>NC_137543.1:132283037-137283037 GCF_963082525.1 Nesoenas mayeri | reverse complement strand
TAAGCTTCATTAACGTGGTCTTTCCCAGTGGGAGGCAACTTGCCTTATTTTAGCCACCTGAAATCCATATCTCAGGTCTAGGCCAGAACCTTCAGCTTCCATTGCTGAGGTGGAGAATGATGGATGTGTCTCAAGGAGGGGTCAGTCTCTCATAGGAGAGACGTCATGAGGCAGCTGTGTCACTACATACTTGATCTGTTGCTTCTACCAAGAATATTGTCAAACTCAAGTATTTAGGATACTAGTGAATGTTAATATAAACACTGTAAGGTGTATTAATTTAACTTGTCAGGAGTACTTTCCAGACCATCTATAAGAGAGTCTGAGCATTCAGTGTTGTAACTGCATGTAATCCAGGAGTTCCACCAAGAACCAGTAGATAAAGGTGTTTTTGTTTGGTGTGTGCACATGCCATGAGTTTAATGTTTGATGTTTAATGTAATCAGAGCATCCCCTGGCACACCTGTCACTAAACACCAGGGATGGGTGTTCAAACACAAGTGCAGTGTGATCCCAGGAGAAGCTGAAGTCAGAGTGCTCAAACAGAAGCGATACTGCTCCTTTTAAATAATGAAGGTATTTAAGCCTCAGACACTACAGTAAAGGCCATGGCAAATTCATTACCATCAGCAAAACAGGTCAGAAGTGTTTTGGAGTCAGGCTGCTCCCGTAGGTGCCAGAGGAGGTTTACCACGGGCTTCCCCTGAAGCCAAGTCAGGTCAGTGCTGAGCCTTTGCAAATTCTCAGCTTACCATGATGTGCTCTGATTTAGTTGTTGAACCAGGCAGGGACAGGAGCCACCACCTGAAGTTTTGTGTCTGCACTGCAGCAGATGAAGCTGGCTGCTTGGTCATGCAGCGTGCTGTTTCACCATTTGCTATGTCCTCCACAGCACTTGGCTTTAAGGAGGACTTTAAGGAGTATTTAGAAATAGTTTTGGTTATGAGACAGCTTAGAAAACCTGTGTCACAGATTTAATGAGGTAAATGCAAAGTTGTACTGAAGATTAGGAGGCCTGTATTTTGCTCAGCAGTGCTAGCCAGTTCACCTCCCTGGTGAGGTGATGGGAGAAAATAGGAAGAGAAAAAGCAAGAGAACTCATGTGTCGAGATAAAGGCAATTTAATAGGTGAAGGAAGGAGTAAAAACCAGCAAGTGAATCACTCACCACTTCCCAAAGGCAGATCAATGCCCAGACAGTTGCTGAACATAGGCCACCTTGGAAGCCAGCACCCCACCCTCCTTCTGCTTCAGGTTTTGTTGCTGGGCATGATGTTACATGGTAGGGAGGTGAATAGCTCAAAAATACAGATCCTTCCTCAAAGGGTGTGGGAATTTCTAGGCTATTGTAGGCACCACAAAGTCGAAAACATAGGTACAAAGATAGATTTGTCCTCCCTGTGATGCTTAGGGAGTCCTTTCTTTAGGATGGTGTGACAGACGTGGGGATGTGGGTTTCCTTCAGGAGGATAACTAGATGAGAGGTATTTGCTTTTTCATTCTCTCAAAAGAGAAATGACTGTTTATTTCAGCAAACAACGCAATGAACCTTACCATTGCGTTTCAAAAGAAACCTGGAGTTGCCACTACTTAAAAAACACTTTCTGCAACACAAAACGCTGTTCTGCTCACATAGATATTTATAGAGGAAATTAGCCCAACTTCTTGATGAGGTTGGATTAAAAAGTGATGCGGCTGGCAAATACAGTTTCCCTTTTAAGCTGTTTGAGCATTTCTGTCATAACAAACATTGCCCCCAAATTGTGGCACCCTTTCCTCTCACAAATTTTTGAGTGGTGCTGGAACACACTCTGATATGATTCCTTTTAATTTCTGACACAGTTATGTCATTTTATGGATTTACACTGACAGCATTTCATTTTGACATCGTTATAGCATCTCAACTGACTTTCCACACTGAGTACACCAAGAGAGTTGTGTGATGATGCTGTACTAAGAACAGTTAGAATGCAAAATAACCCTACTGAAGAGTAATTATTATGCATGAACACGATCAGGTTTTCTTGCTTGAATTTTCAGCAGTTGCAAAGTTGGATAGTCTCTTTCTTTTCAAAATGGCCAAGATATTCAAGGTATAAGTAAAGCTACCCTAAGGCTGGAGGGTAGCCTCGTTGAGCCTGGTGGGTGCGCAGCCTGCTGTTCCGGCTGACAAAGGTGGGCACAGCGCTCACCAGGAGTCACGAGTCAGTCCATCGTCTTTGGCCCCTCAGAAGTCAAGTGCCTGAGCTGGGCAGTGAGGTGCCCAGATGTGTCAGCTTCCATCACAGGCAGCAGAAGGAATCAAAGGGGGTTTGGTCTGCCAGTGTTACACCCGTCTCTTAAGATGGGATGAGATTTTGTTGGGACATGGCGGTCCCAACTGCAGAGGGAGCCTAGAGGAGTGAATTAGTCTCCCTGCCTAACTTTGAGGCAGTTAAAGTTGGGAGAGCCTAGCTGCCCCCAACAGGGTAAAGAATGGCAACTGGAGAAAAATACCATGATAGAAAAACAACAATAAAACTGCACCAAACCCCCAACATATCTCATTGCTCTGTTTATAAATTCCTGGCTCTGCAAGCTGGGGAGTACAGCGAGTGAGCTGCCTCTCTGGGGTGCAGGAAATCCCAGGTGATGATACTAAGCCAGATGCCTCTCTCAGACTTTTGTGATGAGGGGGAACTGATCCCACCAGAAATGCTCTTGCAGTGAGATCCAGGCAGGCCAGCAGTGCAGGCACCCCAGGATCACACACATCTCACCGCTGCTGCGGCGGGCGGCTCTGGTTCCCTGAACCCTCCTGCAAAACCTCCACCTGCCCCTGGCTGTTCCCACGCTCGGCTGTGCTCTGAGCAAGGGAAGATATGCAAGTTCATGCACAATTACATTAAAAATTAAAGAATATTAAGATAGTGGCGGCTCTAAATGCAGCAAACCTTGGATTTCTCAAAATGTATGATACTCAGAAAGTGTTCATCTCCCTTATAGAAGTGCGTTCTAACACAGACTATAATTACAACATCAACCACTATTTTTTTTTTTTTAATTGGAACATTTGTGTTGGCAAGGATATCCAGGGCACGCTTAGGAAGTGAGATATAGGTCAGTATTTTTACTGTCATTTTAAAACTAGTGATCCTCTCCCTTAGTTACTGCATTTGGTACAACAAGTAGAGTCAGTCATTTCTTCATGATCTTTTGCAGGAGTGGGAATTTTCTGGTCTCTGCTGTACTAACCTTGATAACATTTTTCCTCAGGTGAAACAAGATAATGAATAGCATTACCTCTCCTGTCTGAGATGGAAAAATGAGACAGAGGAGACTTGCTGGAGTCCAGACTAGAGTCAGCTCTTTGGTCTTCCATATCCATGCCACCAGCACAGACGCCACTGTCTCCATCTGTGTGTGGATGTCCTCAGGCAGATAGAAATTCAGGGCCTTATTTTCTTCTCCTTTACATTTTGTGTATGTTTAGCAGTGTCACAATGTAATGAAGTAGTAAGCTCCCTGAAAATAGTGCATACCTGAAAGTAGAAAAGTTCCTGATGTGCTTTTAGTCAGCTAAATCCTCAGTAAAACTGTGCCAGCAAGCCCTGGCCACATGGGACAGGGAGTGAGAGAAACCAGGTGGGAAAGCACTGAGCTGAGGATACAGCTTTTCAAGACAGCAGCAGCATGTTTCTTCTTTTATATTTATGGCTCAGCTGATGTGAATCAAAAAAGTTACCTGAGGGTGATTATGATTATCTTGTTCTGATGAGAAATCCCAGCTAAATGTGAAAGTCTGGAAGCACAGCTCTGGGAGCTTGACAGCCTGAGTCAGTCTCAGTTGAGTGGTGCAGTTTCCTCTGCCTGCTTCGGAGAGCGAGCAGCAGCAGGATTTAAGACATGAGTGTGGAGTGGTGTGTGGTAAGTGGGTATGTCACCCATGAATAATGTCAGGCTTATATTTTATCAGACATTTTTTTTAAAAAATAAGGAATGACACAGGAATATTATTAAATATTAAATTAAATTCTGCACTGCTGATGGTTTGTGTATTTGCAAGTGGGTTTTTCTGTAAAACAGCGGGTGATGCTGCTGTGATCCTTAAATGTGCTGTATGTGTTTCAGACCCCAGAGGAAACCTCTGCAGTACCTATAGGCCTCTACTGGGCATCCTTCTGCTTGTCCAAGTGGAAGGGTTTGGTGGTGAGGACAGCAAAAGGGGTCTTCAGTTACAGGGTTTCTGTACATGCAGCATACGCCTCATATCCAGACTTGGAAACAGCCACCATTCCCATCCATAGTTGTGGATGCTTCATCACTGGAATTCTTCAAGGTCAGGTTGGATGGGGCTTTGAGCAACCTGACGTAGTGAAAGATGTTCTTGCCCATGGCAGGGGATGTGGACGTGATGATCTTTAAAGGTCCCTTCAAAGCCAAATCAGTCTGTGATTCCTCCCTGTGCAAAAGTCTCCCAGGCCAAAAAGAGGTTCCTACATTTTTGTGAGCAAGCAGGAGGATGAGCCACTCTCCTCATACCTCCCACAGGCATTGCAATGGAAGAACGTCATTTATCACAGCATCATCTAAGGTTATTCCTGAGCTAGTAAAGCTTGAGCAGAGAGACACTTAAGAGATGAAGCTTGTCCTTTCAAACCCAAGCCCGCGCCTTTCAGCTGCCTCACCCCAACCCAGATGTGCTGCGTCCAGCCTCCAGAAAACCTGATTCATGGCTTCATCCACAGCCCACTGCCAGCAAGCAAAAGATTTCCATTGACTTCACTCAGTTTTGTGGCTGGCCCCTGGGACTCAAAACACATTGCAAAAGGCCAGTTCTCTGCTGAATTTGTCAAGGGTCTCCTGTGTTGTTAGAGCCAGCGGAGTCTCACTGGTTGCTGCCAGCGGGGAATTTGGCCCCACATGCCGTTTCCGTCGCGGATGTCGCAAGCTGACTTCACCCTCCGTTCATCTTGTGCTTCTTCTTTGGCTTGGGAAATGAGCTGCAATTGAAAATGTAGCTTTTTAAATATGAAAACCCGTTTACATTCATTAAGTTTATGAAACGATGGTTAAAAATACAACCTGAAATGATGTGTCTTGATCTTTTTCTTGATTTTCCTGATATGTGGGACTTTTTGGAAGACCCTACCTCTGGGATGACTGCCAAATGTTTGCTTCTCTATTGCTACCATATTTTGACCTCTAATGGAACTTTCTAATTACATCACAAATATTGTTATATAATGCAAATTAGGAAGCTGTTAACATAGTCCAGGATAAAGTAGCTGAAATATAACAGGCTGCAGCCACTTTTCATTACACTCTCAAGGTTTAAAAAGTTCAGAAGTATAAATCCTCAATCCTGCCTCTTCGAGTACTGAAGAGCACATTACCTCACAGCAAAGCAAGCTGGTCACTTAAAGAAGCTGGCTGATCCATGAGACATTATTTCGGTCATTTTCTATTGCCATCTTTTGTAATAGTTTATTAACAATGATTTGTGTACTGTTGAGTAAGCTGTGTTTGTATAACACCACTGGCACTATATTAGCTGAGACCGAGGGTATTCTGGCTAGTTAGTCACAGCTATCAAATGTTTGGAACTTAATTTTCACTCTTTTTTGGCTAAGCATCTTTAACAAATATTTTGCTGCAGGCTAGAAAGTCCTAAATAGTCAACAGCAGTGTTTGCAGGACTGGACATGCATTTACAGCCAGATGAATACGTTTGATGGGCTCTTGCAGTGGAAACACAATGACATCTACTGGCCAATGCAGATGGCTGTAGGAGTGTTGGCAGGAGGATTATGTGCAGAAAACAGCGCAGATTTGACTCTGTGAGGAAAGGGGATGTCATCCTTCTGAGAGACGAGATGATAAACCAGAAGAACATCCACAGATATCTCAAGTAATACAATGGAAATTGCAAACCAGAAAATATACGATAAGTACCACTTGTTTATTGTCAGTTGAAAAGCAAGCAAACAAGCAAGAAACCAACCAACCAACCAACCAAAACGCTGGTGCAAAGCTTCCCTATTGCCTTCAGTAGTGGCTGTCAGAGCAAAAAAAGAGTTAAGGCAATTTACACTGGGTGTAACAAGCTGAAATCCATAAAAAAGATCCAAAGTGCAGAAACAGGCCTTCTCTGCTCTTGAAAAAGAGATGCATGGGAGCAGGGAGTTCTGATATTCTAAAATTACACAGTCCTTGTTCCTGCACTGCACTGCTATTAATGCATTTTTCTCTTAACATGATGCAATCTCTATAAGTCTTGTGCAGAAAATTATACCTAATCAACCCCAAATGCACAGTATTCCAGCAGGAAGGTATTTCTCTTGCAAATAGTGTTATTAAAAATAAATAAAGGAGCCAATCAAAACATGTCTGTTTCTGAAGATGTGAATGCTAATGATAGCAAAGAGAATAAATTTCCTACTAGCACACACTTCTTATGTTCCAAGTGTGTCATTTGGAAATCCCTTGTCTTCCATCAGCGCTGCTCCTGCAGTTTTTATGTCCGTTGCCTCAACAAGATGATGCAGTTCAGCAGAACCAGCACATCAAAAAATGATCATACTTGTTTTCTAAAACAGGTAGGATGTTCCAGTTGACTCAGTCAGCAGCACCGGGTTGCAAATGTTACGCAGCTACAGTATCAGCACAGCATCCAGAAGAGGAATATACTGTGTGGAAAGGAAGGCTTTGGCTCCAGTTCATGGAAGCAAATCGACCTAGAGCTGAGGGATACAGCATGGACTAGATCCAGTCCAGTGTTGTGCAGTCTTCTAGGTGGCGAGAAGAAAATCTAGGCTTTCCAAAAATGGTGAATATTGTGCATGAAAGCAAAAGCAGCAAATATGAACAATGCATTGATACAAAGCTCTGCATTGAAGGTGATCATCCTAATCCATGGAGACCTGAGTACCACTGTGCATTGATTTTTGCAAGAGTCATGAATGTGCTCGCACTGGAGCATCAACTTGAATGCTCTGTTTATAACATAAGGGAGTGGTCCAAAGCTCTGTACAGTGTTGCATGTTACTCCCTCACTTAGATTTCATCCCTTACAGAAGAGAAGAGGGAATGTGAGCAAAGGGGTTGGGATTTGACCCTATGTCACAACCTCCCTGCTCAATAATGGGCTTTTCGCAGTGTTGCTTGTAAGGAAGAAAAGGAGGGGAGGGGGGAGAGGGAGTAAACAGAAGGAGAAAAGGCAAAACACAGAAAAGAAAAAATGGCAAGGTGTTACTAGTTCAGTTTGTGATCATACAGACCTAAAATTGGCCTTCTTCATAGCAATAAACCAGAAATATGTGATAAAAATATTCTGACAGCCAAAATATTACAGAAAGCTCTTATCAGACCATATACAGCAGATGTATCCTTCTGTGCATCGGATTTACACATTCTCTGCAGGGAAGTGGAGATGCTGGCAATGGGACAACTGTGGGCTGGATTTCCCTCTTCAAATAAATTCAGAGCATCAAAATTGGCATTTCATGCCTGGTTGGCGGCATCGAGGATGTAGGACAAAACAGGAATGTGCGTATCTGTGAAGCTGCTTGTTTGGATATGGCATCCTGGATTTTGATTCTGAATGGCTAAATTGTATCAAGAAAAAAAAAATAAAGAGCAATAAAATGTTTTCCATATTTTCTGATATGTGTAACTTCTTCAAACAGAGCTATTGTGGGTTGTGAATTTTCGTGTTAAACACAATGACACTTAATAATGAATAAAAAATAAATCAGATGCAGACTTCTGGGCTGCTGTCCTATATCACCGTGCCACCTATGACTTCTGTAAGTGGTCATGTATATTAGTGATTTACTCACTGCAGTAACCAACTAAGATGTGGCCTGAAAACTATGTGTGGCACTCATGTCCCTGTTTAGTGCTAATACAAATTTTCCGCCTTTTACACTGGCAGGTGGGTGCACATGTGTATGTATCCAAGGTACACAATAATTCTGAGTAACAACTGAACACTATCCAGCATCTCCCTAGTGATCCTCTTCCCTCATTTGACTTTTACTTGTATTTCCCATGTACTTGATTACGTAGGAACTGTTAAGAAAAAAATATTTGTTCAGATAATAGAGGGTGTTTTTTTTTTTCACTGACCCCTCCAAATCTGCTGAATCTCTTGACCAGCAAGAGGACAGTCAGTGGTATCCTTTGCTCCCCCTTCAAAAAGCATTGCATTGCCTTGGTTATTTGTTTAAAGGGACACTGTGACGTCAAACTGGGACCTAAAGATAGTAATTATAAACACTTTTTCTTTAACAAACTGAAGACTCATGGAGATATTTCTATGTTTATCATTTCCAGTGGATACAGGGGATTTTGGTATGTCTTTATTACAAATAAACATCTTCCACTCAGCCAATGCATCCCAGACAACGCAGCCTTATGCTCCCACATAGGAGTCAGAGAGAGAAAATGATGAGAAATTCATTACTTAAACCTGAAATGAATCAACTCATTTTATTTGTCCAAGTTGGGAGAATGAGGAATACAGAGGGGCAGTTAAATACTTGAAAAATATTCATAAAGTCTCAGAAAATTAAGTTGGGAGGGTTAAGCACCCTTGGTAAAAAAGAACAGATGGAAGAACCATCAGGTGTGCCAGATCTCTGCTATTGCCAGTTAAACAGAATGGAGAAGGGCCCTTTACATCAATTTTTGTCTTCTTCTTTTCAATAGAGAGGTCGGCTTGCAAATGTGGATGTACTTTCTTCACATACGTGTAGAGATGAGCCAGAGAGCTTCACACACACAGAGCTGCAGTCTCCACCTGGGCACTTTTCATGAGCGAGCTGCTGTTATTCACCTTCAGGTACTCACTTTGAGACATCCTGAAATGACCTGCATTTTGGGAGCACAGAGCCTGTGCTCTCCTTCTGACACTTGATTCAGGCACTAGGAGTAATGAACACTTTGTTTCCAGCCTTACAGCATCATCCGTCAAGCCCAAAGACAGAACTCCTCTGGGACACACAAAACTGGACATGGGAACTCCCTGGGTGAGGGCTGAAGCCAGTAGAGGGAGGATGGATGCCAAGGCTGCTCTGCTCTTGCTTTGACCTCTTGTTGGCCCTCAGTACATCTCTTCATTTTCTTTAGCAAACAGGCAAAAAGGAGACAACCACTGAGGAAGGGATGATTACTAGGTAGCAAAGGAGGAAACTGTGGAATGGGTAAACAGCATAGCCATGCTAATTATTCTTAGCAGCTTTTAGTCCTCCTCTTCTTTTAAACATGCTTTTTCACCCTGTGGCAACACTCAGCTGCCTTATTCTGGTCCTGCAGTGCTGAGATTGGACTTACCACCTTATGAAGGTGAGATGGCTGGAATAAAAAAACTTCTTTTCTACTAAATGACCAAACAGAAACAGTTGTTTTTGACCCTTGCTCATTCTTCAAAGACCAACCAGAGAAGGGAACAGGATGCATACAAAATGCCATTAAACCTGTGAGCATCTCCTGGTAGGCGCTGTTCAAATGGCTTTTGAATGTTTCAGCATATCTTTAGTTGTCTTTGATTTTTCTGAGGTCATATGGGTGGTTACTGGCAGAATTATACAAATACAGTCTTCACAGCTCAGCAATCCTTGGATCCAGATTTGGAGTTCAATGTGGGTGGCATAGAAGCAAATGCCAATAAGAAGGCTAGGACAGGGCTGTTACTTACAGAAACTAAATGACTCAGTATAGAGCCTTTGCAAGCCGCAATTAAAGAGCCGGGAAAATATTTTGTAACTATTAAAGTGTAAGGGGGAAACCTCAGCTTTTTGTAATGCTGTTTCATTTTCTTTCTTTAATGCATGTTTTAATCTTGCCTTAAGACCTATTTCTGTAATTTAATGTCAATCAGAATCAATCAGTAACTTTCAAGTCTTCTGCTGCTAGGGACATTTGCAACTCTGCTGCGGGAACAACTTTCAGCTTATTTTAGGGTCAAGACTTCAAACCTCAACAACTGTATGTTCCCTTTGTCGAGAGAGCCTCTGTAGTGCCTACAGATAGATTTTACTAAACTTCCTATAGACTTTACACTGGTTTTGTATGGTTAACTTATCACACAATGACAAGGTATTGTCCAAAAGTTTTAAATAAAAGCCATCACGCTGACACACTGCGGATCAATACAGAGTTACGCAAACCTCCGAGACAATACGAGCTGTTGGGTAAAGCACTGAATGGAGACCCAGGAAAGTTGTAAGTTATTGTGCCGTCTCTGCCACTGTCCTACTAATGCTGCTGGGTTTGCAGGATGTCTCGGTTTCTCAAGTTTCCCATCTGTTAAATGGGGATGTGGTACTCACAGGCAATCTCAGTGTAGCTGAAGGCACATTTTGGGATGCAAGCACACAAAGCAATCAGTGAGTGTCAAGTACACATGCACAGGCTACAGTTCATATTGTGGGAAGTACTGGGATGAGTTACCAGAAAGAAAAAAAAAAAATTACCATATGAAAAACCTCAAAAAATCTGATTACAAAGTAAAACAGAGAAATATGGGTTTGGTACATTACTTTAGACCACTACAATAACAAAATAGTTTTGTGTGCATTTACGCATGTGTGTATGTGTGTATGGACATACATATATGTGTTTGGATGGGTGCATGGGTGGATGTATATACATATACATATATACAAAAATAGGTATATGCATATATATACACACATATAGATACACCACTACTGCAGTGGTGTATCTATGCCATATCTATTCTTTTGCTTATACAACAGCACATGTATCATACAGACAATAGCTGAGCAGGAAGCAAAAGCATTTACTGACAACAATAAAAGGGATTTGTGTTTTAGAAACAGAAAAGCAATTTTTGACTTTTACACTTTTTCTGATCAATCCATACTGTTAAATATTTCTAAATTGTCTGGTTACCAAGTTTCAGTCATGTAAATTTGGTCACTGATCAGACCATAATATACACATATTTCATGGGATTCATACCTTCAGATTTCTCTGAGCTATTAATGAAAAAAACAAGAATAAAAAATTGCTATAAGGAGTTCCATCGGGAGGGAGGAATGACCCCAGATTCACACTGTGAACTGTTCTGCAATCATTGTCATGACTGAATTTTCAAGACAATTGTCACATCCCAGTGGATTTCAGAGCATATTAAGTGCAGTCCTTCCTGGGAAGGCTGAAAAGAAGGGGTATTACCTGAAGACCCGCCAGACCAACTGACTTCAGACTTGCATGGGTAATGTTGCCCCTGGCTCTGATGAGATACAACAATTTTCAAAACATGTCAGAGATGCCTGTGGATTTTAGAACACTTTGAAATCCAAGTCTTAAATATGAGAAGTTTTGCTCCCAGGGCATAACTTTGAAAACAGAGTGCAAGAAGACAGCAAATGAGTCACAGCAAAGCCCTCTGGAAGCTCTGAAGAGCACAATTTTGATATAAGAATCTGAGCAATGGAAAGGATTCAGTTCTTGTTCTTTTGAAGCATTCTGAAGTATTGATCCCCTCCAGTACAGCTCATGGTATGCTTGTGCTCCTCCACACATAAAAATTAATAAATGATCCTTTGAACACAGTAAGACTTGCCAGATATTAGTGCTGGGATATTTTTTTAAAGGTGAGCTTCACTTCTTAAACAACCTGTACCCTAGAAATTGATGGGATTCTCCGATTTGTCATCATCACCCAACAAACTTTTGAATTTTAGAGCTCCCAAAAAAATCAGCTGTCCTACAGAATGCTATTTTCACCATAAACTCCAATAGTACATCATTGCACCACTAAACACGCTGCTTTCAAGATGCATTGTCAAGGGTTTTCAAATACACATTATTTTTTACACCCCACTTATTAATACAGAACTGTTGTAATTTATATGTGGTAAAAAAAAAAAAGAAATAGGAGAATAAATGATGCTATGACACTTTGTAGTTGCAATCTCCCATCAGTGGAGAATCTCCAACTTTTTTCTTTTCAACAAAATGTGACCACCTCACTATTTAACACATTAGACTGAAACAGTCAATCATTTTTTTTGTACAGCTTGCTTTTGCCATTGAAGCCATTTGTGTTTTCTGTAGCATCTGTAGTTGGTACTGCCCCATAGCATATAAGAACAATTTATCGTTCAACATCTCAATGTAAAATCAAATCTCAAAGAAGTAAAAATCCCAATGCCGCTCTCACAAATCAGTGAGGAGTTTGTGGTCTCTAGCTTTTTTCTCAGTCTGAAAACTATTCTTGTAGCACATTGTAAATAACTTTTGTTTTGGTTTAGAAGTGCAAAGCAGTAATTCACAAAGCAAACAGCAATAAACTCATTATTAAAATCCATATTTCACAGATATGATAATGTCAATACTAAGAAATGCAGCACGTCTTTTGATCACTACCGATCCTGCCTTCGAGAGGTTTGGGAAGGGGGTGGAGGGAGGAATTGATGAACAGTGATAGCGCTGTTGGATCAAAGGGGTTCAAGGAACCTCCAGCATTTATGTTAAAGCTATCTTTTTTTCATGTGGTATCCTATGGTTCCATCCTGAATCTCAGCCATTAATATGTGATGTTATATCAAGAAACCACGAAGGAAAATCCTGCCTACCAAGAAATGCAACCCCAAATATTACCAGAACCAGTGAATAACAAAGCCAGGATGAGTAACCATCCAGATACCCCCCAGCCCGCAGTGTGGTGCAGACTTTCAGGGTAGGGAACAAAACAAACAGACACAAATAGTTAAAGAGCTACACAGTTTCATGTCAGATTTGTTTTCCTGCTTGATTACGACACCAGAAACTGGATAGAGGCAAGAGATGCCTATCCTGTGCTTCACATCAAAGGGGATGCCAAGTGTCTTAATACAGGGTCAGTTAAGTATTCCAGTAGTTGGTCAGTATATTAAATTGTCCTGGACAGATTGGACGCATTCAGAGGGCTATCAAAGGGCTAGAAAGAGCCTGAGACGGGAAGTGTGCTTTGCTGATAGTATATTGTTTATTCCAAAAGGAGGAATGACATTGGATTACATGTGCTCCATTTTAAACAGCAGACAATGATCCAGATTTGTGATGTGAACACGAAACATGAAGTTTTATAGCAAAGCCTTGAACCTGAAAGCCCATAGTCTCTGAGGAGGGTAAAACGAGAAATCCAGACAACCTCAAAGGATGACAAAATTAATGTTTGGCTTCAAATTTTGCAGCTCAGCTCCAACTTCTGAATGAAATGTGCAGCACAGTCTGGGCGCTCCCAGCTGCGCCTCCCGTGCTCAGCGCAGCCAGCTCCCCGTGGGAGGGTGTGGGCTCTCACACCGCTGTGACCCACAGGGCTCATGCTTTGCGTGTGGCAGGCTGTCTGTCATCTTCATAGCTTAAAAGAAGGAGAAGGGATTTCCAATTGATCTGAGATTGCAGGGAGGGAGAAAGAGAACACGTATTCTTCTTCCTAGTCCCCTTTGCCACAGTACTGCTGCCAAAACTAAAGCAGCCACACAGAGAGCTGAGGAAACTTTTAAAACTTAATTAGGGAAGAAAGCAAACAAAATAATACTACAGTGTGTTTACTTAGAGCTGCAATGCTGCCAGAGAAACCGCATAGCTTGCATTTGTAAGCTATGCTTTTCATATAAAACATATTTAATTAAAAGAGGAGACAGGACAACAAGCTTTCTTCTAACTTCATTTAAACACATTTATGTTGTGTTTTAAATTCCCCTTGGGTTAATGTGAAGCTGGGCTAAAGCTTAAAAGTGATGTATCCTAGGTAGTTTTATTTCCCGAGTTTGATTTCAGTACCCCATGGTGTGTCATTTGGAGCTCCCAAGATCCATGGACACTGTTATTCAGATGACAGTCACTTGTACTCCTGTCCTGATGTTCTGAGGCTGAGCTATGGATTTGCATTCTCACACTTATTGTCTTTTCTGCAGCCTTTGAAAATATTAATTTATTTGGTTTGGCCATATTCTCCCTTGTTCTGTTTCCCTACCCTGTTACAACCATCGACATAACAATTTCTGTGCTCTTTTTGTGTTCTTCTGGAAGGAATTTTAATGGAGTTGTGGAAGCATCTTTGCATGGCTTTACGTTTTACAGTGACTTACTAAGTAGACCAGGAAAACAAAGCTCTACCCATGAATGGTGCACACTTCATATTATATTTGAAATAACAAAACATGCTCTTTCAAACTGTACTTATGTAAATTAACAGGAGAATATCACATTTTTTATAGAATTTTAATGAGGTTGAACAGAACAGCACATGCAGCACAGTAATGTAGTGGGTTAGTAGTGTATTAACCAAAAAGATTGTTCATGAAAGAAGACACACAATGGTTCTAAATATTGACATTTTCAGTTTCCGTTTGAATTTTTAAGCAGAAAAATTGTTTTGGAATACAGCCAAATTTTGGGGTTTTTTTCTTTGAATGTTGAAAACAATAATAGCTTAAAGACAAAAAATATTTCTAGCTCACAGTCTGATTTACCATCACTGTCTATAAGTGAAGGTGCAGGATTTTTCCCCTAAAAATATCTTGCCTCTCATTACATTGAGTTTTTTATGGTCTTTAATCATTCTACCCACAGGTTCAATTTTGGACCAGTTCACTGAGTTGAATTGTTTTAGAAATTTTGAGCTGAATGGTAGATGTTTTTGAAAATGAGATCAGAGAAAACCCTCAAAGGTTCTTTGCGATCCTTCTCTCTTTCATAGCCACTTGCCAGAGAAGTGCTGGTCTCTATGCTTCAGGATCTGGCACTGGACTAGAGAGAGGAGCTGCAGAGTGGAAGGTGGGGAGATGGTGAGCAGGAGGGTCCACGAAGGAGCCTGGCGCTCCTCTGGCGTGAAGCTGCCTACATTTGGCATGCTGCAAAGCTCTGCTCACACATGTTCAGACAGAAACTTGATAGAGTTTGGCATTTTTCAAGTCTGAACGAGGGAAGCAGAGCTTCCTCAGGAATTGCTGCTTTTGACTGTCACATAAAGTGTTTTGGATGATAGAGGTCATATGCTTCAGATGAAAGAACAAGAAATCCTGCAATGAATGAACAGCTCAAGCATACACTGAACCAAAGCAGAGCTTCCTTTCAATGCCCAAAAGCTATCAAAGCGCCAAGCACGCGACTGACTGAAGTCCAGAAACAGTTGGCTCTCTCTCCCTTCCAGAATTGTCACATACTTCATTTAGTTAATAAGAAATACTTTCTATTATTTGGTTTCATCCTACTATGAGGTGCATAAATGAGTACCTGAAGCCATCCCGATGAGTTACACCAAACAGCATTTATTATGGCATCTTTTTTCTTCACTGAAATGGAGCTTTTGAATGAAAACCATCTGTCCTGCTCCCACTGCCAGGCCGTGCTCACCAAGCACAGCTTGTGTGAAGAACATGGGCTTTACTTGGGCCAGACAAGGACTGGCAGTTGTCTCTGCAGCCAACAGCAAATATGGCTGGCTGGCATCTTCATCAGCCTCTATTTCCCCAAGCCTTGGGGAAACACCTGGTCTATTTTTTATCAGTATCCATGTATTATAGTTTGAATGTCCAACTTTTTGGTGGGTTTTGAAGCAGAGTGTCCTGTGCTAGGGCTGATTTTGGTCCTGTTGAATCAAGGACAAGCTCTACTCCACTCCAATACAGGCAGAAGCATCCTGTGAATCTTCAGTTACCCGTAGCTTTTTCTACGTCATTCATGAAACGATTCATTTTGCAGTTGTTTCCCACAAAGAAGGGCTAATTCTGCATCTTTGTAATTTACAAGGCACATTGGAAGATTCCACATAATATGTAGCAGGCAATTTGTGCCATCATAACAGATCTTTGGCTTGGTTTCTGAATCAGAAATGTCTGGCATAGTATGCAAAAAAGAACTGTCTTGAATATATTTGAATATTTAGAGAGTTATTAAAAACCTCATAGTTCTGAAGTCAGAGATACAATTTTGTTGTGATCTGCACAATGCAAAAATAGGAAACATGGGACAGGACTATATGCTCTTTTTTTTTTTTAATAGCAGGAAATTAGACTGTACTTTAGTGTTTACCCTCAGTTTAGAGAAGAAGATTGCTGATTATACTGTTTTTTTTAAACAGATGACAATGCAATTTAGCTTTGTCAGGACTACCAATGGTTCTGGAAAGGAATATAACATCATTGCATTCTATATTTAATCATTTATTTTGATTCACAAAAATAACTCCTCTCAGGATGCTCTTGATAATTTAAAAAATTACAGCAATTATGACAGCTCAATAAATACTTTAGCTTCATCTTCTTCAGTCAACACATTACCGATAAAAGAAAAAAAACAAAAAACAAACATGGAAATGTTCCTCCAGTCTTTCTACATTCATAGCTAGGACTGTAGCAAACAACGTGGCCACTGTGGCCAATTCATGGAGTCAAAAACTGTCTTCTACTTTTCATTGACTTGCTGCTAGCTCAGAAGGATGACTAAGCAACTAATGCATTTTGCGTCTATGCTTTACCACGGATTTTTTATGAATCTTTTGGAAAAGGCTGAGATGCTTCTCACACAGTCCTAGCCATGTAAATAAAGAGTTAGGATATTGGCTAAGCCATTCTCTCTGCCTATGTGCTGCCCCATGACAGAGCTGATAATTGCCTCCCACATCCAAGGCACCATGAAGGATGGCACAGAGATACTCTGGTATGTTTGTAGGATCCACTCCAATTTTAGCATAACTAACACTGAGACAGTGCTCAAAGCCCAGTTGCATACAGAAGAATCCTTTATGGGGTATATAAATCACATATACCCCTGCATAGAAGCAGTGCTGTCTGGAAGCACGGGCAGCTGTCTGTAAGAGGCAAGCGGAGGAGTTCCACTCATACACATTAGCTAAAATTGTGTTTGGAATCAAGCTGTGGCATAGATATTTTGAGTACTGATGACTGACAGGTCACTATACAGAATAATGTCTCTAATATCTTATTATATCTTAACAAGTTCTGATGGTGAGTCCATACACAGAGATTTGGCATTCAACTGCCTCTGTAGCCTCTTTGCAATCCCTGATAGTGCAGAGCCCTTCGAGGACTTTGGGATATAAAAATTGTTAATGGGCAAAGACAGACAAATTAGCCTGTTATCAAACAGTTTGCTGAGCCTACAGCTCTATCTCCTGCTCCCTGGGGAATTTACAGGCAAAATCCTTGCTCCTCAGGCAGTGCACAGGGAAGGTGCAAGGAGGGGGCTGGAGACACGCAGCTGGAGCAACCTGGAGGTGAACAGCTGCTGTGGGGATCCTTCTCTTCTACCGGGCAGGAATCACCTGCCCCAGAGTATGGGCATAGTGGTCTTTGATCTCTGTGGACAGAAAGACAAGGTGTAATAAACGTTGCAGGTCACACACATCTGGCTGATGCATCCTGGTTAGTATTTGAGCCACAAAGCACGCACCCAGTAGAGGGCTTAAGCAGGCCACTAAAGGAAAAGGACTCCTAAAAACCACACAGGGTGGATGTACCAAGGAGAAAGCTGTCAATGTGCAACATAAATACAGTGCTCATTACTAAAAAAATTAAAAGTTTAAATAAATTCTTTAAATGAATGCACCCTCAGATGATTCAGTGGAATCGCATCAGTGCAAATACAACTGATAAAAGCAAATCGGGTTTTTAACCTCAATCTTTTAAAAATTTGAACATACTGAAGGACAGAGGGGTAGACAAAATGCATTAAGTCCAGAAATCCTTCCTCAAACAAATGTCTGCAGAAAATACAGTTTGAAACTATAGCAAGATCAACCAATTTGAGGACCAGGCCTCCCCTGCAAGGGCTCATCTGCCCACCCTAAGAGCATCACAGGGACAAAGAGAACTGAAAACTGCCAGTGAGAAAAAGTGAAACGATAATAGTTTTCTTTTATTTCAGTAAGTTTCGTCTTACTGGGAACTTCAGTTTTCCATCACCAAAGTCCTTGGGAGAATAAATATACATAAATAAATAGTAGTGAGCAAAATAGTAGTTCGCTTTTTCCTGTCTTGCTCACATACGAGGACTTAGCTTTTGATGAGGCAGTACATTTTAATGACATTTCTGAGTATCCTGGGAAAGCTTAATGCTCCCTGGGCCTATGGAAATATTTCCTTTTAGATTTGAAGTGTCAATGATTTGACTGGCTGAAGGAATTTAGCAGGCTCCGTAATGAGGAAGGACTTTCGTCAGTGCTGCCACCGCCTGAGTTTCAGACTACTTGCTTGCTTCAAAATATCCTCAGCTGTTGACATTTGAAGATTTTTCCATGTGGGTGGGTTAGATGTGATGTTACACAGCTGAAAACACTTCGTGTAGAGCTGGGAGTTGCAGCTTCAGCTGTAGGTGGGAGACAGCAGAAAGCGGGAGCTCAGGGGTCACAACACCATGGCACAAAGTCTTGAGCAGCCCCATGAGGCAGTCAGATTTCTTACTATGTCTCCTCTTGTCTCTAACCCATGCTTAGAAATGCAGATAAATAAAATTTGAGATTATGAAGCTTGGGTTTAATGGACTATTTAATTTGCACTGAATTCTACACAGGTATAAAGTGCACAGCTCTCTCTTCTGGTGGTGAAAACAGAACTAAAAACTAACCTTTATTTTTATTGTGTCCCTGCCACCTGCACACATACTTTTTGAAACAACGCAAGTTGCTTGTTCACCCTCCATCTATTTTAAAAGTAAGGTTTGCAACTGAATTTCTTGGCAATGTCTTCGACACGGTGCAGGTGAACACGGTGCAGATGACTTTCTGCAAAAAGCTGTCTCCGAGTTCATTCGACACTATTTTCTGACAAATCAAGCGGAGCTTTAGTTTCCAGACGCGCTCCCGCGCTGCTGACACTGCACCCGGCACGGGCTGCGCTTCCCCCGGCCCAGGAAGGGCCCTTCCCGCCCCGGCCCGCTGGCCCCGCCCCGGTGCGCCCGCCTCAGGCTGCGCCGCCATGCCGGGCGGTGCGCGGGGCCTGTACCGGCGGATCCTGCTGCTGCACCGGGCGCTGCCGGCCGCGCTGCGGGCGCTGGGGGACCGCTACGTGAAGGAGGAGTTCAGGAAGCATAAGGCCGCCGGGCCCGCCGAGGCCCAGCGCTTCCTGCGGGAATGGGAGGCAAGTGCCCGCCGCCCCGCGGGGTCTGACCGGGGGGCGCCTCCCCAGCCGCGTCCCGCCGGGCGCTCCGGGCCCCGCAGCCCGGCCCTCGCTGCCTCCCCTGGCCGGGAGGGGCCAGGCGGCGGCCCGGGAAGGGGCACTGGCCTCTCGGTGACCTGCCGTAGCAGCGGCGCGCTGGATTGGCGTTGTTTAGGGATAGGTGTCGTAGAAAGGGAGATAGAAAATGCCTGTCAGTTGCTTCGCTGCTAATTACCACTGAGGTGCTGATCGCTGGTTCGTGTGCTGAGTGTGTGTTCTTCGTCTGGCACGACCCCTTGAAGGGCAAACTCATTGCAAAGGTACAAAATTCCTTGTAGTTCTACATCCCTGGGCAGGTTACCTTTTGTGGTTCTTATTTCCTTGTCTCATCTATGTGTGATTATAACTATGCACACACAAGTACTTAGAAGGACAATTATATAATTAGCTATGTATACATGTATAAAAAAATACACAAAATTACCTGTATAATTTATAATAATACACTGTATAAATGTGTATGTATTTGTAACTACATACATAGCTAATCGTATAGTTATAATTAGCTCAATACATATGTGTAAATAGCCTCCTCATGAGTTTGTATTTCGCTTTCAAGTGACATTTTTTCAGAGTGTTTTCTAAAAGAAACAAGTCTTATGTGAACAGTGTTTCTCTGCTTACCCCCCTGCTCCCGCCACCTCTCCTCCTGAATTTAGTGGCTGACACCAGCAAGGGCAGAAAAGCAGATCACAAACAAGTGATCAGGAGGTAATGAGTTTCAGAAGCAGCAGAGGAGGGAGACTGGAGGTAGTTGCCACACACGCCTGAAGTCCAGCCCATGCCAGAGTATTAGTAGACCCCAAAATATCCACAGGACAGGCAAATGTTATCGACACTTCACAGGGGAAAACCTCTCAGACCATGAAAATAACTGCAAGAGGCAGATCTATAGACAAGTTTCCCATTAATTTTCATGCTCACTGAGCTACTGCTTTGGTAGTATTTTTGAATCTTGAAACTGTTTTCCTTTCTGTGGGAGAAAATTTTATTCTGCTGTGCTCTGGAAGCTGTTTTACCATCAGAACGGTAATGGGGGGAGATCTGACCCGTCCCTTCTACCTGCTGTAGCTGAAATCTTGCCGGGGTGGGAAAAGCAGCTCCAGTATCCTTGTGCTGGGACATCAGGAGCCAGTGGGGAGAAAACTGGTGTTCTCTTCAGAGGAAAGGAATAAGTGCATTTTAATTGCCTCTTGCCAACTGATAGATCCTGAAATCAGGAAAATTTATATCTACTTCTCAAATGCCTGATGCTATTGTAATTCTTCATTGCCATTTACTTGATATTGCCAAAATGTTTCTGCGTCGCTGCTTCCAGTGTTAACATGAGCTAAAAAGACAAGTTACAGGTTACTGTTTTCAGTGCTAAAATCTTCCTTAAAATAGTTTTAGAAAAGGAAGAAAATGTTACCTTGAAATATCTTTAGCCATTTCTGTGAAGTAAACAAATAGTGAAAATGTTTCTCTGTTTTAAAAGTAGATTATAGGGAAAACTGGGAAAAAATTAGACTACAAGGAACAGAAGTTGAATTTTGAAACCTGACATTTAGTGCTATTAGCTATGATATGTGCAAGGAAAGGAAACTGATTTAATAACTGTTTTGAGCGTGTATGTATAAAGAACTTTGAAAATATGTCTGTCTTCTAACAAGGTACTGGAAGAGATTAGCACATAGTTAATGTGGCTCTTCTCATCTTTAATTTTTACCTTGCTCTGGGATTTTTTTCTTCTCCAAATAATAATAATAATCTGTTTCAAGGGTGGAATTTAAAACAGACTTTCACATTTATGGCATGTGGGACTCTGCATCTTACAATATGCCGTGGTTCCCAGCTCCTTGAAGCCTTGAGCTAGATAAATGAGGAAGATGGACTGTAGATGACTTGGATTAGGCAACAGAAAGGTGCTTCAATTCGTGTGGGTGTCCTCTTTGCACCCATTCTGGGCAGCAGGCACCCTTTTAAGTCAGATGTAGGCTGGAGGCTCTAGACTGGTTCTGGCAGAACATGCTGGCGTACGGGTGAAGCGTCCAGTTCTTGAAGGGCTTATGAATCACACAGTGACATGCAGAGCTGTGATATGCTGCTTCACATACATGAATCATAATTGTACTTATTGACCTAATATCTATTTTTATTTTAAAAAAACCCCAAGAAAACCAACCAACCAAACAAAAAAGCCCCCAAGAGATCACTACAACATTAATTAAAAATGATGTTTATATTAGCTGTTAAGTTTTAGCCATTTTTTTTTTTAATGCAAAGTTACAGCTCTGTTAACAGTATTTTGGCCTGTTGCACATGTCAAACACCTTTCCCGATTTGCTTGTTCATTAAGGTACATGCTGTATACCTTAAATATGCACTTGAGTGCTGTCAGTATTCCATCTGGAAAAGTTTTTTCCTCATGTCTTGTTGCATGCAGTGTGTCTGGTACAGAGTGCCGTGGTGTCTCATATGACAGAAAAATACTATTCATAATTTTATATTTAAATTGTGTATCTTAATGTGTATTCAACAGAGGGTTAAGGTTATGGATATGACTGCATCAATGTTTCTTGACTTTGAATGAGGACTTGAGTATGAAATGTAATCTTAATAAGCCATCCCATGTGCTTTTGGAGTGAAAATTTCCAAGGACAACTTAATTTTAACATGAAACTACTTTTGTTAAAACTCTTCAGGCTTTGTTTGGATAGTCAGACCTTCTGTGTGTGCTTGAAAATATACTGGTTCATAGTCTGTATTTGTAGTATACTTTATTGTCCTCCAATTTGATTTGTATTTGCAAATTGTTTATTTATCAGACCTGACATTTTAACTGCGTTATGGTTGTGCCAAACAATTTATTTTCCCCTTGGTATTTAAATTATGCTGATTCAAGGGAACTGGGCACATTGGTTGCTTGTCAAAGAAAACAAGTTGAGCAAATTCTCTTCATTTCTTGTGAAACATGGTGAAAAACCTGTAGGATTTTACTTTTAAAAGCTTTAAAAAGAGCTATTAAAGGAATTTAATTTTTCAGGGCATTTAAGCAAACATAGGTTCTAATATTGCCATAGTTCTTTAACACTGTGTTCTATTCCATCGCCTTTGGGAAGAACCTGAATCTCAGTGCAGGACCTGAGTGCTCAGCCTAATTCTCAAATGAGTACAGGCATTTTGAATATCCTTACAGTGCACACAAGCTCAGGTGGAACCGGGAGATTTCTAAGATTAGCTTTGAAAAGAAATAGAGGAAAAAAAGATGTAAAAGGGCTCCCAAATAATATTGTCTCAATATGTGAATGATTTGTATTGTTTTCACATAAAGAAGATAAGATCTGCCTTCTTTGCCACGCACAGGGATGGAGGGATTTAGTGTTAGAACTCAGCTGTGTAGATAGCTCGTGTCATTTTATGGGAAACCTAAACTGACCTGTTTGTGTGTACAAGATAGGAAAACTGTTGAATATCCTTGAAAGAGATCTTCAGTGAATAAGACTGATAGAAATAATCTGCAGTTATGTATACATTTATGTAAGGGTAGAACAGTGTAAATTTTGCATTTTTTCTATGTATGTTGGATTGATGGGTTTTGTCTTGAAACCTGTTGGAAAGTGTTAAAGGGTGATAAAAAGAAAGCAAGCTTTGCTGTTCAGGAATTATGGTTGATCAGGTAGATTCAAATCAAGTATATAAATTATAAATATATGTTCCTTTCTATTTTCTAAATATTTAATATTTTAATTAAAATAATTGGTACTCACTTACAGGAGGTGGCTGATATAATTGGATTGATAGTGATTATTACCTTGGAATGCTATTGAATTAATGTTGACAGATATAATAAGTGAATTAGTTCAACAGTGTTCTAAATCATATGGTAGCTGATGAGAATGCTTACTTAAGAATAGGTAATATTAAGATAATTACTTTACTCCAGGTTACAAATGATACGATGTAGAATATTCAGCTAAGTAATTTCAGTAATCATTTGTTTTACATCATTTAAGTTAATTCTTTTAATTTTGAAAATGGCCAGTTTGTACTTAGCTTGTTTAAGAAGTCTGACCTTATAGGTAGGAAGGTCTGGACTATCTTGAGATGAGCAGAATCATTCTCAGAATTACATGACATTTTCTCACATCTAATAGGTTGAATAAATTGCCTTTGAAATGCTTTGGCTGCTCTTGACTCTGAAAGCATTTTTATAAGCTTTCAGATGAGCTGACACCTGCTGTTGTATACTCAGAAGAAAGGTGATATTTTTTCATTCCTGATAACAAATCTAGGTCTTATATTGATAAAATTAAGGTGTAACTATATCCCTCTGTCTGGAGAACTTGGTCATGTAGCCTCTCAAGTATGGTTAATTTTTTGAATTGGTATGATATCAGATATGATACAAATAATTGTCATTCATTGAGTTTGTCTTCAGTATTTAGTGTGCTGGGATTTTTGTGGGATGGTCTCATCATAGTTCCCAGGATGTAGTTGTCCAGATACATCTTTTTCTGTTTCTGTTTTCTGTTTATGAGTGGATACACTGACAGAATTTTTTTCCTTCTTAATTCTTTGGGCTAGTATGATCTTCCCTCCCCTTCTTGATTGATGTTTAGGCTTCTGACACTCAAAAATACATTGAGATGTTGAAAGAGAATTTGAAGAGCAAAGAGCCAAAGAAAGTTCAATAGGTTGAACGGGGAGCTGTGGCCAGCACTGGACTCAAACCGGAATGGGAATGGGACATGTATTTGTGCTGTCTTTCAGCAAATATATAGATTGCATAAGTCTAAAACAGCTGCTGACTTTCTGTATTCCACTCTCAGTTTCAGTGAAGTGCATTATATAAGTGATCTTTTCTTTGCCTGACAAAGAAATACGTTTTTTGGAAATGAAAGATGACTTTAAGGTTTTTGCCATTTTATGACTTTAATAGAAGTTGTGAAGTAGGATTTAAGAGTAGTATTTCATTGTAACATTACCGGATACATTGGAATTTGCTTTGAGTGATTTTTATGGCTCTCTTCTTATTAAGAGTAAATTCCTACTGAGACTTAGGTGTTTAGCCCCCACTTAGGGTGTTCACTGGATATTAATTTGTAAGAACTAAATGGGAGACAATTTCCTCTATTTCCTTTGATATTTCTCAAAAGGCAGGAAAGAAGTTCTCACTTTTCTGAGAGCCATGGCCAATAAATTGAAGAGCATGTGGGATTTGGGTGTGACCAGCCACAGAAAATCAGCCTGTTTGTCTGACTTGACGTTCCTGCTTTGCTGTAAGATTCAAAGTCTACCTGTGTAAGATGGCAATTTTGCCTCATTTCACCCATGAACCAGCATTCATGTGCAATTGTCCCTTTGAGCAGAAAAATAAAGGCAAAGGTTGGCCACATGGATCACTGTAGCAAAGTTTTGCAGTAAAAACATCCTTGTCAAATTATAGCATCACTTCCATCCTTTCAGTGCTCCTTCAAATCTGGGTTTAGAGCAGGAACTGGTATCTGCTCCCCTTCCATGGAGAATCCAGGCTGTCAGGGAGCTTTCCCATGTGGAAACACGTGGGGTGAGCTGGTGGGTCCCTGCTGGCTTGTGTGTTCTGCACACCTGTCATGGGAAGGGGCATTCGGTACTTCTCATCTGGAAAGCAGCATCCTTCTCTTTCAGATTCGCCTGCCCACTGCTAAAACCAGTAATTTCTTGGTGGATTTTTTTTTTCCTGTGTACATATTGGTGCAGGATAGCAGTTGATTAACTTCTTTCATCTAACTTTGTTATGTGTAAATACACTGCTTTTTTTTTTTTTTTCTTTCAAAAATGGTGTGGCCTGGGGTTAATGGAAAATAAGACTTAAAGGCAAATGTGAGATTTTGTTTTAAACCTTTGCTGTAGTTTCCAAATTCAAAATTTCATAAGCTGTGGCATCAGTACTCTCAGTGCTTCTGTCGTGTTACTATGCCAATTATCTCTATATTATCATATCTGCGATTACATGTAGCTAGTCAGATGGCTGCCCTGGTAACCGTGCCTGTCTGCTAGTTGAAGTTTTAATTTGCAACTGTTCTGACACAGCAGGAGATAATATCTGAATCATTGTGGGGGGTCACATTAGACAGTAACGTCAGTGACTTGCGTCTGCCAGTCACCTCGAGGTATAGTACATTGCATAGTGAATTCCATTGAAGTGATGGAACTTTGTATAAATATGTGGTGTGCAAATAGATTTATAAATTTCACATGATTTGATTGTTGCATGTATTTGTAAAGTATATTACATGCCTTTGATATTAAAGTGTGGCATTAATTAAATCCCAACTGAAATTTGTTGGCGGAGTACAGAAATCTTCGTAAGATACAACTTAGATGGAGAAGTTTAAATTGCTGTAGAAGTGGGGTAAATCTCTGATGTGTATAACAGTTTATTCCTTGCATTGAGTAGCACTGGCTTGGGAAATGAGCAGGGCATATTTACGCTAATGCTCTCAGATTTGAAGACACTAGAAGTTTTGTGTATGCCTGCTCATGTATACTTTCCTAATGAGTATGGGTTTGTGACAGCCAGCATGTGATTAGATCACTAAATAAGAAAATAGGAATCGTCAGACACAGTAGAAGCAGTGGAGCATTGACAGAATTGTCAGTTTAAAAGGTAATTCACATTTCCATCTAGTGGTGGTATAAAATTCTGTCCAAGCCATATGAGACAGCGTATGTGTAACTGTGCTAGCTAGCATGGCCTGGTACTTGTGTATGTGTTTTAGAAAATCAAAAGCCTTTGTTATGTATAAATTATATACATAATAGCACATAGTTCTCAGGGCCTCCAGATTTTTTTAAGTTAGAGCTGTAGTGATCAGGAATCTCTTATTTTTACTGTGTACATTCAGGTCCCTGAGTACTCTTTGAATCTAATAATTTATCTGATTTGCTGGAAATTAGTCTGATAATCTTTCAGTGCTCCTTGGCAGCCATTTCAAACATTTAACTCTGTACAGGTTACAGAAAGAAAATCGGTGTCTTAAAAAGTTTTCTTTAGGTTATATGTATGCAAGTATGAGTCTTGTTAGATTTCTTGTTTCCTCTTAGACTTAAAAAAAAAAGAAAAGGAAATGAGTATTCTGTTTGCTTCGCCCTTATCTTGATGTTCCAGCACTGTTTATTATTTGAAGTATTTTACAGTAGAATCTGGAGAACCTTACTAGGTTAGGTCTTCAGATCAAGATAATATCAAGGTATCTAATCCACAAATCTTTTGAACTTTCTTGTATTTTAAGACAATGTAGTGGGTCAAACAGACAAATGGAGTATGAATTGGAATTGCAAATTTATAAGGATTTCTGCTTGTTTTATTGACATGTTCCTTCTAGCATTTGTTTGGTACTTATGTAAATATTTTCAGCTTGTAGTGTTTTGTAAGCATGGTAGGTTTTACCGCGTTTTCAGTGCATTTCCACTATCAACACTATGAACACTGCCAACTTTCCACAAGTGCTGTCAAGTACCATATTTTGTAATTACTGCAATAATATTATGAGTGCTGTAATTGTGCATGCTGCATAGATGTGCTTTTCTGTCCTGTATAAACATAAAATTGATATTTTCTGTGAGTTAAAATGGAATCTAAAGCCCATCTAAGTAGTTGTTTTGGATTTTTTTTTCCTCCTTTCAGCATAATTTGAGGTGTTTGAACAAATAGCATTATACAAATTGGAGGATTTTTAAAGCTCCAGATGTGTGTATCACATCTGAATATAGAGCTGTACTCAAGACACACTGATGTGTTTGGACCCATTAAGGGATGAAGTTTTTTTTTATATGGTTCGCTAATATTAAAGTCAGTTAAACAAATATGTTTTTGCAAGAAGCTGAAACTCAGATTTCCACTTCATAATCTTGTATTCAGTAGCATCTTTATCAATCTTCACATTGTTTTAGCTGTCTTCCCTAATGCTGAGAGCTTTGGCTGTTTTAATACTGAAACTGCTTGTATCTACAACTGTACACCTAATTGATATCCTGCTGTTTAGGCAGCTCACTCCTGGGAATACACTGAGCAGAACATTTCTGCTGAAATATTTTTATTTCTGTGTCTCAAAACTGCTAGTTTCAAACTGCTCTTTTTGAAGGGTATGATTTGGAAAATGTATTTAATCATAGAGTCTGATAAAGTGTTTGATTTTTATAGGTTTTTAAAGGTAATTTCCAGAAGTAGTGTTAATGAAATATTTATAATGAAATGTTCATGACACTAGAAGTTAGAAGTGATGTTGGTTTTTAGGCTTAGTGATGTGTTGGGAGCTTGAGTCCTGTTAATATGCTCTTTTTTTGTTATTTCAGGGATATTAGTGAGAGAGCAGACTGAAGGGAAAGAGATCATAATGCACTTTTCCCCACCCCTGCAGTAACTGCCTAAATCTGTAGAATACCTTCTAAATTGATCTTGCACGCACCTTTCAAGACTGGCTAACAACTGGTGTAGAATACGTATGATTTAGATACGTATTCCCTTGCTCTGTGAGAATTCCTGAATTATGTAAAATTGATACATTAGTTTTATGTTATTTTGTACTATTTTTTCTTCCTGAGTCATTCTGTTCCATAATTCAGAGGAACTGAACAGATTGGTAGGTCACTGCAACATAGAATCTCTTATGAGTCTGAACTGGAAGTATCCTACTGGAAGGTTTTGAACTGAAGTTCCCATCACCGTTGCTTCTTTGGAGATGTCATGCCTGAAAGTATTGAATTGTGTTGGTAGCATTGATATCTGCATGGAATGAACCAGAGCAACTAGTTTATTTTCTGTGGACCACCAAATACCATTTATCTCATAATCAGTTTCTTGCTTTTTGTGATTGCGTAGTGGAAGCACGTGGTCTTTGTAACTGAATTGAGTTTGTGTGCTCTTTGATGTATATGCAGTCTGTATTGAGGGAAGAATTTGTATTACACTAGCAATCTTTGAAACTTCATCACCTTCTAACTGAAGTCTGTAATGCCCTCATGTGTAGTCTGATAGCTGATTTTTGACTTGATAAATGAGAAGTGTCCTTCATAGGGTTGCAGTTTTCAAAATGTACACATGATGGCAGCAGATACTTAAATTGAGGCAGCTTGTTCCTGTACTAGAAACAAATAGGATATTGAATTTTCTAATATTAACTAGAATTTTCACATATTCAGTCCTTGATAAACTATTCATTAAAATACATGTTGATATTTAATAATGTACTGCTGCAGATTTTGAGAATTAAGAAAATTAATTCAAAAACTTTACTGTGGTTTCTACCTGGTTTAGCTGTTATGTTTTCCTAATGTTCTTTCTGGTTTTGCTTTGCCTTGGAGTAGTTTGCTACCCCAATAGTTTGCAGTGTTGAGCGTGGCTCCCCTTCAATACCCTGACAGGGAAAAGGGCACCTGCAGCACTGTGTTATCCCTCAAAGCATTGCCTTGTGTTGCGGGTGGAGCGAGAGAGGGAGGGATGCGCTTCTCTTGTAAGAGGGAAACAACAATAAACTTTATTGATATAAACCAGTGAGGCAGTCAACATGATAGTGATTTAACAAGATTTGATGGCAAGATACGCTTGATTATTTACTGCGTAGAGGGCAGGGTCAGACAAAATCATCTGGGAGGCCCTCCCATTGAGTCATGAGGTTCAGAGAGGACCCTCTTACACTCTAAACTCCTCAGAGAGGAGCCTGGGTGCAGCTGGATCCAGACTTAGTCTCAGACTGTGCTTTCCAAATGTTGCTTGAGTCAGACATTGACCAGCACTGTGGTTAGGTGGGCACATTGCCATGTGTTAGCCCCTGGCTGTTGTGTCCTTATCTGCCTCCCCCAAAACCACTTTGAGCAGCTGCATCCCTCATGACCAGACGCATCCATCGCGACCACAACTGGTGGTTATCACTGAAGCGGGGCTATGGGAGAAGGTCAGGTCGGGGTGCGGGGAGAGCACCCTGCCACTCTCTGGCACTAATGATTTCCCAATGGTCCTGAAGTTTGCTTTTCTGAGGACCGGTTTTGTTTTTCTCTATTGGAATAATAGATCTGATCTCTCTGCAAAGAGTTCTTCTATGTTCCTTTTTCATGCTTCCTTTTATAGAGTGCTTGTGTCTCATTTTGTGATGATTTTTACTCAAATTACTTTTCACAACTGGATTTGTAGATGAGTCAAACCTGTGATGGAGAACTAGCCTAAGAGAAACACCCTGCACTCTAGTCTCCACCATATTTAAAAAGTAATTTAAAAAATTCCTAATCACATTCTAGGAACTTTGTAGACCCTGACGTCTGACTCTGCATTTTTCGACAGATATTGACATGGTAAAAGTCCCTTTTTTTCCTGTAGTTGGAAAGTTCTTGGAGTTGTTCACAGTTGTTTTCTCATAGTCTTACGATTAAACAGTCCAACGTGATAGGTTTGCTTTTGTTCGTTCCTCTTCAGGCTTTCCTGTGACACGTTCATCAGATTAAATGCGTTCTTCTTCCTGTACTCCTTAACAGATGTGTATGTTTTGACGCACCATGTAGTATTTTGCTCTTTATTTTTCTCCGTTGCAGTATCTCTTTCCAAGCTGTCATCCTGTAATCCAGATCAGTAATATGAATTTTCCAGCAGGCGTTCTCATCTCAGCGGAACACCCTCAGTGCCTCCATTAGTGGCCGTGCCCACGCTGCGTCTTGGACCCTGCGCTGAGCTGTGCTGAGCAGCTCCATGCTCTCCACCCATGGACATCAGATGCCCCAGGGCTGGAGGTGAGGGGGACGTGCTGTGACCATGCCCCAGCAGAGCGGTGAGGACACCAGGGCTGAGTCTTCCTCTGCGCATGGCTTGAGTTTACCAACAGCGGCCTCCCTGCATTTCTAAAAGTCTGATGACTGGATGATTGCTGATATTGCAAATCAACACTGGATAATGGTAGTTGGATAACAAACTGTTTGTTTAGTTGTTAGACGTCATATAGTATGACATACGTGACATAGAAGCACACCTTTCTTGCTACTATGGCATCAGGAAGGGAGATAATTATCACAGTAGCTTTCGGCTCTGGTTTCATCTGACTAACCTGGCAACTGAATAGTTATTAAAAAATTCTGATCAGCCACAGTGACCCCCAGTAGAGTAAGCCCAAAGGTGATGGAGCCTCAGTATGCAGACACAAAACTCTCTTTTTGAATTATTTATTTTATCAGGGATCTGTTGAGTTTTAAAGTTATTATACTTTTGGAATCATATAGTACTAGCCCAATATACATATTTTTTTCACCAAAAGAGAAACTTCATTGTTAACAACGCTGCTTTTTGGGTGCCATTGCAAAGTACGTTGGTATTACATGGTGCTGTTAAGAGTAGGAAGTTTTATTTGAAAATATAGTATAAAAATGTATTTACTCCTACTTCTGTTCCTCGACATGGGTGAAACATTTCAGCTGAATCTCTTTCTCTTTTTTTGGTCCCTTCTAACATGAATATGGCATGTGTCGGTCATCCATTGTGATATTTTAGGCCAAAAAGCTATTGTCTACTACAGTTACAGAACTATGGCTTAGAAGAATAGCAGCTGGTGGAAAGCGTAGGTCAACTTCAGGCTGTGGTGCAAGCAGGATGCTCCAGAATTAAGGATATGCTGGTTCATGTTGAAATGGCTTGTTCTATGTATGTACTTCATTTACAGCAGTTTAAATTTGACTTAATGCTTAGAATTAAATCTAAGGTGTGCAGCAAGTCATGATATTCAGTTGTTTTCTGGGCCTCCTGAATTTTTAAATTCAGTTGATTGTTTGCAGTGGAGCATGCTAGTGAGCTTTTTAACATCCATTACAGCTAGTAATTGTAAGAATTTATTTAAGCGATCCATGCTGTGAAGAGTTGTAATGAAATAACAGACATATATTATGACCTTAGTGGTTTACAAAGATGGGATCTTGTATAGCTGCGGAATTTTTTTTCATTAGTTCTGCTGCTGATTTGACCAGTGAGAAGGAATTCCATGGGCAGCACTAGCAATGTTGGTCTAATTCATGGACAGTTCGGTACCATCACTGTAACTGAAAGGAATTACATTGTGTATTAGAAGGGGGGTGGCTAGTAGATCGAGAGAGGTCCTCCTTCCCCTCTACTCCGCCCTGGTGAGACCCCATCTAGAATATTGTGTCCAGTTCTGGGCCCCTCAGTTCCAGAAGGACAGGGAACTGCTGGAGAGGGTCCAGCGTAGGGCAACAAAGATGATTAAGGGAGTGGAACATCTCCCTTATGAGGAAAGGCTGAGGGAGCTGGGTCTCTTTAGTTTGGAGGAGACTGAGGGGTGACCTTATTAATGTTTATAAATATATAAAGGATGAGTGCCACGAGGATGGAGCCAGGCTCTTCTCGGTGGCAAACAATGATAGGACAAGGGGTAATGGGATCAAGCTGGAACACAAGAGGTTCCACTTAAATTTGAGAAGAAACTTCTTCTCAGTGAGGGTGCCAGACACTGGAACAGGCTGCCCAGGGGGGTTGTGGAGTCTCCTTCTCTGGAGACATTCAAAACCCACCTGGACATGTTCCTGTGCGACCTCACCTAGGCGTTCCTGCTCCAGCAGGGAGATTGAACTAGATGATCTTTTGAGGTCCCTTCCAATCCCAAACATACTGTGATACTGTGAATTACATTGTTAGGAAAAACATCATCGTCCTGTCAGTCAAGAAGTAAATTAAAGTTACTTTTTAAATAACATGATTTCTGGTTTTCCTTTTTGTTGTTTTGTTGTTTTGTTCTTTTTTGGTTAAAAGAAAGGAGTTTGAATTTTGCAGGTGAAGAACTTAATCATTTACCTGTTTTCATGGAAGCAGACGTTTGCATTAATTCTGCTTGATAACATAGTGCTAAATCTCGTCCATTTCAGACAGTGTACTCTGCCAGCTGGAGTTTTCACAGGCTGAGTGACAAGGTTTCAGAAAAAACTATCCCAATGCAATAACTGCACATCACGGAGGAGATTCTGATCCAAAACCAAACAGTGTGTGAATAAGCATTTGACTTGGGAATACACCTCTTGCAGAGTGTGGTGGGATCTGTTTGACTGTTTGGCCCCAGAACTGTGGGGCTAAAGCTGTGTCTGAATCGCTGGCTCGGATGTGGCAGCAGAACAGCCCGTGTCCCTGCTGCGAGACAGGGTGGCCACATCCAAACTGCCTGCTAGGAGCAATCCCGATCTGTGCCAGCTCACTGGCTGGGCCTAGCAGCTGTGTGGGAGAAAGCTGGTTGTCCTTCATCAAAACCTGCGCCAGGGACTGTGGCACCGTGCTCCCAGGGTGGGTGGCTGAGCTCTGGTACCTTCTCCAAGCATTCCCTGGCGTTAAGTTGTTAAAGCAGACAGAGCTCTAACTCCTCTGATGCTAAGTGCAAGGTTTGGTTTCTTTATGTGTTTTTTTGTTTTGTTTTGTGTTTGTTTGTTTCTTTTTCTGGATTATTTCTCTCTTGAATTATCAGATTCTCATCAACAGTTACATTTATCTAACTTTCTCCTAGAGTTGTCACCTCTGGAACCTGTGTACTGACCTGAGCCATTAGAAACAAGTTCTGAACTCTCTAGTGCTATTGCATTACTGGTCTGGTAAAATAAGGGGGGACTCTCTAGGCCTTAATGAAATTGCATGTCAAAGCTGGATGCTGCATCTGTATAGCAGCAATTGTGAACAGTCTGCTCTGAATAGGTGGAAAGTATACTCCTGAAAGGAACAGAAAGTTCTGTCTTTCTAGTCAGGAGGGATTGCCAGACATGTGTCTTGTTACTCTGCATTCTAGATCTGAAATGTGTTATTTGAATACTGCTATTTCTTTAAAATTTAATTTCTGCTTCAATTCAGTGAGAGTGTTCACTGATATTAACCCTTTCAGTGTCCTCTTGAGAACGTACCTCAGCTGTCATTCATACTTTTTCTTTGCATTGGCAAGGTAAGCACACTTTCTCATCATTCCCTTTTACTGCCCCACTTCTTAAAGTCATGGGTCAAGTTTAAACTCATGGGCCATAGCAGATGAGACTGTGACATCGTGAAGTTCATTGTGTGCAGTGCCCATGAGAGGGTGTTGTGTGGATGAAGGGGGCCTGAAGGAGCCCAGTTAAACTTGCTTGGGTAATGATTGGTTTAGGGCAGCCCCTGCGTTCCTTGGAAGAACTAGAGCTACTGTCATCTCTGGTTAATGCCAGTTTGTGTATTAGGGCATTTCTAATTTGTGCTTTGTTGTTGTTGAGGCTAATTTGGTGAACTGGTATCTTTAAGGTGTGTTGCTTATAAATTTTGATCAGGTATTTTTTGGATACTGTTGCATAATGTGTGTTGTGTTTCAAGTGGAAAGGAGGTTTTGTTCTTCATTTGCATATTGTACAATTAAAACTTCAATTATTTTGATTTAGTGAGTAAAATAATAAATGCAGTCTGTTTATTTTCTGAGAAATTGCTGCTAATGAAGTTTTGTGTTTGTTACGAAAGGATGGAAACTACCTTATGCATGCATTCAGTAAAAGCTTGTGTTCTGATACAGTTTGAATAAATCAGCTGATTATTGAGAGATGATAATATTCTACTACTATTCTCTTAAGTATGTGAACTTGTCTTAATGAAATTAGTAGTTGCTTTAGTTGTTTTTATACATTTGCTTTGGGAGAAAAGAACTTTGTTGGAATACAATATATTCAGAACTGGAACATTAAAAAAAAAAAATCACAAGTCTGATAATCATTGAAACATAATGTCAGATCTTACCGGTAACCTGAGATGGCGTTTTAAATCTTTTTTACTTAGGGAAAGTAATTAAAATATAACTTGGACTGATCTTGGCTTTTGAATGAGTAGAGCACTAAAGCAGAGGTGGCCTGGAAGCCCTTGGCTGGAAGGGGCCCCTGGAGCCCCCTACTCAGAGCAAGAGCCTTGTTCGGTCACAAATCCTTGTGATTTTTGTTGTTTGGTGTAGAGAATGTGGAGACAAGATTTGACTTACAATATAATTTTCAAATATTAGCTGAGAAAATTCCCGTTTTTTTCTGATATTCAAGCAAGAGTAATTGCAATGATAAAAGTCAGAAAATCATAATTTAAATCAGCATTCACAACTAAATGGTGCTGAAGTGCAACTGCTGAGTACTCTGATAGTACTTAATCACTGGCACACATTGGTATCCTTTGTGATACATCTAATCACTTGTTTTCAATCCAAGAATAATATGTCCTGAAGAAGTGAAAATCATACTGTATTGAGTTTTGCCTAAAAATGGTTTAGTATATATAAATATAACCATGTAGGTATCATGTTGGATGTGTGTTTACATTTCAACAGTATGTTTAGTATAGTTTAGTTTAGTTTATCTGATTTTATATTGAGACACAGGTCGGCCATATAAATTACATATGTGGCTGAAATGAGGGTTAGTGTACTAGACAGTATGAAGTGTAACTGTGATGGAAAGACTTTTATGGCAATTAGCAAGAGCTTGGAAAACAGTATTATACTGGTGTGAGTGCTGTCTACATCGTTATTAATTTTTATTGTATTAATTTTAATGGATTGTTTGTGCACTTATTTGCACAAATATGCACTTTTAATGCATAATAGAAAGTATAGGTAGTAATAAATTAAGCATATAAATAAATTTGTGCAGATTTTTCTTTTGAAAATGAATTCCATGATATCCAAAAGACACAGTTCCAGTCTTTCATGGCATTAGAATTTTAGGATGCATTAGCTGGATTGGTATCTAATATTGCTTCACTTGAATTTATTTAGTAGTCTAGCAGAAAGCATGCAACAGTGTGTACTGGATTTAATTGCAGTGTGAATGAGCACTTTGAATTTGTTTTATTTGGCTTTGTCTTTTTTTCACCTTCAGATGTTCAGCTCTGTTGTGTGTCCTCTTGTACTATTTAGCATACCCCATTTGTTGATTTAAGCTTTTGGTACGGTGATACATCACTGGCAAGTTACTTGCTGAAGGTTTGCTTTTTCCCAAGTAATGGGACTTTTTGTTTGTTTGCATTTGTGATTAGATTGGTTGTAGGCAGCGTTTCTGAGGGAAGGTAGGATCCTAAAGATATTTCAAATAGGTATGATAATTTTGATGGCAATTATGGCAGAACTTTCCGAGGGAAATTCTTCACCCACCCGATGACAGAAAGCATTACTGAGCTGGGTTCTGCAAAGGAAGATGTTTTGCAAAGCTGTGATTTGTAAAATCACTGCTATAGTGGATATAGCAAGCACTTCTGTGAAGATGAGATCTGCTGTATTTTTCTCATAAAAAAATAAATACAGTAGAATACAAATGATCCCATTGCTTCCCGCACTCCGTTGGTGTACTGTCTTGTTTTTGGTGTTTTTTAAGAAATTATAGATTAATGTTAAACTGTTATGTTTTTGGACAGGGAAGATCAGTTATGTTTTGTTCTGTCTTTCTAGTGCAACAGTAAAGGCTAGCCCAGCACTCTAATGCAGGTGGATTTTACGGTTGAATTTTCTGTAGTGCAGGTGCTGGTGGGGGGAGATCCCCTGGGAGCTGGGGTGAGTGGGATGCGCAGTGTGGTCAGGACACCAGGGCAGTGCCGGCCCTGGGACCAGCCCGCGCAGGTGCCTGCAGTGCCTGGCTCACAGGGGCAGCTCAGCAAGCAGCACACAAGTGGGTTTATGGTGTAAACAACTGTTTATTCTAGTCTGCACATCTTTACTGTGACAGAAATGGGGCATATGCTGGGATGGCAAAGGGACCTTCACAATCCGATGCCTTCCTGTGCAGGACCAGTGTTCTGCGCTGTGACCTGCCGCAGCTGTGTCCTGTGCTCACGTGCCGCATCTGCATGGTACTGGGGAGCGGGAGGAGTTCCCACTATGTCACTGAACAGGTTTAGTTTGACTAGTCTAAGTCCCTCCCTGAACTGGTGGCTTCACAAAAGCCATGGGAGTGATGTTATCTGGAGAATTCTTCTTTTTTTTTTCCCCTCCATTTAGCAAGCATGATTTTTTTCAGGCACATTAAACATTATGGAGGATAGCAAAGCATGCTAATATTCACCACCCCTTAAGACTGATATAAACCCCTTCTCATGAAGACCCTGTAATTTACCATCAGTGTAGTTCAAGGGGAAGCATTGCTGGATGGTAGGTGATGTAGATGTTATTCAAGATTATTCTGCTAGTATCTTCAGGCAACTTATCTGAGAGTTTTTTCCCATTTACTATCTTGGCCTAACTCTATAGTGAATCCTGTGACTAAATTAAGGAGTAGCTTACTTGGGAGTCTACCTTAAATAGGTAGCTCTATAAGCTATCCTACGGAGTGGAGTGTGAGAAGTCATAGGTGATTCTCATGTAACTGCCTATTTGTGGACAGATGTACATGAGGCTTTCTTTTCCATATTTTTCTTTGCTAGCAAGCAAAATTCATTAAGATGTACAAAAAAACCTCAATAATAATTCAAGTTTTATTGTTTGTATAGCATTGCATTACTTATACAACTCCAGAGTAGTTTTAAAGCTGTGCAAATGTAAGTTGAGATATAATTCCTTAGTGTTGAGAAGTCTTGAAACACAAATGAAACGTCTTGAGTAGTTTTGGTGTTCCCTGAGTGGTAGAAACCTTGGAGCAACCTATTTATGTGCATCATCAGTGGATGGCAGGTAGAGATTTTTCTAAAATTTTTTGTGTAGTCAGTTAGAAAACTCTGCTTGGTCATATACAGTAGAAGAAGGTTTTGTTTCTTAATACAGTATAAACAAACAGTTCAGCAGTTCGACGTTGATGCTAATGACAAAAGTATCATTGTATTAGTGTGGAGAGAACATCAGAGCGGATGCGGATGTACCATACCAAAGCGATTAAATGGTACCACTTAACTCAGAGCAGAGGTAGTTTATCTCAGAGTTTTTTGACATACAAATGGAGTTAATATGCTACACTTGCCATTCTTGCTATCTTCCCTGCAGGCAGGCTGCCTCTGCTCCAAACGTTTGTGCTTTACCCATAGATGAAGACCATGGTACTCAGTTGTGAAAGCACCTGGGAGGTTGGCAGCCAGGGCACAGAGCTAAGCTGGCTTCACACTTCTTAATGTGGTGCATTTGCGTTTCTGATAGGTTGCCTCGATATTTTCCTGGCTGTTTTCATGCTCTTTTTAAGATGCTTTCCTTTGAATTATTGAGGTAAATTAAATTGCATTCCTGTTCAACATGTATTTTTGCTTGGGACTGGACAGCCTCTGGTTGTACAGAGAAAAGGGGAGATGTTCTAGATGGGTGAGAAGTTTTACAAATAAGTAGGCAGTCTGGATTTTTGTTGCGAAAGCTCAAGTTTTTGTTAACTAGGTGTTCATTTCAAGATGAAGTATGCGCAGCACTAAACTATTTGACTTACTTGCTTTCTAACCCTTTATTACTCCCCTACCCTGTTTTCCCTGTCATTTGCTAATTCAAAGCAAGTCCCCTTTAATAGTGGGAAAACCTCCTGCAGTAGCAGAAACAAAAAAGAAGGAATAGAACAAGATTTAGGTGAGTTAATTTTGAAATATTTGTTGTATAGAGATTACAAGAGAATGTGTTTAGTCTTGAATTTGATCTGTATTTGATCTCCCTAAGCACAGTACAGAATATTTTATGGCATTTTTTCAGAAGTGCTTTCAAATTAGCTGTCTCTACAGTCCTTTATTGAATTTTGAAATTTGTTCAGCAGATCAGTGAATTTTCCTTTCTCCTTCTGTACTTAATCCCTTCAGTCTTCTGTGACAGCCCAGCACATACTTGCTGCATTGTGACAGACGCTATGAAAATCCTCTTAAATGTCAGAGCTGTTGGATAAAGTGACTTGCGAATGATTATGGAAGTTTTGGGGTTTTTCAGATTTGGGTGCTCTGATGTAGTCAGTAGAGATAAGTACTCCTTTATAGCATCTCTTGAACAAACTGATGACACATTTGTTGTCTTCAGTTCTCTGGCTACTTCTGAAGTAGTTCAGGGATTGTATAAAATCTGCAAGTTAAAAATCCTTAGTAAGATACACAGATTTGTAGGTTGAGAGGTTTTTTTGAAACTGTTAAAAATATTACCACAATTTTAGAATTATATTTAGAGTGGAAACTTTTAATTTCTCTGACCTTTTTTTTTTTTGTCTGCACCATTGTGTCAGATGACTTTCTGACTGCATGTATGTTGTGTCACCGTATTTTAGCAAAATATAACTGAGTAAGGAACTTTCTGTTGTAATTTTGAGAGCAATAAAACTAAAGAAGGAAATGCTGTGATTCGTCCTATTACTTGGAGGATATGAAAAACTTTTTAAACAGCTTGTATTATTAACTTCATTTAACAGAGTTATGTTTATGTGTATACAAGGTGTATGTCTGGTCTAAAACTTGAACATCATTTAGCATCTTTTGCTGCAACAACAAGAACTTTAAAAATTTGCACTGATGTATGGCACAGAGGCCAATGAGTTCATGTTTTTCTCCTTTTATTAAGTGCTATGAAGTACATGTTAATTGCAGTAATAAGCTTTCTTTCCATAGAGTGAGTTTACAAATATAAACCAGTATGTTTTTAGTTGTCTGAAGGAAAACTTCAGTTATATCAGTATGCATTTATTTTCATAGAGATGCCTTATTGCTGCTAATTAAAAGCAAGAAGGACTGAAGTGATTGTGGTTAAATATGCTGAGTTATTTCTATAGAGTAGGATTTTTGAAAGTACCATACTGAATGCCATATTTATCTAAGTAACACTCCTATAAGAATTCACCTGTGGCAGTATTTTTTAATTTGCTTTTATTGATGGCCAGTCTCCCAGGTAGTGCTCTGTGAAGAGCACACCTCAAAGTGTTTGTGCCATGTTGAAGAAACAGGTAGATAAACTTAAATGACTCCTTGCTTGTCTGTTTTAAATGCCTCCACAGGCACCCAGGTAGGGCTTGTCTTTCCTCCCTGTTACTAGAGGGACCATGGGAAGACTGGCCAAGAAAATCAGCCTTTAACTCAGTGTTTTCTGTTGGTAAATTGGTATCCCATGTATTGCATTGGAACAGGAAATGTAGAATTTGTTCACTTGAAACTGTTTGTCCTGAGGGATGGATCTGACTTTTACACTAATGACCTTTTGGTCTGTTTATCAAATATCGCCCATGACTTTTTACTTAATTCATTCAAGCACATTATTCTTCTACAGGTCCATTAAAGTAAAAAATTCAGTGCCCCCTCAGCAGAAAGGTTATTTGTGGTGTCAGGGAAATCAATGCAAGATGCCTATTAGTGGATTAAATTTTTGTTTATACTTGAGGTTTTCTTTATTAATGTGTTAGTTTAAGGCTTTGGCTCTGATGAGCATATAGGAATGTGAGTAATGGAGAAATAAGAATACTGAGTCTTTTTTTAAAATGTATGTACACTTAACATGCTTCATTGGGTATAAATTGAGTAAAAGAACGTGCATGGAAAGTCTTCTAAGTGTCATCACCTGGGATATGTAATCTTTTGCTTGTTCTTAGTATCTAGCAGTCTAGAAACTAATGTGATTGTCTTGGAAACAGGTTTTATTTTCCTTTTGTGAATATCTATATGTGAAATCATTGTCTTCCTTGGAAATCTGGAAGTAATAGTGAAAGAAATAACTGCAAATTTAAGATGCTTGTTGTCTATTTAAAGAATTGATACGGGAGTCTATAAGTGATGTTTGCATTGTCTGCTTTAATTATAGTTGTGTGATTATGTTGCTGAAACAGTCTTTAGGTTTTCTAAGGTAAAATGCCGGTACTTAGTGTTTATATTTGTCAGAGAATTATCTGCAGTGAAGCACTTTGCCAAGATATCCTAGCTTAATATTTAAATAGAAACATTACTGTATAACTGATGTGTTGATTAAGTTCCTAAAATTGAACTATCACTTCCAGTTTTTTCCCTTGCCCTGCTTTAAATTAACAGCATGTGAAAAACCCTTGAACATTCGGTGAGATTGTGGCATACTGTTTGCCAGACAAAACATCAGCAGTAGACGGAAGTGTACAGGACAGCTCTTTTATTAGCCAGAGAGCTGCCAGGCACAGCATAAAATGTCAGAGCAAAACAGAAACTGAGTCAAGAAATAACCATCTTTCAAATTGCTGAGGATTTATTAGGATATGTATGAAAATATGAAATAATGTTCTTGAAGGAAGTTTTACTTTTCTGTAGTTTATCTGTCCAGTCACAGCAATCTTAGAGTGTGTATTAGGACCAGTGTAATTTCGTTATAATTTTTACAGATAAAGGTCCAGACTGAATAATTAGCCATGTTTTGTTCTTAAATTATTAACTATATTAAGTTCTAATGGGTTTTTAAATATATTTCTCTTCCCAGTGTTTTTGTCTCCAGTACCAATTTAAAACGCTCTCAAACACTGATATGTACTTCAGAGAAGATTCTTTTTTTTTTTTAATTTCTTTCATAGAATAAGTATGTTTTTTGATGGAGCTCACATTGTGGATGATACAGCGTGTCCAAGGGGAGAGCACCATGACAGGATCTTGTCAAGCCATTGGAACCCATTTGCATGACCATCTCTTTCATTCTACTTCCCACCTCTTTCTCCTGACCCGTTTCTACATTTCAGATCGATCTCTCTTTTCAAAACTTGATTGGTCATTTTATTTTTTCTGAAATGTTGTTTTTCCTTCAAGTATGTTCTGATTTTTTTTCCCCTCTTCACTAAAGCAAGCTCAAGCTTTCTATTTAAGGTCTGAGATGAAGCTTATTAACATAAGTTGAGAGGATCTTAAAGACTATGGTTGCTACCAGTTGGTGCAAGAAGCTTTTAGTGACCTAGATTTTGGCCCTGATGTACAATACTGATGCTTGTTTTTCCACAAATGACAATAAAGTCACTCTGAGATTCTGTGATGCTGTTGTGCTCTGTTTTGGACATAATAGCATTGATATATGTTTACCTTGATGGTCAGGCCACAAACTTCCCAATTTCACCTCAAAATATGATCTCATAAGTCTTACATGAAAAAAAGACATTAAAATAACACGTTATTTAAGCTACAAGCAAAGCTGAGTTAGTCATGAAGCTTTTTTTTTAACATTCCTCTAAATAAATGTCATTTCTTCCAGTTTAATGATATTACTAAACTGTGTTAAAAAAAGTAGTCCATTTATACCTTCCTGATCAAATAATAATTCTCCTTGCTGATTACTAAGTATTACATAATTATATTCCCTGGCTCCATTTTAGCTGAACGATTTTTCATTCTCTCCTCCCAAAACCCAAACCCCTTATATGGTAACAGTTCTGTATATTTGCAGTGTGTGCATCATTATGTTACTGTGGTCACTACCCTGAAATTTAGTCGATAATCACATATTCTAGCATCCTTCCTGAATCTCCTGGAAAAACATAATGTTGTTAAAGTCCTCTTGGCTTATTCTTTCAGATTAACTTTTCTAAAACTTTGAGTCTGGTTGTACCCATTTTTTACGATCCACTGACTTTGTCCTGGAGAAATCTGTTTTACTTCTATGCATTGTAATTAGAAATGGTGACATGGTTTTCCATCCTCAGAAATTAAAATACCACATAATTCAAAGTTTTCTAAGGATAAAAAGGAACTGCAATGTTGCCGAGTCTGACTTCAGCAGGGTTACCCAAAGGTAAAACAAGCTCTAGGGGAGAGATTGTGGATTCATTTGAAGATAAATGATATTTTTATTGCCTTTTGTAATTAAAAAACCCTAACAAAACAAAAACCAAACCCCCAAACTAATGAACACTTCCCTTTTACCATAAGAAAGGAAGGAAGTTGATTGAATCCAGTCATCTCTAGCGAGAGAAAGACACATAGTTGCTTTTGCAGTGATGAGACCCACATCTCTGGAGGACAGTGTGTCCAGTCATCATGTCATCTTTAAGACAGAAGTTTCTGATGCTCAGCACAAAGCCAACCTGCATCCCTTGCTGCAGTTAGACACGTAACATTTCGATGTAGACATCGACATCCCATCGCAAGTGGTAGACTGTCCCTTTGGCTTGAAATGGCCTCTACAAACTCTTCCGTCTAATATTGGACTGAAATACAAAATAGCTTATCCAAGCTGCTCTTCACACAACTCATTTTTAGAGCTCCTCATTAATTACAAGTGGGTATATTTGCTAGAAAAGGGGATTTTTTCACTTGCATTGTTTTTCTTTGGGAGTGGGAGATGCATTCTTTAGTGGGATGGGTTCTCCACACTCATGGCCTTGAAGGGTAGGTGAGGAACCAGTTTGGCCTGTGTCAAACTGTGTCATTTTTGTGGTTTTTCTGTGTTGCATTTGTGCTTAAATGGACTCTGTGCTGCTCTGCAGTCCCTGTTTTTCCTTCACTTCGTGATGTGCCACTGGGGTGGCTGCCTCAGCAGAGAGACAGGGGCAGTGGTTCAGCCCCACTCTGTTAGGTTCTTGGTATTGTTTTTTTTTCCCTTCAGGGATTGCTTGACTACCCTGTTGAAGAGATGGTGATGCACAGGGGGTGAGCAGGGATCTCATCCTCGCAGGAATGCAAGTTTTACTGTTGCTGGGTTAGAAAAAATTCCTTTTAAAATTTTGGTTATGTTCTTTCACATAATCTGAAGTTCTCAAAAATTTGTATAAAATCATGCTTTATTTTTTTCCTTTTTGAAATAGAGTGAGCAGTGTTGCAGCTTTAATAAAAATAAGGCACACTTCTGATGCCCTTTTTGATTCTTTCTCATATGTGCTTAAACTTTCAACTTAGTGACGTATGACTGGTCATATAAGCTACTCAGTCTGTTTTTTAAGTGTTCACGTTTTTATACATAGCAAACGTCTGAATAAAATGTACCTGTTTAACACATTACATCCTAACTTTAGTTTCACTGAACGTTTCTATTATTAACAGAAGATATCAAGGGTGGCTGAAGTTTGACCTGTAAAAGAAATGGCAGATTTTTAGCTTGTATAAAACATCTTATTCTTTATGTCTAAGAGCTGTCAGAAGATAGTAAACAGCTCTTAGAAAAGCAGCATTTATAACCAAATTGCTCTCATGAAATATAAGTAAACCATACAACAAAACAGCTAATTAAATCTGTAGTCCGTAGCACAGTGACTGGTATCCCATCCATTAGCAACCATGGTGCTTCACTCAAGCCAAACAGCTTGAGTTTACAGTGTGTTTAATTTGAGTGACAGAGGTTTGTGAGTGAATTGAAGGAGGATTAGAATATTGTTTCATACCTCAGGTACCTTTGCTGCTGCAGCGCCGTCTCAGGTCTCCAGCTTCGCAGCTGTAGCCGCCGTAGCGTGGACCACCCGCTGAAGGGCTGTTATGTGGCTTTCTGTAACCTGTCCATGCTGGGAAAATCTCCCTGGTTTTGAAACCAGAAAACATGGTGTTACTTTGCACAACTCTGCCTCTCTTAGTAGACAGTAAACATTTTGTTCACAGATTCTGTGCTGTGACATTGGTAATGAAGGAGATGCTAGAACAAGAAAACATGAGGAAAAACATTGGTTTTTATAATAAATAATCTTGCCACTAGATTTTTTCTATATATGCCTGTTAAATTCATAGCGTAGCCATAATTTTATGATCATCGGCTTGTTTGTAGTGCTTTATTTACTTGGAGCACAGTGTCGTTTTAGGGGCCTTACTGTTGTCTTGCAATGTGAGCGCTGTCTGCTGCACTGGAGCTCCAGTGTCTGTGGATGAAATGTTTGGCCTCATACCTTTTGGATGATGGTGTTTTCCAGGCTTACATGTAAAGTACTGTAGCATTTTCAGAAAGAGAATAATCCTTGAGATTTCCCTCTTGTGCTCACACTAACAGTCAAGAATTATTTTATTTTATTTTATTTTATTTTATTTTATTTTATTTTATTTTATTTTATTTTATTTTATTTTATTTTATTTTATTTTATTTTATTTTATTTTATTTTATTTTATTTTATTTTATTTTATTTTATTTTATTTTATTTTATTTTATTTTATTTTATTGTTATTTTTCTTGCAAAGCCACTCAGCAATAACCACTCGCCCTGTATCCTTCAGACTTTTGATAGGAACAATGTTAAGCCAGTGCTGAATGTTTGTGCAAGCTCCTTTTGCTAAGAGTTGCCTCTGGTTTGGTGTTACATGTGTGATGGATGCTCAGGTGATTTAAATGCCAGAAGAGCAAGTTGTTTTTTCACCTTCTGTCAGGACTTGCAGTAGGAGCTGGTCCTCTGCTATGCTGGGTACATCAAAGTGAAATTCCTGTCTACATTCTGTTGCCCTTTTCCCAGCAGTTACAATTTTAATTTTCCACTTAAGAAACTCTGATAATGCCAGCCATACGTCATTAGCTGGTGTCATTCAAATACCACTTGGTGAGCACTTTCAAAAGCAGGAGGAAGGTTTACTCACCACCCTTTATAGTATATTGACATGTTTTTTAAGTGATCATGGTGTGTCCTTTACAAAAACAAATGTGGTTTGAAATTGTCTGATAATGCACTTTCCTGTTAGAGTATGTGTGACTTCACATAGCTTTTTATTCAGATTAGGTAATTTATTTGACAGTAATTGTATTTTAGGCAATTTTAAAAATGCTTATGAGCTATTTTAAGTTGTTTTATAGGATGAAGTGTAAGTTGTTACGGCTTAACGTATCAGTGTATAAAAATATCCACTGAAATTGTCTGTTTTCCTTGGTTTGTTATTACACTTCCAACTATACTTACAGGATCAGGTAAATATATAAAGATGCTCTGGAATTTCATGAGGTGTATCTCCATTTAAAAAACACTTCTATAAAGATTTTATCAAACAGAACAGTTTTATAGTAAAAAATACAGTAAATCAGTTGCAGATTTCTGGCTGAACGTGCATAAAGTAATTCATTCAACAAATCTCTGCACAGTGATCGGAACAGGTTGTTCCTTGCTGTGCCGTTCCTTCACAGTCATTTCTTCATGCTGCTATCCTAGCAGCATGTGTTTCATTTTGCTCCTAGAAGAAGTAGGGTTTGAAATACTCCAATTCTAAGTTAACTTCCAGGGAGCGATGGGGGTGGTCTGTCAGGCCAAACTTGTGGGGGTTTTTTGTCACCCCGAGAAAATCAGTTTAAAAGAATTGGATAGTGTTTTTCAGTGCCTGACTGCCGTGTTTGTTTAACACATCTCAGAGCAGCAGCTTCTGATCTGGCCCCAGGTAATGTTGTTGTTTATCAGTGTTACAATTACTTAGACTGCATGTGGAGCTAGTCTTTTGGAATGGATGAAGACACTGACTTTAACTGTGTAAGGGAGATTGAAACTATGAGCCTTTTTAAAGAGAAAACCTGGAAATCTGGCAAGAAAGTGAATTGTACAGGTAGTTACTGTGAAGAGACCTCTATCCTCACTTTATCTATTTAAATGAAACTTACAGAGATTTTTGGAGTGGTTGTCTAAAATGTATTAATAGTATTGTACATTGTGAGGAGGATGCCAAAGGAAATAGAAATGATGATTACTGTTCTTCCCAATGAAAATGGGCAGATAGGCTCCTAACCCATTTAATCTTATAATTAGATCATGTTTCTCATGATTTTATATTCACATATGAGATGAAGGTCTGTCAGCATGCACTGTACTAGGGAGCAGTCTATACATCTAACAGTCAGAGAGTGGGGCTTTTGATTGTGTGGTTTTTGCTTTTATTTTTGTATTTAGTCTTTGAAAAACAGTCTGACACCCTTTCTGTAATGTGTGGCATTTTAAAACCTCAAGTGCCACCTATCCTCTTGCCCTTCTGATAATTTGTGCATTTTGCAGATGCTTATGGATCAGAGAGCAGAAGAAAACTATTTGGTTCAGTTATTGAATTGAAAGAAAAAACTCTGGTAATTGACTACAGCAGGGATGTCAAACTCATTTTTACTAGGGGCCACATCAGCCTCACAATTGCCTTCAAAGGGCTAAATGTAATTGTAGGACTGTGTAAATGTAGGAGTAGCTACCCCTGGACTACAGCAAATACCTTCTGTATTTTTGTAAAAATCACTTGGAGGTTCAAGTATTTAATCATGTTAGAGGATTTTAAGAGAGCCAAATGGCCAGATTCAACTTCCATGCTATAGATACCAATGTGATCTCTGGGCAGAACCAGAATCTCTAAGGAGAGCACCAGAGCGTTCAGGCGGGGCATCATCTTCCCTGCATTGGTGATACGAAGAGTTTTTGGGTGTCTCTGAGATTGGCGATGCAGGGAGCTGCCCAGTCTGCACCTCAGACTGTTAATCTCCGTTAAGACTGGGCTGGGTACTGGGAGAAGTGGGTCTCTGAGACCGTCTGTGGTGTGGATGGCCAGCATGCCATGGTTGGGTACTGGATAAGTCAGCCATCTTTGGATGGTAAATGGTCAGGAGAGGTTGTCTTGACTTGGACTTGATTCTGATCCTCTTTGTTTCTGCTGGTGGTCATGTATAAGGGGCAAAGGCTTTTAGTACTCAGCTGGTGTTTTGGTTTTTGTTTGTTTTTTTGTAGATGCCCAGATAGTGTACATTTGGTGCAGGCAGAGCATCATTGTAGTAAGAGCTACGTACAAAGAAAGAACCAACCAACCTAAGAACACCTGAGGTGCAGAGGTTGTCCCTGGCTGACCTGCCACCCTTGACCATCTGTGCAAGTGAGGAGCGCACCTGTCTGCCTCCGCCCTCCTTGTGTGCGCTGAGCAGGGCTCTGCCAGGCCACAGCTTTACTTGTCTCCTGTCTGTGGTTCTGTGGGCAGAGTGCGGAATAAGATGCCCTTGAAAAATCTGCCAGGGATTGGTGTCATGACTGACAAAGGAGTTTTGTTATATTTGGAAGTTGTGGTTGTAAGTAAAATAAAATGAGAGGCAGAAGTAAAGCAGAGGGCTTGTTTCAGTTCTTCTGGTAGGGAAGATGACACCAGGAAATAGTTGAATTCTGTATCTATTAAGTTATAATGAAAACTAAAGCATACACAAACATGCTGCTTCTCCTTATTGCCTGAGAGGGACTGTGCTCATCATATTTTGTGGCCAAAGGTATATTGTTGAAGGAACAACTGTTAGCGTGTTTTCTTGTTTGTTTTTTAAATTATGCTTTTAAACCTATTACTGAACTTCAGAGTTCAATGTATTAAAAGTTCGTGTGCAGTTGGCAAAATTGCATGTTTCCTGTATAGAAGCTGAACCTTAAATTACAGAACCAGCAAATGATGTAGTATCTTTCCACAAATCACTGATCGACTTAATAACAGTATGAATTTCTGAGGGAACAGTAAGGTGTTAAACACTTAAATATCTCAAGCTTTGTGAGTTCATCATCTGGCATCACAGGCAGAGAAAATGAGATATGCCATATAGTTGATCTTTTTCCAGTGCTTTTGTAAAGGCTGAAATGTATTTTCTTTGGTGCATCACTGCCTTTTGGTAAAATGAAGTTTTCTGTCGTAAGCCAACCAAGACCCAGCATGTTTTCAGGGTCTAATTTTGAATTTTTGTTCACATTGCAAATCGATGTGAAACCATGACTGTTGAGGCTTTCTGGCATGTACAAAACATTTGTTCAGCTAGAAAGCGAATGGGGGAAAAGAGCCAGCGGTGACATGTCCAGATGGGAGCCCGCCGGAGTGCTGCAGAGCAGAACACCTGGCAGCGGGGAGGGAGAAGCACCGTCCAGCGCTGCGTGTTCGGATGCAGGGCACTGTGGGCGTTGTGGCTTTGTCGAGGACCGTCACTTCTTTAACACTGATGCTTTGTGAAATGTGATGATTTGATGCTAGACTAAAAACCGAAATAATATTGTAGACTCTTTTACCAGTGATTAATTTGATTTTTTTTTTTTTTTTTAATATGATCTTCTAGTCAACAAAGTTTGCAAAATTGTGACCAGTCTTTAAATAGACAACAGTTATGCCAATGCGCTGGAGCCCCTGGCTGCTCCCGGGTGGTTGGTTGTTAGTGAAGGGAAGCGCTTTTCTCCCACTGTGGGACCTGCCCTGGTGGGACATTGCATGGAAGGGATCTCAGGGCTCGGACATTTAGTCAGGTCTCTTGATGAGATGTGGAGAGTTTCGCATTGCTTGCTTTCAGTATTGTTTCTGAATTATACACTTTGAATGTTGTTGTTTAGTGTAATGAGAATTTATTTTTTGGAGTCTGGAGCCAATACTGACCAAATTGTTCTGTGCAGAAATTTGGAGATAGAATGAGGTGGAATAGTTAATGTGTAACATGTTGGTGTGTTACTTGCCTGCTGACAGCTTCAGAGATCACATTTGTCTATCTGCCTTGATGAGAAATTCTGTGGATCACAAAGCTGAAGACTTTTTAACCCATTAGAATTTTTTACCTTATTGTTACTGTTTGATATACTCAGTCATCAGGAAAAAAACAGTATTTATTTCCTCCTAAATACTGGACCAACTCTACCATAAAATAATACCACGGAGATGTAGAAATACTGTAGGGATTAACTGTAGTGTCACTGCTTTTGAATGTGTATTTAATGTAAAAAGGGCAGAGATGATGTGGGGAAGAACCTCAGTATTATGAAACTGTTACTTTTCTTATTAGGTAACTTTAACACAGAGTTCTACCACTACAGAAATGAGGAATTGGTTTAGTTCAGAGTCTGTATGAATAAAATTTTACTGTTGTTTGACTTGCTTTTTTAAATCTGTTTTCTTTAAAGAGCCAGGAATTAAGCTTTGCAGCAGGGCTGCTGACTTTAGTGAGGCTTGACATGGTCCATAAACAGCGTAGTGTATTTATGTTAGTAAATGTAGTGATTTTCAAATTTATCACATGCTTATGAATAACATTCTTCCTTTTTATCTACTTCTCAGGAATTATTAGACGTACAGCTGAAGTAGTGGCTTTAGTAACTTTGGTAACTGGATTAACAATTCAGTATTCAAAAATGAGGCTCCTTTCAGCTGAAAATTTGAAATTAAAATAATGCTTATATCTCATTGCCAAAATCCCATGGTTTTGAATACTCCTGATACTTAATCCTTTATTAAGAAAAAAAAAAAAAAAGGTGTTACCATTACAGTTTTTTAGTTCCATTTCTTATGGTATATTCTAAGTTGTGCTTGAAACTTTAAAGATACTTTAAAGGAGACCTTACTAAATAGGAGAGAAGCCTGGTTTTTTTTTTTTTTCCCAACAGCAATTAATTTTTGAAATTGATTTCTTAATTGTGTAGTTTGTTTTCTAAGTTCCACTTAAGAAAAAGAAAAATGTGAGCTCCCAGTGTTTGAACATGTGCTTAACTTTTAAACATCTGAGTAGGTTCACACGCCATGAGGATTTTGACAAATTCCCTCATGATGACGTGTCGGAGAGCGGCTGCAGCGGGATGGGGCTGGACCGGGGAGCCGAGGAAGGTGCAGGACCCCACTGATGGGCTTTGAACGCAGCGGCCTCAGGGGTAGCACCAACAGCCAAATTACTTTTGCAGAACTGCCATCCTTGCAAAACCCTTGAGTGTTGTAACTTTTCTAATGGTCAAAGATCACTCCAAAGCGGTGGGAAAGCAGTTTCCCAGCTATGCCCGCATTACTGGTGTGAGCTGTTGGCCAGTTCCATATCTGCCTTGAGAGGTTTTGCCTTATAATGGCGCTCAGCCTGGTATGGATGTCATACGTACTGACAGTTCTGCCTGTCCACTGACATAAATGCTGTTATTTAAATAAACATGGTCTAAATGCCTTCTGTTACAATGGGATTAAAGGAAAGTTCGAAAAAACTTACCTATGTTCAGGACAGTACAGAAAGGGGGTTATATTTTTTGTCTTCTTCAGGGAATGAGCATGCAATATGGAGGTATCTGTCCTAACTTTTAATTTTACTAACTGATTTATTCTAAAACTGGCAGAGTAACAGAAGTCTCACAGCTGCTGAATTCCTTCCGCCTTTGGAGCAGTCCAGGGCTGGTGCAAATGGTCAGTTCTCGGAAATGCGGAGAGTGGTTAGACAGAAAGGCTGTAGGATAGCGTCTAATTATAGATTGCTTTTTCTAATATATTTTTTTGAGAATAATGCTTTTCCAGATACAGCAGTTTAGAAAGTGAATCCTCTTGATATCCTTCTAGATAGAAAACATGTATTTTAATAGTTATAACTACATAAATATATTTGACCTATAATTAAATTTTGTTTTCAGTAGTGGTGCATGATATGACAGAATTAAATTAATCTGTACGTATAGGACACACATTTTAAACTATCGTCTACTTAAAACTGACTGTAGATACTAGAAATGTCTTAACTTTGTTATAAAAAGTGTGGGGTTTTGTCATTTGATGTTGATTAATAGGCTGTTGTAGAAGGTTGATTAAGAGTATGTTATTATGGTAAGACGGTATTAAAAGTTGACCTGAATCCTCCATTTGTCATTTTGGTGACCTTTATATCCCTTCCTTTTTAGAACTATGCAGCACTGATACAGCAACAAATTAATGAGGACAAACAAAAGTTGAGAGAAAAGACTGTGTATGGAATCCAGCTCACAGAAGAAAAACTTAATGACTTCCGTGATGAACAGATTGGGCAACTGAAGGAACTGATGGATGAAGCTACCAAACCTAATAAAGAAATCACCATTTCTAAAGACTCGGAACGCAAAAACTGAAAGGTTTTAAAAGATGTTTTAATGCATATGGAAGCATTTTGAAACTTCCTTTTCCACTTGGACTTGAATGTGGTTTCTGTGCAGTAGTGGGCACTGCTGATGGGATAACTTGTCTGAAACATGTCTCTGGGTATTTGGCTTTCTATGCAAGAATAAATGTGTCCGCATTTATTGCGGGGCAACAATAAAGTGTGGCAGACTTTAATTTAATTAATAATTTGTTAACCCTCACCTTCCCCACTACTGAAGGGGAATAGGAGGACAAGGGAGAGGGACTTACAAGTTGGAAAGTTAAAGAAACTTTACTAATAACGAGAGAAAATAATGCAAAAGATACAAACCCAATATTGAATTTCCTAGCATAGTGCAGCATCATGGGAAGTCCTGGAGTCCTGGACTGCATTTGGCAGTAGACAGGAGCTGGATTGAGTGGTGCACGGACTGGAACCAGGATCAGGATTGTAGGCAAGAGAACAGGCAGGGTCTTCTTCAGATGCCGGCCATGGACAAAGAGAGTGAGACCCTCATGATCTCCCAGTTTTATACTGTGTATGATGTGGATGGCATGGAATGCTTTGTTGGTCTGTTTGGCTTACCTGTTATTTCCACCCCTTCCTGCAAATAAAACCCTGTCACTTGTGGGATGTATGAAATTTATCAGCGACCTTGGCTCCTAGAGCAATAAAAGATAAACCCAGGCCTTTTCTGCATAGCATTCCTACTGTTAGCTCAGTAAAACTGCAAATATCAGCCATTATCAGCTGCAGAGCAAACAGTGTCAAAAAAACATGCAGCCAACTTCAGAAAAATGCAGTCACTTAGAGGAGCCTAGCTGAAGGGAAAATTCACTAAAAGATAATTGGTCTTGTTTTAACCAGAACCAGGACAAATTGTTAAAATGGAATAATCACAACAATTTTCTGTTAATTGCAATAATTTTTTCTACTAATGGAAGGCGGAGACTGAGAGAATTTGGTAAAAGTAAATTGACATTTTTAAAATAGAAAGCTTTATTTTTTTTTTAATATTAGCACTCATAGGGCAAAACATTTTTCTGTTTGTGTATAATCCTCTGCCTTAATGGAAAAGATGCAGTTAGCATTTGTTTTCTGATGTGGATTCAGTGGCCAAAGAACAGAATTATGGTACTAGAGTGGGCTCATTTCAATGGAAGAAATGAAAAGTGATAGAAACGCATGCAATTATTGAAATTGAAAGTTGGTTTTCTTCTTGAGCTTTATTCTGAAAAGCACTTTAGAATAAAAGATGTAGTTCATTATTGAAATCACCTTGAAGGTACCACTGGCTTATGAAGAAAATTCTGCTGTTTTTTCAAAGCTAGATATAAATTACTGTTAGTCTCTAAAATTTTGAAAAAAATCTGTGAGTTGGTTGTGCTGTATTTAGAATTCAAAGACCTTTTAAAGCTCAGCACGTCATATTACTCAATATTTTGTATAGATCAGAAGTTGTAAACTCCTCAATGACAAAAATTATCCTGTTCATAATACTGTATAACAAATATAAAAAATTAGTAGATAATAGGTTAAGTCTTCATCAGGAGAATGCATGCCTATTGTGATACTTATTGTGACTAAAAAAAGTCTTACTTTTTTATCTCCCAGGAAATCCGCCCCCCTTTCTGTGCAAAAGTCACCTTTCATTTTGTCTTCCAAACCTGGTTTTATATTATTAGTTTTGTTCTATTTCTGGACCTTTCCCTGTCTCTTACCCACAGCGTGTTCAAGACAACATAATTTCCTTCCTCCTGGGGGATGACAGCATTGACAAGTGAGCACATTTCCATCTGTCTCAACATGCTGTTTGCCAGAGCTAAGCTCCTGGATCCTGACCGGGGGCAATTTGGGGAGCAGCCTGCTGTGCTCTCCCTCGCCTCTCTGCCCAGTTCTTTGCTAGGATTTTAGGTTGCAGGTTGTTAATTTCTATTAACAGGTTGATTGAAAGACTCCTGTGCAGCTTAAGGCAGCTTTGCTACATCTTCCTCTGCTCTTTGCACAGTAGGAGCATCCTTGATCCTCAAGGGTTTAATCTAAATAGGGACAGAGGGGTTGAGATGACATCAGGCTGCAGGGCTGAGGCCACAAGTCCTGATTCTTGGCCCGTTGAAGGCAACTGCAAAGTAACCAGTAATTTTTGTGGCCAGATCTACTTCATTTTAATACCAAAAGCAATGTTTGAGTGCTTGACAACAGAGTTTGTTTCCACTTCTTGATGGCTATTACACGTGTGCCTGCTCTCCAGTCAATATCCAAGTTGCTTCAAATTTATTTCAAGTATTGCGATTTAGAGCATGGTTATTTTTACCAGCACATTTAATGAAACTTGTTAGTTCAATGAAACTAGCTAAAACACTTCTTTTGCATCTGTCTACTGCTGTTTATACCTAGACAATACACATTTCTAAAGGCTAAATTAAATTTATAACGAAAAATTGCTGTTTGGTATGAAAAACAAAAACTAAAGTGAGTTGGAGGTGAGGGTAAACATCTACGCATCCACAGCCCCTCTTCCTGTAAATCTGACAACTTTTTTCTTTCATCGCCAGTGGTAGCTCTTATTTTGTACTATGTTTGTATTCTTGTTTAAAACAACTCTTACAAAGACCAGAATTCTACAATAGGAATGAAACATCTTTAAAGCTTGCTGGCTTTAAGACAGCTGGTGCTAATGGTAAGGTGTGCTGTGATCTGAGGAGCGCTTACACGGGGTGGTAGGCGTGGGTGGCCCCATAGAAACTCTGCAAAGCCAGCACTACCACGGGTTGGTGAAATTCTTTGATTTACAAGTGTGAAAAATGCCAGTTAAGCTGAGGAGGACAATCGGCGTCTCATCCTGTCCGCAGGTAGGCTGAGTGACAAAGATACTTTTTTTTAATTTTATTTTTTCATTTTTTTAAGGTATAGGGTATGTTCTGTAGGGAATTTTACACAAGGTTTGATGGATAATGAACAAAAGAAAGCATTCATCAAAATTACTTCAAAACTGCTAGCAGCTTGCAATTTCAAATGGCAAAAGAGTTGCTTAGAAAAAGGTGATCACCTTATAATGAACAATAGCCATGATCACTTTACAAATGAAGACGAAGTTTTAAGCTCTGTCCTGTGCATGTTGGCATGGATTGCTATTATACAACTGAGCACTGAAAGGCTCCTACCATCCATCTTTTGAGACCTCTTGCCATTCAGTGTATCATCAAGAAAGATCCTCTGTATTTTGGTGATCGTAAGTTCATTTGACTCTCTAGAACTGAAAGAGGGTGATAACAATTGGTTAATTTGGCTAAATCTTATCTGTGATAAGACTATATGATTGCCTGGAAACTGGTAGTAGTTGGAGGGAGCTGAATTTTAGGTAGCTGGAAAAGGAATGAGCTGAAGTTTTCAGAAATCTGTCTCATTAAAAATTACTACAGTTTTGATTTGCAAAATATGAAGTTATACATCTTAAAAAGAACAACTATAAATGTAATTCCTTCAGTGTTTTATTATTTCTGTGACGTGGGTTTATGCTTTTTAAACCAGCTGTCCAGCAAGAGCTATTAGAATGTGATCTTTCTCGCTTAAAAAAAATTAATAACATACTGAAGGTAGAATTTATGAAGGAGTTTCATTCTCAGCTATTTGGACTGTAATCTTTTATAATTATTAGTGGGCTTTCTTCCTCTTGGATACATATTTATGAGAGGCTGCTTACTCACTGATGAGTCAGTGGCCAAGTTTTCATTGACTTCTAGCTTAAAATATTGAACAATTGGTGAAGGAGCAAGATCATGCCTTGCCTGTTATAATATTTTTAAATTTGTACTCTGTGTAAGCCAAAATAATAACAGAGGGAGGGCTGAATCTCTCAGCAGACTGATTAAGCAAGAACAAAGAGTGTCCATCTGCCTTTGAGGAAGGATAAAAGCTGAGTAACTGTAAAAGGCATCTCCCGTGTTGGGTCTGTCCTACTGAACTGTTGATTTTGAGACCTCTTGGAAAAGGTTTCAAAGGAAATCCTTCCTGCTGGAGGGTATAGATGCAGCATCACAGTTTTTGCACGTGGTGTTTGGTGCTAGAACTGTCTGCCCCATCTCCTACCGATTGGTGTCCCTGTGCTGGACTGGGCTTGGTGCATCTGCCAGTGTTTGGTACCCAAGAGCCTCACCGTGAGGAAAGGATTCCCCTTTGAACCACATCAAGAAGTTCACCGTAAAGACTGATGCAAATCGAATGGCTGCTGTTAAAAGTTACAATAATTGCAGTTGTAAACGATCTGCTCTTATTCATGGAGGTTACCTACCTGCTGCAAAACCTGTCTTTGGTAGGAACATTTTCAGCAGTTTCAGTGGCCACAGCTCTGCCCTGGGAACAGACTAAACAGTGCTGAGTCCTTCCACCTTTTCCAGTGGTTTGTGCCTACTGATTAAAGCACATGAAGATCACAGAATTTAATTTTAGTTGGATGCAACCATTATGTAAGTATCATCCAAAGTATTCTTTGTTCATTGAAATTGAGAGCTATAAGTCAATGTATAAATTCAACATATAAATGACCAAGAACTGAATTGTTTTGCTACTTGTAGCAGTGTGTGTTATGAATAAATGTCAGGTGTTTCAACAAGCCCGTTTGTGTGATATATGATCCTACACAACAGATGTGTGTGTCTGGGGAGTTCAGTGTTTAAACTGTTCTCTAACAGTTCCAAAGCTTGTACTTGAGACTATAAAACAAGGATCCTTTATTTAATAAAATGACCTTTAGTTACTGAATATCTGTCAACTTGTTATAAATGCTGAGGAATATCGAGACAAGTGCGTATTACTGCTGTAAAGCCCTTAATAAGTGGTTTGTTGAAATACCATCATTTGCAACACCATTTCTAGTACAGATGAACTCTCTGTTTTATGCCAATTATGCTCCTAGAGGGATGATGTGAAATCTAAATAATCTGTTAAGTGAGCTAGAATATTTACCTTTTTTTTTCCCAGAAGGCTTCTGTTTCTGGTTCTGATTGGAAAAACAACTAGCACAGAATCTAAAATACTGGTATATGTTTATCCTGACAGATTAACAGCAAAACCAGTAAAATACATAGAGGAGAGTAGGCTGGGAGTACTCTGTTGGGGGGTTATACCAAAGGCAGGATATCACTTAGCTTTGCTGTCGTAGAATAATGTAGAGAATCTGTAGCATAAAAGTCCACCAGAGCAATGGAAACTGGAAATGCTCTTCCCTTGCATAAGAAACCCACATCAAAAATGGGATGGTGCAGTCAGTCTGCTCACAGAAGAATCCCATCCTTGTACATGCCCTTTACTACTTGAGTACATGTTAACAATATCGTGCTGTCATCAGTGAAGTCACCTTTGGTTATGATCCAATCAGTTAAAAGAACTTTACAAAGATGAAGAAAATACCCTATTAATCAAAGACCCAGTTAGAACTGATTTGTGAATTTATATTTCTGCTTTAATTTTATAATGTGAGCACATACTACTGGGTGGTAGGAAAATGAACCTGACCTAAATATCTTGAAGTGACAGTTTCTTAGCTTCTAGGGGCAAACCCTTGCAATCCTTAATCACTGGAAAACTTCATCTTAAGATGATATTGTACAGTGCTCCCAGAATATACTCTCAGGTGCATTTGGGGCTTTTCTTTACAAAAGGTGAAACTTCAATCTGCTGCTTTGTTTTTTTCCTGAGTTAAAATATGCTCTTCCTATCCAGCTATTCCAAATGAACATCATCAATTGGAAGATGAGCTTGGAAAATAAATTAAGTGCATTTTAATGTCCACTGAGGTACAATAAGGTTTGTTCAGATGGATCTGTGTTTCAGCCTGTCATGCTCTTAATTGCTGATTTCATACGGCAGGACTTCAGTCAGATTGTGATACAGAGCCAGTCAACAACCTTTAACTCAAATGACTTGGATGTCTTAATGATGTGTGACTGACATGCGTTGATGTGCATATGACTGCACATCTGCAGCCCCTGCCTGGGAGGCTGGCTGGCAGGGAAGGAAAGGACATTTAGGAAGAACTGGCTTTACAAAAACCAGTAATGTCTTCTAAGTAGGTACTTTTCTCCAGAGAAAGCACTAATCCATCACACAAAGTGCCAAAGCCACGGCAGAAATCTTGGTGCCAGCGGTCGATGGAGACTCTCGGGTCCAGTCTTCCTCAGGCTTGAAATTCCCCAGTCTCTGCTGGGGAATTCAATTTGTCCACTGTATTCCTTGAATTTTCTTCCCGAGCATTTGGCAATTTTAGCCTTTCATGAACTGTGCTTCCCAGCATGAGGCTGCAGGAGACAGCGGTTGGTGGTGTCTCTCAGTCCCCCCGAGCTGGGGGTGCAGTGTTGCCTGCCTGCACCCTGCATCGCTGCAGCGGGCTCAGAGCACAATCCAGGTACAGCAACGTGGTGTCATGTCCTCGAGTGAGTTAGTACAGTGTTTCTTCCTGATCCCGCTGTGGTGGGACAGTCAATCTGAGGAAGAGTGGCACTGTGTAATGGGTTTTCTCCATCGCTTTCTTTGCCGTTGCCGATTTGTGTTGCAGGAGCGCGCTTTACTGCATGCAAGTCCTACAGAGGTAAAAATTTTGTTTCCCACTCGCCTTTCCCAAGCCCGTGTCTCACATCCTGGAACTCAGGATACTTTTTTGCTTTTACTTGGCCCATTCTACTCACTCCAGTAGCCTGGTTTTAAAATTCTGCAATGAGCAAGTAGGTTGGGAGATGTTTTAACCTCTCACTGCCCACCCAAGCCTCAGATGAGACTATAGGATTTGAATGGTAAACCTGAGGAAGGAAAACACTTTTATTGTTGCTATGGAAACAAATTTATGTAGTAACGACTTGTTCTGCTTCCTATCTCCTTGATACTATGCCAAAATAAAGGAAACAAAACCACAAGCAAAGCCTCTGGTACATGAGATCACAGTCTGAGTGACCTCCCAGCAGTATCGCAAAGGAAAACAAAGATGACAGGAATAAGGGGAAAAAAGTCTTTGTGTCAAGACAGTCTGTTTTGCAGAGAGGGAACTAGGAGAAGGCTAAAGAAGGAACTTGGGCCATAGTGGACAGAAGGGCAACAACCTGTTGCAAGTCTTTTGTAGGATCCAGTGTTCCCTGTCCAGAGTCACTGCTGCAGTGGGCAGCTCATGCTCTCTGGTCAGCATCAGATGCTCAGCGAACAGTGTGACACTTTCTAATGATAAGACCTACCCACATTTTCTCTATAATCTGTGTCTTTGCACAACAGGGATATGGATTCTGGGACTTTGCCTTTTCCTCAATGGCTGTGGTTGAGGGCTTCCCTTGCTGGTCCACTGCCTGAGGCAAAATCTGCTGCAGGAACTGCATGGCGGTGCAGTAAGGCACAAACATGTACCTGTTACTTGTGGGCAGGTGATCAGTGTGGATATGATGGTCTGTACTCTGCTCTATTGCAGATGAAAGCACGAAGTACGTCTGATCACGTTGCTACAATAAGTAGATTGTTGCAGTATTTGCTTAGGCATAGTTTTGAAAGCAGGTCTGGAACTTCAAGAAATGACACATCTTAAGTATAACAAATTGCCCTTTAGAAAAAATATCCACACCAAACAGTGAGACTCTGCCAGACTAAAGCTGTTTTGATATTACAGGATTTAAGCCCTGATGCGGGCACGTGAGGCAACCGTAACACAGTGGTCAAAGAGGTTTCAGAGCATCAGGGAGAAACATCCCTTTTGGTTTATGAGCACAAATCCTGTGCTGAAGGAGCAAAGGTGACCCTGTGGCCCCATCCCTAACCTTTCAGGTTGATCCGCAGCCTCTTTTGGTTGCTGTGATTCAGGACACACCTACATCCCTGTCTTTTCCCACAGTGATGTCTGTGTAAGTCAAGAAACAGCAGCACACTGAGTGGAGATGTTCCAGAACAAGCAAATCAGATGGAATTAGCTTCTCCATTTGCTCATCTTTGTTTACATTGACTCCACAAAGCCACAGCTGACTCCTAAAGCAGGAGATGCCCTCCCAGCAGTTTGAAAACAACTGCTATAACCTCCATGCATTAAGAGCAGCCAGGCTGAGGGTGTCTGGACTGTAGTGCTGACTGGAAGTGATTTAAAGACTGGCTAATGGCTGTCAGAATTAAAAACCAAACCAACAACAAAAAACCCACAACCAAAAAAACCCCGAAAGACCAAAACAACAGAAATGAGGTATCAGGGGACACATTATAGGAATTTACTAGTTCGATTCGTAATGCCAAACCATGGTAGAGATTTTACTAGATATCACAATAGGAGCTCACTAAAAGCTATACAGTGAGACAAAGCAAGCAAGGAATATCAACCTGGAATGCCAAGGGGGTACTTGGAGGTAGAGGCAATCCTGTAAAAGCTATTTAGATGTTATTGTTATCTACGGTGTGGATAGCTATTTTGAAACCAATATTCAGCAAGTTCATAGGCCAAAATATAATTCTGCTCATCTCAAAAAGTGGATGAGCTCTAAAAGTCCATGTAAAAATCAGTCTCAAAGATAGGGAGAGTAAAGCAGCTCCTGATAAAACATCTGGAGAACTGGAAGAGGGGTGTGGAAGATGTCCTTCAAACCCCAGAAGGTCTTGAAATGCCAAGTGCAAGCTAAGAAATTGATACTGCCTTAAGTCTGTTGCTCTTGCCTGTTTCTGTGGGGTGCTTTGCCTGTGTGGAGTGATCCAGGCACAGCAGGTGGCGCGTGGGCTGGAGCTGCGGTCTGTTCTGCTCTTACCTGAGACAAATCTTTGCAGCTTGCAGCTTACCAGGCAGTCAAAGGGGCTTCTGAGAGCAAATCCCAAACTTTGCAGGGTGAAACCTCCTTCGCTAACTTTCTGTGAATTGTGATAGTTGGGCTGTGGCATGAATTACAAGTTAAGTATCTTCATCTTGGCCCAGCTTGTTTCCGTAGTTGTTCCTTATCGTATTGGAGGGAGTGGGGTTGTTTTGATTTTTTTTTTTTGCTTAATTCTGCAAAGTTGAAACTACCCAGATGATCAGAACTACTTGTTCAGTTAAAAAAATGTAACTACTTCTTTTCAAATTTGGGAGTAATTACAAAAACTGATGGCAAGGGTTCTTAAGACCACTATTAAAAAGTCCCTATAAGGAAGTAAGACATTAGAAATCAAAAATACCCTGTGCTATACTGCAGAAAAAGACTTAAATGAATGATTGTATTGCTTACTCCTGAACATAATTTATGTAGTGAGATATCTGTGCAGCTCTTTGCATGTGTCACATGAACCTTATCTGTGATTTATAATTACTTCTGGGTCTCATAAGTACCACATAACTTCTTTTATTAAAACAAACTGATCACTGTGTAATTAGTTACGGTGTAGTCATTTGTAAGAGCAAAACTTTGTTCCCTGCCTAAAGTGAACTGGGGAGAGCTATAAATATGAAATATCGGTGCTACCTGTGGGATTCAGTTGCTGTTTTCCAATAGCTGTGATGCTTAAGAGCATAGTGCTGCAGCAAGGGTGTCTTTGGGAACATGAGGCATGATCTGTAACCCTGATTAAAGCTAAACCACACACTCTGGCTTTCATTTGGCTTCTTTTGATATCAGATATCACTCGATGTCACAGTCTTGCAGCATCCTCTGGAGCCCAAGCGGGTACTTGTGCTGATGGTGTGACCAGCTTTAGGGGGCCTGGGGCATCCACCTCCATCCTCCACACTGCTGGTGTGGCAGAGAAAGCCACCGAGGGAAATCCTATTTCTTTACCAGAACTATTTGCTTTTCAGCTGTAAACACTGAAGAACTGTCTTGGAAACATGGCAGTCCTTAGCTCTGCCCCTTTGCCGGTAAACAAACCTATTGAAGGCTTGCAAACCTGTTTAAGATTATTAAAATTAATGCAATTTTACAGCAATATCTGAAGCTTCGGGAAACTCAGAACCCACTGCCCTGGGCCCTGCACCAGGGCCCCTCTGTCCAAATGAGCAGGAGCCCCTGACGTCCCTCCAAAGGAACTGTGTGGCTTTTCTGACTTATTTTTAATGTGTCACACAGGAAAGGAAACTTTGTACCATCTGTCTGTGCTGGATGGCAAGTGAACCTTTCTGGAAATTACTCAAACACTTTGGTGCGGACAGACTGCTCACGTGTGAGATTTTTGTCCATCAACTCAAACCCAGTGTACTATTTCTGCCTCTCCTCAGGCATTGGAGATCAAAGCATTTCCAGGCTGTTTTTTCAGCCTCAGGGCACTACATTACACCAACTTTTTAAAGAGAGTGGCCTTAAAATGCCACATCTTTAAATAAAAAATGAACTATTTAACACTGGCAATTAGCCCCAGGCTGGTTATTTCATTTTTTTAGAAACAATTCTCACTCCCCCTGCCAATGGAAGGGAAAGTACGAACATCCACAGCATAAAAAGCACATCTACTCAGCAGGGGCAGAGGAGGCAAGTGCAGAGATTGCCCCTGGAGAGCATGGTAAGGGGTGGAGATAAAGATGGTGTGCCATGAAAATTTAGAACTCTTACAGAGGCTTTTGGTGATGTGCTGGTGAACAGCTTCTTCAAGCAAGGTTTTAAATGTATTTTCTTCCCCTTGCCAACACGTGGGACAGGCAGCTCCTCCTGGTGGGTTTTGGACTCCAGGCCTTGCAATGCCTTTGGTGTACACTGTGTTTCAGCAGTGTTCTAGTGGCAGTATGAAACAATTTATAGTACTTGGCATTTTCTATGAAATATTTATAGAGATACTATATTCCAGTGAATTGTGTTGCTAGCTCATGCAATTCAGATGATAAAAATGTCCTTTGTAATCTATGGAAAAGGAAACCATCAGTGCTGTAGAAATAAGATTTGCAACTGGCAGCATCATCGACGAGTTGGAATCCAGGACATGGGCAAGCACCGCTCCTCCGATAAATCCCAGATGTAGGGAAGAGGGTGGCAAAATTCACCTGTGCCCACGTAGCTGGGCTGGTGCAGCTTGTGCCAGCGATGGAGATGGGTCAGCGCCTCAGCCTGAGAACGAACCTGGACTTTGAGTCAAAGCAGCTGATCACGGCTGAGGAGCAGCATCGCTCACCCTATTGTGACTGGTGTAGAACAAACACAAAAGCTGTACACAAATAAATTCACAGTCTTGGCCTCCTCTGCTGGAAGACAGAAATTGCAGGGATCCGTAATGTCTGCCTAGAGGCAGGAACAATATTTTGTTTGGTTAAAGGGAATCTTCCTGTTCCCTGGGCACACACATAAATCTTGTTGCAGAAAAACAAAAAGAATGCGTTTTCACCAAAAGCAGAAGTGAGCTATGAAATGGTGTTCAATATAGCCATGATATTATCTTTTCACTGCAGGACAGGACTCCAAGGGATGCAAGACAGAAAGGCTTGAAATGAAAGTCTTCCTTTTCCATGGAGATTTTATTTTAGTTCTTCCTCCATGTATTGTTTTCCTTCCTTGAAGGTACATTGTCATGCCAAAGTCCCTGACACTGCCCTGGCCGTCCCTGTCCCACAAGAAGAGGGGGTGGCAGTGGGTTGGTATCTCCCAGGCTATTCAGCCCAGCCTTGCCCTGCTCCCAGGGCACAGCTGCGGGGGAGAGCTGGCTTTGGGGGACACTGGCTGCAGCCTCAGCAACCACCCAGTGTTGGTCTGTGAGGTTTGGGGTGAGCTGCCTCCCTTTGGGAGAGACACCCCAGCAGACCTTGTGGGGCTGCTGCAGTTGGTTATCCTCCAGTCAAAACTGTCCCCGGGAACCAAGGATGTTTGTGCTCCTCAGCGCTCATTTGGTAGCAGACCAAGCTCTTCCCACAGATAGATTTTCTGGGTTTGGAGGTTTTTGAAATATTTTAATGCAAACTGAAAATGAAATCAGGTACTAAGATTGTCAAATAGCTGAGTTTACCTGGTCTCTGATCTAATCATCCAGGTTAGAAACCATCACCTGGAGGGCTTGGGTGAGCCCAGCTCTGTCTGCATGGATGTCTCAGTGGGGATTTTAGGCAAGGGGCTGGCAGGTGGGGTTGGGTTTGAGGGCTTTAGTAGGAAGCTCTGTGTACCGGTAATGCAGCACATGGTGTGGGATGGAGGTGGTTGTCTGTTGGTAACATTGATAGGGTCTTTCTGCTGCTGTAGACCATGCACTGTGACTTGTGGCTGTCACTGAGGTGGCTATAGCTCCTGAGTCCTCCCAGGACCCTGCTCTTCAACAGACCATGGCTTTGATGTCCCAAGGGCCCTGGACAGCCCAGGGAGGTGACATCCGCAGCGAGGGCAGGCGGTCTCCACACTGGAGCTCTGGTGGGGTGCCCTACCTGCTCCCACACCTTCCCGCAGCCTGGGGGAGCATTCCTCATGCCAAACGAGCGCTTTCACCAGCTTCCTGGCTGCTTTGCAGTCTGCTTGTCACCCACGGCAGCTGGCGTCACCTGGCTGGGTGTTAATAGCAGCTTTTGCTTCCAACTGGAATCCCAAACTCCCTCTCTGAATCAAGCTGGTATTAAAGAAGAAACAGCTACCTTAGTAATGAGTCAAAATTAACAATGATTATGAACTTACACATTTAGAGTGATAAACTACTTGCTCAAGGAAAGCAGCAATGAGTATGGCAAGGGTTCAGAGCCCCTCCTAAACACAACAGGGAGAAGGTGGTGGCTAAATGTGAGACGGAGGTGTCACGCCTTTGAGCAGACAGACAGACATGAGTATTCGTTAGAAACACGTCTGCTGCTGCCGGCACCATCTCCCCTCAGCACCTGCAGCTGCTCCATCCCGGCCTCACCCCTTACCCCGCCCTGAGCCCCCCTGCTCCAGCCCTCTTTTTGGAGGAATGAGAAGAATTCCTGGCACTGGGAAAACCCAAACTCTTGCTGTGCCCCTCCATGGCTTGTGCATCATGGAGCTGGCTGATGCTTCAGGTGCCCTGGGCTTGCTCATTTGGTCCTGCAGTGGCCTTTGCCTGTGGCCTGGGGCTATTATGTGCCTGTGGCCTCCAGGCAGGAGAAAAAACACGGGAGAAGGAGAGAAAAGAGCTGAGGGTGACAAGACATTGTTTTGTTTGTTTTATATTTTCTGCCTTTTTTCTCCCGCATTTTTTATTTCAGGGCAAAAGTAGAGTGAGGGATTAGGTAAGGAGGAGCTGAATGAAGCAAGCTTTGTTGAGGAGAGATGACAGAAAAAAGGGTTGTAAAAACAAAATGTGCTTTGTCACGGGACTTCCTTGCATGCGTGGAGACCCCCCAGGAGTCGGGGTACGCTGGGCAGTGAGGTTATCATGGAATAAGGCTGTAGTTTTTTTGCAGGAAAGCCACCTCCTGTGTTGCCAGTTTTCCTGCTTTGGAGTATAAATTCAGCCTCCATGACCCAACTGGTTTTCTGCACGTTGAACTTGCGGGGTTCTGGGGTGCTGGAAAACACCAATGTTTCTTCATCTGCATGCTCATCTGAGTTTTCTCATCTCTTAGCAGCAGGAAGTTGTAAGTAACGTTTCCTGTAAGAAGGCTATTTATAAACAGATGTGCAATAATTTCAAGATCATCCTTCTTTTAATGTAACCTTACATGAAATTTTCTTCAGATCCTTTGGATGACTAATTCTTCTTTGGATCCCATATAAAACCACATGGTGATTCACCATTAAAATAATAATCACTATACTAGCAGCACATAGTTTAATGTTTCACCAAATAAAGAAGTGATTGAAACTTGCTATTATCAAACCAGAACAACTTTGTTTGGAAGGAAAAAAAATCTGTTATTTTTGTACAAACTGCTATAATGAGCTGCCTCTGCACTATTATCTCCGAGCATTAACTGGCTCTTTTACACAGGATAATACTCGGAATAATTATTACTTATCTGCATGTATATACATTGAGTAATAAAATAATTAGACCTTTTAAAACAGAGGATAGAAAAGATTCCATTCACTGTAATTCTCACTTTCTGATTATAAGGTTGGAATAAATGATGTGATATTTTATCTGTGTGTCAAGCAGTAAGTGCTGGATTTATAGATATTGGTCCAGGCTGTGCATAAGGTATATATTTTGTCAAATTCTAGAATGAGCAGAGATTTACATAAGGATGTGAGGGATCTGGGCTGTTGAAATTCAGAGGTGGATGAAGGCTGCTGAGAACTCCTGCTGCATGTTTGGTGCAGGGGCTTGCGGCCGCATCCTGCTGGGAGAGCAGAATGCATTGGGACTCTCACGGAGATGGAGGCTCATCCCTTTGCTCCCAGCTGTGTGGAGTCTCATCTCTTTTCTGGGTGAGGGGCTGGTGCCTTCGCTCCCGGCTGGTGGAGCGAGCACAGCCTGCCCTGTGGCTCAGGCTGACGTCTTGTGTGGCACTGGCCCAGCTGTTGCGTCTCAGGAAAGCTGTCTGGCCTCTTGGACGCTGCCTGGACAACAGATTCTCCTGAAATAATGCACTTCTGTGGAACCTAGGGACCCTTTGTACTCGAGCTTTGGTCTCTGCTCAGTCTCCCATCTGCGTGGTGTGGTAGCAATAGTCTTCTGCTTCACACGAGTGCTGGGATGACAGAAGTGGTCATAGTTTTGAAACCAGTGAGACATCCCTGTACAGAAAGGTAAAGAGCTGCAGGCCTGGTCTCCTGGCAAAACCCCACGCACTGTCTTTCAGATGTGCCCGAAGACATCCCTGGTCTTGGCGGGAGAGAGATGGGGAGCCTGGATGTGACCCCCATGGCTGTCAGCCTGGGAGCAGGACCTGTGGGGTGGCACAGTTCACATCCTTCTGGCTTCAAAGGGCTCCTCAGAGCTGGGAACCACATTGATTTCTGAGCACATACGGGTCAGAGATTGTCTTCTAACATGACTGCAAAAGCAGACAGACCTTGGGGATCATCAAAGACTCCTTACTGTACCGGTCCAAAGTGGAAATGGGGATGCTGCAGAGGACAATATTAAATTGCTGTGCTGGGGAGGTGAGTGGCACTTGCAGCTTCACATTTTCAGCTGTTGCTTATTATTGTCAGGAACTGCATTTCTATGTATCGTACACCAAACGCTCTTTCCTTCAGCCTCACTCCTTCATGAGCAGGCAGACCTGAGCCTGGCTGGTCGTACCTTTGTTCTTGGCCTGTGATTGATTGTACTTCATTTGCCATCTAAAGAGCGTGACCTTCTGGCTTGCACATGCGCTGTACAATGGACTGAGGAATGGCAGCGGGTGGTACCCATTGCTCCATGGATAATGATTTTAAAGGGGGTTTGTTTGCTTGCCTGTTTTTTGAGGACACCTCAGGAATAACTGAACAATGTCAGATAACGAAGAGAAACCAATTCATCTCGTGCTCTCTTGCAAAGCCCAGACACGGGGTTAATCACACAAATCATTAGGAACTCGAAGCAGACTGGTGGAAGATTTTAATTCTGTTTGTTGAGAGTTGTAAACATAATTGATTTACATTTTTCTCCAATAAGTTAATTTGAGAGAGTGTTCCCATTGTGAATAATATCAGATCCAAGGCTATATGGCTTACAAATCTCAATGACTCCACTGGAGAAAATACAGATCACTCCTTGCTGCAAAGAGATGAAAAGGATAAAGACTAATGACTGGTAAATGTTGGCTTCCTGTAAACAGAAAATTACCAAATCTGACAAATGTTATACATTAGCACTGTAACACAAGAAGCAACATGCTCTCCATTATCCCTGATAAGTTAATGGATAAGTAGTGCTGAAATAAAAAAAAAATAATTAAAGAAAAATCTTTGGAAGCAAAATCTCCAGCTTGATTCAGAATAGTTTTGGATTTAAAAACTTCTGTTTCCTAGAAATATTACAATTAACTGAATGTTTGGTGTATGCAACATTTTTCCATTGCAAAATCTAGATTGGCTGACGATGAAGATCCTTACAGAAAGGCATCCCTTTAGAGATAATCTTGTGCTTTAATTTTGGTGGGATCAGGGAGAGGGAGGAAGGGAGCTGAGGACTGAAATGCAGCAGACCCAGATTCCACCTCCTGCTGATGCTGCATATCTCAGGCTTCACTCACTTACCTAAGCTCTCTCTAATGTGTACATTTTTTTTTCTTTCTAGAAAAGATCTGTGTCATTTCTGCATGGAACCAGTTCATGTGTGATTTTTTTGTGTGTGAAAGGCTTTCTGGCCAGCCTTGAACTCCCCACTGAGAACACAGACGAAACACAGGTGCTGTGAAAGATCCCTTGCATGCCATTGTTACCTACTCTTTGTATGGCAGGGTGAAACAATTCAGAGACTAGAAGGGCTCAGAATTCAAAACACACTAAAAATTCCATAACTAGCAAATAAAATAACCCCAGCCCCACAAAGACTGGTGGGACAAAAGCACCCTTATCAGCATGGTACAGGCAATTGGGTGAAAAGAGCAAGAGAGAGGGGCGTTATTCATAGTCAAACAAAGTTTAATTAAATAATGCTTTAAAGCCTTTCAGCAAATATTAACAGTTGCAAATGTGGAAGAAGTTTCCTTCTGACACAGCCTAATCATGTTGACAAGCAAAATAATCCCCCTTCCTAATGTGATTAATGCAGGTCAGGGTTTGCCCTGTGCGTTTCCGAGCACGGTTTGCATTAATCACACGGCCGTCATGAGTGTCTCTGCTCTTACCAGCACTGGTGGTCACGGCTGCCCACGATGTGGCCACGGCTGGAGCGCCCAGCCCTGCTCACCCAGCCAGGTGAGCTCCTGTGCAGGGTGCTTGGGGTCCCAAGCCTGTCTTCTTAGGGAAAAAGTCTTGTCATCATCTTCTCGTGTTGGAAACATATAAGCATGACTGTTCTTAGCAGCAATATTTGAAGACATTCATGATTACCTTCAATCATCAGCTTCTTAGTGTTGCTACAAAAGCAGCTCACCTGCATAGTACCTTTTAAATATCCCTGGTTATCTTAACCCTTTAAGAGTCCAAATCTACACGCCAAACCCTTACATCTTTTCTAGGAACTGAACCATAACATGATTTTTTTTTAATGTGGTTATTGTGAATGTGCAATTAGCTACCGCTGTAAATCTAATCCTTTCTAGACCAAGTCTCTGAAAAAGGAGAAAATAATACTTTTGAAATTCATCTTGAAAATCTGCTGCTTTACTGGAAAAAAACAGACTGGATATTTTCTGCTTCATCCAGTGAATTTTAGGAATGTGACTGTGGACACCACCGTGCCATCAGGATGCACTGGATGGAACCCATGTGGATGGTGCTGGGGTAGGTGCCTGGAGGGTGGGCAGGTGGTCTCAGCTCCTTCTCCTCTGCCAAAACTGCAGTGTGAAGGATGCCACGTTCTCCAAACTTCCATCTTTCCAGACATGGAAAACACTTATTACTTCTTAGCTCAAGGATCCTGGCCAGGGCACCCAGAAACAATAGAGTATGGGCTGTCATGAGAAGTGGATGAATATTAAAAATTTGCTGAGAAATGCAGATTAACATTAATTAAATGTTAAAGTTTTGTGAAGTTACCAGAGAAATAAAAAAGGACCTTGCACTGTGAAACTGTACCTAAAGTCAGTGGTGACTGACTGTTAATTGGAGAGTTAGATAGGGTGCAGGTATTATAGTAAAGGATGTCAATATTGGTATCCTGAGACAGACACGGGCCCCATCCTTTCCCATTTTCTAGGAAACTGCTGGTTTCTTTCTAAACTTAACCTTCTCAGAGACATAAGAATAATTGTCCCAGCCTATTATAGATTCGTAGAATCCAGTCTAGCTCAAATTAGATAAAGTTCTCCAAAAGTGCAACAGTCTTTGCAACATAGGCAGACTATGCTTCATCTGTTTTTTCTTACTATGTGTTCAATGGCACCTGCTCTGTATGAAACATGCCCCAGTCTTTAAAAGCATCTTGTTTTTACCATTTCTATCCACTTTCCAAAATCTGCGCTATTCATGAAAGGCATTACAATGGCATGTATGTTCTGAACACATCCCTGGTAACCAGATATCAGCTCTGCTTAAGATGAGGAATGTGAATCTGACCTAATTTCTGTTGTGAAACCTCATTGCGCTGTTGGAAAATGTGATGCTGATTTTTATTGATTAGCTCATTTAGAAATGGGTTTATAGCCCTTTTCTTAGTTTTACAGCCCCAATCTCCAATTTTTTTTTTCTTATATGAGCAAATACTTGTTGCACCTGATGGTTCTGATGACTCTTGTGGCACAGGGAGCTGGTGACTCGGCTCTTCTGAAGCCACACCAGCCAGAGGCTGCTTTGTGTGCTTGTCTGGATCAAAATGCTTCATAAGTGCCCTGGCTCACAGATCAGCTCTCTAAGCCTCATGCTTTGTTTCCTGGGAAAAAGCAGATTCATCTTGCTCCAAAGATGGGTCATATCCAGCGTAACTCATTCATCAGCACTCTCTGACAGGACAATATTTCATTGACAGAAAAGAAAAACATTTTAAAAACTGTCCTTCACAGGATGAGCTGTTGCCCCAGGCTATTCATCACAGTGATTCATTGCAACTTCATTTCTTTTGGGAAGTACTCTCATTGCTGTTCTAGACAATATGTACCAGTATTTGTCAGGTGGGGTGGGCTGGCTTGCTCCATGGGGAACCTGGCATTGGTAAGATACTGAGATGAGTAAAAACATGGAATTATTGATTACTTTCCTCCCCAAATTTCAGATGAGTTTGTTCAGACAGATGAATGCACATGATAAGCCTTGTTAATCAGTTTCTTACACTTGTAGTAGTTTTTCATGCCTGAAAGCACCGTGTTTGCTCACTCATGCTCGGTCCAAGCACAGCTCTGAAGGCCGACACATCTCATAAGACTGCCATTTGCAACCTGGGATTCTGGAAATACTCTATTAAGTAGGTGTCATGTTTCTGCTTTCTATAGCTCTTCAACACCCATCAGCATATGCTCCTATATCTCTTACACTGCTTTTTATCCACAGTTTTACTAATCATTTGAGACAGTGGAACACAAGGTCTGGAAAACATCATGGCTCTCTGCACTGCCATTTACAGCTTAGCCAGCTGTAAATCCCAGAAAGGACTTAGAAAAAAATTCCAAAATAGCCACCCTGTCATCCTCTCCTCTAGTCTTTTGTCATTTGCTCACCTTGTGTCAAGTCAGCCTTGAAGTTTAACTCGCACGGACAAGTGCTGCAGGGTGGCTGAGCCCCAGGACAGATGCTGTGCCAGCCCCACTGCCGGGAGCGTGTGTGCCCAGGGCTGGGGTGAGCCTCCAGGGATGAGACAAGCCCCATCTCCCGGCTCACCCCATCACCTCCCAGCTCGCCCCATCACCGCCCCTGTGGCTCAGCCGGCTCTGGAGCAGGGTGCCTGGGAGGGGAATGGGGAGCCCTTGGTCATGGGAGCTTTGGCTACTCAGAGTCATTTCTAGTCCCACTGGTGCACAGACTTTCCCCGGTGTGCCACAGCCGTTCGTGTCTTGCAGGTAGCTTTGGTTTGCAAATTCATCTTCATTTTGAACTGATGTCTGTGTTTTGCATCTACACATGAGAAAATAAGGTAGTGTGGAAGAGACAAAATAGTGCCCAGTGCTATTTGCATTTCTCACGGCAAAAAGACCCCATCTTCTTTTCTGATGGTTTGCTTGCACAGCAGCTCCTTTGAAGGAACAATTATGTAAAGTTTTCTTTGTCTAACTAATTTTGTTGTCTTCTCAGATAAATAAAAGATACTCAGACTTTCATTTCATTATTTACTTAGTTTATATTTTCTAAGGTAATCTGTACTGAAAATTAAACAGGCCACGTGATCTAGTAAATGGACTGAAGGTGGATCAAGGGTTGGACTTGATGATCTCTGAGGTCTTTTCCAACCCAGTCGATTCTGTGATTCTGTGTGATTTCATTTTTCAGTCAAATGAAATATCTGGATATCAGATTACCAAAAATTGTCTGGTTTTGGCTTTTTTTGCATTTCAGCCAGTGAACTAAAAAAAAATTGTACACAACATACTGGACATGTTTAACAAGCTTAACCAAGCCTGTCTGTTTCTGCTAATGACAGAGAAGGTAAATGTGTGCAAGCTACACCTCTAATGTCTGATTTTAAGTATCATATTTTATGGCAAATCTGTTCCAATCTATCCAAGGGACACAAGGCACAAGCCATGGGAAATATTGTACAAATTAGTCTGGCTAACTCTAGCAGCTGTGCTCATGCAGCAAGTAGGGTGTCCTCTGTGCTGAGTACTGCATTTCAAATGGGATGGGATTTTTAGTGGGTTGTGTCATCAGTGCATAAAACAAAATACCGCTTATTGAATATCAAATTAACCAATCACATTGTTTTTATCAGAATCTGTAAAAGGATGTTTCACGGGTGATTTAACACCACACAGGGAGATTCGCATATCAGATATAAATGTTAAATTAAGTAAAATTAGATACAAACCTATAGGTGCTAGCTGATAGATTACGTTAAATGCTTAAATAAACTCAACCAATCATTTTTGGCCAGATACTTTAATTACAGTGCCCCTTATTTGCAAATAGATTACCTCAACAGATAACAAAAAAAAGGCATTCAAATGCTTAGTTTTTCTCTTACATATAGAATGGGTATTTACATGCTTCATTTCATCTTTGTGTGTGGGTCTAGAATACATTTATGAACAAGATATTAAAAAGTGTACAAAGCTGGTTGTCTTTTCTGGCTTCTTCCGAGTATGTGGGATTTTTGCACTTTTTATGTAGTTGATGGTATTTGTTTCATGCCAGATAGATAGATTCAGAATAGATGAGAGTTTGAGAGCTTCATCCCAGTTATTCATCTGGGAATTATGACGAAGTCTTCTGAATGTATAATAACACCCAGCTATTGCTTGATAACTTCATGTGTGGACATTTTTCCTCCAAACTGAAAATGTTGTCAGCTTAGCTTGATACATTTTTAAGGATGGGAGAGATTGGCAAAGGGCAGGCAAAGCCATTTGTTGCGAACCTGTAACCTGGAGGAGGACACCAAGAAAGGTAAAGGGAGCAAGGCAGAGCCAGTTCTAGCTCAGTCTCCCTGTGTGGGTGAGACAGGAACTCCACCTGTAGAACAGTGAGATGACAGCAAACCTGGAGGGACAGAAACAGTGTTATCAAGCTTTTCACAGTATCACAGTATCACAGTATGTTTGGGATTGGAAGGGACCTCAAAAGATCATCTAGTCCAATCCCCCTGCTGGAGCAGGAACGCCTAGGTGAGGTCGCACAGGAACATGTCCAGGTGGGTCTTGAATGTCTCCAGAGAAGGAGACTCCACAACCCCCCTGGGCAGCCTGTTCCAGTGCTCTGGCACCCTCACTGAGAAGAAGTTTTTTCTCAAATTTAAGTGGAACCTCTTGTGTTCCAGCTTGATCCCATTACCCCTTGTCCTATAATTGTTTGCCAACGAGAAGAGCCTGGCTCCATCCTCATGGCACTCACCCTTTACATATTTATAAACATTAATAAGGTCACCCCTCAGTCTCCTCTTCTCCAAGCTAAAGAGACCCAGCTCCCTCAGCCTTTCCTCATAAGGGAGATGCTCCACTCCCTTAATCATCTTTGTTGCCCTACGCTGGACCCTCTCCAGCAGTTCCCTGTCCTTCTTGAAGTGAGGGGCCCAGAACTGGACACACTTTTCTCACTGCAGACACTCTCTGGGTAATTTTAGTGTAGCTGCTACCCTGAAGTTATCTCAGGGTAGTAAACATTTGTGCTAGATGTGTTATGGGTAAGTACCTCTTGTAAGCAGCACTATTATCCCACAGGAATATGTTGTCTATATGTACTGTACTGACTTGTTTTCCGAGTGGCCAAGATTACAAGGTTCACTTTTACAAAAAATCAAATATTCCTCAGACACTAGAAATAATATACTTGAAGTCATTTTCTTGGTTATTATACCCTCTTCCTTACAACCCAGGCACTTATTGTTATAGACAGGCTGTGATCAAGTGATTACCTGTGCATGTGACAGACAGTAGGGAGGAGAAAAGAGCAAGGGACTGGCTGTTACCTCAGTCCAGCCACTGAAAAACAGGTCAAGATTTGGATGTGAAATGTTAAGGTCTGCAAGTTTATAATTTTTGCTTTTCTTATTGTCACTGATCTTTACAGCAGTGACTTGTCTTTCTAAGAGAAGCACTGGGGGGCGAGGGAGCAGTCGGGGCTGCAGCATCAGAGCACCTGACTGGCTGCCTTCCCCTGCTGCCCGAGGAGGCTCCTTATCTGCGGGCACTGAGGCCCTTCCCAGTGCTTTTGACTGTGTTTCGTTCACCCATGTGGCAGAAGAGTTAGGTAGCTGTGCGATCTGAAGCCTAAATTTGGAAGGAATCTGTGCTCTTTGGGTGTGACATGCTGTGAATCTTCATGGACAAAAGCATCCTCAGGGGCAACAGAAGCATGTGACAGGAGAGGCAATGAAAGCTGCCTTGCTCATCATAAGCAAGGAAGATAAGAGACAAGACAGTGTACACAAAATTGTGAGGAGATAAAAGCTCAATTACAGGGGAATCAGATGACTGGGAGCAGTAAACACCAATTGTGTGTGTCTCACTGATTTTCTCAAACAAATCCCAGGCTCTGTCAGTCAGAAAGTGGTAAAATAAGTAGAAGATAAGGGGGAATGTAGGCAGCAGTGAGAAACAGGACCTGTAGTGCTTGCAGGGCCTTTACTCTAGAGATTTGTTTGAAAGAGATAGAAAAAACTCAAAAGTTATCTCAAGAAAAAATAATAACGCTTGCAGGTCCAGTGGGTGTGAAGGATGAGACATGAAAAGGCCACGGGATGTAGACCTGGTTGTAGCTGTAGGGTTCAAGGTCAGGATGTCTCCCTGTGAGGCAGCACCGTGCGCACACTAGTCCTTCATGCCTGTGAGGGACTACACTGTCCTGTAAAGATGACCTGCCGTCTGTTTTGGAGAATACCATGTAATAGATCCACCTTCTGTCATGTGAGGCAACTGTGGGGCTGAGAGATGAGCTCTGTCCCAAGGAGCTTAACATATTGACAGCCCAGGCCAGCTGCTGCTGACTGGAATGAAGAAGGAGTAAAATGTACCATTGGGTCTGCTGCTGGTGAAGGTATGATAGCGCAGGGCTGTAGAACAACCTGGGAGAAAAACATATTCTGGGCAAAATTCCAGCCTTTGGGATGCTGCTGCGTGGGCAAGAGATTGGTTTCATCTCTCCAGTTGGTGGTGTTGCGTGTTATGGACGGACTCAAGTAACATGGGTGAAGGTGGTATTGTCATCTCTAGTGACCAGAGATGTCCTGAGAGGAGTGTGCAACCCAGGCCCCAGGCACAGCTCTCCTGGTGGTCAGGAGGAAACCAGGATCAGACTGACTATTTGTTGTCTGCAGTGTCCTCATGTTGCCCCTGGTGCACCTCTGTTCCTTTCATGGACCTGACACACCAAGGCTCTGGGCTTGCCACACTGGATTTTATAGCTAAGTATATAAATGAGAGAAAGGGAGAAGTCTCCTGAGCCTTCAGGCTGATGCAGAGACAATGAGGTGAGAGGTACCGTGGGGTACCTTGGTCTGGATGAAATGGTTATGTCCTCTCTAAAATCAATAACATGAAATAAAGCTGCAAAATAAATGTACGCAGTGGCACTTGCTCCCAGCAAAGTCTGATATAGGGGCACCTTGTCTGCCACTGATAAATGACTTCACTAAATTAGAGTTTTACAGTAATGGGTATTTCAGGAAATTTATCACTAGCGTAAGAGTGAAAAAATTATCCCAGTGAGGAAACTACTTGTAACAGTTGCAGGCATGTAACGATCCTCGGAAAATTGGTGTGCAGAGCCAGGCATCCAATACCAGATCACAGCCGCTCAAGAACAACCTTGCTCTGATCTAGAGAGATGAGTTAGTTTCCCACAGTCTTAAATATCGGTAATTTAAGCAGTGTCTACAAATCCTTGCTGAGATTTTGCTGAAGAAAACCACTCAGAATTTTTTCAGTCTTTTAAAATATTTTCTTAATACGACAAGAGTAAGAGGCCAAAAATACCCAAGCCCTCGCAACGTGGCCATTCGTGGCCACTGCCCAAAAGTGTACTTAAGCCAGCAATTCTAGCTACATTTGTTTACCTGCTTAAAGTCAATAAGTCAAGCTGCATCAGTTTTTAAGTTATTATCTCTGGGCAGTTCTGTTTTGAAGGAGCTGAGATTAATTGTGTTTTCCAGCACAGTGACAATGGTTTTGTGCTCCAAAAATGTATACATATATATTTTTTTTTGAAGTAATTTCATTTCTTGCTAATCGTGAGCTGAAGTAAGTAACTTGCAGGATGCGAGCAATACTGTATATTTAATAAAGTCTGAAGGAATAAATAACAGACCTTTTATGAGAGGTTAATCTTGAGTAAAGAACAGATATTAAAATTATTTTTTATCCAATTTCTAAACAAATAGTAGCTACTGAAAATGGAACACATCCATTTAACCTAATGCATTTTGATACTTTACAAGCAGAAGAGTATTATGTTTTCTGCTGCCAGACAGTGCTATGTAATGGACTTGAAAACAACATGAAAAAGTTTTTGATAAAAAAACCCACTTCAAAATATTGTGAATCTTAGTTTCAAAATCTTTCTGGTATTTATTTTGTTGTTGCCATTCCTGCAACCAGCCTCTTCCAATCAAGTTTTCCATGGGAAATGATGTTTTATGTCATCATGAGAAACAATATTATCTTAGTCTTTAACAGACAGCTACCTTTTAGATGGCTCCAAGCAAGATTTACAGACATGGACAGGAGGCTGCTATATATTAAGGTCCTTAATTGCACATGCTTAAGCAGATATCGATAAGCACTGGATATTAATCAACGGAAACTACCAGTTTCTAAGTGTAGTATCTCATTCAGATAAAGTCTCTGAATTAAGTGGGATTAAAATCTGTGTTTTGCTTAAAACATGCGTTTAAGGATGGACTGTAGCCCATCTTTAGGTATGTCCTTTAAGTTTGACTGTGGTACTTACATGTAATTTCAGTTCTTGCTGGAAGGAGTTCTCCCAACTCTGATATCCTAATTTATGTTTATATTCATAGTGGGCGATTCCTTAGCGTTAATTAGTCCAGTTTCTGAAACAATCTTGTTGTTGTTTCATCTTATGTGGAACAATTACTAGAATTAATATCTTGTATAAATGGGGAAAAGTTGATGAGGAGAAGTACCTCAAGTCAGATTTGAACTTTGTGGTTAAGCTGAGGGTAAAACCAGCATATCCTGCATCTCAGTCATCTGTATGAACCTGCTTTTCCCTCACTTGTGTCATACGTGCTTACTTCAAATCAGGTCCAGGTTTTGCAAATATCATTACCACAAACTCAGATCTTCTTCCCCACCCCCCCACCCTTTCCTGAGATATCAGCTCTGTGTGAGCAAATCCAGTGAAATTAAAACTAGGGAAAAAACACTTAAGAGAGGAAAACAAAAGAAACCAAAACCAAATGTATTTGTGCAGTTATTAAGGATCAGAAGTGAAAAGCTATCTCTTCAATGTGTTACATAGACCGAAAATCAGCATAATAGAATACTGTGGGAGACCTGCGATCCCGTTTGTACATGTCACGGGAAGTGTGACAACAAAATGTATTTCACACCAAAGAAGTCCAAACTGCACTTGAAGAGCCTTTCTCTCTGCTATGAACTAGCGTATCGCCTCTCTTCCACCAGCCTGGCCAAGCGTCTGCTTCACCAGTGTGCATGGAGTGAATGGTTCTGAACCAGCCGCTTTCCAGATCATTAGACGCTGATTAAGCATCAGCTTGAGTCTGTCAGGTTTATTTTTAAAGGTTTTTGTTGTTTGTTTGTTTTTAAAACAGCAAGCTCAACTGCATTTAAAAATAATAAAAGAAACACAGTGAAAGGCCTAATCAACAGTCTGTGGGATGGGCATTGCAAAATTAGAGATCTGAACAAATTTAGAAACAGACCTTTATGCACTTCACTTTTTTCTCCATACTGAGGCAGGAAGCTTTTATTGTGGTGAGGCACAAGAAGCTTCATCAAAACAGCTGTCTTCAGTAAGAAACCCCTTGTAGATTAGGACTCACAGAAGGAGAGATGTCTGTAATTATTACCTTGCAAGTCATAGAGAAGCAGAGAGGAAAGAAATAATAACACTAATGGCTTGACATCAGGTGATAAGTTCGATCTTAGTGTGAATGAATTCAGTGAGAGCAATGACCTACAACTCCTGGGTGAAACACCTAGCACTGATGCAGCTGGCACTCCAGTGGTACACAAAGAAATAAGTTACGTTCATCTTATGGCTACAGCAGCATGAAGTACTCTTGCCTTCTTGATTCAAAGCAAAATTATCTATTTTCCAAAAAAGGAAAATATGTTTTTTTTAATATTGATTTTTTTAAATCTTTTTTTTTTTTCAGATTAATTCCTCTGCTTTGTTTCTTGACAGGACAAACTCAAAGTAACAGTAACAGTAAATTGGAGAAAAAGTGGTCATAACACTCACCTAAACCTTGGGAGAGAAGTTCGTTTCTGTATAGACATTTGAATTCACATCTCACATCATGAAGAAGAGACCTTTAGACATTCATGAAAGGCTAGCTGAGGTGCTGAGAAATGAACTGGTCTTTCTCCTAACTGTTCTCATGTAGAGACAGCATTCACGTACCCGTGGTGAACACCAGGTGCTCCCCTTTTCTGAGTGCCTGCCCAAGCCAGCAGCCTACAGGGCTGTTCTCAGTCCATGTCTGAGTGAAGGCTCACTTTACCTTGTTGGGCAAGCCCTCCTCCACATAAAGTAGTGCCTGAAAAGCAGTTGCTCCTGGTTAAGATCCTTGCTTGGGTTAAGCAGAGTACACATGGTCTCCCAATGCTGAGGTGGTTGTCCTTGCTGGAAGGCCAAAGGAAGGTCTTGAGACAGTCTCATTTTAAGTCAGGACAAGGAAAAGGTTCTCCAGGTTGGACATCATGTTTGACAATGTGATTCCTTGTATCATTTCGTTGGCCGTTCAGATATTTATCCAAAGTCAAACATTAAGAGGAGGACCTGAGAGCTTGTCTTTTCTCCTGCTACTGCCTGTGAGCACTCTGAGGGAAAATGCATATCTGCATCTCCCCGGAAAGGGAAGGGCCTGAACAGGTGTACAGGAATACCCTGCCAAATGCAAGACAGATGCATCTTTCTTTAGCAACGTTATGAATATGACAAAATGTAGAGCTGAAGCTACTCAGGAGCTTGACCTTTAATAAACTGATGACAATCAAAACTGCAAGGGTCATGGGCAGGACTTTATTATGCTCTACAAACAGGTGAAATCTGTTCTGTGCTCCCTCTAAACTAGTGCTAGAAAACCTTAAGAGTGCATAGATTTTGCAATTCACTTATTTATTCTTTACTCAAAAGTTTAAGAAAATGTGGGATAAATTCTTTGCTTAAGCAGATCAGCTTTCAGCAAAATTCACAGTCAAGTTTCTTTTTTCTTACAACAGCCCTAACAAAGTGGCACTAAATATATATTCTTAAGAGTTGATTCAAAAAGAAAGAATGAGAACAAAGAGTGAGAAAAATAGCAATAGAAAACCAGGTCCAATACAATGCCCAGCCTGATCACAGTATCCACTGCCAATTACAATCTCTGTATTTTTCAAGGTTGTTTCTTTTTTGTTTGTTTGTTGTTGTTTTTTGGTTGGTTTTTGTTTGTTTGTTTGTTTTTCCCCTCTGGTGCAGGCATGTGGTAAATGGCTTTCCCCATACACAGATGCACACAGTGTGGGTTCCCTAGAGTATGAACTGTAAGTGAAATTGCTTAACACAGCTTTTATGAGACTTCTCAAAGGGTTGTAATTTTCATTCCCAGAGGAAGAAAGGATATTTTTTGCCTAAGCTTTTGATTGCAACTCAAAGAAACCAGAAAAGGAGTTTTTTCCAGGAAGTAACAGAGCATCACTTGCAGCTTAAACAACTATAACTCATTCACAACATTCCTTATTACGATTATCTGGAGAGCAGACAAGGGAAGAGGTGGGTATGAGGTATTGAGGGAATGTCAGAGTAGGATTCCTCTTGCCTGACTTTGTCATGCAAATAGGGCACCTGGTATAAATCAGTTGTCTCCACTCTCACTGTGCTCTTTGAGAAGTGTCAGGTCCCTTCAGAGGGCTCCTCCCCAAAGATGAGAGGCTGAGATCTGTGGTTGTAAGTCTCTCCAGAAATCAGTTTTCTCTGTAAGATGGGCTCATAAAGCATTGGGACATATGTTGGTACTGTGGGATTAGACAACAGGAAGGTACCAAATATAAACTGACAAAACCCCCGTATAGTTCATTTGTTATTGCATATCAGTTGAATAGCATTACCTTCCTTTACTATGCAGCATGGAAAAGTGGTACATGAATTGTTATGGCCTGACTGTAAAATGCGAAGTTTCCATAACTGCAAATTGTTTGGCTTTTGGCATTTCCCCTTAGTATTCATTAATGTGCTATACATAGTTTGTATTTATAAATAGCTGTGATTACAGCTAATAAGCATCATTATATTATGTGTGGGTATATTAATTTATGTTTTCATCCTGCTGTAAACTAAAATTATATAAAGATATCACGTAGCAAGTAAACTCCCAATTAAGATAGTTCGATTACCTTTAAATCACTGCTGAAGCATTTTAATTTTGAGGCACATGGATTACATCAGCAAGTGATGCAATGAGGTTTACTTGAGCAGTGCTGCCTACCTAATGGTCTGAGAAAGACACTCTTCCACCTGGTGAATACTGCTTATTTTCTCCAGTGCTGCCGTTGGTTTCCATGCCTTTTCTTTGTTGCAGCTTGTTGACTTGAACCTAAGAGTCTAACCATCCTTGCCAAACACACAGAGTCCTGGTGGGCTAAGGGAGCCTCTGATAACATTCTTCACATGACAGAAATGTCTTCATTCAGTAGGTCAAGAGCTTTTTTCATTGAGGAAATATTTCAGACTTTGGCTTTATGACATAATTCCTACTCCTGGCGAGAAACATTTAGAGTGACAATAAGCCAAGACACTCACAAAATTATGATTTTCTGCAGCAAATCCTTATCCAAACAGTCTCAAGATGTTTGGTCCTTCACAATACACTAGAAATCTGGAAAGTGCTACTTGCCGTGGGGGATTAGATTATTTCTGGTTTAATTTGAACTTGAAAATTCAGAAATGGAAACATTTTGAAAGAATAAAAAACCCCCAGCCTTTTCACACCTCAGAACAAGCTCAGACTGAGCTCAAAGTTAGATTTCGTAGAGTCTTTTCTATATCTGAACTGCTTAGCTCTTACTTAAAAGTAAGACTGTAATTCTCCAGCTTTTACAAGGGCAGCTCCCAAACCACACAGAGTTGTAGCAACTGAGTATGAGATGGGAAGCCCAGGAGAATGGGAAGACAACTCCCTCAGGTGATGGATCACCAAAGTAACAATGAAGAGAGGGGGTCTTAATTCTCCCCTTTCTACTGACTAGCCTATAGAAGATGATCATGAAAACAATAGTAAATTGTGGCTGCAAGAGGTTATAACAGTGTGTAGAAAGAGCCAGTAGACCTGGAAGCACCAAAACATGAGCATTCTGTGACAAGGCAGAATAAAGCAACTGTGCATGCCAGAGCTGAAAGTCACAATAATTTCCTCAGGACGGGCTGGATTTTGTTTCCCATGTGTCCTGAGAAGGACTCAGTGAAATATCAGAAATGATAAATAACGTGGCAAAGTTGTGTCTTATCTTTTAGACCTAGTAGAAGTCGCTCAAAAATAAAAGAACGAAACAAAAAACTTTGTGAAAAGCTCTTTTTTTCCCAAAAAATGTTAGGGAGGACTACAATCAATTATAGAAGCCAGCAGAAAAAAAAATTGCCACAGTCTGGGAATATAGAATGAATTATTAGCTACTACGCCATGTTTTCATTGAAGATAACATATATATTTAATATTTAAATTTTGTATTAAATAGAAAAGTCTCTCCTTAGTCACACAGTGACTCATCATTTATCCCCAGGTCCTTCTGAAGTTCCTTGTGTTCCTAAATGGCAATGAATTAAGACTTTTGTGCCTTCAAAGGTTTGTAGATGAAGCTCTTGAAAGGAAAACCTCAGTGGAGATGTCTTCTTTGAAATGTGTTTCCAACCTATTGTTTTTCTATCTCTGCTAGTCAAAGGTCAGATTTAATCAAGGAATGTAGATCGTTCTCTATATTTAACATAAATCTCTATTGATGACCTCTCATCCTTCACAATTTAAACAAAGAATAAAAGGTCCTGAATTATATGTACTGGCTTGGTAATTTATATCATTTCATTTCCTTTAAAATCTGGAGAGTATTTAATCTTCTACATTGTAAATTAATGTCTTCCATAAAATATATTTAGCTGCAAAATGTTAGTCACTTACCTCCTGTACAATGTTTGTCAACTCCTGTCTCATTTTCTTACTTGCCTTGATTAATGTGAAAGATGTAACCATAAAAATCTGTTTTCTTGGAGAGAAAGGAAAAGAAAAGCAGAAAAAAAAAACCCAGAGAAAACAAAAAATTGTCATTGATTTGTAAATTTATTCTTTGTGGTAATGTTTTGAAAGCAGAAAATATTTGGAACATGTTAGGCTCCTGTAACTAATATACTTATTCCTGTGTTCCAACTGGAGACAGTCACCATGCTAATGTAGTTTCAGTGGTCAGGTACCACTTCTTTGCCAGATTGTCCTCTGCTGAAGTGCTGCACAGCATCTCTGAACAGAGAAAAAGTACAAGGAGTTAGAGTGGAAGTGAATAATCTACATATAGCCCTTGATTAGAGACATGCTTCACTGGCATGACCTGGCTCTCCTAAAGGGAATAGAAGACCTGAAAGTGTCCACACCCTTTGCATGGTTCCACTGGGAGCCTTGGGAGACCCTGTACCTGAGGGATGCCCGTTGGGGGATGCAGAGCAGCTGAGCCCACTGTTCCCATGTGGCACAAAGGAGCCTGCTACAATGAGCCACGCAATGAAGGATGAGCCAGGCAATGAAGCGACAAAGTTAGCAGCTAATCTTCAGCATGCAGAAAATGCCAGCGAATTAATGAAGGCGTCTGGGTCACCCTGGTATGCTGCCATTCAAGATGTTAATCAATACTTCAATTACTTGTTAGCAGGGAAAGTAATAAATGTGCTCCTCTTGCAACCTCCATTCCACAGTAGCCTTGAAATCCTCCAACAGGTTGCTAGTGCTTGTTTACTCCTGTATTTGTTCGACTGTTGGCCCAAACCAGCCTGACACTCCCATCACTTTGGAGTCCTGCTGCAAATGCTGTTTTCCAAAGTCTCTCATAATTTTATTTTTCAAATGGTTGTAGTACTCCCTGTACCACCCAAACCCTGTTTCATGGCAGCAGATAGAGGCACAAATACTTTACATTTTTAGATGATAGAACATCTTTTCTATTTACAAGGTGATGAGACACCCACAGTAAGAAGGAAACGATCAGAAAAACACAAGTGCAGAAGCAAAGACAGGCTACAGATGCTGTTTGACAGCGGAGAATCATACAGGTTACAAGCTGGAGACATTTGTAGCCTTGTGGAAATGAGCATAGCTTGGTTGAAATGATTTAGTTGGGTTTGCTCTGGACTTTGGCGGGACGAGGATTTAGCTCAGTTTTCCACAGAATTATTTTTCTTCCTTAATTTTACAGTTTTAATGTTTTCCCTTCTTTTATAAAACAGTTTATAAACATTCTGCTGAAGCACTGAAAATCTCTGAGGGTACTCTTTAACAAAAAAGTATAAGGCTACACTAAACTTCCACAAAATTATTTCAAAGGTGGAAATTCCTCCATTATGTGGGTTCCAGGAACTTCATTATCTGATGAAGTAAATTAGTTGATTAATGAAACTCCAAGAGAATTGAAGTTGCAGAGAACAGAAAAGTTGCTGAAGGCGGTGGAGATGCTCATGGCTTTTCTGCCATTGCCTGTGGCTTGGAACAGTTACCGAAAGTTTTGGATTTCGGGAAATACACGGGGCTTCCCTAATGGGAACAAACCACTGAGCTACAGGGCAAGTTTGTCTCTCTCCTTATGATTCAGTTGTGCAAGGATTTTGGAAGGAATGCTGTCATTATGGTAGACTGTTTGCTTTTCTTTTTTAAGGAATAAAAACATAGAAACATTCAGATTATTTATTTCTTTCCCCCTGTTCTGTAACCAGAGTTGTTACTTAAGTGACAAAGTGGGGTCACCAGATGAGAGTACCTCCATGCAAGCAAGCCATAACAGGAGGTGTAAAAATCCCAGTTCAGAGAAACAAGGAAAGCAGGAGCCTTGCAGGGATTTTATCTTCTGTACTCATCTCCTGTGGCTGGGTGAGTGGGGCCCAGAGAAAGAATGCTGTTTTCAGGCCATGATGTATTTCTTTCATTCACAACTCGCAGTGGTCCAGCCTCACCCAGGGCTAGTGGAAGGATGCTAGTTGTTGAGACTGTGATTTATAGGTTTAAACACTGGTACAGACAATGGTAAACGGCTTTTTTGGGTTTTACCTGCTGCCCTGACAAATGGTTCTCATCTTCTCACAGCAAAGGGGTCGTTGTGGATGGACTCCTCCCATGAAGCCCACAGCCTGTCTGTAGGACCACCCTTGGTTTTTCACTTTCCATGAATGTTTCCCAAGTCAGCCACAGAACAATCAACTACCTTAGTGTTGCAATTGCTTAATTTCTAGCTCCCACCCTTCCTCCTTGCAAAGAGCTATCAGACTTGCGATCTGAGCAGTACCCACTCAACTATCTGCTATCTGCTACATGCCTGAAGAACCCTAAATCTTTGGAACTTTCCAGTGGACTGAATTCCCTGAATTGGTGCAGCTGAAAGGGATGGAGGGTCATTTTTTGACAACAGCCCTCTCTTGCAAGGCACGCCTCTAAATGGAGTCAAGCATCTTAACAAACAGGCCTCCAAGCAAACCTGCATTTTCAATCAGCCCTTTTGCGGGAGTTTCATAGCACAATGAAATCTCATCTTTGCAGTTCAGTGCCACTTTCTAATAGCTTGTAACAAAGCCCAGCCTGGAAAATGCCAGGCATGATGAAACCTGTGCGTAGTGCTGGTTTGCTGCTATTTGTCTTCAAATCAATGGGAGCAGCACAGCCTTGTTCTGGGTGTGCTGCAAAGGGGCAGGGGATCAGGACTGACCTGGTCTGTGAGGATGATGCAGCAGCGCTGTGCCTGTGTCAAAGTTGCTGCAGCTTATCATGTCTCAGTGTGATTATTCTGATGCCTTTCAGGAGCTTATGGACTTTACCTTCCACATTAGCACATCAATTCTAAGTTTTGTGGCCATCAGGTACCTGGGAAGAAGCAACACCACAGATAGGATCAGAGTTTGGGTGTTAGCTGGGCACTGCATGGAGGTCTTAATTATGTTTTTTTCCCTTGTTCAGCTGTTGGAATTACCCAAATGGGTCAGAAAACCGAACTGTCTGATGCAAGAAAAAAATGTTAACAAGGTGAGTCTCTGAAAATCCCCTCTGATTTCCTTCTCAGTAAAGAAGATATGGTTAGATATGCAACTCTGGTGCTCTGTGGCATCTGGCCAAGCTTGAGTACAGGATCATGTACCCAACCATTACTCACAAATGTCAGTTTTTCAAATAAATACAGAAAGGTAGCAATTTTCTGGAGTATTTACTTTTAAAGGGTATTCAGGAAAAAAACAGCTTTACCTGACATCTAGAATATTTTTTAAAATCTTCTTCCACCTTTAAAGCCTTGTTGAAACCTCTGTACAGGATCACCAGCTATGCAAACCATGGAACCCACTGGAAACTCTGCAGTTCATTTGGCATCGCAAGTTCCCAGTGAAAAAGCAAATACCCAAGAAAATCCATAGAACAAAGCATTTTGCAAATATTGCAGAAAAAAAGAGAACATAGTTAAAAGCAAATCAGTTATTTTGGGCTCTAGAAATTAAAATTTGGTGTTTACAATGGGAACAATGGTAAGAGTTGAGAAAGAAGCTAATCTCATTAGCAATACTTCTGCCTAATGAAAAATCTTTCCTCAGTTTGAAGGTATTAGGCATACTTCTAACAAACTGTAAACCCCAGAGACTATTGTAATATGCATTGTTATGAAAAAAAAAGCAGAAAATGTAAAAATTCTAGCCCTTGTTTAAAAAAAAAAAAAAAAGACATTCACATTTTATCAATGTATTATCAATGTAAATGCATACTAGGAGGATAGGGGCTAGATTAGCTTCATTAAACTGTGAGGTTTGAGCTGGACAGTCTGGCTTTGCACTCCTGGTCTCCATGCAGACTGTCAGCCTGAGTCTGCTCGGGTTGCATGGACGCTCTGGTTGCGCAGCTTGTCACAGCAATTCCCGAACAGCACAGGGAAGGAAAAACAGCCCAGACAGCAGATCCAACAAGTCTAGACCAGATGCTGAATTATTTTCTTAAGGGGCAAAAGTGAAGTGTACTTATTAATCCTAAAGAGCATTATTCTACATTGTGCCCCTTTTCACAGAATATGTATTGCTGATTTTGTTCACTTTTGCCAACAAGCATTACCTGTGCATTTCCACTGCCTTCTTGTTGTTGTCACTCTTTAAAGTCCATATGTTGTTTGACCAGATGATGTGTTATTTTATTAAAATGCAGAGATGTCTTGATAGCTTGTACACCCAGTGTGTGGTTTTGATCCAGGTTAAGGCAACATGGAGGAATTTTCTGAAGAATTTGTCTGGCTTGTGTGCTATGACAATTTGTATTCTTCATTGCCTCTGGTTTCTCTTGGCAGCAAACATTTTTCACATTGAAATGGCTCCTATCTTGAATGATTATTTGCATTTCAGGAGAATCAAATCCATGTCCCTGAAGGAAAAGATGCAAGGCTTAATGGAATCTACTTAATAACATGTTAGAAAAATTCTTCCTTGTCTCCTAACTTCTTCATCTCATACACAGTTCAGTAAATGGATGTCACCATTGAATTAGAGAACAGAGGTTGGCTCAGTTCTTGATGCCAGTAATAGAGGATTTATTCAGAGAGAATAATACCTTTAAATAAAACCTTGAATAAACCGTTTGGCGTTCAGGAAAAGAAAAAAAAAAAAAGGAGAAACAAGATGGCATAATCAGGTTGCCCTGGTCTGATCTGATTTCAAATCTAACGTGATTCCCCTGGGAGGGCTCATTTTGCATTTAGGCTCTCAGTCTAGTTTAATATTGTTCATGACAAAAAGTCTCACCGAGGTTTAGAGAAAGAATCAGTCTTTGTTCGCCAGCACGTGGTCCAGCATCGGCAACACAGGGCACAGTGGCAAAGCGTTTTTTAAGTCAAGTAAGGGCCTGTACATCATGTCAGAAATGTCACTGTCACAGCAGAACATCTGCTTCAAAAATGACTTCTGCTGTTATCACATCGAGAGACAGGAGCTGAGGACATGTGGAAGGATTTGGGAGCCCTCTATCTGCTTGTCAGAAGAGCTAGGCAGCCCTCAACTGAGATATGATCTTGAACAACCACTTTCCCTGTTATTTCAGGTTACTCAGGAGTGAGAATCCTTTCACTTTAATTCAAATACAAAATGTTTAAATCGTTTAGTGTGCTTGTTTGAATAACCTGGTATAAATCCTTGCAAGTTTTACAGTTTCACAGTCAAATTCTGTTCTTTCCTCCTTGTCACAAACAGAATGAAACTGCAGTTCATGACTGTCTCTTCAGATGTGGAAATATAGTTGCAATATAATACAACTCTGTATCCATTCAAATGCGTGATAATTATACCACGGCATTCAGCAGGATCCAGACCAAGCAACATGCTGAGAGCACAGACCCCTCACAACATGCAGCATCCACGGGCTCTGTGGGTTATATTCATGCTTTGTTATCCTTGCTGGACAATTCAATCAAGCAGTATTCTAGTAACATAGCAAGAAATAGGCAACAAAAATACGTCAACTAGGTGTATAATCATTCGGATATGGTTTTAGTTGAAGCTTCTCAACTCCAGGTGAACCTGAGAGGATCTTTTAGGGGACAGGAGAAGAGCTGTCTTTGCACCCTGATTTTATAGCGTATTCCAAAGCATCCTCAAAGCTACCAGAGTACTCTTTCCTGCTTTCTATGAGGAAATTACTTGTTGAGATAATTATTTTTATTGTTGTAGTGAGCTTTTACTGCTAGGAAATTTGATTTTGGTGATACTTTCCTGTCATCAAGTGTTGTATGGTAGCAATTCTACCCAGGGGTACTACACAACTGACCACAGACAGTGGTAAAAGAAAACTGTATTTCAATATATTTAGTGATGTTTTGAGATAATGTATTGGGAAGTACACTGTTAATGAGATGGTCCCACAGTCTTTACAAAGGTAATCTCTGGAGTTCATCTATTTCTGGGGAGGCAGTTGCTCTGGAATATCATCAGGCCGTAAAACTACCATTCTGCGTATTTTCAAGCTTCCCAAGCTGGGTACTTCATCTGCTGGACTTTGTGCATATCCGCATCAAATTTCTAGTGCTTTGCATTCTAAGTCATTTACCAAGATAAATTTAACTTTGGTTTATAGAAAAAATATTCCTAGACCTGTTTAGATCTGTGATTTTAGGCTATCAAACACCAGGACAAAGAAGAAGATATTTTCCACAGAAGAATCTTGACATTTCTTTCCATACTATATGTTCTAGAGCCTTCACAGCTAAATAGCTTCCAAAGGAATAAGAAAGAGCTTGAATTACCAAATTTAAACTCACAGGACATTTGTATTCCACACTGTGTACAGAAATGTGGTTTTGTTTTGTGCAATATGTTATGTGCTTAGTAAATGAAGAATAATCCTCTACTAAGGATATAAGAGCCTTACTTAAAAAGTCATTTTCTGTGATGATAATATTATCTTGAAACATAGTGGAAAATTTTACTAAGTGACAGAAATAATGGTAAATTGTATTCATTGCATAATCATTAATTCTGGTTTACTTTCAAAAGGAGTCATTCTGTGCCAAGCCCATCTGACTGGAGCAGGAATCTTAGACTGTCCGTTAAATGCTGCTTGAGAGGAGTAGAATTCTTTGGTTTCATATCAAATATTTAATGTCTACCACCCTCTGGAAGTTCATTAGATGTAGAGGTTAAATACCTAATTGACAATCACTCGTCTGTATTCAGAAATCATGGCAGTAAAAGAAGAGTTGTTTAAAAATGTTCAAAGCCTCAGTTATTCCAGTTTGAAGGTAGAAAAAAAGTGTTGCTGTCTCAGATCAGGCACTGCAGCCCTCCTGGGATACTGATTTGGTGAAAGTCTGGGACCTCAGGGAGATCATCGTAGATCCTGGTGCTCCCCACCACACCCTAAATCACGGGCATCCCTTTGTATGCTCAGGTCTCTTGTGAAAAGTGTGGTGAGGATCCCAGCTCATGACTGTGATGTACACGTGCCTTGGTAATACTCAATTTGTATTATGAACAGATATCCACTGTACTAGTTTTCGGACTTTGAATTTGGCTTCCATTCAGATATAGAGAGAGCTTGCATTATTTTCAACCTAAGAGCTATAAACCTCTTGTATTTCTTAACATGAAATCTACTCTTCCAATCTTTTCAAAAATATACAATGACTAAATGCACATTGTTTTTACATATTTCATGGTATGTTAAAAGGTAAATGTCCCTTTCCACAAAAAGTCAGACATTTTTCTCCCTACAGGATAACCAAATAACCTGTCACATCTATGCTCACAATAATTTATTCTGTAAAGGGGCAAATCTATCTGGAAGAAGCAAGGATTAACGTGAGCCACTTGCCTATCTCACACCATGAACCTTTGCAGCAAAGGTAATTCTTGGGGTGAGTTGAGGACTCCACCTTCAGAGTTTGAAAACATCTAGTATATTATCAGGAAAGTATTTTTGGTACTTTTCTTGTAGGGCATGCTGAGAAAGTCAATTAGTCCTGCTGCTTGATTAGTGGAGTGCCAGGTCATGTGTTTAATTCATGCAAGTCTTAACGAAGGTGTCTCTTCAGCAGTGCCACTGAGAAGTTTAATCTGTGTTAAATGCAGTAGAAATATCATCCTGAGAGCCAAAATATGCCAAAACACAGGCTGGAAGATATACGAGCCAAGGCCAGGCTTGCATCCTCAGAGGTCTTGGACCCATACTCCGAAAGGCTGGATGGGTCCCTGCAGCCCCTGTGTTCCGCATGGTGGGTCGTGGAGCCTCTTCCTCTCATGCCTTCTGGCCACGGCCACAGCGATGCCCGGGGATGGGGCTGCTTCGACTGTCACCCTGGCTGCCGTGCTCCTGGCCAAGGAGGTAGGATGGGCTCTGGACCTCCAGGGAGCCCTCATGGGCCCTGGTCTCTAGCGAGCCCCCACTCTGTGTGGCAACCTGACACCTAAACTCAGCTCAACCTTGCACATCTCCTTTATGCAGTTCTTTCTTGCCTTAAAAAAAAAAAAAAAAAAAAAAAAAAAAAAAGTTGTAGAATGGAGTTATGTTTCATTACTAGATATTAATAAATTTATGTGGGTAAATATTTGGTTCTCTTCATCTCTGTGGAGAACAATTAGATGATGAACAGATTGTGACTAAGTACCATTAATAGTGCCAGAGTGTGCTTTCACAGGGGAATAAATACAACAATTATTGTCTTATTTTATCGGTTGTGTAGGATTGTTTTTAGCTATAATGGCATTCACAGAGCAGTCTAAGATTGCATACAAAACATCATCTCTTCTCAAATCCCAGGTCTGTGTAACTTTGGAATAATTCTCCTGCCTCGAGATCAAAACTTTTTCCGGACTGGTGTAAGCTCAGAAATGATCTTTGCTTTTTAAAAAGCTATAGAATAGTTGATTGATGGAATTTTCAAGCTCTAAGCTTGAGCTCCAACCTGGAAACTGGTGACTATATGCTCAAGTGACTCTGCGGGGAGTCAAGGGGTCCTCAGGAGAGCATGGCACCTGCTGACACAGCTGCGGGGCTCTCACACCAGTGCTGGCCATACCTTTCCCTGCTGTGCCCCAGGGTGGAGATCAGCTTGCCCTGGACTCTGTCTGAGCAGGTTCTGGGAGTTGGGGAGAATGGGATAGGATGTGGGGAAGCAAAAGTACTCCCTTAGCTGCTGCGGCTGTGCAGCATTCTCATACGTTCCCTCAGTGAGGTGCGGATCTCCAGCCAACCAGGTAGGAAATGGCAATGTGACTGTAGTTTGGCTGTGTGTTACGTCTAAATTACAAGGTTACACTTGATATGGAATAACATCCATCAGCTGAAGCTTCTCAACTCCAGGTGAACCTGAGAGGATCTTTTAGGGGGACAGGAGAAGAGCTGTCTTTGCCATGTACAATATCCAACCAAATCCTATGGGAAAAGTTACCTGAGTTCTCAGAACAGGCAAACAAGCTCTCAGGAATGGCTAATATCATTTTCATTACAATTTATCCTCTCCTCTTGCCTGTAAAGGCCTTGCAACATTTTAGGTGACATAGTCTGGGATAGGCTGAATTGCTGATGGCTGAAACCAGACTGTTATAGTGGAGGGCACTGGAGAACCTCAAAGGCAGGTTTCCACCAGCCACATCACTGGAGGGAAAAACTGGTCAGTAAATGGTCATAGACTGGTCAGAAATCCCATATTATTATAGTTCTTTATGTCGGCAAACTTCCTTTTATTTTTGGAAATCGAAGCTCTCTTGGCTCTCCTTTACAGAGATAGAAAACATGATCATTTCCATGCTCTCCATGGCTCCCTGACACTGTCAGCATCACATGTTGTTGCATTACTCAGTCTCAAATGGATCCGTACTTTAATTGCTCTTGTACTTTCCTGTGCATTGTTATAGCACTCAAGAACTACTTCAAAGGTGCTTTTGTTTTTCTAAAACATATCTTGTTGAAAGAGGGCTGCAGTGTTCTATGCAAATACTGCTGTTAAGCTTTTGTTTTTAACTGGATTGTTTGGAACAAAGTTAGGCAGTGCTTTGTTAACTTTACTAGTGTTCACGTGTAGATAAAACTGGAGTTTAAGGGCACAGGAGGTGCTTTCATCTATAGACCATTGTAAGAAACAGATCCCCAGCTGCAAGGGCAATGTCCCTGCTGCATATCCCTACCAGCTCCAGCTGTGTTGGGGTGGTGTTCTGAGGAAGGAATATGCTATTGGCAGATAAATGCAGTTGATGTTCCTCTCTCCATACCCACTCAGCATGGGGAGTGAGTGGGGAAAGGGCTCTGAAGCCCATGCTCTCCCTGCTCTTGCCCTGAAACCAGCCCCTCATGGCATATGGGGCAAAGCCCAGGCAAAAGCACATGGGCCCAACCTCCATCTGCCCTCCTCTCAATCATGGTGGTGATTCACTTCTTAGACACCGAACGTTGAAAGGGCACAGCAGCAGAAAAGTATCAGGTGTGATGTGAGGCAATAACAGAACACACAATTTTAACAAAAAAAGAAAGCTCCGGAACTACCACCAGAAACAGAGAGAATATATACATGTGTATATATATACAAGTGTATATATATATACACTTATGCATATTTTCTATATACAGTCATGATTCATTCTGCAAGATCCTTAACAACTTAAGATAGTTCTGGACTCCACAAAAAAACCCCTTGCATTGTATTAAAGTCTATTGTACCAAAGGTGATATTCAAGACTGAAAGCTGTTGTTCAACCAGAAAGGACCTTTTATAATTTAAATTAGTGTGAATATGCTTGAAAAAGCATATATTTTAAAAAGGCTGGCCTTGGATTCTTTTCTTAGACACACAAAACTTCAGCTGACTTAGCTTAAGAAATGCAGATTTTTTTCTAAGGCTAATTTTCATGGAGGCAATCTTCTACAACCATCTTCCCTTCTCCAAATGAGCTTTTATAAATATTCAAAATGGTTATTTTCAGATGTGTTTTTGAAGTCATTACACATTTTATTTTTCTTATGAAGACCTACAGAAGTTTCAAAGCAGTACATTTTCTGAGCTTAAATTGATAGAAGGTATTGCATTTCAGGTGAAATCTTGATAAATGTTAAAGTTCTTTTATTTTCTACAATAAAAGCATTTTCTGCTGCTTTCCTGAGGCTGTATGCATACTATCAATGGTCTAGTCTTAAACTTTTTTTGTCTATATCAACTTGGAAAAGAACTTTGCATTCTTCTTCAGCTCTCATTTACCAGGTAAATTTTTATCTCCTTCAGTTGTCTTTCCTCTCATTGATTCTAGTGTGTTGATTGGATTTATGATGTCAATAATGAGTACATAGACTAAGACCAGACTTAATCTTTTCAGAAAACTCAAACCAATCCAGAAACATATCACATGTCTTTCATCTCTCCTGTTGCTGGCTCCTGAAAAATAAAACACAGGTAATCCTTTGGATCATATTAAGCAAAGCAAGTCATCAATAGGCTTCGAGCAGATCCTTTATCAAACTTCACCCACAAAATGGAATAAGCCTCCCAGAATATTCCTTCTTTCTGGCCTCCTCAAAGATCACTGTGGTGATCTCAGGTGTATGTTGCATTTAGAAATTTCTGTTGCTTCAGGTATGAGCTAATTAATTCTCGTCCAGACATAAATATGAAAATAAAAAAATTGATGAATTCCAGATTGTTTCCTGAGCCCTTGTTTATTACTGTAGCCCTACACCAAACTCCCAGAATGCTCTTCCCAGTTATTGTAGCAATTCCCATTACCACCTGATGAACAAGTCTTTCCCTTGCCAGAAGTGATTTTGTGCTGTTGACTCAATATAGCTATGCATGAAATCTTGAATTGCAGAGGTATTCTGCTTTCCCAGGGATTCTAGAAGTAAACACTATAAAACCATTAGCTTCTGCTGAACTGCTCTCCTTTATTGTCAAACAGCCTTGGACAGCCAAGATTCATTATGCTCCCCCAGGAACCACTATTATACGAACATAAATTCATTTGACTTCAGTGAAGTTCCTCTTCACTTACACAGCACAGAGAGATCAGACCAGACCAATTGTCTTTAGCAATGTTTTTCTTTGTTGCTGGACAGATAGCATATCCAAGGTTTAATTTAATAAAGTTGGAGTATCTAGCATAAACCAGATGGACTAAGCTTTGTTGACAAAATAGATAGGTTATTTTCAAGGACACTGATTCATGGTCTTCCAATGAAAAATAGCATTTAACAGATTTATTGTTGAAACAGCAGCACAGAAGCTGGAGAAGGTCAATTTACCTAATGTTATTTTTATAATTTTAAAAGCCTTTTGCTGGGGATCAGAATAACGTAGGCAAAAAGAAAACCTTTTGCTTATTGTTTTTTAGAATCATAAGAGCGTGTAGGCTGAAAGGGAGGCCTTCCTCACCAAATATCCGCTCTAAACAAGGTCAAGGTTGCTCTGGCTGTGTCCAGTCTGTCTTTGGATGTCTTCAGGTATGGAGTTTCCACAAGTTCTAGGCAACCTGTTGTTGATCTTGACCACTCTCATGGTGAAATCCTTTTTCTTGTATGCATTAGGCCTTTCTTTTTCTTCATCTTGTGACTGTTTCCTCCTTTCCTTTCACTGTGCATCTCTGAGAGCAGTGTGACTTCATATTCTCTATGATTTCCCATTAGGCAGCTGAAGAGAGCAATAAGATCTCTCTTTTGCCCCCCGTTTTAAGGCAGAGCAAACCCAGGTCTCCTTATCCATCATGTGCCTCAGGCCCCTAATCATTTGGTGGCCATCCACAGGAGTTTCTCCAGTATGTCAGTGTCTTCTACCGGGGAGCACCAAACTTCATAGTTGTTTCATAAAAATTTCTCTCGTTTTCCTTTTCCTTTCCCCACAAAGCATGTTTTCAAAAATTATGCATTCAGAAGAAAGTATTGGATTTCTAAAGGTCTTCCATCTGCAAGCTACAGGCAGGCAGTCCTTTGCTGAAAGTGAGACGATGTTTCTGAAACATTAGGAGCTCTGAATCAAGATACCCTTTATGTATCTAAATTCATCAAAGATGAAAGGTGGTGCTGGTGGGTGAAGCTAACTTTCTGAAAGATCTAGATGGACATGTATTTCCCTTATCCACTGAAGACCTCAGAAAGGGAGATGAAGGCTGTCAAGGCAATCTTCCGAAGACAATAACAGCTGACAAGAAAGAAATCTTTGGATTGCCTATAAAAAGGAAAGTTGCAGTTCAAGTGGCTGTTTTGCCTGAGGTTACTTCTTTCCTGAAGCCAGAGCACTCAAACTGCTGGGACTTCTTGTCAAGGGTGTTTTTTGCAGGGAACAGCAGAGGGGGATCCAAGCTGAGAGGAAACTGTTTCCATTTCAATGGTATCTTCACAGTTTTGTTTTGGTGTTGTTTCTTCAACAAACAAACAAACAAACAAAGTAAAACTCAGATTGAAATGTCTCATTGAAGAAAATTCTGGAAAAAAAATTAGTTTAGATCAACTGGAAAATTTTCTCAGCAAAACTCAGTTAGTTTCCATTACTTGCTTTAACTATGTTCCTGGTTTGTGTAGATTAAAAGGAAATGGTACCACTTCAACAGCAGTAACAATTTTGCTCGAAAGATAAGACAGGAGAGTTAACTGAAGTACTTCTCCCATTTGTTACAAGAGCAAAATCAGGAGAAATAGCAGCTCTTCTTCCTCTTTGTGAGATGCAGGGAGGATATCCCCAGTCCATTAGGCTGAAGGGCACTTTTTTCTCCTGATGCTCAGTGGTGCATCATCTCTCCAGTGTGCTTGGCCAGGCTTGCAGGGGCTGGGACTTGGCTTACTCATGGGGTTCTTCTTTTAGGGATCCTCTTAGGACTCTCTTTAGGCATTACACATCTCTCTGCTGCTGTGTGAATCTGCACAGTTACTTGGGTGGTGTCAATGCAAGCTGGGGGAGCCTAGAGGAGAGGCTGGGATGCTGTGGCATCACAGCACATTGCTTTGGCTGATGAGCCTGGCTGTCAGCAGGCACACCTATGACAACAAACTTTAGGAAGGTAAAATGAGGTCTTCCCACAGCAAAGGGCTTCAGGAGCCAGGTGCTGCATGGATGGTATTCTGCTCCCTGCCTGCTATTAACATTCACGCTGCTTTTCAAATCTAATATTGATTAGACCTTCACAGGTAAACAAACAAATGAGATGGTATCTTTACAGTAAAAGCTTGACAGTCTTGAGGAAAGCAGGACATGAGCATTTGTCTGCTGTTTCACTCTGTTTGAATAGAAGCTTCGAGCACTGGCAACATTATCTGAACATAGTATTCAAGCAATTTTAGCAGTCATGATATTCTAGCAGTTCTATCTATCCAGAAGACAGGCAGTTTGAAGGACTCAATTTGGTGTGTTGGCAAAGCCACAACTGTACAGAACAAGAAGCATGTAGATATGGAATATTACATTAAAATATCTCTTTCCTTCGCTCTGTTAAGTTAATTTCAGCCCTTGCATATCAAAGTTGTATAAGTGAGAAAAGCTCCAGGGCCCTGGATGAACAGAAATTATTTCTACCATAAATAACACGCATCCATCAGGGAACTAATGCATTTGCACAGGTATTTTTCATCTCTCACTGTTTTGTCTTTTCTTTCTAGCGATCTGTGAAATCTTGCCTGCACCACTTGGCATCACTGGGCTTCTGCCACAAGAAACAAAAGAAAGACAAGCCAGTGCAAAATGAGGGCTGCAATATTCACATCAGGAAAGAAGTAAATAATATGTTCTGCTTTCCTCAGTATTAGTTCAGCCACAGCAGGTATGTTTAAGTCCCTTGTTCCTGATTCCTCCTTCTTTATCTCCTTCTTATGCAGGCAGCTCTATTTATTTTGTGAACTGAAATCTTGAACTCCATCAGTGCAAACCAACAGTAGAGGCAGGGCAAGATGCTAACCAAGGGAGAGGGCAAAGCACTTGCCATGGGGGAGTGCTACATTTTGTGTAAATGTGATGAAAAGCAAACTCCTCCTTTAAAACATTTAACAATTATTAAAATATCTTTTAATTACTTCTGAGAGGGCTTTAAAGGGCTTTCATGAAACAAAAACTGACAGGAAAATGTCGGTTTTTAGAAGCACTTAGTACTCTTGGAAACCCACGCACTGCATAAATGCTTTCAACACATATACATATATATATTAATAGAACTTTGAAAATTAGCATCTTTCTCACTCTGGGATTCTCACTATAACAATTTTCAGAATTTTGCCCACAAGACACTCAGACATCACGGAGACAGTGCTGCGAAAAGACTTGGGCAGACAGACGAATTGACAGTTTTGCTCCAATGTGCATTTGTGGCTCCAGTTCTTGACCAAGGATCCTCTTTGGGACAAAGCAAGTCTCATGCCCAGTGGAGTACAACGTTGGGAGGGATGTGGTTCATGAGCTGGGAAGCAGGGCTGGCTTTCCCACAAAGCGCAGTCTACACCACCACGAGCGGTTTGCGGCAGAGCTGAAGGCAGCAGAGTTTGCAGAAAAAAAGTGTTGTGCTCAGGTAACTAAAAGTTATGTCATGATGTGTCCATATGAGCTTGGCTTTAAGTTACATCAGCATTCTTAGCTGGCATTCTCTAATTTCTATGTGCTTTGTTGTACAACTGGAGACATAGAGTTCTGTTTGGTTTGATTTTGTGGAATTGACGTCAGTACTTGATTCAAAGCCTCTCCTAGGGATGTTTCAGAAAGCAGAGCAGAAAGCCTGGCCCACAGTATCTTGAAGAGGCAGCTCTATCAGCTCCTCCTACATGAGAATTAACTAGAAAATACAGCTAAGTAGCTATGCATGTTTAGGTTTTGAAAGAAAATGAAAATGAATATAGGAAGGTGATCACAGATAATCCTTCCCAGTGGAGCAGTGTGATTTTTTGGTTTGTTTTGCTTGAGCTTCCAGTTGACCAAAAATGGAAATTCAGATAGGTTAAACTGCAAATTCAGTTGGTATTTCTCATGTTGTTTCCTCCAGAAAGAAAGATCTGAAAAAAAAATGTAAGAGAAAGTAGGAAAAGACAAAGCTTTTTTTTTTTTTTAAATGAAGTTATTTGCTTTTTGCTTAAGGAAGCAGCCACTGGAAAAGAAAAAAGCTTTTCTGGCTGGTGTCCCAGAAGAGATTCTTGCAAGTGGCATTTTCCTTCTGCAAGCTTGCTGTTGTTGTAGACGTACCTCTTTGAAGAACACAAAAATACATCTTTCATAAAAGAAGACACCATCTCTATGCTGTTAACATATTTTGCCATGGGCTGCATAATGTTCCCCTATAGTTAACACTAAAAATAGATCAATTTTACTTAGGTCAAAAATGCATTTCCTTTTACTGTACAGGGTAATGCTTTCACCTCAGCCCTGAAAGTCTTTTATGGGAAGCCCTCTGTGGTGGGTCACAAATTCTTTAGCACCTTTTGGAACAGATTTAAATTGTACCCTATTATAAAATACTCATTTTTCCAGGTACAATTGTGTAGATTTGTACAATTGTACGTTTGTGTCAGATATGCTGATACTCACAAAGGGACATGCAGTAATGTTGGAAGTGAGGAGAATGTTTGGGAAAAATATTTTATTCACAAGTCAGTGAAATTTTCTATTTAGGAACTATTTAAGTTTTAAAAGTATTCCTGAGTTAATACCAAATTGTACATTATAATATGAGCAGCAGCACTATACAAGTCAGAGAACTTATTTAATCATTTTCAAATAAGGTAGTTTGATTTTTTGTTCCCAAGGTATCTAAATATATTCTAAAAATTCCACCTCAAAATTGAAAAAAAAACCACATTCAATTTGAGGTTGAACAAACTGTTTCTTCAATCTGGACAAGCATTGTAAAAACAGGGAGGAGGCTTTCTTTTACAAGACATAAAAATAAATTATTCATACCTCTTAAATATGAGGTATCAATTATTTAGTATCGCTCTGGTGTTTCACATTAGGCAGACAGCAAAAATGCAGAAAAAAAGACTGCAGTTCTGTGAAGGTGCATCCCATTTGATAGGATACTAAATATTTATCTAACAAAGTGGCATGCTACAGATCTGTAAAGGAGAGTACAGTTAATTGAAAGTGCTGTGGGAGAAAACAGGAGAATTCTGCCATGTAATTGCAGAGAAGGAGCACTTTAGACTTCGTGAAGCTGGGCGCTGCTCTCGCTGATATTCCTGCTGTCAGTTCAAAGCGATTCTTTCAAAAAGTGCCATTGATTTTCCTAAGATGCCAGCAGGCTGATTCCTGACTGCCTCGGCTCTGCTCTCACACAAAATACAAGCCACAGCTCTGAGGAGGAGAGGAGAAGGCATCCAAAATAGTGGAACTCAATGTGCTGGAGGGACTTTTGCTCTAGGGACAGTTCTCCAAAGGCTTCAGAAGAGAGGGATTTATTTTTTAAAAAATCTCAAAAAAATGAAAGCTTAAACTTTTAATATTCTCATTTCTATAGTGAGTCAGAAGAAAGAGAAATTTTAAGTAATAATATGCTGAGATTTGCTTTCCTCTGACTTACAGATTGGAGAAAACAACCCGTATCCTTCTCAGAGCTCAGTTCCCAGTGGAAATATATACCAATAGAAGAGAAACTGCTTGTTGAATTCCCTGCCAATCTCTGTCTTTAATCCATAGATATTTTATTATCTCTCCTGCTTATCTTTCCACAGTTGCATTCAATTCTCTACAAGTACTTTCATGCCAGGAAGCTAGGCATACACAGAACAGAAATGCCTCGTTACATATTTTATGAGGGTCCTTAACCACATGCGTGGAAAATGTTTATTTTATAAGTGCGGAATTGTCCCCTGGGGATGTTTTGCTTCACAAATGAGCCTAATGAGCATTAGAAGAGCAGTTTTTTCAGGAAAGTGGTAGGTTTTTTTCCTTCCCTAATTTTTTAATTACAGCCCCCAACCTGAAGTACTAACACGGAACTATAAACAGATCAGGATTACAAGCAACATGCCTTTTCCATCAGTGCCACGGAGGGGGACACACCCGTGCCTGTCCCCCACACTGCACTGGGATGATGCAGGGTGAACTCTGGCTCTGCTGGGTGTCAGCCCTGCTGCTGCCCGCCGGCAGCCCCTGTCCCCTCTACTCATTGCCAGGGACCTGCCTGGCCTCTCCCCAGTTTGGGCGCATGTAATACCCACACTGGAATGCCCAGTGTAAATGGGTGGACATTGCCTCCCTGGGGGAGGGAGAATGATGCAACTCGTGGTTTTCTCATCAGACAAGATTTGTGGCCGGTCATTAACATAGATTTGCAGAGGTAGAAAAAAAAAAATAAAACAGCAAAATGTGTTCTTCCAGTTACACTTAATAAGGGAACCTCATCTCAGCCAGCTGGTGGGCTGTGCCCATTGCCAAGGGTGGTGAACCATCCTATCGTAGCCTGGGATGGAAGGGAACTTTGCTTTCCCTCCCTATTTATTTGCCTTCCCTTTGTTCCTCTGACTGAACACAGGAACAGTATCTTATTTTACCATGGCTGATTGTATAATTTTCTTTCATCATCCTCCTTAAGGTTCCTTCATTAATATGCCTTGTACTACTGTAAGTAGATTTTTCCTGGTGATACAGAAAACTGAACAACATCCAAAGAACAATTTACTCTTTATCCTCAGATGTGATGGTAACTTAAGCCCATGGGTACCATCAGGGCAACCCTCCCTCTGCACCGTCCCCAAACCACCTCGTGGGTACCAGAACTGGCAGGTTGGCCCCTTTGGCCAGATACCACTATCCTTTTCAAACAGAAACAGAGACTGCAGAGCAAATGTCATGCTGCTTTTCACTACCATTCTGAAAACCCCCAGCTTTCTTTTGCTACTTCCAGTCATGCCATGAGTGTGTCAGCAATGGCGACGTCATATATATTTATACATATATGGTGCTCTGTTATCTGGGTATATCTACCTGTGTTTGGGTATATCTATTTTCATAATTGATACTTATTTTAAGTCGCATGGATTGTCAGGCAGTTGTGTTAATCTCTTTACCTATCTACGTTTTTTAACAAAAATGGGTATTTTTAAACACCTACAGAAATAGCTGATATTATCGAACAGTCAAGGCAAAAATGAAGCAAGAAGAGGTTTTTTTGAAACTGTTCTTGACTTTCATGTTAAATTTATTGTACTAAAACTGTATCAAGTGAACCTAATATATAAAAATCTGAGGGCCAAAAAACTCTGTTCACATAAGTATGTAAATGTCTATGTGAATCTGTATTTTGAACACATACACACAGGGCTAGGATCATCTGCAACTGTAGCTGATGTTGTCCTTGTGTCATTTTTTTATGCTGGTGATGGGGAACTGCTGAGACACAAGTAAAGTGAATGTGCTCAGATGGGGTCCAGAGGCCTGGCTTTTGAAAAGATTTAAGCTCTTCTGTCAGTAAAAGCACAGTAACAGTAAGAGCCAATGCCAGAAAGCAAGCGTGCCTACCCTGCGCAATCATTATTGAGGGAATACCAGATTTCTGCAGTAGATGTCCATAAAAAGGCATTTTGAAAGTGGAAAGCTGGATCCAAATATAATCGCAATTTTTCTGGTGCCTTGAGAGTCCTTTATACTGTGTATTTCTGAAAACAGCCCATTTTACCCTAGTAGGAGAGTGTGTTACCCTGTGCTGACTTTGCGCAGTGCTGTTTGTAGAATAGATGTCTTTTTGTTTGGCACTCACTGAGCATACAGAACGTGGAGAATGGCTTAAATTGTACCAGCTGTTAGCAACACCGTGGTAATGTATCTGTTGCTTACCCTAGCAAAAAAATCCCCAAACCTCAGTGGTTCAAAGTGTTCCTATTTTCTTTTCTGCTTTTGTCCTATTCCCTTTTGTGATCAAAACATCATAAGTTAGATGTCGTAGATGAGATTAAAAAAAAAAAAAAAATCTGATTTCTGCAGCAAAAATCTTAGTTTTATGAGCTAAATAAATTTTGCTTAAGACTATGGAAGGTTAGTTGCTGGGTCCCTGAATCTACATACACATCCCCTTTTAAAAAAGGCAGTTTATGCTGTGTCTGTACCATTTTTGTAGTATTTTTCTTCTTAACTAATATCAAATGAGAAAGTACATATTTCTCCTGAAAAAAAAGGAAGCTAGTTTCCACAACATGCTGCTTTCTTTGCTCAGAGATGGTTGATTGTAACAGCTCAATCACTTTTCACAGTGCTGTTGTCTGGCTTGTAGGCACTGCTGGGTCCCAATATACAGGAAGAAGGCAACTCTCAAATATCAGAGACATTTTATTTGAAATAATATGGGCTATTATATATTAAGAAAGAAGAGCAGAGAGGTTTTTTCAAAGAACATTTTTTCCCTCATCTCAGCAGCAGTTTTTGCCTTTTTTTTTTTTTTTTTACAGGTGAAAATCCTCAGAAAAAGGATCAGGTATTAACAGTTCTATGTCTTAAGTGCCTGTTATCTTGCTTATACTTAAGTGATGGCAGGAACTTTCAGTATTTCTGAGACCTCCCCTGCTGTGAAGCAGTTAATTTTGACATTGTCAAAGAGATGACAACCCCTTTGAACAATGAAATATGTTTGATTCAGTGAAGCGATGACATTACTTCGCTGCATAGCACCAAAGTGTGAATCTCAGGGTGAGACACATTTAATGCAGCAGGAGGTCTTGATGGGATATTGGTTGGAAAAACTGTTTGCATTGTCTAGAGAAGAAAGGATTTTGGGAAAGAAAAAGTGAGAAACATTAGACAGCCAGGATTGCACATTACCTTCTGATCCCCTTGGCTCTCTTGATTCTGAGACCTCAAGGAACAGAGTCAGTGAAGTATCTTAAATACATCTGTAAATTTCTTCTTGCAGTGATAAAATCAGTCATATTACAAACCTGGCTTCCTCAGCATTTCATTAAATTTAATTTTATTTACCTCTGTCATCTTATGACTTAACAGTGTGGCAAACACACACTCAGTCTGTAACTCTGTTAATTATATTGTTTTGAGAGGACTTATTACGAAAATGCATTTTGAAGTCTAAAAGATTGAAACAGACTTGGATTCTCCCAGTTAGTGGGATCAGTAGTTTTCTACTTGGTTATTTAAAATAGTTTTGTTAGCATGGACAGCTCATTTGGTGGCTGAAAGCTCTGGGCCTTTTCCAGTAAAAAGTAGCCATGGTCTAGAGGAGAGGTTTGCAAGCAGCTCACCTCTGCCATGTGCTGTGGTGTTCCCAAAGGCATCTTGCAAGCAAAACCTAAGGAACACTGTAGATACGACAGCTCCAGAATTACAAGGGGTACATGCCTAACAGATATGTCACTCCTCGCACTTCCAAAGTTGCCTGTGCTTCATACAAATTCAGTATTCACTCAGTTATGTTTAGCTGAAAAATATTTATATTAGCAATGAGGAAAGGAAAAACAAAAAAACCAAAACCTGAAGCTTCAGTTACTACGTGGGTGCTAATTTATTTTTTTCACTGAAACAAATTAAGGGGCATTCAGATGAACATTTGTATTTGTACATCCCAAAGGCAGCCATGAAGCCTTCTGTTATCCTGCAGACATTCCATCAGAAAAGATCTCCAGAGCAAGAGCTGAAAGTCAGAGTTACGAACACTGAGTCTTCTTTTGACTTTGGTCCAAGTGTCAGGTCTGATCACCAGATAGTGTCACACTTTATGGAAAGGGGACAGGTGGCCAGGGAGCCTTGGAGAAAAAAAGCAGCGAAGAACATTATGAATGGTGTGTTAATACATTCTGTCTCTATTTCTTAACATGGGCTGTGACTTAAAATAGAAGATAAGGAAAATAAATCTCTACTGGGACTCCATCTTACCTTCATGAAGTCATATACAAAATTTGTGCTCAACTAAATCAGCACAAAAATAAGGAGTAGAGAGAACATAAAAGGGACTGATATGGTGTCAGTAAGGAAGACACAGAAAATTGAAGATACTCAAGAGGAGCAGTAACAGCCAGAGCTGGTGAAAGGTTTCAGCCGAAAAGCCTGGATAATGGGGATGCAACATCTATATGTCATCTGCTTAGGTTCCTCTGCCTTTTACAAGAGAGAACCATATTTCTCAAGGTCTTCTGTGCCCACTCCTCATTTTCTATACTACTCTAGCTCCTGTTGCTAATGGACTTTATTTCTCAGTCTGCCCCTTTGCATCCTGGTGTTATTAAAGGCTCCAGCCAAGGCCAGGGCTTTGTTGCACAAGACTCTGCACAGAAACAGAAGGAAGGACAAACACAAACACACTGATACACAATAGTACCTTCTCCCACTTTTTGGTCCAGCTTACCAGCTTTGTAGACTGTTACCATGTGGCATCATTGAAATTTTAAAAGATTTCCGGAACTGCAAAAATATCCCATTTAGCAGGCAACACCTAAGAGTTAATTATCCACAGACTCCCAGGCAGTGATAGCAGAAAAGAATCTCCTAGATACACAGTGCCTGCTTATCGACAGAGGATACCCAAATACCACACTTTCATGTTTTGTTCCATATAGGTTCAAAAGCCCCAATGAATACTCCTCTGTGGTGAAAAGGAAATCTCTGAGGATATTTTCAGAGCCAACTGCTCCCCTTTTAAGTTCATTCAAAGTGTTTTCTGGTCCTATGGTGCTGTTAGGAGAAAAAGCTCTTTGCAGTGTTGATTCAAAACATTTTGTGCTTTCTGACACTGACCAGTTAATAAAGTGCACAAAGTAAAGTACAATCTCAAATTAGATGATGAACAGAAATTAGACAGATCATCAAGATTTCAGCTAAATAAACTTAATTCTATTCTCATATTTTAAAACCATGAATAAAGTCACCTTCTGTGATGTATTTAGAGGAGGTAAAAGCTTTGGAAGAAATAAGCTAAACAGCACTAGCTCCACTTCGACCTTCATGAATTATTTTTTGCTTCTGAAGACATCAGCCTGAAATATATCCTTGCTGGGATTCTCATATGATACTCACTAAAAGGAAAGATTTGGAAGAAAGAAAAGGCAATAATTTAATGTACTAAGAAAATATTTTTGTTTTTACTTCCTTATGGCTGGGATTTTTATTTATTTCCCTTAAAATATGTTCTGAAATGCTGTCCTTTGCTGTATTTGACTGTAAACAATACAGAGACTGAATTGTTTATTTTTGTCTTAAAAACTGATTACCTGCAAAAGAGAGATATGTTCATTATAGCTTAGTGCTGGCAGTCAAAATTTAGGATATCATGCTGGCAACCAGAATTTAGGATATCCTGCTCACCTCATGACATCCACTCACATGGTGACACAAAGCATGTTATCTCCTGAAAAACAGCACTAGCGAAATGTTTCTGGTCTGAGGTCGTCATCTCAGGTTGCTGCTTGCAGCTCAGCCCTGGGCCTCTGTTACTGCACGCTCACATGCACAACTCTTCCCTCAGTCAGTCTATATCCTTTTTGAATGACGGACACTTGAAAACTAATCCTCAGATAAGAATAAATAAATCAGGGCAGTGGATGTCCTGGTAGAGGGATGAGGCTATGGAGAATGAGCAGCAGGCAGGTAACTGGGAGAGGGAAACCTGGCAGGGGAGCTACAACAACTCTGCAGTGAGTTTCCCCTGGCATTTGCTGTATTGATTTAACCAGAAGTGCTGCAGAGAGACCCTTTCTCCACAAACAGCTTGTGAGCATGTGCATGGAAATGCATTCCCACTCCTTTACCTTGCTCCAGATAAAGAGCACGAGCCAAAGCTCATGTGCAGTCCAGGGCTCCCAAAGCTTCACAAGGTTTCAGCTCTCTTCCTAATCATTCTACTTCAGTTCTGGTGATCTTTTCCACAGGAAGAAAAATAGTACATCTGACTGATTGAATGTTGTGGCCTTTTTAGGCAAGCAACACCTGGGTACAATGTGTGGGAGTAATTCCTCTGAAGTTTCAGGTCTAAAAAGGAATACAGAGAAGATACTTCAAAGGTAAACAATCCCCAGTGATGTGTTGACCCACCTCATCTTGACTGTGCTGATCCTGGTGACTCAAGTTCGCAGAAGGAGGACAGAAACAGGACCATGACAAAACAGAAGCTGTGTTTGCCAGACTTTCTTAGACCTCAGAGTTTTAATTTAGCTTCTAGCTTTGGGCAGCGGGCAAGGAAGGACAGCCAGCTAGCACCCAGGCAGGAAAAAACAACAAGAAGAATTAGCCTGCAGGGACTGACTGCAACCACAAACAGCTCTTTTCCTACCCTCTGTTTCAGCACTGAGATGTAAATCCATGGATGCAGCCAGTCATAGCAGTTTCTCAGCACATTAAGAAGTCAACATGGCTAAATAGTCATTATCTCTAAGGTCCTCATATAATACATCTGAATCATTTGTGTCAGAGATGGGTTCAGGTGAAACAGGAGGCATGTAAATGCATTTTGTCCAATTGTTGCCTTGCCCTTCCTAGCCTACTTCTCAGTCATCTCCCTTTACTGTGTTACAAGTGTTAACAACTTTCACTTTTTAAAAATACAAGCACTGTTTCTGTTCATTCTTCCAGATGTGGAAGCCCATGAATGCACTGAAGGGAGAACATGTGGAGGCAAACAAGTTCTCCTGGGGGCAGTGAGCAGTTTTTCTCTCCAATGGATGTCATGACAAAGAGCCTTCTACGCTCACTAGCTGCAAACAAATCTGACTCTGCTAGATTTTTCACCCCATTGCTTCCACAGGACTGATACCTTGCTTGTGACCGTGCATTCCTGCAGTGGAGTTTGCCAGTATGGACAGAGCTCCGGAGTCCCTTTGGTGAATGAATGGGGAGCAGCCCCCTTACAGTGTGAGTAAGGATGTGTCTTCCTCATAACATTGAGCTTCAGGAGATCTAAACATATCACAAAAGAGACTGAAACACCATTGTGATGACACAGTCTAAGGATTAGCATACAATTAAATCAGTTTGTGGCATCTATTGAAAGACAGATATAGAGTTACAATTATTAAAACAATTTTGTTTACTGTTATTATTTCCATTTTAAAATGGAAAACTTTATCCTATTTAGCCTTTGAGTTGGTGGCTCTGAGCAACTCATGAGCTTCAGTCCTGGTATCCTGAAGACTTTGTGGAAAGGGCAGATCTTCAAACAACAGTCAAGGACATGATCAAGTTTAATAAGTGGCTTTTCTGCTTACTAACTTGATTTTCATGTTGTGCTTCCTTGACAAGCTACTCTACGCCTTCAAAGGCACCCTTCTATTTGTATCAGTTTTTCAGACTTCCCTCTTATTTTATTTTTCTGCCATTGTAGTTAAACTCTTTGAAGCAGGTCCCACATGACACTAGGCACTGCAACATGCTCTGCTAGTGAATGGCAAGGCAGAGAGTACTGAACACTCAAACACAACTCTGGGCAAAATACAATGTGTTTTCAGGTTGTTTGGACATTTTTGCTCTAAGATATGTATTTCATAAAAAGCTGCACAGATTGGAGTTTATTTCTTTTCCATTATTCATGTGCACTAGAGACATCCTGCCTGAAGAAGGCTTATTGAACAAAACTGATTCCCCCCAATGTGCACAGCATGGGAACAGTCTCCTGAGTGACAGAGGAATATACAAATAACAGCTTGGCATTAAGCTCAGTTTTCTTTGTTTGTTCACAATAAAATAAGTTGTGAAGGGCTAAAATGTATTGGTTTTCTAAACAACAGGTTTATGGCATCCTGGTAGAACTACTTTTTAATTTTTCTTGTACTTTAAACCTGAGGCAGGAGCAGCTCTTGGTTTTAGGTTTCAGATGAGCCCTCACAAGGCATGTGTTGGTTATTGTCAGTCTGATGGGCCACATGGTCATACGGGGCTGTCTCCTGAACACCAGGGAGAACTTCAAGAGAAAAGCTTGCAAACCCTGTTGTCAGTGAGGTTTATCATGGTATCTCTTTCACCACCTCCTCTCCTGTCTTTGTTCATGAACAAGATGCATGTTCTTTTCAAAGACCACAGCCTACTTAGTGTTTAGAACAGATGTAAAACAAAGTGGGGTGTGGTGGTTCCTAGAACAACCTCTGGCAAACTAGAAATGAGGTTTTGCAGTGCAGTGAACCGCAGCTGTTTCAGTGCATGGCGAAGTACAGCACATGGGGTCTGTCTCCAGCTGCAGACAGCACTGTGTCTCTGGGACATGGGTTTGCTAGATCGTTTGTAGTTCAGGCCAACATCTCCAAATCATGTTGCTTAAAGATACAGCACATAGTTGCTTTATTAAGTTATCAAGACTTACAAAATATTATTAAGTTTCTAAATAGTTTTGGAACTTTCATAAACCTCAAACCAGGGAGGTCGCATTTGCAGTAACTCCCATTCATTTCTTTTCAAAGTGTTCACATTCAGCAGGTGTGAAATCCAAGCCACTTTTAATTTAAAGTCAGTTCAGGAGCCTAATTTTAGATATTGACTTCAATTTCATATTACACAAAAGACAGACCTCTCCCTTGAAATCCTCTCGTTGTTAGTCAGATGAAGCCTGCCCCACTAAAGTAATTTGCTTCTACATAGTGTTAGAAAGGTCCTCCTTTTCTGACCAGAGTTCTATACAAAGGTCAAGCTCAAATGGAAAGCATTTATTTCTCTGCATCAAACTAAATGTGACAAGAGAAGCTATTACTCATCACAGTTCCAGGTGAAAGAAGATTTTCTTCAGTAATTTGAGCATAGGCTTCTTCAAACCTCTAGCAGAAATGCCAAATGATTATGTTTTCTGTATATATGAATAAGCATATGAACTGCTAAAAGTGACTTAGAAAATATTGTTATCAAGTCAGTAGGTGCTGTTATTCAACAGGATGTTGTCTGAGTTGCATGCACATAAGGTTTCAACTTCTTCTCAGCTTCTGGGCCTCAGAACTCTGTGGGTGGTAATCTCTTCATCAATATTTCCAACAACATTGCCTAGTACATTAGCACAGATTTCTCTTACTGTGAAACACTTGTGTAAAGAAATACCAGGTTTCAGTCTTGCCTGTTCAAGATCTTGGTAGCAACAGAAAATGTGTTCTTATAAATTGCAAATAAAGTGACTAAATCGTGCTCTCTGTTGTGTGCATGCAATTACAGATACAACTGGATTAACTCTGGTCTGTGTTTACCATCTGCCACATTGAAAATTTAGATTTCCAAAGTCAGTCCAGCTCTGCTTACTCAGTAAACAGTATATTTTTTTAAGACCTGACACCTGAGTCGCACAACCCTCTTAGACCAGGCACTCATCTGTTTATAATTTGAATTAGATATATTTATCCATTCATTCATGAAAATTCCCCAAATATTAAGCCACTGGATTGGAGCAAACGGTTGTAACTTTTACAGCTACTTGACATGTTTTGCTGATGCAACGGCTTGGCAAAAGCCACAAACAGCATAAAATCACCGATGACTGAATGTAAACCCCACCATTTTCAAAAGTAACCAAAAATTTGTTGAGAAAAAAAACTTCAGAAATTTGAGGTGTGAAAGCAATGCCAAAGCTTCAACTAGAATAACATGGAGTACCTGTAACAAAAGGAAATACATTTCTCATCAGATTAATCTACATGATTAGCAGAGCCTGGGGAGGGGAAGCATCGCCCACAGTAGAAGAAAATTAAGTTAGGGGCCACTCAAGGAAATTAGATATGCATAAACCCATGGGATCATCGAAAAAAGCTGAAAGAGCTGGTCAATGTCAGCCTGAAATCTTTCCCTATTATCTTTGAAAAGCCATGACCATCAGGAGTGGGTTCTGATGATGAAGAAAAGGCAAATGTTTCATCCATTTTCAAGTAGAGCCAGAAGGAGGATCAGAGGATCTACAGGTCAGTCAGCTTAACCTCAGGCCCTGGAGAGGTGAGTCCAGGCACAGGACAGACAAGAAGGTAATTTGGTCATCAAGCACTGATCTACCATAGACAAATCAGCCCTGACCAACATGATTGCTGCCTTGGCTCTGGATGAGGGAGAGCAGTGGATGTCGTATACGATGACCTTTAAAAGATCTTTGACAGTTTGCCATAATATTATCAAAACCAAGTTGATGAACTAAGGCCTCGGTAAGTGGGTGATTAATTGAGTAGAGAATTGGTAGGATCGTCAAGCTCAACGGCAGATGTTCAGCCATAAGAAGTCCACTTGGCAGCCAGTGACTAGTGGCATGTCCCAGGGATAGATACAAGGTGTGGTTTAAAATCTTTATTGGTGGATGAGGGGATGTAGAGAGGTCTCAGCAAGCTGGTGGCCAAGCTGAGCCTGCAGAAGCCATGTGCCCTGGCAGGAGGTGAGGACAACTGCATGCTGGGCTGCTTTAGCAAGAGTGTGGCCAGCAGGTCTGGGGAAGGGATTGCTCCTCTCTCTTCCCCCAGTGAAACCACACCTGGAACACTGGGTCCAGTTTGGGGCTCCCCAGCACAAGAAAGACATTCCCACACTGGAGACAGCCCAGTGGAGGGCAACAGGATAGGTGAGGGCTACAGCACATGGAGGATAAGGAGAGATGGGGAAGGTCCCAGCAGTTGTAAGAGCTGGCAATGATGGGTGCTTACTGCTCTTTTCAGCTACCTACTCAGAGGACACACAGAAGAGGGAGCCAGACTCTTCCAGGAGGTACACAACTGGACAAGGAGCAGCAGATTCAAGCTGCAGCAAGGGAAGTTCCCGTTAGATACTAGGAAAAGTAAAAATTCACTATGAGAGTAGTCACACACTGGAACGGGTGCCCAGAGATACGATTGTCAAGATATCCTTGGAGATACTCAGACCTCGTCTGGACACTGCCCTGAGCAACCTGATCTAACTTTAGACTTGACCCTGTTTTGGGCAGGAGGTTGGGCCAGGCAATCTTCAGAGCTCCCTCTCAAAGGACAGCATTCTGTGATTTTACACACAGCAGTTCATCAGGTGTCCTTCAGGTGTTCTGACATGCGACACTGCACAGATGCTGAGACAGTCACACTTCTCACTCAGGTGGTGTGCATCGATTAGTACTTTACAAATCTTTGCATGTACTGTGGGCTTATTTTTATATATATGCAAAAAAAATAGGTGTATACCTATGCGTGTATGTGACATTTTCCACAGCAATTAGGTTTATAAACCAGTTATCTCACATATGAGACATTCCACCGAACAGGCAGCCTTTCTTCATTTCTCTGTTCTGAAACTCCTTTGATTCATAAACAAAACCAGAAGGAAAAAAAGTAGCTACTGATGTGAATATTTTGCCTGATAATAAAATCCCAAATTATTGTCATGTTCTGGCTCATGATGTGTCAGAACTGTCGTGACACTCTCATGAATATAAATTACTGTTTCTTGACCATGCTAGGCAGGGGCAGGAGGTATCCTGATTGCTGCAATTACTAAGTGATAAAGGGGAAGACTCCTTATGTGTTCTCTGCTTATTCTCTCCCTTTCCTTTATTTTCCATGAGCAAATGGTTATGATTCATAGTAAGCCACAGCAAAGCTACAACTCCGAGACAATAGATCGTTACTGTTAGCTTGTGAATACAAGATGACATTGCCTCTGAAGACAAGAAGCTGCTGAGGTCTCTGCCTCCACAGTTTTGCTGTGATCTTTTTGATAATAGCTGCACTTGCACTTTTTGCAACAGGGAAAATATTTGCAGAAATCTGTAACTTTACTCCCTTTCATTGCATTTTTTTTGGTATCAACTGCCTAATAAACTGTTCCTGAAAGCACACTAGAGAATAAAATCCATAGTTTCTTTTTGCCTGAGCACAAATTACAACTTCTAAACCTGATGTGCTCTTTGCATGGAGACCAACTTCTCTGTATGACACTCATCTAATCAGTGACTCATAACAGTGCAGGTGACCAGCTGAAAGCAGCCATGCAAAATTAACATTTTAATTGTGCTGTTGAATATTCACAAGAAGATTCTTATAGCTTGCCTGCAATTTAGATCTCTTTCAGCTGCACAACCATTTCCTTGGTGTAAGGACGGTGCAAGAGCAGAACAGACCACTTAGGTTGTCAATCCCTGCCACCAGAGATTCAGCAACAGCTTCTCAGACACCATCTAGGTTCAGATTAAACTCGACTAGATGGCCTCTTAGGATCCTTTCAGATACCTACTTCTATTAAAAGATATGATCTGTTTAGAGAAATGGTTTGGTCTAAGTCAGTGTTATAACTCAGGTGGCAGTGGTCTAAATGCACAGAAAAATGGGGCTTTCTGCCCAGTCAACCATCTGCACTTGTTTCTACTTTCCTCTATGTTTGCTGTTCAATTCTTTGACTTGTCTGCCTGGTGTCACCCTAATGCAGCCCTCTCTGCATAGCTGATATTTTTACCATTGTTCAAAACAGGAAAAAAACATATAAAACAATTTGCAAAAGACCAAAATACAGCAGATAAATTATTTCACATGCTAAAAGACATCATATTGGGCACTTAGAACCTATAGAAATACAGGCTGAGAGGAAGCTCTGGCGATTTTCTTGTCTCTTATGAGGCATCATTTACAGTTTATGTTGTCACTCAGAAGCGTTTGTTATTGATCTCAAATAGATAAAGTGTTAGACAGCTGCTAAGAGAAATGTCCCCAGTGTTGGTCAGTACACCTTTCTTATCTTCTGAAGGTTGAATGAAATGTGAACTCAGGAGGGAATTTTCCTTTAAGTTGGGTTGGGAAATCACTGAGGCATTTCTGGGTTCCCATTTTGGCAGTGGAAATGACAGTTTCATGAAAAAAATTCCCTTCTGTTCCCAGGAGTGATCCAGGTGGTGCAGCCCTGTGTGAGGGTGCATCCTACCTGACCGAGCCAGCTGTCTAAAATTAATACCATGAGGTGCTCTAATGGGAGGTGACTTCTCATGCTCTGCCTTCCTTGTCTTGACCATGAGAGGAAATTAAAGGAATGGAAGCCAGGAGCAGCATTGCATCATTTTGCAAGCATGGGTGGCATTTAGTCTTCCAAGGAGAAGTAGAAAACTGCCGTAATTAAATTTTCTTTCAATCATCTGGCTGCATTTTTAAAACAGCAAGCCACATGCCCTTTCAATACTCTAGTGGGCAGCCCATGATGAACACTCCTGGAATATATCAGAGCCCAGAGAGGTTCAGCAGCAAAGAGTAAATATTTAGTGTGCCTCAGATCTACCTCATGCATCCGGTAAATCCACAGTAGGGTCCATGGTCTGCCCAGTAACCTGGCATGACTTGGCCTTTTGATGCCATAGGCTTCAGGAAGAGGAAAGAACCAGTGGCAAAGGCAGGGCTCTAGCAGAGATTTCTTCCTCCCTCATTATCTTCTGGGAGGTGTAACCCCAAGAGGGTAGGGAAAGACAAATTGGAGCTGTCGAGCCAGGCATCAGAGCTGAGCAGGGGGATGCAGAGGCCTGGCACAGGCAGAGCAGGCAGGGGAGCAGGCAGCAGGAGGGCAGCCTGGCAGCTGGTCTGGATTTCAGCAGCTGGTGCAGGTGAACCAAGCAAAAGTGCCTCCAGAAGAGCCCTTCAGACAGTCAAAATGGCTCACATTTAATGCATTACCCATGTGTCCACTCCTCAATGAGTCCTCACAGTTATACAGCAACAGTGATTTTAATTCTTTTGGGCTATTTGTTACTATAATTTGAAAGCATTTTCTTCTGCTGCTTCAGAAGCATCTCAGAAGACTGCAGGAGTGAGAATACATACTGTTGAAAATTAATTGTGGGCATTTTCCATAGCATGTTGGGTGAATCTGCATGCGTTGTCTTCTTTTACCTGTCATTCTCTGTGTGTTTAGACTCCGGGCTCTTTCTACCAGGAGTTTGGCCAACTGATGTGCTGTTGCCAGCCTAGCCCTACAGAGCACATTATCACAAGAAAAATTCTCCTCTTCTCCCTTACCGTCACTGCCAAGATGAGCACTACAGGAGGGGTTTCCGTATGAGCCTTTTGGCACTGGGAGCCTGGAGACCTGATGACTAGTTCTCAGCCTGCTACTGGTGACAAGGGTGGCTTTGCTCCATGCCGAACTCATGTAGAGCTGTGGCAGAGATTTCTATCTGCATACATTCAGTGCTGCCTGGTGCAGAATAGAGAAAATACTGGTGAAGGCAGATGTATGATAGCCGTAAGCGTCTCTTTGTGTATGTGGGGACATTATTGGAGCTTGAGGACAAGTCACTGCACGTAAGCTATCAGGTGGAGATGTGTGGTGGTGGTAACTTGCTGCTCTGCAGAATAGCTCCTATAAGAGCCTGCATGATGGCATGAAGCAGGAATGGTCTCTGCATGCTCCTGTGGAAGGCAGACAAAACCATGGTTGAAAGACCTGTTTGAGGGACACAGGAGGAGAGTAGGGGAAGCATGTGTAAAGTAACAGGGAAAATATGAATTGCTGGAGGAGATGGAGGGATAAAGTTTCTGGCAGATACTTCCCCCTCTGCCTGCCGTGGAGTTAGTTTATTATTAATACTTAGAGCTTTTCTGTTTCATTAAACAGGAGCTACAGCTCGAGGCACGCTGCCTCCTGAGCACGCAGGCAGAGCAGCAGCCTTGCACAGAGCCAGAGGGCAGGGCTGCTGGTGAGGGTAGTGCCACGGCATGCAGAGATGCCTTAAGGACTAACATAGCCTGATCTCTTTGAAAACATCATCCAGACTGATTTGGATTGATGTCAGCACATTAGATGCTCTTACCCCTAAGATAATTAAATTTGAGGAATCTGTGGATAATTTTTTAGGGAAACAGCCAGCATTCAAGAATATGACATGATTAAAAGAAGGTGCTCTTAGGGCCCTTACAACTGCACTGGATCAAGAAGGCACACTTCTGCAGAGGAATTGTACTTTTAGAAAACAGTCCCTTCATTAAAAATGAACAAAACTGAGATGACCAAATAATGACTTGCTCTGGCAAGTTCTGAAGCAGCTGTCACAACACAGCTGTCATGCTGAACGAGCGAACTCACGTGGACTCATGATCTTCCCTGTGGCTAATGCCACCACCCCTGTACTCCTGGACATAACTGAGTCTTAGAGGGGAATAGGGGCTTTTGGTCAGTGGAGGTCACACATTTTTGATCTCCCCAGCACTCCCACATTCTGCACTCGACTCTGCTGAGGGAAGCCCAGACAGTGAGCTCTGTTCAACCAAGGCTCTTTATGTTTGCCAGCATCCCTGTGTCTATTTTGGGAAGTAACACCCAGACAGATTGCACCCGCTCAGTGACATGCTACAGATCAGGCAGTGGTTTGGGGAGAGGCTGGCTCCTCTCTGCCTCCCAAAACCTGCATTTCCCAAGGGAAGGATGATGCTTTCCAAGGACAGCCAGCACCTCCTGACCATGTCTGTCACTTGAAAGTCACAGCCATTAAATCAAGCCAACACATGCATCCTGCCTGTAGGGAACAGTTCCAGGCCTGTGCTGGCTCCCAAACTGTCCAAAAAGCTTGCCTGTAAAGATGGACAAGGGACTGGCAACTGTGCAACACTGGAGGTGACCATGTCCTGGGAACATCACCAACACAGCCGTGTTCCATGTGCCAAGGTCTTACTTCAGCATGATGCTAGGAGGTACTGGGACACACACACCAGTCTGGGTGTCCAGCAGCAATTATTTTGCTCCCCTGAAAACAGGGTGAAGCTGAGGAATGGAGGGGTGCTTCACCAAGTTTGCTGAGCCCTAGTGCACCACTAGAGTTCAAAATGAGCTTGTTCCCAGCACATCTGTGAGTCCCATCTGACTCATACCTGGAAAAGTTTCTTGATACTATAAGGAGTAATCTTGAAGGGATAAATTTTGGGTGGCTTTACTGTTCTCAATATTGTATCTCAACCACAATAGGCAGGCAGGCAGGAGAGTATCTGTGATTCCAATTTGTAGCAGTGGAAAACAGAGGCTTCCAGGAAAGGTGGAAATCATTGCCAACTGTTGTAAGAGCTTCTGAGAGATAGAAATGTGACTGCTGGGAAGGAGATAAGACCCCTCACCTCACTGATTCTGGAGCTGTGGCTGCTGCAAGGAGAGAAAGGTAGTTATAGCATGGGGTTAGATGGAACAGCATGGACAGCCCTTCTGACTCCCAGTGCTTAAGGAACCGTGTGTCTAAATATCAACTTTCCACCAGCTGGCCCCTGCTGTAACAGCTGGTGATGCTTCCAGGCTGGGGAAGGAGGCAATGTGGGTCCTGGCTACAGCTGCTGTGAGAAAGAATGACCTTGATGTACCTGCTGCTGCACCTCCAGCCCTGTCCCACGGCCATCTCCAGCTCAGGTTGCTCTGTGGAACAGTCATGTTTCCACTGAAGTCTCTCACCAACCAGTGCTGGTTGTTTTTACAAGGAGGTGCTTCATATTTGGGAGCTCTGAAAGCCTAGATCCTATTGCTGAAGTACTTCTGAAAGGTTAGCTAACAGGATTTAAAGCAGCTGGGTCCAGTGACTGACCACTAACAAAAGGCAATGCTGCATGTGAGGTTCCCAAAATAGATACAGCAAGTTCTTCCTGATGAAAATACCTATTTGTATGTAAAAAGCACTATGAACATTGACATTTATGATGCAAAGCACATCTGACTGCTCAGAGGAGAAGAAGGATCAATATCTAAGAAGAATGTACACATATTATTTAAAGTATTAAAGACAGAGTGGAAATACAGAAAAGCCCCAAGGCTGTATATCTGCATGGGGCTAAGGGTGACTACCCAGGAGAATACAAAATTCATGTAAAAATAACAGAGAGAAGGATCTGTGCAGAGAAAAAAATACTAAAGAAAAGACAAGAGAAAAAAGTATTTTCTTCTGCTTTATTTAACTTTCAGTCAGAAACTCAAGGGTTTGCAGAGATACATCCATAATTCACAACTCATGAGGATTGCTCAGGAAAGTTTTTATCTGCTCCTTGAGCACGAAATGTGATGGTGCCAGTATGGGCTTACAAATAGGCCGATCAGAGCCGCTTCCTGATTTCCAGTCTGTCTCACCTAGATACAGCTTTTCCAAACTCTCTAGAGAATGTTGGCTATCGTGAGAGATACCATTCTGCATATTGCATTCCACTCAAAGCAATTCTTGAATGAATAGATTAAAGCAGTAGCAAAGAGTGGCTGTCCAGAAAAAGCCCTTGAACATGTATTTCCTGTTCACTTTTGCTATTGTCAGATTTGATCATTAATTTTTCCACTATCCACATCAGTTATTTTCACTGTGTTTGCACAAAGCATCTTTAGTATTAACTGCAACTAGAGTTTTGCTTTGTGCTCTCTGAATGATCAGTGGAGGAGGAAGAGCAAGTTATCCCATCTGAAGCTGGATGATGTGCTGTGTGAAAGTACCTGTCTCCCTTCCCAGGCCAAAAGAGAGGAGTGCCCTTCCTTCACTCAATGATGGTTGGGTGTGATGGCTCCTGGACAGCAGAAGCAGCTTGACCAATGCTTGTGGAGACAGGATCACCCAGCCCAGCTATGCTCAGCACCAACCCCTGCCCTCAGGGTGCAGCCTCAGCTCCTGCATGGGATAACTCACAGGGTCATTTGCAGATGTCCTGCCACTATGCCCGTGGCGGATTTAGGTGCCTACGAAGTTAACAGAAGTTCAAGGAGACAGTGATTCAGACAGCCTGCTATGGAGAGCTGCCACACTGCACTTCCCGATATGAAAGCTTTAGCTGTTAAACAAATGAAAGAGCTTATCTTCCTTTAAGCCCTAGTTTCTAAATAACCCACTCCCACACAGTGTTAGGTTTCAGACTAGACTTCATTGCATCTGTCAAGGGATATTCTCACTGCTCATCATGCCAGGACCATCGAACAAAGTATATCTCAATTTCTGGTTGATGTGCAGGATAGTTCATGGCATGTAGGGTTATACACTATTGTTTTGATGGCATTCTCAGTATTATTGGCTGCCAGATGACACAGGGTCAAATTAAAGTTTCTTTCTGGGTTCGTCTCTGACTGGTCACTCACCAGCCACTTTTGAAGGATCAGGAGGTTCTTTCTGGCATGCAGTCAAACAAAACATGCTTTATTACTTGTATCAAAACTGCTCCATCCTGGGAAGGCACAAAAAACAATTATGGGAATTAGACTTTATAGCTGTTTATCTCCATGCTCACAAACATATTCCTTCAGCTTGGTCAAGGATACCAAGCTTTGACTTTGTCATCAGCACAGGGATAGTTGCAAAGAACCAGTCCCCACATATTTATCTTATTTATCCACTTTTACATATGCATATTCCAGGCAATTCCTAATTCTTATTTAATTATATGAAAGTTTCTCGTTCTTGTAACCAAGGTTACTTGGATGAGTCCCTTACATGTATGTAAAACTTGCATCACACCCAAGGAAGCAACTTGACAGCTCTCATACTCTGTGCCTTGGCTAACTAGACCTGATAAAAGGGTTCTGCTCATAATTCAGTCACTTAAGTTAAACTAAAAACTTCTTAAATAAATAGATCTTGCAGGGCTTTACTTTTTCCATGTTTGTATTTCTTCAGAGTTAAATATTGCTTGATAATACCAGCAATATGTATCCATGGGCTAAAAAAATTCTATTGTTGCACAAGAACTAAACCAAAGAACTAATAACTAACCAGTTATGAAAAGACTATGCCCTGAGGTCTTTGTTCAGGTAGCACATGCTGATACATGTAGGCCCATGAGGTAGCACATGCCTGACATGGGTAGGCATGGATACTTGGAAGATTATCCAGACAAAGATATGGAGCTTGTGCCTTATGTGGGATCTCCCGGACCCCTTCCAGTCCCATACATGGAGAGCAGGACCGAAGCTGCTGCAATACTGACAGCAGCTTCCTGAGATTCGTCTTCTCGCATTTGTGATGGGTGATGTTGTGCAAAGTGGGAAAACCAAGCCAGCCCTTCACACCTGGCAGAGCCACACTGCTGCAGGTGGGCACTTTCTCCATGTGCCCATGGGGGAAAGCCTGATGTTATGATTGAGAGACACCTTGGTGGGGACGAACTGCTCAGCTGGGGACACTGAACAACATCCTGATGGCAAAAACAAAGAAGCCAGACAAAGCCTTTCTAATGGTATCAGCCCAAAGAATTTTTGCATTTCTTCATTGTCCTTCCTCTATGTTCTGATATGAAATTACAATGAGACATATATGACTTCTTTCTTTTTTTTTTTTTTTTTTTTTTTTCCAGATAATCTTCTAAAGAGCATTCTGAAGCAGGTCTTTCCCTTTCCTACATTGACTCATATGCCTACATTTATTCATTAGTGAGTTTCAGTGATGTAATGAGCATCATAGCAGCAACATGAAAACCATAAAACAAGTAGTTTATTTCCCCATGTTTACAAAGTAGTATATATTTGTGTCCCTTGAAGCCCATTTTATCCTGGAAAATCAACTTCTTTCGTTAATTCTTCTGTCAAAGGAATGTTTGCTCTTAAAATGTCTAATTACTTCTTTGTGAATGGGTTTGACATAAACACGCGAACTAATGTTAAATGCTACTTGAAAAAGAAAAAACATGAGTCAGGTTCTCTGCTGATGATTCTTTGGCAATAGAGCATGAAGAAACAGCTGTTGACCTGGTTAAGATACTTTTTTTCTCATATCTGAATATTATTAAGTGTGAAATACTGCACCCACAAATAGCTACATTTCTCCACTGTGAGCTTCATTCCAATGTGAGAATTTACTCTTCAGGTTTCCCATGCACACTTCTTTGTTAAATGTCTTCATTTATATAATCAGTTTTCCAACTTGAAAGACATTTTGATTATTTAAAATATTTTAAAGATTGACAATTTTTCTAAGACTATTTTCAACAGTAGATTTTTAACAGCATTATTTTTGTGACATTCAGTATTTCATTTCAGATCTGGATAGTGCATACACTATACACATTTTTTCAAATACATGCACATTAAAAATAATTTTCTGTAAAAAGCACAGAAACAACAGTTATGTTTTAGTGCTGCAATGCTAGTCAAATGTCATAGAAATGAAGATGCTTAATACTTTTTCTGCCTACAATTCATTTTAGCTGGACAGATATGAAAAATCAATCTTGGCAGAAACACTCAAGGTCAAAGGTTCTCCAATTTAAAGGCAGACATTACGTGACTGAAAAATGTATTCCACCTTTTGTCTATGTAATGCTACTTCTGCTCTTATTAAGCTAAATGAAAACTAGATAAATGAACATCATTTTTAGACAGTAATGCTGTCTCAGAGAGGACATCATTTTAGCTCTTAATGAAATAGTTCACAATTTCTCACTAGGAAAAACTCTTAAGACTTAATCAGAGAAATACATGTCCAATAGTCTAACAACTTTTCAGTGTGCATGATACAAACGGCCTGGAAAAGTTGCTTTGCTTCTTTAACATTTCCAGTCAAATAATAGTTTTTCCTCTAAAAACAAGCATTCAGAAAAAGAAAGGGAAAGAAAAAAGAATGATTTGCCAACTGCTCCACTTTCTCTGTCTCTACAACGCAAAAGTTTTACAGCTATTTATATACTCCAGTGGCATTCACTTGGACAGGTTTTAATAAAGGTTCTGATAAAAAGAGTCAAAGAGGGATTAGGACATTTTCAGGAAAAAAAATAGCAAAGAACTACTATGGAGACATAGACAAATCTAAAAATAAAATAACCTAATTGTAGTAGTTTCACATTAAAAGGCCAAAGTATTTTTGAATACATTAGTTATATTTGATTTCCTTACTTTTAATGCAAAATGACCTAGCACATTATTATCTTATTTGTTAATCAAGCATAAACAATGTGAGATTTCATGGGTCTCTTTTGCCCAGTCTAACAGTGAAATACATTTTTTTGCCTAAGATTGGAACTACTAAAGTATAAGTAGTTCCACATTGTGAAAGATTGTTCAGACAGATTTCCCACCATGATTCAACTCTTCCCTAGTACCAAAATAATCTCTCCTCTAGAGGTGCAGTTATTCAGAGGGTCAAAAGGTCAAAATCTTTTCCATTCAGAGTGGTGTGTAGATTGCACAGGAAAAGTTGGGGGTTTTTTTGGTAGAACTCCTTCTAGCTGACCATGATCCAGCAATGGCTCCTTGCAGCAATGAAACCCAATGGCATCCTCACTTGCATTAGGCAGAGCACTGCCAGCTGATCAAGGGCTGTGATTCTTCCACTCTACTCAGCACTGACGAGACACATCTGGAGTGCTGGGTGCAGCTCTGGTCTCCACAATACAACAGAGATATGGGTATGCTGGAATGAGTCCAGAGAAGGGCCGTAAGGCAATTAAGGGACTGGTGCATGTATTGTATGAGTAAAGGCTGGGAGAGCTGCACCTGCTTAGCTTGCAGAAGAGAAGGCTCAGAGGGATCTTATCAATGTGTATAAATACCCAATAAGAGGGTGTGAAGAAAATGGAGCCAGGCTCTTCTTGGTGGTGTCCAGTGACAGGCCAAGAGTCAGCGGGAACAATCTGAAATAAAGGAATTTCCATTTAAACCTAAGGAAAAGTTTTCATTGTAAGGGTGTTGAGTGAATATCTCCATCCCTGGAGACACTCAAAATCCCACTGGATACAGGTCTGAGCAATCTTCTGCAGCCTGCACTGCTCTGACTTAAACTTCTTAGGATGCCATTGGTAAAGCTTGCAGTGATCTGGAATTGCAAGAAAATCCCAAAAAACTCATTGCCTTTAGGTACATCAGTATCTGGTCCAGACTTTTCCAAATATGAACATAAAAAGCAGCTGCACCAACAGAACAAAGGTCTAGTTAACCCAGAGTTGAACATTTGCCAAAAAAAGGATGTGCAGAGAATAGTATAACAGGAGAACAAGCATAGAGTACATCTACTGTCTACTACAATATATCTACCTTCCCAGAACACCAATTTTCAATTGCTGGCTTCTCAGTGACTTCCTGGTTTGTATTTAAGAAAAGTCCAAAGATTTCTCTTCAGCTAACTTCTCTGGTTACCACTTCAGCTCTAGTCAACTTTTAGCAACCAGAACCTCCTGTAGCAAGGAGTCCTACAAGTCAACTAACTAGGGTGGAAGGAACCACCCACCTCTGGGAAATGGAGCACATTGAACAGCAATGAGAGAGTGAGTAACCCAGTAATTTCTGAGCTGGGATTCTTTCTTAGCTCTGTCAAATACAATATAAATGTCAGTGCACTTTTTCTTACAGTATGTGTTGGTTTTGTTTTTGTTTTTTTATTTTTTTTTTATTTGGTTTCCTCTCTCTTTCATGTTTCTTCTCTCTATTCATTAGACCAGCCCTCTTTTGAGCTCATTGGTTTTTCTGTTCCACTTTTTCTTCTGATCCCTCCTTGTATTTTTTTTTAAATTATTCAAATAATAATAGCTATGGAATTATAATTTTAATTTCACATGTCCAAATTTTGCTGTAAATCAGATAGAGGATGACCCATCATTTTTTTGCTTCTTCTTTTCTTTCCTTATTTAATGGATTTATTCTGAAAAGGACCTCAAGTTTAGAGGCCCACCATTGAATGGGAATTTCACTGTAGGAACTGGTACTGTACTAAGTTGTATTAGCAAGAACTTATTTGCAAGTAAGAGGAAATCAGGACAAAAATAAAAATAATGATCATATAGTTACTTGTTATTGCTACCACACAATTTGTTGCATCTAAAAAATGTTAAGCTTTGTCTAACAGGTACATCCTGCTATCTTCAGCTGTCACTCATCCCAGCTCTCATTCAGCATGTATGATTTGGTACTGCTTCTCAAGTAGTCAGCCTGACATTATATTTCATGTCAGTCTTTCACTTTGTGCCTCTTCGAATGCATGTCCTAAAACCCACATTGACTCAATTGGAATAAAAAATATCCTGGAGTAGACAACAAAAACAATGCACATCAATTTGTCCAATATCATTACAGAATATAACATGCACAGTACTATCAAGGCATAATTAGCTTATTGAAATTCCTTATTTCTATAGCTAGAAAATGCCAGAACTAACCCCACAGACATGTACCTGCTGCTCTGATATACTAGTCAGAGACATTAAAACTGGTGAGTTTGCTGAAGGTTTACATTAAAATAATGAAAAAGTGACTCCAACCTCTCCAACTGCAGTGGGAGAAAGGCTCCTGTCAGACCTGAAGGTTTTGTGGTGATCAACAGACATTGCTCGTCTATTTACTTTTTGCTTCTTTGTGGCAATTATATACACATACTAAGGCTCCTGCTTTTGAGATGTCTTTACAGCGGTAGAAAATATGATGATTTTAAGTGGTATGGACTACCTAACTGTTCCAGTGAGATTTGGTCAGACAGGAGAAGTAATCCAGGAAGGCAACCTTTGGTAAGAGCCTGGTGATAGCTCCTCAGAGTCTGGAGGGCTCACAGTCTGGGGGTAGCTAGCACAAAGCACCACTGGGGTCTCCAACACCAGGGACCTGAAATTATGTGAAACCAGACTCCCTCAGAGACAGTTATCATGCCTGATTTTTGGCCCTAAAATATGACTCTAGACTCACCAAGTCCCACATACAATTAATGCAGACCAAAATGCCGCCCACAGGGATGTGCAAGACACTGGTGTGGGGCCCTGCCCTTGACCCACTATGGAGAGACCTTACTGTTTCCCAGAAGAACTGTTGCTGTGTTGTTCTGCTGCTGGACACACACCTGGGCTACATTTCCCCTCAAAGTGCCTTGCCCAAAGCCAGTCCCCTCCTGCCTAAGCCCCTGCCATTCTCACCTTTTCCTCTGCAGAGCTGAGGAGGCTGAGCTGGTTTTGCAAGACTGCTGAGACTAAAATCAAAGTAGCCACTTTCGTGAGCTAAAATGACGAATGCGAATCACATTTCTCACCTTGGTTTTCTGTTATTTGACTTCTGTTTATGTACATGTAGCTGAGCAGCTCACTTTCCATTCAAGATGCATGTTTTTTTCTTCTACATTGAAGAAGAAAGCCACTGATGAAGGTGCCAACATGACCTTACTTCACAGAGCCTATAATGGCTAGTGAAAGTATCACACATCTGTGAAAAAAACCCATGGAAACATTGAAAAACTTTGCAGTTGCAGCCTGAAAGGAAAAACATACTTTCTTTGCTTTGGAAGGATAGGGACATCAAAACCGCAGCAGTTCCAGTGGGTGTAATGAAACACCCCAGGGGATTATCCGTATGACTTGACACCTAGAGGAAATGCTGGATAATTGCCACCCACAATTTTGAAACGATGGATGACTAACAAACTCAACTGCCAGTCAAGGAGACAGTTTAGTGGGAAGGATGATTCATATGAGAACAATATCACATTTTCTTCTTATTTTTTATGGTTTTTTTTGTGGCCTACCAACAAAGGTGGTGAAAAATAGGCAAAATAGTCACTAGTAGCCAAAACAACCATGAGTTATAAAAGGTCATTCCAGCTTTTCTTCATGACTGCTGGTTGCTTACACTATTACTGGAAAGCACAGAAGCTAATGGTGTCTGATATTTTGCTTGGTTTGGTAAGACCCATATGATTTTAGGACAGCCATGTGCTTCCCACCAAGTAACTTTAGCTCACATGGTGGAGTCTGCCCAGGTCACAACTCCTTGTCATGCCTAGCCAGGATGAAGCATGGCTGTTTTGAAGAAGCCACTTTTTTGGTAAGTGTGCAACAGCTACACCAACCACTGTAGCTAAAACTGGAGTAAACTACTTTTTCTCGTTTTCAATAGCCTTCAAACTGCATGCAAGAGACCTCAGCAAAGGACCATGAGTATGACCGGTCCATGCAGGCAGGCCTCTGCCTAATCTTTTCCAGGAGTAGTATTGATTCACATAATCGAACCAAAGGAACCCAGGCTCTTTGTAAAAAATTTGAAGATTCATGCCTGTGGCCTGAACTGTGTCATCCAATATCAGCTTTGCTGGCTTTTCTAGACATTGGTGTCAAAAGCTGGAAAGCTATATATATGCTGAGATGCTGCAGGAGATCATAGTCTCGTCTGCTGAGAGGAGTTTCACTCAAAAAGTAAAGCCATTTTCAGGAGGTGAGAAAAATTCTCCCACTTTAGCAATCTGTAAGTGAGGTGTCTAATCTAAGCTAACTGTCCAGGTGGGAGGAGCTGGCTCTCGAGATGCCCATAGCAGCGAGAAATCCCAGTTACTCTGTCTAGCTTGTATGCATGTGGATGCTTGGGGGATATGTTTTGAAGTGTTGACTGCTTCATTTGGCTACTGCTGGGCAATAATGGACAATAATATGTTTTAACCTATTTACAGTGATGTATCACATTGAAGCAACAATATTCTCTGCAGTTTGTGGTCACAGCTAAAACAATAACAGTATCTTTGAACCCTCATTTGGAGTATAATTTTCAAGTGAGGAGCCCCACCTACTCTACTAGCAATGCAGGGTCAAAAACTGTTCCTGTGTTAGCACACACAGGCAAGTCTGGTGCTCGTAACAGACTTTTCTTTAGGAGTCATAGCCAATAAAAAATGCTGTAAGACATAATATAGGGAGTACATTCAGAAGGCTCTAAGAGTCACCAAAGAATATTAAAATGAGAAAGGTCCTACACAAATCTTCATTTTACGTAACTCATGTCCTTAAGGTTTATGTAGGTCCTACTTTTTTCATGGGAAACAGGGTACAGCCAATTTTCTTGCAGATTCTCTGCCCACTATCTGCTGGTCTCTAGGATAGAGGTTTTCTTGGTATCTGTGACAGTGTTAGGTTTATGTTTGGACTTGATGATCTTAAGGGTCTTTTCCAACCTAAACAATTTTATGATTCTATGATTCTGTTTTGACCCATATGGCAGAAGAAAGATTATATCCATAGTAAAGACGGTAGGTCCTGACACCTGTGAGCTCAACTAAGCATCAGACTCCAGAGTATTCTTAAAACTATGTAAGACTGACTTGATACTTAAATGTCTTTTAGTACCCAACAGACTAAGAGGAAAAAAAAACATCGTATGATATTACTATCACTGATATCTCGTACAGTTCATACTATGTTTTTTCCTAGTCTCTTATCCCAAATTCCTGTATTTACTACCCTTCCTCCAAGTGAAATATGCAATTTTCCCAGAATTCACTGAGAGTATGTGATTAAAATGGAAGTCTGAGAACTTCATTTCTACTAAATTTCAGTTATCTCTGGTACACAACCAGATGCACACAACCTGTTATTGAATATAAACACCCTATTCATTTCCCTCTGACAATATTATATGCATCACAGACAGAAACAAGAAATCAACTTTTCAAACAGGAAAGCGGATTTCCAAAATAGATGTTTTAATTTTAATTTTGATGAAAAGCACCGAAGAAAAACAGGAAGTGAAAGAGTCAGCACTGTAAGATATGAAGAATCTTATTCAGAACTTTCTGTATTTTTAACAAAGCAGAGAAGTTTTCATTTAAGTCAATTTGCATAAATTGCTTGCTGAGCAAATTGTTCCTCACTACTGGCTATGGAGATAAAAATTCTCCACAATTAAAGTATTCTGTTGTCAGCTTAGTAGAACTGTTAAGTATATGGTTAAATCCAAGTTCTCAGATTTTATCCATGTAAATACTAGATTAAGAAATGTTTTCAGTGCTTAAGCATGGGGTAAATGCTACGTTGATTCAAGGCTTGAAATTAAGATTTAACATCCCTGTTTTAAAGCTAACTGTAGTCAAAGCTGTTTAATATTTTTCACTCCAGTGCATCTAAGCTTATTTCTGTGAGGCTTAAACCATAATATTTTATTCTCATGTGCCTTTTATTTTAATCTAGTTGCTCCTCATTATACATTTGCAAGGTCCATTCAAATATATGGATACATTCATAGTTAGCCCCTGTATATTTCAAATATGACATATGCAAATCCCACCTACCTGTTTGGCAGTGCAATCTTTTTGGTAAACTCAGGATGATGTGATATGGCAATTGCATAACAAGGAGTCAAACTAGAATGACTGTCAAAACAAGGAGAGACGAAGGAGGAATGACAAGAGTTACAAATAACTGTCCTCAGCGTGGGGTTTGTTGTTGTTTCAGTCTATTTTAAGTATTTCAAGCCTGAAGTGCAGTGAAGAAAAAAGGCGACACATCTAAGACTGGAAAGCCTCTTTTAACTTTACTGTGTCTAAGCTGGAAAGGTCCCTGGCATTCAGACAGTCTAGTGCTCTTGAAGGAAATTGCAACTCAAGGAAAATTTGAGTCTTTATCTTGTTTAAGTTAAATCCCATTAGTGCAAGTCATATACATTTTTTTAATGTGGCACAGAAAATATTTCTGGATCTAACTGATGATATTTTCTGGTGCCAATTTTTTTTCAGTGCTTGAAGTTAAATTATCAGCTGAACGGACCATTTACCACATCATTTCTGTGGTAACATTGTCATTCTTAATACAAAGTGGAAGGAACTGTATTGTTTCCAGCATCTACATACTGAGGAGAGTAATGGCCTGGCAGAAAAAAAAAAGATAAAAGATTAGCGATTTGGCTCAAAAGCAGGGTGCTTTGACTAGGAAGAGACCATCAACAAGTCTGCATTTGCCTATTAAAATCAGACAGTCCCTCAAATCATCCTTACTGTCCTCAGTTGTCACAAAACCAATGGATCTTCTGCTTTAACCCAGCTGCACTTGGTGCCTAAAGCCAACACCAGTAACCCTGCTGCTTCCTCTGACATCCACCAGACAGCAGCAGCACAGGAAAAAGCAGCTTTGTGGCCTCATCCATACAAATTGCCTAAATCAGCACCTTTCAGTTACCTGTTGTAGGAAGGGCATACATATGGATTGTGGAAGATCAAGTATTTTTGCACTCTTTAGCAAACTTCTGGATAAGATCTCACTTTTTGAGTGTCCCTCGGGCACACTGAGCCTTTCCAGATGCTCAAGAGACAACAGGTTCTGAGCCATTTTCTCAAGTGAGCACAAACCTGTTCCCTTTCCCTTGCCCCTGGGTCCCGGTGATGTTGAAACCAGTAGAAATGTGCATATAAACCAAGGATATACAGCTGCACGGTGCAGGCTGCAGGAAGTAGTTTGGCTTCTCTTGAAATTGAATAAAATGAACAGGAAGGATGCAGGCACTACCCCTGGGAGCTGTAACTCCCATTTGCCTCCTTTGGGATGTATCCAGTGATATTAGCTGATACTAACCTGCTGAGCTGAATCTCTCCCAGGGGTACAGTCCAGAAACATATATTAGTTGCAGTAGAAAGAGAACAAAACAATTACAATAAACTAGTTAAAAAAAATAAATAAAAGAATCAGGGAAAGCACAGGGAGCACAAAGGAAAACTTTTTTCAGCCTGCAGTGCCAGTCAAAAGTGTGGTGAACCCATGGGAAGCCTACCCCCATCCCCTCAGGGAAAAGGGCATGGATCCCAGAGTGATGGGTGGCTTTAACGTGAGCATCTGTTTGATACCCCCCATGGTGGTGCTCCTGATGGACTCTTCTTGGTGTAGGCCCCTTCTCATTTGGGATGCAGCTGGCCCCAAAGGGTAGTCAAGGGCAGGTCCTTTCCCATCCCAGGATGTGGAGGGCACTGGCATGGGCAGCTTGAACTGAAAACAGCTCCCCTTGCACATGGGAGGTTGAATCATGGAAGCACTTTATTATGAGTATAAAAAGCAGGTGGAGCTCTGGGAGAAGACAATCATGCACTGTGTACTGCTTGTATTTGTGGTCTGAATACAATAAAGCTGTTTCATTGTTGTACTGTTCAGAACAGCTTCTTAGAGAGTATTTCAGTGCATGGGGAGCCAGCTGGCTGATGTATTGTGATGGCATGGCATGATGGGAGTGCTCATATGGCATCAGTTATATTATGATGTGTAAGTATGCATCTGAATGCACTCTGTATGGAGCAGAAACATCGTTGTCTAGCAAAAGACACCACCAGACAGAAATATTTTGCAGATACAGTTTGTTGTGTTTTAAGGATCCCTCCATTAACTTCAGAGTCTGACCGTACAATGCCCTGGATGGTTTTATATCTTCCCTAAATTGCTTTCAGGCACTTTCCCTCCTAGTTATTGTAGTTCCCAGACTGAATTTTATTACACTGATCACTGATTACTTGGGGACTTCTGGCACTTCAGGGAAAATCATTGTTTGAACAGTTTCAACATGTAAAAAGGAAATTGAAGTTAAATGGTACATCTTTTATGAGAATATAGTTGTGAGGTTTAAAAACAATGACTATGAATTATGTTAAAACAAATTAATAAGTGACTTCCAGAAACCTTATTAAGTGAGGGAAGATGGAGGTCAGTGTGTATTTTTAATTTCATTCAGGGCCTATAGCTTTGCTAAAATGTGGGTAAAGTTTGTGAACTTCTGATTTGTACAAGTTTCCGTCAAAATTCTCAGTTCTGATTTTGTTTGACAAGTCTTCTTTTGACATGCAAAAGGTAGGAAAGTATGGGGATCACACACTTTCATCTAGTATTTTAATTGCTGAGTCTAAATTTGGCAGTGTCTCCACCTTAATGGAACTTAATGGTACTGTAATTGCTTGGTGGTGTCACAGAGAATCGATTCCTGATTATGTTCAGGAATAGCACTTTCACATCTCAACTGAATTCAAACAGGGAGACATTCCTGCCAGTGGAGAAATGTGCCACAAAACACCTCTTCATCATCACTGATGATAAACAGTGGCACTAATGTCTTGATAATAGCTTTTGTCTTTTTTGCAACAAATATTTTCTTTATGTTTTAGCACATTTGATTAAACTGCTCTCTGGGGCTTGAGAAGCAATTTTATGTTTCTATTAAAGTAATTAGCCTGCATATAGTATTAAAAATTATGTGTGCTTGAGAAATTCTTATCTTTATTATAGTGTACTTAAATTATGCTTTACTATTGTTTCTTTTAAGCAGAGTGATTGCTTATGAAACCAACTGCTCTAAATTAGAGTTGTTCTTTCAAGAGGAATTTTCCCACAGCAAATGCAGTGAGATTCGCTCCACAGTTGAAGAAGGCAGAGAATGTTAAAGTTCACAGCTACCAAGAGGAGACCTCTGATTCAGAAAAGCTCTGAAGTGTTGTTTACATGGTGGCATGTCTGGGGGCATTGTGCTGAATCAAAACATCCTCAAACGCAGTCAGAAAAGGATTCAAGCATCTGGAAGCAGTCTGAAATCCAGACCATGTAGCATTAGTGGATGCCCTTGGTGTTGCACTGACATACGTAAATCAGTCTCACCGGTTGCTGGGACATGCAGGTTCACATGGGGTCCCTAAGACAATCCACATGGGACAGTCTCACAGTCTGCCTCCTCCTCAGATAGCAGATTCATTCCTGAAGAAACACAGCGTATGAAGTTTCTGTAGTCCTCTGAACTGACCTGGCTGGGGACAGGGATGTGCTGTGTTCATGACCTGAGAGTTGATGTTGCCCTGTTGTTGTACCTGGCGTCTGGGAAAGAGGACACTTGGCAGGTCAGCTGAGCAAGGCTAAGTGCAGCATGAGTTTTGGTGATGAATGAAGAAGCAGGTGGAGGGGGCAATGCTGGAGGTGAACACATCAGTCTGGTATGCAAACACTTGGCTAGGAATAAAAGGATGCCAGAGCACACTGAAGCTGGCCATTGCAGTTCAGCAGAGAGGTTACTGGTAGAGATCCTGTGACCAATGAAGTCAGTGGAAACACATCCACAGGCTGCAACATAAAGCCGGTAGAGCTATACATACATTAACAAAATGTAGATCTGGCATGTTTGTCAAAAAGTAGCAGGTGGAAAGGAGGACAGCCAGTGCCCCTTGGGCTGCTGTTAGCAGAACATCTTATGAGCAAAATCTGGTGTCCAGGAACAGCTGGGACAGGTGGGAACCTGGACACCTTCTGGTTCTGGGGTCTGTGAGAGTCACAGGCTCGGACTCTCCACTTGCCTACACTTACTGCTCTTATCAAAGAAATCAACCCCTGAAATTAGAGGTGAAGAAGGTGAAAAAATATAGGTACAATCTAGTTTCTTCTTTCTGGTTTCTCTTTACATGCCAATAATCAGACATCTGTAGGCCAGGTCACCTCCTCATATGAGTGAAGTGGTCTCTGAAAGCAGCTGAGATCCTGAAAATACTTTTAAAAGGCAGAGTAAAGCTGGAGTTGAAAGTGTCACAATACTACGTGCAGTTCTGAAATGCTTTTTCTTCGTGACGTGTCTCCAGAGAAGGGAGGTATAAGATGGAAAACAAAGCAAAATCGTGTGTGAAATGCTTCATGTCCTCCTCTCTTGCAGTGATCTAGAGATGTGTTTGTTCATTTTGAGAAGTCTACTAACTGAGTTCAGGTGCCTCACATTTTTAAACAAAAGAGCTAGAGCTGATGAAATATTCTGAGCTGAAATTGTCACTTCTCATGAAGCCAGCTGCCAAAGACCAATTCTGGTGTGATGATCTGGGAGTCTTTTAGCACTCCCTGTTGGAATCCTGCTGTTTGACTTCTTGTTGAAATGTCTTTATTGTCTTATCTTTTCAAAATGCAGCTTTTTGTTCCCTCATGGGATGTTATCTGTCAATCATTCAAACTCCATTCAAACTCCATGCTGCTTAGGTAATTAGCTACTTTTTGATCATAGACCAAGAAATAAAAAGGTGAACCCTGCTGTGAACTGAAAAGAGGAAGTTAAAGTGGAATTACAGATGAAAGTTGGAGACTGACCTCTCAGCTGCCCATGATGAGTCCAGTTTCATTGCTAACAGACATTTTCAGCCTACACTGACTAAGAAGCTGGTCCCTAAGCTGGGATGGAAAGGATGTGCATAAACACATGGGAGCTATTTTTTCCCTGGCTTAAGGAGGATCATCATTCAGATGGTCTCTGAAAAGATCTAGAAGATGTACGTCACTTTGTAGAATTTGTCCTTTGGCTCTCTAACATGAAAATGGTCTTCTGCCTTTGACTGCCCTGTCACTGTCATCTTTCCTCCCGTGTTTCAAGATGTTTAATCCTGTTACAGCCCAGGCATCAGAATTGTAGCATGACGTCCAGCATCTGCCCTCTCAGGCTTGACTTTGGTCAAAACAAAGGAAGATTTTCATACAAATGAGGTAAATGGGATTAGTCCTGTTGAGTGAATTGCAGACAAACTCTTTGATCTAAGCCTAAAACTTTCGAGTGCATATTTAGCTGTATCATTGAGAAAACAATGTGTCTAGATCCACAGAAGTCTGTGGGTTCATTTCCTGTGCCAAAAGACTTTATTGAATTTCGATGGCTAAATTCAGTCTTGGCCCAAATGTACATAGTTGAAGTTACTTCAAAGAATGAAGGGGGAACACTTCATTTAAAATCGGGGTTATAGCTGGCAGAAGTAGTATTCAGGGAGTTTTCATTTATCACTATTTCAGATTGTCAGGTGTTTCTGACGCGAGGCAAAAAAGGCAAGCTGATGGTAAATTATAATCTCTAATTCATTTGTATATTATGTGTGTATCTACAGAAACATTTGAATACACTTATGCTGCTCATTAGTTACAAGTATTAATACAAAACATCATCATAAAGTGTACATTTATTGTAATCCTACCACGCACATTCAGGTGGAGAATGAACTCCTTCCCTGTAAAGTTCCCCAGGGAATGATGAGTTGGATGAACTCCAGTCCACCCACCTGGAATCAAATCTGGGAGGTGTAGTTACTTTGCAGATGGCAATGCAGAGTGAGAGTCATGGCCTTTTCCATTACATTTATAGTATGTATGAGAACACTAAGACTGACACACTGTGAGTCCTATAGGATCCTTCTGCCTGGGTTTCTTCCACTATCTCATAGCTCATTTCTAGTGCATGTTTTTTAAGTGGAGAAATCTTTAAAATTTTTTTTTTTACATCCTTGGACCACAGTGCATTCATTGTGTAAACTATCTTTCTTGTTACAGTAGAACTGTCTCCTATAAAAGTCTATTAATGCCCCTGAAGAAGATCCTTTTAGTCACAAACCACAGCTGCCTCTCACAGTAGTCCCATTGTAGAACTGTTCCTGCAGCAGCTAATCCTGAAGAAAAGGAAAGCGCACACTGGCTGCCCCTTTACTCTACTCTACTCTACTCTACTCTACTCTACTCTACTCTACTCTACTCTACTCTACTCTACTCTACTCTATTCTATTCAATGCTGCTCTGCTCTGTGCTACTCTGCCTTTTACCCCTTGATGCACTTCTGTTGTGAGTTTACCTAAATTTGATTTATCAAAGTTTTTGTTTTAAACCAAGTTTTCTGGCAGAAAGGTAGTCAGAAACAGACAGTAGAACTGACCATAGTATTTGTATCATTGTCTTGTTGTTGCTCTTACTGATGTTGATATCTCCCATATTGTTATCTTTATTATTAATAATGTTAATCATAGCAATAGTAATAACAGCAACAAAGAAATGTATCTGGACATTTGGCCAATCCAAACTACTCTGTATAAAGTGATTTTTAAGTAATAATGAGATGAACAAAAGAAGCATCCAGAAGGCCACCTATTTTTTTCAAATCTTATCCAGACCTCTTGAGTCATCAAAATGGGTCCAGAAATATTATTAGAAAATACTCCCTACTTCAATTTGCAATCAGTCCTGAATGTAGCATCACCGATAAATTAGGCACTTCCTTATGACAGCATAGCACTTCCATTTCTAAGAATGCTGAGGGAGATAGAAAAGCATTTTGTAATTAATATTTTGACTATCTACAAGGTCCATATTTTAATAAAAGACTTGGGCAAAATTGTTTCTTATTTTACCAATATGCCATTTCTTTGATGACAACTGATTTGTAACAATTGATCAATATAGTTAATTTTACTAAAACCACTTCAAAAAAGTAAACTTTTCATAGAAAATTAAGAAAACAAATAATGATTAGGAAAACCCATTGGGTTCATTTGGTTTAAATTTGGGTTTAAAAATACTTTGCTTTCCTTTCTTGTCCTCAATTTTTCCAAAGGAAAAGGTGGAAAGTCCAAATGCAGAAGAAATAGCCCTGTTTTTCAATTTTAAGTTTTCTGTTTCTTAAAGAAAAAAAAAAAAACAACACATAAATATTTTCAAAAATAAACTATGTCTGTCCAGAGATAAACAGGTAAATACAGCCACATATCTTACAAAACAGCATCAAAATATTCATTAAAGTAGACAAACACTGAAACACTGACTCTTACAAGAAAAAACATTCACAAAGATCTTGCTATATTTGTTTGCCAGAATGAGAAATACACCCTATACTTCAGTTTAATTGGTCTCAGAACAGGCATTTTCAGTTGAGAAACAACAAAATAATGGATATTTGATTTAAGAATTAATAAACCTGTGCGAGATGAGGAAAAAATTGAAGTCTTTCATCAATAACAGTGGAAGTTAGTGAATCAAGCCTAGCTTTGGTGCATGTAAGGGCTCTGTTATCATTAGGAGAAATAATCTGTTATAAACATAGACCTTTACTACATTTGACATTTCATTCCATAAAGTCGTCTCATTTTTTCAGGCACCCTGCACAGGCTTAGGAGAAACTGTGCCACTGCATCTGTTTTTCATGAGCTTAATAATAAAAAAAGTTCTGCTTCTAGCATCCAACATATGGGTGAAAACCTGATAGCCATTTGATGAAGTAGTGGTATCCCTCATCCTGGGTTTCTAGTCAGATAATGAAATGCAGTGGAGGGAATCTGGACCTCTTGCTGAGTCATTGCCCAGCTTTGCCTGGAGCTGAGACACTGGCCTGTGAGCTCTGTCTTAAATCACCAGGCAGAAATGAGCTGAGCCTATTTGTAAGGCTATGCTGCAGGATGGGGTTTGGGGATCATCAAGGCTCTGCAGTGCACTATGTCAGGACAGGAGGCACAGGCGTCTCTTGCCTGAGTGATACCAGGTTTACGATCTCCACTTAACTACTCATGAAGATAGTCTTCTGTGTGAAAGGATGCAGCATCTCCTCTTTTCAGAGACTAATGATCTAATAAATTTTTTTGCAGTAATAAGGTTGTTCATCTGCAGACAGGCTGTTGGGAATCTTGCCACACATTTATTACCATGTGTAATGGTCAAAATGTTGAAAGGACGGAGTCTGTGGAGGTCCACCACTATACTGTCTCAGCTGATCCAGCTGTGCAAATCCAGCTGTCATTCAGCTGTGCTGGCACCATTCCCAGGAGACCTGGCAGGCAAAACTCCAAGCAGAAAGTGAGTCAAGGACAGAGGGATTTTCTGACAGTCAAGAAGCAGTGGCTAAGAGGAAGACATAACCTCTTGAGCAGTTTTGTGACTTATCTCAATACTTGCTAGATTTTTAACTGTTGCCTCACAGCATTCAGCTGGAACTAATGTGCGTAAATCTTGGAAAGTAAATCTCCTGAAACAACAAGTTAAATAGAATAAAGGTTTTTCTTAGAACATCTTCGATAAAGTTTTAATTCCTTAAAGTGTTAGAATTATGTAGAAAGTTTAACTCTCAGTAAGACACCAAAATAGAACTATTTAAGCACTGAAGTGATAAAGACAGAATTTGGAAGGAGGTATAATACCAGGAATAGCAAGGGAGTTAATTTCCAGGTAATGTCTTCCTTCTTTTCCTCATTTATCTCCATTGCCCATGTCACAGTTTATTTAGTCCATTGTATAACACCTTGTTATCCATCCATATTATTATGGTCTGACACATACCATAAGAGTAACACATGAGAGAAAAAAGTTCACAAGCCTCATGCCTCATTCTTAACATTTTCCTTTTCTCTTATTGGGGATGTTTAGGATACTTTAAAAACACACACAGCATGTACCACTCCTTCTTCTGTGACTGAGCTCCTTCCTTCCCAGCTGTAAACTTCCTCAGCATCAGATTTCAGCATCAGAAAGACCTCTCCACGACTATCTCTTCTCTACATGGGCCAAGCAAAAGCTCACAGTGACTTGCAGGAAAGAAAAAGACAAAAGAGACACAGAGCTAGACTGTGAAAGCACAAGCAGACAAGAGGTCTTGCTCAAAGTCACATCTCGTGAGCACCTCAACCCCGCTTTGGCACCAGAAACACAGACAGGTGCTCTACAGGCCTCCATAAATTACTTACCCAGGTATAACATCTTGTCATCAGGATTGCCTTGTCCTCCAAGTGCTGAAAAAATACAGCTAGTAGGAGACCACCCTTGGTCCTTGCTCTCTAAACATGGTGGTTTGTCATGGCCTTTCTTCCTACTCAGTTTGAGTCCCATTCAGCTGAAGCAGAAAACGGACAGTGAGAAATGGCTGTCAGCCTTGATGCTCAAAGCGATACCATCTGCCCACCATCTTCCCACTTTTCTGAGATTTATCACTTATTTTCCTTGCAAGTCCAAATCTTTTGCCACAATTTCTACTTGTCTGTGACTTTGAGTCTGTACTTTTGAAAAGCATAAATCCTTGAAAGGCTTTATTTCAGCTGTCAGAGCTTTTATTGTGAAATATAAATAAAAAGTTCCAGAAGAGCACATTTTTACTTCTTTATAATGTGAGACAAAGCTGGAGTGAAACAGATCTCACCCACTGGAAGGCAGAGCCCACACACCATAATGATTCATTAAATCATCCATCGTGCTTTCTGGAGAGAGTATATGGCGTTCCCGCCACCCAAGCATGTATCCACCTCTCACCTGCTTGGTTGGGAGCTAAATGTCTTCTACGTAGATTCTTGGAGTAAATTGAGTGGGAAGGGACCCCAGAGGTCACCTGGGCCCACCCCTTGCTCTGCAGCTCGAAGAGAGGCTTTTGCAGAATGAGCAGGATAATAAGGTCTTCTGAAGCAATGTGGGACTGTCATCGCCACTGGTGATCAAATTGACCATGGGAGCAAGTTGTGCTCTTCACATGGAATGGAAGAGATGCAAAAGCAAGACCAAAGAAAATACATCAAGAAAGATCTACAACGGGAGGCCAAATTGCATGAAATAGCACTTTTCCGCTATATCCAAATCCAAGTGTAAATGCAACAAGGCCAGGATTCTTCAAGCTATCCTGCCTCCTGGCCTGCCTGTTGCCAACTGCATCATTGTCTCTTTGTGGCTGTCGTCTAATCCCACCATCTCAGGATCTTGTCCACAACAAAAAGTGTACATTTCTTGGAAGGGGGTTACTGACTTAGTCGAGGGTTGAGTGCCTTCATTAAGTCCCAGGATGAGACATTTACTTGAGTCTTCACAGAGAGCCTGAGAAGGGTTAAAGCTTGTAGATTCAATACCAGCTCTTGCAGGTTGATGTAGACCCAGCCAAAGATCCATCCTTAAAGACACAATTGAACACACAGGCAGTGGGACGTTGCCTTGTTAGACCCAGTGCAGCTGAAAAGAGATTACAAAAAAAGGTATACCACATGGAAGAAAAGTCTTTAAAATAAGATACTTACTAGAGTAACACAAATATTTATTCATCCTGAGTGACTTTGTTTTGCTCTTGCAACCAAATGAGCCACACGCTTCACACCTTTTAACAGCCTGAACATCAATTGTCACTACATGATTTGGCAGATACAATCATCATGCTGACACCTCTTTAATTTTCTTTGGAAGACCACAATTAAATTCCCTGGTTTTCTTGAGCTGGACAGCATTCATGGGTCTTGCAAGAAGTATAGGGAAAGGCATAAGAAAATTGGTGGATTTCTTCATCCACATCCATGCTTTTCCTCCATGCCAGCTAATTTGAATACAATTTTATGTAGCAGATAGTGTCACTTGCAGAACTACAGACAGTCTGCTTTGTTCTAACTGTAATTTTAGTACCAAGCAAAAAATAAAGCCTTCTTCCCCTGGTCTTTGAAACTCATAAAAATGTTGTCTATTCAGGTGAAACTCACAGAGACCATGTCAGTGTTTCAGCAGTGAAGCTCTTCAGGAGAATGAAACAGCACTTACATCCAAGTTGCATGAATTTCATTTATCCATACTGTACAGCAGACATTCCCATACAGTGCCATGAACTCTTACAAAAGCAGAATCTGTAGAACAGGTCCCTCCTGTCAAGCCATTCCACCACTGACCCCAATGTGATCAATGAAGGACGTGTAAGAGCTTGCTGACTGCAGTGAGTAGTACCCAGGTAAGCTCAAAAAAGCTTTTGTTTGATAGGAACTCCTGTGTGAACCCTCCTTGTGTGAATGACTCCTTTGAAACCTGCAGATCAACTCACCCCCTGGTAGCTCTGTTGGTGCTGATGTTTACTTTTACTTCAGGATTATCTATCTGGGATCCACAGACTCTTCTCCTTCTCAGTTAACAGGTGGTTTGTCTCCCTGTTTCTTCCATTTTACAAGTTCAAGTGGCAAAGGTGTGCAGAAGGGGTTGCACCACTCTGTGGCAGTTGGAAGGGTGGCCCTAGGAGGACCCTGACTGCCCTTGGTGCCTCTTGCTGTCTTCTGCTCCCTGACACCTCCATGGGGAGTGGAGGGGCAGGTCTGGGGGCAGAGAGCGGGTGGAAGTGGCAGCGTGGACCTTGGATGAACCTAGTGTCTTGCCTCTGCCCTCTGTTACCAGCAGAAAACCAGGGAAAGGCACATGGGAACAGGGAGGAGAGCACAGCCTAATTTTTTCACAGAACGCTCCTTTGGCTTTTATTTTTATTGAAAGATGAGGAACATTAGTGGAAAAATCCCTTTTTCTTTTCTTTTTTTTTTTTTTTTTAAAAAAAAGCCCACAGCCACTACCTTTTAAAAGTGCAATGTTCTGATCAATTCTCCAAGATGGATTATGTTAATTTGTGGCATTTTAAGGCACATTAAAAGAAATGAGAGATGTCTGAATGGATTTTTCTGATTTCTCATCCTTCTTCTATATGCTTTTGTGCTAACTCGGGCAAACCACTGAATGTGGATGGGAAAAGTATTAGAACAGCTTTTGCAAAAGTCATGCTGTCCCATGGGAATGAAGATCAGGAGAAGAATGAAGAAGGAAAGAAAGGCAATGCACAGGTCAATTTAAATTCAGAACCTGACCTGACACCCAATTAAAATTGAAGCTCAGATGTTAAGATGAAATTATTCAATATTTTTTCAAGTATCCCATCAAAACAGCACAGGACAGAAATGCCAGAAATAAGAAAACCACCTGCAGGCTTTAAATACAGTGCAAGGGGAGCACTAGCACCCAAGGGAGAAAAGCAGCTGGGTGGGACATAGCTGAGGTGCCGTGGCCACAAAGAGTGCAGACTGGGGTTTGTGAATTTCCCCTGAGGATGGTGGGATTATGGCTGGGTGAAGAGCTCATGGGTGGAGATGCTACATCAGCACACTTTTGATCAGGAGCCACTAGTGATATTTTTAATAAGTGGCTGAGAACTGCTGATCGCTTTTTCATGTTTTAGCCGCATAGTGGGACAGAAAATGTAACTTTATTTTTTCCTGCTCAGAAATTAATTTTTCCATGGAATTGGCTTTTGGATTAAGTTATAAACTATATCTGCTGTTTCACCTGATCACCTCCATGCACCTCCAGATAAATCTACCTAATAACATACTATGCGTCCATCTCCCATCAGGACACTTAACAACTTGTGCATACCCTGAATGATGCAAATTCTGTCTCCAGTAAAAAATATTTCCTATTTAAGGAAGCAGCTAGTTTTCCCAGGGTTTTACTGGCTTTTGAAGTAAGAATTATTTCAGAGAAGAAATATTCTGGAGGACCTGTCTCTTAGCCATCCCAGCCCTCCCTGGTGTGGGTGGTACTTGGCTCTGGGATCAGTGTCCAGGGTGCTCCTAAGCCAGGCACCAAAGCTGCCTAGACTCCTCCATACTCAATACAACACTGAGTACAAAACCAGGTAGATCTCCTCAAGGGAAAAAAAGATAATGTGGTTGCAGCAAAACTTTCACAAAATGAACCCATTTCCCATCAAACACATAATTTCTGAAGAGGTTGCATCTCCTGATGGGAAAAGATTAGAGCACAAGAAACTCTATTTCTCCCTGCTTCTTATGCACCCTCCTAAAGGACATCATTTAGAGCAGCCTTCAGGCCCTCTATTTGCTTTGGGAAATCATCTTCACACACCGGTGTCCCATGGTTTTAGAAGCAGATTGGTAGCTTCTAGTCAACCAGCTTCTGTCCATTACTCTGGATTTTCCTGAGTGCTAAATCAGTGTTAAAATGTTCAAGGCTTGATGTAAAGTCCAGGGGAAGACTGGTTTTTGTGACTTTTGGCTAAATTCTGTTCTCTTCTCACATGCCAATTCCATTGTTGCTTTTTTTTATAAGATACTTTTTGCATATTGGTGTTAAAAATATTGTTGAAAGATTCACAAAGCCATTTTGGCAATATTACTCATAAAATGCATAAACACAACAGAGAGTGTGAGAACAGGGGAACATTTACTTTCACAGTGATTCATTTCCTACCTTTTCTACAAATCTATTCAACTAAGTTCCATGTATTTTATGGCTAAAGAAGCAAAGAATTTTAAGATAATTAAGAAAAAAATCTATTTATTCAATCATTCAGAGTTATCTTTGTGTATGTCTTTTCAGATCCAAATTTAAATGTGAATTGAATTGCTTAAAATACTAATCTGGTCTACAGCTGTGGATATGAGAAATAGTTTTGGGGATATTAAAACTGAACTAGCAGTTTGATGGTAAAAGTTGCATTAAAATTTACATTATAAATGTCAATTTTAAGAAAAGCAGAATATGTAAAAATATTATTTACAAGTGTCATTATATGTCCTGAGGTACCAGTTGCAGTTCTGCCTGAGATGGATTTGTGAAATTATGCTTTATCCAAACACTAAAAGAAAGACTTTATCCAAGACAGTAAGCAACCTAAATTAGCCAAACAAAGCCATTTAATACCTGACTACTGTTATATTCATTTTTCAAATACGGAAGGAAGACAGAGATATTAAGAAAAAAAATAACCAATGTATTTAGTGAATACTCCACCAAATTTAATCACCACAAACTCTTTACAAAGTTCTGCTCATAAATGATCTGTCCAAGGTTATACAGGCAGTCTGTGGCAACGGATTATGAATGCGGAGCAAATGGAGTACGTAAAGCATATAGGTCTGAAAGGCACATATCAATAAATCAGAGATAATAGTGATGCAGCAAGGAGGATGCAGCTAAATTTCTAAAACTTTGCATCATCCAGCCTTCAATGTTAAATAGAGCTGAAACAAAGAAAAGAAAATTGGTTGTGATTCATCATGGTTCATCCTTGGAATAATGAAAGGCAAAGGGCAAGGTGGACGGATGGACCCCTTGGGGAGTCCCTCATAAGCCTCAGTCCTGCCATGCAAACTGAAACATCTTTGGGTTTCAAAAGAAGAGCAGGACACTTTTACTAAACTATGCAGAGGAATAACATGGACTGCACAGCATCTCCATCTTACTTGTTTCTTCCTGAACCATCTCACAAGATGTTGGAACTGACTGTAAGGTGGGGAGATGTCGTGTTTGGACTTGAATTTAGGGATAATTATTTCAGCTTAGTAATGACTACCTGTGCTAAGAAGCCTGCTTCTGCAAACTGCTGAGGGACTCTTCTAACATGCTGGGGACAAGCAGTTTCACTGGTATTTACAGAAGTTTCATGGGAACTGAAGCTTTCATCATCTGACATTGAGTGGCAAACCATCTGCATTTAAGTGCTATAGTAAAGACTGAAGACAGGGCACCACTTTGAATTTCTCCAATGACTGATGCCACTGTCTTAGCCCACAGGCCGGCCTAGTCTGGTGTGAGCAAGGCTCAAGGAGCAGTCCATCTTCTTACTCCATGGCTAGGACTTACAGAAACACAGCTGCTCTTTGCATGGAGATCAGCTGAGCTGCTCTGTCATTCCTTCAAAGACACATGGACATCCATCCTGTGAAAGATGCATGGCATTGTGGGATGCTGCTGGAATAATATCACTATCTGACAGGTTTATCTTCCATTCTTCTGGCAGCATGAGAGCTGTCAGCCTCAGGCAAAGTCAGCAGGACCTGAGTGTTAGAACAAGTGGAAAAGTCCCACTAAATGTGAGTCATGGTCTGTCTGTGGAGTCAGTAGTAAGGACAAAATAAACACTGAAGAAACATCAAAGTACACACTGCACCGAAGGTAGGCTGTTATCTTGTCACTGTTCTTTGCAGAGCTGTCAGGGGGATGAGACATAAATCACTATCTTGGTAGATGAAGAAGAGATCCATTGTTTAAGGGAAATATCTCATTGCATCTACATGTACTCAAAATGACGGTGCTGGCTGAAAATGTGTCATGTCTAAGGACTTGCACAGCTCTTCCACAGCAAAGTGAGAAATGAGGGCTCAGCTAAGGTGGTTCAAGGTTTAACTGTAACTGCTAATGAAACAACAAACGTTCTCATAGAAGAAATGCCTCAAATCTATTCAAAAACTGGGGAAGACACCTCCTTAGATGCTGAGCCAAAGACCCAACTCTTCCAATGTCTGTGGGCTCAGTTGTGAGTGGATTTATCCTTACTGGACTTGGCACTATGCTGTGCCTGTGCTTCCAGGGCAGAGCTGAGGCCACTGTCCCTGAAGAGCAGAGGAGAAGGTGCTGCCAGGCCTCTCTGGCTGGTAATACAAGCTCATGGTGTGAAAACAAATGGGTTGTGGAAAGCAGACAAAAATGCCAGGAGGCTATGGCCAGTTGTCCTGAGTCTGGGTGGCTACTCTGTTGACGCAGCTTTGCTGCTGACCCCAAGAGCAGGAGTCCCACCCCAGAGAGCTCAGCCTGCATGGATGCAGGTGGCTCAGAAGACCTTTGAGGAGGGTAGTCAATCCTGCATCACCCCGACTCAGTCCAGTCTGAACACAGACCCTTTGGTGTGACTGCACCCCCTGTTTGCCCCACGCTAGGTGCTCCCGAGCAACACCCCAGGGTCGGAGCTCTAACTTCTGCATCCCACGTCCGATGCTGTGCTCCCTCGCCATACAGGTTGATGCTATACATCCTCTACCCTTGGGGCAGATGCAGCTATCCAATAATAAATAAGCAAAGACTGTTTTTCAATCTTAATTCCAGTCCAAGGCTTCTCCAGGACACTGGGCTGAAGAACCAGTACCCCAACCTTGGTAAGTGTAAAAACATCAATCATGCCTCAGCTTTTGCCTCTATTTTTATAACAAGCTTAGGCAGAACTTTACATCTGAAGTCTTCTGGATAGTGTGTTTCTGAGAGTACAAAGCCTTAGGACTTCCTGAAAAAGCTTCATGTATACTGCAGCATGATTTTCAGAAAAAAAAATCTCATTTTAACTAAAGAAATTACCAATGGACTGCTACTCCCTTAGGAAATAACTGCAAAGGTGAGTTACCCTCACCAATAAAAAATGCACTTCTGCTCCTAGCTGTCAGCTTCTACATCTTTGTTCACTATTTTGAAATACTGAGAAAAATTCTTTCCTTAGACATGCTACAGAAACTGTAAATAAGGCAATTTTCAGTCTTGTATTTTTTAGTGCATCTTTTCTCTTATTTCTCTCCTATCAGTATCAGGGAATACTAAAATTAATAGCATCTCACTACTTACTTTCCACAAGTAGTTTTGCAGGAGGAGACATGGACACCATAGTTTTCCCGAGGGACCTATAAGGAGAGGTATTACCCTATAGCCCCAACATTTTGGTGCATATTAGAGGATACAGTATCACGTATTTTTGATTCTGTTTCTTCATTTGATATTTCCTCATACTCAGAAGAGCTATCCATGTATAGAGATTTCTGTTCTGCTTTCTTATTTCGTTACAAATAATTGGCATTTACATGAACCGACTGATTTTTTTATTTCATTTGATTTCTTCGTGATTTTCTTACAAACACTCTGCTTTGAAGAAAATTACTTACCTTGTGCATGTCAGTGTTTGTAACATATCAAATGAAGGGAAGAATCATTTGGGGCTCATATATCAGGAGCCCTGTCACATAAAAGAAGAGATTGATGTGGATTTTCATTTTTACTGCTAGCAAAATGTTATGATTTTTAACCAGTCTTAGAATATCTTGAGTTTTCATTCATAGACTGAGGATTTTTTCTCCTTGCAATAAGAAACCAAAATAAATAAAAGCCAAAACTCCTGAGAAATCCTGTTTACAAAGGAACCCCATCTCTGCTGCAGAAGCCATCCTGTTCCACCCCCAGCCTGGCAGGGCACTGAGGGATGCTCTCACTTCAGAATCATATTTTACTAGTTCCACCAGCAGAAAATATCCTGAAATGATAAAAAACTCAGTTCTATGCTATATTGAAGGAAACAGGGGGGGAAAACACAGGAATTGTGTTATCAGGCATTACAGAATTTGTGTAGAGAGTTAAAGGAAGATGAATTCTGATTTACTACTCAAATCATTATGATTTTTCTTATGAAAAGCTCACACTACAAAGATGCAAAAAGTACACTAATTCTAGAAATACCATATAGCTTTAAGACAGAAAGAGTAATTTCAGTTTTACTTGCTATTTAACACAGTCAATTGTACAACATGACATCTAATTTCACAGAATCACAGAATGTTAGGGATTGGAAGGGACCTTGAAAGATCATTCAGTCCAGTCCCCCTGCCGGAGCAGGAACAACTAGATGAGACAACACAGGAACATGTCCAGGCGGGTTTTGAATGTATCCAGAGTAGGAGACTCCACAACCTCCCTGGGCAGCCTGTTCCAGTGCTCTGTCACCTTCACTGTGAAGAAGTTTCTTCTCATATTTCAGTGGAACCTCCTGTGTTCCAGTTTGTATCCATTGCCCCTTGTCCTGTCACTGGTTGTCACCGAGAAGAGCCTGGCTCCATCCTCGTGACACTCATCCTTTACATATTTATAAACATTAATGAGGTCACCCCTCAGTCTCTTGTCCAAGCTAAAGAGACCCAGCTCCCTTAGCCTTTCCTCATAGGGGAAATGCTCCACTTTCTTAATCATCTTTGTGGCTCTGATTTTTCTGATTTTTAATATTGCTGGATTTCCAGCTTCATGTTTATACATAAACTTTCTGCTTAATTTAAATAAATGCAGACATAGAAGTTCGGAGAGCAACATCATTTCAAAATAATTCCATAAAGGAAGCAGGAATGCGTTTTTGTTTTTCTTGTGAACCGAGTTCAGGTCTCTTGCTCTTGCTGATGAGAGTGACTTTATGAAAGCTGCCTTGAGTTGTGCTACCATCGAATGGACATGTTGGCCCTGGAAGGTCCTCATCACACTGTCTGCCCTCTTTCTGTTTGTCCACTGCAGTTATGAGGAAGGTTCTTTCTGTGCTTGGCCTGACAGATGAATAATAAAAGTGGTAATAGGATTTTTGAGAAATGTTTTTAGCATTTGTATTTTTCCTTTTTTTTTTTTTTTTTCTTTTTCTTTCCCCAGATTCCCATTCCTTCAGTAATATTTTGTATCATACAGTCAGAACTTTCTGGAGAATATTGGTGTCTGTTCACAGACACCTGTTTCAAGTTGAACAGAAGTTCCATTTGGTCTACACTTGCAATTACTTTGTTTTGATTCCTGGTATTCCTTGAGCAGGTAGGCTGTACTATACAAAATCCAATCATAGCTTAATTAGGTGCTACAAATAAATTTAAAACATCATCTTTGGAAACAAAAATTGCACAAAATGTAGTTTGTTTCTTAAATAAAATGTGAATGCTTGTTCCTTTTGCCTAATGCCTTACTGTAATAAGATTTGGTCTGTCAAAGCACATAACATATTTTAGCAGCACAGGCCTCACATTCAAAATTGAGCTTATGCTAGATTGCTTTGCTGGCTTCTGAATCGTATTAAAATAAGCTCAAAATATTATTGTAATGCTTTATCTATCTTTCTTCTATTCTTAACATGATTATTATAGGCATACATTTTCCATATTAAGAAATTGAGATTCAGGACCAAAGTTAAATCTTCTGCCTTGTTCTAAGGCACAGAGGACTGAGAAGTCATTCCAAGTCTCAACCTGCAATTCACACTTTATGATGGAAAATATCTGATCATATATTCTTGGCAAAAACCCCCACACTAACTGTTTCTTTAAAATACATTTTACTAGAGGCAGAAATACTGCACAAGTGTTAAAAAATATACCATAGCAGGAGACAGGACATTTAGACAGATAAGTAACAGCAGGAGTATAACTTTGTGTATTTGTACCAACTTTTTTTCCCCTTAAACAACCAGTTACAGGTATTTCTATTCTTTCTCTGGGAAAGGTATTCCAAAACTCTGAGGAAATCTTTCTTTCTTACCAGCCTGCATGGCTATTTGGTTAACTTAACACCTGTTTTACCCTTCCCAGGCTGCTGGCGCCAGTGCGATGATGTGGCCCTGGGCACTGCTTGCCTGCCCAGCACTGACCTTGCTTAACTTACTTGCTCAAATTGCTCATGGCCCATTAGGGGCTTTAAGGGACTGGAGCTCCTAAATTTCTTGAGCACTTCTGATATTTTCCTGCGGGTCTCTCTGTGACAGGAGCTGGAGACAGATCAGTCTGTGAACAGCAACCTCGCTGCATTTGCTGCAGCTGTGATGTACTGCCTGTGCAGAGTGGACATATTCAGTGCATCAAGATCTCCTTCTAATTGGATCTGGTTTTCCAGAACATCAGTTTCTCTATTGATCTTGGTAGTCCTCATTGTCATAACATTTTAACATCACCTTTTAATGCACATTAGCAATCAAATTTCCTGTATGAATAACCCTGGCAGAGACCATTCATTCTTCCACTGCTGGGGAAGGCAGCACAGTCCTCCTCTGATTATATTTACTTGATGGAAATGTAGAGACACTCTCTTTGAGGAAGATGTGATTTGACTCACCATAGGGTTTTGCCAGGGATCTGCACAGGCTATCAGTTGGGGAACATTGTTAATTCTTTTTTTAAATTTTTTTTAAAATTTATTTGATAAGGCACAAAACCTTCTCAACGGTTTTTTCTGTCACAGGTTTTACTAGAGCACAAGGAGTCACTTCAAGGAAGCTGAAGAATGGATGTGTTTTGAAATCTTTCATGTAAGATATTTCTGAGTAGCCCAGATAGCACACACAGCCTTACGGTCCCTCTAGAAGCTAGATCCTGCATGTGGCATGGCAGGAGGGGCTGATGCAGGCCAGGTAAGAAAGCTGCTACTCACCATTTCCATCACTTATAGACTGTGCTCTATATCACGTCTAATGGGAGAGACAAAACTGCTGCAGTGATGCTCCCCTAGGCTTCATCCAAGACAGATGTTCACATCTAGAGCAACAGAACACTAAAATATATTTTCTTCAGGCACAGACCTCATAAATAATTTGTGGCTGTTTCGGAGGGCTCAATACTTTACAGAACCAAGTTCTAGAACAGTGTTAAGACTTTACATAAGAAAAAAGTTATAACTCTGGGAACCCGTTTTACTTTGCAATATCATTCAAGCTGAGCCCAGGCAGATTTCAGAAATGAGATCTACAGGTATTATCTCTTGGTTTCACTCTTGTTTCTGATGTCCAGAATGCCTACTGTCACCATCAAGGAAACAGAAAGAGAATATCAAAGTTTTCCTGTACCTCACAATCTTTAAACAATGATAGACGTCTAAACCTATTGAATTTCCCAGTAGATGTCAATGAGAGGAGGTGTTGGGAAAATATCATAGACATTGCTTCTTATAGAACTTGTTTAGAAATTGCTTATATAGAACTTGTTTACCGCAACTCCCTTAGCATAAGTAGCTAAATGTGCTTAGGCCGTGAGCTGTGAACTTTTGAACTTTCTGCCTACTATAAACAAAGAAGGGTCCCAGAAGCACTTCAAGCTAGAAGGTAAGACTGCTTTTGATTGTCAGCAGGAGTTGCATCCCTAGAGATAAGTAAATGAATGGAAAGGTGCATCTAAAGAAGATGAGAAACAGCAGAATGTGAAAACTTATTAATGTTTTGGCTATTGCCAATGACTTATTTTTCTTCCTAGTTTCAGATGCAAAATAGCAGATGAGGGTCAGGACCTAGATTAGTGTCTAGTCTGGTCAGTGAAAAACAAACAGCTCCCCACTTGATGAAAACGAAGGGATCCAATGAAGACTAAGGAGACCCCAGAGTCTAATCAGCCTGAAATGACACGTGAGGGATAGGAAGCCTGGATTTTAGGAACAGAATTGCCCAGTGTGTTCTTTGCTCAGAGTCCCTCTTCTGGATGCAGCTCTCTATGTTTTACTTTACAAATAAATTATTTATTTTAGAGGAATTTCTGGAATTCATGCCTGAGACACTGCTGTGTGATACCTAGGGTCAAGAAACTTCCTTGACATCTTAGAAGGACAGGCTTAGATGGGAAAGTGAGCACTCAATGAGGACCTGAGCAGATTTGAACTTAGATATAGCTGTCATGATTAGAGAGGAGCAAAGGTGAAACAGGCATTCCAAACAGCAAGCAGGAAGAATTGCACTGAGGAAGATGTGCCGTCTCTACATGTTTGCTATGGAGACAAGTTTCAATGTATGATGTCAAAACTATCAGTTTTTAGAGGAAGGGGTTATAGTATGTGCTCTACATACTGACTAAAATACTTACTTCAAATGAACAGTGGAAGAATGCATAACACGTAAAATATAAACATAAGGATGACACCTGAAATTTAATAAACTGCTAGTCGGTGCACACAAAATTTTAATGTTGAGTAAGGCAATCCACATGTTGTCTTATCTTGGAAGGATCAAACTTTCCTTCTCATAAGGGAGGAAGGGAGCTGGCACTTGGTTTGTCTGGCTTTGCTTTGAGTTCTTAGCATTTCCCCTTTTGATTTCTGTATGTTTTGCCTAGAAAATCTGAGGAGAAGAAAAACTGCTTTGCATGCAGCCTAATCACAAAAAAGAAATTCTGTTTGAAAAGCATTTTGCTAATGTAATGTCTCCACCATGGACCCAGTCAGGGGCATTGCCATGTGGCAAGTGCGTTGATGTTGAAACATTGTTCTGTAAGAACTAGGAGGAAAACCTTCACTTGAATCATGTGTTTTCACAGAGATGATCCTGACGATCGCTCCTGATCATGACTATTGATAATATTCTGCAATCTCCTGATCTCTTCTTAATTCAACTTCAGTCATTCTTATTCATGCACGTGAATAAGGATGTGAGTAGACTGATTAACACAACAGTTTTACCTGACGGATTGTCATTTTGTGGAGAGTACTTTTCTGTTAAAAGGAAATAAATTATATTCTGATGTCCGATAATAAGTAAAAGTTTAAAGAAGCTGATAATAGGGATTGCAGTAATCAAATCATGGACATAAACAAATGTGAAATTAATACCAATCGTTTCCGCACCAGCTGTGTTCTACCTACAAGCTTATCTACAGAAACAAATTTACTTGTCATTTGGTAAAAGCAGACTGCAAATTCTGCTTAGCACTGCAGATTTGTGCCAGAGATGTGTCTTCATAGGAAATAACGGAGACTCTGAAGCACAGATTTCCTGGGGATGTCAAAAAGACCAGAGACCGCTTTCCCTCTCCTCTCCCCTAAATCTTGTCCAGTTCAGCACACATTCTGTGTCAACTGACACAGGAAAATCTGTGTAAACACAGTGCAGCTCCCTGCCCTCTCCTCACTGCACCTACTATGTTTCTGCAGGACAGAGGCACTATTACTACACACTAACTTGGTTAATGGCCCGAGCAGCAATGATGGTACAGAGTTCTGTAGCAGAGCTGATATTACACCATCACTTGTTCACATGCCCAGGTTGGCCGTGACTGTTTTAAAGGTATATATACTATGCAGGCTGGATGCAACCGCAATGAGGGAAGGTAAGAGGCGGGGTTATATGATTCAGTACATGCATTTTGGCTCTGGGTAGGAGTTAGCCTCACCTGTTTTAGGCTCATCTCCTGCACAGCTACCCAGTTTTGTCATAAAACCACCCTTTCAACAGTTGTTCTGCTATAAAAAGTTGCCATAAGCACAGTCTGTGCCACAGGTGGAACCAAATAGGGTCTCAAAACCCTCTCCCACATTTTCTAGCCATATGTGTAGCTGATACTGTATCCTACCTATGAAGTCCTTTAAGTATAGTCAGAAAAGCTTCTGATGCAGATTGCTCAAGCAAGGGACCTCAGGAGTGTGTGACCCTGCAGGAAAGCTGCCACCACTCAGTGACCAGATGACAATACAGTTTTAATGGCTCCAGCACTCCCTTTCTGATACAGCAATGGCACTTCCATTCATGGAGCCATCCAGGGCCAGCACTGGAGCCTTCCCTCAGCCAGCTGTCCTCAGCAGTTCAGAGGGTTGTACACGAGCTCTTTATGCACCTACATAAGCCTGGGATAAATGTCAGGACTCACCTTGGTATACAGGCCCTATTAAACTCTGAGCATTTAGGCAGAATACTCAGCCCTACCTTTGGAGGTAGATGAAATTCTGTTCTGTGTTTCCCAACAAAAGTATTTCTCTCTAGAATTAAACAAACTAGTCCATCTTGAACTAAACTTTGTTTACCCAGAGCTGTCCAGCCCCTACTTCAAGCAAGCTCAGAGACAGGCTGCCAGGAGGTGAACAGAGATATAGGAAGGACAATTATTATTTTAACTAGAGATGAGACAATACAGTATTTGGGTGGCTTTAGCTGTGCCTCTCCTGCTCTGACTGATGGACTCGTTTCTCTGCACCTCCCATTAACACTTTGTTCCTGGGTATGTCAGAGGTCTCTGTGTTTGGCACAGATCTCTGCTGAAACACCTCTTTCTGTAGCATTTGCACTGACCTCTGTCCTCTCTGGAAACTCCAGGTTTCATGGAGCTGCTATCTGCCTAGGGTTTACGTTTTGCTCCTCTCTGCTTTGAATATCTAAATCCCTGAGAGAAGGCAGCCCAGCCTGGAGAGGGAGAGACTGAAACAAACATCTTTTGTGCAATGATAAAAGTAAAAATGAGAGAGTCTGAGAGTAGCTTGACAGCTGCAATTGCTCACAAAATAGATTTTTTTTTCCTATTAATTTTTCTTTCTCTAATATATTTCCTAGCACAGGCTATTGCTAGTCAATAGTAAGAAGGCCAGATCGACTCATTAAATGGAGACACTGCTCATTTTGAATTCTCTGAGCTATGAGAAACCACTTCTTGCCGTAGTAAGAACGTGCATGGCTGATTTTTCCCCCTCTGTGCAGCACAAGGCAAATTCAATAACAGGCAAAACTCCTAACCAGTTTACTCCACCATCCTGTTATGTCTGTGCCCCTGGAAATCTCTGGTGTACTGGATAATCGATCAGACAGTTGACAACAGGTAGTTGGTTTGCAAGCTGAGAGCTCACAGGTTGTTACTGAGTTACCGCTCTCCATCCATGTTACGGTGCTTTCATGTAGAAGATGCATATAGAGATAAAAGCAGTCAGTGTTTAAGCTTCTGGGTGATAATTTCTGCAAGTCTACCTGTGCAGTCCTGCAGAGACATGGTCACCCTGCCCTAAAGTACCAACAGCAATGCCATACAGGGCTGAGCTGGACTGGACTGGTTGACCAAGGTCTTAAATGTCCTGTGCATCTCTTAGTATTTGACATGAGTATGTGCCCACAGGAAGAGATCAAGTGAACCTCCCTCTGCTGTAGAGAGGCCCTGCCAGTGAGCAGAAAGCAGGGACCAGGATTGCTCTCCTTCCCTCCCATGGGAACCAGCAGCACCTCCACTGCTGAGCTGTGCGAATGCAAAGGGTTTGTGGCTTTGGCTGCTCTCTCCAACTTAGGTACAACTCTGCTGAAGCAAGGCCAGGAGATCACAATCAAATTAAATCAGGGGGGCTGATGAAAGTCAGCTCTGCTGGTCTTGAGATCAGTTAATCCCTTCTGGAGCACAGTTTCTTTGTAAAAGAGATGTTGTCTCTGCACTGTTTGAAATTGGGGAAAAAATGCAACTTAACACAAGAAGTTAAAACAAAGCTGCTCTACAGCATGTATCTTTATATTTTCAGAAATATTCAGGTAGTGAAAAGCAGCTTTTTCCATCTATCCTCCCCATCCCTCCCAGAACAGAAGTTCTGGTACTATTTCTCCCATTCCTAGGAAAGAACACAGGGTGATGCAAATTCTTTGTGAAGGGATATGGTCATAGATATTTAATAGATGAAGCATAGAAAGAGTTACCAAAGATCACTCTGCTACACACATTTTTTTTTTCCAAGCTACTACCTGAATGATTTATATTTGCTGTCCCAAAGGTGAATGCTGGAATGCTTTTTAGTGACTACACTTGAGGTGAAAGTATGGGGACTAGATGGTCTTGACCAATGTCAGAACACCTCAGTTGAGAGGCTTGCTCTAGTTTCTTCCCTGAAACACCAAGACACTGCTGTATCCCTGTCAGAGACAGTGTTGCAGACCTGGGTTCTTCTCAATTATATGTTCGCTAGTAGCTGTATTCATACAACTGATCCTGTTAAATTCAGCAGGACTATTCCCATGAGCAAGTATCCACCATATCAGCATCATCATTAGAACATAATTGACTACTCTTTTTCCAAAACCCTACTGCTTTCTGAAAGTAAAGTAAGTCAAGTCATTTAGTACATTACAAATCTTTATTATACAGAGCTGTTAGAGCTTTCAGAAAACATAAGTTTTATATAATTTTATAAATATTCTAAGACTAATGATGAAAATAATTTAATATAAAACATTAATAGATCCTATGTAAATCCAATATTCTAGCAATATTCATTCTCTTGTATGGATTAAACTTGCAATAAATTAGTTGTTTGTACATAATACTTGACATCACTTAGTTTTCCCACAGAGACTTTAACTGCATGCATTTACAACTGTGTATCTAAGACATCTAAAGCAAAGACTTTCTGTAATCTTTAATGTAGTTTTACATATATTTCAGCTGTCCAGAGCAGCTTTTTTTTTTCCAGCTCAGATACTCCTGATGTCCACCACCAGTAACCTCTGCTCCAGCTTCTGCCTTGATGAGCCAGTAAGAAGCAATGCAAATGCTGGTGAAACCTATAAGACTTCTCTGGGCTTACCATGGCCAGACACTGGTCTTTACTTGCCCTTTTAGGTTTAAATAGGCATGACTCTCTCTTGAAAGAGGAGGTGGAGCTCAGCTCTAGTACGTGCAGAGAGGAGTCTGAATTCAGAGTATGAAACAGGATGCCAAAATGGATCCAACTATTGCAATGCCTGAAAATAGGTGTCATTTGATGTCTTAGACAGAGATAGTAGATGCTGCCTGCTGTGCCCTCGTCCCCAGAGTTCCGCCTCCCTTCAGCCACACCATGTCTCTGCAGCATTACAGGGCAGGAGGTTCCATGTGGAGAGACCAAATAGCTTTGTGCACAGGCCTGTTCCATGGAAGAACCGAGTGTAGGTCCCAGCTTTGCTCGCATCTTCTTTTAAGAACAAGACAAAATCTGTGTGAAGGCAAAGGATTCTCATCTGTGAGTTTGTTCCTTTGCCTCCCACCCCCTCTCTAAGCTCATCACAGCCTGAATCTGTCATGTTGTGAACGTTAATAGAGGTTATGGTAGGTAATGTACCCACAATTTCCCTTAAAACTGCAAAAAAAAGTGGGAAGAATTGCAAATCTAAAATCTCGTCTATATAACCTCTGCTGTTGAAGGATGATGGGAAGGAGCCATTTGAATTTTTCCCAAGTATTACTCTTTGCTTTGGCTGTCCATAAATTATGTCACTTATGCTCCCTTACATGCCTTGCATATAGTGGAATTACTTTTAACTGCCTTACATAAGTTTTTCTAAATCTGATTACTATTGAACAAAGAACATCAGAAAAGGCAGCTAAGGGTCAACTTTTAACCCACAATCCTTCTCTGACATTGGGAAGGTGCTTTACCCTTGTTACAGTCAGTCATTGCTCTTACTTTCACTTAGCATAAAAGGCAATTCTTAAAAGCATTCATTTTGATTCCCCAAATTTAAAATATGGGACCTGCCATATTTCTTACAGTGCAGATAACATTAAAGCATAAAAATTGCCCTGTGATCCTTAAATCATTTTCTCTTGAATCATTTTCTCTCATTCGGTATTTCTTCTAAAAGGTTTGCAATGCTTGGAAAAAGGAAACAGAAAGAGCTAATTGTATGCCAAGAAAGCTTCATAATCACTTATTCCAGCCAATGAAATATTTGATTCAACTTGGCAAGGGTTTCATACTCTAAATGTGCACCCAAAGTGAGTGATAAAGTGCTGCACATTCCCCAGGGCGCATTAACTTCCAGCGATAGCCAGTAAAACAGGCCATGTTAGCTGGTTAGTACTTATTTCCCTTGTCACTCAAGAGGGCTGTATATCATGGAGCTGATGACAGCCCTGCCTGGAGAAACAGGAGTCAAGGGCACTGGAGAAGCAGGTGATCCTGGCTGTGCCACTAACCCAGAGCTGCTCAACCCTGGACTGGGATTTGCAGAGTGCGTGAGGGATTTAGAAGCTTTGGTTGCACTGGGAAGTCACAACACAAAGTGAGACCCTAATGCCATCTCCCAGCCTGCACACCAGAGACAGTCATTGCAAGAGCAGTTTAAAACACCCTGGACAAGATGGTCTAGTTAGAAACATGTGTGCAAAATCCATCCTCTCAGGTGTCTGCATCAGCAGCTGCTTTCTCCTGGAAGAGAAGAGAGGAGGCCACCAAGGCTGCATAGTTGCTTAGCCCTTGACTCCTCTGTAACAGATAGCCCCTTCCTTCTGAGGATTTGCTGTGTTTGGGACCAGGAGCATGAGTAACCCTTTGAAAAGTGAACTTAGCCCAAAAGAAAAGTGGAAGTTAGAGGTTTCCAGAAACAGAGTCTTGTAAAACACAGCTGGGAGCAGGCTTTTTGCTTGCAACCCCAACCAAGCCTTCAGTGTTGGGAACAGGGCTGGTTCCACACCCTGAATGCTCTGTCTGGAAATAGATGGGGCTGGTCAGGGGCTGCATTGACTTGCTGCAGCCCAGGCAGAGCTCTAGCAATGGTGCAAGGGGACATGCCAGCAGCTTCTCCTCTGAAACACCACACCTCTGCTGTGATTGACTGTGTAAAAACAAACGTAAAAGGCACATCTCACATGTAAGAGTTTGATTTAGCATTGAATGGCTCTGTGGGGCACTAAGCTAATTTAAGTCTGGCTTTGTAATATTTTCAAAATACCTCTGTGCATAGTTTCAAGGGATTTACAAGAGCCAGTGCTATGATACACAAACACTCAAACAAGGTTTGTTAGGCTGGGGAAAATACAATTTCTTAATCTCCCATTAACAAAATTAAAGCCAGGACCATATTTCTCTCTGGTCAAGAAGCAAACAGTAGCTACCATGGCTGTTAGTCTCCATTAGCTCTGCTCATGCTATTTCAAAAGGGACCAATGATACTCCTTTCCCTTTAGGTGCATCAGTGCTGGGGCTGCAAAATTACTTCATTAGCTCCGGTAAATTGCTTCTTCTCAGTAATGAAGCTAGAGATATGAAAAGGGAAGAGATGAGAAAAGCAGGAAGCAATTACAGAGAGAAGAGATTCACAGCCTCTCTGCCCCTTGCACCAGCCAGCCACTGGGCCACCAGCAATTAATCGTGTTGATAAAACAGTTTTGGATCCTACTTTGTTTCTTCTTCTGCCTCCTAATAACATGCCAGACATTGGTAAAGACTTAGCGCAGATCTCAGCAATCTCACAACAAAGTGATACATGATAAGCCCAACATAAGCACTTGCATTTTTGGTGATGTGGCATGGGTGATGCAGACAAGGCCCCTTCCACTGCCCTGGCTTCAGAACGCCTCATTCTAGAAATCCTCCTTCCTCTCATCTCCCTCCCTAGCAGACAATGTCTAAGCTGCACACTCAGTTCTGAGGTAAAGTGATGCCACAGTGGTCCCATGGTCAGTTAATCCTCTGCCTTCTTTCCTAACTGCTGCTGGGAAACAAGAGGCGTAGATCTTACTCTCCAACTGAGCAAAATGAACAATAGGTATCAGGGCTGGGAAGCAGGGTGGGGGCTTCCCTGCAGCAAGGTAAAATATTGTCTTCCCATTATGGCTGCAGCAATTCAATCTGGGCTGGAAGGTAATGAAAGAGCTTCATTCATTTAATAAGATATTGATTGATTGCTATAATATACTATGTCAACAATTCCTGCAAGGGAACAAGGGCTGGCTGAAATAAATCAGATTCCAGCAGAGTCAGTTAGAAGAAGTAAAAATTATGTCAATATACTAGATGTTTTATTCTGGTGTTGTGCCAGAATTGTCTATCATTAATTTTCAGTACTGCTAAATATTTTGTTTATCAAATCCAGTACTATGCACGTGTAAGAGGCAGCAACATCTCCGTTTTACTCCCATATTGTAATCTTTCATACTTAAAAGCCCTTAAAATGGCCTTATCTTTCATTCTTATTACAGAGCACAAGAGCTAAAACAGAAACTTTTTTACTTTTGGAGTAATATTTCACAGCAAGTTTTAGTTCTATTTAAATAATCTCAGATCAGTTCTTGGCTCTGCTCTAGCTTTTGGGGGCAAGTCCATCTCCATCTATACCTTCTATTGGCTACCGATCAAGTGTGTGTAACTACAATTACCCTTTTGTTTCACCTCATGACTATCTACATTATGAACTTTCTGTGTGAAACTGTATGCATGAACATATCTAACACTGTGCAGTTTCAGTCCTTATTGTTCTTAAGAATTACTGCAACATAGATGATTATGAATAATAATATTCTCAGGGTTTGGAATGCAAATTTAATGGGAAATTAAGCAAATAATATAATCAATCTATCTCTGCACTTGTGCTGTGGAACAAATTATTTTTAAAAAGGTTATACTTTTCAGATACTTTGTTAAATGATTGAGAATAAAGTTACCCAAAGCATTACAAGAAGTGCCTAATCACTCATTTTTGAGCTTACTAAAGAGTAAAATACTGTTCTTTTAAATAATGCTTTTTAACAGGTAAGTTTTTATAAATAAGCAAAAGTAACCCTTTAAATTTCATCAGTTTAAAAATATTTTCTAAAATTTCTCAAGTATGAAACTTCAGTTTTACTTTGTAACACTTGGATGTGTTTACCTTGCATTTAAGTCAATATGGCTGTAGATTGGAGCTGTCAAAACTATCCCTGATTTTGGTGAGTTGAACTAGATGAGAATCTCAGAGAATGAGATTAGCAACCAGTTTAACTTCAACATCATACAAAAACCTTCTTAACAAACATAGATTCCTGCATTTGAAAATATCTCAACTTTAGCCTAAGGTGATACCTTGAAAATCTTGCATTACTCACACAATTGTTTTGGTTTGATTATCATTCTGTAGTTGAGAAGAAGAGCTAAGAGAAAAATATCAACTAGATGTCAATAGCCAGTTCTTCTGATTTCCTCAGTATTAAAATGTCAGAAATGCAAAATAGAGAGGTGTGGATCTTGTATTTAATTGTTTACCTCATAAAGCGGGTTCTAGGAAGCACAGAAACAGTCCTGAATATCCACGGGTGGACTTGTCCTGAGTACCTCTGTCTGAAAATGAATCTGTGTTTTTCTGCAGATGTACCTCTGGGCATGGGTACGATTGAAGTACCATTGGAGCTGCCTTATCCTGGGAAGAGACCACACCAGAACTGGGAACAGTTTCCACTTTTGTTTTCAAGGAGTAAAGATGTCAGAAGTCATTGTCCCAATCTGAAGAGATATAGCAAATACTATTAGCTTCAAAAATCCATTAGTGTTGTCCTGATTGACTCATTTTTCACATATTGTGGTATTAGATGTCATGGTCCAACTTTGCCAGGTAGATCAAATAATTGTAAAAAGGTAGTATAGGAAACTTCTCTATGCAAAAGTATGCAAACAAGAAAATGTCATTGAGAACAATTAATTTGAAGCTATCACTGTTACAGAACTTAATATCTGAAGTCATGAAAGAGCTTTCCTAATGCAGAATGAGATGAATTAATTCCTCTCAATATTCTTCTGACCATAGCAGGTACCTTTCAAATGCAAATGGAATCCAGATCTGACATAACCAGAATATTAAATAAACTGTAAAGAGAATCAATGTGCTGCTTAAATGCTTCATACGACAAGTGCCCTTTGAGTGATTTATCTTGCAGCATTTTTAGCTGCGTTTGAGAATTTCCCCAGGATCTGAGATACGCTCTTTTGTTTCCAGGAGAGTTTTCAATAAGGAAGGACCTCCTTGTATTCCCATTACGCTGACAACAGGCTACCTATAAGTACTATAGGTTTTACAAGCTCAGTCCCAATGTAGATTGTAGGAGAAATGGACATGCAAAAATGGTACCAAAGTGCTTATATGAACACCTTTACAGGATTTGTGGGATTCTCCTCTTGAAGTTGTTTGGCTATTCTGTCCAGATCTGTTCCCTCCAGTGCTTCAGCCACCTTCATCACAGCAGGTATTTGTCAGCAAAAGCCAGCAACACAAACATCTGTGTCTGTGGCATTCCAGGTCTTTAACAGTCTAAATATCACTCTAGTAACATTGGTTTTGTGCAGTGGCTGGAGGGCTTTGGGGTGAGACTGGTGCTCTGTCAAAAGCAGGAAGCCCTGGGTTAGTGTAAGACAGAGACAGGTCCTTATGGAGCAAGATGCTGTGTTAAAAGCACAGGGCTCACAGGGGGTCAGCTGCAAGAGGCCTGAATCCAGTACCGATGCTACAGGATGGCTGTGATTTTATTTTTAAATGGATTTAAGAAATAATACATCTCTGCATTATTTTAGGAGATTTGAATTATCATTCCCCTCCCGCCCCAACATCTCCCTGTGAACAGAAAAGTAGCTATATGGTCTTGTTAGCATAAATATAACAGACAGATTCAGGCTTGCACTATGCCCTGAGCAACGTAATTCCCAGTGGCTGTGCAAATCAGGATAAACATGAGGTCATGGTAAAGAATGATCTATTCTTCAACTGAAAAAGTGTAAATAGAAAAAACACTTTTGCAACAAAAAAATAAAATTATTGTTTTTGAGGGGGAGTGGATTGCATGCATTATTAATCTGCATCCATATGAGAGACTGAAGAAAGACATTCCAGTCAGTAGATGATGCCCTTGAATATCAATATCTGTTTGAGTGCCAAGGAAAAGCAAATAGCAGCAGCCAAAGGGGATGCATTTCTTGAATTACAGCACTTTTCATTAGCCAGTCCCCTGGAGGATTCCTCTGGATGTGCAGAAATGCTGACTGTGATCACATGAGAGCAGGGAATGAGGGACAATAAAGTCTTTATGAACGCAATAAAATGTCCAACTCCTGGATAACCAAACAGAATACATACCTTTGTTCCCTTTCAGATGCAGAGGGCTGATTCCAAATCAGAGAGAGAGTAATGTACGATTGTCCTAAAACTTTTCCCTTGAACCATAATTGATTCATCTCTGCAATATATTTTTTATTAAAAAATGAACAGTTTTTGTCATCTAGTGTCTGTGACTACCATACTCATTTTTCTTTTGGTGGAGTTGTATGTGATTCATTGCAGACTGTCTACTATCTGCTAGAGAAGAAAAGGATGCCTCCTGTGGAAGTACATATAGATGGTACAAGCTCTGTGGCCTCTGCACTGTATGCTATAGGCAAAGAGTTTCTGAGTGAAATGGAAAATGATGCTGAACATGCTGAACCTGCCAATGGATGTGATGCTGAATTGTTAGGAGGATGTAATTATTGATAATCCAGTTGTTGGCAGTCTTCCTTCATCCCTAACCACTATTATTTGGCAGAAGTGAGGCTTGAGGAGCAATTTGAAAACGGAAATGCAGAGTTTTTCCAAATACTACAGTGGGATCCTTGAGTCACAGGAAAGGGGTGATGTGAGGCAACGATCTGGGCAGAGATGCAAAAAAAGAAATGTCACTGCTCAGAGAGAAGGGGAATCAATGCAGATGGGAAATAATATTGTAGTGGACTTTAGAGATTAATATGAACACCCCAGGTTTCATCAAATTAATTTATATGTCAAGAGGCTACATGACTCAGAGCATCCTTTTCTTTACATTTCCCAAATTTCTCTGGTTTTGACTGTAACACAAATCTGGGCCTTAGTGATTCAGTACTTGTTCAAATACAACATGCATCTTGTATCTGATATCAGTCTTATTATCCATGCATATTAAAATTAAATCAGTGATTTGCAACTAATTCATTGCTCCAGAATAAGAAAATGTGGTTATTTCCTTCTCACCTACCAGGTGATTTTGCTGACTGATTTTCAGGGAATATTTGTAATATTCTTTGGGAGCAATCCTACCTTGTGGATTTGTTTGACATAAAGCTCATCTGCTCAATTGATTCATGTTTCCTAGAGTCATCCTGCACTTCAACACAGCAATTTTGTGCCTGTACTTCTCTCTTTGTGGTATTAAATTATCATGATAAATTCTCAAAGGATCAGCAAGTATTATGCTGCAAGTTGCAAATTCAAAACATTTGGTATTACAGACAAGGAAATAAATTTCTGAAAAACAAGAGATGAACCTTACAATTTTTCCAAATGCAAAGTAATCCTTAACCAAAGTAGAAACTAATTGTAATGAATTTTAGTTATTTAGAGCATGACAACAGTGATTCCAGCCATCAAATGTAAATGAAATACTGGATACTTGAATCAACTTCCTGAGCAAGAAACATAGAGCAAGCTGAATCAAATACAAATTAATTCTCGGATCATATACTGGTGCAAAGCCATGGCTGGTGAAGCTTGGACATGTATCATATGAGTCTTCTGGACACCTTTTCAGCCTTGTAGGATATCAAGTAGTCTAAACAGATGTGTTATGAAGCTGTAAAAAGATGTCATTTTAAAATGCAAGTATTCCATTCCACACTGCTGATAGGTTTTTGTTGTCCTGGCTATTTCTTATTCTAACTGCTTGGTTTCACAAAAAATGAGAGAGGGAGGCTATACTAATTGTTTGTTGCAGTTTATTTTCTGAGCATACCCTCAGTGCTCAGAAGTGTCCATCAGGCAATGTAGTCCCTGCTGTATTCAAAGCACCAAGCACTTCAGCAGGAGCTGTGATTTCTTGGCATCGTCAAACCATGGGAGCATTATTAAGCACAGAGGCAGGGATCAAAGTCTCTGTTGCTTCCTTACTTGAGGCGTATGTGTCAGGAATAGTATTTTGCACACATTTACTGACTTACAATCGTGTTTTCAAAGCTTTCACACCCTTATTTTAATAAAATACATAGCAGTTTTATCAGTTACTGTATGCACTGGAGTTCTCTTTTCCTTCTGAAGAATGACTATGTTATGCATTTTCAGGAGAGGAACTTTACAATTTATAATAAAACAAATGACATTTATACATTAGAAATACACTACTCAATATCACTCTTTTTTTTTCCTAGTTATTAGCTTTTGACTAACTGTATGCTTATACTCTACAGTTGACAGAATTTAACACAAACAAGTTCCCTACATCTTCTGAAAGAAATCCAGGTGGAGTTTCTAGAGAATGTACAATGAAGAAGACAAAAAGTTGTTGCCCAGTTTATTAATGAAGAGAGCAACTTCCAGAATGACTTCTGTTGGATGAGTGCATGTGCATGTGTGCGTGAAGACACAAATCAGAGGATTCGCCCAAGGGACTGTCAGCTAGGAGATGACAGCTTCTTAAAGTGTAGTAATTCAATTGCTTCCACTCATTTAGACATAATCTTCATGAAGGCAGCCTTTGCTGGACATCTACACTGTATTTCTGAACAAGAAATGAAATAAAAGACAGAAGAAAAAAACATCTAAATCATGTGTAAACCAAACATGATTTGCTCCTGAACAGGCAGATGTGATCAGCTTATGCAGGGGTGGAACATGTTGGGGAACAACATATTTGAATGTAGTGAATTCATCTTGTTTTAAAGACATTTGAAATTATTTATTTTGCCGGGAAGACTTTATTGACGTATTATGTTGTGACATTTTATTTAACTGTATGTCTCTTTTCTCAGGTGCCAGTGGCTTCAGAACAATAGAGTAAAAGCAACACTAAGACGCATTAGGTCTATTAATTCTAAACCACTATTTTTATTTGTTTTATAAGCTTCTGGAGTGATCAGAGAGTGGGATGAAACCTGTCATGTTTCATTGTTGGATTTTTTATTTCCAACCTATCAACTAAATATTTTCTGCTTTCTGGGATGACTAAATATTTCTTCTATCCATGAATTTTGCTGATTTTTAATAACTTACATTGCAAAAACAAGAAAAAGCTCCAGCCCTCCAGGGTTTAAAGTTGGAATTTGGCTTGTACATGCCTTATATGGAAGAGATGAAGAAAGTAGCATCTGTGCGAAAAGACAGCATGATTGAGATGCTCCAAAAACCCAACATCCAGCACCAATGAAAAGAGATGAAATCCCAACAAGGAGATGGAGCTTCTCTGTGGCAGGAAGGGAGAGAGGCTGCATACTGCTCCCTACTTGCAGTGAAACATGTTTAACACTCAGCCTTCTCATTCACCTTTTTATCTGCCAGTGCCTTCCTTTTGCCATCATGTCTAGTCATGTCCAGACTACCCATAAACCTTGTTAATCTCTTTCATTTACATATCAATTTTGAATTGTGTTGTATTTATTTCTGATCCTATCACATGAGAAAAAATCCAAATGCATAAAATCATACCCACACGTATGTCTGCCAGGAAGACACATGTTCTTGGCTTCTTTATAGCCTCCTAAGTGTTAGTTTTGCCGTGGCCTGCCGCAAGGAGAGAGTTATGCCGTGAGCATCCTTGCACAACATGAAGGGAGCGTCTGTCTGAAAGGATACGCAGCACTTAGGAGATACCAACTCATATTGTCCCTGAATCATCTACCAAAACCCATGGAAGTCCCAAGGGCGAGCTCACACTTCACCTCAAATCATGAGATGGGAGATGATGAAAGATGGACTTTTTCTGTAGGACTAGATCTCAGTTGGGGAAATTGTCTAAATCACTGTAAGAATTAGCCTAATCTGGGAAGGTCCTGGCCGAAAGGTCTGCAAAATCCACCTTGAAGCAAAACTAGAGTGTGAAATGCCCAGAAGGCTCTCTGCTTCCATACATTATAATTGACAAACTGAACTCAACAGTTTTAGTGGAAATTAGGAGTAATTTTCCTTGCATTTTGAAGCTTGTCTCATCCACTTTGTCCTCAGTGTTTTTTTCCCCAAGGCTTAACCATGTTTCATCTGTATTCCTGGCCAAACCTTTGATATTAAACATCTCTCTCCAGAGAGCACAGAGCAGTGGATGTTCCCTGGTCCAAGTCCCCACATTTGCATATGTCTGTGTCGTTATAACAGTCCTATTTCTGTCTGATTTTTTTGTGCCAGCTCTTGCTCAAAAACAATTCAAACATCTCCATCTTGGCCAGGCCAACTCTGCACCTGCACACGGGTGCTAGCTAACATCAATACCAATTTCCGTCCCTCATTAATTATACTGAATGACATGGGAATGCTGCATCTCCAACAGCATCACATTTGATATTTTCCTAAGAGATTCTTTTGTTAGAAGAAAGCTATTTCCCTACTTTTGCCAGCAACAGCTGCAACCCATCCATTTACAATGACTGATTTAAGTGTTTTCTATCTCATCTTACTTGTGACCACAGTCTCGATCCCTAGCTAGGTGATTCCTAAGGCATGATAAGTCTGTCCATGGATGCAGATGAGCACGACAAAAGCTTTGACTTAGTATGACATCTCCCTTTTATTTTTTTGCATGAACCAACCTTTCCCCCACTGGACACACATATATGGCTGCAAATAAGAGCAGTCAATTTTTATAATTCACAGTGGTGTCTAGCTTCCCCTCACAACTTCAGCTTCTTTGCTATATTATTCCAGGAGCTAAACTTACATTTTACCTGCTCACGTTTACAATCCAGCGTCAGTCCCAATGATTTCAACAGCAGTGAGTCATATTCCATACCAAATCATATCAAATTATTATATCGTGACTCAGAGAAGAGAGGGAGTCACTAACATTTTAGTGGGGTACTGATTTTTCAGACAGCAATTGAGTTGAAAAAGGTCTGTTATTAGCTATCTTCCAACTTTGGTTATATCATTAGCATATATAAAACATTCTGTCACTGGAATGGATTGGGCATTTCCGTAGATGTTAATATAGTTGTAAACATATCCCCTTGAGGAAATCTATCTTTTTATTCTAAAACTTAGTTTTAAGACAATCATGTTTACAGTAGGTTACTGCAAAAATCTACTACACTACATGACATTGTTGTACCATGCTACATTTTTGGCACTGCACTTGCAGTGACATACAGTATCCGTATTACTGGGATACTCACAAATATGGCCTCAACAACCACAGCCTTTACAAATCCATCTTTCATATGCTAGATATTATTAATCTCCTGATCAATATATGTCTTTCCTGGATAGAACAGAGTTTCAGAGAATAAGGAAATCCACAATAGTTATCAGGCTGAGATGCTTGCATGTCTTACAAAGATATCATGGCAAATCCATAGGCCCGAAAAGTCTAATCTCTTAAGCATCCATTCCTGGTTTCTGTGCTTTGCAAGATGAACGTATTGCCATATTTCAAAGACTGTGTGTGAAGTTCCATTCCAAAACTGTCTAATTCAAGTGTGACTTTGCCTTTTTTTGCTGACTCTGGGTCGTCTCTGCTTGGGGCAGCAGTCAAGTCTCTTTTTCAAGAGAAAAAGCTACCTGTAAGTTTCAAGAGCAAAATGACACATTAAGGTGTCCTAAATATCCTTAATCATTCAAAAGGTAGGAAAAAACAGACATTGAAAATGCGACCTTAGACCTGCTCCTCTCACAGTGCATGTTCTGTGTCATTAACTATGTGGCCACACACTTTTCTTAATACAGCACAGTAATTTAATTGAACTCCCTAGATTACTGGGTGTGTGAGGATATGGTATCAATTACTACTCACTGTGTGTTCCATCTCTCCTGGAAGTATGTATATTATTCTGGAAATGTGGTCATTTTCTGCAGCCCTTCCTCAGCAGGTCTTGCCTGAGCAGTTTTGGTTGTGTTTAACAGAAGTTCCTACACTTGAAGAAACCTGACAATGGAAAAAGAAATAGGCAAGACATGGGACAGAGAAACAAAAAAATCTCTATCTTCTCTTTGGCCATCTGTTCAGTGGCACAGATGAAGTTACCTCTAATGGAGACACCAACTCTGGGTTGTACCTAGAGCCCTTTGTGAGTTTGTAGCTCTGTTTATAAGAGTGGCCTTGTCTATCTTACCATGTAGTGTGGCAGGACTGTTACAAGGGCAGGGTGACAGTGAGCTCGCTGGAAACAATCATACTGATGGACTCAAAATATTTGAACTTTATGTCTACCACTACAAGAAAGCAGGAAAGGAAATGTCTCATTCCTGCAGCTCATGGAAGTTACATGGGGTGGCTAGAGAACAACCACTCTGATGTCTTGCCTCTGATACCACCTTATCTCAGTGTGACCCTGGTCTACATAGAGAGGGACACAGCTTAATTTTTAAGTCCTGAACTGGAGAGCATTGTTCAGCCACATTTCACTGCCAGGACTGTGTAGAACCACTCTGTGCTTTCTGCCTATGCACACATGCCAGGGATCAAGATGCGGGATCCATGAGGGAGAATGGGCTGGAAGGGATTTGTCTCCTGAATGGGAATTAACTCTTCACTGCTTTGATGTGCTGCTTCTTTGCCAACATGCTTGGTTGCATTTAAATATTGTTTCAAGTAATCAAGGCTAAAGTGCATCCTATTAATAGAGAGAATGGTCTTAGGAACTCTGAGTTGGGGAAAGAACCTGTCAATCCTGTTATTGGCAGTAACTTGACCTGGTGTGTCAGAAAACAAGTGGCCACGATTCTTGTCTATATACCAGTGAAACCAATGTGAAGAAAACAGCCTTTGACTTCTGTGCAATAAAGCTGCTGAAGAAAATACATCAGCTTGTCTCTTGCCTTCAAGGTAGAGAGATGGACAATGAAACCACGGACATCAGTAACTGACCTACCTGTCAAAGGCTGTAAATTGCCAGCATATAAAATCTTACAAGGTGAATTGTGCAGGCTCAGAGGAGACTGTATGATCACCATAAGGCTCAGGTAGGTTCTGGAAGGTAACTCTGCCAAGGATTTATTGAGACCCAGATTTGATTATTTCATTTTTTTATGTTTCATCTAGTAGTCACCACCAGAAGCAATGTCAAAGGAAAATTGAAAAGCTAATGTTTCAAAAGATCTCCTTTCTGGTTTGTATTTACCAGGACATTCTCTCTGTGAGTCTCCCTTTAAAGAAACCCTGGAATAATTTTCCTACCTATTTCCCTTCCTCTTTATATAAGTTGTTTTACTGTGTTATTCACTGCAATATCTTGTGGTATTTTCAAAGAACCTGACTAACTTCTGTAAATGTCCTTGCCTACACCTCCCCTCCTCAGGGAGAGAAGTGTGTACATTGAGGCATTTTGTCTGGAATTTTTTTGAGAAGTAATGTCACAAACTGAATGTGTATATTTGTATGTCTATAAATTTCTGGTAAACACCAAGGCCAAAAAAATTCACTTTGCATTTAAGGAGATTGTGAGGTTCAAGGAAAAGTGAGATTGTGAAAGGATGGATGCCAAGGAAGAGTATTTAATTTTGACTCAAATGTTAAAATATAATTTTAAATGTTCAAAACCCTGAATTATGTAAGTGTTCTCAGTATATATTCTCTGGGATCAATTAACAATGTTTTTAGTAATTACTTGTAATTTATTTACTAAAGTTATTGACAAGGAAGATTTGCAGCTGATAGTGAGGTAATAAAAACTACAATGTCTATTTTAAATGTGCATAATTTCTCAGACAAAGTTAATTTGTGGTTTAGAGAGTTAAAAACCCACATATGACACATTTTTACTAAATTGTGTACAGAGACAATACCTCAGAAACATTATTTGTGTTTTGTGTGGAACATTACTGTAGGACGGCAGGAAACACCAACAATTTAGAAATGTGTAAACAGAGGGATTAATGGAAAGAATGACATACTGCCAATAAACCATCAGCACTGAGGCAGCCAGCTGCCAGCTAAGTTAAGGACACATGAAGCACAGGAGCTGTTGACTTTTAATTCTCTTTTTTGTGAGCTTATTCTCCCTTCTGTCTTTGAAGCTACTATTTCTTGGACCACAGTCTGATGTGGAGTGATTTGGCAGTCTTTCTAATGAGAAATGCTTAAGCAACAGATCATTATGGGAAAAGGCTTGTACCATACAAGCATCTTCTTGCACAGTGAAACTGTTACTGCAAAAAAAAGGTTTATTCAAGATTTACACTGCTTTGCTTTTGCCTTGTTAATCAGGAACAAATCATTCAGACTCTCCTCTCTTAGGAGCAATCAGAGGGCACAGTAAGGAAGGCTTCATGAGGTGACAAAAGCATCCCTGGTCCCAGTTACAGCTGCAGGAGCTGCTTCCCTGGATGGGGCTCTCTGCCTCCCTGCAGTGGGAAAAGAGGGCATATTCTGGAGAGTTTCAAAATCAGAAGTGGTACAACACTAGAATGTCAATCAACAGTGTTACTTAACCACCCTGTAGCATTTTGCATTGTTCAAATGGTCCAGCTCAGATCAAAATGTGATTTAGCAATGATTTGGAGAGGTTTGGGAGAAGAGCAGCTTGATTATGTATGCTGCTTTTTGCATTTATCCAGTTGTTATTATTGTATTTTTTTCATATCATGAGCCATACCATGTAGAGAGCCAAAAAATACAACTAGACACCATGGGCTGGAGAGGTCCTTCTTGCTGATGAGAACCGGCTCTGCCATGGAATCCTATTATATAATCCTTCCCACAAGCTGATTAAACTAATTCTTTTCTCTTGCTGCTACCCATCATTCTTCTGAAGATCAACCACTGTCAAACAGAATCTGCCGCTAAGCAGCAGCCTAACTTTATCAATTAGTAGTATATGGTTCTAAAGAAAAACTTTCACAAATTATATAAATGGATTCCCCATGCATTAAGATATCACATATCTCTGCATTTAGATTAGAAGTTTCAAATTTTAAAGCTATTTTGTTGAACAAGAGACAGAGACTTCTCATGATTTTGAAAAGCACTGAGGAACTGAACACTTTTGCAAATCTCTAGTAGTGAGAATTAGAGAATCCTACTTGCTGTTCCTGAAACCTAAATGGACTTTCAAATCTGGTTTTAATTCTGTCTTCCACCCCGGAAAACAGGTCGTTTTCTGTGGGCACAGAGTTTCATCTTCATTTCAGAGGATCACAACATGTTGAAATCTTTTAAATCTGCTTGACACAGAACCAAGTGTGCTCCTTTTGTGCCTGCAAAAGCAAATTTACAAGCTATGATACTTAAGGAGACATGATGGTAAGTTGATCAGGTATGCAAAGTAAAAACTATAACAAAACTACGCAAGGTACAAAAGCTTGTTGCAGGCTGAGAAGGAACTTAAGTTCTCCTGGAGATTCATGTACTTATGGAGTCCTGGCCCAGCTTTTAAATGCTTGAGTATTTTTAAAAACTGCAATGCTTCGCAAGTAAAATAGTGCCATTAATATGAATTTTAAAACTGAGTACCAGGGCTGAGCAATATTAGCCTCAAGTCTCATTAAAGACATTCTGGCACTGAGGAGCTTGAGGTCACTAAAAGTTTCACTGCATCAGTTCTTCAAAGAAGTTGTACGGTGAGTTATTGCAAATGGTGAAAAATGGCCAAAATGAGGATGTACTTAGTTCTTGCAAAAACACATTGAAAGAGAAAAAGGAGCTTCATGACCTCAGACAACTTTCTAATTTTTTGACTGATGGCAGTACAGAAAGAGTTGTCAATCCTTTACCAATTAAGTTTAATGACTGCCAGAAGTATTTAACACTTCAGTGCACAGTGACCTGCTATGTTGCACTGAGATTACTGGCTTTTCTTTCTAGGCCACAACTCTGTAGATGTCTGCATTTTAAACATATTTATGCAGGATCTGGGTAGGGATGTGCGGGCAGTGCCCATTTTGGGCAGGGAACAATTTCCTGAGGATGAATTTCTGGAAGAGTTGTGTCAGTGTGATGGGCTTTTTCTGGCCTTTGTGGCTCTTTGTGTGCACTCCATGGGTACCAGCAAGTCCTTACCTCTTAATGTTTAACACCTGCTTACGCCATGGATAAATCCTTGCATGGTTCACATGGGGTGATCAATGTGAATTTGGTTACTGCTGCATCTTAAGCAAGATGGAAGGAGAAGGAGGTGGCAACTATGGCTGGATGGATGAGCCCAGATGCGCTCATGTGCTGGTGTGACTGAAAATGCATTCATTTTCTTCATGCAGTTAGAAAACTTCCCTTTTCATAGCTAGCATGGTCATTATTTGGACCTAGTTTAAGAACAAGAGATAACACACCAGAACAGAGTTAATGTTTTTAATTGCTCTGGTCTGAGAGCCAGGGACATTCTGAGTGCTCTGCCCACAGGTGTGAGGCATCAAGGAAGGGGGGCATGGATGGGGCAGAACTTGACTGACATCCAGACTGATCAATGAGAGTATTCCATTCCATTAATGTTATGCTTCAGTTTTAAGGAGAGTCAGGATCTTCCACGCTCGCTTCTTTGACTTCTTCACTCTTTTTGTCAGAGCCGCGGAAGTTCTGTTCAGGACTTTCATTAGTTTGCTTTTTGTCATTTTGAAGAGGCCTCTGGGCTTTTCTGCCTTTTTTCAGCTGTTCAGGACCAGGTGCTGCTGCCTGGGACTGGCTGCTCGGTGTGGATGGAGTTTGTGAGGAATCGCATTGAGTATCTTTTATTTTATATTCTAATTCTATTATATATATGTTTCCTAGTAGTGTATTAGTATTTTGTTATCTTATTAAACTGTGTTTATCTCGATTCAAGTTTGTCCCTTCCCATTTGATTCTGTCCCCTATTTGGAGAGTGGGGAAGGGAGTGAGTGAGTGACTATTGTGGTTGCATTGCTGGCTTGGGTTAAACCATCATAGCTCATCTCCTCTAACACCTCTTGTCTAAAGAAAAGGGATCCAGTCTGAACCAGGCATCTGAGTACGGCTGTTATTAGTAGAGGAAAACGGGTACCAGTTCCAGTGACAGCAATAGGATAGACCTGATCTCCCTGTGGAGGTGCTGCTCTTCCTTGGCTGGTTATAGGAGAAGCCCAGATGGCTTTCAGACTAGGCTATTACATTTTAGGAAAATTTAGTTATATGAGATAGATCCCACCTTTCTGAGTGGCAATTAATGCTGGGAGGGCAGTGGTCTTTGCTTGTCCTCTGTAGTTGTCCCTGGTCATACAAAGTGTCTCCCTGAGATCTGTGTGGCAGAGGACAGAGGAGGATGGTTCCCTGCAGCGGCATTGCTGTCCATAGCAAGATCAGCAGAGCTGGAAAGTCTTTCTCAATTTTTTTAAAAGAAAAAAGAGAATCCAATTCTAGTCTCAAACTTCGTCACAGATTTTCAACAAGTACTAAGTCTGGAAACTACTGAGGACGTATAGGAGGGTGTGTGACCTGTGCTGGTTAGGGCCAAGGGGCAAAATGCTAGCACCTCTGATTATGGTCCTTGTACTATGCTAACTAGGAACAGAAACAACTGAGAATCTTGCAAGGAATTGCAAAATTACCAGATTAGTCTTGCAGACTTGTGAAATTTTACTTTTTAAATGAGATTTGAGTAAGCACCTGGACAACTTTATGGGCCTCCAGACCTACAAAATTCAGTGTATCACTAGGAGCTGACACCAGGGTTATTGATCTCCTCCCACTTTAATTTTCTAAGCTGAAAAGCCAACAATTTAAACATAATGAAAGTTCTTAAATTCATTGATTTAGAGGATAGTATATGTATATTTTTTTCTCCCCATCAACTATGTTCTACCATATGTTTGTCTTTGTTCACATTCAGTCTACTATAAACCATATTTGCAATAAATTATTATGTCAGATTTATTAGTTTTGAATTGTGTTAACAGAGTGGCTAGTCATTGATATCTCATCATTTGGGACCTTTTTACTAGATTTCTTTTTTTCTTCTTAGTTGTAAAATATTGTCTTAAAAATTTTAGAATATGTGAAGACTACCTCATACTAGTTTTTTTCCATTTACTTACTTTCCTTCCCCATCTTCACTGCATCATGTAGTTTAAATAGTGCTTGCTGCACTTATATTTTTGACTAAAAGTAGTTTGTATTATTTTGTTGGTACCACAGATACCAGAAGATCTCTGTGTGATACCAACTTGTATTGCATCAGCCAAGTTTTGTTGAAATGCCCTAAAATAACAGGGAAAATTGCATACTATTCATTTCACCTATAGGTTCAATGAAGATGATTAAACTTCCAATTTAAGTGCAATGTGTGTTAATACACACTTCATATGCATTAATGCAGAAAATTCTGCCAAGTCTTTTTAATTGGATTTAACTATTCTTTAGAAGAATTTAATATTTTTCATCTGGCAGGAATTTGTCATTCCCCAATTCAGAAGTCACATCACTTCAGATTAAAAATGCCTGAATTAAATGGAACTGCAATGGAAGAAATAAAAAATTTAGCAGTGGCTAAATATCAAGAAAGCAGAAAGACCTATAGCAAGATGGCTTTTTCTTGCCAAGAAAGAATGTAAGACTTGACAGAATATTTTAGGAGACCTGTCTGACATGAGGATAGACAGGCCTTTGCTGCACCACTCATCTGGGTTTTGAGGCCTTACTACGCTCATCTAAAGCAACGAGATCTGGAAGGTATTAGGTAACTTAGAATTGAGACCATCTTGAAAAACACTTTTGCTTGAATTTACTGGATCACCGTATAGCTCCTCCTGAATGAACATTAGAATCTGCATCGCACCAGAGACCTGTAATCGGTGGGACAAGGAAGTCTGAGTCCCTTGCCTGGGAATGGTCCCAGCCTGGTGGCTCGTGACATGGCCAGATTCCAGTGCTGCTTTTCCCGAAGTGAGTGTCTGCTTCTGAGAGATATCTTCCAGTTACAACAGCAAACAGCATGACTTTCCACTCTGCCCACTGCACACTGTTTCTTCATCAGGTGGAGAAAAAATAGTCAAGCTTTTCACATATTACTTTCCCATAATCATGCCTGCAGCAAGCTGCACGTTTTCCATGTGTTTATCCAATATGACATTTACTACTGTCCCTATGTTTTCTTGAGGACTGAACAGGGACATTATCTGACAATGGGCACATTATAAACACCACCGCTTGCTCTGCATTTCTAAATATACATGTGTCCAGAAAAAGCAGATGCTTGCTTGCCCGAGCTTCGTTCCTTAAAAAATATAAGAAACACTTGGGTAAATCCCTACATTCCAGTTTGAAAGCTGTGGAGACCAACTCAAAAAAGAAAATGAGGACCTCAAACATTCAGCTGTGGCTTTTCTTGAATTAAAGCTGTAGCTATGTTGCTGCCAGAGAGCAGGCAGCAATAAGGCGGATGCTGCACTGACTCCTGTATGTCCACTGTACAAAATTAAACCCCAGCTTGGGGGGCTGGCACTGAACAGTGAATAATCCTGCCTATGGGAGTCCTTGGTGGAGCTGTTTGCTTGTCGGCAGCTCTCTCCTTGGGAGTGCTGCACCAGCCATATAACTGCAGATGAGCAGGACTCCTGCCCTGTGCTGTGCCATGCCTGAGGGCAGCTCGCTGCAGCACCCACCCAGTGACACCGTTTGCACCCAAAACTGGGGTGCAAGAAACAGTCCTGTGAAAGCAAGGGAGAAGCGAAGGGGCTCTCCTTGAATCCTATGAAATATTCTGGCTCTGAGCTCATGTGCTGTGGTTGGTTTAGGGAGCAGAGTTTCTCCTTGCCACTTTGAACAAAAAGTATTGAATGGAACATAAACAATTTGGGGGCCTTAGGACATACATGATGGCTGTATAGATTCCTGATAGAACAATGGCATTGGTTGCTTAAGGCAGTGCTTTATATCCACCTCCAACATGCCGCAAAATATAGCACAAGAAACTCCAGAGAGCCATCAGCTAATAATAAAATTGCTAACTATAATCACATAGCATGAGGAAAGGAATTATTTTGTTTCACATATTGCTTTGAAATATTAAAAATATTCATTTTTTCAAATGTTCCTTCCTGCGGGGAGTAACTTCTACAGACGCACTTGGGAGTGTAAGCCTGTGTCTGCTGCTGGAGCAGACAGGGACAATGCTGCCTGCAAACACTGGGACCTTCAGGAAAAGCAGGAGAGGAGAATCTGGCAAGGTTCAAAGAGGTTAAAATCAAGTCCCTCTGATGCATTTTTATGAGACAACTCCCCAGATGAAGTGTTTTGAACTTCTGCTGCTATTACTAAAATGTGAAAATATTTTTTTCTCTTTCACTTCAAATACCCTTCACTGGATGCATAAATGCTGTAAATGTTGTCTTTATGAAACACTTTCTTGACAGCCTTTTAATTATAGTAATTAAAAACTGTTTACAAAGTCAGATGAAAAGAAGGTTGAGCTATCTCGGCCTGTGACTTCCCCTGCCTAAAGGGTCCTGGTGACAGAGCTGGTAATAGTTTTTGACTGTGAAAAAGTCTTACCTCTACAGCAACAACAGCCACAGCCTGATGGAGCCTTTTGTGTCTGTGGAAAATTCCAACATATTATATTGTCATATCTATGATAGTATAAATGACCTCAAGCTTTGAATAAAATACAGTAGCTGGTGTTATCTATTTAAATGATTAAGCAATGAGCTAGGGACAAATCTCCCCTGTCATTTCTGTGTCTGCCTGCTGTGCCAAGTACACAAAGAAAACATGAAGACATCAGTATGAGATGCATTTTCAGTCTGGGAGCTTTTAGGGAAATTACAGGGTTCTGCAGAATGTCATTCCCCGTTAGGATTGACTAGTGTTAAACTGGAAAAGGAAAGATCCCGTGTACTTTTTCCTCCTCTGTGAATCTGCACGCTATGTTTAGGCAGAATGTTTTATCTAATTGAGGGTAATAACTCTATAAAATCAAGCCTGCCATTTCCTTTTTGTGGCTATCCAGTTTCAGTCTACCATTAACAAGTGCAAAGTACAGTGTTGCCATGACATTTTGTGAATAGTTTAAAACACTGAGAGGATGTCCCTTGTTCTGACCCACAGAACCATAAAAAGCAAACGAACAGTTTCGACTTGGCAAAACCTTCATCTCTAAGCCCAAGGGAAGAAGCTTTTCTTTACCAAAATAAGGCACTGCAGGGATTAGACTCTGTTATGGTAGTGTCCAACTCCCTTGTCAGCTGATGTTCTACTGAACACAGATTTTCTGTGAGCACATTTGAGATACCTGGTTATAATGACTGCAGAATATTAATGTTTTCTTTTTTTTTAAAGGGGGTTTTTTGTTGTTGTTGTTGTTTTTGTGTTTTATTGTCTACATAATTGAAGTTGGTCATTGTACACTGACCATTATAAGCCAGAGAAAACACAACGCTTAAGGTGAACACGTCCCAAGTGTCCAGAGAGGCTCATCAGCCGTTGCAAGATGCCTCACCGGAGTCTGTGCCAATCAGACTGGGAAAATCAGAACAGCTGACACACCAAATTAAGAGTTTAAAAAACAAAACTCCCGTCTCTACCCTGGTCCCCATGCACTGTTTGATGCACTAGAACTTCAACTTTCAACCAGTATCACAGTATCACAGTATGTTTGAGATTGGAAGGGACCTCAAAAGATCATCTAGTCCAATCCCCCTGCTGGAGCAAGAACGCCTAGGTGAGGTCGCACAGGAACATGTCCAGGTGGGTCTTGAATGTCTCCAGAGAAGGAGACTCCACAACCCCCCTGGGAGGTTTGAGAATAAACTAGTAACTTTACAAAATACAACCAAAGAAAACATGGTGGTGGGAATCATGTGGTCTATTGTCTGCAAGTCATGCACACTGATCTTTTTCAGATGACCATAAAAAGCTTTCTAGTAATAGTACCCTATTCTCTTTTTATATGTCTGCAGCTTCATATGGCAGATATTCTTCCTCTTTTTCTGTTACTGGTTCTTCCCCAAACACAGCTGTGAAAATTCTCCATAAATGCACTCTGTCATTTACTACTTCTAAACTCTTTATTAGCTTCTGAACTCTTACAGCCAATGGTACTTGAAGGTGTTTCTGTACCAGGAGTTCATACAGCAATGGGTCCTGCACTGAGTATTTGTAGACTTGCTTTTTCAGCCTAACTTTCAAAGCTGAGTTTGGAGCAAGCCTCTGTCATGGCCAAAGAATGCTCCCCCTCCAGTCAATCTGCCACAGGAATGGACAAACCAAGATGACAGCCATCGTAAGTGAAAACTCTGTTTCCCTGGCTATTAACATACAGTTTAAGTGCACAACTGATGTACTGGGAAAATTAGGAATGGTCACAAAGTTGGTATCAGTAACCTTGTGCCCCCCACAGTGGGCCAGTGTCAATCATTAATACTTCTCATCAGCCAAAAGAATCCCTCACTTTCAAGTTTGTCCCTGAAAGCAGGATGGAGGTGAGGTAGATGGTATCCAGCCTAATGTGTGACTGTGCGCCAGATCACCTATGGACCACAGTATTGGAACTCATTGACTGTGGCATGATGCTAAAAATGTGACCTGGAGCTATTATTCAGGTTGAACGTTAGCATCCCACTCCACAATGTGGCTTAGTAATTTACTCTGTGCATCAGTGTGCAATGTGAATACAGCATGTGGAGTCTGGTCTGAATGTGGATTTCAAATTTATTGAGAAAAATCAGAGTCCTTCAAGATTAAAAGCTTCAGCTTAGTGCAGGATATTGTTGTGTTCTCTGTATAAACTTCACTAGTATTTCCATACAGTTCAGTTTCCTTAGATTTCAATTAAAAATAAAGCCTTTTCAGAGGCTCTGTTTCTTCTCATGTTCCCCAGTCCTGAACTTCAACACTTGTTCGGCCCCTCACCCTAGTAAACCCCTTCCAATGTGGAAAGGCACAGCTGGTGAGGGCTCACAGACTTCAGCACATCCATGTGCAGTAGCTGGTATGCGAGATCAGGCATCTGCTGGGTACAGAAAAAATGCACAGCACTTGTCCCCTCCTGTAAATATACTTGGCCAGAAAAACATTTAGCTCTGAGTGAGAAGCCTCCTGAATATTTTTTTCACTATCCTGCAGTAGATATTTTGCAAGGATAAAGAAACATTTACCCTGCTCCTATACACCAAAGGGGCTCTCCTTCAAACTTTTCCATAAAACTCTCCAAAAATAAAATCCTAAGCCTGGACTGTTTCCCAAAGACAAAGTATGCTAAAAAAAGCTGTTCCAATGGGAAGAATTTGCACTCCACATGACAGCTTGACTAATTTTGACTGATGCATCTATCAGCTATTAGCTGCCAAACTAACTGTATTACAGACAGACAGGTAGGATGGGAGCTTTTATCAAGGCCCACGGCTTTGAAGTCAGATTTCAGACCAGCGGTTGCTGACAAACACTTTCCTTGATGAAGAAAGGTATAATCATTTTCCCAATTCTGTTTGAAAAAAAAATCCCATGAGCTCTTCCTTTCTTCATTTTAAAGTCCTCATGAAGTGCTGGGGTGTCCCCTAGCTCCAGCGGGCTGTCTCTCCTGCATGCTAAAAACCTCTTCCAAGCAAAACATCCCAGTTAAATCAATGAAAGTGTTGCCTGAATGAGTATCTGGCCTTGTAGATGTTAAGCTTAGTGGAAAGATCCTTACATGATTGATTTCTCAAGCCTCTCAGCATCTTCCTGAATTCTCTGCTCAGGGCTTGAGCCAGAAGGCAATTATGTGCCATCTCATCAGCAGAGGATGGGAGGAAATATTAATAGCTCCCTCCTGGTGCAACATGTGGCAATGATGCTCAATCAGGGTACACGCCTTGTCCACTGCTGTTGCACCACACAGCAAAGGATGCCGCATTTTGAGCAGCTCCCAGAAAAGTCTTCACAGTGATGGTCACCTGAACCCATACACTGGTTTTACACATGAGGAAGTGGGTTTTAGACAAAGCATTCACGGTGGCAGGGGAGTGCACAGAGGCTCTTTCATAGGTGACCTGGATTGTTGTGGTTGACTCTGGTTTGATGCACTGTTTCAGATCTCTCTAAATGGGTTCTTACTGCCAGGACTGCAGAGGATCCCACCTGTTCGCTCCTTATCAGTCAAGAGATTTTCTGCTCCTGCTTCCTTCTCTGCAGCAGAAAAGAAGATGCCAGGGATGCTCTGGACCAGACTGCCCAGGTCAGTCTGCACATTGCAGAGCCACTGGGGGAAACACTGACCTCCTTCTGCCCCCTCCCCAGATAACTGATTTTCCCACCCATACTGGGACATGACCTCCCACTGCCAGCAGAAACATGCTTAACCTCCCAAAATATGAAAGACAGCTCTTTCCCCACTTGGTTTCTAGAGGAGATCCATTTCCCAGGGGATTCACCTGCCACAGGGAAGGATCACAAGACACTTGTCCATCACTGCTGCTGTCACTGGAGGGCTGAAGAGTCTGGAGGAGCCATTTAAAGAAGTTAACATGTGGCAGTGAACACAGCAGGTGGTCCAAGGGGTATTGCAGCATCAAGCAGTGGCTGGAAGATCAAGAGAGGCAAGAGGAAGGGGCAGGCAAAGTGCAGGTTGAAGGAGGTATTTTCTGGGAGATGAGAACTAACAATGCCTTGTCAAGAGAATTTTTCAAGCATCATTGGCTTATTTCTAAGGAAGTTTATGCTGCCTGCCCCTTGGTTTGGTAAAACTCACTTGTTTTTTCCACCTCCTGCAAGCTTTGCATTGCTGTAACTGGGGTAGCAATGCTGGGTGTTCATCAGTACATGGGGAAGGCACATACGAACCACTTCTGTCTCTGCAGAGTTAATATATGCTGGTGTCGACACCAGGCTTCCTTCAGAAACTGAAATGGTTTCGAAAGTAATGACAACAAAGAAGAAGTTTCAGGCCTTGTAAAACTCCTCTAAGGCTTGATCTTGAAGGGCCACTTGAGGTTATTTTATGTTAGGATGAGAGGAAGGCTTTGACATTACCAGGAACATTTGTCATTACCAGGAACTTTTTCTTCAGCATGGTAGTCCTGCTTCAAACAGACGCAAACAAGAGTTTGAGCAGAAACACCAGCTACATCTGGCTGCTCCATGCAGACCAGGCTCAGAAATCTCCTCCTCACTCAGTCCTTGTCTTTTAGAAGTTATCCACAGCTATTCCAAGGCAACAACTGCCCTCCCTCATGACATAAACAAAGTCTGAATTAATTATTCAGTGTGGCTCAAGACATTTTAATAATTGAGCATGAAAACCTAGGAAAAAAGCTACCACTGTTGGTATTCTTCCCAACAGTCAGGCTTGCCAAACAGAAAAGTCTGTGTGAAGGGAAGATTATTCATTTTCTTCTTGCACAGCATAAGTTGTCAGAGTAGCTGGGTATGGGAATGGTAACCAGCCTGCTTTTGCCAAATGATCTGTGCTGGTGCACCCCATACAGCCTTCAAGGAAAGAAACCCGTCTCCCTGTTTCCAACAGTCTCCCAAGGGCAGATCTACCCATTTCCTCAAGATGAGTGGAAGCTCAGGCACAATCCAGATGTAGATCAGCATCTCTCTTATCACAGGCATGCACTCTGAACTGGGCTTCTGTGCTTGCAGTCCTGATTTACTGGGCTGATTTATGAGACAGGTTCTATCTGAACACCAGTTCCTAAGTAGGCTTCTGCAGTCTGTGTGATCTTTATAGCTTTCCCGCACCCTCCTACAGTTTCTTAGTCCTGCACTTCTCACCTGCCTGTCTTTTCCATTCCTACATGTTGCTATGGAAGTAAAGGAGAGACACTCACCCTCAGACCCATGGCTCCATAGTCAGAGAGACTGTTTTGCTTGACATGTCAGTTCTCACTGCCCAGAGTGTGTTTTACTTCATGAATAAGTTATACATTTGGCTGATGCAGTACAGCTGCGATACCTGTGAGTGGTTTTCCATAAACCCTGTTTTTGCAATGTTAATGTAATTTCGATTGCTAATACACTGGCATGGTTTCTAAAGCATTGTCATGAGAGGAGGAAAAGACGAATAGTTGATATTTATACTACAGCTGAGCGCTATATCCCATTTTCTCATCACTGTGCTCTGTTTTCCGAGTAGGACAATTAATGTAGTACATGCCCATTTCTTATTTCCTTTTTATACCTAGACTTGGGCCCTGTGGTTAGACATGCACTTGCTACTACTTTACAAATTTCACATGTTGCATCTTGTGCAAGTTGCTCCTTGTCCTGCCATGTGCTCTTCAGGGAAGAGTCTGGCTCCCTCCTCTGTGTCTCCTCTGAGTAGGCAACTGAAGAGAGCAGCAACTTCCCGTCATTGCCAGCCCTTACAACAGCCAAACAAACCCAGCCTCCCCATCTCTCCTTACCCATTGTGAGCCGCAGCCCCCACCTATCCTGTTGCCCTCTATCAGGCTTGATCCAGTGTGGCAATGTCTTTCTTGTACTGGGGAGCCCTAAACTGGACCCAGTGCTCCAAATGTGGTCTCACTGAGGGCAAGACAGAGGAAGAATCACTTCCTTGGACATGCTGTGCTGAGACTTTTGCTTTAGCAAAATGAGTTTGGCTCTCCAAACCCAGTCACATCACCTTTACCAACCCTGCACTGCAAACTGGATTAGCCTTAGCCTTGCTGCCTTCAGCATATCCTTCTGTTTTATCACAGCCCTAAACCTGGCAGACAAATTAAAAGGAAGAAAGGCTATTAACCATTGAAATAGTTGACATTGCAACAAGGTGCCAGCTTAGTTCAGAGGTGGACTTGAACAGGGGCCAGATCCAGCTCTTGCTGGAGTCCAAGGTCCTTGGAAGGACATCACCTCCCCATGCTCACTGTGGGGAAGTTGTAGAGCCCCCACCGCAGGGACCTCAAAGCCCCTTTGGACCTACAGCACAGCCTGGAATCATGAGATGTGTGATGCTCAGAGAGCAGGTCCTCATGGCTCAGCCCTTCTCAAGCCAAAATGACTAGGCAGCTTCCAGCTGTCAAAAACCTATCACTCTTACTTATGTGTAGATAATACATGACCTACCATTACTAAACAGACACTCTAAACTGCCACATTGCAAACTATGGGAAATCTGAATACCTAATATAATAAATAGCATTATAGCTCTACACATTACAGGTACTGTCAGAGTTACTTGAGCGCAAAATTGTGATTTGTGCTGCTTCATGATCTTTTTCTTCCCCTTAACTCCTCTGTCTATTGCTGCTTGAATGTTCCTTCATTGTGGATGGTAAAAGTGTGATCTGATAATTGAATGACAGACCACTGTTATCAGCTTTCTGGAAACTTACATCTAAATATTCACTCACTGACACATTCAGTCCTCGGCAACTTCATTATTAGTTTCATTAAGGTTATTTAAATGCAGATGAGAGTTAGGGCAAGAGCGTGAAAGACAATAATTTCCCACTCTAAAAGGAGTATGAGTTATGCAAAACTCATAAATCTGGTGAAGACTGAACCAAAGCAGTGGTTTGCACATCAACTGTTGCCAGAACAGGATAAGAAGTCACGACCTCATCTCAAGCAATTGAAACTCTGTGGTATGGCACGTTGGTTGCAGCCACTGTCTGACCCACGGTGGTGGCTGCTCTCGGGTGCTGTGCTGGAGCCTCCCCAGCAGCAGGCAGAGACCCAAACCCCTGATGATGGTCCATGAGTCCTGGTGAGCCCCGAGGAGCTGGTGGCCGTGGCAGTGGATGTCTCTGGCACGCTGTCTCACACTGCTCCCCGCATGACGTGAGTCAGCGTGCACATGCCCAGAGCTTGCAAGAGGACCTTCCCTGCTAATCTGGACTATGCATGGTTGCAATTTCTGTATTTCAGAGCTATTCAGATTTTACAGTCTGGCTCTCATTGCAATATCTCACCAAAAAAGAGAGATGAATACATTAGTTTTAAAAAACTGTGTCTGTTAGAACATTTCATTGAACCCAGTGTGTTTCCCTTTATCTTTCAGTTTCATGGAGGAAATTGCAGGGAGATCCTGAATCTGATAAAGCTCTCTTTTGGTCTGTTTTACCCTTTTTCTGTTTCCTCTTGAGACATAATTTCCATGCTCCGATTCCTCTGTCAGGATTGAGAGATACTTTCTGAGTTGCATTCAAAAGTTTTCTCCTTGGTGTTATAGTAGGGGAGAGATCCTTTGGTTGCAGTTATGATCACATTGTGGTATAATGCAAAATGTTCTGGTTTGCTGGCAGGATTATGGTCTCTGGTAATTATCCTATTTTTCTTGTCTCTCTGGCTCATAGAATAAACAGAATAAGGGGTAAATGAGGATTTGCAGTCAGGCCAGTATTATGTCGCCTTTTTTCTGACCAGCCCTGTTGACCTATGAAGGATATACAAGGCCTTGGCAGAAATAGCTATAAATCTGTGTGATTAGAAGCTGCTTGGTGGCTTTTATCTGCTGTTTTATTCTTTAGTAATCAGTGACAGATTTTAGCTTTGATCTGACTGCTGATAAGAAACAAAAACGATACTTTCCTCCAAGTAAAATCACTTCTTCAAATTGCAACAGATTCAAAAATGTGGAAGGACATAAGGCAAACCAAGCTCTTCAGGACTGAAGAAAGAGTCCTCTCTTACCCAGCTTGTGCCTTTAACCTAAAGTATGCCATTAAAATCATGGTACAAATTTATGTATGAATTAAGTTAATTTTATTCTATGATGTGACATCGTCTTAATCAATCAAACTGAAGCCAAAGATGGATGAAGATGCAAGTCAGTGAGAATGCCTACAGTACCTCTGTGTTTCCCAGCTCCTTGTCTTTGGTAAGCTCAGTTTTGCTTTAGCAGGGGTCAGCTGCTGTTCCAAGTCTGGAAAATGAAAATGTCTGCCACTGAAGGTATCAACCCGCTGTAGGAGAGTTTGACTGGAAATGAACTTTTAAAGTTCATTGTGAAGTCGCTTAATATCTGTGTACTGAAAAATGCTAAAAGGACTTCAAATGTTATTTCTATTAATGATTCCATCAGTGACTAATGCCTTATTTTTAGATCCTGTTACACACTCCTCATACTGCTAATATGAAAACACTGCTCAATGATAGTGCCCTTCACTTATTACTTTTCTGATATATGTGTTGTTCGTATGAACTTATTTAACAAAAATTACTTGGGAGGACATTTCATAACACTTGTAGTTTTTGTCATCAAGAGAAAAGATAGTTAATAGAAACATCAGTTGTGTCCCACACACACTATCTCGGAAATGTCCCTTCGCTCTGCCAACACTACCCAAAACTCAGAAATCTACACAGACAGAGGCACCATTCCTTCATTCCTTAACCTCATCAAGTTAATGCCAATTATGCTGCATGATGCTGGTTGCTTCCTGTTCTCTTATTTGGAAGGCCGGATTCACTATGTGAAAGAATGAGCAAGGGACAGGAGCCCAATTTAACCACAGCCTGTTTTCCATACTTCAGCACCCCTGGGAGTTTCAAATGCTTTATTTAGCATTTAAGACAGGTAAATATTAGCGCAAGGTGCCAACTAGAATTTTAATTTTACAGGAAATTTCACTATTTTGAAGTTTGTTTTCATTCTGAAGCAGAACAAAACACAGCATGAAAATTTTGATGAGAGAAAAATTTGAGAAACAGGCTGGGTTGGAGGTCAGTAAGGTAAATGTTTCACTTCACTTTGTCTTCTCTTTCCCCTTCTCATATAGGATCCGACACATTTAGAAATGACAAAGTAATTAAAAAAAAAGACTAAACATTTCCAAACAGGAGGAAAAAAACCAAAGAGTTTAAATTGTCTCATTAATAAAATTGAATTCTTTACTACATGAATCTTCAGCTTTGCCTAAAGGGTATTTTTGAATGAGAGAATATTACACCAGGGAAAATGACCCACTTTTCCATGATGCAGTGCAATAGGATGCTCTGCTGCAGGGCGATTATGTGCTGCAGGAGAACAAGACAGGCTGGGAATCTTCGCAGTTTTTGCCCTCTTTGGCTTCTGCCTCTCTTCTCCAAACCTTGAGCACCTGTTTAAGAAACAGTCAGGTGTGTTGCACTTGTGGACTGGCAGACTATGGCCAACAGCACAGATCTGTTGGGGAATCCATGGGGAGAAATTACAGCCTGTGGCCAGTCAGAAGGGTTAGGTAGGAAAAAGACTCCAGAGTTCAGGAAAAAGTAATGAGAGAAAGAAGGACTGAGTGATTTTGTAAAAATTCAGCTTATTTACTTGAGGCTGCAAGAAGTTTTTTTTGCTTTGTGCAGTAAAATTTGCTAGTGTGTTGTATATAAAACAGGGTACTCTTCCTCTAAAGTTATAGGTTTTGACCATGAGTTTCACTCATTTAAAACACGACCTGATTAGTTGCTTAATGCCCTTGCACAAACAGACCGTCAAGGGGAAAAAGGTCAGATTCTCAAAGGCCCTGAGTGTTTACTGTTCCCTCTGAGCTCTGCTAAGAGTGATGAATGCTCACTGTCTCTCAAATCATGCTAAAAAGCTGTGATTTTCCTCATGTATTCATGTTGAATATGAAATAAATAGCAACTTGGTATGGCTCTTTGTATAACTATCACACACTGAAGTGGGACAGGAGGACCTGGAAAAATATAAAATGGAAGTTGCATAGGGGTTGTAGCTTTGGATGGGAATGAAGAGACCAGTTGTCATCTGTGTTCACCTTTTCCAAAATCTTTACACATGGGCACATACCACTGAATGGGAGTCTTGAGTACCAGGAGCAGAGACGCAAGCAGGCAATGTGCACAAGGTGTGCGGAACATAATATCAAGATGGACAAAGGTGATATGGCAAGTCCAGATGTCTTTTTGCAACCAGAACTGTTTGACCATCCTTTTAAAGGGGATGATATTTCATCACTGTTCCCAGAATACGTCACCAACCTCTGACTAGCCAGATCTCCAGGCAATTTAAGCTGCTGTAGTCCTTTGAAGTCCACAAGGAAACACCAATTTATAGCTAGATGGGCCTGGCCTAAGGTTTCTAAATAAGAATAGACGTATTCATTACATATGGAAACAGTCATCAATTCCAGATTGCAATGAGAGCCAATGGTTATAATTTAATTGTAGTTTTCCACTGTTCATGACAGTCCATGACATCAGCAGGTTATTTAATTATAGCTTCTTTTCTCAGCCCAGCATTATATGTTATGGCTCTCTGGAAAACTGGATGACATTAATTAAGAAATAAGGTGTTAGACATTATATTAAGATGAACACATCCATCTGAGAAAGTACTGAAATATTGCTGAATGTCCATCAAAAACACTCAATGAAATCACAGACATGCCAAAGTTATGAAAGAGCCATGGTTTGTCCAAAGAGGCAAGACGGTTTGAATGGTCTCCCATTTATTTTCAGTCTACCCCTACAGCTCTCTCCCCCATGAAAGATCTGAGGGGATACACAAAGTCCAGCTAATTTCCAACATGAGCTTGTCCCCTCAGCCTGCTGCAAGTCTGTGGTTTTGCTAAGACACTGGGCTTCAGCAAAGGCTTGCATCTCTGGCTGCTCAGTAGCACACCCTTGCAAAGCCTTGAATAGAAAGATGTTGGCGTTTCACATCAAGAAGCAACAGCCACACTTTTTTGTTTGCTGTTTTGTTTTATAAAGCATAGCTAAAAACTTTAAAAGCTGCTAGCTGAGTAAAAGCATCACTGCACACTAGAGCTAAAGATTACATTAGAGACACGTCCCTTCATGCAGTATTTACTAGGAAAAAAACAAGGCCTTTTTTAGCACCCTTTTGTTCTGTCCCTCATAGGGAAACAGTTGTCTTGCAGGTTTTGTTCCCATTTATGGGCCAAAGAGAACAGAATATTCCTGCTTTCAAGCCTCCCAGCAAATATTTAATAGAATTTTAGAATGGTTTGGGTTGGAAAGGATCTTAAAGATCACCTAGTTTCAACCCCCCTGCCATGGGCAGGGACATCTTCCACTAGATCAGGTTGCTCAAAGCCCCATCCAGCCTGGCCTTGAACACTTCCAGGGATGGGGCATCCACAACTTCTCTGGGCAGCCTGTTCCGGTGTTTCATCACCCTCATGATGAAGAATTTCTTCCTTATATCTAATCTAAATCTACCCTCTTCCAGTCTAAAGCTATTACCCCTTGCTCTATCACGACACGACCTTGTAAAAAGTCCCTCTCCAGCCTTCTTGTAGGGCCTCTTCAGGCAATGAAAGGCTGCCATAAGGTGTCCCCATAGCATTCTCTTTTCCAGTTTGAACAACCCTAACTGTCTCAGCCTGTATTCATAGGGGAGGTGTTTCACATCTTTGATCACCTTCATGGCCTCCTCTGGACTCACTCCAACAGGTCCATGTCCTCCAGAAACTGGAGGAAAGCTTCTGCAGCAGCAGGTGGGACAGCAAGAAGCACTGCCACAGGCTACTAGAGATGCTTTGTCAAGTCCCCAGCAAGTCTGACATGTCCTTAGAGTGCTGGCCTCTTCCACAGTGCGGGTTTGTTAGAAAATTTGGGCAGTTACCAGGAGAAGCAGTAGTGAAATTGATCCAGCAGGTCTGAAATAGCAGTAAACTGATGCTGCATTGACCTCACTTCAGGTCAGTAAGGAGGACAGAGAGGTCATGGTTTTCACCTCATTCTTTCTTCATTCCAGTCTGACCCTCTGGGCATTCAGGAATTCCCAACAGGCATCTGAGATTCAAAAGCACCACAGGAAGGGACTTGGGCTGCACCTGTGAACAAGAGAAAATCTCCCATTCCCTGCAAGCAGCTGATACTGGTGATTACTTCAGCAGGCACTCTATGGATGCAAGAGCAAAAGCTAACATCATCAAATTCAGGGTATTTATTTTCCTGCCGTCCTGCATGTAGCAGGGTTTTCAAACCCTGTCATGTTCCCAGAGATATATTATCCTATCTAAATAAGAGAATTAAGGGCGCCAAAAAGCTGAATGTGGTCCAGGACAAAAGCTTTTTGCTGTGACAAAGACATTGTGACTAAGAATGATACTTGTTCACTTAAAGAAAAAACTACCTTCAGGGCAGAGCCACCTCAGGGCTGACAGAAGAAATCTAGCTTGGGGAGACACTTTTTAAAAGTCCATACTTGGTATGCTGGAAAGCAGGGAAGCAGATAGGAAGAGTTAATTGTTTTTAATTTATTGATTTTTTGTTGTTGTTCCAATCTTACTTTGAAAAGGAGCTTCCTCAGGAGCTTCCATCAATTCCTGTCTAATCTGACAGATTCCCTCTTCATCACAGTATCCTAGAATAGAAATGAGAAAATTAACACTCTCTTTTAGCAAAAACAAAACACTGATAGGCTTCCAGATGGTCTTTCCTGTTTTTTTTCTTCCTTCTTCCCTGTATACATATATCTCATGGGCATATCTCTTTTGGCATGCTAGAACATCATATTTGTTTCTACTATTTGATTTGTGCTCTGAGCTTGTTTTTTGTATGAGGCTGTTGATAGACACTGCCAGCTTTGTGGATATTCTGTTCTAGAGTCCCACTTGTCAATCTGAAGTGATGCTTAGCTATGAAAAGTGCAGTAGTAACTGCAAGGATGGAGAAGTGCTGGCTTAGGGGATGAATGCAGCACCACCCCCATGCTAGGTTCAAGAATGTCATCAGCATCTCAAAAGACACCTATCAACCTGAAGAGGTGCAAGTTTAATTAAAGGCATTTTATCACCCAAAATTATTCAAATAATATTTGGAGAACAAAAACTGTGATTACTCAATTGTGTCTTACCTTTTGTTAATGGAAAGAAATCTTTTTGTTCTTTCAATACCTAACTTAGAGGCTGTGGGGCAATCAGTGTCATGCTCTGATTCACCTAATACCAGAGGAAATTGCTGAGAAAAGGACTTATTCTGGTGATATTATTGAAAATGGAACAAGTTTGTACTCCAGGATCTGTTCACATAGCTCCTTCTGCAAGCTAAAATATTGATAGCATAGTGGATCTAGTGAATGTGTACTCCCATACAACTGCACGGGTTTTACTGTGCATGTCAGACACAGACCCTCAACTAGCTCTGCCTTGGCACACTCACTGAGATCCCAAGGCTTTAACTCTTCTTTGTGAAAATATCTTCTGATAGTAACTCCAAATCTTGATGAGGCAAAACACAAGCTCATCTGTCACTGCTGTTTGCTCCAATTCTACAAGAGACTGTGCTGCTTGGTGAGCTCCCTGCTTGCAGTACATGAAAAGCTCTCATAGACTGGTCTATTTCAGGGCCAGAAGGACTTGTTTGGGCTACTAACCTGGTATTTGATGGAATATTACTCTGGGTAAAATTCCACAATTATCTTGTTTTTGAAGCTGAGCACAGATTGATGAATGATCAGAGAGGTTATAGGATGTTTAGTTAGACTATGAGTTAGTTTATGACATTATCAAATCTACCAAAAAATCCAAGTGATGCAGAACCACCACATCCTTCTGTGAGCTCTGACCAGTCCCTTGTCATGCTGTAGACTTAAGCTCTGAGACATTAAGGTGCTTCTGAACTAACTGTTTGAAGAACAGATAGTGTTCTGCATGTGACGTAATTACTGAGCTATGACATATTATATGTCAAAATAATGTTTATTTACATTAAAAGCTAGTTTGTTTCTTTTTCCTCTCTGTTTAAGTACAGTTGTAGCAGACATTGCATTAGGAACTCTGGGGAGGACATTGTACACAAGGAGCTAGTGATCTTGGACAAGCCATATCTGCTCTATTAGGCCTTCTACCTAGAGCTTGAGAAGTCCATATATTAGATAGCATGAGTAACTGCTGTAAAGGAGTGTTCTGGAGCATCCCATGCCAGCCTGTGCTGCACACTGGTAGGTGCTATGAAAGACACTTGTCAGGAGAAGGTATATCATTTTATTTGTTACAAACAAAAAGTTACCACTGTATGGGAGGAAAGAGGAATGTCTCCATGGATGGGATCTGCGCAGTGTGCCGTTGGAAAATGCAACCAATGCTGCACAAAAGTGGTATTCCCGCTATCTGAAGGGACATAAGATTTGCTCACTGTATTCCTCTTTTATTCTACCTAATTAAAATAGCTATTTTATTACAGAGCCTGTATCTGTGCCTTTCTTACTAAAATCCAGAAAGAATTGTGCACCACCAGCCCCCATCACACTGATACAGACCAGATACTTGCAGGTATCCCTGTACAATATCTTGTCACATTTTATTGAGACTCTCACCTATCTCAGCTGTTCTCACCTTAAAATTTTGCAGAGATTGTGTCATGTTTTGAAGGTGAGGTCTAAGAATTATCATTGTGAAGAAGTGCTATCTGCATTTAAGTTAATTTTGCAGGAAAAAAATCTGCAGGGATGAAAGAACGATACATTTCTTCTTGGGACTGTGTCCCTCCCCATGTGAATATGTGAAGCTCTGTAAATCACACCCCCATGGAGACTTAATCCCGCCTTCCTTTCTGCAGCCAAGGTCACCAATGGCCACATTTGCAGTGAGAAGCTGCTGCCCTGGGGTATTTTCCTCCTAGATTTTCCACTCCTGCCCCCTGGGCTTCCCATAAGACTGCTTCCCTGGAGCCACAGGGTGGTCACCCCCGCCCTGGCCAGACTCTTGCAAATATCACTGGCATCCCTGGGAACGGTTCATTCCTGTTGGCATTCCAGTAGGGATCTGTGCCTTCAGACCTGTTAAAGACCAATCATCTTTTGTGGAAGAGTTTTCAATAAGTCTTTCGGAGTAAGCATAGAAATTGGGTTTATGAGCAGCTTGTCATCTTGAAGCGGGTTTTATCTTCCTTTCGGTCTGTTACTGTGCAGCCTGGTGTTCAATACGCACACTTTTTCTGGAACAGACCAACACGCTACTGTAAACTCCTGACATTATTCAGCATTTTCTCTCTCAGTACAAGACACGCTTCTCCATCCAAAAGGTTTTTCCATGTCATATCCAGAAATGTCATTGCTTTTAAAATCATATGTTAAACTATTCCTTACTACTAAGTGAGAAAATAGTCATTGCTCAACACAGTAATATATAGCATTATGAATGAAGCAAGGAGTTTCCTACTGTTTCCCAGGGTATAATACACTCTCTACATCTTTAGAAGAATTTCATGACATATACTAGGGAGACTAGTGGCCCTTATGTTTGTAAGTACATTTGGGGGAGAAACCAACTGCATGTTACACAAAAATAGCATACTTAATATAAACTAAAAATAAATACCTCTTCAGAGACTGACTTATCTAAATAAGATATGTGCAATGAAGGTCTTCTGTAGATTAAAAAATAAACTAACAGACAAACAACTCTATAAAAGAAATTGCCTCTGTGAATATCTCACAAGTAATAGTCTGTGATAATTAAACTTACTCTAAAAATTGTTATTGACAAAGGACTAGATCTGACATGGAACATAAGTCTCCTCTATTCAGTTATATAAGATCTGGCCTTCAGCTTCCTAGAGAAGTCACAGCAGTGACTGAAGTACCTTGCACTTTCCTTACATATCACCCAGCAAAAACTTAGCACAAGGCACTTCTTTAGTCTAGAGAAAGCCAGGCATCCATTGGACAGTTGATGCAAGACCATCTAATTGCACAGTTCACAGCTAAATTGAAGCTTCTTACTTCTTCACTTGGATTCAACCAACTACCATTTAAAACTCTTCCCATCTGCTCGGGAATTAACACATCAATGCTCATCACAATGAAAATGTCCGTATTATTAAAGGTTTCACAACTATTTAACTACTGGGGAACGTGTTCAGTATTTTGCAATATGACAGACTTCTGTCTTTCAAACTGCTTAAATACTTTTTTTAATAAAGCTTTTTACGTTAATGTGAACAAATGAGGCTTTCCTGGTCCAGCTAACGAACTACAGCACTTTACTGCACAATGCTGAAGTCCTGCTACTTAGGGCATCCTCTTTCCTTTCAGAATAGAGATATAATGCCCAACAAAATCTCTCCAGAAACCCTTACAATTCTCATTGGAAGAAAGCACTCAGAGTTATTTGATCCCATTTGTCTTGAGGAATTTCTTTTTAATTCTCCTTCTCAAGTACAGCTGTAATCCATATATTCTGAATTCAATTTGGTGTTTAATGGAACTAGTTGATCAAATTTATACATTTAGAGTAAATTCAAACATCTGATTCTATTTTCAGACAACTGAAGTAAAAGCTCCACTCAAGTTGACAGAGTTGTGCAAATCTGAATTGACATAAATTAGAGCCACTTCTTGTTTTAATTTGTTTGTAAAGATTAGTTTAACCAGTTTTATCACAAGTACATTCTAGCACTGAAGTATAGAAAGAAATTTCACTAACCTAAAATCTGCACCATTTAAATTACAAAACTAAAACCTCTGAGAATTTCAGATCACAAACCTGCATTCATTTTCCAAAAACTCATTTCATATGTGTTTAATTATGAGTTCACAAAATCAAAATTAAAATATTTTCCCAGCATTTTGGCTTTCCCTCTTTCTTTGTCAAGCAGCTCAGTAGCAGCTTTTCTTTCAAGGTGCTATCTCACTTGGCACCATAATGTTTTGATGGCAGCCCTGCAAAAAAATTGCCTTAAAAAGATTAAAACCAAAACATTTTTGCCTCAATTTAGTAATATCGCCTCCGGAATGAGTAAGCAAAGTTCTCAGGTACCGCAGTGTATGTCAAGAGTGTACTCTGAGCTGCCCCATCATGAAATCAGTTTTCACGGAATAAGTAGAAAAGCTTTTAAAAAGCTATCTTAGATAAAGCTGCTGCAATCCTCCAAGCACTATTGTTCTTCCCCAGTGGACAAGTGAAGAACGAAGGCTTCATTACGCCAATGTTCACTGAATACTTCTTCGTTCCAGAACAGCGTACACCACATGGACTATAACAACTACAGAAATACTGAGGACTCAGCATATCCTTAAAAAGGGTTGTGAAGACATCCAAGTGGAATGGGAAGTGTATAGTGAAGATAAACTGCTTCTTGTAAACAAGAGCATGAACATCAGCTATGTAAGTCGTCTTCCTATGTTTTTGGGGCCCCAAGGATCAAAGTTATCTGTAACAGGATTAGTCCAAGTCCCCATGCAGAACAGTGATGGAAAGGGACTGGAGTCTCCTAGGATGCTTCACAATCATCTACCAGTAACTGGACCACTAAGGTGGCACCATTATAGAATGTGACGGTAGCCTCTGTATCACAGGTGCAGGGATCCACATGCCCACAGTCGATGCTTTTCCAAGGTGCAAGTCACACTGCACTCCTGGGTACTTCTCTCAAAGCTGCCCTCAGTGATACCTCAGAGGACATGTGCCAAAGCTTTCTGTGATTACAGAGGATTGTGAGAAAAGGGGCAAAAATCCTCTGGCCACCAGTCTTGGAAACAAGACTTGGTTAAATACTTACTGTTTATATTGTCAAAAACACAAGCTCCTCCTCCTGGCTCAGAAAACTGGTCACCAGTCATCCGATGACAACCACAGCCATAGGAGGTGTGTGGCAAATAACTCAGGAGAACAAGACACTGAGACCATGCTGCTCTGGGGAAGTCTGTCTCCTCAGTGACCCAGCTTGACCTCCTGAAGTTGATGGCTGCTATCCTTGCAGGTAGTGAAAGGAAAAACATTATGGGCAAGAGTTTCTGGCCTGAACGAGCCAGTTGACAGCAGTTGCTGTGCTCTATGGATACCCATGTTACCTGTTCTTGTCAAGATAGACTCACACCAAAAATGAAGCAAACTTTTGTCACACACCTTGGCTCTAGATATGTGAATAACAAAAAAATTGATACTAGTATCTTAACTGACCTCCACTCCTTTTCCTGCCACAGGCACAACCAGAGCAATCACCATTTTACCTCCAGTCACATGCCCAGTCTGCCCACCTCTGCAAAGACTGGTTAAGGCAGGATTTCTGTCCCAACAAGTGTTTTGTCATCTAGCCTCCCTATTCTGCTGTGGCAATCTTTTCCCTTTCACCAAGAAACAAGCTACAAGGCAGGTAACATTTTCTCACCTAATGCTGGGATTTGTTGAAACCAACTCTAAGTCGCCCAGCTAACAAATAGTGAGTCAGGGGGTCCAGCAGAACAACCACTTTAGGAAAGAGGTTTTAGCTGTGGGGATTTCTGTATTTGCTACACATGCTGAGTCCACACACAGTGTATTTTCTTGTTTCAATTCCCTAAAGCCTTCCTGGGCCTAACTGCAATTCTCACCATTTTTTTTCTGAAGTGCAACCATTGTTTCCATCACTGCAGGTCTGTCTCTTTCTCGGCTGGATGAGGCCAAATCAGGTTTGAAGCCAATTTCTTCACACAAGGGCACTAATTTATGTATTGGTGAGTCATTTTAGGGCACACGCAGGGATTTTTACCGATGAGGACCTGCCTCTCAGTCCGTATCTCTCGTCTTGAGAGGGAGACTCATGTTGAATTAGTTCTTTCACTCGTGGTACTTACACTGACAAGTTGGGAAATATTTGTCACATTTTGCTTTAAGTAGCACATCATGAGATCATCTGATGTTGGTCCTTAGAAAATCTGTACCAGTGGTAGTGTCAGGGACTGTGGCGGTATAACAAAAACTGAAGCAAAATTGCAAGTCCATGCTGTAAAACTACTCTCAGAGGTACTACAAATTTATTCATGAAACTGCCAAGTTCTTCTGTTGAAACAGTACTTCTGCCTCCTTGGTGTCTCCTCTTGTTTTTACAGTGGACAAAACTTCTTTTTTATTTTACAAAGCTGCAAGAAGAAAGGAAATTCTTTGTGTAAGCCCATGGGACTGTCTCTGTTAGCAGCAACAATTACTTCCAACGTATCACAACAAGAAGCTGACTAAAAAATCATAGTTCACTACCAAACATAGAGGGCAGAGCTAAAGAACTGCATAAAGTTGCAGAGGAGAATAATTCACAGGATTCTGCAGATTGGAAAATTATATGGCTATTTTAATACGGTAATGAATGTCCCATTTTGGGCATCCTTATTGTCTAAGAAGGGCTGTATAGACTATCCATCCACTGAAAGATCTTTATTGTACTTACCAACATCATGGGTTTGGCTGAGAAATCAGTACTTTGGCTAGAAATCTCATTAAGAAACTTTTTTTTCCTTCCTTTTTGTCAATGCACATCATCAGAAAGCAATAGAAGTTCTTTTTATATGGACTGAAATTTCTAAATAATTCTTTCTGGAAAGACTGCAGTTTTGTCATCAGTTATTCCTGCATTCAGCGTATCCTAGTAGAGATTATTTTATTACAGTGAAATAGATTTATAATCTCTATCTCTGAAAATCACCAAGAGTAGTAGATGTTCTAACACTGTCATTAAATCTGCAGATCAGGTTATTGATCATCCTTATTCCACCTCTCAAAAATATTACTATGATCTCCAGAATCACACTGTAATGTGGATGGCAAAATAGAAAACAAAGCAATGCTGGTCTGACTTCAGTGACTATGACTGGACTTGAACATGCAATGGGATTCAGTAGTGTGGGTCTAGCATGTTCATGGTTGTTAAAACAGTTCCCAGATGATATATGAATGACTTGTTTACTCATCAGGACACAGTTTGATTAATTCCTTCTTTTCAAATAAAAAATGTGGAGAATTGTTGTATTCCTCCTTGTGATTTTTTTTTGGTGAATTGGGCCAGATTGCAGGTGGTTTACCACATGCAACTTACAGGCTGTTTGTATAGCAGTCACTGCTTAGTATGTAGTGTACTTTAGGAAAGCATCTCTATGACTTGTCTCAGTCTTTTTTAAAGGCAAATCTACAGTGAACCATGACTCTAATTACAGTTCTGTAGGATAGAGAGCTACGCATGCTAATGTTTGTGAAATACCCAAGAGTTGCAACTGTTTGCATTAATAAAGCGGCAGGTCATTAAAGCACTCTCAAACCATTATAATATGTTACCAATAGTAGCTACATGACTTTTCTATGAATATTCATAAAGGTATTAGTGCTTTATTTTTTATTCTGTTCCATTAATGTCAAATTAAACTATATGGCAAACAAGTACCTTAGTAATCACACAAATGTATCTTGGAGATGTTGAGAGGTATTGAGCAACTGATAAGACCAATGTGTAAAATACACTTCAAGGACTGTGCTTGCTTAGCTGGTCAATTGGCAAATGCACTAAAGAATTCAAACATAAAAGACAATGATTTGCAACGTGTGGCTGCCTCTACCTTCAGCAGCATGACACTGTTGTTTTGAACTAAGGATAAATCATTCATATGGGATGTCTCTTGTATGTCCAATGAGATGTTATGGACAGCTTTGAATGAGAAAGTATGGAAAATGTATCTCATTTCCATAGAATTCAGGTCTTCACATTCACTCTTCTTTGATCTCTCTATGGTCTTGGATCTCAGGAGTGTCAGCAGCTGGTGAATAAGGGGTTGGTTATCAACATCAACATGTGAGCATGGACTTAATCATTCAGTACTTACCTGGTCTCCCAGGAGACCCTTTTCCACTTATCTGTGGTGACCAACTGTCTCCTGTAGAACATAATGCCCCTGGAGACTGATTGATTGCTGTGTACTTCTCCACACTGCAAAACTCTTAGGTAGTGCACAAGACAGTGTCGCAAGCCACCAAAACATATTCCTCCCTGTTGAGGTAATGAGAAACAGCCCCACTTCATGATCCAGGAAGACCCGGGATAGGGTGTGCTTGTAGTAAAGAAGGACTGAGGGGGAAATTGCCTTGGGGCAACCTGCTGACAGTGGTGGGGCAGCCTCTGCCCCTGGGAAATCCAAAATCTAATATTTTCTGTGCAGTATTTCAAGCATTTTGGGAAAGTAGGTGGTAGGCATAACATTCACCTTCACCTGTTCACAAACTGATGATATGGCTAACAGCTAGAAATAGAGTGCTACTTGAAAAAAGTCACAGCAAATAAATGATTCAGACCTATGAAGAAGTGAATAAATTACAACTGCTTAAAAGTCATGCTAATGAATGCATTGCCTTTTTTTCTCTACTGGTGGTTTTTCAGTAAGCATATGTATTACATGTTTATCTCACTTTGCTATTTAAGAGTTATAAGTACATCTGCTGCATATAGCCAAGGGACATCTGCAGAAAAGAGACTGAAAAAAATCGTAGATCTGTGAAAAAACGTAGAAAATACTACTATTGTTTAAATCCCACGATTATTACTGCAGGTATTGATTTATCCTGCAGAAAAACACTGTTAGCAGAAGAGAACTCACTTTAATGTACTTGCATTGCCAAAAATGACAGAAAAAGGGTATCTGATCCCAGAAAATCATTTTATGTGATCAATGATTTAAGCTATATTGGCTTCATTAGAAGAGAGGAAACAAAGCATAGAGTCAAATTAATTTTGTATAGAGCAAACAAATTTCATTTTCCTGCTCCCAAGAAACAGTAGTGAAGGGCAGGGTTTGCAGTGCAATGAGCTTAGAGAAGGCAAAAAGTGCCAGATGATTAATTAAAAAGTAAATAAAGAAAATTAAGTGATGTGCTGAAAATGAAGGCAAAAAGTGAAGAGAGGCTTTAATTGAGGGACAAGTAGGAGAAAAGCAATTAAGATACCATTTGGAAGTAAACAGGAGAGGTGACAGAGGATAAATCATCCTCCAAGAAAACCTCTCTAACTCATTAAATACTTCAAAATTATTTATTACGAGCATTCTCCCCCCCTCCCCTTCCCAAGCTTTGTGCTATGTGCTCACAGCATTTAGAGTAGCAGGAGGACTCCAAGCCCTGACAAGGTGGCCAGTTTTCCTCTGGCCACAAGGGTTGGTGACACACTGAAGCACTAATCCACTACTGCGCTCTTCTAGCTGATGGTGTGCTACAGTCCCTCTCATCTCCAGTTCCACATCCACATATAAACTTGCTTTACTTGCTGATGGATTGCTTGCAAAGTCTGACACATGCAATGCATTTACACTCTGAGATGCAAGGCAAAGCGGAGTGACTGTGAGTGACATCCTGGCCTCACTGGGTGCATCGTGTTCATGTCAGCAGAGCCAATGTGCCGGTTCCACACCTCTCAAACCTATGTTCTCCTGTTGCAACCTCCTCCATGCATGTAATGCTGGGTGGTGGACCAGAGGCAATGCAATGCTCAGCTCAAACTGAAGATGAAGCCATTGAATAGGGGTATTTGGAACACAGGCCCCCTGTTCAGAGACTCACTCCACAGCTGGAGCTGCTTTGGTGCCCTTCCTGGCTCTTCACCTGAGACCCATCTGGGAGAATGCAAGAAAGAGAGCACAGTGCAGGCACTGAGAGGCGATGTGAGAGAAGACTGCATGGGTGTGCCTGATGTCTCATTTAATGGATGCAATTCCCTTAGCACTTAGAAGAGTTAGAATTAGTCATTAAATCCAAGAGCCTTCCTCTCTTAGTATCAAGGGATGCACTTTGCATTGTGCAGCTTGTTTGCTCTTAGACTGAAAAATGATTCTTCCCATTTGCCTCTATTGCTGCCTGCTGCCTATGGGCCGAACCACGTAGCAGGTGTGGCCAGAAATGTGAGCTGTTCCCACTGGTCCCTCCATATGCTTCTTAATTTCATTGATATTACTAGCTGATGATACTTGCCTTGAGAGAGAATTCAAAAATCCTTTCTCCCCACTTTTACTCCACCCTTAGAATACGCTCCATTGTCTTTCAAGGTTCCCCTGTACGAGAAAGGTAAAACAAACAAAACAGATTTCAGGACTGACCCTCAGGCCAAGCAGCACCTCAAAGAGAGATTAAAGTTGCCTCAGCAGATGGTCAGAGCTTCTTCTAATATAAATGCTAATTTGTCGGACAAAGCCACGTAATTCCGAACATTTACTTAAGGTTTACGTATGTGTTTTACAGGTCTCTGTATGGAAAGCTGGGGCGGGGATGCAGTAGCAGCACAGCAGGATACTGAAGCACTCCCACCACCCTGTGCCATAGATCAGGCCCTACCAAAACCCCTGGCCAAGTGAGCAGAGAGCAGCCCTGAGCTGAGAAACCCCATCTGTTTCTCACATTTAAACCCTCACAGTTATTGGCCTACTTTCCCCATCTCAGCCCTCCTGTTTCCCCAGTTAACTACTAGGCACTTGCAACAATACTTGTTCTAATATGAGGCTGGCTAGTGCCCCCAAATTCCCTTTTTAGTGAAGGAAATCACTTTCTAAACGCAACGAGAAGGGTGGGTGGGAGAGTGGATTCTGCTACATTATCAGTTTGAAAGCAAAAAGGTATAAAAGGATGAACACTAGTAGATTCTGCATTATTAGCTAATTTTATGCATACTAACATATCAGCAGGATTTTGACAACTTTTATCACATACCACAGAGGACACTTGGGCAGGTTTTGGAAGTGGGCATGGCTAAGAGATGAGCATTGAATAGACAGAAAGGACCAGCGGTCCTGCAAATCTTTGTCTCCCTGCAAGGAAAGCGGCATCACTGGCCTGTCAGCTGCATTTTGACCCTTTAATAACATCTCCAACCTCTGTTGAGCTCGTGGCAGCACACTTGAGCTCTAATTTGCAAAAAGAAGCCTATTCAGACAGACCACTCTTAAAAGGCTGCAGATCTCTGTGTTAGGATATGGGAATTTAGACACTTGAACTGATTCTGAAATGCAGCAGTTTCATCGATGTGTCTTTGCGCACACTGTAGGGCAATCAATAGCACAATAAAGGTTTTGTGCATGCAATTAATAGCTAAAACTTGAAAGCTTAACTCCTAGTTGGTTGTTTCTCACAAAGAAAGGTGGATGAAATTGCTCAGCTGAAAAACTAGCAGGCACAGTACTACACTGGGGCCAAACAGGAATCGTATTTTCTGAACAACATAAAGAGGAGATATCTCTTTCCACTCCTGAAAACTGAAAAGATATTGGTGACATTAAGGTGCATGGCTAAAATCTAATGCTTAGAACAAGACAGATTGCACCAGCATTATGTTTCTTCTAGGGTTTTTTTGTGCTCCATGGCTTGTTTTAAAGTATCTTGAAAGAAGATACTTTTTTTTCAGGGTTTCTATCTATGTCTTCCAAAAGATCAGAAGGTGAGGAAGAGGAATATTTTATACCAAGTTACAAGTTTAAGAGTCTGAAAAATATTTTAAAATCATTTGCAATTATATAGGGTTATGACCGAAGTCTGACTATGTGCAGACCAGAGAACAATTTTTGGATGCAATGCAGAGGCTGTGAATATGAAATAGAGCTCCATTACTCAGTTTGTCAAGAAGACATCTGCTTATTACCACATTGGTCTACATCTAAAACAATTGTGAACCACTTTTAGGAGACCAGAAATACATATATGCAAATATATAGCAGATAAGGAAACCCACTTTATCCTCCCATGAACCATGTCTGTCCTGAATTCTGCATCTCAGATTCCCCACAGTCATTCTTACAGCTCCCACAGCTGGGAAATGGTCTCTTTAATTTTTGACAAGGGAATTGAACAGTGTTTGGGTAGAGGGCATTAATCACCTTCTGGAGGTGCTGGGTTATCCCCACTGAGTACAGAGGGACTCTGGGAACTAATTTAAACTAAATATCTAACTGGTAAATAAAAATATATGGGATGACCTCTAGTAGGTAACTGAAGTTTGTATCAAGTAGTAATTAACCACAAGAATAATTTATTACTCTATTATACCAACACAATCTGGTCTGCAGCATCTCCTAGGTATGCCTGGACTCAATGAAAATGCTGATGATTTCTGGAAAAAGTCTTGCTACCACAATAGGCCACGAACATGACTTTGCTTCAGTTTTACTTTGAAAAGAGTCTTTATTCTGCAAATGAAAAATCTTTATTCAATACAAGCCGAATTACAAGGCTAAATACTATGAGAATGGAAGTTATTGCAGATAGTAACATTAATTCATATCTGAGCTTTCATTTTCAGATCTTACTTAGCCTAAAAGGCCACAGTGTAAGTTAGCCTTAGTATCATGATTTACCAGTGTGAACTTATATAAGTTAGCTAAATCACCTATAGAACTATAAATATTAATGAAGTATTAGGAATAGGCAACAGTTACGATTTGTGTTACTTGGCTTGCTGCTATGAATATTAATGAAATCTGCTGAGCATTTCCCTTGGTCGTAAGTGGTGTTACTGGGTGTAGAACTATAAATATTAATGATGTGGAAAAGACAGTCTATTTGATTGTGACTTGTGATCTTTTCTAAGCAAGTATATATATTTCACCCTTCAGAGTTTTGATGGAGGTTTAAGCAACAGCCTCAGCCTCCGCTGCCACTGCAATAAAACAGTATTTTGACAACCACGTCCATCCAAAACACATGAGGTGGTTCCATTTCTGAGTTTTGCACATGGCTCTGTTTGCCAAAAGCTGTCTCAGTCCCACCATCAGTGCTGCATTTCAGGGCTTTCAGAGGAGAATGTGTCTGCTGAACCCTTGGCAGCCCCCAACGTACATCCTGTACTTTATGCTGTAAGAAGTGCAGATGGCAGCACTTATGTTTAACTTTTCCTGCTACTTCCCGTTGTAAAACTTTGTTTTCAGTTGTTTTAAAATTTCCCAAAGCTTTCTGGTGTGTCTGCCCCCAGCTCAGGTTTTCCATGTCTCTGTTTCTTACCAGTGCTGCAGGGCAGGTGAGGACACGGGGTCTCCCTGCATGCCGAAGGGAAGGAGCATCCTCTTCACCCTCATTCCCCTCTGAAGCCCCAGATGTTCCTGACCAGCCCTGGTGTTGCTCCACCAGACCTGGAAACAGGCATCAAATTCTGACTTTCAGATTTGTTACATTTTATTTTTTTTTAAAGCAGGAACAGGTATTTAAGAATGAAGGTGTAACAGGGGAAATCAGTTTGGGAAAGAGGTCTAAATTAGGAGGGGAGGGATTGTGGGGCACTAAAAGGAGTACAGGAGCTGAAAATGCTTGCCTTCATCACAAATGGGATAACAGTTCTTTGAGATTTCATTGCCCTCTTTAGACTTTCATTTGGGAAGTTATATCAACACAGTTGTTTCTAGATCTCCAGTAATGAATATTAGATGAAACTGCATTTTCTTATAATTGTCCATGACTTCTTGACATAGCTCATAACTTAACTTTAGTCCCAGTAAAGCCTACATTTTCTGCAACATATTCTGTCTTTCCCACGCCTTTCTTTCCCTTCTTATTTTGTGATAAATTTTCAGAGTGTTCCTATTAAAAAAAAAATAAATTTTTTGGGCAATGGCTGTAGCCTAAATTGGGTTTGTAACTATAGTACCAATAATATAACACTTTGATACAAGAAAAGGAGAGTGAAAAAAATGCAAGACAAAGTCTTTATGGGACTTCCTTTGTTCTTTCCCCCAGGGATGCAAAGCACAGTGGTAACAGATTCATCAGTTTTCCAGAGCCTGTTAACAAAACGAATGTTTCTGAGGGTTTGTCAAATATGAAATTGTGAGTCTCTTGATTCAAAACCCTATGGAAACCAGACTGTATCTTGATGTTGCTTGAGAAGTGCTGATGTAGCCAGATTAAACTTTCTGAAAAAGATTTTTAATGCTAGGAGGAAAGTTTTTTAGGTTGCCTGATATTTATAAATCAGGATGTCTAAACTGGATGAAGCCTGTCAGTTTGTAAATAAGTTTCTGTCTCTAATAGAGTAAAGAATGGAGTGTATCCTAATTAGCATCCAAAAGTTCGTTTGTGTTCTGGATCCCCATGCCTGCTCCAGATATTAGTGAAAATTTTTGTCTATGCCTTCGTTTCAGTATATGGGCTATAGATTAAATAATTTCATTATATTGATGAGTTTAAAATACTTTTTAATGTGGATGTAGTTGTCTATTGTGTAGCAACAATTTGTATTAAGGTATTTTAGTTTGTCACGTTCATCAGCAATATCACCATTGATCATGTGTATGTGCAAGTTTGTCTGTATCTATGTGTGGATATGTGAGACAGAAAACTGGCCATCCAGGCATTGCTCTTTGATATAATCTCATTAGCAGTCTAATACCCTAAACTGAAAAAATCTGTACCTGTTTATCTTTACATAATGCTACTCTACAGGTTGTAATTTCTAAAACACCAAGTAATTCTCATTTGCTTTTCCATTAAGGTTTTGCTGCTATTCAAGCTTACAATGTTTTTCCTCTCCAAATATTACTAGCCTTTTTCTTGTTCTTTTGCTCTTTTGTAATAATCTCCACACCAGCAAGTTCATCCTCACAGTGAGGCCTCACAAACACATCTGCCTGCTCCATTCTCTACAGCCCAGCAGCACCTTTCAGGGAAAAATCTCTCCAAGTGAGCTCTGCTTCACCACATTTAGAGTTACATTGCACTGGGTAAAACCATGCCCCACAGATATTAACATTCTTCGTACAGCTTCACTTTCAAGAGTTGAAAAAATGCTTCTAGATTTTATTTAACCTTTATGTGATTGCCTAATATGATTATGACTAACATAGCTCTCTACATATTATGACCATTAATCATTATTTGCACACAGCTCATTTCTGTGGAGGCACAATTTTCTGTATGAGAGAAAGGAAGGACAAAAGTGGTTGTATTTTTTAATGTCTATTTGCCAAAGAAAGAAGATTTTTCCCTACCTGACTAGCCCAATAACCCACTTATACTTAAGAATTTCTTATTGCTAAAGTAGTTAGGCTAATCTAATTACGATGAAACCTGACCTAGGGGATATTCTTATCATTTTATCTGGATGACTGAAAGATTTTATGACGGAGAATATGAATGGCAAATGACTGATATTTTTATTCTTACGGATGTATAAGCCTTTCAGAATTTTAAGTATGCAAGTACTTATATATATATATGCTTAGAAATGCAAGCCTTTCAGGCTAGATGCAGAAGCCTCATCCCCAGTGATTCTCTGAGATCAAAAGCCTATTTACAGGCAGGGAAGTGGAGAGGCATAGATGTGGTCAAATGAAAAGTTCAGTCTAGTGTTTCCAACTGCCCTCATATGCACTCTTCAAGCAATAATAATAATTGCCAAAGACTGCTTCTGTAAATATAGAGTACCTTTCTATTTACTCTTTTCTACCTATCATGACAGCTATTTCACATGCACCTAATATATCTTATAACACAGCAGTCAGTGATTGCTTCAATTATCAGGTTCAAGCTTTCAGATGCACTATGACCTTTTGTTTTGGAGAACACTAGTGAAAACTGCACTGTTTCCCTCTGATGGTTTGTATCTTGATGCATGGAAAACAGTTGCATTCCCAGTTGCAACTGGGCTGTCAATGCTGTGATTAGTTATCAAAACAGCCCCAAAATCTCTCATATAATCCGAAGCTGGCAATCAGGTACCGCAATGGGCATAGGCACCACAATTAGTAGTCTGTGTCCAGATCACAAAATCTGAACACAAAATCTGAAGAACACCCATACTGGGTCAGAACCAAAGATACATCCATTCCTATGTGCTTGCTTCAGTACTTACCCAGCATGGAAGGAGGACAGACTGATTGGGAAGGTGTCTTTCCCAGGGTGGGGTTCATCCCTTGCATTCCTAGAGTGCTGATCTTTAATTTTGCCCCATGCAGGAAATTCAACTTCACCATTTGTGGTTAACTAGACCGTGGTCACTCTTTTTCTATGAAAGATTAATACTAAAAATAATTTAAAAGCAAAACAAAATGAAGGCAAGCCAGTACCTACCCACCAGCAGAAGGTGCTGAAGCTCCATAAGAAGTCACTGTGGTGCCTCAGCTCCTGGTGCATCCCCCAAGTCACTCATCAGTTCCCTGTCTGCACCTGGGACCAGTCTGAGGAATGCAGGAATGAGGAGCGCATGGTGAAAGCCATGCCACTGCTCAGATCAGCTGAGGAAGAGTTAATCTGTATTTTTGGCCTTCCATCATCCCCTTTTCTCCTATGGCATGTCTTACAAGAGGTACAAGTGCTATAGACTCCCTGGATGGTACATGGACCACAGGCATCCTTCTGAGAAGGTAGCACAACCTGATTACATCTCCAAAAAAGTGCAGTGGACAATGTGTCACTTAGAGAGACAAGAAAAGAGTTTGAGTAGCTAGAGGCAGCTGAGAGTGTCCTGCTTCCAGCTTGTAAGGAAGGGCAGCTGCTGTCTCTGAAGGTACACCTAGACCTCTCAGATATCTTATGTAAACTCATTATTTTGAGTGTGAACAAATTGGTCTAAAGAGGTTTGTCTTTTGAAAGCAGTAAAATTATCAATAAATACGTGCTACTGTAACTAATGTAGAACAAATCTAAATAACATAAACGGAAGGCATTTTGTGGAACATAAAACACAGTCCCCAAAACACAGAAGCAGATAGCAAAGTCCACACAAAGTGAGAGAACTGGTAATAACACTTCTGAACACCTCCTCTCCCCCTAAACTTAAATCTCAAGGACTTCCTGAGCCAATAAGGTCTCGATGGATTTCTTTATCCCCTTTAAGTGTGGAACATTGATTGTTAACAAATCCGAGAAATGGTTTTATCATCCACAGCATCCCAGGGAAGGAGCTCCACAACTTACTTCCTTGTGAACCTTCCTCTTGCTGGCTGCCCTGTAATGTCTCCTGCTTCTTGTACTGGGAGAGGTGGTGAGAAAACAGCCTATATCCATTTCTCTACAGAAGACCATTACCGTTTCCCCTTCAGTTAGCTCTTCAGCCCAAAAAATTACCAGATCCTCTACCTGACACTCACCTCATGTCATTATCAACTCCAGACCCTCAAATTGTAGAGCAAAGGCTCTATATATGTTTCTGTTGTACATATAAATAAGGGGGAGTCTGGGGTCCAAAGACAAAATATGGATAGCTTCAAGTAGACAGGCTGTTCAGTGGGCAGGCAAACACACAAATCTTCTTTCTTTAGGTTCTACCCTATTTTAATTTTCCACAGTCATGTCCTAGGGCTTTCCCTTCGATGGAGAGCAGTCATTTCAGCCCCATTGTTAAAAGAGGCATTCTGTTTTCCTGAAACCTGAGGAAAATCTCTTGGAGGTCAACACTTTTACCAGATTTGGTTGGAATTGTGACTATCATGTTGAAAAAGGTTCATGATGGGCTGAAGGACTAATGCAGAAACACAGAGACATCATGATGATATAAGCCTTATTTCCTAGGAAGCTGAGCTAAAGCCTACATTGAACTAATAAATTATTACTCATTCCAAATCACGTTTTTCATACGACCTATTCTTTTATGAGCAGAAAGGAATATTAGGCATATAAATCCTTCACTCATTGACAAGATAACAGACCTGCTAACATAAAAGCATTTTTATTTTACATATGAAAGGTAAGTCTTTTAACCAATTTAATAAGAAAACATTTATCTTCTTCTTTTTTTTTTTTTTTTCCTATTGTTTTAGTGATTCAAAAGCTGAGAAATCCTGAATTAATTAGAGGATGAATTAGTTAATAAATTAATTATCCTGCATATTATTTTACTTTGAAATATCAATGCTGAACCAAAACTGGCAAAGACAATGAAATTCTACAGATAAAATGTTAATATGGAGGGAATAATTTAATCAAAGCAAAAGACTGATTGTTTGGTAGTGGTAGAAGTGGAGGAAGAGGGAGAAAAGACCTGCCTGACCCCAAATTTAAATCCTCTTTAAATGAAACTGGGTACACCCTTGATAAAGCAACCTTATGCCACATACTGGCATATTTGGCACATTGTAGGTTATCAGAATAGTAAAACATCAATCTGCATTCCCATTTCCAAACATGATTCGATGGCTTCAATCCAAAATTGCTTGCTTAATTCCCTTGTGCATCTTCTTTATTGTGCAGATGCTCTCAATGAATTTGCAATGAGTTCCCAGATCCTTTCTATTATTCCAGATACATCAAAGAAGCTCAGGTGCTTTTGGCCCAGTGTGGAAGCTCTATTTTTCTCATGTCATGGTATCATTTCTGTTGAGCACCTCCTGATCTTGGCTATGATATATGGTCTTGAAAGATTTATCTGAGAGCAGTGTTTTGCCCTCTTTGCTCTAAAATGTTGAAGAGCAATTGTGGTTAGTTGAGACATGCTGATGACATCGACAACTTAGACACTGTGCATGGCTCATCACTGAGAAGAAGAAACTGCAACATGTTTTAGGAACAGCGAAAAAGGCTTTGAAGATCAGCTAACTTTGTTCACCAACACAGATTGTCTAAGTGGAAAAATCCCTTGAACGTATGTCGTGCTTCTATTGTATCGTTTTATAATGTCCCACCACAGCACATAGAACAATGTACAATTTACCTAACATAGCAAGCTGCTTAACATTTCAAGAGTTTTCTTTGTTTTTCTTTCCATTTTTAATGTATTTAATTAAAATAAAATCTTCCCGTGAGAATATCCACCAGATTCTGCTTGTCTGGGTGGTTAGGAGGACGTTCCACGTCAACACATTAGGGAAATTTATAAAAACATCTCTAGTGAAAGTGTCACAGGTAAGCCTATTTTACAAGGCACACTTTTCTTAGATCAAAAACAGGGTTTCTGACAGAGAGATGTAAAATATGAATGTACTGAAAAACACTAGTTTCTACCAAAACCAAATGGAATATATGATGGATAAAGGTTTCAGAACTAATAGGATCAAATTCTCATCATTCCTGATTACTCTGATTAAAATATAATTTTGAGCTTGCTTCTCCCTCCAGAAACCTAAAAATCCTATTTTACAGCCTTAAGGGCAAATTGGCCGGGCACAGCCTTCACTGAATTTTGAAAACTGAAAGTTGTAATCACCCTCCAGTGTTTTAACGCTATAGGTAACATAATCTTAAGATCCCTGTAAGACTCCTAAAGCATCCTTGGGATAAGATTAATATTGCGTAACTGTATATGTATATTTAATTGTGGTAAACACTTTAATGTAGGCAATGTCTATATTACTGGGCTTGGGATGCAGATAGATTCCTGAGTTCAAGTACATAACTTAGCCATATACCAACTCTGACAGTAAAATGTGGGTGCCTACCACCAGGATATGGCAGAGGGATCACAGAATGATGCAAATAGGGTCCTCTTGTGGGTAACTCATAGCAGTCCTGTGGCACATCACAGTCTGCGTCAGAAGGTGACTCGAGACAAAGATTCTGGGCTCCTGGGGAAGGCAGCTCATCCCTCCTGTCACACGACAAATCCCACCTTGGAGTGTCTGCTAAGCAAAAATAGTTCTAAATGCTCAGCTGCGAAATATAGACACTCAGAAGAAGTATATGAGAACAGAGCAGGAAATTTGTATAATGGGTCTCGTTGAAGCCAGAAAAGTATTATTGCTCTACGCAATTATAAACATAGTAGCTCCTTTTTGGAAAGGAAGAAAAAAAATCATGTGTCTGGTCTTTTTATATTACCCTGCTGCTATATTATGTTATATTCAGACCATCTACAACCTGAATGGAATTACTATGTACTAGACAGTGATGAACTATCCAAATAATCTCTTTTGTCCTTGTGAGTACAAAGAAATGACCACTGTAATTGTTTCTCTCTCAATTGTACCAGCAGCCTTAGACAAGCAATAGTTCTTTTCTTTTAAGCAAATACACCACAGCAGTCCTGATTGCTAGCAGCACATTTACGTGGCCTGAATCATGAACCCAAAGTGCAAAAGTACTCACTGCCCCCACCTCTCCCTCTGCTCAGGAAGCACACCACCATCTTTTTTAAGTTCTTCACATGTCAACTCTTCATACATCATCTTTTGACTTAGCTCAAACAAAAATGGCTCAATTTAAGAGGAGTTTCTTGTACCTGGAAATGTTAAAAACACTCATTATCTGCTGATGTGCTAGGGTGTCAAGCCAAAACCAAGCAGCAGACCTTTACTCCCTCAGGCCACAGAGCCAGTTCTGCTCTGGCCTTGCATCAGACAGGCCCTTCAGTCAGACCATGGCACTGACCACAGGAGAATGTCTGGGTCAAAATCAGCAGGGTCTTCACTTGGTGGTCACCATGCTGACTGAGACATGTGGGACAAGAGTTACAGATGAGAAGTAATAGTAGAGGGAGTTAGAGACCTGTTTGCTGGGACAGCTCCACCTGTGTCACTGACCATGCTGTTCAACACCAAGCATATCCCTCTTCACCACAGAAGAACTTTGGTTGGGAAATACCTTTGGAGGCCACTCAGTCCAGACCTTCTCAATGCCAGAATAACTTCAAAGTTAGATCGGAGAACAGCAAGCAGATTTGCACTTCTTAGGTATGGACAGACTGAGGGTACACACTATTGTGCTTCTCAAGCAGCTATCTGCATATTGTTATCTTCTACAGCACAGATGCCACCCAACTGACCAACTGGGACACTGTAGATTCTGACTGTGGAATCAGTCTAAGTCAAAACACCTCTCAAAACTTTTCTCCAAGTCCCAAACTCTCCTGTTTCCTCTAAGCAAGTATCACCTCCTGCATGCAAGCCTCAGCTGCTGTTTTGCTTTTAGCTTTTAACCTCTCTTGCTCTACTTGTTTCCTCCTCTTCTTTAATGCCTTTCACATCCTTGAAGGATGGGATCCTGTCTCCCGTCACGAAACCAATTTAATACAAGTCCCGGTCCTCAGGACTGGCCATGCAACTGAGATGATTTGGATAGTTCATGCAACTTGAAGGAGTGGTTTCATTCATAGGTGTTTTTTTCGTGACGCTTTACCAGCATCTTCCTTCCTCAAGAAGTCAATAAGTCAATGAATCTTCTTTCAGAATCTTCTTCCAGAAGATACTGTCTGAATACAGGGCTGCATGTGGCTGCTTCATGAGGATCTTCATGCTTTAATGCTGCTGTTTGTTTTCCATGTTGTACACTTGACTACTTGTGTAGAGCTCAGCTGTATGTTAATAAAAGAATTGTAATCAAATCACAGCCTGCCAGAGAAAAACCTTTGCTTTCAAAAGTTAGTAAAAAAATACAGGACAGAGTTTGACTCAGAAAGCAAATGCTGTCATGCCCCATCTTTCTCAAGCAAAATATCAAGGGAAAAGTATAAAAAGTGGAGAAAACTACTAATGTTTAATGAAAAACTTGAGAACATATGAAAAACAGAATATATAATGTGTCCTGAGGTAATAGACCTCAGATCTATGAGTAATATTTTTGTCTTTGATATGTCCAAATATATTTAACATGTTTCTCTTCATTTGCTGAACAAAACTTGGGGTTAGATACTCAAAATTAGAAATAAAATAACTAGTATTTTTATAAATTATATATCAACACATTCATGTGGAAAGAAAAGAACATGTTATGAGCACAAACAAACTTAATTCTAAGATGGGAAGGAAACTGTCCACCACTCTAGCTTTCAGCTGGAGCATATTTATTCAACATTCTTACAGTAGACATCTTTAGTTTGGGGTAAATCTTATATTATCCTAATATTATTAATGAAGAATTGTACTTAGATATGGATTAGAAATGCTGCACTGGAGGTATCAATGTATCTGCAAAGCTTATCAGCACTGATAAGAACAACATCACCTTTCAGTCTACTTTCACTAACCAGAGCTTTACCTGAAGATTGATGCCTTCACCCTTCTTTTCCAAAGCTAAGAATAAATAACTCAGCAACATGCATTGCCTTTTATGCCTTGCCCAATGAACACCAACTATGCACAGATCCACATGTAATCTACTTCTCAGATTAGATAAACAGAGCGGCATCATTCCTGTCATTTTAAAGGACCACAGCAGTTCCCCTCAGGCCTTGGGCAGAGTGGTTGTGGATCTTCACTTTTAGGAAATACCAAACAGATGATGAGATACCTAACTTGAAGATGGGCAGGATAGGTGAGCTCCACACTTTCTACTGACTAACCCCAGGTGGTTTCACTGCTTGTGCACTGGATTTTTGAACTCCATTTTCAAACAACTAATTCTTCCTGGTGTTGGACAGGAGAAGTAGGAAACTGAATTTCATTCCTTTGGGTGCTCTAGTAAGCATCTAAAACTTAAATGTTGCAGTCCTTATTTTTTTATGTAGCCAAATTCTCTTAAAAAAAATCTAATAATTTCAGTTATTTTATATGAAAATATGGGAAGGCCTCTCTTATATAATTTGGAATACGTGCAATGTGCATGATGTGGTTCTGTCAGTTGGAGGAAAACACCATGACACCTATGTTTTGCCAAATAACCATTCCTTTCTCATGTTCCTGGCTGCAGAGAAGTGGTGTTGCTTGTGGAATGCACAGCCAATGCATCCAGCAACATCCACAGCTGCGGGTGCAGAGAACCGAGCGAGTTGGAAGGTTATATGGGAGATCACACAGCTGCAAATTTGCTCATCATTTCTATCTGGATTCATTATTCTGGATGTCCTGGGAAAATCAGCTGTCTGGGAAACCATTCAGGGTGCTCTCTAATAATCAATACGAACTACCAAAAATATTTGCATACACATACTAGAATACATCTGTGAGGGCATTGATATGAGACAGAGCATGGGCCCTAATGGTCTCAGCCCTTAATGATCAGTCTGAGATAAGACCTCATGCATCTCTTGATTAGCTAAAATATGACAATTTTGCCTTAACTGGAGACTGCTGTGAACCCACAGGAGATACACCTCTTATTGCTGCAAGCAAGCAGAAAAGGGAGGAATTCAGCAGAAAGGGAGATGCCTGCTCACAGGTGTGCACCCCTTCGTGAGCGTGGCTGGGTGGTGAGCAGAATCAGACTTGGAAATGACACAGTCCTGTGCTGCGTGAAGCACTGAGGTGACAAAAGCTTTCATGTCTTGCCAAGTGATGACCCAGTGATGTTTTCTTGTAGGTACACCAAAAAGACTCAATTTTTCCACCTTCTTAATTTGAGAACTACTTATTTCAGATCTCAAACTTAAAAAAACTAACTTCCCCTTTTAAGACTGCCTGAATTGCTAACTGGGCTGCAATTGGCAGATGTCTCAGGCTGATGCGGTAATCATTTCATATGAAAGCAAGCCCAGTAGATGTGAGAACTCTCCCAAAGGCATGAGTGTTTCCAGGTTAACATCTGTGCTGGTTTGACTGAAAATGGGTTGATTTTCTTCATGCAGTTAGAAACCTTTCTTTTTCATAGCTAGCATGGTCATTATTTGGACTTAGTTTGAGAACAAACAGATAACACCCCAGCACAGAGTTAATGTTTTTAATTGCTCTGATCTGAAAGCCAAGGACATTCTGAGTGCTTTGCTCACAGGTATGAGGCACCGAGGAAAGGGGGTATGGATGGGGCAGAGATTGACTGACATCCAGACTGATCAATGAGAGTATTCCATCTATTAGCGTCATGCTCCAGATTTAAGAGTGGGGCCTTCCAGTTTCTCATTCTGTTCTTCTTCTTTGCTGTTTTTGTTGGAGCCAGGGGAGTTTTTGGTGTGGGAGGTTTAGTCCAGATTTTGCCATTTTGCAGAGGCCTCTGAGCCTTTCTGCCTTTTTTCCTCTCTTCTCTCTCTCTCGGATCGGCTTTGGGATCAAGTGTGGCTTGCTGGGACTGTCTGCTCAGTTGTGGACAGAGTTCACGAGGAATTGTCCTGAGTATCTTTTATTTCTATTATATATATATATATATATTTACTAGTAGAGTATTAGTATTTTGTTATTTTATTAAACTCTGTTTACCTCAATCCAAGCTTCTCCCTTTCCTTTTGATACTCTCCCCTGTTGGGGGAGTGGGGGAGGGAGTGAGTGAGCAACTATCATGGTTGTATTGCTGGCTCCGGTTAAACGACAGCAACATCTCATTTACCCTTCTTCATTGGTCTCCATCGACCAGAGGGAGAATCTGGGAGCAAGGTCATTATAGTGGGTGAGATGTGAATGTATGGAAAGGGAGGGTGAGGAAGAGGGCACTCACAGGGCTCTGCAAGCCATAGAAGCTGGGGCCCAAACACTCAACAGGGAGCCTCTGCTCCTTAGCCTGACCCAAGCCTATGTGATGCTCCCACTCTGTCCTCCAGCCCTTCGCAAATGGTCTTGAGTCTTTCATCATGCACATCAAAAGGAATTCTAGAAGAAACAGATGCAAATAATCTAAACATAAATCACACCATATCAAGGACCTGGCATCGAGCAGCAGTGCCTGTGGGGAGAGAGAGGGCTTCTTTGATTTTCTTGGGCATAGAGGAGGCCCCCCAAGATCTGCTGTGAGAAGGTGTCCCCCCGCTTTCTGCTGATGAAGGCTGGGCTCGTGGCTTGTTAAAGCATTTGCGTCAGACGTGGCGAGGTTTTAAAATTGCTCAGAAGTCAGCAGGGAGTGGGAAAGGATGACAGTGAGGCAACATACCAAACAGATAAAATAGCCTAACATAAAATCTGATGAAAAAGTCTCAGGTTTCCATAGCATCCATCAGCAACACTGCCACCTTCCTCCCTAGGACAGACTTTTGAATTCTAGCACAAATAGCCCTTCTTTGGTAAGGCAGCTTCTTTTGTAAAACTTCCGTGTAATAAACAATCCCCATAAACTCACGTCACTTTTTTTTTTAATCTTTCCAGCTGAATTACTGGCAGGAAGTGACCTACTTAAAAATTAACTTACTGCAGACATGAATTTAGAAGCTGAGAGTTTAAGAAATGAATATATTATAAGATTCAAAACTAGAAGACAGCCAAGCCATAGAAAGATATTTTACTTCAAGTGATTATCAAAGCAGCACGAAAGACTGTCCTTGCTATTTTTCTCCATTTCTCTGGGTTTTTTTCTGCTTTCTTTGAGCATCTGAACTCCTTAGATCTCCCACTGATTTAATCCTCGGGCAATTTTTTTTCTTTACTTCACTTTCGTCTCACCATACACGATGCTACATTCAAGACTTAGTTCATAGATGTTCATTTCAGAAATGCCAACTTGCTTTTACAAGTTGTTGCACAGGATTTCATATAAGGATTAGGGATTGAGAATGAAGTCTCCTAAAAATTGTGGAGTAAAAAAAAAAAAGCAGAAAACTCATAAACAAAATTTTTAGGGACTTCAAAGGCTTCTGGAGATGTTGTGCACTTGTGCTGAAGACACATGTCCATTGTGCCTGGATGCATTCCTGTGCAATCCACCCTAAATGAACCTGCTTTAGCAGATGGGTTGGACTAGATGATCTCCAGAGGTCTCTTCCAACCCCAACTGTTCTGTGAATCTGTGATTCTGTTATATGTGAGGAAGGAAAGAGATATACTGAGATGCAACCAGTGCAAATAGCAAAGACAGTGTTATTATAGATTTGTAAAAGCTGTTTAACATAACTAATAAAAAAATAGTAGCTGTAGTAATATTAGAATTCACTTAAATTTTGCTGAAACTATACCCTTTTATCCTGCTGATTTCTGAATCTATTTTTCAAACGTGCTGTTACTGAGAAAAATATTAATATTCAATGACGATATAGCCATATAAATTATCTAGTTTCTCAAACAGACTAAAAAAGAGGATGATTCACCAGCATTTGATCAAAAGTTAAAAAACTGCTTAAATTAAGTGCAGATTGTAGCAGCCATGAGCAGCATTAATCCCTTTCTGATGTTGCAATGAATGTCGGGAAGCAGAATAAAGCCTCATCCTCCTTGTGGGAGAAGGTGTGGAAGGCGAGGCAGGAGCAAAGCTACCCAGCCTCAAACCTGGGAACAGCGGCTGCTGTTGTGCATGTCACAGGGCTTAAAAAAGGAGAAAAAAGAGTAAGTGGAACAGCCACGTGTCCGTTACTTTCCCACATAACCAAGAAGTGCTTATGTGTATTCCTACTGCATGGACCCAGATTGTTCCTCCTTGTGGGCACTCACTCCAGCATGACCGTCCTCCCTCACCACTGTCTGCGGCAGGAGCCAGCTGGCATGTGTTGCAAGGATGACAGGTTCTGGTAGCAGATGCTCAGGTGTTGAAAACAGCCCTTTGCCTGGCTTTGATGATCCATCTCCAAAATGTAATAAGACCAAGGCCAGTCTTTGAGGGGTCTCTGAAAAAATATTGTCCTTCCTACAGAAAAGCTTTTCAGAAGGTGTGCTAGGGCTAGATTAAAAGTCAGCTTTTTGCTCTCACCTGTTGATGAAGTAAGTTTAAACCCTCTCTTTATCCTCACAGGTCACTGTGAGGTAGCTTTCAAATAATCTTGGACAACTGAAGCAAAAAGCCTTAGAGAGAGAGCTCCAGACTCAGAAGGTTCAGTCTGAATCAAATCAACTAATTTATAAGTATATTTGTAATCTAATAAGTATTCAGGAGACAAACAGGGTCTCTGTTTGCATCAGAACAAAGCGATGTCAGCAGTTTCCTTCCAAGAGTGGTGAACTTGGTTAATCTGAAGCATCTGCTCGTTGGCTGCTCTGAGTCCTTTGCATTGCAAGGAGAATTCGCATTGCAGTTATTTCTGGTCAGACTCAGACCACTGATGCTCACGATCTGCCTCACCTTCTGGAAATACTTTCTGCCACATTTTTTGGTTGCCCCTGGCCATTCTGTTGGTGATGGCAAATGTGGAAAAAAATGAGCTCATGGTTAAAAGAGACAGACATTGTCTCTGTGAGGCAAATAACATTCTGTATTTGCTATTAAAATGTGTTGTTAGAATGTCATTCGCTGTCAGTATTTTTCAACAAAAACAATCAAATATTGCATTTTCCATGTTTCTTGTGAAAAATGTTAAGAGAGTTATCATAAGGTATCTCTAAGTAGCTGCAAGTCTAGATCTTCTCTCTTTTTTTTTTCAAAATGAATGCAGATCTAGAAATGCCACAGAGGCTTTGGCAGATGCTCAGCCCCAGTGGTCAGAAGAGCAGTCAGACAGGCACCCTTCCTCCTTCTCACCAGCTTCCCCACAGTTTTTGCAGACATAGAAGTGGTTCTGCACACCTTTGTTTCCCTCTTGCTGAGACCTCCAGCTAGTTGAGAGGAAATGCTTTTTCTCCTCCAAGACAAGCTCTTTTGGGTAACTCAAGGACCTTGACAGGACGGCATTTATTCCTCTTGCAGCTGATTGCCTGTAGAGCCACGAGGTTGGGAGGATAGCCTTGGCTGCAGTATTTACACTACATATTTAAATTTGGTGTCTTAATACACTGTCATTTATTCTCAGTTCACTTGTTCCCACATCCCACTTGTATGCCTAACTTAGTGTGGAAAAAAATGGGACTCAAATCAGGGTCAAACAAGCTCACTCCAGATGTGATGCAAACGATACTGGTGGCTTGGTGGGATGGAGAACAGTGATGGGAGTGTAAAAGATGTCGGGGATCAGAAGGGTGTGGAAACCCATTAACTTTTCAACATGAGAACGAATGACCAATATTGCATTTCCAGCTCTTAGCAGGTGATAGTGACACCAGCCTTGCTTCTGCCTGTACCTGCCCAGGAAAGGCTGTTCCTGTGACATGCAGGTCTCACTGCTCCCCTTCTGCCTGCCTCTGAGCACAATATAATTGAACCTACAATATCTGGTTTCACAAGTGGAAGAATAATCTCTCACTCTTTATGGATGGATGGGAGGGGGAAGAGAGATATGGATAATTATCACATATGCTTCACATGCATTAATATGTACATGCATATGCTCTGAAAATGTAAATCTTCATTAAAGCAAAAAATAAAGATGACAAACTTGTAACATAAAATTTAAAATACAGGTGAAAGAGTAATTCACTAACCTGGCAATACTTAATTAGGAAGTCAGGACACTGTTGTGAGTTCCGCTACTTTTTCCAAGACCACTGAGATGCTTTGCCAATAAATAATTTTACAGTGTCAAAATCAATCACTGTGTTACAGAGACTACTCATCTGTGAGAAAAATCATTCTATTTCCCCCAGAGACACATACCTATGAAAAATTTAAGAGGTCATCAGTCATGGACTCTTTTTTCAATGTTTGTAACATCGTATTTTGGATAAGAACACTTCCATTATTCTTGTTAAGATAGAAATCAGAGCTGAGGTCTGCTACATTTACAGACAGGATCACTGTGCTTAGGCAGACTGCATCTCATCCCTAATGTTTTCAAGTTATATAAAATAACTGTTCTGGGGCTGTCTCTGTTATTTGTAGATCCCTGGTAAAGGGACGAGATCTCAATACATATGAGAATTAGGCTCCAGGTTTAAGCATATAGCATATAATTTTATAGCATAAGGCCATTTAAAAACAATGCCAGATGCATTCATTTCATGTCAAGTGTTCTAAAATTGTGTATGCTTGAACAATTCAGATTTGCATTCTGCATAAAATCTTACATGGTCACATATAACTTGTTATATTCCAATAGCGTATTAGCTGTTTGTTAATGGTGCAAGATTTACTTGGTGATCACGTAGCAGCCAATGTATCTTGTCATGAAACTGTTACTGGAAACAAAAACATCATCATAGAATTCAAATAAACATTTCATAAGGATTATCACACAGGATGTATCCTATTAAACCCATCGAAAAAACAGTTCTCTGAGGTATGTTTCACAGGAAATTGCTTCCCAAATAATTTTCCATTGCTGTTGACATTCTAGCCACAACACGTGCCTTTAATCCAGTTCTTAAACTCAATTAGGGAAATGTATGGATAAGAACTTCAAAAATATCTTTCTGTGTTGCTTCCACAGGAAAAATTGACCCTTATTTGAGTTACCTTAGATCTAGTGATCACTGGATTCATAAACAAAAATTGTCACACTAGTTGTTATGAATTACATGGTCTAACTGTAACAGGAGGATGGGATCTGTGCCTTGAGCACAGACAGAGCAGGGATACTCAATACATGAACCTTGTACCCACTTTCCCTCTCACATACTTATTTGCAAGGTAACTCATAGATATAAAGTCAACAATATATTTCAAAGACATGTTCTTTTATATCTGAAGCACAGGCAGGTTTTGGAAAAATTGAAGGGGTTTTTGTTTGTGTACAAAGGCCATTTTACCATACTCTAATACATCCCTAAGGCAGAGACCGGGCAGCACAGTGGCAGGAGCTTCAGCTGCTTCCAGGTCAAGATGTAGCTTTTGGTCCCTTATTTGAGCCTCCTGCCTCCTCTCCACATGAAAAAAAAAATGAACTCAGGAAGTCTTCTGAGGAATCAGTTTTGCTCATTAGCCATGAAATCTGCTCACTTCCTGAAAAGTCCATAGTATAATGTCCAGGTATTGCGGGTCAAAGAAAGATTAAGCAATTTATTTTAGAAACTGGGAAAGAGAAAAGTCAGCTTGACCTATTAGTCATTTTTTCACTCCCACCCAAATTATTAGATAAGTCTGAGATAAAGCACCTGAATTCATTAAAATTTCTGAAGACTAGAAAGGATGCTCATTTTCCTTCTTTTGCTCTCTCAAAAATGAAAATCCCTGTAATTTCATAGGTCAAGGTATGATTACATCCATTTTGATAGAATGCTGAATTACAGTACAGAAAAGACCTTTCAGTTCAAATTTATCATGCTTATCATACTTATCATCACCTTCAGAGGAAGCCGGGAGTTCTCAGGATTTCTGTAAAACATGAGCTTTATTATCACTCATAGGATTGGCAAGCCTGGTTTGATATATCGGACCTTCTACTCCACTGTTGTCACAGTAAACAGAAACAGCATAATGAAAAAAATAACCAAACAAACTACAAGAAAACAATTTTCCTTCAAGGGTCCTCAGGGTTCACACATCAAAAGGAATGCTGCAAAGCTGCAGCACAAAAATCAGATGGTTTGGTTTCCCAGAGTTGCTAAACAATGTCATTTCTGCCAGCTCGTTGATAGGCGGAATGAGGAGCATTCACACTGCCCACTCTCCAGGTCTCAACAGAGATGCCCACAGCAGGTGCTTGGGCTGTGTGAAGTCACTAGACATGCTCCTCCAAAACACTGTTTTCCTCACTGTTTTCCTTAAGTCAAAACAAACTGCTTGAGAGGGATCCTCAGATCACTGAGCCACAATCTTTCTTATTTATGTTTAGAGTCTTGCAGACAAAGTGTAGACATCCCCAAGAGTCAGGAAGAGGCTCATGTCTGACTGTGCTTTGGGGATACTTTGAGGCCTGAGGAGCATGTTTGGCCTGGTATGCCTTTATTTAACAAACAAGGTGTCAGGTCCCCCTTGGATCCACAGTTATAGGGCAATAAATGGTCCTTGGTGAACAGGTTTGCCACCGTCAGCAAGGACACCTTAATGGCAGCATCCTTGGAACAAGCAGGGCGATGGTACCCAGGAGATGATTCCAGCTCCTGAGCAATGTCTTGTTTCTCAAAACAAATACTACTAGCTCCTGCTAAACTCTGCACAGAGTGCCTGATTTAGGCTGTGGTACCATGCTCTGTGACAGCACAGGTGCTGAGGGACTGCTGAGGTTAACCGAGAAGTCTCATGCACAACTGACTTTAGAGAAGCAAGATGGAACAACTGTGAAATGGAAGATAACCTAAATGGTCACCTGAGCCGAATGCCAGCAGCAATGCAAAGCTGGCACAGAGGAAGGATGAAGGCAGATATGTGCTGCCGGAGAGCCTGGCTCATTTCCAGTAAAGGCATCGCCCCATCAGAGTGGCCAGCTCCATCGTGTCTGCTTTCTGCCCTGCCCTGGCAGCCCCTCTGCAAGCACACACACCAGCCCCGGGGTGCCCAGCTCCCCAAACACGGCACCCACCAGGCGAAGCCCTCCTCGGCCTTGTGGGTCTCTCACTTCTGGTCCCAACACACACCCGCGGCGGGCCGGGGCTGCCTCGGCAGCGGGGCGGGCAGAGCTGGAGAGGGAAGAAGCACGCGTCGGCAAGGGAGGTGGCCCCGCTGCCGTGCCCTCCCGTGCTCCCTCTCCGCTTTACGCTGTCTGTCGGTCTCCCATCCCCTGCCCGCTGCTCGCCGTCCCGGAGGTGCCGCTCGTTGCGGAAAGCAGCTGTCCCCTCGGTGCGGGAGCCGGGGGGACGGAACAGAAAAGTGGCATCTGCACCCTTACATCCGCATCCCACACCTGCAACCCGCATCCCCACCCGCACCCCTCACACCGCAACCGCTACCGGGGCGCGCCTTGGCCCCGGCCAGGACGGGGCGGCCCCGGGGGCTCGCAGCGGCAGCGGAGGGCGGGGGGAGCCGCCCGGCCGCCCCTCACTCTCCGGCCCCGGGCACCTCTGGGCTGCGCCGCGGGAGCAGGGGGCGGGGGCTGCTCGCCGGGGCGGGAGCTGTCACGGGGTTGGGACGATAAAACCGGGGGTAATTGCGTTTAGGCAAATGAGGCTGCCTCGGCCCTCCCCGTCTCCAGGTATATAAAGTGGGGAGCGCTCCCGCGGACGGCCAATGCGCACGGCGAGCAGCGCCCGCCCTCCCCGGTGCAGACGGTGCGTGTGCCTCAGGGAGCGTGTCTGTCCGTCCGTCCGTTCGTGTGTGTCCGTCTGTCCGTTTGTACCTATATGAGTGAGGATGCGCTTGTCTATATGTTTGTGAGGGTATGTACGTGCGTGCGTACTTCTTTGTGTCTGTCTATATGTGTGTGCAGGGGGGCTCCATATGCGTGTGTGTCTATGGGGGGGGTGCCTGTACATGCTTGTATGTCCACGAGTGTATGTCTCTGTATGCACAAGCATGGTTTTGTGCCAATCCCGATGTGTATACATGAATGGGCAAAGAGATGTGTGTGTACCTCTAGCAAAGTGTATCGTTATGCGTGTGGAAAGCTGTGTATTTACACAGGTGTGTGCATCTAAAGTGTATAGCTGTTTGTGTGAGGGGCTGTGAGTTTATGACTAGATGTATGTGTACCTGGACATGTGCATGTGTGAGTATCTGGGATGGGTGTGTATATGTGGGAAGGTGCGACTATCTAGATGTATATGTATACGTAAGGGTGTGTGTACATGTAACTGTGTGTATGTATGTGGAGGAGCGCCTCTGGTTGGGCATGTCTATCTGTGCACTGCCATGTACCTCTAGCTGCATACGAGTCTATATGTGTGAAGTGTGTGTACATCCAGAGGTGTATGTATGTAGCAGTTGCTGAGGGCTTTATGGGTGTGTAACTAGGTGCGTGTACCTTGGATGTGCGAGGGAGTGTGTACCCGGGTGTGCATTGATGTGTGTGTGTGCAGGGCTGTGTGCACGCACACCCCTGGGCGCGGGTGCCCTCGGCCACTCGCCCCGCCGGGGCTCGGGGTGCCGGTGCTTCAACCTCTGCCCCGCAGGACGTCGAGGCGGCGATGAGGCTCCCGCTGGCTTTCGCCGTGCTGCTCCTGGCCTCGGCGCAGGCGCTGGCCGAGGAGATGGGCGCCACCGACGACCTCAGCTACTGGTCCGACTGGTCCGACGGCGACCAGGGGAAGGTGAGGCCCGGCGGCCGCTGCTCCTCCCGCCGGCCCCGCGGGGGTAGGGCCAGGGGGACAGTGTCGGGCGCTGCCCCCCCGGGGCTCGGAGCCCGGCGGCGGGGTGGGGGTCCGCGCTGAGCGCCGGCGCTGTCGTCCCGCAGGAGGAGCTGCCGCTGCCCCTGGAGCACTTTCTGCAGAGGATGGCCCGGAGACCCCGGCCCCAGCAGTTCTTCGGCCTCATGGGCAAGCGGGATGCCGGTGAGTGGGGGGCCGGCTCCCTCTCACTCCTCTCTGCATGACTCTTCTTCCCCCGTCGCGCCGAGCGTTGTCACTCGGTTTTAATGAGTTAAACCTTTCTCAAGAGTTTGTATGTGGGTTGTTTGGGTTTATTTTTTCCTGGCTGTTGTGGGAATTTTTTTTGCAAGTTTAATATCAGATAAACTCACTTATCGGAAGCGAGTGGGCTTCACATTAAAGTGCTGAGTGCATACCAAGTACAGCACGTATATAGCGGTAAGGAGTATCACGACAATTCACGTGTCGGCATGTGTGCCATTGAATTGTCTGAGTGTGGAAATTGGTTGCATATACAATTATTGTCGTGTTTTCTACGTGTTTACTAATCCAAGAACTGATCTAAGAAACTGCAGCTAAACAGATCTAAACTGCGTGGGTTTATCTAAAACAAGTTTTTGTAGTCTGTTCAAAGAGAAGTGTAGTTGTAAATGATCAGTCTGATTTCCCTTAATTAGAATGTATAGGGTAGTTTCTGTATTTGATTATTCAAAGAACTGCAGTAGCATCATATGTATATGACAATTATTTTTCAACAACTCCTTTTTTTTTTTCTCTTTCCTTTCCTCTTCCAATCAGGATATGGCCAGATCTCTCACAAAAGTAAGTTTAAATACTGCAAATATGTTAGGTAATTATTAGAAGATATTCAAATGGGGAATAGCATATTTAAGGGAATTAGTTAGAAGGTGTCTGGGTTCAGCTAGGGACTGATCACCAGTGACGAGGAAATGTTCTGTTAAAGGATTGAAATCCCCCACCCCAAGCAGCCGTGAGGCTGGACCTCATCTGAGCCGCCACAAGCTTTGAGATTTCGATCTGCGTTAATGTGTGGATGTTGCAGCTCTCTCTTATTTCCCACGGGGGGGATTCTGTAAGCGTTTCTCACAAGTAAGGCAGGCTCACTGCCAGACTCAGAGAGGAGCAATTAAGATGGCAAAATCTGGAAAATTAGAGTAGTGAATTCCCAAATCCCTGAGAATTATTCCACAAGAGAACCCCTGCCATTGCCTGTGAGATACTGTATCTATGCTCTCACTGCTGTCTGAGTGGGAATCAGACCCTTGCTCATAACAGGGGCCAACTGATGATCTGTCACTATATAAATAAGCATATCTTGCCCCATTAATAAGTGTGTCTTGCTTTGCTTCTGTGTAACACCAAGTGGGAGATGGTATCAGCAGTGTGGTGTTGCTTTGTTCTGCACAGTGATAGTTTTATTCTCTGAATTTATCTGAAGATGCTTGGACAGGAGCTGGAAGATCTTGTATTCTGTGTGACCTCCTCTGTTCACAGAGGTCAATAATTGTCCCAATGTTCTGTTAGCCACAAGATTTTATCACTAGGATTATGTATTGGAAGACCAGTTAAAGAACCTAATATGAAGCTCATGCCAAATAGCCTGCTGACTAAAGTAAAAAATTATACTTTTCTGAAACAGCTTTGGCTTCAATTAATACCGGTGGGGTCTGAGGATCATTCTTCTTGCTTTGTAGATTAATTAACCAGGCAAAATTCTTTCCAAATAGAAATTTCTATGTTTGCCTCAAAAATTAACTTTGAGAAAGAAGAATGGCTCCTTTTCATTCCTTATCTGAAACTATAGCTACCACTGTATCTAGTATGTGTGTAGGCCAAAACTTGGGATAATTTATCCTTTACACATCCAGTACCTTGAGGAGTACTAATGGGACAGGAAGGTAATATTTGAACTCATAAATATTCCAAAAATAGAGTCAGACTGTCTAGCTCAGTCGTGTCCAGACATGTAGAGTCCAATTGGCTCCCTATCCAGTAAGGGCTCTACCTGACCTGCAAGGAAGATTATACTTCCACATTAGAGAAAAAAAACCCAACAGGTAGAAGAGATGTATTACAGAGATGCAGGCTATATCAAGACACTGGTTTCTTGTGCATCTTCTCAAATCAATAGAAATTGTATTGGGAGAGGAATAAGAATCAGTTATTTGCCATTATTTTTGCATTATACTTAAAAACAAACAAACCAACAAAACAAAACAAAAGCGTATCTGAGTTAATGAGAAGATGTCCACTAACTGGCCTGTGCCTTGGTCTGAGCTGTGTAGTCTAATTAGTCAGACTGATGTTCATTCTCCATTGTCTGAGAGCGGTGTGAACAACTAGTCTGTGAGATGAACAGATTTGGAGCCTGTGTATTCCTTCCTCACAAGACCACATTACCTTAAAAGTCTGCCTGTTTAAAACGTACTAAAACACCCCCAAATATATATACATATATTTTTTTTTTTTTCAGGGCATAAAACAGACTCCTTTGTTGGACTTATGGGCAAAAGATCTTTAAATTCTGGTATGTATATGACTAAATCCAGTACTCAGTAATATACAGCTTCTTCATTCCATTGCCTCTTTGTTCTCTCCCAGTGGACAGAAGCAGCCTTTCTGTAGTGTAGACCCAGAAATCTCTGAAAAAGATCAGGATTTTCTTTGTTAACCAAGAAATTTCAGAATCTGCTTCACTCCGATGCTTGAGATGATCAGGCTTGTGTGAGCTGCAGGCAAGGTCAGGTAGAAGTTCCCAGGGCACTTTCCTTACCGCCCTGTCCTTGCCAGCAGCATGTTCTGCTGGTCCCCATAGTGCTAATACAAGAAAAACTAAATTTTACCAACACATCAAGAAAAATTCGAGGCTGAAAATGTAAAGCTCATTTAAACGTGTGATCCAAATCTGGATCTCCCCAGGTAGAGGGATATCCTCATCACCTCTGGAGATCATATTATTCTGCAAACTTGGAGCAGAAGGTGGAAGAACACCTCATTCTGCAGGTCAAGGTGTTAAATATTCCCAGTCTCTTGTAGCTTTTCATTTTACTTAAGGAAAAAAAAAAAATAGCAACAAGCATTTTAAGCTTTGAACAAGTACTGTGAATTTGTTTGGTTTGTTGTGGGGTTTGGGTTTTTTTTGGTCATTTTTGTTTGTTTGGTTGGTTTGTTCTTGTTGGGGGGGTGGGGGGGGTGTGTTTTGGGGTTTTTTTCTCCATAGCATCCATATAGGGCAAAATCCTCCTCCCTCACATGCACAGCCCCTGTGGGTAACTGCAGACTGCCTATAGCTCCAGCTTCCTGGTGCTACAGGGCTGTGCTGAGGAAATCCCTCACTGTGAACCATAAAGCATCAGTTAATTCCTCAGAATAGGAATTAAAAAATAAAAAAACTACACATATTTCATGTCTCTGAAATACCTCTCACTGTTTTCTTAAATGGATTATAAAAGTTAAATTACTAGCTGACACCTTTATATTTTGTGGATACACGCTGTGATCTATATTCAGCAATTATGGTTGTCAGTAACTTTTATTTTCAATTAAAGCCTGTTCAAACTAGTAATATTGCTCTCTGCATCATTTTGCAAATTGCTATGTATCACGAATAATTTTGTACAATTTTATCTGTGGTGACAATAGCTATTAAATGCATAATACCTATAAATACATCTGCTATCACAAAAGTAAATAGCCTGGAAGTAACAAATTTGGTTTAGTTTCCATTGGGATTACATTTACATTAACGTGAGAATATAAAATACAGTGAATGTTTAAAAAAGGCAAGGATTTTGCTGCCCTAATTTCAAATTGCTGCTATAGGCAAGATATTGTTATGTGGTATTTGTAACAAAGGGGAATGGTGAAGTTTTACCCTGTCAGGCTATATTATACCCGTCTGACAGGTAAAACTAGATTTCAATGCTTTTCTGCCTGATTCCCTGAGAGGAAAATGCTAAGAAGTTGCTTCTGCTTCTCTGGAGGAGATCAGTCCTAAGGACTGTGCAATCAAAGCAAGATCAGAAGTATGTACTAGGACTGTCCTTATGTCTCCCTACTGAAAGACATTTAACTGGGCAGGAGTTTTGGTGCTGTGCCTCGGTGCCATGGTTTTCTTCTCCTGCAGAAAGTTCCTGAGTCCCCTGGCCATGTGCAGGGGTTCAGGCCGCCCTGTGCTGGGTGTGAGTGTGGAGCTGATTTAGAGCCTGGTGTGATAAAGCAGAGCAGCAGGATGCTGGTGGCTCAGCTCCTCGTTTGGTGCAGTGCATTCTGACACTGCCTGTGTCTCCAGCTGTGCAGTCTGTCAGATGAACACTCCAGGTAGAAAACAATCACACCTATGGTAAAGATACTCTAACAACCCATATTGAGAAAGCAAGCTCAACTCATTTTGCATATAGCCTGGTGAAAAATGAGGTCAACTGGTGAATTTAAAAGTGTCACTGGTCCAAAATGCCAGCTCCCTGCAGGATACAGTGCTGAATCCCCCCAGACCAGCTGTGCATTGCATGCACTAGGCAGGCACGCATACGCTCCGCAAAAGCAATCTTCCCTTTGGGGTCAAAGCAAATGTGACTCTGGTGACCAGCTGTGTCCTTGGGCTCTGCCCAAGAAGGGTCCTCTGGGTTTCCCTCTCATTTTAAAAGAGCAAAAAGGAGAGATCTACTGCTACTAAATGTGAATATGTTACTGGAGATTATTTTAGGCTGTGGTTGGTCCACAGAGTAGTCTGAGGTTTGCTTAGTTCTTGCTGCAGCTTTTAGTATAAGGTATCTGTGTGTGCAGGGATTGAGGGGCAGGGAAGAGATGTTCATCTGATGAAGAGCTGACTCTGCAGGATGGAAGGTGGACATGTCGATGTAGAAAGCCTCTGTTCACAAATTGATCTGAGTGCACAGGTCCCGCTAGTTAGATGGATTATTGGGAGGTAAAGAGGTTCTGAGTTAATGGTGCTTCGAGCAGCTCAATAGACGAGAGGTAGAAAATGCAGCTCAGACCTTCAGCCTCCTGAAGGATAGTGTACTCTGAGAGGTAAAACCAAAGCAAAGCAGCTCGGGGTTGGGCAGGGAGCCCTCATCTCAGTTCCAAACACACCGATGGGGTCCAGCTGGTGGCCCAGGAGGCTGCAGGTCTCTGAAGTTTCCTTGTGCTTGCTGGGGTTTACACAAGGCTGTGCCATGTGCTTGATTCTGCTTTGTTTTTCACAGGGTCCTCTGAAAGAAGCGTAGCACAGAGTTATGAACAGAGGCGTAAATGAGACATTCCTGTGCATTATTTATTAAACTTCATTTGTTCAAATGGCCAATGCAGTGTAATATAAACTAACCACTGTATGGAATAATTATTTATTTAATAATAACCGATGGGTTTGTTTCTTTTTTGAGTTGTACATTCAATAAAATTATTATTTTTCATATTGTGGCAGTGATACGTGTTGTATAGGTGCGTTGTGGTTCTGAAAGGACCAGCAACTCTGGTGACATCTCACAACAAAGCACATCATTTGATATGACCCATAAAGTTATGTTCACTAAACAAAAAAACCAAATTTGTTCATTGAAAGCGAGTCTATCGGCTTGACAACCAGTGCAGAACAGAGCTGATGTACAGTCTAGTGCCTCAGTTTGTTTTCATGGTTTATAATGTACTGTAATTTCCGTATGAAAAAATATATTTGTATCATTGCAGCATGTTTTATGTTTTGTGACTATGTATCTATATATTTTAAAAAAAGGGGATGGGTAAAGTTTGAATGGGAATCCAAGATCTTCATTTCACAGTCTGGAATTTTATGATAGCAACATTTTAAATAAAAACTACTCTGGGGATTTTGCAACATAACTTTCTTTGCTGATAGTGATGGAGTTATTTCCCACATTGGTCCAGAATGAGACTCAGATCCAAGTGACAGTGGTCTGAGACTGGAAAGAAACACCAAATTAATTACTTCCTTTTGCAGGGAAGCTGTGAGCCTTCTCATGTGGGTTTGATGAAATTTTGGGGGATTTGCTGCTGGAGACAGGTGTTCCTAGGGTTGCTCCCGGTCACACAAGGTGCCGTCCATCCTAAACTCAATGGAAGTCAAGATGCGTGGTGACTGAATGAAAAAGGCCTTCCCAGCTTCAAGTGGAATAATTTGCTATGGAGTTCATCCACTATAGCAGGTTTATTATTTGAAAGTCAAGCTTTTAATAAATTCTAGCCCTCAAATTCATAATAAAAGCACCCATTGGCTTGAATCCACGAATATAAGAGAAAAAGAGTGTAATTATACTTTTAATTAAAGTATCTGGCTACTATATTTCCAGGACAGTTCCAAAATGATACATACGTCTCACAACATGCCAAGGCATCTGGACATCTATATTCTTTCCACCTGCTAAAAGCTATACTTCTCTGATGCTGTCATATGAGCTTTCGTTGCAGATGAAACAGCAGTGAAAATGGCTTGCATATACTAATCAAATTTCAAAACAAGTAATACAAAGTGATTAACTGGTTGTTGTTTTCTATTTTGAAAGTGAACTCAGCAACCTCCATTTTCAGGTTTACTGGAAGCATCACCACAGCTGCACCCATTAGGAGCTGCGGCATAGAACCTCACTCCTGCCAGGTTAGGAGCAGCACCTAAGCTTGCTATGCTTAAACCAGACCCCACTTCCAGCTAACTAGGACATACGCCTAGTGAAGTGGGAGGCTACATAGTGGGAAAACTGAGGCAGACTTGCTCTGGGGACCATGTTCGTGTGACACACAGCGGAGGCACTGGCGCTCTTCCAGCTCTTTGTCTTGCCAGGGCTAATTTTCAGACTAATAAACTGCTGTATGAGCTCCCACTGAGCTCAATGAGGGGAGAAGCTGATTGCTGGGCTAACAGCATGGGCAAAGAACTGTGGAAATGCATGCTGACTAACGCTCAGTGAAGGGTAAAAAGAAAGAAAAGCCTTGAAAATGCTCTTCTTCAAGCCTGGAGGCCCACGGTGCTCCTGGAGCTCACAGTCCGTGTGTGCTGAATTGTGAGACCCAGAGAGGAGAAGAAAAGCCCCACTGCTCACTCCCTGCAGCCTGAGAATCTCACAAACTGCCCCACGGAAGAAACCACTGCAAGCATATTTGCATCCAGAGAACACCACGCAAAACTGAGTGGGCTTTACATGTTTGGAGAACAGCACAGGAATTAGTCAACAGCATCCAGCAAAGGGCTGGGACTGAATTTTCCAGCAAAACCAGAGGATCATAGAATAGTTTGGATTGGAAGGTGTCACAGAGGCACCCCGAGGTTAGTTTAAGGGATAACAGGGTCCAAAACAACTTTTATTAAACCGGTGAGAAACAGGGTTTTAGCACTCCAAAAGTGACTTAAATACAGGTTCAGATATCAGTTGAGGAAAATTATTAAGGGGCAGCAACTAATACAACAGGCGATCCACAGAGTGCATGCATATGGCTTCACCCAAAACAATGCTGGAACCGTTTCTGAGTCCGGGAGGAGTACACACTTGCCTGTACATGGTGTGGGATTATTTTAAAGAGATACACGTACTCGTAGTGAGTACGGAAAGTGCATACTCACAATTCTGTGAGGGTAAATTTATAATACACTCGCAATCCTGCAAGGGTTAATACACGTGCAAATGTGCACGAAATATTACACATGCTTATGTGGAAGCACGGGAGGAAAATACACTTGTGATTCTGCAAGGAAATAATTTATACACGTGCTCGTATTGAGCACGGAAAGTTACGCGTGCAAATGTGCACGGAAAGTTACACGTGCTTATGTGGAAGCACGGGAGGAAAATACACCCACAATTATGCGAGGATTAATTTTACACGTGCTCATATTGAGCCCAGAAAGTTACACATGCATATGTGCACAGAAAGTATAAATACACTCGCAATCCTGCGAGGAGAAGTTTTACTCACACCCGTGGCGGCACGGCAAGCGGAGTCTCCATCCTGGGGGGGGCTCTCGGCGGCAGCATCTTGCCCGTGCTCCAAGAGACCTGCGACAATGGGTGGAGTCTCGACGACAGTCCCGTTTTTTATAGGCTGATCAGTTCTGACTGTAGGCAGTTCAGAAGCTTCTCTGCACCCCCACACTGGCTGTGGGTGCCCCTGAAGCCTCGAAACATCCCCCACACTGGCCGTGGGCACCCAGTGGCTCACTAGTGCCTTGGCACTCCCTTCTCCTAATGGCCCTGGCCAGGGTGCTCTGGGGCAAAACGAAAGAAGCTGTTAGCCTACTGAAGGAGGGAGGGGGAGAGAAGGGGGTTTGCATTCTGCTACAGAAAGCACCTTTAAAGATCATCAACTCCAACCCCTGCCATGGCCAGGAACATCTTTCACTATATTAGGTGTTTCAAAGCCCCATCCAACCTGGCCTTGAACACTTCCAGGGATGGGGCATCCACAACTTCTCTGGGCAACCCGTTCCATGTTCTCAGCACCCTCTTTTTAAAGAATTCCTTCCTTATGTCAAATCTAAACCCTTTTACAGTTCAAACCCGATGTTCCTTGTCCTGTCTCCACAGGTCCTGATAAAAAGTCACTCTCAGTCTGTTTTATATGCCCCCTTTAAGTACTGAAAGGGCGCAACAAGATCTCCCCAGAGCCTTCTCTTCTCCAGGCTGAACCACCCTGGCTCTCTCAGCCTTTCCTCATAGGAGAGATGTTCCAGCCTTCCGATCTTCTTGATGGCCTCCTCTGGCTCTTCTCCAACAGCTCCATGTCTTTCCTGTACTGAGGGCTCCAGAGCTGGTTGCAGGACTCCAGGTGGGGTGTCGCCAGAGCAGAGTAAAGGGACAGAATCACCTTCCTCAGCCTGCTGGTCACGTTCATTTTGATGCAGCCCAAGACACAATTGACTTTCTCGGCTGCACGTGCACATTGCAGCTTATGTCCAACCTTTCATCCACCAGTACCCCCAAGTCCTTTTCCACAGGGCTGCTCTCAAACCCTTCATCCACCAGCCTATATTGGTACTGGGGGTTGCTCTGGCCCAGGTGCAGGCCTTGTGGAGCTTCATGAGGTTCACATGGTCCCACCTCTCAAGTCTGTCAAGGTCCCTCTGGATGGCATCCCTTACTTCCAGTGTATCAACTGCACTGTGACCATTTTCCATAGAAAGGAAGGCTGACCCTCCAGCTTCAAAATATTTTCTTGTTACTTGGCTGTATAACGAATGGGTTTAATTCAGCATTTGAAACAGTTCATTTTAATTTCTGGTAGTAAAATAATGTCAGATTTGTGCTAATTTAGGTTTTGAACAGTGAGATTAAAATTGGCATTGACTTATGTTTGTACAGACATATATTCCAAGCTAGAAATAAACACGACACACAACAAAAGGCACAGCCTGAAATGCTCCAACTAGCTCCACACCAACGATACACAAAGAAGAAAAGCCCTTATTATATTTCCACACTGGGGGCCATTTGGCTGAGCTGTGCCATGGTGGGGCTGCAGGGCCATGACTGCCCAGTGGGTCCAGGGCAGATGTGGAAGCACATACACCATGCACATCTGTAGACATCCAGCCCCATCCCCACCGCCAGCTGACTCCTGCCACCCTCGTGCCCCAAACATTTGTCCTCACAGGCAGCCTGGGATCCTGGAGACTCAAACAGAAATTTTTAGTATTATATTTTTTTTCAGCCTTTAGAAGTAAGGAATGGAATCTGTACATTATTGACCAGTTCAAAGGGACTTTTTAATCGTTTATGTGGTCTTTAATTTCCCTTTTGAGGCTCCTCCAGCTTTTAAATGCTTTTATGTGTTGGACAGCATTGCTTGCAGCCCCAGGCCACTTGTGCCTTGGATCTCTGGGTGATGCCATCCCTTCAGCTCCACTGCAGGCTTTGAGGGGCTTTCACTAAATCCCCTGAAGTCTCTGCAATAGCCAGACACCACCGTGACACGGACTTAGATCTTTTTTGGTGGCAGCAGCCTGAAATCCCTCAGACTGTGCAAACTAACTGACAAAGCCACAGCAAAGACATCTGTCAGTGAAATGCAAGCGAGTTTAAGTAAAGTTAATAAATATCTTTCTAGGAAATCAGCACAGAGAGCAAACCCGGGATGATGCTGGTAGTTGTCCTCACTGGAGAACCAGTACAGGCAGTCTGACATCACAGCCTGCCTCCAACATACTCCGCCCCCTTTTTCCTTCTCTTTTTCCCCAGAAATATATCGTTCACCTGCAACATGACAGGTGGCTGTTCTTCTGGTAGGCACTGTCTCCTTCACACATAGGCACTCCCTTTCCCCTGGATGAAGGATGCTGAAGCTGGGCTCACAGTAGCCTGCCTTGCCCAAGGAGGACCATTGGCTCCATCCATCACCTCCATCTCTCTGTCACTGCATGGAGACCATTTTTCCATGGCGCAGATGCAGCCAAACTTGCCCTGGGGTGCCAGAGCCATGGTGCATGCAGCCTCCGCATGAACTGGGGAGCTGGGAGAGGGGTCTGGACCCTGTGTGCACCTCACCAGGGGAGCTCAGGCTCTGCGGCACTTGCCCACTTGGCTGCCACAAGCAAGTCCTTTGCTGCATTCACATCAGGAGGCTGAAATTTTTCAGCATGGTCCTAATCAAAAGTAAAAGAAGAATCTGGAAATATCTGGGTATGGAGATCTTTCCGGGGAAACTAGTCCCCAGCCATTGTTAGCTAGAGCAGAATAACATCAAGAGGTTTTTTTTAATTATTAAAGCAATTCTTTAAAATGCTTTTTATTCAGAGTGCACCAGTAGCAGCTCCTCCAGAGCTACCAAGAACCATTATTTAAATGCAGACTTTATCCCTGTACCTTCTTAAACTAAGGCTTAGATAACTGCTTTAGCATAAAGAGATACCAAGCAAGTCCCAGTGCAAACTTTGGTAATGACCAAAATTTTTCCTGATGAGGCTGAACAGTTCCCTTAGCCATAATATCACAAACTGCGTTAACGAACGTCTCCCAGAGCACTGGGACGAGAGCACACAGTGGCTCCTTCCCTGGAGCTGGACTGTGTCAGGATGCAGCCGTCTGCAATTCCGGGTACAGCTCCGTGTCCTCACGCTACCTCCAAAATGGCTCGCTTCGCTTCGCAGAAAACAGTCATTACTGGAAGAGGAGGAGATCTTTTTGTTTGTTTTGTTAGCAAATGTACAAATGCCCTCAAACCTATCTACATCTTTCAAGTAAGACAGACAGTCTCTCTTCACAGTAGTTTCTTAATGTTTTTGAAGGAGCATAGTCTGAAACATTTGTCAACAAGAGGAGCATCTGGGCTGTATGAAATTCATTATGATGTTCATTAAAAATTATCACTGCTCCATCCCTGATAGATACCTGTTTTCTATCAGAATAAAACAGCAACTCATTAGCTTCAAAACTCCTTTTTAAAGAGAGTTTTGCACAGTGCATGCAACAAACTTCACCTCTTGTTTTCTGCATCCATCTCCAAATGAAACAATATCACCATTTACTGCATATAGAAGAAATGAAATGTGAACAGACTGTTAAAAAATCAAAGTTGTCTTCAGTCACAGCGCTTTATGCTCTCCCAGAAGCCTGAAGGAAGGAAGGTGAGGTAAGAACTGTGGTTGAGCTAAAAATGCAATGCATATCCTGTACCCAAACAGACACTTCTACAAGGTGCTACCCAAGTGCAAACAAACTTACGAAATGATAAAGATTGAATGTTAAGAAAATCTCTGGTAAATAAAAACAAACACTTTTATTTTTTTTAATCTAAACCCTTTCTTACATTAGTATTTCAGAAGCCTAGCTGTGAGAGTTAAAATACATACCTGCACCAATGTAAGTCAATATACTTTTGACATTGTTTTCTACATTAACTGGTTTGTGTTAAAAACACCTAACTGTGCAACAGAAGAAGACCTTTAATCATAGATATCTAATTTTGGCACATAGAAATGCTTTTTGTTTTCACTGTTAAAATACTCAGAAAACAATAAACACAGCAATACCCTCTGGAATAATGTGTTGATTGGAGAAGATACACATTAATTACTGAAGGAACATATACATGCAGTATGGATACATTAAGACTGCATTTAAAAGCAAAAGTTAAAAGTAAAATCCTGTTTGTAGGCAATCAAACAATGGTGACAGATTTTCTGCATATCTGTGTGAAAAATAGGCTGCATTTGTGTCTGTTAAGTTATATGATGGGTAAAACTGTGAAAAGAAGTTTTCAGTGTGACAGAAAAATAGATATTTTAAGAACTATTTTGCATATACTTGCAGTTTTCTGTTTGCAGACAAGAAATTTTACTTATGCATTTAGCTGTGTTTTTTTATTGCTCATATGAGGTACTCATATACTTGAGTTTGTTGTAATGGAAGCATATCACATAGCTGAAGATATATTGTTGCATGCTCTTTCATTTTCTAAAAGTATTTTGGTTTTGAGATACCACCCTGTGGTGGATTATGGGGCACGGGGGCTACATCCAGGAATATAGATGCTGCATTTATTTAAAAATAGGACCTCTGGGGCAGTGCAGCAAAACCTCTACTGTTTCGGTGTAGCTCTCTGCTGTCTGCTACAGAGAGGAGGAGATTGAGGAGCAGGCTGAGCTTGGCAGAGCAGGGACAAGGTGGCCGGGCAGCCCTTTGCAGCAGCGCTGTGGGGCTAATGCCCGTGGTCCCACCTACAGCTCAAGGAGCTCTGGGCCACGGGACCTGCTGCTCTGGTGATTTAAGTGACCCTGGTTTATGAAAATCATATGGAAAAGAAAAGAAGGTTGCACTGCACAAAATGTTTTCCTTTTTACCCTTCTCTGTGCACACAGTTACTGGAAGAGTCAAGGGGCATGACCTGCCCACACAGAGGGGATGTAGCTGGGCAGCACCCACGGCTGACAGGAATGGGCACTTTCCAGCTCTTTCTCCATCCATCATGGAAACTCTTCCCCAGCTGCAGCCTTCGATTGCCAAGGAGAAGGAAGAGGAGCTGAATTTCTAGCAGGGAAGCAGGTCATCCTTCTGTCCCACGTACCTGGCTGTGTCAGCAGAAGTTATACACTCCTTTTCTTTCCTTGGAGTCAGTCACCACTATAACTGCACTGGATACGTCAACAGCTTAGTTTTAAAGCACCTGCCTCTATTCAGAGCTGGGAATCTGAGTTTATCCACTTATCTTTTCAAGTATTTTCTAGGGGAACTTTTGTTTTACCATCACTGTCGGTAGCGCTGCATCTAATGTATACAGCTACATGTGTTGCAGAGCAGATAACTTATTGCACTGAATAGCGAAAGTAAATCTCATCCAACACTTACCGTTACAATAGAAGAATGAATTTGGGCTGGAGCACTTTCCACCTCAGACAGCTTATATCTATTAGGAAGAAAAAAAAAAAAAGGCTTTGCAGCAAAACAGAAAAAAAAAACTTCCAAACAAAACAATACCAGATGCTGAAATGATGAAGATACTTTGCCCCTCATTGGGAAGTGTCTGTGCTCAGCACAAACCGATCAGCCCATTACATATTATGAGTCAGTGCAAGTGTTATGACTTTGTTTGTTATTGATCTGATATTATTGATACATTCCAAAGATTTAATATTGTCAGATTTTATATGTGAACTACACAACCATGATAGAACATCTTATTATTTATTATTTTGCAAACAAAACAAATGTCTTATAATTCTTAATGCTGGTTCTTCCAAAAAACTTGTTGAAGACACTCCTTGAGGAAGATGGCCAGGGTGGCACTGCCACATCTCCCTTCTTCTGCTGTTTTCCACAGGTGCTGTGGCTTGGAGTCATGCAACTATATGAGAGTCTCACATTTTATGCTGAAAAATAAAGTTTCCAGGCAATAGATTAAGAGGAAAACTTTGAAATTATTCTGAAAAGAGAAGGAAAGGAGAAATTCCAGGTACAATTTTTATAAAGATTTATGGTCTTTATATATGTCTTAAAAAAATTTTAAAAATCGAGTGCTTGGCACTGTCAGCATTCCATATGTTTGTACATTAGAACTCTATCACATATTCTCAAAACCATCAAAATGCTGTTCCCAGAGGGAAAAATGTCACCTTGTCTTAGTCACTCCCTTTCTCTGCAATTTTACAGAGCATTGAAGCTTTACTCTATGGAAGCATTTCTGCATTGCAGAAGATACTCCTTATGGAAACCCAAGGGAGAGCTGGCACTGTGCTCTCCTCAGGATTTTCATCAGCGCCTTGTTATTTTGTCAATGGCTTCGTCAGCACAGCCATAAGCCCCAAACCAGAAGGGATGCACGATATTGGTTTGGTCCAACAAGCCCAAGAGCACAATTGAAATATCGTTAAATATTTTCTTAAGAGTTACACAAGTTCTTTCTTAAAGGAAACATTTTAGCTGGGAACCACCACACTCTGGCAGGTGTAGCCCCCTCTCTCCCAGCCCAATGTCACTGACAAAACCACAGCTGGAAACAGAAGCTACTGTAGAAAGGAACAATATGCTTAGTGATTCAAAGCAGCACTGTGGCTGTATTCCTCTCGTATCATTGCAGCTTTTAAACACATCTGAAAAGATATAATAATCATGACGCCCCCAAACACATGCTTTAAGCACTTGATCCAGCTGAGGCAGCTGTTGTAGCATTTAAGGGCGATTACAGCAAATTCCTGAAGCTCAATATTTCTTCAGAGCTCTACTCTACTAAAACACTCATGAATCTTTCTATTTTTGTCTCTTAAGAGCAAAGAAGATCAAAGTTGTAATGGAAACAAAAAAGGCCCCTGAGTGGTCGCAACGCTGTTTGAAGAGAATTCAATTGAAAACTACGTCTGATACTTCCTACACTTCATTTTTTTATATTGATTCCTTCAGCCTTATCTAAAATAGAAGCAATTAAATGAGTCAATAAAAACAAAAATCCTGAAATTTAGAATAAAGATAAGCCTTGAGTAAAAAGACACACTATAAAGAGTATCCTGGATGGATCCATCCATTTCTGTCTGCTGAGCAATCTTACCACTTCAGATAAAATTATATTAGCTGTTTACCTATTACCTTTTTGTGTGTGTTTTTCAAACAACAAAAAAAGTCTTTTATCTTGCTCCACTTCACTTCAGTATTGCACACAAAGACGTCTCTTTATGTGCTGAAACAGCAGAATTTGTGATCATTGCAGGGGGGATGGACCAGATGACCTTTAAAGGTCCTTCCCAACCCCAACTGTTCTACGATTCTATGATTCTCTTGCCTGGCTCACGGGGTGGTTGAGGACAGAACTGCTCCATTTCCAGCCCCCTCATTGCAGCAGATGCCACCTCCACAGAGGCAGCGTGACTCCCAGGATTTAGCAGACAGCAGCCAATACTTTAAAGGCAAAAATTAAATAATATTCTGTCATCAGCACGCTAACGATAAAAATATTTATCCTGAACTTGTGCTGGGTGCCACCCACCTGTTTCTTACCCAGTTCTTAAAAACTACTGATGTCTCCATATAACACCAATCTTCTACAAAACCGTAATGCTCCCAGCTCCAGGCTCTTGCTGTCACAACATGTGTTTGTATTAGAGCAACACATCTGCCAACAGACAAAGCCTGAAAGTTTTGCACCATGCTGAGAGGAGGCTTTCTGCTGTGCAGGTCACCAGCTGCAGCAGCAGCATGTTCCATGAGACCCTGACAGAAAGTGTCACCTCCAGTCGGGTCATTTCACATCACACCTGGCCAGGCAGCGTGATGGCTCCTCTGCAAAACAACAAGGTTTTCCAGCCATCAGTCCTCAGCACACGTGTGCACACAGAAATAAAGCCAACATGTGATGAGCATCGGCAGTGATGGGAAGGTATTAATTCTGCACGACGTTTTTCATATTCCACACCCACTGCCAACTCGATCTGCGCATGACCTGTTCTTTGGCACTGCAAAATTAGCAGCAAGTCAGAGGGTCGCAAATATTGCTGTGCCAGGGCAAATTTTATTCACAGGAATAATGCAGGCATCTCTCATTCCCTCCTAGGAACTTTGATAGAGTCAGGTCATCACTGAAAAATACTTGCTTATTTAAATTGTTTCATTCTCTCATAAATGCCTCTAATCAGTCATTTGCATGCTAAGAGGAGAACAATGGTAACAAATCTGAAGAGGCATAGGATGTGAATGCAAATACCTCTTCACAGTCTCATGAAGCAAAATATTTCCAACAAAAAGTGTATTTATGAAGAAAAAAAATGAACAAAATTATAAGAAGTCTGTTTTGGCCATGATGATTAAGAAAATTACACCACAGCAATAGTTTCCATAATAGACGATTTCAACCAAACATTACTGTAGAGGACACTTACATTTCTGCAGAGAGCTACTTACTGCGTTTATCTTTTCTATTTCAAGCTGGGGCAGAAAGCCATACTTAATTTTAAACATGAGAGGAGAACTGTCTGACAGCTCCAGCTGTTTTAGCCGTGTTCTGCACCAGAGGAAAAATATCTGAACAAAATTTGAGATTAATCACCATAAGCTATATTGAAACTAGTTAATTCTCTAACAGTGAAGAAGGTGTGATTTAAAAAGACGTAAATCACGCTAAGAAGTCTGAACAAAATTCCTATAGCTTAGCATCCTCCACAAGTACTATTTAGGAGATATGGGGAGACCAAAGAGACCTCTAGATCATCAGATATATTTTCTGTTGTTTCTATCTATATGGACCAATGTTCCATGCAATTCGGCTTACTCAGGGAAGCTTACTGTCTTTACATAAAACCATAAAGCACTGAAAGACCGTGCTCCTACCCTAACTGTAATCCTCCACAGCTAAGCCTAAACAGAGAAAAACTTGTCCTGTGGACCTTGCCTAATGCATGACAAAAGCAATAGGAATCTTGCAGTGATTTCAGCTGGCTTTCAGCAAGAACTTAAAATCAAAACCAAATAAACAAAACAAAAAGCCTCACAAACAAACCACGATAAGAGTGATCAAACCTGGTGTTCACAAAGGCTGAAGACTGGAAGATCTCAGAACTACCTTGCTGCCCCTAGCTTGGTGGTCATGCCCTGGGAGGGAGAATCCCAGAGAATTCGCAATCTTCTCTGTCTTCCCATGAGACAGAAGTTCCTCTGCTCCATTGTATGTATTGCACTTATTTTCCTGGGGCTACAGAATAAGGAGGCATTAAAAATTCTTTCCAGTGATACAGAATGCCATGAGGTAACTGCATAAGCTCCCACTGTCTTGCCACCCAAACACCAGTACACGGAGATGCCGAGGAAGTGATTAATAAAAGGACAGTTACTTTCAGGCATTCCAGCCCTGTGCAAACTCGATTTTATTATAATTAAAAGTCTCTGAAATTAACAGAGCAGTAGGAAAGCCAAATGGTGCAGCTGCAGGGTGAGGGCTCCAGCAGCTCCCAGTATGTTGCACTGGGAGTCTCATCTCCACCAGCTCACACTCTGCACCCAGAAGGGCTTTACAGAAGTGTTGGCAAGAAGGGGGAAAGGCGCGGCAAGGTCCCACGTGGAAGCTGTGTCTACACTGCAGCTACCTGCTGAAGTACACATCCCACAGCTCACATAACAGCCAGCACCAGCCACACTAAGGCCAGTTTAAGCACAAGCTGCAGCCTTGATCATCAGTGCAAACTCAGGGTAGGCAAAGTGCCTCCTCTTCAGGGTTGCATGAGCAGATCAGAGTGTGGGACAGGTAGGCCAGATCCTATCACTGGTAAGAGTAAGACAACTTTTCTATGCTGTTTCTCAAGGCACTTTGGGCTTGCAGGCGTTCATTTCCCACTGATGAGGAGACGAGTGGTGCCGCCTTGTCTGCTAACGTGCATCTTTCTGCCTCGGCTCTGCTCAACTCCCCAAGCAAAGATTTGCTTGACTCAGTGATGTGTTACAGGAGTAGCAAAGGCACACCAAGCACAAGGTCCATTTGCATCCAGAACCCTCTGAAGCGTTGTTTTTCTCCTAGACATGTCACCAGCTTGGCAGAGACGAGACTTCAATCCCCCAAAGAGCCTCCATGGCATTTCTCAGTCCTCCACTCCACTGCTTGTTTTTAAAAGATGCCTCACTTAAAGGGATATGGCCTCATATAGACAGATATTGAAAAACACTTTCCTACTATTCAAACAGTCCTAGTACAGCTAATTTTGGTTTGCATTTGTATAGGTCAGAGAAAGAGGCCAGTCTGTCTCCAAACATCCTCTGAGATACAGATGTGTATTTTAATAAAAGCTGGGGGTGGGGGAGATAGGCAGGGAGCAAGTTTAACAAGTTATCCTTGACCTTAAGTTTTGGAAAGGCCCCATTCATGTGATGATGATATATCCTGACGAGGGGGTCCCAAATTAATTTGCTGGAATACCACCAGGAGCAGCAGCATGCCTGTGCGAGGCTGTAGGTTCCCAGGAGCACAGGTTTGGCTCCATCCCCTCCCTCACCTCACTTCTACCCAAACAGGATCCAGACTTGCACCTTCATGATATCCACCTCATAACTGCACATTCACAACTTATACTCGAACCAGCCTTCATTTTCCTCCCAAACCAGGACCTACAAGCCCTCACTCATCTGAATAACACTACAGCAGCGATTTTTCCCTTGACTCCCAGGCAGATCCTGGGCTAGAAGCCCCGGCTGGGCTTCCACAGGCACTGGCACAGCACCATGTTGCTCTTTGCCAGATGAGTTTGGTGACACCTAGACACCCCCAGCCATCAAACATCTTTCAACAGGGACATGGATACTGATCAGCACCTTCTGATGTGCATCACCAAAGTGTGAGCTCACACAATCCAAGTAGTCAGCTGCAGAGTTGCAGTCAAGAGAGGCAGGCAGGCCACCTCATTTTCCCTAAACACCATGTTTAAGCTCCAGATCCTAATGCTTTTTTCCTGCAGGGAAGAAAAAAGCCCACCTTCCCACTCAAAGCTCCAAGTTGGGATTATGTCATCAGTATTTGGGAAGTCCAGTGTAAAAACTGGCCAGGACAAAAGCGGCCAAGCAGGAAGCCTTGCTAGAAGCGTGACAGACACAACCCTCTGCAACTGCAACCTCGGAGTAGGGTGAAGGAGAGCACATGCAGCCAGGAATGAAAAAGGTCTGAATCCCTCCTGGTCACTGTACCCTCACAGCAGCCTTTTGAGAGTGGGAAACAGCTGCACTGGAGAGGGCAGAGAGGCTTCAGTGCTTTCCTACTGCTCATGAAGAAAGTTTTTGTTGGAGTGAGAGGTCAGACCCAAGTTTTCTATTGTCTTAGAATTCTAAAGGTGGTTCAAGAGCTGTGCTGGGAGAGGGAGCTGTGCCTCACAATATGACATAAAGTGTGTTATTTCAGAAAACAGAGCTGGTATCATAGTACATGTACACATATCCCCTTTCCTAATGACCTTTGAGTTGCTAATACATCTTTTCCACCAGCAACTTACCACCTGCACAGATCAGGCTGTCACGCCAGGTTTCTTCATGTACTGCAGTGGAGCACGGTGGCAGCAGTGGGGAAAAGGCTGCAGGAAGTGGTGACAGACACAGCTGAGAAGTATGTGAGTGCAGATGGGGAGTCTGAGGGTGCACATGGATGCCCCACACTGTATCCTTGACCTCAGTATGATTCCTACCACGGGTGTTACTGTCACTTTTTCTGTGGAAGAGGAAGCAGGAAGGATTTTCCAGGGTGGAGAACCACAGGCAGCAAAAGCAGCCGGTTGCTAAGAAAATAACAAGCTCAGTAAGAGAGTAACTAAGAGATGTAACAGCCAGTCATCCCGGAGAGCATCGCAGGGTGTCACAACACATGTCTCACTTTAACCCAGGAGGCTGTCGCTCACGTTTCAAAAGTAACCGATGACATCCAACATGCAGACATCTCTGCCGCACAATGCAGATGCTGCCAAGGGACAGCAGTCCTTCCCCTGAGGGGTGCCCCTGCCATCACCTACACCAGCTCCTGCACCAAAAACTTGTACTGACTTAGAGCCCATAAAGCTCAAATTCCCAGACACCTGCTCTGCATAGAGTCACCCTGCAGTGCAGATTCTTCAGTTGCCGGCAGTGAAAATTGTTATAATTCAGTGAATTTTAAGGCAGTGAATTTTTATAATGCAGGAGATATGGTGGGTCTTCACAAGAGCTGAGCATTTGCAGCTGGGATTCCCACAGCATCCACTCAGCCTGGGCTGAGCCCATAAGCAGGATCAGCCCAGGGAACCTGCAAACCTCACCAAAATCACACATGGGCAGAAGACTGCACTTATGACCATATTCTTGAAATATAACATGAATTCTGATGTCTGCGGATGGCAATGGCCTGTTTATCCACAGCACATCCTCCCCTTGCTTCCTTACCAACCCAAGTTCAGCTGGAGGAAACAATCAAACCTTCCTGCCCTGCCCTCCCAGGCTGCCAAAGGAGTTCCAATTAGTGTCAATTGGGATAATAGCTCCATTTGCATTTTTAAGCTATTATTAGCAAGTTGTCAGTCAGCCAGTAATTTGTATCACTTTGATATAATGAGTATTTAAATATTTAAAAAGAGAACGTTCCTTTCTACCACCCCCTTCCTTTTTGTGCTTAAATAATAATAGTTTTAATCAAAAGTAATTTGTACTAATATACATTTTGCCCCAGGTGTTAAGAGCAGTCTTCAAGAGCAGTGGTGAAAGATGTTAAGTAATACAGTTTATTAATATAGACAACTACGTCTATTCTTAATAGTAGAAGAAATGGAAGCTGCTTTTACAACCAGATCATTCTGGCTCTCCTCTTGGCTTCTGCAAGATGATGGTGATGCAGGAACTGAGGTCAGTTCTGATAATTTTACATACCTGGGATTATAATTCTCTAAGGGACTATTTTGGACCCAATTATTCCATCTTCTCCTCAGTGAAAATTCCTAATAGAAGTACCTTGTATCACTGAGAAAAGAAAAAAAGCAAGTGGTGGGGGAAGTGCAGCAGACCTCTCTCCAGGGTGAGCCTTGAGCAGGGGGAAGGGTGCATTTGCCAAATCAGCTAGCCAGCTGTACATTGGCATTATACTATCGATGGTCACTGGAGGATGTTTCCTGGCACAGTTGGAGTGTCGGTTCTCAGGTACATGCAGTATGGCACTGTTCATCATCACATATAGCTCATTAAGCGACTGGATGCGAAATCTTTCTAAATTCGTATGACATACTGCATTTTATAATTTATCTCTATACATATATATGTATATTTGAAATAATTCTTTTGAGAAAAAAAGCAGAGGTATGGCCCTAAGGCTTTCTGATGTGCATCTGTAAAACCTCCTAGGAGGAGTTATAGAGCTCTGTCTGCATGACCGTCTGAAATCCTACGATCCACATGTTAATCATGACAAAAATAGGAAAAAAAAAACCCTAACAAGTTCAGAGGTAAAATTAACATTTTTCATTCCGCAGTCTAGTATTACATTCCATGTTCCCTAGAACTGGCATTTTATATCGATGCAATTCTCATTTCTAATTTTTAATTTCATAAATTATTTTTAACTACTTTCAAATTGAACACTGAATGCCTAATGCATTCAACTCTCACCTGCAGCACCAGCATGAGGAGCTCTGCACAATATCTTGTGAGCAACAGCAATTAAACAACCTTTTTCTTTTCTGCTTGGCTTTACCCCTATTCTAATCTAGAGTTTCCCATGAAACTCTCACACAAATCCCACTCATAAATGTGTGTGAAGGAAGAGGCTAAAGGCACAAGGAGAGAGAGATGGAAAGCTGTCTGGCCTTGGGATCAAGAGCTTGTTTGTATGGACATGCTAACAGCGGCTGCCATCTGCTGGCTAGGAAAAAGAAATAATAATTAAAAAAATCATCCCAAGAAGAAACCTCCTGACCCAAATTCAAACTTGGGGATGCTCTTTTTGGCCTGCTGGAGCAAGCCTGTCTGCTCTCGGCACCCTGGGACACGGGCTGTGAGGAGGAACACGCAGTGCAAGTGGCAGAGCTGCGGGGCTGCAGAGCTGAGCCAGCCACAGCCTTGCCTGGAGAAACACCAGTGCTGGGTGGATCCCAGTGTACCATCAGCATCTGCTGCTGTGGCCCATGGGACGCTTGAGAGATCCAAACTTAAACATACAGGGCAAGAAAAACTAGCTGCCCAGCTAGATTTCCCTTTATGGAAAATTTTCCAGGCAATTCTAAGATGGAAAAGGCATTATGGAAAGGGGTAGGTGAGATACCACAAACAAATCTTAAAAGTCCCATGGACAAACCCTGTTTATATGTAACACCTCCCACAGCAACTAGCTTTGTAAATAAAAATGTAGTTGCTAAATTTAAATGAAAATAAAAATCATAAAACTGCATTACCTGCACCCAGAGTCAGGCTCATTCAAAGCCTTTTAAGACTTTCCTAACTGCAGTCCTTATAGTCAACTACAATGTATTGATTAATCTGTAAATGAAAACCAATAGGTCCTGAAATTCCAGCAGAATGGCTACTGCATAACAGCCATCCTACAGGTGGTGTTTGTGCTTGGCTACCCCCAGGAAAGTCACTGATGAATACACAGCTTACCTCATGATAGAGAAAGGCAGGTTCTGCACTTCAGCCCCACTCTCCTTTGAGTTGATTGTTCAACAGCCAGCTCAAACACAGGTTTACCTTGATTAAATATCCTTGCACATTTCATCTCTCATTTACTGATGTCATACATTAAGTCTGTTCAAACACAAGACTAAGTCCAGCCCCCCAAAGTCTCAGTATAATTTTTTGGTATTTTATTTTTAACCACAATTTACCATATTTTACCTCAGTTCCGAGTGGAGAAACCAGACAACCTTGATTGATGTTAACTGTGAATCTGAATAAAATTATAAAACTCATTGAGTAATTAGCTTCCAGAGCAAATCAAACATGGGTTCCTGCAACCTAGTTTTCCAGCTTTCTTTTTTTAAATTTTGGTGAAGACAATTAAATTAGCATTACCTTGTAGATGATGCACATCTTTACTGCTTCAAAGAAATGCAAAAAGACAAGTGCATGGCCCTTAAGTAAAGAAGGCTCCAGGAACATATTACCTTATTCATCATATAGGAATAAATAATTAGTATGTGCAAGCTTATGTCAAAATCTGGCCAGACTGGCTATACCTGGACATTTTCTGGGCTCCCTGGTACCACAGAGAGGTTCAGTAAGGTTTCTGGAATACAGATTCAAAGGCAGGATTAGAAAGGAGTAATAAACAGACAATCAGCCATTTTATGAAGGTTTTAAATCAGAATTGCTTATATTTTATCTTTTAAATAACAATTTGCTTTGGTTTCCTAGTCAAGAATGACAAGAAACTAGAATTCTGTCTTCAAAAAGCGCATTATGCTAATCAAGCCAACCTGCAGCGCACATATCTTTTTGATCACCTTTATGTTTAAGTTACCTTCAAAAAAGCAACTTCATGCCTAAGTAGTTAATAAAAAGTTGTTCTGGGTAAAAAGTCATTTTTCAGAAGGGTATTAGAACTTCTTGTGGATTCTGAAGAAGCCTTTTTTTCCATTTTTCCAAGCAAGGTCCTGATCCCATTGTCTTTAACAATGCTTTTTCTGACTAAAATCACCACACAGTTGGCCACACGCAGTTGAACAGCAACACTGTCTACTTTTTCATCATACAGATGGAAAAACTCCAACAATAAGTGAAAAAACTCTTAAAACATGTAGCTATGCAACTTCCATCAGACTGATATAACTCACCTGGTTAACACTATTTTCAAGAATAACAATTATGCTTAAAAATTGAAGCCCCTGAGTTAGAAACAAAGACATAACTCAGCTTCTCTTGTCTGTTCTGCTCTTTGATAACAGTCACAATATCTTTTGACTGCTGGTATATTTACAAGATTCAAAACAGCCAACTGGTTGCTTTACAGTAGCAAATAAGACTTCCATTCGTTTAAGTAACACCCATCACCATCACTATTATAAACGCTAGTAAGCATCTCTGCATAACTATTAATATCTACATACCTTTGAAAACCAGACCAAGGTTCTCAGGAATGCTTAGAAAGACATTCAGAACAGAACAATACAGACAGACTATTCAAATCCCACAGCCAGGAACACCAATCATCACATAGTGAGGGTCAAATTCCCCTTTGCTTGTAAGGCCTGCAGCAGTCTGCATCACCTAATCTAATTCAAGTCCTCAAAACAGAGCTCACACTAAAACATATGAAATGGTTGCAAGGCAAATGAATACAATCAAGGTCACATAAGGAACAGAGCTGCCAAATAAGGCAGATCCTTGTCCATAAAGTATTTTTCCATGAATTACAAAGTTTTGGTACAGCAGAATGAATGTTTAATAGTACACTAACCACAGAAAGCTCTTATTTCCAATAGTGTTGTCAAAATGCATCCTAAAGACCACTTAAGCTTCAGGTTTGTATAATTTGTTTTTTCTTAAAGCAGAGTGCATGCAAATTGCTTGCAGCACTTCTATTTGGGGGATCGTTTCAACAGCCTATTCTTGGGTAGCCGACTTGTAATGTTTCAACGTGCGAGCAGAAGGATCAGTAGCTTTAACCCATCTTGGCATCCAGTAGTGGGGCAGCCAGCTGCTTCTCCCTGGGTAGTGCTTTTCAAAGATCTGGCGGTAGTAATAACTTTCTTTTGTTTTAGGAGGATTGAAAGGATACTTCTCCGCTGCCTTTTCCAGCAAAAGGTCATCAACCTACAGACATAAGCAAAACTCAAGTTAAGCTGCAAATACATTTCACAAGTCAATTTGCCGAAGTTAAAGACATACAAGGATTCACCAACCACTGAATTGCCATATGTTTAAAAAAAGTCTCTTCTAGAGGAAGAGGTTTCTCACAGGTGAATTTTTGTCACAGGCTTCCTTGACCTTTATGAATACTTAACTATATTTCCAGTGCTGTTAATATTTCTCTCTGCATTATATGTGAAGTCCATTTCTCTTTGGGTTACAATCACCTTTGCTAGTAAGCTCACAAAAACTTCTTTCCTATCCTTCTCTTTGCTACGAATCAACTGGAACACCTTAAAGCAGTGCTTCTGCCATGTCAGTGCCTTCCTTTTTTTTTTTCTTCCCAACCCCCAGAGACCTGTTGACTCTGCTTGTATAGCCAAGGTCTTAGCAACAAAAGACCTGGGATGCAGAGGCAAAAACACCTGCAGTTGCTAAGTTGGCTAAGAAAGGGAGGATGAACAGTTGCACCAGCTGAGACAACTTGCGAAGCAGCTCACTTCCACTGCCAACCTGCTGTCTACCTCCCCACAGCCACAAAATAAATTTGCCCTAACTACACCAACACAGGCTCAGTACATGCATCACAACACTGTTGTCTGGCCCAACTACTTTCTTGCCTGTGGATATAGAGAAAGAAAATGCAAAACAAGCAGCTGGTGGTATGACGGATAAGCACTCATCCACAGGCCAGAATACACATCTTTCTGTAAAACAGAGCTCTGGTGTAAACTGGGTGTTATTGCTTCCTCTTGATGATTGAACTATCTGTGTACACTATCTGTGTACCAGAGATTATTATACTTTGTCCAAAGCCAGAATGCTGTAAGTTTTCATTGGCTAGCAATGCAAGTAGAGGTTTTAAAAAGCAAAAAGGGTTAGCTAGGCATGGCTGGGAAAAAAAAAAATGACATAAACAAGAAAGGACATTATAAAGTCATTATGGTGTTACTCAGCTGCAGAGTAAGTTCATGCAAGTGCCTTCAGCTGAAGCAGCTGCTTTACGTGTAACCTTGAAATTGTGTTTGCTGACACACAATTTAATTTGCAATCCAGATACTTAAATTATGTTCATTTCCTTACACAGTAATTTCTGTCAGGCTCTAGCATTTCTTTGTATCTAGGATTTCAAATGTGTTTTACCAACTCAGACAGCTAGAAGATCGTTGACTGAAGTTTATCTTGTTCCTCCACCTTGAAGCTCAAGTTACTGTCATACTCAGATTTATTCTCCCAGCTAAGCATGTGAGCTGCCTCCCACTGGCAGCCATATCTAAGACACTTTAACATGAAAGACGAAAAAAAAAAAGTGATAATTCTACCTGTTGATCAATATAGTCCTGAAGAATAGAAAACCAGGATTTCTTTACTGATGCTATACCATCACTGAAAGCTTCTTTGGGTCTCCAGAGGATTTCTTTGGGAAGCAAGTTAGAATCTTCAAAGGACTGTCTTAAAAGGTATTTTTCAATTCCATTCTGTTTGCAGAACAAGAAACAATGTTGTGAGTCTTAGGAAATGCAGTACAAAGATCTGGCTTTAAAAATGTAAGAAATTATTCCCTTTCAGAAGGTCTAGTCAGAAAATGGTTCCCAGTAGTCCAACAATCCAGCAAGATATTTAAGAGCATGCTTGACTTTGGGTAGAGGACTTAACCATTGAATTCAGGCGATTTGGTCATGCTTAGAACATGAATCAGTTAATTTGTAAGCTTACACTTAGGTACAGCCCTAGTTTTACATACCTTTGGGATTCGCAGCTCTGCTGGTAGAGATAAATAATAAGAAGTGAACCTATGATCCAAAAATGGGACTCTCAGTTCAAGACTAAACAGGGGAAATAAACAGAAGAGATACTGAATTAATCCAACAAGTCATCTATTTACAAGTTCGATAACAATCAAGCTTTCCCTGTCTTTCACGCAAACACAAGGTTTTCTGCTTTTACTTCGAAAAAGTTTCACTTGCATATTCATGACTATTGCCATTCAGTTCATCAGTTTGGAAGGTTAAGTGTATGGTCAGCACAGACCAAATAAAGATGATTTATAATGCCATCTGCTGGACATCTTCTAATACAATGAATTTAAAGACTACAGTTCTGCAGGACTTGCAACAACCAATGTCCCATATAGACAAAAACACATTGAAAAAAAAAACCTGTTGCCCCCAGAGAACTACAAAGTTGTTCACTGAGATTTGCATCAGTGTTTGTAAAGATGTCACAGAACCAAGTAACAATTTCTGCTGTAATTTCTGAAATTCCCATTTAAGACACCATTAAGTTATTGATTAGTGATCCTGCAGCTTTTGCTGTTGACTCTCTTAAGGGACAGGAGACCTTGCAGAGGGATCTAGATTGGGCTTTGGACTAGAGCATCAGGCTATGATTAATGGGATGAAATTTAACAAGGCAAAATAGGATTCTGCGCCTTGGATGGAGCAATGTCGAGCACAAGTATAAATTGGGAGAAGAGCAACTGGAGAGCAGCCCTGCAGAAAAGGGTCAGAGGTGCTGGGTTGCAGCGGCTCAATATGAGGCAGCACTGAGCCCTGGCAGCTGAGGGGGCAAATTGCATCCTGGGGGGCATCAAACCCAGCATCACCAGACAGTCAGAGAGGTGATTATCTATCCATATTCAGTGCTGGGGCAGCCTCACCTCGAGTATTGTGTGCAGTTTGGGGCCACACAACTTAAAAAAGATGTTCAGGTCCTTGAATGTGTCCAGAGGAGGGCAACAAATCTGTTGAAAGGGCTGAAAGGAATGTCCTATAAGGAGCAGCTGAGGGCTTTGGACTTGTCTAGCTTGGAGAAAAGGAGACCCCATGGCTCTCTACAGCTTCCTGAGGAAGCGACATGGAGATTGAAGTGCTGAATGCTTCTCCTGGTATCCAGTGACAGGACACATGGGAATGGTTCAAAGCTGCACCAGAGAAGGTTTCCACTGGGAATTAGGAAGCATTTATTTACCAACAGGGTGGTCAAACACTGGAACAGGCTTCCCAAAGAGGTGGTCAATGCCCCTAGCCTGTCAGTGTTTAAGAAGCATTTGGACAATGCCCTTCATAACATGCTTTAGCTTTTGGTCAGCCCTGAATTGGTCATGCAGTTGGACTAGATAATCATTGTAGGTCCCTTCTAACTGAAATAGTCTATTCTATTCCTGATACAAGCCAGGATGCTGCTGGCCTTTTTGGCCACCTGGGCACACTGCTGGCTCATGTTCAGCTGCTGTCAATCAGCACCCCCAGATCCCTCTCTGCCAGGCAGCTTTCCAACCACTCTTCCCCGAGCCTGTAGCGCTGCCTGGGGTTGTTGTGACCCAAGTGCAGGACCCAGCACTTGGCCTCGTTAAACCTCACACAACTGGTCTCAGCCCAACGATTCAGATCCCTCTGTGTGGCCCTCCTACCCTCCAGCAGATCAACACTCCCACCCAACTTGGTGTTGTCTGCAAGCTTACTGAGGGTGCACTCAATCCCCTTGTCCAGATCATTGATAAAGAGATTAAACAGAACTGACCCCAGTACTGAGCCCCAGGGAAACACCGCTTGAACATCTTTTAAACCACACAAGTCCTCAGCATCCAAGAGACCATGTTTTACCCGTGTGCTGCAGTAGTTCTGTCCGCACGGAGTACATCGAACAGGTAGAGCTCCTTCAGAAGCCTCTCGCTCTCTTCTGCAGCTTCTTCGGGAGATGGTGCCTGTAACCAGACATATGCATGTAGCACACAGATATAACACGGCTGCACCAAGGGAACTGTTACTTGCTGTCTGGTGGTTGAGCTGTAACGATCACTGAGTAATCTCAGAACTAGAAAAGACCACATACAAAAAATAATAGTCTCAGGAATTTTGAAGTTTAAAAAAAAAAGTTCTTTTCCAAGTGATTAAATTGAATCCCTTGGATCTTATGCCATCTCAGGAGAAATTCTTACCGAATATACAGCTACGACAACCCTCAAACTTCGTGCCTTGAAATCTCAGTAGAGATTTTCTGTTGAAGGGGAGAACAAGCAGCTCAAGGACTTTCTGTACAGTGAATATATTTACCTTATGGAAATATATATATCCTTGTGTCAGCTCATCTGATCCTTCTCCTGAAAAAATGACCACACTGTCTGTTTTCTTCCGTATATATTTGGAGACAAGATACATACCTTAAAAAAAAAAAAGTTATTAAAATCCAGCAACATGTATGATGTTCTATACAGCTAGTCTTAAATTAAGCACATGATTAATTACAGCACAGTCCTGAACAAACCTTCTAGCTTTGAAGAACAAAAGTACCAGCAAAAGTTGCTGCTTAACTCTCTGGCATTGTGGGTTGAACTGCTTGAAGCCCTTTTTCCAGGTGTGTGAGGTTTTTGTTTCGTTTTGTATTTGTGTGTGTCTGTGGTTTTGTTTGTTTGGGGGTTTTTGCGTGTTTTTTTTGTTTGTTTTTTTGTTTATGTGTATGTGGGCAGATTAAATAATTATTTATTAATCAGAATTATGCCTTCCCCTCATTACATCTTTTCAAAAGATATGCTTTTATAACAAGAGATCTAATGAAAAGGATCTAGTCCATTACTTTTCATACTAAGCCGCAATCACAAAGAAAAATTACAGATGAAAAACTGGTTTTATTTTTTAAAGAAACACTTTCGACATTTCACATTCCAAAGTCCTACCTTCATGTACCAAATTACACGCAGGGACCTGGATTTTCAAAACTGTGTTGCCTATTTGGCTTATACACTTTTCTACAATGTTTTAGGCTGACATAACATTGAGTAAAATGTCATAAGTGGCATTACATAGGTCATCACATTGGATTAGGGCATTTTCATTCTATCAGGTTGACAACCCTTTGTAAGGAGCTGCTGGAGACTTCCTTCATTTCTCAGAATCAAACATATATTATAAGAAGTCAAACTAGATTGAGTGCACGTATTACTTGAGAGTGACAAAAAATACCCCATTTTAGTATTAAAATCATACAAGGAATAGAGTAACCATAATTGGTTTGCTATCATATCATATCTCAGATAACCTTTATATTTTCCCCCTTCTTCCATGGTTCATATTTATGAGAGCGGAAAACATGGACCTGTAGATCTAATGTTTCTTCTTCATATAAATTTTGCTTCTCCTCCCAAAGCTTCAGAAACAGCTCTTGACAATTGCTTTGTGCAGTTGGTGACTTTGAAACTAGTAACTGGTTTTGCCTCCGTGTGGAATCACAGACAAGACCAGGGAGCAGAACTTGGGAGTCACAGTTCCCAGGTTCTGTGGCAGCTAAAAGATCTAGCAGATGACTACGTGATTTTCCATAACATTCTATTCTGGTGATATAAAGCAAAGATGGCTATTAACAAAAAAACTTACCAATTGAAGCTCTTACTGTTGTTATATCATAGGTTTCCAAAGAGAAGATAACATCCTCTATTGCCTGAATTCCCTCTTCGGAATTAAATATTACTTCATGATGTTCACTGCCTATATGTGCTGCCACCTGTTTGTAAAAGGTCACAATAACGTAACACTTTTAAATGAAAACATATTTTAAACATACATTGCGTTAATAACACACACGAGTGAAAGCACCAGCTCCCTTCTGCCACAGTGAAAATCATATGACATTAGGCCAAGAAAAGACAGTACTGTAGGAGCCCCTCTGACTTGCAGTGTGACATTCACCAGAGGGAACGTACTCTCCCTAATTACCGTGTTCAATCGTGACTACAAGAGACCATCTAGTTGCTTGCCCAAAGCCAAACAGAATCTATAGAGGCTCTACATATTCTGGATACTTGCCCCAAAGAGAAAAAACAGCTCTAAAGACATGACAGCCTGGCTATCTGAGGGGTACCCTATACGCCATTTTGCACAAGGCTCTGAATTCTGTAAACTGGAGATTAACTTACAATATTTAACATGAATACAAATGCCATAGCATAGGAACCATAGCATGGAGATTTACCCTAAAACCCAGAGGCAGAATCGAGACAACTGCAAAGTACCATCCTTTTGGTAACAATGTAATGGTAGCCTGTCATGAAAGTCTTTCAAATGTAAGAGAAAACAGGTAAGACTCAATTATCTCTTTTGTAAGATCTGCTGCTAAGCAGCAGATGTTGTACTAAACAGTCTCCTGCAAACTGATTTACATCACAGCAATACATTAATATTCAGTATTACTATTGATACCACAGTATGAAGGTAGCACCATTAATATATACTGTTTAGCAATCAGCAGCTCCGAACAAACTAAAAGTAAGGCTTACTGTACCTTTCTGGCAGCCAGTAAGTCGGGGCTGTTTTCCATTCCAATTGCAAAGGTTTGCAATGGATAATTAATGTTGATTTCTTTCATCAGTTTCAGAAGAACAGCTGCGACCAAGCTGGAATCTAAGCCCCCTGCCAACAAAACAAATCAGTTGGTTAGGTGTCTGACTGATTTTTTTTGGTTGCCCCTTAAGGACACTGAATCTAGATAACAGAATCTCATGAGTGGGCTTCATTTTTAAGCCACGTGAATCCAAGATACTTCCTGTACAAGTGCAAGTTTACCTCTGCTTAACAAGAGAATCAGGCAACTTCAGTGGAACACCTTCAAGTAATAGATACTCTGGGTATCAGAAGCACCAGTGGAAATCCTTCTTTACGATACACACAGTGTTCTTGATTCTGCTATAACAGGATTTATTGTCCATTTCAAAGCTGTTCTCTACTCCCTTCTTACCTACACATTTGATACTCTACTGACAGAACTATGTACATTTTTTTTGTTTGCTGGTTGAATAAAAAAGAATTAAGTAAAAGAACAGAATGTTTACTGTAAGGATTGCACTCTTCTCCAATCATTTTTTAAAAGTGTGTTTCCCACATTTTGAATGAATTAATTTTTAAACGTCACTTTAAAGTGAAAAGGTTCACTAGTGACATTCTTATTTTTTCTCTTAATTCTCAGAGGAGAGTGGAAGGATTTGAAGAATCTGGAAAACAAACAAACAAGAAATCAACAGAAGCACAAAGTGCCCAGATGTACTCTAAGGCTCCACTTTCTCACTCTCAAGAGCTAATTATACTAATCCTTGACTAGTTCTACTTGCTGCTCCCTTCTGAAGAACTGAGCAAAATACAGTACCTGTTCTCTCACACCTGCCTGCAGTTCTCACAAACAACAGGCAAAATTCCCTTTGTTTCCTACAGTCTGCATGTGGTTTTTCAGCTGCGTTCATTAGCATCCATTCTCATCCTAATCTTTTTGGGCATGTTACCTTGTAACCTTCTGTACAAATTACACACAAAGTCTGAGAAAAAGAGGGTACAGAAATCAGAGTGCTTACAATGTGCCTATTGGGAAAATCAAATCCTGAGTTTCCACTGTGAATTTGCAGAACTCCCCCTGTGACTGGAAACAAAAGCACTTCTCCAACAAACATATTCAAAATTGTGAACCGCTGAGATACTCTGGTATTATACCAGCAAGGGCACTTAGTTTTGCTACTAAAACATTCTACATGTACATCTGTGGAGCTGCTGACTGCCTTCTAATTTGATATCTGAAATTTCAGTTTAGAACAGGCTTTTTGGGATCTTCCAACTCTGCATATCTCCCTGTTTCATTTATCTCCATCCTGCTTTTTATGATGCCACAGCAAAGAAATGGTCCAACGGTATCTCACAGTCACTTCTGTCTCATTGAAATTCACATTTAATAGGGTTCATGATAAATGAGTGTAACTACTGATGTACAAAGCCAACCATATCTTGGGCTGCATCAAAAGGAACATGACCAGCAGGTCGAGGGAGGTAATTCTGTCCACCTACTCTGCTCTGGTGTGACCCCACCTGGAGTCCTGCATCCAGTTCCAGAGCCCTCAGTACGGGAAAGACATGGAGCTGTTGGAGAGGGGCCAGAGGAGGCCACAAAAATGATCAGAGGGCTGGAGCACCTCTCCTACAAGGACAGGCTGAGAGAGTTGAGGTTGTTCAGCCTGGAGAAGGCTCCAAGGAGACCTTATAGCAGCCTTTCAGTACTTAAAAGGGGCCTATACAAAAGACGAGGACAGACTTTTTAGCAGGGCCTGTTGCGACAGGACAAGGGGTAATGGTTTTAAACTAAAGGAGGGAGATTCACACTAGACATGAGGAAGAAATTTTTTACAGTGAGTGGTAAAACCCTGGCCCAGGTTGCCCAGAGAGGGGGTAGATGCCCCTGGAGACATCCAAGGCCAGGCTGGGTGGGGCTCTGAGCAACCTGATCTGGTTGAAGATGTCCCTGCTCATTGCAGGGGGTTGGACATAGATGAGTTCTGAAGGTCCCTTCCCACCCAAACTATTCTGTGACTCTGTGATATCAGAACTGCAACCACAAGTACAAAGCGCTACAAAAACACAGTAAGTAAGATGCCAGTGCCATGGGTACAAGGCCTTTCTTCTGTCAAGCACCTCCGTAACACTGATCTGGTAACAGCCAATTCACTGAACAACTCCCTGTACCACAAGCTGTTACATCACCTGAAAAAAAGAGTGTAGAAAATAATTTTGGTCCAGGTGCTTCCCTGTAATTTGGTGAATCAATAGCATTCTAGGATAGAGGCTAAAGCAAAGAAGGCGACAAGTAAGAACTTCAGTTCCCCCTGCTAGCTGAACATGCCAAGGCCTTTTTCTATGCTCACTCCGTGCACAGTGAATGTAATAATTACATTTTATTTTCATATGTCAACCTAAGCATAAATCTTACACGTTTAAGATCATATTGGGTGATTTTTCAGTTAACAGTATTGTATATTTTTCTTGGTCAAAAGCAGTCAGTGCCTCAACAAGACATCCCATCCCAGAGTAAACCTGAAAAACCTAAGACTTCCAAGGTACTTGCAGACTGGAAAACCTGATCACAAAAAACATGAAGATTCCGATCACTTCAAGTACATCACAGAAGAGCAGTCAGCATACTTTCCTCTAACTGGTAGATGACGGAAAAAAGAGAGAGAAGACACAAGAACTGTGATTCTTGCTACTTGCCTGACAAAAGGCAACCAATCCTTCTGTGAGTCATCAAACGTTTTCTAACAGCATTTTCAAACAGAATACGGATGTTGCTTTTCACTGTTTCAAGATCAAAACCTGTCCAGAAAAGAAGAGGAAACAAAAATCAAACAAAACACATACACACCAAGAAGCGCTACTTAGACTTTGGTGGATTATCCAATTATAAAAACAAAGATATTTGTCTGAATTTCCTTTGATAATGAGGGCACGCAAATTCAAGTATCTTTGTACACAACAGCCAACAAAAACAATTCTCAAGTTCCTACCTTATAGTGGTTCTTCCATTTTTGCTGGGGTTTTTTTAATGGCAATTTAAAACCAATTAATACAAGTTTTACGATCAAAGACTATAATATTTTCACTTCTTAATCAGAATAAGTACCAAATACTTTGCTGTACTACCTGAAGGCAGATTTTCCACTGTATCAAACGCAGTATGGAGTGGTTCATCTTTATAGCTATGAAATTTTACTAATTCCACTGATGCAACCTTGCCAGAAGGTTTTAAATCCAACACTTCATAATGACCTGGGAGAAACGGTTCCACTTTAGGACATAAGGATGTTGAATGCTTTAAGTTGATAAGTCCTACAAATAAAATGGGGAAGAAAAAAGAGTTTTTCACTTAGGGTGGTTAAATCATACTACACTCGAACAGCCTCTATACTAAAACTATAGACACAAATATGTTCTCTGGATCCTAAATTTGATTTTTAAAAGTATCATTTTGAGCCTGAGTCTGCCCTGGCTGAAGTGTGATTCCTTTTCTGGTAGGTTGCACACATAAATTTGAGCCATCTCAAGCTGAGGCAGATAGCAGAGAAAGGAAGCCAGTAAGTTTTATTAAACGACAAGCTGTAATTGATTCCTGTGAGCATTAAGAAAAGCACTTTTCTAACTGACTACATGATGTCCAGGTTAAGGTGTAATATGCTTATGAGAATTCCAAAGACATTTAATAACTGATTTTGTGTTTAAAATTAAGTGTAGTCAAGCTAACAAGGGGGTTTGTAATAAAACTACATCACTTAAGAGATTGCTTAATTAGCACTGATTTAGTGATTTCATAACTCACTGGTTTCAGACTGACCTAGAGTGCTGCTAATGAACGCTAAGAATCAAACCTGGGCCAAAGCTCATTTCCATTCCTCTTGTGAAAGAGGATGTTTCACACCTGCTGGTCAGCTGGATGCCCCTTGAGAAACACTCCAAAAGAGATACTGAATTACTGTTAGACAGGGACCAGTAATTCACCAGGATGGTTAGAGGACACAGTCCCTAAAATATTCACTCTCCTTCCCAAGAAGCAGAGAAGGTGCAGCTCTTAGTACTGGTACTTAGTACTACTGTTAGAGGAGTCAGCCTACATTGGTGTCTCATAATAAAATTGATGTACCGTAAACGAGAGAGACACAAACAATTGTGAAAGTCAATTTTAGCCAAGTGTATAAACTCCAAGTATAAACTTTAGCCAAATGTATAAGTGCAATAAACTCCCTTTCTCCCTTTTGGCACTGTTTGGATTTGTTTATGCAAGTTTGAAGGCTACAGATGATTACTTAAAAAAAAAAAAAAAAAGGAGAAAAAAGAGACAGTAGTGGATGTGTCATCTCAATGGAAAAAAAAGTCGTAAGTGTCAGTAAAAAACTACCCAGTGCTACAGGAAATTTCAGTGGGGTTTTAAAATTCTTGGCTTTTACAGATTTACTAGTTCTTGTGGCATTATTTCCCAGTTCACCATAGAACACCAGGAACAAATTCTAATGTAATTTATCACAGCATAAATCTAGACTAACTCTACAGGCTACATTTAACTTTGGGACAACATAAAATATCTTAGGCTCAATAGTGCTATGATTCTAGAACATAAAGAGTTATAAAATTATATAAGCAAGTTATTTTAGATATATTAAAGACAACCAAATATCTTAAAGCTTTACTGTCTGTGGCTTTTGTTTTAATGATGTGTAGTTCTTGCACTACTAAATATAGTTCACTTATTACTGAACTTACAACTCACTTTCTCTTCACACTTAGAAGAAACGCCTAACAAAGAAGTTTGTCTCTGACAACAACTCCTAAGATAATTTAGGCACTAAACACAATGGGTTTTACCTTTTGCCTCGGAACAGACACCCAAAAATCCATCATCAGTCAGCACCTTAAACAGTGGTCTGACTCCATAGGTATCTCTTGCCAGAAACACTTTTCTGTTTGTGGTGTCCAGAAGGATGAAAGCAAATACACCATCTAGCATGGATGCTGTTTGTTCTATTCCTCCTCTGTTGTAAAGATGAAGGATAACCTCACCATCCACTAATGTTTGATATTCAAATCCAAACTGCTTCTGCAACTGAGAAAAAAATATAGAGGAAAACATGAATAAGCATTTGCAAACATTGACTACTTATTAGTTGAAAAAAACACCACTATTCATGTAATTGTTTAATAAGAAAACTAAAAGGTTTTTTTTTTGTGCAATCACAGTTCAAGCATTATAGAAACATTTCCACCAGAGAAGGAAATTATACTTTTGTGTTCAAAATATGATGCAAGATCATCTCTCAGACAATGTAGATTGACTCTGCAGTCTTAAGCAATTCAAATTGTGGCACGTTTTCAGAAATACATTTCTATCTGAGGATGTCAAACTGCAAACCCATGACCCTGGTTTTCAAAAGTCCTGGCCTCCCCATCTCCCACAGACAAATGGCTGAAGCAGACACCCACTGCTTCAAAATATCCAACTCAAAATAGAACCAGAACCACAGGCAACATTTTTTGTAGTCCCAAACCACTCGAGGCCACATCCTTATCTGATAATAATGACATTTACATAAGCCACACCCTTCCCAAAACACATTCACGCTGGTAACATCTCTGCAAAGTAAAGTACTTCAGGAATAAACTCTGGTTTACTTATGCAGTCACTGCAATTCCTCAGCATTGGGGGGGGTTTGTGTGTTTTTTGTTTGTTTGTTTAGTGGGTTTTGGATTTTTTTTTATGCACAGAGAATTTCCTTCTGCCTAATCTTCCTCCATTCCTCAAACTAATCTTTTCACTCTGCCTGTGCAGATGAAATGGGGGAAGAATAAATTAGCTGTCAGACTTAACTCAGACCAAATATTCTTCATGTTCTTGTGGTGCTACTCTTAACGTCCTTTCAATATCTCCCAGACAGGAAGAAAAAGGGTTTCAAAAAAACACTAAAAAGCCATGCAATCCCATAAAACCAATGTTCTAGCCTTTTAATTTAAAATCTTTGGTTTTAATTGTTATTTACAGGGCAAAGTCTTAGGGCAAAGTTTTGGATCAAAATTGAGTCAATATCAGAATAACTAAGTAATTGCCCTAAACGTAACACCTGTTTCATGAATGATTCTTTCCCAGGTAGGTTTCAGCCCCAAGCTTGAAAGAAAAATCTCTTTATAAAGAAAGAAGGTACATAACGTAGTGAGAATAACTGAACAAACTCCTGCTGATGACAATGCAAACTCTGCATAATTAAATTGCCCTTAGGACTGTGTGTGTAGTGTAATTGACAGTAATTTCAACTGCTTTCAACAGCAGAAAAACCACAATGCAAAATACAACAAGTATTACAGACTACCAGTACAATATATTTCACGTGGACTGCAGGGCAAAGTGTATCTCACATTTCAAACAGCTATATACTTAAAAGATTGGGAAAAAAAATGTCCTGCCTATTCGATCAAATTCCCAATGACATTACTGATGTCACTGACATCACTCACAGCAGCCTCACTCTGACTTCAAAAATGTGATGTTAGAAGTACCAAGACAGCTCAGATTATTCATACGTTTCTGATACTACCACGCTCACTTTATGGTTCATTTTAAGCATTCCGTTTCAGCATGATTCAGAAACAGTCACAATTGTAAGATGCTTTATACACCAAATTTGGATGATCTGAATCACTTCCATTTACAAGTAACACAGGTAGTAGGGACATCTCAGCACAGGGACTGAGGAACACAGACCATGTTCAGCAGCAGTATCACACACATCAGGGACAGTCAGACACTTTAGGAAGCAAGTACAGAGTTGTTACTTGTTTCGTGCCAAAGAGAATTGCTCAGGTGGCTCTCAAAAGACCCACAAAGCATCTGCCCTAAGCTGCAGACACCTAAGGACTTTGGTGGCATGCTGGAAACATCTCCAGAGTGCTTGTTGCTTTAACGTAAATACATAAGCTTGCATGCTACACATTAATATATTATAAGTGACATATCCCAACTAGATTAAATGCAATAACTGACACCTTGGAGAACAACCCAAAATAACTGAAGAGCAAGACAGTCTAGAAGTATTTGCATTATAAACAGAGAAGGGGAGAAAGAGGCCTGGAATTCCCTTCTCAAGAGATAAAGAAGAATGCATCTTTATTTTAAACTGGATAGACCTAAAAATACAAGTACTTATTGCCCTTCTTGTCCATTAAAAACTGATTTTTCATTACTAAAGACTAAGTATATTAACTATCTAAGCTACCACAGATTCACAGCTCATCAAGATAATTTACTTTTTTTAAATACTAATAATTTAATAACTTTCTAAAAGTTTCCTGACATTCTAGTCCACCATGCTTTAAACATTTTCCAAATATCCACCAGTTTTTAAATAAAATAACAAAAGCCACATGACATGTATAACACCTACCTGTTTGAAGTTGTAGATTTCTCCATTGTAACACAGCCACAGATATGGGAATTTCTTCACCCGGATAGGCTGCATGCCATACAACTGATCAACAACCGCAAGGCGGTGGAAGCCAAAACAACAGTTGGTGAATCCATTGACATTCTCGAAACGAAAGGCATCAGGACCTCTGTGTGCTATCTTCATGGCACTCAGACACTGGACAGAAAGGCACTCATCACTCCCAAACAGGGCCCAGATACCGCACATGATGAGGCTGCTGATCTACCTGAAAGTGGAGAACCTGTTCAACAAAGACATGACCATTATAAGCAAGAGCTGACACCTAGAAAGCACAGTTAACAAATGCAGACTGTTAATTGCTTAACTATCAAAAGGACTGATCAAGAGAACAGCATCTTACTATCAGAGGTAAAATGCTGTTTGCCCAATATATAATAAGCCACCTTTGGCCAGCAAGAAATTAGGCCTAAGTTTAGCTTTAGGCACACCAAGGTTGTCTATTATTTTTTCCACAGAGCACAAATACAATAGATCATTACTGGGCATCGAGTATGATCTCTTTAAGTAACATCAACTCAGCAGAAATGTTAACAGTCCTTCCAGTTTATGGCCTTTTGGTATAAAGTGGGGGCTTATAAGAAAGAAAGAGGCTTTTTACTGGGGCCTGTGGTGACAGGACAAGGAGCAATGGTTTCAAACTGAAAGGCAGTAGGTTTAGGTGGGACTTCTCCAGTGCCACGCGTGGCCCAGGTAAGAAAGGTGTGGAGTGTGGTGTTGGCACAATATTGTGCTCCTCGGCCATGTCTTTTGCAGCCCTGCTGTCCCCGGAGCTGTACGCTTGGTGATTCTTGGAACCTGAACCCTGATCTTAACCTTAACTACAGCTTGGGCTGAAGTCCTCAGCGCCCATCACTGGAGGTCACCAGACTCAACTCACCTCTACCATTAGTTAGGGTGAGGGTTCTGAGAACCACCAAGCCTACAGCTCCAGGGACATCGGGGCTGCAAACGGCAGGCCAAGGAGCACAGCACTGCACCGTTGCTCCCTCCACGCCTCTCTCAGCGGGACAGGCGATGGCGCTGGGGAGCTCCGCCCCAGCATATGGTGCCGTGCTCTCCCGCCGGCTGGGGCGGCCTCTGCCAGCCCCGCGGGCCCGTTCTCACAGGCGGCGCCGGCATCCGCCGCCGCTCCCCTCCGCGCACGCCCGCTTTCCCGGGCCTCTTCCTGCGGCAGCCGCAGCGCGCCCTGGGCCCGCCGCGCCCTCGCGCACAGGCCGGGGCAGTGCGTACCGGCGGGGCGCGGCGAGGGCGCCGGGACGGGCGGCGGAAGGCCGGAGCTCGCCCAGGCTGCCGCGTCCCCGGCCAGCCCTGCTCAGCCCAGCCCAGCCTTGCCAGGCACAGCCCCGCGGCCCAGGAGCCGCCGCCCGCCCCGGTGCCTTACCCGGTCCCGACCGCTAGCGCAGAGAGAGCTGCCGCCCGCGCCGCGCCGGCTGATGAAGGGGAAGGCGGCTCCCGCCGACGCCGGCTCCTCCCCCGCCGCCTGCGGCTGTTGAAACCCGCCGCGAAGTTTCATCATGCGCTGCTCCATCCCGTGCCGGCAGGGCCCGCGGGGCTCAGGCCGGGGGCCGGGCCTGTGCTTGGAAGCCGGGCTCGGGGAGCCCTACGGCAGGGGGCTGAGAAACCCGGGGCTTGTCACCTCCCCTGGGCCGCCGTGGGGAAAAGCACCTGCTACCAGGCATTCCTGGGCACATCAGGCTTATGAGAGCAACCTGCAGCCATCAGAAATCCTGTCCCTGCAAATCTGCCGAGTTGTACCTCGTATTGTGCAAAGTGAAAAGAGCTCAGACACCTGCCTGTGGCTGCCTACAAGCTGCTCTATTTGTTTTGGCAGAGAGAGTGCTTGCAAAGCTCACACCATTGGAAGCATTTACAGAGGACTTAGGATTTTGCTGGGCAAAACGTGGTTAATAGGTGCTATGGGTAGAAAATAATTTTGATGCTTACCTGAACTTCATTATTGAACAGTTTTACCTTTTTGCCTTTGAGAATGCTAAAGTAAATGGAATTCAATAGTGAAGACTAGGATGTGAAATGCTAAATAGAAACCTTAATTCTCTACCTATACTTCAAGAGAGCTGTCAGTAATTTGCATGCAGTGCACTTTCATAGCTAACTTTAGTGGACTCAGTTAAAACCGCAGTACTGTGCGTGAAGTGCTTCAGGTTATGCAGGCTGTCAGCAATAAATGTGGTCTGTGCAGAATTTTAAAAGGACCTTTAAGAAGCCATTAAAAGGACATGTTTAGATTTTAGAAAGAAAACTGTTTTGAAGTGCTCTATGCAAGAGAAGCAGGCTCCAGCACTGATCAGGAAGAGATGTAGGAGGATTCTGTTCAGCAGAGCTTCACCTGGACACAGGACAGGCCTTGACAGAGTCAATGTGTTGGGCAGCCTGCAGACACCATGTGTACAGTCCTGGGAGCTCTGCGCTGCCTGCAAGAGCAGAATGAAAGTGTGTGCATTGGCACTGAGTCGCTGCTCACCGAAGAGCAGTGGTAGTGCTGCGGAATGCCTTGTTTGGGGTTTTGGTTTTGTCTCTCTCCCCTCCCTCAATATCTAAATGTCACAGCCTCTGCATTTTGGAATACTACAAGAAATAACACAAAAATGTTGCATTAACCTGGGTTGGTTTGTGTTTGTTTGGTTTTGTGTTGTGGGTTATTGTGTGTGGTTTTTGTTTCATTTTGTTTTCCAGATACTTTTGTAAACAGCTTTTCTTTACATCTTTATTTATTTTCTCTGCACAAAGATTTTTGGATGAGCCTGCTTAGGTCTGTAAGGAACATTTAATGAAGAACTATTGTTTTTACATAACTGAGGACCTGGCACCTGACCCCAGCAGGGGGGAAGGACCAAGAGACATCGGACTATGAATTCTTAATGTAAAACCCAGTCTCTTCCCGGAATATATACTGACGTCTGTATACATACTGATACCTGTATTTACAAGTTAATTTAGGGGAAGTGTAGCCAAAGTACCAGGAATCCATATCTTAAATAGATTGATGAGGGGAAGGGTATTGTATGTGTTGGAGTAGTCTGTAAACCCTGAAGTACCCAACCAATGGGGAACAGGGGACGGAAATTGCAGCTGGGATTTTGGGGGGATATAAGCAGGGGCTTTTTGCCCTATTAGGTGTGCCTGCCTTTAGGCAGAACACCCCGGTCTTGCAAAATCATTATTAAAATATGCTTTGCTGAGAGATCCTGCCTGGGCCTATTATATTTGCAAAAGAATTGTTTCCTACAAATTTGGGGGCTCATCCGGGAAAGATGTCATCATCTCAGGGGTCCCTATCGCTGAAGGACAGGAAGGTGCGCCCCGCTGATTTCAGTGGTCCTGTGGATCATCGGTAGGGACTCCAGGACAGACCAACAGAAATCCTGAGACTGTATTGAAAAAGGTGGATCTCTGCAAACCATAGGGGAAAGGGTAAAGGAAAACGTGGCAGGCATAATACAAGCGACCAGGCAACTCTGTGCACAGACCAAGGTAAGAAAACAGACTGTTAACTACTACCTTGGTGGTCGGGGGCATTCTGAGAGGAGAGATGAGGCAGAAGGAGAAGCCTCGGGACTCAGAATGGGAAATGTAAAGGAAAAATGATAACATTCCTCCATACAGTCCTTTAGGGAGGATGTTAAGGTATTGGGGAAAAGTGTGATGTAGAAAAATGAAGGATAAATAGAAAATGATAAAGTATTGTGTTTTTGTCTGGACAAAATAGCCCATAATAGAGCGGAAGGTATTCTGGCCAAAATACAGATCTGATGACGATTAGCTATGCCAAGATCTAAATTGGTACATTAAAAAAAACCCCCAAAACTGTAGGGTGTTTTAAATCTTCCTCCATACTGGGGTGGGTTTGAGTCCCTCTCTTGCTGCAGCATGTTTATGAGTGCAAAGTGTGTGGCCTGATCAGTGTAAAGTGCACATAAAAGGGGCTTCAAATCTCTCTTGAGAATGGGAAAATATCCTTTAGACATAAACCATTGACCATGTCTAAGAATAGGATTGGATCCAGCCACACCTGAACTCCTCTCTGAAGGAGTTTAGAAAACAAGGGGGTCCTTTCTGAACCTTGTGACTTAATGGGATAGCCTCCCTGAATTTTTTTAGTGATGGGAAATAAAACTCAGCATAGAAAAGGGGATGCCCTTGGCCGAGGTATTGCAAAATTGGGAAAATATTTATGGTACAGCAAGTTTGTCAAGAAAAGCATGCAATGACCTTATATTGAGAAGACTGGCAAATTGTAACTGAAAATCACCTAGAAAACAGATGTCCTGGACAAATGAATTACTGGTATGTATAGGATGATTTGGCATATGACTACCATAAAGAAGATGGTTGAAAACGAGTATAAAAACCTAGAGGAAGAATTTTAGCTACAGTTGGGAGTAATTTAATAAAGGTGCTTGCAGAGATGGTCTCTGCTCTCTGTATCACCTCTTGATTCCCTCCCCAACTGTCTTTGTTGTCCTTACTGATTTGCTGGGCTTCACCCTGGGATTGCTAAAGTTATTTTGCAGTGCAGCCAGCAGCAGATGTGTGTGTGTATGTATGTGTGTGTGTGTGTATGTGTGTGTAGGGGAAGAAGTGTGAAAGGGGGGGGATGTACATGTGAATGACCTCTAGTGTTACATGGAGGCACCCATCACCCCTGGCACCCCGGGGATTTGATTATGAGAGGAAATCAAACTCTTAAGTTAAGGGAAGATGGGGATGGATGTGCATCATTATTTTCTATTTTTTTTTTTTCGGGATATAATCCATCCTGAGCCGATGTTAACCTATTATTGAGAGAGCTGTCCATAAAGATCCTTTAAAAGAATGTGGAACTAACCCTACAGACAGGGGAAACTGGACTGCTGGGCCCCAAGGTGAGATTATAATAATGAAACAAATCGAGATAATTGCCAAACAGCGGTTAAAAATCTGATAAAAGCTTTCGAGCTTTAGAGGAGATAAGAGTAAATTGAACTGAAGTGCAGGAATGTAGACAGAAGCCAGAGGAACAACCCAGCACCGACTGGGGAAGATTTTTGGAAGCCTTTGTAATGAACTGGTAGCAATTGTGTTTGTGGATCTACGGAAGTATTTCAGAGAGCATGTGCCAGGTTGGCAGGAAGAATCGCAAAAATTCTGAGTGTGGTCATGTTTGTGTATGATGGTCGGGAAGAGAAGTGAAAAGTTGAAGGAGATTGATTTGTTAGCAGCAGCCTTAGCTAGGAATTTGCAAGTGAAAGATAAAGATTGGAAGGGGAAAAAACTGCAGAAGATTTAGACCGAAGTGGGTGATAAAAGTGAGAGAATGAGAGAAAACGGAATGCTATTATTGTGGAAATCTGGGATATTTACCCCTAGGGCGGCAACTGTTAGAAATGACTAAAGGAAGAAAACTCAATACACTTTGGAAAATCAGAGGGGCTGAAAATGTTTGTGGTCGTGGTTTTTGTTTTGTTTTGGGTTTTTTTTTGTGGGGAAAATTGTTTAAATCGCAAAAGGGCATATAATTGTTAAAGTAGGAGGTAATGAGGTCTAGTTTTTACTAGAAATGGAAGCTACCCTATCCCTTCTAAATTCTACCCTAAAAAGATCTAAAACTGAAGATAGAGTTGTAATAAATGGGGTAGCAGGGAGGAAGGAGAGACAATTATGAATAAATTCCTATTTGCGATAATAAGAATTAAAAGTATATGGGGAAGGAATATATTAGTGGAAGATTCCCCAGCTTATTTATTATAGAGAAATCTTTTACAGGCTCTGGGTGTGGAAACACAGTTATTGCCTGGGGGAGCCGTGACAAGGAGAAAATTTGAAAGTTATTATATTCTCTGAAAGCTTGTGTTGCTTTAGGCTGGGGTAGAGTTAATTTTCTTTATGGTAGCTAATGTGGGACTATGTTTTGGATTTATACTAAAAACGGTGTTGATAATAGATGTTTTTGTTATTGTTGAACAATGCTTGCACAGAGTGGAGGCCTGTTCTGCCTCTCACAGTGCTCCACCAGCAAGTGGGCTGGGGGGGGAAGCGACAACCAGTGGCACACTTACCTAAGCTCTTAGACCTGGTGTCTCAAGGTTGACCAGAGTGTGTACAAACTGCAGCAGCAACCGCTCTTCTGGTGGAAGAAAGCAAGAAATTAAACCCCGCTGCTTTCCTATGGAGAGGTGACAATGGACTGCATCTCTTAAGAGATGGATCTTCAAGGGTAATTCAGGGGAAAGGACAGAATGGGTGTGCCATCATTGAAGGTGTGAGTGGTGAAATAAGAGAAACGGGAAGGTTGCCTAATAACTGGTCAACTCAAACATGCCAGCTATAAGCTGCTAATCAGGCACTGCAAACGTTAGAAGCAAAAGAAGGTACCATCTGTAATGATTCTGGATATGCATTTGGAATAGTGCACACCTTTGTGAAAAACTGGGAAGAACGAGGTCTAATTAATGGCAAAGGGAATGAATTGGTTCATGACAAACTAGTTGGACAAGTGTTATGTAATCTGATTTCACCAATAGAAGTGGCTGTAGTACATGTTAATGGACATCAGAAAGGAAACTCCTTTTGTGCCAGGGGAAATCAGTTAGCAGATGAGATGGCCTGAGAAGCAGCCTTAAAACCTGAAGTAATAACTATAAGTTATCTCATGCCTGAAGTCCTGGCCCTGCAGGAAATTCCAGTTTTCAATTAAAAATAAAAAGAAGTCCTCCAAGAATTAGGAGCCAGGGAACAGAGAGGGAAATGGGTACTCCCAGATGGTGGAAAAATGTTAAATAAGCAAATCATGAGGGAGGTATTAGCAATTTTACATCAGGAGAGTTATTGGGGAACACAAGCCATGTGTGACATAGTGTTAGGAAAATATGGGTGTACTGGAATTTATACTATAGCCAAGCAAATTGTGAAAGATGAGTGGTTTGTAAAAAGAATAAATAAAAAGGCACTTAGAAAGCAGCCTGCAGGAGGGCAGAGTCCAAGTTCACAACTCTTTCAGAATATTCAAGTTGATTTACCTGTAGCTGGTCGAATTAAATACATACTAGTGTTGGTTGATCACCTTACTGGGTGGGGAAAAGCTTTTCCCCCTGAGCACTGCCATGGTGGCAGTGGTAGCAAAAGTGTAATAACTAATGGATCCCCACAGTTTGAAACTAAGGATTTATTTCTCAAAAACTGTATATTCGGCTTGTCTTCTTTTCTATCTTCTCTCAGGCACCAAGGGCTTCAAGCACAAACTCTGCCTTTAGAGTCTGCAGCTCACAAGTTTCAGCCTGGAAACTGGGTCCTGGTCAAATCCTGGAAAGAAACTAAGCTTCAGCCAGATTTGGAAGGAGCATTTCGAGTTCTGCTGATCACCAAGACAGTGGTACAACCAGCTGAGAAAGGCTGGACTCATTACACATGGATTAAAGAGCCAATTGAACCTCCAAAGGACAATGACGAGTGGCAAGTACTGACAACTGATGACCCCCTTCAACTAAAGATACAGAGATGAAAAATGAAATGGAACTTTTGGGGATTATTAATCCTGTATTATGTAGAATTTACAAATGGGTTACTTAACATTAACATCACTGAAACTGAAGGTTCCCTAACAATTTGAGTAGACACTTGCCAGATCCTTAACTGTGGGGATGTACAGAGCTAAAGAGAATTGAGTTATGAAAACAAATACATGTGTCCAAGGGGACTGAGTCAAAGAATGATTTAAATAAGTGCGTAGTTTTTGTTGCTGTCTCTCATTGCCCCTCCTGGTACAGTGTTATCTGGACCACAGAGTTTAGGAGGTGGACAGTGAGCAATGAACAGTTATAGAGTTGAAAATAAAAATTACCCTATCTAAAGGGCAATCTCTCCTGGGATGTGAGTCCCTGCAGTTCAACCCTTTGCTAATTACAATACAGGGAGTAGATGATTCAGTAAGTGGGGTTTATGGATCACGAACAGACATTAGTAGAAAAGATGCCCTGGGAACGTTCAAAATATATGGAGATACAAATGCCTGGGTAGAATGGATCATACATATGGTGCAAAGCCTAAACGAGCAATTGCTATGTCTGTGTACCAGGAAGGCCTCTGGCCCAAGTGGTACCGTTCCCTCTGGGATGGAGCGAAGATTGACAGGGGATGGAGTGCATCTTAGCCTTATACCAAGACTCTATGGCATCGGGCAATAAGTTGTGTCATGCTCTCTCCCTACTATTTCCAGCCTTGCAGGGAAAAATATCAAAATTCCTCTGGCATTTTCAGGAATAATTGGAAATCATACTGCCTGTCTCTCATGACGGGGCAAGAATGATACCAAGTTCCTAGGAACATGAGTAGGTGTGTACAGACACAGGAAGTTGGTCCTCATACATCCTCAAATGCTTCTTGAGTGGATCTTTGGTGGTACTGTGGGAAGATGACACTTCATTCCATTTTATCCCCCACTGGGAATGTACATGTGACATTGTTCAATTGGCAATTCCTTTTACCCTGGCATTTGAACACTGTGATTCATCAGGGCAACAGAAAAAGGAGTTTAGGGTTTTCCTTTGATGAGAGAGTTTATCTTGATTCGATTGGGGTCCCCAGAGGGGTCTGCAATGTACACAAAGCAAGAAATCAAGTAGCTGCAGATTTTGAGTCCTTTTTATTTTGACAGATAACTATAAACAAGAATGTAGACTGAATACCAATGCTTTATAAGTTCTACTAGACAAGCAGTTAAAGAAATAATCAAACAATTAGATACTGCTAGTAGAATGGCATGGGAAAATAACATGGTCCTAGATATGACATTGGCAGAAAAGGGTGATGTATGTGTAACCAGAGCTTTGCAAGGACTCACGACTTTAGCAGAAGAATTGGCTGAGAATACAGGTATAGATAGTCTACTCATGGGATTGTTAGAATCTTGGTATGGAAAATTGAAAGAAATTATAGTATCTGGTTTCACTTCTTTAATTGTAGTAGCAGGAACACTAATTTCTATAGCATGCTGCATCATTCCTTGTGTCCAAGGACTTGTTCAATGCCTTATTGAGACAGCTCTATCAAAGCAAATGCCTTTAGGGCCACTGCCATACTCAAATAAAAAGATGCTGCTAAAAGAACAAGAAGAAGAAACAGTGAATGCATAACTCCAGAAGAAAAATGTGAAATCATGTTGTCTAGGCTTGAAGCCACCTATAGAACTGTATCATAAGAAAAACAAAAACAACAGAAGTATAAAATAAGGAGAGGAGGAAATTGTAAGGAACATTTAGCGAAGAACTGTTGTTTTTACATAACTGAGGACCTGGCACCTGACCCCAGTAGGGGGGAAGGACCAAGAGACATCAGACTATGAATCCTTAATGTAAAACACAGTCTTTTCCCAGAATATATACTGATTCCTGTATACATACTGATACCTGTATTTACAAGTTAATTTAGGGGAAGTGTAGCCAAAGTACCAGGAATTCATATCTTAAATAGATATGGCCTATTATATTTGCAAAATTATTGTTTCCTGCACTTGATATCTAAATGTCACAGCCTCTGCATTTTGGAATACTACAAGAAATAACACAAAAATGTTGCATTAACCTGGGTTGGTTTGTATTTGTTTAGTTTTGTATTGTGGGTTGTTGTGTGTGCTTTTTGTTTTGTTTTCCAGATACTTTTGTAAACAGCTTTTCTTTACATCTTTATTTATTTTCTCTGCACAAAGATTTTTGGATGAGCCTGCTTAGGCCTAAGTTGTAGTCTGGACATTTTCATTTTATGAGCAATTTCTGGCTCATAGCTAGATCTCATACAGTGCTTTATGACAGTAAGTCACAAGCCACTTAATGAAATAAGAATCTTTTCATGGAGAAACTGAGGTAGGGAGGGTGAGAAGCAACTTGCAGAAAGCAGCCCAGTAAGGCTGGGCGAGCACATCCAGGGAGGAACCAAACCTCCCAACTCCTCATTAATGTCTGCACCCTTAGGGCACACTGGGTAACAACTACATATTAATCCCACCATTTACTACCCACTTTTAAAAACTGGGGATAACTGCTGCATTTTACTATGTCCACCATTTACTACCCACTTTTAAAAACTGGGGATAACTGCTGCATTTTACTATGTCTTGCATGTTTAATCCTCTATTTTAATTGAGTTTATGATGTTAGATATTATAGGAGACTAATGACAGAAATACCATACACAATCTATTTTTAAACATTAGCAATGTTACTGTTTGGTAGTTAAAACACTGCAGGTGCTAACTGGTATGGCCCTGTCCTTTTCTAGCCTTTTCTCTGCTATTGCCAAGCCTGTTACAGTCCCTTTACATTGTGTTGCTCTTCAATGCCCAAACCTTTCTTTCAGTGTATCTGCAGAGAGCACTAGATGTAATTACACCCCAGTTTCACAGCTCTGTTCTTTTCAGTCACTTTTATTCTCAGTTCTCTCCTTCCTGAAGACATCACGTGTAAGTTTCTCCAAAGCAATTTCTTCTCCACTATACTCCTCTAAAGCTGATTTTTACTTTAATTTTTGTTGAGAGGAATTTAAATTGATGCTAGCTGGGTGGAGAGAACAGGTTTGAACAGAAAAATTGTGTGCTGTGAGTAGCTAAGAGACTTTCTACTTCATTGTATCACCTGTTTAGTACCTGAGAGTAACCATCTGGCCACCGGCTAAAACCATTTAAGAATGTCTGAAAAACACTGTAAGACGGTTCCCGATTAATTAATTAAGAAGTACTTGGATTAGTTTTATTTCTAATCACCTGAAATGAAAGGCTAAGAGGATTCTCTGAAAGCAACAGGTAAATGAGTAAATGAAAGGTCAAAGTGATTAGGTAAATTAGTACAATGTATTTACAAAAGAACCTGTTGCAGCTGTGTGACTTACACTGAGCTGGTCACTGTCAACTCAGCTGTCAGTGGAACACTGCTCATAGCTGAAGTCTGCGCTCTTCATTTTTTCTCACTAAAGATGAATACCTTTGGCGCATCCATGGGATGTGTTGCCACCAGCATACCTGGAAGACTGGAAATGTTCTGGGAGATCCATGAAATCTGTTTGGAGAGGAGACAGAACTGAGGGAAAAGTGGAGAAATCAGAGGCTGTGATTAAGATGCAAGTCTTTTGCTTTCACAGCGATGACTGACAAGTTAGCAACCTATAGTACCCAGGGCTTTTACAGGGAGTAGCCTCCTGAAGGTATCCCTCATCACTTCTGGCTTTTCGCATGAGGGAACATGTTTCAGCTGTTTTTGTGGTGGTGGCTTTCCCAGCTCTCTGTTCCCATCCTTTGCTCTCTTGCCTCGCTGTGCAAGAAGACAAGATCTGAAGTAGAAAACAGTGGCCAGACTCAAATATTAGAGAAAGACTTTCCTTTTCCTGTCAGCATCAAATACACATACTCTGCAGTTTCTCAGACAGGAAATGAAGACCCTTTGTTGATACTGAAGGTTGCCACGAGTAGCTTCATGGGCCACATCGTTATGATGGGCAGGACTGTAAAACATCTGAAATTCTATTGGTGTGCTCAGCTTTGTACCAGCCCTTTGCACGGCAATTGCTGGTGAGTAGCTGCAGAACACAGGCATTCTGCACCCCGCCAGACCATCTACATAGCCATGGACCATTAAAGATGCTTTATCACCAGCAATTTGAGGGGTAATAAGGATAATGCTGAAACAGTTTCTATTTTTGCAAAATTGGAGATTTTGGCTGGGGGAAGGAGAGGGATGTACCTTGTCTACACTCTTATGAGTCCCTTGGCATCCAGTATCCATTTTTAGCTTGGGCCAACTGGTCTCCATGTGGCCTTGAACGCACCCTAAACTGCAATATCAACATTCTTCTGAATTCTCCAATCCTTACTCGTGTAGTAATGGAGTTACAAGAATAGGCAATTTTAAGTTTCCAGATGCCTCAAACTATCTGTTTCTGAACTCTCAGTGACTGACTGTTTATGAAGTAAGCGTGGCGTAGATCACAAAGAATCCTGTATTTTCCAGCTTGAAATTTTTCCTTGATGTATTTGCTACATAACACTTCGCCACACATCATCACTGAATAGGATATCCTACTATTGATTTGTTTGTGTTTGCCAGCATCTACCAATTACTTTTGTGTTGAAGTCTGTGTACTACATCTGTGTATATCTTCTGTCCCCGAATGTGCACTAACAAGAATCTAATACCATTCTTGGGGCAGGGAATTAGTGTACAGCTTCATTTCCACCAGCAAGAGTGACTTTACTCAGACATTGCTCCATGATCCAGCACTGGCACAATAACAGAAAATCAAGTGGCAAATGCTCCTACTGGAAGTGTATTTTCTAGGATGGGGACTGAGTTTGAAAGCAGAAGGTTGTTTCTCCTAATGGATCCACACAGAAACATCCATGGTGGCATCAGGAGCCCATTATACACTGAGAGAGATCGGTGGTGGGCAGAACTCAGGGGAAGGTGGAGATCAGCCCCTCCTCCCCAATCACATGCATTGACATAAATAATGTAACTCATACCCTGGCTGTCTTTACAGATATAAAGGTGTGTTGGGAACATGGACCTTTACCAGACAATAGTTGTAGTGCCAGGTGTTCTGGTAACTCATTTGACATCTGAAACCTATGGTTATATGTCAGAGATATGCATATGTGGAGAGCAAAGGCCTCTTCCTACTTTGTTTTTCCTTCCCCAGGAGAATCGTAACATGATAAGCTCCTGAAGATGAAGCGCTTGCACTCAAGATCTCAGGCAGAACCATACTTTAATCTCTGTATCTGAGTGGGGAGAGAAAAGTGAAAAGAGAAACTGTGATTTGAAGCAAGGCAGGCTCACATTTGTATCGCTTGGTCTGCCTTGTACCCAGTGGGACTGCACCACATGCCAGTGAGCTTTGAGCTTGCAGCTTTTAAAGAACTTATCAACCTAATAGAGCTGTTTGTTCAGAGCTGTTTGTTCCTATTTATTTGAAAAAATATATATATTTTTTTTCCTCTCTGTTATTTTCCTTTGGAAGACATTTAGAGGACAGGCAGACTGCTTGTCTGTCCTCCAGACAAAATCCTCTCTCTCATGGCATAAAAAGTAGTTGTTGCTCCCACTGGGAGTTCCTGTTGCTATAGTCTCTCGTATTTAATCTTTTTTTTTTTTTTTTCCCCTTTCTGCTTAATTATGTTAAGCTCCAAAACAAATAAGACTTGCTCTGACCTCAGAGTTAGAGGTCACAGCACTGAAGTGTTAAAATCTTTTCTAGAGCCCAGGCATTCAGAACTTCGGTAAAGTACTAGGAAGGCACATCTAGTGCTACAGCGAGAGAGAACACAAAGCAAGGTGATTTGTTATTGCTTGTACAAAAGATGAAGCATTTCACACTACTGCTCCATCTTTTTCTTTAACATCCCAGCCCTTCTATTATCCCCCATGTTTCTCAGCACAGACAAGAAGGGGCTGTAGAAAGAGCTGTTGGCCATATAGCGCACATGGCAGCACGGCATATGGCATACCAATGGCTCTATTGTCGGTAGGCCCAAGGCCACAGGAGAATGAACCATTGCTGACTTGAACTGAATAGTGCTCTTGCCTAATGAGAAGGAATCCAGTGTAATTTATTCTCTCCTCCTGGGGGGTGGGAAACAAACCACAAACCCAAAGAACTATTACATATGCTTTTTTTAACCACTTGCAGAATAAAGAAAATGACTTGTCTGATATTGATTGTATAACGTAACGCTGAATAATTCTCTAGAGTTTTTAGAGCCATAATGGTAGAACTAATTTACATTCTGGTTCTTTTTCATACAGTCAGAAAGATTAGGTGTCAGCTGAATTAGCATTTAAACTAACCGTTGTAGTCAATATAGCAGGATTAGCTGCAAATTACAATCTTCAGATCACTTTTTCATTGTAATTTGTTCATTGTGAGATTTTGGCCAGTTCAACAGATGTTTTGTTTAATACAAACAAGTTCCTTTTCATCTAGAATACAGCTAAATTCCACTGTAAGAGACATGGTCAGCTGGTATAAAGCTGTATCAGCTAAATCCATGCTTAAATATACCTAACAGAGACTTAATCTTAACTGAAATGTATTTTTCAGCTGGAATAACTGAACATAATTCTAATAAAGTTTTTTTGACACACATCAGTTGTGCTGCCTTTTAAAGCACTGTATTTGATTTTGTGGTTTGTGTCTGGAGGAAATCAAAAGTGTCCAGTGAAATGTGCTTAAATGCACATATATGCTCTCTTAAACACAGTTAAGAACAACAGAGGAAGAAGAATAACAATTATCGACCACTGCATGAGGATCTTTTTTAAAAAAAAAGGTTACATAGAGTTTCGTTAATAAAAGGCTGAGAAACTATTCTAAAACATACGACTGCAGCTGCTCTTTCCCATCACTAGGTCGAGCTATTACCTCAAAATGAGAAATCATCACCTTGCTGGTATTGTTACCAGAAATAGAGGCATAGAACAAATACAACAAAGGTCTGCAATGAAATAACTAGACTGGCAAATGTAACACTTTGCAGTGTGGAAAATAAACAACTGCACTACCACATACACCAAGCCAATTATTTTCTGTAGAAGAAAAAAGATTAACAGTGAAAGTAATTTCTCACAGAAGTACACACTAAAATACAGCTCACTTCTCAGTATGTATTGGCTTCTTACTAATTCTGTCAAATCAAGTAGTACTGAACCCTTCAAATGATCACCTTGTTTCTTCATTATAGCTACTTTGTTTTTTTCCTAGGAATTAAGTCTGAATTTTGTACAGAGGTAAACTTTTGTTATTATTGCCATCATGTAAATAGTAAAAGGAAATGTCTCTCCTCCCTGTTCTTCCCTAGCTAGAAACTCTAACAACAGACTTTGTAAAAATTATCTTTGTCTCTTATACATAAAAAGAGAAGAAAAAGAATCCTAATTAGAAAAAGTGAAGAAAACAAAAACCAGAAGAAAACCTGAAGAGAAGAAATCCAATTCTAAAGGAACACACAATGCAGTATCAATTAAAGATTAAAAGAATTAAACAATTAATGATTGCAAAGTAGAAGAGTTCTGCATTGTAATTCTTAGGAAAAATACTTCATCTCTTACAACAGATGCCAGATAATGTGGGTATTTCTACTAATTTAACATGATAGTTTCCAATATTCCCACATTTTTATTAAGCTTTGTTGTTGTGTGTGTGTGTGTGTTTGGGGGTTTTTTTGTTTGTTTTTTTGTTGGTTCATTGAGGCTTTTTTCAAAAAAAAAGAAGCATGAGCCAACTAAAATCTTCTATCAACTCTTATAGAAATACAATTATACAAGAATGATACTTTATAGCAGCATTACTTTGAATCTCATTTTAACTGAGAAGGAACCCCTGAACCTCTTTGCTTTTGCCAGGAAAAAGTATAAGATAGACAAAAGAATGTATCCACAAGTGTTGGCTACACCTCAAGCTGTTCTGAAATGCACCTCTTTTATTAGAGGTTTTATTATTTGAGAATTTATTATTTTCTTATTATTGTAAAATTTGACAGAGAAAATATTTGCACTTGACCTGGCTAACTTTTAAGGTGCATGCATGTGTAAAACAAACTGAAATATACTTATCTATGCAGCAATATCTCAGTAACAGGAATAAGAGAACTATTTTTCTTAAGTGCGTAAGTAGGTTTTGGAAGGCCATTTCTCTAGATAAATCAGGTCCAGAAAGTACATTCAAGTATGGGAGGCTAATTATTAGCACACTCATCAGTTTGATAAATGTCCATGACAAGTAGCCTTCCTTGAGATAATCTCTAGGCATGGTTTACAGAGTGACACTTGCCAAGAGCTATTTTTCAAGTGCGATAAGGAGAAGACTGAGGTGTCACTCCACCCATAGCACAGTGCTTCATAGGGATCCCAGCAGACGTCCTGACCCGTCAGTGCCCTGGTGTGCCTTCCCACTGCGTCCCACAGCACTCAAAAGGAGCATAATTTTCTTAGTTCAATGATAGGAAAACCTCTTTCTGGTGGGCTGCAACACAGTCCTCAACTTACTTTGAACTGGAAAATTGTAAAACAATTATGTCAAAGAATGGTTCCTGGCACTGTTTCATCCATAGAAATACAAATGTAGTACAGAGCACTCTGAAGTAGGCTTAGGGGCAGCTCTGTAAACAGGATAGAAACATTGGGGGAAGTGCCCTTCTTGCAGAATTTCGAGAATGATAACTTCTTACATTTTGTCTGGTACTTCCAATCAAAATCCAAAGACATTTAATATTCTTTGATTTCGGTAACAAACAAAACCCCTTTACTTCAAATTATTTTAAAGTGTTCTTTAAACGATAATATTTTTAGCCAGATCTGGTGATTGATTTCTTATACTGCCACTCCAAATGTATAACTCAAGTTTTTGGCACACTCTGAATTATAATCTGTAAACTGACAATGGCTTGTTTTATGTCAAATATTTGTTGCAAGCACCTCTGGCTGACACAAATAGCAGTGTAGAGATTGTACATTGTTTAAATGCAAACAGTACTTCTAACTTCACAGATCAGTAATGTGTATTATTACACAGCAATTCCACTATTGTTTGTGCAAGAAATATAGTGAGTAGAGTTCCGTATCATAACAGGATATCAGACTTTGAGCCAGCTGGTGTTCTTACGGGTAAAAGGAAGGTGCGGTAATATGCTTCAGTTCAGAGAACCCTCTTTATTATACCTGACACAGTAATCAAACAGATTACAGTTCAAGCGAGTTAGTTTTACAGCTCTGTAGATAGTTCTGATTGTTCCAGGACACCACAGCACCAAATTACTGTGTCCTGTCTCAAGTCAAGTAGACAAAGGTGTGGTGGTAAACTGAAAGTCCATTCCCTTTCTTGAAGGCCTTTGTTCTGCTCTGGGAATTAGGGTAGGTGTGGATAATACTTGTACTTGGTCTGGTCCAGTGTGCCTGCAGCTACAATTTGTGCATTCACAAGCTGACACAGAATGGGTAATAGGTTCTTTAGAGAAGAATGGTGTCACTGAATCTGAACGGTCAAGTTAGTGGGTTTTTTTTATAAATAATACTAAGCAAATAAGGCATTACATTTAAACTGGTTGTCTGACCAAACAGGAGTGACCAGAGAACACAAAAGTAGCTTTCAGTCAAAATATATGAAAACTACTTATTAATATATATTTTTGTGGTCTTGCTGATGATCCATAAAAGTAATGGCATAAACAGAGTCAAGATAAGACAATTTAAAACAGAACAAAATGTTAAGAAAACAAAATAGTTATGAATGGAAATACGTAGAATTTGGTACAATAAAACTGGTTCCTTGCCAGCCATTAGCATGTAGAAAGGTGCTTACAGAAGGAAATCCAGTTTCACCACAGGTATTTATTAGATATCCAATTAAATCTTTAAATATTATGTGTATAGTCAATGACCTGCCAAATCACACAGCCTCACAACAGCTGTAGTATTTTACCTTCCACCTTAGGTTTGTGTCAGCTTGCTTCTTTAGAAACCTGGTTTCAGACTCCTGCACATGGAAATTAAGAGAGTTGAGAGCAGTAGCTGACCTGTGAGTGGGTTTTTATGGTCAGCACATACTCTGGAGCACTCTCTGGAGGGCTCAGGTGTGAAGATGCCCAGCCAGGTAGCTCACAAAGCCCTACCTAGTGATGAGTAAAGAGATCAGGGTCCTGCTACCCTGCTTTTGCCCTGCACCTCTTGAAAGCATGCAGGAAACAGTCTTTCTGTTGACTAGGGCTACCTCTCCTAGGTAGTGAAAGATCTCTTTTTTTTTTGTATATACCAATGTGAAGACGAAATTTACTTCTTTACTTTAAAATTAAATTACTAAAAATTTAATTTCCCCTCTCATTTGTTCCCAGCCACACATGCTGCAAGGTAAGCAATGTGAATCTCATTGCCATATTAGCATTATACCAGTGTGTCTCTCATCACTGCTGGGCTTTCTCAGTGGCAGAGAGTCTCGGGTAGAAGTAGCACATTTATACAGGAAGGGATCGTAGTGAAGCAGATAGAATGGCTTTTCCCTCTGCATAGCCACCCAAAGGCAGTTTGTTACCCAAAGCAGTGCTGCACAGCAGAAGGTGTGCAAGTGTGTTTGCTAGCACTGCACAGGCAGAGCAGCTCCTTGGAGGAAGTACAGCTCTCCACACTCCCTTACTCTGAACTGCCAGATTGCTCATCTGTCCACGAGTGAAATAAAAAAAAACCTGCTTGTATGTGTGGTATGTAAATGTCTCCATAAAGCATTAAACAGCCATTACAATGTGGCCAAACCAGTCACATTTGTTAAAGCGAACACTGTGTACACAGATATGAACAGACAAGCCATGACTGACTTTTGTTAAATTGCAGGACCTTCCGCTTTCCCTCTCTTTGAAGTTTTCCTTTCTATGTAGGCTAACAAAGGGAGTAGCAAACTATGGGGCAGGAATGAGAAACTATGACCTGGAGCCATGTGAGACATGGGAGCTTCTCGAACCAGCACAAAAGCCAGCATCTCCTGAATGACAAAATCGTCTAGAGAAGAAGAACTAAAAACAGACGAGGAAGAGGCATACCCCCGATTGTTTTGGAGAAGGCATACAGCAGATGAACACATAGATCTATAACCATAAAGAGCCAAAGAGGTGCACTGAACCCGCAGGCAGACTAGAGGAAGGACCAAAAACCATGGGGAGTGAGGAGATAAAGTGAGATGTCAAGAGCAGTATGTGCAGTGACCTCCATTTACAGCAACACGAGTGGCCCTCAGCATGGATCAGTTCTTTGCACATACCTGCACCTCAGTCCTTCTAAAATAAATCAATAAAACCTCTACCTAGTACTACAAACCTCCATTAACTTCCCGCTGTTTGCAAAATGCTACCCTTTGGTTACTTTGCAACGTGAAACACCTTTTAAATCTATAATCCCTCTTCACATTTAATAGATTTTTTCCTAAGGAAAGATACGAAGAGAGAAACGTCACGGCTGTTAAAAAGGTAGGCAGCATTAGCACACGGAGATAAGGAGCGATTTCAGAGGGTTCAGTTACCTAGCAACGTCCCTTGCAGTTGCCTAATGGTATTTTGGAAGTGCAGAGGCTCCAGACCGGCTGAAGTGCAGGGAATGAGTGGCTGGAAAGCAGCGGAGCTCCGCAGCCCGGCCTGAGCGCACGACACGGCCGCTCCCAGGCAAGCCCAGGCACTCAAGAGCAAGGTAACGCGATAAAAGGGAGCAGGGATAGCCCTGCCCGGGCATTTCTTTCCTAAAGGTGTCTGAGGAGGCAGAGGAGGCACCGCCGCCAAAACATCTCACCGCTTACAAATCTTTAAGTGGTCAAGGGGAGGTGACGCTCTGTGCTCTCCCGTGCCCTGGCATGCTCTCCGCTTTCCGCCCACACACTCCATCACCGTGACCAAGCGCCGCGGGCGAGCCGGTCCCCGCCCTCACGCTGCAGCTCTAGCCCGGGGCACTCGCCCTCACAGGAGGCGCGGGATCTACTCGCGACCTGGCCCCGACGACGCGGCCGCGCTCCCAGTGGAGCGGCGGAGACACGACGGATCCCGACCCCACGCGTGACTCGCGTCCCGGAGGCCGCGGTTCTCTCTCGCGCGCGCCCCCCAGCGGCAGCGCCGCCCACTGCGGCCATGCGCGCGCAGCGAACCCGAGCGAACGAGCAAGCTGCCACGCGGCGGACCGCGCGCGGCGGACAAGGGTTAAACGCGGGTGCCGGAGCAGGCCACGCCCCCCCGGCGTCCGCCACCCAATGAGCTGGCGGCAGGGCGGGGCCGGTCCGGCCCCCGCAGCCCCGGGGCTGCGCAGCGCGGGGCAGCGCGATGGTGTCGCCGGCGGCCGCGCGGGGTGGCGGCCTACGCTGCGCGCAGCCAACGGCTGCCTGCGGACCGCGCCGCTGAGCGCGCGCCGGGCCCCGCCGGCCCGTGAGGTGAGGTGAGGTGAGGTGAGGTGAGCGGGCGGCCGGGCCGCAGCGGCCAGCGGCGCTGCGGGGGCGGCGGCGGGATCCGGGCCGGGCCGTCATCGGGGGGAGGCCGGCGGGCAGGGCCGTGGGCAGGACCCTGCGGGCAGCGCACCGTCTGGGGAGGCGACGTGAAGGCAGGTGCGGAAGGTGCCTCCCTGCGGTGACGGGGCGAGAGGAGGCGGTCGGGGCGGTGCGAGCGGTGCCCGCGGGAGCTGCGGTTGCGAGAACAGCAGGTGGCTGGCGGGTCGCCGGGGAAGACGAGGCTCTGAGGGAGACAGAGCCCCAAGGACGGAGCCAGGTGTCTTCTGGAGGGGGAATCCCTCGCTGCTCCCCAGCCATAGCGTTCTGCTTCTTTTAACGGGAACTTCCTGGATTGACGTTGCAGTTCTCTAACAACTAGGTTAGTAGAGGTCTAAGCTGTGCTTTGTACGTGCTAACTTGTTGCTGGATGAGGGTGTCAGCGTTTGGAACGAGGAAGGAGATTACCAAGATCTTTCTTCCCTCTCACCTGTGCTGTGGATTGTTACACACCTTGTTTCAATGCTGTTACTGCCCGCCTGTACCAAAATACCTGACTTTTGTTGTGTGTATTTTTGGATAGAACAGCAAAGAGTTTTGGATGAAAAAAGTTCCTCTCTAAATATTTATAACATTAGGGTTTTTTTAATGAAAAATATAATCCGTGCTTAGTTGATAGGAAACTGCAGCAGTTCACAGTAATCCTTGATGCAGGCAACGTTAGCAAATGTACAAGTGTTTTCTATATATGTTTCTATATGTGAATATGTACACATGAAGCTTCTAGAAATCATGGGATTTGGTGAGTAGAAGACCTTTCTTGGGCATTGCACAGCTAACTGTTTTCTACAGTTTGGCTTTAATTATTCTGATGTGTTGCTTGACTCTTAAGGACATGGTAGTAGTGATCAATTTCAACATTAATTACATAGCCCTCAAGGCACATTTGCAGTCTGTTTCATGCTGGGTCCTCAGAGCTTCCCCCTCACTTAGTAAGTAAAGGATATGTGGAAAATGCAGCTCTGTGTGTGCTAGCCATATATCTAATTATTTATCATTATTTTCATTATTTCTCGTAATCTTAAAGTGATGAAACATGTACAAAAATATCTAGAGTTATGTTCCGCATTCTGTAAATTCGAAAATCTCAGATTTTTTTGTTGAACGTGTTTCCTCTTGAAACAAGTTCCAGAAGTTATGTGGGATATGGTCTGAGTTTACCTTTTTTTTCCAGTATCATATATTCCTGTTGCATGGGGATTCCCGAAATTTGCTTTGGATTAGGAGGGTGACCTTAATCCTTGTTGGAACAGCAAGCAGAGGGAGAACTTTGTTTCTTGTTTTAGATCAATGTGTTAAAAGGCTTATCATTAGGACTGCACAGGCACGGGGGGGGGGGTGGGTCGCCCCTTTAATCTCATCAGAGGAAGCAGCCCTGGTTCTGTCACTGGACACCCACTGGCCCCATTGCATGGGTATGACACATGTCAAGATAAGTCAATAGAAGGGCTCTCTGGAACAGTTTACAAGATTGAGCGGTGGTAACTACCTACAGAATATGAGGTATATTGTGGATTGCAGGAGAAGAGCATCTTGTGACTGTATAAAACTTATTATGGGATGCTTAGGGGAGGGACTAAAGGGAAGGAGCAAGGTGGTTTGAGGAGGAACAAGTGTAGGCAAATGGAAGATAAGGGGATAAAGGACCTGGTTACTTGTGAAACCAGTGGCTGGTCAGTATGTTTGGCCACGTCCTGTGCCAGATTACCATACCTGCCCTTTTTCCCCATTAAGCTCAATTTCTGACTGTTTTCCTGGATCAGGGGACTCTGTGCTATGTTCATGTATGTGTACTGAGGTCTAAGTACCAGAAACTGGAGTGATAGCATAAGTTGTAGGGACCTCTGTGTCTGGTATGCCAGCAGCTGGAGAGACTGGAGTAAGTGAGTCTCAACACCAGCAACCAGAGTGGAGACTATGAGTCATAGAGGCTTGTGTGTCTGGAGTACCAGTAACTGAAGAGATTGCAGGGCCTGTGTATTGTCTTCACAAGCATGCCAGTGTGCGATTGCTACTGAATATCATGCAGGGCTAGCCAGTGAGTTGGAGAAGAGGCCTGGGAGCCAGATTGTGAGGCAGCTCTAAGTGTGGGACAGGTACTAGTGACATCAAAGGGTCTTCAATTTGGCAATGTGAGAGTCCAGGAGGTCCAAGCCAGCTACTGGAGGGACTAAGATCTGGGAGTGGTTTTGGGGGCTCATTTGCATGGGTGTCTCTGGGCGAGGCAACTGGAGACAGAAGGATCCGAGGGCCAGTTCTGAGCAGGCTGAATGTCTAAGGCTGTGTACTGGTGGATACTGGTATGCCTGTGGGGACCTGTGTGTGTGAATTTCTGGATGAGGAGGTCTGTACTGAGATCCAGAGTGGGGCTGTGGGAAGGCTGAGGATTCAGGGTTGGTTTCTGGATAGCCTGAGTGTCTGAGGCCAGTTACTGGATGGATCCCCATTGTCTGTATTCCCCACTAATGGAGTTTTGTCCTGGTCAGCATAAGGCCAGACCATATTTATGTTTGCACGAACACTGTTTTTAGCTGTGTTGATCTGTGTGGTCAACCATGTGTATATGCATGTTTGCATGTGCAACTGTGGGAATACGTCCTCAGCCTTGTCACCGGCTGGACTTGGGGATGTAGAGTTGCAGCAGCCTTGTCTCCATTGGGCTGTGGAGTTCAGCAGGCCCTCGCACAGGAAAATTACTTTTCCTGTAGAGTTTCAAAATGCAGAAATCATTGACTCTCAAAACTTAGATTTGGAGCCGAATGTACAATGACTGTTAATTTGTGAGAGATTTTTGAATCATTTGTTGGTCTGCTTGATGTGAATAAGGCTACCTACATGAATATCTAGATAGATACATTTGTTTAAGATGCTGTGATAGACCAGTGGAACATAAATTAAATTTAAACCTAGGGTTTTGTTGTAGGTGTTTTTTTCTAAGTAATATCTGGTTTTGAACATGAGAAGTAAAAGTAGAAATAGGAATAAAAATGGGGATCATTTAGTGACCTGGTAGGTTTTGCACTTAACTTTTCCCTCTCTGTATGTCATAGTCATAGCATCACAGACTGGTTTGGGTTGGAAGGGACCTTTAAAGATCATCTAGTACAACTCACTGCCATGAGCAGGAACACCTTCCAGTAGATCAGGTTGCTCAAAGCCCTGTCCAACCTGACCTTGAACACTTAAATGTTTTGCATGTATTGCCCCTGAATGAATCACAGTATACAAAAGAATGTCAACAAAGAGTCTGAGTGAGGATGCTTATCATAAGAACTGACCTTCCTGTTAGACATTTTCTAGTTCTAGTCTAATTCTATAGCATTCAGTTATTTTTACTGGCAAGTTCAAGGGCTATACTTATGTCAAATATCATGATAATATAAAAAATGAATATTTCTGTCCTGTTTACTGTTGGAGTTCATGAACATGTAGATACACTCACATGTATACAGTGGTCCAGTCTGTTGATATAAAATTGATAGAACAATGAGCAGATTATTTTAAATTGAAAACTGTAACTAGGGGCATTTCATTTCAGATGTGAAGTACAACTTCAGCATCTGTCCCTATCTGCTCCCAGAAATCCTCGTTGCTTGTGGAATACTGTCGAATCAACTTCTGATTTCCAAATGTGATCAATGTACTTTTTTCTCTTTTAACATTTCCAATACACTTAAAGTTTTGTTTTGTTTTGTTTTCTAATTTAACATAGCTCTATAGTTTAAAAAGCAGCAGTTATTTTTAAGTGGGTTTTTTTCTCTCCAAGCAAGAGTAATTTCAACAGCTGTTAGAGCAGATAACTGAAATTGTATGGCGAAGAGACACCAAATATTGAAAAGTGGAACAATAGGGACCTTTTATTCTAGAATGTGCTGTAGCTACACTGTGTGCATGCATGGATTTTTTTTCCCTTTTTAATATACTGAAGGAAGCCATTGTTTTCTTCTGACCCTCTCCCCTTGTGTATTGCAAATTTTGAGGGGACTTTGTGGTGATTGATGGGGAAAGTGAAAGCAAAAGAATTATAATTTTAGAACAGTGGATACTTTTCAGTGTCATAGGCTGCTTTGCATATAGGCTTTTCCTTAAGTGTGCGATGTTTTTCGGTTTTTGTTGTTACTGTATGTTTATGGAAAGCACCTGATCTAAGTCCTCATATTTTCTTCCCAACTTAGTGGCATGTAAGACAACAGAAATAAAGCTGGAAACCAAGTCATTTTTTTCAAGGCCTGGGTCACAAATGATAATGCAGTCCATTTTATACTTGTGATGTCTAAAGGCAATTTTTAGTATCCATCAAAATGTAATACTGAATTGAGGAAAGACAATGTATGATTAAAAAATTGTATTGTGCTTTTTCATATTAAAGCTTTTCAGCTCCTTATCAACCACAGTTATATGAATTTGAGGCAGCCTTTAAGTTTGTTTATTTTGTGCTTCAAGTTGTTTCCAGTTTCCTTTTGTTTGTCTATCAGTGTGGAAAGAAAAGGATATCACGTTAGAGCTGCTTTGCTCTCAAATGATGTAGATCTACATGTGTGCAGTAAATATGATTTCTGAAGGTGCCAACCTAACAGTATGCACGCCTGTTTTCTGTCCTCTCTGCTCTCCGTTCAGGAGAGCACTCAGACAAACAGAAAGCTGTTATTTGGAGTGCATGTTGCTGCAAAGTGATTCATGCAGCTTGCTTGGAGACACTCTTTTCCAATAGACTCTGCACAGCCAGCGAGATAAGCGAGATAAGCGCTTGCAGGCTAAATGAGTTGTTCTGATGGCTGCAGCTCTTTTACGATCAATGGTTTTCATCGACGCTCTGTACATTCCATCATTTTCTTTTTTTGGCTCCCTGACTAACTAAATTGGGTTCTGCCCATTGACATTAAGAATGATCCTAATGGAAGAAACATCATCAACTTATTTGTAAGGCTCTGGCTTGAACCCAGCATATATTTAACAATCCATGTTTTTCTAGTTTAGTCATGAATTATTAGAAAATATCTCAGCCCTTTGCAAATATGAAAAGGTCTTAAGCCTCAACAACCTGAAATTCGTTTGCAAGTGTTTAATATTTAAAAATTCACCCTTGTTTTGGATGTATAAAGCTCACTTTATGCAGGCGTAGATGCTGGTTTTGTTTAATTTTATAAAAATGGTCGGCCAAGTCTTTTTAGGGAGCAAAGATTTTTTTTTTCCTTCTCTTTTTTTTTTTTTTTTTACTACTGGAATACAAGGCTTTTGATGTGTAGAAGAGGCCTTGAGGCTGATGCATTTTCTTTTTCTCTTCTTCCCAATGCCTTTTAAAAATGGATGTTTCTGTATGAAAATTCAGTTGTTGTCTGACTCTTTATTCTGGAAATCTGTCCTCAGTACTTCCTAAAAATGGAAGGAAAACTGCCCTGCTTTGGGAGTTGATTTGCTTTTATAACTCTTCAAACTCATTTGTGTTTGACAACTGTTAAAGAATTCCTGTAATATAGTTACTCCTGGAGTCTAAGTACATCTTATGACCACCATATTGTATCTCGACCTATAGGTTGCCTTTGATAATCTTTTAGCTTTATAAAAGTCTTAGGTATTACATTTTAAAGTGCAGATTTTTGGGGACGAAGAGAATAAAAAAGTGAACATATATTGCAATTTTATAATTAAGGTATTGCACTTTATACATTCTTGTATAAATACAATGAATGGGGTTTGTATGTACAGTCACTATTGCGATTCATGACTGTCATTTATAATTTTAAGCTAAAGAGTATATGGTCGGCCTTTTGCACTAAATTTATCAGGTGGTTATACAATTTCATATGAATAACATTCTGTGATTCTGTGAGTATTTGCACTGCTCTGGTCCAGGGAAGCTGAATCTGAGCTAGAACTGAGATCTCTACTTCCAGAGATTTAGTCCTTGGTTTCTTCCTATGGTTTTAGCTTTGATTTGTGTGTTAAGCAGTTTTAAGCTTAATGTATTTTTTCCTTTGTTTTCGACAGTGTATTACCTTCAGGAGATGGCCTCTTCTAAGTCTTTGATGAACCTTCTAACCTTCACTTTTGGATCAGCAATAGGATTTTTTGTATGCTATCTTCTGTTCAGCATTATACTAGAAGAACAGGTTAAGATCCAGCCTCATATCCTTCACAATGATCCACATGGTCAACACTCAGCAGATATCGATAACAATCAGCTGCAAGGACAAATGAATTTCAATGCAGACTCTGGACAGCATAAAGGTATTTTGTTACACCTGACTAATTATATAATATGCCTCATTTTCATGCATTGCAAAGTGTTGCTTTCTTCACTGCCAAGAATGTGTGTGAATACTTTTCTTTCACTTTCCCAATGTTCAAGTTGCATCTAAATAACTTGGCTCTCCTGAGGTCTACTGAATGGTGGTTTCACTGTTTATGTTTTTATTACAGTAGTGATTTTTGTCCTTAGAGCCCAACTGTTTGTCCAGCTTTTGTATCCAGACTTGTTTGGAGCAGGAACTTATCAAATTAACTATTGATACCAGATAGCGGTTTTGCTAAGCAGATATATTTGCTAGCACTATAGATGTGGCTGAATTGCTTTTTAACTTTAAGAAGCTAATTTTGGACCACTTCTAATTTTTGATCTAGCCTCTCAAATAAAGCTAAAAAAAGAAAGAAATTAACTTTTTGATGTTATTAATAGAAGTTGGAATTGAGGTGGGAGGGCAAAGGGGTCACTGTGGGCATTGTTTGCCAAAGTGATCATGCAGCAGTCCAAACACAGATTTCTGTTCCCAGTCAAAACCAGGGAAATTCTGTTGTACTCTCTCTTTTTTTTTTTTTTTTTTTTAGAAGGTAGACCCTTCTAATATTTCAGGCATAATTTTACATTTGACACATCTCATTAAATAATTTAATCCTAAATCCTAAATACAGATAGTGTCCGAGTTGGGACAGTTTGGATGAGAAAAAATGCGCTCTAATGCATTTGCTGAAGAAGGTGTTAATTAGTAATTTGCTATTTAAACTGAAAACTTTGTAAGACAAGTTTTTGAGTGTTTCACATGTAATTGTAGAAAATTGTTACAAAGAAATCTGCTCTATCGTTGCATAAAGCATAAGCAGGACTATTTTAGGATCAGTTATGCAGATATCACTCTCCATGGAATATTCTTTTACATGAGTTAAAAAATCACTCTGTATGTATCAAGTGAAAATGTTTCTTTGAGGGAGATTAATGTTCTGGCATCTGGCAAATGTTACAATACGCACCTCAAATAACTGTCTAGTCTGATGGATTGTCTGTAAATAAAAACATTTTAGCACAACAATAATACTAGTTTCATAGTATCCTAGCTTATTTAATCTGATTTTTTTTTTATAAGTAAGATGTAACTTGATTTGGTAATAAGTTATTTCTTTATGGCATACCATCTGCTTTCTTCTTCAAGAATATGTTCCTATTTTAGAGATATTTTTTAGATTTTGTTAGTTAACATGAATATATATAACAGAGCTTATTAGCTTTTTGACCTTTCTGTGTTGTAATCGTTGTGTTCATTGTGAATGGCAAGATATTTGGCTTTTTAATTCTCATTAGTCCTCTGACACCATAAAGAGGTTGCCCCTACGCAGTTTTTCTGTACAAAACAGGGTTTTCTAAAGCCATACTTCTCTGGACAGATACCCATTTTGATATGACTTCTATGCTCTTCTTTATCGTATGAAGTTGAAGTAACTTTAAGAATTTTAGTTTCCTGGATTTGGGAGTCTTATTTGTTTTCTTCCTAAATCTAACACTAATTTCATTAAATGGCACATTTGGAAGCAAACGTCTCTTCTCTCTCTGCATGTCTTTTCTGATATAGAAACAGAATGTCTGGGGAGAGGTTGCTCTTACGTTTATTTTGCAGTCTAGTCTAATATTGTTTTGGAACTTGACTCTTTTTTTTCAGATGAGAATAAAAATATCGCAGAGGGACTGTATCAGAAGGTGAGAATACTCTGTTGGGTTATGACGGGACCTCAAAATCTAGAAAAGAAAGCCAAGCATGTTAAGGCCACTTGGGCCCAACGTTGTAATAAAATACTTTTTATGAGCTCTGAGGAAAACAAAGACTTCCCAACTGTGGGCCTAGAAACCAAAGAAGGCAGGGACCAACTGTACTGGAAGACTATTAAAGCTTTTCAATATGTATATGACAATTATTTTGATGATGCTGATTGGTTTATGAAAGCAGATGATGATACATACGTTGTCTTGGACAATTTGAGATGGCTTCTTTCAAAATACAGCCCTGAACAACCAATATACTTTGGAAGAAGGTTTAAGCCTTATGTGAAACAGGGCTACATGAGCGGAGGAGCGGGATATGTTCTAAGCAAAGAAGCTCTGAAGAGATTTGTTACTGCATTTAAAACAAACAAATGCTCTCACAGTTCCTCTATTGAAGACCTAGCACTGGGAAAATGCATGGAAATCGTTAATGTCGAAGCAGGAGATTCTAGGGATACAAATGGTAGAGAAACCTTTCATCCATTTGTTCCAGAACATCACTTAGTCAGAGGATACCTACCAAAAACATTCTGGTACTGGAATTATAATTATTATCCTGCTGTAGAGGTAAGTCCTTAGGAACCTTGTACCCATTTTATGAAGTACATCTTATGATGTGTTTGGATATGTATGATGTGTGAGTTAGCAGATTAATAGCAGCTCAATATATTTTAGAAAATAAGATTTTGTTGTGATATCCTGTGATACACCTGTGTGTAAATGTGTTAAATATACTAGTCATTAACTAAAAGTTCATGTGAAGAACTTAACATTCCAGAATAGCTAGCAAATCTTAAATTATTATTGCTGGTTTGCTATGTTCTGTGGACAGCAAAAAATGATGAAACCTTTTTGACATGTTTGTCTAGTGTCACCACTGCTACCATCCTTGCAAAGTTATTGTTCTGTTTTGTTCCCTCATATCTCACACACAATGTCTGCAGCTTCTCTTCCAGCCACCCAATGCCCTGTGTGCAGTGAGAAGCAAGACCAATGTGGTTCATTCTGAGCTGTGTGTGCTGACTGCGTAGACATAAACAGTGTGGCTTAGTTACATTAAAGCCTACTGAAAGGAAAGGTGGCACTGATACACCCTTATCTTCTGCCCCATTGCAAACTTTGCATAAAACCTCTAAAAAGAGATGTAATTGTGAGACTTGCTCATGATTATGGTTGGTTAAAATTGGTTCAGAGATTCCTGAGTTACTGGAGTGACCGATGGGTAATGGCATGTAGAAGTGTACTGTCCACTAGTGTCCACTCCCTTCAAATGGAGATGTGTTGCAATATTTTTGTCACTGATAACCGTGTGCAGGTTTGCCTAGTAGCTGCCCTGCCCTGCCCTCACTTCTTTGTTGAGCGTTGTTAAATTGTACATGTAAGTCAATCCCATTGAAAAGATTATGAAAGAATGAACGTTGTCTAGACATGAAATAAAAGCATGACCCATACAAGGAAGTATGATAGATTTCCTTAAGTAGCTTTATTGGACTCTTGTCTACCCTCTGTAGAAAGGGAGGCAAGCGTGAGAGCTGGCAAAGATTTTTTTAAAAATTCTTTTGTTGTAGCAACAAAAATGACATTTACAAGATGAAACATTCTTACTGCAAGAACTTAAGATTGTCCTTTGTGTTTGGCATCTGAAATCTCCAGTTTCCAAAAAAAAAAAAAGGAAAAGGGGGGTTAGGGCACTACTGGAAGTTAAAACGATCTGAAGGTATTCTGCAATGTAAACTTTGATAATATAATCTGTAATATGGCTTCTTTTTTAAGATTATAATCTCACTTCTAAAGGTTTTATTTTTCAGCAAGCTTTGAGATGAGCATGAGTAGCCAAAATCAAGGATAAAATGTGGGATTTTTTACAGTGAAGCTGGAGAAAAGAAGCCTAGTTCTTCAGTAGGCTTTTTTCATTGTAAAGCATCTATTTTTATCCTTGTACTGAGCAGTTAGAGCATTTCTGTAGCTTAAAATTGTTATGATACTGTATTTAGTGTCTCAGGATGCAGCAGCTTTAGCTGTGGTTGCACTGCACGGTTGGCTGAGCTGTGGACAGTTACATCCGTGACTGACATAGTGATGGTGGGGATCCGTAATGGAAACTGCGTATTTGATCCTGTCCTGTCATATTTGTGTTTGGATAGAGACTACTTCCTCTGGCATCGAAACCAATCAATAGTGGTTAAACTTAGTAGTGAAATAATAATAATAATAATAATAATAATAATAATAATATAATGTAACTGTTGTTCAGTTCCTTTAAATGTTGACTCATAGTTCAAATTAGAGATGGAATATTAGCAGCTCTGCAGTCAAGTTTGTTAAAAGAAAAACAACACAGAACTCTCTTCAAGAAAAGTGCTCTCAACACTAAATTTGAGCTAGTAAAAACAAGTTGTAACAAATGTGTTAATAAAATGTTTAATCATGTCAATGAAATTAATAAACTTAAAAAAAAATAGTTCCAAAGTTATTTGTTACAGCTTCCTATATGTAGGGAGTCAGATACTGACAATTTTTACAAACTGTATAATGTGTGAACACAAACCCAGAGGTGCCTGCACACACACTAATTTGGCTTATATACAATGGATGGATGCTGTCATGAATAACAAGAATTTATTGCTTTGTATATAAATTCAATGCATTTAAACCTTCTTGCTGCTGCTTGTTTGGTTTTTATTAAACACCAGCATAAAAAAAATAAGTATGGAAAAGCAAAAAACCTCTGACATGAGGGCAGCTAGCTTTTTTGCTGACTTGACTATAGAAACACAAGACTTTGTGCAACTTTACTTTAGAAATGTGCTATGGCAGATACATGTGATACATTTTGCTTGCCTGTCGCTAAGTTTTGAAGTATACGTGTGACTGATGATAGTGAATTTCTTACCATGAAGTCAAGTATATGTTTGAATTCTTCCTGGATCTTTCATCCAGGGCAAGCTTTGCAATTCTTGCTGACTATTTTTGACTTGTTTTGTATTTTAGGGTCCCGGATGCTGCTCTGATCTAGCAGTTTCATTCCACTATGTTGACTCCATTACTATGTATCATTTGGAATATTTGATTTATCATCTCCGTCCATATGGATATTTGTATCGATACAATCCTGATTTGGCAAAGAATCCAGAAGAGCAGAGCAAAAATGAAGCACTGGAGGATAATCAAAAGCTAGAGCAAAAAATATCTGAGAATTAACTGGACTTTGAAGAAAACAAAAAGAAGCCAGTACAATGAATAAGAGTCTCCTCAAACTCCTGCATGAAGCTTGTGGACTAAAATTACTCATGGTGATTCTTGTTTCAGAAATCAGGCTGGCAGTACTTCACTGTCCGTGTACAGCAGAGGCCAGTGCTGGCTCTGACTGTTTGGGATGGTGGGACCTTGCAGCTGTGCTCATGAAGGTTTAGGGCCCTAAAGCTGTGAAATAGGAGGTTGTTCTGTTACTCTAATATCTGAAAGAATTTGTATGAAAAACATAGTGGACAAGTTCAAAGATAATCAATCAAAGTTTACAATGCAAATAGCTTTCTAATATTAGAATATTAGAAATCAGAAATTGGATGCTGCACGGTCAAATACTTCGTGATGGCTTTCTCTAGTATTCTTGATATCTTGAAGTTACTTTCTGTACATTGCCCTGTAAGAAAGGGAGTGACATGAAAATAGAGTTTCAAGTCTGCTTTGCCTTAATGACAGACTGGTTATTATGGATAGGCAGAGATCCACCCAAAAGATTAATCTGAATTGTTTAAGAAATTGCATTCACTGCTATGAATTATTTTTAGAATTTTTAAGTCTCTGTTGAACAAACCAATATGAATTTGGATCACTACTATTTTAGGGAGAAACCCAGAAGTAGTCACTGTTGTTTAAATTGCTGGGGTGGTGCAAGCTGCTTATGTGTTTGCCTGTGGCTTTTTTTTTTATTAACTTATCTGTTTGGTTGAATGAGTATAAAAAGTCATCTCAGAATTTCTCAGCATAAGATAAGGTAGATGCGTTTTGAAATAGAAGGTATGATGGAGAAGAGATTTCTATGTAAAACAGAAAGAACGGTATCGTAACAAAGTTACAATGGCATTATACTTTTAGCCCATATTATGTTTGTTTCTGTTTGGTTTTCCCATCACTATACTTTGAGATTGTGGAGTTACCTTATTCGTTAAAATTTTACAGATACAAACAAGTCCTATTTTAAAGTTGCAGCAAAGCTAATTCGACTGCTTCCTTAAACATCTAGTTTATTTGGCTGAAGTACTTAATTTCTGAACATTTTGTTTTTTCTTTCACTTTGAAAAATTTCCTCTGTATCTGCTTCTTGTTACCTTTTTTAGAACAAGTTGTTAAATGATCCTTATTTGACTCTTTGAAGCTCCAGTATATAGTTATTCACCTAAGCCAGCCTGAAAACAGGAATTTTTCAAAGTGCATTAATTTTCTCCACTACTTTGAGTATCTCTGCCTTTTAACTGGAAACACTTTCTTGGTGTTGGACAAAATAGGTATTCTAATTAATTAAATTCTAATTAAATTTTCAGAGGCCAAGCCTATGTTTTATATAGTTAACTTAAAACTTTCTGTTTTTTTCAAATTGAGTGAATAGCAGTATGGGGGTGGGATCAAGCTTGACATGCTGTGTGTCTTTATTCCACACTTGAATAGAAATTTCTTCATCTTTTTATTACTTTTCACCTTCATCATATTGATGAATTTGGACATAACCTAATTACCTCCAGTCATTGTTTTGGAAAGGGCACATACTGGTAGCAGACAGCCTTATTTACTACTGCTGTCCTTCAGGATGTTCCTGGGAGAGGATGTTACCATGTAGTACTGGAAGTTGTTTTTTTTCCAAAGATAATTCTTGTACAGATTGGAGTTCTATCTGTTGTCCAGCAGTGGAGAGTCATGACTTCCTTTCTGACCATTGCTCTGCAGCATGATGGCAATTACTGAAATATCTTGTGGCGTTGAAATATTACATATATTTTGTCTGCCTCAATATAGGCCAGGTTCGTATATCAGGTATTAGTTAAACACATGGTTCCTGCAGGGTTAAATCTGTTGGTCTTTTATGAGCAAGACTGCCCCGGAAGTACTGAAAGAGATATGAGCTTTATTTAATGTTAATTAACTTAAGCAGAAAATCATAGCTGCATTTGTTTAGTAAAGGAAAAAGTCTCCAGTTTACTCCAGTCAGAGGGATGCTTGTCCAGAGGAGAACAGATGGTACCACACTGAGAGGTGCTTCCTTCCATGAGCTAAATGTTTATGCCACATGGAGCACAAACCAGTAATAATGTGAAATCCTTATGATCTTGTTAACTCCAGTGGCATTGTTCAAACATGCAATTAAAATTTTTTTGAATACTTAAAGAAGTTATAAAATGAAATGGAGATACCAAATTAATCTCTTTCTAGATTCAGCCCATGTAGAAGATCTACCAAACTTGTACTGTTCCTTTATTACTGCTTTCTTCCTCAGTTCATCTTGTGGGGATTTAAAGTTTTTCTGCCACTACAGCCAGAGCTAATCTTGCATAGTTTCTGCAGATTTGTGCCCTGTATTTGCCCTGTGAAGTAACATCTTTTCGTCTTTGTATTCCTTACTATCCTGACTATACTGTCTTTGGGGTTTGGATTCCCCACGTGTAAGTCTCAGGTGGACAAGAGGAGTGGGCAGTGAGATGTTTGAGCTCCGCACAAGTTGGCTGCTGAGGCTGCAAGTTAAACCAGCCATCGCTGAGCTCACAGTGAAGCCTTTTCTCAGCAGCAGTTTTGATCGTGTCTGCTGCCCAACAGCGGGGGCTTGTGCATTTAGCAATGTGGGGCAGCAACCTCCCTTTCCACTAAACATGCAGGACCTCAGAGCAAATGGAGAAGTAAAGGAACAAGTTCCATTTCTTGAGGGAATAAGGCTAAGAACATACTACCTTGTGATAAATAGGTGGCCTATCTGGAGAAATGAGAGTAGGGTTTTCTTCCAGCATCCATTCTTGCTTTGTTTTAAAGTGTCCTTGCACTTAGGCCTCTAAATCTATTTCTTTTGCCTCTCTAACAGCACTGCAAAGAATTTTTTTTCCTTCCAGACAAGCAAGAAAAGTATCATTTTTTACATTCTGTGATTATAACCGGAGACTGTTGTTCTTTGTTAAATACTATTGCCATAACAATGAGCCAGTACCTCTGAAGTAATTGCTTTGTATCTCACTGCCTTCAAAAGCTTCGATAGACAGGTTGGAATGTGAACAGTTAGTATAATTTTCATGTATAACATTACACTACAGCTAGTAGTTTGTTGTTTCACTCTCGGGTCTTTGTGCTTTGAGAAAGTATTTACTGAATTTGAGTATTTCTGCAGCCCAAGGAGGCCACTGTATTCCAGGTGGGAAGGCCTTTCTGAAGCGCAGCAACACAGGCTCTCTACGCTATACAGATTATTGCTCTATGGTTTGGTTTTGTTTCTAAAAGGTTTCTTAATTTTATAAAAACTAAAAGCTTCCATTAGGCATCATAGTGATTCAAATGACCTATATAAAAATTTTGAACTAATTTTCTTAAAATTACTAGGCAGCAATTGTTTGCACTTGGATGTAGGAATGTCACTTACTGCAACAGAGTAACATTTTAACCTTGTATTAGGTGGTTTTTAGTTCAGAAAGAACAGGAATGCCAAGAAGTTACCCTCTAATCACTGTCTTTAATCACATGATAGTAATTAATCTTTGCAGAAACAAACCAATTTTAACTTTCCTTCACTCCCAGTTCAGTTTTGTAGTCTATATTGTTCTTATTTAAAAGGTTAAAGGCAGGTGATGTTAGCACCATCTCTCATTTAGCAGATGATCTTTTCCTAGTACCTCTTAGCTTTAAGGACACTTTATTTGTTTTGCTTTACTGGCAGTATATGTTAAAAATGACTTTTTCCTCACATATTGCCATTTGTTCTGTTAGGCATCCAGAAGTGTAGGTTTTAGTGAGTAGCTGATAGACCTCTTATAAACAGTATGCTACCTGAGCAGAGTGTTTTGTATTAGTACAACAGAAAAGTGTGGGTTATTTCTCTGATGTACCTGCTACTGATGTAGATAGTGCACGCACAGGTGAAAATAGATCTCTCAATACAGGACCACTTGGAAAGGGGATTTTGTCCTTTTTCTGTCAAGAAAAGCTTCTGTGGAACTCCAAAAGTGTAATTTGCTTTATTTTACCATATTGTATTTAAAATACTCCACAAATATTAATGCTCTAAAAGAAATGAATATTGCTGCTGGACAGTATGCTCCACTTAAAACCTGTGAATGTTTCACTTTGCAGTTATAGGTAGTTGTGTCTCTGATGGTAGATACAAGTAGGTGACTTGTCTGGAATGATCACCATAAGGATTTGTTTCATAAATACCTTATTTGAAGTGCCTTTGATCAACTTTTAGCATCAAACTTAAGTTGAGAACTGAATAAATAAAATAAGTTATCTCATACACAGTTCATGTCTGTCGTCATTTACCCCTCCTGTATGCTAGTAGTGTAGCATAGCGGCACACTTTAGTCTAATAAAAACATTCTTGGTTTTTTATTGGGTGGGTACAGTAAAGTCAAAAAGCTTCTCACGCTTGCTATGTTTTCTGTTGCTATAGTTATAGTTATTATTTTTATTATAGTAGTTATAGTGACAAATAGTAAGCTACCTTGAAAGCAAAGATGGTATTTTTTAAAGTGTAAAAAGAATCCTACGTGCTTGTACTAGATTCATGTAAGAAGGCTGCTGTTTCTGCATTGTCCTGATTTTTCAGTGTCTCCATGTTGCTAGAGTCCCGAGCAAACTGACTATAGCTGATACCTCAAAGATGAAGCAAAACTGTTCAAAATTAAAGACTTTCTTTTTTTTTTTTTAAAGGACTTACCCTTTCAGTGAACCTCTTCTGAAAAAACAAACAAACCCAACCTGTTAAGATTTTAATGTTGTGCTTTCTAACCTAGCTTTCTGCGATTCATGCAGAATAATATTCGGCAGAAAAGAGTATTCCACTTGTGCAGAGGGGGGTGTTTCTTTCCATAGGAAATGTTGGTTGTTGGACATGGGAGGCACAGGCATGGTCCAGCTGTGTTTCATTGCCTCAAGTACTGTAATAGATCCTGCAGGTGCTATTAACTTGGATTAATTAACTGTTTCATTTTGAAGTGCAAAAAGTGTGTGGCAAGCAACCTAGCTGTGCTCAGAAGCTAGAATATTTTAGTTAAGGAGCAACAGCCAATTTGAACAGACAATAAGATAAGAGTTACTCTGAAGTTTCAGACATAGGTTATGCTTTTATGTGATGCTACTATAATAGATCGCTGGAGAAAAATGTATCTTTAAATGAAGGTAAGCTTTTGTAACCTGCTCACTTACAGAAAGCTTTGTTGCCTCAAGAGAGTTTTCCTGAAGTTCTCCATGCACTAGTGTGAAATAAAAATAAATGTAAGTAAATATCTTAGACCCAGAGACTGTGAAGTCTGTTCTCAGCAGTGGGGAGGATAAGGCTGTGTATTGCTCGTTCCAGCTCTCACTGTGAGATGTTTATCAGTCATTCCTCCTTTTTGACAATGTTTCACTTTAATGGGACCCTTCTGTGGGTTTCAGAAATTTGGTAGTGAGGGACTTATTTTGACAACTATATGAGAAATAATTGAGAAAATCAGAGCCCTGCAATGGATGTTTTCATTGTTCTACATGTAAAGTAATAATAATTTAACACAGACCTGGGAAACAGCTGGATCATGGGATCTTACCTCCAGGTGTTAGAGTGGTACTTGGCATTTATAAAGGAAAAACCGTTATTCAGTTCAGAAATGTAGCCTGAGCTCTCCATTTTCTTCAGCTTTCTAATACATATGCCTGTAAGACTGGTTGAAATGCCAATAAAAATTGTAGAGATGCTCTCAACACTGTTTAGTCAAAAAAAAAACACGTCAGGGAGACTACAGGGTGTCTCAAAAAGATGAACCCAATTTGAAATCACTACTGTTTTGCAATTGGGTCCATCTTTTTGAAACACCCTGTACTTCTAAGTACACTCTGTTAACACCAAAATTCAGCTCTGAGGTGGTTTTGAGCTGTGACCCACAAACTTTCCTGTTCACTCTCCTTTCCAGGCTCCCTCAGCCCCTGTTCCTTTGTGTGCAACATTCCACTTTTGTGGTGAAACTACAAGCCATGAAGTACGGTCCCTCCTTTCCTTTCTCCTCCCGACATGCTTTTCTCTAAGCTTTGTTTTATTTAGGGAGGTTGGAGCCTCTGGTGCTGGATTCCACACTGGTACTGACCAAAACTTCATTACTCTGGTGTCCCAGTTCTACCTGGGGCTTCTCTGATGTGTCAGACAGCTCTGGGGATGAGAAAGTGCCAATTCTTTTGCATATTAAAGGTGTTACCTTCTTTGGAAGTGTCATTTTGTCTTTTAAACAGAATCCCATTCCTCCTCCCCCCACTTTTTTTCTTCTTTTGTTTTTCTGTCAATAGTTTCACCTTCGGCTCTGCGAAGTGCTTTTTGGGAAGGACGTGATACCAGATGGATTGCTCTCATTTTCACGCTCCCGAGTGGCTGGGGCTCACTTCAGGACTGTGTGTGAAATGGTACACTGCCTTTGGTAAAACTTATGTTTTAAAATCAGCTTAAATTAGTCACTACCAAAGCGAGAGTTGGAACCATGTTTTATCATTTGATACTTAAACCGCGTCTCAGTTTGGTAGGATGGACAGGTGGACTGGCTCCAAACTCTAGCAGCCAGTTGTGCTAAAGAAGTATGAAAAATGTTTTCCTTAGAGAAGAGGGAATTCTTTGTAACAATGTTCTAAAAGGAACGTGAATTTTCCAGCTATCCACTAAGCATTGCTACAGTCGTTGTTTTTTACTTTTGCACAAAGAGGTGAACAGTCTTTTGCAAAGCTGAATGGAAATAGAGTTTCAAATTTAGATCTAAGTAGAGATGGGAGTTTCACAGGAATGTTCATTAAATAAAACGATGAAGTGAGCAGCTTGCTTATTTAAACCTTTACTTGAGTAGGCACTTAAGTTTGCAGTACCGTTCTTCAGTTGTACAGAAGCGAATTTTGCATATGTGAACCCATCACTTTGGCATCTTGAAGTCAAAAAGGCTGGCTTACTTCTTTGAATTTCTAACCGGGCTTCCAGGAACTCCTTGCCCTCTTCTGATTTCTTTCCTCTCCTAGGATAAAATCCACCGCAAGGAAAGGAGCTCTGTCAGCAACCTCAGTCACCTCAAGAACCAGATCAGCCTCCTGCTGCTGCTCCTTTCTGGTTCCACCCTCAGTTTTCAGTGCTCCCCGGCAGACCTGGATCCTGTGTGGCCTCAGGCAGTCCAGGTCTTCACTCTTCCTCCTCTGTCTAAGAACCAATCAAAAAGACTTAGAAATTAATGTGCATTACTATCCTGGACTTTTACAACCTTGGACTGTGATTTTTTTTTTCCCCTTTCACTGTCCCACATGAATTCTTAACTAGGATCACCCAGATCTGCTCTTAAGTGTTGCCTTCCTGCCGCCCACCCCTGGAGCTGGAGAGTGTGACATTTAAGACAAATGTTAATTTAGGGCCAAATCCCAAGTACTTGGTAGAAATCAAAACAAGTAGATATGTCTCTGTAATTATTATTTTTTTAAAATGTCTATTGTCTTCAACCTCTTAGTTCTACTAAATTTGAGAGTGCAATGACACTGTTACACGTCTGTTCTCTGGCTATTCTATCTCAAGCGGAGGATGTGGCTGTAAACTGTGTCCTTCCCAGATTTGTAGCCCAGGTGAGCACTCTGCAGGCGTTAACCATGAATCATATTAAAATCATGCCTGAGGGTCTGAAATTTTCCCCAGCACAGAACAGTTACTTCATCAGCAGTTTGAACATTTACCATTGGAAACAGTAGGTTCCACATGTTCTACTGTGGATTCTGTTGAAATCGTAGCTGAAATATGATTAGTGTTTCAAGGACAAGTAGGGTAAACATGGCTAAAAACAATTTTAAAATGCCATTTTGAAAAGCAAATTCTCCTGTTCAGGAGCTGGCAGTGCTTCAATGTGAACAATGAAGACTTTATTCCTATTTGTCAATGTTACCCCATTTTTTAACAGAGAATAGGCAGTGTTTGTTTACCCAGATTAGAACATAATTTGTCAGTCTAATCATCAACATCCTGCTTTTAAAGTATTTCCCTGTCAGCTAGCTTGGGCTTTATCTTTGACATCTTTCCAAACTGCATTTCATGCATCTTGTTCAGACTCATTCAAGTAAATATTTCTCAAAATGCACTGGCCATGTTTTCATTTTAGGTAACCTTCATGATCTCTAAATGCAGGAGTTGTCTTACCAAACATAGACCTGAGCCTTCACAAATTCACACCAGTCCCAGAGGGAGAAGTCTCATGCATCAGCTCTATCTTCTTGCTTTAAAACCATCATTAAAAATGTAGCATTTGGGTCTTTTTGGTTACTGTACAGCCATGAATGTTTTATCCAGGAGAAAGACTCTTCTGTTTCACCTTGATGCTAACGTGTACTATGTCCATCACATGGGGAAGGGACTGTTCTGCTGCATCATATAAGTGAATACAGGCTGTTTGCCTGCCTTCCAGGGTTGCATCCTGGTTAATGCACACTGGGTTTTATGGGTGTAAAGGTTCCCTTCTCTCCCTCTGTTCCTGCACAACAGTTGCAGCTATTGCTTGATGAACTCGGAGATCACGTTTCCTTGGTACACAGAGCTAAAAGGTTAACCTTGTTATTGGCACAGTTCCTTTCTCTGTTACAAAAGCTTCTAATGTCTGATAGCCGGATGTCAAAGGGTTTTCCCCACGTGGAAGTAATAAAGGGGGGTTGCACTGCCTGCAGCTCTTGTGCCTAACTTAAGCCCAGTGCTTAAGAATTACTTGTTGTAATTGTTAAAAAGCAAATACATAAAGAACAGGAAACAAATGCAACAAGGCAGGAAACACTTTCCCTTGATGTTCAGTTCAGCATTACGCTGGTATTTAGCATTTCACTACTGTTTCACAGATACATCTGTTCCGTGTTAGAGGAGGAAGCAAGCTGGTTAAAGAAAGTACAGTTAAACGCAGCCAGCATCCAAAAACACAGGAAGAAATGTCCAAACAAATGCTTGCCAGCAGGCAAAGAGAGTGCCTGAGAACAGGTGGAGAAGAAGCCCAAGGTGTGCTACTAACACATCCTGAGTGTGAAAGGTCAACATACACCTGAAAGTGAGAATGATCCTGATGCGATGGTTGGAATGAATTTTATATCACAAATAACTTCTAGATCAGGTGTTAATGCTGCCCCCTCCTATTACAGCTGTTTGAGTTAATAGATGCTGCTCTTCCAAAAGCTGGAATGAGCTCTCGTTACAGAACAGGATGCTGCAGAAAACAGTGTAAGATATGAAAAAGTAAAAAATTTCCCTATGCAATATATATATATATATATACATATTTAAAGCGATTTAGTGAAATGACGTTCCCAGAATGAAGCCTTGTTCTCAGGGCTGTAATGTGAGACAGCTTTACAGAGAACATGTGGGTTGGGGCACTGCTAGTTTGAGCTGACTGGGGGACTAGGAGGGTGGTTCATCTGGTACCTCGGGTTGTACACAGGAGACATCATGCTGGGTGCATTGGGGCACCATCCAAAAGCAGAGACCAAAATCTTTACTCCTGTCTGAGACCGCTTACACTTCCATGCACTCCGGCTCATGACCTCTGGAGCTCTTGGATCATCAGGATGAATAATCTGGCTCAGAGCAAAGGCTGCTGCTGTGTTATAGCTTAATTTCCAGCATGACACATTCTCCGCCTGGCCTCATAATGGAGATACAGGTTGAGAACAAGGACTCATTTATCATTGCTGCTGTTATACTGAACTCTGACTTCCCTGGTTGCTCGAGTTTCCAAAAAGCGCTTCCAGGCTTGACTTTTATTGCTAGCTGTAAATTTGTTAGATTCAGCAGTATTGCAATGGTTATAGATGAAGTGGGGTGCTGCGAGGGGATTCATGATGCGATTATGGGGATTATGGGGCTCTTTGGCTTTCCTACCATGGTATAGTGGATAAGGGCTCTTTTTATAGCCGCCTTCCTACTTCCGTGTAAATACCGTGTAAAACTTGTTCCTGCAATGCACAGTATCTGTTTTGCTGAATATCCTGTTTACACAATGTCCAGTTTAAACATCAGTCATAAGACAACTTACAAATTTGTCAAAGAAAGTGAGGAACATGAAGTAGCTATGGTGGCCAGTAAAAAATGTAATTTTGTGAGATGAATTAAGAGGTGATTTAAAAGTCTTCAACCAGCTACTGCTGCTGAACTGAGTTTTGGAAGTTGTTACTTCAATAAGATTTGTAAAAACCTATTGATGTCTTGGAATGTTTGTTTTATAGAGGCGTTTTGTTGTTTTCCTCCTGGTGGCACTGCAGGATAAAGCTGTGCTCGCATGGGCCCTGTACCACAGCTGCATCATTTAAGATGCTGGGGTTTCTTCTTGCTGACGTGACAGGTTCTGGAATGCTTGACTTGGGGACCAGGACAACACCCTTACTCCATGTTAACCTAAAATACTGACGTGGACTTCAGCTTATTTTAGGGAACTTCTGTTGGGTGATTTTCTCCTCTCAAAAAGAAAAGTTTCAGCCAGTGTATGAATTGTAAACAAAACCAATGCATCGCTGAGCATGCCAAAAAATATCAAAAAAGCCTGACATATGACTACTAAACTCTCAAGGATCCTGGTCAAAGAATGGTTTTCGCTCACACAGGTTCACCTATATGCTCTAGAATATCCAGTGAGTATTGCAACTTTTGGTTTGTCATATTGTACGGTTCATCCAGAACAAAAATTGAAGATTTCTATTTGCAAGCATGATATTCCCTTCAGGCAGAGTGCAGTTCTGCCTCTGGTACCACCCTCATCCGTACGTTTTCCACTTATTACCGCAACTTGTGTATTTTGGCAGCCTGTGCCTCAAGTGACTTATGATCTGGGCAGTTACACAAAGTGCAGTCCCAGTCGCAGTTATGAGGGTCATTGCAATGAAAATATTAATTTTCAGACCCGGATTTTATATGTGAATCTCATTATGCTTGAATTAATTGGAAAATACAGCCTTTCTGGTCAGCAGAAATATATTTTACCTATTAATTTACGATGTAGTTAACACTGATAGAATCTACCCTTCGAGAAAACATGATGCACTAGGGAGTTGTCCTGAGTGAAATAAGTAGCTGAAATTGCCAATTATGTCATGATGGTAATTCAGAAGAATTACTAGCTCTTGGCTTTCCATGGAAAAATCGCTGCCCCGCTGGCCACACGGGTGCTGCTGCGCTCAGCGAGCCTGGGGCCAGCGGGCAGCAACCAGCCCGCAAAATCCCCAAATCCTTCTCCAAATCAATGCTTTCCAGCCTGCGTCTGTCCGCTTTTTGAATTGTTGCTCATTTATTTAGCGCTCAGTCAGTTTATTTTTAAGTGTACTGAAAGCTTCAAGCCGCTGAGAGAGAAGCACCAGCCCAAATGCTTCCAGCAGCACCTGGGATTGGCTGAGTTTCTAACAATTTTAAAGCTAATCCAAAACTCGTTTAGGGGGGGTTTACTCTCATGTTGAACGTTGTGGTTGCCAGATTTATACTTGTCAAAACTCTTATCTACCATTATTTTTGCAAAAAGAAATGGTTTTCTTTGTGTTCCAGGGTCAACTGTACCAGATGTTGGAGAGATCCTACTGCCATACCAATAAAATGCACAAATCTCCCTTTTCCCTCCCTGCTTGGGAGGTTACAGCTGCTGAAAGCAGAGACTGACACAAGGAGGAGAGCCCATGTGTTCTTCTTGGCTTAGAAATTACTTTAAAATAGGTCTCACATACTGTTAGAAAGTCTTTCTGGATCATGTTTTAGAGCCTTACCCATGTGGCTGAATTTCTATATGTTCCTGTTTAGTGGGGAGGAAGAAAAAGAAAAGTCAAACTAAAGTAGAATTTGTCTCAAGACCTGGGTTTCGTTTATGCCTGAAGCTTAGGCCTGATTCTGTCCCTACTAGAAGATGTGATAATAGTAAAGACACATATTTAAGGCTGTCTCAAGTAAAAATCTACTAACTATATATCATTATACTTCATAATCTAGATACCAAGTATGATAGCTGAGATGTCTGCTTATGTTTGCCTGTGCAATTTCAAAAACTGAAATGATTATAAAGGATGATTGATAAGAAGCTGTAAGAGGAAAAACAGTAGATAATGAGGATGTCAAATATCTCAGTGCTCGACCTACAGTACCTTGTGTGTTAGGAGAGCTTAGAAAAGCTCCTCTGCCCACAGGTAAAGCTGGGGTGTCCCAGGCCACACACCTGCCCAGGAAGACGTTGGCCCTTTCACTTAGTGGTGGAGGAAGAGGAGTTATTTGTTTTGGTTTTAATAAAAGATATTTTTTAAAAATTCATCAAGTTACCCATGAGACCTTGCTTTAAGCTATGTGCTAGGGGCTGGTTGCCTTTGCAAGCTTTCACAGGGTGTGCTGGGGATCTACAGATGGCACCAAAAGAGCTAAGCAAGAAAAGTGCAGGAATACTGCGATAGATCTATACTGTCCATAAAATTTTTCTTTTAAAAAAGTGGATTCTGGTCTCAGCCGTGCTGTCAGGAAAGCCTTTGTCTTTTTTCTTTTTGTTCCTCCAAGGAATGTCTTTGAGAGCAACTTGCAAATGAAACAACGTGGTAATCAGTTTTCTGAGGACGTTTGAAACTGCAGTGCAGGAAATGCTGCGTATCCTCGGTCAATTTAGGGTAAGAGAGAGGAAATTGGAAGACGTGGGAGAAAACGGAGGAGTGCAGACAGCAGGACAGTCAATGAACAGGCAGCATTATTAACCGCTCTGAATGGGCCCCAGGGACAGGCAGCGACTGAGCGGGGTTACAGCAAACGATGAATTCAATTTGAAAGTTGTTAGCGAGAGGCTGGTAGAGAAGTGAAGAGCTGCTGCTGTTCTGCGATGAGCAGATGGGGTACTATTTTCATGTTCATTTTCTTTTCCTTTTGCTTCCGTTAGACGCAAGGATGTAAGAAAAAGAATTCACCTTATAATGATCAGTTCTACAGAAAAACGTACCTCTCTTGTCAACCATTTTTAGCTTTTATGGTTTATAGCATTTGTCCTGGTCTAGCAGAAGATTTAAAAATTTCATAATTAAACCATTCTTGCTTTTAAAATTTGCCTGTGATGTAACTAAAGTGTTTGTTTGCCAATGGAAACAGTAATGCTTTCAGTTGGTAATGATGTTTTAGGATTTTATGAAACTCGAGAATAAAGCAGTGGGCATTTGGCAAGCAGTGCCCTCTTCTGGTTTCCTGACCCAAGACACCTTTGAGGATGCAGAGCTGGGTGAAGAGACACAGGAGCCGATGCTGCCAGTCAGCGCTGATACAGATTTAGAGAAGAATTGCCCTTTCAGCAAGGACTTACTTTATTTTCTCATGGTTTACTAAATATCAGAGCATACATTCAGAGTCCGTAGTCTGGGGATTCACAGAGAGACCTGAATAGAAAGGGATGCTTATTTTGGAATGATCTGATTTAAACAGCACTCAATTAAAACAAACAAACAAACAAACAACAACAACAAAAACCCCACAACTTCATAGTCTCCACATTTGCTTCTTTGCTACAAAAGGTTTAGTCAACCCTACAGAAGTGGAAAAGTAAGCAGTGACCTTCTGTATCACACTGGTTTCATTGCATTAAGAAGATTCCTTGTACACATGTTTAAAAGTGCTCTTTTTTAAAGCATTGTTGCATAGCAAATGGTGTCACTATTCGTACTTATTACAGCTTGTCAACTTTACCAGAAAGGTTTGTGCTAAAGATTATAGAAGATGTTATTGCAAACCTATAATTTACCTCTTCACAATTATTCCCACATTCATTATCCCTAGTATTTCTTAGACAAGACCTGTCTCTTTATCTGGAGATCGAGAGCTGAACACAACAGCTAATCCCACCCCTGCAGCAACTGCCCAGGCACTGAAGATTAGCACAGATTTGAAAGACCCTGCAAATTCCCAGATGTCCTTGCAATTCCTGTGGACTTTGCTGCTGTGGGTTTCCAAGAGGAGCTAAACCTACAATATTCCTGGCAGACGCGAAATGAAGTGGGTCTTGGCACCTGTTACACTCAATAGATTTTTTTTTTAACAGGTATCCATAAAGTAATCCACAGTAGATTTATGAAATGCTCTTTTTTCAATATCCTCATCTGAATATGTACCTCTATTCCTGTATCTACCTGTATCTACCTACTTCTCCGTGACTCTAGTTATCTCGATCTGTATACGTCTCTCTCTGTATATTGCCTTCGTCACCTAACTGAAATGAATTCAAAATACTGGATTTGACACCTAGCCTAGGAAAAAAATCTCTCAATACACCTTTGAATTTTGACAGTATGTTAACATCTTCTACTATGTGTTAAATTCTGAATCTACTTTTTCCAGCCAATTTGAAAGCACCATTGTCTCTATCTCTCTTGCTCTTTTTTCCCCCCTAAGCTTTGCGTTTATTCCTCTCTCGTTTTAGACATGAATTCACTATTAAAGGTCTCCAGCCATAGGTATTCTTGGTATGATGGCACTGGTTTTACTACTGAACAGTAGTTTGATTCTTTCCATGATCTTTTTGTGCCACCAGCAGGCAGTTTATCTGCTTGAATACTTTTACTCGATCTTTTATTTTATTTGCTGCTTACATCCAGCGCTATATGTAGCTGATCTTGTTTACCACTAGAGTCTGTCTACAGCATTTGTGATATACTTTGAAACAACTTATTTTTCTGATGTAAACAACCCTAACAGACTTCTAAAAGTTTTGTCAAATTTTGTTTTCTGAATTCTTCTCTTTTTTTCCTGTGAATGAAACTAGTTCTCCATTTCAACAGCTTGACTTTTGTTCTGCACCAAATCCCTTCATTTTCAGGATGTCACAGGACACACAGCACAAGGTAGTGACCTTGAGTTTTACTGCTCCATGGCAAACAGAAATCAATTGTGCCCTCAGGGTTTTTTTGAGTGATCATCATATAAGTTCTGAGTATAATAAGAGCAAGATTTTTCGGGGCGGGGGGACACGCTGTCAGTTTTTTCTCATTTGAAACTCACTACCAAGGCCATATTTTTGGAAAAAAAAAAAAATCAAAACTTTGAAACTGTACTTTAAGTAAATCTTTCCACAGAATGAAGTTTGCATCCTATCTGCTGGGAACAAGTTCATTTTGCATTGTAGATGCTATCGTTTGCTTACAAGGGCGTGGAAATTGTGCACGCAATCGTTCAAACTGTCTGTGTAGATACTAGTTATTTGTTTGCAAAGAAATAACAACGCGGGACTCTTTATCAGGTATTGCTTTCCATTTTAATCACATAGCATTTTCAGTTTTAACGATACATTCACATAGGATTATGGCTAAAGGTAGAAAATATATATGTAAACATTTATATGCATCTTTAAGTGCTTTTCCCTTTAAAAATTTAATAGCATATATTAGAGTAATTTTTTGTTTTGTGTTGTTTAACACAGAGGCCCTGAGAAATTGAAACGTATTGACTAGCCTGAAGGATGTGAAGAATCCTGTTTTTAATTCTGAATAAAAGTCCTACCTTTATAATTAGTTGAAAATATTATATTGATGTTAATCCATATGTGCTTTAATGCAGGGCGGGACCCTCTAACCCTCTAATTACATATAGCTGTGGTATTTACACTCCAAAGAGGAACTCTAATTAATGGAATTCTTACTTTGTGTCTCTAAATGCTGTATTAAGAGTCCTAATTTCAGGAACCATTTACTCTTGTTTAGAGCATATGACCTCTGTCATTAAATGTTGAATGCAAGCATTTTTGATATTTTAATTGTAAAAATAGACTTTCATCATGTAGTAGTAACAAATTAATACAAATTTGGAGGGAAAAGCTATGTTTCCATGTGTATATGTGTGATTTTAAGTTATTGCTACGGTGTTGCAGATAACATAGGTGATACAACAATCTAGTTAATGTGAATACCATAGTGGAGAACACAGTAGAGCATGGTAGTAATATATTCATGTTAACACATAATTTTGGATTCTTCTCGGTCATTTCTTCCTCGATACACATGAACTTCCAGCTTTAAAAGCTGCCAACAGCAGTTGTTTCTAGAAGAAAGAAGGGATTGATTAATTTTCCTGAAATGTTTTAAAAAACAACACACTGCAGTTCAGTGGAATTTTCCTGTACTGAAAGATGAAATAAAGTACTTAATACAATTTCTTGGGATGAGCTCTGTGGCTTCTGTAAAGGAAGTTACACACTGCTGATCAGCACGCTCTGAGGTCCATGTCTCACTGAGCATGTGGAACTAAGGCAGTTAGTACAGTCTGCTTGAATTTCAAAAACGTAAGGTCCCTCCCCAAAGGAAGGTTATACTGATTTGAGATGGATAGTCTTCTAATTTATAGTGGTGAGAAGAGGAAAACAAAGGAAAGGGCATAAATGGTCAGGGGAAAGAAGTCACTGGATGATGTATGCTATAGTCTGTCCTACTCAGTACAGTTGTAAGTGATCTAGGGAAGGGAGTAAAAAGTGAGGTGACAAAGTTTGTGATAACACTGTGTTACTCTGAAGAGTAAAGAAAAGCGCTGACTGCAAGAATTACAGAAGGACCTTGTGATATTGATGGCGTAGGCTGTGAGTGGCAAAGGAAAACTGAGTTTTGATATGTCTGAAATAATAAATGAGGGGAAAAATGATCCTAAATTTACATTTAATATGATGGGTTCTCAGCTTATCCTATAGATGAGTTCTTGGACTTACAATCTGTGAAGATACCATCTTCAACTTCAGTAATGGTAAAAAAAAATCAAATACAATGTTAGAAACTATAAGGCAAGGAATAGAGAAGAAAGAATACCTCACTGTGCCTAAATATATGACCACCAAGTACACTTCTGATCGCACCATCTCAAAAAGTTTCAGAGAAACATATCCAGGTTGATCAAAGGTATATTATATGATGTGATAAGTATGCATTGTAGGGGAGCCATTTAAATAAGCTCAATCTTTTTAGCCTGGAAAACAGGTGATTGAAGGATGACCTGATGGAGATAACTTACTTATTCATCAATCAACGCAGGTTTCTCGACATTCTTTTTCTGTTTCAAATCTATTGTTGGTACCGTTACAACCTCCGTACCAGAACTGGCCACAAGAATTGCCGTTCTTGTCGTAATACCATTTCACGAAGTAGTCCCGACAATCCCCTGGTTGCATAGGTTCCAAGCACCTTGGATCTGAAAGTGTGTCAGTACAAGTTAGCTTGGGATCTGCAGATAAGTTACATTATCCTAGAAGTGCCTCATTCAGTAAGAAGAGCACCTCTTTCTTTCCTTGTAGTACCTGGGAGTACATATGCTCCTCTCAAATTTGTACCCAAGTTCCATGTTTATTAATGAGTTACCTGAACAGGTCTAAATAAATACAAGAACAGTTTGAAACAAAACTGCCTAAATCCTGATGTAAGAACCACGCTGCTATTTAAATACCTAAGCACACAATTGGTACATAGAGGTTGTTTGTCATCTTGGTTTGAAACTTTAGCTCTCACCGTGTCCACAGCCAGAGCACCCAGAAAAACAAAAGTGGTAAAATCTAGTAACTGTTTTTGGGGAGGGAGTGAGGTTTGCTGGTTGGTTGGTTTTGGTGCAGACTGGCTAAACAGGATCAGAGGACAGTACTCACCTTTTTGGGTTGTCTCTACCTGTGTTTGCAACACTGTCAGGTGGCGATCTTCAGCAGCAGTGACATTGAACAAAGGATTGACAGCTGGATTCTGAGGTTTGATTTCAGATACGTCATAAAGTGAGGGAAATCTTGATTCTCTGGGAGCAGAGGTGGTTGCGGTGTGATCCTGAGCAGATGGCAGCACCTTAGTATATCCTGTCCGTGGTGGACTAAGCTGCAAAAGGAGTCAAAAATCTTATAACTTAAAATTCTGTCTGGGTTCAGATGCTAAGAGAAAAAAATTGAGACAATTATATAGGAAACTATTGCTAATTAATGTGTGAAAAAAATACCATTAACAGCAGGCGGGTTCAGACCTCCTTCTAGTGATTACTCAGGATGTGACCATAATTTTAACAAATGCATTTTCTGATGCTGAGACCTCAATGAAAAGGCAAAGTAATGCCTTCCATGTAGTCACTAGGCAAAATTAATTCAGCTGAAGCAAAATTTCAGTTGCTACTTAGTCTGTAATATAAATAAAACAAAAAATTGAAGAAACTCTGGGGTAACTCAGTGCTTCTTAACATCTAGTACACCCACTGTGAATGATCTGACATCTTCAGTATGTCAAGAAATTACAGGCAGGAGGAACAGGGAATTTGTTATTGATAGATAAACACATGTACATTATGCTTCTCCAAAGATCTTTTTTTTTAATTCAAACAAAGCCACACATCTTTTAAGAACATTTGATAACTGTTACTTCTTTACTTACTGGGTTACTAATTCCTTCTGTAGGAAGCGTATAAATCTCTGAAGTAGCCACTTCAGGTAACTGGCTATTAGTAACTTCACTGGCAATTTCAGATTCTGGACTTGGAGATAAAATGTTCTCTTTTCTCATGTAGACTTCAGACACATTGTCACAGATTTTTGTGATCAGTTTATTTTCAAGAGCTAAAAATTTTAACAAAATGATTAAATTTAATAAGGGTAATCAAGAAAAGTCATAATGATTCACCACAAGCTTCCAGTGCAGTATTAACCCTAAATCTTCAATGATAGTGACTTGTGAAAGACCATCTTCTAAAGTTCTGTCAAGATGTAACTGAGAAGTAAGTAATGCACTCTGATTTTAAGGCCCTTTTGTTTAAGAAGAAACAGATAATAATACCAAGTAATAGCTCAACAGTGAGAAAAAAAAACCAACAAAACTGAGTGAAGGAAAGAAAGTGTTTACATGTAGGAAGGAAAAAGAAAAACTGGGCAACACATTCTATTTACTTGCACCAAAAATTCAGTGACTGGGAATACTTTTATGATGAATGCTGGAGCCTGAGTCAGAGCCCTATGTTTAACCCTAGCTGGGATCAGAACTGTAGCTTGGGCTCAGTTCTCACTGTTAATGCCTTAAATCCAGACTTAACTCCATCCACAGTCTCAGCAAAAGTTTTGCTCAGGAAAAATATACTTTGTAGGGCTAGTTTGCAGTTAATCTAGATAAATGCACTTTTTTCACAGGTCATAGGTTTCCTTTGGATTTTCTCCTGATCCCAGCTCTGGCCACACAAATTTTCAAGCCACAGTTTGAAATAGACAACGTCCTATTAGACCCCACTCCCTTGCGTGTTGCTCCACCACCTTTTCCCTAGAATCAGGATGAAAGCATAGGTTTCCTTATGGCCTTCAGTAAAAAAAAAAAAATACAAACAAGATAGTGCTTGTAAGAGAGAGTGAAGGGACTCTAAGATTGGCAACAGCCATGTGAAAGAGAGGGAGACTGAAATGTTGCACCAAGGTGGAAAAAACTCTGCATTTCTCTGGGATGAAACCATGGCAAAGCACAAAAGGACTGCGAGGGAAGACTGATGCAAACCCTCACAAAAGAGAAGTGCCCCAAAGAAGGCCTTGGCTGGAAAACTGGTGTTCCTTGTGTTTGTTTCTGCAAGAGGTAAAAATTCTGCAAAGGTTTTATCTGGCCAAAAGAAAGAGGAACAGAAGAACGAGCTGCATCCAAAAGAGAAACCTAAGCTGCCATTCAGCAGGCTGCCTTGCCCTCCTGTGGAAAAGGCTAAACTCTCTTAAACACCTATTTCAAATTTCCCCTTCAAACACAGATTCTTTTACCTGAAAGTGTCATGAAGTCATCTATCTGGTAAACATGTTCATCATCAGGGTCTGTTGCAATGAGCTGCATTTCTTTCAGAAAATCATCATAATGAGGATCAGTCCTTTGAACAATGCCAATGACAAATATCTCGATATTTGTAGCATGGGCTTCCCTTACTACAGTATCCAGTTGTACTTTATCACGAGTGTCTGCTTGCCCATCTGTTATTACAACAGCCACTTTTCTTACTGCTGGGCGCGCTGCCTGAAATAGCCGAATGGATTCCTGGATAGCAGAAGCCGTGTAGGTGCCTTCTCCTAAGTAGGGCATTTTATCAACAGCGGATTTCAGGTGTTCTTTTGTTGTGTATTGGTTCAGAGAAGACACCAACTCCACCTTAAGGCTGAAGTTGACGATGCCAATGCGGGCTGTAGCGTGGTTGGCTGATAACTTGTCAATTACTGTTTTCATAAAAGTTTTGATAATATTGAAGTTATCTGGTCCAACACTTTCTGAACTGTCAATGACAAAGACTAGTTCCAGTGGTGTTACTCTACATCTGATACCACAACCTAGAAGAACAAATATTTCAGACATTTTATGAGAAACTGTATATCAGATTTATAGTCAGTTAAAGGTCAAATAATGAATTAATTTATAGTTACTGATACTGATAAACAGAAACAAGAGTTGGACGTTACTTCCAGCATAGATTTGGGAACACAGTGACCATTGTTTTACATCAGTATCCTTACACACAAACATGCAACAGACAAATCCATTTGGTCAATGTAAATTCAGTGTGTTTTATTAGAACTATTTTTTTTTCCATACTGGAATGCTTACCACATATTTCATTGATAAGCCTGATAACTTCTTCTCTCTGAAAAAGAATATGTATTAATTTGCTGTGTGCTCTAGTTTTAAGATTGCTGAAATCTATTTAGTTATTTATTTACTTACAAATTGCAGGCAATGCAATGCCCCTTAAACAACCTTGTGTAACATCACATAGTTTTAAAATATTTTCCCAAATAAACTCCTACCTTTTGAATTAGTTCCTTTACATACTTACCGAAAGACCAGGTTCACCTTTTCTTCCCCAAATTCCCTGAAAACAGGTAGAGTGAGATAATTAACAAAAGCCAAATTTGTCTAATTTCTATTGTGTAAAATTAAGTAATATGAAAACATGTTTTACCTTTGGTCCTGGAGGTCCTGGGTCTCCAATCTCTCCTTTGGCACCTTTGCTCCCTGGATCACCTTTATCTCCATAGTCTCCCTAATTTAAAACAACCTTATTAAACACATTCAGTAACTCCAGTTGTGTTGACAGTCAGAGCTGGAGTTATGGTTCAATAAGCTTTTAAGATAAATTTTCTCTCTTCTTTTTCTTTCTTTTTTCTTGGTGTGTGTGGCTGGTTTATCTCGTATGTATTATGAAGACAATATCTGAAAGCAGGCTCTCAGACTCCCAGATCAAGCAATAATAGTAGGCATTTACCTTGCTAGCTATACAGGGCAATGTCTTTGCCTTCTCTTTATCTTCAGAGACTTGTCACACCAAGTAACTGATAAAGAACAAAAAATTATCTTTTTTTCCTTACCACAAAGCCAGGATTTACCTTTGGTCCAGGAAGGCCAATTCCTATTGATCCCTTTAAGCCAGGCAAACCTTGATTTCCTTTTTCTCCCTGAAAAGAATATGGAAAGTAAGCTTAACTAAAAATTAAAGTAAAATCTATGCTGTATGTATTCACTTTATAACATTTTGCATCATAGAGAAAGCCAGATGATTGTATTATGCAACGAAACCCATTATTTTCAAGACAACAGTGGTCTGAAGCTGAAGAAATAAGCAATTTTGTCTGATTCAGAACACACATGAAGCCTTTGTAAAGTATATAACGGAGAATTTATTTCTGATTAATTAAATGAAATATTGTCATTTCACTGAAACAGATGAAAGACAAAAGTAACGTCAGTGAGGCTCAGACAGTTATTCATCCAGTCTGCAAGCAGTAAAACAAGGTCCAACACAAAGCTTCTCTAGAAATACACACTGAGAATCTATTCGGGGTTGACTTAGTTTTTCTGGCCTTAAGTAAATAGACTTCTCTGCTTTTCACACTGTGGAGAGCAGAACATCCTTCTGCTGGTACTTCAAAAGACAATATCAGTTCAGCTACCAAGTTTGAAGTTGCTTATAATGATTGTTCTCCATGCCCACCTGCATGCATACAGACTTGAGAAGCATGTTCATGCCAGCAGTGTGGGCACACAACATGTGGGCATAAAATACAGCTGTTATAAAGTATGTACACAAAATCTGTCACAGCATCTGGCTTCCACAAAATCTCCGGTTTTATTTAATATGGAAACACAATATGTTTTTTGTATCAACTGCTGTGTACATTTTAAACACAGCTAGAGGGGATTATATGCCATGGTCCATAAATGCTTCACCATAATTTACATTATGTACATAATTGCCATTACAGCAGTGCTGGTGCAGATACCAAAACCAGCTCAAGAGAATGGCAATGAGATCAGGAGCAGTCATCATCTGTACCAAACCTAGCCTATAGATGCAAGTACAAGCTTAGTTTTATTCTTTTCAGTCCAGAGCTCTCAGAATATCTCACTAAAGCATCTTTTACTAATATTCCTTCCCCACTAGGGTTATCACACAACTTCCAATTAACACCTTTGCAGATCTGCAGAGCACATATGTATGAACCAGAATTAGGATACGCTGTGTATTCCAGTGGTCCTTCCCTATTAATGAATGTCAGATCCAACATTTACTGCTGCTTTTTGTTACATTTGACATTGTTAGGGTGGTCCTCAGGCCATGAAAACTGAACGAGACCGACTGTTCTAAAAAATGTTGTACCTGCACAGCTGACATTTCTCACAGGCACACGTGTGAGTTTTATCCTTTAAATGTCAACTGAGGAACCAAATTTTGCTTCCTCTACTTGTGCAATCAATCAACACAAGAAGGATTTATCATATTAATAGATACCATAAATGAACATATAGTACAAACTAACATCTATGCTGTATTAATTTAAAAATATGTTGCTTTCCCAGTTCAATCCACTTACATGATTAAATTCAAACTTGACCATCAATCTTATCATAAAAACCAAAGTGGTATGCATGTAAAAATGCATACCCTTGGATCCCTGACCCCAATATCCTGCTAGATTACTGATCAATAAGCAGACTTCTATGTAAAAATGTCATTCTATGAACTAAGTGCAGATCTGAGAATGTCTAGACTGTGGTTTTGAAAGGAAACCAAGCATAAAAAAGAAAACCTGTGGAAGTAGCTATCAACATAAAGTTACTCAAAAACCATCTCATTTTTGACATTCCGTTCTTACCATATACAGACTAAGCTTTATGTATATATATATTAAAAAATACTTTGAGTGATAGTTGAAATCCAGGAGCACAGTATTTTTAAGCTGATGAGCCGTGGCCAAAAAGAAAAAAGCCTGATATGGCTCCAAAGAGATGGAAAGACAGAAGCGACAGAAGCTCAACCAGCATCAGTGTATGGAGGAAACTGGTACTACAGGAGCAAGACAGTTGCCAAAGTTGTTCAGAAAGAAGTTGTTCCTAAGAATTATATAAAAATAATCATAATTTTTAAAAGTGATTCCTAAGAGAAGAAAATTTAAATGACAAGCCTGTACCTACACAACTTGTGGAACACTGTACAAACAACACCAGCTGAGTTTGTTCCACCACATATTGCAGTTTTGTTTTCAAACCCAAAGATTCCACAGCCAGAACCCATGTTACTTTCCTACATCCCTAAATTCCACATCCTTACACTACAAACACACCTTTGTCTAACAGCGCATGTCAGTGGACCATGTTATTTCACTAGAAAACTTCCATGATGAAACTGAATTCTTTGCAAATCTAAAACATGCTTTAGATATTTATTCATAGCAGTTCAAAAATAACATCCAAAACTGCGTGTATCTATATATATATAGAGAGAGAGAGACAGAGAGTGAGATGTATATGTACACACTGAGAATATTTTGACTAACCTTTATCTTTCTTCAGGAATCAAAAAGATATGATATAATCTAAATTTTTTTTCATGTATCATCAGACACATTTGATTGCTGAAACATTTCTGTTCAGAGTGGCAATTGCGCTTTTATAAATAACCTCACATACCCATAGTATTAACAAATATCTATCCTAAGTATTAGGTTCTTGAAACATGTAAGAAATGTCTGTTAAAGCCAGGAAGGAAATAGTTTTTCTATACCATAAAGCCATACAGGGATGGCAGAAATTTTTCTATTTTCCACACAAATAGAGCTAAGAGCCTTCAGAGATTCAGCAAACAAAGGAAGAAAAGAAAACAAGAAGTTGCTTATGCCCTCACATTAAAATACATAATAGCTTTGTGGTTACTGATAACAATTAATACAGAAGAAAACTGCAAATAGATCAGAACCAAAGATCTACATAGTCATGACTCAAACTGTGTAGAGATCTCTGTCCAGGGAAGTCCTGAGATGAGACAAATCAGAATCTGTCAAAGAGAGTTATACAATAAGGAGAAAAGAAAGAACATGGCAAAGTACGTTTTTATGCTATGAAACACCTCATAGTGAAAAAAAGAAGGTCTCTCTGCAGTGCATGATTAAAAATTAGTAAGAAAATAGAAGACATTGAAGCTGAAATCAGAGCAAGTACTGAACAAAACGAATTCAGAAGGAATCTGTGCTTTTCTGGTAAAGCTTGTATGAAGTAATTCCATGCTGAAACAAAGAAAGGTTCTCCTCTGAAGCATCTTGCCAACCAGGTACGTTTCAATGATTTGCTGTTTTTGTTGTCTCAGCATGCCACTGTTTTCCAATTAAAACCTGTTTTGTCAATGAATTCCCTGGTGGCTTTAGTGTCTCCCGTCAACCCGCAGTCTAGGGAGGCATCTTTCCTAATCCAAAAAAAACAGTGAACCCATTACTGAATCACTAATGCTCTGACAGCCTAAAGCTGCAGAGCTGAGTGCAGTCCTGATACAGGGAAATAATCATATGCTCTACTTCAAGCACACTGATTTAAGAGAAACAGGAGACACTCGGGTTGCTCTCCGCTAATGCCTCCAGTTTTAATCATTTTCTTCCACAGATTTATTACAAAGCAATTTATTAACTTTGAATGTTCAAAACATGTTAGCATGTTTGTATTTCTCCTTATAAGGAGAGAAGTTGTAATTATGTCTGGAACTGGGTGATTAAAAACCTGATGAAGAGTATGTGGGAGATTGGCTAATTTCTTTTATACTCCTATAATTTTTGTTTATTTTGACATGATAGATCTCTGTTACTGTCTTCTGCAAGGTCATCCAGAGAAAACCCTGGACGTTTTCATTGGAGTGTCCTTTAATTCTAGATAAATCACTAAGATGTGGTAGAGATTACACTTTTTTCCCAGGTTAAATATATTTGTAATGGCAAGAATAATAGGAGAGCAACTGGGTGCCAACAATAGTGAAAACTCAACAGTTAAACTAAATATTACATACCTTATAAACAGGAAATTTAAATATACAATGAAAATTTGTAGGAGCTCACTGATTCAGTGGCAAAGAGAAAAACAGACAATGAATCTCCTTAAGAGACACTTTTGAAAAGACACTGGACAGATCTTACACTAAAGTGGATTACCTTGCTTCCTTGGATGCTGTCACCAGCGGGTCCCGGTGGACCAGGCATGCCTTTCTGTCCCATGATACCCTGTAACAGTCAGTGGGGCACAAAAAGAAGAATTAGGCAGTAAACTCTATTCCTGGTAACATTTAGAAGGTAATCTCAAAGTCTCTGCAAGCAAAATGTAAAACCACGTCAAAGAACATAGTTCTAATTCTTTTTGGTTAATGGTTTCTCACTGTGGGTCTTTGCAAATTCTTGTCAAATTCCCAGGAAAGCCAAGGAACAAGTAAGCTGAAAATAATTAAATAATAAAATTTGCCTGTGAAAGCGATACATCCTGAGAAAATATTCATGCTCTGTTGCTTATTGCATTTCTGTAACAGGGTGGTAATAGAAATGTTTCCCCATTTACATACTGGTTTATTCAAAATGGCAGTGAAGACTTCTGTTAATCTCTACTAAGGAAATCACACAAAAAGTTATGGAGCTATATCTATTTTTAATTTGAGAAATATACACAATATTTCTCCTCATTGCCCCTGTAAAAATGATTGATGAATACACCTATAATAAAGAAATCCAAGCATGCATTGAATTTCTTTTCTTACTGGCATGTCTTTTTTGATCTATAAATCACTTTAATGGAGGGAGAAAAAAATTGCCCAGATGTTGCATGCTGGCTGCTTATAGAATTGACCTTTTTGTCTTCACGGTTTTATTTTCCTAATGGTTTTACTAATTAAATTAATTGGAGCCAATTTCATTGAGCAAAATTTACAAACATAAAATTAACATTTAACATATTTTCCACCACAAAAGAATCTCTTGTAAACAAAATAGATAGAAATGGAAGAATGCATCATTTAAATAATTTATCAGCTGGGTAGTTCTGTTCAATTTCCAGCTGTAATCTCATAAAGTTCAGCTGCACATGCAATTGTCATCTGGTCAGTATTCCTTCCTAATTTGGTTGTAGAAGTGTATGGTCAGTTCCCATGTTTTTATGCTTGATTTCTCCTGCACTTGCACCAATATAAATCAAAAACTGATGAAGACGTTTCTGTGTCCGAGAGATCAGCCTGGCAGCCAGCATCACAAAAGAGCAGAAAAGCTTCAACACGGCATTGTACCAACCTTAGGTCCAACCGTTCCAATGCCCCGTGGCCCTGGGGGCCCAGGATAACCTCTCATTCCACGGTCTCCCTGAAAATCGTCACAGAAATGTCAGTTACTCATTACCTATTAACTGTTAACAGCTTTCATCCACTTACAAAGCAGTCAAACTACTGAGTTCAAAAAACAAACCAAACAAATGTCACATACATAAACCCTTGCTTTATAGATAGATATTTTGTAAATCCCCAAATGAAGGCACCTACATTATTTAAGCTCTAGGTGAAGAACGTTATTCCTCAAGCAAAGGTTCATGTGATCAAAATTGCCAGCAGAGTAAGGACTCTAATTGCAAACCTATTAGCTCCAGAGGAAAAAGAAAAGCAAACTCATTTGGAAACAACACCATTTTTCAATCCTGTTCTGCAGGGGCTTGCCAGGATGGACAGGGAGCTTTCTCGTGGGACACAGCAGAGAGCATGCCCTTCACTGATACTGTGCTTGTTCTGAAACTAGAAACATTTAATTTCCATAACTGTTGGACTAATGTGTTTATGAAAACTAAATGAATTTTAATAGCATTGGTACGGAAGAACAAAAAGAACAGCCCTTTCTTGTTTTCTTAAAAAGCTTTAATGCATATATGCTTAGCTTGATTTCTTGAGGAAATGAGGCTTCAGTGATATTCAGCCTGTGTTCTGCTTGTCTGTGTTAGTCCTCTTTTTTTTTCTCCTACTATATTCTGAACTCATCAGTTGATTTCAGCCAAATTAATCACAAATGTAGAGGCCTCGAGCATATTAGTTTTTGACAGATTTGGTGATAATTTGATGCTGGGTAAAGAACAGACATTCAATTTATGCTTTTCATGGGAAAAAACCACAAACAAACAAACCAACAAACAAACAGACAAACCCAGTAAAGGACATGGGGGCTGGGGGACATTACTGGTAAGGGTAAGGCACAGGGACATAAGAGGCAGTTTTGTTTTCCTCAGCCCATAATTGTACAAATGAGGGAATAGGCACACAGCATGTGATCACTAGAAAACTCCCACCAATTTGAAAAGAAAAAAAAAAAAAGAAATCTATAACTGACAAGTTATAAATGCAAAAAATTCTGGATCAGGTTTAGCAAATGTACCTAAACCTATGTCTGTGCAGGCAAGTGCAAAAGAAAGAAATGCTCTGATAAGCTATAGATCATCTAATATATTAATAACAGAGCCAAAAAGAAATTGTAGTTCTTGACAAAATGAAAAAAAAAAAATTATAAAACTGCTTCATTGTACTTGTTTTTGCACCCGGAAAGGCTGTAGAATGGCTGAGCCTGCAGAGGGAGCATTCTAACTAGGAGAGAGGTGCAAGTGTGTATCACACAAATCACAGATGACACTGGGAGTTGTGGCAGGAGAAAAGAAACAACATATCAAACTGATTAAAAAGGAAGGAAACAAAAGTACAGGATCTTTTACTGACTTCCTTTACTTTCCAGGAGGAATGTGTGCAGTCATTATAGCAATTGCTTTGAGGTGAAATGCTCAAGGTTCAGTCTCTAGCAAGAGACCACTCCAATCCTCTTTTTTTTTTTAATATGGCTATGAGACTCTCATGTTAAGTCCTGACATATGCACTATTTATGTAGATATATTATGGCCCAAACTATGCTCAGGTTTGATGGCTATGGAGAGGTGGGAACTCTGAATACAAAGGTGAAGGCTGAGACTGAGTTTACAACGCTTTCATTCTTGATGTAACATTTGGCTTCTGAATTTATCTTCAATTTCTCTTTCTTTCAGAGCACTGGAGCCTGGCCGGCTTGAGTCAGGACATAGGCATGGCACATGGGTGCTCTTAGCTCTAACTTGTTGTGTCAAGCTTATTGGATAAAATTGATTGCTATGTTCAGTAGGAAGGGAATTTCACCCTCAGATTTGATTGGAGGGGGGATTTTATTGTTCCTCTCTGGTCTAGTCTGTAAAAGGGAACTAAAGAGAGGGCTGCTCTCATTAGAAGTGTTCTTTTGCCTCATATGATCTGAGGCTTTTACATCATGCCTTCCCTGCTAATGCAAAGAGCCAGTATATTGGCAATACCCTTGAACATCTTGCCCCTTTTTTTTACACCCCCCAAAAATTCTATCTACAAACTCTTAAATACTACAGTCTTAAGTACTTAAAGATTGTAGGATTTAAGTCTGGTACATAGTGCAGTGTCATGTCCCTCTGCAGTGGGATGAACAGTAGGTATTCTTGATCCTTTAAAACTTCTCTGGTTTCTCAGTTCCTCCTGCAGTGCATTTTCTTACAATTACCTTGAGCCTGTCATATTACTAGGAAATATTGAGAGGCCAGGAAAATGTAGTCATCTTCCTATCTAATATCATCTGTTATCAAAGGAATAATTATTGGTCCTCAATGTCCCCACAAACCATAATAAAACCTTAAGCTGTTTGTAGGAGCTTCATGGGCAGAATTGCACAGACCAGCCCAAGCTTTCCCTGCCCAAGCCTTCTTCTGAACCTGACAGAGGTGCCAGAGCTAAGACATGGATGCACAGATAAGACTTTACATTATAAGGTTTTTTAGGAGATCCTAGGCTGCTGAGGCTTGTGAAACAGCCTGTAAGCCACTGTGATGGAAGGCAGGTTACCAAACAAGTAAATGATTCCTTATGGCCCAGTATCCAGTATACCCACAACCTGCTTTTAGACCAGTCCTGACCAAAAAGAGTGTAAGGGTGACTTGAAGTCATCTGTGTCTTCCTCCCATGGGTAACACATTCTTACACAGGGTCGTTGCAGGTGAAAGATTGAATTTTAGCCTCACATGCTTAGTTAATACCAGATGTCTCACTGAAAAGCTCTTTTGTAGAGCTTTATAATAATCCTATGTTTCTGTATTTCTTGGCTTAGAAAAAAAGACTTATTTTGCTTTATGAGTTGTGAAGTGCAGCAGTTCTTTTTTTCTAAGGTGTGACACTAAACTGTCCTCCAGGGAATTCATTTCAAGAAGGATTAGTACTGTTCTTTGATGAGGTCTAATTTATTTCCTGTACTGTGCTTGTAGACAAGTATGTCATCATCAGCAAAACAGTGAACTAGAAAAACACCACTGAAACAAGAAATAAAGAGATGAGTCAAGACAGTGTAAAGTATGGGACTCCAATATCTATTCTTTACCATTTCAAGAAAATTCACCAGATGACCTAATGGTCACCTGTAAAATATATCTTGGCTTCCAAATATATATACCTCACTTACTATGAAGTATCTATATTTGATACTGAAATATACAACAGACACTGCAGTACTCTCTTTAGTGAAGGCTAGTGGACACAATGGTATTTGTAATAAGAACCATTCAAAAAGAGACATTTCATGTCTACTTTCCACATTTTAGTTCAAATAGACAGGGCCCAGGCTGCAAAAGTTATTTATATTGCAACTGGATCCAGCCCAAATATTCACGCATTAGAGACTACGCTTGGAGTTTTAACAATCCTGCTGCTATCCAGTTACTGACAATGAAACTTGCTTTATTTCTAGTGCTGGGTTCTTGCTCTTGAATGTCTGTAACCCACCTCCTAGTTGGCAACAGTGCTTTTAAATAACTTTTTTATTATATTCTGACATTATTTGCTTCTGTTTTAATGCTACAAAAAATAGGGTGCTGCCAGGATTGAATGCATCCCACATGTTCCAATTTTGTTTTCATGTGAATTTGACCTCTGATACATAAAATTCCTATCTAGCAGTGTGCACATATGTGAGCCATTTCTGAAAGTGGGGAGAACAGAGCTCTGATTCAGCTGAGTGGAACATTCCTATATAATGATACTCGAAGGAATTTCAAATTAACTGGAGTGTAAATTTATCAAATAAATGTTCTTTTCTATATGCAGAGATTGCTGCTGTTTTTCTTATATTATTCATTATTATTTTTTTTTTCTTTTTTTTTTTTTTTTAACGTGGAAGGGATGAGAGATAGCCAGTGCACTTACATTTTATTTAAAAAAACCCCAGAAGATTGTTCATTTTATGAACTAAGTTCTGGGGGAATTCTTGCAATTCAGGTGAATTTTATTATTTCCTTTTGGAATTAAATACTATTAAATTATAAGAGCCTCATCTCTTGGTCACAGATATTTCACTTTTGCTCAGTCAAGTTCAGGTTGAAGTAACGGGCCTATTGCCCAATTTATTTTTAATCAGTAATTATGAACTAAAGGAACACAGGTCATATTCCTCCACAAAAAGATACTACCAATAAACCTTTACTAATCTGAATATACTTCAGCCCACAGACCTGGAGGGATGATGATACTTCTTATGCTGTTCATGGGTAGACTGACAGATAAGATTCAATGTCTTTATAAAGGAATGTGAGCAACTCACTTCAATTGGCAATGATTTACAACACTTAGAATGGAAAGCAAAAATTGTAAGTAGGTTAGTAGCCAATCTATGATTTAATTAAATATCTATGTTATTATATCATGAAACTTCCACTGGTTTAGGAATCACTGTCATAAAAGCACTAGATCTCAGTTCTCCACTGCAAAAACTTGGTATATTATCTTTCACTTTGTAGCTTTTACCTCCTCCCCTATAATGCATTTTATGACACCATATTGTACTTCCATCAGTCATGATCTGGGTTGCAACTTTCCTAATAATTATACAGTCAAAGAATTGCTTGTCCCAACAATTACTTGTGACCCATTTTCTGATCTTTTATATAAGACACTATGCACTATGATTTCACTAAGTTTATTTCTGTAAACCTTGTATATTTGTGATAATTTTCAGAAATACAACAACCAATGTTGAATTTAAAAATTCCAATTGTGAGAAATTGTACTGACATTATTCTAGTGGTTTTCTTTCACTTAAAAAAAAAAAAGTTTCCATGTCAGATTTAATTCAAATTTCTTTATTTTAAACTCCTATATTCTCACTGAAATTCTGATTTATATTCCTGGTGTTTGGAGTGTTTCAACCATGGCATCACATTGAGAGATCTTGATATGATCTTCCAATTCCTTTTCTTTGGGAAACACTACTTTCCAGAACTATGTATTTAGGAGATGGGGGAGTATTCCAGACATAATGATGCCCCCTAGACATTTTGTAGTCATAAGTTACACTTTTATCTAATACCTGCCTTGATAATTTCATACACTATTCTAGGGGTTTAATGAAATGTTCTTCTGTAGTACCAAGAACAATGTCTTGTAAGACTGTATTATATCAAGTCTTGCATCTCTATTTGGAAAATATATAATCTCATACAGAAAAAAACCCTAATTAGCTAGTAATACGTATTTTCTGTAAGTCTACATTCAATGACATAATTTAAATTACTTCTAGCTTTTTAGTTGTTTGTATCATGGTTCAGACCCTGCATTACTTTATGGGAAATGTCTTGTATTAATAAGCAGTAATTCAGAACAGGAGCACAAAGCCTGATTTCTCAGATCCCATTGTCAGGTTAATCTATGATCATTCCAAAGTCAAGTCATTCTGTGGTCACTCTATGCTCAGGTCATTCTAAGGATGACCATCCTTTGTTTTTTCCTTTGTTGTGGATATGTTTTTAAGAAGTTATTGTTGTTGTTTATTTTAAATAGGAATTCTCATGTTCTAGGAACAGAAGTTGAAAGTTCTTTCTGTTTGGGAAACAAACTGTTTGGGCAATATTTGTTTTGCTTTCTCCTGCAACAGGCTGCTTATTTCCTATTTCACATATGTAATGAGGAAACCATTAATAAAACCACTCTGTGGGATATTTTAAAAAAATCATGCTTGAGTTTAATATTAAATCTCTTTTTTTCCAAATTTTTATAACATAGTAGTTACAATGCAGCTTTTTAGGTGAATTACACACCACTTAGACCTTTATAACATTTTAGCTATTCTGTGGTTTTGCAAAAAAAACCTCAGGAATGTTTCAGTGTTGTATTTCTAATCCCTTTATCAGGTTTTTTTGTTTGTTTTTCTGCTGACTTTTGCATCTAAACTAATATTAATTTCAGATGAAGGTTTATAATCTTTCTTAGTAATCTAATTCTAGGAACTAGAATTCTAGTTCCATGGAAACAACATTTCCTGTGATTCCTTTGGGGTCTTGTCTTCCCTCTATAGGTGATGGGAATTGCATAATTATTAGGCAGTACTCTCTGTTGGATTCTGACATCCACATGGAAACTGCAGCATCTAGAAACATTCTGCGTCTTTGGATGTATGGAGAACCTGCAGATGTGCATAAAATCTGAGGATAAAGCAGAAACTGGTTTATATCTATCATGCCAGAGACGTCTATCACAAGCTTGTCTTCTAACTGAAACGTAAAGTGGGACATGAGATTGTAGTGTTTTGCCATGTATATGTTCCATTCTAATATAATGCCTTTTTCAGGAGATGTTTGTCTACCTTGTCTACTAGTCAGATGTGTATAGTACTATTGTACAAATACCTTTGGTCCAGCGTCTCCCACGCCTTTTGGGCCTACTGGTCCTGGGGGGCCCGCTGGTCCTGGAGGTCCCTGGTACAGCAGAGGAATAAAGTCAGTAGTTGTGCTAAAGTAAGAACACTTGTGTTCTTCAACAAAGAAGTGAACTTCAACAATAATTACTAATCTCTCTGGTTTTGCTGTATTTTGTCAAATCCTTCAAGTTTCCAATGTGTACTGAGCAACAGTCATCCTCAGTCCCAGGTGAAAACCTGAAAAGACTACCAGAGTGGTGGAAAAAAGTCCATCTCTTTACTTAATAACATCGGAGTAATTAATTCTCAGCTCAGAGAAGTCAGTGAGAAAGCAGACATTGTTCCATAACTCATACAGTGCAGACATTACACACCTGAGATACCAGAGGTAACCCATCTAAATCTGGGGGCTGGGTAACTGTAACATGCTTTGTTGTATTTGTGTCCAACAGTGTCTTCTCCTGAAGCTCCTGCTCAATTCATCACAGACCCTCCAGCTGCCCTTCATACTGTGGGAGGTATCCTCCCCTTCCCTTTCAGCATTCATAGGGCAAACTTCTTTTCCCTATCATGCTATAGAGACTTAGCTACATAAATCTAGTCCATGTCTGACAGTGGTTTATGGAGTTGGCCTTTCCAGATCATGATGTATGGAAAAGCAGCTCAAGAAGGGGAAAGATGCGTGCTGCAGCACAACAGAACCTTCATACATTTCAAGGACATGAACTCGTAGCAGAGAGAAATGCAACCAGCTTTTACTGAACTTGGAGACTGAGTTGCAGGGAAGCGTGGCCCTTATGGCAGCTGTAGATGGGAATCCTAGAACAAATGTGATTTCAGGAACACTACTGCCGAGCAAAGCTCTTTTTTTTTAATTGTCAAGTCACTAAAAGAAATGCAGGAAGCGCATACACATAAGTTTGTCATCCTGTGACTGGGCAGACTACAACCAGCACTCATTCACCTTTATTAATCAATGATTATCAAACCAGGCTTCTCTTGAATTATTTGATTAATTAGAAAAGAAAAGTTTTCAGCTTCTCACTGACCTCTTTGGTTCTGTATCTACCAATATTTCTTTTTCATGTGGTTTAAACAAGTCATCTTGACTTGTAAAGCTTGAAACTTCTGTTCCTATGTGGCATTTTAAGGACTACTAGAAGATCTTCAGTTATCTATTTGCATCACTGCCTTCCTCATGATTGCCTTTGCATTTGCATTCTCATTTCAGTTTTAACTGGGATGACAGTAGGGTTTTTTCAGCTGTTTGCATGTCCTATGCTTAATAGGTCTGGGTCTGTTACTGGCACTCCTTGACCCTCCAAAGAGTCTTGAGCTGGTCTAGTGTCCTCACATGCTGTGAAATACATCAGGTACGTGGCATTCTACCAGGAATTCTGAGTAAATACCCTCTGAACTAATTCTGATCCCTTTTTAGGATCAGTTTGAATGACAGGAAATTGGAGCTGAGCCGTGACTTATTTGGAAGCACTCAGGTCCCACCTCAGTGTATTTAGGAGTGTCTTTCTGGTTGTAGTTTGAAATCAAGCTGGATTACAGACATAAAGAACGTAGTGCTAATAGAAGTTGACATGTGGTTGAAGGATGGCACCAGTATTTTCACTTCCTAGTGAAAGGCTGATCAAACATTTGCGTGGCTTTGGATGACTGAAATTTGGGCTTATAAGCCCTTGTAAGGGAATGTGCCAGCTGGAATGCTCAGGCATTACCCCCCTCTGGAGCTAACCATCAGAAAAGCAAGGGGAGGGGAAACCTTCAAAAAAGAGGATTTATTTCCCTGGTATGAAAGCAGCTGAAAAATAAAGGAGTTGAAGGCTTTGAGATTTGGCTAAACAGATGTTATAAGAGATCTTGAACAAAAAATGGTAAAGAAAAGGGAGGGAGGGGGACAGGGAAGGAAAATAATTCAAAGCAGCTATTATATTAAACATGTATGAGCAACCATGAACATTTTGATGGAATTACACCATATCACTTTCATGATGCTGAAACAACGAAGGTTTATATCCTGTTCTGACTGCCTGTAGAACTGGCACTGTATCTAGGACAGGAAAGGACTTAAAAATATATATGAAATATTTAAATTTGATATAGAATTAAATGGAAGATTAATTGCACTTAGTTATGTAACTAAATATTGGGTTATTGCATAGCAATTTTTTTTTTTTTTTTTAATTAGAACACAAAGTACAGAATTCAAATTGTACTTACAGCTTCACCTTTGTGGCCATCGCCTTTTTCTCCACGGGGTCCAGGTGGTCCAGGCAGTCCCCGGTTACCCTAAACACAAAAAAGCAAATCACACATTGTGCTAGTAACTGGATTATCACAATTTAACAAATATTAAAAAATATGTAAGAAAACTATTTAATATCCTTTTGAAAATATAGAATAGCAGTTACTAACTCTTGCAATTTGTTTTCAAAGCTCAGAAATTTTTGTATTTTTTTATTGTCACTTCAGTTGATCAAACTAAGACTTCAGAAGAACAGGAGGTCTTTTAGGAAATCATTAATTGCTAGATTTGTAGTTGCAGAGACAAATCTTCAGAACATTTACTTTATCTGAAGTCAATAGAAAGTTAAATTTATTTTTAAAAAGTTAAACTTTTATGACTTTGGGAGTAACTCTTTACACTTGAACAATGAATTCAACAATACTGAAACATAATATGCCAGCCTTAAGGTATTTTATATAGGACATTTTGCTTTTCCAGATAATGACATTGGTTCTCTCATACAGTAAAGCAAAACTGCATTCTATAAGAGAAGTAAAAGAAAGAAATACAACTTATTATAAGAAATACATAATTTTTCTTAGTTTAGCCTTAAATGCTCTTTAGCAGGAGACAATCACTCCTTCTGTTGACTCTTCCACTGACTCACACTAAAGATTTGTGTGTTTGCAAAACCTCAGTGCTTCATTTCAGCATCAGAAGAGAAGCAAATAGCAATATTTTCCTCTTTCTCTCATTCCAGTGATAGTTTTCCTGACATTTACTGAGAAAACTATCTGAACAATAGACTTCTTCATGGAAACAAGAAAGAAAACATATTACTTTGAGGCATCCCTCAAGATACGCTGGTAGTCTGTGCTGTAGATGTTCACATGACAGCACCGCTCATCAGAAATCCTTATTGATATCTGTAGGTCACACTTTGACCCCACTCCTAAGCACGGTATCATATGGCCATACAGGGAGAAGTGAACACCCTTCCCTCAGTCCTACAGAACCAAGAAACGTAAATGGACTTTCCTTTAGAGTGTTGGAAGGTCAGTTGTTAATATACATACAGATAACATATCATGAAGAATAATTACATACAAATAGCAAATATTTCCCTGTCTATTCTAGTAAAAATAAATAGCTGGAAAAAAGAAAATACAAATGACTGAAAATGACTGGAAAATTCTGCAGTAACATAATGCTTCAAGAAACCATGAATGGAGCCCTGATAGGAGCTCAGATCTCAGGGGCTGGTCTGTCTGAATACAGTGTCCATGCCTGGAGAACAAACTGACTCATATTGCTGTTAGGTATCCAACAAAAACGGACTTTGGGCCCAAATTTCCTGTCCCATTAATGTCTCTACCATAGACGCAAGCCATCAGATCTTCTTAACCAATTTATCCTTGTCAAGGAAAAATGAAAGAGGTGCTTTGGCTCTCCTAAAGATGCACACATCACAAGATTAGTCTAGGAAGTAAGTGAACGAAGACATTCAAGGTAGACTCAGTGTTCTTGTTAGATTAATCCTTGAAACAACTTTAAGATGGAATTTGGGATGGAGGTGCAAGCAGGACTTATGCTTAAAGAAAATTGTACATGGTAGATGAGTCTTGTATCAATTTCTCCTATTCTCCAGTCCAAAGGGATATTTTCACTGGAAGACCATAAGCAGAACCTGACCAACAGATTCAAACTGTGTCAGTGCTGGAAGATATTTCTTCATGTTTCCTAATTTTCAAATTATAGAATTCTGATCCACTTCTGTGAAAATTTAACCAAGGAGTGTGCTTCTAGTTCATAAATAACTTTATAATGGAAAGCAAATTTAAACCTTTTCTTCATTCTTAATATCCATAGTTCTTAAATTGTGTATAAAATGAGAAATGTTTTAGAAACATTTAATAACTTGATTATTTTTAACAAGAAAAGAAACCTTGGATCATGAATTCATTTCTGTTTTTACTTCTAATTCCAAGTAAATCCTATTCCGTAACCTATATGCAAATAAGTATTTCCAAAAGATCAATTTTTAAAATTCTTTATTTTGAGTCTTACCTATGTTTTTGAATGCGCAAGGTTGGTATTACTGAAACAACACTGTAAAAATAACTAATACCTGTCAGTTTATAATCAGTAAAGCGCATATTGCCCATACAGAGGTAAGAAAGACTACATGAGATCTTGAAAGGCCAAATTGAATTTGAAGAGACACTTTCCTAATGCAGACTTCCTGAGGGAAGTTTGCAGGATGAGGTACATGGGATTAATTATGTAATCTACTTTGTGTTTCTTCTTTGAAAAGATTTTGAAAAACAGACCTAAGCTGGAATGATGGAAAAGTTGAAGAAGTGTTCAGTTACTTTCCTGAAAAGGTTGTTCAAGTGGTTTCTTCATTTTCACAAGAGTTTTGCATATGTCTCGTGTTTCTTTATTTTCCATATTTTGTCTTAAAACTCCTACCGTTGGTCCCATTATTGAATTTCCAGGAAGTCCATCATCTCCCGGTGGCCCCTTGGGTCCCGGATCCCCCTACCCAGAAAGAAACAAATCCAAAACCATGTTAATTATTTTCAGTTTTAATTTCCAAAGTTTTGCAGAAAAGAACAACTATTCCATTCTTTCTGACCGTGACAATTATTGAGCTGGGAAATATGAAATCAGCATTTGTAGAGGAAGATTTTACTATCTTGATTCTGACCTCTCTTATACTTCTGCTTCTCCACAACTTTCTCAAAGAGTTTGTCCTGCCTTGATGAATAACTTGATGCTTTCAGTTTTCAGCTGAAGGCTGAATATTGTAATCCAGGTTCAGTGGCCAGATTCACCTGTGGCTTCTGCCTGCTTATGCCCACAGAAGCAAGGATGCATAACCTTGTTTCTGCCAGAGCACATAGAGAACAGCAAAAAAATTCAAAGACAAGTGCTGACACAGAGTATATTTAGAAAGGCTACAGATGCAATGCTGCAGCACTTCAAAACTGCACACTCCACAGTCTGAAAACCCACGAAGATACTTGAGGTTTTCCTCAAATATTACCCAGTACAACTGCATGGTAATCTTAGCTCTGTCAGTGTCTTTCCTGGAAAGCAATCAGGTTTAGAATTCAAGTTCCTCCTGTTATCCCTTCTAGAGCAAAATTTAGCTCCTTCTAGTGTTTAATCTATGGCAATAGATGTTTTACTTTACATTAAGGATCTTAGAAAGATAATTTCAATTTTTGATTAAACTTTTGCAAGTTTTAACACTAGTGAGAAGGACAGGCGATATTTAACCAAACATTCACTAGGGAATGCAGACCAAATATTCTACCAAAACCACTGATCAGTTTTAACCATAGAAAGGACTTTGAGAAAAAAACAGCTATCTAATGTTACTGTCTCCATATTAATAGCAGCGTAACAGTTGTCAGGGGAAATACAACTCTAGTCCCCAAACATGGGTGTTTAGCCAACTTCCAGTGGACACAGTCATGTCTGTCCAGGAGTTAAGACCTCTAGCAGTCATCCACTACTACATCAAATACCTAGAGATGTACTAAAAAGACCTCAGACCATGGTAACTCAGAGCTTTAAAAAACATGCAGATTCCTTGCATTAGAAATTGATAATGTCTGGCTTCACTACTGCAGATACCAGGATGTTCCAAGAATACAATTGCTAATGATCATTGTAAACATCACAAAAACAGCAAGTATTTTATTCTTAAAATAAAAATAAAAGGGGTTTCAACTGTTTTTTAAAACTTTGAAGTTAGCTTTACTATTGCTGAATCAACTTATTTTGCTCAGCAGGACAAGTCCCACTCGTTTCAGGTACTTTTTCCCAATATAGAAAACTAGGCGGACGTAGCTGTAGCTATCTCGTACATGATATTTTATTTAAATTAGTATCTACTGGCCAGCTGTTCACTTGGAATTAACATGCAAACATCCGTCTCCATAAAATCATCTAGTTTAGCATGTAACTCTCTGGAACTATACATAGACACATTCCTGCAGGGATTTGTTGCCACATTCTGGAAACCTTTAGTCTAAGAAACAAAGTACAGAGTAAATTTGAAAAACAACAACAAAAGCAACATCTACAACCAACTTCAAAGTGATAAATTTCACAGGAGGGGCCAAAACACAATCAAAACGTAAGAAGAATATTTTTTTTTTTAAATGTCTTCGGAAGGCAATAACACGTACTAAGTTCATTATCCTGTTAAAGGGCCCTCAAACACTGTTAATTTTTATTACTTTTCAGTTCTTATTTCTAAAATTCAGTCATCTTTGTTACTACAACAAGGAATTTTAACTTCTTTAACTTATATTCTTTTGACAGATATATGCACTAGAAATTTTCCAGTCTCTGGTCTCCAGCAAACATGTATGAGATAATCACCTTTGGTCCAGCAGGTCCCTGAATAGATGATCCAGCGACACCAGGTGGTCCTCTCTCGCCTGGTTCACCCTGTTACAAAATGGTATCATCTAGATTTAAACAGTTTCATTTTCTGCACAAGTAGCAAGAAATTTTTTCAACACTTTATATTATTAAAATATCTATAACATAGATCTATCTACAAAACAGACAATATTTGGGAAAAAACATAAATAAACTTACTCTTCTTGTGAAAGCTGGTTCATGTTTTATGTTGTAAATAACTATTGGTTGAACAATGTATTTTATTAACTTTAATAATTTTTTGTGTCTAGCTTACAAAGCCAATGGAATAACCAGAATACTTGTATTATTTCAATTTCTGTGTCATTCAGAGCAACACTTAATCACAAAATGTTATAGTAGAAAGTTAAATCTTCAAAATAAAATTTTGTGAAATGCTGATCTTTAGAATCACTTGGACAACTTTAATTTAGCTTCTCAGTGCTCACACATAACTATAAGGTCTGTATTAAATGTTTACCCCTTGTTTTTCTCCTTGGGACTTCTGTGTCATTCAGGACAAGGGATGGAAATATTTCTGCTTTTCCTTTTTCTGTTTAGTCTCCAAGCATCGGATGCTTGAGAAATTGATACATTACGTAAATTCCATAGATACTTTTATAAAACACAAAGTGAAGGATTACTCTGAAGGAACAAGCTTACTTTTGGTCCAGTTGGGCCTTGTACTCCTCTATAACCAATCAGTCCTTGGGATCCTTTTTCTCCTGGGTCACCCTGATGAAAACAAACCTTTTGTTTCAATCACAGCAAAGTTTTACTCACAACTGGGAGAAACACGAATAAGCAAAAACAGGATGACAATGTTGCCCGTAATTAGAAAGTATTTAGATGCTCCACTCCAATTGAAATCCCAGTTCTAGAATCTGCTCCAAATTTCCTACATTTAACCAGGTGGGAGATAAAAGCTGTCTGTGTACTGATACATATTTCCACCTTTTAATTTCATGTTTAAATATCTAAGTTGTAACACAGTTTCTCTTAACTGCTCCTCTCTCCCTACGAGCATGGTCAGATAATTTGTCTCCTCCTAACTTTAAAGAAAATTCTGTACTGAATTTTTATGAAATCTCTACTGCACAATTAACTTTAGGGTCTATGTTTATAGTCTAATCTTTGCTCCACTTGTGCAGGCTAAGAAATACACTGCTCTCTCTTAAAGTCTTTTAAAACATCAGGTAAAATACAACGAACGAAAAAAGGGGCCAGAATCTGAGCTCTTACGAAATGAAATTTGTAGTATTTCTCCAGTGTGCATGTCAAGCCATACCTTTTGGCCTACATCTCCTTTGCCAGGGGGTCCTTCCGAGCCTCTTGGACCTTGATCTCCCTTTTCTCCCTAACAGAGATTAAATAGTTAATTAATTTTCATTGAGGTAACTTTATTGAATCAATAGACTTAAGAGAAACAATGCTCACATAAACACTTTTTCCTGAAAATGTCAGTAAATGTCTGGTTAAAACTTTGTCCTGCAAAGAATTAAGTATTCTGTCTTCTTAACCCCCCTTCCACCCTCCTGCATTCATATTCCTTACTTCACAGACATGAGTAATAATGCCATTTGCAATTACACCAATCTTTTGTAGGAGGAATTGCATGCATATACTTATATGAGGAAGAGATTTGGGGCAACTCTGTAGACAAAGGCTAATCCAGACTGCATCTATTTGCCAGCAACGCTACTTCAAATAATTCACAAATAATCCACATAAAACATTCTGTTAAGGAATATTACCTACAAAATATTTTTGTATATTATAAGTCAGATTAGTATGTCAGAATGCCTGTAGGTAATTCAGAAAGTTAAAAGCAGATTAAAATAAAGCTTAAACATTTATTTCTGATCTGAGCTGTTGATGGAAGTGGCATTACAGAGCCTCCTGTTGATGGCTTCAGTCTGGGTCCCACTTCACACCTGCAAATAGCTGCTGTGACATCTCTGTGCTACTAACTGCAGGCATCAGCTGTTCTTTGCACTGTCCTGGACACCCAAGGTAGCTTCTCAGTACTAACATTTTCACTTATAATGAATTACAACAGTGAAGGTGACAGCACCAAGATGATCATCAGTATAAAGCCAATATGCAAGAGAAAAAAACCCCAGCAATCCCAAATACAAAAGCCACCTGTAAATTTAACCCAATGCTTACTCTTAATGGTGGCGTTTCCCTTCTGATACACTGAGATCTTCACTTTTGAGCACTTCAAATTTTTAAAAATAATTAAGTAACAACAGAAATTGAATATATTTTCCTACAGTGGAAGGCTTACTGTCTTAGGTTGTGGTATTTGCACTGCTCTGGCAGATGAAAAAGAAAAGTTGTATTACTAATAGATGCTTATTACAGCTATTCAGATGTTTCTGATTAGAGATCTGCAGTCAAAAAATGCTGGTGAGCTTACTCTGAACCATGTTCAGTTCATCAGAGCTACATGTTGGCCAGCTGCTGCCCTCAGTGATGAAATGGACAGCTGCAGAGTTTGGAGATGCCTGAATTCATCGCAGCAACTCAACAATCAGCCAAAGCACTGAGTTTTGCTCACTCAGCAGCTCATTCTTTCTGGAATGAGTAAAATTAAAAAGCTTCCATTTAACTTACTCTTGATTGACTATTTTTGGCACTCTGCTGTGCACTCCTCTAAATTTCTTTTGACTGTTTTGAATTTATGATTCTCTTTCCCAATATGGTAGAGTTTCTCTTAAAATCTCAGAATTTCCCTTGGAAGCAAGCAGCCCTGGTTGCAGCTGTTTGCGATAGTTTTGTACCAGGCTGACAAACTTCAGCCACGGCTCGCCACCCTGCTGGATGTCCTAGGTCACATCACTTTGAGCTCGGCTTCTTGGTACCAGGAAAAATCTGAACCGGCTGTTAGGAACAGGCTAAAGACACAAGCTACCTGTTCTCTGAGAAGACTGTGAAATTTAACAGTAGTCAATAGGTCACAAAAGGCAGAGCAACTAAATCAGTTGCAGATTCAGGTGGTAGCCACTGTTAGCAAAGTTTGTTGGAAACGTTTCAATGAGCCTGGTCCCTTTTCCCTGGCAGAAGTATTGGCACATGCCCTCCCCCAGGATGAACTTACCACCACATATCTGCAAATAATGATTTGTTTTCTTTCTTCTACACCTTTTACATGCAGAAAAATATATTTACTTACCTTTACCCCTGACTTCCCAGGATCTCCCTGCACACCTTTCTCTCCTCGGAGTCCTGTTAGACCTATATCTCCCTTAAAGAAGAATAAATAATTATATTTGCATGCCTCAATGAATTCTTTATCCTGTAAACTGGATCTAACAGTGTGTTGAAATGTTAATTCATGACGTACAATATTTTTGCTCAAATAAAGGTTGTTATTCCCAGTAAGTTAAATATTCTATTGAGCCAGTAATTTTTTTTACTCATACAATCTAAAATAAGTATTTTAAATTTATTTCAAAGCTCCACATCTACTTCTTCAATCTTGGTTTTGTATTAAATAAATTTACATCTATTCAGTGAGTAAAAACATGATCGAATGCTGTTTATTTTGTGCACAAGAACAAATGATACAAATGTAACTTCCTTGCAAAGTCAAACATTTGAGACTTAAAGAATGCTCAGCCAAAATGCCTGTCCAGCCTGCTCACTTCACTTTTGAATTTGCTTTATAGTTTTTGGTCTATCTGACCACTGCATAAAGCTCACAGATTGGTTTGTATCATGAATGGAGGTGTTGACTGGAGACTGTCACCTCACTGATGGTATAAACTGGTAATGGCATTACTTTTAAGACTTGCCACAAAGAGTTGAAACTATCTATAGGAACCAGTCCTGCACAGTGCTTCTTCCATAATCCTGGGAAAAATCACCAAAACCAAGATGTCTGTGTCACCTTACCCAATGTTATTATTAAATACACAGTCTTTAAAATGGCAGCTGAAGTCAAAGCTTTAAGTGTTTAACAACTCTTCTAACATTGTCACACAGACTGTTGGTTTTTTTCCCAATCATTGCAGAATAACAGAGTTTGCAACATTTCTAACTGGCCTTGGAAGTACCTCACTGGCTTTTGAAACACGTGGGAAAACACTGTTCCATTTATGGCTGCAGTGATGTTATTAGGTGAGAGGGTGAGAGGTCTAATGCAGTATTTTGAGTTTAAAACCTAAAACTGTGAAGTTAAGGGAATATCTGTCACTGAAATTCCTTATTTTGATCATAGTTGATTTATATTAAAAAATCTTCTTAGTTTATCAGCAACTAGTGAAAGAATTAGAAGAACCTGTAAGGAACAGTTAAAAATAATAGGCTCACTTTAAGTCCTCGTACGCCAATTCCTGGAATTCCTGGTTCTCCTTTTTGTCCAGGTTCACCTGGTTGACCCTGGTAACAAAACATCTTTTGTTTAACAGAGGAACACAATTTACCTTCATTCATTACTTGCACTGTTTCACTAGCTGCTTTTCACACAGTGTCCTTACGGGTCACTTCCAACTTGAGATATTCTATGATTCTAAGTTTTCAACCAAGCAGTTTTCCACTGGAAAATTCTGTTGTTTAAAACCCCCCTAACTTGTAGGACTGCATGTGTTTTATTTAGACTTTGTGCCCACTGCAAGCTTAAGTGAATCATTCCAGCTTTCTCCTTTTTATTTTAATATGTTTTACATTTTTATTTTATACCACTATATCAGACACACTCTGGTCACTGAATTAAGAGTGGGTCTAAATAAAGAAAAATCAGAACTTCTGTTTAAGATAAAGCTTTACTCTCATGATTCTTCCTTCCAGTAGTTCTAAAATAGTTAAAGAAACAGAAATTAATTGGTTTCAATTTTGCTTTTTAAAATACTTTTTCACACTAAGAAAACTGTCCTCATACACAACAGGTTTCACAGCTCACTATTTTTCCCTACATTAATATTAAACATTGCTGCTGCAACTGCCACTTACATGCCAGAGTAATGCCCAGAAGAAAATGATTGTACTTCTCTCTGCTCTTGCTACAGTGACTCATGTCTTCCTTTTGTAGATCAAGGTGACTACAAACCACATTCCTGCTTTACAGCTCTTCATTCCACTTGCTCTCCTAAGTACTTCACCAATTCTCTTTTTCTTGCCTTGTGGTGCTCACCTGACACTTTATCACTAGGGGTTTGGGCTTTGACAGCAGTAATTGCTTAGCCCAGGACTGTCAAACTCATTTTCACCGGGCGCCACATAAGCCTTGTGGTTGCCTTCAAAGGGCTGAATGTGATTTGAGGACTGTATAAATGTGTTTAGTTTAGCCCACTTCCAGGTTCTTTCCACATCCACAAAGATGAAGGGCTGACGCTAAGCACATGCCACATGCTGCATATGGGGAACATCTTGATGACATGGGTGATTTTCCCTCAAAGACTGAAACGCGAATTGTTATCTCTAATGAAGAATTAGGTTTTCATCTCATCAAACACACTCTTGAAAAGCCTGGCAAAGATATGTTACCTGTTGTTTCTTGCTGGTGCTATTTTTTAAAAATATAATGTCTCAGTCATTACCTTTGGACCTGGCAGACCAGAACCTTTAGATCCTTTTGCTCCAGGGTTTCCTTGTGGACCCTGTATACCCTACAATGCAAAATAAATGAGTTGCTGCATTCCATTCTTCCACATCCAAAATTCACCATCTTTCAGTTAATGATGACTTTATCTTATCTTTAAAGAAAACAATTTTCTTGCCTGTCCTCAGGCTTAGTTCTGAGATCTTTATTTTATTTTTCCTTCAAAGGACTTTAAATTCAGAAGTGGTGGATTCCTACTTTGTGAAACTCTTATCTATACTATGTCATCATCCAAGCAATGTATTTATCTTCTATGCAAATGGCTAAGCAGATTAGACCAAATTTCTGTTTGCTTGATTCTAAGATCATTCAAATGAGTTGGAATCACTTAAATTTAGAAGCTTTGCCTAAAGATCAGTTTGGTACTTTTTAAAACGAAAACTCACTGTGAAATTTTTAATGTCTTCACATCAAAATTGGAGCTCTGATACAGTATAAAATGAAAACTACATGCAGATGCTCATTACATGTTCAAAATTTAGGCTTACCTGGCTTCCTGGATTGCCTATTCCTGGTGGTCCTATTGGGCCCTGTGGTCCCACTTGACCTTGTTCACCCTGTACAAAAGTATTTCCAAGAGTTAAACTCCAATAATCCACACTAGCTCATTAACATATTTAAACTAAAAACAAAGAAACAGCCCCCAAGCTGTATTAGCTTGAAGTTTGCTGCTTCGTTTGAGTTAAATGTGTTTAGTATACCTGAAAATCTGCCTATTGCAACTGATCTAATAAAAATAATACCCCTTCTTACTTACAAACTCTGTCTCATTTCTAACACAAGATGATCACAACAGTAACTTTATTATCAGAAGGAACCATAGTTAATCTTTACATACTGAGATTAATTTTGAAGATTTTATTGTACAGAAATGTACACAGTTTCTTGCACAGCTCTCAAAGGAATAACTTGCAAGTGTCAACAGAGCAGCTAGAGGGTATTTTTGAAAAATCTTTGTCAGGTGGTATTGTAATGGTATTGTACAGCACTTGGGGATGGATATAGAGGAACTATAGCAGAGGGAATGATAGAAACAGAGGAATATGGGGAGGTGATGTGGGTATTGGAAATGGCACACACCCATGAAGGTGTCAAGGATGTGTGGCACCAGCCCCTAGAAAACAAAAAAATAATTACTTTCATATATGCCAGAAACATTTATTTACTGAAATCATCCCAAATGCTTACTGTCCTGGCCATCACTGCATTTTTCCTACACAGACATGGGAATAAGATGGCTCTGTCTTGAGCTAGATGCTCTGGCAGGTTCTCATCGAGCTTCCCTCTCACAGACTGACCAAATCAGACCTCACCACACCACCTAGGTTGCTCTGAAGATTTTGGAGAGCCATTTGACTGGACGGTGAGATCAGTAAGTTCAAGTTAAACTTCCTACATCTGTGAAGCACGCCCTGCTGATGAAGCTGTCGACGACTTGGGATAGGAGTGCTGTCCTCTCCTCTTACTGAAGCTGAGTGTGGGGCAATGAGGAGAGCAGAAGACATGGGGACAGGAGGGAAAGAAACCAATGGGGAGTAGGAGGAGCTGAGGCAATAATCATGAGAGGAAGGATCTGGAATCGCTGCCTCTGCTTTGTAGGACACCTGGGCATGGGTCATCAGCCACTCTCTGGGGATGCACAAGATACAGGCAGGAATCTCATCAGGCCAACATTTGTTCTGGATCCCTCTTTGGGGGATTAGGCACCAGAAAGCTAACAAATTTCAAAAGCCAGAGTGTTCCTTTTTCTGTCCTGGGTCCATTAGATTAGATGACTCAAAGATTTTTTTTACCTTTTAAAAAATGTTTAAATATCATTTTAAATATTTAAAATACAATGTTTCTGACACAAATTTAGGAGGAAAAAAGTCAATTTCTTCCCTCATATTCCCAACTGCATTGAATACAGTCTTTAGTGCCCTCAGTTAACATTAACAGGCTCAGCTACTTATACAGATGAGTACAGCGTATGGAGCTGCATGGAATGGTGTAGTACCTCAGATTCCAGGTAAAACATACGTTTCTATTATTGTGATATTATGTTAATAATTAATCATTAATTTAACTAAAAATATAATTAACTATAGATACAATTAGAAAAATATTTTGTGCCTCACCTTGTCACCTTTGATTTGTTGACCTGGCAGCCCAGGAGGACCACGTATACCTTCAGAGCCCTTTTCACCCTGGAAATATGTGCAATTTTGTAACTGTATTTGGGAATTTATAAAGAATACTATTCCAGAAAAACTGGTCATCATAATGTAGATAATGAGGAGAAAAGTATTTATTTACAAATGAACAAGAAAAATAGTCAATGGAATTATCAGTCTTAGAGAAAAGTGATTCAGTTACAATTAATTACATGCTCCATATTCATTCATTGTGTTGTTGAACGCAGGACTTCTAAAGGAGAAAATTAAATATGAGGAAGAAAGAAGCTACATTTTGAAAATGTGGTAATATGTTCATTACTCAGAGAGAGCAGATCAGAACTTGGTGCAAGGACACAAGTACCATCTTTCCCATAAAAGGAAGAAAAATTCCTTTGCTGAGTAGTTCAAGACTCTAGAGAATCTTGAAGCTACTAAAACAGAGGGATACATTTTGATGGGAAGCCCAGTTGCGACAATCATAAATCTTTGCTTGTTTGTACTTATTTTTTCAAAAAGGAATGTTCACATATATTAACCTAGTAAGTGCCCTTAATGAAGTAACTGTCCATAGAGACTCATTACAACATCTTTTTGTTTCCCAAAATGGCATGACAGAATGAAAACAGTTACTGAATGTTTTCTTCCAATACAGAACATAAATAGCTAAGCAGTCTTTCAAACGACATTTTATCTCATGAATGCTATCAAAATAAGGTACCTTATTAAACACATAAGTAAGAGAATAATTAACTTACTACTGTTAGAGGGACCATGCAACTTTTTTTTGTAATTATCTGGATACAGTTTCTGAACTCGGAGGGATACTCAGAGAACACAGTGACTCACAAGACCAAGATCCATCAGCTGACATTCGAGACCAGTGGAATGATCAGTGATCTGAAATAACTTATACACTACTGCAAATTCGGCCTACAATGTTAAAAAATGTAATTTCCATAACACTACCTTTTGGCCTTGAATGCCCTCTCCTGGTAGACCTTGCTCACCTGGCGGACCTTCAGGGCCACGTAGTCCCTATAAGGAAAGAAAAATAAATTCACACTATATCAGAAATTCCATTTTTTACTGACATTTTGTCTGTCTTGCTAGTATAGGTTCTTATGACACTGTTAAGTAAAAATGCTTCCATAAGAGCTGGCTGAACCCAAGCAATTAAAATGAAATGTAGCAACTCTTAATTGAAATAATGGTGTGAACTACATAATTAATGTCTGAAGATGGTGCCCTTAAAACCCAGATGAACCTGTAGACTAATTTATAGTAAATACATTCACCACTGTGAAATTTATTCCTGACAATTTCATAGAATTTCATGATTTTCAGAAAATCATTAATTTGAACATAGTTTTTTTTCCACACAAAATAGCAGGTTAAACATACAAAATTAGAAAACGTAAATTTTGTTTTAAACAAGTACAGAAATAATTGAATTGTAATACTTTCTGTTCTTTAAAAAAATCATCTTTCATTATTTAAAGCTAATAAAGAGTTTTTAAGGATGATCTTGATTAAGCAAAAAGTTTCTACATTTTTTTTGGTGCCTTTTACAGCCACAAAGTGACTTTTAAAAATACTATTAGGATGAATCTGACTTCCATCCACATTCATGGCTTCTTAATTGACAATCTCTTTGAGATTTTAAATGAAATATACAAGGAACCACACATTTTATACATTTCAGGAAGAAAAACCAGTGAGCACTAACTCAATTTCACAAAAAGCTTGCCAAAGTTTTGCAATTCAGAAGATAAAGACGTATTTAAAAGCATATAAATTGGGTCTTTGTTTTTGATGCACTCCAAAGTACACAAAGGAGGTGAGGAATGCCTCAGCTTTTGGATTTTCATCTTCTTAAAATGTGATTTTAGACAATTTTAAAAGATTATCCTCAACTCAAATAAGTAGGAGTACACCTATTAATATACAACTCCATATCTTTCTGAAAACTGGATACTGCAATCCTGCTCATATGGAGCAAGCAATTTTTAATTTCCCCAAAACTTGTTTGGACTCGGCTTTATTCTCTCACTTAGGTAAAGCCACCTGCTGCAATACTGGGCTGGCACAGCTGAACACATTTTTGCTGCTGCAGACTAGGTGTAGGGGGGTTTATGGAATCAGGACCCAGTATAGCTGCTGTCAATCCATTACGTTCACTAAGACTTATTTTATTTCCACTTCTATTGCATTTATCATTGACTTACAGGTAATCCTTGCTCACCAATTCCAGGAGGTCCTGGAGGTCCCATTTTACCATCGCGGCCTTGAATACCCTTGTGAAAAAGAATGTTAGAAAGTTCAGTCCTAATTTAACTCGATGCTTTGGAAAAGCATAACAGGTATATATAATAACTTAATGATGTCACAATAAAGGTCTGAAACCAAACATGTAACATCTGTTGATGTAAAACAAGCATAAATGACAATTTAGAAGTTTTGAGAGTACCTTTTGGTTAATACCTGGAGCACCATACCATATTCCAGCCCTCACACCAACAGCAAAGGGGTGTTATCACTTTGTTTAAGGGTAACTGTTTAAAAGTACAGGACCTGAGAGGTGACGGGGATAAGGGGGGAAGTCAGGCTAAATTTGATTGAAATGCAACCCAACCACGAAGTAGGAATGCTCAGGTGTGGAGGATCCTCACTGTAGCCTCTCTCTAGGCACTTGAATTGAAGGCTGCTTCAGTGGAATAAGGGATTACACTGGAACTCCAGGAACTGCAGAGTTTCTGTATCTTCTATTTATAGGGTTTCACAATTCCTCCAATTTACTGGGAAGTACGTTCTTCAAGCATAAGAGCACAGAGGGTTTTTATCTCTCCTCAGAATAGCATAGATACTAGGAATGACATTCCTTCTCCATAAACTATGTTACCTTCTGGAATGACCCACTGGAGCTCCTTTGAAATAGCCAGTTGCTAGTTTCCGACCTATATAACCCCTCTGCAAGTCCTGGGGTCTGCCCCACTGCACCAAAAATATGCAAGAGTTCAATGAATGTAGAAATTAGACCAGTAAATCAAAAAAGTGCAGGTATTTTAGGTACCGGCATTTGGCTCCAAAAATAGGGAAAAAATGGCATAAAGCAAGACTAAAGACTCATCAGGCAGAATAACTTGGGTGAGAAAGAGTTCTGCCAATTTTAGATTCCTTGTTTGCGTCTGAGCTGTAGGTCTCTTGACAAACTAGGTAGCCATGTTTCCTATGTGGATGCTTTTGAAGCTTTCCAAGAGGAGATTTGGCTGGCCAGCATAGGCAGACATGACTTATCCAAAGCAGAAAGACTGGATTTCACTTCACAGTCCTTTGCAACAAAATAAAATGGAGGAATTAAAGGCTACATGAGAAAGAGCATTCTATAACCTGTAAGAATAATATTTCCGTAGTGAAGAAATATTAATAATAATCTTGAGTTCACTGTATGTCACAGTGATTGAGGTGTATTTCTGTGCCTTGAAGTACAGTCTACTCATCAGAGCAAGCATCTATTAGTGCTTGAAAATGAACTCACATATTTAACTCCCATTTAAATGGTATTATTTCTGACTTATTGTGCCAATGGGATCATGATAAAAACTTAGAGGTGCTGGAAAGGCAGGTCTGTTATCTCCATCCTATGCAAGTACAAAATCTTATCTATATTGTATCAATTTTACATTCAGATGATAAGAGTTTGAGTTTGAAAAAGCAGCAGGTGAGAGCTTTAATCCAAAAAAATGACTGCACATAGTTAGCACTTTAACAGACATGTTACTGAGAGTTACCTTGGGTCCTGGCTCTCCAATGCCGGGGAGTCCTGGAGGACCATAAGGACCTGAAGGGCCTTGCTCTCCCTGAAGGAAAAAAAAAATGAAAGAAACTATTAATGCAAATAGAACCTTAATCAAAGTCCCACGGAGTGTCTTTCCATAGCCTCATTTAGGTCTATAGAAACACGTTTTTAAAGGTTTTTTTTTAAAGTCTGTCTTAAAGCTAAATGTTTAGATTAAGAGCAGGGCCAATATCCTGGCTATACAAGTTGCTGACATAGATAATAATGTTACAAAACCGTTCCCTCATACACATTGGGAAAGATAAAAAATATATTTGTTCTTTGTCATATTTTTGGTCTTGACTTTATCCAACCATGTGGTGCTTCCTCAGCTTTTTTTCTTGCTAGAAAAAAATGGGCATTTGGAAACTAAGCAGTGTTTATGCTTTAAATATTGTATTCAAGGTAGGGAAACCATAGCAGCAACTGCATATCCTGTTCCTTCTGCTATCTTTGCAGCTCCTAATTCTCTTCCATGTCTAGTGTGTTTCTAACAAAGTCAGTGTAGCCACATGAGTATTAAAAACACTTTTTATCAAAATGTGTTTATTTTCTGGGGAGGTATTCCTATTCGGGGCTTGAAATTTTGTATATACTGAATATTTTTATGTGCTGTGTTCTGAAACCTTTCAATGAGATTTTTGCACTTGAGAGGTCAATGGAAGTATAAAAGTTACTTCAAAGCCAGAGATTTCTCCAGAGATCATCAGTTTCTAATGTACCAAAGAATGAAGATAAGATGCAGGAATGGAAATATACAGTGGAAATAAATTAACAGATTCTCCTTGAAGCTTACTTTCTGATAACTATGCACTTGGAGTGCTATTACTGCAACTTTAAACCTAGAATAAAGTGGAACTTGATGCCCAGTCTTAATTCAGTTACAGGGCAATAAGGTCATTTGAAGAGCAGCTACAAAATTTAATTCTTATTCAAAATACAAGATTTTATAGCACACTTTCATAATCTAACAAATTAATACAGCATCATGAGGAGAGAAGTCTTAAAAGGCATAGACAAAATCAGAGAAAGCTGGTATAACTCAGCAGAATTGTACATGTATCTCCACATAGCGCACTGACAGCATATTAGCAACATTGACATTGCTTTAAAGTGGATTTTGTCATGTAGCTGTTCCCAAAATAAAGAATACATCAAAGTCTACTGTATTACTAGGTAGACATCATTGTTTAGGTTTCGTAATAATATTTTCATGGAGCCTTTGGGCCAGAGTCAAAACTTGGTTGACATGTACACAGATTATCAAAAATGATAAAATTTTTACTGATATGAACCCAATTAGAAATTGACCCTTCGTGTTCATAGCTGTTTCTTTTTCTCCTGTGTTTGTTTTGAAACTGATCAAACAACAACAACAACAACAATCCCTCAAATGGCCCATCTTCTTGACTTCCAGTTCCTCCATGGGATTAACTTGGTGTTGAACAAACTGTCCTTTTTAAAACAGCTGATCAAACCCTATTTTTATTAAGTGCTTCCCATCAGCAGGAAATTTAGGGAAGGCCAAGAATAATATAACCAAAGCTTGTACTTGTCTCGTTTTAATTCTCTTTACAAACTCTCTCTTTTAAGTACTGTTGTCTTTTAAGTCAACAGCTGATTCTGTTTAAATAAGATGTAGGGGAAATATGTAAGGAAATGTTTTATACTATTTATTTAGAAAATAATATATACTAAACTAAACATTTTCAGAAGAGCTTTAGTGACTTAGAAGCCTCCATTTAATTTCCAGTGGCAGTAATGTAGGCTTCTGAATTTCATTCATGCTAACAGGTCACAAGCATCTAAGCATTAATGGAAGATCAGCTTCTGTTTGTGCATCAGTATGTATAATAGAAGTGTGGTGGCAGAACGGTGCCAGCAAAGCCAGAGTGCTGTATCTGCACACATGCAGCCCCATGGCATGCTCTACTTCCAGGGCAAAGTCATCCCCATGGAAGATATACAAGTAAAGCTGTTGCATTAAGGCTACAGTAGAAAGTTTTACAAGCAAATTTCCAGGCATAGTCATTCCTTCAAGGACAGAGATACTTCTGCTGCTTTTATGCACCATTGTGCTTCTTGGAAAGTTGGTCAAGATGCACAAAGCGTGGGCTTTGGAAGAACACTAAGCCAAGCACATCAGCCTGGTGTCCGAGAAACTTTGCCTTTCAGCCTATAGGCTCCCTTAGCTCACCACCAAGTCTCTTTTCAGTAGCTCTGCACTTGATAACAGATAAAGCTCCACGTATCTTCAGGAACTGGAGACAGTCTGGTTAGGGTGGACTTGCCCACTTCAAGGATGAGGTGCCCCAGTGAGAAAGAAATAGGCACAGGCTGCTGTAAGGTCAGACGGTGTGCTAAATATTAGCTGTTCAAATTCACAGCCTTCATTTCTTTCATGGAGAAGGCAGCCTGGAATCTCTGTTGTGCCATAATGTATTGGCACACACCAGAGAATGAATGCAAAAGATAGGCAAAGTTGAGAAAATATTAAAAATCTATCAGATAAAAATTAAAAAAACCCGAACAATTCAGCAGCATGCAGCACCACTATGTGTAAGGAGGTTACTCTGGGCACAGGAAACACCACTAAGCACATGGGCTCTATTTTTGTCAAAACTAAACCTCTGAAATGGTGTAGGAACTTGTTCTATTTTGAAAAATGGTGTTTGATAAATACAAGCTCATCTCTCAGCTGAAACAATAAACCGAGGCCCTTTGTTGTGCTTGGAAATTGTCTTCCAAATTTTTTGTCCTGTCATCCAAATGGACGCTGTGTTTTGTATTTATTTCTGACAGCCCCTGACAGAACTTCCCAAGCACAGTGAATTTGAGAGATGTTTCCTACCACAAATCATGCTCTCCTTTGCAAGTCCACCCCCACAACAGAGCTATGCTAATACATGTGCTGCCCTGAATGCCGATGGGAATCCTATAAAGATAATGTTTTTTCCCAAAGCGCTTTTTTTTTTTTTTTTAACCATGAGAAAAACATTACACAGTTTTCTTTCCAATTACTAGTGATCCAATTCCTGTAATCCACTTCACAGCAGCTATACTAGTGGGTGTAGGCAGCATAAATATCCCTCATGATAAAACACCTGCAGGGTAGTATGAAAGTTTAATTTTGTCAAATGCTTACTCACTGACAGCAGAGGATGCCTGAATAGTGATGGAGAAAGAAACCCCACCTTCTACCAGAAACATGCAAAACTTGGAAGCTTAAACTGTTCAAGCTATTTTAAAGTCTATATTTCAAAATTCATACGCCTGTTAGTAAGTCTGGCTTTTATCTTCTATGATCTTAGTGCTACAGCTAATATGGGATTTATTAAAACCATAAAGTGCTGTCAATAATATCATTATCTCTACACATAGAAGGAAAAGTCAGCTTTTCAGAGTAGCTTCTTTGTAAATATTTTCTTTGTCTAACAATCTGCTCAAATTATTTTTTTCTTCCTATTGGGATTTTTCTTCAGGTGGCATCTAATATCAGCTAGAGTAATGGGAAGGAAAATTACACTTGATCTGAGCTTAATATTTTTACACATTAAAACTGTACCATTTTAAGCTTGGAACATAACAGTCTACCCACCAAAAATAGTTTGTTATGTTATGATGAGTACCAGTTAGTGCCAACATAAATAATTCATTTACTTTTAAGAAAGTATATACATACTGTAAGGAACACAAAGACTCTCTACTTCAGTCTATAATGCAATAATGATTAAGCTACGGTAAAAAATAATCTTCAAATATAAGGATTTTATCTTTAAAGTAAACATTGGCAACAACAACGCAAGTAGATATAGACTTTTTTAAACAGATATTATTGATATTTTGTATTTCTAAGCTAGTTGAGGCACCTAAGAACTTCTTTATAGAGAAGCTGGATTTTTCAGTTTCCCGGAAAGATGTAGCTTGCCACATAAGTAAGGAAAGAATTTATAAGTCATCAGAGAGGAAGCAGCATTCCTTACCAGTTCATTCTGGGACGCGTTTTCAGGGAAATATGCAATGATGGATTTTTCACAGAATTACCCCAAGATGTTTTTATGGGAATAACTGCTTTAAATACCCACATTCAAACTTAACTGTTTCCTTGAAAGTTTGAATACACATCTGTCCATACAACTGTAGATTCTAATTCAGAATCTGACTATGCATAGGAAATTTTCCACAGAGGCTCTAACTGTAGCAGTGGCTTTTAAGAATGTGTTGGTTTCTGTCTTTTCAAGAATATGTCATGGTTTCTAGGAATGTGTGCTTTATTTCTAGCAGCTGGTCTCTGAGTTTAAACAAACAAACCCCATGTCACCTCCAAAATTATAAGTACTCTCTGTTCATCACTTCTTTATGAGTGGAACACAGGTTATGCTAGATTTAGGTTATGGTTGGACCCGATGATCTTAAGGGTTTCTTCCAACCAAAATGATTCTATGTTCACTTCCTGATTTTATGTCCCAGTTTTATAATCTGTGACCATATCATTCTGTTTGTAAACCATCTGCTGAATTTTGCAAATAGTCAGTATTATTCCCATCAATAACAAACACATTTTCAAAACTACCATGAATATAAACACTCTTACGGAACTTCACTAGTGCTATTGTATAGAACTCACTGTTGTGGGTTTTTTGGAAATAAATGTTAGTTAAGCTTTTTTTAATAAATTAATGAAAACAGACAAAATAATGTCTACTCTCTTAACAACAAATAAAAGTACTCAGAGGTGGTATTCTGTGTTATGTCATGTCAATATTAACACCACAAAACTGCCTTTAGCTCTGCTAAACCAGGATGAAATCACTAGTTTAGCTCAAAAAGCAGAAAGTATTAACATGAAAAGGCCATGAGTATAAGGAACCGCACTAAGAATAGACATATTTATTTTGTCAAAGGCACTTATAAATAACGGCCACTTTTCAGAGATATCGTACTATGTGTCATGAAAACTAATTTTATAAGAGCAATTGAATAATCCTTCTGTAAGGACAAAAGATACTGGAAAGATTGCTGTGTGTCTGAACCAAAAGAGACCTTGACCTTTACTAGCTGAATGGGTGTTTATTAAGATGTAAACAACCACTGATTATCTGTACTGTTCATTAAAAAATTTTTCACTCATCTCAAATAAGATTCAAAATGCCAAAGGCTAGCTTTGGTGCTAGGTATGGACAAGAGATGACCTTTAAACACACACGTGTTTCTGCTATATTCTTTGAGTATAATTACCTAAGTTTATTAATTAAACTTGTCTGGCAGTATTTTTGTTATGATAGATGCCTGAGCCTGGAAAATTCTCAGCTATAGGCTTTAAATAGCAGATTGCAGAGTTGGAAGAGGAGAAAAGAGAGAACTTACTTTCTTATTCATACTGAAAATCTGAAGTTGAATTATAACAAGAGACCATAAATATTATGTGGAGGCAGATGAATTCTAGAGAGAGCTCCATGTATTTTATAGACATGAAAGTGTGTGAAGAGATTGACAGGAGGACAAACAACATTCAACAAATATGGTTTAGTGTATAATAAAAGTATCTGGTAGTACTAGCTTGGACTCATCAGTGTGAAATGACAGATTAAAAAATTACTGTCATTTGCTGTGCTGAAGTTAAAGAAATCCATGATTTTCCCCCCATGTGTATGAATAGCTTCTTTCAGACCCATCATCCTCTTTATTTCCCAGCTACTGAAATATTCTGTAGCAGCTTTCCTAATCAAGGATTTCACTGAGAAGACGAAGAAATAAGAAGTATGAAAAAGCATTTGACAGGAAGAGGAAAATCATAATGGGTGCCAGTATTCCAAACGTTTTACCATAAACATTTCCCATATCTACAATTTTTGTCTGTGAATCTTCAAATGAAATTGTTGCCTAAGAAACAAAACATGAGTCTTTAAATATTGCATCTTTGGCATATTGCTTTGTATGAATTTAGTTGCCTTGTATAATTTCAATATGGCATTGTATTAACCTGGCTGTCAATAATCCCACAGTAGAAAGTCTTTGCCATTAGCCTATACATTTTCAAACTGATACATAGAATCACAGAATCATGAAAGATCTTTCTGTACCAAACAATGATGTTAGTAGCTGCCCCATGAACAAGACAACTGTGTTCACATAGAGCAATTTCCCAAAGATCTGCAAACCAGAAGACTGCCTAAATTAATCAGATACTCTATCCAACTGTTTTTTCTTGACAAGCTGTAGTCATTAACTCTAAATGATATATTTTAAATATAAATAAGGCATTTCCATCAAATCTTACACCTCCAGCAATTTCAAAGTTGTCTTGATATTTTACAGTATACAAACAAGTAAAAATTTCTTTAAAAGCTTGATCTAAAGATTTTATAACCACTACCTAGAATTACTTAAAATCTTTAAACACAAGGCAATTTAGTCAGAAACATTCTAGAAAAAGCTTTCCAAGTGATGACAGAAGCTGAGACACATATTCAGTTGACTTAAATTCCAACCTAAGAGCTGTGGCTCTAGACAGGTCCTTGGTAGCACTCTACTAGGACCCCACAAAATGCTCTCCCAAGCTCTGATGGCTGGGCTTGGAGACCCAGATGCAGAACCAGCTGTATGTGCCAAAGACAAAAAGCCTTCATGATGCAACAACACCGTGGTGTGCCATGAGACGATGTACATTATTGCTGCGCAAAGGACACCACTAACAAAGAATGACTGAGGAAAAAGCACTGTAGGCTATAAAGATTCTATATAAAGTTTCTGCATCCTCCCTATATAAATAACATCTACACATATACAACTTCATCTTACCTTGCGTCCTTGAATGCCTTTTGGGCCTGGCTCACCTGGAGGTCCACTGATACCCTACACAAAGGTCAAAGTACAGAATGAGTTGCCTTTGAAGATGCATGTAAAGTTTCTTTTTAATTTAGCCTGAACAGGGTACAGTAAAACATAGCACAATGCTAAGCTCTAAAGGACAAGAATATTATGAGTCATAGTCCATGAAGTGCCCAAAACATAGAATACTGTATATATTCAATAACCAATGCTGGCAGAAAGGGTATCTTACTCTATGTGAATTGCATCTGTTCTATCAGAAGCTTTCTGTTGCTTTCTTCTCCTGCTCCTGACTTTACTGTATCTTTAAATTCTCTTCTGCCCAAGCAAATTAACTAAGCTATCATGTCCTATTTAGCTCCATTTGTAAGAAATCACTTCCCCTACATCCCTTTCTGATGAGAAGCTGAGATGGTTTCTAATTTCCTGACATTACTACAACCATTGTGTTCCCTCACACAAGGAAATAATTACTGGCTCTTCAGAAGAGCCAGAGCAGGTAAGGTACTCTGTCTGGAGCGATGGCTTTTGAGGAGGTCCCTTCACCAATACACTGGCTGGTACAATAGCTTGAAAAAAGTAGGTCTGATAATTATGAAGAGCAGTAAGATCACACGATGAATAGATTACATCCAAGTCCAGTATGAAAGCTTTAACTCTTGCTGGAACTTCCAGTTCACCAACTTGTGAGTTAGTGAACATCCCACTGGCATCTGCTGGGCTGCCCAGTTGGGTCAGATTGGTCAACATTGTTACAACTACCACTAACAGAGCTGACAATCAAAATGAAGTAGAAGCCTCATGAAGTTTCTTAGGAAAAAGCTATCGAAACAATAGTACCACAAAACTATACTTTATTGTAGGAAAAATGCTGGGTCAAATATGGATAATTTTATGCTTATAAAAAGACACAAAATGGCCCAAATCTTAATGTATTGGTTTCATTGCTGACACAAAAATGTTCTCAGTGCTCATTCCCCTTCTTAAATATGCTAAACTGCAGGAAACACATAACTATCCAAAATGAAACAAAAATTATCCCTTTCAGCTACATCATTAATATACTACTACATCATTAATGTGCTACATCATTAAATTACTACATTTTGGCTCACAAACAGATTTGAAAATTTTGGAACATCTATGATTTTGTATCTCCCACAGATTTCTGGTCAGAAAAATGATTATTCTCTCCCTCCCTTTTGCAGCTGTTGCACAAAGCATGCAAAAATGCAAACAACGCACCTAAGAAATAGTTATACAGACCAAAATTCAAATATTGGGGGGGAAATAGTATGAACAGAATGAAAGCAAAATAGCTAGTGTTCCAAGTTATGCTCAAATCATAAGTTTACAAACTACAGAATAACTGTCTCATAAGAGTACAGTGAAGTCCCAAGTGCTGTAATGCACACAAACTCACGGTTATATGGCCTCACTCTTTGGTTTCTGCTTTTGAATTGAGTACTATTTACTAAAAGGAATCTTGCCATTTTCTTTGTTTCTGAACAAGCAAACTGTATTCTCTTAGTATTTCAGGGCCATATAAAGAAACAAAATATTTCCTTAAAATCTCTTCATACTTGAAAAGCATTTCCAAAAGAGACTTTGAAAAATCATATTTTTGCAAAGCTATGCTTCCCAAGGAGAAAATTGTGATTGTGATATGAGATGGATGAATATCCCAGCAGTAAAATGGCAATGTGCTTGAGGCAGGATGTACTAATAGAAATACATAATATAATCTGTTAATATGAGTATATAAGATAAATCATTATTAAGCTAATTGCATGCTATCTTCCTTTTATTCATTAAGCATGTTGTAGTTCTCATGGTACTTAGTTCTCATAGCTCAGAATTACAGTAAATCCTTGTAATCATTGATTGATTAGTCCTCTTACATAGTGGTACATTCATCTGTTTCTGTTCTCCAACAGTTAGAATTTTATTTGTAATGAGCCTTTCAAACCTAAACTGAATGTGGACCATTGTACTACATAATGATCTGTAATATTAAGCTCAAAACTGGGATAATGTAGGAGTATGCTTCATATGAAAAGAAAAAAAAATATTTTGCCTTTAAAAAGTCAAGGTTATGTCATTGTACAAGAATTTAGAGATGGCTTGACTTGCAACAGCAGCTGTTTTTTTTTTATAGAGTGTGCAAAACCGAACCTATACTGTGTGGTGAGTTGAATTCATGTAGGGAAATGCTGGTAATCTGATTTGTCTCATTAATTCCTCCCAAAATTGGCCAAAAATCCCTCAGACTCCATGTGTTTCCAGTTTTTAATAAACAAGAACAAATAAGTGTAATCTTCTGGGGCACAGATCACATCTTTACTAATTGCTTACCAGACAAACAGAATTACTTGAGCATAAAATAATAAATAAATATATTTGTGACATTATTACATGACCATTGCCAAGCAAAAGGAAAGCAAAAAACGTAATTTAAAAACATTTAAAGTGGCATTTAGGACTAAGTTTTCCAATCTCAATACCATGCAATAGATTTCCATTACCCTATTATGCTTCCATTATGTTTTCTTTCACACAACCCAGAAACAGGCTCAGTAGAGAAGTGAATGAGCAAGCGCTGGTAGTCATCATTCCACATCTCTACTGGGAGACTGGTATAACTTCTTGAGATCTCTAGTCCATACAGCAGCTCTTTTTACATGTCTAGTAGGGATTTTTAGTGGAAATTTAACAGGTCATAAGAAACACAAAGACAGCAATAACCTTTTTCAGCAACTGCAAAGAGCAAAGATGACAACAGGGACTCCTGCATTGATAACAAATAACTGAGAGTGGTAACAATCTCGGCTCCTAATAGCACTGAGACTTTCTCTGACTCATTTCTCAGGGTTTTTAATAATTACTGCAGATTTTAGTCTCTCCAACAAATTTCAGTCTCTTTGGCTGCCTTATATTTCAAGAGGACTGCGTACTGCTTTCCAAGGTACAGGTGGATGCTGCCACGTCATGTAAGAGGAATTTAGCAGTAGGGGGGTGGCAGTGCATCATTATACTCTAAGGGAGTAGAGAAGAGATCTGTAGTTGGAGAACCCAGGTGGGCCAAACACCTCTGAGTAGCATAAGCAGCAGCAGTGAAGATGTTTTCTTTGAAAATTATTTCCAAAAGGCAAAGATTGCCAGATTCTGCTGTCTTGGTGCCTCATGCACCAAACATGTTGCTCCCCACAGAGATGACAAGTTGTAGGTAGAAGAAACTTACAGAATATGGAGTGTTTTCTTCTTATTTGGTAGTTTTTAGTTTCCTTACCTGAGGTCCTCGAGGTCCCCTAGGGCCGAAAGGACCTTCCAAGCCCTGAGGAAAAATGAGATTCAATTATCAGATTAATAGGAAATTGCGATTATCTGCTTTGAAGTATTGAAAACCACAGTGTACATGCAATGACTCGTATATCTATTCAAGCATATTCTAGCGAGTCTATTATCTCTCCAGGCTACTGCGGTTCTCATTCTGTATTCTTTAATTGTCTTTTACCTTCCATCCTCAAGATTTTGTTGAAATACTTTTCATATATAACAAACATTGTAGATGGCCACTTAGCATCTTAGCTGTTCGAGTAACTAGTTGTTATTTGCTACAGATCTTTAAATTAAATTTCAAGAAGTATATTCGATACAGAATTCTTAAAAAAAAAAAAAGAAATGCTGCAGTGCTTATACCAGAATAATTGCAGGTAGCTTTGTAACACTAACTCAAACTGCTAGTGCATCAGTAATACAGATAATCACACTGATAGTTTTAAAAAAAAAAAAAAATTAAAAAACACATCCAAAAAAGTAAAATGCCATGGTTTTTTAAATTCCATTAGCTGTCCTTTCTCCATCTAATGACTTCTTACTAGTTGCCACCACTGTAGATTATTCACAAATCTTTCTACTGCATTGTTTTTAATTTGGTCCCTAGAATTCATATTCTATGGGATTTCACTTCCAGTTGACTCGATACTCAGTTATAATTTATTTCTAAAGTAAAAACAGCTTTCAGCAAATAGTTTACTGGTCTTTTTGTTCACTTTCTTCTCCTTTAATTAGCAACATCTCCATGCACAGAGACACTGGCAGAAGGCTGCGCTTTTCAAGGCAAGTGTCACATTTTGAACCTCTAGCTGGCTTGACCTATTTAGCAGTGACAGCTACACAGCCACACCTCAACTATTGTCTTTCCCTACAGATTCAGATTCAGAATTTTTTAACAATTCTCTACTGCCTGGCATTTGGTCCCAGGCCAAGCACCAGCCACCAGAGAGAGCAGACAAGCCAACTCAGTTCTAGCCCATTTACAAAACAACACAAGCAACGGATGGCACAAAAATCAATATGCTGGTAATATGCGGTCATAGCCGCTTTTGGTAGAACACATACATACAACTGAAGTCAGTTTTGATTTCAAAGCTGAACACAAACTTTCTGAATTTCAAGCCCGATTAGTTTTTGAAGAAATTCAGATTCACAGCATCAAAACCACTGCTGAAGTCAGCCTGATAAGTGAGATTGGAAAGTGGCAGTGGAAAAATGGAACATTTTCAAACCAGACAACAGTACTGCCCATTATGCTTCAATACCCATCACTGCAGTTAAAGATCCACCTCAGAATATTGAATTTACATTTGGCCATGTATGTTCCATTTCTGATGAATTTGTCCAGGATAGAAAACTTTAATTAAAAATAAAAAAAAAACAAAACATTTTCTTCTATCTTCTGTATTCATAAACGTGAAGCTGGGAATTCTGGAAGTGCCTGTAATTTCATTTCTTCACTATGTTATTGAAGTCCATAATCCATTGTAATCTCTGATCTTCTGCAGATGTCAAACTTTTTTTCATCACTGTCCTCAACAAGCAAATTTCCGGCATCCCTGGCATATGTTTTCTACAACCAGATTTCTTGGCTGCTTTGATGATGTTCTTTGCCAGCTTATGAACAGCTTCCTTTTGTCTTAGTAGACATTTCACATAACCTCATGCTATTTCTCACGTATTGCTTGGACAAAGAAGTTATGATCTTCCCTTATTCCTCTGACAGATGCAACTCTTTCTCCTTTCTCATGGATATTTCAGATTTTTCTGACTCACTTGCTGCCTTTTTGAACCATAGCATCTCACAAGATATAATCGGCCTTTAGATTTTTATTATAGTGTAGTACACCTTTTCCTTCGTGACAAATACTGCTTTGAATATTTCCTAATTCCCACCTGAAATTCATCATTAAATAACAGGTTCCAGGAACCTCAAACTTTTCACGTTGGTCTTTGATAAAGTTAAGTATAATACAGATGTTAAAACTGAAGAAAAGTCCTCTAATAGAATGATCAATTGCAATCTAGTTGGTAATACCTAAGAACTATAAGTCAGTGGTTTGTAGTACTCATGCAAAACTGTTCACATGATCTCAAGACACATGATTATCTCACTCACGAGTACATTATCCTTCAATATTTCAGAGTGTAAAAACCAGGTAAAAATCTATATTAACTTGTATAACTTTCGCACTTCAGGTTAAAAGAAGTGAAGGACTAAATAAAAATGTCAATGTGTTTCAGCACAGATGGGCTGGTAGACCTGAAAGTTGTTCAGGTTGTGTAAGAACCTGCCTCCATGGTAATGTAACTTTACACACTTGAATTAAAATTAACATTTTAAGGAAAAAAATCCGGTGAACTCTGTAACATGCTGACAGTCCTTCACAAATAGGGCTTGGCTTTGGTCAGGACAGCTTTTCTTTTAGGTAAGTAAGTATATTTCTTCTGCAAAATGGAAAAGGAAAATGGTGAACTGTGGGTTCAGTTTCTACGAATCATATTTCTACTGTGAATGTATCTCTGCTACCAGGGAATTACAAGATGTTCCAAATTTACAATAATCTTTACAAGTTATGTTTATTAATATGTTACATGATTTTCTAATATGTCCATCAACATGAAACAATTCAAATAAAAATTATACTTACTCTTTCCCCTTTTATTCCTGGGGATCCACATTCTCCTCTTTCACCCTTTATAAAAAATCAAAAGGTTAACAGCTAAACAAGATGTTTTGATTACACTAAATACATTCAAGACTATGCAAGCAGTCCAGGAGTACAACAGGTTTAGTAGATCTTGACAACCTGAGAGTGGCATCATTAGATACGGTCTGTAGAAGATATGGTCTGCTCTACTCAAGATAGGCACTTCTTCTATCTAAGAATGCCTACAAAATTTCCAGTCTACACTGTAAAAGAAAAATACATTTAGCATTTAATAAGTTTTGCTGTATTTTTCCAGTTTGCTGTGCTGCCTCCAGAGATCTTCTCTGTGTTCTGATTTCACTAATGTGATGTCTGAGATTTTTCTGAGCAACAGTTGTGAGATTGTACAAATGGAAAGAAGAGAATTACTAATGTGTTCCACTGATGATTTAGCATATCAATACAAATACAAAAAGTGGAGTTTTAAGTCTACTTTTCCCATTTCCATGAAATGTTTCCATAAAATTGACTGAAGCATTTTTCTAATGAATACTAAGATTCAGAGAGTCACTGCTTTTATCAACAGTCCCTGTAGGGAGACAAGTGTCCATACCAAGCAAAGTCAAAATGGGATTCTCTCTGTTTCTGTTGTGGCTATGACAACTTGCAATGTAAATTTTGGCTCTAGAATCTTGCACATCATTGAAGTGTATAACTTTTTTTGCTTCTTGCAGAGCCTATCTGGAGACTTTTAAAAGCTAGTGTCTGCCACATCTATTTGTGTTTGTGGTAAAAAATTTCACATTCTTTCTATTTAACCTCTTATCCAACCCTCAACTTTCTTTTTTTTGCTTCCAGTAGTTTAATTTCTGGTCTTTGACATCTTTCTTTTTATATTTAGATTACATTTTCTTGTTTTATTTGTTTGTGGTTTTGTTTGTTTGTTTGGTTGGTTAGGGTTTTTTGTTTGGTTGTTTTTTTGTTGGTTTCTTTTTTTGCCTTCAACAAGTCGCTCTGCAAGTATTTACACAAACAATGGATTTACTTCTAGGCATTGCAACTCTCATGACAAAAAGACAAGACAGGCTCTTCTTTCCATTGTTTCACATACACTGTCAACAATAACAATCTATTTTCAGACTATTCTATTCTATAAAAACTTACCTTGTCTCCCTTGTAGCCAGGAGCTCCCTGTTCAAAAATTAAACAAACAAACAAACAAATCATAAAAGAGAAACCAAAGGTATAACATACTGCTAATGTAAATAGAAAAACAAAACAAAACAAATCAAATCCACAACAGTAAAGAATTATGTTTCAGAAGTTTAACTATTCACAACAAGAAAATATCTCTCTGGAGATATTTTATATCTGGAGATAAATAATACTCTTGAAATTTAGATGTGTCTTTTTTTCCTTATAATATTAGCTGTAAATATGTCACTTAGCTTGCCTGCCCCTTGGCAGATACATGTTACCACTTAAACAGGACTTTTAAACTGAATTTACCTTATGCATGGAGTAGTGCTAATCTTTCTACTGGGAATCAACAAGAATTCAAGCTGAGAAATTAGATGCCGGAAGCCACTGGAGGACTATCTATATATTTTTAGTGATGACATTTTCAGTTCTATCTTTGGGATAAGTCTAATGCAAATCAATAAAAACTCATGTAGCTTCAAAAGTTCCTTTTGTCAGTACCATCCCACCTCTATATTTAAGCACGTAATTAGACTATTTCTCTTGGTACTGATGCTTCTCTAAACCAGAACTTAGTTTGTGCTCTCTAAATAATTCAATAAAGCAAAAAGTTCAGTGGAACTAAACTGTGAATTAGGATCTGGAAGATAATCTGAAAAGATCCAATGTGAGTTAGTAGTGCAGTAGTCACATACCTCTTCACCTTTTTCTCCATGATCTCCTTTTTGAGCATCGCCCTATTGGAAGCAAAGGAATACATCTGAAATGTGTATTGCTTTTCTATTTATCACCATTACAGTAAAACAAAGACCAGTGTTAACACAGCAGCAGTTTAGTTTCAAATTATTCTCACTTCTAAAGCAGCTAATTATACATCTCTCACAGCAAAATTTGATCTTTTAAATAATATTTTAACATACTTTTCCTTTGCTATATCCACTTCTGTGTTTTGAATAAAACTAGATAGAAATTAGCTTCATTGTTTTAAAAATTCCCTTTACCTTGTTTCCTTTTGGTCCTGGCTCACCTCTTTCCCCTCTGTTACCAACACTGCCCTGAAACAAAGCAGGAAAATATTACCATTGTGAGGATAAAATTCTCTAGTTTCTCTAACACTGTATCTGCATGACAGGCCAAAACCATTCTATTATAAGCTTAGGTAGAAACCCACACTGATTCAGGTATGGCACATGTGACACTACTTTTACCTAGCAAAATATATATATGGTATTATAAGGTATCTGTGAGGATTTTTTAATCAATATTCAAGGATAAACGCATTTTCTATGGAGCATTTGAAAATCTAACCTGGAAGGTATCACAAAAAACATATGCAGCTCCTCCTCCCATTTTTCAAAGTTACCCCCCTACTATCTGATCTTCTCTGACTTAAAAAAATCCTTCGCATAGAACAGCTTAGTGTCAATATTCAGCAGCCCCGGAATAAAAAATGGTTAAACCATTATCCTTGTTTGGAGGATCATGAAGGTGGGGACTAGAAAGCTTAATGTATATGTGTATATATATATAAAAAACCCCCTATTATGATAGGTCACATCTCTTTCTTTTGGATAAAAGAAATTAAAACTCTTGGATCTTAAATTTTGAATTGAAAGCAGTGTTTTTATTTCCAAATGCCCCTTAACCAGAGCTAAGGGACTGGATAATAGGCCCTGCTGCTCATAACCAGCACTTTTGACATGTTGCTTAGTGTCTAGGGAGAAAGGCAAAAACCTTTGTACATACCTTGGCTGCCTCTGTGGGAGCTATTAAAGATACAAAAGGGATCGAAGAGATCACACACTGTCTGAACTCCCACTTCTCTCTTATTTATGAGAGCCAAGAAATAGTTCTGTGTTGGTGTTGCAAGAGAATTTTAGACTTTTCTTCCTATATGCCATCACCCTCAATCTTTTCAACGTTTTTCCCTTACACAAATAAAAAGTGCTGATGGAAGTAAACCTTTGTCTAATGAACCTTTCCTTCCCTGTTGCAAGACTTAAGAATAACTTTCGATTTGTGCTTCAAAATCATTTGCCTATTAATCCATAGTGTTTTATTACCCTATAATAAAAATATATTTCCAAGATAGTATGTGATTATGGATAGATTTTTTCTGAGCTCTTATAACAGTGGCCTTTCACAGTAATATGCTGTGATACATCACTTCTTTTTTGCAGTATATGTACAGCTAATGTCTTGCTTTTTACAGACACAGTAGCCAATTACAATACGATTTCAATTATTAAAATCCAAATTATTAAGGCTTTTCAAATGAACGCATACTTACAGGATCACCTTTGTCTCCTTTTGCACCCTTTTCACACCCACAGTTCTTCTGCGTACACTAAAAGTTTAATAGAAACATTAAGAACATTTTTCAAGTGTATTGTTTCAAATTTTAAAAGCATAAACTGTTCTTTTCCTAGCCACAGAATAGAGAACATTAAAGAGGAATAACAGAAAATAAATGATCTTCCAATGTATATATTTCTTATATAATCAAAATTTCACTCCTGTATGGCCCAGTCAAAATCAGTTTTTGATTTATTTAAAACAAAACCAAATCTATTACTATTGTAACTAAAAATGTTTAACATAGCATATACATAGTCTATAGTATTGTGAAATCTTACATAATTTTTGGACGATTTTGACATTGCTATTGTTTTCTATTGAGACCATTAATGAACTTGCATGTTTTGTACTAGTCCTATTCCACTCTGGTAGGAAGATTTCTTTATGTCTTACTGTTGATAATAGCCACTAATGAACAGAAGTCATACATTTCTCAGGAGAATGGATGTAACAAAGGGATGAAAGTTAACTCAGGGAAGGATTGTTGATTAATCCTGGAGTGTTGTTGCACTATAGAAGCAGCCAACATCAGATCTAGTATGAATAAGAGTAATCAGAATACAAAAAACTCAAAAACCTACCTGCTTCTGAAGCAAGGCTTCCTGAAAATAAAAGAAAAATATTACTTTCAGGTAGATTTAACAGAGTACTAATTTAACCATTTTTCTTCTCTAGTTTACAGAATTTGTGAAGTGAATAGTAAAGACTCTCAACATCTTCATCCTTCATCCCTTCCTCACAGCGGTAAGAACCAGCCTGTGGAACCGCTCATATGAATAAAGGTTTTCTGGTAGGATTAGGGGATTGCTTCGTGTGACCCATAATGATCATGAAAAAAAATGAGATGTAACGGTACAGCTAAATAGACAATACTAAGGAACAATGCTAACAAGGGGAATATGAGAAGACTTCCTAACAAAAGGCCTTACTATGGAAGGTCTTTCTAACATAATATACAGGGGAATGACTCCATGATTTTATCAGCCTTATCTATGAAAACAAGTTACCCTCTAAAATATTATCATATGCTCAGAGACACTCTGTGAGCTGGGAAAAACCCTGTCTCTCCACCAGTAATGAGCACAGCTGAGCTATTACTGTCCAAGCACACAACTTCTTGGAAAGTGGCTGGGAGGAGGAAACTCCCTGTGTCCTGACTCCTGATGTAGCAGCAACATACACCACATTCCTCTTGGCAGCATCGTGCTGTGAGATCTCAGGAAAGATTTTTGGTTTTTTTGGTAAATGTATACCTTCACATGTACAAAACACAGACTTCTGACAACAATAATTCTTTCAGAAATGCCTTTCACTTACTGTATCTGTGACATCTCTAGCCATGTGCTTATTTGCACAACGTATTGTAATTACTTATTTTTATACACGTCAACTAGCAAGGTTCCATTTCTGATTTTTTGCCACCTTTAAGAGACTACAAAAATATTACATAAATTCTGGATGGACTACTCCCTAATTAAAGCTACTGCATTTTCTAAGAATCATTTTAGTTCAAATTGTCCTAATTTATTATTTGCAAAGTCTTGTCTTACTGAAAAATATTTTCTAGGATTTTAAACCCCAAACACTTCCTCGGTCCCCCCAACACTTTGCACATTATTGCTCAGAAGTGAGAAAGGTCAAGTCCAGCTGACACCTTTCTCACAGCAGCATTTCTGTCTTCTCTGAATTAAGAAAGTAATTAAGCAGTACTCCCTACCTTTTCTTATATGTGCCTTATGCTGCTCTGGAAAGGTGGGGAGCTAAGTGCCCTTAATTAATAAGTACAATAGCAGATTTACAGTACTTTGGAACCCCAATTTCAATCAAGTCAATTAAAAAAAAAAATCCATTGGCTTCAGCAGAATTTCTTGAAGTTGATTCTTAAGCCCATAGTTACTGATCTTCTCCACTACCACTGCTGGAGCTCAGCTCTTGCAGATGTCCCACACAATCTTCACAGCCTTTCTGAACTTCCAAACCTGAGGCTGGCTCCAGGCATGGTTCACCTGCAAACCTCTGTGCTGCCTTCATGACTTATCTATCAAAGTTAAATGAAATCTGTCGTGGATAGATGGGTAACAAGCTTAACATCAGCATGACTTACCAGTTCCAACACTACATCAACCAGCAGGTTCTGATCATCCAGGCATAAGATGTGTTTAGAGGATGAATCACCAGATATTAACCGCAACTTTTCTTCTTGGACATTTTTCTTAGAAAGGCCGATGGTAAAATAACGTATTCCAAGACTCCTAGCTGTTGTGGCTATACCCTGGACATTAGGGCTGTTTGGATGATCCGCGCCATCAGTCATCAAAAAAGCTACTTTCACACTTCTCTTGTGACTTTCAGTTTTAAACAGCTGAGTGGCATTGGAAATTGCATAATAGGAGTAGGTGCCATGGCCAATAAAGCCCAGAGACTTGATTTTCTCTTTAAAATTCTGCACATTTTTCCAGGCTATAAAGGGATGATCAATGCTGACTGTGCTGCTGAACTGCATACTTGCTAGTCTGACATTATACTTCTGAGACTTAACTGGCTTCATCTGGAAAATGCTGTCAGCTACGTTCTGAACAAAATTCTTCTGTAAATCAAACAACTGATTTTTGGCACTTTCTGAACTGTCCAAGATAAAGATTATATCAACAAGACATGTATCACCTGTAATGGAACAAGAAAGTTAAATCTATGAATGATGGACACACCTGCACCACAGATTTCAGATAATTCTCTGCAAGAATCCCAGTCCTCAAATAGTTTCTCCAAGTATTTCTCTATCTTGCCAGTAAAAATTGTAAGGATAAATGTCACTCTAAATGCCAATAAGTTCTACTGGAGTCATGTAACTAAATTTGAATCACTCTGATTCATACCAGTGTCATTAAATACAGTCTACAGATAAGAACTTTCCAATTAGGTCTCGATGGGATTGTTTTAGCATTTTAGTTGATTTTGTATACAAAATATTCCACATGCAACTTCAAACTAAAAATTCGGCTCCTTAGCATTTATCTTAAAAGAGGTATGTGTGTCAGTGAAAATTATAGATGAAACTGGAGTTCATGACCAAGTAAATGTCATCACAGTATATTCCAGGCCTGATAATAAAAATAAGTCACATTTTGTAAATGCATACATAAGTTGTCAATTACTAGCTAACTATCATAAAATACGTGGAGACACACAACATGGTCAATCAGAAACTTTGAGAAAATTGTTTTACCTTCATCTTTTTGCACGAGAGAATAAGAATGCTTTCCTTTCTTCCTGTTTTGCCCATATACTGTCTGTTTTGTTGTCACAGCCAGAAGTAAAAAGCAAAAGAAAAAATGTTTTTTCCACATAGTGACTTCGATGCCAAATCAGACGAATTTTCTTTCCTGCTAAAAGTATAAACCCACTTCTGAATACTTCATTAATAAATGCAAATATTATACTTCATTAGTAGATGCAAATATTATACTACACATACAGATAGAGATACTTTACATACAGAATACACATTTGTGGGCAGCACAATTCTAGAGACAACATATTAAAACCAATTGTAAATAGTCACTGGGTAGGTGATTTAAGCAGAGCAGCCAGTACAATCCCAGTTGTAGCTCATGTGTGTATTAGAACCTGTTTTAGTAAAGAAGAAACACGGGTAGAACAAACACAGTGCTCCCTTTTCTTTCACAAAAAAAGCCAGTGCTATCATCTTTAGCTGTCATTTGAACATCTATCAAAGAAGGGTAAAAGAAATTGTTACTAACACATATCGCTATTTACATACTTTGCTATTAAACTAATTATATTAAATTAGCAGAAATATTATAGAAAACATAGAATATAATTTGTTTCTAGAAATCCCTAATTGTTAGGAATAAACAGAGATCTGGGTGTTTTTGGATGCAGATATATTACCCAAGTCTGGAGCATCAGTATGAACAACATACTCTTCTGAGAAACAATGGCTTAGTAATGAAATTCAATACATGGGTGTATTATTAATGTTACATGGCTGTAACAGAATGTGTGCAATATTTTCCATAAAGAAAATATTCTATTATAATGACAATATATACTGATAAAATTAACATTACAACATTTAAGCCAGTAAGTCAACATGTTTCCAGAGAAAACTGAACTCCATTAAAACTGATTTACAAAATATCACTGCAGTTTACAATAATTCATTTTAAATATCATTCATAACAAAGACAATATATTGAATTTAAACATCCTTCCTAAATCCTCTAATCCATCAAGCAGTTACAGATACAGGAAACATGAATGCAGTCTTTTAAAAATAAAGAGAAAATAAGTCTCTTACCTTTGAAGGCATTCAAAAAGCAAATTCTGGATTGAATAACCTGTCAGTGTTGAAAATATGTCCAGCAGGTCATACTGGAAAATACATTTTGGTTACAAAAAATAAAGCAATCTGTAAATAAATAGCTTAATCACTTGTAAATAGCTCTACCTTGCATCTAGATCCTTTATAGCCCATTATTGCTGCTCAGTTGGCCAAAGTTTAAAGCAGGATCATTAGGCACTAAGCCAGGGCTGAGAGGGAGACCAAGCCATTTTATTAAAGGGACAGTGTCAGTTTGGGAGAACAAGTGCTTTCTCATTTCAAATAAGTGAACTTTTACATCAAAAAACTCACTTTAGACAGTCTGCATCAGGGTGAGAGAAAGTAAGAAAATGATAAGTCTCGAGGAATGACAACATGCCTTGAAGGAGTTTTGTGCGGATGCCCAGTGCCCAAGCTCTGGACAGGCATTGCTACCAGGCAAGATGTCCCTTGGCACCCTGGTGGCAGGACAGAAGGGAGAGCTCCTTCACACCGTGCTGCAGAAAGGAGGACTCGGGCTACACCACTCAGGTGAATCGCATCTCTGGACTGCTAAGTGATTAAGCATTGAAATGTTTCAGTTCTAGATTAAAGCAATTATGAATAAATTGAGCACTTCAAAAACACACTATAAAAAGATGGTTTTGACTGAAGCAGATCTTTTGGCAGAGGTCTAATCTTTCATCAAAAACATAGGATTGAAAGTGTATAAAAAGTTGTTTATTAACCATCCAACGGTACTGAACAGCTTTTAAAAAAATCTGCCTAATGCCATGTAGGTTTTACCGCTTAACTTTTCTCAAGATAGACTTTCTGGGTTTGAGATCACCTTGGTAACTTATGCCTGGGGCACTACTTTTAAAATGTACACACCAAAAATAGGCTCAGTATCTAATTCTACAGGACAGGAATATTATCTATTAATTGCTTTTTTGTATTTATAATCCCAAAGACTGTGTGTGCTCTTTTTGTTCCGGCATCTGATGGAAGTTTCACCATGAAATGAATACCTCTCATTACATGGAAGACACTTCCAGCCCGGCAAGTAGTGTGCAAAGCTTAGGAATTGTCATCTTATCAAGAAAAATGTGAAAGTTGAGGCTTTGCCTTCCCTGTAAGTAATTTCTGCTTTTATAGTTTTGTAGGAAGAGCGCATCTGAAAGACAAAAAGGCAGAGAATATAGAATTTCTAAACTTTTATTTTGATATTGCAGATTTAATTAGGTTATTTAGTAGAAACAGAGTGAATACTATGCTTATTAATCGCCGTTGAGATGTTTTTCTTGAAAACATTAAGCCTTCAGAAAAATGCTAAAGCACAACTGTTTATCCTGCATCAAGCACAGCTGTTTCACAGCAAGTCCTTTAGAAAGCTGTTAGAGCACAACACGGTAGAGCGCAAATACTTCATCTCAGAGAATTCCTGGTCTCCTAATCAAGAAATTTCATTTAAAAAACTGATGATTTGCTACCATCCAGATTTTATTATCGGGAAAACAGGGAAACATAAAGAAAAAATAATAACTGTAAATCAAAATATTAGCATTAATGTTGTTTCATATGCTAAATTAAAAATGCAAATGAAAACTCTTAAAGCCATTTAATGATTCCCTAAGCCTAAGGCAACAAGGAGGGCTTCTAGAAACACACAAGTAGCAGAGGCCAGCCTTCTGTGATTATAAATCCACTGAACTATGCCTGCAGCAGTCTATCAAATACTCAAATAAAACCAATTCTGTTAAAATTAAGGGGGGATATTATCCCCATGGCAGATTTAAAAAGGTGCGGAAAGCCTCTTTCCGTCCTGCAGAATTCTGAGAGCCTTTTTTCTAAGTTAAGTGCATGTCATTCAGTCAGCCTTTGAGTCCTTTGACTACTTTCTACTGGATTTAAAACAGAAATACTAAGTTTGTGCACTTTTAATACGAAAGAGGAGCCATCTAGTGAATACAGCACTTGGTGGCATCTACCACCACCATGCCCTGACACACACAAACACGGCAAAGAGAGGTCAGCCCTTACGTGAGTTTCATCCACTGGCTGCTCAGTCCAGATGAACTCATGAACTTGGCAATCAGAGCCCAAGTCTGCAAACCAGACACATCATCCACCAACTCCTGCCAGAACAGAGGGAAAAGGTGTGAGTGGCTTGTAGGGGTGGTGGGAGCAGTGAGGACAGGGAACGGGAATGAAATAAAAGGAACTTAAGTAACATGGGAGAGGATCAGAAATACTGCAAAAGAGGACTCCAAACACTGGAGGAGTAGCTGGGTGCATTGCAATAAGTAGAAATATTGGGAAATCTGTTACTGTTGTATGGCTGGGAGCGTAGGGGATGTAGAAGCCAAAGAAAACCAGTCTTAGTGTCACTTCTTATCAAACAACTTGATGTAGTGGAAGGCACATTTAATAAATCTGGATAGAAGTGTTATATTCTTCTTGAAGGAAGCTGAAACAGTTATGAGCAGGGATGGAAAGAAATAACCTACTGAGGAGAGCAACATTCTAAAATTCAGATTACCTTCAAATTCTGCAGCACGAAAAAATACAAGGAAAAATAATTAATTACTTAAAATCCACTAATCAAATCCTCATTATTTTTGGTACAGTTACAGAGCCTAATGGTGATGTAGTCGAATGTCTTATAGGCCAGAGTTTCTCCTAAATTGGACAGTTATCACATTGTTTGATCTCCCTGGCCACAGACACTGAAACAAGTGATGTTTCACAAACCATTGCCATTATAAAATGGTGTAGATAATCACACTCTTCTGTCTTTTTTCAGTTCCCTTGTAGAAACAGAAATCATGCCTGGTTTGCTCTTCATTTAGTGTTTAAAGAACAGCAATGGAATATGCTGGCTAGGAGCTTTTAAGTAAGTAGAGTACATTTCCTGCTGATTTAATTCAAATTTTAGTGAAGGGGAAAGAACAGGGGGAAAAATAATAGCACGTCACCGGCCAATGAGCATAAAAAAGTCTCTGCCCTCATTCAGGTTAGCAGAAGCACCTTTCATCCCACCTGGGAGCAAAGTCTCCTCTACTGATAGACCAAACTCTTCCTTAATTACCCCCTATCTGCTTCTCCAAGGGTAGATCCCTTTTTAGAAAAACATTCAGCTAGAAATCACACCTTTGCAAACACCCATCATCTATTAATGTGTGCTATAAGCCTCAAGTATGACAGCATATGTAACTTCAACTTAATTCAAGGGTGAGACAACACATACCAAGTAACTCCATGGGTCTCAGCTCTTTGCAAAGATGGAGATAATGCTAACCTGGTTGCACAGGAGAGCTGTACATCTGCCAGATGATTGTACACAGGACCATTCCTGCACAGAACTGTCAGTCTGTCCATGCTCTGTTGACATGAAATGTTTTGCAGGAACATGTTGCTACTAGAAAAAGATCATATATGCCACCACCACTTAGAGTCTTTCCCCACCACAAGCGAGGAAGGATCAGCTGCCCCAGCAGCTGCAGCCTGCAACTGAAAGGCCTCCTTCCTAGAAACCTCTACATCTTCTCCTGTCAGATGACAGACAAGACTGTGCCACCTCCATTCAGCTTAACTGTCTTCATTAAATAAATCTTGCCTTCATTATACAAACTGAGACTGAAGAGTTTCAATGTAACACAATTTCTTACACTAAATATCTGTTAATGCTGTATATAATGATAACTAGTGGCACCATGCAGCATCTGTTGCATCAGCCACAACAGTGATGATTAAGCATTTAATTAGTAACAAATTATTCAAATGGATGACTCATACTGTTTGCATACTTATTCTTCTCCTTATGCATGCTTAAATCAAGACGTATACACAGCCTGTCCATCCAGATACAGACTGTCAGCTATGGAAAACACTTTTTTCCAGCAGTCATCAGGGTTTATCTGCACTATGTGCCAAAGCAGATTTCATTGAATGGATTTCCAGCTGTGTTCAAAGATTTCTCACTTCTTTTTTTGGACCTGCAAACATGGCTCTCATCTGGCAGAAGTCAGAAAATTTTAACATTTATGATTTTTAGACATAACAGTCCCTGACTGGTCAAATACACATATAACTTGGTAGTTTTCACAAACATCCAGTATTCAGACAGCAATAGGGTCAAGTTTGGTTGTACTTCTCTGGCTAGAAAGTCTGTAGATCTGTTACATGTCATGTGTAATTGGTTTCTGGAAACAACTTAAGCTCTTCTTCACTGCTTACTGTGTTTTGGAAGTATTATACAACGTGGATCTTGACAGTTCTGTTATGGGATTGTAGATGTACAATTCAGAGCGTTAGTGTTTTGTGGTTTGGGGTTTTCATGTCTGTGGTTTTTTTGTTTGTTGTGGGGATTTTTTGTCTTTGTTGTTGCTGTTTTGTGGTTTTGTTTGTTTGTTGGGGTTTTGTCCATTTTCTTTTTCACTTGTCTTGACGGTATACAGTTTCAGAGGTTTATATTCACTTAGAAATCAAATTTAATAGAAGTAAAGCCTTCAGATTTACAACACTGTTTTTAATGCTAATACTTGCTGAGCTGTTTAGTATAGGACTCTTTCAATGGGTGCTCTGCACCATCTGCTCTGCATCGAATGCTCCATGCATCTCGCTCCCAGGACTATCAAATCTCTCTAAATGTGCTCATTATGTGACCACATTAAAGCTCTGGTCTAAAATACAAAGTTTGATCTGTAAAATTAATGCTGCTATTGAATTTTGAGTTAATAAGCCTGCAGTTCCTGCATTCATGCTAAATCACCTACTCTATTGGATAAAATAATGTATCAGCTTGCTTTCCTGGTACAAAACCTACCCGTGAAAACTTCCTGGTATTCTTGTTACTGCAACTCAAAAATGGCAAAGAAGGAATAAAAAGAAACAGAGAGAGCTGACAAAGAGCTTCTGCATGAAGACAGAGAAAGTAAATTAACGATTCTGTAGCTTAAAGAGTCATAACTGAATGAGAATGATACAGATCTAAAAAAGTATGAAAGAAGGTGACTGTTCTATAGTACATGAATGTAATATGTCAAACGACTTACACTTTGGATGAGCTTGGTTGACCATATTGAACAAAACTGACTACCCTAAATTCACTTTTTTTTCCCCAGTATGCTCTTCACTCAACACAAATGACAATAGTTACTGTAAAGGACAGTAGATTTTTTTCTAGCTAGAAGACTTAGCTAATGGATGCATTTAAAGCACATATTTTAAACCGTTTTTAAAAAACACTGTTCCTATTACTAGGTATATCTTAATTCAGTGCCATTGTTATTCATACAATATGTAAGTAAAGGCATGATTCTACGCCTTTTGAAAATCAGATTACAATAAACATATCAAAAAGATCATTTAGCTGCTGCATTCAGTTCATGTAAACTATAAAAAATATTTATGCTATCTAAATCCTGCCCTCTGGTGTACTGACATGATAATGCATAATGATAGTATTTCATCCCACCTGACTCATTCAGCATTTCATCATGACAAACAGTAAATGAGACTCCTGTCTGGGCAAAATATTTGTCCCACAGAAGGTGGAAGCTAAAGACTAAAACATTAAAGGCTAAGATACAATGCTTCAAGGGGGGAGGGATATCTCGTGGAAGAATTGGTTTTACTCCTTAGTTCCTACCAGTTCCTGAGAAAATAAATGCTAATTTCACACATTTCTCTCTTTTAGATACTCAGATTGGGAGTGCTGGTACCTGACATACAGCTCTTCTGAGCACTACAAAGCCAATGAAAGCTGACGGTGATCAGTGAAATCATCAGCAAAGTAGTAGGATCTGCATAAGTATAGTTCCGGGTTTTCGGAGAATTCAAATGACACTCTTGTTGTGTCACTTTGGAACACATGCAATACTGGCCTTAGAAATGTGCCTCATTAGTCTTAAGGTAAATTATTACTTTCAATTGTAAGAAAATAGAACAAGGGTTAAAATAGCAACCTGTACAAAACAGATTAATTCCCTTGCAATCTGGACCCTGAAATTCCACAGTCCTCTTTTAGACCAGGCTCACCAAAATGCTCCTGGAGGCATGAGTACGTCACAGCATGACTATGAGCTACAAATGTGATAGAGGCAAATTCATTCTGGTATATCAGGCAAGGCATTTCCATAGGAAAGGCAAGCCTCGTGCAAAACCCAGGTGAATACTCACCTGGACCACTAGGGACACTTCTCATTCCTTGGGTTCAGGAAAGATCAAGTCCATCTGGGACAGATGCAAGCGAAGACTAAGTAGTTGGCTAGGAACATGGAGGGCCTACAAAAGAAGGCAATGGCTAGAAGGAGCAAGACAAAGCCTGAGAGGGCTGTCTTGACTTTCAAGGAAGATATCAAGGATGAAAGCCAAAGCAGAAAAAGAGCTATCAAGTCCAAGGAAAGATATGCCTTTTATGAGAATGTAACAAGGTGGATGGATGATGGCAGAGCTGTGAATGTGGTCTACCTTGACTTCAGTAAAGCCTTTGACACAGTCTCACACAGCATCCTAGTTGCTAAGTTGAGGAGGTGTGGTCTAGACAATAGAGTAGTGAGGTGGGTTACAAACTGGCTTAAGGAGAGAAGCCAGAGAGTGGTAGTCAATGGTGCGGAGTCTAGTTGGAGGCCAGTATCTAGTGGAGTGCCTCAGGGGTCTGTACTGGGGCCAGTATTATTCAATATATTCATTAACGATTTAGACGAGGGAATAGAGTGCACTATCAGCAAGTTTGCTGATGACACTAAGCTGGGAGGAGTGGCTGACACGCCAGAAGGCTGTGCTGCCATCCAGCGAGACCTGGACAGACTGGAGAGCTGGGCGGGGAATAACCTAATGAAATTTAACAAGGAAAAGTGTAGAGTCCTGCATCTGGGCAGGAACAACCCCAGGTTCCAGTATAGGTTGGGAAATTACATATTAGAGAACAGTGTAGGGGAAAGGGACCTGGGGGTCCTAGTGGACAACAGGATGACCATGAGCCAGCACTGTGCCCTTGTGGCCAGGAAGGCCAATGGCATCCTGGGTTGTATTAGAAGGGGGGTGGTTAGTAGATCAAAAGAGGTCCTCCTTCCCCTCTACTCTGCCCTGGTGAGACCACATCTGGAATATTGTGTCCAGTTCTGGGCCCCTCAGTTCAAGAAGGACAGGGAACTGCTGGAGAGGGTCCAGCGTAGGGCAACAAAGATGATTAAGGGACTGGAGCACCTCCCTTATGAGGAAAGGCTGAGGGAGCTGGGTCCCTTTAGTTTGGAGAAGAGGAGGCTGAGGGGTGACCTTATTAATGTTTATAAATATATAAAGGGTGAGTGCCATGAGGATGGAGCCAGGCTCTTCTCATTGGCAAACAATGATAGGACAAGGGGTAATGGGATCAAGCTGGAACACAAGAGGTTCCACTTAAATTTGAGAAAAAACTTCTTCTCAGTGAGGGTGACAGAGCACTGGAACAGGCTGCCCAGGGAGGTTGTGGAGTCTCCTTCTCTGGAGACATTCAAGACCCACCTGGACATGTTCCTGTGTGACCTCACCTAGGCGTTCCTGCTCCAGCAGGGGGATTGGACTAGATGATCTTCTGAGGTCCCTTCCAATCCCAAACATACTGTGATACTGTGTGATAATGTGATATGGCAAACAGCACAAAACCATTCAGGACTTCTTCCCAAGCAGACAGCCTCTCCTTAAATGATGACGTAGCAGCACATGTCACTTGCTGCATTGAGAAGGAATGGCATAGGGACTGCCAGGGCCACCTTCCAAGCTTATCTGACGGATGGAAAGCCTCTTCAGCTGGACAGCAGTGGCAAGACCAAGGGAATGACTTCTTGAAGAGAACTGCACAGCTCACCAAACAATCCTAAATCCAAACAAACATAACCTAAAACAAATCACACACAAAAATGCCATCAACTTCCAACCTAAAACACCCGAAACCAAAGAACTTATACAACATCAACCAACCAACTTAAAACAACTGTTAAACAACCTAAAGCAAATAACAAACAGCCTCAGAAAGCATAAAACTGCATGAAACAACTAAGATAAACCAAATACCAAAACTAAACAACCGAAACCAACCTAAAAAATACAAACTCAAATGACTTGCATAAAATGACCTAAACCTAAACAAGGCAATATCAGCCAAATGACCTAAATCTACCTAAAACCACCTAAACCAACCTATAATGACCTCAACCAACTGAAAACGACAAAGCTAAAAGCCACTCTAAACCAACCAAACTTCAAAAACCAAGCTAAAAGACCGTGTAAAATCTAAACAATCAAAACTCAACTAAGCTCAATCAACTAACAAACACCCTACCAACAAATACCCTATCCACCATGCGCTGCCTCACTTGGATGTGTCTGGAGACTTGGAAGCTTCACTATCCTACCTTCTCCTACAAATGGACCTTGACCTAGTTTGGAAGTTCTAGAAGGGGAGTGCAACCTAAACCAAATGACCTAAAACAATCTAAAACCAACAACTGAAAACAATGTAAATGAAGACAACTTCAGATACCCCACCTAAAACAACCAACCTAAAACAAATTCAACCAAAAATAACCTACAGCCTGGCTACACATGGGCATTGTGTTAATGCTTGTGAACATCGGCTCTGAAACAGAGTCAGAAACTGAAATAAAATGACATGAAATAACATAACATCAAAAAAATCAATAAATTAAGAAATTAAAAATAAACTAAACTAAAATAAAACAAAATAAAAATTTGTATCCATTGTATTATGTGTCCTTGAAAGTGGTTTTGGAGCTAAACTCCCCTTGTCATTTCAGGCAAAGAGTCTCTTTGTTATTTGACTCACTGTGAGAGAACGGAACGGAACAGAGTAGAATAGAATAGAATAGAATAGAATAGAATAGAATAGAATAGAATAGAATAGAATAGAACAGAACAGAACAGAACAGAACAGAATAGCCCTGACCAAGCTGAGGGCTCCATCCAGGAGAGCAGTTCTCCGCAGGGCAGGGCCCAGGCCCATCCAGGGACAGGGGCAGAGATGGGCACACACACCTACAACATGGCTCAGGTAGGGACCCAAGGCCCCAGGCTGAGCTGAGACACGTCCCTTGGGCCCTTGGCAGGAGACGGCAGGGGTGGGTGGGGGTCCCAGAGGAGGCTGGTCCCAGCCACTGAGGCCTACGAGCACCCCCAGGACCCTGGCAGAAGTAGACTTCCAAATATTTCAAAGCCACGGAAGGAAATATGTGGTCACTTAGTGATTGTAAACAATACTTCTGGTGACATCAATGACCCTACTGTGCTTCCTCACCATACAAAGTGCAGGCTCCCTGGAAAAATGTTTGGTTTCTCCTCTTTGCACTGAGAAAAAGGAGATGTTCCAGGAGGCAGCAGGGGGGAGGAAGTTCAGGAGGAGTTCTCTCTATAAGTCAACTACTGATAATGATCCAAATCTTTTCTTTCAGGAGCTTCCCTAGAAGAACAGAAGCTCTAAATGTATAAAAAGGTTTGCCCTCAGTCTTGTATATCCCTTGCTCTACCCTTTTAAAATCATGGATGTTATTCACAGACCACCTTAGACCTTGAAGACCCAAACCTTGGGATTCCTTTGGTCCAGGTGTTCCTTCAGGACCTTGCATATCCTAAAAATATAAGAGATTAATTCCAAAGCTTTCATAGATTAGTTTTGCAATTAATAAAATTAAGTAATTACCTTCAGAAGGAAATGTGTCTCTGAAAGTCTTGCTGTCTTTATTTCAATCCCCCTTGCTCACATTTCTGTGCATCTTAGTCAATAACATGGACAGCAGCAACCGATACTAATGGAACAAGGGAAGCTGAGATGTTCTTTCACTCTTACCCAACCTTATGTATGCAGTGGCACAGGATGCTCTGCTGTCTACAAACAGTCACCTTCCTTACTCAAAAGGCTTATTATTAATATTTTTAATATCTCGGTCAAAAGACATAGTAAGCCAGCTGGACCTACTGGAACATTTTTCACCCTGAAAATAATTGGCATTTGAATACTGTAACTTGCATTAGGAATTTATTATGAAATAGTACAAAATTAAGTGATAATCACAGCATATACAAAGAATGAAAGTATGATTTGCACAAATAAATGATTTTCAGAAGAAATACTAACACCTAGGGAAAATAGTCTTGCAACCTGTACCTATAACTTTCACAATCACACTGCTGAATCTGTATAATTTGGCATATTTTTAAAAAGACATAAATTTTACATGGACTGAGAGGAGTTTGAAGCTACTTTCTGTTACCCAAAATCAGATTAGCCCATATGCAGTATATAAGGGTATGCATCATGGCACGGAGGAACACAACGGCACACCTGACACAGTCTGCTAGGCTCCACCAAGCAAGAACTTTTGCAAGTTTAAGTAATCGTAATCCAAACCAGAAGTAATGTGAATGACAGCAATGTCAGACTATGTATTTTTTTTTCTTTTTTTCTGTAAAGAGGAAGAGCAGCAGTAGATTTACATAGCTTATTTAGAAATTGCAATGTCTTTAAGAAGTCAGTGTTTACATTGTGTTGCAACATGCAAAACTTTAGGTGTTTAGGTATTTAGGTGGTCTGTTTCCACATTCCTGATTAAATTTGACTAGTTTGGCTAGTCCTCTTGGCTAGACATGACATGAATACAATAAATCTCAGAGATGCACATAAACTAGAAAAAAAAAGCCAAACTTCCAAGAAACAAATATGGAAAAGCATAATGCAGTCGTACGGAAAAAAGCTGTTTCCAATTAATGTATCAAAAATCATTAACTAACCTTGGTGTATCTTGATCTCTTAGGAACTTTAAGAGATCTTTAAGGAAGAAGCTCATGATTGAGCTTCCACTGTACCAAGTCCCTACATTATTCAAAATTCTTAAAGAACTCATACACTTGTACACAGAGCAAACTTAGAATATTCTGCAGCCAGAGTTACAAAAAAAAGTGAATTCAAACCTCATCTCATGAAGAGAAATTCATGGAAACAGTCTGAGATACAACTGCATGAAAGCAATTCTCACACATGGAAGATCAAGCAGATCTTCCAAAGAATATAAAAGCGACTGATCAGAACTGTAAGCAATGTCCGAGAGGCCAGAAAATGTATGATTAAAATGAGACTTGCCAAAGGTCAAGCTGAACTAGATCCTTAATGATTTATTTATTTTGATGTGTTTCTTTAGCCATATCAATTACAAGGAACGGGGAAATAGAAAAAGCAGCTTTTCTATATTATAGCTATTATACAATAGTGATAAAGATATTAATACTCTAATTAATTAATTAAGTACAACTTCAAAACTAAACAAATATTCTGCATTATATATAAATAAAGATGCTGCTATTGGACAAAGTTGCAAATTTAGAGACAGCTACAGGAAAACTAAAAGTGGAAAATCACACTGTGGAAAACAGAAGCAAAGATCCAAGAGTTTAAAAGGCTCAGAAATGTTTGAGAAATTAATGGTGTCACTAACTAAACACTGCTTCAGCATTTATTTTGAGATCAACATAGGAAATATAATTTCTGAGTATGGTAGAATGATCAGTTTTCAAACGTGTATGTCCCAACAGTTCATGTGATCTAGTAACTGTGACACAGTGGTTTCTGAGAAGGTGAAAATCTTCTGTATTCTTAAACACTGAATAGCTCTTGTGTTTCCTTTAAATTTGCTTGGCACCTGTCATTAGAGTAACAGCATTTACTGGTTCAAAATACAACTTTTCATTTTAAAATTTATCTGAATCTCTCTTGTGCCAGAATCACAGGAAACACCTCTTCTGTAGTTTGTGTATATGTTCATAGTATATTTGGACCATCATTAGGACTCAAAAAATGAGTAAGATGTCACACATTTCAGGTGCTGATACCCTAGTACCTAAAGAATTTCCTCTTAAAATAAAAGTTAGATGATGTGATTATTGCAATTGTTAACTAAACTCATGTCCCATACTTTCCTACGGGAAAATATTAGGAATACAAACTGAATTTCATCTTTTTTATAAAAAGAACAAGTAGGTGACTATCGGAAACAGATGTGAAAAAGTCACTGCGACCCACTTCAACAGTAGCAGAGGAAGTGCAATGATGAAAAATGAAACAGATAAACATGAAAATACAGGCTGCCAATTTTGCCTTTGATATATGATAGACCATTCTATTTGAATTACTCTTAATTTTTCCAAATATTTTGGCCTACTTTATTTATCAAAACAATTGCTGAGTTCCTAAAGATTACTATTATTAAAAACAAGGCTGGTTTTATGAGGAAGAATGCTTTTAGAATGGAAAGAATATTAGAACGAAATCTAAATCAACTACTTGTTGTACCATTAATATCATATTTGTGCCTTAATAAACCCTGTGAATATATAACATGTGAAATATATCTTCTTGGATAATACAAATTCTCTCACAAAACTATGTAATAATACTTTTAAACCTTATTTTTCATTTACCTGAGGTCCGCAAGGTCCTTTAGGGCCAAATAGACCTTCCAGTCCCTATGTATTAAAAAAAAGACAAAAATAAAATATTTTTCTTTACTAATATTACTTAGAAACTACTAATAATTTGGTTGGGCTATCAAAATTTAAAAATAAATTTTAGATAAAACATATTCAGTATTAATTCTTAAACATCAGCTAATAAAAAATTCAGTTTTAAACTATATGCCAATATTCTGCATTGAAATACCCCAAACCACACTCCTTTGTGCCAAAACAAGTCTTTTGTTGCCCTTTATAGACCTCCTTAGTTTATTATAGTTTCTGATACTTTATAGATGGCAAATGCCTGTTTCATCACTGTCTTTCACAGTTTTATAATCCTCCCCAACAGATTCAATATAAAATTTTATAGGTTGTTTTTTTTTTTCTGTTTGTGTTTGTTTGTTTGTTTGTTTTGTTTTGTCTTTAATTCAGAAGGCTTTTAAAACACGCCCTGAATAACTCTGTTATCTGACAAAACAGGTTGTCTGGCCTCCTAACAGATTCTTAAAGTTTAACACATTTAAAGCTTTTTTCATATGAGATATGAAATTCTTCCTTTCTTGAATGATGTTTCAAGTTTTTCTATAATTCCCTTATTCCTGCAGAGATGTTACAAACCCCAAGGGAGACACAAATTTTCCTGTGCCTTCAGAATATTACCATGAAACAGACCTATTTTTCTCTTTTCTTTTGACAAAACTTATTTCTTGCCTTTGAGCTCTTTATTGAAATATCTTGTTTAATAACTGCTCTCTAGGAATTCACAAACACTTCCATTTTATCTTTGATACAATATATAGGATATAAGAAAAAATACACAGAATTACCATTGACAGGATTTAGTTATGATCCATGAGAAATCTGAGCAATGACAATAATACCTTTTTTTTTTCTTTACTTACATAAGTGAGAGAATTTTGAGTTTATTCTACATGTCTAGGTAACAAGACCTCAATTGTTCTTCCCCTGGGTATGCTTCTGAGTCTATGAAGTCAAGCCAAGACTGCTGTTTGGCATCTGTAGAGCCCAGATTAGACTCCATATCCACTTGTAATTCCCACCACAGAGCATATCCATAACTAGAGATGAAGCCAAGGACACATCTAGAGAACGTGTATTTAACACAACTGTAAAATCACGGACAGACTGGTTATCACACCTGTTTATTGAGATTGCCCAGTATTTCCTATTTAAGACTCTGGTTTTCATTGTTTACAGCTTTATGTAACTTTAAAGACATAAACTGAACCTATTCATGCCAGATGTCTTTCTGTCTAAGTTTTAGCGAAAGCAACCCGGTCATTTCCAAGAATGAGGCTAATAAAAAACAGGTGTTTTTCTTTGCTTAAATAAAATCTGCACCTTTCACAGTTTAGAGCAGTAAGGTGTATTTCAGAAAGTACAGAGCTTAGGGGAGGAGAAAGGTGAAAGAGGGATGTAGTTGCTGTGGCTCTCATGCAAATATACTGAATTTTGGCCAAACTGTAAGCCTTTGAAAAAAGTAATCTGCACCCACTTGTTAAACACTTGGATTGGAACAGGGAAAAGAAATTGGAAAGATAGAAGCCAGAGGGACTAAATGCAAAAAGGTGACAGGTCACAGCTGGAGTCTCCTTGGTGCACCATATTCCCCTGTAGCACTTGGAATCAGACTACATTTTTCCCAGCGTTCTTCATCCCGCTCTGGAAACAGTCCATTCAGATGACAGCAATCTAGTCTTGCTGCCTACATTAGCTCAAGAGGTAATGTGGGAGTAGAAGATTTCACATCCTACCTAAGGATAAAATCTGATCCTAATTAAGTCAGTGTTTGCTATGGTGAGTATAAGCCATCCCTTCTGAAATACCACCTTTTTTCTTCTTAAGAAGCTACATTGCTGAGACTTGTAAGGGGAAAGCGTCCCATATTGCTTGACCAAATTTCAGCAAGTGATTCCCACACTACACCTATAAGATACACAAATACTATGTACAATATTAATGTAGTATAATAATATACTACAATTTTAGTTGAAGAGTTGGAGTGTTGGAAAATACTGCCATATCTGTTATCTGTTCCAGCAATTATTCCTTCTTCAAAATGCACACTTGATATTCTACCAGAAAATGTAGAGTTCCCATTTCCAGGCACAGGCCCTTATGACGTCTTTATCTGCAAGAGGAGAAAGCTCTGCAGTGTCAGGTACTGCCTCCCTTCACAGACAATGGCTGACAGAAGAGATCAGGAGAGTATTTTTTTTGACACTGAGAATATCCAAAATGTTTTAGGATTGTTTTACTTGTTTGGTGAAGAAATTTCCATTAACAAGCCACTGCCAATATCTCAGAGGATTTTTACGTCAGTTGTCACCTGCCCTGTTCTGCAGACAGAAGTGGACCTCTGGTGGGCTGTCACACCGTGACACTCAGCACTCTCTGCTCCACACGAGCAAGTGAAATCTCTTGTTTGCAACAACTGGCTTTGCAGATGATAAGCAATACAAGAGACATCACAAGAGTGTCACCGTTTGGAACAGAAATACTATTTCAAAGGCACCAACATGTCACAGAACTACTTTCACAGAAAGCAAAATGACTCCATATTAAATTAAAATTGTCTTTAGGAAAACAACCGACTTTCCCACTAGAAAAAAGTTTTGACACAATTTCTTAGCAGCCCCACGTACCAGTCACAGCCAACTCTTTTCATGTTTGCAGAATTACTGGATTTATTGCATGTGCACATTAGAAAATCTGTATTTACTACACCACCATTGGTGAGATGCCCAGATGAATGGGAGGGAGGATGCTGCTGCCCGACAGCGTGTGTCACCGCCGGCTCCCATGTGGGCAGGCCCGGGGAAGGACATTCGGGCACAGGACATTTTCTGAGGTTCTTTCACCATCTCGGTTCACCGCAGTCTCATCATCCAGCGTGACACTGTTCAGTCGTTCCCATTACTCGCTGCTTCCAGCGCGGTGTAAAAACTGTGCACGCCCACCACCCTGGTGCACCCGATTCTAAGACATTTTTGACAGTGAGGGTGGTGAGACCCGGGCCCAGGTTGCCCAGAGAAGTGGTGGATGCCCCATCCCTGGAGACATCCCAGGCCGGGCTGGACGGGGGCTCTGAGCAACGTGATCTAATTGAAGCCGTCGCTGCTCATGGCAGCGGGTTGAACTAGGTGAGCTTGGAAGGCCCTTCCAACCCAAACCATTCAGTCATTCACCTCCCGCCCCGGTGCCGGTTGTGCTGTCCCCGCCAGCCCCGCGTCCCGCCCCGCGGGGAGGGCAGCTCAAGGGACACCCCGGGACGGGTGACCCTGCCCGCGCCCCGACACTGCCTCACGGCGGGACGCGACCTCTGTCAGCCACGCCAATTCCTGCCATTTTGGTTAAAACACAGCTTCCCAGCGTTAGCCGGGCCGCCCCCACCCGCGCCGTGACCACGCCCCACAGCCCCCGGCCGCCCCACAGCCCCCGGCTCCCCCACAGCCCCCGGCCGCCCCACAGCCCCCGGCTCCCCTACAGCCCCCGGCCGCCCCACAGCCCCCGGCTCCCCCACAGCCCCCGGCTCCCCCACAGCCCCCGGCTCCCCCACAGCCCGCGGCTTCCCCACAGCCCCCGGCTCCCCCACAGCCCCCGGCTCCCCCACAAGCCCCCGGCCGCCCCACAGCCCCCGGCTCCTCCACAGCCCGCGGCTCCCCCACAGCCCTCGGCCGCCCCACAGCCCCCGGCTCCCCCACAGCCCCCGGCCGCCCCACAGCCCCCGGCTCCCCCACAAGCCCCCGGCCGCCCCACAGCCCCCGGCTCCCCCACAGCCCCCGGCCGCCCCACGGCCCCCGGCCGCCCCACGGCCCCCGGCTCCCCCACAAGCCCCCGGCCGCCCCACAGCCCCCGGCTCCCCCACAGCCCGCGGCTCCCCCACAGCCCTCGGCCGCCCCACAGCCCCCGGCTCCCCCACAGCCCCCGGCTCCCCCACAGCCCCCGGCTCCCCCACAGCCCCCGGCCGCCCCACAGCCCCCGGCCGCCCCACGGCCCCCGGCTCCAGCCGTGACGCCACCACTTCCCAGCAGCCGCCGCGGCACGACAGAAACGCAACCGCTTTTCCTTCCCCGCCCGCCGGAAGCGCCACAGCTTTTCCTTCCCCTCCGCAGCCGGGCACCCGCCTGCGCCTCTCGCTTTCCCCGCGGACAGCGGGGCCGGCTGGCGGCCGTGTGGAGCGCCCCGCAGCCGGGTGAGCAGTTGCCGCGGCCGGTGCGGGTGGTGGGTGGTGGTTCGCCCCTCAGCGGCCTCCTCGTTGCTCGGGTCCCGCGTCGTGCCGGGCTGAGGCCTACGGGCTCGTAGGAGTCGGGCTGAGGGGTAACCAGCAGACACATAAAGGAGGAAGAGTAAATAACGCTTCCTTCTCCTGCTTCCAACTCCAGTGCGGCCCTTTCTCCAGTTGTAGAAGTTTATAGGAGGTGTGGGGCCTTTGTGTGTCTGCGTGTGATGATTCTGGACATACAGCTACTGAAAACGTAAGTGATGGTGAAAACAGCAGTGTAAGCTTGTGAATGCTGGTGGGACACATACCAATGAAGAGAAGGCGTGTTGGGGCAGAAGGTGGGGTTAGGGGCAGGAAAACAAGATGGGGAGTGGGGAGTTGTATTTCTGTAGAAATCTTCAAAGAGGGCAAGACTTCCAGTTCTGGGCCCCTCAGTTCCAGAAGGACAGGGAACTGCTGGAGAGAGTCCAGCACAGGGCAACAAAGATGATCAAGGGAGTGGAGCATCTCCGGTATGAGGAAAGGCTGAGGGAGCTGGGTCTCTTTAGCTTGGAGAAGAGGACACTGAAGGGTGACCTCATTAATGTTTATAAATATGTAAAGGGTGAGTGTCAAGAGGATGGAGCCAGGCTCTTCTCGGTGACAACCAGTGATAGGACAAGGGGTAATGGGTACAAACTGGAACACAGAAGGTTCCATTTAAATTTGAGAAGAAACTTCTCAGTGAGGGTGACAGCACTGGAATAGGCTGCCCAGGGAGGTTGTAGAGTCTCCTTCTCTGGACACATTCAAAACCCGCCTGGACACCTTCCTTTGTAACCTCATCTGGGTGTTCCTGCTCTGGCAGGGGGCCTGGACTAAATGATCTTTCAAGGTCCTTTCCAATCCCTTACATTCTGTGATTCTGTGAAGACTTTTTAGGTTATAGAACAGACTTAGACAGAACAGACTGACTCTAATTTCTGTCTATTAATGCACATGAATTAGGCAGAGAAGTTTTCTGTGTGTTTTAGGGTGTGGCTCTTTATCAGCACTACACCCACATATCAAGCCACATCACATTTCCTTTGATTCTTTCTTCCATGATAATGAAATAATACTGGTGGGGGGGTTGTAAACACAGCAAATCCTGCTGTCAGTTTGTTTGTGGTTGTGTTGGTTTTGCCTCAGTAGGTATATCACAGCAAAAACAAAGCGTGCTGCTGTGGAAGGGATTCAGATTTGGGCCTGAAATGTGTATGTGTATCAAAGTCATTCAGATGTTCTTGTTTGTTTGAAGATAATTCCAGATTACAAAAGAATTTGGGGTTTGATAACATTCCTACAAATTATTTTTTCAACAGTTACCATATGCATGGATGTCACCTGAATCTTCTTACAAGAGCTTAACTTGCTTGTAATCTTACCCTAAACATGAGTGGCTCCAAACCCGACATTCTGTGGGCCCCACACCACGTGGACCGATTTGTTGTATGTGATTCGGAATTGAGCCTTTATCACATTGACTCTGCTGTAAGTTCGGAACTCAAGGCAGGGTCCTTGCGCTTATCAGAAGAAACTACAGCTACGCTCTTGTCAATAAATTCAGATACACCGTATATGAAATGTGTGGCCTGGTATCCAAAGTATGATCCTGAATGTCTCCTTGCTGTTGGACAGGCCAATGGCCGAGTGGTACTTACTAGCCTTGGTCAAGATCACAACTCAAAATCTAAAGACTTGATAGGCAAAGAGTTTGTTCCCAAACACGCACGGCAGTGCAATACTCTAGCGTGGAACCCGCTAGATAGCAATTGGCTTGCTGCTGGGTTAGATAAACATCGGGCTGACTTTTCGGTGTTGATCTGGGATATCAGTAGCAAATACGCCCCAGAGACTGCAGTTGCTACAGAGAAAGTAAGACTGTCAGCAGGAGATCCAGAAGTGGGACTGGTAGTAACAAAGCCGCTGTATGAATTGGGACAGAACGATGCTTGTCTCTCTCTCTGTTGGCTTCCACGGGACCAGAAGCTGCTTTTAGCTGGAATGCATAGAAATCTGGCTATCTTTGATCTGAGGAACACGAGCCAAAAAATATTTGTCAATACCAAGGCTGTCCAAGGAGTGACTGTTGATCCCTATTTCCACGATCGTGTAGCTTCCTTCTATGAAGGTCAGGTTGCCATATGGGATTTAAGAAAGTTTGAGAAGCCTGTTTTGACCTTGACAGAGCAACCAAAACCCTTAACAAAAGTTGCGTGGTGCCCAACAAGAACAGGACTGTTAGCTACTTTAACAAGGGATAGTAATATCATTAGACTGTATGACATGCAGCATACTCCCACTCCTATTGGGGATGAAACTGAGCCAACAATAATTGAAAGAAGTGTTCAACCATGTGAAAACTATATTGCTTCATTTGCCTGGCATCCCACAAGCCAAAATCGAATGGTAGTAGTGACTCCCAACAGGACTATGTCTGACTTCACAGTTTTTGAAAGAATTTCTCTTGCATGGAGTCCTGTGACATCATTAATGTGGGCTTGTGGACGACATTTATATGAGTGTACAGAAGAAGGAAAGGCTAGTTCATTGGAAAAAGACATAGCAACCAAAATGCGGCTCAGAGCTCTGTCAAGGTACGGTCTTGATACTGAACAAGTTTGGAGAAATCACCTACTAGCTGGAAATGAAGATCCTCAGCTGAAATCGCTTTGGTACACTCTGCATTATATCCTTTACTTTAATGTAGTTTATATCTTGAAGAAGTAATATGCCTTTATATGTAAACCAGTTACATGAAGTGCATGAAAATCTTTTAAGTATAACACAACATCCTGTAAATACTTTGCATATATTAATAGGATGTGACTTTTAATTAAAAAGAAGTTTTTCAAACACTTGGGAAAAATTAAGCTTCCTATACATGAAAATACTTATGAAGCAGTATACTGAAGATATGGATCAAAAACTTACAGGAAACAAAGGTCCCTTAGTTTATGCTGGCATTAAATCAATTGTGAAGTCATCTTTGGGTAAGAGTGTGCCAACTTTGATAAGGTTTATTGTAGTATTGGTACAGAATGATGCAGTCACGGGCTTGTCTTTAAAAATTGTTGAAAAGAGTCTATTTAAAAATACAGAAATTATGTATTTGTATTTGTGTTTTCAAACATGTAAGTTTACAGTTTATTTTACAGTACTTTCCAGAATTTTCAGTGTTCTTTTCAAAGTTCCACATGGAGGTGTAGTTCTAGAAAGCTGACTTTACTGTAGTCCCTGCTAATGCACCGACTACGTTTGTATCACTGTTTAAATAAGCTGCCTTATTCTGAAGTGGTAATTGCCCGTGGTGCATCACATTATGCTTCTCATGCTCAGTGAAGTTTTTATTAGTATAATCTATTATTTGAATCTTTCTTTCTGTATTCATTATGTCTTATTAATATTTATGCTCCTTGGAACAAAAAAAAAAAAGTCTTAAGTGGTGAGAATGCTTCTAGCACGTTGATGCTTGCTAAGAAGAAGAGAACTGGTAGAGCAGGTGCTTAACTGTGTATTACATGTTTGCAAATTGGATATACTGATCACTCCTGTCATCTGTGACAAGAACCTCCAAAACCTTAGGAGGTAGAGGAAAGAAAAAGACTTAGTGAGGAATATGTGTCAAGTCTACATGCATGACTTTTAGCAGATCAAAATATTTTTGTGCATGCTGATCCTTACCATGGAGTTTTTAGTGATGATAATTTAAAGTACTAAAATACGATACTCAGCTTTTGTCCTCTCATGATTGAAAGTGAAGTGTTGTGTCGCAATTGCAGTTTAAATTGTGATTTAAGCATAATTTGACTTATTCCCCATTTCTAGGAACAACAGAGAACCTCAGGCACAGCAGGAGTGGATCTGATAGACAGGCAGATATTATTCAGTATCTGAGTGAGGAGAGATCCTTGGCTTTGCAGCTCTGTGGGTGGATAAAGAAGGGAACAGACTTAGATGTGGAACCTTTTTTAAATTCACTGGAACAGGAAGGAGACTGGGAGCGAGCAGCTGCTGTTGCACTTTTCAACTTGGACATACGGCGAGCAATACAAGTTCTAAATAAAGGAGCTTCCTCAGGAAAAGGTGTGGATTGTGCTTGGTATCTTTTGTTTTGGCATTTTATCACCTTAGTAGATTTTTATGGAAGATAGTATGGAAAAGGTGCCTGTGTTGTCTTATAAAAAAGTTGCTTGAAGTGGTTATATTGAAGCCTGAGAATCTGACAAGTCCTAATCTTTCACTCTGCAGACTATCATATGCTTTACTGTCTAGTTAAAATCGATTTTATGTTTCAGAATTTCCTATTGATACAGATCCCAGAATGTGTTACTCTCAGAACTACTGGCTTCTTTTATTTTAATGGAGTTGCATGTTGGCTGCATGTCACGTACATCTGCTTCTGTCTGGCTGTGTGCAGCCTTCTGCCAGTGCAGTGGCTGCAGAATAACTGAAATGTAATATGTAGGGTCTGCAGAAAAACAGTTGTTTTGGAGTAATATTTGGTAAGAGTTACAGTATATGAGGGAAAAGTTAAGACACTGGAGCCAGGAGATGGAGGTATTTTTGCTCTGTTTTCTTAGCAGTATTCCTCCTACAACTCCGATTTGCGTCTTTGTTCTCTTTTTAAATACAGAAGACTATCTTGTCACTGAAGTGGTTTGGTAAGGCATGAAGGAAGCTGTTCTTGGTGGGGGGAAGCGTGTGTGTGCTTTACATAGAGAAGGTTCAGAGCAGAGACAAGCTATCTTTGAATTAAAAAATAAAATGGAACTTTCCGACAAGATTAATATTTAGATTAAATAGATTGTGTTTAGGAAAGTTGTTGACTTGAAGCTGCTATATGCAATTGTCATCCTCCAACTAGGTCTGTTAACGTGATGGCTACATGTGCAATCCTATCTTTTAACTTCTTGTGGATGTGAATTATGGTAAAACAATATTTTATTATAGCAGTAGGAATATATTTAGCAGTTCAAAACTATTTCAAAATACCAGAACCAGTATGATGTTGCTTAAAGTATAACTGAGGCTGTCATGCATGTGGGCTTGCAACTTCAGAGCTGCTAACTGTAAAGTAGAAACTAAGAAACACTAGTGTATGCACGTTTATTTTAGCTAGCATTAGTTGTACTGCATTTTGTCTTGCATTCTGACAAAACATTCTGCTTCAAACTGATACTTTAAGTTGCAGTTTTAATTGGATTTTTTAAAGTCCTTAAATTGAATATTGTTTCATTGATTGTTTTTAATAACACAGGTGATCTGAACCTTAATGTAGTGGCAATGGCTCTGTCAGGCTACACAGATGAGAAGAACTCGCTTTGGAGAGAAATGTGCAGTACTCTGAGGCTGCAGTTGAACAATCCCTACTTGTGTGCTATGTTTGCTTTCCTGACAAGTGAGTCTGGTTCATATGATGGTGTTTTGGTGAGTAAATTTTTCTTATATTAGAATTCCTTTAAGTAATAGGTAGATATATGTATACACATATGTAGGAGAAGTGCTATATACTCCATTAATTAATCAGATTAGAATGTATTATTTTCTTCTGATGGTGGCCAGTACCTTTTTTTTTTTCCTCCTAAATAGACATTTCATATTAGTGAATATTGTGTTAGCAGACAAAGCACATAAAAACATGCATAGGCAGCCAAAATATCCAGTATAGTCCAGATAGAGGTATTTTTTTTTAGTGTGGAATTCTTAAACCATTAGAAAAGCATTATCAAAATAATTAAAGCAGGAAGAAAAATGGAGAGAGAGAGCTTAATAATAGAAATGCACAAAGCAGAGTTAGTGCAGGGGAGCTTGTAGAACTTTCATCAAGCTATATTTGCATTGAATTGTATTGTTCCTTGTTAAAATAATTTTACTGTGTTGAAACCATAAACAGTAGTTTCATGTCTTCTGAAATTGGTATAAACTTGCTATTTGACGAGCAAACTAAATCTTTAATTATGAGATACTTTGAGCTTTTAGACGGGTAACATACTTGGTCCTTGGTTAGCCAACAACAAAAATACTTGATTCAGTAGGAATTATTCAGATCAAGGGAAGAGTCCTGTAATGCAACAGGGTCATTTTCCTCAACCTGTTAAAGCCAAAATTGTCATAATATAACGCTTTTAAGGTTTTAAATCAGAATAAGGGAAGAATCTCAGAGGACAGAAACCAAAGTCTTTTCTTCTTTTTACACTGGCGTGAGAGAATGCTCATGTTCTCTGGATATTATGTAATAATTTTATAGTTGTTTTTTGTTGATGAATTGGAAACTGACAGACAAGTATTTTAATTTTTACTGTAAAGAAACCTGTTGAAATTTATGTGGAAAAGCTGAGTACCAGAACGAATCTAGTCAAGGATTCTATTCTTAAGTGTCTGGGGTTTTTTTTGGTGTTTGTTTGTTTGTTTTTAAACTTTTAGTCATTATTTTAGGAAAGAATCAGGTGGTTAGACTGGTTATTTTATTTTTCTGTTTTTGAATTTGTAGTATTAGTTATACAATAGCACAAATGTTCTGACTTTCACAAGCGATGTATTGAAAAAGCAGAAGCTTGTGTGTGACGCTAGTATTCCCGTTTTTCTCTCCAAAGTATGAAAACAACGTAGCTGTACGAGACAGAGTGGCGTTTGCTTGCAAGTTCCTTAATGATACTCAGGTAAGTCTGTGGTTGAACATTTAAGCAAACTGTTAAGCTTTTTTGGTGGAAGAAACTCTGGGGTGGAGGCTTGAACGCTGGAAGAAATTAGTGAAGAGTGACTTGTTTTCTCTCATCACAATACGATATAAGATACGGTATGATCTGGTTGTCAGTTTGTACCTTCAGCTTAATTTTGTCTTTTTTTTAATATTGATGACATGCTGGTTTGTTAAATGTTATTGCATTAGCTATCTTACTGGGTTTCTATTTATTCAGCATTTATTTCCAGATATTTACCTTCTCTTGAATTAAGGCTTGGTTTTAAAGCGAGAATGTTTTTTTTTAATTCACTGAAGTATTTAAAGAATACGTAACCTCCCTCTTTGTACTTCATATCGAGAAGCTTAAAGTTTGCTGATAAATATTTGAATTCCTGCAATATAGTCGATATAGTCATATAGATTTTCCTTTATAGCATTCTGTAAACAGTGTATTCGGTTAGCAAAAGACACTGTTAAAGGAGGCCATTCAATTGCTGAAAGTTTTGACACAGGCCAACGTAAAGTTAGGAAGGGATGAACAAATGGCAAAAGTTCAGTGTTGTTTGTTTGTTTGTTTTTTTAATAGTTGAACAGATTTATTGAAAAGCTGACAAATGAAATGAAAGATGCTGGGAATTTGGAGGGAATACTGTTAACAGGGTTGACAAAAGATGGAGTGGACTTGATGGAAAGTTATGTTGACAGAACTGGAGATGTCCAGACAGCAAGCTATTGCATGCTACAGGTTGGTGTTTTACTCAAAAATAAATTTCTATAGGAGGCAATTAAACATTTTCTTTAGCAGTATAATATTGAATCTTGTGAGGTAAAATGTATTTTCCATAATAATTTGACAATATTTATCATGCCTGTTTTGTGGAATCATCTGAAGCATTCAATGTTAACTACAAATGTGAATCTTCACTCTCTCTGGTTGAAATAGCTTTAGGAGATTGTAGGGGAAAGAGGCAAAATGAGAAAAAAGCACCTTTCACTAACTGAATTGGAATACCCATTCCCCTGCCTGCTGCTGATGTTTTTTCTGATAGGTTCGAAACATTATTTTTTGTTTTGAGATTATGACAGAGAACTGAGGTGAGGGGTTTTTTTTGTTTGTCTGTAGGTATCAGTTTTGGTTTTTTTATGATGGCCTTGTCTTAGCCCTTACACAGTTGCAGCTATCGCCAGCACTGTATTTAACTCCACATGTAATCATAACAATGACATAGACTCTGATATGTGACAGAATTTTATTATCCTTCGTCTGACAGACACCAGGTTTTAGTGGACATGGCAGCACGGGTATTTTCAACCAGAGAGGCAGACTGAAAAAAACTTTTAGCAAACACATTATAGTTGAACGGATCTTTTTTTTCTAAACAAGTTAGACTGTATCATTTCTCATATCTTGTAGTACTCTTAGTAAAGTCTTTTGAGAAAGTGAGTAATACGTGTTGCATATCTTCAGCCTGTGTCTGACATTTTTTCCTGCTTGCTTTAGGGTTCTCCATCAGATGTACTTAAGGATGAGAGGGTTCAGTACTGGATTGAGAACTACAGGAACCTTTTAGATGCTTGGAGGTTTTGGCACAAACGTGCAGAATTTGACATCCATAGGAGTAAGCTGGACCCCAGTTCAAAACCTTTAGCCCAGGTAAATGTAATTCTTGTATGAACTGGGACCAATCCTGAAAGGACAGTAGCATGCAGTTCTATAGAAAAAAGTTGCTGGCTGCACTTTGGCTTTTGTGAAGATTCAAGTGTAAAAGAAAGACTTACGCTAAGGCTGCCCTAGAACAGTAGCCATGCTTTTTTCAAAATAATTTTTGAGGAAGGACTTAAAAACTGTTTTGATAGAGAGTACAGAAATATGGTAAACAAAACTACATTTCTTCATATCTAATCTAGGAAGTCAGTTCCCTAGCATTTTTATTAAAGTGTGTTTTATTTTTTTTTTTCTTAAACCTTTTTCTTTCAAACAACAGGTTGTCTTTCAGAAACTGTAACTTTTCAATACTTTTTCTGGGGCAACTGTTTGTTTGTTTGTTTTTTTCCTTGGGCAACTGGTTTTTTTTTCCTCGCACACTGAAAAACAAAATCAGAGATGTATCAACCAGCTGAATTCTGCATCTTGGTAAGGATGATGCTGAAATCAGGGAATTGAATGAAGAACCAGTTCAAATTGGCTCTGTTTTAATTGAAGCAAACCTTGAAGCTATTTTGAAGCCCTTGATCCTAAACTAAAAGCGAACAGCAGCAACTTTCATTATCAGTTCTGAACATAAGCTAAACCAACAACTGACGCCCTGTACAAGTGCTTAACATCTGGTGGCATTTTTAGCCACCATGGTGTTACCACAGCACATTCCGCTCTCTCACATCTGCTAAGTATGTGCATTTCAGGGCCCACTGGTGTCTAAGGTTTGCTGTTTTGGAATTCGTGTATCTGTCGTGGCTGTTTTAGGAGAGCTGCATCTGTACTCCTCCAAGCAGGTGGAAGTTGAGTTTACTGCTCCTTCTTTATGCGATCAACATAAACTACCCCTGAAGAGTTTAAAATATGTGCTCATTGGTATCAAGTCACAACTTGTGGCACAGGAAAATCCTCATGTTGGGGACTCTAGAGTGCATCGTCTGACTATAAGGAGGAAAAGACCAGATTTAATTAAGTAAATTTCATTTCTGCAATTATAACTTTGTATTATCTTAAATAATACCTTTCCAAGTCTTAGCAATTGTGAATATTTTTATGTGCTTTTGAGGCAAGTGAGCATCATTAAGGCCTACTTCTCAGCACTGCATGCCAAACATATAAGCCAAGTTGTTAGGAACTCAGTCACAAGTAGCCTTGGCTTTCCAGGGCACTGTCTAGAATATCCAGTAAATAAGTCTTTGTTAGCTTAAAAAAAGCCAAAAAAATAATCATTTTGTTTTGTCCTCTTTAGGTGTTTGTGAGTTGCAATTTCTGTGGAAAATCTATCTCCTACAGCTGTTCAGCTATTCCTCATCAGGGACGAGGTTTTAGCCAATATGGAGTTAGCGGTTCACCAACTAAGTCGAAGGTTACAAGCTGTCCTGGTTGCCGTAAACCCCTTCCTCGCTGTGCGCTTTGCTTGATAAATATGGGAACACCAGTTTCCAGCTGTCCAGGTGCAACATAGTGGATTTTAGTTATTCAGCTAGAGTACTAGTTAGTGGCCTAATTAGCAGTTCCTGTTGGAAGACCTTGTCTTGCACCTTTTTCTATTTGTATTCATATTGTAAATATTCATTCTCATCATTGTGAAGGAGGGAGAGTAGAACACTTGTTTACATCACATCTGATTTTATGATGAAACCTATGTTTAAATTCCTTGGTGTCAGACCATATGCACAATTGCTTGGTTCTGACCATTTTCCCAGTGAATTGTCAGTGAAATTCCATGGTTAAACAGATGAAAAGATTCAGGCATTGTGGTGGTCAGTATTGTGAGCCTTAAAACTGTAAGAAATGGGAAATGAGATTGTTGAGATGAATTCTAGACACTAGAGAAATCTTAGAATGTAAATGAATTTATTTTTAGCTAGAAGAGGAAGAGAGAATAAATGTAATGTGGTCAACTTTCTGTCATAAAAGCACATGGGTCATGCTGTCACAGCTAAGAGATAGTATGGTTGGAACCTCTTGGTTCTAAACATCTTGAGCTCAGTGTTATACAAGGTCTATGTGAAACTAATTTTGTCCATATTTTTAAGTCAGTCTTGTTATAGAGTCATGCACAGCTGTGCAGTTGTCATCTATTCATATCTCTCATTCTTTCACTGATACATATATTTTTTATATATTTATTTTTATTTTTAAAACAGAACATTTCATATGCAGTAAAATAGGCCCATAATTCACTGGAACATAAATCAATTGCTGAAACATAAATCACTGTTGAAAGAGATTCTGTCTGTGTCTGTCAGATGTGAAACAACAGCTCAGCAATATAATTCTTGTTTTGGCTTTCCACCAGTTCTTCTTTGTTTAATAATTTTACTGAGTTCTCTTTGAAAATCAGGCCACTTTTTCACATGATCCTAATGTCAAATTTGTTCTGATAGTATTACTGGGACTGAAATATAAATGAAGCATAGTTATTTACAAGCATATTTGTGGGGGTGGGTTTGCCTCTGCACAGGAGGATCCAAGTCAGATGAAAAAGTGGATCTTAGCAAAGACAAGAAGTTAGCCCAGTTCAACAACTGGTTTACTTGGTGTCACAACTGCAGGCATGGTGGACACGCTGGGCACATGCTTAGCTGGTTCAGGTAAGTTGATGTTGAAATCTTTCTTATTTGACATGTGTCTGCTGCACTGGGTAGGGCATGCCTGCTTTGCTGTATCTGTCGTTATGCTTTGTCAGTTTAGGGCATACGCAAAGCCACTATGATGCTGAACTTTTTTGAGATACTATGTCTCTGCATTTACTTAAATGTTTAGGTTACAAAATTCTTGTTTGATTTTTACCTGTTGTTTTCTGTTTTTCTGCTATTGTTATCTAGGGACCATACTGAGTGTCCGGTTTCTGCCTGCTCGTGTAAGTGTATGCAGCTGGATACAACAGGGAATCTCATTCCAGCAGAGACTGTCCAAGCATAAATATCGTTTGAAAATGTGGGGCTCTCTCATGGATGTCCATCATAGTCCGAGCATGTATTTTAGATAAAGGTCATTTGTGACTTACTGACTGTGAAAAAATAAATTGTGATACAATTAGCAAAATGATGTGTGTATGACTGTGCTTGCTAGAAACGGGTATTCCTGAAATGAGCCTCTGTGTGTGGAATGTGGTCCTTGTTCCGATGGTTGAAGCTGTTCAGTTTAAAAACACTCCTTGAATTGTGGAGTCTTTGGATTTCCTAAAAGTTGGAGATTTCCTAAAAAATCCAAATAACTTTTAATAATTTTTCCAGGGTAGTGCTGATCAGCCCTTTTATTTGTTTTCCAAACAAAGCAGTGTTTATATGCTGTGGAAGTGGGCCTTCAGAGTAAACACCTAGAAAGTGTTTTTCAGAAGATCGGGAAGTGTTGCTGTAGGTTCCTCTTTTCGTTGCTTGATCACACTTTTTTGTATGCAAATGATCATTTCCTTCTAAGATCATTCAAATCGCCACTGTTAAATGTATTCTAAAGATCTTTGTTTTAAAGAAAAATAAATTTCTTTTCCCAAGTTTTGTTAATAGTAAAGCGATATCATTGCTATTCAAGGTTTTTAATTTGCCCACATACCTAAATGATGTGAATTTTAATGCTAAAGAATTTGGGGGTTTTGTCTCCTAGCGATGTCTATATCCTAGGGGAGTACCCTGAAAAGTCATGTATTTGTTTCAGTGCAAAGTGCAGGGAAACTATAGGAGGTTTCATTTGATTAATTAATTTTTTACATAGTACTGTGAAGATCTGAAATCTCAAGGACTGGAGACTTGTAAATATTTAAGTTTTAAACTACATGCTGAGTTTTGACTACAGAACATTTGAAGACTTTTGGATAATAAGCATTTCCCTGTACTGCAGAAATATGCTGAGAGGTGGGAAATCAACCTATATAAATCCTGCTTCTGGTCACTAGTGGCTACTAGTCAGCTCCCAAAAGGCTGCACAATTTTAGGTCATTGACCAGAAGTAGTTCTAGCTATGTTACCAGGTGGAATCAGGATGATTTATTAACTTGGGAGTCAATGATATTTTGCTAATACTGTGCTAGGAAGTAATTGGTATTGTTGTCCTTCACTTTGTAGGCAACAAAATTCACACAAATTAGGGAAAAAAAACCCCACCTGTTTTAAGGCGTGTGATAATAACATCAGTTTACTTGGTGTGTGTTTATTTACTACTAGAAACAGTATATGAGTTACTTAACACTTGCGTGCTATGAAATACTAAATGGAATGCTAGCAATAATCTGGTACCGTATTGCCAGGACTGTGAAAATTGCTATTTTAAAAGAGAATATATTGTAAAATACCACTAGTTCTAAGTACTCAAGTGTAGTTGCAACAAGATAGAATGTGGAAACGTAGATGTACATAATTACATTCAGGACTTTGGGTTATATTTTCTAGTTTAGCATTAATGTCGTAATACATCTGCTACATTTATTCTGATCTAAAATTCTTACCTAATAGACAAAGATCTTTTTAAAGTTAAAAATCTAAGAGGTACTTGATATGTGTAGGTATGGGAGAGCAGTTACTTTGTTTTTTTCTTGTCAGAATATTTATTTATCTTTCCAGTATTTTTGCACACCTTATGTTGCTGTTGAAGAGCTATTCAGAATGTTCTCCATTTATAAATGTAAACTGGGGTTTAATGTATGATACCCTATTTATATAAATAACAGGCAATAAAAGTTTTGCTTTATGGAAATGAGGTTTTGGAAGTGTCAAGGAAATGTTTTTATTCCTCTGTAGTAACAACATTTAGAAAATTTTCCTGATAAATTCCATGTCCAGGTGAATGCAACTACTAACTTACAATGTTTTGTTTTCATATGTAAAGAAAACCCATTTATAACATTTTCAACTTGACTATATCATCAGTTTGTGTCAATTCTGTAATTTCATTAAATTAGATGCTTACTTTGATACTTGGCATGTCTTTGAAATGTTTTGGATTATGAATATGTACATATTCTGGCACAGTATAATACCAGTTCTGGTTGTTGTAATTGTTAATCAGGCTTTCAGGCCAGTAATTACACTATTTGCAAAATTTACAAAGTACGAGGTGTATGTTTTTTAATGATGAGGGTTTTTTTTTTATCCTTGCTTTGCTTTTAAACTAATAAAGCTGTGATTTTGGGGGTGATTTGTTGTCTCCTAACAAAAAGTATAGCTACAGCCATTTTATTGGCTGCAGCTACTTTTACTGTTTCCTTGTATCTGCTCAACCCTGATAGAGTTAACTAGATTAATGTAGCCTTGCATGCTAAATGTTTTCACCCTGTGGTTCATACTGATTACACCCCATTCTTTTCATTTCATTACATGCTTCAGCCTTGCCTCCCTTCCCTCATTAAGCACACACACTTTCTCTTTGTATGCATAGGCTGCTTGCAAATGTGCACAATGTGAGTTGTGCATGCCCCAGCAAGGACAGCAGAGCAGGTCTGGTGGTGGTGACCAGATTCTCCTTCACCTCTGTTTCAGAATTTTTTACAGTTTACCCTGCCAGACAGCTAAACCAGACTGATAATTTAAGAACTGTTTCGCAAAACATAGCTCTCCAACTTGAGAACAGTATTCCATGAAGACCGGACCACGTAGCAGCCCCTGCAACAAGGCAGGCAGCCTTCAGCTGCCTCTTGGCATGTGACATGAGCATTATTTTAATATCAAGAATATTTTACAGTTCCTTGCATTGCTGTCTTGTTAGTATAGCCAGGGTAGGCCATTTATTCACAAACATTGAGAGGCTATAGAGAAGCAGATGAATGAAAAGCACATAGTGGAAACCTTATGTATCATCCCTGCAGGACTGCACAAACAAGAAGAGTCTTTGCTGACAAGTGGAAACTGCACTATTTCCCACTCAGATGTCCTGAAACATTTACACAGAAGACCACCTGCACAAGGATGGTCTCCGTATGGGGTGAAGTGCTATAGCCATCTAGTGGTGGCCTGTTAAATCAGGCCTGGATGGTCTCAATGACTAACTGTATACATTTGGCAGTATACATTCACAAAATATCAATTTTCTAAAGTAGAATAGTACAAAAGACTTTAAAATGCTCACTATTGCATGCAATTATTAAGAATGACATTATATTCTACTGAGCACTAAAATATAGCAGTGATAGCACTACAGCATGGGGCACTGTATTGCACCACATAAATCTCATGTTCTTGTTTGCTGTAGGAGACTGACTTGTACTTCAGAGACCCTCCTTCCCAGTGGCAGTAACTTTGTCATTGTCTGTCTTCTAAGTAGAGAGGGGGAAAAAATAGGTCATCTGTTAACTTTATCACCGACCCAGTTTGTAGTAGCTTTGATAAATAAGAAGACTTTAAAACATAAATTCCTTGACTGAAAACAGAGATGTCTATAAATAAGCACACGCTAGCCATCTTAATGAGGCACTTAATCTACATATTAAACCTGAAACCTGTTTGTATGAAAGGTTAATGAAAATGGCTACAGTTTACTTGAAATACTTTGAAATATTTTATTTATTAATTCACAGGTAACATTTTCAAAGTTAGATTTTACTTTGACTGTGTTACCTTTGGGAGATCTACTTTTGCTACATGCTGCAAGTAGCCTGGATAGTAACAAAAGTGGGAACTGTGGAAGTTTGTATGATTAAAGTCATCACGACAAGCTGGCTGAACCTGGTACTTCTGCTTAGACTCCTACCAAGAATTAAGGTTGTGATGGGAACTCAACAGCACTTGAAATCCCCAAGCCTAAGTAGACATCTTCCAAGTTTCTAACATCAGTGCCAAAAGGCAACTACCTTGTGTTAAAATTACCCATATCAGGTAAAATAGAACAGGTTTCACCATGTATCACCAAAAATCACACTCCAAGATAAAACATTGACACAAATAGTTAAATGTAGTCAGATCTTTTTTATTGGATAAGAGGCCATTTTGAAGATAGAAAACACTCCCCATGTTCAATAAACTTGTATCAAAGCAAAAAAAAAAAAAAAAAAATCTTTACAGCATAATCCCACCAAATGTCATCAATACTAGTTTTCTGTAAAGTATCCTAGAACCTCTACCAAACATAAGATGCCTAGAAAACTTCAGCTTCTAGCAAGTCCAGTCCTGCAAGAGAACACTCCTCAGGGATGTCAAGGGTTAAATATATACAGAGTGAGATATCCACAGAAGTGTTTTCCTTCTTGCTGAATAAATACATTTTCAAATTAAAACATTCTTCACTGGCAATACATGGCATATATAACAGCATCTTTTCATTTGTTGGATATAAATGCAACTGTTAATCACACTGTCAGGTACAAAAGTTAAGGTACTGTTGTCCCCTCTGAAGCTCTAAATATATGCTGAGAAAAATCAGTTGTTCTCCCCAGTACCGAATGGGAAGTATTCAGGGAACTCATGAATAATTTTTAGTGCTTCATTGTAGAGTTCCAGATCTGAAAGATGGCAAAGAAAATGGTTATGATGCATAAGCTAAATGCCCCACAAATGACAGCATTAGAGCACTGCTTATTTTAAAGCAGTAGAGCTGAGCATTCCCAGGTATCTCTCATCCTCCCCAGTTTTCCCAAGGCAGCCAAGCTCTCATTGCTTGCTTTCTGGAGGGTTATTTTCAGGCCTGCTAGCTGCACAATTGCACCAGGTCCAGTGCAAGGCAAGAATCATGTGGTCAGGAGTAGAAGAATGATCAGACCATAGCAACGATCTAGACTGGCTCCAGCTTTGAGTCAGTCCCCACAGTTTGTACACAATTTCTCCCATATCACTCTCCTTTTCTACATTCTACTTCGTATGTGGCAGCTTGAAGAAAGCACTTGTCCACAAGAAAAGACAATCAGGCTCTCCCTTACTTATTGAAGAACAGTTAAGAACTCAAAATGAATGTGTAATAATGTATACTCTTACTTACCAAATGGACTTTTATCTTCTCTGAACTGGACATATGACATACACATGATGGTTGCCTGATTTGTTACTCTCCCCACAACTTCAATAACTCCTGAGAGCTCTTCATCTAACTAGAAAACATACCAAATATGAAATTAGTATCACTGAATTAGCTGCTGTCTCTACTGCACAGCACTTAAGCTAGGAACTCTCTACAACTGATGGTTTGTTCATGACACATTCTGCTCCAGAGTTACAGCTTTTGTAACAGCCAGTTCAGTACTGATACAAAAAACATATAAAGAGGCATTACAGGGAAGATATTAGTTTACAAGTATATAAAACTCTGTCACTGAATTACTGAACAGAAATTGATCTAAGGCATAGAGAGTAGAGGAACCCAGATTTCAATGCACTGCATTCAAACATGAGTAAGTTGTAGAGCTCTGTAAGAGCTGTGGAGGTATCATGCATGCCAGAGAACAGTTCCAGTATTCCAGATTCAGGAGGTATAACTGGAAATTATTTCTTAAATAATCTGCCAGTAAGTGTTCAGAATGCAAAGACACTGAGATTAACAAGCCTTTAGTTGAACATGGAAAAAAAAAAGCTACAAATTTTATTTTACTCCAAAATTATATAGCTCAAATGTGTCTTCTTTTTTAAAATACTAATTTTAAGAGTGTAGTAATGTTTCAGTAATGGTCGTCCAATGCCGAACTCTTAACTTTCTAAGAAGTCTTCAGGAACAGAACAATAGATTCCCTCCCCCCAATAATTTAGGGTTTCTTTGTTGAAAGGAACTACACATGTGCGCACACACACACAAATTTATTAAAGGGGAAAAAAGTTTGAAAGCATTTTGATTAGCAAATCTATAAGCTCCTCTATCGACATGATGCAAAACAGAGAGATGAACCTTGGATAATTTTTCTGCACACACCAGTTTCTCCTACAGCAGTGGAACAGACTGTGAAGTGCCCAACACTGCAGCTATGCATTTACAGAATTCGACCAATTAGTCTGTTGGGGAATGTTGTGGAATCATCAGTCAGATGCTTACACCTCAAGTTTTAGCAACCCAAGGCAAGAAACCTTTTCGTGAACTCAAGAAAGAGTTAGGAGGCAGAACTTCTACGACAGACATTTTTTTGCAGTTTGAAGGTGAAGTCAGCAAGCTTAACATTCGTAAAACAAAAAACTCTTTGCCAAATCAAACTGCATTTTTCATTAAGGAGAGATTCATGTCTTGAAAGTTAGGAAGTACCATGTGCAATTATTTCATATGGAAATGGAGAGATTTCTCAGCATTTAACAACTTATTCAGAGAGAAAGACATAAAGACTACACAGATGCTCAGTTAAGCTAGAGCATTAGCCATCACAAAGAAAATAATCCTTTAATTACAATATTTGCTAGAGGAAAAATATAGTTACAGAGAGAAGAGAATGCCAGAGTGTTATTATTCCTTTGGTGGTACATGATAACAAAGGAAACAATACTTTCTGTGCAGTAACTATAAGTGTATCTTATACCTGTTATATTAAATTATTGATTTTTATTTTTTTTAAGAAAGAATGCTTCAAGCTAACTATGAAGTTTACAGCAATTCTGTGACAAGTGTTCTGAGAGGATACAGAAATGTCAACTCAAAAAACTCTTGAGAATACCTTATTCTTGTTTTTTTGCATTATTTTCACAAAATAATCTGTTAGTCATACCAAGATAAAAGCAATAAGAGAGAGAAAAGTCAAATTAAAATAAAGATATACGGTGAAATATATTACATTTTAAACAACCAATAGAGGAAGACACAGTAGCCAGACAGGCATGTGTCTGACAAGGAATGCATTTTCAATGCCAGCTGAAAATTGACAAAGACCAAGGCAGTTCATGAATATAGAGACTGCAAATTAGCTGAAAGATGTAAGAAGCAGAGGCAATTGTGGAAAAGGGAGATACCAGGGATTATTTTTTTTCCAGACTCTAAACTCAACAGATGCAAGGCACACATAGGCTTCAGAAGGGACAAAACCTCTGGTACACAGAACCACTAAATGTTAGGGATTGGAAGGGACCTTGAAAGATCATTTAGTCCAATCCCCCTGCTGGAGCAGGAACGCCTAGATGAGGTTACACAGGAATGCGTCCAGGTGGGTTTTGAATGTATCCAGGTGGGTTTTGAATGCCTCCAGAGTAGGAGACTCCACAACCCCCCTGGGCAGCCTGTTCCAGTGCTCTGTCACCCTAACTGAGAAGAAGTTTCTTCTCAAATTTAAGTGGAAACTCCTCTGTTCCAGTTTGTACCCACTGCCCATTGTCCTATCACCGGTTGTCACCGAGAAGAGCCTGGCTCCATTCTCGTGACACTCACCCTTTACGTAATTATAAACATTAATGAGGTCACCCCTCAGCCTCCTCTTCTCCAAGCTAAAGAGACGCAGCTCCCCCAGCCTTTCGCAAGGGGCAACATATTTCCAAAGTGCTCCTTAACTCACCGGCTCGTTCAGCTCCACAGTCGTATGTTTTCCTTCCCCATCCGAAAGCACGAAAAGCTTCCCCGTCGGATGAACCTACAACAGACATTAGGCCGCTCCGAGCCTTATGGCTTCAGCCGCCTCAGCCACAACCGCGCAGCGGCGCTTCCCGCCGCGATCCGGCCGCTCCAGGCCCGGCTGGAGCCGCCGCGCTCCCTCAGGCCCGGCCGTGAGAAGGCGATCCCCTCCCCCGCTCCCCCACAGGCCCTTCGCAGGGCAACAGCGCCGCGCTCCGCCCCGAGACCCCCTCGAACAGACCGCAGACCTTCTCGACGCGGCCCACGAAGCAGACAGGCCGCCCGATGTTCTGCGCCAGGTGGGCTGTAGCGATGCGGCGCCGCGGCACCTCATGGATGTCCCCCATGGCGGCGCGGTTTCCCGCCCTTTGGCGGAGGGGAGGGGCGCCGTTACCACGGCAACGGGGGCGGTTGGGGCGGAGGTGGGGGTGCGGAGGGGAGGAGCGGCGGGGCGGGACTTCCTGTTCGCCTGACGCGACCCGGAAGCGGAGGTGGCGGTTAGCGAGCGGCGGTGGCGGCGGAGCCGGGCGGGCCGGTGGGTGACAGCGCGGCGGGTGTCGCCGCGGAGGGGAGGCCGGCTCGGGGCTCAGCCCCGGGGAAACCGGGGAACCCGGTTTCCCCGGGGCTGAGCCCCGAGCCGGCCTCCCCTCCGCGGCCCGTCCGGCCCCTTCCAGACCTATCCGATGTGTGTTTTGTACTCGAATAATTTTTTCCTAAATCATCTTTTATTTCCCCGCGCCTAACGGTGAAAGGGCTGGAAAAAATGCCCTATGAGGAGTGGCAGAGGGCTTTGGGCTTGTCTAGCTTGGAGAAAAGGAGGGCTAGGACTAGAGAGGTCCTCCTTTCCCTCTACTTTTCCCTGGTGAGACCACATCTGGAATATTGTGTCCAGTTCTGGGCCCCTCAGTTCAAGGACAGGGAACTGCTGGAGAGGGTCCAGTGCAGAGCAATGAAGATGATGAAGGGAGTGGAGCATCTCCCTTATGAGGAAAGGCTGAGGGACCTAGGTCTCTTTAGCTTGGAGAAGAGGAGACTGAGGGGTGACCTCATTAATGTTTATAAATATGTAAAGGGTGAGTGTCACAAGGATGGAGCCACGCTCTTCTCGGTGACAGCCAATGGTAGGACAAGTGGCAATGGATACAAACTGGAACAGAGGAGGTTCCGCTTAAATATGAGAAGAAACTTCACAGTGAGGGTGACAGAGCACTGGAACAGGCTGCCCAGGGGGGTTGTGGAAGGCGTCCAGGCAGGTTTTGAATGTCTCCAGAGAAAGAGACATGGGGAGGATGAGGGATACCTGGGAATGCTCAGCTCTTTCTCTGGAGACATTCAAAACCTGCCTGGACACCTTCCTGTGTAACCTCATCTGGGTGCTCCTGCTCCGGCAGGGGGATTGGACTGGATGATCTTTCAAGGTCCCTTCCAATCCCAAACATTCTGTGATTCTGTGACCCTGGGGAGATGCTGAACTCTCCTCCCTCGTATCCAGTGACAGGACACGTGGGAATGGTTCAGAACTTTGCCGGGTGAGGTTTAGGCTGGATAGTGATAGGACAAGAGGAAATGGCCTCAAGTTGCACCAGGGGAGGTTTAGATTGGATATTAGGAAAAAATTATCCACAGAAAGGCTTGTCAGGCATTGGAACAGGCTGCCCAGGGAAGTGGTGGAGTCACCATCCGTGGAGGTGTTTAAAAGACATTTAGACGAGGTTCCTAGGGACATAGTTTAGTGCTATAGTTAGGTTATGGTTGAACTCAATGATCCTGAGGGTCTCTTCCAACTGAAATAATTATATGATTCTATTATATGATTCTGTGATATTAGGAGGCATTTTTTTGCTGAGATGGGTGGTCAAACACTGGAACAGGCTTCCCAGAGAGGTGGTCAATGTCCCAAGCCTGTCAGTATTTAAGAGGCATTTGGAAAATGCCCTTCATAACATGTTTTAGCTTTTGTTCATCCCTGAATTGGTCAGGCAGTTGGACTGGGTGATCATTGCACGTCCGTTCCAACTGAACTGTTCTTTTCTGTTCTATTTGTTTGATTTCATTTCACCATTAAAGAGCTTGCACTCTAGGGTTAGAGCAACTCATGGATGTGAGACAGAGCTAGTATCTGGACATGGTGTTCTTACCACACATCTTACCTTTTTCCGTACGTCCTCCCCAACGGTCCTAACGTGGAGAGGTTCCTTCTGATTGCACTTGCAGCAAAGATGGCTAATGCTGTCCTGGAGTATATTAGCTGTAGTGTTGCCAGCAAGCTGATGCAGGTGATCCTTCCCTGCTGCTCAGTACTCGTGATGCTCAAGTGCTCAGTCCAAGTTCTGGGTGCAAGAGAGATGTGGACTTACTGGAGGGAGTCCAGGGAAAAGCCACAAAGATGATGAAGGTGCTGAAGTGTGTCACATATGAGGAAGGGCTGAGAGAGTTGGGACTGTTTAGCCTAAAGAAGAGAATGCTCAAGAGGGATGTTATTAACATGTATAAATACCTGAAGCAAGGGCGCAAAGAGAATGGAGCCAGTTTTTTTTCAGTGGTGCCCAGTGGCAGAACCAGAGGCAATAGGCACAAACTGGAACACAGGAGGTTCTGTTTGAACGTCAGGAAACACTTTTTCCCTGTGAGTGTGACCAAGCACTGGCACAGGTTTCCCGGGGAGGTTGTGGAGCCTCCAACCTTGGAGATACTCAAAAGCCATCTGGACGTGGCCCTCGGCAACCAGTTCTAGGTGGCTCTGCTTGAGCAGGGGGTAGGACGAGATGACCTTTGGAGGTCACTTCACACCCCACCCCTTCTGTGGTTCTGTGGTTTCGTTTCTATTTCTAAGACCAGTGTTTCAGGAAATACTTGAGAAAATCTAACTCTGCCCTGGCTTAAAAGGGCAAACCCCACACTGCCTATGCATGTGCTGTCTCTTCTAACCAGCTGCAGGTTCAGCTTGCTAAGGAGCACCAAGTGGTTTTTGTTAGTTGGCTGGGTTCATGTTGTGGTGGTTCAGGAAGCTGAACTAGCTTGCCAGGGAAACAACCTACTGCTAGAAGCTGTGCAGAAGGAGCACATGGCCAGGGAGTGCTGTGGGGTTATATCTTCTATGGGGGGGGGGGGGTAGCTGATTGTCATCTCCTCAGTGTCAGTGTGCCATTCACCTTTTGAGTAGTTTCTTTGCAAGAGAATATGCTCATCTCCTTAGCATATCTTTGGAGATTTTAAAGAAATCATAAACCTAACAGTTGGAATAAGATGCAGCAGGCTGCTGCAAAGTGGTTCTTCTAGGGCTATTTTGTCTGCCACACTTGAAGGGTCAGCTGTTAAAAAAACACACTGTTGAAGTTCTTACAAATATATGTCTGTATCATGCTTAGCTGCTGTTTAAGGTTTGCAGTCAAAAGAGAACTGGTATTTCTGCTTCCCTTAAATTTTGTAAAAGAAGTCTTTGTCAGTGTTTTGTTATATGTGTGGGTGTTTTGGTTTTTTTTTCTATTTCTGATTCTTGACACTTATTTTCCTTTTTTCTGTTTTCAAGAAGCACAAACTAAAGGAATATGACTAATGTTAATGCCAGATTAAAAAAAAATCCATTGTATTTTTTTTTTCTTCAAATAGTAACTTACACTATGCCAAAAGCTTTTAAACTGTTATTTTGGTGTCACAGAGAAATCATTTTGATGTGCAGGTTCTTGAATCTTAAATTGTTTGTTTTCATGTCATAAGCAAGGTTGTACAGCACTGTAAACATCTTGCTCTTTTTCTGATTGCTGCTACTTTGGTGAACCACAGCAGATGCTATGGAAGAGAGAATTGCCCTGCTGCTCTCTTTTTTCCACTCCCATAGACTACATAGCTTAAACTGCTCAATGTGATATTATTCTGGTTCTTTCTTTAAGGTCAGTTTTGTGTCTTGTTCTGACCGCGTTTCATCATTTATGTAATTACTGGCAGTGCCGCTGCAATTCTGCTTTGCTGTAGTCCTGGGCATCCTCTCTTTATCTTAGTTTGCATCTTCGATGTTTTTAATATTAAATTACCTTTCTCCACCTATCACTTGTGAATATGCAAAAGCTGAAAAGTAATGCTAAAATGCTACGATCTTCATTGTATAGAAAAGTTTTATTGGATGTAACATATTGGTTTGGCTTAAAGGTCACCCATACTTCTTGTCAAAGGAGACTGACAAACTGCAGGAGGAATAAATTAACCCCTTTGTGCAGCTCTGTAACTCATCTTTGTCCCATCCCACATATGTTCTCAGAGCCTCACAAAAAGACAAAATATTTCTTGCAGCCTCACAGAATTGCTATAGTTTGCACTGTGTTACTTGCTAATGACTGAAGCGGTGCCAAAAGCATTATTCTTTACTATCAGCGACTGAGATTGGAGAAAGAAAAAATTGTGTTCACTTTTTGGTGAGGAGGAAACATGAGGAGAAGGGAATTGCATATTCCTACCAAGGGAGATTTTTATCTCTAGGCAGTGAATTCAATTTCAGGTCTCCTATAGAAATGAAATTAATCCCATCTGGAAGGGAAAAGTGCTGTGCTTTGTAGGAGAAATTGCCACAGGAACGTGGTGCTGCCTCTGAATGGCGCGTATATTTTCTGTGATTTTTGTGCTGACAGCTTTAAAAAAAAGCCTCACAACTAAGTGCTTTTTTTTTTCCCCTGGTCTGTGTGACCGTGCATCCAGGTCCACAAACTTCCAATTTAATTTTTACTCTGAAATGAAACTTGTGCAGAAACTGGTTGTTCTCAGCTTTCGTTAACTGAAACCTCATCTTATCTACAAGTAGTAAAACTCCAGCCTGATTCTGCAAGTGCTTAACCTGTGTTCTTATCTTCAAGAGCACGAGTGTTTCCATTCAACTCTGTGTTTCTTTGTTGGACAGTGGCTTTGTTCTGTTTTTAACATGTAATTCAAGAAATTTAGTGGTTGCATTTCCCCTTGCTGAAAAGATTTATGTTTACTTTTGAAGTACCGTGGTTGATAAAATTCTTAAGAGAACAAATACCACAGACGTCCCAGCATTGCCTGCCTGCAGCTTTTCCTTTACCTACGCCATACTGTCTACAGGTCTACTTTTTGTTTCTGTGCCCCTCTTCTGGTTTTTTTAGTCATTCTTTGTTATTTATTTAAAATGTAGTATTATGTTCAAAGGTACTGAACTGTGGCAAGTAGTAGCTGGCAATCACCTTCCTCCACAGTGAATACTCAGACCTGTAAGATCTGCAAGTACAAGTTTTGTTTCTAAGTGGTGAACACCCAGAGAAGGAAACAGCCTCACTAAGCATGTGAACTCTTTTTTAATATGTGAATTCCTACCACTTCCACGACATTCACGATAACAAAACACAGCATATGCTGTTTTGTTACTGCTGGTTCCCTGGTTTTAACAGCCTAACAATTTGAGACCCGAATTCAGAGGATACTTTTGTTTGCTTTGTTTGTTTCTCTGCTTCAAGCAAAAGGATGTGTGGGGTTTTTTTTGCTTGTTTTGTTTTCTGTTTGAGCAATGCTGGAATTAAATGGAATTAAGTTAAAGCTACTTCAGAAAGTGAAAACTACAAAGTAAAGATCAAGTATCATACATATAGATAAGTGGATTTTGTTTCTTTTAGAGAAAATGGGATACTCGGGCTGCCTTCTGTCAAGGAAAGGAAGAAACCTAGTATGTGAAAGTGTTTATAACATTAATTTGGCTAGATCAAATTGTACTGATTGTTAATCTACCCTGAATTAAATAGTATACTCTGAATTAAAATATATGTTGCCTTTTAAGCAGTGATGTTTAGCTACGTTAAATATGCAGCATTTAAAAGACAACAAATGCATGGTTTCCTGTAAAACTCTTTTGTGCCGTGTATATACTGATTAAGATGCTTCCTTTCTTTGCAAGAAAGGAGAATAGTATGTGATAAAGCTGAAAACTGTACAATAATGCAGAACTCAAAGAGAAAAAAATGTGATTGGAGTGACTTCAGCTCTGGCACCTGAAATGGCTGCCTGGAATCTGAGCCTTTACCAAAGTTACCTGTAAGATTTTACACATCAGCTTGATTTCGCTTCTTGTTGTTGCACACTTAAGATGAAGGTAAAATTGCATTTTAAACTGTTCCACAACTGCCTCTCCTTCATACATCATCGGAGCAGAAACCTGACTCTTGAGCATTACAGCACAGGTTTTTACCACTTGAGCTATGGGACTGACAACCCTAATTGGTAGCAGGAGAAGACTTATTCCCTGAGGGCTGAAAAAGGAATATGCTGCTGGCACCATGTGTTGAGCCTGGGTGTGGGGGAAGGTAAGGAATAAATGAGGTAATTAGGAGTTTCTACTGTGTAATCTCCACAGAACTGGAAATATCAGTATTTCAACTGGTAAGGTAGGAAAATAAGTAAAAAGGAACAAAATGCAGATAAGTAACATTTTCTTTTAATTACTGCATATCTGGGACTGGGTGGTTTGTTCTGTTCTTGTGTATGTTGGTGTCGTTTATTTGGTTGCTAGCAATTGTACTGCATCAGCATAAGCAAGCAATAGCTGGCCAGCCTGCGGGATATTCAGTCTTTAAGTCTCAAGTATCAGGCCACAGTCTGAATCGTTGCTGCTTTTGCCATGTTCTATTTATATACTATTCCTGAAAGCCAGTGCTCACACTTCATATAGGACTTTCTGTGAAATCAAGTATGGAAGACTTTGGTATTGCTTTTAAAAGCAGAGTTGAGGCAATTTATATCTGGTGAATACTCAGTGCTGATTGTGCAGTTAATTGCTATCGGTCACTGACTAGGGGAAAAAAAAGTCTTGCTTATGGTACCGTGAATATTTGGGTGGGAAGTGAGGATTTCTAGCAAATAATTAATTCAGGATTTTTTTTTATATATATATATTTAATCCAAACACTGCATGGTAGCACTCTTCTTTTTGCCAACCTCTAAATATTCTTATTTGTTAAATTTACTGTGAAATAATATTATTGAAACTTGACACTGTGTACCTTTTTTCTTTAGACTGGACTTCTTTCCTCTGTTGGACGTGTATGTTAGTCGTTGCTATCAGTTTGTCAGTCCCTTCTCCTTTAAATGTTGGTGTCTGCAAAGTAAATCAGGATTCTGCTCCTCAAACTCTACTTCAAACTTGAAATTATATTATTCCATTTGTTTACTGATTTTACATTGGCATTATAGTTTATGAAACCTTCCCCTCTGTGTTTGGCACCCAGCGTGTTTCAGCCAGACCACAGGCTGCTCCATGGGCTGGTGAGGTCCAGTGGTCTGAGTTTGGCCCTTGGGGACAGGAGGCGGCTGCTGCTCTTTGCTTGTTGTCCCAGCACTGTGGCGGGAGGAGGCTGGGAACACTCTCAGCTCCTGCATTCACTGGTGCCAGCTGGGTAGAAAATAGAAAGTAGGTGGTGGTACATGGGCAGTCCTCTCAGTAAGCCGAACTTCTGGATATGTGCTTTGTATAGTTCTGTCGGTTGTTCTTCACAAGAGTCACGCTTAAGAGGCTTTTCTTATAACTTTTCTTGGAAGAAGAGAAGCTTCCTTGAGTCTATGTCTTAAAGTTCAGAATGATTAGTTTGGTTAGAAGATTGGATGTATCCATGTTTATGGGGTGGTTCATAGGACATAATTTTGCAAAAGCTGGCCCAGTTGCCTATCTTCTGTCTAGTGCTCATGAAGTTTTTAATATGATTTTGTCCTTTCTAAGCTATTCAGAATTGCTTCCATGTAATATACCAGTCTTCAGAGAGAATACATCCTGGCCATAATCTTTTGCAGTTGATGTTTTTATTCCACTAGTTTTCTTATTTTGTTGTAGCTGCTGTGAACTCAGATCTTAGCTGCTTTGGAAGATTCTTTTATTGAATCACTGTTGTGAAAAAATTTGTAATATATGATTTTGTTGCAGTTTCTTTTAAGAGAATCAGTGGTAACTGGTAATCAAATTCACCCAAGTGTTAATCTGGCTCCAAGATTGCAAATGGGAAAAATGAAAATAGATACTATGCTAATGTTATAGGAGTGGGTGAGTTGGTCTTTTAAATTGATGCACAGACACTTAAAACTGAAAATCTCTTGTATAGTTTGCTTCATTCAGGTATTCCTGCCTTATAAAGCTGCACATTTTATAGGATCGTGTTTTGGGCTTCGAAGTTTAGATGTTTTATAACTAACTCTGCTGAGAAAGTTGGTGAAACAACAATTCAAAATAGCACAAAAATATGGAAATGTGCTGGATAAATGCTGAAGGGTGTTTCCTTACTTCACTTTCCTTCAGAAAGGTTGAAGTTGTGGGGTTTTTTTCTTGGTTGCTCAGTAGGGTGTTTTTTGTTTGTTGGTTTGCTTTTTTTAATGCTTCCAATCCATTCAAAACTCTATAGAAACGTCTGTTATACTTCATTCTCTTTTTGCCTATTGAAGTCAATTGTTACATCACAAGGTAATCTATCTAACATAGAAAATGCACAATATTTCCAATCTGGTAATAAAGACTAAGCTGTAATACCATGTATGTGGCCTTTGGCATAGCGTGAGCTTCTTATGGTAAATTCTGATATTTTATATTTATTTAACACATTTTTTCTTCGTTTTAGATAACGACTCAGAAGGAAATAAAAAAAAAAGAGGTTATGTTCAGCTTCTTCCGAAAAAGTCAAGATTCAAAGAAGGTTACGGTGCCAGAGAGAGAGGCAGATGGATTTGTCATTGTGGGTAAGTGGCGCTTCTTTATAGAGTGATTCTTATCATCTTTGGAATGTAAAAATTTCTTTGAAGTGCTTAGACCAAATGAAATGTTAAGAGAAGCCATGATAAAAATTGTTTGGAATTCTTACTTTCCTGAAGGAATTAATATTCCTAATCTCATCATTTGGACTAAATAGCTGACGTTTTATTTCCATAGGTACGGACTCTTATTCAAGAGCACTGAAAATGTAGTTTCTTGTCTTCCTCTCATATTGTGAGCAAGAAGTTGTTATGTCCTTACAAAACAAGAATGCTCGAAGTTGAGGCTTCTAGCTTTATGATTAGAGTTGTGGGAAGAGAATATCTTATTGCAGTCGTTAGATGACTGTTTTTCAAGATCCTTCCGTTTGGTGTTACTCTGAAAGCCTTTTAAATTAGAAGCCAAGAAGCATTTGTATATTTCTAATGGCGAATGTCAATGTTCTGTCTCAGAATCTGGCTTTTTCTCAGTTTGATGAAAATTAACCAGTTTAAGGTTTTCCAAGTCTTTTCGTTATTCAAAAACTAATCTGAAGTGTACTCACCTGTGAACTGTCTAAACTTGGAGCTTTAGTCAAGCTCTTTCACGGGCTTGTAGGATGGCTCAAGTGTGCAGAAGATAAAGAATTTATTGCTGTCATGCTGTAACTGATCCTTTTCTTTTTCCTCTTGAAAATTTGTGTTTTCCTCCTTGTAAATCTGTCATCATCAATATTCCACTTCTGCTGCTCTGATTTACTGACTTATTCTTATCAGGAATCTTACTGTGTTTCTGTAGGTGTTACTTCTTGAGCATTTTCAAGTCACGAAAGCCTCTAGATTATAAAAATCTAACAATATGAGAGACTATTGGAACTCTTTCTGAGGAGAACTTAATTCTTTGTAATAGTTCTCTATTAAAATAAATCTTCCTTCACATCTGTGACTCTGTGTTGTCATGTTTCATGGTTACCTTCCACTAGATTTTGTTAATCTGCACTGGTCACATCAAATCACTCCAGCACTTGCATTGTGGGAGGGTCAAAGGAGACACGTATTTGTCCCAAAAAAAGTCTGGAGATCATTTAGAGTTTTAAATCTGTAATAAGCAGAGAGTTTGAGTTCTGCACCCAAAAGTTGCTTATGTCTCACAATTGCTGGGCCTAATTCTGCATTCACTTTAACGTCATTCCTTTTTCCTTAAATGCTGTCAGTGACTATTAAAACTTTGTTCATATAAATTCATACTAATTTGATCTGTTAAATATAAATATAAGAACTATCAATTTTCCTTGAATCTTCTCTTGTTTTATTTCTATTTATTAAGATTTTTTGCTCAGATGGAAGTTAATTTAGCAACCTGCAATGAAATGGACTGTAATTTAATCTTAGCTAACTTTTACTGGGCAAAAGAATTGCTGTCAGCCTTGTCAGTGGAGCACATCACTATCTTGCTAGATGGATTTCATTGCAGAATTATAGGTCAGCACTTGAGTAGATACTTACCTAGAAGTTTTGTTTGTCTAGGAATAATAGCAGTCCGAAACAAAGGCAAAACCAAACCACAATACCTAGCTATTCTGCTAGTTACCTTTTTATTATTCAGATGGGAGGTTCTGAAGCTTTTTTGAATTTAGGTATAAAATATTCTAGAATACCAGCACTCAATGTCTTTAACAAATCTCAATAGGATTATAGGACCTTTGGTGTGAATACTGCTGTAGGCACTGGACACTCTTGAAGGGAGTGAGAATTTAATTTCTTAAGTTGGTTTCTACACCCAGTCTTTCATTGAAAGTATGTAAGAACAAAAACCCTGGTCTGCTGATACTCTGTGGACATGGGAGGAAGTGTTTTGCTTTTCTTTCCTGGAGAAAGAAGAGGAAAAATACATCCTCAGGGGACGCTTGCTTCTGATTCCCACTGTTGTGGTCAGGAGAGCTTGTCTGTCGCAAGTCCCTTGCAGGATTGTTCACACTGTGCAGCACTGATAAGGACAGCCAGGAGCCTTACTGGAAGTCTGAATGAGCCCTATGAAGAAAGAATCAAATGCCATGTCCATTACCTATTCATTAATGTTGTGAGAGTACTGAGCATCACAGTTAAATGTAGATAATTGGACTGTGATTATCCTAACAATATTTAATTATTTTAATCTCTTTCTGTATCATCTGCTACTTGAAAAAAAGGGAAGATGGTTCAAAACTTAATTGAGAAAGAACCACCAGAGCTATCACCATTTCAAATCTTGAGGATCTTTTGTTTGTTTTCTATTTTTTTTCACAACTCCCGTTATATATTACAATAATTTAAATCTACTTTTGCTTGTTGAATATCAATGCATTTGGAATTTCAGTATCTGAATACCTGTTCTTTGACTAGAAAGATTACTCATAAAAACTCTTGAAGCAACAAAAACAACTGTGCAACGTAGTAGCTGAAAGATATTCTCTATTTTATCTTTTGAGGCAAACACTGCATGTGTGGGAGTCAAGAAAATATAATTCGTAATTCACTCGCCACAAAACAAATATAAAATGTAATTTTCTACCAGGGACTAAAGCATTTTTACCTCTACCTACCAGTTCACTTATTTTCCAGATACTGGTCATCTCATCTGTTCATGAAGCTGTAAAAGTGGTGCTTGTTCTATAACAAGCAGAACTATTATTTTGAAAAGGGAAGAGACTTATGAAATACAGACAACACATGTGGTTGGTTTTGATGAGTGAAACAATTGCAGAAATATGAAAAAAGTTTCAGGGAGTTGTCTGATTATCACAAATTTGCCAAAATTCAGAAAACAAGTAAGTTTCCATTTAGCTTAGAGATTTTGAAGAGTAGTCTTTTTTAAGAAATTTTTCATGGTTTGTGGCTTTTTCTAATATAAAATAAGTTCCAGCCTACCATCCATTCTTACTGTTGCTAGCCAAAGAGAAGACAGGTTAGAGCTAGCATTTTGGTTTGGCACACAGCTAAATATCTCCCATCAGATCTCAAAGATGCATGCGACTCGTAGTCCTAATCTCAGTCTCAGATCAGGAACTGAAAACCTGAGACAGCAATGCTGCTTCCCATGTGTATTTAGCAAGAAGATCAGAAACTCTACAAATATCCACATGGTGCAGATGTTTCCACTGGGGTGGCTGGTCAGTGTTTTTTGCTTGAAGACAATGGAAATATCACAGAACCACAGAATGGTTTGGGTTGGAAGGGCCCTTTGAAGATCATCTAGTCCAACATGCCTGTCGTGGGCAGGGACATCTCTTACATTGTTCAAAGTCCTGTTCAACTTGACTTTCAACACTTCCACTGATGGGGCATCCACAACTTCTCTGGCCAACCAGTCCCAGTGTCTCATCACCCTTATTGTAAAACAAAATAAAACAAACAAATGAACAAACAAAGAAAAAACACTTATCGCAGAATATTGTTCTGCATGTCCTCTTGAAAAAAATACTGCTGAATGTTATTTTTGTTTTCAGGTTTAATTTAAGATGCTGATGTGCAGGGTTTTAATTACTTTTCCAGAAATTTTGATGTAAGCCAATGTGAGGGAGCAGCAAGTGGTGGTGCTTCTGCTGGGCAGGAGAACCTGCAGCTGAGTGAGGGCACTGAGAGGCCAGGGGCTTGGGTAGGGAACTCGCCTACGAGGGCTGTGGTCCCTTGTTGCCTAAGCAAGGACAGCGGAGCAGGCCTGGTGACGGTGACCAGAGTCAGTGGAGAGTCCTCAGAAGAAGTCCCCAGGGAGGGGGCAGAGCTGAGGCCAGGCCGGGTGGTCAGATCAGTGGGTTGGGGTCACCGAGGTGCATGGACAGTCACAGGCATCCCTGTGGGGTGGCTTGGGCAAGGACCAAGAACCTGAGATGAGGCTTCTCCTCCAGCTCTTTGCCCAGATCCTGATGCATGTGCTCAGTGCTGGCCATGCGTATGGACAGCTAAACCCCTGGGGCTGGGGAAAGGGTTGCTGAGCCCGCTGGTGACCTCGGACCTGTACAGCCAGGGTGGTTGTCTTGCTGTTTGGTGGCATCTGGAGGCAGCATGGTTCTCTGGGGAGCTCTTGATCTGAGCCTTTGACCATGCCCGAGTTCAAGTCTACTTTGTTTACTTTTAAATTGCATTTTAAAGGCCAATCTGTTTCATGGATTTAAGAGTTGTTGGGTTTTGTTTTGTTTTCTTTCAGGGATCTTTTTATGTCATAAATTGGAATGGAGTAAATGGCTTGGAGAAGCAGCTCAGTTGCTGGTGCTGATAACCCTGATTTGTAAACATTTAACTTCTGATTCTTCCTTGAGCTTATGACAGCTTCCTGTTTCAATTTTTTAGATACAAATTAACATGACTTTTCAAACTGACTAATAGCTATTATGTCAGAGCTCTGCTCTTGACCTCAGGTAGGGGTCTCTAACACGTGGTAGGGAGTATTATTATGGACTTACAGAGAGCATTTGACTGTCACCTGAAGGTTGTTTTCTGACATCCAACAATTTTGGTGTAGATTTTTTTAAAGTTCCAAGAGTAAGTGCCCAAGGAAAAATGGGCAGGCATGGGATTCTCGTCTGCGTGGTGTGACTGTCACAGACGCAGTGAGGGTATGGCCACGGTGAAAAGGGTTGGCAGGATTTTTATAATGAAGATACACTCCTGTTCTATAAACCTCCCTTTTCCTTACTGTGCTTTCCTAGATGGTTGAGGCCATATAGAAATAGTAAACAAATTCTGAATGAACACTTGCTTGTTATGCTTCTCACTATTGGAACAAGTATGATTTTTACCTGTTATGTTTCATCTTAAGAGAATATAAATAGTCATAGACATAAGAAATTAAGTGTTTTGAAATCTCTTCCTAATAAGAAGAAGGACATGTGATATTTAAGCGAGTCCTGGATCTCTCAAATTAACCGACATGTACCTCTGTTTCGATGCTGATGTCTGAAGAGAAGGAGCTCCGCAGAACAAATGTGGCCAGACTTGCACCAACATTTAAAACCTCACAGAAAACAAAGTGGGAACTGCTTTTTTTTCATCCTGTGAGATGAAATACAGTATAAGGCAAAAATTTCTTCATTATTAAGAAAGTAGAAGAGAACTGATATTAGATAAAAGGTGGAAAGTTCAGGAACTTTTTTGTGAGAAGGAAGATGTTGTAGAAATCATCACTGCTACATGTTGTGACAAAGTCAGCAGCATAACGGGATGCAAAAGGAGTACATGAGTTTAATAAATTATGATGGATGGTAGCAGATAGTCTTATCTCAAAATGTTGGTGGTCACGTATGGCTTACTATCTTAAGCTAATCTCTGCAAGGCACTCAAACTTTGGCTTTATCTTAAATGAAGTACTTTAAGCCTACTTGGCTGTATTCAGTACATGTATTACTGAGTTAATTCAGTATTGTAATTCCTTCATATGGGATGGTCCTTGTCTGTAAAGAGGAGCATCCTCACTCAGCTATGAGACTGGAAAGAATGATTTACAGCCAACTGAAAGTTTCCCTCTGTTAGCTACAGTTACATCGCAAAATAACATCTTTTACAAATCAGGAAGTCTTCTGTGCTGGAGATGTGAAAAAGTAAAATGATCATCACTAGTCAGTCTTTAGTTCTGGAAATCTTGACTCTGTTTTTCTGAAGAGCAATTTTACATATATTTCTTCCTCTTTAATTCCAGTTTCAGTTTTGACATGAATTTATTTTGCATGTAGATAGTCTTTGGGGTACCTTTTATTGTGGAAGGAAGATTTGGATAAATCGCATATTTGAATTAAGGGACACCCCCGCTGTCACCCAACATGATATAAAGACCTATTCGTTTACACACTAATCTTGGTAATACAAATCTCTACATATGTTTTTAAGAACTTCTTAAATGTTTGCTTCTGAGAGAAATGTGCAGTTTTAAAATCTTCAAGAGTGAGTATGTTATTAAAGGAAAATTTAATATTTTGATCCTCTGAAATCAAAGGAGTACTGCATATGAGCTTTTTACTGCAATTCAAATAGGTTTTTGGTTTCTCCACTCTGTGTACACACTTCAAAAATTAAATGCATCAAGAGATTTGTAAAATCTTAGTGTTGTTGCTGCTGCTGTTTGTTTTCTAGGAGGCAGTAGTAATGTGTAGTAGATTCCTGTAAATCTCTAAATTGTTTTTTTTCATTAATATTTAAGGAGCTTTTAGTGGTGCTAGTAAGGAAGGCTGGGCTGCTGCAGCGTTTTAAAATATACTATTACATTAAAGAAATGCACGAAGCTTTCTGCCAGTTGGAAAAAAGCAGTGTCTCAGTGTCCTTTCACTTTCTGTATCAACGGGCTTATATTATGTATTTTTTTTATATATCAGTAAGTGCTTGTAGTTATTTCCAACCCTGCGGTCTTCCACTAACCAAGCTACTACTTCATTATGTTGTTTAAGTGTACAAATATTTTATACTAACTTTATAATAATATGAGATTTGGAGAAAACTTTAAGTATTTTTTATCTAACGAATACTTTAGACGTGTCAATCTATGCCACTGTAAGTGAACGGTTCCGATACGCACCAGAACATCACTGTATTAAGTGGCCTGTTTCTTAAAGTGCTGCTTTCTGGGCTTTATACTTAAAAATCATTAGTAGCTCATTTGGGCACGGAATTTTACAGTCAGAGTTGGCTGAAAAGGGAGGACGTGTAATTCAAAGACACAGTCCTCTCCTCTTAGCGATCCTTAGTTGCATAAGGAGGTAATGGCTACCCTTCATTCAGTAATGAAGTCAAACTAATCCTCTTGGGTACTAATTTTGCACAAAAACAAACTGCATTTTTCAATAGTACCGCTAGATGGGGATTTCTCTTGTATTCAGGAGTTGTAGGGCTTTTCTCTCCCATACAGGCACACACACAAAGTGGAGCAGTAGTAATTATCAGTACACCATTTTATTAGACTGTAGGTTTTTGACAGATTTATAAAAAGCTTTTTAAAGCCTAATATCAAATCTATAATGGCATTCCAACCTAATAAAAATAATGAAGCTTGAAATGTTGACAGCATGTATCTAGATGTTGGCTTGTAATTCCTTCCAAACAGATCTGTTGAGGCCCATGTGGGACCTAAATAACACAAAGAAGTAAATTTGCATATTTTACAGCAGGGGGAAAAAACAGAATGCAAAAACATGAATAATTAGGAGCACAAGCTTCATGCTATATTAATACTGTTGAAAAGCATGTGTTGATTGTATTCTGAAAGCCAGTAGTGATTTGGTTGAGTGAACTCAGTCAGCATCTCTTATGCAGATTAAAGGAACTGGGTTACAGAACAACTGAAATTCATTGTTTTGCTGTATAAGGAGGTATATTTCCTAAAGGAAATATTTTTTTCCTGAATTCTGTACAACACAGGGAATCTTTTTTAATGCTTCATCAAAGCATGTGTTTTTTGACAAAGGACTATTCAATTCTTCATTTACTTGTGCAACTCTAGATTTTAAAAATACTTCTCTCAGGCACAAATCAGATGTTAGTATTTTTAACACCTTACTACACATGACCTACTTACTTCTCAGTCTATTACATTTCTCCATTTCTCTCTTTTTGCTTTCTAACGCTTGAGCCCCTGAAACACATTAATGATGCTACTTTGCTATGCATTTGATTATTTTTTAATTAGCAAAAATGCCCTTTTTAAAATGTTAGCATACAGGCTAACATTTTTAAATCTGAATAAGATGAATCGTTGTATTGGCCTCTATTGATTGCAACATAAGATTTATGACATACTTTTTATGAAAAAAAAAGTTATTTACTTAAAAATAGTAAATAGTATTAAAAGTGATTTATTGATTGCTTTGGCTGAATGTTGTCGTGGCCCCTTAATTCACAGCTATCTCAAAAAGTTACCTGGTTTTAAACATTGGAGGAGGGAGGAAAAAAGAGAGACGAAGATTTCTTGTATAACTTCTACAGCAGTTTTAATTATGGGGAGAAAAAGGAAGTTAAAGTACATTCTGCTGTATTAGACAGCTTTATTTTGAGGCTTTAAGACGGAGAAAAAAGCACAGAACTAAATATTTTCAATCTGTCTTTTAAGCACATCTCCTTAATTTGCATAATCAAAGGAGGAAAATGGTAAAATGTACCAGTCTTTTTAGAAGTTGATGTAATTGTACGAGGTTAAAGAGGCATCTGGCAAAAGGTTGTTTTGAGGTCACACGTGCATCTGACAGTTTGCTGCCAGCCCTCTAAGAAAATATTGGTTGGATTTGCGTTCCTGTTTTTCATATTAACTGCCTTCTGACTTAATGTATAATAAATAGGCACTTTCTACATGTCCAGGTCTCCAAACTGCTGAGGTTTGGTCCTACTGATTTTAACTCTTGCAAATATTGGTGGAAGTAGAATATGCTGAAGTAAGAAAATAATCTTTTTGCTAGAAATTTTTCCTCAGAAAAGCTGAAGGCATTTCTTAGACATGACTATTCCGCATTGATGTATTTACATAGGTTGACTTAGTATTCTTTAACCTTTTTCTTATTCTTTAACACCTGGGTTCTGATAATTCTACTCCCATACATAGTACTACAGTTTACTCCCTGGTAGTAGTGCCTTACTCTATTGGTCCATACACTATTCTTAAAGCAATTTGCAGTTGGAATATAAGAAGGAAAAATACTGATTGCTTATTGTAAAACCGAGTAAAAATAGCAAAAGGTAGTGTAAAAGTAGGGATTTTCAAGTCCTGGTTGTAAACTTTGTCTCCCAGAATATGCTGGTCATTAAATCTCTTTCAGAATTAAAAGCTGCTTTTCTTTATGATGCAAAGAAAATAGTTCAAGATATGATATTTTCAGCCCAAGCCTGATTTTCCTGTGTAAGGTGAACTTACAGCTAGGGCTAACTGAGAAACAAGAGGTGGAAAATGTGTTGCAGGAGTGCAAGTTGCTCTTCTGGCAAGTGATAAATTCAGGTTGAAGTCCCGCTTTCAGCAATGTACAGCATAGTTCAATCATTCCTTGCAAAGAGAGCTCTAGTCATTAGCCCAGGCAATCCCTGCCTGTCTGGTTGGAGTCATTCAGACTTCTACAGATGTTAATCAAAGTTAATTTTCTCTGAAGAAAATGTTATATTGAGCTGATTTTACACACACCTCTCTCTATCTCTGGCAAATACATGTTTTTGTACATTTTTTGAGTGGAAAAAGAAAAATTACTTTGACAAAGATACATTGTGTTGTTTATTTTTAATTAGGTAGTATATAGAAACTCAAGAAGGTTATGTTCTGTGTTCCACAAGCGTTCCAAGTCAGTAGTGTCGTAGACTTCAGTATGAAATAGTAACGTTAGTGTAAGACTTTCCTTTATAAAATGAAAGATGGCTTGTCCCCTTGTGCATAAAGGTGGTTTTTTGTTTTAGCTGCTCTTTCTTTATGTGCTAGGTTGAGTACCTTTCAGTAAGGGCCAAAGAAATTAAAGGATATAGGTGATTTATCCAGTCAATTGTTTTGAACTTCAGTGTTATTTCATCTACTTCTGCCATAACACATCTTTGGTGGTTCCCAAAGATATTATGTGATTTCAGATCTCTGCTCACACAGCTTAATGATTTCCAGCTTTTTCATGCTGCTTTTCTCCCACAAACAAGAGCTGCATAGAGTCAGTTCTGAAATTCTTCTGTCTTCTTTAGTCAAAAATAAACATTTGCTCACAACATTAACCATGGCTTGCTGGGGAGATCATACAGTAGTCTGGTTTTGTGACCATGATCACTTCACTGTGCTTTTTATACCTTTTAGCAAATTATTCTAGTGATGCTTCCATTGTCATATGCATGCCCTTCTACTTGATAGTAAAAAATAAAGAGGAATGCAAAGACCTCATATAATTAGAGGGCTGCTTCACTTGTACAGTTTGTTTCTTTAACAACTAATGCACACTTTGCTGTTTTTACAGTTAACCATGTACATCACAAGGTATAATCAGTCTTAATTCTGTATCTTGATTCCTAAATTTGTGCATGGTTATTTGCTACAAAAACTGTGTATAGGGCAAAAATGATGGTGGACAGAAAATCATTCAAAAGCTAAAGTGAGCTTAACTCAGGAATATTGATACAGTGTGAATGTTTTTCCAGCAGCTGAGATAAACATGGGACTTCACTCAGCAGATCTATGTTTGCAGTCTTCCCATTTCCTTCTTGTTTTTGTCAGGGTGTCTAAGTGAAGTTAGGGGACTAGGGGAATATGGATTAGGTCAATATGGATTTTGTATTTTGTCTATAAGAATACAAGTACAAACTGTAGAGAGAGCTCTCATGGTTGGTAGTATTGACTTGTCAATGGTGAGGTTCACTTGTGTTTGTGGGGTTTTCTGGGTTTTTTTCCCTTTTTCAATTACTCCCAGATTAATGATGAGGTCTTTGAGCATGTGACCACCCTTAAACATGTACAATAAACTCTTTTTTTTCAGTTAAAATGGGTAGACTTCCTTAAAATGATCTAAAGTCCCAGACCTTTCCTGTAACAACAACAAAAATTTCTGTTAGGCTGTATCATTTTAAATCTAATTCCACTGAGACCTGTCTAGATCAGCGATATACTGCAGTTGTTCAGAAGTTTAAGCTCTTAGTTTTCCGGTTCCAGGGTGAATACGGGAGAAGAGCAATTTAAAACCCACAGGATTAATTTTTATCCTTCTTTCAGTTTGTATGAAACTTCTTTTTTTTTGAGAGGGAGGAATGGGAATGTATGGCTCTTTTTTTGTCCTTTTGTTTTTTTCAATGGGAACTTGCCTACATAATTTCTTCTGAACAATTTCATCTTTAGGTCTTGCAAAAGGAAGGCCATGACTAAGGAAGATTTGATTTACAAAAGCATTAGCAAAGCTATTATAGCAGAAAGCAGGCAATATTATCTTCAAAACATGGATATTAAATACATATACCAATGTGCCCTTCATTAGGAGAGAAAATTAGGGGGGAGATATTTTTTGACTAGAACTGTTTTCCTTTACTAACCCACAAGTTTTGTCAACACTGTTATAAAAAGATGCATGAAGAGCTTTCTTTAGATTTAAACAAAACTTAATATATTGACTCCAGTTGAATATAACCTTCAGTTGGATATATCAGCTCTCAGGAGAATTTATACCACTGTGTGAACCAGAAGTGAGACTGGAGAAGGAACCAGCAGTAGTTCCCAACTTGTGTATTGTGTTCTTAAAACACTAGGAGAGAGTGAACCAAGAAGTAGCATTAACCAGCTTTGAAATTCCGTCTATAAAATGTGTTTTGAGCATATTTGCCTAAAATGACCCACTAGCAAAAGCAGAGACCGGCATTAAGCTTGAATTCTTGGTATGCTCTGGAGCTGAAGTGTCTGAATCAAGGCACCGTACATCAAGCACATCTGTCTGCTTGATTCAAAACCAAAAGCTGAAGTTACAGTGTGTTCTTCTTGAAATATGTTTGATGTGTACTTGTGCTTATTCAGGCATTCATCTGAGAAGCAGACCTCAAATCTAGTTCTGCATAGGCTTAGCGCAGTCAGACGCACATCGTCTAGCATCAAAGTCTGAAATAGTCCATTTGGGAGGACCTCCACTGTTTATGTTGGCTGCACTGTGCTTCTACTTCAATAATGCAAGATGTAGGAGCTTCTCTGATACTGCATTAATCATTGAACTGCAGTGATCTGGGAGTAAGGAGGCTGGGATACAGGTCTCTGATCCCTACCTCCTGTGTGTGTTGTGGGTTTGTGCTTTTTCCCTTAAACTGAAATGGCTAAATTTAAAAAAACAAACCAAACAAAAAAGACCCGAAAAACAATGCCCCTCAAAACAGTGTAAAGAGACAAGAGTGTATTGCTAGCTCTTAGGCATCAGGCTCCGACTCTTCGGGATTTGTTTTACCTCTGTCCCAGGCACCCTTTCCTTTTTGTGTGGACCAGGTCCCGCTTCAAAAGGAAGGGGAGAAAGGTGCCCCATGCAAATTAAAGTGTAGCTGAGCGGGAGGGCTCCCTGTGGGAAGCAGGAGCTTCGGTACCTTCAGACTATGGGGCCCAGATGTCAGGTCCGCTGCTTCTTGACTGGGCCGGTATAGAAGTTGAGAGGAAAAGAGAGATCTGCTCTGCTTTCCCTGGCTTTAGTTTCTAGGGAAAAGGTGCCCGTTGTGCCTGGAGTGTATTGTGGGGGAGGCGGGAGTTAAGCTGCTTCCCGATCAGATCCAGGACACTTGTGTTCATGTGCAGAAGCGACAGCTAATGAATTTAGATCCCTAATGCTTTTTGTGGCTTCTGAGACAGCTGCTTTTTTAGATAATTGTTTTGAGTATGCCTTTCCAGGCATCATACCCATTCTAATCTTTTTGATAGCAAAATACGTGTGCTGTGTGAAGATAATGAGTTGTGGTTTGTCATAATATGCTTTTCATTTTAATAGTATTAAAGAGCAGTCAAATTCTATACTTATAAGTCTTTGCTGTTAGACTCAATTACCTTTTTAGGAGTATTAAGAAACTATTATAGGAAAGAAGGGGAGGAATTCTAAGAAAAATAATTGAGGATCATACTTTCGGGTGATATTCAACTTGTCACAGCCAAAACTGCATTCATCATCTGTCAAAAGTTGATTGAAAGAAGCCCTGCTCTCTTGCCGGAGGTGCGTTGCGGGTGTAGCTGTGTGGCGGGTGGGGTGTGTTTTGTTTGTGCGTGTCCCCTCTTAGCGACTCGGCCCCCCCGGGAATTGGGGCTGACAGCACTGACTGCTAAAAGAAATGGGATCTTCTTTGATGTAAAATAATAGTTAAAGGTATCTGGCACATTCTGATTGCAGGTTTGATTATAAGAAATTATATAGAACTTCAGATTATAAAATGTTTTATCAATTTTATTTGCCTGAATATGGCTTTTTAAAACCTGCAGCACACAGTACTGCTGTGGAAGTAGGTTTAAAGTTGATCAGGGCCGTAGTGCAATAGTGTCGGTCCAGTGTTTATCATTATAGCCCAAGCTAATTTGTCTTGCAGTGTTTGGGGTTTTTTCTTTTGCAGTCTTCTGTTTGAAAACAAAAAGGCAAAGTATTTTTTTTAATTTTTTAAAGACCCACCTCCCCTCCAATATTCTTGTGATATCTTTTACTGGTTAAAACCAGGACAGTAATACAGGCTTGTAACTGCTTAGTGTCAGCAGGTATCTTCCAGCTGCATGTCTTACGCACTGATCTTCTTAACAGCTACTCTTGAGCAAGAAATGCTTTATTTTGTACGCTCTATTTGATGAATCAGATGGAAAGCTAAGGATGGCTGTCTTGCTCTACCTGTGTTCTTATTTCAGGAGGTGTGATACGTGTAAGGAGTCTTCTCTGTTACTCTCTTTTTCCTACCTTGGGTCCAGTGAAACTTCTGATTCCTCTGGGTTTATATTTCTTTAAGTCTTCAGCACATTCCTGGCTGCATAAGCCATCTGTTTGCTGACATTCTGTACCTAAAGTCAATGAACTTCTTGTGCAGAGGATGAATTATGAAGTTAAGACATTTCTGGTGAGAACATGTTGGGGCACTTTTGATCTCAATGCTGAAGATCAGGCTTAACATGGGGCGCAAACGAACACATTCTCAGAGGCTCTTGCTTTGAAACTTCTTTTTCCATTCTACTACTGATTACTTTCCTCATATATACCCTCCCTTTGCCAACTGGAGAGCAACCAACAATTAATTTTGTTGCCTGTGTGACTTAAAGTAGCATAAGTGCTCTGATCTGATACCTGGAGTGTTAAGGGCCGGTGTTTCAAGAGTCTGGTGTATTCTGCCCCTTGTGAAAGCATTGAACCATGTGTTATGCTGACATGCTGCAAGCAGAAGATCACAGTGTGTATACTATGGGGGTGTTGTTTGACTTTTAGTTTTACTATGCGAGTATGTCTGGGCTGCTTTTTATTACTGTCAAACCACCCAAAAGAGCAGTACTGGCATTGAAATAAAAAAGAAGCCTGTTTTTGAGAAGTCAGGATTTTGAGTATATTCTTTAAGATAACTAAGTAGATAAAAGCCATATAAACTGTCCCCCTAGAAATCATCTGAAGGCCAAAGCATAATGTAGCATGGTTCTTGTCCTTCTTTCTTACTTACAAAACACCACTGCTTCTAACTGGGAAATAATATTCTGAAATATAAATGGAATGATTGGTATGAAACCTAGTTGTGAAGTACAATGTATAGGTAACCAGGGTAAGAAACGTGTCCCTCACTGCTTTAGAAACATGCTGAAATGCTAGTCAGGCAGGGACAGAGATATCCCAGAGTGTGTTTACTGTTGCCAGTTGTTAAAATCCTGTCTACTTTTAGGTGTTCCTAGCTTCTGATATATTTATTAACAAAAGACAGGTACAAGAATCTCAGCTAGTATACTGGATGGACAAAAAGATATCCAAAGGAAGAGCTTTCTATATTCTTATGCTCCCCACATTCTAATGGGATACTAACTAATACAAAGTAGTTTTGTCTTCTTAAATGGAAATATCTTATTTGTGGATGTTACTATATGCTCCAAACCTGGTCATGATAGACTCTTCTAAGAATTGTGGTGCAGAAGCTTGGGAAAGGTTTGTAGATTCCCTTGAAACCTTAGTGATGTGTTTGTTTGGGGTCATATCTATGGCCTTCCTAATTTCCCAAGGTGGATTTATGTACAATTATTTTTGTTGGTGAAACAGTTGAGGTTTTCTTGCCACTGAGCATAAGCCATGTTTTAGTCATGATGGAAATGTTTGGATGGTTTAGATCTTGATGTAAACTTTGAGGTAGATAGATTAAATAAATACAGTTTGAATAAACAGCATTGTAGAGGGGGGAGGCTTTTTTATATTTAGTTTATTGTAAGCTGATGTCTGGTTATCTTTTTCCCCCTTAAGTTGTGTCCCTATTTTAGCGTGGGATGATCAATTGTTGCCTTTTCCCCCCGGTTACACAGTGTAGAGGAAATACTAGACTATGGAGTTGATCCTTATGAAACACTGCTAAAACGTTGCTGCATGTCCACCACCTGCTTCTGAACAAAATATTTCTAGCAAGCCATATGTATATGCTTTTCTATTGCCAATGAATTATTTTCTGAACAGTGAATTGAAGTAATAGCCTCAATTAAAATAAGTGTGTGCACTGGAGATAAATTCACCATAGTATTCAAGTTGAAAGGATTCAAAGCTAAATGTGGAGTTAATGAAGTGAAGCAGAGCTCTGTGGTTCTTGCCTTGTTCCTGTGAGATATTCTACTGGAGATCCTCAAATAGCCAAGTAACAGAGCAGCAAAAGGCTGACAAAGGTTGAATATCTGGTCCAATCTCATAACATCATTTAATTCTTATATCCTGGTATTCTTCACTTCAGGTATTTCAGGATCTTCCATGATCATGCCCTCCTGACAAAGGGGAATTTCGGGACATTAAACATTGCGTGTGATGGAACCACTGCAATTAAATCCTCTGTGAATGCCTTAGAACATGAGAGGAAATGTGAGAAGGACCAAATATGTCTTTAATTTACCTTTGAACTAACTGATTTCAGGTGGCTGTCCATAGGTTCATTTGTCCATGTAAATTAGAGTGCCCTTTTGACCCCAAGGCTACCAAATTTTAAAGTGAAGAGGCAGACAGACAGAAAAAGCATAACTTACCAAACACATGATGCAAAGTATTAGCTGTCCCTTCAGAATTCAGCTTCTGATGTTCATAAGACTTATATCTTACAGAAACCAATAGCTCTTGGCTGGTTTCCAGACACTTGGGGGAAACTTTAGGTTATAATTATGCTTTACAGCTTCTTTTAATTAAAAAAATTTAAAAAACAACTTCATATTGCCAACAATTTACTTGTGTCTAAGTGCTTTCATTAAAATACAGTACCAATGTGAAAACTTAGTTCTTACGAAAATGAGCCTAATCTTTAGGAATTTTTATAAGTGAATATATTTCACAGAGATGTATGATTATCTATACAAATTGTTGGTTTCAAGATTTGACCACAGTAATATTTTCCTTCCCTATGTAAACTGGAAACAATGTTAGTCTACTTACGAGTATGTTTACTTGTTATTTTTTGCATTGGATGTAAGCAGAAAGTTGATGACATGTCTTTTGTATGCCGCTGTCTGTGTGTTTTCAATATAGGAGGAAATAGAATCAGTTCAGCATGACTGGATTACTATAAATAGTTATAGAAAATACCTTCATTTCCTCTCCACATTTATTTTTGTCATATGCCTTACCAACTCTTCAAAAATCTGTATGATGTAATAAAACCTGAGTGTTTTATTTCTATTTTAAAAATCTAAAGGTACGACACAGCGTGATGGCCATACTTGAGAAAAACAACAACAAAATAAGCCCATCTTATCCAAATACTTTGGGCATGTTTTGTTCATCATTTTTTTAGGGAGGTAAAGAATTTAACTATAGCAAATAATAGTGATGAAAGCAAGAATGCAATGTTTTCTTGTGCTAAAAACATTAAAAGCTATTTTGAGAACTAAGTAGAACATTTCTGCATTAAAAGGAAAAAAAACTATATATTTCAGTCTTTTTAGTTTTTTTTCTTCAAGTGGAAAGTAATTAGATAAAAATAATTTTACACTATTTCTAACTTATAACCACTTATAGGTGAAAAAGTTGAAATTTTAAATAGGATAGTTATGCTAAGTGTATTCTACTGCTGGATTCCGGGGTATTTCCAACTGTAGTTTAGGTAGTACTACTGCCATGCTCAAGGCACTTACTACAGTACCTTGATACATTAAAAAACCTATCATTTTTATATCTGAACTTTTTCACAAGGGGAGTGAAGGCAGGTTTTTCACATTGAGTTAAGTACATGTGTGGTGTCCCACAGTCAATTCAGGTTCAAGGAGGTTGGAAAACTTATCCCATTGCTAGTATGAAGATGGCTGATTATTAGCATGACCTAGCTAAATTCAGAATAATTTAAAAGGCTGCAAAAAAATCTTTAAGTCTCAAAAAATACTAGTCGTCATCTGTATTTCTGCTCTATATGCAGACTCTTCTTTTTTCTGCTTCTTCCATATTGCCCAAGTTAGCTTTCACTAAGAATTGCGAAGTCTTGATATGATTAAGTGAAGTTTTTGTGAAGTTAAACAGGTTTGTATACTTGGCACATTGAGATAAAGCATTTAATATTGCCTATAGATAGTACCTTCAAGTTTATTTTTAGTAAAATGTACATACTTAAGAATTCCCAAGCGCTGAACAGAGCAATTGTCACCCTGGAAGTTTACAGTGGCAAGTTTTAGCTTGTACTAATTCAGACTGGGGAGTCTTTTAGTTTATCTGTTCATCACTGTGACTTGTGAGAATGAAACAGTGCAGATGATAGATCTGGTTTGATATCGAAAGAATTCATCCATCTATCTACATTGCTGTATGTCCTTCTGGTGTGTAAGCATTGCTAGATTTTGGTGGCCTAGAAAATACAGAATAGAAGCAGGTAGCTATTTCTGCTGTAAATTAAAATATACCTGTAGTTGAGACTTAGTCTGAAGTGTGCCACTCACATTTTGAAAGTAGGTTTTTGGAAATCACTGAGTAAGAGCAGAGCAAATGACAAACAGCTGCCCATTGCCTGACATCTTTGGATGGCATTTGAAGGCAAAATAATAATTAAAAAAAATAAAGCTCAGTATAAAAATGAGGGAGCTGCAACAATTGATGAGATGGATTGTGTCGAGTAGGTTTAGAAGCTGAGTGTATGTCTGGCATAGTGAACTGTTGGCTCTGCTGACCAAAGCTTAACATGAGTATCAGCCAAGAAAAGTTGATTGACTTGTCTTGCGCTGTCACTATGCGCCTTGGTTGATGAAGTGTTCTGTGGCATTTGGACAGTGGTAGCAGTATGGTATTTTGGTACCTTTCAAAGAAGGTAAGAGAGGCTGTTAGGAATTCTGGGTCTGTATACTCTCATGTGTTGCTGATCCCAATTTCATATGACTATACTAATTACAGATACTCTTTCATACCTTGCTCCATTCAGTCCTACCCAAGTACAAACAAAACTCTGTTTCTGTCTTCCAGTGCCACAGCAGGTAAGCGCAGAGTCATCTGTGTATATGTCGTAAAGTAATCGTATTTTCTAAGTGCTCAGTACAGTGGGTTCCAGAGCAAGAGAGCTATGCTTGCCTGTTTGGCCACATGCTGGCCACGCTGGTGTCTCACAATCCACTCACTCTAGGTGGCCTTGCTGGTTTTGCCTGTTGGTGCATCTGAGGTGAGGATTTCCTGAGAAGTGGAAGACAAATGGAGTTGTGTTGATTCTAGAGGAGGACTTTCTAGGTGGAGCTGTTCTAGGTGAAGCAAAGTTTCCACTCTCTGTGTGTAATCCACCAGGGGAGGATGAACACCAAAATTTGGAAGGAGCAAACCAGCAAGGCGTTTGGCTAGGCTGGCCTTTTTGCTTCTGAGAGTACGATACCTTGTTGCCACCCCTGTGTGTCAGAATCAGGATGTGGACTGGTGGGTTGTTCCTTGTACTCTTGAACAAAGAGGGAGGCCATAACTCTGTGTTTAACTTTTTGCTGCTATACATTTGCCTCAGTAAAACTGGAAAGGAGAATGGTAGTGATACAGCTTTGGATTTTTCTTAAACCGTTCTTCCTGGATGGCCTGTGGCTTTTGAGACTGATTTAACTTCAAGTTATATCTCCATTGTGTCTGGGTTTGTCTGTATGGATGAGTCCAGACAGATTCCAGTTCATTTTGCCTGAATTCAGCAGGTTGTCTGGATGTGGGACTTCTCTGCTTTTAAAAACACAACAGCATTGAATGGTTTCTGAGTTGCTGACCTGCTGAGAGCAAAGCCTTGATTACCCTGGTTCTAGTGACATGGCCATGGAGCTGCATTGCCCAGGCTGGATCTGCCTGACTTCTGCCACTGCAGAAGGTTTGGCAAAGGAGCGTGTCTGTCAGCATATGGCTGAATAGGCACATCCTGGGTCTCAAGGGCAAGTGTGTTACTCATTCCTGTCTGGAAACCAGGTGGTTTAAAAGATTGTTGAGATCAGGTGGTTCTTTAAGTTTAAGAGATCAATAGAACTTCAAAAAAACCAAAACCCACTCCATTTATGGCTAATGGCTGCTACAGAATTTATACTGTAACTTTCTTTACAGTGTGAGTCCAGTAAAATGTAACACAGGGAGGCTATATTTGAACTAAAGGTCATATGTTTTACAATCTTTAAGCATATTCAAGAAAAGGAAGTCCTATTAAATGCCTTTTTTTGGGCATCAGTCTCGTTCCAAGCCTGTTAGTTTAATAAGGTCACTTAAATCTGTTGTCAACCCATATAATGTTCCCAGGAGTGACTATTTTTAGTCAAGCATTTTAATTGAAATTGGTAGCTTTCCTTAAAGGTTAGTATTGAACTCAAACAATTTTAACAGTTTATCATTCTTAAAATGCATATGTCATGATAAACTTTCTTCCTTACATGTCCCATCTTTAGAAACTGAAAGCAGAGTTGTGCTTTTTGAGATTCTTTTTGTTTTATATTGCGTCTTATAATTGATGAAATGATCAGACATAATTTGACTTCTGGCACATACCATTTCTTTTTCTATGCATTAGTAAACAGAAGAAATGGGGAAAATACTTCTATGTGGGTTCTACCTCATTTTATATCTCTGTTTTTAATGGTAGATCTTGCACATTATCCAGGCACAGCAGCATATCTGTATATCTTTTCCTGTTCTTCATATTTGCTTACCTGAAATCTGCTGGTTTTATAGTAATGTTTTCAACAGTTCTGGCCCACTCTTTAGGTAAGTAGATTGTCCAGAATAGCGTGGAAATGCCAGTAAAATGAATCATTGAGTTCCCCTCAATAATATGTTTAGGACTTCCTTAAAAAGTGGATATGAAAACTTCTTTACTGAGAGAAGTTGAAGAGACTGAGCTTGTCCTGCAGTGCGATTCGGATACCGGGGTACAACTGCGCTCGGTTGCTACAGATGTGTCTACAGTGTTCAAAATACAAACTGTTTGGGGATACCTAGGAATATTTAGTCGTAGGTGCTGCCATGCTTTTAAACATTTATTTTTAACACTGTTAACTATTAAATTTCCATTTTACCTTGGTCTGAAAGTGTTTCATATTAGTAGCTAACTGAAAAAAAAAAAAATCAAGTTGGAGGGAGGGCAGTGGTTTTTTTTCCCCCTTTTATTTAACATAACATAGCAAAATTGGCCAGGTTGGGAGGGCTTGATGAAGAAGTCTTATGAGAAGTTGTCCATTAACTGGGAAGTCCTGTAGATGTCAACTTTAAAGGTAAAATAGTTAAAATTGTATACAACATGTCGTAAATAGTTGTCAGGTATATTTACATTTGATTTTTACCACAGTATTTCTGAACAGCTTCTGACTTGAGGAGAGCCGCTAAAATTGCAGATGTGGAACATTTTGAAAGACTTTTTGGGGGTTGATTTTTTTTATTTGTTTGCTAAAGAGAGATATTATTTGACAAATAACACAAATCTGCTCTAGTGAATGGTTGTACAGTTTGTAATGGTTCAGTCTGTGTTTGTTAAAGATCTTGTCTGATTCTTCACTGTTTGTTTGTTTGTTTGTTATTAAGGACCACATTTACCATTCTAGTAGGTATGGGGGAGTCCAGACTCTTACCACGAATTGTTTCCATCTTAGACTTTTATCTTGATTACTGAGTTTTATGATTTTTTAAAAACTGTAAATTTATATGGTAAACCACGTTAGTTCTCCGCTACATCCTGTGATAAGCGTGTTTCGCTAGCAAAGAACCTAATCCTTGATCTTTTTCTTTCACTTTTGTGTTCAGCCACTCCTAAATAACATACTAAAAATAAACCAACTTCACTGAGATTGCTTATTGACATTTGTATTCAATGAGTCATTGTAGTGTGTTGCTGTATGATTAAGATCTATTTTGGCTTTTAATCATACATCCATGTGGTGTACTCTTGAAAACAAGTAATTGAATGTAAAAAATTCTGATTTCTGTCTTACCAATTTATTGAAGTCTAAATCTCTGTATAACATTAAACTTAGTAGCTGCCTGTTGTTTGAATATGTAGAGACTTGGCTACAGTGCATTTTTTTTTTTCAGTAAAGGCTCAATACTTATATCAGCAATAATATGGATAGTTTCAGTGACCCATTACAGACTATGTTGTAGACTAAATGGGAATTTTCTTTCAAGTGTGCCAATTAAGGACACTTTTGGTACTTTACAAGAAGAGGACATCTAGAATCTAGTCTTCAGCTAATTAATTTCAAATGAAGCAAACAAGAGAGAGAGACCTGTCAGATGACCTGTGTTTTTTTAAGTAAGATTGTTGTGCATGCAATGTTAAACTTTCTGTAAAAAGACTGTAGTTCTGATATACAGAATTATAAAGAAAATCATCTGCCAAATAGCAAAAATGGCAATTTACTTAAATGTATGTATAGCGCTTACTATTATCCATGACATATGCTGTCTTGAATACTGTTTTGGGATTAGCTGGCAGACAGTTTTTGGTAGCCCATGGTTCCATTGTTGCTTTTTGCGTGCCTGTGTGTGTATCCCCTGAAAAGTGGCAGCCGCATCCATTCCACGTGCCAACATTCCTGGTGTGGCGGCACACGAGTTGGATCAGGGATCTCATCAACTCCCAGGGCCGGGCTGAGTCTGGCCTGAAGGTGATGGTGGAGTCTGGTTGGGCTGGGGTGACAGCACAGCCCGGCCCAGCCGCAGCTTGTGCTTACTGCTGCTCACATTGACTGGGAAACCAGCCCTCACGGTAAACCTGCAGAGCATATATGTATTATACTTGTTGTATTTTTGTAAGTAAACATGTAATGAGGAAAATCTAGTGCTGCTCACAAAGTTATTATAACCATTGCCTGAATTTTCATAGAAAATCATATGATCATAAAATCATAGCATCGTTTTGGTTGGAAGAGACCCTCAGGATCATCAAGTCCAACCATACCCTAACTCTAGCACTAAACCATGTTCTTAAGAACCTTGTCTAAACACCTTTTGAACACCTCCATGGATGGTGACTCCACCACTTCCCTGGGCAGCCTGTTCCAATGCCTGACAACCCTTTCTGTGAAATTTTTTTTCCTAATATCCAATCTAAGCCTCCCCTGGTGCAACTTGAGGCCATTTCCTCTTGTCCTATCACTCGCTACTCAGGAGAAGAGACCAACACCTTCCATGCTACAACCTCCTTTCAGGTAGTTATAGACTATAAATGTTGCTGGTTTTCACAAACGTGGATCAGAAAATGTACATAGGCAATGCAAGGGAGCCTTGTTTTCAATTGTAGTTCTTTTTCTGGAAACTGGTCACTTTTAAAACTCAACAAAGGAAAAATTAATTAGAAATATATCTTAGAATTAAATGAACAATATATTTAACAGAAATGAAAAATCGGTTTAAGTTAGTGTATCATGACTCTATTGATTCCACTAACATAGTTATTCAGTAGTTAGCTCTCTTAATGGTCTGGATTGCTGCTCCTACTCAAATTCATTGGTTTTGTATTACACAGCTAAATCAATCAGGTTAAAGGGGCAAGGAGGTAGAAACCATGCTACACCTGTATGCACATCTCTGAGGGGTTTTTGAGTCCATTGTAGGCTTGATCAGAATTCTCTGTAGGTGCAAAATTCTGTCTTGGCACAGTTTAAGGCAAATATGAACCTTGATTTCTTAGTAAGGAATAAATTTTAAGCAGCTGCAAGATTCTTGGTATGAAACCAGAATTTTTCCTCCATTAAAAAATCATACTGACTGAAAAGTCCTGAGTCATTAATTTATGGTTCATTTTGTCAGTTTGTGTATGACTAAGTAGTGGTATTTTCCATGCAGTATCTTTTTTTTTCTTCCCTCACTTTATTGTTGCAATAGAGTATCACCAAACTGGGTAAAGACTAGTACATTCTTAAGCTGGAGAACTCTTTTTTTCTTAAGCTGGTTTACTGTAAAGATTTCAAGCAGTTACACGTAGCAGTTTAAAACCAGGCCATACTGCTTCATAGAAAGTCTTAGAAAATTAGGGAGCTATGTGTAGGAAAACCCTAGTAAAACTACCTACTTTCTTACACCATATGTACAACAGATTTCAAGGTAACTAAAGTTAGTGCAGATGTAAGATTAAAGTATGTATTTGAGAGGGTCCTCTCCATTTCACCTATTGAAGAGTTGCTGCTCTGTTGTACTAGTGGAGTTATTTCATTATCATTTTAGTTTTCTATTTATGAAACTTAATGCATGGAGTCAGCTTTGTGCAGTTTTTAATCATGTATTTGTACTTTGCAGCTTTGCTTAAAATCAGACAAATGTCAATGAAGATGTATGTTTTTGTGCGCTTTTCATACCCATGATGTTATACCTCTATTTACAACGATTATAGGGATGTTTTGAAAAATCTAAAATCAATATTATAGGAGTTTTTAAAAAGAAAAAGATTGCCCGATTTGTCTAGTAAGTTGATGGCAACATCCTGTTAATTGACAGACTGCTTAGAAATCTGTTTTTACCAAAAAGTTCTGTTAAACACAGAGCAAAAATAATTTATGCTTTAAAACTGAAAAAGCAGATTTGTTTTTTATCTATTTGACATACATAGAATGTGCAGTTTTAATTGATTGATATAAAGCTTTGGGCTTCAATCTAGTTCTATATATGAAATTCCAGTAATCACAAAGCTCTGATGACAGAGCATGGGACTGGGTGCATGGCAGGTAGAATTTCCAATCTATTTTCAGTGCTCGCTACCCTAAAAAAACTATGCAGGTACTGACACCATAGTTTCAGTCTTGATCAGACATGCTTTAAAAGACTATATTAGTTTGTCAAGAATTAAACCGCACTTTGAGGAATACATCTACATTAGAAAACCAGTTCAACTTTCAAACAGTGCGCAAATAACAAGCGAAGGAAACTACAGAATTGAAGAAAAATCACCTCCACTGCATGAACAATGTTCTCATAGAGCATTGCTCAAGTAATAAATCTTCATATTTATCAAACTTTCATGTAATAGAAATAGATGTCCAGCTGATAAGAGTTTGTTTTTTATAGCTTCATTTATGGCCCTATCACTACCCACAGAACTCGGAATGTAATAAATTACTCCAAGAAATAGATCAACTAAATTACAGTTTAATGCAATAGTGCTGGGTGTAGTGGAGGAGTGATGACCCTGTGCCTGAACACTCCTGCTAGCTGGTCATTAGAGGAAGGGACATTGGATTATTTTCTGAGCATCTAGTTCTGAAGTCCTTGCTGAAGCAGAACACTTTTTGGGGGAGAGAGGAAGGGTGGAGGATTTTATTGTGTTAGTACAGGGACTATAGCTTGAAAAGAAACAGTCTGTTAGAGGAAAATACACGGTAATAAACTGGCTTCATTTCTCCTTTGGACATGGACATATTAAAGGCCAAAACAAGACATTTTTCACTTTAGGGATGGAATTTTAAAAGTTCTACATGGCGTTCAGAAAACTGCAGCTTTAGTTACTTTTTCTCTTTTTCATCCCATCCCTTTAGTCTTTGTAATGAAAGCTATATTTCGTCTCTGATTTAAACAAAATCGTTGCATAGTAGCAATTCCTGTTTGGTAATAACTGTGTTTTGTCTGGTAGCCAACTTTATGATGCAGTGTTATGGAAAGTGTGTGTGTACCACAGACAGTCCTGGTCCCAAGAATTTATCATCTGAAAGACAGATAAGAGTTGTGCCAATCAAGAAAAATATGAAAGATTGTGGAGGTTTTGTTCTTTTTAAAAAATAAAGTTGGGGTGGTTGTTGCTAAATGGCAACCTGGTGTGTGTGTTACAGGGAGAAAAATTTGAGGAATTGTCTTGAAAACTCTCATGAATTTTGTTTTGTAATTTTCCCCACACGTGGCTGATGGCACCCGAGAGTTCATCAGGGAGACCAGCTGGTGTTATCCTCATGGGTACACTGGGAAAGAAAAACAGCAGCAGTACAAATGGTGAAGGTTTATACAGAGTAAGGAGCTAATGTGGAAAGGGGAGCAGTGAGGTGTAGTCAGAAGAGAAGCTCAGAATTATTTTGGCATTAGCAATAATTTGGTAATTGAGTTTTCTGGAGCAAGTCTTCGTGGTTGTAGCTTAAATGATGCTTGTGCCATGTATAGGGACAACTTGGAGAGAGTGGTGGTGACTACAGATTTTTGTGCATTATGTAGAGACTTTTTAATAATAGAGTGACTGTATGAAGTGATGCAGTGAGTCACCAGCCATCACGGATTTAAAACAATTTTTCTCAACCTGGCTGTCATCTCAGCGGAAGATTTCAGACCCGTCCATTGCATGGTGCTTTGGATTATCATGCCCAACCTGGCACATACTTGAGCTTCAAGTACCAGCTTTTCAGACTGAATTGTTACCTGTGAAGGTTATTTTCTAAGCAGCCATTATGTTAAGGCCATTACTACCTTTTAAAGTACAGGAAACTCAACTAGTTATGCTAGTTGTTACTAATTTTTCTCCAAGTTGTAGTCATAGTATTTTCTAAGGCAAACAGGCCTAAGATTTTGCTTTGAAAATAGATGAAAAACATCAGTATGGTCTCTTCTGCTGGCTGGTCTGCGGGGCTGGGAACTGCTCAAGCTGCCCCACCAGTGACAGACGCCCTCACTGCCATAACGCACCAGACTGGATGTGAGGTTTTGGCCAGATGGTGTCAGTTATGGAACCGAGAACCGAACTCAGGAAATGCAGAAGTTAAGGCTTGATTGCACTGTGTTAACTGTTTATCCATACACATAATATTAACGGCTCTGATTAATGACAACAGGATATTTTAAAATATAAATGTTTCAGATGCAACTGTACTGTGCTTTCTGTGCTTAAAAATGATCTTTGCCTTACATTATGGATGCTTTGCTTTAATGTCTTTGAACTTAAATTTGCAGAAATTTAATTGAATTTGCCTCGTGTTTCAAAAGCAGATTAGCCTTTGAATTTTTAGTTCAGATTTTCTCTCCCTAAACCACAGTATATGAGAACATACTTACATGTTTTATTGAAAGCTTCTGTATTTCTTCTCTGCTTCTCAAAGGGTATGTTGAACAGTTGTAACTATGAGTTAACCTATCTCTCAGTACCTGGTATAGAGTTCATCTTTCAGAATTATTGTTTTATTCCTTTAGGTTTTGTTTTACATACTTTTTAATGTTTGTTTGGTAAAATGCCTTTAGTCAGGACAACTTTTATAGGCATATAAATAGGCATAACTTTTTATAAATGTAATTTTTCCTATTAACTATGAGTATCATTAGATAAACCAGACTAGCTTTTTGGAGACTGCAGCCCTTCTTCAGGTGTGAAAATGAAAGCTGCTGCTGCCGCTCTTCAGTCAGATCACATCCGGAGACAGTTGCTCATAATGTAGGCAAAATAAACCATCCTGCGAAGAAAAGAGTCAGTGCTTTGGAAAACAGAGAAAAAGCTGATGAGGGTGGGAGGAACAGTGACAGGGACCTAGATTTTTGTGTGCAGGAGAAGTTGGTAGGGGATGGGGATTTAGAATTCCTGTAAAACAAAGATCTTTCTTGAGGCCACCATTTTTAAAGTCCGTCAGAGAAAATAACAGATACTACTTAGAAACTACTTGCAAACCTGTAGTGAACTCTAGACAGTCATTTTGCATTCATATTCTCTTTTCAAAGCTTAATTGCTTCTAGTTTCAGGCTTAAAGAACTTCTGTGAAATAAAGCTTAATATTTGTGTCTGCTCTAGCTGATCTAAGATCTGTTACCTTTGCTTATAGACTTTGTCCTGCCTGAGTTCTTAGACCTTTACAGCTACACCAAACCACCACTACAGTTATTTTTAAAAGTCACTTGTTATTTGTCCATAGTCTGACAGACAGACATTTATTTTATTCTAGTAGCTGTCTAAGAGCACGTGTGCGAATGTTAAGAGGTCATCCTGGATATTTCACCCTTCACTTCTTCTTGACCATCACTTTACATTTAACACAATCTACAACTTGAGTTCTCCAGCAGGTCAGGCCTTGTTTTTCAGTGAGATAAGTAGACATAATTGTTATTATCCCAAAGATAGGTCCATTGTATTGTTACCAGGCCCAAAGCTAAACATGAACTTAGACTGGCAAGCTGAGCTTATTTAAAGTGCCAGCCCAATTTAACTTTCTTGCATTCACATTAAATGCAGCACTTGTATTTGTGTGTTGTTTCCAAGCCAATTATTCGCATACATTTAAAAAGCAATCAGATCTGGTCTGTTAGGTCAAGATAATATGAACATAAGTGCACATTCTTACAAATAATCTGCCCTAAAATATAAAGTAGAAAAACAAATGTAGTGTGAAATGCTATGTAAAATGCAGGCATGGCATAATTAGCAAAGGACAGTAGAAATGTTATTTGTTAGGACTTGAATAGTAACAGTCAATTAATTTCTCACAACAGGAAACAGCAAAACATTTAACAAAGAAACATCGTCTGTTTCTACAGCATAAAGGCTATACAAAGAATCACAAAACTGAGGCAATTAATAGATCATAAGTCATGAATTAAAAAAATGGTAGGGACTGACTTCATATTTCTTGCAAACAAATCTGTCTCTGTACATTTTAGTCATAGATTTTAGTTTTTTTAAATAGTGTATGAATGATGCTATTCTATATAAAACAAGCACATACCCAATAGCATGGCTAATTCTGCATGTTGCGGTAAATAACATGTATAATGTAATTGTAAGCCTGATAACCTTGGCATAGCCATGATTATTCAAACTGTAAAAAAACACAGATTATTAGTTCAAAGTTAGCTAGTAAGGATGTGATTAATGTTTCTTCCCTTCCTTTTCCTCAGCACCAGAATAATGGAAGTGATCTAAGCTGGATAAACAGAGAAGTAAAGCAGCATTGTGTGAGATGCAGAAAGCAAGCAGTTATAAAGTAATCAAGACCTCAAGCTCTTGCAATAAAGTCAAATCTTATGATAAAATATTTATCACTTAAATACCTTGAACTGCCCCCACAAAGCTTCGATGACCATGTAAACTCACTATGCTCCAATTTAGATACCTTCACTGCATTCCTGGTAAGGAACCATGCGGATACCTGTCACAAGCTTACTTTCAGTATATAGACAGTATAATCTTTCTCCTTCTATAGGAAGTTTGATCCTGGATTGCTAAAGTTAATTACTTTTCATAGGACCAGGATCAAACCCCATGAGAGGATACAAGAGTATTTTAAGGGTAACACAATTAAGGGAAGAAATAACATTATCTGGAAATGTTCTGTTATCTGGAATTTCTGGCTTAGTTCTCCACAGCTTTGCCAAACATCACGTGTCAGGGCTGTTGGGAAAGGTACAACTTTCCATGTAGCTCCCCAGAGCATGGGGGAATCTGCTTAGCAATTCTTTTGAACTGGGGTTATACTGAGAAAGGCGGATGCCAAGTAGATATTTAGTAGATTTTGAATAGATGTGCTAAGCTGGCTAGTGATACCATGGGTTTTGATGGTGCTGCTTTTTACTTTTGTTTACTTGAGTTTTGAAAATCCTGTTACAAAGCACATATTACTTGGTATTACTCCTCTGGTTATTTGGAATAAAAAACCCAAACAAAAACCCAACAAACCAAACAAATCCTTCCCTCTTCTCTTTTCCTTCCCAAGAAAAGAAAGGGAGAAAGAAAATATTGAGCCTTATGGAAAACAGAGAGATGAAGGCTAATGGAAATCGATTCCAGAAACAGTGGATAAGAAGGGAGCAGGGAGAGGGGGGAGACCAACTTGACTCTGCATTGCCTCTTTTACTCACAGAAGAATGTCGCCAAGAAGAATATGTACTTGCTGGAAATTAAGTAAAGTGATCCTTCTCAGAGCATGGGAAAAAAAAATATATATATATATGTCTGAGTTGCTGGGGTTTTTTGATGTTTTTTATATCTGCTTCTGGGCCAATGCAGCAACACAGTGTTCATTAGTCACGGCAATCTGGTGCAACAGCCAGACATGGAGTGCAATAGGCTTGATCTAGTGGTGCTGCAGGCAGATAGGCATGTACAAACCCTGTCCAACAGTTAATGTTTAACATCACTGGTTTGCCTTTGGTTTGCATGTTTACAACTGTTTTTTTCTTCTGCAATGTTATAAGACATTTGTCCACTGTAGAAGTACTTTAAGTGTAATACTGGGGAGCAGTGATAACATCTTGGAAATTGCAAATGCTCCAAAACACTTGATGAGAAGAGGTTGAAAATGTACTGATATCATGAGGAATTATTGAGTCAGATGCAAATGATATTTAGGGTATGCACAACGTGACATTTCATACTAACTCCTAGGCTGCAATTGTAAAAAGTAATTTGGATTCTATTGGACATGCATCTAGTGAGTTGGTTTTTTTTTAATTCCCCTACTTCATTTTAAGCAGAGCTCTAATAGTTCATTCTCTGTGGGGATACTACTCTTGCATTGCAACTTGAGAATGCCAAGAGCTTCTGCTGCAAAAAAATTTAAAGAAACATTCTACTGAGGGATAATTTCAAAGCAAGAGGAAGAATTTGAAAGCAGCCCCTCATATATGCCACTGGACATGTCCATCACAAAAAATTTAATATAAAATGACTGAATTCCAGTGCCAAAGACATGGTGCTTTTCGATTGGTATATTTTTGTATGAAAACTTTGTGCAGTGAACAGTGTTGCCTTATGTGTGATAAGTGATAACATTTTAGAGCTCAGTAAATTGCTAATTTTTAGTTAATCTGCAATAAATGTCCATCAGCGTTCCTATACACACCCTTTTTGAGGCACAGCCTAGTACTAGCTTCAAGTGCCATTCTTACACTATCCTCCTGTTTCAAAAAAGAGGAGGGATAATTTATAAATAATGGAAGAATAATCTCGTGGGGCTTTGCCCAAGAGCCTTCTGCTTAAGGTGCAGAGAGGATGGATGAGTTCATGGAACAATCCCTGTCACTGAGAGGGGCTGGCCTGTCTCCTTGCACCTGAATCAGCATCGTCACTTGGCTGATTTCTTGGTGATTTGATTCATTTCACTAAGCTGGTGAAAAACAAGTCTGACCTCCCCCCCCTGCCGCCACGATTTGGGGTTTTGTGCCTACTTAATAAAGTGAACTGTCTCGCCAAAGTGTCAGATGAACAGCAGAGGCAGTTTGAAGGACCAGCTTATTTAGTGAGGTCTTACCTTGGCTTAGCTGTCTTAAAACTGCAGGCTAGGACTGACTGCGTGGTACATAATTTATAAGAAACAGAATCATGTTACTTCTAGTAAATACTCTGTAAAATCAGCTCGAGATGCTGCTCAGAGGTCATGTGTTTTGAGTTGCAGTAAAAATGCAAAGATGTTCTGCGGCTGTTGAACAAATATTTGAGCGAAGATGGACAGTAGTAACGAGAAAGATAAGATGCATAGAAAAGCTTCATTAAGAGTAAAATAAGACAAAAGGTATTGAATCAAGGGGTTGCTTTTTTTGTCCTACTGACAATAGCTTTCAAAGACAAGCGTTGGTGTAAAGAGAAGCTGATTTTAGCAGTGTCTGATAGTCCACAGGAACATGGTCTTCCCAAATGTTGATTGCTGTTTGCCTTAACTTTTAACATGGGCCAAAATAGCAATATTTTACACTTTTCTGTGGAATCATAGATAATTAATACTTTTTGAAACATTTAGTCCTTTCAAAACCAGTAGCTTCATGTTTACATTGCTTCATTAGCCCAAAGAGACTTAAACCATAAACTGATCACTAAACAAATGTTTTAGTTAAATGGGAGCTTGCAGACAGTGTTTTGCTGTTTCTCTGTACTAGTTACTTTACCTCTCTAACATCCGCAATGTGCGGGTGGTAAAATCAGCCCTTGCCAGTCCTCTGAAACAGTGCAAATTTAGTGAGAAGTATGAATGAAAGTGTGCAGAAGCCACTTAGCCACCCATCTAGAGAAAGGAGATCACTGTGCAACTGGGTGATGGGTGTCTTTGTGACATTTGAAAGTGGAAACCTATCCAGGACAGTGACTCGCATAGCAGAGACTGAGCTCTTCACACGTATGCTGTATTATTACAAAGGCAATATGCTTTTACTTTCCTCTGCTGCCCTATGTATCAGTGAGTTCAGTCTCTCAGTCTTATCTTCCAGCTCTTTGCTTTCCACTCTCAGGGCCTATTTGTAGACCTGCCTTTTCAGAACAACCTTCCACCAGTAAATATGGTGTGGAAAAACAAACAAACCAACCAACCCAAACTCTATCATCTTAACATTTTCATTAAAAAAATACAAGCCATAAAACACAGCCTGACTTCTACATAGCCCTTGCTCTATGTTGCTCCCCCATGTCCTGAATGTTGCAATCCCTGGTAGAGATCAATAATAAGGAGAGGATAAACATTATTCAGTATGGAAAATTTTCCATTGCGATAAGGAGAAACTGGTGTTGCTTTGCCATATATATCCATTTATTGATAATATTAGTGTGGTAGTACTGAAACTGATCTATCGGCTCTTGCAATTATCTCTTTCTTTCAGTTGCTTGCAAAGAAAAGGACTTTTAGAAAAGATTTTTGTAATGGAAAACGTGTTGTAGCTTTTGAATCTGGTGATATTTTACTGTTTGAAGTATCAGTACCAGCACTGCCACTTCCAAATTAATGGCAGTGCAGATGATTGAGAACAAAGGGTTCATGTGATTTAAATGGTTTTAATCCTGGATTATTTCAGTCAGGACTCAACCTTAAAATATAGTAATACTGAGTGGGAGGGAAATGCTTGGGATTTTACTGCTTTTCATAGTAAATGACAATGTATCTAGCTTGTTTAAAACGTTTATCAAGATTTACCTCCTAACAAAGGTTACGATGGTATCCAGTTGATTCCATTACTGCCAGGGTGTTTTATCAAAGTGGGAACTGAATCCAAACACTCCCTCTTACCCCTTGAAATACTCTGAGGTCTGCTTGTTTCTGATGGTGATCTTATTTATGATCTAGACTTTGCAGGCTGTGCATTGCACTTTGTCACAAAATCTCTGTCAATCCTAAACAGTTGGGATTTCAGAAAAGGTATTTTATAGTTTTGTGATACCCAGTGCAAACTTTCAGACCAGCTAAATGACTAACACAATGACTGCTGTGTATGCATAGCACATTGTGGTATTCGTGAAAGTATATTGATTGTGGTTAGCTTTGTTTTACATGTCTAAATGTCTAAGTTTAGCTGCCTTTGAAGCAGTTATGTATGAAAAATATATATTTGAAAATGTTGCTTCAAAAAGGTTTTGAGGTTTTACCGTGATTTTGACCTTAGTTTGCATGTTCCTCACTAGCTTTCTTCGGAGCTCTTAAGGAATATCACCTGATGTATCTTACTAACATTGCTGTAGTAGTGGATCTTCCATCTGAGTGAATTGGAAAGTGTTATCAAAAGTAAAAACTACAAAAGGAGTTTCATAATAGTCTGTTATGATTAAAATAACTTTATTTAATGTGCAGTTATCCTAAAGCTGATTCTGCATTCCTTGTAATTCAAAACCTCCAGACTAGATAATGTTCCTGATGAAACTTTAATTAGATTATTAAAGATTTTAAGTTTCTCATTCTCCCCATCTAGAAATATTCAGTTGCCCTAAGAAAACAGTGCACATGTGCACATCAAATGGATTTTTCATTAAAAACTTGCAGCGGTTTTCCCTCTGCACCCTCTCCCCTGATGAACTCCAGTGAGATATATTCCTGCTGGTACAAGACCTTGGCCCATCTATGACTGAAAATGAGGATTCAAAACGGGGAAACAGCCACTTCCTTGGGCAGCCTTTTCCAGTGCCTGACAACCCTTTCCATGAAGAAAGTTTTCCTAATATCCAATCTCAGTCTTCCCTGGCACAAGTTGAGGCCCTTTCCTCTTGTCCTGTCACTTGCTACTTGGGAGGAGAGACCAACATCCTCCATGCTACAACCGCCTTTCAGGTGGTTGTAGAGGGCATCTTCATACAGTAACTGGAGGACCTGGAGGAAACAGGGAACCTAGAGCTTGTGTCAAGTAGGCATTATTAGGAGATCTAATACAATGAGTGAGAAGTGGCTATTTGAAGAAACTAAAAAAAAAGTTAACATAGGCTCAATATATATGTTCTCTTATTCCATCCGTCTTCCCCTCCTGCTCCTTGTATCTCAGTTATCCTGAAAACACACACAAGAGTAGTTATTGAGAGTGAGAATTACACTGCTGTTTGTGAGAGGGTTGCAATTAATGTCGTCCTGACTCCCAAGGGTTTTTCTCATGACTTAGTGCAAAATCCGGCTGCAGATTTTTCTACAGTTGGAAGTTTAATTTCTGTCTTCACCGCTGCCTTGCTCATGAAATCTGTGAAGACATAATAATTTTTGAGACTTATATTCTTATGTCATTTGGTTTAAAAGAGTTTCTTGTTCCTGTTAGAAGACCAGACTGAAAGAGGGGTTGTCACATGCGTCATATTGAACATGGTTTGGTTTGCTTTTCTTGTTCTTAATCTGGCATGAAAATTGCTGGAAACTGTACTTTGGGGAAAATTTTAAACACTATTTCTTGACTGGATTTTAGTGCATATAATTCTCAGAGTACCTGAATTTCAGAAACGTTTTCATATTGTCGGAAGGGCAGGGAAACACCAGCACATCAGGTCCATTGACCTGGATTCGGTGGGTGGCATAAGGAATCAAAGCCTTGTTTTTGCTACTTTGCCTGGCCCCCAGACAGCCTGCATCGTCCCTCTCTTCTCAAGTAACAGAGCTGAAAATCAGAAGTAGAGCAGGATTCATTTCTTTGGATAAATGTTTATACTAGACTAAAAATCAACTGTAGATTCAAACTGTTAGCCCTTGCTTTTACAAGTATGAATTTTCAATACTTACACTATTTTATACACATTCTTAGCAATGTGAACATGCTGTTTGGCAGTTATAAGGAGTAACTTCTGAAACGAAACTAGTACTTTTACTCAAAGAAGTTCAGAAGTTGTGCTGAATTTAACCGTCTCAAACAATTTAAAAACAAAACGAAAAACCTGAAAGTGGCACCATAACTTTGTGACAGGAGCTGTGGTAAGACCATTATAAATACTTGTTTATCTTAGAGTCAGAACTTATCTAGAGAAGAAGGCAAAAAACCAAAACCCCAAACAAATCTGTTCTGTACTATGGAATATAAGGTCTTCAGAATGAAAGGAGTCTTCCCACTGAATTCAGCAATTATTTTTTCCCAGATAAGCAAACACTTTGTCTTTCACAGTGTCTTGTTATTGTTGTTTATAGAAGAGACTAAAAAAAAGCCTTTTAAAGCAATTTACAAATCCGTTAACCTTTTCATATGGAGTGTATTGACTTGTGAAGCCAAATACATCAATTGGTTTATTATTAAAATACCAAAATATTTTTTAAAAATACTCAAAAGATATAAAGTATTGTTAATTTGTTATCCTGAGTTATTACTCTCAGGCTACATTAAAAAAGCAACAAATACATAAAATTTGCTAGTGATCATTCTAAAACACTGCAGTGATATATGTAGCCTAAAACCAGTCCTCCTGAATTGGCAACACAAAATCAAACCTTTTCCAACTCCTAAAGGCAGAATGAAAACTAAGGTAGACTAAGTTTTTGATTTTTCTTCATTTTATATGCTAAAAATTGTAATATTCTTAAGCATGGGATAATGTCTGGTCTCTACTTAAGCCGGTGTTTCTAATCTAGCTCAGATACAATAGGGATAAAGACAGAATAAATGAAATGTTGATAGGGAAGATACAGGCAATATTTTAAGAAAATTCCTAAGTGTAGCTCAGCTTCTTTTTTCTTACTGGGAAATAAGTGAATTTAAACACCTTTTAGGAGGTGGTTCTCATTTTTGCATCAATCAACATTAACTTAAGGAAAACTCCTGATTATTTTCATTTGAATAAAATAAGCGGTGTTTTCAGCTACCTCCAATTTATTTCTGGCTAAGACATCAAATGGATTTAATGTAGCCAAATAACTAAAACCCAAAAATCTGACTAACCACTTGCTATTTTCGAAGTGTTTCCTGGACTCAAGCAAGCCTGACCACTGAGAAAGTGTTATTAGGATGTTGTAGGAAACCCACTCAATAGTTTTGGTTCTGTTTCAGCATTTTTGTGAGTGTATTTTGTGTGTCTTTATGTTTTTTATTAGTAGGAACACCTACATTTTGTTGTGCTTATCGAAAAAAAAGTGAGGCAACACATCCAGAAGTTGTGCAGTGCAAGTTGTACTAATCATGACTTTCATCCAAATTACATATTATGACTTATTTTGTTTTACTTTGACTGTAATAAGATTGTTTTGTTTCATATGTATATGAGAGAGATATGAGACAGAGAAATGTATGGTCTTGGAGAGCAGGTGATCAGGAGTTGATTGATATTTTGTCTTGATGAAGGAAATTACAATTTTTTAATAATTATGTTTATGTATATCAATAATAAGTATAAATAATCACTAATAAGTTGTCCTGTCACTGAATATGTTATTTAACAGCTTCTGTAGCCGTCAGCTGATTAGCAGTATCTTGGTTTGTCGGGTTTTTTTCTTTTTTAAAGTTAAGTTCCTATTTAATACATCTGCAGACTTGCTGTAGATGGTCATTAAAAGTAGGTGCAGGAACCCGTGTGGTGTGTGTGCATGCTTGGGGGAGGGGTTGCTTTTGGTTTGTATTTGTAAGGAACACTGACATAGAAATCAAAAGCTCAGAGCAAAAAGAAAACACTTGTTTCCAGAATAGTGAAGACTTTTTTTTTCTTTTTTTTTCTTTTTTTTTTTTTTAGAGTCTTTGAAAATTTGGAAGTAGTGTGGTTTGTTTTTATTGTGAAAACTCTCAGGAAGAACAATTCAGAGTCAGTGCCATTCTTCCCAGCTGAATGGCGCCTGGTTTGTGAAATGGAGCAGCTGCGGTAGTTTCAGCTTGGCTCACAAAACCATTTGCTTTTTAATCAAGAACTTCAGATTCTGTGGTGGTTGTTCCTGAAGGAGATGGCCAGCCATGCCCTGTAAGACAGCTGTAGTATAATTGAGACAGACTATGTGAAGCAAATATAAATGCTGGATTTCTTAAAAGCAGACTATTCACTAAACTGTAACTGATTTTTCTAAAGGATGAGAAGCGTTTATACAGGCAAGAATTTAGTACGTGATTAAGCATTTTATCTGTAGCGATGTTCTTACATATATTGCATAAAATAGGGTTTAAGTCCTCAGCATTAGCATTCAAGTTTAGACAATGCAATAATCCAGGTTTTGATGAAGTGTGTGCATGTAACTGCATAATGAGAAATGCCCCACTTTTCCCAAAAACATTGTTACAAATATAGTTGAGGTCTCTTTCTTAAATCGTCTGAGAGGCGTTACACACCACACATTCACACATACACTTATTTTAAGAAATAAAGGCACTTGTATTTTCTCAAATGGAATAGAAGTCTACTGGAGGCACCGAAAGGAATCGTTGATCTTTGGTGGCAGTTATGGCAGTTACGCATTTAGAAAAACTTTTCAAAGCAGGGAAGTATTGTGGAAATAAGTGTTCCATCTCATATAACATAAAACCTCAGACTGACAGTTTGTTGTAGAAGGGATTTTTCTAAATAGCAGTGTTTGACTAAAGCAAAAATAACTTGTTTTGCATCACAAATCAGAAAGTGCTGCCCATATGTTTAAAAAAAGGTTGAGTTTTAACATTTTGTAGTAATTTTATAGTCACAGTTAATAACTATTTGGAACTCGGGGTGGCTAGTTGTATGTTTTATGTTGAACTATACATTTTAGTATGTGTGACAAGTTTGTGATGGATTCATTATACAGATCAGAATGTTTCACTATCTGCAGGCAGGCAGTTTTCTTACTGCCTTTTAAATAAAGTTGAGATTAACATTAAAAAAAAATACTATTCCCAATTCGTATGAAGATAGCGGTCCTTGTGGCAGAATATGATGTTGCTCCTAGATGTTCTTCTTTGTTTTCAAACAGTTTGTCCCATTTTATGTTTCCAGTGTGTGCAGTCTCAAACCTCTTTGATGCTGACTAATTGGGAGGGGTGGGAAGACAATGTAAAAGGGTTAATCCGTTACACTGGTATTAATGAGTCAGCTGGATCCCTGCCATTCTCTCGTTTCTGGTTCACTTAGCACCGATTAGCACAAATGACATCTAGTTCTGTGGGAAGCAAGCTAGGAGAATGATAGGTAATGCAGACCTCAGATGAGAACAGCCTGGTCTCAGGTTAATACAGGTAAATAAATCCATGCCATGTGGGTTGAGATAAGAAAATAATCCTGTTTTCCTGCTGGACCCCTGGGAACACTGAGAGTGTTGGTAGGGCTGGGGTATTTTAAACTCACACGTGGTAGATCAAAAGGTGGTCAGGTTGTTTTTCTGAACTCCATTCTCTGATGTGCTGCTGGGGATTTGAGCTTTGGAATTTACTCACCTGACACCCACGCATTAGAAATAAGATGGTAAAAGAAAGTCATTACTGCATGTGTGCAACGGAGAACCCCTTTCTTAAATCCGAGACCTCTTGTGACAAAGTTTTGGATAGGCTGGATTGAGTATTAATGCAGCAGTCATGTTTCTGTGGTGTGTCCTGAGCTTGTCGTTTGGGAATCTGGGACAGTAATAGAGACACATTTATTCTAAGATGTATTTTATTTTCATTTCTTTTGATTGCAACTATAACTGTAAACTGATTAAAGAAGCAGATGAGGAAAAGGAAATCATGCTTCAGAAGACACTTGTAGTCAGGTTATTTTTTTAATAATTTAGAAACCAGTTCAAGCAAGGCCAACTCAGAATCCCTCTCCTACAGCTTCATTCAACGTATACACTGAAGTCCAGGTGAAGCTTTGTCTCCTGTTCCCTGGTGCTTCTGGCTTGGATCTTCCCATAGTTAAAGCAGAGTCCCCTGTTCCATCTCATTCCTTCTTTTCACCTGCACTGATGCCTAAAACAAAACATGTGCAGTGTGGCTGCAATATGGGATGGACCTCAGGTAACTAGAGGGGGCCGGGGTGTCTCTTGTGCCAGAGCATTTTCTTCCTCCCCAAATCTCTTTGGTTCCTGGGATGCTCCTAGAGGCATACTCGCATCCCATAGCTGAAATTCTTCTTGCTGTAGCAGAAGTTTTCTCCTGATCACAACCTTTCAGAACAGCTGCCTAGGTTTGGTCTACCCTTCAGGTTGAAGAACAGTACAAAAATCATGGATTAGAATCACAGAATCACAGAATCACAGAATCGACTGGGTTGGAAAAGACCTCAGAGATCATCGAGTCCAACCCTTGGTCCAACTCTAGTCTGTTTACTAGATCATGGCACTAAGTGCCATGTCCAACCTCACTTTAAAAACCTCCAGGGATGGCGAGTCCACCACCTCCCTGGGCAGGCCGTTCCAATGCCTGACCACTCTCTCTGGAAAGAATTTCTTCCTAATATCCAGTCTAAATTTCCCCTGGCAGAGTTTAAGCCCATGCCCCCTTGTCCTATTGCTGACTGCCTGGGAGAAGAGACCAATCCCACCTGGCTATAACTTCCCTTCAGATAGTTATAGAGAGTGATGAGGTCACCTCTGAGCCTCCTCTTCTCCAGACTAAACAACCCCAGCTCCCTCAGCCTCTCCCCATAGGTCTTGTGCTCAGGTCCCTTCACCAGTCTTGTTGCTCTTCTCTGGACCCGCTCCAGCACTTCAGTGTCTTTCCTGAACTGAGGGGCCCAGAACTGAACACAATACTCCAGGTGTGGCCTCACCAATGCAGAGTACAGGGGAAGGATCACTTCCCTTGTCCTGCTGACCACGCTATTTTTGATACAGGACAGGATACCATTGGCCTTCTTGGCCACCTGGGCACACTGTTGGCTCATGTTGACCTTCCTGTCAATTAGTACCCCCAGGTCCCTTTCTGTCTGACTGCTCTCCAGCCACTCTGCGCCCAGCCTGTAGCGCTGCAGGGGGTTGTTGTGACCGAAGTGCAGCACCCGGCACTTGGCCTTATTGAACTTCACCCCATTGGAATCAGCCCATTTTTCCAGTCTATCCAGATCCCTCTGCAGAGCCCTCCTGCCTTCCAGCAGGTCGACACTCCCTCCCAACTTGGTGTCATCAGCAAATTTGCTGATGATGGTCTCAATCCCCTCATCTAAATCGTCAATAAAGATGTTAAACAGGACTGGACCCAACACTGATCCCTGGGGAACACCACTAGTGACTGGCCGCCAGCTGGATGCAGCCCCATTCACCAGCACTCTCTGGGCCCGGCCCTCCAGCCAGTTCTTAACCCAGCATAGAGTGCACTTGTCCAAGCCACGGGCTACCAGCTTTTGCAGGAGTATATTATGGGAGACAGTGTCAAAGGCCTTGCTGAAGTCCAGATAGACCACATCCACGGCTTTCCCCTCATCCACCAGCTGAGTCACCTGATCATAAAAGGAGATCAGGTTGGTCAGACAGGACCTGCCCCTCCTAAACCCATGCTGGCTGGGTCTGATCCCTTGTCCATCCTGAAGGTGCTGTGTGATTGCATTCAGGATGATCTGCTCCATAACCCTGCCAGGCACCGAGGTCAGGCTGACAGGCCTGTAGTTACCAGGGTCAGCTTTGCAGCCCTTTTTGTGGACTGGGGTAACATTGGCCAATTTCCAATCATATGGGACCTCCCCAGTGAGCCAGGACTGTTGGAAGATGATGGAGAGCGGCTTGGCAAGTTCTTCTGCCAGCTCTCTCATCACCCTAGGATGAATCCCATCTGGTCCCATAGACTTGTGAGGATCCAGATGGCTCAGTAAATCACCAACTATTTCCTCCTGGAATACAAGGGACCTGTTTGGCTTCCTATCTCTGTCAACCACCTCCAGAGGCCAGTTGTCCTGAGGGCCACCTGTCTTTCTGGTGAAAACTGAGGCAAAGTAGGTATTAAGTACCTCAGCTTTCTCCTCATCTTTGTTAACTATATTTCCCTCAAAGTCACCTTACAGGAGTGTTTGACTTCAGATGTCTTCATTTGGGAGCAATTCTTCCATTTTAGTCACTGGATGGAAAGATTCTTCCCTGCATACGCAGCAGATGTTTAACGGAGGTGCCTCCTGGTCACCTTTTGGGGAAGCCTGTTATAAATGGCTGCATGTCTCTGCCCAGTCTCCTGACTTAGGAGTCCATGTTGCAGCTGTTCCCCTTTCCCCAATGAATTAGCCCCAAAGCATTCTGTGCATTTGTACAGCATGCCTACGTTTTAACAAATTTACAACAGGAACAGTCTTCTAACCTTCAAGTTACATAGAAAGTTTGAGACTGGCTGGTTTTGAGGCCTTCATTCCTGATTAATCACGTTGGGGCAGGACAGTAAAGTGACAGAATGTTTTCTAACTATAAAAGCTGTAAAGTTAAGTGGTGTGGGATATCTCAAAGGCAAAATCCTGCATGCTGTCTTCTCACATGTCCGATCATATTTATCCGAGAGTTGTTTGGCAAGTAGCGGTTTTGCGGGAGAGGATAATCTGATTTTTGTCAGTTTACTGCCACCCAAAAGCAAAGGTGGTGGATTCCTCCACTTCGATGAAACTTGTTTTGACCCAGCTCTGGTGTTTGCTGGACTTCTTTGTGAACTGGCTTACTTCTCAGAAAAAGTGGTGGGCAGGTTTCTGCTGGGTTAATAAGCAGAAAGTCTAATGATCATCAGAGTCACTGCAGTGGCAGGGCTGGAATTCCCTTCCTAGTGGTGGTGAGTGTTCAGATCCGTTCGTGTGGTCTCACACGATGTCACCTTTTTCCAGGCATCGATTAAAGATGATCGACCATACTGGATGCAGAAATAGTTGGTCTGTTGAGAAAATCACCTTGTCTTAGACTAGCTCTGTGTGTAGCTGGGCTGATCTTTTGCCCCCACCCCTCCTGAGCGACAGCCAGTTACCTCATCCTGCTGCAGACCCTACACTCTTGTGATATAATTTTCTGCAATTTGTGAACTTTCTTCTGCATTAGTGCTGTGCTTTTGCAGTGCGGTGAGTTGACTCAAAGGGGTTGAGTGATGGAGCCAGGTAAGTTCAGAGGGAAGACAGAAATGTGAGGTGTGAATGGGAACGTGTCCTCTGGCATTGGTGAGCTGCTGAATTGCCTCTTAGTGTCTCATCACTCCGCACTATTCAGATACCTGATCGGAAGCTGGGTCTACTTACTGAGGTGAGATCCGATTCAGGCAGCTGAAACAGTTCTTCTGGACCAGGGGGCTGAACGGAGCCCCTGAGGAGCCAGGCAGCCTCAGAACGGATGAGGAGAATGGCAGGAGCAAACAGCTCGGAGCAGAGAGGAAAGAATTTTCCCCTCATTTTGGCAGCAGTGAATTGGTCTGATGGAACCACAGATGGTCCCTTCCTGCTGCAGTGCCTGGGTGTGTAGACCTCTAGGCACCAAGCCTACAGTCCTTACATCTTCTCAAAGGAAATATGAAAGTTCTTTTCTAGACAGAGGCTGTGTTCTTTGAGGAAGAAAGGGGTGTCATTTCATATTTGTGGCCCTGCATATTTTTTCCTTCTAGTTTCTCTGCACATCAGGCTGCGTAATGACTGTGGGCAGGTCATGGTGTGAGGATTTCAGGTTCTGAATATAGGACTCATTCCCCAAGTAGAGCACACGTAAAGCAGTAATTGCATCATGGAAACTGAATTCTCTCTTGTTTTGTGAAAACCATTAATCTGCTGTAGAGGCCGCCTATCAGATACAAGAGTTCAGGTCTTTGTGACCTAGAATTTAATCTGCCAGTTTTCAACCAGTTGAATAGGTATCTGGTAACACAGCCCTTTGTGTGTGGGATGGATTGGTTTGTTGGCTTGTTTTATAGGGACACAGCATATTGACGTTATTGGTCTGTCCTTTTCTGTGAGTGCCGAGCTCAAAACAGAGTTGTTAAGGAGTATGGCTAGAAATGAGAAAGAATATGATTGTTTCAGGTCTCATTTTTGCAAAATTTGTCATCTTCATGGTTCATGTAAGTGCATCTTAAACAGAATTTGTAAGAATTGCATTACCTTACCTACTTTTTTACTAATATACCCACATGAAGTTAAATACTTGGGTGGATTATTTTTACTAAGTAAAATTGCAGATTTTTCATAAAATTACTTTGCCAATAGTAATTCTTAAAGCCAGTTTACAGAAGTCCTGAAAGAGCTGTCATCCAGACTAATGCTGTTTGCTTCCAGAGGCAGCTCCTTGAACACAGCAATTCAACTTTGTGTACTGGGTGTTCACTTGTTTGATTCGCTGGGGCTCACAAAAATGAATACAAGTTTCTCATAAGGAGAAAGCCAAAGACAGAAAACAAGTTGCACTATTAACCGCCTAGGAAGAAAAGGAAGAAAACTGAAAATACATATTAACCTCTATTTTCCTATAGCCTGCTGAGAATCACAAAAAGGTGCATTTCCTCATATAATAAATTGTCTGGGATTTTTGATATGTTTAAGAATTTAATCATGCTTTTGATATGTGAGCGCTAGCACACCTTTGAAACTTTCCGTGTTGACGTTTATAATGTCTAGAGTGGAGGCTGCCTTTAGATCTGAAGTACTGCCTTCTGTTTTGTCACGATGGAACGCAAGACTGGTGATATGGTGGGGTATGTTTCCACAGGACAGCTGAGCCACTTAACTGGCTAATGAAGGACTCATCCTGCTTCTTGCTCCTGGAAGCAGAATTACTTTCCATCACCCTTGTGCCAGCTCTGGGGCTCACTTGACGTCTTTGATTTAGCTCACTAAATTGGCAGCAAACTAAGCCAGCAGGAAAGGGAGTGTGTATTTATCTTTTTTTAACCAATTCAGTGAGCTCAGGTGGCTCACAAGATCTCAGGAGACTCTGGGAGCCACCGCAAAGGAACCAACAGGAGCGCCAGGGCTGGGAGGAGAGGCAGGGCTGCTCCTTTTGGCAGCACCGAGCTGTTAGCCTGACTCAGCCATGTTGTGAAAACTCACCCTTAGGTAATACTGTTCGCACTACAGGTTGACTGACAGTTCTTCAAATAGTAGCCAGAAGGGAGTTACCAGATGTGCGCGGTTTGTTTTTGTAGGTGGCCTTGGCTGTTTTTGGTGTGTTGTGTTTTGAAACAGCTACTTACTCTATTCTAATCGTGTTATTGCATGAAAACATTCTGCAGAAAAATTACATGTGCAGGGCGGACCTGTCTGGGAACCTGCCATTGAGAGTGAGTAAGGAGCCACACAACCTGGAAAATTTTGTCCTTCGGCCTCTGGGACAATGTGCCCGTTGGATTTGGGGGAATTTAGAAACCTTTTTACTTCTGGTATGCTGCATGTTGCAAGCTCAAAAGCCTGAGACAGTAAGTGGTCCTTCATCTTTGAACATCTGGAAGTTTTTCTTAGAAGATCTGGTAGCCCCTGTTAACGTAGTGTCCTGGTTTTGTTAAAAACAAGTTTCTCTTTTAGTGAATGCTTCATATAAAAGTGAGAAATCACGAGGATCTCATCCCTTTTCCTTACGGTCAACATTAGGAGAGGACATTGCGAGTCATCCCTGTGAACTGAGGCCTAGTGACAGACTGAATCCAGTTCCAGTTGGCTTCAAGATCCAGTCTAGGACTTTGGGTGCCGGCCCGAAGTTGCCAGGACTTTCAAGATTGGTTTTGTATATTTTGTATTATTTTCTCTGTTTTTATTGGTAGCATTAGTAAAACATCTTTAATTTTTCCAACTCTCTTCTCTCTGTCCTTCTTTCCCTCCCAATCACCTGTCCTGAGTGGGAATTGGGGGGAAGGAGGGGCTGAAGGTGGAAAGCGGGGAGAGCGGGTTAACAATACATCTGCCAGGGTTTTATTGTCACCCCGCAATCAAACCTCGACACATAGCTGACACAGCACCAAGGCTATCGAGTGCCGGTAAAGCTGAAGTTCCTGTGGAACCCTGGCTGTGGAGTTGAAACCCACTGCAGATCGCTCCCCTGGCCTCTGGGGAGGTGGCTGGTCACCATCGCAGGAAACCAGAAATGTTCTTTTTTCAGAAACTGCCCATCTGCCTTTGTGCTCTTGAAGCTGGCATGATCCTACGTGGGTGTTTTGACAAATGGAAATGTTCTGGTTTCAGCTGGAAAATGCCATTTCGGTGCACAGTTTAGGGAAGAGACTGGCATAACTTGGTATATGTGATCGTGAGCCCTCAGACAGTTCCACACCATTAACAGCTGATGATAAAAGTTACAGCCAACTGTGACCTTTCTCCATTTTCTCCATGTATGATAAGAATACGGTAAAAACTCCTGGCAGATTTTTTTTTTTTAAACTAATTACTCAAGTACTGCACAATTATTAATTAATTATTCAAGTACTGCACAGTTATTATTTGTTTTCTCTCTGCTTTGTGAGCAGTGTTAATGTCACTTGTTTGGTGTACATGCAAATGTTTGGACATTTCATTGGAAGTTGCAGCCAAAAACGTATCAACTGTACTTTCACATCTGTTGCCTTTATGTCTTTGTAAATGGATATTTTAATGTGGCAGGGGTTTTTTAGACTTTGTAAACTGAATTTCTCTCTTCAGAAATCCCTATTCATCTCTGTTTTAAAAAAAAAATAACTTCTGCCCGCCCATTCGGATACGTTTAAAGAATTCTAACAGATCTCAACTACTACGCTTGTGTGATGTGAACATGCAATTGAAGGTCCAAACAATGGTTAAAATGTGTTCATGTACTTAAGCCAGAAATAGTAAAAATCTGTGAATATTTAATGTTCTTTATTTCATTGCCTTTAAAATCAAGCAATCTTGCGATCATATGTTCAAGTGAATGTTTCCATGTTGTTTATACACAAGTCAGAAGTGAACAAGAAGTTCCATAGTGTAGTTTCTTCTACAAAGCTGGCTTTAAAATACAGTTCCTAGAAACACTGAACCATCTTAAAGCACAAAAGTAATCAGAAAATAACACTTAATCCTAGTTAATCCACATTATTGACCTATGTGCTCTAATAAATAAATAAATAAATCAATAAAATTATGTAGTCCTTTAATCATCTGTGTGGAGCTGGTTATTAATGAGAGAGGTCTGATGCAAAGATTAGCTACTGGGCTGGGTTTTGCCATTTCTGAGGACAGGTTAAATGGATTTATGTTTTATTTTTTGAGGAGACTGCTTACTTCTTAACCTGTTTTGTTTGTTTTTTGGTTTTAGATTCCTAAGACTGAGGTAGATCAGAAGATGGTAGTAATACAATGAAATTAACAGTGTAAACCAAAAGTAATGTTTTGAGGAGTTATGGCAGCAGAGATATTTCATTTGTTTTATTGAATAAATTGTTGAGATTGCTTTTGGATGTAGGGTTGGGGTTTTTTTTTGATATTCAGAACCTTTGTGTAACAATTTAGGTATGTTTTATAAATTTGTACATGTTACTACGTAAAATCCAAACAGAGAGTTTATACTTCTTTTTAGAGGAAAACGAAGTACGTTATGTTCAGAAATACTCTGCAAGCATGTGTCAGTAATGAAAAAGCACCAGTGGATGTAGCATAAGGTTTTCTGCTCTGAATTGACATTATATAGTCACAGTGGCATAAGATTGCCAGACTGCTGTCTAGAAAATAACTTCCAGAACAATGCATGGAGTGAAGCTTTTTGAGCCACAGTACTTGTAAGCCTTCTGATGGAAGCTTAGATGTTGTGATTTAATATTCTGCATCAGGTGTATTGGTGGCTGTATGTCACGCAGACACATGTCAGCTGTGTTAGTGTATCTATGTAACGTTTTTTGTGGTGTTTATGTTTTAAATTAATTCTGCTTAATTTTGTTTCAGAATTGAGTGGGGGCTCCCGTACCTCTGAGATGATGGTAGTAGTTTAAGTATGAAATTATTATTGCTTTGGAGCAGATTTCTTATAATTATAAAAGTTACCTTAAATTATTGTTTTGTCTTATATGTTGATTCTTCTTCCACGAAGTATTCACTCAGTTTTCTGGTACTTTCAGAGTTTCTAGAAGATGTGGCAAAAAAGAGTTCTTAATAACTAACATGAATGTTGTAGGCAGCTGCCCACACCCCAAGGCTGGTTATTGGGATGAGGTTGTATATGATCATCTCATCACAGTGCATCCCACAGCAACTAGTGGGACAAAGATGTAAGTGGGCCTAATGTGGAGAGACTGACTGATGTACACATTTTTCTGTGCGGTTTTCCCCTCTTCTTCATGATGTAGAAAATATTTCATGTTTAAACGTATCTGAAATGCTATCAAGATAGAATAAAACACGGCGTTTCCTGGTATAGGAGAAATGATGAAGTTCAGTTTCTCAGGGTCCTCCTTGAGGATCTCCTAGTCCTTCAGCCATGCTCCAACAGCCCTGGCTATTTCCTTGCATGTTTCTGGTGGCCTCCCTTGCCTTCATTCCCAGTGACAGCAATTGACCTGCTAGCGGGCCAAGAAGAACAGAGTGCAATGGGTTTTTCCTTCAGCAGGGTCATTACTCCTGGTCTCTTTTTACTACCCAGCTGCAGATGATTATATTCTGGAAACATCTCTGAGTCTTCTATCTCTGTGCCAGTTTCAACTATGTTTGACAATGTTTGCCTGTGTTATCAGGGACGGAAGATGTGTCATGTAAATCTATTTCCTTAGGAAACCAGCTTAAATTTGCATTATTTGTTTTCTGAAATAATTTGCATTTATGTAGCAAGTTTCATATGCAAAAATCAGTCCATGAGCATCTCAGTTTTTGACAGGCAAATCATTTTAATGCATGCTGGACCTACCTACATGCAAGTTACACAGCGTAACTGAGAGCTTGAGCAGTCACACCACACTGTGGATTTTTAAGTGCTAGGAAAATGCTCTTCTGTCCTCGTCAAAGTGGGCTTCAGTGTGCTGTTTTCACACTGGACAGAATTGCCTTTAGAACCATGCCACAAATAAAACAGGAGGAGGGGAGTCCTAATCTCATAGTTAAATGAGGATAGTGAAATCATCTTAATTTCATCCTGAAAACTTGTTGGTTGATCCTGTAATCTGAGATAGGTTTTATAAGTTAGTTAAACTAATGACAAGAAAATGATACTGCTAAAATGTGTTTCAGGGCAGGTCGCTCGCCAGCAGCGCTCTGTGTGAGCTGCGTTATTGTCTTCAGCTGAGTTTGTTGTTGTTACCAATGTTTCCCCAAAGCGTTTTACCACTGGTCAGGAACTGAAGAGGTAAAGACTTTTATTGTATTGAGATTAAACTTTTTATCATCCTTCCAAGCAAAATAAGAAAATGCAAGAAGGATTATGAAAATGACTGTTGCGTTCTCATCAAAGGCAAAGCAGACAAAGGCAAGAAAAACAGAAAAAATAAAGGCAAATAATTGTCTTTACTTCCCTCCTTTGGAAAAGCAGAAAGGATCTAGTGGGAGACTATAACCATGGAAGGAAATGTAGCTTTCCAACTCCTGCTTCGTTTGCGCTGGTTTCATGGCAGACAATCCATACAGCAAAGCTGGATCATGCCAAGTGCAGAATCTTTCACTACCAGGACACAGATTTGAGAGTGAAGTGGAAAACAGAGATTTTATAAATTAACACTAAACTTCTCTAAACATTTAAAAATGTGAGGGACTTCTTGTTTTATTCTTAACTTTAAAATAATGTACTTATTCTATGAAATGATTGAACTGGTCCAAATGACCATGACAATAAGCTGACACTCAGTGATTATGTAAACAATAAAACTTAAAAAAAAAAAAAGTAATCAACTTCTAAAACTTTTTCAAAAAACCAGAATGAATGGTTTAGTTCTTCAGAACAGTATGATTCACTTGGGCTTGGAAGGTTGCATTTGTTTTGATATGAAGAGGAGGGGCTTAACTGACAGATAAAGTGAACGACAGTAAGATTTAAAGGTTCTCTGGGCCTCTAGGAATGTCAAGAACTGCAACTTAATGCATGTAGAGACTGGCCTATGGCATCTAATCTATGGCTTCCAGGCAGTTTTGCAGATATTTTTTTTAGGGACAATGTTCATGGTAAATGCTAACATATAATAGATATGCTGGGGGCTTATCCTCAGAGCACTATCAGTCGAACAAAGGAAGAGGAATGAATAGTTTTGAGGTTCTCCCTGAGGCATGGGCACACACACCCAGATAAGCGTGGTTGTTGGGTCAGAAGGCTTAGGTGACATACACTTCTCTTCTGTAGCTTTTGTTTTCAACTTCTTCCTTGTAAAATGATGGAACATGTCATAAGCCCTTACATGAATCTGTGCTATGTTGGTTGCTTCAGTACTAAGGATGTACTGAGTAGCTGATAAATCATATCGCTTGCTTATTCCGATACCAAACCTAGATAAGAAAGGTGCGGCACCATCTAGGGTAATGAACTCTAGAATGGGATTTCCAAATAGCAAGATGGAAAAGTAAGATCTACTGAAAGATGTGCTGTGGTGAAGGGCGTTCAGTGCTTTTGTGGGCTACTTAGAAAGGCTGGTATGTGCATATAATGGAGGGGAAAGTACTTGCATGGATCTGTCACATCTGATACATCATGGATTTATCAGTAAAGCAGAATGAGACTGAACCTCAGCATTTCTTTATGTTTGACATGGAAGTACTGTAAGTTAAAAACAAAGTAAAATAAAATTTAATCATAGGGGATCCTGTCTCGTGGATGCATGAATTCTACAGCTTTCTGGGACCTGGAGATAACAAATAGTAGAGGGACAGAAATAACTGAGAGCTGAGAGAGGCTGTGGAATCTCCATCTTTGGAGACTTTCATAATTCAGCTGGACAAGCACCTGATGAACACAGTTTAATTTTGAAGTTAGCCCTGCGCTGAACTGGAGGTGAGACTAGTGTGACCTCCAAGGATTCCTTCCAACCAGAATTTTGCTATGAAACTTTGGCTTTTGATTCATCACCTTTCTGTAGAAGTTGGCCACCTCTTAAAGGAAAGCCATGTAAATGTGGGTTGGGGGAGTGGGAATGATTTAGTCTCAGTCAAGTGGTTGGAGATGGAGTTGGATTTAAACACTAAGGGTCCTTTGTTTTAGGATCCAAGAAAGCTTTGAAAGAAGTCAAACTTTTAAGAAGTTGGAAATATAAAAAAGCACAGAAATAGAAAGCTGTTTGCAAACTTAAAAGTGTGTAGATCTGGGATTCTGAAACCCTGCAGGAGCCTCTAATCCTCTCATATTGTTTTTCTATTGCCATCTTTCTACAAGTTTTCGTTTGTGGAAAAAAAAAGGTTTTGTAGTGGAGTTTTTAGTCTGTGGTTGTGCTGTGATCTGGATAGTGGGATGTGGGTTGAGAAGACACTGACAGAATTGTTTAGGAAAATGAAGACTACATTAATATCACCTGCAGAAGGGTGGGATACCAAAATGAAACTGAGTGGCTAATCTTCAGTGGCATGTGCTGTAGTTGGATTTGCTATTCCTCTTAATTGGAAAAGGACTGAATTTTGTTGCTTCATGTCTGTAAATGCAAAAACACTCAGAATAATATTTAAGCAGTTACACTTTCCCACCTCCCTTTTACAAGTATGAAGAAGTCATTCTTTCAGGGTTCTCCCTTTGCAGGGCTTACATAGATTTTTTTCGTGGTTCATCAGTGTAATTAGAGAAGATACTGGTAAGTTCTACTCCCAATCAAAGATTTATTTGTAGAACCCTTTAATACCCAGCTATAAAAACACTGTCAGAACTCAAAAGGCTGCCAAAGACTTACCATGTGCCTGCTTGGGCTAACACAGACCTCTGCCTTAGCAGGGGCTTACACAGGCTTCCTTCTTGTTCACCCTTATGCAGCATAAACTCTTAAACTCTTGTTTTGCTGAAAGTTGCAGCTGTGGAGAATCTTTTTTGCTGATATATTGGATTTTTAAGGGGGTATTATTAGCTTGTTGAAATGAAACTGCTGTTGATAAGAAAAGCTTTAATATGAAACCAGGATGAGGTGACCTGAAACTAGGATGACTTCATTGTTTTGCCAACTATATATATTCTTATAAGGCTATTATGTCTTGGTCATGTGTACATGGAAGGTAATGAGGATTAATGTGTACGTTTTATAGCACTAATGCTATACAGAATTGTAGTCCCACTTTTAGAAAAGGGAAGAACCACGTATCCATCAGTGTCCTGTCTCTCCAATTGAAGAGGGCAGCACCTGGCCGGTGCCTTTTTTAATTCAGGTGGATCATTGAGCAGTCTCTTAATCACCAATGGGAAGTGTTGAATCTTTTACTGTTTATTATATTTTGCCATAATTGTGTACAGTACATTCAGGGGGGAGCTGGACTAGATAACCTTCAAAGGTCCTTTCCAACCCAAACCACTCTGTGATTCTATGCTCATTAGCAAAAACTTCTAAAGGTCTTCCCTATATCTTTTGTTAATTTTCCTGATCCCATAAAGCCAGCACAATTTCTTGTTCTGGAAACTGCCGTCAGTGTTCCCTGGTACTGCCCCACCGCAGTCCCCAGCTGCAAATATATTTGACTGATATTCTGGATTGACAGCTCAGCGCTCTTCTTTACCACTAAATGTAGCTATGGACTCTTCTTGAAAAGAACCAGGGCAACAGACATGAGGCTTGAAGATGGACATAGCAGTGAGGAGAGCAGCAGCCACTTGACATCCATTGCTGATTGCTCATCTGTTGTATGCGCAGAGAAAGGAAAAGAACACTTTGCTAGTACATTTGCAGTGGTGCTGGAAGCAAATGGAACCTGTGAGACCTTGGCTGGAGAAACAAGCAAGGCTGGAGAGAGACTGAGCAGCAACACATTTCATCCTTGCTGGAGGAGCCGGAGGGTATTTAAATGAGGCTGAGAGAAGGGCAGAACTCAGAATAGTGATACTATCCCTTCACATGGAAGTGGGATTGTAGGGAATCCTGAGACTCAAATGCTCAGGGGGGAGAGGGAATTACAGTTCTTCAATACCTCGCTAGATTGAAGGTGTGACCACTATCAGTGGACTGAAGCCTGAAGTTCTGTTAGTTTGTTCTGGAGCAGGGTGACATAAAATTGGTGTGGCTGGCCTGTCTTCTTTACCTCGGGGAGAGAGGGGAAGATTTATGAGTAAGAAAGAGGGGCAAAAATTTGCAATAAAAATTTGATGCTTCTACACTCCTCCTCTCCTGTTTTCAGATCCTACTAATCCTCTCTTAAAACTCTTTGTCCTTTGGCTTCCAAGTAGAAGCCAGAATACTATTTGTTCTTGCCATTTATATGTAGGGCAAAGAAGATAACGACAGGCAACAAAGAGTTAAGCACCTAGCTGACGTATAGTGGAAAGTAGCTGTCTTCCTTTTGAAACTGAAGGTGACGTTTGAAAATCCATTATTTGGTAGATGGTTACTGCTTGCCGTGTTGCACATGCTTCACTGCCTGACAGAATTCTTGCACAGACCAGGAAAGGTGGCAGTTTAAGTGACAGAAGACTCCAACATGTATTTACAATTGGCTTTAATTTTTTAAACTGAGGGTAGCCTTCTGAATGTTGTGTGTTGATCAAGAGACTGCACAGCCTGAGGATAACAGAATGCTGGAAGAGGAAAGAGTATAAATAGAAAGCCCACTTCCTTGTTGAGTAGAAGCCAAACTTGTGGTTGAACCTTTTTATACGAGAGTTTGCTGAGGTCCAGATAGGCAGCTGAATGCAGGTTTCTAAAGAAACCAAAAATTCTGAGGTCTGCAGAGGGACAGAGGTAGTACGTACTGAAGACTGGACTGGGTATTTCTTTCCTGCACAACACTTGGCTGCAGTTTGTGGAAAAAGAAGATACCAGTGGAACTCAGCGAATATTGCTGTAAATCCAGCACCACCTTGGTGAAAGGAGAAATGTAGGTCTGACCTTTGAGTGCAATGCTGTTTGTTTGGGCCTGAAAGAGGCTTAATATAACCTAAAACAGCCTCCCAAGACTGAGGATTTGAAATATGGGCTCATCTGGACAGTAGAATAAATATGTCTACTGCTCTCTTTTCAAACTTGAAGATATTTTTCCATTGATAAGTAAGGGAATATTTTACAGCAATAAGCATGATTTTTTATTCCTGATAGATTTTCCTAGCGATGTCCTGCATATATCAGATTATGTTGCTGATGTTTAAACCATATTAAAGTGTGTGGAGCACCCTTCATTTCTATTTCTTGTAGTCTCTAAATAGTATATCACATTTTTAGATACATGAGTTAACTTTTTTTTAAAGTTTTATTACTAAAACTTTGCAGAATGCTTTTAAACCGAGGGATAGATGAATCAGAATCTAATTGTTTTGTAAAATGAATAATTTTGTCTGTTATATCTTAATTAAAATGCAGCTTTAAACTTGCTCCAGTTCAAACAAATCCATAGCCTACATTTATACAGAAGGTTAGGCTAGATGATTACAGTGGTCCATCTGGCCTTATCTATGAACATATTTGCAGTTCAGTTCTGATGAAAGACTTTTCTTAGGGAGCGGTGGTGGGGAGCTGTTAGTCCTGCCTACTAAGGTCTTGTGTTTGTGATTTTTGCTGACCCAGGTTTCACTTGCTTAGTTTGGCAGAATTATAATTGCATACCTATTTGCATCAGGATTGTGTAAGGGGAATTGTTTGGGTTGGAGATTTTTTCATGGGTTAGTTTTGGGGTTTTTTTGTTGATTTTTTTTGGTGAAGTTTTCTTTTTTCTTTTTTTCGTAGTCAAAAACTGACAACCACTGGCATTAGTTCCTGCTCCCAAAGATGTGTGCTCTCATGGGATGTCTGTCTATTTGGTGTTTACCTTCATCCATCTTCCTAGCATGGAAGTAGATGGGAAGAGGAGACTGCAGGCTCGCAGAGGAGAAGAGGAAAAGCCAGATCAGAGGGAAGCGTTTGAGAGGCTGCGTCTGAAGAGGGAAGAGAAACTATGACTTGTAGTTAAGGAAAGAGGTTAGAATTGAGGCCAATGGGAAACTAGCTGCACAAAAAAAATAGGGGTGGCTAAACAGGATGGGTTGGCTATAGCAAGCTTGATTAACATTAGGAACTGGAGGAGCTGGGGAGCTACGTGAAAGTTCATTGATTATTTGGGCTAGTAGAAATAAGGATGACTAATATGTTTGGATATTTGAGATAAGAATCAGTCAAAGAAGTGCACTGAAAATATTGATTTCTCTAGAAAACTATTCTGTCAGAGTGGACATCCTGGGCAGCTTAGCATGCAGCTGCCTATAACTGTTTTAACTTCTTTAACTCAAATAATAACAGTCTGTACAAAGATTCATGGCTTAACTTGCAGGATCATATGCCTGAAAATTTTGGAGGATATTGGGGGTTTTCCCATTTGTTTCCCATTTGTCCTTTTTTTTTTTTTTTTTTCAGCAAAGAAGAGCTCTGCATTAAAGTTCATTTTACAAAAGCAATTTAAGTTGTGAAACACTATAGATATTGCTACATTTTGGCCTCCTTAAGAACTTATGACCTCTGGGAGTTGGGTGTCAGAGTTCTAAGTCAAGAAATTTCATTTCTCTCCAAATGAGCTGTTCTTATTCTTTCTTTCCTGTGAACATTTTTACATTTTTGACCTTTTGGTCCTGATTTCAGACAAAGATTTCTTTTCATCCTAAGGAAAACTAACCACAAGAAAAGAAGTATATTCTGCATAGCATTAACACACATCAATTTGAACTTTTGGTTTTTTGGATATAAAAACTTTTCTCAGGAATGGCATGTAAAGACAAGGGGAAAAAGAAGTTGGTTCCTGTGTTTCTTAAATCTCCGGTGTAACTCTCTTTCAGTATGTTGATGCATACACCCAACTTTACCCAGAATGAGTCATCTCACTGGCTCAGTCCGCTGTCCTTTGCCACTGGCTGGCTGCACAGCTCCTCCCTTACACATTGGATGAGTCTTTGGCTCTCTGCAGTCCACTCTCATCGGCACAAGGCTCCCTGCAGCCAGCAGGAGATCCCTTGACGAATCCTGATTTCAGGGAGGGGTATCCTGTGGAGTCTTTCTTCCCCCATCCTTCATGGAATGCAGGACTAGGAGTGAACACAAAAGGTCATTCATCTTCCTTGGCTTGGCAGGATTGAAACCATTCATGACAGATGTTTCTTCAGTCTACCTCTGAAATATTTTGGAGATGGACCACTGTTTAGAGAGACTATTTCCTTAGGAAGTTTTTTCATGTGCTTAAATAACCTTACTGATCTAGCCTAACTTGGGTACCATTTAAACTTGTTTACACTCTCATCCACACCAAATGTACCAAAAATACATCTTACTGTCCCCTTCATATATCTGTCAAGTGTTTTCATGCTTCTCCAAGTTTTTGCAGTCGTTCATTGCAGACTGCATTTACAAGACCTCTAATGTTTTTTCTTTGCAGACCTCTTCATTACAAATGCAAACTAATGGTTTAACGTTATTTATTTTCTTGGCTGTTACTTACCTCATTATCTTATAGGTGCTTACAAATTTGTTTATCGCAGTATTGTGGGGTGGAATCGAAGATGAACAGACACTCCATCTCCTTTGGTCTCTCCCTCCCCTTGTTTTTTAAGAGATTATGTGAATACAAGTGCTTTGGAGTATTGTAGGGAAAGGATTACTAGTTTACTGAGAAGCATTTTTCAGCTCCCCAAAAGACTTGAAAAGTTTAGATATTAACGGAATTAATAGGCATTATTGACGATTCTCAAAATACACTGTTAGGAATAATACTTGGATATTACAAAGCATGCCCAGTGACTAAATATTACTGCTTGTTTTCATAAGATACTTTACCAAATATTGCATTGTGCCTGGGGGGCCTGACCAGTCATTCCCTGGGGGCTGGTGACAGCGTGGAGCAAGGACGCATGGGCCTGGGTGTCACTGGCTTCCAGGCAACCAGCCCACGGGCAGAAAGTGGATTCTGCCAGGTGCACCGGCTCTAAGTAAACCTCTAGAGAAAATAGAACAGGAAGGTCAAAAACACAGGCTTTGCAGAGGAGTTAAACTTGAACCCCGTCATTTAGAATTGTCGCTGAAGGGCTCTTTAAGAGTACAGACTTTCAAAGTACTCTGTTGCAGAAAGCAGTATCAGTTCAAATAAAAAATAAAACAAGAATTATATGATAAATCTTTCATCTTTCTAAGTTGTCTCTTCTTACAAACTGTTTGCTGAGTAGCACTAACAGCAGAAGGAGATAATCCACAAAATCTTTATAACTTCCTGAAAACCCTCTTACCAACAAAGAGGACTGCAGAAGAGATAAGTGAGGTGGATACGTGCTTTACAATATCTGGGAAACAAAGGTTGTTTTTGTTTTGTTTGTTTTTACTACTTCTACCTTTTAAATAAAATTAATAACGTACCTTCCGCCTTTAAAATCGATTTAAATACTCTGTCTCTATTGCTGTGATCTGTTCGTCTTAGATTAGTATCAGCTGCAGCTTTTGGGATAAACTGAATCATGTCTCCTCTGTAAAATCCTGGGCAGAGGCAGCCAGGTGTGTGCAATGGGAGGTTAGTGCCCAGCCCGCCAAGGGGTTATTGTCCTGGTACAGTCAATACCAAGTAATTTCCCTCAACATGCTGCATCTCTCTTTCAGCACTCATGCACAGATATCCTCCGTGTGGAAAGGAGTTTGCAAATGAGGATGGAGTAGTGGTGCTCATGTCCTCCTCGCCCGGTGCAGGACTGGGACGTGATGGGTGTGTGCACCTAGTATTGCCTGCGCAGCAGATACTCGCACTGCTGTCGCCTTTGTTTGACACACTGCCATGATTAGAACTTAATGGTCCTAAAGTGTGCAAAAATAGGGGCCCTGCCTTTTTTCCTTCTCTTTCTTTTCCTCTGAATTTTTCCCTTTAACTAACTGCCACAGATTTATTCCCAGGTTTTGCAGACCACTTTTCAATATTTTTCTCTTTCCTTGTGTTCAAAATTGTGAAATATAAATGTGGCAACAGAGTAACCCCTTTCCCAGGGAATCATATAATTTGATTTTAAGAAAACTCAGTAAATTTTCTCATTCTGTATAAAATGTGAAGGATCTAAGTGATTTAATAGGTGGTGTGTTTGTTTTGTTATGTGTTTTGTTTTGTTTTGATTTTTGTTTTTTTTACTTTACCAGGTGACACAATTGATGATCAAAGTAGAGAGTCAAAGGATAAAACTTCATTTCCAGAGACCAGACCAATGTACAACCAACCTCCACAGGTAGGAGACTTATTTCCTTACACACACATGATGAACTTCCATAGCAGCTCATTTAGGAAACGTGAATGTCCTGCTGGAGAAGGTTTCAACACATTCACATCTTCCATAAACTGAGTGCCTACTCAGCCTTCCTTGTCATCCATCATAAAAGAAGCATTGCTAGTAATTAGATGGCAGTATTATCAAGGCCACTGATACTGATTTGCAAAAGAAAGAGTAAGAAGGCTGGGCTGTGTGGTATTGCTGAATATCTTATTTTTATACTTGAGACATGCAAACATGAAACTTTAGCTAGAATGTTAATGAATTGCATAGAAACATTGGCATGGTGAGTAATGATGGAAAATGTCAAACATTTGCATGTCATTATTTCCACAGCTAGCATTATAAGTAACTTCTTGTAAATGTGTGCGTATAATAGACTTACTTTCTGTTTCAGTACAATGTGGCTGTAAATCTGGACTTCCTTTTCTTCATCTGGTTTATTTAATATTTAATCCATGTATACCAAAGAGGGCTTTTCAGAATATTTCTGCATACGATGTACACATGTTTTCTTCTCCACTCCCTCTGAAAATGTTTTTGCAATGGGTATGAGCCTGTTTTGCACAGCCATATAATTTTAGATATTTGCATGATAACTGTGAGACATTTTCCGTGGACTTTTTGTGCTTTTGTGGTGGTGTTTGGTTTTTTTGCTTAACCTATACTTTCTCATACCTAGTCTTGAAACTAACTGTGTCTCTGACAGTCTCTCTCTTCTCAGTTGTATTTTAATATTTATTATTTCTAAGTCCCTTGTTATATCAAAGGTGTGTGAGATAATGCTGCATCTTTAAGAGTGGTCAACATATCTGTAGTCTTCTTTTTTTAATTTCAAGTTAAAAACTCTGTGTGATACAGGAATTTTAAATTCATCATAAGTAATGATTTGCCTTCTGATAACGTGAAAGTATGAATTAGTTACAATTAATCACGAAATTTTAGTCTGACTTCTGGATCCATGCACTTCTGAGTGGGGTGTTTTGCAACTGAAGTCTTGCAGTTTGAGGCAGTATAGAACATGAGTGTTGTGGTTACCTATGGCATGGACAGAGTTTCCCTTAATGTGATGTTCTATCTAGGTATTGTGAGCTGCCAGTTATTGTAGCTTCAGTGGTTTGTTCAGTTCTATAGAATTCCAATAAAATAGGAACTTGTGTAGATTTTAAGTGTTAATGAGTTAGAGGAAAGCAGCAAATTTTTTTTCAAAATAAAATAGCAGATATCACAGTGAAATTAAACCAAAGATTTATTTTAATATTTATGCTAAAAGACTTGTATGTCACAAAAATACTTGTATGAACTGGCTTGTGACAACATCAGTTAAATGAAGATAGCACAGGTACAGCACTAGTAGTATCAAAGTTATTAATTCCAGTCTCTGGACTGGCGTGTTTGGACTTCAAATTTACTCAAGTAAGTTCTCCGTTTCTCAAATTAAATAGAGTAACTGAGGATCATGGGAATTAAATGGATAATTCTGGCCATTAGGAAAGCAGTATTCCTATTTGCAGTTGTGAATATGCTTTGTGGGAGAAATCTACCAATTTAGCAAAATTGGAAAAGCATTGTATTTTGTATTATATATTCCATGTATCACTGAGAAATAGAACATTAATTGAAATAATAAACTTGTTACCCATAAAACAAGAATGCTTCATAAATGCAGTACAGTATGTTAAAAGATACCTGTTAGACTGCAAAGCAGTATCAGATATTTGTCATGCAGAGTTGAATAGAAGAGTGTTTAGTTCTTCAGCTGCATCTTTCAACTGCTGGAAAAATGCTTTTATTTTTGAATATAATAGATTTTACAATTTAGTAGATGTAGACTTTGTGGAACATGGGAAATGCTTTTAGAATTGTGATTTAAAGAAGAATGAAGTAATACTTTGTTCATGGGTCACTTCCTTATTCAAAAGGGAAATGAGACTGAGTTAAGATTTTTGAAGAAACTATCTTCTGGAGTATTTTTGGTCACTGTCGTCATCTTTGGCATTTCCCATTTTCTTAAGTACTATTGGATTTGTTTGCTGTGCAACTACTGAATTCTCAAGTACCTATTTTTGTATAGTTTTGCGTAATCATTTAAACCAATGCACAAATACAAGCTTACACCAAGATCATCTTGCTGCAACTAGCAATGTGTAACAGAACCTCTTGTACCAACTACCATACCTGCAGTCTGTGTTACTTAAAGAGGTTTTGATATTGTGTGCATCCTAGAGGAACTGCAGATACTTAGAAACTTACTGGAGGAAGGGTCTTCTCAAAAGGCCAACCTTAGTCCAAACATTTCATCTTCTGCTGCAGAGAGTGGGAACAGAAACTCCTGCTTTGACCGGACCAATGTGGAGCATCATCTCCATCTCCACGAGTACGGGCGCAGGTTTGGGAGGGTCAGTGCCTGATGCCGAGTCAGTACCGGGGAGATGTGGATGCTCTGGGCCTCATCAAGCATGTACAATCCTGCTGAAGTTGCTCCAGGCTCATGGACTAAAAGTCATACGCACATTTAAGTGCTTTTCTGGATTGTGGCCAAACTGCTTAGTGCTCTGCAGGGCCGAGAACTTATATTAGTCTCTTTGGACACTGAAATACAAAGCTTCTAATTTTAACTACAACATCATCATAATAGAAAGAGATATTACGGTCTTATTTTTTCATGCTTGTGAGTTTTCCATTATTATAGTGCAATTTCCAGATAATTCAATCTTTATCTGCTTTCATGGGGAACTTAGGTTAGAGAAAATAACAGAATGGAACGGTTAGTTTTGATATATGAAGAGTGCTAGAAACCCTAGTAGTGTGGTGGGGTTGTTTTTGATAATGAGCTATTCCACTGGTAAAGCAAATTAGCACAACCTTGCATTTTTGCCCTACTGTGAGAGCAATTATGTAGCATATCTATTAGGAGACATAAAAAATATTTTTGACAGATGGTATGGCTGTGAATTAGGATTTATGAAGATTATTGTATGTCTGGTGTCCAGGACACCTGGGATTATTAAATTGATGTAAGAAACAACAACAACAACAAATTACATTTCTGGTAATAGCTGCAGTGTTTTGTATCTCCCTACTGTCACCTTAAGAAGCAGTTCGGGTTTATTTGATATTGCACTTCTTGATAATCTGACGTGTGCTCTTTAGCCAACAGATGTCAGCAGATTTAATGGGTGAAAACTGTACCATTAAGTGTATTAAAATAAACCACCAAAAATGAGCACCGTCTTTTGATTGTAATTAAGATTTTTCTCTTGCTGTGTGTTCTTCGTTGTTTGTTTTTCTTTATAGTTCTATTTCTCCCTCAGATACTTAATAGCTATTGCCTTCTATCTAAGGAGCTTGTTATATGTTTTCTAGGGCAAGAGAGAATCCCCCAAGGGATTGCTTAATCCATAATTATCTAATTTATATGTTGTTGTTATAGCCATGCTTAATTATCTACCTTGCTGTGATACTTATCTTCATAGGACATAGTTTTCTTTATGAATTGCAATAGTTCGATGATGGTTCTTCTGCCCTTGTCATAAATTGCTACTAAAAACTGAGAACATAGCTGATAGAAAGCCCAGGTTTCCTAAAGTAAATGTAAAATTATCGGTGGTTTTCTGCATATAGATACTGGTGTGCACTGTTTTGAGCAAGTATCTAAATAAATTAGAAAAAATATTTTTGTATCAGAATAGGCAGATAATATCCTCATTAAGCTGATCCTTTGTAAAGCTGCCATGTAAGGATTCTGGAGAGATGTAAACGAGTTTCCCATTGTCTGGTTAGGGGTCATTAGTCGACTGGAAAGAAAGAAACACTATAAGATATAAAATATGAAGGAAGAGATAACGGAAGTTGTTAGTGCACAATTTAAGAGTGAAGGAAAAAATAAATTTAATTTTCTTTTTACTCCTCTTAGAGAATTTAGCAAGTATTGCTGAAATTGATAGACTTTCAAGATATCCTTTTCAGCAGAATGCCTGATCTAATTCCAGGACATGAATAATTCTGATATTACTTTGTCTTCATAAAAGAAAAAAAATAAAATAAAATAAACTTATTTCTTCCAGATCTGTTGTTGCCCATTTTTGAATAGAGCTCCACTGCCTGGAGTATTTTTACAAGTTACCAGAAAAGGAGATATAATTGATTGTGTCTCTGTCCCATCACCCTACTCTTAGTTTGTGGTTCAGAGGGTCCCATATTAAAAAATCCCGAGAAGGGTGTTCTGGCCTAGATTTACTACATCATTTTAAATTCCTTATATTTTCTTTAGAAAAGGTAGTATATATTTCAAAATTATTGGCCCATGTTTGTGATTAGTTTGCTTCATTTTGACAAAATATAGTGTCTTTAGAAAATGTTTCTGCTTAGATGGGGATTTTTGTTTTAAGCTTTCATAAGGTAGAATTCTAGTCATGGTCTGGGTAGATTAATGGCTTTGTCATATGTCATATTAAGTCTAAGATCTTCTTTTTCAATATAAAGCTCTTAAAGCACATTGGTCCATATTTTCTCTCTTCTTAATTGGGTATGTAGGCAATAATCACTTAATTAAATTATCCACTCTTAGAAGGGACTGGAATAAGACTGTCTGCAGCAGGTCATCAAGCATGTACTTTTGTCTGAACGTCAGTGCCATCAGAAGAAAGATCTGATGTTTTACTGGACTATTGTGTATGATCATAAGCTATGGGAAGTGAAGTGTTAACGTTACCTTTAAAGAAGGATGACTAGATTTTAGTGTTGGTGGCTGCAATGGACATCATCTTTCTTAGCTCCCTCTATCCTTTGCATGTGTAGTAAATAGCTGGCAGTTCTTTGGGGGAATCCATGTGCAGCCACAGATTGAAAGTGCTTATGAAGTAGAGCTGACATATAAGAAAGGCACAGGATACAGTTGTGATCTTAGTGAGAACAAAGGTAAATAGCCAGTCAGCTAAAAAAATCAACTGTTACATATTACAACTATTACTATGCAACAGCATATTTACTTTATAAAGCTTTGTTATATGATAAAGTTCATATTGCTATCTGTTTGATAATTGACCAAAGTATTTCAGGTCTTTTCTTACTAGGTAGATCGCCAGAGTGTATGGACCAGTGGACTTCTGTCTGTCCTCAACATTTGGGCAACTTGCGGGGGAGGGTATATGTACAAATTATATATATATATATGTGTGTGTGTGTGTATGTATATATACGTCCATATATGTATATATATGTATAAAAGACCTGGGGGTGTCTTGTAAACCTATCTCCTCTTAGGGTTTTTCTCAATTCTGAAGTGAATAGTTGAACTTATTATCTGTGTAGCATGATACACAGCTGGGGTTATTTCAGATACTTAGTAATCTCAGTAACATCAAGAATGCGATGTCCGTTGTCTTTTTCTTAAAGAGAAGCATTATATTTTTAGATATAGGGAACTGGAGTGGGAATTGGAAGATGTGAATTAACGTGGTTGTCACCGACTTAGAAAACGGTTCATTTTCAAAAGTAATGCAGTGCTCTCTTACAAAGCACTTTCCTATAGCACTATGCAAGTGTGAGATACTGTAAAATGCTTTGTTCAACTTTGGCAGAGAATTCATTACGACAAGAATTGAGGAGGCGTTGCAGTCTTTTAAGATGAGAGTTGAATGTTCTATCTGGGTAGCAAAAACCCGTAAACACAACAAATGACTTGGAGCATCCCTTCCTGCTGGTGGAGTCAGTGCTGTGGTCGGTCGGTATCATTGCTGAGGTTTGAGCCACAGAAGACAAAACCGCCTCCTGTAGGGAAGGAGTAACACACAAGCATGGGATGGTTTAGTGCCTATAAATGGCAATGTATGTACCCACATGTAAAAAGTTCATAAAATAGTAAAAGTGGCCTGACTGGCAGCATCTTCAATTTGAGAGCCAGGCTTTGGTAAAGGAACGCATACTCCCAGTACTGGCCAAGGCGCGTGTATCCAGAAACACAATTTGCCGACCTTCGTATTGAGTTTGGGCAGAGACTCGCTATATGTTTGACTTAATTGCTTATGCAGTTGCATTGGATGGTTATTAGTAGCAGGAGATGCTCAAATTGAGTGCCCAGATGTTCCCATCACATTTTTTAACCTTTCTCTAATTTTGGGTTCTTCTGACTAGCTTAATCCCCAGATAAAACTACTGATTATCCTGTATCTTGCCCGAACACATGTGGTTGGACTAAAAGCCAGTAATGCTGCTTCACTTTGCTGCTGTCAACAAATTGATTGGTCAGTCATCCTGCCTCTGGGAGCAACCCTTCTGGGCTTTCCAAATGTTAAAATTGATCTAAAATGCAATGTAGATCATACATCACTTGATGAGACTGTGTGCCAATATAGCCTGATGTTACAGTGATATTTACAGCATGGTGCATTAGCGTGAAATGGTGGCTGAAAGACTGTAATATAGGACAGTTTATTATTAATAATAGCTACTCTAAACACCAAGTAAGGAAAATAACAATGACTTTAGGTTAGTTTCACTGCCACTTTCTAGGGGGAAAAAACCCACAAAAACCCACCACAAACAGCAGTGGGCAGTCTGTTTTAATGGAAACATGACATGAAAACTGCCTTGTTTCAGTCCAAAATGCTAATATTGATAAGACAGGAATATATTTTTCTGTACTTCCCATCAGCGTGGTGTGATCCTTTCATCACAATGTGCTACTGCTGTGATTTCTGCCTTGAAAAAATCCCCAAAACTTCATCGCTCCTCAGTCGTATCAGACTTGGGAAAGACTGTGCGCTGGGTAGCACGTTGTCAAATTTTGTTCTAAAGCACCTTTTAAAAATATGAAATAAAGTGGAAATTATTTGTTTACAAATTTCTTTGCTTCCACAATATTGCAAGTGTTAAGAATATTTTTCTAGTGTTGTTATGTAATTAGGGGCCCTGCTTGGTAAAAACAAATCTGTTTTAAAAGCCAAAAGATACCCTTCTTCCTTTTCATTATGATCCAATTATCTTTCTTCTGTAGAGAACCAGGGGGCTTTGGAGGCCACCTTAATTGAAAGTGATCACCATATTTGTTTCCTTTTATTTACTTAATTAGTTATTTGGCCTTTTATTGCTTTAAGAGTCATCGTGCTTTTATTCCTGCGTCTCAGAAGCCTGAGCAGTAGTTGCTGAGGACAACTCAATCTTGTTCCTGTAGGTAGATCGAAGCTTTACAAAGTCCGGCTCCTGGTAACCTGTTTGCTGAAGGTGATGTTGACAAATGCTCCAGCTACACACTGTGTGTGGGGGAACTCAAAGTCAAATTTCCATCCTTCCTTTGTGTTACTGACTGGAATCTCTCTGGAGAGAGCAGGCAGAAAGCTGTGTTAGGAGATGCTTGCCTAATTCACTTCCTCAGCATTAGAATGTTTTAAATTTGTAAATAGGACATATTGCCAGTCTTGCCACATGGTTGGGTTTTAAGCAGCAGGATAAAACCCTCTGAAGAAACACTTGATACAGCAATTTTTATTCACACATCTGCCGGAGAAGCTCTTTATGTTCTGTAAGACTGAGGAGAGAGACTGTTAGGAAGATCTGGGGGGTTTAGTTACCAAACAAAAGTTGTGCGAGCACCACTGAGGCTGTTTGCAGGAATCGCTGGAGGAAGATCCACCTGGGTTCAGACAAGTAGTTCTTTTCTGTTCACTCTAGTTAAACAGCTTTTTTATGAAAACCAAATCCAGGATCATTTCCTTTTCCCTTCCTCTTATTGTAGATGGAAATTGTTATCCCTTGGTCTTTTTCCTTTCATTGATATTAACGTTCTAGGGAGACATTTCACAGATGTTGCTGAATACCTGAAATTATTCAAGGAGGTGTTTCCTTTCCTTCTCAAAACAATAAACTACTGATTTATGCAGCTTTTCTCAGTTGTTCCAATTTACTGAAAAATTGACTATTTTTTTTTTTTTACACGGTGTTTGCTAAAGATTTTCTTACTAGTCTTTTATGGTTAATTGTCTAAGTTCTTAAGTAAACAGCTTCCTCTCCCATTCAAGTCCTTGGATTTTCATACACTTAGCAGAATAATGAGAGAATGAAGTATTATTCCTCCTTTTAAGAGGTTCTGCTCCTCGAACAGCTACCAACTCAGAGAAACTTTCACCTTTTTCCTGCCATAGCAGGTTACCATGTTGGAGCTTCTACAACAGCGGGGGTTGGGAACAAGAAATAGAGACATGGAGGCAGACGCCCGGTTTGTCTGAGTTTCTTTTATTCAGAACATCAGCTTCCCAAAAAGTCATCAGGATATTTTTTTGCTTGCAGCAGTAGAAAGGAACTCAAATCTTGTTGTCACCAACTACATGGACCAAATGTAGCTGCTAAATTAAAACTGATTATTTAAATGCTATTTATTCCAATGTGCAAGTAAAGTTTTATAGAAAATTATTTTTTTAGTATATATCTGTAATATCTGGCTATATTGAAAAGTTAAAATATAGTCTTTCCTCCTGATTCCAGCTCTGTTAAAAGAGTATTTTCTAGGGGGGTGTGTAACATTTGCATCCTAGTTAGTTAAAAATTATTGCCCCACATACAAAGAACTCCATCATGGTTCAAAGTTGCCTCAATAGATAACTGAATTTTAATAGTTAATGTCTGAGTTTTGTATTACATCAGGAACGAAGGTAGCAGCAAAATAAATGTGAGTACTTTGTGCTTTGGGATGACACTGGAGTTACAGAGCAAATCCATTATCAGCATTTTTCAGACTTCTCTGTTCATTTTGCAATATATTGACTTGTCCTTCACTTCTCATTTGTGGCTATGAATGCACTGCTGGGTGTCTAGAGCTGCCAGTATTTTCAATTACAGTTCTTCTGCCTTGCAGTTTACTTACTATAATAATTTTCATGAACTTTTTAATCTTTCAACAAACGTGCTACAGAAAAATAAATAAATCTGGCCTAGTTAGTAATATTTCTTGGCAGTGGCAGAAGCACAACGTGCTGCATGTTGTTCATGCTGCTTGTTCTAATGTATGAGATCTTTGCTCTGAATAGCTTGCGTAGTACTTTGAAGGAACAGAGGAACTAGATAAATTGTTCTTTAATGAACTCGCATCTCTCTCTTTCTTCTTAGATAGTTCTTATCATGATATTCATATTGCAGAGGAGAACGTCCCGAATTCACCTGTGAGGACAGTGCCCAAAGTACGGGGGCCTCCAGAGAGGCCCAGGGAAGCGGCAGGAACAGGAACCTGCTACTGAGGGGGCATAAAAGCTGATACAGCTCTGCAATTATCACGTTCAGAAGTGCCAAAATTGGTTGGGATAGAGGGAAAGAGTATAATTATTTTAGTTATGGTGGGAAATTAGCATTTTTAATGAAGATTTAGAATCCTTTTCTGCTTTCTCTTAGTTCTGCAGTCTTCCTTCATGTTGCATCTTCTCCCTCTTTGTTCACAATTTTATAGTTTCTCATTATAGAGGCCCACATTTAAGATGTAACAGTTCTCTGTCTTTAAACAATTATCGAATGAAATAAATAATAGGAATTCGGTATAAAGGAATAAAAGTAGGAGCTAGGAACAGAAATATCATTATACAATTTTGGTTATATTAAGTTCAATATATTTGCTAAATTTATCACCAACCCCCCCTCCAAATACTTCCTGTGCCGAATTGTTATTATAGGGGATTGAGTAAAAACAGAACCTTAAGCTTGTTCTGGTTTGAGTTTGCAAAATTATTAATGAAGAATTTTATTTTTTTTCTTCTAGGATGTGCAAAAGAGATCGTTGATTTAGACACTAGATTTGCGGTCTTTTGTGGTACTTAAGAATACTTTTCAGGGTAGAATTGCATTTTGCAAGTGTTTCGTAGATGAGACTCACAGGCATCTCTAGCATTTACTAGGGCAATTAAGCTAAAACACTTTAAGAGTGGAACATTCAGAGTATCTGGAGTACAAATGGCAGCCTCACAGTTCTTCCCCTCTGCAGGGGACCAGTTTTAGCTGTTTGAGAGAGCAAGGAGCTTGTACTAATTACAGAAAGTCCACTCTGCATTTAAACTATCAAATTGTTCCTACGTTAGAGAAAAAGCTAGTTCTGAATTTTTTAATTGCTTTAATGCCAGTAAGAATGTACAAATGTACATCGTTATTGATAATAAAAGTGCAGTTTAGTAAAGATTCCCCTACTGTTCTTTGCAGGCCAGGATACACTGTGGGCAGCTTTGCTATAATAAAAACCTGTAGAATGTCACAGGTACTTTTCACAGTTTCTTTAGAATTTTTTTTAATTTAAGATTTCAGCAACATTACCCCGACCTTGATTCCATTCTAGTCTAAGGAATGGCTGGAAAGCAGGCTTTAAAGTGGAAAATGAAAAATATCTACAATGTATGTCACAAATCTGTAAAAATATACTTAAATGGCTGGTTTAAAATCTGGTTCTGTTTTACTCTGAACAGCAATAGTGATAAATGGAGAAAAAGCATGCTGCCTACTGATCTCACAAAATTTGTACAGGTAGCAGCAGCTCTTTAAGAAAGAGTTATCACTGCTGCGTAACAGAATGAGAGTCATAAGAGCCTGGGAAATGAGAGCCCAAAGCAAATGGAAAAGCTGATTTCCAGTGACAGCCATTGTTGCTTCTAAAAGCTTCTCGAGGACTTGTTCTTAGCCTGGAGCTTTCACTGTGGAAGTCTGTCCTGCTGCAACCACCGACAACACCAGTGTCAGGCTGGTATTGCGATTCCATTCACTGCATTTCTGTTACACAGAATTAAATACAACAGTAGCCATTTGGATACGGCAGCGAGCTACTGCAAGGTCTCCAGCACTTCTTCTTCCATCTGCTTGTGTTCTCCCAAGTAGGAATAACTTTGTCTTGGGTCCCTGGAGGGGATCCTGACTAAACTCTTCAATAAGCCTTGAAAGAACAGCAGCTCTCCCGATTCACATGAGGTTTTCTGAACCATCTCAGGCCATCTGTATTGTGCGTGTCTGGGTGGGTTTCTTCCTGTCTTACAGTTCTGCAAGGAAATAAGTCACATACTTATTGGTGTGGACGTATTTTGTTGATTATGTTTTGCGTTGGGTTTTTGTGACATTTAAAAACTGTAATGTAATGTATGCTTTTCCTCTCTCCAGCAGGGTTTTACTGATCCTTTTCTCCTAGCTTAAATTTTTGAATACAAAGTGCTAAACATTCAGAGTGCCTCATGAATGATTTTTCTTTCCCCTGTGTTCCTCTTTGCTGTTACTGTTCTTATTTGAAAAACGAATCATTGTCATCAATGGAGATGCTCACTCTGGAATTCCTACATATTTTCTAAAAAGATCCTGTGAATACCCTAAAAAGCATCAGCTACAATTGGAGAAACAATCCACTAAGACGATTTCCATTTCCAGATACATCAGACGTAACTGCTAAATGAATTCTGAGGTACATTATGATGCACTGTAATACCACTAAATTGTTTGAAATAAAGATAATATTACTCTATCACCAGTAGTCTTGTAGGTCTCTGTCTTAATTATGATATTCCAGGATATTTACTGAATATTCTGGAAGACTGACTGTATTGTTTGTTTCTCAAGGCTGTCTTTTTAAGGAATTTTCCTTCTGGGTCTGCTTCTGGGATTATTTTTTTTTAGAGAAAGTACGAATTTCTTTAAATGGATCACTTTTTTGTTAGAAAACCTTGTTCAATAGTTTGTATTATAATAATACGAGCACTGATCTTTGATTCTCCTTCAGGGCGCTGTAAATCCAGCTTCTCCGTACATTGTAAACTATGCATTTTCTTCTTCCTTATGAGACTCTTGGCAGACTTTATGGTTAGTACACAGAGATGCAGCAAATGAGATGTTTTTGAAGGCAGCTGAGAAACGTTTTTTTTTTTTTTTTTAAAGAGCAAAAAAGAAGAATTTACTTTAGAGGATAATTTTGTACTTTCTTAGTTTTGAAATAACATATAACACCCTTACTGTCAGAGGACAATTAGTATCTGGTGACCAGCTACCATATATGTTTACATATTATTTCTTTTATCCCTATTCATTTGGGTTGCAAACCAAGAATGGAGAAAACACCTTGCTTGTTTGAATTAAATTTGATTACCATACCTTCCGTAATTTTAACTGATTTTTTGACTCCCTCGTGTTTGGTGAAATGCAAATTGTTTGATGATCTTCTAAGTGCATTCAATTAATATTTCTCATAGCTGGATTGTGTGTCATAGCATTTGGCAGTGCTTTGTTTAGCTGATGTCCAAAGAATATGCTCTGAATAGATTGTATTCTGGATAAATAAGTTCAGCATTTAAGTAGAAACCAGTGTGACTAATGTGGGATATCAAATTCTCTAGGACTTGCAGTTCTATATATGCTTGAAGAATGCATGCCTGAAAACATAAGCCATTTCATAACCTTGACGTTGATTGCATCACAGAGATTTGTGCTGGGCTTTGCATTGTAACCAGCTTGGGCGGTCTCAGCACTGGTGGTGATTGATGTTCTCTACTGGAGTGTCCAGTTCTTCATTATGTTACCACCATCGCTATAAAACTCTGCTGGTCAGGTTGGCTTCATCAAGGTCATTTCACTGATGTGGATTCTCCAACATATGAGTGAAACATGTCCTAGCCCGTTTAAAGGATGTCTTTATGATTTGGGAACACAAAAATATATGTAGCGTCATACGGTCTTGCATATGAGGCTGATACCTAAATATCACTGCAAGAGTACTCAGAAACAATTCTGCATAACCAAGGGCAGTGCTTGCCTGTAATGACTACATTAGGCAGAACTGAGAAATCACTTCTTGCAACATGAATTTTTCAGGTCAGGAACTTTTTCTTTGTGCTTGGATACCTAATAGATAAGATAAGATAAGATAAGATAAGATAAGATAAGATAAGATATGCTATAACACATATGACACACTGTGTGCTAGATAAAGGGATGGGCTCCACAATATTCAAACTGCAAATGTGACAGTGTTTTCCAAGTTAACTTGGCCAGTGTTTTTCTAGAATGTTTGGGGTTTGCATACTGCATTAAAGAATTGTCCTCCCCAGGTTTTGTATTTTTCCCATTGCATATTTTGTTTGGATGTCAGTCCAATAATAGTCAAGTACAATGTGACTTGTTATAAATGAAAAAGTCAATGTGAACACTTCAAGATAGTGAAAAATGGGCATTTGCATGGGACAGACAGTAGTGGTTTATGTGTGAGATGGAAATAGGAAATCTTGAGTCCTTTTCTCATTCATGCTGTAAACTGATCTTGTCATATTGGACTCAAGACCTTCTCTTGAGGGGCTGGGAAAACTGGGACCCAAAGACCTTTCGATCTGAGCTCAGATTATGGCATTTATTATACTGACCTGACACTTCTCTTTGTTACTGACTTGTCTGTACTATATTACTCCCAGCCATTTCAGGCTTTATTTACAATACTGTTTTGACTATTAAGAACCTCACTGACAGTATGCAGAGATTGAGCATGGTAAAACGATGCTTAACAGTAAAATTATTCTGATGTAATTCATCCTTCGTTACTGCAGTCTTGCTTTGAAGCATGGAGTGGGACTGGAAATTAAGAAAAGCTGTTTCTTGCTCTAACGTTGTCAATATACGGTATCTATTGTGTGCAGAAAGGGTTTTAATTTCAGAGGCTGCCCATTTGGCACCTTTCTAACAAATGTAAGGTTTCTGGAGGAAAAAAGAAGGTTCAAGATGCTTTGTGCTCTCTCCAATTTTTCTTTCCTCTTTGAATTTAGTTTTTTCCATGTAAAATAAACATTAGATTCTAGGGATTTCTGATTATCATCTGAGCTATGGGAACAGAACAGCAAGTGAGGAGTAGGGAGAGTAGGAGTAAGGACAGCAATGTGGGAGTAGGGGGAGGCAAAAGGGTCTTTGAAGATCTTGTTTAACATTGCCTAGATGGAACCTTTTCCTCTTTTCCTTTTGGGGCTTTCTGGCTATCTCTTCTCTCCAGAGTATGGGACTGATGTAATACAAGCAAATACCAGCACCTCAATAAATGTTCCACAGGTTATTTCTTTGAAGAGGGAATGTAACAAATTTATGTAGAGTATAAATTAAGGGAAGTTTTGATGTTTACAGCAGTTACAAATTTAAGTACTTATTTGAAGTATTATGGTGTTCGGGTTTTTTCCAGATAAATTTCATTAACCTAAATAAATGTTCCCTGTGTTTGGCAGTGTTGTGAGCAAAAGAGCATGTGAGCAGCAGCAGATGTTTATGAATTTTGTTGTGATGCATACCTTGAGCCTATTTGGCCATGGCAAGAAGGAAGACTTCCCTCTAAGTGTTACCAGTTAGCAGCTGTAGAAGCTGAGATCCCTTTTTAAGTGAGAGCTGCCGATCTTTGACTTGAAGATAACTGTGCTGATCAGAGCAGAGTTGTTAGCTACTCATAAGGGTAGAGAACTGAGAAAAGGAAAGCTGGGGAAAATAAGGAGCAAGAAGAAGCATCTGTAAACTGTAGCTGTAGGAATTATGTGGTACAGACGTATCAATATCACAATAGCCTAGAGAACATTGTTAAAGCAGCAGAAGCCCAGCAACATACTTTATCTCCAAAAGGCTCTGAAGTAGCCTAGAAGAGCAGACAAAGATGGGATTACTCTTTCCTTTTTGATACCTTTAAAATAAAATGTTTCATAGCAATTAGCCAGAAGGTGATCTGAAAGAGAAGGGAAAGAATCAAATAGGATTTGTGCTGGGAAGTGAATCCCAGCAGCTCAGTAGGAAGGTCCTTCCCTCCCTTGCCTCTTTGGAGATCAGCTTTTGTATTGGATTATGACCGATAAGGTTAGTAGTTATATCTAGCAGCCATTCCTTTCAATAAAACTTGTTAACCTAAGAGAAATTTTACATTATTATCCTGTGACATAATAGTAACAGATCTTGGGAAGTTCATCTTAAGCTTCAGATTTCTGGTCATCGTGAGTATAAACAAAAGCTTCAAATGAGGGTCCATGTCAGAGTGTGCAGCAGCACTAACCCCTTCTGTCCCGGCCGCTTATGGAGGAGCGAGCTTCCTCCGTCACCTAACACAAGCACTGACTCTGAGCCGACCTAGATTGGCAAGATTATTTGTTCCACTGTCAACAGTTTATATGGAAGGTTTAATGTTTGCTTATCAGGAAATGATGGGTTGTGTAAGGAATGACTAGTGCTCAGGTTGTGTTCAAGTCAAATGCAGTCCTTCCTTTGAGAAGGATGTAGTGCCTTCTACCTGGCTTGGTAACTGTGTTTTTCTATAAAGCACGTACTTGGCCATGCGTATATTGCCATATATAATAGACCTCACCAGCCAGTGATGCAATTCCATTTCAAATTGGAAAGCAATATGAGTAATACTTTGAAATAGCTGGGAAAGGACTGGTTTTTAATCACCAAAGTCATGCTTTTGGACAACTTCTGAAAAGGCACCAGGGGAACAAAAAATGGAGCTTCATCAGTTTATGAAAGTTGTGTGAAGTAATTTCCCATGAACAAGAATGGACATAATGGCAAAAGGTCCCATCAGCATTATGGGTTTCATAAATGTAGAGTAGCATTACGTGGAGAAATCCCATTAATCATTCAAAACAATCTATTGTTGCTTTAGCCTTAATTCAAGTCAACCTGACCCAAAGAATTATATCGACATGTACTAAGAATTGCTGGTTTAGATCTGAACCAAACTCTGAAACCAATTTTGTTTATTATTTTAATATTTGCTTTCCCTTATTAGTGGGTCACGATGTTTATGAGTACAAAGCTTTAGCTGCCTGAGTTGTAGTGTCTAAATCTCCGTTGTTCTTTTCTCTTCAGATAAATACAGGGCACCGATCGCCATTGACTGTATCAAGTGCAGAGGTGGGAAATGAAAGGAGCCAAAATTTGGAAAGCAGCCCTTTCATGTCAGATCTTCTGAGTGACGTCCCCTTTGCCCTAGCACCACATGTGTTAGCAGTACAGGGCACCCGTAATGACGTTCCTGACCGATTGCTCACCTATGACATCAATGATAATTTATCAAGATTTTGGTATGACTTTACACTTGAAAATTCAGTGCTTTGTGATCCATAATGTTTTATTTATTTTTTCTGTCTGTGTCAAGGAACGAGTCTTAAGGCGAAGATAAAGACTTATTTTAATCTACTTAATATTTTGAGGCCCTGCCACTGGTGTATCAGATGCATTGCATCAAAGGATTATTATTCACAACTGTGTTATATTTTGTAGCTTTCAGTGAACTCTGACTTACTCCGTTAAATATTCTGTTTATCTCCAAAGAAATCAAGCAAAGCTGTTCCAGCCTGAGTAGGAGACGAGCTGTTGGTATCTACTTCCAGTAGGTAGACTGCAGACGCAAACATTTCATAACTTCAAGATGAAGTCTACGCACGTCTGCACTGTTTTTTCACTCAGATACTAAACACATAAATCCTATAACACGTGTTTCCTTAAGATCACCTCTGATTTTCTGCAGATAGAAGGCAGTATTAACGCTAAAGCAACAGTGCTTTTGCACTACTGATCAGACAGCTTTTCAGTTAAACCAAGTTTTAAAACTCAGAGTTAATGATGAAGACTTAATAGAGTTGGTTAAACTTACCCATTTCAAAGTGAAGCTCAGCCGCTCTACTCCCTTTCCAGTAGATGGTATTTTTGTCCATCTCATTCATTTTGTGCCTGGAGAAGTCCTGCCTGTTGGCTGCTGTTTGTTCTCATTACCACATGTGTTCCTGATTTATACACAGATCAGCTTTTCCATTTTAACCTCTTTGCCCCCTGAAGAAGGAAATCTCAGGACACGTACTTTTAATGGTCACACCCTTCTTTTTTTAATTTGTGTGCCAGAGATACAGATGGCAATGTTTAACAACAGGAAAACATTACATTGTTTCTTATGCAGCTAAATTAAATGGCTAAGTAGCTAAACATGCATTCTCACAGAGCGCTGTGTCGCGCGCTCACAAGGTTTGAGTATGTTTCTCCCGAGTAAAACCAGAGCTGCTGTTGCATGAGCAACAGCTCTCTGATGTAACATCATGATTTGTGATGAATAATGACCTGTGTCACACAAAAGACTACACTTGTTTTCTGTCTCGGGGTAGAATATTTATATTGTGCCAAATGTTAGTGTATATTTTCATATGTTTTCTATGCTCTGTGATAGCTAAAAATACATGTATTTTCAGATGTGCACCCTCTTACAGTATTTGAGGTAAATACTGTAAATGGTGGAGAAATTGTTTTGTGAATACATCTTACGTTGTTAAATATTCATATTTTAGATATTTTTAAATGTATGTATTTAGTATTTTTGACAGCTATGTTCATATATGTTTTGAAGTTACTGTTTCAGAGAAAGTATCTGTGCTGCAGTCCAATTAAAAAAATGCTGAATAACAGTGAGTTGTTTTTTTATGTGTGAGAGTTATTGCTTGTCTTTACCTATATTGTTTACTATAGCTGTGAACACTAAGAGTTCATAGGAGCTTGAACTGGGGAATTCAATCTGGAAATCTTTTCACTGTCATTTAAAAATCAAGGTCCTTCTAATCAAATATATCAGACTTTCATCTGATGTGTTCTGTGTGCCATGCATGTGACTCGTGGTGGTTTAGGTGGCATCCATGACACTGCTCTGAGGACAGAGAAGGGAAGGACTATGAGCTCTTAGAAGGAAGAGTTAATGCTACCAACTTGTTTAGAATTGTGTGCTGAGTCTTCTAGTTAACACATACCTGAAGAACTACATTTAATTTTCATGACTGTTTTCTATTTAATTGTTAAAAAGTTAATCATTCTGCAAACAGCATGTTTCCATTCGAGTTGTCCATTTTGAATCTGAAATGTTTCTGCAGCTCAGCAGGTCTAGAAGCAGAACTGCAAAACACTGTTGAAGGCCAAACAGACTCACAGTACTTGTTCTTTCTTTGCTAGCTGACTTGGCATGAGATTTTTTTTGTATTCATTTTTTGCTTAAAGTTACATAATCTATCTAAAATAATTACATCTTGTCAGAATTTCACTCTGTTACACTCACGGGAATCCTTTCAAAAGAAAAGACGAGGCAGAGGAGAGTAGGGAGGAGGTTGTATTCAACCATGATGAGAAATGTGGCCGTCATCCTTAACCGTGTTCCGTAAAGGGTAAAATTTACACCTAGCAGGAGTGTTAGTAATGAGCAAGGTACTGGGAATGTGTCTTCTGACTGCCCTCCCTTCAGCCAGGGCTGGGGCTCCAGCTTGTCCCTTGCTTGACATCATCCATAAAATGTGGATTGAAGCCTAATGGTATCCAGACAGCGAAGGTGAATACCTTCCCCCTGGGATAAGAAAAAAATAAACTGTTATAAATTAGTAAGATTTATAGATTTTACTGTTTACCTACTAATAACATGAAGATGGCACAAAATCTTCAGAAGAGGAAAGATTTCAAAGAGTCTCAGTTCATATAAAATGTGAATTGCTTGTGTCAGGTATGTTTAATATCATATGCTAAGTAATTACTGCATAGAATATATGTAAATATATTTGTATCTGCCACTGTCAACAAATACTGTATGTTTCTATATATAGTCATTCAAACATGTGACCCCGATAAAGGAGTTTGGTTGATTTTTAAAAAAAATTAATACTATTAGAATATAATCGATATTGGTATCAAAATGGTAAACTTCTCTGGGTGGCCTTTCTTTATATAAAAATGAGAACCTGAACAGAACTGTTTGCTTTGTGTTATGCATATGTATGTAAGTAGTCTAGACAGAACTGAAAGATATTTCATAGCTGATGTCATTAATGTCAGAATTACAACAGGTTGTCAACTCCAGAACTAATACTGAAAGGCTCAGGTGTGATCCTGTGCCAATGACATGCTGTAAATGGGAGCTTTGTCACTGCCATTCGTGGACATATTACTATGCCTGCACTCCTTTAATAAATAGTTTATTTGGAGTAATTTTGGTTAATGGGAGATTTTGAGTTTTGTTTGCAGTTCTCTACATTTTCCTTGTGAGAGTTGTACTCAGCGTTGTGTGATAGCGTATGGAACTTTCTAATAAATCAAACATAACAAGACACTTCTTATTTCCTCTGGAAAAGTGGTAAATACAGGCTCTGAAAAAGTCTAATTTTAAACGTAGAGAAAGGGGAGCAAAGCCCACATGGTCAGAGGTAAATCAAAGAATAATTGCTTCCAGAGCGGCCCAGCAGAAGGCTGACCGGGAGCTGGTCCCTACAGACAGCTCCCCGGTGCCAGATTCAGAAGTGGAACCAGGCATTGCCGTGTCCGGCAGGTCACTCAGGGAGGTGGTTACAGATCCAGCCTCTGATGTTTTCTGTAAAGTATAATCCAAACCCTGATACTTCAGCTGGCAAATACACACTTGTGTGGTCACATCTGAGAGGGTTTGACCCTACAGCAAATAAAAGAAAAAAGCAAAGAGCATATTCACCGTGATCATTACAGTGTCTCAAAATAACACAGGGTTTATTACATTTTTAGCTGGGGAACCTGTTATGTTCACAAAAGCATGAAAGCGGCCTCCTTGGCAGGATGAGTGGGTTGCTCTGAACAATAGCAGAAAACTTGCACTAGAGAAACTGCTCTCCTCTGCTCCTCACCACCACCCTTGTGTTGTGACATGATAATTCATCCTACTTTGGGTTTTCTCTCCTCATTCTGGTGAGTATGGAGAGGAACCAGAAATGCAACTCACAGAAGTAAGTCCTTCCCATCTTAGGTAACTGCAACTCTTCTACTGATGACAGGGCAATTCCAGATTAACCAGATTTCCTTGAGAAGCCGAACAGTGTCTGTTACAGCAACAGAGGCAGAAAATCCTCCTTAAAATCCAAAGGTAGGCTCCTGCTCAGTGCTGCAGGAGGAAGAGGGTTTAATAAGCCAAGTTGGGTTCGTTCAGCCCATCTGCCATGCTGCCGCTCTTCATCAGTGTTAAGCTTGGCATTCTGTAATGAGCTCACAAAGTTAGAAACAGTTACATTAGGCCTGATTTCTTCCCATAAATATGTCAAATTCCTTAAACTAAGGAAAGTTATTCATCTCCCTGTACCCTCCATTGAGACCATGTTCTTTCTTTACCAGTAGAAATATGTGTCTTTTGAGTCTCCTAGAGAACTACCTCTTTCTTTTCAACATCTTTTGTAGAGGTGGGACTGTTTCCTGAAAAGAAATCTGGGCTTCATTCTGCAAAAGACATCTCTTCCCATAGACACTTTATTAGCTGTACTTCTGTCTGAATCACGTCCATCCAAAATAAGAAATTTAAGTATTCATGCTTACTGGAAGGGGAGAAAAGTCACTCCCTTGTTCCTGTCGTGCTGACAGTCAGGTAACTTGGAAGCGTTACAGCCCATAGAAGGAAACTGAGATTTTTGTCAATTCAGGTGCCAGGAGTGTAAGAAGTAAATTTGATCTAGGCATGGCATCTCACTGTTTCTTTAGTTCTGGAGCACACATTTTAAGTTCTATGTACAGGTATGTGATGTTTCTCTTTGCCCTATATGATGCTAATAAGTAAGACTGTTTTAATTCTCCTGCACATGCTGCTGGGCCAGCCGAATGATCTAAAAAGCAGTAAGATGCCAAGCACTATTTTGACCTCTGTGGATGCCCTCCCTAGTAAGAAACTGTGCGCAGATTTTTTTTTCCTCCATGCATAAATTGTTTTAAGCATTCAAGAGAACTCCTGAAAAATAACATTTTAAACTTTATTTTCTGAAACATATTAATGGAGAGCTTTTCTGCTTTTATGGTAAGTGCTACAGATCTTGACTAAGCTTGGCTATTCTACATGCAATTACTTTGAGACCATTAAAAATTATTAGGTTTTACAGCTATCTATCTACTATGAAATGGCAGGGTTCTCATGTGTTTGCTATTTCTTCTGGTTTTACAGAAAGAAAAATATGTAGTAGAATGACATCAGACTAAGGGGGGGTGGTGTGTAAGGCAGTTTTCATTGAACATAATTTCTGTAGTATCTAACGTTGGCTGTAATGAAAACATAGAAACTAAATAAAGTGCAAGTGGTGAGAATACGATGGCACCATCATATTGATGATCCGAATCAGGAAGTAAGTCAGTATTGTGCCCCATAATCTTTTTTGGTGAACATGTAGTAGATTGCACAACAATCCCTAATCTTAAAGTCCCTGTACATTAACATAAATAATGGGAGGGTGATGATGGATCACATACTCCTTTCAGCATCTCAGAGCAGATATTTGTATTCAACCTGCAGCCTCTGTTTTACCAAAAAAAGACAGTGACTGTTCTGTAAAAGTTTATTTTCCAATGAAGTGCCACAGCTCCATGGTTGGTCAAATACATCCCTTTTACAGAAGCAAAACAGTCCGAGTACGCTGCATGGTTCATACAATAACCCAAGATCTGTAAAGCTTCCAGTGTTGTACTGCACATTATGATGAGATGTTGGAGGAGCCTTTTTTTCACTTCTGTTGCAAAATAGAGTATCTAGTAGTGGAAGTGGAAGTTATGATGACCCTAGAAGGATGCAGCAGCTGTAGAACAGAGACAAGAGAGGGCTTAGTTCTGCCAGCCAATTCAATTCACTTTTCCTTGCTGCAAAGATAAAATAAACTCTTGAGATCAAAGATCTCATTTACAAGGCTGTCCTCTTAAGTCAGTCGACACATGCACTTCAATAAGAAAACATAAAAGAAACTGCTCACAAGCAAACAAAAAAAAGATGAGCCTCAATTATAAACATCCCTAATCCCACTGCGTGTGGATCTCAGCGTTATGGTGGGAGTAGCCACTCACGTCCAAATGTTCACGTAGCTTTTCTCCAAGGGCAGCTGTGGGCATCCGTCTAAACCTCACTGGAAGAGAACTCTGAAGCAGATGGACTCAGAACGCAGAGACTCAGGTGAAATGGACCATCACAGTGAGGAGGGAATTACATATTTAAAACAACTGATACTTGTTAGAGCTAAAAAACACCTCGGGACTTCAGTCTGACCACTGTGTCACCCTGTTTATGAAGAGAAATCTGCTATTTGCCTGTTTTCCTTAAGAAAATTAAGCAATCTGTGATGTTTTGGAAACGGTACTGTAATTTCCTTTTTCAGCTGTTTTTAGAAACTACTGGTGCATCTGCTTGGCGTATTGTGCTCTTAAAGACATTTTTAGATTCCTGCAACTCTGATTTTGACTATGATATGTTTAGATAGGGTTTTTGTCAAAGACTTAACATTGTCTTACCAACCGATTGAAAGCATCTTTTTGTTGTTAGTCGACTTCTATGTCTTTGGCAGTTTGGTTAATTGTCCTTCAGTTGTCTCTCAAATAAAAATCATTTACACTTCTCCATCTACATAATAGGGTGGAATAGAACATATGCATTAAATTTATTCCAGAAAGGATTGCTAAATTTTATTTCAAGTAGTATTGCAGTACTTGCAGATATTACTTCTCAATCTTAGCGTAGTTATGGCTAAAACTGGACATAGAGGGTTAACATATTCTCTATCTTTTGATGTAGTTTAACTCCTGTTGTAATTTAACTCGTGGCACCGAGTAGGAAAGATGTTTGTAGTGTCTCCACTGCCACAGCAACTTTGCTGTACAAAGATTATTTTCTCCAAAATAAAAGTAACTGTTAGGAAGAATAAAAGCCAACTAGTACATCCTTCTTAAACAAATGAAGTAATTCAAGTGAAGGATAAAATCTCACTAGGAAATTTACAAATAGATTTTTGTGGTTTTAGATAAATTGCAATTAATGAAAAAGGCCTTTCTGGCACCTACTGCCTCATCTTGCTTCAAACTTATTTTGAATCATATACAAACTAATATTCTGCTTCCCTGAAGGAACAAACTATGAAGATAATGCTGAAACAGTTCTTTTTGGAACATCATTTGCTTCTGATATATCACTTCAGCCAGGAAATTGTGACCCAGTAATTTGTCAGTCTCCAAGAGAACAGTCCACTCTCTTTTAGGACTTATTCTGAAACAGGTGTCTGAGCAGATAACCTGTGAAAACCATCTCAGCAAACTGGGTGAGCGTAGGCATTGCCAGAGCGTTAGAAGATGAGAGAAGGCATCCCCATAATGGGATTTAATGTAGAGCACTGGTGGCATCAGAAATGAGAATATCCTCTGCTTTTCATTTAAAAAAAAAAAAAAGAAAAAAAAAGGCGAGGTGGCAGCATGGCACTTGTATTTTTTAAAACACTGAGTATCTACTTTTTAATAGCTGACAGAATGTTTTTGAGAACATGGTAACTTGGCAACACTTGGTTTACTCTGTTTACCTTTTCCCCCCAGTATGTATCTATTGATCTTAAACTCCTCTGACCTAGGGAAAGCCTTTTCTGCAGTGTTTATTACATTACTAAGATGATGAAATTTAGGGTAAACAGAGAAAGGGGATGATTCTTATCTGAGAATTTCCTCCCTTGAATCTTTTGTCCCAGATACATGCAGCCTGGACTGGTAGGTGCCTTTCCTAAATGTCTAATGGCTCAGGCGGGGCCAGAAGGCCCGAGCGGGGAATTTCTCAGATACAAATCTTCTCTCTGCTCTCTCCGTGTTGATGTGCTTAATTACAATCCCAGTCATCCTACTTTCCATCTGCTCGCAGGAGAAGGGAGAAAGAGGAGCCCTTTGGCCGGCGTTAAGATGAGAACCACCCTCTGGCTTCTCCTCTCTGTCTTTGGCCGTCTCCACAGGGAGCCGAGTGTGACGGCTGCTGCTGCCAGGGACGGCTCCAGCAAAGGGCCTGGAAACGGGACAGATTTATCTATCTCACCCTTTCTCTCCTGCTTCTCTCCTGATGAATTATTTCTGCAGAGATCGGGCCTGTTGTCAGCAGTGGAAGGCTCTATCACAAACGGGAATTCATTACTTTTAGATAAGTGTTTTGATTTGTTTGAAGTGTTTAAGTCCTGAAAATGTGATCTGGGAAAGGTTCAGTGGACCGTTTCTTTGCTCCAGGTATAATGAAAGAGCTGGTCTGTTGCCAGCCATGGACAGAGGAGGAAATTAGAATATGCAGCATTTAAGGAAAAAGTCAGATAAAAATAATACTTCATTCTCTAGGTGCAGTTTTACTTAAAAGTGAACAGCAGTTCACAGTAGAGAGATGTAGAGGAAGTTAATTTATAATGACCGCTTTCTGAAATAGATTGAGCTGGAATTCAGAATATACTGCTTAGTTGTAGCCCAGCAACCAGTATTTCTTAAATCTTCTTCTTTCTCCAAACATGACCTTATTAATGTTTGTAAATATGTAAAGGGTGAGTGCCATGAGGATGGAGCCAGGCTCTTCTCAGTGGCAAACAATGATAGGACAAGGGATAATGGGATCAAGCTGGAACACAAGAGGTTCCACTTAAATTTGAGAAAAAACTTCTCAGTGAGGGTGACAGAGCCCTGGAACAGGCTGCCCAGGGGGGTTGTGGAGTCTCCTTCTCTGGAGACATTCAAGACCCACCTGGACATGTTCCTGTGTGACCTCACCTAGGCGTTCCTGCTCCAGCAGGGGGATTGGACTAGATGATCTTTTGAGGTCCCTTCCAATCCCAAACATACTGTGATACTGTGAACGTGTGAGAAAATGGCCACCTGAGGTCACGCAACTTTCGTGAAGCTCAGTTGCCACTTGGTACCTACATCTTGTCCTCAGCCTAGAGATATATTTTGCACAAACTTGGGTTTCAGCAAAGTTATTATAATTACATCGTCACAACTGAGAGCAGGATTTGTGCTAAAGGCTAAAATCAATGTAAAAAGTCTGGATAACAGAAATGTGTCATAAACTCAAGTACATGTAGATGTATGTTTGTGTGTATATATGCAGGTATAGATAGATATAAAAATTGATTATTCATGAAGAGGTACGTTGTGTGAGATTAGTCTTCGGTTCCTCCAGCATAATTTTCTTATGTCCTTTAATTCAGATGTCAGATGCTTTGCATGACTCTTCTGGCTGGAAACCTGTGTCGCTTTACCCTATCTGCTGTTAATAACATGGTTAATAACACAGTTACCAGCTGGTTAATGTGAAGGAAAAAAAAAAAAAAAAGGAAGAAAAATAAAAGAATATTTTTTTAATGCCCCATAAACTATAGAAGTTGAAATTTTCCTGTTGTAACTTGTGTGAAGGGGAGAAATGGCTGTATACACTGATGAAGTTCCAGTTTCTAGCCCTCAGTCTTTCTGGTTTCATGTGAACCATGTGCCTTTAAGAACTACTCTCTATCCTCATAATTCCTTATGATAGGAAATTGCAGTTGGCAGCAATCAGGTTAAGTATTTAAAAATTTTACATTTAATTGAGGAGATTAAATTCACATTTCCAATTTAAAATGTTTTCCCATCTTAACTACAAAACCTGGTTGCATGTTTTAAAGCTTTTTAAAAATGTTAATACTGAGTGTGAAAATACTTGATTTCATGAACATAAAAGAAAACACATTATTATATTTTTCTTGTCATTTACAGAAGGACACATTCCCTAGCAGGCACCAAATTGTTTATTATTTTAGTTGCTGCCTTCCCTCCCCTTCTCTATCCCTCTCCCAGTGATTGATTTGAAGTATCATATGTGGAGAAAATCCTCATCATGAAAGCGCTGGCAGAATCTGGTCAAGAACAGTGATCCCTCTTGGTACAGGACCATGTCCAGCTGAATTTTTGTAGTCTACATTTTCCTGCTTTTTTTTCTTTTTTAATCTAAATGACTTAGATATTTCCAAGAATGAGGCTCAGGGAAAAGGAATTGTGGTGACCTCTTCTTTGAAGTAAGATTAAAAAAAAAACAGGGAGACAGTCTATTAAAACGTGCCTGCCCTCCATGCTTTCCTTAAAACGTGCTGTTTGTGTGTGTGTGATACTTGCCAAGGAGCCCATCTGCACCTTCTGTGTTCTGGTCAACAGCTGCATCCCATCTCCATTTTCGGGCACCTCTGTCTCACCTTTTCTCTGCTCTTAGCAAATATCTGAGAAATTTGCCTGTACAGTCTCCTGTATCTTTTTCATTATGGTTTCAGCTCTCAGTCTGGGGAGACAGTTGAACACTGGTGCTGTTGACAGCCCAGGTCCAACATGATGGACTTTGAGGCAAGAGCTGAGTTCATGTTGTCCTAGGTTTGTTTTTTAAATCTAGACAATTTCAGCCATTTAATGCTGATCCGAAAGAGCGTTAAGATTGCAAAGCTAAGCATGAGAATTCTGCTGCTTTGGGGGGAGTTTGCATCTGGAGTACTTCCAGAAGCTCAGCAAAGTGGCTGTGAGCGCAGGGTTCCTCACCGGCAGCCGAGGCAGGAGCTGCGCTGCGGGGCCCAGCACGTTCGGCTAATTGCCTGTCTCGCTGATGGAGGTTCGAGCCTGCAGCCCCTCGCTGGGTTCACCTGCTGTTCCTGGAGACAAAGTGATCATTGATCTCAGTGGAAGAAGCAGCAGCAGTGGAGCCAGCAGCTGTTTTTTTCTTACAAAGGCAAAATTTTGCTCCTGTGAGTAGTTGTTGCTCCCATTTCCAAGCTCCTGATGGATCTGAACCCTGCTTCTTGTGGACACTCACTACTACTTCACAGTTGCTAGCAATTATACATCTAATCAGGGGTCAGAAAGACTTATTTCTTGCCTCAGATACACACCCAAATTGTATTCTAGGTGCACATCAAGACAAGGTCGTGGTGTCTGCTATTTTTTCCCCACGTTGCCTTCATTTGGAAAGAATGTGTGTGGGTAGAGGAGGAGCTGTGGTGCCTTTCAGCAGATCTGCATCTGGACCATCAGAGATCCAGGCCTGCAAAGTTCACATTCAGCAGCAGTCTGACGGCTCTCATGAGGGGCTCTTGACTCTCAGGGTTAAACCCTTGCCTTCCTCCTCTATTTCGAGGTATGTGTTCTACCTTTAAAGACTGGGCATGACAAACAGAAGCTTTTGAGAAAAAAAAACATAATCTGAGAATGATCGGTCAAGTACATTCTGCTCACAGTAAAAATAAAATACCGCTAGAAAACAAATGTTTCCAGGCATTGCTCGGGGTGAAGGCTGAACCAAGCCTGATGGCATGGGCAAACAAGTCCTACACGCTTGGGTTCCCCACAGTGACACCCTCGGTGCCTCAGGCGGACGGACGCTGTGGCAGTACCGCTCCTCGGCAGGAGGCACCTGCACAAAAACTCTCATACCGCTGGGACCAACTCCATTAGGCACTTCAAAAGCCATCAAAGAATCAAAATCAATCAAAAAATCAGAATCAATCTGCTGCTTACTAGGGCAAGTTGTAAGCTGTCTCAGGGCGGACATGGTGTAATCACAGTTTCTTAATCCACTGCAGGAGGATGCAGTGGGAGCAGCGAGTCATGGAATAGCTGGGATTGAAATGTGTACAGAGTGGTCACATCTGCGCAGGACAGGAGCTTTTCAGAAAATCCTAAGTCCTATCCATCCTCTTAAATAGACATTGATTTAAAATGCTACTCTGGGCACTATGCTTTGTTGATACCCAGAGCAGTAACACTTCTCTTTAGCCTTGCCCATACTACAGCAAGTAGTGCAGCCCAAGAGGAGCGGATCCGTAGAGTAAAAAGGTAAACCAAGGCTCAGGGTTTAATATGCGCTCTTGAAAGCATTTCCCAATTGGACCGCTGTCATGGTTGAGACAGACAAATGACATAGACCAAGTTCTTCCAGGATGATAGTAGATGCCATTTATTGCCACAAGTGCATTTTTATACAGTTTTACCAATTCATGTGTCTCTTCACTATTGGTTACAAGTTACAGCAGTAACATCTCATTGGCTATTTTCGCTATCATCAATGTTACTCTTTTACTCCCTTCTCTCTCATGGGTACATCCTTAACATCTCTGGATACTCCTTTACTCCCATCTTTCTCACAGGTAGGCCTTCATATCTTCAAGGCTAATTTCTGTTCCCATGCTCTCCCTCAGGGAATCCAAGAACCCACCGTAGTCCCACAGACCACTGTTGCTCTTGTCCCAGAGGCTGAATGTCCTCCGGACTCCAAAGCACATCTTCTGGTTTAGTTGCATTCAGAAGGAAACCAGCTTGCTCTGAGATGGCTCCATGGTTCAAATGGGACACAGTAAGTTGCAATGATCTGGAGTTGGACTCCCAAGCTGAAATGCCAATATATATGCACGCCTGGTATTTAAATAGGGCTTTACTGCAAGAGCTTGGCAAGCAGACTCGAGCTGAAGAGATGCTGAATGTTCTTGTGAAGTCACAAAACAGGGATTTGTTACAGCAATTATATAATTATTATGTAATTGCTACAAAAGTGGGATTTATCATAAAATCAGTTATCCTCTTATCTTCTTGATGCAGATCAGATAACTATATTTTTATTCCAGAATATCATCCAGTTTCCTAGATCCATTCACTCTCTGGATACACTAAAACACTACAAAAAATTATTCTTAAATGGCTTTTAATTCTCTGTGCTCTTGCCTTTTATACAAGTAACTGTTGGGGAAACAGCTTTTGTATTTTTTGGAAGTTTTTAAAAATGATTATTCCCGATTGGAAGAAAACAAACTAATCACGGAATGAAACATAAAACAGGTCACTTCTGGGTTCACATTACTTAAAACTGTAAAATATTGTAAACAACCATTTTCTGCTTTTAATATTCACTTTTGGCAAAGTAATTTTGAAAACAAACTACAACAAAATGTTGCAATAGATATTCATGAAAAAAATATTTTCCTTCCAAGTAGAAAGTTGCCAGAACAGTAAAGCATGTGAAGAGTTTAAATTTTTATTATTATTGACTTTCTAGTGGAAAATATTCTCAGTAAAACTGATTAGTTGCTTCTTTAAAAGTAAGGAGGAAGATAAACAATGCTTAGTCTGAAAATGTCTTAATCTATCCAAAAGAAAAAGCAACAAGAAGATTTTGAAACCTCCTCCAGGTTCTTCACAATCGTTATCGGAGATAGCCTTCAAATTGTGATCGCCATCATTAGTGAGCTTTGTTAGGATGATTTTTTAACTGGAAAAAGAAATAGGAATGTGAATTGTGTTTCATGTATGGTGCACATGTTTTCCTAACCTTTTCCCAATCACACCATGAGCTGTAACAGGGCCTGGTGGTGCCTACTGAGAGTTCTGGTCAAAGGAAGAAGCACTTTTCACTGTACAGCCTTCAAATGTAGCTTTACATGACTCCTACATTTATATCATTCTTTTATATGACTCCTACACTGAGGAGCTTTATATTTATCCTCCAAACACAGACATCTCCCCTAATCCATAGTGTATCAAACAATTTGAAAATAACATTATCAGTGGGAAGGTAGTTACCCACAGAAAGCAAAATCCTATTTGATTTTAGAAAATATTAGTAAATTGAACAAGCTGCCTGAATCTCACTTGCCTATTTGCCTTTTGCAAAAGGATATATGGGTTATGGATAATTTATAAACAAATAGTATTATATTATTGATCACTAATCTCCATGGTTACTGGCCTCCTCCAGTTTCATCTTGGCTTCTATGTAATTAGACCTTGTTGCACACTTACAGCAATGCAATGTAGATTAGGATAGAAACACAGGAATCATTACAAAGGACAAAGAAGGAAATTTATTTTATTTTTCAGTGTGGCATAGCTGGCAAAGCTGTTTTGTGAAGACAAAGCAACACTGTGCTCAAACACCAGGCACCAAGTGCTTGTGAGCAGCAGGGCACTGAAGTTAATGGTGTGCTCAACAGATTTAGGTCCTGGTCTTTCTCCATAGATTTGTTGTAGACCTTTTTGGCACTTTCTGCCTGTTGTCACACTGGGACCTGTAAGAATACTCTCAGGTTGAGAGTCGCTCTCTTCTAATGTGATTATAAAGCAGCCATAAGTACTTAGGCTTGTACAGTTAATTTAATAAATATTTTTAAATTCCTTCTTGCTGTGTGAAAGACCCATGCAATCAATGGGAGTGTTCTTATTAAAAAAAAAAGGCAACATGTACATATGTACACATACAATATTAAGTATCTCAAAACTGAGCTTTCTACCCCCCTCTATTTTTCAATACAGCAATCTTGGACAGTTCTTCGAGCAAAAATATGGGAAAGTTTAAAGTAAACTTCAGTGAAGTGAAGTTTACTTTATTAACAAATCTGTTTTGAACACTCTTCTATGTCACCTTTGAACTGACTTGAAGCAGGTTAGTCCTCTTCTAGATACCTTGAGTCCAAGATACCATACTATTTAAAATGCAAATAGAAAATAGTGGAAGATCCTTTTGTATCTTGAAATAACTTTTAAAAATCTCTCTCTTAGTCTCCATGCACTGATTATTCTCTCACTTTTCCTTATCAGACTGTTTTCCATTTAATTTTAGTTTCCCTGTTTCTGGATTCAATTTCCCCTAGCTTCGTTTCTGGGGCATATTTATCCTGCGGCCAGCTATTCCCCAAGGCTATGGATATCTGCTTTCCAATCTAGCTGCACAAGTAACTACTCTGAAGGACACGGTCACCTTTACTGTGCCAGCGACCAGAGGCCTCCCTGACTGCTCCTTTCTCTTGTGTTCCTGCATATTCTCAAACAGTAAGGTACTACCTTGTCAATATTTTCATACTTTGCGGCCTCTCTCTTGCCTTTCTATTGCTTAAAAGCCTCAGATTCCTTCCAAAATAAAGCGCTTTAATGATTTTTTTTCTCTTGTTCCACTGTAGGTTTGCTCCCAAATATGGTACTTTTGGCATCTGCCGTATCTCTTGAGGGCTCCCAATGGAGTGGATAATCATATCTGGCATCAGATATTAAAAACTAAAATGGGATCTGCAAAGAAGTTTTACAGAATGTTCTTCCACATAATCCATTCCAGAAACAGTGGCAGAAATGAAAGCATTTAAATACACAAAAACCAGAAAGAAGTACTACTGTAGACAGAAAAGGTCTATAAGCAATAAAGAAATCCACTTTTAAAATGTGAAGTATATACAAGACTATAGGAAACAAAACATTCCGCATCTGGAAATAGGATTTGTGAATGTTTCTGGCTAGATCAAATCCCAAAATTTTACAACAGGAGTCCTTCTAGAACTGCATTTAGATGACACTTTCTTTAAAAACAGTGAAGCAACAATATTGTTTTATCTGTGTTTCTGCAAGAACTGAGCCCAAACAAGCCCACTAGTGAAGAATGAAAATAGGGGTTTGCAAAGTGGAGCCTACAGAAAATTACCATGACATGTATATATTTAATATTATTTAAAATGGCTTCAGAAATCAGCCAGCTTGGTCTTCCTTCTAAATAAGAATAACAAATTGCAAAATATGTGAGGCTGGATCACATTAGAGAATTCTCATAAATTATATATTACATAGCTGGACATTAAACTGTTAATACAGGAAAGCTTCAGAGTAAGGGTTTCCAATTTCCACTTTATGAATTTTTGTCAGCGCAGCTTCCTGTGGTCAGATGACGTATCCTGTCAGTGCCCGGCTTTTTTCCCCAAAATACTTAATTGAATTTTAATGTTGTGCAGAAACTCACACACCAGAGTTTGGTTGAAAGGCAGTGCTAGAGACCATTCTGATTTTATGCTCCTGATTTTACCTTTGCGGTTTCTTACCATATTAATTCTTGTAAGCACATCAGATTTTCTCACTGAAGACTTGGCCACACACGCCTTAATTAAACACATTAGCAGCCATGGAACAATTAAAGTTTTCGTCAGAAAGAATTGTCCAGCAGGGAAGAGGACCCATACAGTAGGTGTATGGTGTGCTAGCACTTTCTTTACAGAGGCTATGCTGAGAAAACCCAAGATCAAATCAGTAACAGTTTGCCTAAAGAAGAAATTATCACGCCTCATGGACTGAGACACTAAAGTCCTCTTGCCTATTATTCTTAATACACAGCAACTGTCATGGAGCTTAATCAGAATTCATGAAGCTGCTAAACCCGAGGAAGATTATTGATCTTATGAAAGATGTAGCAGCACCAGACGAAGAAGACAGGGCCTCCAAAAGGAGATGACAGGAGCCTCGAAGGGAAGCCAAAGCAACTACGCTTCACCCGGCGTTCAGCTGGCAGGTTCATGGCTGCAAGAAACCAGAAGCATTTTTAGTTCCACAGATCAGGAGCTTGAAAGCCTGGGCACAACTGCCCCTTGTTGAGCATCTAAATTTCTTTACCTAGAGCTTCTAAGTACACCTTCCTGGTCATTGTCAACAACGTTTTAATTAACTTTGAAGACTCGATTCCTTCTTCAGTTAATCCTTTCTCATGTCACTGAAAACAAAGGAGTGGTATAGGTGTAGCTGGATGGGAATTTAAAAGTTGTAGATTACGAGGATGTTACAGATGGCCTAATTTGACTGACGTAGCTGGTAGCAAGAGAGAAATCATCGAGGTATACTTTTGTTCCTAGGGTTTCTTTTCCTGTTCTAATTCTTTTTAGAGTGCAAATTAATTGTCACATTTATAGAAACCGTTGAGTGATAACAATGGAACTAGAACTGTGCAAATGATTTCAGCTGCCAAACCGAAAAAAATATAAAAGAATCATTTAGACCGACCCCAAATAATTTTTTTCCATTTTGCCTGTTGAAAACAAACTTCCAAAAAAGTCCGGATTTGAATAAATTGTTCCATTTGACAGGAAGTTAGCTATTATACTTAGAGATAGCTAGAACAAGAGGAATTGGCTCAATTCACAGAAATTTGGAGGCAGGTGTTCCCCCTGCTGAGCAGCTGTGTGGTGGTGCCGCTTCACTCAGTGAGATGCGAGAACCTGGGTTAAATACCCAGCCTTAGCAGACAGGGTGTTTGGAGCTGAAGCTCCCTCAGTCTCTCCTGCTGCAAGTCTTCCACACTACTTTTATATAAAATGCATAATAAATTTTAGGTGAGTCGGAGAGCATGCCCATCCCTGTAGGATGCAAGCTCCTTACTTGTGGACCTCACTTTTCTTTTCTCTGCTAAAGGAGCAAAGGGATGGAAAGAGGGATGGCAAAGAAGGAAGGCAAAGAAGGAAAGGCATTGGCTCCTGCCTCCCGTCCCCAGGCAAGGAGGGCAAAAGAGCCTGCAGCTGGACACCTTCAGGGTGATGACCTGGAGCTCCTGCTAACCTTCCCCCTGCCCTGCTTGCTGAGGTGCTGCTCCACCCTGGATGTTTAATTACATACACAAAATTCGTCAGTATCGGGAGCAGGGACTTAGAAACCCACCTAGGAAAAGATAATAACATGATAATTAGAGGACTATTTCAGATAGGAAATTAAAAGCGTCATGAAGAGGAAGGTACTTGGATAACCAGCACCCACATTCTGCATTGTTCAAGTGCCCAGCATTGCATCAAAGGAGGCCAAGCCTTTCTTTTTCCTCTTCTAGCTTTATCTATCTAGGGAAAAAAGTCAGCTGAAACTATTTGGCAAATCTGATCCAGATTAAAGTGGGGGGAGGAACTAAAACCAGTACTTTTGATAATTACTATAGATGTCTAAAACATTCACCCAGCTGGACACCACAGTGGCATTCTTACAGCACACCCGTGCAGGCAGGACCATCAAGCTAAACTGGAATTCATTTTATCTCTCCACAGCAGGTGAAAATTAAAACTTAAAACCAGAAAGGAGTAACACAGGTCTCTTAGCCAGGAACCATTCTCTTGATAACAGGTGACATGCAGCTGCTCTTATCAGGGTAAAAGCTACTGCCAGAGAGATAAGAAAGAATTTTTGGGTTAATTCCCATTGCAAAAGGTGGCAGGTCAGTGCTACATCGGCAGGAACTGCGGGGTGAGTTGTGCCACTGGTAGGAATCCTCGCTGGCTCCCTCCTCTTTCCAGAAACCATAGAACCATAGAATCATTTCAGTTGGAAGAGACCCTCGAGATCATCATAGGATCCAACCAAAAACCTAGCACTGCCAAGTCCACCTCCTAACCGTGCCCCTGAGCACCACGCCTGCACAGCTTTTAAACACCTCCAGGGATGGTGACTCAACCACTTCCCTGGCAGCCTGTTCCAATGCCTGACAACCCTTACGGTGAAGAAATTTTTCCTAATATCCAATCTAAACTTCCCCTGGCACAACTAGAGGCTGTTTCCTCTTATTCTGTCACTTGTTTACTTGGGAGAAGAGACTGACACCTACCTCGCTACAAACTCAACTGGTAATTCTGACTCCTGTCTTTCTCGTAGAAGTTTCTTCCTTAGATAAGCTATGGACTGTATCAGAACAACCTTATTACATTGTTGTTCTATCAACATATCACTATTTTTGTGATAACGGTAGATCAAAATCAAGGTTTATCTTTCCAAACTGCTGATATATAGCAGAATTACTTCCTTTGTTTTCTTAAAATTCTATCATTTAATTACTGTAAGCATGCCTTTTTCTCTCTGAATCTATATGAATTCATAATAGTGTACTTTTATAACCAATGTTTTTCTTCCAAAGATTCAGGTTGCCTTGTTCCACAGAATCCTTTTACTTAAAACACACCCATGAAAGCTAGAATGTTGGAGATGATGGTTTTTGGAGCTGCTGCTGTGTGCTCGTGAGTGCGCTAGACATCTTGAAAGAAAATGGTGGTTTCAAGACAAACCTAAATGCCTTAAGCAGCTTGTTTTGTACTTTCAATGTATGCTACTTCTTGAACATGTTAAGTTTTAGTTTATACATACGCTAAGCCCCGTACTTTTCTACCAAGTGCGTAAAGCTGCTCCAGGGAGTGATGCACTGCAAGCTATAATTTAGGGGCAGGTAGGAACTGCCTGAAATACGTCCATCTTCAGAAGTTATTCCTAAAACGCTGTTACTACCTGAATTCTCACTAGTTTCAGAATTAGTTGCCTTTTCTTCCCTCTGCACTGAGGTATAAAGGAGATGGGAGGGAAGTAAAGTTATTTTTTATTTCCGTGGCCGTGGAGCTGTTATTGTGACAGCGGCTCCAGGCGCCCACGCTGAGGGATGTGGCTGGGACGTGCTGGCTCTGGGCACAGCAGGGACTTCCCAAACACTAAACCATCCTCAGAAAGATGGTCTTGGGTTATGGGCACGCTTAACAAAGCCGATACACAAATAAAAAAGGCCTACCTGCCTATTATAAACTTCTAAAAGTGATAGGTGTGTATTAACATGGTGCTCAGATGTCACGGTGATGCCTCCCAATGCCTGGATCAAAGTGATCATGCTAGTGTATATATTACAGTGCGTAAACATATCACTCAAAACACTATTGTAAAAGTGAAAACAATGAGATCTTTGTTCTCATAAACTTTATAGTTATTCTTTACATAGTGACTTTTATGTAAGACCCTTGTAGAGCTATTTAAGTTCTTGGGTGTTTCTATGAAACTAATAGGAATTAAAGTTCTTCTCTTGCACATAATAAAGTGGGATGTTTTTAGTGTCATTTAGCATAGCTAACTGGTATATATGGAAAATAGCAATAGAACACTGACATTTAAATTTAATAAACTGTTTGATGGGCATTTATAAATGAGAACCCTTCTTTGGAAAGTGTGCCACTTGAAAGAAGAAAAGCTGCTTTCCTTGGGGACTTAAACCTCCACTGGATGGAATATTCCAGCTTTTCGGACTTCTGGATGGGCAAGCTGTGCTTCTAAATCTTTTCTACCCCCATGTGTCTGATCTCTGTCACTGCTAAAATTAAGCAGCAAGAAGCTTATTTTATAGGTATGTAAGAATAATGATAATGATACACGAAATGACGTTCACACAGCAGTTATGGACTATTTATCACAGGGCTTTCGAGGAAGCAGGAAAATGCCTGGGAGCTGGCAAAACACTAATGGCAAAAGTGGACTTCCACTTGCATAAAACACAGGAATAGGACTCCTAATATTTTTTTTAAATCTCTTTAACTCAAATGTTAATACATACTAGCTAGTAACATTTTTGAGAATGTCATCATTTTCATCTGCATGAAATATATCTCCTGAGTTGCAGAAGACAAAAATTTGCTCTCTGATAGTTGCTTGAAAAATAATCAGTTTCCACAGAAGTTCATGATAATATTTAAACTTTTTGTCACTGTCTGAGATTCTTAGTATTATCTATACTTCAGACATGAGAATGGAAAAAGTTTTTTACTTTTTACATATTTGTCACATTAATTCAAATTAAGTAATGACTTCTCCATGTTTGTAATCTAAAAATATATTTGCTTTGTAAAATACAAATATTTAATTTAAATAATGCTCTCCTGAAATCAACTTCACACACTTCTGACATCTTCTTAACCATGTTATCAGTTCTTTTTCAATAGAAGATCTAATCAACAAATCAACGTTCTTTACCCTTTCATCCACACTCTCACTTTTTTCTCGCTCTCCCAATCCCTTATCCTGGCAATTCTTAACAGATTTTCATTTTACCCGTCCTCCTTTACCAGTAATCCTGTAATTTTCTATTTGTTTGGGGTTTTGTTCATTCTTCTTTGTTTTTCTTAACTCTTCATTACCATTCCAACATACATAGAAGATTGTCTGTCTCATCCAGATTTTTTAAAATCCTACATTTGACCTCATTTTGCTCTTGCATTTCTGCTGAGTTTTCTTCCTGTGCACAACTTCTGCAATAAAATAATGCATTGCCTGAAACAGTTACCTTGGATTTTTTTTTTGCCAACTTCACCTTTTCCCAAGTCATCTTTAATTTCAGCTGTATACGCTCCGCTCAGCTCCTCCGAGGTCACTATTAATGATGTGACTGAATCTCAAGACTCTTCCGTCTCCACAGTCTGTGACATTATTGATCATACTGTGACTCAGAAATCTTGTTCTCTCTTGACTTGCTGTCTTTTCTCATTTTCTTTTCCGAATCGTTGCCAATTCCTTAATCTTTCTTTCAGCCATGGAATAGCTCCATCCTAGCTTTCTCTTTCAACAGGTATCTCATGAGGATCTATTTTTACCTCTTAATATTCTATTGATGTGTTTTCTTAGGTGATTTATTGTGATTGCATCAATGCAACTGTCATCTCTACAATGCAAGTTCTCCACTTTTCATTACATATACCTGGTTTCCCCTTGAGCCTAAAACACTGAAGATGACCTTCCTGAATTCTTTCTGTGATTTTATCAGCCTATCTTTGTATCATTTCCTGGCATTCCTCTTTACTGACATTTTGAATATAAGCTAGGAGCATCCACTGGGCACTCATCTATAATCTTATCTTGTATTTTACTGCGCCGTTTTTTGTTCCAAGCTGATGATGCCATTTTCTATTGCCCAAATATGTCTTTCTCTCAGAAGTTCTTTCATACATGTCTTTCAGGCTTACTTCTAGAAAACTATCCCCAAAATAGACTGTTAAAAAACCTATGCAACCTTCCTTCAAAGTTATCTCAAATCCCACTACTTCCATGATGCACGCAGGAAACAGAACTGGTTGTGGCATTTTCAGTGGGGAATGCTCTTTTTAATTTATTTGTATATTTGAAAATATGTTATGTGCCACATTTCACAGTACAGATATCTAGTCTACACTAAATACAAGCTCTAACTTCACTCTTCCTCCCTTTTTCTTACTTTTTACTTTCTCTTATAAATATTAAAAGATATTTTAAGAACTGCCTTTTGTGTGAGCACTGTAGCCAATACAATATGCCATGACAAAACAAGAAATACTGATTTTATTGTTTTTTAGCTCTATTCTCGTTACACTAATGAGATTTTCAAAACTGCTTTTTCTCCCCAGATACCTGTAGCAGCATATACACAACAATAAGACTCAGTGCTAAATAATATGATGGCAAAAATGTAATTAAGTTTGAAGATGTCAGACGATTTGAGGCATTAATACTGTGGCACATCAGGTCATTTCATCACATTAAAATAATGTAAAAATACAGTTTGAAAAGCAAACCTATGCAGTATTGCACACTTCAATATAATAAAAATATTTTCACAATTAGGATTTCACCCCTATTTTTAGGATAGCGAGGCAGATAGAGATTCCCAGTGCTGGCAGTCAGAGATGCATATGTCAGGAGAGGAAAAAGGGATGGAGAAGTACTTATGTTCTGTGTATATACAATGCCAGACATAACAGGTTCATTATTAACCACCAGGTAAGTCAGGTGTTGTGACAGTAAATGGTAAAAGCAGTTGAATTAAAGTTGGGAATATTTTGAAATGTGTTTCTAAAGGTGTGGGAATGCCAGGCCATTTCAGATCAGCATATTATGATTTTATGTAAAACCAAGACAAACCCCAAAAATACAAAAGTCAAGCCCACTGGATTGCGTAAGCGATAAATCAGTTCAAGAGAGTTCAGTGTGAAAGGTGATGTGAAAGTGCAAGCTGTTAACCACTGTCGCAGCTGACTGAGTGTTTTGCTTATTCTCTAACCAGATTCTGCTTCAGGAGTCTGTACCACAACTAATTAACCATAATGCTTTATAATTGTATAAACCGAATATATAATAGATCTGTATGATATATAATTAATTCTGCCCTTAAGGAAAGCTTTTATAAGTCAAACCATGCGCTGTTTGAGAACTCCCTCTTTATGTTCTTCCTTATAAGGCAGAAATATTTCCCTGCCAGCGGAGCTTGGGGAACATTCTAGAAAATAATGTTCATTAAGCCCAGCCAGGTGTTTTCTTGAAGGACTGACTATTGGGAGCCCCATCTCCAAAGCTGAGGTGGCTGCAGCTGCTTCTGCTCCTTCCTTTATGCAGTTCGCAGTGAGGAAAGAGGCTTCAGTATAGAAATGTATCTGGTTTTAAAAGATCACGATCACTTGCTGTTGTCATGCTGTAGTTATTTGTTCAATCTTAAGTTTTGTCAGCCTTAATTTTCTGTATTTTTTTGTATATTAAATTTCAGACTCAACTCTGTCATTGCTACTGGACCAGCAAGACCAGAACAAAACCCCAAGCACAAATATTGTCTTTCTAGATTATGACCCATAAATAAGCACAGCCTGATGTGGATAAAGGATCACCATTCTCCCATCTAGTGTTTGCCGTGCTTGTCCTTCCCGTGAAAAAAGAAAGTCACACAGGAGTTCAGGAGACCTGTGGGATCAGATACCCGGCTTAATTAGATGAGGGCCTGCTTCCCTGCAGTGAAAACACAGGCACCATCCATCTTTCAGACCTGTTCAATCAAAGGTGTGGAAGTGCAATATCACCCTTACGTAGGCCTGGAGCTTTGTGTGTCCCAAGCAGTGGCTGGTAGAGATGTCTTGAAATACCAGGTTTAGCAGAGCTGCTTTGGTCTGGTGAAAGACTCCACTAGACTGTTTTCACAGAAAACCTGTCATTGTGAGATGTTAATCAGAGCCAGCAGCCATCCAAGCACCCCAAGATGGGAAACCCATCTACCTAGTACTCTGCTGATGGTCTAATTGGAGATCCATTCCACTTCCAAGGACCACTGTGCCGGCGGGGCATTGGTTCATGCTTTGGACATCTTAAATGTGCATAATGAAAGGTGTTATTATGAAGCTAAATTGTTTGCTGAAAGAAAGGAAGCAGAAAGAAAGAGAGAGAGAGAGAAAGGAAGAAAGGAAGAAAGAAAGAAAAAAAGGAAGAAAGAAAGAGCAGAAGCCTCCCTGATCTGCCACCACTGGGCTGCACGGGAGGCACAGGTTCACGTTACACTCCTCTGGAATGATAATCACACCCTTCCTCAAGCCTGATACACCACTGGGAGGATTATCTTTGCATGGCAGCCCAGATCCTTCTCACTGATAAAGCTGATGTATCCGAGAAGTATTTGGCAGAACTGCCGTCATATACACAAACAGAGGAGCTGACTCTCCTGACCTCAGAGGCTTGGTATGGGGAGTAGTCTGTGTCAGCTCTTGTGCCCTCCAGATCAGCTCTACAGATCACCTATGTAGCTTGTAGAACAAAACACACAATTTCCTTGGGGAGCTTTGAGGTGGTTTTATTAATTAGCTTCCAAACCTTTTGAGGTAACATTTTTAAGGTAACAAGCTGCTGCTTCTTCCATTCCCTTCCCACCTACCTCCACTTCCAAGTTCAGAGCTGTCTTCTGTCCACTCGTGAGCTGAGAAACCGCAAAAAATTTCCTTTTTTCCTTCTTCTCCTTTCCAAAATTAGGTGATACAGCTGCTTCTACACTTGCATGATTAACTGCACTTCTTACTCCCTTTCTCCGTACTTCTTATGATGCGTTATCTCACATATTCTTTTTCTAACTACACTTTCTGTTCAACATTCCCTCTCTCACAATAGAAATACTCTGTCTACTGGACGAACCAAACCTGTAACTCAGTACTGCAGGAAAAGCTCTTCCCCTTGAGACATTTCATCATGGCCTTATAATAATTGAAGAGTTACATCAAAGACTTCAGCTTTTTCATGATGACACTGATTTCAGCTGTTTATTTAAATGTAGTAGTTCTATCTCCACCAGTAGTGGTTACCTAACATCTCAAGCATCAGGGAAATTATGTGCACCATGTCTACCTGGCCGGTCATTCCAAGTTTGCAGATGACAAGCTTGGAAAGAATTTCTTCAGGTAATGTGTGGGCTCTTTGTCATTTAAGACTATGAAGAATCTGAAGACGTACTTCACTGGAACTGTCCTGATCCCTCAAAGAAAGAACTCTCTTTCTGAACAAATAACACATACAGATAGATTTGCCAAATAACACTTTTGTTTCCCAGGACCCATACATCTCAGATTATTCTTTAGAGTAATAAATGTTGTAACAATGCTATTCTTGATTACAAGCAAGACTATAACAGCTCTGACTGGTGGTGATTCCATAACTATGTTTGATTACGGACATGCTCCTACTGTACTGATACAAAGGGGTTATTTGTTGCCTTCTATCAGTCTCCTGGATTCCACAGGAAACCAAGAGCAGCAGACACAACTTACTCAGCTGCCTTCCTCAGAGTTTTGTCACTAAAGTGCAGCATTTAATAGTAGGACCTGTGATAGTTGGGCACGCACAACCTTTTATGGAACTGTAATTAAAACAACATGTAATTACGTGACGGCCACTTTCTAAGAGGATCCTGATTTTCAGCAACTCTTGAGGGCTCGATCTTGCAAATAAAGTTTTACTTCACGGTGTAGGGGCTAAAATTACTCATGCCTTTGCTATATTGCCATTACAGCAAGAACCAAAATTACAAGGACAAATAAAGAAAAACTATATCCAGAATATTGACCATGCTTTCTACTACTACAGAACTTTAAAAAGCAAAAGCTCCAGTAAGTCAAGTCACCCTCTGTTTGCCAATGAACAACAACAAAAAAATCATGCCTTACAATTTATTCTCCAGTGCTTTGTTTATTTGGTATTAATGACTCATGGAATAAGGTTTCCACCTCCAGCTGATGAGACCTACGAGCAGTTACCTTTCTTTTGTCTCTCTTCTAATGATGCCTAAGTTTTACATTCTATTTTAGTTTGGGATGTAAAAGCTACAAAGGAAATTCACACCCGCAAACCTGCTTTTAAATGCAATTAAGGCCATGACATGAACCCACAAACTCAATGAAACATGCACTTAAACCAGAAATGCATCATATATTTCACTTAAATACTGTGCCACCTCAACGGTACAGTTTTAAGCTAACTGCACACTTGTTTTTACAGGTTTATTCCTTGGTGTTATGTAAATGCACTTTTATTGTATGTAGCAGTCACACCAACAAACCACATTTACAAGTAAATATTTGTTTTACAGATGAATATATTACCTGACTGGAAATAAGAATTATTTCCAGCATTTTGTCTCAGTGCTGTGAGTGTGCTCTGGCCTCATAACCTGTTGCATCCACAGAAGCTCTCGGAATGGAACATTTTTATCAAGAGTATGTCACTTACAAAGTAGCAAAACCTAAAATTCTTTAAACAATCTGGCATTCTAAAACATTTTTTTAATTCTTCGTATTACCAGGCTGCAAAATCTATTTAACAAGAGAATATTCTCCTGCTTTGAAGATGTAGGGACAACATATTTACTTCCCAGTTGTGGTTGTGGAGTCCACTGTGTCTCTCAACAGCAGCCCATTTGGCTGGTAAAGGAACAGTGGTGACAAGCTCCAAATAAAGTTTGGTGCTGTTTGTTGTGCTTAGGAAGAAAGATGGTGGTGAACAAGACTTTATTTGTGAGAAAAAGTAAAGTAGGATAAATAGGCAGGTAAAAGAAATCCAGAGAAAGACTCTCTGAAGCAGATTTTGGAGTTCCCAGACCCTCAGATTTGCCTTTTAAATCAGTATTGTCTAAATGTACCTTTATTAACACTAGCATAAACCTGAATGGATAGGGAACCAATAGGGGCATTCATGGCTAATGCAGATCAAAAACAACAGAAAAAACAAAACAGATATAGACCAAATCAAGAAATCTTAATGGAGAGATGTCAGGGACTCCACTATCAGACACTTATAACTGTTTTGATAGATCATAATGGCTTCAAATCTATCCCATTAAGAGACAATGCTCATTTAAAAAGTAAATTGCTATATAAATCAAAGTACTATACAGCACATTTGTGCTTTCCTAATATCCTAACTAAGGTAACTGCTCACAGGAAATGGTGCCTTTCCTTTCATTAATTATATTTGGTATGACTAGTAATAAATATAACAATATATTCAAATTGTGTCTGGTATTTGCTTACTGTTTTATCTTTTCCATTCAAGGTACTGTTGCTGTAGACACCATAGAGTACCTAAGCTACTCTGAAAACATAATGTGTTTCTTCACAAATGGTTTTATGATGTAGCATGAGGGTGTTTTATAAATATGAAGAATTATTTTTATGATGACCTTGCAAAATGAAGTGTTGCATTATTTAGTGATTATTATTGATATTTTACAGATAAGATACCAGCAAGAGAAAGTAAAAAACACTAGAAGTGTCCATTACTTTTTGACACCTCAGTTTATCAGAATACTTACCATTTTACATGGTATCATTAATTTAATGCATCGTATGAATCAGCTTCACTTTGGTATTCAGTAACCCTAGAAATAAAGTGTCCTCATATTGATTGCCTAGAAATGGAATAAAGGGAAAACAAACCTGCAAAAGCCCTCAGCTACCCCTGTGAAAGCACTTGGGCTTAGTCCCAGCTGTACCAAGCAGATTTTTTTTTCCCAGATGATGAACTGCGGAATGGAATGGAGACAGTGACTGAGCCAAGTGACTAAACTCAAAACAGTAACATAGGGCAGGGCTGCAGGCTGGAGAAAACTCAGCTTCTCATGGGGTACGGTCTGACACGGCTGCCGCTGGCTAAAGAAAAGCATTGAATGGAAATATCTGTATCAATGGATAGAAAGAAAAACTTCAGACAGAATGAGAAGCCTGGAAAGAAGAAGGGTTGGTGGGTTTAGCTGTGAGTTGAATCTTTCCTTTATGTTAAAACAAATGCCTAAGGAATACATAATTCAAAAGTCCCAAGTGGTTGGCCTATTTTCCTGAAGAAGAGAAGAGGATGTAGCAGCAGGTCTGATTCCAGATGAGATAAGATTTTGTTGTAACAAAAGTAATGGTTAATGGGCAGGTTTAAGTGAGTTATTCAGTATCACAAAAAAAGCTTCTGGCAGACAGGAAAAAAGGACAATTATCTGAAGTGGTATCCAATTTTCTTAAGGGAAAATCTTACAGTTCTTATTCTGTAGTTTCCTGGCTTGTTCATTACACAGAACTTGTTCATAGCGACAATCCTGTATGCTGAATGAAATAAAGTAACAAGTAGCATTTGACTAAAAAGACAGCACTGTAATACGTTTTTTCCTGAAATTTGATGCTAAACTTAATTCTGAAATTTTCCCATTTGTGTGTATCCGGAAATACTAATTTGGCCTAGTACGAATAGTGTTTGACTCCATAGGTCTAACATTCCTTTTCATAATGACTTTTCCTCACCTCCAGGAGAACAAAGACATGAGGAAAGGAAATCTAACACTTGACCACATTTGGCCCTAAATTGGATGATCGGCAATGTGAAGGTAAGTCCTCAGTAGTGGGTTTGCTTTTGTTGTTGGAAGACAACTTGGGCATGTAGAGACTTGCAAGTCACCATGAGTTGAAAGTGCTGTGAGTGGCACTGAATGTTGCCTGCCTGCTTCTACCTGCCCCATTTTGGCTCCTGCTCTCCTTTATTCTCTGTGCCTGAATCCTGGCCCTCCTACCCCATTCCCAAACACTTTCATTATCATTATCTTAGTAATATCTTGTCTCATTTCTCACTCCTCTGCACTTCACCCAGACTTCTCAAATTCAACCTCTTCCCTGGTGTCAACAAAACCAGCCGTGGGGATAATGACTTGGTATCAGCAGCCCTGCAGAATGCAAAGGCACCATTACAAGGTAAGTCCCAAGAAGCCTGTGGACAGAGAGTGATCTGAGGAGATCACATCTGTGCCACTGAACATTTGGGAGCTGTGAGAAGATGGAGTGTGATTGATGAATGCACTGTCCAGCTGTCAAAAAGAACTTGTAGTAAAAATAATTCCATATATTTTCCCATGACTTGCTTGTTCTAGCTAGAACTTTTTAAAAGGCAAAACAAGCCAAAAGCTAAACAAACAAGCCTCGAGAAAGACATTTTCTAGGAAAATTTTCCACTCCTGCTTCAGCACGGCTACTCAGTAGCAGAAAGTAGCATTTCACAAGGGGCCCCCAACTACAGGTGGCCTCCCATTCCTGCCTAGGGATGCTGCAAGTGCACAGCCACAAGCATATTTTAGACTCCGTTTTATCATTTGAGACCTGCACCTTAGATTGCTTGGGGTTGTTCTAGTCTTCAGCAGCAGCTAATGCTTTTTTGTCATCTGATTCAGAATATTACTGGGATATAAGTACTTCATCTTGTTATTTCTCTCTTCCTAAATGTAATATTCCCAATTGTATGTTCTCTACAAATACGTGAAATACAGGAAGTGGGTCCAAAGATATGTGAAGATAAATGCACGCTTTCTCATTACTATTTTGTGATAGGTCCTGTGTGAAAACCTCAGACACAGTCACAAATTACTTGTTTCTAAGTGGAATGATCGAAGGGCGGCAAAGAAAACAGACAGAGGGAGATAAGAGAGAAATAAAAATAATGAAACAAGTAGGTAGCTATACTGAAAGCAGAGTATTGATGGCCTTCTGCCCAGCTAAGTGCCTAGAAACAAAAGGTATGTCCAGATTTTAAGTTTTTCCTCTCTAAAACTTTCAAGTAGGGACAAACAAAGGATTAGGATTGCACCATGTCTAGTGACTGCCTAAACAGTCTTGGTTTCCATGGCTCATGTCACTCAAATAAACCTGTTTCTGCCTGTGAGAAATGAAACCATTCATAATTGATAACAGTAGGAGAGATGTGTGTAGCTTTGCTCCATACTTGCCTGTTGTTGCCCCACTCCTGGAGTTCATCCGCTTGCCCCCATGCTCCTGCTGTGATGTATAATTTCCACTGTTTTCAGGATCCCTCTCTCAGAAGCTGTGCTAAGGATTCCCATGTCTCCGAAAGGATTTAGATTTCAGAAATACCCATTACTTCCAGTGTAAACTCCCTTAAGCACATGCCATCTGACAAGGTAGTTTCTTAAAATGGAAATGAGAAGCAAGAAATGCCTCTTATGTGGCTTTTGAAAAGTTGTCTCAAGGTATTTTAAGGCAAACATGGGGTTTTGAAAGATATGAAGATTCTGACAGAAGCTCAGTTTTTGTTTCATTTTTCTTTTTACATCTTCTGCTGAGTATTACAGGGCAATGCTATTACCTGAGGGAAGCACTCAGAAACCTAGACCAAAAACATAATGAAAAATTCAGCAGTTGGCATACCACTTTAAAATATGGAAAAATACTTTCTTCATCTCTTCCGAAATCACTGTTTCCTGGGCACATGGTGTGACGTTTTTATACTATGTATGTTAATTCTAATGGTGATGGAAGTAACTTTTGGGGGAGCAAAGTCTCCCCTGTAACAGCTCTTGTGTCTGGTGACAGTTTGGCTGGAAACAGTCCCAGTGGATCTTTTCTTCTTCACTTGCTTTGAAGGCAATGCAGGCCATGTGTCAGTTCGGTTCGGACTGCAAGGTGACGACATGGTCCTCAGTTCGCTTGGGAAGGAAGACTTGCTACTGGTATTTGACATCGCTGTGTCCTATGGATTGCGGAGTTGGTCTTGTCTGGGGGCTTGTGGGGTTTTCTGCGTGTCACATGTTTACTTTGTCTTTATGCATCTATCCTTAGTATTCAAATATCTCGTGTTTTTATGGGGGAGAATGTGATGGAAGCATTTCCAAGGATTGTAGAATACTGTCTAAACAGTTAAATTCAAGAGTTATACTAGTTCATCTTAATCTGATGTAGCCCTGAGCACTGGCAATAGCTGCAACATATCAGCCATTGTTCCACTCAAAGATGCATCTTCTCTCTCAGCTGACACCGAATGAATTTCAATCTATGAGACATTATTCTATCAGCAATGTTATCTATCAATGTTACAGATACAGGAAAATGTGCTTACTGTTTAAAACACTAGTGATATTAGTGTGGGCAGACTACTTCTACAGGTGAATGCTTTCCAGCCATTTTGATCCCAGTGCAGTGAAGCAGAAAAAATAAACTAGATCGACTTCATAAGCTGTGATTAAGCACAGTGCAAAATCCTTGGGGGGAAAGTCTCTACAACAGTAATACAAACAAACTTAGCTCATGCTAGCAGAAAAAAAAAAAAGAAAAAGAAAAAGAAAAAAAAAAAAAGACTGGACTACCAGAATAATACATGGTTGGTGATTTCTCTTAAAATTAATTTATACAAGTGGCTTTGTTGCCTGAGCACGTGTTCATGTGGATGTGAGGTGTATTATTCCAACCCTCTCTGTAACATAACCGCGGTGACCGCATCACATGGTGCTAGTGCAAACAAAGTCTCATTAACAACCCATGAATAGATGTATTTTCCCAGAATACAGTTTCTCATTGGGACTATTGAGTGGTTCCTGGGCTACCAGGGGATAAGGATAGGTACAGACAGCTTTAGAAGTATAAAGTGTAGAAACCTGCAGTGTGCTACAAGAAAATCATGATTGTTTCTCATATAATAAAAAAGAGTACAAGGGATATAGTTAAATTCTGTGACACTTCTGCTTGATTACTGATTGACTAAAAGGCAGTATCTTACACAGTAGAATATATAGCTTGTTATACCTGAGCCATTCTACTTCTATCTATATTCTATGTCCTTTTTGTTCCCTTACAGCCCGCACTCTGAATCTGAGAGGCCATCACACTTCCTCCACAAAGCAAAACTCACTGCATTTTTCCTTCACCTCCATTAGCACCCTATTTGTCCAGATCCAACATAAACACTTCTCTTGTGACGGACTCAGCTCAACTTATCTTTTGGATCTTACAGACATTTATTTTCTTAGCTACTAAGCTACTCATCTTTATTTCTGTCCCATTGTCTCATGTTACCAGTTCATCTAGTGGGAGCTCCTTCTCCTAGAAGAAAAGTACTTTTCTTAGTATCACTGTAAAACTTTTTATTTTCCTCTCGACATTCGCTGAAGTCCTACAAATTCCATATACACTTATATGAAATGATGAAATAGAATTTGAAGAACATCTTGATCTTTTAGTAAAATCATTGTAAAGGCTTGACAGTCACGAGTGATGGATGAGAATACACTCAATGGCAGGTAGCTCCGACTCGATTTCCGAGCTTTGCGTGCACGGGAGCGGAGGAAGTGGGTGGGGTCTCCTGGCACCGGGGGTACCGCGGGGCTTGGTTCGGAGCCCCCACCCTCGTTAGTTCGCACTGAATCAGCATCTTCCCACAGTCAACTTTAACTCCAGAGCGCACCTCAGTACCTCACCGAACAGCCCCGGGGGCTGCTGCCCTCCCCTCACACTCCTCCCCAATACACTCCGCGGGCTCCGGCATCCCACCGCAGCGCCTCCCCCGGGAACCTGCGGAGGAGGCCATCTTTACCGGCCGCTTGCGCACCCCTGTGCGGAACGGCCCGGGCGGAGGCAGAAACCACCCGTTGCCCTGAGGGAAGAGCTCGATGGTCCCGGAGGTCCCGGCCCGGCCGCTTCCCAGGGATCTGGACGCCAGCGATCGGGCCCCGCCCCCCGCCCCGCTCCGCCGCCTCCGCGGGGCGCCCGCGCCACGTGCCGCCGGGGAGACCCGCGCGCCCCCTCCCGCCCCGCCAGCGCTGCCCCGCCCCTCCCGCGGCTGCCACATCCCACTTCCCTCCGCCCGCCTCCCCCGTCGCCTGGCCCGCCCCGCCGCGCTGCGCCGCCCTCGCATTGGTTGAGAACAGAGAGCGACGGCACCGCTGGGCAATGGAACCCGAGCTGTCGCGGCGGCGGCGCCCAATGGGCGCGCGTGCCTGCCGCCCCTGCCCGTCGCGGCCGGGCGTCGGGGTTGCGCGTTGCCATTCGGAGGCAGGGCGGCGCGGAGTGCGGATGGTACTGGCCGCGGCTCCCCGGCGCTGGCGGGGGCAAGAGCAAGCTGCGAGCGCCTCCCCCCTTCTCCATCTCACCCCCTCCGGCTGCGTGCACCCTCATCGCACCCCGCCGCCGACCTCTCCGAGCCGGCAGCGCTGTACGATGTGAGCGGCTGCGGGGCTCGGCAGCGCCCCCGGTGCCCACGACGCTGGGGCGGGCAGCGATGGCCGGAGCCTGGCCTGGGAGCAGCCGCCGTCGCCGATAGGAAGCGCCGGGGGCAGCTGGGCAGGCGGCGCGGAGACTCCCTTGGGCCGTGAAGCGCTTGTCCCGTCCTGCCCCGCCTCCTCCCTCCTTCCTCCGCCCTTCCTCCTCCTTCTCCCGCCGCGGCCGGTGCATGCGGGGCGCCGGGGGCCGAGCTCGGTCCCACCGCAGCCGCCGGAGTGAGTGACCCGCTGGGTCCCGCGTATCCCCGCCATGTCGTCCTCGTCCAGCTCCTCGCAGACCCCCCCGTCCCACCACCAGCCCCCGCCGCAGAGGATGAGGCGCGGGGCCGCTGGGTCCCCCACTGCCGGCGGCGGAACGGCCGGGGGCCCCGGTAACGGCGCCGGGGGAGGCGCGGCGGGGACCAGCCGGCTGCTCCAGCCCATCCGAGCGACCGTCCCGTACCAGCTCCTGCGGGGCAACCAGCACAGCCCGACACGGTCCCTCTCTGCCTCGGTGGGCAGCAATACCGGTCTGGGGGGCGGTGGCGGGGGTCGCGGCGGAGGCAGCCCCCCGCCACCCAGCGCGACGCCGCCGTTGGCGGTGGGAGGCGGCGCGGCGGAGCCGGGCAGGGTGAAGGGCAGGCAGCGGCGCTCGCCGGAGAGCGGCGGCGGCAGCAGGAGGAGCAGCTCACCTGAGAGACGGAGCCCCAGCTCCCCCGTGTACAGAGGTAAAGCACCGGGACAAAGCCGGCTTCCCGCTTCCCTGGCCCCCGGGAGTGCTGGCCGGGCGAGGGCCGACCTGCCCCCGGGCACCGCCGGTCCTCCCCTCCCCAGCTCCCCGGTGTGGGTTACGCCCTGTCCTCTCCCCGGGCCAGCGGGGGTGGGAGCCCCGGGGGGTGCCGGCCCGGCAAGAGCAGCCCCTCGAGTCTCAGAGAGCGGGGCGGGGGGAGGTGAGGGTGAGCCTTAAAACACCCCCAGCAAGGGAGCGGGGCAGGTGCCGTGGCTGCGTTTGCCCTGCCGGGAGGGCAGTGGAGCGGCGGAAAGCACCTCGTACCGCCGCCTCCCCGCCCCGGGGGGGGGGGGCGAGCCCTTAAATGTCATCCTCCTCCTCGGGCGAGGTGGAGATCCAGCTTGGGAAAAACAGCCCGGTCCTGCCCCCGCGCCGCCTGCCAGCACCGGCCGCAGTGCTTCCCTGCGGGGCGGGGGCGAGCCCGACACCCCCGCCGGCTCCCGGCCCAGCCCGGCCCCGCTGCGGAGGGGAGCGGCCGGGGGTCCAGCGGCAGCGCTCCCGCTCCCTCCTGCCACTGCGCACGGGCTGTGCAAGTGGGTGTGTGCAACAGAGGGACGAGGCTAAAATTAACCCACTTCCCTGTCTACAGGTGTAATTTTATTAGTACGGGTTGTTAATGGTTTAGATGTATATCTGGGGTGTCACAAGCAAGTTCTTAACTGTGTGTTAAAACCGAGCCTCAAACGGGCTTCCTTTCTGCAGAGCTTGGTTTCTTAGAGGCTTACATTTCTATAATATCTTAAGTTTAAACATGTAATGTTTCCAAACACAGACTCTAGAACAGGAAGGAAATTCCCACGTTGAGATGCTTAAAAACAAATAATACAGTCTGTGTTCTTGTAATATTTAATACTGAATCCTTGAGACTCTAAAAAAAAAAACAAAACCCAAACAAAAACCAACAAACCCAAAACCAAACCCAATGTAGCCAAAATAGGCCTGTAAAGTTTAAAATTTAAAATTGATTCCCAGCAAGTCCAACTTAACCTGCGTCAGGTTGTCTGTTAAATTATTGAACGTGTTAAAGTGGCAGTGGCCATCTTACCTCCCCCTCCCTCCCCCCTTCCCCCATCACTGTAGCAGTTGAATGAATCAGACTAAATGCACTTTTTATGTTATCCTGCTGTAGCTATCAGGTATCGCACATCATCTCTTTCTGGAAACGTTTTATGTGGTTCAATACCCCTCACTTGTTCTGTCCCTTCCTTAAGTCTTGCTGTGTTTCATTTCTGTGGCAAATTGTGGTCTGTGTTGCTTGCCAACGTGTTTTGTAGCAGTGGAATTTGCTACCTTCTCCCCACCCCCACTTTCAGTTTTAATGTGTAGTAAAACCTTGCAATCAGTAATATGTGTAACTTTGGCAAATCTCTGTGATCAGAACAGTCCTAGGACATGGGCAACATTTTGCAAATGAGCAAAACGTCACTGCCAGTTACGCATGAAGATAATTTACCTTATACAGTACTTGTGCTTATGCAGATGACCAAATTTGTTGTGTTATAGTCTGATCAGAGATACTTCATAACTTATTCTCCAAAACATCATCTATTTATGCAGAAGTTTTTGCATGCTTGAAAATGGAACTGGGCTTCAGTGGTTTTGCTTCATTCAAGCTCTGTTTAAAATTTTAAAGATCATATTTTTCCAACTGTATGAAATACTAAATGTAGATTTCATTTTTCCCCTCCTTTAACATTTGGAGAATGCTAATGAGAAACTAGATAAAAAAGTTGGTGCATATGGATAGCGGTAGTGCTGATGATTAATACTGTAAATTATTTAATTGTGGGAACCCAGAGGAAAACATTGTAGTGGTGCAGTGTATTAAAGGTCTACGCTTAAGGTGTACCAGAGAGGGAAGAATGTGAGCAGTTACCTGCAAGCATGGAAAAACACTGAAAAGCTGAGAAGTATTTCATTATTACGTATGAATTTTTTATTGGAGGGGGAATCTTAATTTTAGAAAGTGGTTTCAGTTGTCTTCATCTGTGGGCTATTTTAGCCTTAATAAATCAGACTATAAATTAGTAGTGACTTTTCCGTCATTGGACTTGTTGGAGCTTGCCTCACAGTGAACTACGTTAGCAGCGTATATGGCTTGATTCACTTTAGTGAGTGTGATGTATAAAGTCATAAATGGTCCGTCAAGAAATGCACCCTGTAATCTGTATGCGCTGCGAGGAATTTGTTCCCCATCCTCCAGGTCAAGCCAGCTGCTGCTGCAGAAGCTGACATCCTCTAGCAAATCCTGAATGAATGAATGAAAACAACGTGATCGCCCTAATAATGACCACAGTTGCACACGTCAACAGCTTTATTTTGCCGAAATACAGGCACCATTTTCTAGCAGGCGAGGGTAATAAGACTTCCTATTTCTGTGGTCTTGCAAATGAAACAAGGTTACCAAAAAGCCCCCCAAAATCTAGAGCTGTTTTTACACAATCTGGAATATAATTGCTTGCTGTGAGGCAGGATTTTGTCTTTGTTTCTCTGCTCATTCTTACCATTTTAGGATGTGATATATGGATGCTAAAGATGATGTTTGTAGTCTTTAGTGTGGTAGTAGTATAGAGAAAATTGATTGCTGAACCAGAGGACTGCTGCAGTAATAATGGAGGACTTGGAAGAAAAAAATGTTCTGTTTTCAAACACAGACCATCTTGCAGCAGTTTGTTAAACAATGTGCTACTCCAGCTATTTATAGTTATCAGTATGCAAGTCTTGGGGAAGCAACTTGATTAAGTTTTGGTTTTTGTTTTTTAGTTTTTCAAAACCATTTCACTCAGCTGTAAAATGCGAGCTTAGGTTCTGTGTATAATCCTGTTGTTTTCCTCACCAGTGCAGATCTGTTTGTTTTTGGCTTGGCAGCCTGACTTGGATTGTTCCGTGAATATGCTCATGATGGAGACTGCTTATGATTCTGATAGATGTTTTTCTCTTCTTGAGACACCTGCCCTTTCCCTACCTCCTTTCAACCTTTTCCAGTTTAGGTTTCTTGAACTGACTATCCTACTAAGCTGTTTTGTTGTGGGCATTTTAGTGATTTGCCAGAGGTTCTTTCTATAAAGGAGATTTCTGTGAAAACAGGAATCAGCTTTGAGCCTCTACAGGTCAGAGCAACTACCATTGCAGACACTGACATCACTGCTACATGAATGAAAGCAGCGTGCTCTGTTTCTTCTTCCGTCATCATCTTTTCGTTCCCTTCCTTCTAGGGCGCTGTAAATGTTTGTTCTGCAGCAAACCGCTGTGTGTTTAGAACTGAAACTTTAAGAATTTGATGATATTTAAGCAAATTTGGGGCTTTGTAGTTCTTAAGAAAGCATCAATGCCTGTACTCATATTTGATTCCTACTGATACTGAATGGATGGGAAGTCATGAATGCTATGTACTAATTTCAAGGTGCTAAAAAAGGGCGAAAAAACTTCTGATATTGCAGAAGTGTGAGTCTTCTGTTGTGTTTTCTTAAGCATGTTTGTTGCTTACTAGTAGATACGTTTTCATAGCCTCTTATTCATGTTTTGGAGAGTTGTCAATGCAAAAAGTGTCTGGCTGAATGTAACAACACATGGTTTTCTTAGAGGGAATATATCTGATACATCTCTGGTTGCGTAAGTGTAACGCCAACAGAATGTGAAGCTGCCAGGTTTACGACAAAGAACATTTCAATAATAATGAAAAAAATCCCTTGAACTGGTCAAGCAAAACACATTGCTTGCTTGTGAGCACTTACGTTTTACAGAAAAAAAGCAGGTTGTTTTCTTTCTTACCTGGATAAAATCAGTAGTTTCTGTTATTATGTAAAGTAGCTGGTATAAATATAAGAGTGGGTTTCCTGTTAGTTTGTTTCTTCACTTGGTATGTGATGTTTTGTATGCAAGGAGGGCGTAAATGAGTTCTGTATGATTCAGGCCCACTATTTCTTTCATCACATGCTTTGATTTGTTTACTGTTAACTCTGGTGGCACTGTAATATTATGCTTCATATTTTTCTAACTTTCACTTAACACTGTTGATAATATGAATCTTTTTCCATATCAAATTTTGGAGGCAAAGGTTAGTTTTAAAGACATCTGACAAATATTATAATCAATTTGGCTGTAAAGGGTTCCCAATATCTTTTGCTTCCCAAAATAACTCCTGAAGCAGTGCCAACATTAGTAGGAGAAAGGAATTTAAAAATACGCAAAACAACTGCGTAGCTCGATTCTGAGTAATAAGTGTGTATATCTGTTACGCGAGTGGAGTGAGGAGTGGAGTAAGACAGACAATATTGCTGATCTCTAGACTTGTAAGGGATATCAGCATTTAAAAAAAAAATCAGACTTCAAAAGGCAGGACTATTTTAATATCCTGGATTCAAGCCATCTAGTATTTTGGCATCATAAGCGTTTATACTAGAGATCAAGAAGATCTTTCATTTATTTCTAACAAATGTAGGTAAGGAAGTAATTTTTGTGACGCTTCCTATTTCCTGATGCCTGAATAATAGCAGTATTCCCATAATTGTATGGCAAAACCAGTTTTGCTCCAGCTTTGTCCCTCTCTCTTCCCAAAATAGCTTTCATTGAAATATAAGATGGTGAAATAAAAGACACTGGCTAAATCTGAACCAGTTGTTTTGAACTCAAAGGCTTTTTAGTAAAATATTGTAACATAACTTATATGACAATAGTGTATTATATGTCCTTAATAAATGTGTTTCATAAGACAAACTAATTGAGATTCTTTCAGGTGTTAAAAAAATGCAGGAGAGAAAAATAGAATGGTATTTTCTCTATTGAACTTGAATGATATCATAGCAAGGCATTAGCTATTAAAGAAGCACTTCCCTGTCCCATGGAGAAATAACTTGTATATGTAGTGTGTGTATATATGTGTATATATATATACACATATATACACACACACGCACACATATATATAAAACCACTACCTGACCTTTAGTTCCTATTCTTTGGATATAAGCAAGTATTAGAATGTTACATTTGGCCAAACTGAAGTTACTTGCCAATATTAATGCATAGCAAAACACTGGCTAATAGTGAAATTTGCTTTCTGAAATTCATCGTTCCTGTGTTTTGTCCTTCTCTTTCCCATGATGATGGAGTAAACGGAGGTTCTTGAAATCTGTCTTAAAATGCGGGGAGAGTAGATCAAGTGAATGTATTGCAGAATCTTACGAAAAAAGTCAATGTTTGCCAAGTATAGGCTGGCACATAATGAGTTGTTGAGCTTGGCCATATTGCTAAAATTCACAGTGGTAAGCTAGTTATTTTTAAAATGGAGTTTATGCTACTACTATAGATACTATCATAAAAAAATAACTGATGCAGCAATTCTGAAGTTTCAATTCAAACTGGACTTGAAAACTGCAGTTGTAACAATGCAAAACCTCTTGGAAATTAAGTATATGCTCCTCAGTGTTTCAGTTCAAGTGAATATTTGAAGTACTTTTTTTAATGAGACTTCATCAGTTGAGTAATCATCTGAATAAGGTAATAGTTGAGGTTTGTTGTTTCCATAGTGAAAAGTGAAAGTTCCTGTATAAATAGGTTGGCAATATCTTCAGTAGAGAAAAGCATTGCCAACATGTGACACAATAGTTAGTTCTTCATGGTTTTAGCATATGTTCAAGCAAAGTTGTTAATATTAACGAGCTTAAACATTGCCTTGCATTTTTTGATAAGTATCTTGTATTGAGGAAAAAAAAAAGACCTTGTAGTAAAGATACTTAACTGGAAAATTTTCCTCAGGTCTTGAGGTAGTTAACTGTGTTAATGACTATAATCTTGTTTTAATGTTAATATTTAAATGCATTGAGTTCTCTCAGTGGCACTTCCTTTGTAAACCCGTAATGCCTAAACAATGGCTTAGGGCATTTTCAGATAAGTAAAATAATATTTACATCCCATCATTAGAATGGATGCATCCTCAGGAGCTTTTCAGCCTCAGATTATCCCCTTTTCCTTCATGTCACCATTTTTAAGGTGTGGGTAATTACAAAATGAAGAGAATCAGAGAATAGATTGAAGGAAAATAGGTGGTTGTACTTAATAATTTAATTCTTACATTTTGAGTGTGTATTTACTTCTCCCAAATTAGATTGTTCTTCAGTTATCCTTTAATTTTTCCCCTCCTGATTTGACCCTGAAGTTCACCACGATTAATTTGTATTATTACTATTTTTGAATCAGAAATTAGATCCTAAAGCAAAGCTTGAAAATAGCTGATGGGTACTGAAAGGGAGACTTGTGTAGTATGCTACTGCACAAAGCATCGTGATACAGTGTGTAATATCAGTCCTTTTGAATGGCCAGTCAGTCTCTCCAGCCCCTGTTTTTCTGAAGCTGGGATCTCACCCATGGTTGAAACTGAAATACACGTTCTCTAGGGAACCCTTTTCTGCTTTCCCAGCTGTGTGAATATGGACTTAGGACCAGAGCTGTTCCCTGATGTGGTCCACTTGGACCATCTAGTGATGACTCTGTTCAGACTACGTCTTTGTTGCTAGTAGGACAGAAGAGGGCATGTAGCTCCTGAGAGCTTATGCTGGAGCAGGCAGCCCAGCTGAGCCAAGTGGTGCCCTCTGGCCTTGTCACACTGCCTCTGCCCAGGTCCTGTTGTGTCTCTTCTGCACCTTCCCTGCTCTTTGGTATCTGCACAACTTCTTATTAGCTGCTGCTGCTGCATCCTACCAAACTATTGACTATCACCCTGTTAAAAACAGATTGGATTTCTCTAATGGGGGGGAAAACCCAGAAGGTGTGGGTGTCTTCACTTAAGCAATATGTTTTCTGCACAAACAATTTGTAAAGAGGGATTAACCTAACCAGTTGGTGTTGAGTCACTGGAAGATGGTTTTTGCTGGAAAGTTTTCATTTTTTGTAGTGGTAGCTCTTGTAATTAGTTTTCTACAATACATACTTCAAAACCTGCCTGGGCGCTTCAAAACCCGCCTGGACGCCTTCCTGTGTAACCTCATCTAGGTGCTCCTGCTCCAGCGGGGGGACTGGACTAGATGATCTTTCGAGGTCCCTTCCAATCCCTAACATTCTATGATTCCGTCATATTTATGCTTTGGAAACAGTATATACTTCCCACTAGGTTATAAAATGTTATGAGCTTGAGTTTTGAAACCTTAGTGCAAGATACTGTATTGGCTTGACCTTTTTATTTAGTGTTGTATGAGCCCTAACAATAAATCATGACAGACACTCGTGTTTATAAGGATTTAACTTTCACTGTTGCTAATGTCAAGTTTGCAATGGTTGTTAGTCTCTGAATCAAATACAAATGAGTGATTAACAACACTGGTTCTTATATGCAGTTGTTTTGCACAACCTGAAACTAATTTTACCCAAACGACACTGTTTGTTTCCTCTTTAGGAAGAATGTGTCTTGTGTTTTGCTCGTAAGAGTGGTGACTAAGAAGGATATGATAGTAGTTCTATCATGATTTTTGAATAATTTAAAATCTACTATAGCATATTTTCTTCTCACTGTGTCTCGAAATATAGTCTAAACTGGAATAATAATTTAAGTGTCCCGTTTCTTGAACAGTGCAAGTCGCCTGTTTGAACAAGGTTAGCTTAATCTGTCTTTCTCATATTCTCACCACCAGTCATTAAGCAATGACACTTCTGAATTTCGGGAATTAACACTAATATCCAGTTGGCTTGACTGATCATTCCAAGATCACTGGTGTTCATACTGCAAACTTGAAACTCATTTTTGTAGCTGAATGAATTCTAATATTGTTTTAGTAAGTATAAATCTGTCTTTTAGAAATATTTTCTGTAACAGTAACTATTTGATTGTGAACCAATTAAACGTATGGCAAAATGGGTATTGCTATATCCTGTACTTTCTAATCTGTGATGTTTCAGTGTACAGTGCCTACTGGAGTTCTGATAGAAATGCTTTGTGAAGGTTGGCTAGCTGGGTTACCTGTATATCTACATCTTTTTTAAAGGCATCATGGTCAGAAAAAAAACACTAAACAGTATAGGTGCTTAGACTGCAGTACTAAAAAAATTAAAAATGTTAGTAATTTGTTGACATCTGTCAGCATTTGGAAGCCAAACCATGACTTGGAAATAATGTGTTCTTACCAGAAAACAACAAATTCTGGTTATTCAGTGCTCCATTACTATCTAATTCTATTAATCCTAGTTTGCAGAGATTACACCATAAATACAAAGCCCACTTCTTCAAAGTATGACATGCAGTTGACCACTGACTATTTGGGAGCGTGTCACCTAAGTACAGATATAAACGCCTGGGTTTGTGAACATACAGCTTCTGAGACTAACAGTACAGGTGCTTTCATTAGATGGAGCACTCTATGCGTGACAGATCAGAAATGTTAGTGGATAAACCTTGGAAAATTTTGAACTGTGTTACCAGAACTTGGGCCACTGAGACACAGCATGGAGGGACCAGTGAGTGGCTCTACAAGGCCTATGGGTCTCCGTAGGAAATTACTGTGGTCTCAGTACCACTCCTTCTGCACATCACGGCAGAGCTCATTGGCCTGGTAGGACTAGAAGAGGCTGATGATATAGCAGGTATAGCTGTGGTGCCATTGTGCTCTGGAAAGGTTTGGTGGGTACAGGTCTCGCACATGGAATCAGCTTAAATTCAGCGCCACGTGTCAGTTTATCAGTCTTACGGGAGTCTGGAACCCTGGAAAGTACATTGCAAAACCCAAGTGGCTTTGCAGTGTTGACTGTCTGCAGCTAGGTGTTGCACCTCCATATCCAGTATGCCTTATGTTATGTAAAGTCTTCCTGTTATATGTGATACCTTTATTTTCTGTTTTCAAAGTAATGGAGAGTTGGCTTGCACACTAAAAATTAAACCTAGATTTATGCCAAGGGTCCCAGAACAGACTTTGAACAGTGTGACTCTAAGAATATCAGTTAAATGCTGAAGAATGCAGAGTAAGACTTAGGTTTACACATTAGTTGGGACATTTCCAGGTTACAGGAGAAGCTGTATTCACAGAAGTAGGTTTCAGTTCAAGGTCTTAAAATTTTCATTCTTAACTGATCACTGTGTTTGCTTAATTGTGGCAATTGATAGTGGAATACCCTTACACATACTTTCTTTCATACTCTGATTTCTCTGGTATTTGACCTTCAGTGTCTCCTTTGTTGTATCTGATACCCTGCCCTGAGTAATGACCTTTGTAGTGTTTTCTTCCCCCACAAAGAAATCATAAAATACATTTTAAATACTTCATGTTCTTTTCAAGAGGAACAAGAGAGAATTGTAATCTGGAAGAGAAAAATATCTCATGGGCAAAAATGTAATTAAGTCATGCATGTTCTAAAAGTAATGCGTATTTGAGAAGTGTTCATTCAAAGAAGTGTCAGTAGTCTTCATATGTGATATGACACAAGATGCATATCCAACAAGTTGTCTGCACAGAAGATCCAGATAACCTTTGGGCATTACTGTAGGAACAGAGCTAGTCATACATTCAAACAGAGTTTTGTATTGAAGTGTGCAGTCTGTATATTGTATAAAATACCAATTTTGTGAAATTGTTGTATGCATTTGCCTTATTTTTTTCCAAAGAAGGATCTAGTCTGTTAAGATGATTGGAGTCTCTCTATTTTATTTAGTGGTGCATGTAGACTTTAATATGAAGTTGGAGTATGTGGGGCAATCTTTTGATTGTGAAAATTGTAGTAGAATCTCATCTTGACCACATTGAAGATAGGAGGTCTGACAAGATCTGGGAGAAGCAGGGTGTGCTGGCACTATATATACAGTGAATGTTTGGAGATGTTTTCTACAGCAAGGCCTTTTTACATGCAAATGCAGCAAAACAAACAAATCTTACACAGAAGTAAATTCTAAATAATTTGTTAAGTCTGGAGTGAATTTTCAGGTAGGAAATAGTTGAAAATCTGAAGAGAATCTGTTTTGATAAAAAATATTAGAAGTATTGGAATCTTTGAAACGTTGGAAAAACTCAAGCATCCGATTGCATGGTCACTTATCTTCTAAAGGCTGCTAGGAAAAAGTGGAGATCCTGCAAGAAACAGCAGGAAGAACTGAGAAAACAATGTCATGTTATTAATCAAGAAGTGTATCTTAGCTGAGAATTGTTAAAAATCAGTCTTGGTCTTTGCACACTTTAAGACCAACAGTATAAACACACAAATAGAAAAATAAGGAAAAAGGAGTTGCAGCCATTCTGTACCAAGAAAAAAGAGATTAGGATGACCTGAGATTGATTTGGTGGAATATCTGGCTTCAAAATCAGCTCCAAGGAACAGCGGTGAAAATCTCAAAGGAAATAGCACAGGTATTTATTCAATGCTTTGTCCTTACCAGAGCGAAGTGTAAGTAATCAGTTTTCAATAAGGACAGTGATTTTTAACTCGGGAAGGTACAAAGAAAATAAAAACCCAAGGGAGAGGGTAATCTGGAATCAGAAATTTCCATGACTTTGATAAATACGTATCCTAGATTTGCACAAAGTCAATTAAGTGATCTCCATTTCAGGGTTCTAGAAAAGCTCACTCAGAAGTTCACACTTGCCTTCAACTTTCTAAGGCAATCTCCTGAGTAGGAAGTGACACCATTTGAGAATTGATACTCAAGTATAGCAGATACCATACCGATGTTTTTAAAATGTGAAAAATTTTGAGTCCAGTTCTAAAGTATAGAAATCCTTGGTCTCTCTTCAGCCATAGGTGAAACTTCGAATAAATTCTAGAGGATGGTGGAAAGCAGGGAGAAATGTTAAAGTGCAAGATGAACTTTCCAAATTGTGTCATGCTAACATGGTGGTTTTGATAAGAGAACTGATTTTCTAGTCAGGAAGTAGATCTTATCTGCTTAGGCAAATTTTAAAATTAGGATGATGAAACTGTTGATTAATTTTGGGAGGCTTAATTAGTATGCTGGAAGATTATGCACTGAGATTTGAAGGACCTTGGGAATTGAAACAATAATTTTTGAAAGTGGGATTTAAAAACAAAAAATGGAGGTTCATGTGTATGAGGTTGTACTTGAGCAGCACATCTTTTCTTCTAGGTGGGTACATGCAATTTGAAAAATGCTGGAGAGCGGAGCTGTGTGGTGGTGGGATGTCTAAACTGCCAGCATGAAGAGAGTGAAGTAGTACTGGGCACAGGTCAGGTCTTCCAGAAATGAGCAACCTGCTGCTCAGGGGCCTGCTGAGGCATCATCTGTGATCCTGCCCACAGCTTTGGTGCTCCCCAGTTTAAGAAAGGTAAAATTAAACCACAGCAGACTCAGAGAAGGACTCTACGTTCTGAGTTTCAGCCACGGGATGATAAAAGAAAATAATCTGATTAAAAAAAATACAGTTGCTTTTTCTTGAGTCCATGTGAGCAGTGAAGGGGACAGAGGTGAGAAGGAAGAACAGCAAGTTAGTGATAGGACATGAACGGGTGGATTGGTTTGACAATGTCCATGTTTATGTGGAAAGCTATAAGCAGGCCCGAAACCATCCGAAAAATAATCTTGCTGCAGCTTTTTCCCAGTAGGAATTGTGGGGGCAAAATACCCAGGTGCTGTAAGACTGAGTTGGTAATCTGGTTTTAAGTTTGTGTGTTTTGTCAGTGATAGTTGGGAACTGGGCTCCTTATTTGTGTCTAGTCACTTGTTTCTATGACTTAACTGGTAATGAAAAGATGATTATTTAATTAGTGAAGTTGGGCAGCCTTATTTAAGCAATCAGTTTTAACCTGGGTTTATATTTCTGTTTTTCAGTATTTTTTTCAGAAAAAAAAAAGTATTAATCTTGTTTAGTATATTTAGCTCTGGCTGGGGGAATGCTTCCTATCTCTGATCACTGGTGATCATTACAATGGCATTGTATAACCTGCCATGCATTGATAAAAGTTCTTTGTGGATTTTTTTTTTAAATTCAGATTATGTCTAGCTGCATTTTGATGGAAAGTGGAATTAAAGGTATACAAACCTCTCACTCTTCTACCATATTTTGTTAAATTGTATTATCATTATAATGAAAAAAAACAACCCTTCAGAGTCAAAAAGTCTGTTCAACAAAGGTGGTGTTATCTTTAGTTAATGAATTAATTGCATGTGATTGTAATTTCATTCAATATTTTAATTATTAATACACTGGAAGAAAAGAAACAACTTTAGTGCCCTTTTTGGTTCCCGGTTCATTTCTCAATATTGGATAAATTTATCATTCGACAGATCTACATTAATGAACTAAAATGAAGAAACTTCTCTGTAGCTGCAGAAGTGCACAACAGTTTATGGCTGGTTGTGTGTTTCGATGTGCTCTTTTTCCCAAGTACTTTGCTGCTGAGCTCTAAATCAGTTTTGTTTTAACTTTTAAAAGTAGGAACATTTTTGAGGTACTTTATTAAATGATACTAAACTTTAGGCATTTGCATAGCATATAAGTTTGAGGTGATAGCCTTACACAGAAAAATATATTGTAAAAATGTGGAAAATTTAAAAACCTGATGGATTTGAAATGAGTGTTTTACCTACCTGATGCCCTATTGGAGTGTAAATGTGTAGGTTACATCTGTTGAACAAAGCAGGCTTTTGTGATATTTAAGTGATTAGTCTTCCGTATACAGGTTCTATACATGCCAGCAGTAATCTTTGTAACAAGAATAACTTAGCTTTAGAGGGCCAAAACTTTCTTCCTTATAGTTTATTTAGTTTTCTTACTGAGATTAGAGCATTCTTTCTACGCTTGATCTCCAAGGATAATGTTGATTTTAAACAGGGGAGCTTTGCTGTGACCAGAATCTTACTTCTGAAAGATATGTGTAGTCACACTTTGCTTGACCTGTAGTTGGGTGGAATAGGGACATGATGTTTCAACATAAATGCATAGACAACCAAGATTTTGAGTCAGCTGTAGGTCAAATGAAATTCATATGCCTACAGATTGATCCATCTGTTGCTCTTCCTCAGGGTGCCTGTATCTTGGCTCTGAGCATTGTTCAGTGAGGGGAGTAGAGCTCTGTGTCTTGAAGAATCGTGCATAAAAACCTCCTTGATGGAAGAAAATGCCTTGATCTACCTGTTGGATTCAGTGACTAATCAGAAGACCTCTTCCCTTTTTAGGTGGCTTAGTCATGGCTATAAAAGAGAACTCAATATGGTTGATTTCCAAAACCCTTATGTGGGTCTTTGTCTACAACTTTCCTATGAAAGAGCAAGCTGGGGTTTTGTTTGTTTTGTTTTGTTTTTGTCACCACCCCCAGTATAAGCTACCTCTTGTATTGATAGACTTGCTGTTTGAATTCTCATAAGACTCATCAAGTACAAAACTGAATTTGCCCTAAGTACCAAACTGTAAAATGGCCTATGTGGAAGACTGATTTCCCCCCTTTTCCCCTCCCCCTTTTTTTTGTTTTGTTTTGTGGGTTGTTTTTTTTTTTGGTTGGTTGGTTTTGTTTGTTTGTTTTGTGGGTTTTGTGTGGGGGTTTTTTTTTGTTTATTTGTTTTTTTTCCCCTCCTCTGTAGAAAAGCACATAATTCATGTACCTGGATCTCTGGAAAGATCTCACATCTCATAAAGTGGACTTTCTGCTTGTTCAGTTTGGTTGTTTTAAGCTTGGTTAGATTATGGTGCTGTTCCGTGCCTTTTTTTTATTATTATTGGTTTGATGTTATGGATAATGAGAAGAAATTAGCATGGAGTATATCAGTGTGTTTAGTTACTTCAGAATGTCATCCTCTTTCATTTTTAGTCATCCTCTGTCTCAGTTTCTGAAAATAAAAATTTGGGAATAATTTCTGAAGTTGTTACAGCTGAATCAAAACCAATGTGGTTTGCACAATGAACGTAAACTTTTTTGGAGCTGAATGTATGGTATTTTTAGAGATATATCAAAAGATAACTTAAAATGCTGCTCTTATTGTATCTTCTAAATATCCATTTGGTAGCAAAACAGTGTACTGCATTTTAAATGTTTGAAAGAGCTAGTGTTTTGCTTTGTTTTAAGCTATTAAAGAGATTAAACTCTTTAATTTGAAATTACAAGAGGAAGACTGCAATGATTTATTATTTTTTCTGTTCAATTACATATTAGGGTGTTGTATTTTCTTAAGTTGCTGTTTAAAATCCTAATTTTTGTTATTTTGCATGAACAGTACATGGCAAACAGTATCCTCTTTGTTCTGTTCCACTCTGAACTGTTAATGCAGTCGTTCAGCCAGTTCGCGGATTGGGTCAGAAACAAGTCTGTCAGTCACTGGCAACTTGGAAATGTCTTTTTAGCCAATACATCTGTCCTGTGGAGTAAAACTTCTAGGGACCCCCAAATCCCTTGTTAATCCTTTTCTTGAGAGATTTTGGCTCCAGTTACAAGAGAAAAGCCTTCTTGAGAATGAAGATTGAAATGCCTTTTTTTTTTTTTTGAGTGGTCTCTAAATCCCCATTATTCAATCTTTTTCCTCGCAATATCATAGAAATCCTGCAAATGTGCACCAGTTTGTCCTTCTACCTACATAATTGGAACAGGAGAAGTCAATCAAATAGACATTCAGGAATGAGTACAGTTTCACTATATACTTGCTTAAAACATAAAAAGGCAAAAAACCCCTTGACCAGACTCTTCAAGACTGTTCCTCCTATTGTATCTGTAAGTCTACTGTTGTAGTACTCAAGAATCATTGTCCAAAGCAAGCAAGAGCAGCACTACCCCTTTTCATGCTTGTAGAAGGTGTGACAGGAGAGAGGACTTTTGACGAGACACGTGGCACAGTCATCGGCAGCCGCTGCTGTGGTCACCATGACTGAAGCTTTGGGTTATCACTCTTAGTACCTCTGTGAGTCACAATTCCTTAACATTCATGTTTCTGTTTCTACTTTGATTTCCCATGCTGTGTTCCCATGTACTTCATTATTTAAGAGGCATTCACACAGACACTTCTGAATTACTGGTTCTGTAGATTGTTGTAAAATTATCAGATACTCCTTTGTAATGCGAGGTCTAGTTTCTGTATCTCCTTCAGACTAGACTACTTGAACCCTGACTTTGGGGCTCTTGAAAGGAGTCCTAGGCAGAGTAGGATATCCATCAATGTGAGTCCTTTCAAGACTCTTTAGTATATCTGGACAAAATTGTTTTGATGTTCATATTAATTTCCTAAGAAAAATCTGAAGTTCTTCAGGATCAGATAAGACCTAAGCTTGAGACTCATTTTACTAGTAGCTCTGAAGGTGAATCAGAGGGTCCTGTTGTTTCTCCTCAGTTCAGTTGCTAATACTCCACATCTCATGAAACTGTTGTGGAATTTAGTACTGGTATTTCACGATGTCATGACTTGGCTGTCTTGGGTAAGCAGTTTAAGTTATAGATGAACTTTCAAGAAAAGATAAGAGATATTACTGCAAGAATGTTATCTCACCTTTAAGCATGAGAGTGTCGGAGTTAGCTGACATTGGTAATGTGAGATGACAATAGTTTTAGGGACGAATGAATCTTATTTTCATTTCATGTTTTTTACTTGAGAGGAATCTGTGTCATCTGAGAAGTTCTTAGGATAGTTCTAGTCTTTTTAAGCTGGATATATCCATGCGAGGATATGAGTGGAAAAGTTTTGGCCAGATTTGAACTGCATCTGCCAACTGCTGAGAGATGGGGAGAAAAGATGCTGACAGATGAACTCTGCTGGATTTAGCTGAAGCAGATTTTATAATGGTACCCGTACTAGCTGTCAATCTTGCTCTTCTGCTGCAGGTGATTTTCCTTATTGCACGCATGGCAGAAGGCATTATTTAAGCTAAAATGGACTGTGAACATGGCTTTGAGATTACATGCAGGTTAGCTGCCTCTGTGTTGGATGGGAAGGAAATCTCTTCATTTTAGAGCTGTAGCAGATGGTTTTATTTGAGCCCTATGTCCTTTTCAAAAGAGCTGTCATGTGTTAGTCTCTTACTAAATTGCATTTTGCTGGCAGAGAAATGGAAACTTCAGTCAGTCTAGGTGGTATAACTAGAATTCTTTTGGCTTTCAATGCAGCACGCAGAACCATCATTTCATGCAGGTTTTTTTAGTTGGTTCCTGCTCAGAGGTAGGATCACACTGAATTTCACAAGCTATAGTATTCAGGTGGCCCCTTGTGTCATTTTGTGTAACATCATTTAGAAATAGAAATGTGTAGTAAAAGCCCCATAATACATACCACTAAAATTCATGGCATATTTTAAGTAACACATGAGGTATTTTGCCTTCCTATGAGCATACATCCCACTTTTGTAATGTCTAGCTAACTTTTCAAGGTAACATGATGCTGCTTAAGTGCTGCGTTCTTTAAGTTCACTTGTTCTGGAAGTAGAGCTGAGTTCCTTGTGAAGTGTCACTCACATCACTGAGGAAGACAATTGTTCTGACTTACTGCAGTAAAATTTGTTCATACACTTGGATGCTGTCAGATGAGGTATAGTCTGAAACTTGGGTAAAATCAGTCTGTAATTTTAGACATGTTTGAATATTGATGAAGCCCTTCTGAATGCTGAAGTCTGTTGGTTGACTTCAGGAGCTGTGAAGTGCTGCAGATAGTGGATGGTACTTGCTGCTGCCTTTTTTTTTTGGTTATTTCGACTGGAGAAGGCTATTTATAATAGTAGCCCAAAATCCCATTGGTAATCAAAGTCTGGGGAGAATTGAAAGTTCTCTAGTTAGCTCCCTAGAGTAGTGAGAACCTAGACTTATAGTGAGGTGAGAAAAAAAGCAAAAACAAGAAGTAAATCCTGAGAGCAGTTTTAATATTTAGAAAACAATTTAAGCTGATCTGAGCCACCACTATTGTAGTCCTGTTCAACTTTGCTCTCCATGGCATCCAGTCATGTTTAGGTACATTAATGTACAAGACAGTTTGTCAACTGCTAATTTGTAGAAGTTCCTTCAAATTTCATGCTTAATGATCTAAGGATTTATGTCATAAAAGGATCAGAGCCAACACTGTTGTTGAGTAGACCAGCGCTGCTGCAGACCCATTGTTCCTCCTGGCTCTCCTGTGGTTGTTTCTGCCTATTATGTTATGCCAACTCTGCCTGTAATTGGGGAGACCAGTTTTTAATACTTTTTTGGGGTGTGTTTCAGTTTTCTGTATGTTTAACTCGGTGAATCACTTCACTGGATGGGTTCACACATCTGTGCATGCCATCTCAAAGTAGATGGAAGGAGTGCGGACAGCAATGGAATAGAGTTGGTAATAAATCAGTGTTAACTTGGATTGGTTTATGCAGTTGAGCAGTAGTGTTCTCAGTTTCCTGTAATTCAAAGAAATACTGAGGAGTAGCAGGGACTTAGAAGACTGCATCTTGAACTTTCCTCTTCCTGGCTTTAGGTTTGGTGGTGTCCTGCAGTTGACTTCCCAGATTATAATGGAAAAGTATAAACTTTTTTGGTGGTGTTTCCATTCAGTTATAGTGGAATTATGTGAGTTTTTAATGTTGGGATTGCTGTTGCATTTCCCCTGAGTGTAGAACAACACAAAGGCTTTAGTTCATTTTCTGGTTGTATATGTATTATTTGTGTGTTTTAGGCTTGTGTTTTCTTGTTTTATTTTGCAGCAAGACTTTTTAAATGTAAAGTTTACAAAAAACACAACTCTTATTCCCCACCTTCAGACATTGTCTTGCCAGTTTATGTGAACACACTTAACTACTTACATATTTAACTAATTTCTGGTAGTTTTTTGCATGTAACAAGTATCTAACGAGGAGAAATTTTCAAAACTCAGGCTACTTGAGAGAGTAGCATAGTGCCCTAGCATGACAGTGAAGGTTGGGCGAATGCTTTGTTAGGTATGCACCTTTGAGGTACACTCGTATTTCAGCACAAATGAAAATACTGGTTTCACGTTTAGAATTTGTCACCCTTTTTTTGGATTTCAGGCCTTGTTTAATAGTTCAAAAACATTTCTTAAAATGCTAATTTGTCACAATTATAATCCTATGAGGACTGTTTGAAATTTTAGGGATTTGATTTATAGATAAGGCAGTCAAAACAATTATATAATATAGAGGCACCATAATACACTGTCCTGCTTCCAATTCATGACGTTATTTAGAACTCTTCACCTAAAACGAGTTGCTCATGAAGTGTTTCAGTAATTCTACATTTCTCTAGAATGGTCTGTTTTAACATTACCATGTACATACGTTGTACTATAAACATGCCGTACTAGCGCAAGCTGTACCCTAATAATTGTGTTTAATGCTATATAAAGCATCAGTGGTGGAGTCTGTATTTTGAGATCCAGCAATTCTAGATGATACACAAAGAGAAAATGTGTGTGGAGGCTGATGGCCATGTTTGGGCTTAGAAATGCGGTAGAAGGTCCACTCTCATGTTTTGAGTGGTGAGCGAGAATTTTGGTGGGCTGCATCAGTGCATAACATGCACTTGCATTGAAATTAATCTGGCTCGCAAACTTCTAGTGGTTGAGATGAGCAAGATAGAGAGCAGCTGTAATATGGGGTGCTGATTGGCTTATGTAGAGTCTAGAAAACGAGTATATGAAGTAATTTTGCCTAAAGGACAAAGCAAGATAATCCAACACACTGTAAAGCTCTATTGTGCGAAAGAAAAGTCTTGTGAATCACCGTAGTCTCTGCTTTCCAAATAAAATGCAAGTGTATGGGGAGAGAAACACAGAGGGGAGTCAGGGCTGGCAGGCTTTGTGATGGGTGACGGCAACCATGGCAGCTTTCAGCTTGCCTAAGGCCTGTATTGGGGTCTTGCAAATAATATGGAATGGCATACATGAGAGCAAGAAGTCAGATGTGCATCTTACTAAGAATCATAATTTTTGTCATTGTTTGTGTTTTAGTATTTAGAAAGCTAAGCAAGCTGACTTAAAGGGGGGAGGTCGGGCAGGCAGAAAAAACCAAAACAACAACAACAACAAAACAAACAACAAACTATACTGATACTACATTATATTTTCTGTTTCTGTATGTCTGACTTTCCTGAGTTGCATCATCACTGGATTTAAATTTGCTTGATGTTTTTGGTTGATGAAAACATATCACATAAGTAGCCTGGTTCTTTGTAGATCTGAACGCTTGTGTTCAGTGCTGTTTTTTGTAACTGTTAAGTTTTCCCTTTTGTATTTTTTCTCCCTTGTCTAATGTTATTTGCTTTCATGTGATAGCACTCTTTTCAGCTTGGCATTTAGACAAAGGTTTCTGACATGTTCTTGCCATTGTGTGTCATAGCTAGCTTTTAACACTTCACATCAAATTTAGCCTGACTTTTTTGTTGATTTTGTTCTGATTTTCTACAGTGGACAGGCCAAAATCCCAGCAAATCAGAACTTCTGGTACCATAAGGCGAACTTCTTCTTTGGACACAATTACAGGACCTTACCTCACAGGACAGTGGCCACGTGATCCCCACGTACACTACCCTTCATGTATGAAAGATAAATCTACTCAGGTAAAAGCTGTAAAACAAGACAACAGAGATATTTCGTATAATTGATGTCTTCCTGATAAATACTGTTATCACCTGCTCTGGAATCTTAGCTCAACTTAATTCCAAAGAAATGTGGATTCACTTAATTTTTTAATAAATATAAAGCCCTAAAAATAGGGTACAGTAGTGCTTTTTAATCAGTGTCAATTCAGTAACATATGTGACAGAGAATATTTTTATGCTTTTAGAAAACAGTTGGTAAAATAACTTTCTGTATGTGGGCAGTTCTGTTGAGGCTAAATATGTAGATTTCAATCTCAGGCTTGTATCTGGTATATTTTGAAGCTGCTATATGCAAAATTATCCTGTTATTTAAAAAACCCAAAGATTCTATAATAGAAGTGGCTGACAAACTTAAGATTTTACTAAATTGTAGTAATAAATCTGTATGTCTTTAAAAGTGTGTTTGTGGGGGAGGAGAAGGAGAGAGGCTGCTGTTAAGAAGAATTGATCTGTTTGTCACTAGAAGGGAAATCCAGAAGCAGCAGCCGGGAGTAAGTAATGTGGACTTGAGATGTTCCCTCTGCTGCTTGGTAGCAAGAAAGACAAACAAAAATGCTCTGTGGAAGAGATGCCTCTTGAAGCCAGGCGTCAGAATGAGAGCCTCACCACCAGCTACAAAGGGAAGGCTACTGAGGTTATTACCCCTGGCTCCTCCTCAGGGCTCTGTCCTGAGCAGGAACCCCTGGCAGGGGGGCTACTGTGGCATTCATAGGGCTCTAGTGCTCTTTGGCTACAAAGCTGAATGGTTTTTCTTGCCTGATTCTTCCTCATGCTGGAGCTTGTTGCCTACAAGGTTGATCCCTACCCAACAGGTATAAAATATAGAATTCTAAAAAAACCCAAATTATTAGCAAGGGAGTGCATTCTGGATTTTTCAGTAGTGTTATTTGGATATAGAGTAAGTCATCTGAGCTTGTGTTCTAAACTAAATTGGAAACGTGAAGAAATTATCTGTCTTTGGTTATATTTTCAATCTACAGGCCAGGTAGGGATGGCTTTTAAATTGGTTTTCCATGTCTTGTACCATGATTCTTTCCATTGCTGTCATGGGTGTCCTGTAAAGAAAAATGGTATTTCTGTCATCCTGCCTTTTGCCTATAACTCTCTTTTGCCATTAAGAACCATTCTAATGGAAGTTTATGTTGTTAAAATGTATATGATACCATTAAAATATCAAGGATTTTCTGTCATAGCTCCACTTGTAGGTGTAAGTTTTGTTTGTTTTCCACTGACTTGCAATATACTTGTCTCCCATTCTGCCACCATTGGACAGAGCAAATGCAGCAGCTCTTTACATTGATACTAGGTTTTAGTCTTCTATGTAATACTGAATTTCTCAGGACAAGTTAGAATGTATAAATAATTTTCCACATCTCTAAAATATACCGTAATGCCACCCAGGAGGTCCTGTGATGGGGAAAGAATAAGCATAGAATGCTTAGAAAAGAAAGAAGATCTGTCTGTATGTTCTAGAAATCGGGTTTAATGAATTTGGGAATGCGATGATTTAAATTGTTCCTGGAGACATTTAAAAATTGTGGTGGGAACCTTTAAGAAAATGCTGTCTTCATATCCTACTCATTCATTTTGAAACCAGCCAGCCAGTTTTAGCAAAAAGGAAGAGCAGGCAGTTGTCTTTACTGTCATGAAAGTTCTACCTAAAGAGATCTTAATCCCGGATTTACTTCCAAGGTAACTTCCTTTTCATAGTTTTATGCCTTGAAGGTCATCTGTTTTGAAGCTATAATTTCAAGAGATGTTCAGTAGCATGCTTTGTAGTTACTGTATTTCTTAACCCCTCTCTCTTAAAACATACATCCGTATCAAACTTTGCAAATACCCTTATGAATAGAAAATTTAGAATATTTAAACATTCACAAACAAACCTTTTCACCAGTTACAGAAAAGAGAAACAAACTTGTTCTATAAATATTTGAGCTCCAAGCATTTGGCAGTAAAATTGCTTTCCTAGTGAGCTCAAGTAAGTGTTTAGGTTATTTGACCTGTTGGCTGCCGTCCTTCGCCTCATTCAGAAACAAAGCTCAGGGAGGAAAGAAAGAGTCGTACCTTTTCAGCATAATCCAATTTAATGGAGGGGAAAGGAAGTACTGTTGTCAGTACAAGGTGAAGTATTTTTTTCAAAGGGGAAGGGCAGGGAAGTTTCATGGTGTGGATTTGTGGGGATATCTTAGCTGTCTTTTATGCAAAAATCAAGCATTTAGCAATGCTTAGTTTGAGTTGAAAAAAATGTCTTGACTACTTGGAACTATATGAATATGTAAAATGCGATCGGCACAGTGAATTCCATTTTTTTGAAATAAAATATTCACTAGGGACGCTTGTAGATTAACTTGATCATAAAATATTGACTTATGCTTTGGTTGTGTGGGTTTTTTGTTATTTGAGTTCTATGTAGTTTGAAGTATAGCTGATTCCAAGAACTAAAGATGAGATCCAGGTTGTTGATAGGATGCATGAATGGCAAGTTAAATTAAATTAAAACTTTCCTCTTTACCTGAGTACCAGCACAAATACTTCCACTACTTCATGTTTGGCTACGTAACAGTTTAATTCATGGGAGTTCATATAGATTATAGTAGCTAAAAATAATACCACTTGGTAGTTTAGCAGGGTGGGAGATGGTAACAAAGAAAATAAATAAAACCAAGATAATGAAAATCAATAGTGTTTTTTTGGTATGAGCATGTTGCATTGGAGGATTAATTGTTTTACTTCTAAACTCATGAACAATACTGTCAGTATAACTTAAGTTGTAGGTGGAATAGTTATTTCTCTTTCAAGGGTACTTATTGTCCCTAATTAAACATTAATTTAAAATCTTCATTTTTTTTCAGTTTCATGTAGGTGGTGATTATGGCTGTTTCAAGTTTCTTAGAATTCTTGGATTAAAAAAAAAAACCAACCAAAAGTCAGATTCTGATCTTTGCTGTGATCAGATGAACCTTTAATGAGTTTTATTACAACTTCTTGTTTCTCAGTTAAGTTCTTTGAACCTATGTAGTGCTTATGAACAAAATATTTCTTCCTTGTCTAAAATTAAACCAGGATTAAAAAAAAAGAAGGGTATTATAATTTAAATAGAGGAAACATTTTTTTGTGTGTATGTTTTAGTTCCTGTTGCATCTTGGAGGGTAATAACTAGTTTGTATATGTGTGTCTCAAGTGTTTTGACTGAAAACACTGAAGAGAAGTGAGGTTGTTATGTTTGCTTTTGGAAAAATGTGCTGTGGCACTGTGCACTGTGATATTTGTACAATTCCAGGTCTCAGAATTCTGCATGCATTTATACGTGTGTGTGTATGTGTGCATATGCATGCAACTAGTTGACCTCTGAGAACCAGCAAGTTTTGAATAATCAAAGGTATGCCATTTTATTTAGTAGTGTTTTAAGTATTTTGGAAATGTAGGGAAACTTACTATTATAGGAAGTTATATATGTTGATATACTTTGTGATCCCCTTCCCAATTTCTTCTACTGTCCTACTTCCCTCTCCTTTTCAGTAAAATTTGAACTCTCCTTAAGACCATTTAAAGCTCAGTATAGCTTCCTTCTCCATTTTTTCCCTCTCTGTTGGAAGCACTGAGCAATTTTGTATACTTCTCCTTCATGCTATACATGTAAGAATTTATGCCTTTCTAGCTTGAGGAATAATACAATGTTGAAATGGATATGCCTGACCTCAGGATCTTCAGAAACATTTGGATAATCACTATAATTTATTTATATAATTATTTGGCAGTAGCTAAATAACTTTAAAGATTTTTATAAAATTAAAAAGGAGAGATTAGGGCTAAACATGATATTGGTGTCATAACAAAGATATTGCAAGTTAAAGAATCTGTGGAATCTTTCTCAATCTGAACAATACAAAGAAAAGAACAAATGACCAAAAATAACCAAGTGGAATATGATTCAGTGATTTCCCGCTCCCCCCACCCCGAATTCTTAAGCTGGACTCCAATATGACTGGATATGCCTTGTTCATTGTATATGGCAATTACAAATTGCACAAAGAGACATGAAGAAAGTGTGCAAAATGCCTGTCAGAATTTTTGCTTCTCTAATCTTAAAAATAATGTGGAGTTATTAAACTGGAATGCTTGGGTAAAATACGTTTTTGTTCTTGTGTGTAGGTCAAGGCTTTAGTGTAGCCATCTCTCATTAGTTGTCTGAATAATGTTTTATTTCCTTTTGGGTAGAGATTTTGTTGCTTAAAAATTAACATAATAAACCAGGAGGCTCAATTACCTGAAGCTTTTTTACTGGTGTATTAGTTAACCATTGTTTTCATGGGATATTTTAATGACATATGTTAGGGGAAAGGACAAGGAGGGAGAGATGTCATGTAACTATGAATTTGTCATTCTGACTTCTCTTAACCTGTCTGATGTTTAAGAGGAGTTGTCACCTGTAGTCAAATTAACTTTTCTAGATCTTTAGGCTGTTTTTATAAAATTTCTAGAGGGCCTTTGAATGCTTTAGAAAACATCTGAAGACTCATCAGGCTTTGTCTGCTAGTGGTATTGTTGCGTTTCTTTTGAATGTGAAAGTTTTTCAAAAACATTATTGCTTCCCCTGTAAAAGTAAGACTTATGTTCTTAATCTTTGCACCCATCCCCCAATGTAGTTAATCTGGAATGCAGGCTAGGTATAGTAATTAGAGTGAAGGGCTGGCAATAAAATGTGAGATATTTAGAGTAATTCAGTCTTATTTTAGGTTTAGGTGGGTTGGTACTCCATGCAGTCATTTTGATCTAAATGAAGTGGAAAGAATGTAGGTGTATATCCCTGACATAGCTGGAAAAGCAAGGCAGAATTGCTAAACACGTTGGAAGAAATGCTAATCTCTACAAGGCTGGGTGAGTTAGAACAATGGTGGTTGTGATTTACATTAAGACTGAGGAGAACAGCCAGATGTGGTGTTCTCAGCATGTCCTATCCCGTGTGCATGCTTTAAGCATTGTGTCAACTGGGTCTGGGACCATGAACCTTCATGTTTTGGAATATCAGTGATTCTCCTTCTGAAGCCACATTATGTGTTATTTAGTGTTTTCAAGGTTCTCCTCCTAAAATGTTCTAAATCTTAGTTTCTGAATGTAGACTTGCAGGAATAGTCCTTCCATTTCATGGAGTTCGGTTCATACTTAAGTGATGCTGTAAATTTGTTTCAGCTCTGAAATATTACCAGCTTCACAGATAGTGCCTGTGACCTCTCCTACTGTGTTTCTGACTTGAGGTACATCAACTTTGGTTTTGTTTCTTCAAATACATTTTTCTTCAAATACATTTTGAGTTACTTTTTTACTTCCATTATTTTTTTAGTATGTTTAACCCATGGGAGATACACTCGCAGCTTCAAATGGAGGCTTCCATGGATAATCTTGTTTTGTGAAAGTTGTAAATAAAGATGGGAAAGCTATTTTCATGAAATGTAGTGTATCAAGGGTGCTGTACACCCCCATCTTATTTGTGATGTAAATGACAACATTCAAGTGAGATAACCAGGTGCCCATACATGAGCTAAACTTAAAAAAAAGCAGAATTTCTATTTGAATGTAACAAGTGTGGGGTTTGTTTGAGGCTTTTGTTTTGTGGAGTTTTTTTTTGTTTCTCCCCCCTGCCCCCCTTTCTTTAAGCTTTTGCTTGAATATGAGAATTTGGGGTTACAAATCCAAAACTTGTCTTCATATAATGTGGGTTACAATGTATTATAAGCAGCAATTTCTAGGGTTTGAAGAAGGCTGGCTTGCTATAATATTATAGTAACGTAACCTTTCTCTTTTTTTCCATCTGAGTAAAAATAGCACATTAATATAACATTGCCTGACTTGAGTACTGTGCTAGGAACATCATATAGTATTTGTAGTCTAATAACTGCAAATAAAATTGAGGGACACAGTCTAGCCCCTGTATACTGATACTTCTATGTATATTTTTAAAGTTTGTGCCCTGACTCAATTTACCAGAGTAATCTTTGTCTCAAGGGAGGTGGTATTTGAATGGAAAAGAGTGTCAAAGTATATTTGAGAAATGAAAAAATTCAGTATTAGGTGAGTGGATGTTTTATATTCTTAATTTCTGATTAAATCAACTGCAATATAGGGATTCCCACCTCTCTCTACTAATAGTCAACAGTGTTGATTAAGTTGTTTGGCTTTGTTCTTATTGTCTGGATCAATATCTGTGCTTATTAAAAAATACAAGCAAGCTCTTGCTTTCTACATTTTTTTAACAGTGTACTTCTCTTTATTGAGAAACTCACTTAGGCTTTTTAGGTGCTTGATGCCTTTTCTGTTCTGTTTATTAAGCTGTAGTTGAAAGCCTATAAGCTTGTAGTGATCCCTGGTACACTCTCCTGCACTACAGGTAAATATTTAAGTACCTGAAATGCCTGTTTCTATTGTATTTCAGCCTGGAGTTGTTTCCCAAACTATGGAGCAGTGTTGTGTTCAGAATACCCTCTTTGGAAGAAAAATTTTCAAAGAATTCCCTTTGCATTGATTTCATATGAGAGTATGGTTCCAGCTGTACTTAGAGTATAGTAAAATAACAGAAGAACAATTTTAATTGGAAAATAAATCAAAATAGAGGATGAAAGCCTATGATTTTGAAAAAGGAGCAAATTTCTCTCATTTTCTCCAGTTCTTTAGAAATCTGTAAGCCACCTCAGCATTTAAAAAAAAAATATTAAAAGCAATACAGTGTCTTTCACATGAATTTCAGGGAGGTGGTAAGTACCCAATCTGCAAGAACAAGTAATTATTTAGAGTGTGGCTCTGCTAAAATGCAGAGAGGATGCACACACATGTGCATGTGTGTGGCAGGGGCTCTGATTTGGGTGACGAGAGTCACAGGTTGCCTGACTGAGGGACTCCCATGTTTTCCTCATAGTTTTAAGTAGCTGTGATAACTCTTTACTCTTTTTACTGATTTTATTTCATAACCACATTATCTTCCGGCTTATTCCCCAGACTCTACACAAAGAGAGTCATATAATAAATACACAGAACTCTTAACTTTTATAAAGACTTGTTTTTTCTTTTCTGGGAACATGCAGCAAAAACCTTGTTACTGATGTTTTCCATTTTGCTTTCTAATTGCTGGGTCTTTGGTGGAAGTGTTCCTGATGGTGTAAAAATAGTGGAGAAAAAGCCCCACCAGAACCATGGGAAGTGCAGAGCTGGCAGAAGACACAAAATGACTTAGCATATTAAATATTGGCACTTAGAAGTGCCAGGCTGTGGGCCGTACAATACTATAGCTATGAAGGTATAGCCTGTGGCCTGAAGCTGCATGTCAGTGCCTTATGGTTCCAGGCCTGGCCTGGTGGGCTTGGCTTGAGTGGCCTGGCCACAGAGGGGGCTTCCACCTCCCTTCACAGGGCAGCAAGGGTGAGGAGCTATAGATAGTGGTCTTGTGGTGTTCTCCAAGGTGATGCTCGGCCTCCTCCCAGAGCACAACAGTGTCTGCCATGTGTGTGCATGTTACAGAAGTTTCTAGACGCTAGAGGGGAAGCAAGAGTTAGGAAAGCTGTGAAGGAGCAGGGTTTCCATGCATGAGAAGGAAGTTCTGCAGGGAGGTGGATCCCAGATCCTACCTGTCCTGCTGGGCTGGGGTCCTGTCTCCTTGGAGAAGTATCAGCAGTGGTCCCCTCCTTGAAAAACCTCACTGCTAAATTCTAGTTGCTTTTAGTGATATTGGTTTATTTCTTGATGCCTTATTGTGAAATACTGAGCTAATACTAGTAGGAATTGCTGAAAGAAACCCCTTTGTTTTTTCTTTTAATTAATTTATATAGGTGCTTGTAGCCCTGAGTCTTACGTGGTTCATACCTTGAAGTCTCCTCGGATTTAGATGTTCCTATTGCTCCTCTGACAGCTGGTGACTCTTATTCAGAAATGCTGGTGGATACCCTCAATTTTCGTAATAGTTTTTTGGTGAATAAAGAGGAATTGGGAGACCTGGCTTCCAGACCCTTCTCAGTCTTTGGCATTTAACTTTATAGCTCCTACATCCAAGGACAGTCCCTGAACTTATGGGCTTGCAGACAAGGCTAGAAAAGGCCCAGTTTCCGCTGTTATGCTTGTGTAGGTTGGTGCCAAAAGTAGTAAGAGGGGTATCAAACTCTGTATCAAGTCAGAGTTACCAAGAAGGAATTGATTATATGGCCCAGGGATTAAGGAAAACAAGTGGGAGAAGTGAATCCTGGCTTTTGGTCTCTGAGTCTATTTTTTTTAATCTCATGGTTTTCTAAACCGTCAACTGGGTGAAAACTAGAAATGGATGCCAAAGCGCACATGGGGTAGCCAGGTAAGGGTTTTTTTATGATTGTCAGGCCTCTTTCCTTCTAAATACACATTTGCAAAGCCTTAGTTTTCTAAATTGTGTTTATGTATTGAGACTATTACTGCTGCATATCAGATTCTGAAATTTATTCTTCACGTATAACGCCTGAACTCTGACACTGCAGAAAGAGTAAATCAATTATTTGTGCCGAAAGCTTTTCTTACCTGGAGAATTCAGTACAGTATATTTTCTTTTTATTTTTTTCCCTCTAGACCCCTAGCTGTTGGGCTGAAGAAGGAGCAGAAAAGAGATCACATCAGCGCTCAGCATCCTGGGGAAGTGCTGATCAACTAAAAGAGGTGAGAAGTTTTGCACAGTGGAGACTTTTAAGTTTTGAGTATGCCCAAGACATTTTTTAATCCCTATCTGAAGTCCAGGAAACTACACCCTTTCCCTCCCCTCTGTTGCTTTTGAAACAAGTTCTACTTAAACCTAAGAGTTGTTTCAAGACTGGTTGTTATTTTATGCCTGTTGGATTTCCTCACTTCCTACTACAGTGTTGGCTGTGACCAAGTGGCCAGAGTGTGTGCTGAGGAACCAGCTCGTTGCTTCCTAATTTTCTGCTCAGAGTTACCTTAGCTACCTTTCTGTTCTTAACCGCTGCTCTCCTGAAAGAGGCAAAGCTGCTATGTTAGCGTATTCTTGTTTGGAAATTTCATTCAAGTTTAAGGGTAGAGATAGAGAGGACATCACTTTCAGAAATTAAAGAGGAGGGTAAATGTTGATACAATGATGGTATGATTACTTGCAAAGCTCTTTTAATCATACATATTCTGCTGCAGACTACAGTTGCAACTAGAAGGAGCCCACCACAAGTGAAGTGGATTTGCATCGTGAGAAAATAGATACAGTAAAATGGTCTCCATTTCAGCCAAAATGACAATATTTCAGTTTTTGTCCCAGTAAACTCTGTTCTCTTCAGAGTTCTTGTAACTCTGGCTCTGTCTGCTACCTAATAACTACAGTCAGCCTCATGCTGCTGTCAGGAAGGGTGCAACTTCTCTTCAAGACCTACACCTTTCTTTTTAATAAATAAATCTTGCAGCATATTCTCATGGGATGGGACTTTCCCCTGACGCTCTGGGCGTTTTGCATGCCCTCTTCTCATTCCCTGTTTAATAGGACATGTCCTATTAAAAAACGAGGAGAAATGTGTAGGTTGTCTGAGGAGATGATGTTACTGGCAACCTGTAGTTTTCTTCCAGACCATCACTGATAGGAGGAATAGTTGTCAAAAGCAGTAATGTAACCTGAATTTTAAAATCAGGCGTGACAAATACAGAATAATCTTGTATTCCAGTGGTGGCAGTAGCCTTATGTTTAGAACTGAGGACCTGGGCCAAAGAGAGGTCAATCCAGAAAGGGTTGTCTATTCCTGTCGTTTTGAGTACCTGTTATGAAAGCCATCAAAGCTGATTTGTTAGAACAGAGGTCTTCAGTTGTCTGGGTGCTTTCGTCTGCAGCTGTGAGCAAGCACTTAGAATCACAGATTAAATTCCCGGAAATTAGTGCAGGAGTTTTGTCTTAAAAGTTTTGGCTTAAACATTACCTACCAGCACAAAGGAATTGTAGCAGGGGAAGGAATAGCATCTGTATTTCCAGGATAATGCTTGCTTGCTCTTACTGAGAGACCATCCTTCATCTTCTGGCAGTTCCTGATCAAGTTCTGCAACAAGCAGCTTTTCTTCACCACAGGGCTGTGACTGCCAGTGATAGCGAAACCTTCAGCATGTAAGCGAGTCTCTGCCATTTGATAACAGTGATCCATTGTGCTAGGCTGCCATCCTCGTTATGGACTAAACCACAAGAGAAATACAAGGAATGTGTGGCCGATGGATTTCACGGCTCCTTTCTGATAGAACACAGTAATGGAAAAATGGGGTGTGTGGAAGGGAATTATTTCTATACAAATTTTACAATGGTTGTTCATCCCAAAACCTGTCCTTGTCTTCTGCAACTTATAGTTCTTCCCCTTCCTCTGTTTTTCTTTCTCCAGCTTCTCAAGCCAGTTTTCTTGCCCTTTGTAGTTCCCTGGGTTCATAGTTCCCATGTCGTTCTGCATGCTTTATCCAGCCAGTTCTCGTCTGTCTTCCTTTACTTGAGATCTTACTCAGTTATTTTCCATCTCCTTGTCTGTTCTGTCTCTCCATTGTTTGGCTTCTATTTTATCCCTTTTTCTCTCACCTGTAAGTCCTGGTTGCAGCTTCTCTGACTGGCTACTTAATGCCTCTGTGGTGGGTGTTGAGTTTGTTCAATACCAAGAGTATCTGCACTCAGTTTGTTTGTGCTACAGTAACTGGCAGTTTTGGGAAAGAAAAACTCTCTGGGGCAATTCTATTCAAACTGTAAAGCCCCACTAGAGACAGAATTGCTAGCAAATGCTGCTGCCAGTTCCAAACATCTTCCTTGAACACGTCCAAACTGAAATTTTTGCTAAAACTTTGCCAAATGTAAAGACTTTTCCAAGGGAATAGAGGGGCATGTTCTCACCACAAAGGATCCTCAGACAAATGTTTGGCTTTTTCTTCCAAACTTTGAACAACAGTTTCCCAGGTAAAAAGCTACAATAATGTGTATTAGCACATAAAATGGGAAAATTATTTCCATCCCTCTTCCATTTTAATCTCATTTTTAAAACCACTCTCATACCTGTGCTGAAATCTCTGATGAGAAGGGGATAGGAGAGATGAATGTTGCATGGTGGACTTCAGAGAAAACTTGACAAAGGTATAGGCAACTGAAAGCAAGAGCTGAAGTAATGGAAATAAAGGAATCACCTCTCCTGGGCAACTGCATTTGTTATGAGTAACACAGGTAACAGTAGTTCTGCTCAGCATTTTCAATTGTTTCCCATATCATTTGACAGTAAACAAGTAGGTAGCTGTTTACAGTTTCCTTGGCTTGTCTTGGCAGTTTGGGTTCATGTTTTCTTGCTCCAACAGTGGAATGATTTCTAGCATGTATTTTTTGTCATGTTGATACTGTAAGCCAGCCAAATACTTGTATGCATAGTTTTAATTGGTTTTGATAGAATATTCAATGTGCTTTTAAGTTTAAAAAAATATTTTTTCCTCGCTTAGTTTGAATACTATTACAATTAAATGCATTTATTTAACACAACTGGGAACTCTCTTTAAAAGACTTGCATTTAAAAAAACCCCTAAAAATGAATGTATAGACTTAAGATCCCAAGGAAGCAAATGAATTTTGTATTACCACATAAAAAAAACTTTGGGTAGCTGAAAATTTTGTCCTTGAACTGAAACAGTTGGGTGTCAGGACTGAATCTGTCTAGGAGTGAAATAGGCAATGCTTGCTTTCTTGTAGTGGATCTGTTAAAAAAGTTTAAAACTCCTCAGCTCTCAATATGAACTTTGTAATGATAAAGTGTACCTTTTTTTACCACCTTGACAATTTCTTTTTTTATTCTGAAGGGTTCTACTGCTTGTTTTTATGAAGTCTTGAATATAACTTGTAAGATAATGCCAGGGTGCTTTAACATTATTTTAATAGATACACATCTAGATGGGAGATAAAGATTGCTATCAGAGTCTTTGTATTGGACACAAACCAAGTAGTGGTTTGAACCACTGGTGTTTTTTCCCCTTTCAACTGGAATAATTACTTTGAAATTCTGTTGAAGTTGAATAGGGACAATTTAAGTTATAGCTTACCATGAACTGGAATTTATCCAGCGCTGGAAGAACCCAGAATTTAAAAGAAGTAGTTTTCAGTTCATGTGGGTTTTTAAAGACATCAGAATTTCAGACAACTGATTTTTCTCTTCCCTTAAGCACTTCTGTGTGCTGCATCTGTTACACTGACACCAGGAAACTCCTGTTGCAAGGTCCCTTTTGCTCTCACAGAGACTTGAAAAGGACTTTGGAATAAAAGAGAATCAAATATGAGAGCCTGCACTTTTTATGTGCACTTTCATATACCAATAGAAAGATTGTGTTCAAAGGTTTAGGGTGAATTTCTAATGCTTGTTTTACTCTTTGACCTACTGATTAACTTGTTTGTTAGCAAATGGTTCATGAATGAGTTAGAGCTCACTCTCATTAATAAGGAGTTTGTGACTTGTTCAGCAGTAAAGTTACTATGTTGTGCAGCCGGAATTGTAGAAATGCAACCTGTTGGCTGGTAAATATTAATGAGCACTTGGACAGGAATGGTGAGATGTGATCTGTTTCTGGGCACACGAGGAAAATAATGTCCCAAACCCTTTCTGTTTTTTAGCAGCCCCATTAAAATTGAGTGTTTTGTTACTGCACTTTTGTTTTTTCCTGCTGCATAGCACGTTATTCTTTTCCCACCTTATATTCCAAACCGAAATACCTATATTGCTGCCCAGAATGGTCCAGTGTCAGAGAGTATTTACACCGTTGTAATGGTTGGATCTTCAAGTACATGTTTTCCTGATACCAGGCACTTGGCCTCATTTTCTTTGCAGAGCAAATTCCCTAGCTGATATTACTTGCATCTGTCAAGTGCCCAAGAGACAAGATCTGCTTCTTCTTTGACGTACTTGGTAAAACAGGTGCCATGAAGGCATATGTTTCATACCGCTTCCTCACTGCACAAGTTATGTCTGCTTTCCTGGGAGTAGTGTACCTCATACCTGTCGGCAGCTCATTTTGGTTATGTTTGGTGCTCTGATTGTGCTTCTCTGCTGCTTAGGGAGAAGGTGAAGGTAAATTTCCAGGAAGCTAGCACAGCTCCCTGTTCCTCTTAGTAGTTGTGGCTTTGAGTTTGAGATGGAAAATAATTGGCAATAAAAAGATGGTCTTGTAGAAGAAAAAGAAAATTATTGAGATTTCAAGATCAGCTTTAGTATATGGTAGACTCACTGGACTCCCATTGGTGGAAAGATGGAGCATATTTTGGTTTTGAGGATTCTTCTGTCCATGGACTAGGTGCCACTGCCTGCTTAGTGTGGCTGCTCTGAAGCTGGGTTGTCTGTGCTGTAAACTCTCTCTCTGCCATGTCTGGAGGATGAATAAGAAATGGCAGATTCCTGTTTGTGTCCATCATTACTTTCTTTTTTGTGTGTGTGATGATATCTACCACATCATGGAAAGCTACGGTACTTCAAATTCAGGGCTAAAGACAAATTATGAGAAGATGTATCTATTATATTTTTCCACTGCGTTGCATGTTTAGTGATCCTGTCAGCTCCAGATACACGGTCAGATTTTTCAAAAAGTTTGAATCTTTCTTTTTCCACCCAAGAAGCCTTTTCTTTCTGTAACTGTCAAGAACCTACTGCCTGCCAAATTATACATACATACTTGTGAAGTGACAGAACCTCAGATTCTAGGGCTCCATGATTCCTTTCAGGATATCAGAGCTTCAAGGTTTTGGTTGGCCTATGGAGACATACCAGCCTATCAGCACTCTCCCATTTAATGTTTTCACTGTCTAAATTTTACACTGAGAGGCTATATTCTCGAAGATTTGCAAGCTGTTTGTGACAGAAATCAGTCAGCCTGATCTCTGAGGTGGAATTGTATGTATCTTTTTTTTTTAATAGCATGCTTCCAAGGAAAGGTCAGAAAGCTAGATTTCATTTAAATAAAAAAAATAGGGTATTTTAACTTTTGAACCAGGAGGAAATACACAGCATTGACAGGCAGCAGGAATGAAAGATTTATATACAACACTCTCCCTGCTTTTTGATTATTTTTGTAGACATTGTTTTTCTCTTCTGTTCTTAAATCTTCATCTTCCCCTTTAAAAACTTATCCCTGTTCTCCCTGTTCTCCTACATTCTAATGCAAGACATAAATCTTTGTATACTTACCTGCTTGCTTATTCATCTTTCTGTGTAGCTAGGTTTCCTAATTGCCACTATTGCTACAGGGAGAATGGGGAAATTCTGGACAACTTTTTTTTGCTTTGTTTTGTGAGTGTTTTGTTTGTTTGTTTTTTGTAGAGATGAAGTATCTCTTCAGACTCCTTCAAAGTTTCTTCCAGCATGATGCCTGAGTTACACCTTTCATCAAGAGATTAGTCTCCCAGTTCTATAAATCTAGCTTGTCTGTGTTAGAAACTCAGTTGTATTCAGGCTCTGTGTGGATGTACTATACACACAGACCCTTTTGGAAATCTGAACTGTTTGTCTGTTGTTGAAAGATCAAAGTGTTCAGCCATTTCTGAGTAGCGGTTCTCTGAATATGGGTAACAAGCTGTGGCAAGACTTGATATAAAACCTTAAAGTAGATCCTTCTTTTGTGAGTGGTACCAGAAAAATCACAAAGAAAACTCCACAGCAAAGCTCCATCCAAACCTCTTCACCAAGCACTGTCATCTCTGGCACTGTGAAGAGTGATGTGAAGTGATTCTCCACCACAGAGTTGCTTTGCAAGAGCACTAGTGATATATTTAACTACTTGGAGTTAACCTCAGAGTGCATGTACTTGTAAGCTGTCACTCAGAAAGAAAGGTTACGTTCCGGCTGATGAAGTTCTTTGAAATACTAATTTTGTGTGCATTCGGTTCTCCTTACTTACCCTTCGGGTTTTTAAAAATTGTATCTCCTAGCTGAGTTAAAAATGAAATGGGGCAGTGCTGTGTGTGCTGAGCGTGCAGGAGAGTGGGACTTGAGCACAGAGGAAAAAATTAACCGATCTTAAGGCAGTATCTGTACATGTTGAGTGAATTTGCACATAGTCTAAACTTCTCAGACAATGCTTATTGAGATAAATACTCTCTTTTATGTAGAAATTATCCAGGAGGAACAAATAAGTGGAAGAATTCCCAGATGAAATTCTTTAGTTTCTGTTAAGGAGCAGGTCAAATGGATAATGGCTTTAGTTGCGAATCTCTGATAATTTAGCCTGCAGGGAAATGTTATTAAATATATTAAATAAGTTCTCCAAGATGAGTAATGCATATTGATTGCCAGTTGTTTGTGAAGGCTCTTTGCTATTATGCAGAATTGTGACTGGAAAACTTTGGTTTGGTTTAAGGTCAAATGAATTAAACTCTAGGCTTTATAGTCCCCAGTTTAAACCAGTTATAGGCCAGAAACTGCTGCATATTGTCTGTTCGCATTAGTTATTATGGTGCTTGTTTGTAAATGGGGAAGTTTAGTACTTAAACTAAGCCTGCTGTTATATTCAGGTTGGCAATTAGGGTAGATACTTTGGAGAAAGTATCTCATAAACAGGAAGAAGCTTTAATGCTCGTGCTTCAAGGGAGGACAATCCCATATGCTTGTAAAATCCTCCAAAGAGGACTTAGAATATCTGTGATTCACTTTATACGGGAAGATTTGGGCAGGTATCCATTCGGTAACTCATTATCACTTCACCTGAACTTCTTTCCAGCAGATTGCCAAACTGAGGCAGCAGCTTCAGCGCAGTAAGCAGAGTAGTCGTCACAGTAAAGAGAAAGAACGTCAGTCACCTCTCCATGGCAACCACATAGCAATCAGTCAGACTCAGGTAAGTAGACAGTTGCTTGTATCAACAGCCTCCTACCTTATCAGGGTGGGGTGAATAGCCTGCTGTTTATTCCTGTATTTCTTCTGTTTGTTTTCTTACGTGGTACACTGTAATGCTTAACAACCTGATACCATTGCATCTTCACTGAAATTTATCTCATAGTCATCATATAATGAAAAAAGAATTGCAGCAGGATAGCAACTAAAATATATTAAAATGCTGTAAAAATTCTGAGCGTGGCCAGATAAGATGCCGTTTCCAGGAATACATACTTGCTTCCAAGACTAATTTTTGTGGTACACTTATCAAAAGTCCCTGCTTGCCTGGAAGGTATTTGCTTATCAGTTTCACAACCCAATTTCATCTGAGCTGGTTAAAAAAAGAAAAAAAGTACCAAGGGTGTAAACAGTCTGGATTGGCAGCCCAACAACTGATCAGTCTTTGAGCAGCAAGCAGAACACTAACTGGCTTGTTACAAACAGACCTGTAATTCACCTTACCGTGTATTCATCAGTAAAAGACAGCAATACTGTATCACCAGAGATTTGAGGGAAACTATCATTCCCTTGTCCCATCTTAGGAACCTTCCTGATACTGCACTTATTCGTCCGTTTGCCAGAGAGGCAATTTCCACATGATGTCAAGAAAAACAATATTGTGGTATTTACTTTCTAAGAAGAAAGTTATAATTCACCTTGAATTTAAATTCAGCTGAAATCAAAGATGTTTCTTTTCACAGTACGCCATCCTTGGTGACTAGGGGATCTGTTACACTGCAGGATAAAAGTTGTTTTCTTCATGGGTTTGTCTGGGTCATACCTGTTGGTGGTTACGGTAGTCCAGAATCATTGTCAATATAGGATCCTGTCTTGTAGCATGAGAGTTTGTGGTTGCAGTGCTGTGTTACAGTACAGTTGTTATAGCATATTTTGAGAGTTTCCATCGTACTAAGTGGAAAAAATTGCTATCATCATGAGCCTGTGCTTGTTCTAGACACTGTGACTTACTGTAAAACCTCAATCAGACATCATCTTTAGGATGCAGAATCTTAGATGCGTATTATGTTGATGACTGTGCTCATGTTCTGTACCAATGGGCATTGTGATGACAGGGCTTCTCTCCAGCCATCAGTCTATGGATTTGATATCCTCTGCTCTGAGAGGTTAAGCTCAGGCTCCCAGTCTGACGCCTTCTGTTTTCTGTTGTCTTGTTACGTAACCTACTTTTCAAAGTGATGTGTGAGTTTAGGCAAATTTTAATATAGCTAATCATTTTAACACTAGCCTGGCTAAGACAGTTTTTCACTTCAGGTCTTTTTCATGTTTTACCAGCTTAGAAAATTTCCCTTTGCTCAGAGTATATTGATATTCCTTCTGTTATAAAAATGCTGACGTATATCAAGAATAGCTTTGGACGAATTACCTGACCAAATTACTTGGCCATGAAACAGATTCTCGGCAGGATGCAATCAAGGATGCCTAATACAGTGTCTGTTCTAGCAAGTCAAATTGAAACCCAAGGGTGAGTTTTAAAGCTCAGGTGAGGTTCAGTCAATGACTTTGTGAGCCTTAAGCCACTTGCAGAAAACAGTTAATCTTGTAGCATTTGACAGTGCAGACATTGGAGTCCTGATTAAATGTAACCTACAGTGGATCCTTAACTTGGACCCCATGTTACAGGCAACTACTTGAACTCCTGAAATATTGGTTCTGTCATCCTATTTCCTGACTGCTTTTCAAAATAACTAGTGTTTTAGAACAGGTTGACCATGATGGCTGATCCTTTATGGTCCTTCTTCTGTTTGGTTAAAACCTAATCTTGTGATGAAGCCGTATGAGAAATTGATATTCTTCCTGAAACTCTTATGCCTCTGTAACAAAGGATCCCACTACACCAGGTATAGAAAAGGGTTTTGCTTTCCATCTTAAAGGAAGCTGTTGCAGGTACCTGTGCCACTCTTCATAGTCACAGTAAAACCCGTCTTTGGCACAGACTGAAATGTACCTGGGACATATGCTTTGAAGTTCTTTAGTACTTGGAGCTCACTTTGTCATGGCTTGTGCAACATTTTGATTTCTTGAGAAGGTGTTCTCTGATGAGGCCGGTGAAGTTCTCAGTTCTTGTCACCATTGTGGGAAGCCGTCCCGCAGGTAGCGTGTCAGAGTCAGAGAATGCCTCAACACAAGTGACATGCACCTTTGGAGCTGCATGTTGTGCAAGGTTCGTTTGTCAAGAACATTTTGTCTTAAGCATCCTGTGATTCTGTGAACAAGAGGAAAACACTGCTCATGGCTGGCATGGTAGGTGCATCTGTGCTTTGTAGCTGCTGCCAAGGTAAAGCTTCTGAGCTTGACTGTGCAACATGTGTGTGCACTCTTGTGAATGGTTCCTGTTGGTAACAGAGCTTCACCCCAACAGTTTTTTCTGAAAACCAGACCTGTATTTATTTCCATGCTTGATTCTTAAGCTCCAAATTATTTCTTTTAAGACCTTTGATACAAAGTTCTGAAAAGCTATGTACTAATGAAAGTAAAGGTTCAGAATGGATGCCTTATTTTTTTGTTCACTAAAGCCAACCAAAAGAGAATAAAAGTGCATTAAGCGAATATTTCAGTTGAGTGGTTAAGCTGTAGGAATGCTGGGAAATGCCTTTTGGATCCCAGTTAAACCATCAGCATCAGCACCCTGTGTATTCCCCCTGCCCCACTGGGTGTGCTGTAGGAAAGTACATATACCTGCCTACTTACTGATAAGTGAAGTAGTAGAATGCTTTATTATAGAAAACTTTGAGTTAAGTAGAGGTGATTTTAGTGGCTTTTGATTTATGCAAGCATTTATTTTTATTTATGTTTGCCATCTAGAAGATGATCTTTACTTGGCAAAATTAATACACATCTTCTTACTTTTCAGTTTTTTTAGCACTGATCTCAGACTCCTGTCTTTATGCTGTTTTCCAACTTCAAATCATGTTGTTCTCTATTTTCTAGGCTTCTATTTCCAGATCAGTCCCTATGCCGTTGTCAAACATTTCAGTGCCAAAATCAACTGTTTCACGTGTGCCGTGTAATGTAGAAGGAATAAGCCCCGAACTGGAAAAAGTATTCATTAAGGAAAACAGTGGAAAAGAAGAAGTATCCAAGGTAAACTTATATTAACATGTTTATGGTTGTTTTTCCTTTGTAATTTATAAACACATGGGAAACCTTCCCTGTGAAAAACCCTCCTTGTGGCTGAAATTGCAAGTAATTTACTTCAAAGAACTGTTTATTTGAAAATTTTGCATCAGTGGTTTAGGGTGGGTGGTTTTTATTTCTTAAGGGCTTCTGGCCAAACATGTTTAGAATGCACTTTCTGTAGAGAACTTGAAAATTGTGCAAAATGCAAGTACTTGAAAATTTAGATACTTCAGACTACAGTAGTAAGTAATTGGAGATCAGGAGAGTAGTTTATTTTCTCCATTTTGCATCCTTTTTCTTAGGCAAAACTTAAGTTTTCTGTGCTATGCTCTGCTTTTTGGTTTTAATGCTTTTCTTCCATAAACTGAATGTGAATGGTTTTACTTCCATGAAACCGCTGTGATCTGTCTTGGGAGATCTCTGTATGGGAAATACTGACAAACAGCTTTCCTTGTGTGGGAGAACTGGAGCAGTGGAATTGTCATTGGAGAGTACTGGAGTACTTAGATGACATTTAAAATGGGAAATCTTTGGTTTACAGCCACTGTTTCCTAAATAGTCAATGAAAATTTTCTGTTGTGGGATAAACTACTCTGTTTTTTCTAATCTTCTCGAAGATGTAGGCTTTGTTTTGTATGTGTTTTATTTTTTTCTTTTTGTGAATGGTCATGTAAAAGCAATTCAACGCACAAGTCAAGCTATAAAACTTGAATCAGAGGTTTAAGATTTCAAAACCTGATATTTTTAGTTCTTCATTTGGGCAGTAAACTTCAAAAGCTTTTGAATAGTCTTGCCTTCTCCGGAGACTTAGTTGTGTGGACAAAGCAGCCTTAAGAATGAAATACTGTAGTTGTAGATGTTTTATGCTAACTTTGCTTTCCTGAGGCTGTCTCATCCCTTTAGAAAGGGGGTGTGTTGTAACAGGGAAATAAAGAAAATAACATGCAAACTGAAATAGACAGCCCAAGTCAATAAACCTTATGGCACCATCTCCAAAGAGATTATAAAAACGTATGTATTACAGTGCCACCGTTAGTGCTGCTATGGCTGGAGTTGTAATCTCCGATGGTTAGAGAACATGTCATTTGTTTATCAGACAAATCATCTTCATAAATGTTGTCCTTGGGCTTTAACAGCTTCTTACTTGGGATGCAGAACTCGGTCTTGTAAGTTACTCAATGTTCTGGCTCTGGTCCAGCCGAACAGTTAAGCACATACTTAAGTGCATTGTTGGACTGGGGCCAGAGATGCTCAGCAGTTTACGCAACCAAGGCAATAGCGAACCCTTCCTCCAAACATGTAGCTGCGAAGAGTCTTCAGACACAAAAGAAAGTCATAAATTAGACGTTGCCCTCGAAGTCACGTCGGTCTTTGTGGGCAGAGGATTGTTTCCTGCTATGTAACTGTTTGTTGCTGTGAAGTCTGGTCTAATGGGACCTAAAGCGGGACTCCTAGCGCTCTCCTTGAGCCTGCTGGATCTCCTGGCTCACTTACGGAAGATAACAGGAGTAATTTACTCCATCTTACTGCTGGTGAACTTTCTCCTAATACAACAATTTTGCGTATTTTTAGCCTGGGGGAATTGGGGCAGCTAGGGTAAAGGTTAGGAATTACTGAACGAAAGATAAACCATAGGAAATAAAACTTCATTAGATTCACTGCTTGCGAAACAATTTCTTTTTCTTTCAGTTTTCTACCATTCATTCATGGTGTAACATTCTGTGTTTTTAGAAAGTATTTTAAAATAGCTATTTTAGTTGGTTGCGTTGGGTGATGTGTGAAGGCTTCATTATTCTGTAGACTGGCTTGTAAGTTTGATGTGCTTCTGGGTTTTCAGCGGGTTTCTTTCAACCTGTTGCCATGTTTACTTCACAGTTTTAACAGTGTATGTTCAAATCTTAATTTTCATATGAATAGATCTGTCCAGCTGCATGAAACACTTTGTGCCCTATTGTGAAGCTGTATTCATTTGGCAGGAAAGAATTGGGGAATAGCATACAACCTGCTAAAAACACTGAGAAGGAATATTACCTATATTATAGGTGCTGCTCACTATTATTATTATCCCAAAATTTAGGTGCTATATTAATAGCTTTTTGATTTCTTCCATGTCAGTTTGATAACCACATTTGGACTGTTGCAAATAAAATAAAATGCATTTTAGTTCTCTTAACTTCTAGAATTTTAGTATAGTGTTCTCAAATGTTTTTCTATTAGTCTCTCATCTCTTCAGTATAAACTTGGTTTTGTTTTTTTATTTTTGGTTTTAACAAACTGTTTCTTAGTTCATATATTGAAATCAGACTAGGTCATCCGTAGCATAAAAATATGGTTAAACAGTTTTATGGATATTACTTGAATTACTTTTTTAATTTAGCTCACAGTTAAGATTGTTACCCAATGAAAGTTTCCTCCCAGTTTCATGCTTCCCTGCTTACTCTTCAGATACACAGATTGATTTATTTTTTTAGACTTTTTTTTGGTTTTGTAGTGTCTGATGTTACATACTCTGTTTTCCCTTTTGCTGATTTCAGTTTTTGTAATCCTACTTCTTGAATTGTTTGGAATATGTCTTCTCTCTTCTTGGAAACACTCTGCCTTTTTTAACATAGTATTGTAATCATAATAGAAGTTGTACTTCTAAAAGTACAATTACTTAGTAAAAACTATTGTAGACATTAGTCTTGTTATTCTTGTGTTTCACAAAGCTAGTTGATGATACAGTAATGTTGTGTCATTACCTTTTAATAATAGGACAATAAACTTTAGAGGGATTACATTGTAAGCAGTCAGAACATTCTGAATATTTCATTCCTTTCACTTTAGCCATCAGTGCTTATATTTTTTCTTGCTTAGGTGGCTGACGGTGTTTTTTCTTTCATAAAACTAAGTTAAAGTCGGCTTTTTTGAGTCAATTTTTAATCACCTCTTTCTCCTCAGATTTATTAATAAACTTTAATTTATTTTCCAATGCATTTATTCAAAGATCCTTGGTACATTTTCCTTCCTGTTGTATAACTTGTTGAGTAGCCTTCCAGGCAATCATGATTTTTGCCTCTGCTCCCACTATAACTTGTAAGAGGGAATCAGCTTTTTGTGAGGTTGTGATGGGCTTTTGTTCTTTCTCCTGTTGTGACTCCACAACACAAACATTGGAGAGTTTGGGACAGTAAGATGGTGGACTTGCTGTAGGGAGTGGGTGATAAGAAGTTCCCTCTTACAGAATACATTGCAAAAATAATGAAAAGTGCCCTGTTGCAGGACACGGACACATTCATAGGCCTCCTATTAGGGAAAAAATATTACTGGAGCTATCTTTCAAGTATACAGAAGTAATTTGAAATTAAGCAATTCTGATGGACTATAACACAATATAAGAAAAATTATGAATGTGTCTCTTACTTGACTCATAAAGCTTCTGGAAATAGATAGCAAGATGGTTTTATATACCTATTGGAAAACTTAATCCTGTAATAAAAGGACTTTTTTTTCTAATTTGTACAGATGCAGAGGATCCTTACTTAAATCTTCATACTCTTCATCTGAAAAGTCTGGTTTCTTGCAAGTGCTCCTTCCCAGGATACATTATTTTTTTGTGTTTGCATCTTATCTAATGCATTGGTGACTTATTTACGCTAGAAGGAAGCTCTTTCCTGTGCCTGCCTTTGTGTTCCAGTCTAGAGAACAATGTTCAAATCAAAAGCATTGAATGGTTTGATCTCAAGAAGTTGCTTTCCAAATAGATGTAAAGCTTATAAAGAACAGATTATGTTTAAGGCTCCCATTGGTATATTACATCACAGTAGCATTCCTAATGCTACTGAATAGGGTGTTCTTGGCTTTATCCAGTGAAAAATCGATACTGAAAACAATGTGGTCAGTTTTAAGTGTCTTGAGAAATGCATGCTGTTGTCAAATGAAGCATATCCATACCTTTGCAGGGAGTGAAGGGCAGTGTGTGACCGTGTCCGAAAGCACACTGTCCCATAGGGGTTGGTGGGTGTCCTGTCAGAATGCATTTGCCATAAGGTTAGTACATGACTGGACACTCTAGGAAAAAAACAAACCAAACCAAACAAAAACCCCCAAACAACCACAGTACATAAATGACTAGAAATTACTGCACTTTTCCATACATTGAGTGTTACGAAAACTAATAGCAGCTGTACCAAATTAGTTACACTATTTCTTGTATTCTAAGTTTTTTAGAATAGTTTAGGCATGACTCATGGAAAGTAACTTCTAAAGCTTTTTTTTATGTTAATCAAGTTTAATACATAAGGTTTTTAAAAAGTGGAATAGTTTTAGTTGATATTTTCATCAAGTTTTTTGCACTTGTCAAAACTTGGCTAGAATATTCAGGGAAAGATAAATACAGAAGCACAGAATCTGAAATATTTGCAGGCATTTTCTATGCCTTAAAAGTTATTTTACTTGGAAAGAATAATAAATATTTAGCTTTCTCTGCTTGTGTGTATATTTAGAGGCATATCTAAAAATATGGATAACTTTTTGTACCTCAAATTTTAATTCACTGGAGGCTAAAATATGTGATTTGGGATATACTTCATGACTACATCAGGCTGTGTTGTTCCTCCAGGTGTGGAAGAACGTGTGTGTTATCCTAAAGTCTTTGATTATGTGATCACTTAGTGGCTTTCCACCCCCCTCCTCCCTGGAATCCTTGCATTTCCTGTTATATAGAGCATAGTGTGTGCACTTAATGAGCACCTGTTTGGTTTTATTTCCTCTTCATAAGATAGGTGTTCTAATGCTCACTATTAAACCTTGCTTTGAAGTCAGAAATCTGAATTTCTTCCTTGGGTTTTTGCTTCTATATAATAGGAGAGTGTCTAAAATTTTGTTCTCTTTTTATCACACCTCTGTGTGAGAGGAAAGAGGATACTATCTATACTTCATGATGGAGAAACATAAATCCATCAAGCTTCTATTATGTAATGTGATTCTTCAGGTAACTCGGGATACTGCATGCTACTTTAGGAGTTTAAAGTGTAGCTCCCATAGTCGCTTTCTGCATCTGTGAATGTTGAAGAGTTGTGCAAATCAGTCCTGTACAGACTGGCCATCCGGAAGAGAGAGCATAAAAGAGGTTGGTTCAGATGACTTCCTAGCATCACATAGAATTTTTCTGGCAGAGACAGAAATAAAAATGCTGTTCTGCATTGTAGTTATGTTAATTATGAGACTGTTTTCTTTCTACAGCTTCAGTCTTGTTTTCTACCTCTCTTTTGCCTGTGTAACAGATGATATAATGCTTCGGGTCTGTCTTGGGCAGGGGATGAGTCATGGCCTGTTGGGGTGATGGGAATAGCAACACGTAGTCATGTTGTAACGCATATGCAGTATGAACTGAGCTGTTGAACAGACCACACAACGGTGTCCAAACATCAGCATTTGATGTAACAGCTCTAGTGTTCTCTTTATAGTGTGTTTCTTTGCTCTTAATTGAAATGTGAAATCGTATTAACTGGACAGCTCATAAGAAGAAAAAGATCATCTTGCTTTGCTGTGTCTGCCTCTTTGTATAGTACGAGGTGATTTTCTGGACACACTACTGCTGAAAAGGGGAGAATGCGATACTCAGCCAATAGGTTTCATGCCCTCGTTGCTAGCAAGAGAGTTTTGGGTTGCATTTTAGGCTCTGGAACAGGCTGTTATAATTTTGGAATGTATGAAGAAGAGTAAAGCAATAAAATAAGAAAAAAATGTTCACTTGAAGTCAGAAGGGAAAATACATCATTTTTTTTTGTAGCTAGGACATTTAAGCTTGAATACAATCCTCACTAAAGTGAGGATAAAAATGATATGTAAGTTATGCAAGCATTTCTTCCCCTTCACTTTTAAGCAGAACTGTGATTCTCATTTCATTTCTTACATTGAAAGCAGCACTGTCTTTATGATAAAACTAATTTTCCACTGGGAAAGACAAGTAGAGTGTGCCAATGTACTGCTGTGAACATGTCTGTGCAGTGTATTGCAGAATTGGACGCAGCATCACCCAGGTCAGTGCCAACTGGGCTGATAGGAGCAGGCAGTGCATCCCAGCTTTGGTTCAAGACAAGGCTTGTGAACCTAGGATAAGCCTGTGCATCATCTGTGAAGTTGCCATTTTGTCAGAGGTCATCTATAGAAGTGAAGGATGGAATGTGGAGGTGTGCTAGGGCATTATGACTTGCTAGCAAAACTTGGATGGTTTCATTTGTAATTGTAATTCAGGTGGTGGTTGTGGCACTGGTATGCCATTGCATTTGACATTTTCTACTTTCCTTTTTATCCAAATGTGATCTCTGTCAGGATACTTGCTTTTCCCTCATAACAACAGTGACCTTTATTGAAAATGGTGTTACTAAGTATAATTAGAGATCTATTTGTTGGGGAGGTTTTCTTTTTTTTAAGCTATCATAAAACATATAAAACCATAATACTAGCATGTGTTGAATTGTATTCTGGTGTTAACTTTGCGTTAAGAGGATGCAGTTGTCTTGGAATATCTGCATGTTGTCTCAGGCTTCAGAATAATTAAATTTATATTGTGTCCATTGTACATTGCATTATTTGCTTGTGTAAAAGTTGTTCTTTCAAAAACTGCTTGCTTCACTACTTCTGTTATGAGTGCTACAGGCTGCCATTGCCTAGGAGTTTGATCTTTTCTCTGTAACCTGACTTGCTTGTTTTTCTTGCAGCCTCTAGATATCCCTGATGGTCGAAGGGCCCCGTTACCTGCTCACTATCGTAGCAGTAGCACACGGAGCATTGACACACAGACTCCATCTGTCCAGGAGCGCAGCAGCAGCTGCAGCAGTCATTCACCATGTGTTTCTCCCTTTTGCCCTCCTGAGTCTCAGGATGGGAGCCCTTGCTCTACAGAAGATTTGCTCTATGACCGTGATAAAGGTGAGAGTAGAATGGCCCGCATTTACCTATGGGAGGCATGTGATGTCCTGCTTTTACAACTACCTTCATTTTACTCATTACATCAGTTTTTTGTTTTTGTTTGATTGTTGTGGAGGGCTTGAGGATTTATCTTAAAATTGGTTTTGTTTGTTTACATATCTTTTTCCCTCTTGTTTGTGAAACTTCACAAACATCTTCCATAAATACGTCAGAGGAGCACAGCAAACAGTCTTCACTATTTATGAAGATTCTAATGTGAAATATTCAGACTGTATCATGTTTATGTTTAAAAAAGGTTTCAAGAAGGTTTCTGGTAGACAATGTATTCATCATGGGTGAGTTACTTGCTGGTCAGAATGGTGATGATGAAGTTTTGGCTGCTTTTAAAAGTACTCTGCTTCAGAACTCTTACATTGCACTTGAAGCTGTTTGGTGAGGAGCTCAGAGTTTGAACAATCTGATGGAAAGTAATTACTTGTCTGTGTATATTTTATAACAACCCCAAATTTCTGAATAATTTATGTGTTTATATGTCAATATCCTGCCTTTTTTTTTTTTTTTTTTCATTTGTAAAATGTCACTTGGTTTTGTAGAAGGAGTAATCTGGAGTTTCAGTGATTAGGAATTACTGACAGTACATGTAGTATGAAAATATAGGCACCAGTGTAAAAAGACTTATTTTTTTGGACAGCTGTTTACTAACGAAATTATTCTTGGGCTTCTGGTCAGCTGGCTGGAAAGACAGACTTTAGTTTGGAGGGATACAGGGTTTGGGTAAAACGTGCAAGCTAAGACTAGTAAGTTTCACAGAGGAAATGAAAAAAGATTTTGTTTAGATTTATTAATGAGCTGAAGACAGCAGTATTTTGAGGTTATAAGTGAGCATAAGCTTTTTCTGTAAATAGTCTGTTTAATAATTAATAAAATAATTTGGGAATAAGATTGGGGAAGGCAGTGGGAGAAGTACTAGCTTTCCTTGGTTTCTGAAAAGTATTGCTTTCCCATCTTGGATTCAAAAGGAAGTAGCGGAAAACAAACCCACCTGCCCAAATTCTGAACTGGAGGTGGATGTGGCCATGTGTGTGAGTTAACCACATCAAAGTAAAAGACTTAGCCCAACGTGATGTTTGGCCATGCTCCAAAAATAACAGATATATGTATTAGCTCCCTCCACCCTGCTTTTCTTGTATTAAAAGTATGCGTATGAACTGTAATGTTTTGTCAATGCTCAATCACTATAGAGACGTCCAGTAAAGTTCTAGCACACAGGGAAGCATCTTGATGGGTAAATTTGTTCACACATGTCCTGGTAACAAATATCAGTTTAAAAATGAGGAAATTAAAAGAATACTTCCTTCTGCAATTAGTCCTCAATTTTCAGTTGTATTTTATTTGCAGTATCGAGTGAAGACAGTTTGAAATAGTGCATCTAACCTTAATGCTTTTCAAAGATGTCATCTTGTCTTGGATTTTTTTAAGCAGCTAATTGGAGTAAAATTTTTTGCTGAACTTCCCAACGAGTAGGTACTTATTTGTGGATTTTGGTTTTAAGACTGGCTTTAATGCTAAGTTTGTATCAAAAGTCTGCTTTAGTAGTAGTATCTAGGTGACAGCTTTGTGAAGTTAATATAATTGCATTTTTAAATTACTCTAAGTTAGATACTTAATACTGTGCTTATGAAAGAGAAAAGCTTGTGCTCCTCATCACAACTTTGTTGTTTAAGGACAAGATACAAACTAGAAAAATGTGTAGCAGTTTTTTGGCAGAAAGTAATTTCTTCAGAGGTTTTAAAAGTATAGTCAAAAAGGGACCTTTTATGCTCCGAGCATTAAGATCCCATAGGCCAGTTGTTCTGAATAAGAATGTTATCTTCAGATAGTTTAATTACAGATAAATGAGGGATATAGGTAGAAATTATAAGGGAATAGCAAGTTTTGAGAGACAGTTTATTAACATCTGTTGGGGATATAAACTACTTTATAAAACAAACTCACCAAGTTTTTGCACCTTATTTTTAAAGGTTTTTGTGATGCCGGAATAAAACCATCATGAGTTTGCGATGAGGCCTGTTAAGTTTTGAAAAATGCATTTATGTGTAACCAAAACAGAGACATTTTAAAGCCAAGTTATTTTTCTGCTACTTTCCTCAAGTTGAGGTTGTAGTTTCCTCTCTACAGGAATAACTTGATTTTACCATTACAAAAATATAATTGTCAGCTTTATGAATGCTCCTGAGTGTGTTGCTGAATAGGAAAGGAAGGTTAGTAGCCTGACTGAGAGACATGAGCAGTGAGAGGAGCCAGCGCTCTGTACAGACACAGCACTGCTTTACATTTCTAAAGCATCTTTTATTTCTTGTGCAAAGCTCTGCTTTGGCCTGAGGCCCTCACAGCTGCTCTTTGGACTCTATCAGCTGTTTGGTTTACATTTCTGCAAGAAGCTGCTAAATCTATTGAACTTTTCAAAAGAAAGTGGAAGCTAAGTTTCAGAAAAGGCCCACAATAGTGCTCTGAACGGAGCGGGGATACTCAATGGCGTAGATTGGAGCAGCGAGGGAAGGGTGAGGCAGAAGGTATTTTAATGGCACCTGGCTTTATGATTTTGTTTTCAAATATCAGCCTATTGCAAAGTAAGTTACTGCCTTGCTGCATTACAGCTACCAGTTTCACTAGATCTGTTTTATGATACTCTGGTCCATGAAACTATAAATCAGAGTGCTGCGTAACATACTTAGCAGCAGTGACAGAAGTAAAGTTCATAAGCATCCTAAGGTATAAACAGATTGAATTTGTTGGGTTTTTTTCTTACAAAAACAGAGAGCATAACCTGTTTTTCAGGGATTTTGATTTGGGTGCTTTTGTGTAGCTTTGTGTATTCCTGCTGTTGCTAGCAGGCTGTTACAAGCAACATGTTCATGAAGATGAACTGAAGATACTTTTTAACTTCTGGGCATCTGATTAATAGGTTTTAAAATGAAAATAGTATATGAACTCTTTGGATAGTCATAAGAAACAAAGGCATTTTTGAACCCATCAAAACAAATCCCAAGGTTCACTGGAAAAAATTCCTGTTTCCTTTAAGTTTTGTAACTCAAAACATTTCTTTACAGATTCTTTCTTAGTTTGCCTCTTTGCTTGCTGTAATATATGCAAACTAAAACTTGTGGTATTAGGTCTTCTGGTTAAAATAGTACTTTTAGTGTTCAGTTACAGCCTTACTCCAGATAACAGAATATATCCATTTTGAATATTTATATTTAGAAATTATGTGTAATAAGGCTCCATATTGTCTGCTATGCGCTTATGGTAACAAAACACACTTTAAGGGTTGCATCTGTTAATCTTCAGTCGTTGTCATCTTAATGAAATTGAGTGAGTTGGTCGGGACGTGCCAGCTGAGCACACCCTGCTGGTGGAAGCCTGGCAGATGCAGACGTGTCCTCTGATGGGAAGGCTCATGCATTGCAGCCTCCAAGAAAGTAAAATAAAAAACAAGTGTAAATAGCTTGGTTTGAGAATACACACTTGCAGCATCATTAAGGATCAATAATGTGACAGTTTAGCACTTAAAGAGTTTACAGGATACACAAGCGGAGACTGGCTTAAGCTGTACATTCCACCTTTCACCACTTCAGCTGGTGGCCTGTTTTCCCAGTGCCCTTCCGCTCTCTCACGGCTGCCGTACGCGTAGGGCTGACACTGAGCTCAGATGTGGGAGCCTCCTAATAACCACACGTATTTTCAAATAGTAGTGTGGGGGGTGCTTGCTCAAAGTGAAAAGCTAGCAACTTAGTAAGCTTTAAAAGCAGAGAGGGTGAAGAGAGAAACAGAATGGTTGAATTATAAAATATATATATATATATATTTATTTTTTTACTTGTTTAACAGCTGTCTCATATAGAAAGTTTCAGCCAGACAGTGCTAAATAAACTGAAAACTTGATTGAAAATTGAACTGGCTGGACAAGGCTCTCCATCTTCCAAGAACTGACTGAACTTTGAATTTGGTTCGATTCTTTCCTTGGATGTACTTCTGCAGTTTTCCACTATTTGGTGGAATGAACAGTAGCGCATTTTATTTCTCTGAGTTTTTAAATAGAAACTTGGATCTTCTATTTTAAATATTAGAAGGAGGAAACAAACTGTCTGGGTTCTCTTAATGATTTCTGTGTTTGGAATGAGCTGTGTGGGCCAACAGTGGAAAGATGCCAATAGGACCATCATGCTCCCAGCTTGGCAAATATCCGTATTGTCTCTAAGCTTTTCCAGCCTTCATACAGTTAACACCTAAAATTCTGTAAATAGAAGTTCTGTGTTCACTCTACAGCAGGAAAGAGCTGAATAATCAATACCCTACTGAGGTTCACTTCAACTGTTTTTTTCCTCATCTTTTTCATAGTAAATCTCTGAATGGAAGTGTGACATTTGAGTTGATTTGTGTCTTGTTGCAAGAGGAAGCAGAGATGTTTCAAAACCTCTAATGATTAGCCTTTGTATTTGAGTCATGGTTATACAAATGTTTATGTAGTTACTGTTTGCAAGCTGTTAAAGACAACCTTATGTGCTTCGGTGCATCTAGACCACAGTGCTTGAAGCTCTGGTTGGTTTTCCACTGTTGCTGAGAAGGCAGACATGAACAACAGCAGAATAAACAAAGGTATCTGAGTTTAAAATGGCGGAGGACCCCACATCAGTGGAAAGATTTGAAAGGAGCTAAAGCAAGAACAGTTATTTCTCTTCAAATTATGTGTGTTTGTAAGTTGGGGGATCCTCTTTAACCTTGTCACTTTATTTATTTTATTTTTTTTTTTAATTGTAAGCCCAAGCAGAGAATAGGAAGCCACTAATCCAAGCCTGAGATAGGTGTTGGTCTTTGAAAAGGTAGAAACCACTGCAGAAAACTAGTTTTCTGTAATTATTTTTGTACCTATGTTGTTTCCTTAATGCATTAAATATCATGTTGTCAAGATTAGTGTTTAAAGTCCTTTCGTAGTGTTAATTTTTCAAACTGTTGTGCTTCTATCATTACTGGAGTGCAGTCTCATCTCTTGCATTTTCCAAGAAGTAGAAAGAAATCGGCCTTTTGTTCTTGATCTTCACACCTTCAGTTCTAAGCATGTCTGGTAGTAACTTGTAAAACACATGCAAACAGATACGGCTGTGAAGAATACTTAGAGCATATAGTTAGTTGTGAAGAGAGAATTGACTTGTGGAAATTTTATTTTGGATGCAAAAATGACTTCACAATTGTGAAGCAAATAATGTAGCACATTGTAATGTTGAGATATCAGTACCTGTGTTAGAAGTGTGCTTTGTTTCTTTACAACTTTTGAGCTATTCATGAGACTAAGGTCAACATTCCAGTGAATAACTACATTTTAAAATAAGATACATGCTGTATACACACATTTTCAGTAACTGTGTTTATACAGTGAAAAGGCGTATTATCATTACCACTCATAATTATTCTGCATGTGTTATGCATATTACCTTGTTCATTTATGGGTTTTGAAATACATAATAAAGAATGTATTTGTTTCCAGGATCCCAGCTCTGCTTTGTTCTGATTACAGTGTTCTGGATAAAAATATCCTTCTGTTATGTTTTGTTATATGATAGATTACTGCTGCGCTGAAGCTTTTATTCAGAAGAAATGTGCTATACAAGGGTGTTAGAAATAGCCTGCACTAAAGGAAGCATTGTGGTAGAAGCAAACCAGCATGGTGGCTAAATCATGAAAAAAGGCATCTTGTTTGGAAATCGAATTTAATTTAAAAGCACTCTCAATCTCTAGTAATATAACTGCTTTAAATTTTCAGACAGTGGGAGTAGCTCACCGTTGCCCAAGTATGCCTCATCTCCCAAACCAAACAACAGCTACATGTTCAAACGAGAGCCCCCAGAGGGATGTGAGCGAGTGAAGGTCTTTGAGGAAATGTCGTAAGTAATGCCTTTTATATCAGCTGGTATCTGCAAAGCAGTAAACCTGTTTACTGAAGCCTATTCAACTGCAGATGAATAAACTATTCCAGCTGATGAGTTTTTCAGGAGCAAACTATTCTTAGAGTTTGTACAGAAGAGAAGTTGAAGTGTTCATGTTGGTTTGAAGAGGAAATGGAGTCTTTTATGCTTGAACTCTTTTTGTGCATTTATAAAAGGGAACAAAAATCCAAGCAGAAAAGATAAGGTACATTTAATTTCCTAAGCATTTGTAAAACTCTTCCCATATGTTTTTTATTACCTTGAAATGTTCATGGCTTAAAACAAAACCTCTCCTTGTCATAATCATTTGTCAGTTTCGAGTATAGGTTATGTTTTGATACGTATAAAACACATGGAATGGTGTGAAACCCATGTGAAGTGTTTTCAGACAGTAGTACACTTATGGCATAGACTTTGCTCAATATTTTTGCTGAGCAATAAGTTGGAAATTAAACTTTTGGACGTCGTGTCTTTTTCCCATAGACCCAGCAGCATTGGAGCACATGCTGTCAAGGTTACATGCTTAGCTCCTGTGGATGAGAGACTTAAGGAGGGCACATTTCTTGTGCTAACAGCATTTATTGCCTGCTAGATGGTGAAGGAACAATATTGGGTTGTGGAGGAAGCCTCCAGACAAATTACATATGGGAAAGGAGAAGTCTGTTTCATGGAGGTTCTCAAAGGGATTTAATATAACTGAATGTGGTGTTGCTGCGTTGTTTTTATTGAAGAAGAGTTTGTGCCATTCTAAATTCCCGTGGCATTTTTTCCATGTGCATTTGTACTGCAGACTTTTCTTGATGGAAGTTGCATGTTTATCCAGTAACTATCAAGTAATTTTTCTGACGGCACTGTTTTTGATGCTGTGGATCAGTTAGCTGACTACCAATATGGAAGATGTTTGCCCCTCCGTCCAGTTAATCCCATTCCTTGCCATTCACATTTTAGCAATGTGTAGAACCACAAAGTTCATGATGTATAAAACATCTTGGTTGCCCGGGTATATAATCTTTTTTCTTGTCTGTAGGTCTCGTCAGCCTGTCTCAGCCCCTCTCTTTTCATGTCCTGACAAAAACAAGGTTAATTTCATCCCAACCGGATCAGCTTTCTGTCCTGTAAAACTTCTGGGCCCTCTCCTTCCCGCTTCAGACCTGACGCTGAAGAACTCTCCAAACTCTGGTCAAAGCACAGCTTTGAGCACCCTGACTGTTGAGCAGCTTTCGTCTCGGGTCTCTATCTCCTCTCTGTCAGATGACACCAGCACAATGGACTCCACAGAGGTCCTGGTACAGCAACCGTCCCAACAGCAGCAGCTGCTTCTGCAAGAAATTCAGACTGAAGACAATTCGTCTCCTCAGAGCTACGTGTTAATCTAGACCAAGGTGGAGCAGGCCTCTGCCCTGAAATAAGGATTGAGGAGGTGACAGTCCAGATACATCTGCATGAGGTGGCAACCTTTCAGAACAACATGGAATACTTAGCAGCGTTCAGAAAAATATCTCAGCACTGTTCTTGGCAGGGACAGAATTCATGTTCAGCATTTTTTGTGAGGAAGCAGTAATGCCTGCAGAATCCATATATCATTAAGCATTTTAAGTGGAGACTATGCATTTCATAGTGCGTTTGACCAGATTAGTACTGTGTCCTGTGTTCTGTTTCAAATTCTACAGTATAAATAAGCTCTCTCTCTATATATATATAAAAAAAAAAAAGTTGCCTGTCTGAATAGAAGATGTCTTGCTGTGTTGTGTCCTATGGAAAATACTGTACTTCAGGATTATGTTTACAATTGATCCAGGTGTTTCTGTTTCTAACTTCTGTAATACACACAATGCAAAAAAGAAAAAAAAAAGGCCACAACAGTTGCACAGTGCCCACCCTATGGCCTAGCTTCAGGTACTTCTCTCGAAGTGTAAACTCAGGTAACTTGGAATGTATATCATATTGGGATTATAAAATATTTTACAGCTACAAAGCTAAAGAGGGAACATCACTCTTTTGCCTTTCCTTATTTTATGCATTAATATTTCCTCATTACATTCCACTTTCTTGGAATAAGTGCATTCAGATCCAGGTGAGCGATGACCCTGGACGTGGGTGAACATGAGGAGAACCAGCAAATCTGTGATGTATATCACTTTGTCATGTGCTTACAAGTAAAACAACTGTTGCATTTACTGTCATTTCTATATATGTAAAAATGTGGCATTTAAGGGTTTCAGGTGTTGCTCAGTTGATGACTGTTAAACTGTTGCAAATAAAGTGTTCAGTACTAGGCTGTACATGAGAAACATTCCACGTTGTGTGAGAGGATTTTGAAAGACAAGAATGTTTTTGTTCAAGGACAGAAATTCTTTCAGGTTTCACAGGGGGGTGTCGGGGATTTCCTCTCATGTTTTTGTTGGCAGTTAAGAATGTGAAATGCTACTGTTACCGTCTAAAAGTCAAATTAATGTTTAGTTTCTCTTTTGGAAATGTTAATTCGTTTGCTGGTTGGAAATAGGTTTTCAGATTTTGTCAAGCAGTGTTAGAGGAGCAGCATTTTATTTATGTAGTAAGTAATTGTGTTTGGATTTAAGTCCAAAAGTAGCAAGTAGGTGTTCTAAAAAAAGGGGTAGGGAAAACAATAGTTTTAAGTTCGTGTTACTTAAAGCTTCTCCCATAAACTTTCAGTTACTTAAGTTGTGTGTGTAAAAGTGTGTTTTCCCCCCTCCTTATGTGTGAATAAAAACCAATCCTTGTAAAATAATCCTGGTTTTGCAGGCTGGAGACTTTCTCAAAATAGTACACGGCAAGAACGCGTCAGTGGTGCTCCTCTATTGTACTGGAACAAGAGGAGCGTTGCTTTCAGAGATAATTTCCTGTGATACAAAGAGGACCCCAAAGGCAAAATAAACTTGATGTTCTTGCTCCATTGCTTTCAGCTCAGTGGAACTACATTTTTGCTGTCTGTTCCTGAGAGAATAAGGTTCACCTTTTCCAGGAAGTGAAGAGATTAGTAGCCTGCAGCTACTGAGCATTTAAACTTGCTCCATTATGTTTTTTCTCTTTGGAAGGTGAGATTGGAGGGGGGTGAGAGTGAGCCACCAGTAACTACTCACTGAGTACATGCTTTCTTTGGAGATAAAGCATTGTTTCCTTTTGGTTACTGAGGTTTTGTTAATAATGTCTTACAAGGTGGAATTTGCAGCCTATAAATGACATTCACAGGTTTTGACTCCCCTAGCAGAAAACATAGGAGAGAGAGGCCTGTCTCTAGCCATTTGCATGTGAAAAACCTTCTTGAAACACAACAGCCATCTTTTACCCTACTAATCTCAGGCCTAGGTGAAAACACTATGTATTTTGTAGACTGAAGATAAAGGGGAGAAAATACTCATGATGTAAGTATCGATTCCTTTTAATATTTTTCTTTCTAGGTTAACATTGCAGTTTGACCTTTTTATGCTCTGGTTATGTCCAGATAAGAAATCGTAGTCTCGATTATTGGTGTTAGGTTACCGGGGGATATGATGAGTGGGTTTTAGATCGGTGATGAACTCTCTGCAATATTTGCAATGCCATTATGTGTTCTCTCAATTTTTTTTTTTTCCATGAGAAACTAAATATTAATTAAATTGCACATATGTTCTTAGCAGATTTGAAGGTTTTGAACCAAATGTGTTGAAGCTAATGCTTTGCCATGTAAATTTCCCAGCAGTTGTTTATCTCAATTGTATTCTACATCCAGCTGTAGAAAATTGTCAAATATTGTTTAAAGTTTTGTACATAGTTGTACTGTTATTTCTAGCCGCTGTGCTGAACAGTATTCAAGTTATCACGCCATATATTGCTTTACACAAGAAAATGTGTGGCTTTTGTTTTGTATTTTTTTCAGTATAGAAGTTACTGTGTCTTATTTAAATAAAAATTATAGTTAAAAAAAAAAAGTGGTGAGGAAAACACACAAAAGCAGTGGTTCATTTATTTGTTTTGGAAACTGCGCATGAAGCACCATAGAATGAGATTAAAATTTCATATTGTTCCAAATTTACATCTAGAATAATGTCAACCATGTATCTTTATGACTAGTGGGCTATGTCATCTAGAATAAGATAATCCCTTGTCTATTGATTTTTGCATAACACTGTTCTAGGAAGGGGAAAAAATCTAAAAATAGCTGAATGCTTAAATATGCTTAAAAATAGCATATTTTATTTCTGCATATAATGAGGTTTTTCTTTCTTCAGAGCATAGAAAAAAAATCAGTTAAGTATTGTTGGAAACTCTATCAGCTGCTGTGTTTGTGGTATGGCTAATTTCAAGTTCTCTGTTGAAAATTATGAAAGCCATTAGATGTTTCACTATGTGAAACTAAACTAAACCCCCAAAGGATGTGGTATAAATCTACTGACAGTCTTGGTTTCATGTTTTGTATGAGTCAAGTGATTGTCATTTGACTTGCAGAATAATTCTTTCCAGATGGGTGGTGAGGAGGAGGGAGGAAGGAAGAAGAAGAATATTTAAATACATGTAAATCCTTCAAAATCAGTGTTTACTGAAGATCACTATGGCAATAACCAGCAAGTATAGTTTAATGCTTATTATCAGTAAGTGGAAATTTAAGCTTTCAGCATCCCAAAGATGACCATATTTTGCTATGACTGTGTTCAAAACGTTAACTGAAAGTTAAGCTGGAAGTCTGGAGCCTCAGAGGGTGTAGATCCCACCCTGTTATCAAGATGCCAAATGTCCTTCAGTCAGAAAGGTCTTGGTTTCAGCATTTCATCATGGGTTTGTAGGGCTTGCGAGGAGATGCTTTGTGACCGCCTTGTCCTCTGCGTGGATTTGGCTGCAGCAGCTCTGGGCTGTCCTTGCATGGGAGGGCAGCCTCCTCAAAAATTACTTCAACAAAAGCATGTAGCTCGCCCCGAGAGGACGTGATGCAACATGTACCACAGGGAACGTTTTCACTGTCCCTGTGAGCAGAGTCGGTGCCTGGTTAGTTACGGCTGTGGTAATGTGCTGCTTCCACCCAAGTCACGCTTTGAAGTTGTGTGCGCGGTGTCATTCACCACGTGTTTCTTCCTCAACACCAAAACGAGCCATCCGGGAAGTGCCAAGAGTAGAGAGCTAGTGAAATAATTTTGCCGTATGTCCTTGCTTTGTGACTAAAAGATATTGAGTTCAGCGCCACATTTTGTAGCAATTTGTGGCTCGGGAAGGTGGGCTCCTCAGAGCTGGGAAGGCTGTGTAAGGGGAGCCCTCGGCTACCTGCGCTGCGGGGAGCGGCAGCAGACAGTGACCTGCTGCTTTTAGGAAGCAGGGTGCTGTCAGGGAAATGATTTATGGCTTCCTGACAAAGCAGCTCTTGGGAAGGGCCAGATATCGGCCCAAGGGTTGAGACTCCATATCTTCACTGCATTTAAACATAAGCCTGGAGTAATACAAAATAAACACAAGAAATGGAATGGGTTAGAGATGTTGGCTGACATTGCAGTCGCAAGCAAAGACCACTGAGGCTTTGCAAACCAGCTCCTGGCCTTACTCCATGATATGGATTGACACCTTCATCTGTTACTTGAGGTAAAATCCAAGCAGCTTGAAGATGACAGATGACTAGTAGAAATCCATTTCTGTTGTAAAACAGGCTGGCTTGCTTTGCAAAATATAACCATGCTAACACAAATTTGAAGCTACACAAATGAGGGGAAATAACCATAGTTCCTGCAGTGTATTTCCAAAACCTAAATGCAAGGAAAAAGTGAGTGAAAGCTGGGAAAGTACATCCATTTCTGGGATGTGCACGTACAGGCATTCATAGTTTGTGCTTGGCTAAAGGAAGTTGTTTGATCGAAGACTGTCATGCAGTTAAAATATGTGTATCTTGTCTCTGTTTGCATTAGTGTAACCGGTCCTGGAAAACTATCTAGTTCAGGAGAAACTGTAAGGCTGGAGAAGGCTCAAGACAGAGCTATAGGAGTGAGTGAGGTACTGGAAAAAACACACAGAAATGTTTTGTAGGAGCTTGACATGTTTAACTTAACAGTTGAGAGTGACTTAATTCCAGCTAGTAAATACCTACATGGGAAATACTTTGTAATGAGCTACTTAAATTTAACAGACATGGAATACTAAACTCAAGCAATAAGAAAATGAAGCTAGATAAATTCACACTAGGAATGTGGACTTACTGTAGCCCTAAAGATAATCAGGTACTGGGCCAACTTGTGAAGGTGGGCTTTTTTCAGGTATTGGTGTGTTGAAAATGAGATTAGTTTACAAAAGATGTGCCCAAATAAGATCTTTTTATAAGCCTTACTAGCTCATCATTACCTTTGGCTGTTTAGATTTCAGTTGACTTTCAAGAGATGGGGTTTTTTAAGTACCTTAACTGTTATCGCCTCACTAAAAAAAATAGCATGCTGCAATAGTTTTAACTAGGGAGTTAACACTTTTTTTTAAACTGTCTGGAACAAGTCTTTGAAGTTAATTTCTGACTTCTGAAAATTCTAGGTTTGTGTTGCGCATGAATGAACTCTGCAGTGAAGCAGAGATGCTCAAATAGCTTTATAGTCGTTTTGATTTCTGACACCTTCTCAGTAACACCATAATTCTGGAGAGAGGGTAAGAAAACGGAGAGTAGGTGGTGGCTTTTTGTAGTGCAAGAGGTCACAGAGATAATTTGTCACTCAAGTGGGGCTGATAGGAAAACACTGATTGAGGAGGTAGAGCGTTTCCTTGGTAAAGACCATGTCGAAGTGAGTGAACGTGCAAATTAAATGGCTAATTCAATTGACAACAAGAATAGCAGTCAGATGAAGCTGGATAGAAAGATGAGCGCCTTTGTTAAGAAGAACATGAAATTTTATTTCAGGTTGTAACAAGTTCTCCTGTTAAATTGGCTGCCTTGAGCTGTAGCCTGGAAGTTCAGATGCAGAGGAGCTGGAAACCTGGGACAAGAGGAAGTTGTGTCATTTTTTTTTTCCCCTTGAATTAGAGACTAAGCCTGTTAATGAAGCACAATTAGACTAATAATTATGCCTCTAGAAAAATAATTCCTGGGGTTTTAAAATTTTTTGTGTGCGTATGTGCATAGTGAAATGACTGGTTAAACTCTGCAGTGATTTGTACAGCTGTTGGTTGAGCAACAGGGTTTGCTCAGGGCAATGTATGTTCAGTAATACCCATGATAATCTATTTCTCGTACCCTTGTTTTTATTTCTCCAAATAAGCTGTAAGTAAATAGAATTATCTAAATCCAGACTGCCAGGCATAGCAGTCGTGTTAACTAATTCTGGGTGTCTTAACTGCTTACTACAGGAGATGAGATCTGAGAGCTCTTGAGATTTTTGTGGAAGGAGGTTCTTCCTCTAAGGAGGAGAAAGCTACGAGAAACTAGACTCCCTGTTAAGCTTTGGTGGCAAAATGCTGGGTGATGTCCTTTCTGATTTTTGTTTGGATAAGAATTTCTGTCTCAATGATACAGAGTTTTCTCAGGGAGTAACATCCTCCCTTTTCATAAGATTGGTGGTATCTGGGCTTATTACATCGGGAAGAACTCATTTTTGTGAAAAATCAAAGTAGTAAGGGTTCTGCCTTTGGAAACTAAACATTATTCTTAGGAAATAAAATAATAATTTAAAAAAAAAAAGCAGCTTGATTCTGCTTTTGTGATTTCTTTGGATTCTAATTCATTGTACCTCCTGAGAATGCTGAAAAACATTCAGTGTTTCAGTCATTGGAAAAACAAAGAGTTTCAGGTGTAGCCATGTGACACTGCAGAGGTGGTACCATACTGTAGGCTTTCACTGCATGGTTTCATTTTGGGTGGGGTATGTTAGGAATTGCCACCTCAGTCAGGGGCTCTTGTTCACAAACTGAAGTTGGGTGCAATGGTGGATGGTAATAGGGCTTTTACCCTCTAAGCAGGAGGAAAGCAAAGGCAGCCTAGACCTTACCATACCTGATTTGGAAGGTAATCTTATATGTGGATATTTGTACAGAGAGGATGCTCTTTGGGTTGGGAAGACACTGGATGCCTTAATACTCCAGAGAAGCATAAACCAAGATAAATGTCATTCGTTCTCCAAATCAGGCCATCTACAGATTGCAATCTGTCTCTCTTTGGTGTCATCCTAAGTAACTGAAAGGCTGTTGAATGCAGCACCTGTAGCATGATTTGGTTTTGTATCATTGAGAAAGATGTACCTGCTAGACTGGACAACAAACTAGACACTCAGGAAAATAAAACTTGTTTGGGGATGCTGTGAGTACTTCAGTGTGGGGCATCCCAGTAGCCTGGGGTCTTTGGGACTTGCATAGCTGTGCTGTGGTACCCATGGCAATGCATTGAGGGAAACTAAATGTCAGAAGATCTATGTGCCTTCGGGATTAGGGACTGTTGAATACAGTTGTAAGAATATTGTGGATGTGGAAAGTCAGTTTGTTGATGTAACACTTTTGATCAAAAATGTTGTATTTGTCAGCTGGGGCAGGTTGCTCAGGCAGTGTCCAGTTGGGTCTGGAGTCTCTCCAGGGTCAGAGACTACACAGCCTCCCTGGGCAACCTGTTCTACTGCTTGAGCACGTTCACAGGTAAAAACAAACAAACAAAAAGTGACTTGGTACATTTAAATGGGATTTTCTGTATTGCAGTTCCCTGAGAAAAGTCTGGCTCCATCTTTTTTGACACCAATCCCCCTCCTCTCATTTCAGGTTTTGATCAACATAGACAAGATTCCCCCCTGAGCCTTTTACAGTGCTCAGTAGAGAGGAAGAATTGAGCTTGGAGTAGGTGATCCTTAAAAATCAACCAGGACTCCTTTTCAGAGCTGTATCCCATGGAATTCTTCCAAGCAGGTCCCTGAAGGGGACAAAGTCCATGCTCCTAAAGTCCATGGTTGTGATCCTGCTATTTGATTTTCCCTCTTCCTCTCAGCATCCTAAACTTTACTGTCTTGTGGTATCTTCAGCCAAGGTTGTGTCCAGCTTTCATCTTCCTGACCAGTTCTTTGTAAGTAAGAGATCTAGCTGAGCATCTCCCCTCACCAGCTCCTTGGCTGACTGTGTCAGGAAGTTATTGGGTTCCTACAGAAACCCCCTGTATTGCTTGTCTCCTGCTCTGTTGTCCTTCCAGCAGACCTCAGGGTGGTTTAAGGCCCTCAGGAAACAGGGCCTGTCCATGTGAGGCTTTTTCCAGTTGTCTGAAGAAGGGCTCATCTACTCCCTTGTGATTGGGTGGTCTGTAGTAGACATTCACTGCAATGTTGCCCATGTTGGTCTGCCCTGTAATCCTGACCTGTGAGCTCTCAGCTAGGTCACCGTGGATCCCAATGTCATCCCAAGGCATCCATGCCTTCCCCAGTACTCCCACAAAAAGCAACCCATCCTCACTATCCTGGCCAGCCCTATCTAAAGATCCCTTATCCAGCCGTGGCAGTGCTCCAGCTGAATGAGCTGTCCCACCACAACTCTGATCCCAGTGAGATGGTAGCCCTGCAAGTGCTTGCAGGTCCCTAGTCCTCCTGCTCTTTCCCCAGGCTGTGTGTGTTCCTGTGCAGCCCCTTCAGCATGCCCCCCTGATCTCCCAGAACTGCTGTGAGAGCTCCCCACAGTGCTCTTGTCTCAGCACTTTGCTCATCTGGGGTGAGCCCCTATTTTTGCATCTCCAAGGTCAGTCCGCAATCGTCCTGCACCCTTTGTTTGCCAAACCTGGACAGCCACACTATCAGTTGACTGGACAGGCCTCAGCAGTGTCTCAGTAACATACCAGATCCACGTGCCTGGCAGGCTGCAAACCCCCCTAGATGACCGGTGGGGTTGGCAGCAAGGAGTTGTCCACTGCTGGCAGTTGCTGCTCGCTCCTGGTGCCGCTGCTTGCCCCAGGCTGGACAGGTGCAGGGGCTTCGTGGGACACATCTCCCAGCCTCCCCACCTGCTACCAGGGCACTGTCCCTGCTCTGTAGAAGCAGATCTGCAGGTGGAGCAGGAGTCATTTTCCTAGTGCCAGAAGTCACCACCTCCCAACCTTCACCATTGTGGGAGTCTCTATTTCCCAGCCTGATAAGCACAGACTCTTCCTGCCCCTCCTGGGTAGGAGTCTCCTTTCCACCAGCACTGATGACCTGGAGCGTTTTCCTCCTCCTTTTTGCAAGCAAGGAGGATGTGAACTGGTCTCCTGCAGCCATCAGGATTAAAGGCAGGCACCTCCACAGCGTTGTTTCAAGGGACATGCACCTGTGAGTCACGGTAAGGCTGGCCCCAAGCTACTTGATGCTGCTGTGGGTCAGGTGCTATTTCTTTTTTGTGTGTGTGTTGTTTGTTTGTTGTGGTTTTGTGTTTTGGTGTGGTTTTTGTTTGTTTGTTTGTTTTAAATCCATGTGCCCTGGTGCAGAAACTCCAGCAACATGATAGAGATTTTTGTGGATGCTGACATTGGATTAAGTCTTCCCTGCAGAGAGGCACTTGCTTCATTTTGGCAGTTCTCCCTGTGGAAAGGAGCTTGTTTTGTTGTGGTGATGCTACACTACAGGAGGACTTTTTTGAGGCCAAAAAAGCATTTTCCTGTATCTTAAAACACTTTGCTTTTTTCCCTTGGATAACAACCATCAAATAAACCAGCATTACGTACCTCAACCTCAGTTAAGCCGCTGCATTAAATACTTCATGTATTTATGGGGAACAGAGAAGGAACCCAAACCACTTACAGGCAAGCTGTGCTGTCCTTTAAAAACCACCCTAGGACAGGCAGTTCAGTCTGCTCCTGCAGATCTCAAGTAGGAAAATGATCCATTATGGCTTTTCAGTGATTGCATGCATTGTGTGCTGACAGGACGGGCTGTTGAACTGGGTGGGGGCAAGAGGAGGGGCATGAAGCAGTGTCAGTGCTGGCTTTATTCCTGAATGCCTCTGTTTGCTTTGGCAATGTTCCCACAGCTTCAACAGGGAGCTGTGCAGTGGACCTGTGCTCTCTCCAGCCTTTGAAGTACAGCAATAATAACTAGTGTGTGTGGCAAAGGCTGGTGAAGCCAAGAGCTCTCCTACCTCTGAGGGAGACCCAGATCACTTCTCTTAAAAATGAAAGCATAAGCTGCAAAGACCTTAGTGTGGGAGGGGTGGCTAAGGGTGGAGAAAAGGAAGATTTCATTTGATTAAGGCTTTTTCTATTTGTTGTTCCCCTACATGAAGAGCAGCAACAGCGGTGTGTGGCTTGACTGTGGTTTGGTGACAAGTAGGGGTGACCCCAGGACTGGCCCAAGGGCTCTGGTAGCATTGCTGCCATTGCTGGTGTTTTGTGTTTGTTTTTTCTGTCAGGTTTTCAGCCAGCTCAGTGCCATCACAGGCTCTTCCTTCAGTTGGAAAGAGCTAGCTAGGACACTGTGGGGTGTTGGCCCATGTCTAGATGGATCTGGGATGCTCACAGACCCGAGCCCCAGGCAGGCTTCTGTGACTTACCGGTGTAGGCTGGGATTTTAGGGGAAAAAACCTTGGATTGTGTCACTGCCTCCTTTAGAGCGCTGGCTGCTGTCATCAAATCCAGGGATAACCTTGCAGAAATGTCAGACCAGCCCAAGATCCAGCTGAACCGCAGATCAGAAAAATCTCTCCAGGGCTTGTCTCATTCTTCAAAATGTCTGTTGTCTTCTAAAAATCAAATCAAACTCCTGCTCTGCCATGGTGAGGGCTGCTCTCTGTTGTCAGACTTTGGTGTTCTGAAGCTCTGGTATTCAAGTTCAAGGCAGAGATAAGAGATGGTTGTGGAGGCCCACACAGGCTGCTCGAGCAGTCTGGGAAAATCAGCAGCTGTAACAGCAAAGCACTTACTTCAGTGGCCCATTATTTTAATTTCTGTATTTTATGTGTCAAGGGTTTATTCTGAGGATTACACTTAGAATAATAGTAGGGGTTTGGGTTTTTCCCCGTGTCAGATCCTGCTCCTGTTCCATTTAGCATGCTTGTTTCCTGCAGCCAGCTGTTATCCACCCACCTAGGTGCAGACAGGGTGGATAATGTCATTGTGTAGCTCTTTTAAATTTTCTTTCCTTCTCTCCAGGCTGCTGCTGAAGCATATGGCTTCCAGCACCTGTCCCGGGGCCTTTTCTGCTGCTATAGTAACTATGGCAGCCCAAAATAAAAGAAACACCCTACGGAGTAGGTTTTTGGGCTAGATAAAATACTTTTGTTTAAGAGAATGCTGGCTATAACTTCTTTAACAGCTTAGGTAGGTCTGAAGTCACTTCTAAAATCCCTTATCTACTTTTTTTCCTTCCCCTTTTTTAAAAAAAAATGGTTTGCTTGTTTGTTTTTTGATAGCAGTCAAAACTTCACAACCTTTCACTGTGGATTAATTACAAAGTAGGGCACATCAAGCTTTTGCTATGGTAGAACAGGGTTAAAAGTTGATGAGAGTAAATGGCAGCCATCTCACTTCATCAAAGACTCACAGAATGATTTGGGTCAGAAGGGACCTTAAAGATCACCTAATTCCAACCCCCCTGCCATGGACAGGGACACCTTCCAGTGGATCAGGCTGCTCAAAGCCCCATCCAGGCTGTCCTTCAACACTTCCAGGAATGGGGCATCCACAACTTCCCTCAGCTGCCTGTTCTAGTGTCTCAGCACCCTCATCATAAAATATTTATTTTTTATATCCAGTCTAAATCCTACCCTCTTCCAGTTCAGACTGTTGCCCCTTTCCCTCAGGCCCTGGTAAAAAGTCTTTCTCCGTTCTTTCTTATACACTCTCTTTGTATACTGAAAGGCTACAATAAGGTTCCTGTGGAGCCTTCTCTTCTCCAGGGTGAACAAGCCCTGTCCTCACAGCAGAGGTGTTCCAGCCCTCTGACCATTTTCATGTCCCTCCCCTGGACCTGCTCCAGCAGGACTAACATGGTGGGCTCCCATGCAGGCAAATAACTTGTGTTACTTAAAGGGAAGATTATACTGGTTTCCAGTCAGTCAATGAAGGGAAAAGTGCATTTTATGCTTAGGAGAGCACTGTTAATGAGCACCTGGGTAATGGGCTGACTGACTGCACAGCCAGGCTGCCTGGGAGCTGGAGGCCTGATGGTCGTTCAGGGCCAAACTTGCTGAACCTGTGGGGCCTGTTTGGCCACCATGCCCTTGTTGACTGTCACGGGACAGCGTTCGCATGGCACGGGTCTCACTTGCTGTGTGGCATCGCAGCCGGGCTCGGTGCACCGAGCAGATGCCGAGGGAGGACGGCAGCCCCAGCAGCGGGAAGCAGCTCTTTTGTAGAGCGTTTGCCAACGCGGCGCTAGACTGTCCCAGCATTTCTGCTTCTCGGCTGGTGGCAAGCTGAGCTGTTGCTCTGCTTCCTGCCTGCCCATATGGTGGCTTGTTTAAAAATAAGACATTTACAAGGAGCAGAAATTGTAAAAGTAGGCTAACCAGAGGGGGATTTGCAGAAAATGCTAGATGAGGTAGTGTGATGGGGCTGCAATGAGGGCTGAGCTGAGGTAACTTACACATCTATAGTGCTAAAAACCCTTTAGAAATACACTAGGTCCCTGGCTGACCATGGCTCACCATGGCAGAAATGCAACTCCTGCACATAGTCCTCGCTATGGAGGTGAGGAAGCGTGGCTGCAGGCTGCCCAGCCCACAGCATGGTGGGGCCGCCCCCCATGCTGCCCAGCTCATCCCTGCCCCGGTGCCTACCTGACAGGGAGGAGAAAGCAGGTGGGTGCTGGACACAGGCGGTGGAAGCAATAACTGCGTGTTGGGCAGAGCTTGAATATGTGAGGAGAGACCCAACACAGACAGCTGCACCTTTACCATGTCAATGTTTTGCTGCTACTCTGAGTAATCGTCTTCAGGACCTTAACTGAGAGAAGATAGAACCTTCCAGCTCCGTCTTCCTTTGCCCTGGGGCTATTTCACCCCACGCAGTCTCAGCAGTGAGCATGGACAGTACAACCAGCATTCACTCTTCAGTGGTGCTCTTCCAGTGTTCCCAGCACCATAATGGGACATGGTGGCAGATAGTAGTGGCAAAGGCTTCAGGAAAACCCAGCGCAATGCACAGCACCTGGGAGCCCTTCCAGGCTCAGATCCTGGAGCTGTCAGGGCTCATAGGCCGGCCGCTAGTCCCACTTGGAGCAAAGCTGGTGCTGCTTCTCCACTCACAGTCGCCTTGTTGATCAGTTCCTGCTGTTTTTTCTAGGACATGCAGCCCCTAACCTTTGAAAGGCACTCATTTATAAAAGGGTGCTGGGGGAATGCAGGCGGCTGCTGTGGCTAAGCGGTCCTGCTTCAAAGTACATCAACGTCATGCCCATGCAATGCTGGATATGGAAACAGCAGAAGAGAATCAGGTAAGTCATATTTTACTATGTTGGAAGTAAACTCTGATGACTTAAGGCAGCCAGAAAAGTTACTTGTTAGTTTTCTCCATGAGCTGTTCAGATCCCAAGGCACACCCTCCAACTCCCCTGAAGAAGCTGTTCTTTGATTTGTAGAAACCTCGACTCATCAAAATCAATTATGTAAACTTTTAATAAACTTCCAGATAAAGACAGTTAATCAATTACCACTGTTTTCATCTGCCACAGGGCTTCTGCAGCTGTTTTTATTTTAAAACAATCCACTACTAAACCAGAATATGCAACTGGAATGAAGCCTGTTAAATCAAGATGACCACTATGAGTATAGAACAATCAGTTGGTAATTTCTACTACCCTGTTGTCCCAACTACCGCTGAGCCTGTGCACACACCACAGAAAATCCTCTCACAATGGCACTGGGGTGTGGAGTGACTCTGCAGCCCAGGCTGCTGAGAAGCACATGCCATACACTTCGTTAGGAATAGGGAAATATTGTTTGCAACTCTGTAATTAATTTTTTTACCTGAAAAAAAAAAGACTATTTGCAGGTTAGCTTTCTTGCTCTAGTTATTAACTTCAATAAACATTCACGATAAAAATGCATTGTATATAAGGATTTCAATTGCTTTTCTTGAAGCAAAATTAATTAATTACATTTTAAATACCTCTGGCTCCTTTTGAATTTGAAAGTGTGAAAAAATTGCATAGGCTAAAGACTGAGAATTCAAAACTAATGTTAATTTCAAAAATTACATATTACAATAAATCAATGCTTAATATGAACTGATTCGTAGTGCAGTTGGATGGGGAGGGAACCCTGCAGCTGTGATTTGCCTTGTATAAAAGGGATGATCATTCAGGTGGTTTTCTACCTAAAAACATGATGAGGATTCAGGACAGCTTTAGCTGAGCTTTTGCAATGCCTTTAAGTGTTCCAATTAGACAGGAGTTGTTTGTTTTGGTTTTCTTTTAAATATTCTGGAAGTCTAGAATCTGTGACTAAAAACCAAACATTTTCTTTGAGTCTTAAAGAACACTTATTTAGCTGTTGTGAATTTAATACAACCTCATCTTTGCTTTTAGCCTAATTGCTTCAGCTACTAAAAATGTTAGAGTCGATTATCCACAAGTGTTTTAGCAGCTATCAAGACAAATGTAATCCAGAGCAAGTTTAGCAACCACAGACTTGCTTAAAGTTGCAAGAAGCTGCTAAATTATTTCAGTGGTAACCAAGTTGGGCTGGAAAGCAGCTTGTCCATCCCTTGAGCTCCTAACATTTTTGGCACTGTAGGTCATTACAGTGTGAGGTGAAGAGGATTTGGGGCAAACATTGTGTGTTATCAATGCAAACTAGCACTCATAAGTTTAGGTAAGTCCACTCCTATGCAAACCTTAGGTATTTCCCAGTTAATCCACTTTGTAGATATCTTATTTACTGCCAGAGACTGCAGCCCAAAATCAGGAGTTCAGGCTCCCCCCCTAATGCTCAAGAAGGTTACACATCTCACAAAAGACGGATTATTGAGCAAGGAGCTGCCAGTACCAAACTGTAGGAAATACTGCGGAAGGAATCAAGTTTTATCTTCAGGAGCTGCTGAGCACCTATATCAGCTTCCGTGTCATGGTTACCAGCCTCAGTGCTGGGGACCTGGGTACTGCACAAGGAGAAGACCAGACTGTCCTTTCCAGTTACACGTGAAAATATCTGAAGAGCTTCTATGGCAAAAATTGAGGTACCTTGACACTTCCAGGCTATGGGGTGGGATTTTGAACAGAGGTGTTTAAAGCTTGCTGAGGGTTCAGCCAGATGCACCCCATTCAGTCCAACAACCCATCCACTGATAGCACATAGCTTTTTAGCCAGGAACTACCAAATGCACATTAATGCTGCTCAGTGCGGCCATCAAATGATGTTCTGCTACATTCAAGAAGGAGGAGATTAATTCAGTTAACTTTATATTTATGCAGTTATTTCCAGGTTTCCAATGCAGGTATTTTGTTATCTAATAGAGCATGAAGCAATGATTAACTAACTGAGTGTACAGTTAACTGATATTAAACAGCTTCACCAACATAACAGGAAAATCAACTGAATTTACAAAAGGGCAAATATAATAAATTTCAAAACAGGTCCTATCCAGTACATAAAGCTTGTGATCTTATGTAGCTCCTGACACATCCTTTTTCCCTTCCACTGCTGTAAAAGGAGAGTGAGGCAAAGGGACACTGAGTGAGTTTGAGTTTTATTACTGTCCTACTAGATTATTGTTCAGAAACAGTGTGAATTATTAGGTCCTGCCTAAAAACTGGTCATATGTTTTATCTTCAGATGCTTGTTACATACCAATTCAACAGCACAACAGCATTCTCCTGGGAATAAAAGGTCTTTTTTTGTCAAAATCATTTTATTAAAGAGTTAATGTCACAACAAGCTCAAAATAACACATGCTTCAGAAATAAACTGGAAGAAAAATACTCTAAACAGAAATACGAATATTTTGAAGGCATGGTAAAGCATCAGTTGCAGGAAACTTCTGCAAACAGGTGCAAATTCTGTTGGTGCAATGGAAAAAAACCTTAGAAAAGAAGCCTGCTGGGGATGACTTCTGCTTATGTAGTGCAGTTAGTCTAATAAGTTAAATCAGAAAGGGCACAATTTCCATGGCTGCACAGACCCAAATGTATTTCTTCAATAATTAACCCCAGCACAGCTTTTTCACTGTGAGTACTAATAAAACAAATCTAGTTGACATCTTAACATAGCAGTAATATATATATATATCCATGATAGATGTTTGACTCATGCAGCCTCCTCAGTTACATGATTTTTTTTTAATTTACTCAAGAAACATTATAAAAAAATAGGTTTGCAATTTGTATTTCACTCCAGTGTTAGCTCCACATCACCTCAGGCAAAGAGAGTGTTTCAGCAGATAATCTAATTTGGCAAGAAATCTGCCCCAATTCTTAACCTAATTTTTGTAAATCCACGTAGAAAATAAATGCGAACTCTTTATACAAAACAAGAGCAAATAACTGTACCTATATAAAAGGGGATTTATTCCCTTTAGTTTTATTATTATTATGGCACATACTTTATACTTTCACAATAGCATACTCATTTTCATTTAGTGTTTTTTTAAACCCCAAAATAGTGTTGATGAATGGAAGAATGTGAGTTACCATAGGCAGCTGACTCATGCATTAAGCAATTCATGTTCTTTATCAGTTTTCCCAACAGCATCAGGATTGGATAATGGGTCAAGGTCAGCAAAAAGACTGAACCAGGCAGTCAAGTCTTTTGGATTCTTTGTAGGTTCTGGAAAAAAGAAAGAAAGAAAGTACAGACTTGTCAGATATTTTAAAACAAACCTGACTGAATGTTTGAGTGAGGTCAAACAAACTCCATGCTATTGTTTAAATTATTACTAAAGGCACTTCTGACAAGAAAATCAGAATGAGTAATGGCGTTTTAAAACACCACCTTTAACAGAATATGGAACTTTAGTAAGAATGAATGTTTTACATCTGTCTGCCTGTGTATTTTATATGGCTCCTGCCATGATAAGTACAGGAACACTTTAATTAAAAATAGAAACAATCTCACTCTGTTTAGCTTTGTTTCATGAAAGGTATTTTACTTGTGTGTGTGTGTCTGCATGCCTACAAAAAGGTAAAAGGAAAGCAAAGGCAAATTTTACTTTCAACATCTCTTACAAGACTGAATTCCTTTGCCTAAATCCAGTTCATATGACTGTCCTGTCCCTCTTGTACTTCACCACACAAGGTCATTAGTCATGTGGAATGAAGTTTTAATGGGAAGTATAGGCTGGAGAGAGGGGTGGTACATTTGATAGCCAGTCCCAAGTACAGCTTCTAATATTCATATATATTTTTTGATGGATATAAAAAAGTGTGAACCAAGAATATGTTCCAACAGCAGCTGGACTATTACATCTATGAGTCTATATTGACATACAGATGTTGTGGAGGTCTCCTACCTTATTATTCCAAAACCGCACATGTTCAAGTTAAAGAGGAGGTGACTTTGGCTGCTATGAAGAAGGGACATCACCACTTGCGGTTGTTTTTTTTTGTGACTCTATTTTTAACATGTATAATATTGATAGTGAAATAAGATATGCTCCTCCACTCAGAGAGAAAACGTCCCATGAAAGCATTCTTTGTGAAGCAAGGAATTTATGGACAAAATAGGCTCCGCCTGGCATGACCTTCATCTTGGTGTCTGCAAGGCTGGGGTACCTACCACTTTCAGAAACACAGATTTTAAAGTACCTGAAGGCTGTTCCTTTTCCTGGTGAAGGTACTGTAGCTGTGGCATCACACTCATTTCTAAAACAGTTCCCAAAACATCTTAACACTCCTTTTCTGCTGGGCTGAAACATGTCAGCCTTTTTATCCTACAAAGCAGGGGAAGGAATGCACATCGCTCCTTTCTTTTGCACTGAACACCTTTGATGTAGCTTCTGTTTGAGTACGAATGCACAGAATAGGCTACAAACTAGCAATAAGGATTCAAGACATTTCTGGTTCACTTATCCAGAAAATCCTAGTCAAAATCAGCAGGGCTTTGCCTCAGTAGATGGTAGGACTACACACTCTTGGCTTAGTTGCAAGAAGCGAATTAAGTTTCAAGCAGATGATTCCTGATATAATGTATATTATCAACATTATTTGCAGCTAGGGCTCTTCTGCCTTACCAGTAGCCTGTATTTTAGCCACAATGTCCTTGTAGAGCTCCAAAACACTGTTTAGCTTAGAAAAAAGTGCATGCAGTTGCTATTTTGTGTGATTCAAAATTAAAGTAGTAAAAGAAAGTGTAGTTTCAAATCCCTCATTATATAGTAAATTACTCTTTTGACATAGTACTAGTACTGAAGCCTACCGAAAACACACATGCACACAGGCACATCATACACATAATGCTGAAACAGAGTAATTCATTAGTGAGCACGTGATTCTTGAGATGTGACTACTACAAAAATAGGTTATATTATGACAGAGAAACTACAAAGCAAAGTAAATGAAAAAATACATGGCTGTATTACCTTTCACAGGTGTCTTGTTAGTGTTCACATTCGGGCTGTTTGGTTTCTGTGCTGGTTGTGGTATAGATGGGGGGCTCACACCATTAGCTGCCCATCCTAAAATTCAATGATACAGCAGCATTAGTCTGAAGAATTACTTTGTTAACTCCAACATCCCGCTGTCTGGCAGAATGATGCTCACACCAGGTGATGGAGCAGAACATTATGTTTATCGTTATAGCCATTTGTATCTTTCCTCATACACAAGAAATCCACAGTCAAATGCTGCAGACAAGCAACATCCTCAAGAAGACAATATCTGTGAGAATATCAGTTTCATCATCTCTGGATTCAGGCAACTGTACCCTTTTCAAACCTTTAACCTGGCTAAAGAAGATTTTTCTTGTTTCTTTCGTCCAATCACAGTTAATACTTGTTCATAGAAAGGCCAGTACAGTAATCAAGTCAAGTATAGCTGTAGGGAGTATCACTTACATTTAGGCAAAAATATCATACAGACTAAACATTTTTTCCACCTTTCTTTACTTTTACTGTTCCAAAGACTCTCATTACATCAGCTGTTCTGGAAAAAATATATTTAGAGACTTATTTTTTTAATTAATTTTGAAATGATTAATTCTGAAAAAAATAATATATTGCAAAACACTTTGAAGAATTAAACTCAAAATGTGTTACTTTGAGTTAACTTAAAAGTAGTTTTTAATGGAGTATGTTTTTGTTCTTCACTTGAAAGGATCTACTCAGTAGGGAGAGAGTAAGGATGCGGGAAAAAGTAAAACTGGTTATTCACAATTTTTTTGGTTTTACATGCATATTCCATAGCCACAAAACTGTAATCACAAATACAGTTAATGAGGACAGATGAGCTAGGCTGGCAAAATGAACTAGGGGTGGTGTACCACGGAAACATATTAGAAAAAATGGAGCATTTTTGTTCCTGGCTTAAGATACTTAAAAATATTCTTATGCTTTATCACATTTAGAGGGCTGGAGATCATATTTCTCATTTCAATAGTATCTCCTTTAATTTTGGCCTGAAGAATTATCCATCATCTCTGGGATCTTGTACATCTAATTCTGCAGCATCACAAACAGGATATTCATCTGTGCACACGGCAAGCATTTCCTTATTCTTTCTCTTTTTTCTACAAGTTCATGCTCTCACATCCCTTTCTACTCTCTTTGTGCTTCTCCCCTTCTGAGACCTCTCTCAGACACTGGTACCCAGTGTCCTGACAGCTACAGCAACAGCCACGTAAGTCACACAAACCTTTCCCCTCTCTAACAGATTATTCTCATCACTCTCTGATCTTACCTTGACTATAAAAGCTCTGAAGCCCAAGCTGTGTTATTAAAAGGAGGCAAGAAAAGTGTTTCTATAAAGTCACATGAATTAGGAAGGAAATTTAAAGCCACAAACATCCTCTGTATCTCTAAGGAAACAAACCAAAAACTTCTTCAAAATCTGGATGCAGAGGGCTCACATATGTTTGTTATAGGTGATGGTGATAAAAGCTTATGAGCTACCCTGTGCCCCTTGAAAATGAGATTTTAGAGTTTAATCTTTCAAAGAAGCAAATTTGAATCATAAATAATACAAAGCATAGCATCACCACTTCAGAATGACATATTTTTCCAGGTGTTTTCTCTGCTTGTGTTACAAAAGAGAAGAATGGCAGAGGACATAACACACAAGTACAGAAAACTGCAATACTTTTGTCTGTTTGGAGATGTATTGCGAGAAAGTGTTTTAATATGTCAATGGACGGCAATGGATAAATTGAGCAGCTTAAGTAAACAGGGCCAAATCCTAATTTCATGGAAATGAATGGGAGTGCTGCCTGGAAACTTTCTGTGCAAGTCCCACTGACTTCAGTGAGATCAGGAGTTGGCTGCCCGAGACCTCACTGAGGTTCATTTACACTAATGTGACTGGCAGACCACAAACCGAAACACCACAGACCAGTTAACTCCTTTGGAGCTCTCCTTCTGAGCCCTGGGCTCAGGCTTGGGAAGCAGCACAGCCATGAGAGATGCTGTGGTCTGGTTTTCTGTTCCTTAAACCGCAGGTAGCTCAAATACCACTTAGAAAATCCAAAGAACCTAACAACAAAAACATCCAACCAAAAATGCATCACAAAATGTGTGATGCTTTCATCATGAATTTACACACCTACAAAGGTACTGGGAAAGACTGACACAGAATTTGTATGAAATACTTTCATGAATTACATTTTTAGTGTCCACTCACAGTGAGCTACGGAGAAAAACTTTGCCTTTCAACAACAAACTGCAGTCCAGCAATTTGAAAGCAGTTGTTGGCCCTACGCCTGTTCTGGTTCACCTGCTCACAGGATGGTTTTGTTATGTGAATCGACAAAAGATTATAGCCGAGACAGCAAGGAAAACTAAACAGCTCACTTTTCAGCTACCTTCTTCACAAATGTCACCGCAATTAAAATTGAGAAATGGAAACAGTAAACTGTACATTTCCTTGCCAACTAGAATAGATGCATATGAAGGTTAAGATAAAGAGGAGCCCTTACTGGTACAAATAAGTAATTAAATGAGACCAGAAACATCATTAAAGAGAAATCCAACACTCTCTGTGAAAAAGTGGAAAGGGAACCAAACTACAAAGCTGTATCTGGAGGGGAATCTAAAGGATTTGTTGGGCGCATGCTTTGTTTCTAATATATATATATATCTATCTGTACATTTATATCTATTTTAAACCAGTACCTGGTAGTCCTATAGCAATTAAAAGTCCCATTGTGCTAGATCCTGCCCATAAATACAGCCAGGGAAAACTCCGAGCTGGGAATTCCTGACCGTAACAGTTTATAACCTGCATAGCATTGTGCCTGTTTTACAGATTAAGATCTGAGGCAGAGAGAAAACAAAGCCCCAAAGATTTATGAGTGTGCTTAACATAAAATAAGTAAGTAATCCCACTGAAGTTAATAGAAAAGTTAATGTGCTTAAAGTTAAGCATGTGAGTTTTAAGAATCTTTATGGTCTTAAGGCCAAATTCACACAGGAAGTATGCAGCATCGAGGCTCCAGTGTAGCACCTCACACTGTATAATTATTAAGCAATCCTACGAATTAGGGGAAAAAATGTGTAGGATATGTATCACAAGTCCTCAGTAAAAATATCAATAATTCATATATTCTGATGTTTTCAATTTGCATGTTTAGATTTGTTTGCACTGCAGTTTCTGTTTCCAAATTCAGTGACAAGGTCAAATCATGAAAGAAGGGCTGTGAAATGAAATGCAGTTTAAGATTAAATTTGAGATTTCACAAGATATGGATGGAATTTCACATTCTGTTAAAAAAAAAAAAAGAAACAAAAAACTTAATAGCCTATGAAAAGTAATTTAAATAATGCATTTAACTTGGGAACTAGAGTCAACTGGGAACATGCTGATTATCAGATACAATCATTCAGCTGATTACCTCTGACTTTTCAAATGCCATTAGATCAATTATTGTGATCTTCTGTCAAAACCCTGGACATCCATTTGAAAACACCAACATATTTTATTCTTCCAATATATATTTATTCTTATTCAAAAAGATTTTGGGTTACCATGTTGACTGGAACAGATTTTACATTTCTGGTGTTCCTTGAATGCAATGTACCCAAGTTCTCATTTTTCTCACAGCCAGTGCCAATGTTTTGTGCAAATGACAGCAATAGCAGCAGCCTCAGAAAGGATACCCAGCCCTGTTTGCCATTTACACCTCAAAACATGTTTACATTTAAAAATATGTAAAAACTCTGAGAAAAAAAAAATCAATCCCATAATATTTCTGTTGATATTTTCGGTAATTTGCCTGAAATCTGTTTATGCCTCTGTATCAAGAAGGGTGTTTTCCATTGTTCCTTTTTCCCCTTTCAATAGATACCATGTCCACTTCTGGTCACAAACTTTAATTTGCCTATGCAATGACTAAACAGCATCATTTTTTAGCTCATATTTTATGAGGTCAAATCCCACACTCTTCCATGTCCCTCTTCACTCTACCAATCTTATTCATATATGCATGTACCGCATCATAAAAGTACATCTAGAACTGTGCATAATTGCAAATGTCCCTCCCCCAGTTTCCATCTAAGCATCAAAGTCAGTAAACCCAAATATCCTGCTTTCAGCGTGGTGCTGGTAACTGTACTCATTATAAATTTGATGTCCTTATTCTTGCCAAAATGTCACAGGTCATTTTGTATCATGCATGATTGTACCAGCTGCATGGGTTCCAAGAAGTAGTCTTTGTGAGGGAATCAGTCTGCTAGTCTTTCCTACATCACTCTTCCCCAAGTGAGATTTAAATGATGTGGGACAGAGTCCAAAAAGAAAAACTCCTCCTTCAGCTTGCAAAGCTCTAAGAGATATCTAGCCAGACTGTGGAGAGGAGGAAGGTATTTTCTGTTGGCTTCTTAGCACCAGCCTGCCTTCCTCCTTCCCTTCCTCAAGGCCAAAGCAGTGGCAGGAAAGCTCTGCTCCAGTTCCCCTCTTTCCCTTCCTCTCCTCCCTTGGAAAACCCAAGGAAATGAACTGCATAGAAGAAATGGGAGAGAAAGTGTTGTTATCTGCATCAGTAAATAACCAGCCTGCAAGAGCAATACACCTGTATGGTTGCTAGGATGAGACAACCCATTCTATAATGCCTTATCCAAATTCCTACACTCAACAGTATGGGATGCCTTGGAAAAAATAAAAAAAAAAAAGAATGAATGTGACTGATTTTCTCTGAGTTGTTTAAAAATAGTATTCCCAGACAAAACACAGTGAGTATTTTTAGTTCTTTGGACCCTTAATAGAGACAACAGTTGTGATTTAAACAGTGAAACCCACTCAGACTCTGTTACAGAAAAAAAAAAATGTCTCAAAGGCCTACAGGACGTTTCAGGAAGCTCAATGAAAATATTCAAGACAGTAATTTTGACTACAGGTTTTAAGGTACTTAATTCTCAAACACTGAATGGGCAGGGCTAGAAAAACAGATATGCTACTCACACGTTTCTCTCCAGGCCACACTCTGCTCAGGGTTTCTGTAGCTATGGCACAATATGAGCTGTCACCACCCCTCCATGTAGCAGAAAGCCATACTCTAATGCCTAAAACTAAAACACTAACAAAACAAGATGAGCTCTCACCATGTAAAGATGACTGCAAGTCATTCATGTTTTGGTCTAACAGCTGTGAGGGCAAGTAGCCTGATGGTGTCGGTACCACAGATGATGCCATGTTCTCCACATCTCCAGCTGAAGAGTTCGTGCTGAGATCAGCAAGTGCAACCTGGCCAAAAACAGCTGTCCACTCTTTGCTGAATTCCCCCTCGTCCAGGGAGGAGGCGTTGAGGATCTCATTCAGCAATACCATGTCATCCTTATCACCAGATTCTGACTCCAAGGATCTCACAAACTGATCCTTTGAAGCTGTCTCAGAACAAGAGAGGCAAGATAAATCATTTTTAGACAAACAAAGAAGGAACCTTTTAAAGACATCCAAACTATGTTTTGTATGTTAAGTGAGATGGAATGTTTTTGTGTGAATATTTGTTGTTTTCTCTTTTAGTCCCAATCCTCTTGGACATCTGGGCTTGTAGCTTATGCAACAAATAATTCCTTGGTTATTTTAGATAACCTCATGGCTGTTAAGACTAATTTATCATTAAAAAACAATAAGTATGCTTAAAAAATATATATATTAAACACCACACCACAATGAATACAAAGTCTAAAATTTAAAATATCGACAAGACTACTTTTATGTTGCTTTTTGAAACATTATATAAAACTGTCAAAACCAATCAGAATGGTATAAATTGAAAATAAATAAGAGTTGGGGATTATTCTAGAATGTTCATGAGAACATATTTAAGATGACCTTTATGACCACTGCTTGAATTACTGGAGTATTTCCCCATGAGAACAGGTTACTCTACACAGAGTGAGATTTCTGTACTGCCATCAATCCTGTAGTAACCCTTTTTCCTCTCTTATGCTGCTGAGAAATGACTGAGGCCACTTTATTTCTGATTCCCCTTGCTAGTTTTTCTGGCACCAGAACTGCAGCTGAAGAAGCTCTTAGGTGACTCGAGCCATACTCCTTAAAACCATTTTTTCCTATTTTTAGAAATGTAACCAGGATAGTAATCCTTTTCTCTAGCTTACAAAATATTTGGAGAGTGAAAGAACTGTAGAAAGAACCTCAAGTGTTATCTTACTTGGAAACATTTAGAGCTCCACTGTGGGAGTATGCTGAGGACAAAAATGGTGGCTAACAACATTGATAATGTTACGTTACTGAAACCCAGATCAGTTTATCTTAATTATGCTTGTTTCAGACTTGTGGTAAGGCACAGAAGCAACTTCAGTTTTCCAAAGTTCATATAGATCAGCTGAGCAGAGCTGCATAGAACTTGCAAAGATGTTTTTAACCCTTTTGTGTTGGGCTAAAAGATTGATAGCAGCAAAGCGTTTGCAACAAGCCATTTTGTTTAAATGCAACAGCCTTTTCCGGGAAGCTCCTTTTTCAATAGCTGTAATAATTTATAATGAAATGGCTGAAGTTGAGTCAGAGAAGAAAAAAAAGCACAAACCTGTGTTTTAAAATAGGCCGATGACTCAACATACACACCTACACGCTAAGAAACAAATAAACCAACACATAATTTAAGGATTTTATTCATTACTGAAGTCAGCTCTGAGATTCAGCTCCTTTCTAATTCACATTTTTATATACCTCTGTACTCTGTGACAGGGCCCAAAAATTAGAAATAGAAACATCACAAACAAGTCAATTCTCCTGATGTTCCCACTAGACTACAACTAAAATACCACAGAAAACAATTTGTTCTCATGAATTTTCAGGCTTCTTTCCCATCTTCAGATAAACAGCAAAGAATGTTAAGGTTGTCCAAGCACCTAATTCCCCCAGGTCTCTACTATTCAGCAGGTGAGGCAGAGAGGTAAATCCTTCCGTAAGGGACAGACACCTGCTATTTCAAAGGCACTTGAGAACTCTGATCTCTATGGGGCATCACCATCTCAAAGCTGCTTTCAGGAGGCCCCTTCATGAACTGGGAAGGCTTACAGGGCGAGATGCAGAGAGCATCACCAGCAACAGCTCTGCTCAGGCACGCCGTCACCACTGCACCTAACCACAAGTGACATTTACTCTAATGGAACAAAGGCTTTGCAGCAGCACAGCTCAGAGCAAAGCTCTGCTTCATCTGGGTGTCCCACTGCAGTCGTCCCATTTGTACTGGGCGAGAAAGTACAATGTATAGCTTTGCATCTGAAGGGCAGGTTAAGTCTTGCTGTAGTATGTCTGACCACCACACATCAGAGGAGTGACACATTTCTAGTCTCATCAGTCTTTCTGATCTTCCTGTGGGGACAATGCATCCCAGGCAGGGGAGGACAGGGTGGTGCAGCAGTAAGTTGTACTCTTGTTTGCATTACAGTTTATCTCGAAACCAGTCTTGCTTATCAAGATGTTACTCATGTGGTATCTCTGCTAGATTACTAGAATGATATGGACTTTCTCACTTCACTCATAAATCTTCTATTGCATCTTTTCCTGTTCCTCTGTTTCCACTGCCTATTTTCACAATCGAAATTATTTTTTGTCTGTACATACTGCCCCTAACCTTTCAAATGTCCATGACAAAAAACCCCAAACCAAACTCCCAATAAAACACTGAAAAAACAATGTCACTATCCTCTTTTTTGTAGTTGTTTGAACAAGTCCCTAGCAATGCTCATATTCCTTTGCAAACATGCCTAATTTTTCTGGTATTTAAAAAAAAATGGAAACACAGGATAAAGACTTCCTTCCAGAACACACATAAAAGTGTACCTCTAACTGTACTGCTGAACTTAAAATAATATAACATTCATTAGCCTAAAGCTAGCTAGTCTGTAAAATTAGGGTAAATGGCTGATACTGTAACATTAACATCACCATCTTTATCTGATTTAACCACCCCACAACTGCTTTCATATTGATTTAACTATTTGACTAAAGGAAAAAAAATAGGTTTCTGACATAGCTAAACCTGTATGACCAATAATTGTATGCATTCTCTGTATCTGCACTAAGAAGGTCCAACAAGGATTGAACCTGTGTAAGGGGAAAACCAAAAAAGAAACGTCCATTATCAGACATGCACTGACTGCTTTTATTAACCACAGAAAAGAAGTCATCACTACCTTATCTATCCACAGATTAGGGCTGCTTCTGCACAGGCAGCTGAGGAACTTTCCCTGTTTCTGCCTTAAAGAGTGATTCCCCCACAGAGCAAGAGATGGCCTGTGGCAAATCTAAAGTCGAGGTGTTTGCAAACGCTCCCTTCCTTACCCACCACGAAGGCAATGCCTTAAATACCCCAAATTACACTCTCAGTCTGACCGAGTAAACTGCACAAAGGGATGTTTTTCTTTGCTGCTTTGCTACTGGCTTTTTGAGTTGCCACGGTTGTTTGTGTTGTTGTTGAGGTTGTTTAACTAGTTCTCCATAAATGAGTGAAGAGCAAATGACAAACTATTACTACTGCCTATGAAAACTTAATATAAAACTTTAGGCCCAACCTTTAGTATGTTATGTGGTAAAACAGAACACTTTAGAAAAACACAGCATGTCCCCTTGAGTTGCAACTGGTCTAACAAAAGCATAAGAGTAGAGCCTGAAATGAAAGATTGCTTTCTCATGCGTATATGAGAACAGCACAGCAGATTTAATTAATTCTCTGGCTGAAAGAAGACACCAGTTCTTCTATTTTTTTAAGATGACTAAATCATTTGTTTCTGCTGCATACATTTTTGATATAAAACCTTGTGGCTACCAGCATATTGCTAAGGGTTGATACGACAAGTGAAGAACTAAAAGAAAAGTTTGTGAACTTTTAGGAAGGGTAGGGTAGGGTAAGGTTTACAGTGGGACCTACCTCAGTGGGGCAAATACAATATAGTCTAGTATAGCTAACCTTGAATCACCTGTTACAAAGTGTTTTATCCCCATAAAATTTACTTCATAACACGAGGAACAGTGCCTCTGCATATAGATGAAGTTGAGTTTCCTTTAACACTGTTTAAATACTGCACATGAATAACTTCATTCAGAAATAGATCAAACTTTCAGATTTTGAAAACAATTAACATCTATGATGAAAATTATACTTGGTGCTTGTAATTGAAAAGCACATGAAATAGACATGCACAAACATTTCATACCATTTCCTGCAGGTTGCAGGTCTAATAAGTCATCTATGGCACCTAAAAGAAAAAAAAAAGAAAAAAGAAAAGCAATGAAGGAAGATCTGCAGTATTGTACTGCAATCAGCACGAACACATTTAAAGGTAGTTTTCTTAAGTTTCTTCACCTGAGTTCTGCTTGTGGTTACAATTTCCTTGTAACGTGGATATGACATCCTTGCCATCATCAGCTGTAATCAAGATTCATAAACATGTCAAATTGCGCTTGGCACAAGACCATGCTTATAAACAATGTCACTGTAAGATCAACATGCAAGGGTTGTTGGTATTCATGTTTATAATGAACCTGGCCACAATGGATGAAAGACCCCAGATTCAAGCATTTCTAAGAAGTGAAGCAAATTTCTGAATAATAACCTGGGGCGGAGTGGGGACCACCTGCCACACTAGCCCTTCTTCAGGCTGAGTGCACCCAACTGGGGCAACTGCAGGAATCAGGCAGGTCTCTGCCATCCTCCAGTGGCAGAGACACTTCCTTTAGAAGCTTGTGTTTACACAGGCCAGGAGAGAGCACAAAAGTGCTCTCATCACTCTTAAAAGGATCTCATCACTTCCTAAATCACCTTTCTTGACAACGTTCTTCCTCATGACACCAACTCTGTGAATGGGGAAAAGAAACTGCCTTCCCTCAAAGCAGCCCAGGTTAGGATATAAGTAACAGCACCACCCCTCCTGCAGGGAGATACATGGGTTAGGACCAGTAGGAGGGAAAATCTATAGCTGAGCATTATAGGCAAGGTGCCCCAACTATGACTACCTGAACAAGTTTCTTAGGTTGGACAGGGAGTCAAAACAATCATCTAGATTCCATCGATCAGTGAAGAGAAAGACACCTCCCTCAGGTGATTAATCACATTTAAGATACATAGTAAAACAGGAGGGATGAGTTATGTCCTGAACATGCCTTTCGTTCCCCATTAAATCTTGAAGAAATCTAGCTCCTATACAGCTAAGTCAGTAGCTCTAGGGGTGAATGAAGGAGTTGGTCATGGTATTGCCAGGATTGGAAAGTAGATCTGCTGGAAGCCTCAAGGTTGAGGCTGCAATAGAGACAAAAGAATCTCTATAGATGAATAAAACTTGATAGCCAAACCCTTTCAGACAAAACTTCAAGGTGTGTTCAGAACTAACTGAAGCAGAACAGCTTGCTTACTGTTTTAATCATATTATTTTAACAAGGCTTTGCCTAGCACAATGGCATGGAAATGTGCCACCAGCAATATAAACAGCTGGACATTTAAGGACCTAAGATCACTTCTGATTACACTCTACATAGATGTAGACAGGAGAGGCATAGACATGTATGGACAAATATACACGATGCTTCCTTACTAGGACAATGCACAAAGCTGGAGGGGAAAAACCCAACCCTAAACTGATTGTCGAGAGAAAAAAAATAAGAAAGAGAAGTTTATAAAAGATGGGATATGGACGGCCACAATTCCATAATGAATAAAGCACAACTGTTGCTGATAGCCTGCCTTGGTTCAGTGGTAAACATGATGGAGCCAATCTTAAAAACACCCATAGTATTTTAAAGGAAAACACAGAGCAAATGATAAAAAACTGTAAGCTATGAAGCAGTAGTTGTTGAAGAGGAAAGCTAAGAAGAAACACAGTTCCATCACTAGTAGTGCTACATCTGTATTAACTTTAGTCTGTACAGAGTACTTAAAAAAAAACCTTAGCAATGGCATAGACTCCCTAGTGTATGGAAATGGAAAAATCTAGCATAGTAGGCAGAGTATTCCAAAATACTTCAGTTCCTCTTAGGGGCGATGGAGAAAGAGACAGAACAAGGTTTTTATGTTATGGACAATGGAGAAATATTTTACAGCCCATAAGTAACTGAGATTCTAGAAAACATCTGCTAGGAAAATATAAGTCATATTTTGTATCCAAGAACTGTAAAATATCTCATCAAAAAGATGATTGATCTAATTAATTGCAAAATGGGTGAAACTTCAAAACACTGGAAAAGTCCTAACATCTTGTCATTATTACAAAAACCACCCAAACAAAAACAATAATTAACAGGATGACTCAAGTAATTGTAGTTAACTATGGGCTGGTAGCTTAACATTACTTGTAGGCAAAACATTAACTGAATCCCACTCAATATGGGATTTAGCAAAAGCAAACATGTATAATAAACACTCTTGTAATAAAAGGTGTTTTCATGGAAAGCAGACCAAGTTTAAAAAATCCAACTAATTTCGTTCTTCAATAAAACTATGAGCTTTCTTTGGTAAAGATATCTGTTTGGAAACAACCTGACTTTGCATAGCCTTCCAGCTAAAAAGTTACCACCGCATTATATCTGTAATGAACATATAGAATGTATTAGGAGCATGACAACTAACAGATGTCAAAACCCAGTTGTTAGGAGAAATAATTGCAAAGCAGAAGTGTTTCTAGTTTAGATCTAAAAGATTTGGTGTTATATCCATTGCTATTCAATGGCTTTAGCAGTCATCTGGAAGTAAACACAAAATCACTCTAGAAAAAATGTGCAAACAACTAACAGACTATTAGAGGTGGTTGTTCAGGCCAGTCATTCAGTTTCTCTAGTCAGAGATGGGAGAATTTAACACAACTAAGTCATATCTCTTGGAATAAGAACTATAAGCCGTGCTGCAGAAAGGAAGAATGAGTCCTGGAAAGCTGTGACCAAAAGGAACTGACTCTTTATAAACAAAAAATTCAAATAACTTTTAACTTGATGTTGCAGCAAAATGAGACATCCTTCTTGAATATAGAAACAGGAATGTGATTTTACCTTCTAGAAACATGACGGGTGAGACCAACATCAGAAACATCTTGTACAGTCATATATTTACATTTTAAAAGGGGTGTTGGCAAGCAGAATGGAAACAAAAACTTAAAAACCAAAGGACTAGAGAAGATGTCTTCAAGACATAAATATGGTTAGTCTATTGAAATGAAGATGTGAGAGGTATCTTGATTTTAATGTACCTTCATGGAGGATAAAAGACTAGCTATTAAAGGGATTCTCCACTGATTCAGCAGAAAAAGGTATATTTATAAGTCAAGGCATTATTTAGGCTGGAAGGACCTCTGGGGGTTATCTTGGCCAAGCCTCTTGTCGGAGGAGAGTGAGCTATGAAGTCAGATCAGGTTTCCCAGGGATGTGTCCTGTCAAGTCTTGAAGATCTCCGAGGATGAAGATTCCACAGCCCCTCTGGGCACCTTTTTTAGCACTTTGCTACCCTCACCATGAACACTTTCTTTCCTAGTATGTAATCAGAATTTCCCTTCCTGTCACTTGTGTCCATTGCTTCCCATCCTTGCACTGTGAACCTCCACTTGGAGCTTGACTTTGGCTAGCTTTTAGGCAGAAGTTCCACTAAATTCATCAGGATTTCAACAGAGTACACATTTAACCACTGGAATGAACTAGCCAGCTGAGTGCCATACTTTCCTTGTCTCGACACCTACTAATCTGTTGATCCTTTCCTTGAGGACATGCCCAATGTCAGAATTGTGCTCTGGAAGACAAGCTATTTGACCTGAGAGTAACTGAATGAAATACAGTGGGATACAATATATAAGAGATTAGGTTTAACAGATCTTCCTGGCCTTAAATTTTATGCATTTGTAGAGATTTGCTGGGTGAAGGTGAACATATATGAAATAAACAAAAACGAAAACCTCCATGCATTACAGCACTTATGAAGTTACGATAACATGAAATAAAATACCTGAATAGTTTGATTCCTTGGAATGGCTCTCCTCATCTAATGAAATCAACCTTAATTTGAAAGAATAAGAAAAAATTGAGAAAATAATTCCAAGGCCGTAGAATAAGAATTCATTTTTATGTTTTTGGTCACATCATTACAGAATCGTATCAATAACAAATAAACAGTAATTCATATGGACTCTTGTGTTTGCTATATATGCTGGTTTGTTGTTAACTTTCATAGTTTCACTGGCAGAAGTCTGTTGAACACCAAAATTAGATTGAACATCAGCTATTAAAACCCACTACTCTTCTTTTTAATCTAATGAAAAGTATAGTGTATTTCGCTTTTCCAGATTTGCTTTTTCATAACTATCCTGAAGGAGGTACACATATTCAAAAAAAACCCCGAAGCAAACAAACAAAACCACCAAACCACTTTGCATTTCTCTTTCTAACAGCAATGAATTAAAAATCAACAGTCAGGTGAGCTTTGTCTCACGTCAGCAGATTAAAACAAACAAACAAAAAAACCCCCAAGAAATCAGCAGTGTTTATGAAAAAGCTGAGATTTACATGCAATTCTTATACAAAGGCAATCTCTTCAATGAAGAATATACAGTATGTGCTATTATTTTGTGTGTAGTCATTCAAACAGTAGGGAATGAAGCAGCCAAGGCTGATGTGGTGGTGCAAAGGACTGTGTAGGCACATCCCTCCTCTCCTCTAGTGACAGGACAGGAGGAGCCATCTCCCCTGCTCTTGAGGATATCTTATGGGGAGCAGAGGAAAATTAGATGTAGGCCAAACTCAAGTATAATGAATGTTTATTGTGAATGGAAAGTTCACGAGGTTTTTAAAGGCTTTGTTTTGTGTTTTCTTCTAGAATCTTAGATGTTTGTTTATGGTTTGTTTTAGACAGCAAAATGGTGACATATTTTTACCCCTCAGTTTTATGACATCAAGGGAAAAGATGATCCCTCAATAAAAACAAGTACAACCATGATATGGCATCTGATGCATTTGCTGGTGTGTGCCAGTGCACATATCTTGCATGAATCATGCATTCATTCTTGAATTCTGTATTCAACATTGAGGAAAACAATTGTTTATGAAATTCTTTATTATTGTCACATGGGAAGCAGCAGATTCAAGGAACTGCTGTGGAAAGAACCACCTGGCAAATGGCACTTGGCCGCATCTTTTCTAATCTGAACAACACCAAACCTGACCAATTTATAAACTGATCTTGGTTAGTAGTTCTGAATCTGAACAAGTAAAAGGACTGGAAAACTGAACTCTCTGAAAACCCATTATTATAAATAGCTGAGCAAAATCCACTGATTATCAGTCAAGCTGTTCTCTGCTTTTTGACAACTGATCCTTTGCTGGGTGCTTCATTTAACCAGGGGTAGCCAAAACAACAGGTGGCAGCAGGATTATATCAACATTGCATCTCCTCGCAACTGAATCCTGATGGTCCCGTTGCGGGGGGATCACATCTCATTCTCCTCTTCGTCTCTCCCCATAGCAGCCCATTCATAAGTCTCTCTCACCTCAGAGCTACAGGTAACTCAAACCTTGATAGCATCAGCTCACTTTGATGTACTTTTTGCTAAGTACCTCCTGCTTCATTGGATTACTAACCAATGCTGGATACATTACAAAAACTAATCGCTGCTCAAAGCAATCAGGAATCCATATCCTATTCCCAGGTGAAAGGAGATGCTGCTGAAGGGAGAAATACAATGCTCGTACATCTTCTCCCATGTGTAGTTGCTTACCATTTCTTTTACTAAAGAAAAAATGAACCAAAAGCTGAAAAATAAAGAGAAGGCTAGGAAAGATGAAAAACATATAAAGGTTTAATGGGTCTTATTAAAGCCCTTAATTTCACCATAAAGTTTATTAGTTTTCATGTACACATTACAGAATTTCAGGAATTCTTGTATTAAGCCTAATATTAGCTAGTGTGATCAGAATAGCTGTGTCTATATTTCCATTTATAAATGTTTGGTGACTTTAGCAACCAGAAAGCAGATTATAGCCCCAAATACTTCTTATTTTAATATATAAGCCATGTGACTTACTGACTCTCTTGATCTTGTATTGTTTTGGTGCTCTCAATCTGCATGTCCTCCTTTCCTGTTTTTTCTGTTAGCTTATTCACAGGATCTTGTAAGCTCTAGATCATAACGATAATACAAACAAAGAGAAGAAACCAAAATAGATTCAGGGAAGAAAAAATTGTGTCATTTAAAGCCAAACCAGACTATAGAACCAACATAAATCAAGCAAGAATGTTTCTGAACTGTATGAAAACTATACTTGACTCAAATGAGCGCAATAAAAGATGTTAGAAGTTACTCATTCAAATTAAGTCACAAAAACACACTTTACAAGATGGTGACTCTTGGCTACTCATATTCTGTTTCCAGTATTTCTAAGTAAAACCATCTATACTATGTGCAAAGCAGGCACTAAAAGTATGTTTCTTTGCTATTTTGGGGGTTTGCTTTTTTTTTTTCCTAAAAAAAATAAAAAAAAGATGAGAAAATTCATTCTTTACATCTGTTCCTCATATACTACTTCTTTACTTCTTCATTCTATTTTTTTTTTTCATGAGACAAGTATTCATACAACCTTGGCAACTGCCATGTAGTAGGAAGGTACTACTTGTATCTTGAATTTGAAAATGAAGCTTACAAAACCCAACTCTCCCTTTACAATTTGAATGACCATGCTGTAAAACAACAATGTACAGTTTCATGGTCAGCATTTTTATAACCAAAATTTGGACGTGTGAACAAGACAACACATAAAGCATTACATAATGACTCTTTGAGATTACAGAAGTGAAAAATATGCTACTGGTTGTCCCTGTTATGCATTAATTACTGTTTCTGTATGAAAAGTTAAATAACTGAAGATAGTAATTAAATAATCACAGATGTTAGCAATGCGAATATTTGGCTCTATCAAATGGCTTTGCTAGTTAGGTGAAATCATGTTCCTGTTCCCAAAGTCCAACCCAGTTTCTGAAGAGTAAAACCATGATTCATGTGACTAGTCCTGACCACTTCTAAATAAGTTTATTTATGTCCTACTGATCTTCATAGTGATGCATCTCATCCACCTTTTCCCTCATCCCCTAGAAAGCTGATGTTAAAATGAATAAGCCACTTTTTGCACAAAACATAAGTTTTAACAAAATGGTAGTATGCTTCATCAGAAAGTAAAACAAAGAAAAAAACATGGCAGCTAAGTCCACCTCATCTATTGAATAAAAGTTTAGAGTCCCCCCCCATCTGTTACATGAAAAGCATTCCCAGGTGTGTCACAGGCCTTGTTTGCACTGCCCTGTTATCTAGGACAGATGAGTCCCCAGAAGGAGCATTCCAGTTTGTGCTTGCCTCAGTACTTGTCTGAATGAGCAAATGCACACTTTAGTGCAGGGATGTCCAACTCATTTTCACCAGGGGCCACATTGGCCTTCAAAGGGCCAGATATAATTTTAGGACTGTATAAATGTAGGTAAAATTACATTTGGCCCTTTGAAGGCAACCGCAAGGCTGATTTGGCCCCTGGTGAAAATGAGTTGAACACCCCTGCATTAGGATTTTAGAAACCCAACTAACGGCTGCATTTTTTTCCCTCTCACTAAATTAATTCTTCTATTGAATACAACAGATTAATTTGTCATAAGCACCTAGAGCATTGCAGACATTATGTGTCAAAAGATGAGGGATCACAAAAGCCTCAATATTAAACAGAGGAATTACAGAAGTTTATCTTATTCTGTGGTTGCCGCTTTTTTGGAAACTGCAACAGCACTACCTAGAACCATTTGTAAGTATAGCTCTTGGATGCTGAGTAATGGACACTAGCCATCTCAGCTAGATCACCTCTGAATTAACGTTACTCTTTAACTGCATTTGTACCAGGCATTGATTTGATTGCACTCCTTGTATGATTAAACTTAATGGGAATTATTCTATTGACTCCAAGAAGACCGGGATTAGAGTTCAAAAACATAAGAATATGCAATATACTTGCAGAAAAGTGCAGTGCAGAAAAAGACAGCAGAGCTTTGCCTTACAGGGACTGTACTGCTCCGGTACTTGAACCATCTTGGTCACCCTCACAGCAGGGCACACAGCCCACCGTAATCAGGAGACGACGGTGCCATAGTTGTGGTGTCCTGCCTACCACTAAGTAAAGCAGCAGAGAGCCTGCCCCAAGGAGGATGCAGCCGTTTTGGACAATAAATAGAACTACTTTAAGTACTGCCTAATCACACAGGTTAAAGAAAATTATCAGAAGTAAAATCTTCTGCATCTTCACCAAGAAAAATACAAAGAAATCAGCATCCTTCTTTAAGGAACTACATTTTATGATACTTCCTCCATGATTTTTTCAGAAAATCCATATTTAAAAGACTGCGATCAAACTATGAAAACAGCATATAGAAATGGAGTTCACAAGTCCCTTGGGAAGGAGAAAGCATAATAATAATGGCAGTTACTATTTCCAATATTAGAAAAATAAGTATTCTTCAAAATACAGTTTCAGTTTCAATGGACATGATGATAAAAATTATTAAAATTCACCAGCTACATTTTAATGCAATAATTCAATTTAGCAATTTTATTTAGACAATATTGCTCCAATTCAGATAACAAAGAATTAAATATGTTCTTGTCTCCTGCCTCTCTCTCCTGCACATTCCAATGTGCATTATGAACTATCTATCTAAAAAGATTTTAAAAATATCTATAGAACAGGTATGAAGTAAAACTGAAGGTTAAAAAGCCATTGTAAACTGTTTTCTAAACAAGAACCCATGGTAACGTTATCACTATTGTCAGCATGTGTAGAAATGAAACTGATATTCTGTTAATTGTTCCAGGTTACATCACAAGCCTGGAAGAAGTCCCATCATCTAGAAAGCATAGTGATTAAACCAGGTTACAAAGATACAGATTGAGATCAGACAAAAGCAAGCACACTCCAGCTGGGTGTATGAAGCGTCTCTGACCTTGCTCACTCAGAGCAGACAAATGTGTAACTTCACAGCACTTGTCTGGTTGATCGTGTGGACTCACAAGGACTTTGTTGCGAGCTACACCAGCATGTGACTGCAGGCAGGATCCTCTCACGTTTAGAAAGCTTTCTTCCTAGCTTCATTATTTCTCTTTCAGTAAATAAATCAGGGTAAGACCATGCACACTAGTAGAGGAAGTTTGCCATCATTCTCTCGCCCTATCTTGTCTGTCTCTACAACCAAAAGTCGCCCCGTGATATTTTGATTGCTCCCAGTACTCAGACTAAATAACCCAGGCTGACAAGGGGTTCCTCCACCACGGAGCTAATCCTGGCTCAAGCTCAGGCACCATTCCTAGGCTGACTGCTACTCACTCACAAAATTCCTTCACCCACACCTGGGCTGCTTTCAAGTCAAGCCAAGGTCATCTGGACTGCATACAAAACCTGTCCTCTGCAGTTAAATCACCGGAGCGTTGACAATGCGCTCTGCTCGCCCAAAGTTCCCCTCAGGTGCCTTGAACAACTTATACGCTTCCTTTCGACTGAGAACGGATAGAAGCAACAGAGCCAAGGGCAGCTCCAGCAGCCAGCGGTACATCCCAGCACATCATGACACATATGGACAAGTAAGTTTCATTTTGGGGGGAGAGCTGAAAGTGAAGAGGAAAAGCAGGTAGTCTCATTGTTTGCTCATGGAGATTCATTAAAAAAAAAATCAAACCAACAAAGTCCCCAAAACCCCCTGTAGACAGAAATGTATACACAATCTTGCCTATGAGTGAAGTCACGCTGCAACAGGAGCAAGAAAGGATAACAGACTACAACAGAGGTCAGCAGAAGGCAAAAGTGTTTGGACAGAGTTCTCAAACCACGTAAGCAGAACAGGCAGCAACATTTCACTTTGCAAAGAAATAAAGAGATGCACTGAGATTTATGCCTTTTGACTCTCCTGTGAGGGCTATTATTATTTCTAAGCTCATATGAAGTCTTCAGGACAGCATTAAATGTAAAAAATGCAACAAAATATTCATTAACTAAGGCAAATAAATGGTGACAGAAATTTGAAAGAGGTATAATTCATGAAAAGTAGTCCCTGTAATAAATTTTAATTCATTTGATATATGGTAGTTTCAAGACAATGAAACCTTAAAGGCTTTACCAAAACAGCAGCCCATCATCTTTAATATTACAGCAATGGATACAGTAACAAATACTTTTACATCATGATACATAGAGTTGTTAGCACATTAATAATCATCTTTCATCAAGCATAAAACCCACAGTTAGGAAATACAGCTGAAATAGCACAATTGTACTACTCTCAGCATATACCCTGAAGCAAAGAAAACAAATGGGCTGCTTTTCATTAAGGGAGTTTGGCAAACATCTCTAAAGACAATGTTTTCCTTCCAGAAACAATCTCGAGAGGTGTTTAAGAGTCTCATTCCTGATGTAAACCTGTTATATTAATATATTCATACTACAAAATACAAATAGTAATTTTCCAGTACATAGCACCTTATAACTTTTCAGTAAAACAATCTACATCTAAGTCCAATACTAACAGGTTTTTTAAAATCTTGTTTTAAAATAAAATGCTAATCCTACACACATATATGCTTAGCTTAATTCCAAAGGATCACTTGTATGAGCAAAATTAAGCTGCTAGTATCAGAACTGCAATCATAAGAAACAAAAATTATTTGCAAGCATCAAATTCAAAATTTTCTTTGAGAAAAGATCCCTTTTAAGATACAAGACAGAAAAAAATATTCTAAAAGAGGTAATGGCAGATTAAATGTACAAATGAGCAACACTGAAATATGTTATGTACGTTTTAAGCAATTATATATTCTGATGGTATATTTTAATGCATAAAGTCAACAGCAGGCACGACATCCTCACTGGGTACATTTTACACCAGAAATTTCTCCAACAGAAACTACACTTACTCCAGAGCAGGTATAACCATTTATTATACTTCATAAAAAATAATACCATGTAATTTCAATGTAGAATTAGTTTGTAGCTCCTTCTTAATATATAGTTACTCTGGCACGAATGCATGATATGACTGGTAGGGATCAGTTCCCTAACTGTGAACACCTATTGTTATTCCACATCCCGGTCTAGCAGAGGAGACAGGGGCTCAGGGGAGTCCCACACCCTTCAGAAATGACAGAGGTGAGGTGATGTACGTGGCAGCAGACACCTCTTCTCTTAGGCAACAGAATCTCACCTGATACAATCACTAGATTGTGCTTTAATCTCTTTAGCAATCATTTAATGTAAACAAACAGAAACCACTGATTGGGGTGAAGAGAGATCATGGAGGAGCTTGAGCTTCAGTATAGAAAATAATCCCACACTCTATCAAGACCAAAAGTAAAAGGCAGCAATATAGTCTTATCCCCAAGCAGCTGTTTTCTGAAAGCACAGACTTCCATGAAATTCTGTAGTATAAAACTGCCTCCTGGTTAGCATCATTTCTCAGCACACATATCACTGCAAGAACAGGAAGTCGCATCTTTTCAGCACAGGAGGCCAGCAACAGAAATGGTTGAGATTCTCATAACAAAGTTAGGCTGCATCCTAAATGCACTACAATATTCACAACCATTTTTACAGTTACTTTATGCTTCAAGGGAGAGCTTTTTACACATGTGGACTCAATACAGATTGCATTTCTTCATCATGGATTCCCAACCTAACTTCAAATTTAGATCATACTGAAAGGACGAAGTGAAAAGACAAGCATCCCCAAATCTCTGTCATCCTCCAGAAGTACCTCCAAAGTTTGTTCACACTCCAGAACAGGTGCATTTTCTGTACAAATTTCTCTCCAAGGTGTCTAAATGTTACTATGCATTTTTAAACATCATGTCTTGTTCAAATAAACACATTTTTAGATATAAAAGAATGAAAAATAAATACCCAACAACAACATTGCCTATCTACACAAATTAGACTGAAATTGGTTTGTACTAAAGCAGAGAGAAAAGTTATGGGAAATTATGAGGAAAACAGCCCACCAGAATGGTAGCCAGGCTCCTGAGCAGAATGCTGGCCGTGCTAACCCTGAGCTGCGAACTAGACAGTGCTGCAACAAGAGGCAATGCTGGGGAAATATAAGGGATTTTCTTTTCTGATTTGGAGTTCAATGCGTGAGTCTGTAGGCAGTTACTAGCAATGTCAAGATAACTATGCCCATTTGCCTCTTGCTGAAATCAAATCTGGCCATAAACTCTGGCTAAATCCCATCTTCCATGACGTGAGCTATGCAAGAAAAAGGCTTAGAGTAATGTTAACGTCACAGCAGATGAGAACTTTGGCAAGACAGGATTCTGCAGAGACTGGGTGAGATGAAACAGTTTATGAGCTTTATTTTTGTCCCCTGGTCAGGAGAGACTGAGCTTGAAATTAGCTTGTTTGGTCTATTGTGATGTTTCAAGCTGCAGGAGTAACAGTCTACACAAGCTCATTGTGTACTTCCAAGTTCAGAAACTCCTCTGTCCCAATCCACATTTTAGAAAACAACTTTAAATATATATAGCGTAGTCATGTACGGACAAGTTTGGTAGTCTGGGCTGAGTTAAACCTTATGCCTTCAGGTGCTGCTTTTCCAGGAGTTCTGGGGTAGCCACAGCACAGCACAGCTTCCACTTCTACATGTCACAGGCACAAGTGTTTCATGGATTCAGACTGTGGCTTGTAACTGTTCTCAAACTGGGTTGTCTCCCCAAGAAAACAGTGTCTTTGCCACGAGCTGTTGGTGCCTTCCTTTCCTCCTGCTGGTAACCCTTCCACCAGACCTCCTCCAGACAAATGTCATTTTTCTCCCATGCAAACAGGATCACATAGTTATTACATTGTAGTAAATAACTACAGGACAAAATGTCTGTGGGCATAACTGGAAAGTTAATTATTTTTTCACTGTTTCTCATTCCTCTCCTGAACCTCAAATTGCAATGGGCAAAGCAACTTCTTATGCAGTGGAAGGCAGGACCAGGAAAATACACAATGCTGAGTGCTTATTTTTATGTACCTGGCTAAACTTTGAACTTAGAGTTCAGTCAGATATTACACATACTCCATATTCAAAGATGACAAAGGATAAGCAAATACCACTAGTCAAGCAAAATAGTGCTTCCCACAGCAGTTAAGGGGTCTTAAGTCTCAAGTGCTTCAAAAGAGGTGTGGGAGCCCTGATCCATGTACTCATATCCAGTCCTATAAGCTCTTCTTGAAGAATGTGAGTTTTTAAAAACAGATGCAACAGCAAAGTAGTATTAATTCACTTATGGGATTTTGGAGGGCAACATAAATCCCTAATTCTGCTGGATTTCATGATTCTTCAGGAACAAACACAATCCCAGTCAGCACTTAAACACATACTTAAGCGCAGCCCTGAATAATGTCTTTGTTTGAAAAAGATCCCTTAGCCACTGCACTCTACATGCGGTGTTTGATCCTACAAGCCTGAAGTGCATTTAACAGAAAACCAGTATTTAAATGAAAAGACAGTACAGGGATAAAACTGTCAGACAATATACAGACAAAATATGAATGCATGCTTTCTACATCCTTGCATGGTCTTTTATCACTGGGCAAATGATCATATCTGTGTGTTCTTTACCTTTAACATAGTGAATTCATATGGCTGATAACCTTTGAAACTTTCATGGATGGCTGCCATCGTGTGCGAAGTTTTTTCCCAAAAATGAAGAAGTGTTGTCTGTAAGGCAGAATAAAATGTCAATGCAATGTTAGCTTTAACACCAATCTGCTTTCAGTGTAAATTTCACATCTTCCCTCCAAACTAGTTATATATTCTGACAATTGAATACCATGTTGGTAGCCTTGTGGAAAAAAAAAAAACATACATTAACAGGAAATCTTTCTCGTGAAGGTCAACTTTTTCTTTAGATACCTGATATGTTGTTAACACATTGGAAAGGAGGTTGCATCTGCTCGCTCCCAAAAGGTCCACTTTTTGGCAGACATCAGTCTTCAGTTTGTCAAAGTTGAGTTTTGCATGTCGCACTTGAGCTTGAACCTTCAAACAAAGGGATAATGGTTCATGTAGAGATTGTTTTTCCTCCATTTTTCTACCCCGGCTTCACGAAAGAGCAAACTAATACGTTTTTTTTAGGGAAATCTGGCAACCAAACATATTCAATTACATTTTATACAAAACTTCATTATAGCATCAAACCCACTGAAATTAAAATATGGCAGGCTGATATATGCTATAATATGGTTCTTACTACCTTCTATGTTACTATTTTTCTGAAATATTCAGTGAAGAAATTTTGTTTTCTAACTCTTGTTTATAAGAAGGATATTAGTACTAAAGAGAAGATAATAATTGGAAAACATTCTCAGAGAATCCTAGAATGTCCTGAGTTGGAAGGGATCCGCAAAGATCATCAAGTCCAACTCCTGTCCCTGCATATGACATCCCCACAGTTCACACCATGTGTCTGAGGGCATTGTCCAGTCGCTTCTTGAACACTGTCAGGCTTGGGGCTGTGACACCTCCCTGGGGAGCCTGTTCCAGTGCTCCACCACCCTCTGGGTGAAGACCCTTTTCCCAATATTCAACCTAAATCTCCTCTGGCACATCTTCCTGCCATTCTCTCAGGTTCTATCGTTGGTTGCCTGCCCCTCCTCCTCCCCTTGTGAGGAAGCTGTAGATCATGATGAGGTCTCCCCTCAGTCTCCTCCAGGCTGGACAAACACAGTGACTTTAGCTGCTCCTCATATGGTTTCCCATCCAAACCCTTCACCAATTTCATGGCCCTCTTCTGGACACTTTCCAGTAGCTTTATATCCTTTTTTATACAAATACCAGTCCAAAGACTGACCAACCAATTTAGAATTAAAAGTTTACTACAAAATACACAGGCGCACAGGCAAAGACATCTCCATGTACCTATAGTAGGAAACAAATTATACTAACTTTAAAGTCAATCTGCAAGTCTTTTTGACACTACAGTACTTCAATAACTTTGCTGTAAAAATTTCCTCGCTAAAGTTTTCCTACTAAAATGGAGTGTTTTTCCTGTTTATTGCTGTAAGAAAAATATCAAGGGATCCTTTTCTTAGGAGCAAATAATTTCAGTTTCAAAGGGTTGTACTTTTTCAAATTATTCTTCTATCATCTGTCAAGTATTTACAAGACACTGCCTGTTACACAGGACGCACGTGTTTAACAACAATATTGGTGTTGTCGTAATCAGCTATCAGGTGGGAAAGTTGACGTAGGCATTTTCTACCCAGGATCTCCCACCTTTATGAGAGCTTTGTACACTACCCTAATACTGTATGAAAAAAACAAATTTGTTTATAACAAAATTTGTATACAAAATTTAGATTTCTCCAAGGAAATGGGAAACAATCAAACCACAAAACATGATTATTTTCCTATAACTCTTTCACAGTTACAAATAAAATATTTACCCAAAAAAACCCTTTGTAGTGGAAAAACCTCACTGAATGCAAATTAAATAAACTTCCTTTCCTTTACTTGCCTAACTTAGAGAGTAAACTGATTTTGTTCAGAATACGTAGACTCAGTCAAACAAGATCTGACAAACTTGTATGCTTCTGATTTTCAGAAGTGAATCTAGAACCTTGCAGCAAGTGCCTGTGCTCCTTGTGTGGTAAGGACAAATACATACCCCATAATGCAAATGAAAACGTTAGCGTTACCATATTTCTATCTGATTTTCTGAAACTCAGAGTATGAGACTTCCAACTAGGTAGAAAACCAGCAAAAATTCTGCATCACAAATTTACCAGATGACTTATTTGCACAAATTGTGGGACTCTTGGGTTGCTGGATATGTGGCAACTTTTTTTTTCACTGATCAGATCAGCTCTGCATAAGTAATATAATAGGGTGCCACATATCATAGGCTTGATATGTTTATAATGAAGAAACTACCATAATTCAAAATTCCTGATAAATGCAGTGTCTCACAGTTGATATTTTAATTGTAGAGAAAATGATGCGTAGAAAAAAATTACACTTTTTTTCTTTTAAAATAAAGAAACAGCTTTGTGGTTAGTGTTTTCATTTAAAGGGAAACTCTTTCAGGATAACTCCACATGTTACACCCAGCAATACATGAACAAATCCTGAGTTCTGGTAATAGCAGGTAGATCTCAAACTACTAACCTGATCCAGTGCTCTAACCACAAGATTACAACATCTTACTGATGACTTGCATTGTTGTTGCATACTGAAGAATCTCAGACCAAAGAGGGGTGTCCAGAGCTGGAAGAGTTCTTGGGTAGTTAGGAGTTATTTTCTTGAGGTGGAGACAAATATGAACTCCCTGATAAAGGAGGAAATTTCTGCCGTGGCTTCCATTCCTTCAGCAAACAAGACAAACGCTAAGCCGTGATATAAAAAGCAAGGATCAGCTACTGCCAAGTATGGTGATTTTTGAAAAGTCTATGCAGTTGGAAGTTCACTGGCATGAGCTGAGGCTGCCTCTTGGTTTGGGGTCCTCGAGGGACTCTTACTTCTTTTAGCTTGTGCCTGGCAGAAGCCTGAGCAAGGCATCACGCCATCCATCCCAGAAGTACCATCCCACACACAACTGTCCAGACCAAACAGCAGGTGGGTAAAGAGCCTATAGGCCTCCAAAATTTAGCATCAACAGAAGAGGATGGGAGCAGTGGCAGAAGCAGTGGGGAAGCTTTATCCTGTGCTGGATAACACACCTTTGTCCTGCATTAGCTCCTCAAATCCTTTATTTGCTTTAGCTGTGAGTGACTGAGAGCACAGATTTACAACTTCAGTCTAAAAAGGAGACTTGTGAAGAAAATCATGGGTCTGTGCAAAAAGGAACTTGTAACTGAAATCCAAACATGAGATTACCTACACTCAACAGCAAGAATTGCTACAACAGAAAGGTATTTAAGCAAGAGATGTTGTAGGACTTAGGAAAACCTAGTGAGACTTGAGACTAAATTCTGATCTCAGTTACAACCACGAAAATCCAGAGAAATTCAACTGATGTCAGTAGAAATGTGTTAAATATAAAGCTATATTTTACAATGGTTCATCTGAGATGAGAATCCCTTTCCTATTCAGTATATCATAGTACTGGTGAAAGCACAAGAAAAACAGCTGTGGCTTTGTAGACTGATAGTCCAAGTGAGAAAAGAATGTTAGTTCTGGGTAATATAAATACTCTGTCAGAGATGGTCAGCCACAAGAAAAAAGTACTACTAAATGTAATTATTAATTTCTACAACTGCAAGTCTGCACAAGGACTTTATAGAACAGACTGGGATTTGGGTCTACCTCATGCCTCCAAGTCCTTGAAAGAAAAAATCCAGAAACCAAAAAATCTGTAAAGTTTGAGTTGTAATCTTCCTGCATACACTCTCTGGGGATATTCAGTAAGAAACAATGTCAGCATTTATTTTAACTGAATATGTAACTAGCATCTCTTTTAAAAGCTAAAGGATTCATGAGGAAAAAGAGGTGATCAACAACACAATGTGGAATAAAAACCCATATGTTTGACACAATCATACAGATGATTCAAAATGCTTAATGCTGTGTTACCAAATGCCACACATTTCTCTTGCCAACCAGGGAAGATACAATACTATGAGAACTATTAAATTAAGGATGCTTTTAGGTTTTTTTGATATACTGAATGTTTATTGAGCAGTTGTACTCTCCATTTTGCAGCAGCAGTGCAGGACATCTGAGAAAGAACACCGCAGACTACATCAGCATGACCTTTTGTATTTTGTGTGTGTCAATAAATACATTTTCAATTCAAATTATTGTTAGACATCTTTTAAGATTACTTGTGGCTTCAGGAATTAGGTATAAAACCTTAGTGCTTACAAAGCATAATCTGCTTAATACTACACAAGTTATCAGAATGAACTTTGGTTTTCTACTCAAGGGAAAGCTGATGTAATACATACTAATCTTCTCCTTTCTCTGCAATTACTCTCTAAGACATGAGGAACAGGACCTCATTGTGGTCTCAGTCCTGCAAATTTTTATTCATATATTTAACTTAATTAAAGCTGAACACATAAAATTTCTTCAAAATCCCCATCTGGAATGTGTCAGGATTTTACTGACTGTAAAAGAACTGCACCGATCCAAGCACAACTTGGACATTTTACAATGAAAGAGCTCCTAAGCATCTGAAGCAGTAGGTGCTAGCCATGAGGTTTATGCTGTACAAGAAAATCTTATGGTACTACTGACATAAAAAACCTCAACATTATTACTCTCCATCATTTTCCATCATTTTCTTTTTCTAAGCTGCAACCTGGAGCAAACTCCTTTTAATTCCTCAATGCAAATATCTAAGTACAACATATAAAGAAGAGAGTGTTTTAAAGACAGCACATAAGGAAAACAAATTTGTAAAGCAATTTAAATCAATCACTTGTTAAGGTATAAGATGCCACATAAAACTGAAATAATTTTAAAATACTAAAATAAATAAGTAAATAAATAGTTGAATTGTAAACCCTGGGGACTTGAAAGTTAGACTCTCGTATGCTTGATTGCAAGGGCAAATATTTGCTAACACAGGTTCCTAAACCTATATTCAAAAAGAGAAGTCTCACTCTTCAGGAGTGCTAACATTAAAAAAAAAGTTCAGACCCAGTTAAAAAACCCCTGTTTGGCGTGTTCAGTTACTAAGGTACGGATTTGTCGTGTACTTTTAAGGAATCTTTATGTCCTCTACAGTACTACTGTGTTATTTCTTTCTTTTAGTCTATTGTAACATGCAAAATTTATTCTCAGTAGTAGCCCAGTTTCAGGGACAATTCAGCCAGTGAAGCATCATCTCCAAAATGAACCTATGTCAGATAAATGCATTAACTCATTTTACATATAGTATATTTTTGTCTCAGCATTTCCAGCATAAAAGCAGAAACAGATGCTTTCAGTCTAATTTGTCACCCAACCTCTCACTTACTCGATCTGAAAAGCATGCACAGCGTGTGTACGGGCTGGAAGGAGGGAGGTAAGTAAATCAAGAGAGAAAAAAGCCTGGAATATAGGAAACCTTCATGTTGGGGGCTCTAGGTAAGCTCTACCAGTAGATGGAATCAGCACAAATCTCTCCATTAAATAAGTGTAGCATACCTGATTATTGTAAAGACTGCATACCTGATTATTGTAAAGACTGCATGAAAAATAAATGCAAACTGAAATGGGCTATAGTTTGAGGACAAAGTATTTGGTGTATAGTGTATCTCACAACATTTCTGCATGTAGCACAGAAAGCATAAGGAACTAGATTCTCAGCTCCCACAAAATTACAGTAACTTCATAGCTTGAGTGGTGTTATGACAAGTAACAGCCATTAAACGAGTGTATATAAGCACTTACTGTTTTTTTTTTCTTTTCTTTCCTTTTTTTTTTTAAAAAAATAAATTCAATATTGATGCTGGGTAGTCTGAGAACAGAACAGAAAAAGTTATGTTTTATACAAAATAATGCCTGTAACGAAACTATCCCATGTGCCACATAAGGACTTCCAAAGCCTTGCACAGTACGAAACCTGATTTCAGTGTGCCTTAGTATGTTCTACATTTTGCAGACTCTGCTTTGACTCAACTGTTCCCTTGAGTTGGAATAATATTTATTGCACGCATTAATATCCACTCCATCAACTTGAAGGAATGACACATAAAAGCAAGGGTTGAAGAAGAGGTAGCATACTTCTGATCATCTGCTTCAGCCCTGGTTACTAACATCTTCATTTATGATATGATGAGAAACACTGATAAAAATTAGTTTTAGGAGATGAAATTTATGAAGTGAGAAATGCCTAGCTAAAAAGGAAAACTACTTGGACAGAATCAAAGATCCAAATAATATCTCTGAGCTGAGCAGATGCACATCAGATTCGTTCAAGAAATGAACTGTTCTTGAAAGAGATATGAATTTAGATAACCTAAAGCACATAATGAGTTCCAATTATACATTACTTAAATTTGCAATTTTGGACTCAATTATGATCATCTGGGCTTGTGTGCGCATCCCCATGCACCTCATCGTATTAAGCTCAACTAAGCATATTTGCAGTCATGCTGCCATTCACATAAAGGACTTAACTGCTATTGTGTGTCTACTTGTTTCGCTCTTGAAAGCAACACAAGTATCATCTGCCTTCCTGCCACAAAACAACAACCCATGTGCCAGCTTTGAAAGTGAAGTTCTTTCTGTGTAAGGGGGGAAAAAATGACAGGTTTTTCATTTCTCTAGTGGCTGAAACATTCATGGTGAGGAACAAACTAAATGTGCAACTGAAACACAGTGATAACCAAGATAATCTAATGAAATCAATACCTATTCCAATATTTGCAAATATCTGCTAGCAAATTGCCTGCCATAATTACCCAGGGATTTCAGATTTAATTGAAACATCTAATTTGCCTATTCAGATTTCCTTACTGGAGGCTGCAGCACATTCATGACAGTCCTGGGACTGAGCATAAGCAATAGAGCAAGAGTGCTAGAGGTACAGCAAAGGAAAAAAGAGGAAAAAAAAGAAAGAAAAAAACAATGAAAGAACCACTGCAGAAGCAATGCTATACTGTTCCGTAACAGAATGTAGAGAAATGCAGCTTAATATGGATTTGTCTAGCAGTACTGGTATTTCACTGTATTTACTGGGACCAAGAATTATCGTGTTTCTTGGCTAAACAACTCCATCTGAAATGTTAATTTTCTACAAACAGAATGATCATAAAGCCATAATACATTAGTATGGTTTTTTTTTTGTTTAGTTGGAGTATTTTTTGTTTCTAGTCAGAACAATCAAATCTCCCCGTATTTAAAACATGTCCTGCTCTCCTAATACTATGATGAAGCTGTCCAGAGGAAAGCACTAGTAAAAAGTCACATTATAACTGAAATGTTATTCCCCCAAACGTGGCAGCTTTTACACAAACTTTGTCATTTACACTGGCTACATTTTAGCTGTTTTCACAATCCTACCCTATTTGAATTTGCATGATAGAATCATTCTTACGCTTAGTTTTCCTTCTCAAAAAATAAGATTATTTAGTTAAAAGCAGAATTTTTCATTCACCTCTGCAATCCAAATGGGAGACAAAATAACAGCTGTAATAGTTTTAATTCATACACAAGAATAATACCCTCTGATGATAATTCATATTTTTGTTTGAATATGTGATTATTCCCTTTTATTTCAACAGTATTGCTCATTATTATTTAGCATTAGTATTACCGCAGCCCCTGAAGGTTTTCATGAGACTGGATCCCATTGTCCTCAACACCAAAAAGTGGTGAATACATTACAGGTCTGCCCTAGAGTTATGGAATAGTTGAGCACAAGCCCAAGGGTCTAAATTAGGACTTCACTAGGAAAACAAGCCCCTACCGGGTAACTACAGGGGTGAGCAACTCCTGGCCCCAGGACAGTGGAGTCTGTCCCACCAGAACATTAACATTAGAGCAGCCAGTTGTTTTGTTTTGCAAAATAAAACAACTAAAGATCACTGTCTTGTAAACATGACCTTGAACAGCCTGCACCATCCTCTCATCTGTGTGGCACAGTTCTCCTAAACATCCACTGCACTACACACATACATAGGTCTGCTACAACCTTCTTTACTTCAACATCTACCAGCTAAAAAGCGTTAGAGCTGCCACTGGCTGTCTGGAAATAACACATTGAAGTAAACTTCAGCCTTCAGCTGCGCTCCTGAACTGAGAATTTGGAGAGTTTGAAGGTTTTTTTCCTGCTTATACTGATTTATAATGAAAATATAAACTTATCCTGACTGCTAGGATGATAAAATTGAATTCTTCTACATAAAATTCCAAGTTTTTTGGGGGGCTTCTTTTGTGATTTCTCATGAGTAAGACTGTAGGATTTTAAACTCTGATATCTCCCTTTTCCTTCTGTTTTCCTCAGGAAGGGCTAATAAAGATGCCATAGACAGGAGAATATTTGTGTACCAGGCAAGGAAAGGATTATATGACAGAACTACATTTCACGTGGACACTTCACACTGATACATGATAGCTTTGACACAGCACACAGCTCTAAAATAGTGTGTAGATTGCAACTGATAATACAACAGAATTTCTCAAGTCCATGAAATTAATAGTAGAATGGTTTTTATGTTCTATTCCCATCTGTGCCTGTAATGGTGTATTATGCTATAGAACAACTGGGGGCTTAATTATTTTTTCATCAGGAGACTGATCATACTCTGAGAGCTCTTAATTCTGCCTCTAACATGCCCTGCTGCCCTGAGGCACTGAATAAATTATAATTTCAAAAATAAAAATTAGCAGCTTTTTAAGAAGCTGTCTTGAAGGAACTTTGCACAGTTGCATTACTTAGAGCCAAAACTCTATGTATATACATTGAAATATATATATATGTATATTTATCTTTAGAGTATCATCTCCCAGAATGGAAAAGAACAACCTGAAAATGTTTTAAGGTTAGATGATAATGTTCTGTTCTTTAAATCTATTAGCAATTACAACTTTTAAAACCTTATCCACCTAGAAAAAAATGTAAATAGTTAATAGGGAAACCTTAGTATATTTGTGCTAGATTAAGTTTTCACAATTTTAAAAACATATCAGATGACATCAGATTTAGTTGAACTACTACTACTACTACTTTTTAGAAGTATTGAAATTTGTTATACTCTTTAAAATAAAACCGTTCTGTGATTCTGTGATATTTTCTCTGATTCTGTGATTTCCCACATGTACTAATACAGCATGGCCCACTTCAGCTGTTTTTTGAGGAGATCTATTATTATTCTCATAGTCATCTTCAAAATTGTGGTCACTGTTTTGGCTCAGTTTTTGCCAGCTATTTGTCCCTGTGCACAGCAGGATTCCTGACCTCTTGGTCATTCATACCTGATCCAGCTTCAGGAAGCTCTGCAGGTTTTCTAGACAAGCGTTCCTAGACAGCTCACACATATTTGGCTAGAGAGTTTAAGGCTAGAACAAATCAGCAGAATAACATCACAAAATATTGCTCCTGTCTTCCAGAGAGACACACTAGGTGTGCCTAGTTCAGGTGTTGACATCTACATTGTTACTCTGTGATCTGTTTTAGTGGGTGGAGATGAGGCCAACACAAACAATTGAGACCAGAGTTTGGTTCTTGTTACCTTAAAAGAGTCCATTTCTCTTCACTGGACTATAAAGGGAACTGTTGTTGCTTAGTTTAAGTGCAGACATCTACACAGCAGATGTTTGAAGTTAAGTTTGATAATTCCTAACCTAAGTGACATCCAGGAAAAATAACCAAAACACTTTTATTGCTAATAATAACTGCAAATATTTAAATACGTGCCTTATTTACAATTTGAATTAATCTAGCATAAACTTCCAAGCCCTGATTCTTGACAAACTCCTGATGAGTAGATTAAGGAGCCTCACCAACTTACATACAATGGTCAAGCCAACTCTTGATCTTCTCTTTGTTAAATGAGACAGATTGACTTAGAAACAGCTCATCTTAAGTAATTTCCTCTAGTCCTCAAGTTACATCTTACACTTTTTGGTACTCTGCCACTCATTTTTTTCAAGCCAGAGGTGTGGACTGTGATCTGTGCTCACCAAACTGTACTGAGAGACTCCTGCCACTGGCTGGCAGCTCAGCTACATCTTTACAGATGGTCCTCACAAAAACTGTTGCTAGAACCTTCCAAAAGTTGCAGAGCTGTAGTTAGCAATTTGCTGTCTAGGAGGGAAAAAGAATTAAATATACAAAAGAGATGAAATTGTGATTAAATATACAAATGACCTCCTTAATCTAGAACTTCAGATATACACTGTCATGTTGTTTGTTATCTCCAGTAACTGGAGATGTGGCCATTGTGCTCAGGACACAAACATATCCCAGATGAACTACTGCTTCCATACTCTGTTCTCTTCTTTGACCACAGAGCCTCATGCTTTTCTTTTCTCCTGCCTGTGTCACTTTGTCCTAATTTCCAGCCCTGTCCTTATCCTCTCAGTACTTTGGGTCAGATGCCTTTTTCATCCTAGTGTGAAATCCATGTCTGTGGTCCTGCGACAAGGAGAATGTCATGATAAAGAGTGAAGTGTGTAATGAGCATTGCTGTATTTTTTTTTCTTTAACAGCAATATAAAAACATAAGGTTAGAAAATATGTTATTAGGTATACTGAGTTAACTACTGCTATTTTTAAATCCCAATGGAGGATTGTTTCCTAAAAGATATTATACAAATATCATATTTACCAAACAGCCAGGTCATGGACATGCACCATGACTTCTTTGTGGATTTTATTATGAAATTTGTTCTTTGTATCACATTTATGCCACATTTCCCTCTTAAGTTTTCCAGTGTTTGGCCTGTAAAAATTTTACTGCCTTGAGCCTGTTGGCTCACACGCCCCGTAACTCCAGCCTGGCAGTAATGAGTAAGCCATGGTCAAAACTGATTACTTCATAACCACTGACAGTCAGCAGATGTGAGCAATTCACTGACCTCTGTGAGGATATAAGGTTATGGCTGGCTTGAATATTCTTCCTTTTTTTCCCCTCCAAAAAACAAAGGTTGGTTGTACGATCTTCTGATATATTCAGTGATGGCTATCACAGAAATGGAATATTCCGTCTCTCCTTTATGCAAACATATACACATTTATTGTACTCCTTTCTCTCTTTCTTTTTTTCCTACTGCCTCACTTCCTCCCAGCCCTATGTTTATTCCTGCTGTTTTATAATGTACCTTTTCCAACTCTCCTGTGTCTCCTTAGGGATGAGGAAAAATGAGAACCTCCTCGCACATTATGCATGTCATTCCATAAATATTATACAGTGACATGAAGACTTTTTTTTTTCCCCGCTCTGTATTTTTCATCTACCGAAAGCCAAGTTATATCAGTTCAGGCTTACCAATGTTCAGATTAGCAGTTCAGATCAGTTCAGGCTTAGCAATGGGGACAAAAAAGCAGGAGAGAATTAAATGTCCGATCAAAGGTGATGTCGAGGGTTAGATTGCGGGGTGACAATAAAACCCTGGCAGATGTATTGTCAACCTCCTCTTGCCCCCACTCCCCCCGTTTGCCCCTCCCTCTCCCCCCTTCCCACTCAGGACAGGCAATCGGGAGGGAAAGAAGGACAGAGAGAAGAGAGTTGGAAAAAACTAAAGATGTTTTACTAATGGTACTAATAAGAATGGAGAAAATAATACAAAATATACAAAACCAATCTTGAAAGTCTCAGCAACTGCAGAGCTGGCACCCAAAGTCCTGGATTAGACTCTGCAGCCAACTGGAGCTGGATTCAGTCTGTCACTAGGCCTCAGTTCGCAGGGACAACTAGCAAGGTCCTCTCCTAATGTCGGCCATAAGCAGAAGGGAAAAAACAAAGGCAAAAGGCAAAAAGGACGAGATCCTTGTGATCTCCCACTTTTATATGAAGTATTCACGTGAATGGAATGTTATACACAGTTGGTCAGTTTCTTGGTCACTTGTTTCTCATCGCCCCTCTCGGGAGATGTCCATCCGTGATTATCAATAAGTTTGCATTCCATTACTAGGTTTTACCAAAACATGTGTCTGGTTCTCCAGGAAAATGCAGTTAATATGAAGGCTTTACCTGACAGGCAAATTCACTAAAAGAGAAACTTGTTTTTAACAAAACCAGGACAGGTGCAAATTAGTTTATGTGAAAAGAATGATAGATTAGGATGTTCCAGAGGAGAAAAGAAAAGAAATTACTAAGGAGTATGGTTGGAAGTCCATCATACCACACATACAAAATCTGTAAAAGACCAGACTTCGGCCAACACAGGAACTAGAGGGCATTATACCAAATTAGTTGTTTGAACTCACCACAAGGACCGCAAATCGTTGCACATCATCTGTGACAGCAGGGCACCTCTCGGACCACTGCGATTTGCTGTGATGGCCAGAATTTACATTGGTTCAAAAAGCAACTGGACAATTTTATAGAAAAAACCCCAAGCAGATGCCTCCACTGGTCACAGTACTACAAGAAAATACCACTGTCTATTCGCTCTATGTGGCTCTCTGGTTGTGAACACTAGTCACCAACAAAGACAGATGATGGACAGACAGTGGATTTTTGTTTGAACTAATATATCTGTCCTCAAGAATAAGGTAACCCTGAGGCAAGCTTGTAGGTCAAAGTGGGTTTGTGAGCTTGTTATGCTGGATTCAGACGGGCTCAGTGACTTCTCATGGTGGGAGAACTCTCTGTTCTGCGGTCTAAGGCAACACAGACACTTCAAATGAATTTTTCCAACAAGGTAGTAATCTCTTTAATATCTGTGTAACAGCAGATTTTCCATTAACAAAATTCAAACGCACATCAAGTTATATAATTTTATAACTCTAAGAGCGCTCAGTTTCAATGGCCAGGGTGTATTCAAGCACTGCTTACACCCAAACATGTTTAAATAACAGAAAGTACGTACAAATGCTTCAGGTATTGTAATCATGTGACAGCATGTAAGATTTGCTTTCACACAGGTTCATTTGGAGAGGAGGCAAGGGGCAATTTTGAGATGCTCCAACATTTCCACAATTATAACTGCAGTGCAGAGAAACGCTCAGTTCTCCGCACTTTATTTTCATAAAACTTTGTACCCCCTTGTAGAGAAGTCTACATATATATTAAGACCTGGGGTTTGAATTTTGGAAATGGATTGCCAAAACCTACAGAATCTGCCCAGACAGGCCTAGTTTATCTTCCAGCATCCACTGCCCAAGCACACAGGTAACACTCCTCTCATTCAAGTCCTAAAGGGCTGTCTGCTGAGTGAAACTTACTTGTGATATTTAGGAGGGGAGTGGTTCACTGAACAGTGTTATTATCTACTTGAATCGTTTAGGGAGAAGTATATATAACTATTTTTTTCCCCTCTATTTTATTTTTAAGGGGGTAGTTTGCTAAAAATAACTATCGTTGGAGCAGCCCTACTACTGGGTTAGATAATCAGAATAAGTCCATCAATTGAAGATACTCTAAATTTATATGCCAAAAGTCTTCCTGCCATTCAATCAACATGATATTCTAACTGAAGATGTCTCAAGAGAATGTGGGTTTTTTTCCTTGTCTGTTCAACTTTTTTTTTTGCCTTGTATTTGACATATTTTCCTCCCTACTACCAATACTATGGTAATGCAAGGACCCAGATCCAAACGTGTCTTTACAGCAGCAAAAGTTTGTTACATCCAAATCAAATTTCTTTGAGACATGAAAACAATCTGTGGCAAGCAGTATTGCTCTTTGTGTTAAATAATACCTTTCTGAAGAGCTGCCCTGCAGCAATAGGAGTAGACTTCCTCCTCCATTATTAAAAAATAATTTCCTTCAAAGGCGGAAAAAAAAAAGGGGGGGGGGGGGGGGCGGGGTTTGAAAGGTACAGCCCAACAGCAACAGAAGATCTCTGAAGTTTTTTTTAAGGAATTACTAGGAATTAAGGAGATATTTTCCTCCTCCTTCCTGATTTCTACCCAGCTAGCATGGCCCAGTGCAGGCAGACACAGCACATCATTTGGTGAGAGCGCAGCCTCTGCGGAATCCTTTCCACTTTCCCAGCAGCTGGACACAGCCCTGATCAAAGTTACATTTCTCAGCACAATCCAGCAAGTTCATCCAGCCAAAAAACAGACAACAAAATCTTTAGCTTTAAGCCTCACAACAGCTTTCACAAACAGAGCAGCACAGTGCAGTTCCAGAATATGAATCCAATTGTTCTAACAGCAATGACTTCATTGCAATAAAACATAAAATGGAATATAGACAGAAAATACACCAGCTTTTAAAAACATTCTATCAAATACAGGACGCAACCAACTCTGAAATGTGTGAATTGCTTTTAGAACTCCAACCACTATTTACTGTAAAATGAAGGAAAGTCTGTTAAGAAGCTAATAGCAGCAGCAGTCTCAAAGTCATCACTGAAATTAAGATCACAGCATAACATAAGTATCAGGCAAAGCAAAAAAAATTACCAAGTTGCCCCTTCTTAAAGGATTCAAGAGCCTCTGAGTCCACAGCTCTAGCAATGGAGAAGATACGTTACTTTTCTGCAGCTTAACTAAACTGTTTTAAAAATGATTTTGAATTAAACAGATGGTGAGCATGTTTACACACGACTTATTTCAAATTAAGATTGATTTACTTGAGTTTAATCTGGGTGAAATACATTTCTAAGCTAAACTGACAGATGCTATTCTCAAAACGCAGTAAGTGTTTACACAGAGTTCTGCACCAGTTCACTTAGGCACCACTTTTCAGACAAGCAGCCTCTCTGCATAGCTGTGCACCTTCCCCAGGTAAAGGGCTGTGTGTACTCCTGGCTCTTCCTTTCCAAAAATCTTCTTCCTCTTCTCTTCAAATAGATAGCGTCATGCTCCTTTCATGTTTCCTACCAACCTCCCTATCTCCTGCCTGCGCAGAAATCAAACAGACCCAAACAAATGCATCCACGCTGCAGGCAGGGCAGGGCAGGGCCCAACCTTTGCAGCTATGACCCAGCTGACACCACTGCTGGCCACATGAGGCTTCTCCTCTACTTTTCTCCAGCATAAAGACAAACTACTTATGGTTAATATGTTTACCTTCAAGTGGTGTCAAAGGAGACAGTTGTCATGCAGGCACATATGACAGCCGAGAGCGCACAGCCTCTTCTACCTCATCCACGTTGAGTCTTCACAGGAATAAACTGTGTATGAGAGCAGCTCTACCCCTCAGAGATGACAACTTCAGGCTACTCCCTTATTATCAGCCAGCACAGAACGTAACATGCTCCTCAAGCTACTGAGATGGAAAGGTTTCTCACAGTAATTAAATTCATTTTTACAGCTTGGATCAATATGCAAATTATTTTTGAAAGGCAACAAATGTGAAATGAAAATCTAAGTGATGAGAAGGCAATAAATACATAGCTTCTAGCCTTGCTAGGACTGCTTTTTTCTACTTCAAGAAGCCTAGATACACACCTCACCTTTCTGTTGATAACAAGTTTCAGTATTAGTCAGACCCAAGATGTGTGCTTTACTAGGCCAAAAGGGAAAAAAACCCCATGTTGACACTAATACAGACCTTGGTGCAAGGACATACAAAGAAAATAACTACCAATGATTTTTCTGTTCTTGTGACCAGGAGACTCAATGTGCAACCAGGACAACATTCACTTAAGTAGCATTACTACAGAGTTTTGGGATAGACTTCTACATTACAAGCCCCAAAGGCAGTTCTAGTCATGAACATACATCTGTCAGTCTGCAGTTGTAACTACCACAACACACTTGGCCCTACACTATGCTAAACTGCAAATGGGCACGCATTTTTGTGCATGAACTTATACCCTCTTTAGGACAGAGTTTGGTCCTGATAACCTAATATGTCTCCTCTCCTTAAATGGCTATGAGGAAGTTGATAAAAACCAACAGTTCTTTGCACAGATGCAAATAACTGTATGTAGTCTAAAAACAGAGTTGCATTTTGTTAACATGATGAAAGGCTGCAAGTTGCCGAAACTAGTTGCAAAGATTTGTTAGCAAGAAGCAGGCTGACCAAAATAAATGGCAAAAGCAAAGATACGAGCTTTCAGGTCTGAAAGATCATGTTCAGCTCTGAATCAGAAGTAACCTGGACTTAGAGAGAAAAATGCTGAGAATTGCTCTCAGTTTATCATAATTCAATTGTGTTAATCATATTAGACAACCTGAGAGCAAAAGATGGTTGGCACACATGGTGCAGGGAGGGATGCTGGCAAGTGGAGAGCAATTAGACAGCGAGCCCCTGCAGGAAATGGAGACAGGTAATTACTACCTTTGAACACTGAAAGACCAGAGGGGCGATGTAAAGAAACCAGTAATATAGCACAAACCTAATCTCTCTACCATGTCCATGATTTTATTCATCTAGTAATTACGCAGTTCATTTTATCTCATTTACTGAAGATACTTTGCAGGTCTTCTTGAATCCCTTATGTGGAATGTCCTTGTAGTTAGAAAATGTCATTTATATTTTTCATTTCTGTCATCCATATTAAATTCTTCAGGGCCTGAGCAAGATTGTTACTTGACCCGGGGTTCCTCCTGAGTAGGCAGATTTGGGGAGTCAATAAACTGGAATTAGGTAAAGGGATGTGAAAAGCTCAAGTTCAGGTGCAGTAACATTTTCCCCAGTGAATGCACCATAAAACAGTAAACTGGCCTGCAAGATCCTCTGGCCATTGTGAAAGGTGGTGGGATGGGTGGATGTACCAAGTGCCAGGGAATGCCACTGACATATATGCTGCAAATCATATCTGGATGTGACACAAACACTCCGAGAAAGATACCTGTAACAAGGTCACCATGACGACCTATATTTAGTTCCCAGATGCTCTCTCTGTCCTGAGTGCAAAGCCACTCTGCCTACAGTGCTAACTCACAAATCCTATAATTGAGGTTTTGGATTTTGTTTTCTATTTAACCTCTTCCAGCACAGAATATGAAGTGGCCCCCACTAATCATCATCATTCATTTGTAACACAACGTCTTTTGTACATAATCCTGTGGGTTTTTATTGCTCCAGTTTGCCAGTGATGAACACAATTAAGTTACATGATAGTACCTGAACTGAACATGCTGTTAAATAGAAAAATAAATACACGATGATTAGTAAGTTTCCTGTGTGGCATTTAATACATCAATAAGTATGCCTTATTTCCCTCAAAACAATTTTATTGTATTTTGTCCAGATACAAACTCAGAAAGATTGTACTTATGAAAAAAACCCACATCTTTCTGTAGTGCTCTTCAGACTTCATGGTTTGCTATCACAGAAGAAATAGCATTTTAAATCTAAGCACAGTTCAGGTAGAATATCCCTAAACCAGAGATGAAATGGGGCATATTAGCCATTTTTCTGGTTAGAACAGTACCTTTTTTTTTTTTTTTAAATCCTATCCTCAATTTGCTTTCATTAAGTGAAGGAGAAAAATCAAACATAGCATCTTTGTAATCATTCAGAGCCTGTGTAGCACTGAACAGCAAAGGCCTTATGAAGTAAAAGCAGATGGACTACATTATGTACATGCCCAGGCATTTTAGGAAAGTATAAGAAGAATTCCTGGGCAATGGCGACCATAGAAAAACTTGGTTTTCTTGTATAAACAATGTTTTCCCCAACAGCTGTATTCCCCTTCCTGTTTATTCTTCTCTCCTGCAGAATTCTCTCAGTTTGGTCACATCTGTATTTCATTTATTTTTAAAAAATATTTCTTTAGCTATCCTCCTAGCCTTTTCAGATTATTAAGGCTGTGGGAATTTTCCAAATCTCAAATCTCCTTTCACAACCTATTCTGTTTACATTTTTACACTTCATTTAGGTTCTGAATTCACATAATGATCCACATGGGTTAGGAGCTTTGCCCACACAGACCAGTTTGCAGTGTTAGAGTCTTCATACGAGCAACAGAAATTGTCTAGGCAATCATCTTTATCATCTTTTCTTTCTGATTTTAAGACCAAAACACAGCAGAATTATTAAGTGAAAACAGTGGTCAGTTGTTCATTTTTTTTTTTTTAAACATTTCCATACTACATTTAATGCTTACACATTTCTATAATTATTAGACATGAGAAAAATTCTTGGAGTTTAATATTTGTCACATCAAATTTGAGAGTCCCTTTTTAATATTGGGGTAATAACAATTATTACATTAAACTTGGACTTAACATTACTACTGATTTAAATAACTGATTTTTAAAAATATATTTGTTTATTCTATTGAAACGTTACAATTTCTGCTAATTATGTGAACACAATTTTTTGGATGTGTCTGCCTGCCTTTTCTTGAAATAAATAGAAGTCTGAAACTACATGGCAATTAAACTAATTCTACCTTATTTTGATTTCAGCTAGGTTGCAGGAAACAAATTTATTAAAAAATATATTGTGTTTGTAGTCTAGCACTTCATTCTATTCTATTTTTCAGCCACTTTGCCGAATCTCACCTCAGACCCTTCTTTCTTAAAAATAACTGAACAGACGATGAACCATATCTCAAGGGCAAGCATCAGTCTCTGGGAGCAACTATATCCTACAAGCAATACCTCTCAAGATGATGTAATCTGTTCCAAGAAGCCTGCTTCTATTTTTAAATGGCACAGGCTTATTATGCTTTTAAAAGGACATCTCTATCACAAATTGTTACTTTGCTTTTAACCCAGTAACAATCATCAGTGACAATATACATGAAATGGCTTCAGAAAATCATTAATTTTATCTAATTGTCTACCCTGATTCTTACAAATGGTACTTGAAATGGTAATTTAAACTTTTAAGACTATAAAAGGTTTACACTGTGAAAAACATCTCTGCTCACGGTCACGTTTTCAGAAAAGGTGCATCTTTCACAACTGCCTTAAAATGCTTGAGTATTTTGTATGTAAAGTATCTTGGAATGTTTTGGATTCTCCACTCAATGTCGCCGAATTTGACACTGGAGAATCTCGAAAAAACATTACGGCAGAAACTGCACAAAGAAAACAGGCTCAGCACTGAAACTCCATGTGCTTTTACAAGGAGAGACAGTAACGACCAAGGAAAACCTACAATTTTGTATAATGAGCACTTTTTTGTGCGTTTTGTTTTTCAGTACCATAATTTCCAGGTAAACAATTAAATTTAACATTTCCAAGACCATATGCTTTCATATTAAAACAGAAACGCATAAACATTTTCTTACTTCTATTCCCTACCAGAATGAAACCAAACATACTCTTGGCACAGGCATGTCACAAAGATGATATGTGTAGGTGTTGCTTATCATCACATTGTAGGAGCATGCTGTTATCTCTTTGTCTCTGCCATCACACTGCTACACTAAGATGCGGATCTCAGAGCACAGTGTAACACTGTCTTTCTAAATTTAGAGTACACAGCTTTCTGGCAGTGAGCATTATTGGATCTCCTGGAATCTCACCTCTTCATCTAATGAGCAGCAGCAATCCAAATCAGCAAACAGATTCGGGGGAGCTTTTTTTATTGAAGGAAGATTTTGAAAGAAGAGTGATAAAGACGGACTATCAAATTGATAGATTTTTACCACCTCACATTCCTTACAGGTATTGCGAAAGCCAGCATTATTTTTGACATTGTAGTGCCACACACCTCATATCTAATGTGTAGTCTACTAAAGCTACACAGATCTTTCTGACATTTCCAGAGCACAACAATCATCTGCTCTCTCACAAGCAAAGACCTGTGTTACGTCACCTAAAGGCAAATGCACTTTAAGTTTTCCAGACAAAGTTTACCTTGGAATTTAATGTGGAAGTATCACTTAAAGAGACAACTGCTGTGTACAACTTTTTCTTTTCCTTTTTATTTTATTTTTTTTTAAACAAAGTTGGTAAACAGTGCCTGCCATGGCTGGCTTTAAACATCAATCACTTAAACTGCTATTTGTAACTGTGGCGGCTGAGAGTCTATTGATTGCACTGCTGTGACTGCAAGTGCCAAAGACTTTTTGTTTTGAGATGCTGGTATACTTTGCTGCTTGGAAGACCAAAAGACTTTCCAGCTCAATATCATCTGCAGATGTAATTACCATTAGAACATTTCCTTTTGGTTGACTTTTTAATAACTGAACTAGAACATCACCAATAACCACAAGACTTCTAACAGTGTCACCCTCAACTGAATTATATTTATTGGATGTAAAAAAAAACACTTGGAAAACATATTACAAAAGTGCAATTGTGTTCTGGCAGGAAAGAGAGTTTAGTTGATCTTTAAGGTATTTTTCATCTTTATATTTTATGATCCTTTGAAACTTTGTTTACTGTCCCTCAGCCAATGTTCTCAGCTCTCAGTTTCTGAGAGTTCTTATTTTTCTAGCAAAGTTAAGTTCATTTTTTCCAGTAGTCACTCATAAGGAACTGGCACAATCTAGATCTGCAAGTTTTTTGTGCTAATCTAATACCTTGATTATAAATGTAAAATAACAAAAAAAAAATCTGTAATGTTATTTATAAAGCTGGGTTGTTTACTTACTCTTCAGTCTGTTATAGCCTCTTAAATGCCTATACATTTCCTTTTTTTTTTAAACCAGAAACTGAAATTAAGTTTACAAGGATGACAACTGGCAAGTCTGCTCTTCAAAGACCACAGCTCAGCATGATACTTGTTTTTTTCCTCTTTTCCCAGGTTTTTGCATTTTCTCAGCTCTCCAAGATTTTTCAAATGCAATAGAAGATTAAAAAAGATAAAAAATCCTCAGCACATTGTTATAGCGCCTCCAGGTTTGCAGGGCTGTTTTCAGATGATGTTAATGCATGTGGGTACAAGGAGAGTAGCAGATGACAGGGTAACATCGTACAGCCCCTTCACCATCACACAAGCCAAAATGCAGTCACACCAGGCAGTGCCTGTAGGCAAGGGGACAGCAGGGGAACAGAGATGCAGGTCCCAAGCCTTCCCCATAAGTCTGCAGCAGGTGTATCTTATCCACACTTGCAGAGTACTATCTTTACGATAAATACATCTACCTCAGTGTTTCCCTTCTGACCTTTTAATCAATGCATTTATTTAGACCTTAATTACTCCCCAGCTGTCCACACAAGCTTTACCTTTAATTTCTTAGAAGATATTTAACAGACCACTTCCGCAGATCAGTCACTCCCCACATTAATACATTTATAAAAATAACAGTTTAAGTTATTGTTATATCATTAGGAGTTCTTGTTGAACCTTCCTTTTTCTCACTGCCTTTCCTCTTGCCAGATTTATCTTTAAAATGCCATTTAAGGGCATTAATTTTGTTTCAAGCATACAGAGTGTGCTACAACCAGGAAGAACTCGAGATAAACTGCCCAAACAACTCAGCTGCAAGCTGGCAAGTTTCTCACCAGCTGCATGCAAAGTAACAGCTAAAGGTCAAGGGGCCTACAATCATTTAGGACCTTTTGGGGAATATTCCAACAATTCTCTCCTGTAGTAGGATCTATTCCACTCCCTTAGCACCACTGAAGTAGTTCAGCACTCTGTACTTTGGGTAGGGCCTTTCTAACCTTCCAGAAGAAGGAGGACCAACACAAACCATGCTACTCTTCCTCCTCCCAGATCCCATGCAAATACATTGATCAAAACCCAACTCTTTTTCCAGACAGTACCCCATCTAATACATACTGTTTTACAAACTCAGATATTTATTGCTGTAATAGCCATGTTTCATAGAGACAGATACAGGACTTGCACTGTTTTCCAAGCAGATGAATCTCATAGCGTTTACAAAGCTCTGCTGCAATCAGCCCATACATCACTTCTCACCCTTACACAGCTTCAACCTCTTCTTTCTCCCATCTGAGCCTTGTTTGGTTCATACAGAAGCAGAGACCCTAGGAAAGCAGCTTTGGCAAAGCAGAATGAGCCAGACATCAGGGAATAACAGAGCCCAGCCCTCCATGGACCCAGTTCTCAGTACAGAGCTGCAATGCAGCTTGTCTCAGGGATCCCAGCACAGCCACTGGGTATTCACAAAGATGATCCGGCTTTGGTTCAAGCCCCAGAATAAAGGGGAAGCAGAGGACTGGAAGAATGATAGAAGGGAGAAACAAACATAGAAAGGATTCATTTCCTCTGTCAATGAAGCATGATATACATTCTGCCATGTCACAGATGTAACTTTGCTTATAGTTTGCTTAAAGTTCAGCATGATAATTTTTCTGGCTCTCACTTTTTACCTATTATGGGTGGCACTGTAATGTCTAGGCTTGATGAGAAAGTCTACATTGCACTGTACAAGCATCTGAGATAGCTTAGCTAAGTAAAATGGAACAGCAGAGCTTCTTGAGTGTTCTTCAGGCTGCACACAGAGGCTGCTGCCTGGTGGAAATGCATGGAAAAGTGCAACTTGAGTTGGAAGAAGGATACCGGGAGACTATCAGCACTCAGGCAATTTCTTCTATATTTTTACAACATCACAGCAGAGCTCATGCTACAGTGTACAGTCACCAGACAGACAAAACTGTCTGGATTTAAGAACCTTAAAAACTTGATCGGTGCTGGAGAATTTGGTAAAGGGCTATTAACTCATTCAAATGATTTTAAATATCACAGCATTGCCAAGATGCTGTTCAGATTCTCTCAAGCAACGTTTCAAACTTGGAACTTCGGATGGAAGACCTCTATAGGTGGAACAGCACTGGAGCGTTCATAAAAACTGCTCATTAAAAAAAAAAATTAAAAAAAGAGAAAGAATGAAGGTATATAGCATTTATATAAATCTGCAGGGAAAAGCAAATACTTCACCTGTTTCCTTGTTTTTACTCCAGTAGCTACAATCACATTGATATTGTCAAATAACAACGTCAAAAGCTTGTTCTGCAGTATTCTAGGACATTTGAAAGTGGTAGTATTGCTGGGTCTTGCATATTTAGACTGATGCCTTGAGAACAGCATTAGAAAATTCTTTCAAGTACCTCATTGTTTTGAAAGAGAGCTACAAAAATGCCAATGTTTTAACTCAGATTTTATCAGCTCTGAAAATACTCAACTATTGATCTTTTAGCCTGAGCTATTCTGAGGGAATGAAAAACCCATCTGGATTGATTTAGCTTTGGTCTCCAAAACCAAGTACCACATCTGTATACATAACGATACATTTAGGATTACATTATAAAAGGCTACACACTTGAAAAACAGTCCTATAACCAAGTGATATAAATACTGCTAATGCACTAGGTGCATTAGAGATCACTAAACCAGCACTGTTTACTTGAAATAAAAAAGATGTTTACTGAAGTAATACTTAGGATTTTTATAATCAGAATTCTGAAGAAAACTTTCTTTCAAGTGCTCTGACGTGATCAGCTTCATTAACTACTTGTTGATGTATCACTAGATACGCAGCTCCAGATCAAATACTTCCTCTGGCGATGGTATGTTTTAGAACCAAAAACCTTACATCAGTAATTATGATAGTTTTTGCAACATAAAACTAGCATGACTTCTTAAACTGCTGTTACAGATCCAAAAGTAAGTCCTAAAAGCCCAGCATTACACTGCCACACTATGGCAAAATTAAGATCTGCAAGCAAGAATAGAACAAAAAGACAACTCCTCTACTTTAATTACTTTAATTGTTTAGGACTACGATATCCACCATTACTTTTGTTTGCCTACTACATTTGTAGAGCACTAAAAACAAGCTGTTGTGTCTTGTTCAGCAACAGCTATTTATGCTTGAAGATTTCATTTTTGTAATGCTTTGTTTTTCCAAAATAAAAAAGAAAAAGTTTACTTCCTACAAGTGTTAAAATCTTCAAAAGACCAGTTTGATATGGCTGTTGCACAGATCACATATGTAGGGAAGCGGATACCAAGGGTATTTCTTTACTCTGCTGGCTACAAAATATAGAGCTTTTTGTTCTTTGCATTACAATGTGATCTGAAAGGTTTTTAGCAGACAGACAGAGGAAATAAAGGTTCAAAACACCTTCTCCAAGCTTTTTTTCTTTTTTTTAACTATTTGAGGTAACACTACAGGACTTTAGAATCTACATTCATTATTTCTTTACATCAGACTATAACTCATTTCAGACCTAGAAATATTTCACAATACTTAGTATTTCCACATTTTTACTAAGTTTTGTGAGTTTTTTTTTTTAATCTTATTTTTGTTGACCTTGAAGCACAGCAACCCAAAATGGCTGAAATTTCACAGCAGCTCACTGTACAAAGCATACATTTTAATTACTTTCCATTTATATAATTTATACCTTCTGTACAATTTGTTTTGCAAGAAAGCTATAAATCAATTTTGTATCCCCATTACCAGTACTGCTTTATTCATTTTGACATTCAATTTTTTAAGTGTTTTTCTAATAAATCAAACGCTATATATAAGCAATTGGCTGAGGCCAAGATTTTACCAATTATTTTACCTGCAAGAACTTGCCATTACAAACATTTCCCACAAGGCATAATAAAATACACGTCTGGTGCTGCAAGACTTACAGGAATATCCTGTACTGACACATTAAATAAAGATTAGATGACTAGCTGGGGTTTCATTTATTCTGCCCCTTGCTTAATTGCTATTGTCACCACTTCAGTTTACAAAAAATGGCATAGCCTCGATGCATGCCAGTCCTTTCCTGCTAGGATGGTTTATTCAGACTTTTAAAATCCTGAACTAAGTAGCACTTCCACTCACAGAATTCTTAAGCCATCAATGAACAGGGATCCTCTTTTGTACATTACCTATCTCTAAGTTACACGCACACACATATATGCATGTACACTTGAGTATAATTTCTGTTATTAGGCCTCTGCTTTCAATTATCACACAATTTCTGTAAATTCTTTTACTGCCTTTAGTCAAAGCACAAGTCATCGCTTTATACCTAAGGTCCTAATGTCTCCTAAGAGTCAAGATTTTTAAACAGTGAACTGTGAACATTATAGACTTTCACAAAATCGGCTCTAGAGCCTCACTAGCAAATGTGAATTTCTCGTGAGCATTCCTGAACTGAACGGGTCAGAATCAGTCCAAATATATTCTATACTTGCACCTGGTAGCAAGTCTACAGACTACCACCTCAGACTTGTGATTTTTGGAAGCTCTTTGGGAAAGGAGCGTTATAGCAAATTTGAGTGACAGTGAATGAAGACAATTTATGGAGGGTGCATTCCTCAACAAATTTAGCATTTAGCAGTTGCCCAAGAGTCATGAAAAAGGAACTTAAAAATCAATTCCAAATTTGCAGCTCCTCTCCAAAATCCAACAATAGCCCATTTTGAAAATGTTCGTCTTGAAGTGCACCCAAAAACTTAGCAGCAGAGACTACAGCATTTCTGTTATTCTGCTCTTTTTAGTTGCAAAAATCGATTTTCTCTTCCCTGTCTGACAGCAGATGTTTTCTTCCATGATCATTTAAAGTATCACAGCTAAGTATTTAAAAGTAGATAACCTTCTTTAAAAATATATATTATTTAAATTATAAAGTTTTAGGCTGAAGTTGAGTAGACTACTGAAAAAATCTTGTTGTTTACGATGGTATATTTCCTTACAGCTCACTCTATGAAGGATAGGTATTTCCACATCAGATTAATTGGAGTTCTGTCACATGGAAAAGATTTGTTATGATAAATGGCATCCTTAGTGCTGCTGAATTATGTCTTCCTCAGAAGAATCAAAACCATACTTCACCGTCATTCATAAGGCATCCCCTTCTAGGAAGCTACAGGAAACTTCATACCTTCCTGAACTTTTCCATCTGCTTATAAAGATCTGGATCCAGCTCCTGAGACACATCTTTCATCCAGAGTAGAGCTCCTCTGTATTCAGTCCGATACTGTTCCATTCGGTTCACTGTCAGCCATGTGTCTGAGATGGCCTGGTATCTGAAAGTCTCTACTTCTTGATGTAATCGACTCAACGGAGCACGCAGTGCTAGTCTGGGGAAAGGCACAAAGGAAAGAATGGAAGGAGAGGAACACGTTAAAGAAGTTGTTCCACAAACACAGACAGATTAATACAAATACAGACACTTTACTAGCAACCAAAGAAATATACACAGCCAAAACAGTTCACTGAAATGCTACTGTGTGTTCAGACAGTTCTGCAGTTGGTTTGGGGTACACACGAATACCATAATTTTGCATGAATATTGTGTTTGCAGCTTTCCTATTCAAGACCTTTCATTTACACATGAGTGGAAAAGAAGCCTTTTCTAATGTCAATATGTATTTTAGTCAGCCAAGCTGCTTGTACATACGGTTTTAACATGCCTCTTTGCAAGCTGCATTTAACAACTCTAAAAATCTACCTGAGGCACCTTATTACTGGATACATACCATGGATGTATCAGGATTATCATGTTAAGCCCCAGAAAAGCATTTCCATTAGCTTTTTAATCTTCAAATGTACATGTAAATAAAGATATCATCTGTCAAGTAGATAACAATCTGATTTTTTTCCTCCTTTTTTTTTTCCTTTTTTCTTAAGGAATCTGAACAATTCCTTAGAAAGATATTTATCTTTTGGAAGGATTCAGGCATTTTCCTAAATATTTCTTCCAGCAACTACACTTCAGAAAGGCAGCAGGGGACACTGTTGTCCTCCCTGTGGCAACACTTCGGTTCCTAATGGGACCTCGGAACTAGAGAGCATTACTCCAACTTTACTTTGCTTCTTCCTGCTGCTTCTGCTTTCCTCTTGGTTGCCAGAAGCCACCTCACTGGAATGGGTTCAATCAGTTTTACACCAGCATAGAGTTAGTTTAATGTGCTACTTAGCATCTTCCTAATCATAAGCGAATTTCTAATTCTGATCCAGTAACCAGCAAATTGTGCCTTCTTGATCTCCAGCTACTGAGCTAGCTTTTGGCATGCAATATAAATAAGAGCAGTCTCAACTTCAGTGTGAGCTTGAGGATGGCTCAAGAGAAGAAGGACAAACAACTGGTATTATTTTTATGTGTGTTTATTTAAAAACATACCTTAGAAATGCACTGAGTAAGAGATAAATGTGAACTTGTTATTGTGGCTTTTTTTCCCCACTTTTTTTCTCACCCTACAAATATTTACCCAACCATTCACAGGAAAATACAGTTTATGTAGCCATATCATACAGTGATATTCTATAAACAGTTAAGCTTTATAAGAAGCAAATCATCAGAGCTTTTGCTCAAAGGTGCCTTACATGTGTTTTAAAGATCCCACTCATAGCTGTTACTGGATGTGCTAATGACCAAACCCTAGCCCAAGATAAACATATAAAATTCTCGGTGCTCTATATGCAATGTTTTATTTTGAGCCAAACAGCTGCACTGTTAAGCTAAAGCTGGAAAGTATCACGGTAATTAAAAGCCCCAAAAAATCCTGCAGAATATAACGGAACAGCATTTTCCCTTGCAAATGAGGGTGACTTTCAAACTTTCATAGTCCCAATACAGTTTAAAAAAACATCATAATACCCATAATGCCTTCAAGTACTGTTGCTTCTAAACACCTAAAGCAAACATGCAGTCAGTGAGACATCCAAGGCTCTGGGTAACAACATGTGTTTGTGTGTATATGTGTCCCTCTGTATTCCTTAGCTTTTACTGATTTGCTCCTACCCAACCTACATAAGGTCAGTGGGGATCTAGGATCTTCTCCTGGGGACTTCATGGCGTAAGGTTAAAGGAGAAAATGGCATTCAGACTCCTCCCTTCTCCTCTGTCTGCTTGAGGCATGAGACTCCACAGATCAGAAAATGGTATTCCCTTACCCATTTCCCTGCCTTCCCAGGACCCAGCACCTCCACAATGGGCCTGATGTAGCATTTCTCTGCAGAGTGAGAAGTGCCACCAAGCAGGAGAAGGACCTGACATCAGCTCCTTTACATCAGGCCATGCGGATGTGCCTGTGCAGCTTTAGAACTGCTGAGCTGAACAAGCAACAAGTGAGGAGCTGGAGATACACACACCTAGCAGGTCCATAAGACAGAAAATAGGATCAGGAAAAACTACACAGAACAAGCCAGTAATATTACCAATACTACAGCAGGTTTGGTCAGTAATAACTTCCATATCACTTGGTTCCTCACACTTTTCAAACAACGAAATTAACTATGCCAATGGTGAATCATTATCATGTACTTTGTAAATCAGACAGTAATTCTGACGCACGTACCTTTGCTGAGAAGAAAAGCAGAGGGCCTTTCCTGTGGCTTTCATCATTTTTCCTGCTCTCGTTTTATCCTGAGAACCCTGTGATCGAAGAAATTTCCCCAATTCACTTTCTTCCTGAGACAGAACTAGCGAAAAATAAATGAGTGGTCAAACACGTTATTTAATAGGTTCCTAACAGCTTTAAAACTCGCCTAATATCAAACAGGCTAAGTTGCTCTAAAGCCAAGCAGCACAGAAAAAAAACCATGGAATACCTGCTTTTATCAAACAGAAGATCTGATCCACTGGAGACATTTTTTGATGGGTTTGCCCTACTCAACAAGAATCACAAAATTTCATTGTTGCTGAAAGACATCAGGATAAACACGCTATTTCTTTCTTGAACAAAATAATTAGATTGCTTAGATTACATAAAGGGCCCAATCTTGCTTATAGTAACTATTAGTTATGTTTTGCTTTTTCAATGATTTTTTACCACCAGGACTGCCTCAGCTAATTTTGGCAGAATACTTTAACTAAAGAAGTTCTGAGTTACACTACCCAAAGCTTGTTCACTTTCTTTTCTCTTGCTCTCTATTTTTCATGCTTAGCTAGAGAACTGAATTTTTTGTAAGAAAAGATATAGTACTTAAATTTAGAGAACATTCAGTTTGAAATTACTTGCATGATTGCTTCGCAACTTCGACACTCTACACAATTCAAACACTGTTTTTAATTTGTATTTAAAATACCTGAATATTCTTAATATTTCTATTTGAAATTAACTGATTGTTTTTTAAAAAAGAAGGTGAAGAAAAATAGAAGTGTTTTTACACTGACTTGTTGACTACTTCCAAACAGGGACCATGAGTCTTCATGACCTCACATCCTTACAGAAACATCTCATCTTGGCCTCATCTATTAGTCTTCCAAAGCGGCTGTCTCCTATAGTACCAATTTCTTCCCACTATTTCTAACTCTCTTTAGACAGGCAAAACAAAAAGGAAAGACTGAAGAAAATATGGATAACATTACACAAAAGAAAGTAAATTGAAATATGTCTCCAAAGCTGGATTATCTTTTCCAGGCCAGAAGTCACAGCAGCAGAGAATCTAACAACACTGATAACAGAGAACATTTAAGCGTCATTTAATGCAACCTGCTGCTTGAAACTTCCCAGATGAGGTCCCTGTCTCTTACTAATGACTGCCACTAATTACTGTTGACCTGTTAAAGCCAAGTCAGCATTATCAAATTCATTGTAACAGCATGCATTACTTAATTCTAAAACTAGTAACAAGCCCAATATTCTTCATAGTCAAGACTGACTTAAAAGAAAAAATAAACTAGTTCGGAACAGAGGATTTTTAAGACAAGACACTTGTGAATTTAAACAAGCTAAGCAAGTAATGGGAAAAAACCAAACCAAAACAAAAAGCATACTTTCTCCTCTGATTATTGCTACCTATCACTGCATAATTTCAAACGTAAAACTTAAGAACTAGGAGATCTTCAAGTAAATAAGCAAGTCTGCCTTTAGCTGTCTGCAAGGAATGTTATCTTTATGAATAACTATGATGAAACTAGTAGCTCCCCATTTTCATTTTTACTTTTTCACTTGTTAAATGATTCTGTAATGCAGACCTCTTTAGCATTTTAACTACTGCATTGGATCATACTTACAACAAATCCTTTTTTGATATAGTTCAATTGCTTTCAGCAACTCCATACATGTTCTCTGAATCGAATGGAACAGCTGATATTGAAACAAAATAAAGAAAAAAACCACTCCATGAGCGTATGCAAGAAACACGATTAAAATACAAGAAAGAGCTTTTTTTTTAAGAAATTATTAGGAATGCCCATTTTCTTATTGAACAATGAGTAATCTTTCCAGCTTGAACGTAATTTTTCCTTACCAGTTGTGCTTTACTTTCAGTTGAGTTGTTCACTGAAACTACAGACCAATCATAACTTACAAAAGGAAAATAAAAACAAAAAAAATGTTGGAAACAGATCTATTCTAAGCAGCTGACAGTTAAACAAACTACTCGTGTTGGTTTTTTTTTTTTAACTGATATCTTCGGATACATATGAAGATGTACAAATCCTTGTTTCTAAAAAATTGACAGCAGAGCAAGAAGTTACCAAAATGTCTATCACTTTTATCATATGTGGCAATATGCATACTGAATTTTTAATACTGCAAAGTCCAGTGGAACATACTTGCATGGGTATGGCAACATAGAAAGTTATGGATTTAAACTGAATTTTTTACTGGCATAGTTCTATTTTTTTTCCAACCAACTTTATAAAGCAGCAGTTTCCAAAGGAATCAGAGGGAAAAAAAAGTCAGTCTTGACTGGTTTGGAGGTTGTTTCTAGAAAACAAAAAAATTACTACTCCTTCTGCCTGTCTATCTAAAACCTCCAACATGTAACTCAAACACAAACTCCACTATATCAAGCATTACATAAATATAAGCAAAATGGACTACTGGCACAGTAACGCTGCATCTACTTGACTTCCTGGACATTTACAGGGGTCTTGTTTTTTAAACTGAGATCATGACTTGTGGTTGAGAAGCTGTTCAAGTAAAAACATGCTTATAGCATTTTATCTGGTAAACAGAAGTTTCCCTATTTCTAATCCCATGTAAGCTAAGAAAGCAACCTTCCTGATGAACCTGCAATACAGTAAGCCTGGAAGAACTCAGGTATATATTTATAAAATATTGTTCCATCCTTCCAGCTTGTTTTGCATCTTGATTTATAACCCTTCATGAAAATCCCATAGCTAGACTCATCATGTTATAAATTATCAATTGTTACAGCGAGAACTAGAGAGGTTGGTTTGTTGTCAAACTGCCTCTTGTTATATCAGCTAAAACTCAAACTGAAAATCCTAAATCAACAATTTTCTAAGAAACTGCAAGAAAAGCAGTAAGGTAAAACCTTTACCCTTATATAACAAAATAATACTGATAGAACTCAGCTGTACACTTAACTTGGTTATTACACTTCAGAAGTCCATTCTCTATCTTTTGCTTTGTGTCAAAGTCTTTCAAGCTCTTCAATTTGTAGAACCTCAATATTCTTTTTTCCAGTGGGTACAGGATACTGACAGTGGGACTGTATTTGTCCCACAGCAGGATTCCATCTCTGGTTACTTTACAGACTTTCAGAAGCTCCTTTGGTCATGACAAAACCCACTTATCTGCACAAAAGCTGCAGAGAGCAGATCACACTATGCACCTTGGTCCTTCTTGGTATATTGCATGTTTTTCTGGTATATGTGATATTTTCTAATTGTATAAAGAATGTCATTTGTGTAAACCACAAAATGCTATTTTAAAACATCTTAAATTGATATAAGCAAAGGATAAGAACGACTGACATAAGCACAAAGGACAATCTCCTGCTCCCCCTTGCCAAGTAATAAAAAACAAAACAAACCTGCCCCAAAACCTGAAAATAAATACAAATAAATTTTGAGGGACATGAATCCTTGTGTTACAAAATGTCACTATAATCCCCATTTTTACACAGGTACTTTTAGCAAAAATTGGAAAATATATTACAAGAAAATAATGAGAAAAATGTATACGCATTATTACACACTGCGTGTACACATATTAGAGGCTTGATGGAAATGAAAACAATTCCAAAATTAACAGAGAATACACATTATGTAGACATTACAAACCTCTAGTTTTGCATCCAGATCTGCATCTGAAGCCACAACATGTTCATCTTCCTTTTTTCCTGTAACTTTTATAAGTGTCTGTTTTGTTTTCCAGTATTTCTGTTGCATTTTATTGACCACAGATTTTTCTTGACTTTGAGCATATTGGTCATAAAATTCCCTTGGATAATTGCTAGAATATTAAGAAACAAAATTACAAAACTTCAATAGGATGCTTAAAAAATATGTCTAACATTCTAGATTAATATATTTTCATTAAGAATATTGGATTTGCACGCAGACACATACCTTCTAACATGCATTTCCTTATTATGCATTAATAACAAAGCAATTAAATTAGTACTATATTTCCCATCCTACTTCAGAAAATAATACACTGCTTTCAATTTGAATGTCTTTATCATGTAGTGCTGCTAAATAATCAGCTGCGAAGAATTCTTCCCAATGCACGATGGAATTATTTATAGCCCATGAATGAACTTTTTATTTTTATATAACTAGTAGGAGAGTTTCAAGTGAACCAGCAGAGCTGCTTATCCTGGAAGCAATTCTCATGCAATTTCAGCAGTGTCAGGATTTCACCAAGTTCATTTTATGAAGGGAATTTAACTACTTCTTGCCCTCCCTTTTTAACAATTGAATAGCAAAGAATTCAAAGAACATTCATTTCTTTTGAGCATGCTATGTGCAAGATATGATAGATAGCTCACATTTTTCTTTATGCAGTGACTACATGACAACTGTGGGTGCATAACAGGTAATCTTTTCTTCAAGGATTATTTTCCACTGACAAATGCTTCTGCATTCCTCTAGCAGACTAAATAAAAAGTGCAATCTAAAGACAAACTCCATATTCCACAATATTTAAACCATATGAAGATGGTTTAATAGAAAATGTAGCCTTACAATGAAATCTTGATCTCACTCAGGGTTATTCCATTATTATTTCTGCAAAAGTACATGCCCTTTCCTCATGTACATACACAGAAAGCTAAAGTGATTTTGCAGATTTTTAGAAGTAAAAGGTTGGTAAAACTTGCTATATTAAATGCTGCAGGAAAATTAAAGAAGCTGAGTTTATTTTGAAAAAAACAACTGACACTCTCCACTTGTGGAGTGTCAAACTGGGGTACGTTACTGAGATACTGCCCAGGGCGGGCAGTTCACACAACACACAGAGCTCAGGGATGCTGCCCCAAGAGGTCCTCAGACTCAACACACACACCTTTTGAGACACACAGATACATACACGTGCCATGAAATGCTAAGGCCATTCTGAAACAACAAGGCATTGGTACACATATTCCCCAAAAGGGTGGCGCATCTGCCCTACATAGTTACTAGTGACGCAGTTTCACCTGATAAGGAAGTTTGTTTCCCTGGTATTTGTTACTTGCTTTAGTTGTTTTTAATCAGTGAGTTAGGAGACAGCACATTAATCACCAAAGAGATGGTAAGAAATTAAACTGGAAGTGAGCAAGGACTTATATACACTTATATACAACACTTCTTGGCTTCTTCCCCAAATGTTAAAAGCAAAGATATTTGCCCATTTAATTCTACCCAGACATTAGTTCCAAAACTTTCATTTATGGATTTTGTTAAAATCAAGGCCTTTTTTATGCTACAGCACAAAATAAATAACACATGCAAAACATACCACATTTCACATGGAATTCTGCACAAACAAACCATTAGGCACTCAGCCTATCAAATTAAGTAAAGCCTATGTTGACCTGGTATATGCTGCACCTTTAAAAGACAAAAATCTACAGCCTCAGAAAAATAACAAGAAGATCCCCCGCATTATGACAAAATATGAGAGTTCAGTAAAACCAGCATTACCTTAAAAATAATAATAATATTACTAAAAAAAAAAATCTAACCACTCAAAGGCAGTATAGAGACCTGAACTATGTGGCTAGTTGTGTGCTTTATCCTGTGCTACAGCTGTACAAATAGCTGATCTTTGAGCTCAGCGGTCAAGTGCAGAAAACACCATAATTCATCTGATGTCAGCCAGCCTTGATATGTACCTTACTTGAGGTCACTAGAAATTCTGGGGGCATAGTGGAAGGAATAAAAAAAATGAGTTATTAATATGAGTTCACAAAAAAAAAAAGCTGGGATTAATACAGATTCCTGAATTAGAGGTTGACAAACCAATTGCACACATAAGAGGAATATAATCTTTTACCACTACAGAAAAATTCAGCTTTTAATGTCATTTGAAGAATTTACTGGCTCCTGTTTATGCTTAAGATAAAAAAACATTTATAATCACATTGCCAAAATATTCAGTGGACAATTTTTACTGGTAGACACTTCTCAATACCTTTTAAAAAGTATTTTGTGTCAAGCAATCACGGACATATTTGGGTTTGTTAAACAATCAGGAAATATAACTAAAAGGAGGATGAACTTTATTCTGAAGTTGACGACCACCTATAAACTTCTTTCCTTTAAGCAGGAAATTGATAACATATGAGATTTTTCCATCTAGTCAATTCACTTGTTTTTTCATTCTTTGGCAGTTTTTCATTTTTTAATTTTTATCCTTTTTAAACAGAATGTCTACCAGTGACTTCATAAAATACTAGATATCAGAACATAATGTGTGATAGACTTAGGCAGTGACAAATCAACATGCCAAGCACCATTAGCTCTTTAGAATAAGAAAAAATTGTCAAGGTACTTACTACTTATGACCTTCCATGTTTCCTGTTTTCTTCAGACACTTAAATAAAATAAGAAATTATCAGTTAATACAAACACATTTAAAATATAATTTTCAAGTTAGACACTAGAAAACCCCTACCTTTTCACACAGAAAATTACTATATTGTAGCATCTTGTTTATCATGTTACAAGAGAAAACTTTTCAATCTGTGGACCAAATGCTTTCCCCATGTTACACACAATCCTCACTTAAATCCACGACAAACATGTTTAAGTGATGTTGCTGATGTTGCCAATTTTATGTTGGCAAGTTTTCCAGGTAAAAGCAAATTTACTTGGCATAAATTCAGTGACTTTTGACAAGGCACACCAAAATTGTCCATGCTAGGCATCTTCCTCAGTCAAGTTTTTTCCCCAAAGTTTTAGCTACACCACAGTTCAGCTACTTTTTTCATGCGTGTCCCATTGATCTATTTTATAAAAACACTAGCTATGTCACGTCTTGAGCCACGGATTTCAAATTTAACCACCAGGTGTTTTTTCTATGAGGGAAATCACAGTTCCTGAGGATAGAATATGATTTGTATGCTTTTGGACTTCAGATTTTTAATGTCTGCAGTTTGGACACTCAGGTCTCACACTATACATTGAGCTGACCAGATGGCACACGCATCACTTCCCACCAGTAACTGAGCACACATTTTCCAGGCCAAATTTGCAAGCAAAGCCAAACACTTTTATAAACAATGAGCACCTGGCTTCTGCTCTGCTGCTTTCAGAGAGGACTCTGTTCTCCAGTACACAGCCAGCATGCAAACGGAGACACTGCAGCGTGATCATAGACAAGACCAAAAAGAAGCTCATCAGATGGTGCTGCCAGGAAATGGCCTTTGATGAGACCAGGCACAGAAAGAACACACTGACAGGCTGCACCAAGATATGAAGCTGATTGAGGAAACAGTAATGGAAAAAGCAGCTCAGCAGCTAATGGTGTTGAAACTGAACTTTGGCACTAAGCTGGGTGAGAGAGAAAAGGGGCTGCAAAGGGTGGATGTGACACTGGAAACATATCTAGCACAGTGCTGTGTACAGACAGCATGGTTAGCACTCGAGCAGCAAAGGGGCTGAACAGATTGCAGGAACCCGAACAAGGGAATGCAAACAACCTGAGTGCTTCCTCCAGCTGTGAAGCACGTGCACTTCCATTTGGAGGCAAATGGAGCCAAAACCCAGGTTTCCAATTCTAACCTCTCTGCTGTCAGTACCTGTGAAACTTCCTGGCAAAGTTCCATGAGATGCTGCAAGATTATATCAGAGCAGGAAATTTTCCCAGATTGGACTTTTTGTGAAATGCTCATAAGGAGAGACCATGAGAAAATTCATAACTCTGTCTGCAGAGCAGAGTTTAAATGTAAAGGCCAACAGCTAAACACCACAGAGGAAGAAAGAACTGTTTCAGATTGTTTGTGTTACAGCACCATTGGGTCAGACAATAAACAGAATGGACAGCATCAGTCATGGCTTTGCTATGGTTTCCAGAGCCATAAGGCACAGGCAATATTAACTCAATTTTTCTAATACCTTTATACTTGACTTCACTGTTTTAATAGTGGTCCTCCTTAAGTCAACTGTGGGTGTGTGCAAGTGAGATAAGAACACAGGATTTAGCTTGTATGCACATCCATGACTCAGTTATTCAGCAGCACGCTTGGTTTGACAGGAAGCAAACAGTCTATCTAGATGGAATAACATGCGTATTATGTGGAACAAAGTGTAAATGACCCACATGGGGAACAAGTCTAAGGCACTGACCTTACACACTGCACACATCCACCCGACTCTCCTGGAAACCAATGTCCTTAAAAACGTTATATATACATATACATATATACACACACACACACATATATATATGGATGTATGTATGCATGCATGTATGTATGTATGTATGCATGTATGTATTGGGGCCATGGTGAAACAGTTCTCATTTGCAAACATAGCTCATGCTCTTTCTTCCTAAACATCTGACCTTATATTTTGACTCTGGGATCTTCTTAGTTATGCTCCTCAAAGTCCTACCCCTATGCCCTTAAGATACTATTTGTAGGGAGTTTTTAATTCAAAGGGAGGACTATATCACAGCTGTTAGGACAGTGTTTTCACAACATGAAAATGAGGGCATGTATTCCCTGTCCTGCTGTATGACATGATGGTATTTGAGGCTACAAGACCTGCTGGGATAGTGTTGCATGGTCAATTAGCGTGGAAGGAAACCGAAGTGGAGTCTTACCTACACTGTCTACTGGAAACGGCTTCTGGCATGTGGTATCACCCAAAACATGCCAGGAAAGAGAAAGGTCCCAAAGTTCTAGGTGATGCAGATAAAAACCATGCCAGGGAGACTGCATGGCTTCACCATGGCTTCACCAGGGGAAAGTCGTGGTTGACCAACCTCACTGACTTGTATGAGGACATAACAGGTGGATAGATGATGGCAGGGCAGTGGATGTGGTCTACCTTCACTTCAGTAAGGCATTTGACACAATCTCCCACAGCATCCTTACAGCTAAACTGAGGGAGTGCGGTCTGGATGATCGGGTAGGGAGGTGGACTGCAAGCTGCCTGAAGGGAAGAAGCCAGAGAGTCGTGGTCAATGGAGCGGAATCTAGTTGGATGCCTGTATCTAGCAGAGTGCCTCAGGGGTCAGTACTGGGGCCTATATTATTCAATATATTCATCAACAATTTGGACAAGGGAATAGAGTGCACTATCAGCAAGTTTGCTGATGACACTAAGCTGGGAGGAGTGGCTGACACGCCAGAAGGCTGTGCTGCCATCCAGCGAGACCTGGACAGGCTGGAGAGTTGGGCGGGGAAAAATTTAATGAAATATAACACAGGCAAGTGTAGAGTATTGCATCTGGGTAGGAAGAACCCCAGGTTCCAGTATAAGTTGGGGAATGACCTATTAGAGAGCAGCGTAAGGGAAAGAGACCTGGGGGTCCTGGTGGACAGCAGGATGACCATGAGCCAGCACTGTGCCCTTGTGGCCAGGAAGGCTGATGGCATCCTGGGGTATATTAGAAGAGAGATGGTTAGTAGGTCAAGAGAGATTCTCCTTCCGCTCTACTCTGCCCTGGTGAGACTACACCTGAAATATTGTGTCCAGTTCTGGGTCCCTCAGTTCAAGGACAGGGAACTGCTGGAGAGAGTCCAGCGCAGGGCAACGAAGATGATTAAGGGAGTAGAGCATCTCCCTCATGAGGAAAGGCTGAGGGAGCTGGGTCTCTTTAGCTTGGAGAAGAGGAGACTGAGGGGTGACCTTATTAATGTTTACAAATATATCAAGGGTGAGTGTCACGAGGATGGAGCCAGGCTCTTCTCAGTGACAATCAATGGTAGGACAAGGTGTAAGGGGTTCAAACTGGAACACAAGAGGTTCCACTTAAAATTGAGAAGAAACAAATTCTCAGTGAGGGTGACAGAACACTGGAACAGGCTGCCCAGGGGGACTGTGGAGTCTCCTACTCTCAGGACATTCAAATCCCACCTGGACACATTCCTGTGTAGCCTCATCTAGGTGTTCCTGCTCTGGCAGGGGGATTGGACTAGATGATCTTTTGAGGTCCCTTCCAATCCCTAACATTCTGTGATTCTGTAGCAATTAAACAGTAGGAACAAGCAGCACTGTAAACTAATTCATATTTTATATTTCAGCATCACAGTTAAGCTCTACTGAAATGGAAACAGTATACATTAACATAGATATTAAAACCAGAAACAAAGGTAGAGGAACTTAATAAAGGAATATTTACTTGAGCTAGATGTAGTTTATGTGCTATTATAGGAATTATCACGGTTGTATCTGAGTTCTATTGCAAACATCTTTTTTTAGCTTGTAATGTTAGGATTTTATTTTCAAGAAACATCCAGTCTTACTAGATAGGTCATATCCTTAACCGGGTTTTCAGGAGATGCTCAGGACAACTGTGTGATCTTTGAGGCCAGTTTCATCAAAGCACAGGAAAAGCCCATTCCTATGGGCAGAAAGCTGAGCATCTGTGGCAGAAGGCCAGGACAGATTAATTTTAATGAACTCAGATGCAAAACTAATGCATGTAGTAGATGGAAGCAGGCACAGGATACTCAGGAGAATGCAAAAGCATTGCCTGAGTATGGAGGGATGGAGTTAGGAAAGCCAAAGGCACACTGGGGTTGAACCTAGCAGGGGATGCAAACTGTAACAAGAAGTTCTCTATAAAAACCAGTGGCAGCAAAAAGTAGGTTAAGGAAGACACAGATCTACAGCATGGGAGAGAATATGGAAATGCAGATGTACATTTTTGCCTTTGTTTTCACTGGAAGGTCTGTCCTGTGGCTCCCTAGTTCTTCAAAACTACTATCAGGGTCTGTGGGTGCAGGCAATTAACCATATTACAGAAAGACTGAGTTAAGAGGTACCATTTGAGGTACCTGCACATTAAGCCATTTGGACATACTCAAGTCCATGAGACCAGATGGGATGGATCTTGGAGTGCGCAGGGAGCAGGCTTTTGCCATTGCAACTATGTCTCCTCTGTTCTACTGAAGGTTATGGTGATCAAAAGAGGTGGCTGATGACTGGAGAAAGACAAACATCATATTCACCTCCAAAAAACATCACAAGGAGGATCAGGAAACTTCAAGCCCATCAACTTCACCCTCAGTTACTGGAAGAATCATGGAGAAAACCCTCCTGGAAACCACTCCCAGTCACATGAAAGACAAAAAGGTAAGTGGGAAGAGCCAGTGTGGATTTATTAAGGGCAAATCATGACTAACACAACCACCTTCTATCATACTATTAGATGACTGCCTCTGGTGAATGAGGGGCAAGTAATGGATGTTGTAACCTGATTTTGACAATGCCTTTGTTGTGGTGTCCCATGGAATACTTACAGCTTCTTGTGGGACACATCTGGAGTAGTGTCCATTTTTGGGCTCTCCATCCAAGAAAAACACTGGCATACTGGGGCGAGTCCTCCAGTCAGGGTCTGGATCCCATAATATATTTGCTCAGCTATAAGACCACCAGGCTAACAGGAGTCATTGCCTTCTGCAACTACCCAGTAAGAGATGCAGAGCAAACAGGAAAACTCTTTTTGCAAAGACACACACTGGAAGGACAAGTGGTCACACACAAGCTTGAACATGTGAAATTCCAATACAGGCAGGAAATTTTTCACCATGATGGGGACAAGCACTGGAACAAGCTGCCCAGTGAGGCAAGTGCTGGACATGGCCCCAAGCAACCTGCTCTAACTGGGTCTGGTTGAGCAGGAGGCTGGACTATGTAATCTCCAGCACTCCCTTTCAATCTATGTGATTCTGTGAAAATTCGTACAATGTAAAAGAAGATGAGATTGGAGAGCAGCAAGCTTGCTGCTACCATTGGTTTAATGCAGAAGGCTTTCCACAAGAATGGTATTAATGGATTGCAAAATAACATCGCACCATGACCACTCTGGCTACACACACAAAAAAGTATAGTATGTTTTCTTTCTAAGAGTTATCCACAATATTTTCAGCTTTTAGTCATATTGTTTAGTTTCATTCATAGCTGAAACTTAACGTTAACAGTCTTCATTCTTCAGATATTGCTACATGTACGATGTAAATTGCCCCTGCAGTCACTTAACAGGGTCATAATTTCTTTATTTTTATAATCTCTAACTTCATGTGTTGTTGCTGTCTGTTCAAGTCCAGGAACCAAAGAGGGTAAGATATTGGTTCAGCTGTAACAAAGGACATGAATAAAAACATCTGGGATAGCTGAAAGCAGTGAGGTTTTTTTTAAAGAAATTCCAAAGTCTTAAGTGTAGCCACAAAAAGTGAGAGATACTAATAAAAGCAGACTGGAAACAGCCCAGGGAAGTATCTAGGATTTAAAAGGAACACTTCATAACAATGTAACGAAGAATCCCTGCAGCCCTAAAACACTGATCCTGAGGCTGCAGAGGGAAACCCAGGACTGAGCACATAACCTTTGACTACTTTAGGTTTTGAACTCTGTTTTGCTTTCAAAGAACAAGATAGAAATGTCCTGAACAGAAATAACAAGAGAATTGCTCTTGCCAAAGATGACTACAATGGAAGCAGATGACACTAACTAGAGTCTACCAATACCTTCCCTGAAAACTGCAGTCAAAATTAACCTATGTTATCACACAGTTTTATATACAAAACAAGCTTAATTTGCTTGATGTAAGGGACCTTTTGGTCTTTTTTTCTTCCTGGTGTGTTAAGACTAAAACAAAACAAAACAAAAAAACACTAACCAACCAACCAACCAACCAACCAAACAAAAAAAATCAATAAAGAATATTACACTGACACTAATTAAGAAAAAAAATAGCATTCATCACCCCATTGGAAAGCATTTGTAGCAGAAAGTTTCCATTACCTCTGATGATAAAGCTTTACACAAATACTTGTGATCCTGGTGACAGACAGTTTTTATCTTGGCAAATAAAAGGTAGGGATACTCTAGATACAGAGAAATCCAGGTGCTGTATTGCATGCTAGGGAAAGCAGTGCTACAATACAGCTGACTGTACACAAATCCATGTTTATTGCTGCACAGTGCTGGATATGAGGTTTCCTGAAGAAGTTCACACACAGCTCCAGTTATTTTGCAAGTGCTTCCTGGTGTTTTGAGACAGACAGATGCCATCTCAGTTTCAGCATTAAACCTGAGCTGGCCCTATTCCTAATGAGTCTGCTCAGAACACAGGGGGCCACAGTGCTGAAATACCCATTCCAATACAGAACCAGCTGGGTACACAAGCCCTTCCAAAACCTTGAAAATCCCTAGCAGGACCTCTGAGGAGCCTCCAAGAAGCCTCAGCATGATGTTCCACAAACCTCCCTGTTTGCAGGCTGACAGCAGAGAGGACTGGCATAGCCTGTTGGTCTGGGTGTTGTGAAATACAGCCAAACTGTTCCCAGCTCCAGCCTGGCTGCAGACGCAGCTGCATTCATGAGACGTGATGGAACCAACATGGCCCTGAAAATAGCCAACTAAGGCACCTCTGTGCCTGTGGCAGAGCTGACCTGCATTGTAGGCTGTTTACCCACAGATAATTTCCACTGGAAGCCAAAATAGCTGGAATGCACACGGAACTTCAAAATATTTCTAGCATACTGCATTACCCTGTCTACCTACTGAGATATTTCATCAGCCATGATGCTGGAATGCAACTTGATGAAGGGCATTGTCATTAGCAAATGGCATTTCCATTCTTCCGGAAAAATTCTCTAATTCTCTATATTTTCAAAGGCCATTTGAATATACTATCTACATTTTTATTTGTAAAAAGGAAAATGCTTTCATGGTGTTTTGAGTGACTTAAAGTCCGTCATAACCTAGGCTTACCTTCCAGCTCATGCTCTGTATAACATCTGGAGATGCTTGCTTCTCTTTTTTAGCTTTATTATATTATAATTTTTTGTTTCTGCCTAAGTTGCCTGATTTCCTAAGAGCTAAACAACTTTATATGAATAGTATCTGAAGATGATTCATTAGAGAGATGGTATGAGTGCCTTCTCTCCAACAGCTAAATTGATAATAAACAATTCTGTATATCGGTATCACTCAGATAATTTTTCTTTTCCAGTGAGTGTAAATATGAAAAGTGTCATATGGCAAAGTGAAGTTCAGATCTTAATGTTTTCCTAGGTTATGAGGAAAACAATTAAAAAAAAAAAATTATCTACCTATCTATCTATCTCTATACATATATCTTTTCCCCTAATGCAAATATTTCTCCTTGGCTGAGCACTGGTTATACAGCTCTTGCCATGCTCTTAGCTTAGTAAACTGATCCAGAAGAAATCAGGAAGCAACCAGAGACAGAAAACAAGAATCTTTTCAACTCAGAAGACTGTATCTTAAAACAAATTGTTGATCTAGTCACAACTTCGCAGAACCAGGAGATGAGCTGAAATCCTTGTAAAAATGCTATAAATGTTGATCTACAGATGAAATTTAACATCCAAAGATGACATAGCATAGTTATATAGGAAGACAGTAGATTGAACAACACATCCTTTTGAGACACATCCAGAAACAACAAAAGGGAGCTGAATGAGAGGCAGAGCAGAGTTCAGGAACCCTTATGTGAATGTCATACGCTTATCAAAAAAGACACAGAAGAATCTGGACTTTCACTGATAGCACTGTCCTCTCAGTCTACTGGCCTTTCAAAGCAACTAATATGTCTGTGGTTCTTCAAATCCTAACAGACTCTCCGTACCCTAAAAATCCTGCAATTGATATCTTCAAATATGGCAGAATCATGCATTGCAGTTGATTTACTTAATATAACAGTTTTATATAAAATTAATAATTTTCCAATAAAGTTTTAATGCAGTAAAGTGCTACTAGGTAAAATAAGAAGGATTTTAAGGAGTTCTATCTGAAAAAGTTAAGAGTGATAGTTTCATTTATGTAAAACACTCTGAAGGGAAGAAAATGTGCTTAGGTGAGGGAACTGATGCCATCTGTGCCTCCAACAGCTCTTGGCTGACAACCTGTCTCCCCTAGTCTGCTCCCTGGAAGCTGTGATCAAACTGAATCAAGTAAATGGGCCTCCACAGCAAGAAGCCATCGCACTGCAAGATGAAGATGAGGCAGGACACAGTTCTGTCTTCTCTGGTGTCTGTCTACAAGCATGCAGACCAGAAGCTTCATGTTTCACTTTGACTTTCTGAAGCAAAAGAGAACAAAGCAGCCAATTGATCTGAATTATGCATATTGATGCAAGAAAAGAGTGAAAAGTCTGGGTCTATATAGGTATTTAGCATCAAGATTACACACAGATTTACAAGTACTCCTAGTCTTCACTACATGAATGGCTACCACTGTAATTCAACTAAAATGAATCTAGAGCTGAAGTTATATCAAGATGACAAATGACAAGGTTTAATTTTTCCTCTAAAGCTCTTATAGCTCATCATTGATGTTTTAATCCTGCAGAATCATCCACACTTAGCTTTAAATCCAGGAGTATTTTCATTCTGCTAGACTACTCACTACTGCAGTTGTTTATTAATTCAAAAAGTTCGCAGGACTGGTCTGCAACTGCTGCATTAGCAGTTCCTTCCATCCACTCCGACTTTTTGTCTATTCCTTTGTCTCAGACAAATCCACAGCTTTCCTACTTATCCTGTGAAGCGTATATCTTGCAGATTATCCACAGCTTCTCAGCAGAAGAAATACTGTAATCTTATAAGGGACCTGTATCAACAGAATTACTCTTTCAACCTATTTTAGGAGCTGACATTTAGAAAGAAGTTTCATACGTTCTTAAAAGAAGCACGGGGTGAAACAACATCTGTTATACAGAGAGACTCCTGCTATATTCATACACCTGGGAGGTGCTCATGGGAAAGTAAATTTGTGCTGTTTGACCCCAATTATCTAACTGAGGTGCCTAAATTACCACATAAGCCTCTTGATACTAAGCCCCTGTACAGATAGTGAATAGAACTTCCAAAGACCAAGTCTGAGCACCTGAACCAGAGCCTCACCACAGTGCTCTCAGCACACAGAAACAATGGTTTCTGCAAGAAAAACCTGAACTACATGGCTAAATCATGCAAAAAGAGCACTTTTCTACTCCACTTCTCTTAGAACTGGGATTTCACGGTGGTCTGTTGAACCACTAGGGAAAAAAGATTCAGCAGTATACTGAGTAACACATTGTGTGCTTGGAACACAGCCACATCCCATAGGATCACTGGAACCAACTTTTTTTTACTGCAAGCACTACTGGAACTAACATTTCTAGATACAATTTCTTCCCATTTTTTTTCATTTCTATTGAGGTTAATGAGACTGCCCAGCAAAAAGTTCATTTATTCCATTCCATTTATTTATTTGTCTTGATCCTTCAAAGGATTAAAAAAAATTAAAACCAAAATTAAAATGACATGCAGAAAAACCCCAAACGTATTCAAAATAACTGAAATATCAGAGAAATTTGAGTCTGTTTTCCAAGAAGTAGTTTGAACCAATGTAACACTCCCTTTCCCTTCTTTACCAAGCCGGTAAATTGTGTGGAGAACAAACCACAGTAATAAAAGCAGGTATCTTAAATGATTAAGAATGTGTAAATAAGGACTTGCACATTTAGAAACCACGCACAAGGTATGAGGAAATCTGGATGGTTTGGGTCTTCTTTCTGTCATTTGTGCACTAACTAGGCACTTGTTTGCAATCACTACGTGCAACAAAATGAGTAGTAGCATTATTGACATTAAGTATATAATGACCTGCCTTTCACTGAATTTTACACTGTCTTTTAATATTCTCTGTGCAGGGTAATGACCAATAGCTACTGCAGAGAGCTACTATTAAGTTATTTTATTCCAAAGACAATTATCATGCTTCTAATGTTTCAGAATACACAATTAACACAGGAAATTATTCTACTTAATTTCCTGGTGTAGTCTAAACAGGGAATGATATCCAGGGTCCTGTTATGCTGTCATTTAGTCTTCATATTTTTCTGTTCCCAACTCTGATATGTATAAGTTAAAAGAAGACAGTGGCAGATAAACAGAGCAAATTTGCACATTGGAAATTTATTACTCACGTATACCTAGAACTGAAGAGTATCAATCTATCTGGACTGTACTGGTTTTCAGTACTTGAGCGGTTAGAGGTAAGTTGTAGTCAACATGAAGAAGTGGAAATTTGGCATTATATCACCATGTATTTTAAAACCTGGTTTTGCTCCCACGAAGTGCAAGGACCAAGTCAACTGTTAGTATTCCTCTCTAAAAAGCAACTTAATGTCTATTTGAGATTATGTCTGTCATATTGTTCCAAAGCCAGACTTACAGGTGCAAGTGATCTCCTTTCTAGATCATAACATGTATTGAAATGACATTTGGAGCTGTTCTTTTGTTTTGTTTTGCTTTGCTTTTAAACAGTTGAATGACAAATTCCTAAGAACAGTGCTTTATCTCAAAACCACCAATAAGAATGGCACATGTTGTCAAGACATAGTACATGTAGTCTCAGAACAAAATAGTTCAAATAAATGCTCATGGATTCACCATTGGAAGACTGATAAGCAAACAATAGCCCTTCCCAGGTATATTAACTTTCATGGGGAACTTCATCCTTTACATAAATACACAGATATTTAATTACACATAAAATTAATTTTAAATTATTTTTATACTGATTTTTTCAGCTGCTTACTGTGAAATATTATAAGAACAGCACAGCGTATCAGTTTGCCCTCACATAATGTCTTTTACTTGACTTCTAGTGTTCCACTTACACTTCTGAAGAAGACTGAGCAAGTGTCCTTAGGAAAGAACCAGGTAAGTATTGTAACTGCTATGTGTGTTTTATGGAAGAATAATTTGAATATAAATAATTGAGTGACAGGTCTAACCTTACTCTGCAAATGAGCAAAGCTGTGGATATATGCAATCTAGTATTTAATCTCATTCTAAATGCACACTTGCTTCAGTTCTCTGAAATGACTATCAAATTGTTTTGCAGTACACATTTGTTCTCTTAGTTTAAAAAACAGTATTTTTAAACTTAGTAGCCAAATATTATTGAAGAAGATGCCATATGGAACACCTGCTGTGCATAGACTACAAAAGACAATATGAAGATGAGTTTTGTGACACATTCTACCCATAAACAGTCTAGAGTCTTAATCTTAGGAAACCTTCCCTTTGTATAACCTATGAGAAAAATCAGTGGAAGTACAAAAAACCCCAAACAATCATGAAACTCTTTTCACATGTATACTATAATAAACATGAACAAATATCTTCTAGAAGTTCAAAGCAATGGCTCTCTTATTTGCACAACCTATTTGCTGACACAGTCACCGCTCTCAAGTTTCTGCCTCCCTCCTCCCTTTTCATCCACACACAAGCCAGGAAGCAATGCTGTTATACCTGAGGGAAACAATACCAGGGGAGGGAACAGAGGAAAATAATTTTCTCTAGATTCCCTCAGGAGATCATTTCACATCCACGGATAAGAGATTTGGTTAACGAAAGATTTTTACCATGCACAGCAACAACAAAACAGGGTGATCCTCTTTCACCACCCTTTGAGTAAACAGCACAATCAATACAGGCTGTATATTCTTGATGGATGCACAGTCCACTCAGCTCTTATATTGCTCTTCTCAGATCCTGGCACCCCAGCCGACTGTTCCTAGAGCAGCAGTGATCCCTACGAAGCTACTCGCAAGATGGACCCGAGTACTGTTTCAGTGACTCGGAACAGACAGTTCCCAAGGTTGATGCAAGTGATTGCATAAACAGTTAAAATGTCCCTTGGTTTGCCATGGCTAACAATAGCCACAGGAAAAACTGCTGTGAGACTATTGTTACCAGCAACAAGTAAAAGATCAAAATGTTTCCGCTGTTCTTGACTGCTTGGTTCTTTGTTTAACATTCTTCACTCTCAGGGCTTTTGTATTTTTAATGCTTCTCCATCACGTGGCATAATTTTGTCTTTAGAGTGATTTTATGGTTGAGAAGGGGCAAAATATCTTGAAGAATCAACTACTTCAGAGCAACACTGTTGAAGGAGATTTTGAAATAAGTATTAAAAAGAGTCTTTGAGGACATCTCTTGCCTTTTAGTTTAGCTGAGATATTAGCACTTTTTTTCTGCCAAATTGTACCAACAGCTTTCAACACCAGTTTAAGAGTGAAAAGAGCTGTTATTATTCTTTTCTTCCAGATAAGGTTAGTTGGGAATTCATCAGTGCAATTTACTAGCCCTGTAGAGTATGGATAACAGAGAAGAACAGGCAAGCTGGGTGGGCTTGAAATTCTGCTAATGGGAAGAAACCCCAGCCCTGTAGTAAGGTCCAACAGGAATTTTATTTTGTGCTTTGTTATTCCATCCACATCACAATAATATGATCTGTGAAAGAAAAATACTCAAGAAACCTTCCCCCTTCCATACAGTCATAACTGATCATCTTGAACCTGCAAACCTTCAGTAACGTGCATATTTGAATCTCAGCTCCCACAAACACAATTGAAGAAATCACCATTACCTAAAAAGCACTTAATTCTTTCTCCATTAAGAAGGCAGCAAATTCCAGTTACAAGCATCTAACTCTTGAGTATACTGCTGTTCGAACCTTTTTGGAAATAACAATGTTTCATCCATGACATTTTGATAGTAAAGAAACTTCAGAAACTCATTTAGACCAAGGTCTGGTAGCATTTAGCTGCCACATCACCTTCCAGTAGAGCTTGCCATGGGAAGAAATGTGACTGGTTATACCAGTTATGGCAGTTTGCTACACAAAAGACCTCTGTGGCTTTATACTAAATTCCTTCTTCAGTGGTATTACCACAAACCTTAAATCATAAAGGTACTCAGATTAAACCAATAGGCTACCTTACTCAAAGCAGTATAAAACATTGCTCACGTCTAAAAGAGATGCTTCTGGACATCAAGCTACATACTGCTAAGAAATGCAACTCCTATATCAGTGCGAAGCAGAGAGCACTGTCAAGTGGTACTTCCACTCCCTCCTTGGGAACCCTTGATGGACAAAGTGGAAAAAGAGAAGAATACCAAGAAAATCAGATGAAAGACCATAACAAAACACAGTCTGCACTGAAGACTCCAAAACCCACCCTGCCTTTGTTTTTTTTTTTTTCTGGCCAACTTTGGAAGAGTGTTTGAACATGTTTTTTTTCTTTGCAACAACAGCCTTGCTAGACCAAAACATGAGAACAGTTTACTTCCAAGAAGTCTGATCTGGAACAAGAGCCACAGCTGCTTTTTGAGACCCAAATTAAATAAAACCCATCCAGAAATTGAAAGAAAGACAATAAAAGAATGAAACATGAGAGGAGGGAAAAAAACTAATAAAGAGGTACTTCCTGGAAATAAATTAATAAACGGTCACACTGCTTTAAAGCAAGGCTTACAGACAGGGGCAAAATATCATAAACAAACAAACAACTCCAATACCAAGCTTCTAAAATAGCCACACAACGTAACCTGAGGGTGGGAGGTTAAAGGATGTACCTGTGAGATTACCCAATTCAGTTTTGCATTTATAAATCATAACTGATGCAAAAGCGAATTACTGTTTTAACGGAGTCCATGCAGGACCTTGAGGCTATCAGCACTACACAAACCGGTGTGGAACAGGAGACTTATTTACATTTGGTGCTGAACATGCACGCAGTGAATAAGAGAGCACGGTGCCCTTCACCCCTTCTGCTCATTAGAAACTGACCTGACGTTTTAAGTACTTTTTTCCCTTCTTCTTAAACGACTAGAACAGGTAAACAACATTCATGAGCCAGGTGGATGGATGCAGATCAAATCTGATTATCAAGATCAACCTTTCACAAAATCTAAGTTTAAATTAGAAGTTTTTGGTCTTTATTTGGTTTTTAATTCCAATTTCACTAGCTGTTAACGCCTCGCTGCCTGCTTTGATGACGGACATTGTCTCGCCACCGGCAACCCTACCCCGCGGCCGGCCCCGAGCCCTCAGGTAAAACCAGGGCCGCTGCCGACACACACGGCAGCCGGACACCCCGCACCTCAGCCCGGAGCCGGAACCGCTGAGGACAAGCGGCCGTTTCCCGCCCCATCCTCCCCGCTTCCAGCGGGCAGAGCGCCAGGGAGGATGTGCGGGAGGAAGGGAGGCAGAAACGGATAAATGCAATAATCATGGCGAGATAATCGCACGGCGGGAGGGGGAACACCAGGCAAAAAGGAGGAGGAGATGCCATCTTGTGCCTCGGAAATTTCACTCCCGGACAGGTCCGACCCCGGCGGCACCCGCCGCCAAGCCCTAACGGGCACCAGCGCCTCAGGCCCGGCCGCCGCGCCGCCTCCTTCCCCCCAAGAGGCGGGCGGGCGGGCAGCCGGCGGGGGAGGCGGCGCCCACCCAGGGCTGCCCGACACCGGCCGCAGCAGCTGCTGGCAGAGCCCGTTTTCCTCGGCAGGCTCCGGCACTGAGCACAGCAGGTCCCCCCATCCCGCACTCACCTCGCCCGCGGCGGAGGGGAGGGCTGAGCCGGAGGCGCCGCCACCGCCCCGCCAGGTGTTCCAGCGCCGCCGGCGTCACAGCAGCGAACGGAGCCGCCTCTGCCGGCGCGGGCGGCCCCCGCAGCGGGGCGGAGCCGCCGCCGCCCGCCCAGCCCCCGAGGCGGGAGGGCGGTGGCTGCCAGGTCCGAGCCAACCGGGGCCGCCGGTTTCCTGGCGTTGGCCTCGGCCGGGACCGCGTTTCCTTCTCCTTCCCGGCCGCACTTGGAGAGAGGCCTGAGGGGAAGGCGGCAGGAAGGTCTCTCCGGCTTCTGCCCCTTCGGGGCTCCCCTCACCGCTTCGGTCAGAACCCCAGGCTCTTCTCCTCAGCCCCAGCCTGCTGGGGACTGCAGGTGTCCCACGAGGAGCATCAAGGAAATACTAAAACGTTTTGGCTGCCTTAACAAGGAAGTGGAAACTTAGAGAAAAAAGCCCTGTAACATAGCAGGCAGGTGTCAATATTGAAGGGGATCAGGAGAGTCTTGCTTTTGAGCTCAAGTCAGAAATGGGTCATTTGGGATTTTGTGAGAGCTGTTTTAAGTACTTGAGGTGGATTTTAAGCTGATTTCAGAGCTTGAAATGAGGGGAAAAGTTCACAGGTGGCATTTGAAAACTATCTAAGGGGGAGGTAAAAGGAGAAATAGGGGAGCAGGAAGATGGGGTGAAAAAGTTATCCCAGTTAAACAGGGAAGCATTGGCTTCCTTGTATTGTGCACGACAAGAGAAGCAGGTTAAGCACAATGTGGAGAATGACAGCGGGAATGGAGGAGATGAGGTGGATTTGGTAGGGCCCAAGGAAAGGGTTGAAGAAGAGTGAACTGGAGGGAACTCCAGAAAATGCAGAGGGAAGAGAGAAGGAGTGGAAATGAGAACAGGAGTGCGGCATCATTTGTAGAACCTTACACAGGTCTGAGGTGCTCATGTCGGTGTCTTGGTGCTTCTGCGAGGCGTAACTGAACCACTTCAATGGAAGCTGCGCATCTAGGAGCAAAATGCAAGATGTTTACAGCAATGGGGACTTAACTGTGACACAGTAGATCTGAAAAAGACTTGGGATCCTAATGGGTAGGTAGCTAAGCATGCACTCCTAGGGCACTGGAGGACACAAAAGGGATAATTTAATTATAAGGCTGTATAGCCTGAGGAATTTCAGGTAAGATTTGAGAGGTTGTATAATTGCCCTAATTGGCACTGGTGTGACCACAAGCATCAGGTCATACCTGAGCATGGTGTACTTGGTGCAGATGGTGCACTGCTGAACTAGAATGGGTTTATGGCAAAAAATATGGAATTTCTTTCCAGAGCTGCAGAAACCCTAATAGGGTAGTCTTTGTGTTTAAATACAGTAACAGTGAACAAATATTTTCATAGCAGACAAATTTCTTAATGGGGTCCTCAGTCTTGCAGAAAAAGGTATAACACACTTCAGAAGCTGGAAGTTTGGCATACAGAAAGTCTGATGTTAGATATGTCATTTGCCTTTAGATGTTATACTGTAGATACTGTTAAGCTGTGCTGATCAGCTAGAGTTCTTTTTAGAGCAAATAGAGAGAAAAAGGTGCATTTAAGGCTATGGGTTATCTGATTTATTTTATTTTCCAATGAAATTATTCCCTGGACATGAGTTTTCTTGACCACAAGAGAATAACTGGCTCAGGTATAAATACTTGCATTAGAGATATTAGCTGATTGTCAAGATGTTACCATGAGAGGAAAAAATGTTAATGGAGTTACTTCTTACCTCTCAAAAGGGAAGTGGTGCTAGTAAGTGACAAAAGGTCTCTCTGCAGTGGATAAGGATCTGGGATCCCTTCAGCCAGGTCTGGCATTTGGTTTTGGTAGTTTTTCTTCGCAAGTGAACCTGAAGAACTCATTGTGTCTTTTAATGGCATTTACTTGTGCAGATCTTCTAGAAGAGGGTGAAAAAAAAAATCTCACAGCATGTGAAGGAAGTACTTTAACTGTTGCAGGAGCAGAACCAAGACACAAAGCACAAAGGGGCATTTTATTTGGTAAATTTAAAAGTATTGTTTTTCTTAGTTGTACCAGGGTAAGGTAGGCAGGCAAATAGTTCTGAATAAACTTTGATTGTAATAATGGAACTATTTTTTTTTTTTTGCCAACAGTTAAACATGTGTATGAATGTACCTGGAATCAGGGACTTAGGTTAGCTCATTTCTAGTTTATGTGAAGCCAACATTCTGCAAGTTACAGACAACTTCTAGCATTGTCCAGTTTAATGTCTTAAAGGATTAGCTATGATTACTATATAACCTTAAAAATAGTTTTAAACCTCTATTCCTCACTCTAGTGCAGGCAGTTCTTAATCTTTTCTCATGTTTCATATAGTTTATCACCAGACATGAATGTTATAAATACAAGCAAGTGCCATCTGGTTGCTCTAGCACTTCTCTTATCTCCTATGGAGATATTCTTAGTTCAGCAGAAATACAGAAATGTAACTACATAAAACAGCTATTGCAAGTGATGCATGATATAAGGTGTATTACTATGTTTCACAAGCTTAGTTCTTTGGCAGAACTGACTGGGTGCATGAAACACCCTGAAGCATGGTGCTACATTCATTCTGTCACTAACATTTTTTCCCATTTGAGCAAGTTATACAGTTGTTTAAATTACCTAACCAGTTGATCCACTGACCTTAAAAAAAAAAAGTCCATTTTTGCTGTTTTATTGAAATCCGTATCCTCTGGTAAACTGAGATTCTTTGGATAACATCGTCAAAATTGCTGTAAGATTCAAGCAAACATAAAGTACAGCTCTCTGAGGTGTAACTGTTAACCACACCACTGTTGGAAATGTCACATTTTATGAGCAGACAACTGACTTTCCCAGCCCTAAATCACACAAACCTATAGGTTTTTAAGAGTGAGCTAGCAATAAATGTTAGTGCTCTTGTAAGATCTTTTCTGTGTCTGAGCCTGTGCTACACTTTGCCCCAGCTGCATTTCATTTGTGAGGACAAATAAAGATCGGAATCATATGTTGACTCAGTGAGACTCATCTTCGAGTCATGTTTACTATATCACATTACTGCTGCAGCATACTATAGGATATGCTCCACTTTACACTTAATTTGGTACATTCTCCTACATTCTGTGCGATTCTGTGCTATTATAGAATATAATCTTAACAAATGTGTGGAGGGCTTTTTTCTTCCAAACCTAGGTTATTATGTTTCTTTAAGTAATAAGAAAGAAATTCAAATTAAAAAAAAGGAAAACCATCAGAAGTAGGGAAGAGTAAACTAGAAATTCAAGTATTTTGGAAGCCCAGTGAGCTGTTCATCAGTTGAAGTAATAGCAATGATAATTTTTCTGTTTGTGTATTATTTCCTCAGGATTTGCATGTGCTGTAATTGTATTCCTCATTTAGATGTATCTGTGAATTAGTTGCTTCAGAAATTTGCATAGTGTCAGATACCCCATAAACAACACAGAGGGTTTCTCATCTTCCCTGGACTGTAACATTGTTATTATTAATTGATGGTTGAAGTTTCACACATTACGATGTTTTTTAATCTTCCCATAATGCTTCGCTTGCCCCCTGTTTCTTGTCCACATAAGGAGGTACAAACATCTCATGCTCTGTTTTATGGACACAGTTGCTGACTATTCAAGTTTCTGCTCACAATATGGACTTCATGGGGAGGGAAATGATGCTCCCTTTAAACTTCCTCCAGTCCCTTACATGAATATTTTCAGTCTTTTTTGTGTTCTTCGATCAATCTGCTAGTCTTTTATGTTTCTTGTTACACAGTTCCCAGTGTCATGAACACCACTGAAGTTTATAAATGGCTTTTCAGTCTTTAATCTGTTTTCAAACTTCTTAGCAAAATTATCCATCTAGTTTAATGTTGTTTAATTCTTCAGTTTGTGTTCTACTGTTTTGGTATTTATTTCTATGGTTACATAATTTAGCACTAAAAGGCATTTAGTTTGTATTGTTTGCATGACAGACCTGTAAAGTAGAACATATTCTTTTGTGAAATTAACATTATGAAGTGAAGGAGCCAATGCATACTGGGATCCAGACTCTGCAGAATGTTATATTCCTACAAGCAGATTAATGAGAGGCTAATGTAGGCCTGTTCTAGTCATCAGTTGAGGAAATTATGCTAATATAAGGACTGCTTGGCCACTTGTGTCTGTGATAAACATGATTTCAGCTTAGTGATCTGCTTTAGGCTATTGGCAGTTTCAGAGATTAAATTAATTAATGATTTGTTTCTGTTTTGAAAAGCTGGAGAATATGTTCTAGGATAGTGAAGCTGTGGAAAGGACAGCCAGGTTTAGAATTAGAGGGCTCCAGGTTGAGGTGGTGCACCTCTGACTATTAAGGTAGGACTAAAAGTTTGCCAAATAAGAGTCAGCCTGTAATAGTAGCTTTCATGATGTTTACTCCTCATTACTTTCCTTTACTTCTGTGGACTTAAAACAAAACAGTTGTGAGCACAAAGGCTTGTCTGGGTTTTTGTGTGTGCAGGATTGATTTCACTCTAGATATTGTCCAAAGTCCTGACTTTTAATGTTGCTGTCTGAGTGGATGTTAATATACTCTTTTTGGCAATTCATGAGGAGTGAGCTGTTCAATACTTCTCTTTCCTCTTGTCTGGTTGTCACAATATTGTTGTTATCATACTTTTTTCTACTACCCTATATTATTTCTCTCCTTTATTATCATTATCAAACTCCTTAGATAGTCTTGCAAACAGCACACAAAGTACTCTTTCTTGGCAAATACTGTTCATTTGAATGCCAGGGATGGAGCATGTGGAGTGACCATCTATTTTTCATATCTGACATTTTGAATCAAAAGAGCTGTGTTAGTTAATCCATTGTTTAGATGGAGTTGGTGTTTGTGGAAATTCACTAGAGAATTAGGGAGGCATTTAGGAACCAGGTTTATCCTTAATAAAGTCACATAGACCATAGGAAGATGAGAACTGGCATGGTGGCAATTTGCACTAATTTCCATCTGAGAACAATAATATAGAAAAAAAAAATCTCCTTTTAAAGTGTTTACTTGAAAATACTAATTTAAACACAAACACAACCTTCAGTCATCAGTTGTATTCTGAAATGCAGGTATACTTGAATTGAGGTTATCTTCATCTGCTGTGGACTTGGGTAAACAATCCAGCCCCTGCAGTATGCTACGAATTTATTAATGTATGGAACAGTATTATTAAATAATCCCAGCACAAACCCAAATCCTGTAGTTTTGGCCGCTATACATACATATTGCAAATAGCAGTTTCTTTCCCAAAGAGTATTATGGTTGGAAAGAAACTGCAAAATGGGAGAGAGATGACAAGGATTGTTGCTTCCGCTTTGTAAATGAAAAATTGAGACACAAACAGCTACAATGATTTGTCAAAAGAAGCCTATGGCAGAGCTGGCCAAGGGTTCTTGCATTGATTTACAACTGTCTTGAACAATCCCATCTTCCTTCCAATGTTTTCAGAGGCTGGAAATTCATAAGATGTTCTTGGCTTTTCCACAAGGTTGGGGATAGAAAGGGAACACAGTACTAACAGAAACTGTGTTTAGTAAATACAACTTTTTGGGAAGAGGTCACATCAACAAAATAGTTCTTCATTTAATAGATTTGCATAGTGGCAATATGAACCAAACGACACTTTCTTTTTCTTTCTTTTTTTTTTTTTTTAGTACAATTATTTAAAAAACAGTAATAGAGTAAATACAGGCTGAAGCTCTCGGATGGTACCATGTTCCCTTTGATGTGTTCATGACAGTTGTTTCATCTAAAAAAGATAATATTTTAACAATGATACTAAAATATTCTTGTCCATTAAGAATATGAGTCACCTCATTTTTAGAGCTCTCCTGGAGACATTTCATATGTTAGGAGGATGAAAGTCTGTTAAAAAAAAAAATCTAACAGCTGTTATGCTGTGAGGTCTCGATACAGCTTATTCCCAGAAGTATGAGAGTAATTCTACTACATCACAAAATCTTGTAGAACATTAACTATTGCAAGCAACTGCAGAGACTGATTTACTTTGCTCATGGATCATGTAAACACTTCTCTATTAAAATGTGTACTTACTGATTTTTTTTTAAAGGTATGATCCTTAATAGATATTTGTTACCAAGTAAGACTATGGCTTGGTATCTCAGGTTCCTACTGAGCACCCTCAACAATCCAGACTGCAGATAATATAAAATATTTTGTTTTTTCCAAAATATGTTAATGTTGAGTTTGGTAAAGTATTCTGATATTTGCTTCAAAATAAACTAAAATGATGTTTGATAAACCTTTGTCACATGTGCCAAAGAATTCTTACTGATAAAACAGAAGTAAAACCGAACATCATGGTTTAAATAATCTCTGAGATTTCAACAGGTTAAATCAGATCCTCCAGTGCTGCATAATCTCTTTGCCCTCCAAGACAACCTGATCTAGCTGTCCCAAGATAACCATGTTGACATAGATGATATTTTTTTCAGTTCCTTATGACATAAGGGCTTTATGGTGTTTTTACAGTCTAATAGAAAAAATGTGGCATTGCTTGAAATTGAGGAACAGAACAGTGGTAAAGTTTCACCTTCTAATATCCCGAGATTTCCTATCTGAGGGAAATATATTTACTAATCATTTTGGTTTTGGTTGCTCCAACAAGAGCTGTGGAGGCTGGTATCCTGAAAATACTGCTTAGTCCAACTTCACTACATCTTTGCATTTGAAAAACAAACCACTTAATTTTCTGAAGTGTAAGGCAAATTTTCTATTTTAAAGTGATGGAAAATATCAATTATTATAGAAAATTCTAGATTTCAACCCTTTTAATACTATGCTTTTGAAAAGCACTTCACCTCACCATTGGAATATTACTGAGCTGAACTGTGAAAAAAGGAAGGTTGAAGTGTTCTTTTTAATAGAGAAAGTATTTATTCTTCAAAATACTGCTGTATCTCTCATTCAGCAGAGATTTTTTCCCTTCCTCTTTTGGGAACAACATGTATCGTTTGTCCCAGGAGACAAGCTGTACTCTCACAGAGATTCAATATTTTCTGTTTGTGCTGTTCTTTTTTTTTTCTATCACATATATGTGTATTTCACATAACTAAAGATGAGTAGGTTTCCTGCATGTTGCTCCTGAGATTATCTTCAGTCTGATTCTGCCAGAAGGGTTTTGATATCCTCAGAACATTTAGCAAAGGTGAATATCTTGGGGTCAATTAAACCATTTTGCTTACTAGGTTGATGTACTGTGGCTCAGCTCATTCTTACTGAAGAGAGATCAATATTTACTTAAAATATACATTAAAAAAATTCTTGAGATTCAGCTTCTCTCCTATTACAGGATTTGAAAAAGGCTCTTAAATTCCACAGGTACTGTTAGTAAAAAGACTTAAAATATCCAAGTAATTTTTGAGAAATCATATTTTTTTGTTTATTATGAAAGCACACTAGATTAATTGTCATTTTGAGTTATCTAAAACGTGGATCATCTTAATACTTCTAGAGATAAAGCCTGCTAAAATTTGCTATTTTCTCATGATCAGTTCAGTGATTTGTACCACAATAGTTTACTGTGCTGAGCTGCTGCACTGAAAGACCTGTCAGCTTTTCCATTATCACATCCTTTTTGGAGGGGATCCTAATTCATTCATTTCAATTCCCATCAGGATAAAACTTGTCTTATAATACATATTATTGGTAGCTTTAAATTCGTTTGCATTTGGAAATGCAAAATATGTCATTCTCACAGCTCTACTTCTAATCTGTTGCCTCTACAGCACAAGAATTCATTAGACTGAATTCTGGAAAATAAATTATTCAGGGCTAGACTGTTCCTTTCAGCACAGCCTTGATCCATGAGTGATGTGCAATCTGTGCAGCTTGAAGATGCTGTGCCTTTGAGACACTCTCCTCTGACACGTTATGGTCTTGCTTCCCTCTGGTCTAGACCAACAGCTCATTTTATAATAACTTCTCGTATAAGATGTTGTTCCCGTGCAACATAAAGAAGAGAGCTCTATCTGTTCTCCTTCCCAATCAATCTGAGCAATGAAAAATGTGTTATTTACTATTTCTACATACTAGAACACAAGATTTAAGTAGCCTACTCATTGGTACAAGGGCAAACCTTTTACACACCTAGCTGCTCTGACAGAGGAATACAACCCCAGTGCTATCTTTCCTTTTTGAAAATGCAGTTAACAATTTCTCAGCTATGGTGGGTTTTCTTGTATTTGACAGTATATATTATAGTGATGAGCAAGTAATAACACAGTGAAAAAATTCCCTGAATAGATTCATTGTGGCTAAGTAAAAATTTAGAGTTTGAGTCCCTTAAACATTGTTTTCATGAGCTACAGGTCTAATCCAAAGTCTCAATGACTTCAGTGACTGTTGGTTCAAGCTCCTGTAGTCCTCTGTTTATGTAATTTAATGGTTGGGCTTGGTTGTCCTTTCCAATCAAAATGATTCTAATTTCAGGCCCAGTGAGCTCAGCTCAGTCCTTTAGCAATATTTTTGTCCTGAGTTCCTTAAAACCAAAATGAACGTAATCTAAATGATCTAAACCGAACAATACTGTAACTCAGACTAAACCAAGATGCATTTATGATGCCTTTAACCTCATCTCTCAGTTTAGCATTTCTCTTTCGAACCAGGAAAACAATGCAGAACCAAATATTTAAGTTGAGTAATGTCGAAGACCTTGAGCTATTTAGCCTTACCAAACATGCACTACAAAATATGGCAGATAAAAACAAATAGATTAAAAACCTCCTCCCTTCCCATTGGTTTTACACCTAATTTTATAAGGCTTTTCTGGGAGCTACAGGAGAATGTGTACCATCCTAAATACATTTATAGGTATTTGTTGGCAAGATCTGCTTGCAGGCCTCCCACATACCTGTGCCTTGCAGCAGAACTGTGGGGAGGGAAGTACTGCTCCTGGCAGAGAAAGGCTGGGCTAAAGACCGCTTAGGCACACTGAACATGCATCAGTTCATCGGACAGGATGAGGTGCTGGCTGGTGTCATGGAGAGGGTGCTATCTGTCGTCCTGGGGAGGCTGTGATGACTGGGGAAGATTTCTGATGACTCGAAAAAGGTAAACATCACACCTGTCTTCAAGAAGGGCAAGGAAGGTTATCAGGGAGGTGCAGTCTGTTCAGCCTAGCCTCAGTCTCCAGAAAGATTGTGGAGCCATTTCCAGGCACTTGAAGGAACAGAATGTAATAAGGAGCAACCAGCATGGATTTGTCAGAGGTGAATCATCCCTGGGCAATTTAATAGCTTTCTGTGATTAAATAACTGGCCCTTTTAGTAACTGGGAAAGAACAAACGATTTTATGTGCCTTTACTGTCATAAACTTATGTCAAAGTCTGCCATAGCATCCTTATGTATAGCCAAATTAAAGAGATGTGTGGCTTACAATGTGACTGGAAAACTGTCTTAATCACTGAGCTCAAAGAATCAGTGGTTTAAAGTGGTTTGAAGTTCATGTAGCCACTAGTGTAGCTCTTCTGAGGTTGATCCTGGGTTGACATTGTTTAATGTCCTCATTAATAGCCCAGATGATGGGATGGAGTACCCTCAGCAAGTTCATAGTTGCCACCAAATTGGAGGAAACAGCTGATATACTTGAGGGCAAAGCTGCCATATAGGGGCATCTTGAAAGACTAGAGAAAGGGGTTTAGCATGTATGTGTCTTAACTTGTAGATGCATATATGTAGACTTACCTCAGGACAGATATTATACGGGAAATGCCTATTATCTATTTTGCAGAATGACTTAATTATGACAAAGAGCTTTAAGTGTAGGAGCATTATTCCTGTTTAATACAACTATGAATCAGTGACATGGTCCAAATCTCTGAACAGAGCTATGCCCTGCCTGACACTCAAGATACGAAGCAGAACACCTACCACATAATGCATCCTAAAATGGCTATGCAGCACACAGGTATAGTCAGATTCGATAGACAGGTTTCCAAAGAGCACTCATGTAAATGTCTTTCCACCAACTTGAGTCATGCCACAATTTTACTTCTAATGGCACAGTCATGTCAACTGAGTACAGCCTTTGGAGAAAATAGCACAAATTTACCTTATGTTGCTCAAAAGCACAGAACAAACTTTATCATAAAAAACACATATATTTCAGGGCTGCAGAAATATGTAAACACTAGTATTTCTCTTTCATCACATCAATGCCAAATTCTTCTATTACATTGCTATAAATGTGAAATGAATGGACTTAAGAATTTCAGGTATATGTTTCTAACTGAAGCCAGAATTTGACATATGAAGCTAGAAAAATCAAACAACAAAACAGTCAGAAAACATTCAGTGATTCTTAATGAGTCAAGCAAGTGCGGCTGCAATGTGGTGAATCACAAAGAGGGCAGTAGGTCTTTCTTTGGTAAAACTTATACTCAGGTTCAGTAGGAACTGATTGAAAGTAGTCGTGATATTTTGCATGGATGGGAGGCAAGATTGGATGCTCTATTGTGGCATTAGAGACAGTATATTCTTGTAACATGAATTTTCATTTGTTACAAATTAATTTCTGTGACTGAGGAAGGAAACTCCATAAGGCCTTTGTTGCCAAGAAGAAATAATACTGTTTTGTGGTCAGGAAATGATTGCTTTGTATGGCTAGGCTTCTCCATGCCTTCTGAAAAAAAGGCTTATTTAATTATAATGTATAAAAGTCCTCTTTCTATTTCAGCACACAAATATGAACTTACTATTCTGGCCTTGTTTAAACTTACTAGCTTGTATACTTTTCCAGAAAGATACCATTCTCTAACCTTATCACTAGAAAGCAATAGTATATCAGTGTGAAAGAATTATTCAGTTTTCTGCACATTGGCTCTTCAAACAAAAGTAGGTTATGAGTATGACATCAACGTAGACTTACACTATAGTAAGCCTTTATCTATAATGACAAACATCTCATCTTAGGTGTTTTCAAGTAAATTATTGCCATTTTTCCCTGTGGTTGGTATTCATTAGTGGAGCTCATAATTTCTAAACTCCAGTCTGCTGAAAATAGTGAAATTAGATCAATAGAGTTGTGTTTAATGGCTTGTGTTATGCAGCTCATCTGAAAGAGCTCTAAACGTACATTTTCATAAGGTCTGCATTACTCAACTCATTGACCAGAGTGTGGTGATGAGCTAATGCTGTTATTTTTAGCTCCTGCAGGTTTTATCCAAGGCATTTTGGAGATGAAGAGGTGGAAGGAATGACTGCACTGAACAGAGAAGCAGGATGCATTATGAATGACTTTTAAGTTCTGTTTTTCAGGAATGAAAGTCAGTCAGACTTGAGTGATGTTGTAACTGCAATTTCCTCATTTTAACGACTCCAGTTTGATAGCCTTGGAAATATGCCCATTTTCACTTTTTCATAGACTGTGTCCATTAGCTAAAGGAGCAAAGAAATTGCACTACTGGACAGGACCTTTGTGTTGTTCGGTGTCTAACAGCCATGACCAGCGCTAGGGGAAGATGCTAAAAGCTGTACAGGAGCTGTTTGCAGGTCACATGTAGATGTCAGCCTGATCCCTGATTCCTCGCCATTACCATGAATTTGTCTTACCTCTACCTGTTTCTTACTCATATTAAATCATTATAATAACTCTGGTATCGCTAGTATGTAGACAGGTTTAAGAATACAAGGAGGTAGAATTGAAGTGCCTTTACTGTAACGCTTTTGTTTATTTCCTTTCTAAGAAAAGCAGTATCAGTATTTTCAGTCACCCTTTGTAAAACTCCTTGTCTCCATTATTTCTTTCCTTCTTCTCTGAATCCCCTGTGATTCTGCTGTAGTCTTCTTGGGACAGTGCGTATGATCAGATGCACACCCAGTGCAGAGAGAAGGTTATTTCTGTGACTTATCTAACAGCCTTGTGATATGTTTGGTGATTTTCTCTAGCCTTTTCATCACACCACCTGCCAGTTTGTCTGTTTTTGTGAGAAGAAATGCACTTTAAATAGAAGCTTACCTTTTTTTCCATTTACCATAAAAGTCACTTTTACCTTTATTACCTTTATTAACATTGTGCTGTAAGAGTACCCATTTATCTACTTTGGTCAGGATTCCTTAAATTTCCCCATCACTTTCTCTGGACTTCATTAATTGTAGCAGTGTTTCCTAAATGTAAATCCCATATAAATTTTAGATTGACTGCAAAGGAATATTACAATGCTTTGGATTCTCATATGCAAGGTACCACAGAGAGAAAATAGAAAATGATAATATTATAAAAATAGCTGGTTGTGTTCCATTTCTGGTTGGAACAATTTAATTCAGAGGAGATTGTGACTGGTTCAAAGGAAAGCTGGTTTTGTAACGTAGTCTTTGCCCTTGCTAGAATGGTGTTTATAAAGACATTTGAAATGTACATGAAGAACCTGGTAGAGTGGCTCTTAATGAACGTTGTTGGCTCAGCTCCAAACTGTTTTAAGTAATTAGAAGAGAAAATGCGGGGCCCCACAGGATATTTTCAGATGCACAAAGGACAGTTAGGTAACCAGCTCCCAGGGCGAATCTAAAGGTTTACTGTGGTTTGTGTCGTTGAAAAAGCCCCATACCTACATAACTTTACACAAGCTTAGAAGTCTGGTCCATAGATACTGGCAAATTTCTGCAAACTAAATCTTGGAAAACATCTAATTAAAAAAAGAGTGACGAGAGATGGAGCCGTAGATTATGTCAAGATGTAAGATTCGTAATTACAGCACAGGAAATGGCAGCAGATTATGAAAGATCTTTGGCCTGTAGTGATGTAGCAAAAATCTCTAAGCAGCTGGTTAAAGAGGCCTATTAGCAAGTGCCTGAATTTTGCCAGACCTTCTGCGTTACCTTATGTCGAGCATTTTCAGCTGATCAGAACAAGCGAGTGTAAGACAGCAACACTGATTTTTCTTTTGATAAACAGTAGGAAGTGCTAGTAATTGTCAGTTTGTTAAGCTGGTACTCCATAGCATCAGCCCAGCAAAACCAGTTTCTTTGGATATGTGTAGAAAGGATGGAGCTTACTAGAAATGCCCAGTCTCATACTGACCTGGGCTTGTATGCAAACTCTGTCTAGTGCACCAAGTTGAGAGATATTTGGTGATGCCTCACTGTGCTGTCATCCTGTAGGCATGGCCTTGCCTCCAAGCTCATAAAAGAAGTTGACACAGAGGCAGAATTTTCATAGCAGCTTGATACTGCTCTGGTTCCTTTTCTACTTAGCTATGGTGCTACCTCTGTGTTCACAGTCTTTGGACTGCATGGTGTAAATATGCCCAGAGAGTACTTAGAATTTATACATTTATCCTCTAATTCATTAGTATTGTTGCCAACGTGATAGAAAAATATTTTATCTTCACCAGAATCACATATTTGGTTTGATCCAGCTTTCTTCTATTCTGGTCTTATATAATGAAGAAATCAAATTACATGTGTTCACAATTACCTACATAGTAAGAAACTCACATATGTTTTTGTGTCTTTGAAAAAAAATATCTTTTACTTCTAAGGTCAGTAAATTTAGATGTATGAAACTGCATTGACATTAAAATATGACAATTACTTAACTACTTTATTGCATTCTAATATATAAACAGCAATTGCCTGCATGAAATCCCAATATCACTAGATTTTGAAATTGTTTCTTTAAAAATTCAATGTATTTTAACCTGGTTATTTGATTACATAAAGGGCACTGAAAAAGAAACTTAGACAAAAATTGTCTGATTTCAGGAAATATTTAATGTAACATTGTAAAAAAAAATAATAAAAGATTGATAAAGCACAAGAATTGATGTCGTTGCTTATAAGACCAAAATTGTAAAGCTTTTTTCAGTGAGTTGACATCTGCCATGGTATCCATGGTTAAATAATAATGCTGTTGTAATTGTTAGCAGAATAACTGCATTGTTTGAGTGCTCAGACGTCCTGACAATGTATAGTCTCTTCTGTGTAGACACAGTGTAAATAAAATGGAAGGAAATCTCTGTCTCTAAATAATCTTAACAAGCAAGGCAGAAAAAAGGACAGCAGAAAATAAACAGAAATATAGTGAGAGGAATTTACTTAACTGTGGTCCCATCATACGTGAGAATGTTGAAAATAGAATGCAAGTCTCTGGAGTCTCAGCCAGCTGAGTCTCAGTCCAGTGGGTTACTGGTTAGTCTGATCTGTCTCTCACATGCCTCTTGATCCTGCCTAACTGTAATATTCACTGATTAAATTTAACAGATCAATTTGAAAGGCTATTTTTAGTACTTGTGGTTGCATAGAAAACCTTCCAAATTCACAGAACTGTGGTGATAAGGCATTAATATACTCACTCAAAGAAAAACACATTTTTCAGAGATCATATAGATACATAATGACACTGATTTACTCATGACAGTATCAAGCTTTGTGTTGAGTATATGCTTATATGAACATCTACTTTGACCATACCTTGTGTGACCAAGGGTATCACTCTGCTTGATGGTGGTGCTTGTTGGCTGACCTCAAAAATATTGTTGGGTGTGTATTACTACAGTTACTTCTGCTTTATTTGAAATGAGGAAGCCGGTGAATTTCCCTCTTTTTAATGATAAATAAATCAGTAGAAAATAGTGTTAAGCTGGACACAGGCCAAGTAGATTTTTAGCTGGGCAGCCAAAGGTACTTGCCTCAAAACTGACCACAAATTCAGGGTCTGATGCATCAATTTGTCTGCCTAAAGATGAATAGGAATGGAAAATAAAAATAACTAGAGAACAAGGGAAATGATGAGTGTAGTCCTGGGTGGAAGTCCTATGAGAGAGAGGGAAGCTTATTTTGAGCACATGATAAGATGGAAATCCATACTTGAAAATTTATAAGTGAGAAATCCTTCCAGTATATGTTCATACTGGCTTCTGAGAAGTTTGTGTGTATTCATTGTATGCATTTGTTATAAAAAAGTAGGAGACCAAGGAAATAATATGAGTCATACACTACAATTCTTTTTCAAATGGAAACAAGATGGCTTGGTTATTGACTAACATTTTAAGACTTTTGTGGTTAAAGCAGATTAAAGGGTTTTAAAATATGGGACCCAAAGGACACCTTCATATGAGGATAACCCAAAAAATGACTTGGGGATCTCAGAAGAAATGACTACAGGTCCCTATGTCAAATTACGGTGTAACTTAAAGCAGATAAGAAAATGAAGAGTCAGGAGTCCTCCTTAGACACAATTTTGCTCTGTTTCCTACAGCTACTTCCTGTGGGTTAGACTGTATGGGGGCGTTGGCAGGTGGGTTTAAAAGATCACCAGAAAAGAACACCAGAAATAAACAGACAGGGTTCGGAGTGACTGACAGCATCCCTGGGAATTCAGAGTGCTGTGGAAATTGCAGCGCAGCAGGAGATAAGGACCCTTTCAGAAACTAAATTGTACAAGGACTGGGCTTTTTCACCCTTAGCATACAGAGTGTGTTACCGCACTTTGTCTTTATAAAGCCATATATTAAAAGTTATATTCCAGGCATTTTTAATACATCATTTCACCAGTTTGAGTTTGGTGTGCGGAAAATAAATGTGTTTCTCAAGCGAATGCCTTGAAAACAGGCATATAAACATATAAACGTGAAGGAAGCATAAAGGTATTATGGACAGCATTTCCCTTTTGGAGAAAAACATCACATGTAAAATGTGACTGCCTACTCAGAGGAATTGCTGTTTAGCTTCTGCCTACAAATACTGGCATATTAATTGAATTTCTCATCAGGAAGTTGTTCCAGTCTCCTCATTCACGGAGTTATAATCCATCTGATGCACCAGTTGCTATGGTAACAGCTGTTTCAACATGTTAACCTATATAAATATTGCTGGATATAGACTTCTTTGATAACACGGTTAACTTGTGTAACTGTTACTCCTCAGAAGAAAATTACTGTCAATATTAATAATAAGATCAAACAAATTTGCAAGAATTTGCTTGCAAGCCAGTGAGAGGCTGGTTGTACAAAGCAAGGCTGACACCTGCCGGCTCTTTCTCTTGGTTACAAATGCATTTTCTGCATGCAGGACACATCCAGCTTTATTGAAAATAGTCTTTTTAATTCTCTCTGCATCACGAGAGTTTTCATTTTCTAGCACCACCCGCTATTTCTTATTTTATCTTTTTTTTTTTTCTTTTCCTGTAGGTTGTGAACAATTCTTCTGTGGGGCTCTTAGCTCCTATTACATACCGCAAGCTTCTCCTTAGGAAAAACACACTCAAATTGGAGCTTCCAATTCTAACTTCCCAGATTGCTCATTCCTAAAGTTCGACATTTAGGACAAATTCAGTGGTGTAAATTGGCTAGTTAGGCATGCTGATGGACTCTCTAATTCAAGGGTGAATAAGACTTTTTCTATTCCTTTTAAAATACCCCTTGTGATTTTTTGAGGCAGAAAATGAATGAATATGTAACAAATAATCTCTTTCAGGCACAGCTTATGTCTTATTAAGCACCATGCATATGGCCAGTGCTTAAAAATACCATAGATAAATCCAGCAGTAGGATGTGCATAAATCCTGTATGCTGCCTATTCTCCCGACACGAGTAAGGGCACAGCAAAATCATGGGGGAGCTGCAGGTGCACTGCAGCGCTGGTAATTCCTGAAAGCGCTGTGCCTGTCAGCTCTCAAGGGCAGACGGAAAGTCTCCGTGTCAGGGAAAGGACTTCTCCAATGGCGAGTAGTTTGTATGTTTCCTTTGTAGGGGTATAGCATAAACTCCCTCTGTTCAGTTTGGTAGCTAATGTGAAAGAAAGAGAGCAGAGCTTTAACTGCCCTCCCTTCTGCTCCACTTTCCTTTGAAAAGTGTTCTGCTGCTGGCATTATTAACTCCGAAACTCCCCATACAGCTGTGGACTGCAGGGACTGGCTCTCCTGTGCAACCGTGGAAGAGGCACAAAGGTTTCCTTGTGACCACTCATTCTTTTTGTGTCCCCACAAAAGGCCAGTCACAATGTAGTATGTTGTTAATAGCCGAAGCACAAGATGTGGTAATGTAAATGAAGCCTGAGCAGCTGAATCTAAGGTTTGGGGGAAACCGGGGCCTAAATGACTGTGCTTTATCTTTCTTATTGATTCACTGCCACATGACTCTTTTGGCTTAATCCCTTCATAGCATTTAATACAGAGGCACTCCATTCAGATGTTTAAACAGAAATTCATTATATGCCATGTATAATCAGATGTCCTTGCAAGTGAATATGACTTTGTTATTACCCTGTCCTCAAGTATATATTTCACCTGCCAATGTGAATACCGAGGTATTTTGGCAAAAATTACTTCATTGTGGGGCTGTGCCTCCTACTCCTTGAGCTAACAAGCTCTTCTGATTAGCATGTACGAAACTGTACTTTTTGTTTTAATAAGGGGCTATTAAGAATCTGTGAAATATGAACGTGGAAGCAAAGAAACTGAGCATCACTGAAGCTGTGCGTGAGGCAAAGATGCAAAAAGCTCTGGCTTTTCAAAGGGAGAAGAGTCGTGGGGGGTGAGCCTGAGAAGTGCGTGCATGCCACGAATGTCCCTTCTGTTTGTTAGCTCTGCAATGGTGTTAAAGAAGCTCCTATCTGTGACAGGCAGACCTGGCAGACAGCATTGTTTTTGCTGTTTTTATTCCTGCCTCATCTTCTATTTGAGGTTCATAGATCCCAGTGACAGGATAAAGCAGAACTAAACAAGTGGTCTTATGGGTCCTGCTCTTCTAGGGCTCAGCAGTCCAGGATGTGGGTACTAAATGTAATTCACATTTTGCTATTTGTGACTCTCAGATGGAAGTGAAAGGCAAGATATTTTTGTTAGGATGGAGGCAAGCCACTCTGAAGATTTGAACCTATTTCTAGGTACAAAATATGCGGCCCTCCATGGAGTTCCTACCTCGTGTACTTTTCAGTAACAACTTGCCAAGGTGCGAGAACAGTATTGGTTCAGGCTGATGCTATAGATGTTGTGAAAAAAGAAGGTAAGAAGCAAGTCAGTCTTTCTGGTGCTGTGCAAAGATCTCAGTAAGTTCATCATTTGCCATTGCAGAACTGCACCATTTTAGGACACCTGACAACCTCACCATGTTGGTTATTATTTTCTAGCAAAGAATTTATGTTTCTTACCTGATACATGCTGCTGGCCTGGATGTCTGTGACTCCTAAAGTGGAGAATTACTGGACAGAAGCACCTGGGGTGCTGATACCACAGTAGATTATTATTGTTACAGGAGTGTGAGCATATGACACATGGTCTTACACAGTTGAAATTGTAGATCTCAGTGCAAGGAGTCATACGCAATAAGGAATAAATATGGTGCGAAGCATTTTCATCTTCATCTGAAGAAAAGGATGACCCAATTCTCAATTTCTGGTGTAAATTTGTTTCCTAAATCCCAGAGATGCCCCTGAAAACCCTACCCCACAAGTTATCCCTGCTATCCCCTCCCTCCCCAACCCCAAAGAAGAATCTCTCTTGAGAGCACTTTCCTGAGAAAGGCGTATAACTAAGCATAAAGCTGGAACATTGTTGAAGAAACACAGAAACATATGGCAGTTCTCTCGTTCCAAGTTTCTGTTGCGCTACTTCCACTCAGGGGCACTTGAGAATCGGGCTAGGGCAAGCAGAAATACTGACTTTGAAGAAACTCATCCAGCACTGTGTTCTTCATTAGCAGTTCATAATTAATAGCTTTGAATTCCTTCTGCGTCCCAGAGAAGCTCATAGTTGTGTTTTTCTATTTGCGTCTCCATGTCAGCACATCCTATGTTCCTTCAGAGCAGCATATATTTTGAAGCAAGCATTTCAGATGCTGATACCTTTCAGTTACTTGCAGTAAAGTAGCTATCAGTTATTGTTTAGAAAGGTTCTTGAACTCACAGCATCAGAGTGGCTGAGGTTGGGAGACACCTCTGGTGACTGCCTTGCTCACGCCACTGCTCAAAGCAGGGTCAGCTGGAGCAAGTTGTTCAGGCAGTTGAGTGCCTCATTGTTTCTTGTCCTGCCACTGGGCACCAGTGAGAAGAGTCTGACTGTGTCTTCTTTACTCACTCCCATCTGGTATGTATGCATATTGATAGGATCCCAATGACCCATCTCTTCTCCAGGCTGAGCAGCCTTGACTATTATAGGGTAAAGCAGACAGACTGGGAACTCAGGAAATATGAAATCAGTTCTGGAACTGACAACTGTGAGCAAATCAGAGTGAAATTCTATGTCCTGTCTAGAGTAGAATCACAGAAGTTATGACCCAGAAGAAAGGCTAAAGTAACTTCAAGATACTTTTGTGCTCCTTTAACCTTGGATTGCTCTGGGGTCTGGTGAAAGCTCTAGTGTAATCTGTTCAGCTCAAAGTGTTGTTCCTCTGTAGTGTCCTATGGGGATATGAAATAGGATTGCATGAAATAGAAATGTCATGGCTGAAATAGCTGTAATGCTGTTTCTCTTGTCCCCACTCCAAACTGTAGCATGTTAGGAACAAGGCTTATTGCATCCTTTCATAGTGCCTCTCATAAAGAAACCCTACTTGGTGTGATGGATTTTTAGGGCCTCTTTAGGCCCACACATTCTTTTTGCATGGTTAAGAGTGAAAATCAGGCTTTTCTGTTTAATCCCTTTAAGTCTCAGGTATAAGACTTGTCCCTAAATTGTGAGCTTTTTGGTTTGGGTTTGGATTTTGGGTTCAGTTTGAACTTTATTCCATGTGTTGGGCCTAGTAGAGAGGAGCCAATTTTTTTTTCTGGTATTTTATGCCAGTGCTGCAGAGCGAATAATTAGGACAAATAATTCAAAACCACAACACCCAACTTTGTATTAGGTCATTTTACTTTTTGGAAGTGGAGAGGGCAGGGGGCCAGCAAATGACTCATTTTCTCTACAATGACTTCTAGTTGTGAGGACAACTTCCAGAAGTGTCACTGCAGTGGCAATATAAGTCCAGATGTCTGGAAACTTCCCATGAAGGACTCTCCACTCAAAGGCTGCCGTGACGGGCTGGTAACACTTCCCTCTCCACGCTCCTTGTACCAAGTTGTAGTTGCTTCTCATCGTCCTGGTAATTTTGATGCAGGTCATCTTGTCAGTTGCTGAGTTAAAGGAGTGACAAGAGAATTATATAGTCTTTTGCCTTCTCGTTGGGATACTTTCTGGTCTTTTTGCCAAATGACTATTCCTTAAGTTGGTTTACTTTAAACGGAACAGCACAATACCAAAGGGCTTTAAAAATTTTACAAAGTGGTACGCGTCACTTTTTAACTTTTTAACAATAATGCAGCTACCATATTAAGTGTTACACTTTTACAGTTACTCAATATTTGTCAATATTCCCATTGTTATTCAAATCATATGTCCTACTCGTGTATTCATGCAGCAGTTAAAATTAGGATTGCTGGATTATAGCAGCCTTTATCATCATAACTGAATTTTTTACCTTGATTTAACTCAAAAACTTTAATGCTCCATTAACGTACGGTACATTGGATATAAGACAGATGATGAGATTTGAATGAGCTTGTGTCTCTTGATCTTTTCATCTCTATGCATATGCATGGGATAGAAATATGATCCTGAGGGCAACAAAAGTTGGAAAGATAATGGAGAGTAAAAGAGTATTTAGAACTGTTGATTTAAATATTGGGAAAGAAAAATACTTATAAATGAAAGTATCCTTGAAATCCAATGGTGTCAAAAAGACAATAAAGACTGACAGCAAAATATAAACAATTGGTGATACAGCAATTTTGGAGTTGAGATTGTGGTCTCGCAACAAAAAATTCATTCATTTCCAGTTTAATCAGAAGAAATAATTTTCTTAAGTGACACTGCAGATAGGTCTTTGTTCTCCATCTATGAAGGAATTGTCTGTCTTCTCTGAGGATGGAGGAAAAAATTAAGAGGTAATGTAGTATATAGGTGAACTAAGACCACTTTTTTTTTTTTTTTGAGCCTGACAAATCTTGGACAGAATGGGAGAATCTGTAAATACTGGTAAAAATACTTTAGCTCTGCAAATCAGAGATGACAAGTGCTGTCTCATCTCTCCATGATGATTATGAGCTATACTAAAAATGATCAAACTTTAATTGTATTACCTGTCTGAAAAATTGTCAGAGTTATCATATGCGAAAATAAGATTATGTTGCGTCTTCCGTCACTAAGACTTTTCAGTAGTCTGTAACAATTTGGAAGGCCAACTTTACCCATGTTCCCTCTCCTTTCTCAGAGTTCACGTTTTAGTTTCTATACCTTTAACTCTCGGGATGAAATCAAGTGACCCTCCTGTACTTTGACTAAGTCTTCTTCTCCAGTGGACAGTGACTAAACTGAATTTAGGGACTACATCACTTCTAATCCGAGGTAGCAGTAAGAATACAACAGTGAGAGCAAAAGGTTTTAAAACAAGTCACTTGGTCTCCCCAAAATAGTGTTTCCTTTTCCTAAAGGCAGACAGACCCACCATCCACAATCCCCACCAGCTAGTATCTGCTATATCTGCTTAAACATACCTACTAGAAATCTAGCTGCCTTTTCCTCGTAAGGAGATACTAACTTTTTATGTGTTCAGAATTGCTTTATCTTCTGTGTTCACAGAGGACAATTTGTGGGTTCACTAGTGGGGTGAGGCAGTCCTCCCTAGGGCTGGTGAACCTCCCATCACCCAGGTGTCCACCGGAAGGTGCCTTGTGTTCTCACTGACTGTCTCCCTTGCTTGTTGTCCAAACACCATACTATTTCAAGCACTCATAATCACAGTGGAAGTATCTTGTATTTAATGCCCTTATTAAATGTGTATGAATCAGGGCAGTATTAACAGTTTATTGCAGTGCATTGTCAGTTTGGTCAATACAACTCATTCAGATAAACCAGATTTTTTTAAAGAGCAGGCTTATCCACCCTGGAAGTCTACTGATTTTTTCAAGATGTGTCCTAAGAGTCTGTTTTAATATTCAAGGAGTGAAGATGACTCCTCATTTAATTTGTCCTCTCCTGGTGAGCTGGTGTGTAGTACACAGCTGGCAAACCTGTGAGCAATTGCTTTAGTGCTCTCATTCTGATTTTTTTCAGGATTTCTCAGCAATATTAAGACAGTCTTGGTTTACAGTTTATTCTTCTAGGGTTTTGTATTGAGCTCATGACCAAAGCACCAGAGTGACATGCAGTAGAGCACGGAGCAGCACAAGGAACAGCTGGTGTATGTTTGTTGTCTCACCCTTTCCTCGGGGGGAGGAGTGTGCACAGCTGAATGTTTTCCTTTGGAATTTTTTTTAATACTGTACTAACAAGAGAGAAGCGAGGGTAAAAGCAATGTGCTTGGTGTTCAAAGTATGAGCAGTGAGACTGCTTATGTCCTTATTTTCTTGCTTACCCCAAACATTGAACAAGCCTCTGGGAAATACCTGTCTCCTTCACAGACAGGCTTTACTCTTTGTAGATAATGTGTTATGGATATTATCTCTTTGCTGCTCAAGGGAGAAAAAAAGCTGTTGTTTGTTTGGGGTTGTTGTAGTAGAATAATCTGAGGGAAAGCTCAAAAAAATTGAATCTCTCTGTCTCCAGGTCCATAGATGGCTATTTTTCCAATGAAAGTGGATGCTCCTAAACACAGAGAAATAATGCTGCTATTTCAGTGAAGCCAATGACAATTAGGCTTATCTGTAGTACAATCTCTGTGTCTGGAACAAGATAAAAATTGGTCAGGAAGCAGGAGTGAGAATTGCTGTTTTGGAAATGAACTTTGGAACTATTACATATTGTCTGTGGCATCCTGTTCGGAGAAGTAGAAATGAACCAGAATGAGATTACTGTCATTTTATTCTTAGATATTTCTTTCTGTCAAATGATATTTTCTGAGATAAACCCTGTCTTTAATCAGGCAAAATTTGATTCCATTGTCCTTATATTGTATCACTATAGCAACACAACATGAAATAGCATTTTGGGCTGGCTGTCACCAACTGCTTCCCCTTTCATGTCCAGTGACCAGCCTCTGTCACAGACTCTGCACTCCCCTGAGGGCAGCGTCCGGTATCTCCTGTTGCCTCTAGCAATGCCAGCTAAGCTCTGTGAAGGAGTTTGTGATGAATCAGAATGATACTGTGGACATTTGTGGCGTGTTTATACTTCCACAGGTACAGGTGCTCATCAAAGGACCTGTTAGTGCATGGTGACAGCAAGCAACACACAGCAAATGATCTCCAGGAGCTGTGTCACTGCTCACACCATGAAGGCTGCTGGCTCACAGGGACCGACGTGTTACACTGTCTAGCTCAGGTATGAAGAACAGTCCCTCTAGGGCAGCTGAGGCTTCACAGCTCAACACTTAGCTACAATTTGGGCAATCCAGCGCAGTCTGAGAGAAGCTGTGCTGCTGCAGACATGCTGCTGTCGTTGCCAGTGATGGACAGGTTATGTGCACCTGAGCTGCAGTCATGCCTCTGGGTTAACCCACTCCTCAAGACCTTAGTTTCCTCATGTCCCTTCTCACCAGAGGAGGCTGGTGTGCACTCAGTGCACAGCGCTGAGCCAAAGCAGCCCAGTCTCGTTTTACTCGCTTCTTAACAAATATGCTAGCATCCTGATGCTCCTATTCTAGAAGGGTAATAATGTTTCTTTCTGGAGTGAAACTTTATCCATAGTGGAGTAATTAGTGAATTAGCTGGGGGTACCATTCCAAGGCAGCAGTTCCCAGGCACTTGCTTTGAAGAATGTACCTCTGTAAATGCGAGAAGGATGATTTCTGACAATCCGCTATTGATTACAGAAAATTGTTGAGTTCTAGTTTCACCCTCAAACATTTGTCTCTCGGCTGCCTTGTTTTGGAAGATGAAGCTTCACAGAAACCGAACAGTAGGTCTTATTGATATCAACTCTATTTTACCTAGCAGCTCATTTACCCCCTTCCTCTCTGCCTGCCTCTCTCCCTTTCCTTTCCTTGCTGATGCTGGCAAGCTAATTAGGCTGCTCCCTCAAGAAAAATTCATCCAAGGCCGTAATAGCCATATCAGATGGAAGCTAGGATAAAACTCTCCACAGTATAGCCTCATAAGTGTCTCTCAGCTTGTCACGATCTTTCCCTGCCTGCTTTCTTTTTATTCCCTACTTTGTAGGGAGAATTCTCTCATTCTGTGTTCTATGGAAGTGTTAAATAAATGAATTAAAATAAATTATGATGTTTGTTCCCTGAAATATGCTCTTTTATTTCCTTTTATCCCTCTTATTTATGTGTTTTACGTGCCAAATCTCAAGCTTTGTCCAAAACCCCCACAATTTTATATTTCTATATCTTCCTTTTTGTAAATCCTTAACCTCCTATTAGACTAATGTATTAAAATTCTTCAGACACAGAGTAGCAATGCTCATAATCTCCAGTTCATTATCTTAATTAGATCTGTCTTATATTATCCCACAGTTTATTCTCATTACTTTAAAGGTGATCAGCCTTAGAAGGGAATGTGAGCAGAATTTAGTGAATTCTATTGTGGCAACATTTCTCTGATCTGGCTTTGGATCTTTCAGGTGCAATAATGATAATGCTGCTGGTGCAGTTAATTAAAAATTGCATTTGAATGGTATGAATATTCATTTTGGGGAATGAACACAGGATTAACTCAGGGGGGTAAAATGTCTGCAATGGCCCAAGGATGTGAAGTGAACCTGGATCCCCATTAAAACACAAATGAATCATTAAAAATGATGGAAATTCAGAATCTTCCCACCCTGCAAACTGTTAGCAAAGTATTGCCCGGGCTGAGCCTGTCTCCTAAGGTGGCAACAGACATTAATATTCATCCTTCAGGAACAAATTATACAATATATATTTGACGTACAGCTTTGCCCAGGAGCTAGTACCCAGTGCTAAATCTTAATTAAATAGTTACAAAGGGCTACTGGCTTTTTAAAATTCTCACATTAAACTGCTATATCTGTAAGATCCAGGTTACTTTGAATAGCCTTCTGTTAAAGATCAAAATTGCTTGTGATTGTGGCATCTAGGATACTGTTGGGGAGGATACAGACAGGAAGAACTTGCTGAGACCTTTGATCATGAAGCTCTCTGTACCCAAATCATCTCTCTAGCAAAACCCAGGACTTTAATATTCTGGGCAAGAATGTTAAAAATGTATCTTTTCTTTGTCTTGTGAACAGCACCACTTAAAATATCAAAGTGGTGTCTGTATGTTTTTTTCCCAAATTTATTTGTTGTCATTTTTTTCTGAACAAAGGAAACATCGAATAACAAACAGCCTTTTTAAAAGCTTATCTGGTACTGCAGGATGCTTAAAAAAAATGAGACTACAAACTAGACATAAAGTCTCTTTGGCGTAGGAATGTTATGGGAAGTTTATGGGCATTTGCCAGAGAATATTTTCTTGGCTGATAGCTAGTTGCCAAGGGGATTCACAGGATACATGTTCTAGAATAAGATGCTCTGTGAATAAACTGAGGTCAGTTAAGGTAATTTGCATGGTGCTTCTGACTGGAGCAGCAGGGTCTGGGCTTGCTGTGCAGTCAGAGATAAGTGCACTGGTGTGTGTCCTCTCCTTCCTCGCCCTGCATGTAAGTCCTTCTTATGTCAGACACTTCTAGTTTCAGGTCTGCACTGGTCATCTGCCTGGGAAAGCCCAAATCCGCTCATTGATTATCCCATGCAACACAGAATTTGTCCTTCCTTGTGCAGGAGAGAAACAGAAACATTGCGTCTTAGCAGTCCAAGCTGTATCACCAAATAAAGGAAAGGGTGCGTCTCACAGTGGAAACCCCTTCCTCCTATCTTCCTAAGTGAGGGTAGATAAAAGCAGAATGATTCTCCTGACTCCTGTGTCTTCTTGCTTATGCTGAAGAGGAGATATGGTCAGCCTTTCTCTAGGAGGAGTGTAGCAGGGAGTCAGATTATTTTTATAGTGGGGATGTCCCAGCTAAGCTGCTCATCTTTGACCTAGTGGGGTAGGAGAAAGGAGTTCTGTCCTTGGCTTCGCAGTTGTTTGTATTCAAGAGGGCATCTTTTTGCTAGTCCTGTGCAGGTCCTTTGGAAATGAGCTACAATTTGAAAATAGTATCATAAAAGTAAATAAAGGATAGATTACAAATTAACAAAAAGCTATTATCAGTATTTAATCTTATTTTTATTAGCAGTGTTATTTTCCGTATATTAGGCCGAAGAAATGTAATAAATAACTCAGGGTCATTGTGTCTACGGCATACATAAAAGCCAAAAATCTCTTTATTTGACTTATGGGGCACATATAAGGCTGCTAACCACTGATGTCTAGTGTGACTGAAGATGCTGTAGGTATGTGTGCCTGGTAGGTCTGATATGGGGACCACAGTGGTTTTCTTCCTCTAGAGCTGCAGCTAGTTGATGCACTCGGTTGTTTTGACATTTTAGTCCTTATACAGAGAAACTACCCGGATGCCAAGACACTCAGCCCTTTCTGAAATCAGATTCCTCAATATCTGAATACTAGCAGAGACTCACTTAAGAAAATCTTAGTGCAAATGTATGCCACATCCAGACTCAACCAAACAGAGTAACATGGCCTGCTGATTAGACTTGAGAAGAAGACCGTGGTCAGGAAACAGCCGTGGCAAGAAAGGATGAACAAAATCAGACTTTTTGTTCATCTACTCATGCTTTTTGTCCTTGTTTAACTATCTGGCAATTATTGGGCATATGCCTGTGTTGTTCTTTAAAATTTATCCTGCAACTGACCTGCTGTTTTCTTCCTCCCCCATGGTTTGACCCACTGTGAAGGCCAGGCTTAGGGTAATAGGGTACCTGGCCTTGCATTAGTGCCAACTGTTTTCCTTGGGCTTTCTTTGGAGGAGTAATCACATTAATTTATTCATGGAATGTCATGGTGTTTAGTTCTGAGGAGGAGCATGTGCTCGCCTTTTGTACCCTGCTTCTGTTTTGTATATTTTTGTGGAGTCCATGTGTCTACTCCCTGATAGTTAATCCCACTGATAGTGTGATTTAATAAGAGGAAAGAATGATATGGCTGCATCCTGCCCATTATGCCCTTAGGAAAGAGATTTTTATTTACTGTCAGATGTCACTGATGGAGCATTTGGCTTCCTTTCATCAAGTGACAATTGCAGTTTTAAGAGTACAGTACAGAGTGCCACTTTAAAGCCAAACATCTCAATTCACAAGTGAGGGAAGGATAAAGTTGCGCAGCTGGAGGATGCTATTTCTTCTTGGCAGCTGTCACTGAAAAGGCATGTGGATGCTCTAGATGTCAGGTGTCATAAATGCTCCATCCAGAGTTTGTCACGTGCCTGGTAATATCATGTGAAGTGTTGGAAAGAAGTTTCTGTACACATTAAAATTCTTCTTTAGACAAGCTTGCCCTGGAATTTGCTATACTGAAATTTTAGGAAATTAGAAGTTAATATAAGTGAGATATGCAGCAAACTCTCCATGTGTTGTTACTAGAGTCACAAAGCCTTTTTATGTCACTCAGATCAAAATGTGTGACTTTGATAGGAAAAATGTCCATGACAAGTCCTCTGCCCTTGCCTCAACTCCCTGAATTCTGACATGTACCTTACAAGATGACACCTGCACCTTCTAAGGACAGATGCGTGTATGCAGTGGTGACCCTGAATTCGAATGGGGAAAAAGCAGCATTCCAATACGAGACAAGACTTCAGACTGAGAAAATCTTATATTGTGTACCCTCTGTATACTCTGCTAGCAGTTCTCAAAGTTTTCTTTATATGCCTTTTTCCCTTTTCTCCCCCTTTGTCACCACTGGGACGGAAGAAAATAAGAACAGCTGAAGGCATGAAGAGCATCTAGGTCTTTTTACTTGATTTGCGGTGCTGTCTGCTTCTACCAGGCCCTTGCTTAGAGGAGTGCAATGGTTGAGAGAGCTGGTGTGTGGAGGTGACTGGGAGCTCTGGCTATAGGAAAGATCCCAAGTCTTAGGTGTGTGATTGGTACATTAGGTACCCCAGATTGCCTGTGGAGTGGTTCCCAAGTTTGAATATAGTTTGGTCTCCAGAAAGTAGCTGGGTGCTGAGTTGTACTCATTTTGCCCCTCTCTTTCTAGAATGTATTCAGTGTGATCTGTGCTTGTCAGCCACTGCACCATTCATATATAGGAGCACTTATTATGAGTCAGTGAAGAAACACATAAACTGAGGAACTGTTTGGGTCTAATGCCTGGTGACAACTGGGGCCAGGAAAGGGTGAGGTTTGAATTTTATTCAGTGTTCTTGTTTGGCCCTGGACTCTAGTGTTAACATACAGGTTTTCTGTAACGTCCTGTTCCTTTTTGGTTGTCACTGTTTGACTTCCTCTGTGTATCAGTTCTGTCATCTATTGAAAGAAGAGTGTCTTTTCCTATTCCAGCTGGCAGTTGCCAAAGCTATGTGAAACAGAACTGGATATAGAGAGAAACACTTTCATTTGTGTTGTGTCAAATGAAGGTGTAACATTAGAAACATAGGGGTGTTTATTGATGCAGGGGCCACCAGGCTGAGTGCTGGAATTCTGCTCAAAGGGAGCAAGCCAGATGGGAAGACAAATCCCCACCTGTCAAATGTCACATCATTATAGGTGAGTCTAAAGAAGTAACATCTTCTTCCAGTCCATTAGTTCCTCCGTACAAGGAGCCCTTTGATAACACATGGCTGTAATATGTTTAAGTGATTTTTAGATGAAGATTATGAAAAAGTTACATACAATGTGCCTCACTGCATTGAGTTCATATCAGATTTTATGAGGTAAGGAGTACTTGGCCCCACTACACTGGTCTCCCTTCTGTGCTCATGACGACAAGAGATTTAAAGAGTTTAGATCAAAACCAACAAGGAGAGTGAGCTATGTAAATGCCAATAACATCTTATTCATTTTGCATTGCAGATGGCAAGTCTGTGAATATTGTGGATGACTGGAGTAATCATCTGCATGGAAGCCTCCTAAGAACTCGTGATTTCACTTCAAGTCTCAACAGGACACAACTGGTTCATGGTTGTACATAGAGACTTTGGATATTTCCAAAGGTTGCTCTATACCTTATAAATCTTAAGATAGTTGTAATGGTTGATAAATATTGCATTTATATTTGAGTATAAAATTTGTTTTCCAGTTTGTGGGAATGGTAAAAAAATACTCTGACAACTTAACTACATAACTGGTCTTACAATTTTCTGTGATACATTTGTATTGCATGTTGAAAAAAATGTGACTTTTAAGATGAAAGCATTGTTTGATTATCATACAAGACTAACGATGACAGGAAGAAAGGGATGCAGAAATGTCAGTCTTTAGGATATAATGAGAACAGACTACATTTGTATTATTTCCTATGTTTAAGTTTCATTACGGTAATTTTCCCAATGAATACATTGCATAGTATGCTATTTCCTCTTCTCATTACCATCTTTGTTATGAAGAGGAGGTTATAGAATCTTAATGATTCAGTTATTTAAATGTTTTTGATAGTCTCTGTATTTGAATAACCTCTCTGTTTCACCTCTTCCCTAAGGTTACTGAACTTGAGAATAGGAGTTGCTTTCAAATCAAATTACTCAACAAGGAAAAGGACAAGGTAGTTCAGATTGCTGTTATCACAATTACAGAGATAATAGTAAGGATGAGGAAAAAAAGAAAGAAAAAACACAGTCTGAATCTTCACTAGCTTTCCACTACAAAGCAGAGCAAACAATAGTAATTATTGTATGTGAGTCTGATGCAGACTCACTGGAAATCACAGACCTCCACGTACCAGTGCTAAGAGATTGTTCAAGCTTCAGACACTATCAAGTCAGGGGTCGTTCTGGATTCAGGGTACAAAATTGCAGTCCAAAGCACTGATAATCACTGACACTGTGATTTTTAAAAGTTTTGCCATCTTGAAAAATGTACAAATGTGATTGGTCATGTGCATTTGAAATAATAAAGGATTTATAATTCATGAGACTTTATATTCAAATGGAAGGAAAAGAACAAATGCCTCTACATTAGAATTCAAGATGCTGTCTAGTGATATGGATTGAAATAGGCTGCAGACTTCTTGGGATCCATAGTCTATGAGGGAAAATTGGTATGTGAAAAATACTTAGTAAAAACCAAACATTTGCGTTAAAACACAAAGTGTGTTGCCAGACAGTGTGACTGAATGGACTCTGCCAGACAAATAACTCTTGCCATTTAAAGGCATGGCCAACTAGTCTGTGATGCTTCATAGGCATCTGAGATGCTCAACCAATAATGTTAAATGATGAAAGCCAAGATTAAGGATTCAGCACTTTGCAGTATCATTTAGACTCTGAATGTGTTCACTGACCATTCTAAATGGTAAACACACTTCACAGGCATATGCCCTGTACTTTCTATAAAGCTTGTTTTCCCACAGTGGACAGGGAGATTGCATGAGAGACTCATGGGAAGTGCATGAAGAACAAATACAGGCAAAGGATTTAGCTGCGAAGAATTTTGAGAGTACAGGGATTCTGTATTTACTCACATTTTCCAGTCTTCATCTGAATAAATAAAGTGGTGTCATGGGACATGCTGAAATACTGATAATGAGTTTTATACTCATTCACCCTGAGAAGTTCCAACAGATATACTTTGCCTATCAAATAGATTTAAAATTGTATTGTCACAGCCTTGCTTTCTGCACTGATTGCTTTTGTATTGTAGCTCCATGCTTCAATAGACACTTTCATTGTCTATATCTGCCACTTTTTTTCACATGAGTCTCCCTGTAATCTGTAATATGAAACCCTTCATTTTAGTACCAAAACTCAACATGTGCTCCTACAGTGATTATTAAGGATATGGCAGCCAAAATGATATTTTGCTTTGTAAATGATATTTTGCTTTGTATTCTCTGGGGTTTTTTTGGTGTATGTTGCATGGTAGGCAAAAATCCACTTAGTTCAAGAGCTCAGCTTAGTGCAGGAAGCATTTCAGAAGAGGTGTTGTGGGTACAGCTGCAGACATTTCCACTGGCTTGATTACCATGCTGCACACAGCTATAATAATAAACCTTGACTACCCTTGGCTTAGCTATTATTTTAAATTCATAAGATCTGAATCCTAACTTTCAGAACAAAGTATGACTGCAATTTAGCAAGTCTTTAAAGCATGTAGTCCATTTTAAACACGTTACCGTAGGAATGAAATGTTTTGCAGGACAGAGGTTGTAAGACTTGGTCTAATACACTATTGTCTGACTTTTATCAGAAGTAAATCAACCTCCCTACAATTCTGAATGTTTATTCTTCTTTTTCTTACATTATTTTAAGTTATTTCAAACAGGTTCAGCTCAGTTTCCAAGAGAAAGTAGGCTAATAAAATAATTACTGGATTAATATGTGTATTTGGATATGTGTGTTTTACTGTTCCCTTCTCTTATTCTCTATAACTGCTGAATTTCTTGGCCTATTCTAACCAGTTTGAGAGAAAAATCAGTAATCTCAAAGATAAATTTCCAAACACTTTATGAAATGTGTAGCTGCATGGAAACAGAAAGAAATGTCTCTCTTGGCCTGGGAAAGGGCTGCAGTGTAAGCATAGTCCTGATGGCCAAAAAGATGCCAGAGAACCCAACTGTAGGACCCACATCTGCAGGCAATAATCTATACCATTGCTTTTTCCTGTTGTTTAATTGGGTTCTAGGGATGACTGCGGTTTCTTTCGAAAGGTGTTTGCATGGTGATGCCAGGTGTTTTTCACCTAGAGACTTCCAAGAAAAACAGGACTATTTGAAGTTATGAAGAAATCTGTCATTGGACTGTGCCTATGATATTCTAATTTTTGGAAATATATACTTTGTCATGATGAGAAGTGATAGGGACAAGGAATAGAAAGAGGCAAAAGCAAAATTGGGCTGGGAGAATTAATTCACAGAACAAAGTCTCAGTTTTGTTGCTTGCTGTATAGGTTTATTATGTAGTTCTTTTCATTGAAGAATTTCATAATACTTTATAAAGGTTAATTATACCTCATATCTTATGCCCCAATTCTGACTTCCAACCTGTCTTCCGCTCCATCAACAAGAAAACTAAAGTATGGCGAGATTAAATAGATGACTGCAGCTTAGCTGCAGTTCTCTGGTTATATCTCCAGAGCACAGAGCTCTAAACAAGCCTACTTGGGTGCCAGAAGCACCACAGTCATTCTAATAAAATGGTCTTTCTAGGATAAAATTTACCCTCAGCAAGTGACTTGAAATTGTACTATATATTAGAGATATATCCTCAGTCAGGATGAACATAACAATCTCCCATTCCAGTATTTATACCTTAGGTGGCACCCTGGAATTTTGCCATTTCTTTAAAAGAACACCAAATTTCACTTTTCATCTATCAGAATACACTGGTTTATTGTGCTGGCGCCTGGATATAGGATTTTAAATATGTACAGTATAAGAAACCTAACACAGCTGTAACCCTTTCTTCAAAGAAGGGTGATAGGTACAGAAAGAATCCCATACACTGAAATGGAAACATAAACCAGAAACATTTGAATTCTTTTTTGGGGTGTGATGGTATCTAATACAAATTTTAAAACTATTTAGTACATGTTCTTTACTTGTAAGCAGAAGAAGAACCATTCATATTTCTCTTTGAGGTCACTAGGTCTTCTGATCTCCACATGCTTCTGAACATGTACTGAAGCACTAGAGAATTACGTTTTAATATCAGGCTGTCCTGGTTTAAGCCAAGCCAGCAACTAAGCACCACACAGCTGCTCACTCAGCTTTATATACTGAGCATGATGTCACATGGCATGGAATATCCCTTTGGTCAGCTGGGGTCAGCTGTCCCAGCCATGTCCCCTCCCAACTCCTTGTTTGCCCCCAGCCCCCTCGCTGGTGGGGTTGGTGTGAGGAACAGAAAAGACTTTGATGCTGTGTAAGCACTGCTCAGCAGTAACTAAAACATCCCTGCATTATCAGCACAGTTCCAAAACATAGCCCCATGTGATCTACCACGAAGAAAATTAACTCTGTCCCAGCCAAAACCAGCACAGCGGCAAACATATTCATGTCTGGTAAAGCAAAATTGTACACACTAGTAATATTTAATCGGTTACTTTGAAGTAGGAGCTTTAAAAAATTCTTAAGAAGAAGACTAGAAAACAAGAAGGGTATCAAAGAATCACTTAAAAGATTTTCTTTTCCCAAATTCATGTAAGGAAGTTACATCTATAATTGTCACTCCTTCATTTCCCCTCCCCCAACTAAATTCAGTCATCTATTTAACTCACACTCCAGGATTTGCATTTGAGCTTGATGGTAATAATAATAAAGTGAGATAAATTAAATTAATATCCTTGCAGATACAATTAGTTTAATAACTTTGCCATTTCCATTCCCTTTTTATCTGTATTATCGCAATTTGATAACATACTACAGTAAACCAGTGCCTCAATGAACTTCTTTCTGTGCCCAGCATGAGAGATTAGGATTTCCAATTTTATTGCTCAGGTTGTCATACCTTGCCTTATGTAGCACCTTTTATTGCAAAAGGAAGCCAGATGCTTTGATATAAAGAGGAATGACATTTCTTAGAGTTGATATGTATGCACTTCAGAGACCTTTTTCACATCCACCAGCAATATCATACAAGCATTAACATTGAATGCCCAGAGAAACTGGTTGGGATGTATCAGCTTTGCTGGGATCTTGGGGCTTCCAGGACACACAGGACATTGACTCAAATGCAGATATTTGAATACTCAGGTATATTCAAGGGGTTTGATACTTGGTACTTACACACCCTCACTGATAGCTGCTCTGCTTTCATAGCCTGAGAGCTTGGGCTTTAGGTGGCTGGAATAGAGGTGGTCAGCAGAGTGCAAACCTCCTGTTTAACCGAGGGCCACTGAGCAGGACCGTGGAGCTCCTATTGCAGCCATCGCCAACAAACTGCAGCCTTCATGCATTCTCTGTGATGGAGTTAGCAGATTTAATTTAGGACAATTCCAAGCTCTTCAGGATGATCTTCTGTATCAGGTGTCACGAAGAGCTTTTCTGTAATGTATTTCTCAGTGTGAACCAAACACCAACTACATACAGATGTATATACAGAAACACTCCTTTATTTGTTTGTGTTGTTAAACTTCTTTTCCCCCTCTCCCCTGCATAACTGATTTCTGTCTTTCCCATCCAGTTTCTGCAGGATGTGGGGACCCAACTAGGGTGTCCTTCTCAGCGGAAAGGACAGACATCTGTGGGAGACATCTGTGGGAGCTGTGCAGTAGTAATTGTGTTGGGTCAGTTATCTATTAACACTGGCAGTTTAAGTCACTGTGTCCATAATTGTCCTCTGTATGTTTACAGAAAAGATTAATGTGTACACATACAAACCTTTCAAGCCCATGTGTGGGCTGGTTAATAGTTTACCAAGTGTTATCTGCTAGCTTAGTCCTCCCACTTATTCTTGCTCCTGCTGCTTACTGTGCCTGGAGCAATTTTTAGTGGAAGGGTTATTTATTATAGGAATATCTAGTGCTTTGGTCCTCAGGGCCATTCCAGGTGCACTAGAAGGGAACAAGCCATTTGAGGGTAAGAGTATCAATCCCTCACTCTATCCCAGACTTCTACATGACCTTGGTCAAATCTTCTATACTGAGCTTTTCATGTACAGTCAGGCTCAGATCTGAAACCAGACTAGCTCTGGGAGTGGAGCTGACAAATTTGAGTTAGGTGACTAATGTATGGAGAGATGTAAGCCCCTCAAACAGGGATTCCTTTTGTTTATGCCTCCATGCTGGCTCATTAGAACAGATAATTAAATAATTTTCTTCATTGAAGATATAGAGAAAGGATAGGGAGAGTAATAGTGCCCATCATTTATATAGTGGTTGAGAGGTGAAAGCCTTCCATCAGGGAGTAAAAGACCTGGATAAACAGATTTTGTAGGTGTTTATAGCTTTTTGTCTTGGTAAAGCATAGCAAAGACCCCAAATAAGTGAGAAAGTAAAACTCATGCAGAAGACCAAACACACTGTGGCTTTCTTGCCATTATTTTCAACAGTTTTTCCTATGGGTGCAATGTCACAATTTATTACTTTTGGTATAAATAAGCTTTTTTTTATTCAGCAGTAAGATGGGGGCATACACGACTTACATACAAAAGCATTACTTTTTATACTAATACAATTCCTGAGACATTTGAATGTTGCCGTGCTCACATACACTCTGCTGAAATAGTTTCGATTTCATCAAGGCCCAGAAGAAGAGCCCTCCTGAGGTAGCCCTGACAGGCTATTTAACTCTGCAGAGCTCTGTGGCAGCTGAAGCTAAACACATTCAGCCTTGCAGAAGAGCGTAAGCATGCCAATAATGAAAGAAATGGAAAACAAAGAAATTCTGTAGATCTGAAAAAACAATTCCACCTTTTAGGATTCTTTTTAAGGATCATTAATGTCATGGCTAAGATTTGTCAGGACTTCTGGGCCTTTCTTTGCCAGACTTTCTATCCTGTTTTAGGTTGTGCTTTTTTTTCTATTTTTATTAGAGTGTTTCTTGTAAAATCTAGTTTTAAATATCTCCTCCCTCTGTCCTTCCTTTGTATTGTTTCTATTCTCTATCCCTTCTTTAATTTGATGCTTGAAATTATTAAGACTTAATGGCTCAGTCAGCGTCTCTGGTTATTTTTCTGGTTGGAAGCTGTACAAGGCCCAGAGGACCCATTTCTGTCTCTCAGGCAGGATCTCTTTTTGCATAAATTTGTTCCATGTTGAAAATAACAGCCATAAACAGAGTTCATAAATTAATGAGAATTTTTAAGTCTACTGGAAAATATTCTCCAGACCATCACACAAGACCAAAAATTAGAATATGAAGACTTTTCGAAACTCTCTGTAAATTGATGATTGACCCTAGAATAAACCCCAGGAATCTCTATTACTGGCTCCCCTCAAGATCAAATACCACATTTACTTGCTAAAATAAGTTCTGTGAATGCATCTTGACTTTGTATGTGTTTCAAAACTTTAAGAAATAAATAAAATTTAGCTTGGGAGAAAAATAATGTAGCAGAATTACACTGAAGACTGAATTACCCTTGTCCCTAACAGTATGTGGCTCAGACAAGCTACACTGTCCCCAAAAGGCAATAATTTAATGTATGTCCATTGCTTCACAATGTGTTATCATTCAAGGTAATAAAAGTTCACAAAATGAGGAATGGCTTGATGGGTAGCTCAAATTTTTCCTGAAGAGGTTTAAAACTGTATGCTCCCCTCATCTGGCCCCATGTGAACCTATTGATCTACATATTACCTGCTTTGAGCCTCGGTGTCCTGAGAACATCAAGTGAGTCAATATTAAATTTATTTGGATTTGGATGACACTCTTTGGGGACTTAGCTAAATTTATTTCCTATGTATTTGACATGATCTAAGAGGGAGAATATTTGTACAGCTATTGTGGATCATCTAGTGCAAGATAACTACTTGCATGTTGTTACTTGATTGTAGACCTGAGCCTTCTGATTTGGAAAGAATCACAGACCTCACTGAAATTAGTGGGTGTGACAATCACTGTTTGTTAAAGTAAATGAGAACAGTTAAGTGATAGTAGGTATTAAGTGGCAACTGACACTATGGAATTGCTACCATGCATGCTGACTGCAGATCCCAGCAGCCCCAAATTTCTGGAAAGCAGTCTCAGAGTCTAAGGATCTAATGAATAGAACAGAGAACCAGCACCTATGAGAAAAACAAGCAGAAAGGTCCAGAAGAACAGGAGACAGAGATATATGTGTGGCATGACTGAAGGAAAGCCAAAGGGGAAAAAAAGCAGCTTTGGATGCAGAATGATTGTTAAAAAGACAGATTTAGGATGCTGAAAGAAAAAAAAAAAAAGAAGAAAGAAAAAAATAGACATTCTATTGCTTGTTCCTGCTGTATCAGGGATTTATGCTTGTTCCTGGTAAAGAAAATGTGTTGTAGCAGAGCAATCACAGGCTCTCTCATCAATTTATCCTTCTAACAAAACAATTGAGAAAACCCCGAATATCTGGTTAACTACTTGGATAAAAAGAATAAGGATATAAAAGAGAGAACAATATTTCCAGCTGAGGAATTTGCTAGATAGGCAGTGAGATGTGTTGTTCAGCTGAATTTTGCATAAGAAATACATTCATGTTACATTTCTAATGCAAATTGCCTGTACTTTACATGGACAGAATGAATCTTTGCTGGCTTGATCTTCAGCTTTTCAAATCAGTAGAAAGACTCTAATGTATTTTCAATAGATTTTGGAGCAGGCCCTTCCTCCCATATACTCAGAATGACTTACAATCAATTTATGGCAAGAATTCACTCCAGAAAGCCTGAAAACTACGATATGCAGTTTCAAGGCGAAGCTGGCATCAGTCACCTAAAAATAGATTCAGTTTCAATATACTGATCCAGATGCCCGCCTGTGAAGAATTTACTCCCTGTGCATATGCAATCTAGCTTGTAGTGGTTTCAACCAAAGAGGCAGAAGACTATGTTTAAGGAAGAGATGACAAGTACCTCTTTTTATCAAATGTTCTCTGCACCAAAATGGAAATGCTCAAGGAGTTCATTCGAATGACATGTTATTTCTTCAACCCCAATAACTGTCAGGCGACTGATACCAGAATTGTTATAGAGAAATGGACCAGCTGCTTACATTCATACATATGGCTCTGTAAAGAACCTTTTTATATGGTCTGTTTTAATGCACACCTTTTTCTATATCTGGGAGTATTTTGCAGCTCCCAGCTGTAGAGGCAGTGTCTCAGCTTCTTGTTGAGCTAAAACTTAGGAGAAATACCTCTCTCCCTTTGTGCCTCAGTGTCTATGTAGAAAAAATATTCACATGCATTGGTTGTAAGGGGGGACACAGTTTACACCAAGAGACCTGCCAATCTGAACAATCAGGGGATGAGGAGAGAAGATGTTTTGCAGAGTTCACATCCCCAGTAATGCAGATATAGACTCATAACAACAAATTAGGGAATAGAGCATATATGCTAAAACCCTGGTATTTATAAAGAGAGAAGGACTTGACAGAGCCAGTGAGCAGGATGGGCTGATAGAAAAAGATGAACTAGCAAATCAAAAAAGGCACAGAATATTTTGGAGTTCAAAAGTAGGATAAGAAAAGATGATTAGGAGAGATGATGATGTATTGCTCTGAAGAGGCAGATGGGAGAGTAGAGAAAGAACAATGGGCAGTTCAGAGTAGAAAACTACCTGGAGCAGTTTGTGAATAGAAGAGGAGAAAATGAGTGAGAACAAAGGATTAGTATGCTGTCTTAGGAGCTGATAACTCACTGTTCTGCATCTGACTCCTTGCAATGTGAAATAAGGGAGTTTGGGGAGTTTTGATTGGGGTTGAGAGGGGTCATGGAAGCCTTATGTTCCAACAGTGCTTTTCTCTGCTCTATCAAAGCACATCATATCAAATCCATATTATTAACAGCTTGATGGGACAGCAGAAAAGTTGGTAGAGATGTTGATTAAAAGGTCCGTGGCAGATTTAACTACTCTGTATTTAACATTGTAAGAAAATTGCAATCAACCTAATTAATGCTTTGCAAAGATCCCAGCTCCAGGATAAACAGGCAAAAGGACAATAGCCTTGGTGCACAACTAACAAGTGATATTAGTCAGGCAGTTAATCCTAAAGCAGTCATGAGACAGACCAATTCTGAAAATCTGAACCCCACCAAAGCAAACAGCAAAACTCTGTGTAGAGAGCCAGTGCCACCACGTCTGTAGGAGAGAATGATGAATTTCACTGACAAATGCCTGACACAGGGACTTGGCACCATGAATACTTGACTTGATCCTTTACTACCAGTTCCCTGAGAGCCGACATGGCCCAGCAAGGAGTTTGTCCAGAATGATGACAAGAGAGCTGTGAAGGTACCATATACTCACTTGGGTACTTGACAGTGCACCCAGTGAGAAAACTGTACTCTGGAAGCTGATGCAGAGACTGTTTTATCCCTTGCAAATGACAGGAAGACTCTTCTCCCCTCTGTTTGTTTTGTTGATATAAACCCCAAATTTCTTAACAGTATCAACCCAGCAAAAATAAAACTGAAATATACCCAGGCATTTGTATACCACTGCAAAAGCTGCCAGCATCCTGCCGCTATAGACAGGGATTTCACTCAGTCAGTGGAGAACAGAGCCAACACCTGGTGTGAATGCACCTGGTAGCAAGAGCTGCTGAGGATGACTTCCTTCCTTTTCTCTCCCTCTGTCTCTGTTTTTGAAACACTCCCCACCATCTTCACCCACTGTTGATGAAGAATTTTCACTGTTTACATCGTCGTCCCTCCAGACTGTGGGAGAGGTGCATGAGGAGATTGCTCCAAGCCCACAGGCTGGGTGCTCCCTGACATTTGCAAACTCGTGCTGTAGAATTGCAACCTGCAAAGGATAGCAAACATTGCACTGAGCTGTCATTTTAGTGGAATTACATCAAAGCGGCAGTTTGGTCTGTGAAAGGAAAAGAAACAGATAGATTAAAAAAGTAAAATGTTGGGGAAATAACTATGCGTTTATACAAAGTGAAGCCTAATCTGACTATCCTTTCTTTTGTCAGAGTAGAAGAATTTTAACAGTGCCTTTTTTAAGTCAGCAGGAACATAAATCCTAGAAAAGAAATACATTGGAAAAGGAGTTTTCTCCCTATTATTTTTACATCCTGTTTCATCCCTGAATCTGTTGCTTCCAGGCAGTGAATCTTGGCATAGGCTGCCACAGAAATGCATGCTTTGATGCTGATAGTTCAGCTCTGGACTCCTCTTTTCTTCCAGACCAGATGTTCTACTTCTCCCTGGTAATGGTTAACATGACGCTACCTCATTATACACCTCTCTCTGGAAATTATGTCAGTGCTACTTCAGCATCAGCCAAGAGCCATGCTGAATCAATGAGACAGCTGGTGCCTTCCCTGGGGATGGAGCGCTTTACCTTTTGGATTCAGGCAGTCACTGTGAGCTGAGATCCTGGATGCCGTGGCTGATTTTTCATAGACAGGTGAGAACAAAAGAGCTTTGAAAACCTAAGTCAATAGAATCTGGAGACATGGAGCTCTATTGATTAAGAAAAAATTACACTTACACAATCAAGTTTCATTTTCATCTTAATTGATTTTTGTATGAGATGGAGGAGTGAATTCTGTCAAACAAAAGAGTCTAGAAATTGTTTCTTTGCATACCATTAAGTATGTAGATTTTTGCATGCACAACAGCTGTGTTGTGTTTGCAAAAATCAAATAATTCCCTTATAAAGCTCACAAACTGTAAATTGATCTCTTTGATCTTGTCCACAACATATGCTAATCCGCAAATATCCGGGGAAGAACGGGATGAGATAATGCAAACAAAATAAACACCTTGTTAATAGAAAATGTTTGTACTTTAGGGTTTGAGGCCAGCCCGTAGTACATTTACTTGAAGGGGAAAAAAAAGTTAAGACTTTAAAAGGAGAGTTTAAACAGGAAGAATCTGGGTTTGTTCTGTGAAATCTCATTAAACTGCAAGATGGAAAATTCTCTTGAAAATAAATGAGAATAGACTGCACTTAATTTTCTCCCTACAGTGTGTATACCTACTTTCACAGGAAGTACTAGAGAAAAAACATCAAGAATAAAGCAGTTTCTACAAACACTGTATGACTAAAATAGACTGGAGAATTCTTAAGGTAATCTCTAACCTTACTTCCAAGACTATCTGGCTGATTTACAGCATCCAGTTCAGACCATCCTGAGGAACACTCTCTACATTGTTCTACTTTCCCTTACCGCTGACACTATATTTAATTTAGGAATGTAAGGTTAGAGATTGGTCTTTGTTGCTGCTTGAAAGTCTCTCAGTCTTGTTGGATGCTGCTAGAAAAAAAAGGGTTAATAATAATCATTATCCCTCCAAGGTGGATAATCCTCCAGTGTAATAACTAGAGATGATTCTGATGTCTCCCTCTGCCAGAGCTCTGTGGAATAACATCTAATGATACCCTGTCTTTGTTAAGTTTGTTGAAGTCAATGTTAAGACCAAATTTTAAGCACATTCTCTTGATTCACCCAAGAGGTTATTTTTTCTCAGATGGCAAGTCTCCAGATCTGCAAAACTCAATTAAATAGGAATGAGAGTGCAAGGTACCAATGAAAACTAGGCATCTACCATCATTTTTGTCAGGAATTGGACTGTCTGTGTGACTGCTGACAGAGATCTCTCTGTGTTTCCTTTTTTTATTTCCTTTGATATTCAAAGCAAGCACTACTTTTACTGAATGGAAAAAAATACAGCTGAATCACATGTCTTCAAAGTAGCTGCAGGAAAAGGCCTGAAAATGCATTAATATGACAGCCGTCCTTCACAATAGTTTTTATGCATCCTGTAGAGATTCTGCCTGGCAGAAAAGCACTGTGGTGGGTTTTTCTTTCCTGTCTGGAATATTTTTCAACTGCTTTTATTTTGCTTAATTAAACCCAATTTTCTTGGCTCAAAAAATCATGAAGGAAACTGAAATCTTAAAAAATTATGATCTTTATTAATTGCCTTCAAAATTTGTCAATTCATTGTAAATATTCAGGTCATCTGTATAACCATGGTGCTTTTTATCTCAATCCTTTTCCAAAAATAAAAAAAAAGGTTAAACTTCACAACATTCCTGTGAGGTAGGTAAATCTTTTCATAAAAGGATTATTTCACCCTTTACTGAGATACAGGCACCTCCAGGGTAAAACACTGTGGTTGTTTAACTGCCTGTAGCCACACAAGAAGTGAGGGGACAGGAAATTAAAACCATTGTATCCAATTTAATGTTAGTGAGAAAACTGATAGGCAGAATGTGAGGCTCACAGCTGGGATTTCACCAGAGCAGAGGAAATAATGCACCTTAGAGAAAAGTGGCACAGTATCTTTAGTGACCGCAAGTAGCAGACTCTTGGTTTTACACCTTATCTTGAAGACACAACCCTCTGCAGGTCATTGCTCCTTGCACCATCCTGCAATATTAACATGAAAATTAGTGCTAGAGGGGGAAATGCAAGCTGCCAAATTACCATTTTCCCTTCCCAAGGAATCTAGATATTCCTTAGAGGTTCACTGTGCAAATATTGCCTGGACATCACTGATGAGTTATGACAGTATCACAGTGGAAGGTGGGTAGGATGCAGCAGATATTTGAAAGTGTCATTGCAGAAAAATGCCAGAGGAAAGGTTATCTACCAAAACTGTTTATTCATTTTCCCTGGAGTCTCACAACCTGCATCTGCCTGTTCATCGATAGTTCTGCAGTGACTAGAAATGTTTACATGTCTTAGGATCATTTGGTTAATTCTTCTCACCTGTGAATGGTCTTTTGCACTTGAGGTACCAGCTGAGGTTGAAGAAATTAAATTACACTTTGCAGCCTCGAGGAGGACTGAAGGGTATAAGGAAAAGTAACAGTGGCAATACTAGGGACAAAAATACACAGTTTAGTCAAGTTTGATTGAAGCGGAAGAAACAGGAAGGAAGATGAGGACAAGAAGTAAACACTTGCTGCATTCAGGTTGTTCTTGTCTTTTGAAAGTTACTGTGAAGAATCTAGAGCAAAGTGGGTGTCAGTCTCTTTTCCCAAGTGACAGGTCATAGGATAAGAAGCAATGGCCTAAAGTTGCACCAGGTAAGCTTTAGATCAAATATTAGCAGAAATGTCTTCATTGAAAGAGTTGTCAGGCATTGGAACAGGCTGCCCTGGGAAGTAGTTGAGTCACCATCCCTGGAGGTATTTGAAAGATGGGTGTGATGCTTAGGGATATGGTTTAGTGGTGGACTTGGCAGTGTTAGGTTTATGGTTGGACTCAATGATCTTAAAGGTCTTTTCCAGTCTAAGTGGTTATACGATTCTAAGGTGTAGCCACAGAGCAATTACTCAGTGCGGCTAGAGAGAGAAATAACTATGGCTGTGAGAAATAACCTGTCTGATGAGGATGGCCAGGCTGGTGGCAATGGGGTGGGACGGGACAGGAGAGCAGAAACAACCAAAGAAATACTGACCCTATGACAGGTGTTTGGCTTCAGCAAAATCAGGATTGCACTCAAGATGGGTTTTTTTGAGGAGGCAGGATATTTTATTCTTATTTGTGTACTTGTATCCTTTTCTTCCACTGGATGTGCATGTGGCTTCTTTAGCTTAGAATTCTCTAGTCCTTCCATAGCTGCTAAGGTAGTGTTTTAGACACGTTAAAAGAAGGATGAAACCCATCTATGGAAAATCTGCTTTGTGCCTTTTCTTTATGAATAAGTTTGAAAGGAAACTGATTGTCTTTTTCTGTAAACTATTTGTCAGGAGCCACAACAGCTACTTTCAGAGCTGGAATGACCTCTTTTCCTGCACGCCTTATCCATAAATTGTGCATTTATTTCTGACTCTGTGGGTAAACCCAGGCTATGCTGTTTATGAGTGGCCTTCATGCCTTCAACATCAAGTTACAGCTATTTCTAAGCCTCTACAGGACATTCTTCTTAGGTTAGGAGTCTTCAGGGCTGCAAGGAGCCATGGTGAGATGGTGTGTGTTGTATCACACGTGCGGCTTCTACACATTCCCAGCAAGAGGAAATGATTTTAAACAACATAGTTTGCCTTGCTTTGTATGGGCATAAAGCTGTAAAATGTTCTGCAGTTTAAAGAGGACAACAGCACTGACAACTGTGGAGATTTCAAATAGATATTGATTTCTGAGTTATACAGAGAAGAGACAGTGTTATTTATTTCCTGATCAAAAGAAGTGAAAACTGAAATACCCATTGGGTGATGAAAATAAGGACCCCTGAGGATGCAGGCACAAAGACATTGACTAGGTCACCTCTTCTCTGAGGAGGAACATTCAGCTGGGAGCCACAGCAGCGGTGCTCACACCAACACTGTCAGCTGCTCTAACCCAGGGCCAGTCCTGGAGCAACAGAAAGTGAGGGGGTCTAGATCTGACCCCACTTCAGCGAAGCAAGCAGAACTGGGAGAAGCAATGGCCAACTTGCCTTCCAGTGGTCGGCAGTGAAGGCCTTCACCTTGCCCAAGTGAGAAGCCGATGGAGACGTGCAGGAAGGGGAAGACAGGGAATGGTTTTGCTGGCCTCTGCAGAAGAAGGAACAGAGATGTGACCTTGAAGCACAGAGGATACCATGTTTAAAATGGTGGAGAGTCAAAGATGTGTGGCTTTCACAGGACTGCCAAAAGATGAAAGCTAAAGATGTTTAAAATTATACATGTTATCCATAATTAAATTTCAGAATTATATAATGGAAATTATTGATGATACAATAGATATGGAGAGGTATCCAGTTACTGGCAGAGTAAAAAAAACCCAAAAACTTAGCTGTCTTTCCCTCTATTTCATAAATGCCACCATTCTCTAACAGATAGAATACTTATTTTGAGTCTGTGATCTAGTGCTTGGAGGCAATACTTGAAATCCAGCAGCTGAGACAGTGAGAAAGGAATCAGTTTTCATGACACACCTACAATTATTTCAGTGGAGCTTTCCAGAATAGACCAAAATGGTGTCTCTTACAGATTAGGCAAGTGATGCCTGGACCCAGCATGAATCAAATATTTTCACAATTTCTTTGATGTATAGTCCCATCTGTTTCTTTGCTTACTTACTCTGTGAGCTTCTTTATTGTCTGCCCTGTCTGGTACTTTGTTTGTCTTGTCCTTAAAGAGAAAGAGAGAGGAAAATGTTCTGAGGACCAATTACTTTATCCTCAAGGCAACACTGGAATGAAGACAAGGGACATCATTGTTGAAAGACAATAAAATGATGGGATGTAATGAGAAATGCACTCAGGAAATGCCAGCTAATACTCAAAATCCTGTCAAGATGTAGCACAAAGCATCTTGCATTTGTCACAACCAATCATCCTGAAATCATAATGGTACTTAAAAAACGAAGAGTTTATAGCAATATGTTGTTATGTGCTCACAGAAGAATGCAGAAAGAAGTACTGCAAAAGAAAAAGAAACTTCTGATTAATATAAATAAAAATTGTAGAAAGTTAAAATGTGACTGTGGATAACCTGAGATGTCATTTCATACAAGTATCACTCACTTGAGATAACTAAGACTTCCTTCTAAAACAGGTCTTCTTCATGTTGACAAAATATTAGCTTATTTAGGAGTTCTATAGGTAACTTGTTGCTACTTAGTTGTTCCCAGGTAAACACATCTACTCAGGGAAGCCAAACAGGTGCCAGTGTCATAAGGTGTAGTATGGAAGGATGCTGTGACGTGGTAGCCTGGACCCTAAGGGAAAATACTCAGCAAAGGCATACTCAGTGTGCTCAGGACAGAACATCTTACATCTGTGCACAGACAACTAAGGGGTATTTTGGATAATTTCTGCATTGGAAATTCATATCATCCCCTGTGTAAGGGATGAAGAGAAAAGCAGAAAGGTTTCAGTCCTGTGAAAGGGAGAGGGGGTCTCACCACCCTTTTGGTACAGCACAGAAGTAGCTAGCTGACACAATTAATAAATTTTCTATAAGGTGCAAATACTAGTGGCATTTCTGTGTTGTCTTCCTATTATTATTCAGAGCCACACTACCCAGCAGCTGCAGCTTCCAGAGAGTCCAGCTGAGGCTCGGCACTCTGAACTAATCTCACTGTACCTTCAGGCACCATTTTAGCCAGCTTCTCTCATTCTTTTATCTTAGCTAAGACAAAAGACTGTCTTCAGAGTCTGGCTCTTCTGTTTTATGTGGGCAGGAATATGCAGGCAAACTTAGATTCACAAAGAGCTACAAGACTTAGACACAGGATCTGCACACAATGAAGTACCTGCTGTTCTGGCAGCCCCTCCTATGGGATGAAAAAGGAGAGGGGGTGGTTTCTGTCATACTTTGCAGCTCTGTGGTACGAGTAGAGGGCGACACAGGGGCAATCTGCAGGCTCCCCTCTCTATCCTCTCCCCCAGTCTACATTTTGCCTGCTGACAGATCCTCTCCCATGACCATTCCCCGCTCCTCTGTTCACACAGCTGCTTGATGGAGCTCACCTGCCAATGCCTCACATTTTTACCTCCAAGCTAAGAGGCACTAATGCCATTTGCACAACTTTGCTTATTTTTAAAGTATTTTTGTCTTAACTATGTTTTATTCATTTTTACTCACTTCCTTGCTCTTACTCACTTACTATGTACTGTTCTTGCTCTTCTCCCTGTTTAGGACTAAAGTGAATTTCAGGCAGACATCTCAGTAGTAGCCCTTGTAACAAGATTTTGCACTACATCTGAACAAATGCAGTCACCTGCTAGATCTCTGAGACTTTCTTCAGTAGCCCAATACACCTTATTTCCATTGTTTCACAGAATGACTGACCACAAGCCAACATCTCTCCTGACTATCAACATAATTGGAGACATGCTGCAAACCCACCCCTGTCTTTTGCTGAGCCACAAACATGCTCTCACAGGTTGGCCTACCAGTAGTGGTGGGTGGAATAAGTTGTTTTATTTGGAACATTGAACATCTTGCCCCTTGATTTCTTGGAGGTCTTTCCTGATGGCTGTTTTTGCAGTGTGCCCTGATGAACAGGTAGCATTTCTATAAGGGCATATGGTGACAGACACTTTCCTACCACTCATCAGTTCTTTAAACAGTTTGGCAGCAATTCCATATATGCTCTAGTGTTTTCATTCACTTTTTCTTCTGTTTCTCCTTGAGTAATGTCACTTCCATACAGTCTTTCACTAGCAGCTCATCTAGCATCAGCTGATACACAGTAGTACAGTATTTCCTTTTTCAAGAACCTGTTGCTGTATATAATAGGAATCCTTTCATCACACAGCATTTTCTTTCATCTTCGTCAGTCACTGATTCCAGTCCAGTGACCTTTCCACTTCCCTTTACAGTGAGTCTATTTACAATCCTAAACCTTTTCCTGCTTTCATCTCACTTGCCTCATCCGTTTCCAGTCTATCCCCTTGCAAGGACAGTGTCACGTCACATCTCATCACTGAGATGTTACCTCTTTATTTGGAACTGGTCTTGTATCTCTTCTTTCTTTTCCTTTGACCCCTACACAGTGGTACCTACAGTAGGATCACTGGGAAATTCAGAATCTGGGCGCTTCTCCCAGTGGAAGAAAGCACGAAGTTAGGACAAGCGAAGCTCAGCCAACATCATGCTACAGCTGCAGATTATTACTACAGTATTTGATCCAGTGAGATTCTTTAAAATTATTTTGCAATGCCCTCTTGAACATGGAAGTTCATTTTTATGTAAGTGCTAAATATAACTGTGACTTCTTACTTCTCCTTTCAGTCATAAGCTGTATGTCATACATTCTTGTGTGGCAAAAAGGAGATTTCTGATTGAAGAGCAGCTCAGCACGTTGTGTCCGTAATTAACATGGAAGACAACTCAAATCGTGGATCAGAAATGCTCGAATGCCTTCAAACACAGGGATGTTCTGACAGCTGGATATCCAGTGGGAATTTTGGATAAGAAATAGATACAAATGGAGTAATATTTCTTCAGGCCTTTGCTAATGAGGACAATGGATGAGTGACACGGGCAGAACATAACTCAGCCAAATGGTACACAGGTCTTTTATTTATAAGTGTGCTTATTGGTAGCAGTAAAACTTGAAGGGAACACTGCCAGCAAAGCTACACAGTGAATATTAATCTATTGATCTACTATTCCTCTTCTAGAAGAGGCCAAATGCTACATAAATTTGATTTGCTTCTCCACCACACTAATTTTTGCCATATTCAGACTGTTTGTCATGGCATCCATTTATTTTGGTATCTACTTGGGCATCTCAGTCTAAGAGAGTGATGAAGGCCCCAAGACAGAAATCCAGAAGCTTGGGACTTCCAGGTGTTGGTTTGCCGCACAGTCAAAGGTGACATCTAGAGTAGGTGTATAACTATAGTCCTCTTTCACTTCAATCTTTGTGTTAAACACTGAATGGAAAATTATTTTCCCTGGAATTAGAAAGGCAAAGGTATACCTGAAGCCTTTGTGCATTATAGTATTAATTTATTTTTAATTGGGTAGCTGAGGTGGGCTTCTCAGCAGAATAGATTGCTGTCCCTGGGAGCTTATAAAAATGCTGCTTGTTTACATCAAACAGCACATGAATAATTCTACTGCCAAAAGCACCTCAGCGGTGTTTGAAAATAACTTCTTCTCTGACAGTAAATGTTCCTGGTTCATTCCCTATATACATGTGGTGATATGTACATGCCTGTATCTGAGCAAGGGCTTTACATTATCCCTCACCTGGTGACTGCTTAACATTCATATTGTCGAAAAAGCAGGTTAGGATTTTAGTGTCTGGGTGATGTATCTGGAAGCAAAGCCAGGCAAATGGTTGAATAGATATCAGTATTTAAAATCTACAGTTAATGATTCCAGCAAGTTAAAGGCACAAGAAATGAGTTTAATTCTTTCTCACTTTAGGATGTAATCTATGTTGTCTACCCTTCTTCTGTCAATGGAGAAAGATGGCATCTTCAAAACACAGTATGCTCTGACTAAAGCAGGTGCCTGTCTGGTGCCAGGAAGCTAAATCAAATGTCGAAGTGCTCTAGAGCTTCATGTCTGTGTAGGTGAGATTAATTGCCTTCTGGAGTTTCCAATCCTGATCCTTTCACTGTGAAGCCTAGACAGCTACCTAAGTCCATAGGCCAAATTTTTGATGGTTACACTGAGGTGTGAAGAATCCCAGTCAGAAATTATAACCATGAAAATACTACCCAAACTATATCTGTGTTGTATGTTTGGCTCTCTGTACTGATACCTCTGTTTAAGAGTGAGGGGGCAGCTGAACCATCCCTCAGAGGGTAAATGCTCCTGGTTCATGCCCAAAGTGCATAGGGGGATGTGAAGGATAGGAAGCATTTTGGTCTGTTTCATGAGCTCAGCAAAACATTTGGAAATTTGATCCGTAGCAGCATCTGTTGGCATAATGATACAACAGGTTAGTTGTTTTCAACAAGTACAAACCACAGTTTAACCTTGAGGCTGGACCTACTTGTAGCTTTGTGTTGAATGAACTAGAGTTTGTTTTTCTATTGATGTTAGAGTATATTCAAGCCCTTATATTTTCCAACTTGTAATTCACTTGCATAACCAAACTTCTGCTTCAGTTATTGCTGTGAGAATGAATTGTTTAATATTTGTGAATCTCTGTACATGCTGAATATTAAACATATGAACAGCTCACAGAGTTGTGAGTGAAGCACTGTTCGTTATATAATTCGTATTTAAGGTCTGTTAAAGCACTATTGTATCACAGACATAAATACACTGAAAACTCTCAGTTGTGGCTGCAGATACATCCTGAAGGCTATATTTTTCAGCAAATTACTTCTGCAGAGGATTCCATATTTTCCATAAACAGGTAAATAAATAAAATCCAGATGGTACTATAGTTAATCCAAAGTGTAGATACAATTTTGTTCATAACACATTTTCCCAGTCAGCAGGGTTCCAGGAGGATGCCCAGCCTTCCTTTGGTGAGAAGGCACCAGATACAATGTGGGATATGAAAGATTCCCTTTGGGGCTTCCAGAGTGGTCCATGCAGTGTCATGAAGAGACTGAGATATTTACTACAGAAACTACAGCAGCTGCATGGAGCAAATAGTGTGAAATCAAATTTGGTCAGGAATCTTATATTTTACAGCACCTTAGGAAAAGATGATGTAATTTGTCCACACATGGACTGCTGTGTAATGAAGACTTCTGCAGACACACGATTTCAGTTATCAGTCATCTTACATAGCTGAACATGCTTATACCTGCCAGACATAGCTGGTCACATACCTGCAGGAATACAAGATGTGACTCTGAAAGCACTTAAATGTGTGCCTGATTTAAAGGGTGCTAATAGTACCATTGATGCATGGCACTGCTTTAGTGAACATAATTAAAGCAGGTGCTTAAAGGCCCTAGATTAAATAGAGATTTAAAAAACCTATCTCTTCACACATAATTGTACTAAAGAATTGCATGTTCTGAGAGAGTCTGCATCCCAGCATTGCCCACAGGATCACAACAAGCCCCACAGGGACAGTGAGCAACTTTTAGCTAGAAATCTTCAAAACCAAAGTGCTACTATCAGCCTTTCTTCTCAGACAGATAATCACTAATTTTAAAAGAAGTTATATTATTTCCCAGCTCTCTGTAAATTGATTGATATGGTGTTGGGTGTTGGTTCTGGTTAGGCTGCTTTGCTTTTTTTTTTTTTTTGAAAGCTGTTTTATTTTCATAGTGCTCTCCTCTGCCCACATATTTCTTTTTTTTCTTTGCAACAGTGACTTTTGGGATGAGGCCTGAATCCTGCTGTAGTGGATCTTCTCTTATACACTTTGCATTAGCAATTTCCTGCTTCACTGCTTCTCCACTATGATACAAGCTTTAAGATTTAGTGATCCTGTAGCAGAGTTGAATAACAGCACTTCCATTGCCTTTTACAAAAATTGGCATCTCTCTTGCCTTCGGAGAGCCTTAGTCACCCAGATGCACTTAAACAAAAATTTCAACAGAGAAAGGAAAACCTGGCATCAGACTTTTTAACAGTGGCTTCTAGGCATCTGTATTTTTAGGAATATAATGGCAAACAAGTTGATGCTTTTGTGTTCAATGGGATTTTTTTTCAGCCATAGTAGTTCAGCAAAAATAACTGTGTTTTGTTTTGATTTGTTTTCCTTTCTCTGCTGGGTAGGTGTCATCTGCTTTTTGCAATGCTCTTCTACTAGGGAAGGCATGGAGGAGAGTAGTGGTGCCCTTCATCTTTCCCATTCTCTTCTGATAATTCATTGCAGTTGTGTATTTTTGCCTTTTACTTTAGGTTTAAAGCGTGGGGAAGATTTTCATAGCCCCTGGAGACTGCTGGTTCAACAGAAGCTTTCTGAGCCAGGCAGCTGCTGTCGGAGGCCTGTCCTTCCGAGGACTGGACTCAGTGATTCACATGGCTTCTTCTTGTCAGGTAAAAGATCTGTTTAGCTCAAAAGTCTGCCTCTGACAGTAAATACTGAAGGAAAGTGCATAAGAACAAAGTTTCTCAGCTTCACATAACCAAGAATTCAAACACTCACTGACCTAGGAGAGTGTGGCTTAGCTATTGTCACTATTTAATAGCACCTGATGGCTCTATCTTCCATAAAATTGTCTCTTTTTCAGTCCTTTCAGATGTGCAACATGCACACTCTTTGGTCTGGAGTTTCAGAATTCACTTATATCTTGACCTTCACTTGCCTTTAAAAATACTAGCCTCTCAGTTCACCAGGTGAACGTTTCTACTTGTATTGAGAGGAGCAGTGCAAAATTGTGGTCTGCTTACCTTCTCCACAGCCTTTTGTTCCTTTGCCATTGGTTTTACTAGCAGAGGAGGTGGCTTGCGGAGTCTTTGCTCATGTGGAAGCTGTGACACAGTGGTGATGGCTCTTATCTTTCCTTGCAGCCTTCCTACTCCTGTTAAAGCCATTTGCAGATGCAGTGAGCAGACCTGTGCACAGTCAACGGTGGGGACATAGTAACCATTTGTGAGTGATGTACTCATGTTTTCTGACTTGTTTGTTCTTTATTTTTTAAAAAAAGACCTAAGACCTATTTGTCTGTATAATCTTTGCTGATAGTTTCACAGAACTTTTCACTCTCTTCTTTCCTGAGTGGAAACAGCTAGTTTAAAGCATGTATTTAAAGAAGGGTCTACCTTTTAATTTACTGACACTGAACTTCACTTTACATTTTATTACCATTTTACATGCAAGACCCTTTGTAAATGAGATCCCTTTGCAATTCTTCACCGCCATCTTAATTTTTTCCTACCCTGAATAATTCTGTATCATCATGATGTGCAAATCTTGACACGTCACTATGATGATCCTTCCAGACCATTTGTAAATATGTTGAGCATTAAAAATACCTGCACAGATCCCTATAAACCCCATTGTGAAAATTTTGAAATTCACAGCAGGACCTTTGCCTTCTCCAGGCAAGTTTAGTGTTTTTAAAGTCCTTACAGAGAGATTTTGACAAAACTTGTTTAGAAATCCACATACTCCTGCACTGCAGTATCCTTGTTAACATATTAATTGACTCTTCAAAGAAATGTAGTGGATTTATGAAGCATGGCTTACCTCCACAAAAGTCTTAGTGATGCTTCTCCAACATATCATGTTTATTTCTTCCCCTATAGATTCTGGTTTTTAATATAGTTTCTTCCAATTTGCCCTTGATGGAAAACAGATTTCCTAGGTTCGTGTCAACGACTATTTAAAAAAAATTGGCATCACACTTAACATCTCTGGCACTGAGGCCAGTGTATGTTTTTAAGTTAGGAAATGGAATTGGCTCTTCAGCAGTTTCACACATTAATTCCTTTAGGAGTCCCGAGTGAACATTATTTAGTCCTAGAACTGAGTTGTTACAACTTATTTTATAATTTGTTCTGAAATCTTTGTTCTAACATTTCACTTCGAGACAGATTATCACATACTTTCTCCATATAAAGCTCTCTGGTGCCTGAGCCTCCCTCAGATCCTACACCATGAACAGTAGTGGAAAATGCATTAAACATTTTCAGCCTTATCTTCCAGAAGCAGATCTTTTACATCTTGATCATATATCTACCTGACTAACTAGGTGGCAGGCTTCCTACTTCTGAGGTGTTTAAAAAGAGATTTTATGAAACATTTGTATGCTTTCAGCAAATTTCTGCTGAAAATATTTGGGGCTTCCTTGTGGTTTTCTTTAAACATGCCAGTTTTTAAAATCTTCTCTTTTCTGCACTTGGATGAAATTCTTTTGTTCTTTTCACTTTAAAATTTTGTCTTCACCCTGTTTACTATAACTGACTTGTGATTTTGTTACTTACTTTTGAAGTTTTTAGTAGTTGTTACTGGCTTACTAAGAGCCTCTAACATGACATTGTAAAACAATTTCCACACCATACAAACATATTTACACTTTTGCTTGTTATATTTACATTCCTCTTCACTAGCCATCTCTTTTTTAGGTAGTTCCCTTTTTGAAATCAAACACCACTCATATTAATTTTTTCAGCTCTTTTGCTACTGTGGGCTTAGTCACTGTGCATGTAACGTAAGTATATATTATAGCCCTTTTGCAAACCTCTCTGAAGCAGGGCTCTGTTGGGAGCTGAGTCAAGAATGGCTTTTTCTTGTGTGAGCTCTTCAAGGGTCTTACCTGATTTATCCACCAGTATCTTGCAGCAGAAGGAGGGAATGTCTGAAGTGAATGGAAATTCAGGAGCAGAAGTCCTTCCCCAGGGTACTTAGTCTAATGAGGAGGGAGTTGTCATCAAATGCCGCAAATTTGTTCATTACAACTCCTTACTAAGGAAGAGTCCTTGTTTTTTATTTCCCTAGCTGTGGCTGTGAGCAAAGAACAGACCTTCCCAGTTAGTCTTCAAGCACATTGTGCTTTCAGGTCTTGTGCTTATCAAGAGTGTCCCAGAGCTTTGAATGCTCCAGCACCCAGCTCATCTCAGAACACTTTGCAACCAGGCGCTTAGCAGTTTGCTCTCAGCTGTCAGTTCTGGAGCTGGGCCTCATGTTGTGGACATGAGTATCTGCTGCCTGTGAAAGGGCTGGGAAAGTACAGATGCTCTGGGTGTTTGGTCACCTTGGCATGTCATCATGGAGGTGAGGTAGCTCTGCATTCCGTATAGTCCTTTCTTAATGAGAATGTGAGAGTCCTCTGAGAGACTTCAAATAGCATGACAGGCAGATACCCCATGCAGTGAGAGGCTCAGGTGCCTTGCCAGAGCTGTGGACTTGGTGAAGAAAAATGTCATTTGTTTGAGTAGATAAGTATAAGCCTACAAAGAATTGCAAAGAGTATGTGCTTCTTCACAAACACTGTCTTTCCTTGAGTTTTGTTTTTAAAGTTCTCTATAACTGTTTAGATGAATCATCGGATTGGTTCAAGTTTGGTTTTGCTTTTCTTCTTGTATAGATTTCAGCTATTCCAAAGAGTTCCAAAATCAACCTTTTTGCCTTTGCTGTGTTCTCAACCATGCGTGTATTCTTCCTCTGACTCTGAGCACGGTACTGTATTGCAGAGTACACTCTAGCACCCTGCCTAAAAGACTACGTTTTTTCTCTTCTGCTTCTCCCTTTGATTGACAATGTTGCGGTCCACATATCCTCTTTGATGTTTTGTCTAGATGCTTTCAGAAGTCCAGCACTATTACATGTGGCATACAGATCACTGTCCAGTTTTCCATGGCATCAAAAACTGGATTATTTGTGTGCCCAACAATTGTATCTTTCTGTAGTATATCTTCTTCCCAATGTAAACTAGATTCCCTGTCCTCTGACTGATAGCCTTGGTACAAAAGAATATATAGACATCCTGTGATTCATGGAACCCATTTAGTGGAGATGTTCATGCCTCTTCACATGGATGCTGCCCTGCCATAATTAGCACAGGTGCTGTTAGCCTGCAGCTGAGACTGTACTGTAATGCCTCTGTGGTTATTGGTAGAGCTCTTCTGTCTCCCCAGGTTCCTTCATTTGTCACATTTACCAGGGCCAGGATCTCGGTTGCTGTGAGTACACCTCATCTGCTCAGAGGGCAGATAATTGTACAGATGACACCTGTGCATTAAGTGAATCAAGCAGCTTCCGCTCTCCTTCTGGTCTCATTAGATAGTTTGCTCCAAGCTTCCTCAAAGGAGATAGTTAATTAAGGGTAATTAATCTACCATTGCAGTGCTCAGCACTCAAATGGAAAACAAACAGCTACCTATTTGTCATTCTCTCAGACCAGCTTTATACTGGATCCAGTTAAACATTGTTAAATCTGTGGATTTAATTTGAATGAGGAGCTTAAACTACCATGCTTTAGGATTTACTAAATTTTATCCTCATTCATCTTGAGACTGTCCTCCAGATCTGTAAAGACAAAGTGAGATCTGCAAGCCTCAATTTACCTGGGGAGCTGCAGTGATGATGGCCACCTTACTAGATTTAAACACCATAGCTGTTTAAATCAGGCCTCTGTCAGCATCTGATAGTCTCCTTAAATCTATGTGCGGACATAAAACCATGGACACATATTATGTCCTCAAGAGGAAGATGAATCTTCTGAAAATGTGCTGCTTACAATTATGTTTTATGATCCTATTACCTTATGAGTGGTACACTACCTAAGCTCAGCACCTTTGAAAATGGCATAACATATACTATCGACAGATGACGTGAAACAACAGATTTGTCAGCATGGATCTGTAAGGAGTATAGGCTGAAAAGTAAAAGATGGATCTGTCAGTAGGGTACATGGTTGATTCTCCAAGACAGGAGTCTCAGCCTAAGGCCTGCTGTGTAACACTTGACTGGCACTGCGTGATCATCTGAGACATAATTATCCAGGAGTGATTTTGATCTTATGAGTCAATTCTATTTTAGCAACCTGGAGATTATTTTCATACATTTGTCATTTGTGCATTTCATGGATTTTCAGACTCATGCAAAACAAGCCATTTGATTCCCATTAGTTTGATTTTTTATGTCCTCCAAATATCTTTGGCATCATTGCAAGTCTTGTATAGCTGAGATTGGCAGTTTCACACTAGGATGTGAGGTGAGCCAGGCTGGGGAACAGGGCTGTCCCATCCATGAATCACAGTTCATGGCACCACCGTAAATGTGAGCTGGTCTGCAGTTGTTGCTGGTGTAACCACCATTGACATTGACATCCCTTTGCCTTATGCAGTTTTTCTTCTCAAAGATATGCCCTTCCTTTTCAGAATGGTTATGTCCTCTGGGTTATGTGTCAAAGAAATAGTTCCATTTTATTTCTGGAAGATGTTTATCTCTTCACTTCCAGCTTTAAGAAGTCCACTTATCAGCTGGTGAAAAGTGCTTACCACTAAGGTACTATGTATTGCAAGGTGTTGTAGCAATGTGGAAGGGCTCTGCTCAGGAACCATGATCCCATTGCTGTGAGTGTGGTGTGATAATAAAGTCTCAGATTGCAGCAGGGGAAATCCTGGTAGGCTTAGGAAAGAAAAGCTTCACAGTGAGTATGGTCAGTCATTGGAATATGTGCCTGCTTGTGGTGATGCACTCTGTTGCATTGTAAAATAAGAAAAAGTAATTAAATTAAACCAATAAGTATAGCCTTGCTGTTAAATTACACGATGTAAACATGGAGAAATGGTAACGTACTTCTGACATGGCTTGTTGCAAAGCTCTCCTGGAAGTCTTTCTGTGCTAGGCTTTGGGGCACAGCCTTTGGGTAACACCCAAATACTGGTGCTAGGTGTGGTGGGTGCAACTCTGTACCAGCAAAGGCTGGCAGTTTCTTGTGGCAAGGATAGAAGGTTGTTTGATACATAGATGAAAATCTCTCTTCCTACTCTCAGTTTGTTATATGGACTGCGCATGGATAATTGGCTGCCAAGGCTTGGTGAATGTGAAGTTTAATATTGGATGTATTTTGCAGTATTATACTGAGCCACAAGGTGGCACTGGAAGATTGTAATAATCCAGAACAATTATGCCTCCTCCCCCGCCTCCAATAAATCTTTTCCAGACAAAGCATGAATTTTTACATTAAATGATGTAAACCATGGGAATTGGTTATTTCTCTTTCTTCTGATTTTTGCCTTCACTTCCCAGCAATTTTTAGTAAAATTTTCTCAAGAGTAAAATGGAAATGCATTTGTGTGCAGTGTAGGTATTGCAACGGCACAACAAAGTAACTTGACAAAGCGACACTCCTTTGTTTTTAAACATGTATTCATTAATGATGGTGATCCTGACAGCTGTCTCTTTTTCTGTAACCAAGTATTCATATCTCAGTAACAACTGCATGCAAAAGAAGGAATTTCATTTCCTCTGTAACTTCTTTGATATGTTGCCTGAAGCTTTCTCTTCCCTTGTAAAGATGAAAACCTGTTTCAGGTTTCCATCAAAGGTAAAAGTTCTTCCAATATTTTTCCATTTCTAACAAATATGTCACAATATTCTGGTCCAAAATATCTCACTTTGTTTTAATACCAAATGTAGGCTTGGGTAAGCAAAAGCAGTTACTTAATGTGCTGCTATTACATGTGAAATTTGACACATTTTTCCATGTTTTTACAAACTATATAGCTCCTTCCCATATTCTCACCTTTCTTTTTTATCCTCTAAATACCAAAAATATTAAAGCAGGTTTGTAGTTGAGTAAAGTAAGAAGATGCTCTCCATTTGAGTGAGCTGATGTCTAGATGGATATTGTCCTTTACATCTATGAATGTCTGAAACACACAAAATGACAATGAAGAAGTCTGAGGGAATTCTGGTTTTACCTTTGCATACAACAAAAAGCCCTAATTACTATAGTTGCAATGTAAAATCCTGATCCTGAAGAGCAAACAGATATGAATGGTTTCAAAGATATTCCTTGCTGGCCTTAACACCCCACCACATGAAATCATTTACTAGATGAGGGGCTTAGGCAAAACCTGTCTTTAAAAATTCTTGTCATTGCAAGAAGTATCCAAGCAAGACTTTTCACAATGGCTCAACTCCACCTTGTTTGAAGGAAGTCTCACAACTTTAATGTGTCTGAAGAGGAACAGACTGCCCACCCAAATGTAAGGTTCTAAACTACAAAAGGCAGAGTTGTTTCTGACATTTTCCTAATAGCTCATTTTGCCTTGTAGGAAAAACAATACTGAGCTATGTCATTATGAAAGGTAAAAGATCCCCTCACTCAGGTTCTGCTGCTCACTGAGCTCCTAGTAACATCAGTGTGGTAGGTAGTTTACAAACCTGCCACAAAGTAAAAGCCAGCTGAGAGGGTGCAGGGCATCACATATCACACAGAAGACTCACTCAGGAACCCATTTCTTCTGAGCTACAGCCAGGGGCAACATTATTTGGTGTGAAGAGTCCAATATCTGAACTCAGCTCTTAGGTTGTTCTAACTGAGATTATTTATCCCTTCATCAGCTGCCTCCTTAGTAGAGAATAAGCTTCCTTTTGGACACCAGCAGTTCTAGTCATTCACCACCTTTTAGATGTCAGCAAAGCTCTGAGGCTTCTTATTGCAGCGTGCAAAAGCTGTAGCCCCAGCCCAGCTTCCCATGAGTGGGTGAGCGTGTAGCAGAAGAACCAGCACAGCTGCCTGTCAGCTTTTCTCTAATGTGCTTGGCACAAAACCCAAGGGACAGGAGGGATGGAAGGGGTGTGAAAAAGGAGAAGCCCTCAGAGCCTTCACTGTGACCTCTCTAGCACCAAGGAAAGGGCGACTGGTGGTGTAACCTGTTGTCCAGCCCTGCCTGGCTTCTGCTGCAGCTGCTCTCTGCAGTGACATGTAAAATTTGTCTTCAGGATTGTTGTTGCAGCATTGATGTTGAGCGTGTACAACTGATACAGTATGAACAAGAAAAAATGTCAGAGGGGAAGACACTAGGAGATCTCTCTTCAGGGATAGTAATGCTGTGTCAGGGAGTTTATTCCTACTTGCAATAGGGTGAATGCAAAACAGTTGACTGTCCTGCTTCAGAAGGTGCAGCAGCTACATTGTGTCATTCTAGCACATGTGATGTAGACCAAGGATGTCCTGCCCTGGCAGGCTTTTGGGGAGAAATTCTGCCATTCTTCCTCATTCTCCATGGAGTGGCCTTCTGCCCTGAACACTCAGGGTTTGTGCAGCTTTCTGGCCCAAGCCTTAAACAATAATGTGCTCCCAGGAACCCAGGAACAGATGCTTCAACAATGCCCTGGGCTGTGAGCATCCCTCATTCCTCCAGCTCTGCAGACAGTCCAAGAAGCCTTCAGGGACTTCTCTGCTTTCTTCCTCGCTGTCACACAGAAAGTAAAGACAACTGGCCTTGCAGACTTTCTCCCACATCAATTCCTACTTCAAGGCAACTTAATTCTCATATTTTAGCTGTCTTCTATAAAGCCTTCCCAGCTGACATTGTATATGTTGTGTTACTTTGCAATTAAAAACCATGCACATACACACAGAGATTTTAATAAAACTTTTGTTATCAAGTTTTATTATTTCAACAAGTGTTGCTGTCAGCTAATAATCCCTAGAGTGACCATAATGAAGTATTCCAATAATTGGATTTTAATTAAGAAATTCACTTAGTCCTACACTATTTTTGAAATCTAATTATGTCTTCAGGAAACTCACCCAAGTTGTGGTATTTTTGGGGTAATATACAAACTCAGTACAGACTCCTTTCATTACTTTAAGTTCTTTTTTTTTTCTTTCCTTATGGGTATTATTAACATTCTTCTATTTCCTGTATTGCCACTGTAGAAAATTGTCAAGATCTAACAGGTGAAATAAATGCAGAATGCAAATACAAATCCCTGTTATACATATTATGTTAGAAAATAAACTCCCTATGGAAGAAAGGTTAGAAAGCTTCTTTTTGCTTATTATATTAATAATCTAGAGATTCCCCTCTGCCTTGGATTTCAAGGCATTATTAATGAGAAAATCCTGTAGATAAACTTGGCTGTAAATGTTATTCACATAGACAATAGTTTATGTCTCACCTCATCTCAAATATTCTGAGAAAAATCTTGAGTATATAAGTACACACAGAGTGTCACCTGGAATAAGTCTAGTGAAGCTTGTAAGCTTGCTCATATTTATATCACAGAAGCCCTGAGCAACCCAGACACTGCTGTTGGTACTTTACCTTTTAGTCTTCTTTGATCCTGAGCATCACATCTCACTCCAACATTGTGTGAGTCCTTATGACATAGCACCAGGAGAAATAATTAAGAACACCATGAATTCCAGGCAGTTCTCTTGAAGTGGTTGGACTATTCCTGTATTTTTCCATGTGGGATACAGAGTAACACCACTTTGTAGTAAGTCTTTGACTGTAAGTAGACAGAAATCAATGTAATAAAAATAAAAGTCTTGTGGAGATATTTTCATATTTAGAAATGTGAACGGTATATACAGTCATATTCTGACCTTGAAAGAATGGAAATAAAATGTGACAAGGGACTCTGTTTGTAGTATTTATGCTAACCATAAATATATTCTGTTCAAACATAAAGATTTCCTTGAAACAAAAGAACTCTATTTAAAATATGAAGAGGGGAAGGGACAAGAAGAGAATATCTGATGAATTAATGGTTGGCAATATGAAGAACGTTTCAGTAAGATTATTTACATGAGTGATATGAAGCATCTGGCCTGTACACTGTATAGTACAAATATAGAAAAGCTGTGGAGGCCATAATCTGTCATTGTAGTGCATATGCAACTCCAATTGAATTCAATAGCACTTCAACATGCATATAGATGAGATGATATTTACTTATAGCACAGACTGGGTTTTGTGGGTTTTGTTTTTTTTTTTTTAATTTCAAGACAGCCATTGTTAACATTTTAATATATCCTTTAAAGAGATGGGACAAAACTTCCATTGACTTTAACAGCCAAAATTCCCAACCAAGACATTGGCTGTAACCCTGGAAAACAATCTGAGAAAAAAAAATCTGGTTAAGAGCAGACCGAAAAATGGTGGTTAAGCTGCATTGTTTTTTCATCTTCTTAGACTTGCTTCAGCCCTTAGTACTCTGGCCTAGCTTTGCCTTCTTTGTCTCACTTCCTTTTTTTTTCCAAGCAGTATTTTCAAAATAAGACACGTAACTTATACGAATCATACAAATAATATCCATTTATAATTTTTGTTTCATATATAACTGTCCATGTTTAGGCAAGTTAGCTACATTGCACAGCAAGTTTAGCACAGTCATTTGATATTTATCATTACAGCATTATATTTTCTTCTAGTGCCTCAAGCAATTAAACTATGTGCCCATCTTCTGCTGGAACCTGCAGCAATTATTAATCACTTGCCATTGTCTTTGGGTTTTCTGCTTGTGACCCTTTCAGCTCTGCAAGCCAGGAAGCTATCTTCGCAGTAACAGGGAAGATGTCTAAAGGTTAGAATGTATTTCAAAGGTTTAAAAATAGTCCAATTGCATTTTTAAGTCTAATTGGACTTTAAAAAATCCGTTAGTATACACAGAATTTATGCTTGTTTAAAACCTCACAGGCTGACACTTACTTGCTGGAAATCTTACTGCTAAGAATACAAACAGTATCCATATGGTTGAAATTAACATTCACTTAAAAAAAATTCTAATATTCCACTTAAGCTGCTGTATCAATATTACAGAATCAGACAAAAGTCAAAAGTCTGTGTTGAAAAATCCTAAATGTCAGATTTTCATAAGCATTAAATTTCCTTTGTAGAAGTATCACATGTTCACAGCTGGAATACTTTGGAGACTGCTTTTTTTTTTTTTTTTTTTTTTTTTTTTTAACTGAAACGATCAATCCAGGCTCCAGTATTGCTCCTTTCTTCTGAAAGGACAGTGGAGGGAATGAGCAGTTCTAACAGCATTTCTGAAGGAAAGCTCGATTCCACTGCAGTTAAAGAGTTTGTCCCAGTGGCCTTCAGCTGAGGAGGTCAGTTGAAGAGTGAAGAAGCTCTCAGTGAAGCCAGTGGAACCTTGGATCAGTCCCAACCTGACAGAAAACAAATTTGTCCATCCTGAAGAACTTTGCCTCAAAAGCCTGCTGACAGCTCAAAGTAGATACTGTACAGACCAGGCTGTTCATAGAAGACCTTGCTGAGTTTACAGGGGGAGGAAATTTTACTGGGCTGAAGTAAAGAGGAATCAGGCTTACAATTCCAATGGCACCATGAGTTCCTCCACAGGACTCCCCTAAATGAGATATAAGGATCTGGATGAGAAAGACTGCGAGGATCTTCTTCTATTTGACCAGCTGAAGAAGTAATACCTCTCCAATGACTACTTCCTTGTCTTCTCCAATATGCAGACATTAATGATCAGACCTCAGATAAGCTGAATCAAGTTACACAGACTGTGGAGTTGAATCATTCCTCCTTAAAGAGGGAGATGTTCCTTCTTGAAGAAATTATGTCTTTCTCAGGAACATGACCCACTGAAATGTGAGAGACTTGGTGTAAGCTTTTCCTGCTCCATATTAAGCTGTCAATCTCATAGCTAAGGTAAGAGGAACCATGCTGGATCTAAGTATATAGCTTATTGCAAAGATCAGCAGTATGCTCCATGCAGCTTATGGCAAGTTTGTTCTATGCGAAGAGAGTAACATCTCTCTCTCTTTCTCTCTCTCTCTCGATTAATTACTAAGTGTGGACAAAGCTACCCACAGGGAAGTAAGAGTGGAATAGACAGGAAGGAGGGAATTGAAAGGTAAAAGTCATCTGTGATTTTTTTATTTGTTACCCATTTGAAGCAAGAAGTCTCTGGGCAGCTTTAGCCTGCAGTGTAATGCAGCGGCGCTCTGGAGTGGCAGGGTGACAGTATAATTCTTCGCAAGCTGCATGCTTCTCTTCAAAACTGTGACGTGAGCATTCCACATGTCTAGCAGAGTGATGGTGCTGGAAACATATGGAGTTGTCCATCTTCCAGGTGTTTGGAGCAGAAATGGCCACGGGGGATTCTCTAGTGTAGCTCTTTCAAAGAGTACTCATTACTTTCACTCTCCTTTCCCCAGTCCCCTCTTACTAGTGTTCCAAACTCAGACCCCCAAATTAAAAAGTATTTTACAGCTTGGTGATGAAGCCTCAGATTGGAGATATTAATTACCAGAACATGCTCTGAGGGAAGCAAGAATTTGGCAGGACAACTGAAGTCCTCTTTTTCTCTCTCATTTCCCACTTGGTACAGCATGCTGGCTTGCTTCTTGGTTCCCCTTTGGGAGGTGATAAATCTGAGTTTTGCTATCAAGGCTGAGCATCTGGTAAGGCTACCCTGTGCTGTTGGTGTCCTCCCTTTCACCCTGTCCCAATGTCACATTGGTAATGATACGGTTTGAGGGATGGAAAAGGGCAGGGAAAAGCCCCATAGGACTCCTGGTAAAGAAGAAGGAAAACAAGGTCGATGAGACCTTTCCTTCTGCATGACAGCTGGCGAGATTAGCCACAATAGCGGGCAGGGATGAGTTTTCTAGCTTCACTCCGAGGGGCTGTCCAGCTACAGGTTCCTTTTTGCGGGGAGAAGCAACGCTTTAATCCCAGAGCTTGGCTCCCGCAGCCGTCACCCACCTCTACTCCAAGATCCCGTCACCTCGGTGCCCGCTTTGAGGGCGCCCGCTGCCTTCACAGGCTGAGCAGCACTGTCGTGGCACGGGACACCCCTGGGGAAGGTGGAAAAACTAAAATGAAAGGAAAGAAAGAGGAAGGAGATGTTCTCCCAGGCTCCTTCCAGGCACTGGGCAGGCAGCCGGCTCCCGCGGGCTGCCGGACAGGGAGAGGGGCTGTGCCCAGGCAGCAGCGCAGGCAGCGCCGGCAGCCCGGCAGAGACAGGCAGCCGAGCAGCCCCGGCAGGGCAGGCAGCGCGGACAGGGGAAGCAGCACAGACAGGGCAGGCAACAAGGCAGGCAGCGCGGGCAGGGCAGGCAGGGCGGGCAAGACAAGCAGAGCGGGCAGCGCAAGGCAGCTTGCGCCGCCCGGGGAGGGCTCTGATTCATCACCCCGTTCAGAGGAGAGGATGGGACGCCGCTAAACTCCCCTTTCTCCCTCCTCCCTTCCCCCTCTCCGAGCAAGCCCCCTCCCCTTCCTCCCCCCTCCACTGCTCTTTCTCTCTCCCCAAGCAGTGAGGCTCGGACAGTGCTCGGCTCCAGAGCTTTATTTTAAGATGATCGGCCAAGGTCTTTGCAGATAGATTTTATCTGAAGTTATATAGCAGGCGCTTGCCGCTCGCTGGCCAATAAGTCATTTTCAATAGAGACAAATCGCCCTGGACGCTCCAGAGCGCCGGTGCCGCCGCTCCTGCCCGCGCCCCCCGCCGAAGGCGAGCGGGCAGCTCGGGCAGCTCCCTCCTCCTGTAAGTGTCCTGCTCGGCGGAGCCGGAGTGCGGCCGTGTGTGGAGAAGGGGAGGCGAGGGGGGGAGAGCCTGCCAGCCGCCCAGCCGCCCTGACAGTGCCTGCGCCGGATGCACAGCGGCCGCGGGAAACCTCGGTGCGGAACGCGGCGAGGAGATGCGCAGGGGCAGCGGGCTGCGCCGCGGCGCTCAGCCCCTCTAGGCTCGCCCATGGAGCGCCCCGCGGAGCCCCGGCCGCCGTCGGACCCCCAACGCCGTACGTATCCCCGCCGCGCCCCCCCCGCGGTGGCGGGGCTGTCCGCAGGGCGCTGGGACGGAGGAGGGCTGGGACCGGGGATGGGGTCCGCTCCCGTCGGGGCGCCCCGGGGCGCGGCCCCGGCCCGGGACAAGGCACGCGCCTCAGGAGCGGTGGAGGGAGGTGGGCTCTTGTGGGTGGTACGCAGAGCCTGCTCGGGCGTCCCAGAGGCGAAGCTCTTCGCCTCTGCGTTAGGCGTCAAAGAGCATCCGGAGCCCTGATCGCATCATCTCCTGCCCCTTCTCCTCGTTCCGGCGCCCCTCCGCTCTCCTGCGCGCTGCCGGGGCTCCGTGGTCAATTGCCGGGCCGTTGCCTACCGGGCCCCACCGAGGGCGTACAGGCAACCAGGGCAGGGCAGGGCTGGCGGTGGCACCCCCGGGCGGCCCCAGCCCATACCACGGGGCTCTCCCAACCAGTAAAAGGACTGAGCGCCGGAGAGTGTTGCCTACAGGCGCCCTGCAGCCAGCCCGAACCGTGCAATCACTTTGCTCTGACGCTGGATTAACTCGATTTTAATCGTTTTTTGTTTCCCCTACCCCCATCCACACACCCCATCTCCTCCTTCTCTCTCGCCCCCCCGTTCCCTACACACCTCTCTTCCCCCCTTGTCTCAAGCCTAACCTTGTCTTGTGGTCATGGGGTCTATAATTTCATTTTTGTCTAGGCTGGTGAGAGCTCTGCTTGTTCTGTAAAGTGGATGTCAGGTGGATCTATGTTCTGGAAGGAACAAAGAGGCAGCGAAGGCAGCGCGGGGGAAGTTTGAGCGGCGAGGATGCAGGCTGTGTACTGGTACGCGGTCCTTTTGCTGCAGCCCACCCTCTACCTGGTGAGTGCCCCTGGCCCCTCACACGGGTCGGGAAGGGGGGAGCTCTGCGGGTGGGATCATTAGTCTGGTGGAGAACGAACAAACTCACGGCAACTACCGGCGCCCTGCAGCCAGCTCTGCCCCGTCCTCCCGAGGTCGGGCTGGGGCCGGGGCGGGGAGGCGCGGTGGTCTGCCGGGAGCTCTCGGTAGGTCGCGGCGGGGGCAGACCTCCGCGGGGAAGAGGCGCGCCGCCGGACGAGAGCAGGGTCGTGGGCTCCTGGGCCGGGTCCCCCGGTGCTTGCGGGAAGAACCAGAGCGCCGCCGCGGGAGCGCCCGCCCAGACTGTGGGCTGGAGGCAACTTTTTGCCCTCTGCTCCCTCCTGGCAGTGGGAGCCCCTCGGGAGAGGACCCCCCCCCCGCCCCGTATGCCACTACGGGCGGCATGGTACAGGTGTGCAGATACTCGGTGACGAGCACAGCTAGTATTTTCAGCGTGAAGTGTCATTGACTTTCGTAGCAAATCTCCTTTAAGATTACCGGGGGAACACGAGTAAACAGCGGCGTTATCTCCTTTCACACACACTTTATTCCCTCTACGGTGGCAAGGAACAAAAACAAGGCAGGCTGCTCTTTTGCAGCCCGTACCCTCGCTCGCCTGCGATGCGTTAGGCAAGCAAACGCTTGGCGGGAGCTTGTTCCGGTGCCAGCGGAGGAAGGAAAACCCCTTTTTCTAGTAGCGCTACAGGGGAAAGCACCCCGGTGCTCGTGGTGGGGGAGGCGGCTACGGCCCGGCTCCGGCAGCGGCTCCGCGGCCGCCGGGCGCTGCCTGCACTACCGCTCCCTGCGCTGGCGCGGATTTGCCGCCTGGGTGCGCTGCGGCGCAGCGCGGCGGAGCGCGGCCAAGCGAGGGGCAGCCAATCCCGAGAGGGCCCGGGCCGGGGGGGCGAGGGGAGTGAGGGGAGTGAAGAAGGTGAGGGGGAGCCGGGACGGGCGCGACCCGCTCCCGCTCGACGTGAGTCCCGCCTGAGAACCTCTGTCCTCTCCGGGCGGTGCCACGTCTGCCGCGGGCGCCTCTCCTCCCCGCGAGTTTTATATCCGGGAGTGGGGTGGGGGTGGAGGGGGAAGCGGGGAGAAAAGTGCGTGGCAAATAATCTATCAAAAAGCCGGAGCGAGATCGATACGTCGTGTTAAATTTTAAATGTGTTTGCTGGCAGTTAAACTGCTCTCGACTCATTACAACAACAGTGCTGGATTTATTCTAATGCGCTGCAGTCTGAACAACAAGCGCATTAATTCTCCTTTAATTGTAAACTGGGAGCATTTGAAAACCATTCAGTGTGCAAATTATGCTGATTCAATTACCGTTTAGTTACAGACTTCATTACCTGAATGCTTTTTTTTTTTTTTTTCTTTTTTCCCGACTGCTTGGCATTGCAGAGTAAAGGAGACGATTTTCCATTTTCCCTCGAAACAATGCGAAATATGATGCAAAAAAAAAAAAAAAAAAGGGAATAAAAGACAAGCTAGTGGGAGGGGACACGCTTTTCGCCTGGGCTGCGTGTTCTGCCAAAACATTCGGGGGCGATCCAAAGGATTTCCCTGTCTAACTCGATTCGTCTTTCTGAGTCGATACTTCCACGTTTATGCCAATCTCTCCCTATTTAGGGAGTGACTTTGAAAGTTTGCATTAGGCCATCACGTGTGAATAAACTGTTTATTAGCATCGAAGCATGAAGTTTTGATTAAAGCTTCAATGCGGTGCCACAAGCCAGCAAAGTGCAGCACTTTGTTGTGCCTATCCATGTGTTCGCGTCGCTCTGTGTGGACTAGAGCAGTGTCAATTCAGAATTAAATTTTCAGTACCCAACCTATTAGAAAGGGCAAATGAAATGGCAGCACAACCCGCTTCCTATCGGGTTTGTCAACAAATCCTTTTTGAGAGGGGTTAATAATATAGGGGAGAGGGAAAATAGCATGTTTCCTCTTCGCCTAAACCAGCTGTTGTTCAGTGATAGTGAACAGGCGCAGCGAAGTTGGGCTGCCTCGAAGTTACTCATTTACAGCCACTCACTAGTTTGTAATTTCTCTTCACTCAGCAAACCACTGCTCTTCCCTCCCCTGCCCCCCCGCCCCTCACCGTTAAACCTCTTCTCAATCTTGGAAGAAAAGTGCTGCTTCTTTTCTCTCCCTTTTTAATAGCGCCATGTGCCGTCCAGCCTTATTGCCTGAAATTTATAGAGGTCATGGCCGATCAGAAAGAGGAGGAATTTTGCTGGGGTAGAGAAGGTTCGCCATATTATGTTTATTGATAAGAACAGTAGTTAGCCTCTGCGAGACAGGCATTTTCTCCTTATTTCGAGCTTTGTGGTGTATTGAAAATGTTATATTTGATTTGCAGTGGAAGTGTGTTTCCTTTGGCCTAAACGGATAATATAGTACTTATTTGGTAGAATTAGGAGTTAATCTTTAAAGGATTGAAGTCATTTTCTATCTTTACATTTAGAGAGCTGCAGAAAGTGTTCAAACTGCTACACTAGGTATTATTTACCACGATACTCTACCACTATTCTTTCGGAAACATAGTCTTATTCTGGTGTATAATGTTTTCTTAAATAACAGTGCTGTGTCGAACTCAGAATCTTCATTAAGCAAGCACGTAAATATTAAGAAAGAAAAAAACACCCGGAGATTGTACACTCTTCTAGGTTTGAGCTCTATTTGTATATAAGGACACCTGGGTTTTATACCCATTCCCTTTAAGGAAACCTTCTCGTTTAATTCCTGCCTAGTTGCCAGTGAATTTCCAGTCCCACACCATAGGATGATAAAACGCCAGGATGTTTCCCTGTTTTTTTTCCTCCCCTCCTCCCCCCCCCTTTTTTTTTTTTTTTTCCTGCGTGGAAACCACAAGCTGTAGAAGCAACTACAAAACGAGCAGGCTGCTGGCAAAGACGGCAAGGCTCCTAACTAGTTATTTCCTACTGGGACAGGTCAAGCGTGGCCCCAGAGGAGGAGGCAGATCGTGTCCGTACCGGCTCAGGAGACCCGTGGGGCGGGCAGGGACCGGCGGGCCGGCGTCTCCCGGCGCTGCCGGGCGCTCGCCCCGTCCTGCCGCTTCCCGGCCGCCCGCCGGATCCTGCGCCCCCCTCCAGCAAACCCAGGGCGCCAGGCGCTAAAATGCCTTGTAGGTTGTGGGATTTTTGCCACCTCCCTCCCCCACCCAACCAACATGTTCACAGGCTCTGCTTTTACGTGCTCTAGGGAGAACTTCCCGCACGGTAGGAGCAAAGAATGATAACACGCGTCTGCTTTGCTGGGATCACCCCGGGTTGGAGAAGATCACTACTTAGCTACTCTTTACCCGGAGTGGCGGGTACGGAACCAAAACCAGTCGGAGTTTTGCTTTGCATGCTGCTAGGGTAAGGATCCCTCCCCCTTCAGCCCCTCGGCTTGTCGCCTTTTCCCAGCAAAGCGTTTCTTTCACCCATGTGTGTGTAAATGAGGATATACACCAGAGCTGAGTGGCGGAGCGTTTTAACTCCATGCAGAATTTAAACAGTACAAGAGCAAATAGGGGGGCGGGGGGGTGATTTCTCATTCCCTGACGAGGGCTGCGAGAGAGGAGGTTGTTTCGCTGGCGGGGGGCGAGAGTCTCTGCGCGGCTTTTTGTCAGCGCAGTACAACCGCGGGGCTCCCGGGGCACCCTGTTTTACAGGGCGATGGCATTGACGGAGGGGCTTGGAAACAGCCTGCTGACCTCCTCCCCGTGCCGAGCCGGGATTTTAAGGTCTGTTCCACACCGTCACTGTAGTTTGGAGGCCTTCGGACAACCGAGTGGAGCTTTCCTGCAAAAACATCGTGAATAATAGAGGTTTAAAATTGTCCTCAGCGGTGGCACGCTTGGCATGGTATTTGCTGAGGGGGTAAAAAGGAGGTTAGTGGCTCCAGAGTTTGTGTACATTTAATTTCGCTCTGTATCGCACTGTTTGCGGTCATTTCACCCCGGTTAATGAAAGCTATGGAGAACGTGAAGAGATATCACGTGCCGGCGAAGATAAGTTGATTTTTTTTTCTTCTTTCTTTTTAAAGATAGCTGCTGATTGTGTCCTACTTTGTTGTGGGAGGAAAAAAGTCTCTATAGGCTGCGAAGATAAAAGAAAACATAAAACCAAAAGAGAGGCAAGGCATTGTCCGATCATAATCATCACCCACAGTATTTTGTCAGAGGCATTTGGTGCTGAAAGCATTCAGGTTTTGCTTTTTTTTTCCCCCCCCAAACAAGAGACTTCTTGCAATTTTCAATTTGACGTCGAAAGGGGGGTGGGCAGGGAGGGGAGGCGAGAAGAGGGGGGAAGCGTTTGGCGCGAAGAGAAAGCAGTGGCTTTTTGTGCAAAACAGTTCACGTAGCCTTGAGAAGATCCCCCTCCCTCTTTCTAAAGGAGTTTGAGAGACGCTTTCGCGGTGATGTAGGGGGAATAGTTACCCTTTCGGAAGGTAAGGCACGGTGAATAGCAGCCGGACTCGGATTTCGTGTAGGTGGAAACAAACTTATCTGCGTCTTTTTTTTGGTCTTTTTTTTTTTTTTATTTTTTAAATTTTTATATATATATACATACATACATATATTTTTTAATGTGAAGTGACAGACGGTGCATTCTTTCTTTTCTGGGGTTCCTTCTTTCCTAACCACCAGGGACCTGTGCTAGCAGTTTAAGAAAAGGTTTCCCCGCACTGAAATATCTTTTTTTTTCTTTTTTTCTTTTTTCTTTTTTTTTTTTTTTTTTTTTCCTGGTGCTTAGTGCACACTATTTTCCCTTCTCAAATCGCTGGAGAAAGCAGTCTGGAACAGATTTCACCTGTTAGGGAGGCACCTGAATATAATGCAATATCCTGTCTCTCTTTGACTAGCCATATCTTCCAAGTCTGTACCTAGAGGTATCCATTTTAAGCCCTTTAATTTTTCCTTGCATCTCTAACCCGCCATTTTAATTAACAAAAAGCCAATTTCCCAGTCGTCTTGGAAAGTGTGGAGAAGCAGGTTAAGAAACCAATTGCTCGGAATAGCCAGTACTTGGACAAAATGAATGTGTGAGCCATCCTTTTCTCCCTGGGATTGGCTTCTGTTCTCCCGAATGGGTTTGGGTGAAGTTATGCTGTGATTTATCAGATAGTTTAGCTCCCAACTCGCTTGTCTTGTAAGTCAGCATTAAGCCACCTCCTGGGTGCTTTGTAAATACAGCTTTAGCATTTTTTTCATGCAGTAGATTGACATGTTGACGATTCTGCTGTAAGGAATGTGACAATAAAGTGGAAAACCAAAGGCTGGCAAGTACTTCATCAAGGATAAAAAGGTTCTGCTGTAAGGATGTCACTCAATTTATTGTGAAAGTCGAATGAATTACGTTTAATGAAAGTGCTCCCCAGATGAATATTACCAGCAATTTCCTGAGTTGGCTCTGTCAGATTGATATGAGGAAATGCCAACCCATATCAAAAAAGATCTCCAATCTCAATTACTATGCAAGCTTTCGAAGAGCTCCTTTTTATTGATATGATATATATTGGCGGGTCCTCAATGCTGTGGAAACTGCTCTCTGTTCAACAGGGCAGCATATTTCCCAGTTTATTGCTTAACCCTGCGTTTTTCTGACTGTTGTTTAAACTTCTGTAAGCGCCCTTCTTTTGGAGGGGAAACAACCTCTCATCCTCTTTCCCTTTCTGTGAACTAGAGAGACCGAACTTGTGTGTCTAGCAGAGAGCAAGGGCGATGCTCATTGCAGGACGTTTGTTCAGCCAGAGTGGACAAAGCCGAAGGTCAAGAGAAATGACTCAGATGAGACAATGGCTTTGGATCCCCTAATTTTCAGTGTATTTCTGGGCGACAATCCAGGCACGGTAATACTTGTCACGACTAGCAATCCCAATATTCCCGCCCTTTCTTCCTCATTCCTCTAGGGCTTCTTTGGGCAAATTAGAAATTCACTAAACCCGGGAAGAGAGGGAAAAGCTCTTATGTCGCCTCATCTGCATAAGAATTGACTTTGTGAGAGGCTTTTCTGTATTATTTTAACTACTATGACACCGGTCACTGCTTAGGAATACAGCTTCTTTTCCCAGAATCCGTCTTGCTGGGTTGTTTGTGATTTAAGGAGGGATTCAGTCAGCTTTCTTCTATCACTCCCCCCTTCTCTTTCAACTTTGAAATCGAAGAGGAGAAAGGAAGAGATGATATTGAAGGACAACCGGGAGGTGCTTGCTACTCTGCAGCAGGACGGATACATGGACACCTTCCTACGTTGAGCTGCGCTCCCTGCATGCAACATTGAAGAGGAAGCAGAGAGAGCTTGTCCTCGTTACAAGTTAGCCTGGGTTACCATTTTCCTGTTCGTTACTGAATCCGCATCTAAAAGTTTATTCAATGCACGATTAGTCCAAGTGATTTTTTTTTTTTTTTAAGTGGATGTTTTCCCCCTCTGTCGGAGATGCTGAACGGATTGCTGTGGAAGACTAGTGCAAGCACTGCGGGGATAGCGGACAAGGACTCGCAGGCAGCCTGGGACAAGGCTGACTTAGAGCCGCCCCGCTCCGCGCTGCCGCCCCGCGCCGCGCTGCCGCCCCGCGCCCAGCCGTCCCTGCCCGGGGCTGCCGCTCCCTCTTCGGCAACCCCTGTGCAGCACCTCGGAGAGCTCCGAGACGAGGCGGGGCGCGGCGGCGGCAGCACCGCGGACAGCGCCCGGCCCCGCTCCGCACCCCGGCCCGGCGTGGGCGCCGTTCCCTTGGCAGTGGGTGCTGGGGACCACGCGGGGCCCGCGGAACTCCTCTGTCATAGGCACCCTGTCCAGGAAATACAGGGGCAGACAGGCAGGTCGGTGTATTTACTGTTGCTGCTAACTGGCTTTCTTTTAGTGGCAAAGCAGCTGCTTTGGTTTCTGGGGAAAAACTGACCAGAGGGACATGACATGAGTGTTGAAGGGAACAGGGATGGAATCTCGGATTTTGTTATCTAAGATCCCCAGCAAAATTAGTCTGGGGATCAGGAAGGCTCTTCTGGGATGCTCAGGTCTGTCCCATTCTATCCCAGGACGACAGCATCCTCTCCTTTTGGAGAGAGAGACCAGAGACATCTGAGAGCATCAGAGTCAAAATGGACTGACACTGAGGTGTGAGGAGAGGGAGCGGTTAGTTAATAATGACACTTCCTAACCCCTGGGTCATTTTATGTCATTTTTGGTGTGGCATCTGTGACGGATAGCCAGATCTTGCACCCTTCACTTGTTTGTGTCCCGACAGCCAGTGTTTGGGGTATCTCCCAGCTCCCTCCTTGCTTTCAAGAGGAGATAATAACAGGGAAGTGCCTCCAACCCTGTAAATCCCCGTTCACTAATCGACAGAGCTGTCCTCTAGAGGTCTGCTGCCTGAAAAGCACTTATCAATGAAACACTGACTTTTGACAAGGCAGGTGTAAGTGGATGACTGATGTAGAGTCCTTCAATAAAGGAATGTGATGGGAATTTACTGGGCTGAGAGGAAAAACAACCCACAATCTCCACCAGCGCTTCAGACAAAACCATAAGTTGTTTACTCCTGATCCATATTCTCCCATGAATATCAGTAGCAGTTGTGATGCTTTTGCTAGATGTGAACATTTTCCAGTCCCTTTTGATTACACCATGTCCTCATGGGTGATGCCTGGAAACTGTATTGTCTGCTTCAGAGATTTTGCTTTTATCTTCCAAATGCCACCCTCATTAATGTCAGTGTCTTGCAGTCCAACTAGTGACAAATGTCTCAGGGGCGTCCATCTGCCTTACACTCTGCATCCATCTCTCCAGTTGCCTCGTCTTTTCCTCTCCAAGGAGCGGTTTGGTAATATTTTCTTCCTTTCCCCCTCTGTCTGCTCTGAAATGATTTCTCCACTAGTTGGTCTCTGTCCTGTCCATTTATGTGTTATTTTTCCCAGTGCTCGCTGGGGTATCACCTCTCCTGTTCATCTGCTTCATCACTTCAATTACAGGTTGACCAGTGCATGGAGAGATAATCTGCTCTTTCCACATCTGCAGATTGTTGAAGGAGGAGAAATTAGGGTTTTTTGCTTTCTGGGACCCTACCAAAGGATAATGATACTAGTGATACTAGTGCCCTGCTTTCCTCAAATTTAGTTTTCTAATCCAGACTTGATGCAAAAACTAAAGAACAAAGAGCTTTGTTGTTTCTTTGTGTATGTAGCCTGGTTGTTTCCTATCCTATCCTGTGTGTTTGTTATCATTCTGTGTTGTGTTTTGTTTGATTTTCTTTTTTTTTTTTTTTTCCTGAACTTTTGAAAAACTGATAAGTAAAATACACATATGTTATTTCTTTGTATGTTTCCTTAAACTTTGGTGATAGCTGAACAGGATCCCTAGGCCCAGCAGACTCCTTTTAGCAGCAGAGCTGACAGCCAAAATAATACCAAGAAAAAAGTGAGCTTGTAGCCTCAGTTCTTGGAACCACCTGTAATTAAAATATGACGCACATATACAGTTTTATATATATATTTTATATATGTATAAATTATATATACTAGATTCATCTAAGCAATACAGCATCCTTGGTTGAAAAACAGAAGATGCTATAATACATACCTTCCTAGTTAGAACATCTGATGCTCTGGTTCAGAAATCCCTGTACTTATTGGTGACTTCTGACAATTCCCGTAGTTTTGGATCTGGTCCTATGAACATAGGGATTCTGCCTGATACTGCATACTTATGTCCGAAATAACATAAGTAACATTAGAGATCATTAATGACTAGCATTTGAGGTTGTGCAAAAGTAGGTATGGACTTATAATAGGAATAATATTAAAGCTGTGTCCTCATGGTTGTTTCAGAGTCAATAGAAATATTGTAAAATATTTATCTCTTTAAAATCAAAATGTTAGTCTGTAATTTGACTCTAATTTAAAGTAATTTATGTTGTCACTTTCTTCAGCTACTTTGTATTGCATACAGAGTTTTTTCGTTATGTTGACATGGGGAATGCTTTGCACCTTGAGGAGATTTTGTAAGCAATATTGCAAGGTAAAACATAGCAATAATACTGTAGCTTTATAGAAGACAATTGCTGAGTGAACAGGTCTTCAAAGAGCAGGGAAATACGGAGTACAAATACAGAGATGTGACATAAAAGGTATGCATAATAAATAGTACATCAAAACCTTCACCATTAGAAAAGTTGGACTCCATCCTGCTGCCTTCATCTGTAATGGATATTTTCTTAACGAGGCCCACAATTTCATATTCCTACTTATTTCTTCTCCTTGCTTCCACAAACAATTCCATTTGCTTAACTGACTTACTTTCAGTAGATGGTACTGTAGTACATCTTGCCAAACAAGGTGCAAGAGTATGACTCTTTAGTAACAGTACTTTCTAATATCTGAATTATAAGCTGTTGGGATTTTGAGCAGCTACTTGCACAAAGGATGTCCTTAGCTGCAATGGAGCCATTTCTGTGGTTGGTCACTTGGAGGGAGTAAGGAATGACATCGTTTGGCGCTAGATGAGACAGTGCTCTCTGTGAGTTGTCTGCTTTACCTTCATCTTCTCTCTACCGAATCAAACAGTGGTACCTCTTGCTGTGTGCTTCCATGCTCTGGGGCTCTGCTGGCTCTACTAGCACTAGTCACTGGAATCTTGAGTATATCAGATTGTGGCTTGTGTTTGCGTCTTAAATGTACAGAATATTTGCTAGCTAGAGCTAGCCTTGGAAAAGTTATGGGGTGGATTAGCAGATTGTAATGATATGGTTCAGTCTTTTGGTGTAATGGAATCCAAATTAATATGGAAATGTGTGACTAAGTACATTAGAGGAGGTATGAGTGCTGCTTTTATTCTTCATGATTCATAAAATATTCTGAAATTGTGGGGTTGTAGCAAACACTTCAGAGTATATGCCAATGGCTTGTAACTACTTTCTAGAAGAAAAACACAAGCTTAACTGAAGTCAGGAGGCTTGCTCACATACACTTCAGTGCTTTACTGAACTAGAACCACAAGAAAGTGAATGCACTATGGTTTTTGCATTTCAGTTTTTAGAATATATAATTTACTTCTTCCATGCCAGAAAAGATCACACGTCCACACATATATATTTTTATAAATGTCACAAAGCAATGTTTTTACCAACAACTTGTTGAGTTTACCTCTGGGCTACTTAGGATCTATTACAGTATTATGGTTATAAGCAAGCATTAAACTACCTACCATCCCTTATCCTAAACATATTTTATTTATTATTATAGGATAATAATTAATTCAATATGAAAAAAAATTATCCAGGAATTATTGGATAAGCTTTTTTTTTTCTTAACTCTGATTTGTGACTTATTTCTGAATACTGATTCAGCTTCCGAAGAAATAGTTTGCAAAATATCTTTATCTTGACTTTTTTTTTTTTTTTTTAAATATTTTTTAAGTATTCAGGCACCACCACTTACTTTTTTTCTAGAATCACAGAGGTGCAAATGGTGGCATATCTGAGAAAGCCATGTGTGTAGCCTGCATGCAGTATTAGATCTGTGCTCTAGATCTGTGCTCTGTAGCTCTAACTGCTACTGGTGTACATTTTTTACAGATCACTGCAGATTCTTTTTGTCCTTTCAGAAGAAACATGTACTTGAATGGTGATCATGCAAGGCAAAAAATATACCTTTATTTGTTCTTCCACAAGAAACTTGCATGTTGATTCAAGACCATTCAGACTCATGAAAACTTCTCTATTGATTTCTCTGGTCATAAAGCAAGGTCCTTAGCTTGATAAATATTTCTGTTTTCTTAAGGTGGGTGGGAATGACATTTCATTCCCTTTTAGCATGAGTTGCTTTGTGTGAATTGGCTATTCATAGTTAGTACAGGAAGGAAGAAGTAATCATTTCTAATACATGTGAAAGGATATGTATATATGGCTATGTGGTATTCACAGCCTTTGGTCTGAGCAACTTGGTCTCCCGTGAAGTTAAGAAGAGCTGAGTGGTCTCTATATAATTTCATTTCTGGCATTGTTTCTGTCACTGTGGTATGCTTTAGTAAACTTACTGAGAAGGATGCTGTCCTTTCTTCAGTCTGCCATCAGACCCCTCCTTTAGATCCAAGTCCTTTTGTCCACTGTCAGAACAGCTCAATGGCTACAGTGCTCCTTCACCTTGAGTAATGACTATGTGATTTGTCCCTGAGCTTTTCTGTGCTGTTTTATCCAAGTGGCACAGTATTAGTGATCTATGCCTGGCAGAAAAATAAAGCTGTGCTTCCCACAGTTATAGGTAGATGATTTCCTTTAGCTCAACAGGTGGAGCTGTGACTTTGCAAGCCTGTTGATCCAGGTTAAAATTCAGCTGTATGGGCAGGTCCTTTACTCAATTTTGCTAATGTATTTTACATTTCCTAAATTTGCACCTACATTTCCATTGTTCGTGGAAAGTTTTTAACCTCCTGACTTGTAAAATACTTCAGGTAATGAGAGACATACCTGCTCACATATTCATCAGGAAAAGTTTTTCATCGATAGGAATGTGATGGTTTTAGGGGGCTGCTATGGAATTTTTTTTTTCTACCCCAACTCTGCATATTAATAGAGAAATTAGACTGAGTCTAAGACAACAGTTCCACTTAGCCCTTTTTGAGTATGGTCCACCTTGCATGGTTGATTTAAAATTAATCCCTGAATTCTAGGAATTTTCTGTGACCTGCCTTTCTTGAAGACCATAGAAATATTTGGGATAATTATGTCTTCAGCATGTTTAGAAAAGGCTAGGTGGATAGGTACAGTGGATTTTTGTTAACTTCCATAAAAATAGCAAACTCATTGCTTGTATGTCCTATAATTCTAATTTCATAGACTGCCTGCATCTCTTATGGGCCGTGGTCCATGTTGTCTTTTTTCCTCGTTTTAACTGCAGGTATTCATGTGGTGGTTGGAGTAATGTTCTGTGTTGGGAAAACATACCATGGAAAAATGGGAGTGGCTTGAAATGACTTGGGACAATAGCATGAGGATCGACCTCTAAAAGTTTTCGCTCCTCAAGAGGTTTCAGTTCTCCTGTATTCTCATCGACTTATATTCATTTTTTCATCATACACCTCTGTAAACTTGTTTTGTTTGATGAATGTTTAGAGAAGGATTGTTTCCACATGGATTTGTGCATTCCTTGGTAAGTCAGTGATTCAAACACAGTACTAGATGTTCATTAATCACATCAGAAGTGTTCCTGATACTACACTTACATGGCGAAGTTAACTAGGGAACAAAGACAGTAACAACTGAAGATTTCAAGTCATAAAATATGCTGAAAACATTTACTGAATACTTATGAATAAAAAAAGCAGAAATCAAAATGGGATAGGCTATTTCATGAACAGAAATGTAGGCTAAATTAATCAAATAAATTGTTTGCTATTAATAATGTGACCAGCTACAGTCAGGCTCCAATAAATATGCCCAGTGGGGATGGAAAACCTACCCAACTGAAATTGCATTGATAAATTTATCCTAGTTTCCAGGGCCTTCTGAGTACGTATTTAGGAAACAAAAGTTGTCATAAAGATAGCCTGACAGAAAATGGACTCAACTTTTTTTTTTTTTTTTTAAATTGAGGTAGTTCTCTTTGACAATGGGAGTAATTTTCAGATTACTTAGGGATGTTAAATCTACCCCTGCTGAGGTGGAAATCTTTTAGCAGAAATGTCAGCATAAAAGTGATCTCCAATGGTTATAAAAATAACCTTGAGGTTATACTCCTTTTTTGTTTGTTTATGGGTGTTTATTTATTTATTTATTTATTTATTTTAATGATGGGTAAACATGATATGAGAGGTACCTTTTTTAAAAATTACGTGGTCTGACCTGTTTAGTACCTGAGGAATGTTTGCTGTGGTCACCTCTGCTTTTGCTAGAGGACTCGTTGGGAATGGTAGAGAAGCATATTATTAGGTCTCATGCCTGAAGTAACAGGAGGTTCACATCTAACGAAATCCTGTCGGTTCTAAAATATGAGAGTGACTGACATTGCATAGAAATAAGTATAGTAATCAAAAGGCAATCCCAGTGAAACAAAATCAAAACAAAATCTCACAGAAACTAGAATTTGAATAAAGACTCACCCTGTCACAATTGCTTAGCTTTCACAGCCTGTTCTCCTTTGATGTTTGCTACTGCAAGAGTTTGTCTCCTCTAAGCCTGGACCTCTTTTTCATTCTTGGCTACTTAAGAATCATTTGCACAGCACCTGGTGTTATTAGTGACTGAGTCGCTGTTACTCACAAACCTAAGACTCCAACTTCAGTCACAGGCTTGGTTCAAGGATGAACTATTCACTTAGGTTTTTTTTTTTTTTCTAATACAGTATTACTGCCATTAAGCACAGTAAAGAAACATGGCAAATGTCCAATGAAGGGACTATGCAGAAAGTTTCTCTTACATGCAATATTCTTTATTACTAATCTTTGTTGTCCTCTATCACAACTTCTAGCTTTAATTGGTTAACTACTTCATATTCAATTATTTTATAATTACTTCACATCAGCCATGCACTCAAGCTCTGGCTTTTGTTTGTGTGGTGATTTCAGTTCATGACACTCTGAATATCATCTTTGGACATTTTTCAGCGTGCCTGTCCTCACTGTGCGGTACCTTTTCCATGGCTGACTTGTCAGACCATAGCAGTCTTCTTTTGATCATCCTGGGCTTGCTGTCAGCTCCAGTCACACATTCAAGCATCCTATTAGTCACTTGTAAGAAGCTAACAACATGCAGCTAAGCTCTGCTCCCAGATAAATGGCTGTGCTTCACATTCAGCTATCACAACAGAATTAGTATCAGCTGTGATAGTTAGACTTCTGGGTTATTTTTGAACTTAAATGCCTAAAATACCATAACTTCTCTAGTAATTATGCTCTTGACTCACAAAGGCACATGAAAGCAAAAAAAATAGGGCAGCAGTGGCCATTGGGAAGTAGTCCCAGCTGGGTCTGTAACACCCTAGACTTACAAAAGTTATGGTAAATTCACAGAACTTCTCAACTCTCCTTTTCCTTTGTCCCCCATCCACACTTTTCTCATCAATCCAGTGTCTGAAGCTTTTGCTGTGGATTTAAGAGATTAAATTACTTCCTGTGCTTCGGGAATTGTGGACCCAAACCTCACAATTCTGAGGTAGTTGCTTTAATGACAGCCCAGTGGGGAGTTTTCTTGATTTTGCTTGTTCGTTTTATTCTGCTTGGTTTAATGCACTCAGGTACTCCTTCACTCAGGAAACAGGATCTCCTCATAGGTAAGTTCTGAGACGTTTGTAGTTTTAAGTATTTCTCAATTGCTCTTTGTCCCTACATGTATGAGTTTGTTCATAGTGGAAGCACCTCAAATTTTGAGAGCCCTATATCAGAAAAAACCCCTTTACTCTGATGTGAAATAAATTATTAAACCAGAAAGCTGAAATTTTGTTGCCTTACCAGCTTGATCCATTGGGCATATTAGCAACATATTAGCCCAATTTTAGTAGCAGTTTATGCTTTGGAAATGTCAGAAAGCGTTTAAGTTAATTCCTTTTCTTCCTCTGATTGCTTAGCTTGGATTGTTCACTAGATTCTGTGAATTATGCTTTCAGAAAACATCTCCCAGCAGGGATCTGTGAGTATCTAATTTCAGGTTATGAACTCTAACAGGTCCTTGGGACAGAGAGAGTGAGCACTTCATTGTAGTGATTAGAGGCACCTTTGGGATCCAGCCCAGATGATCTTCCAAAATTGCTAATACTAAGCATAAGCAGTCTTGTGCTTCCCTGTTTTTAATCTGCTTGCTGGACCTCTTTTATTTTCACAGCTACATCCAAGTCCAACTCTTGTCTTTAAGTTTAAAAAAAAGCCAACTTGTCAGTCTGTCATAGTGCAGTTAATTACTTCTAGAAAGTTGTTTATATACCCAGGATTCTGAAGGCTTTTATTTTTTTCTGAAGAACACTACTCAGCTGTGGTGTATATTGTTAACTTGAAACAAGTTACCAATTTGCAGGCCACTACCCTCACTCCCTGTCCATTATTTTTAAGCTTATGATTAGCTTTCTTTAATGATTTGTATCTATCATTCCCTATAAAAATGCATCAGCAAACTACTGCGTGCTCTCTTTACGTCTAGCCACCTCTTCATCCTCAGTGCATCAAGAGACACTGTCAGCAAAAGGACAGGATAACTTGCCCTCAACACCTTATGTTAGTGGTCTAGGACATCAGGAACAAGGATTGCAGGGATGTTCTAGCTTGATGCATCCAGCTCTTTGGGCTGAAGAAAGCATGCTCTGTTTTGCAGAGCTGAAACATGTATAGGTTATTCCACGCAAATAGCTATGAGGGTTCAAACAGTTAAAGAATATTAGTGATTTTTAGCTGTGAAAGCTGAGATACTTCTGGAAGAAGTAGTTAAGAATTGAGATTTAAAACACCCAACAAACTAGACTGGCTTTGAATAGGCGTTTCAGGAATTGTAAAAATTATATACCTGAGAAGAGGCCATGCCCTACCGCATTTCAAAGGTTTTTCTTTCTCCAAAAAGGCAACATTAAGACTTCTCAAAGAAGAACTGTGAGTTTTTTTATTTTTCTTTGCTTTATTTATTTTTTTTTCAAAGTAAGGTATATTTTTCTGTAATCTTTTTCCCTAAACTATTTTGTGTTAAACTTTCCACAAAGACTAAATAAAGATTGAGGCAGATTCCTTGCAGGGAAAATTTTACTCCAAGTGGCAAGAGTTCAGCAAACTTATAAGCAACTGAAAAAAGGTCTTATTATGGGAAGTTTCAGGCAACCTTAATCATAGCCATTGCTACCAGAACCACCTATAATTTATAGACTCGTATACCTTCCTAGGTGTTCTGTGTGACAGTACTTTCCAAAATGTTGTTATCCTATAAATACATTTTGTGTTTCTTTTTTTTTTTATCATTGTACTTTGGAGAAGCTTAAAGTGTAGAATGGTTAGAAGAATGCAGTTATTGTTATCATTTATAATTTCTTTATAACACTATCTACTGTGTAGTGGTTACAGACTAGACTTCTAGTAATAACTTTTTCATGATCAGGTGCTTAGAAAGGGCAGAGGGAAGACTGGGTTGCAATGGATAGATTTTTTTTTTTTTTAATTAAAAGTGGCAGATAGCTACATTTGGTACACATAGAACGAAAAACGCTGTTCTTTAAATAATTAAATGTGCAGATTGTATCAAATTATGCATAACTTTAATTATTTTCTAAATATGCTGTTCTAGAAGTACAGACATTATAGTCTTGTTGGTCCTGAAGAGTGTGACATATTTCTTTTCAAATAAGGCTTTTTCACTCTACCATCTCTTTATAGGTGGACCTTTTAAATCTGTACAACTGAAACACGTACCTTGTTACAGTAGCTCAAAAATAATTGTTGGTCAGTTTGTACAGAAACAGCTAAGGGACAAAAGAAATAGTCTCTTATTTCTTAATCTTAAAAATAAGGAGATTTTTCAACTGGTAAATTAAAATAGATCATCAGTGCAACCAGATTGGGGTGAAGGGTACTGGTAGCATGATTAAGAAAGTCTTGCTTCATTGCAGGCTACATGTGACCTTGGGAAAGCTCAGTTATGCCTTGGGACAAAAAAATTAATGTTTCATTTTGTAGCAGTACCATCTTTCACCTTTATATGGATTTAAAAATGTAAATAAAATTGCTTTCTGTCAATGGTATATGTGAAGGTCACAGTCATATTCACCATGAGAAGTCAAACTGAACTGCCATTTGATCCATCATTGGTTCAGTAGATAACAATGCATTCTATTCATTTCCAGTAATCTAACTTGTAAGCATTTTATAGCCCAATATTTTATGCCTAGTTGCTAAAAAGCAAAAAATAAACCTTTCTGCACTTCATTGCAGATTTATTTACAGAATAACTGTGTATCATATAGAGAAGTTTTTTAGAATGCCAGGACATCTTGTATTACAGTCATACTTGGAAAAATGGCAAGACTTTGGTACTATAAAAGATAGGAGGAATGACTAGGAAAAGAGTTCAAGGAGTCTGATAGTTCTAACATTTTTGTGTTTATCTCATGCAATTATCTCACAGATCATCTTTGTGGCAGCTTTGGCATAAGTTGTATTCTTCTAAAACTGAAAACAAACAAAAGCTGCTGTGCCTGCTGTTTAGAGGTGGGGATGATAAAAACAGTTTGAGTTTAGATGACATGGTATAAATGGGATTTTTCTAGTTTTGGCAATGCAAGACCTGGGAATAAGTATGAGGCATGTTTGCCACAATACAGACTACCCAGATGCCTGCAGATTTCTCTCTGGATATCTGGAACATTTGTTGGCCAGAGCTTCAGCCGGTATCAAGTCCGGATGGTTCCCTTGATCTGACCATATGTGACTACACATACCTTCTGCTGTTGCTTCCTCTCTTGGCTAGCACACCAATTGTTCTGAAAGTGTGTAAGCTGTCATGCTTTGAGACAGAAACAAACCATTAAATGTGAAGTGCTAGCGGGAGACTTTCCTACATGCAACTAAGTCTGCATTTGCTCAGTACAAATAAATAAGATATTATTTTCACTGGAATGTGAACAACACTTTATTCTTAAGTGTTTCTCTGCTGCATTATTAAGAGCTTCCTTAGAAACGACTGATAATGGCCATAGGTAGAATCAGGACACTAGATTAGGTGAACTGATTTGGCTACTGCTTTGTTTCTGTATTAAGAGATTATGTCTACCTGTGAACTGGTGAAAGTTTGTTAGACTATTAGATGTTACAAATGCATTCAGGCAACAGAATTTTGTCAGAAACAACTTCCCAAACTCCTGGATATCCATGGGTATTTAACAAGATCTGACTTGTAGTATTAAGCGAAGACACTGGGGACTAAATTTTTACAAAAATACTCGTAAGTCTTCTGTGGGGGGATTTCATACAGCTTCTTATATTAGCAACAGAAGGAGTTGTTGCTGTGACTAGTAGTGGAGAATTCTGCATCTTTCATAAAGTAGAAGAAATGCCTGTAAAAAATTACTGTAGAGAAATGTTTGTAGCTCTTGCTTAAAACACAACCAAACAGCCAAGTGCAGACAATTATGTGCTTGGTTAGCCTGTCCTTTGAGCTACTGAGACATGAAGCATTCCTAATCCTGAACATAACTAGTTGAGTTAGGAATAACAGTATTTGAGCTAAGAAGTCCTACCGCTTAGATGGACTATTAGTATGGGTGTAGCTGTGCACAAATGTATTATAAAAGGCTTGGAGGTTGCTCACATACAGGCAAAGACATGCTGTAATTAATCACACAGATACATTCTTGGTGAGTTCTGTCCTCAATCTCAGCATAAATGAACAATATTAATACTGTAGCTGAAACACAGGAGTAGAAGATGCATTTTCTTGAAATTGTCTCATCCTTCCTCTTGTCAACTACTTTTCCTGATCTTTGCTTACAAAGGTATTTCTAGGTTCAATAAGGAATATAAGGGAAATGTTTATTTGTAGTATTCACAGTAAGTCTCAGCTTGAAGGAAAATATGTGAAAGCAAGACATGAGTCTAAAGGAAATGCTTCTTGTGTTTATTAACCAAGAGGGAATATTTTTCAGAATGGATGTGTTTAAAAGGAGTCTCCTTTTAAGCTCAATGAGATCTAAGAATATTTGCTGACTATAATCAAGATTACTACATGGTTTGGAGAAGTAAAGCTTGTTTTGATTTTTTTTTTTCTTTTGTCTTTTTATGTCAGCCCTTTGAGGAAAATTACAAGCAGAAGAGAGCCTTAAGGGTTATAGACTGTACTCTCAACGTGTTATCAAAAGCAGTAAATATGGGTAGGAAAAGTATAGTAGTTGTGTATACTAGACATAGTCTGATGTGAAGCCCATCGATGAAATAACTGGGCATTTTTCCCACTGCCTACAGGCAAGTTTAACAATGTTTCCCACCCAAAGATTTTTGAGCTTTGTAAAAAGTAAAAAAAACCCCACTCCTTTCCAACCCCAACAAAAAAAAAAAAACCCTCACAACAAACAAATAAAAAATCAGAAGTGCAGGGGAGTAAAAGGTGCTACCCATTTTGGTCACCTCTATGTGTGTTTGTTTGCTTGTTTTTTCAACTCAAGACACCTACATCACTTGTCTGACTGATACACTATAAGGGCACTGATGGTGAAGTTGGAGGTGGAAAACAGATCTCTGCAAGTCACACTCTAACCAATGGCACTCAACATAAACAATAATGCAGGACATCATGCTACAGCTGCAATGTCTATGTGCGAGGCAGTTGTCCTATCTGTCATAAATAAGGACATCCATATATAAATAGGAAGATTTCACCAGTTCAGAACAATTAATTGCACGAAAGCTCAACACATTACCTCTTTAATTGAAGTTGCAGACCTTATGAAAAAATAAAACAATGAGGAAGAAATAGAAGAAAAATCTATTGATTTATCAGTAATTGATTTTTTTTTTTTTTTTTTAATAACCTCATGAATACTGCTCTCATTATGCCATCTCAGATTGAGGTTTTGGGATATTATGGGTTTTTGCAACTAACTGATCTGTAATAAAAGCTCCAGAGCAGAGAAGTATGATTCAGAAAAGGATTTAAAAGCACCAAGAAAACCCAAACTCCTCATGGTTCCTTAGAAAACTACTCGTAGCTCATCATCATTGACAGAGGCCTGACCGAAAAATGGGGAACAATCTCGCTTCTTGGTGTTAGCAGAGCTGTACCATAGTCTTTAGATGCCAAAAGGTTTTGCTGTATTTGACCCAGCTTGAATAGCTGATCTGAGCTCTGCAAGTCTTTACAGATTACTTATGTGCTTTATATGTTATTTTGAAGATAATGGCAGGTAAATCAAAGGTTCTTTGCATATATGCCCATTGTATCATTGCAAATAAATCCAGACTGCAGTTTAATGTTATTATTAAATTGTTCACTACTATGATGAAGAGGAATTGCTTGATGTCACTTTTTTTTTTCCTGATATGATAACCCTGTTAGTACCAGTCAAGCAAAACACAAAAGCATGTACTGAACTTTGAATATGTAATGCAGGTTGCAGTGAAACTCTTCACAAGTTTAAACAATTGCTTCCATCCTCTGCTGGATTGAGGCGCATGTCCTACATGAACATCTCTGAGTACTGTAAAAATGCACTTAAGGCAAAATTCTTGTACTACCAGCGAGTTAATATTAAAATGAATTAAAATTTTCCATCTGAAAGATTGCAATGTAATACATTTCTTGATATATTACTGCCTCATTTTTATCTACCGTGAATTAAAAGCTAAACACCTGAGCAGTGCCAAAGTTCACATGACAAACCACTGTCTGAGTTGTGTACAACTCCCAAGGCAATAGCTTGAGAATTTAAACTAGAAAATATAACTAACAAAGAGAACAGTTTATTATTTTATATTGGAACTGTTTATTGTTTTATATTGTGTCTTATATCTTTGTTACCTGGCTTACTGATGTGTATCTGATCAATGAAGGATAATTATGATTTTGTATGGTACAGAAGCTGAGGATCTTTGTCCTTTTGCAATGCCCATGGAAGCTTTAGGTACTATCCAAAGCAAGCTTTCAGTAGGATAAATGAATGTTTAGGGGTTGGCTTTCTAGCCAGTCTTCACTTATACTGGGTGCTGAGACATAATTCAACCCTCAGGTGCTTGAAAGTAAATACTTGTCTGATATCAATAAAACCATCTGTAATATAGTTTTAATGCTAAGCCTTTGTAAATTTTAATCTATTGAAATAGCAGAGAAGATGGCAGAATGCTGTTGTGTGAAAGTAACATATTTATTTTTCTTACTTTTTACTCAGACTTCTGTTTGGCTATTGTTTTTCTAATTTAAACTCTCATGGATATTAATAGTACAAAATAACTCTGCTCAGTGCTGGAGAAAGCTGATTGTCTGCTACTTGATGGGAAATTATGAGGAGAGTCCTTGATTACACCACCCAGAGTCTTATCTGAGCATCTATGTGCTGCAACTAGAGCCTATCTCATCACTACAATAGGACAAAATGTGTCTGGGGTTCTTGCTTAAGACAGAAAACATGTCTTTCTGCTGTACATGCTTTCGCTGATGATGCTGGCCAAGTGTTGAGAAGAATGTAGCCCAGATTTGCCCACCAACTCGGTTGCAAGCTCTTGACATCAGCCAGTTACAGCAGCTTTTGATGGGTGAGCACAACATGCATAAGCATGCATGGCATCTCCTTGTCTTCCCACAGTTACCATACAGGTCTGTGGCTACTTCTGTTTGGTCCTGCTTCTGCTTACCACACATGTCAACCAGTGGAAACAATCTTAGCTTTAGTCATGCATGTACCAGTGTTGTCCATTCCTGATCTGCAGCCACACTTAAGCAAAATAAAAATACATCAGGAGCTTGGCTGCACTTTCCTGCTGCAAAGCCTGCCCAACTCCCTTCACATGGCTCCTCTGCTCCCTTCCTAGGACTTTCACAAATACATATTAAGAGTGATTTAGTTTGGTACAGTAGAGAACACTTGGTGTAGGGAGTGAATTCATTCCATGTGTGTATATTTGTACACATTCCCATAGTAGTCTGTTTGCTTTAGGATGAACACTGACATAGAAGACGAAATGTGAGTGACACCTAGAAAGATACATGACATACTTCATCTAGTAGCAATGATTTCCATTGTTATGGAGATGATGGCTGTTTATGATGATGGCTGCCACATCATGGCTTCTGTGATTATCTTGGTCTCAGTTACTCTTGCACATTCTCTGAATGAGCATCCTGGGTTATGGCTATGCATGGGGCAGCTGGAAGGACTGAAAAATTAGAAATGTAATCTGTGAAAGATTATCAGGTAGGCACATATTTTGTTTGGCCTTGTTCCTCTCCTGTTCCAGGTTTTGTGCTCTCACTCTCTCTCCTGCTTGCTTGTCTTGGAGCAACAATTAACTTGGCCTGCTTTTGTGAGTCTATACCAGGAGAGGGTTCTTAGCATGGCCTGTCTTTGATAGAGCCTTCAGTTCAGGGCTTGGGCAGCTGAGGTGTGGCTCGCAATGAAACTCCATGTTTCAAAATATTACAGGGTGAGCTAAGGATGGGGTCCTTTGTGAAAAGTGCCATACTTGCCTCCTGGATGAACCAAGAACACAGAAAAGTGCTCAGGGTGCTGCTCCTTGAGGCAGAGCTGTCAGAATTAATTCTTTGTGAATAGAGCAAAGTGTGGAGTGAGGTGAATGAAAGTCTTTTCTCTTGGACAATAAAGGTTTTTTGAGGAATAAAAATGGTGTAACTTGGTGACATTTGGCTCATCTTCTGCCTATATGACTTGGGAAAAGAACCTTGGCCTCGGTAGTATCTGTTCTCCTACTCTCTCTCCCTACCTCTTCATGTGAAACCCAGAAAGTTGCATCTGATCTTTTCTTGTGTGTTCTGTCCTGCATGCTGCAGTTTTTTTTTTTTTTTTAAATTTTTATTTTTATTTATTTATTTATTTATTTTTTAAATCTTGGCAACCTCTGATCACTTGTGATCTTCTCAGTGGCGGAAGACCTCTCCAGTACAGCCCAGCATGAGCTATACCCAGGAAAACAAACAGGCCATAGTGCCTCCTGGAGTGCTCTGGCATGGGGCCTTGGGAAAACAGATGCTTGTTTGCTACCTGTCCCTCTTGGGCTGCCAGCTACAACGTGCACATATGCGTGATGAAAGGCTGATAGCCAAGTCCAGTTGCTGGTCTCCTTTTCCTTTGGCTGTAAGTTAATCAAGTGGTGAGACTCAGGCAGGGCCAGCTAAATTGTGTGGTTGGTCCCACGATGCAGTTGTCAAAGGCAGGGAGAACTCTAGGCCGGGACTTGTGGGGGAACAGCTGAAGGCCTGAAGGCATGTCAGGACGTGTAGTGTGAGCTCATACAGGGTGGACAGGAATGTGGATAGCTGCTTACCGTGCTGTGATATGGATTGCCCTTGGTGGAAGAAACCTAAGTGAGTGATGTAAATGGCATCACGTTGTTCAGTTCCAAGGCTGTGGGTGACTGATTTTAGTGGATTTTGTACCACACAACAGCCAGGGTGTCACTATGGAATATGAAGATAATTACATAAAGGTGATTCATTGCATGTGGTTCCATCAGCTGGAGGCCATAACCCTTTGGAAAGTACATCTCATTATACTTATTTTAAGATGAACCACATCAATACTCTCACCCTTATCTATGAAATGTTTCTGTGTTTTTTGATTAGGATTTGGCTTTGGTGATGGAAATCCAATTCATTAGATAATAAATAACAAAACCAACAAAATGTCTTTTTTTTTTTTTTTAATAATAATTGTTTCACAATACCTGCACTTTAAGCAGAACTTGTATTTTTACATTTCTACATTTTGAAAGGCTGAAAAGCCCTATTTTATTCTTTTGAAAGTCAAAGGGAGATTGCCACTAGGCAGTAAGCATGATAGATGCATGATTTGCAGTTGCATCCATTTTCTATCTGATCTATTTTTCTCTCTTCTATTTAAAAAGCAAATGAATGGGGAGATCAGAACTACAAAGGAGTTAACACACCAGTCTAGGATAGAGCTTTATCTGCCTACCAAGCTGCCATGGTTCACAATAAAGTGAAGCTTCTCTTCTTATGCAAACAATTTTAACAATTTGGAAGCCTTTGTAGGCCAAGCTGTACAGGGATGCAAGTATTACCAGGCAGAAATCTTAATTTCAATCATACGCAGGGCCTACAGTGTTAACATTCGTAAGGAGTTTATGAATAGGAATCAAGAGGAAATTACCTACTTCTTATCAATAGTCACTATTTCCTCCCTCTGCTGAGAGGGTTAGGGGAGAATATTTGGTATCTTTATTATTAAAATGTCAAGTTGTTTCTTTTGTAGACTTTTGGAGTGCATGTGTTGTGTTACAGCACAAAGAGTGCAAGTTCTCTGTGCACAGAGAACACAAAGTCTATTATACTTTTTAATACTATTGTTATGTGGTACATGGAACAGAAATAGCCACCATTCTCAGCTTTCTGCATATGGAAGGATTGCCCAGCTGTCCTTAGTCCTGTGGAGGAGGATCAGGGAGTGAAATACAAGGTTTGCAAAGGAGAGATTTGTAGGAACCCTATGTCTGCCTACCTATAAATGCTGGCTACTATATAATGGAAAAAGGAGAGGATGGGCCATGGACTTTCCTTATCCCATGCAGTGATCGCTTAGACAGGCTGGTAACTAGGCCTGATTTGCATTCCATAGTTATTTTAGAAGGATGCAACATGCATTGGGTAACTCATGACTTACACCAACAGAAAGCAAAAGAGGTTTTGGCCCCTTATACCTTCTTGAGATCATGTGTTTTCAGGGTTTTTGCATAGTTTCTTGCAAGGCTGGAGAATTTGGGACACAAATGATCACATTCATGATTCCTATGAAATAGATGTAGCTGTTGTTTCTCCATACCTTAAATTGCCTGAGGTGAGACAATGGACAGTGTTTTCCAGAAAGACTATACTCTGGCTGGAGCAGATCTCTGAGCCACTAATGGTCAGAGGTTGGAAGGATATTCTGGGGTTACGTTGTTACAGACTTGCCTTGTTTTTGTATTCTTCCCTAAGCACCTTTTGTTTGCTGGTGTTGGAAGCAGACATTTTGTTTCACCTATCTGTTCTTGTGTGCTTATATGAGTGGTGGTGAGTTTGCTTCTCATAATGATAATTGCCTCTGACTGACTGGTGAAGGATGGAAAATGGTTTCCTGTGCCACATTCTGAAACAGAGTACAGCTATTGAGCCTGAGTCTTCTGATGTCTGCATCTATCTCTTGAAGCAGTAACAAGTATCTGAACTGCTGCAAGTTAAGTATAATCAGCTCTTTGCAGACAGTTCTCTTTTCTGCAACTAAAATATGCTCATGCAGGTGGATAATCTAATGCAATTTGACTATATTTTCCAACTTAAAGGGAGCAGGTGTCTTATTTAAGAGACATCTGCCTCTACTCCTGAGATTAAATATTCTGGTTCAGCTGATAGAAAATAAAATTGGCAAGCTCTAAAATTTAACATTTTTCTATGACAAACTTGAGCTTGAGATCAGCCACCTGAAAAATGAGAAGCTCATTGGGACTTAATTTTCATTCACCTTGTGCTTTTGCTGTTCAGCCAGCTTCCTTTCCTTAAAAATATTTTAGAAGTCAGTATTGCTGAATATTCACTGACTCACAAATTAAAATTATGCACTCTATTTTCATACTACTTCTAGTTCTGATATATGTTGTTAATCTAGCAGATCTGCATGCTATTTGCAACCTCTGTGGTTTTCTAAAATCACTGTGGGAATTCCGAAATACACAAAGTTCCATTAAAAATATTTCATAAGATAGTATCTGTATTTCAAAGCTTGAATGGAAGTTTCAGCCAGCTTTCTCTATAAAGAAGTTCCAGTGTGTAACAGTACTCATGACTCCCTGTTTTGATGTTCAGAGGATGACCTATCATAGAAGAAATTGTACAAAATAGAAAATATACCTACCTAAAAAAAATAAAATGAATTTTTCTGTACAGGGTGCCATAGGTTTGTTTTTTGTTTTTTGTTTTTTTTTTTGAAATGTGTCTTTAATTACATTGAAATAAATGTATCTCATATCTTACCGTTTAACACCAATGCTGACTTATCCCTTTGTTGACCATTACAATGATTAGAAAAACCATGCATTGCACTTACTTTGTATGAGCATAAATGAGTGTCTAAAACCCAGAATAATAAATCAAGGTCAGTGCTTATCTTGTAAATAGAAGACTAAGGAACAGCTGGTCATCATGATTGAGCCTAAAATGAGATTCCTCAGCCTGTGTTTAAACAGTTGTAAGAGGTGGTGAAAATCCAGTATCTGCCAGTTTCTACAACCGATACTTATGGGTATTTAGTGCTTTTGAAACCAAAACAATTTCTCTAAGTACCTTTTAAAATCTAGGACTCTTCAGGGGTGCCTAACTTTATGCTATATTTTGGTATTTTAGTACTCCTTTCAAATAAAAGATAATACTGGAGTCTATTTTTTAAATTTTAAATAAGAAAATAATAAAACTTGCTTTTCATAATATGGAATTCAACTTGTTTCTGTATACTGTTATTTTTGAACACATCAAGAACACAAATAATAAAAACTTTAGGTTTTGGGAGTGATGTTGTCTCCATGTGGGTATGGCACTTCTACATGCGGCATATATTTGCATTTCTGTGCATTTAAAGATCTGTACTGAGAAAATAATATAGACAAGGAACATCTGGAAAAGTGAAAAGAATAAAGTCTTCAGACATGATTTTTTTTTGCAGTATTCACAATTTATGAATATAAGTTTCAGTTGCTGCTATTTGATTATTTTTGCTTCCTTCACTTCTGCTTATTAAAGGGAACTTTAAAAATACGAACAGTGTATCTGTAAAATGCTTATGACTTGATATCAAGACATGTTGAGTGATCACAGTATCGATGTGCACAAGAATATAGAGGCAAAACAAGAACTATACTAATATGTGTGGGAAACTGATGTGGTAAGTTCACTTCAGGTTGAAAAATTTCTGCATTTTCAATGTTGGGCCCCTCGATAAGTGTTGCTCCCCTTTCATTGTCCCAGGTGAAGAACTTGAAGTAGAAAAGGCTTTTCTTCCCCCTACCTGCCCCACTGTATGTAAATGAAAAGGCATGAGATACAAAATAATGATTTTTATCATGTGTACAAATTATATTTTCACAAGTTAAACTAAAAGCACTTCATAAAAAAAATCCCACTTCATAAAAATTATTGAAGATGTGACAAACCTATTTATACTCCATTAATTTAACTGTTGGAGTGAATCACAGATCCTGAGTAATAAAATAGAATTAACTAGATTGTTCAATGGTGTAACCATCATCAGTAACAACAAATCACAGTCCTGGTGTTTTCACAGGGTGTTGGTAACACAGCTGTGAGTTTTGGTGTTATATCTAGCCATTTCTTGTTGTTCATGATAAGGAGACCAGTTTTTGTTGCAACAGTGGGATGGGACAGGGAGAGGGAGGTGTAGTTTCAGGTGACCAGTAGATTTTGTGAGTGGGATTCTTTATAGCAAGGAAGGGCTCTGGAAGGGAAGAGCAAGTAATTTTAACTTGAATGTGTAGCATACAACTGTACACTCTACTAGACACCTACAGTCAATGTGACAGACTGTTTTGAAGGGTGTATTGTGGTGGGCATTGCATCCTTTCACGTATCTTTGTGCTGACCTGATTGCTGTATGAATTGATACAAGGATGTGTCAAGGAGAAGCAGAAAACATACGCAGCAAAGGACAAAACTATTCACTGAACAAGAGCATGTGGTCTGAAGTGTTCATGGAAATGTATGCCAGGATTTCCTACTTGTGTAGGCTATATCAAACCTGTGGAACTTAAGAATTACTGCCCAGCTTCTGGATCCCTGTGCATGAACTGACCTTTTCCTGATTTGTCTCACACCAGTTTTATTCTTCTTCTCCATTCCTATGCTTTTGCTTTCCTAGGAGAAAGGGCACATGAGTTTTGAGGAACTTTAGTCAGCTTTGAGTAGGCCCCCAACTGACTAATTGTGAACAGAGACTGTAAGCTGTATCCTAGTGAGCATTCATTACACTCAATGTATAGCCTTTGGGTGGAAGCCCTTGCTTTTCAGCTATGTCACTGAGGTGAACAGCACAATTCAAGTGGAAAGGGAGATTGCTTTAAAGCACTTATAATCTTCTGTAATTTTGGAGGTTGCATGTTCCATTGACTTCTTTTCCATGTCCACAAGATCCCCAAAGCCATTGTTTAGTGAGAATCTTTTATCCTGGTCTATATCCCATTTGTTTCCTTTACTCAGGATATGAGGATAGGCTAGGCGCTTTCCTTTGTGTTTCTGGAAGTGCTTTATTTTGAGTAGTTGTCACAGGAGAAGACTGTTGTCTTTAGGCATGTTTTGCAATGATGGTGTGGAAAATGCTGTTCAAATACAACTAAGGATCAGGGCCATATGCTAACTGTCAGACATGGTTATTTTTCAGAACTATACCCACAGAAGTGAGTCCTTTGATCATATCCCAAAGGCAAGAGAAAGAGGTTCTTGCTGGTCATATTAATGTCATGATGGTTTTCGTTTATTTTTCAACGAAGTTTTTTCCTTACTATGGTGAAAATCCTCATAAATAAATCATAGAACATTAATTGTCTCAGAAGGCACTTGCTATCAGAAGTATTTGCCTTTTAATTTTAGGATGCTTTAAAACTTATTTTAGATGACTCTGTGCTGGTATTTTATCGAATGTTCAGTGTTCAACAGCTGTGGCATTTCTACTGGTGGCTTGTGTCTGCTGAGGAGATGCCTGAAACAACACTTTCCTGGAGAACTGGTTTCCATAAGGAATGTTGCTCACTCGTGAATATCTTCTTCTAGGTCATGGTGTAACTCATCAGTAGATCAGAGGAGTAGAAGTTGTATTAGAGCTACCTGCAATGCTATTGACAAAAAGATAGATGGTGTCTAATTTTGTGTATTACTCTATAAGTTCCCGTTATTAAGTTTCCACTTCAGAAGTTTCTCTTGTGACAGATGCAGAAATGTTTTCCCTGTAATTCAGATAAGTGTGTCATCAAGAAGGCTTCCAGAAGATGATGAGACTCTGGGATGGAGTGGTGGATGTCACAGCACTGTAGGCTAGGTCACAGGTGTTGAGTGTGGGTGTTTGCTTTGTTTGTTTGGTTGGTTCCCCCCCCCCGCCCCCTTTCTTTTTCTCCCCCTGTGGGTAGGGAAGGATTAGAACAATCACATCACCGGAAATGATGCTTCCACTCTTCCACGTGAATATGGCCCATCAGATACAGAGGGAGACAGAAGCTTTAGTCTTGCAAATACCTATATGTACCTGCACATGCAGAAATGCTACCAAAATCAATGCCATAGCATGTAGAAGGTGTATGCACATGAATTTCTGTGAATAATCGACTATGATGGGTAGCATGAGCCTCTTACATATGAGAAACCAGTAGGACAAAAATGTGTTACTGCTATGGCTTTTTTTTTTCTTTTTTTTTTTTTTTTTCCTTTTGTTTCAGTCATATTCATTCAGAATTGACTATTTTTCCCAAGGACTTTTGCTAGCGTTTTGTATTCTGTTAGAGTAATTGATCTTATTTCTTTCTTCTCCAATCTCATTTTCTTCCTCTAAAACTCTCCCAAAACTTTTTCTCCTGTCTTTTTTTTTTTTTTTCCCTACCATCTTTCTATTCAAGGTTTATTTTTGCTCTTTTTTCTTAGTGTTCCTGTTTCACAACTATGTATTTTTCTCGGTTTTTTTCTGCTACTGTTTAACCCTTTCCAATCTATTTCTTTTACTCACACTTTCTCAGTCTTACGCCATATTCTTTTCTACGGCTTTTGTCCCAGGTTTCATTACAGGTCTATGGGAAATTGCAGAAAAGCAACATATAGCAATCACTGAACACAAACTTTTTATGAGTATACTTTTGAAAGAGTTCAAGTACTACATTTCTTATAGTGCAATGATGAGAAAAGGAATACAGATAGATATGGTTTGGAATTGTTATTCTGCTCAACAGAACAACTTTCATAGTTTATAGCTCTTAGCCCATAGAAAGTGTAGTAATTGTGCACTAATGCATCTAATAAATAGGATTAGCTTGAGCCAATTGTTTAGATTTACAAATTACATCAACATAAATAAGAGTGAGATATTTTTCAAGCTTAAGGAAGAATTGCTGATGAAAGCCCTTTAGTGAGGTTTGAAATATACATTCTTCTGATTTGCTTTATTCTTGCACATTTTTTGCAAGGCTGGTTAGGTGTGATCTACATCATTAGTCTTTAAGAAATAGTCAATTACTGGGAACTGCAAATTAGCTCTATCTGTCAGTGCCTTCAAAGGGAAAACTTTGCTCATCTCCAATACGGGAAGCAAGAGGGGAACTGAATGTCATGGGAATCTCTAAATCAGCTGTGGCAACAAGCAAATCTGTCTTCAAAGAAGATCAAGCCAGTAGTCCTTCCTGCCAGTGAGGAGCTTAAAAGGAAAAATGGGCAAGTTCAGAAGCAGCACTACAGGATAAGACTTTAATATTATTACCAAGTCAAACAAAAGGAACTGGTAGGAAACAGATGAACTAGCAAAACTAGGAGATCAGCCTACTTCATAAACTTAAGCCAAACCACAGGTTGTATTCCTAAAGTTGTTTAGTCTGCCTTTCACTTGCCAGTCTACTAAACATCCTTCAAGGGTCCATTGCCTTGGTCTTCCCCACATTGTAACCAAATGGCCCATACACTACAGTGGCTTTGCCTTGTGTTTGGTACCATCTGGAGGCAGAGACAAGGGGCACTAGGAAAATCCTAGGGTCTTCTCTAATTTTGGCAACCTAAAATATTCTAACAACAGAATATATCTTCATGGGGTAGGAAATATCAGGCTTTTGTCTTCTAGCGTTTTGGCTAAAGCAACTAGACTAACTCAAATAATTGCTAGTGTCTATTTCAGTTTGGGAAGAATTTCCTGACACTTCACTGTTCCTATAGGATAAGTCTCTGTCAGAGACAATTAAACTTTGGACACTTGACTCACATGCACAGACCATCTAAATTTAGCTCGGTATCATCCTCATTCTGAAAAATTCTTGTGAACATTTGTTTTGTCACTTAATTTGGCCATTGCTGGTATAGGAGGACTACTTTTCTTGTTTTGTTACTGTTGGTGATTTCCTCTAGGCCTCAAGGCAAGGTGAAAACCTGGGGAGGTTCGTCTTGGGTGTGACTTCACATCAGAAGGACAAGTGATAAAATATTCCATGTCCGCCTTGCTATTGCAACAGGCAAAATCAGATAAGGCCAGTTTTCCAGCTGAAGTATCCTGACTTAATTAGGTCAACCGAGCAATACCACTTCACATGTGCTGAGGAGATGACACAGGAGAATAGCACGATTTTCAGTAAGTCTAATCATTATTGTGGTTCTGAAATTATAGGGAATTGGGAGCTGGAAGATGTTCAGCCCTTGGCCTGGAATAAATTTTCTCTTGGGAAGTCTGAATTTCCTTGTTGGAAGGCTACTGGATTAGTAGAAGTTATATTGTTTGTTTTGCCTATTTGACACAATCTGCTATGCTAGAAGAATAACATTTGCACTCCCCCCAAAAAGGTGAATGTTTCATTTCTCTACTGGATCTGATTGGAATGGAGTTAGTTTTCTTCAAAGCAGATTTTATGGTGCTGTGTTTTAGATCTGTGATGAAAACAGTGTTAACACACCAAAGTTTTAGCTGTTGCTTAACAGTGCTTGCACAATGCCAAGTCCATCTACGTTTCTCACCCTGCACCTCAGTGAGTAGGCTGGAGGTGGGAAAAGTTTTGGGAGGAGACACAGCTGAGACAGTGGACCCTGACGGACCAAATGCATATTCCATACGATGGAAAAAATACTCCATAGTGTATGAAGTCATGCTCAGCAGTAAAACTGCAGGGTTGTTTTTCTCAGGGAGTCATTTGCTCAGAGACATCAGTCTGCTGGTGAGAGGTGGTGAGTGATTGCCTTTGCATTGATTGATTTCTTAATTTTTATTTATTTATTTATATACTCCTCAATTAACTAACTGTCTTTATTGTGATCCATGAGGTTTCTCTTGATTTTGCCCTTCTGATTCTGTCCTCCATCCTTCTGGAGGGAGAGTAACTTACTGAGTGGGGACTTATCTACCGGACAGACTCAACCCACCACAATTTCTCTTCAGGTCATGATTGCTGATCAATATTGAATGGGGTGTGAGCACTGTGATCTCTCTCTCTCTTTTTTTTTTTTTTTTTTTTTAATATCAAGTGTAGCTAATGGTATATTTTATTAAAAAACCACATTTCTGCCTTTCTCTTTACTATTTTGATCACTAGAATTCACAGAGATCACTATTACGGTAGTAGCCATTAGTTTGCAGTTGTTTCTAGAGGCTGGTTTGGTAGGGTTGAAAAGAGAAGGTATGTGAAGAGATGGCCTGTTTTTGCTGACAGCTCACAGAGTGAGGCTAGGCTTGGATTCAACAGACAAACATAAGTATCTGAAAAAACACAAGATGAGATAAAAAAGATTAATGTACTTAATAGTCCTTTTCCTTAGGACAGAGAGGCTGGAAAGTTCCCTGAACAGTTCCTCTGTATTTCAATGAATGTTTTTATCTAGAAATGTTGGGAAGTTGCTTCTTTATAGCAGCTTGTCATTATGCATTTCTGAAGTGTTTGGTGTCTTTTAGCGTGTCATTTTGTAGCACCATGCTTCCAGGGATCCCATGGTTGCTGATTTGTTGTAGGAAATAACTTTTTTTTTTTTTTGTCCTGTGACACTAATAACTTCTATTGAATGGGTATGGAAAATGAGATTAAAAAGCTAAATGACATAGACAAGGTCAAACAGAAAAGAATGGTAGAGCTGGGTTTTAAACTCACTTCTCTCACAGGTGTCTTAACCATAGATCTAATCTGCCATTCTTTGTCTTAAAGGTAATTGATTTTGTAAGTCAAATTGTTGGTATATTACTCCTAAGATGTAGCAATGTAATAAAAATAATTAAGCAGATGTTCAAATCACTAAATGAGTGTCATTTTTTGTTTGAAGGCTACCCCAACTTGAACTCAGATTTTAGTTTCTAGTGAAAAAGTCTAATATAATGTTGGGTTTTAACATACTATCAGAGAGAAGGATATTTAGCTACCTTCAATGTATTCAGCTATTTGATTAACTGAAGGGCTCAGCAGTCAGCGGACATCTCATTAGCCAACTCAGGTAGGCATGCTGTGACTATTTTGGATCACATATCCACAATTCAAATTGATGGTAAAAGTCCAATTAAAAAGTAAATGTATTTTCATACATTGTAGCAATAGTGTTGTCCTGTGGCTCACATTCTTCCTTTTATTTCATTTCCAATTACTCATTTTAATGATGTACTCCAGGATGTGAGAAACGAATGTTCTTATTTTGAGCTCTGCTTAGAGAAATTGTCAAGCAACCTTCCCCATACTGTTCTGCTCAGCTGCTGCAAAGTTGTGTACTTCGACTACATGTGCAGAGGTTATTGTGCCAGATGGTGTGGTTGTTTCTGGGATGTGAAGAACCACAGAGAGACCCCTGAAATATATCCCTTATGTCATAAAACATCACTTTAACTGGCATTTCAGAGATGAGACTTATAGGTAAATTAAGGTGCAGGCAGCCAAATCATAGCTAACACTGAATATCAAAAAGGTCAGCTGGTACATTTCCAAAGGCATTCAATTTATCTCCTGTATTAGACTACCTCTTAGCAAAATGTTCTTTACTGACATTAGTTTATTGCTTTAGCCTACTGTTTAAAACAAAGAATGTTAATTTATCCATCAAAATAATAGCCTAATCTCTAAATGACATATTTGGTTATTCCTTATACATAGAGATTATAAAATGTATTTGCTAGTACTTCAAACTACAAGGTGTTTCAAAAAGATGGATCCAATTTGCAATCACTATCCCTTTGAAATTTGGTCTATCTTTCTGAAACAACCTGTAGATAGAACTATACTGTTCTACTGAAGTAGTGCAAAGCAATCACAAATATAGGTTTAGCCTGAATTATATCAGAGCCAAAGCAAAGAATTAAGGAGCTGTGGCTGCTTTCCTATCTATAACTCTCTCCCCCTCACGCCTCCAAGAAAAAAAAAAAAAATAAAAGGAAAGTTTTTTTTATGGCTTAGTTTCTTAAACAACCTTTGTGTTATATGAAGCAAATGATGTTGGAACAAAGGAGTGGGCAGAAGAGGGGATTCTTTCAAATGCAATCACGAGTTCTGTTGATTGAAATCTATTATGTATCTCACACACCCTCACACCCACAGTAAGGACATGCAGATACTTTCATGGCCAGTGAACTCTGCTAGCTGGTGTAGGCTGGGGAAATTTAGGATTCTGCAAGTCCCTTTCTGCTTTCAGGGTAACATCTGAGCTTGCTCGCTTGCAGGTAAGTTCTTGGTCATCCTGAAAGGGCTTCACGAACCATGTATGAGTTCCCTATTCTCTATGGGTGCTTGTGTTCCACCAGGTAGCAGCAGAGCTTCAGGGTACCAGTGAATTCAGTTTTGTGTAGGAACTCTTCTTGCTCCAACGATGTCTGTGAATATGCATATTCTAAATATTTTTTTCATATATATAATTTGCTTTTCCCAAAGGCTCTTGGAACAATACTTAGCCTTTTTGCTTATTTGACTCTGTGAATATCCACAACACTTGAGTGTCAGGGAGGTGAGCAATAAATCTGAGTGGGCTAAATCACAGCTCTGTGTGGCATATGCTTTCCTTAGATGTCAATGAATAGCAGCTAACATCTGATGTTAACCGCAGTTCCCATAAACTATTGTAAATCTTTATTTAATCTACATGCTCAATGTGTAAACTTACAGCCTGTGTATTACAGGAAGGGAAAAAAAAAAGGAACAGAAAAGATTTGCCAGTCACTGTAGACTTATGAGTGCAAGCTTTTTCCAAACTGCTCTGGAAATTAAAGCTTTTCTTTTTTTTTTTTTCCTGTGGCAGTTTGTAAGTGTGTGTAATTCAAGATCCTCACGTTTAGATGTTGGCAACGTGCTTGTTACATCAATATTTTTGAAGTTTCTTGGTCAGCTTCTTTCATCTTTCACGTACTTCAATTACTGACAAAAAATGGCACATAAGTGCTTTGAGTAGTAAAGTTCCATTTGTAAATCCTCACACAATGAGAAGATGAACACAGGTACTGTGACCAGAGTTTAATGAGAAGCAGTAGACTGATCCATTCACATTGATGCAGATTTTTGAAGTCCATCATTCAGTGTCTAAAACAAGCATTTTACTAACTAACATGCTATATAGATTAAACTAAAAGGTTATTTTGATTAACATTTTGTCATTTGTCATTTTGTCAGGTGAACTAAGAAAATAGAATTTAAATTCTACAGATGTTTATCTTTATTAACATCTCAAAACTTACCAGGGGTTACTTTATTTTTATATGCCACATAATAATGTCTTGCTGCTTTGAGGTGCATTGACTAGTCAGTCTTTTGTGTCTACTCAGTATTCATTTAGGTATCATTTATTCATTGTGATTAGTAGTCAGATCTGGGTAAAAGAGATAAAACAAATGTAAAAATATTCCTTTGTCTCTGAATTATATCTTGCTTTTAAAGCAGAGGAAAACTAAAACAGGTCATCAAGAAATTAAATACATAAAGATCAGAGGTGAGATAATGAGCTCATTTGCATTGCATTCAGGATTTGTTTTGAACTTCAAAACATGAGATCATAAACCAGTCAACATTTAAATACTGCCAGCTGTATGAAAGACTAAATCAAAATGGGCTTCCCCCCCTGCTCCATCCTCTAACAATTATTCTCTCACTGGATGTTTTCTATCTTTCATGTGGTGATCTCTAAACGTGAGGTTCTGTCGACTATTTATTTATTTATTTTTTTAATTTTAAAACCAGAACAATAAATGAACAACTGGAATTAATCCCAAAGCTCTTCTCTAAATAGCAGTTAGTAGAGAGTAGAAGAATAGTTGTTGGGTAGGAAACAGAATTGCAGGTGTTGGGTTGTTCGAGAAGCTGCTTTAAAAATGTTTTCCCACTGGTGTAGTTCAGGGCTTAACGTCAAGCAAATGAGACTTGTGCTACATCACAGAAAACCAAAACTGAGATAACTGACTCCAGCTATGTTTTCCTGTCCATTAGAAGACATTTGATAGACCTTTCATGCTACTGTCATTTTACAGACATAGTATTCACATTTCTGTGAGAGTGGAAGTTAAAAAAAAACAGCCTTATTTTTTCTAGACTGTGGCTTTGCAGTCTGCAACAGAATGGTGGAAAATATGTAGGATAGCTATCCTTGCTGTTCTCCAACAACAGACCAAAGCACAATCTGAGCCTGCAGTTAAGATGGTGGAGTGTATGTTGGCATGTATGTTAGGATGCTGCAAGAAAGATTTCCATCTTTGTCTTTTTATTCCTTTCCTATTTAATTTCCTTGTAGAAGATAAGATGCTTTACAACATTTTATGGACAAGATTATTCCTCATATCCTTCTGGTAAGGCTGGAGATGAACTGTACATCTCATAATTCCACTTTCTCAATTACTTCAATGAAGATTTCTTGTTCTTCTCACAACAGAGAAATTTATATTCTGAGCAGGGCCAGGCAAGGACCTATGGTTGTGTCAGGACTTTCCTCTCCTCTTTCCCCAGACAGTCGACCAGGGCTGTAGCAATTTTACCCTGCTGTGATAAATGATAGCTCAGCCAGCTCATGATTGTAGTGGAGGAGGGAGCTTAAAGATATAACAGGGTAACCTTTCAGGGATGCACAAATTTGCTCAAATAAATAAAATCAGGAAAGGGCACCATGTTTTTCCTTGTATTTTTGCAATGTCTGAAACTAACCCATGCCCCAGCTATCACGTTACTGTAAAGTCATTTGATTTCCCATTATCTAGGTCATCGGTTCAAATTCGGTCCAAGATGTCACTTGGCCCAATCTTCTGTAAATTAGGCACGCTTGACTAGGGGTACTGTCAGATACACAGTGACCATAAGTAGACACAAGAAATTTCATCTTTGCTTTACCAGTATAAAAATGGAGACAGAGACAAAAAATAGAGTAATATGAGTAAAAAGCAGCTCAGGTGACTTGTTTCAGAAAGCATAATGGAGTTTCCAGTCAGCCCCACTGATAAAGCTGCTATTTCTGCTTGCAATCTATTTTCCACTGAATATAATCAGCCAAACAAACACAAAATAATCTTGTTTGGTGCAGACTGCTGTGTTGGCACCTGAACAGAACCTAATGTGCCAGCTGCTGCTTTATTTTGTTTTGTTTGTGTGTTTCTTGCTGTATTAATGGATTTTACAACACTTTTATTATCTAGTTAAAATATAATAAAGACCAGTCAGGATATATGGATGCCAAGGTGGTTTTGTGGAGAAATTAGGATACATAGCATTTATTTTTGGAATAGATGATCTTTGTAGGTTTTCACTTGATTATGCATGTACAAAATGTGTGACTTGTTTACTGCTTTGAGCTGGCACTAAGGATCCAGTGTGGATTTTTAAGGATGCCTATACACTATACCCCACATGTTTTTACAGCAGGCACTCTGTTGAACTGCTACTGTCACCCTGAAGTGTCACTCTATGCCTCTGTTTAGTTTCTGCTCCTTTTCCCAAGAAAGCCTGATTTCCAACAAGCTAAAATTTTTAGGGAGAAGGTGAAAGTGAGGTCTGAGTTTTTAACTGCATCAGCATCTCAGATTTCTTTTTTTGTTTCCTTTCACCTTCTTAATGGTTTATCTCAGGTTTATCAGTACCTTTCATCCTTGGATAGTTAAAATAATATGAGAAAATCAAATAGTATATTATTTTGACCCATAAGAGACTAATCAGAAAGAAAAATACTCATAAATGTGAAAGCCAAGATATTTAGAGTTCTGTTAAATTTAGTTGGACAGGCTTGGTTAACAGATCATTTACTTTCCCAGGTGAAATTAGTGCTAATTTCTGAAGCAGGTAAGGGTTGAGTTTTAGGACTTGTAAGAATTTTTAAACAGTTGTGGAGGGAAATACCAGAGAAAAACTCAGACAGCTAAGAATTACTTATGGCCTTTTGTGCACAAAATGACTATTACTTATCAAATAATTCTCATAACTTTCAAATATATAATAAGCATAGATCTTCACATACCCTTTAGCATTTACAATGTCCATGGGGGTTTTATCATACCATAGTAATTTAGATGGGAAAATTTGATTTATCTTGATTTTGTGTATTGCCCAGAGACCTTCCCTCAACTAATAATAATTTCATATTTCTGATAAAAGCTTCATGCAATATTTATGGGCTTTGAAGGATTTGAGACTAGAAGTGTTTATCAAATACTTTGGAAAAATTCTTGTTTAAAATATTGGGATAACAGCTGTCTGTAAAAACACTAATGGTATTAAAACAACAACATAACATTCAGACTGTTTTTATGTCTGATAGTGTGAGCCATACAACTTAATCAAAGCTACCCTAACCTCTTGTTCTCTAAATTTTTAAAGTAAAATGCATTTCAAGAATAAAACAGGTAAGTAGTTTATGGTATGTGATTAAACATGAGCAGCAATACAAAGTGTGTAAAATATATAGAACACAAGAGTATATACAATGGTGTGTCAACATAGGGAAAAAAATAAGCATTTGAATGCATATGGAAACATGACTTTTTAATATATCAGGATACGGAGCTTTAAGAATCATTATTACCAGTGTTTACCACTTGCTTGCTTTCCGGTCTGCATGGCTTATTGCATATTATAATTTGAAAAGATTATCATAGTAGGGTAATGAACAATAAAAAATTGTAATTCATCCTAATAAGCTTGAATGGTAACCCACATGCCTTGGACATTTCTAGCCAGGCATAATTTATCCACATCTTTGGCTGTGAAACAGTGTGGATCTTCTTAACTGAGTCCCTGACAGATGGTTTAAGCTTTTTTAGGACTACATTTCCAGTCATTTTGCCCATATTGCAAAATTGGCCTTGAAAAAGGGTAAAGAGTTGTTATGCTGCATTAACATCTCTTCTAAATTGCTTGCTGTGAAGGACACAAAAAAAGAAGAAAATCAGAAGAGGAATGCATTGAAAATATGCTTTTGAATGTTACAAATGTTACACATAATGATGATCTTAAATTATATCCCTCACCTCAGTCTTCATATGAATGTGGTCATGTTATGTGTGATAATGAAAACACAACTTTTGCTTACCTGGCTTCATAAATGATTCAGATGGCATTCATGGGGTAAGAAGCGTTAAAAGTGCTGTAGTTAGAAAGACTTCCTATAGTCTTAAACCCTGCTGATGGATAACATAATTGACTGCTGTTTGATGAACAAGGATTTCTGTGGCACGTTTCAAGATTTTTGCTACCCTGAATAGAAAGGCTCAAATATCTGCATTCATTTCTGCATGAAACATTCATTGATCACATGTACTGTGCCAAATTTTGATTTTCTTTTACAGCTTCAGCCTACTGGCTTCTTCATATAAAGTGTTGTTCTTTTCTTCTTGCTGCCTTTTAGTTTATGATAAAAATCAATGAAAGCTGAAGCCTTCCACAGTCATCTATAAAATGCAATTACTGTATACAACACACAGTAAAACTCCTGTGGTGTATATGTTGAGACATAATTTATGCCACTTACCTCCAAAGAGGTATTGATCCTACTCTGTGAATATCTTGCAGAGGGGCTGTTGAATGCAAGCTCAAGGAAATACGTGGTTATTTGGTCTGATCTATAATTTGATTAATAATGACCTATTTCTCGAACTCTGCTCCTTACTGCACTGTTTTCTGTGATGGAGCCTTTTATCTTTGAATATTGCCCCTGTTGATCTTCCTCAGGGGCCCACGCCCTCTTGCTGTCCCTTGGGCTCACTGTGGTGGCTGTGGTCCACACCAAAGGAGTTGTAGGAGAAGGCTGAAATGACCTGGCAGATTTGGTTATTATTTTTTAAACATCTGGCAATCTTCACTTGTCTTGGAAGTGGTGGTTGCCCAGGACATCCTGCACCCATCCTGTGGTGGATCCAGTTCTCAGTTTTCTGCTGCATATAGGAAGCAAAAGCAATTCTGAATAGTCCAGCAAGGATTCTCCAAGATGCACAGGAAAGACTCCATCATTTAGTTTAATTTATGGTTCTGAGAGCTGCAATATAGCATATAAAATGCAAGGAAAAACCTTCAAGAATGATGTAACCAGAAAGTGGGTGGATTTTATGTGAAACTTTATAGTCTTCTGGTGGTGGGGTGATATGTGCACAGTGAAATCAGGAGAATAAGCCTCTTCTGCAAGAATAAACCTCTGTTACTCAGTGTCTCAGCTCCTTGTCTCAGGCAAATTCATCAAATAAAGAATTGTTGAGTGGTGCCTCTGAACTGACAGTTTCCATTTCAGAGTTAACATTCCTTGAGACGCTGCAGGAATGTTAGCAATTTTCTGTACTATGTGAAAAAAACATTGTGTATTCATAGAATGAGAGTTCAGGAGAGTTTAATTTGCTTTGGGTAGAGACCTGGTTAGCAGCGTAAGCTTCTCTATTATATGATTACAGTAAGTAGTTCAACCTTGTTCTGTCATAAATGGCCTGTTTTGGGATTTTACAGAAGTTAATTGCCTATTGTGATTGCACTGTAGCTGATAAGTGCCATAGTGGGGCATGACAAAACAATATTTATTGAAAATGAGAAAAATAGCTTGTTAAAGGAATAGTAGCAATATAATTTAGGTCCAAATTTGGCCTAAACTGATTCAAAGTAGAAATATACATAATAAGGGATGATTTCCTCTCCATCTATTCATTGGTGGGGTTTTCTACCAAGCATTAGCTTATTTCATCTGTTCTGGAAATATGAAAGTGATGCTTGAGTAGAAATTGAATAAAAGGCAAAGTAAAACACAAAAGCCTCACTATACATACAGAAAAAAACCCAAACAAATACCGCCCCCCCCCAAACAACAGCAAAACAAAAAAAACCAAACAAAAATAAACAGGCTAAGAAAATAAAACCTGAAATTGAATTTGATTTTAAGATGCCTTTTGTTTTACTAATCATATTATTATGTAAACCTAGTCTCAGTGAAGTCAATGCTGGTCTATACTTGCATTCCTCAGTGCAAGGATTACAGCTGTCATTTCTGCAGCCAGCAGTTTTACATTCTTGGGCAAAGTCTAATCAAGGCTTTCAGTCTCAGTTTTCCCATCTATGAGATGTTTTATATCTTTACTTGAAGAAAAAAGAGAAAATTGCTTGAAAAAAGATCTGTTGGGACTATAAAGCTTGACTGTGCATTTAATAAGAGATGAAAGAATCAGTAAAGTTGGAAGCAAATCAACTATTCTAATTTATTTGCTGATTTAATATTTTTTGTAGAGTTTTGTCCACTCAAGTAAGACAAGTGACTTTTTAACATTGAGATGATATAAGTAAAAGAGCTGAGTAAAGTTCCTGATACAAAGCAGTAGTCCAGTCCAGCTCTGGAATGGAAATCCAACTCATGCATGGCTTTCTGGAGAGCTCTTATGCCATGAGTGAGCTTGATATTTTATTTGAAAAACAGAAAGGAAGGGTAGTGAATTGACCATTTTTGGAACTCAGCAACTGCATTTGGGAACTAATGACAAGAAATTACTTTACAAGCTGTAGAAAACATATTTTGGAAATTGCTGAGGGAAAGGAAGCTTGGTTGAATCACAGGTTGACCAACATCTGCCAATACGATTCAGCTGTGAAAAAGGTCAAATGTTCCTGAGGCAGGTCAGATCAGGTACTTCTATTGAGATGTGAAATGCTGTTACTGGTACTTTATCTGGAAAATTATGTGCAGTTCTAGTCTTTCAAATTCAAGGAAGAAATAAATGACTCTGGGAAAGGCCAGGCTCATTTTGGAGAGGAGACTAAAAGACGTCTTGTTAAGCCTAGTGGAACTGCTCTTTGTAAATACACCTGGGGTAATTACAAAGGAAGAAGGAGACAGTTTATTCAACTAAGAAACAATGTTGCCATAAGAAGAAATGCCTAGCTATTGCTGATGAGTAAATACAGACTGGAAGTCATCTAACCATCAGAGGTGTAGTTTGGTGCATCTAGCTACTTGGAATAGCTGTATGAAGACCTTAATTAGCATTAAAGTGGATTTTGATCACTTTCTGAAAGATGTGATGGGATGTGGTGCCTGTAATAGCTCATCAGGGTCCTTCCTTTTTAACTGTGCCTTTTAACTCCTATGAGCGAAATCCACTGATTTTAAATTGATGTAATGCTGCCAGCTTCAGTGTGACCGCATAGCCATATAAGCATAGCAGCACTTTATTTAAAATGTAAACGATGCTTTGCAGAAAGATAAAGATACTTAAAAAATATTAATGACAATTAGGGCTAGTGGATTCATCTGAATTTACCTTGCTTGGTGAAGGCCTAAGAGAAGGTCAGGGAGCTATTTGTGATTTTTCTGATGCCAGAAATTCAGCTAGAATAGCGTGAAGCTAAAATCCAAAGCTTGACAAAATGTAGCCATGTTTCTTCAACAACCTTTTTACTTATTATACACACTGCCCAGGGCATGCAGGAGAGGGCATTGTGGAGACTATGCAACAGTGTTCTATTTTGAGATTTTTTATTAATGAAAGAATTGTCAGGCAGCTGGTTACCTTTCCAGCTTATGGAATGAGACCAAACTAACTGTACTTGCCCAAGTATATTAAAGTTCAGAAAAAAAGAAAAAAAAGAAAGACTATTATTATTAAACAGTAAATGCTGAAAAACCCTTAGTTACCTGACAAGGTGGCTCAGTAAGTTTTCATTCAGTTGTATATGAGGTCTGTAGTTATCAGCTGAGGCCAGTGTGTTGCTATGATACCAAAGCATGGTTCAGTCTAGCTTGAATGTCCCAGAAGGGAACAGGCAACCCAAGTGGTTTTTATCCTCAATTTGACAAACAGTTTATCAGACTGCGCTTGGTCACTGGCACACTGTCTTATCTGCCACTGAGATTTGATATGTTTGATCTACAGGATCATGACACTGGGAGAATCAGCCTTCACATTATCTGGCCAGTGTGTGGCCAACAAGGGGTTTTGAGCAGATGATTACAATTTCTGACTGTGAAATTAAATCTCATGCAAAGCAGTGCTTTACCTGCAGCATATCAAAATTTCACAGAGGTAGGGGTTAGATAAATGGCTGCTTGGTCTGTCTTTGTCCCTTTGCTTTCCCATTCCCTGTTTCTTGACTATCACGTTGTGTTCTGGCAGAGGATTTGCATGGTGGAACTGGGAACTGGCACAGTAAATGGGAGAGGAGCCTCTCCCAGCCCTGTATCTGTCATGATTCCCCCCATGCAGAAGAAATCTGTAAGCAAAGAGGAATTACTAGGGGGCTTTGCATGCACTTTGCAACATGAACATACCTCAAAGTGCATTAGCCCTATGTTGACATGCAAAATGTTATATACAGCTGAAATACACACAGAGTCCATAATGACTGTTTCAATGGTTGAAAGTTCTGACGTATTTCCCCATGCATGTTTTGCGAGTTAGACTTTGGCTATGAAAGCATACTAAGGCTAATTCATTCGAAAACTTTGTCTCAGACAGGACTTAGCTTTGTGACCTAGGATGAACCTGGCACTTGCTTTGAATTTCTTTAATTCCATAGAACTGTATAGAAGACATGGAATTTAGACCTTTGTGGGATTTCTTCATCATTCACGATCTTTACTCACCAAGTCTTAATATTAATTTATGTCCTGTCAGTTTCTATCTCCCATTTCAAGTGCAAAATCTGGACTTACAGACTTTTCTAAGTAGTTTAGAACAATGGGAGTTTGTGATTTTGGACTGCATTCACATAATGGAAGTTTAGGCTAGTTTGTAACTTTGATTTGTCCAGGCTTAGGATACTGACATATTACGGTAGTTGTTTTGCCTCCGCTGATGGGTGATAATTTGCAGAATCTTTCCGTTGTGTGACTATATACCAGAAATCTTATGTGGAAACTGGATTGAGAACAAAGCAGGTAAAAAAACTGCCTTGATTCTGAAGAAAAGGCTCAGCAGATTACAATACAGAATACAAATACAACACAATACAGAAATACAAATGATTCATACATCTCCCAGCCACATTGTGGCGCACAACAGTTCCCATGGGTATACAGAAGATTGTTAGGTCTGTGCTTGCCTTGGGAACAGGATGCAGATCATTGAGTTTGTTTGCAAGTGTAGCAACTACTATGAACCGTGTTTTCTCTTATCAAGGTTGACTCAAAGGAAAGCAGCCACCAGGATGTGAAGGGAGCAGCAGACTGGCCCTGCACCAGCCTGAGGGCTGTTGCGCCACTGGGAACAAAGCCAGGGCAGAGACTAGAGAAAGGGCCGGTCACAGACACAGATGCCAGTGCCCAAGAAATATAATCTGGAACTTGACAGCTGCCAAACTAGCCCTTAGAGTGGCCAAGCTAGTTGGCTGTTTCTGGAGGAGATGACAGAAAGTGGCCAAAGGGACAAGCAATGGCAATTCTCCAAATACAGGACTGAAAGCCAAGCCCCTGTTGTGATTGTACCGGTGTTTTTGAAAGAAAACTGTCAGCAGAATCCTAGTTCAGACATTCCCTGTTGTTGCATCTGCACATCCTGGAGGGTCTGAGATCAAATCTAAGAACAAAATGGAAGCTTCCCCTTGTTTTTCCTAACTCCATCCCGGTCTGGGGCAATGGCAAAATAAAAAATAGACAACTCTTCCATCTCCCCAAATCTCATAATCTGTGAAGCAAGATGGTCTTCAAATTAGCAACCCAGCATTGATTGTTAGGCAGCTGGGCACTGGCCAGATGGGCCACCCCCTTTAATGGGGTCCACTTACTATTACACAGCATAATGTAGGGGGTATTCAGAAGCAACTGCGACAGCTTGGTACCTCCCTGGAGTTCGTATCTGGCACTGCAAATTCTTGCTAACCTTCCTTTGGCCTGCTGCTGTGCCCAGTGCCCACAGATGACCTGGCAGCCTTCCACCCTGTGGCTGCAGACCAATCTCACTCACCTGTGCCATGGAGGTCAGGGCCAGAGGCCTCTGTCCTCAGCCTGAACACCTCTGGTAGCATGCTCAGCTAACGAAGCTCCCAAATTGTTGTGTTGCGGTCCCAAGGGGAAGATTGATTCTGTCACCAAAACAAGCCAACCTTTCTCACATTTATTTGGGTCTCTCTAAAACCCTTTGACATGGTTAAGGGTGAGACCTCAGGAATGAGGACAAAAAGATTTAGAGAGGCAGACAGGTTGAAGTTAGAGAGATGATGTTTTGAAAGTAAGAAAAAATAGTCTGGGGAGCAGATCAGGAGAAAGATTTCATATTTGAGAAACAAGTCAAGTGTGAAAGGAGATTGATTTCTGGGGGAAAGGCGATATGAAAACCGTTACTAGAATTGACTTTTATACAATACGCATCTAGTACATCTGAAAAGATTCTTTCCACTTTATACATGTAGGATAGGCCATGTGGTAAATTATAGAATCACATGAGAGCTGAACAGGTCATATTCCTATGACTATCTTCATCTATCAAACATCCTTTGTCAGGCAGTTCATCTTCTTATAATTGAGCCATCATCTTAACAGGTTAAAATTAGTATAGAAGGGAAATGTTTCCTGTTTCTTCTCCTAAATATAGAATTTACTCCATAATAACCTCAACCAAGTACTCAGAATGAACAAGATAAAACCATACTTTTCTATATGCAAAAACTTAACTCCAGGGTACTTTATTTTAAATCTTGGGTTACCAAGTGAGCAGTCAGAAAGCTGAGATTCCTGATTTTCACTCACAGCCCAGGAGACAATGAAATATAGCTTATGTTTTTATACTTTAGCAAGCCAGGTGATTCACTGCCTAAACATATTTGCTTCTCTCCATTAACTACAAAGAGAGCCTGCTATGGCAAATTCAGTTTTAGACATTTGCTTTGTAGACATTTGTAGGTAGATCAGGTGAGTCACACTCAATAGAGTCTTTATGGCTTGATGGGAGCCTGGAGTTGAGACCCCAAATTAATAGCACAATCCTTTTCTTAGGGCTTGCCTACAGCTTAGTAAGTGAGAGACTCAGCTACTTAGAGACATTGTTCTCATTGCTTGAAAACGTGGAGTGTAAATTTTCCATGTCTGCATGCTGTACTTAGAGGGGAGCTGCACCCTGGGGTTTTTTGTTATAAAACATATGAGAGAAGCATAAGGTGTTATTATTACAACTGTTATCACAGAATCTGATAAAACATGTCTGGAACCTATTCGTAAAAAAATCCAATGATATGGATTTTACAGTCATTCCAGGCAATCTGTTCCAATGCTTTCCTCATGTTAGAAAGTTTTTCTAATGCTTAATCTAAAGTTTCCACATTCATTTCTTGCTCTAATCCCCGTAGACATGGAGAACAATTGATTCTGATCCCTCAGCAGGATACTATTGAAGCCTGTTACGACATTTCCTCTTAAGTGTTTCATTCTACAGACTGAGCAACTCTGATTTTGTTCAATCTTTACTTGCAGATCACTTTTTTCAGCCCTCTAATCCACATTGTTGCTCTCCATGGACTGCTGCAAATTCACATCTCTCTTAAAGCACAATGGCTGAGGGTGCATACAGTACCTTAGCTGCTTGTTAATTCTGGAGCATACACAGACAAATCTTACACATGATGTTGCCTGTGCAACCTGTGCCACAGCTTTTGCAGGGAGGCAACATTGTTTGTTTCTTTTCATCTTGTGATCCCCCACAGACCACAAACTATTTACTACTGACTTTTTTTTTCCATCTTCTGCTTGTACAGTTGATTACTTCTACATAAATGTAGCACTTTCACTTGTCCTTCCTCAATTGCATCCCATTGATTTCAGACCACTTCTTCAAATTGTCAGGTTCATTTTTAATAGTGAAAAATGAGGTCTTCTACCTCAGAGCCTGTCTGTGCATAGTTCAGTATGGTAACACAGGAGGTGGAAAAGAATTCAGTCTTTCCTCCACTTGTATTGCTATGGGTTGGCAAGGCACAATGACTACAGCTCTACTGCTGTGCGTTCATCCTTTGGGACAAGAAGAAGTAATCACCTTTTGTAGAGCCTGAAGGCAAGACAAGTTTATCCTCCTGTTAGAAAGTGTTTTCTAATGCTTCGCATAAAGTTCCTCATTCCATTACTTCTTGTGTTGGAAGAGGAGAAAAATTTTCTCTCATCCCTCAGCAGCAGGACCCTTGCTTTAGGTACTGCATTCAGATGAATCAGGAAATGATTCCTGCCCTTTCTATTTAAAACCTAAACAGAATAAACCAGGAATGGAGACAAGGGCCTTAACGGATAATCGGAAAGTGGCAAATAATATTTTCATTTTTGGCACTTTATATGGAAGTGATCAGTCATGTGTTGATGAGATAAATGGAAGACAAAAATGTAGGGAAAAGGTACACTGAAGTGAGGCAAAATGAAGGGGACTGGCCATGCTAAAGGCAGCAGAGAGAGAATTAAGATGAGGGGAGAAGGATTTGGCAGGAGTTTGTAGAAAAGAGTCAGACAAAGACAAGCCAAGAAAGTCCAACTTAACCTGCTAGCATTGTTTGTCTGTCAAGGGGTCCTAATTTTGCCCCTGTCAAGGAACACATCTCCAGCTGTGCTCACTCTAGAGTTCGGCTTTAAGGCCATAAAGCATGAGAGGAGCATGCAGAGGAATGGAAAGGGGAGCTACTAGTTAAGTGCATTTTGTCAAGAGTCTGTGTGGAGATGAGAGTGTGAGTCTCATGGGCACAGTTTGGGGAAGTGCTAAGAGGTGGCATCGTTGAAGCTATGTTCCACACTGAGTGACATGTCATTGTACAGCAGACTTTTCATGAAAGAAATTCATCCCGTAGATTGGAAGAGGATGGTGACACAACTGTATTTTTTTCCTGCTCCAGGGACATTGCCTTCAGGAACACTTGCTATGGTGTTCTTCTGCACTGCCTTTTAAGCATGCTTTTAAGCACCTTTAAAACTCTCTAACTCAGTGGCTAGAAAATTACAGTCTATTTTCAGTTGCTGACTAGTTCATTGTGAATGAAAATGGGGTGTTCAGAAGGGCAAAATCAGAACCATTTACAATCCAATTTCTTTCTTCATTTTTTTCATTTCTTCTTCCTCCCCCCTCTCCTCCCCGACATAATTGGGGCACATTAGCTTCACTGTCTCAGTTCATTAGGTCATTTCTGAAAATCGAAAATCTCAGTTTTGTATTTATTGGTGTCTTTTTACTTGTAGGAAATAATTTCCAATTAAAATACTTCTAGATTTCCCACTGTGTAGAAGACTCCAGAGCTACTTGCTTATACTTCATCAGAAGAACTGCTGGAAATAATAGCTCTGAGCTAGGTAATGATGTTGCCCAAGGACTCTAGCTTTGATTATTAAAAATGCCAGTCCCTCATGGTGTTGAAAACCTTCAGTTCTCATGGACTGCAGAGAGTCCTCAGTTCTTTTCAACATCAGGACCTATCTGTGAAGTGAAGCAGTAAGCTTTTCAGAACGTGCACAAGGGCAAGTTTGTTTCTGCTTCAGTATAAAAAACCAGTGCAGACAGACAAATGACATCTATGGGATATCCAAGGGTAGTTTCTTTTAGCTTGGTTCTACTGATGATAGTCTCTGCAGCCTATGATTTTTATAACAGCTAAGATCTGGTCTGTTTCTATTTACATCTGACGGAAAATAAAAAGAATCAGAAACTGAAAATTTAAAAAGATGACCCGTTAAGAAAATAGTCTAAAGTTTACCTGAGAGGTACTTCTATTGCATCACTATATGGCCTTTACAGAAGAAGTGAAAATTCAGGATTATTTCTACAGGAGGGACAGTCCAGTCATTTATATGTTAAAAGATTATTGGTAAAGGGGAAATATCTTCATTTTGCCTTTCACAGCCTTTTTACTCCAGATTTCATGTCTCTCTTTTTCTTCTTTACTCCCCCTTGTCCCTTTTCCTGTCAATGGTACCTCTTCTCTCATTTTTCCAAATTACAATTTAAAATGTCAACATAACCTGTGGGACTAGTAAGCTAATTTAGCCTATTTTTAATGGTGTCTTTAAGTCCAGAAGATCTTCTCTTGCCCATTTTACTGCTTGTTTAAACATATTCCCAGTCACTGTGAATAGGCACGAGAGGTTGTGAAATGTCATCTTGAGTAGGAAGACTTTAGCTAGGGATTCTAAGAGGAGAAAATGAAGACTACTCTGAACTTTCAATGAGAAGAACACTTTTGCAGAATGTTTACTTTATATTCTAAAGTCAGCGCTTGGCTTACTTCTAAGACTGACTACTGCCTGAGCAGAAATTTTGTTTGTTTGGTAGGTCTGCTTTTGAAAGGAAAGACTTTCATTAGGACTTCTCTAATGGACTTGTAAATCTTTTAATCCAAAGTTTTGTTCCTGGAATGATTAGTTGTCTGTGCTCTAGACTGAAGGAAACTACCACAAGGGAAAATTATATGAAAAATGGATGTAAATGGAGAACTGTGCACTACTACTTAAAATTCAGTTCCTTGTCTGTGATGTTTTCAAAGAATGCAAAATCATTTAAATATGCAAAAAAGTGTAATCCATATAAGTCATAATAAATTGGCACTTTGTAAAAGAAAGAATTTTGAAAGATAATTTGCACATTTTGTTTGCTCATTCATTGTAATTTGTTTTCTGTGGAAAATTTCAATGCTCTCGGCAGTTCAGACTGAACTTTGTAAGGGTGAAATTGTTACCAGGAGATGGAGTTGGCAGTGGGAAATTCAGCTATTAGTCTGAATAAGTCACTTACTGGGTAGGCAATGTTTGGGAATGTATGTGCGACAGGTGTCAATATGGTTTATTTTCTGAGATGTCAATAAAGTTCTTGCAAGACCTGGGAGATTCTTCTACCCAGTCTGAACTTGTGACTGTGAATTTGGAAGTGGGAAGGGAAATGGGTCTTCTGGAAGTTGCAAATTAAATTACCAGGAAAAAGGTGCACCTTTAAGCAACACTTTCATTAAATGTGTCCCAGTTTATCAACACAGGGGAAGTATTCAAAATCTCAGAACCATGGTGACAGAACTGATGTAAAGGGATTTAAATCTACTCAGAATCATAGAGGTTTTGAAGAACAAAAAGCCTTTAGAGAAAGTGATGCTTCAGATTTGCCTAACAGAGCTAAAGTGCAACCACAGAGAACTGACGATGTTTAGGGAGATTACATAAAGCAGGAGTGGGAGAAAGCTGACAGGTGCTAAAGAGTATTCAGGTCAGACAAAGACATCTGCCAAAGACATCAGTCATATGAGATAAGGAAAATTACAATTGAACTAGGGGAGGAACAGGTGCTGCTCACAAAGGAATATCCTGGGAAGTTAATGGTATGTCAGAACACAAAGTTAAATAAAAGACCCTTAAAAATAAATAAAACCTATGCATCTTTGTGAACAGCTGAGAAGGCTAAGTATGTGAACTTCACTGCTTGGCCATGTGGTAAGGAGACTCCTGAAACACGGAGGACAGAAAGGTAAAAATAAAATGTTCAAAAATCTGGCTTTGACTATTTGTAACGCGTAAGTGAAGTCATCAAATAGCTGAGTAGTGTTACATGTGAATTATTCTGTAGACTTCAGGGACATACATTTTCTTAATACATGTAAATGCCTTCAGAAATATTGGCTTTACCTCACAGATTATTAAATTACATTACCAGCTTCCTGACCAAGCTATTTGGTATGAAAAAGCAAAGGCAGTCAGTAAGATATCAACTGGTTAAAGACGACAAAAAGACTGAATTTGAGTATCTGGCTCTAAACTCCAAAGAATAAGACAACTCTTTTGTAACATATCAGACCAATTGGAAACAGCTGAGGTCCCAGATGTGACACTGATTTAATTAAGCCTGATTTATTAAGTGACCATGGAGTTGGAAACAAAGTATTGGAGACTACTTTGGACATCTCACTAGGAATCTCCACAGTAAGCAGCAAAGAGAAATAATGTAACATGGGAGAAAAAGGAAGATATAATACCATCACTTTATTTACTCTATAATCTATCTGCAGCCATATACATATAAATGAGGACAACAGCTACAGTGCAAAAATGGATAGAAGCATGAAGCAATTTTAATCCAAGGAGAGAGATGAAGTAATGAATTTTAGAAAAGAAAAAAATACACAATGGAGGTATACAAGATAGTGAATACTAATAAGAAGCTAAATCTGAAGCTTCTATTTACTTTCTAAAGATTTCATCAAAAAGGGACTCTGGTTTGAAATTGAAAGCCTCTGCAATTAAAACTGATAAAAGGAAATACACTTAAAGACAATACTTAATTAACCTGTGGCATTTATGTAGACAATGCAAACATTCACAGTACATTAAATAGGAAACAACAAACAAAAAAATAATAAGGGATTTAAGTCCTCAGATGTCAGCATGTTTGCTAACCTGGGAAATAAATCTTCTCTGTGGGCAGGTTATGTTAAAAATTGCCACTTATGAATTTTGTTCTTTATTTTCTCTCATGCACTGGATGCTGTTTGGCTTACTGGAGTATCTGTGGGTCATTGATTTTAGAAAAGAGGTGAAATGTTACATGCAAAAATACTCATTGCAAAAGTTGAAGTAAGTACTTTGGCTTGCTATATGTTCTCTAGAATCTCATACTCCAGAATATTTTTAAAGCCCTTCTAAACTCATACGTCAGAGATAATATATACTTTCGTTGCATATTCTTCACTTAAAAATGGAAATTAATTTGCTGTACCAAAGTAAGGGACAGTAACAATAGATACTAGTTGGTTTGTGTCTGTTTTCACCATTTATGTGTGTGGGTGAGGGATGGAATGAAAAGAGAAAATCCTATATGCATTTTGTGATTTCTATGGGAAATGTGCCAACATGAAAAAGAAAGAAAGTGATGACCCTGAACCACCTTCCCTGAATGTGAGCATTATTTCAGGTTTTGAGGTTGTGGCTTCTGTGGCTGGGCTGGTGTGGTTGAAACATAGCAATAAGAGGCAGAAAGGTGATGTGATTAGTATCTTATCTGTCTGTCCTTGAATTCCCCACTCCTATGACCTTCACATAGATGGGCTGGGGAACTGTGTGTTGGGGGAAATTCAGGAGAGATTACAGCAGAAGTCCATAAGGAAGTGGGCTCATTTCAAACAAAACATCAAGATACCATAACTATTCTGCTTTTGTGCCTCATGATGAATTCCCTGGTAGTCTCTTTTCACATTACCTGCTGGCTATGGCTTATTTGTATATCTCTTAAAGACATTTATGTTTAAGAATGCATTTTTATAAGTTTTTTTCACACCCTGCAAACTTATTTCAGGGGTCACACATAACACAATCTAAAATCACATCACTGCAGGTCATCGTTTGGCTCTGTGAGGATACTCAGAGGACCAGGGAAGTATAGAACGAGGGATCTATGCCCACATCAGGTATAGTGGAATGGCAAACACCAGAGCTGTTATCTGGCTGTGAGCAATCTGGAGTTGGGGGACGCTTAGGTCTTCCTCAGAGAGAATCAGTTTATTGACAGAAGATGTGTGTGGGGAAGGGGGACAGAGGAGAAAGTAATCTGCATCCTCTGAGATCTGTCATCCCTGAGATGGAGGAGGGATTAGAAAGGGAGCTGTGACTCTTAGGCAACACTGTAGTGGAGATGTAGCAGCTAAGATTATTCCATCCACTGATAGAAATTCTCAGTTTAGTCCTTAGCAGAGTATTTTTTCTTATGAATGCATTTTTCTCAGTTCATTCTCTCAGTTCTTTCAATAGCAATAATTACATGCCCCTGCTCTAAGAAGCTAATAATTTGCTTTCACATAGGGTACTCTAAGAGGGACAACAAACAGCAGGATGGGGAAGATCAGAGCACTAAGGCTGGGGAGATTATTCAGAGATGATGTGGACACGGCATGAAGGAAGACTACTTTTGCATTTACATCCATTTTATGATGAAGGTCTACACTGCTAAAGTAGCATAAAGAAGCTGCCTCATGTAAATGAGTCAAACCTACATGGATAAGGGATTAAATAGGTTTTAGCTGACACACATTCTTGTAGCAATCATGGCAGAAAAAAGAGTGGCTGAAGACAGTCATGATACCGGCGTTGACAGCCTGGTTTGATATTGACACAGCCAGCCTAGTAGTCAGAGGTTTCCTCTGAACATGTTTGAGACCACCACAACAATTCACAGACAACCATCCTCCAAAATGGATGATGGCTGCTCCAAAATCATTAGCCTCATGAGGCTTCTGATACTTTGGACGTTTTGTGGGAGAAAGTATAATAACAGAAGCCTGCTGAGTGTGGAAATGGGACATATTTCCAAAACATCTGTTGACATTATATATGCCGAGTAATTGCATTTTAAAATTGTCATGTTTTTCAACATAGGACATCTGTGCTGGTAGGCAGTATGTGTGAAGTGCAAACAAAAATGAAATTAAATGTACAATAAATATGCTCAGACAAATAATACTTTTCAGTAGAGAAGCAAACATGCAGAGTTACTCCTTTATCAGCTATTGCCTTTTCTCTTGGAATGCACTTTCTCTGTTCAACAGTCTAGCAAGAGACCAATATATAGGTTACATACCCCAAGCAATTCTGGGACTATAAAAGCTTTCTAACCATGTAAAACAAGTTTGTTTTCCTAGCCCTAACTTCTACACTCTTTAGTACTTGATCTTTGTGGAGAAAGTTGAATGCATAATGCCAAAGCTCCCTGCACAAAGACTGAAGCAGGCACCTAGTAAATAGTATAGTATTCCTATGTGGGTATGGAGTCATGAGAGTTCCCACTTGCATCATCTCCATGGATTTTGCATACTAGGCAGTGCCTTCAACACCAGGTTTTTGGATGAATGTTCTCCATGCCCTTTCTGTTGAGCTGGGCTCCTGCTTTTGAGGCAAGTGCTTCAAACACTCAGCTGCCACGTAAGAAATGAGTAGCACTCACTGCCATGGCTTTTCACACCGCTCAAAGCAGTCTGAATGAGTTAAGTTTGGTCAGAGTAGGGCTAGAAATCTAGGCTCTGCTGAGGTCTCAAACATTAATGCCTCTTTCTGAATTGTTAATAAGAGGTGACTTATCTAGGCATCTAGCTCAGTGAAGAGAAAGATGCCTCTCAGCGTCCTCAGGAATACATCTGTAATTATCAAAGAGGCTTTTTCCAGAAACCTAAGTGGGTTAGGTAGGGTTTTCCTCAGTTGCTTTCCTGATTATGATAACGTAAATTTTATCTATGTCACATTTTGCTTTCAAAGGAAGGCTGCCTATGTTCCATCAAATGCCCATGTTTCAGCTATCACAGAGTGTCTGAGGGAAGAGATATGACAAGAACTCTCAGTGGCTCTGTCCCACTCTTCCACAGGAAGGAGATGAACAGTGAATGGGGGATAAAGGCCAGAGCAGGAGGGCGGTTGAGCTACAAAGGGGATGGGAGGAGTGGCTGACACACCAGAAGGCTGTGCTGCCATCCAGCAAGACCTGAACAGGCTGGAGAGTTGGGCGGGGAAAAATTTAATGAAATATAACAAGGGCAAGTGTAGAGTCTTGCAGCCCAAGGTTCCAGTATAAATTGGGGAATGACTTATTAGAGAGCAGTGTAGGCGAAAGGGACCTGGAAGTCCTGGTGGACAGCAGGATGACCATGAGCCAACACTGTGCCCTTGCGGCCAAGAAGGCCAATGACATCCTGGGGTGTATTAGAAAGAGGGTGGTTAGTAGGTAGAGAGAGGTTCTCCTTCCCCTCTACTCTGCCCTGGTGAGACCGCATCTGGAATATTGTGTCCAGTTCTGGGCCCCTCAGTTCAAGGAGGACAGGGAACTGCTGGAGAGAGTCCAGTGTAGAGCCACAAAGATGATAAGGGAGAGGAGCATCTCCCTTATGAGAAAAGGCTGAGGGAGTTTAATTTCTTTAGCTTGGAGAAGAGGAGACTGAGGGGTGACCTCATTAATGTTTATAAATATGTAAGGATGAGTGTCACGAGGATGGAGCCAGGCTCTTCTCGGCGACAGCCAATGGTAGGACAAGGGTCAGTGGGTACAAACTGGAACACAGGAGGTTCCACTTAAATATAAGAAGAAACGTCTTCACAGTAGGGGTGACAGAACACTGGAACAGGCTGCCCATGGAGGTTGTGGAGTCTCCTACTCTGGAGACATTCAAAACCCACCTGTATGCCTTCCTGTGTAACCTCATCTAGGTATTCCTGCTCCGGTAGGGGGATTGGACTAGATGATCTTTCAAGGTCCTTTCCAATCCCTATCATTCTGTGATTCTGTTTAGCTGCAGAGACCTAGGTTTACTGGTCTTGCTGTCACAAGCAATTGCTGAGCTGGTGGAGCCTCTTCCACTTATGAAGAGTACTGCCTGATATATTCCCACTTGTCCTGCAGCAACAGCAGCACACAGCTTGTGTTTCTAGGGCTTTGCTGTTGACAAAGCAGGTAGAGTGGTAATGGCTTGTTTTGTCATTCCTGCCAGTCAATCTAAAGAAACGCTTACTTGACTTTTACCTAAAACAAGTGTATCTTTGACATAGTAACACATTTACTGATCTGAAAATGGAAATGTGTCCAAAATGCTATTGGTTCAGAGGATAATGCTCGCTCTTTGCAAGTATGCCTTGGAATTAGGACTGCTTTGGAACAAATACTGAAACGCTTGATGAGTAAAGCCTTTCTTTTACTATGTGTTTGTCATAATTCTGATAAAATCTTATATGGAACAAAACAGATAAAAATTTTCACAAGTCCTGTCTTGACACACCTGGAATGCAAGATTTCAGCCTTTCACTTTGGAACAATAATTTTTGCTCAGAAATTTATCTTCACGTATCAAATAAATGTATTTAAAATCCCATGGGTATTTGTATTTGAATACTGATTCATGAAGATATTGGGAAAAAAAATAAGTTATACTTGGGAAATTATTTTAAATTTTGACTTTCTTATATGAATTTGGGACAACAGAAAGTTTGAAATCTTGCAATATTTCCCAGGCTGTCAAATATAACTTACTATTTGCCAGACTTTATAGTGAAAACTTAAGCAAAAAACATTAAGTTTTTGTCTGGCAATTTAAGTATTTAATCCATTTGAAATGAAACCTGAGTCTAGTGAAGTGTGCAGGCAGCTGTGCTGGAGAAAATAGTTTGAAAAATATAACCCAACTATTTTTCACTTTTTTTTCTTGAGCAGCATTGGGGAGATAAATACAGTCAAAGGATGAACCAAGAAAAAGTGCAAGAAATCAGCCTTTAGGTTGATTGATGCCTCATAGAGAATAAATCACATTAAGTATTAAAAGTGAAGTTGATAATTTGGAACTGATTACAAAAAGCAGAAAACATTGTTGCTTGTGCTTCAGCAGTGATTTCTTGGGTGTTTTTTTTTTTTTTTTGGCAATGTATTTCATGTCCTTTAAAGGGGGTTGCATTTGAGTGGACATGCTTTTAGCTAAGCAGGATAGGGTTTGCCTCCTGTTTCTTGTTGGATTTCTGTGGCTTTCACCTGCAGGTGAGTATCAAGTGATTTGGGACTATCTCTTTTTCATCTCTTGTGCCACCTGAATTTTGGGTGTCATTTGCCCATTTTTGTTTGAATTCAACAAGGTTTGACAACAACAGTGATAATAGCCAGACTAGTAACCTTTTTCTTCCTTCAGGGCATGTTTGATTTTTTCCTGTTTCATCTGCTTCAATTTTATTGTGATAACTAGCAGATACTGTTTACTTTTTTTTTTTTTTTTTTTAATCTTCGGTGCTTTACAATGCCACTGCAATATTTAGAATAACTGGCGAGAACTTACTGGTAGTTAAACAAGACAGATGCTTAAAGTTCATTATCTTTGTAATCTTGTGCTTTTACAACTTAATTCTATATCACAGAGATTGTCCATTTCTAGTGGAAAATTCGGTGAATTTCATCACAGTCTGTATTTGGTCTCCTACAGTAATTTTGAAAATTGATACCCCGTGTGTTGAGAGATAGGGTTGACAAGGTCATTTTTTTTGTCTAATGCCTTTGAAATCCTCTCTCTTCCTTCTCTTCCTTCCTTCAGCTTTTGCCTAAATCTAGCAGGTAACAACTCAGTCTCCAAGGCAATTAAAGGTGCTTCTGGACCTGCATTTTTGAGCCCTGATCTAAATGAAGAAACACTAAATACAAAGCTCATACCAACAGCGGAGGCCAACAGGAAAAGGCATTGATTTAGCTGTCTTACCTGAAGGGTTGTCTGTTAGGTAAACTTTGAAGACTGAATATCACATATATGTCATCTTTTCTTCAAAACAGAACCTCCTTATAGATTCATTTACCGTCTATGAAACTTACCCAGACCATGGGAATCCAGGGTTCAGACTTTTGCTTACTTTCCTTCTTCAAACTTGCATCCTTCACCCTTCAGAAAGGGCCTGTTGCTGAAGTTTTGTCTTCAGTGTCTCCTCTGTTGTTGATTGTGATGTTGGTTTTGTACATCATATTCTGAGGATTCCAGCTTGCCTCTGCATTCTGTGTAGAGTCTGTGTTCCTTTGGACTGTGGTAGGACAATCAAAAAAGGAGACAGATGTTTAGACTCATGGTGGCTATTTCTCCTTGTAGACCTGCGATATTAGCAAAAAATTAGCAGAAGTAAATGAAACAGGAGTTCTTGACTTGTGGCTTAGTCTACAGTCCCTGGGCATGGAGGCTTCCTTTCCTTCCTTTCCTCCATAAACTGTTGTCACTAGCTTATTGCTCTGTTGTAAATATAATAACCCTCTGGAAGCCCTGGGAAACAGTTGAAAAAAATTAACAGGAGCTTATAGAAGAGAATGTTTTACTACTTCTCAAGAGAGGCAGACATAGTGATTTAGATACAGTATGAATAGCTGAGATAAGTGATGTTTCTCATTTGAAGTACCTGAACAGCTACAAGTGTTTTGTTAACTTGTACTATAAAGAAACCTGGCCGCTGGTAGCCAGGGAAAGTTTGGGAAAAGTTATATTTACCTTAGATAGAGAGTATAAATGTCACAGAGCGTGCTTTAATTTTGCTGTTGCCACTGCATAAAAACATTTATATTCAAGATCTGTTTTATTTCCTGCAGTTAGGATCATCCTTGAAAATATATTTGTTAGCATAACTCTGTGGTGCTATATGTCAGGTTTATTGATGATGAAGAAAGTGCCCTTGATATAGCATTTGTTCCAATTTCTTTAGGTATCAAATCAGTTTTGAACCTTATGTTCCAGATTTGACATAAATACATCTGCAGATATTATAGAAATGATCCTGAACTTATAGTTCCCAGGGGTTGTTTGTGATGGAGCTTATTTTACAAACAGTATTTGGCTATGAAGCATAATTTATTTTGTATAGCTAAGACTTCCATGCATCTTTCACTGTGTTATGCTATTCATTGATAGTGTGAAACATATTATTGATTGCTACAAGGTATTCTGGTAGAGTACTGTGCAACAACTGAAGTTTACAGATTTATTATAGTATCATGCAGTACATTTATTCTTGGCATAATATCTACTAATCTTATATTATTCAGAGGACAAACATTAGTTTATGAGTGTGAAACAGGATATTGCTTTAGAAGAATGCATATAAATCTTTCTATGGAAGATACTAGCTATTAGTATAAAAAGGATATTTTTTCATGCATTCTGGAGAAACAATATTTATCAAGGATTATTAAGATTGAAAAATCAGCCCTTCAGACTGATAGGAAGTAACAGATTGTGGATATACTTCCAAAGATCTTCAATCTTTGTAACATGTTCCAATAAACTGTGGTAGGATATACTGATACATTGTAGATGTTCTTCAGTTTGGGATACCTTTGAATTTTATTGATATGGCAAAACAAGACATGTTTAAAGAAAAATAATAATTCAAATTTTAAAATAGACTCATGGCATAGTAAAATGCTGTTCAGATTGCACATATTATAGAGTGACCTTCAGAGTCCTCTCAGTGGTTATAAAAGCCATAGGTCTAGAGAACGTGTCAAAATAAATGATATCCAATTTTAAATCTTTCATTGCCAACCATATTTTTCTACACTTTCTGCCTGTTCTTCAATAGAGAAAGTAAACTATTTATTGTAGGAAGATGAAACTTGCTCTCTTAGATCTACTGGAAGGAACAAGCCAATTTTGAAGACTGCTAATTAAAAACTAAATTTGCCAGCACTCTACTCCAGAACTGTATTACACAAAGATTCTTGGCACATTGAATATCTTTACATATGGTTTTGTTTTTTTTTACCTGTAATGCCACCACGAGACTTACTAGGTTATTTTCCATTAACAGATGAATCAAATTTGATCAGAGTAAAATGAAAGATTTTTGAAACTTAAAAAATATTATTGTGAAAGAATTGTTAGACATACAAACAAATGAAAAAGAGAATGGAGACCAGAACACCTTCTGTACATGACAATAAATGTACCTACCTGCCTTTACTGCCAACCAGAATAACAGAGCAAATTAACTTCGAGTGCTTGAAATCTTACGATGTGCTGTCTAGAAACAGTGATTTATGGATAAAGCGGTAAATAAATTTCTTATATACAAAGATGAGGTGCTTTCCCATTGTGACATTTCATGATAAGTTTGAAACTGATTTTGGCAATGATATGCTTATGAAGATCATAGCAATCTCATGCAAATATATACCCTGTATGTAACTAAAACAGAAAACTTGTCGTCTAGTATTTTAGGGATTTAGCATAATGTGTTTTGAAGTTTCAGCATATTATTACTGCAAACTATTTTTGTCTTCACAAGTTTTTCTTTAAAGCTTGTTAAAATGAAATCCTCTTTTCTTTCATGTCTAAAAATAAGTATAGGTAAACTCTGATTTTCTGAAGGTCGTGATGGATGACTGAAATCCTCATAAACCAGGGTTAGTTATAAGAAATTACAGACTTGATGCAATTTTGGGGTACAAGGATTGCTATGAATTTTGAATACCAAAGACGTTCAGGGCTTAGCTGTATTTCCTTCCTCTACATGAATACTAGTATTTATTCTTTATAAAGTGAAATTATTGTGCTTTGTCCAGTGCACTTGACTCTGACAATAACTATTATAAAGAAGACCCAAGCATTTCCATTCCCTCAGCAGCCATACAGTGCCTGAATAACAGCAAAATGTATGTGGCTTTACTGCATGTAGTGGTTAGGGAACAGTCAAGAGAAAGCTCATGTAGAGGATGGCAGTGAGGGTCGTGTGTACTCAGAGTGATGCTCTTAAGGTCTCTGTTTATCATTGCAGAGGGAATGAGGGCTTTAGGGACTGGGAGAAAATGTGGTGAATGCAGATCTACCAGTTAACCTCCTGACAGTGAGTGAGTATATAGGGAGCAGTTGCTATGGAGGATTTAATCATAAGCCTCCAAAAGAGTGTAGCAAGCATGTTGAAAGCAGGGTGAATTTTCTGGAAGAATTCACAGTCTAACAGAGGTGTTCAGAAACGATTATAAAACTAACATCATCCGACATGTTTGCCTGGCTTCTTCAGTAAATTACTGAATCAATAGATAAAGATGTGGCCATGCATGCTGCTGAAGTGCATTTCTGATAAGCATTTGGTGGTGTATCAGAAGTAAGCTGATCTGTAGTATCACAATGCACATCTTACATGCTCAAGTCAAAATGAAACATCTTACATTGGAGAAGTTGGGATGGGAAGGTACAAGAGGCAAGAAATTTTGGCAAATTGGATTCAGGTTGTGGTGGAGTCTATTTTATTATAAATATCATAATGTATACATACATAAAAACACTTTGAGAAAAATTTGATTTAAAATCAGTTTAGTAGAATGAGTATGTGCAGGGTGCCATTTATTTATGGAGTTTATACATAACGGTGAGCAGGAAAATGCTTGAGAATCTGAAGTGAATACATGTTGGCACATACATCTATGGTTAATCAGTGTCTTTGATTATGCAATAAATACTGGGTTACGGGAAAAAAACTTTGATCTTAATGAAATCAGTGGCTCCAAGACTGAACCTCAGACACAAATTCACATTCCTTCATTGGCAAACTATGACTAGGAAAGAATGTCTAAAACTTTTCTAACATTCTAACCAACTACTATATGGGCAAACACTCTCCTTAATCACTCAGGAGCAAGGCTGACAGGTACCCAGAATACAGGTTAAATTTTGGGTTGTAGATTTCTCCATGTATGAACAGAAGCAGCAGAAATTAAAAATGACTGGAAGGTAAGAAAACACAGGTTAAAAAGATTCAGAACACTAACAGTAAGAGTAAAAAAAAATGCAAGGAGCTTGAACAACAGTAGGGAGGAAGGAATCAGCAACTGCTGAAGAATGTTTTGAAGTCAGAAGTCAGATATGAAAATCTGGTAGGAAATTAAAGCTAGCCTGAAATACCAGATATGAACCATGTACTGATCTGGAGTGTTGTTCTCAATGTGGTTACTATTTTTCAGTACAGATAAAGAGGTAAGGAAAAATGGGGTTAACAAAGAGGAGATCTAGAAGTTTCTTGAATATTCAGCACTTTCTGGTTAAGCTATGCAACTGGGAAAAAAGAGGACTGGGTAAGACACCATTGGGAAAACTTTCTCATGTTATTACTTTTCAAGGGATTCAGCTATTGCTGCTTATGAAATTCTGAAAGTTATAGGAATCCCATGAAGCACATTTTAAAATCATATCTCAAATGATTTTTTTTTTTTTTGGGAGTTGATCAGTCAAGAGGAATTATAAGCTTCTGTTCAATAGTGACACCTTTTATGCTGCTGCAGAATATAGTGCCAAAAAGAAAGAGTGGATTGCCTAGCTTTATTTTTGATACCTATATCAGTTGTTTGGTGCTGGCACTTTGTGTTACCTAGGACTCCTTAAAGGGAAGGGAAGAGCAAGGGCTCACATACATGTCCTGACTGAGAATCTAAACCTCTTGGTCTATTGAGGACAGCCAGAAACAAACACAGATCCCCAGACAAACCTGAACATTTATTTACCCCTGTGTGGTTTTAAAATAAGCATCTGTGCATAGAAGATGAAGAAAAATTTTCACAGTGGAATTTTTTTCATTATTAGATTCTCTCCATGCAGCAGAAAGAATACCTGTTCCTTATGTCCAAGATATATCATGAGCCCTGTAGGTATAAATATATGTAGTGTTCATGATAAGAGAAAGGGATACTAAAGCTGTATATGAAATGCCTGAGATACTTGGAAATAAATTAAATTTAGTTCCCAGAACCAATAACCTGTGCAGTAATGCAAAAAGTAAAAGAAATACATTTCACTAAATATTGGTACTGTGAAGATTGCTTGTGAAGTGCTTTTTATAAACATAATGCAAAACAGGAAGGCACATCAACAGCTCCTTCTGAAAGGTTCATTCCTGCTAAGGAATAAGCAGAAACAGAGTGAGTGGAAGAAGCAGAAGAGAAATATTTCATTGCAGATACTTGGTTCAGTGTACGTGAACTGTGCAGATAATGCTCTGAACGGCAGAGCAAGATTCTGCATGGAAAAGAGCAGGAGTAGTGGAAATACCTCTTTGATGTTCAAGTGTTAATCTGGAATTGGGTTTGATTTGATGCTTGGAGTCACAAGACTAAGCCTATGATTTTCAGAATTGTAAAATCTATACTATTACTGGATTATAATAGAAGAAGCCAAACAAGTGGTTCTCTGCTCAGCTGTACATCAAAACAGTTTAGTTTATATTTTGCACTCCTTATATAAACTAGTGAGAGTTACAGGAAAACCAGGCCCTAGAAGAGGAATTTGTCATTGGACACCATTTTTGGATTTAGTTTCAAATCAGATAGCTAAAAGTAAGTGTCTGCATGTCAGCTGGGAGTCTAAGTTCCCAGCACAATCGAAAGGGCTTGATTCAGTTGCTGAAACATAGTTATGTAGTGCCATTTGAAATAGACTTCCCTGCTGTGAGCTGTTGATCCAGAAGGGTTTGGATTTCCCATGTGTCTTATGTCATGTTTACCACATTGGTGCATCTGGATAGCCAAAAGCACCAGCGTGGGATCCCTCCCACAGGAGAAAGTCCTCCACAAACTTCTCCAGTGTGAGTCATTCCCATGTGCTACAGTTCTTCATGAACTGCTCCAGTGTGGGTGCCTTTCATGGAGCATAGTCCTTCAGGAACAGACTGCTTCAGCATGGGTCCCTTATTGGGTCACAACTCCTGCCAGCAAACCTGATCCAGTGTGGACTCCTCTCTTCATGGGTCCACAGGTCCTGCCAGGAGCCTGCCCCAGTGTAGGCTTCTCCTTGGGCATCCACCTGCTCCAGTATGGGATCCTTCACAGGCTGCAGGTGGAGATTTGCTCCACTATGGACCTCCATGGACTACAGGGGACAGCCCACCTCACCATGGTCTTTGCCACAGGCTGCAGGGGAATCTCTGCTGCGGTGCCCGAAGCACCTTCTTCCCCTCGTTCTTCACTGATCTTGGTGTGTGCAGAGCTGTTTCTTTCTCCTCCTCTCTCCAGCTGCAGCTGTACAGTTTTTTTCCTCCCTTCTCTTAACTGTGTTATCCCAGAGGTGCTACCACTGTTGCTGATGGGCTCGGCCTTGGCCAGTGGCGAGTGTCTTGGAGCTGTCTGGCATTGTCTCTGTTGGATGTGGGGGAAACTTCTAGTAGCTTCTCACAGGAGTCACCCCTGTAGCTCCCCCTGCTACCAAAATCTTGCCACACAAACCCAATACACCAAGGAAACTTGGCTTAGAACTCGAGTGGGTTCAGATCTAGGTAATCAAAACTAGTCAGTGCAATACACCAGGATGTGAACACACTTAAAATTCTGGAGCTGTCCAATTCCTGACTCTATGACATTTTCTAACTGAAGAGCATTTGGAAGTGTATTTATAACAATAAAGGATAATGCTGATTTTTTTTAAAATTTGTGATGTTGTGATGCTGAGGTTGTAGCTCATGATTATGACATCACTATATTCAGCAGTCAGACTTTGCTCTGTGTGTGATATAAATAGAGAAGTTTGAAACTGTGTCTTAGTCAGTATCTTATACCAGGGTCTCATGATTATTTTGCATGTGTAGTAAAATTTGCTGCCTTGCCCCAGATCATCAGAGCTCCAAGACATATGCTGAAATAAATATTAGTACTGTGTTATCTAGAGTAATAAAAAAAAAAAAAAAGAAAATTTGATAGTTATAACCTTGCATGTGTTAAAAACCACAATGTTACATTTGCAATGAAGTTTTTGCTGATGTCAAGATACAGTATTTTAATGCTATCAAGCTTAAGGAATGTGCAAAGTACATCCTCTTATCTCTCATTGCTAGGAGAAATGGCACTGCTCTAAGATCTCGAAAGGTGATTGCAGGACATCAAGTACACAAATTAAAAGGTGGGAGACAGGCCAAGTTGAAAAATTTTCAGAGGTCCCTGCTGTCAGTACGCAACTTCCACATAAAGTTGAGAGAAATGAGATCTGGTGTTTTCTGTGGATATAAATCCAAATTTCATGTGATGAAAAGTTTATTTTTTCAGGCGGCGTTAGCAGCTTTCAGACCTTGGTTCAAGGAGAACTGAAATAATCTGTAAATTATGCTGTAGCTATTATGGCTATTTATTCATATGGTAAAAAGGAACATTATTCTGTCAGTAGATCACAGCATTCTAGAAGGGATAGAGAAGACCTTGAAAAAGTGAATATATTTTCAGGAAGGATATTTTCCTCTCCAAAATAATCAATTGGTTAATTAATGACCTATTTTAAAAAGTAGAAAGATTCTATAATATTGATTGTTTTCATAATTAAAACAAAGCTAATTCTAAATATCAACTACTTTAGTGCAAATGGCTTCATTAACATGCGGCAGAGAACATACGCCTACATTGTTGATACCATTTTTCTTGTTTAATCCATGGCAGCTATGCAAACTGGCAGCACTTAACATGATTATGTCAAGATCTCACACAAGTTAGCTCACAGCCAAGGGCTGACATGTAGAGTAAATATGCCCGGGCTAATTATGTTGATGTCAAAAAGTTACCTTTCTTTGTGCATCATAAATGTTTCACATAGATTAAAGCATGTTTGTGTACTGCGAATTTTACCTGAAAGATTGCACCAAAAGGTCAGCAATCTTTGATGCAATTTAATTACAATATTGTTGATTATGCATGCCTTGTAATCTGATACTCTGATCAAAGTCAAGTGTGGAATTCAGGAAAAAAAGTATGTATTATGACTTTTAATCATCATTTCTGCTCAGTGATTATGCCTGGGAGGAATAGTACAGTCTGCATGTTAACCTTTGAAATGAATGCTTTGACTACATCCATTGTAGTTCATTTTTAGCACTTCCCAAACTGAAAGCCTTATTTTACTATTTTCTCTGAGATGTTATGCAGTCCATGGCATGAACATGTAAGAAGGAACAGAGATACCAGAGAGGCTCCTACAGATTCCAGGTTTGAACATTTTACATGTTGTTGTAGTCAAAAAATGTCCAGGGCTTCCAGCTCTCCATTCTGATTTCATATTATTACCTAATGGCCTTCAGTTGTCTGGTTTGCTTCAACCTTCTTCAAAATCGAACAGATTTTTGGCTCACTTTCCCAGAAGGACCATCCGTGGGCAAGATAATTCATAACCTTTTCATCGTCTTCTATTATCAGGATGGCTGCTAGTTTATGCAAATTATAATAGTGAGAAGAATTGATGTGAAAATACACCAAATGTCCCACAAATTTTTTTGATAATATTTTCATTGTGAGGTAGAAATAGTTTCTGTAGGTTCATACAGTGCAAAATTGCTTATTTAACCCCTTTTTTCTTCCTGTTTGTTCCTAGTGCAGGCACAGTACTAGTTTCTTCTAGGAAAACATCTGTCAGAGGCTGGTGATAAGCATGCTGTCTGTATCCTGTGCTTTTATTTTTTCTATGCAGCAAGGAAAGGCATGCACATACCTGTCAACTGGTGTGCACACCTTGAATATATGCAAGATAACTGTTATTCTGGAAATAGAAACCACTCTTTTTTCCAGTGTAAGATTATCAGAACAGATTAATGATATTTTTCTTTCCATGACTGAGAAACCAACTTTTTATCCTATTTTGATGAACAAATATGTTGTGGCACAGCTGAATTCTTTAATCCCTTTTTCCTTTCCTCTCCATCCAAGTACATTTCCCCAGTAATGACAGTTCACAGAAAAACTCTCCAGAGGGATATAAAATCTTGGTATCTGTATTTCTTTTTGGAAACAAGTATTCTGAAAAGCTATTCTTGTTGCCTAATGAACCAGAACCCCAAACCTTGGATTTCATAATGGTTATGATTCTTTAACCCGCTAGAGTCTCTCATCAAAATGTGGTCTCATTAGGTGAAAGAGACGCTGTGCACCACTCCATTAAAATATGTTAAGCTAACTTGTTGTCTGACATGAGATGAAATGAAATATAATTATTTCACATCTGTTCCTAGTGGACTGTAGTATACAACACAAGCTGTAAAAAATATGTAAGACAGTTTGGTATGCTTAGTTCTGGAGGTCCAAATCTGAATACGTATGTAAAGTAAGGAGTCCAGAGAGGCATGCTTTTCCTTTGGGTGAGAAAACCGGAAGCATTATGTTGCGGTCCAGATGCAGCCAGTGACTTCTGTTGCTTAAAAAGTAACTAACTAACTAACTAACTAACTAACTAACTAACTAACTAACTAACTAACTAACTAAATCACTGCAGCTTTCATTATTCCCGGTGTTGGCACATGTGTCCAGGAGGTTAGGAAGCAAGGAACCTTTCTTCACATACATATCCCATTTTACAGACCGTGGGTATGAGTGCAGGCTCCAGGTTCTTCCACATGAAGAGACTGTTCCTTGCTAGTGACAATTTGGAGATCTACAGAATGATTCTTGTGCTTTTGCAAATAGAAAGATTTGGTGACCTGCAACATACTTTTAGACAGGAAACAATGCATTTGTCCCAAGAAAGCTATAATAAAATTTAAAGATTGGAAAGGGGAAGAAAATACTTGCAGTAGAGTGGCTGAGGTCCTTTGGGAATCCGTTATCGAGGGAAAATCCAATAAAGATCAGATTTACAAACAGGAAGTCAAGGCTTTGAGTATGCAATTAAGTACCTAATTTCAATGCAGAATTTCTGTAACTGGGACATATAAACTTAACTCATAAGTGGGTGTTCAGCTAGCTATTTACATATAAGCTATATGAATATATATTTGTAGTACCTGCATATGCAAATAAAGCTTATTGTTGTAGACCCCTATTTCATGCAAATGCAGCTTTGGATTTCTATAATGTGCTAGAACTCAAAATATTCCTCCTTGATTTATCTGACAATTCTCTGAAAAGATATCTTTTAAATTACTCAGTGGATTTCTAGATATACTAATGATAGTTGTTGAAAGGGCATGATAGGATGAGATTTTTTATATCCAGCTGCATTCTTACCTCACTTGGGAAGGTGATATCTAAGCATTGTACACCATTATTATAATTTTTTATTGAAGCCCTCTGTAGTTGTAAATCAGTAAGTTGGTTTTATTGTCCTGTGTTATGTTGTGCATACTATCGGCACGGTAGGTAAAATCATGACAGCACAGGAGAAAAAATGAGAATTGGCATGGTGTGTGATAGTAAACCATCTCCTTTGGACTGCTTCCTGTCAGAAGTCAGGAAAACATGCTGGACTTCTCTGTCAAGGGTGTTCATATTGACCCAGACATCATATGGGTCACTGAATACTTAAATAATTCTTGAATATTTCAGCACATTTAATTCCTCAAATGTCACTTTAAACATCATGCACAAGGTTGATGCAGCTGCATAGTGAGTTATTGTTTTTTGCTCACTCCAAGAGTTAATTTGACTCTTCCTGTGACTGAGAACAGTACTCCTGTTTGGCTTAAACTCAAAGATTTGCAGTAAAAAGAGCAAACTGGAGAAAGAATAATGATTTGTAGGAAGCTATAGGAGGTCTGAGTCCCAAATCCAAATGTGACATTGCTTACAATTACATAAATAGTGTTCCTGTGCATTTATCCCAGCTATAGCCGATAGCTAATAACAAATTATAGAGGCCCAATGTGATTAACACACAGAGGTTTCTATACAGGACTTTGTGTGAATAAAAATGACTATTATTATTCCTTTCTCTATCCAAAGAAAAGAATCAATTGAATTCTTGTGGAGAATATAATTTTCTTCTATTTAGTTTTAAATAGCATTAGCACAGCAATCAGATTTTGAGGTGAAAGATAAATACTTCTGGACCTGGGTCTGAAAATGTACAAAACATTAGACAATAAAGAGAACAACTCCCTTGCCTTTGTATTTCAAAGGGCATTAGCATTTTGCTGTATAGGCGGATAGCTTCTCAAACTGTTTTGCTTCTGAGTGACCTATTCTTTTATTTTTAAACTGTGTTAAATGACCTCTGAATGTTTACCGAAAAAAAAAAAAGGAGAAAAAAAAGAGAAAAAAAGATTTTAAGATTAAGATTTTATCATTATTTTAAAGACGCTTCGATATCACAGTATAATAACTACCAATTGATGATTGCTTCTGATGGTGCTGTAGCTTCCACAGTTGGAATTTCAGGGATTATTGTAGATGCGTAACAGTATGAAGAAAACAGTCTAGCTCTGTCAGAGAAAAAGGATATGTAATAGCATTAATCCTTAAACTACATTTGAAAATACACAGGGAGACCAGTGTCCTATAATTATAAAAGGCAGCAGTAACATTGTGACAAAGACAATCCCATGGGGTCATCTTCAGGGCTTAGAAAAAAGGAAACCAAATAAATATGGTTAACAATCCAGTTCTCAGCAGTGGAGGAAATGTCTGCCTGTGTGCAGGTTGGCAGGGGAGGGGCAGTGAGAGCAGGTGGGGAGAGCATCGAGGGGCACCTGTGGATGAAATGGTGGCGAGTAACAAAGGGAGAGGATGGGCAATAAAGGAAGAAGATGGGTGGTAATGGAAGAGAATGGGTAATAAATGGAAAGAATGGATAACAAAGGGAGAGGATAGATAACAAAGGGAGAGGATAGATAACAAAGGGAGAAGATCGGAACTTCTGCACATGGGCACTGGCTACAGTGGACACACGTGCTGCACCACTGTAATTTTTGGACTCCTAATGCTGTGTTGTAGACTTCATTCGTCTCATTTTGTAGATGGAAGAAAGATTTTCTTTTCAATAAGAACATGCTGCAGAAGCCAAGGTGAGATCATGGCTTCTGGTTCACAATTTCTGTTTTCTAGCATTGAAGGTTATCTTGTTTCTTGTACTAGTTCAGAACATGTATACAGTACCTCACATGTTAAGTGGCTTTAATTATCCTCTAAAAAGAGAGTGATTGGAAATAAAACAAGTAGGGTTAAATCTTTGGGCTGCTACTCCAGTTTCACTGGTCTTTCACTGGGTAGATTCCTCTGACTGCAGTAAGAATTTGCCTGAGGAAAAAAAAATAAAAAAGGAATAAGAGCCTTTGGTTATAGCTGTAATTACAGAAGAGAACTACAGGAGAAATCAATGTCACATTCATTTAAATTTGCCATATTGGAGCATGCCGTTGGCCTCACTAAACCAGTGTCCCGCCTCTGTTAATTGTGAAGATCTGAGATGATCTTGCTGATTTTTTTGCTGTCACCTTACAGGTGGATTGCTACAGTTCCAAGTAACTGCAAGATGTGGCAGCAGCTGCTGCTGTTTTTGATAAATGATGCGTCCAGTTTGACTAGGACACACTGACGTGCCTAAGAGGATTTAAAGGCAAAGCCCTAGACAGAGTGATGTACGAAGGACTCACCCTGCCTGGTTGTGAATGGTTGTGTTAGGCTGTGCTATGATACATTCACAATAATGTGCTACTGAAGGCAACACTGCATACTTTGAAATGTCTGGGTAAATGCTGTATAGCTCCACCACTCCTCAAGAAGACCTTAGGGCAATATCTCATGTGCTTCCCTCCCGTTCTGGGGAAAACATGAGTTTTTTTCTGTTTCTTAGGGAAAAGCTTGCTCCCAGTGATGTGGCTATTTCGGGCTGGGCTCCTCGCCTTCTCTCTAGCTCTTTGCTTACTGGCGAGACCTGGGTTTGTTGTCTTTGCTCTTCTTACAAGTCAGGTTAAATACAAGGAAGCCTCCCTCTCTTCTTTATTGCCCCATGTATACAGAGCTGTATTGTATCGTCTCACTGGGATCCTTCCTCCAACATTCAGACTTTGTTATGGGCTCTTGTTTCCTTTCCTGTCACTTGCAAGAATTTTTTTTTTCCTCTGTTTTTACAGTTTCGGATCTGAGAGGAGAAAGCTCAGTCAAACATTCAAATAAAAACACAGTGAAAATGAAAAAAGAAACCACACACAGAGCCCAAGGATGTGCACTCTTTTGGTTGTAATATACTTGAAAAGCCTTTATACTTCTGTGCAAGGGGGAATGATTGCTTTTGAAGGTGTATTCAAGGATATTCACAAAAATGCTTTGTGAATATCAGTGGATGAAGACTCACATTTATAGCAGTCAATGACAGAAAAAAAACTCAATGCAGAGGCAACTTTTCAGCTTAAATGAGTTATGAAAATGCAGTGTAGTATAAAAACATACTGTCACTATCTGATTCTGAGGATAAGCAGGGAGGAAGCAGCTAGCAACACTGAAAAGGCAAGTGTTAGGATTAACAATTAGAAAAGAAGACTATGCAATTTTGCTAGAATACTCAACAGGCTAGTTTGTTTGCACTCAGTAAAGCAAAACCTTTTTGCAGATGTCACATTGTTTTTAGCTGACATTTTGAAGTATGCGTCTATGATAAACATGTAGGGGAGATAACCTGTATTGAGATGACAGGAGATATGATTAGATCATGAGAAATCCAGATCTCTCAGCAGAGAGATGATATTCAGAACAGACTAAGATGCAACTAGACAGGTTGTGAAGAGATTAAGGTTTGCATGACACAAAGCTGTGAGCTGGTTGCACAGCATGATACGGGCATATAAAGCAGGCTTTCCTCCCTCCTTCCAGGAACCTTCAAATCACTCACCCTGAAAGGAGGTGATTGCTGAGAATTTAGGCAGGGTGCCTTGCATGCCTACGAGGTCGCGGCTGACATGTGGCAGAGCAGAGCACCAATGTTACAGCACAGGGTGGCAGAGTGAGACCCAGCAGGCTGCAGAAAAAGAAGTTACAGTGTGCACCTAAAAATCATAAACACTCAGGACATTCTATTCTGTTGGTAGAAAATGATCTGGCTTGTAGACGGATTTACAGCATTTGCCTTGGAGGCACGACAAAACATGCTCAATTGTACCCTTTTGTACACAGTTGCTGGGACTGTAGCCTTCACCATGACCTGTCATGCAAGGTACCAAAATGTTCGTTGTCAGTATTTCTGTATCTTCCTGAATTTAAACATTTTGTAATATTTCCCTGCCTTGTTTCTTTCAATCACACTATATTGGCTGTTTATAAATCGGATTAAAAATATTCATTGATACTCTTTCTCTTCAGAAAAAAAAAAAAAAAAAAGAAGTTCTGCAGTCTGTCCATCTATGGTTTGTATGCCATCTTTACTTGACTGAAATTTCAAACTTATGTTAATTTTGTGCAGAAGCAGTTTGACGGGGACTTGGGATTTTTATTTACTTATTTTTCAAGCGGTATAACTGTTTTCAACAAAAAAATTCCCAAGTTTCCATCACTACTTAAATCTTATTGCTCAAGTCCAAAATGCCTGCAAGAGAAAATATATTGCATTCAGTAGAATTAAACATACTTCATATAGTTAGAACTAGTATATTATCAGATGATATATTTATAATCATGGCAATCACTTCTCCCTGAAATTATTAGGCCAAATTGCATTTTAAATTTAGGGTCCTTTGTTATATTTGGGCTGTCATGACTCTTCACTGCCATCTCCAGATGTCTCAATAATTGGAAATAGAGTAGGGATTTCACATCATTCCTACCGGGGACAGAGATGAAAGGATCAAGGCTGAAGGGATAACACATGAAAAGAAGCAGAAGGAATTATTATTGCCAAGTCCAACAAGCGTTCAGAGCAGAGTGTCACAATGGATTGACTTCAATAAAAAAAATTGCCCTAATAACAACTGAGTTAAATGTATGAGTAAGGACTTCAGAAATTGGACTATTGTTTGATATTTCCACAATCACTTTGCATGTCAGTCAGCATTAGTGACTGTCTGGGAAGCTGACACTGTCCGAAATAGTTTGGTTGTCAAGTATTGGCAATGGTCTGATTATCCTTGTTTCAAAGGAACATTTGGGGTGTAGATTACTGTCCTTATCCTTGGCTTGTTGACTGCTAGGTCCTACTATTTCTCACACTTGTTGCAATCCATTTTGAAGTCTGCTTTACATATGAATACTTTGTGGTAGTGTCGCCTTCCCTAACAGCACTTCAGCATACTCCATCCTCATTCATAACTTATTTAATGATGAATGGAAAACATCAGTAGTACTGAATGTAGCCTTTGAATATATTTTTGTAGATCTAACAGCATGTTTGGCTTCTACTATAACTGATAGAGTCTGAAATTATTGAAAACTCACTCTTGAATATTATTAGTTTCTTAACTGAAGTTAATTCTTTATAAGCTGCACACCAGGAGCAGGCAAGTCAGTAGGGTGTATGGAAAATTTTGCTTTTTATTAGTGTGACTATGAAACTATAGGGTCTCTATTCTAGTGCAGTTGTGTTCTGATAAGTGACAATGCAAAATATTATTTTCATAAACATGCTCCCGCTGTGCATGAGCTATAGGTTTATTTATAATAATGACATTAAAAGAAGGAAATTTCTCTTAATGGCAAAAGGGAGGGCTTGAAATAGGACAAGTGATATATAATTCCCTGGCACTGAGGTTTCCTTAAGCTTTGAATCAAGTTTGCCAAAGTGTTAGCAGCTAACTAATTTTCTGAACCTTGGCTGTGGATGATTTTAATCCATTTTTCTACCCAGCACTGCAGCAACCTTTCTTTACATCAGAGCCCACATAAGACTTCAGCTTCCTAACCTGCTCTGGATCAAGAGGTGGACCCAGAGGGTTGAGAGGTAGCCGTGCCCTCCCACTACTACTCTTTGCAGCAGCATTTTTTGAACTTTTCTGCTTTACACATGACTGTTAGGTGGAGGCAGCATCCACACTTGCCCTTATCACTAGGTATGAATAATAGAATAATCTTTCTGGTTTGCAGGAGCTCTTGTGCCATCCCTCTGGTAAAGAACTGTGTCTGGACAGAAGGGATATGACCAAAGCCCAGCTAAAGGCTGGTGCTACAACTGACGCTTAGGTCTGGGAGCAGTGAGGAGCGCTAAAGCAAGACCAGACCTTTTGCTTCAGGCCCTCAGATCAAAGAATTGCAAAGGGAAATGAGATGCACTTTTGTTGTCATATCACAATTTTTCATGGAGCTCACTGTGATGGAGCACTTAAGATGCCGTCCTGAAACAGAGTAATGTTAGTAAGCCCCGAATCAGTGCATTAGCTGTGGAAATGAGAGAGCTCTGCCGCCAAAGATCTTTGCTGTTGAACTTTGAAGAAGCAACAGGGAATATAGTGCCCAGCCACCTAGTAATTTAACTCCGAATCACAGTACATCTGTCAGCAGCTGATTCCTGTTAGTGGCAGGAATCAAGAAAAATAGAAACACTACCTATCAACAAAACACACTGTTCAAAATAGAAACACTGCCTGTCATCAAAACACACTGTTCAGAGCAGACCACCTTATGAATCTAGCCATAAGCACCATTCCCTCCCTTGTAGCAGACTTAATTACGTGGGACAAAAAGTACAGTTGGATAATTAGGCAAACCATAAAATAAAGTGTCATGTGTGCCTTCCTGTTCTTGTTCCTGTGCCAAACGGGTCAGTTCACAGATGTGAAAGGTCTTTTCATAAGATACTTATAATCTGTTTCCTTTTCTGGACACCATCACATTCTTGTTTTAATTGATGCTATTTGAACTATAAGCAGACATTAATTAGGCAATGATTTAAAACCTGAAGGAATTAGGTGCCCAAATACAAACCTGTGTCATAGAAAACATCTTTCTTCTAGATGGGTTTAATATATCACAGCTCATATTTCACCACTGCATTGAATAATTTTTTCTGGGTAATTGATAGAGAAAGAAGAGAAGGACAGCTGGAGTATCTAACAATATGTCCAAGGAGACATTTTTCTGGGGAAAGGTTTAGAGAAAGAAGCATCAGTCATACCTGCTATGATTCAGGTTATATAGGCACTCAGACATATAAGCAGCCAGCTTTGACACGTAACAGTAAGGTACACATATGTAAATTGTGATGTATTTATATAGGAACTTTATTTAAAAAATGTCTGATTTATTTCTTAAGAATCAAGCACTTTGACAGGCTCCCTCACATCCTTTCTTTTACAGTACTGCCATGTTTTTCTGCTGATATTGCAACACTTACACTGAATTTCTCAGCTCTTCAACACAGTTTGGGAAAGCTTGCAAAACACAGGAGAAGAAACAGAGTAGCATGGACTCCTGATTTCCGCTTTTCTCTGTCTGTATTTTTATACGTCTCTCTTCCATTAACACCTTTTAATCTTCTTTTCTGGAGGAAGTGATGGGACTTGAATATTATACACAAGCCCTGATTCAACTGAAAGGACTGTAACGAAACCTGGACATCTATTGGCAACCTTACATCCTAGTCACATTTTATATGTTGCATCCATATGGGTCAGAGCAGGAAAGCTGTTACCTTTTCAAATTGTGCTTTAAAGGTTTCTATACTATTTCAGACATTGTCAGATACCATTTTGGTTTAGCTCACATAAAAGGTAGACTCTCAGTAAAGCTGTAACTTTGAATGTAATTAGTGGAGACAAAATTTCAACAGATTTCAATAGCTTCTTGGTAGTTTGTTTCTTTAACAGTGTTTTTTTTTTTTTTTTTTTTTTTTCTGCTTGTCTAGCACGTTGACAAAACCAGAGTGGATTCTGGCATGATAAAAATAACTTTTTCTTTGTCTTTGAAAGTTCAGACAAAATCTGAGATGGGTGTCCTTGAGTAAAGCAGTATAAGAACTAAGAGAAAGTTTAATGAGCAAATGAGTTGGAATATGTTTTTCTAATTTCCTTGGCATTTCACAATACGCCAGAAGGAGTGGGGATGGACCTATGTTCCTCAGGTGCACTTTATGGAGGTGCTTTAGCAAAGGACACTAAAGCACCCATCTTTCAGTATATTATCTCCCTCCTTTCCCTGATACAACTGCCACAATTATGAAAGTCACGTACCTACATTTAAGATGTTATTCCAGTGTTACTTATTTTCTCACAGACGACAGATGAACTCTTCTGTGTTTGATACCTGCCAGATCTAGCTTAGAGATTTTTAAATGGAATCAAAAGTGACTGTGCTTTCATTGATATTTATGGTGCACATTTGAGAAGCAGGAAAGAAGATAGAAAAACACAGTGAAAAATAAGTGTGCTTTTAATAGCTATTTTTTTTTATGTTACAGGGTATGTTTAGTAAATAGTATAAGTGAAGATGTGACTCATTTTTTAAAATCTGAAATTTGTATTATTTGCTACAGTTGTAGGTAGTGACTGAGATAAATACTGCTTGGAACAGCACCAAAGAAACTGGTGTATTTACAGCATGGAGTTGTTCTGAGGACACTGCTGCAGGACAAGCTTTACATATGCATATCACTGAAAATAGCAATTCAGAACCTGTGATTGCTGGTTAAGTATGATGGAATAGTAAAATGGACAAAAAGAAGGAAAAAAAAAATAAAAAGAAAGAGAATGTGATTGCTTGGAAGCACCTTTGCTTGCTAATGGCTTGCAGTCACTGAGGAAAGAGGATCACAAGAGCTTCCTATCCCAAGGGCCCTGCAAGCTTGGGGTGGAGGGAAAGGCAGGGCAGAGCCCAGGTACCATGCAAGCCCTGCTGTCTACCTGAGTGAGCAGCCCTGGAGGAAGGGTAAGCATCCCCCAATGAGCATCACAGGATGCTGGGAGACTGGCCTTGTCAGTGCATCTCCTGGGCTGGGCCACCTTCTGTGAGAAACTTGGCTAAAATGGCTGAAATTACGTCAATCTCTCATTTTCCACATGTTTCAGTTCTACCTGGGAATTTACTTAGTTATTTTAGCTGCATTTCCAACAGAGAGGGAGGATACACTCTCACTGCTTGAACACAGGAGGTAGGAAAGGGGCTGAACACCTCTCCCCTCCGTAAGTCTCTGGGCAGTTTTCTTAATCTCACAATGCTTGCTGTATTTCAGCAATCTGTTTGCAACAGACCTATTTGGTAGTGGGGAGGGCCAGCTCTCTCTTGATCTGCAAAAACATTCACTGCTGCTCTGATAAACAGATTGCATTTCAAATGAAGTTGAAACATGAGAAGATGACAGCTTGGGAAATGTAAAATTGAAATATGAATGGGTTATATGCTACTGTATGTGTGGGGGAGGGAAACATGATAACTGAGCAGTTTAAATAGCAGGGTTCCCCTCCATTTCTTTTCTTCCTAGTGCTTGTGGTAAATTACGGGCTTAGTACTCAGACTCCAGTGCATATTTTACCACCTTGTTTCATAAGTCTGAATACAGCATTTAGTGGGAGGACAGCCTGTAATTATGTTGTAAGTTATCAAACAAACTGCAGATGTATAAATGCGAGGGTAGGCTTAACTACTTTGTTTTGAAAGGGAACTTTAATATTAAACAAATGTGTACTTATTGGAAATGGCAGTGTTGAAAGACTGCATTGTGAGTCTGACTTAATAAACCTAATCTTTCCCTAAAGCTCTGTATAGTATGGAGAAGTAATAAGATAGCTTGACTAACTTAAATATTTCTTTTCATCTTAGGAAAAGGACCCTACTCCTAAAAGTAATTAATTATCTGATTTAAAGCATTCCATGTACATGACCAGATTTTTAATGTTACCTGTACGGATTAGTTGCAACAATAAGGCATGTGCGTGCACAGTAGCTAGTTAGAACATGTAAATGAAATGTTTGTGTGCATTTAGAGAAAGGAAAAGTAATATTTTCTTGCATGTATTTTTAGAAATCCTCCCTGTAAGAATCAAGCTTTGACAAACAGAGCCAGATATTAACCAACCTCCACCAAAAATTGCAACTGATCCTAAGGCAAATATTTAATACTTCTCATGAGCTGTGCTTTGTATTTGTTCACTTTTTACTGCCTTTTCTTTTCTTCCACCTAGGACAGAGCAGAAATGGGGAAGCACCACATGAAATGCGCAATTTTAAAAATAATTCTAATCCATTTTAAAGGATAATGTACCCCAAACCTCATTTTCAGTCTGTTTGTGTAGAAGCAGTTTGGGTCATTCATACACAGACTACATGAGCACATGGATCATTGGCACTTCTGTGAGTCAATATAAACTATTCTCAAACCTTTTCATAGTTTTCCTGCTTTTTACTACTATCTGTGAATGGGGTGCCAGTATAAATACTATAGAGGAAATTTGTTACAAGGATAAAGGTTCTGTCAGTTGTCTCACAAAGTAGTTTAAGTGGATGTGAACAGTTAGGCAAAGTTGATCTCTTCTGATTACCTGAATTATTATAGTAAAAAGTCCAGACATTTAAAACTTATTTGGTATGGAGAAATATGCAGTTATTGTCAGCAGGGACAAATGGGAGTCAGCATGAATTATCCTGAGTTGGTGATTTGGCTTTGAAACCCAGGTCATTACCGTTCTAGTGGGCTTGTTTATTGTTAGCTACGCATATTTAAGGAGCAAGGAAGCAGAAGACAGTAGTGAAGGTAAGTTGTGAAGAGACAGTGCATTGTTCACCGTCCCGAGGAACAGAAAAAAGGAAAGAGAGAGGAGGGGAGCAGGGAAGTGGGAGTCTTGCAATTCACATGGATCTCAGTGGGGGAACAAGGGGTGGTGGCAGATGGATGCAGGGAGTCCATTCACAACTCATGCTTGACTTATTTTTGGTATTTGTTTTCTGCTGTAGTTTGAACTTTCATCTGAATGTGTCAACTCACCTGCTGTGGAACCAGCATCCAGAACTTGCATGGTCCACAAGGCTATGGGTATTTTGTGCTGGATCAGGCACTTTATACATTGTCCAATATATAAGGGATGTAAATTGTCATTGCAGCCATCTGCAATTCTTTGCCAAGGTTAATGCTTTTAAAGGATTTTTGTTGCTATTGTTGTTGTTGTTAAATGAATCTATCCTAGAGCAAATAATGGGACTAAAATTTCTTGATGTAACGCTCCCAATGTTGCTAAAGGACCGCAATATACCAGGATAAAGTGCTCTCATATTTTCTTCTTCTTGTATTAGATAAAAGAGATTTACAAAGAGCCCAGATAAGTAGAGTAGTTGTGCATGACTTTATTCATTGTTTAGAAAAGCAAAGAGTTAAGGACTAACCATGACTGCAACAAGTTATAGGGAGGAACAGTTGTATTGCTCAAAATTTGGACTCAAAAGTGGTTCTGTAAATGGGCCCTTTCTCCAGAGAACAAACAACAACTCTCAGGAGGTCAGCTAACTGCTTTATTTGTGCTGAATCCAGCAAAAGTGTGTTTTAGAAGACATACTTGATTGCTTCACTGATTAGACCAAGTTTCACCTTCAGTGCCTGTAGCTATGGCAGAAACATTAGATTTTTGAACAACACCAGGAGAACTTTTCTATGAAGGTCTCACACCTTCTCAAAAACCTTTGAAAATTCCCTTTTCCAGTGCATGAGAGTGATATCTTAAATAACATACTTGAAGACATAGTATAATGAAGAGGAAAGAGCATCCAGCCCTGTGTTGTGTGAGTGTTAAAGGCAAAGTGTGCAGTAAAGTAAGATGTAGCCACAATCTCAGCATGTAAGACCTTATTCTGGGGTAATTTGTGAGTCAGATGCACACCATGAGCCTTTTAGGTCCCAGGCTGAATTTGAGGGGCTGAAAGACTGGAGGGAATAACCATTACATTTGTGTTAATAAACTCAGCTGGTGGGCTTTTGCTATAACAAAAGAACAAAACAACAGAAATATTAAAATTTGAAAAACTATGTCATGTTCATTTTGTACTTAATTATACTTATTCACTTAGGTCCTATGTACGTTAATAGTAAAGCTCCAACAGTTATCTACAGGCTTTGTACTGAGTCTTGGGGACCTGGTTCTGATCCTATGTGCTTTAGTGATCAAAAGTCATAAAAGTCATCTGACCAACAGGCACAGTTGCCATGTGTGTTCTTAAACTACCCCAATTGCAAGATAACGGGACTTACATTAAAACTCAAGGGAAAATCTAAGCTAAATCTCATTATGTTGGATTTGCGGTAGTAGAATGTGCATGTTAAGTGTTATGATGATTCAGTTGACAGGTGTTAACTTTACAAAAGCTTTTGTAGCTTTTAGGTTTTAGGTCTGAGCACTCCAATAAGTTTTTGTGACTGACTCGAAGGTAGATATCACACTTGAGTCCTGCTTAAGAGTAGATAGGTAAAGTCTGCTGCTTGTAAAAATATGCTCGAAAACTGGCAAATATTTCTAAATCTGTTACTGACAAAAAGATTTACTGAGCATTAATATTTGTATTTTGACAGAAAGTAGAGGCCCTAGAAACATTTGTGTGAAGTATAATTCATGAACAAGGCATGCGAAAAAATTTGTTCTGAGTTACCTTATGATCAAAAGACCTGGTTTAGTAGAAAAACTCTTCATTACTTTTAAAGAGAGGACATAAAATCAGATATATTATGAGTTTTCTTGATAGAGGACATTTTACTAACTTCCCTCTTTAGCACATCGAAAGTGAAAATGTCCCTTGAAATAGCTTTCCTCTTATTTTAGTGACAGCTGTACCATAATTGGGAAGAAGTTAAAAGTACTGCTGTGTCCTTTATTTCACTAATAGTGTGCATTTATTGTGCTTTTGTGTTTTTATTTATGAAGAACTGGTGAAGTGAGGAACAGGACTAGAGAAAGTAAAAATGAGGTTTTGTCCAGAGTACAAATTGGGGATCAAAATGTATTGCAAACTTGAATCCATCAGTGACAATCTAATTGGATCAGGATGTCTCTGAATGCATGAGACTGGCGGCAGCTGCCCCATTAACATATATTTCTAGCTATGTAGATACGAGACACAAAAAAAGTCATTTACAATCCATGAATCTCTCGATGGAGACAACAAAATTGCATCAATGTCTTTAACCTCTTTCTCAGTAATCACAGAGATATTTCCCATATGGCCAACTACCAGTATGAAACTTCTAGTTGTAAAAGTCAACAATACCTGCCAACAATTTCCATAAGTAATAGGCCAATAACATGCAGATGCAATCTCAGCCGCCAATAGAGAAGCTCCACTATTGCCAGCATAATGAAGAAAATTTGATGGACATATCAAATGTGCTCCTTGGAAGAACACGTATTCCTTCCTAAGAGGAAGGGAAAAAGAGAGGCTAACTGAACAAAGAAGCTTGGAGAGCTCTTTGTACTACAGCATTAAAAGACATTATTTATTACTGCTCTATGCCACAATATATGCAAGTAGCAGGGAAGAGAGCTGTAAGTGTGAAAGTTCAATGGGGTCTGTGCTTTGTAGCATCTACCCCACTATTGTTCTGGAAGGAGCACGGAGAGGGAATACCGCAGAAATAATAATGGAGAATCTGCCTCTGTGGTCCAGGAGAATCTAATTCCACTCAGAGGTCTGCAGGGCACAGTAATCAGTGTATTGAAAACTGCTAGTGATGCACCAAATAAGCATTTTTTAAAGTCAAAAGTATATGGGGAAAGAAAAAATATGTCAGTCACTGTGATGACTCGGCAGCTGCCCAACAGCCAGTGACTAGAAATGTGTGGATCAGCATTTAAGAGGTTTGTGAAATGAAGTTTTATTGGCTCTTCAGAAAATTTCATCTTGCCAAAATAGTTTTCTTATTTACTTCTCTTGAAAAACTGAGTACTTTAGCTGTATCAGATCCCCAAAAAGTTGAACCCACAATCTAATCTTCTACAGCTGAACAGTAGTAACTTTTAAAATCACAATTTCCCTCAGATACAGTCCTGTATCTGCTATAACTGGTCGCTAGAAACAGCTTTCTAGTGAGAATGCTTTTCTTGCTTCTCAAACACACAATATCCTTCCTCAAAGACATTATGTAGTTTACAGACCATATTTTGTGTTAATTTTGTGTAACATTTAATTGTAGTTGTAGGAAATCTGGTCTTGTTTCTACCTATCTGAAGTCACTGGAAGCTTTGCTATCATTTTAGTTCCTTCACGTGCCAGAAATCTTCAGATTTTGTTTCAAAGCAATTACACCATCTATGTACAAAATCTGAATGGACTTTCTGGCAACTTTATGAAAATTCACTAGAGAGAACCTAAAATTCCCCTGAGTTTTTGCAATTATGCCATAAGATTTTGTAAACTACAAAGTTCTTCTGGTTCAAAGAAATTTAGGTAAAGATCTGGGCAAGAAACTGGCAGAGAACACAAATGTCGGAAGCTTGCCCAACCTACTGCTTCCCTGCTACAGTCCATATTCCTTCTTCTCAAAGACATATTCCTTCTTCTCAAAGACTGCATTAAGTTCTATAGTTTGCAAACAGTTCACAGTTAGCAATTATTTGAACTCAGACTGAACATCTTTTTCTATTTATAAAATGTTCAATAGCATGCCATCCAATGCTTATCTTTCCTTCATATCCTAGTATAACCAATTAAAAATGTAGTCTTCACATTCTGAAAAATCCTCTGTAGGAGTCTGAAACTGGTCATGAGCCTGTTACATCTGACCGATTAGGCAGTTGTGATTGGTTTGAAAATTAGCATTCTGCACATGTTCCTGACTGTACAACTGTGGTTCATGATGACTTACAGAAGGAAAACACGAAAAAATGGAAGTAAAATTATCTAAAAAACTGAAAGGAAATAAATAATTTTGTGTATATCTGTCTGCATCCAACCGAGCGGTTCTGCAGGACATAGGGGAAACCCAATTTCCACTTTTCAAAAATCTGAAAAGAGCATTTGAAAAAACAGGTAGAATTGTAAACCATTTGCATACAGTAGTAAAATCTCTGCTATTGCTCTGATTTTGTGTGTCTTGAGTTTTGAAATTTTTGTGGGGACAGGAAGGCCACAGCACTTAATACTTGATAAAAAACTTGTTCAAATATTAGCCACCTATCTGTTTTTAGTATTCTCCATCAACTTCTAGATGATTAGCATGATTTTCACTGAGATTTGCTTTTCTGACTCCTTTTTAAAAATTCCACATTGTACATAACATTTTACATATGAACATGTGCAGTATGTCAATTTCTGTAGAGTGCTTTCAAAGCACACAAAATCCATATGATCCCCAGCAGCATTCCTGAAGTCATCAGCACCCTGTCATATTAGGTCCTTGCGGTCTGACAGGCAAGCTCTGTTTTAAAAGAAAAGTGCCTCAAAAAACAAACACATTTGATCTTTTCAACTACTTTTAGTTTGTGTCAATCTTCTATGGCCCTGGGCAACACAGGCAAAATGCCAACCTCGGCAATCTTTTCACACACTCTAATATGCCAAGTTCTGGCAGCAGCACATTTTTATCAGAATTATTTTCCAGCCTTAGTAAATGGCTTCAAATGCTGGTGTGCCTGTTATGGATATGACATCCGTGGAGACCAAAATGATTGCAATCAAAAAGTAGTGGAGAAAACAGAAAGAGTTAGTGTCAGTTCTGATTCTCACTATCCCCTTCATCATGACAATAAATTAATACAGCTCTGCTTCTGCTCTGGTAAGCCTTTTCCATAAGAATAAGGTATTAGAATCCCAGTGCTTAATATTCACAGTGAAATATTCTGGTGTTACAAATGTAGTGAAAGAGTAGTATGAAATGCAAAAAAGTACGTCTGTGTGACGTCATGATAAGAATGTACATGCACAGAGGAGTCAAGGAATTCAGAGTTGATTCTCACAGGAATTTTAACTTAGTTCCCTTTTACCTTGCAGAAAAATTTCTAACACTTCCTTTGGCAGCTACTTTCAGGCCTATGTACAATGTGGATGTTGCATTTGCCACGGGAATCATAACTTTGAATTACTTGACATTTTGGTGAGTGTGAATTTCTTAACCTAATGTCACAAAAGTTCTATTTTAAAGGGTGGGGTTTTTTTTTGTTTTTTTTTTTTGTTTTTTTTGGGTGCTTCCTTTGTTTAAAAATGTAAATATGTAAAAAGCAAAAATAGTAAATTGTGATATGTAGTGTGATATTTTAGAGAAAATGGCAACTGTGTTTGCATAATGGTAAGGTTTGATCATAAGAGCTGAAAAGACAAGGAAATGGCTTGGATTTTGTTACACAAATTTCAGCACTTCCCAGGATGCTAGAATGCGTTATCTATGTGTTTAGTATCTAATGCAATAGCCAACGACTTCATGTTGACTTCACAGAATTGGATCAGTATCTGAAACCTCAACTTTCTAGTACCTTAAGTGTACTTGTAGTCCTTTTGCATTGGAGCATGAAATCAAGATTGTTATAAATATCATGTTCCACATAGGTCCATAGATGTGACCATGACTTTTGTTCTGGAATATGTTGGTTTTATGTGTTAGTGCATTTGTTTCTTATCTACTCCTTCCAAACTCAGTCAAGTATGAAATGTTCCCCTTTGACTATATACGTACAGCATTTGAAGCTTGCCAAATAACTCTTTTTGGACTAAGCAGTATACAAAAAATGACAAGGACATTTTCTTTAAAGTACAAAAGGCAATTTTTAATGAAAAATAACCACATTTTACTTTATTCATCATGAAAGGTGGTAAACCATGGACTGAGCATAAAAATGAAAAAAATCAGCTCAGATGATATTTTTGCTTCAGAAAAACAAAAAAGAAGCACTCAAAATAGGATTTGGCACAAAATTGCCTCTGTGCTTGTATTTGCTCTTTAGTTTGCTATAAAAATATGACCTTTTCAATGTTTTCTCCTTGGGAGGAGGCTCTTATCTCCAGTTTCCTTTCCAAAGGAGATTAGCGCATTAGTACTAATGCATCCTTCCACTAAAAGAAGCCAGCAGCAGGACCAAGCATGATTTCTTCCTTCACTAATCAATCTGGTGGTACCATGCTATCAGCTGGACTCAGAGAGAAGCAAGTCTATTCTTTTCTCCCCAGGACTGTGGTTTCAAGGAGGAAACTGAATGATAAGTGGACTGTAGATCCCACTCTAATATTCTGCAAAGCAAAAGTGTTGTGTAATTTCTCAAGTGAGGTTTGGTCACAACATTTTGGCAACTGTTTCTCTAGTGTTATTGGACACTCTTGTTTGTCAGGGAACCTTAACAGTGCAAGATGAATGGGCCATCCAGTGATATTCTGCTTTAATGAGCTGGCTTCTTTCCCAAAGGAGGACATCTTGATCCTATACAATTGTGCAGAGTGAAAGAACAATATATCTGGAACAATAGAATACAGGGCAAAAAAAAAAACCAAACCCAAGAACAAGCAGGGTTTTTTTTTTGTTTGTTTGTTTGTTTTGTTTTTGTTTTTGTCTTTTTTTTTTTCCCCAGAATGAAACCAAAAAGGGATAATGAAATATTAGTGCACTATTAGATACCCCTGCTAAAGCTGTCAAATATCACAAGTAGGTGAGGCAGGTTGTTGCTCTCATATGCTGTGCTGAGGGAGGGATAGAAAATTGTCTTTGCTGCTGATTGCTTGTAATCTTTTGTACATTCTCAGATGTTGCTGAGTGGTAAGTGACCTGATTTATGGTAACACAACACTTACGGTAATATAGATCAAACTGTTGTACTTGCTGTATGCTCACTATCTATCCTGGAAAATTAATATTTGAGTAAATTACTGAAAACAACTGAATGTTCTGTGCAAAGGTGTTTTCTTTTGGCTTTGTAGTTAGAACTGGAATTATTTGGCATTTCTCGAATCTGCTTTTAAGATGCAGATGTGACTCTTGTAGTCATAATCCTTTGTCAGATATGTCAACTTTAAAAATTCTGTTTGACCTTAAAGACAGAATTAAGGCTTGATTGATATGCTGTGTATGCATTTTATTCACATTTACAAAGTTAGGAATGTCAGAATATCTTGCAATCGAGTTTTCACAAGAAAATATTGTAGCAAATAAAAACAGACCAAAAAGGAAATAGATGCTTTGATTGTCAGAAACATCACGTTTATAAAATACCTTCGAAGTCAACTAATGATGAAAAGAAATAAAAATCAGTTTCAGTTATCCCAATATAAAAAACAAGAAAGCAGGTTTTTTGGACAGCTTCCCTCTAGAACTTCAGGGTGGAAACACGAGAGAGCTTTCCCCTTACAGACCAGTAAATTTTAACACAACTTCTGCAGAGCTGCTGTTTTACCTCTGAAGCTGCTGTTCCTGCAGTACTTCTCCATTTTTTTTTTAAGCAGAAGAGTGATACTGCTCACTTTGTCTATAGCTGACCTCACGTCTGTCTCTGCTAATCTACCTGGAGGTCTATACTCTTCTTTGAGCCTGAACTCTCCAGTTCCTACTTTTTGCAAATTGCACTGTTACCTCATAAATCTGCAGCAGAAAGACAAACTAATATGTAGTTTTCATAATTAAATGTATTCCACTTCTGAAAGAAAACCATTTTTACTTGCTAACATGCTGTAAATGCAGTGAGATGAAAGTGGGGGAAGCTGAGAAACAACTTTGCTTAGAAATTCCTCAGCTTGTGGTAATATGTCATACTTCAGTGAAAAATTAAGATTAACTCTTGATGTGGTGTTTAGGATAGTCTAAGGACATTAAACCTATATATCCCTACTGAGAGTTACTATCACACGTCAGCTGTTCTTGGAACCATTACTAACTTTCTTCTACTACTGAAATTGCTCTGTTTGTGGTCTTTGAGCTATGGTGCAGTGCAGGTTGCTATAGAGGGCAGGTATTAATGTGAACTGTAAGATGTCCAACCTTTGTCATACTGTGCCAAATCTAAAGGTACAACTGGCTCTGTAACATTTGCCCCTACAGACATTTGACAGATGCTTAGAAATATCTATAATTTCTCCATAAAGCATACAGTGATGCCTCACCAGAACACCTCTTCACTCTCCAACAATCTGGAGCTCAAGGACTGCCTCTGCTGAAGGATATAGAATGGTAGTTGTATGATATAGGGACAGAGATAGGACAAGTCAGGTGACTGAATCTTCTTAAGGGATGATGAAAATAATGACTGATTGACCAAAAGGTCTGATTCCAAAACAAATAATTTCTTCTGCAATGAGATTTAATATAAAGAAAGCCCTGATTTTCACATTGTCACCATTGTTATATGTGATAAACAGGCTAACAACAAAATCTACACAGACTTTCCTTAAGCACATTTGAAAAAAACAAAGCAATCAGTTTGTGAAAAATAAGAAGCACAATCATTTTGCATTTAACCAATAAGTAAATTTAGAAAATACAACACTCCAAAATTAATTGCTTATGTTTCTTTCCACTGGTTGTCTTTTTATCTTATCAAGCTGACTCCCCTTTTGTATTCCATGTTGACCACAGCACTACAGTTAGACTGTGATTCTGCCACCACAATGCATGATTAGGAGAAATCTGGAATACAGAAATATCAGCTACTGGCTTAGCTAGAAAAACCTCCTCTCTGGTAAGTCCCAACTGTTGTAGAATCCTTTGTAGGCTAAAATCAACACCTTTACTGTGTAATGCTCCATTTAAATATTAATGAAGGTCTACCTTTACCAAAATTGTCATGTGAGATGATATTGGTAACAGTTATAATCCATGCATTTAAAATTTCTAGGAAATGAGATTTTAAAAACCTTGGCACTTAAAAGGGACTTTGCTGATGAGTACCTGTGAAAGAATATATTACATGCCCATGAAAAAAGAGCTGAACAAGTTAAAAGCAAGGAAATATTTGGAAATAGAGAAAGCACAAAATTGTATCTAGTTAATTTCAATATTCTACATTTTAATTGCTAGGATAATTAAAGGAAGGGAAACATTTTCATGATCTTTTGCAAGAAGAAGGAGAGTTTGTTTTGGAAAATGCTGATATTTTGCATAACTGAGAAAAAATCAACACTGATACACTGAAAGCTTTCTTGACAGTGGCTTGCTGATGGGAGTGATGGGGGTGTAAAGGCATTCACTAATTTTGAGTATTTTATTTTACTTCCTCCATGACTTAGTTCCAGCAGTATTTTCCATATTCAAGACTTGGGATTTTGGCATCTTCAATGAAACATGCAAAAACCTTATTGCTTGCCACACCTGTGCTTCTCATTTTCCTTCAAGCCCTGCAAATTTATCTGGAAAACCTGAGTCTATAGGTGTGCAGAAGTTGAATGGCTTGAGGGTACTTGTCCTCCCATTGCAGAGGTGGTGGTGGCCCACAGGGATCAAATAGCTTCACCTGCCAGAAAGAGCAATAAATAATTTGTAGACTACAGAACATTCTTAATTTTTCTGGGTGTTGTTACTGCAGGCCATAAGTTTACCTATGAGGTGTCTGGCACTGACTGTTGAAACACCAACAAACCTTTACCTGCAAACTGTTAGCATCTTTTGCCAGAACTATTCAGAGATGGAAAATAGCTGATATTCCACAGCTTGTAGGGGCTCTCAGTTTTTGCCTTTTTCTGTGTCTTTATCCCTGGAAAGAAGAGCTGTTCTTGTCTGACGGAAGAACACTTATTTGAAGCTTTCTGAAGTTGTGAGACCCCTCTGGACTCCCCAGCACCTGTATGATCTGGGCATGTGGCAGCAGCTCTGTTCCTCAAGGGTGGGGAATGACAATCAAATTCTGATCATTGACTGATGTTGTAAAATATGTTCTTAGTCCTGGAGGATCTGAGCTTCTGTGAAAAATTACAAGGGTTTAGTAGCCCCCTGGCTAGTGTAAACACTTGCATCTACTAATTAACAGTAGCTTTTCTCTTCCCTGCTCCGAGAGAACTGAACTGCTGCTAAATAACAGTGTTTCTGTAGTGCTATGTTCAATTTATGCTAGTATGTGAAGGGTAGTCCTGCACTTCCCTCCAGCCTTGCCTGTTTGCTGTGCTGGCACTATTGAGCATGTGATAGTGTGATGGCTTATACTGAAAACTAACCCTCCAAAACCCAGAAATTTTTCCTTGGGTCACTAGACTCATTGCATGCCTCCATTTTGTGTTAGAACTGATGAAACAGAGGAATTGGCAATCTGGGGCCATGGGAGGGGAGATCATTCTTTTTGACAGCAGGGCAATCTTTGATTGGCTTAAACCTTCATGAAATGACCTCTTCAGACCTTGTGATCCCCTCTGAATCATTTATTGTCTCTCAAGGGACACACAACTCATATTTTAAGAGCAGAGTCAGGGAAGAGAGAGGAGTGGATGTAATATGATGAAAAGAAACAATGGAAGAGTGGTTCAGTAGGCATGGGTGGTTAATGACTCTTTTGGAATCACTTGCAGAATTAGTGTGAACCTGAGGCTACTCTAAGTTCTGCAGACTTACTTCCAACAACATTTTGAATTAAGATGTTGGGTAAGTGACACCTGTTCCTCACTCTTTCCAGCTGCTTCCAGTGATGCCATGGCTCTTGTGCTTGAGTACATTCCTCTTTAACCAAAAAGTGACTTGTAGTAAGTATTTACTACAAGGTTTTTGTTGATAAAAAGTGATTTCACTTTTAATCTGTTTGTGGCAAGGCTGTGTGCTCAGGGCAGTTTGGCAGCATAGACTGTGCCATTCTAATGGCAGATTTTTGTTTTAGAGGAATGATATTTCTACAATCATAGAGTTTTGACTTTGCAAGTTTTCAGTCATTTTTGGAAAGAGTTAAAGTGTCTTATCTCTTGCATTCCTCTACAATGGGTGACTTTGTATAGAACATCTGTCATTTGCTCAGTCTTTATTGCCATTCATATTGAAGGAAATGATGAATTGCTGTTTCAATGTCTTCACCAGATTGTGCAGATATTTTCTTTGAGCGTTTACCCACTTATCCTCAAAAGGCTATCTGGATGGTTTAATTGATCTAATACAGCACAATGGCATGTGTCAATCTACCAGCCAACCCCTTTTTAATATCTCACTCTTATTCTCTTAATTTGGCTTTGGATAATGCTACATTATAATGGATGAGTAATAACTACCATACCTCCTGATTGTATAGATGAATTGATTGATTTGCTCTGTCTGTTAGGGCCTCAAGATCTTTCACAGAGTTAAGAAAGCAACGTGCTTAGCAATTTTTTTTTTTTTTTTTAAATAACTCTGCATTTACTAAGTAATTGGGATTTACTAAGTAATTGCATTTACTAGTTAAATTGGGATAATTTTTGTGACTGTTGCTGCAGGCATGTCTGGTTCCATGTCACCTCTCAAGGCCACTGAATTTATGCTAATATGTTTTTCAGAAATTTACCTGTCACATGGTCCTACTGTATATCTTTGTTGGACACAGCTTGTTTTATAGGCTTTTGCCTAACTTGTAACAGACGGGGATCACAGTAACTCTTTTGATAGAAGCTTTGATTCTATTTCAAGGAGTAATAGTAAAGTCAGTATTTAATCTTTTTTACATTTGCCAAAATGGTTTTGGTGTGAAATGAGGAAACATGTATTTCAGTATCTGTTTAGAAAGAGGGTCTGAATGTCAATAAGCTTCAGTTAATAGGACCTATTTTGTGGTCTTCAGAAAGTCTGTATCCGTAATAGGGGATTAATCTTATGGCTAGTAGCCAGCTGAGTTGAAACAAACACTAAGCTGAATTTTATATATATGTTTATGCAGTACCCATAAAAACATGTAGTATGTGCCTCTTCAGAGTAGTAGTACAAATAGCCTTTTTTATTTTTCTTCCCTCATGTATCCCTCAGACAGACTTCCCTCTAGTTAGTTTCTGTTATTTTCTTTCTAGCTTCTATCACATTTCCCCTTCACCTAACATGCTCTCTGTACTTAGAGCTGTGGACAACATAGCCTAGTGTCCTTCCACATGAGATAAAGGCTTTTGTCTCCAGGTTATTCCCAAATGGATGGAGGAAATAGTGAACCATATATCAGCTTCAAAGTCTAATGAATCTATTAGACTTTTTGTCTTATCCAATACTTTGCATTTTGACTCCACAGATGGCTGAATCGTCTGGATTTATAATTTTCTCTAATTGATTCCAATTTTGTATCCTTAGAAATCACAGCAGATTGCCCATTGCACATTTTTATGGCCATTCCTCCAGCCCTTGTGCTCCCATGCTCTAGTGGAGATCACAGCGAAGGTTCTCATTCCAGCTGTGCTTCTATCACTGAAGATGGCCTGTAGCATTATTTTGCTTGGCAGCATCTTGAATTGTCCACGACTTTGCATTTGAATTTGAAGAAGTCATTAGAATTTATTTTTACCCTATCCTATAAAAGCAACTACAAAAAACCTGAGCAGGACAACCTTGACAAATATTACGCTAAAATGCTCTTATTTAACAGAATGACCTCTAATTCTTCATCCTCTATTTTCATTCAAGAAATAACTGTAGCTGGAATTTTCCATCTGCAAATAATTGCAGCTACATTTTACAGCACTTAGACTGATTACAGTTCCTACAGAGCTATGGTGAAGTGTGAGTTGCATGTAGCCCTGCTTCTATTATGGGGTCTGAGTTTATCCTGTATTTTTTCTGAACCAGCTGATGCTGAAGAATTACACTGCTCAGGCATATTTTGATGAAATGGTACATCTTAAAACCACACCAATTTATTGAAACAATTTTTTTTTTTCACAGTAATGTAAACATTTTAGTAAGCCTAGAGAAGATTTCTTTCCTCTAGGAAAGAACTTCTGATTAAAACCAGTGAGACAGATGGAGATAGAGCTGAAAACCAAGAGAGCTTCTATCTCATACTACATTAATGTGGGGATAGTATGAAAAGGAACTGAAAATGAGTCTTCACCATATTGATGGCTGATCACTTTTCTCCTTAAGATATCAGGTCTTCTGGATGTTCAATGTTCACTTACTTTCTTTTATAACCTCCCTAACAGAGGAATCACCTCCCATCTCCTATGCTTTTCATCTATTTTAAAAACTAAAAACTTGGATAATGATAATAGAGAAAATATGAATGAAATCTGCAGACATATTGGCAAACTGAGAAGGAACTGGAGGAAAATCAAAAGAAAATCCTTGCCATGGTTCCACACGTTTTAATGCAGCTTTCTTCTGCTGCTCAGTTTATGTAATTTAAGATCTCAGGGTTATAAAGATGAAATTAGTCATCTAGAGTCCTGAATCAAGCAAACTGAATTCCATTTACAGAAGCTGCTTTCTGTTGCTCTAAACCTCTTTTCTCTCTGCAGTTAATATGCTGCTAGGTCAGCAATCTCCAAAAACAGGGACAGCAGTTACACTTCATAGTACCTATACTGTTGAAAACTGTAGCTTTGGTTTGTTTCTGAAAGAACAGTATTAAGTGTTTAATGGTTAGAGCATTTAATAAGTGTTTAGTGATCCTTTTGTTTTTTTGGAAGTTCAAGTAATAGGTTCTTGATAGGGTGAGGAATTCTAAGCTACTGGAGTTTTATTTTAATATAACATTAACAACTCTGATTAGTTGAGTATGGAACTGGAGTCAGTTTTTCAGGGAACATCAGGCTGCATTTTGTGTCTGGCAGTCTGCCTGGAGGTTGCTGAATTGTGCTTGTTTTCCTTAGAATTGTTTGTGGTTGTAGATGATACTTTTTTTTTTTTGCTATAGATATATGGCTGACATGACTTTCCAGAAGTGAGAGAGGAGAGCTTGTGCTACCAAAAATTTTGTAAGAACCTCCTTCACACTTGGCTGTATCTGCTGTTCAATCAAATTCACTACTGTGACAGCCTAACTTAAGATGGCTTCCTTAGGTGAAGATGGTAGATTGAGATTTTATCCTCCATTCAGCTTGTTTTTATGGATTGGAGAATGAAAACATAGTGCCACAACTTTTCTAAACAATAACATCTGAAAAGAAACGTAGTGTAGATGATACATTCCAGGCATAAAGTTGTGCAGAAAATTATTAGTATTAATGCTCCCAAAAATCTTTTCATCCTTATAGAGCAATCTATCTCTTGCTTTCACTTCCTAGTCGATCCAACCCAGGCGATGAATACCCACAAATTTTTTGGTGCTTGGTTAGATTTGATATAATTCTTTTCCACTGACTGGATTTCCTGTTGAAATTATTCAGTGCAGTGCTTTTTCTTGACTTTATTTTTTATTTTCCAAACTGATGGTGACATACTGTCTGTGAAGTAGTCACCTTAAAACCTAGCATTTGCCAGCAAGTACCATGTGTATTTTACAAAATCATCTTAATCATCTATGATGTAGCAAGTGATAATGCGTAAGTGAGGATTTTGTTAAAAATTTTCTCTTGCATGTCAGGTGTAGTGGAAATGTACCTATTGCTATGGACCATACAGCCTGCTCCATCTGTCTTGTGTTTGATGAGCTCTCTAGGCCCAGGGAGTTTCTGGTATCAGAATATTTTTATCCCTTTTGATCTTCAAAGTGACTTGGGTCTTCAGAAAACAAAATAAATTTTTATGGATTTAGGTATGGGATATTTCTGGCATTCAGATGCTGTGACACATCTGATGCTTTGTTGTATATGAGGGCAAATATCGATATTTTATAAGGGCAGCTCTATGAATACACTACTTAGCTGTCCTACAGGTATGCTAGCACCCTACATTACCATGCACCTAAGACTCTTTACAGATATTGATTATAAAGTAAAAAATCTGTTAGGATATCAGTTTGAGACTACCAGATCTTAACATATGCTTAACACACTTGCATTAGCTTTTCATGTGTGCATATCTTGCAATGGTGAATATTAACTGCAATCCACAGCTCTATACTCGATGATGTTTGGGTGTCAGTGCTTGAACTACATTTATTCTGTTTGACCTGTTTTCTTGGGTTTACTGACTCTATTAAAAATGTTTTGTAGAATTCCTTGGGATATGTGAAAACAAAAGAGATATACAAGTGTAGACAAGTGTAACATGGTGACACTGCTTATGTGTCGATTTTGGCACAACATCATGCCAGTCAGGGGAAGGCAAAGGCTAATACTCAACAGATGGCAAAGTCCTAAACCCTATAATAATGGCTGCAGTTATTTTCATTACTGTCATTAGATGACACATACAACAGTTGGAAAACCCTTGAACTGAGTAATCACAGCAAACATACTCCAAAGGACCAGATGCACTTCAAACTATCAAAATGGTGATAGATGTTCAGGCTGAGTGCCACTTCTGTCCATATTCCAGGTATATTTACTGCTGAGGACTAGAAGCCACATTGCTTGCTGTCATACACACGGCTGCCACTTTTTCCTTCTGTAGTAACCAGGAACAAAACATAAAAATTGGCATCTGTTGCATGTGGCGAAATTATTATATATTGTCAGTATGTCTGCATACTGTTACTGCATGTATAGTGAAATATGTTAGTTTGCAATTTTTTTCATGAAGATCAAAACATTAAATACCAAAAATGTTTGTTGTGGAAGCCTAAAGAATTTTAAAAATAGATCATAAGCTCCTCTGAATGGTCCTGATAAGTATCATACCAGTTTATCAAAAAAAAGCATCAGATGATTATACCTCAAAGTTTTACAAGGTTAGAGGTACTTTTATCCCCTTAGCTTATAAAGCCTGTAACTGTATGTTATTATCTTTATAGGGGACTTTCATTTCACAATTTGAAGGGTTTTTAAGTGATTTAGATTTTTATTATTTTTCTTTTCCAAAAATTATGATAATCTGTGCTTTGGCAGAAAAAGACATTGGCTTTTAGAAAATTAATTAGATCATATTTAAATATTCATATTACTACTTTGCATCTGTGTAAAAATAGTTCTTGTTGATTGCCTAGAGATTTAGGAGTGACCTACTATGACTAAATTAAAAAAAAAAACCAACAAAGCAGGCCTTTTTATGAGCTATTCATTACAACATCTACCATCATGGTACATTCACAGGCTTTGACTCTGTGTTAACAGGGGCATGCAGTGATCCCTTCATGTTTATTTTATTTTTCTAAAAAATTAAAAAGAAAATAAAATGATGTTGCTTTATTTAACAATTCTGTACAAGCCTCCAAACACTACAACAAAGCTGGAGCATTTCACATCTGCCATCAGTGATCTAACACTCAATATTAAGATAGCTCCTACTGTGACATGTTTTAAACTGTTTCTTCCCTCTGCTGGGCTAACGACATAATAGGGATCAGGAAAACAGCTCTGAACATGGTGTTGCTAAAATCTCTGCAAAAAATTCTATGTTAAGCCTTCTTTCTGACCCTACCTTCTGTAATTGATGCAAAGCAGATTTGGAGAACCTGCAGAAAAAATCTTGTTAAATCAGACTGCTATTTTGTCAGCTGATGTGGAGCTACTTATATGAGGTCCTTGGTGCAAATCCTGATGTATTCATGGCTCTATAAAGTAGAGCATTAAAAAAGCCATAAACAAGAGGAGAAATCCATAAATCAACCTGAATGGGAAATTGAAATTATAACAAGACTTTCACAAATCTTCTAATAAAATGAGAGAGGTGTGTTTTTTTGCTGTTCTTTTTTTTTTTTTTTTTTTTTTTTTTTTTTTAAACTCTACAGTCTTCAAAGGTATATGTAGCACATACATCTTGAAAGGATTTTCTTATTTTTGCAAGTAGGTTGTGTGTGCATACTTGCTCTACAATATCAAGGCCACTGATCTCTGCAGAAAATCCCTCCCCAGTGTTTTCTGTGTATCTTAGGTCAAGCTCCTTTAATTTTAAGCCCTCTGTAGAATAAAGCTGGACGTTATCTAAGACCAGCCTTTCAAACAGATCTAGAGCTGATCAGGGAAGATGATATCACAGCCAAAGTATAGGATCAGGACTCAGGAATTTAGGATTTGTATCTGTGATGTCACATGTCTGCTGGAGAAAGTAATTTTGCTCTAGATTATAATTTTAAGTACCAGCATAAACCCAGGAATAGCTCTGATATGCTGTGCGTTGGAAGCAGATACCAGCTTCTCACAGTCCCTGTCCAACATCTTGCCTGCTCCAGGGCTGGAGAGGGAAATTTTTTGCTGATGGGAAAATCAGGATACTAGTTGCAGAACAGAGACCCAACTAGCCCAAGTCTGAAAGGGTGTTAGTGAGTGAGCTTTACTTGCTTATATGAAGCAGTTTACTTGAGGTTCTTTCTTTCTTTAAAATACTGAAGAACTCTACATTCAAAGTTTGAGTCTTAATGCATCTGGATGCAGTTGACCACTTTTGCTCAGACCAGTTGGTTCCAGTGATGATGCTCTGTGAATCTGCCCTTGATAGCAGAAATTAAATTGTAAGTCTGTACTGAACACAAGTGAGAGACGAGTCATGTGTCTCCATCATCTAGCTATGCAATAGTGTAAATTACACTCTCTTAATCTTAAAATATTCTGAATACAAACAAATGATTGCAAACTGCTTGACTACTAAGGCGCTGTGGCCTGTGTTAAACAAGCAGCCAGCCAGCCAACCTGACAGAGAGTGGCACAATCACAAAAACAACCATTCAAGCAATTGCTCTTTCCAACTTATTTGAATAGGTCTGAACCTCACAAGTGTTGTGGGCAAAGGTTATGTACAGATTTCATCTGAACTCTTGTTTTTCCTGGACTTAATGAGTACCTTTGAGCATTGCACTCAAGAAAACTTTCCATCTGGTGACGGCTTTTGTACAAATGAGAAAAAAGGACATTTTAAACAAACTTCATGCTCAAGTGGTAGTGTATAGCTTTTGTTTGTTTGTTTCATACTCTGCTAGTCTTGCATAACTTTACAAGCACAGTTTTCTATTTCACAGGTCCAATACAAATTAAAAATGGTCATGAGGTCATTAAAAATATATATACTACTATCAGTTATTGTCTCTGTTAAAATTAATGTTTTTATGCTACTTGGAAAGATCCATAAGAATTCTGAAACTATACAAACTTTAATAATACTGTTGTCATGGAATCCTGCTGACCTTTGGTTCTAGTTTTTAGTAGATTGACATAATTGCAGATTCACTTACTGTAATAGCAGGCATAAAATTAAAAGCACAAGCAATTGTCATGCTGACACTTGAAACCCATGGCTGAAAGTGCAAACCTGTCTCTATCCTTTTAATTTGTATTGTTGAATAGGGTAAAAATCAGATTTATGAGCAGAGGTAGTGTGTGGGAACTACGCTAAACTGATCCGGAGGAATCAGCTTAGATTCTCAAAGGTAATTAGAAGCTTCAAGTCCCATTCTGATTCTTGCAGGCTCGCTGCAATTAACAGGAGTGCAGGAGGTTGGAGCACTGTTGTGGAACTGGTTAATTTGATGCAATTTGATTCTAAGCTTACTTCAAAAACTGATCAGCTGTAAACAAATACGGAGGCTATGCATAAGAGCATCATCTCCCTAAGGCAAGATTAAAGTGTAGAAGTCTGGCCCGTCAGACATCTCATGAAGCCAAAGAAAATGTTGCATGACCAATACTATGGCCCTGTTCTTTTATGATGGTGTTGCTTGAATTTATTTACCAAGAACAATTCTGTCCCACCTTTCCAGTGCCCATAGCCCTGGATACTGAAAGACCCCCACTGACCTGTCTCTCCAGTCCCCCTGTCCATTTTCTTTCTTTTTATATTTCCATTTTTCTCCCTTTAAATCTTTGTTATGTGGGATTCAGTTGTGACAAAAAGTTGTGTCTGAACCAGATGCTTCTTCCAGTGGCTGGATGGGGTTTCAGTATATTTATGGGGTTTCTTCTCCATATGAGCTTGGGAAGTGAATGAAGTCCCCAGGTCTCTGTGTATGTAACCTGTCTTTGGAAGTACGATGAGCTACTGATTCTATATGTTTTTAGTTTTAGAAGTCCCAAGGGGCTTTAAATGAGTCTGAGGGCCACATCATATTAGAAGCCGTGTGCATAAGGACTAGGAGACAGTGCCTGACACACAAAGCTTCAAGTCTGAGCAGCAGAAGGCCAAAAGGGAAAAGCCAATCATACAACGAAATTATGAAGGTTATGGACCTCAGAGCAGAGAAATTTGAATTGGTTGTCTGATTTCTGAAATTCAGTCCACTGCTACATACTACTTTGCACACCAAGAATACTTTTATATGGGATGAAGGGGTGTACTTTTAGGACTATCAGTTTCTTGATAGTCCAGGGACTGAAGCAATCAGTGAACCATGTGTTATATCACCAGACCTGTGGTTATTGCCCATGCACTCACTCTCACCACAGTATATGCCTAGTAATGTGGGGTTTTTTTTATCCCGCTGTCATTAGATTAATATCCAGTTGTGGTCTCTGAGACTAATGATACCTGTGGAATAGGATAAACAGGGTAAATGAAGAACTACTTTAATTATTTTATCATTATCTTTCTCTTTTTAGCAAAATCTGTAGGATGATCTACTATACCACCTGGAGTTATTATCGAGCTGTCTATAAAAGAGTGAGAAAATTTTAAAATCCAACAAGAATTGTCATCAGACTTTGTTACACTGAGGTCTTTTCCTCAAACCTTTACCCTAAATGAATTTTTGATTATAAAAATCAGGCTAAATTTTCATTCCAATTACAGCAGGTATACCAGCAGCTTAATATAAAAAAAACCCACCTATTTCAAATTGCTGCACATAGCTAGAATGGGATTTCAAACCTCCACAAAATAAATCAATAATGAAAGAATTTATTTATAACATTTCATTTTCAGTCACATTGCATGGCATTATAGTTGTAGAGATGAAACTTATGATCGGTTTCTGTTTTTCTGTATTGATGCATCCCATGTTTGACATAGGTAGACAAAAGATAAAACTTTTCTCCTTGTTTGCTTAGGCTATTTTTACTACTAGAAGGGAGAATTTATACTTTTTAGCCTTCTGTGTGTGGTGAGTACTGCTGAAATTCATGGGAACTTTTCCAGTGATAACTAGAGCAAGCCCTTCCTAACTAGATGAATAAAACAGTCCCTAGGTGGGCAAACCTCTCATGTAGGGTGCCAAACTTCTCAAATTTCTGCCTCTTGTTAGAGAGTGGACTGTGCAGTCTCATTTAAATCTGGAAAATAAGACTGTGTACATCTGAATTTATGCTCTCAAACTGATCCATTTGAAATAAGCAACTACTCCTAAAAATGTGCATTTCCCTACCAAAACTGTAGTTAGGCTATATGGTACACTGCTAGAACAGATTAGGTAGAAATATATTGCATAGGGTTACTGGAGTGTAATCACAAAGTTGAGAAATAGAAAAATCTTACCGTTAATATATAATTGTCATATATAATTGCATAGTTCCATTCTTTTATTAATGATTTAAGAATGGAAGGTAGACTCTGTATGTATACAAGGTCTTTAGAAATAGAAGATGTCTCTCTGCATCTTTATATTGTACAGAATCTGAACTTGCTCAATACTTGTTTAGTTCACACTATTTAGAGAGTTTAGATTTGTCCCACAAGGAAGCAAACAATTTGCATAAAGTGATAGGAAAGAAATAAGAGCAAATTATTTCTCTGAATAGATAGATTTTAAATCTTTTGTTTGAAAAGCTCTTTTATCATCTGCAGGATGATGGATTATTTCTTTAAGGGAAAATGTCAGTAATTAGTTATAATACCTGAGAGAGCTCAATAAATATTTGCTAAATTAAAATTATTTATTATTTGTATTCTTGGAGTGTCTCAAATACTCTCATGAGATCAGAGCCCCATTATTCTAGGAACTGCATAAGAACAGCTACTATCCTAAACAACATATTGTTCAATATAGATGGCAGAGAAGGCAGGAAGTGAAGCAGAATCACAAAGAAACAAAACCAGTTGCCTGAAGGCACAAAGTTAGCAGCAGAGCTAGGAGTGGGATCAGGTAGGTCTCTTCAAAGCCATCTTAGAGCTTTACCTATTGTAGCAGGTACCTCCCTGTCTCATCCTGTCCCCTCTACTTCCAACCCATCCCTCAGTGCAACAACCAACCTATGATATCCACCACCAAGGCCTTACTCAGCTTCTCATCTTGCGGATACCTCAAGCCCAGTCTTTAATAGAACATTTCTGTTTTCTGAGTATGATATGAGTATAATCTTCATTTCCTTTAAGATGGTTCCTCTGTCCACACTCACAGCTCATCCATTATACTTAGATAGGACAGCAAATTCGCTTTAGATTTCTTGGTATTTCTCACTTCTTTTGATCACTCTTTATAACTCCCCTCTTCCACTAGGTTTTCCCTGTGTCTTGCTGGCACTCCTGTTCTTTCGCAGACTGTTGACTTACCCATTTGCCCTGATGTTCTTGATCCTATATAAACACATAGAGACTTGTGAGTCAGGTGAGTTCTTTCCTAGTGTTTTCCAGACAATCTTCCATTAGAAGAGATCTTTCATTAGAAGAGTATACTATATTGTCTGTCCTTTTTTGTTGCTGAGCTTCTTTGCCCTCTGAGCAGAAAAGGACACAAAATAGCCAGCAGATTAATATACCCAAGAAGGAGGCATATCCATGTGGACACCTATGCCTTGGATAGTGTTCTCCACATTCATTTTCTTATATATGTCCCAAATTTAAAAGGAATTTCACAAATGACTGCTCCAGGCAGCTCAGTTAATGAAATGGTTTTGGGCAGAAGCAAATGTGTGCAGAAAACCTTCATGGGGAGCTCAAGTGAGCCTACCCAGGAGAGAGCAGTGCTCTGCATGAAGTCACTTAATCTTGCATAAATGTCACTTAGGAGGCATCAAAACAGGGTGGGGGGACAGTGGCCTTGTCATAACACGAATCTTCTGCATTTCTTACACCATCTTCTCTTAGCTTATACATCTATCTGAAATTTATCTTTACTTCTGTTATTGCTGTGACAATTGGCATTCCCTTCTGCATAGGCTGCAATTCTAAATCCTGAGACTATTTGGTCGAGGTATTACCTTTGTTCAGAAAAGGTCTCCTGAGACACAAGGTAAGCTGTGCTATTGGGGAATTCTTTCTGGGACCATCCATTGACCAAGATCTTCTCTAATCTAGATAGCAATTGAAATACCCTGTTTCATAGAAAAGTATTCTTTCCCTTCTTCTTGCATGTAGGAATAGGTCTATGGGGATTACTTACATAAAGCAATGCACTGATTGAGTTATGCAGCTGATATCATCAAGTTAGCCTTTTCTGTGCTGCTTCTTCAGGGTGAGTTCAAAGGTTGAGGGATGGCAGCATTAAGCCCAAGGTTTGAGGGTTTTGTTTAAGCTATGGTGGTGCACTGCCTTGGTACAAAACGAAATAGTAGAACAGATCATAGAAACATAGAATCATTGTGCTGGAAAAGACCTTTAAGATCATTGAGTCTAACTGCAAACCTAATACTTTCAAGTTCACCACTAAACCATGTCCCTAAGTGCCACATTTGCACACATCTTCTAAATACGTCCAGGGATGGTGATTCAGATATTCCTAGATGCTGAAATGATTGAAAATTGATTCTGTGATGAATGTTCCCTATAGCTGGCCTGTTGGGGAGTTTGGCTAGAAAAGGCATTCAGCATGAATTTTTCTAGGCTTTACTCCATTTTCATTTTAGCACTGTGCTTCACCTTTACTCGTAGTATGTTCCACGCTAGAGTTTGATCTTGATATCATCTAGAGAAAATCTTTCGTGAGTTCGTAAGTTAGAAGCATTGGCAGATATATGTTCAGACTGTTGTGAACAGGTTAGCTCACTCTTTTTTTGAGGCCTTAAGTGTGTGATGCTGTTCCTACCAGGTAAACTCCCTAGTGGCAAGTAGAAATGTATCCTGATAGGAATCTATTTACAATTGATTTACAATTGAGGCAGCATCCAGAAGATTAGAAAGTGAATTTATACAGCTGAAATAATGACATAAGCTGTCACTGAATGGATTTGGAGATAAATTTCTCCTTTTTGAAGATAAAATTCTCAAGAATGATAGTTTCTGTTTTAGAAAAACAAAACCAGAACAACAAAAAACCAGAACAACCCTGCAACATTAGTACTGTTGATTTGTCATGTATTAAACCTAAAGACCCATAAGAGTTGTCTGTTCCCAACCCAAAAAAACTTGTAACTGGTCCTGAGACAACCAGGTCTGTGACAAACCCTAGACCAGTGTAAAACTGCTGCAATTCTTGATATGAATGGAAATACAGTCCGTCATGGTTAATTGCAACATCAGAACCCAAATTAGCATGAACAGAATTTGAATAGACAAGAATCACAAGAAACAAGATGGAAAGTCTTATAAGCTTATAGTTATTTGTGATGATTTTCAAAATGTTTATGCTTTAACTGAAACACAGCCCAGGTAGCTCGAGTTAGATGAAGTGCACAGCAGGACAGAGTGTGGGATAAATGGAACTCGTTGTGTAGGTAGTCACCTCGAGGAAGATTCATGTATCTAAATTTAGTTGCGTAGAGTAATTTTTGTTGCCTTAGGTTATCTGATATCTTAGATAACTTAGGGTATCTAAAATGTCACTAGATGGCTACATTTAAACATATAATGTATGTATTTGACAAATTTGCATTGTTTCGAATACATCTGGCAACCTTCAGTTAGCTCCATATTCCCAATTATGCAGTTCTTGAGTGAGTATGCCTTTGTATAGGCAAACTATGTTTCCAACCTCTGTGACAGAAAGGAATCCCAGGGAACAGGCAACAAGCAGACATACAAGATATCCCATCTTCTATGCTTTGTTTAGCAAGCATTTCCTCCCATGAAATCTTGAACAATGACTTTGAACTAAAGAGACTTTTATGTGCTTGAAGATATGGTTACATACAGTGGGATTATCAGATGTGTAGGTGCTCATTTTCTTTTGCTTTCTGGATACACATCTTAGTCTGGATATACCTTAGTGTACAGACAGAATCTACTTCCTTAGGTGCTTCAACAGCATGACAAACTTGGCCCTTCATTCCCAGCTGTAAAAGTCAGGTAAGAATCCTTTGTATGTCTCAGGGGTGTTGTGAAGTGAAATCCACCAAAGAGTTTGGATACTTTACAATGTGCAGCAGAGACGCTCATGTTAGAATGGTAGAGCTACAGTCAGTACTATAGAACTGTCTGTATGACCTTATCACACAGTTATATTTGACATGCAACAAACAGATTTAGAAGTAGAAAAGAACTGTGCCCTGCATAGTGAAGTGCTCAATTCTATAAAGTTAACTTGACTGTGTTCCGTTTCAGGATTTGAAAAGGCATTATAAATAATTAAGGATTGGGCTTTCAGCATTTTGTGGTTTCTCCTTCTTGGGATCTATGCAAGCATTTCCCTCATGTTACAGCTTTGACACTCCGAGCTGAATCTCACTGTCCAAACCCTTATCACTTCAGAATGAACACCTAGCTGAAATCTGTCAGGGGTGTGAAACACAATCATATGTGAATTTTCTATTATTTGAGTGAAAGTCTAATAGGACCAGATTGCAAACACTATTTACCAGGGTATACCGAAATGATAGTTTTTAAAATTTATTTTACTCTAATGTCCTCTATGACAGCCATACCCACAAATGATAGCTTGTGCTCGGGGGAGTCCAGGCACTGCTCCCTTGACATGCTAAACCAGTGCAAGAACTCCAGGAAATCTGAACACCACAGGGATCTGCAAAGCTGGCCGGGATTATAGAGAACAGTGTGCTGTGTCATTCTTTTGTCAGTCAGAGAAGTCTTGCAAAAAGTTTGGAACTGGAAAGCAAGTTTCATTTGAATTTCAGCTGACATTTTGATGACAAACTAAATCAAACAAAGTTTGGAGCCTTTTCAAAGCAGGTGAGCCTTTCACAATTTCTCAGTGTCCCTAAATGCAGAGCCTGTTACGTACAGTCACCAAGCCAATGTTATTATTTCTTCTTGGGCGTATTTGACACCAGGTGCAATATTGCTTCAGAAACAATATTGTTTATCGATTATACTTATTTCATTTGGTTTGCATATGCATAGGTGTTTGTACAGTGTTATGCAAGTATATTAGTGAGATATCTTCTGTTTTTGTCTCTCTTGGGAAGTCACAGCTCCAGGTGACCTGATCTTATGATGTGGAAACACAAGTGAAAAATAGGTATAAAGAAAGAATACAGAAGACAGCTAAGAAGCAGTCAGAATCTAAATGTGAAGTACATAGGAGGATGTAAAAAATCAAACTCTGGCAAACAAATGGTTACTCTCAATAATTGAGCTACAATTGTCCTTAGGCACAACTAGAGTTCCTACTCAAAACCAAATACTTTACAATATAGTGCAATTACATAGTTACAACACAGAAGCGGTAGAAGGTAGTGTCCTAAAGGTAGAGATAAGGATTCTACATGTATCAGGTGTTTTGTTTTGTTTTGTCTTTGTTTGGTTTGTTGTTTTTTTTTTAAATACAGATGCTCAGTGTTGCCAGATGCCACGAAAACTAGGTAGTCTTTCCCAAAATTCAGGTTAGACTAATAATGCAGTGATGGTATTGTTTGTTTAGGTGATTTTACAATATATTTGCATAATTCATACTGTGTTTGCAGATTTGAATCACACCTTTGAATTTCTAGGTTTTAGGTAGAGGGAAACTTTTACTCTTTACATCAAATCAAACCAAACCAAACCAAAAAATCCTTGGATGAACAAAGCAATTTTGTTTAAAGCATCAAACTCCTCCTATCTTAGTGTCATAACTATGCTCAGGCAGTTTGAACAAGTACCCTGTAAGTCACACTCTTTTTTTTTTTTTTATTCAGGGATAGCTCATTTAAACAGAGATTCCTATTTCCATTGAATTGACTGTCTCAAGAAATACATTCAATTTTTATGCATAAATGGCACTGTTCATTTGCAGGTACAGTTGATTTTTGTCTATATAATACAATTTATATTTTTAGATATGCATTTAAAACAATATTTCTGACAAGGTATTATTTTAAAGGAAGATATTTAGTTGGCCAAGTTCCAGTTTGAATGCTTAAATATTAGAAAAATCTTACTAGTACATAATTGGGTTCTGATTTTTTTTCCTCTTGACCCAACAAAGACTGGGTTTTTTGAGCTTTACAGCATTCTGTAAGCTGATCTATACATTTAGTATTTGTTTTAAGAAAGGACTAGAAGAAACTGAGCTTTATTCTGTTATTTCAAAAGACATCTAAAATTCTTTCCTCAGCTGTAATATGCAGTTGTAATTTTCATAACACAGTAGCCAGACATTAAGGTAGGCAGAAATAGCAAGTAAATAAAATAACCAGCACAGAGGTCTTTCAGTTATGACAGGGTATTCAGGAAAATTAGTAAAGATCATTATATAGCCTTAGATAAATGACACTATCTTCAACTAATTTTTCTTGATTAAAAAGCTATTGGTGATCTGTGAAAGGACAGCAGGGGCAAACTTTACTTAAAGTCTTATAATAATGAAATGCTACATGATAGCCCTGATTTCAACATGCGATTCTTTTCCAAGGTCAATGACCCATTTACCCTTCTTTTGGCCTGAAGATGCCAATTTGCAACTTTCTTCCTATCAGAAATTGTTTATTACAAAGGAACAGGAATAAGAAATTGTCCGTAGGAAGATACGGTAATATCCAAAAAGAGTATCAGGTGCCCCTTCTGATGATTTTGAAATAACAATACAACTCATCAAATCAAAACTACTAACAAAACAACTCAATCTAACTGTATATAACAACTGCCTAGAGCAATAATTAATAGATAAAGAAGAAGGGCATTAAATGGCAATTGAAAGTAATAGGGAAGGCAAAAATTATTCAGGTAGGTAACTTTAATTAAATCAAAACAGAATAAAGACAAATTGTAGTTGCATCATGCATATGAATATTAAAATTAGCCATCAGCAAAATTTTAATGTAATGAAGTACAGTATCAAGTTAAGTCTGATAATAATTCAGAAACATACCTCAAGTAAGGTATTACTCCAAGGGCAGGCCATAAATAATAACCATAACAAAGGAAGCTCTAGCTCAATGAATAAACACAGCTCACTACTGAGTCTATGCTCAGCCTGACTTACTATTGAAATTATGCTCATGAAACTATCAATTTCAATGAAGGCCAACTGTTATAAAACTTGAATATCACTGTGATGAATCAAGCTCAGATTCTCATTTCTCCTCTTTCCTCACCTTGACATTAAAGATTCTTAGCAGTGCTTGCCATATTTTTCTGCCTCCTCCTTAGTCAGCATTTTACATGGTTTTGCAATAGTGGTATAAGAATGGCTTTCCAAGAGATTTGTGACTGGAATGTCTTCCCAGAATTCTGACTGTATGTTTTGCTACTGAATTTGCTTGAGACTTCTTTTTTTTTTTTTTCTACCATACATTCTTCATAAACTTCCTACACGTTCCTGTCAGAGCTTTCCCACACGTAGTTTTGACTTTCATAATCCCATATTGCTGGCAAATTGCATAGGAACTTCCCTTGCCATAGTCTACTTTTCAATCATATGCACACAATAGTACCACCCTAATAATTTTATTAGGCAGCTCTTTGACTGCAGTACAAAGACCGTGTTTGAAAATGCTATCACACAGCTCTTAAAATCTGTTTAAAATATGTATGCTGATCATACTACAATTTTTCTTTGTCACTGAAGCACTGAAAATGTCTGATACATAGACATGAGATTTATGAAATGTTATATATGCCTGGAAACACTTGCATTCTCCTATTGTTTGTACCCTGGAAGGGCAAAATCTATATAAAAGTCTTAAAGCTAGGATTCTATGAATCACAATAAGCAAAGAAAGCAGACTGTCTTTTTATATTTTGTTTTCCATTTTGAAAACTAGAAATATGCCTGCTTTCTTCAGTTCCTTTAGCATTTTCACAGACCTCCATATCAAAAAAATTATTGGATGAGGTCTTTAAGATTACAGCTTCTTATTTTTAACATTTCAGCAGCAACACTGTTGACACCTGGTGCTTGTTATTCCTAAGGGTTCTGGTTGCCTCTTGAATCTCTTCAAAATTTGGCTCAGCTGCCTGGAAAGTGGCCATTTGTTGTTAGCCTTTTCATTCTCTTTCTGGAGCTTGTCTAAGTACTGCTACCATATTTCTGCAGTTGCATTCCTTGTAACAAAATGTTTTGCATTTTTATCTTTTATCACACTTTCCCATTATTGATATTCTATTCTTCATGCATTGATACCCTTGTAAAATTCTTGCAAAGTCTCAGCCTCCCTAAACTGGATCATTAGAAGAAATTTCCCTACAAACTGTAGTCCTCTGAATAGGCCTGCTCTTGCCTGAGGAACAAATGTACAATTTGCCAGTCCTCACCATCACACCACAGTATCTCCTTCAGAGGAACCATTGAAGGCCCTGAATCTTGTATTTGAATTCCCCAGAATATAATATATTTTACCTAGCACAACAAATGCCCTTATTGAAATCGGAAAGGGGAACAGGTAAAATTCAACAACAAATCCACACTTGAATGAACTTCTACAGAAAATCAATAATGGATATAAGCATCCTCTTTTGGGGGGTGGGGGTGGGGGGGGTGGGCAGAATACTTCTCACAAAATGATCCTTCCCTCTCTGATCTTTCAGGCCTGATGCTCAAAGGAAAGGTATGAAGTAGCTTCAAAAGAAAATTTTGGGAAGGAAAATTTCTAATGCTATTGGATACTGAAAAGCTAGCCCTTATAGCTGCAGATCTCATGGAAGACAAATGATCACCCTTTTAACACCAACTACCCTCTATTTCTTAGCTAATAATCAGAGAATAATTCCTTTTACCTCTCAGTGCATCACCTGAAGTCTTATTAAAACACAGGGCTGTGTTTAGTCCAGTGTTGTAAATGAAGATGTTGCAGTCCCTCAAGCACCTGTGTCCATGTTTGACTACTCTCATGGTGAGGAATTTTTTTCTCATATTCAACAGGAATTTCTCTGTGAGTGTTGCTTCTTGTCTTTACACAAGATTTTGTAGAAAATCCTGTCTCCATCCTCTCCATAGCTCCTTTTAGGTAGTAGGAATCTGGAAATTAGGTCCTTAGATTTTTCTCCAGACTCAGTTTCTTCAGTGTCATATGTCATATGCTTTAACTACTTAGCCATCTTCACGGCACTCCACTTGATTGCTTAGTTTGCTGCAATCTCTCCTGTATCAAAAGATCCAAGAGTAGATATAGTATTTTACATGCGGTTAACTGTGTCCTGAAGTCATGAAGGCTACACGTTTTTAGTAAACTTATGCTGATTAATTATCTTCCTAAAGTTTTGTATCGTCTTTTTAGACCTGCAGCTTCTCCTTCAGCCTTTTCATATTACACAGTATCACATTGATTACAATGGTACATTCTCCACATTGCATAATAGGTCAAAGTTACTCATTTACAGTCTTCAGTATGTGGATATATTTCTGAAAGCTGTGCTTTTATACTGCCCTTTATTTTTTTGATATCTCTCCTTTCGGTATTAACACATCTGAAATTTAATGCAGCAGACTCCAGATTTTTTTTGGTGATCCACAAATTCACATTTGTGTGCGCAGTTTGGATTGTCTAAAGACAGTGTCTTATATATGTACTTGTATATTTTGTATTTTCTTTACTGTGTCAATATTTTTTATTACATTTCTCTTACAGGACAGTCAATAGGATTAGGTTAACTCCTTTTTGTTTTTTGATTCCAAGACACAAAGACTTCTGTCTTGACTTAGTAAGTGCGTGATCGGTCTAGCTGATAGTAACTGCATCTGTGCTATTCATGGATGTTTATGAGTAGTTGTACCAGAAAACACTGTACTATGTAAAGGCATTTTACAAAGTCGGTTCAAATTAATCTGGTTTCACTATTATGAAACACACATATTCTTTCAATTTCTTTTTTACTTCTTCATTTCCTGTTCTAAAACTGCAGGTACTGTAAGACATCCTACAGCTGTTGAAGATATTCAGAGCATTCATCGTCTAATAAACTTTATTTTTCTTCAGTGAAAATAGATATATTGATGAAGTCGCTACTGAGCTATCTCCTTTTAATATTAATTACATATTTGTCCACTAATGGCTTGCAAGGTATTTCTGTTGGTAACATATTTAAGTGTTCCCATTTCATGTCTTGTAGTCTTTCTTTCACTGTGAATCTAGATTCTTCTGTATTTCTCTGAATCTTATCTATGAGAAGGCTGTGATGCATACGCAACTCTGCTTTCATTGTACTATAAAAATTTGGGGGACTTTTGGCCTATGTAAGATCAGATGTTGCACGTTTCTAATTCCTAGTCTTTGCCAAAGCTGATGGTTTTTATTCATTTTATCTGCATTTTTTCTGAAGTTTTTTGGAATGTCTCCTTAAAGTTGTGCTCTGCTGTCAATTAAAGAAGCCATTATTAAATTTCTGTTTCATATATATGGTTTTTTTTAAGCTGTAGATCAAATAATTCCTAATATTCTGTAAAAAGTATTGAATTCTTGGAGTATTTAGCTACGAACAGATCTTCTAATCTGCTAAGTGTGCTCAAGGCTCTTCTGTGAACTTAGTACAGTTTATCAACATTTCTCTCCCCAAAATCCCTAAAGATGCCATACTGATAAGATCTTTCAGCTGATCCATTTTCCTCTCTACTCTGGTTCCTGGCACTGTAGTACATGGTGTGATGTAAGATTCTGACAATTCTTTGTTTATAAAATGCATATTTTCACTTGGGCTTTAGAAAATCTTTTCAGTTGCTTTTGTCCAATTCATTAAACTATCCTGGTGGATTTGCATTGTCTAGTTATCTTTCGGTTTGCTATCTATTTCTTCCTTCAAAATCTGTGTAACTGAAAGCCTTTATCAGTGTTGATTTATGTCACCTTGTAGGTCAGTGACAGATGTTTGTAAACAATGTGGGGCCACAAAACATGCAAATTGCATGTCTCAGGTTTAGCATAAATTTCTTGGACAATTTCTGTAAGTGGCACATTTATTTCTTCTCTTTATTCTGTATTTCTACTGCAGCAGAGCTCAGAATAAAACCCTCAAAGGTAATGAGCATTTATTTTAAGTTAAGGCTACATCAGGCAGTTTGACATTTTATACCTATTTTACTTTTCCTCAACTAAATGAACACTGGTAATGCATATATTTTGTGTACTGGAACAGGTCATGTCCCTTTCTGTCACAGTCCACCTTGTTTTGTGATTGTGCACCCTTGGATGCATAATGGAGATATGGCCACTTGTGCATAAAGAAACATAGCTTAAATGAACTGTAAAGCTTTGTTCTTTATTGGACAGCACTTTTTGAACTTTTTTTCCCCTGAATGAATTATTCAAAAGATCTTCGTAAATGGTGCATAACTTTAAATTGGGTCCATAGACTGTAGATCAGGTAATTGATTCTTGTCTTAACTTCGTTACATGATCAGATGATTACTTTTCCTTTTTTGATGATTTTTTTTGGTGTTATTACACAAATAATATAAACTAAGGTCCAATATCTTAATCTGTTGTTGCTTTACATTTCTTCAGCTCAATTAAATTGCCCTTCATGCTGTCTTGCAAGGTCATTTCTTGTTAAATCAGAACACAGTTTCAGGTGAAGGTGTCTGCTTGAATTTGGAGAGAGACTGAAATTTATATTGATATGAGACACATTGAAAGTGATACTAGGAAAGCTATCAAAACTTTTTTTTTTTTTTTACCTTTTTCCTAAGAACATTTGAGGTTTTTCTCAAGGTGGCTCAACTTTTTAAGATGGAACTGTTCACTTTGGGTAGCTTTCTGACACCACATGGACTAAATAAAAAAGTTTGCTACAATATTTTTGTGAAAAGTAAGTCCTTAGACTGCAAATTGTTCAAGCTGAACTTCTGCTGTGCTCATAATACATGAACCTTTTTGAATACATTGCATGAAGCGAAAGTCCATTCTTTTACAACATGTATCCCTCAGATTTGTATAGCTGCTAGTAAGACATTAGTGGGTGCTGACTATAGGAAGCAGAGCTTTCTGATAAGCTGCATTATTCACTATTATTCTTCCAATAGGTTTCTGATGTGAAAGTTGTAAAGAGTTGAGTTTCTCTTGAGATAATAATTTACAATTAAATGGAAACTGGCTGATCAGGCTTGACACAATGTTGTCAACATGATATCAAACGTGGGGACAGTACATTTGCATTTGCTGTCTGTAGAGTGAGATTATGCTAACAGCATGGAGCTGCCTCACGCCTGGAGGAACACAAAGAAACTCCACAATTGCAATTCTGAAATGCTTCTTGAAGAGGTGAAAATTATACCTGCTCCATGTTGTCTTCAAACTGCTCCTGTGGCAGAATAGCCTCTGGCTCTGCCTAGTGTTTGAGCTGCAGTTCTGGGCTTACCTCCCAGAGATGCACTATGGGACTAATGAACTACCAAACCTCTACGACTGCTTAAATTCTTATAATTAAACCATTTTTCCATAACTCAGATTTATTAAAATGATAGGACTCGGAGTGCAGTCTTTCATGAACATAACTGATATAATTTGTCAGCTTGCATTATTAGTGTTCTTTGTTTACAAAATGGAAACAGAGGAGAAATTTACTATCAGATTTTCCTGAAGCCCTATCACACTTGAACAACACAAAGTCTGTAACCTTATGTTTATTCATCTATATAGTATATATAGATGTCCAAACTGACTGCTTCCCTGCAAAAATGAGTAATTGCTCTATGATTTAGTGATGTCTGTGGATAATTTGATAAGTGTATATATTTATATGTTTTTATCACAGGTGTCTCTCTTTTTAGAAAGGTGCTAAACTTCTTCTCCAGGTTATAGGCAATTATCAGCTAAACACATTAGTGAATTGTGGTTCTGTCTAAAGAAATTTCTACATCTCTGTGTAGTATCCACAGAGATAACGTGTCAGATCAGAGAAATAACTACTCCCCCTGTGAACAGGGGTAGTTACTTGAGCAATACATGAGGGTTCGATTCATCCGGTAAAAAGGACAGAAAGACACAAATCGTAACAGGAAAAATACAATGGCTAGGGGCGTATTATATATATAAAGGACTTAAAAACTAAACTAGGTACATCAGCCCTCGCTGTCACTCGGAGATCCATGCAGAGGAGGTTCATTCATATGAAGGGCTCTTTTTAGTGCAGGTGCAGAGCTGCTTTGGGTGTGTATATTACGGAGGATTACAAATAACTTTAAGATTTGAGCATGGAAACAATGCTGAGCTGAGAGGGTGTGAAACGTGTGATGAGAAAAACATTTGCTTTTCATTCTGTTGTCCATTGTCATTAAAAAAAAAAATAAAAAATATTTCTCTTCCTGAAGGAATTCCATGGGAATTGCCAGAGCTGGAATGTGTGCCTTCAAAAGCAGCAGCACTTGGACTGTACCCAGCAAGCAGTGACAGTCAGGGAAGGAAGAACGGAAACCACTAATCTGTAGGAAAGAGCTCATCCTTTCCTTGAAGAGAATCCTATTTGTTATGCCCTAAGGGCAGGAACAGGATAGAGAAAAAATGGGGTTCAACTTGTTTGTTCTCTATGGAAAAAATATGCTGATACATAAGCTTTTTCCTCTTACCCATAGTTCTGCTTTTCAAATATTTTTTCTGAATAGAGGATGAATTGGTCCTTCACTTGTGTGTTCCCTTCTGAAAAGGGAGACAGGACTTTGAGATTATATTATAGTGCTTTCTATAATTACTTGCTAGAAGCTAACACAAAAGGGAAGTGTGAACATGTTTTCAGGAGCTACCAAATATAATGAGAAGGAAAAGCCTTTTCTTATTATTATTTATATTATCAGCACCAAAGAGCTCTAAGTCATAAACCAGGACCACATGGGGAACTATGATTCAGATGATAAGAGACAACACATGGATCAAGACAGCTAAAGGAGCACAGGAAACAATGAGGCAATGTTGGTCAGTATGAGAGAAAGCGTCTCAGTGCATTATTAGCTTAAACATTTCCTCATGTTTTTTGTAAGCATCACAGCAAGAGAGTTTTAATGAGGGATTTGAAGGAAGATAATGAGGTTGTGTGGCAGATGCTTGGAAAAAAGTCACAGAAGAGCTTGTTTAAAAATATCTGACAAATGGGTGATGGAAGCTGACATTATGGTCTAACTGGAGACAGAGATTGCTGGAGATGATAGGTAGGATAAAACGAGAAGGAATTTGAAGATGAAGGCAAATAACATATCTGATTCTTTAGAAAATCATAAATAGGTCTTGGTCAAAGCAGCTGACACTTCTGTTCCATTGGATTCTGTGTGAGGGCCTCAGAGTTTACCGCAGGAAGGGATGTTATAATGGTGGAGATTTGAAGTAAACTATGATAGGCTGGCTTTGTGGATGAATATGAATGGACATTCATTAAAGATGCTATGCAGAAGCATCTACAAAATTTAGACTGACATGTATCACATAGGACATTGATTTGTTTATAAAGGATCACTGATGTGATCTCAGTTTCCAGAGACATGCGAGACACGTTTTTATAAAGGGAAGCACTGGGTGATGTTGGGAGAAAATGGCATCAGTGGTGCACTCTGTCCCTCTTTTCTAATGTGGAACACTAAGAATCTTTTGTCTGGGCAATAAGTTGAATAATAATAACCATGCATACAAATGTACATTCTTGCAGACAAAAATACAGTGTGAGCAGTCATAGTGACAGGAACTCACTTCTGTCCATTTTTGTTGGACTGATATACCACCCCGTTAAGTTTTGTCAAAAGCTTTAGCTGGTTGCTTTGAATTTTAAATAATCCTCATCATTACAAGTTCAGTTGTAAGACTATACCAAAATGCTTTCAAAAAAAGTTATGTTCCCTGAAAATTTTAATACAGATGATCAAGGGAATTACTACATGCCAAAGTTGAGACCAGGTCATTAATGGGAGATTTGGGAAAAACTTGTACACACAATAGCTTTATTTTTTAGCTTTTATAGAAAAAAAGGCAAATATGTGTTCTTTGTGGAAAGCCTAAGCCTATAGAAAGAGTCAACATTGGAGATGACAAGCTAAGCTGTTTTGTGAAGTAGTTTTAAGGTACTTTAGCTGAGTAGTCCACAAAGGTAGTAGGAGTAAGAAACTAGTGTAATTAATGGGCAGAACCTCTAGACATTAAATTAATTATTTTCCTTAACATTCACAAGAGAGCGGGTGACAGATACTGGAAATAGACGTAAATTTCCTAGGAAAGGAAGAAAAAGTACTGAGTGAAATCAAGACCATACCTGAAGAGATGGTCAGGATATTAGAATGTCTAAAATCTAGCAAAGCTTCAGGGGCAGGTGAAGTCTGTCCCAGAGATGAGAAACACAAGAACCTGAGCAGGTATAGGCTAAGTTATAACAGAAGGAGAATGTTGAAAGACTTAAAAATGGTGACTAGAAACTGCGAGACAGGAAATTACTGATCTTTAAGCATCACTTCTGCTCTTGGGGATAGCAACATCTAAACACACACTTTTAGAAAGGTTTATTTGGTTACAGTTACTTCCTTAGGAAAGGAAGACATACAATTATTTTAAGTAGTGGTCTACCTCAATTGGAATAAAATCTAACAAGGGAGAGGGAGATAGGGATCTAAGTGGTGATGACTTTTAGAAGCTTTATCCATAACACGGTCTAAAAGACAAACCAGACATTTAAGAGCTTTTCTAGTCAGTCAGCATCTCTTTGCATGTATATGTATCTTCTTTTTCAGAGCTAGTGATTCCTTACAATATGTTCTGAGGGTTCAGTGGCACCAAGAAGGCTCTGCACCCATCAGATCCACAGTGCACTTGGTGCAGTTTGGGTTAAACGTTGGTCAGTGTCAACCGCAGCAACCAATGAAAAGTCAAGCTTAACTGAATAGGGAGAGATTTTTAGCTTCAGGAGATGAAAGAGTCCTGGCTTTAGCAGGTAGTGGCAAAAACAAATGAAGGCAAATGACTTCAGCCATTTTGCAAGGATAAGCATAATGAGAATTTTCATTTACTGGAGAAACACAAAGAAGCAGCAGTGTAGGTGAGTAAAATGATGCTAAGTAATGATTTGCAGCTGTGAAGAATTTGGCATTATAATACAAGTAAGCAAAATAATTCACACTTGCCTGGGATAGCTCAAGAAGGTGGTTCAGCCAACTGGTTTGTACACACCAGGTAGAAAAATGTGAGAGAATTGTAGGAGAAACAAGAGAAAAAAAATATAAAAATGACTAATCCACCATAGTGCCATGAAAATCAACATTAATCAGGAGGACGATCTAGATGAAAGAATGGTAAGCATATAACTAATTTTTCTATATAATGTGTAATAGTGGCAAACAAAGCAAGAAACCTCAAGGATACATATAGACAGCTATTGAATATAAATTATCTTTTAAATACTATAAAAATCACAAAATCTATGATTCAAATATCTCCATTGTCTTTGTCATTTAAAATCTTCTGATAATATCTTGATACATAGAGAATGTCCATGTGAAAATACATAGGCTAGTAATTCTGCAAAGGAAAGCATATGGATCTGTGTTTATTGCAGCCACAGTGTTTATTTCTAAAATAAAAATAAAAATATGTGTTTGCCGCCACTCAGGACAACAATCAGTCAAAGTGTTGGTAACAAACAAAATGCCATTAGTTCCATACTTACTTTGTAATAGACCTGCTCCATTTAAATATAAAATTGGTTATTACAAGCTAGCAACTGTGATATGGCTGTGACAACATAACCTGAGTTTTTCTTCCCTAGTGGAAATGTCAAGATTGTATTTTTTGTCTTTCTTTTTCTAACACAAAACCTCTCTACAAGACTCACTGTTTTTAACAGTGCTGGTTAATGACTTAAGACTGAAGTCTATCGAAGTGAATGAAAAGACTTTGTTGTGTTTTTGATCAATCCATGTGTCCTCTTGGATTTTGAACTTGTGGCTTTTCCATTCAGTAAGAAATTATTTCAATTATTTCCTCTTTACAGAGCAAGGGAGATTTACTTTTAATCAGACTTCCCCATTGAAGAATTTGTTTCTCAGGAGACACAAATCCAGTTTTCAGATTCAAAGCAGATTTTGAGGAGTCTAGGGGACAAGGAGGAAAGACCTTGCTAGATGCCTCAGAGAATCTGTGAGAAAGCACGCTGAAAGATCTTGCTTCATTTTCTGTTTCATGGTTCTGGAATTTTAAGGACTTAACTGGCAGGCTATAGACTTTCCCAGGGAGGACTGATCATATATCACAAAACCTGAAAGCTATAGAGTCAGTGGGAGCCATTGGAGAGATTACTTCGTATTGTTTCTTAGTGATGAATAACAGGCTTGAAATGCCATGGTGGGTTGGTGGTGAAAGTGCAAAAATTCTTCCCAGTCATGAAGAAGCACATTCTTCCTAGGGAAAAACATCGTAAAAGTCTGCTACCTTGCCATTCCTTAATGTTTCTGGTGTAAACATTTCTGCTTCTGCTACTAAACGGTTGTAGTAGTTTCCTAGACTAAGCAGATACTTTTTGCCATCCCATTGTCATTGCAAAGATCAACTGATCACTGATGCCAGATCTGCACCCTTTAAATCTTCCAAGTCAGACCTGCTTAGTTTGCTGACAAAAAGAAATTTCTGCATTCAGTACTGTGGAGTCAATAAAAATGTAGCTGTGGCAGAGCAAGGTGCATTCTCTTCTCCCTGAGGTACCATAATCATCAAATTGTAAGCTAAGATACAATTCCAGAAATAACATTGCACATAATAGTTGATGTATGAAGCAGAAAGAATATAGTTAATTTGCAGATGTGAATTTGAACTTTCATGTCCATCAGACAGGAAAATCTGTTTTTTACTGAAGACTGAGAACACTTTAAATGGAAGCCACTGATGGAAATATATATGGAATGCAAAAAGTGCTTGTATGGTCAATTTTCTATACAGGTGAACATTCTTATTTCTTCCTGTCAGCTTTACTGGGACTTTGTATTAATTTTCTTGCTGCTCTTTCTTATATATTTATCTGACTGTGAATTTTATCATGTTTTTTTCATTTTACAGAAATATATTTCTTGCTGCACAAGAAATGGCACCTCTTTAATGACTTAAATACAGGGGTTACAATTCAAAAGTGTGTAACACTTTCATTGCGATATTAGATTTCTATTTCTTTCTCTAGTCAGTGTCATTGTATGCATCTCTTGTCATAGAAACAGCTATTCTGGACAACAATGAAACACTAAATTTAGTCCTTGATTTTCAGATACCTCCAGGAACTGTACCTTAAGCTGCATCCCTGCTGGCCAGTTAGTGTTATTTTAGGATGTAGGAAGATTATTGCAGTGGAAGTTTAGCTATGATCTTAGATATTCTGTAATAAAAATCTATGTTCTTGCTTTTTCCCTGTAACAACTTGGTTTTGTTTATGGGCAAGTGACCTTGACCTACCTTGAATTTACTGCATGCTAAGGACAGGTGTGTGGGCTCTTACTAAGGATCAGCTGACATACAGTATCTGAACCTTTATGACTTCTTTTTTAAGTATCAGTGTGATCCCAGTAGACACACAGCTGGGAGTGCACCTTGCACACGGCCACATTTCTTTGCAACTTAGATATCTGTACCAGGACATGCCAGAGTATCTTCAGCTGGTACTTCATTTTTAGGAGATGGCAGGACTTAGCCCTGGCTAACTGGCTTTGCTACCCTGGTACCAGTTTCCTTCACATTTTTCAGAAAAGTTTATGGTTGGATGTTAAATAAGATATATTTAAATGTTTTTGTCCAGCAACAGTAGATTTCAGAATGGAGTAGGCTGAGAATTTCTTGGCAAAGCCCGTTTTTATCAAGACTGAAGGTATTCACTGCTAGATACAGTTCAAAATCTTCTTAAACACATTTGTTTTGTTCAGGAGATTTTTTTATCACAAACAAATGAGAGAGGAAAACTTTTGGGTGCAGGGTCAGGTGATGGTAGTATGCCCATCTCCATTTGCACAGTTGGTTATTTTTTGTTCTTCCAGTACAATTCTACTTAAATGTTGGCCATAAACCATGGCTGCATTTTAATATTGGCTGTGTACTTGTGATCTTTCTCTACTGATGCTTAAAAAGGGCATTGACTCTTCCTTTTATTTGATTTCTGTCTGCATTTATAAAATTAATCTCCCAGCCTCATGCTGCAATGAGCTGTGTCAGTGGAAGAGAGATAAGTTTCATTTTTTTGCCTTAAAACTTCTTCCAAAGTTGCAAAGAGTTTAGCACATTTACTTTCTCTTTTCAATTTTAACAAAGCCCTTGTCTTTTTTCTGCATTTCTATTTTATCCATGTCATTTTGGTTCTTTTGTTTTATACTTCACATTTTTTCCACACTCTTTTTCTTCCCTTCAAGCCTAGTTTATAGTCTCTGACAGGATTCTTTCTATGCTATCTGCCAAAACATCTGTTCCTTTTCTGAATAAAAAGCTTGCTTCTCCAGAAAGTGTCACACGGGTCCACACCAACTATAAACCTTCATTTCTCTCTGCGACTTTGCCAATGATGGACCAGCACTGGGAAGCTTTGTATTCTTGTCTGTCTTGTCTCATTTTTCATTATGTCCAATTCAGGTAGTTTATTGGGGGGATAAAAATGCCATAATTTAGATTTCAATGTACACATTTCCTTTCAAAATATGCTATTAGTTATTTGTACTTTCTATTTTTAATCTTACAATTATTTCCTGAACTTCTGGTTAAAGCAGATATTTATTAGCTTAAAATTGTTTCTGGATTCTGTCGCCCATTCCTTTCTGCTAGGACCACACTTGCTTACCAAAAATGCAATGTAACTGTCCTTGATTCTTCTTGGATCGATTTTTGGTGATGCTACAATATTGCAGACAAAATGGCATTCAGAGCAATTCTGGGTTCTCTTGAAGAAGTTGTGTAACTTTCAGTACTTCAGTTTTGCCACTTATAATTTTTAATGATTATAATATTTTTTCCGTAGTAGACAGATGATTTTATTGTAAAGTTCTTTGGCATCTTTAAGGAAAAGTGCTGTATTTGAACAGGATACTATTTTTATATTGTGTTCCCACAGTATAACAAAATTCATGTCAATAAATATTTTCCATATGACATTTTATAAATGGTCAATGCTAGCAATGAATCATTTCAATATTTCCACCAAATATGGAACGAGATATTTATTGTTTTCTATGTTGCAAAGTAAAGGAAAAAAGCAGCTTTCATATGTACTTTTCTGTGGCATACTTTGCTGTTGATATGTTGCTCAGATAGTCTCTTAACTATATTAATGACTAAGAGGAGAAGGTTTGCTGGTGAGTGGTTTTAAGTTCCTGAAAACATCTGAGCCTTAGTGTGATAAATAATATGTGAGAACAATGGATAGAACCTTCCCCCTGGAGTAACAGTAGCTGTTTTACTATTTCAGTCCCTTGAAGCTTTAATTAATTTTCACAGAAATGAATGAGAAATTTATTATTATTTTTCTGTTTCAATCTGCCAGTAGTTTCTTTGTCTTCTTCCCAGGGAAACTCTGTATTTCCATGGTAAGACTTGTAGCAGTTACTTCGGGGTTTGCCGTGTCAATCTGGTGTGGGGATGTGGAAACGTGCATTGTGCTCCATTGTTCCCTCTCTCTGCTAGACACAAAGAGGGCTTCTCATGGTGGCAGAGATTTGATAAATGCTGGGAAGCTGTGTAAAAAGCACTGCTAAGGAAATGGAATTCAAGTCCTCTCCATGGCTCAATCTCCCCTAGAACAGGTGGCCTGGCATACTGGCCACAAGTTCCTCTTGACTGAGTCCATCCAACCCCTCGTGCAGGGTATTTGTTTGTGGAAGCTGGCACGCTGCCTTCCTGGACAAGCTGCGACAACAGGAGGAGGACTGGGAATGGTTCAAAAGTCCTCGGTCTTTTTGTGGCTCTTACTATATTTTACTGTTCCTTTGAAGTGCTTAAGAGAGATTGGTGTATGATTTGTTATGTGAAAGTTTGAAAGTTCCTCGCCAAGGAAATATTTCTAACACAACAGGAAACACACTTTCTCGTTCAGCTTTCTGTAGGGACTCACATGTGTCTCTTGCTGAGATCTTAGGGCAAGACTTGTGAGAGATTTGTTTCCTTTCTTAACTTAAATCATCCAAAACATTAACTTAAAAATAATTTTTGTTGCCTATGTAGGCCTGCTGCAGTATGATCAAGACAACAGGAAAGTGAAAATGTTCTCAGTCATGGCAAATATTAATTACCCATTTCAGTGAGTTGATATTGACTGGGTTATTCAGAAACTGTGTGGAGCAGATTAGAATGTCAGTCATGCCAGTGTAGTTCTGGAGTAACTCCACTAAAATGCAATCCATTCGTACTGTAAATTGTTTTTGTTTGTACACTAGAAAACCAGTCCTCTCTTTTTGTCTCTTGAGGTACAACCAGAGCAGCTAGCCCGTCAAACTGATAAGCACCTTTCAATGTGTCCCTCTCTGTGAACCATCATGCAACTGCATTCATGAAGCACTGGTCTGAACTAGGTTCATACAGGAAACAGCTCACTCCAGTGAACATGTACAAACACAGTGATTTGTATTTATTTTGGAAGCTTTACATTTTTCAGTGGACAAAAATGAAAGAAATGAGGGATTAGCCAGTACTGTACAAGAAATACAGTGTAGACCTCTGGGCTAGAACTGTGCAAGCTATCTCTTGAACCAGAAAGCACAGAGCTGCATCAGCTCAGCACAGTGCCTAGGTCAATAAGCTCTGCTAACGTCTAATCAGCTTCTGTGCAGCACCATGTCCACACTGTCTGCTTTGAGGGACCTTGCAGGTATTTCTGTATGAGATATATCAGTCAGTACAATCTCAGGACAGCAGGCTCTACATTCCAGTTTGCAATGATGATGTGCTCTAAGCACTACAGAAAAGTAAACATAAGCCATATAGAGACGTCTTCAATAAGCGTGTTTGAAGCAGAAATATGGTTCTAGGCTTAGTTACAAACATGATCTTAAATCTTGTAAAAAAGCAATATATATTGACATACACATGTAAGAAGCGTGAACCTATGTGACAAACTGCAACAGTACTGGGCACTGGCATTTACAGGAAAATTAATGTTAGTTTAATGCCATTTTAATTTGTCAGACAATGTGCAGGTGCAACCCCATGTTCTTCCAGTTTTAAGCTTTGCAATAAGACTTGGGTGCATGGTAGACCATATTGCCTCTCCATTTCTTCTCTCTCATTTAGTGAATGTTAGTCTGAAATTATAATTGAATGTAAATTTGAAAATAACCAAGGAAAAAGATTAGATCTGGAGATAAGGAACTTAGAATAAAATAATCATATTCAGGAAAAAAAGAAAAAAACAACTCAAAGAAAATACTCTTCTTGCTGTAGCTTGAAATTTGAGGAGGGGAAAACCTTTTGTTCATCTCTTTGCTGTATGATCCTCTTTTTACAATGAAATTCAACACAAAGTGTATCTCAGCTGGTTTGGAATTATATTACCATCTGGGGGAAGATTTTGAAACAAGCCAAAACTAACAGATTTTCACCCAGCCCCTTAAGAATTCTAATTGCCAAGAGTTGGTCATTTCTTAGGAGCAAATTGACAGTGCAGTAGTGTGAGTCTGCAAGATCTTCTTGGCTGCAGATACTTTTTGCTTCATGTAGAATCACCTAGAGCTTGGCAGATATTTTTAATGTTCCTAGTTGTTTCATCTATACTTCATCTGGAAACTACAACCAAAGCTGTAATTAACATCGTCAAGTCTGAGCATATTCTTGATGATGCTGTTGGTTAAAAACTATGTTGAACAGAGGGGGTCAAGCTGAATGCCTCAGGGGCTCTATAGTGTACTTCAGAGTCCCTCAGTAGGGATTTGCAATTAAGTTGCCAGTTCAAATCCAGGAAAGGTCAAGAGTGATTAACACTCTTTTGTTCCATTGGTTAGTAGGAAACAGCTGTAAAATGAAGTGATGATCAAAATCCAATTCCTAGTAGATATTTTACATCATAAACACCAAACTCCTAATGATCCCTTGCTGGCAATCTGATTAGAATGGGCAGTAATTGAACAGGCACAGAAACTGCCATGCAGCCCTTACTGCATTTCCCCATAGCAAAAAGTACTGTCATTTTTGGACTGAAGGACAAGCTGAAAATTGCAGTCTCTCTGCCTAAGCATTTTGTATTCAGTTGATATATTTGGAAATCTTTCATTCTGAGTGAAACCAAATCATATTTTGGACCACAAATATAGCTGAAGATTATTTTAAGTGCTTTGAATAAAAAAGAACCTGCAATTTAAAACTGTCAGTTTTTTGAAAATTTTAAATATATGTCATCAGTCCTCAGTTGGATTAATCTGACATGGATCTGCTAAAAATTAGTTAAGTGGTAGTCAATGAAGCCAACAAAGGATCTGATTCTGCATTACTCAAAGTACACGATCATACTTGAAAATGCATGAGTAGTTGTAGAGAAAGTATGTCTTAGCTAAATTTTGTGCATTATACATACAATCCCTGCCATTCCTCTACTTCTTGGGCACCAAACAGGCTAGAGTTAGGATTAGGCGACAAGTTGAATGGTAGTGGCTTAGAATGAGGAGTTAGGCTTTCAGGTTGGGGCTTAGGCTTCAGGCATTTGGTTAGGGTTAAGACTATGATATTGCAAAACTGTAAAGTCCAAAGCTTGGTGTTCTCATTCTGTCCTGCAACTGGTGAGTAATAGAATGTCTGTCTTGTAAACGTGATGTCTTTAGACCATGTTGGTGTATCTGCTGTCCTCCCTGGAAAAATTGTTCTGAAATTACTGGAAAATCTATTATTTTAATTCATCCAGGATGTTACTGATTTCACTAGATGAAAATGCTTCCATATTTCAGCAACAGCATCCATAAGATGAATGCACAAAAAAGTTTCAGTGGGTGGATAAAATGCTTAAAAGATTTTGTAACAAGTACCAAATGGACCTTTCTTGCTGCCCTACAGTCCCTTGTCTTAGTTATCTATACAGCAAACTAAGAAAAGACTGTAAAGAGCCAGTAGCTTGAATAAGTTGAGTAGGATGTTGCTGGTTCCCAGTAAGATTATAAAATGATATTATTAGAATTTTATTAAGTGAATTTAAAACAATGGAGAATATTCTTGTTATTCACTAGGTAGCTAATGGACTGACAGCTGTTGACTGACAGCTGTTGACTGACAGCTGAAGGATAAAGGGGGAAATGAGGGATTCATATTTTGGAAGACAGATTACATTTGTATGATTACTATCATTTTTATCAGAGGAACATGTCAAGCATTTCTGACTACTGAGGGCAGGTGTTTCTGCTCCTGGAGAAAACTGGGACCTCTTAATGCTCTACAAGTGGGTTTCAGGCTTCTTGATGACATGGACTTAGTGAATTCAGTAACACAACCAATTTCTGAGCTGATTTTTTCCCTTGAGCTTGCATCCGTTTTAAAACAGCTAGTGCCATTTTGTATCTCAACCAGTTATTCAAATTAAATTTTTTTGGGACATCCTGGATGTGACAATGGAAAGAAACATCTAGAAATTTGTACTAACTCTTAGCTCTGTAGTTGAGTTAGGACATCACCAATATTTCTTCTTTTAGCTTTGCCTTTGCCAGATTTGTTTCAATGAGACAGCTCTGAAGGGCAGTGACTATATATATTTAGTTTCTAGTACACCTTAACCCAGACCGCAGGGTGGTCCATGAGCATTGCAGTAATAGTAATAATATATAACTAACTGTGGGTTTTGAAAGGATGTCTATTCTGCAAATACATTTCAAAGAAACACAGGCAGAAGTGTCATTTACTCCTTAAAAAATGGAACTACTAAGCATTTATATTTAAATTAAATGCTTTTACGAGTTCATTGGAAGTTATTTAGCAAGTATATGATAGCAAAGGCATGTTACCTATTGCCTTAGAATGAGGATTTTATTGCTTTTTCATAGTTTTCTTTTGTATCAGCATTTGGCAGATAACAAATGAAATTTGCTTGGTAAGGTTAAATTGTTTTGTGCTGCTGCTCAGCCACACAGATACAGAAGATGAGACAATGGAAAAAAGTTATTTGCTTTTTTGGGCAGACACAACAATATATTAATATATGGTGATCTTGACCTGTCTTTGAAGAAATTTTTTATTCTCTGAAAGGCAAAGAACTTAATTCCTGTCTGTATCACTCAATTGAAATCCTGATCATGCAGGAGGCTATACGAATGGAACTGCAGAGAGAAATGGCCCAAATAATTCAGTGCTGTCAGGTTACTGATGCTCAGAACAGTTTGAGGTCAAAGCAGAACGAACTTCAAGTATTGGTCAAAAAAAAAAAATGAAGGCTCTCTGGAGCTTGGTATGAAAAGTTCTGTGTCTCTGTCCATTTTCAGTACCACTGCTTTTGCTGAGTCATGCAGATTTGGCACCAATAGTGCCTCATTCTCCCTGAACTTGTTATACTTTAAGGATATGAAAACATGCTGTTAAGTAAATACTAAAGCCCAAACCTGTAAGGATTCCAGCTTATTTTTTATTCTTTATTTTTTTTTTTTAATTCAGAAAAATTCTGGAAACCAGACTTTGCAGGTTTCCCTTTAATCTAAGTCCATTTTGATAGGCCATTTTTTTTTGGTGTCCTCTTTTTTTTTTCTTTTTATGTACCTGAGAAGTCCTTATGGTGTAAGGTCAGAATAATAAATTTTATGTTTTTATTCTTTATGTATGAAAAGTAATATAATGCCATCACTACTTTATTACTCTGTAGTCATTCTGTTACTACACAACTTAAAATATTTCAAGCCATCAGCATTTGGAGGAAGTTCATAGGTGTAGGGCACTCCATTATAATTTGCCTTTAAAGACTACATTTCTTCCAGCCACCTGCCTAGAAATGCAGTTATGGATCAAGTTCTAAGGTGAGCTGAAGAGATGATAAACTGGGAATGTACTGTATTTGCACCAGTATAAGCAGTGCTCTAGCATTCCAGTATTTCTAAGTTGAGCTAATATTTCTTCTAAATGGAAATGATTGGAGCTTTTCTGAAAACCAAAATGTCTCAGGAGGGTTTGCAAGTCTGGTACTCAGGTTTTGGTTGCAAAAAGAAAAGTATTTCTGTAATTCAAAAGTGATCAGCAGAAGTCAGCAGGTGTAAAATAATCCTAAAGATGTCAGTTTATTAGACCTTGAACTATCTTGTATTCAACTTGCTCCAGTACATCTTAATATGGATTTAAGGCAATGTATCAGAACTACTCTATGTTACAGGAAAGGACTCATGGTCCTCCACAGACATGCTCCCAGCACTGCTCGTTATCCTAGAAATCAGCGTGCTGAAACGATGTTCATTCATTTTCTTCCAAAGTTTTTCATTCCAGTCCAAAAAAAATAGCAATGAATAACCTCCTTCAACTTATATGTCAATGCCCAAAGGACTTTTAACTCATCTCAATTTAAATTAATGACCTTAGTGATAGTACTAGCAATTGGACTGTGGCTCTCATGAGCCAGATATTTGCATATGGAATTTGATTAATCCTGCTGGCTATTAATTTTCACTTTAAATTAGGTATGATACTATTGCAGGAAGAAATTCTAAGGCTACTATTAGGTACAATGTTAATCTTCTATTGGGTGTTCCATTTTGTTTTGCTTGGCTGTGCTAGGTTCCCTCACTATGTGTGTTTGGCTCAACTCGGAAAGGTATCACAGACCTGAAAACTAATCTGTGCAAGTTCACTGCAAACAAGTACCCTACTGAACGAATATTACAAGTTCATAAGAGGTAGAGAAATCGATGTACGGTATCCCCTTCTAGTATTTTGTAAGTGTATTCCTCTTAATGGCATAATAGGTCTCTTGTGATACCTGTGTCCAGAGTCACAGAAAGACCAGCTAGGTAAGCAAATGGAGGTAGTACTTTTTCTGAGGCTACTTGGTCTGCCTGTATCCTGACTGAGTGAATGTACACTGACGGTAGAATGCTGTTCAGATCAAGAATAAATTTTGCCTGGATCTTGTAAATATTATATATGTTGTCTCCTAGTTTCCAATGAGACAATCCATATTTCCTTGTAATCTCTGCACTTTGGGAGCATTTGAACATGTTTATGTACCTCATAGCCAGGAAAGCAATGTGCAGCACTGAGCTTGCTGAGCAGAATCAGTGCCCATGTGCTGCTTACTGCTAAGTAGACCCCTCTAAGGATTAGCAGACCTTAACAAAACCATCAAGAAAATATCAATAAAAATTAATTGATTAACCCTGCAGTAGAACAGTGTTTAATCGTCCCCTTCCTTACCAGAACAACATTAAAGAAACATACCTCTTTCCTCAGCGATGGATTTTAATAGAATTTGATATCCATTGACAAAGTGATGGAATGATCAGTGCCTATTAAACAAACACAGTTAGAAAGGGAACATATTTCTTCTTCTGGTTGAAATTCAAACAGAAGAAAACTGTATCTACATTCTAATGCTCTTCTTTGGAAAAAAGTGGTAATAGACACATGAGCAATAAGATATTTTTGTAAAATGGTGGAGTATTTTAATTTTATTAAACTTTTACATTAACAGTGGTTGATTGGAAACTGTATGTAGAAAATGAGTAATACTAATAGAGCATTTTAATAGTGCACAGTGGCTTTGTCCATTATATAGTACCTGTATATCACACATTATAATCTTTTTCACCTTCTTCAGAAGATATGTCTACCCATATGAAAATGGACATTTTCTTCAGTGTGTTATATGTAAAGCAAACTAAGGTGCAAATTTTGATTAAAATGTGGTTCCGTGGTCTTTCATATAACATCTAATTTTATTTAATATTACTTTCTACATGTATGCAGAAAATGGCAAGCCAATATTAATAAAAGAAGGCTTATAGGAATGTGGTACAAGAACAATAGATCCTTAAAAAATTTATTTACCTAGCTAGACTTTCATTTCAAAGTTAGCAGAATTCTGTGATACTGGCATAAAACAGGGGTCTTAAAACTCTGTTAGACATTTTTAACCCACTTTAATTTATTCCATGGAAGTTTAATCCCCTGCTGAACGGAGATGGGGTGAATTTTCAAAAGTCATAATCCACTGAAGTAAAAAATCTTTAATGACAACATAGGCAGCAGGCTTCAAGAGTTTAGTTTAAATTCTTTCTAAAAATGTAAAACGTAGGGCAAGAGTTAATAGGATATTTCATACAGTTATATTTCAATCCTTTTCCAAATCTTCAGAAATTCACTTGCATCTCCACTATTAGAAATATTTGGGCTGAATCCCTACACTTCTAAGGCAAAAAGCAAAAAGCTGTAAAACTGTAATGGGAAGATTTTCACAGTGTATGATAAGTCATTTGGTCCTTCAGTTCACAGACTGTTATGAGGGCTAGTATCATATTTTCTAAATTGAATGATAGATGATGTTTTACAAAACAAACGTCTTCCATTCTGCCTTAACTAGGCAAGAAAATAAAAGCAAGCTATGCTATGTTAATCTTTCTGCTGCTCTAGGATTTTTACAATTAACTTTAGTGGTGGGTCAGGATTTGGCCCATAAATTGAGCTGAGAGAGTCCACGTATTACCTATGTGTTGCAAAGCCACAGTTTTACACTGGCCCTTGACTACCACCTTTGGAACTGGCCAGTTGTGGAAGTACCTGTCACTCAGACAAAACCTTTTTCTTTTTCTTTTTCTTTTGTTTTACCTGGAAGCTCCTCTACTGCCAGCCATAAACTTTTACAGCTTTGCCTGACCTGAACATCCAGGTATCAGGCTTCTGCCGGAACCACACAGGGAAAGTGCTGCTGCCTTGCCATTTTTTCTGTAGCCTGCTGGACAAGAATTTGGGTGGCATCAAATGAAGCTAGGAGGTGACTTGATCATAACAAATAGGAGAAGGTTCCTCAGGCAGTCTGAGGTTAAGAGGTGGAACTACTGGTTGCAGGGTGTTTCAGGTGCTGGAAGTTTCAGAGAGAAAAAGGCAAGTTCTTGTAGGCAATATTTGTTGAAAGTTATTAAATTCATAGCCACAGTACCAGTTTAAGAAGTCCTTGATCTGCAAAGGCTTGAGGATGGGAAAGATTTTCTGGTCGAAGTAGTACATTAGCTGATTTTGGATTCTTTGACAAAACCCAACTTTTAGCCATTGTTGAATACATCGTAGAGGATCAGATGGAATTTTGGTTTGACTTGTTACTGTTCTTAAGCTTTTAAATCAAATAAGCAAAGGCAATGACTTCCTTTTTCTCTAGGAGATACATCTTTGAAGGAAAAGCAAGAAGATTCTGTCTTTGAAAGACAAGAATGACAGCAGTACCTTTCTTCACCCCTGCTTTTCAAAACAAAAAGGTGGAATATTTCTTAGGGCTGGTGTTTCATCTCTTCCTGTTGTGGATTTGTGGTTTTGGTTCCTGGTTCAAAGTTCCCAGTCTTCTCCAGGCACTTGAAGGAGTCCGGATGTTTAATTCTGAATCTGGTTTTCACTCTGGAAGTTTGTGAAAGGGAAAAGAAAGTCATGGGTTCTTGTAAAGAGCTGTACTGCCACAGCGGAGAGGGTAGCACTAGCAGAGTGAAGCGGAGAAAAAAAGGAGAAAGAGAAAAATACCAATTAGGGAACTGCTTCCTGAAGAAATGTCTTCATAATTACAGTCTAAGTCTGGTGGATTTCAAGTGCCCATCTACCTTCAGATGACTAAACACTTTTTAAAAGCCTGCTTACTAAACATTTTTTTTTTGTCAATAGCAAACAAAATAGGCTCCAGAAGACTAGTTTCTCAGATTCTAAATACCTGTGAAAATTCTTTTTATGATTAAATCGAACCTGAAAGATAACAGAATAGTGTAAATCTGCACTGTTTCTGAAATGAAACCTTCACATGGGAAATTTCCTGTATCTAAAAGGATGAGCAATACTAGCAAATTTGCACACCTTGCTGTATGTGTAACACAGCACTAGCTTGAGCGTGCTGACAGGTGTATAAGGAACATTGGACATGAACATGGCTAGACTATATCAGAAAGTGTTTAGATAGAACAATTATTGTCCTACTTCCAGCTGGCAGCCTTTCTGTTCTCTCCATGGTGTTCTCTCTGGGGCAAATGATGCACCATAGGTCAGATTTTTCTTGCTTGCCCTTAGGCATCTATATGAAGAGCATTTATTCAGTCCTTGAAGGTTCATCAATAGCTCATAGAGACAGAGGTAGTTCTTTCTATTTCTCTCTCTTGATTATGGAATAAGCCTAGATGAATAATTTGTATCTAAGTTCTGAATTCCAGGTGAATGACGTGATCAGTGACATGATTCCCAGACTAGATCATGGACTGGGCCAGGACAGAACATGTTCTGACTCTTTCCTAACATGTGGTGGCAGGCTGTCACTTTCTTTCATCAGTCTGTTACCATTCACAGGACCTGTGGCATTGTCACAGCTTAGCCCACACTCAACATGAATGCAAGGGAGAGGAAATAAGACTCTGAAGCAAAATTTGACATGGTAATTCTTAAGTATTCTCGTTGGAAATCAACCATTGAAGGTGTTCTATCACTTTTGCATTTCCTGAAACTTGAGACGTGCTAGTTTTCAGACTTCTGTATAAAAGGCAATTGATATGGTGTAGAAGAACACTTAAATTGTAACTTGTGCTAGTTATTTTTCCTTTGCAGAACAGCTCACTGCAATATCATAGTATTTAATGATCAACAACTGTTGAGAATTATAATGTGCCTAAACAAAATAGTGTCTCTGATGTTTTATTAGTGCCCTCATCTTTCTGTGGTTACAAATTTTCTAATTAGTCTTTGATTCCTAATCAGATCTCAAACAGATATCAATTGATATAAGCGTTCTAAATTCAATGATGTTAAATTTCACTGAATTTATATCAGCTATCATCAGCTGAATTTTTATCAGCTTCTGATCTTGTATAACCCCTGTTTTGTCAATAATGAGAAAAGCTCAGATAGCCACATTTTTTTTTTTGGTAGCAGGGACTGTTTGGAACAAGCACAATAGTGTGTAGATTAAAACAAGAAAAATACAGCATTTAAAGCTGAGCTGAGCACAGTAGATAGTGTTAAGCTGATTTTTATGAATCCTAACATAGATCTACATAGTAAAAAACCAAACCAAACCAAACCAACACCTTCTGTCTGGTTTCTGTGTGACAAAAAAAAAAATCTATTTTTTATGTTTAAGTGAGTGATTTCTTTACAAAATATTATTGAAAACTTCAGGTGTTTCTTTTCCTATGGTCAGTAATGGAAGAAGGTCCCCATATGGATTCTGTAGGGCTCTGTGCAAGAACCTCTGCTGTTGAATATACTTTTAAGTGACCTGGGAAAGGTGAATGAGAAAGTTTATTGATGACACAAAATATTTTGGAGTAGAAAAGAGCCAGCAGTGGGGAATGTCAGACAGATCTTATCAGAATTAGTAAATAGGCAGTAAATTAAGGAATGAAATTCTGTGGTAGTAAACGTAATTGAAACACATGGGGAAAAAAAAAAAAAAATCCCAGCTTTGTATATAAATTGAATTGAGATTTTGAGGTAATGACAGTTCCATGTAAGTGTCAGTTCAATGCTCATTAGTGATCAAAACCAAATAAAATATCACTAAGTAGTAGAGGAAAAAGAGGGAACAGTTAGGAGGTCATTTGTCACTATACAAGACTATGGTTCTGGCTCATCTTGAACACTGTGCCATTCTGGACTCCTTGTCTTAAAGACAGAACTGGAAGTAGAACTGAGGAAGCTTCAGAGAAGGACAATAAGGAAATTCAAAGGTACAGGTATAGAATGTCTTCTATGTAAGTGATTATTCTTGTGACCCAGGAGGCTGGTACTCAAGGCTGTTTATTACTCTGAATAGGTATATCTGAGGCATGTACTGGTATCCTTGAAGTAGGCTTCTTTCTGTAGCTAGGATTCATCAAGTTTTCCACTCACTGATATTTGTAGAAAAAAAAAAAAAAGTAAAATGTAGCAGCAAAGAAAAGTAAGGAGGAGCATGGGAAATTTGGATAGAGACTGAATTTTCCATCTGGAGAATGAAGGGTTCTCCAAAGAAGGCAGCAGAGGCCAGGTTCAAAACCAAGAATAAGAGAACAGAGCTGTGGAGCTCATTGCTGAAGGGTGTTATGGAGGTTAAAAGTTTACAAAGAGTCAAAGTAGACAACTGCACAGAACAGCAGTTTACTGAGATGGAAAACATATACAGTAAGAATATATAGCAGAGGAAACTAGAAATATTTGACAGCTGGAAAGAAATTAGAGGATTATCATGCATGCCATGTTCTTGCTCTTCTCCAGCCATCTCTTACAGCTGCTGTTGGTGACAGGACATTTTTCTAAATGAGTCTTTGGTTTGATCCTGCGTAGTGACTTTCATGTTCTCATTTGATACACTAGAGCAGGATTTACTGTTCCATTTGTCAGATTCATCTGAGTTTGCATTTTTTTGATTGACCAATCCACATTCTTATTTGTTTCATGTCATATAGCATAAAGTCTTATAAGTTAAGAGTAGGGAGGTTTGTTTCTGGGAAATATTAACGTATGTGGTTTTCCACATTTGTCCTCCCTTTCTGAAGTACCAGTTTGTAACACGTGCAACTTCTTCACTGTGTTTTAGCCCCCCTTGTTATAATCTTCACTAACTTGCATTCTCAGTTTCTTTTTTTATGGCCTAATTTCTGTAGAATATTGGCTTTGACTTGCCTGGAAATTATTCACTGAATAAAATATTTTCATGCCACTTTTAAATTTGTACAGTGTGTAGACAGGTATAGGAAAAAAATTGATCAAAGTAGAAGTGTAATCTGGTTCCTAATTTTCCTCCACCTAATGCACAAGCAGGATTAATATGGGCAAAGTGAATCCAGCTAAAATTTTCTGAGTGCTGCCCTGCCTTGGTAGAAGTGTAGCTTATAGTTATGTTTATCAGTACTCTCCTACCTGTGCTTTATCTGAGATATCTGACTGAGGAAAGAAAGTTCTGATTTCTTTATACAGAGCACATGAAAACACAGCACTGCCAAGTTCTTACAGTTCTGTGCCAGCAAAAACGATCTGGGTTTTGATTACTTATTTACCTGAAGAGAGAGATTTTCTACCTTGAGCATTAGATTGTTTGTTTGCGTTTTCATTTACCCTCAAGTAGTCATACATTCAGAGGAATAAATACATAATTTCTAAAGCAATACTGTAATTATAGGTAATGAACTGTAATAGAGCTAGAATAAAAGCAAAAGAGTGAGAAATCAAGAGGCATTCTGTACCTCTTTCAATGACTATTTTTTTAATCTCAAATTGATGTCTTAAATTAATGTTAATATACCTATGGTTGATTTTACACTGAGAAGAGGGCCTAAATCATCACTTGAGGCCTCCATGGCTTCCCAAGATCCATTTACAACTTTATTTTCTCTGCTCCAAATGTTCAGGTTTGACCTGTCAAAGCATTCAGGGCTTGGTATCTTGAAAGAGAACCCAAACATTTCTGAGACGAATAAACTGTGTATCCTTTAGGAAGTCCTAAATAAACTACACATATTCATTAAAATATATTTAATGATGTTAAACATCATTATAAAAATTTCTTGACCCTCAAAAAGGAGGATACAGAATCTACGGAGTATTCTATTTTAATGGAGTAAAAATGATTTGCAGATCAATTCCTGTCTTTTTAATTATGCTTTGGGAAATTGTGCCCAGTAAAACCACTGTTTCTGCTCCTCTCCTACAATCAGAAGAAATGGAATAACCATACGTCATTATTCATTGGAAAAGTGTTTCCAGGTAGTCAGCTCCTTCTGTCTTTTTGATATCAGTAAACTTGACTATGTATTGGATATTCATACTTTCCATTAAAAGTACAAGACTGGAACCGAAGGTCATCTGCCATGCTTACTGAGTGCTTTTCAACTGACATTTGTAACCTTGGATAAACGTTTCTAAGTCTTTTTGCTCCTTACTACTTTTCTGTATGGACATTGCTGACATCATGAGCATACAAAACCACTTCTAGCTATGGAGTCATGGAGGAAATCCACCTTCTCAGCCCTTTTGAGATGTTAATACATTGCACTGTAGAAGCATTGTGGGTTAAGCCTGGTGGGCAGCTAAGCACCAGACCTCACTCACTCACTCACTTTCCACCTCCCCCAGTGGGACAGAAGGAGAGGAAAGGAAGAATAAAAACAAGAAAACTTAGGGGTCAAGATTTAAAAGAGAAGTTTATTAAGTGAAGGATAAGTGGAAGTATAGAGAAGAAAACAAAACAAAACAAGTGATGCAAAGGCAACATTCATAATCTCCAATGGGGAGAGTGATGTCCACCCAGTTCCTGAACAAAAGATGGTTAACCCTCCCTAAACCCCCCTGTTTTCCTTTCAATTGCTAAGCATGATGTTACACGGTATGGAATAGTTCTTTGGTTTGTTCAGGTCATCTGCTCAGTTGTGTCCTCTCACAACCTGTTGCACACCCCCCAATCTATTCATTTGAGGAGCCAAGAAAAATACAGAGAAGATGCTGAAGCTGTGCAAACACTATTCAGCAAGAGCTAGAACATTAGTGTGTTACCAGTGTTTGGGTCAAAATATAAACCACAGCACTGTATGAACTGCTATGAAGAAAATAAACTCTGTCCTAGCCAGCCCCAATGCCAGTGCACCGAACTTTTAGATCTTTCACCTAGGAGTGGCTATGGAAAAGAAGAAAACTCTTGTTATAGTGAACTTTCTGATAGACTATGCAAATTTCTGAATTACATGCAAATATACTCAAGTAAGAGGACAAAAAAGTCAACGTAGAATTTGGATGGCTCAGTGTTTTAGCTCTCCATTAGCCATTTTAAATTGACAGTTTTTTCATGTACTCCTAAAATAGGTCTATGTTTCAGTAATCTAGTTTTCACACTACTAAGTGCAAAATCTCATGGATTTATTATACACTATCTTTCTTGTATATTGCAGCCTTGTGGTTGGAAAGAAAAGAGATGGAAGAAAATTGTAGATTAGGTCACATGGAAACAACTGCTGCATTTGCAGAAATTCTATTACACAGCAATGCTCTGTATTATTGGGTATGTGAATCTCTGAGGATACATATAGCTGCTTTCTATAGCACATAGTATACTAACAGTATATGAAAAAGCAGTTGGCTGGAAAATGTTAGTGAAAAACAATGAATTCTAGAGCTTTTTTATTAACCCTTGTGGGCTGTTTTTTCTAGTGCTTGCCCAGACACTTGACTAGAGAGGGCAGGTTCAGGCCTTTAATCATGAATGCAGACAGTTACCCTCACTGAAAATCACAAATAGAGGTCTTGGGGCTAACTGCATGACTAGAAGTCTTTCAGGTATTACAAAATCAATGACAGTAACAATCAATTGTATTTGTTAGAACAGGTGAAGCAGTATAGCATGCATGTAATCTGAACCATCCATTTGCATGAAATATACTGTCTTTCAAGGAAACACATGTACTGGATTAGTCAGCAACTATTTCAGAAAATACCTACTTCCTTTTCTAGGTGTTCAGTTTTATACATCTGAAAAAAAGAGACCTTCTCCTTAAAAGGTTGTTGTACCATTACATTTTGTTACATAGAACTTGTAGTGTAATCCTATGAAATGTAAATCATCAGAAGCAGAAAGGAAAACAAAGGAAAAACAAGCTATGAGCAAAAAAAAATATAGTGGTAAGCAATCTGTATCCTACCCATAGATTGCAGGTATAGTAGCTCTGCTAGCTAATTGCTTAGATTCATAGTGATTCGACAGATTCATGCTAGACAGGCACAATTTTCCTTTTGGTCACATTTGTTTTCTTATTTTGCACTCCTTCTCTATATGCCACAGCAAAATTATATTCTGAGTCTCTTTCTCTCTCCATGTGACATCTTCATTGCTGCTTCATTAACCAGCACACCATCAGTGCATTTCATTACAGCTTCTCTCCTGGCTCACTGTGTTGATGCTAAGATGCAGCTACAAACTGGCTATCAAAATGCTAGTCTGTGTTTTAATACTTCCTTCCATTTAAAAGAGGAGGAAGTAATCATTTTGGCAAAATCCTAAATAAATGCATACTGTATCTATTACCTTTACTGGTCCCCCAACCTGAAATGCACTATGGAAGTATAGTGTGGGATGTGACAGATTTATTTACCTATTTGTTTACTGTAAAAGGATGAGGACATATCTCCTATGTGATCAGTGTATTAAGAAAATTTAGACTGATTTTATATATGTGCCTTCAGCTGACCTTGAAAAAGTAGTGAAGTTAATGAAAGCATGCTTCAGTTCCATGATTGTTAGGGAATGAAAAGGCCATGCTGTGATAGATATCCTCTGTGACATATATTATACGTCCAGTTGTACCAGTAGGGAGCGGACATGATTTAAATACTAGATGGTTTCCAAGGGGTTCCAAGGGTTGGGAATACACTAAATTCATTTTTAAGTGAAGAGAAAGATGTAACTGCAAGTATGGTAAAAGCATGTAAATCAGTTCCAGAACACAGAGGAATGAAACAGACATAGTCAGAATCTCTGATGTAGCCCTGAAAAGAGAAGTAAGAAACTTGACATCCTCTTCAGAGCAGTTAAAATGTTAAAAAATGTGGAAGAGTGTCTCGTGCAAATTTTTAGGGGAAGTGGGACTAAGGTTGTTGTCAGTCCCTTCCTGCCTACTTGCTGCCCCCTGCCAATTCCAGCCCTCCCTGCTACACTCTGTCAGACTCTCTAACAGTGCTGCATGTGTGCAGCTGTGAGGATGCATCTGTTCTCTGTTTTTCACACAATTAAGGCAAAGTGAAAAAATATAAATTAGACAAATTGCTCTGACACTAAATTATGTGAAAAACGATGTCTTAGATGTATGATTTTGTAGGAACTTGGTGCAAGACTGTCTCTTTCAAAACAACATGATTTTGCAGAATTTTTTAATACTACTTTTAAATTAGTGGCCCTATTCTTATTGTAAATACACAAATGGCTTCTTGTCTTGCACAGGTCACTTTTTGATTTGGGGAGGTAGGCTTGAAAAAAGAAGTGAAGTGAGGAAGGAGAAATGTATGTCATATTAGAGACACACAAGGCAAATCAGTGGCTAATCTGTAAGGAACTGTAAGCAAAGACTGTGACTCCTCTTGCATAAACTGAGGTATGGTACACAGTATGTACAGCTGTTGATACAAAACTCATTAAATTTTTCATTATTCTATTATTTATATTGTAGTTGTGACTGAAGGTCCCTGTAAAGAACACAGACTGATGTGTACTCATAAAAGGAGTGGGGGAATTATATTATTAGGTATTATTAGATTTATAATGACATGGACTCTGAACATGATCAGGCTGGCACCACCAAGACAGCACCCTGACGGTGGACTCTAGAGGCAGCAAAAATAAACAAATATGACTCTGAAGGTAGAAGACACAGTCGCTTTGCAGAGAGAACATTCAAGCAAGCGTATGTCACTCTGAGAGGAGAAATGGCCAGTGAAAGCCACATATAGACTAGACGATGGCATGGCTGTGTACCTTAGTCTTTACAGTACTTTGTTACATACTCATCACTTACAGACATCATAAGAGAAGTAACTTTCAGGCTGAAGAATAAAGTGAATGGCTGGGATTAAATCTGAAGGCCACTGTAAAAGACTGGCAAAAGAGAATTAAGTAATAACTACTTGGAAAGAAGAGGAAAATAGATATTTCTGTTTTGCTTTACTGAGTACAGAGATACAATTTAATTTATAAAAAAAATTCCTTATGATTTTGAAATCTGATCATTTTGGTTTCAGGTGGGAATGATGTTACGTATCGCATATCTCAAGATATTATTTCTTTCTTCTTCCCTTCTTTCTTTTTCAGGTTACCTGTGCAAATTTAACAAATGGAGGAAAAGCAGAACTTCTAAAATCAGGAAGCTCCAAATCCATATTAAAGCACATATGGACAGAAAGTAGCAAAGACTTGTCCATCAGCCGACTGCTGTCACAGACTTTTCGTGGAAAGGAAAATGAAACAGATTTGGACCTGCGGTATGATGCCCCAGAAACTTATTCTGAGCAAGATCTCTGGGACTGGCTGAGGAACTCCACAGACCTGCAAGAGCCTCGGCCCAGAGCAAAGAGGCGGCCCATTGTCAAGACGGGGAAATTTAAGAAAATGTTTGGCTGGGGCGATTTTCATTCCAACATCAAGACTGTGAAGCTAAATCTGTTAATAACAGGGAAAATCGTTGACCATGGCAATGGGACGTTTAGTGTTTACTTCAGGCATAACTCCACTGGTCAAGGGAATGTATCTGTAAGCCTAGTGCCCCCTACAAAAATAGTGGAATTTGACTTGGCACAACAGACGGTGATTGATGCCAAAGATTCCAAGTCCTTTAACTGTCGAATCGAGTACGAAAAAGTTGACAAGGCTACCAAGAACACACTCTGCAACTATGACCCTTCAAAAACCTGTTATCAGGAGCAGACCCAAAGCCATGTGTCATGGCTCTGCTCCAAGCCCTTTAAAGTAATCTGTATTTACATTTCCTTTTATAGTACAGATTATAAACTAGTACAGAAGGTGTGTCCTGATTACAACTACCACAGTGACACACCCTACTTCCCATCAGGGTGAGGACCAACCTGTGTCTGAGACTGAAGCCTGGGGAATAAAAGAGGTCGTATGACAGGGCTGCAACCTCACGGAGCAAGGCCACATCTATTGCCTGGAATGTGTCTACCTGCTGCTGCTGATGTCAAATGGCTGCAAATATGTTAGTGGAAAACAATCTAATGTAATTTTTGCCCAGTCAGCTCCATGTATCAATCTAGCTGTAAATCACTATGGATTTGAAATAAAACCATACACATACACAGAGACACACACTCTTTTCAGCTCACAGCTATTGAGATTCCTGTTAAGAAAGCTTTCATTTTCTGATATCTAAGGTTTCAGGATAACCTGTTTTCAAGCAAAATGGATTAACTATACAAAGAATGGTTTCTAACGCAGACTGTTATGGAAATCTCTTTGAAAGTCCTTTGAGTACACGCCAATCAATAATCCCCACTCATGCATTCTACTGCTTGGAGTAGCTGTACTGGTAAATATTACTGTAGGAGTAAATACTTGTTAAAGTGGGAAAAATGTGCATCTAGAGTTCAGTATTCCTTATTATATGAACACAGCAAAGTATTGTGACTTTTTTCCAGCATACAGTAGGCACATTCGAGGTGGTTTTAGGTGGCTCTTCTTCCATGGAGTGAGCTCGTTACTAGTAAAGATGGGCAAACATTTTGAATTTACATGTGGGCAGACATTCTGGTGTCATATTTCTCTGACCCTTTAATCTCTGATTCTTTAAACCTGGTTGAGTTTAGGCCAGCTAAGCTACTTATAAACTTTCCTACTGATCTCTATGAAGTGAAATGCCTGGCAGAGAACATGTAAGTTGTAAGTGGCTGTCTTATCTTTATTACAAAATATTGTAACAAATTCAATATCCTAGTCTTCATTTGTATGAATGGTTTGTATTGTACATAATTTAACCAGTGTTATTTGAGCTGCTTATTAATATTAACTTGTAATTGTCTCTCTGCTTGTTATTGGTTAAAAACAATCAAGGAAAAGAGGAATCCATTCTATCAATGTAGCTGTAAACTCCATTTAAAGACAGAACTATGTACAAAGCATTTATTCAGCTGAAGTATTGTTGAAAGCTATACATATACGACATTACAGTCTGTCTGTATTTAGATATTTTATTTCCAGAGGAAAAAAATGAACTGTACACAGAAATAAAAAAAATCTTAAAGTTGAGTTTCAATATGTACTGTGTAGATAGTAGTTTAAATGGTTCTGGCAAGTGGATAACTCTCCAAGTCTGACATGGTTTTCAATCTTGTCTTTTTGCAGATGTATATATACATACATATATTTATAAATCTGTGTGTGTGCATGTTTGTGTGTGTATGTGTGTGTGTGTGCCAATAAATATAGACATGTATGTAGAATATATAAAAAAATTATTGGGCCCTATTCCTAGCAAGAAAGTCTTATTACCGAATGTTCTTGCTAACATGAGTGGAAGCCCCTACTCAGAGAAGAAATTACAGAAGCAGGGCTTTGTTAAAAATGATTCATTATAATTTAGAAGTGGGAAAACATGGAGCTGCTCTCTGTGTACACATGTACACAGGCCAGCCTTTGCCTTAATTCTAGCCTTGTCTGAGGCTCCTTGTGGAATGAAGAAATCCCTTTTTATGGTACAAGGAAATTTTCTTCCTATAAAAATAAAGCTCATAGATTATATATATATATATATGTGTGTATATATATATATATAGTGTGTATGTGTGTGTGTGTGTGTGTATAGTGGCATACTTTACCCCCAGCATCCAGATAAACAGCAACTGTAAAAAGTCCATGCCCAAAAGAAGGCTGCTCAAAGAAGAACTCAGCATTTATCTCATATCTTTCAGAATTATCATTCATGGCAATGCTTGCTTCTCCCTTCCTCCCTCACTCCCAGATTCTGTGCTCTTGTGTCAAAGCTGTGAATGCTGATATGGGTCGGCTTCCAAATATGCCCAGCATCATGAACAGCTTCTCCAAAGTCCCCAGAAACTAATGTTTCAAGAAGAACAGAACTTTGTAACCACTTCCAGTTGTGGACCTCTCTTGCTGAAATGTGCAGAACCTAAACGAGAATGAAACAAAGCAAACTGATAACATTATTGGCAAGTAAATATTGTCCCATTGAAGTATAAGTAGGACAGGAGACTTCCTCCTTATTATTACTTCGGCTTCTGTAAACAGATATGCTTGTGGGAATTTCTTCATTATCTATGGTATTTTCCAGGACAAACTTATGGCCCCAGACCCTGTGTAGATTTGGAGAAATAAATTGTACAAGCCATATAGTCCAGATTCTGATCTCAATCAGGAATATGCTGAGATACTTTTTTTTTTTTTTTCTTTGACAGGAATTGTGATTATACTGGTAGTGTTTCCTCATTTGTGCACTATGGAAAGTGGCTGTTTTGAATATAAACCATAAAGTAATTTGTGCTATGACCAACAGTAAAATCTTATCTCTCTTAAAGTCAATGGGAATTTTGCTATTGAGTTCAATACAAATTTCCATTTAATAGTATGTAGAATTCCAGTGTTAAATATGATTAGCAATTTAGCAATTTGTATTATGATTGAGCATTACATGCTCTGTGTTCTCATTTCTATTTCTGGAAAAGGGATGTGAAATTCTGTTAGCAGTACAGTTTCAATATTTTTTTTAACGTTCCATAAATATATGAAGTAGATACATTCTGTTCACATATATGTTTGTCAGCTTTTCAAATAACATCAATACAAGAAGGAATTATTCATCATGCAAGGGTTTTGATTCTTAATTGTGGTAGCTGGTACCTTATCCGTCTCTGTCACAATCAGTCATATTTTCAGTCTTAAGCCTTTGAAGAGCTTTCTGTTCTTCATGGGCATTCTTGAGTTTGAACTTGGAAGAGTTCTTTTGGTGATCTGGTTGTGAAATAGTGATCTGATATCAAAATATATAATGTGTTACTTAGGTGTTAGTTCATTGCTTTTCATTCAGTCTCTTTGGGAAATATTTCCTGTTTGCTAACTTTGCTAGAGAATGTTTTTAGTTTTGCTATTTGAAAAAAGAATTTAATGAACATGAATATGTTTATTCAGTTAAACAATGTATATATGAGTATCTGGGTCATGAACAATGCCTTAATAGAGTGCTGGGCCAGGCAAAGGTTGCCTCACTATAACTCATTAATTCTAGATGTAATAAAGATGCGTATCCTTTAAAGTATATTTTTAGGGCTAAGAAGGTTGAGTTATCTGTTTTTAAGAAATGAAGGGACTGTTTTTGTTAAATTACTTTTTTTAAAAAAAACACCAACATTTAAAGCATACTTTTTGTCTTACTTTTGCTACATAGAGAAGTCACAAATAGGAATATTTTAATTAAACCAATTATTCATGTTGCAAAAATACATGGATCATGCACTCTAGCAAAGATCAATATGCTAAATTTGCCTTGGATAAGTAGTGATAGAACCTATGTGTCAGCTCCTGTGCTTCTGAGAAAAAGAATCTAAGATATAGGAAACAGGTGGTTTTATATCGCAAAAATCACTGATCAAAGTTCTAAATAGTGATGGAAAACTGGAAGACTTTCACTTGTTAGTTTTATCAAAATTCTTCAGCATGGGACAGAAAATATAATTTCTTCCCTCCTTGTGAAGTCACTCAAAGTTTTATCCCTTTTTGCCCTTTTCCCAAGTTTGCATGATAGTAAGCAAACTAATAAACTCATCTTTACAAAGCCGTTGTCTTTCAAAGTTTCATTTACTTAAAAAGTATGATGTCAGAAACTGTTTAAATTTACTGTATTAATTTACAATGAACTAAGAAATGTTCAAACTCCATTTATAGGAGAGCAGAGAACAGTTTTACTGTGATCAAATCTTTACAACTTCCTGCATTCTGAATCTTATGCTGTAACTTGGAATCCTGTAGGACTATTGTAAACTACCCTGAAAAAAATGTGTTAGAGAATTCTGGAGAAAAAAAGAGATTACAAAATATCTGCTACTTTTATGGCAAAACCAACTTAAATCTCAGGCGTCTGATCTGAAGACTTATTCTTCACCAGAAGACACTGAACCTCAGTCTTAGCATCTGATGAGTCCTCCATGTCCTTCTGTGGCAGAAGTGGTCAAATTGTATCTGACTGCATCTAGAAATGGAAGAGAATCATGTCTCAAATGGCTGCATCAAGGATTGGTTGTGCTAGGATATGCATAATACAGAAACATATACAATACCTATCAGAAACAGCTTTGATGCCAAGAACTTTTGATTTTCAAAATGGTGTACTGCAGAGTTCTTGTAAATTGTGTATTTATAAATTTTTTATGAAATAGTTTTTTTTTTTTAGGTTTTTTTTTTTTTAAAGTATGCACAGTTCTAAAAAAGTATCATTTTTAAAGTACTCATGTATACATCAGTTGAAAACAAACATTCCTGAGCCTTTGCAAAACTTCTGATTCCACTGTAACAGTCTGGAACTCATGAGAAGTGAAGAAATTGGTTTATTTTGTGTATGTATTAAAAAATTGAAACCTTGGTTAACATCATTCATACTAAAGCCCTTTGAGGAGTTACCTGCTACCACTGAGTATGAGTATGAACACTTTTTCCGAAACCATTTTGACAACAGAAGCATAGGCTATTGCCTAATAGAAATGTTGGGGGTTTTTTTGTTTGTTTTGTTTGTTTCTTTTTTTTTTTTGTGTGTGTGTGTGTTTGTGTGTTTTTGGTTTTGTTTGGTTTTGTTTGATTGTTTTTTTTTTTTTTTACATTTTCAAGAATGGGGATTATATTACTGAAATTATGCTAAAATCCACAATTAGTTAACGTTCCACATAAATTTGAGAAACTCAGTATCTATGGATAAGGTTAACACTTTTTGCTGTTTGTGAAAGGAACAATCATTAAAATTAAATGGTAATTTGTGAAGATACAATAAACTACAGGACCGTGGGAGTATTGTGTTTCCTTGGGTAGTACGCACCTGGCAATATGATCTACTATGTGTAGCATAACCTCTTCAAAAGGGTTGATGCATCCTGTCACTCAAAAGAAATACTTTTCATTGTTGTATATATTCCCTACTAAATTAAGTACTATCATTACCCAGACCAACAAGGAGATCACTTTGTTCTGTGCAGGAGTTTATTTTCTCATTGGAATATGTCTATATTATTTTTTAATTCTGTTAGATGGGCACAGCCAGTGCATCTCTGCTTCAGCTTGGACTCATACGCTATGCATGCTACACATAATTTTAAATCTTTTATATTAATTTGCCCTTGGGATAAAGAAACAAATGTAGTTTTTTGTAGGTGCTTTATATCAGGGCTAAACTAATAACTTACTTGAACTTTAATTCTGAGAAAGCTGTAGTCTCATTGTCAAAGACAGGATTTCAGAAGATGGAGCATGTGTGATATTTATTCCTAGCTCCTACCTCAGCCATGTAGTAAGTAGGGATATTGCTATGAGGGAAGGCTTTAGTGGTCTGTGAAATGAACTTCTGCTTGTTGTTAACAGGAAATTAGAGGGACTAAAAAACTGCATAAAGTTGAAACATGTCATAGGCATCAGCAAAGATGTGGAAGTTAGCCATTTCAAAAAGTAAGTTAGATACTTTGTCCAGTATTTTATGGATGGGGTACTGAGTTCCTGGGAAAAGCCCAGTGCACTTACAGATCTGTTCATCATTGAAAAAAAAAGAAAAAACAGAGTTGGAAGAGGCATAAACAACATGAGACCTTCAATTCCTCATCTAGGTCACAGCAAATCTAAAATGAGATGCAAAAGCCTACTTAGAAACAGGTAACCTAAGGGAAAATTAGTTCACTTACGAAGTGTGAATAAAAGTCATATTAATTCTAAGAGTATCCAACAGCTATAGTTGTGGTGAAATTTATTATGCCATATTTATTAAGAATCTTTCAATTTCTTGGGTGGAAGTGGAGGATTTTTATTAGTCATATAGTGGGAAAGTGACGAGAATAAAGCTGGATTTTTTTGCAAGGAAGTTTCAATAATTGCAACATACTCCCTCCAGTGGTAAATACTCTGGACTCCATTCTACTGGCTACATTTAGAACCCAGTACTGTTATTGCTGATGATGAATGAAACAGAAATAATAGAGCTTGGCTGGCAGAGATTGTGATGATCTCGTATTCATGACTTTTTTTTTTAAATTTTATTTTGTTTGTTTGTTTTGTTTCTGTTTGCTTGTTTGTTTTTAATCTAGTTGTATAAGAAGGACATTTATGTAACAATCATTCATTTTAACCCTCCAAATGTGAAGTTCACTCATAAACTGTATGAAAGGGACTGATATATAGGTGTGTGACACAGGTGCCATAGTCTTCATTTTGCTAATGACCTGTAGGTCATTTCCAGTTAATAATGTGGGCAGTCAGTAGCAACACAGCTGGTGTGCCAATGACACTTTAACAAGCTGATTCCCAAATGGATCTTCTATGACTTCAGAACGATTAATGAATACTTTTAGCTGATGAACTTCAGTAGTATTTCAGATGGAATCCCAATGATAGAGTGTCATCACCCCTCTCTAAAGAAATCCCTGCATGTTCATAGTTCTAATGGTCTCTCTCAGGTCTCAAACTACAAACAATTTACTTCTAATGAGCAGTCCCCTATTGCTTCTAATAGATATGGCAAACCTTAATTATACTGTTTTGCAGTGCTCTTTCTCACCATTTGAGTTTTGAAGTAGCAGACTTTGGACATCTTAGTAGCTGATTTCCCACACCACTATTTTCTCCAGCTCTCTCTCTTTAGGTCCATTTTTAATTCACTCCTAAACTCACAGATGTAAAAATCACCTGTGAACTTCATTAGCAAATTAATTAGACCTACTTCTAGATTGCTGCTGTGATGTCATGTATAAAAAATACTTTATTGTTCTTTTCTGACTACTTTCTGGTGTGCCTTCTTCCCTGTTTAATGTGTTTTCCCTTAATCTTCTTTTTGGTTGAACTCATTTCACCCATTTCATATCACATGTGAGTAGTGTTCCACACTATTGCATTTTACACATATGAGGGGATGAAATACATAATTACATATTTTACTAAAATTGAGCCAATGACTCATTAACCCATTTAGAAATAATAGGTAAAAAAAGTGGTAGTGGTACTTATAATTAATCCTCAGGTGAAGATTTAAGTATGCCATAAAAAATAAGTAAGTCCTTTATTCATAGGTCTGGAAATTGATATAAAGAAGTTGTTACCTGTAAGCATCTAAATATCACCAAAAGGCAAAGTGATTTGGTTGGAGGTAGAAGAAATCAATAAAAGAATTTTACACTATTGCTAGTAAATACATACTATTTGTATTTACTTTCCTACTATTCCTTGTATGTTTCTAGGTAACAGACTAATATAAAGTTGTGATTGCCAGTCTGTAGGCTCATTCTTTGCCTTCCACTACTCTAGCAGGTACTGATGTTTAATCTCTCAGTTTTAGATCTTTTCCACTTGCTGTCTTTGTGGAAGAGAGGTGTGGTATACTCAAGGACTTCTCTTTTTAGGATATCTGGATCATAAGATGTGTTGAACCCATTATAACCTGTAAGATGTAAAGTCACTTTAGAACTTGTTCAGTTATTCAAATGATATATGGATAACCAGGAGAACATAGAACACCAATTAAATAATCAATATGCAAATGAATAATAAAATAACACATGGAAATATAAGCATAGTTTTATATCTAATGGTAAACATCATATTTTTATTATTCTTTGAATGATAAGTATGATATTATTATCTCTTTTTACATATAGAGAAGATGCAGAAGATAAGTTAGACAAACACTGAAAACTGCATGGTAAAAGATAAGACATAAAATTAGAGTCACAGTAACTTGCTGTCAGGCTTCAATCAATAGATGTTGCTGCCTTGCAACTAATTGCAAAGAATATATCTGAGCCAAGTACAGGCCACTTAAAGATCTACATTGCCATAGATTTAATGAGGTAGTGGAAAGGGAGTTAGAAACCTGTTTAATTCTGAGCTCCTGCACAGAAAAAAGGTTCAAGAATGCTAAGACCACACTTCCTCTTCCTCTTCCTTTTTCTCCTATTTCTTGTCCTTCTTGTCCTTGTCCTTGTCCTCGTCCTCCTCCTCCTCCTTCTCCTTCTCCTTCTCCTTCTCCTTCTCCTTCTCCTTCTCCTTCTCCTTCTCCTTCTCCTTCTCCTTCTTCCCCTTCCCCTTCCCCTTCTCCTCCTTCCCCTTCTCCTTCTCTTCCTTCCCCTTCCTCTTCCCCTTCCCCTTCCCCTTCCCCTTTCCCTTCCCCTTCCCCTTCTCCTTTTCCACCTTTCCACCTTTCTTCCTTTCCCCCTTTTCTCCTTTTCTCCTTTTCTCTTTCTCCTTCTTTCTCTGGTCCTGCTTGCTCTTATGACTGGCACGTCTTGCTTCCATTGCTGACCTGCTCTTCTACCCTTCAGCATGGTATACCTCAGCATTTCCATAATATCGAATATCACCATTGAAAATGAAACAATTATTTCCTTCCAAATCTGTGTGGACTAAAAGAATAAACAAGAGTTTCTTTCACAGGATTCCTTTACATCTCTGAAGGCTGTTACCAGACTCAGCCATGAGACATCAATTTTCTAGACTAAGCAGTTTCAGTTCTTATAGCATGTTTGACTGCCTATGACTGCTCTAAAACTTGACTAACCTTACAAGCATGGATCTCTGGAAAAAACAGATTATTCTGCCTGATGTCATACAACAGTGAGCAAAGCAGACTATGAATAATTTTCTTCTGTTTCTTTCTAAATACTAGTAAGTATTGTATATGATACCATTATCATAGTTATTTTTCATAATTTATCACTGACTGCGCTGCTTATACTGACTGCAACTTGTTTATGCAGTACCGCTATATAACTTATAATTCCACATCTTCTGTTTGTGTATTTGATTTTTTCTCCCTAAGGGAGTATTTACACTGGTAAATTGCAGTAAGATATGGTACAAATTTACAGCACACCAGCTTCTCTATGCCGTCTTCCCTTGTGGATACTTGTAGCCTGCGCTAATGTAGACTCTGTGCAGCATGTGGAGTAAATGACATCACACAGAGCTACACTTGCTCCTTAGCAAGAGTGTCAGCATGAAAAGTTAATATGCAGCAGCAAGTGTACTGCAAATTCGTGCTTTAGCTTGCTGTACAAACCTGCTTATGTAGACAAGCCCCAAGTGTAGTGCTCTGCACTTGTCTCTATTGAATTTTCTGTTATTGATTTCAGACCATTCCCCTCATTTATCAAAATGATTTTGGTATTCAATAATGTATCCCTCTCCTGTACTTTTCCCTTTCAAAGTTACAACATCAGCTTCTCGTAGTCTTTAGTGATACTGTAAATCACTGCAAGATGGTACAGGTGCAGTCTTAACATAGCCAGAAAAAATAAGATGGTATTTTTACAGTTACAGTTTTTATACTACAGTCACTCAAGTTTGAAGAAATGATTATTTGATGACTAACAAAAAAAATCACCAGATTATTCACCAGAAGAGATAACTTTCATGTGTTGAGGCAATGAGATACTTTTATCATATATCTGCTCTTGGGAGGAAGGAAGGTCAGAAGCTCTACACGTCAAGTAGAATTTCATGTGTAAAGTCAAGGCAGAGAAGTGTTTCTCATGGAACTAGTGACAATTAATAAAGGCCTAATTCCTTCTCTTATTAATGAGTGAAATAATTCTCCAGGGGAGTAGATCTGTAGTCTCTTTGTGATTTATGATGACAGTTCCTAATAGATTAGAAATAGCACTTACCTTTGGACTGTTAATATGTATGTGTTACAAATACAGTCTTTGTCTGGAACAGATATTCCACTTTGGGGAAATGGCTTCCTTATAACTCTAAAACAAATCTCTATGTTTTATTTGGTACCACATGCCTAAGATAAGCTATGCAAGGTCGCATTCTGTGTTAATACTACCTTCTAATCAAAACAATAATTTTTGACCTTTATAAATATTTTCTTTTGATCATAATTAATTTTTGGTCATTTATTTTTAAGCTGGATTTGGTCCATCTTTATAAAATTTTACATGCAAATATTTGAAAGACAAAGGTCACCTATAGCTATTTTTTACACTGTTTAAGTATTAGTTGTCAGTTCTCTGTTTCCCTCTGGTTCTTACATGGTTATCATAACGCATGGAGTAGCTTCATGTGAAAACAAAGGTGCAGGTTTATTTGGTTACCTGCAGGCAGAGTCAGACTTTGCCAGTGCTCTGATCTGAATGGATATGAGGACAAAGCCATGTAGCTTCATTCACAAACTCTCCTGTGCTAGTAAACCTCTGTGATGGGTTTAAATGTGAGAACACCACTGAGGTGATTCAGTTGCGCAGCTTTGGGCTGGAGGAAGGTAAGTTCACAGGATAAGCAAAGTCAGTTCCAGCCTGGCTGTAAAAAAATACATGGATAAATTTGTGGAGCCTGGACTGAAACTGAGGAAATGCTTTCATTTAACACTGGTCACCTTTGTGCAGGCTGTTGGTAAAATAAGTTTTCCATTTCTTCTTTTCCCCGCCTGTTGTCTCCAGTCACTCAGTCTTATCTTTTCCTCTGAATCAGATCTCATGACTGTTTCAGCACAAGTTGAATCAGCCCTCAGTCCTTTATTTCCTTCAAAGAACTGAACAAAGATTTATCTTTTAAAATAGGCAGGGTTCATCCTCACCATTCCTATGTGAACCATCTAGTTATAACACTTGCCTTGAAAGTGGAAGATGTGAATTCAGTTTTCTGCCAACTTCTCCCCTGTAGCTGCATTTTCTAAGGCTGCAATTCCTATTTTCTGTTCTACATTCTCAGAAAAAGTCTACAAGTCTACCAGATCTACTGCTTCCAAGGATTCAAGAAGAGAAATGTCTCAGGCTTAGGCATATGTTAGGTACTCAAATGTTTATTGTGGTCAGTACTTTAGCAGAGTAGGAACTTTCAAGTATCCTGGAGTTTTATTGTTAAAAATTGAGAGAAGTGTAGATTTCACCTCCTTTCCTGACAGACAACAGATGAACAAGGGCAAATTTTGCCTGAAATCTATTCAAGATGATTGTATGGCCAGTCATCAGCTAAGCAAGAATTTTGTGAAAATGTGTGTTCACTGTCATAAGAACAAGATTGATGAACTTCAAGGTGCATTTGTCCTTCTGTGAACCTAACCTCTACAGCTTAATTAAACAGATGAAAGACCATTTATATTGCAATGTAGGGCAGTGACTCTCTATTTACTTGTTCACTGATTAGTCAAAATACTCTGAGTTTATTTACAGTGTTGTTCACTACTAGAACTGAAATACCAATTATTTTCAGTTGATTCACAACCTGGTCACTGCAAATTGGCTCATTTCCTACAGACATTCTGTCAGAGGTGAGTCCTTCCACTTTTCAATTATTTCTATTTCTGTTGCAATTAGTTATGTTAACCATCAGCCTTAGCACGGGACAGTGTGGAACCTTGCCTTTCCAAGGACCATGCTGCTGGGAGGAGACAATGACTGCTGAGAAGCTCTTCCATGTGGTACCACATCAGCTCTTGCATCTATATAGTCTATTCTTATCCATGCTGCTTTCTGCTGTTCAAGGAAGGAAGATAGATTTGCCTCATTTTCCTGCCGATGGCCATTTCTGCATGCCCTGTGTGAAGATCCTCACACTTTCCTCTGTCCTCTTCACTGCTGCTCTAGACAATTATGTAAGGGCCTTTACTGTACATATTCCACTTGAAGAAAAGCCATTCTGCTAAAAGATGACAACATTTCTTCATCTACAATTACAGGTCATTGTTTTGAAGTTTATGAAAAGAGCTATTGAAGAGTATCATTATTGCCAATCTTTTCTTCGTAAATTTGAACTATCATCTGCCCTTAGTGTATTGAAAAAATCATGTACAGACAATCTGAGTCACAAAGAGTAGTTTGGGAGGTCTGTGAACTGAAAATTGCTGGTTATAAGAGATTTGAGTGTAAACTCTGTCTGCCAATCAGACAGTACCATCTGCAAATGGGTACAGTGCATTTCATTTAAGAGTTGATATTTTCTTTTGTGTGTATTTTCAGCTGTGGAATGAAGTACCATGATCTAGCATTTCACTATTCAGATAAGTCACATTGCATCATTTTCATAGAGATCACAGTTACAAGGTCAAATTTACACTCTGAGGAGGTCAAGTCTTGGAAGTATTCACATTGGATCAACTTTTGGTCTATATTCCCTGTCATTCTTTGCTTAAATAAAAGCACTAACATGATTTGAAGTACCCAGTTTTGGAGCAGTCTCAAGTACATATCTGACTGTTCATGTGATACCTAATTTCAAGCTCAATGAAATCTGTGACAAGATTCACATTGGAGTCACTGGATTTTCTGTGAGGATTTTAGTGAATGCTACCACAACGTGAAGACATCACAGGGTACATGAAGTTGTATCTGTCTCATAGAGTGAATCTACTCAATGAGATGGACAAGATGGTGAAATAATTCTTTCCTTTCTCTGTTTTTGAGATGCAAGATCTAGTCAGTGGATATATTACTTTGTGGCTTGTCTTCCTCATCCTCAACACTAAACACCACTTCATCCCACTCCCAGGGGACATAGAGTGTGGCTTTGATACTGCAACAGGAAGAGCCCCACAAAACATACTGTTTCCCTTCAGGCAATTACAAAAAGAGGAACGGAACTATTGCTTTTTGATGTTTGTCATACAGCTATTTATCTATTGCTTACTTTATTACTTAATATTTACATAATGGCATCTGTTATCTCAGCCATTGTGGAGCCACAAACACAGACAGTCCCTGTTCCAAAACCTAGTTAAACTGAGATGAGAGCTTGAAAGTGATTATGGATAATAAAAAGGCAAGTTAGGGAGGAAGAGGAGGAAAAGGATATATGGAGATAGGGCCCAAAGCTATCTAAATACTGCCACACCCTATTGCTAAGACAAAATATGTATTACATAAGTATGCTCTGAAATGGTCTCATCAAACACCTGATACCTTGTAGCCTTGTAAAATGAAAACTTCAAGGACAAGCATAAGGGTATACAGGAAATCAACACTCAAGAGAAGAGTGATAGAATAATTGTGAGAAAGAAATCCAGCGTGAGAGCAAGATAGAAAAAGAGATAATAAAACCTGCCAGCCTATTCCAGCAGCCACAGGGCAGGTTTCTGTACCGTGCACCATTTTAAGGTGTAGATAGACCGTTGGTTTTAAACTTCTTTTAGTTTCCACATCTGTTTTCTGTACCGCTTCACTTGATGGGTCTTCCTGTCTCAAGAGGAAGACACTTCTGAACGTGTCTTTTTTTTTTTTTTTCTGTGTAATTTAATTACTAAATAGCCTGATCTCATCCTGACTGGAAGCTGAATTTAGTTTGGTTGGTTTAGTAAGGGACCCTGCAGAACACTAGTGCCCATAATCCAGATTCAGCCTGATTTTCTCTACCATGATATATAGTAGTCTTCTGAAATACTTTTCTGAGGTGCTTAACCATATCTTTCAAACTAGATAATGTGGGGCATCTTGCCATCAAAGACCACTATAGGCTTCCTCAAGTTCAGATATTTGCTCTGTTAAGCACAACAGTACCTCAGGAATTGTCTAAATGGTCAGGGGCTGCCACTTGTACATGACCCTTCCCAGTGTTATTAGCTGGTCAGACTGGCTCATACCAATAAATCCATTTGAGAAGTAAGGATTGGTAACAGGAACACAGTCACATATAGACCTGTCTAAATGGCTCTAGAGTCTCAGCTAGCTTTGATGACTCTGTTTTGGAACATGTGGAGCTGGTGCGTAACAGTCACCACCTGCCCATGGGGAATGGCCATACATCTTAAAAAAATGACCCTAAGGATTTATGCCATTGAAGAACAGAGCTTGCAATATTTTCTTCTGTAGCACCCTCTGTGAACTTCCAGCAATATGTCATAACCCAGGTGAGACATTAAATGGTCTCATTGCTTTAAATTCCATGGAGTTGCATTTAGCCTATAGGTAGTAAAAAGTGCTCTACTACATGAAAGCACCTATGGATTTTTTTTATTTTTATTTTTATTTTTTTTTTTTTTTTTTCAGATCAGATATCTGCTACTAGACCTGCTTTCTTTATGGACAGATAGAAGCTGCATGAATTGATAAACAACCTCTATATGTGTGAACTGCTTGATATTGTATTTCACTGACTACTTTAGTTATATTTGGGTAATTTGGCACATATCATGTAGAAAACACAGTAAACTGGTCACTAAGGTTTTGCTATTTTTTTTTTCCCCCCAGAACAATGTAATTTTCTTTTCTGAATTCATTCTACTTATGCTAAGCTTGCTGTCTATTATACCTTGGAGTCCTAGTGATTATCTGAATTTTTAGTACATTTTTTGGCAGAAACCATTACAAAGCCTGAAAACATTTCCATCATTTATATATATCCAGACAACTTCAAGTGATTTTATTCTAATGTAAGTTTTCTTTTTCATAACCCTAAAGAATATTTGATGTGCTTTTGTCAATATGCTAATTTTAATGTGTGGTAGAAGAGCTGCTGTGAGTGAGCAGAGTCAATTTTGTAAAAACATTCAGCACGGCCCACATTTGAATCTGTGCTTTTGGTACATAGAGTCTAAATACTCCATTTCCATTGAAAATCATCTTTAGAAAACATATTTCACTTCATTTCACACTGTGTTAATTGTGTAACACACTGTAACCATTACCTTTTACCAGCCACATTTGCTCATGTAATGGGAAATGATGACTTTAACAAGGAATTATTAGATCTGTTTGATCTGAGAGTGCACATGTGGACAATAGGGGCTGCTGGCTGGAACATGCACCGTTTTCTCCCCCTATGAGTACATAATTGAATTACAAGTCTCATTTTAGGAAGAAAAAAAGTGTCAGTAAGCCTCATGTTTTGTAGCTAGCCCTGCTGAGCGGCAAATTTTATTTAACGTTACTAAATGAACATGGGACATTTAGTGTTAAGTCAAAGTTAGTTTAAAATATGTCAGATTTTCTAAAAGGAAAGCAGATAATTAAAACTGATTTCATTGTATGTTAGAAAAGTTTTGGACTATTTTTTCATTAAATACTGCTATGCCTTTGAAGTATGATACTGGGGGTCAAAGCTCTATTACAAACAGGAGGAACACATGGAAGTATCAGAAGGCAGTGTTTGACATTCTATCTAATGAGAAAACTGTATTTTTCAGTAGTGTTGCTTTGAATGAAATGTTTCTGGATTTGTTGCTTGGGGAAGTGAGAGACTTACCCGTGAGACACATGTCTTATGGGAATATAAGCCCTGAATGTATGATATTTAACTCTGCCATTGCCATCTACTCTTAACTAATGGAATAGTCATGATTTTTGTTCTAGAAATTGAGAAAGAGAAGTGAAACACCACTCCAAAATGACCTGGTAACCTGAAGTCCAGTTTTCATAAATCACTGGGAGATGTAGGAGTTTTGGGATATCTACCCTGCACTGCTGTGGGGAGAAAAGACATCTCTCTTTCTTAACTGAAGTTTCTCCCATTCAGCAGCTATGCCGCTCTCAGCAGGGTTCTTAGTCCAAGCAAGAATCCCATTCTGGGAGCATAAATACACTTATTGGAGTGAACCTGAACTGATGTGACTATTCAACCTCAAGACCTGAGACACAACCTCTGTGAAACATCCTGTTATAAGTTATAGCTGTAGCCCTAAGTCTCCTTGACAGTCACTTGCTAGGGCTTTCAAAATAATTTAGACTTCCAAACCAACAGATTGGTGCTTAGATTCAACGTATTGGCACTGCTGCTGTTTTCACAGCTATAACTACAGTCTAACCTCCCAGGTGTCCAATTCAGTTATGTGTGTAGTCTCTGGCAACCGGCAACTTCAAAGCAACCAAAGTACTGCTGCAACTTTCCCTACTGATTAGCTGGTCAGAGCACTAGCTCCAGCCTTGAGGCCTTGAAGATGGACTATTACAGAAGCTGGGAACATCTAGTTTGTGAATGATATATCATTCACATAAAATGCCTTACGTTTTCTATCTTGTAAACTGTAATGGAAGGGCCAGATTAAAGTCCCTAACAGCTGGAATATCTGCATAAACAACAGCTAAGTGGCACCAGCTGTGTCTGAAAGAGGAACTGTAAATAGGAAGAGAGACTGAGAAACCTGTTTTCATGTGAGATGCACAGTGGTACAAGTTATCTGCCTTGGTGGTATCAAATCCAGCTCCTTAATCCTTCCACTTCTTGCTTCCACTCTTCCCATGACCTTTATGTGGTACATCCTGGATGTCTACCTAGAAGCTTAGTTAAACCTGCCTAGGACAACTGAGAGCATGTTTGATCAGCTAAAAGACCCATAAATCCTTCTAAAACTTATAGCCCAAAGACTTGTCTAAAAGATTGTACAGGTGAATACACTGTTAAGTGGCCCTGTGGATGTCTTCTGTGCTAAGTGTTAGGATGCCTATGGACTGCAGCACATACTGGGCTTTCAGGTCAGTGCAGCTCACAGATGTGGTGCTCAGCAGATGCAGGTCTTGTAGCATCATGACGGCCCAAGAGGCCAAATTATACCTGTGAGGTGGGATGTAGCTGAACTTGATCATTACAGCCCCACCAAAGGGTGGTACTGCTGAACTGTCAGCCCAGTTCCTTGTAACTTCTGGTCTGTCTTTCCTCACACTCCCCTGGTTTCACTAGCCCATATTTGCCAAAATTGATCTTTAAAGCCCTTATATACTTCAAATACTTTTCAAAATGATTGTGAGATACCTCAGTCACAGAATCAGAATCACCAAATCATTGAGGTTGAAGGGATGTCTGGAAGTCATCTTGTCCAACCCTCCTCAGGCAGGGTCACCTAGAGCAGGTTGTTCAGGGCCAGGTCCAGATGGCTTATAAATATATCCAAGGATGTAGAGTACAAAACCTGTTTGGGCAACCTGTGCCAGTGCTCCCTCACTCTCAGAGCAAAAGTGTTTTCTGATGTTTAGACAGAATCTTCAGTGTTTCAGTTTGTGCCCCTTGCCTGTTCTGTCACTGGGCATCACTGAAAAGAGCCTGGCTCTGTCTTTGCTGTCTCCCTTTAGGTATTTATGCACTTTGGTGAGATTTCTCCTGAGCCGCCTTTGAGCTCAATAGTTCTACTTGTATGCAGGGTTCTCCAGTCCCTTACTCATCCCTGTGACACTTTAGTGGGTTGTTCTCAGCATATTCACATGTCTCTTTTACTGAGGAACCCAGAACTGGACGTAGTATTCCAGGTGTGGCCTCAGCAGTGCTGAACAGAAGAGAAGGATCACATCCCTTGACCTGCTAGTAGCAGCCCTCCTGATGAAGCCCAGGACACTTAGCCTTTTTTGCTGCAAGGTCAAAGTCACTTACTTTCTTACAAAACTGTAAATAAAGGTAAACAAAATGCTATCTTTTTTTTTTTTTTTTTTTTTTCACTCTTTGCCTAATCTTCCAAAGCCAGATAATTAAATATTGTTGTGCATAATTTTATTTTTAAATTCCAAACCAGCTGAACTAGGTCTTGCACTCAGTGCAGAACAAGCAGAAATCAAAAGTTGTGTTGAACCTCAGACAGTGCTACATGCTGGTGCACCTTTACATGTCAGGGTGGTTCTATTTATTTCAGCGAGATCAGGCTTGTATTAATAAAGTCTCCAGAATACAAGAAATGACTCCATCCTCTCTTAACCCTCTTTTATCTAGATCTATGTGCAAATAACGACTAGCAATGTATTTTGAAAGTTGCTAAATTATTATCTTAATACTATTTATACATCAATATATTAGTTTTTTCAGCAGAATTTGACTCATTTCAGCAGACCTAAAATGCCTACCTCTGTGCAACAGCAAACACTTTGGATTTTCAGTGCCCTAAGGCATGTATGCAAAATGGAGGCTTGATAGAAATATAATCTATGTATCTCAACAATTTATTTACAAAAGTCTCAAGTTAGATATCTAAAACTATGCATTCTGATACAATGTCTGATTTTCAGTAAGGCAAGGGCCTCACACCCACCCTGCAACCACTGTAGGAGGTTACTGATATTAACCATTCATAAAATACTGTGCAAAAAGAAAGCATCTGTCATTCCCACATCCAGCGAAGGCAGCTTTTAGTGGAGTAAAGCTATCTCTTTGCTATCTTTCAAGTCTGCTATGCTACATTTTGAATATAAGGACAATGTAAAGTCATTCTGAATCTAGTAAGATATTGTATTTTCCTCTGAAATTGGTATTATTTTGATGCCTCTCACTCTCTGCATTAGTTTTGAGATTCACTGCCTCTTAGAATATGCTATCAGAAATGTCAGTGCGTTTCCGGGCAGCTTAATGGAAATATTTTTTGTGGCTTTGATTTTTCTTCATTACATTGTTATTTATTTAGCTTATATGATGGAACGCAGATAAGTTGGACTTTGCTCATATTCCATATCACATTGGTTTGAATTACAATGCTCAAGACTCCCAGTAAGCGAAAGCAAAATTGGACAGATTACATATTTGATAAGATTACTATCCCCTCTTTTAAGTAATATTAAAATCGACTCTCTGAATATAATCAAGAATTTGTCTGGTTATCTTTAATTGATCTCCCTAGAAAGATAGTACAAACTGCAAATGAAATTGCAGTACATTACAAATCAAAGCAATAATATAAAATCAGAGAGTAAAACAAAATGGCAATTTGTGCCTATCTTGGACCTTAAAAGTTATAACTTGTCTCTAGCTGACAGGAGAGGTCATCTCCTGTGTATGGAAACAGTAAGTAAAGTGAGACATCTAGAACAAGACAAAACTACATACTCAATGTCAAGATGTCAAACAATGTTTTACTTCTTTGTGGGTGTGGTTAGATTTGATAAATTTATAAAGAGAATCTGGAACAAAAGTAACATTTCCATAAATGTTTTCTTAGGCATTACCAATCACAGAGGATTCAAGGTATTTAAATTTCATTGCTGTCTTTATTTGAGAACATTCCACTATTCTTATTTTACTTTCCTGTTGCATTTTCTGCAAGGCAGTAGGTAGAGCACCAGGCTCCAGCTATTTTAAAAGTTTGAAATCTGTTAGACTAGTGACTTATAGGTAGGTGCTTGGAAAGTCCTTCAAGGTCCCTTCTTTTATGAGGTATGTGCACAATCCTGTTGCCTTTGGAGTCATCACCTTTCCAGTTGTGGTTGAAAGTACACAGTCCGCTCTAGATCCCAGCAAGTGCTTGTAGCGTTGCACGTATTAGGCCAGCTCTTACAATTCTCAGTCATTTCTTACAGATTTAACAGGACCTCTGGTCACTGGAGCATACCATCCTCATTGTGGTATCCTTAACATCATTATTCATTGATCTTGCTACTTTAGCACTTAAAGTGCCCCAGCCTGGATCCCCTACTGTATTAGGTATTGTGGAAACCATTGAATCAGCTAAATAAGTTCTTTCTTTTGCCTATATACTGTCAGTGGTGTTTCTCTATGGAGAAAAAGACAAATATGTGTTCATATGTGTGAAGGGTCCTTCTTGATGCCCTTGTTGTACACTTTGGCATTCAGGTTCCCCCTGAATCCTTCTCTTCTCCAGGGTGAACAAGCCCAGTTCTTTCTCTGACAGTAGGCTTAATTTTTGTGAATAGTCATGGCATTCTTGTACATAAACCTGTAATTTTTATCTTATCTGACCAGAAAGTCAGTTTTTATAAAGACTGTGTATGCCTAGTTGCTATGAAGTTCATACTCACATTGGATGCAATGTGCTGACAGGTCCAATACTGCTAAAATAAATATTTGTCTTAATTTTTTCTGCAGTGAAAAGAGAGTTTAGGGAGAAGTTTAGAATGATGAGAATGGAGAGTTGTTTTATTGTTTCTAATGGTTATGATAATCATGAAATCACAGAGAGCTGCATAGCTGACAGAGGTGATTACTATCCAGAAACAATAGTGATCTTTATAAGACTGCTCTGTGTCATAGGAAAGAGGTGAGATCTATACCTGAATGGCTGACTGCCATTACAGGTCTATGAAGTCCTACAGTCTTCATGATGAAAAAACTCTTCTCAGATACCAGAAGCAGCATTTGCCACAGTTCCTCTATGAGGCATCTCCAGGAGAATTTTGAGACAAATTGCAAACTGCTGAAGTTGGTCAGATTCCAAATATTATCAGATTTTAATCTAAAGTGATTATTCAGAAAATGTAGTTATTCTTTTCTGATTCACTGTCAGACAAGCTAACACTGATTATCTAAATCTATTCATAGTTCTTTCAAATATTATTTGAAACAAATTACTTGATGTCCAAAACAATTTTCACTCTGTACAAAACACACAGAAAAAACAATCTCGGCCTTGAAGAGGTCAGGATCAAATCTAAGATAGGTCACAATGAATGCAATAAACAACAAGACAGGGAGAAGAAAATCTTGAAAGGATAGGGATGAAAAAAGTTTAATAGTTTCATGGCTTGCCACACACATATACAGAGCTTGGTACTTACAACTCATGTAGAAGTTTTTCCTTGTTTTATATGCCTGGTTAGAAGATTCATTTCATGTCAGTATATAAGCAAGCTAATGCAAGTGAAAGTGCTACATCCAAAGGTTCTGGATTTCAGTTGCGAGAAAGGTATTTCCTCACAGACACTGTGCAGCTGCAGTTGTTTTTCCATTTACTAGACTGATAAAGCATTTGAGTAAATGAAGGTCTGCAAAGTTTCTGAGTGTTAACATCAGGTACAAATTACAGAATTTACTTAATGCTGTAAAAGTACTTGTATTTTTCTCTCTTTCCATCTGCATTATTCTAGTCATCTATTACGTTGGACAACTTTGTTTTTAATGTCTATATCACACTGTACAGAGCACATCTTAATGCAGTTGTATTATTTGTCTCTGTTCTCATAAAATTTGCTAAGATTTATTCTTTAAGACATACAAAATGAGTGAGGATTTTCCATTCAAAGTGTGTTAAATTAGTTTTGTATCTTTGGTCTGTCAATACATTTAGAAAGAATATTCTACTTTTGCTTGAACATATAGAATTTCAATGAACAATTTGTAGACTGTTTTAACTGTTTCATAGAACTTAGCCTGGAGAAAAGGAGGCTAAGGGGAGACCTTATCACCCTCTACAATTACCCAAAAGGAAGTTGTAGTGATGTGGGTGTTGGTCTCTTTTCGCAAGTAACAAGTGATAAGACAATAGGAAATGGTCTCCAGTTGCACCAGGGGAGGTTTAGACTGGATATTAGGAAAAAATTGTTCATGGAAAGGGTTGTCAAGCACTGGAACAGAATGGTTAGCAAGTGGTTGAGTCACTGTCTCTGGAGGTATTTAAAAGATGTGTAGACATGGTGCTTAGGGACACGGTTTAGTGGTGGACTTGGCAGTGCCACCTTAATGGTTGGACTCGATGAACTTAAAGGTCTTTTTGAAACTAAAGGATTCTATGATTCTATGAATGACCACTTGTTGTCAAATAAACTTTCAAAGCAAGTGATGACATAGTGACGAATATTAATCTCACCTTTATCAGAAGGCTGAAAATGTACATTCAGTTAAAGAAGATGAAAGACCTGACAATGGACACTCCAAAGTCCTAGTGGCAGTTACTATGTCCACAGTTCAACTCAAAAACTAACATAAAAGTCTTATTAAAACATGCTTGCCAAAATACCCAGAGGACAAACAATATAAAAGGTATGTGTGTGGGGGCAATGACATTGAAGGTTTCTGATGAACAGCTGGTGTTAAATTAGGCTGAAGGTAGAGCTTTCGACAGGAACATCAGGAAACTATTTTGGAGAATAAGTGTTGATAAAGGTAGTAGGACTTGTGTATTTTTTAATGTGATATTAATAGATTTCTTCACCTAGCAGTCATAAAAACAACAAAAAATTCCTTTTGACAAGCAAGAAAGATCTTTTAGGAGGGTCAATCAAAGAAGGTTATTCAGTAATAATAAGATAAACAAAAGCAGGTTTATGATTTATAACACTGAAATCTGGAAAAATCTCAGAGAAACCTTAACATCTGCAGGTCAAAGATGTCTTGTATTGATAGCTTAAATAAGGAAAAAAAACTATAGGAAAAGACTGAATTCAGGTGTATATGACAGAATATCGTCTCCAGAAGTTGAGTAAAAGCATATTAGACAAGAGAAAAATTTCATTTGCAAGCATAAAATAAATCCGTAAAAATCAATTGGAGAATTACAATATTTTACTACACATAGCACAATCGTTATGAAACAAACTACCAACTTGCTGATATGATCTCAATAGTATATTGTATATAAGATTTTAGGAATATTTTAAAGACGTAAAAAAATTAAGTCATGAAGGAAAACAGAAAAAAGGATAATATATTCAAATGAACTTTGATAATGACTAAGTTTGTGAATGCAAAAGAAGACTGGACAAACTTGAGAAGTCTTAACTTCTGTAGGCTGACCTTTGAATGGTTAAGAATACTAGTTAGTGCACTCACTGAAGACAGAAAACCTTGTGGAAGAATCAGAATCTCTGAATTGTAGATTAATATTTCAGTTAATGATGTTAATGAAAGGTAATGTTATACTGGAAAAGGTACAGAGAAGGCTACTAGGATGAGCGAATGATCTACAAGTCTACCTTACTGCAAATTTTAGAGCCTGGTTTGTTTGGTATAGAAGATGAAGCCTGAGAGACACATAAATATCTTGTGTTTGGGAAGAGTGAAAACCAGAGAGGGACTAAAATGGTTTAAACAAAAAGAAAGCTAGTGAAAAAAGCCCCAGATAAGCCCATATTCAGTAAGGTCATTATGACAAGTGTCAGGCAACACTAACAGAGCTGTATGACTTCTACATCAGTGTTAGTCTGTTGAGTATGCAGTGTAAATCAGTTACAGAAGAGATCTGGAGAGGGATTGTATTTCATTGCACATGTAATACACTGGAATGGTAAGCAGATATGCAAAAGAAACAGGAGACACAAAGAGTTAGTGCAACAATTAGGAGTGATTTCAGGTTTGACTTGAATACATGGCTATACCTAAAGATGCAATGGTACTCCAGATGGAACTTTTACCATGTATTTTCTGAACAGATCTGTGAGGCATTGGGTCATTTGGGGCACATTTGGATGGATAAAGAGGCTCTTTTGTTTAATTGTGTTAGTTCACTTGATTTTAGTTAATGTAATTGCAGAGCCAGGCTAACACATCTGAAGTCATGTTAATTGACCATGTTGTCATGTCTCTATCCCTGATGTTTCCTCCTGAGGCTGAGTCTGAAATGCAGTAGCCTATTTTGTCAAGGGCTTTTTAATTGGGTTATAGTGTCCTGAGCAAGCACTGCTGAGAGTTGCACTTACAGACTGAACAGAGGGCTTAAGTAACGAGTGCAGAACTTTTGCAAACCTTTTGGTACTGGATGAATTCCCCCTTATAAAATCCCCTTCTCAGCTGAAAAAAATGAACATAAAAGTGGATCTTCTGCTAATTATGGTATTATAGAACAACTAGTAAGATGTAAATTGGTTTCAAAAATTAGGCGTCTGAGGGGAAACTTTGATTAACTCCCTAGAAACAATAAATCAGCTATAAAAATAAGCAAAGTAAGCCAGTGTTTGGTTTTTTTTTTTTTTTTTTTTTTTTTTTCCTTATGGTTGCCTTCTTCTGTGGGAAGTAACACAAATATAATATTGGTGTAAGACAGAGAACTAGCACTTACAAAATTACAACAGTACTTTATGAATGCATATTAAAATAAATCAGCTGGTTTTTGTTGCATTCTGAAAATGGCAACATAAACCAAAACTGTTCAATTTCAAGCAGCATTATCTTTAGCAGCAGTATTTCAAAGATTTTGTTGTTATTTTTAAACAACCAAAGCACATGGTAAATGATTGATCATGCAGATAATGGAAAGATATTGTAAAGTGATCTATTTATTTTCTGTGATAGAACAGCTCAGAGGAAATGCACTTTCGGAAGTTATCTAATAGTTAGCAGCCATTTTCAGTTATATCTAAATTAAATCATGTGTCTTCATTAATTTCGATGTTAACCATTCAAAATTAAACCTGTGTTTTCTGCAAGAACACCAAAATCTGGAATCACCTGTGAATTATAGTAATGCCTTTCACATACATTTTATTAAAATCAGAATAGCATTCTGCTCCAAAGACAAAGATGACAACTTTGGATAAGGCAACTCACAAAAGGTGTGAGAAATTTTTGATTCCTTAAAATTACTTTTTATTTACAGTATTTATTGGGATGCTAAATGTTCTTCACCTCCATTGGAAATACACAGAATGTTGGCTGAAATGAAGAAAATAGTTTATTTCAGGTGTCAGGCTCAGATTTTTTTTCTCTGTTGGAACAACTTGAGTACAGCACAGTCTAGGTCATGATGAGAATTCTGAGGTACACTTTTAGCACTGATGTTAGATAATAAAAGTGTTTATTTTAAAAATAATTGATAGGGTTTGGAAAAAGTCCGGGTAAATACATAACAATCATTTTCTGCATGAATAATTATTTAAGATGTATAAAGCACAGTAAACTTTCTATCATGTGATGAAATCAAGTTAAATCTAAATAGTCATATTTAGGTAGGTCTATCTTTTCATGCTTCTTGATATTTGAGACTAGTTTTTTCATTTGTACAAGCAATTTCCACCCCCTCACTCCCTCCCCATCTCCCTGCCCCATCCCACCCCCTCTCCCCCAGGCCCCGGAATCTTGCCTATGCTTGCTTAAAGTGCCATTATTCTGGTCAAACAGATTTGTATCTAAGCAATTTGGAATTTTCTGAAAAAAAATTCTGTCATCTCTGTGCCAAAGGCATTTGTGTTACCTATAGCTAGGTCTGTCATGTCAGCTGAAAATAATAAGGGTGCCATAAAAAGTGATCTCACCAAAACTGACAGGCTCAGTGAAATTCATTTACATAAGTGGAATTGAGGGAAATTTTTCATCTACTAAGAAACGGAGAACAAAGATATAGAGTGGACTGGAAACAAGGACAGAGTAGAGATAAAAGAATGAGATCATTAGGTCAAGTCGTTCAATCAGCTAGTCTATTTTTCAGACCCAGGCTAACTCACTGACAAAAGTACATTATTACTCTTCAATCACACCTCAAGTCTGCAAGCCTCTTGATATCTAGAAACTTTGAATTGTTTTGCATGATTTATGCAGTCACATTTCAACTTAAGAACTTTAGTCTGCTCAGCAACCATTAGCTTAGAGAAGAAGTAAGATGCTAGGGTTAAAGCCAGACCAACGTCGTGCTATTTTTCACATAGATTTTTATTTTAATTTCTGAAGTCTAATCTTCTAAAAGAGGTAATATTAAAAATGCTATGTGAAAAAACTATGTAGACAGAACCATATCTGCATAACCAAATTGAATTAATTAGAAAAAGCCTTTATATGCTACACTTGGATTTAATATGACTTTGAGGATATGTAATCTCTGAGAGATAACAGTTTTGAAAATAGGAGGATTATTTTCTAGTTTGAATGTGGAAAAATGTTATAAATAACTCCTGCCACCCTCAAAAAATGACAGATGACTAAATGGTGATATATCTGCGCATGCATGGAGTAGAATGAGACAAAAATGTCCATCTGCAGATCCATTGTCCACTCCAATTAGTCATCTCTTTTGGCAAACTGAAAGTGAATCATTTGTGTCTGGCAGCTCTTGTGCAGAAAAGATCACAGCAGTAATATAAGATGTTGAAATGCTAAAAAGTCATCCTTTCAGGATGGTTTTGCCAATGAGGAGAGGACTGAGAAGCCTGTGTTACAGGAGGTAACTCAGTATGGCTCAGGATCAGAAATGGGAAAGAAAGGTAGGAAGAGGAACAAGAGAAAAAAAAAAAAAGAAGCAAAAATATACGAGGAACTGGAGACCAAAAAATTCTAAATATCTTTCAACTGTGGTCTAGCTGGTTGTATGAACTGAAGTATGTAAACTGGTTCTAAAGATCTTGATTACTAGGTGGCTGCACTTTGTGCAGCTGTATGGTGTGAGGATTGGGCTAATGTAAATGAAAAGCTACAAGTAACAGCACTGAAGAGGGAGGCCCATAACAGGAATTGGGTGCTGAGCCTGTACCAAATGCCTTTTCATAGACTACTACTGGTAGCCTTGTATCTAATTGCTTTAGAGTCTCATGTGAATTCTCCGTCAAATATTGTGAGGTTAGGTAATAACATTATTAAACCTTCAGGAAAGACCAACACAAAGAGAACGGAAAAAAAAAATTGGTATGTCTAAGGCCATAAAGACAATCAGTGGCAGAGCAAGGAATTGACTCCTAAGTCTCCTGCTTGCTCCTCCAGACATGCATCATTCTCTTTTTATGGATTTTCTGTCTTGTATCTTTGAACAGTGATATACCTTTTTCAGAAATCTGCATTTATGTCTGCATAGATGATAACCTGGTCCAGACAATTAAATTATTACTATTGACTTTTAGACAGATTTTTAATAAATAGTTTTTACTGTGTAGAGAAATTTCAGTACCATAGCAAAAAATTCTTATGGGTGAAACTGAATAAGGATTCAGATTAGATACATGTGATTAGACCACTGAATATGCAGTCAATGTACTCTAAGTTTTAGACACTCACCAAAAACATAACAATTTGGAGTCCATTTCTGCATTAATATGTAATTAGAAAAATTTCCCTGAAGCTCCTAGAATCTGGACATCATGTCATGCACCAGAATAAGAGCAAGATCAGGGTAAAATTCAGAGCCCTCTGAAGACCCTATGCACTTTGATCATGCTGTTTTCTTACTCAGTCTTGTTAGTGAATACAATTGCTACATGAAGCTTTACTGTCTTCAGAATATGATTAATCAGAACAGTAGATCAGTCTTCAGCCTAGAATAAACCAGCTCATGTCAACTCTAGTCACCCAGTGCGAATTTGTCATAGCACTTACATCTATGTGGATTTGGTCTTTAAATTTAAATTCTTCCAATTCTTAACTAGTTGCTGATTTGATTAACCTCTCAAATGATTGCTCTCAAAAACTGTTGCATAAATGTCATGCCTCTTTCTAACACTCACTGTTTCTTTCATATTGTTACAAAAAGAGAAAACTATTACTTCAAAGACTTGGTTGTGCTTATGTACAAAGTATACAGGTTGCTTACGATTGTTGGTAATACCCTGGATTCCATTGTTTACTAAGAAATACTATTCTTTAAGTGATAAAAGAAAGATGTGAAATAGAGCATTCCCTCTGTACAAGGAAATGGTTTGGAATATTTCTGTGAATGATTGTGGTAAATCTGTTTTCCCTTATTGTGTTTGTCATGTATAATGTTTAAATACCATTGTTTTGCCCATGAAAATACTCAAAATCTCAAAGCTAGGGAAGAATTTAAACAGGAACATTCCCTTTTATATCTGAGGAGCATTAGCCTTTTCTGGTTTTCATTTATAAGTCTCCTGCTCAAACTCCTCTGTTGTTCCACTCAAGGAACAGGAACTATACCAGTAATTCTGGATGAAAATTAATCAGATATTATATAGTTCAGACATTACAGTGGCTGACAGTGCTACATGTAAAAGCGTTTTTTGAAATAGTTTTGAATAGCAAGAACACTCTGTGTGACCAGGATAGGTTGACATGTAGTTCACAAAACCCTGCCTAGGCTGCAGCCATGGCTGTGGATTATGTTACCTAAGCCTATTGCCATTCTTGCTGTAAGCTGTCCTCCTTATCTAGTAGCAAAAGCTGTAGTCCTGTGGTGCTTAGACAGTGTGTTAAGCGGGCAGGGAATTATTTGGGAATGTCAGACACCAGCTTTTGCCTCAGTGCTTGTAATGTTGGAAGCTTACATGAGACCAATAAAAAAATAGTTTCCTTCTTCCTGTACGCACTGCTTCTGGTGTAATACAATTTCACCCATGATGTGACACTAAGTTGTATGTTTGCCAAGTAATGTGTGGGAAACTGCAGCGGATCTGTGGAATCCTTGACAGAAAATATGAGAGTAGAGATCAGCCTTGAGATATTAAGATTTACCCTTGAGAAGGATGGGAGTAAAGGAGTATCCGGAGAGAGGAGAGATGTACCCGTGAGAGAGAAGGGGATAGAAGAATAACATGGATGATAGAAAAATTAACCAATGAGATGTTAGTGCTGTAACTTTTAACCAATAGTGAAAAGACACATGAACTGGTAGAATTGTATAAAAATGCACTTGTAGCAATAAATGACATCTATTACTTTCATCTTGAAAGAACTTGGTCCATGTCGTTTGTCCGTCTCAACCGCGACAGTAATGTGACAAAACTGTTTTCCCCTTGTATCACCACAGTGGGAATACAGTTACATCCAATGGATCTGGAAAGGGAGGTCTTAGCCCTTGCACTGACTCTGTGCCTCTGTGCATCCATTGAACATAGATATTTAAACCTTGTGATCCAGTACTACCTTACTTAAGCAAAGCTGTGCCAGCTTTGCACATCATCCATTCAGTCCAGAAGCTTCTTTGCATAGCTCTTGTACAGACAGGAAACCTGAAGAAGACAGACCAGATGAAGCTCTGCACTTGACGTGCCCAATTCTTGTTTTCTTAGTTTGAAATAAAACTGTCCCATGATTTTTTAATATTTAAAAATAAATTAAAAAATAGTTAGGCATTCATGATACATATTTGATCAAGCGACTGATCTGTGAACTAAAAAGTCTCCTGGAAGTATTGTTCTGATGAATTCCATTGGCTCCCAGGGGGCTACCAGAGGGTCAGCTCGTAATACTGCAGGCTTCCAGTTCTCCAAATCTGCTTTGCAACAACTTACTGCTGTAGTCTCCAGAGAAACCAGAAACTGAAAAGCATTGTCAAACATGATCAATTCTATATTTGTACTGCATAACTTAACTGATATAACATGATGTAAATTGTATATATTTAGTTCTGGTTCTGATAGTTGAAAAAGGGTTCTGTTGAAATCATACAGAATTGGATTTTAGAGAAAAACTCCCAGCTTTTTTATTTCAAAGGAAGCGATTTAGAATATTTTTAGAAAAATATTCAAATAAGCTACATTTATGGAAAAAAAAAATGTTTAAGTCAGAATTGAACACTTGAAACTCCCTTTATAGCAAATAGAAAACAAAAATAGTTATTCACGATTAATCTGATCTGTCTACACCCATCTTTGGGAGATAAATGATTGTCTAGAGGTATCTTTTTTAATCTCCACTGGTCATAGCAGGACGTTGGGGTTACTAGCTCAGCCTCAGAAACTAAGGTTTGGTTTTCTTAGTATGGGGAGATAAATCTTTCCCATTGATGAGTCATCCAGCTAGTACCCTGAATAAGAAACAGCTTTTTTAGCCCTCTCCAGACTCACTTGCTCCTGCTAAATAGTAGAACTGAATTCAAGTGAAGTCAATTTGGCTCAATTCCATGATGCTGAAACATTATATTTATTCTTACTCACTGGAAAGGAAGAAAAAAATGCATTTGTCGTGAGCTTTGTTTTTTTTTTTTTTTTTTTTTTGGCAACATTAAAATATTACTTTGAAAATCAAGTCATAGCAAGATAATTTTTTCATACAGAGCTGATCTAATGAACTATTAACTTCAGAGTAGAAAGTTTGATGTCCAATCTTTCTTTTACCAGAAAATAATGAATAACCTAACTCCCTAACTGGCAGCTTGGTCTACCTTTTTTTTTTTTTAAAAAAATCCACATTTCAATCTTTCTGAGAGGATAAATGCAGGAGAGTGATCTCTGAACTCTCACAAGAATGTCACTAAGACTGGAGAAATATATGGCATGTGTCTTCTTCTTATCTATTACTGCTACTCAAAGTTATCAATAAATACATCTCTAAATTAAGCAACAAGAAAGGAAGAAAAAATGTATAACCATCTTTAATATGAATCATTCTGTCATAAATTATATTTTCATAAGATTTTCATAAATTATCTTTTGTCATAAATTACGCTTTTCTAATAGAATAAGTTTATTTCTAATTAAACATTTGCTGCACTTTGCTTTTCAAGCAAAAGTTAAAATGCAACAATCCTTGTCATATTCAGGGAACTTACAAGCTAGTTGGCCAGATCCTGCTATTTGGTCTTCGCTTTATTGTTCTTTAGGTGCCAGTTACGGTCAGTCCATTGTGTTTAAATTGTTGGCCATCACTATCTCCCTTTTTTTTTCAATTGACAGCACACAGCAGGAGAGAATTTCAAACTGTCTGGCAAACTCATTACTCCTCATAACTACTGCTGTGCTCAGCTAACTGGAGTTGCGGCAGCATAAGCCTTAAATGGCTGACAGCATACTAAATATTGTATTCATTAGCTTTCTCTTTCTCCTTTTTTTCATTTTTTTTTTTTTCCTTTTTTTCCTTTTCTATTAAAAGCTGCTCTAAGAAGAAACTTTCAGGCACTTGAATGAACAGCAAATCAAAATGTAAGGTATTTTAAAAGAAAACTAAGGTCACGGAATTGCCTTACATGAAAAATTATCTACATAACATGTTACATACTGTAGAAATATATTCTTACACTGCTGACTTATTTCTTCCCAAATGCTATACAATACTAGATGAACAAAATCACCTCTGCATCAGATTTTTGGATAACAGCAAAAAATGCAGCTCCTCCTTATTGTGATTGCTTTATGAAGTGATGTATAGCTGATAGACCTCCTACAGATAAATCCTAAGATCAAGGATGTATCAGGATTCCTATCCTGCCCATACACCAAAACTTGTTGCAGTAGTTAGATGCCCCTCTCTTTTTTTTTTCTTCACACAGAGGGCTGACTATAAAAAGAAGACATTGAAATTGCACGGGATGTGTTTTCTACAGGATGTTTTCTACAAAGTCCAAGTACAGAGACTTTTTGATCACCAGACACTGCACCCTGACTCCCTGCTCCAGACTGTGAATATGGGATGCAGAAAATCTTGATCATCATCAGAAACTGCCAATGTGATAATGGAAATTCAAGGTGGATTGGTGGGGCTGAGGAATTTTCTGTCACAGCTAGCTCTTAAAGACACTTGTCAGGGATCTCTCTAAAAACCAGTCCTTTGGTGAGCAGCAGAGAGATCTGAAAGGACTAATGCTGATGTCTATGCATTCATCACACTGTCTTTCCTAAGAGAGATTTACTATTGCCTGCCTCATGCCTCAAACTTTTTATACTTGGTGGTTTAATGAGCAATTCTGTGTGTCTGAATTTTCTTTTCTCCTTTCCTAGCTACATTGCTTCTCCCAATATAGAAGGAACACTCAGGGGACTAGGTATCTGTAGTTTCTTTGTCACTGAGGGACCAGAATTTGGTAGTACAGGTTACCATGTTAGGGTAAAGAAAATGAAAAAAATCCCTTGTTCAATATCCTATTGCTGGCTAAGCATCTACCACACTTGGTAGATTAGCTTAACTTGAAAGATGCTCTCAACAAGGAGATTAAAAAAACACTTTTGGAGATTTGTTGGTTTTCCATTTTCCCCCATATTTCAGCAGACCTGTTATGAGTTTGTATAATGATGCCTAAGTGATTCTTTGGTATTTCAGAAATGGTTGGATATTTACATTTTAAAATGTTCATGTTAAAACATACTGAATTCCCCCAATTGAGTCTGTTTTGCCTGTGACAGTAATTGTTGAGTGATCTCTTCCTGTCCTTATTTTGACCTGTAAGCCTCTTGTTTTATTTTCTCTCCCCTGTCCTGCTGACTAGAGGAGTGATAGAGTGGCTTGGTGGGCATTTGGTAAGTGATGACACTATCTTTATTTCAACCTGCAAACTTTTTCCTCTTTTTTTTTTTTTTTTTGCCTTCCATAGCGGGCATGTGAGAGGAAGGGGAATGAGAGAGTGTCTGGGTAGGTATCTGACATCTGGCCAAGATTGAACTGCCATAAATTGGAACTGACAGATTATAAACGTATTTAACACTTTCCTCAAAAGACAAGCAAATCATAAGCTCATACTAAAGAAGATAATTAAGCTTTTAAGATAACAGTTGATCTGACAGGTAATGATAATCTTACCCACCCAACAAAATGAAAATGACTCAACAGATCAAACAAGAGAAATTAAAGAGGGACATTCAGACTAAGTATTATTACTAGGGCCTAAATACAAGTTAGTTACCAGGCTTTTTCTTTCTTACTTTTGTCTTTATTTGATGATAAAACCTCATCTTACTACATAATAAAATTCTTAGTGTAAGTAGTTTTTATAAGAATGCCAAAGGATTTAAATTTTAGACAACACTGGTTATTGGGATAAGTTTTACAGAAACTCCTTAATTTTAACTTATTCATGTTCTTTCTCTGATAGAAACTATAATTGTTTCTCAGCTATGTAAGAGAAGGCTTCTTTGAGATGTGTAGTCAAAACTACTATGTGTCTAAATCCAAACCATTGCACCGTACCTTGTCGATTCTTTTGCTATATGAATAGTGAAAAAATTATTTACAGTAAAACAAGGTCATCTGATGCTATAACTCAATAACTAAGTAAAAAAGCAATTTAATATGTAAAAGAACCCCCAAACCAAACCCAAACAATGTTATAATTTGGAGAATTCATTAAGAATCTGGCAATACTCAAGCAACTTCCTTGTCAAACTAAAAAAGAGACAAAATCCATCTTTCAAAGATGAAAGGTTAACGGTAAAAAGGAATGCCTTCTCAGTTGTCCATTTAAATGTAAAAGGGCCCTTAGGAATAATTAAAATAAAAACCAAACCAAAACAAAAACTCCACAACTATTTGGAGAACAGAGAAATAAGGGTGTTTGGATTTATTTGAAACAGACATTCAACTCCTAATGGGCCCTAGGGAAAATAAAGGGAAATACCGGAAAATAAACTAAATAAAAGGGCAAGGCCTCTAACTTTAAAAATATTGCCAGAACTTTCTGCCAGATAAGCAAAGATAAAATGACTGTGATGGTAAAACAAAACTATAACCCTACGACACAGATCATCTGTTCATGAGTCAAAATTGCTAACAAGCCAACTTACAAAAGTATTAAATGAATGAAAGTATGACATTATTTAATACTGAATCTGGGAAAGGCTCAAGGAGGCTTGCTTTCATTCTTCCCTGAAGTTATGGAGAGAAAGGGATATAAAGCTCTCTGAATTAAATACAGAACACAGTCTGGTTCCATCTTTAGCTTCACAATGCTCATCACAACTACTTATTGCTGCTAAGTCTGACTCACAAACAACCAAAAATGAGTTTATAACAAAGCATTGTTAAGTGCTATGAAAAGCTGGGATATCAATATGACTGTGCTTATGTGGTTTTGACAATATGTACTTCGACTGGAAATAGATCTAGGACTTCAGCGTGAATTGGTAAAATTAATTTGAAGGACAAGTTCAGAGAATTATGTTGAAATGCACTTGAAATATTTTTCATTTAAAGTTGTTCATGCTAAATACTATAAGTGAAGTAATCTTTGTTTATCGTCATTCTAACTATATTTTGTTTTCATTTTCTACTCTATCCTAAGTGTAGTTTTGTCAAACTGAAAATGTAGAAGTGCTACTATTCATCCTCCAGCTGGTGTAAACAAAACTGTTTGCACAGCTATTTTGATGCTCTGAGAAATGAGGCTGTGACACACTATGTCAGCAAGTACGTTTTGATCATTGTTCATAGCCAAGATTTGAATGTGATCATTGGTCATAATCAAGACTGGTCATTGTCTTCAACATGGTGTCCTCAACTCCCAGTATGTGACCTCTTTGTGACTGAAAAAACAGTAGTTTTTAAAAGGACATCAGAGAATTGAAATAGAATTTCCTGTTTAGACTTCAATTTATTTGTACAGAAAATAACTTGGCACTCAGCAATCTGGAAACCTGCTGATCACATGGAATGTCCTTATCTGATTCTACTTTATCTGCTCTTGGTGCTCACCAGAAACTAAATCCTTGGAGTTTTAAAAGTTTGAGTGCTTTTTTTTTTGAAGTGTCTTTCAAGGTAACTAGATTAGCTTATTAGCTACCAAGAAAAAGTGCATTGTATTCTTTAAACTCAGAGTTTAAAATCCAGAATACTGTACCAGGAGTTTATGTTGTATGGGAAGATGGTCAAACACCTTCAGATGAGATCTAGGGCAGTTAGCTTTCTCAGATGCCAAGAACTGGTTAGGAGGAATACAGATGCTTAGGTGTTAACTTCTTCTTTTGAACCTGGAATTTGCCCAAGTTCCTTAAAAATAAAATCAGTGGAAATCCAGCAGCTAAAGAAGTCAGAGGAAACTCATCCTAAATTTCCTTGAAACCCAAATTTCACCCAGGTGTATCTGTTTGAGTCTAGTGGTTCTGGAGCACGTTAATAGAATCTAGAACATTCTAGAATGCAAAGAAACCCCCAACGCATTTTGTTTAAAATTTCAGGTAAAACTTCAATTTTCTCTTCAGATTTATTTGCAGAAGAAAAAGAGGAAGAAAACTTCTATTTGGTGTTGTTTTGTTTTGTTTTGTTTTGTTTTTCTGTCTATACAAGCTACAGATTTTACCACTTCTTCTATTTAAAAACAGGGTCCTGATATTGCTCCTGCCTCCTGCTTTTTTTTTCCCAGTGTAATTTCTTTGCTGTTAGATGGCTCACATTCATGACACTAATGTGCTGGTAGCTGAAGCTTCACAAGTTAAAAAGAAGCTATACAGATTACCGCATTTTGAAGGACTATAAAATGGCTTTAGTACTGAAAACTTGTTCTTTGGAATTATATTACAGATTAAGAACATTGAACTACATTTTCTGAAGATCAAATGCAATGTCACGTCCTTAACTGATGTAAATCTGTATATCTTCAAGATATATCACAGGTACTATTCTGCTTCACAGCAGCTGAGAATCCAGCTGCTGTTCCCTCACAATCAAATAAGATTTTCTTATCTGACCAAAACACTTGTCTAATTCCTATTTGGAAACAAATGTGCAGTACCTTAGAGTTGAACTGAGACTGGATTATATGTCAGGTACCTGGAGCTGCTGTTTCTTGCTACTAAAAATTCTCTTTACTTGTTGACACTACAAACAGTGTGGATCTGTCATGCTTTTTTACCTTGCTGCTGCAAGGTTTTCATTGTAAAAGGTGATATTGCAGCAGCACAGATGTCACAGAGTACGCTAATCAGTAAGCAACCATTTTGTGATTTCTTTTCCATATATCTGTTTTATAGGACAACACTTAGGAATTATGTAATTCCAGATGATAACAGCTATTGGTTCTGGAATTGATTCGGTCTTTAAACGACAATTTCATTTCCTCAAAATTTTGATGTATTCAGACCCAGTGTACCACAACTTAAGCAAACTGAGATCTTAGTTCTCCTTACATTAATGTTTTGTCACTGTTTTCTGTGGGAATGGGATTAGACCCTAGATTCAGTCATTCTTATTCAAAGGAAATTTGACTCATATATTTGACAAAGACACATAGAGTTCTAGAATTTGGTAGTCAGGAAAATTAGTATCTGTTTTATTCTCACTTGATTATTTTGAGTATCAACTTCCAGATTTTGTACAGCATAATAAAAGCAGAAGTGTTTGGCAGTGGAGACTTTGACTTCTGTGCTATACATGCCAACTATATGCCAACATTATATTTACGTCTGTATTACTTCAAAAAAGTATTAGTTTCTGTTCCTCCTAGGCTCACTTGTAGGTATGTGCTATAGGGTATACCTTGTATTAGCAATTATTCCCTTGGCTAATCCTCAAAAAGGGTAGAAAATTACTTAAAAATTAGTGACCTTAAATTTGCCCCTCCAGTTGCATTCTCTACGACATTTTAGTCCAGTACTATATTTATATCCTCTTTTTGATTTTAAGTTTTTTTGCAATATAGTATTTTAAGTTTAATCAAAAGTCAACTTAGAAAGGCCATTCTGCCTAAGGGATATTTTTCCATTAAGTATTTGACATATTGGTGGCCTTGAGGGATTATTGGTTTTTGAAGAAATATTAACAGCTGAAAATTTGTATTTTAATACAGTTCTCCTCAACTACTCAAGCAATTTTATTTTTAAGACCTGTGACAGGCTTCAAAGCCTCAGCTCTAAAGCAATCTTGCCAAGTAGTAGCTAACATAATTTTACTACAAACGATTAAGTTTCCTAATAGGTTTTCCTTTTCAAAATCTTGTTTGAGGTGTCTGTGAAATCAATACCAAAACTTTGTGATTTGTACTAGAATTAACATTGCTAATTTGGTTGAACTAGGGGGAACTGGACAAAGAACTCCCTTCAAAATTCTCAGACCTCCCAAAAAAGCAAAGTGAAACCTAAACCCAAACATTACAGTCATACCATAATTATGTTCTCTAAATATAAGGAGGATGACAATATCTATAAATTGTTATTCTTGATGAGTCTGTTAAAATTGCAAATATACAAATAGGCTATCATAAACACACGTGTTGTTTACTGATATCTGAGACTTTTAGGAGAATGAGTAAAACTGGAACAGACTGCACACTGTGGAATACCGTTACTATGCACACCATGTCTGTCCCAGCTGCCATTCAAGTGAACATGTCCATTGATTTAATGCAGTTTGTGCCAATGCAACAAAGAACTTAGGAGTCAGTGACAGTTTTGAAAACAGATTGGATTGTGTTCATCTTTCCTGACATGTTAGCACTGCTGGTTGAAATTAAACATCAAATAATCATACATTAGGGTATGATGGTTTTGTTTCGACAATGAAATTAGAAGGCAAAATTTGCATGATATTGGAGTTTAGCTAAATCTTTAAAGTTTAGGATACAGTTAAACCACAACTGGTTGCAGCTCTAGAGTGGTGAAAAAAGGCACTAGCTGGAAAAAAACCAAACTAAAACAAAAAACAAACATTGCCAAAGTTTTCAGTACATCATCAAGTCTAATTATTATCTTAAATGAACTCATTTCAGATGAAAATACAACGTAATTTCTCTTTTCCCCCCAAAAATGCATATAAACCTTATTGAAAGTCCACCGTATCTGTTAGCAGCTTTTCCATTGATCTTAGCAGATCACGGATTGGGTCTGAAAATAGTTATTAGAACTCAAAGTAATTTAAACAGAGAAAATAAGCTTTCTGCTTACTTTACTGGTTTCCATAGTAAGAAAGGCTTTTATTCATAACAGTGTGAATAGCAGTCATGGTTTCATTGCAACTGAAAGTCTGTCAATTGATTGTTCTGTTATGTTCAGTAGTTCACATATGAACATGGAAGAGCTTCATTGAATATCACCATGGAAATTCTACCAGATATTTTGGGAAAAAATACCCCACAGACAGACTGTGTTTCCAAAACAGATATTCATGAGTCAGTTATGTTTTCATTTAGGTCCAAAATAAGGACAGTGTTTGTTTTTAATGAATGTATTTTTTTGTGTGTTTGCCTTTTGGTTTCTGAATTTTAACATTCTATGCTGGTATGAATTACTCAACACTATTTGCTCTCCAGAACGTAAGTAAATTATTTCCTTGTCACAGATGATCCTCTTTCCACATTGTTTACCCAAACTGTTCTGGACCCAAAAGACCCACAACAAGTCTGAATTCAACCCCCGTATGTGCCCACAGCCTCAAAGCAGCACCCACTCCCTTATTCTCCTCCAAACATCTGTTTTGATTTTTTAATTGTCTGTTCCATACTGAAAGGCCTGTGTGGCCTTCCACAAAAGAGTGCAAGCCTATAGATTAATGTTGCAGTGAATGTATCTATTTTGACAGTTTGTTGGTTGCCATTTTCTAATTCACTTTTAGACTGAATGTCTGCAGTGAGGTGAAGAATCAAATAAGGAAGTAATCCTCAGAAGGGTTACGTTGCTTTAAATCCTGTTGGTCCCATGTTGCCTGGTAGAAGCAAAAGGACTTTTACTTTACCATCTATCTTAGAGCATGGCTGGAATTGCATGTCTCAGAGGGACAGGCAAGGAATACTGTAGAATTTATCTGGATTAACCTCCTTATCAAGTCTTTTCTTTCGCATGTCCTCAAAAATTATTTTCTGTCTAAACAAAAAGGTTTCTGTTTCTTTTGTACATATGTTTCTATGTCAATATCAAGATTAAAAAAAAAAAAAACCACCCTAATTATACAGTCAAGAATTGTTCTGAAAACTGTGCAGAGATGAGAAATTTTGGGATATTTGGTAAACTCTCACCAATTTAGAGAAAAAGAAAATCTAATTTAAATAGGTAGAGGTGAATTCATTTGACGTAATTACCTATGAAATACTGTTTAAAAAGAGATATGATTGTCTACACTACTCTGGTGAGAGTAAAAAGCCCTCATTAATGTAACATGAATTTGGATGTGGGGCTGCCATTGCATTTTGAAACTTATGTTCAGATCCCTTTGGTATATTTCCTAAAAATAAATAAGTTTCAATGTGCTGGTAACTGAATACATTCCAAACTCCAAAAAGTTTCTTTGAAACTGGTAATTATGTAACAAAATATGTATTTTGTTAGATTTGATAAGACCAGTTTGTTCATTCGAACACCTCAGGCAAATAAGATACACACATAAGAATATGATTACAGCTAGAGGCTGTAACTTTATTAACTTAATTAACATAATGATATCTGGAGACATGCAAAACAGCTGTTTCACCCAATATCACTATTTAACAGGAGTGCTCAATAGTACTTTTACCTAGGATATATAAATCAAGTTAATAATAAAGCAACAAAATTCATTTATATTCCTCAGCAGCTAACAGCCAAACCCTTTCCCATTTTCCTCTTGTGACAGAGATCAAGGTGAAGAGTGTCGCAGCCTGTTTAAAATGTTCCGATGTACTGAGGCAGGTCGGCCACTGACTAGAAAGACACTTGAGATTCCTGAAAATTTTTCCCTTGAATCACCTTGGACCTTGTACCATAAGGTCCTATATTTCAAATTGGCAAAAGCTGCATATTCTAAAACATATCCTAAAACAGTTGCCATCATGCACTCCTCTGAGCCTGCTATGATTTGTGGGGTAGTGAAACATGAACACATTTATATTGCAGAAAATTAATTTATAGATCCAAGAAAGGACAAACAATAACCAGTACAACACTGTCTCAAAACTCAGGAATCAAGAAAGACTGGCTATAACCTAGAAATGCAGAAAGAACTAGAGATCAGATATATTTGCTTAGTAAAAGCTATAAGTTAGTGGTAACAATGAGACATGAAAAGGTTTAATATGCAGATGTAGAAAAGCTGGAGTCATGAGTGATTTTACTTTTATGTAATAAATTATGTTTGAAATATCTTTTATCACTAACTCTGTGTTTTTTTGTGTTAAGGATACTCTTATTAAGGAAGACCTTTATAATGTACAATGAAAATTTTACTAGTCTGAAAACCCCGGCAACTAAGTAACAAAGCTTATAGAAATTATACTAGAAAAGGAGAGGTTTTTGGTATAAAAGGCTGAGACACTGGAAGAGAACTTCCTGCATGAATGTACTTGTGGTTTTTGTTTGGTTGGTTGTGGGTTTTTTTTTTTTTTTTTTTTTTGGTGTGTGTGTGTGTTTTGGTTTGTTTCTTTGTTTGCTTTTATTTTTTAGGGTTTTTTGTTTTGTTTTTGTTAGGAAAGGTTTCTTTTATTCAGCATTTAATTTCTGTCAAAACTAGAAAAGAGCAATCCCGTCATTGCCAAGAGATAGCCATGCACTTACAGTATGAAAAAAGAGACCTTTGCTCTGATTCATTTGGAAAGAAGGACTTGAACTTGTAACTCTCATCACCCAGGGGAGCGACACTTAGCTACTCTCTCTTCTGAGGAGAGGCTCTCTATTTTTTTCCATAAAAACACTTCAGAAGTCTCACTTTTGTCTTGATGCAGACACACTATAGGCTAAGATAATTTCTGGCACAGTTCTTAAGTGTTCACGCCTTCGAGTGGTATTTACCAGCACTTTTCCTTAAAAATTAGCTAATATTTACAAACTTCTTTCATAGCAAGTCTCAATTCCCAGAGTCAATTGAAGTATTATTGGATTTAAGACCCAATACAACACATCTAAGAGGTTAAGCAAGTCCTGAAATCGTAAGTGAGGATTTGTTTTTCCATACACAGGCAGATGAAGTGTTTTTCTCAAGGAGAGTTTAAGCCATTCTGTCACAATGCTCCATATTTCCGTCCTCTTTGCCCATGATCGTTGTAGCCATGTTCTCATCTGCCTTATTTGTGTTGGGACTGATGCCCCTATGATCTTGTTCAAGAATCTAAACAATATCACTTAAGAAAATCAAACCATCAGTGGAAAAAAAAGATTGTTTAGGTGTAACTGTTTGTCTCCTTTCTTAATATATACAACAGAAATTGCAGCCAGAGACACAAGTGAGACTATGTGAGAGAAGCAGCTCTGCAGACATCAAGGTCAGAGAAGAAGGAGGGGGAGAAGGTGCTCCAGCCACTGAAGCAGATATTCCCCTGCAGCCCATGGTGCAGCCCATGGTGAGGCCAGCTGAGCTGTCCCACTGCAGCCCATAGAGGTCCATGGTGGAGCAGATCTCCACCTGCAGCTTGTGGAGGACCCCATGCTGGAGCAGATGGACACCTGAAGGAGTCTGTGACCCTGCGGGAAGCGTGCACTGGAGCAGGTTTGCTGGCAGGACTTGTGACCCTGTGGGGATCCATGCTGGAGAAGTCTGCTTGTGAGGGACTGAACTCTATCAATAAGACATAGGCTGGGGCAGCTTGTGAAGAACTGTAGCATGTGGGAAGAACCCACCTTAGAGAAGTTAATAAAGAACAGTCTCCTGTGGGAGGAACCCCATGCTGGAGCAGGGGAAGAGTGTAAGGAGTCCTTCCCATGAGGAGGAAGGAGTGTCAGAAACAACATGATGAACTGACCACAACTCCCATTCCCTGTCCCCCTGTGCCACTCAGGGGGAGGAGGTAGAGAAAATTGGATGTAAAGTTAAGCCCAAGAATCAGGGAAGGATGGAAGACGTGGTTTAAGATTTGATTTTATTTCTCATTACCCTTCTCTGATTTTATTTGTAACGAGTTAAACTAATTTCTCCAAGTTAAGTCTGTTTTGCCCATGATGGTAATTGCTGAGTGATCTCTCCATGTTCTTATCTCAATCCATGAGCCTTTCATTATATTTTCTCTTCCCTGTCTTGCTGTGGATGGGGAGTGATAGAGTAGCTTTGGTGGGCACCTGGCATCCATCCAGAGTCAACCCACACAGTCCTAAACTGGAATAATGTAGCCAAACTACATACTATGGCTATTGATTTTCTTGAAGGTTTGCTGAAGAAATTTAAGGCCATTTTATCTTCTAAAATAGGAGTCAGTTTCGGAAGCTATCACCTTTGTCTTCTACTGTCTTGTTTGGTGTTCTGTAGTATAATTTACTATTCCTGCTCTATGACTGAAATTAATCATTTAGTTCAGATAAGCTTTTGGATTTGCCCACCCTTTTGATGCCTTGCCATGAGTTTGAGGACAATATTGGTTTGCGTGTATGAGGTCAAAAGAGCATTTTTTCATAAATGATAAATTCTTTGATCACTTAAGTAGGCCATTTTTTTTTTTTTACTGTAAGTTTATATCACAGTTTTCAGAGTGTCATTCTGGGCATCTGTTAAAACGCCACTGTCTACATTCTCCTCATTTTCTTAGTGTATAAAATGCAGTTACATTTTCATTAGATGTAAGCACCTGAATCTCTACAATTGATACCATGAAAGTTAACTATAATTGTGAACACTGAAACTAATCCTGCTAAAGAACTTGATGATTCTTAGCTGCTGAGCACTGCATAAATGATAGTCTAGTGATGTCAAACTGTAATTTCTTTATTTGTGAGTTTGTTTTTCCAATGCTTTCTTATTTTGAGAACACCAGCCTTACTGGAAGCCACCTCTGTGATTCATGCAAGATTTTTATTTTAAATTCTATTAATTTACAGTTCCTTTGGAACCTGCTTAAATTGATTCCATATGTACATGATAACACTGTTCTGTAAATAATTTTGCATTCTACAAACTGAAGGATGTGAAGTTTCCCAGAAATTTTAGTAGAGATCTATAGTATCAGTAAGCCTTTTCTGACAATCACAAGTAAGAGCAGAGTGAGCAAGTGACAGTCTCTGATGCTCTGTGACCAAGGTGAACAACATAAAACTAGTTAGAGGTCTCTTTCTAGTAAGTTTACTAGAATTATTGTCTGTGAAAGGAATACAATTCAAAAAATGAAAATTTACTCCAGGTTGATTTGCCAAAGCTCACAGTGCAGATTTTAAAAATACTCAATGAAGATAGGAATACAAATTCTGAAATCTTTGCACTCGTTCTCCTTAAGTTGTTTACAAAATGTCTTTCATGCCCTTGGTGAGAAGGAAGAAGGAATGGATATTCTAAAACTTCTACCGTGTCCCTAAGCAATGATTTGACATTAGCAACCCTTATATGTGATTAGAAGCTGTCTACTTTACAGAGTGTGCTTATATGGAAATCATACAAAATGTGAATGTTAGCTTATAGAAAAAGAAAAGTGAAGTATGTTATCTTTTCTTATGAACACTTTACGGCTCTGTATTAAAAATATGAAACATTAGAGGAAAAAGCACAGGTGGAAAAAGAGGCATCTTCAGTAGACATTTGTAAGACATTCTGTGAATAAAATAAGATGTATAATATACTGCAGCCTCAGGGTAACTATAAATTATATTCAGACAAATCACTGCTTTTTCTGTTATTGTGGTGAAAAATTCTCCTAGCAACTACCATGCCTTACTGTATCTATCAGTTAATATACAGAACATGCTTTCTTAAAATAATGTATACAAATGGATAACAAAGATCTTTATATTTTCTGGCAAAATCCAAAAAGTAACATGGTTAATTTGCAGTTGAAGGAAAAAATAAATATTTTAGTTGCTCTAGACTATTTGGATGAAACAGAAAAGTAAGTTGTAAAGTGTGTCAAGAAAAAAAAGGACAATAAAAGTGCTAAAGCAGCAATAGAGGAGAGGACTTAAACAAACTTATTGCTAGGTAAGAAATAAGGGAGTGGAACATCTCCTGTATGATGAAAGGCTGAGGCAGCTGGGGCTCTTTAGCTTGGAGAAGAGGAGACTGAGGGGTGACCTCATTGATGTTTATAAATATGTAAAGGGTGAGTGTCACGAGGATGGAGCCAGGCTCTTATCGGTGACAATCAATGATAGGACTAGGAGCAATGGATACAAACCGGAACACAAAGAGGTTCCACTTAAATATGAGAAGAAACTTCTTCTCAGTAAGGGTAACAGAACACTGAAACAGGCTGCCCAGGGATGTTGTGGAGTCTCCTTCTCTGGAGACGTTCAAAACCCGCCTGGATGCCTTCCTGTGTAACCTCATCTAAGTGTTCCTGCTCTGGAAGGGGAATTGGACTAGATGATCTTTTGAGGTCCCTTCTAATCCCTAGCATTCTGTGATTCTGTGATATAAAAAAATTGAATGAAAAAAGTTATAATAAAGCCTGAAACAAACTATTTGAATCGTTATACAGAAAAATAAGAGAACAAAACTAATACTATTAGCTAACGGTACTGTATGCCTTGGAAAAATAAACAGGTGTGATGAAGGTATGATTGTGTATATTTTTTATAGATCATCTGACATGGAGTGGAAAATTCGTGCATCAACTCTTGAAGTGTTAAAAACTAGAAGCTACTATATTCATGAGGGACTTAACAATAACCATTTTGAAACCCATTAGGTAATGAAGACAGTAAAACATGAAAGTAGTTCCTAGAATACAGAGAAGACAGCTTTATGATCCAGAAAGTAGAAAATCCATCCAGAGGAGAAAATGTACTGGATCTGCTTCTTCAATAGGGAGGAACTAATTGAGAACGTGAGTATAATACAGAGCTACTTGCATTACTCACTATACATATCGATTGTAAAAAAGTAAATCCTGTTGAATAAAGGAACTGAAGAAATATGACACATATGAGATAGACTAGAATATATCTGTGACAAACTGTTAACCGTGCCTTGCAGTCTTAAGGAAAACAAAGTGTACAAGATGTAGGAACATGCTGAAAGTTGTTCTGCATAGCACCGATGCTTGACACATCACCGACAAACTAATACTAGTGGTCACCAATTATCTAGTTAGTTGTTTCTTTCCTGCAGTTTGCAGCATTGTGGTGATATGGTAAAGTTAGATGGCAGTAAGTTAAGTGGAAGAAGACTAGACACAGCAGAATGGAGCAGAATGTGAGTAATTTATCTGGTTTTGTAACTGAAGCTAACTTGTTTTAAAGTAGTATAAGATACATAGATCTATTCTACATAGAGTGCAACACAGAAATATTTTCTGCTGTTGTTTCTGGAGAATGAAGATAGGCACAGAATAACATAGAAGAGTAGATTCTGAAGCACTCAAGCTCGTTTGGAATAGTGGCTTCTCCAAGAAGGTCTCTAGCACTATTTCCTGTCTTCATTGGCTATTTTGAGATAGTTTCTATCCTGCCCTATCTGTCTTCCTCTGCAGAAAACTCAGCAGAGTTGGACGGGACAATGAAGTACCGGGGCCAGTTTATAACCTTACTGTACTAACATAACTAACATAATAGCCATGATATTTGATGGAGTTAAAATTCTCCAAATTAAGATGTAAACTAACTTGTATAACGTAGTGGTGGAGGATGGCAGCCCAGCTATTCAAAGCATCAAGAAGTAGTTTGGTAGTTTTTTCCCTCATTCATTGTAACTGTTGTGGTCTCATCAATAGCACAGACAGTTCTTGTCTGTTGCTCATCTATGGAGGTAATCGGTCCAGGCAGGACTGAGACAATGAATTCAGTGAATAGGACTCAAGAGGGAGTGAAGATCTAGTTGTGGACTCAAGAGATGGATTAACTTCTCAATTTAATTTTTTAACTGGTTCCTCATAGGAAAATTCATTTTGGAAGGCACCTCAGGACATTTCTAGTCCAATCTCCACCTCAAAGTTGTGTCTGTGAGGTCAGACGTGGTTACTCAGAGTCAGGTCATGTTTTGAAAATCTCCAGGGATGGTGACTGCACAGCCTCTCTGAAAAACCTTTTCAGCTGCCAGGCTGACCTTATGGTGAGAAAGTTTACCAGTGCATCCTGGTTGAACTTTACCTGTTTCAAATTTTGCCTGTTTTTCTTTCAGCCACCATGCACTTCTGTGAAAATCATGTCTCTGACTTCTTGGTTATTGCTTCAGTAGGTCCTGACAGGCTACTGCTATGTCCCCCCAAGCTGTCTTTTCTCAAGGATGAACATGTGCAGTTTTCTTACTTTCTCCTCACAGGGCAAGTGCTCCAGTCCTTGGCCATCTTGGTGACTGTCCTATAAACTTGTTCCAGTTTATCAATGTCTTGTACTGTGGGAACAACTGGACACAGCATTCAGATATAGTGTAAAAATGCTAAGTAGAGTAGCTCCCCTTGAGCTACCAGCTATGGTCCTGTCCAAATGGTGCAGGACAGGGCTGGGCTGCTTTGCTGCAAGGCTCACTGTGGGCTCATGCTCAGCTCTATGCCTGCCAACACCTCCAGGCCTTCCAGGAAAGCTGCTCCCCAGTCTGTATCATTACAAGGTGCTCTCCCTTCCCCTGTGTGGGACTTAACATCTGTCCTTGCTAAATTTCATCAGGTCACTGTGGCCCATTCTTTCAGCCTGTACAGATCCCTCTGGATGGCAGCCCTGACCTCAAGCCTATTGACTGTCTCCTCCAGCTTGGTGTTGTCTGCAAACTTGGCATCACTTTTTCTCTTCATCCAATATTCTTTCTTTTGAGTACATTCATTCACAGAAGGACTGTCTCTCGCATGGCATTGCACGAGGTGCCTGGCTGATGGACCTCAGAGGGTCATCTTCTCAGAAACCTCAGAGTTCTATTAAATCAAGAATGACTGTATTTGTTGAAGAACTGACCACCCATTCATATGGGAGGGCTGTGCCATGTTTCGGTTCTTAGTCTGAGCAGTAACACTAGGCACTGTGAGACTGGCCTGAGGAAAGAATGTTTATTCCAAGGAACTAGATACAGGGAAATATTAGGAATAGATATTATTTACTCCAGTTTTGCAATAGAAAGCTTCTGTAGAATATATCATAGTTTCTTATTTTAAAAAATCTTGAATAATTTACTGAACATTAAGGCCATGCTACTTTCTTTTTAAATAATTTATTTTTCATTACCCTTAACCCCTGATGTTTTAACCCTGTCAAAAATTTGACCTCATTATTCAACTGGTTTGACTAGCTAATTTAGAAGAGCAAATCTGGCAGAAAAAAAAGTGAAAAAAATCAACCATTTTTCACTTTTTGCCTCAAGCATGTAACTATGAATGATTCATAACACTTCTTGCTCTGTGACAGATTCATTATTAAAAGTTTATTTAATTATCAATACTGTGCTCTACTCTATTAAGAAAATCATATTTTATATTGACTATTACTTGTGAATGAAGTTATCAGTGTCATTCAATCCACTTGGAATCCTGAACATCTGTTTCATTAAGCCGATAGTGTTTCTTATCGACATGTTTAATGCAATATATTTTCCAAGGGCATATTGGCAGTTTCTCCATGTTTTAAGCTAGTGTATATGATACTGTGTGTCCTGCTTCTTGTTGTCTGGATGTTTGGGGTATTTTTTAAGCTCAAAACCACTGAGACATTATACTGCAGTGCCCACTTCTGTAGTGCCAGATTAATTTATTTCATTGTTATTTTTATTGCAAATATGTGACAAGGAACACAATGATCTCAGCATGTAAATTATATCTGGACGTACAAAATAAAGGGATTTATTATCTGCTGTTAATGTCAGTTGTTTCCAGTTTGCCTAAATACATTAAAAACATATTATGATATTATGGATATTATGCAAACAATAACATTAACATATTTTAGTGCATGTTTCTATTTTTTCTTCATTCCATTTCAGATTACTATCCATTACTATTATCAACGTTTTATCTCTTTGTGCTGGAAATTGAATTCTGCATTAGAGAAGGTGGATAATGTTTAATAAGAAAATAAGAAATATTCCAAAATACAAAAGTTTTATTATTTTTATATGTAAGATTTTTTTCATGCTTAAATTATATTTTCAGCTTGTTTTCATTATTTGCAATAGTTTTTACACCAGAAAGTACCCAGGTGAAAAACTGCCTTTTTCTAAGCAGAGAAGATTTCTTTAAAATCATGTGGTACCATCACAAAATAATGTCTTTATTTATTTATTTTAAATATACAAAGCACATTGAAATCAAAGGTCTTTTTGCTCACTTCAGTGGACTATGTCTTACACTGATTTCAGTTGCCAAAATGTGTTACATCAGGAGGAATGAATATTCTGTCTATATTTAGTGTTTTTCATGCCAAGCCGAGTTCTGTGCCTTGCTATTAAGCATTTTTCTTTAAGTTTACACATATAACTGTGATTTAGCAAATGCTGTCATAAAGTTGATGCCATTTCAGAGATAGGAAAATGTAGAAGAGAAAGTATTTATAATATTTTGAAATGTTTACATGTTTCGAGTATTCTGAGGTTTTAGGATTAGTCTAGTAACTGGCAGGAACAAGGCTTTATATTCCATGCATGAGTAAGTCTTATGATGTGACTGTCTTTAGAGTACGAAAGAAGTGTTTACAAATAATGATAAATTAATATGCAGTTAGAAACCTGCAATTTCTGTGTTGATCAGTACAGACTTGCTCAGTAAAAACCAAGCAACGGTTCTTACAAGAGCAGTTAATATTATTGACTGTCCCCTGAACTTTCAGCTTCCTCTCTCTGGGTTTACTGAAGAAGGCAAATATCAGTAGAAGATATTATTTTTCACTAGAATCTTCAAAAATCTCAATTTTAAGATACCCACTCAGCCTCAATGGATGAGACAACTCTTCCCCTTGATGACTGTTTGTGATATCCCTGTCCAGAGATGAAAATAAAAGTTTCTCTTAGGAATGAACTGCTTTGTGGGACTATACCAGTATGGGAGATATTTTCAGAAATATGCAGAAACACTTTTTAGATCTAAACATGATATTTAATGAAAATTAAAGAGATTCAACTACAATAATGAATAATATAGAAAAATAGCAGAATAAGGAAAGAGAACTTGATTCCAGGTCTTCTGTAAGATAAATGAATATTGAAATTCATGCCTGTACAGATAATCGTTCTTATAGCATCAGGACAGTGACTGTCTATAGGCAGGTCTAACATCTCTCAATTAAAACTTTAGATGAATTCTCATTCTAGCTATTAGTCACACCCAAAGTTTTCAGTGTAGTATGTCCCTCCAGTCCAGCTTCTATGAATATAGGTGTTTGTCTGCATATGGTGAAAAAAGATCCCAGTTACCACATAGTTTCAAAGTAGAGATTAAGCATCTAATGACTTCATCATAAACCACAAATCATCACATTAGCTAGCAACTTTAATGTATGCATTTTCCAATTTCTCAATGCCTTAATACCATGTACAGATTTAAAGCAGAAAATAGAAATCAATCAAGTTCTAAACAACACAAAACGTAGTTTTAGTTTTCACATGGTATGGCATAATTTATAAGAAAAACTTTGAATGATATCAATTCATACTGGAATGCAGTATCTTAAAATACTTTCCTCCATTTCTTCCTCTCAATAATAAAATTCTGTTAATTTTCACACCACTTTGAGCCTGCCAGACTCATCAGAAGAGCCAAACATCCACTAAGCTAATGCCATATGGAACCAGACCTTATCAGAACAACAACTGGCAAACCTCTCAGTTGAAGCCAGCACAGTCAATCTCTTTTCCCACAATCCCAAAGGGAGCATCAAAATTAATGAACACAACATCTGTTTCCTTCCAGTGATACTTCTGTACTCAATGCCATATTAAAACTAAGCAGGTGAAGCAAAACAATCACCTTGTGTCAAAATGAATTCACTTGGTCAACTAACAGTCAGTACAAGAAAATTTTTAACAAAATAGCTATTTCCTCACATATTAGTTCTGATGCTCAACAGAGAACTACAGAAAACCTGCACGGATAAGTCTTTAAACTAAAATCATAACTGAAATATCCTGCAACTTATGGACTTAACTGTGATACTGGTTTTCGGACACATTCCAGTCACTTCTTTTGTCTTTTCTGGATCATAATTCATTATTTTTTATGTGTTAACTAGCCTGTCCTTGCATATCATTCAGTATAATGGTTTAACTTAAATCTGTTGCTTCAAGCTGTGATTTTGAGTTTTATTTTGATTAACTTTGGGAAATAATGGAGTTTTAAAGTCTTGTCTAAGATTTCAATCCACTTCATCTGATGCACTAGATGATACTATTTTCTTCTAAAATCTTATCCACCATGTATTTATTATGTAGAGTTTTTACATTACTCGAAGTTGTTTTGTACCACTAGCAATTCAAAATTGAGAAAGGGATATCAAGAACCATCTGTTGGAGGCTAGTCAGTAGGCAACTTGTCAGAGTCCTGTTTTGCAACATAAAGAGAGATATTCAAGTTCCTGATCTGAATCCAGAAATGGCTTGAATTTAGGTCTCTCAGCATTCAAATGCTTGTTCTACTAAGTAGAACAGTTCTACTTTTGTCTTTATTTAAACTATTTGTATTTGAACCATATAAGGTTAGCGTGGAAGAGGAAGTGAGAAGAGAAAGGAACAAATTATTTCTCTGTGCTGCTACTACCTGAATCAATGTAACTTTTTCCCCACACAGTTGCTGCCACTAGGAAAGGCAAAGTCACTTTTCCAGCATTTCAAAGCGTGTAGGTAGATAGGAGAAGTAAATATTTCTTCCGACAGAAGTTTCATCTCACAACAGCATGCTCCAGAATAATACCCTGTGTCTGGTGAAATGGATAGATAGTTGCATGTGGGCGGTGACTAAGGATTCAGCTTAGAATCAGCTATTCTCACTGCAATACACGGTATTGGGATGGTGCATGCTTTAAAGTTCTTCTACTTGCTAGTTCAGAAGTCTGGAAGATGGAGAAATGATGTCCCTTTCCTTCACAGCACACGCTCTCTGTACAGCTCCTTGGTTTCTCAATTTGCCCTGGACAGAATAGTAACACTCCAGACCCAATGATCAGCCTTAATAGGTTTTTTAATTTATGACCCATATTTCTGTGTCCTTCCAGATGCTTTAACAATACTAACCCTTAACATATTGAAGGAGTTATTGTTAAGGTTCAATCTATATTATCCATTTCTGTGACAAGGTAGGAAAATCAACATTCTTCTTCCATCATAGCACTTTTTTTTTTTCTTGATGATTTATATTGAAATTGATTTTAAATGTAACTCACTCAATTAATGAAATATGTCTTGAAGTAAAATACATTCCAAACAGACTTGTTTTATAGCAGGTGATTTTTTTTCTTCCCTGTGTGAACTTTCTCTCCTCCTGGTTAGACTTGGCACAGTGGAACTCAGACACAGCCCACTGAGAGAATTAACTGTATTTCAAAATAACTGGACTGCTTAGAAATTTTCTCTAGAATTCTTCTTCCAAAAAAAGTGGTGATAAGGCTGCATGAAAATATGATCCCACTTACCCCCCCCCCCCCCAAAAAAAAAAAAAATCCAAACCAAAACAAAAAAAAATGAAATTATTTCCACCCTTTTGGCAACATTTACCTGGAACCTGCTTTCTAGTCAGAAAAAATGTAAGATTTTCCTGAAACAATTTGATTTTATCCCTCAGATAATATTTTCCTTTGGACCTAGTATACACGAATTATTTATTTTTATCTGTTGCAAATGAGCTATAAATCTTTTCTCTCCCTTCTTCAATACTAAAATTTTCTTTACAATGGAAATAAATAAACTGTTGGCACCGCAGGAACTCACTTTTTCAATTACTTTATGATACAGATATGCTTTACTAAAGCAACCTATGGTATAGTCTGCTGATTCAGCAGAGCATGTAGGGTTAACTAAATGTTTTGCTTCAGTACATTTATACTTATTAAACCTTCACTTATTGCAGTGAGCCATTTTTGATTAATGTTGCTATTTCTGTTTTATGGCTTTGCCGCAAGGTCCTCACTGTTTTATGAAATATATTACTGCTTAAGTTTGATCGATCAACTCCCAAATCAGATAGCTATGACAATTTACAATCAACTTTTATTTGGATTTTTAAATATAGTTGATGTGTTATTTACAACAGGTGCTTAGTCTGTGAATTTACTGTCACTTATTTTCTAAATATTGACTAGCTCATGTTATTTTGGTAGAAATTAGGAATACAATATGGTACCAAGTAGGCAACCAGTTTAATTTTGGGAAACTTAATTAAAATTTGTGCTATACCTTCTGTGGAGAAGTACCACATATTGCACTTGCAAATTATTATGGTGAATTATAATAATTAATCTTTGTGATGAACTGGTGATATGCAAATTCTAATACATATTTCTGGGAAAAGTAAATAGCAGATGTAATCCAGCAAACAACAGAGAAACTATTTACTAATCTTACATATAACATGAACTTTTTGTTAAAAATTTCATAGTGACTACAAGGCAGGAGGATGGGAACTAGTGGCTGCAGTGAGCTCCTGAAGTAAAGTTTGCCTAATAACGCAGTATGTGTTACATAGATGTGAATCTGGTAATTTTAAGAGAGCTCACCAATACATTAGTAGAAGTAACTGAATCATTTTCACTCTTTTCAGATTCTCTAACTGTATCATAAACAACAGAAACATTATGAAGTCTTCTTGCTGAGATGTTCAGAGCCTGGTTCAGCAGCATCCAAACTACAAATTGACAACCTGCAGAGTTAAAAATTCATTAACTCCCAGAAAGAAAAGATCTTCTCATCTGTAACTTTAAAAAAAGGGGAGAACTATAGCTACTACTTATGGAAGTAAATAATGATTTCTTGAGAGTAATTAAAATGATTTAAAAGTGTTTGCCAAAAAAAAAAAAAAAAGACATTAAGATGCAAGTAAATATGTGCCAATTTATTTCAATAAGTCACAGAGAAAAGAGAAGACCCATTTGCTAACTATGAAGTATCACAAATACCTTAGAAATACTGTAGAGATAGACTGACAGTGATAATAAGTATCATTAAGTTAAAATCAACTATGACATGAATAATTTCTTTCCTCTTCTCCTTGTCCTCTCCAAAACTAAAATCTTAGCCACCTTTTTTTGTTTGTTTGTTTCTTTCAATGATAATATATTAACCAAATGAGCTGATAAGAAATTGAAATGCTAATAAGAGAGAATATAAAGGATTTGTTCGGGATCTCAGGAATCTGAAACAATAAAAAATAAACCAACCTCTACATATGTTTCCCCAGGTGGTTTTCATTTTCACATTCACATTTTCACATTCACATTTTCACATGAATCTTATGGGCCTTTCACAGCCTGCCCCTCACTCTACATAATTTATAACATTGTCCTGACTTGTTTCTCAGCCCTCTTTGTGGGTGCTGTAATGGTTTCCTGTTTGCAGTTAGTCAAGCAAATTTCAGCAGAGATATCAACTGAGCAATGCTGATGTTCTGCACAGCCAGGGTTTTGTGTGTATGTTTGTGTGTTTGTTTTCCAATTTGTTAATACTGGTCAAAGAAAATATATCCAACATTGACACAGTTGTCTTATTTTAAGATGATACCATGAGTCAGAGACTTTCTTACATTCTGTGGTGTTCATGCTCCTAAAGGGAAAAACGCTTTTGGCAGATAAGTCTATTAGCAGACTAATGAGCACATTTATGTTAATAGCATGTATTGCTGAGAGTTGAATAATCTATTGATTTCCTTTAGTTGAACTACTTATTTTTCCACTTATATCTCTTATCAACTCTGTGTCCTAGTTTGTTATGCTATTGTCCATGCTGAATTGCACTTAATTCAGGGAGTTGTTCCTTGGAATGACAATGAGGTTACTGGTAAGGCAAAAGATTACTCAGAGTGGGTAGTTGGGTTGCACTGCAACCCCAGGTGAATCTTTAGTCTCCAATACTGGCTTATCAATTGCTCTTTAAGCATTGTATGTCTTATTTCTAGGTGGTTTCTGTAGTGTGAGAAGTGTTTCAGGGGACTTGCATAGTTAACTCCTACTGCGTAGAGAAGGGAGGCAAAATTGTGTGAGAAATTACCTTAGAGTTGCTCCTGGCCTCTTGTGGGAAGTGCCGCCTGGGTCCGTGCTGTAGGACACAGGTCCTCTGAGGTAGGTCCCAAATTCCTGATGCCATGAAGGGACAGACTGAATTTCTTGATTTGATTTGTAAGGAAGTTCAGATGCATGTGCAGAGGGGAAAGAAGGATGGTCTATAGAAAACCCCAGTGAGAGATTGAACAGTGTCCAGGGAAAGCAATTGCCTTATAAAAAAGTCAAAATCAAAGTGGCAAGTGCCATTGCTTGCCAGAGGAGATTATTCTTCCTAGAGATTTTTGTGAGGCTGGTATTTTGTCAAGAAAGCACATACATGTTGAGTAATGTGCAAATGCTCCTGCGTTGGTTTACCTACAGTTATGACCCCCAAAGCCACCAATGTAATAGATTGAAAAATATTATCCTGAATTAGACATGTGACACTGGCTTATGAATAGAATAGCTGTAGCCATTATATTGGATAATTTAACATTCCAATTAGACAAACTCAATGAAGTATTTCAGAGACAAAACCTGCATACTTGCTCACTTACTCTGGTGTTTAGAATGCAAAAACAAATAGCCAGTTGCACAAGACTGTATAAACTGGCTATTGTAAGTATATGCTGTTGTGAATCTATATTTGTATATAAATACATAAGACTTAGTAAGGCTAAGAAGGTAATCAATACTCCGTTGTCACATTTCTTCTCTAAAGTTGTGCTTTATTCAATAGGTTTGGTATTTTGAAACAGATTTAAGAGAGAAAGCTCAGGTATCCAAAGGTTATTATGCATCTAAGGCTTTGATATTTATTTTTCTGCCAATGAGGAGCCTATGTATTTTGCTGATCACTCAGCAGCTGAGACATTATTACATCCCTAATCTTCTTTACTTTTTAAGGGTTAATAGCAAGATGTTAATTTCCAATACAAAGTAAATGGAGGCTGCTGCCAAGTTGGGATAAGATGTTAACACAGCAGATATACAGTTTAGAAAACAGAGGTTCTGTTCTTGATGCTCTTATTTCTTGGGATGGTTGGCAGAATAACACATGTGACAATCAGTTTAAGTGATTTTCTGAGAGGGCAGGCTATTATTTTTCTTATGGCATCATGAAGGGTAAGTGATTTCTCTTGTAACTGCAGGGCAGGTTTTGTGGAGATACATGACCCAAACCATAATAAGACTCAGTGAAGGGCATCAGTGTAGGGAATAGGGGCCTTTATTTTCCAAGTTGTACTGGTTTACAGATGGCTAGATTAGAAACTTTTTTTCTGATGTGGTACTTACAGATGATGTGTTTTACTTGCTGTGCAATGCATGGAGTGAAAAGATAAATTTGTTTTTAGTGTGGGACACTAGAAATGATTACATCAGTCTCAATAGTTGTGAATTGGTTCAAACACCTAAAGGAGAAGTCAATGCAAAGCTTACTGTTCTTGTATTTTCTGCAAGAAAGAATCAGAGAGAGTCAAGATTGAAGAACTGTGGCAGATGACAGTAAATTGTCTTTACTATTAACACACTTCATTAATTTCTTTCTCTACAAAATTATAGTATAGTTATAGAGTATTTTAGAGCTTAGCAATTTCTTGTTGTTTTTAGAGTGTTTTTAAATACCTAGATTAAATTCTAAATATAAAAGATACTGTTATTATTTATTACTCCTATTTTTCAAAACATCAATATTTACCTTGTTAATTTCATTTTCAGTCTGGTCATGTGATGTAATGTCTATTAGTATATTAAAACCATAGCATTGAAGCTGTAAATAAGTCATGCCCCCCCCTTCTACAAGAACACAGATGAAAACAATATGATAAATCTTGTAATCAAAATAAATTATGTCTTGGGAAAAAATGTAATTCGCACAATTAGATGATACAATAGAATGTTTCATAATTAGGTGCAATACGAGTGTAACCATCCTTAATATCAGTAGTATGCAAGCCTTTCAGACTTCATTAAAGAGTTCCATCAGAACATGTGAATAATAGGATTAATATAGCCATGGGCACTGCTGGGTCAGCTGGCAATAGATCAATCCAAAACGTAGAGCATATTAAAAGGATTATAGATTAGCAATTAGATGGCTTTTTCACGAGCAAGGAATAGTTCCTCAAGCTTTGCCAAAGGTTAACAGAGATAGGATGTCGATTTTTCCAGTTTATAATCCAGTAAGAGCCTTAAGGTGAGGGAAGTTATGGCATTTTCAGGATGATAAGAATGATACGAACAAACCATAACAAACTTTCAGTATCAGTGGGTGGGCTTCAGAGGGAAACTGTTCTAACACAAACTGTAGGATATAAATATGTACTGTTAATAACTGCATCTCTAAGGAAGAAGATTTCAAGTGAACTGTCTGAGAAGTCAGAGGGAGTTTTTAAGCCCTTACCTATTCCATTAATTTTGAAAACATTTGTTGCATTTCAGAGAATACATAAATAAGTTCTGTAATTCAAACTCTACAAATCAATGTTGAGTATTACTAACACTATACTCCACTTGAATTATAGTTTGATACTTACTTTTAGTTTGTCAATAACACAGATATATAAGAATTTTTTTATAGCTTCCTGATGAAATACGGGATGGCAATATTGGTATGTTTTCAGCTGCATAAAGAGAATGTAGTATGTGGAATCAATATATATTGATCACACTGAGCTGAGTCTCAACATTTCTAAAAATCAGGTCACTTATTTGGATGCCTCAGTGTGCTTTTACTTCAGACATCTAGCTCTGAAAATACATGCTTTTGTATAAAAGGAGACAGTACATTGATGAAAAAAGATGAAATGGACGTTCAGATGGGAAACAAATCAAGCATATGTAGAAATAAAAGAATGATTAACAGTGAATAATTTATTCAACAAATTTAAACATTTATGCTTGCTCATGAATCAGTTTAACTCCTTTGTTATTCAACTGCCTTGTTATCTTTCTGAAGAAATTTTGGGATAGAGGTCCTACTGTTAATATTTTGCTGTATCTATTTGTTACTCTGTAGAAATGTGCTGGTGAGTTTCTTGGGATTAGAAATGAGCAAATTGCAATAAGAAGTTAGCTGAATAATGTCTCTGCTAAGGAATAGTGTTTAAGAACATATTTAAAGCACAAAAATTGGCAAAGTTTGTGCAAAGAAAAAGTCTAGTAATTTCTTAAAAAATAATGTTCTTTTGAAGGATTAAGTCTCATGGTTGTCCAGGTTACATGACATTTAGACTAATTAAAAGTACCTCTTAATAAATGATTTAAGCTAGTCACAGCTGCAAACCTTTCCAGAAATTGTGTAATATTGCTCTAACAACAGCCCCTGTAGAGATATGTGAGTTGGATGGAAGGTTTAAAATGACTTCTCCCTCCTTACTCTGCCCCAAACCAGTGGCTTTGTGGGGGCTGTAGCTTCATCAGCTAGTTTTCTGGATCATTCACCATTTCTTAATAAGAAGAACTTTCTGGTGGAATTTGTCTCTCTGGGGACCTAAAAAGCTATAATGCAAACTCAGTCTCTGATTCTGGATGCCTCTTTACACGCCCAATACATTTTATTGGTTCTATGGTAAATACCTCAGCTTTATACATAGAAAAGACTTGAGGGATAGAGGATTATATGTAATAAATACATGATTTTTTAAAAAATAATACAGAGTATTACTTTCTAATACTGGGGATATACAGTAATATTTTAATCTCAGCTAACTTCAAATTTTTGTAATCACACTGGGCATTCAGAAAAGTGGAAAAGGCAATATTTTCTATTAAAAAAAATGATGACTGCATTTCTGAGTCAAATCTGTATAATTACTACTTTGACTCTAGCTAAAGTATAACTGGAAATTTTATGAAGTAGGGGTTTCTAATTACAATTCTTTTCAATTTAGTTGAATTGTGACAGCTGCTCTGATTTTGACAGACAAGAAACGAAATGTTTACAATGCAATGACAGCAACGTCCATGACACTAATTGCAACTTTTATTGGAAAATGTCATGAATTACATTTCAAATAGGATCCAAACTTAAGGATGGCTCTTCACTCATTTTACTTTGCAACAGAACTCTGGGATATTATCATTATTTTTGTCTTTGTTAGACTAGTAATTCATTGGAGCAACTATAGATACTGATACGGGTAGCAGCTGTCAATGAATACTGAAATAGTCCAGTGAACTCACTGGCTTTATCAGACATTGTTTGGCAGGCACTGCTGCTGGGTGATCAGAAGAATGCTGTTGTATGCTTAATTATTTTCTTTTTTAACACAACAAAATAAGTAGAAACAAGCAAAAGTGCCTGCATGATCTTTTTGTCTTAAGACACTTTAAAACATGAAATGAGGTTGCAATTATGTCTAGAATTGGGACTTCTATATTTTTTGTCAAAATCAAAAAGTGACTTCCTAAAGGTGGAATTTTCTTAAGCTCATAAGTAACACAGGAACAGAGGGTTCACTGATTTTCTGCATTTGATGTCTGCTTCTAAATTCACTTTAGTTCAGACTTTTAAAAAATGTTTAAATACCTTCAGAGATTTATTTTCACACCTTATGCTTTTCAGCTTAGGTTTTATTATTTTAATCCACCATTAAATTGGATGTTTTTATAAACCTCATTGTGAATCTTACTCTTCCTTAGTTTCCCACATATCCCATATAAATCTGGCCTTCATAGAAAATCCCACCTGGAATATGCTGAAGTCTTAAGAGAACAAGGTTAGAAAAAACATTCAAGAAATGTAAAATTGGGATTTTAGCTGTTCAGAAACTGATTTTGAATTGGATTTGAATTTGCAGAGCATTTTGATCTTGGGAAAGACTAACCAGTCTGTCCTCCAAGTTCTTTTCCACCAGCACGACCCTGAGAGAAGGATCACCTTTGCAGCACAGTGTCCTGCAAAATGCTGGCCTCTGTCTACAGCTCTTTACCTCCACATGGCACCATAAAGTCACCACTGCTAGTATCATAATACTCAATAAGTTACTTCTGCTTAGGTTGCAAAAATCCATAATCATATTAATAAATAAAGAGCACTGATCTCCTCTGAAAACTTGCTCTGCAAGCTGGAATAATCAAATTGGATTTCCTCTGGGTTTAGGTTTTGCGGCTGGATTCTATGATGTTTAATAAGGTGAAAATGGCAACTGTAGCCTTTCTATGGCTGTGAAGCTTGTAGTGGCTCTCAGCTGAACAAAATCTCAGTGACCATCAACAGCTGAACACCAAAGCAGCGCTATCTTTCTGTCACTATTCATCACTGCTATCTTTCTCTGCTGTCAGATATCTTGGAAAATTTTACCTTCTGTCCAATGTGCATGAGATTAGCAAAGAAATTTAAAAATCATTATTGAGGACTCCTAAACATGTGTAGATGTAAATACACCTCTATGGAATTCTGCAAAATAGCTCTTTAAGATGTATGAATTTGCTTGTTTGCATATAGATGAATGTTAATACCTTTGATTCAAAAGAAGTTCTGAATTTATTAATTTAGGCTTTTTTTCCCTTAACATAACATAATACGCACTTATTTCTATAAGCAGTTGTTTTGTCCTTCACTTATTTACATGTTTCTACTCTTGCTGTTTATGATACAGAAACCACAAAATTTGATATACTGAAAGTTATTATTAATATTTTTCTTATAAATTACATATTCTTGGTTTTTTTTCTTTACTTATGGGTGATGGGGACAGAGCATTATCCATCTATTTGGATATAGATGCCTATATCTTTCTGCAGTTACAGATTCGTACGCAGATTTCTGTATGTCTATAGATAAATCTAACCATCACGTGGAATATTCATTTTATTTAATAGTGAACTCTGTATCAAAATAGCATATAGAAAAAGCTAATTATTTCCTTTCTTTACCAGAAAGATCTTTTGAGAATAATGTGTACTTTGTATACCGTCATGGAGATTTTCCTAGGAAAATGTTAATTTCATAAAAGCTGCTAGAGAACAACATGCTACCACGTAGATTTAACGAAAATATTTTTTCAAGGATTTTAAGAAAACAATTTTGAGGTGGTCTCAAATTTATCTTTTTTTTAACAAAAATAATTAACTTGTTTTATAATCAAAAAAGAAACTTGGGAAGTAATTTTCTGGTATTATTTCTACCTAAGGCATCTTTGCAAGAATAGCATACCTATGAAAAAAGATGTGTTTCTGTATTTTGCACTCTACTCTTTGACTATTGCAGGACTGTAATAGGAGAGATACGTAATCTATAACACAGAACTATAATGTAATGGTGTAAAAATATCTCAAGACAGAGACAGCAGGGTTTGCATAATTCTTTCTTAACCATATGTACAGTAGTTTTCCTACGCTTAATGTCTTCCCCTTCAAATTACTATGGACAAACTAAGTCATATTTGCTGAGAAGCTGAGGGCCTTATTTTGTTTTTGAATATATTGTACTAATGTGTAATGTGTTGCAGAATTTCAGCATCCAGGCAGAAAATGGTACCGTAATTTCCTAAGTGCTGTGTCCATCACAGGCTAAATATAACAATCTTTTTTTCTTGGAGAGAATCATTTCATGGCCTCTTCAGCTACTTAAAGGGTAGTATTCAGATTTCTGATGGTGCTGAGAAACCACTACTGATCAGCCATGCTGACTAAACTTGTTAAACAAACACGTATATAACTCATGGGTCACAAACTTCTTGATAAATCCTGTTGTGGAATACTGACATAATGAATTGTACCTGTTTACCTTCCTTTCATAATATATCTCCTTTGAGAATCATTTAAACTTATAATCTAACTTATAATCTGAAAGAACCTTAACCCTACCCACCCCTTCCCCCTTCCAAAGAAAACCCCAAACAAAAACAAACCAGAAGAAAAAACTGCCAGGGTATCACTGAAGGAAGTCTAACAGTGACCATCCTTCTCTACAAAGACTCTGACAAAATGATTCCACTCTTCTCTGCATTTCTAGGCTGACTGCAATGAGCTGCCTTTATGATACCCTTCTTAGTTTTGTTAGCAAGTTGCATTTGTGTGTTCATATGACAGAAAAAAAAAAAAAGCTCCAAATAACAATGGAAATGGAAAGTAAATGTCTGGGAACAGGCAAAAAAAATAGCAAAGCACTGTATAGTGAAAGGATCTGAAAGAGCAGAGTGGGCATTATTGCTAGCAGCACAGAATGTATATAGTAGCAGCACATAATCATAGTTCCTGCTTGCTACTCAAACATAGGATTAAAAAGGTGGGGTGGGGGGTGCGGAGAGAGATTGTACGAGTGCCGAGGATATGCCTGGAAGAAGACAGAAGCTGCATGAGGGAATTCTGCTTAGTGGTTAGAGAGACATGGACAGAAGGACGGAGTATTGCTGTGGGAGATTCACAGGCTCCCTGAGCAGCTCTGCAGCTCCTCCGGTGTGTGAGAGGTTGGAAGTGCCCTGAGCAGGGCTGCAGGTGTGTGTTCAGCATTTTCTGTTGTCATTACAAAGAAATGTGCTTTCCATCCTTCAGTCTTAACTGCCTTTGCTTCTCACCTGCTTGCTGGCCTTGTTAATAATCAATCATATTTTATTCATTTAACCTTTGTTTTCCTGCCCCCTGCCTCATGCTTCTTCATGTCACAGTAGATGGCACAACTTCAACTGTTTGTTGATTAACAAATGCATGCTGTATGTGCTGCAGCCATTTTAACTTCTTCACCAAGCGTTGTGCTGTAGCCACTTTAGCTGCTTCTTTGCATATCGATTGAGCACTGCTCGCATTGAGTATTGACTGCCATAGATGATGTTCCTCACTTATCATTATTGCCCTTGTTTCTTTGCCCCTCATCACCATTCCTGTAAACACTGATGTTCATCCAGTTTGTCCTGCCTTGATATTTCTCCACCATCTGCATCTTTGCTTTATTCTCATATATATATATATATATTTAATGTTGTCTCTGAGGAACATATCCCCTAATCATCAGTATGTCCAGTCTCAGGAGTTCAGTCTTCAGAAATCTTGAGTCAGCCTCTCATATCTCTCAGATCAGGATACTGATCTAGTACTGAAAAAAAATCCTTTTTTATTTTTCATCTCTTTCCTAGGAAAATAAATACAGGGATCTATCCTTTTAAGTTGTGGAGAAAACCTAGGTAGTAATATGAAGGTATTGTTTACAGCTCTCAGGAAAATAGTATTGTCTTAATAATAAAAAAGCAGTTATCACAAAGTAGCAAGAGTCTACAATCTGAAGATAAACATCAGCTAAGATAAACACAGGATACAGCAGAGAGGAATACAGATACTGTACGATGTGGCAGGAGATGATACTGAAGATGCTAACTCTATAAACCAATTATAATTTAATGAAATGTAACTTGGGAGCAGGGAAAAAACCAGTTTCAGGGTTAAAAAGAGAATAAGCAACAAATATTCAGCATATCTCTGGCACTCTGGATATCATAAGTTTGCATGTAATCTATAGTTGAAGATTTGTGGAGAAAGAGGACAACATGAAAGCATGTTGGAAAACATAGAGACACAGTCTCGAGTGGAGGAGGAAGAAAGCACCAACATCATGCTTCTCCTTTCAAAGAGGAAGAAACTCTACCACCAACATCACTTACTTTGCTTTGAGTGAGAGGTTAGAGTCAATGACCTCCACAGATCTCTCTACACCAATGTATTTGACTCAAATTTTTATTAAAATTTTGAAAATAAACATTAAAAATGTTTTCTTTCTATATTTGTTTTCCACAGACTCTTTTATTTCTATCCTCATAAGAAGGACTTACTGACACTTTTCTGTCAAAATGCTTTCTGATATATAGTTCCTGTAAAGAAATACATTATCAATGTGAAGACAGGGGACTGGTAGATTATTTTAGGAACATCCAAAGGAAAGGTTTCCTGAACTGAAATATCTTCATTTTTAAATGCAATAAAGCAATTTTATTTTGGAACAACAATCACTACGTTATTGAAACTAGAATATTGAAGCTTCCTATTTTTAGTCTCTCTGATGGCCCAAGTTCTTTGTATGGACTGTATTTCTCTCAAAGTATCCCAGCCTCATCCTTGCTTCATTTCCAAGAATGTACTGGAAACCCTATAAACTTGCTTTATTGTGAGAGTTCAGCAAAAAAGCCAAGCTCATAGAAGAAAATATAACTGGGCATTCAAATGAAAAAGCCTAGCAAGGTTTTGTCAAGCAGCTCTTGGGATGAAGGGAGATGCTGCAGTGCAGACCTCAGACTGCAGGAAGTGCCTAGTTCTTTCTCCTGGGGCAGGAACAGGCAGCAGACCTGCCTGCAAAAGGTGCCTCCAGGTGAAGGAACCTCCTGCAGCAGGTGGTTGAGCTGCAGGAGGTGGTAAGAAGGCTGTGTAACATCAGGGAGGCTGAGAAACAGTTAGACATCTGGTTCCAAGCACAGTCTGCAGTGGATCCACAGCCGAAACCTCCCCCACTGTCACACACAGAAGGGAGAGTAGCCAATAATTCAGAAGAGTGGAAGTTTGCAATGGCAAGGTCCAGCAGGAGGAAGAGAGTTCCCCCAAAGCCTGAGGTACACTTGCAGAACTGCTTCACTGCTCTGCAGACCGAAGAGGAAAGACCTGTCACATCAGGAGAAATGTTGGAAGTGAGTAAGGCAGCTTGATCTGCTCCCTGTAAAACGAACAACACAACTAAGAAAATGCAACGGGTGATAGTAGTAGGTGACTCCTTTCTGAGAGGTACTAAGACATCCACATGCCAGCTTGACAGACTCTCTTAGAGAGGTGTGCTGCTTACTGAAGTCTCATATCAGGGATGTTGACAAGAGACTACCAAGCCTCATACAGTCCACTGACTATTATTCACTCCTGTTGTTTAACATGGACATGAGTGGTACAGCCGGGAGCAGTCTGAGGAGTACCAAGAAGGCTTGAAAAGTGGGCCCATGCAAACCTCTTGAAGTGCAAAAAGGCCAAGTGCAACATCCTGCACATGGGTCGGGGCAATCCTAAGCAAAAATACAGGCTGGGCAGAAAATGGATTGAGAGCAGCCCCAAGAACAAGGATCCAGGGGTGCTGGTTGATGAGAAGCTCAAGATGACCTGGCAATGTGTGCTTGCATCCCAGAAAGACAACTGTATGTTGGGCTGTATCAAAAGAAGTGTGATGAACAGGTCAAGGGAGGTAATTCTCTCCCTCTACTCTACTCTGATGACATTCCACCTGGAGTCCTGCATCCACCTCTAGGACCTCCAACATGAGTAGGACATGAACCTGTTGGAGTGAGTTCAGAGGAGGGCCATGAAGAAGAAGAGAGGGCTGGAGCATCTCTCCTATGAGGACAGGCTGAAGGAGTTGGGGTTGTTCAGTCTGGAGAAGAGAAGGCTCTGGGGAGACCTTACAGCAACCTTCCAATACCTCAGGGGGACCTACAAGAAAGCTGGAGAGAAACTTTGTCCAAGGAGTGATAGAACAAGGGGTGATTGCTTTACACTGAAAAAGGGTAGATTTAGATTAGCTATAAGGAAGAAGTGCTTCGCCATGATGGTGGTTAGACACTGGAACAGGCTGCTGAAAGAAGTTATGGATGCCTGATCCCTGGAAGTGTTGAAGAGCAGGTTGAATGGGGCTTTGAGCAATCAGGTCTAGTGGAAGCTGTCTCTGCTCATACAGGGGAATTGGAACTAGATGACCTTTAAGGCACATTCCATTCCATGTAACATAAAAAAGGTAAGGGAAATGCTAAAGACAGGGCAGCAAAGGAAAGATCCAGCAGCAGTTCCCCACTTATATATGCCAGAGCCAGGAAACAAATGTACTTGCTAAGTCAAGCACAGGCAGTGAAGTGATGGGGCAGCAGGAACTGAAAGTAGGATTTGCTGAAGGCAAGTGAGATAGAGCCACCTGTACTGGACAAATGTACCAAATTAAACCCTGTGCTACACAGTCCCACCTAGGAAAGTGCAATACCAAGGGGGAGACATACTACTCAGTGCTATATTTAGTAGATCCCCACACCAAACATAGACTTTCTTTTTGTTGTATGGTGTTTTTATTTGTAACTCCTTTTCACGTGTATTTCTTCCTCATGTTTTTGTAGATCATTACAGAATGCGTAACCAATTTTTTTAACATTTTTTGTTGAAATTGAAGAAGCTGGCATGTTCCTTTGAATTCCTGTGAAAACATGAGTGTTCCAACTTCCATTTCTGAAAAGCCTCTTCTGTGCCTTAAGGCTGTGAAATAAAGTTGAAAAATTTGACTCAAGCATGTAAATAAAGTAAGTAGGGAAGACCCATATTTGTTTATTTTAACCAATAACTGGAACTTTGAAGGCCTGAATAATAATTTTTGAACACTACAAACAATACTTTTATACTAAATGTTGAATTTTCTATTTCTAGTTCAAGTTGCTTGCTTATTCTCACCTTAAACTCTTTGATACTCCTTGAGAGACTCCTTGCACTTATATACTTTAAGTCTCTTAACTTTTCAGGTGCTTGACTCTGAGTGTCTTTGAGCCTACCTTGCTGATTCTTGGATTTCACTATTCTTTCAACCAGTGCTATAAATTACTCTTTTCTTTCTGATTTGTCTGCTATCCTTTGCTTTGCTGTTACATTCTCTACTGGCACTCCATCTCGCCCTGTTCCTTGTTCTCTGACTCCTTTGGGATACTGTTATTTTGCTGATCAGTCTTTGTTTTCTACTACTTGAGAATAGCATCCTACTCTTGAGAGTCTTACCCTGTCATTTGCTCTCAAACTCTGAGGCAACTGAATTTCTTTACAATTCATTCATTTTGTGTCAAAATTAGGCTAATGCAAGAAGACTTAATGCCAGCCAATACATTCTTTAAATCATCATCATGTCGTACAAAGTGGGTTAATATAGCAGACATTGTGGCAAACCAAGAAACTATCTTGTGTTTTGATTCACTCTATCATGGATGCCTGTAAACCTGAAGGTGATGAGTCTCAGTGGATGAGACTCTCATATATGAGTAAAAGCTTCTTTATTCTTGGACTCTGTCAATAATACTGTAGGAATACACTTAAGCAACTTTAATTATAATTGCGTAATGACTTGTTCTGTGTGGTATGTATTAAAATACTTAATATATACTGGCACTTTTGTACTCTCTCTCCCATGCATTGCTTTTGGGAATATTCCACAGTGTCCCTGAATTTCCTTATTTAATTTCATTTTGCTCAAACCGAACTGCTTTTCAGAGACTAAGTGCAGTTTTGATAAATGTTCTTTCTAGACTAGTTAATTTCTTAGGCTGATAGAAGCTATTTTAGTAAAAAAATATAACTTCCATCTAGGGCCCAGATTTCAAAAGATAAGAATATCTAGGTGGTTTTTTTTGTTTTTTTGTTTTTTTTTTTCCCCTGAATTAGTTACTTTAATTTAAAGACATTTTTTTCTAGACTGATTAAGAAGAAGGACTGACAAATTGAACTTCAGATTTACTCTTTTACCAGACTGATACAAGAAGCAGGTAATGAGATCAACTCATTGTTAGTCAGAAAGAGGTTTCTTTGAAATGAAACTTGTCAGACATACTTATCTCTTTAACAGTCACACAGATTGATTCAAACAAAAGGAAGACACTTAGGCCTACAGCATCTTCCATAGCTGTTAAAGCAACTAATGTGTATCCTTACAGCTTCTCAGAGCTATTGCTAATTTGGATATCTATTTGTATTCTTAAAATTGCATTTCTTAGTAGTCATTTGCCAACAGTATGTCTTTTTTTTTTTTTTTATAGTTACTATCTGGTGGTATGGACCTTTCATTTCTCTCCTCCCAAATAAGTGAATCTCAGTTCTCATTTTTCCTGAAGACTGATTGTTTTCTATGTATTAAATGTAGGGACAGCAGACACAAAATATCAGGGATCAGTACTCAACAAATACTCAAACTGCTGAGCCAATTGACTTTTCCTTTGAGCAGAGTGTAACCATGTTAGTGGAAAGGGCTCATTTATGAAAGAATTTTGCCCCTTCAGTACTGGCCTGACAGAAAAGATTATATTTCAATATGAAGAGTTGAGTCACATTGTATGATTTTCTCAGGTTCAATAAGGCCCACCAGCCTTGGTATGGGAGCAAAATGAGCAAGTAAGGATACTATAAATAAAACAGAATTCAAATCAGAAGATGAGAGGATAGAGTAGGAAGCAATAGTTGCCTGTATGACAGTCACTATTGATATGGATAGTTAAGAAATTTTAAGAGAAGTTCCTTTACAAATCTTTCTTCTGCTACATACCATTCAGTGCTATAGGAAGGAAACAGAAGTCCTATAGCTAATGGAGAGAAAGAGGAGGGTTTATACTAATTTCTCTGCTATGAATCATCATGGATAGAATCAACACTCCTCTTCTACCTTCTCACCCTCCTTCCTCCACACATGTAAGATTATGTTCAGAGCTTGAAGAAAATTGCCAAGAAAAGCACAGAAAACTTCAACTTACCAAGGATAATAATTTTAAATTTTATGCAATCTATCTAATTTTACTAACTTTGCCTGGTTTTGCTCTACCAAAGAATCTGTTTTCTCCATCCATGAGGAATTCCTCACCTAAAGGAAATTCCTCTTCCCCTCACCCCCATTGTTTCTTTTACTGATTTCTGCCTCTCTCCTGATGGTAAACCTTGCTTAATTTCATTCCCCACAGTACTCACAACACTCACACCTCTGCTTTTCAACAAAGGAAATCACATATCTCCTTTGGATTGTATCAAACTCCCACCTGAAGATAGTTGAAGTGGCTTCTTTTTCCAGAAGGAATAAAAGGAATCAACTCTGGCATGTCTGAGGAGACCTTAGAAAAGCAGGACATCTTCTTTACTATGTGCACATTTTAAACATCCTTCTGAAAAATGAATTTGGTTTTGGTAGTTTACAAAAATGTACTGACCATGAAGAATTTGGGGAGCCAAGTTCTGATGACATAGTTGTGTTTTTGGGGTTGTCTTTTTGACAGTGAACAGTTGCTATAACACACGTAATCTTTACAATCATGAATGGAGTCTATCTCATTCCAGTCCTAATGCTACTTTCTTGATACGTGAGCTATGGGAATCAATGACACTACTCATTATGTCAAAATCCACACCCGCCTTGCTTCTACTGGGACGCTCATACAAAGGTAATTCCCAAAGGCAGATATACAGCTTCTTATTGTCCTCCTTTCTATGGTGAAACCATAAAAGCCAGAACACAAGAGAAAATCTGAGTCAACATAAATAAAAATAGAGGGGTCTTTTTAATTGTATTTGTTTGTTTGTTTGTTTGTTTTTAAAGCAAGTAGACTTTTATTTCCATTTTAGTATGAAATAGTCTGTTTCTCCTCTGGAAACATTTGATTTCTCCTTCTTGCAGTCTCTGTAACTTCTTTTAAATGAAACAAAACAAACAGCGCTGATGTGGAGTGAAAATACACCATCTGCTCCTATGTAGATAGGCAGCCTGAGTATTTCCAGCCCTTCCCTGCAAATTTCATGTTCTAGATTTGCTGGTAGTTGGCTCAGGGTGTTGTTCCTCCAACAGAACTGAAACAATGCAACACCCAAGGTATTTGTTTGACATTTAGAATTTCTATGAGCAGCGTAATATGTTGTATTATGATACAGAAACTTTCAGGAAACAGTGACTGCTCCTCTCCTCTCCTCTCCTCTCCTCTCCTCCTCTCCTCTCCTCTCCTCTCCTCTCCTCTCCTCTCCTCTCCTCTCCTCTCCTCTCCTCTCCTCTCCTCTCCTCTCCTCTCCTCTCCTCTCCTCTCCTCTCCTCTCCTTTCCTCTCCTCTCCTCTCCTCTCCACTCCACTCCACTCCACTCCAGAGGAAGAACAAGGAATAGTCTGGCCTCAGCAGACCCCTTGGTCTTGCAGAAACAAAATTGAGTTTGTCTACACTGCTGAGAGAAGACTTCTGGGGGCTCTGCCTTAATGTACTTTAGTTCTTTACAGATTTAAAACAGTTTTACTACTTTCTCAAAAATGTTTACATTGTACCAGTATATGAATAAAGTTTCAGTGAGTTAGAACAATTTTTTACAAGTACCTAGAAATATTTTCACTTCATTTTTTTTTTTTTTAATTAGGAAAAGCAACTAAAATCTGAAATAAAGAGCTCTTTCAGATAAAAACAGACACAAAAATCCACCTTTTTGTTAAATAGCTTTTGGAACAGAAAAGACAGTTGAAACTGAACCTTTCTAAATTTATTTTCTGATGAGTCAGTATTTTCACACAAAGTAACATTTCCCAGACAATTTCCTAAAGGGCTATAGTTTTGGATAGACTGTGGATGCAATGAAATACCTGCTCCTCAGTATTACACTGCATTTTAGTTTCAACCCACACATTAGCCTTCAGTGTTATCCAGGTTTAGCTGTAGGATTAGTGACTTAGAAAATATTTTAATTGGAATTTCCTTGCAGGTTTTGAGTATATTCTATTTTCAGCACTCTGACTGTGGGACCTTGTATGTCTAAAAATAAAACTATCACTATCTGGGTCTATACAAAAATGAGTCAGCCGGGGAGCTCAGAGTGGCAGTGGGGCAATACAGTTTTGTGTGGCAGATAGTGGTCTCCACACTGCATCAACCTAATGGTCATCAAGCTTTTCCAGTCATTTCGGTAAAGGAGATATTTGAGAGTGGGCAGGCCCTAAGCATCAGACATAGGTTGTCCATGGAAGCTGTGGCATCTCCATCCTTGCAGATATTAAAAACTTGACTCCAGGTGGCCCTGTTTGAACAGGGAGGTGGTGGAAAAGATGACCTCCAGAGGTCGCTCCTAACCTCAGCCATTCTGTGATTCTGTGATACTAGGAAGGAAGGATGGGCTAATCCAAAGGCTAGGGTTGAATTTGCAGTCTGTTATGTAAGGTGTGGACACAAAGGAAATAATTTACTTTAAATATTACAGAGAAGAGCAAGTCAGCAGTGGGATTAAAAAGAGAGGTGATATAGATAAAACAACGGCCTGAGGAAGTCGTCTTAATGTAGCAGAGTGGATGGAGAACAGATTGCAGGGGGAACTGCGTTGCCATGATTACAGAAATAGCTATGGCGGTAAACTCTTGCACAGTGCTTCAGGACATTCATGGAGAAAATATTTAAGGTTCAAATTAACAGAAGAATTTTCTGTAGGAACATGACAATGACATTTATAACCAAAGCTGTTTTACTAATTAGTAACAACCCCATTGCCTGCTTTTAGTGTCTGTACAGCAGCACTATATATTTGATGTTCTATTCTATCTAATTTACATAGACTGTATTTTGAAGTTTTGCTCTTTCTAATATGAATAATTGCATATGGTATGGTAATACATCTATAGGTTTTACTCTGTGACAGAGATACACCTTTTAATTGAATTTAGCAACCATAAATGTGACTACATCTTTAAAACAACAATAGATTAATTTAGGTAATAACCAAAATCAACACATTCATTTTTAAGACTGAAATGTTAGTAATGACACAAAACTGGCTTGCTGCGTCACTCCTTTGTGCTGGAGGCCTGATAGAATGCCATGATGAGCTTGATTTTTTTAAGCCTAAGGGCTTAACATTAGCAGCATAGGATGATTTTCTTATCAGAGTCTGCTTTGCAAAGCACACAGGGAGGAGGAAGTGGACTGGATGCTGTCATGTATGGAATGGTGTGGTAATTAAGCGACACTGTTCAAGCACGGAGAGAGCAAAAAACAACCGTTCCACTGTTAGCCTTCTTACATGATTGCAAAACATGCCAGCGCAAAGCTTTTTTGCCTTGCAATAAGCGACTTTTATTTTTTGGAAAAAAAAAAAGTGCAGTTATTAAGCTCAGCATGGAGACAATCTGAAACAGGATCTTCATCAATCAGATTAACTACTTTCCAAGATGAAAGTAGACGAGGCACAGTGTGAGCCTGAGAAGATATTTATCAAAACCCATATTAATAACCACTTTCAGCCTTCTCCTGACAGTTTCATCTTAGCTTCCATGTTTAACATTTGAGTATCATATGTTTTTGTCAGGATGAGGCTGCTAAGAGCATCAATTAATTAATTCCTCTGAAGTATGGTTTGGAAAGGTAATAAAGTAACATTCCCTAAGGCCAGGACCAGTAATGGTAAGCAACATTTTGATGCTGTGCAATTTGTTACTTCAGAAAGAAATTAAAAGCACAGAATCATTTCTGCTTTTAAAAGCAGAATATATTCAACTTTATTTTAATAAAATTGCTGAGAGGGATCATTTTTTTTGAATAATATTTTCAAGGCAGATAAAGAATGTTGCTGCTTTTTATTTGTTTTATTTTAATGGGAAAAAGTAAAATGCTTCTGGCAAAACAAAAGGCAAAAGGGATGACTAGAATATGTCTCAATATTGTTATTTATATGTTATCATTATTATGATTTGTCTTGTTATTTGGGTCTTACTGTTCTGATCTGGAATTTTCAATGTGGTCTGAAGGAAGTCTTCTGACAGTACAGAGAAATTAACCCTCTCCTTGTTTCTACTGCTGCCACCTTTACATGTGGAGTTTTTTATATACCATAACTTCCTCACCTTCTCTCATGTTTAAAAACAGTGCCATTTTCATTTATTTTACTCTGTAAGAAGGGATTTTTTTTCCTTGTAAGTAGTGAAAGAAAGCAAGAATAAAGACCTGTTTGGTGACACAGGAAAACATCAAGATAGTGGTTTTGGTATTTTAAAAATCACAAGCAGATAGTGGCTGAATCTGGATACCTTCCTTTAATCTTGCAAAATACATCCACCCTTTTACTTCCACATCCTTTTAGTCCTGCCACAAACAAAGTAATACTTCTATATAAAAAGATATATGCATGTAAATTGTTGATGGCAGCTCTTTTCTCATTGCCTGTGGGGAATGTCAGCCTGTGTAATTAGTGTGCCCTAATGACTGCATGAGTCAGATCAAAATAGTCTGCTTACCAGTCACTAAATAAATGTCTCCACACATTTTCTGTTAATGTATTTCAGTTTGATCTTGTGAGAGAATGGTATCCAGGTGGCTGTACTCTACATCTGTATGTGAAATGTGTAAATGTGTGTCTGTGATGCCTTTGCTTATCAGTTATTGTATTTAACTTCTGAAAACTTTGGCCACTCTCAAACAGTTTGGGATTTATTTTGGTGGGAACTAACTACTTTGCCCCCCAAGAGAGGTAGAGCATCCGTCAGTCACCACAGAATAGGTTGAGAATAAGATAGTTAGTGAAGTTGTTTTGATAAAGATCAACAAGGCAGGGACTTTTTTTTATTTTTTCTTTCCTCCACAGGAACAGTTCAGAAAATCACTCCCAAACTTCAAATACTCCTGATGTTTTACAATAACTCTGCTGACCTATGTTCCTATACTATATGTTGAAGTTTTGTCTGGACACTATTATTCAGTAACAACAGACCAAGAGAATCCTGTGTAGCATCATGTCCTTTCCACAGGCCAGAAGCCTGCAAACCACACCTCTCAACAGACAGTGTGTCATCATTTCCAAAATCAACTTGTTTCTCAGGAATAAGATTTTTTTTTTTTTGTAAAAGATTATCTGATAGTCAAATATTCACCACCAAAAAAAAAAAAAAAAAAGGTGGTAAGGTGGTATTTTACATGGCAAAGGTATAATTTTGAACCCCTCTAACTTTCAAGGAAATGGCATTTTTCCTCTTTCCAGAGAGGAACCTCTGTTTGCTTTGTTGTTCTCACTGGGAGTGAAAATAACTCAATCATTCCCTTCCTCAACCAGAAAGCCAAATTCTCAGCCGCTATAGAAGTCGGAAGAAAAAAAAAACACAACAAGATATCTGTATTCAGCTGTAATTTTCTCACTCATATCCCAACAGTGCATGTGATCAGTCATCAGTGATTTCTGGAGATCTATTCTACAGAGATCTTAGAGCACTGTCAGAATAAGGTCAAAACATATTGTGGGGACTGCAAAGAACTTGTTTTGTCCTGACTCTGATAACCAGCTGAGCAAAGCATTCAGCATTTGCATCATGAAACTCAGATTGGAGCAGATTACCTCTGACAAGTAGGAGTCTACGTCAGCTCCCCTGACCATGGTCTTACGAAGTGATGTAGGTGTTGCTTGTTACTAGTCTTCCCAGAGTTATTCCTAAATGTCAATTACACTTTTTTATTGCCCTTGGGATGGCACTCATGAGTAAATGCAGTGCAGGGGAGAAGAGATGGAAAAGAGAGTTAACTGAATATAGAATTTTCTTACAGAAAATGTTGACCTACAGTATATACAAAGTCCAGTAACTCTTTTCTGAACTGTTGGATGTTGTTTCTATTTGGGTCTCTCTCATGGTTAGTTGATATTTCTAAGGATATGTGCTTGTTTGGTGAAAACTAAACAAAGGTAATATTTTTCAGGTAGAACAAAAAAGTAGCTTAGCAGAGCTGGACTGTGTTTATATTCAAGGTCAGGAGTGAGGGACAGACATGAAGGTGTTCTCTGGCCCATTAGATGAATGGGTATGAATCAGATCTCAAGTCCTGTGGTCCTGTGGAATTCCTCTTGGCTTGGAGCCATGCTCTTCTCTGAATATAAAATTGTTATAGATATATTCAAAACTAAACATCTTTGCAGGAAAATACAGGTCTGAAGGGGTTTGGTTCAAGTTTTTTGCACTATGCTCTTTTCTGAAGTTTAAGGTAGCTATAAGTGATTTAGGGAGCATTTTCTTTATAATGCAAGGGGACTTTAATAGGAACATGAGAAGACTATTTAGCAGCCAGAGAGAATCACCAGCTGAGGTCCCTTGATTTGCATTCAGAGGTTACAGAATATACAGCAAGAGGGAGGATTATGGAATTGAAAGGTCTTAGGCACAGGGAGGCTGAGTTTATAAGTGCTGCAAAGGAAACTGAGAAAAATCTCAGGCATCTGGGAATTGAAACAAAACTAGTTTGTCTTATGTTCTAATTTGGCTGCAGAGAATTAATAGTTGATCTCCCTGCTAAAACTCAGAGATTGTGGCTGAACTCTGTGAGCATCGTAAGATCTGTTGTTGCTATCTTCCCAACTAGGGTGATTTTTATTGCTAGATAACGAAGATGTACATCAAAGCAGAAGGATTACTGTGATTTAATACCACTATTCTAATCTGCAATTCCACAAATTTAATTGATTATTTTGGTGTTTGCAACTGTGGAAAGTTAACATTTAGAAATGCATACCACTTCTTGCTAAGGTAGTTAGTGTTAAAGAAACACCATCAAACTGAGTGTAAGTTTTGAGGTCTGTATTTATGTATCATGTGTATTTTTAATACCTTGATATTCCTCTTTTACCTCCCTATGGTTTTGAAAGCTCAGATGGAATTTCTTTATCCTATTGCTTCTTGCTTGCATGCTGAAGAAAGGCAGTTGTTCTTGTTCATAACTACATGATCAGAATGACATGAATCCCTTTTCAAAATGGCATAGCTAGTGATCTACATGTGCAAGTTTTGTATATTCAGTAGCAAAACTGCAAATAATCCCCTTGCTGCTGTCTCACACATGTTAAGACGACCCCAAACTGTCTGACTATGCTGAAAATTAAATTTTGCTAGGTAGGATCTGTGAGGTGCTAATATGAATATACTGTTTAAGATCACTACAAAGCACTGATGCAGACTAAGAATAAACTCTACACCCTGAATACAGTTAACACCCTGAAGAGGCTTCTTGTACAAAAAACAGGCTACAATTTCTGCTGCAGCATGCTGGGAATCAGACACCTTTTTAAACAAACATTTCCTTTCATGAAGTTTTGTGCTGTGTTCTTCAGGGTCACTGGGACAGGTCAAAAACATGATCACAAATATCTTCTCTGTTCCTTCTGCTTTGAAAATATTTCCCTGCTGTTTGCTGACTATCAGTTCTGGTTACTTTGTGTTACTCCTAAAGCCTGAGGAATGAAACTGAAGATCAGCACAGTGTTGTTAAACACACAAACAACTAAATAAAAAAAGTAAATGAAGGATTTCTCTAAGTCTCTTTTACTGTTTCTGAGATATTGAGGTTATCTGTATGTTCCATGAAAATGTATGTGACTAGTGACATAGTATTATCTAGCAGAGCCACAACACTTAAGACACTTATGTGCCTTTATGAGTTAATGATTACGGTCAGATAAGTTATAATGCCTGAACACAATAACATAGGCTATAATTCTTTAGAAGATCTGAAAGGAGGTATTGTGATTAGTTTTCATCCTGTGGAGGTCCATTGATATTCAGGACCAATTGTGTAGCAGTGTTTGTATACTCTCTCAGCAGTTAAATTTCATTTGTAGTGTTTTCAGTCCAGGTCAAGTTACACGGTCTCTCTGGGATTAAAGTGAGGGAATTTGTGAAGCTCCTCTCAGAGCATTATTGTCTGTCTGAGATTGTGTCGACTGACTAAAAATATGTAATTTTGCTGAGTCAAAATGTATGCTTTCTGATAAACAGCTCCTTCTAAATACTGTTTAAAAACCCAAATCTCAAGTGAGACACTCAGGATGCCCTTACATTCAATAAATATTCTACTGCCCTATTGTCATACTGAAACACATCCTACAAACAAGGCTTTGGTAGGGTATAGCCTAACACACCTAGCCCACCAGCCTGTGTCCACGTTTTTGATGGGAGAGTTAATTTTCTTCGTAGTAGCTGGCATAGTGCTGTGTTTTTGATTTAGAATGAAAATAATGTTGATAATACACTAATGTTTTAGTTGTTGCTAAGTAGTGAAGGACTTCTCAGCTTCTTATGTCATGCTAGATGCACAAGAATCTGGGAGGGGACACAGCTGGCACAGTTGACCCAAGCTGGGCAAAGGGATATTTCATACCATATGGTGTCATGCTCAATACAAAAGTTGAGGGTAATGTTTGAAGTTACAGTGTTTGTTTTGCCAAATGATGGAGCCCTGCATTCCTGGAGATGGCTGAACACCTGCCTACCCATGGGAAGTAGTGAATGAATTCGCTGTTTTCTTTGCTTGTGTGTGTAGCATTTGATTTACTTATTAAACTATCTTTATCTCAACACATGAGTTTTCTCACTTTTACCCTTCTGATTCTCTCCCCCATCCCATTAGGGGAAACTGAATGAGTGGCTGCATGGTGCTTAATTGTCATCTGGGGTTAAACTACAGTAGCATGGCTCACAGATGACATCCAGAAAAAGGTCTTCAGTCTTTTCTTACAGTTTCATGGAAGTGTTTTCCATGTTCATGTCCTTGGACAGACTCTTATGTTGAAGAGAGTTATGTCTCGGATAACAAGACTGTAGTTGTGGATCATACGGGGCTGACTATCTGACTATCAAAATCCCATTTCTGCCTTAAAAAAAAAAAAAAATTGTACATAATTTCACTGCTCAGGATGGTCTCGGTAAATCACTTGGCCCCGATGTGGCTCCATATTATGTCTCAAAGGAGAAGAAAATGATGAGGTCTGTATTTATGTATCATGTGTATTTTTAATACCTTGATATTCCTCTTTTACCTCCCTATGGTTTTGAAAGCTCAGATGGAATTCTTTATCCTATTGCTTCTTGCTTGCATGCTGAAGAAAGGCAGTTGTTCTTGTTCATAACTACATGATCAGAATGACATGAATCCCTTTTCAAAATGGCATAGCTAGTGATCTACATGTGCAAGTTTTGTATATTCAGTAGCAAAACTGCAAATAATCCCCTTGCTGCTGTCTCACACATGAAGTGAAGATTGTCTATGGATTCAGAGAACCAATGTCTTGCTGCTTAATTTTACCAGTAAATAATGTATACCTGGAGTGAAACAGAACATTTTAAATCAGAAACTTCCAGACATATTTTCAGTAATGAAACTAAAATAATTTAATTGCAATACCCAATCTAAAACACCCTTGAAACCGATAATTCTCTAGAAAACAATTATTCTGTAACTGAACTTTTTTTTTTTTTTTAAAAAAAAACAAAAACAAAACATCACTGATTATTTCTTGTTATTGTTTCTGGTGGGAAGCATAAAATGAAATGTCCCAGTTGGTCATTAGAAACTGTATTCCTACCAATTAAAGTACTGGAATTAGACTGAACTATATAAATGTATTTTTAGGCAAACTGATGGTCTGTGTTAAACTTTAAAGGTAGTGAGATACCACTACTGATACATCCTGTCTGAAAACATTTCACCTGAGGGAATTTGTCCATGCTCCTTGGACCCACAATTATAATGCCATCTGGCTGATATTATTTCAGCACCAAATTTGTAATTAGATAAGGTTGAGCCAAACATGTTTTCAGGGTACAAAATTGTTTAATAACCTTTTATTCATTATAGTGAATACTTGCTTAAAATTTATGAGAACAGTTCTTACAAGAAACTTTTAACATCCTGTCATTCTTTAAAAGATTGTGACATATAGCTCTTTCTGAAATATCCATGGTATTTTGTTTTTTGTTCTGTTTTCTAAATTTAGATTTTTGCACTCATTTACTGGGACTCAAAATTATGTTATAATAAGTATGTTATTTCACACAGAACTAAACCTATTTTAAAATCTAGGGCAAGTAACAGTGCAATACTGGCAACTCAACACTCTCTTTTCCAATCAATTTAAGATAGGACAGTCAACAGCTTGAAAATTTGCACTCTGAAGTCCTGCTATCCCTTGTATTGCAGGGGCACAGTTTGATTTCCAGGAATGCGTATATATGTCTATTGACACACACATCAAGGTCAGTAATCTGCTCAAACTCAGATGGCCTGCCAGTATAGCATTGCTAAGATACATCAGTTCTTTTATGCCCTGTCACACAAGGAGCAGTAGTATTAGCAACATGTCTGATTGCTCTCAACTTCTTAGGCATGATGAACACTCAGGGCAGTCTTCAATTCAATTTGAGGTGAAACAAAGAGATTTAAACAAAAAGATCTTGTGCAGGCATATCATGTACACTGTGTAATGTAGCTGTGGGTGTTCTCATTATCCACATAATAGAAAGACTCTGGTTAAGATTCATCTTGCCTTGGTTACATGTAATGCATCTGTCCATGTTTGAATTAATTGTGTAAGACCCATTATAGTCAATGGAGATATAGCCAATACAGTCAATGGCATCTAGAGAGCAGTTCATCTTGTCTCAAATTTGGTCAGATGAATTGTTCTTTAAACTCCATTAACTGTATTGATTAGCTCTCCAAGACTATAATGGAGTCTAGACAGTAAGTCTGCTGTAGACAGGCTAGATGGCAGACATCTAGAGTAAGAATTTCATGCCCTCTGCTGTTCTTCATTACTATGAAATCTGGTTGAAATACTAGTGTCTCTGATGTCTCAAAGGCAATTCAACACAAGAAGAATACTCAGGTTACCAAAGACATTCATAGAGGAGTAGTACTTCATCATCACAGGTCTGGCTGCCTAAACAGAAAACAGCATTGGAAGAACTGATTTCTGCTTGCTCTTTTGGATTGATGGAGAAGCCCACAAGATTCTTTTCCAGCCATAACTTCATATGCTTGTTCAGGATAGCACATTTGTCGTCAAACTTGAAGGAACTTTTTTCAGTGTCTGAATGTTTTCTTGGTGTATTGTTCAGTCCAAATAGTATAACACCGCAATAAGCCCAGTAGGTCACTCACACGAAGCTCAAAACAAATAATTCATTGTCCTTCTCTGCTAACTTGCTTTTTTGTATTGTGTTGTCTTCATAAATTCTGAGCTTACAAAACCCAAATAGATTACTAAAATCACCTAATGAGCCACTGTCACAGGCTTGGCCATGAGACTTCCCTGAACAGTAACTGCTTGAACCTGGACAACACCTTGATTTAAAAAAGAGACATTGGTGAAAAATCCATCAGTGTCATCAATAAATAGTTCTAGCTAAAACTTCTCCTCTTATTTCCCATATGAACTTTTTTAGTGATTGAATCAGCGTGCTAGAACAGAAAGCTTTCTATTATCATGTCTTTATTCCTTTGGCATATAGTTATAGATGGAGCAAGAAAAACAAGAGCTTTCCTGCCAACTAGATATGTGCAGTAGCAACCAGAATATAGTGTCTTTTTTTCCGAGTTTTCTTATTGGAGCTGTTTCACATCAGATAACTGATCAAATATTTATCACAGTGGGGGCTTGGGGCTCTGTTTTTTGCTTCTCAAGGGAATACAATGAATGCTGGGTCAGTGTTTAAGTAGCTGGCCAAATGGATTATTTATACAGAATGTCACAGTGCTAAAGGAAGTGTATGATAGATCCTCCTTCCATGGCTAGGATAATCAGATGGGATGTAAAAAACGTCCTTGTCTGAGTCAGGCAAAGGAGGACCTTAACTAAGGACCCTTGTATGCATGTAACTGCACAACTACTGAGTTATTACTACTCTAGGTCAGATCTCCTTACTTTTGTTGTGACAAAAAATCTATTCTGTACCTAAAGACTCTTCAATGCAAATTTAATTCCTACTGTGTACATTTAAAAAGTTTTAATGTAGAAGAAATAGCATTTTCTCCCAGAAAAACCTCTGTTGGAAAAATTTCAGCCTCTTGCTTTCAAGATATGACTGTTGATAATGATTGCCTCTTTATATGTACAAATTTTCAGTTGTTCTTCTCTCATCTTCTTGGTCTTGTGTCTCCTCAGACAAGGTGCAAGAAGGTAGGTTGGCACAGAGTATTTTGTTTGTTGTTTTCAAGTCACTTCTCACAGGAATGTAATTATTTCTCTCTAAATTAATTAATCCTTGTCTCTGAAAATTTTCTGTTTCCAAAGACAAGACGATTCTACTCTTTCTTTAAACTTATTTCAAGACAATTATTTCTTGGCTGAACAAAAGATGATAAGTTTATGTTTAAAAGCATAATACCAGCTTACATGATTTTCATATAATTATTTCCTGACCCAAGTTTTTCAATGCAGATTGATATTTTCCTTTGGAGAAAAATCTTAGTATTCAAAAGTCCTGTTATTTTTCCTTGGAAATATTTCTACAGTTAAATTCTGACACTGATACAGTCACAGTATAAAGAAACAGAGCCACTTTTTGCCTCAAAGCACTTCAATTTGGGCAGATGAGAGAAATACAAACCTACATGGACTGCAGTATGCTAAAACATGTAATTATGTGCAAATATGATATATATTACTATGCCATATTTTACTTTCTATAAGTACAAATAACTGCTCCAATGTCCAGGCATCACTTCGCATTGCTTTTGAAAAAATGAAATACTCCCAGCAGCACAGAATAAGGTATCAAGTTGGGATTTAAAGGAATAAATGGTAGTAGCTTTTTAGGTTTGTCTTATCAGGAACACCTTGAAAGAGCATAGCTACAATTTGTCTCCCTACCAGCTTTTGCCCCATGCCTAATAAAAACTTATTTGACCATGAAAATACCTTATTACATGAAATGCTGTGATTCTTTGGAATTGTCTGTACCACAGAAATGAGTGCTACCTTACTCTGCAGATTATATTGATCTGGAAACTGCAGCATTTAACACCCTAATTTCAGACTGGGGTTACTCAGTGACTCTTTCAGTGAAGATGGCTAACATGCTGTTGCTGCTGATGCTCTGAATGTTACATCACTGCACCTTTTTATGCTGTCGCTCCCTTTGCTCTCCATCCCTTCCAGATAATTCTAGAACTTACTTTCTCTGCTGTAGCATGGATCTGAGTAGAGATTTCTATTATTCTCAAGGTTTGGTTTCATAAGAAAAGCTTAAAAGGTGTTTTTTAAACTGTATTTCAGGGGTCAACATTACACCCTTCAGCATCACTGCTGGACAAATGAACCACAAAGAAAAGTTTCCAGACAGACTTCAGGTAAATTTCAATTGCTATTGAATTTCAAACTTTTGACACACAAAGTTTAAAATAAATTTTGCATTTTTCAAGCTAGTCTTTGTTGGTACATGGCACTAAAAAGGCACCATTTTTACTGTTTATTTTAGTCTTAGTTTTGCTATGGTTTACCTTCTTTTTAGTCCAAATTTCCCCTTTCATATGTCTGGAGAAGCTGGTGTCAGGCATCTTTGTTCAGTTGTCTGACTTTGGTGACAAGGTGTGAGAATGTAATGTTGGTAATAAGGACACAAAAAGGACTTAGCTTTCGATGGTGGTGGTGAGCTCTGGTTCAGAATGGGTTTTGAGATTGAGTCTAACAGCAGAAAGAACAGTACAGAATGAAAAACATCTAGACCCTTGAAACCCACATTGATCATACGAACAGCTTTTGTGACTCATGGCTATCTGATATTTTGTCTAAATTAATAAATTGTGGAGGAAGGACATGAAAAGATGCTCTGATATGATGGTTTCCATTCTTATGCTAGGAGACAACACAAGAGCTATATAACCCTGCCTAAGACTGGGAAGAGTTCTCGAGTAAATAAAGGAGAGAATAAATGAACAACAAAGAAACAGTAGAAGCTTTGGGGAGTTAAAATGAAAATACTTGGTAAAAGGGAAAGTAAACAATGAGAGATCATTGGTATGTGGTGAGATATCCTGTCAGAATGTACTGTACATTTAACCTTCCTTAAACACTGGAGAATTGTTGCAGTTGGTTAAATCTGAACCATTTAGCAAAACTCTGAGATGAAATAATTAACATTACCATTGAATACCATTTATAAACATCAAACTCAAAAAGACTTCAAAGTCTTTTTGTATTTGTAACATTTTGCCCTTTTGTCACTATCTTCAAACTGTGTGAATATACACATTTGTACCAGCTGAATCTTATCTAGTTGGTATTTCTTTCCTGGGTATGCTTTACATATTCTGCTGTTGATTTTACCTTCATTAGTATCTTTGTGGTCTCTGTTGTTGTAACCTGAGTGAATTTCAGGCGTTCTCCATTTAGTCATTTATATACCTCAAACTTGAATACTAGATTTTCATATTAGCATATTTTAGCAATAACTCACCTGTCCCCTGAAAGAGGTAATGCTAGTAGGCACGTTTTAGTCATGTAAAATTGAATATTTTTTGCTTTTCATAGTCTTATCTATGACCTACTAGGACTTTAGACTGATGTGCAGGCCTTTGCCATTGGCTCCTGAAGAAAATATTCAAACATGTAATAAGTAGTTATTTCACAATATTGAAAAAAAAAAAAAAGTACTAAGTTTGGTATATGTACAAATATAATCTTTTGTACACGTGTGAAATTTAAAACCCATTATTTAATATTTTGATAGAAGAAGAATCTATAACTTTACATCTCTGCAGATTCTGACATGGTATTACTGTGGCCATACACAGCAGCAATAGCAGGTCAGTACTATCTGGTAAGGTCATGGGCAGTGTTAAAGTGTTAGAATTATGTCTATGTATGGTTAGCTGGCTTCCAGTCCTCCAGCCAAGGAAGCAGACATTACACATTCAAGCAGGATTATACATCTGAAGGTCTAGGTAATATTTACAAGAGAAGAGACTTGTTTTCTTACAGCAACTGTAACTGAGAGGATTACTAATACACTGAGTTGATGTCAGAAGACTAGGATTTATTCCTTACTGCCTATATCACTTTTGGCAATTCACTTAATCTCTAGTGCTTCAATTCCCTGCTCAGAAATGGGGACTATAATGCTTCTTACCTTGCAGGTATTTCAGGATACATCAATTGGATTCCAGTTCTCCAGACACAATAAATGTATACAATAAAGAGCTCACCTGTGTCTAAGCATTCACCTCCTTCTAGCTCTTAGCTTCTTCAAGTAACATTTCTTACTTTGCTCTTAAAAGATCTGTGTAGCTAATTTCCAGTTGTTTCTCCTTTTTTGCATTCACATACACTCACACAACACAGCCCCACGCTACAATGCAGAACAACATTGGGCAGAGGACAGAGGGCTCCTCCTAGCTGCCTCAGGTCACTTGGGATGACTCCTGCACTAAATTACAGAATGCTCAAGATGAAATCCAGACAACTGAATATACTCAGATACATAGTGATAAACACCTGCACAACACTGAGAGCTAGGCTCATCTTAACAGTAAGAAACGTTACATTTTTATCTATCATCTCCCCTCTACCTATGGTAGCTATAAGACATCTGACCTTCTGCCGTAAGGATCTGAGGAAAACCATCGTGCTACTCTTCAAGAATGCTTGAAGAAAATAGGAAATTACTTAATTCCCTCACAGCTCTACACACTTCAGGTGTAGCTGTCTGGAAGAGAAGGGAAAATATGCTGGCGTACCTAGAGGACTATAATACAATATCATGATATCTCTTGGAAGCAGTTTAATTTCAGTGCTCTTCTTGAGACGATATACCTGTTTAGCAACACTTTCTGTACACTAAGCTTTAGGTATCAATCAGGACAAGCCCCACCTTCAAACATTTTTTGAAAAAGTAACTGAAAAACAAACAAAAAAAGAACTCAAATTCCACTAACCATGACTCACCACTTCTGCTCTACTCTGCACTGTTGCAGCCTCACCTGGAGCACTGTGTGCAGTTCTGAGTGCCACAGTATAAAAAGGATATAAAGGCACGAGAGAGTGTCCGGAAGAGGGCCATGAAGTTGGTGAAGGGTTTAGAGGGGAAGCTGTGTGAGAAGCGGCTAAAGTCACTTGGTTTGTTCAGACTGGAGAAGAGGAGACTGAGGGGAGACCTTATTGTGGCCTACAGCTTCCTCACAAGAGAAGGAGGAGGGGAAGGCGCTGATCTCTTCTCTCTGGTGACCAATGATAGAACTCGAGGGAATGGCAGGAAGATGTGCCAGGGAGATTTAGGTTGGACATTAGGAAAAATTTCTTCATCCAGAGGGTGGTGGAGCACTGGAACAGACTCCCAGAGAGGCAGTCACAACCTCAAGCCTGACAGTGTTCAAGAAGTGGTTGGAAAACAGCCTCAGACACATGGTGTCAACTTTGGGGTTGTCTTATGCAGAAATAGGAGTTGGACTTGATGATCCTTGTGGGTCCCTTCCAACTCAGGACATTCTATGATTCTATGTTTCTATGAAACACATTTTCATAGTCAGCACTTACCAAAACAAATTCAAATTTAAACTGATTCAAACAATCTTCTCTAATATGGGTAAGCAGATTTGGCAGAAACACAGAAACAAATTTCAGCTATATTTCAGAATACTATATATTCAGTTTTTACATTTTATTTTGAAAGGAAAATTTGTTAGAGAGCTAGTCTGCAAATTGAGCAAATTGCTCTGGGATGTATCACAAGACACTAGTGGGTTGTTTCCAGCACTGTGGATAAAATATTAATCCTTTCTCTCTTTCATTTAAGATTCTAATTATTTTTGGACACATCTCAGTACATCTATTAGGTTAGGGAAAAAATGCAGCAACACCAAAATGCACTGTAATATGATGTGACTATAAAATAAATACTCAATATACTGTATATGGACTCATTTTGAAAACTGTGGTCACTCCCAACTCATAAAGAATCTGTGCTTGCAGAGTTAATTTGCTGTCTGCATAGAAGGGTCCAGGAAATTAAACCAATACTGGTTGAATGTAAATGACAATTTACACCCACATCACCTATGTAAGGTATGGCATAACTGAAATTATAAACCACATGTCAAGTTACAACGAGTACACTATCCTTTGTCAGGATACACCTGCGGTTAATTCTATGTTTAAATCCTCTAATATTAAATACTTGCTGTTTGATACAATAACTGTACTGACTCTAGTTCTTTGGTAATGTAGTAGTCTCCTTCCTATTTGTTACAAGGAAACTTTTGCAAAATTAAACTTAAAATACTTGATGACAAGTTCATTTCAACTTGTGGTGATTCTTTAACTTCTCCAAGCTTTTTGAACATGTTAGATTTATATCTCTGATGACTTTAATTTACAACAAAATTCTTAATGTGATAAATAAGGCATATTCTTGGTCATAGCCAATTAATCAGATTCAAACTGAAAAAATACATTAATGAAAGATGACTGGTTTCTTTCACTGAGGCTTAAGTAGTCATTGTCATTTTAATCAAGAGACAATTGGGGACAATTCCTACTTTGTTCTTTGATAAATAAGTTCAGAATATAAGGAAATATCTGATTAAAAAACAAAACCAACAAGCACCGCCCACAAACAAACAACACCCAAACAAACAACATACAATCCACAAAACCAAAAACCACCTTAACTCTTCATTTCAAAATGCATGGTAATTCTTCCACAAGGGGAAAGTATCAGTGAAGAATCCTGAAGGCTGCAGCTAGTACAGCAGAAATAGTCCTCAGCGAGCCAAGTCAAGACAGAGAAATTGTAGAAAGGAGCAGGATAAATAAAAGCTGACCATGCACTGGACAGCACATTAAGATGAAAGAGAAATATTGGAAGTTTGAAGTAGAAATGTCGTATGCTAGAGTTACACCCCCTGAATGATGCTTGTCTCACTGAAATTCAACAGTCTAAAAGTTAAGGATCTATGTAATCTTGGCTTCTTTAGTCAATGGCAATCTCCAGAGAACAATTCCTCCATCCAAGTACTGGATGAACCATTGCTTGGAGGTACTTGACTACACAGTGTCTGGACAAGTGCTTTAAAATAGCTATCAAAAGTTTAGATAACTGAAATCAGGAGCTGAATCCCAGCCTTTATGTAAATCACTGAAGTAGCTCCATTACTTCACAAAACAAGGAAAAATTTTCCTACGAATGAAAATTGCTCGTGTTCATATGGCAATCAAATGAAAGAAGAGCTAAATCCATAGTAGATATGGACAATACCATTATATACAAAATAATATCTGAAATAGTTTTACTGTAACCTTCCTAAACGAGGTTAGAAATTAACTGATGACAGAAGAAAATGTTTGTTTCCATTTAATATACCTTTTTATGCGTCTACACTATCAGTTTTGTTTTGGACAAAATTTCTAGCAGTATGGATCCCACATTCTATGACCTGCTACTAAATAGAGGAGTTGTAATCACATATAATTACTGTGAGTAAATTTTTTTATAACGACACATTATTCCTCCAATACTTGCAAGTGGTTGATAGCATGGAGAAGTTTAGAATCTTTGATAACTTAAAATCCCCTGCTTCTCTCTTTTTATGAATTACGTTGACAAAATAATTAATTTATGACTGCAGGATTTGCAAGCATATCTACAGGTACCTTAATGCATTAATTCCACGTAGTTTGTTTAAACAAATGGTAGATGTACAAATGTCCACGTGGAACTGACAATGAAATTTGGCAGTCTGTTTGGTTATGTGAGAGTGACAGAGCTGAGTTGTTTTTCCAAATTTCTCTGAATGGCCTAATAATTTGAATTACTCTGTCCTCCAAGAATAGTTCATCTTGGTTATGCATCAAGAAGGACACAAAGTCCTCCTTGAAATGAATACATTTGCAGTAGGATTTAGTACATGGATGTGTTTCAACAGGCAAAATTCGGTTTTCCTTCACATACCTTTGCTTCCCATCTGAGTTCCTAGAAAACATCTTTCTCTAAGATGAAAGCAATCTAAGGAGCTAAGCATCACAGGGTAAAGGAAAAAAGATTAGCTCCTGAATACATCAAAAGACTTGTGCATACATCTGTTTTAATCATATAAACTGAAGAGGCTGGGCATAAAGGTTCATTTAGTCTTCAAACCAGTTTGCATCTCCGAATGCTCACTCTACGCAATACAAGTATGGCAAGCATGTTCTTTTGAGCAAGAGAACTCACTACAATGTAAGCAAATGTAAGTATCACTAGCCATGGAAGCTGCAAAGCTAACCAAACTAGAGGATTCAAGAATTGAGAACATTTTGTAATTATCTTTGGTATCTGAAAGAGAGGATTATACGTGTACACAGGAAGGCAACTGCAGACTGAATATCCACTTATAATTACTGTCCACATAACTATATGCAGCAAAAATATGTTCCCAGCAGTTTCACAGGTCATATAAAACAAATTAATGAAGCAGATGTAACAAAGAAAATCATAAACCTAGTTAAGCTGACACACTGACTACAAGAAGACCCTCATTCATTTGATACACAACTATTATTATGTGACTAAAGCAAGACTGAGATAGAGTAATAAATATATACATTATTATAATAATAGAAAAAACTTTTTCACTTCTATCACCAGTCTTTTTTCCTTTATCACTTTGATTTTCTTCTGCTACTGATGTACTTTATCGCTCATATCAGTTGGCCTTCTGTTCCCTGTTATAACACAACTTGCTCTGAGACACTGTGCTGATAGGTGCCCTAGAATTTAAAGAGTAAAATAGCAGATTTATCTCTTTGCAACATTCAGAGACTGTACATGTTGCTAGGCTGGGAGCAAAGGAGAACTTCTAGAATAAATTTCAAAGTGGAGTATGACATTATGAACAGATCTATGCACATTTAAGTTGCTTGCAGGTGTTTTACAATTTTGGCAGGCAAGCAGGTGTATACTGCAGAAGGTGATAAATGCTTTTCTTTCACCGACTATAAGTTGTCTGCCCTTTGAGGCCACCTGGAATCTAGGTCTGAAGACAGATGAACAGAATATTATACAATCACAGGAAATGATGAAGAGCTGCATTTCTCATCGCCATCTGGTGGTTTCCTCTACAACAACAAGTAATTTGGGAAAGAATCTCTTTAATGGCAGTAGAGATATAACGAGACTATTTTTAAGGATTGCACCAAGTGCAATAAGCATCGATGCAAGAATCTTACTGACTTTGCAACGGTGTGTGTGTGTGTCACTAAACATGTAAGTACAGGATCTAATAACTGAAAGTATGTATTACAAAGATCTAGCTCGCACTAGTGGAAAATTTCTTTCCTTGCTCAATCCGTTAAGTACTTGGTAGCAATAGTGAAGTCACAGCATATTTACTACTGTCTGAGAGAACATACTTTTCTGACAAGCCCTTAAGTGACCAATTCTTCCAGGTGTTGACATGATTACTTCGTATCACTTCCCTTATATTTGCATTTACTTGTGTGAATAAGTGTGCACAGTCTCCTACAGCCCTTTGTCTTTCTTCAAAAAGTGTCTTGGAAGCAGAAAGAGCACTTTCTGTTGGAAATTACCTTCTCTGTTGGTGTTGAATAGGACAATCACATTTCTAGTCTTTAATAACATGGTGAGGCCAAAGGGACACTGAAACTCCTCTTTTCACACAGGTAGGTTATCAGGCTGAGAAATGCAATTAACAAACCAAAGCACAGTCACCAGTTACACTGGATTTACAGTCCCTCAGGAAAGACTGAGATACTGATATTGAAGAGGGTGTACTGTCACTAGTCAGTAACTAGAGTAAGAGAATGGTGAGCCATAGCTAGATTATACAAGAGGAATTCTTCATCTAATAGAGAGGTTGAGGGAAACCTGGAGGGGAGGCAAGGAGCTAACTGTCGAGGTTAGAGAACTGGAATAGCAGTAAGACAGATACTATAGGTCTGTGTGGGGTATTACTCCCCAAACTGGTAGAGTTTAGATGAGGTCTATCTTCAAAGCAAAAGCTAAGCAGTGGGAAAATAACGGCAAATATACACAAACCAAAAATGCCCAACTGCAATCTGCCAAAGACCATAGTTTCTTCAGATATTATGTTGTAATTTTAGACTCAAAATTTTTTTAGACATACTGTTTTTCTTCTGATGTGCACACAAACTTCCATGTATTGGTACTCTTATGCAGTAAAGAGGATTGTGAAAGAGCACAGAATGAGAATGTGAAAATGAGAGGAGTTTTATGGCATTTTGAGAGATAATTTGGTTGTTTGTATATTAAAAAAACCCCTGAATCTGTTTATTGCTCAAATATTTTTGCATATCATTACTACTAGACTTTACCAGTTTAAGAAGCAGGTCAAATAAGAAAAATCCGCATACACATAATAGAGCTATGCATGTGTTTCATGTCATCCATTATCACAAATAGCAACAAACATTTGCAAACATAAATATTTACAACATAACATACAAAATCAGTCTTTTTTGAAGCAGGCATTCTGTATACTGTCAATATATATCAGGCTTGGTATGGTTTCAGGGCAATGAAGGTATGTTATTTAATGATTTTTACATTTGCTCCTTTTGCATCCTAGTATAATTTTCCCTTGAAATAATTTTCAGTCATAATTTATTGAGAGTTCTAATAATCTTTGCTCTTTCACACTGATTCTAACAAGGTTCTGACCTGAATCCTCGTATGTTCCACATCATTTCCTTCTGGAGATTACCAGGCCAAGCTGAAGAGTAAATGAGTTGTAAGGTCAAGAGATTCTCACTGTGAGACAACTGCTGAATTCCTGGTAGCTATGATTGCATCTTTCTATTATACCTTAATCACTATTTGACAAATTCCAATCAGAGATTCATAGATTAATGTGACTTATTTTAATTAAGTCAATATGCTGCTTCACTACAGGAATATTAAAAATACACAGACCCTGAAAACGAAAAATATGTTTTAAAAGAATGGTTAAATGATGGAGCTTTAATAATAAGTGGCTTCTACAGACATGGTCTCTGATTTAAGATTGGGTACAAATCATCACCTAAGAGTTATGGGAGAGAGGAAAGTAGATTTGATTTTTTTTTTTTTTTTAAAATCTCCAAATACTTTTAAGCCTTTATAAATAAAATTTTAAAAATCACAGAGGAGAATTTAACGATTTCATGAAGTTTAATATATAAAAAAAAATATTTTAAAAACAAGGACTTATGTTCTTTTTATTTATACTATTATATCACTAATAGTTGAATGTAGTTTATGTGAATAGCTATCTCTTTTGGTGTTGAACAGTGTAGAAACAGTGTAGATTCAGAAGCCCCTACTATACACATTATTTCTGACATTTCTACTGACCAGAATCAACGATGTCACATCTTTTGTAGCAGAGTCTATCCTAAAACCAACAGTACATTTTTTGTCTTACTAAGCTTCTTTGGGTTGGCTTGAAATATTATTTGTACAAAATGGAACACTCAGGCCAATAAATTTTAAACTGCAGAGCTTTGGTGAGGTCATGCTAGAAAACACCAAGTTCCACAGCAGTAGGAAGGAGGGGGACAAGTCTAACACTTGCAGGCCACTCTAAATGATTAGGTATTCATTAGAATTCATATTTGGCAGTGAAAACACGACAAGGCTCTTACTCCTGCCTCTGTATAATTAGGAGGAGAGTATAATATTTCACAAAACGAGCTATAGGAAATGTATCTCAAAATACTTCATGTTAATTTTCTTGGCAAAGCTATGCTTTATATTAAGAGTTTGCCGAAGCCTTAATTGATTCAGTTTTGCAAACCTTATGATCAGGCAGGGAAATTGTTTCCATATAGTAGATATGGAAAGTAAAATACAGTCTCTACCCAAATTTACATTGCAGTATGTAGGAATATAAAGAATATAAGGAATGTTTTAGCTGGTAATACTTTATTTTCCTAAAAGGAAAACCACTATATTTTCTAGAGGTTAATATAAAGCAACCACATTCTTGCAAACTACTTGCTGTTTAATAAATCAAGTTGGCTCAAAGCTCAGGAAAATAAAAAGACCTTCCTCAATTTGTGATTTCACTTCAAAAAACACCTATAAATATTAATTTCTAAGGCAAAATTCTGTTGACTTTAGATGAAGACAAACAAGGGATGTCTTTAATGCTGTCAGATTTATTGAAAATCCAATGAGCTGGTGAAATAGTTCCACTGACAATATACACTATAACATCAATTTTCATTCAAGCTTGCTATAATCCATGTTTGCTTTAAAGATTATACACATAGTTGATGTAGGAATCAAAACCCAAGTATAGGTCAGATGATGATTTAAGTCACTAGCCTTTGTATCTCTCTGCTTATCAAACCCTTCAGTAGTGTATGAACTCAAACATCTATAGATTCTGGTAAGCAGTTGAAAATTAGTCCTTAAAATGGGTGGGCACAAGATTGACTTTGATGTGAATTTAGATTCAGTGTTTTTGTGTAGATATTAATACGATTTCGGTGATTAGAATTCACAGGACTTCCCACTCAAGTCTGATTTGGAAACGGAGTATGTGGGGCATAGTTGGAAGATGATAGTTATTGAAAGAAAATGCATTTTGCAAAATGACTAAAATTTGCTGATGACATAAATGGTAGGGTAAACAGATATACAGCAGAGAAAGACGGTGCCTTAACTGCAGTAAATACATAGGCAGATGACTGATAAAAAAGATGTCCATTCCAAAAGTAAAAATATATGGTCCCAGGAATTCTTTTAGGATTTGCAATTAAGAATCAACAAATAGATATGTCCTATGATCCCTATTATCTAACATAAAAGATCCATTTATGTTCTTAGCCAAGATTCAACCCAAACTCAAAATACCTTCTTCAGGTCTCAAGAAAGGCCAGCCGAATCCGTTTTTCTGTTCTGTAGGTTGATGCTAGATACATTTTTTTCTTAGATTCTATGTATGCTAAATCTATCACAAAAGTTTGCCAGTCAAATTGCAGTTTTCATGTCTGTTTCATAAAAGATTCCATGTCTAGCACAGTACACAGTGAAATCTGTTCAGCACTGCAGTGGCTGGGGCAGCATGATATCTCTGCTACTCTGGGGTATGTTAATGTTACATACGTAACTTGGATCAGAGCTCTAGGCATTTCCCTAATGAAATGGCTTTGCAAGCACAGATCTCCTTGAAGCAGAGAACGCAGAGTATTTACAGAATGATTTACAAATATCTGATAAACTGTATTACTGCTCCGCTACAAAGTCACTCTGTATTTGCCTTATTCGCTGTTTTAGGTGGTTCAGCTAACAAACTGCTGAGAGATTCTGTGGTCAGCAAAGAAGGGACAGTCATTCAGAAGATGAAAAAGAGATGAGAGGCTGAGAGGAGGATTTTGAGTCTACACAACATTGCATTTCTTTCCTGGGGAATACTAATGATTCTGTGTTCAGCGCTGTCAGCTCTTTTTAGTAATCACTAAAGTGTTAAACCTTATTACCTTGTGCATACTAAAAAGACTAGCTTTCTGCTACAGGATAACCATAAATTCTTTAAATCACTACAGAAACTGTGCTTACTTTTTAAAGCCTGATGAGTCAAAGGAACAACTTGGGATGAGGAAGGCTGAGTAGTGTTGAGGTACTGGAGAAATCCTGTTTTTTGAAGGTCAGTACAGGTAGTAGCACTGTGGAATCCCAGGAAACAGGAAGGGAGGACAATCCAAATATGCTGAAATTAGGCTGACTTTTTTGTTAGAGGCCTGGAATGGACTAATCTAATGCTAAAGTATTTATGGTCTGCAGGTCTGAGGTAGACGATGCTTCCTGGGATGAAAGCAGATGTCCAGGGGTAGAAGTGCTCATGACTTGTTTTAGTGTTTTAACAATGCAAACAGAAAGTTTACTAAGGACTGAACCTAGGTACTACACTTTTCTCAGTTTCCCTAGCTGTGAATGCTGCAGCCAACAATATTGCAGCTGGAATGGAATCCACGTTTTGTATCTAAAAATGTTTCAACAAATTCAGCATCTAGACAACAGAATTTAGTATGAGACAGCCATTTCCCAGGTATATAATAGTTAGGAAGGAGATGCTATGGTGGTTGTAGTATAAGATAAAATCACTTTTCCTCATATGAAGTGCACAACAGAAACACTCTTAAATTCTTGAGTTACTTTTCCTTTTTCCAGATGACAGTGCTGCACTATGTCATGATATCAATGCATAGGCAGACTATCACATTGGCTTGCTTTGCCGCCCTATTTCATACTACTGCCTAAATTGCTTTCAGTTATCAATCCTGTCTTGACCGTCTAGGTTTCCTTCTGCCTGGAAAACTTACGTTTTAGGTTATTTTGTCCCTAACTGATTGTATAAGCCTGATTTCCTCCCCGCCTCCTCCACTCCCCCCCCACCCCGTGTCTTGTCCACATTTCTAAATCTTTTACACTTTTTTCTACCATCATGTCCTTTCTGCTCGTAACTTTGGAGAAAACAGATAGCAATTTTTCCTACAAAATCATAACTGAGGATCAAAATTTTAAATAATTAATTCATTAGTTTTTTGAATTAATAGGAACACAGAGCTTTCTGAGAACTGATAATGGAAAAAAGCCTGGGAGTGAACAATCCTGAACTGCTTCAGTAATTTTTAAAATGTAAATTATAGAAAAGTAGATCTGTGAGAAAGAGTAAAGCCTGGGAAATGGAAAAAAAAGTTAATGGAATTTACTGAGGAGAACACCCCAAGATTTTGAACATGGAGGATGCCTAGAATTTACTTTACTTCGCTTTAAGTAAATGCAAATATTTTCTAGAGTTTGTACTTCAGAGGGAAGACAATTAAATGACAAAGCACAAATAATGAGTAAAGAATAAACTCATACACAGCTACCCAGAAGAAAGATAGAGCCAAGCAGCGAGAAAAAGAATAAGGACTGAAAGAGCTCATTCTTGAAACTGAGGGAATTAAGGGATACAATGGAAAAACCTAAAGGCTGAGTTCATCATCTTATAAAGAAAAATAAAAAAATAATAAAAAAGAAAAATATAAAAGGTGAGGCCTATGCAACACATTCCAAATACCAAGAGGCAAGAAAGCCCGTGAACCAGAGAGTAAAGAATAGTTTATTTGCAGTTTTGATCTGGACAGTAGTGTATATTTTGATAGTTGTAGGTATTCATGAAACTGTATAGTGAGTAATGAAAGTTGCCAAATCTGTGATTAAAACAGCATTTGGACTACTAATTGGTTAAAATTTAACCAGTTTTTGAAAATGCTAAAAGAATTGGAAAATTAATTTGCAAATCCAGTAGTAATGATTTCACTTAATATTTTAGTAAGGAATTGGACATAGGACATCGAAAACTACAAATAAAACACCAGCCACAGTATCTACTTCTGAAAAAGGGAGTGTGGTGGTGAGATAGTTGAGGAAATACCTGGTCATTTCAGTCTGAAAATGTTATGTAAAGGATGCAGGTATAAATGGAAAGTCAACTAAAATTTACAGTGGTTTTACCAGAGGTAATTTCTATCAAATCAACTTCATGCCTGTTAAGAAAACTGTTTTATTTAAAACACAGTAAATTTATGAACTTTGTATAGCTATGTTTAAGAAAAAGTATATGATTTAATGCCCACAAATAACCATTGAATTGGAGATAATGAGATACAAGGAGTTTACTGTAAGGTGAATAAAAAACTGGCTAAGAGACATGATGATTAATAGATACTAAAAATAAATAAAGGGGATTGATCACTTTTTATTTTCTTTGGGTCTTTTTTTTTTTTTTTTTTTTTTTTTTAATAACTTCTGTTTAATATTCTCATTAATGAGCTGGGTGATCTAGAAAAGTAGAGTTGATACCAATCCAACCCTTACTATCAGTTTGGGGAAAGACAAGACTGTCCTATGGTAAACTGAGTGATGGAGTGATAGCAATGAGATAGATCAGATCAAGTACGAGATCATGTGTGTTGGAATGGACAGCATAATATCTGTTTCAAGCAAAAGTGGTTCATCAATTTAATGTGACAGAATAAGAACAAACCTATATGAGAAAGATGATGGTTATAACATCAGCCATGGAAAAAGGTGGCAGTTCTGCAGCATATAATATGAGATATTTTCAGGAGAAATGTTACTCCAGGCACTGTATAGTTGCTTTACAAGCCTATTAGTAGGAGCACAGTTAGAATACAGTAATACTGTGTTAAGCAATCTGTGTTTAAAACAAACTACCAAAATCCTTTGAGACTGGAACAGAAGCAAAGGAGAACTACTTGTATAACTAGAGGAAATGGAGGATTTATCGTATATAAAGAGATTAAGGGAATTGGTTTGTTCAGCCTAACAAAATAAAAGTTGAGAAGGGTATGCTTATTTTTCATAAATACATTCAGGAAATAAATGCAAAGGCATAAATACTGAAGGATAGTACTTACAGAAAATTAAACGGATACAAATGTATAAATTTAAACCAGAAATTAGAAATAGTTTTCTAATCAACAAAGGAAGATTTGGAAAGGCTTTACATAGCAATGGCAGAATCTAAATTGCTTCAAAAGTTGATGAAGCTGGTGAGTTCGTGAAAGGTATTTGTAATATGACAGGAATTATGTTGAGGTAAAAAGCAAAGATTTTTATTTTGTATGGCTTTTTTCATTAGTCTTTCTTCAATGAAAATGATTTTATTCCACCCAATATACTAGTTGTTTTTAAAAAAAAATTAAAATTCCCTAACAAAACCCAGATAAAATCCATGACAAAAAGCTACTTGTTCTTCCTCTTTTATGACTGCCCTAAAATATTCCATCATGTCATAGCTGAATAGTAGCTATAAAAAAAATTCAACTCTAAGTAACAACTCCATTAAGATGTGGATGTGTCTGAATATCTGTATGCATTGTCTTCTTTATTTTATTATTATTTTTTTTTAATGCCTTCATTCTTTGTTTACTTTTCTGTGGTGCTACCTGCCTTCAGTCCTCATATGTTACAGGTACGGTCTGGTGCTTACTTGAGAGTGGAAATTGAAGGATTTGAGAACTCTTTCAGTAATGCCAGATCATCCTTTTGCATTATTGGTTTTAGTTGGGGAAGACAGAGAAAGTCAAGCAACCCAAAAGAACATCATGAGAGGCAACTATGAAAAAGTACCAGAATCCATTCCAGTCCTGCATTGCATTTGTAATTGCCAGAGTATGGGCAGTTTATAAGTGCCAGAGATCCAAAGAAGTATTTTTAGATCCACAAACTGAAAAGAGGTTAAAAAAGTAGCATGGTAAGTAATCTATATGTGACAAAATTAAGATGATTTTGCAATGAACAAGATACTTAGGTACACATATACATGAGGAAGTAGGTTAGGGAATGCCTAGATTGTAGGTACCATTAGGAATCTTTTTGAGTCCTGCACCTTGACAGTTCAAAGTGTTTTGACATATTAACATCAGGAGAAATGTAAGTAATACGAGAGTAACATTCAGAGGGAAATGAAGGTTTTGTGTATCCAAATTTTGAATATTATCATGTAAGTACTGTTGCTGAAAATGAGAGATTAGATTATTCATATATTGATTGTTTGGTAAAGTTTCCATTTTTTAACATGATAGACATACTTTGACAATGTACAAATAAAGAGTGCGTAAATAAAAATTCTATATTTTTAGATATTCAGCTATGACAAATATTTTCTGGAGAAAAAAAAAAAAATAGGTAAGGGAGCAGACGTAGTATTTTACCTAAGAATAAAACTGTCCTCAGCAACAAAGAGAAAGAAACAATAGTGATCTGTTAAACTGCTGATCAATAAAGGAATTCTGATCAGGGTGTTCATGAGGACATAAATGGAATCATAGACGTTCGCCTTTGCTGAACTTCTTCCATTTGTATCATAGCGTCTTGCTGTGCACGTACTTGGTGGAATGTGAAAACAATATAAGCTTAACAATTCTGCTTAAATATACGGGTTTGACTACACTTGCATAATCATGGTGAGTCCTTATTTGCAATTCAGTGCATAAGGGAAAGGGTTGTCACAGTGTTTGAACCTGACACTTTGACACAATGCAATTTCAAAGATGAGACTTCTTTCTGTCAGACATGCTGATCAGTCATTTCCCCTATTAGAGCTGACAGTGCTAAATAAAAGACTTTTACACAAATCTTAATCATGACAAAAATCCCCACCATAATATGCAAGGCTCTATCTGTCAATAAAAAAAGCAACCTCTGAGCGGGAAGTGGTAGAGTCGATACCCACAATATTGCCTATCATACTCGCATTGGGAGTCAGTACAGTGTTTGTCAACAGAAGGAGACTTGTCTTTTTTAAACATATGCAAATAGGAGTTTTCCTAATGGTATCACAGTGACACTGAGATCTAGAGTATCATTGACAAAAAGCATATGCAAACACAAACAGGTTCATATAGACTTCTTTGCTTGGCCTTTTTGTGTTCTTCTTCTGCCCCTCAGAAAACGTTTTATTTCATCTGGTAGAGACAGTATAATTTAGCATTACTTAGCAGAAAATATGCTTCCATGTCCTTTGAAAGTGTAAAGCTATTTGGAGAGAATGAATATATCTTTGAACATATGGTAATATGGGTTTTGGAAATCTGAAAGTATTAACTGTGGTTGTCTTACAGCAAACTGTATTGCCTTGAAATATTGTGAAGCTTGGCAGTTTTGCTTTGCAGGGGTCCACACAAACATTTTATTTGGCTTTGATACACTTAGAATAACATCTGCTAATTTAAATTTGAGTTTTCTGTTGTCTCAGTAAAATTCTGTTGGAACTTCTGGATTTCTCAGCTTTACATGCCATCTGTGAAAAACTACAAATTTGGTGTGTTACAAATGCATCACAGGTTTTCTCAGGCTTAGAGGTTTATGAGTTCCAAAGAATGTTTTGTTTGAAAAGAGGAGTTTTACACTTCACAAAATGACTAAAAGGTGAAAGACATTTTAGTTTAGCCTGAAAATGTTATGTAAATTTTAGTTGTGACAAAGAAAGACCAAACTGGTAAAAAATATGGATATGAAATAATTCTGGGGTAAGATTAGAGTTAACATGCATTTTCAAGAGTCTAGGTGAAGTTAGGCTTGAAAAGTCTTAAAATGATAAAATACCCACATATGAACAATCAGAAAGTAAATTGGACAAGACAAGATAGTTATATGCTTTGGACATATCTAATTAAGGAATTCTAGGTAACTTAACCACCCTACAGCATTATTGTCCTTTAGTGTACTGTCACCATCATCATCATCTCCATCCTACCTAACACCAAATGAGGAGGGATTTTCCATCACACCATTGGGCATCACATTTACTTGATTCTTAGATTGCTTTGAGACACTGTGAATCTCAGCTGCTATTCTCCAAGGAGCATATTTAAAAAGCAGAGCACAGGAGGGGTACGGTGTTGTTGGCAGCTCTTTTGGCTTACACAGATGGTCTACTATGCTCAGAGCCTACTGTGTATTTTAAAAGTTGGTTTCATTCCTACATGCAGAAGATTAAAGTAAGAAAGTGTCAATCACAGATGTGTAGATTGCCAAGTCTGACTCACTTTTGAGTTCCTGGATAAGAACCCTTATGTATCCAAAATCAAAGAAAAACTGATCGGCAGAGGATGTATTATATCTACACCGTGACCATGCAGATCTCAGAAAAAGAATTTTGATGTGTGAAGAGCAGAGGCATTCTTGCTTTGGAAATGACATGCCAGCTAGCCTGGGCCTGCATGCAGCAATCCTGTGCTCAAGTTAATAATTGTCTCAGAGGGTATTTTTCACTGAGATATGACAGTGTGAAAACACAACTTGACTGTGTAAACTTATTGGTTCTGAATACTGCCTTAGAGGTGCAATACCATGTGCACTGTGTTGCATGTACAGTGTTGACCTGGTATAAAGTTCTTTTATGCACTCCAGCTATCCAGTGCTCCTAGTGTTCAGAGAGTTATCTGTGTTTATTGTTATTGATACAGAAAAGCAAATGCAAATATATATCAATTACAGAGCTGCTGGCTTACACATTTTTAAAACTGTCAGTTCTAAGGAATTTTGACCTGCAATAAGTTAAGACTATGTCATCAGAATTTGAAAAACAATTCTCACCCTGGATTTGGAGTAGTTACACAGCTAGTAGTACTTCTGTTTCCAGGGATTTTTTTTTTTAATTTCTAGAAATTCCTCTACCAGAACAATTTTACATGGGGAAAAATACCAAGCATTCAATAAAATCAACAGCTCTGCATCAAATTCATTGCCTTTTTTCCAGCAAATAATTAAAATATTTTGTTTTGATGTGGCTAGAGCAATTACCTTGGTTTATTACGTGACACTTCTATTGTTATTTCTTTTTTAATGTCAGCTGTTGTAGAACAGAAAATGAAAAGGTGAACTCAAAGAGAATGTTGGAGTCTTACTGAAGCAGCATTTGTTTAAAGTGAACATATTTGGAGTATTTATATTGGGAGGAATTTGTAAGTTTTATTTATTTTATCACAATTTGGTGAGACAACTAGACCAAATTGTTTATGAGTATTTCTGTTTGACCTGCTCTGCTACTCAAGGAGTAAATGAATGCTCTAAGGGAACGGTGACTGTGGAGCCAGTTCTTTCCCTCCTGTCTTTGTAATTTGTATTTAGCCATGTGTAACCCCGCACATTATAGGCAACATATGATATCAGCAAAAGCAGCTGACTGATTAAGTGCTACCCACTGCAGAAACTGGGCCATGGGCTATGATTTGTGGGGCAACAGTCATCATATTTAGATAACTACAGTGTTTACTGCAACTTAGAAGGCATACATAAAATTTTTAAAAGCAAGGAGAGGATGAATATATGCCTCATTAGTATCTACTTGGTAACTTCTTGGAATATATATTCATATACATATTTGATATATCTCATCCTGTTATCTTCAAAATGCTCCTAGTTTGGATATAGCTCCAACTTCACTCCAGCTTAATGTGGTAAAGCTATATTTCAGACCTACAGTGTCATCAGAGAGTTGTTTATTTCACTTGAACTGATATAACACCTTTCCAGTGTCATCTGAGATATAAAAAATGCCTAGAGGGCCAAGTTTAAAAAAAAAACAAACCAGACAGAAACATCTTTTACCTTGGAAACTGGTATTTTGGGTGCTGTTGCTTTAAATATGTGATGAATTTCTGGTTTTGCTCAGTAGCAATGGCAATTTTCTGAGAATTAAGGCAAAGGATGATGACACATGAAGTTTGCGTGTGAGAATTTAATAACATTCGTCTTACTGTTTCAGCCTTACTCCTTGGAGCAGACAATCAGACCCACTGAGCCAAGCAGTGCTGCTGTTTCTATTCCTCCCCAGGTGTGCTTCACTGAACCTCCTGGGACACAAAACAGGGTTAAAACAGGCTCTGATTGTTCTTTGCCCTCCTTCAATTTTCTAGTTTGTAAGAAGCCAGTGAGGACAGAGTATAAGAAAGCACATAGAGCCTCCTGATAGCATGCTGCTTTACAGCAGACTCAGGGAGCCTGCAGTCATCTGGAGGTGATTCCCAGCTACCTACGGAGTTGTACTTTTCAGGGAATGTGGTTCCATTCCAGATGAAAAATGCTGGCAGGTCAGGGCTCAGACCCTGTGTCCTGGTTTTCAACTGGATGGAGTTAATCTTCTTCTTAGTGGCAGTTATAGGACTCTGTTTTGTATTTAGAATGAGAATAATGTTGATAACACTCTGAACACACCCCGCTTCTTTCTTCTGCCCCTAGCTTTATATACGGAGCATGATGTCATATGGTATAGAATATCCCCTTTGTTTGCTGGGGCCAGCTGTCCCAGCTGTGTTCCCTCCCAGCTTCTTGTGTACCTCCAGCCCCCTCACTGATGGGTCTGTGTGAGGTGTTGAAAAGACCTCGACTCTGTGTAAGCATGGCTCAGCAGTAACAAAAACATCCCTGTGTTATCAACACTGTTTCCAGCACAAATCCAGAAGACAGAACTATACCAACTACTAAGAAGAAAAACGACTCTATCCCAGTTAAAACCAACACACCACTTAATTCTGGAAGTTTTACATTTGCCATTTTTGGAAACGTGCTTTTTAAAAGACCCCTAAGAATTCATCTGCCGTTTGTGTATTCATTCAGTCTTCTGTCTGTGAAAGTCTACTTGCCTTGAGAAAAGATGTGTAATGGTTTTATATGGGATATGAAATTTCTCTCATAAATGTGATATGATCTAATAATTAATGAATGCCATAAGACAACCTAGAAAGCTTAAAGTCTAACAACTTTTGTCTAAGTTATTCTATCTTCTCCCTTTCCATCATCTCAGACTTTCAAATAGGTCTAGAGTTTATAACTAGGTAGATATTAAAAGTCCAAATCTCTTTATATTGAAGCCCTATTTCTCCCTTAACATTCCTCTGCCCATATACCATAGCATCAAAATGAGGTAATGTAATTTATTTCCACTTTAATGTTCCTTAACAGTGTAAGAATGGCATACAGTTGTATGGATATTACTCCAGAATCTTACTATATAAATATTTAAGTTTGGTTAACAATAATAGTAATATTTATATATTAATTTACGTATGCCTTCATGTATTTTCTTTTTTGCAGGCATATTTGGGGGAAGTGAATTGTAGATATTGTCAAGTGTGCAACATTTTTTCTGGACAATAAAAATGGAAAGGGTCATTTTAGGTTGAATCAAGTATTTTATTTGACAGAAATAGAATGCTTTCTTTAGATTAAGTGATTTTAGTACCTATTTTTACTTAGGTTGAATAAAATGATTTATGCAAAAATATTAAAATTCAGAATTAAAATATACTGAATGGAAGGAAATCAGTCATCAGAATTTCAGAGAATGTAGGGCTGGCATACAGTCCAAATAATATTGCAATTTCCCATGACTTCCTAAAAATAAATTTTTCAGATGTGTTATGTTATCAGATGGTATTTTCAAACTGTTTAAATTCATAAAGGGAGACAGATGCCTGAAGATTTTAAAGTGCATAATCAGGCTTTCACCTGGTAGCAACTGTAGAGAGGATTGTGAAAATTGGCACAACACAGGGTATATTTGGTGTTTATATAGCTGACACATATCTTTTTGTATTTTACTAGAATTAATCTTTCTGTCTCACACGTATCAGCTTATTCTCTGCTACTACATATTTTACCTCTGTTCTCCTTCTTGGAACATCTATTTATTTTATTTGTTTTCTCTTTTTCTTCCCAGCCTTTTTTCATCTCCTTTTTCCCATGTGTAAAGAAAATGTCTTGCTACAGCTGCTGAGGAGACAACATGTAGTAAAATCATTCTCCTTTTTCCCATGTGTAAAGAAAATGTCTTGCTACAACTGCTGAGGAGACAACATGTAGTAAAATCATTCACTTAGGTAAAATTTGGCAAAATTGCCAATAATAATGTCCCCAGTTAAAAAAAAAAAACAATCTAACAATATTCAGACATATTTGCAATTGGCCATGTATCTTTGACTTTTCAAGACCATATATAATGCAGCAGTGAATTGCTAACTCATTTCTTGCATAAGAATAGAGTAATAGAACATACGAAATCATTCAAAGAATACTTAAAGAGTCTGGTGAAATAACTTCTGAATAGAGTAGACAAATGCAAGTAACTACCAATAAAGTAGAAAAAAAAAAAAGAAAAGAAACGTGAAGCTGGTTTGCAGCCCGATTTCAGTAAGATGGTGTCCTTAATACTAATCTATTTACTAAGTTTAATTAGTCTTTCCTGAAAAGCTTGAATTACTTCCAAATGCATACTAAAATTTGTATTCTCACTGGAAAATACAGTCCAAATCTTCCCTTTTGTGTAAATTCAAAAACAAATAGATTTTTTCATGCCATTTTAAGACAGAATAATAATTTCTTTTTTTCTTTTTTTCTTTTTTTTTAATGAAACTAACTAAATACATAGGTGTTATAGCTTTAGTAACTGTGGATTATGAAATATATGGACATACTTAGCAACAGACGTATTTATTTCTTAGTGTTCTTTCAGGACTCAAAGGGAAACATTCAGGACTCATTTGGTTGTCTTCCTGTTGAATCATAAATCACTACTGGAAATGGAGAGAAAATTGTAGCTCTTGCAATGAAAGTCACCGTTCGGATAAACCGAGAATCTTTGGCTTTGTTTTTAACATGCCATCTGAAGTTTGGCGTGGACATATTTTATACCAAATAAAGTGAATACAACCTCAAGATGAAAAAAATGTAAAATGATGCATACAAACTATATTTAGAATAATCCTAATGTAATTCTCAGTTGCTGAATTGATTTGATCTCCTCATCATGGGGAGAAATTGGACTCTGAGATATTATCAACAGCTTCTAACTCCACTCTGATTATTGCTATAATCCTGACAGTGATTGATTCTGAGTAATTATCTCAGAAGCAGAATTAGATTTAAAAACAATATTCCAGATTATAGAAGGCTCCAGTCCATTCTTGTAATTAGTTCCATCTCGGATTGTACGATGCTATCACATTTAAATAATTTAGAGTAAATTATTCGCAAGCTGCCTGTTTGATTATACTTTAATATGAGAACAGATAAACAAGAAACTATAATATTTTAATAAACATTACATTGTAAATTAGCAGCCTCATTGCAAGAAAGTTTACTTTGCCAATGTTTTCAGTTTGCCGTGTAGCTCCTAAAACATTACTGGGTACTAAGCAAAAGCCCACTGCTACAATAATCAGTGATCATGCATTCATAATTATGATTTATGATTACTGATGGTGTCATTATAATCATAATTATAGGCTATGAATTATTTTTTCACAATTGCCATCTGAACAGTTTTCAACCATAGACCTTTCCTTTGTGAGAATTACTTGCAGATAATGTCTATAAAGAATGGACTCATGAGAATTAACCCAAACAAAAAACATATTTGAAATTCTTGAGCAATATTCACTTATAATTTTCATTAATTCTGTTTATAACAGAATTGTATAACAGAATTTATAACAGACCTGGACCAAAAAGGAATGAAGCTTCATTGTGCTAAGCACTTAAAAGAATACATAGAATGAATGGTCTTTGTCCTAAACACAACAGTGACAGGATCTTAACAGAAAAAAACAGAAAGAAACATATGTGTCTTATGTTCACATTTTTTTTTTCATTCCCTTCCTCTCTTTCTTTCTTTTGTAATGATTAATTGAAGGTGTGGACTCAAAATTTTCCATGTCCCAGATTAATTTTGAAGATCGTGATTCCTGTGGCTTCCTTGGAGCCAAAGGTCATGTATACTCGGCTATCTCTTTTCATTGGTACCTTGGGATTTGAGAGTAGGTAGTTTGCCCTCCAGGCCTATGCTGTTGGACTGTGATAGAGTTTTGACAAAGATATAAGAAGAAAAGTTGGTTTAGGGTTGTTTCAGCCAGATCTAGACAGATGTTGAATCAGAAAGGAAGAAGGAATTTAACTGAAGGGTGAAAGAAGCAGAGACAATCAGTCACTGCGTCGTGTTTGGAAAACTCTTAAGATTCCTGATATCCCAGGCTTTGATCCTGGGCAGATTTCAGTCTCTCATCCTTTTGTCCTCAGGTAAAGCTCAAGTAGATGTTGTAAAGGAGAGGAGGTGGGGAAAGAGTTGCTAAGTGTTGAGCAAATTTGAAGGAAGAGAAGTTGAACAAAGATAAAGAAATTAAGAAAATGGAGACAGAATTAAAAAAAATCTTATGTTTAAACAGACTAAAACTTTTGACCTTTTAAATTGTATGCAAACATTTTTGTGAAGGCACCTCTTAAAATGCCGACAGCTTCTGGTACCCGTTATTTTAAAACAAAGTAACCTTGAATATGTGATGGCACCAGGAATTACTTGCACTAAAAATAATGGTAACAAAAAAGAATATGATTAAGATTACCTATTAATTTCAGTCTATTAATAATCATCTATTGCTCTAATGCCTAAGCATAGCACAAAATTTATAAGTGCAAAAGATATGGCCTCTCTGAAAAGTACAAGATTAGTGATCATTCTATTAAATACATACAGTCCAAGGTTTACTTTGCTAATGAGATATAAAAACTGTGTTCACTGTGCTTTCTATCTCTAGTAAGCAAACAATGTAATGCCAACAAATAACAGATTATGAATACAATAATCTATTATAAAGCATAAATGGAAATTGGTGCTTTTCTTGTACCTCTGATTTTCCCACAGGGATTATGTATACTTTGGCCTTTAGTAAAGATGCTGATCTGTTCTTGTTTCTTGAAAATTTCTTGGAATAAAAGTATGTTGAGGTATTTAGGATAGGCACATGAAAACAGTAGATAAGGTTCTAGAATAACTTTGTTGTGAATTTCCGTATTTAAATCTTCAGAACATGAGTAGTTGTCCATTTGAGCCTTCCCTTGTATTTTCGTTATAGACTAAGAAAAGCTTTCTTCCTAAATACAGTAACATATTTTCTTTTTCTACAACACTTTGAAATGAATAGGTAGAGTTCTTTATCGTAAATACATTGATTCAGCACAAATATTATTCTGAATGCAAAAAGATTGCTGTGGGTCATGGACTGAACAAGTCTAACTTCTCTTAGCTTATTTGGCAGTGTTGAATGACAAAATTCAGGAGCTGAAAGTGTGCATTTTTTTAATCACTTACATCCTGATGACCTCTGAAGTTTATAAAGTTGTATTACTCCCTTCACTGTCACACAAGTTTTGTTGCTCTGTTTTAATCAACAGTATTAAACGTATTAGTCATTTTGCTTATAACTGTATCAAGAACAATTTTTTATATTAATAATATTGTTTAGATATAAGAGTAGAAAGGGTAGAGAGTACTAGCATTTAGAATAGCTGAACTTTAAGGCCTAAACCTAAAAAGATATTTCTAGTTGAAGGTTTACACCTATGTGGTTCTTATCACTGGTTTTGACAGCATTGGTTATGCCAGGCTCCACTTAAACACTGCCTATGGCTAAACAGAATTTTCTGCAGATTATATTTTTATATAAAACTAACATTGTTATTGAAGCTTTAGCAGTGAAAATACTGCAGAAACTTAAAAACAGTAACTGAGGACACAGGTATCTGTTGACCCATGAGTGAGTACAGCTTCATAAACTATTATGTAGTTGCATGGATCAGCCATTTCTGCCATTCTAAGGTATCTTGAGGTATTCTGGTGATGATTATGGGCTTCCTAATCTAATTGAGCTGCTTATTACATTCTAGAAAAACACCAGATCCAAAGAGTAAAGGAAAGAAAGAGTTTGGGCTGTGCCCTAGAAACCATCATTATAATTGCCTTGAGTGAGTTGTATTTATAATTACACAACACAATCTGTAACTGCTGGAGCATGATTCAGAACTTTTGGGCTGCAGGAGAGTTGTTTAAACTTTTTATACTGAGAAGCACATAGACAAAGGCTAGATTAGTGGCCTTACAGTCTGATAATAGCAAGTATGATTTGTTTCTATACTTTGATAAGGTTTCATTCAGTTTTGTTATTACCTGTAGATGTAAGCCTCAATATTTACAGTGGGAGAACTAATCACAACTACCTCTGCTTTTGAATGAGCTAACTAGCAATGACAAAGTTCACTTGACTATGTTTATTATCTAGCAAAGCAGAGGCTGGGACACATGGCTGGGTCAAATGGACAGTGCTTAAGTGTTCAAGCTATATGCTGAAGTAGAATGTAGAAAGACCCTGGTTGTCCATGACAGTTTATAAAGGACATCCAAAAAGTTTGAATACTTTGCAAACTTCTAAAATCTTTTATATGCAAGCAGACAGCAATGTGAGGAAGACATCATGTTGCTGTGATATTTTCTTCCTCAATTTTGAAGGCCACTGACAAAAAAGAACCACTTACCTAAAAATCAGGACCATCATTTATCTGTGAACTGGATTGCTCCTCTGAATCCTTTGAAAGCTACCCTGAGTGCCGTACTATTCCTTGGGTGATATTCTCGTGCACCAGCTAAGTTTCAATCCTATGCCTTTGGCTTTGGTACACTGTTTGAACATTTAACGTAAGTTCAGCAGTGAGTAGATGCACAATCTCATCACTGAGTCAGTGATGAAATACTGACACTATATAAAAAAAGCTTTCCTTCACCCTCCACATAAGACAGCCTGAACAGCTTAGCTGGTATGTATGTTGTAGCCCACTTACTGCTAAATGTTGGCCACCAGCAAAGTACAACCAATTCCCTGGAGGAAAGACATTGACAGAGAATGACTTATGGTACAGAGATGTGTTTGTGCCACAATGACACCCAGTATTTCTCCTGAGGTGATGCCTTTATTTTAATTTTCTTGGCTGTATGCATTGTCACTAGCTCAAGGCTGTTCCTGGAGGTACAGACTAAACACTCTTCATTAGTTTCTCATGTGCATGGCTCGGCTGCCGCAGGTACCTTTATCCAAGGAAGAATGTAATCTCATTCTCTCCAGAAGTGAAAGACAGACCAGCAGTTTGACTGCATATTTCCACAAGATAAATACTTTTTGGATTCTAAGATGCTTTTAAAAAAATATATTCTTCTAGCATTTGAGTATAACAACCTATATAGATTTTGTTTCCTGTTATTTAAGAGTATAAGAATCTATATAACTCTTATTTCCTGTATTTACTCTTTTGTATTCTTTCTAACAGAAAGATTTCTTTACATTGTTAAAGCAAATAAACAAATAATCTAACTGATAAGCCTCCTACTACTGTCCTGAAACACTTTGAAATGGTTAGCTTCCCACTCCTTTTCAAATGTGCTGTTCCCAGATAAAAACACAATCTTGTTCAGGATGTTTATTTTTAGTGAATATCAAACTAAACACCTGTAACAAGTGCCAAATTGTCTGTTCTTTTATGTTGTAGAGTGCATAGAAACAACACTGAGAAAACTATTTCAAGATTAAAATGCTATATTTTGCTTTCTCCAAAGGACAAAAAGTCATGATATTCATATGTGGATCACTTTTTGCCATCTCTTACTCATAATAACACATACCCTTTGACCGTCGAAGTCACTAATGCCATTGCCTAAATCTCTTTGTAAGTAAATCTCTATCCCTTTATAAAATAGTTTTCTTGTCTTTGTTAGCTCATCTTCATTATAACTAAACCTAATTCTCTCTCTTCTAAAGGATTTATTTTCTGCAGCGTTTAAGCAAATATTTCCTTTGCAAAAGAAATAAGGTATAAAATCTAAGTATTGAAGTCTGTTTAACACTTGTTTCTGTAACGTCATTTTAGCAAATGTAGAATGTAGACACACAGCACTTTTCTCCATTTCAAAGCCAGTCATAGAAGACAGAGCTGAACAAAAAAGAACCCTCCACATGCATCACAATTCTTTTCTTGCTGTAGCCATTTCTAATGCGCTTAGGTGATACATCCATCCTTATTAACTATTGTTCTACTTTATGGACAGACTATCTTGAACAGTGAAATATAGTAGACCTTACAGAGGATAAAACATAAACTAGCTTTGTTCCTCTAGATGTTTCTACATGGTTTCTTGTCCCTTCTTCTGATTAATACCATATTTTCCAAATCTTTAGAGACTTTGTATTTAATTTCCCATGTTCATATATGCCAGAATATGTTAAATTATTTTTTTGTTTGCATAAAGTAGTTCAGTTACAGTACATGTACAGAGTAAGGTATATTCTTCTCTACTTAATCTAGCTGCCCAATCAAATATTTTTTACACAATGAGTTCCACAAAATGTAAGTTTTATATAATAAAAAACCTACATATAATATTAGTATCATAATCTCACCTTGACAGCTTAAACATCTTTCCATATTAGATATAAAATATTTACAAATAAACGTTATAAGATAGTTTTCTGTAATACAAAATATATATCTGAAATTTAACAGCAAAATTCAGGAACAAAGCTTAAGCAGCTGCAAACTGCAGTGAACACCTGATAATCACTTCTGATGAATCACAAAGATAGAACCAAATTATAGTACCTATGTCTACTGAAGAAAAGCAGTTCTCAGGAAATCACTCAAGTACATGTGTAGATACAGAAACCATTAGCATTACACATGCTTAGGTATTTTGCTTTAATTGAAGATTCATTTTTAATGTATTTAAGGTAATTTATTTGCAGTCTCTTCACCATGATTATAATTCATTATACTTGCATGTGTGGATACTTGACATACCGAAACAGAACAATCAGCAAGCATACAAACAAATCAACATCTGAATAAGATGAATTTCAAGAAAAGATGTACTACACTTTGACACATATATTTGGAATCACTATTTATTTCTAGACCCAGAGCTGTTTGCAGTACATTTCATTTCTTTCTACACCATCTGTACTTTTCCTAAAGCTAAGCTTAATTCTCTTACACCTTTCTTTTTTTTTTTTTTTTTTTTTTTTTTTTGGTACAAAAGCTTTTATTATTTCTGATATTTTGAGGAAGTATCTTTCTTCTGCTTTTTGTATTTTGGGTACTGGAGTAGAAAATGGCTTTCAGTTTTGATCTCTGTCACATCAATTGTAGAGTCAGTCTTCCATAGGTTTCCAGTGCATTTTATATCATTCCTGGTTTCTATCTCTGCTCTGTGGTAACCGATTCTTTATTTCGCTAGGGCAAAACATCTACCCATATAACAAACATAACCATAGAAAATTTGGTTGCTGTTTTCTCTTCAATCTCACAATCCAGGCTTTTAGTGAAGAGAGCAGAATGTATAGGAAAAGTGGTGTGTTTCTCTCTATGTATAGTTGCATAGCTCATATCAAATTAATATTTCTGCATACACATGAATTTTAAACACAGTGAGGTTTTACCTACAGTCTTTCTTTAACATCTAATTAGAATTCACATCAGGAAGTTGTATGATTTGTCCTTTTTTAGGATGCTCATTTAGCATAAGTACAAGACTATCTCAAGTGACTGTGTATGTCCATTTTTATTCAACAAACTGCTTTTGCATATCGCTACTGGTATGCTGCTCCTGAAAAATACAGTACAGAGACACCTCTAGTGAGCCATTTTTAAGTTAATTAACATGGTACTGCGAGCTGTCTAGGCATGGTAGCAGGGAGCACCAGAGAGGCTAAATTACCCTTCTTCTCAGGCAGTTTTTCAGTAGATTAGGCTTCACTTCAGCTGAACTCTCTGCTGTTGCAGCTACTCTGCTCCTGCAAGTCTGAGTAAGTCCATGAAAATCTAATTCAGATTTTTCTACTTCGTAGTGTAGAGATGCTAAAAATGCCACTGACTAGCTCTTGGTCACTGACAGGAAAAGTTGTTTGTAGTTCCATGCAAGTTTTATTCTGAAAATTTGGGTAAAAAATGAACAAAAGAAAATAGCACTGCTAAATTTGTGTTAAACATGTTACAATTTGCATCTGCCCTTGTGAAAATTCTCATGTTGATCAATTCCAAACGTTTGTGGACCAGATGATATCAGATACTTTGAAACGAGCAGATTCTACTAGTATAATAAATAACAAGTTAAGAATTGCTCTTGTACAGGGACATTCCCTTTTGATGTAGAGCTCCCATAAGACACTGTCTCGCTCTACTTTCTCTGCCTTCACCCAAACCGTGCCACAGATGTGAAGGACGAAGGAGTGTGGGAAAGCCTATGTGAGCCAATAAATTTGTGAAGTTCTGTGTTTCTTATACTACTAACACAGTAGAACCTAACTCCTTGGTTACTTGATTACTATTGATGTAAATGATGTTAGCTCAACTAGCTAATTTACATCAACACTAGAACCAGTTTTAGTTCAACAGGAGTCAGTAGCTGTCATTTTCTCTCTAACAGCCCTTCATAAGCCCTCTGTAGTGAAAACTGAGCCTGACTTGCTAGTCACAAGAATGTTTTGATGCATAACAACAGGAAGTGCACATTCTCCTGTTTCTAACCATACTGAATACTTAGATTTTTATATGAAATTCATTTGCATAAACTAAAGTTATTTTATGTGATCTGTTACAACAAATTTGGCTAGGGTTAAGGCATGTGAAAATTCATAGTGTATTGCTGCTCTTCTGTAAGTAATGATGTTGGCTATATTCCAGCCTTTAATGTTTTCTCTTGGGCTTAATAAACTCATAAAAATATCCACTAAATTACTCTAATTTGTTTTCTAATTCTTTTTAGTGATCTTGGACTTGAATGTATGCACTCTGATCTTAGAGTGCTAGAACTGTGCAAGTTTCAAGCTTTTTAATAATCATTAACTCTGTTATCAAGATACTTTCTAGGTTCTTCTCTTTTATCCTGGTAAATCTAATTTCTGATTTAGGTAAATGTTTATTGACTTCAGTTGCACAGGCTGTGCTTAAGTAATTGTTTAACATCTTTTCTATTTTCTTATCGTATGCCTCTCTAATTCTGTGCTAATCACTCTTCCAAAGTCCAAAGGTGACTTTTCCTTCTTTATCAATTTTCAAAAGTGGACAGGATATTCTTAGTCCTTTATATGAGAAACTCTTCAACACAACTGTCCTTTATTATACATTCTTTTATGGGAGATCTCATAATGTTTATGTGTAACTTTCTGTTCCCGTGCAATTGCCTGAAATGGCTCCACTGAAAAATTCGCATATGCCAGGGAAGCTTTCATTCAAAATATGGTCAGAAATGTTTCACGAACTATCCTGGGAATAAAGTATAAAGAAAGCTTATGGCCTCCTATGTGATTCCTGGATTCTGTGTTAATCTTTGCCAGCACCTTAACATCTGTTGGCAACTTCTTTTAACTTTTCACTGGATGGCTCTGCAGAATGAAATACGAAAATATACAACAGAGTAGCCCTGTGGCATGTATTTTATAGCAATCAATTAACTTGACTCTGTGACTACATTTTCAATTTTCTACATTTCAGAGATTTTTGTACAATTGATAGATAAACTTTGCTTAGTAACTGTGAAGGCCAGAGCTGACTCCAAATTTCAACAGACTTCTCATGTTGTGGGGCAACCATTGGGGTATTTACCAGTAAAGAGAGGGAGCAGAGAATATATTTTTGTGCAATAATATAATTACCAGTGAGATTAGCATGAAGAAGTTAAAAATTGAACAGTTAACACCGCTGGTATTTATATTTTCACAGTATCACAGTATGTTTGGGATTGGAAGGGACCTCAAAAGATCATCTAGTCCAATCCCCCTGCTGGAGCAGGAACGCCTAGGTGAGGTCACACAGGAACATGTCCAGGTGGGTCTTGAATGTCTCCAGAGAAGGAGACTCCACAACCCCCCTGGGCAGCCTGTTCCAGTGCTCTGTCACCCTTACTGAGTCACCTCCAGGTTACAGTTCTAACTCTTTCCTGAAGTGAATGGGACATTTCACATTACTCAGCTTTGTTTTGCTACTCTACTTGGTAACTTTTTACACTCTTTGCTTGTTTGAAAAGATACCTTTCCAGTCCAAAAGGACTTAAATAATTTTAGACATAAATAAAAGCAAAGAAAAAGCCCCCAAATGAGTTTTGATTTATGATATGATAATTCTAGATGAGCTTTATTATGAACTTCGTGGTGGTCACAAGATTAAAAGTATATTTTTCCTTTACATTTTACTTCTACTTCTACTTTTACTTTTTACTATTCAACAAGAAGAAACAATTTGAATTTTTCTTTTATAAATAGTTTGGACCTGTTTTTTTGGTGCACATTTTTATCACAAGAAAATGCTGTTGTAATGAACTCTAATGCATCTTTGTTACATTCTCACTAGAAAGTCAAATAGATCACTGAGCTTTTTCATATACATGTCTTCGTTGAATGAGACAAAACAATAGGGAGCAGAGTTTGTGTTGTCATTTCTCAGGCCTTTGTGTTTTACATATCAGTAAACGCAGTATCCAGAAAACCACTTTCAGAAATATCAGTTTTCTATTCTGTCCTGTTACTTACATCTCCCTGAAACAGTTGCTCACATGTGCTTTGTCTTAAGTATCCTTTTGATGTGTATGCTCTTGAGTAGGTAACGAGACTTCCCACCATAAAATGCAAGGAGAAGTAGGATCACAGATTGGGAGTGATAGGTGATGGATCAAGAGCAGAGCACTGGAGGTAGCTAAAAAGTAAACTAAGATGCTTAGGAGCTCAGAGACCCTCTCTTGTGATTGTAGAAATTCTGGAAATACTATTTCCTTTAAGAATGATAGTATAATAGTGTAATAAGGGCAGAATAAATACAGAACTAATATTTTATTAAAATGTTTAATGAATTTGGAGGAGGCTGCCTGCATAAGACATTGGGATCCAGTACTGTAAGAGTAATGAATCCACCTTTGCTAAAAACCAGTCCTATTTGGGGTTTCTTGTAAACAAATTCGATTGAAAGATATTTCTTGTGAATGCAGTGTGGGGGACTACGGTGGGTCTGTGGATTCCCTGACAGAGGGCATGGGAACAGAAATAAGCCTTGAAGATATGAAGATTTACCTGTGAGAAAGATGGGAGTAAAGGAGTATCCAGAGATGTTAAGGATGTACCCATGAGAGAGAAGGGAGTAGAAGAGTAACATTGATGATAGCAAAAATAGCCAATGAGATGTTACTGCTGTAACTTGTAACCAATAGTGAAGAGACACATGGATTGGTAAAACTGTATAAAAATGCACTTGTGGCAATAAATGGCATCTACTACTTTCATCCTGGAAGAACTTGGTCTATGTCGTTTGTTGGTCTCAACCACAACAATGCAGTCCTTTGAAAACAGTGATATGTCATACTTACTGGGATTTTTTAAAATGAAACATTAAAAAAGGTCTATTCTGGAGTAAGAAGGTATACATATGACGAAGTCAAAGTACCTTATGGAAACCTTTCAGTGAACTCTCAGTAACCCAATCTTTGCAGTATCCTGCATGTTTTTCTTTTTTTTTTTTTTTTTCCCATGATTTTCCCAGTCCCTGTGGCATCCATCATACAGGGCTGGAGTAGCTTTATTCTGTGGGCTCCCTTTAGTGTCTGACTGCCTACAGAGCAGGAGCCTGAGACCTGCTGAAGGAAGGACTGAGAAGTTTGGACAGTCTGAAGGAGGGATGGTTGGGGTTTCTAGGCTGTGTGCCTGCTTTTTAGTCACTTGGTCCCAGAGAGCTGTGGTTGGGTTTGCTATCCAGCACCTTGCCCTAATATTTAGGACCTGGAAATTGTTTCTGAGTGAGGGTACTGGGAACTGCTACTAAGTCCCATGACTTCCCAGTGGAGGATTCCCACAACTCTAGGAGACTGCTTTAACTCCTGGGCAACCTGGGACCATGGCCCATTCTGTGGCCCAGGCTGTTTGTTTTGAGGAAAAAATAAAGCAGAATCAGTTTGACTGAATTTAAAAACAAACAAACAAAAAAATCCCAACTGTTCACTTTGAATAGAAAACCATCAAATCCAGTTTTCATTCTCAGTTGAAGTGAAAGATTTGTTTGAAAAGTTAGAACCTTGACTAAAAAGAAAATGTAATATTCTGATCAACTCTGTCCATGACTGTAGCTATTTTGTTTTTAATTTGTCACTGCCCCGAGTCATACAGTGCTATTACTGTAGCAATTATCTGTCCTTGATGAAACAACTCAGCCTGGGAATGACCCTGTAAAGTACTATGGTATACTTATGTGAACTACAGTCTGTTGCCCTACTCCATCTCGTAAGTCCCTTTTTTTGGGTCAATGTAGGGGAAGAATGGCTGAGTAGTTACCACAGGTGCACTGTTACTGGTACTTTACTGTTAGTTTGGACCACATGAGCTTCTTGATATTTTGGTGAATCAATGCAGCTTTTCATCTCTCCTACTATGAAAGTTATTGATAAAAGCCAAATAAGAGTTCTGTGTTATGTAAGGGGCACATACTGGTGACAACAAAGATTTATTTTATAATATGTGAAGGGAATGACACTACTTCCTTTCCTGATGGCTTCCCAGTCTCATACAATGAGTGGTTCCTGCTCTGTCTGTAGGAGAAAAATAACCACATAAAATCTTACAGAAGCTCTGTAAGATCAGAACAGGGAACAAAAAAGATGTACCCAACTAAAGGTGCAAGGAAAGAAAGCCAGGAAGTATAAATTTAAAAGAGGATTTTTCCATTACTTTAGGGTTAATGTTTTTCCTATAGTAAGGAAAAAAAAGGCACTTCAAGTATTTTTTTTTTTAGCTGATTGATGATTACTTGCTTTTTTGTTCTGGGCGTTCATTAGACTTTGGTTCACATGACTCCAGATTGAAAAAGGAGACATGAAGCTGCCTGTAAGCTAGGTCCACATGCCACATAACTAGTACAGAGTAAGCTCAATACGCTTGGCAGCTCTGACATAATGGATTAACAGAACCTTTGCATTCTGGACTCAGTGCACATGTAATGCAGACTCTTCTGACTGTGTAGGGCGACATACCATGCACATAACTTTAAACTCTGCTCAAATAAAGTAGCTTTCTACATTGTTTACTTCCTAGCACTAGCTGGGAAGTCCAGAATATGTCAGGACTGTTAAAATGATCCTAATACTACCCATGTATCTTTTTATAAATAGTACTACCTAATGCTAGTACACATCCAATAGATGACATAAAAGCTGTCCATGGGAGAGCTGAAAGCATAAAGCAGACAGCATTCAGAGGGTCTAAGGTACTAGAGTTTTACCTTCAGGATACTCATAAGAAACTAGGAAGGTTCTGTTTTGCTTTGTTTTCTGGTAGTGAAATATCTCATTTGTGCTATAGTGTTTTGGGTGGATAGTGAAGCCATTTCCTGAGCAGGAATTACTTCCAGTTTATTGTTGCCATTTCAATTAAACCTAAGTTGAATTAAGTTGTCAGTAAAATTGGCTGTTATTTTTTCTTAATTCACCTCTGGGCTGTTAAATGTTACTGCTTCAAACCCAATATGGTCTGGCTACTGTTGGGTGCTTATAGCTAAGATACATAAACAAAATGGACCAAGGTCATCTCTGGTGCAACTTACTGGAATTCAGCATTGTCACACCAGGAGTGAATTTGGCTCAATGTTTTGGCATTAGCAGTAAAGGTCATTCCTGCAGTTTGCCCTCACTATAGAAAGTACGATCAAAAGTTTTCCATTTTATTTCTCTTTTGATGGTCACATTAAATCTTATTACACTGTTGGTACTTACCTCACTGGAATGTCTGTGGGTTTTCTTTATGGGCAAAGCTTTCATCCCTGGACATCCATAAATAACTCTATTCACCACACTTTCTCCCACAGTGTTTGAGTTTCAGAGCTGAGACAAGTGTTACTTTGCATGTTCTGCAGATGGATTTCAGCTTCATTTTTGTCCACTTCAGAGGGGCCGACTATTTAGAAGGTCTTCCTGTCTCTCGACCCACCATTCCAATCAGCTCCGTCTTCATGTTCTCCCCTGCACTGTGCCTTTCATAGGGCATTTATCCAACTTTTCTGATTAAAGTAGATACAGATCTCTTGAAAGCAGAGACCGCTGCTGCAAATTCTCTTTTAAAATCTGTTTCTGAAACAGATGCCACAATAAAAAGAAAAAGTGCTAACTGCATATTTTTTCAATAAAAGGGTTAGTATTTATGTACTTGGGGAAGTTATGACTCAGTTGTATATTATTCAGGACTTCATTTGTCTAAGTTACTTTCTGATTAGTTATTGATTATAATCAGAACTCTTGGAGCTAAGTGTGCAATATTGCTAACAAGCAGGTCCTCTGCAGATGAAGAGGATCCTTAAATATAATTTTGATGCACTTTACGCTTTCTATTTATTGAACTTTGTCACAAATGGCAAATTGCAGCAGGCGATTGAAACTATAGCAGTAGCAGAAGATTTGCAGTATTTTGTAAGCAGGGAAACAACAGAATCTTGAAAAAGGTCTTGTTTTCAAGTCTCCAAAGTGAAAGCAATACAAAACATTTCACAATATCCCTTGGTATCTAACTCAGCCCAATGCAGGCTGGTTAAATCTCACTCACCGTCTGTAAGACTCATAATGGGTGCCCACCGGCCATTGTGGGTTGCAGGATCAGACAGGGAAAGAAAGTTCATAAGGATACACCAATAGCTATGTCACATAGGAGGGTTCGTGGTCAAGGCATATTTCCCAGCTTCATGCTAATATTCTTATTTCTTTCTCGTCAAGCCATCTGGACTTCAGATACAAGCCTACCAGAAGATTAAAAGGGATTTGTCCATTGTGCATGTCTTCTTCAGTCCTGGGAGATAAGTGACATGAGAGATCTGCTCTGAATGTTTTAAAAGGCTTCTACTCGATGGGCAAAAGCCTAAAAAAAGGAAGAGTAATACAAGGCACAAAGTATTGATGTTGCTTATCCCGAATAGCATGTAGGAAAAGAGAAGGGTGCTGTGTAAATGGTCACAGAGCAAAACGTACTCTTTTGATCCAGGCAATATGTCTGTCTGCTTTTTAGATGAATTTTCATGCTTAATACACATTTACTGCCAGCAGACATGGAGGTCAAAAATAGGTATTTAATGTGTTAAAGGGCTCCTCTGAAGTTCTTATGAGTCTTTCAATGGATTTTGGCTTAAGACATTCTCTATCAATTAAAAATCTGTTCTCTACCATGTGTTTTGGTCAGTAAAATTATACGAGGCTATAAAAAAATATAAACATTTATAAAGTAATCTTTCTTAGGAGATAAAATTGCATTAATATTCACTATGAATAGGAATCCTACTGACAAGATTAGATAAAGATTTGGCAAAAGCAAATTAATTTTCTAAAGAAGCCAATGGAAATCAAATCCAAGGTAAATTTTTTTACTTTTAATAGGAGCTCCAGAATGTTTTGGTTCAATCAAAATTTATCAAAATACCGGTTTTGGAAGTATATAATCTTTTTGCTGCTTTTAATTTGTATTTTGAATCAATTGAAGTATGGAAAGTGAAACAGTCAAAATTGCAGTATAGTACATAACACAAAGAAACCAAGTATCTTTGAAAATTACATATTACTTTATGAACTTTTAAGCTTGAATTAAATGACAAAAGATCTGTGGTTAAATATAGCTCAAATTTTGAAATAAAATGTATATACTGTTAATGAAAAAACCTCAAAAAATGTGACAAAAGCATATGCAGATCTAACACAAACTCTATCAAGACTCTCAAGCTGAAAAATTTTCAGCTGACATTTTTTACTACTTGATTCATCTCTGTTATTTGATTCAAAAATCATGTCATGTCTTCCCTGCATCTTAGTTATGAAATTGTTTGATGGCAATCATAAACTTTTGACTACTAGATATAGCACCTGCAAAAGCTTTTTAAATTAACTCTTGAACACACAAGAAAAGGAGAAATCTATAAGGCAGATGGATAAATTATTTCGTTTACTAAATAAACCAAAATATCAGAACTATATAAGCTTTAGCTATCCTGATCAACAGAAAGGTGCTCATGATGTAATGTGACAATGGGGTAAAATGATCTAAAAAGTTGTAAAAATGGCTGATAAATTAGATTCCTATGTCACAGTGCTGAACTACTAATATATAAGAATTGGAGACTCTCTAGACTGTATGTTCGTGTCTGTATCCATCTGTCTCTGCAGAACTCATATGACACTAATGGGTCACCCCAGATGACGAGTCCCAGACTCGATGGTAATTCTATATTCTTGTTCTGGAAAGTGCCTGTCCCAGACTGCCCATGCAACCTAAATAAATGAGAGCTTTGGGATTCTGTTATAAACTCCTCTATCAGGAGGAGAAATCATGAATTCAAAGAAAAGAGTTTTCTAAATGCTTCAATTTAATTTCAATCTGTACTTTATATGATCCCATTTATTGGATTTAGATGTGGGTCTCATTAACTGATTTGAAGCTGGATTAGAGCCTTACAGTTTCTTTTCACTTTCTGAAAGCTTGATATCTCATTTCACCATGTCATAATTGTAATTCTAGCAGAGGTAAACCTAGGCAACATTTATAAGTATATAATAATTATGTAACAACTGATGGGATGCATAAAGTTAAATTCATATCCTTCACATCCATGGATTCACTGGGTAGGATTCCTACTTGTATCTCCTACGACAAAGCAAAAAGTCTTTTCCATGAATGCAGTAATTTAAATTGCCAAATGTTCTTGAGTTGACACCACTTACACTTTTACAGTTTAATGACCTTTCCCTGTTATCCTTGGGCTTGTTCTTAGTTTCAGGATCAATGATTTGCAGGCTCATTATCTGTATCTCTAACAGACCACGTTATCTATTTTCTGTACTTGTTAATTGAAAAATTTTCAGGACACACACTAGGGCTGACAACGTATGATTGGATGGTTATGTGGTATCCAGGACTGACATCAGACCATCAGATCCTTCTCTAAGCCATTAGTACAAGGGATGCAGTTGTCATTCTCACACTCTATGTATGTGTATATTATACACTATAGTGGACGATATGCCGGTATATACTTAACATTTTAAAATACTTAAGAGCTATAAAACCTAGAAAATAACATTTTTACATTAAGTTTGTCCTTTTAAATGAATTTCTTTAAACTCTGCTTGAAAGGAATTGAAATAGAAAGAAGTCTGGACATCTGGAGATAAAGCAATGCATTAATGATATGTGAGATGAAACAGAGGGCTACCTAAAATTCTCCCTAAATGTTACCAGCTTGCTAACATGTTCTAATACTTGAATGTTAAAAAAAAAAAAAAAACAACCTCCAAAAGCCAAACTCACAAAGATTTTCAAAAATGTTTCAAAAGGATTTTCCAGATGACACAGCTGTAGATCTGTGCTCAAACTACTTTTTTTGTGGTATCAAGGATGGTAACTATAACAATGTAACAGAGTGTGAGCTTACGAGATTTGGAATCAGTGATTTTGACTGTTTACCACCTGGGACTGCTAAATAACATTTCCTTCTACAGTAAGTAAAAAGAAAAAGGAACTATGTTCATATTATCTCTGAATAATATACATGACTACCTTAGTTGTAGCCCTTATATTTTTCTATTAACTGGCAACCATGAATAGTAGAGATACTGTATCTTTCACCCTTTTTTTAAACTGAGTAAGCAAATCTTCCCTAGATTATGTGGGTATAGCCAGTACTCATACTGAGCAGCAGACAGGCTTATTGTAGGAAAAATGATACTTCAAATGGGACCAGATTTTGGAATGCTGTGGGTAAATGCATGAGGCCATGGTGAGCATCTATGGTAAGAAGTTTTTTGGGTCCAGCTGTGAAAGACTAAAATCTTTTGTGTTTTCATGACAGTGCTTAGTGCTTAGTTGTGAGATTTTGCACACTCTGAAAAATTCCTTTATTAAACTCAGGGAAGGAAATTTCCTTACCAGGCTTATCTTCCTTATTTAGCACAGACAAATATATTTCATTCTCTTTTTAGCGGAACACATCATATACTGTACATACATCTTTCCGGCATACATGTGTGTTAGCAGTAGAGTACTGCCAGACTTCTAATTGCAAATTCACTCTATAGGTTACATGTTTTAAAAGCCCGGTAACTTTGATAAATTAGAACAATTTCCAGAAGACTAAGAAAAGTCAAAGCTGTATCTCCATGACAAATGTAATGTGTCTCTCTTTTCTCTAATAGGAAAGGTGTGTACTTTTCCTCATCCACTCTTAAAAGTGGCAACTGATTACCTGAAAGAAAGTGGTCAGCCATACTTAGTTTTTGCTTGGAAAGGAGTGACGTTCTTATAAACAGCTAAAGTTAATCTCATAGGTATTGTAGCATTAGTTTCCAAAATTTAAATGAGGTATGATGCTCTCCTGCAAAATTTTTGGTGCTATACTCAAATAGTCTGATTTGTAGTTGCTTAATATTGTGAGAAGGATTATTGAAAAATCATGTACAGTGATAAGTAAAATCTCAACATTTCAAACCTGAGACAATATGACAAGACTTTGAAGTGATTTTTATACAGTTTCAGCCCCTTTATCCTGGAATTCAGATGACTTTGTGACATGTCATGCACTTTAGAAAAAAAATAACTAAAAGGATTAAAAAAAATATCTGGAACATTAATTTTGTCTTATATCATGGTACATATTGTCTTTCAGTCAAGTGTGTGTGTGTGTATATATGTATATACATATATAACAGGTCCAAAGCCATGAGAGATTACAGAAAAGTGCCAGAGACTATAAAATGTAAAAGAAGTAGTTGTGGCTAGCAGAAATCAAATTAAATAGAAAAGATGGTTATAAACAATAACAAGGCAAAGCAAAAAGATTTTGAGAATCAGCTTCCTTAGATCTTTTTCAGACACAGAAAAAAAAAAAAGCTTGTAGCCTGCCAGTGCATCTGTAGAACTTGTATACAGATCAAGATCTAAAATGAATTCTCAAGGAGGATGAGGATACTACAGTAAACCAGAATGAATTATGTTACTCAGTGCTCACTTTAGAGGAACTTGTGGCAATCTAGACCTATTTTCCAAAGGGGAAGGACAGATGAACTATCTCAGCTTGTGGTGCCATTATTTAAAGTTTTAGAAAGAATTGATGAAATCAGTATTAATATGTCCATGACTAGATATTTTTTGGCCAAAAGTTCTAAAGAAATCACCCTATGAAAACTGCCAAAATATCACAGTATCACAGTATCACAGTATGCTTGGGATTGGAAGTGACCTCAAAAGATCATCTAGTCCAATCCCCCTGCTGGAGCAGGAACGCCTAAGTGAGGTTGCACAGGAACTTGTCCAGGTGGGTCTTGAATGTCTCCAGAGAAGGAGACTCCACAACCTCCCTGGGCAGCCTGTTCCAGTGCTCTGTCACCCTTACTGAGAAGAAGTTTTTTCTCAAATTTAAGTGGAAAATATGAGTCATAGTTTGTAATTTATCTACTGAATCAGCTTTTGCAGTAGAAGAGAAGCAAGGTTGTAAACACAGTAACACACTAGAAGTTTTCACAGGAAAATTTAGAGAACTGCCAGCTCGTAGGCCTGAAGTTTGTAATGGGCAAATTGGTTGAAATTACATAAAAAATAGGTTGAGCAGACACCTCATATAGTGATAAAGAATGAGATGTCTTTTCTAGAGGGAAAACATATTTATTAATCTACTATAATTCTTTGAAGAATTAAAAAACTTGTGATAGAGTATTTGATTTTACTCATACTGAGGAATCTTTCAGTGTGTGTCTTAGCAAGAAATATTAACCAGCCATGGAGCAAAAAGAGTGTTCCAAGGGATTAAAAAAATATAGGAAAGGGAATTTTCATTTGCTTTGGAGAAAGGAAGATACTAGAGGAATCCCAAAGAGAAATGTTCTGGATCAAATTGTATTAACTATATTCATAAGTGATCTAAAAAAAAAGGAAATGGATAAGGACAAATTTGCTGGTAATGCAGTTACTTCAGGTGTACAACTCTAACAGTTAAAAGATGAAGATCTTGTGAACGTCTGGGTGGCATTATGGGTGTTTATTTATTTTTTTTTTAAATAAATGCAGAACAATCTCCCTAGGGAAACAGTGTCCTGAGCATACATGAATGATGGTGGATTGTATCTTCTTTGTTTCTGAAGAAATCTTTGAGTGCATCTGAATTGTTCCTCCAAACAGACAATTATATATTAGAGTTTATAAAGAAAACTACAGAGAATAGAACAGAAGTCCTTGTACCCGAGAAAAGTAGTGATGGGTTACTACAATGAATATTATGCACCATTTCAGTCAATCACCACTCAAAAGCAAGATAATTAGATTTGATAAGTTACAGGGAAGTGCAATTTGTGTATTTAGAGTTATTGAATGACCTCTATATAAGGAATGATGAAGTAGATTAGAAATCAACTGGAAAAAGAGACATGAAATAGTGGGGTATTTGAGAAAATACTTGCCATAAGATACTTCATTAAGTTTTGAATACTTTACCAAAGGATGTTTGCCAAAAGAACAATAATATTAAAGGGAAATAAGGACCAGTCATGGACTATTACATGTAGTCATGAAGGTGCTATTACTTATGAAGTCTGCAAAATAGGTGGATATGTCAAAGGAATTATCATTCTCAGGTTCTTACACTGCGTTTACACAAGTTCTCTATAGCAAGTGTTATTATCCCCTTTTCAAGTATAATTTTGGGCTCAAAGGATGACTGTTTTGACTTGAAATGGTTGTATGCCTTTTTTGAGTATGAAAAAGTAGAAATATTTGTATAGTTATTGAACTGGTTAGCCATTTTAATGAAAATGTCATAGAAATAATTATCCTCTTGAGATGCAGATAGACATTCATACAGATATGATGGCAGAAACTAGTTGAGGCTTTGTGATTGTATAGTATGGTATCTTGCATATTTCCGGTTTAGAAACAGTTCATCATGTATTGCTGTGATGCATAGTATGCCAGACATACTCACACAGGAGCAGTAGATCACAGGCGATTAACATCAACTGCAGGCACAACATTATCCAAGTTCCTCAACCATCTTTGATGCATAATATACAAATAATTCAAACTGAGACCTCAGTCTATATTGACTTTTATTGCTAGAAATGACAGTGTGTAAAATAGTACAGCCACCTGATTAGGTGTGAGGAAATCCTTTCAGTATTCTTGTCCGGGAGAGAATGAGATCAAGAAACTCCTCATAATCATGTTACCCAGGCACTAACAACATGATAAAGAAAACATGCTAAAATGTCTCTTGGTGTCAGTAAATAACAACTTTCATAAACAATTTGACTCCCTGAACTATTTCAGTTAGACTGTGTAAAATGCTTAGGAAACATGGATAAAAATTCTCTAGCAGAGGCACAGTTCTCTGTGACTTTAACAGAACATGGTAAAATCTGCTTTCTAAATTCTTGAGCTTGTCTCATCACATAACAAGACATTCAGAGGATTAGTGCAGAGTTTTGTAAAACAGTCTTATAAAGCATGAACAATGGTTCCATTGACGACACCTTTACAGGCTTTTTTAGCTTTTTTCATACTGAAAATGTAAGATGACTATTAAAGTGTAATGGCACAGAACATCTTGTTTAAAAAAAACCAAAACACAAAAAACAAAACAGCCTTTTACAGTATTCTTGTTTATAGATGATATTTATTGCCTTTGTATTCTTATGGTGTGCTTCTAAGTCAATTGAAATGCAAGTGCTAATGAAACCTCCACCACAACACATTCATTCTTTTCTACACCAAATGAGTCTACTACAAGATGTAAATGACTTACATATATCTGGTGCTCAGGTTTTATTGTTTTAGGTTAATTTATTCACTGTAATATTCTTAATGAAAGTAATGACTCTTCCAGTAGTTTGTATATTCATATATTGCAATTTTATTAAATCATACTGTGAAAGTTCATACTGGCTCCTCTAAACATTCCTGAAGCTTCATGTTACACTGAATATATAAGTGTAATCTTCTAGCAGTTTATCAGTGTAGTATAGTTTGTTATCCTTTGTTCTTTCTAATTTGTTCACATCAGGGTATATCTGATGTACATGGGTACTTATACAGGCAGGGCTGTAGCATTCTGATGCATTTTACTAGAAAAGACCATTGCAAACACAGATCAAAATTTAAAAAACAGAGCCAGCTCAGCATATATAATTTTTTAAAAATATACTTTATTGTTATGGAAACTTAAATGTAACTTAGTGTAAATTTACTGTTCTAGAATAAAAATTGTAATTTCTCAGCTAGAGTATTGGCTTTTACTTTAAGTGCTCAAATTGAATCTTTTAAGGAACAAGCAAGAAACAAAAAATTGGCTGCCTCATACAAGTGTAAAATTCTGATTATCAGCCACATGTAATCTAAACTATTGGATAATACAGCTTTACATGACCAAAATCACCTAGAACTCTTTTGTTACATAAACAGCTTTCATTTCCTTTTTCTATTATTACTAAACCTGTTGCTCCATCCCTACTAGCAGCTCTCAATACTTAAAACATTTTTCAAACACTAGATATGAAACATCAGACTTCTTCTAAGAAGAAAGAATTTCTAGCAACAGTGTACAGAATAAAAGTCTGAAGAGCAAAAAGGTTAAGTGAGCTGCCCAAGGACACAGCAGGCAATAATAAAAAGACCTTCTGGAGCAGTAAATGCTTTTCTGGCCAGTGGACTTCATGTACGCTTAGCACAACCCATTTGAACAAAAAATGAAGAATGTTGAGATATGAACTCATTGCCTGTACTGCAGTTCTAGGAGAACATTACCAAATTATCTGAATATCTACCATGTGATTTGTCATGCATTGTATTGAGATAATCACAAAAAAATGCTCTCTTCCTTACAGGATCAATCTCAGGATTATTCTCCATTGTTTTCCAATATGAGGCTCTCCAGGTTTTGTTCACTTAAAAGAAAGTTAAGAACTGGTTAAAAACAATAAATTTAAAAAATGCAGATAATGAAGCTTTAGTAACATGTGAAAAGTCACTGAATATGACATTCTTTTAGTAAACAGCGTGTTATTTTTCACTGTGCATTCTTCTTTTGCTTACTCTTTATGTAAAACAGGAACCGTTCCATAGAGGTAGTAAAAGACTAAAGGTATTTATCAATAACTGTCTGTACTGGGGCAGTCACGCATTTCATTCCTACTTGAGAGCATTGTTCCCAGGTAAGAGTCCATTTTATTACTGTTGTGTCAAGGCACTGCAAATAACCTTCTCCTTCCATTCCATCCTATACCAGTGTGAAACTGGAGAGTAATGATGTAGACAATCAGGTGGATTATGCAGATTATATTTTAAAATAATTAACTGCTGAAATCCAATATTTATTTCTGACTGTATTGACCAAAAAGTGTCCTGTCATGAATGCTAAGTTTTGTTATATTTCTTATTTGTAAAATTCTTACCATGGGACATATAATTCTCATATAATTACAAAAATAAGTGCTATGGTGTATTCATAAAATTGGAAGAAAATTTTCACAGCTGATTTAGCATTCAGAGTGAAACCATTGTGTCTTTTTTTGCTCTTGACCCTTTTCCTGCTTTTCATGCTGCTATTCTGAGGTGCCTTTACAGGTTTCAGACAAATAGCCAGATCCAAGAAGTGATGACGTAAAAGTTTGGTGCTACCTATCTTTTTGGTGCCAGTCTCCAAAGTGAAGTCAATGCGGATTTCTCTACATGGGTTGTAGAAGTTAGCATAACATATATTATCTTCACAAGCAATTAAGTTGTGTTTCAAATGTTAGGCTAAATTTTTATTATCTCTTGCTGTGGAGATGCATGGATGTAACACTGCAAATCTGAAATGACATTTCTAAATCATTCCTTTCTCCTAGCTGTCCAAACATAGAGACCTTTCCCATTTTAACATAACAACATGATACTTATATTACTATGTATCAATGAATCCCAACATATATCCCAGATATAGAGATGTAACTTGTATGAAAGATAATTTTTTTAAAAAGTGCACAAAAATCTAAATCCAAATTCCACTGAAATTCAAGGGAATGCCTCTGACATTTTCAAGGGACTTTGAATTCAGCTGTCATAACTGGGTGCAGGATACGGTTTTATATACTTTGAAATGATCATAAATATAATTTGATCACAATCATGTTAGAAGTTACGGATTGTATGATAAGTGTGCTTTCATCTGGGAAAAAACTTTGAAACATTTTGAAACATGGAACTTAATTTTTAGAAACCACACCTGCAATAAAATTTGAAGCTATCTCTATGCAAAATCAACTTTCTGAATAGCTTAAGATAAACAGTTGCGGATTTTCAGGCTATATGTGCTAGAAAAAGTTTTTCTATTTTTGTTCTCTCCCTTCAACAAATGAACAAACGAATCAGCACATCTTTCTCTCTAAATGTTGAAAACACCTGGAATATATTTCAGTGTGGGAAGTTCTCTCAAAATAATTATTTAACACATCACATTTTTTGTTCAGAATGCATCTTCCTATTTTCCACATTAATTTATTTCAGAATATTAGTACTAGTCTGAAGGAAATTGCTGCCAACAGTTCTGTTTAAGAAACAGGATACAAGCACTCCTTTGAAACCTGCAGCCTCTCTCTGAAGTTCTTCCTTAAAAAAACCCATGATTTGGTTCTGCACATTGGAGGCTCAACTTCATTTAGTTCAGTCATTTGCTATATCTGTTTGTCAAAGTCAGAAACAGTCTGATGCCTGTTAATACCCGTAAACCTGAGTTCCTGAAGAAGTTTAGGAATCCAAATCCCACTGAAATCCTGTCACAACAGTACCATTAGGAATCTCTCTGTTAACTACCTAAGCTATGGAGAACAGCTCTAGTGGAAAAAACTAGCCATGTTTTACAAAGAGCTGGAACATGTATAAAACCAGACTATTTCTGAGATGACATAAGAAATATTTTGATGTGATTCATATTCTATTCAGAATAGATATGTGTATTTTCTAAATACTTATAGCACTTTTCATCTTCATAATTGCTTTGCTGACATTAATTAATCCTCACAATGAGGTGAGTGATATATTAAAGTGGATGAAGAATTCACAACAATTAATTTATCTAGGAAATATAGTTATTTTCCTGAGTGTGAAGTGTTCAGGGACAGGTAGTTTTACTGACTTATTGTACTTCACAACAATTGTGTTAACATTTTATGCAAATATAATTCAGTCAATGGATTTCTTGCATTTTATATAATGTGGCTGAGTTTGATGTAGAATCTTCAAGAAATTAGCTGTCCAATTTGCATTGCTCTTGAAGCAGCAACACTTCCAGGCTCCTCATGCATAACCTGTACATGCCCTGTTCCCATTAATGGACAGAGATCCGGCTATGTCCCTGTGTCTCTTTCAGGGTTGGCTTGGGGGAGGAAACCCAGGCTTATCAGTTGGATTGGATCAGTGACAATCTTCTCATCAGTCTTGGATGTGCAGAGCTGGGGAACTTGCACCCAGAACATGTCATGGTGGCATCTGATTTATCAACTGTCAGATTTGACATTCATGGAAAATGTCTTGCTGCTTTAGCTGTTAATCAATATTTGTAGCTTCACCATTAATATGAGCTGACCATGTCACACAGTTCCTGCTACTACTGCTAGTGATATGATGTGAATGGCTGCTGCTGACTCTTAGACATTGCATGAGAGCCCCAGCTGATAGTGACGTACAGAATTTGTCACTGCTTGCTCTATTTTGAGTCAACCTACTCCAGATTTCTTGACACTACTACATTGTAGGAAGTGGGAATGTGGTGTGGAACTTGTAGTAATATTGTAGTGCTGTGTGATTTTGTTAAAGCAAGTATTGCATCAAGGAAGGGTTCTCCACTCTATGATGGAGAAAAGTATCTTCTCCTTTTAAAAGTGCATTTTCTGTAATAGTTAAATGTCATAAAATTTCCATGCTGAGAAACAAGCATGCTTGATAGCACAAAATGAATGCAAACAGGTAAATGTGGTGGTTTCTCCACAACATTGAGGTGAATTACTTTCAGAAGGACAGTACGTAAATAAAGATACTAGCAAACCTTGACCGTCTATTTGAGGTGCCTAAGGTAAAGGTTCACTTAATGGAAAAAAACAGGCACCTTTAAGAGAAATTTTGCGTGTTGCCAGCAGACAGTTCATGTCTTGTATTTCTTTTTGATCACTCTACATAGGTCCCATGTGGACAAGGTTCCTCAGCTAGGTGCTTCTCTTGGGTAAGAGGCAAGAGGATAGAAATCCTCCCTGTGAGCCAGTGCTGATTTGCCCAGAGTTGCCAGAGAGCTGATTTCCTGATGCTGCAGGACTTTGTTCCAAACTGCTGCACTATGACAGTGTACTGCTGAAGGAGGGAGCTTCTCTGTGTCCCCTTCTCATAGTGCTCACAGTAATAAGCAAAACCCTACCCTACAAGAACAGCCATTAAATACTTCTTTATATTTTTTTTTTAATTATTTATGAAAAGACTTAAAAAAATTGCACTGAAATCATTCAAATTCTGAACAGGTCCTTTGAACTCTTGTCTTTAAATGGCATTCAAAGCTTCTAATCAGCTTTTGATTTCTCTGTTCTGTACTTTACAGTGATCAATGACATATACTTAGTCAACTTCAATATGTACCTTTCCAGCATTAGAACAAAAATAAGATTTCCAGACTCAGGTGAGACTGAGTCTGGCTTTACCCTATGGTTGAAAGAAGGGTTTAAACTTAGCCCACTGCCAGCCATGGAAAATGCAAAACAATTAAATGTTGCCTAATTACTTTATCTCCTATTTTTGAAGTTAATAAAAGCATAATCTATTTGTACCTGCCATTTGCCTTAGGAGACAGAAGAAGATAATGAAAATATTTTACTATCTATTTTCAAATTATAAGCTGTTGTTTCCAAAGAAAGTCAAAACCCATGTATATTATCACATTATTGTTCTTCAGGGACTGCAGTCACTATAGTGATTGTAATTACATGGCTTCATTAACTTTCTACATTCTACCTGTTATGTGGGTCTCACATTAAGAAAATTTGCATATACAGAAAATGAATGCTGTTTGCAAGGAACTAATGTCATTAAACATTTAAGCAGCCTCTCTCAAGTAAACAAGGAATTTTCACTAGAACATCCTTTTAGCATGTGTTTAAAATCAATGCAGTTACAATTGTCACTTTAAAGAAAAACATATAAAAAGCATTTAGAGTACGCAACAGCCATTTTGACAAAACAGCTTTAAAATTGGAAATAATCCAATTACTCTCACAGTCATTACAATGCATAATCAGGTGTAATATCTTTCTGTCAGATTAATACCACTCATGTTAAGACAATGTATGTGTTCTCATGATATACTGTAACCAGTGACCCATATTTAAATAGCACATGCAATGAGAACTTTCATTTTCTAATCTGTAATTTCTATAATTGCCTATTTTTTACTATCAATGGATTATACATAAAAAAGCTTTCAATTTTTACTTATGAGTTACAAAAAGCAAAGAAAAACTATAAAAACAGGTGTTTAATACTGTGTTGTAGTAATAGGAACAAAAATGCTTTGTAGTCTGTTACATTTTGATTTCATGGGTTTGATGCAAGGCCACCAATGCCAAAAGGAGTTGTGTTTGTTTGTTTGTTTGTTTGTTTTTTCCTGCTTACTTGATTTGATTTTGTCTAAGGATACCTACTGTAAAATTGTGCTTTAATATAACCCATGCATGCCTATCTCTTTTGACGAGTCTGACCTGATTTAATCTCATTCCATATTGTGAGTGTATCTGATGCTCCTCTCATAGCTGTCTCCTTTGTCTTGACTATGATGATCACACTTCTGAGACTTTTCACCATATGACAGCCCAGTGGACAGCTGAGATACACAGGCATTAGTAAATTAGGATTCTTTCCTTAGCCCATGGACACACATGTGAGATTGTCCTATAATGGTCAGATTACAGGTAAGGCACGGTCAGCTGTCCTTTTGAATGATGTACTTACTGATTCCTCTAGGAAGCTTACTGCTCACTGTGCAGGTTTTGGGGATCATTCTTTTGATGTGATTTTCCTATACACTGTAAGGGAGAACAAAATGTATAACTGTCCTTTGTAGATAATACTTCAAGGAATTTGGGGGTTCAAAACTGAAGAATGGGCGTTCTAGTGGCCAATTTATAGAAGATCGTCTTTGTTAGTCTTGTTTTTCATGCTTTCTCTTTAATATCTTTCTGAGTTAGACTTTATCTTTAAAATTCTTCCATCTTCTGACTTTGGACCAGGCAGAAATACCACAAAAACATTTTTTTTTTTTGCCATGGGGTGTTATGGGCATTATATGTTTTTGGTACTTTGAGCTCTTCTGGTGAAAAATGTTGTAGAAACATAATGCACAATGAGTTGGACTCCATCCTGGCAACACAAGGCCATAAAAGAAACAAGAGAATGTCCATGATGTTCCCTTTTGTACCAGTTCTGAGTGCAATATCAGTCTTCTTCTTACTCTGAACACAAGGTTTATATTAAACCAGCAGCCATCCGTGAGCAAAATGGGGGGAACAAAGGAAAGTGGACCAAAATATTAAGGAAGTCTGAATCTAGTACAAATCGTTACAGAAGATACTGCTCTTTAGTTTATGTTGCTGGGAGCACTATCTACACAGCTAACCAAGGCTGTGGATTTTGTGAAAATGTCTTGATCAGCTTTAGTAGAAAATTCAGCTCATAAAGTCTCCTGTGGTCATTCCAGCTAAGCAGGCTTATTTTGCAGGGCAACAAATGAGAAGCACTCACACATATCCAGCATAGCTGAGAATGCTAAAGTTTTTTGATGGTGCAATTGCCAACCAAAATATAATTAATATAATTGCCTCGTGCCTGGCTATGCAGTATGTGGCCCTGTGCTGGCTTTCTCCAGATGCCTTTTCATTGTGTGGGGGAGTGAAAAGTCCTTCTCTCACCTCCAACTAGGTCATGAGCTTCTTGAAAGGAGAGTGAGAGGCAGACGTGCTAAGTGAGATGTTCGTGCCTCAGGAGCTACAGTATGAGACTAAGTCCCCAGTACTCAAGCCCTTTTTTTGAGTCAATGCAACCAAATTATTTTCACTGACTGATAAAGTTCTTCCAGTGTTAATGGCTTGTCATACACTTATAAAATGTCCTTTCCGTTTACAATATATTCTTCAATGTACATGATGCTGTAGAGAAGTGACTTTCCAATTGCGTATTACAAGTACTCAGACACTGTTTGCAATATATTGGTTTCTTGGACTGCAGCTCTTGATCTGATCTTTTTCACGGAAAGCTTAGGGTGCAAAACCTCCCTTCTCTGTCTCAGCTAATGAATTCTTTTTCTCTACATCTTGCTTTGCTTTGCTTACTTCCTTACTAACTATTTTTTTTGTTTGTTTTTTCTTTCTTCTCAGCAGTTATATTTCCTTTCCTTTAACAGCTGCTCTTAAGGAATTTCTGTGTTGTATAGTTATTTGTGAGCTAGACTATTTTACTCTCTTGGTACCTGCTGTCTTTACTTGAAGCCTCTAAACCAGTAATTGGTAACAAGTTTCTCTCAGTGGGTTTTACACACAGCTGCAAGGCAGAAAATAAACAGTTCTTTCAAATCTACACTCTTAGGGTTACAGCTGTATACTAATGACTTCCCCAGCTTGCTAATGCAAATTTTAAAGAGATATCATCCATTTCTATTAACAGATTAAAAGCTTTTCCACAGTTTAGGCAGGACCTTGTAATGAAAATTGTAAGAACATGACATCAGAACAATATCCTTCCTAATTAAAATATCTTTCCTAATTAAACTAGCCACTGGTGTGTAAGTTTATAACTTTTCATCAGCAATAATTCACCTTCTCAGAGTTTTTGAATTTTCTATAATTAAAAAGAATCTGGGTAAGAATGCTTGATGTATTGTTACTCCAAGTTATTTCAATGCTTAAATAAAAGAGTAAATAGCAGAAAAAAATAGTATTAATTAGGTTTGCTCAGAATTTTCTCTTAAGGTATTTTAAGCAGAAATTTTTAAGTATAAATAATATTTAGGTGGGATACTTTTGCTTTTACTAAAAATATATATGAACATGTAGTCAGTAACAGCAAAAAAAAAAGGAAGTCAAAAAGTAGTTTTCAGCTAAGATGTTATGTTATTTTCCTCTTAAATCTTTGACAAAAAAAAATCCTGTGCATCTTGAAAAGTGAAAAAAATGTTTATTTAACTATTCCAGTGTTAATAAGCTAGGTCATGACTTAACACACAAAAGAATATGTGTTTTACTGAAAATATGATATATACATAAACTCTGTGTATGTATGTATGTAGATAGAGAAGAAAAATAGATTTAAATAGAATTAATGTACGTATTGTCTTTTGCAATTAAACTTTATATTGAATTGTGGGGTTTTTTACCTTATAAAGAAACCTTTTCAAAGGTTTCAGAGATTTTTCTCTCAAGCTATTCCAGTATTGGTATCTAGTTTTCTTTTCTTTTACAGAATGAAATAGTAATACTAGCTCTTGCTGTTTAAGCTTTTCATGTGACTGTTTCATTTCCTAATACTTCAGAAGCTTAACAGGTTAAAAAAATATCTGCAATGTTCTTGACACAGGTATGCAAATCAGACTACTAAAGGCTTGGGACATTGGGGAAATAATATGGTTATTCCCACCTTAAATACAGTAGCAAGAAAAAATGATTCACTTTTATTGATTTTGAATGGTAGATTCTATGACTGTACAGCAGAGTAGGGATAACCTCCTGACTTATGAGGGAGTAATGCAGTTGTTGCTTATCTTGTATTTGTCAACCACTACCACAGCAGCAAAATGGCAAAGTGTTCAGGTCACATGGAGTTGAGTTTGGGCTCTAGTTGTGTCATGCTCCTTTGTGTCATATCTATAAAAAAACCTCTGAGTTGCTTAACAAAGCAATGCTCTGTGCTCCAGGGCATTTTTAAGTACTTTGGAAAGAAGTGCAAAGTCGTTGCTTTCCCAAGTGAAGAATAGGAAGGGGAAATCACCTGGCAAGAGCAAGGAGGATGTTATTACACCAGTGGTGATGCCTGAGCTGCTTGAGTGCAGCTATCCATTCCAGGCTGACAAATGGGAAGGCAAGGCCAAGGTGCAAGAAACCAAGAGCTCTAGCAGCTCTTCACACAGCAGCTTTAAATTAGCCTAACCCTGAATTTCCTTTCTATGCAGGACATTCAAAGTGGGAAGAAATATTATTTTAATACATTATTTTTAAGATGCCTGTGAACAGGTAGCTGACTATACTAAAATTTACCCTAGAGAGCTGCCCCCTTTAACTTCTGTTTATCAAAGGCGGGGAAGTGAGGTTTAAAATACAAATCAAGAATAACTACAGATGTAGAGAGCTTGGAAAGTGTCTTTACAAGCCTTCTGTCATTTAGATAACTACCAGCTTCTGTACTACTCTATCCAGAATGCCAGAGGCAGTCTGGACATGACAGCTTACAGTTTTTTCTTTCCTTTGAAAGGTTGTTTCCATGACTCTAAGATATTACATGAAATCTTTGCCTTCTTCCCTTCTTCAGGGCACAACTACTTATTTGACTCATTTTGTTGAAGATGGAATATGTATGGACCATTTGAGGCAGTAGAAGTGAGATTTCCCAGTGTAGGAAGAAAAGTGTGTTCTTTACAGACATCATTCAGCTAAGTGTTGTGAAGGGGCATTATTTTGTACTTTTCTATTAGTTCCAAGCTGGTAGATACAGGTTTCTTTTATTTTAAATAAGGCAGTACTCTTTAAAGTACTAACTTGAGGAAATGACTGGCAACAAATTGTATGAGCCCCCTACTTTCTAAAGGCAAATTCTAATGACAGTGTTCATGGGATGATGCAGTCTATGGGGGCTGGTTTGTTTGTTTGTTTGTTTTTATTATAAACATTAGAATGCTGATAAATAGAAACTTGGACATAAGTTCTATAGGTGTCGTGGTACTTTTGTTTGTGAACAGTGCATTCTCCCTTTTAATGTTAATTACAAGGTAAAAAGCATCTGACAGCTTATGAAATTGGAACACAATCAGCTTGACCACATTATACACTGCTGCACATAAGAATTCTTAATGCTGTTTAACTAATGACTTTTTTTTTTTTTTTAAACTCTTTTCATTAGAGCCCCTTGTTGCCATCCAATCTTGATTTTAGAAATTAAAGCTAACAACCAGATTGAAAGAATCCAGAGAATGACAGCATGGGGCACAGTCTCAAAGCCTCAACTAACAGCATGAGGCAAAGTGAACCTCAAGCTATTCCAGCTCTTACAGAAGGAAAGGGGAGAAAAAAACGTTTGCAGGAAAACTCAATTATAACAACCCACAGCTATACTAAAGCACTTGTGAATGTTGACACTAAAGCTTTTGCTGCTTAATGTTTTAATTAAACACCTAGAAGCCAACTCCTCTCCTCAGTGTCAGAGCAGTACTTCTCTATGGATAAATGTTTACAGCAAAAGCTCTGCTGAGGGTTTCAGCAAACAACTCTTGGAGAACTGAGAAGGCTTTCAGCAGAGGCACTTGAGATCAAGAAAGCACCAGTGATTAGAAACTAGCAGTACAATAACAGGACAATTTAATCCACCCAAATATCAGTTGCTGGTTTAAAAGTTGGCAATCCCATCTTCATCTGCAGACAAAAGGGCACTGGTTAGTCATCTGTTTAATTCTCTTGCCACACCATGTCATTTGGATGTTGAAGGAGAATCCCTTGATTCAGTCTGCCATTTCTGACAGTCTCCCTCTAGACCACATTAATAAGCTTTTTAGAGAAGTGAATGCAGAACAATCAGCAGGCAGCCTGCACTCAAAATGGAGACAGAACAGACAGCAGAAATGCCTTCTTCCCTTTGTAGTTACGGTGCATAGGTGACCCTTCTCTCACAGAGCAGCAAATGATTTAGACTGAGATTGCCTTTCAAAGCCACAATGTAATTAACCATTTTATGCATGTGATGTCTGCCTAGCTTCAAAACCTGGTGCTTCATTTGAGTTAGATTTATGAAACATGTTAATAATAGACCAGACAGATAGAAAGGCTGCCTGGCATCCTGGAATACCTGGGGAATTTCACTCAGAAAACAAACATGTTACTCTTTAATGTAAGCTCACATCTCATTATAAAATCACAAGTGCAGTGAGACACACTTTGCCTTTGTAACTGTGTTGCCAGGAGGCAGGTAAGTGTTGTGCTACAGACAGTCCTGCTAAGATCTGCATGATTTTAATATATTTTGAAAGCAAATAATTTGTTAGATGATGGAGGTCTTGCTGTGGATATTTCCTGTTTTTCTCTATGAATAATTTCTCTATTGCCAGCTGTAAATTGAAATGGTCAATAGCTTTGTTTAATCTATTGTGCACTGGCTGTTTAAAGGTACAGCTGAAAAACAAAGTATTCCGTGGTATCCTTATTTTGGGAATGATTTGCTGGTAAGGCATTACTAAACACTGAAAACAAGAAAGGAAAAGCCTTGGAGCCCTGAAAACTCTTCTTATTTTACTCGGAGGAAGTAAGTACTATTGAAAATCAAACTCAAGATATGCACATACAGACAAGAAAAATAAAAGGAGATTAAAAAGAGAAGGAAAGAAATGTAATTCTGTGTGATGTGGTGAGATGTAGGTAGGGCTCGGGGAGGATTTTGCCAAGCAGAAAATTGACAAAACCTGTTATTAATTATTGTTTCGATGCTATCAGTGGCATTACCATAATAAAAAGCGAGGCATGAGCATAATTCAGAAGAAACTAGGTAGCTAGCTTGAGGGTTAAATCACTTGTTCTCAAAGGAGATTTTAAGAAAAAACATAATTAACAGTAAGAGAGAGCACAAGAATTCCTTTATGTAGCTCACATAATCTGTAATATCTCAGTAACAAATTCAGACATACTGTCCTGTTTGAGTGTGAAGAAATAGAGGAGAATGGCAGAAGATGCTATTTGTCAGCTGCAGCTACCAAGGAAGAAGTCTGGATCACACTTAATCAACTTTTTGTTATAGAGAAGTAGCTAAAGTCTGTTTAGAAAACAATATTCTTGTCATTTTGCAGACAAATACTATCATAAAGAAAGCTTCTTCCAGGAAGGCTTATACTCCAAAGTACCAGTAATGCAGGAAAAGAATGTATCAAAAAGAAAACTGATTGATTACTTTTATGAAATACCTTTTTTTTTTTTTTCTTTTAGAGAGACAGAGGGAATAAAACACAGCATCAAAGACACAGACAAGCAGGTAGCACTGCTTTAGAAGATCTTCATTCTCAACAACAACATCTTCAAAAGAAAAGGTAGAAAAGAAATTAAAAACAAGAGCAGATCATCAGGTTAACCATGTAACTTGACTCATTGCCTTGTAAATTTAAACTATTAAAGAAGCTGAGACAAATTCAATATTTACAGTAGCTGCATGTTAACAAGTCAACATTTACCAACTGTTATAGGCAAAGTTGAATAAATAATGCTGCAAGTGTTAGCAAATGTTACTTTGAAGAAAAACATCATATTCACTTTGATTCACAACATATATTATTCACACACTGCAAACATTCACACAAGAAAATCTGTGTTTATGATGGCATTGTAATCTCCCAGGCTAATAACTATCTGCATTACTGCTCACTCTGGAGATAGTCCTATGGCAGTGCTAAAAGCTCTTGGTTATTCCGTGATTCAAATAAAGAGAAATCAGCAGTAATAATCATGTGACTAGTGATATATGATAAGCAACAGATTAGGTAAATGATTTAAGGTGAATGTCACTCATTAGAAGATGTAAAGATTTTTTTTCTTTGTTTGGTGCTCAAGTTTTTGTTGTCAGAATGAAAACCAAGCTATATACACTGTCTGGATTCTTGTTCCCTTTACCACATTAAGAAAGCTCATGAAAATCCTTCTCCCAGGAGGAGTCTAGGAACAGTGGCCAATGAAGACAATAGGTACTGCCTTCTTTGATAAGCAGACAGTGCTTGCTAATACCCTATTACAAAACTCTTTTGGCTCTGAGTAATCTTGCCAGATTGAACCGTAAATAAAGTTCTCCATTTGCAAGGAAATCTCATAGAATAATTGGAATACTCCTAGTGAAAAACAGTACTGGAAGACTAGAGGATGAAACATTTTGTGGCACTTCCTGTAGATTTTGAAGATCTACATTACATTATAATGGGTGAATAAATGAATACAAAATTGTTATAAATCTATAATATTCTGATACATGCAACAGCATTACTTGGTAAATTAAATGTTGAAAATGAAGGATCAATATTAAAGGGAGACCATATAGGAGACGCCTGTGTAACAAGGCCAAATGCGAATTTGAATAGTGAAGAAAGTAAAACTATTCATGCTTCTAATCTGTTGAAAGGAGTTGTAGAAATGACTTGGTTTGTATCAAATCAAACTTGTCATCAGCTGTAGCATACCTTTCAAAAATATTTCATGCTTCTTGAAATCCATCTATGGACTTCTGAATGTTTGTAAATAATTTTTGTTATCTGTTTTAAAACTAATACCAGTAAAGTGGCTCTGATTAGTTAATCAGAAACTTTGTACTTGCTCTTCAGTAATAACAAGACTCTCATCCCTCTCTGCATAAAAGTACCATCTCTAGCCCTGTTTCTAAGACAGGAAAGAACTAGTTTGATTTTGCTGGTTTGGACCAAAAATGGCCAACAGTATAAGTGGCTTTATGGTGTTCTGTGATGTGGCACCTTGGTGTATACAGAAGCAGATCCCAAACAGATTATGCAACATAATCATTCACATTATTGACAGAAAAATCAAATTATACATATTTCATTTGTATAAGAGAAGTGAAAGCTAGCAAAGCTATGAAAAGAAAGACTACTGGACAAGAAAGCATTTCACAGAATCATAGAATCATTTTGGTTGGAAGAGACCCTTAAAATCATTGACTCCAGCCATAACCTAAATCAAGCAGTAAACCATGTTCCTAAGGACCTCATCTATATGTCTTTTAAACACTTCCAAAGATAGTGACTCCACCACTTCCCTAGGCAGCCTGTTCCAATGTTTCACAACCCTTTCCACAAAGAAAGGTTTCCTAATCTCTGATCAAAACCTCCCCTGGCGTAACTTGAGGCCATTTCCTCTCATCCTATTACTTGCTACTTTGGAAAAGAGACCAACATCCTCCAACATTACAACCTCCTTTCAAGTGGTTGTAGAAAATGATAAGGTCTTCCCTCAGCCTCCTTTTCTCCAGGCTAAACAGCCCCAGTTCCCTCAGCTGCTCTCTCATCAGACTTGTGCTCAATACCCCTCAACAGCTTTGTCACCCTCCTTGACACTCTCTCCAGCACCTCAGTGTGGACCCCTATAGTGAGGGGTCCAAAACTGAACACAGGATTCAAGGTGCAGCCTCAACAGAAAAGAGTCTTAGGCAGGCAGAGGCATGTAAATCAATACATCCTGTATACATTGCAGTAAAATGATGCTTTTAGAACATCAGTAGGGGACAATTAGGAGTAATGTAAGACAGCCACTGAGGGAGAAGTATTTAGGCATTTGAGACAAACCAGGCCAAAACCACACCATTTTTCATGAGGCACTACTGAAATATTTTGAGATGAGTATTATGCTTTAAGATCAAAGATCCCTGGGCTGTTACTAAAAGTATAGAGGTCACTGGAGCAGGCCCCTCTCCATAATTACGATAAGGTTGTGTTTTCATGTCTTCTAATTCTCTTGATTACAGCAGTTAAGAATCATAGAAACCACTGAAAGAAACATCTGTAAAATAAAATTTGCTTTAGAGGCATATACCTTTAATTAAATCAATTTTTTTCTCATTTACCTTTAACATAAAAGACAGTACTGAAAGCCTGGAATATCGTATGACTCAAGACCCATTTTTAACTTCAGAAGACTAAAACAGCAAAGTGTAAAAATTTAGTTTCTTTGCTTCATTTTTGGTTTCTTTGTTGCACCCAAGTTTAAATAAGAAACCATAAATACTGTTCTTGAAATAAAATCCTCACACTAAAAAAAGCCTCTAACTCTTTGTTAAATCTAATATCTTCATGTAGTCATGTGATTATTCAAAATTACTCACTGAAGCAGCTGTGAATGCATATGAAATGAAAAACCTCTGTCTTATGTATGATGAATATAAAACATGCTTCTCTACTTGCTAAATACTTAGAGCTTTAATTCTCCACTTTTTCTCATTATTGTAATTAAAAATGTTTGAATTACCATTGTCAAAGAGTGTCTGCTAAAACATGAAGTTATTGACATCTCTTGCATAGGATAAAGCTCACATGGAGAAGTAAATCTTTTGAACTGGATGGTTAGCTGCTGTCCTGACAGTGACAATTCATGTCTTCTGTGTGACAGTGACTCCAAATGGATTCACTGAGACTCTCTGAAACATTTTTTTCCAAATTCTTACACCCAGCTGGCCCATAGTCCTACGTCATCACTTCAGAATGAGCCGAATCTCTTGCTATTGGTTATCGTAAACTATGTACAAAACATCTCCCAGCTATCTTACCTATGTGCAAAGGATTGTCCTATGTGACCTATTCTTCAGCTGCAGGAGCAGTTTCTACTGACTGATTACAAGTGCATTATCCTTTTACAGTTTAGTCAATTCTATGTCTGGAACTGTCTTGAGGAGTTTCTGGAATGACCAGGGTCTCCACCCAGGATATTAATTATCATATTTAATCACGAAAATAGTGCCAAGCAGTTGGACTATATACTGCAGAAGCTGCATGTGGGAAGCTCTTGGTCTGCCTTAAATTCTCAACTGAGGTATTCTAAAAATTGGTCAAATGTTTTGTATGTGGTCAGCTACAATTTCCATCAAGCACTTTGACTAAGGTTGGTCTATTGTCCCAAATTAGTCCACTGTTTCCTCTATGCAAATCTAGCTGTGGATTTCCTGGATCACACGAGTTATATTGGTTACACCTGCAAGCACAGCCTTGTTATCAAGCTATACCAAAATTGTAACTGTAATGTCCTCAATAATTAAAACATTAATTCCAGAGTTCTTGCCACACTAGCTCCCTATCAGCTGTTTGTTGAATCCAAAGCAGTCATTGCCAGTTAAAGGGTGTTTCACAGTATGAGCATAAGAGCTGGGTGAAGCCCGTACCATCTGGACTTACAGACATTCCAGTGTCTCAACATGCTCTTTTCATTTTGAGTAATGATATGGTTTCCAATGGGAATTATAGTTCAGGAATCTTGACACTACCACCACTCCTGGACCTACACCACTCTCTGCCCACCTTTTCGATGACAACTTACTCATTGGACCATTCACCCAGAAATGGGCATCAGTATTAGAATCGAATGGTTTGGTCTACTTCTTAGAAATCAAAATTCAAATAATGAATCCAGATTTTGAACAATCATAAATCTGGAATGATCACTTTTTTAGTTTTGTCTTGATCACTAGTAAAAGATAAACTAGGGAGGCAAACCCAGTTCTCTATATGGTGTTTCAGACATTTTGGTCTAGGACGTTCTGAATAGAGGGGCTAAAAAAATGTTTGTTGATCTTCCTACATGACATCCTCTGAACTCTCTTTACTAGAAGAGGAATAAAGCTGGTATAAACAGTTGAATCCTAGATACAGTAAAAAAACCCCAAAACTTTTTAAAAGTGTTCTTTTGTTATTTATATATTTATTTCTGATGGTACTTAAATTGGTCTGATTTTTTTTTCAAACAACTCTCTTCTGTATAATGATTTGCAGACTCCATCAAATTAATGGACAGACTAACACAGCTGCCATGTCAGCCACTGAAATTTCATTAGCACAATAAGTCATTTGATATCTTGAGTAATTTACTACCCTTATTATCCTATTACATCCATTTTAGATGCAATTCCTTTGAATTGCAAGTCTACTTGTCCTAGACTGACCTACCACTCAAGTGAGAAACTACTCACCTGAGCAAAACAAACTGGATTTAGTCTGTGGTTCCTGAAGCATCTCAGGGAGGGAAGTTATCTTGTGTTCAGTTTGGTTGGTCTCTGGTTTGTGTTTTTTTTGGTTTTTTTTTTTTGTTTTTTTTTTTTTGTTTTTTTTTTTTTTGTTTGTTTGTTTTGTTTTAGTGATGAGTCTTTATGAGTCTTGTTTTGAACTCTTCTATCTGCAACTGAATCAAATCAATGTTACTTGCTCAGATTGGCTGTTGCATAAGACACATTACAGGCTGGTCCTACATAGAGGATGTCTCCCTTCTTACTGATATTATTAGCTTAATTTTGTATTAATCAATGCCAGGATAGTTTGTTCTGATAATATAAAATAAGGGGGTTTAGTCAGTATTGTAATTCTATTGCTGGTTTTTTTTTTTTTTGTCTATGTATTTCAGATATAACTAATATATAACATATTTATTAATTAGTGTTATTTGGTTTTATTTGAAAGATTTCCAACTATAGAAAAATAAGTAATGAGATTATCTTAATTCAAATGCAGACCAATAAAAACAAACTAATCAAATTACAAATTATGTACATAGTCTTCGGAAAAGCAAAGATTACCCTTTTAGGAAGACTGTATTATATGCCTTGAGATGTCCCCTGCATTTTCTCAGGAAGTAATTCCTTGTTTGGTATAAATGGCATGCTTTAAAAATATAAAGTGTGGTAAAGAACCTTTTACTAATTTTCTCTCACTCTTGGATGTCTTTAATTGACTAACTACTTTAACACCACCTCATAAATGCAGGAAGGATGTTGAGGAACTGACAATAATTTTTTCAAAATCCAAATTGAGAGGAAGATGGCTGTGACTGTTATCTACTCCTGTTTTCCCATCTCACATCTGTAACTTCTATTTTCAAGTGATTTATATATTAAAGTGGTACTCTGATGCTTACATTTTAACTGGGGTCTTGTAGGATTGAGAAGACAGCACCAAGGTACACGAATTTCTGTGGGAAATGCACAGTTCTGCAAAAAGCAGTCTCTCTTATATACAAAGAGACAAATCCTGACATAGAGGTAGCTTGGTGCTTATTGGAATTCAAAACTTAACATGGTCCTTATGCTACCAAGGTGAAGTAAAAACAAATGTTTCTTCTTCAGAAGTTCACACAGCTGTCCTCAAATTCACATTCATTTCCAAAGCTCCACATTAAGAACGAGATTCAAAGGTATATGAATGATTTATGAACTTTCCATGCATAGAATTGTCAAATAAATGAGTAATTCAATAAATATATGTGAAAAACATATGTACATAATTACAGTAAAAACACCATGGTTTGTTTTGTTTTGTTTTGTTTTGTTTTGTTTTGTTTTGTTTTTCCTGGACAGTTCAATATTAAAAAGTCTCCACATTACCTTCTAGCAGCACACACTTCTGATTAACAGAATAAGGAAAAAGATAACTTTTGTAGAAAGAAGTGAACACTTGCATTTGAAGAAATGTGATACCTGGAAAACAGACAAAGCATCCAGACACAGTAGCCAACTTTCTGGTGTGAAAAAATAGGTTCAATATAGCAATAAAACAATAAGATTTTTTTTTTTTTTTTTTTTACTTGGAGATAGATAAAGAACAGTCTGCAGTTTTTAAGAGGAAACATGCAGGATAACAAGAAACTTTTTTCTTTCATAGTTTATAAAAATGGTTGCAACAGATGGCAGTACTAGAAGACAGGTGCCCACTGTGCAATGTGACCTTGATGCAGCAAAAATGAAGATATATGAACAACTCTGAGCTGTTTGATCTTTGAACAAGGTGAAATGCTAACCCATGGACTGCTCTGAAGTAAAGGTGTTTAGGTGTTTACATGTTTGCAAGATTCAAAAGTAGTATTCAGAGAAGATATGGAATCTGGAAAAAAAAGGGGGAGGAACAAAGGCTAATACAGTGCTGATGCAGTGCTGCAGCTTGGGAAATGCTTAAGAAGACTATTAATATTACACATTACTATTACTGATTTTTTTTGTTTTTTTGTTTTTTTTTCCTCAAAAGAGGTTTTTATTGCATTGGCTGTAGAAATAAAATACCTCAAGTGGAACCCAAGCATCTTTGACACTATGTGTCTTGCATATTAGTAAAAAAAGCAAGATAAAGAACCTAAAATTCTATCCTCTGAACTCTGTCAGCATGGAAATTCTGCTTATCATTGTAACTAAAGGCTATGTTCTCACAGTGTATATTAAAAGGTCATAAAAAGCTGTTGATGAGACTCCTGGTTTCTTTCCTTACTTGAAAGTAGTTGGGAAAGCAATATGCACACAGATTTTTAATATAAAGTACCTTTTCCACTTTATAGATAACACAGATGGAATGAGTAGCCATTTGCTTGATGGCTGAAGATGAGAATGAATATGAAAAGATTCTGCTTTTATTTAGCTTATCTATAGTATAGCATGAGGCAGCCAGAGAGACGTTTAAGCAGATTACTGTTAATACAGGAGTACATATGCTTAATTTCCTTAACTACACTGTACTAGATCAAGCTTTATTCTGTGATCCTTCCAGTGTGTATAATAACCTAATAGTAAATGTGCATGCAGGTAGAAATAACCAAGTCATCTAATTTAAGCAGATGCACAGAACTGCACAGGGGCTTTTTCATTATGTGAAATGAAAAGATACAGACGTTCTAACCTGGCAAATGTTAGTATCAGAAGATGTTATAAATAGCACAGATCTTTTTAATTGCTCAGATCTTGGCCACAGACCTAAATTGAACTTGATTGATCTATTCTGTTCTCCTTTAGGCATATTTATCAAAATACAATTAAATGATCAAAGGGCAAAAAACTGATGAGGAGATCTTTTCTAATGAGGTATTAAATTTCTAGGATGACCTTTACTTTCAAAACACTGAAGTTTCAAGATATTAGAAAGATCTCATGCCAGCCAAAGATAATGTGCCATTTTCAAACAGGAGAGAAGTCAAGATTAGTTTTTCAGTCAAATAGTCTTCATTTAGAGAAGAGATCTATGCATTTTGTTTGAAAGTATATAAAAACACTGAATAAATAAAATACAGGCTATAGGTTGCATTACCAAACTACCAAAACATATTCCTCCAAACACATGATTGGTGCTGCTAATGGTGATTTGATACAGTGTTTTATGTTGAATATCTGGATCAAAATTTGTTTTTCCTACGTATAATGTGTGCATTCAGATTTTCTGTGTTAACTTGCATCTCACCAGGAATTACTATCACTGGTAGTTGAGGTGTTTTAGGTACTGATGGAAAGTTTCCCAGTCATACCAGAAGAGAGAAGATAACATAGTCTTCCTTCATGATTTCTCTAATCCCTCAGGGTACAAGCAGATTATCATTGTAGTGATGCATCTATTTAATTCTTTTTTATTGTTGTTGAAAAAGTATTTTGTTTTTAACTGGAAGAAATCTTTATTGAATAAAATGTTCTGAGTGAAGGAGATGGGTTAAAATTTAAACTTCATTAACTGTAAGATGAAGTGTTTGATTTTGGTTTATGTTTTAGGTCTGAAACTGAAGAATATTGGTTATTCATGCAATCTTTCTGTTATCAGCTTTATTCCAGTGAAACAAAATGTGAATAAACAGTGTTTAAAAGAAGAAGAGCATTTTACATATACCATTCTTGGTAGAAATCATAGAAAAAAACAAAACCAAAAACAACCCCCAACACACCACTTCCTTGAACTCCAGTTTTTGAAGAACACTTTGTTGCAAACACACCAAGCTAGCATATTTACATTTCTCACTTCCAGGTTTTGATCTGTGGCACCATGTTGTCATCTAAACATCTCCTAAACAGAGGGTGAAAGCGTAACATTGGAGGAAAGGTTAAGTTGTATTTCAGAGTTATCTGGGAAAACTAGGAAACTGTATTGCAGGGAAAGACTATAGAATGAAAAGAGGCTTCCTGATCAAATGCGCAATAACTGATATAACTTTATCTTTTTACTTTTTTTATTTTAACCTAGAAATCAAACTGTGCAAACGAAGTCAAACAAAAAATCTATAATGAAATATTAAAATGCAGAATGTGTGTACCTAAATTCCCTAAATTTTGTCATAGTAAATGCTCAATTCTTTGAAACTGGCATGTAATACAAGCACTTTTGAAAAGCTAAACAGTAGTTCTTGAAATAATTTCACCAATAAGAAGTCCTTTCTGCGAATTTATATCTATAAATACTTATGTGTTTAACATAATTACTTGAGAAATAAGGTACCAGGAACCTGATAGAAGGGTAGGATCTGTCCAAAGTCAAAATGAGAAATGTGTCAGCTACTTTGTTTCAAGAAATATGTATCTTGAGGGAATACCAGAAGGAATAACATCAAAATCATATCAGCTTAATAGATATCAAAATACTGTATTTGTCTCCTGGGCTATTGCCAATGTCTTTGCAAAACTTTTCTGACCATATCAGGGAAAGGAAAACCCCCACAGTGTTGTTGAGATTTTCTCCTTGACAGAACTAGAACAATTTTAAAAATAATTTCCCTTGTGCCATTCTGAATTTTTATAAGAGTGTGGTAAAGAGCCTAGAGAATCAGAAAATACAGAGTATGCAGGAAAAGAGGGATGAACATCAACTTAGTCAGGTGTCTGGGAAGCTGTGAGGGGAGAAAATGCTTACTAAAGCCTTCTGAGACACTGTGCAGTTTGCTAGTTCAAAGAACTATTTTAGAAATTTATTTAGTATTTTAATTTTATGCTTATAAGTTTCAAGCATAGACTGTCAGGTACAAGATTAAATCCATTATCAAGAAAAATGCAATGCTCAAGTGTTATGAAAGGTTATACATCACACACATTCTGGTATATAAAAATATTTGATTAAAAACACTAGAACTTATGAAAAAGCAAGCCACATAAAATTATGTGGAACTCTTTCCAACAGGGTGAGTGTAAAAACGATTGGAAGTATGAGAAGAAACTCTTTGGGAAGGTTATGTCGACTGTAAAGGTAGTAGCCTGAGGAACTGGTTAAACAATCACATGCAGGGAATGGGTTCAATCTGCCCGTCCATGGTTAATAATAAAACAGAAGACAAGTATTATCGACTATTTTGCCACATGCTCTGTGTTTGACATTTCTTTGGGTCAACATCATATTCTGGCAGAGATCCTTCCTGTAGGGACTTCTTCACAGGTTGCCGAGAGAACCTGGCAAGGAGCTGCTCAAGGGTGCAAAGCCTGTGGAGACCCCAGTAATTCCTTACTTTGCCTCCTGTGACCATAGGATGAAACAGAAAAAAACAGAAAAGCAAATGCAAGGTATGTGCAGCTGAACGTCACTTCACATTGGATGGACAACAAGCAGTCAGAGAGAAACTGTACTTCAAAGTTTGTCTCAAGACTTCTTTCTTCAGGATTGTCTCTAAAAGAGACCCTATCATTTTGTAGGAAGCAAGGGGATGAGGGCAAGATTTTTCAAAGTACCTGTATGGTGCAATAAACAACTTTGATTATCTGTGATCCTACCACTTTGGAAAACATTTGCCTGCTTTCTTAATTTCACTTTTAATACACAAATTATCTTTGAGCTTGGTAAGAGACATAAACTAATGCTTCACATTAGGAGCAGAGAGCAGGGTTCTTCCCTTTTACTTGAAGGAATTCTGTGTTATCAGAGTCAACAGTAGCACATGTAGGGAAATTAAATTGTCCAGGGAGGTTCTATACTATAAGAAATAAGGGGGCTTTGTTTGTTTGTTTGTTTGTGTTTTTGTTTGTTGTTGTTTGGCTTTTATTTCCACTCAGGAGCAACTGCAAGTCAAAAGCATACTGCAAAATAACCTTAAAACTTTAAATTCCCTATTTGTCCCATGTTTATTATTCAGTTATTCTTTAAATAGACTTGTTCTGGGGAACCTACCATCTGCCTGATGTAAACTTCCCTGTTAATTCTCATCTGACTACACCTGAAAAACAGATGAGAACAAGGAGAGGGAGTTAATGAATGAGTCCTGGTAAAAATCTCAGCAAACCATATTGGTAGTTAGTATGACAGCAAGCTGTTAGCACCTAATGATTTCAGTTCCTTAAGTATAACAAATCCCATGTTTTCAGTATGCTTTAGACTGAACAACTTAAACTACTGTTGTGTTTCATAACCCCTGTTGTATGCTGCAAAATTCCATATAGAATTTTCACTGAATAAGGCTTCAACAGGGAAAGAGCTAATTGTATCCCTGGAGGTTTTTAAACTCAGATTCGACATGGCACTTAGTGCCATGATCTAATAAACAGACTAGAGTTGGACCAAGGGTTGGACTCGATGATCTCTGAGGTCTTTTCCAGCCCAGTCGATTCTGTGATTCTGTGATGGAAAAGTCAAATAAGGAGCTGTCAATACATTAAAACAATGACAACAACAACAAATCACAACTCCCCTCCCCCAAAAAAACCCCAACAAAAACAAAACCCAAACCAACCAAATGCACAAACAGAAAACCCAATAAAAATATTGAAACTCTTTAGATTTTAATACCTAGTACGTTCTTAAAAGTAATATTTTTTAATGTCATTTAGAAAAGTTATTTGCATCAACTGAATATATTGCAGAAACTCTAATTTTACATTTTGCACATTTTCTTGCTGTTAAGAAAAATATAAACTCCCAGATAATGACATGGAATATGAAGGTTGGTAGGAAAGGAATATGTCAAAAAAATTCATTCAAACAAATTCACACCATTAACAAGAATTAGAACACCTAATAAAGAGTCACAATAAAGAAAATCCTTGAAGGATGGAGTGTGAAATATGAAGAAGCTGAAATACTTCTGAAATTTAAAAGAGTAGAAATCCAGCTTGTTCTAGCTGTGTTGTATACGGCAATATGTAGTCTTAAACAGGTTCTTAAAATGATCCTTTGGAAAAGATTAAACATCTAAGTTAAAATTTTAAAAGTTATCCACCTGATTTTGGACTGGTGACTATTTTAGAAATGACTGACAGCTTAGATATGCAAGATTCTGAAGGGGGAAAACTGGCATTCATATGCCAGATGAATAATCTGTACCCTGATGCATATTCATACCATTTTCCGCTGCCAGTGAACCTTGCATTTGTCCTATATAAAGGCTGTGCACAAACACATTTCCCTTAAGTTGGTTAAGTTGTGGTGACTTGCTGCATCTAAGGCACCAAGCACTGACTTACTGTCAAGTGTCCATTGTCAGTTTGGCTACAGCAGTGACTTCACCTTGTATCACTCAGCTCAGGGCATGATGAAGGTGTAGAGAGGGAAACAGAAGAGTATATTCTTCTGTGAACCATTTCTAGCTGGCACAGGCTGGAACCATCATTGTGGATCCAACTATTCAACATTAGACAAGAAGAAGCAGTAAGAAGCTCATAGGCTGAACGAGATCAGTCCTAGATTGTCTGATGAGTTGCTTGTCAAAAATGTCAAAGAATGACATAGCTACTAAGGGTTAAACTGACCTGGTGAAGAGGGCTGAAGGGTTGAAGAGAAATTTTCTGTGACAGCTAATGGTTAAATAAGGCTGCAGATTGACAGACTGCTGGTAGCCATTTCAGAAGAATAGGAAAAGAATGCATGGTCATACTTGCACCTAGATCTATGTCTCTCACAGGTCACATACCAGATTTTACTGGGAGGACTTTATAATAAATTTGACTCTTTTGGGGAACTCTTTCATGTCATATGACTGAAAGACTTAGAAACTCTCCTTATAGACTTCTTCTGGAGAAGAACTATGACAAATCCATTCAAGAAGTGACCTCCCAATGGATAAAGATGTCAAACATCTCAAATCAATAATGTGAGAAACTATGATCATTTTCCTCTTGAATAAAAAGAGAAGCATGACATTTGAAGTTCTGTGCATTCTGTTGATACCATAGCTTATCGTCTTTGAGCTTTTCTTAGGATACTTTTCTTTATATTGGAGGTGCTACCCAAAAGGCGCCATTTGCACATCCATCTTCTACAGAATTTTGTGGTGCTTCAGCCATCCCCTTTAAGAAGTCAATTCTCTCAATAAGAGCTTTGGGAAAACTATACCACCTAGGTATCCTTATTTGGTTGAATAAACCTTTGTGAAAATTGGTGATGCTGAATGGGACATTCTAGTTTTAAGAAATATTTTTGCCTCTGCCAGAGGTAAGTCTGCTAATGCAGTAGTACTCTATGACAACTCATTCTTGTTATGTAGTCTCATAACACTTTGAAAATAAATATTTGTATGAAGGTCTGCTGCTTGTTTTCTGACTGGGAAACTTCTTCTGCGCTTCACATATGGAGAGCATTTCTTAAAATCAGTCTTTTTTCCCTACTGATTAAACTGAACAATAAACTCCTAACTAGGAGGTTTTGAAAGTTCTGTTTTTGATGTTAGCTTTGGAAGTTATTCACTACAGGAGATGATAGGGTATTGAGAGTGTTTCTGAGTCATCCCCAATACCCAAGTTGCTATGCAGGATATAAAAGACATGTGCAGGAGAAGAGAACTAGACAGATTTGGAACCTACTTTTACATCACTGTTACCCCTGAGATGAACTCAATTCATTAAAAAAGTTATTTCTTGTGAAGTGTCTTGAAAGGTTGTTTGAACTTAAAGCTCAGGCTCTGTTGGTATTCAGACCATACCTATTCTCTACATTATTTGGGGTCATGCTTTGAAGTTTTCTGTTTCTCCTGGGTGTTTCAGCTAATATAGTTCATTGTGAAATGAAAGCACAGAAAAATACACTATCATCATATTACTTGTCTCAGACTTGAAATGCTACAAGAAACTCAAAAAGAAAATTTATGTTATTAGAAATTGACACACAGCTGTAAATAAAATCTTGAAGACAAGAATTAGTTGTTTTAACTTAGTATTTTCTTTTTTCTTGTCTTATGATGCATGTATCACAGATCACATTCATGAAAAATCTGTCTTCTGTATTTTCACTATGTGTCCACTATTCAAAAGCAGCAAAATTTGCCACTGGAATACGTCAAAAAAGTATGTAATCAGATTCACCATTTATCTTTTCCATATCTATTCTCTCAAGTTTCATATATGTACACATTCAAAGTTACACATTTGCTGTGTCACTCACTTTGTGGCAAATAATGTCTGGAAATTCACTGCTGGGTAGCAGAATATACCTGACTCTGCCCTAAGCAGTCCCAACAACTTTAATAAGCTGTGTTTGAATGATGTCTGGGAGAAAACTCATCTCCTTCCTCCAGACTGTCCTGAGTTCTTCACTTTTTGTCCTTTCAACTGTTTCATTTCCCAGCTGGTCCTTATCACATTTCATAATTTGACATGACACATGAAGTTCATTGGAGGTTGCTAAAGTAGGTAGGCAATTCAAACAACTGGCTTCACTCAAAACAAAATTTGAAAACAAAGCAGACTTGAAATTAATTTTGCAAATACAATTATTTTGATAAGGAACAATTTTTATATAGAGATTTTGATTTGGTTGAGCTTTCTCCAGAATGCCAGAGAGAATTCTATGAGATCAAAAGACCACTTGTGCAGTAGTTTCTGTTGCTTTCTCTTTCATCCTAGTAAGATCATCCAGAGGATCACTTTGTGCTCCTTTACTTTACTGAAATCTTGGGTGAAAATGTAATGAGGAAAACTCCTTTACAAATGATGCACATTCCTTTTTGTTAATCTTCGGTGTTCAGCAGGGTCTGGTGAGATCTAACCCTTCAGGTCAGTGGGCCTACAGCGGTAAACTCGGTCTTCTTCCTATTTCAATTTGCCCTAGAGACAGTCCCAGCTATTAAAGGAAGTGGCAGGATTCCTCCCAAGCCATAGGTGTTGAACTACTAATGAAATTAACTCTTTCACTTTTCATATTCATGCTGTCATGTCGGAAAGACCCTTCTAAAAGCTCTGCTGGAGATAAAGCATGAAATAGAAATGCCTATAAAAGGAAATGCCTGAAGCAGAGACTGCAAAGCCAAAGACAACTAGCATAAGCTCATCACAAAAGGACCTTCTCTCTTGATGACTGTAGACCTCTGTGGTCAGTGGAAGACTGTACCAGGCAGGCAGGTGGCAGTGAAAAGGAGAAGGAGAGTTGTCTGTGTATCAATGCCTCAGCAGTGTCTTTAAAGAACAAGTAGTCCTTTATAGCAATTATATGATCCACCATGCCAAAATGGATTTGGATAGGATGTGAAGTAGTTAAAACATATTTTAGAATGTCAAAATCTACCAAAATGTCTGTTTTTCTGGGAAATACTTATAAGTGACGAATATTACCTATGTCAAGGGATCTCAATTAAGTCACTGATCACCAGATGTGGGGTTTGTTGTTAGTTTTTGTTTTGATTTGGGTTTTTTTTGTGTTTTCTTTTTTTTTTTTTTTTTTAAATGGATATGACAATATATTTTTAATGCTTTGAGATGTCCTATATTTACTGCTAAGCAGTACTATTTTGGAATGAATCTGATTTGTTAGAGTCTCCAGTTTTGAAATATTTTCGAAAGCTTGGTTGCATTACCAGGTTCAGGAAAAGGGGAATGGGAGTTCTATTTAAACATTTATCAAAATCACTATGTCTCATCTTCGAGTGCATGCAGTGTGTTTTGAGGGAGTTATTTTTATTGCTTTCAAAATATTTGTTGTTACATTTTTAAGGCAATTTATATTTTGTTATTATGTGCCGTAATGATATCTGTGGCAGCAGAGTGAGACAAGATCACACAGAAATTATTAATATTTCCTGGATTCCAATCTGAAACTCAGAAATATCAACAATGCTTCATCGGTTTGAGTGCTTCTGTCTTACTATATTTTAGCAACTTCAGACTAAAAAAAATCTGCATGTGCAGACATCTTTAATGAAAAATTTGAAACTAAAATAAAATAAAGTCTGTGTATATGTATGTGCATGTGTAAAATAGTGTTTAGTAGAACCAGAACTAGGGAAAACAGAATAACACTTCATGTAATGACTGCAGTTAATTGCACGTATGTGAGGAAAAGATGTGAAGACAAGCTGAATATGTGGGTGTTTCTGTGTGTACAAAAGAGGAATGGAGATTACAAACTCAATAAAAAATATAACAAACCACTGCCATCAGCACTGAGGAGAACTGCCAAGGATGCCAGCTTCATCATTTACTGCAGCTGTGCACCTGCAAATGCCACCTGGATTGCCTGTCACTGCAGCAGTTTCAGAAAGGTCTGAATATTCAGCCAGTGAGTATTCTCATGTTTTATCTACTAAACATTCTAATTACTTTTCCTGTTAATAAATGGCAGAGGGAAAAAATGCCTCTAGGATTTGGCTCTGTGAGCGACAAGGGTTGCAGTGGTTAAGAGTAACTTAATCTACTGCGCCAACAGATGCATCAGTAGACTCCATCAAGCAATCAAATAAGGATTAAAGAAAAAGTCACATTGGCTTCAATTTTCTTAGTTTGACTGCTTGGCATACACTGCAGAAAACAATTAATTCAGGCTATTTCTAAAAAAAAATAACCTTAGAAAGTATAGTGTTTATGAGCTGTCCAGCTGAAATGCAACCTCTTTAAAGTTTCTTTAAATTTTCTATCGTCGGAAAGGGATATAATAAGATATTGCTGTTTTTCTCAGGGAATAGCTGTTATTATATATTAATACTGTTAACAATCAAAAGAAAAATGACCAGATGAAGCACCACTGCTGTAGATTTAGATTTATTTTAAATCGAGGCATAATACTGAAGGTTAGGGAACATGGGAAAAGAGTCAGAGAAGGTAGGGGCTGATTATCAAGTCACACAGGCTGTGGTAGCCAGTCACTGGACAGGTGATTCCAGGCTATCTAGATTTAAAATAAATAAAGGAAAATTTGAAAGGGAAGACCAGGGGAGACCTGAAAAATTGTAAGACTGTGCCTACATTGATACAGTCAATTTTCACATTGCTCTAGACATTGCTCTGTAAATCCACCATTCAACCTGAAAGCTTTGCTGCATTTCCAAGGATGAGGTGAACCTTGCTTCCTTTTTCCACTGCTTTTATCCACTGCCATCTTTTTAATCCACTGTGGTCATTTTTCTTTGCAAGTAATTGCAGAACCCGAAAGCAGAAATAAACAGTCCACAGCCTGTTTCCTAAGAGAGTCACAGAAATGAACCTAAGGCACAGTTTATGCTTGAGATATTTATACTCTAAGAATGTTGAGGGATGGTTATCATGATGACAATAAAAAGTATAGGAAGGTTCATTGTTGTGAAGGATCTTGAAGACATCATGAAGAACACTGTGTGGTACAGAGGGAAATGTAGGGCAGAATGGAAGAACTCAGTGGAGAATACAATGTAAGATCATCTCAGTAATTATATTTTTGTGGTTTCCAATCTATCACTGAGGGTCATAGGGAAAACACAGGATATGCAGTACCAGTAGCCATGATGAAAGGAGATTAGGGCACAGATAAAGATTTGACCTGTGTTGAGAGAACACAAAACTGGTTTTATATGTAAATAACTGAGTAAAAGCCAAGCATCCAGAAAACAGGGGGATTATGGAAAGGTATCTGGTTTGTAAAATAAGGTATCAAGACCTAGGTCATTCCTTGGGTTATGCTGGAATTGCTGGAATCTCCTGCTGAGTCTGTTAGAAAGATCTGAATTTTAAAATATTATGGAAGAAGAAGTGGTAGGATTTATAGACTAAACAAACTTACTAAGCAAGAAAAAAGAAGCAGATGACCTCAATGTTATGGGGCCCAGGAACAAAGGGTGTGTACATTGTTAAACCTACCTATCAGGGAGTCTGTGAAGAGGTTTGTGAACTTTTTTCACCCAAATTCAATAAGAGGTTTTGAGTAAGATTGAACAAGGACATTCTTCTATGTGAATCTCTGTAGATCTCTGTCATAGAGAGTGGGCCACATTTAGGCAGCCCTTGTGGTAGACATTAAACTTCATGTACAAATATCACTAAGTAACCAAAATAATTTCACACATTCAAATGTTTATTTTTATTGAATAAGAAATATGGGAACATTACTACTTCACATGGAAGCCTCTGCAGCATTTAAAATAAGCCTTTACAATAGTATTCTGCATTGTGTGTGCCTTGATAGCTTCTACATATTGTCATGAAGTGCCATTTCTACAACTACGTGATTCCTTTCCAATTTGTCATATATAAAAATACATTACCCTTCTTGTAATTTTACTCTCCAATGCGGTTAGCAGAAGACAATAAAACAGGAGAAAACCAAGAAGAATGCTGCTGACATGGCTCTGATGACACTCTGTGCCCATTGCATAGTCAGAAGGGGCAGCATAAAGTGATATTTCCTTCATGATTATCCATTGGTACTTAGCCAGCTCCCTATCCTCTGTTTTTGATAAGAAATATCTTTACAAAGCCTTTGCATTCCTCTAAGAAGACAAACTACTATTGGTGAAGCTAGCATTCCTTGCTGACATGAAGAGATATAACCCAATCTAGTAAACAAATTTAATGGAGAGCTGTTGTGAATTCATCAATAGAAACCTTTTCAGGTAGACATCATGTCCTTTACAAAATTTGGATGTTCCTCTCCCAGTTTGTTGATTAAATAAAAATAAAATAAAAAAAAAAATTAAAAAATTATTCATTGTCCAGTTCTTTGTTGTTTTAAAGAAATGATACTGAGCTGCTCTGAACTGAAACATTTTTCAGATGCGCTCAGTTTCAAAAAGGAGAATATTTAAAGATTTTCTGTCTATATAATCTGAGATTTTCTGTCATCCATATACAGAAAAGATCATAAACAATATTTTCTATCTTAACCATGTGTACGTAATGTGTCCTTTACAGCTTGCACACATTTTTTAACTTAAAAAAGTTTGTATCAGAAAAGTGTTCAAGGTAACTATTTTAATATTGTTTGGCAGCTTAATAAGAGCTGGAGATCTATTGCCACATAAGACCTATTTGTTCTGTAGAGTGCAGGTGGGGAACCCTGACTTACTTCGGTGTTCCATAGGCAATGCTTGCTAGGTATGACTTAGAATGTATTGCAGCTTTCTTATAACATGACAACGGTATCAAATCAGCTAACTCTGGTCAACCTGTATAACGATCGAATAAATGAACAACTATAGGTGCAAGACTCCTGCCACAAATTCATGACAGCAAATGTGAGGAAGAGAAGAGATGAGAAATTTATTTACCTTTTCTTCTTACTAATAAAATAAGAAGACTGGACCTTGACTATTTTATTTCTTAAAATGCAAGGTAGTAAAAAGTATTCATAGTTTAATCTGTGTGTCCTTATTGCTAAAATATGAATATTCATTAATTATTCTGTATGAATTTCTGAAATAGATTCCACTATGAAAAAACAGGAGAAAAAGTGAGTGATTTTTTCTTAAACAAAGAACTTGCAATTGAAAGAAAACAAAGAGTAAATAAAAGAAAGAAAGAAAGAAAGAAAGAATGAAAGCCATTTGTTTTTATTTTACCCATTCTCCATTCAAACACTTAATATATAGAAAATTATTAAACTACTTTCATAGTTCTTCTCTGGTTTTCCCCACATTTGAAGTAAAAAAATCTGTTTAGGGTGACAGTCCTTCAACATCTGACAATTTTTGGGCCCTGTACAGTAGTACATCCAAAATCTGGTTATGGGTAAATGTAACACACACTTTATATGCAGAGCTAATAATTTTTTAGTAGCTTAATTGAAATCTCAGTGGTCTAATCAAAGAATTTCCATTAGTCCAGATCCCTCATTCTGCACAGAATAACTACTTGTTACCTATATAAAAAAACATTACTGTTGCATACAAAGACATGTAAAAGTAAACAACTTAAGCATAGCCACCTGATCATTAGAAAAATTGTTGTTGCAGCTAAATCAAGTGAAAACAGCAGCAGTAGACAAGTTAAGTTCAGAGTAACCCTTGACAATTCTCAGTCTTGATGCCTTGCAAACTCAGTACAAAACTTGTGTCCTGTGACTACCAACATCAATATTGAATCCCTGAGCTCCAATGTTACCTCTCTGATTGACAGAAATGAGACGTCTTTGTCACCTGCAACCACATCTTTATTAAGTGGCATCAAAGAAATATCAGCCAAAATTTTTGTGTGTTTTCTTTATAATCTTAAACAGATCCTCAGATTTCTATTAGTTAATCCCTCAAAACATCAGTCCCTAATGTTCAATGGGAAATGTAAAGGGTTAAAATATTGTATGATAAATGTTTATTTCATTAATATCATTGTCACTTTTTGTGCTTTTGATCTATAAGAACGAAACTTAATGACACTTCTTCTCAGGCAAAATTTGATAATTAGTTTGCTTCCTTGTTTGGTGTCTAATTTAAATTATAATCTTCCTTCCTTAAGAAAAAAGCAGTTGGATTAAACCTCTCTTATTAGTAATGTGTGCAATGGGGACATAAAGGTAAACAGAAGAATAGTTCTGCCTTGCCTCTTCTCACATATACACCCACAAAGAAGTATTTTCCTCTTCCGCCTAATACACATAGCAATGACAGCAAACATTTTTCTGTGGCTTTAAATACATTTCTATGAGTTATGAAACATGTTAATTCACTTTTACCCTAATACCTGCCACAGTTGCTCCACTTCTTTCTTTCTCCCATTCCCAGGTAAAGCCAAGAAGTTATAAGGCAGCTTAGTGTGAGAGCAAGTATTAGCAAAATAAAGTTTTCTACTCACTGTGTTTAAAGAATGCAAATGTTGCAATTACCTCCTAATAAAACACAATGAACTTGGGAGTTCCACTGTTAAATGTGAAATAACCTAAAATCTGTTAAGATATGGAAATATTTTTGTTAGAATTTGTTATAATACTATTGCCAGAATTAAGGCAAATAAAAATTTAAAATTACTTAATAAAATTACAGTAAAGAGGTTGTTTGCTTGTTTTTAACCCCAGTGAAGTTTAAAATAAAAATTTAAAGCCTGTTTTTTACTCTTTTTTCAAATGTTTCACTTACTTGCTTTGTCAAGAGCCAGAATTCAGAGAAGAAATAGAAGTTTACTGTTAAGTAGCACTATACAGAGTGATCCAGAGAATTGGCCATGGCTCACAGATAAGTGTCAGTCTCTGAAAATTATTTCTGAGGTTCAATGCCTACTACTCACATATATCCACCAAAAAGGTTGAATAATGTGTAAAATATATGAGATACAATTCATGCACCAGCACCTGTTTGAAGATGCAATCACTCATTTTGAAACCTCTCTGCTACTTACCTCTTTACACTTGTGTCTATACTTCTTGTGATAAAATGCAGATGTCTTTATAGTTGTGGTCAGAAAAAGTTGACTTGGCCTTCAGTAAAAGTTTGTCCTCTTGAATAGTTATTCAAATGAAATGTCGGAAGTTGTTGCTGCTTTGCTACCATGAAAATATGTCTCCAAATCTAGGCGACACAATTTCTATTTGTCAAACACACCCTGAGGCTCCGAGTGTGTGCATCAGTCACAGCTATAGTGCAAATGGGTGGGTCTGACTGATCGTGATTGAGTAAAGGGCTGGCATAACTGAGTAAGATTGAGCATGACTATGCTGATATGCTTGAATTGGCATTAGTATTAATGAACAGTACAGAACATATCTTGACATGAGTAAGTGGTCACAGCCTGGGAAAGTGGAAGTGAATATTAGCTCACATGACTTGGTATAACTCTGTATGGGTGTGCGTGTAACACATGAATGATTACTGGAAGTCCGTATTGGTGGGTGGGAGTAGCAGTGTCACTTTATATAAATGAGTATCCCTGACAAGGGGTAATTTAGTTTCTGCCTAAAGATTTCCTGTGGGTAGGGAATAACCTAACATCCACCAGTGACAGAATATCCACTCTCCTCAGGCTGTTACCCACTGCTTTCCATTAGGTTGTGGTATTTCTTAACATTTCTGAAACTACAGATATGTATCACTCTGATTCTCAGAGGATTTTGTTGGAAAGAGATATCGTATTTAATCTTGGGTAGAATCCAACCTTTCATTATTGTATAATTTCCTCAATTTTTTCTAATAGATGATTTCTGTTTCATGATTGATGGGATATTATCTCTCTTTCAAGTTCCCTGTCAAAAGAGACTTCTGAAAAAACTGGGGCATACATTTATTTATATGAATGTGTGTGCATTTATGCTTGTATGTATGTATGTTTATAGTCCTTAAAAAAATACTGAAATATAACTTTAAAATCACCCAGCACTAAACTTAGAACTGGAAATCTGAATGTTTGGAGAGTGCGTTAGTCCTTTTGAAACTGCACTGCATGTAGGTTCAGTGCAACACAGAACTCCCAGATTGCCCCCAGACAATCCCTGGCTCACAGACATAATGCCTGCAGCAGAAGGTCAGAGCTGAACCTGCAATGGTTAAACAATAAGGTTTGTCCAGCTGTGCATAAGGGTGGGTTGTGCAGCAGCTGCTAGCAATAAGCAACAGTCATCTCAAATGCTTCTGAATCAACTGGACACTCTCATGTGCCAGCTGTGGGATTCAAAATGCCTAGTATGAACATGGGATGGGTATGCATGGTCATGTGATTCTCCTCCCAGGCATGATGAAGCAGTCTCCATTACCTTGACTTTTTACGTTGACTTACCTTAAGCAAGACCTTTGATATTGTCTCTCATAGTATTCTTGTATAGGTAGACAACTGGATAGGGTAAAGGAAGTGGCCACATGGTCACCTTTAGAGGGCAGCGGGTATTGTATTGTGCACTACCTGGATGCCTGTCACAAATGAAGTTTGCGTCTGCCCTGGGACCTGTCCTGTTCAACATTTTCATTGGTGACCCAGAAGAGGCAATGAAGTATCTTCTCCTCAGGTTTGCACAAATGACAGTTATGAATTGTGATGGTTACTCAATAACTTCAAGGCCAGGACTGCTGTCACAGGGACCTAGACAGTCTGGAAGAATGGGCCAACAGAAACCAACAGGATTCAACAAGGGTAAATCCAAAGCCTTGTACTATGGAAGAAACAACTCCAGTAATGTTACAGACTGGTGACTGAATGGCTGAAAATCATCTGTGAGTCTTTATACATGGTAAGCTGGGCATGAACCAGCAGTAAGCTTTGGCAGCTAAGGTGACTAGTAGACTTTTGAGCTGTAAGGACAGTAGCATAGCCAGTAGCTTGAGGGGATTGATTATCCTCCTCTACTAAAGACTCATTAGACAACATATAAACAATGCATGCAGTTTTGTCCCTCCCCCTGTACAAGAAAGAGTTCAATAGTCTGGAGCAAGTTCAGGGAAGGGCCATGGAGACAGTTGGGGCCTGGAGCATTTGCTGTGGGAGGAGAGACTGAGGGAGCTGATATCTTTAGCCTGGAGAAGGAATGACCGGGGGGGACCTAACAACATCCTATTGGTGTCTCTGTGAAGGTTATTGAGTAAGTGGAGTCATCCTCTTCATGAAAAAGCATGTGAGAGGAAAAGAGGCAGTGGAATTTGACTGAAACAAGGAAGGTTCGTATTGAACGTAAGAAAAAAGGAACCTGGTCTGACCTTAAGGCTGACTCTGTTTGGAGCAGGTGGCACTAGAGACCTTCTGAGGTCTGTTCCAGTCTGAACTGTTCCATGATTCTTCCTGAAACACGGCTGAAATCCTGCCTATCAGTGCTGAGCTGAAGTATTTCTGAACTCAGCAGCCACCTGGTATGCTGAAATTATAGAGCTCACCACGGTTTTGTGGCCTTTCAGCAAAATTTACCTAATTAAAGTAGATTCAGAATGACAATGTGTCTGAAGTTAAAAGTCATCACAGCTCATCCAGCAGTGGGACTGCAAGGAAATACCATAATTTCAATAGCAACTGAACAGCTGACACTGGAGAAAAGTGAGACCAGGATTAATGGACATTCACCAAATGGGTCCAAAGATTGCTTTGTGAAGTATTTTTCAGAAGTGCACTATGTTGGCTAGAGAAAATATGTAAAGAAAGATTACCTTTTTGTAATTCTCTTTCTTAAATATAATACATCTTTGAAGTTTATAAATCTGTAGCTTGCAAATTCTGCCTCTGTAACAATTCCCAGAAGGACTTAGCTAACAAACCTTACCATGGCTGCAGAACAAGACCAATGTAACACACCCTGCAGCAAACTTTTTCAGTGGGTGACGGCATGTAGTTAGAGAACTTTTTCAAGAGGCAGTAAAAATAATTTGAGAATGCCATACACAATCCACTATAGCATACTTGCAGGAACATGTTTAAGACAATGAGTGGTTTGTCTGTAACTAAAAATATAATATTTATTAGCTTTACATGCTTCATAAATATGATAAAATGCTTCTGCTAATGCTTTCAAGCTATAATATAGGACCTACACACTATGTTCTCTAGTAAGCCGGATTATTTTTATAGCAGGGTCCCTTAATTCAGTGGTAGTACTGTGTAGCAGCTTGAAAATTATGCTGCAGTTTCATTTGAAGTAGAAAATAAACCATATAATCAGCAATATGTACTTTATTTTTTAATTACCATTAGTTTCCTTTTCTTTCTTTACCTTTTCAGAATTGTCAAATTGAAAATTGCCAGATTGAAGTTGCCAATTTTTACACTTGGTTTTGGTGGTTTGTTAGCCTTTTTCTTACAAGGACATTTGAACAATCAGAGACATGAAGCCCTGCCTGCAAATATCTGTTTGCAGGAATCTAGGTGAGCACATGAAGTTTTTATTTTGCTAAATCGGTCAGCATTAACATAGCTGCACTGAAATGCAAATTCTCAACATTAAGCTTCCTGGATACTCTCACAGACATCAGTATCAGTATGTTCACATGACTGCAAGCAATTAAGTCAACACAATTTAATGAGCTACCACTTCTCTGAGCCATGGTAATGGTGTTGGCTCTCCTAGCTTTTTGTAAGTACAATATAAAATTTAATTGTTTGAAATGTGGCAGCATATGCTAATGCATGTTATTTATTGACTGCTAACTCTACATGTACTGTAAAGGGAGGACAAACTCAAAGGAAGCTTTAAGAATAAGAAACTAGAAGTAACAAACCTAGAGAAAGTGAAGAACACAGAATTTTACAGTCAGCTAAAAGAGCTCGGCCAGACAGCAATATCTTGCTACATTGCAGTAACACAGGAACTTGTCATTGTGCAAAAACAATTTACATTTTGTAGAGCTGTGATCTGTACAGACATTCAGGAAGATGTTATTTCACCAGTTTATCTTCAAACTTTCTTTGTTTTGTGTGTGTGGGTGTGTATACATACATGCATGTATATATATACACACACATACATGTAAATATATAAAACCAGATGTGAGCTTAGATTTAGCCTCTTACTCCCACAGCAAGAAATATGCTTCACAGTATTTCCCTGAGTGGCTGTGTGATATAGATAGCTATAATATTTAAATTGACTTGTACAGAAAGGGAAGAAGAGGTCCCAGACCCAAAGGTAGCTTTGAAGAGTGAAATCATAAAAGTAATGAACCTAGTTTTAGTGAATACAGACTGCTATCTTTCATTCAAAATGAAATTCCTGTCACAAAATCTATTCATTGTGCCATTTTCAGTTCTCATTATGAATATTCTCAGTAGAATTAGGTACTAAAATTCCAATTCTTCCTATGTTTTATAAATCATAGTAGTAGACTTGAGTATTTTGACCTTTTTAATATTCCTTGGTGTGATTGGCTGTATTGCCTATCTGTTCTATGTATCCTATTCTTTTATTGCCTCTCTAACCTATGGGGAAGTAGGCTAAGTGGGTAGCCAATGAAGATGTAGGATATTGTAAAGGTCAAAGTACTAACATTATTGCTAAATATCTCACAGCATACTTTAAGCATTAAAGCTCTGACTGCATTTCCTTATAACTAGTGTTGAGCAAAGAGGAGAAAATAGTATGAATTTTATTCAATATCTTAAGTTGCCAAAAATCAAAGTAACCACATAGGGAAACTGCAACATACATATTACAACTATATTACTGAGCACTAGCCCATATTATGTCAGAATTATGCATTTTAATCAATACTTTGAGTAGGATAAGAGTGTTACTCTGATGCCATTGATCCTTTTTCATGAGCATAGGTATATAATGAATTTGTGTTCATAGCTCAAATTTTCTGCAGGAGTGTAGGAACACTGAGGGATTATTAATAATTTAGGAGCTCAGTCAACTAATTATTTTGCATATTTTCAACATTGACCCTTGATACAATAAGAATTACTGAAATCAACATGCACACACATGATCTTAACTGCAATAAGATATTTTCTGTGAATGTTATATACAGGATTATATGCATTTTAAGGCAGATTACTGCATGTCTTATGGTATGCAGTGCAGCATGTATCTTTTAAAGAGATAGTTATTCCAGGTGGTTCAACTGAAAGCTCTTACAATGGTTTTCTACATTTTCAGTAAGAAGGAGTACCTGGAAAATTAGAGATCGCATTATAGCCATTTTGAATTTTTTTTTAATTGTATTCTATGCAACCTGAGTCCTAAAATTAGGCCTGTTGATCTGTATTTGAAGTATATAGGACAATCTACATGTTAACGAAACCAGAGATTTGACCACATTGCCTTTCAGTTGAAGTTTATCATTCCAAAAGATGAGCAGATATTATAAAATATCAGTGCTCTAGACTAACTCTGCATCCACCAGTTCAATCTTGCTAACTTCAGAACTCAGAGAACATTTGTGGTCAGGGTGAATTGTGCTATATGACCAGAAGTTCTGCTGAAATATTTCTGTAGAGGAATGCTTTATCCTCCATCAATCTGCTTACAACTCAGAGGAGTGCTTGTACTAACTCTAGTAGGTAACATATTGTGACGAATGAAGACAACATATTACCACAAATACAATCCATATGTTTAGAAAGCTCTACTCCCATTCTGCCTTTTTCTATTTCTGTCATTCCCCCAAAATTCAATAGTGATTCTATGACAGCTCAGAAGTCATGTTTAAGCTGGGGTTTCCCCTCTATCATTTATGCTTCTATCTCTGCCTGTAGTTTTAGGTAACATAAAGACTGACTTATAAGGACATACCTAAGGTGTATCTTATGATCTTTGCACACACAGATTGAATATAGTTTAACAAAGTTTCCTGACTGTAGAATCCAGATAAACATCCCTATAAAGCAAATGATGAGGGGACAATGGCATTTGCTTAACAGTAATGTGTGCTGAATTCCTATTAAAGGAGCATGAAGATGGGTGAATTAGTTTGTAGTTTAGTGTCTTTAATGTGTAGGGTTACTGTTTGGGACTATCCACCAGCCACCAAACAAATATCAATATAGATCATTCAAGATACAGTCATGAAGGTAAAAGTGAATGAATTGTAAAATAAAGTGTAGTTAAATAAAAAATTGGAACAAATTACTTTATCATAAGAATCCTGTGCAAAAGGGATTTCTCAATGCAGAAACAGAAGTGAACCTTATATATGCTGATGCTATTGAAGTTTCCAAATAATGTCTAAGTACAAAGGGGACTTTTGAAGGAGAGATCTTTGAAAGAGCCTCCAACATTCTTTATATTACTTGATGTCTTGGTGTCACAGCCAAGTACCCACAGGACTCTAGGACAATCAGGACCACATGATGCCATCCCTCTTCTCTTATATACAGTGAGAAAATTTTCAGCAGCGAGGACCCAGGAACATGCAGGCTAACCGAAAAGCACTCAGCTAGTGTGCTTTGTCCCAGCATGGGGCCAGAGCAAGGGACACAATGTTAGCAACACAGAGGTCAGGGCCAAGGCACCTCCACCTCTGCACATCTCTACACATGTATATCTCTATGCAGGAGTGCTCCCCTGTATGCCTGTCTCATAGCAAATTGTTTGGAATGTGTAAGATCCTTCTACCCACCTCCATCTCCCTAGACAGCCAGGGGACAGGCTGAGTTGTTACTCAGGATACACCAAGTTCAGGGATCACCAGCTGAGAGCATGTGTTTGTGTGATTTTCAGCATCAGGATTTAAATGCATGAAAGTGTATCTGTCTAAATAGATGGAAAAATGTTTTTTTTTGGTCAGCCTGGACAACACTTCACAGAATGAAACACCTTTGCTATTTCACTTTCACTTCTATTAGGTGCTATATATAAGCATAACTTTAGAATTAAGTAAATTGTGATAATAGACCTCGATTTCCAGGCTGTAGTGCCATTTTAATTCCCTGCATGGTGTTCTAGTCTAAAAGGCATTAATAGAGATGTTCCAATGTTGAGAAGAAAAGTGAGGGAAATCAGCATCTAAAACTTAATAAAGTCCTAGGTAGTAAAGAGCTTTTGTTCTGAAGATTGTTCTCCCACAGAGTAATAGAATTTTCTTTTAGCCTTTACAGTCGATTCTCATGCTGTTGAAATTTCATAATCAAAGCTCTTTGCCACCTTGTGTTGAATGTACTGTACTTGAAATCTTTTTATTTAGTGAGAAACAGTGTTTCTACCCTAAATAATATGATGAAAGCATTTGAAATGTCAAATGAACATTCACCAGTTAAAAATATCTTCACTTTCTACTATAACAATAGTAGAGAAAACTGCCTGTAGGTGACTGGAATGATTAAAAAGGAAAGGAGAATACACAATGGTTGCTCCAAAGGGACTGTGAGAGTTCATCACACTATCGGGTGTCACTGTTACTTATATCCCCAATTTCCTAACCAGAATGGTGCAGCACTTTGTTCAGGTCAGGTTTTCACCATCAGGAAAACTAGTTTTGTTCAGACTCCTTTGTCAGTTGCTTTTAGCTTCTGCTTGTCACCCTTGCCATTCTTTCCTATGTGAAGGTAGTGTTATCTTACAAATGGCTGTTTCCCAGAGGGAGCGGGCTATTACCTTAGCAGTCTGTGTACATGTAAGTCCATGGTTCAAACAAATAATTTAGGAAATTGATACATTTGAAAATTAGTCATCTAGAAGTTAAGTGAATAATTTTGTGCATATTTCTAGTTTTCCTGGCATCAAAAAAATTGGTTGCTGGAACTATCTAAGGAAAAATAAGTGAATATTTTTATAGTGACTGCCACTGTAGTCTAGGCAGGTTTCTGAAACAAGATCTGTTTAAAGTCTGACTAGTTTCCTTTCAGTAGGACCTGACACTATATTAGTATTTAGTGCTTTTCCTAGTCTTACAAAGTCATTAAGAACACAATATTTCATAATGTCTCACCAATACACTTCTGTCTGGAGAGAAGCAGAGTGAGAGATATATCTGGTCAGCATAGCTGTTAAGAAGAACTTTATAATACTGTCAATTTTGAAATTGAAAGGCCATTGGATTCCAAATAACATAAATTACCTTACACATCCAAAATCAACAAGCCTAGCAGCAAAATATATACTGTTAGGTGGCCTAGATCAGTTGGTACCGATGTCCATGATCAAATGGGCTTGGAATATACCAAGTATGCCAGAGAGAGTCAACATATAAAAAGCAAATAAGGAAAAAATATTGTCTAGTTCCTCCCTTTCAGAGCACTGTTTTCCCTCCATATTCCTCTTGTGTTCTACACTGAGACAGAAGGGAAGACAGGCCCAAAATGGATTTAATTTAGTGCATGATAGAGAAGGGAGTCCAGAAATGGGAAAAAAAGCACACATAAATGAAAGGGTTTGGGGAAGAGAATGGGAGCATACCATGGGTTTTTAATCTGTGCTTTGGTACTTAGTCATCTTGCTTATGGAAAAAAGCTTGAGAGAACCTTGGCTGGGTAGAGATAGATATACCAAGTTACTGATGACCTGTGACTTGGCATGACTAGCTAGACACACCACCATCCAGCTACAGGTTGCCTGCTGGAGACTACTTACAGTGATGTGGCACCAGGAGTTGGACTTGATGATCCTTGTGGATCCCTTTCAACTCAGGACATTTTGTAAGTTCTATGAGTTCAATCAGTGATGGTGGTAGTGCCTCTGTGATAATATATTTAAGAAAGGTAAAAAACTGAGAGGAGGGAGAATATGTGAGAAAAAGAACTTTGCCTACAGCAAGGTCAGTGAAGGAGGGGAGGATGTGCTCTAGGCACCGGAGCAGAGGTTCCCCTGCAGCTCATGGTACAAACCATGGTGAGGCCAGCTGTCCCCTGCAGCCCTCAGAGGTCCACTATGGAGTAGATCTCCACCTGCAGCCTGTGGAGAATCTCATGCCAAAGCAGGTGGATGCCCAAAGGAGGCTGTGATCCAATGCTGAAGCAGGCTTCTGGAAAGACTTGTGGAACCATGGAGAAAAGAGCACAAGCTGGAGCAGGTTTGCTGGTAGGACTTGTAACGCTGTGGGAGACTCATCAGTTCTGTTCCTGAAGGACTGTACCCTGTGGAAGGGACCCACACTGGAGGAGTTCACGAAGCATTACAGCCCATGGGAAAGACTCATATAGCAGAAGTTTGTGAAGGACTGTCTCCTGTGGGCGGGATCCCATACTGGAGCAGGGGAGGAACATGTGGAGGAAGGAATGGCAGAGATAATGTGTGATGAATGGACTGCAACCCCCATTCCCCATCCCTTTGCACCATTCAAAGTGAGGAAGTAGAGAAAACAGGAGTGAAGTTGGGCCCAGGAAGGAGCGCCGGGGAAAGGTGTTTAATGATTGTTCTTATTTCTCATTATCTTACTCTGACTTAGATTAGCAATAAATTAAATTGATTTTCCCAACTCTAGTCTTTTTTGCCCATGATGGCAACTGGTGAGTGATCTTCCTGTCCTTATCTTGACCCATGAGTCTTTTTTCATATTTTTTCTCCCCTGTACAGTTGAGAAGGGGGAGTGATAGAATGGCTCGGTGGGCACCTGGTAGCCAGACAAGGTCAACCATTAACAAGCATCTGTCTCCCAGTGCAACAGGTGACAGTTTTGTGGGACATATCCCTGTCAGTGCCACTGATGGGGTGCTGATATTCTTAGCAGAACAGCCTACCTCAGACAAGTCTCTCAGAGGCAGTACTTTTGAGTTGAAGTGAGGTGAGATTTTGTCTTGATGATAGGACATCCTGCACCTTCCAGCCTCCAGGATCATTATACTCACTATCATTCCTTAACGCTTATAGCCCAGAAAGCCAACCACACCCTGGGCTACATCAAAATGTGCATGGTGGAGGGAGGTGATTCTTTCCCTTCACTCTGCTCTTGTAAGACCCCACCAGGAGTACTGAATTCAACTTTGTGGCCCTAACATAAGAAGGACATGGACCTGTTGGAATGAGTCCAGAGGAAGGCCACAAAGATGATCAGAGGGCTGGAGGACTTATCCTATGAGGACAGACTGAGAGAGTTGGGGTTGTTCAACTTAGAGAAGGCTCCAGGGAGACCTTTTGCACTGTCCCCGTACCTCAAGGGAACCTACAAGACAGCTGGAGAGGAACTTTTTATTAGGGTATGTAGTGAGAGGACAAGGTAATGGCTTTGAATTGAAAGGAGTAGATTTAGATTAGATATAAAGAAGAAATATTTCATCATGAGGTTGGTGAGGCACGGCAACAGGATGCCCAGAGAAGTTGTGGATGCCATATCGCTGGAAGTGTTCAAGGTCAGGCTGGATGGGGCTTTGAGCAGCCTGATCTAGTGGAAGATACCCCTGTCCCTTCAAATCCAAATCATTCTATGATTCTACGGTAGGGCTTTTTTTCAACTAAGCAAGATGTGATAGATAAAGAACTGTATGTTTATTCATATTGACAAAAGTTAAAATGTTGTTCTCTTATGAAGAAAAGCATGACAGGAGAAAAACATGACAAAACAATACTCCTCAGTGCCACACTGTACTGCCTAACACTCAGGAGGTCTTTAAAAGACACATATATGAGGTTCTTAGGGATGTGTTTTAGTGACAGTGTTAGGTTGATAGTTGGACTTGATGATCTTGAGGGTCTTTTCCAACCAAAAGGATTCTGTGATTCTATGATTATAGTAACTACTTTGCTTCCATCATTTTGAAAAAGCTGAAATTAGTCATTGCACCAGCAGGTGAAATTTTGTATAACTAAGTCAGGCCATTTGCAATAGGACAAGGGATTTAACTTAAGTCAATTAAACAATTGAAGAAGATAGGTCTTTAAGAATGCCACATTTTAGGTAACATGAAAAGTTTTCAAATTTAATTCAAAGCCTAATACAGGCTATTAAAAGGAAGATTCATTGTACAGAACACCAATCACTCACTTCAGCTAAAGAATAATGATACAATTTTATGAGTTTGAAAATTCCCATGATAGCCACAAACTGTACACTCAGTATGTGTTCTTCGATGAATAGTATTAAAACTTGTCAAAATAATGAGGATGGTGAATAGAAACTACTGAAAATGGTCACCATATTCTTAAACACAGGGGATCATAGAATTAAGTGATGCCAGTTTCTCTAAGTTGTTATTGTCCTGAAATTTCGAAGTGATGAAGTGTAGCTATTTTAGGCAAATTCTTTAATGTTGCAGATATGGGTGAAATACATCAAACAGGACTAGATTTGAAGTACAAGGAGCTTTGTCTTAACTGCAGCATATAATTACCAGATAGTCTAAAGCCCACGTAGCTATTGAATCTTGAAGCACAAAGAAAATAGCATTTCCTTGAATAAATACAATTATATAATTACATTTGATATTTAATGAAATGTTTTTTATTTCTTTTACATTTTGTCTTTTTGAGTATTTACATTTGAAAAACTTACAAAGACCATGAATATGTTTATCTGTGCATGGACCATAACTACAAATTTGCATTGCAAATCCTCACCATGAAAGGGCAGGATTCAGGCTTGGCTGCAATTTTTTACTTAACTGGCATACTTTTCTGACAATTTCATTCTTTCCATCTTTATTTGTAGAAAGTGTCACTTCCAGTAATATATTTGTTTTAATTAAGATTCTGTCAGCCTTCTTCCATCAAGTAGTGTGTTGAGAACACTGCCTTCAAAGTATTTGTCATGGAAAGAATGGTTCAGTAGAGGAAGACTGACAGAATTTGGACACCTGTGTCACAGCTTTCTTTCCTCTAATATGCCAAAGTTCTTTTCTAATACTTTGGGATGATGAATGTATTAAACATTATATTAGGATTTCGCATGAAGCTTACCATAAGTGGAATGTGTTTTGGCTTATATGTTTTTATTATAACCATATCCTTTGGTTATCCAAATATTAGTTAGTCCTGCAATTACTTTGGCCTTTGCATTACCTCAGGATTCCTTGAGACTAAAAAGAAATCCCAGTCTAAATCATAGTGAACATGAGCAATAACAACTATGATGATTCTTCGGCAGTAGTGTTAAGTGCCAAAACAGGCTTATTTGCTTATATAATTTAAATTATATAATAATAAAATTTTAATGTAGACAAGTATCTTCTTTCTCAGTGATTTTGAGAGAGACACAGAAGCTGTAACCAGCTGGTCTATAGTAAGCCTCAAGACACAAGTTGTATAAGTATCTTAAAAAAAACCCATGAGAGTACAAGCAAAGACCATGCAAAGACCTGATCTGTTCTTGATAAGAAGTATTTTCTAGAACCGTTAAGCTATCACCTCTGTAAGTCCTTAGGTGTTTTAACCCCTTCAAATTATAAAGTTTCCTTTCTGAGACTGATCCACAAGCAAAGGAATACACATTCATTTATTGTGCACAGTGTTTGAAATGATCACTGCAATCTAAGCATATTGCTTAACTTCTGCTTCATTTGATAATCTGTGTACTTGAGTTGTATGTATCCACAATACTGAGGCAGTGATGGAAATGCCAATTTAATATCTTGGTTTATATACTCAAATAACATCTGCATTACAACATTGCCAAGACTGATAAATTTTTAGAAAACTGAGATATATTAAGCTATGGAAAAAGTTTCTACTCCTTATCATTATAAAGCACAAGGATATGACATTGGCAAAGACTTATCAAGGCAAAGATGTCTCTTAATCAAGCCTGGTCGGACGCCCTCAGATTAAAAGAACTGATATAAATCTTTATTTAGAATTTACATTACATCTTGATAATTTGAAATAAAGAAATATTTATAATAAAACAAAACAAAAGAAAACCAGTTCACTTACTATTAGATATAGTTTGGTGGGGTTTACATTTTGTAGTTTTTCTGTGTCTTAGGCAAAAGTGGAAGTGTATTATGTCAATGTTGTCATGTTTCAGAGCCAAGTAGTGGTAGCAGAAGTAGAAGTCTGGAAAGAAGGCTGGTGTTAGACTGTTTTCTAGAGTGCAAAATTTCTGCTATGTGAAAGGTCCAAATTCCTGTTTTCTTTGATGATCTGGTTACCACCTAGGGGATATACAATGTTTTCAATGCAAAAGAGAACCGCTTTGCATTTATTTTTTTAATAACTCGATTTTCATCCTAATACAAGAACACTTTTCCAACTGTGTGGGCAGTTGCTGTGACTGATTAAAGCAGCAGTCCTCAAAATAGATTTGTTGAAACTTATTATTATTACTATTACCCATCCCTCATTATTCCATTGTCTCTTCATATATTTTTTGTCAACAAATGATCAGTCACATGCCTAGCCTGTCTTGTTAAATCTGCTTGTCTCTCTGTTGCCTATGCCCTTCTGCTTTCATCTCTCCTTGCTGCAGTGCAGAGCACTGGGTTTAAGGTGCCAGGTAGGATTAAAGGCATCCCAGGGAGAATTTGCCTTTGAAGTGGCAGAGAGTAAATGCTTCTTATCAGCTGTAAGTGCTCCCTGTGTCATTGGCTTTCATGGCTGTGGCATGTCATTTGTAAAGATCTCTTATTTCTGCATGCTGTAGTAAAAAGTAAGCTGTCAGCTTTTTAGCAGTATAACAATTCACTGGCAGAGGCTGCTCTTGGTGGATGATGGTGCCTGATTAGTGCTAAATTAGTATTATATAATATTCCAATAGCAGCAAAACACATGCTTAAATATTATTTTTAAATATATTATTCAGTTGTCTGGCTGATTATATTCTGTTGTTACAAATGTGCCGTGTCATGTCTGTGCCTCTTTTCCACCTTAGGTGTTTCACGTGATTTAGGAAGGTCAGTGATCCCAAGAGTAAGTGGATTGCAGAATAACAAGTGCCAACACTGTTTTCTGATTCAGAAATAGGTTCTCCTGGATCTACTTGAAGACGAACTTTATAAGGAATACAAAGATATGATCAATAGATATTTGATGTACAAAAATCAGAATTTATCACCGTCTTTGAGAAGCCTGTGTTGCTTATGAATTTTTAGAGGTAAAGTATAACTGAATTCTGAAAGATTTAAATCTAAATTTCATTGTTAGTTGCCCAAGTTTAATAATGTTTTGTTTTCTTCATTATCAGATGATAGAACAAGAAGTCTGTTGTTACACAATGTATACTTCAGCAGATATTGCCAATAAAATTGAACAGTTGAATGTTTACAATAGGTGAATGAAAGGTTTCAAAGAGTGGCTGAGTCATGTTTGATTTCAAAATCAAGTTTCTCTTCTACATTCCAGGGAATAAACAAGACACTCCAAACACTTGTATTTAGCAAATAAACGGTTTATCCTCATATCACTTCAGAGCTGAGGGTCAATAACTAATCTAGTATTTCCCAGCTTTCTGAAAATAAAGAAATTGCGTGCACACAAATAAATTTGGGTCAGTAACTTCCTGTAAATTTGAGTGATTAGAGTCCAAAGTAATGTTTCTGCTCTCATCTATAGTGGTACAAAACAGAAAAAAAAAACGTAAAAAACAACAACCTCTTTAAAGTGAGAAAATGTCTAAATTTTTCTTCAGTGACCAACGACTCAGTCCATTAACTTTTGAATGTCAGAGATGAAATACATTAAGAAAATCTTAACTATAGAAGGTACTAACTAAAAATCTTATGGAAAAGAGCTGCTACTATTCTGTGCTAAGGAAGACAATCAAGGTTTTCTAAAAACTTGTACAATTAAATTATGTAGGTTTAAGGCTCTAGAGAAAGCAGAATCTAGCTCTTTCATTATTCTGATTTTATTTAATATTGTCTTTAATTGCCAGTTTAAACTTTCCTGTACTGCTAAAATTAATATAGAAAGAGGTTAGATTACAGAATGAGGAAATTTTTATGGTATTCAAGGTACTGTAACTCTTTTTTTTTTTCTTACAATTTTAAGAAGGTGGTCTGACATACTATTGCATTTTAAATTATTCTTTTCTATGTATTTTAAGCAATATGCAAATGTAATACCTGTTCTTCCTACTTTTTACTCTCATCTATCTAAAACTCCAACCTTCATATAACTTTGAATTTCTTCAATATCTTTCTATATTTTTTTCCATTAGTGGCAGTTCTGGATGACTTAAGTTTTACAGGCTCTTAACTTTTCTAACTTGGCTGACGTAGTTTCTCAACGGTGACAAACTTGCCTTGCATCAGAAGATATATATATGTTTGGAAAATTTAGTACCAGCAAACCAATAAAACCTCTCCAGAGAAAGGCTTGCTGAGCATCGCACAGGAGCAACACATCAATCAATTTCTTAATGTAGTCACTTTACTGCTTCCTTCTTTCCCTTCCTTTTATTTATTTATTTAAGGAATCAGACCATAGGAAGCAATTATTTCCGTAAATCCTTAACTTTGATGACTCCTGTGGATTCTTCTCTTTATAATTTATTTATATTTTATTTTTTCAAAATAGAGGTTTGGGTGGTGCTTGTTTTTGTGTATGTTTTGTTTTGTTTTGTTTTGTTTTGTTTTGTTTTTTACAGGAAGAGAATATATGTATTGAATTCTTAAAGAAGGCATCTTTTCAGAAAAAAAATGTAAAAAAAATGTAAAAATATTAATTTTAATTAAAAAATAATTTATAGGAACAACATCACTTGCAATGACACTTTATGCCTGTGCAAATTAAAGATATGCCTCAGCTCTTAGGTAAGGAGAGGTGAAAATATTTAGAAGAATAGAGTTGTCAGTGGATATTTATGCAAAGGTTTTACCGGAACTGATCAAAAGAGATCAGGATCTAAAGCATACAGTTTTTGTACTCCATTTTTTTTTCAGTCAGCTTCAAAACTTCACCATAATTATGTACTTGTTTAGCTTTAAATATGAGAGGTATTATTGTGAAAAGAGTGGCATGACTTTAAAATCATGTACTTAACGTTAGAGAAAAAGTGTTTACAGATTCAGGGTATTCTCATCTTTATAGAAGAAGACAGAAGAGAAATCAATGCTTATTGGTAGCTGGAAAAGAAAGATAGATACTATTACTGAAAGAATTGTATATGGCCATCGATATTATCATATCTGATGATCTAGATAGTCTGGGAAAATGCAGCTTACTAATTATCACAAAGAAATGTGAAAATATTCCTGCTAATAAGAATTAGATAGGACTCATCAGAACTGCATCTGTATACTAGCATAGAATTATAGGAACTTGAAAACCCTGTGGTTTTTTTTCCTTTCATTCTTCCAGAAAGAGTTCTTCATGCTCTTCATATTCCTGACTTTGTGTGATCTTAGATGCCATTGACAAACTGGGGACTTCTTGGACAAATAAAGCCATATCTGAAAAAAAGGCACTTGACAGAGTGGGGTGGACTTCTAGAGCTTTCAAAATGACAGCAATAGGATTTACACTGAAATTTGTACAGATCATGGACACTAAAAGATACCAGTATTCCACAGCAATTGCTATGTGACTCCACATATATTTGTCTTATTAGAACACCTCTTAAAAATGAAGTAAGCAGAAAGGCTAAGCAATATAGCTTCTGAAACACTAGATTTTTATTTTATTTTATTTTATTTTATTTTATTTTATTTTATTTTATTTTTAAATCAATGCCATCACTATTTCAGGTATATTGTTTTGAATTTTTGTGGAACTATTTGGTACTAAGACTGTTAATTACTACATAGGCACATAACAGCACACTGTTCAAAAGAGTTTGGACAAAATGGTTACAGTATGTTTGAACTGGTTCGTGATGCAGATAGACAAATTCTGAAAGTAGCGTATTGTACGTAATGGAAAAAATAGAGAAATTCAAGGTCTAATAGAATATTGTCAGACATTGATATGGTCTCTTCTCTATTTTCTATCTTGTTTTGAATGTGGGCCTTTTTCAATTTTTCTTCATCAAATGCAATTTGAGAGTCTACATAGTATCTGATAGGTTTTTTCATATTTTCTTCATTTCCTTGCCTTTGCAAAGCACATTTGGTAGGTCATATTTATGAATCTGTCGTGTTTTTGACTTCATGTTTGTATGAGCAGAAAACTGAAAGCAAAATTTTTGTTTCCAGTTTCTCTGTTTTGGTAAAAATCATGCTCCTTGATTATCACATGAACTGAGATTTATGATGTTTACTTGTTTGAATACTGATGTCTTATGCATAGTTATCTATGCAACCTGAGTCTCTACTATACATTTAATTACATATAAAAATTGTGTTAGACCCTCATGTGAAGTAAATTTGTTACCTCAAGTAAATGTATGTGTGTATAACAGGTGAAAGCTTGGTCCACTTAGTACAGGCTAGTTATAAATAGGTATTGTGTATGCCTGGGAACAGAGGTACAAATGACAATGTCTTGCAGGATATGAGCCAATAGATCTTTGGATCTGCAAGTCCTGAATTGCAAGTGACACCCTGCTAAGTAATCCATCCTCAGATATCTCTAAAAAGAGGAACGTGGCAATAATACACTGGATCCAGAGGCAAGATGCAAAAAAATCAATCTTAGCAGAAGCACGGAAATCCACATTTGGACTTTCAATTTGATTTTTTTTTTTTTTTTTTAACTAGCCTTCATAATTAGAAACTGATCTGCAATTAAAGGTTTGGACTTGTGACTGCAGACAATATTGTTTGGAGGTTGAAAATCTGAAAATGTAATTCAGGTATTTCTTGTTATGTTTTGGTTTCACAATGTTTGCCCTATCTAGACCTTATCTGGACTGTGGACATGTCACCTAATGGGAACATGTAGTAGAACTAGAATGCAACTGAAATTTATATGCTCACCTAATAAATAAATCTATTAAAAATTATTATCCTGCTAGATTTAAATGCAGGGAGCTGAGGATGAATGTGGTAAGAGAAGGGAGTACCAAGCTCTAGTTAGGGATAAATTTATTGTTTATTTCAACAGATGTATTTACCCAAAGAAGATAACAACTTTTTACCTACTTACAGAAGTAATATTATTAATGTACTACCTTGAGTGTATTTGGATTAATAGTGTTTTAACTATTTAGTCAGGTACTACTATAAAATACCATTTTCTTTTTGCAATACAGATTTTTTTTTCTCTTATTGACAGTTCATGAATCATGATTAATGTTGGAAAACTCTCTTGAAATATTAATTAGTTTCAGGCTTATATATACACCAAGAGATATCATTAGTAATAAGTTTTACTCTATCAGTAGAGTTTTATAGGTGTGCATATTTATTTAAGTCTTCCATTCATTTTGATTGTGTTTATAAGACTGAATCCAATAGGAGCAAATAAACCACTTTTTTTGGTGAAAAATTTAAAAATAACATGTTAACTGATTCAGTAATATAAAATTTATTTCCATGATTTATTTTCAACACACTCTTGACAGCTGTCAGGGGTTATATGTGTACTATTGTAGTACTTAATGATAAGAACAGTCGAAGAAATGTTAAAACAGAGAAGGAAAATGAATACCAGTGTTAACAGAATTTTGGCATGCTTGTATTGTTAACAAGATATATGATATTCTCACTCATCACTCGCTTGGTACTGTGACGCATTGCCCTGTTATTCACCATTTCTATAATCATAACATCACTGAGAGTTGTTCAATTGACTTTATTGGTTATTTTGTCACTATAGACTATGATGGCTGGCATCCTAAAGAATTGTAGAGCTTACTAAGGTATTTTCTCTCTCTCCCAGTCTTCTTCTCTCTTTTACATGTAATTCCTCACACATAGCATTAAGCATTCATCTAACAAGACATGGAAGCAGTCTATGAAAAGATGTCAGAATACAGGTCTTCTCTGCAGGTCTGTTTATAGGGTGGGAAGGTATTATATTCCCCATTGCTCCTTTTTTTCTAGACCAAACAAAAATAGAGCATCCTTTTTTTAATATTTTCAAAGCTACGGCAGTATAAATATATGAGTGCTTGAAAAAGTGTGGTGCTTTGTGGTGCGGCGGTGCAGGTTTGACTCCTTTCACTCTAAGGAGGACATTCTGCATAGGTCTTCTGGCCTTCCTGCGCAACCATATAGAAAGGGTGGAAATGCACAGTCACCTCTGTCTTGTTTCACTGTGGTGTTCAGTAAAAGTATTTCTGCCCTCTGTGGTTTCTGGAGATATGGTCCTGATTGGTTCTGTCAAGTTCTGAGGATCCTGATGAAACATATTCATGACCTTGGTGCTGAACTGCTTACATCTGTTAAGATAGCAGAAGTCCTTAGCATTTACAAAAGTAAAGAAGATTTATAGGTAATTTAGGAAACTCTATTTATGAGAACTGAGATACATACAGATTTAGGCACTCAACTGATAAGTAAGTAAGAAAATGTCTAAGTATGAGTTTAAGGGAATTGTGGTTAGATTCCTAATGAAACTGGCTCACAATTCTTACACACACTAGGCAAGGCAATTTTATCAAAAGGATCATTTCTGTGCATAACCTTTGTTTACTGCCCTTAGTTACATGTTCTGCATTTACATAATACTTTCTTAGCTTACAGTTTTTCAAAAGCCAATTGATACTTTGTCTCTTTTCATGACAAATCTTGTCTAAAAATATTCCAGATAACCTGTTCACCTCATTGCAGCTGATGGATATATTTCTATTGGTTTATTGCTTTCTACTTCTCTCATCAGCTAATTCTCTAACCATATCAGTTTATGTCTATAACATGACAGGTCAGATCTAAGGTCCACTGAAGTCAATAAACATCTCTCAAATGCCTTCAGTGGGGTATAGATAAAACTCTTTGAGGTTACAGTTCATATAAAATATGACAAAAAATAAGTAAAAATAAGTAAAAAATAAGTTTATTCTTCCATTTTACAGAAAAGGAGCTTCACAGTAATATGTCTCAGAAGTCAATGCCATGATATGTAAGAAATTCTGAATGAAAGTGAGGTTTATGTTTTGTACACAGAATTACAGAACTCATCAAAGCCACACTCAGCGTCTGGAAAATGGAAATTAACTTTTGAAAATGAGGTAACAAAATATGCTGCTCTTGCATAATTGGGTTTGTCATCACTTCATACAAGCATAGGAAATGTTTACAAATGTGATGCTGAAGGATGCAAATATTTTCTTCACAAACAATAGGTGGGCCTTTAAAGATACTAGTTGAAGCTCTTGAAGTTAGCTGATTAGGGCCTGTGTGCCCATAAAAAGTGCAGAGATTAGTAAAAAACCTTGCAAATGTATTCATAATTAGAAAGGGGGAAAGGGTTGTGTTTGGGACATGATTAGCTGGTAATCAGTAAAGAACAAACTGATTATTAGCTGTTCAATTCTTGTCAGTCTTAGGGGATTCCACCCAGTGGCCTAATTAAACTGAGCCTGAAGTCCTCACATCTCCATTCATTGGCAATTTCATTATAATGTTTAGTTCTTTGCATGAGCTTTGCCTTCCCTCTCTTTAATCATATGTTTTGCATTTGTGTAACACCTTCCTTGATTAGTTTCTTTACAGGATTAGCTCCTGATAACTGCATGGCTTATGAAAGCAAATGTCACATATAAGACAATCCAGATATTAGAATTTATTATCAATCCTGGAATTAAAAAAAAATAAACTAACGTAAACATTTTTAATTAAGAATTTCATCAGATGGAAAACTATTAATTCTTAAAAAGCTAATAATCTCTAGATTATGAAGATGGTTGGGTTTTGTTTTGCTTTGTTTTGTTTTTTGAATGTCTGGAATGCTCCATATCTACAAATAATAATGTGTTTCGTTGACTCTAAGACAGCCACAAAGCTAAACTAAGGATCTCATCACTACAGCCCAGCTGAAGGACCATGTGGTGCAGTAGGCAAGCCGCAGTATGGCTGGACTATCACTTTTCCAACTGATGACCTGTGACATACACATACAAAGTACTTTACAAAGAAAGATAGATAAGCTAGTTTGGAATTAGAATCTACTGAACATTTTGCCATTGTTAGAACTTTACTGATATTTAAAAGACAACTTGGATTTTTTTCCTCAGTTGTTTTTTATTTCTGCCTTATATGTACTTTCCGTGTGTTGATGGAATCTGGAAATAAAATGGGAAACTGTGATATGAAATGAAGATTTGAAGATGCATATTTAATCAAGAGAGATGTATGAAATATTGGAAACTTTAAGAGAGGACTTGTACTCTGCTTCTTATTTGAGTATTAGGAACCCTTTTATGCAACCCCAGCATGTACTGGTGTATTTTAAATTGTGTCCAGACAGTTACTCCTGGTTCTCATTTTTTTCTGAAATAGGTAACAATTTAGAAGCAGAAAGGAAAAGAAATAAATCCCAAATCTTTCTTCCCACAGAGGCATAGGCAGGTATTTAGGGATATATGCTTGTTGCAAAGGGTGGCTTTTTTCGATCAAGATGATTGCTGCTGTTGAGTTCAGTAGGTTTTCCTATGCAAAAAGTTGAGATAGGGAGCATAAGCTGCCACAGAGCCACTTCTGTGTTTACTAGCTATAAAATATATATCTTAAGTATCACATTTCTTTAGAAAAGATGAAGAGTGAGAGCCTGAGAGATATTATTGTGAGGGTGTTTGCATATAAATAGATATTATTGTATGAAGTTATATGCTCCAGTAGAAACATGTTATCAGTTAGTCTAAAAGAGTACGTTGTAGGGAGAACATTAAATAAATTGTTGTGAAGTGTCATCTCCCAGGACTGTGAAAAAACACTGTGAAGACTTTCTTGGAATGATTTGTGATTTGTTTGTTGTTTTGGTAGGGGTTTTTGGTTTTTGGGTTTTAGTTGTGTTGGTTTTTTTTTTTCTTTTTTTTTTGGTTGGTTTTTTTTATTTTCTTTTGTCTTGTCTGTCCTGTGTTGGCATATTTTCCTCTGTTATTGCTCCAAAATGTGTAATTCTTTCACACCAGAGAATTTTTAATGAAGGTTTTTAAATGTAGTAACAGTTAATTAAGTCTCAAAACAGTTCTATAGTTACTTGTGGCTGTTACTGTCATTTTTTCAGCAAGGAAATCAAGGCGTATGCTAAAGGTTCAATAGTGGCAAAGCAGAGATAAAAAGCCAGGAGTCCTGCATCCCTTGACCCCATTTAATCTACTTTTTTCTCCTACATGTTTGATTGCTAGTAGGAAAATAATAAAGTCGGCTTCAGAAAAAGATGCATAGGAGAATTAAAGCATTTCATTAGGTGTGAAAGGAAACTCAAATATGACAGTATACATTTCCAAAGAAGAGTGAAAGGACCATTTCCATTTATGTGGTGGCTATTCGTGTTGTTGCTTTCAGCTTTTATAACAATAGTAATGATGTACAAAAGTAATGTAGACAACTGCCACCAGTTTGACTGCTACAAGGACTGAATGAGCAGTCTGTGCTGGTAACACCATAAACTGGTACTAGTTTAGCTGACACAGCATCAAAGTAAGACTGAAGTTTATTTCAATATAAACAAGGTTCTTTTAGAATTTCAAACCTACCACATGTCGCATCTTTGGCAGAATGAACAGAGTCTGTATATGGACATGCTGCAGATTTTCTCAGATTTATTACTTTCTTCAAGCTAGTAGTTAAATTATTAATAATCTAATTTTTTTCCATGGCCTTTAAAAAGCACAGTTTTGAATACTAAATTCTGGCTATTAAATTCTCTAATCTGTTATTTATCACTAAAAAGGGCCAAGAACATTTATAGAAATAAAATCTTATGCTATTGCGTATACTGAAAACTGTATTGTTTGCAGTTCTTTTTGTACAGTACATCATTCCATGGATGAATTGATTGAATGTCATCTAACCCAAAGAAATGTTGGAGTAGATCCTCAGTTGGTGTAAATCAGTGTTGCTCTTGCCCTTTATTTTCTGCAGATTTAGCTGGAAATAGAGATGATTTGGAATGTTAATGTTGCTGCTTCTGGGAGGTTTATTGATTTGTTCTACTTTAGTTAGGAAAAAAAAAAAAAAAGAAATGAAAACTATTTGTCAGTAGAATAAGACAGTAAGAAGAGAAGACCCTCAGCTTTCATTTGAACTCTCAGCCTGGATAACTTTAGTTACTGGTCATGCACTGAAAAAAAAAAAAAAAAAAAGAAGCAGCTATTGGTCTTGTAAGAAGAGTAATATTCAATCATCACAAAGGCCCCTGTGAAACCATTTAAACAACTTTATTGATTTTTCCCTGGTTGACAGTGTTTAATTCAAACAACTCCCAAGGAGTACAAGCATCACTGCAGGCAAATTATCAAGTGTTCTGGCCTCTATCACTCTTTGACCACCACTGATACAATTGCCAGTGACAAAAATGAGCATTTCTCCTCCATTAGTCTCTGTGTTGTCCTGTGATAAGCTAACAAACACAGTGCAAAGTGAAGTGTGAACCTCTGACCTTAACTTATGGTATTGAGAAGAAAATAAATGCCCCATGTGCATACTTTTCTCACCAGTTACTGCAAGGTTGACAAATAATTTTTTAAAGGGACTGAAGCTGCCTTTATGAAATACATCCATGAATTACCATCCATGGCAATTCCTCATTAACATTTGGAAAGGACACATCTGGTCCCCTGCACATACACGAGCATCATTCAAAATAAGTACTGAGTAAGCAGCAGATCTGCTAAAAAAGTGTTCGTCTGCCTAGCAATTTATATGAGCGAGTATAGTAAATAGAAAGTCCTGGGAACAAGCAAGGTTGCTCTATGCCTCTGTGGATACATTATGTATGTATTATGTCAAGCTGATTGCAACTAGGAACTTCCTTTTTCCTTTCACTCTGTAAAGATCCATGCAGTGAGAATCTGTTTATTCTTACAGAATAATGTCCCAGGTATTTGCTCCCAGCAGGCATAAAGCGATGTTGTGTAGTTATATCTTACACCCCTTAAAACCTAAGAGTTTTCTAAGAGATGAATGATAGTGATAACTACCTCATCAATCACCAGTGCAAGAGTAGTTTGACATATATAGGACAGATTTGAGAAATAGAGTGAAGAAAATTACACTGAGGTTAGTAAATACAAACAAAGTCCATCTAGCTCAGAATGTCCATGAGCTGAAAAGAGTTGAGAGTATTAGGAGAGGCCTAGATATGGTTGTCTGATCTTCTGCCCATACAGAAACGTGGACTCTGGATGGACCATGTGGACTGAGTTTCCGGAATCTCTTTTAGTGTAGTGTCTGAAATAAAATTTACACTTTCAAGGGTCTTTTCTTCTTATATAGTACCTAGCAGAGCAATTTAATAACTTGAAGAATCAACTGATTCTAATTCCACATTAACTTTTCAAAAGTGTTTTTTAAACAAAAAAACCCAACCATGATATAGATATACATACATATCTGAATAAAGAATATTAGAATAGGAAAATTAAAAAATTATATAAGAATAGAAAATGGACTTGAAAGAAACATATTTTGTTGTTAAATATAGCTTTGTAAAAAGTTCCCAGCAGTACACTTCACACAAAATAGGAAATCTAACGAGTTGAAAATCACAGAAATCTTTTGAGCCTTAAATATCAAAAATATGAGGATGGATGAGGGAAGCAGTGATTATGATTATGATGTGGTTACCTATAAGACTAATGTGAACTTAATTCCTTGTCTAAGAAAAGTCAAAAGAGTGAGTAATATGGTTTAAAGAGGGACTGCTGAAAGATGTAGAGTGATAAAAACTGCTTGTGAAATGAGAAAAAGGAAACAATGGTAGAAACAGATTATAATATTTTAGGATTTATAAAGTAAAAGGAAGAAACAAACTGGCAAACAGAGGGAATAAGCATCATATCAGAAAGAACAAGAGAAGCATGCACAATGTACCCTGAAGTTGAAGTAAACCAAGCTTATTAAGACATTAGAGTAAGACAGAGCTAATAGAAATATTTGAGAGTGGACAAAGAGATTAATTCCATTACAAACTGTTCTTTCAGGAAAAGATTTTTTTGGTGGAAAGGAGTTTCAGCTCATGGTAAGAAACTAAGACAACATAAAATGTAGATATTGATGAATAAAGTTTGAGGCAGTTGGAAAATATTAACACATATTAATGACATTTATTTGTGTACATTCTGCATTTTCATCTGACTTCTAAGACAGACAGTCGTATCACAGTTTTCAATTCAATGGTCACTCTTATTGAAAAGCTGCAAAAAGAAAATCATGGAGAATGGAACAAAAAGCAAAGTTAGACTACTCTAAAAATGGTGAAAATTATCTTGCCATTATTTTTCATAACAGGAAAAATACTAGTAATACTTAGAAAAGTCCTTGTCACATCTGTTGAAGACACTGGGGCTGCAAGCTCAAGAAGAAAGTAAAGAAAATACCTTAAGTGTGACAATGAGAGATGAAGTTACTAGATTAAAGAAATTTTGAACTAAATAATATTTTAATTTAAGTTTAAATATGAGAGTCAAGCAGTCATAGTTGACCCCACGATTGGAAAAAATATGATAGTTTAAACAAGCTGTAGTTCTGGAAAAATTACTTCTGAGGTATTACTTCCTGTTTCTAAACTGTTTTTCATTTCACTATTGTTTCCACTCTAACATTTTTTATTTAAGAAATTTACTGTGTAGCCTAATCATTGTTTTATTTTTTTTTCTTTGGTACTTGTACATTTAAATTGCAGGATCATAGAATAATCTTCCTAATCCACACTGATAATTAGACACCCTGCTAATTAATGCATTTTTTGAATGAGCAAACACGTCAGGAGACATTACCAACTCCAAGAACTATTCCATTTATTGCAATTAGTTTAGTGTTAATTATTTATGACAATTCTTCAAAATTTGCTAGTAAATGTACTGTACTACTTGTACAAATGTAAAAATAATGACATCTATGGAGACTTCCATTTCTTTGATATGATAGTGTAACTTCTCTGAATGATAGAAGTGAACTGGTTTCAAAGATGTGACTCAAAATTTGAAGATGAGTGAAATTCCACAATGTAACCAAAAAAAAAGCCTGAAATACTTTGAACAATTATATAGAAGACACTTCAAAGAGCTCAGAAACCTCAACTTTCACTTTCAGGTTCTCTTCAAGGCAGAGAAATGTTGAGGCTTGCTTTCTTAAAATTATTCGAGCACTTCCAAGAACTAAGCCCAACTGGAAGCCTAGACTTAGCTTTCTTGACATACATAGGTGATGAATGGTAACTAAACTAGGTTTTGTGCTCATTTTAAGCAGCATGCTAATTCTTAACCTCTGTGAAATTCTCTATTTTTTTCTGTGACTCTAAATACAAACATTTAAAAGATTTTCAGTTTTTTCAGCACATCCTACATAGCAACAGAAAATTAATAACAGGATAGAAAAACTCTGAGAAAGAGTAGGTCACATAAAAATAAATGTAACAAGCTCACCAACATCTGAAAGATGAAAAGAAAATGAACATGGATAAGAAAAGTATTTGTTCTCAAAAGACACTTTAAACCTAAAAAGTTTATGATATCTCTGCATGGAGGTTTTTTAAGTGCATTTATAAAATAAAATAGTATTTCATAGTTCAGTGTTCCACAGAATTAGATATATATGAACTTCCTTTCACAGATGGGATGCTCGAAGTGCTGTAGGCTGACAGGCAGTCTTGTCTAAGCAAAAGGCAATTGTGCTTTCTAAATTAAGGATTTCTGCACAAGGAATATGGAATTTCGACACTAAAATCTGGAGGCATTGAACTCAGGATAAATGGAAGAAATAAGCTGAAAGCTCCTGTTCTGTCTTCTGCTCTTGTCACTGATGCATTACCTTCTATTACTTCATTCTGGGAAGTATTTAACCAGACAGCACAAGAATCATCTGGTCATTTGTAAAGGAAGAGTATTTATATCTTTCTGTCTTTCAGCTTTGATCTTTTCCTCCAGGCTGTATTACCGTAATATGCTTTATTTGGAGTTACCCTTGAAAACCACTTACAGATTGCAACTCTTTAAATGCAGCAGCATGACTGCTCAAGGACCTTTTTCCTGCAGGACTCATGCATACTCGACTGTCTGCCTATTATTCAAGATGTGTATTCAAGGTCTTCTTATAAGTATTAGTCTTATGCTATCCCCTCTTTTTGTTCTGACCTCAACATCAAAACAAGTGAGGGTTGGAATTTTTAACTGCCCACCACAAGTATCTTTGAGACAAATTCAGCTTTCTTTTCAACAGAAGTGGTAAAAAAAAGGGAGATTTAATTGCCTCTAATCTTCAGTGAACTGTAAAAAGCTTGACTAGTGCGATGTCATATGAAGAACTTCCCTATTATAAGAAAGCCATGGGATTTCTGCCCCCCTCCCAAAAAAAAAACCAAACCAAAAAAACAACTAAGCATATATCTAGCATTATAGGAACTCAATATTTAAGGAAGTAATCTTTTCTTTCTTCAGGTATTGCTGTGTATCTTAGGGTTTCTTTTTCCATTTTTAAATCCAAGCCTACCTTCCTTGTCAGCAACTGCATTTTGTTGTTCATTTAACATTGGTCTTGATCACCTGGTCTGCTGGATGTCTGTCTAATTTCAGGTTCCCCCTTCACCAAATACCTAGTCATCCCTACCACCACACACCCCTCAAAAACAAACTAAATCAACAGCAAAAAGAAAGCCACAACAGCTTGACAACTCACATATGTTACCTTTAATGGCATATACACATTGAATATTTTGGCCTGAAGTAGCAGACCTGTATGTCTTACGAGGAGTGGCTGAGCACTTTGAGCTTGTCTAGTTTGGAGAAAAGGAGGCAGAGGGGCAACCTCTGAGATCTCTGCAACTTCCTGAGGAAGGGACATGGAAAGGGAGGTACTGAGCTCTTCATCTAGTATCCAATGATAGGACATGTGGCAACATTTAAAATATGTGCTGAGGAGTTTTATACTGGATATTAGGAAGCACTTTTTTACTGAGAGTGTGGTCAAACACTGGAACAGATTTCCTAGAGAGGTAGATGAGACCTCATGCCTTTCAGTGATTAAGAGGCATTTGGACAATGCCCTTACCTTTTGGTCAGCCCTGAAGTTGTCAAGCAGTTGGACTAGATGATCATTGTAGGTCCCTTCCAACTGTTCTGTTCTACTCTACTCTACTCTACTCTACTCTGCTCTACTCTGCTCTGCTCTGCTCTGCTCTGCTCTATTCTAGTTAAGAAGGACAAATAAGATGGCATGTATGAAAATGGGAAGAATGACAATGTAAGTAAAATATAGGATAAACAGGAAAGAGTTGTTTTGGTTTTGGACCCTCAAAAATAGCAAAGGAAAAGATCCAAACTGAAGCCTGCTTAAGGCAGATTCGAAAGTCACTTCAAGAGAGACAGAGGAATTCCCTTAAACCATCAGCTACATGAAAAAATTAGATCGGTATGGAACAAGTGCCATTTTTTTAAGCAATGTATAGCTCTTCTCAGTCTATTAGAAAAATGAAAGATTGTTTGAGTTACCTTTTAAAAGTTAAGCACCCATTCCTCTCTAATGATGGTGATTTGATGGATAGTTAAGAAGCCTCTGCTTGTGAGTGTCCTGACTGATGTGTCCTGAGTGTCCTGATTTCTATGTTCAGATAGTGTCAGTTATTTCTGAAATTTCCTTAGGAAGCTTCATGAGCTGTGACAGAGTTGCTGAGCATGAGCAGGTGAGCTCTGTGAGGGGTGCCCTGTCCTCAGCTTTTCAAGATGACAATGGAGAGAAAATAAAGATGTGTGTTTATGAGTCTTTCATGCTGGCCAGTTTCTACTGTAAAAAACTCTTACCAAAGCCTATAAAAGAGCAATATCAAAGGCCCATACATCATCTGTGTTTACAAAAGTTATGACTTTTCTTAATCCACATATAAAGTCCCTGAGATAAAAATATAGCCATCTCTGCAAGAGCACTGTGACGTCTTTGTCATTACTGTTCAGTCACCATCTACAGCTTATCACAGAAAGAGCTTTAAGAAAAGTGTTTTGTGTTTCTTGCTGCTCTAGCTCTGTCACAGCATGGTACTGGGCATTACTGAATTTTCCAGGATCTATTGCAATGTTATATCGTTGTCACCACCTTCATGATTCTTCTTAAATGAGAATAGCAAACACACACTGTTCACAGCAAAAGATTCCTCACTGGTACTTCAAGCAAGCTAGGGACATAAATAAGAATATTTTGAATTGTTAATTAAGTTGTTCTTTAATTCTGAAGCCTTTTTTTTCTTATTCTCTTTTACCAGTGTGTGTATATTCTATATATAAAATACACATTTTTTTTTCTTTTTAAGCAGAACAATGATTATGTAAAGAAGTAAATAAACAACACCGAGTACATATTACAAAATTCCTAGGCAAATTATAGGTTGGCAAAATACAAATAGCTCTCCTTCGAAAATGTAGGTGTTGTAACTCTCCTTTCTGTTTTACTTTGGTCTCTTTCCTTCCCACAACATTTATGATGGACAGCTGGACAGCTGATGGTAATGGTTATGTTGATTACAGGTGAGTGTTGCATTAAGTTTAAAGATGTTACTTGTTTTCATGAGTATAACTCAAAGCTTGATTTCCTAAACTAAAATATTATTGCTGAACATGAAAGTATTTCTGCAAAGTCTGATGGTTTGGGCCCACAGTGAGGAACTTGATATTATTTTCATTGCTAAGCATGACATCCTGCTGCTCGTGCCAGGGCTCAGCTACTGGGACTAACTACTTAAAGACATGAGAGACTTTTCAGACCCAAGTTGCATCACTATGCACAATACATATTCATTCTATAACTGCAACTCTTGTTTTCATTGAGAGAAATACATACTGAGAAAGGATGAAACTCCAGAAAGCTGAGTATGGTATGTTATGAGTGCAATGACTTGGTGTGCGTATTTGAAAATTATTACTTTATCTCATTTGCTTGCCCTGCCTTTTTAGCTTCACAAAGATGTTTCTGCATGTGTCTTCCTCCCAGTTAGGACCACAAGATCAGTTGCTTTGTATAGACATTGGCATGCTGTTAGTGAAACAAAAGCACATCTGCACAAACATCTGCACTGCACTATCTTCAGTTAGTTCATCCTGAGTTTCTCCAAGTTAGTGGTGAGCAAACTCTATCTTGGTGACAGAGTGTATCTCTGCCAACATTATTTACACTGTTTATCATCTGAGATGTCTTTAGCTTCACAGCTTGTCTCACTTCAGCTAATTAACCCTACCTTTCAGCAGGGTTTTGCAGTTACATGGTGATGGTGCAGCTATATGCCCTCTCAAACATACCCAGTCCATGTTAGCTTCGGAATTTCTGTGCCTTCACAACCATGAATCCTGCTGCCATATCCTTTAAATGCCATTGATACTGAACTGTACAGACAGCAATTCTGTCTCCCTGCCCTGAAATATACCCTTTTGCTACTCCTGGGTGCTTCATTCAGAATTCCACATGATACCTCTCGAGATTAATACACTCAGTGTTATAGTCAAGGAACACTGACATTAGTCTCATGCTCTTTAACAGCATTTATTAATCACCTCTATTCCTTGATGAGAACAATACTAAAGTTCAGATGTTGTGAGCATTGCACTTCACAACTACTGCATTTCACAATCCAGTGGAAGCAGGAATCTCCTAAGTGGAGAATGACACAAGCAGGGTCATGTGCTAACAACCTAAGACAGTAGTAGTCCTCTGATTAAGTCTTACTGCTTCACCTTCCACAGTCATAGGTCTTTTCCAGATCATCCTGCTACTATTCACTGTTCCATTCATTATATCCCCTCACAACTCATCCCTCCAGTGAGTCTTTCAGAAGGTGTGAGGTGCCAAGATGTGCCCAGAAGAGGATTATAAAATTCACTGCTTCCCACAAAGTTTTCACATGGTTTTAGCTTCTTTCATTCATTTTACTGTTGTTCACATTGCAATTCATCCCAGTTAGAAACCTGTTAGCTCTGTGGGTGTTGTACATGAGCAATGATCATGCAAGCAGGCCATATGGGCCCCATCTGCTTCCAAGGAAGTAATGACAGTTTGACCATTGACTTCAAAGGTAACAAGACCATGTCCTTCATAAACAGAAGGCACAAAATTTCCTAAATGGGCAGCAGGTGCACAGTAAGACAGAATGGAAAGTAGAACTCTTCAGGATTACCCATAGGATCAGTGAGAGTGTGTTAGTCCAGTGTTTTACCAGTGTATAGACTCACTGTCTACTGCCTGGTATTTCTTGTCTAAACCCTATTTATTTCATCCATTTTTTCTGCTGAGTCATACTCCTTTTTTGTTGATTTCTTTATTGTGCCTGTTTGCTTCCTAGCATGCTACTGAAAAATACCATTCAAATTTAATTTATGGTTCCTGACTGACCTTCATAACTTGCTTACAGTTAAAGAGTTATATTGAAATCCTGTCTACTCATGCCAGGAAAATGACGGAACAATGCCCTGGAAGGTTTTGTTGTTGTTGTTGCTGTTTTGTTTTTGTTATTTGTTTTTTTTTGTTTGATTTTTTGTTTTTGTTTTTGTTTCTGTTTCTGTTTTTGTTTTGTTGTGGTTTTTGTTGTTGTTGTTCATTTGTTTCTCAAAAAACAAAAAGAGAGAGAGATATTTTTTTTTTACATTTTACATGAGCTGAAGAGCTGATCCCCAGGAGTAGTTTTATAATTACTAGTTCATTCAAAGAGGTGTCTAATGTTGAAAAAATATTACAGAAACACAATGCAATGATGGAGGGTGGTGAAACTTAAGATGTACTTAAAAAGAGAAATGAGAATAACATTTGGACCTGTTCTGCTAAGGTACTAAGTCAAGAAGTAACCTAGACCTTTTTTATGATTTAGATGCATATCATCAGTTTTGTTAATCAAGTGTGGTATCCCAGGTTATGATCTAACAGCTAAAGCAAAGTTAAAAAGGATTCAAAACACTAACCTTTAGGCTGATGGGATATCATACTCATCTAACACTGTATCTAAGCACTGACCCTCGGGGCAGGATATAATGCTAATGAAAAATATTTACCTGACCAGTGAAAGCTGCTTTCCCCAGCACTGTTTTCCTAACTGGTTGCCATTCTGTATGGAACATCCTAGAGGGGTTCTACCTGAGCTATACTCTACACTCTCTTTGTTTTTTTCTATAGGTTTCTTTCATGTTTGAGAAAACCTGGTTGAAGTATTTTGTTCCCCATTATATAGACAGATTATTTTTCTCTTTTTACAGGGGATGGTTTACACCTATACATCGTCATATTAAAGGAATGTCTCATTGAGTGAACAATCCTAAGCTATTAGTAGGTGTCACTGAGTGTCTCTCATCCACTGTACTGTTTTTTATATAGATATATTTTAAACAGAAAAAAATAATTATATATATGAGATTATTTTTTTTAAGCAAACTAACTTTTCTCTGAATATGTATTTTTAGTAATCCAGAACTAATTCTGGATGTGGGTCTAAATTAGTAATGCATTTTAGATGAATGAAACAACTTGTTTTAATGATAGGTGAAACATTTTGAATTTTGTGCTTACAAGGCAAAACTAACATGTTTACTCACATCAGCATTTAGACATCCACTTGTATCAGACACAAAGAGGTCATGATAAGATATAACTCCTCTATGTCACAACTTCTGAGGGATCTCACCAAGGTCACAGAGCTATAGGAAGTAATGATGTTGAAAGTTTCTTGCAGAATGTCACAATTTGTGTAAAATATTTAGTTATTTGCTAGTCCATGTGACCGGGTATTTCTTTTCCACCAAAACAGGTAGTCAAGGCAATACTGCATAAAAGGTTTGTCAAGGTGTGCAGATTCCAGTTCTTTCTATAGATGTGCAGAGTCACAATGGAAAAGTGCAGTCTGAATGCCTATGAAAACAGATGAAATAATGAGAAGATGCTTGTGGTATGTCTACTAGTCCCTATTGTTGCGTGAGTGAATAGGAGCCAAAAACTTCTCAGGGTAGTTTAAAATATGGTATACCTGATACTACTTTTCCACATGATCAGTTTTCTTAGCTGTCCATTTTATAATCAGAAATAAAAGATTGCACAGTAGTCATCAGATGTTGATGTATACATGAACAGCCCATCTATTGTCCTCAAGACTCACTTTGTATTACAATATTACTGACCTTTCAGAGATATTTGAAAATTTGTGCTGTATTTCTTCCACAGGAAAAGAATTGCATACAAATAACTTCCTCTCTTCTTGTATTCTTTCCTTCATTTCACAAAGGTATTTGTCTTTAGAATCAAGGACTTCCCTGTCCCCCTGAAGAAGGTCCTTGATAGCCATTTTTCGCATTTCTGCCTTTGCCTTTAGCTCTAGCAGACTGCTTCTTTGCATGGGTTTCTCAAGAGCAAAGCCCTGCATCTGGGTTACATCTTCTTCAGACCTCTGCCTGGAGCCAAATTTCTAAGCCAAAGCAGGAAAAAGAGTGAGGATCAGTGATGTATGGGTACTCACAATCTCCTTCTTCATTTCCATTCCCATAAGGTGATATGAGATTTTTGTGTGTGGGTTCTTGTTTTTTCATTTTTTTTTTCCTCTTATGCAAAAATGCCTTTTTTATGCCTTGATTCAGAGGTTTCCTGTGACTCTTTTTTAGAAACTGACTATTAAATCAGTGCCTGACAGAAACAGCAGGTGTAAAAATCATAAGCTATAGGAAACTTGTGGAGTCACTCATATTGAGAATTCTTCTTCATGTACATTAGTTGGACCTGCACATCATCAAGCAGCAGATTTCTGTTTTCTAAATACTGAATACTATGATGTGCTTTGGGTTGGGTAGAATAATGAAGGGTCAAGCAGATCATAACATCCTGAGATGTTTTTACAAATTTAAGCTGTAGTCAGTAGAATCTCCGATTGAATCTTATTAGTAGAAATATGGGAGCATCAGAAATGACATTTTAGCTTTTGAGTTGCTGCCAAACACACGGCAGGAGGGAAAAGGGGCTTTATTTTATATCTACCATTAGCTGGCTATTTTATAACTGTAGTGGATCTGCCAGGCAGCAATCCCAATCTTATTAGCTACTAAGCATCAAACCTATGCAGTCATATTACAAGAATGTTTTGTTTTTTTTTTTTGCCATATTTTTTTTCCAAGTGCTGGAAGATTTTACTGAGAATCAGAGTTGGGGACTAAATCTAAAGTGTCATGTGAGCAGCACTTGCTTATTAGAGGAAGATTCTTGTCAAGCCAAAAGCTTTTTTCAGAGACACTTATGTTATTGATCTCAAATCTGAGAAGGTATAGGCTGCTTGACCTTGACCCAAGGTGTGGATAAGCAGGGTTTTGAATCTCTCATTACAAGTTGGAAAGTGCATTTTATGATGCTGTCAATACATGTTTCAGAGGTCATCAATCTTTCCAGCAAGTTATTCTATACTTTTAACATGTGGTCATTTTCTGTGTCTTTTCTGAAAAGACACATGTACTATATGTTCTTATTAAAAGATTATATTTTTCTTTTGCTCTTCCTTTACCAGAAGAAGGTCATGGTGGTGATTAGTCCTGAGTCCCAGCAACAGACTAAAATCTTTGGCCCAGTATTTTTTCTTTGTCTATAATGTGGTTTTTTTTTTTTTTTTTAAATCTGCTCATATTTATTCAACATGCCTTTTTCCTTTCCTTATGAAGAACCCTGTGGGTCTTTTGTTCACAAAGGCTAATGTCAGAAAGAGAATGAAGAAACAAAAAAGCACAAGCTAATTCATGAAGAAAATAAAGAAAGAGATTGAAGACAGAGGCACTGAGAATATAATATTTAATATTATTTTTGAACATGAAGAAGAATAACAAATTCCATAAAAATTAAAATTGTTTTCCAAACTCTTTAAAAAATCAACTAAAAGCTTTCATTTGCAATATGCAAACAGTCTGCATAAAATGTCTTTGCTACTAATTGGAATGAATTCATGCCTTCCCCATTGTAAGTCAAAACTGCACAAGCTTTCTTTCTCTGATAATGTTGCAAAGGTAGCTTCACTTCCATCTATTAATGTCATCTCTAGTGTGCCTGCGAAATTTGCCAGAACTGATTAGAGCAGATATTAAATGATAATTGGACATTTAGTGCTCATCAAACAGAAAGTGACAGATGGGCCACTAATTAAATTATAGTTCTGACATTATTCACAATGGTTTATGAATCTTCAGTAGTGACCTTCATGCATCTATTCTCTCTTTTTGGGGATAAGAGAGTGATAAGAAAAAAAAAAAAAAAAAAGACACATTTAAAATGTTAACAAATATGTGAAAAGGGAAAAACTTTTTCTTTCCTAATTGAACTCACCATAGAATTCGATAATAAATTCAAAATAGTGCAACAAATAATCAGATTCATGTAAGTCAGGTTGAGTGGCTACAGTTGGGAGAAGAAATTAATCATACCCTAAAAGAGGTATGCAGATCTTAACTAGGCTTTCATTGTGAAAAAAGGAAATGTGCCTAAACATAATCTAATCCCAAAAAAGGAAATTCAATGTCTCTCGTAGTATGTTCTCATAGTATGCTATTTTACTTATTAACTCGAGATTGCATCACCTACTGTGTCTAACAGCTAAATGAAAAGGCTTTACTTAATAAAAAAAGTAAAAACCTGAAACAGTGAGTCACAGTTGCTGAGCCAGAACTACATTTTCACTTTCAATTAAAAAGGAAAACGCACTGTTAATTGCTTTGTAACTTTGGTTTCAACACTCTCATTTCACTTTTTAGTGACTAGTTTGAAAAGTAACAGCTGTAATATTCCTGGTTAGCAGCAGTCTCCATATTTGTGTAATCTATCTTCCAATAATTGGTCAAATAATATTTGCATAAAGACCAGTCAAATAACTAACTAAATAAGTGATAGCTTTAGTGTTTCCATATGGTTCTATTTGTTTATAACATTGTACAGGCATTACTGTATTAGATATGTTAGTATATATATATGTATGTCATATTGCATGCACATATAGAGTTACATACACATACGTATATATTGTAAGAATTCAGAGACCTGTCGCTACGATAAAAAAATGAGTAGCTCTCATCTAGGTATATAACCCTACTATTTTCAAGAGGGACTACTTCCCAGGGCAAAAATCCCATCTGTATGTTGCTAGAAATTGGCTTGTTAATATGAGCACATATAAGTATACTTTCAAGTTTTACAAAGAGTTACATATCTAATTATTTCACTGTTTTGTTTAATACCTGTAGGTATTGGTATTATTCATGAAGTCATTAAGTATGTGTACCTTTATAACTGTATTTTTTTCCCCAGATATTTCTGATGGATGGAAGATACAATAAATGTCAGAACTGGAGTTCACACACACACACACAAAAAAAGGCAAAACCAATCCCCCCTACCAGTAAACCTTTGGAAAACTTGGAATTAAATACAAACCTTAACATTTATTATTAATATGCTTCATCCCTATAATATGCAAAAACAACTGCTATTTTGACAATGATTTTTAATTCATGTGAACCTTGCTTTTCGGTCAGATATCTAACCTTTCAGTACTACAATTGAAAATTTTTAATCTTTATGATTCCTGAAGAGTCTCGCTCACATATGATGAGAATTTCCAAAATAAAGCATGTAAATACACAATATTCACTTCCATATAAATTGTACAATAACATAAGAAATAAAAAGAATTCCAAAGACATGAAATTCGTAACTTATAAGTGCTTATAGAAAATATGGATTTTTTACTGGAATTCAAGGGTGTTTGGCATCAAATATAGCTAATGTAAAAACCATAGCATATCCTGAGTGAGTTTTAAAACAGTGTCCAAACAGTAAAGATTAAAATGCTGAAGAAATGTGAAATGTTATTTTTCTGAAAGGACTGCTCTCCTCTGGGCTTTCAAGAGCCTCCTGCTGTGAAAGTCATTTGAACTTAATGGAAAACTCCTTGATTCAATTATACTCAATGGACCTTTTTCTTCTGTCCGTTAAACCGATATAAACATGGAGTAACTTCACTGTCTTCAGTAGCTACTCTGGATTTATCCTGGTGCCCTGGTCTGCCTAATCTTCTGCTTCTGTTCAGTAATCTGTATTTGCAGGGGTAAGTAGCTTTGCTGGATAGTCTTCTCTACATTTATTTTCATTCCTTTTCAAGGTACCAACATGAGAAAGCCCATTAATCGCTGCTCATGACATCTGTGTTATACTTGCTACATTATGTTCTGGAATACCCTTAAATTCATCATAATTTCTGTTCAAATTCTCTTTTAGTACCTAATTCCTGCAAAGCAAAAATGTTTTTCACTTCTAACACATTTTATATCTGAAAATCTTAGCCTACTTTAGAAATACTAATGCAAACTCCTATGCAGTGAGTCATTTGTTTATATTTAAGTTGAATTTTTAAGACTGTATATCAATCAAATTTCTCAGTAGAAATGAACTCAGTTGCACCTCAAAATACAGGTAAGTCCACAAAGTGTCACAAGAAAACAAGTACAGAATTTCCCTAATCAGAGCAAATTTCAGCCTAGCAGTGGGGCAAACGACCTGGTTTAAATGTTTTTGAAATGGAATAAATGCTCCTGTACATTTCACAACCTGTGTCAGGGCCCTGAGCAAATCTGCTCCCTTCTGGAAACCGACACAGCTGAGTTAGGGGGTTCAGCTAGCTGAGCCCAAGGCCAGCTACTGCACTGATAAAAGCTGTTGTGAAGAAAGCTAGAAGTAAAGGCCTACCTCTCCTTTCTCTTGGGAACTGCTTTTAAGAAGAGGCTTTACTGCCATCCCTAGCCTGGTTGACTTTGCAGATGGGCAGCAGTGAAGTGTGTGCTTGAGCACCCTCTTACGTCCATCTTGCCCTTGATGCATACCTGTTGGCTGGGCTGCCTGGCCTTCCCTGGGACCTTCCTTGTCACTGTACACTTTCCAGGAGATCATTGCACTGTGTCTGACTCTGATCACAGCCTCTGGACCTGATCCCGATGCTAATTTGTCACTCAGCAGCCTTACTGACCATCAGAGATTCCCTCTCCTCCACCTTCTGAAGAAGACAGGGAGGAGAAGGAGGAGAGTCACCTTAAGAAGTGACCAACAGTAGATGCCTCTTATGTTTGTTGAGGGGTTATTGACATCAAAAGGATGGAGGATCAAGAAGCCAGAAGAGCAATATGAGATCTTCAGTCCAGGAACCAAGTGAAAGGACAGGGCTCAGCCATCTAAACACTTTAACTCAACTACCTAACTCAGGCAACTAAACTCAGCCAACTAAAGGGACGAATGCTCTTCAGACCCTGACATACTAGTTTATAGGAAAGTGGCATCTCAGGTCTTTGAAAGAAAAGTGGCAACTTCTGTGTCATGAAGATGTGAAATACTGAACTGTTTTCTGGGCAAATATTTCATACTGGTCATCTCTGAACAGCTGTGTGCTGGCAGACTGAACCTCCCTTTCACTTTTCACACACTGAACATCTAGGAACAAAAGGAAGAAAAGAAACAATCAGTTCCCCTGTTTTTCAAATAAGAAGGCTTTTTCCACAAAAATTTTGAGCCTGACAAAATGAAAGTAAGTTTTTGGTGATCTTCAGCCTTGCCACTTCTTTCCTCTGACTGTTCGCTGTTAATGCTCAAAAGTCACTTATTTCCTGAACCTCCTTGTCACTGAAGACAAGGGAGGGAAAAGTAGAAGTAGATTCAGGGAAGAAAGTGACACCAAGACCCTACCAGTCCCAGAAGAGGCTTAGGACAATCAGAATTGTCTCAGCATGTAAACAGGCTTCATACATACATATCACACACAGTTGGTGTTATTATTTTGATATGCCTTTCTCTGCAAGATTTTTGCTTTTTGTAAATATTACATTTCTTCAATATGACTGTTTAGATACTACGGTTATTGCTCACAGGGAAAACAGCACCTGAGGTACAGGAGAGAAATCAAATTGATGGAATTATCCTCAGCTAGCAGACAGTGAAACAAAACTAGGGCCTCAACCGAGAGAGGGAAAAGCAAAAGATGCCATACGTGGGTTGAGAGATGAGTTTGGGTTCCCGTGATGGTGCTACGAAAAGCCATCCACAATATCTGCTGCTGGAAGATGAGAACTTGTTCTGTCCATGTTTTTTCTGCCAGGGTATGTTCAAGCCTTGAACAGAAAGTTGAAATAGAGCTTGGTTAAGCAGCTTTTTGCCAGTTAAGATCAGGATGAAGGGGTTTTGTTTCTGTCCGCAATATATTATGCAGGCATATCCAAGAGTCCAAGAGGATTCTGACTTGTCTTTAGGCCAAATAAAGTGATAAAAGTAACAACTTACGCAACTGAATGATCTTATGGTATATCCGTGTTTTATGACTGCTTTTCTGCACCACTTATGCCCTCACTGACAGAAGTCCTAGTCATTTGTCAAAACTGTAACAGATCTTGCAAGGTCATTGACTGCTTATGTGGACAAACCAATGCAGAAAACCATAAAGAGTGAAGACAACAGCTGATGGGGTGGGAGGAGAACACGGATGTCTGATATCATGTGGAAGGTAGAGCCTGAGGAAGTGCTGCCATGAGCTGAATTCAAACTGCCAAGCAGGATCTAAGTTGATAACAACTGGTCAAGAGTGTCCTCTTTCCTTGACTTTATGAAGTACTGGTCTAAATCTGATTTGTGTGTATATTTTGTGTTTTGTGGAATAAGAATTGCTATACTACCCTTACTGCACCTGTACCGCCTAGTTAATACCTTTGTGAATATGTGTCTCTGAGTAACATGGTTATCTTCTAGTGGTCTTGCAACCCACTTTTCCATCTGCCATTACCGTATATGCATTCACTATAGTTTGTTTTGCCATATCATGGGGCCCAAAGAGCCTGAGTGCATGGAAAAGGAAGAGGAAGATGAACCATGAAAATCCTCACATCCTGTCTTAGCTGCCCAAATTAATCACTCTTCTCACTCCTAGAAAAAGTTGGAAAGCTTCAAAATTCCTCAGTAATCTTCTGTTATTATTGAACTCAAAACATCTTATTATTTCTAGGTGCAAATCTCCCTTATAGCTGTTCTTATCATAGAGGCATTTCCATTTTTTCAATCTTAAATATTTTTTGATGTATAGATCAGGCTGCTTTTTAAATGATGTGCATGGATTTTCAAGAGTGCATTCAATCACAAGAGTGCTGATGATTATGCAAAATAATGAGTCAAAATTAAGGAAGACGCATTTTTAATCTTTGTTCCTATACTCTCCGCACTTCTTAATTAATTTTTTCTAGTCATGACTGATAATATTTTCAATTTGTTCAGCAAGAGGGATTCATTTGATCAGTTTCTCAGAAAATTAGAAAGAATTCAGGAGTGAAGTGTTACTGCAAGTTTGAGTGAACAATGGCAATTCATTATTTTCCACAGGATCATCAGCTTAAAAATATTTAAACAATTGATCTAATAAAGTAAGTTTCAAGAACAAAACATATTTTTTGGTTCTTTTTTTTTTTTTAATTTATTTTCTTCAATGGAACTTATAATTGAAGTATCAAAAAAAAAAGAGAACAAATGTAATTTTTTATCTTTAAGATGTTTAAGCTTAAAAACATCATAAAATTTATTAGCTTCTTCACTCAGGGATATACAGTCACAAATTGACTCATGTTAGATTACAACGAGCATGGCTTTCTCTTTTAATTTTGATTTGCTCAGCACTGCAAAGGTAGTAAATTACTGCAGCGGTGTCCCTCTATCATTTCCCTCACTTACCTGCTCCATCTTTCACTTTTCTCCAGTGATTCAGGTGGTTAGTCCACCATGTTGTAGTATCATTATTACTAAAAGAACAAATGTTTTCAGACATGGGTCTCCTTGTGTCTTATGGGATATGCTTTACCGTCCGGGCTGTATTGGCAACTCCCTGATTAGGATGATAGGATTTTGATTTCAGTAAGCTTTGAGTTGTGCTTTTTTCCTTTATCACTTGGTGATTCTAAAAAAAATTGTGAAAGAAAAGAATTTTTCTGCTTTCAATTGTACAGGCTTTGTGAATGTATCACTATTTATCATAAAGTTTTTAATAATTTTTGGTTTCTTTAACCATCAGAACAGTGCTTCCAAGAACACTTTAGTTATAGTGAACATTTACAGTACATATTCCTAAAGTATGTATTATATTTATGATTATCAATTCATTCAGCAGATAGCAAGAAACAATACACACTGCCAAAAAAAAAAAGTTAGGAATCAGTTCAATTGTATGCTTAAATTATTGATAACTACCTAGTGATATCTTTATGCTGTAGCAATCACAAGTAAATGAGAAACTTTGAGCCATTCGAGACAAGTCCTGACAGCCTATCCAGCACCCAGTAGCCTTCCAGACTATGCATGGCACAGCTGGTGAAACAGTGATGAAGAATATTATCTGCAATGAATGATAGATGGGAATACCCCCTCAATGATGATTATGAATATTTTGTGTTGTCACACAGCAGCTCACTTATTACTGTTTTGTTTTATAATAGATAAGTGTTTTAGAAATGTTATATTAAAATGTTAGAATTATGAAAGCCTTACCTCTTTGCTGATGTGGTGATAAAGGCTATTTGGGGACTTCTACAGTACAACGAGTAACGAATGGAGCTTGGGGGGAATCCCAGAAGTGATTGATAATGCACGAGTTTAACTGGTTTATTAAATCCTTTTGGCTCCATACACAGAAAGAAGGAACTCTCGTTTTTATTACTAGAACATCTAGGTCAGCTTGACCCTAAAATTCTTGTAAAACAATGAACTGAGTGTTGCCTTATATTGGAAACTTCATCTTTTTCACTAGCCACCAAGGCTTAATGAACTTATGACTTTCTTTGGTCAACAAAACATAAATAAGTAAAATAAGTATTTACGTAACTATACATCCAAGTCACTGTCTCTTTCTAGCTAATCCTGTGTATATGTAGTTTGTGTAGTTTGTTGTATGCTACTCTTATTTATATCTGTTTTAAAAACACTTATCTTATAATTTATGGTGATAGTCAGTTCCTGAAATTTAAAGTGATCTCTGCAGAGGCTAAGAATAAACCCATAAAACTTGGAAGAACCTGATACAAAAAATACTAGTGATACAGACTTTTCTTGTATGCAAACTATATTAAAACCAAAGTGAAAACAAATGTTAAATTAAGTTATGCATGTTGATTACATATGATGCACCACGTTATGTTATATAGTCTGTATAGTATTATGTATTAGAATCACATATGCTGCCTTTGGGTTTTCCCCATCCCTCTAGATTTGGTGGTGAAGGGACATGAAGTGTTTAGTTCAGTAGCTTAATTATCTAACTAACTTTTCCATGCTAGACGATTGCCTCTTTTGTCAACAACAGTACAGGCATACTAGTGATCTGACAAAGATGAAAATTGCTCAGGGTATGGACGCACATTCCTCTTTCATGATAGCAGTACCCACTAAGGGACTTCTTCCATCTGGCCATTCACTTTAGCCTTCCTGCTACCAGTTGACTCTATGAACCTGATTTTAGATTGTCTTGTATAAAAATCAGTGAATTGACATAGATTAAAAATACCTTAGGGGAGAAAAACAAAAGCTGTGACAACTCCTTAAGCTGGCATTGCCATAAAGACAGGTAAGCAGAGAACTTAGTTATGAATTGACAGAACAGGTTTTAAGTAACTCATTGACAAATTACAGAACATAAGAAAATTAAAGTTTAGTTTGCTAAGAATGAAAAAACACCTTGATTGTGACAGACATACTACAGAAAAGATGCAGATGGAGATATTGTTAGTGATGTGCAGTGATAGTTCATGCTGTTCTAATGGATAGTTTATTCGTATGCTTGTGAACTAAGGAAAATAGTGGCTTCTTATCAATAAATAAAAGTTTAAATGAAAATGCTTTATTCCCCCCTCCCTCCATTTAGTGGGAAAGGAGTAAATTTCTGAAGCCATTAGATGCAACACTGAATTGGGGCTTAATTCACCTCTGTCAACTAATCATGAATCCCCTCTCATTTGCTTTGTATGTATGTGGCTTGTATCACTGTATGTAAGCCCTTTACATAAACAATTTGAAATTGTAACCTGCAGTTTTTTCAGGGTGGTCAATATGACTAAAACTCTTTTACTGACATCCTATTTTACCCTATTTCTTGCAGCTACTAGGCTGCTAATAGAAAAGTGAGCCTCTATTTTGTAAAAAATGGACATTTCAGTTAAATTTTCCATCTGTTTTTGAGAGTTCTTAGAAAAATCATTGTTCAGTCTAGACTCTAGTAGAATGAGCCAAGTTCTTTTACTTCTCTCTGCAGCTTAACTATGCCTTCCTTAAAAGACAGGGCTTTGTAAAATTAGGGGTTGTCCGCTGAATATTATGTACTTCCTGCAGTAGCTTAACATCAAAGACACTAGAGCTTTTTCATTAGTTAACCAGAAATGTGAACATTTATTTCTCAGAGGTCAGTAAGCTTTTCGATGGAGGTGATCATTGTAGTACCTTAGTGCTTCACACATATTATTAGGCTTCACAGTGCTCTGAATTTGAACTTAAACATGCAAAGATCTATTCTCCAAATTTAGCTGCTAAAAGTGCTCAGACTTTTGAGCTACTTCTGGGGTTTTTTTTATTCTGTTCTGTTTTGTTTTGTTTTAATTATGATACTCACCTCCATACTCAAGAAAACTGTTTTCTGGTCATATTTCTGCTTGGAAGGATAAAAGGCAAGTACAAGCGATTAATCCAGCATACTCTCATGGCAGAAAGAAAGAGTGTGAAATATGCTGAGGCACTAGAAAACATGGTTCACAGAAACAGAGGAGCAGGTGTTAGGACTAGTAAGGACTGGGGTCAGTGGAAATTCCAGTGCTTGAATAGTTATCTGAAACAACTGGATTTTGGAACCTGAAGTAGCAAGAGAAGTCCCTACAGTAGCGGTGTAAAACCATGTGTTCCTGCACCTTCAAGTCAGGAAAAGATTAGGATTTCTACAGGAAGAATGAGGTTAATTGGAAATTGTCGGCTTGGAAGATGACAATAAGTTGTGCTCAAGGGAAAACTTGGGAGCTAGAAATTACCAGGGACCTTCAAGAAATACTTTTACATGTGACCTTATTTAGTGTTTTCATTAGTGACCTTATCATAAAGTGAATAATACTAAGGAATTATGCTCATGCATGATACAAACCTGGAAGACATGATCTATATCGAGAAGCAGTGGGGTTTCTCACAAAAAGAATGAACAGACCTGGAGAACTGAAGTAGTAAAACAGAATTTTTCAGGGACTAGTCACTTAATATTTTAGTATTATCTCAAAATTGATCAGTTAGAGGTGAAGAAAAAAAATATATATATTAGTAAAAAGGTAATGATAAGCACTCAATGTGCTGTGAGAAATTGTGCCTACAATACTCAGCTGGACTTAGATCTACAGGGTCTTCTATTGTCAATAGTCAGAAAATTACATGTTGCCTAGTCGTGTGTTTTACTGAAGGCAGAAAGCTGAGTATTAAAGAAAGACTAAAGCTGTTGAACAGCCTGGTGAGATGCATAGATTCAAGAAAGGTGAGTTAGTAGCAGAACAGATGTAAAGAAAGTCTGTTCGGATGTATGAAACCATACTGGAGTAGACTCAGAAATTTTGATTTCTTTATCCTCGTAAAATGTATGTAGAGAGAATCTATAGAGAGAAGGTATCCAAAAGTGTATGCCAGGGTGGACAGAATGTGATGGGTGATGAACACCAAGAGAATGAACTGAACTCCAAGCTGAAGAACTATAAGGAACTGTGAATTGGTCCACATTTTATGTGGACTGAAAATTTGAATGTTAATTACAATCGGAGAATATAGTACTTTCTTGAATAAACTTCCACTGTTTCCAGCAGAAATGATAAGGAATAAAATCCTTAACCTATATGAAGAAAGAATTTGAGCCAATGAATTTCCAAAAGCTACACTTACTGCCTCACAGGCACAAAAAATTTAGATAGCAGACACAAAGTACAGGACACAAAGATATGAATGGTAATATTGGGATATAAGATATGAGGTTATTGAGCTCCTGTTCAGAGTTTTAGCCTCACATCAGCGTTCAATCTTTCCTTCCCCCAAGTTAGGTTACATTCAGTCCCTAGTATTTTAATGTACTATCCTCCTTATTGCATTCTATGACTTCTAATTGCTTTTGTAGGAAGATCTCAAGACAAAAACTCCTACTCCGAATCTTGAATTCATCATGTTCATTACAGAAGATCGTTATTAAAGATTTTTCTCAGGAAAGAATATATATTATAAATTGCAGTTTCATGATAATGTATGAATCTGTTTCCAGGGATAACCCTTGGCATATACATATGGATTAATAGAAACAGTTATCTTGGACACAATGACTTACTTTCATTGTAACAAATTTTAAAATAACCTCATAAAGTTATTACAGTTTGTTACCCCCCTATCTAGGCAAATTTAAAATGTTTGTGATTTTAAGTTATACTCTTCAACATCTAAAAAGTTTGTATTAAGCTACCCTTTCCAGTAGCAAATGAACAAATGTATGAAAAAGAAAAGGAGAGGTAGATGGAAAATCAAAGTAAATGAAGCATTTATAATGAAAACTATTAAAACAATAAATTAGGCTAAAATGTCAGTGTCATTAACTTATATTTAGCAAATGTCAAATAAACAGTTTTACAGAACTTCAAAGCCTTCATGAAAGTCTTGTCTCATCAGCTAGGACAGATAACGAAAAATATCATTTTCTGTCGTATACATTGCTCCTCCCAAGTTTATTATAATGTATTTATGCTGTCTGTTTCTGTCAAGGGAACCATACAGGTCTTTTCTCTTCCTTCCAGCAACACAGCTTCAATATACAGTCATACAGTCTAATCCCTTTATGACAAATCTAAGGAACACCTACAGTGCAATGCGGATATAAATAAATCCTTTACTCAGCTATCAGACATTTTAGGCTATTTTACATCAGGAGAGGACTTGTCCACTAACACTTGCTGTTCTTTTAAACTTATTTTTCACTCCCAGTACTTTGAGTTGTGACAAAGACAGAAATATATGGCATTCCAGATGTACACAAAGTGGAATTGTTCAAAGCACATCAGGTTTGAAAACCTCTTATCTTTGTAATGCTTCAAAGTAGTCAAGATAAACAAAGTAAAATAACATAAACAATTCCTTTTTATCCCCATCTGTCAGGGCCTTGATCAAACTCATTGTAATCACCAGAAATCAATGAAAAGACATGCATTTACCTTCAAGAGTACAGAATTCTCTGGCGGTAAATTTGGAAAAAATTAATTGACTTCAAATTCTGTAGTCCCATTCAAATGGTACTTTTCTTACCAATCTTAACCTTCTCTAAAAACTTATGATACTCATCTCTATGATTCAATGATTCAAGGAGTAAAACATTGATAAATCATTATTTTAACATTTTTAACTCCCCATTAATCCCCTTTTCAAAGGATCAGTCATCAGCCTCCAAAATAGAGACAGAAGGTACTGCTTAATACAGTTTGTACTGATTAGGCATCAACCAGTATGGTCCATCACTCAGATAAGGGTATTTTAATGCTCAGTTGTAAGCAGTACCTCTCTTTTTTGCAGTCATGGTAAAAATATGAGGAATGTTACTGGGAATTGCTTGTGTAGGTGTGATTCTTTAGGACTTTTTGGAAAGTAGTCATACTAGCAAGTGTTATAGCAAAAGAGAGTTGAGTTTACATTGCCTTGTCTTTGCCTCTGAAATAGTGGTGGTGGTGGTAATTTAACTAGGCATTCTATGATGGTAGAATGTAAACATCATTTGCTGAACAGTCTGTAACATGATTATATTTCAAAGTTTCCTCTTCTAAATGTTTTCTGTCTTCTTGGTATATTGTTTTATTTATATATTTATTTATTTTTATAAGCATTCACACTGCATGTTACACAGATGTGGCCAGAGATTCATCTTACCTTGTCTGAAAGTAAGGTATCAACACTTTATAAATCTACATGAAGATATTATGAATATCCTTTTGAGATTCCTATCTGTTTCTGTCATTATAATGGTGACTTGCTTTAAATGGGACCCTGACTTTTAGATAGGTAAAGTTAAATAAGATTCATCTTAAATTTGAAATATGAGACTTGATTGTAGTACTGCCAGGTATCTAGCAGAACCTTTTCCACTTGATTTATTACTGTGTTCTGGTCAACTTCTAGGCTCCAACCAGAAAAATTACATTGCTTTGTAATTTTCTCCTATAGCCCTGTTTACAGACTTAAAATTACCCCGATGTTCTCATAAGCTAATGTTTACATAATCACTCATTCACCTGGAAAAAGGGTTGTTGAACAAGGGTAATTTTCTCTATGTAGAGTCAGTAACTTCTAAGTATTGCACAATGAACTTTTCCTTTATTACTTGTTTGCATCTTACTGAAAATACATTCTTAGTATTTTATTTAAGAACAACACTAGATTAAGCCAAATATATTTGATGAAAGTGAGTGATGATTATTGGTTTAAAGGTATGGTAGTAAGAAGATCAAAAATGAATTACAACTCAAAGGGATTCTACAAGATTATGAGGAGTCATCCTTATACTTAGGACTGCACCACTTCTTCATTTGATTGCATGCAAATTGTTGATCAATTTCCATTTTGTTTACAGCAGTAACTTTTTTCTTTTTTTTTTTTTTTAAATATATAATTCATTTGATAGCTTTTCAGTAAGAGCAAATAACATAAAAGCAGGTTATCAGGTTTTGCAGAAAAAGTAAGCCTCTGAAATAATGCAAAATTCATTTGCCTTTGAGACTTGTGGTTAATGAAAAATACATCATTAAGCCTCTTAATTTAAACAACTGTACTTGATTCAATTGGACCTAATGTTTAAAAAGAATTGCCATGCTACAGTATTAACTCCACACTGACTAGAGTCTTCCCTTCTTGAAGTGAATACAGCTTTCTTGAGCACTGATTAAAATATGCTAAATAGTACCTACTTATAGGTTTTGTCTTTCTTTTCCTTTTCAAAAAGATTTCTTGTTACTACTTTTCTTCCTCTTTCTCTTCATTTAGAAAGTTTACATGCTGCTTGCCTAAATCCTATCTATCTGTGTAGAAAGATACTGCAGAAGACTAGGCATTTTGAAGTTTTCATCCTTAACATGTCTAAAAGCTATGTTTCTACCATTAAGAAATTTTGGTCAGGCATGCTTTCTGGAAACCAGATCCCTATAAACAGTTGAGAGGCTATGTTCAAAACACAATTCTGCTCAAAAATAATTGGGCAACTTTCAAAATACATAATCCTCTATCATCGCTGCCCATTTATGCCAGTAAAATTAGCTAATACTGTCTTACAGTTATTGTCATTTTGGTTTGGGGTTGTGCACTGTAGGGTTTTACTGCTTTCTCTGACTCTAAGCAATCCACACAAATATTCAGGTTACGTGAATTATTTTTAAAGGATTGCCACACACTATTCAGAAAACACAAACTACTGTGTTCACTCATATCTGAATTGCTTTTTGAGTATTATTACTATAAAACCATCATTGCCTGATCTGAATAACAGAGAGGCTGGATTTCAGATCAGGAAATAAGAGAAAATTAGAAGGTTAAAACACTAAGAAGTGAGTGAATTAACCCTTTAAAAAGTGCCGGCCTCTGGCCTCAGTCCCATATGCAAGGCCTTTGTTTCTTTTTCCAGTGTCTTATGTTTCTAGCCCCATAGATAGCTTTCTGTTTTATCTGTAGCAATTTAAAAATTAGGCTCTGTTTCCCTGAGGGATATTTCTTAAAACTTATATGAATAAATTTCAAGTAAGACATAGCTTTCTTGAAAGAAATTGCAATTTGACATTTGTGTTTGAATTTTAAGAAAGCTTAGGAAGAGCCATAACCACCATAGGCAGATATTGCTGTCTATTTCTGTTATAATGAGCTACCCTGTGTTTTCCACACTCACAGTGCAGATCTTGCTGAGAGGTGACTTATTTGTATTCATTTCTATTGCATCTTCCAAAGTTCATAGAATAAACAACATTTACAAATCTTAATATCTTTTATCATTTGTGCACACAGAAACTACACAATAGAAAACGAGGCTTTTTTTTTTTGCTTTTTTTTTTTTTTTTCTGACAGAATGGAGAATGAGCTGCTGAACCAGCAACAGGCTACAGGACTTCAATCAGTGTTCTTGATATACTAGAAATCCTGGGTAAGATGAAAAGCACAAGTGCTAGGTCAAGGGAACAGACAAGCTTGTGCGCTTTGAATTTACAAGAAAAGACAAAATGCTTTAGTGGTCTTTAAAAATGGTATTTCTTAGAACTCCTTAAAGGTTCTTGGCAGCATAAATCATGGCCATGGCATTACTGACTTCCGTCCTTTTATTTCCAGTTGTCCTTTGGAGTCTGAATTGTCTTTGTGGAAGGAACAAATTAACTCTCACAACCCTTCTTTGAGATAAGAGAGAGACAATAAAGATTGTCCAGATACTTTTACAGTAGCAAGATTAAATATGATAACCAGAACAGACAGGGTATATTAGATGTTTGGACTGGATTGAACATGGAAAGGCAATAAGAAAAAAAAAATCTTAGGGAATTGGGAAAATAAAAGATTAATGCATAAAACAGATACAATTTCCATTTTGATTCACTAACATAGTAACACAAACTCCAGTGACACTCATATATTTGGAAGAAAATATCCCCAACATAAAAAATAACAGGTGCAGATTCATGGAAGGTAAACAATATGAAATGACAGAAAAGACCTCTTAAAGGTTTTATATAGACAAAAAAGGTGTATTTATTTAACTGCTGCTGCATGTGAAATTGAGCTCAAGGAACTTATTTCAAAAGGCAACGTATTCCTCTGATACCAAGCTAACCACTCACAGGTCCAATTGGTTTAGGTTCAGACAATCAGATGCTGTAATGGTGCCTAATTCAGAGCTGTGGTCAATCACCCATAATCAGTGGCACATGGTGAAACACATGTCTCTGAATCAAACAATGTTATAGGTAATTAGAACATTGACAGATCTAACAAAAATATTAGAGAACTAAATTGTAAATCTAGTCACTCAAGATGAGTCATCTCATCAAAATTAGATATCCATAATTTAAGTCACTACTTTGAATCAATCATCCAGGCATTGAGTGTAGTATGTGGAAGACAAAGCCATCTCAGGAGTGATTCTTCCTCATGTATCTCAGCTACATATTTGTGGATCCATTGTCTTCACTCGTAACTTAGACTAGACATGTCTTTCCTACAATTATAATTTGTTACTTGTTACCTTTTGGAAATGTTCAAGTATTAAGAGATATGGTGGCACACTAATACATTTGTACAAATATTTTAAATTTGGTGCACTATCAGCACCGTGCTTTTTGCCATTTACTTTCTCTCCTCAAAAATCAGATTTATGGTTCATGCATGAAAAGACATGACATTGCAGTTGGACTAGTGTTTTAAGAAGAGAACATTAAAAGGCCAAAATCGTTTCATGACTAACTGGCCTTCTTCCATGATGTCAAAACCAAAAGGTTACTTGCTTTGTTCTCACAATAGCTTCAAGGTTATAATTTCAAGACAGTTGCTTTTCCTGATAATATGAAGAGAGGAGCAGAAAGCCTTAAAACAATCAATACTTTGCAATAAGTTGTATGCTTTGTAGTTCATTTGAAAATGGGGCAATGTTCTCTTCTCTGAACCCTGTGTTCAGTCAGTTTTTTTGCTGTCCCTAACACCATGCAGCTCTTACATCTTTGTGATAGAACCAACTGAGTTCTGCAGACTCCTTTTAATCATCCATACTACATTTCAAGTATGACTGTTCTCTTTTTTTCCCATCTTTTGCAAAAATTTGTCACCTGTACATACAAAAGATAAAGGGCCAACTGGACTCTTACTGCCCTCTTATGAATGAATGTAACTGAGTTCTTCAGGAAACATGGTTTACAAAACGTGTCCGAAGACTATTTTTTTAGCCATGCCAGGTATCAAAATAGTGCTGTAGGGCTTCAGACACCAGAGTAGGCCAGACTCTTTGCTTCACAGAAACATTTCTTATGGCTCCATCCCAAAACCAAGGGGAGTCCTTAACATATACAACAGAAAAAGTGTGCTAGAAAAGGTTGGTTGGGGTTTGTTTGTTTGTGGTGTGTTGTTGTTGTTGTTTTTTAATTTGTTTTGATAAATCAGACCTTCTACCACCAAGAAAGACTTAAAATATTATAAAAGAATGTGGATTTTGGTCTGGTTTGTTTTTTGTTTGTTTGTTTGTTTCTTACTTTCCTTTCAATGTATACCTTTGTACAAACTTAAATTGATCTTCTAAAAATGACTTTGATGTATATTTAATGAGTAAGCACAGACTTATTCCCCAAAAGAGGAAAAAGAAGGCTGATTTTATTTTTGTTTTCCAAAATAAGATTTTTTTTTTTTTTGCAGTGTTTAATTATTGGAATAACGAACCAAATGAAATGGTGGGTTGACTCTCTCTTGACATCTTCAAATTAGCCTTTTTTGGAGGATGCTGTCTCATCAAGCACACATGAATGGACTCAGTGGAGTTGAAATCAAAGGAATTTTATTCTAATATTGGTGGTTAGTCTGTATTATGCAATAGTGGGTTCTTTTTAGCCTAAAGTTTGGGATATTGAAAATCACAATTCTTGCTAACTAAGGAGTTTTGTAGAGGTGTCTACAGATTATCTGAATTCTTAGTCCAGCATTTGAGTGACTAAACATAAACCAGACTGTTTGTTTGTAAGGTATATAGCTTTGTTACCATGTCAAAGACGTGATGCCTCACATCTCAACATTCAATTACTTAATCTGATAGTTTCTGAGCCAGTATATGCATTAGGCACATCACTATACACTAACAAGGCTACCTGCCTCCTGGACAGTATGTGTCTTAGCCATAAATGCTAGAGTGCAAGCAAAAGAAGCAAAGTACCTCATATATTTACTACAGGAGTGAAATGGATCAAAATTGCAAACCAATTTCTTCTCAGGCTATCCTCAGTACCACAGCTGGAATTTGTAGAACTTCAGAGATAGTCCTTTGGGCCACGTTAGTCCCTCTTTCTTTTTTTTTTTTTCTGTGGACATTATTTCAGAGGAAGTGTGCGATGCATTCTTGAGATTATTATTAGAAATTATGAACCTAGTTGCTATTGTCTCCCAGTAGGGCAGGAAAAAGTCTCATTGATCCAATGACACTTAGTTGTAACCTGCAACTTTGCACTGCTTTGCTGTGATTCATGAGTTGACCAGGTCTGTAGCTTGATGAACAAAGGGGCCACAGAGGAAGGAAGAATACTCTTTATATTCCAGTGCAATTTGTCAGTATGAAAATTAAATGGATATTTCTGATTAAGAAGGAGATTACCTATACAATACACTTTCTAATTATTTTCTCTGTCCTGGAGTAGAATATAGGAACAGGCATATTCTGTATATTATAAAACATTGCTAGAGGCAGGTAGGAAAATGGAAGGGAATCTGATGTACTTTGGGGTGTTTGTGCTTTAATAAACCTAAACCACATTCATATCACTATCAAAGAACCAAATGACTGTTCCATAGAAAAACCTACAACATTCAGTGTCTGCTGATTTGATAATAACCCTGAGGAATGAAATAAATCACTGCATATTTCTTGGTTGTCTTGTTTGTTTGTTTTAGGGGGTTTTGTTGTTGTTGTTGTTTTTCTGAGATTACACCTAAAAATAAATAAGAAAAATAAAATAAACTAAAACTAAACCCCAAAATCTTACCAAAAATTATACTAGTGTATAACTTGAACTATGAAGCAAAATCTACATAGCAAACATCTTGCTAAGACATGCAGGTTCACATTCACTTGTTCAGAAGCAATAATAAGCTTTGGTTTTCAATTCTTTGGGGTCACAAAGTTTTCACTAAATTAGTTTTAGTATATTTTATTCACCACAGTAGTCAAAGTAGTAAAAAAAAAACCCAAACAAGTAAGTAGTAAAAAGTCTAAAATTATTTCCCACTTAAAGTAAATTTGCTAGATAGATGATGAATAACTAGGAAGGTAGGATAGGGATTTTTTACACCAAAGTATAAGAAAAATGTGGGAGTCTTAAAAGCAGCAAACATAATAATCTTTTTTGCAAAAGAGGTAAAAAGACACTACTACAATCATTGCATGTGTAGCCATAGTTTCTGTGGCATCAGGAATTTACTCACCATTTCTAATTCAGTCAATAAACACTGACTTCTAGATTTTCTCTCATCTGAAAGCTGTCGGAACTTTATTTTTTCTAACAACAATTTTGGTTATATCATTTTTTGAGATAAGCTAGTGTGACCACAATTTCTCCTCAATCAGTATTAGTATATGCAAATTTATATGGTATTTTTTTTTCCTTTACTCAATAAATCTGATATTAAAATAGGGTTGAGGGAATATTTTTATTTCATGTCAGCTATACCCAGTTTATTTTACACAACAGCCATAACAATAACACAAATCTTGGTTTCCGCAATGTGAATTTTTTAAATCTTGAGTTACTAATTGAAGACCAAAATCTCTTGAAGAAGAGATTTGAGGATTAATTTTTAAATCAGTTTTTAATCTGCTTATTCAGTTTTCATTACTGTGCAGTGGAATTTTATAATGAAAAATACAGTACTTAACCTTTAATAATTTTCCTGTTTTCAATATACTTAATCCCAAAGAGCCAAAAGACACTATGCATCTGAGGTATATTTTAGGGAAAAGGATATACAGCACACACCACATTATATGTATTTTATTTTCTGATACATCTATTAAACAAAAATCAAAATATTAATTATAACTTCACTTAATGTAATACATACTCATTCATTTTGTAAATAGGAGATCTACACAACACTTGTGTCTGTCACCACAAAGCAAAAGTCCTTTTTTTAAAAAAAGCCAGTCTTACAGCTGATAAAGAAGTTAATTTTTTTAAGAAAATATCTGAAAATTTTCATTGATATGAGTTGAATTCTGACCAGCTGAACCACTCAAGGATTTTCTCACACGTAGATGAGCAGGGGCGAAGATAAATTAATTTTTATTTGGTTTTAGACTTCACTCATGGATAGTAGGCCCGTGGAAGGCAACAGGAAGTTTCTTGACTTTAAAACGATCAGGTTTTTCACTAAGGTTGGATTGACACAGAGGATAAGATTTTATGAAATGTTCTTGCTTTTGTGATTGTGTAGAATTAGAGGAGCTGTGGTTGCAACTGCTGGCTGCACAGGAGAATATTTTATGTAAAATCCACCCCAATTATTGTGGAGCTCATAATATTAACTTGTTTTTTTGATTTGTGTTTTGTTTTGGTTTGGTTTGGGTTTTTTTTTCCTTTAATTTATGCTGCATTATTGTCTGAATTGGGTTTAATGTTAGGATTTAACTTCAGGATAGATGTGATTATTGTTCATTTGCATAAATGAGAGAGCAAGGAAGTATTCATTTCAGTGCAGTTTAAATGATTTTGGATAAGTAAAAAGATATTTTTGCTCTTTTATTTGAAGGGGGTTTTATTGTCTTGTTTTAGAAGAAAAAAGTGAAAAAAGAAATACATGATTTTCCTTTGTTCTTCTTTGTAAAAATAAACTTTCATTCAAAGATGCCTTTGAACGACAATATTCCACCAAGTAAGATGAACAAAATCAATAGTCTTACCAATAAAATAATGTTAATAATTTAAATAGTATTGCTAGTAATTTAGGTAACTTTTATGCAATCAACAATTCTATGAAGAACTTTTCCTTGTCTGTATAGTTTTTATTTTGTTTACCTTTGCCAGATTATAAGAACCATCTTGACGAGTTATTTTAGGCAGGACACAACACCTGCTGCCCACAGTCAATGCCTAAAAGAGGAAGAGAAGAACTTGGCATTGGAAACACACAGCAAAAACTATGTGAACTCAAAACATTTACATTTTACTTTCTCTGCAATGTTCAGCTTACTTCCATGCTTGGATAACTACATTTATTACAGTGCTGAGACTGATATCACCAGTTTATACTGATATCACCAGATATCTACTGTTTTCTTAACTCAGTCCAGCAGCAGGACTCAGAAAACCTAATTGAAGCCTGGAGGAAGGCACAGAGTCAATGTGTGCAAACCTGCCTGAGAGAGATGCTCAAGGTCTCTGGCACAGATCAAGCCACAGTGCTGGCTGAGGACCCATTTCCAGTCTCCTGTCTGGAGAAAGGCTGAAACTTATGGCTTGCGATACAGTCCCTCAGATACTTAGCTCCTCCCCCTCTTCTGCAAAATCTATTTTGATGCCCCACACTGCTTTAAGAAGCAAAGGAAATACTTCTCTATGTATCTGCATGTGTTTATTCTCTGAGACTTAGTGTAGTGATCAAGGATAGTCAACAAGAAACTAACTGCACAAGAAGTCAGGCTCATGGCATCCAGTAAACCTGGCTCAATGTCTGTAGCATACTGACGCTGGCAGCTTTGCCATTAGTTTTCAGTTTTTGTTTGTTTTACTTTTCTTTTTCCTGTTTTGTTTTGTAGCAAATACAAGTAGGAATTCCAAGGGGTTGAGTGAATGCCTATAAAATATCTTGAAAATGTTAAATTCTAAAAACCAGCAAGCTCTCGGCAAATCTGACCTGTGCAAACTTGACTTGTATGGACCAGCTGAGTCTAGAGGAGACTTTTCACCATACATAGTATTTAAAGAGTTTCATTGATTTTCCAAGTTGTTTCACCACCTCCCTCAATAGTTCTGATGCAACTGCTTCTGATTAGGAAGTCAGCCCTTTCAAAGGATATTGCTCTGTTCACAGATCTCTTTCTGAAAAGAAAGAACTTTCTTTTCTTAACCTTAGATTGTCCTTGCTTTTATGATGTACAGTGTTAAATTGGAAGTAGCTAAGATGTATGAGCAAGGGTGACTTTTTTTTTGGAGGGGAAGCATTTTTCAGAAACTGCCAAAAGCTAAAATTCACTGAAGTCACAAAAAGTCTTTTCCATATAGTTCTTTCCTTACACATTTTGTTTATCTTTGAACTGAAAAGAATAGCAATATTAGTCTAATTCCAAAGTTTTGATACCATGAAAAATCATTCAAATTACATACAAGAGGTGTGCAATTATCTTGCTTGGTAAAACAGGCTCTAGAACTATTTTCCACTGAGTCTATGTGCATAATTGCATTTAACCATTTCATTGTTAAAACACACTTTGAACAGTGCCTTTCAAAGGAACACAATAATTTTTTTAAACAAAAATATTCCAAAAAATTTGAGCACTACAATAGAACTAATCTCTACTTGTTTTAATGTTCTGAAAAAAAAGAGTTGTCACTCTTCTATACAGGCTATATCAAATGTTCTGCATTATGGACATGGATACCTCACTCCACCCTGCACAAGACATCCTTACTTGTAGAAAATAGTTTAGTATTTAGAAACTGAGTAAAAAGGTGAAGCTCAGAACAACCATCTTCTTCACTGGTTGAGTAATCAATTAGAGATGAGCCTCTTCAAGTTCAGTCTTCACCATGGTGAATATTCATTTAACCCTGCAAAATTAGAGGCAGTTTGATAGTTACAATGTCATGACTGTGTTTTAGGGAATCTGAGCTAGCATGTCTAGGCCATAGGAACATACAATGTTTTCCAGCTTTGTTTAGAGTTCTCATAACCCATTTCACAGGTTAGATACCTAGGTCTCTTGTCCAACCATCCTAGTCATGAATTTATCAAATTCCATCCTAAAATCAAGTAGGTCATTAACTCTAGCCACTCCTCTTGGCATATAGTGGAGGAGCCCCTAATGATTAGAAGTCATTTTATGATTTCCAGTGATAATTTATTTGTACTTTCAATACTGTCTATCCCAGAAACTTCTTGCCTCAGTTGGCAACACAGGTGGTTTGTTCCATTCGTTACTGTTGTAGACCATTTCTGTGCTGGTTGCAGAACCATTTATAGAAGAAGGGTGATTTGACTCCTGGTTTTGCCAGGTTCATCTTGTGTGATGACTTGAACATATCATTGCCTCTTTGGGAAATGGCTGTTACTTGCTATTTATGTATCTTCCCTGGTGCATCCAATGCATGCCTGCATATGTCAGTCCTATACACTTTGCATCCTTCTTCAGACTACTTAGGAAAAAGTCTGCTTTTGTATTGTGTAGCACTGAGTTCCCTGTTTTCTGATTCTTACCTGAAGCTGCTGCCTTGAATGTTGTAATCTCTCTGCCTACATTATTGTGTTGCTGAACCTAGTGTCCCAGCCCCAAATGAGTCCAAAATGACCAAGCTACCAGACACTGTTATTCCTGTCAGTTCTTAATTTAATCAGGTAAACAAAACAGAACAGCACAGAGTCGCATAAAGGTCTTCCCTAAGCTCCACCTGGATGAGAACAAAAAGGTGAAAAAAGATAACATTTCTATGCAAAATACAATTATCTCTAAGTGCGAAGAATGGAAGAAGCAATGTGCATGGACAGTGGTGTAGATGCAAACACATTCTTGAGACAACTTCCACAGTGCCCCAAGAAATGTCTTGACTTTAAATTGAGAAGCCGTCTACCTACTAAAAGGAGACTCACTATCCAAGCAGAAAGTGTTTTTCTCTAGAGGAACTATGGGGTAGAATTTCTCTTGTGCTAAGTTTTCTTTACAGAATTATTCATCTGGCCTGTTTCAGGCATATTTTCTAGAATTAGATTAATCCTGCCCAAGATGCCTGTAGCTATCTTGAAAAGATCTCTATCATTTTTTAAGGGAGTCAGGAATGACTACACGTCTGGATTCAGTCAAATCCTATTTTCTGTGTCTGGTTCCCCAAGACCTCTCTGTTTTCCTTTGACTCACCTAGCTTGTATTTTTGTCAAGCAAGACAGGCTTTTACTCTAAAAGTAAAAGTTAAAAATTGAGCCTTTAAAAATATAGTTGTCTCTTTGTCTTTCTCCAGATCTTATTTATCTGTCTCCCAAGTCTGTGTATATGTGTGATCTCAGGAAGAATAGTTGAAAGAAAAAGCTTATTTTCAGCTGAACCTAATGACCATCCAGTCTCTTAAAGCAATCTATTCTTTGTCTCATTTTGTTCTTTCAGGGAAAGGCAGAAGGACACACACACACAGACAAAAAGGATTTTTTTTTTGGGTGAAGTTTCCTGCTTGCAAATATAAAGATGGAAGCCATTTTATAAGGCTTTAACAAATGAAATATTTGGGCCCATGTTTCTTCTCAAAACCATGCAAATTTGTCATTGTCAACATGTAAATGGATTGGGAGTAGAATAAGATTCAGCAGCTTTGTTCTAGCTGTATTGTACCCAAGGAGCTGTTTATCTGTGTTCAGAGCTGAAATGCTGTGCATTTCATAGCAGTCAGCAAAGGTTTTTATATGAGGAGCACCTACACAGCTTCACATTTAGGTTTTTTGCAGACTCCTTATTCACAGTTTGGCAGCTTCTAAGATTTCTTTGTATGATGGAAAAAGGTATCTAGTGTATTAAAATAACATTTGAATATTATCAGTTGGAAGTCATTCTCTATAATGTTCTCTTAATCGGAGATTTTTAATTAAAAATGCCAACCCTTTTAAAAATTGTCACACTAAAATTCTTGTTGATCTTGATTTCTTAAAGAATATTTCTCAGAAGAAGAGTAGATAAATGAATGGTACTTTTTGGGTAATCAAAATGAGAGTTTTGCTATTAATTAACCCTCAGCTCTGAACCTTGACCTATGGTGTGGGGTATTCTGTAAAAACTGTGGCAATATATATACTTTTCAAAATATATCATATATCCTGTTTTCAGTATTCTGAATCCTAGACCATTGCTAACATTACCTCACAATGTTGAAAAAGCTCTTGCAAATTCTGCAAAAGGAATCTCCACAGGAAAATATTGAGCTTCCTTTATTCAAGTATGGGGAAATGGGGAGCCATATCTTTATTTCACGAATGGTATGAAGCTATTATTTACAGAGCTTTCTAAGCCTCTACTGTTGTTATACCCTCAGGCTTCTCACTGCATGTCATCTGTACTGCAGGTGTGATTTTTATCTTTGTTTCCGATTCAGTCCTAAAACCACCCTAATCCAGCTGTAAATGGGTCATTCAGCCTAAGTGGTCAAAAGTAACTACATTTTATTGTAGTCATATTGCTTCTTTTACGGTGTTGACTACATTGAATTAATATTTGTCTACAGAAACTTGCAGAGTTATCTTAACAAAGCCAGCCTGTGGGCAGGTGGATCAGCCCATCTAACATGGACCTTCAGCAAACAACTCTCACTGTCTTGTCCATCAGTGTTGCACATGAAGCTCTTAAAGGCATTCACTGCCATGCTAGTAGAGACCGGAAAGTCCTCATTTTAGAGCCAGAAAACTGAACCAAACAAACATCAAGTCCCAGATTCTAAGTGGCATTTAGACCTCTAAAAACCCTAGCAAATCCTTCTACTCTTGGACAATCTAAAATTGAAGAGAAAACCTGCAGAACTATTTCTTCCATCCTATGACTGCCAAAGCACACTTCCCATTTAGGCTGCTCTGAAAGAAAGAAGCAAAGGACTCAGCAAAGTTATTCTCAGAATAATATTCCAAATTATTTTGATTGAGTCTTGAGGTTTTTCAAGCTTATGTAACAGGTGGTAGTCTTGCTCCAAAGCTCAGTATCTGCTTGAGGCACACAGCCAAGAGTCTTAAAACACTAATCATACACTACCAGCTACAGGCAATCATACAGGTTTTCCCAGGTCCCTGAAAATAAAAACCACAGTGTACTGGGGGAGTGTGTCTGCAGAGATACATGAAAGTGGGTTAAAAGCACACAGTACTTCTTTCCATATGTATTTGTGTTTCTCTTCAGTAAAGTTTTCATTTAAGCCTACAGATAAAATAATATCTTTTTGTTTTAAAAAAAAGTCATTCTACAGAATATATGAACATAATTTTTGATATTTTTGTCTACCGCATAAGAGAAATTTTGTGATAAGAACTTACATTTTTTTTTCTTGTTATTACCTTTTTCATTTAGAAATAAAACAATAGAAATATTTGAATGATTTACTTCTTCACATTCATTAAAGAGTCTGTGACTGGACCTGGCATTTGTACAATGAGAAACCGATGCTGGTTTTTGATACATGCATATAAACCACTGGACTGAACTGCCAGTGTGTGTTTGGGTGTGCTACCTCCAACCTTTTTGTTTTTCAGAGGCAGAATGTGCAAAAGAAATGAGAGGAAACAAGAAGGAGGCTAAAGGAAGGAGCAGGGGACTGATCAGTATTAAGAGAAAATGACTATTATAAAAAAATACCATTTCTGAGTCAACAGAATGGGTTAACAATCATACTTGTCAAAATCCCTGATAACAAGGATTTTTTATTTTTTTTTACCTTTATTTTCAATTAGACATTGTTGCATGGGAATGCCCCACAAGACCCTCAACAGTAAGTCTGCCCAGAAGTGTTCTAATTAACAGTACCAAATGGTCTACTATGCTTTCAAGCTAATGCCTTCTATCTGGCTGTTCACTGGCCATCATGTATCATTGTTCAGCGAATGACAGCAGTCAGGTTATTAAAGGTGTAGATATTAAATTAACAACAGTGGTAAACATTGTAGCTGTACTTCACATCTCAGCAGAGCCAATGAAGTGGATGACACTGAATCCATGCTGATATGCTGCAATGACAGATGGGCGTCATTTAACACAATACATCAGTGGGCAACCCACGTACCACAGCTGTCCTCCACTAAATGAATTAGATCAGGGTAATTAATCTAAGGCAGAAAGTATTACTAAAGTGGGTCTTAAGCGGAATTAGAAACGAATAAAATATCCTGTTAAAAAAAAAAAGGAAAAAAAAAAAAAGAAAAAGGAAAAAAGGGTTCAGTGCAGCAGGAGAGTGGAAATGATTGCAAAGTTTTTTAATTCCACATGCAAAATACAATGCCCATCTCCTTGTGTTAAGAAGTATATAACAAGCCCCCTTTTGTTCTCCAGTATTTTATCATAATCTCTTTTGTCACCACATGCTACAAGGGAGGCAACAACAACAGCAACATTAAGGGATCATGGCCGAGATGATACATTTGACACAATACTCTAATGCAAGAAAATCCTATCACATTTATTACTTACAAGTACTACTGATGGAATTATTCCTTGTTACAGATCCTCCACTGATAGTGATCAAGCTGTTAAATTTCTATGGTATTTTATCTGAGGGATTTCTTATTTCTGTTTTTGACTGGGGGGAGTAGTTGTAAAAAAACCAAAACAAAACAAAACAAAAAAACACTACAAAATTCCCTTTTCTTCACATGAAAGTTGCAGCATTTCTACATGATCGTTATTCTTCCTCTCCCGCCTCCCTGCCACCCACCTGTATTGGGTCGAAAAAAGACCACAAAAATGGACTAAACCAAGTTTGTGTTGCTGCCATACTGGTTGCTTACAAAAATACTTCAGCACTTTAAAAAATACATTGATATTGATGTTCTATATGAATACATTACAAGTTGTTTTCTGATTAAAACCAGATCAATGAGATGTGTGTTTGTGATTATAAGCAGCTTAAATATCAAAAGCTTAAAGCCAGGGTATATAAATTCATCCTTAAATGCAGTCAATTTAAAGGGCAGTTGTAGAAGAGCAACAAAGAACTGCAGCCCTGAAAATTTCATTGTTAGCGTTGCAGGTTCTGTATTAATTCTGTTCCACTTCATTTAGCGTATGACATCTGCAATGGAAAATATCCCTAAAGAATGTCTCTGACAATGGCAAGCATTGATCAAGTGTCATGTACTTGCTTGATTCTGTCAGCTCACTTGCAGCTTCCTCTTCATTCTTTTCCCTTTGCCTAAGAGAGCCATCATCCTTTGAAATACTTTCTTCTCTGTAGGTAGAGACTGAGATTTGCTACTGGTTTTAACCTGTGGGTGGAAAAAGGAGACAGGGAAGGAGAATTATTTTGGGAATAGGTATAATAGAAATGATCATGTTAGACTGGTGTACTGAAAACATATGTTGCTACCAGGCTGGCGTGAACCTACAGGCAGCTCCTGAAATATACTGATTTTTGTGATAGTCAAGTTTGAAAACAAGCCACAGTATATATGGGAACTCTTCAATATATTCTAAAATCCATCTGAATTACTAAATACATATTTACTTTTGTTTGGGTATACCCTTAATTGTGAAACAAACCTTATTCTCTGTGAGTATTGTAAGCTCTGTTAGCCTCTCCATACTGGTAAACTGGAGTAGTCTTATGAAAAGATTATATGGCATGTGCTTGGAAATTCCAGCATAGCATACCTTGTATATAACTTGTTTTTCACATGTGTAAGTACTTTAAGAATGACAGAGTGACAGGCCCTCAGTTATTTTTAGTTAATACTCATACTTTTTCTACTTGTGTGTTACTTTTTCTCTGGCATCGTGCAAAATGTCCATCCAAACCACTAGCACTATCTCTTACTAATCCATTCCTGCTTTCTTTATTGTGTTCTCCTCTTCGGTTTCTTTGAAACACAATTTACTTCCATGCACAAAACCTAACTGCTCAGATCGGCTTTTTCCATGCAGCTTTGAGCATGTAACAGATTTCCTCTACTTTTATTTTCAAGATGCAGCATGACCCTTGCCTGTCTAGTTTTATGCTGGTGGAATTTTCCTTTGCACAGGTAATCATGGTATGCCTTTCCTGACCAAAGAGACGTTCCTATTTTCTTCTGGCTTCATTTCTTTCCTGATTCTCACCAGGAAATCAAATAGCAGTGCCTGAATCAAACAGCATGTGGGGTGTTATGACACCTTAGAACTTATTCCTATGCAATATATCCATTTTTTCAACCCATACACATGAATTTCTACATAATATCATTTTTATCCTTGCAGACCTTCCATCACTGAGGAGGTCTTGTTTTTCACTACTTCACTCTTACAGAAAAATCCTAAATATTACAGCTCTTTGAGATCAGGGTCCATACACACCCAGGGTTTCAGATACAGTCATTGCTATGATTATAGACATACTCACAAATAAAGCATGGACTGCAATATATACTAAAATGTGTACAATATGTAGTCTGTGAATTTGGGATAAAATAATATGCTTTCACTTTTTCTTTATGACACTTGTTCTGACTTGCAGAAACCTTTATGCCTATGAAAGAAATATCCGTTCCCTAAAATTATGCTAGCAATTGGGAAAGTTGCAGATGTTTCTTTGTTGCACAGGACACTGGGAACTGAATGGAGACAATAAATTCACTCCATATAGATGACTGAAAAATTTCGGACAGCCATAACTTCAGTTTCTTCTGATTCGATCCCAAGTTGAATTGCTAGCTTTGAGGTGAAATGCTACAAATGCCACTTTACTACTATCTTCTCTGACTTGGCCTTCAGAAAATGATCCAGTTTTTGCAAACCTTTGAAAATTAGCATCCGTAACAAAGTATAATCAGCTACCTTGCAGAAAAATCATGCATAAACTAAGTTAGAAATAAATGATGATTTATCAATGTGTCAGATGTCAGGTAGTGATGGATGAACCACAAGGATGTAATGGTTCAGCTTGTATACTCATTGAAATGCTGCATCTTCATCAGCAATATATTCCTATAGCTTCTTTTGAAATTGAGCTGAAAACCTTAGAACAGGGGTGTCAAACTCATTTTCATCGCCAGTCACATCAGCCTCATGGCTGCCTTCAAAGGGCCAAATGTAATTTTACGACTGTATAAATGTAGGAGTAGCTACAGTCCTAAAATTATATGCAGCCCTTTGAAGGCCCCCAGTAAAAATAAGTTTGGCATCCCTGCCTTAGAAGAAACAACTGCCAATTTGCAAACTCCACAGTCTCATAGCGCCCAGACTTTGACACAACTTATCTCTTACAAGTTGCCTGAAATGTATAGTGATGGAGGTTTTATCTCCTATGCTGACTGCACTAAATTCAGAAGACGGTAGAAGTTTTATGAACTTTATTAGATATTCATGCATTATCTAGCATAAAGGAATCATCATCATGGTAGCCTTTAGTTAATTTTACAACATAAGAATTAATGCTGAATATAATAATGATCTTTTAATGGAAGTGAATGTTTCTCCTAATATGTCTTCTTTCACAACATAACATTGCAGTGTTCAGACCACAAGTGCTAGAGGAGACATGGATATGCTATCTCAGGATGAAGAGAGATTGTATAGAGATGAAATAACATCACATTGAACTTTTTTTGGTGTCTTTTCAAAGAAATAGTGACACTTCTCAGCACTGGTAAAAGCTGATATACAGATATGAATTGAATTCCTCTGTTTAACTACAAAACCACTTCACCTTAGACTAAAACATATGATTCATCAGTCCCACAAGGAATTATCATGAAAGACAGAGAGTACAAATCACTCTTCATTACCATTTAATTCTATATGTAGTTTGTCGAATCAAGCCAGGAAGGTTACAATGTGATGTGAGCCATGATCCATGGGGAACGGAAGAACTAATCAGAATATGATCACATAAGATTTCACAATCAGCAGATGATAATATCTCAAAACTGCTGACTTCAAAAGAGGAAAAATTATTTCAAATGGCATTGCTAAACTTCCACCGCAATCTACCTGGCTTTTGATTTTGCACTTCAACTATTCTTTTTTCTCTTCTACACCATCATCATTACTCTTACTTTTACATAGTATTTTCCATATGGAACTGGAGGTAATTTCTGATTCTGTGTTTCTATAAGAAAAATATTTCTTAACCTCATTTATAAGAGAGGTCCTCCTATTATATAATCTCTGACCTATGTTTGAGGAGAGAAATTTCTTGGCCACCATTTTCAAAAACATTACGAGACATTAAGATAATTTGTTTATGAAATGTAACTTTAAACATTTCAGTTCAATTAACTGGGGAATATTGAGAATTATTTTTGTACAAGTAGGATACTGCAGCAAAATGGAAATTCATTTGTTTTAGGATCCATTTTCAATATGTGTTATTTGATGTATTACTTCAGGTTTCCAAAATAGCTCCCTTTACATGCATAAGTTCTTGAAGTGCCTATTGTATGGAAACAGAAAATTAAACTGAACCAAGCTATGGAGACTATTTCAGAATCTTCACTGCACTTACTAAGTTTCCAGGGCTTTCTCTTATTGAATCAATACAGTATTTCTAGAGTAATGCCATAATAGCGCCTCATGTCAGGCCTATGTTAAATCTTTAGTAAGAGCTAAACAATATTTTCACTTACAGGCAACTGCAAGGATTACAAAAGGCTTGTTTGGTCCTAATATCTTATCAGAAGATGTCAGGTTAAATGGTCATGACCTCTTCTTTTCCTGACCCAGTTTGATGAGGATAATTAATGCCAACATTAGCTCCCAGCCGTCTTCGCAATCTTAACAACTGTAAGTATAGTAATGCCGCTGCAAGGCGAGTATAGAGAAGCATGACTTTTTGTGTCCTTTTCCCTTCTTTACGTGCAAGCGTAGGGCTAGTCTCAATAAATCTGTGTGATATATTTTATCATCCTTGACACAAGAACTGAGAAAGCATATTTAATTCCTATTGGAGATGCATGTGTTTTCATTCTGGGAGGTCTGGTCCACACATTTTAGTCCCCGTGGTGGGTAATCTATTTTATTACAGGGGGTGTGAATAAAGCTCACCTAATTTTCTGCTGCAGTGCATCTTTCTTGTTTCTGTGTCTGTTGAAACGAAAAGGCTGCCTGCTAGGCTAGTTTAGCTCTGGCGTACTGAAGCTTGAGGAGAGAAGTGTGCTGGAAAACAAGACATAAGGATGAAAAAAGGTCAGGAAAGATGAATAAACTAATCAGAATCAAGTACTTTACTCATCAGAGGAAACAATCCTTTATTTATTCTACTCTGGAAGGAGATCAGTAACTCACTGTTTTTGCCTGTCAACAATTATCAGGTCTTAATATCTTAAAACATATAATACTCTAGATCTTGGATAAATCTCCAATACCAAGTAAAGAAATAAACATTTTGTTTGCAAAACAAAAGTAGGACATTCACCAGGTTCCAACTCTTGCATTTTTGAGACAAAACAAAATATTAATCTGAGGTAAATCTATATGTTACTGCAGGTCTTTCTATTGGTTCTTACAGGCTTTGAATCAGGCCTCTGATGTATGATTTATTTCTTAAGGAACTATTTTTTCAGTCCTTTTCCTTTATTCTTCCACATCTTCTGTGTCTATTTTCTTTAAAATAATCTTGTTACATTTCATCATTGTGTTTTCTGGTCCACAGAAATCCAACACTAGAATACATATTCAGTGGAAACATTTCACTGATTGTAGTGGAACTGACCCATGGATTTGTTTTGCTAATTACAAATATTTTATTGAACTGGTTCTGTATGTTTCATTAGAAATAACTCAGCAAGGAAATTCTACCAGGGTGAAAGTAGAGCACAGATCCACTGAAGTTCTCCACACCAGAAACGAGAAAACTTGTAGCAAAGATTTAAAACATCATAACTTATGCCAACAAGTGAAACATACTGCTGAAAGTGTTCTCAGCATTATTCAGAAATGTAAGTATACGATTCTCAGCTTTTATAGACTGACCCAAGGAACTTGCCATAATTACTATTCACAGGTCACTTACATTGCTGGAATCATACTAGGTCAAAATTTCCTGTAGTTAACCTTTTTGTTTCACATGCTAACCTAACAAAATGTTGGCAATAATTTTAAATCTAGAAAAACATATATACATAAAGAATAAAGAAATTCCACAACCACAGAGAGGACTCACACTTCAATACTTTGCACTTTAGATATCCCTGTTTCAGATAGTAGCTTACACAGCTTTCAAATACATCAGTGAGTATTAATGTCTTGCAGCTTAGAATGGTTTGAAATAACAATATTCTCTAAATATTTCACAGAAGGGAGAAGAAAGAAAAGAGAACATCTTCTGCTAGGAGACAGGAGGATAGACAAAGAATGGTTGAAAGACAAAGTAGAAGAACGCACACTATCACGTTAATTGTATCATCTGATGCAGCACAGATGTCATTAAATTACTGTCATCTCCAATCAGAATTTCAGGGTGTGAATATTATACAAAAGAGGTGAAAGACATTTATCAGACTTAAATAACCTACAGTCCATCATTACAAAAAAACCAAACCAAAACAAACAAAAAAACCCCCAAACCACAACAAACAAAAACAACAACAAAACAAGACAAAAAAAACCAAACCCGAACAAACCAAAGTCAACTCCCTCAGCAGAATCTCTCCACTCACAGCAGTTGTTTAGGAATGAAGCAAGGTACCTTGCCTCAACTAAACAAACAGATCATGTTATACGTTACAGGCTATTTGGCTTACCTTGACCGTCAAATGTCCTTGCTATAACCCTACATAACCCTTTTCCATTTTCTCACAGGGATTTCCACTTCTAGTTTAAATGGATGAAATTTTACCTGTTTCTATCAGTGAGAGCTTTGCAGCTAGTAGCAAGTGAAAAAAACAAGATTTCAGTTGGTGTCTGTATGCCCCCTAATTCATGTCCTCTGATCCACATGAGCAATTCCCTTATGAGATAATTAAATGAGGCCGATGAGAATCTATTCTGTTCTGTTCATTGGTTCTCAGGCTGAAATCATCAGAGTGTAAGACCACCTGGCAGTAATACAGACCTAGCCAGTTATTGCTCCTGGCCATAGGTGAAATGAAGACTCTTACTGCTTGTCAGGAGGGCTTGACAGTGTCTTTTCAAGCTGTGGACTACACAACAGTCTTGGTCTCTAGGTGCAGAAGGAAGTAGCTGGAGTTGATGGTGAGGCTGGCTGCACCAGACCACCCCAGAGCTTATCTCTGTGGCAGCTGCCTCTCACTCTTGGTTTGTAAGCTGGCTGAAGAGCTGGTGCTGTGTATCTGCCCACGAACTATCCTGAGAGCTCTCTATCCTCTCAGCTGTGTGGGGTGTCTTGTGGTCATTCAGCCATTTGAAGACTTTGGTTGATATACAGGGAAAGTTGTCCACCCCTTTGTATTAAATGACACTACTAGCATCTCCTTAAAATACCTTGTACTTATTCTTCAGAGGAGAATTGTGTGCAGTAAAGCATTCAGCTGTCCTAGGTATCTGGCGTTGTTTTTCAGTGTACACACTGTTATTTTTTTCTGTTAGAGCTGGCAAGGTTGAAGAAGTGCATGTTGACCTGGTCATTTCCTTGCAGAAAACAAAAGAGAAGCTTTTTTTTTTTTGGGAAACAATTACACAAAGAAAGGGCAATGGCTTTTCTGACCTGTTCTGGTAGGGCACTTCATTCATATTGATAAAGGGAAGAAAGCCATGCAGTATTTGTCTGTTGGTAGGATTTGAGTCATTGGTGAAGTTGTGGTGTGATGTAATAAGAGACTAGATGAAATTGATTCAAAATAAAAGTCATCAAAACATACTTTCAAACAGAGCTCTTAATAATGTTACTCTTGTATTCTCTTTTATAATTAACATCCAGTTTTTATCAGACTTCTTTCTAAAGTCTAAATAAATGCCTCTGTTGTGTGGCTTCTGGCTTGTATCTTGCAGAAGATACAGGTTCTAGTTCATCATTAAAACCAAATCCCAGTTTTATGAGCCATATAAAGAATAAGGCTGCCCATGGCTATAACTGTGTTACTGGTTTTTATCTCACTACAGTCTGTTGGATGTCTCTCTAGCTATAAACCAAGTAATTTTACAAAGACCCTGCGGTGAATAGAGCAAGACTTTTGGCTTTCTAGTTATTTAGTTCCCTGTTTTCTCTGCTTTTTTCCAGGGGTATCAGATGCAAATTAGATTTCTAGTTTCTCTTATCTCTTTGTTCCTTCCAAAGCTGAGATTGATAGCTTTAAGGAGATCAAAGTCAACTTTCAAATGTATCCCAAATTGATAATCTCCAGACTATCATACACCTTGTACTCAGAACAAAACCCTAAAATCTATAATGACATGAGCATGGTAAATATGGTTCTTCTGTTAGACTAAGTAAAAGTAGATTATACGTGTTTTTTAGACTTCAAAAGCCTGTCCTTTTGGTTGCATTTCTTTCAGGTCTCAAAGGCACTGTGCACTCCCTTTTGTGCAAGAATAATAAAACAGACTGCAGCAACAACTTGAGAGGATCTTTTCCTGCTAAGATTGCAGTTTCAAAGATAAACGGACAAAACATTGTGAGAAAATAAAAGCAAGGGCATTTCTGGTTTATTTAATGTAAACATAGAAGTATAATGTGTGTCAAAACAAGCTCGTGCTTCATACCTAACTATAAACTGTGCTTTGTTTTAAATATACTGGCTGAACAGGTTATCAAAAAAGAGACCTAAATGAAGGGCCCTTATAGTCTCCTCCTATGCCAAAAAATGAAGGACAAGAATGTACATCTCCAACAGAGTGCAAAATTTGCAGGTCTAATTCAAAGCCAGTTCCCATTGACACTAATGAACAATGACAATATTTCCTAATGTCGATATTTTGTACAGAACTCCCTGATGCAAATGAGACTACAGTTGAGGCCCACAGAAAGTTGCAGGATCAGGAATATGTCAAAACCACTGGTGCAGATCGCACGTGTCCATGCTCCGTTGCTGCAGAATGGCTCTCCGGCAGCAGCAGGGCAGCTGGCGGGAAGTCATGTTGCTTACTGGCTGGCAGCCAGTGGCTCTTCTCTGTGCCCCTGTGAGCATAATATAATAACTAATCCCAGGTTTAGGAGGAGGTTTTATTATGTGTTCTATGGGAAAAAGTGTCAGAAAGAGCCGCATCCTCCCTTCCAGGAGTGCCTCTGAATATTTCTTTCACCCAACACTTATTTTGGAGTGCTCAAAGGCAGATGTTTGGAGAAGAAACAAACAATTTGATCCTTCCAGCTGTCCTTATGTTCTCTTCCAGAACACAGGGATGTTTCTGTGTACGTGCACGTGAGAGGAGGAAAATAATCCTGTTGTTCAGCGTGGATAAATACTTGTATGGTTTGTGCAAAAAATTATTTGCATGGGATAGTGCATGGTAATCTGCTTATGGACTAAGAAATACCTTCTTTCCAACAACCTGCCTTGCTATTATAGTAGTCAGTGACAATTTGATCCTATGTATGCTTACAAAATATATGCTATGTTATTGTCTGTGAAGTGCTGGAAGCACTTGCATATTTCCCTTATGGGAAGTCTATCATGATGCAACAGATCTCATCAGACAGCACTTCTGGGAAATAACAGACTTCACACAGCACTAAAGCTAGAAGAAATAGAGGAGTTTGGGTGTTTTTACACTTCAAAAGGTCTTAGAGAAATACCCTGTGAAAACACTAGATTGCCAAAAGAATTCCTGTCATTGACTAGCAAAAAAGCAGCAGCCAGAGTGTGTTATCTCACTTTGATAACTGCTGTGTCCCAACTCCCACCTATAAAGATAAGAAAGTGCGTTAGTCTCTGGTGTAGTCACTTGCTGAGACTACCAGTAAAGGTGCAAATTGTTATCAGTTGTCATTACCCGGTATGTGTTATAATCTAGGTCTAAATGGAAAAATAATGTGGGAATCAGTGACTTGTCCATATAAACTGAAACTGATTTGTGATCATAACCACATTCAACTAAAATCCATGTCTGTGCCAGGCTGAAGTGAGGAATGTCATCCAAAGAAATTAGTAAATCTGATTACCTCTGTAATACAACTAGGCTTTAAAGAAAAGTTGGAAGATGAAGAGCCAATATTTTTGTTTTCAGTCCACAATTGCATTTAATTAAAAGAAGAGGGAAAGCAAGGAGTAAAAATTACACTAAAAACAAGAACAGGGAGTTGTTTTCTCACTCACCATTGTCTTGACAAAAATAAAAGCCTGTTCCACATCAGAGTCCTTCAGTATCAGCCTCTCCTGTCACACTCCGGAGCTCAGCAGAACCAGAGAAGATAAGGTGGTAAGAGGTGGGGAACTGAACTCTTGTTTTCTTATTCCAGGTCTGCTGACATCTGTCAGCAGTTACATGGTGGGAAGAAGGGAATATATTTTGAAACTTGCCAAAATGGCTCTAAAACATCATCAGTGGGTTTGCTCTGCTGGTTCCATCTGTCTGTGCCTCAGTGAACAAGCAAGGTATTTTTAAGCCACCTGCTGTTGATACAGTGGTTTCTTTTTTGCCAGAGTGGTATGCAGACTTGCAAGATCAAAGTGTTGATCAGAATTCAGTGGAAGGCTTAGTATTATCTCTAAACCTTAAGTTGCTTATCTAGATTCCCGTTACAGTAACCCATGATGGGCTGGAACATTTTCTGAAGTATTCATTTTACACCACAGTGACATTACTGTTCTAACTACAGATGCTGCCTTTGATTATAGCAAAATTATAGTAACAATGTGGATCTTTTTTTTTTTTTCTGTATTCACTCTCACTCAGGAATTAGACCAATGTTGACTAAGGAAAGTTGAACTAAACAACACTTTGTTCCTTCTTTCTTTGATGCTTGTAAAGAATAAAAAAAAAAAAAAATTAATGGAGTTTCTAGCACTGACAACAGGAACCATGATGTGCATCATCAAACGCTTGAGTGTTTCCAGTAAAAAGAGGAGAGGAATAGAACTAGGGAAGCCGTAACTGTTCTGTATCTTCCAATTGTTGCAGAGCCCACTGCTGCACAAACTGAAAGTTTACTCAACCTCAACAAGGTATTTTTCCAATAATTCAATTTTTGATCTTTTTAAAAGGATAGGTAAGAACTCTGTTGGAAGAAGAGCTTCAACAGTAATTGTAAAGTTGTAATACTTTCTGTATTTTTCTATTTATTTGAGGCACCACTCATACATCAGTCAATGTTTTAACAATGATTTCTATGGAAACAGGACTTAGCTTTTGCTGCACAGGAATTCTCCATTCCATCAAGTATTTCTACTATTGAAGAAGTAAACCTGGAATGTCAGTCAGTATGGTAAATTTATAGTTACAAGTATGAAAGAGAAAGTTTTCTTTACTTGTAGTACTCCTTTTTCCAAATATCTTATTCAAAATTTTGTAAAAGATAGCAAGTTTCAAGAGCTATTTTGAGTATTTCCAAGGGAGATAAGATTCAAGGGATAGGCATTCCCTCCCTGCCAAATATTCCCTAGAGTGAACAGAAGCCAAGCAAAAATTTGTGAATTCTTTGTTTGGTGTAGTATATACAAAAGTTTTGGGGGTTGTAAATACTTGTGTAGGCATACATATATGTCTGTGTAAACAAACTAAGAAAATAAAGTAAAAAATTCAGTTATTGCCATTTGAATATTTTAAAAATGAAATAATCTCATTTCAAAGTACTGCTATTAGTTTGATATCAAGAAGTGAGAAAAAAGAAACTTTGGGAGACTGTAAGTATGTCTGAAAATATGACTATAAATATGAAATATTACTCTTAAATGAGATATATTTAACAGTTGGGAGAAAACAATAAAGCTTCCTCAGCACAATTAATTTGAAGATAAAATTATACTTGGGGACACTGTTCCATTGTTTACCTCAAAACTCTCCATGACAAGGCAAGGTGTTGTCTACAGTTTAGCAGCCTTTCAACAAAGCAAGCTGCTATCAGTAACATTGTCAAATGTATTTTGATTTTATGCCACATGTTAGCTCACTGGTCTACCTTTGATTGTAACTGGAAATCAGGAGCCAGGAGGAACTGTTTCTTAGAGTGATCTTTGTCAGTAGCTTCCAGTCAGTTACAGAATTTCTTTATCACTCAAGCTGTAAACTGTAACCCTTGTGGTACATAATCTAGCACCCTGATATCTGTGAGGACACCTACATAAAACAAAGGACTAATGGATTACTAAGAACTGTGTCACAGGCTTGGCCCACTGTTACAGTAGGTAACACACCAAATACTTAATCTAAGGAGGTTACAGAACATCAGTCCTCTTCTCATTTGAGGTTATTTATTCTTCTTGGTCATAACAGACTATTTATGTCTTTGGATCTCCCCAAGCACTTTGTTAGTACATGATATTGTTAGGTAGCTTATAGTAGTGAGCCTCCAGAGCAAATAAACTGGTCCTGTGGTAAGCATTACAGTATAGGCATTGCTAATTATTTATTTCCTGCTGTTAAGCAGAAAACAGGCTTGACTGCCCTCACAACAGCTGCAGCATTACAATGTGTGAAATACTATGAACTTTATGTGCTAGCTCTCCTGAAGAGCTCTGGGGGCAATGGGTAATACAAGCAGGTAGACTAGTTGTTAGAAGAGCCTTCTGAAGAGTCCTAGTGCATCAGCAGCAATTAATGCAGGTGGTATTTTAGACAAGGGAGCTAATGAGCTTTAATATGCATGCAGGTGAGGGAGTGCTGAATCAGTAGAGCCATTAATGAACCTATGACAGCCTAATTAGCTACAATTTAAAATCTATGGAATCTAATCAGAAGAGCTGAACACTGCTGCAAATCTGTGTATGAATGAGTCTTTCTAAATACTCCAATCTGTTGCTTAGTCACTGATTGATAGTAATTGCTTTTTTTCCTCTATTGTGTATAGGAAAATGCCCAATTTTGTTCTGATAGAGGAGGACACAACATTGAAGTTAAATGCCTGAGATGTTTGAGTACTTAAGTTTTAATCACGAGATGTTTTAAAAAAAATCAAAGTAAAATTAATTTCCAGTTCTGAATATAGATGATTAAAAATACACCACCAACTTTTCATGTATTTAGCTGGCAGAGATTATATGCTAGTTAATCAACTCCAAATAGTTTACATGAAATTAAAGATAGAACTACAGCTAAAGTAGCATAAAATACACATATTAATATAAGCACTTCTTTATATAGGAATTTTATTAAACTCCTTAGATGAATGATTTTTAATACAACCAAAAAAGAATTTTCCTATAAAAGGAGAGCTATAATACCTCCTGAATGTTATTAAAAATCTAAAAAAAAAAAGGAACCTATTATGAAATTATATTTTCCTTTTCTAAAATCAGTATGGGAAAAAGAGTATTCAATGGTGCACTGTAGGGGAAATGCACAACAAAGCTAAAGGATATGTCCAATATTCTCAGTGAGGTATGAAGGATTCTAAAGGAAGCTTTAAACAGCCTGAAACACACTGTATTTTGGCTTGGTTTGAGTGCTCACATCCTACTCCTTTATGCAGATTAAATCCTATAAGAATTTTCCTTTACTGGCCAGCTATCTCTTGCACTAGTACTGTAGGCAGACCTATATTATGTTAGTGAGCAGGAAGTTGCTGAAGAAATGAGGATGCCTTTTTTTGGCTCAATCCACCTATCCTTGGTATCCTTAGTAAACTTCACTGTACTGAATATGAACATTAACAGGAATCTACAGGGTAAAAAACATATATGACTAATTTTTGAAGTCATAGTGTTCTGTGTCACTACAGACATTTTCATTTAGATACAAAGTATCTGAAAACAGAAAATGTGCAAAAGAGTTTTCATAGCTGATGCCCATGAGCTTCAAATTGCTGTTTATTGAAGCCTGTGTGCACAGCAGGTAGACCAGAAAAGAAGAAAGAGGGAAAGGGCAAAGAAGGACTTTAAAGACAATTTACACCCTAAAGATTGTTTCTTTCTTTATGTGGTTCCATGGTAATTGAGGACACCTGATGTTCTTAAGATCCCAGCTTCCTTCCCTTGCCACCTTGCAGAAGATTTAGGAAAATACAGGGGGAAAGTACTGTACAGGAGAAGCTATCAGCTCCGTTGCTTGCTTTCTCCCCACCTCAAAGCAACTATATTTCAAGCAGAAATTGGTCAAAGAAACCTACTTTGTTAAAGATTTTAAACTTCATTTTCATAACTTATGTTAAGCCTCTGTTTCTCAGAGTTAGCATAAAGAACTGCATTTTCAGCAAGGCAGTGTTATTGAAAAGAGGTCACATACATTTTCTTAAAGACGTTCTCCAAAGGTTAGTGAGAAGCAGGTAAGAAAAGGCTCTATTGAGACACCTGCTACCTGACAAGCTCTTAGAGACAAACACAGGCTTCAGGCCAGGTGTGGACTCTGAATAGCTGTTTGTGAATCTCTTTCAGATCAAGATGCACACAGTGATGATGCCTCTTAACAATTCTGAATGAAGAATAATACTGAAAGAATCACCATCTGATCACAGACAAATCATAGACAGAAGAAATGGTAAAATCCATTGAACAAATATTTTGCAAGGAATGATATCTTTGACTATAATCATTACTGCAGCTAACAAGTAATTTGCTGAAGCAGCAACACCAGCTTTACTGCAGATGAACTTTATTTCTGGTGTTACGTTTTTTTGAGATCATAAAGAGATATTGAAGTCTGATTTCACATATCCCAACTGCACATTTTTTTTATTTTGACAAGATGAACAGTCATGTATCAATAGGTTCCATTTTATACAGGTTCTTTACTTTGCAGTTCTAGTTATTGATTTATACAGCAAAAGGAAGAGATAAATAAGCATTGGGCCCAATCCTGAAGTCTTTTATTCATGCGAACAGGAGCTTTGCTTGAATTTTGTATGCATAATCAGTCCCTAAGAGGTTCACTACATTTATCTGAGCTTTCTCTGAAGCAGTGAAATGTTTTAATTTCAAGGACATATTTGTTACAATAACCACATTGTCATAATTTTGTGGACATATATGTTACAATAACCATGTTGTCATGCAGTAGGCTACAGTCGAAATTCATCTTTCTCGTAGTTCTTTTGCTCTCTATGATTTTATATATATACGCACATATAAGTATTTACATTCACGAATATATTTACTGTGTATAATGTGAGTTTATCTTGCCTGGTTTTACAGTAATGCTAGTTAGTGTGCTCAGTTCTCAGATAATGATTATTACTATATTAATATAAATATTTTTCATGTAGTTTTGGTGTGTTTTTTTTTTTTTTTCCTGCACACAAACAGATCAGGGGTTTTTATCACTGTGGTCAGGATTGTCTGAGTCACATCAAGAATGAGAGTCCAGGACCTGACTGCTCCTGGACTCAGTGGGTAAAGGCAAGGATATCTGGAATAAATAGTAGAAGACAATATCTGAAAATAAGGCTTTCCTGTTCTTACTACCACAGAAAAGCTGACATGTTGGAATAGAAATGAGTACTGCTGGAAGAAGTCAGGGAGTCTGACTTTTCTCTTTGTACAGCATTAGCAGGCATGGTGGCTTTCCAAGGCTTAGCATAGATAAAGCAGGTAACTAATCTAGGTCTTCTTGAACAACATAAAATCACTGCATCCTTTGTCCCCAAGCCTGTTCCCAAACACAGGGGAGGCTTTGGGCAATATAGATAGCAAAGGATTTCTCCAGGTTGATAAACCTGGTTCACACTGATGAGACAAAAATCTCAGTGAGTGACTTAGAACTGAATATTTATAAAGATGAGGTTTATTTTACTTACATATGAAGCAATGGCCTGAAACAAAGATTGAGAATGCTCCAGGGTTCTGCACCTGAGGAGTAATAACCCCAGGCTCCAGTACAGGTTAGTGGTTGGCCTGCTGGAAAGCAACATTGTGGAGGACCTGGGAGTTCTGATTGACAAAAGATTGACCATGACTCAGCTATGTGCCCTTGTGGCCAAAAAGGCCAACGGTACCCTGAGGGTGCATTAGGAAGAGTGTGACCAGCAAGTCCAGGGAGACGATCCTCCCCCTCTCTCTGGTGATGCCACATCTGGAGTACTATGTCCAGTTCCAGGCTCCCCAGTTTAAGAAGGACAAGAAATTACTAGAGGGAGTCCAGTGGAGGGCTACAAAGATGATTAGAGACCTGGAGCACCTTTCATGTGAGGAGAGACTAAGAGAGCTGAGTCTGTTCAGGCTGTAGAAGAGAGGAATGAGAAGGGATTTTACCAATGCTTATAAATATCTGAAGAGTGGATGTCAAGAGGATAGGACCAGGCTCTTTCCAGTGGTGCCCAATGATAGGCTGAGGGGCAATGGGCACAGACTGAAGCATAGGAGGTTCCATCTAAATATGAGGAGAAACTTGTTTACTTTGAGGATGCCAGAGCACTGGAACAGGCTGCCCGGAAAGATTGTAGGGTCTCACTCTCTGGAGACATTAAAAACCTGCCTGGACACTTTCCTGTGTGATCTACTCTAGGTGAACCTGCTTTAGCAGGTGAGTTGGACTAGATAATCTCCAGAGGTCCCTTCTGATCCCAACCATTCTGTGTTTGTGTGATCTTAGAGTGGCCAAAGTAGTTGGCTGTTGCTTATTTGTAAATATAAGTAAACCATGAGCTACAGGGCTAACAAATATATCCAGGCTTACAGAGTCAATGATAAAAGCAGGTTGACAACAAAAGGATTTATGCTGTTGTTGCATCCACCATGTGTCTGACTAAACCTCACTGAGGCCAGTGGAATAACATAATATGTCATAGTAGAATGAGGCCCTGGAATGATTCTACCTGGTCATTAGGCAATCCTTGGCTTCTTTAAAAGATACTGTGCTTCTATGCAACTTTGGTTACCACCCTCATATGCAAATCCAACTCAAATACAAAATACTGCACAAAATCATGGATTCACAGCTGAAACAATGACTGGGCTGGAAAAGCAACTTTTAGAACAGCTCCATTATCCTCTTGAAAACAGGCTTACAGGAAATAATATAATATAAAATATAATTTAAAGAGGTCAGCAATGAAAGATGGTGAGCTCACTGGCATTTAAACTTGAGGGAGAAGTGACCTCTCACATGCTCCTATTTCAATGCATATTGGACACATTTGTTGAAATGGGAATGCAACATTATGAAGAATGAAGACATCAGTGAATAGTGCTATTTCACTAGTGCAATACAAGCTATATAAAACTATTTCAAAAGAACTTATTTATGTTTACTTGTTTGAAAATATTTTTATTTATTTATTTTCACACAGTGAAAATTTTACTTTTTGTAGTGTTTCCTGCTGGGGCATAGTTGAATACATTTATTTTAAGATGGCTGGTAAACTGTTTTCTTTCTGTACATCTCTGGTGATGCATTTTTTAATAAATCATTTTTAAGGTAGCTGTTCCAGTATTTTTCTTTTTATTTCCTGCTGTGGAGATGAGAGCTTTAATAAACAATTTTTTGAAGTGGCTATTTTTACATTTTTTCTCCTATATCCTGCTGTTACAGTGCTGTAAGCTTGTTACATGTTCATTTGTTTTAAATAGCTGCTGTTCCTTGTTTTTTTAGAAATTATTCTTGTACATTAGCCTTCATTTTTAGAATTTCCCTCTCTCCTCTAAATAAAACTGAATAGGAAAAGGCAGTGGAACAGACTTAAAGAAATGTCACTATTGCAATTCACAGGACTAGCTAACCTGAGGACTCACTTATAACAGCGTGTAACCATTCCATAGCACGTTACAGTGTTAACCACTAGTAGGTTCAAGCTTGTCACATTTGAAGTAATTTTACTAAGCTTGAGCTCATCTAATTATTTTGGTGTAGTTCACCACAGATCAAGTGCTTATGTGGAGCTATGGCAGTTCAGCTGATCCATGGTAACATTTCAGGATATGCTAACTCAACCATGGATTTAAATGCTGATCTCCATGTAGCAAATGGTAAGTGTGGTCATAGTAAAACTACTTCTAAACTTGTGTTTCATTAATTACTCTCTTGCCAATATGACACAATTTCTGGAAATGGTGACATATTTCGTGTTGGTTTTATGAACATTTTGAAAACTCTCATTTGGTCATGAAGGTTGTTATTTTCATATACAAATAAAAATATACTTTAAAGGGTTGAATAATTTGGAATATAATTCAATATGGCAGTGCAGTCAAGTCCGGAACCACTTGGAGAATAAAGAGAACAGCACAGTGAGATCAAAAAGCTGATGTGAGTAAGAAGAGAGGACTAGATACATACAACTATGAAAATAAGGGAAAACCACATAGATCTGGAAAGACTTAATTTCAGTCAACATAATCATCTAGAGGGTTGATACACAGTTGAAGCTAAACATTTTTTGCTCTTTAAATCTCTGGTCATTGAAAACAATCAATCAACCAAAAACCACACACACAAAAAACAAAACTGAAAAAACACAAGACAATCTCAGAAGTGTGATGTAGCCTAACCATTCCAGATACTTATCTTAGAACGGGATCATTGTTTTCCAGAGGCATCTCTCACTGCAGACAGTAGCTGTACGCTTAACTTTTGAACAAGTGAATTTATGTGAGACAAACCCTACTTTTTAATGCAGTTGTGTGAATCTGGAGGCCTTCTATGAGAAAGAAGAGCAGTTAAAGTGACTAGTGTTGTCTAAGGCCACATCTTACATTAGGTCCATTTTCTATGTTGTGATTATACTGGTTCACTGAATATGAATGAAGTTCTGGCAATACTGAACAGTGTAGCTAGTGTTAATAGTAATTTTAGATGGTTAGTCTAACTACCAGTTTCTAAGAGATATCTTGATTCAACTTACTTCTGCTTCTCCGATGAGCAATAGGTTACGATGGAGCACAGTTTGCCTATTGAAGATGCACAGTCTGTTTTTTCCCCGGCATAAAGAGTTGTTGTGTAGTATATAAGCCAGTCCTTGAACAGAAGTAGTCATAAACAGCACTGTGATCTGTCCTAACAACAAATTTTCAGGCAGTAAGTCTGGCCAGAGAAGATTAAGACACAGAGGAAACTCCCTCAATGCTTGCCAGGTACTACATAAAGACTTTGAATCAAAACATGAACATCAATACTCTCTATCTCAAGGGTACACTCCTGCAACCTAAGTTGAATAACCAGAGTTCAATTTATTGACCCCTGCCCTAGTATGGCATTGTGTTTTATCTCTCTAAAATATATTTACCTACAGATTAAATCATGCAGTGCACTGAAGGGAAGATACCTGTAAAAATACTCCTGTATTCACCTGTTTCTGCTTCATGACAGTGGTGTTTCAAGTTCTTTTTATAGTGCAGAGAGTTGAAAAGAGTTTTCTTTTAATAAAAGGGTATGTTGTGCTAAAACCTGATCACAGAACTTGCTTGGAGAAGATAGCCAAAGCTTTGCCTTTTGTGTACACAACAGACTTCATAATTGCTACTTTGTATTTGCAGAGAATTTGAAGAATCTGTGAAAATAAAGTACTTTTAAAAGCATTTGCTAGCCTTACTTCCCATTTTAATTCCTACCCTCATCAAATTAACTCCTCCAACTCATTTAATGCTGCATGGTCTGTAGGTAAGTGAAAGACATTCATTTGTCTACCTAGGCCTTTTCAGAAACACAAAAAAGCAATTACTATTCAGATTACGTGTAGGTTCTGGCATCACATTAATGCAGATTGAAAAGTGACTTCACTTGTTGACCAAATGCTGAGTTGATTAAAGTAAAATTCTAATTCAAGTTTGAAACAGCTTATTTTCATTGCAAACAGTATAAGAGTTTGTGTTTCCCAATCAATATAAGAGGAACATTTCTACTGACATCTGAAGAGTAGATCTGCTGGAGGTGGAAGGGGGAGCTAAGAAAGAGGTAGTGATAAAGTTGTTCTGCCAGAGGACCCTCATCTTCAAAAAAATAAGTGGAAACAGACACTATGAAGGTCAAATAGTCTGTCAGGAACTTCATTTAAATGAAAGTTCCAAAGAAGAAATGGTTATATAATTCTTCAAAGCTAGACATACCATTCAGGATGGACCCTTCTTGATGATTCCTTCTCAACTTGAGCTGAAATGTTGCGATTTCCTACATGGGCCTCAGTCCTGATGTAATTCCCGTCTTTTGTTCTATAAAATTCCTTTGTACTTCATAAAACCACATCTGTATTTCATGATGTATATGTTGGGAGAATCTCAGTTTGTTTTGTGTTAGCTTATCTGCTTATACTTCTTACAAAATTAAGTGTAATTTACTAATTATAATTGGAGGGCTCCAGAAATTATTACATGTTTTGCTATGTTATCAGCACCTAGGCATACACAAGGCATGAGTCAATATGCTTTGATTCTATAGGAAACCAAAAAAAAAAAAAGAATTGCCTTACTGGGGAAAATGGGGAAACACGGGTGCTTGAATACAACTGTGATAGGCTGGGATACAAATGTTTGATTACTGGAGATCAGAGTAAGTGTCAAATCAGTTTTCTCTGACACTTTTAAAATTTGCTTTGTTTTTATGCAGTGTGAGCATCTTGCTTGTTTAGGACAAAATATTTTGATAAGTTTTTTGACTAGAAAGAAGTGTTTATTGTAGACTATGTGGGAAAATTTATCAACATCTGAAAGAAACATTTTATGGACTTACTGAAATATTAAAGCTGTGACGACTGACAGAGACATGATTAAAAATATCAATTTTTTTTCAAAGACTGGAGATATCACTGCAAAGCAATCAAATTTGAGCCACTAATAATACCAGGCATTACCTCGTGCTGCCTCTATCTTTTTTATTTTTTGCTTCACTTAAATATGAAGATATCCTGTGTGATTGAACTATCGAGTACTGAAGAGTCAGCATTGCTGCTGCATTTGAAAGAGCTACATTGAGAACTTTATTATGTACATCTGAAAAGCAAAATCAGTAATTACAAACAACTTACAGGACAGCTGAATGTAGTTAAATCATTTACTTGCAACACATCCACAATCTTAAAATGCTTTAATATATAAAAATATATTCAGCAGCTGCAGTTCTTTTATCTGACAGGCACTCTCTCTCAAGCGTATTGAAACTCTTTTTTTTAGGAAGGTGTATGTGTTCCTTTATAACTAAAAGGTAACCACATGTGAAAGGACATATCTCTGATTGGTATTTCCTTGAAGCTGCTCTCATCACAGGTGACAGAGAACTGTGCAACATAATGCAGACAGTATTCCCTTCATCATCTTACAAATCACTGTAGAAATTGCCTATGTGATCTTAAGTGAAGGGAACAATAAGACTGTTATGTCAAAATGAACTGCTGAAATAACATTAAACCGTACTGTTATTAATGGATAAGAGAAGTCTGAAGATACAGAGATAATCAGAGATGCATAGACATCTCCACATATCTTTCATCATGTCTACAATGTCTGATTATCTCTGGATCTCCAGGCTTCTCTCTGCATATCTGGGTTTGGAACTTTATAAGAAGGACTCACACACCTTTCACACGGGAAATGTTTGAGTAGAATAAAGTTACGAATATTTTCCTATGAGCAGATGTTGATTCTTATATCACAGTTTTTCTGCTGAAATTTTTTTTTAATATCATGTACTGGTATCTTCTCTGAAGGATGTTTGTTTCTATTTTCAAGTCAAGTCTCTGAGCTCTTTGAAAGGCACAGTTATGCAGCAAGTAATCTGCTGGAGGCTTTGAGACTTAAAGTCTGTAACCTTGGGATACCCCATGTCTGTCTTTCAACCAACAGTTTACTCTGAAGTAGAGCTGTATTATCAGCTGAAAATTCAATCTCACTGTAGTTTAGCCCTTCCATTCTTCTTCACTGGTAATTACACCATGGGAAATAACTATTTAAATGGAAACCTGTGCAACGATTACATTTTTCAAAAACTGATTACAACATACAAGACAGTTTTCAATTTAAACTTCCAAGTTTTAATTCAAAACAACTTTATAGTAACAATTTAGACCTGAGAATGTAGACATTAAAGTGAAGCAACTTACATTCCAGTTATTTGTACTACTTCTTTATAAAATATTTTTAATATTTCTGAAGATTAAATTCTACCAACCAATGACTAATCATCAGAGTTGGGTAAACATTTCATAACGGACAAGTAATTTGAAAAACTCTGCCTCTGGTTGCTAAACAGGAGGGTGTAACACAAACATAGCAATGAACTATAGTATTCTATAATTTTAAGATTCGATAAATGATTTTAAAGAGATACTTTCACTATGAAAGAAGCCTAAAAGAGTCACATTTATTGTCTTACCTGATTTTAAAAAATATCTCTTTAGATACAATAGGCAGGAGGTATTTGATTTTGCTTACATATAATGATAAAAGTTGTTTAAAGATGACTCAAATAAAGAAAAAGTTGATTAGAGGAATGAAAAATGAAATGGTAAATGTGTCAATAACAACTGTTTTCTGAGAATTTCTGAAACTTTCTGAGCTTAGTCATTCACCACATTATTGTGTAGGTAAGGCCTATGGTAGCATAATTTTGAATTTATTCTCCTTTTACTTGAATAAGGTTACTGACCTCAGTGGAGTATTTCTTGGTTTATACCACTGTGGAAGTAGAATTGGCTTGGTGTACCAGTTTTTACCATCTCATTGCATGGCAATTTATTAATTGTAACTGTATACCATTTTGTAACAGTCTTATAGGATTAGTAATTATATTATATCTAAATAACAATAATTATTTTTTAGGATTGATATAATAACCTTAGTACTGGTTGGTTGCTAATAAAAATGTTATTTGTCAAAAAAAAGGGGGAAAAAAGTATTTTATTTTTATAGCTACGCATAGCAGAATAATCTTTGGATGAGTACACTCATAGATCATTTTCTATTTATTTATGATGATGTGGAGTCTCGGGTAAAACCAAACCAAACCAAACCAAACCAAACCAAACCAAACCCCAATACAAAACAAAGCAAACAAACAAAAAGAAAGAAATAAAAATTAAATAGAAGTACAATGTAAACTCAAACAGCGAGCAGCTGTTCTGTGAAGTATAACATATAATTCCATTATCAGTAAAAAAGGTCGTGGGCTTGATTCCTTACCCTTAACAAACCAATCTGACCAGACCCATCTGTGTCAAATCCTCCAGGCAAGGATATTTTATTGTTGAATGGCATTTGTCCAGTCAGCAGTGAAATGGGTATCAGCAAGAGTCAAATAAAGCAACAGGAGATCACTCACCAGATATCCTGGAGACCTTCTGGCTTAGGGGCATTCATCAGTGGGAGATTTTCACCACTTGCCTGTCGCAACAAAGCATGCATGGGTCCATCTGTAAAATAAGCGCATTCATTGCAAAAACTACTCTGAGTGAAGCTGCTATTGCATATTATAGTACAGAAACATCATCATCAACTTTGTTCAAGCAGTTTCAGGGGAATTGGGATTTACAGGTCATATGTAAAAATTAATCTTTATGGAAACGTCTTGAAGTTTCTAAAATGGCATTTTGATGAAGAATTAAATATAATCCAGTATTCTATTAAATAAGGTCATCAAAACTATAGACCTCTGAACTGTACTCTATTCTTACGCTTCAGTATAGATGAATATTTGATGTGGAGATTAACCTATTCAACATAATTTTATAACATATTTACTCTCTCATTCCAACTAGAGTATTTTATAGCAGAGTTTTTTCCAAGACAATTCACTGCAAATGGAAACTATTTCTGTTTACCTCAGACAGGTGTTTAACTTCTTCACAAAGACATTAAGAGTCAAATCCTAATTCAGCATTAGGTGTGTACTTCAACTTTTGGCACGCAATCAGTGAGGTTTGTGTTGGGCTGATGATTTTGTGGGCTTATATACCATTCCTTATTATGAACATTATTTTCTAGACTTGTTCTTTGTTTCTTTAAAGAAATGTAAAATTCTCTCCAAAATAGGATTTCAAGTAGGTGAAGTGAAAAGTTTGAATTTCAATGAAAGAAAACAATGGGGAAAACTAGAAAATACAAAAAGTTATTATAGTTCAATGAAGGCTGATGATTTGACCTGAAATGTTTTGTTGTTAAAATATTTCCTTGGTAGCCAAAAAGGTAAGGAAGAAATAGACAAGAGGAGACTTAAATGAGTTGAAGTTCAGGTGCACAATGTAATTTACTGTATTAAAATATTATTGAATTAATACAGTAAAAGGTGAGATTATAAGACCTTCACATCATGTTTAGCCACATAATAATATTCTTACCAATTAAAAAATTGAAAGGGACAGTGAGCAAGGTACTAGGCAAGAGTTCTCCAGTGAACCATAGAGAGGCTATGGTCATCATACTCTATTTTAATTCTCAGAATATTTTGTGTTCACAGCTAGAAGAAAGGAGAATATCTATGATTCTTCCAGAAAGTAACATGGCATGCCATTATAGTGCAGTGCTTTCCTTATGTATCTAAGAGCAAAGCTGAGGAGTAAACTAATTTGCCAAAAGTAAGGTGAAGATGTGAGTAAGGTAATGTGTTGGCTCCAACAACAGCATGCAGAGAAATTCTGGCATCTCTAAATGGGAGCACAGTGTAGAAAGGACCAGCTCACACCGGCTTAGCTTGTATTGCCTAAAAGTAACAAACAAGGAAAATGAGACTGAATTTTTAACTGCAACCACTCTCTTTTAAGACTGCCTGCAAGTACATTTGATCTTCTTCTTGTCAACCTTCTTGAAATTTTCTGAAACTCAGATGACAAAAAAATTGCTCAAAGGCACATAAAACCATGCTTCTAAAATAAAACAATGTATTTTTGAGCAGCACATATCAACTATTTGAATAGAATAATCTGGTATTGGACACATTCAAAACCTGAGTGCTCTTAAGCCTGATGAGATTTAGACCATATGTCTCACCTCAGGATGATGTTCCTCCAGAGTACAGTGGAGTTCATTGTACTATAACATTTTCTACTCGTAGTTGAAGTTACTTAGAAGTTACTTAGGAGAAAAAAATGCAAAAAGTGGACTGTATCAGAGTGAGTACAAGGTAGTTTTATAAAGAAAAGCTTTTTTTCACCTTGTAGATGGTCAAACACTGAAATACATTAAATCAAAGAGTAAATGAAATCTCCATCTTTAGAGATATTTAACACTCAACAGGACATGATCCTGTGCAACCTGCTCTAACTGGACCACATCCAAATAGGGTGGGATTAGGGGTGGGATTTGGAGTTGAAGGAGTAGACTAAATGATCTCCAGGGGTTCCTTCCAATCCAAATGGTTCTGTGATTCTAAGACTAAATATGACTTGATAGTCATTCAAAATATTTAGCTATGAAAGAGCAATCCTGAGTTCAAATTACTGCTCTCCAATTTCTATTTAAATTAAAATATTTAAATACAATAATCATTTAAGAAAATCAGAAGTGATATCCTGAAATAACCTAAAATGGGAAAGAAATATAAAAGATGAACAATTCCAGTTCAAATCTCCTTCAACAGACTTGGCTATTCATACACTTGTTCATTGTTTTAGCCACTGGATATGCAGTGAAAGGGGAAAAGTAAGCCCTCCACTAATGTCCAGGGCCTCATCCTGTACATCAGTTCTAAAAAATATTTGGAAATGCAGGAGAAATAATTAAGGCAATAGTTATTCTGAGAATCTTGATGGAATCTAGACTTGACATAAGGAACTTCTTTGCTTGGCACTATCAATCTTTAAGCACTCAGAGCAGCAGAATTTTATAGAAGGAAAACTCTAAACTTGTTCCTATTATTTCATTCATCAAGATGACTCAGGTTTTCCTATATTTCATTCTTCTGTACTGAAAATAGATCCAAATTATTTACCATTAACAAGTTCAATAGTTTAATTAATACCTTCTTTTAGCCCCACAGCTCTTCTCATTTAGTTGGTTGCTTGTTCAGCTTTTTATACCTATATTAATCAGCATTATTGTCTTCCTAATTGTTTCCCACAGGTCCAGTATCAAATGATAGACCCAAGTTATCTGTGGCCATCATATATTTTATCTCTCTAGAAAACTAGTAACTTGCTCAGAGAAAACTATGAAGTCAGTCTGTCATGATCTCTCTAGTAAAGTAACATTACAATTTTTTTTTTTTTTCTATTTATATAAACCTTTGCTGTACAACACATTCTAATATCTTGTGTGGTATAGAAATCAGATGCCTCATATTCTGGTTTTTCAATACAGGTCCTATATTGTCATTCCATTGTCATACAACAGTGTTGCTGACCTGACAAAGAGTTTAAACCCCTGTTACTGAATCTTTGATTTAATGTGACAGTTATTTCAGAAATCTAGTATGGTCACCACTTTGTCTAGTCACCATGCTTGACTATATTAAGCATTTTGAATTTTCTTTCATCTGATGATGAGAATTTCCATTTCTTTAAACTCATTCCTATTAACCATCTCATAATGTCCTCATAAAAAATAAGGAAAATATAACTAAATTATATTTAATACCAATGCAATATTCTCTTTGAATGCCTTGCTTCTTCACCCTCATTCCTCATCATTCATGTGTCTAATATTTTTGTTTGGTCGAATATACTTTATCAGCTATATCTCAGAATTTTTTAGTAATTCTACACCCCAAGGACTTTATGAAACAACTCTCTTTGCTATTGATATATTTTCCATTCATAAGGGATGAGAAAATTCTCAAGCAACTGAAGAGATACAAATTCTCTGGGGTTTAAAGCAAGTATCAGGAATTATAATGAAATAACTCTGGTTAGAATAAATCTGAAAAGCGTAATCTGATTAGTATATAACCTTTCAAAACAGTGAAAAGGGCTTTAAATATTTGCAAGTGAAATTAATATCCAAGGTTCATGATAACTGGAGCTTTATCCTATTTGTAAATATTGCTACGGGATTTCCTAATGTTATATATTTTTCTTCTTTGCTCAAAACATATTGTGATTAGTATTGAAAGGAATATGAAGCCAGTTCAATCGAGGAGTTTGCTTTAGTTGATGAGGACTGGGTTAGGGAGCAATTAAATAGTCTGGACATCCATAAATCCATGGGTCCAGATGGGATGCATCTGCGGGTGCTGAGGGAGCTGGCTGAGGTCATTGCTGGACCGCTTTCCATCATCTTTGCCAAGTCTTGGGAAACGGGAGAGGTGCCCGAGGATTGGAGGAAAGCAAATGTCACTCCAGTCTTCAAAAACGGCAAGAAGGAGGACCTGGGTAATTATAGACTGTTCAGCCTCACCTCTGTCCCTGGGAAAGTAATGGAACAGCTTATCCTTGGTGCCATCTCAAGGCACATCAAGGATAAGAGGGTTATTAGAGGCAGTCAGCATGGCTTTACCAAGGGTAAGTCATGCTTGACCAACCTCATAGCCTTTTATGAGAATGTAACAAGGTAGATGGATGATGGCAGAGCTGTGGATGTGGTCTACCTTGACTTCAGTAAAGCCTTTGACACAGTCTCCCACAGCATCCTCACAGCTAAGTTGAGGAGGTGTGGTCTAGACAATAGAGTAGTGAGGTGGGTTGCAAACTAGCTTAAGGAGAGAAGCCAGAGAGTGGTAGTCAATGGTGCGGAGTCTAGTTGGAGGCCAGTATCTAGTGGAGTGCCTCAGGGGTGAGTACTGGGGCCAGTATTATTCAATATATTCATTAACGATTTAGACGAGGGAATAGAGTGTACTATCAGCAAGTTTGCTGATGACACTAAGCTGGGAGGAGTGGCTGACACGCCAGAAGGCTGTGCTGCCATCCAGCGAGACCTGGACAAACTGGAGAGTTGGGTGGGGAATAACCTAATGAAATTTAAGAAGGGAAAGTGTAGAGTCCTGCATCTAGGCAGGAACAACCCCAGGTTCCAGTATAGGTTGGGAAATTACATATTAGAGAGCAGTGTAGGGGAAAGGGAGCTGGGGGTCCTGGTGGACAACAGGATGACCATGAACCAACACTGTGCCCTTGTGGCCAGGAAGGCCAATGGCATCCTGGGGTGTATTAGAAGGGGGGTAGTTAGTAGATCGAGAGAGGTCCTCCTTCCCCTCTACTCTGCCCTGGTGAGACCACATCTGGAATATTGTGTCCAGTTCTGGGCCCCTCAGTTCAAGAAGGACAGGGAACTGCTGGAGAGGGTCCAGCGTAGGGCAACAAAGATGATTAAGGGACTGGAGCACCTCCCTTGTGAGGAAAGGCTGAGAGAGCTGGGTCTCTTTAGTTTGGAGAAGAGGAGACTGAGGGGTGACCTTATTAATGTTTATAAATATATAAAGGGTGAGTGCTACGAGGATGGAGCCAGGCTCTTCTCGGTGGCAAACAATGATAGGACAAGGGGTAATGGGATCAAGCTGGAACACAAGAGGTTCCACTTAAATTTGAGAAAAAACTTCTTCTCAGTAAGGGTGACAGAGCACTGGAACAGGCTGCCCAGGGAGATTGTGGAGTCTCCTTCTCTGGAGACATTCAAAACTCGCCTGGACATGTTCCTGTGCGACCTCACCTAGGCGTTCCTGCTCCAGCAGGGAGATTGGACTAGATGATCTTTTGAGATCTCTTCCAATCCCAAACATACTGTGATACTGTGAACATGACAGTTTTGTTCCCAAGTAAATTTTCAGGCACCAAAATAAATGTTTTATTCTTCCTTAAAACAAAACTAGATAATTAAAGAAGTGAGAAAACAGAATTGTCTTAAAGCAAAACCACAGTGATAGTGTAATGGAAGAGGCCCTTAGCAAGAACATGCTAGATGCAGGACAATTTTGTGCTCAGCCTCATTCCTGTTACAAATGGTCATACCGAATTTCTCTAAATGAGACTGAGGAGAGACTTGAATCTAAGTTTTCTTACCTCTGGGCAATGGTATGCACACAACAGGTTAAGCAGAATGATTATAAGGTACTCAAGTGCCAGTCTTTCTTTTAATTGTTTATATCCCAGTGTACTATGGGGTGTGTAGGTCTTCAAGGCAAGGAGTCAAGTATTAACCAAAGTCTAATATATTTGGTTGGGAGATACAATTTATTCCTTTTGAACTGGTTAAAATTGAACCCTTTGGGTCATTTCAGCAATGAAAAATATTCCAATTATAGGTTGAACTTATTGAAAATGTAATATTTAATTTCATTTCAGACGGAAAATAACTTTTTCCCTAAAATGAAATCTTACAGAAAATATCAATTTTTGAGAAAAACACATTTTCTCTCAGAAAATCATTTATATGATGTTTTCCTCATTACCTTTAACACATATTACCTACTAAGCTATTTTTTTTTCAATTGAAATCAATAGGGGATTATTAACGACAGAATTTTTGTGGTTTCTCAACTTCTTTTTTTCTATTACATTCTGTAGTGACCTTTGAACATGTCTATATTTTTTGCCACCTATATATTATTTATTAGTATTACAGTGCTGTCTTTAATTTTCAAAGTGAAACTGGATTTACATTGTGTTGAACACTTTACTGCCATACAAAAGGAATACTAAGTTTGCAAAGTTATTCTTTATATGGCAAAGACAAAAGATGGTCAGGAGAGTAGGCACAGAATACTTGTTAATCACCTGAACAGTCTTATGCAGTAGAGAGTAGAGAAGCCATGTCAGGAAATCAGTTCAGTATTCGATAGACTACATTTTACTATTACTAAATGTAATGCTACTTCTTGGCACAGAGATGTGCACTCCGACTGGTCTTAGCTGCTAATTCTTTACTTTTGCCAGTGCTGTTGTGCTCAGGCATGGTTTAATTCATTCTTCCTAACCTCGTTTCCAACACAGAAGCTTTTAGTCTTTTCTGAAAGAACTCCAATTAGAAGGAAAAGCAAACAATACATATAAAAAAAAAAAATCCACTCCACCAGAGTCAGAGGTAGGGCTCATATTGATGTGAATAGACAGAGTTGGGTCAAAACACAGCACTTTTGAAAAATCTCACTTTTTACATGGTGTGTGAACAAAGAGGAATTTTGTTTCTAAACTGTTAAGTAGTGAATCACAACAAAAATGAAAGAACAGACAAAACCAGTCTAATCAAAACCAAAACACATTTTGTGAACAAAATTAAGTGGATCTGTTTAAAACAAAGTTTATAATTTCAGTAATTGTGCTCTGGAAGATGTTTTTATTTCTGTTGATATGAGGCTTCATTTATGTGCAGCTGTGTCACTGTGCTGACCTGTGCTGAGAGGGTGGTAAGGAAGCATTTGATACAAACAACTTCAGGGTTTTGTTATCTATCCTTCCAATAAAACTCCAACAGGAAAACATCTTAAGTTTTCAAATACAACAACTAAAGAGTAAATGGATATTTACTGTTCAATTTTTATTGACCAAGATGTTGTAGATTCCCTGTATCAATGGAAAAAGCTTATTACGTTGTCCACAGTGCAATGGTTAACATTCACGAAAGTTCTTAAATTGAATACTACTTCGAAGAAGAATAAAATGCAGTTGTTATGACATCCCACATCCCTAATTATCTTAGACAGATTTTGATTTGCAATTCTTGCCTCTATCTTAATGACAATATGACAACAAGTGTAGAAATGTGTTTCTAGTGGTCTGTGTGTCCTTGGTAGTTTGTAAAAAACTAATATAAATAGAGTTTACCAAGACACTTGGGCAGGAAAAATCTCTGAAGCTGTGACTTGCACTCTACACTTTCGAGCCTCTTTGTCTCCCTTCGCGTTTGCTACTGTAGTCTTTCCTGGTAAATGTTGGTAGCTCCAATATAATCTACTGTGTTTTCATTCTCATCTCATACCTCCCTAAACAAAGTATCATATAGAGATCTAGTGTCTGTGTGTTTGGTTGTGAGCTACTGTGTTACATATATTAATCTGTAAGAAATGCAACTCTTGCAAAGCTGTCTTTTCTGAGAGCAGTTTGAGCCTCTCCATACTACAGTGCAGCCTGCAACATTGGCTTGTTCATAAACTTAACTGTGTTAGATTTAATCTAGTTATGTTAACTACTGATAGCCTGAGCATGATGATCTTTGGTGAGGGTTTTGCAAATTTAACCTGCCTCCTGGGAACGGCTCTTTGGTTGAAACCTGCCTGAGTGCTGACTTCTCACTCTTGGTACAGTTGTTGTAGAAGCTCAGGTACTGAGTGTGGTGTCTAAACCTCTGTAACAATATTGTGGTATATGGCATAGTTAACTGATAATTGCATTATCTTCTCCAATCTTTTCACCTGATGTAGCAGAGAAAACATACACATGACTGTCTCCAACCCATTATAATGAAAAGAAAAAGATAAAAGAGAGCAAGAGAAGTAATCAAACATTAATGGCTTGATTTTTATTAAAACTACTTTATGGAGCTTGACTATCTTGAGAAGGCTATTGGTTTATGTATAAACAAAGATTTGTGAACAGCAATGAAATGATGAAATAATACTAGTCAATTCAGTTAATCAAGCTGTTAACACTATTTTAGGTAGAAATCAGTGCTATCTGATGTTTAGATTTTTTTTTTTTTTTTGTCACAAATATATCTTTGTCTTTGCTTCTACAAATGACACAATCTAAGAGAGTAAAAATTGAATTTTTGAGTAAATTTGATTATGGTTATTTCTATAATTATCCATCAGCATCTCAAAAAACTTAAACATATGTGATCAAAACAATGAAGTCTGTATGCCGAAATTCTTTAAAAATATATTTTACATAATTTTATATTATGGCCAAGTATACAAGGTAGCTAGTTCACGGGGAGTCTAAACATAAAGGAGTATTTTTGTATATTCCTAGTATTAAAAAATAAGCTAGTGGAGCTGTAGCATGAAATCATCAACTTATGTTTCAATTCAAAGTGGACAAATGATTAATTCAAAGATTTAATAAAATATATGTGAATAATCTAAAATGGTACAGTCATATTTCCAGAAGATCCTATATTGTTCCCAAAGTATTCAATGTTTCTGCAAAATGTTTTAAAATTACACAGTACATTTGAAAATCATTAGCTGGGGATAAACCAAATATCACATAAGACCTTTTTTTTTCCTAAGAAAAGCAACTTAATAACTGATATCTGATGTTACCTTGTGCAGGATTTTGTGTTTCTCTTTAGAGACCTTACTTAGGTGAATCAAGATTACAATTAAAAACAAGTCCAGTGGCAACAACTGAGATACAAAAAAGTGGATTTTTTAAATATACAGCTCTATAGTTTTTGGTGTAAAGATCTGATCTCTTAAGAGGTTCACAATTGAAGCTTGGAACCTATACTTACAACATCAAGGTGTTCTAATCTTTATTCTTATTGTAGTGTACTTTTGAAAATGAGGTATATTATATCTTCTGTATTAAACCGAAGAACTATTAAAAAAATAAGATTTTTCAATCTTTTAATTCCTGAAAGTGGTGTGCTTGCATTGTATGTTTCATACATAATAGGTAATGAGTGTCTTTTTTTTTCTTCTTTGGCAGACAAAGTCAAGTAGGTCAGAGCAGAGAACAGCAGACTTTTTAAAAGGTAAGATATTTTTCAAGTAATTTAACAACTGTCTTGGTTTGATTGAAATTGAGTTAATTTTTTTCATGGAATTAGAATTTTTTCTTTTTTGTAGCTAGCATGGTCTTTTGTTTTGGATTTACCAGGAGATGACATTGCTTCTTCCCTGGGACAGGGTTAATGCTCTTCTTTCAGCAGATATCCATGCTTTTGAGTCAGAATAAAAACAATGTAAGAATTTACTGAGATTTTGCCTGTTTTCAGGGAGGAGACCAAGGACATTTTTGGCCATCCAGCTGCTGGTGCAAATTGGCAGGAGGGAACCACAGGCACAGTAGCACCTGAATTGACATCCAGATTGATCAATGAAATATCCTCTAACATTAGCCTCATGCTCCATATATAACTGGAAGCAGGTTTTCTGCTTAGTTCCATTTGGGTTTTCCAGTTAGTTATAGTAGTTCAGGATTTCTGGCTTGTTAGTTTGGTTCAGGATTTTGTTGTTAGTTTGATCTTTTGCCTTTCTGCCATCTAACAGTTAGATTTTGGATCTTTCTGCATTTTGCCTCTTTGCTCTCTCACTGGGATCAGCTGTTTGGGACAATAATGCTCTCCTCTCTGGGACTGACTCTTTCAGTACAACTGGAATTTTCGGAGGAATTGCACTGAGTATCAATTATTATTATTATTATTATTATTATTATTATTATTATTGTTGTTGTTGTTGTTGTTGTTGTTGTTGTTGTTTTGTTGTGTTGTTGTTTTGGTGTTGTTGTTGTTGTCTTATTAAATTGTTTTTATCTCAACCCATGAGTTTCTCCCTTCCCTTTTGGTTGTCTCCCCTGTCTCACTTGGGAATGAGCAAGTGGCTATCTTGTTCTTTATTACTAGCTGGGGTTAAACCATGACAACCACATATAGACTTCTTGCATAAGAGTGAAATTTCAATCTTATTTAGCAATATTGAGCATCTCCTCTGACCTTGGGACTCAGAAGAACATATGCATGGAGGGGGAAGAGGCAAACCTTATTATCCAAAGGCTCAGATGAAAATTTGAGAAAGACACAGAACACCTTTGGATGAGATGATGTGAATACTTTCTGAACAGAGGAGTATTTTTTTATTCTGCTAGATGTGTCAGCGGATTAAGGAGATGATTCTTCTTATCTGTGTTTTTTTGTTTGTTTGTTTGTTTGTTTTTCCATAGGAAGAATAGAAAATTGTGTTAAAAATTCATTATTATTGTGCATGCATACACTAAGACAGACATTATTTTTTCGTGAGACATTCATAGTTAGATTTTGGGAATAAATATTTTGAAATCTGAAGTTGAAATTTGTAATTTGAAAATGTCAAATCAAAAACTTTTAGCTGCATACATTAAGAAATATTAACCAAAGATAACTTAAAGTAAAAAATAGATTGAGTTGATCAAAACTGAAAAGACAAAATCGCTTCCAGCTCTAAGAGGGATCTCTGCATCATGACTCAGAGGTTATGAAAGCCTAAGTTTTGTCACTAAAACAGTCAAACTGAGTTTTTAGTCCTTCCTAATTTAAACACCAAATTTTTTTTCTGATTTATATTTAACTCCGACAATGAGTGTTTGACTTAAAAAACTCAAGTCTTTTTTCTGTAGATTTTTTTAATTCATGAAACATATATTTATAGGCATAATAAATGTGGGAAGTAAGTCATATGCTGAATATTATCATGAACTGGTTGTGTTACAAGGCTATATGCATTAGACCTTATATCAGTTTAATATGTTCTGTAATATTTTTGATCAAGAATTCTCTCTTTAAGAGAGATTGCAGACTCGTATTTTAGAAGGTGCTTGAAATAAAAAATACTTTATCTAATCAGTCTCAGATTGTTCCTACACTTTCAGAAGTAATTTATCTGCTACTTTCTATATTTTATGAGCTGATAAATAGCTTTGGCAAATTCTGTTCTGCTCACAGAATAATTATTTTCTATTTTTGACAAAGTACTTTTTACTGACTTAGGGGAGGTAGCCCAGATACCTTTAATGGTTGCTGCCAGATGTTGTGAGCCATCTGAAAAATAAATAAATACCAAAACATTTCAAGGTTTCTTTGAAAGAGGTTATTCACAGGGATACAGGGAAATCTACGGTGATTTGACGACAGAAAGATGCAAAGGCAGTAAGTTCATTATGTGTTTGCACTCAGAAAGGCAATGAATCAGGAATAAATTTTGAATCCTGACAAAGATTTCAGATTTTTCGGGTCTTTTAATGACTTCTTTTCTATACTTTGATTTCTGCTACTTCCGGTTAGCCAAAAGTAATGACATCATGTGAGCTATGAGTCACCGAGGGAGAACAACATATACAGAGTAAAGGAAAAAATTACCCTTCAAAGCTACTGGAAAGGGTATAACTGAGACACTTCAAAATAAGGCCCAAAGGGTTAAGTTTTTCACTTCATTAAGTTTAAGCTGTTCCCTGCTTGAAACCTTGCAAATTTCTGATAAGAGTTGTAAAAACCAGGTGTTTGTTCTAAAACTACCCTACCATGGCAGTGAATATTTCCAAGATAAAAATTAATGAAGGAAAAACTCATAAATGTGTCAGAGCAAGATAATTATTATTTCAGAGACAAGCCAGATGCTCTCCATTGCAAATCAAGTAGGAGTAGGAGTCTCAATTTACAAAAGACTTCTCCAGTCATGAAAAGGAAGTGTCTTCTTCACTGTTGGACTCTAGTTAGTATAAATCTAACAAGGAAAGAAACCACTCAGTTCTAATGTCACCCTGTGTAATTAAATAACATATTGGTATTGTATTCATATGAGTATGCGGGCATCTTGGCATATGGATTTTTGAGTGGCTCCCTAAATTTGCTTCAGATCATGGTGTTCATTCTTTGAACCAGATATACATCAACTACTTCAGAGCCGTTCAACAGCTTGTAACTCTAGTCATTCTAAATAAATTTCATGGCCATTGTAAATAACCAGAGAAGTTAAGTTTTATTCGGACAGGTTTGATTCAAGTGCAAATAATGTACATTCAATTTTTTATGCATATTTGAATTTGCATAGCCAGAATTTTTGGAAACAAAAGATTATGCAGTGAATTGTAACCACAGAGTGTACAACTTAGTTATTATTATGGGACTAGAGACTAGCTTGATGATGAGTCTCTTCACTGTCCCACTCAGTGCATCTATATGTGATTTTAAAGTTTGAAGTATACGTCAGCACAAAAAGCAAATGAAAGCAAAATAAAGAGATCTTTTTTTGGGATTTCTTTTGTGCCTTTTTCTTAGTGTTCTCATGTACACGTTCTTCTAAGTTGGTATTTTGTCTTGGTTTTCCATTTTCACAGACAGCACTGCCTGTGTCTTGCAGCACCATTCAAAGCCCCAGATCTGCCCCAATAACACTGTATGGTCATCCTCTTGGGGTGGAACAGGATGCAGGGGCCTCTCACTCCAGCTCACTGAGCTGGGCTCTTCCTTGCAAGTGTGCACCAGAGGCCCCTTGGTGGCATCCTAGAAGGAGTCTGTAGTTCTTGGTATGTTCCAACTTATCCATGCCCTGTTTACTCCCTTGAAGTTCTCACACCTGAGACATGCCATGGCTTATTCTGCAGCCTGGTAAAGTGGGGACTGAAACAGTCTTTTACTTTTGTTGAGTTCTTTCTATTCGTATTTAAATTTTAATTATTCATTCCATTAACTCTTATTAATACTGTTTTTGTATTTTGTACCTATGTTTTTTATGGCCATACATATTTTATTTCTAAAGTTTGATAAACACGTGTATATATATACATAACATATATTTATGCATATATAAATGTAAATAGTGTATCTATGTATAATTAAATACAATATGTATTTATACTTATTTCTACACTTCTTAATGTACATTATACAGGTATGTATTGTATGTATTAGATATACATGTATATATTTTTATATTTGAGCACTTCCTGAGCCAAAGGAAGAGGGCAGACAAACACAGGGCTGCCTGAGATCACGTGGGTATCATGGTATCAAGAAATGGTCATCAGTCAATGACACAGCAGTATGACATTTAGCAAAGCGACAGCTGCCTGTCATAACATGGTGGCACCTTGACCTAAAATGATAGCCAAAACAAGGTGGCAGTCTCCTGTGCATGCAGGGGAAGGGCCTTCCAGGTCTGATGTATTTTCTGCTAAACTGGTAGCAAGTGTCTTGTCCTGCCAGCCAAGCACAAGAGACCACATGACTAGAAAAGGGCAGCAACTTCCAGGGTATATGGTCCCTGCAGCTGCAGGGAGGGTGACAGAATGGAAGCTACAGACAGGGCACCTGTCACTTCTTACCTCGTAGATTTGTTGTACTTATGTTAGTCACACCCTGGTTTCCAACTAGCCGGGGCCTTAGCCTGTGTGCTGAACAAGCAAAGCAGACCCGGGTCCTACCACATTCATTGATAGTAAGTGATGTCTCTTTTGACTGTAAATGAAATTATAGTGGTTTTTATCTGCTTCCTAGTATTGTTCACATTGTCAATATTACCTTCTGCCTCCTAAGGAGATGTGGTCTACACAGATTTCGCATCAAACTGGCAAAGAAAATAGCACTTGCACTGACAGTTTTGGTGTTCTTTCTGCCCTAGACATGTGAATTTCAATCTAGTAGATTTCCTGCCACTTTTCCTATGAACATTGTAGTCAGTTAAGCATGGTAAAAAGGCCCGTCAGTCAGATGAAAAACATAGCAGGAGTGCTCTAACTACAGTTTCTTGGACTTTGAAAGGCTGCCATGAAGGCTGCCATGGTCTTTCCAAAGTGTATTAGTTCAGTATTTTTAAATTGTTCATTATAGGATTTATTCCCTATTCATTATACTTGCAATTCTTCCATTGACAGTAATGGGAATTTGCATAGGTGTAAGGAAATAAAATAAGGTCTTGTATTCTGGTTTCCTTTTCTGTTCAGTACAATGTTTCCCTTGTAAAGAGGAAATATATTAGATTTTGTTTTTAAGAAGAAGTATTTATTTTCAGGAGGAAACAATATGTTTCACTAACAATTTCCATTCTTAGTATTGTTTAACAGTGTACTGTATATGTAAGTACAACAGAAGATCTTCTTGAAGAAGTTTGGTCTTAAAATAATCATTTTTTCGATATAAACTCACCAGTGATATGATGCTATGACAAATTAAGTTTACCCATGACCCATGTGGCAGAAAATCACCACTTTTAGTCCCATTAGAGAACAATATTCTACAACTTTTGAAGAATGAAGCACCTTGCATAGAACCAAAACACTCAGGTCATTGTTTAAAAAGCCACAAAATAATGTTTGCATAAGTAATAATAACTATTACTTTCAGAGAGATTTTTTCCACATTTGTCTTTGGCTTAGAGATAATTAATACCTTATCTTTCTGTTTGTCCTCCCCTTGTTTTGTTGAGAACAACTACTTTATCAACACAGTTTTACTTTGTCATTGTGTGCAACATTAAGTACTTTCAGAGAGTTGTCAATAACCATTATAGGTCTCATTGTCAGATCCATTAATCAATAGCTTTTTCTGTGCAGTTCCATCCTTGCTACACAATCCTATGAAAGGTTTATATTAGATTCTTTAAAGATTTATGGCATATCTTCTAGATCAAAGTAGCTCAGGTTATGACTCAGGTTTTATCCAAATGCAGCAAGCAAAAGAGAACAGGATGATGCTGCTTACCAAGTTAATCAATGCTTTTCTTGATGCTGAATTAGTTTAGTTTTATTTAACTTGATTTACAATCTGGCCACAAGTTGTCAGTGCACAGCAGACTCAAGACTCAAGGATGTCAGACCTCCTATTCATGTACTACTTTGCTCATCTGTAAATGAGGAGGAAGTCCAGCATGCCAATCCTCTGTACAAGTCCATCAAGTCTGATGAATCAGACTTGCTCCTTGTCAGCAAAATGATCAGCACTTTCCTAACTTTTAAGAACTGGCCAGGCCTGACTTCCTACAGGCTACAATGCATTTGAGTATTTTTTCACTAAGAAATGAATGTGCCTTGGAGCAATGGGATTAATATTCCTTTCCTTTTATTGTCTTTTTCTCCTCTTTATTGTAAGGTTTGTTTTAATTTGTATTTAAACTCCTTTTAAACATTATTTTAAATATCTCCCACAAAAGTAATCTTTTGAGTCCGATTCTCACAGTCAGAATGATTAGCTGAATTATCTTCATACTGGGTGTAGGTGGCAAGGGGTTGGTAGCTGGGGGGGATGCAGGGGTGGCCTCTGCGAGAAGAAGCCAGGGACTGTCCTGTGTGAGACACAGCTGGTTCCAGCTGACTCAATTGGTCCCACTGCTGTACTTACAGTTCAGCCCATCAGGCATGCTGGTAGCAATTCTGGGAAAACATGAACCAGTATTTTAAAGCAGTATTGAAAATGTGGGGAAAAGAGGAGCCCTGATATTCTGGATGTGTTGCACCAACATTGTTATGCAAAAAGTATAAAAGCCTAAAAAATGTTATTAGTATATAATTTAGATTCACTTTTAAAGATAGAAACCGATCCAAAATTTACCACACTGATAATGGGAGCTTTAGAGATTTCACTGATTAATCTTTTACGACAGAAAGGAAAATGGGTACATTTAAACTCAAGAAGATATGTGAAACGTACATTCAGTAATCCTCAATAAAGTTGTAGTTGGCATAAAGTATTAGTTGGGCAATATTACCAACTTGGTTTTACTGTCTTTTTATTCATCTGCTCTCAAATGGACTGACACAAACTATTGCTGCTTTCTATTTCTCTGAAGGTCTGTCACTATTTTTTTACCCTTTTTCTTGGATGAGTACAGTAATAAAAAATGGCTTTCCTTGTAGAGGTCAATTGATAGGTGTAGAAAATGAGAACAGAAAAAGACCATTTTAAAAAATGCCACAAATAATTCACAAGGATGATATTTTAAGGACCTCACAGAATTTCCTGCTGAATGACTATATGAGACATGAATAGCCTTGCTTTGTTTTATGACCTCTTCATACATGTTTAAGAACAAATAAAGGATTGTAGCTTTTTTTTTTTTTTTTTTTTTTGCCTTGACAAACTACCCTTAACAAACTTCTCTGTGCAGAAAATAATGAAATCGGAATGTAAGAAGCAATTTGTTTGTTGGTAAGTTCTGGTGACATGATTGACCTACAAGCTATTTTAAACTACATCAAATGAAAGCCCATCCCTTTCTGTCAGCTAAAAGAGGCAATCACAAATACATACCCAGAGAATAAGCAAAACGGATTACTATGGATAGTTATTGCTGCTTTGTCACAGAGAACTGTACCACATACTGAAGTATTACATGAAATAAGACTAACAGACATGGATTTCTTGGAGGATGGTAGACGTGCTCAGAACGTCAGCAGTGAAGAGAGACAGACAGATGTATGAACACTATCATTTAAGTCACTGTCAGATTGTTTACTGTTACATAAAGTCTAGTTTACTAAAGTTAAACCAGCCAGCAATAGAGAACTAAAAGGTGATCTGATACAAGAGGGCAAGACAATTTTAAAGGAACCTCATTTGTTTTCTGGACTATGAGGGTTTGGCTGCAATATTGTGAACTCAGATTTATGCTAGAATTAGAGCTTTATGGTGGTCTGTATCATGCTACTGACTTAGCATCAACCATAAAGTACTATCAGGTATGAGAGGTATTCATAGCAGATGAAGTATCTACAGGCTGTTCCTTTCCAAAACAGCCTGAGCCCTAACAACAACTCCTTATATAATATATGGCAGCTCATCCTTTGGTTTCACATGAATTGTTGGGGTCGAAGAACTGAGGTTTACTGACTAGAACAAAAGTCTATTTTCACCTTCGGCTGTTAGTGAATTAACGAGTATAATAGGACTAATTAAAATGGATAAAGGATTACGCACGTAGCTCAGTGATTTGGTTACTCTATTGAATTAGATCATGTCAGCAGGTAATTTGTATCCTGAAAACGAGTCTGCGTGACACTGGTACATACCTGCACTGTTCAAGGATCAGGCATGGCAGAAAACTTCCTCCCAGTGTTTACTGCCTTCCTATTCACCATGCTGATGAGAAAAGAACAGATCTGTGTTTCTTCCTTTCTTCTACCTTCCACAAATACAGCTGGAATCTGTCCTGGAAACTGCCTCTCTTTCCTTCAGAGCTGGAGGTACTCCCTGAGAAGCAGACGAGAGTAAGCAGTGGGAGAGCAATTCCCTCTGCAGGTGTAAATACAGGCTATGACAGTACAGCTTTTTATGTAGTGTCTGTCTTTTCTTCAGTGAGGAAGTAATGGAAAACAAACTTGCACTGAACATACTTCTCTAAAGACATTACTTGAATATAAACACAAATTTTAAGCCCTTTGTCTTGATTGTAGGATATTCTTTTCCCCGTACTAGTGCCATTCCTAAAATAAATCTGGGACAAAATTTTATTTTGGAAATAAATTTTGGAAAACCAGCTGTGCAGAGTTGTGGTAAGGTAAATGAAAAAATAGTTGTCATATCACAATTTACTAACAAGGACAAATTGAAAACAAAATACTTTACTAATTAATTGTGCAGCAAGGCTTCCTTTGAGTTTATATTATCATTTTATGTGAGCATCAAAGGAATACAGGGTATTACACAGCAATAACTGAACTGCATGCAGTGAACCAGAGTGCTATATGTATTTTGTAGAAATGGTACAAAATTAGCAACTGAAAAATTATTTAATTATTTGCATCTAAACTATCTGAAATTTACATTACTCACAAAAATTGCAGTAGCCCTATGAGATAGATTTTACATGGTTATTATTACTGTTCAGTTTTAAATGTCATGAGGTAAGTGTGAAAGTAGAAAACGAAAAAAATTTATGAAGAAAATGCAAGTACAACTGGCTAGTTTGTTGGCACAGTGAGGGAAAACAATTACACAAGTGGCAACAAGTGGACTGAAATGCAGAAAGTCTGCCAGTCCTACTACACAAAATGCTATGGCTGATTTCAATGGAATGATTCTTAGATAAGACCAAATATTTCTTTTAACTGGCATCTTGTTTTGCATGTGGAAAGTTAAGAGCATATAGGAAAGTAAATGAATGATTTAATTTCCTATATTTCTTACTTACTGGTATGCTCTTTCTGAGAAAGCTCTTGTTCAGGAAGTTGCTGGATTCAACTTTAACTGAAATTCACTCATGTTTCTTTTGACAGCTGAATTGTTTACTTGAGGTGCATCTCTGGATAAAGTATGGTTCATGGGGAGAAAATTCAATATTTGTGGTACCCCCCTTCAAGCTGTGAGTCTTGCATTACCTTTTTTCTGTGTTCTAGAGTATAAAACAATAAGACTCTTCATTAAAAACAAACTTGCATTCTGCTGAGTAGAAAACTGATATACATATGTATAAAACAATGTTCATCTAATAGTGTCAGTGTGGTCTTTGCCACCCTCATAAGTCTCCAAACATTGCGATCTTAATGTATTTCCTGCATAGCACACAAATAGGATTCACTTTCTCCAGAAAAAATACATTAAGTTACTGAAGAAATAGCATTCTTGCATGTGTGTTACTTAATGTGGTTGTCTGTGACATTTTAATTAATGTACTTCTGTTTAACTGACCAATTCATAGACCTGAGATCTTCTGAAGGAAAAAATAAACAGTGTCTTTTAACAATGTGTATCTATTTATTTCTATCTCTTTAAAATGTGTGTTCCATGATAAAAATCTAATAATTTTAGAAGTATATGAGACACAAAGACTGGATGAAAAAGATGGCATTTTGTCGACACTTTTATTACAATAGATTTGAGGCTGCTATGGAACTGCTTACCTACCCAAATGCTGATGGTTGATTGTAGCCAGCAGCTAAGCACCCACACAGCCACTCACTCACTCCTTTCCCTAGTGTGACGGAGAAGAGAACAGGAAGAGCAAAAGAGAAAAACAATAATGAATTGAGATAAAGACAGTTTAATAAGTGAAGGAAAAAGGTAAAAACCCCACAAATGATGGAAATGTAATCTTTCATCACCCTTCCACAAGCAGAGTGATGCTCAGCCAGTCTCTGAGCAATAGTCACCTTGGACATAGCATATGCCCCTACACCTCCCAGCCAAGTTTTTATTGCCAAGTATAACGACATATCCAACTGAATATCCCTTCATTGAATTTGGGTCAGCTGTCCCAACTGTGTCCCCTCCCAAATTCTTGCCTACACTCAGCCTGCTCTCTGCAGGGGAAGGGGTAGAGTGAGAAAAATGAAAGCCTTGATTCTACAAGCACTGTATAGCCACAGCTGAAACACTGGCATGTAAACAGCACTGTTTTGGTTACAAGTCCAAAACATAGCACTATATAGGTTGCTACGAAGGTTAACTCCATCCCAGCCAGAACCTGAACATCAACTTAAATAGTAATATTTTTCCATTATATTTAACAGTGGTGCCACAGCTAACGAAACTGATAAAACTGCTGTTTCTCATCCTGGACTTTCCAACAATAAAAATAAAAATAAAAATAAAACAATACATCAGTTCCTCAGATATTCTGATTTCTTTTTCTTCTTTGACTGATCAAGGTAAAGACTGGAACATGATTCTTTGTACAAGGCCTAGACTCCACATGAATGACCCAGCTGCTTGGGCTAGAGATTCATTCACTTTCACAGATAGTCTGCTACTGTTTCCCATTATCATTGTATGTTTTTCATTATGTATTGATCCAGTTGCAGCAGGACAGAGAATTTTCTTCTCTGCTCTCTTCTCCTTCCTTTCATTATAAAACATTTAGTGTCTCATTAACAGAAAACTTTGATGGAAGCTCTTGATATTACCAATATCCTCTCTTACTAAGTATGAATTATGTGAATGTAGATATGTATGTTTGAAAGACTGAACTGAGAGTGTTGCCACATCAACATCACAGTAATTGAACTTCTCTGCTACTTTTCTCAAATATGCTCCATTTGAGTGAGGTCTTTGGTGTCAGAGGAGAAATCCAGCCAACTTCACAGTAGGCAAAAACTCCAGAAGCATCGCTGAGACAGAATCTTATATTGTCCTGGACTAGGACACAGGCCACAAAGTGTCTCTATGAAAAAGTAAAATTATAAAAGGAGCATAGTGTTCCTTTAGCCTAGAAGAGTTGATATCAATAGTGCTAAAAATCATAACAATAATTAAAAAAAAAAATGTTGGCAGCAGTCTTTTCGACTCTTACTGAAGCCAAGGAACAAGGACTACTTCTTCTCTGAGTGGGCATTGTTCAAGTCTAGCCCTGGACTTGGGTCAGGGTGACCCTGGGAATGGATTTATGTTCTCTTGTGTCTAGTAATTAACACCTACTCTAAGTTGTCATCCATGAGGTATTGCAGCCTTTTGAGGCAAAACCCAAAGCAGTTCAGCAGGGCTAGTGATCCTCACAACAATAAGAAAATAGGAGTATAACACTGTAAAGACTAGTTTGTGATGAAAATGATCTTGTGTAGACAAATCAGGGAAAGGATGATTTTTGTTTTTTATATATATATATATTTATTTATTTATTTATTTATTTATTTATTTATTTATTTATTTTTAAATCATTGCAGTTTGTAAACTAAAGCACACACGTTACTTATTCACAAGGAGCCATGGGATTACCTTGATATCTATGCTAACTACAATAAGTCATGCACATTTGACAACTCCTTATGGTTTGTTTTCCTATCAGCAGACTGTAAGAAATAAGTTGTATTAATTACTGGTTTGCATAACATTTAAAAAAATTAATAAGCCAGAACCTGAAAAAAATAATCTATCTGAAATCATTGTATTTCTTCAAAATACTGGAAAATATTTTTTAAAACAAGAGTTCCAGGTTGAGCAAAACTTTTTATCTACAATTAAATATAATGAAATATAACGTTTATTTAAATATAATTTTCATTTTCAAACACAAAAATATTGTAACACGAATCAGAATGCAAATTCCACAAGAAAAGTGTATTCTGAAGAAAAACAAAGTCAAAAGAGGTAGCTCGAAAATGTCAATCATATTTTCGATTTTTATTTTTAATTCCTTAGAAATGCTATACCTTACTGAAACAATTTTACAAAAGCTACATAATTTTTTAAATGTTTCTATAAGCCCTGTTTTATTTATTTATTTAAGGGAAAAAGAACAAGTTTTAGCTGCATGTTTTCCTGTGCTGTAATGTTACTTGTGTTTTATTTCTTATCAGCTTAGCAGAAGAGTTTATTTTATACTCATTAAAGAACAAATGACACGTCATATCTAGGCCTTGCTATCTGACTCATTAATATTACCTATAAGATTGGTTTTAGTATTTCAAATTAGCAGTAGGGTGAAAAGGAGGTTTACAGATCAATTGGTTTGAAAATAATTGTCTTCATGTTGAAGCATTCATAGAATCATAGAAATACTGACTAGAAAGGATGTTTGTAGGTCATCTAGTCTAACCTTCCACTCCAAGCTGGGCTGGCATCAACACCAGACTAGGTCAGCCATGGCTGTGTCTAGCTCAGTTCTGAAAACCTCCAAAAGCTTCCACTACCATGTGTGTAACCTGTTTCAGTGCTCTACTACTCATCTACAGAAGGTTTTCCTCTTGTCCTCTTTGAATCCCCCATGTCACAGTACTTCCCTATTCTCCACCTGATGTACTGTCTGCCATAAGCGAACCTTCATTAGAAAATGATTCCTTCCTGATACCCTTTTCTATACCTGACGTGTTGTTCCTGTCCCTTCTGCTGATGCATCAAATTATTTGTATGCAATGTATTTTCACTGAGGAGGGCCCAGTTCTACTGAACTCATTCTGGTAAGTCCATTATTTTTGTTGTACTGGAAAGGACAGAACAGGAACTAGCACTCCAGGTATGTCCTCACCACTGCTGAATAGAAAGGATCACCTCCCTTGACCTGCTGGCAGTGCTCTTCCTAATGCAGTCCACGAAGCTGTTGGCCTTCTTTGCCACGAGGGTGCACTGCTGGCTCATGGTCAGCTTGCGGTCCACCAAGACCCCAAGGTCCTCTGCAGATCTGCTTCCCAGCAGCTCCAACCCCTGCATACTCTGATGCTTGTTTTATACCTCTTCAGATACAGTACTTAGCATTTCCCCTTGTTGGCTCCTTTATTACCTATCTCAGGAAGTTGTTGACAATGCACTCCAAAAACCTCTTAGATTTTTTCTATCCTGCTGTGTTGTCCTTCCAGAAGATATCAGGGTGGTTCCCTATGTGGGTCCAGGCTTGTGAATGTGTGATTTCTTCTAGTTGTCTGAAGAAGGCATCATCAACATGTACTTCCTGATCAGGTTTGTATGACATACCAAATAGACCACCCACAGGCTCTCAACTGGCTTCTGGCTGTTTACAAGTGTACTTGGTTTTGGCTGGGATAGAGTTAATTTTCTTCCTAGTATCTGGCATGGGGTTGTGTTTTGGATATGAGATGAAAAGTGTTGATAATACAGGGATGATTTAGTTGTTGATGAACAGTGCTCACGCAGCATAAAGGACTTCTCTGTTTCTCACAATATCCTACCAGCTGGGGGTGCACAAGAAACTGGAAGGGAACACAGTCGGGATAGCTGGCCCCAACTGACCAAAGAGGTATGCCATACCATATGATGTCATGTTCAGCAGATAAAGCTGGAGGAAAAAGGAAGATGGGGACATTCAGCATGACGGCATTTGTCTTCCCAAGTAATTGTTACATGTGATGAAGCCCTGCTTTCCTGGCGATGGCTGAACACCTGGCTTCTGATGGGAAGCAGTGATTGAATCACTGCTTTGCTTCTGCATGCAGCTTTTGCTTTGCCTATTAAACTGTCTTTATCTCAACCAATGACTTTTCACACTTTTGCACTTCTGATTATCTCCCCCCATCCCACCAGGGGGGAGTGAGCAAGTGGCTGTGTGGGGCTGAGCTGCTGACTGGGATTAAACTATACCATGAAGGCAGAGCTCCATGCATTCTGGCTGCTCTCTCACATAAAGTGCAACTCCCTGTTCTCGCTTTCTAGCCCTGTCCTTCCTAAAGAGTCTGTGTCCATTCATTGCAGCACTCCAGTCCTGTGACCTACCGCACCATTCATCCATCATCTTGATGAGGTCATAGTCCTGCAACTGCACACAGACTCCAAATTCCTCCTGTCTGCTCCTCATGTTACATGCATCAGCATATGGCATTTCTACTATGTTCCTTTCGCATCATAGAATCATAGAAGAGTTTGAGTTGGAAGAGACCTTTAAAGGTCATCTAGTCCAACCCCCCTGCAATAAACAGGGACATCTTCAACTAAATCAGATTGTTCAGAGCCCCATCCTTCTACTCTTCTATATTTCTTTTCTAGTCCTTTTTCTTACTGTATTTTATATTTTCCTTTTTCATCATTATTGTTTTCTAAACAAAAAAAATATTTGTTGCTATTGTTTTTTAACCTATTCCCTCCAGAGCCACAGAAATCTGTGCTTATGCAGAATCTATTATCTTATTTCTAAAAGACAAAAAATTAAAAGATTAAATTTTATATTTTACAGGGTCTATTATCCTCATCCATATGTTCATGCACATTTTATTATTGTTGAAACAAACTCTGCACATATCAGAAGTGGTAAGCACACAGCACAAACTAACACTCTTCTATACAAACACCTTTAATTCTGGCTTGGTTTTGTTTGGTTTTTTTTTTTTTTTTTTTCATTATTTTTTAGTTCTGTAAATCCAGGTAACAACCAGAACTTTCTACCACTTAAACTCTCCTGTCAATACTGAGTAATGTACAATAGAGTATGACCAAAATATGATACACTACTTGTAGTAGTGATATTTTGCAGGGAGACTGACTGACATACTACTTCTAAATTCTACAGCACAAATAATAAAGTTTCATTTTACTCTTGGTTTGACAAAGTTTTCACAGTAAAACTGAGTAACTACAAGAACAAGCTCTTTGTGATGTGTTCTTGTGTTAATATGAAGGCAGGTTATTTTTTATGAATTTCGTAACAGAACTAATCTGAAACTCACTACTGACATTGCTGGCATAACTGTTGCATAAAAACTTATCTTACAGATATTGCCACTATGCTAAAACATACAAATACTGTGGTTATTATTCAGACATTTACTGATAGCATAAAAAATAAAATGTGGGAACCAAATTTAAACTGTCTAGAGCAAAAAATTTGTTCAGAGGAATATTACCTTCAATGTTAAGTGGTTTTTAATTATTTTTATCTAAAGATGGATGAGATGTCTGTTGCATTAAAATTTGTCTCCTAGTAGAGTCATCAGATGAGTTCAGACTGTTACTGGATACAACTTGGATACAAAAGTTTTGGTTAGTGTCAACTTTATTGGTCAAAGGACTGAAAGGTTTATTTCCAGTTTCTATCTGCTCTCTTTTATTTAAGTTGTTATTGTATTTTTCAGTCTGAAGAACTTCCTCTTGTACATTTCTTGCTCATTAAAAGATTTTAAAGATCAGGGAATGTAGGTGTTTTGGAAAGTTGTCAATCTTTTCTCAGAAAAAGTGCATCAATGACTTTTTATTTTTGTATAAATGAGCAGCCACAGTTTTGATTAAGAGCCACACATGCTGGAGACGTGAGTTCCTTATCGATCCACAGGTCAGAGCTTCATTGCTTTGTTCTGCTTAACCCTTAGAAATAATTCAATCTATATAAGACATGAGTCCTGGGTGTTAACAGAGAGTGTTTTTATCACTGGGTAATGATCCACTATGTGCATGAATGCCTTGACATTGGTTATTTCTAATGGAGAGATGATGGCAAACTCTTCAGGCTCATTACAGACAGTGTTACAGAAATAAATTATTTTCAAAAGGAAGACCTATATCGTGCAATTACAGTGATGGGGCTTGGGGATATTCCACCCCAGAGAGATATCCATGGTACTTGTAGGTCTGCTGTAACTCATCTGTGAAGATATCACTGGTTTCAACAAGGGCTAGGTTGAAATGTTAAGTGGCCGCTGCTAAAACTGCGGTTTGATCTATTATCCAAACACTTGGGAACATTTATCTGCAGTTTCAGAAAACAGTTCTTCCCACCTGTAAACATTCAACAGTATGTTAACAAAACTATTTTATTAAATAGGGAAAATACAAAAGATAGTACAGATTGATAGAATGTTTCCCCCATTACGTTAATTTCTTTAGTGCAACTGTAAGTGCCTCGTGTTGGTGGGATAACTGGTTGCTTTCTCTGCCGCTCACAGTTCAGGAGTGTCAGGTCTTTCTGTTGACTGACTTGTTTCCTCTCTCATAGCCTCTCCTTCTAATTGCTCCTTGCTCTGCTCTGCAACCACCACTAACCTCTCTCTGTGGCTCCTTATTCTTCTAACTACTCCTTGGTGTGCCTTGTTTCAGTAGCTGCTCCTGTTGGTCACTACCATCAGATACACTTTCCACTGCTTGAGTCACAAGTGCTCCTCTCAGGTCTTGATTCTGCTCCTTGCCAGGAGGCACTCTAGCCAACCACTGCATTTACTAACACTTTATCTTATTTCAGCTCCTGGCAAGGGCCTGGATATCACTGAGGACCAACAGAGTGTGGTGGCAGACCACACACTTACACAGGTGACTCTTAACTTGCTGTTGTCACTTTATAGGTAACAGGAGACTTTTTTTTTTTCCAGGCTGTAAATTTTTCATGCCCATGTTATGATGTTCTGTGCTATACCTTTAGGCATCGTTACATGCTCCACACTTCTATGCACTAGTAAAATCACAAACTTTTCTCCATTTGATGATATGCCTCATTTCTATTTAAATCACAAATGGCTTGCTAGTAGAAATTCTATAAAGATAATAAATATAATTATAAATATAATAAATATAATAATGATATTATTATTATCATTAATAATAATAATAATAATTAAAAATAGTTTTGCATGTTCATCCTTTTCATTTTTCTCCCCTTATGTCAACACATTATTTCTCCATCTTTGGGCTCTCATTCCCCCTGAAATCTGTGAGGGCAGACTGCTTTTACTTTGGTCTTCAGCCTGCAATATGCTTCTTCTGAACTGTGTCTCCACCAGAAGATGGGTTTTTTGTATGCTACTGAATAAAAACAAACTACAAGTTCTAAGCCTTGTGATTTCATCAATTTCTTTTGAAGTTGGAATAACTTGGCTGTCTTTAGCTGGAGCTCTAAAGAACAATACCAGTTCACTATTGGGTAGTTAGCAAAGGGTATGTCCACAGCATGCAGTGTAAGCATGAGTTGAAAAAAAGTTGAAAGCATTTATGATCCAAGAGACTATCTTTGATTCAGTAAGACTGTGAGTCGCAAAACTTTGGAAACTGGAAGATCTCACCTTATGTTATTTATATATTCATGCCTCAGCATCCACTGCTGGGAACAAGTTACGAAAGGACCTTCATTTGATCCTGAAATGCAGTTCTTTAGTTCTCATGTTATGTCATGTATAATGAAGCAAAAATGTATGTGCATAGGCTCCTATAAATTTTAATTCATTATTGGTATTATAATTACACTTTTTTCTTGGAATTAAAAAACCTCTTGAGCTGATTCCTCCTACTGAGCTGATACCTATGAACTGACTACATTACAAACGGGTGCAATGCACAGGAGGAGGGACCACGGTTTGACCTGCTTTGATTACAGGACTTCATTTTTTTTATTGTTAGCTTGATGAATTAATAATGTTTACAATTATCAGATCAAACTGGGGAAGAGGCTTTATTGCTCCAGGTGTTGTGGTGACTGGAGGAGATTATTATATTGGCTCTGAACCCTTCTCGGCCAGACTGTAGCTTTTATCCAAGACATTTAAACAGTCCAAATCTGCAGTCATTCATTTTGATAGCATTCTCTTACAGTTCTATTTTATGTTACTATGCTCATATCAATAAATACTTCTAAATGACCTGACAATTTGTAGCTTTTTAAAGGGGTTATTCAAAAGGAGCTAAATTTCAAGTTCAATTAACATGCTATGAACCTGGAAAAGAGCACACAAAGGAATAAATGTAAGAATGTAAAACTGATTTGTTTTACAGTCGTTTACTCTGGAGGGTCTAAAGCAAGCATATCAGTCACTACGCAAAGTACCCCATAATTTTCTGTAACCATGTAAGTCACCTGTTTTATCAAAAACAGCTTTCCCACCTGACATGTAGAAGCTCATCACCACATTGACCAACTCAGAATCTACATCTTTAGTTATGATTCGACTCTATAGTAAAGAGAAAAAAAAAAAGAAAAATCAAAATATAATAGAAGTGATAAATGAAATATTGGAACTTAAATGTCAGCATTCTCATTTAATTGCCAAAGAAAAATTCCCACGATTAGTAAAAAAGAGCTTTTTAATCTCCATGTGGTCACTTTTACATCCTACACAAATGTAGACCTTATACTTAGAAACAACAACAAAAAAATATGGTGAAATAAAACAATGAATAATACCATCCAATGAGTCCCCAGATATTTCAGTGTGAATCCTAAGAAGATATGTAGATTCATAGGAAGAAAAGGGTATATCCCAGCCTTTTTGGATTGCTTGTAAAGCCAGTTCTATTAACAGCCTTTATCCTCCACATTCCCAAACTAGATCACTGAGGTGACAGATATAGACTGCTGGCAACATATGAGTACTATACCCCATTTTCATTAAAAAGCTGACATTTGAAATGAAAACAGAAAAAATACATTAAATGAAAAAATAGTTTTCTATGTTTCTTCCTAAAGCTCATACTTTTGAGTCTATAGAAATAATGACTAGCACTCTTCTTTTTTTTTTAATGAAGTTGATTTCTGACAGTTTCTAACTTTCAGGGCACATAGAACCAGGATATTCAAGAGATCTTAGAAAGAGCACCTGAAAGGTGAAGTCACTGACATACAGCTGTAATAAGCATCTAAATGAAACTCTTGTAGTTTAATGGGACTTCAATATGTGAGGTTCACTTATCACTACTTGGAAATCATTTTTAGAAGTAGTTTCTGGCTTCAACAAGAACTGAAATATGACTACTGATTAGTCAAAAGAATGAGCAAAAGTATAGAGATGGCGTGTGACAAATGTGTAGATCTATACCATATGTCACACATACTGAGATAAACTGATGATTGATAGAACAAATTATATTCTTCTTGAACTTTTAAGTGCCCCATGGCACTTTGTCCCCCTTAATCTTCATTAGAGTGTGGTATAAACATCAAATCTTTAAGCAATGGGCAAAAAAATCTTGCTATATTTTCATGTAAAAACTCAGCTTACTACCATGAATGCTAAAGATGAAAAAAACAAAGCTATCTAGACTTCAGGAAAACCAAATGTCTGCCTTGAAATGATTATATAATTAGTTTTTTCATCATGGTATTGTTTTATTTAAATTTTCCTTTATTATAATACTTCACACAATCTGTTGCAAACACTCCTGAGATTTACTTTTCTTTTACCAGTGTGTATCAATATTTCTTCTCCATGTAAAAGAAAAGATGTGAAGCTCTGTCCTAATCCCTCACACTTCCCCCAAAATAGGTAACTGAAATTAACGACAGATAGAAAAACTTTCACTTTTATTCACAGTAATACAGTTGGATACTATGAGTGCATACCTTACTACTTTTTTTGGTCTCTTCTTTTTCTAAGAGATATATCGATCAAGACTCTGGAATGATTTTTTCACTGCTTCTTTACTCATTTACTATCTACATCTAAAACAACCCCAATAATTAGAAAAAAAAAAAAGGCCAGCAAGTCTGATTTAAAAACTAAATTACTCATTCCATTAGTTCAGAAACACTCGGTGGAAAAGAGTACAAGGATAACCATTAATGTAAGACTAAAGAGTAAAGATTACAGTTACAGTTAAGGTTAGGAATCAGAAAGCCACAAATCCTACAGCTACAGCAACACCGGGGCTGCAGAAGGCATACCAAGGGGTGCATGGCACTGCACCAACATTGTTCCTTCCATGCTTTTCTCATCTGGGCCACCTGTGTATGTGAGCACCTGAGCTCAGGGACCAGGCTGCCAATTAGGGTTACCAGTACATTTAGGGTTAGGGTTCTGAGAGCTACAAACCCTATAGCTCCATGGACACTGAAAAAGGTATGCCAGGGGGAGCATGACTCTGCACCAGTATCACTCCCCCAACAGGTTTCTCCAGCTCTAGGTTGTTATTTAATCTTGGAGATTCAATGTTTAGATATCAAAATCGAACTGACATCAGTTTTGGGTGTCAGACTGAGCTTTCTGTACTTCGTAAGTTTTGCCAGTGAATTAAAGAGATATTTTTAAGAGTAGGTTTTTTCACAAGTGGTCAGTGTTGATCTCAATGCTTCTGTTGATGTTCACAGAAAATCTCTTAAGAATACCAGTGGAATATAAGGTAGACAAATGCCGAACCCTTCCAGAATCACATGCCAAAGGTTTTTTCCTAGTGTTTCTAACAGTTCCCATCATATGTCTTTTACCAGCACTTTAATATCGTGTTATTTCTTATGTAAAACTACTCATTATTTTTATGTATAATTACTAGAGAGCAAGAAGAATGAATTTTACAATCAGTGAACAATGACAGCAACAAAAACACTCTAAAAATCTTTTTTCCTCTGAACAATTTTCTAACTCCAGGAAAACAGAAAAATAAATCATTTGGCACTTTATGGTATTTCACAGCAGGAAAACATTAGTAGTGTCAAATAAAAAGAGAAACTTAGAATTTGAAACATGAACCCTAACAGTAATGGAGATGCATGCCAGCATTGCAGGTTGTATGCTGGAGGATTCAAGAGACTACTATATTCACTATAAATCCTACTGATGATAGGTATAGTATCTTTTTTTCTGTACTGTTGACATTTCCTTTTAATCTGTGGGTTTGTACGAGTGCTGATCGAGTCATTGAAATGTGGATCTGAGAGAGTATCAAGTTACTGCAAATTTTAATACTGCGTTTACTTGAAGATGTAGAGGTTAACGCTAAGGTTGTACCACTTCTCCACAAGATAGACTCTCATTAACTTTTGTGGTTACTAGTCTCTATATCAAGCTCTCAACAATTTCAGTTGCTAAAATCATAAGCAGTATTTTATAGGAAAAGTGAACTATTCCAGTGTGACACCTTTTTTGGCTTCGATAACACTTAGGACATTAAAATTTTGATTCCTGACAAGAGCTCCTCCACAACAGTGACAGTAGATAAAACAACTGCAAATTACACCCAAATATAGATTTTAGAAATACAAAATATTTATAATATTAGATCAGATGCTAGATTCAGAGTTCCTTCATACATTGTTTATTTGAAATGTGCATCCAAATATTACATCTTGTCTACACTTAAAATCAGAATTTTCGAATATAAGAGTTTGTGAATATAAGAAGTTCTGAATGTTCTTCATTCAGATTTTGTCATTCACTATTGTAAGCTGCCAACTAATTCCCTCTAACAATCTGCAACATGTTAGCTTTTTGATGCCACTGACAATGAAAGAGATTTTATATCAGAACTTTCAACTAGACGTAATTCCAATTTTAAAAAGTTATCTAAGGCTTTGTGAGGACTAAATGGTTTACAGTTCACATGAGATGCAATGTTGTTCCCTCTTCCCTTCAGTATTCTAGTTCAAAATGTCTCCTTTCATAAAAAGAAGAAAAGACACCTTGATCTTAGCCTGTCCTTTATTCCTAACAGTCTTCCTGAAAATGGGATTACAGAGAAGTCAGGCTTTGACTGGCTCAGAATTAGTTTGAAAAACATTGTCATAAATCAAGAGCAGAAGCAACTCCTCATCAGGAGTTGCCAACATACCCTCTGTTTAATAATAAATTTATTTGTAACTTTAAAACTCTACAAAGTAGAAGAAAAAGCAAGGCTTGAACAAGGTTAGCACAAAATTAGGAACATCATAGACAACTAATAGGATTTGCCTTTCCTTCCTAGATTCATATGAACTTAAAATTCTGTGACTTATCAATTCTGCTTTACTTTGTAGTTAGCTACTTTTGCAGTGATAAAAGTTGGTATCGTGAAATATGTCTTACAGGATACAAAGAACAAACAGGACATAGGATCCGCCAGTAAACAAACATCTTTATCCAATATTAAAAATAAAAAAAAAATAGAGAGAGAATATACAGTATATATTCCAATGTAATTTAATTGGATCACCAAGAAAATGTAAAATTTTCTAACAATGCAGTTAACTGTCAACAAAATCAGAACACCCATTCTACAGAGTTGTGCATATTAAAAGTATGTGTACATATATTTGTATAATTAGAATCTCAGCTTTTTTCTAAACTCTTATGACTTTGAGTAGAAAAAGCATAAGGAAATTAAAATCACTTGACTTGATGGCACTGAAAGGTAAAATTTTCATTTCGACAATTTATCTTGCAACTGAATAACACAAAATGTCATAGTAAATATCTTGAATAACTATTCCAAAATGAAAAGTCACAATATTCTATCAAAGAAGGTCAGCTAGAACATTTTTACTTCATTGAAATTATTTCAGTGTTCTTTAAAGAAATGTTATTGAAATCTAACTGCTTAATTTTAATGAGATGTCATTCCTCAATGAATACAATATTATCTCAGAATATTTTCTAAGATTTCAGTTTGTTTGTTTGTTTTTTTTCATATCTCTGATGCAAATATGCATTTGACATTAACAACTCAAAATGAGCCACAAAGAAGTGTTTCATACTGGTCCAACTTTGTTTCCATGGAAGGAAAAGAGGTGGGGAGACTAAGTTACTAGCCATTTCACAAGCTACACCTGTGACTCCTTTATGAAGAGACTTGTATTGACAAGTGTCATAGCCAAGTGATGGTGAATATACTCCTACTTTAGACCACATACTATTACAGCCAATTATATATTAATTTTCCCAGCTGCAAAATGTAAAACACAGAGCAATAAGGACACCTAGGATAAGACTCTGCTTATCACTCTATTGTCTGTATGAATTACACACAGGAGAGCTTTTCAAATTTATCTTGCCTTTTAAGAACATCCCACCACAAAAATATTTTCCAAGTAGCACTGAATTAAATCCATTGTACTTTCATGTGACACTGATGAAGGAATTGTGTGCTATGTTTTCATGACAAACACATCATTAGTGTACATACATTTAAGTTGATTATTTCATTCAGTACAAGGGACATTAGGGTTAGAAAGATACAAAAGCACAAATGACACTTGATGTTTCCCAAATACCAGGCTTTGTGTGATCTAATCAAGATTTCATCAAATGTTTTATTAAACTCAGTCACGCGAGCCTTGCTGAAGCCAGATGATCTCTTATTATCAACTAGCAGTAAATTACATTCATTTTTGAACTGAATTTCAATGAAACCCTTCCTAAAACACTTGGAAGCGAGAAGGGGGTCAACTTATAAAGATACAAAATTGCTACTGTGTTTTTCCCTAGAAATTAAATAGTAAGCAGAGGAAATCAGGGTTGTAAATGTTATTGATCACAAAATAAGTGGAGATTATGATGCCAGCAATATATGGTAAGATCTTAAATGACCAAAAGGAATTTACTTTGATTTACCAGTTACTCCTCATTTGTATTACAAGTAGTATCCTTTTAATTGAAAGACAAATAATAAGAAAATATTCCTGATTAGTGAGATAAATCACATGCTAGTAAAGAGCATAAAAATTACTACATGTCCTCCATATTCAAGTCACGTTTTCAATATTTTATATGTAAGACAAACATCGGAAAAGCCTAACTATATTATACATATTTAAAAGCATGAGTGAGCTGCTCATTTGGATAGTGAGAAAGGAAATGCTGAAAGGAGGTGTTCCTACAGAGGGCCTTTCTGAAACAGACCTTAGGTTAACAGTAGCATGTGCTACTGATGGGTATCAAAGGTAGGAAGAGACTTGACCATCCATTGAACCCCTAATTCTACACCTGAAGTGTGCTGAGTGGAGGAATGGCTCTCTTAACCTGAAGACAAAATCAAAATTTCTTCAAGAAAGGGTTTTTCTAAGGTCCATAATGTGTATTCCACAATTGGAAATCATGACATTAATTTAGCAGAAAGTACAATTGTAAGTAAGTATCCTACTTAAAAAAAAAAAACAAACAAACAAACCTCAGAAATTACAGGATACAGTTCTCTGCTCCATGTGCAATGGCAGACCTGGTTCTTACCTGTCACCTTTCGCATGCACTCCTGCAAGCAGACAACCTGTTTTTCACCACTCCTTTCACACTAGTGAGACCTCTTAGCAGAAAGGTACATTCCTTGGTAATGCACAGATGCACACCCAAGACACACATCAGTCAGGTAAATTGACCTATTTACAATTGCCTCCCAAACCAGCCAATTATGTTTAGCTTGGCACACTGCAGTGGGCACACCTGGCAGGATGAGGATCACAGGGGGCTGCAAGGTGCCCTGTTTAGGAGAAGGACATGAACTGCCCTGGGCTGGTATCAGGAAGAGAAGGGCAGGAGACGTGAGGAGACACCAAGGATATGCTGTTAGGGAAGACATGTGAGGGAGAAGCATTTAGAGGCAAACAGCAGGAGATATGCTCTCAGGAGGAGGCACTTCATGCTAAAGAGGAACACCTGGACACCCCTGATGGAGAGCAGCCCACAGATGACCCATGCTGCAACAGAGGAACCCAAGGGACTGCAGCCCATGGAGGACCGATGCTTGAGCTTGTACGTGGAGAAGCACTGGGGAGTGAAGGAGACCCAGCAGAGAGCAAGGAGCAGCAGAAAGAAACTGTTACACACATGACCCCAACCTCTTGCACTGCCCATCACTGAGCCAAAGGAATTGGGATGGATTAAATTTAAGCCACAGTGAAAATAAAGAATTTGATACAAGAAACAGGGAATGACAGGTTCTCAGCTCAAGCTAAGCTTAGGAAAGGGAGGAAAAAGGTGTTTAATTGTTTATGTTTTCTTTTTTTCTCAATTATAGATCAGTGATTAAAAATTTATATTAACTGGCAATGTATTAAACTAAGTATAAGTTTCCTGGGCCAAGACTACATTTTCTACAACGCATGCAAAATTTATTAAATTTTTATGGGAGTTTCACTGTCATTCAAGTGATGACATTCACCAAAAGGCAGGAATAAAACTGCATTATCAACTTAATTATTACTATTACTCCTCCACTGCAAGAGGTCTGATGTACGACTATTTTTAAATATAAAGATATTCCCATGTGGAACTTATGGCCCTGACAGCCATAGGAAATGTTCAAGACTGCTTGCTCATTATTTTTGTTTACATTATGTTGCAATTTTTTTTACATTTTTACTGTTGATAAAAACTTGGTATTATGTTTTACTTCTCAAGTCTGAAAGTGGACTGCACATAGCATCACGTAATGCTGGCACTGTATTTAAACCATTAACTACAAATTAGAAATTTAAACTGGATACTTAATTGGAAATTGAGTGTAAGCTATGAAAAATAAGAAAATGATTGATTTTAAATAATATTATTAATGAGTAACTGATAGGCCACATAGCCTTTTCTATCCAAGTACACTAAATCATTAACGTAGTGAAAATACAGCAGTCACTTTGACCCTTGTTGTGGTATAAGCACTTTTAGATTCCATTATGTTATACAACTTCCCACATGACAGATCTTTCTCAGACTGATACCTCAGTAGGTTGAGAACGCTGTTTCTGTAATAATCTAATATAGAAGTTACAGCAAGTTGTCAGGAAAATGGCAAGGAAATAATCACTGTCTATAAAGGAGGTCAGGACAGTGCAATTTCTCTCGATACTGATTAAAACAAATCTCAGGGCATTTAGTAACAAAAGTGCTTTCTCTTTCAAAATGTGAAGAGACTGATTAGACAGTGAAATAAAGAGATGCATAATTTCATCTTGGAAAATGTTCCATAAGAGTAAAATCATACTGGGAATTTCTAGCATCACAATTTTGCCCACATAGTATTATCAATCAATGCTTTCTCAGGAAAGATTGATGACTCCTAGAACACTAGCAACCAGAATCTCCAAAGTTCAAAAGAAGGACTTGAATGTCCTGAGCAGGCATGAGATTTTTCAGCATTTGGAAATGCTCAGAACCTTGAAACATTAGCTGAGAATCTCTACACAGATAGCCAATATGATCCTATTACTTTTCTTAATATGGGATGTGACATGAAGATGCTTTCATTTCTCTCTTTAAGGATTTGATGCTATTTAGTACTAAAACATCAAAAGATGTAGCAGAACCTTAAATTGGGGTACTATTATGAAAATAGTCTGTTTCTTTACAACAACAAAAAAATCCTATTCTATAATAAGAAAAAGCTACAATAAAGTCTCCTCAAGACTTCTCTGCTCCAGGCTGAACCTAGAAAGAACATAGAAAAAGTCTGCCCTTGTGCAATATTGCTTTCTTGGTTTTTGTTTGTTTGGTTTTGTTTGTTTTGGTTTTTTTGTTTTGTTTTTTTTTGTGTGTGTTTGTTAGTTGTGGTTTTTTTGTTTGTTTGTTTTGTTTGTTGTTGTTGCTGTTGTTCTTGTCTCTTTTATTCCTTCAGAGATTAAATGTAGAAGTCAACAGGTAACTGATTAAATCAGTAAGTATACGTTAGTTTACCATTCTTCCCTGACAGCAGGAATACCTCTGGATATTATGATAAATGTTGAAATATTAACTGCAAGCCTGTAGTGGCTGGGTGAATCCTTCAATAATCATTCAACTCTTTTGAAAAGGGTAATTCTCTCAGGATAGATGATTCCTAGATAAATGCATTGGTAGCACTTCCACAAAGCGTGAGTGGTAGGCAGAACATCTGGAAATGAAGGAAAGAGGTCCATTCAGTGTACCCAATAATAAAACAGATGGTGCAGGGGTTCGTATCTGTGTAGGCACTCAGAACACCTCTGGATACAAATCTCTTGGAAGGAGGTGAAATGATAAACCTACTCTCCATAAAGAATTGGAAATTCTTAGATTTCCCATGCTCAGTGGTAGCGAAGTTCAGTTTGTTGTATTGTTAGAAGAAAAGGTTTATAGAGTAACTCAGTCCTCAAGGTTGAGACTCACATACTACTCAACAAAAGTCCCTTGCTATGGAGGTTCCTTTTATTTGTTTTTGATAGAAAATCTGTGCAAAAGGTAAAGATAATACATCACTTCTGGCAAAGAAATGTGGCTGAAGGTTTCAGATGTAACCTGCTATTTGTGACTAAATAAATGAAATAGAATTAATTGTGTTGCCCGGACAACATAGGAGGGTCCATGTCATGTATTTCTGAATTACACAGTTTAAACTTGAATTTGTAAAGTATGATAATGTTTTACTAATACAAGGTAGAGGTTTTTTTTCAAGGCACTATGTTGGTATATTTATAACTCCAGAAATAACCTTATCCAATAAACCCTTTCAGTTCAGCCTAACCCAAACTTAATGATTGCATTAAGTTTGAAAACAAGAAGGTGGAAAATTATTTTGAAGAACTAAACATTATTTGTGCCAGCTTCTTTCAACTGAATGCATAAATATTTAAAAGGCTCAACCATTACATTTAATGTTTTAAATCTTTTCCTCTTCTTATTAGCTTTAGCAGAAAGAAAATCGGATTCAGGATAGAACTTAACAAGAAATGTTTTTGTAACAGTTTCCTAAAACTAAGATGCTGTCAAAAAAAGTTGGTTTTAGAGCTTCCATTTCTGAAGAGAAGATTCATTTATGCGAAATGTGGGACCAATCTCAAATGATTCTGATATGATCTGAAGTGCTGCAGATGCTGTACATGCTTCAGTAAATAGCATGCAAACACCGATTAAGATCATTTCAGTAATTTCAATTCTTCTCCAATGTTGATTTTCAATATGTTAATCCCTTTTGTAATTTATATAACCTTGCCATGATGCTGAGATCGTTTGAATCATCCCCTTTTGTGAGATCACAGAAAAATTTACAAGAAAATGTGTAGATTTTAGTTGCTGTTAAGAAAAAATCGACTTTGAAAGGGTCACTTTGAGATATAAATCTATGTGGTGTGTGAGATCACTGATTTATTTTATTTCATTTAATGGAATCACATCTGTGGAAACAGCAAATTAAGTCACGATGAGGCCAAGCACTCTGAGAAGTTAGAGAGAAGGATGGTTAATAAGCAAGGAGCTGTTAGGAAGCAATCCTGTTGCTCTCTCTTTCCATCCATACAAAGCATTTCAGACTGGCTCTGGAGCAATCACCTTATCCCAGTGGCTGAACCGTCAGCATACTGAAGCAACTTCTGCTTAAGCACTAAGATCAGGTTCACAGGTGAATTCTTTCAGTGCAGACTGGCACACTGAAATACAGTCTTAAATTTACATCTTTTCTTCTTGTACTGCCCTTGGATATCCACAGACAAAATAGCTTTTCCCTTCTAAAACAAACAAAACCTTTTAAGAACAACAAAACCATTGAATGTGCTATATGTAGGTCTGATCCTGACACTATTGATATCAGCAATTTAGTTTGAGTAGGAAGATTAGATTGATAGACCAATGGACATCAATAAAATAGACAGTTATTACTGTGGTTTAAAATTAGGCAAGTAACCCACTTCAGTGACAGATTGTGGAAACCTAAGTACTTGGGTCAGTGCTCCATGATTTCAACTCCTGTATTTGTTAAGGTATGAAGAGACAGATTTCTTCATAAAAAACATAAAACAAACAAACAAACAAACAAACAAAAACAAAAAAAAAAAACCAAACCCTACTGTTTCAAAATAAATAACCAAAGAAATATCCTGCTCCCACATTAACTTCTATAGGAATTTGTTCTGGCAGTGGGTGTACATGTGGAGAAAGTAAAAGAGAAAGTGAAAATGCAGTATTTTATTAAGAGGATAGATCTAGAAAGAAAGCAGAATCCTTTCATTTAGACATGAATATATTTCTTTCTAATGGATGAAGGAATTTCTGACTGAGAAAACCATCCTTTTTATAGAAATGTATTATTTGGATTATCTTAATTTGTAGAGAGAATCTTGATCCCAACATATGATCCTACCCACTTCAGGCACCCAAGCTTACAATTTTACTTCCAAGTATGATCCAAGGAAAAAGATCATAAGCTAATTCCTAGAAATGTTGATGCTCCCTGGCATACACTGGCTGCCTAATCTTCTTTCAACAGAGCCAAACTGTTCATAACTCTGGCTTACCTGGATACTTAAATACAGAAAGAATTGTGTAGCCAAAGCTTCACAGTGCAGTCAGGATCTACTAGGAAATCTGGCTGAGAGGTCCTTAGAAAAAGACCCAATTATTTCAGAGAAAACTGGAAAATGTTGCCTTTACTGGAGTAATTTAAATCTCCCAAATAAATAGCAAAGTATATTATTTAAATTTTTTACGTGTCTTTCATTATATTTACTGGAAAGTGGTGCTAGCCTTGATATTTTGTAGTATTTGTTTATTTAGTAATTTCAGCATCATGAAAGTTTATCTTACAAAGTTTATTTTGTTGCATCACACACGTTTAATTTAAAATAAAGCAGAAAGCTCCATAGTGGATCTTGTTTCCTCCCAACCCCAGCCACCTAATTCCTAAAGCACATAAAAACTGGTCTCTTTGTTCTATGGCTCTTGCATCTTTTAGACACCTCACATTTACTTGCTGCTAATAGGAGTTCAAAAGCAAGAGAAAACAAACTGCAAACATATGTTTCATGCATATATGCAAAGAAAAAGAAAAAAAAAAAAAAGGAAAATAAGAAAAACAAAACAAACAAACAAAACCAAACCAAAAACCCAAACCAAACTAAACCAAAACAAACCAACCAACAACCAACCAACCAAAAAACCAAATCAAACCAAAACCAACACCACTAACAGCCACCACAAAAAAATACTGCAGGCAAGAACCGTGGCCTAAGATCAGGAACACACTTTTGAAGCAAATCTTCTGAACTATGCCTTCTTTCATATTGCAAAGTATTCTCAAAGTACACAAACTTGATTCAGAAGTTGGACCAGAAGAGGTGTATTCTAGTTTCCCCCCTTTGATATCTTTGCCCTCACGTCCATGTTCGTACACTGTAAAAATCCATGCTTAAGGTTTCTCCCTGCTTATTTCTGCAATGATCTTCATTGGTCAGTCCTTTATGCTTCTTTTGTTTTTATTCTCAGTCTCTCCTGCTATGAAAACCCTGCTGTGTTAATGGGCTGGAAATCCTTACCCTGCCAAAACATGCCCAGATTTCCAGTGGGTGCAGGAGCTGGATGGGGACCATCCCAGCAAGGAAGCCCCAGCAAAGCCCATATGCAGCATCTCTGCCCAAAGCCAGCTCTGGCACCATGCTCAAGCACACCCTGAAACACATTAACAGACTTAAACACATGAACAGGCTTAAAGCTATCTGGTCATTTAGTGTCTTCCTACATTAAGACCAGCCACCATGATCAGAAACGGTAGTTTTTGAGGGGGCTTATTTTGCAATTATGTTTTAACTAGAATTCATTTCCGTCTCAAAATGCATTAAAAAAGTAAGATATGAACCAAAGTTATTTTCTTATTTTCTCACCAGAAAAGTGAACAAGAACACTCCTAACAATCAAAACCAAAACCTGTATTTGCATCTAAGATGAAAAGAGAACAAACCTACCACAACCGCCACCTCCAAAACCCACACTCAAAATAAATATTTTTCGGTGTACTGCCTGCACACCTGCATGGCTCATGTCTGTCCCACTTTCTTCCTGCAGGAAACAGAATAAACAAGTGCTGTTAATAGATATCCCCTCTGACCAAATGCCTAGGCTGGCCAAGGCTGCACTTGACCCCAGCAGTGGACTGTGCTGGGCAAAACCAGTGCCCTGTGGGAAGAGACTGTAAACCACGTTGGGCTGCTTCCAGACAGTTTCATCTCAGCTGTGAGCTCCCCATCACCTGCAAATACAAGAGTTACTAAAGCATGAGAACAAAATATTCTCATGGGCCTACCTTAGGAACATCATACACTCACCTGCTAATGTGAGTCATTCTTGTGAATGTAGTCAGAAAAATGAACTACCTTATATACATATATACTTGTATTTATGTTCTGCAGGAGTCTGTTTCTTATGTGCCTTCTGACTATCATGTCTAGCTTAGTGACAGAAACACATTTATCTTCTTGACAGCACTGCCGAGCCAATATAGTTGTAGATGGGCAAGCTGTGTTCTGTTCTATCTCGTCCACCATCAGCAGAATTTCCAGATTAATTCTCACTCAGGAGTCTTTCCTCTTAGAGTTCACATTTTAAACAGAAACAAGAAAAGCTCGATTTTTGAAACCTTGGCTCTTGATCTGGAAACTTTGTAAGTCTGAAAAAAAAATATTGGGCTAGGGAAATGACTGAATGAGCTGTGTTTATAGGGAAAGAATCAAAAAGAACAACAGAGGCTTTATCTCATTCAGTTCTGTGGACAGAGTATATGAAGCTACACATTTAAGGTGATTTTTCATTGCCTTGGCGCAACTGAGAAAAACAGGGGACACAAGGCACTATATGTGGTAAAGTTTGAATGAGTGGACATTTTTCAAATTATGTTTAGAGCATATTCTATTAATTAACTTATATGTCTTTGGTACTCAGATTCCTTGGCCAAATCCCTCTGCCTGAATTTGGTTAAGCCCTAGAAAGTCCAGCGTCCCTGTTGGCACCAGAGAAGCTCACATTAGCAATGCGTGTGTTCTGCTGTATATGCAGCTGTGTGAACTCTCAGTGGTGGAAGACAGTCTGCTGCTTTACAGGAAGAGTGTCTATTTTTTTTCCTTGAATCTATTACAATGAAATGGCATTGCACTAAATCAAATTGGGAGGAAGAATAGTGCTTGATATCCTACAAAAAAAAAAAAAAAATAAATAAATTCTTGGTCTATGTTTTTCATGGCCAGCCAGTAACTTCTGTATTAAATAAGCTGCAGCCATTAGGCAGAATAAAAGTGATATACCCACTAAAAATGGAAATGATGCCTTAGTATTCCGAACAGAATTGAAGGGTGGTATTTTCAAAACACTTATTCCTCAAATTTACTCAGGACCTAGCTTAATCTGCAAGCGACCTGTTGATTTCTTATGATAAAATGTCCCTTACATTTGCTATTGCCAATGTGGCCTATTGTCAAATAGAAAATATTCCTTGATTCATTGATACTGTAGTCTTAAATAACAGATGCAGTGATGTGGGCTGAACTGTCTTGGCTTAAACAGTCAAAAGTGGGTATTATGAGTGTGCCATTATGAATGAGCCTCAAAATGTCCACACACCTGGAGAGACAATAACACTTTCTGGTTCACATCCATAACACACCATCTTTTTTAAAAAAATATTACTTGGGCAAATAAATTAATTTCTGTAAAGATATGCACAAGAAGGATTGCTTTGACTAGATAAAATCATAACTCAATGATTGATTATAAGTGAATAATGTAAAAAAGATACAGAAGAAAGGGATGGTTAAGTGTTACTAGATTATAGAGTTAAGCAAGGCAGAAGGGAGGTCTGCATGTACTGAGCAAGGCGATAACTCATAGAGCAGCAGAAATTTGTGTCTTTCTACTCTAGTATCATAATACCATTAAGTGAAGGTTAACATCATTCAGTCTGTTGCTTACCAGATTCTATATGGACGTTGTTCGCCATACTATATCCTGGGATAAGATGTACTCAAGGTGGAGACTGATTGTGTAACCATGAGGGAGATATCAGCAGAGCACTTGGCTTCATAATGTTACAACTTTTAGCTCTCTAGCCAGACAATGCTTAGGCATTGACTTCCCATGTGCCTTCTCTTTTTAGTAGGCTTTTGTATGGAAGCTTTTTCTGTTTTCTAAGAGGAGTGAAGCTGGGGTGGTTAATTTTACTGGTTCAGCTATCTCGATTAACATGTGGGGGCATAAGACGGAGCATGGGGGAGGAGAAAATTTGCTTAATTCTGCTTTTCAAGAAACTCTTTACTAATATTAATGTAAAAGTTACAGACGGCTTAAAAAAATATCTGGGTGGAAATGTGAAAGGTATAATGAGAAAGAGAGAGAATGAATTAAAGCCTGAAGAAAAAAATTTTGGTCAAAGATAGTGGATGAGATTGCAACATGCTTAAGATGTGTTAAATGCTTACCTGAGTCAAATACGTCGTCTCAACAGAGCTGAAGGTTGTTCGATGAACACCGAGTCAAGATAATACGAGTCAATATTTTTCAGCTCAACAAATCAAGTGAGTCTTAAATTAAGTAAGTTTAAATCATTTGATCTTAGAAGCCAATATGCAAATTCCATAAAGTATATATTAAATATCTTTCTCTTTCTGTTTGGGATCTGGATAGTGTCTGTTTTGTTTCATTGTATCTGCAGTCACAAAACAGCGTCCCCATTTACCTGCATGACTGGCAAGCTACAACAAATGAAAATGAAATAGAAATATTTTGCATTTTTGAAAAAGCAATTGCAGATTCCAATACATATTAAAGAATAAATCAACTCAAATACACCTAATCCTTCCTTACTCAGAAGAAGAGCAGGACAGTTATATTTACCTTGCAAAATATTGTGCATTTCTCTTATAATGAGAAATTCATTCCAGCTCCAATTCTAAGGTATTATTTATATAATCCCTAAAAAAAAAAAAAAATATTTCTAACCAGAATAAAAACTTACACAGACCTACTAAGCTTATCAGAATGTAATTCAGGCTGTGAATGTCTTATAGGTTTCTACATCTTGGGTTCTGGCCTCTATGCTAAGGAGGCTAGAACTGCATAAGTCTTTGAGTTTTTATTTAAATAAATGTGTTTAATATTACAACTAAACTATACGTTATCTATTTAAATTCTGATAGCACAACATTTTATGTATGAAATGAAGGAAAACATTCTATAACTAAAAATCCTAAATTCACAGAGCTGCCTAAGTGTAAATTCAAAAATGTGAGGGTTCCTTTCACAATGTATGTTTCTGTGATCTCTAGAGTCTGGCTAATAAGCTTTCAGCAAATGAACTACAGCATGTAGAACATGAGTAAAAATACTGGGACTGCTCAAAAGATGTGCTTGAACATTTAATCAAAATATCTTTCATAAAATACTTCATTTCTTATAAAATTTTATTTTGAAAGGAGTAAACGAAAATGTTGAAATATCTTTTTTTGTGTTGGTTTTCTAAACTGATGTTTGATTTTCGACTGTGAAATACATATTCGTTTCTGTATAAAATACTAAGAAGTCTAAAATAAGTGAAAGAAGTCTGTTTTTTTAAGAAAATTGTTCTCAAATTTTCTCATTCCCTCAGAATGTCCTTTCAATGAAAATTTTGAGTTTTCAGATTTTGCTTTCAATTTGGGCAAAATATGTGAAATTTCAACATTCTAGTGGAGTCAATTAGTTATAGCAAGCAACGCTACTGTACTATAAGGCAGTTGTCCAATGAAGTCCCATAACTCATTTGTTAATTCCCAAATACATGTAGAATCTTTCAGGAAGAGAGTAGCTACGTACTGCTCATGACCATACAACATTCACCAGTTGAAGTAAATGAGGCTTCCCATTTGATCAGACATTTCTTTGTATCAAGTAGAGGCATCAGCTAGGATTTTTCCTGAAGACACTATATAAATATGCAGCAAAATATGGTCAAAGCAGTTTACAACCATGGTTGCTTGAATGAGCCCAAAATTCTCATTTATTGGGGGTTTTTAAAAGTATTTTGGCCTGAGTCAGGAACATGGAAGTAACATTTTTAATGAAAGAAAGTTCCCACAGAAAGTTTTGCGTTATCATACAGTCTGCTGGTGATGGGAACAGTTCTGAACTAAGTCCACTGAAAATATCTCAGCATCTGTCTCAGATGGGATAGTATCTGGGTGTTTGTCTGGTAGGAAGGTTGTGTCACACTAGGGCAAATACAGCTCAGCCAAATCCATACAGAAGAATTCATGCAGAAAGAAAGTAATACTGGAACAATAGTAGTTCAAAAGACATGGCTTTAGGTCAAACTGAACAAAAGTGAAATGTTCTTGCTTGTTCCTTTGCCTGCACTGCAAAGTCAGTATAAAATTTAGTGTTCTAAAAAATTGTTCTAGTGAGAAATTCAGTAAAAAAGATCAGGATTTTAAGAGGAAAAAGATTTAAGATAGACATTTCAAATAGGATTCATTTTACCTGACAGTTTCCATCCAAACTTTTGATACCTAGCCTTAACTAGTCACCAGCATTGCCTCCAGAGTCCGTGAAAGGAGATAACATCCATCAGATGACTCATCTACATCCTGGAGTGAAGTCTAGCAGCTATCTACCAGTGAAGATTTCTTCACAGGACCAGCATTGTCAGCATTGGCCCAAGACAACTATTCACTGATTTTTAGTTACAGTTCTGCTTGTTCAGATCCTAAACCAGTTCACCATACCTCGTGCTAGGCAAAGCAAACAGGAGCAGCGTGTTGCCAGGGATAGGACAGAATGTGCAACCAGGCAGTCATAATTAGATCAGCTTAGCCATACCTATGGAGATGTAACCTTATTAACTATTTTAGAATTATCTAAGAGTGTCTTCACAGACCAGAGTGAGGGTACCCCAGGACCCCAATTCAGCCCAGCCTAGGGCTGTCAGTGACGCTGCAGCAGTGCGGGTCTCTAGATCCACCACAGCCATGCCCTGCCCAGCCATAGTCTGAAGCAATCCCTATCCATAGGGTGGTGTCTCAGAATGGCCTTATCCTGTCCCCATCACTGCAACTGTTCCCAGTTACCTGGGGCTTAGTCTAACCCTGGTTATCCTCACTGGGTCTGATCTTGACCCCTACCCTCAGGATGACATCCTGGCATGGCCTTGGCCCATCTTCACGGAGGTACCTGATGCCTGAAGCTGCCCCAGCAGCCCCCTCATCTATCCTGCTCCCTTGCAGGAGGCAGTGAGTGACATGGTCCCTGGCTGATGGGGCCCCTGGCCTACCAGCAATGCTATCAGCCCAGGCTCCTTGTCCTTCAGGGAGCAGCCAGCTCACACTGCACCCTGACAAAATCCTTGGGTCATTTTTGCATAATTTATCAAAAATTGATTTACTGTGATATATGAAAAAAATCATAGACACTGTTCAGAAGTAAACTGGAAATTTTACATGTGTGAACTGATTGTAATTGGAAATTTATTGTCCAAATAAATATCTTATTTATAAAATAAATTTAAAAATCAAGCAACAGAGCAAAGTAGCAATTGTTATCAAGGTGCAGGATTAGCTCACAATTTACACTTACATGATGTGTAGCTATCTATTTTAGTGACTTGATTTTGAATATTAATATGGAAAACTGAAATTTTTCTATTTCAAATAATAGTACAAGGAGAATTGTGTCTGTTACAGAAGTTTGTTTTTTCTTTTTATTCCCTAGGTTTCTCAAAGCAGATTCTCAGCCATGGATTCCAGAAATTCTTCTTAAATAAATAATTTATTGATAAGGTACAGTATAGATAAGCTCGAGCTGGGTGTCTCTGGTAAAGGGACCTTGAATAAAGAAAACCTTGAGCAAATATTCCCTTACAATTCAAGCTTCCCACCCTTCATGTGCCAATTTGGGCCAGCTGTAAAATTAGGGTCCGGTGTCTCCCCATTCTTCATTGGATCTCCTCATTTTCATCAGGCAGAATGTTTCTTCTCTCTGCAGGTGGTTGTGTGTCTTTTTACTGACCAGACTAGATGTCAATCGAAGTACTGACCTTCATTGGCTGTTTTGCACCTGCAGCTGAGGAGAAAAACAGGTCCTTGACAATAACTAAAAAATTTTTCTTTCTCTTGTCTTCTTTTAGACATGCCATTCTATTCCTTTATTGATCTCTATGGATGTATCTCCTGTTGACAATCAAAACCTCCTTTATTTTCTTGCTTAAATAACTTCTGAGGGCTTTTTTGCTTTACAAGGCAGAAAGTTCAAAAGTTCACGGCAAACTTAGTTACTTATGCTAAGAAGTTATTTATGCTAAGGAGTTATATATAAGCAGTTTCTAAGCAAGTTCTATAAGAAGCAGTATATCAAAGAGTTCAATAAACTAAGGCAGTCTGTTCCTCAACAATCTGGGTTATACTCAAAATTTCTAACTGCTATTCACTCAAGGACCCAATTATTGTGTTTCAGTCCACATGTGAAAAAAAATATCTATAACCAGTATTTCAGGATGAAATCCTAATAAGCCATCAGTGATATCAGAATCATGGGAACTCCTCACCTGTTTTGGTAGTTTCAAAAATTCTGTAGTCAGTCTTAAACATACATGCAGGTACTGGTGAGTTATTTTTGTAACAAAAAAATGCATCAGTCTGACAATAAAATTTCTTAACAAATCTGTATTTCAAAATTTGAGTTTATCAATCTTCTCTCTCCTATATTTTCAAATTAAGAGCCATAAAAAAAAAAAAAGACAATATATCATGCTGACTTTTAAGAAGTGAGATTATAAAGCCAAATATTTCCGTTCTCTCATGTTGTCTCATTTTCCCTTTGTCCCACAATGAATTCTAGGACTTCAAGTGAATCTAAAATGTACTGTTCATCTTCTTAGGCCAGTATTTAGACACAGGAACTCAGAAACAATGCCAGTGATCATGTAACCAAGTATTTAAATTTTTCCTTAAATTATTTGCTCTGGAAGACTATGATATGGAGACATAGAAATTCTCCAACATTCACTGGATATGTATTAATGGAACAGAGAATTATTCCATTCTCTGGTAATTTCTTACGCAAATCTACACTACAAGGAAATTGAACATCATCATTCAACTCATTCCATCAGTCTGGGAATTTTTTATTATACCAAACAGCAATCATCAGTTGCCATGCTTTCTATTTAACAAATAATTTTCTAAGTTAAAAATGCTAATGTCTGGTTAACAGCATAAAACCTAGCTAAATTATGAGCATTAGAGTTACAGATGCTCTTATCTGTGATCTGCACATAATTTTTGCAGATACTAACCACACTAAATTTAACAGTAATGAACCACACTCAACAAGTCTTTCAGAAATTATTTTACAGACTAACACCAAGAAAGCATTTACCCCAGTGCAGACAAAAGCAAATGGCCAGTGGTCTAAGAAACAGGGAGCCAGAAAATGTTCTAATTCCTCATTGTAGGAGAGATGTTGTCTTATCAAATAAAACAGTTTGTAGGACATATGGACCATTGAAAAGAACTTGTGATAAGTTTTCATCATAAAGCCAATCCTTAGTTCAAAAATGTATTTTTGGTTTGAAAACTGTTATTTAAATAATGTAATGGCCCTTAATGGATCAAAATGAAACTGAACAGTCTGTATAGTAGGAATATATTCTGCATGAACAATTCATGAAAGTTTGGTAAATTTTATTTTCATCTTGATTTGGAAAAAGGAAAATTAAATCTTATGCAGTAGGAAAGCATTTCCTACTCACGTGTACCGAAAAATGCTTAACGGTTCAGGAGAAAAAGTGTCACTGGAACCTACATCTTTACAAGGACAATGCAAATACATTGTAAAATTGTGCAACTCTACCTTGTCTTGTCAGCTACTGTTACTGCTCAGAATGGGGGACTCCCAGTCAATAGTTGCTGCAAGATAGATGGGAGAAGGGAAGAGAGCAGGAAAATTATTTATTTCTTGGCTGCCGCCTCCTGTGACAGGGACATTCCTGCTGCATAAGGAGGTTGTTCTCTAGCTATGAACATCCAGTATTGCTTTTGTTTATTTTGTCCAAAGGTAAATTTAAATTACTCATTCTTAATGAGAGGGAAATGAGCCCTAATCCATATTTCCTACAGAAAAAGTATCTGCAACAAGTACCTGCAGCATGCAGTAAAGCTGGTAAAAGTTGCTGGACAATTACACAAAATAGAGCATTAATTACAGAACTGAAAGTGCTTTGAAGAAATATATGCCTTCATGAAATCAAGTGTTAGAAACTTGAAGTCAGATCACGCTATGAACAAATCTAATATCAATGAGAAGAGAACCAAGCATTCAGTTTTATCTTCAGTTGTCATCAAGCAGGGATTGCTAATATGTGAGATATTTCTTAGTCTTCCAATTTTTAGTTGAATTTGCTGGTCCTCTGAGGAAGAAATCATTGGAGTAATGAATGCTGCTTTGTTGGCTGATTAATGCCTGTTGATCTTTTCCAAAAATGTGCTAAAAATTCAGAGCTGATACATTCAACCCAGCAGTTCATTAGCACTAATTTATCAGTGGCACACATCCAGTTTGACCTGAAAACAACCAAATTAAAATCCACTAGGTTTACGGGAAGGAGAAAAAGCATAGTTTATCCAGCTATAAGGTATAATTTCATTAATTATTGAACAAAACCTTGAATTTCAGGGAAAGAAAAAAATATTTTAAAAAGTATCTTTAATAGGAGCTTCCTTTTGTCGTATCTTCTGGGAGCATTTATTATAGTTGCCTTTCATTTTCTCTCTCAAAATCTTCTTTTTTTATTTTATTTTTTTTTTCCCTTTTAGCAAAGCATCTACCTAACATGCTTTTTATGTGATATACAAATTTTAGGTTTTCTCAGAGCAAATAGTTACTGATCAATAAGAGATCTGTCAATGGATTCTCAATAACTTCACTCAAGTTTCAAATTGACATTTTTATGTGCCGTCTTTTCAAAATTGATTTCCTCCATACAGTGCACAGTCTCAGATGACATGGCAATAGGGCAGCTGCACTCTGTCCGGACAGTTTTCTCTGCCCTTTCTCCATTCTCTGGCTCTTTTTTGACATTATCTTTTGCTATCTCTCCTTAATGCATTCTTCCTTTCTTATTACATTCTACTTGCTTGTTTCTCACCCTCATTTCACCCTTGTCTGTAGATATTTCTTTGACTGTCTTCCTTATACTATTTTTAAAAATTTTGTGAGAATTTGTGTACTAACTTTTTCACAGATCATTTGAAATCTTAGAGATTTGTTTCTGGATTTCCCCATTTGTTCTCTCTTATTCCAAGAAATTTTACATAAATTTACTATTCACTCTCTTTCTTATTTATTGTGTTTTCTCCTTTTTTCTTCTTAATATGTTTACAAAAGTACACAGTGATTCTTACTGCTACTAGTTTGTAAGTGCTCCCTTTCCTCCAGATTATATCAATAAAAACCAACAAAACGATTGCTTTAAATTTTGATGTGTTTATTTTTTTAAAGACAGCGGAACAGGATTTCTGTCCTCATGAACTTTGGTAAAGGCAAAAATAGAGGTTTTGTTTGTCAGTAGGGTCCTGAATGGTATTATGCAAACAAGGGAAAGTTCCCTGGAATCATTATTCTACTTTGTTACTGTGTTGCATACTATGTTTTATATTGCCCTTAATATCACTCTTCTGATACAGAAAAATGAACACTGACACAGAAAATACCTGTTACTCCCTCTTGGTTTTCCTTTTGCCAAATCATAAAATGCTTCAAAGCATTTATGTTCTGTTTTATTTTGTTCTTTTCTCTGGTATAGGTCAAGTTGTCTGTTTAGATGAACTTCTGTCACTTTGATGTAACCAAACAGATCTCCTGTTCAGAAGTCAATTTCTTAAGTTCATCTTGCTGACCCATCTATAAAGCCTTTAATCCTGATAATGTCTGTTCTTGTCTGATGGTTACACTTTTCCATTATTAAAAAGCTGTTGATTCTATATGCAGGCATTTTACCTATTAATAACATGAGAATTGCTACAGCAGCAGCAGCATTTTTGCTGCTTCTTTCTGAATTCCTTTCAACTTATCTATACACTCCTGAGAATAGACTACTGAGGTCTGCCTACAGTGTTTTTGATGCCATTTGTTATTCATACCCCAAAGAAAACCTTTTTATGCCTTTGTCATGGTATGATCTCTCCCTTCAAACAGCTCCCAAATCATTATGACCTTTACATGTTGCAAGTTTGCTTTATAATCACATATCTAATTTACTGTCCATTATCACTTTTAAGTCCTTGCATCAGTATTAATTTCTAGATTACTCTCACACAGAATGTCTTTATTTCATATTTTTTTCCCACATAAATAATCCACATGAGAAAGCCAGCTGCCTCTCCATCCTGATATTTTCTGTCCACATTTTGTCTGCTTTTTATAGTTCTGAATCTTTGACTCTCTTAACACTCTCAGAATCCATTTATTTAGAGTCACTTTCAAATTTAATTACCTTGGTGGTTTGCCCTGGCCTTAAATCATTTAGTAGTATGCTTAAATAAGAGCAGGTGTAAAAATGATCCTTGTAACATGCAATTGCACGCTTCTGTACGCTGTATACTGCTACAGTTCTGCTCTTCATTATCCATTCTGTTGTTCTTCACTACATTTTCATTTCCCATTTGTGTATGGCCAAGGCTATTGCCATTAATTTTGCATGATGATTCATTAAAACAATACATGTATGTATGGGACTTGCATTGCATTTCTTTCATCCACTCATTTTATGCACAAGTATAAAATGTTTTTTTAATTTATTGGATATAACACTCCTGTTAAGCAAGTTTTATGACTGAAATCGCCTAAATGTTCACTTATGGGTAAATTGTTACAGATGTGTCATTTCCACAGAGGAACAAGCATATGATCACCTTATAAGATGATGTTTAGATTACTACTCTACCCAACACAGGGAAAGATGGGATATTTGCTGATAATTCTATTCTGACAGTAGAGTGTTCTGTGGAACATCTGGGAAGAAGATATATCCCCAGTTACTTCCTTCCCTACTCTATAGCCAGAGAATTTAGATGAACAAAGAGAGGACAGTGTGCAGATCCACAGGAAAAGAGGGGGGACATTATGTTCTTTTCTCCATAGATAAACTGTAAATCTCTTTTGTAATTTGCTTGCAGACCTGCTGCCTGTGTGAGGAGGCTGGAGACAGTGATTGTCTGTGTCTCTTTTCAAACTATACTATAAAATTCTTGGCTTCTTCATATGATTTTCCTACGTTTCCTAGATTATGTAGGTTTCCTTAAGCAATCGAGTTGAAGATATGGTCCTTAAAGATTAATCTTCTCTATCCTACTTTTTTATGATCAGGTTTGCTTTTCTCAATACTTTCTAATTCTTCATGGCTTAAACAATTTTAAGTGGTTCACTAAATTCATTTGCTAAGTCCCTGAATACCCTAGAATGTGTGTTCAAAGTCATTATTACTGCTTAATTGTCCAAAGCTGTCTTACTCATTTTGTATACCACTAACAGTTTCTCCTTTTTGAAAGCTGAACCTTAGGAGAACATGTTCACATTATCAATTTTATCCCACTTCTTATTTATTAATGAGGTAAATCTCACTGAGAATCACAGAAACATAGAATGGTTTGAGTTGGAAAAGATCATAAAGATCATCTAGCTCCAACCTCACTGCCGTGGGCAGGGACACCTTCTACTAGACCAGGTTGCTCAAAGCGCCATCCAACCCAGCCTCAAACACTTCCAGGAATGGCACATCCATAACTTCCCTGGGCAACCTGTTCCAGTGCCTCATCACCCTCATGGTGAAGAATTTCTTCCTTATATCCAACATAAATCTACCCTCTTTCAGCTTAAAGCCATTATTCCTTGTCCTATTACTACCTGTCCTTGTAAAAAGCCCCTCTCCAGCTTTGTTGTAGGCCCCCTTTAGGTGCTGGAAGGCCGCTATAAGGTCTTCCTGAAGCCTTCTCTTCTCCAGGCTGAACAACCCCAACTCCCCCAACCTGTTTTCATAGGAGACATGCTCCAGCCCTCTGGTCATCTTTGTGGCACTCCTCTGGACTCACTCCAATAGGTTTATGTACTTCTTACGTTGAGGGCCCCAGAGCTGGTCACAGTATTCCAGGTAGGGTCTCACTAGAGTGAGGTAGAGGGGGAGAATCACCTTCCTCGGCCTGTTGGTCATGCTTCTTTTGATGTGGCCCAGGACAGTTGGCTTTCTAGGCTGCAACTGCACATTGTTGTGTCATGTTGAGCTTCTCATCAATCAGCACCCTTAAATCCTTCTTGATAGGCCTACTCTTAACCCATACTCTGCCCAGCCTGTATTTGTGCTTGGGATTGCCCTGACCCATGTGCAGGACCTTGCATTTGACCATGTTGAACTTCAAGAGGTTTGCACAGGCTCATCTCTCAAGTCTACCAAGGTCCCTCTGGATAACATCCCTTCCCTCCAGCGTGTCAACTGCACCATATAGCTTGATGTCATCATCAAACTTTCCAAGTGTGCACTCTCCATTTCACCGACAAAGATGATAGACAGTGCTGCTCTCAATACTGATCGCCAAGGAATGTCACTCATCACTGGTCTCCACTTGGACATCGAGCTGTTGACTGCAATTCTTGAGTCTGACCATCCAACCAATTCCTTATCCACTGAATAGTTAATCTGTTGGATCCACATCTCAAATTTAGAGACAAGGATGTTATGTGGGACAGTGTCAAATGCTTTACACCTGTCCAGGTAGACAACGTCTGATGTAGTGAGTTTTCTGTGTGCCATACTCACTGTCCTAAGAATCTTGAACTCCACCATTACATGGTCAGGGCAGTCAAGGCTGCCCTTGAGGTTCAAATTCCCCATGAGCTCCTCCTTGTTGGTGAGAAAAAGGTCCAGCATAGCATTGGCTTGTCTGTCACTTGGAGAAGGAAGTTATCATCAATTTATTCCAGGAACCTCCTGGATTGCTTATACTGTACTGTGTTGTCCCTCCAACAGTTATCAGTATGATTGAAATTCCTCATGAGGACCAGGGCTTGTGAATGTGAGGCTGCTCTTATGTGTCTTTAGAGGACCTCATCTGCTCAGTGTACCTGGTTGGGTGACCTGTAGAAGACCCCCACTGTAATGTCACCTGTCCCTGCCCTCCCTTTAATCCTGACCCATAAACTCTGGGTCAGCGCTTCATCCATTCCCATGCAGTCATTGACACAGATGGTGATATCCCCTCCTTGTCTCCCTTGCCTGCCCTTCCCAAAGAGCCTAGATCCTTCCGTTCCAACACTCCAGTCACTCTAGTCACTTGTTTTTCTTTGTCAATTTATTAGATCAGCAGATATCTTCCTTACTCTGATGACCCTATTTTGCTAACCTCTATATTGTTGTTTTTCTTACTTAATTGTTTCCAGTTGTAGGATATGCACTTTTCACTTTTAACAGAGATCTTGTTAGCCCACCAAGGATTTACTTTTTTTTCTACCATTCTGACTATGTGTTATTTTTTTGTTTGTTTTTGTTTTTGTTTTTGTAATAGTTACCTCATATCTTATATAACTTGCTTCTAAAAATATATCTATTTCAACAAATATTTTTTTGGATTTAAGATTTTGAAGTACTGTCCTGGTCAATCTGTTGCTGCTATGGCCTTTGCACATTGGAAAGAGTTACAACTTACCATCTCAGTTACTTCACCTTACTTTTACAAAACAAAATATTGTCATACTGCTTCATTCAGGGAGAATGTTTTTTAAACTGAAGCAGTTTGTGGTCAAAAATTATTGAATCAGAAACAGCGTGGCCAGCATGACTAGGAAAGTGATCATCCTTTGTACTTGACACTGAACTATATTCAGTTTTGGGCCCCTCACTACAAGAAAGACATTGAGGTGCTGGAGTGAGTTCAGAGGAGGGCAACAAAGTTGGTGAATGGTCTGGAGAACACGTCTTTTGAAGAGCAGCTGAGGGATCTGGAATTGTTTAGCTTGGAGAAAAGGAGGCTGAGTGGAAACCTTATTGCTCTCTACAACTACTCAAAAGGAGGTTGTAGTGAGGAGGGTGTCAGTCTTTGAAGTAGCAAGTGATAGGACGAGAGGAAACGGCTTCAAGGGAGATTTAGATTGGGTATTAGGAAAAACTCTTTCACTGAAGGGGTTGTTGAGCATTGGAACAGGCTGACCAGGGAAGTGGTTGAGTCACCATCCCTGGAGGTGTTTAAAAGGTGTGTTTAGTGGTGGACTTGCCAGAGTTACATTAGCATTTGTACTCAGTGATCTTAAGGGTCTTTTCCAACCTAAATAATTCTATGATTGTAAGAATGTCACTATTTCTCACAATTTCTACTAATCCTTCTTGAGCAGGCTAGTTAAAGCCTCTCCTTTCTGGATCATAAAATTGCCCTCTGTGATGACGCATGCTTGACTAGTTGTGCTTTTATCCAGCAGCTGTCTTGGTACCTAATGTCCCCCACGACACGTACGGTTTTGCTCTTTGGGATAACATTCGGGCATCTTTTTCTGTTTCATCCAGTCTTGATGCAGTCTTGCAGGTGTTCAGTGAAGTTCACCTCCCTACTCCTTTTCTGATACTCTTGATAAAAGTACTTCACTAACTTTTATATATATAGTGCATCATTTAATCTACATTCACATACGTGTTAATGTTGTGGTTAATGTGAAGTAGTTTAAGACAGTTTAATTGTCAATGGAAGTGGGGTAATCTGCCTAATTGCTATAGAGGAAAATCATGCATACAGTTTCTCACATGTCCATATGCACAATAAAAAGTGATACTGTGATATAAACTATTTCTGGTAAGAAGGATGTTGGCTTCGGCAAAAAATCATTTTATCCATCACTTACAACCTCCCCCACCACTTCTTTTAGTTCCAAAGTAGACATTTTCTCCAGTGGCTTTAACCGGAAAGATTTTCAGAATTAATTGTCAAGTTTCAAATATGATTCTATTCCCCAAAAAAACACTCGGTGATTTTTTTTTTTTATTTTTTTTTTTTAATTGCTTGTATTACAAGAACCTCTGTGACCTCAACTGGGATTAAAATGTAGTTATGGAAGGACCAGAAAATATATTCAAATGAAATCAGTTGCTGTTCTGAAGATCAGACAGTTCAGAGAACCATGTCAGACAAAGAACAGGAGAACAGAAGTATTACTGTCTTATTTTACAGATAAGGAACTGAATAATAGAGAGATTAAGGGAAGACAGGGAGGCTGTGGCAGGTACGGGAACTAGTCCCAGCACACTTCGTTAATCACAAAACCTTTCTTGATTTTGAAAGATTTTATTTATTCTTCAGACACCTTCTATGGAGCTAAAAGAGAAGCAAAGCTTGGATCAAACTTCAGATCCAGATTAAGAATACTCTGCCATTTGACTTAAAGACTAACTCCAGGATAGGGTCTGTACTGAAGTCTCTGAGTTCTTAGATGTGCAGTTCTTATCTGTTTCTGGTGTTCTGGAAATGCAGGGATTTTTGTTCTATGTAGTTGAATTCAGGTCACAGCAGTTTTTATGCATCTAATTAAAAATAATTTTAGTAAGTGTTAGACACATAAATAAAGGATACTTTTTTTTTTTTTCAATTTCATTCACATTAATTTGCACTATGTGAGAATTCAGTTTTCTCAATCTTGCTTAATTTGTATAAATAAACATATCTTTAGCATGTGAATGTTCTCCTGGCATAAGTGGGAAGCTGCTGATCCAGAAAGGTCCCGCTTATCACTGTCTATATTTTGACAGTCTGTGGATTCCAAGATCTGTTAATTTACACCAAAGAGCACCTTTTCAGATTTGTCCTGGTCTTCTGTCACTAGGGACTTTCACTGTATCAGAAGCCATGTTTTTCAGTTTCCTAATGGCTTTAAAAAGGAACGGTAAATGTCAACAGGCAAAAAGGCCAAAAAACTGGGGGAACCAATGCTTGCTAACAGATCCTTTGGGGATTAATCATACCAGTTCTTTCTTTCTTTCTTTATTTCTTCCTTTCCACAGGCATTTTTACAATAAATAATACAAGATCGAAAAGCGAGATACAAGTTAAAGGTTCTTTAGTCACTGTCTAGTCCACCAAATGAGCAAAAATTGAAGAAAATAACATGTAAAAGTCCAAGCCCTTGAATTCCAATCTTCAGTAGTTTTAAGAAGTAGGTCTTTCTATTTATAGCTTTAATTATCTTGAATTCTGTCTCTCTGAGGGCTTATACAAAGAACCACAAAACATATATTTAAAAAGAAAGCTGTGGATACATTTTGTTATAAAAATCAGTTATGTTCTAAATTGCATATACTTTTTATAAAAATAGATGTTACTAGTTTCTTTGCTGATTCGATCATTTAACCCGTAAGTTTTTCCCCATATTTAAAAAAAAAAAAAAATAAAACCCCTAAACATATAGATACTGAATTATTACAGATATAATAACCTTGTAGTTCATATACTACTTATTTATTTTCTGATTTATTTTAGTGGTTACATAGCTACCTTTCTCCCATAGCATAATATTTATAATTGATTTAAGAAAATGGAAGTGTCTTCTTGACCTTATGTTGCTTCTTTCAACCCTGTTTCCAGATGCTCTTTAAATTTGAACAATAATTCCTGCTGATAGAGTTAAGCACTAAAAGAATTTTGAGTGTTTCAGATTCTTAAAAGTTCACCATGCTTGCTTTAATGAGAAATAATTTTATGAACTATACCACAACCTCTATAATTAGGTGATGATTTTTCCTGTCATTTCTCTTAGAATTCTTAAGAATAAAGCTTTTGTCCACCTATGTTCATTCCCATGGGATGCCTTTCCCTGAGACAGTCCTGCAGTAGTCTGCTCTGGTTGTTTTTGAATGATATTGAAAATAATAGACTCTGCTTTTCAAGATGGACTTTTGGACTATATTTTCCCCTTCATTATCGTTACAAACTGGCATATACATGAGAGCAGGGATTATCCTCTGAATTTGGAAATACTGAGCAGGCCAGCCCCCTACCCTCTAAAAACACCCCCTAAATCAAGCCAAAAGAAGGAGACTTTAAGTTGTTTTTGAAGAAAACTGTCCACTTAGTCATTGAACAACACATTCTGCTAAGTTTCAGGAAATATCTAGAGGTTATTTATGCTGATGTCTTGCTCAAAGAAGGGCTGACTTTAGAGTCACTAAGTTCCTTAGATGGTAAGGCCCACTGGTTCAAGAGTTCAGTCTTCCTGTTTTTCCCTTTCTTCTTTGCCCATCAAGAAGTCAGGTTTCTCACCACTGCATATGCAAAGTGGCATCCTTCTATTTCAAAGAGGTGGCAGTAAGTAAGCTTTAACTATCTTGCACTGCTCTAATGTAAGTTATGCTGGATAGTTACTCTGAGATGCAGCCTTCTTTGGAGCTAGCAGCACTTGAAGCATTGTCCCAGGATCCAGAACTTACTCTGCTATCTGCTCTGCACAGTAGTAGATCCTATGCCAAAACCTGAGCTTGTGAATGGGGTACAGAAGAATTGGATGAGCAAGCAGGATGGGGCATCTAAGAGATTTATGTGGAATTGGTTTTGGAAGGCTGTATGTAGTTGGTGGGGAGTGAGTCAACAGATATAAGCTTTAATAGTATTTTCCAAAGGCAGGGTTTATAAGAGCAAATGGGAAGGTGGACCTAAGCGTTATGCACTGCAAGTGGGACTCACTCATTTGACTCCTCTCTCACATTCTTGTCTCATAGTATCGTATTTTATATATCTGATATTAGCATTGCAAGCCCCTGTCAAGTGGCCATCACATGACAGATGAAACCATGAAATAGATAGATAACAGAAAGTTAGAGATTAGTATTCTTCTACATGAAAGCTGAGTTTCCTATGTTTTGAAATAGAAGGGACAGTGGAAGAAACTTGACGAATGAAACTGTGAACAGCTGATTTGTATCGCTAGCAGATTTTAACAGCCGGTTCTGCTGAACTAGCTCCAGAAAGGCTTTGGTTTACAGGATTGGAGACAGTAACCAGGCTTGTTTAGAATAATTTGTGGCTCTATATCTAATTTTTTCCTGGAGTCTCTGTATGTTTTGCAGTGGGCACCAAGTGCCTTGCAGGACAGGACATTTCAAAGTTACTGCTGCTTTATTAGTATCACATATACTGTCATGGCAACTAATGGCACTCGGATAGACAAGCAACCTTTTGTAGAGACTCAAGCAACAGAACAAGAAAAACCAAAACCACTATTACCCAACTGTTTGGCAATGATCTATACTCACAAACAGTGAAGACTCTGAAAATAGCACTGATCAGTTTCATGTTCAAAAGTGTATGCTTAGGAAGTCTTTGCTTGCTGTCTTTTTGGTGTGCCTATATTACTGACAAAATAAATAAAATGAATAATTTTAATTGCATATGATTGTAAGTACTTATTTTGTCCTGAATTTTAGTACATAGACTTTTAATAGCAAGTACGTTGCACAGTTTAAACTACCATTGAATTATATTCTAAAAAAAGGAAGTTTTTTCTCAGTACTACGTATATTTAAAAAACCTTAGTTTCCATACTCCACAGAATACAGAAGGCTGTGCACGTAGTCCCTCACACTTTACCTGCTTCATATTTGTACTCCATAGCCTAAAGATAATGTGATTGCTCAGGGCTAGGTGGGGAGAGGGACAGATCAGATATGATCAGTACAGGGCTCAGTATATGTGGCCCTCTACACAGCATCACTTTAAAACTGTTTTTATAGCTCTTTATCTTAAGGGCTGGCCATGGAGGTGCACCAGTGGTGAATAAGTGGCTATTTTTTAGTGGAACAGTGCTTCCCTAACTCATATGTATACCAATTAGCACACTTGATCAGCATGGAGCATGATCTGTGACCAACATCCCTACTCATAAACCACAAGAAGAAGCAAAATGCTTCTTTTAGGCAGAGATGATTCAGATATGCCAAACAGTGCATTAGTTTTGCTTCACCTAAATTCAATTAGAGCTGCTGTATGAAGCTTTTAAATCTCACTGATTTTTTTACATTGAATTAAGTATGGCTAGGTGCAATAGTCCCAATCAATATTTTCTGTTCTGAAGAGATGATCAGACTATGTTTCATATATTCTTTCCTGCTAGCATGCTGGACTTCTTATAATGTGATTATTTCTTTAATGGTATTCCTTTTCTATGGTTGTGCAATGAAAATGAATTTCTAGCTGTCTTGGAACTGACATTACCCCACCTGACATAAACCTTCTGAGGAGGAATGATGAAAGACTGAAGGTTGTCTTTCTTTTTATCAGAAGATAAAAATGAAGCAAACAAGCATTTTACAGTTTGTAAGCTGTAGCCCTTGGATAAAACAAGAATATTGCTGGCTAAAAGCAGATTTTCTGCTTTGGCAATTCTATTTCCACTGATACAAAATATCCTCTCAACTTCTGCTCTGGTGTATAAAAGCCTTTCACAGAGGTAAATTACTATGGTTCTTCTTGGAAAGGAAAGGACTTCAGGTATTTTCATGTGTGAAAATCTCACCAGGGAAGAGACTATATGTAAAATAAAATCTCATTATTTTAAAGTCAAACTCATGCTTTAGAGTCATGATTTGTGATAGGTAAGACTGGCAGCATTAGAGAGCTGGTTTTGACACATTCAAAGTGGTTAACCTGTGACAGAGAAGACAATGTAATCTGTAGTATCGGGTATCTGTACCCATAGTATCCAATAGTCTGATATGTGTAGTCTATATTAAGATGTATAATTACAAGTATTTCTTTGATTATGTGCTTTACAATGCCCAATTATTAACCCAAGTCATAAGCCTCTCAAACTTACACTTTCCCTCTTCTCCCAGTGGCTTGTTATTAGATGTTGAATTACTGTTGTAAATTCCTTTTTCAATCTGCTCTGTAGTTTTTTTATTTGCTACGGATTATTTCCCATCATTTGATTCATTTGAGAGGTTAAAATTTTAACATTACATTACATTTGCACTGAGTGAAGCATAGATCAGTAAGAAAGGACAGTGTGGTTCTGAGTCAACTTAGTTCTTAGACACCCATATCTTCAAAAGAAAACCATTGTTTCAAGGTCCAAACATCCAACTAATCCAGGGTGATCCAGGAATGATGTTCGCTTTATTGTTACAATACAGAATAAATTATACAGAATAAACATACAGAATAATAATTTGTCTTCTGTGTTTTCAAGCAATATGGGGAAGTGTCCTGGTTTTGTTAAAAACAAGTTTCTCTTTTAGTGAATTTCCCTGTTAGCTAAAGTCCTTTTACTAACTGCAGTTTTCTGAAAAATTAGATACATTTTTTGGTAGACTTAGCAACAGAATGCAAGATCATTGATGATGATGCATCTCGCAAGATGTGCAAGCAGGAGGTGAACTGAAACTGACCAACTAAACATTCCATCCCATTCACGTAATACTTCATATAAAAGTGGGAGATCACAAGGATCTTGTCCTTTTTCCTTATGGCTGACATTAGGAGAGGACCTTGAGAGTCGTCCCTGCGAACTGAGGCCTAGTAACAGACCGAATCCAGTTCTGGTTGGCTGCAGAGTCCAGTCCAGGATTTCTGGTGCCAGCCCTACATCTGCTGGAGCAGTTGCCGCAACTTTCAGGATTGGTTTTGTGCATTTTGTATTATTTTCTCTATTTTTTATTAGTAGCATTAGTAAATCATTTTTAGTTTTTCCAACTCTCTTCTCTCTGTCCTTTTCTTCCTAATCACCTATCCTTAATGGGAAGCGGGGAGAAGGAGGGGATAGGGGGTTAACAATATATTTGCCACGGTTTATTGTCACCCCCCAATCAAACATCGACAGCAAGTAAAACAATGTGAAGCAGGACATTTTCCTCTCTTATGATTTAGCATCAACATTGTATTCAGTCCCCAGTGTCACGCCTCCTTAAATGAAGTCAAGCTATTCATCAGTTCATCCATTCCATAGGCTAAGCCAGAGAATTTGAAAAAAAGATAGTTTGAATTATGTGGTTTAGCTTGTAAGGACATATCTTCATTTTAAGGTAATCTAACCAACAATTTAATGAATGGTCAAGTCTTACTTTTGCCCATTTGTATTACTTTGCTTTTTTATGTGACTTCTGGTCTTTGCACACAGAGTTTTCTTGACATTTTATTAAGTAAATTTCTTTCTTGCTTATAAAAATTATTCTGCTTCTCTATTCACTTAGGCTGTTGTGAGTTAGAACCAACTGACAAAACTACTGACTTGATCGAAGTCAGTAGAATTAATCCTGTAAAAGTGAGCTTAGAGGCACGCCCACTACTCATTACAAGTTTAGTTCTTTTTCTCATCAAAAATATTTTCGGGAATAAAGATTTTTAGTTCAATCTTTAATACAATTATTAGTTGCTTTTTATTTGTTCTTGCAATGTCAGCCGACAATTTGAAATCCATCTGTTATTAATAAATCATTCGTTTTGAATGTTTCTAACTGATTATTCGTTGTTTGCAAGGAAGAGTGGTAACCTGCATCTGTAAGATACAACTGGGTGTTGTTTTGCTAGATTACTTCTATTTTTGAAATAGGGAAATGACAGAGCAAATACTCCAGCTCATATAGAAATCCCCTTGTAAATGTTTGAATTTACATGTTCAGTATGAAGACCAAGTCTCTCTCCTAGTCATACAGAATAGAATAATATAAAATAGAATGTTACATATATGAGTGTTAGATATACCAGATATAGATATAGATTCGTAGCTACAGGCAGTCCAAAAAAGAATGGTCATCCTTGTTTTGTATTGAACCATGTAATTCAATAATTTTCTTTCATATTTGGCCACTGGTAGTATTTGATGTATTCATAGTCCATCACTAAGGGAATTGTTGTTCTTCTTTCATTTGTCAAAGTAATAAGTCTGACCTAGGTCAAGTAATGATGAGCGCTGAAAGCTTCCCATATTCACTAATGCAGGCTAGGTATTTGATAGTGCTTTTCCAAAATATAGTAAAACTTCATTTATGGCATCATGAAATTCTAGCAATCTGAATGCTTGACTTTGTAACCCTGATAATGTTATTTTAATGTAGATTGTTGCTGTGTAGCTTCTTAGCTGGTTTTCTCTTAAGTGAGATAAAAAAAATCACTGTATTGCTAAGTAGCGTCCTGTTGACACTGATTTGTTCCACATTCTTGGTTGGAACCTTTTAATCCATCCTCTAGGTGTTGATAACAGTTTTCTTAATTCTCATTGGTTATTTCTTGCAGATGTCAGAGTCTGTTGAAATTACAAGCTAGAGTTTGTTTAAATTACAAGCTCCTTGAAACAGAAGACTGTGCTTTGCAGTATATGCAATGCTTAGTTCAGAGAAGTACAGAAAAGATTTTTTGAACCCTAAAAGATCCTTAGCTAGAGGTAGCATTTCTTAACAAAATATTAGTTTTCTTGTGAGAATTTTTCCCCTTGATAATCTCCAGACTGCAAAACTGAAATTTTATGTTATAGTTTTTGATGTTTCATTTAAGAAAACCATAACAAAATAGTTAAGAAGTAAGAAGACGAAATTGTTAATGAGCTTCAATGTAAAATTGATCGTTAAAATATGGGTCAATCTTTTTGGTGTTAATAATAATAATATAGAGTCATTCTAAAATTTAGATATCACAAATTAAGCTAACTGGAATAGCAGTCAAATAAAGTAGATGCAGGAGTCTAAAGACTGCCATGATAGATATTTCAGATTATTGTGAACACCCACATACATCCACATGTATGTAAAGATTAGAATGTCAAAATATGAAGTAAATAGAAGTGTTGCTTCAAGTTGGATAACAATGAGAATTTTTGGGACATAAACTCATTTCCATGCTTCAGGTGCAACGATAATGAATGCCCTCTTGCAGTAAAGTTTGTTGAGATTCTCAAAGCAATTGTACTATCATGCAATGACAATTAAAGACTTTTTTTTTTTTAATACTTCAACAGAAATTAAATTTTATCAAATTGTTAGGAAAAACACCATTTTCAAAGATGAATCAAAATGCAATATGTTTAATTTTTAACATGAAATAGCTGAGTTTGTTTTTCTCGGATGTTCAAATTGTGCTTTTACTTGCAAAGACCCCTGTGGTTAAAATAACCCAGTTGGTGTACACTAATAAAAATCCCATTAAATTAAATGGCCACTAGGCATATAGAATGTCCTGTTGTAATTTCAAGAGACAGTTTGTTACAAGACACCCTGCTAGGTACCCCTTATTTTATCAAAGTAAAGGAGAAAATCAAAAGGCTGCAAAAAATGTTTATTTCTATGAAAAATATGTTTTCAGTTTACTAAGAAAAGTTGATGTGTTGTGTGTTGGTTTAGTGGCTTTTATGTTTCTTTTTTTTTTTTTTTTTCTTTTTCCCCAGAATGAAAGAGTTGGCTTATTTCATGTCTGATACATTTATAGCACAACCCACAATAAATATATATAATCAGCAGAATCGGTCAGTAATTTTCATCCTTTGAACTATTACTTGTTTCTTTTGGAAGGTGGCAATTCAAGAAGTAATTCAGTATATATTGTATTAGAGCAAACTGTTTTAGAGCACATACTGTACTTGTTTGCCAGCAAACATTATTTCTGAAATAGGGGACGGTTTTTCTTGCAAATGTTTCTCTTTCTCACCTTTCTTCTCTAAAAAAAAAGCCAAACCAAACTGAACCAAACCAAACCAAACCAAACCAAACCAAACCAAACCAAACCAAACCAAACCAAACCAAACCAAACCCCCCACAAATCAACAACAGCAAAACACAAAAAAACCCCAACAAAACCAACAAAATCACAAACCAAACAAAAAACTCCCACCACACCACACAAAGCAAAAGACTGTAGATATATTGAATACTTGTGTAAACAAATTACAGATATCACACTGAGATGAGTTTAGTACCCATGGTTCTTAGCAGATACTCCATTATATTGTGCCTACCCAAGCAAGGTCTGTGATATTTTGAAGTAGAAAGCAAGAAATAGGATAGACTATCAAACTAATTTTACTTTGTGAGATTGTATCAGAAGCTTAAATTTCCTGAAGTTGCTAAACCTCCTATCTTGCTTTTCCATATCTCCTCCATACTCATGAAAATCACAGTGCTGAAATTTACAGTTCTTTAAATTTGTCTCCAATATTCTGGGCCAGCCTCGTTTCACTGCTTGTTTCCTGTTTCATGACTTCACACCTTAGCAGTCTCAGCTAATAATACCTGATTCTGAAAGATATGTAGTCTTTCCAGAGGCATAAAGGTCTGTCTGCTCATCTCAAGTCCAGTCTGTCAGTTCCTTCTTATGGCTTCTCTTAAAAATGAATTACTAGCATCCTCATTAGTACCACTATCATAGAAAAGGCCTATATTCAAATGGTGTTTAATGACAATATGAAGGAGATATATCAAAAATATTTTTATTAAATAAAAAAGAAAATTGAGATTGACTCATGTAAAAACATAGATCCCCAATTTTTATTTTAGTCTTTGGTCTCTCTTTTCTTGATGTAAAAATTGGATGATGTAAAATGCCTACAATAAGGAAATGTCACACAGCCTTGGCATAGCAATGTATACCTTAACCCCTCTCAGACCAATGTGTTTGTATTACATACAGATGTTTTGAAGGAACTTTGCACTTTGAGTGTCTTTGGAAGTTACAAACCAATGTAAAGAACTACCAATTATAAGAAGTATACATCTGGTACTTTCTGAATGATGTAAACAGTTTTCCCTTTCTACCTTGAAGTTTTAACATCTAGCAAGCTTTACCATGACTACCTGTGGTTCTGAAACCCATCTGTTGACTATTTCTATTGACTATGATCTATTTTTTTCTGACGACTGAATCATCTTGACACTCTCCTTCCTTTAACCACTTGCTTCAGTGAGCTCAAAAGACAGCTTGTCCTCCAAAATTTATGGCCTTACTACCTTAAGTATTCTCATGTAGTTGTTTGTCTTTAAGTACCATACCATTTTCTCTTGGTTTTTAACAACCTACTGCTAAACCAATCTAATATATTCGTACAGAAAGTTTTCCCTGAAATATATTTAAAAATCCCACCGATAATAAATACTTTCTGCAACACTTGTTGTAGACCCTTATTATTCTTCTGCTTATACTTGTCAATACCCATTGTACTCAGAGTTTAGATCAAAACACCACCCTTGCATGGATATTGTTTATTACTTGTTAAACACGAATGAAATGGACTTTATGTATTACATGATAATAGTACAGATTTCTGCCATTCCCTTCCAATTTTGAATGACACCTTGAAGTCTACAGGGCAATAGACTCAACCTAGTTTTATATTAGAAATATTTCTCTAAGAACAGAACAGATAACATAACATCATACTTTCAATTTTTTGTCAAAGATTAAGTTTTATGTGAGAATGGATGGATCTTTGCTGTCTTAACATTCCTATAGACTCTCTATGGGACTAGGAGGGATACGTGCTGACCCTGTTCAGGCTCAAGGAATGGCTTTATTCCACTGGGTAAAACTCATGGAATTTTGCTGTTAAACCCAAGTAGGCTATGTAAAAAAGTTAATCTCTGTATTGAGATCTTAAAGGACAGTGAAACTATTTCGGCTGTAATGTGAAATTACATTAACAACAGTTGGCTTAAAAAGTAAAACCAAATAGTGTTCTTCTGAAAATCATTAATGTAAATACAATGATACCTTTCTAAGTACATAGCATGGCTCTCAGGTGCCCCCATATTATGAAGTGTTGAAGAAGCAGCACAGTAAAAGTGCATAAAGCTGTTTAACTGGTCAAATTTTCCATGTCAAACCTTTCAGATGGGTTTTCTAAGCATTTCCTCTTGCTTTGAGAAAACAGACAATGTAGGAGAAATGTGTGAGAAGGAAAGAAGACTTTCACTCCTTTATTTAGCCATTTTATTTAAATATTTAACTTACATGTAAATTGTGTTATATATATTTAAATCATATTGTCTTCTTACAGGCAACATTCTCTCTGCCTCCTCCCATGTAATTAATGAGTAAAAGAAATTACTGATAGAAGGCAAAATGCAATCATCTCCATTTCTCAGCATTGTCATTTTTTTCAGATAGAACTCTCAGGTGTCTTTTAAACAATGATGAAGTAGAATGCACACTCTTTTTTTCCTACTCATTTGTTTGTTAACTACCTCTGTGATAATAATATATTTGCATATTTAATTTCCTCCATTGTAAATGAGCATATTTGAACCACTTCTAAATTATTTTATAGTATCCTTGTATTCTTCATTATTCATGCATTCTATTTACCAAATAAAATGACTTTTCCTCCAAAGGACATTTGAAAGTATTATAATCCTACATAGATCAGTTGCTTCCAAATATATTATTTGAAGGGTTAGAAGGGAGGTCTTGATATGAAGCAGATATTAAAAGAGTATTTAGTCTGAAGCTACATTTTCTTTGCTCTCTTTTTTCAATGTGCAAAATCTGAATAGACAGGCTATATATGGACTAATTTGACTAATGCATGGGAATAAGGAAACTGCCATTCAGTCACAACTTTAGGGTACATGGCAGGGAACAGCAGTCCTAGTAGTGTCCTCCAGTCAGTGGTCACTAGTGACCACTGATAATGTGTTCTGAGATTTAATATGTTCTGTGATGAGTCTTTCTGTTTCCTTTGAACATATATAACCCTATTGCCGGGTCTGCACATATAGTTAGCATTTCATTCAGCTGTGTTTTGTGTGGGAGGCAAAATCACATTCCCACTGAGGATGCTGCCCCAACTGCACTGTGTTCATGGAAATAAAACATTATTTGGCTCATGGCTACACACACCCATAATCACCTCCACTGATTCTCAGTTTTTACAGATCTCACAAAGCTTTTTTTTTTTTTTTAAGTATTCCAGGTGTTGCACTTACCTACACTTTTGTCAGATACCTATACCATATATTCAAGATAAAATAAAGTCCACTTTATTTTTCTGCTCTCTGCCCTTTTCACCTCTACCTTCTTTCATCTTTGGCTATCTCTTTCTAGCCTTGAGCATCAATCTTCCACCTCCATGATGCTATTTCTTCTTGATTTCTAACCCTCCATTATGTCTTCCTTAATCTCTCATACTCCTCTCTGAATCCTCTGCACAGTACAAGTAAACCCTAATCTCTATCATTCATTGCTGTTTCAAGTGATAGTATTGGACAGCCCTAAAGGAAGCCAGCACAGCAGTTCAGAGACTGGGAGAAAATGTATGGGTTGCACATTGGCAGCGTTGGCAGTTCTACCTCAGCATCACTTCAACGTTTAATCAACTACAAAAGTCATTTAATGCTTGGGATACTCTAATGTTATAAATACAATCTCTTAAGTAATTACGCAGCTTTACGTCCTGTAACATATTTGGTAACACTTTAAAAAAAGTGTCTTCACTGCATTTCAATGCATTTTTAATTTAGACTGGATACAGCTATGATTGCATGCTAGATAAATAACAGTTCAAATTTAAATGGATGCATCTAGATTTCATAACTAACAATTAAATAACCTGGGATATTGCAGTTGAAAGTATCAGTATATTTCAATGATTAATTAATAACATAACTTTTATGAATAACATCTTTCCTAATAGCACACTATCAGCTACACAGAGAAATCATATAGAGAGGTGTATTACTTTGCCTCCATATGCAGACTCTCGTAAAGATTGCTTTCAAAGTATAGGGGAAAAATCCATTGCAAAGCCTGGGTTTCATCACTTGGATACCACCTTCTATCACCTGAACATGACTTGCCTCAAACTCTTATTCACTTGTGGCATATTTGTCTTTGGTTTGTGTAACTGTAGCATGAAAATAAATAAGCAGGTTTTAATTAAAAACTCATAGTGTTTTATCATCACAATTTTAAAATTAAACGTGTACCTTTGTATTAAAAAGGCCTATTCACTTAATACTTTAGCTTTGCTTTTAATTTCAAATCATTAAAACCCTTTCTTGACTATAAAGATAAACTTTGTATTTCAAGATTAAATTCCAAATTGAGCTTTTACATTTTATTTTAAAAAGATATAAAAAAAATATTAATATCCCCAAATATACCCTCGGAATTGCTAAAGAACCAATAAAATATACAAGTTACTACATATTTCAGCATAGAATTAACACTTCTCTGGCCTTCAGAGTTCTATACCCCTGTAAATACAGACTATAACTGAAGAAGCACAAACATTACTGCACTTGTAAGTTCACACTAATATATTTAACAACATAATGCTTGAATAATGATTGCTTATTCTGTAGTTTGCACTACAATTAAGTGCTAGTTGAGGACCCATTCTAGCCCAACACTCCAGTGTTGCCAGCATACACACTAACTTCTAGAAATCAAAACAAAGGGGAAATAAAAAAAAAAAATTCAAACCCCTTTTTACTAGCAGACATTATCCAGATAGCTGAATTCCTGTTGAAATCTTTGGAAGAGTAAGATATTTCTGCCAGCCACACAATGTACATTGGTACAGCATTTTGTCTTCTTTAACTTAATATTGTTATACAGAACCCTGATGAATTGGTTCTAAGGTGGACATCTAGGAGGATTACAAAACACTATTACACAACATCATCCAAACTTTTATGCATTTGCTTTATTAAACCAACAAAATCATTTTTGATTAAGCATAGATTTCTTCATTTAATCAGTGAACTTAATTACAAATGCTAATATATTTTTCACTTTTGTGAAGCTATGAAAGCACAAAGAACTGCATAGAAAACATTATGTAGATTTATATAAGTAAGTTTCTTAAGGAAGTAAAATTCTAAAACAAAACTATCAAGTGGCATAGGGACAGTAAGAAAGACTACATGCTTATCTAGAAAGTCTGAGTTGCCCAAAGAAAAAGGCATGATTGAAAAGCATTCAGGTTAAGCTCATCGTGGATAATAATACCTTGTATTATCCATGTATTTTAGTATTCACTGAAAGCTTATGCCTTGAGTTCAGTAAGAAACTAATTGTATAAAAGGAATAGATCCAACATGTGCTGGATCAAACAAACAGTAGAATAAGCCTATTATTTTCTTCTTTCTTCAATTTAAATGCAATAAATGGCAGAAATGATGGAGATTTCATAAAAGTCTAAGTTAGACTGTTCCAGTGTTTCACCATCTAAACAATTAAAAAGGTGGGTTTTTTTTTTAATTTTTTCCTAAAAATGGATCTGCATCAACTTATCTCCAGTTTAATCAGAACTGATAGAACAGAATCATTATTTGCCATGTCCTACACAAGATACTTATGTTGCTGAAGCTCTCATTTGCATTGCCTAATGTAATGTTTTTGTAACAGAAACATGTAGCTGGCTCATATTTAATTTCAAAGACATTATAACTTGAAGATTCTTTTCTCTATTCCTGTACAGGTCTCATTTTGTATGAGTGCATTTAAATACTCTTTTTGAACTATAGATCTTTGCTCTTGCTTTCATTTAATTTGCTTTCGTCAGTTTCTTTCTTTCCAATTAACTACGATCATTTTGATTTATGATCATATTCTCCAAAGAGCTTTTAAACCTTGTTCTTTGGATTTTCCTGCAAAAATGTCACTTCGTCATCCAAATTGTTGAAACGGTTAAGTGGAACTTGGCCTATGATAAAGTCTATCTGAAAGAGATCCCTTCCCATTTTGACAGAGACATATTGATCACTCTTTTTGAGAGCTACTCTTCAAATTATTGTACATAAACCAGTCAATTTGCTGTAAAAATGCCACCATTTATGTGAGTTACATCTAGAACAGTATTTCTTTAGATTGCTATGGAGCCAAGCCATTTGTATAACAACAAAAATGTTGTGAAATCCAAATATCCAAACAATTCCTCTCATACTCACTATGTTCTGTCAAGAAAAGAAAGTTTGACAAATTTAACATCATTTGTTCTTGTCAAAGCAATGTTAATGCTTTTCTCTGACTTTAGTATTTACAGGTATTTATTTGATTATGTAATAATTTTGACCAGACTTTTTCCAGAGATAAGAAAGGTGATAATTTCTGAGTTTTTCATTCTCCTTTTCCATTTGACTAGATATAGTTACCACAGTTGCTTTCCTTTAGTTCTTGGGGATGACAGTAAAGACTTAAGAGATAGCTTAAAGAAAACATCATATGTGAATTTTGTAAAACCCTAAAAATTCAGACTGTTCTAACTGCATATTTTTCAATTTATTCTTCTTATTTGGGCTGTGTTCCCGTCTTTTGGATAAAGTCAAGTAGCTCATCACAATTCAATGTTTTGATAAAGAGTAAAGAAACTGGAAGGCAGTGAATATTTCATTTTTTTCTGTGTCATCCATTATTTGCTCTCTTTCCCATTTGGTAATGGAATTATTCTTCCCTTTGTTTTCATCCTATTTATAGTGTATTTATAGAACCTTCTCCTGTTGTCTTTGTGTTCCTTACTAATTGAAACTCAGTTTTTGTCTCAGCCTTTCTGATTTTGTTTCTATGTACTTATGCATTTTGTTTGCAAGCATATGAGTTCATGTTCAATTATTATAATCTACATTAATCTTACCTTTTTGTTATTATTATTGCTATTTTTATTATGCATTGTATTTCAGGTAGATCCATTTGAAAATTTGTATTTTAAATGTAGTATTTATCCAGAGGACCCTCACCTTATGCATTTTGCATAGAAATGTACTGAGGTGATAAGGACGAGCCATCATTTATTTATTGAGTCACACTTCTTTTTCTTTCTGCCTTATCTTTACTCTTGTTTGATATTTCTAGCCCTTATCTATAGTATTCTGGAAGTTGCATGCATTACTAATATAGTAGATCCAAATACTTCACTATTATTCTTCATGGCTGTCTTTCGTTTATCAGATAGAGTGTAAGTGAACAGTGAGGCTCCCTGAGAGTAACAAGGACTAAAGATACATGTCCCTTCCTTTAGTTTGGCCAGAGCAAAATTCTCCTTCATTAGATCTTCAGCAATGAACTTCTTATGGAAAACATTTGTTAGTTTCAGTGGGATTGAAAACTACCATAGGGCCTTTTTTCCTTGTAGAATGTCTTTGTTGTAGTTAGTAGCTCATTACTACTGGAATGATAATTTGTGTGTTTCAAAATATTAACATGTTTTGAGCTTTCTATTGCATTGCACTTTACTAGAATGAAATACCACTACCTTGTTCCCTATAATGTCCCAAAGGGGTGCAAACATTAAAGTGAAAGCAATCACCATCAGCTGAGACAGTGTAGTCAATGCATCTTGAAAGACTCAACTTCATCACAGGACAGGAAATCAGGTAAGACATTTTATCATTTAATTCAAGACAATTTTTCTGTTGGCTGCAGATTAATCAAAAAAGGTTTATCAAATAAGTTAAACAGTCACTGGTTTGAGGCCATTCTTTAAAAGACAAAGACAGCAGACATTTAAAAGTTTCTTGTAATTTCTTAACAATCTTTTTTTTTTTTTTTTAGTTAGTTTATGTTTCTGAAATAAGTATTGCAAATACCCTAGTCAATTTGATTAATAAAAACTCTAGATGTATTTTCCTTAAGAGTTTTAATCAAGGTAAAAAGTTGCAATTCCTGGCTGTTTAGGGTGTGACCATGTTTACAGTAACATTTTTCTGTCCAGCAGCCTATCTATTGGAAAAAAAGACATTAATGAAATCAACCAGTACTTAAAAATCCAAACTATCACGAAAACACTGTTCCTTTTTCTCACTTTCAAATGAAGCAACCAATTTAAATAAAATAGGAATTATTCTGCTAGGTCAGGATAATCTAGTAAATAACGTATCCTCAAAAATGTGCAAGAGTATATTCCTTCATTGTGAAGGAAAAAAATTATGTCTGGTATTTACCATCTTCCCACAAAACACTTTCTTTCAATCCAGGGCTGAAAATTTCTGATTCTTTTCATTATGGAAAAAAACCTTCCTGCCTTATGGAGGAATTCAGAAAAGAAAGAAAGGAAGAAAAAAAAAAAAAAGAAAAAAGTATGTAAGGAAAACCTCACAGACATCCAAAAAGTTAAGAGCACAAAGAAAGAGTTATGTTTTTAGGTAACTAAGATTAGACATTTTAAATTCTTTTAAAAGTAAGTGTTTGCTTCTCTTGGAAACCAAAATGTTAGCCACCTAGAAATGGAGGCAACCAAAACCAGTCAGTTTTAATATCTTTATTCTTTTGTGATTCCTTCTGCCTTTCCATTTTCCTACATGTCTCTTTTTAAATTTTTTTTCTATTAGAAGAAGGTCATCATGAGCCAGCTGGCAATATTTCATGGAATACATTACAAATAAGTTGAAATAATCAGTTCTGCTTTATCTTTATATGCATATTAATTTGCTTTGACATCTGAACGATATGATGAAATTAAGCAGGGCACACATAGGTGCTCTATGTACAAAATTTATCATGAGACCATTAAGATAAGAAGACATGAGTTATTTTTGAGACCCGTTGTACCTGTTGCACCATCTGATACATTAAAAAAGTCAAGCCATAGTTTCTGCATGACACATAATTGTGGTAATTATACATTGAGTTTTACATAGGCTTATATGGATAAGAATTTAATAAATGTGGAATCCACCAAGGTGATAAATTGAGAAAGTTTTGTAAGGCTAGATTTCCTCTTTGATCTGCAAACACAAAATCAAAATGAGAACATTAGGAAGCACAGCTTTCAAGTAAATTGCTTCCCTGGTAGCAGGTCTCTAAGTAGACTTAGTAGTAAAAAAGATAAATTAAGAATTAAGGCAAATGCTCTCTTCTTGAATATTTACATGCCTTATTTTACTATTCTCCTGTCACTGCTGGTGTCGGAAAATCAGACAACTCAGAATGCAGTAATGTTTGTCCTATAAAATAGAGGTCATTCTATCTAGAAGCTTGCTGCCCAGGAATGCCAAAACAGTACAGTTAGACCCTTTGTTACTGATCACTGCAATAGAGATTATTCAGCCATTTAGACCAAAACAGGGTTTCTGAAAGTGACAGTTTGTATTTTTGCTCTAAATGTTACTTGCAATGTAAAGGTTCAATAACTCATTGGAAATTGCGCTGTTTTTTCCTTTTGGTTTGGCAAGCAGCTATTATGTCCTGTTCTTGAACTTCTCAGAAATGCAAGTAAAGGAAGGGTATTCACAGATCCTTACTTTACTTTTATCTGCTCTTTGCTTAGGCAGGTTCTTGATAAATATACTGCATAAAAATGTCAGATAGTGCAAATAAAAGTTTACATTCATTTACCAAACGCAATATTAAAATTTCAGCAATGCATCATGTACTTCACTCTGCGTTTTTTAGATAAAGTTTCTGTAGTGTTTCCACTTCTGCAATATGAGCTGGTATATACACATCATGTCATGCTCAAGAAACTTTCTGCTAAAATACTAACCATGACATTTTGTTGCCGATCTAACACTTACCTTTTAAGAAGGTTCTAACTTGTGTAAACAAGAACTTTTAAATCAATTACTATTTACAGGATTTGTGGTAGTTTCTGTAGAAATATACTTCTTTTCCATTTCCAAATTAAAATCAATGTAGGTTGATTCTGTGTACTCAAGTTCTCTTCCACACCAGAAGCAGACATTATCTTTTCACACAGCAGGAAAACCCGAACCTTGTATGCACTGGTTTTCTGGCACTTCACGAAGGAGAAGAATTTAGGGACTCTGGAATCTATATAATGCAAGCACTTCTCATCCACAGAGTACCGGAAAGTAAAAATGGGAAAAGAGGGCTAACATTTAAGAGGGCTAACATCTAAGAAACCTGGTGAATGAATTAAGAGGAACTACCACTTGAAGAAAAACTGAAGTGAATTTGAGAAGAGGTGGGTTGAGGTTAGAGCTTTATTTTGACTTGCTAAATGCTTACGTGACTGACCTGGAAAATATACCTGAAAAAATTGTGTTTGGCAGTGATAATAACCTAAATATTGGCATATGTATCTTCTAAAGAGTTCTGTCTTTCTTCCATGGTCTCTTCCAGGAGGGTGTCACCTCACTGTACATTTGTCCCTAGATACTTTTGCGGGACTTTGCTTTTTCAGTCCATCAATATTCATAGTTTTCTGTTAGGCCAAGCTCTGTACAATGCCCTCTGAATCCTGGCAGAATCATCTTAAGTGTGAGATGTGGTTACATATCTAGTTCCTAGTCTCATAATTGACTCAGTCTCTACTATTGCCACAGATTTCTCACTTTCTACATTTCTGTCCTACTCTCTGCCATTTTTTTACAGTTCTCTATGTCATTCTCCCAAGTGTATATGGTCAATAGCTTTATGGAAGAGACAGTCCCTAAGACAACAGGTTCTACCTGTCTTTGTGCCTGAAAGCCAAAATGATGAAAAGCCACTACTCTCTGTGATACCTAGTCATAGTCTTCATAATAGATCAGGCTATAACAGTGTGGTACTATAGTGTGAAGAAACAAATAGCATGCCATGAAAACTCACGTGTTCTAGCTTTAGAAAAACTTTCATGTAAGTCCCAATAAATATTTGAACTCCAGGTAAGACATTTTAGAGTTTTAAGCATGTGGCTGGGATGCAAAAGAACTTGGGAGTATAGCATATTCCTCTGCTCACCACAAAGTTTATTATTTCCAAGACAAATTGAGAAGGGGAGTGATCAAGATAATACATTCTGCTCAGTGAATATCACCAATTGATAAAGTTCAGGAGATCTTTACTGAACTCCAAAGGTAATATGATTTGTTAGTTTGCTTTTCTACTTGGAAAGAGAGCTATAAGTAAAGTGAACAAACAAACAAACAAACCACCACCACCACCAAAGCAACAAAAAAACCACACAAGGAAAAGATAATTGGAATTGCTAGAGAAAACAGAAGCCACTGTTTTTCCACATCCAACTAATATTGGACAGCTTCTTGCACTGTATTCAATGAAGCACAGATATTTGGCTGTAAAAAAAAAAAAAAATAAAATTAATGTGCTCTTAACAATAAGATGATTTGAATAATGATAAACTTTGACTGTCAACCTAGTTTCTTCTCCATGCATTAGAAAACCTCTGGAATTACTTGGAAAATAAAAATGAGAGCTTCCTTATATGTGTAGTTATCTTCAAAATTGATAAGTACAGTGTTTATACTGGCCTGAAATTGCCAGTAATGTATGTGTTCATCATAACTTATTTAGATAAACTTAACACAACATCAAAAATACTAATTTTTGAGTAATCATATCTAGAGTAAAGATTTCTAGTCTTCAAAAGATGCAAAATCTGCATTAAAACTAACAACATGAATATTTACCTGATTGATAACGAGATTGCATTAATATTTTCAGCCATTTTATCTAGCAAAGATGAGAAAAACTTTATGTCACAGCATAGGCCAAAACACCAAGTAAAACTCCTGCACTTAATGACCCATTTTCTCAGACTGAATTTGGCATACAGCAGCTTTCTGATTTTTGGTGGTCAAGGAAGGACTATTTAATCATCATGAAAGATGAAAGACTTCCAGTTCTGGTTTGATCACAGTATCAAGAGACCCCTTAGGATTTAGATTTATATGAGAATACCTTGGTTTTAGGCTTATAAATAAATTTTACAAAAAATTATTTCTACTTGAACATTCAATTCAGTGGTAATTCTATACCATAATTTTTGAGGAGTCAGAACCAAACAATATCCAAAGTTTTCAGAAATGTAATTAGTTTGATTCTTACCCCTTGTTTTGCAAGCATCTTTTCACATTTTATTTCCAAATCAACTGATTGTATTTTCATTGTTTCATTTCTTGACTATTTTTTTTCTTAATATGAGAAAGGTAAGCAAGATGATGTTATCAAATCTAGATCTGCAAAGTAAGAAAGAACTGGAAAGAAACTCTACTGGCAGTCTCCCAAGACATACCTTTGAGTTATTTAAAGATATATTAAGCATCTGTGAGATGGGTATTTGGTTGTATCATGGCAGAAGCAATTGTGAAGACACCTTTCAGATCCCACTGGGCATTCCTATACCTGCTGAGACTCGTATCAAGTCAGCATTTGGTATGATTTCTGTAGCTTGTAACTTTGATAGATTTTAGGAGAGATACTGACTGAGAGGTATAAGGTTGATTGTTGTAAGAAAGGAATATGTCCTTTTTTCTGTATTACAAACCTTCCATAAATATTTTACACCTTATATTTGATCAAAGTCTTTACAATGAGCCATGAGATAATTCATTTATATTGTGTTCATTAGAGATGAATGTTCAAGTAAATGCATGATAAAGTGAATTTAAACCTTGTACAAAAATGTTTACGTTAATGTCCTTCTGCATTGTTAATTTTAATATTTTTTACATTATTTCAAGAGATAGCAAATTATTTTCAGCAAAAGTCAGATATTTTTTTAATATTGTCCATCTGCAGATTTCATTTTAAGCTACATTTTCTAGTAGTTATGTCTCATAAAAAGTTCACATTTCTACCAAGAACGGATTGCACTTATTAGAAATATTCTTAATATTCTGGATAAATTAAGAATTCTTAATTTTACTGGCTTTCACTCCAAGAGATTAATGGGCAGCATAATTTCATATAACCAGTCATAGGTGTTCAACACCTCCACATTGGAGTAAGAAATATAAAATATTCATGGAAAAACTAACAGAGTGTTTTGAGGAATTTGAGGTCTTGTTGGTTTTTTTTCATCTTTTTATTAGGTCAGATGTTAAATAACTTAGAAGAAATTGTATCATTATATTGGTCTCTTTCAGCAAGCAGCAAAGAGACTACTTTGTCCAATAAGTGTTTTCATTTTAGCTTCACAGAGTGTAAACTTAATGAGCAGGTAATTTTAAGGGTTTTAAGGGAAAATGGCAAGGAGCTAAATTAATAGATGGGAGTTCAGTGCTTGTTTCTGTGAAGCAGTGAATAGTCTGGCCTAGCCAAGCAAATCCCAAAGAATGTTTGTGTTTAAGTTTAAGCCCATGCTTAACTGCTTTGCTGGAGAAGAGAACGAATGCTCGGTAGTTTGTAGGACTGAAGGTCTAATGGTTAATTCCAGATAAATTAATTCATCAGTGAAAACTGAGCAGATTAGTTTCTGGAGCCTAAGTGTTTATTTTCTACTGCTCCATTTCCCTGTTATCTCTCAGAAGAGAGCTGAGGAGATTTTTTTGAGCTTCTCTTTAAAATACCAAGTTGCGGCTGAGCAACTGAGCAATGCATTTCCTCAAAGCTTGCAATCACTGTCTCTGTAGAGAACAGAACTATTGTCTGAAGCATTTGCAATTCAACTTATACCAACCCATGCTTCGTAACCAAGAGATTTTCAAATTGCTTGTGATTCAGATGAGGATACCATTATTTACTTTACAATGGATTTAAGTTTGAATTATTTTCCTCTGTTCCAAGGTTGTTGTACTGGATTCCTAGAAGCTGGAGGGTAGTTTAGAAGTTTTATTATAAAAGTGTCAAATATGAATGGTTATTGAATTGATCTTATAGTATTTATTTCAATGGTATATAATTACTTAATTTCACCTAGTAGTTCATCATATCAGAAAGCTTCTTGTACTTTAAGAAAAGTTATTTTTTAATCTTTTCATGTAGCAGTAAAGAGACTGAGATATAACTTCTCAGCAAGAAATCATGAGTCCAGCCCGACAGCAACTCACTTTTCATTGACATATGTCTGCATAAGCACAGAGGAACCATTTGAGAATACCTGTAATACGCTGCCATCTGTCCATAAAGCAGAAAAATCTTCTTTGTTTAATTTTGATTTAAAGACAGGCTCAAGCGCCATGTGCCCACATGAGCTGTGTGGATGAAAGAGAAGCTGACGACAAAAATATCATGTGTTGTGAAGAGTTACTGTTAAAATGTAAATCCCCCTGTATTTGAAGATACCTCTGCAGTACTCAACACTCTGATACTTATTTTCACATGTGTATAAATCCAGTTCTTTAGAGGTATCACACTTTCCTGAACATAAAGATGAAAAATAACGTTTATGAAGCTGGATAAACTAAACTATTAAAACAGAATAGTGTGGGGAGATTGGCTTCTCAAGCTGTCTCAGTGTTAGTAAGCTCTTAGTGTGAAATGTATTTGGCCTAAAACCAACTTGTTACAGAAAACTTCCTGGCTAATTCAGTAGCTATAAACCAAGGTAATTTTTGCTGGAACGCAATTATTTACAAAGAAAACCACAGTCTATTAAACACATTCACATAGCTGCAGCTAAGTACAGCCATTTTGCATGTGGAAATGAAGGTGACGCAAATTGCACAAGGGATTAGATCTGTGTTTTCCTAAATGGTTTTCAGCAAAGACGATGTTCTCATGATAAAATTCCTGTCCTGAAACTATGTGTTGTCCTGTTCAATTTCCTGTCACATCAGCCATGCACTGTCATGTTACAGAAGGCAGTGTTACACAGCTTGACAGGTGTAGCCAGATGTGCTATGTCACATCACAATATTTCAGCCAAGGAAATTTAACAAGAGGCTGTTTTGAAAGAGTAATGATCAATGAAATCTGTTTACCTTTTATCTATAGAAGGAAAAGGGATTTTATGTTATTTTTTTATCAAGAAATAAGTAATGTGTATATATTAAAATTCAACTTATAAATTTTGCAGTCCCTGAAAACAAAAATAACAAGAAATATCTGTTACAATTAAGTTGCTTTTTCATCACCATCACTTACAACAAAAGCGAATATTTGTTTTTAAAAATGTCAATTGCCCAAGTTCATTCACAGGTCCACTCCCTTCCTTTCCCTCCCCCTTTTCTCCTCTTCCTTTATTCCTCTCTTCATTTTTCTCTGCCGTCTCCTTTCACATTGGTGACATCAATACAGAATGTGAAGATTATTTAGTGAATTTACTAGAAAGAGAACACAGAGGCATGTCCTACCCCTCATGCAGGTCTCTGTGTCTTTAGGGAAATGTTCAGTATTGTGCTAGGAAACCAAGGGCAGTGAGAGGTGTGCCAGGCTACATTTTTCCTGCTTAAATTAGAGGTTAAGTGTATATGGGAATATCAACAGAAATAAGGAGATGTTGTTTTTCGAAAGTTATGTTCCAAATACTGCTAACAGCAATGTCTTGTCCTCCTGCAAGGGGCTTCTCCAGACAGAGAAGCTAGGATCTGCCTTCTCTCTCTCCTAGATGTCATCCTTAAGGTACTGCAGCTTTTGTGCTCATGCAATGTGCTGTGCATCATTTCAGATCTTTGATCTTGTGATTGATTGTGTTGACCCCTGCTCTACTGGCCATTAAATGGCACTGTAATGCTGCAACGTGAATTTATGGGAGGCTGATTTTTTTTTTTTTTTTTTTTAAGAAAGATAACAGGTTCTAAATGCTTTATTGGAGGGCTCTGATTTTCAGAGGGCACTGAATACTGAAACACTTCACCGATTTGTATTGTTCTGAGCACAACAGGCAAGGCACCAAAACTCAGTCACAGCAGCAAATTTTCATGGGTATTTTTATTATCATTAATAATAATTTCATATTTGATTCTTTATAGTGTAGCTGAAATTCTTCTTCCTTTTCCTGTCTCCTAAGCAACACAAACAAATGGATTTGATTTCCCACTTTTTTTTTTTCAGTTGTGACAATATAAATTAGATGTGTGTTATGTTGCTTGGAATCAAAACTATCTGAGCTTTGTCTAGTCAGAGACTAGAACAACAATTTGAAAAAGAAGCTGAAATTGCCATTTATATTTCCCTGAATTTTAACCCTTAGCATCCCAGTTGCCAAATTCTACTTTCTAATTTTAAAATAGATTTTCTTATCCAATGTAAATTGCTATCTTAATCACTTTAATTCGCTAAAATTTAAATACTGTAACTTAAACATATTCCCCTTGAAAATCAATTTTTATTTTTATAGAGGAAATATTCTCTCTGACATGTTAAATTCAATCTAATCCATGAGCACTACCATCTTTCATTGGAGGATCATTATAAAGACAGACAATCTTTAATTCTCTTTGCTGGAGGAAAGGTGCAATGCAATGATACCATGAAAGCTGATAATCCACTCATGTTTACACTTAAAATATGTCCCACAGAGCACTCTGAAACAAGGGACACAGATGATGATTCAACAAATGCTGTCCTTTCATACATATTCTATGCTATGAACATATCAGAGAATTCGACTCCTGCTATTCATTTCAGTAATTAGATTGGGAGAGAGAGGACCACATGCATGTTTATGGTAATCACTATTAACTCAAATAGCAATCTTTTTCCTTTCTCCCTTCTTTCTCTCTGTTCTCTCTTGGATTTGCTGCGCACAGCATCTGCCAATAAATAATTAAATGACCCCAAATACACAAGCCTGGCACCTAACAGACCAAAATCCCTTGCATTTTCCTGATTGCAAAGACAAAAAAGAAATCATAATCAAAATTTGGAGAAGAAATGGAAGGAGAGAAAACAATGAGCTAAAGATTAAATGAAAGAGAGAAAAAGATACAAATAAATTTTTCATGAGGTATTTTAAAACAAAAATTATGTTTTTAAAAGGTCAAAAAATAAAATCAAAGTGTTAAGCCATAAAATTTAATGAAATTGACTTTTTAGGAAATAAATGTGCAGATTTTGGAGATAGTGGAATACAAAGGAAAAGTATAGATAGACCTTTATATGTTTAAGTACTTTGCATCTTTATTTTCATTAGTGACAGAAAAGCTATTAAAATATAGCATAGCCTTGGGACTGAATTTGCAGAAACTTAAACTCTTTTCGCATTTGTATGGCATAAATGTAAAACAAATTAGTATATTTAGATCTTTTCTGAACAGACTTCATAATATTTCATAATGAGGGATAATGTATGTTTTTTCCTCCCTCCCTCACCCTGACATCTAAATATACCGATGGCATTACTACAAACATCAGTTCTCCCTCAGGAAAACCTCATATTCACTTAATAAAAATTTTATCTTAAAGAGATTTCAAATATCACATAATATTATTGAATTTGATTAAGAATTTCCACACTTACCATGTATTTTAAATAGGTATCTAACACATTTTCATGTCATTAGTTATAATGAAAGATATGATACATGGTATATAAAATTAAGACACATAAATACATATATCAGTGCACATATATTGTATGGTGCTTTAGTACCACAAAATAAACAAACCTTTTTTCAGAATTCAATGTTTTCACTTGCACATATCCTGAGGATACAACTACTGTTTTTACTTTCAGTTCCATACATGGCTTGAGTAATGGAAATGGGAGTACACCATCAAAATACCTCCCTTCTGGGCTAAGGTATGCCTAAGTATAAAAGTTATTAATTCTTTTAATCAGCTTGGTTTGTACTTTTCATCCCGATCTGTTAGCAGTTGAACAATTGATCATTCTTGTAAAACAAACAATTCATCTTGGTGAACTAGAATTAACCATTGAGCTAATTTTTTATATGCCACAGAATATGCATCAGATATAACTGGCTGTCACTCTGTACTGACTTGGGTCATATTCAGACCACTTAGCTGAAGTGAAAAGGTCACGTAACAGCCCCTTGACTCATCCATTTACTCATAAACAATGTGTTTTTAACTAGTGGAGGAAAAACATCCAGTAAAATGTGTATTTTTACTGTCAACAGATCAGGTAATATAACTATCCCTGTAGTCAGTTGTTGTTTCCACTAGCTGAGATTCTTGACATTTGAAATTCTACAGCCGAAAGTTCCCAGTCTATTATCTCTATTTGGACCATGAACCTTTTTGTTGTTGTTTTTTGTTTGTTAGGGTTTTTTTGTGGGTTTTTTGTGTGTTTATTTGTTTGTTTGTTTTCTGGCCAGATTTAAAAGAACTGAACAGGAAAATGACCAGCTGCTTAGATTACCACTCCAATCCTCTCATGAATTTTTAAAGATAGGGATTTTCTGAGAAGTAACATCAATAAAGGATCAAATGCCTTCTATCACAGAATACAAACGTGTTATTCAAAATCCCTAGAATTTATAGTCTTTGAGAACCATCTGGACCCACATGTTATGCAGAAGAGGAGAAACACAAGGAAATAATGATTAATTTTAATGTAGGGTGAAAAGACTAATTAAATGAAGTTTAGTTGTTGTTTCTAGCTCAAACCTTCAGAACTAATGTAACAGCCTAGGCTTCTCAAAAGTAGATATATTTATTCATTTTGAAAACTTATTTGATATATTGATAAGAAGAATAAGCTTGTAGATAAAACATTGATTGATTTCGTGGACATCCCTTCTGAGCAACACACTATATTAGTTTAGTAATTGCACTAATGATTTGCAGCTTTTTTGTCTGCTTATGGCAGTTAAAACAAATTTGCCTTTTGTAATGAAAAGCGGAGTGAGATGTTTTTGTTACCATTCATTCAGTACACTTTCACCTATAAATTAAGAGCTTGAATTTTGATTGGGGTAACTAGTGAGAAACTGCTTGTTTATTCTGAATTGAATTGATAAGACAGAGATCTATGTTTCAGACATACCCAGGGATTCTTTTCACTATGAGAACACTGAAAGGGAACAAGTTTCTAAAAATGTTATCTACCACTCTTGTGTTGCCTTCCAAGGGTCATAAATTGTTCACACACTTCTCTCTGTGATCATTTGGACAGATTTAAATGAGAGACAGATTTAGGTGAATGAATATTGAATTCAATCAGAATGAAGCGAGAGCATGTAACTATATCACAAAGTAGTGTATAGACCTAGTACTGCTCTCTGCACAGAAATTATTTTCTCCCAGAATTACTTGCCAGCCAATAAGAAGGCTATATTTGCTTTCAGTGTGGCATTTTGATCATGTATAGAAACACATTAATTAGAAGAGTGTTTTTCTGATGCTTACCCCAAAATTCAGCACACAAAAGGCATATGCACAGATTTGTTATTTCAGATATAAGGGAAAACAGATAAATGAAAACCTACATGGAAAAAAAAAAAAAAAAAGAAAAGGTAACCTGGAAAAAAGAGAAAATCTGTTATAAAATATGAATGAACAAAGTGTTCATACCAGAATTTCCTATTATAAAGACATAAGAAAGAAGTAAAATTAATGGTTCAGTGTGTGGTTAGTTTTTTCGGAAACCTGGCTTGGAATTAGTCTGTTAGGAAAGGAAGAGCAGCCAGTATCACTGAAAGAATTAAAAAAAAAGGAAGAAAATTTATCAGTAAATGAAAGAGAGGATCAGAGATGATTGTAAGCAGTTTTATTCTCCTTCCACTTGCCACCACGCAGGATGTGCTGTTTGTTACAGATACTTATATCAATCCCAAAAGGTGTTGGTTGGTTCTTAATGATCTATAATGTTGAAGACTCCACAAGCTCTTCAGGCAAACTGCGTTGTATTTCGTTATCCATGACCACTAGGTTGTTACTTTTTTTTTCTTTATTTTTTTTCTTAATGTATCTACTTTAAATTGTTGTTGCTGAAATTAAAATCTGTTACTCTCAGTCCTATCCACCCATGCATAGAGAACAGATACTTTGCTTTATGAATCTACCAATTGTTCAAAATCCTGTTAAATACATTGTCTGCTGAGAGCTATTAAATACATGAAAACTACCTCCAGTTCAGGAAGTCCATCAGGTGAATATAGTTAAAGGGCAAGAAGGTTTTGGATGTATGAAAGGTTTTCTTGAACTTACTTCCTTTGAGCTTCTGTTTCTGTCCATTACTAGAAACAAGAAAACAGTCAAGATGGAGCTTTGAGATGATTTATTCTTTTCCATTCTGATTTTATGTAACTTTAAAAATGTTATTGTATCCTCTCTCAGCTGCCTTCTTTTATTTAAGTTTAATAGCTTCATGTTTTTCTTTTGGTAGGTCATGTTTTGTAGAACTTGATCATTGTCTTTGCTCTGCCGCAGTCATAAACTTCATAGATTGGTTCACATCTTCTTTGAAACATGGGTCTCAGAAGAGAACTCTCTACTGAGTTCAGCTGAGCTGAGTGGAGTGGAAAATTTCTTTTGCTATTCAGTAGACTATCTTCATATTTATTCATTCCACTATGAAGTTTACCTTCTCTGAAACATCATGGTATTACTGTCTGGGGTTCAGTTTGTGATCCACAAAAGCCCAGATCCTTTTCTGAAGAAAAAGCCTGTATTTGTGCAGTTGATTGTCTTGGAGTTACTTCCATAGAAATTAATTTCGCTCTTTCCAGATCATGTCTCTAATTTGTTCAGGCTTTTTTAAATTCTAGCCCTGTCCCTGACATATCCTCATTCAGCTTGGTGTCATTTGTAAACGTAATAAGACCATTTTGTATTCCATCAACAAAATTGTTAATGAAAATACCAAAGGGCATCATAATCTTTAGAATGCTGCTTGACACACCTGTGTGAAAGTGAATTGATGAAAACTTATTTTCTGGATCGAGTTGTCCAACCAGTTTTGCTGCAACAGAATAGAAGTTTCATGAAGGATGTTTTCCCACAGCTTGCTTGTGTGAAAGTATGGCTGGACATGAGTTAACAGAGTAAAGTCACAGAATCCCTGTTGATATCTTCCCTATTGAATCTTCCCTATTGATAACACCTGTTCCTTTATCATGCAGGTTTGTTTGACTCATTTTATTCTTGGCTACTGTTCATCACCTTGCTATCATCCATGCATTTGCAAATAATTCCTTTGATTATCTTCTCTAGACTTTTCCAGAATTTAAGCTAACTAGCCTCAATTCCTTCCCCCTTTTTCAACACCTGTGCTATGAGATTCTCCAATTCTCCTCTAACTCATCTTTCTCAAAAAAAATTGAAAATCTTTCAGGTGTTTTTTTTTCAGTTTTCCTAAGAAAAAGCCACAGAAACTAGGTCCACCCAGGTCTCTGAAGGAATTGAAGAATTGCATGTCTGTGCCAATAACAAATGTAAGTTGTTGGTTTTTTTTAAACTTAGGGCATGCAGAAGTTCTAGAAGGTAACTTTTTACCTTACTCTCAAAATGATTCATGATACCTAACTTTGAGCATGATGACAGAGTTAAAAAAATTGTTTGAAACAGATACTGAATCCTGAAACTGTATCTGAGTTAATATAGATTTCATTCACTTTAAAAATTTAAAGCATCATTATTCAGCTCAATTGCCTGCCTAACACAGGTAACGCAGCTCCATTATGTAAACCCTATTATTTAATGTATTTGAGAAAAATACAAGCTTCATATGAAGACTTTGTACTCCTTTGCAAACTTTGTTTGATATACTGGAACATGATAAAGTATGATGTGGCTGAACCTAGATTGATTCTGGAAAGGAAAAGAATATGGCTCCAACCTACTAGAAAGATATTGTCAGGCTGGTGAGTAAAACAGTAGGTAAACAGAAACTGACAGTTATAATTTAGCTTTATATAGAAATGCTGCAATCAAACTCCTCATAAAAAGCTACGTGGAAATACCGATATTTTTGTATAAGAAGCAAACTGCTGTTATGGATTTGATAGTGACAAAATAAACAGTGTTTTCTAAAAAATAAACAGTGTTTTCTAAACATGGAAGTATAAAGTACAAAGTTTGCTAAATGGTGCAATTTAGGACTGTTTTTAGTTTTCATTAATGATCCGGAAACAGAATGAATGGGGAAAATGAATGAAGGAAATGAAACTAAATGCTGGTTGCTTTTATAACTGATAAAATTGTCTTATTTTTTGTTTTGTTTTGTTTTTTGTTGTTCCTGCTGTTTTAAGTTCAATTAATATGTTAGCCTTTTTTGTGCTTCAGTTTCAAGAGAACATCATAAAAGCCACACATCTGAATAACTGTGTCTCATAGCAGGTCCAATTCTATTGTTTCTTCTCATAAACAAGTTTTTATACGCACACTGAAAGTAGAAATTGGTTTAGAAGAACTGAAACTGCTTAACGAGTCGTTATGTGTTGATCCCTGAAGCATCTGCTGTCAGTTTGTCTTGCTGCCTGTTTTCCACCAGGACCCTTGCTTCCCAGTCACACACACTCTACAAGTGTACGTGGTATACAGAGGAACATTAATTCACTCTCAGACTTCCACTATGGTGCAAATACTGAGTCTTCTTTCAAAAGTTCAGGCATTTTGGTAGAAGATTGTGAAGGCTTGTGGGTTTCAGACAGTTGTGTGTATTTGCGTTCACATGTGAATGTCTCAAACAAAGCCTTTGAATTCTGAAGTATGAGCCCACTATAGTGAGCTACAGCCAGTATGGGCTGGTTGTAAACTGTGATAACAGCCTTACTGAACCGAAGTTACACACATGGGTCACTAAAATGTAGAGATATGTATTACACTTTTGTCAACAGAAGCAGCTGAGAAGCTGCGAATGCATTGTGCTTCTGCATATAGACTGTTGAGAGTATGGAGGCCTTATCTGGTGGGAGATATGCTCTGAAATGTACCAGTCATTGCTGGAGAAGGCCGAGGGACAGAGCTGTAACTGCCAACAGGTAGACCACATGAAACCAACAGGACTTTCAGTCCAGCGTTCCTAGACAAACAGCAATCTCCTTGGTGGGAAGAGAAGGCAAGACTGAGTAATAGGAGGGGCATTGAGTGCATGAAAGAATAAATAGAGTAGAAGCATTATTCTTCTTGCTTCTTAAATAAACCTCAGTGTTGTTTCTTACATAAACCTGTGTTCAAATCTGCTGTGGATTGCCATTTAATGTCTCTCCTGTGATAGTCATGACTGAGAAGAGAGCTCACACTCTCCAAGAGTAATACAGACACAAACTATGAAGACCTGAAAATTAATCTTTGCACTTTTTACTGCTGCTTTATGCAGGGACTGTTCTCTACACTCTGATAAGAGAGTCTGAGGGGTACTCAGACTTGTGCTGTCCCCAGCTTTTCACAGGAATCTGAAAACACACTCAAAGACTGACATAAAATAATGATGTTCTGTTGGAACTTCATTTTTGTTGAATTCACTCTCTTTTTGCCATAGTAGCAGCTGCAGTTGAGAAGAGGACTGTTGAAAGAATCATTTTATTACCCCTGTAAAATTAGACTCATCCTTAAGTCCAGTTAACTATGGCTGGCTAAACCAGCTTTGGAAACAGATTATACTTCTATAGGCTGTACTACAGCATGGAGCTAGGCAAAATGCAGGCATGCTAAAGATCTCTGTAGTCCCTCTTTATCCTGTGAGCTGAGTGCCAAATTCTGTCCTTATCTAAGTGTGTGACACTTCAAGTGACATTTACAACCTTTGCAGGGTTATAGAAATGTGACTGAGAGGAAAATTTGTTGTTTTAAAATATTAATTCTACCCAACCTCAATTTTTTTTTTTACCAGCATAAAGTGGAAAACTCTGTTTCACACCAATACAGGGACTGGGGTGGCTTTGTACCAAAACAGGAGAAAGTCTTTATGTGATTTCAGTGGGAGATTTCAGTTCTGTAAAAAAAGATACACAGCTAGGGAAAAGAATTTTTTGGTCTGTCTCTTTCTTACAGGCATTTTGAAATTTAGCAGATCTCTGCTTTCCTGTATCCAATGTTCTCAACCAGTACTATTGATACGTGTTATTTAAGGACTTCGTTTATCTGAGGATTTTAGTATGAACTATTAGAAAAGGAAAACAATACTAGCAAATTGTTAGTTTTCCTCATTTTTTTTTTTTTTTCTTAACATATTTGTAGTAGCCTACAACACGAATTGAAGTTTCCAGCTGCCTTGGCTGTCAAACATGTATGGTGCCTCATATTGATCCAAAGGGCCATGTTTCTGCTATCAGTCCTGGCACAGATGTCAGCATAAGTCTCATCAGGTGCTGCTAAAGCAAAATGTTGCCCATGGTGGTGAAAATTAATATTGTATTAATAGCCTCCAGCTTCCACCTAATCCGTGGTAAAAGCTGAGGGGTGAAGAGAATTTCCACTTCACAGGCACAAACACCTGTAGGTGGGGAACAGTTTTTAAATGTTCTAACACCTGCACATATCCAGGTATGGTGCTCCAGGGAAAATCTGCAAGCTGTGCATCTGCCTGAGGCATGTTTATGGTGTGTTGCCTTTCTGCTTTGTTTTGGTTCATGTTTTACCTCAGTATCACAGGCAATCATCCTCCAGAGGCTGCCACATGGGATATTTTTGGTCACTTCTTTGAAGCATGTAAGTACATTACTCCTGATCTGTGTCCCACCTAACTCTATAAAATTATTCTGTCTCTTAGTATTACATGAGGAAGAGCAAGCTTTGATAAGCTGTTTGAGCAAGATACCTATTGGGGTTATTGCTTTTGTCTATTCTTTTATTCGACCTGCTTAAAACAACTTTTAGCAGTTGATTCAGTTGTGATTTTCCTTCCCTCATTTCTCTCACGAGAAATTTTAGTTTTCAAATCCTAAAAGAGAAGGTGTACAATTTAAACAGTAACCAACCTGTAAAAACAGTGTGATAGGTGCTTAGTTTCTGGAATATTTTCCCAGCTCTCATATCGAGAGTTAAAGCGAATTTCTAATTTTTATTCCACTCATTACTAAACAGGAACACTGAGGTCACAGCAAATAAAGCAGTATGAGTTAATGAGAACAGCTTTAGCAAAAAGAGGAGGTGTTTCTCAAAGTACACCAAGTGCTTCACATACATTAAGAAACCCCAGCTGAATCGATTTAATAATGTTGGGATTTACACAATTATTACAGAGCCTTCATTATTCACCCAGCCTGCACATACCACAGCACAAATGAACATCTCAGTCTGGTGGTATTAACATTGCCATTTTCTAACCCATTCCCAGGCCATCTGCTACATGCTGATCATTCACTGCTTTAACATTTAACAGTTACCCAACTGCAACTTAGCAGATTTGTGTACTTTTGAAAACAGCTGGTTTAATAACTGCTTCAGAGCTTTTGGATAAAGAAATGATTTTGTAGTGCTTTACGATTGACATTTTTTTAAAAAATCCATGCCTCTGAGAAAAGACTATAACAGTTTCTTCCACAAATTTATGAATTTGCAACTCTTCATTTTATTTCTTGTCACATAAAGAAAATTGTTTGATTATTTATAGAACAATAATTCAAGAAATCTCTTTTACTAATCCTGGTTTGCTTTTGTCCTCTCTTGACTACAAAAGAATAGGGTAATGAAAGAGCTTACTATATCAATCTGTCAGAAAGGCTCCGAGCCGGAGCTTGTCTTATAAAACAACAGACATGTAGTTTAAAATTTAAAATCAGAGCATAACAGTGACAATTAAGCTAAGTTAATAGTGAGCATTAAATATAGTTGAACAGTAACCCCGACTTTCCAAACTTGATGAGAATGTGAAAATAGTGTTCATTCTTCCATGACTTTTGATGTCATATTTTTATAACAAATAGTAGCTATGACTGAGTGGAACTTCTCTTTGTCTTCTGTATTTTGTAAACTGTCACAATTTAAATGCTTTTATAATCTCAATTGCAGTCTCAATCACTGCTTATCATTCACATGAAGCAGCTTAAATATATATATATATATATATATATATACACATCTTGTTAATAACCATTTGACTTGATTTTTCTAAATACCCTTCAGATGCTAATTAATCCTTGCTTCATAACCATTCTGGTAGTTGTTTCTGGATGCTGACATTGATATTTATCTTAGAAACCAGAATTGAAGCAGTTAAAAGGCAAGAATTTAGTATTAATGTGCCACAAAAGTGACAATTCATAAGGTTTTTTTCAAAGCACCTCTTTTTTTACACAGCCATCAATCAAAGTGACAGCATCCGTTAGATTAAGTTTGGATTCTCCAGCACAAATTAATTAATCTGTCCAGTACTTCCTATCTCTCTGTTTCAATCAACCAACAAATAAAGCAAATCAAGACTTCAATTCTTTGCTGATTAGCCAATAAACCATGACAGCAGACTTGTGACAGTACTTCTGGGATTCTTACAGAGGCTTATTTATAGCAGGTAGCAAGTGTCATGATCTGTCTTCACAGAAACAAATGCCTGTACATTTTATTATTATTTTTTAAAACTAGCTTCATAATAGCAAGTGAAAAAGTGGAACATCATAAAAACATATTTGAGAAACACATTATCCGAAAGAGAATAAACCATAAAATTAACATCTCAGAAGGCACAGAAAATGAAAGTGCTTTGGTGCCAAGTAATAATAACGTTCAACTCCTGTCACTGGAACCAGAGCAGGGAGAAATGTAAAACTGAGATTTGCAATGATCTGCACTCAGCTGACCAACAGGTAGGTTACTCTGTGGAAATGTCCTAAAGAAGAAAAAAGCAGTCACATGGAGTCACCCCAGACTTCCTCTTTTGGAACAGGTATACATTCTAGCCCCATGAGGAAGGACGAGAACAGGAAAATCTCCAGCAGTCTGTGAGAGGTTAGGAAGGAATACTGTGCCCTTGGCACACAGCTCAATTATTAGCCCATACTAATCTGTTTTGGACCCTTATGACTAGTTCTTTCTAAGAGACAGCTAGGACAGAGTCATCGGAACAGTTCGTTCTGGATTCTCCCACCAAAAGGCAAGAAGAGTGGGACTACACAAGGTTTATTCCTTTCCCTCAGGCGTACTATTACATTTACCAACACCATCCCAGCAGACTTTTCACATTGATATACAACCATATGCAATTTCCCTGGACATACAGGAGCAAAGTCACTGTACTGGTAACATACAATTTTATTTTAAGCACTTTAAATTGATAAAAAATAGTAGTGTTATTTTCTGTTCCATAGCCAAAGGAGACTTAGAACCAAGAATAATATAGTGCAAATAAGGCCAGTCTGTTTTAGAGGAAATTTGTTCTAAGCAGCATGGGTAAATTAATCTGTACCACTTGACTTTGGGGCCAAGCCTTGGCCCTCTTTTATTTAGCTATTCAAGGATACCTTTCACCTGTACATTCTAATAGTGTATTAAAAATACAACAAAGTGCATACTACTTTCCTTTTGAAGCTAATACTATTACCTCATCTGCATCCCAGCCTGACTATTTGAAAAGTCAAGTAGCACAGATTTCTGCCTTTTCCCACTTGAGTCTGAAAGACAAATTTTCTTGCCTACAAGGACTTCTCTGCCATCTATTTCTTGTTAGAATAGGAATGCAAAATGTTGGATTACTGCGCATGAATCCAGCCTAGATCTGTGTCCATCATCAGCAAGGACATTATGTCAGTTTGGTATCACATGAGATCTCCACAATTTTTTTAAAGCAGAATGAAGTTTTGCTACTGGAGAGCAAAAGATGCTTTTCGGAATTTATTTTAAAGTTCCAACTAATTCAGTACCAAAACCTAGAGGTAGTAAGATCAGGCATTAAAACAAATACGATCTAATTATCTCTTAATATAATGCCTAGTAGTGTCAACAGATGTAATTTTAAAAAGTGATGTCTGAGCAATATAAAAAAAACCTTACAAAATAAATATGCAGGAATTCTGTGACAAAAACTCCATGGCCCATAGAAATATGAACTGTTCTGGTTTTGAAGTATTAAAGACATCAGGTAACATACAGTGTGCTATTGCCATAAGCAAAATATTACACTGTAATTAAATTCCTAAGTAAAATTTCAGTACTTTAAATGATTTAAAACCAACAGCAAAACAACAAAATATGAATGAGTGATATTGGATTTCAAATTATTTTCACTTTCATTACCATAGTTCTGAAAATAATATGCAAAGCATTATTAAAATGCCTCTTTCATTTATACAGCTTTCCAATAATATTAATATAATTAGATACATCAGAATTTTGTAGAGTTTGAAAAGTAGATTGATGGTGAAGCATAAACTATTTAATGTAACTCTGGGTAAGAAATCACAGAGAAACTATATTACAAGTTAAACATGGTTGATTTTGGAATGATTTATTTAAGTTCAATTTTTCACCCACAACCTAATAATGGTTATAACTGTCAGCCAGCTTAATATTTACATAAATACAAATTAATAGAAAGCAGTGTTCCTGGCATCTGAATATTTTTTATTTTATTTTATTCTTTCTTTTTCTGCTCAGTATGTTATGATACACCTGTTAATATGTTATCTGACTCTACTTGAACTATTCACTGAGAAGCATGACTGAAATTGCCATTTTCCTCATTCTTTAGATGAAGCACTTTACAGCAGTTGAGATTATTGTCATAGCTTTTTCGGAGTTTTGTGTGTTTATTTTTTTTTCTGCTGTATTTCAATTGAAGCAATACATTTTGTGTTGTAAATAGGATAGAGATTATGTAATATTGCTGCAGATAATTATATTTTAGGCCATGTTTTCATCTGCCAAGATTGGACGGATTCTACTAGAGAAAAGGAAATATCATGCAAGAAATCCAAGACTATTTTTTAATTGTGTGCTGAATTGTGAATATGAACTTTCATTCCACAAAGACTACTTTTCAGAATCATATCTTTCATTCGTCAATGATTGTTGGTTTTTTTTTTGGGTTTTTTTTTTGTGATTCAGTTCTTTGCCGTAGTTTTGTACTGGTGGGAAATAAACACTAGCCATATTTTCAATACAGAAAACTCAGTATAATCTGCTTATTCATTTCAGGCACCATTTGATTTCTATATCTTCTTTGACTCAAAAATAGACTCCAAATGTTCATTTGTTCCACACAGCAGAAAAAATCCAACATTGACTGAAATATTCTTCAATTGCAAAGAAAATACAAAGTGTTAAAGCAGCAGACATCCGTTAGTAAAGATAATTTAATTTCTTGCATCTCAGTGCTCCTTCCTGATGCTCATCAGCCTCAAAACACCATCCAGTCTTCTCAGTATAACTGTTTTTCCCTCTTTGTGTAATGCTTTTTGTCTTTTCTTTCATATTTTATGTCCTTTTGACTGGTTTTGTCCTGAATTTTTAAGGATCTTTTGAAGTTATTTTTGTTGGACTAATATTTATAGCAACTATGCAGGAGTTTTTGTTTGCATCCTCAGCTACTCTTTGTATAAGTAATATATGGATTACATACTCGTAAGAATATTGCAACATAAAAGGCATGAAAGAATAAGTTGTTTGCCTGGTTATCCAACAAAGCCACAGCACTTGCAGGCCTACCAAAAGTACTGGTAGAATTTATTAATTTTATGCTGATATGTTGGTGAATGATCTGGTTTCAAAAACCCGATGGAATACTCTGACTGTATTTCTGAAGTAAATAATTCATCTATTTGCATTGTGAGTTAATTACATTGTCATAAATATTTGAAGTACAAAATTTCCCTTAGATATCAGAGACAGGAAGCAAAAGATGAAGGAAAAATCTGTGAAATTTAACTGATTTTCCTAAATGATGTAGTTACCTCTAATAATAGGCATTGTTGCTGTTTTGGATAGTCCATCTTGCTATTGATGAACAACAATTGCATGATTTCTCAACTAACAAAAGTCCAGAAGACCTCTTTCTTAATATACACTTTTTTTTCCTATCAAAAGGTTGTAATGCAATAAATAAAATTAAATAGAAAAAAAAAATGTATTTTAGGGATCGCCTTAGGCTAAAGAACAGCTTGAGTGGCTTCTATACTGGTTTGACTGCTCTCCACCACTGTAAGCTTAGTTCTTTAAAAAGTTTGTTTCTGCTAAATTTTATTCAATATTGTAATGGTGTAAACACATGGTACAATTACATGTACAAAAAAATATTGTGATAAATTTATATATATATATAGTCACATATTTGAAGCAAAATATCAAGAATATTAAGATGCAGTTTCTATGACAAAATATAAAGACTGTCCAATAAATAGAAATATAATCATTTTATTATGCATTTTTAGGTTACTTTCTAAGTGTTTTAAGGTACATTCACCACTAAACTCTGTTAGCAATTGTCACCTGTGCGATCCCTGCTAAGTATCTCCAAACAGAAGTAAGTCTTGTATTTTTTGGGTTACAATGATCTGTGTGTCTACTGAATCCTGATACACTCACTTGTTCTACTGTTCTTCCTACAGATTTCTCTTCCTTTCTTCTTTTTCTCCTGATTTGATTTAATCTTTTTATTTAACCATATAAAGCTAAGCATTTAGAATTTTTTTTTTGTAGTGTGTGTATATAAATATGTATGCATACACATGTATGTGGGTGCTGTCCAGTTTTCACAGAGGCCATTAACATTTATTAGTTGGTTTTACAGTCAAGATTTACAGCTGCTCAACTAGTATTTTTGTCTATTATTTTAAAACTGTGATGGATGTTGTTGACATATTACTTCATTGTTCCAACTCTGTTTCTTAGTTTCTCTCCCACATTTTGCGCATAAACTGTTTTCTTAGAATCATGTCAGTGTAATTTTTAACAGTATTTGGGGCTTTTCTCCCTTAAAAATCACCAGTCTTTTCCTTAATATAAACTTTTTCACATTGTTTTAATGCCATCCTTTCCAATTAAAACAATGTTTTGAACTACGAATGTACAAACAACAAAATATTGTAAAATAATGAAGAAAAGGTGTTTTCAGATTTCAGAGCAATGCTTTTGGATTGTGACACATTTTATCAAATTTCACTGGATGTGTCATGTTTCATATCTCTGGTAACATCTGATGCTGTAAGCTGAAGCAACCTGATATGTTGAACATCAGAATCTACTGTACTTTATGTCATCTTTGACAATATTGATAGCAAAAAGCATATGATTCATTGAAGAAAAAAAAAAGTACTAACAATACAGGAAAAATAGAATGTTTCTTTGCTTTACCAAGAGTTAGTTCAAATTTGAAAATATAGTGCTGTATTGGTCATAAAATAGATACGCTGTGAAGACATTTCCTTTTAGATAGTCCCATAAGAACACATAGAGACATACATTGTATCTTTTTCATTTAACAGTGTATAAAGCATGCTTCTTCCAATATATGTCTTAGTTTGGATCCAGGAATTTCTCTGTAGACATGAAAGATCCTGGTTTTCAGATAAGTTGCACAGCACTTAATCTTTTAAATGTGAAAAGAAGATGAAAGGTATTTAAAGTGTGGTTTCAGAATTCCCATTAGAAATAGTATCTGAAAAGAGAAATCTTCTGGAAATAATTCTAATTGCTTCTTTTGATCTCTACTAGGGGAACTAACAACACTGACAGATGAACTCTGATGAGTCCTGTTGAAATAAAGACATTATGACCCTAGCTGCTTGTCTTGTTTCTCTGCTTGAGGTTTCTATTTCAACAGCAGAGGTGACACAAGGGAACATCTGCCTACACATCAGTAGGTGTCTTGGCTTGAATTTGGCTCCTTGGCTTAAAAATAAAATTGCACTGTGTTTGAATTAAGATGCCAGATCCTACACAGAGGCATATGCACATATTGTCTTTCGTTTAAGTCTTCTGTGGAAGAGATGAAACAGTCTGTGGCTGCTGTAGTAACTTAGCTGCCAGAAGAATTTTTTAAGTGCCCTAAATTGCACAGTCTAAACACTGGAGAACAAAAATTTCCACATCTCATTGTGTTAGTGAAACTACTCAGTTAAACCTCATATAGATAACTTCCTCATTATGCTATCTGGAAAACAATTTTTCAGGTAGTTTACTTTATTGTTGTGATTTTCCACACCTGTCTTATATGTTTTTGCAAAATTTAGGTTCTTACCTCAAGGATAAAAGAAATTTCCCAATTAAAGAGTTTTGTTCATAGCCTCAATTAGTAAGTTTATTTGTAGAATTGTCTCAAGGCTTTGTGGAAAGCTGATTTTAAATTATTTAACTAAATGTAAACAAACCACAGGTTTTTGTTAGAATTTTTTTTTAGTGAGCAAAGTGAAGGATTTGAAAGAAAAAATTTACAAAAACTAAATGGTGCTGCAGAGGGAATCTCATTTTCAGAATTGATAACAATTTTTTCTAACAAAAATTGGGTTAAATTTGCCTTGGGTTAAAAGGCAAAGTCTGTACACTGTGAATGTAACAAATGTCTTTATTAACATGATACATCCTACATAGGAATGGTGGTCATGAAAATTAACTGTAATACATTATCAGTCATACCGCCACCAAACAGCTCCCTCATCCATAATACTTAAATTCTGAGTTTGATACATCAGAGATGATACACACAAATTTACAAGAATACCGTGTCACTATCTAGGCTGCAAAACTGATGTGCATAGTAGGGTACCAAGAACCACCTATTATCGAGTTTTTCATTGATTTCACAGAAAGAGAAACATTTAGTAGAGATTTTGGAGCTACCAAAAAGCATTATGGAAGTTAAGAAATAGTTGTTTCCAAAACCCATGGTTTTACAGAGAAACAGTACTTATAAGTATCAGATTGAATATGTATAGGGGACATTAGGGAGGTTCACATCAAGACTATGTCCAGGTAAAAGTTCTGAGTAACAGCTGTATTTCTTAAACTGTTATAAAGTTTTTGAGTATGAAGAATTAATGAGACTGTTTTCCTTACATTTGCGGGTGATGCATTATTGCATCCTATCATTAAGATCATAGATTTTTTAAAATGTGCTCGTACTCCTTGTAGTTCACTGAGTATTAATGAGAATTGTGTATTAAATACCTAAATATCATCAAACCACTAAGATTTTTTTTTTGGTCTTATTTTCCTCTGACTCACAAATATATAGAGGAAAAAAGTTAATTAGTCTTTGAAGCTAAACCTGAAAATTCAGCCATCTTCAGCATCTGAAAGTTCATCTTCCTTCTGAAAGGTACCCCACTTGCAGGTGTGAAGTAGGGCTAAAACTAATCAGTTACAAGTTAACACTATTGGTTAACTCAAAACACAAATGTTTTCTATAAGTCAGTCATGAAAGAGTGCAGATTTATTACAATCAATTATTTCTGATTTAAATGTAATAGGGTAGCGTCTCCTCTCAAGCAATTATACATGAAGAGAAGTTCTTTTGTCTTCAGAATGGTGCAGTTGAAATATAAAGCAAATAGTTCTTTGCATAGGGTGAACAACTTGCTTTTCAATGTATCACAAGGAATATGTGTTTGATGTGTTGAATGGAACTGATTTTTGAATCATATGGTTGTGTTGAAAAAAGTTATGAAAGCTTTTTCAGACTTCTACAATAAAGACATTTTTAAGTGGCTTTCAGGTTTTTACTTTTATATTGTCAAACCATTCTCTCAAAATATATATTAAAAAACCATACTGGCATACATATTTAGGTAATCTATCTACTTCTGTTTAATTTTCAAGGTCAGCTTTATAATTCTGTTTCTACTAACTGATAAGCCTTTCAGTCTTTTCTTTTTTCCCCCCACCAATTCCTTTACTTTTTTTCCATTTGTTACGTTTTCACTTACATCCCGTCAAAATATTTATGAACCTTTGTTGCAATTATAAAGAATAGAAGAATTCAACAGAAATATCATGTCTTCACTTTGAATTGCATTCTAAAATAATAAAGTGCTACTTTTTCAAAATTGAATGGAATTTTCTCTCCTGAAATTTATAATAACTTCATTTCTCTGATTAGAATATGAGAGAAACAGGAAGCACTTTAAAAAGGAAAAGGAAGAAAACATGGGGTTTTTTTTCAATTATTAAAGCCAAGCTCTGGGAAATAAGGCATTTTCTCTAGTTCTGTCTTTTCAAACATGTAACTCTACCTTGAATTATTTTTTCAATAAACAACAAAGTATTTATGTGAGTTCCTATTTCAGAAAGTACACTGGACCAAATCATTTGGAGAAATGTGAAAATTGCTGTAGCTTCCAAAAAGTCACACATATTTATTATTTCAAATAGTTAAAAAAGGAGAGGATATTTTCATGAAAGTTGAAGCTTTTCATTTCAGCTATTTTTAGAAAAAAAAAAAAATATATATTTCTATATTGCTCCAATGACATTTCCTTTGGAAATTTTTCTTTTTCAAAAAAGTGTAACAATACCAGAAAAAAAATTGGCAATAATATTTTTTTTTAAAAGTTTCATTTTAGCCACCAGATTGAAAAATTAAGCATTCACATTACTGATAGCTGTGACTGATACTGCATTTTTCATGTTTCCATGTGTTGAGGTGCATGCTGATTTCTGCCAAGGTCAGGAGACAGGTTTTTTCCTTTCACCTTTTACGTTTTACCCCAGTCTGCAGTATTTAATGTTTGGCTGGAGGCATTCAGTGGGACTTTTGCCTTTCTCTTAAACATCAACTATTAGTTAACTGCCAAAGGCAAGATGGTTTCTTATCTTGTATGGCAAATTGTAGGTTCTTTTTCTTTCCTTACAGGCAAACAGATCTCTTTGAACAGATATATAGTCCTTGAAATGAGATGCCATTCACAAGATATTTTTTCTATCATAAAAAATTCTGTCTAATAAATACTATGTGAACATTTAGAAATCTCTTTTTTCTCTGAATTATTATATATTATTTTTTAATTTTGCCCCCAATTTTTCGGCAAAAAGAAAGCAATACTTTTTCTTCAAGAGGTTCAGGGTACAAAAATGTCATGGTTTTAGGCACCTTTATGCAGGCCTGTTTGTAGTGCAAGGGAGCAAGAGTGTGTAATGCTGCCTCTGGGAGAGGCAGGGCATCTGCTCAAGGCAGAGCAGGGGGTAGGTGTTTGATCTTACCAGTCTGGCAAACACCTTGCTTTATTGAGTAACTACTGCTCTACGGGGATACAACTACTCTTACAGGATTCTTACAGGTCTTCTAAACCTTAAAATTCTGTAATGATCAGAGTAAAGATCTTTTCTTTCAGTAGCAGAATCTCATAGCTCTTCCTGGGCACAGCATTCAGCAGGACCTGTGAACGGCAGTTCTCTACCTGCAAGAGATTTAAGAGTCCTCTTCTGTGGCAAGGCTTTACCTAGCAGCTGAGAGAAATGGTCATTGCTGGATCAAACATACCCCTACTAAATCTGCCTTTCTATCAGCTCTTGCAGTCTCTGGAGAGCTGAGAATCTGTAAACTAGAAATAACTTTTGGTATAGGAAATAAGGTCTTGCCTGTCAGATTCTTGAGATCTCTCAGCTGAATTCAGAAATTAGAAGAAGAATAGAATAGAATAGAATAGAATAGAATAGAATAGAATAGAATAGAATAGAATAGAATAGAATAGAATAGAATAGAATAGAATAGAATAGAATCTTTTCAGTTGGAAGTGACCTACAGTGATCATCTAGTAGACCTGCCTGACCACTACAGCTCTGACCAAAAGTTAAACGTCGTGAAGGACATTGTCCAAATGCCTTTTAAATACTGACAGGCCTGGGGACTCAACCACTTCTCTAGAAAGTCTGTTTCAGTGTCTGGCCACCCTCTTGGTAATAAAATGTTCACTAATGTCCCATCTGAACCTCTCCTGGTGCAATTTTGAACCATTCCCACGTGTCTTGTCACAGGCTACCAGAGCCTCCCTGCCAACTTTTCCTTCTCGGGAAGCTGTAGAGAGCAATGAGGTCACCCTTCCGCCTACTTTTCTGCAAACTATACGAGTCCAAAGTCCTCAGATGCTCCTCATGGACATTCCTTCCAGCAGTTTCAGCAGCTTTGTTGCCCTCCTCTGGACACCCTCCAGGGCCTTCACATTCTTCTTAAATTCTGGGGCCTGAAACTGCACACAGCACTCAAGGTGAGGCTGCACCCCACAGAGACATGGAGGAGAGGCTGCAACAAAATTCTAAAATAATTTTTAGTTTTGTTGCTTCCATCAAAACATGATAGAGATCATTAATTTTAAAATATTAGTAATAAAATGAATTCAAGCACACACAAATTGAAACCTTGAGAATAATGTTGAAAGAACTGACTGTATGAGAGCTGTTTGTTACATTTTGTTGTTATGTTAATGTGGAAGGATGAGAAGTTTGCAAACAAATGGGAGGGGAAGGACATGAAAAAAACAAAAACAAAAATAAAAACAAACAGCAAAAAACACAGTGCAAGGGAATAAGGGGTGAAATAAAGCAAGTGGTACTTGGGTAAAAAGAAAGGAGAAAACGTAGCAAAAACCTAATCTGAACAAAATTAGGAAAGTCTGCTCAAAACTGTGGGAAGCTGAGATTCTGTTTATCTGTGATTTGGTAGTAGTCTCAAACTCTTTGTGATAGCTTATGCTACCAATTGAAACAGTGAGTGATGAGCTTAAATCATGAAGTTTCAATATAAAACTGAACTTCATCAGATGTCTAGTTACTGGGAGATATGTCCTGAACCTTTTTTATTACTAGGTAGTTTAAGTAGTTTTGAACTCAGAACATCCGTGTCTGCAAATTCCCTATTTCACACTGCGTAAGACTTTCAACTATAACAGTGTTCAATTTGATATGGGTAGATAGGAAGACTTGTGAGGGAAACTGAGTGCTTCAAGCCAAAGGGTAAATTCTCCTCTCAGTGGACTGGGACTCAGGTGCCTATCTGCTTTGAATACTGTCAGGGAAGTTATCAGATGCATGAAAATTCTTGAGCATCAAAATACAACTGCAACCTCAGTATTTGAAAGGAGCATTAACCTAAGTATTTCAAAGACTATATAAGGCTTTTTTTTTTTTTTTAAGTATAGGTGATATGGTTTACATTCTCTGCAGGTATTGTTTTCCATGTTTCATAAAGTCTTTTGGATTTACAATTTTGTGGAACTTTCAAAAATTAAATGCTGCTATCGAATAAAGATAAGCTTTATCCAAGCTCTGAATCAAGTTTTATGTTCATCAATAATGTATTATTTCACATTTGAGATTTTTTCCACATGCATGCAAGATTATCATTTCACTAAACTACTCAATTTTGAATACCTGACACTTTTCTTTTGTAATTTTGTATTGGTTCCCGCTTTTTGGAGGCTGCATAATTCCACTACCAATGACAGACTTGAATAATTCAGTTGCAAAATCAATAAATTTTACCATGCAAAACAAAAATACAAGTGTTGTATAGTTTGTCATGAAGTTTCAATATGTGGGCTTTTAACATACAGAAAAGACAATTCACTAAGTTGTCTTCACATATTTTAATAAGAGGAACTGCAAATACTTTCCACATCTTTGTTGTACAGTTAAAAATGCCATGCAAGTTATTGTGTGTATGTTCATAGTATTAGGCAAATTATTTTCTATATCCTTTAAATGAGGTGGTTCCATTCTTCTTATGTCTTCAATAAAATATGTTTGATAACACAATTCAGTGAAGAACAGAAAGATTTCCATCATTTTAAAGAAAAACAAAACAAAACAAAAAGTCTGCTTGAAGAAATATTCACTGAAGTTGGAATGATTCCCAGATTTAAATGTCATCATTCAAGCATTAAGGAGCTAAAGGTGAAGAGTTCTGCCTAGTAAGAATTAATTTTGAAGTGCTATATGGTACAAACACATGTTCATACATTCATGAAATTATTTTAGTTTTGCATCATTTATGTTGCATTTATTTTGGAAGATACAGTATTTTATACATAGATATGTATGTATATTTTTTCTTTTGATATTGTCCAAGTTATTATCATCCTATCTTATCAAACAAAGGAAAATATTTCCATCTATAAAGTTGTATAATGTTGATTCAGTATAAGCTATAATAAACAATATTAAAGTGAATGTGTTATCTGCTGTGTTTCTATGAATGAAAAGACATAGAAAATAATTTATATTATACAAAATAATTAACACGCTTGCATAGTACATGTGCTATTGACTCTACAGTGACTACTCAGAGTTTATAAAATCTCTAATGTTCTCTAATGTGCTGGAACACTAACAATAGGCATTATTGTTTCAGGGTTACATCAAGAAGCTACAAAAATGTCTTAAGGCTAAGCATCATATTACCTACATTTAGGTACTTGAATACTTGGAATACAATTTGACTGGGTTTTGCCTTTCAGTGAAGGAGGAGTTGACAGGTTAGATCTTCGGTTCAAAGCAACCTGGAGCCAAATAGGGAGTGGCTGAAAACTGGTCAATAGTTTGCAGAGGAAGTAGTCGGTCCATCTACAAACGCCATCAACAGTCTTTTGAGTAACAACCTGTAGTTTGTTCTAAGTCTGCTCAAGGATCCTGGAATAAAATAAAGGATGAGCTCTCTCTCATCCTTCGTAAGGATCCAGATCAACAGTCCACAGGTGTGGCATTTCCTGTTTGTTTTCCTGACATAATCTTGCACTCTCCCTTTCACAACTTCAGCTGAAAGCTTCTCACGTGCAACAAGGCTTAGACTTTGGTACACTCTCCAGGAAACCAGGAAAAATTGAAATGGCATAAAAGCCTAAGACTACTACAGAAAAGAGGCCTGCTTTTAGAACTAAAATATACTCTGGCGCCTGTTACAATAGAAGGTTATCTGGATATGTACTGGTTCCAGGTTCCAAGAGGGCTACCGGGCTCAGTACTCACAGAAGCACCAATGAATTTTGGGTTTATATGTCTTCTGACCAGAGGGAAGGGATGGCAGTGATGGCCACTGGACCTCTCCGTCAAAGCAGTTCTGGACACAGAGAGAAATAAAACTCTAAGAACTTGGATAGCCTTACACTCAAACAGGGATTGGGTAAGGCTGTCTCTGACAGCTTCTTGTCAGTCACTGTTTTGTATACAAGTGCTTCAGTTCCATCCCATTCCTTTTAAGACACTCATCCATACTGGCTCAATCCACATCAGACCTATCTGTCTCATGTTTGCAGATGCACACTACTGTCTTGCATATGAACCGCAGACTAAGAGCATGTTTTCTCAAGAAGAGACTTTCTGAGGAAAAGGCCAGAAGACAGACAGGTGGACCTGCTGAAGCCAGAATCTGTGACTGAGCGCTGAGTTTATGTAACTAGGCAGCCTTTCAAAGACACGAAAGGAGCTGCCTTAGAAGAAGTGTTATTCAGCCTGTGTTTAATTTAAAACTCTAGTCTTGTTGAGTTAATGGAACTTCAAAGAGATTTAAACACGTAATTGAAGTGCTTTGCTAAAGCACTATCAGTACAAACAAAACTTCTTATTCTGGAACCAGTTTATATCATGGGAAATTTTGAAGGACTTGAAATAAAATTTGAATGGCTTGTTCTATATTGTGAAACTCTGGCTGTTTTTCTTAGTTACTTTTGGCTATAGAAAGTTCTTAATATGTTTTGGCACTTCAGTAATAGAGTTATTATGTTCTATATGTTTTGGGTTTTTTTTTCCAATATCTCAGAAAATGCAACTTGAATTGTTCTTGAAGTTATCTATGGTAGACACCTACCACAATCTTTGTTGGAGAAATATGAGAACTTCTAGCTGGTACTTCAGATACCTAGATAACAACAAAGAAATTTAAACCATATAAAATGCCTCCTATTAATGCCCAGAAATATTTTGAGGAGAGGTGTTTTTCCAGAAGAAGAAACTCTGTTTTTTTTTTCAGTCTCCATCTACCTTTTTTGTATTATATTATTTTACACTTTTGTATTATATTATTCTAAAGGAAAAGCTATCCAAGGTTAGAAAATTTCAGGATGTAAGGGCTCCTAATCTTCCTTCCATGGAAGAGAATAAAATATGCATACATGTCTCTATAATATACATATTTATATTTTCCAAGAACCATGAATCCTGCTTTTACATCTACTGTACATTCTCATGAATTTCAGTCCCAGAAGCAAAGTACGTATTCATTTCTCAGTCTTACTAATATCAACATGTTTTTGTTACCACTAATATAAATCATCAAGGCTTATTTTGGCTTCACAGGTAATTTGCTTCCAGCTCATTTAATAATTTAGAATAATCAGTAGTGTTTAAAATCTTAGCAATTTTGAAGTTGTGTTACAATCAAAATGCATTTAAATTACCATGCAATTCAACCTTACAAATCACCAGCCAATCAGCACCCCCGATGTTGTGAAGCACTCTTATTTTCCTCTAAGTGTTATCTCATGCTGCTCTTAACACATTTGGAAATTGAGAACATTGACTGCCTTTGGTGCCTGCCTCTATTCAGTGTGTTTAATGTCTGAGTCTTCACCACTATTCTGTTCAATTTGGTACGGCATTTAAGCTGTTGCTATCTATGCAGTAGTTCTTTTCAATTCAATAAACATAGATTCAATCACACATTATATAAAAATAAATTATGAAATGAATACTTTTTCTAATGTAGGAACTCTAGTTAGTGTCTGACTCCAAGGAAATTACGGACTTCAGGATAGTGTTAAGTCTATTTAGATTTCAATAGCATGATCATCTGCTTCCACTGCCTAGGAAGCTGGGGAATGGATGTGGCTTTTTCCATTCCAGAGTAAGCACAGAAACAACAGGAATTAATTTTGTTGCCTTTAGAATAACTCCTGCCTTCTAATTTATGAACCTTGGAGGACCTGGACAGGTTTTGCTTATACTGTTTTGTGTCCAATCCAAGATGAATTTAATCCTCTCCTCTACCTCCACCTGTGAGAGCTAGAAGGGTTCTATTTAGTCTTTAGAAACGACTTTATTTTCCAAAAAAAAAAAAAAAAAAAAAAAAAGAAAAAGATTAATTAAGCACATGCATCTATTCCAGCAGCGCAACTGCTGGTTTGAGTATCCAGAAAACCCAGCCCAACAAAAACCCCATATTTTTATTTTAAATTATTTTCCTTATTATGTAGTCCTTTGCTTTATTGGTAATATTCCACAAATGTCATGCCAAGGTTTAATATCAGAGTTATTGGTATCACAGAATGGAACACTTTGGATAACTCAATTGAATGAACAAATAGTGAAGTGAATAGAAATGTCAGTATTTCAAGCTAAATCCTAACTAAAGTCTACCTGGTTAGTGTGCATATTCTAAATTATCATATTGGGTGTTTTACTTTGTAGTTTGCCTAAGAGGATAGTACTTTCACTTTGGAATTCTTTTATCTAAGGCTACAAGAAAATGTTAATGAATTAATTTTATACTTAACTATCAGTTACCCTTGAAGGGATGGGATTACTAGTCTGCACACAGAATGTTAAGGAGATGTCCATAACCTAAGTACATGTAGGAATGTGGTGTTTTGCTTGTGAAAACAGAGAAACACAAAATACAAAGCCTACAGCTACTATTTTTTAATTTATATATTTCATCCATCAGTGATAACTCACATAGAAATCTCTAGATGCTTCTGTATGTTGCATTGTATAGCATACAGAACCAAAAGAAGTTCGATTTCAGCCATCTTTTTCTTCCTCCAGTCCACTGCCCGTTCTATATATCTCACCTATGTAGGTTGATTCTCTCATTGATTGATCTTTCAAGCTTCTGGTACATCTCTCTTGTCCAAATGCTAGCCTCTGACGAAGACCTCAATCTGCTATCCATCTTCTCTCTTCTCTGATGCTCATCCAGTTCATATCTCTCAACATGACTCTTGTCCAAGCCCCCTCCTTGGTTTCTCACTGCAGCTCCTGAACAACCCCCTTCCCACATCTCTCACCTTTTTCTGCTCACCTAATTCTTCAGACACTTCAAGCCTCCCTTCTCATCCATCACTCTCACCCTCCTCTTCCCTGAAGGGCCTTCAGTCCCCCTAGTCCCTTGCCTAGTTTCCCTGCCTGGAGAGCAGCCCCTGTTGGTCCTGTTTATCAACCTTAGTTTGCCATCCAATACCTTTCCCTGGAGCTTATAATAATTTACTCACCAAGCAACTTCCTATGGAACTACCCAGTCAGATTAGTCTTCCATTCAAATCAGGTGGCTTTTTCCAGATGACTTGCATACCTTTGATGAGACAGGAAAGCCACCAAGAGCGTTTGAGGCACAATCTTACTGACTGTACTTTTTCAATGAGGTGCCAAGATCTGACACTAGCTGCAGGAGCTCAGAACTGGAAGGAAGGGGAAATCCCATGCAGCCTTAGTGTGGGGCATGCTCACCACATAGAAAATTCAAGAATTCCAGCTAATAAAACATTTTTACTGAGCATTTACTAGCTAATGTGGTTTTGAAGGTTTGTAATTTTAGCCAAATTCAGGCAGATATTCACAAATATGGCAAAAGGCACATCTCTAGTGAACTTCAAAATTCTGCTTCAAGGATATGTAGTGCCTGAGCTTGTTAAAGACAGGGTGTGAGAATGTTGCAATATAAGGAAAACTATATTCTAGTCCTTTTGCTTAGCTGTCAGGGTTTAAGCATTTTTGACTGAAATTAAACTTATCAGCCCAAGGCGAATACTTGACATGACAAATTTCATCTTGATGGGTTAAAATTTGGCAGAACTATAAGCAGTTGAAACACAGCACTTGTAGTGAGAACTTTTACAGTCTTGAGAGGTGCGTGTGTATGAAATATATGCACACATACACACATATACATGTACTCCATATATGTCTGATATGATGTAATGTGACATGGTGTAATTTCTGCCCTAACATGTTTCATATAATATTCTAACATATACATATAATATTAATAGTATTCTTCCTAAAGCATCCATCCACAAGAAAAGTGAGCTAAAATGTGACAGAGAACAAGTCTCTCAAAATCACATAAAACAAATTAGAAGACCATGTAGGATTCTCCTAAAGTAAAATCCTAATTTAAGATAAATTCTGAAGATATACATATTATTTCTGCTGTGTGGATCACACTTTCTATACATGTGATTTTATTACTTTCTCTGTTAAACGTAGTAGCAGCTGTCCTCTTTTACACCTCTAGGGGGGTGAAATCAGAATGGATTATTCAAAAGATTTAAATCCCTTTGAGACACGGCCCTTCCAGCAATACTATAAATTCTTTTTCACTACAAGGTTAGATGCTATGTTGGCCTTGATTTAAAACCTAGGATTCTGTGGAAAATGGCAATGATATCCAGCTCTGACAAATTGAATTGGTCTCAAGGTATTGAAGGATGACTAATAAATCTGAGACTTGATCCTGAAACTTTTCTACACATGCATTGAGTCTCTTTCCTCTTGAGACATTTGAGGTACTGTTAAATATTATAATCATGTTATACCAGTGATGTATTTAATTGACTTAAGCCACTTTTAATATTTTCCTTCAGCATAAAATTGGAAATGTCAATGAAATTTGAGTGAATATATCTAGTCTGCATGTTAGTAACAACTATAATTTGCTTTGGGTCAATGCTACTAAACATTTCATCCACTAAAGCATACAAGAAAGAATTTTCCTGTACATAAAGAAGATTACATGTGCCAGACTGCTGGCATATTTGTAGTGTTATTATTCTTGATTCTAAGAAAGAATCAATCCATTTTCAGTATCCAAGGCAGAATCACTGGGTTTTGACTGAGACTAGCAAGTGTGAGGCTTATTTTTAGTCAGCAGGCTTATATTCAGCTTGTAGACTTTTCTATAAGGGCCAGCTAGCCATCTTGCATGCTAAATAAGTCACCTAAAGAATGCATAATGCAATGACCTGAGTTTGCAATGGAGCGGAAATCCTAATTGTCAAGTAAGTTATTTGTGAGTTTAAACTTGATATTTACTAAAATATTGATTCAAATTTTGAATTGGTCTAATTTCCTTTTGAATTTCAGCTTAAAGTGGACTTCCCTTAATAGAACTTCATACTTCCCTTAAGAACTCTTCTTTGATCAAATAATATGTAGAAACAACTGTAATTATCTGTAGTGAAAAGCATCCAAACATGGACAAGGAATTACATAGCATCTACAAACCCTCCCTGTCCATCTGCATGAAATTCCAACATAAATTTAGTAAGTAATGAAAAGCCAGTGAAAATTATTCTTCCTACTTATTTAGTTCTGAGTAACCACAAAAAAGCAATCTTTTCCCAAGTCATATCATCCTTCAAATAGTCCATTTACCTCTACTTATTTCCTTTCACTGAGCTTGATCTTTAATCCTTTTAATGGTGTTCAGTTCCCTATCACCTATTAGCCACACTTATTTTTAAGGTTATAAACTGTGGTCTAGTGCATCTTAATAAATACCTAGACAGTTTATATATATATAAAGTGCATTTTTTTTTCTGAAAACAAAACAAAACAAAAGGAATATCACCTTAACTTAATTCTCTTTTAAAAGCAAAATCTCACTACCTATCAAAACTGAAATGAACTTCAGTGTAAGGAAAGAAAAATAAATTACTTCAGTTCTTCTGTTAAATTCTCTCAGGCTACATGTGTCATGCGAATTAGGTAAACAACTTTGTTAAACAAACTTGAGATAACTTATTAAATCAGGAATCTTTTCAAAAATTGAAAATAGCTTTCCCATTTCTAAGTAATCTGTGCCAAAAAGGAGAAAAAAACCTCTGTCTTGTAATGCAGCTCTTTAATTAATTAAAATCTAAGGGATGTGGCTTGCACCTCTGGAAATGCTCTTCCAGTTTTCTTTTTTTTGCCTATTTAATACTGCTACTAACTGTTATGAAGCTGGTATATGGTGGAAAGCTGTAGAAAATACAAGGTCACTGGTTGGCAAATGTTAATCTCTTCTGTTACCACAGTCAGATAGATTCTGAACATGAACATTTGTTAACAGAGGAATTCATAATTACAGCAGGATCACCTGCAGCATTTATCTAGACATAGTGTCTCTCTCGCTCTTCTATTAGCCTGCTTTCAAAGTCCTCACGTAATAGCTATCAAAGTGTATCTGAAACATAATTTTGAGTGCACTCTCACAGTAATATTTCTCTAATTTTAGAGAAAAAATCTCTGGAGATTTTGTCTGTGAAACAGAGCCCATAATTTTGTGAGGCTTAGAGCTTTTCACAGTATAAAGAAAATATGGTATAACTGCTGAATCAAAACATCTGGCCTGGTTTCCCTCCTGTTGCCAATCCTATTCTTGGTATTAAGTAGCTTCAGCTGTGGCTGATATTGGAGAAAACCTTAGGAACACACCAGCAGTTGTAGGCATTCTGGTGCTCAGAAGCTGTAGCCATATATGTAAATATAACAGCCAGGGAAAAAAAACAAAGAAGCATGTGAAATTATTATTCACCTAAAAGTAAAATAAAATGAAATGAAATAAAATAAAATAAAATAAAATAAATCAAGAAATCTTCTGTCCCAAGAACTGTAAGACACATTCTGCAAGCCTGTTTTCCTTTCTGTTGTAATCAACACCATGGCATGGGAAAAATGCAGGCATCAGACCTGAGATTTTTCTCAAATCACTCATTTTAAGCCCAAAGCTGTTGACTTCCATATGACTACAGCAATTATTCTGATGTAAAACTCTGTCAATTCCTCCTGTTTGAGCTAAATCACCTCATGTAGATAAACAACTTTTCATTGGATGACAGACTGACAAAGAGTTGGAACTATCATGAGGTTGTTAGAAAGACTTGTTCACACCTCTGCTGTTCTCGTGACTCATTATTGAAACATTTGCCAATAATCTTGAACAACAGTCTTAGTCCTTTTCTGGTTTAACTAATATTATGTGATTGGAACAGCTCCAGGAGACTGATTACTCCATTCAGAATAGCCATTAGCCTTGTGCTTAATGCACATGCGTGCAAGTTCAAGGCTCAAGTTGTTTGTCTGAATTTTGCAAAGGAAGAATTTACACTTGTACTTCCTAGTTTTTTCTCAGACAGGAAAAGGTAAAAAAGACAAAATGTCAGAAATATCGGTAGGAAAGGAAAAAAGTTATCCACAAAATCAAGTTAATGATTTTCTTCTACAAATAAAATCTATTCTATGATTGTGTTGTTCACCTTAATATCCATTCCTATATATTTTCTTTCAAATGAATGTGCCATGTCTCTGTAAGGAAAAGCTGCATATCTTGGGGAAAACCAATATGCATTGTTGAGAAAAATGTTGCTATTGTTCCTTCACTACAAATCATGAAGACACACTGAACAATAAAGAAAACTCAAAGAAAATATTTAGAAGCAAATGACCAATCAACAGCCTAAAATGCATCTCCAGGTATACTATGCTTTATTACTCGGATTTGGGCAGGGCCTTTTGCAAAGTATTTCTGGAAAACAATACCATTCTTATTTTCAGTACTGTTAGTGCTACTACTGCAAAATTTTCTCAAACAATATAAAAATGTAGCTGTGTAAGGAACTGCTCTGATGATATGAAGAACGTTCTGAAAATCTCTGAAATTTGCAGTATAAGAGAGTTTGCCAGCTCAAGGGATCCTGGGCTATAATGGCTATTCCCATGAGGTATCTCTCCACAGTATTTAGGAAAACTAGGTCACTGTTCAACAAACAGTGTAAGAATCATTCTACAGAGAAAAGACAAAATAAGAAATTTCATGGTTTTATACCTTCTTAGCACAGTAGGTTGGCAACTCTGGTCTCTACATTCAGTTGTACACTGAGTGTCTAATTTAATTAGTGATAAAAGACCACTTATTTATTTACCCTCAAGAACTGACACAAAAGTTCGAGTCTTGACTGTGAATACCAGGCAATATAGGTATCACAGAATCACAGAATCACAGAATGTTAGGGATTGGAAGGGAACTCGAAAGATCATCTGGTCCAATTCCCTACTGGAGCAGGAACACTTAGATGAAGCTACGCAGGAATGTGTCCAGGCGGATTTTGAATGTCTGCAGAGAAGGAGACTTCACAACCTCCCTGGACAGCCTGTTCCAGTGCTCTGTTACCCTCACTGAGAAGTGTCTTCTCAAATTTAAGTGGAACCTCTTGTGTTCCAATTTGAACCCATTACCCTTTGTCTTACCATTGGTTGTCACCGAGAAGAGCCTGGCTCCTTCGTCGTGACACTCACACTTTATATATTTATAAACATTAATGAGGTATGATCATACTTATTCTCTGTCTCACTCTATGACTCACATTCTCAAAACCATCAAGCAAACACCAAGCATCAGTACCTCCTACATTTTGAGCAAAAAGCCTAATCATTGTATTAGTACATGAATTTAAAACAGGATCTCCCAAAAGAGATCCTCTTCAGGTCTGTTCAGGTCTTACAGCAAACATCTGTAGGTCTATAAATCCTTCATAAAAGATTCAGGTTTTAGATGGGGAAAGTGTTTCAGGTGTGTGACCTTCAGAAATGGGAGTGATTTCAGTTACATTGCTGTGCTTCTTGCCACACATCTCTAGTTCACTCTTCTGGATAATTCTTCTAATGTCCATAACTCCTTCCATATGGCACAGTGATCCTTCATGCTCAGCTCTATGCTTTGAATTCTTGTCTGGGGGCTATAGGGTGAAAATGAAGGCCCCCAAAATGTTGAAGTGATTAATATATAGATGATCAAGTTGTTTTTGTTTTGTTTTTCCTCTGGTGTGCAGTAGCAAACAAGTGACTTTTTCTTCATAAAGTACTTTTTACCCACCAAATGTCTGGAGATATGAATGGAAGAACATGAAGTGCCATAAGAAAGCTGAGTGTTTCTAAGTGTAGCAGCTGGTCAAGACTCAATAAAGGGTTTTGCCAGGCAGCACACAGATCTGAAGGTCTCCTGGGATTCTTTTAGAGCTTTGATTTCAGAAGCTACAATGATGAAGGGACCAGTGGATTCTTTTAGAGGAAACAACATGCTATTTCAACCAGAGTTCTACTTCCTAACAAGGCTTCCTTGCAGCAAGCTTCTCTTCCTCTGTTTGATTTACTGTGTTTATATCAGACTGTCAGTATAGGTTTAATCTTGAAATTTCAGCTTCTGTTCCCAAAAATGTGTAAGAGTGAGAAGGAATCTAAGGTTATCCCATTTTTAGCAATAACAACAATAAAAGTTTAGAACCTTAGTGTGACCAGTATTTGAATAAGAAAAAACATTTGGGAAAAGCTTTTTTCTTTAAATGTCACTAAAATTTTATTTACATGTTTGAAACCATCCAGTCAAATAAAACATTAAAATAAAATCCTAAATGTGTTTAGTTACTTATCTTTTAAGTAATTTCTTTCACTTTCATCTCTGTCTTGAAATCTTTTTCTCATAGTATTTTTTGCCATGAGTAGTGCTATCAGTCCTTGCACTGCGATTTAACCCCTTCTGTTCTTGACAATTTGGTTTCTCTGTCTTCAAACAACAGGCATTTTTTCAGAAATTCAATTTGTGTTCCACCCAACTAACATAACTGGTTATTTTCTGTAAGCTGAGATTCTAGTATTGTTTATGCATTGCATATTAACCTTTTTTTTCAGCACTAGAGGTCTTATTTGTATTTCAGCAGAGTGGGTGAATGAGGCACTATATCAATGATAAACAGAACTTAAGAGCCTATGAAGCACATGTTGGGTGTATGCAGGGGACAACTGTCACAGTATTCATAACTACAATTTTCTAATGATGTATACTCAGGAAGCCTTTCCCCTTTCCAAAGGGCACATTTGTTATATGACTTTGTTTTTGTCCAAGGGTAGGGGACAGACAACATTGCAAGCAAGGCTCAGCAGGCAGCCAGAGGATGAAAAGTACAGTCTAAAGAGTGCAGGATACAAAAATCTTCCTTGGCTTTTCACAAACTTTTTTAAGCAATTTTTTTGTTGTTTTTGAGTGTCAGCCTCTCTAACCTCGTGACAATAACACTGGGCACAAGTCTAATAACTAAAATGTATCACAATTGACAGGAAGTTTAAGTTTATTCTACGTAGAAAAATTGGATGGGATCTGTACCCTGAAACAGAATTATTCTACTGCTACTAACAGCCAAATATATTGTACTACTCTGTTCACCACCATCATGCTGAAGAGCTGCTTGTTCTTAGCAAAAAGGGAAAGGGAGTGACACTAGAAGGTATTTGGATTTACATCAGTAGAGATATTAGTAAGAGAGACAGTAGTGCATTCATTTTTCCTTATATACTATTTTCTATATGCTATTTCCTTACACACTATTGCACAGAAATTGGCTCAGGTATTCTTCTTGTTCTGTGGACAAACATTGTAGTTAGAGTACCTGCATTGTTTAGATGCAAAACACTATAATCTACTGTAGAAAAAAAAAAAAAAAGCATCCATGTTTACAGGAAACACTGAAATTAAATATTTTATTGCCTTGTGTTTGCAATGTATTTAGTGTTTGTCCCCAAGCTCCTGGGCACAGGATGCCCTGGAGAAGGAACTGAAGGAAGATAGCTATAACACTGCTTCCAAGGGCTATTTCACAGCATAGGTGATAGGACTCAAGGTAAAATGGGCAGAATTGATTTTGGGTGTAACACAAAGCAGTGTGGACCTTTATGAAATGCTGGACCTTGTTGGTGACAATAGGGATGTGCTGTCACTCAGGTTGTCATCCAGAGCTCTCTAAGACTATGTCCAAACTACTCAGTCTGGGATATCTGTCCTGGTCTTTAATGAAGTCCGTATCCCAGATGTATCTTGACTCACTGTTGCGCAAAACGCGAGAATTTTCTTCTGCTCCTCTTCTTCCTCGTACCATGGTTTCGATGAGAAGGAAACTGGAAGTACAGGTCCTGTGGGAGCTGCAGTCTGTTACATTCAGAGGTCTCAACAGATGACTGGCATTACAATTGACAGGGCAACTGGCCCACAGTCTACATACAGACTTAGTTAATGGGCTCAAACTGTCCATGCACTGACCATAAAGTATAACTTGCTCTAAGAGGTCTTGTACAGAATCTCACTTCTAATTGCTGAACCTGAATCCTTGGACATACCTCAGAACTTTAGTTTCTGTTTTCCTGCTTTGCAAACCTGTGACTGATCATTCTTTCTGAATTTTGAATAAATTTGCTTTGTTGTTGCATCTGCTTGATTAAACAACTGCATTCAACAAATTCAGAAAAACATTAGAAAATGTTTTGGGGAAGAAAAGCTTCAGAGAATTTCACATCACAACAACAAAAGAAATGGTAACTTCCCCTTTTTGCCATCCCCAAAGATCTAAAGGTTTCTCAGAAATTCAGAACATTCCCTGCAGGTCTTCGATCCCCAACAAAGACAGTCTCCTATTTCCTTTAACATACTGCCTAATGAAAAATAGTGAGTACTCCAACATAAAAGATTTTTAATCATCCAAAGTGGTGGCTCTGTAGTACAAATCAAGGAATTAGCAGCAACTGATTTTACATCGGAGATAGAACAGAAGTGCCTTGGGGCGAATCAAAATCCAATCTGTACTTCTGTAAAACTGTGAGGCTGAATTTCATTCAACATGCAACTTAAATGTGTTTTTCACAGTAGTTCCATATGTAATGTGCCAATTTTCTGAGTTGGAATAAATTAAAACACACCTTTTGTTATAAAATATGGCAAAAAGTTTAAACTGACTGTGTCTTTTCTAGAGACTTCTTATATTATGTAGCTATTATGTCAAGAAAGTATTTGTTTTGATATAAATAACGTTTTGTATTCTTTCGTAAGATCCTTTTCCTCTTCGGTGTGAACACTGAATGCAAGGCTTTGCTATTGCCCTGGCATCTTGCTGGCAGCTCAGGTTTAGGAACAGTTACAGAAGGAGAATGGAATAGAGAAAGGCAAGGAGAAAGCAGAAGGAAAACAAAAAAGATCTTGAAACTCACAAGTATTGTAGAGAGGTGTCTGTAGTTACTATGGAAAAATAAAGAAAACCACATTTACATATGTATTATGACCCACAGTTGCATGAGACAATGATAGAATCTGATTTTCAGAAATTAGGACATTGAAAAAATCCTTTGTTTGTGACTAAGACATTAAAGGATCAAGAAACAATGACGTGTGCCATGTATCTTCTTTTCTAAGCAAATATTTAGAGAGAATGGGGCAATGTATCAGGTTGGAGGGTTAAGATTTTGTTTCCTTACTGCATTGCAGCTACACTACTGTGGAAGCCTTTCTGTGCACTGTAGACACTTAAATTCATGGAAATATTTTATTTCCCCTGTATCACCAGTCTTTTACATCATGCAGGGACATAATGTTCTAGAAGTATTTTGACTACTTGAAGCAAAAAAAGGGTCTAATTTTTTTAATATGTGGAGGTTTTGTGATATATAGTTATTCACTGTGTAGACTTTTATGATGTAGTTTCTCATCAGCATGATGGTCCCACCAATTTCATCCTAAATTACAACTCATTTTAATTTGATTCTAAATTGTAGCTCCTGTTAACTGTAAAGGGGAAATAAATACAGGATAACAGGGCAACTATGCAGTGCATATTGAAGGGTCCACAGCCAACATGAGACTGTGATCTACTCATCCAAACTTGGGTGTGGGTCACCTGTCATAGGAGTGGGTACATTTTTAGACTTCTCATTTCTCCATTTGCTAGCTACATATACCCTGTGTAAATGAAAGGCCTTTGCATTGTTTTAGTAAGAGTTTTAATATGAATGTGAATATTATCTAAAATAAAACGCACTATAATAATTCCAGTGGTAGTTTTAGAGTGGGTACGTGTTTGATCAAAAGGGATTTTGAGTCTAATAAGAGTCAGATCTAGGGCCCTTTAAAATGTGATCACAATACAGTTAATCACATCTGCTTGTGTATTCACAAGTCCATGTTGTGACAATAGTAGATAATTTACAAATATAACAAATGCATAATCGAACATGCAAGATTTACATATACAAATACTTGTATCTGAAAATACTGTGGGTCTTTATCTAGAAGCTTATTCAGAACAAAATATTACAATTCAGGAGAGAGCATTTGGAGTTATAATAGATAATTTTATGGAAAGATAAAATCTCAGCAATGATTAAAAAACCCAAAACCCAACAATCTGAATTCTATAGGCTGGTAGGAAAGGAATAAAAGACAAATATTTGCAATTTAAGAATCTATCATACACCTGCATTTTAACACGGTAAAATTCTCATTGTTTAATGCCAGAAACGATGTTGTAGATTTTGAAAAGGTACAGATAGGAATAATGACTATGATCACAGAAATTATTTTAACTGTGAGATGGAGACTGTTTAACCTGAAAAAGAGACAGCTCAGGGAGAGTATAATAGTAGTCTGTAATTGTGCATGGCACAGGGAGTAATTATTCACAACGCAAGAAAGAAAGGGCATCAAATGAAATAATTATATGACAGGAAGAATAAATATTCCTATATTTGTCTCGTATTCTTCTGTGTAAAACTACACTGACCACCTCTGAAGAGTGATAGTAGATTAAAGATATTTAGTTTCACCCAGTAGAGCTGTTCTCACAGGGACTTTTTCATATGACCATTCCATGTAAGTGTTTGTAATAAATATCTATTACAAAACCCCTTCTCATCTTGAATCAGAAAACTGGTAATTCAAGAGTGTGTTGACTGCAAAGCATCACAGGATATCTTCAGATAATGTTTTTTTGCATTCATGTTACATTGTTCTAAGGGAAAAATATTGTCTACTAAGTTTGTTAACAGGAGGCAGATACGTAAGGTTTTTAAAAGCACTTGAATTAATACAGTGGCATGTTCAAGAGCAACTGTGAAATTTTAGTTTTACAGCCAAAGTGAGTGCTGCAACACGATTTGCACTACTTCCTATAAATCAAAGCTTCTCATTTCACTTGTACATCAATTTTAAGCACTATGTTTCGAAAATCTTGCTATAGGACAATTTATATATAAACACACATATATATATATATATGAGAACAGAAATCTAAATTACTTCCATTTTTATTTATTTTGCTTTCTGTTTGTTTAAATTTTGTACTTTGGCAAACAATACCTTTGTTTATGTGAAAAATGGATGAGCATTAGAAGTACTTATGTGGGTATCTCATATCCCTTCCTCTGTAATGCTCATTTTATTCTTAGTTGGATTCTACCATTAGATTGTAATTAAGCCCATATAGGCTCAATCTACAGTTTAAATATATTCTTGAACGCCTAGTTTGGAGGAAAAAGGACATAAAAGGTTTGCTTGGATTTTCTACAGCTGTAATATAAAAAGAGGTTTCACATACAAAATTAGCTAAATAATCCCTGAATAAAATCTCAAGGATATGCAAATTTGAAACTAACTCAGATGATACATATGTTGATACTCCCTTTTTAGAAGTTTCTGATCAAAACCTGAAGTCCACTGGAGGACTTGGAACTCTGACAACTAGTGTGTATTGAGCTAATTAGGTAGTTAAAACCCTTCTGGGAACCAATGAAGAAAGAGCAAGTGAGCAGGCTGCATGAGGCAGTAACCTTCACCAGGAAGGCCATACTTCTCCTAGCAAAGATCTCAGGAGACTAGTGACTCACTAAAACACACTCATTTTCAGTTTTAGGGCCTGGAAAGTCCTTGGAGGGGTGAGTATAGTATCAGAGAAACTGATACTAGGAAGATAACAATTTTACCTGTGGATGAGGTTTTTCTGTAATTACATAATTTAGGTTGGAAGCATTATTCTTCTTGGAGCTGGACTGATAAGAACAGAGGTTTGCTCTTTATTTATGAGATTGTTAAACTGCTAATTGAACTAACAAAAAATTCTTAGATCTGCGTATAAATGCTATGTCCCCTATTTGCAGATAGAAACATTTTTGCATGTAACAATTTTTGTCTCTTGGTTGCAAGGCTGAAAAGTTTTAACTCTGCAAACTTGCTTTTCTCTTGACATAGTGAATCTTGACTCTGCCCAGCAATCACTTGGAAGCTGGAGAACATTATCAGGTATTTAACTCTAGGATCTTGTACTTAGTGTTCCACAACAGAAATCTCAACTGTGCACAGGTATTACTGGCACCTCACCACTTGCACTACTCTTTACCACAGAATTCTATAGTTCTTTGATGCTTTGACATAGAGAAAGATTTAAACCAAATTAAATTTTACAGTCTGTCATGCTATAAAACATTCTACATGTTGACTTCAATAGACACAAAGTAAAATTAATGACATCTACTAAAACACTTCCAGTGTAATTATTCAGCATCTTTTTATCAGACTCCCAGTACAGTACATCAAATTGTGGAGAACTTCCAGTTTGCTTATTTTCTTCTTGTGGTATCAAATATAGGAAACTCACATAAATAATTCCTTCAAAATAATCAGAGCCAACAGAGCATTTACAAGTCATTAAGGTGAATTAAATTTCATTGTGTGCTGCAGTCCTAAACAAATTTCATACTCACCTGAGTTTGTTTCACAGCAAATCAATAATACTAAAGACTTTATTTGAACAGACAATATATAGTTTCCCATTCCTGTTCAGTGTGCATATGAAACTATCAAATTCAGTTAATGAGAAATTTTCCATAAATGTTGACGGGTGGAAATATTTTCTTTCTTGTAAGTGACTTTGTCATCCTGCATCTGCCACCAGCTAATGGCTTTGAATATCAAGTGGCACTGTCCAACACCCAAGAAAGCCTTTAATGGTTTTCAGTGAATTTTGGGCAAGCATTCAATGATTTAGTACAAACTAAAATACTGCCAGGCTGTTTCAGGTTCCATTGCACAGCTATCAGTGGGATTAACAAGTAGAAAAACAAAATGAAACAAAAAGCCAAACAAAACCCAAACTAACAAAAAACACACTGTAGATACTGTTAAATAGTCATGTGATACCACTGCTGAATCAGGTAAAAACATAAAATATACAGCAAAGGTAATAGCATACCACTGCTAGAACCCACACTTTTCTTGAGAATCAGCATGTCTGTACTTTGTGTCTTTTTTATCTCAGGGTGTCATTGACACAGGAAATTGACAATTAACTAATTAACACTTAAAGAACTAACACTGGACACTCAGAGAGCTAACCCTACCCCACATCACTAAAGAGACTTAGAAAGATAACCCTTTAACCCACGTCACTATTGTCTAGCCTTGCTTAGCTCTGTGTAACTTACTGTACGAAAAACAGGACTTCACTGACATCTTGCAAAGATAATAATCCTTGGGTGTATCCTTGGTGCATCCTTGGGTGAACTAGATAACAGAAACTTGGACACAGGACAGGAGATATGACAGTTTTAACCGACTCAGCAGTCTGAGACCTAACCAGCTCATCACACTGGACCAAAGGCAACCATGTACAGAGAAGAGGACCCAGGTTCATGATCACTGCCCAGCTGCAACCAGGAGGAGCCAGAGGTAGAGACTATGGAAGTGGTCTCCCAGAACTCACTGTAATAAGAACCATCTTCTTGAGGACAGGTTATGAACGTGTATAGGGGTTCCTAAAAACTTTCATGAATATGCAACACTTTACTGTATTTAACCAAGCTCACAACTACTGTAAAATATACACGTATTAGGTGAAATGATTCCTCATGTGTCCAATGTCGTAAATAAATAGGTAAAATACATACCTTCCTTACAACCTCAAGGGTTGTAAGGTCATTTCTGTGCCTCATCATTAATTCCTGTCCATCAAGAAGTCTTCAGAAAGCATCAATATGTTCTAAAAGATTTTCTTAAGGAATAAAAGAGTCAAATAATAATTTCCAAACACTAGACAGATGTCACTGGGTAAAATGATTGATAAGGAAACACTGGAAGATTCTAATATATCCTAGCCAATTGGCAGTGTATGATTTGAGTTTATGAGCCATCTTGAATTTATGCCTTTAAGGAGAATGTTCCCAAATGGTAATATATATTGAACGATTTCATAGAAAGACATAAAAACAAAGATATCTTCCAATATTAGTAGAGATGTAATAGAAACTTGAACTATTAAACATATGTGGAGTAAAATTCCACATATGTGGAATTCTGGGATATCAGAATCTGGTGGTCTATCAGCTGAATACACTATTTTGAGAGTGCAAGGAAAAGCGAGGCAAATCACTGCCTGAGTTTGGGTGTGTGTCTGCAACCCTGTCTCTGACCCTCCATCAGGGATAGACCTTGACTTTGTGTTATTAGCAGGTTGTCTCCTGAACCCCTTGGATATATGCTGTATGTAGCCCTGTTTCTGATCTTGTCTCCTGGATGGACGTAGGCCTTGAGCTCTAGCCTTGTCTTCAGCCTGATCTCTGGCCCTGTCTCATCTTGCTCCAGGTTGGATTTCATGGAAGTACTTCAGACCAGGTCCATCACTTGCCTGGCTGTGCGTGTTGGTGGATCCCATTACCAGTACCTGGATCTGCCTGCCATGTTAACATGTTAAGCCCATGTGGGACTGGGTCCTGCTGGTGAGGATACAGCCCCAGGTGGAGCCACCCTTGGTTCCTGGCTTGTCCACTCTCAAGGAGCAGCTCTGCTCTTACTGTTTCATGAGACACACATCCTCTCAGAAGGGTTAGAGCTATACTGAAGACAGATGAGGATTTTTATTGCTATGCACAGGCAAACACGGGATTCATATAAAGAAATAGGCACAGAGCAGTCACATATGGCACTCTAAGTGAAAAGGTAATTTTTATATCCAGAGGGGAAAAATAGAGCAGCTATGTTTAATGACAACGGGTGAAAAATCGTATAAAAATAATTTTCAAAGATAACATAATTGGTGAATTTCAATTTGTGAAATGACTAAAACTTGGCTTTTGTACTCCTTGAAAAAAAGGGAGAATCAATTAAGGCTCTCGACTACCTGGTTTATTTTTGATTTCTGGAAGCAATGGGAATCTTGACAATCTTTTATTTGTAACCATTTCTGAGCTGAGTAGGAAGAAAAATCAAACATAAAAAAACCATTTTTTAAGGCTTTGTTTTCAATCATTTAACTGATCCAGATTGGTTAATATAAACATAATATTGGATTTGCAAATATGTAACAAAATGAATTTATCTTCCCCAGAATCTGTTTTAATCTGTGTGCATTAGTTTTTTAATGGGTAGGCATAAATAAATTTCTATTGTGTTCTAAACGAACACAATTCACTTTATGCCACTCACTTTCCTTCCCTTAGTAAAATCCTTATGCAGCAGCACCTGCTTTTGACAATGTAAGCACGATGAAGCATGGCTGGAATTCACAGGTCAACATAGCATTCATTAAAAAAAAAAAAAAGGCCATAAATGAAATAGACTATAGGTTCGGTGTGGCTGCAAAGGAGATACTATCCGGCAGTTTATTGCATTCTGAGAACACGGCCTTTATAGCACTCTTACCAATGAATTTTAAATCACTCCAAAGTTCAAACTCCACTGAAGCATCACATTGTATGTTGAAATCAGATGGCCATTTTGGCTGGCAAATGCCATCTATATTTCAGAAAACATCCATGTTCTAATCAAAAACGAATTAAAAGACATGGAAACTTCAAGCACCATTTGTCATCTGAAACTCACGTTCATTAATATGCCTCACATCTGTAACTCTGAGAAAAGCTAAGTCAATTCCCAAATTACCATAACATTCAAAACTAAACAGTAATGCATTTTAGAATGAGTGTATTGAAAATTGAATGCCAACTGAAAATAAATGATGGTACCTTTTAAAATTAAATTACAACAGACTTTTTGCTTTGTCCTTTCCCCTGTTGTCATTTTCAGTTAGTCTAGCTGTCCAATTCTCACTATATTTACCCTATGACAAGCAGGGCTTAGAATATAAAAGACAAAAGCACCACATAATTTTTCATAATTAAATACTTCATAACAATCTCAACTTGTTATAAAAAAGTCCATTGCATAGAAAGGAGTTCCATAATTTTCCTGTTTTCTGTTCTTTTGCTATATCTATCATAATGAAATTTCAGATAGACAGCTCTTCTTTTTTGTTTGACCTTGTCCATAAATACCTTTGTGTGATATGTCTGTATAGACTATTCGCAGGGCTTGTACAGCTATATATATGCATTTTTTGTAATCTTGGTACACATTTAAAAACAAACAAACAAACAAAAAGAAGTTTGCTAAAAACAAACTGGCAAAGTAGTATAGTTTTTCACCATAAATTTTTGCCTGTGGGCAGAGAAAAATAAGTAACTATGAAAAAAGAAGTCCAAACCAGTTACTGATTATATATTGATAATGAAACCTGGGATTTTTTTTTATACATGTTAAAATGCTTCTTTTATGCTGAAGTTATTCTTAAAAAACTTTCATTCAAATGTAAAAACATGAAAAAACAAACAAACAAACAAACCAAAAAACAACTCCTGCATATCTGACAATAAAATGGAATTACAAATTCCAGGCAAGTACAAGTTATAGGCCATTTTTTTTAAACTCTAAATGAGGGGTGGTTATGTAACAGATTTATGAAGTCCCCAAAATTACTTTTATATATTTTTAGATGTCTAAATTTTTTAAACTTTCCCAGTATTTTGATTTTTTACTTGCATAGTGGCTAGAACAGCATAATTCTGACTATTATTTCATGTCCATAAAGTAATAGTCTGCAAAGTATGCAAAGAATTAAAATAAGATATTTTTGATTATTATTTACAAAATATTACTTTGGTTAGTCTCATTCTTTCCATTTTCTTCAGTTACCATTTCCATTTCCACTTAATGGATTGTATCTTGTATCCTGAGATTGGTAGATATTACTTGCCTGGTGTCATACTTGAATAATAATTATTGTAGACTACTTGGACGCTTTAGTATAGAACATATTTTTTTTTTAATTTGGCATACTTCTGTTTTTTGTTGTGGGTCACCCCTCATTTTGGACTAGCAATCAATTACAGGTGCAAGAACTGGAGTGTTTTGATGTCCAAATACCTGATTGCAGGCACAAATCATGCAGTTAAACTCTAAACACTATTGATTGTGACCACAAAATGAGTAGTTTAATTGAAGTCCTCTGTTTGACCCAGAAAATCGAGATGCTATTTAAAATAAATATAACATTATTTCTTATGTTTAGAATTTAGACTTTTTTTTCTTTTTTTTTTCCTTTTTTTTTTTTCTTCTATTCTCATAAAATGTGTATTTGGTATGGTTTACTTTACGGATATTTAGATGACATTTTCATAGTCAAACAGATATGATAACAGTCCACAAGTCATGAAAACTACAGGGCCAGTCAAGCAAATTGTCTCCAGGTAAAATTGTTTCTTTTCTCTATTGGAATTTTACCAGAAAAAGAACTGCAAAGCTGAGGCTTGCTAATAAGCTCTAATTGAAGTAAAGTATGTGTGCATTAAACAATGTCTTTCTATTCTTTCTTCCTTCCACCTTCCTCCCTGTGAGTAGCTACTGTGCATGAACTGGAATGTGAATTGTATCTTGTTGCTTTAGACATAAAAATGCTATTCTGAAAAGAGATTATCAATCATGCTGAATTATGCAGACGATTGTAGTTGTGTACAAACATCTGGGAAGAAATATGTTGAGGCCAACACATTTCCCTTGTCAACTCAAACAAAAGATTTGAACCCAGGTCTCCAGAAGTAAAAGGCTTTAAGTGCACTCACCCACTGGGTCACTGACTGAAACAAATTATGGTGAGTACACATTTTTAACCATAAGAAATGGTAGGCAGACTTTTTTTTCTGTGTGTATAGTGACCATTATGAAATAAACATGCACATGCCATTTGGTAGACAAAAGATTAATGGAAGACAAATCCCAGAGTCAGCACTTACACGGTGGAAAAAGGTAATTGTCCAATTACAGACTTACTGAAATGGCTTTGGTCTTATGGGACATGCCCTGGGGAAAAGTCACAGGATTGCCGCAATAGACTAGCTTAGAATTTAGCTTCTGTATCTTATTTTGACAAGAAATAGACAGTGGAAATTCTGCTACACTCCCAGCTTATTGCCATACGTTCACTAATTCTGATACAGCTATTCCAGCTCAGCTCTCCTAGGAATACTAGCGTCTGGTGATCAGTGTAAAAGTAGGTCTTTAAATGTCATAGATGAATTTCAGTCCAGGTTTTAAATCTTCAGCAAGCTTTTAGGACTGCAGAATTTGAAATGTGGATCTCACCCCTTCCTAATAACTTTTCTTGAAGGCAGTTAATATAAAGCTAATTATTTTCATTTTAAGAATGATAAAAAAAAAAACAACACAGGGCCACAGCTATTTTTGTTCTGTTGGCTTTTTTTTGTGTGTGTGTTTTTTTGGTGTTTTTGTTTGGTTTTGTTTGTTTTTGTTGTTTGGTTTGGTTTGGTTTGGGTTTTTTGGTTTGTTTTGTGATACAATAAGTATTGCTTAGGTGATGCATGAATAAACCTTAATAAAATTATAAATATCTCACAAGAAATCTGATTATAACAATTTTTATACGCCTTTTAAACTTCTATGCTTTCAGGATACAAGTTTTCATTCACAGTCCTTCAAATGGGTCTTTAAATCATGAAAATGCAGATAAATATTATTCCAGTTATGAAAATTAATAAAGCATGCCCATTAGTTGTTTAAATTTTTATTACTGAAGAAGGGCCTGCCTGCTGCCTAAAGCAGTCTGACATGAAGGTAAAACTTCTCTTTGTAACCTAGAAATCTCATACTAAGTGTAACAAGACAAGCAACATGTACAGGGCCACAGGAATATTACTCAGCTTGAAAAGCAACAGCTTTTTGCCTCAAAAGCCTTGCAAAACTTTATTCATACTTAGAGCTGATGTGCAGGACACATCACTGCATTTGTAAACTAAACCCGGTATGGACTGGAGAGAAGAACTCAAAGTAGTGTTAAGTCTTTTAAAATCTTCCAGTATATGACTCTGACCCTCAAAAATGTGTGTGCATATTTAATTTTATGCACATTACTTCTATTTTGAAAGTTTTATTTCAAGTAACTCCTATTTACTAACAAGTAGGCAATCTTTCATTCCTATGCATGACAACAACTCAGGTTTTATCACACAGGTGGACAGACACTGGCATAGAGGCTTTTGCTAGCTTGTAATATTTCAGCTCTTAAGCACATCTGACTACAAAAGCATTTCAGTGGATCAAATGGGTAATTTGGTCTTGGACTTCAACTACTGTAACATTAAAATTTCTCCAATATTATACTCTTTGTTCACGACACTGTCAGTCAAATTACAGACATAAGGTTTTTGTTTCATGTTATCCAAGCTTCTTAAAAATCAGTAGCAGAACTTAAGCCAGTCATGGGGTTCCAGCTGTCATGGCAGAAAATGGTAGGCCCTCTGCCAGTGTTTTTTTTTTAATCTTAGACATTTCTCTGCAGTAAGGAAGGATTTCCCCACTGAAGAGGCCTCTGTCTCTGCATGAACAGGTGAGAAAACCTAGATTTCTGATGTAACTCAAATAAACAATTCTTAAGCTATTCTCATGCAAGAATTGAAAACAAAGTGTTAAAGTTCTGCTCAGACTCATCTGATGAGTTTTCTCTCTGATACAGCACATTCACTCTGATCCTCAGTTGAGAAAATAAAACAAGTCATTATTACCTGTTCTTTGAGTGACCTTTAAGCTAAATATTTTGGTTTCTTTCTAATTGTGATTAACAAACAGATAGCTTCTGTTTTTAAGTGCTTCTGTGCAGTTGCTTTTCCTTGTGTTCTGATTCAAGTGAATCCAATTAAAACACTGCCCATTTTTCTTTTAGGAACTGTTGAAGATGAACTTCAGATGAAATGGATGAAATCATACCTCACAAAAATTATGAAAATGGACTCTGGTTGTGTGTTTCCTGTCTCTTTAAGTTGTAAAGTTGTTGAAATGGAAATCTTAAAAAGACTCATTTCTAATTGACTAATAAACCTGTGCTCAAAAGGAAGCAGTGAAACATTTTGAAAACCAAATAGGAATTAATTCTATAACACATATTGATAATTGGATGAAAGGACAAACACCTTGATTTTAAAAATTTACCTTCTCTTTTCCTGAACTTGTTCGTTACTGTGTACCAAACTCTTAGTTCAGAGTGCAACAAAGAGAGAAAAATAAAAAATGGGCACAAATTTAAAACTCTCGATTGCAAGGAAATCCCAGGCTTTTCAAATATGGCATTTGTTTCTTTTTTCAAACTCTGAGCAGAAAAACATCAAGTTAATGTTCAATTTCAGATAATTTTGTGGACAAGTAATTTTCATTATTCAGCTATTGAAAAGGTCACTTAGGTAGGTAATCAGAATAATTAAATTACCCCCCCAGACATCCCTCTACTAGACCATGTTCACAGTATTCACTTAGGTTATATTATCTGCATGAATATCACTGAGTACATCTCCTGAAGTATCTTTTTTTTAATTAAAAGAAGACATCCATTGGCTACAAATTGCAATGACTGTGAAAACTTTCATGCCTACAAGGTGATGGATATTCACTTAGCAGCAGACATGGCCCAGAAATAAGTGTAACCAGTAGATTCTCTTAAATGAAATTTACTATGCATGAAAGGTAGCAGCCTCCTAGCTGTGCTCCCTAAGCTCACTTACAGTGCCTTCTTGAATAATGCCATTATGTTCTATGTGTTAGTTTTAATCCAAAATAACCTGGAATAAGAGTTCATCGGGAAAATACAGTTTCCACAAGCAATCATTTTGTTGCTACTGTTTGACAAAGAATATCCACAGCTCTAGTGGTGGTAGCAATGCACTAACATACTGTAAATGACATAGATTCCAAATTTATTCCACACGAAAAGAGTAAAATGAATCACTCTGTAAATATAAAAAAAGCCAAGAACTGAAAACAGATTTCCCAGATCTGAGCTCTACATGATTATAAAGACAGACTTTTTTCTATTTTCAATGCCTTAAAACTTACACATTTTCTTAGAAGATACTGTTGTTCATCCAACATGTTTTATAAGATTTCTATGGTATGAGTTAGGATTTAGATTTTAATTTCAAGATGCAGTCTGTACAATGAAGAGAAGGTAGAAAGTAACATGGCTTTCTGCTATCCTAGATGGCTGATTCAGTGGCCTCCTGTAACCTCTTTGATGTCACTTCTTGCTACAAGTATGGAAGAAGTCCTGCATTTCTGTTGAAATACTGCACATCGAAATTAGAAATTACATATATTAAGACATTAAAATATTACTTTTACATTATAAGGGACAGATGACTCAAACATTATGTAGAAAAGGTAGGAAAATTATTAACTTCACAAGATTAGTAGAAATTTCCAAACAAATGCCAGCTTTTAAATCACCTCATTCTTATATGCTTATGTTCATTTGCATTATTTGACAATTAGTAATAATATTTATTATTATTATCAGGTGTTTTACACTTCAGAGTGCATGACATCTGAGAGTTATCATTTCCAGTTTTACAGGGATTCCAATTTATCATTTCTTAATTGCCCACTTGGAACAAAATCAAGGCAATTTCCCTTCCCATCTGACCAAAACAGCATTCATCTGCCTTGATCTTCAGCATCCAGTGTTTGCAACATGCATACTGCCAATCAAAGAGCTCAACAGAAGAACCTTGCGAGGTACATGAAAAATGGTACTAGAGCAAGTTGATCTTATATCCACAAAAAAAACCCAAAAAAACCCAAACAAACATAAAAGGTAAGTGAAACAGGGAGGGGAAAGTGAAAGACTATTTTTGTAATAAGCAAAAGTGTATTCTTAAGAAGAAAAACTACATGCATATATTTCAATAGCAAATACCTTAAGTTTTCAGAAAAGCACAAATTTATTCTTTCAGAGAATTGAGTAGACATTGGTTTTGGAAAAAAAATCTAATGCAACGTAATTAATATTATTAGGGTACAAAATAGAAACCTCAAGGCAAAAACTAAACCAATCATTTTAAGGAACAAGGAATAAGAAATATGATTCTATCCATAAAGTCTTATCGGGAAGGAACAACCATGAAAAAGAAAGTTTGCAGAAATAAATAATTTACCTACTAAAATGGGTAACTCTCTAAAAGGACACATCAAAAGAATTCATATCAGTTGAAGAAGACTATTTTTTTTTGGAAACTGCCTGATAATATCCACATCAAAGGAAATACTCAGATGTTTAACGTTAAGCACATACTAAAGTGATGTGCTGCATTAGAGCTTTGAATGTCCATACCATAACAATACCATAACACAGAGAAGCTGCATCACAGTTGCTTATGATAAAGATCATGTTTTACAATGCAGCGGTGCTTTCCAAATTGCTTTATGATTCACAGGAAAAACATGAATCTGAATGTTATATCAACACAGCTTCCAGATTAGATGCTCTCAGACACAACTGAAAACTGGCAAGATTAAATAACCAGCATTAACAGCAATTTTCCAGTACTGGAGAATACTCATCTCATTAACATGAGTGCAGTAACTTGAAAAGATTAATTATAAAAAGCTATTCATATAAGTGTTTTTTTAAAAAGCATATGAATGAACTTACACAATAAAAAGCAAAACTCCTACTCCTTTGTGAATTGCCTTCTGGAAAGCAGACATGCAACGGGGTTTACAAATGCTGCAAGTACTCACAAGAATAACTTCTTGCAGTTCGGTATTGACAGGGAACCTTTGGAAACCATGGCTACCAAGCTAACTGAAGACAAACAACATGAGATGGATTGAAACTGTTTGAACATAGCAGTCTCTTTAACTGCAAAACAAAGTGCAAACTTCTGCAATAGTCACTGCCTGTGCATGAACTTAACTATCGATGCAAGTGCTTAGTTCATGGTGGGCTGTTTAGAGGCCAAAATGAACTGAGAAGTCAAGAAAAGGCCTGTAAAACCTCAGCTTTTTCTCTTGGTGTGTGATAATCGTGATCTCTTTCTCCATATGTATGCTCTAGTTCATCCAAATTTTAACCTGTTTTCTTGTCCCAAGGTGATCTTGAGTCTGGAGCATTGCAAAGGATTTCTTTTATGAAAGGATGTATGGATGTATCCGCAACATAATTTTTCTTTCCTCTTTTTTTTTGGTGTGTGTATGTTTGAGCTTGAGCTTGCAGGTGGTATGTGTTTTTTCTCTCTTTGTTTTTTCTTCACTACCAGATTCATTACTCTGCATTAAGCTACATTGAACTACATTTGTCATCTATTAGTCCTGTTACTGTCTGTATTGTTCCTCATTATTTACTGTTCTTCCTAATTTACCATCACATGGAAATCTTGCTTTCAAAAGCATTATCCAATTCATTATATGAATAAAAATAGTAGAGGACACAGCACTATTGCTTGCAATACCAGCATCTCACTAATAACTTCTGTCTGATTTAGGAAAGAACAGCTTCAACCCCTCCTTTTGTCCTCCTGCAGAAATCCGCTTTGCTGAGTTTCTGTGCTGTATTTCCAGTGCATTTTAGAGGTTAACCTTTGAAAGAGAACTTATACAATTGTGTCCTAAGCCAAGTCCTGTCTCTCTCATATGTAACTGCAGAACTGTGCTCTTTCACTACTCAAAAAAACAAGTTTTCAGACTCTTGAGTCCCTGTAACGCAGAAATAAAATAGAGGAATGGAATTCCAGTGGTTTTGTGAAAACAAAGGTCTTTATTTCTTTGGGACCATAAGTTCCATTCATAACATCAGACATTGTACTTATTAAAAAGACAGAAATCCCAATCGGTTGCTCTTACAAGCTTTACCTGAACTAACAATGTGAAATAACCATTTGCCAGTATGGAAAAGTTGACAGAATGTGCCTGTGTTAGTTGAACGGTGTAAGAGTATTTCAGCTGTTTGTTTTTACATTATATTATGTAGTCCTGTAAATATATCCCATGTAGTAGATTTCCCAAGCCAAAATTACCCTGACTTGTTTCACAGGGTTTGAACCCAAACATATTTTGGTCCTACTTGCCTTTAGTGCCATGCTGTGTTTTAATTTAACTGGTCATAATATTTTCAGTTCTTCTCTGTGTTGTTTACATGAGATATATTTTTAATTTGATAACTTTTAAAAAGCAGGAGACTTTTAGCAAGGTCTCCATATAGTTTATTCTCCACAGAAGTATATGATAAAATGTGGCTACTATAAAGGGGCATTCTCACCTTCTGTGTCAGGAAGGGCTAGCTTCTGGTTCAGAGTCTGCTAAGGAATCCTGATGTATGTTACAATGATAATTTTGAATATAAATACAGTAAAAATTCTACAGTGCTGTGCCAAATGGTGCATGGTTTAAAGCTGACCTATATTTTGATGGTGTTTTTTCATAACTCTTTCATGAAGTGAACAACAAATTCATATTGACAAACAAGAATAACAAACATTTTTGCTTTGTTTTCTAGGAATTTTCTAATTTGCAATTTTTTTAAGCTAGATTTTAAAAGGTTAAAAATTTATTTGCCTGCTGGCCAGAGGCAGCCCAAAGGAATTCTTCAGGTGATTTCCTCACTCATAAGAAACATTGCAATTGCTTACACTGACAACTTTTGCTTAGTTATTTTCATTTCAGTTATTACCTACTACAAGAACAGGAGACTGTTTGCTTTGTGAATTTTACATGCAGCTATAAAGACATGATGTATAGAACAGGAAATACACATGAAAATTATTATAAAGCAGTTATAATAATGCACCCATGCGAATATACATGTGTGACATATGGTTGACAGGAAAGAAAACAGAAATTACAAAGTCAGTTATCAAAGTCAATAAGATGCTTTAAAAAATGTAAACCCTGAGAGTGCATCAGATGATGGTTTCTAATTAATTTCATAAAAAATAAGAGTTAATTTCTTCTGGCCATAGCAATGATTAAAAAACGAGAAAACAAAAAACCCACAAAACAACAACAACAAAACCCAGCCAACTGACCAACCAACCCAACCACACTTCTTCTCAGGTCTTAAAAAAATCAGATTGTAAGAAAAGCTCACTAGCAAGTACTTTTCCTTTGAGTTCTTTTAAGTTATGCACAATCCATAGTCTTTTAAACCAGCTAGAATTCAAGTTATATTAGAAACTTCCCAGAAAAAGGTAGATTTCATAACTAGGCCTTGATTTTTATGTTTTTAATAATGTTTCCAAAGCAGCAAATTGAGATCTTTATTTCATTAACTTTTATTTACAAGCAGTGCTGTGAGTGGATGGCATAAATAGACAAGATTTATTGGTAGAAGTATATAAACACAGTTAACAAACTCAGAGAAAAGAAATAAAGCACAATATCAGACAAACAAGAAAAACTACTAGTAAATTGGCAATTATGGATATGATACAGAAGTCACCGTTTCATTTTTATTGTTCCCTCTTGGACCTGAAAGACACTCTAAACTAAGCTAAAGGCAAAACTCTATCTTCTCAGCACTGGTAGCTGCCAAAATTGTTCATCTCCCGATCCAATTCCCAAATTATGAGGAAAATCTCTGTCAAAAGGATAGGTCATTCCAACAAGGTTTCAGCTACTGCTGAAATTCTTGCCTTTGAAAAAAAAATAACAGAGCATAAAGGAGACCTGGATATAGCTGCAAGAAACAGAAAAGAGCAAAAAGAATGAGGGACAGAGGTGACTCCAGTTTTCAGCTCTAGACAGCAGCAAAACTGAAATCCATGAGGCGTTTTACATGGCTTTCATCTCTGAAACATTAGTAACCTTAGACCAGTGATTTCTCCACGCCACAGGTTCCCAGCTGTGAAATGGGAATGGAAGCACTTTTCTAAGCATGCCCTAAAAATGATATTATACTATCCTCATTCTTCAGTGACTGTTTTATTCAGTGAACGGTTCTACTTGAAGTCTCCATACACACAACGCATTAAAAAATGCCTGCTTTCCTCTGAAACCTTTTGTGTGTGCTACAGAGCTTGTTTTTTTGGTGGTTTTGTTTTGTTTTATTTTGTTTTTTTTCCTGAAATTGCAAGCAATTTAAAATGTGTGGTCTTACTTGGTATTTTTAATGAATGTAGCTGTAAGAGAACTGTCTTTTTTTTTTTTTTTTTTTTGTGGGTAATGTTGCATATTTCTTAGCACAGGTCTCAGTTCATTAATAGCTGTCTTATTTAACATTTGAAGAAAAAAATCCATCAACCTGGGACATGTTTTTGATGATGCCTGAAAAAACTACATCTTTCTATCATAGTAAGGTCACAATAATCCCTATCCTGATGTTATACAGCTGTTAGCTTTCTCCAGGTTAGAGAGTTAATGTTCTGCTTTGCCTTCCAACTGGGTGCGATCCACTTGGCTTAAAACAAAAGTCAAGGCTGGTGTTCATGAGACAACAGGAACTGAAAGAGCTGGAAGATTTGGTTCAGTTAGAAACCTGCAAACAGAATTTGGTGGGTGGGAACAGGAACAAGGGTATATCTTCTCTCTGCCAATCATTTGGGGTGGTTCTAATGTTGTTTTGCTTGTATGCTTCTTTTTAACATTTTAAAGTCCTAGATTATTAACCCCTTTCCTTTATATGGAACTGCTTTAATATTATTTTGAAGACCTTCTTTGAATCCTGTTAGTAAGAATGGATAGATGGTCAGTCAGATCATCAGTATTTATTAACTGCTGCAAGAACTGATAATAAAATTCATAAAAATGCTGGAAGTATATACTGAAAGATTTTTTTAATGTAATTTTGCCTTTTGCAGAATTGTTGGATCCTATTCATTATCATCAAATAGATAAGATAGGCCTGGTCTTGGAGAGACATTTTTTGTTTTGTTTTGTTAAAGGAAAGATTATTCTTGTTTTGTTTTGATTTGTTTTGTTTGTTTCTTCTGTCTATAAATTTATAATGGTTACGATTCTGCTTTTAAGACTGTATGGATTGTCCTGGTACTGAGGTCAATTTCACTTGTCTGAAATCCCCAACATCATGATGAATACATCTTTTAGTTAATATATCTGCTGCCATGCAGTCTAACAGTTTATTCACATTAAATTACATACTTTTATCAGTATCTCAGCCACTTCATTGTCAGACAGCTCCAATATGAAAACTATTATAATTATTTATTCTTTTCTCTCCTTACTTGAATTCCTGACAGCCTCATTCTTATTACCTGAAAATATGTAGGAAGTTACTTTTCCAATGATCTGGTTAAGTGGTTACAAAGACACTTTCAGGCTTCAACTTGACAATGTCCTTACCTGATGTAACAGCACACTCCATTCTCTGCTGTTGGACCAACAAAGCAAATACTTTTTTGTGGATTTCTCTCTTGGTACCTGAGTCTCTGTTGTACTTTTTGAAGCACAGGTCTGAGTCTGAAGCTGATGATCGAGTACTCCCAAAACCCCCTTTTGCAGAGTTTGAATGGGCCTCATTCTGATGCTATGGAGCCTGCAAGAATTTTGACCTACCTGCCCCCAAATATTTGAATCCTTATTGCATACAGAAGTTAGAATCAAACACATATTACTTATGAATGATATAATAAAATGAACAACCTCTCATTTCTGTGGGCAAATAATGCTCTCTTCTATTCTCAATCTAAATCAAACTGCAGAGTTACTAATAAAAATAAGTCATGACTCACAAAGTTAAGTTCTTTTGCATTAATCTTAAACTCTTTAGGAGTTATTGGAGTCTCACATCATTAAAACTAATGTCACTGCTATAGTCTGCAGTAACTATTAAATTTACAGCTAGAAGATAAAACTCATATAAAAGAAACCTTACTTTATAACCGTACTAAAGACAAAAATATGTAGTTACTGTTTACATTGCACAGTTGAGGAAGGTAATGGTTTACAGGGAAACCCCCTTCATATTGTAGAAAATATGTTCTGTAAACAGCCACTGGGTTTTGTGACATTATTTTGTTAAATAATTCTGAAAGAGGCCAAATTATATAAAAAATATCTCTCTGTGTAGACTTACAATGTTTTTCCTCGGTTTATTATCACTCCTTGCAGCAGTTAATAAATACTGCATACACTCGTTTAACAGTGCACAGCATGTTTAACTGTGGTCTACTAGACTGAGTAGAATAAAATGGAGACAAATACAGCAAGTATGAAATATCTTCCAGGTCCATCACCAAAATACAGGTAACAAGATATTGTCCATTAATTTAGTGTAGTTCAGGGACTATATCAGCCCAAGGAAGGCAAAAAATAATCCATCCGGATACATACTGAGGTTACCATCTGAAACACACTGTAGGAAAGGTTGCCTGAGAACCTTTCAGACCTCTTAGATGAAGAACATGCATAATCGTTGTCTCAGTACAGTAACTAAAAAGGCATTTTTACTAGGGAGAAAAAAAAATAGAAAAATAAGGAAAAAAAAGGGTTTTATTCCAATTCTTGCTGTATGTCCCACCTCACTTGGGTGTATGTGGAGGCTTCACATGGGTTGACTGGGAGCTACTGCTCCAAGGGTATCTCACCTGCCTCTGAATATTGTCTTTCTTTTGGCCCTCAGAACTCATGGAAGGCCTAAAAGGAAACAGAGAAAGGAAGTAGACTTGTTTTTACATGGGTTGCAATGTCTCAACAGCCAGTGAGCAGTGCTCGGATGTTAAACCTATAAATTAGAGATGAGTTTACATGGCTTGCAGTCACTTCCCCAGAAATCTGAGCTTGGATTTCATCTCCTCAGGCTCTTTCACTAAACATGCCATTTTTTTTTTTTTCATTCCAGTGTAATATTTACAAAAACACACTATTTGCTTAAATCAATATTACTCAGAAATTAATCTGAACTTGCGAGGCCTAGAGATGAATTTTCAGATGGCCAGCACAGTAAATATTCTATAGAAATAAAAAATATAATCAAAACACTTGGATTTTTTAGGAATAAGCCCTAATACTTTGTAGCAGAATATTTAAACTAGATTTTCACTTTGAGACCAAATCCTTTAAATTTACACAGAAAAAGTATTCATGAAAATTATGGATATGCTCTGTGTGTATTTAAAAAAAAATCCAAAAGAACACTGAAAGTAAAATTATACACTTTCGATTAAACAAAAGCTTTTGTTTAATTTGAACCATTTTGGTTAGAAAAAAGAAATTATTTTCAGTCAACTCAAAAAAGCAGGATTAGTTTTAAGGGGACTTTGAGATAGAAAATGGATTTAATCTACAATAAGAAAACCTATTATTCACATAGGTTTAATGTTATTTCGTTAATCAGGTATTTAAGTTTTACTCTAGAAGTAAAGAAGGAAATATAATCTTCTAGATAGCTACATTTCAGTTGTTATCTAATCATTAATGCAAGCATCATACTGTAAACGAGTGGGGTTTTTTACTTAGAACTGTTTATAAGCATCATTTGAAACGAACACTGCAGGTCTGACAAAATGTTTATTTTGCATCCATATGTTCAGTCTAGGGAAACAATCTCTTAAAAGATTTGAATCAATTTAGCTATACAACAGGGACCAGTTATTTTTTTTTATGAATCTGATGGTACTAAGCTAGCAAATAAGCAAATAAACAAACTCCTTTAAAGAAGCTTTTATGTTATATCAACATTGGAATGACTAGAATATCTAACATCTTAAAACAATTCCTCTGCCTTTTATAGCTTCGTCACTGTTGAAAAAGAAAAAATCTACTAAGCTGGCAATAATCTATTGAGAATTGCTGCACAAGGCAGCTTGTCATTGGTGAAGGCATTTAAGAAAATATAAAAGAATTATCTTTCCTTTAAACTTTCCTCTTTGAGGCCAAATAATTACTTTATTTGCTAAATCTGGGAGGGAGGAGGTTGAAATGCTTGCTTTTACTGAAAGCTACCATAATTGTAATTGCAGTTTAAAAATAAAATCAGGACACGTAATCCTATTTCTGTTTGTATAACTCCTTATGTATATCTATTTGTTTGTTTTATTTTAGGTATATTTGTTCTTTTAAGAGTCCAGCATAACCATATTTACTTCCTGTCACAGAAAACTGAACATATTTGAACTCACTACCAAAATTATGAGTCTTTAGCTTTTGTAGCAGGTCTTAGTATTACGGTAAATTACTATGGAAAAACTCTCCTTTCAGGAGAAATGGGGCAATGTTTATTTAGAAATATGGTAGAACACATGGTAAGTTATCATTTGAATTTTAGTAGCTGTTGTTCTCTGTAAATATGGACTTGGTTATATAAATGTCTTGGATATAAGTGCATTATGCTCCATAACTTTCCAGCTTTTAAAAGCTGAATGTGTATATCAGTTAGAGTTTCAAAATTATATTTAAGGTCTTCTGGTTAGTCATAAATGTAGACACTGAGACCTCCCAGAAGAATCTAAAAGTTCAGCATAGGGCACAAAGTTAAGTACTGATATATTACTCTTACATCTATATGAAGGTTATGATCAAGGAGAAAGCACAAGAAGGAGTCCAATGCTGTATTTGGCTTTGTAAGTCCCTTCAGAAAGCTGACAGTTAAAAAATTCTATTTTTTTTTGCTTGTTCCTTGTCTCATACATCATGCAAACGAACTTTAATTTGGCTCACTAGGGCAGTACTTGTTCTAAAATGTGATAAAACTCAGAATGATTTTGTAATATGTGAATTTAATATTTCATTAGATACTTTAAAGGGATCCATAAAACTATTTTAAGATTAGCTAGACTTATGTATATATTAAATCTTATACATTTGCTTAAGCTAAATCGAAATAGGAAATATCCTAGATTTCGCTGTTCTCTCTAAAAATAGTCAAGAGAGATATTTTGCTTGCTTTGTTAATAGGAATAAGGAACTCAGTTCTATAAAAGACAATTATTTTTCTATTTTTAAAGTGAATTTTTAGACTACATAGAAAGTAAGACAAAGAGGAATCAAAACATTAATTGTTTTAATCTGTTGATAAATGGAAATTTGTATTAAGAAAAAAAACCCAAACTTTAAAGTGTTAAAGGACAGGGAAAAATGCAAATCATACAGACTTGAATTTTCCTGAGCTCAGAGGAAAAGCAAAGCACAGTGTGTAGAGCAATGACAGTGTTTGGTACTAGTTGACAATGACATGCAGAGCACCCTAAGCAATAGTATTTATCTCACAGAGCATCTGAAATATTCATAGATTCCAACAGTAGAATAAATTTATTGTCTGCTATAAGAGATATAAGAGGTTGATAAACTGCTTTTCTGACCTTGGAGAACTTTGTTGGCACATTAAGGGACTTTGATACATAGCAAGGTACAGACATTCACTATGATTTGTTAGGTGCGTTCTGCTGGGACTGCACTATCAGGTGAATTGAAAACAAAAAACCACTCAGAAGAAAGCAGCATGAACCCTCCCCCCCCAGTAAAATCAAACCTAACAAAAACAAACAAACACCACCAAAAAAAACACGGAATCACTCCTACTTCCTCTATAGTAATCCAAAAAAATTATGCACGGGGGACGGAAAGGCTGAATAACTTTTTTTTTTTTTTTTTTTTTTTTTTTTTTTTTTGTGTTAATCTACTAATATCTGGAGAAGGGGAAAGGGAATATTTTGTTCTTGTTGGTTTTCTGATGCCTATGTATTTTCCACCCTGGTACCAATGCATCTGACGCACCCTGCTTTGCTTGTTCACTACATATTACTCACAATGTGTATTACATACACATTGGGGTTCCAAGCAAAGACAGCAGGGCCTCACAGAGTCTAAATCTAAGATCCTACAGGTAGGGAAGCAAGGACTTTCTTCTCTACAATGGCAGAAATACCCTTCAAATATGTAGAATGGGAAAAACTTGATGGAGGAAAAAATAGCAGAACTCGATGGTTTCTTTCAATGGATAAGTAGAAAGAGTGGCATTAATTACAGGAAACACAGTTTGTTTCAGGGCATTCATCTTAATATTCTCTCTTTTATCTCTATGGATTCAGTTTACTACCTTAGTATCAGAATTTCTGTATTCTCTCCTGTCTGGATAGGTCAATATATGGCTTACAGAAGTGGTTAAATTACTATTTTTCTCAACCTTGGGGACTCAAGTTGTAACAGCAGAGGCAGCGGCATCAGCACACAGGGCCTCTAGAGATCAGCAGTTTACCTCACAAAACTGCCATCTGTAACTCTGAATAATTAAATATAACTGATAATCAATCAGAAGCATATGGTTAGCATAACAGAAATTGAACTGTCGCTGAAGTCAGGGAAAAAGCTGCTTCACTGAGGATTAAGAAGATTGGATTTTGGTTACCTGCACACTATATTGCATGTGAATAAAAAGGGGATTTTAGTTTCCAGTATAAGTAGTCTATTAATCCTAATAAATGCAACCATCTTTCCTACAGAAACATTTAACATGAGTTTAGTGCTTTTACCTCATTCTAATACTCCTGTCATAAAATAGCACAAAAATAATGTGGGGTCTTAACAGAAAATCACAGGGCCATCTTGTAAAGGCTATTGAGAAAGATTTACTGTTTTCAGCTTGAAAACATCAAGAAAAACATAATAAGGTTAAGGGCTGAACTGTGATCACCTAACTCAAGCAAATGAAAGCAAAACAGGCAAAATGATCTTGCTTCTACAGTTTGTAAGAAACTGGTTGGGTAAACATGGGCAAGGCAGTGATGATTCCTGTAAGACAATATATTTTAAATAAGCAGCAGTCAGTTGCCTTGGTACAAAGAAAGGACCAGGTTGTAATATCTCATTTTTAAATTCACTGAAAATACACACAAAAGTCCTGTAGGCTTTTACTGTCTATTGTGGGATTTTTTGTCTAGGCTACCTAAATTAATGTGGGTGGTAGGAAAATGTGAAGTCCTACACTGACTCCAAGACACAGCAAATGACAAACAGTAACAGTAGTTACCACAAACCAGGAAGAAAATAACTGTTACCAAGGGCTGCAGTCCCTTCCTCTACAAGGAGTTCCCTGCAGTTCTAGAAGCTGTTGGCAACTGCTGGCACACCTGTACTTTGATGCTGCTAACTCATAAAGGCACAGTTTTGTCCACATCCTCCTTCCATCTTCCTGCTTTCTCTAGGAAGACACTACTTTGATTGAAAGGAGCCGCTTCATCTTTCAGCCCACAACTGTTACTCCCTATGGGATTCCACAGTCCAAATCACACTGTTATTCTGAAAGATGAGGTGGGTATGTAGCTGGAAAATTTTATTACCCCTACAGACAAGTAATAATGTACGCTGTTTTGACTGAAATCAAGTTAATTTTCTTTGTACAGTTAGAAATTTTTATTTTTCGTAGCTAGCACAGTCGTCATTTGGATTTAGTTTGAGAACAAGAAGATAAAACCCCAGGACAGAGTTAGTGTTTCTCTTCAAGTCATTTTCCAGTGCTTTTGAGTTGGAAGAAAGTGAATGTAAGAGTTTACTGTTATCTTAGTTGTCTGGGAGCCAAGACCTCCAAGCTCTGTGCCTGCAGGTGTGAGGCAGATGAGCATGGGGGAATAGATGGGGCAGAGCATGACTGACATCCAGACTGACCAATAAGAATATTCCATGTCAATAGCATTATGCTTCATACTTAATGAGAGTTAAGTTTATTGGCTAGGGAGACAGAGACCTGTTCCAGCTCTGCTCTGTTTCAGTTGAGTTCCATTCAGCAGTTCCTTTAGTTGAGGGTTTTGCAGTTCTGCCTTTTTGCAGAATCCTCTCTTCCCCCAGGACTGGCTGTTCGGGACCAGGGCACTGCTGCCTGGGACTGGCTGCTCGGTGCAGACCGAGTTAATGAGGAATTGTATTATATTTTATTTTGTATTCTATTTCCATTTTATACATATTATTAGTAGTAGTGGTATGTTAGTATTATTTTATTAAACTGTGTTTATCACAATCTGTTTTGTTTGGGGTGGTGGGGGGATTGTGCAAGCAGCTGTTGTGGTTTTGATGGCTAGCTTGGGTTAAACCACAACATAAGGACCAGTATAATATTTATTTATGTAGATATACACCTCCCTCTCCCCCTTCATAAGATGGACATTTATTCACTTTGAGGAGTCTGTGTTCATAGTCACAGCCCTGGTAATATGGTATGCTTGAGCCCTAAGAGACTGAAAATGCCAAAGGGCTAGTTATGTATGCCTCTGACAATGAATAATCAGCAAGGGATTGACAGTAAGCATAGGTAATTTTGATTGAGTAGACTCTCTAGGTTCACATGGACAACTCAGAAGCCCATTATACTTGTTTAATGAACATGACTAGAGTAATAGAGATCATTCATTAATTCACTACATTAATTGAAGCCAGTGTTACCTTTCGTCTTTGTTTAATTCTGCCATTATCTGACCCAGCTTTATATTGTTGATATATTTAATACTCTGTGAACTATTTTGTGTTGACTCTTTGATATATTATAAAGTTTCCATACAATTTCATTAAGAACAGGACTGAAGCAGGATAAACAGTAACTCCAGATCTAGTGCTATCTATATTTTAATTTCCAGTGTAAAATGTTCTGCCTGACCTTTCAGAAAGCTCTATCATATTAAATTAGGATGCTTTATTTCAATTGGTCTATGTTCATATTGGCATTTCTTATAAGCCTTGGAAAAGGAAAATATTTATAAGTTAAGCTTGTCCATCATCAGATTCATGCAGATATTTTATGGAAAATATTATGTATCTTTCAAGTAAAAGTAAGAAAAATGGCTTGCATAACTTTACAGCACTTCATTAGGTAAAATGAACAAGTTTTTTGAGCCATTAAGACCCTGTCCAGGTTTCTTTCTTTCTCTGACACTTTTAGCTCCAAATCTGAACTTTGGTGGCTACTGGAATAGTATGTGAATTTGCTCATTTATTCATTTTTGGATAGTCCTGAGCCCTGTCTTTGCTTTAGCTGAGAAGACTGATGACATGTTAACACTTCTGAGGTTATTTGTTCTTAAGTACATCTTCTAGGTTATATGTCATAATGACAAGCAGCCAGCATTGTAGGTGCCAGAAACATTACAGCCCTGTAGCAGGGTTACAGTTCATAGACTAAATCAGCTCAGAAGATGTATGGGTGGTCCAATGATTGCTGAGTGCTCAGTCCAGGAGTTTAACAGAGAGAATCAATGAGCCGCAACTGTGTAAAATAGGGGTCAAATATGTACAGCTGAGGCTCCACATATATCTGATAGGGCTATGTTTTATCTTCTGGTGTGTAACATTTGTTACTGAAATGTGGCTCAGAAACACTCTATTAAAAGTAGATTGGTATTAATTAATTCAGATTACTGTTCGCTCTAGAAGGCAGGAGGATAGCAATGGAGTTCTGAGGCACCTTCAGCATTTTGCTATTTATTTCAAAATCTAAGTATCAGCTCAAAATTGCCAAGCAGATACTCAGTCAAAACTCTCTCCTCCACTGGCTGCCCTTTGCTTTTGTATCAGTGATTTTCTTGCCAGCACAATCTGCTCGTCCAGTCATGGCTTCCTTGCTTTTTCATCTCGATGACTTTCTATTCTGTATTCAACTGGACTGTTGAATCTATTTCAGGTCTTCATAACTGTTTCTGGATTGATAAACGATATTCTCTCTATGGTTTTGATTCAGTTTCTTTGACATGAAAACAAGCCTTCAAAAGAAAAGACCTCAAATTCAGGTGGACTAGTGAAAATTCAAAGACCCTGATCAGTTCAACAAATCTAGCTTACCTCCAACACAGAAAAGAACAAGTTTGGAGAAAAATAAATGTCAGTTCAAACCATTAAATCTTTAATTCTCATGCCCTGACAGCTGGTCTCTTTATTCATACAAGTATATAAGGATTCTTACAGTGACCCCCTGTGGGCTTCTATTCTCCACTTCTTGAGCAACCTAAACCACTGCAGCATCCTTAACGCTTTCTATTTTCCCTACCCTAGGTGGGAGATGGTTTCACAAAGAAATTTGATCTCAGATCTGCTTTCAACATAGAGAAACCATAGCCCATATCATTAACACATATTTGAGGGAGAATATAGGTTTCTTTTGCAATGGATCTTCTGGGGCTGGTGGTGGTAGTAGGAGGGGCTCTTTGAGGATGCAGAGCTGCTACAATGAGAAAGGTGCAGCATGTCCGATCCTCCCGTTCATGGAACAAGGACTCTTACTGCTGTCCCTCTGAGAATTTGTGAATTTGAGGTTTTTGAACTAACCTTTGGGAAACTGAGATGAGAACAAGTTTAAACTAAGGAATGGAGAGAAAGGAGTTGTGAAAGATTAGTCTACTAGCTAATTTGAGTTTTAGCAATGAAAGAAAACAAAGATAAATGTGAATATAGAAGAAAATAAAGCAATACTATTAAGGAAGTAAATCAGAAGCTAGAAGGTGCTAATATTGATAAGAACAATGGTAAAAGTAGGCAGTATAATTTTTGAAAGGGTGTTATTTATTATAGTAAGAAAATTGTATATGACTATTAATGTTTTTGTAGAGAGGTCAAAATTAAGAAGAAAGAATATAGATTAAACAGGATTGCTGAGAAGGGAGTGAGGGTTGCTTAATTGATTTTAAGAAGGACCTGGGTAATTTCATGAAAATAGATGTGATTATGATATGGTTACCATAACAGAGACTAGATGCCCAAGTCACCTGGGTCTATTTTGTAATGCTTTTTAAAAGGGCAGCAATCTTAATCGGCATATGAAATAAAATTTCAGATTTAATTTCCTCTTGTTCAGTTTATAAGAAAGTTATATAATTAGTCAGAGATGCAGAATATTTTATTAAAGCTACATCTTTTTATACAATTCCACATTTTATTTTATTAAATCCAATTAAATAACCTGCCAACATCTGAATTTTAAAACAATCAATATTTTTTCTTTATACTGGTTGACAACTTATTTAAATTGGCTAGTTTTTCTTCTGTTTGGTTTTCTGAAAATAATCCAATAAAACAAATATACTACAATGTGAAACTTTACAAGTGAGAGTAGAAATATTTGGCCTTATTCTACCCCCTAATTTTTTTTTTTTTTGTAAATTGAAAAAATTCCCTGATCATTAATAATAACAGTTGCTATATACATCTTCAGCAGGCTGTTTAAGCATGACCACCTTGCTTTAATTATCATTATTAGTACTCTGCTCAGTGCTTAAGAACTATATTATATTTATAACACCAGAATGTGTACTAGTAAATGTACTTTTTCACCCATATTTATTACTATCTGACTTAATTCAACTGGGTCTGAGAAATAATTTTAAAGTATTGGAGACAGATTTTATTTTTGCTATGGCCTTAGCGGTTTAAGAAAATAAGTGGATGGATGATAATTCTGCCACTACAATATCTTTTATCTCATTTTGTTACTTTAGCTACTAATGACATTTTATTAATATGTAGCTTTCAGCATGACATAGAAAACCATTATGCATTTTAACATGGGGTAAAGAGTCTTTGAGATTTAAAAAAAAAATAAAAAAGAAAGCTTTTTTATTAAGCCAGAAAAGACAGATAAACAGGTCACTAAATGTCAATATCTTTAAGTTATTTCAATGTGATTATGCCTGCCAAAAAAGAAGAATGAAGTATTCTATAAAGTGACCAGGGGATCAGGCTTTGACCCTTAAAAAATGCTTTTCCTTCTGCTGGTATGTCACAAAAATTCAATCTTCTGTATAAGGTCTTCACGAAAAATGTTTTCGTTAGTGAGAGATTAATCTTAACTGCTTAGTGAGGTTTTTAGATACTATTCCTATTTGATTAATAGGTATTGGAATAAACTTTGTTCAATTCACCACACATAGCTAATTGTAGAATAGTTAACCACTGAGTCTAAGCTAATCATTTAGCCTCCCTCTTTAGCAAATGAAGATAGAAACATATTCCTTCCAGAGAACAGTTTACTTTCACTATTCTAAATACTTATTTTGGGATAACGATCTTCTGGAAGTGCTTTCCTTATTTCTCAGAAGACTTGAAGAAGCTCTGATCTAAATTAGTCAATTCAGATTAGATGCCTGACAAGACATCTGACAGTAGATGAAACTCTTCTAGAAAAACCAAAGGCAAGAGCCTGTAAGGTATTTAATTCCCAGTAAAATCAATAGATGACAATAGGATGAAAGAACCTACAATAGTTTCTGGATCACAGAGCTCTGCCTAAAACAGCAGTGAAAATATAAGGCTGGTTAGAGAAATTAAAATGCACTTCTTCAGGCCAGAACTGGCAATCTAATAGCCGTACTGTTTTGTCTATAAACTTTGTAATAGCAATCATAAAGATCCATATGGGGAAATGTGCTGTTTTGACTGAAAATATGTGTTAATTTTCTTCATGCCTTTAGAAACCATTCTTTTTTTTTTTTTTTGTATCTAGCATGGTTGTTAATTAGATTTAGTTTGAGAACAAGAATATAATACCCCAGGGCAGAGTTAATGTTTTTAATTTCTGTAGTCTGAGAATCAAGCACATTCTGAGACCTCTGCCAACAGGTGTGAGGCAGATAGGAACTCGGGCATAGATGGGGCAGAGCTTGACTGACATCCAGACTGATCAATAAGAATATTCCATGCCATTAGCGCCATGCTTCACATTTAAGGAGGGTCAGAATCCTCAGTTTAGTCTTGAAGCACCTCAGAGTCTGGATGGAGACCTGTTCAGGGAAGTCCTGTTTGGGACTTTCATTAGTTCACTCTTTTGCCATCCTGACATTTTGCAGAGGCCTCTGGGCCTTTCTGTCTTTTTTCGTCTTTTCTCTCCCCAGGATCAGCTGTTCGGGACCAGGTGCTGCTTCTTGGAACTGGCTGCTCAATGTGGACAGAATTTGTGAGGAGTTGCACTGAGTACCTTTTATTTTATAGTCTATTTCCGTTTTGTAAATTTTATTATTGTTAGCACTATATTAGTGTTATTTTGTTATTTTACTAAACTGTTTTTATCTCAATCCACAACTTTCTCCCTTCTCTTTTGACTGTCTCTGCCCTATTTGGGGTGGGGGGATTGAGCTAGCAGCTATTGTGGTTATATTGCTAGCTCAGGTGAAACCATGTCAGGGAAAAGAATTATAATATAGCAATTATTTTTACACCTGATTAAGAAAGAGATCTTTTGAAAGACTGTACAGAGCTAGACCTTTCTCCCAGAAGTTGTCTGAATATATCACATTTAAGAGTAAGTACATGATGGTCAGTGTTTTTCCTGAATATAGACCACAATGAGATCCACTTGATTTAACCCAAATAATGGGCTGTACTTGTCTGTAAGACATTAAAAACAGTGTATGAAAGATGTACTCAAAAGCAAATCTACCTAGGAACAGTTTAGATACACAGAACGATAGTATTTTCTTTACAGCGAATAAACCAAATACAGTTTATTAAATAAGAGAACAAAATATTGTTTATTTCTTTCACACACTACAAAAGAATCCATCCTTTCTGCCTTTAACTGTAGGAGCCTTGTACTGTGAGCTTTTAACAGTTATTCAGTTCTGTTCCCAGCTGAATCAATTATTTCAGCATGGGAACAGAACTGAACCCAGCTGCTTAAATTCCTCCCATTTTCACTTGATCTTAACTCTCACAAATTTCCACTGTTGCAATTTAGAAGCACTCAATTGATTAATATATTTTGAGCTGGATCTTTGATAAGGACCTTGGAATCTGGCTCAAGGATATTCAAGCTTAATGCTAGGCATTCAGTTCAATAGGCCAGAAGTTAAACGAAGATTCAAACTCATTTTCATCCAAACTAACAAATGAAAGGGATTCCTTTCAGATCCCAAGCAAAGATACTAATTTTAAAAGCCTGCTTTTCTGATAACTCACAGAACACACTGAACTTGTTAGAATCTTTACTTTCTCAGAGACTTTGAAAATTAAATTGCTTTTACTCAGTTTAAATATCAAATCACATTTTATGCTTAGCAGAAGTTAGAACTTGATCACAACATCTCATTTAATATAAAAAGAGATGAGAAAGAGGCACTAGCTCCTGTACTCTAAAATGCTTTATAGCACAGTCCAATTTAAATAATTCAGATTCAATATTTTAGCTAAAGATTAATTTTTATGGGACAAAGGGATTTCTTTATGCGTATGAATAGAAGTGAGTAAAGAACTCTGCATTTCTTTCTACAGTAGCCCTAAAAATCCACACCAGAGCTATAAACATGCTTTTTGGTTATGCATACTTAAGGTAGAATCCACATCTTAGACTGATAAGAATGTACAGGACTTGAAATTATTTCTACACTTATTCAGAAAGAGGGAAATCTGACCTCAGTGCAGTGAAGGGACTAGGAGTTAACCAGGTCCGAGGGGTGCGATGCTGAGAAAGGCCCTTCTCTAAGTACTGGCCGCTAATGCTTTTCTGCCAGAGTCCCTGCATCTTGGGTATCTTGGCAGGCCTAGAAACCCCATCCTTCTCAGAAGGATATTGCCAGTAAATTAACATAAATCCACCGTCTGTGCTTCAATGCGGATCTGTGTGAGATGCATTTGCAGACCATGGCAAATATGAACAGTGTAACATCAATTTATTTGAATCCCCCAATTTCCTCTCCTGCAATTACTTCATTTACAAATGTATGTTCTGATATAACAGAAAACATGTATGTTATCATGCAGAATTATAGAAATGATAGTACTGGTAATGTCAGGCAGGTATTCACAAAAATACACAGCAAAGTGAAGGAAATAAGCTACTTTGAAGACACAGAATTCAGGAATCATTAGCATAGTGTCCCAAAAGGGATTCACTGCTACTCATTTTCTGAAGCTGAAGGGACAACTCATTTCTAATCCCTCTATTGACTGCCATCTAGGGGCCCTAAGAATTTTATAGTGCATATCTTTTGTGCCATCAGCTGTATTACTTTGTGTGTAGGGAATATAAAAAGGAGATTTTCCTTTTCTGTCACCTTAATGTTCATTGTTCCAGCAGATGTTTAAAGCAGAAGCCTTGTAATTGTGAAGGTAATCCCGGATAATAAATAAAAAGAAGAAACTAGAGCACTTATTTAGAGTTTTCTCTTCCTTTGCAAACTGCATATAGTAAAACTATAAAAATAAAACTATAGAATAGATGTGATTAGTATCACCTATGACTTTATACAGTAAATTTGTACTATCGAGGCATTAAAAGTTAAAGAAGAGGATAGATTTTCCTTTGCTCTGAACACTCTCAGCTCCCTCTTATTTGGCCGCAATTTCTGGGTAGTTTCTACTTCAGAAAATCATGTCTCATGTTTTGTTCTTTTGATGTAGTTTTCATTCACTGGGCTTCAAAACACCAGAGCACTCACTCCTCCAAAAAAATATAGGCTTGATAGTCATTTTACACTTTGCACATTAGTGGCACCAATTTTTTTTTGAGAAGATCCTGGGCTCTTCTGGAAAACAAACTAATATTGACACTTAATTTCTGAAGATCATTCCCTACAAATTATCACAGCTCACTGAGTTACTCCAGGAATAATTTCCCTAGATTTTAAAGAGGCTGTACAATACTGTCAGTTTTAGTCAAGACCAGAGGAACTGTTTCATTTTTTACCTTCTATGTGATATATACATGTCCACTCACATACTTAAGTACCCTGCATGTAGTTATCTTTCTCTTAGGGAAAGGTCTGTCTATCTGTCATGAGCTATGAACTTCAAGTTAGCAATAAATGATGGAAGTTACACTTCAAAAATGGAAACTTAGAAATGGCAGAATAGCCTGTGTGCATTCAGGGAGTCTAAATGTGTTTGACACTGTATAATTATTTTTATATTAACCATCTAGCCTGGATCTAATTGTTTGACCTCTGTGTGGTTTTTTTGTTGTTGTTTTCTTTTCTTTTCTTTTCTTTTTTGTTTTGTTTCGTTTTGTTTTGTTTTGTTTTAGATGGCAGACAGGATTTAATTTTAATTGGTTATTACATTGCAGTTCTGCTGTGGCCACCCACAGATCTTTGTAAATAACATGTTACATCACAATGTAGTTCTCATTTCAGTCACCAAATGAAATTTTAATGGGGGCTGCTTATTTATTTTATTTCATTTTGAGGAAAAATTAAGTGGAAAAAAAGCAAAGAAAGCAGCAATGGCTTTTTAAAGATCTCATTAAAAAATAAGCATCTTGTATTCTACCCACCTCTGTGACATAGAAGAAAACATGTTTTAAGCAAAACACCTATCTTGACTTCATGACCTTCCTTTCCTGACCAAGCAATGCCTCCAAACAGGGGGCTGAGATATACTGAGAAATTTCATCAAGACCTCTGCATGACTCAAATATCACTGTATTGATGAATAAATTCTGGAAAAAAAAATGGCTTTTCTGTTGTGGCTGTCTGCTTTGACCCACACAGAGACTGATGGAGGGAGAAAACAAATGTGATACCTTCATCATTCCCACTTTAGATACTGCACTTAATTCTGTTATTTTCAATCTTTTACCTCAAAGCATACAAAACCACATTGGAACCAGTGTAGCAATTCATAGAGTAAAGTGAAAATTCAATCTGAGTGAGAATGACAGAATCTGGTGCTCAGAACAAAGTGAATAGTTGTAAGTAGGGCTGTATGACATAATGCAATACTTGAAGCCTTTCTTCATTGAGCACTTAATAGAAGTGCCAAGTGATACAAAAAAAATTTCAGTAAGAGAATCTGGAACAATAACTGTGAAATTTTAGGGCACATCACAGTACAGGGATTCTGCACCCCAAATGTCTTATGATGTGGATGCATACACTAGAATGAAAATAAATCAGTCATATTCTTTAATAATTTCTGAGAGACTCTTAACTTTTTTACATGGTCTCAGATTAATGCCTGAAGTCAGTTATTTTCCTGCAACAGTGACTATGTAGAGAAAGAGCCATCTTTCTGTAAGGTATTAGAATGGAACTGAGACTATGTCCTAGGAGGGCTATAACTTGTTATGTTGATTTAGGTGAGACACTGAAGTTGCCATGTTCAGTTTTCTACCTCTTATATGAAATTAATCATACTCTTTTTATAATATCTAATTCCCTGACTGACTTTTCAAGAGCAGGAACTATTCCATATTACATACCTGTACCTGACTGAGTGAAACTTCTACCTGGAGTACATAAACACTCCTGTAATAACCATAGTAATCTTAAAATTGTGTTTGATGTAAAGATCATCCAATAGAGCACAAAACTAAACCACAAAATATCAGAATACTTCTGCTTCACTTCTATGGGCTAGCGATACCTTCAGGTGCATGAGTAACTATCACAACAGTGCCTGTTTTCCCATACTAAATATATCTGTGAGCAAAATCATAATTCTTTTGTCATGCCTTATAAGCCACTCTCTGTGTGTATGTGTAGGAGGGGAGGATTACTACTCAACACAAAATTCAGTCATTCAGAATAAGTGAAAATGCAGTGCTTATCGTCTGGTGAGTCGGGCAAGAAACAAATGGCCCCTCCCTTGAGGACCTGCTGACAAGCTACACTGTGTTTGCTTTTCTGGGTCATTTCACTTAAATAAAACTTTAAGCAGGTGATTTAGTTCCTTAAGTGAGTCTCAGAGAGAGATTATTCTGGCAGGTGGTCCTCATTGCTAGCATGCTTGATTGGTACAGTAAACCTATTCACTTATCCTTGTGGATAACTTTCCAGTTTCAGCCTCCCTAGTGTACTGCTCTTTCAAGCACCACTTTTACACCCTCTTATGTAGATGAAATTCAAGCTGGCTAGGACTCCTTTTACATTCTTGTATTTTTGACTGCACTGTAAATATGTGAATAGAATCCTACCCAATGATGAAGGCAAATATTCCACTCTCAGCTGCCTTAAGGGTTCTTCACCATCAACAAAAGGCACCAGATGGGCCTGTTTGCTTGTTTGTTTTAAAGAGAGGGAGAAAGCATAAGAGATTTTGTGATATTTTATCCTGTATAATGTGGGGCATTATGGGCACAGAGGTCTGAGTAAAGATTTCCTCAGGCTTCTGCATCACAAAAAACTGCTTGTGTTTGTGTGAGGAGATATATCTATCCTTGATTTTTTTCTTTTCCAACAGGAAATATTTCCAGATGATTCCTTGCACCATTCCTCAGCCAATGTTTCAAATATTTTGAGAAATGTCTGATCTGTGAATGGTTAAGCTCTCAAAGCCTCTGATCCATTCTGTGTTTGCCAAAACGGTTTGCTTCAGGTCAACGCTCTCTGGCCCATAGTCATAATAAAAACCCTACTCTCTTTCAGACAGTGAGGTGTGACTCACCTTGACAGAGGAATAAGAGAGTTAAAACTAAGACATGACTGACTGCAGTAGACTAAGTATCTCTCCCCAGGGACATCATAGATTGGGCACTACTCTGGATTCTGCTTCTTGCTTGTTGTTTTTTGGTTTATATAGCGATCATAATATCCATTTCCCCAGCATAAAGAAATTCATTGGCATTTACTCCCAGACAAACCATAGATCTACTACAGATTTGTTTGCTGAAGCAGCAGATGCTTGGAGAAAAAGAAAATGCTATTGCTCTGACAACGAAAATACTGGCTGGTCTATATTATGCTATTCGATATATTTTGTCTTGAACCTGGATGTACTCAAATGCATAATCATTTTTTTTTTTTTTTTCTTGGTCTAATGTACTCTATTTTCTCCAACAATCATGTCCATTATCAAAGGTCAAAGGCTAAATAAGCAGTAATGGCAAAATAGAGATATCTGTCTGCCTAACCTCTAAATGTGTATTTAACTAACAGCCAGATTTTAAAGGAGCTTAAGGGAGTTAGATACCTCAACTTAGTTGTTATTCATTTGCCATTTTCCACCATCTTTTTTGCATAGATTTTCCACAACTTTAACGTCGATTTTCTGTCTGAAGTTAAGTCTCACTTGATACACGTAGCTATGGTGTACAAAGACCTGTGGGAAACCATAAATCAAAGCAAAATTCCCACATGTTAAAGCCAGTAAGTGCTCTCTCATCAGTTTCTCTATAAAAATGTCACCCTTATATTCATTATCTATCCTTTTTCTGGCTGCCATGTGAAAAACAGGGAGACTTCTTCCCTGCCCAGGAGTGGTCAGGAAGCATTGAGCCTATAGATAAAAGAAAGATAAGAATGTAAGGGGAGAGGAAGATCATGGGATCCTGACCCAAAAAAAAGAGTTTATATCTGCAAAAAATATTTTTACATTGTTATAAAAAATAGAGCTTTCTAGAGTTATCTTTCTGTTTAAAAATGTAGAACATTTTCTGTGGGATGCATAATTTTATATTTAAAAGAAGGAATATCAATTGCAACCAACTTCTACAGAACAAATAATTTTGACATAAAATTTTCTGTCAGTAACAAATCATAGATACATTGTCTGTGCATCTCCCTTTCTCTTCCAAGTTCATTCGCACTTGGTGAAATACCGGCTTGTCACTATCATAGCTGATTTCTTAGTAACTTGCCCAGTGTCAGCCAGGAAACAAGGCAGAGCCGGAAAAAAGAAGGCACTTTCCCAGTCCCAAGTTTGGTACCTTTATTTTCTTCTCCTTATTTTTATTGACTGCATTTCTATTGACAATCCTCTCTTGGATCAGTGATACCTTTAAATGAAGAACAATTGTAACCTCAGATATCTTTGCCCGCACTCCTACAAAGACTTCATCATTACTAATTTCATCAGATTAAAAACCTAAAGTTGAATGTTACTTGTCATAAGATAAGCAAAAGATCTGAAGAACAGGCTGTTCTCTGGTTGTCAGGGTTAAGATACTTGTGTTTCTGCCTTGACTCCATTTCTCCTTATTTAGACCTCACATATGTAGCCATCCAAGCAAAAGATGGAATGGTTATTTACAAGAAAATTGAAAGAAAGGCATGATGCTACCAGAGGAAAGTAGGGTTCAATGATTCCACTTAGAGCAGAGTATTAGAGAGAAACAGTAGTTACCAAAGCAAAATCCTCAGCCCTGGTGTGATCTTCTATAAGCTGTGACAAAGCTAGAGGTAATAGCTGTGTCAGTAGGGAGAGGGAGGAGGCCAACACTTGCTCACAGTAGCCTCCTCATGCATCACTGTCAAGCAGCCTGTGAAGAAAAAGAAGCAAATCCTCACTGTGAAATTGTTTCTTACATTCAAGCAGTGACAGCAGCAGTGCAGTCTGCTGCTCTTGTAGAAAAGGTGTCAATAAAGGGAACAAAGGTAGCCCCATGAAAACAACTACTTGCTGAACCCATTTAAACAATATCTATGCAATACTAATAAAACAGCTGCACAGCATAAAGATAGAGGAAGAGTATATCAGACAAGTGTAGGGGTGAGGCATGAGAGAGTAAGACAGTGCTTTAGAGAAGAGAAGAAAACACTTCAGCTAAATTTTCTTGTCTGATTGTGTTGCCCGTAACTGCAGCCAGAGCAGTGCAGTTGCAGGGAGCCATGCCAGGCACTATTCAGCCCACAGTGCAAGCCAGTGAGGAACACACCTCAGGAGGGCTACCCATCTGTTATTAGGGATCAGATTATACTCTACACGGTAAATAAGAAACTGTCCAGCCTAACATATAAAATAAGCAACGGTTAGAGTACCATGAAAAATATTTCTGTCAGGCTCTGTTAGAACTGCCTGTTTGCAATGTTCTGGGCCTCCTGAGCAAGTGAGGATGGGGAAAGTCAGCACCAATTCTGGAGTCCCCACAAAGAACATATGGACTAATAAGTTTTAGTGGGTTTCTGTCATCTTCAGACCTGATAGCAGAAGCTATTCTAAGTCAGATACATGAGTTTGCAGTGTCACAGAGAATGATGCAGAGAATGAGCGTCAGCGTATCTATGCAAAAAAAAATGGTCTCCCCAGCTTATATAAGCCCTGCCTGCCTTGTAATTAACAATTTAGAAATGGGCAGTTGCTCCAGACTTTCCTCATCTGATCATTATTCCACAGTTCTGACTCTTAAGAGGAAAAAGGATGTGATGTGGTTTCCTGTGCATACTAAGGCAGCTAACATCTTTGAAATGAACAAGGCAGACTGTTTAGTGTGTCTCAGCCTTTCTCAGCTGTGTGAAAGAATCATCCACTCCATGACACTGTAGGTTTTAATTTGAGTTTATAGTTTATTGCTATTTATCATTATTCAGTCACCACAACTGCAATGTATACAAATAAAGGCAAGCACTTAACACATCATCTCAAATAGAATCACTAATGTTATTCATTTTTACTGCCCTTTGTTTAATACTGACATCCAATAAGTAACTATTGCTAATAATAAAAATAGAACTGTAATTGAAGTAAATGTCATTTCCACTGAAATAAAAGTGATATGTTTATTTGCTGTCCTATGGGACAGATTATTGAATACAGTAGGCTGGAGAATAAGTAGGTAAGCTCCAAGGAGGAAAATGTGACAGGAGGTCTGCAAATTGGAGTATGGAATTGCAAGGTTTGGCCAGAATTTGCTATTAATATACGTAGTGTGCTAGTGCTTCTTTAATGTTCTTTTCTTTCATATCTTACCTTTATATACTCAGCCAAACTACTTAATTATGCTATTTTTGTTTCTTTTGTTTCTTGTGGTTGGAAAAACCTGGGAGTTAAGTTCACAAAAGTGCCTGTTCGCTCCTTCAACAAATTAATAAACTCACTAGTTCTAAAGTAAAAAAAATTCATTGTATTCTCTTACTTTCAGAAACATACTTCTAGAGGAGTAATCTATTCCAAAACAAATATCACATCCACATTTATCTACCTGTGCTTATAAACTTAATTTCTTCCATTGGTATTAAAATTTATTCAGATAGGCGTGACTAGCTGACTAGAAGTCTTGCTGTTGCCTTTGTGGGACAGGTGATGAACTTGTGCTGGGTGTCTTCTTCTCGGTCTTCATGCCAGCTGAAGTAGCACTTCAGATTTTTGCTGGGTTACTCATTTTGCCAAATAATTGTAAAACCCTGACATTAATGCAGTTTGTATACCTTTACATACACTTTATGTACCTGAAAGAATCAAACTGTAACTACACTTCATATATAATGTTTGCAAATATACATTCTTATTGTCAAAACCAGCAATAATTTTCCCAAACATTAATGCAAAGAGTAAAGCTCTTTTTGCTTTTATATGCCTAAAAAGAGAATAACCATGAACACAAATTAAATTTATAGCAGTAATTAATTTGAATAAAACATTTAGCATTATTTTTAAAAATATAATCAAAAAATTTGAAGAATTTAAACAATTATCCATTTAGTTGGAGGTGAATGAAATGGAAGAGAAAGTAGAAATATATTTAAAATGCAATAATTTCACACATTGTGAACAAAAATAGTCATATTTTTTATCACAGCTACAAAGGGCGAGGTTTTTTTCCATTTTATTTTCTACAGTGGAAGATTTCCAGAGTGAATAGGTCTTGTATGTTCATTAATACAGTCTTTATTGGATATTCCTAAAAGCAAAATAAAATATGCCTAGCAGGCACAGTTTGACTGTAAGTTAAAAATATTTTCATTCAAAATATTAAAAAATACAGAAGTACATAGCACTCAGAAATATTTCTTTAGTAGCGTGTTCTGCAGCTGGAAGACTGCAAAAGTACCATGTGATAAAATTGCAGTTTCCATGGTAACCTTGATTGTTTTTAATAGCAAAGAACTAAGACACATAAAACATGACTTGATTGACAGCTGCCCTAAGGCTGCATCAATTCCAATCAAAATTCATTTTTGTTTATTAATACTAATTAACAATCTACCTTCTTTCTTGTTACTGATTTCACCTCTATATTTTCAATGTCCAGTATTTTGTAATAAATTCTGAAAACAATACTGACCCTTTCTATAGCTTTATATAGCAAAAATTGGAACTCCCCTGAGCTGTAACAGGTAGAAATGTTACTGCTTTTGGCCTATGTTTGCAAAAGTTTAAAGACATGTGAGTCCTATTATTCTTTCTGTGCTATTAATTGGGGTTTTTTTGTACTGTAGGTTTCCCAGCTTCAGCATCTTTAGACACAGGAGTAAATTTGTATCTGCTTTCCAGCATAACAATAACTTACACTCATCACTTCTTGTTAGTCACTCTCTCTTTTCTGTTTGATCCAAATCTCTGCTGTCCATATGGTGCTGCTTGATTACAATTTCTTCCCTAAGAACATTCACATCAGAGACGAATCAGTTGTTTTAATAATTGCAAATTAATTGTAATACTGCGTTGCCGAGGACTCTGCCCTGCTAAGTTATTAAACAACAAGATATATGGAATAAATGGTATATATCCTGAAAACAAATGAAACAGGAGCCACCAATGAAAAAACCTCATGCTTATAAAATCTGTCTAGATAAAAATGCTCTCCTGATAATAATTTGAGATAGCCACATTTTATTTATACTGTTTCTGGATGTCTTGATTCCAAGAGTAAACATCTCGAGACACTCACAAAAGTGCCACTGTTGTGGTGAAGTGGTATTCCAATAAGCATCAATACTTACACCTCTTTTGCTAAGTAATGTTTTATCCCCCGAAATCAGGAAGTCACATTTCTAACTGAGCTTAAAAGTAAAAAGAGGATGAGTGAGAAGAGCTGACCAACTTCCTCTGCTCATTCTATGGGTGCAAGGTCAGCTCTTCTCAGAAAGTGAGACAGACCTCCTTTTCTTCTTTTTAACTTTGTGAGTCAATGTTGATTTCTCAACCTGTGCTCTCTATTGCTCCACTGGACTTCTCACATGGCTGCCCATCAGTTTTCTCCTTCATATTAGAACTAACGGTGGACTTGAAGTGTAATCTTGATGTGGTCAGACAATGGAATCTTGAATTATAATATTTTGTTGCAATTGATGTTGTTTTTTAAAGTGAAAAGGGAAATCAGATGATCTGTATGCAGAGATATTTTTCTCTTTGTGGAGACATTCTGAATGGCAAAAAGAATGTGGTATCAATTTGGCTTTGGAAAGGGATAAACAAAATAAAGAGAAAGAAAGGATAAAAATCTGGAAAGGTGCTGTTCTGCATGTAAATGCAAAAATTTCAAGGAGATAATGGCAGTGACTTGGATGTTGTTTGGAGGATTGTGTGTCATGATAGAGGTCAGCAGTAAGAAAAATGAGAAGTTCAATTAATTGTGACTTAGAGTGAATTTCTGATAAAGATCAGGGAGTAATTCAAATAAAGGGGTTCTTATGAGTATCCCTTCCTATTAATATAGCTTGGGAAAACACTTCATTCGCATGTTATCAACCTAAAAGAATCATGACTGAGGTAGAGAAGATTTGGAAATATACTGCAGTCTTGCATAAGGTACAGAAAAGCAATACCTCTTATGGATTTCAAGTTTAGACATGATTGATGTCCAGATTCCTGATTTACAGTCATAATTTAAGAAATTGATTGTCATTATTTTATTAGCAATGGTTATATTGGTATGTTTGTTATGTTGCAGTGTGATTAAGTGTTGTGCTGCAGTCACTAAAAGAGTTTAAAAAGGTGATACTTATTTGATATATATATACGAATTGTTGTAATCACTTAAAGGAATGAGTGAATCCTGTCTGTAATCCCTAACCTAAAGATAGATATGCTTTCATTTTTAGTGCTAACATAACAAAGAGTGGCTTGCAAAACACTTAATCACAAACTATAGACACTATTGACTTTGCTGTTTAGACATTTTGAGGCCTGTGCAATTAGTTGAGCCTTGCTTTAACACCTATCTCAAGACTGTTGGATAAAATGTCCTTTAAATGAATATTGCTTATTACAAACTTGGATTTTAATGAGAGTTGAAGCCTAATGGCTACAAACCCTCAAAAAAAGAGGAGAGATTGATGATACCTAAAATCAGAAATTAGTAATAAAATAAGTTAATAAGAACAAGGTCCACAGATGTTAGATATTAGGCACTTATTAAGCATTAAATCACAAGAATTATAATTGTAAGGATAAGCAGAAGAAGGTTAGGAGGCAATGCCCTTGCTCTCAGAAGATAAGGTGATAAGACCAGTGCAAGGACCGGTTCATACTGTTTTTCCCGTTACGAGACAAATAACAAAGGAATCTAATGCATATACAAAGGATTTCCTGGAAATGTAATGAATATGTATGATCTACATGGATATAACTTGTGTCTGGGAATTGTTTGGTGCTCTCACTAAGCAGAGCTATCCCCTTGAGATTACCTGAATGACACATGTCAATCATTAAATCGAATGCTTGCTTTTAAAACCTTAAACCCTGCTTTTAGACATTTCTTCAATTTACTGATTTTATGGTATCATTCTGGTACCAGTACTCCAGAGAGGCTGGCAGCTGGCAGCTCTGGCAGCTCAGGCACATTCTTCCATTTATGTTCAGTCATACTCAAAACCTGTTTCTGCTTCTGATACTCTAAGCCTTTCTCTGGACTAGACACTGAGGAGATGTTTTTTTTACTACTTTCTCTACTGTTTCTCACATATAACAGAGGTCTCTAAGAGTAATTTTTTTCCTTCTTTATTCTCAGTTTACTTTATTGGTATGTCTTCACGCATTCAAAACTCTTTAAAACCAGAAGAATGGCTTTTCCATCTGAGTTAATGACATCATACACTGAGTTAAGAAACTGTGATATGAGTTCTACGCCATCTTGCTCTGCCTAATAGGGTGTCATAAAGTCATCAGTGTGATAGTACTTATCTGGTTAAGTTTCACTGCTTACTTTACTGTATCACTAATCCAATCAGGTCCCCTTGGGCAGACTTATTTCATAAACTGTCCACATGAAGGAACCTGGAATGAAACATCAGAGTTGGATAGTTCCAGCATAAGCTTCCTGTCCTTTTCCCACTTTGTTTGGCTTTTCTTAATCAAGTCATCTGCAGCTGTAGTTCACAGCTCTTGTGCCATTCCACAAGCATGGAAAGAATAATAACATATTATCATTTATACCACCAAAACCAAAAGATAATCTATGTAACACTCAGCAAATGTAATCATGAATAAGCAAACCCCAATATAAAGGTGATAGGGCAAAATACAACAAATGCTGCAAGAGAGGAAAAAAGGTCACAAGAAAGACAACACAAGTTAAAAGATATTGAAAGACTACTTTAAAGGCAGTATTCACATTTGACAATACAGTCACTTCGGAGTCATCAGTGTGGAATCTATCTCAACAGAATAACTGACATAGCATACTCACACTTACTATAGATATAGAGAGCTGTTCTTCTTTGTGTTGGTGCATGACCAAGAAGTTTATGAAACACACATCAGAGTACAACTGAAAAAAGATGATGTGGTAGTTCAAGGCCAGACTTGCTGGTATATATTTCCCAATCAGGAAAGACTTTCTTCCCCTTCTGTTCACCTCTGTTTCTTAGGTTGTTCCAAGAACTGGTGATATTTTTCAATTTGTTATTTTGGTGAAGATGTTTGGGGCAAGGGACATTCCATACATCAATATAAGGTTAAGCTTGCTATCATGAAACAAGTTGTTAAACATGTTCAGTGATGCAATGTGATATTTGGGGCTAGAAAAAATCTTACAGAAAGTTATGAGTCCATTTTGGCAGAAAATCTCAGATTACCGAGGATTGTCTCAGTGTCCCAGTCACAAGTCTTCTAAATGCCTCTTTTTGTCCCAAATCTTCAGAGAGACACAGAACTTCCTTGCAATATGCAACTCAGAGAAATAGCCAGTTTCTTACATCTTGATAAGAAAATGGGAGATACGGATTCCTTTTCAAATCCTAGATTTATAGAGGTCTATTTAAGGAACTTTTTATAACTTAACCTCTGTGCTGGTTTGTAAAATAATTGTTGTGCCGTGATCTGGGCATACTGTTGCACATGGACCTCTCATATTTTAATAGAAAAGAAATGCAGTCCTGGGTGGTGCTCATGGTTAACAATGGCCATACCCCTGTTCGCGTTACAATAATGGACCCCAGAGTGGGCTACATTCCAAAATCAATTGAGAAATGGACATAGTCTCTGTTGTTATCTTTTGTTTTAACTTGTGCATTACCTCATTTTGAGCAAAATACTCACCAGATTTGCACCATAGAGCTTACTTGACCTTCAAAGCGTCTTTTTGAGAAAGCAACTGTTTGCAGAAGCCCCTGAAAACAAATCCTGAAGTATTAGTGATCTTTGTAGGCTACTTTGCAGTCTGGAGCTATTTCAATATAAAATGTCTTTCAATAACAGGCACTGTCTCTTCAAATAGTTTCTGAATTCTCTTCATGTGACTCAAATTGTGCATTTCTATATCTTCTTGATCCACAGAGATTAAGTCTTCACTAATTCTTATGTCAACCAATGTCCTTCACTCACAGAAACTTCATTTTATATTTAAATTTTGATATGTGTATGTATATCTTTATATAAGGATATCCTGATTAATAATGTCACCTTTCTTCTTTATAGATGCAACAGAATGCTCTGACTCTTGAAGTCCTCTCCGTGGGGTGTACATATGTACATCCCCTGCTTGTGATCTTCAAACTCCTGATTTGAGAAACAAATACAGAAGCATATGATGAATTGTACTGGCCAAAATTCAGAAATAATAAAAGAAATATGTAATTTAGTGGGTGAATTGAAGAAAACTCCATTAGCATGATCTGTCTAGTCACAAATACAAAAACAGTACAACAAAACTTTAGCTGATTATTGTATTGGTTTATTGCTGGGAAAGTATTTTCTCTGCCTTGCTATCCACTATGGACTTTCTCTACAGTAATAATAACATATTACAGCAAGTGAGAGCTCTGTCTGGGAAACACGTCTCAATCTAACCATGCCTTCTCAACAAAACTGTCCTGCAATTAGTCTGTCAAAAGATGGGATAGTGTGCTTCTCTGACATCTGTGGCTAGTAATGTTCTGAGCATTGCTATTACACCTCAGTCTTTCCAGCATAGTCCACTATATAGATATGTGTGTGTGTGTGTGTGTATATATATATACTTAATATACATAGATATATACACACTATATATATACTACATATATGTATGTAAATATATATCTATCTCTGTATGTGTGTGTGCAATGTATCTACACTCTTTAGGGCAGTGGACTGTCAAGATCTGTATTATTTCCAAAGTTCCAGTGGCTTAATATGTTCCCTTCAGACAAGACTATTCTGGAGAAATTGACTGTGAAATAAAGAAACACAGAATAACACTTTATTCTTGAAAGAAGTTGCAGATTGGGGAAAAGCTGGTGATTACAGTCTCAGTGTTCTCATAGTCTATATGAACACCATTCTCAGCTCTTTGTGTTTGCTACATTAAATCAGAAGACTCTTCTAGGTGTCTTCAGTGACTATTGTATCATGCTTTTTTTGAGCTATCCAAACACATAATGAAGTCTCTTCCCCCTTCCAGTTTCCATGGGGGAATCTCCATACTACAGCTCCAGCAGTGTCAGATCCTGAATGGAGCTGTTCAAACTCAGTGGTCCTGTTAATGGCAAAGTGTTGTTTCATTAAACTCCAGTCAGGAAAGATAGATGGTCCCTGTGGGCAGAGTCATAGCTACTCAGACATGGCCTGCTCACCAGGTTCCCTTTTACTACAGGTTCCGGAAGTTCAAAGCTACACCAAACTCAGTTGCAAGTAATGAGCTCCAGGAAACACATCTCCACCAAACTGGTCATCCTAGGGACAACTGATACCTGCTTTTTTCCTTCTTTCTCAAATTTAAAACAAGGATTTTCTCACACTGTGTGTGATTAGTTATTTTTTTAAGGGAAAACAAACAAACAAAACAAACAAACAAAAACCAACCAACCGAACAACAAACCTAAATCTAAAGAAATATGTCTGCGTTATTTTATAGATTCATAGAATAATTTATGGTAGAAGAGACCTTTAAAAATCATCTAGACCCTAGGTGACCTTCTATTCAAAGTAATGCTAACTTCAACGTTATATCAGTTTACTCAGGAAAAATTCCAGTTGAGTTTTGAATATTTCCAAAGTCTATCCAGGCAGCTCTTCTTATTTTTTTTCCTTCTATGCAATCATAATCTACCTCACTAAAACCTGTGGCCATTGCCTCTAATCATTTCACCAAGTACCTGCAAAGAGTCTGGCTTCATTTTTTTTCTGTAACTTCCCATTTAATACTTGAACACTACAAGTAGATCACACACTTCAGTCTTTCCTTCTTCAATCAAAACAAGTGGACCTTCCTTAGTCTCTGTCCATATATTTTGTGGCCCAGCCTCCAGTTATCTTGGTTGCTCTTTTCATTATACTTGCTCCTGTTTGCCAGTATCTGTCTTGCAAAGGGCGGCTCAAACCTGAGTATTAACTGCAATTTTATTTACATTTTATCAAAAAATCTGCCCCATAATAAAAAAATCTTCCTTTGTGTTTTCACAATTTTTTTCTGCTCATGTAAGCTACAAATCTTCCTAATCCAGCTATTTTATTCTATTTGCTCAATTGCAAGCCTCCTATGACATACAGTCCATTTTTTTTCTCTGTCTTTGGCACACATAAAACATGCCTAATCTCCTCCCTCCCCCAAAAAACTACCAACAAAAAGACCTAGAGGCTGTTTTCTCATTACTGAACTGTTGTTTATTTGTACATTAGAAGCTATGTAGCATTTGGGTAAAGAGATAAAGCTATATGATATTAATATTAGGCTGCTCAGTGAGCTGTGGAACTGTCCATAGCCCATCAGCCAGCTAATTAATGAAAAATTGTGAGAAGAACTTCTGCTATTGCAAAAGGAAGAAAAAACTTAACATAAATTGTTTCAACAATCTTCTCAGGATGTTTGAAAACACATTTTCATGTCACAGGCACTATATATTACAGTGTACACTGAGAGCTGAATTATCCAAAATTACTGATAAACACTGTGTAAAATGGATAGAAATGGATAGAAAATAAATGAAAAAAAAAACAAACTGTGACAAAATCCTTTCCAGCTATGCTAGTCTGATATGTTTTCTTTCTCCCCATATAAAATATGAATCTGCTTTCCATACATGCTGGATTATCCTAGATCTACAATAATCCTAGAAGAGTTTCAAAGACTTTAAGCCACCCTCACTGGCTTGGACTTTTGGCTCCTCCTGTGCTTTTTCATTTGAACAGAGCTCCTGACTCTCTTAGTTGCAAGAATCAGAGAAATTGGAAGATTTTTCTCTTTTTCAGAAACAAACAAACAAACAAAAACCAAAACAAAAACCAAACCAAAACAAAAAACTAGATAGTATATCCAGCTTACAGGCCTATCACATGTGATGACTTTTTTAGATATCTCCCCCAAAACATCAGACTGAAATAGTTCCTCTTGCATGCATTTTCAGGCTACAAAGCAGTCATATCTATATTGTGTAAAAAAAAAATTATATATATATATATATATATATATATATAAAAGAACAAGAGCTATTTCTTTCATGAGGCAAGTAGAAAAGACAATGTAACTCGCAAGAGTGATTTTTTTTTTAATCAAAATTTGAATTGTGTCTAAAATATTTTGTTATTTCTCTAATTAAAATAAGGAGAACAAGATATTTCATCCATTTCTACTAGTCTTTTTTCTCTTTGTCATTAAAATGTTACATTATTAGTAACATCTTACTTCATATTTAAGGAGAGTCGGGATCTTCCGGTTTCCCTCATTCTCTCTGACTCTTCTCTTTGCTCTCAGAGACCTGTTTGGGGCAGTTCTGCTTGGGACTTCTGTTAGTTTGGCTATTTGCCATCCTGCCAGTTTTCAGAGGCCTCTGGGCGTTTCTCTCTTTTTCCTCTCTTCTCTCTCATGGATCAACTATTGGGACCAGGTGCTGCTTCCTGGGACTGGTTGCTCAGTGTGGATGGGGTTTGTGAGGAATTGCATTGAGTATCTTTTATTTTATATTCTATTTCTATTTTATATATCTAAATATAGTAGTAGTGTATAAGTACTTTGTTATTTCATTAAACTCTGTTGATCTCAGTCCAAGTTTCTTCCTTCCCTTTTGATTCTTTCCCTTATTTGGTGGGTGTGGAGAGGGGCGAGAAAGCAGCTATCATGGTTGTATTGCCGGCTTGGGTTAAACCACAACACCTGGTTCATTTTTGCAGCTCTGTAGGTATCACCCAATCACTGAGAATCTCACTGCGGTGTTGCCTGAATATGTCTAAGCATGCAGAGATAAACTGAAGAGAAGTCAGAAAGTTGTGTATCCTGAAAGTCCAGGATACAGAGGTTATAATAAACTGTCATTCAGCCATCAATATCTCTGTCTGCAGAATGTCACAGCATACATTTTGTGCCTTTAATTTGCATTAATGTATTAGTTACATGTTGTTATTAATCATTAAATGCAGTTTTTGTTGTTAATATCATGGTCTGGAATTACACAACCCCTTTTACAGATGAATGACTGATTATCAGTCACTCTTTCTCATGTAGGCTTTTTCTGATCTACTGTCTACCTGTCCAGGCTCAAAAATTAAATTTCATTGAATGAATGTTGGATCTACATATCTGTTTATATCTCTGCTAATATCTGTTTTTTTACATATAGCTATATCTAACACTGGGAGATTTAAATACTTAGTTTTTTAGTATGTTGAATACCTGGTTTTGTGTAATGAAGCATGTCTTTAAGCTCTTAACTTATGCAACTATTTATCTGAGAATTTGAAATAAACAAGAAGAGCTACTGAAACCAATGGTGGCACAATATTTCACAGATATAAGTAAAAACTGTCACGAGAAATTTCATTGCAGATATATGCAATGTATCTAAATGCACAGTGAATATATGTCAGAGCAAGCAACTTGGATCAGCAAATGGTACATCATTTTTGTTTGTTTGCACTACACATGTATGTGATGGACTAAAATTTTAACTTGTCTGGAAATGCTTTTAATGCTTTTAAATACAACTGAAATTCTTGCTGGATCATGCTCATTTCATCAAGATTTTGTAAAGAATATGTTCTCAAGAAGACAATTTCTCAGCAGATCTCAAGAAGCATTCATCATCCCAGAAGAGGCAGCACTAGCAGGGATTTGCCAGATACATGTTCCCCTTATTCAGATCAGGTTCTAGTGCTTCTAGGTTTGATGTCTCAGATGAATTCTGACCTACTGTGACCATGGCTAGATCAAGTCGCTATCTCAATTTTCTGCTTTCTTTTTTCATGAGCTTGGTAACATCTTTGAAAATAGATTGCATCTTTAAACTTCTAAAAATTTTCTAAGCTAGAAAACTTGGGAAAGTATTCTGTACATACCTGGTTTTGATTCTTCCCACTTCTCTAAAGACATCCTCATCAACTTGCTGGAGTTTTAGAAAACCTACTCAATAAATTGAGTAATATAATTTTTTTATTATGTTCAATTTAATAATATTCTGATCTCAGATGGTCCCATAGCAAAAAAAGGTGTAGTTAAAACACAAAACCAACTCATAGATCTGAGAATTGAAAGAGCCTGACATTTTTCTTTTTAAGTAAATACCATATTTTAATTGCTGCAGCCCCAAGGTATCTATAAAGTCACGCACTGACAACTCCTGTGGATTTTATGAGGCTGTTTATTCTGTTGATCTTGAAAAAAGTTTATTTAGGAACTGCTGGTGCTCCTGATGCTTACATCACCTGTAAGCTAGAAAGCATCTTTCTAAAGAAGGAAAGAAGTTAGAAATATTTCACCTGCAACAAACAAACAAACAAACGAAAAACAAAAAGGAAATACGAGGATACAGTCAAAGTGAGGAGTTGGTAAGAGTGTAGAGACAGCTCCAGCATGAGTTGTTGGCTGGCTGTGCCAGTCAACCCCAATTTTTAGTGTTTGGTTTGTTTTTTTTTTTTTCCATTTAAGACAACAGGGACATCCTTTTTGACTGCAAAGAGGGACTGTGGGTACTTTATATTTTATTTTATTTTCTAATTTCTCCATTTGTAAAAACAGATGAATAATACCCTCAAGGTCTTTTTATTAGCTTTTCAGGGTTGCAGAGATTTTTGCAGTCTAATGATGCAGGCCTTGCTGTATATAACATGAGATCATGACACCATTGAGCATACGCATTTTAATAAATATCACGTTCTAGGAATTAATTTTAGTAAGAGGATCGATTTCTAGACAGTAGGGGTGTCATCCTATGGATTTTATAAATTATGTTAGCTAAACCAAATCTATGATGTAATTTGCACTCTGCCTGGGAAGCAGTGTTACCAATAGTGTTTATGAAGATTTGATATGTAATCTTTAACAAACAATATTTTTAGAAAGTATGTGAATACCATAGCAGCACACAGCTAATGACAACTCAGAGTTATGTACTGAGATACTTCAATGTCTAATGTAATGGGAGTGTCCCATTTTAAAAGGATTTAAAGCAGGTACTTTCATTATTTGTTTTTCAAACTAAGATTTACTATCCAATGTTTTATACAAACAGTAATATCTATTTCAGTTGTATCTGATTGCTTTCCACAGTTGCTTCTATTTTCCACAGTTTAATGGGAGATAGCTCTATTATTACTTAACAGAATAAGTACCATCCATACCTTTCCTCTCCAAAAAGTATAAGCTTCAACTTTCCTAATCAACTGAAACCACAGTCACTTCTAGATAGCAAGCTGAAACCTTATAATGGAGGATATTTTCTAAGGCATAAAAAACCCAATTACATCCCATTTAGAGTCAATTGGAATTTGAAGCCTTTCATTTATTCCTTTTAAATCTTCTGCTAATGTATATGTTTGGCATTATTAACTCACACTCTTTTCTATTTGATACAATCCCATGAAGATCAATCAACCAGGAAGGATGTGGTAGACCCTAGCTGTATGGAGTAAAGGACATATTGTCCTTGCAATATAAGAATCAAAGATGAGACTGTGTAAATGAAATAATAGATTTTACTTTCATTTATTCTACCATCTTGGTCATGATCCAGAAAAGTACATAAGCACATGCTAGGATATATGCACATCATATTAAAGTAAATGAGGCATAAACAAACACATAAAGTTGAAGAGAGGTTAATATATGAGACTTTAGTTTTTTAATTACTCTTTCAAAAATAGAGGAAATAAATAATTTTGCCAGACTTCAGACCTGTTTGGTAGTTGGAATGTCAGGAAGTTTTGAACTACTCAGATAAACCTGGGAAAAAAAGAGAGGATTATTCACAATGACTAATGATGAAGTCAGTCCATAGTTGTACCATTATAAAATAGACTGAATAGAAGAAACTAAAACTTTGGAAATATCTATAAGTAGCATCTAAGACTATACTCTGGTACTCAGTGTAAGTTAAACATCGGTTCTTATGTTAATTTAGTATTTACCTAATTAAATTATCTATTACTACTTTAAAAATCATCAAAGCACTGAGTTTGCAAAGAAGTGACTTGGTGATCTTGTAGGAAACATTTTGTCCTTATTGAAGCTAATTATTACCTTTTGTGAAATCCAAAATCATTATTACAAAGCAAGAGGTCTGGGATATGTTTGTTGTTCTGTTAACTTGAAAGAAAATTATACTATTATTCACTTGTGACTTCCCAGAGAATAATCACACCCAGGATGGGCAAGAGGGCATTGTGCAGTAATAACTGCAGACATAAATATGGAAGATTTTTGTCTTTGGAAAAAAAAAAAAAAAAAAAAAAAAAAAAAAAAAAAGGATTCCTCCAGAAATACACTTTTTATAAAATTCTACTTTTAAAAGACATTAAAGATTTTGTACTGTGCTATAAATGGAGATCTGTTCTATAAGCTGTACCTCAACAAGATGACAACGGTTATCATGTCAAATCTCAACAGGCCACCTTTACTTCTGTTCACCTAAGTTAAAAAATGCCACTGTAGCAGAATGAAACATAGCCTTTAATATTACTTTCTTTGGTCTAGGCTTCAGTTATGCGCAAGAGATTCCTGTAAATGTAAGAAATCCCAGTTGATTTGGTTTAATTCACCCTCTCTCCTTTAGACTTATTGTCAGCTGGGAGTTCTTCCAAGAAGAAAGAGATGTTATTTTGTGTTTTTATTTCTGTCTTTGTCAGATGAAGGAAGTCTAGCATCATATTTAATACCCCTGCCTCAGATACAAACATCCATAGGTTTTGTATGCAATATACTATGGAGCTACACTGTTCCTCGAGGCGTGGCTTTGGGACTGATACAGCTCAACAGCTCTATGTCCCTACCAGGAGTCTCTCAGCTTGAAGTACCTCTAGGATTTCTGCAGAAGCTTTATTTATAATTCAGGAAACACATATCTCTTTATTTGGCTCACAGATCACTTGAAATTGTGCACGGAAAGAAGATGATGAACATCTCAGTTTTGTTGTCTCCTTGTCATCACTTCTATGCTAAATTTTAATGGTTTGTTGTTGTTGTTTTTTCTTTTCATGGAATCTGACATTCTGTCTTAAAAAATGGAATAAAAAAGGGACTAACTCCGCTAATAGTTTGAAAAGCACCTTTATCCTTCTTGGTGTGCCCAGCTTGCTTTTCTGTTCTTTCTCAAGGGTGTGATACCTCTATCACACTACTTAACAGAGATTTGCATGCATCACAGGAAAAAAAAATAGTACATTATGGCTATGAAATAGAATCTGTCCAGTGGTATATGGTCTCCACTGTACCTCTGTGAGATTCTGCTTTGGCACCAAAGTGTTATGTCTCCTGAAACCACCTACTTTCAAGCCTTATTGGTTAAGAAGAACTAGTTTGCCTTCGCCCTTGTCAGATTATAAGATTATGAGGACTACGGAAATCAATGAGAAGTGGGAGAACTGGTTAAGACACACAACAAGTTTTTCTCAAAAAAAAACCGAAACAAAACATTTTTTCCTTCTGTTTTTTCTTCAAGTCTGCTTTTTACAAATAAAGGGAACAACATATTTTGATGTCAAAAAGAAGGTACTTGTGTTCAGTGAAGATTAGGTGGTTCCTGTTCACTAAGCATCTGCAAAAAATGTTATCTCTGATACGTAAATTCTAACTCTGGGTGTTCTGTTCCATCTCTAAGTGACAGAATAGGCTCCAGGAACCGTGTCACCCTTTGCACTACAGAACAGCTCTGGTCTCTTGTGTTCACAGCAGGTATATCTATAACAGGCATGTGAGACATTGTTGCTCTAACTGCTCAGCATGTTTTGATAGCTTTCATGCACATTAAAGACTGGACAGTTTGGCTTTTTTTTAGGAGGAATTTAATTATTTTTTTTTAAGCTTTCCTTCCCACTTTTTTTTCTTCCCCCCACAGGGATTTATAAATAGCATCCACAATCCACATGACATGAATTGCAAATGTAATCACCATCACGAAGAAAGGTTAAAAATCTCAGAAGTGTTGGGATCTGCTACTTTGGCAAACAAAGGCTGCAATGTTCAAGGGGCAGAAAGCAGAGCAAAAGGTTTTGTTGCCCTGTGGGAAAGTGCTGATCATTCTTTAAACTGATGGTAGAGAAGCCAGTAGACTTTTAGTAGTGTGCAAACCCTGTCAATACGGAATCAAAGGGGATCTTCTGTTCACCTTGTCATTTCATATACCTAATTCTTCATTTCAGCAGCTACTTACAGATTGGCATTTGAGCTTTAATTGATACCTAGTGTGTAGCTAAAGTCTACCTAAGTAAAAGTTATTGTTGATTGTGCTCAGGAGAAACATTTTTGTAATTTACTGTGCACTTCTGGGAAATGAAAGCATTATAATTGTCACAGAAAAGACACATGCAAACATGTTTCTCTTTACCTAATTTACTGTTATGATGGACAGACATCTCAATACAGCTGTAACATGGTCAGACTGCGCAAAAGAAGAAATCAAAGATGTGTAGTTCATGTTTTAAGGGTAACATAAATCAGTGTCACTCTGCTGATGTTAATGTATTCCCATCTATCTACATGAGCTAAAAATCTATGCCACAAACCATCTGTCACAACTTATACTTTGAATATCCAGTGGGTGTTTGGCACTGAATGTCCAGTTTGCTATAGATTATGTTTGAAGACACTCATTTTCAGACCAAAGATGTGCTTAAACTGAGATGAGATTCTAATGACCCTCAGAGAATTGTTCTTTTCAATAATCTAAAAATTTTAAGTGTGATAAATACCTGATGCAGAAGGCACGTCAAAGAATATACTTCAGGAGATGAAATCTGTTTGTACAGTAGAAGGGATTATCTATCATATGTTTCTATACAATTTGTTTAAATTCTTTCAAAGACTGTGTAAGTAGTGTTCCATAATGTTCACATAAGATTACAAAGATCACAAAATATAACACAATACATAAATTCTGCTTTACTTAAAATTACCTGGTGCCTAATTTTTTCCCCTTTAGTATGAAATTAATATATTATTCAAAGTTCAATATTAATTTGTAACTAGAAAACAATGTTTGCTACAATTATTGCTGTCATACTTTGTAATGTGTGCTAAAGAATATTTTTCAGATAAATAATTCCATTTTTACAATGTTTTCTGCATCAAACTCCTTAAGCTCAAATCCATGTCTTTGAAAAACATATTCATTCTTTTTTTTAAATGCACTCTTTTTTTTAATGTTTTGATATAAAATATTTCTGCTGTTTAATGCAATAGTGTTTATATAGATATATAAACTTTTTAAATTATTTTCATTAACAGCATGAAAACTCATAACAATCAGGAAACTTATAGTTTGAAACATAATCTTTTTTCTCTTTGATTCTTTTTTTTTCTCTCTGTTCAGTGCATTACAGAATGGAAATGTCTACTTTCTTTTGCTTTCCTCCTTTTCTTCTAAGTCCTGAAAATTTGTGGCTTAAAGATTTTAAAACAAAACTCAGCCACTGCTACATCAATACGAAGTAGTAAAAAAAATGACAGTACTTCAGTGTCACAATATTGATAAAACACAGGTAAAATACCTGGGACTCCCAGTTTATGATCTAATGAAAACCTGGGAATGCCACTTATATCACTATTTGTCACATAACAGCATGCTAGACTTTTTAATTTTTCACTTTTTCCATAGAAATAGTGTTTAGAAAAATGATCATGTGTGTGTTGGAATGTTTACGATTCTGCTGCTTTTTTCTGTGTAGTTTGGTTAATGAAGACACATGTTAACCCCTAGTAAAGGGCCTAAAGACTGTTGGTGTAACACTGTACTCAGTTCACAGCAGCTGAAGGTTTTGACAAAGCTTTTGGTAGCGTAATTTATCTTCGCTAGTTGTGTTTCTTGAAGCAGCAGGTATATGTGGGGAACAGTGAATTTTATATTGCAAGAATTAAATTAAAAGAACTATGCAAAGAAGATTATTATTTTGTGGGCCATGGAATAACTGAATCCTTCATCTTATACAAGAAAATGCTGCCAGTAGGCATTAAATACTTAGAAAGGATATCACAAATTTGCAGATCCTATTGTTTCCTAGTTAAAATCTGTTTACCCAGAGGCATTCATGAGAATATTTAACTACTTTTGGAGAGTGATTTTTCTTCTACTAAATTTATCCTTTATTTAATTACAAATAACTCTGACCCATGCTTTGTAATACTTAAGAGAGTGTGCTGTTGTCACTGTCAGGTGTCAATATGCTGTCAACATCAGTGGCATCAAAAACTAGAAAATAAGGTCAGGAAGTTGAAAACTGGCTCTGGATCAGTGCAGATGCAAGGACATCTTGTACATTCCTCATGAGTATGATTACTCTTACACATCACATGATTACATTAACTGACAGGGGATAAACAGCTTAGAAAGACAAATTATAATGATGGATAATGATAAAGTAACACTTCTGTTTATACATGATGGTCCACGAACACCTCAGCTGGACAGACTGCATTAAACATAATTTGGAGGAAGACATAAGATAACGCTTTGATACACATTGTGAGTCAATCACTTCAAAAATTTGGTTTGGAAGGATGTCAGCCTGGTCAAAGTTATCTTAGGTTGTCTTCACAGTGTAGCACTTCCAGAAATCAGCACTATTTCAACACAGTAAGGATAATTAGAAATGTCACTGATCTTTTGAGCAGGAGTGAAGCAGGAAAAAAATGGGGCCAAGAACATAGTTAAAGGGAATGACTGTTCATGAGGTGCTTTTCAATAATATCTGGACCACAATGAATCAGATGATACTGCTGATTCAGTCATGCTTGACACACTACAAACTCAGCAAACAGCAGTTGTTGCACTCTACTCATGGTTACCCACTCGCTCTCAGAAACACTGTGCCTAACGAACCTGATTACACAATGGTTAAAAGGTCAAGCCTACTGAAGAATCTGAGCTGTGTGAATAGACAGGGAGAAAAGAAGGAAAATAGGCAGAAACAGTGTGCACTATCAACATAAATGGAGAAACAGAGCAGAAAAGGAGACTGAAGGAGATAATGCAATTTTCTGCCAGCTAGTATTGCATTCCAGGAGAGGAGCCACCAGCGTTAAACTCTGTCCTCAGAGAAACAACATGATGATGGGAAAAAAGCTACTTGTGGTTAGGGAATTGAAGGAAAGAGGTTGATGTAGCAAAAATAATATGAGCCATTAGAAAGCTTAGGGCTTTCTTACAAAAAAGAAAAAACACAAAAAATAAGTTATTTACACTTTACATAGCAAAATTCGGTTCAGATTTCAGAGATACAAAAAAAAAAAAAAAGAAAAAAAAAAAGAAAAAAGAAAACTATGATTGTGCTAAGCAAGCTGGCATATTTCAATCTTCCATAACAGCAGTGAAAAACCAAGAGTTTCACTTTTCAGCAAAAGCGCGTACATACACATAGCCAGAGGATCACAATGTAAAGGATTGTAATGCAATTAAATAAAAATATTTACTTCAATCACTCCTCCAAATTGAAATGGAAGAGTTTGTTGATTTGGTTTTTTTTTGTTTGTTTGCTTAGTTTTCAAATCAGGAGGCATGCATTTATTCTGATATGTTGATATCTGGAGTGAATCTATTTTGCCATAAAAACAGTCTCTTCATTTTTCTCTTTAAAAGTGAACAAGGCATCGACACTGGGGATATTGCTGAAATTCAGCACCTTCTCAAAGACTTCCATCCAGTTAACAAAGACTATTTAATTATCATCCTCTACATACATGAGTCAATCAGTTATACATATTACGTGTCTGTGAGAAATGTTTATGTGTCCCAGTGTGTTCCAGAGGAGTTGTGGCTAGGGGTAGAGAAAGTGATACAGTTAGAACTTAAACCTCTCATGAAGCTGATTGATGTCAACTGAGTCATGTAGTCAAGACCTTCTGCTTACAATGGTCTATGAGGCCAAATACCACAGCTTTGTGGCATATCATTAATTAATGTTCCCTTTTTCATGGCACTTTATAATTACCCTGCTCCTCCTTGCAACAGGAGCAAAATTCAGATTATGGGAGAGGTTCTGTTAACCAGTCCTGAGTCCCTACACAGCAGAAATTATTTTTGTACCTTATAGTACGTATGAAAAATTTGGATGAATGTGCCTCACTGGACCCTACCAAAATAATTTCAATCTTCATAAAGCAGCCTTTCACCAACAAAACAAGTAAAGCTTCAGCAAGTGAAAATTCATTTTTATCTCCAAAATCATTGGTAGAATAAAAGCCCATTTAATGCTCTGTGAATTTGCAGTTTACTTCAGAGGAACTTGCAGGTTGCAGACACAAAACCCGTAATGCAGTGTAGCTAAGCAATGCTTGATTGCTACAAGTACGCCAACCTTTTATAAACTCTTGAGTGAGCTTAAGGTTATATATTTGGCATTGCTTGCAAATCACTAAATATTCCAGATCCCACTAGTCCTGTACTGTCCAAATCCTAGTTTCTACAAATTAGATTCCTAGTGCTAAATTCAAAACAACACAAGGTGAGGGAGGGAGGAGAGGCACATGGCTGGAATTACAGATTTCTTACATAACTCGTACCTGGAGTGTCAATCTTTGCCTGCTTTCCAAGACAATAAATCTTTGAATTAACTGTGCTCATGAGCACTTCTATAGAAAACCAGCTCTAGTTCTTGTTAGCTGCTTTAACAAAATTAAGTGAGAGGGGAAAAAAAATCACAGAGTAGGAAGGCAGAAAAAAGCTGAACCGGCATATATATTTTAGTGCACACAAATTAAAGAGTTTAAAAATTGTCTTCACTTAATAACAACCTGAACTGTTTGAAATAATCGCAATTCAGCAACAGAGATAATGATATGTTACTTTACATAAATACCTAATGACTTTAACATGAGGAGTTAACTATAATGTAGTGTCATATGAAAATATAAAAGCCATTGATGGAAGTTGCAGCAGCAATCCAATCTCTGAAGTTCCATTTTATAGGCAGCTGAAGGTTTTTTCATTAGTGATGGGTGCAGAAGCATGTTAATTCACAATAAACCTGATAAATACCATTGTGTATATCTTTTTGAAATGCAAACAGTGAAGAGGAAGAAGTATCAGTGTTTTTCAGAAAGCTCTAGTGCCAAAAGTATATTTTTTGAATGTCAAAATAGAAATAAATGTTGAAAAGCTCTATGAAATATTTTCTAATACCTTTCTGAAGCTTTCAAAGTGACACACACAAAGAATGAAAAAAATTTTCAGTGCTTATCTTTAGTTATTTTATTGTCACAGATGATAGGTTCAACTTCATTTCATATTCAAATATTGGTGACCAAATAAAGGATGCAAGCCTTTCGAATTTGGCATATAAATTTCATCAAGGATAAAAAAATGCAGTACAGTATAATAACATACATGCATGTATTCAAATATATATGGAGGAAGTTATTATGTGTAAAATAGTTATAAAGTAATACATGACAGTAAAGATTGTCAGTGTTATGAGTTATAACTAAAGTATTTGGATACATTCTTATTGTAATTTAAAAATGTTTTTACTTAATAGGAAAATTTAAAAAGGAGAAATGAAAAATTTAGGATAATTTAATTTAATTAATATCATTATTAATTTAAAAAAATAGACATGTATAACTCTTAGTTATTTTCAAGTTAGATTTCAAGAAAACTTCAAGAAAATACTCACATTGAGTTATATATTTACACAAGAATTTGTATTTTACAACTTAATGAAATATGACTGAGCATCTTGTGCTAGAGCCAAAATGTTTAATTCTTTCACCTGTCATATAGTGAAGGGTTAATCTTGTCTAAAGTATAAAATAAAAAGGGAAAATTATACAATTCATTTGACAAAGTGTCACAGCTCTCAAATTCTATGTTCCTTCACATTACATTGGTAGAAATATGCAAAGCAGACGCAGTGGCCAAAAACATAATGAAAGAAACATGGACCTGCGCTAGCACTTGTACTTTTTCTTCTTTAGGAACTCCACATTGCCAGAGTCTAAATAATGAAAAATGTCTTGGGAAATAGAAAGAAAACAAAAAGACCTGGCCTTCCTATTATTGATTTTTCTTACTCTGCTATATTTGTCTATAGGAAAGCATATTCGCATATTCTCCTGTACGACTACCTGTACTGTTCTACCACTGTCAGCAGGACATGGGGCATGATGGGGCATGATAAACCAGATTCCAGAATCAGTATCACTATTTGAGCTGAGCAGAGGGCTGAAGTACAGTTTCATGAGGGATTTCAAGAACCTGAAATTTAGTTTCATGCTGTCTAGGAACAGAAATTTCAGAAAAGTAAATCTAAAACTCAGTAAGTTCTAATAATTCTGGACTGAAGGAAATATTTCATTTTAATAAAAAAAATATATTTTCTTGATTTCCTTTGTAGGATACAAAAAACCCACAAAAAACTAACTAACAAACAAACAAAAAGATTTAAAAAAGGCAACTACTAACGGTACTAACTGAAACCTATGTTTTTATCTAGCCAGAATTCCCTCTACTAAAGAAATTATGAGAAAGTCAACCTTACATTTTAACTGATCTAGACTGTAGAAGAAGCACCTGTATCACGGAATCACATTTTTCTAAATGAATCACTTAGATTCCTCTGGTTACCACTGTTTAATACCGAAGAAGTATGATTCTTAACAGCACAACAACAAGGCCATCTTGCTTACAATGGCATCAAAGTCAGGAAAGTGCAAATATAAAATACAAAATTGGAGAAAATACACATACTTGCATTGTTTGTGGCTTAGCTATTTACCACTCTGCAAAAATCCTCCTTGTTTTTAGATGACTCTTGAGGCTACTGTCCCATTTCCCTTGCAACCTCACTGCAACATCGTTTTTATTATACAGTTGTTATTTCAAGTAGTATAGAGAAAGAAATTTATAAAACCTAAAAATTTTGATGAGATTAAAAAAATAAACAACCATGAAAAGTAGTAGAGTTTCCTAGTGTTGTGTGGTCTGAAAGCACATCTTTATGCTCTTATTCCTTCTGCAATATATGGGAATTTAAAGATATACAGGAATGACTACTAGATATGCAAAAGTAGTCCTTGGTTTTGTTTTGTTTTGTTTTTGTTTTTGCAGCTGTATTACTCCGTGTATCTAATATCTGACCCCTAGTAACAAGAAGCAGTTTGAGAAGACTCAGTGTACACATCATTGAGAGCTGAGATTCCAAGAGCTTGAAAGATTAATGAAAGATTGTCAGATTTCCCAGCATCGATATTAAGATTTACCTTTCATACCAACATGACACAAAAGTATGAAAGCTACACTCTGACCTTCATTCATGTAATTCAGCTAAAGTACATCAATCATATTTTCTTTGTTTGGTTGAGTGGAGATCACATTGTTTCATTTTAGGAACAATTTGCCCACAGTGTATTAAGTACAATACCATGCTTCCATGAAAAGTGGTATTGTGCAAAAAAGAGAGAGAGTAGCAGGAAATATTCCTTTCAGGTTTCTTGTCTGTTTGGTTTTTAAAGCTATAAATGTTCTTGTCTGTCCTCTGCAAGTTTATTGTCTTCACACTCAGTCAAAGACAGTATCATGTAATCAGTTTTTACTCAGAATTTTATGTCTCTCTACTTTGAGAGGAAAGAAACAGAGACCAGTTAAAAGATGATTGCTGAGATTAAAAGGAAAGATCAAGTGTCAGAGGCAAGACTGAGAAAGACTGAACTGCCTAAATCAGAAAATGGAATCTAAAACCTTCAGTTCAGTGGCTGCCTGAGTTTCCTAGGCATTAGTGTTTTTCATTGTGTTGCTGCTCAGATCTTAGTAGACAGAGTCCTAACTCTAGTATATTTCTTTTTGAGATTTAAAAATAAGATGGAGGGATACATATGCTGTTCAATGGCATGAATGTCCAAAATGAAAACCTAATGTCTTTTTTTTTGACCAATGCCTGTGACTGTCAGTGCACTTTTCACAGTTGCTAACTAGAAAGAAAAATTTTCTCCTTAGCAAAAGAGGGTCCAAGCCCACATTTCTTATCTCCCATGTGATAGCTCTGTCAACTAGGCAGCAGATAATAGTGTGTGTCCATATCTCTGTGTGTCTATAGACACATACAAATATGCCATACCTGGATCTGTATGGGTTTTTTTGCTGTAAAATTCACTCAAAAGATCTGCCTGTGTGTGTAAGATAGCCCAGAGGGAGATGTCTATTCTAATTATATCCCCGCAGCCTATACTTGTGAGATCTTTTAAGAACAGTGCCAGATCAAACTATAAAATTGACACTAGTCCTTGGGTAGCATACTAACCAATGTTAACTGCCAGGACTTATATCCTCATATATGGTTTAATATCATCAACTATATTGTCAGATTAAAAGACTGAAACACTTAAGTGTTCTTTATTTATGTTTTAACAAAAACGGTGAGTGGGACTGACCTTTTGAGGGTTTTGAGTGTTTTAACATGTGCATCTGTATAGGTCACCCTATGCTTCTGCATAGTCAAAGGATAAAATCAGGTTCAAAGCTCAATTAATGTGTTCTGTTTTGTCTGTGTTTTATGTGTTTTAGATATTTTTGTTTGGATGGGATGAATAGAAACCCTCTCACAATAAAATAAATCTAAATGAACTAGATGGCAAACTTGGGTGTAGTTGTCTACACTATCGGATGAATCCAGACACTAGTCAGGTCTTGTGAATGATTTTATTCTATTTAAGACACCAACCAACCCTGTCATCTAGCCTACTTTCAATGTTGAAATGCTTTCATGTGCACAATGTTTTTGTCATCTAGAAGTGATAAAGCTCTCAACAAAAGATCTAACATGATGTGATACTTTATCTACTCACACTCAAGCACAGACCAGTAAAGGCTTGTTTTTTTCTACATTCAACAAAAAGCTTTCACCCTTCCCACATCCTCCCTCCCCCCTTTTCCCACACCTTATCTTGTAAACATTAAAAGCCCATAGTTACTGTGAACAACATTTAAAATGCATTTGGAGGTATCTAAAATAATAGATGACATTAGCAAAAATTGAATACACTTTCCAAGACATGACCTTATATTTAGTTATTCTCAATGGCCATATAACAAACTTTGTCAAAAACTGAAGAGTTCAACTAAAGAGATATTTTGGCAAGAGAGCATGCTTATTGATATCTTAGAGTCAGAAGGCTGTTAGGAATTGATAAATGGGCCATGTTAAATAGGCACAGGTAAACACTGACATCTACTTTTCTATCTAAATAATTTCACCATGTGTGGTTTTAATGTGCTCCTACAGTTTATTGGACCAGTACCATCCCAAGTTGCACCAGAGGAGGTTTAGATTGAATATTAGGAAAAAATTCTTCATGGAAAGGATTGACAGGCACTGGAACAGGCTGCCCAGGGAAGTGATGGAGTCACCATTCCTGGAGGTGTTTAAAAGGCATTTAGACGAGGTTCTTAAGGGCATAGGTTAGGTTATGGTTGGACTCAGTGATCCTGACAGTCTCTTCCAAGTGATATGATTGTATGATTCTATAATAATCTGTGTTCCTCTAAAGCAATATAAGGAGAGAATCTTCTAGTTGTTTTAGATTACCACTGTTACTTATTAATCAAATGTACTTGTTAACCAAATGCTATTAAAAATTTTCTTCCCATGTTATTTATGCGTGGATAAATTTATCCATTTAAAATCGTCAGCAATGTATTGCTTTGCACCTTGGAGATGACTTCTAAGCCCTTGACAAATATTCTGGGGAGATAAAGAATATTAAATCTGGCCAATGATAAGAAATGAGACGGGACATTGAATCCTCAGTTACACAGATTTAGTTGTTATGGACTTTAACAGAAGGGCAGTAGCATTTATTCTAGGAAATTCTGTCTCTGGAAAACAAAAAACACTTTTGCAGAAGATAAACTTTTATTTTGATGTAACTGAAATGCTGTCTCACTCTGAAAGCAGTAACTTTCTCTGTAGAGATGAATATGTTTGCTGACACAGGCACCTAGACATTCCTTGCTATTGTAGACATAGTGAAAGATAAAAATTTTACATTTTGACTTGTTTCTTGCCTATATATCACTGTTATTTATGATTTATATATTATTATTCTATGATTTTGCTATTATCATATATACTATAATGAACAGCAAGTATCTCATGGAAAAACAGTTTAAGTGCACAACAAAGCAAGAAAGCACAGCCATTAAAAGAAGAAAGCAAGATTAGAAATTAGATCGAGTACATCCAGGCTCCATCCCTATGTCTAAGTCCATTCAAAATATGACTACATTGCCTCTTGGGTTTAGTTGGGCTTGATTCTCCCTAGTTATGTCTAGAGGGCTGCAAAGATCCTTACCTTCGGCTCTTGCAAGCTTGGATGAAAATTAGCTAACAATACTGTTAAAAATGCATTCATTTTTGGCACCATTGCACACAGTTTCTTTCCAGAAAATTAATACTGTAATTGTAATCTTGGAGGTCTGAACTGTACATAGGGAAAGATTTTTCACATCATCTACATATTATAAAAAACAAAACAAAACAAAACAACCACAAAGATGCAGAAGTTAAGAAAGCTTCCTGGAATAAATAGATTTGAGAGTGATGACTTCTGCTTAATTTGATTTTTTTTCTCTGAATTTTGTTCTGCAAGAAACATGGGAGGGAAGGATGCATAATGTCTCTGAGAGCTGTTGGTTCATTCTTCCTTCATATTATCTTTGTGTTATTTGAATTCAATTCATGTCTAAACTTCACAAACACAATGTTTAGAGATTTTCTTTCTTTCAAATAAGAGCTAAGAATACAGAGAAACAGATAATAGCTTCTTGGAGGTCAGGAAATGATCTGTCAGTAAGTATTGGCAAAAACCAAACTGCTGTTACAACTGTAAGCCGATGCAGGTCAGCAAAGTGATACTCAAGCCTGTTTGACTAGATCTCCATTCACCAGTTTAAACACATATCTGAAATGCAGGCAGCTGCTTTGGAGATATGTAAAGTTAGGAGTGTGAATCTGTAGCTGTAAGAATTCTTCATCTAACATTCTAAGCTTTCTCTTATAATAGCTGTAATGGGTGCTTGGGTATAGAGTCTGAATAAAATGATAGTACCACAAGATATTTTCCCTGTCATTCAGTGATTAATAAGCACCAATAGATTTTTCTGCTAGAAATTAGTCTGATCCCTTTCTTACTATATCATCAATAACTACTGCCTTGGTCTACTCTTGCCAACAGTTACACAAACAATCCCTCTAGAATTACAGTATGAGCAAAGAGATTACAAAGGTAACTTGTATAACTCCCCTAGATTCTTCTTGATATTAAGACATATGATCAAAGAGTTTTGGGTTTTTTTTTTCACAACCATGCCTTTATCATGTGTTTTGCTAGCTTAACTCTTGCAGCTAAAAAACCCCACAAGAGCAATTGCCATGTTGAGGTCAGTTTTTCTTCTGATCATCTTCCAGCTGACTGTCTTGACTAGAAACTAGTTCCCTTGAATTTGATACAACTAATTTACCAGACTTCACTAGAGACATTCATCTTCAACAAAAAAGGAGTATTTCCCTTTAATCACTCACACACATCCTTGTTTTATTTCTTTGTTCTCTATCTGCCTATGGAATTAATTAAATTAGTTGCTTCAAAATAAACCTATGAAAGTAGTTGAGATGTATTTTTTTCCTTAGAGCAGCAAAATGGTTCCTAGGATTGTTGAGTGATAAATGCGTATATTTACCTTTTCCCTGAAACTCTGTAACCAGAGATGAGTAACTTAAGCATTTTCAGATTTATGTAAGATGTTTGGAGTTACATGCAAAAACAAGGCTGTAGCTTTTGAATTCCTTTGCATGTGTAGTCTCACAGTTGAGGTAAATCAGCATTTGCAAATGAAAAATTTCTGAAGTGTGATTTGAAATTGGAAATATTTCTCTGCAATGTGTGCTTACACTGTTGTTTTATATAAATTAATTCACTTCATGGAAATCCACACTACAGCATAATAAAAGAAAAACTTGTAGATTAAACAATGTGTTTCCTAAATTCTGGCATTCCTAAACAGTATGATTAATTATAATTGTTGATGGGTGTAAATTTGGCAAAGAAGGTAATATACATGGGAAAGCCTGTTAGAAAATCAGGTTAGAAACAAACACATCTGTACTCTAAACAAGATAAATAAGACTTTTGCAGTATGTAAAATTACGTGTATATATAGCACTCTCTACTTAGTTTAAATTAAGCATTACAGAGTTTTAAAGCATTAAACTGCAAGGACCATACTAACTACACATAGTAAGAACTTATTCAAACGTTAAGGCTACACCTTTGATAAAATTTTATTAGAAATCTGCTCATAAAACTTTGATTTCTTGGAATGTAAATTCAAATAACAGCCTATAGTGATTTTTTTAAAATGCTAAATTAGAAATTGCCTTGTAAAATGTAACTGCTGTTTAATGCATAATAATATTTCATTTAAAACTTCCTATAACATGTTGTGGTAGTATTTAAATAAAGAGAAAAATTTATTAAAACAGTTCCTCCAGTGACTTACAATTTTAAAAATAAATTGTCTTCTGTTTAAATATGTGAACTATTTTGGCAGAATGTTTTAAACAGAAAACTAATGGAACACAGCTGTTCAAAGTTAAATAAGGAAAAAGTCACCATGTGGCTTACTTCTGAATTTTTAGAGAGCCCACTACAGAATGGCATTGACTATCTACAATTTGAAATAAAGTTAACTAGATATTGTCTGTCCCACTCATTATAAGACTCCTTTATTTTCATTAGTGTTACCTCTTTTTCTTCCATTCCATTAATGTAATAATATTTTAGTAAAATAAAATAAAATTTAAAAATCCTGTCTAAAAAAGTACACACTTATAAATGCTGTGCTTTCTTATATTTCCTTCCAAGTTTGTTTTTGTGGGTTTTTTATTTGTTTGTTTGTTACTTTCAATTTTCAGTTTTGTCATTTAAACGTATTAGCCTCAGTAGGTCTTAGAACATATTTTGTGGGTCTCAAAAAAACTTACATCAAACCTGATGATTGAAAAGAAACCAGGAAGTGGAAGAAAAAAGAGAGCCAGCATAATAATAGTGATAAAAACCGTTGTATAAGAAGAATGCCACAAATATTTGCAGGAGCATTTACTGTACATATCGTAAATCATAGGCATCATATAGAGTCCTGACTTTTTCCAGTAATCTTTTCAATACCATTGAACTTTCCTGATTCAGCCTTCAAAGAGCAGAGACGACTTCTCTGAAGGAGCACAAGAAAGTAAGAATGCCCTAGTGAACTTAAAACAGAGTATAATATGGTATGTATAGTTTGCAGCTGCAGCAGTAGTACATAAGTCCACATTCTGTCCATGAAAGTATATTCTGACTTCCAAGCCAAAACGGTAAAATGAAGTTTGCTGATGTAAATAAAACATTTGCTAAACTATTGTCCAGGTGCACAGCACTCATAGATAATGTAACCCCGATCTCTTTTTGAGCTCTGTTTTAGTAGAATTACTCCAGGTTGTCTCCGCTTTCATTCTAAATTTAGAATTCCTAATATAACATGAGCAAAGGTAAGTTTATAACTTTACAATCTGCCCTGAGTAACTGATTATATGAAGATGGAACATCTGAAGGTCAGACAGTGAGTCAGAAAAGACTCTGGTAAGGGAATGTCAAATGCAACAGACGGAGTAGTTACAGTGGTGCACCAAACCACAGTTTCTTTTATGAATTTGTACTGTCCATTTGTCCCAAAATTTGTGTTTGTGTAAAGGAGTGTCAATAGATATTTTCTGACAATTCCAAATTAAATTAATCATTATAACATCAACCCTGGAAGGAGGAGTACAGATGCTGGAGCAAGCTTAATCTAAATCAATAGCCAGAGAGCAGGATTCACTCATTCATTTTACACTTAAAAGTAGCTTGCAGTTTCTCATATGGCCAGTAGAAACAGTGGGGGGCTTAAAAGTATCAGGAAAATCTCTCAACTTGAAGTTCTCAGTTTTTTAAAAAAGGAAAAGGATAGAAGCCTTACAAAGAGTTTTGTGGTAATTCATCTACATTTTCAAAACTAACTAAACACAGAAAGCTTCTATCTCATATATCAATTGGGGCTTATTTAATTATTTATTATAGAACATACTCAAATCACATGTCAAAAGCAACAATGATCAAAAATAATGTAGTGTTCTATGTACTAAATCTGAAATGCACATTAATGGAGCACCAGCAAGTTTGACAAAATGCCATGGCATAATTATTTGCTAATTAGCAAGTGTAGTCAAACATGTAGGATTTACTGCTACTTACATGACTTTTCACTGTAGAACTCAAAAAAGGAAATGATAATGATTTAATGCTTTAAAGACAATTCTTTCTGGTTTTGGTTCATCTGTTCAGATAGTTTCAAAATGACATTGTATGCTGAACCACCTCATGTTTATGTCATCTTTTATTTCATTTTGAAATCTCTCCAGAGTTCAAAATACAAAATGACAAAGACACTAAATTGAATAATAAGTGTATGTTACAACTGTGTGTTACTATGTCTAGCGACAAGATCCTAATGTCAAATCTTTATTGCAGACCACATTGATCTATAATTGCTACAAACTATTAACTTTTCATATTCACACAGTCTTTGGGAATAAATCACTGCATCATTCATCATTAATATAAAACATGTGGTATGGAAAAGTAATTCTGCCTAGAAATGTAGTAAACTGTTGTTACCTTTAATTCTGACAGTGGTTTTGATATTTAAAACCAAAGATTATAAACATTACTTAATTTCCTTGTTCTTGAATGAAATAAAATGTAAATCTGTGTTAGAAGAACTTTTCTGAACTTTGAAAGGAGTGATATGATGAGCTGTATTTTTCAGCTTGCAGAACAATTGCAACTCGATTGTTGAAGGTCAATCTAAAGATAAAAGGATGGCATCTTGAAAAGTGTATGTGTTCCAAAACAGAGATAGTACTCAAATAAGTTGAGAGAATAATACATTCAAATACTATTGTAATTTTTTGATGGAGAGCTACAAAGCATTTTATCAACAAGGAGACATCAGATTTCTTCTAGCATGGAAGGAAGCAACATTTGGGTGTGATTTCACACCACTGCTTTCTGCAGTTCTCAGTTCTCTATAGTTCTCAGTTCTCTTTAGTAGCCCAATCATTAGGACAAGTGAGACTGTGTATTCAAAGAAACAAGGTAATATAAAAATAAACATACTGCAGGTATGTCAACTGGATTTTTTTTTTTAAATGGTGACATCCTGTCCTTAGAGAAAGGTCCAAGAGATCCTTAATATCTCCAGCTCAACAAGAACTCTGCTTTTCATGTTGTCTGACCACTGGCATGTCCAACCAATCTGTAGATTGTAAGATTTGTATACTGACTCGGTGCAAATATGTCAGCTCCTGATAACCCAACAAAGCCACCAACAACTCTTGTGGATCTTCTAATAAGCACTGATATGATCTCACTTTACTCAGCTTAACAGGATCACACCACAGTTTAATGCTTGCATACCTATACAATTACATATATAATGTAGACCAGATCCTGTTACATGTTAAATGAAGACTGTGAGCAGTGAAATTCCACTGTCTGCGCTCTGCCATCTAAATGTACCTTAGTAAGCAATTAGTAATTTATTCTTTTTTAACAACATTATGTCTTTAAACTTTGAGGCAATGTAATTTAAAGCTGTGGTTTGAATTAAACAGCAATTGTATAAAATATTATCTGGTGGGATGAAGTTCCCAAACTGACAATTTTAACCTTTTTCATTGCATGTATATATGTAATATATACTGTCTGTCTCTTTCATTCTCCACTTCTCAAACCCGGTATCTTCAGAAAAACTTTGTGGAGATTCAGAGTACACTTTGCATACTACCTAAACTCCGTAAGACAAATAACAACATACATTCTCAAAAAATGAGGGAATCATAATTAATAAGTTCACATATCTAAGCTACGATGAAAACTTGTCTTCACCATGGCAAAGAAACATGGAGATGGAAGAGAAGAGCATGGAAACATTTGTAGTGTGTTCTCTGATTTTTCCATTTTGGAAGCAGCCATCTTATCACTAAACTGACGGTTTTACAAGCACATACTGAACAGTGTGACTCATTCAGCAATAATGCAAACAGGTCAAGGAGAAGACTTGGAGAACTCATCCATAAGAAACTTAATCACCCCTACCTTTGTTACTGAGTCATCCAGAGGCCTGAGTTCAGTGACTAGTTGCATCAGTGATTAGTTGCATATACCAACATACTCAAGAATGCATTATAGTTGCAAGTTGTGTCCATATACATTGAACTGTTCCCCTGAAAGTTTAGCAAGTATAAAGGAGACTTCAGTTAAGAAGACACAAGTTGCCTATACATTCAATGAATAAAGATCTATTATAGGTAGCTCATAAATGATTGGTGCTGAGAGTCATTGTCTGAAAGATGATGTCTCTTTCCTTTGTTTGCTTTGTGAGCTTTCCCTCAAATGGTTGGATGACATGGCCTTGTTCTCAGAGCAGTAGCTGACCATAGTTTATGAAGCTTTTAGTGAGAGAAGAGGATAAACATGTCAGTACTGGATGTCACTTCCCATAGCAGATAACACATTTTTTGTGCATAGTACAGTAAGAGCTTTGATAGAAATAAATAATTCAGGGCAAAATTTTGCCCATATGTATGCGTACATGACTTCCTTTGAAAACAAAGACAGCCAAACTGTGGGTATCTACAATTTAATTGTCTAGACCAGGGGTGTGAAACCTTCACCAGGGAGTAGAAGTAGCTACATTTATATAGTCCTAAAATGACATTCGTTCCTATGAGGGCAAGCGTGAGGCTGATGTGGCCCCCAGTGAAAATGAGTTTGACACCCCTGGTCTAGACTAAGCGTGAGACCTCGGATGTCTGGGTAGACAATTTAGAAACAACTAAGAAGGACAGCTACCTCCATAGATTTTGAATGGTAAAAGTATCACTAAAAATGGAAGCAGAGTGGATTGCGGACTGTTCTTTGAAGATGCTCTCTCTTTCCATAGATCTAATGGGAATGATGACACATTACAAGTCTATCTTTAGGTGTCTATACTTACATAAAGTAAGTTCCACCTTCAGTGTCTCATGATTTTGAAATGCCTCCTCTAACACTTCCCCAAAATGTTCACTAAAAATATAGCTCTATTGACTAATATTGGAATCTTTGAAGTTAGTATTCCACAGCACTGGACCTATTACTTTAATTATAAATCTGTATTTTTGAAAGTATATTATTGTATTACAGTAAAACCCAGTGAGTCACTTGCTAAGTAGTTTTGAATGCTCTAAATTTTGTGTGGACTCAATTATTTCAAAATCTTCTTTTAAAATACCTTTTAGGAAAAGTGTGAAAAATAGACTTCCTACTGTAGAGCTGGTCACCATCCTTGGCTTTCTAGCCTCTGAAAAATGTATAGGATAGTTCTGCTACTGAATGTGTTTGCACTTTCCACAGCAGGAAAATACATTTTTCTATTTATAAACTCTAGCAATTCTACAGTACTTAGCATAACCTGCCTACACAAGTGAAAGCTTATTTCTTTGTGCTCACCATGGTGTGGTTCTTTCCCTGATACACATGGAAGGACATTGTAAATAACATTTTAACACCCACAGTCCAGTTCATATTGAATAGAAGCAATGTATGGCTAGGCCATTTAAAGAAGAAAAAGTCAATAAATACATAAATGTTAGTCTTGTCTGTAATCTGCCACATACTGCCACAAGAAACACCATTAAAAAGGTGAGGTAAAAGACCTAATATTACAGGTCTTACTTTAGTCACAGTATTGCTTGTGTCATGCTAGTTTTACTAGCTGTAAACAAATGGCTCTGTTCTTACTTTTGCTCCTTTCTATGCTTCTTGCTTCTACTTGTATTACAAAGACAGCACTGTGAGCAACACACTGATTTTGACCACAGAAGACCTGAACTCAAGGTACAGAAGATGTAAGCTGTGCTTTTTACTTGGCTGTGCTGTGAACACATATGATTTACTATAGAATGTGTGTTTCACAGCACCAGTCACAGGTAACTCTAGAAAAGAAAATCAAAGGAGAAATGGTAGAGGAAGTCAGATGGAGGTTACAGGATCAGCCAAAGCAACCGTGTCTCCTGCTTAGCATTTAAGAGGCAGAGGGGTAAAATTAAAGAATTGTTTTCTGATGCTAGAGTGTCAATACCAATACTGAATACAGTTTTAGTTATAGCTCTATCATTTTAAAATTTTATGTTAAGGAAACAGAGGAAAACTGCCACTTGAATTCACATTCTTCATAGCAATTCTGTATGGACTTCAGAAATGGCAGTGACTAAACAAAATTATGTTTCAAATGCAGAAGATGAGGCAATTATTGGAAGCTTAACTTGCATATTGACCTTGAGCTTGGCTCAGTCTCCAGGCCTCACTTTTTCTTTGTTGCTGACTTCTTGAAGGAATAGCTCTTATTAACTAATTCCTTTTTATATCCTTCATGTCAACAAGTTATCAGGGTAAACTACCTCTGGAAAAGCAGTTATGAATAAGTTTATTCACTTTTAGTTCCCTCGAAACGAAGTCAATAAAAGCTAGGGCAGTCCACCCATTTGTATGTAGCAAGAAAGAGAATCTTAAAGTATATCTGGCCCAGGAACAATATAAATCATGTGAAAAAAAGCGATTGTAAAAACGTAAAAGAAAAATGAAATAAAATCATAGCTATTATGTAAGCTTTTCTAAGCCTGAGAGAGCTGAATCTTTATAAAATAATTTATTTTTTGATATCAAAGTGTTTCAATCTCAACTTACTTTTAATAGATGGCTTTAGTGACCGTATTTGTGATGGCAGAAACCTTAGAGAACACATTGCACCAATGCAGTAGCTCATGAAGAAACAGACGCAGTGTAGTGTATCATGACAGACTGAAATGGAATTCCAGCCGTGTGAAGGTAAATTTTCCAGCTGTGCTAGCACAGATTGGAATAACTCACTCATGACTGCTGCAGAAGAAAGTGTCAGTCTATATCTCAAATTGTAGCTATCAACCACTTTGTACTGCTGCCTGCAGCAGACAGGGAAAGATTTGGGAGTAACAAGGTGAGATTAATGCATTTCTAGGAAGAGTCTTACAGTTTGTTTTTTTTTTTTTTTTGCATTCTTTATTTTTCTCTTCCAATAGTTTTTGCTCTGAGTTTATGAATATTTAGATTATTTGTTTCAAATATGTATACTACTTCACGTAGGCTACTTGTTAGCAGGATATTCTTTTTTTCCTTTGAGAGTAGCTGCTGTTTTATGAATGTTCAACAAGCCAATGAAGATTGTGCTACTATCATGAGCAATTAATGAAGTTAGTGAGGTTCACACAAAACCTTAGAATGGGGACAGAACTACATGAAGAATATTTACATGGGAGGATCCCACAGGATGATTGTAGGAGTACTTGGGATTTCACCAAATGGACTCATAAAAAAAAATTAGTTACTAAATCAATAATGCATTATGTTTTTACTTTAAAAAAGAGCAGGTGAATTTTGTGCAAGTGAACTTGTAGAATCAAAAACACTGATTTCAATTAAGCTCACTTTTTTCCTGTTCACCAATACAGATGTCAAACTTAGTTTCTCAGCCTTTATTTCTGTGATTAAAATTCATCAGAAATGCAGCTCCTTGGCTTGAGCTTACAGAAAATGGAATTTCTAAATGGGTTTCCTCTATAAGGCAGGCTTAGAGCAGTTTGGACTCTAAGATCAGATGAATACAAATCTTAGAACAGGCACACGGGAACTTGAATTGTACAAAAATATCAAACATACATATTACCATCAATGAGTTCAGATAATGCTTCTCCCTTTCTTTATTCCTGGCCTCATGATACGTTGTGCTACCCAGAATAGGAGGAATTACCTCCAAAAGCAATATTCAACATAAACATAAATAAAATAACTGCAGAGTGGAAGGATCAAGAATGCAAAAACTCTAAGGATTCCTACGACGTATGTAAATAGGATCTTCCTTATCAAAGTACACATCCTATTATTTTCTCAAGGGTATTAACTCCTACTTCCAAAGAAGCATTTCTCTATTTCCTCAACTCTGTCACTACATTACTATCTATACATTTTATTGTTTTTATATTTATATCTATTAATTGAACCAGAATATTTTATCAAATATGAAGGCAGAGGAAAATATTCCTCTGCTTTTATTCAAGAAATACTTGCAAGTATAGACAGATGTGTCTCACAGCTACTTCCACTTCTCTCCTTACCTCCACATCTGGGTGTTTTGTGTAATTTAGCATATGGTGACACAATGAAAACTTACAGTACCTTGACGGCTGGTAAATTTCAGTCTGCCTAAAATAACATTAAAATGCCTCTTCAGGTGATATTGTTCCTTCTGTGCTTCTTTTTGTCATCCTTTTTGCAGCACCCATTTCACATACCACTAGTCTCATGATTTCTGACTTTCATCTGGTCTCATGGTGACTTTATGTAGGAGTTTAAATTCCATCAGGAAAACTGTTCAGTGACTCCAAATGTCACTCCTTCCTGAGCCAATCAACTTTTCAGACACCTAGAAGAGATTCCTAGAATAAGTGACTACTAAGACTCTAAAAAACTGGAATCAAAACCTATCTTTGCAATAGCATATAAAGTCATTGAACTGTGTCTGTTTAAACAACATTTATTTCAGTGAAAATCTTCATTAGCTGTTTGGCAAATTCACTCAACTTCTCCCAGCTGCAGGACTGGATAGAAAATGAACTCTAATTGGACTTTGAGGTAGCAAATTTGACACTCTACAGAAAAAGAACTATATGAAAATTTGCAGCTGGGGTTTAAGTTTGTTTTGGTTTGCTTAATTTTCAGTACTTCTTTCACCACAGATGTCAAGCTTTGAAACACATGAAAATTATTTGTTCCAGACCCTACCAGCTTTTACCCAGCTGTAGAAAAGTCAAACTAGATGGAAGAGGAGATGCTCATTTTAGTATTTCTCTATATAAATTTGACTCAAGCATTCATGACAAATATTAGGCTCCATTCACAGACTATTTTTAAAAAGCAGAAGGGAAATTAAACTAAACTGTCAAAAATAAGGTGCATGCCTACAGAACTCAAAGTAGTGATTTAAGAGTGAGTTACAGCACTTGGTGAGAGCAAGTGCAAATAACTATGTCCTGTCTCCTTTGTATTACTACTCATTATCATGCAACATGAAAACAAAAAATACAGGCATGGAAACAATTCTCAAAAGCCTGGCCACATCAATGAGTCTATGCAATTACTGTGCACCTAGGTTAAAGCAGCTTAGCAGTCTCAGAAGATGAAATATTAGGAAACCTAATGTTAGAGTACAGGTTCCTGATTAGAAGCTTCAAAAGCAGCACCTAAAGCAAAAAAAGCCATAAGTGACTGCAGGAGAACTTGTATGCCTAGGGAACAAGCTGAATGCAAGTATATATTCTTGCATACAAAACATGTAGAATTTATACAATAACAAGAATTAAAAATTCTATTTCTAAAAATTCCAGGTGTCATGGATTTCTAGAACTGAAATAGTTATTTTATATGCACCTGATAAACCTTGTTGTTCTCTTCTGTTTTTCAAGTTTCATCATGATCCTCATGCAATGGGAGTGATGACATCTGAGTAGAAGGTTCACTCTGTGGGTGCACTGTAATTAGTAATGATGTGGCACAATAATGTTTCCTGCTATAGTTTGTGATTTGTTGTTGATGGTGGTGGTTTGTTTTTCTTGTTGTTGACTTGTTTGTTTTTTCTCAAATGTAGCACTTTCTTTGAATTTATTTCAGAGAATTCCCACAGTGATTCAAAAACCTCTAACACAGAAATAACTCATTTGGAGAACAAAACTGAATATATATAGTAATCTGGCATACGGAATGCAGTTTGGGCCTCCCTGAGTCCAGCGAAGGGCCACCAAGATAACCAAGACATTGAAGTATATGGCATATAAGGAGAGGTTGATATAATTGGCTTTATTCAGCCTTAAAAAGAGAAGATGAAAGGAGATCTGGTTAGTGTCTGCTACTATGTCATATTTTAACCCCAACTGGCAACTAAGACCATGCAGCTGCTCACTAACCACACCCCCAGGTGGGATAGGGGAGAGAATAGAAAAGAGAAAAGGAAAAAAACTCATGAGTTGAGATAAGAACAGTTTAATAGGACAGCAAAGGAATATATAATAATAATAACAATAATAATACTAGAATATACAAAACAAGTGATACATATAAATACAATGCAATTAGTCACAACCCAAGACATCAATAGCCCATCAATTCCCAAGCAGTGGTAAACTCAACATGTTGTCATATGATAAGGAATATCCCTTTGGCCAGCTTGGGTCAGCGGTCCTGTCTTTGCTCTGTCCCAGCCTCTTGTGTACCTGCAGCCTTCTCCCTGAAAAATCCTTAACTAGGTATAAACATTGCTTAGCAACAACCACAACATCAGTGTATTATCAAAATTTTTGTATACTAAATGCAAACCACAGCTTTATACCAGCTATTAGGAAGTAGATTAACTCTATCCAAGCTGAAATAAGGACAAGCTGTCTGATGTGAGGATATTAAGATGGAGACAGACTCTTCTTGAAGGTTCATGGTGATACGACAAGAGACTATGAACAGAATTTCTACCAGAGGAAATTCCTGGCAACTGTCAGAAAAAGCTTTGGATTTATTAAAATAGGTTGGCCAGAGAGGTCATATAATCTCCATCCTTGGAGATATATTCCAAATATGATTGAATACAGCACTGAGAAAAGTCATCTGATTGGTCCTGCTTTGAGTGAGTGGATTAAATGACTCTCACGCATCCCTTCCAATCAAAATTTTTTCATAAGTGTACAATTCAAGTAAGAGTAATGCTGTGTTTAGCTATTCTGCAATGCTAGGAGAATATTCACAACTTTGTCTCTTAATTTGTCTGAAAGTCAAATTTCAACAAAATGGAGATAGGATTACCTTTATAACAGTGTCCAAAACTGAATTACCAATGCATTCACTCTGCTAAAGGCAAAGAATAGCGAGAGGTAAATAGAGGGGTAGTTTGCATCTAATTAGTTGATTAACGGTATTGTTCAATATGTGAAAATTATTTATTTCTGTTGTTGTCTTTCTGAAATGAAATGATCTGTACTGGAGGTAGTATGTATTACAAGACAGTCACAGGAAAAAAATGGTACAGAGTTGTCCATAATACTCCTTTTTTTAAAAAAAAAAAAAAAAGTTTTTTTGTTGTTTTGTTTTGTTTTGTTTTTTTTTTAATCCAGCCTCATATCTTACTTTCCTCAACTTGACATTTATGTTTCAATGATGTAACTTCACTGAACAGTTCTTTGTTTTTTCATGTTCAGTCTTGGGGAATTTCAATGAGAGAGTTAAATTACTTCTACGTGTACCGATATTTATATGTCAGTTATCTACCATTGGTCTAATAAATTATAATTTTGTCAATATACCTTTCCCAGATCACTTAAGAGTTTTGAATCAAACACAGAGTTCATGCAGTGGTGTACTCATTGACGTTTAAACTATGGTTACATTGTCACTTTAGTCAAATATAAGCCTGTACTGCCACTTAACAAACTGGTTCCCATCTTCTCTCAATGACTCATTCCCACCTGCTCATGTGTTTCATAACAATGCTTGTGTAGTTGTTTAATGAGCCAAATCAAGAAAGCTGAAGACAAATCAAGACGAAAACTAAACATCACTTTGCAGCCAGATGATTTTCGTGAGCTGGATCATGGCACAAGAACATGAAGAAGATTTTAGGAGAAAAAGTCGGACTCCTTCCTGTCATATTAAAACAATGACAGTTTAGTTCCATCAACCTAAATGGAGACTGTTCCATTAACATATGTTAATGTAAAAAAATAAAGGTTGTAAACACTGACGATAACATACATTAGTAATGTCAGAACCTAATATGATGACTAGTCAGGAGAAAACTTTATTACTGTTGTAATTGTATTTCTTGCTTCAGACAGAAGAATAGCCCTTAAAGAACATGGTGAAGGCATTAAATTTTGATAAAGTATTTTACATTTGTACATTACTCACTTTCTTCTTTCCTCCTTATTTTTTTTTCTGATGTTTGAAACTTCTCCATGTGTTAAGCTTGATTGTACAATCAGCATTCTGAAAAATCCTACTTTCTCTCTCAATTCTTTTTCATCTTATTACTGTCCATAAATAGAGACAAGCCAGGAAAGGGAAATAAGTATATATCTATAATTGTAACAGTATAAAAACAACCCTTGAAACATATTAATCACTGACTAATCTTCCATACTAATTTATCCCACTTGTCTAACAGAAGCTCTTTCCTCCTCTGATCTTTCCTATTCTGAGACCAAGACTTCATGATCATATTCCTGACCAGCTGATGCAGCAAACTGGTATTATCATTTAGGCTGCAGCTTCCTTTTTCCCATTATATGACAACTGTCAGCTTTATGCATGATCAGGAAAATATACATCCTCATTTGGGAAGGGGAAAGGGAAATGAAGAGAGTATTTTTGCTAAATGTGGTAACAATGTCAAAATGAAACTGATTGCACTGTTATTATATTCTGCAAAGCACGAGAGAGAGAGAGGAGATAAGTGAGACAGGATAGAAAAAGAGCAACAGTCCTGAACATGAATATTCTCACCTTCAACACAGCTAAGAACACAGAAGACTGAATCGCAAGACCCTTATACCCAGTCTTACTTCTGGCAGCCAGTCTCTAGGTTAAAGAAAATTTATTGAGTTTCTTCCTCAACTAAGGAAATCAGAACTTGGTTGTGAATTAAGATATTGTTTGACACTAAAAACCAAAAAGTACTCACACTCTGCCACTCCTCCTGAAGCTATGAGAGATCCAAATGAATCAAGCTTGTTAGGTAACTAACAAGGATCAGTAATAGATGCAAGTGCCTAGCATCTCTTAGTTTCTATCTTTTTCTTTCTTTAGTTTGAAATCAGGGAAACATTTATCCTCTATAGTTTCCACTTGGTAGCTGCAGAAACAAAATAAAAGATTGTGTGACCCACCGTTTTCTACAGTGGCCCATAAGTCAAATGGATTTGACCCTTCTCCACTGCTTTTCAGTTTGTCGTTCGTTTATCTTGGTTGTCAGGGCTCTGTATTTCTCGGTGATGATGTAAAATGTGAAAATGCATCCTCTACTGTGGCTGATTCTTATTTTTTAAAGGACAAAAATAGACTAAGTCTACAGACTCTTCCATGGGAAAAAAGGAAAAGGAACAAAGTGATCTACTGCGCCTTATCAACAGGATGCATTTGTTCCATTCCTTCTCTGCAAAAACCCCTAGAAAAATTACTGTAACAATCATTTAAGCTACTGAAAAAGTAACGCATTTCAATCTGATAGTATTGTGCACTGGTTCAATGTATGTACACTAGGGTATTAAAATACTAAAGGAAAATATACTACTGTACCAAATGTATTTCAAAGCAAAATTGCCTTGGTCAATTTGTGTTCTACCTTTCTGTATTGACTTTTATTGACTTTTTTTTTTTTTTTTAATAAATTTGTTCCACCCTGTGTGTTCCCTCTTAAAAGTAGTTCATTGAACAATTTCAGCTCCACACCAGAATATTGTGTTTGTATTTTTTTCTGATAAGGAGAAACGTGAAAGATTAGACATTATCATTTTTCAGTGTTTCCTTTCTGGAGGCACAAGTCTGTCAGGTTACTTCTGACAAAGAACTATTTCTCAAAAGATTCATGAGCATGCAATATGATAAATATATTTCAGAATGTGTTTTAAAATATGTTTGCCGATGCTGAAATTTTGTTTGGAAGGGTAGCATGAATTTTTGACTCAGAAAAGAAAAATATCTTGGTAGTCAGCTGTACAAGGTTAATAGACCAAATTATAGCCTCATTTAAGCTATTATAAATCCATAGCCATTGCTAGTGAATTTAAATTTAGAATAAGCTTAATGACAGGAAAATTGGGGTAATACAGCAAGGGGAGATGCAGTTCACATGCTAATCAACAGAGCATGGAAATTTTGATGACTTCTGGCTACATAAAGAAGATGTTATCTATAAAAGGCTAGAGCTATGGCAGGACAGGCCATCAACACAAGCTCCAAAGTGCATGCAGCCCTTCAGCTATTGAAACTTCACCTCAGACTTATGAAGTAGGAAAGAACACTGTTTGTTTGCTCCAGATGTCAGTTGTGGAAGTCTCCTCTAACTCCTTTGTTCCCCAATTTCTATATTACAATATCTATGCTGGTATTACCTGTTAGTCAGAATTCAGAAAGTTGAGTGTCCCTCTGCCAGAATATAACATGTTTTAAATTCAGATTACCACCTTTTCCCACCAACTTTATTATATACCTTCTGCCATGGCAATGATGAAGGATGAACTGCTAACGAGTGCTTTGAGGGAGCTTAGGCTAGAACCAAAAGAGGTGGATACTGTCACTGTGAAATAATGAGGTCAGCAGCCACAGCTCTGGAGATCAGTCTGATTTTAGAGTATTTACCTCATCCTCAAATTTCAATTGCCCTGCCAGATAGTCAGTGTATAGATTTATATAAAGCTATATAGCTATTAGCTATGAATATCTACTGTACATCTAAATCAAGAAGGAAATTTACCAAAGATACAACATGTCATCATAAAAGCTGATCTTGTCAGTAATTGTTTGACAATCATTTTTTTAACATTTTAATATTTTCTCCTAAATCAAAACTAATCAGGGAAATTACTATTTTTTTTCAGATTTGTCTGCTCACTTTTCAGTATTTATATGTTTGAAAATCTTATTTAAACAGTTTTTAAAGCTCTATTTTTCCTTTAAAAACAGCTTCTAGTTTAAAAATGTAAACTTTCTAATAAAATAAATGGATCAATCTTCGCGATCAGAGAGAGATAATTTGATGGTGATATCCCTCGGCAGGTACCATTTTAGAACCATCCAAATGTTGAAATAAGTAAAATGTCTAAGTTACCTTACAGCTGAAATGTTGACTAACTTTCCACCTATTATTTACTATAACTTCTCTACCTTTAGCAGCTGATTTTAATTAGATGCTTAAGTGGTTGTATGGACATATCTCACTGTAGTATAAATGGTTTCTGTACTTCATGTCTTGTGCCATGAAATACATCAAATGCACGTTTCTTAGTTCTGTCTGCTGATTTTAACACCTTTTTAACAGAAGAGGGAAAGCATGAAAACAAAGATAATATGTGTAATAGTTGTATCAGGTATATATACTCACATCCACATCTAAAACAAGGAAGACACAGCCAGCAATTCAAAAATCTCATTTAAATTGTAAGGACATTGATACGCCCTCATGTGGATTTTAATAATTTTCTATAATGCTTTTTGTCAGTTTAACAAGCACGATACAAAAACACATCAATCTTTTTTTCTGTTATTTTCAGTCAGGTGAGTTCACACACTCATTTTTAGATAGAGCAGTTGGGTGTACGTACACTGTGTAAACAACATATTCTTGGCAAGGCTGTGTGTTGCCATTATCTCTTCTAGACATGAGACAGAGAAGAAAACCGACTTCTGCTTCTCTAACTGCCAGATACCTGTTCATTTTTCTTCCATTACATCTGCTTCACCTTCTGCTGTTTTATCAATTGCTCTTGGGCTATGGCATCATTCTCTTCAGCAGGAACCATTCTAAAGGGGCAGGAGTTTCTCTAGGATTCTGATCAAATGCACCTGTGTCATAAGAATGAACTTCAACTCAGGTGTCACCATAGCAAGCTGCCCAGGAAGAAAAACTTGCTGACTTTCTAAAAGCAATACTGTTCATCATATAGCAAAAAATCAGAACCCTAAGCCACACAGACGAGTGAGGGTGTATTCCACTAATGGCAAAGTTAAGAATTAGGGAAAAAAAAATAATATCTTTCATGGGATATTTAGAACTCCATGTAGAGAAAAGCTTCTAATTGGACAGGAAGGAAAAGACCCATAAGACAGCTGGAGTTAAGTAATCTGTCTCCCTTGTCAATTGTTTGTTAATGGAGGCAGTAACTACCTTTAATAAAACAGTTCTATTTCTAATTTATCAATCCAGTGGAAGTATACTGGATCTTATGTTAGTTAAAATGATTCAAAAAATCTCAAATTATGAGCAGATGATAAGAACTTGTTGAGGCTATGGTAGTGTTAGGAAAAAGGAAGTTAATATATCAGTTTTGTTCTTTATAAATAAACAATGTAACATAATTACCCACTCGACTTGTTAAGAAAAACATCACAACAAATTGGCATTTATGTATGCTTTTAAAGTGGTTGCTTAAATTATTTTAACGGAATTGCGTCAAACATGAGATCAAGCACTCCACTTAAGGTTTATTGATATTTTTTAATATTTCCCGAGCTATGTAACACAGGTATAAAGACCATTCTGTTAATCAATGGTAAAATAAGTTATATAATTTCTATTTGTATCTGGTGGACAATTACTTCTTCATTTAGGTAAAGAGAATTAATAACTCTTTCATATAAACCATGGACTAATCATGTCATTTCAGAGATAACTACTATTCACAAGACTTAAGAATGTCTGGTATGTCATTGGGATACTTAAAAAAAAGAGTAGAAAGCTGGGGATAAATTTGTCTGTTCCCACTCAAACTATGCTTTATGTTAGCCTTTAAGCAATCTAGTGCATTCAGTAAAATGGCTTGTCAAAAATCATTGTCCCTATTTAATAAGGATGTAAATATTAAGTTTGTTTACATATTCCATTTTGCAAGAGAACTTGGGTTTGTTTCCATAAAAGCTTGCACATGCACTTTCAACTGTTTAAAACAGTTGTTAAAAAATTATTGCATCAGCTCTGTAGAAGAAAGAACTTTCATGCAATTTGTACTTGATAAAATGGAAATCTTATTATTTTTTTGTGTGTTTTTTTTGGGTTATGTTTTTTTTTTTTTCTTCCCAATGCAATGAAATACTTTTTAAAAACTAGCTATTTTAGATTCTCTTTTCTCATGGATTCTTGTGGCTGCACAGCTGTTAGGCTGATAACTTCTTTTTTTTTTTTTTTTTTAAACTGCTGTTTGATGTTGTGCTTTTCAGAGGAAAAAAAAAAAGAAAAAAAAAACAAAACCCAAAAAACTTACATCTTATTTTTCCTCATTTAAATTTGCCTGAGTATATTCAAGCACTCTATAATTTAAAAAAAAAAAAGTCACAGACACATACAAAAAACATACAAAAAACCACCCCAAAACAAGCAAACAAACAACCCCTCCCAAACAAACAAAAAAATAAAAAAAAAAAATACAAAACAAAACTACACACAAGAACAATGAACAGAACTAGTATCAGTACAAGCCAACAATCCCATCTAGTTTAACCAGAGTCATTCTATTTTGTTGCTCTAGAGCCTCAGATGCTACTGCATCCGTAAGTGTTCACTCTAGCTAGGAGGAGTCACTGCAGTGCCAAGTAGAGAGAGTGGGCACCATAACCAAAGAGACAAGATTTGGTGTTTTCTTTCCCTCCATCCCTTTGCTTTGCTCCTGTCTTCCCAAAGCACCTTTACAGCCTAGGCAGACCGGAGGAAGAGGAAGCTTACTGCTAGTTGTGAGGTACCAAGTACAAGGCCCAGTGTGGGTAGGCATAGAAAGACAGGGGTTGCATTCAGTAGATTAACAGAAAATGGGGACAGAAGTAATAGAGCAAAGCAAAACAAAACTAAACAATAGCCTACATTCTTCTGTGCCTCATTTTTATAATTTGTAAAATAGTTTATTTCCCTTCTTGTATGTATATCCAAGAGAGAAAAAAGATTTCTGAAGGTAAAATCTATACTGGCATGAAGCATTAGCTGAATTATGAGTTATGAATGAAATAACAATAATTAATCCTACAAAGGTCCAGTGCTAGGCTAGTATAACATTCGTGAACTAAGTAAGGCTTACAGGATGCATAAGATTTTAATTAAGTATTTAAATATAAAGAGTCTGAATTAACTTTGAAGAGCAGCCTTATTTTTGGATTTCTGGATCTTTACATTTTTGAATTTTTGAACTTCATAAAGTTTTTTTAACAAAATTTGTGGTTTTCTATACAAAACTTAACAGTTCTAGAATCTCTGGAAATTATTTCATTAACACTGCATTATCTAAGTGTTAGAACCACAAGACAGTAAAAAATCTTAGGCAATAAAAAGAAATAAAGCATAACAGCAATCTTTCTTTTCAGAGGAAGTTTACAATTAGTGATAAAATAAGAAAAAAGATGCTTATAATACCCATAAAAATTAGAATATAATTGAAGAAGGGCTTTCATAGAGAGCTCCAATCTTGATTATATTCAAAATTTGACTGACCAAGGTGTATCAATCTATTCCATGTTACATCTGCCTTAAGGCAGAAAGTGAACCAGATGAACTATATTTTTCTTTCTATGATCTGTGAGATAATTTTTCCCTATCAAGCAGCTTGTATCCAGTCACTATTTCTAAATATACCTAAGTAGTGAAGACTAACCTTTAAACATCTTTATTAGACATGTGAAGTGTCCCTTTGGTGGGTGCTTTTATAGGTCATGAAGATAAAGACGTATTTCTACACTATCTACTTCATAATTAGTTCATAATTATGAAAAGTATCATTACTAGAGCTGATTGACTTCATACAACAGTGACATGATTTTGCTCTCTGGTTGGACCAAAGAGAGAAGAGAAGGTTAGTCCTGTATCACTGAAAGTAGCTTTCAGTGTCTGTTCTGCTGGGATACAAAGCCATCTCACTCAGTGATCCAAATGATTGGGGACAACCTGAGAAACAACAGAGATGGCAGAAAACTGGCAAAGAAACAGGAGAAACTGAACATCAAATTGCATTTAAAGTTTTCTTCTTCTGGCCAAGCCCACACTGGTGGGCTACTTTAAATATATTCTTCTTTGCCTAGTTAACTTATATTTCTCCATTTTAATGTAATGATGACTTACATTAATTTTATTCTCTTTCCATGGATCACAACAAACTAAGTATACATGACTGTGAGGACTAAGACACTCAGTCTGTATCTCCATTAATAGAGATGGCTGAACATAAGCAGACTTGCAGAGCAAAACACTTGGTGCTGAGGACTCAGTGTCTGTGCTATAGACATTTTAGGGGATTCTACTTCAGACTGCCTCTAGTCCAGCCCTGTAAATTAAATGCTCATTAGCAGTTACACTGCTTCCAATGTACTCTGAGATCAGATCTTCCAATTTCATTTCATCCATAAAAGAAATCCAGTTCATGTGCTTAGAGACTGCTCATGGATGTGATACGAAGCACAATGAGCAGAGATGATCAGGACATTCATTCCAGAAGTACATTCTTACTCTGAACTAAAACGCCAACACAGATGCAACCAGAAGCTGTGCAAGCAAGTATGGAGCTAAGCCCAAGTAAAAGCCTCTACAATCAGGAAGCTTTATTAGCGCAGGTTCTGGCTCAACACTATGCTAATCACATTCACCTGGCTTCTAGCCAGCACAAAGTGCAGGCAGAGGTCACTTGCCTCTGCGTACAAAGTACCATATACGCATTACCTAGATATGCATTTGTCATTCATATGGTACAATTATGTTTATTGCATTACTGAATGAAAATTTAGCTAGAGTTTAATGTTGCCTGGAGGATGACGATTCAATTTTACAGCAATTGTAGAAGGTTTAAATGTATTTGTTGTTCTGCATTAAAATTGAATTTGTTTAAACATCTGTTTTCAGTTTGAGAAGCGGGGGTAAAAGATCTCAATGATACAGATTATTTGAGTGAGTTAAATCAGGAAAGTGGATGTCAAAGGTCCCTGTTCTCCTCTGTGGAGAGCTGCCTTGTTGATTAGGCAAAGACATTTCTTGAATTTGACCTTTCTACACTTCAGCCCCAAATGCTGAACAGACAGCAGCTTTTGGGATTTGTCATTTCCCTCAACACCCCAAAATTTTAATCAAGAAGTTCTTAAAATGTTAAATAGCAGTGAAAATCATAGCAGTTTTTATTAAATTAATTTGATTTAAACTGTCCCAATCAGTTTTAAAAGAAATCACCTTTAACAGGCAACCTACTGTTTTAATGCACTGCCCAAAACTATCTCCAAAGAGCTAAGTACAGTACTACTCTATCTTCACTAACAGAGAACATGTTTTGGCAGCCAATTTTTTGTACCTCCCTTAAGTAGTTCTGTCAGTCAGATTTCACTGATAATTGCTTTAATAAAATCTATTTTAACATGAAGTGCTTGAATTCAGAGGTGGCCTACATTTTTTTGTATTTTGCCATATGCAAGCAAATACCTGTACAGGCACTCGGCACTAATGGGACTGTTCTCCTGGTTAAACAGATACTTAAATGCTTTATTGAGTGAAGGTCCAAAGTCTAGGTATACACATAAAAGACTTTAAACATATATAAATTCTGTATGTGACTGAAAGAAGGAATGATTACCTGAATTTTCAGAAAATGACCATGCTCATGCCCATCAGTATACATGGACTAAATATGTAGATACAGTCTACACTTAAACCCTGATGTAACTTCTCACTCCTGTATATTCACCATCTTGTAACTACAAATATTTAAATGATCTCTGACTGAGCTTCTGATATGTAAGTAACACAAGAATTAACTCTCGCACTCACACTGTTCCCCTCTGTGGCATGCTGAGCTCTTGCTGGATATAATGTGTATAGACAAATAAATGATTCTAAGAGTCTATGACTGTTGAGTCTGGTGAAAAAATAAACTTTTAATCTTTCTGTCTGTTATCATCTGAAAATTAAAAAGCTGTAAATAAAGATATAAAAGAGTAGTTATTACATCTAATATCCAACTGTGAGTATAATTTTTGTTTGGGAGCCAAGAGGAAGTCTTAACAGTAAGATGAAATTTCTCCGTCAGTCAACACCTTTTCTGGTGGAATGACCAAAACTTTCTTTTGCTTCCTCTTCTCCCCATCATAAGCTGTGAAAGAGAAGATAGTCTTCCTATCATGGGCTGTAGTCAGTAAGGAAGAAAATAGTTTCAGTCCTCTGTCTCCAAACCTTTGACATCAGAGGATGAAACTGGGAAACTACATGAAGCCAAATGTTCCTAAGACAATGCACAGAAGAAAAAAGAGAGATGTCACAAGACCCATACTGAAGTTGGGCAGAATAGTCCCTAATGACAGCCCTTGTAGGGAGCCTAGGAAGTGATCATGGGAGGATGAATCTTGCCAGAAAGGAGGAATTAAGATTGCTGCTAAGATATTGGACCATGTATTCTATTTTGTGATTCAACATACTGTGGAGCTTTATTGCCTTTTGATAAGGCAATCATAAAGAAACACCCAATGCATCCTCTCTGATCTCTTCTAGTTGCCTGGGGCAGGAACACACCATGATTTACAGTCCACAAACTACATGGACAGAATGAAGACTTCATAGAAGGGAATCTTCCTTCTTGATTCAAATGAAATAATATTTTACAAGCCTCTTTCCTCCAAAGGTGTTTTAAAACCTCATGCAGTTAACATAATCTGGTTTGTTCCGGAAGCAAGCCTTCTTTTAATTTCTAAGGCTTTATTTTCATAGGTTAAAAGGGTAGATGTGTCATTTATATTATTGCTTTCTCTTCCAACCCCCCCCAACCCCATTGTTCACAGATCGTTGCCTTTCTCCTCTTCCTACTCTCCTCTCCTCTCTTGATGTACCGTCTCCCAGCCAAATAGGGCTAAATAACCTGTTACATGCCAAGCAACCCCTTTGGCGAGCATATTGTTGGCCTGTAATTTGTTCAAAAGTGGTGGATTGCTGAGGCCCTTTCAAGCAAGCTGCATGAAAATCTTTGCAAATGAGCCTATGCCATTAGTAACAAGAGCCCTAAGGGAGCCATTGTAGTGACTGAATGTATATTATGGATCTCTCTCTGTAATTTAATTCTGGAACTGGGAATCTTAGGTAGCCTATCAAGAGCTGAAGAACTGCCCCACCACTCCCGCCTCTCTTGCTCACACTCACATAGAAGGAAATCAATGGGGGAAATGTCCTTGCAGTACTGAATACAAATGCACATTGGCATTTATGAAAACTTGTGCTCCCTGTGGGGATGAAGAACGTGGCTTAGAGGAAATTAGAACAGCCTGACAGTGGTGCAGTCTCTCACCCCACAATACAGGTCATGATTGACAGGGCCCTTGTAAATATAGAATTCAAGAAGGAGGAGGCTTTTAAAATTATATATAAGATGATTGAAATGACACTTAAAATGCCAGTTTAAGCAAGAATGCATTTTCTGAATTATTTACTTTGTAATATACCTTTGCATGTCTGCTGCATTTCCAGGACATTCATTATAAGCCTCATGCAGTGGCTCATTTAAGGAAATCTGTGGAAGTGGAGTATTTAATATATTTAATGGATTTGCATGCATAAGAACAGTCTGAATTGCACAACAAATTTAGATTAATATTGGATTAAATCTTTGCAGAATGCTTTTATATGAAAATATAGCTACCATATAAAGCAAGTATACAAGACAAAAGAGAAAATGATATTTCATATACCTATAAAACTAATCTGCAGAACTTCTCAATGCTGAAATTGCAGACTTCCTAAACTATGAAATTATAGCAGAATATAGTTAAATATTCTATGAGAGAAAGGTAATCTCTCCGGGACTGACAACTTTTTTTGTTTGTGGTAAATACAGTCAGCGCTAATGAAAACAAGTTTGATTTGGTAGAGATCAGCTACCTCATTCATAAAAACAATGAGAATCCTTCACCATATTTGCATAGAACGCAGTGAATCAATATCAAATTTGCAGGGCATGTGTTACAGCTTTCATAGCAGTTATGCTTCAAAAAGTGATTTTTCAACGAAGTGTGCAGGGATTTAGAATTCTAATGTATTTATCTCTAAGTAAGGTTTCTCTTCAGTTGTTCCACTGGACAAGCACTTACCTAGGGAATGCAGTTCAGAACAATAGCAATATGCAAGCAAACAATTTTGTTTGGAATAACTTACATATTAACAGGTTTTATTTTCTTGTTAAAGAATTTTGTTGACTATAGTACCACTAAATGGAGTAGACGTTGGAAGGATTTTTTTCAAACTAGAACTCTGTTTCATGCTGGAAGCACACAACAATGCAAGCTATGATCTTCAACACCTTGCGATTAAGACGACTCCCAGTAAACCTTGTGTCTTTTTCCTCTGCAAAATTCATGTAGTCTTTGGTTTTGTGGGTCACAGATGATGTGAGACAGTTCGGATTTAAGCATTTTTTGGTAAAAAAATTATTTTAAGGGAAGAAAATGAGTTGCAAAAAAAACTGGTTGCAAAATTTGAATGTAGCCAAAAGAACTTTCTCAGAGCCACCATGTAGCTGTCTGGGTTTCACAGCATTTGGTCTGGTCTCTCAGTCCCTGTGATGTAACCTGGACTGTAAGATCCTCCGGTGTTTCTTTCTTGAACTTCTATCTCTTATTCTTGATGTAACTGGCATTTTCTGCTGCACAGCTGCCTCTGCTCCGATTCCCCAAAGCAAGCTGACACTTGCATAGTGTATAGGAAACAGAGGAAAGGCACTGAAATGCGATGGGTCTGACAGCTTCAGAAGGAACAGCCAAAGAGCATGGTTGGAGAGGCTCTTGCCATCTACATTAGGCAAGCATTTTGGAAGCAAAGGCAAGGGGCAGACAGAAGCTGTCAGCTTATGCACACAGACATTTGAGATTAGCAACTCATTTGCTTGCTGTTTTCAGTTTAAAAGCTCTTCATGTCAAGTTTTGACAGTACTTTTGAAAGTACTTTACAAACCACTCCTGTATTTCAGCCTTTTTATCCTCTTCACTAGAGTGAATGGAAATATCTGATCCTCACAAAATAAACAAAGACACCAAGAAAAGGGATCCACTTAAGATATGCAAAGAGTGACTTCCCACTAAGATGAGGTTAGCAAAACTCACTCATGGTTGATTGGAAGGACTTTTCACTTTAGCATGTCTTTTGACCAGGATCAAGGCTGCTGTCTGGTATTAAGTCTAATCACTGACAACAGATACAACATCAAGTATACATGTTATCACTAGTATCTAGGAAAAAAAAATAAATCATTTTTTACTTGTTAATTTTACAAGAGTTGTGAATTTAATATTAGTTCACTATAAACATATCTAATCAATGTCTTAATTAAAGTACAACTATCTTATTGTAACATTTAGAAAAAAATATTAAAAATAACTGGAAGATTGTTATTATTCTTGGGTTTACTATTATTCTTTCTTTGACTGTACTGCACATATTCTTCCTAGAGATTTCCAGAGATTTCTTGATTGATTACTATGTTAATATTCACTTTGTAACCATAGGCCCAGATTAAGATCAGAGCTTTCTCATGGCAGTTACACTATGAGCACATGTGAAAATGTCATTATCTTCTCAAAGAGAATGTTGTATAGACATAGGTAAATAAGGAAGAAATTAGTAGTAATCAATTACACAGACATCATGTGCATTTTTTTTCCAGATAATTGTATTTTTCAGATCAGAAAGTAAATATTAACTCTTTACTCTGTTCTTCCAGGGAATATTTATCAGCTTACTGTTTTCTTTCATGGATGGATCATCACCCTTCAGAATAACAGCAGAGCTGTTCCTTTATCTCTCATGGTGTCTATTCAGTTACAAGTTTCTAAGTTAAATACAGTTCTGAGAAAAATAGCATTTGGTACATTGTGCTGGTCCTACAAACAGCAGATTGGGAAGTGTAGACATATTGTAAACCAAGAATTTACACCTTTCCTTTGTTTGCTTGGAAGCAGGAGTCTGATTTTTACATAATGTTGCAGGTAAATGGGAGAAGTGTTAGAAAGGTTAAATCATACACTTTCTGCTAATATTTATCCATGGAAAGAAAATTTGGGAGATGTGAATGTATTAACCAGCCCAGAATTTCTCTGAGGCAGGGAATGATTAGTAGGGGGTGTTATAAAGAGGAGAAAGATCTGGAAGAAACAGTACTTAAAAACTGCACTGTATTTGAATTCTTATGTTTAACAAGAGAGTCGATAAAATAGAACGGCACTAGAAAAAGGGAGCATTTAACAAAAGTTGGGGCAGAAGTGAAATCAGGGGGTGGAATGAAATTCCATAGAAGTTGATCTAACAAAAACAATCTCTGGGTGTCAAACTGATGGAGTTGTGCAACTCCGTGTACATAGAAAAATATCAAGAAACAAGAAGAAGGAAATGTAAAAGATAAAGATGATGGTGTCACTCTAGGTCTGACAGAAAATAGACATTTGGTCCAAGTGTTAAGTGAAAAGGGGTTTGGCACTGTGAGAGAGAAACTGCTTCCTGTTTAAAACTAATCTAGCCTGGACTTAGAAAGATCTTTCTAAATAAACAGGAGTAGTTTATGTGAAGATCTTGTTTAATAGTCCCCAAAATGGCTTCACATATTAACTTCCCGTATCACAAGGACATAAAATGGCATGAAAAAGGTAAAAAGTTACCTTTGTACTCAGTCTCACTTTTTGAGTACTTCCCCATATGGTAAAGTTGTGGGAAATATAGTGCAAATTGTCAATGTTAGGTGCTAAAACACTTCCAGTTAGGGAATATTGTCACATTACTTTTCTTGTGTTCTTCTTAAAAAAGGATTATCTCTGTGCTTATTGTTCACTACACTAAGAAATAAGATAACCTAAAAAGTCCTAAACTATGTTCCTTTCAGATCATTAAACAAAAGGATAAGCTATTGGATAAATATTAAAACTTATTTTGCATTTGAAGTGTTTGGGCAAAATCTGTGATATACCTATATCTATTTCATCTCATTGCTAGTTAAGATAGCAATTGTATGGTATTTAGCCAAGACCCACAGATTTTCCTGGTATGGTTTTTAGTCACATTTTAGTAACTTGACTGTTTCATTGATTTTATTGCCTTCTTTCCTCTTAGTTGGTTGGTTTCTGAATATTTCTCCACAGCCTGCTGAATTATTTTTCCTGCATTCTCTCCCTTATGCTTCAGCTAGTGTATCTTCTTCTGGATTTAGCTTTTCCTTTTTTGCAGTAGAAGAGAGAAATGCCCCATTTCCTGTCTGTTGTCTGAAATATGTTTACCCCCTTTTAAAAAATTCTTTTGTACAAAAATATACTTTCATAAGAACATAGAAATGACCATATTGACTCAGACCAAAGACTAATCTACTATCCTATACATGGCGGTGGCCAAATGCAAAGAAAGACCATGAGAACAAAATGAAGAAATAGTGTACACAGTTTATGTTCTCAGCTTCCAGAAATCAGTGTTTCAGGGAATTTCTGAGGAGAGATCATATCTGTATTATAGCCCATTATAGGTAATTTTTATCTACTAATTTGTGTATCCATTCTTTTACCCCAGATAGAATTTATCAATCAGTTTCCTATCTTAACTACCTAGTCTGCTTTACTTTAAAACTACTACGAAGTCCATCAGATACCCTTTATTTCTTGAATGGTTCCTGTTCTTAATCTTCTCCATGCTGCTCCCTATATTACAATCTGTTTAATATTCCCCTCAGCTGTCTGTTATTCAAACTGATGATGACAGGTCAGTTAACCTCTCATTTGATGTACAGAGATTAAATCAATCCTATCACTTGATTACCTTTGTTGTCTTCTTTTCACCTTTTCAAATTCTACTCCTTTTTTTGAATCAGGGTAACAATATTTCTACTATATAGACGATGTTCAAATGCTTATGCTACAGTTGTGTTTTTAGTTTTGTTCTCTAATTTTTCCCAATTATTCCATAATGTATTCTACTCTTTTTTTTTTTTCAATGACTGATGAGCACTGAGAGGCATACAAGATATCTTTTTGGTGTGTATATCAGTAGCTGGGAAGTAGCTGGGAACAGTGCATTGTGTAGACAGAAATTTTTTCCATGTGCATTCTTTTGCACAAACATACATTGTTTTTAAGTGCATATTTGTTGCTTGGTACTCTTCACAGAAGAAGCTGTAGGAAGTTAAACCTGGTTGAAAAGTTGAAATCAATCAGTGACAGTGAAGCTAGCAAAAAGGCACCAAACAGAATTTAACTTCAAAAAATGAGTGCCAATCATATGTTCCTTAATACAGTAACTTCAACAGTTAAAAGTTGAACTGATTGAAAAGCTGGTTTTAAGGTAGGGAGGGACAGAATCTTCATTATCTGTGCAGGGTCCTAGAATCAAGATCTAAAGCAGCAGTTATTAAATATATTTAGACTGATAGAAAATATGAGGCGAAAGATACTTGTAGGTCTGGACCAGATCTTCAGTACATTCATGTGAATATCTCAAGTAAAGTCCATGCTCAGACTTAACACAGGATCAAACTTTTTGTCTTTAGATCATAAAATTAGTAGTCACATCACTAGCATTTCCTGCCTCTTTTGTGATTTTTCTCTAAGTTCTACTCAGATATATCCACAGTCTATAATGACAGCAGCAGATACTCAAGACCCTTGAAAACCCAAGCCGTAATGCAGCTAACGCACCTCTTTTCTAAAAGCTATCAATATTACTGTTAATGACTTTTTTCCACACTTTTTCTTGAGCATTTTTGTGCCTTTTAGACACAGACCTGAACAGCTCAGGTTTGGCATTCAGTTGCCAGACTTCGTGGGATGTTGGTCCCATTTTGTGCCCAGTGTCTGGTTGAGAAATGTAGCTAAAGTATTTGAATAAAATGCAAAGTTATTATATCTTTATTTGGCCCAATCTGAAACTAGAAGGAGTAGAAATATTTAAAAAAAAAAATAAAATTGCCTATTCTTCCAAAATATACCATAAAATTTTGCATTGTCAAAGGCCATATTAATGCTGGGTAAGACTTTTGAATAAATATTACCATTTTTGATACTGAAAAATGTATATGGATTAGTAATAATGCATTCAGAAATCAACAAAATAACCTTAAATTATATCAACACTTTCAAAAGACCAAGCTGTTATTTAAGCCACAAATTAGTAAGTGGGATGATACAGAGTAAGAAGGTTACAGAAAAAAATTCTATCTCTATAGTTTCCTGCATACAGAAATGTAGTAATGTGCAACATGGTGTCCTCCAGAGATGTAAGAGAACGAGCTCCACCTGTTGCAGGGGATCCATCTCATTTTAGATCCCTCCAGGCCCCACTTTCAGAGAGCATATTTTGTTCATAGTACTTTATGTTGTTTGTCTGTGTTTTAAAGACCATTTGTGAAATATGTTATTAGAACCCATATAAAAACTACTGAGATTGCTGGGATTGTAAATGACATGGATTTAGACCCTTTTTTTCTAATGCAAAAGTCAGATATTTGATCATGACCGAACTACGTGAAGCTGAGGCTGACTCACTTCATCCTGCAGTACTTCAGTTCTGCAAGTCAAATCTGACATACTGGTAAATAGGACTGCCATAGTTGATACAAAAGGTGATAGAAAATATGCAGGATTCACAAAGTTAAGCCAACTACTGTATATTTTTTATATATATATAAGGAGTAGCTACTGAACTGCTGCCAGAAATGGCTGCAACTTGAAGAAGTTACTGTATTAAGGAACATATGATTGGCACTCATTTTTTGAAGTTAAATTCTGATTGGTGCCTTTTTGCTAGCTTCACTGCCACTGATTGATTTCAAATAAAGCAACAACCTAAAAATACCATTCCTTCATTTTCTTTCCAAGCAATTTGTTCCTTGCTGCTCGAACTTCAACACTTCAGCTCTGCCAGATCTTTCCACAGGTTTCTGAATCTCAAAAGAGTTTCTTAATTCTCAGCTAATCTTGCCTACGTGTCTCCCAGGTGTTGTAGCCTCATTTATCTTCCTTTTCATTGAAGCAGTGCAACCAGGAACTGTCACACCCACCAATAAATCTAACCATAATTATATTAAAAAACCTGGAACACAACTTCTTGCCTGAGAACATTCTTGGTCCTTTCCTTTTTTTTTTTCTCTTCTCCTCTTTACCCTTTCTGCTAACTTCTCTCCCTTTGGAAATATTACTGACAAGAATCTCCAGAAAATATTATGAAGATGAGCAACATGTCATTTCTCTCTCAAAACCCACAGATCTCTCAAAAGGTTTGCAATGAAGTTTAAACCTACTTATGCCTGTGATTAGAAATTAGAGATTAATAAGGATTGACATGAACATTTCACAAAGAATCTGTAATTATAGCTGCACAAATGAACAGGAGAAAAATACAAAGGAACTATAATGCCACTCAGACCTCTCCTTTTTTATAAAATTAATGAAATGTTTCCAATTTCATTTTCTGCTGCTAATCAGAAAAGTATTCTGCTGGAAAGAAACCAAATGATGGCAAATATGCAGGATTTCTAATACAATATTTGCATTTTGACAGTCACACATTCTCCATTCTGATTGTGTGGATTTTTTTTTTCTTTTTATATAGTTTCAGTCAAAAGGAGATGTTATTAAACATGAAAAGGCCAAAATGTATGAATAATAGCTATTTAATCAATGCAATTCATTAAGTGAACAGAGGCAGAAGCAACTTTGCTAAGTCTGCGATATAGATACAAAGGACAACACTATTTGTATATATATATATGGCATAAATATTTTTTTATTTCTGGACGTATCTTTATATTCATTGTCTTCCACAAGACTTCCATCAGACTTTGAATCAGCTATAGTTGTTTGACGTCACACATTTACCACACAGTATCCAGGCAGTAAACTTCAATGTGAAGATAAATGATCCTTTTACATCCCTAACCCCCATCTGTCCATTAACTGCAAGGATAAGATGCCAGTGAGGATTAGCAGTAATAAATAGCTTTTTTCCTTTATACCCACTGATTTTAAAGTGAATTACAAAAGAAGAAGGAAGAGGAAACTAGACAAAACTACTCACATTATTTGCTGTAATCCTCCATGTCTAAATGGGTAAATATGGTGACAGCATGAGAACTGATCTCATTATCAGGCTCAAGTTGTCAGACTGAGTGACCCCAGCTGAATGCATCCATGATATCCATTAGAGTAGAAATCAGGTTGAAACACTCAGTCCTGTGCTTGGGTTTCCTGACCTGGAGAGACAGACAGATGCATTAGATTAGACCAAACATGATAGCTAATGTGCTGATACTGTGGAAACCTGGATATTTGCCTGAAGAATGATCTCAATGCAGTCATAGAATCATAGGTTGGAAGGGAGCTCAAGAATCAAGAATATAGTATTCCAGGTGCAGCCTGACAAGTGCTGAGTAGAGTCGGGTAGTGACTTCTTTGTCTCTGCTGGTGATGCCCTTGCTAATGCAGCCCAGCATCACTCATACTGAGCTTCTTGTGCACCAGGACCCCCAGGCTCCTTTCCACAGAACAGCTCACCAGCTGGGTAGATCCCAGCCTGTGCTGCAGTCCTGCATTAAGTTTTCCCAAGTGCAAGACATTACACTTTTCTTTGTTGAACTTCATAGGATTCTTGTTAGCCCACTTTTCCAGCTTTCCCAGGTCATCCTGCAGGTTGTCTCTCTCTTCCATAGTGTCCACTTCCCCACCCAATCTGGTGTCATCAACAAACTTCCTCAGGCCACACTTTATCCTGTCATCCAGATCACTTATGAAGATGTTAAACAGTGTTGGGCTTGCTCTCAAGTGAAGCATCAAGCAATGGAATGTGTCTTGATATTATGTACCAGGAAAGAGTGAAAAAAAATCCAAACAATTATGAGTCTGTGAGATGTCAGAACTACAGAGAGCTTGACATCCTCAAAGTGCAAAAGGGAAATGAAGGAAGGAAGAATTAGAAGAATAAGAAATTGTAGGGAAAAAAAATTATATATATATATATATATGTATGCAAGATATATATGTAAGAGTCAGTATGTCCAGACTGGTTAGACAACATAAACTTCTGCTACAGAAAACATACTTGGGAACTATATCAACTATGTCAGCAGAGCTAAAGAAAGGAATAAGAATAACCTAAAGAGGGAGAAAAGATGTAACACAACCAAAAAGAATGCCTGTGTAACTTTGGTTAAAGATTGTTTTGTGCTATAATATCAATAAGATAATTCTCATAATAAAAAAAGAATCTGGTTCAATACACACATACAATCAAAATAAGAAGTAATTCCCTCTGGCACTATAAAAATAATAAAAGTGGTGCTGTTATTTTGAAAAAGATGTGTAGATATTGCTGAAAATACATAAAGAATTGTCCTGAGGGAAAAAACACATTCAGGTGGAAGTCTTTCGGCACTGAATAGATTTTTACCCTACCTAATATGTAAATTATTACACAAACTATGTTTCAAGACAAATCACTTTTCTTTTGGCAGTAATTTGTCTCTTAACAGTACCAATACTTTATTAACTGTAAGCTATTACATTATTAATTTCAGTGGCCTGCAGTAGAGCAGTATAGATGGTTGTGTCTGGTTGGGTGCCCAGCAGTAAATTTTTATCACCACTCAAATATTCCAGTGATTTCAAGTTCTATTTTCCAATCACAATTGCTTTTATAGATATAAATAAAAATGAGTTAACAAAACAAAACAAAATCTGGAAATGACAGTCTTTTAAAGGTATTAAGGAAGATCATAATAATTTTTAAAGGTAGTTATTATGTAGTACATCTGAAATAAAACGTACAAATGTCAGTGTATTATAAATGATAGTTATTTTAATTTAAACAGTTAAAATAAATATAATGTCATATAAACTACCCTAGATGTAATGCTAAGGCTCCTTAAAGTGCATGTAATTCTCCCTCTGTCTCCTATGTGAACCTGTTTGAATACCTGCTGTTACCAGTGATAAAATTGCCATTCGCTGTAAAACAGAACTTCAGGCAGACATGTTCTCAAAGACTGATCAAGTGTCTGTGTACCTGTCTACACAATGATCTTGCAAAGGAAAAAGATTCTTCATTAAAGATAATATAATTTCTGTTTACAGTTTCTATATCAGTTGTTACCAAATATACAAATCCATAAATAAACTTGAACCATTTGTTGAATTTTGTTTGAATCCCTCTGTTTTTCAGATGAAGTCTCTGTATTCTTGCTATAACAGTATATTTAGAGGACCAGATTATCTCCTGGTTGGTGATTTAAAAAATAATATAAATGTGAAATCTTGCACCATCCAAGAGAAATTATTCCCAGGATTATTAGGTCCTGAGGGGGCAGGGAGTGAGTTCTTTCTGATCTGAAGCAGGCTTCAATGGACTTCTAAAGTGACTCAGGATGGGTATTTTTACTTTTTGTGAAATGCTGTGCTAAACAAAGTTTGGAGATTGAATACTATATTGGCAGAGATGGACAGACTAGAAAGGGTCCAAAGAAGTGCCACAAACATGATCAAAGGGCTGGGAAGCTGCCATATAATGAAAGGCTAAGAGAAATGGGTTTGTTCAGCCTTGAGAAAAGAAGGCTTAGGGGAGATGTCATCAGCATGTTCCAGTATTTAGAGGGTGGTTACAAGAACGATGGAGACTTCCTTTTGATAAGGAGTCATATAAACAAGATGATAGGTGATGTGTACATGTTACTCCTGGGGAGATTCTGAGTGGACACAAGAGGGAAATTTTCCTGATGAGAACAATCATCCATTGGAATAATCTCCCCAAGGAAGTGCCATTGGGCACTTTTAAGGTTCAGCTAGACAGAGTGCTGGGCCATCTTGTCTAGGCTGTGCTTTTGCCAAGAAATGTTGGATCAGGTGATTCTTGAGCCCACTTCCAGCCTGATATTCTATGATTGTGTGAATCTATGGTTCTTATTTGGGCACTGACAGGATGAGAGAAGCATCCTTCTCTTTCTGGGTACTCCATCTCTTATGTAGCCTCTAAAGTGGACAGAAACTATTTCAGTTTATTCACATTTTGCTGGTCTTTTCTTTAAAATGGAAACTAAATGGAAAAGCTCTGTTCTGTTGATGTAACCACTGGGGCCCTGAGGGCATTGTCAGGCCTGACTGTCCCTGCCTGGTCACCACTGGGGCCTCCTCCAGGCCCCTGTCCATGGCTCTGGACCCCATGTCAGCCCCCTGGGACTGTCTGTCCATGCCCCAGTAATTCCTCAGCAGGGCCAGTCTCCAGGGTTATTGGAGAATAACCCAGAACCCTGCCCAGCCATGGACCCTGCTGAATCAGGCCCACCCTTGGGACCATGTCCCAGCCTGGACTAGTCCTGTCCCACCCGCAGGGAGGTGCCTGATACTCAGGTCTTCAGCTGCCCCAGTGTCTCCCTGACCGTCCTGCTTGCTGGCTGAAGTGGTGGGATGGGACAGGCTGTGAGGCCCCGTTTTACTGCCCCTGGGTATTACTCCCACACTCCCTGCTCTTGGCCCTGAGGAAGAAGTCAGTTACCACTGAGCCCTGACAGCAAATAGGGACTAGAAATCTTCTGTAGCAATGACTTCACCTCCACTCCTTTTGCACAAACTCTGATATATCATGGTGAGGGAATCATAATCAGGGCTTCCTGGACCAGAGACAGGGTCTTTGTCTACATCAAAAAGGTGCCTGGAAGCCTTGGAGTTGATCCATTGGTAATGTATGTCAATCACATATGTATATATGCACATATATCACACATATATACATATGTAGACATATATGCTACTTATATAAAAATATCTACATAGATATATAAAGATATAAATTAAATTAATTCTATAATATTAGCTAATTTTAATCTGGTTTATATTGATGTCATATGGATACACACATGCTAAAAAAAATAAAAGACAGTAAAATGACAGAAAATCAGGCAAAACAAACTCAGAGTATGATATTCGGTCCATAAAAAGGACAATCCGCTAGAGCTTGTCAATATTCAGTTAAGAAATCCTGTAGCACGGCATGTCAGAAACTCATTGAAATGAACAAGTCTCTGTGTAGGCTTAGCAGTCCATCCATGCACTCTGCACTGCACGATCAATAGATAATGAATGCTTACAAAGTGACACTATCAGCACGGAAAGTATTTGCACTAATGAAGAAAACATGGGACTTAGGGAAGAAAATACTAATGCTGTTACTGCATATTAGCCTAAAATTCTTAAAGGAACTGAGTCTTGTTCTGGACTGTTGCTGTGTTAGTAAGTATTAAAGAAGTAACTTAACTGCATATGCATTCTGGAGTTCACCTTTTTTAGCACTATCTAGGGACTCTACTCTGGCATAAGGTCTGATTAGGTTTGAGACTATACACAAATACAATAAATAGGACAATCCCTGTACAGAAAGCATAAACTCTCCCGTTACAATGATCTTAACAAACTGAACCCAATAAAAAGTGCTTCAGTGGTGTAAGTGCCCAGGCAATCATCTGCAAGTGACTGTTACCTGGAAAGTAATATAACCTCTTTTACTTACTTGTGGTTGTTATATATTTACTCTATCAAAGCAAATTTTCTAAGGTCCTTTACTATAAAAGTGTGGTGAATAGCAGCCTTACGGAGCTCAGCAGCTGCTTTGTGGTGAGGCTGCTGGGGACACTCAGAGGAAAGTAGATCTCTCCACTCTTACCCTCTAATGCTTATGAAAAAAAGTACATGAGAACCCTTGATCCAAGGCCCTGTATGATTAACAAATACACCTACTGATTTGAATGGACATCTGAGCTTGTGGTTCACTCCCAGGCTTGGGGTTCATACTTCATTCCTCAGTTTATCTACATTTATTTTCCATGGAACCTGACTCTTGGTTTTCTGCCTGTCTGTCCCACTGCCTTAAGCTTGCATCTTGGTATTTCAACATCTAAAGAAAAAGGTTTCATGCTTATAGATTGGAGATGACTTTGAACTAGAGTAAACTAACCTGTAGAAAATGTTATGGAGGATTGATCAAAGACATTCACTGACTTTTTCAGGTAGAACTGGCATATATTTTTAGTGATTTGTTTTGATTCAGTCATGGTTTTACCTTCATTCTTAGCTTCATTCTCAGTTGTTTGTTTGTTTTTGTTGTTGCAGTTGATTTTTCTTGAAATTAACAGGTGATGATCAAAAAGCTAGTATGATTTGATTTTCAAGGTGAACAGCAAACTTAGTAGAGTTCCTGGAAGTTAAGTTTATGCAGCTCTTACACTCAATATATTCCTGTTCAAGGTGGGTTACTATTTTGCACCCTCTAAAAAAATTACCTTGGTTAACTATCTCTGCAATTTTCTTATCTTGGTCATTTGACATTTGCTTTTTGTGTATTGTTAAAACTGTGAACTCAGAAAATAATTGACATCACTTCCAAAACTCTATTTTTCTCCACAGGAAATCTTGTACAAGGTTCTTATGTTCAAACTGGGTAAAAGCACTGTCATTTAAGTAATGGGCAGTACATTTTTACTGGAAAATACTTTGGGTGCCTATTGCCTTGGGAAACAAGCAGAGAAGCTACAACTGAGAATCAGACAATACTGCTCTGAAGAACAGTATGTTTTGTGCTTCCTGTTTTTCTTTCTCAAGGCTATCAGATAAATTAAGTTTTTGGCAAATAATGGACGTCAGTCTTAAAAAGAGTTGTGAGTTTTTATTGCAAGCCTCTGTTACATCAGTAAAGATGTAAATTATAACAGTTAACAATCAAGTTCTCCATTAGTCCCACAAAACAGTGCCAGATGTGTGACTAGACTTTGGAAAAAAAAAAAAAAATAAAAAAAATCTCAAACCGAAAAGACTTTTTAAAAGATAGATACTGGAAAATATAACAGATATGTTAGATATGTTCATTAAAAAGTGAACTGATTAGTAAAGATTAGTGTTTTCTGTATTTTCTAAGGTGCAGAACCTGCAACTGATGATTCATTGATTTCTTTGTAGACTCCACAGGAAGATCTGAAATGAGAGTATCTCTTGAAACTGCTGAATGAGCCACATCTGTAAAACCATATTAAGGAACATTAGAGGTAAAAACTTTACATGCCTCTTTATTCTCAGATACTGCTTATGACAACACAATTTGATGCAAGACAGATTTATGGAAGTTGCTTCTGATTTTATCTTTTATGATACCAGAGAAAAAATATGTATACTCATTTAAACTAGCCAAAGAGGAAAATTGGCTAGTAAGGAGTGCCTTTGCTTTGTCTACACTGAACTTTGCACTACCTCAGTGAGTTACTCAAACTAACTGGGTTATATATGTCTCAGTTAAACTCTTGGCTTTGTAAAATAGTCTAGAGAGAGCTTTACACTACCTGGTCTACTGCAGTTTACTGTGTTGTATATCTTGAGGCAAGCAACATAGATAGCAGATAAAGATTTGACTGATTTTCTGTGTAGTCTTCAGCAAGTTTTCTGTAGTTTTGGGGAGAAATAACCTCTCACTCTGAGTGACATAAATGAATTACAGTCTTAACTGGTAGATATTGTTTTAACAGTTTAACAACAATAATTAGATGCAGTGTTACGTTTATTTATCTATACAAACTTGCAGTTTTCAAATGTGAATGGTGCAGCTCATTAGTTTGTTTGCCTTGTATTTGCTCTTTCTGACAACTGCAGATGTTTTGTTGTTTTCTACTTGTGACTGTATAAATTTGCAAACATAAGCCCCACTCAGTTTTTTACAACTGTTTATTTGTAAGTCAATAAACATACAGATTCCTAGCTTTGCAGTTCAGTTTGTAACAGTTTAAATAATTTTGTGCCATTTCCTTTTGTGAGTTCTACCCCAAGAGAAATCTGTGTTAAACCAAAGGCTTCCACACAAGTTTGTGAAAATATTCATATTGCTTTGATGTGCCCTGATGAGCCTGATCTAACTTGGGCCTTGATCTGCATTCAGATGTGACTCTATAACACCAATTTGAAAAAGCCCTTTGGAGTCAAATTCCTTATGCTGTACTCCAGAAATGTTTTTTCCTGCATGATATGCAGGCCTCACTCACAAAGACGGCCACTCACAAAAGAGCAGTGACTAAAAACATTAAAGATGTAGAAGTTTCTTGTGAGAGAATTTAATATTTCACATAAAGAGAGCCAGAGCTTAAAGAAATACTCAGTTCTTTTGTATCTTTACTCATTCATGTGGCATAAAATTAAGAACAAAAGAGGCTTCTTGATTAATGACCTCTGCTAATCATTCCAGTATAATACACAGAGATATTTCTTATTTGATTCCACTACCAAATTAAGTTTGAGTTAATCATAAATGTCCGTTGCACGCAAATCACACATAAATATTCAGAGTGATCTATATTTTATCAATTATAACAGAATGCTTGGCAGTCAGAGTGGGTTTAAACAAGCAATTAGTGAATAAGTTATTAAACGTTTTAAACAAATGTGATGCATGAAACCCAAATTAGAAAAGTTCAAAGAAATTTAACAGTGTCTTGATTACACAGGTGCCTTAGCTGGAGATAGATTTCCCATGTATGAGGAAAAAAAGGAATATGCATTAGAGCCTGACATGCCACAGAATTTTCTTTCCTTACTTTTTTTTAAATCTCTTTGATAAGACTTCTGGAAACTTCCCTTGGTAAATCCCACAGAAGCAATTTCTGAGGGTCTTTCCTTGTATTTGATTTTTATTTGCTTTCTTCATGCCTCCTCTTTTTTTACATTGCTCCAAATTACCAGTTTTGTGTTCCTGTTTGTGACCCTAACACTGTCTGGAGAAAATATTTAATAGTGTCTACATATATATATATATATATTTTTTTTTTTTTCTTTTTAATTGCAATTTTTCAGTATTCACACAGTTTCATGTTAATTTATCAAGGCACACTGTAAACAACGGAAGGAGTGGTTTTCCATATTCTGACTGCCACAGTGTAATGTTTTCTTCTTTTAATAATGTGATTGTATGCAGATTCTCAATAAGGATTCATGGCAATCTGTTGTTACTCAATGTGAATAGGGGCTACAAAGTTTGATGTCCTCTCAGTCAACTGACCAAACTCAAAAAAAAAAAAAATGCCATGTACAAATTGATAGAAGTGTAAAACGAAAACAAGAACTCATCATGTAGGACTCTGAGGTTTTAGCAGTTGATATCAATGCAATAATGTATATCAAGAACAGGTCTTCAACTATGTATGGAATGAATGATCAGGTACTTAATCTGTAGATAAAATACAGAATAAACATGATAGTTTAGAGTTATTTCAGTATCAGATGGGAGTAAATCTTCCTCCTTTCACCTTCTGACTTCTTGTATATTTATGGTTTTGTAAAAATGAGAGTCTACAAGCTATAACATAGTCTGGATCTCATAGACTGATAAGCACTTGCTTCATATTTACATTGTAACAACACATTTTCCATACTTGGCCAAAAAGGCTGGAGTGAGGCATTTAGGTCTAAAAGCCTATTAGGTTCCTCAGACCTCTGGCTAACCTGAAATAGGATTCTGGGAATCAACATCCCTTTAGTATGTGGTAAAGACAGCCTTTATATTTCTTAACAATTGAAGAAATAAGGAAAGTAAAATAAAATAAAATAAAAATCTCACATCTGACAATATTCCACACTTAAGATGTAATCAGCAGTGCAAGCAAATATGTGGGATGCTAGTTGGTCTTTAGCTCCGAAACTGAATGACTTCTACAGTCCAGTTCCTTGGTCAAATCTACTAGGTTGAATTTCTTGATATACATCTCTACATCTCTTCCAACATTTAATTTTAAATCTCCTATTTTTGAAAAAAAAAAAAAAAAAAAAAAGCTCCTTTACTACTTCCTTCTCCAAATTTTTAGAGAAAGGTAACATTCCAGACTGTGGCTGAAAGCAAGATCCCTGCCATTCCCAGAAAAGACAGATTCAGTTCCAGTGTAGTCTCCAGGCAACACAAACCCTCCTGCAGATCTGTGTACACATATTTTAACAGAATAAAGGGCAAAACAAATGCAAGCAAGGCAGTACATGCATAATCCTGAAATAAATAAATATAACACAGAGGAAACAATGTACAGCTTTTCCTCAGTTCTTTAACTGATGATCTTCATTGTTTTTTAATAGCTTTTGCAATATGTTTTATGGATGTCACTTACACAAATCTTGTGGAGCTAATCTGGATAGAGTTATACCTAAGCTTTTCTGGCCCTCAAGCACCTTAGTCTTGGCAGTCTCCTGATGTTTGCTATCAATGTTCAACCTGCATTACTTCTGTAGCCTGGGAGAAGAACTTTTTAGTATTCAATATTGTGCCTTTTTATACCATCTTCAGAAGGTTTTTCATTTCATTTTATGTAGTTAGGCTATACTGTAAGTGCTTGATACCACAAGTTGCCTTGTCTCCATTTTTTTTTTTTTCATGTATCAAAGTGCATCACCCACCAGCAACACTGTAGCTAATATCTGTTAATACTTCCAAATTAAACTGCTATGCTCAGGATTTAGTAACACAGTCACAAAAATCTCAGGGTTGAAAGCTGGCATTGAAGATGTGTGAAAACGGAAGAAAAGGCTGATGGTTTCTGAAAACACATTATGTCCAGTGCCACTCTACCAGTTGATATATATTAGTTTTCTGAATGCCTTTTTTGCTTGAGTGCATCTCGCTAAGTTTACATCCAAATTGTCCCTTGAGCTTTATGAGTACTGCAGCCTTTTTTTTTTTTCATTATACAGAACGACTAAACTATATTTAATGTTGCTAGAAGACATTATGCATATATTTTGTTTCCTAAGTGGAGTGAAAAATGATCAGTTATGCTAATGATAAATACATCATTAGGAATATTAGCCTTGACAGCTTTATATATCAATTAAATCTTAGAATTAAGTGTTTTGCTCATATATAGCACACATATACATGCAAAGACAGTGTTCTCCATTAAAAAGATTTTTATCAAAGGTAGCTGCATCACACTAACTTAGAAACCTAAATGAACTTTTTTAAACAGAGGAAAATACTGTGGCATCTCAGAATTCGTTAGGATAACATTTATCAAACACTGACTTTTCACTAATGACCTCTTGTGATATTGCAAACAATCTGGTAAGGAGAAACAAAAATAAGCAAGATAAATAAAGGAGATCAGAACTTTTTTTCTTATTTATCCAGTTTGAGTTAATAGCTGAGGACCAGGAGTGTCAGGGAGGCACTAAGAAATGCATTCCACTTTTTTCTTATCTCTGATAATGCCTTTAGGTCTGCCTTGACTGTTGCAATTTGTGGGAACAAATAATGCTTTATAATTTAATACTTTAGTTAAAATAGGCATGAAAACACCAATCAAACTCCAGACTTATATGTAATAGGCTTTGAACTACATTTAAAGATAGATAAATAAGTTACTTTATATTAATCTTGAAAACTACATCTTCCCTACTTTGCCTGTAAAGCATTTTGATACTAGAGTTTTTCCAGGTTATCCAAGAAACTAACTTGCCAGGCTCACTTTAGTACATTAAAGTAAATGAGCGCTTCAAGAGACTTCATTTTAATGCTCAATAATTTCGCTTTCATTTTAAAATGTTAGGTGAAGGCCTGACACTAAGTAGACAAGTGGAACAACCATTGAATAATGTTATTTTCAGGCCCAAGAGAAGATATTAATGACTTTAGTGGCTCTTTAGTGTTTATTTTTAAGGACATTATAAAAGAGAATTAAAAAGTCATGTGTCCCTTTCAAATAAAAACTAAAGATAAAGACAAAAAATTTGAGTTCTTGCCCACTTCACCTCATGTTTTCCATGTTCTTTATTCTCAAGGGTCAAACAATGAAGCTTTGACTGGACTCCAGTAAAGTTATCTTTCATAAAAATTGGTTACTGACCTCATCAACACATTATCACCAGAGGTATATTTGTTCCATGGTGATTAGTTCAGTATCACTCAAAGTAATCTCAGCAACTTTAACCAGCAGATGGTTAGGAAATTTATATGAAAAATTACCCAGTCTTAATGTTGTAGTTTTTTAGAATATCACAAACCACTTTAATATTTTAGCTATGTCAGTTCAATTCATAGCAGGCAGTTACACTGAGAACCAATTCAAATCTTTGCAAATCTTCTTTCAGAAAAGTAGTCTGTCCAAAAAGGGATTTCAGTAAAAGCTCATGTGTTCCAGAACCTCAGGTCTAGCTTATATGAAGGAGCAGCTTTTGTGTCTTTTTCACTCAAGAGCAGAACTGTTGACAAATGAAGCATGGAGCTGTATTTTGCCAATTTTAGCTATAAAAAAAAATTTTTTTTGAGGCACAGCCTTCTGTGTTATGTCAATGTTTCACTACACATTTGTTAAATATTATGCCATAAAACAAAGTAAATTTCAGTAAGGTAAGTAACTGAAAGGTTTCCAAAGAGCTAGAGAAGACATTATTAAAAACACATAAATATTACTCTGGAATATAAATGAAATATCACCTGATCTTACCTGAGCACATCAGTGAAAATCCTAATGGAGCAAATGAGTTTTCAAATTTAGAAGGTATCAATCAGTCAATATAAGATATATAGATTAGGATGGAGAATTATTAAGAAAAAAAATTCAAATTTAGTTTTTGATAACCCCAAATATTTTTTATATAGGACCAGTAGACTGCTGTAGAATTAGATGAGAAGAAATTGGTTCCTTCTGTTGAATGAGTTCTCCCAACACTGAGGCAGAACTGTAGGCTGGTGTTGAAATGAGAACAGAGACCATTACACAGTTGATAGTGTTTCTTAGGCATTTTTTAAAAACATGGTTAAGAATGAAACAAAGAAAATTAAGCAGTGCTGAGGCTTTATCATGTTTGTGGAAAGCAGTGAAACTGAGCTGCCAGTTAATGATAGTTCGTCCTGCTCTTATAAACGTAATGTTTTGTAAGCCTCTTCCTTTTAGAGACTACCTGGTAGCAACTCCACCTCATCAAAATTAATTACGTTTGATTAGAACTGAATATATTGGAAATGGATGGGATACACCCAAGTTTACGGAGGAAGGTGGCAGAGGTACTCACCAATTCACTTTCAATAATTCATCAGGAATCCTGGCTAATCAGAGAGATCCCAGTTTATTTAAGTTAACAGTAGGTCAAGGAAGGTGATTATCCCCCTCTACTTGATTCTCTTTACACCACACCTGGAGTACTGTGTTCAGCTTTGGGGCCTACAACATAAAAGGGACACAGATCTGTTGGTGTGAGTCCAGAGGAGGCCACAAAGATGATCGGGGGCTGGAGCACCTCTCCTATGAAGACAGGCTGAGAGAGCTGGCATTGTTCAGCCTGGAGAGAAGACTCTGGAGACACCTTATAGCGCTTTCCAGTACCTAAGGGGACCTACAAGAATGCTGGAGAGAGACTTTTTACAAGGACATGTAGTGATAGGATAAGGGGTAATAGCTTTAAACTGAAGGGGGATGGATTTAGATTAAAGCAAGAAGTTCTTCAACACAAGGGTGGTGATGCACTGAAACATCTTCCCTAGGGAAGCTGTGGCTGCCACATCCATGGAAGTCTTGAAGGCTAGATTGGATGGGGCTTTGAGCAACCTGATGTAGTGGAAGGTGTCCCTGCTCACAGAAGGGGAATTGGCACTCGATGATCTTTAAAGTCTCTTCCAACCCAAACCATTCTATGATTCTATGAAATGTGACACTTATCTGTAAGAAGGGCTGGAAGGAAAATCTGGGGAATTACAGACCTGTCAATCTGACCTTGCTGTTGAGGAAGGTTATGGAGCGGATCACCTTGAGTGTTATCACATGGCACATTCAGAACAACCAGGCGATCAGGTCCCATCAGCATGGGTTTATGAAAGGCAGGTCCTGCTTGACTAACCTGATCTCCTTCTTTGACAAGGTGACCTCCTAACTGGATGAGGGAACAGCTGTGGATGTTGTCTATCTAGAATTAGCAAGACCTTTGACAGTGTTTCTCACAGCATTCTCCAGGAGAAATTGACTGCTCCTGGCTTGGACAGTTGTACTCTTCACTGACTAAAAAACTGGCTGGATGGCTGGGCCCAAAGAGTTGTGGTGAATGGAGTTAAATCCAGTTGGTGGTCAGTCGCAAGTGGTGTTCCCAAGGGCACAGGATTGGGTCTAATTCTGTTTAATGTCTTAATCAATTATCAGGATGAGGGGATTGAGTGCGCTCTTGTTAACTTTGCAGGTGACACCATGTTGGGTGGGAGTGTTGTTCTGCTGGAGGGTAGGAAGGCCATACAAAGGGATCTGGACAGGCTGGCTCAATGGGCTGCAGCCAAATTGTATGACATTCAACAAGGCCAAGTGCCAGGTCCTGCACTTGGATCACAACAACTCCATGCAATGCTACAGGCTCGGGGAAGAGTGGCTGGAAAGCTGCTTGGCAGAAAAGGATCTGAGAGTGTTAACCAACAGCTGGCTGAACATGAGCCAACAGTGTGCCTAGGTGGCCAAAAAGGCCAACAGCATCTTGACATGCATCATGATTAGTGTGGTCAGCAGGACTAGGGAAGTGATCGTCCCACTGTAATCACAGAATCAGGCCCCATCTTGAATACTGTGTTCAGTTTTGGGTTTCTCACAACATGAGAGACATTGAGGTGCTGGAGTGAGTTCAGAGAAGGGCAATGAAGCTGGTGAAGGATCTAGAGCACAAGTCTTATGAGGAGTGCCTGAGGGACCTGGGGCTATATAGCCTTGAGAAAAGGAGGCAGAGGGGAGACCTTATTGCTGTCAACAACTATTTGAAAAGAGGTTGTAGCATGGAGGGGAAGGTGTTGGTCTCTTCTCTCAAGTATCAAGTGATGGGACAAGAGGAAATGGCATCAAGTTGAGCCAGGGGAAGTTTAGACTGGATATTATGAAAAAAATATTGATAGAAAGGGTTGTCAGGCATTGGAAGAGGCTTCCCATGCAAGTGCTTGACTCAGGGTAGACATGGTGATTAGGGACATGGTTTAGTCACGGACTTCGCATTATTAGGTTAAAGGTTGGACTTGATGATCTTCAATGTCCTTTCCAACATAATCAATTTTATGATTCTGTAAAATTACAATGTTTTATTTCTTTTTCAAGATATTTTCAGTTCAAGGTTTTGCAGTTTTACCTATTTGATTGTACTTTATACAAAGTTAAATTTTTATCTTGTTTCAAAACAATAAAAAGGAAAACAGGAAACATTTCATTCAGATTTATTGAAATGAAACAATTTTTGTTAATTTTTTGTTAATGTGGTGGAACCTGTGAATTTCACTACAATTGTTTGATTCTATTATTTGATTCTATTACCAAAAACCTGTTTTTGGTAAAGATAAGATTCCTCCAATATTGTTTATATGTATATGCTATAAACCAAATAAAAAATGGAATGACCAACCATTAAAAAGTGAATTAGTTTATTCTGAAAATGTCAGAGTAGTAAACTTTGACATTAGTGAATGAATATTTCCTCCCATATGTTTATTTTCGTCAGCATTCTGGTATGCTGGCATTCACAGACTATTTTGCTTATTATGTGATCACAGACTCCCAGTGAATATGCTTCCATCAAAGTGGCACTGCCTGGATTTATTCCAGATTCAGTAGTTCAGCAGAGAAACAGGCCCTACAGGGGCCTTGAGTATGGCCGCAGCTAAGTGCCAAGCCTTTGCCCAAAAGATACTGAAGTGTGATTTGGATTCAGTTTCCTCATGAACTTGGAAGAAATTAGACGTATGATTGACTTAGTGGGTTTCCTGTGATCCACCATGGGATTCTTCTTCATGTTATTTCCTAAATCTTTGGCGTAAATAACATAGGGCCAGCTTCAACCTGTGATTTTGCAGACAAATTTCGAAGCTTGATTTCTAATGTCAAAATGAAGCCTCACAGCATGAAAAGATGGGTTCATTTCAGGTTCACATTTTTACTTTGAGAAACTGAAATGTTTTATTTGTACAAATAGCAACTTGGACTGTTCCTTCTTCTATTCTTGAATGCATTTGTGTTGAATTTTTTTAAGTTACTGATAAAATGTGTTTGAAACAAGGGTGAGTCAAAAGATCACATCTGAAAGGGCACGATAATGCTAACAGTCTATCAGGAACCCAACTACATGACAGCTCTGAAAGGAAATACAAAGCTGCCAATAATATCTGGGGAGTTAGCCAAGAAACCAGATGCCACCAAAAAAAAATATCCTCTGCTGTTTAGCTTTTTGGGGTCTCATGGGTGCCATTGAAAGACAATATATTAGGCCTCAAACACCTCTGCTGTTGTTGAGAACAATTGTCAGCTCTTAAAGAGCTGATGCATTATATTGTGGAGGTGAATTTTGTTTAGAAGTGTTAACAGGAATTATCGCAGAGGTGCTTTCAAAAAGAATTTAAATATATTGCACTTGCCTAGGCAAAAAGTGTAATAGAAGAATAAGACATATAGGCAATTATCACAAATATCTGAGATTATTAACAATATAATGAAAGAACACTTGTGAGATACGAACCAGTTCAGATAAAACAAATGAGTTTCTGAGCCTGCAATACCCACGACCCCATTTTGTTTTAAAATTTCTTACAACACTATGCCTCCTACTGTCATCTCTTCTGTTGAGGGAGCTAATGGAATTTTTCCATTGGTTTTGTGTGAAGATTACTATTACGATAGCTCAGTTTCATTTGACTACATTACTTGAGAACTACAAAGATAGTTTTAATAGGCTTTTAATAATTTCTCTGTAATATTCATTCTTTCAACACAGGGATGTTCTTTGAGTTTTGGACAGATGATGAACTGAATTGACTAGAACTGGAAGCAGAGAATGAGATATCCAATATTGCCTTTCTTTGTTATATGACATAAAAACAGGTTTCCAAAGCCAAATGTTCTCTGCAGACCAGATTTCCCACTGCCAAGGTGTAAGATGCTGAAAGAAGCAGTGTCATTTTGAAGGAGAGAGTCCTTTTCAACAAAATTTCTCTCAAGTCTTCTCCACCCACACAAGATTTACTCAGTGGGGTTTATTACAGTAAATTCACATCTTAAATAATGCAGCATTTTAAAATTATATGCATTCTCTGATAAATAGGCAAGATTCTGGAATGTTTATTTACTCTCAATGCATTCTTTTTTTTTTCTCCAGGGAAAAATGTCCTAAACATCTCAGTGACTAAAATGGTAAATTCATTATTAGGAGCATCAACAGGGCTTTTTTGAATCCTTATGGTTTAAAAGTGTTAGATTCAGAGACAAGAAAATCCAGAGGAGAAAAAATCCTCATCCTTCATGAGATAAGGTAAATCCCAATGTTTCACAGTAATTTTCCAGTTTTTCTCTCTGTGTCATCTAAAATGACTGAAATTAAATAATGCTGAGATCAATTTCAGTAGGGAAACTCGGAAACTGAGTTTATAGATAGCAGGACAAACTGCTACAGAAAACTGTAGCACATTCCACTGTGACTAATAACTTGCACAAAATATGTTCAGTTACAGTTGAACATCAGCCAGTTACAGTTTAGCTCTTTTCATGATATTGGTGGCTTTCTGTTCCTCATTCCATTCTCTTTATGTTGAAAGAAATTGTATGATTTGATGTTATTTTCTGAACTGCACAATTTTGCAGTAATGCAAAACCAAGCTCTAAGCATACATTGAGTTTAACTTACCACTGTTATACTGTTAAACCAGTGGTGGCACTACTAAAATCTCTCCTTTAGATAATGAGAAATGCAGAGTCTGGCTTGAAACCCATACTGCAAGCCTGCAGGTGAGGAAGCCAGTAGTTTACTAATGTGTCTACACTGATTCGTACCATTTCATGGTGTTTCAAAACAATGTACATCTGTGGACAGCAGAGCTCGTTTTGACTCCAGTTTCACCTAGAGAGCACTGAGAGAACATAAGATGGTATATTGGTTGAATTTTTAGATTTTTGAACTCTGGGATATATTACGTAGGCCACTTTATGCACCTGAAAAAGTGGTGGTTTGGTTTTTTATTGTTGTTGTTGTTGTTTTGTTTGTTTGTTTGTTTGTTTTTGTGGTTTTTGGTTTTGGTTTTTGGTTTTGCTTCTGAGAGATTGTCTTCCAATACGGTAATGTAATTCCAAAACCAGCACTTTATGATTCTTCCAAAAATTTCAAAATCAAACAGTTGAGTCAAGAGCATCCCTAAGAGACCACACAGAAGTCAGGACCTATGCAGAGCCATTGTGATACTGTTTGCCCATGTCAGAAGTTGCAATTTCTCTGAATGGAAAAGGGAAATGATCAAGAACAGAAAGGTAACATCTCTTTTCCCCACAGGGAGCCACTGACACAGTAAAAAAAAAAAAATAAAAAAAAGATAAATGATCTGCTAAAGATGTAGAACTATCTTTCATTTGGATTAAAGGAAGAGCAATAAAGATTTCTGGGTTTCTGTTCAATACCTGATGTTGTGAAAGACTTTACAATTGCTCACATCGTGCTGGAGTAGCAAACTATTCCTCCAAAATATGACAGTAGCAAAGGGGAAAGTAATAATTCATTTATTGTCAGTGTCTTCAGGATCAGGCAATCTGCTCTGTAAAGGGGAGGAAATGCTGACATGATAGCTGTAGCAAACATATTAACCACACTTTGGAATTTTAGGTGAAATAATAATTTTTCCTCTAAATTTTGTTTTGAAACACAGGAGTTCCATGACTTTAAAAGCTAGCTTAGCATAATTTATCTTGACTTTGTGATTCACATTAAAATTATAGCTCAGAATAGCATTTGCTGTACCTATAATGATTCTGCTGACAGTCTCAGGTAATGAAAAGGCAAGATGTGGAAAACACCCTTGACCATATTATGGATTTGAATATACATGTGTTGTCAACTGTATTACCAAACATTTAGAAAACTGGGAATAAAAATGTTTCCCGCACGACCATTTCAAATGCCAAGAGTTGAAGGTAATCTGAGTATTAACTTCCCAAATATACGTATTACAGTGCCTTTCTTAATGTTTTAACCTTCTTAATACATTAATTCCTATTGCTAAATAAAATCATAACACTAAAGGAGGAATATTCAACATGTTTTATGTTTTCTCAGCCTTCATCCTGGCTGGGAAACAGCACTAAGTCTAGGTTTCTTATAGTTTTCCTTCTCTAGTGAATAGGAGGGAAATGTTCCCTCAGTTTTGATGGACACTGAGATCTTTCTAATAGAATGGTTTGTCAAAGAGTGTGCAAGGGAAGACAAAATAAACAAACAAACAAAACCCAAACAAACAAAACCCAAACAAACAAAATAAACAAACAAAAATAACAACAGCAGCAACAACAAAAAAAAAGACAAAATCAAACAACAACAACAGAAAAAACAAGAGTATGAGCAAAGAAAGGATTTGCAAATCTTGGAATGGGCATGGGACCAGTGCTTAGCATTGCCTAGACTCTGCTTGGAAGAAGCACTGAGCCCTACAGTTAGTTGAAATGAGCAGAATTGAGAGAGGTAAAGTTAGTGAGGATAGGAAAATTGACCAGAGTGTGGAATTTTATTTAAATACATAAATAAATATTTATCTAGGAGTGCAGAATCTAAGGAGAAAGTTACTGTTTAAGAGTGTGGTTTAACAGTGTCTTTGAAGAAGCATTGCTCTCCTGAGCTAGACTGTATATATTTAGAAAATCATGGTATTTTAATATTCTCTGAGATTGAAGAAAACAGACTGGCTTATTTCAAGTTTTGGAGTGTTAGAAAAGTGTCTATGACCAACATGAGAAAACAGTTTCTTCATGCTTTTCTATGTTCAAAACATATTCAAATGTAAAAATTCAATAATTTAATTGCAATAACAAACTCACTGATGTGTGTTTATCTTTCTTTTACACACAGGGATTTACTAAAAATCACCTTATGGAAAAGTAGTTCTATGTGCTAAAATCCAAACTCAATGGAGCACTACACATAAAAGTAATTAAAATCAAATGGTTTCTTTAAACTTTAAATTCAAACTCAGAGCACCAGCTAATCCAAAAAGAAATTAAGTGAAATGCCCCTCTAGGAAATGGTAAAATTATTACACTCAGGAAGGAAGTTTAATCACAAAACAAGCTAAGAACAAAGAAATTCCTTGGAAAATACGTATTTTCACAGTATGTATACATACGTGTGTGCACATATTCAAACATTACATACTCAAATTGCTTAATTACTACAAAAAAGTATACTTCTAAAAATCATGTGAGCATCTTCTAGCATCTTCTTTTAGTTGACTTGTCTAAATTCAAAGACAAATAGGTTCTTTAAACTTTTTGATATTTTCTCAGTGTACAAAATATAAATGTCAAACCTTTAACAGAGCAATCATATTACCAATACATGATTCTGATTTATGTTTTCTAAGTCCAAGGTCATGTGTTAGGAAAAAACATCCTGCCTCTGACAACATTTGTAGATCCTACACTCAATCAAAGACACTTTGGTAATTTATATGACATGATGATTAGCCCATATTTTCTCCATAAAATTTGTGAGTTAATCAAAACTTCACAATGTTCATTATTGCTCTTGAAGAGAACTAAACAATAGGTGGATTTTATTTAATAGAAATCGTTCAATACAGATATGCGAGGATATTTTTATAAAATACTTTATAGACTTTCTGACCATCTGTGGACAGCAGCCACGTGTGTTTTAAACAGCTGTGAAGACTAGGCTATATACCAACAGGTTTTAGATTCCTGTAAATATGACTAGACCTACAACTAGTGTTTCTAACCTAGATAGCTATCAGCTTCGTATCCTTTATTTCTAATTCTTCACCTGAGATCTTATTTGTATTTCTTAGAAAAATCAGATGGCTCAAAGAACTATATCCCTCCCTCTACTAACCATTTTTTTCTCATATTTCCTTAGTCTATGATAAGTCTAGCAGCATTACTTTTTGTAATTATGCTATTATTCAGTATGAGGGGGCACCTCTCAAAATGCAAGCCTCACTCCAGCAATACAGAGTGGGATGCATATATATTTTCTCTCCCTCAAATCTGTGCATTTAATAAACCAATCTATTGCTTTATGAAGAAAATATACCTTAATTCTCCTAAACCAGTTTTTACCTTTCATATACAGTTATTTAAAAACATTGTTCTAGAAATCTTACCAATTAGTAAAAGAATTGGGTGAATTTAAAGACTGATACCTTGTCTGTTTAAGGTAAGTTGTTAAATGCCAGTAGTTGTAAAGTCCTACATAGTACATTTAATGTATCCAATAAAATCAGTTATGTACAACATGTTATTGAGTAATTAGTGTTTAAACCAGAAGTTCTGCCTCTTATTAGTCATGTTGATGCTCAGATTGCATAAGCTAATGGGTCGCTTAAGGAGCCACAAATACCATAATCACAAATTTTACAGTTTTATGTAGGATATTATGAAAAAAATTGCCTCATTGTCTTCAACGTGAAACAAGATTACTTTTCCCTAAGCAATGTAGTTGAAGGTACATAAAATCAAGTATGTGAAATCATTGGTTCCCTAACGCCACCGTTCTCAGTAGAGATAATTGTTTCATTCTGTTCATAAATTCTCTTGTTTGTTTGCATTTGTAGTTCTCCCACAGAACCTCACTCCACTGATCTAATGTAAGATGCTAGTTCAGCTCTGGTATTTCTGATTGAAATACAGTAAATTGGCACCAGTTAAAGATGGAGCCAATATCATTATTACTGGCTTTTTCACAGAGATCAATCAAGATCCAACAGGATTTCAGTAATTTATTTGCTCCCTGATGATGTCTTAATACTCTCTCACCCTTTCAGAAGGCTTGTCTGATTTCTCGTTATGTTGTAAATGAAATGGCCTATGTTTTTTTCTACCTACATATATTTATTTCTTCTTAAAAGTTAGAACTCATTAATTTTAAGGGAAGCTATGAATATAAATTAGAATAATCCATCATTAATTGTTATTTTTTTCTATTATGGCTATATTTAAGAAGCCCCAAAGATATCACTGTCCTGAATAGAAAGAATGAAAAGGTAGAACAGCACAGTGAGCAGAAAGAACTTGGAACTTGTTACTTGTAGAATTAGGATTACCACACATTCATCTAACAAATGTTTAATCATCATGTGCCCTAGAAACAGGAGCAACTCTTACTTTGAAATCAGTTAACTGTATGTATTTATTTTTTAACATCTGTCATGGTTTAACCCCACCTGGCAACTAAACTTCACACAGTCACTCGCTCACTCCCCCCTCCCATCAGGATGGGGGGAAAAGAATTGGAAGGGTAAAACTCGTGAGTTGAGATAAAAACAGTTTAATAATTGAAATATATTATTATGGGTAATAATAATAATAATAGTAATAGTAATGAAAAGGAAAATAACAGAGATAAATAAAATCCAAGAAAAACAAGTAATACAAATGAAAACAATTACTCACCACCAACCGATTGATGTCCAGCCAGTCCCTGAGCAGTGACCTCCCAGCTAACTTTCCCCTAGTTCATTGCTGATCATGACATCATAGAGTATGGAATATCCCCTTGGTCATTTGGGGTCAGCTGTCCCAGCTGTGTCTCCTCCTAGTTTTTTGTGCATCCCCAGTCTAATCGCTGGTGGGGCAGTGTACGAAGCAGAAAAGGCCTTGAGCCTGTGTAAGCACTGCTCAATAATAATTAAAACACCCCTGTTCTATCAATACTGTTTCCAGTACAAATCTGAAAAATAGCCCCAGACTAGCTACTATGAAGGAAATTAACCCTACCCCAGCCAAAACCAGCACAACACCAGAGTGATTAATATTCATTAATAACTTGAACTCATTCTTCTTTGGATGATTACTAACAAAAATATATATACCAGCTAGTCAGAATTTTGAAGACCACCTATAATTTCAGTTATTTCTTTCTACACAACTGCTGTATTTTTCATGCCCCCCTTATAAGAATTTTGTAGTAGAAAAGGACTTATTCGCTTTCACCAGGCCTTATTTTGCACACATTTCAGAAGCTAGACAAATAATCCCATTTGCCTTTTTGTGATCAAGCTGTCACCAAAATAATAATAATAATTATTATTTTTTTAATTTATTTATTGAATCAGTTGAACTGATCATAGCTTATGCTAACTTGCCTATACGAAAACCACTTTTTTTTCTACAACAACAAGTCTCTTCAGTAATCTCCTGCTATGCTGGGGTCATATCAGTTTCAGTAAACTTCACCTTTTTACTGTGTTAGAAGATACACATATCAAATTTTTGACCTTTGAGATCAGTCAATGTTGAAAAAATGCTTTTATTTTCATTGCCTTTGTGTCACAAGGAATTGCTCAGCTCATTTGTGTCATAATGGAATAAAATGGTCATAGTTTTCCCTTCTCTGATATTCCTCTTGATTCTTCTCCTGGTGAGAGAGAAAAAAAAAAAAAAAAAAAAAAAAAGAATAAACATATTTTGGAACATACATAGAAAACAATTTTAACAATAAATGGTTAGTTTTCACATCTCTTTTCTCAATAAATTACATTTGGCAGTCTTTATCAATGGTAAGACAGATTAAAAATCAGTAAAAACCTGTTTGGCCAAGTTCTACAGGCTAGTAAAGACTTGTTTTTTGCCACAATAAACAGCAATACAGTACTTCATTAATTTATGGTAGCTCGCACATTTCTTTATGTTACTGTGTCGTCTGACTTGCTTTCTTACAAAAAATTACACTGTTTCTCTCACTATAAGATTAATACAATTTTATATTTGTAGATTTTAGTGTGTCAAGGATGTTCTTATCCCTGTGTTGCTTTCCATAAGTTCATTTGTATTAATTTAATATAGTTGTTTTTACCTTTGTTCATTTCACATTTGATAAACAGTGATATGCACCCAAACTGCAGGGCTCATCATTCAAAAATATAGCTGTTGAGAAAGGCTTTATCAAAGTCAAGTATCTAGTCCAATGTATCATAAGTGTAAGCATTTGTGATTTTTCTTATAAATTTTCTCTTGGTACTCTGTGACACAGAGTGGTCTACCCTATGTAAGTACAGGAAGTGCTTTCCTAGTCATTGTTATTTCACCAAGTTTGCCATGAGACATCCAGTTTTTGCTGTTGAATGAGATGTGCAAATCTGGCTGAATTTCTGAACAAAATGTTCCTTGAATTACTCAAAAGAAGAGTCTACCTTAATATGAAAAAGGACAAATGTTGAACTCATTGAATGATATCCAACAGTTTGCTGTGGTTTTGCTGTTAAAGTTTTTTGTTTGTTTGTTTGTTTGTTTTGATTTGGTTTTTTTGCTACTATTAATTTGAATCCAATATTTATCAAGATCAAAGTTCTAACAGGATAAAATATGTCTACAAAAGCTGAATGAGCTACGCTTGTTTGGATGAAATCAAAATGTTAAATTTCATTTAAATTGTTGGGTTTGGGTTTGATTTGGTTTGGTTTATTGCTTTTTGGTGTTGTTCATTTTGGTTTGGCTTAAAATATCTTGATTTTTTTTTTCTCAATTAAGGAAAATAATATTGTTTGACTTTGTTTTAATTTTCCTATTGGTATGTAACTTAACTCCCAGTTATTTGAACAGCTTTATTATCAGTTTCTTCATCTTTTTTACCTAAATTTAGGTGGTTACTCTCTGTAATGAAACTTAAAGTTCTAATATAGAGAGCTTACAATACTTTGTAGCTTAGATGACAGTCCTTCACTTGCTGGGTATTCATGTGAGATTTCATCACAGCCCACTTTTTTGGTTTTGATTACCTCTTACATTAGCGTAAAGACTAAAGATTCCCCAGCTTTCCATATCTATCCTCATTCGTTTGCTCTTGATATTTATTTTATATATTTTTCTCAAATCCAAATTAGAATCACCTTATAAACTTGAAAAATAAATATTCAAAACAGATTAAAAAAACCACAACAAACTACCAGAATTTTTAATAAACTGAACTGTAGTAGAGTCTAGTAATCTCACACAATCTCTCTACTGGAAAAGGTAAAGGAGGTTTTATTAAACTCCCCTGAGAAAGGCTGTGACATGCAGTCAAGAAGTATGAGTAGCTCCATTAGTGACTGATCCTCTTAAAAATGAGTATAGTATACTCCAGGTTTCCTTTCTATACAGCGCCATCTTTAGAGTAATATATCATCTCAGCAGCATCTTGAGATGATGTATTACTCATATATATCATCAGCCTGAACAGTGTTTCACATGATTTATAAGCCTAGTAAATCATTAGAGTGAGGCACACTGATGATGTATTATTTGAAGATAGTGCCATATGGGTAAAAAGGTTTAAAAGCATAGTCAACAGAAAGAAAAAAAAAAAAAAACATAAGGCACAAACAAATCTATACTGTGCAGAAGGCAGCTGTCCTGGGCTTGCACAAGAATGTTAATTCTAAATGAGCTCCATCAATGACATAGACTACTATTCCTCATCTCTCATGACTCAATCTGAACATCACCACCTAATGAGGATCTGTACAGGTAATACTTCTAAATAAGCCAGATACGCAGGAGAAGACTCCTAAATGGAATAATGGGCAATGGAGTCCTGGCTCTTACCCTTACTAAAACTGGTGTAGGCAGATGTGGACTTATGCATCTTAAATACCCACCTGCAAGAGAGGAAAGAAGGACCATGTTTGTGTGTACACAGGTGTAGGTGGTTAGGAGTGTGTGAAGAAAGTAATAATGAGCTGGTTTCTGTTGATTTAGAAGATAGTTCTGGGTCATTATTTTAAACTGCAGCAGAATCCACACACTAAACATTTTTTCAGCCCTCCTTGTGGTTACATGAACAGGCCAAAGCCTTTTAGTTCACAGCTCAATATAAGATTTTGTGAAAAAAAAAATGGTCATAAAAACTAGGAAAAATAGAAGTAACTGTAATAACACATTGTATAGCTTTTTATTTCTTGCTATTGTAAATTACTTCCTGCCCTACAGTAGGCAGACAATACAGATCTAGTGCTCTTACCAAAAAATGCTGAAAAATAAAGAAAAATGAGGAAACTTGGTATGACTAATGCTAACATTTTACTTACACTTGAAGGTAGACATTTCTGTATACACAGAAATGCCCTATTGTGTGTTTCACAACTTTTCTAAATAAAATACACTATCCAATTATATTCTGTGGAAATACATATTTCTGACATGACTATTTCCTTGCTAATCCTACAGCTTTTATTTCAGATCACCTAAGAGCCTTGAAGTTTCTTGCAAGTAGCTTGTTGCAGCTCTAAGAACAATCCTGCATTGTATAAAGATTGTAGATAATAGTAAGAAAATTCTTCATGCACACGTATCTTAAACTTCTCAATGAGGTTCTGTGCAATATTTCTGCAGCAAGACAATAATTAAAGGCAAATAGGATAAAGTTCAAATGTTTGCAATGTCAAAAAACACCAATAGGATAAGATCCAAAGGTTTATGGGAGGGAAATTTCTAGTTCAGCAAAAGATAATCACAAAACCAACTTTCCTTGAGACATCCAGCTGCAGGGCTCACATTTGTAACACACAAGCACACCAAAAGAAATCCAGCCATTTTTTCTTGGTTGTTAAGGTTCTGAGAAGAGAAGCTGCCTTTTTAGTTTTGCTTGTATTCTGGAAACAGATTAATTTTCTGGGGTGATCTTTATCTTTTATTCTAAAACCTCCTTCTTCCTTCTTCTCAAGGAACACTTCAGATGCCAACATTTAGATTCAGAGAATATTTGGCAAGGTGGAGAATAAGAACAGAGAAAAAGTTTAGGTGCCTGGAAATTTATGTACGGTAATCTTAACTGCAGTATTAACAGGATTTTTCTGTAATAGTTAAATAATACAGAGTATAAAGTTTAGTATCATTGTAACTGGACTAACCATAACTTTTTGTATTTTTTATTAGAATGTTAAAATACGTAATAAAAATTTCTCATTCAAAGCTTAACTATGTGAAATATCTGATTTCTCCAAGACACATATTCAGTTGGGTCAGAATAACCAACAGCAAAATATAACTTGGTTAAACACCTGTACTGCAGGATCCAGGGATTATAAGAAGCCACTGGCTAAGCATGAGTCAAACTATCTCACAGTGTTGTGAAAGGGCAGACATTACACTGTGATATGTAAAGGTATTTGTAGCTCTTTAAAAGCACAGTTTTCAGGTTTGGGCATAAAAGTCTATGATCCTAAGCCTCTAGATTGAAAGCAAGAGCCAATGGATCTTTGCCAGCATACATTTCACGACAAGCATACCACACTTACTGAAAATATAACATATAGCTGATCTGCAGGTAAACAATGTAGTGAGCATTGTGTAGCAGTAGCCGTCAAGTACAAGCTGTATCCACAGTCGTCTGATTTCTGACAAAAGCCTCTTCTTTAAGACACAGAAAGTAATCCTTCAATTGTAAGGGCCCAGCTGGAGTACTTACGTTCAATTTTGACAGTAAGTCTCATAATCAGTTGAAGAGAAACAAAAGAATTAGTGGAAAACCAGCAATATTGAGAATCTTGGAAAGCATTGTGTAAAAGGAAAATGTTAAAGTCTTAGAGTTTAGTCTAGAGAGGACAACACTGATGGGAAACAGCAGTCTTCAAATAAGTGAGATTTTTGCAAAGAAGTTGTCTACTATGCATAGAACAAGACTTAATGGGCTTAAATGTTATCAAGGGAGATTTAAGTTATACATTAAAAAAAAAAATTCCTAATGGGAAAGACAGATAAGCAGTAAAATAGGTTGCCTAGGGAGATTTTAGAATCTCTATCATTAGCCAAATAATTATTGGGAATAATTTAAATATAGTTGAACATACCCTGTGGCAAGTTAACAGACAAAAAGCTTTCTCCACATCCCATGTCATATTTTCTATGAGGCTGTGCTTCTCTCTACACCCCACAATATGTTCATTGTACATGAACGAGTGCATATGTCTGCCATACCATCATTCTTGAGATTCCAAGGTTTATCATAAAAATTAAATACATTGGTAAAAAAGTATAAAGTAAGGTAAAAAAGAAAATGATAGAGAATAACACAATCTTTAGAGCAGGAAAAATCAAAAGTACTTCCACAGAGTAGCTCTACAAACCTTCAGTTTTATTTCAGGACAGGTGAAAAATGAAATCGTGTTATTATTTCCTATAGTCTGTAAAGTGTAAAGAAAGGGACATTTGCTATATGTGGATATTTTTATTTTTGTCCACAAAAGAAATATATCAAAATGCACAGGGAAGTACACAAAGTACACACAGGTGAAGCACTGATTTCCTGTTCTCTGTTAGCTGTTGCTGTGGAGGGTATATCTTCTTTCTCCAGCTCTGAAAAGACCAGTTCTTCCAAAATCTTCAGTCTTGAGCTTTAGTGAACTGCATTCTTCATAAATTCCTGAGTTTATCACATTTTCATTATGACATTTCCTAATGTGCTGACGAAACCAGGGATGATAATTTGTATTGCTAATGCATGAAACCAAAGAACTGCTAACAGAAATACAAAATTACTTTTAAAAATAACCTTTAAAAGAGTAATTTTTTGTCAATGTAAAGAATTCATGTATGCCTAATGTTAGTAAAGAGGATCACAGGAATCATCATCGTTACTTTCCTACTCAATGGCAGTCCTCCCTATCTCCTTTTTTAAAATGATCTATAAAAACTTATTAATCCAAAATTTCTAAAACATGGCTCATTCATTTGAACTGTCTCTGTATTCGAGACAGAAGATATCCTATACAAGAAAAAAATGGATCTCTTATAAGATGAAATACAAAGTAACATGCATTAAAACTATGTTTACGTTAACTTAGCTGCATATTCCCTTTCTTTTAAGATACTGATCTCTAGAGACTCCCTTTTAAAAAGCATTTTGTGTGTTTGTATGGCTCTGATGTCATACATTTGAATAGAAGATTTTTGCCACAATCTTCAGCAATATCAAGGTCTAACAATATTTTGCAATTTTTTTTGTGTTTTGCACTGGATAATGATTCTTCCTCTCAAAATTTCATATTTAGACATAAAAGTCTAAGGGATGAGTTTGATTAACCTTCTTTTTAGAACATGGTTTGAAACTTTGCAGGAGTTTAGGAAGAATTCTGCTAGAATTTGCCTAAGAAGATGGGGAAGGAAAAACATCCCACTTGAAAATTTTCTAATGGTTCTATTTTTCAATTTTTATTTTTTTTTAAAGCTTTATTTTAAAGTTTGCCACATTTTTCAATGCAAGAAGGCTAAATGCTTCCATTAGTACACAGCGAAACCTCAACAAATAGCATATAAGGAATACAAATGCGATATAATTATACTACATAGTCTTTTCCTGAACATTAGTTTGGCTCTCTGCTTGAATCATGTATTTGGGAAAGACAGGAGGAAAAGGTGAAAAGATCTGTTACATGAAATATTATATTAAAACCCCAAAGGTTTTAGAATCACATTATGAAACATCATGTTCACATCTGATCTTTTCCAGGTATTAACATGGGATATTGTATATAGATAGATGAAATAAAAAAGAAAATAAATACTCTCACTGAAAAGCAAGAGAACATGCAGGTTAGAAGGAAGGCTACCTTTAGCTGTGTTGACAGAGACACTGGGAGTTTTCATAAGTTAGGGCTACTTATCATAGAAATTATGGTGACCTAAGAGTAAAGATTATTGAGATTACAAACATGAACTATAATGAAAGCAGTAAATGCTTTTTAATTATTTCATAATTGATAGTAACTATTAATACAATATTTTGAAAATATGGTTCTGCAAAATTAGGAATATTTAAATGTACCTTGTCACTTTGAGATATTTTCTGCCAGATTGTTAACTGGCTTTTGCTTTTTGTCCATACTATTAGTATGATTTGACAAACTCATGAAGTCATGAGTAACTTCTAGCAAAGATCTGTCTAGTTTGTCCATAAAGTATCATGAATACCTTTTTGTTAATGAAAGTATAAATATTCATAATAATAAATAGCTGAACAAACTCACGGACTGGTCTAAAGGATGCTGTAGATGGTTGGGCAGAAAAATAATTTGCAGGGGCAAAGGCCTATACCTAAAAGGACAAAAATAAGGGCACAGGTTCATAAACCTGAAAGTAACATCAAATACTAGCACTGAAGAGGTAAATATTGCAGGAGACATTGATAGATTGAGTTCTGGGAAAGCTGGGAAATAGTTCCAAGGGACTCTGCTACCCCACCAGTGTATAATTGAATAGGTTCCTATTCCCTTACACCGAACATATGAACTTTTTCTACTGATAGCTTTATGTATAAATAAACCCTGAGTTTATCTTTCCTTTAATCCCACCTTTGTCTCAGTTGTCTAGATATGACTCAATGAATCAGTAGCATTCTGCTGCACACCTTTCTTGAAAATTAGGCTCCAGTGACCCATTCCACTTTGAAATGTAATCACCATGGTAAAGAGCATGGATGTTCTTTGCAGAAGAAAATTATTCTCTCTGGCCTACTTTGGTAGTTCAGCCATATAAGTTCCATGGTCTTAAGTAAGGATGATTCTGTGGTCAAGAGAGAGACATGGTCTTAATTCCCAGCAGTTCCAAGCCCTTGCAATCTTGGGCAACATTTTTTTCTATCTTTTTTTTTTTTTTTTTTTTTTTTTTTTTTTTTTTTTATGTGAGATGTCATAATGGCTTTCTTAATATGTGGAACAGAGGGAGTAGAAAGATATCATCACTGTTGTCTCTATAACTACTGCTTTGGGGTCTGTGGAAAGGAAAGAATAGTTTGTATGTGTATGTTTCCAACATTTTTGGACTTACGTGTGCATGTCTTGGGATATGCAATCATATCTGAGTTTAAAAACCTATAGTTATTCTCTTTACTTGAAATAAACTTCACTCATTAGAATAATGATGTTTCTCTAACAGGGAGGATACTCTCACAGGTTATCCGACTTCGTTTCTGAAAAATACGTTTCCTCTCATACCTCACTGAATACTGTTTATTTCTCTCTGGCATGCTTCTTCCATTGAAGCATAGATTGCTTTTTGGTAATGTGCCACAAAAGGCTCATTACCGCTGAAGAGCAGGAGTTTCCATTTTACAGTCCCACATTATGGCACACTTTTCCCATTCCCATCTGCTCATGTAAATCTCCTGATAAATTAATATCTCTGGCAGAGAAAAGTTATTTGCTTGATCTTTTGGTTAAGTAATTGTTGCCTTATTGAATAGTTTCCATTGTTTTTTCTCACAAACAGTATTTCTCATGAAACCTGAGTTGCTATTAATTACAGCAGTGCTTCCAGGTGTCTGTGGCAACTTAAGCTCTGTTTAGAAAACATATATAACACCATGAGAGGTTTTCTCTATGGAGTTACAAAGGAGCTGCTGTACAAGACCTTTTATCCCTTTAGCCTCAGTAATGTTCAGATATCACTTTCTAATAAGATAACCAAGTTCAGAAAGCTCCTTCCTTCTTTGAACTGACCTAGAAAGAACCCGAATGTACAGGGAAATGCACATTTAATCAGCTTCTAGTATTTCTTCTGTCAGGAAGGAGTATGACTGGCAAAGAGAAACTTGATTACAAACATAACCCGCAATTCACATAAAGTACTAAAGAGCACTAAGGAGTGTGGCACTTGCAGCACAAATCTTGGACTCCTGAGAGAAGTTGTATGAAAAATATAATGCTTTTGTAGCAGTGTACTGTGATTGTGTGTCATTCGGAACTATTATCATGTCAGCCATCAATGAAACCCTGGGAACTGAGAACTTTCAATCAAGAACGTCATCATCAACAACAACAGCAACAACAACAGATAAAATTTATTAAAGCGCTAGAAATTCCACTCCAAAACCTAAGTAGTTCATCCATTTCAAAAAAGAAATAGTCTATCATACTCTTGGATTTAAACCTTTTTTGTTTAGTATATTCAGGTGGTGCAATTTTCTTCCCTTTTATCATAACTCCTTCATTCATAATTATAACTTATTAAAAACTTCCCAAAATCTTATTCACTACTCTTCCAAAGTTTTACAGAATTACTAAAGTAAAACTAAATGTCAGAGGCAGGAATTTAAGTTGTGTGAGCTTTTGACTGGAATATGTTAAGTTAACCCTTTGTGCTTCTGATAAGAAAGAATAGAAATATATTGATAGCAAAGTGCATTATAAAAATACCAGAATAAAGGTTAATAACTAGTGTTTTCAAAGTTAGTCTGAAAAATAACATACCTATGCAGTGAACTGATGAGCAGAAAAGCATTACAGATTCACTTTGTGTAAAATCTAGCAACATACTCAACATACTATCTCTGCAAATTAATCAATGTTTAACCAAGATGAGTTACAGTGAGTCTCTTATGTAAGTCAAAATGACAGTCAGATTTCTACCAAATGAATTCATTATAGTCAGTGAATGAATAGCTAATGGATGTGAAGTGAAGGATCTCTTACATTAGAAGTAAACCATAGAGAAATATCCAAGTAAATTCTTGTAGAAATTTTACTCAAAATGCAAATCAAATGAAAAAGGACAAGTAGGCTAAGGAGACAAAACGTGGTTTTAATTCCTTAAGAGGCAGCACTAGGTATAACAAACTGTGATTCTGTGAAAGAGTCTTTGGAATTATTTGATATATAAACAACAGATTAAAATAACCTTTCTTCACCAAAAGTGAGAAAGGGAAGGGAGTAGCTGATCCCTTTTGATTACGAGCTATGAAGAAGTATCAAATAATCTCTGAGCCTTGGTTTTAGCAAAGATTAAATATAAGTAAAAGATCTGTGATTCAGCTCTCAAAGGTAAGAGTTTAACACTAGGAATCTATCAAGATTATGTGTTAAGGAGCTCTATAGATGTATTTGTTCAGACTAGTTAATGGAGATGGAGATGAAGAATTCTATTTCTTCCTTCAGTACTGCTGTAAGTATTAAAAAGCAGGATTCCTCTTTAAAATGAGACTATAACAAATCATTTAGGCCAATCATTCAGATGTCAGTTTGTTATGATAAATTTCAACAAGAGTTGTAATAGGCACACTTATGAAAAGATAGAACAGATTAAATTCACACTCAATACAAAGGAAAAATCCCCTGCCCAGAAAAAAAAAAAAAAAAAGGCATGAATTCTGGTATGAGTTTGCACAACGGCACATGATGGAAAAGCCAGAAATAAACCATTAAACCCTTCATTCCTGTCACTACATCAACGTGACATGGACACAATTAGATCACGGCTGAGTGGAAACAATGATGATGAAAGCCTCTGAACTCAGAAAATACCAATTATTCAGAAGCAAAAAATCTATTTTGCTACCGCATGATAAGTTCCATAGTTTCAAATTTTAAATTTAGGATCAAAACTTTTTAAAAAGAAAAAATAAATTACATCCTTTTAAAACATATTAATGTTTCTCAAAAATCAGAGGATGATTTTCCAGTTTATAGTTCTAAAATGTATTTACCAATCCAAAATCATTCAAAATCTCATTTTGAGGGACAATTTTAATTTCCTTCATAGGAACATAGGACTGGAAAGGGTCTCAAAAATAGTAGCCACTTTATCATAAATGGAGAAAAATCCCTGATAAAACTAGAGAGACCCTTTGTTTGCATTGCTTCAGGTTCTGGCAGAATTAGAACACCATCGCTCTGTTTATTATAAACATCTTCTTACTCTTTGGTTAAAGTGTATTCAAGATTTCTCTGTATCTAATTTCTATTACACCTGCACCATCCTTCAGATTACGCTTCTGGGGAAAAAAAAAATTAGTTTACATGCCATTCAGAAGATTGGATAACAGGGTTTAATAAATATGTATTCAGTTTTTTAAAAATATTTAGAATAAAGAAGAAATATTCAATAGGCACAGGTCAGTTGGGAAGGGTAAGAGAACTACGTGAAGAGCGGAATGAAAATCTTAAGGAAGTGAAGGTGCCCATAGTGTTGTGCTAGGTGGCATCAAACTGGTAAAATTTAAACTACTATCAGATACTTTTCACATCCATGGTAGTTCGTTTTATAAGTTTCTTTTTTTTTTTTTCTTTTTTTTCTCTTATTAAAACAGATAATTGCAGTTTTCACCATAACTTTACACATCTCTAGAAGCAACAGTCTCAGAATTTTTATCATTTTCTGCCTGAGAAGCTCAAGCAATAATGGGAGACCCAACAACACTGCTCATCCATTGTAGGAGTCTCAGATGACCGTGCTGATGGCTGTGGCATTTCTTGGACTGAAATTCATTACATTGTCACAACAGTTCAATAAATCAAAAGAAACATGTAGACCCCAAAGGGCAGAGGAGGTTCTTCTGCATACAGTTCCAGCTGTACTCTATGCATCAGAGCCAAAGTTTTTTCCCTCCCCCCACTCAAATGGTAAAACTTGAGGTGAGCAACGAAAAGCTACAAGCTGAGAGAATGCAGCAAGACATCATACAAATAGACTTAGAGGGGACAAGAAAAAATATTTTGAGTTACATTAGCTCTGGAAAATCTCCAGCTGAAAAGAAAAGCAACTTTGTGACTCACTATACAAAATACAAAATCCACCAGAGTTTCTAGACCTTACAAAGGATCCAACTGTTTGGAAGTCTGCTGAAAACATTCCCTGGAAATCACATCATTTTTCAAGTTTAGTATCTTGTGCCACACTTCATCTATAAGAAAATTCAGTGCTTTCAAGATCCCCAAAATGCCAGGTGTGTTTAGATCTTTAAGGACTAGGACACGTTTGCACTGAAATTATAGATTCCTCTCTGCATTTCAAATCTCCAGAAATGCTTTATTTCAAAACTCAGTTATAATAAATTATACAGAGATGGGTACCTCTGGGCCCAGAACCAAAACATCTTTCTGGAGTAGCTGAATGAAGTTTGTAGAGCTTCATATGTTTTAATCATATTGATTTCAGGAGCTGAAACTCTGAGTCTGATTTTGACATAAAAGTCTAAGTTGCCTAATACCAGTTGAACACACTTGAATATTCTATCAGTTTGGCACAGATAAGAATATGTAAAATGCAGAGATTTCTTGGGATATTGACTCCTGGGAACTGTAAAAAGATGCTGCAGATTCAGTCCAGAAAGAGTTCTCAGAGACTTTGGCTGCCTAAGTATATCAGTCATCTCTATGAATATGTGAATATGTAGACTGAAATTTTTAGGGACCTAGGAGTTATCCAAATTTAGACAGTTCTTTAAGACAACTAGATGGTTCATGCTTTACAGTTCTATGAAGTACCTTGCACAAAAATAGGTGGTAGATTTTCCTAACTATAAGCTTGTGAGACTTATACTGACATAACGTCTCAAGTCCTGTATTTGGAAACAATTGACCCATCATAGAACTTTAAAAAAAAAAAAAAAAAAAAAAAAAAGGAAAAATAAGCCTGAGGGAAACACCTGCCACAAGAAGTTTCAACACATGTGATCAAAACTTGACAAAGATATAAGCAACCTAAGAATGTAACCTATAACTCCTAGTTTGATAACTAGTTACCAGTTGGAATTAATACTGTTATATGTTAAGATGAGAGTTTTCCAGAAACACAAATAAAACTTAGGAATCCATCTTCAACAGGTTGCTAAGGAGAAATTCCACATCCCAACCCAGATGAACATGTGCACTAACAGTCTGGTTTTACAGTTATTGTTTCATTTTAACCCAGAATTTGGGCCTGAAATAAGCTCTCTATTGGTGTGTGGCAAGTGTACTAGCCCAAGTTTCTTCCTTCATGCCCACCTCTTATTCCTGCACGGATACTTTTAAACCATAGAGACTATGTCCACAACTATGAAATATCTTTTACAAATAAATGAGGTGTAAGCAATGCAAAGGTCCAGTGGGATAGATTTCAAAAATCAGTAGACTCCTATACATATTCTCTCTTTAATTACCTGAAAAGACTGGTGGGCTAGAGAAATGGGCTTCCTTCCATGGAGTTAGCCTGACCTGTGGTATGTATTAGCCACTTGCCAACTCATTCATGACTATATCTATTCGGAGGTGTTCTGATGTACAAGATTTTTTCTTCCATAATATATCATTAAGGTTATATTCAGTTCTCTTTTACAAAGGATTAAGGAATTGGGTAGGATCTAAGTCACATGTATTTAATGTTTTCCTCCATTTCTGGTTCAAGACTGAATCTAGAATTCTAATGTGTGATTAAATAAATATATATATATATATATTAATTGGAATGTACTGACATACTGTTTTTCCATTGTTTGTAGTCAAAATTATGTTGATTTTCTCTGTATACATTTGTGTGGAAACTAATTATGCTTTATCATCTCACCTTTGGAGAAGGCATAAATTGTCTGTTTAGTATCCTGCATTGAAATTATACTGATAACTTAATTGTTTAATAGGACTCAGGACAGCCCTTACTGCAGTGTCACTTAAAACATATAACTAAAGTATAATAAATTTTGAGTTTCTAGGATTTTTTGTGACATCATCACAAATTTTAATGATGTGATTATACATCATATGCTAGAGTCATAATTACATTCTAATTATACAAGGATAAGTATTTATACTAAAACAGGCAATTAGGTGTAATTACACTAATGATGTAAATGTGCAAGAATCAACTGAAATTGATTTGAAAAGGAACTAGGGGAATGTACACAAATAAAACACATTTGATGACTTAAAAAAAAAAGAGCAAACCTCTCTGATAAATGTTAACTTTTAATTATGTATTAGGAACATCATGCAAGGAAATGCCCCAAGGTCCTTTTTCCTCCCAGAGCTCCTACTAAATTCTGCTATTTTCTGGCCCTTAAGGAGAGTGAGGAGAGTGACTAATAACTTCCCCCCTCACCCCAGCCCAGATCTTTTCAAGTAGATGGAGGGGGAATTTCTTAAGAATGCTCTCCAAAAGAAGTATCTTTGGCTATCTGTGTCATGAGTTATTACATACTGCCACTAAATGACACTTACCTTTTTCATATTTTCTCCAAAATAGCTAAGATTTGCTACATATAGGTATTACATTTCTTACTCTTTTTGTGAATATTTGCTTTCTAGCCTCACCATTTTCTTGTTCTCTGATCCTGGTCTTATGTTCTTTCTCATTTACCATATAGAACTATTTAAATCAAAATTATGTTTTATTAAAATTCTAGTATTTTTCTGCCCCACCCATGCAGTTACGTCACGATCTGTAGTAAACATTGCAGAATTTTATTCTCCTTCGTTTTGTTTAGATTGCCTGAAATATCATGTTTTCAACACACTTAGTTTCTGCAAATTATAGTTTAAACCAAATGTTCTTATGTGAAATACTTATTAAGAAAGTAAAGGAATGCTTTATTAGTCATTTTAAAATGAGCCTATAAAAATGTAAATGTTATGTGGGCAGATTACTCAGTGTTTCTCAACTATGGGTACTTTGCATATTCAATGCACACATTGATAATTTTCTGTGATTCTAAAATAAATTAGTGCATACCATCTATGTGAGGGTGTACGTTTGAAAATATTGTATATATATGTTTGTGTGTATATGTGTACACATAGACATGAACACTCAGAGAGTTCTTACTGAGCAAGTGGAAACTCACTCTGAATTATGAAAGGTTGCTGATTCCACTCCTGAATTCTTAAAGTTGTTTTAAGCTCACTAAAGTGTATGGATTTTCCATAAATACTGCTGACACGAATTCTCCTAGGGGATCATAATCTCTGTCATCCTTTCATGCTTCTGCTCAGGTCTGGGCACAATGAAATGGTCTTAAATATTATAGAATATTACAGAGGAAAATAACTCTTTTCCAGTTTTACTTTATTCTAGAAACACAAAAAGGTTATGTAGCCATGACATGATCATCATTTCAAAAGCATTTGTATTTCTCAGCATGAACTGTTACCAGGCATTACTCTCGAAAAATGTGATTGCATTTGTCTTTGAAAAGTGTGACACAGACAGAAGTGATCTCTCAGCACAGTTTTCAGATCTTGACCAGGGCTCTCCTGACACAAAATTGAAAACTTATGTTGCTAGTGCAGCCTTGAAGTCCCTCACTGTCTTTTGTTTCTCAGACCTGAGAAACAACAAATGGACTACAGTAGACAGATGTCTGAGCCCCTCTTCTGCACCTTTGTATTTCTCTTGCAAACCTATACTGCATCATACAACTTTTATTCTGGATAGATACTTGACTAAATCTCGTGGAAATGCAGGGGGTTTGTTTCAACGTCAGAGCTCCAGTACTTTAAATGCAAGACTTTGTGAAGTGGCAAATTGTTATGCACATAAGATAATAATATCTGTTGCAAAAAGCTGAACTTTGGCTCAGTAAGATATGTTGGATATTAGAGGTTGGATATTGGAAGTGCAACCAATTTCAATGAAATTTGAAAATAGAAAAGAAATTAAAAAGCTAATTATAAATTATTGCTAAAGTTCTGTCAGCTGAGCTGATGCAAAAACCAAAACTTGTCTTTTTACTGAAATACAAGCAGCAAAGCTTCTTTGGCAAATATTCAACTTGGCAGCCATGAGTTATCATGTAGTTATCAACTATTCTCAGAATAAATGCCTTCTCTACTGCCTTAAAAAATTAAGATGAAGAGAAATGTTAAGTGGCAAAACCAGGCTACTTCAGTGCCTGTAGCGTATCACTACTGCTTGTGACCCTTGTTATTGAAGTTACTGTTACCTATTACTTACCCTTGCCACAGTATTCTCCAGTCTCAACTGTCTGATATGCAAACCTACAGAATCAGGTTAAGGTCTCAGTTCCAGGTCAATATTTTTTCCATATGTATACAAAAGTTGAAGCTAAGTCTACAGTTGAAACACTACATACCAAAGCAATCTGTTTAATTGTGTAAGTTAAGATGCATAAGGGACTATAAATCATGAAAGGCAAACTGAATTCCCAACCCTTTCCCAAATCTTGTAAAAGTGACATAGCTCAAATTGATAGAGATTACCTTTTTTTAAAATATATATAAATAAATATATATATATATATATTTGCTCTCAATTTTTTACCTTTTATTTTTTCTTTTAAAGTGATTACGAAAAGGATTCCTATCCAATTCTGCTTTGCTAACTACCAGTAACAAAATTATATGTTTGTTAGAAGTTGCTTCCTAGGAGAGAAAAAGAGCAAATATTTTCTTAAGAGTTCTTTTTATCTAAATCTCTTTAATTCAGAAATAATACTTGGCAGTAGACAAATGAAAAGTAATTGTGATAACAGAAACTAAAGACAATTACTGCATAAACGTAAGTGGATTTGAATTTGAAATAACTCTCCTCTTGCTTTAGATCTGAAAATGTTCCTCCTCAAGGGTTTTCTTTTTCAATGAAATATACAGCCAGATTACGGAGAGGCAAAACGTGTTTGATGGGAAGTCAGGGATGTGTGGAAAAGGAACAAAAAATGTGCAGTGTTTTGCCATACATGCTTCTTTTCATGAAGCCAGTAGTGCTGATAGGATTTGACAAGACTGTGACTCAGGTAAACTAATACACTAGGTGGTCTTCATTCCAGACTCACTTATTTTTAAACTAAGTTGATGCAATGTTAAGGTTGTGACATAAATTGACAAAATAATAGACTTTCAAAGTTAGGATTATAATCTGTCCCTTATCCTTTTACAGTCAAAGCTTAGTGCTACCCCATAAACTCCAAGCACAGTTCACAATATAGTTGGTAAAATAAAGGTGAAGTTTTTTCTCTAGCATGTTTCCCTTCTTTTCTAGTCTTTTCAAAGTCAATGCCCCAAAAAGATTTAATTGGAGTAAGAATGAGCAGAAAGCTGTTGCTTCCTTTAGACTTTGCAGAAGATAGGACTAACGTATGATGATGTATTCTGTAGAATTATTTACTACTTGAGATGCTGGAAATATTTCAACCATTAAGGAATTCAGTAGTACAATTTTTACCAGGACGTAAGTTATGGAAAGAAAGTAGCAACAACATCTGCATTTGAACAAAAATTATGTGGGAGTAGAGAGTGATTCAATATAACAGGTGACTTGTTAGAATGGTTTTCTGGGAGATTAGATGACTTTGTTTTCTGTTTTTAATGATTGAGTAGACCACAGATTAGCTCCAGTAAATGCCAACTTGTTGATATTGTAATTTCATTACTTCTGTCAAAACTCATAAACTCAAATATCTAAGATTGGGAAAAAGGCTGAGTTGAAGTCACATCCATTCCAGGAGAGTTTTATGAGCATTTGATTAAAGGGAGAAAGAAAAACAGAGGCATCTCTTTCAGAAATTCACTTTCTCAAGAAAGAGTGACATACAGAGAGCATCTGTAGCTATGATTCACAATGAGAGATGGAATTTCAGGTATCTTTTAACCAAATGCTGGTAACACTTCTGCGGAGTGTAGTTAAATCTTAATCTTTCCTCATCATTTCTTATGAGGTAGCTTACATGGATTCCCTCTGTCCTCCTAGTGTATGATATTCTCAGTTTGAAGTGGTTTACTTCCTGGACATGGAGAAATCTCAAGAGTCTAACTTTGGGTCCTGCAGAGTGCTAAGAAACTGAAGAGCCACAATATATCATTTTATCACTTATTTCTCCCTTTTATGAGCTGAGACCAGCTGTTAAAATGTTATTACTATTTCTTTTTTTTTTTTTTTCGCAGAAACATATTGGTTACAGGGCAACCCTCTCTTTCAACATCTGTTCAGCATATTACTCATATATTCAGATTTTCCTGCTCATTCAGCATGTTATAGCTCATTACAATATACTAAATATTCTGGAGTGAGCTGGTTTTCACCAGCTTTAGGTCTGCTGGTTCCAGCTACAGATGATCCTAAATCCAAAACTCCTGGTTTTGACCGCTTCGCATGTGGTTTATCTTATGTGAGTTAAGGACTACAGTCTTAGTGCCAAGATAAAGTGGCAAATATTAAGGTCCATTACATCATGCCGTAGTACATGTGGCTCAGATTCTGCTGAATGAGATAAATGCCATGCAAAGTATCATTATTCTGTTGAGATATGTTACATTCAAGCTGGCAGAATGGCCATTTTTAGACAATCTTTGAAACAGTATGAGAACATAAATTCAAACAATTTTTCACATATTTTAAGTCTGACTTCATAAGAAGGCAAGCATTGTGATTGTATAGTCCTTTTTTGCTTCCTCTGTTCTGTTTTAACTAAACTATTGGCCAGCTTTGATCAAATCTTACAAAATAAAGGAGTCTGAAAAGCAAGATCTTACAAGTAGCATGAAAAACAGAAATTGCCAAGCAGATGAGAGAACCATTTTTTTTAGAAATAGCAGGTAGATCTTTCCTTGGTAGTATTTGTAGGTTGCATTATAAAATCTGCTTGGAAAGAGCTAGATAGCCAAGTACCATAGACAGATAGCTTATCCAGTTAAAATGTGTTACTCAAGATGAGCCACGGTACATCATACTTCTCCCCTACATATCTAAGCTAGGTGTTGCAGAGAAGTTGTTACCACAGAATATTATGTGGAAAACAGACCTGAATTTGGAGGAGTTTTGTGTTCGCTGTTTCTCTTATACATAGAATTGTTTTATTTATTCAGTTTCCCACGTTTTACTAACATAGGTCTAGGTTCAATACTGGCTACTTGCAGGCACAGTTGAAATGTAAGTATATTAGAATAGACTACTAGGTGTAGAATTCTGAACTGGTGTTGGCTGGGATAATAATAATTTTCTTCATAGTAGCTTATATGGGGGTCTGTTTTGGATTTGAGAGAAAAGTGGCATTGATAACACAATAATGTTTTAGTTATTGCTGAACAGCTCTTATGCAGAGTCAAGGCCTTTTCAGGTTCTCTCACCATCTCACAAGTGAGTAGGCTGGGGGTGCACAAGAAACTGGGAGGTGACACAGCTGGGACAGTTGGCACCAACTGACCTAAGGTATATTCCATACAGCATGACGTTGTGCTCCACAACAAAACTGGGGGACGGAGGAGATGTTTGGAGTTATGACACTTGTTTTCCCAAGTATCTGCTATGCATGAAGGAGCCCAGCTTTCCTGGAGATGGTTGAACACCTAACTAATGATGCAAAGTGTTGAACGCACCCCTTGGTTTGCTTTGCTTGCACACATGGCTTGTGCTTTACCTATTAAACTCTGTTTATCTCAATATACAAGTTTTCATGCTTTTACCCTTCCAACTCTCTCCACATCCTGCTGGGGAGGAGTGAGCAAATGTCTGTGTGGATCTGGCCTGCTCACCCAGGTTAAAACACAACAATTTCTCAAGAAGAATCTAAGTAATTATACAGTGATATGCAGTATTTTCATTGGTTATTCTTCTAACAACAGAGAATTACAGCATTAGTCATACAGTATTTTTTACTTTGAGTTACGTTTATTTTGGTTTACTATCTAAGAATGAGACAGTGTTTGTTCATTTTTTGTTTTGATTTTAGATTTTAAAACAATCTTAAATTAAAATCCATATTATGCTTCATCTGATGAGTTACAATGTACTTGCATTGTACAAGGAAATGTGATTACTATGTACAATGTGTATTTTATGTCTGAAGCATAACCTTAACACTCTTAAGTGTATTTTGCAGTTTCATTCAACATCTGCATGCTGCTACAGATTCTACTGAAACTGTTGTTAGGAAAGAGACATTGCCCTGTCAAAGTTCTTGGAAGTTTATGGTACCCTGTCTACCTTGTACCTTGTATCTTCCTCTCCTTCATAATTTTTGGCCTTTCTTTTATTATCTATAATCATGTTTTGATCTTGACCACATGATCACTTGTACCTAATGATTAAAAGGGAGTATCTCTGAAGTGTAAGATTGTCTTCCTATTTTGTCACCATTTCCGTAACTGATTCTCCATGCATGTATTTTGCTTCATGAAATACATTATTTGAAAAGATCTAATGTATGTGAAAAAGCCTAAATGTGATATATTGAAACAATTCTGAAGGATCCAATGTGAAACCCATTGCCATTTATAAGTGTGCAGTTATGCAAGTAATGAATATCTAGTAAGTGTAAAGCACTCTTGTCCCCCTTTACTTTTACAAGGAATTCTGTGTATCCAAAAACATTGCAGAAGGTGCTAAACTTGCCATATGTAATTGAATTGACATAATATATAGTTAGAATTCCTTCTGTACAACCTGGAAATGTCTCAAAATTAAAAAGTACACCTCCTCTGGTTCTCAGTTAATAAATATGTCATTTTATTAGACACAGTGACAAAAACCACACAAAATCTAAGATAATGTAATACTGTAAAATGGTGATTTGTGAAAATCACAGAATAGCAGAAAGGCTAAAATGATTTTTTTTTTTATCAGTTGATGTAATTTCTTCATTAAGATTGAGGCTGAAGTAATGAGGTTACAAGGCATAAAAATCACACAGCCCAAGAATGCTAACTGTGGTCAAATAATTTACTCATCAGCATTAGACTACATATACAAATCTTTTGGCCATTGTGTTCCCAGCTGGCAGCTACCGCTAACATCTGGACCATTAACATCAGAATTGGTAATCTAGAGAATTGTTCCTTCTATCACTTCCAGCTAATACTGGACTCCAATTAGTGCTCTTCCAAGCCCACCTGCAAAAATGTCTAACAGCTTCAAATATCCAAATGTTACAGATTGTGGAAGATTACATGAACAGAAAATAAGATCACAACTACTTGGAATATTCTGTATGTTCTGGGTCTATGACCATTTTTTTATGGAGAGAGCATGAAACATTTTATCAGACAGAAATTTCCTGAATGCAGGTCTGCAGATAAAACCAGTTCTTAAAAGTAAACAACAAAAATAAAGCAGTCACTTCCATGTCAGATGATTTCCCCCTCCAAAAACCACTTCTGCTGTGATACCCTAGCACTTAAACAGCAAGTACAGAAACCAGGAATAAGTTGTTATTTATATACTGTTTTGCTTTTATTTGGCTAACAACAATGTAAAAATCTTAAAACTCCCAGGTGTTTTAGTCAAGAGGAGCCACTAAATTGCCTACAAAACTATTTTTTTCTCAAATGAACCTATCATTGCTGTGCTCTTGCTATGCTTTTCAAGTTGATTAGACTCTTCATGTGTTTCTTTTTATACTAAATGTAAACATACTGGAACGACAGTTGTGAATTTTATAACATCACAGGGACTAGAGTCTTCATTTATCCTAGAAATATTTAGTAATTAAAATAACAATGTGATACCACAGTTGGAGATCCAATCCATCAGTGGTACCACCAGCCTGGTCTTCTTTGAATATGTTTGCCCAGATACTGTGGCTGTCTGCATTAAAGCTGAACTGGACCTTCTAGTGGTTTTTTTCTTGTTTGTTTTTGATATAACCACACTTCTGTAGATATGTTAAACCCGATGTTATGTGGAAGAGTGAATAAAAACATTTTCTTGCAGAAGGTCTTGAGCCTGTACTTGTCCAAACTAAGTGATTTTGAAGCCTTATTCTTCGAACTTTCAGTTCATGTCCTCTTTTTATTTATTTATTTATTTATTTATTTTTATTTCATTCTCACGCTACCTGAATCACCTAAGTATCAAAAGAAAGTAGATAACTACTCAGCTGTGTCTTATAGTTTATGTGTACCAAGATTCCTTCTCTGTCTCTTTGATTGGCCGGTAGGTTAAATAATATAGAGCTGTGAATGAGGAATAAAAATCATTGGACTTTTTATGATCTTGTGTTAACTTTTAAGTATCCTGATGTCATCCCTGATATCAATGTTTGCCTCTGCTTATCAGGCAATTCATGAACTCGGGAGATACCTAGACCATGTGAGAGATGTGAATCAGGACTCGATAAACTTAATAACATTTTTATATTCTATATGTTTGCTTAAGACAGATTTGTTATTATCTCTTTCTCCTTCCATTCAACACAATTTGAAAGGTTTCCAGTTGTACAGGCTCAGACAATTACATAAAAGCTGCAAAGTAATTTGGTTTCATCTAAATAGTGGTGTTACAAAATATCTCTCCCTCTGAAATAACAAGATACTTACACTTTGAACTTGAGACCTGAGTGAAGCAAAACATCATGCTGAGAATCTGAATTCCTGTAATTTGATTTCAGAACAGTACATTCATTTCATTTGCAAATGTACAGAAGAGAGAGCACTCTAGCAAATTATGGTCATATCTGCAGGAATTTGTTTCAACTGGTGTGTTGATAAACTGTGTGATGATTCCAGTACGCATAAGAGACACGTACAATATTATGTGACCAGATATGGTGGGGAAAATATATATATATATATATAAATATTCAATGGCAAAAATGAGAACTTATATCTAAGAAAAACGAGAACAATTCTCAGCTCTGAGAAGTCCTGGTTTGGACATTCTGCCATCTGCTATACAATGAGATAAGGAAACTCTTATTATTCAATATATCAAATTTCTGTTAACCAATAATGAAGGCAACTTCAGCTGTCAGCAAATAGGGAGAATTTTTTTCTTTGCTAAAAACTCCTTACATGCTTTATCAGGGAAAACTATTTTATTCAACTTGTCAGTCAAAACATTCATGACTTGAAACTGGTAGGCCAACTCAAATGCCTCATGTTTCTTTATTTTCACAAATTTGGATTTGTGGGGTACTTTTTGTTATTTTACTGATGTCTGAAATGTATTATTACAAACAATAATAACACAACATTAAAAAAGAAATTTCCAGCCAAGATAAATGTATGGAGCTTTATCAAATCTGTTGTTGCTACACAGATTTTCCAGCTGCTAACCTGACTTTTTATATAGACAGTATAAAAGCAAGGCAAAATAATTTGTATGAGAAGGTCAAGTACTTTAACTGGTGACAGGTTTCTCACTAGCTTGCTTCACTACTTTGGCATGTAGATTCCCAGGGGAATCAGGGAACAGGGAATCTTTCTGAACAAAATTATTTTTTAAGGCAGACAATGTAGAGTCTCTTAACACTAATTGACTGGTGCTATAATCAGTAAAATTATAGCATGAATTGTATTAATGCTAATTACAGTGGAGAAAGATGATCTTGTGCCAATAGTACAAGACTGAGAGCTAAGGAGATTCAAATGCTTTTTCCATCTTTGCCACTCATTTTCTGTGTACACTTGGGCAAGTCATATGAGCTCATGCATGGTGCTTGGTAAGCTTATTTACCAAAATTTTCCTCTCATGTTGTTGTGTCTTGAGGACAATTCTTTGGTAGCACTTGGAAATCATTCATGGAAAGGTACCATAGAAGTAACAGCATTACTTTGCTTTTTATAGGGGTGTTGCACCTATGCAATACCCTATGAAGGATATTTCAGTGATGTCTTTGAGTCTTTCTCTAGAAGTATAAAAAGTGGGTAACATGAACTTAGAAATGTTGGAAAAAAATTAAAAAAAGGGAAGAGTAAGACAAGGCAGATGAAAGTTCTCTGTTTACATGATTGATATGTAGATATCTGTCATAAAACAAAGTATCAAATATTGCGAGTCTGCTCCTCTCTGCACCAACCATTTACATTCTCCAATTTTTACAAGCTGAGTATATCTCACTTTTATATATGTACCAGGATATGAAATTGAAGACTTCTTGAATTAGTACCCATTCAGTAACATCCTAGCATGTGGCACAATTTTATCCTTTTTATTAAACCACCACTTGATTTCCTTAATCAGTTTTTCCCTTTTATTTTAAGTGGAAGAAAATATGGGTGAAAGCCCTGCATTATAGCAGTAATTAACTTTTTGTTGTTGAATTCCCTAGCAGCTGAAGAGATTATTTGTGTTACTACAGAATATCAATTAGAATTTTGGACTGTAGAGAGTGCATAGCAAAAATTGTACTTTCTCTATAAGGGCCCATAAGTGTAAGACAGGATGTAATAACTTCATGACATAATGCTTCATGAGCATGAGAAGAATTATTATTGTCCCCTGGAAACGAAGTGCAAATCTTAACAGACCAACACCTGAAAATATTAGGAACAGACAGCTGAAAATTTAAACTGCTGGCTTCAGATACCTTGCTTACCTTAGGTCTTGTAATATTTTATTTTTATTGAATGGCTATACATAGACTTATAAGAATTAGAAGCAAGAAAGGCCTTAAGCTTTCCAAATACCCCTTACTATGTGTCAAAATCCAGAGACATTTTTAGTTCTTCATTGCAGTGTCATTCTTGAGAGACAGCTGAATTATGTCATGTGGAAAGGACATCCTATATATTACAAGTAGTTTTTCATACCGAAGGAAATCATCACATGGACTCTGAGGGAAAAAACAAAACAAAATACAAAACCAACAACAACAAAACACAAACAAACAAACAATTAAAAAAACCCAAAAAACAAACAAAAAAAAACCAACCACTGTTTTTAAATAATCTCTTTTTAGCATTATATTCTTCTGACCCAAGTCACATAGTTTCATACCCTTCATGAAACTTGTAGTTATTTAATTCCTTTAAACATTAACAGACAATGTCCATGTAAGTGTGATAGTTAGCTTTGAAAATTCACAGATTAAATATAAGTTTATTCTCCATGGTCAAGATAAATTTCATGTTAGTATTTACAGTATAGCTGCTCTTATTTGAAAGCTATTTATTCTTTACCCAACAGATTTACTGGATGCAATAGCAGTAAAAGTTTTAATTAAAATACTTAAAATTTTATTTTGCTAGAAATTGGAATACTTTTCAAATGTTTTCCAAATCAGGATGTTTCAGCATAACAAGAAAATATTTGAAAGATATAAACAACTAAATATAATAATTAAGACATAAAAACCCCTAAATAATTATGGTGAAAAGAGGCTTCAAGATATAATTGAAGACCCATAAAAATATAAAGATTTATCATGCCTACTGCAACAAGAATCAACAAAACAACAGCAACAGTTTAGTTATTCTTAACTTTCTAAAATGTGTGTGTTTCTGAGCGTTTCTATGACTGGCTTCTATTTCCAGGAAAATATGTTTCAAAAGCAGGAGAAAAGATGAATATAAAATGAAAAGACACATCCATATAAAAAATACCTGAGCTCATCTTGATAAAAAGCATTCAGTTATTCTGTACTATGATGAGAGTCTTTTGTTGAGCTGTCACCCCTATGTAGATCCTACAAGTGGATCTATATAACTAAGTTAAATGGCAATGTAATACAATAGTAACCACAGCTAACCACTTCTATTCTTGGAGGAAAACATTTGAAAACGGAAGAATTAATACATGCTTTCTCCTTCAACTTAGAAACACTAAATCTCATGCATTTCCCAAGAACATATGAAATTCTGAATTCACTGATTTTCTAAGTGTGAGTTAATCTTGGGTCTGGTCTCTGATAAGTTTGGTCAAAATATGGTCAGATTCAGATTCACTTCAAGTGTTATGAACAAAGTTTGGTCTGTTTCATTCCTTATATACTATAGGTCAAAGAGAGTACATGTTAGATATTTTGCCTACTTGGCACTCTTAAGATCATGAACATTCTTGAAAGTCTGGGAATTTCTTTGCATCTCTTACAAATTACAGTCTCCATATATTACTGTCCACTAGGTAGTATGAAGAACATAGAATTACCCCCTTTTGCATCTGATTTTACAAGTTTCAGCACAGAAGACCTTTGAACAGTATATCTTGATGGGTTATTGTACTTTTGTGTGTGTGTGTGTGTGTGTGTATTTTTTGGAATGGTCATCCATGAAGGAGAGACTTAACAAGTTATGACATTTATATGACATTTATTATTATTATTATTATTATTATTATTATTATTATTATGCAGTAGAGAATGCTGCCCCCGAAAATGCGGAAATTGGTCAAAATCTTACCAAAAAGGGAAACCACTTAACACGGGTTGCCTTCCTTTTCAAAAGGGATAAGAAAAATTGTACAGATCAGAGAATTTTGTATGGACTAAAACCTAACAGGAACACAGAGGAGGACTAACAATATTTTATAATTCATCTTGAAGTTCGCTGGAGTGTGATAGAACATTATAGCAGCACTTACAGTCGAAAACATAACTTATTTTCCATCAAAATTTTAGAGGGAAGATGTCTAGCTGTTATGGTAGATGAGCTAGACAGTTTCATTTCTATCACTAGATATGTGCATGTTCTCTTTTTAATTTCGGTGGAATACCTATGTATCTGATTAATGTATCAATGTGTAAAGCAACCAGTAATGGAAGTAAGTAGAAACAGTGCTTGAGAGGGAAGATGTAATCTCTTAAAAAAAAAAAAAAAATAGCAGTAGAGATCATAAACTGTCAAACATCATCAACTAATATATAAAAATTCATGTTTGTCCATATATACATATATATATTTATACAGCTAGCAAGAGATATGTCAAGCTTCAAAGAGCTGGTGTCAAACACCACCCAAAAACAGAAGGAAGAAAATATGATTCTCAACGTTTTCAGCATGCAAATAACAAAATCACAGGGTTTTCAGTTCAGGATCTAAGTGGATTTAGTATAGCTGCTTGTTCAGTATGGCACTTAGCTGTATTAGAATATAAAGCCATCATTGATTCTAGGTATGTACTTAATTTCACTGTATTGCAAGATATTTGCAAGAAAAACCCTTCACTACTGTTTTTGTTTGTTTTTTCCCCTGTTCTGTAAGTTAATGTATATATGCATTGCCATAGGCAGCTGACTGAGAGGTATTTTTTTCAAATTAAGTGTGAAACCTAACAAAGAGAAAATAATCTTAGTGGAAAAGAAGTTGTTGCAGGAAAAAAGGTGGCTATGACGGTGTCGGTCTTATCTATACTTTGATGATACTATGTACAAGAACACCTAATTCTGGAAGTAGTTTTTGGCTGAATCATTGATATTTATTCATAAAAATTTATATTATTAAGATCCAGGGATATTTCAACGGATCATGTGAAAGACTATAGTCCCTACAACTCTTCCTTTCTTCTGCCTCATTCATCCACACCAATTAAATGATACTACGGTACTTTGACCAAGTGCTATTCCATTCTGTCTGAAGGAAAAACAATACCGCTCTAAAGTCTACTGGTTTTGTCAATAAAATTAGGAACACTCCAGCACCAACACTGTGGAAAACTGTCATCTTAATCCAAAGCCAAACTAATTAGAAGAATAATACTATTAAATATTACTGCAGGGTTTTCAGTTTTCATTCAGTTACCTTTACTTCAATAAGATTCAAAAGAGAGAAAATTTTCAGTAGCAGTTTGTACTATTTGTTTTTGCTGTAACATTTACAAAGGAAGGAAAATTCCAGTCATTACACACAATATTAAACCATCTCAGGATCTATTTTGAAAACGAAGTCTTCCAAGGCCTCTTCAGTCAGGTGAAGTTACCAAGCTCACAGCGCCCTCTGTCTAATTATCCTTGGTAATATTACTCTATTTGAAAATGTGCACCCGGCCAACTAAAAGAGCATACCTTCCTTCTGTTAATACCACTGCCCTTAATTAGGAGTATTGATGCTTTTCAAGAGGGATCAGACAACAGCCCATCTGTTTAGGCAGAGTGTTATTTAACACTGCATATGTAAGATCTGGATAACTACTGTCATATGATTATCAAACAACAATTGCGTTACTCAAATAGCTCCTGTGTCCTTGAGCGACTTTAAATGACTGGGTTCCTTTTTGGTAGCCTTCTATTTACTTTAGTTCAGGAAAATTCAAATACTTTAGTTAGTATTTCTTTATTAATAACTGTCATTACGTATGTTAATGCCTGTTAGCTAACTAATTACCAATTTTGCTTGCTAATTTAGTTTGAAGTATGACTAACATCAGGCTGTAAGAATTTTATCACTAAAAAAAACTTTCTGTAAAAGAAAAAGCCTGTTCTTCTATCCTTTATTTCACATACCAAGAACAGGAGCAACAGCTATACTACTTTATTATTTTTCATATATGTTGCTTTTGCAATAAGCTTTCAGTACTGCATTTCCAATAGCTGAGATATGGAGAAATTATATATCATCTGCGATTCATACACTGCCTTTCAGCTCAAGCTCATTTTCTAGAAAAACAAACAAACAAACAAACAAACCAAAACAGTGTATTTTTATATATATATATATTTTTTATTTTTTATTTTTTTTTTTTTTTTTAAGTGGGTGGGGAGAAAGAGAGCAGTTATCCATTTATTGAGTATGTGAACTGAGACACTGTGTACATCAGGCAGTGATAGGGGAAATGAAGACAAAGGGGTAGATGATACAAAGGTAGTTTCTTTATTCCTTTTTTAAGAACTTTTTTTCTGCCTACAAAAAGCCCAAACCATAGCACAGCAATATACCTTCCAAGATTTTTTCATAAAGTTAACTCTTCCCAAGTTAATATTTATGCTATTTATGTATTAGAGGACAAACTAAAGTTGAAATATTTCTATATGTTGAGTATCAGCACAGCTCAAGGCCCTCAGTGCCTTCACTTTTTCCATTTTGGCTAGTATGAATGCTTATCTAATATATTCTCATTAATATATATTTATTTAAGAATGTAAAATTATCATACATTTCGAATGTCTTTATGTGAATGTTGAAAGTGAACAAACAGACTTAAGTGTAAAGGAGAACAGCATCTCCATATATGCAGAATTTTAACTCCATGAATTTTGAATTAACTAGACCACCAAAGCTGAATGTCTGGAATCAGAAACAGGCCATTTTTATTAGTACAAACAAACTCCTTCTGTCTCTGGAAAACAGTCCTATAAGGATCAAATTGTGTAAACACACACTTCTGCTCCTCCAGATTTTGGTTTAATTAACATTTCCCCCTGTTCTTCACTGATAATTACCCTCAGTTCCCTTTATGGAAACAAGGGATCTCTGCAAATTTTAGTTTGAGATTATAGGGAACATTTTGTTTATGTTTTAGCAATTACTTGACAGCAACAACAATAAAAAAAATGCTTTTAAGTGGACGATCCAGATTCACTAATTTTCTAGTATCTTTGCATTTATGTTTGTTTTGTTACTTGTATTCATTATTACAGTTGCCCTTCCATTTACATCTGCATAATAGATCCTGGTAGGCTTTGAGGAGTTATTCTGTGTTATAAGTGGACATATGACAATGTGGAGTCATCTAAGATTCCAGTATATTAAAGGACAATTCTTCATTCCAGTTCATTACGTGGTCCAACAATCAACTATACTAATAAAAATTATGGAAGCATCATGATTCCAGAATAAATAGTCTGGGCTAGGGGAGGCTGGTGCTGCCCAGAGGTGTGCACATCAAAACAAAGCCCTGCAGTCAGCAACTTTAGGATGCACATGGAGGACTTATTTGCTAAAAGCTCAATAGAACATCCCACTGATGATCAGATATAAGTCATCAAATCATATCAAAAGTGAATTACAAATTGGTGTTGTCAGCCCTTGTCAGAGCATTTATCCACATAGGTATGTTTGAGATTTTAGAACCCCTTAAACCATGAACAGAATTACAGCCCACTTACTTTAATAGAAACAAATTTAAAGTGACATATTTGGCCACTCCTCTTTTGCTTTCTTTTTTTTCTGAAATGATAACCTACTGAAGTAGAGAAGACAAACTGCCACCCAAAACCTCCATCCTTTGATGGAGTTAGAGCAAGAAAGTTTTCCAGTTCCCAAACTCCAGTCAGAGAGCAGAGTTTAAGTCCTTTCACTATGGTCTGCAATGTGTTGGAAATGTCCATCAGGAACACCAGTGCTGACTCCTAATATCCTGATATCTTATCAAACGCCCTCTGAAGTTGACAGCTGGATTGTATAACTGTGGGAACAGAAGGGCAACTATAACACTACAATAAGAGAAAGAAATTGAAATTAATGAATATTTAAAGATAAAGGAATATAAATGAAACAAAAATGTTCACAACAAAACCTATATGCATGATATTTTTTCTTCTAAAATAATGAAAGAAGAGTTTCTATTCTGCAGACAAGTGTTCCAAATATTATCTGTGAGAGTGCAGATATAGAATTAGTATTTCAAAAAACCTCTCAGCATATAAGGACACTTCAGGCCACAGCATGGTGGAGCTTAAAATAAGTGATTTCTCCATACTGTGTGGCAGTTTGCAGTGTAGACATAACCTGGGTATGTTTATACACTCAGACTGTACAGTATTTATCAGTTCTGATGTTCCTCTTGTCACTGTTGCTTCAGATTCCATTTTCCTTTACACAGAGATGTACATTTACTGAAATATCTGTGTTCTTCTATTATCAAATGCATTAACCCCATATTACAACTAAACGTAGTGCTCAAGGTGATGCATGAAAACATTGTTAAGAGAAATCTTTCATTAATAACCTGCTTATGCTTTGCACTTCAGTCACCTGGCTCCTTTTCAGGATGATCCTAATATCAAGAAGCTACACCCTGCCTTGTGTTACAGAGGTAACTCCCTTCTCCTCTCTATGTATTTCTTCCCTCCTGATAGTGATTACATTCTCTTCCAATTACCTCAGTACCAGCTTAAAAAGACATCACTATTTTATCTCCTTTGGAATGAGCTACACTGAAAAGCATAAAAAAGAAACCTACACTGACAAGAAGACCAGGTGTTTCTGTCAAGCTTTCTCTGTGAAACATCTTCAGTTTCAGCAGAGCAAAAACCCAGTAATTTAAACCTACCTATTCTTCCCTGTTTATTTTTAGAACAATTGAAGATAAGGAATTGGTTTGCAAGCCAAATATTATTACAAAATTAATCTCCAGCTCATTCAGAAAGGCACCATGAAAAGACAAAGAGGTGATATTGTGAAGAAGGGAAAGAAGCAGGGAGACCCTAAACACAGGTGAATCTTGATCATCTTTTCTGTTTGAAAGGTTTTTACTAACACACAGAGATGTGTGAGCTAGTCAACATTTCCTCCATTAAGGATTATCAAAGCAGAGAAGTGAATGAGAAGCTGTTACAGAATTTCAACCACATTCAATCCACTAGGTTTGTTCTGCTTCTTTTCATGGTCATAGGACAGCACACACCATTTTTTATTGCTATGTTTTCTTCTCTTTAAAAATTGTATACATGTTACTCTCCTCTGCATTTATCTGCTAATTCAGTGTTACCTTTCTCCAGGATGATCAGTTTTACTGCAATTACCATCTTACTTCTCTATGACTACAATGCAGAATTAGATTTCTGAGTAGTTACAGTCATTTCTTCCAAAGGTTTCAATTTTATTTTATTTGATTTTTTTTTCTTCCTTTTCAGATCCATTTATAGGTTGAAAAGTAGTGCACTTCACTCCAGGAAAATCCAAGACCATCCAACATGTCCATCACTGCTTTCTTGAGACTTTTTTATGTCTCCTTCCTCTGAGGAAGCAGCTCAGTGTTAACACACTCTAATGTCAGACCTCAGCTGAAATTGCATGCTCTCTGGTACAAGTGTGCTAATCATGTAGGTCAACTGCATGGTGTCTCTTTCTATATAACAGCCTTAAAAATTCCCTAAGATATTTTCTTCTCAGTTCCTGTGCTGTGTATATGTAAAAAATCAAACTGATGCTATGGTATTTGGCATCTCTGAATAAAGTGCTTCTCACACACAAACAACATATTTTAATTAACGTAACCTAATGCAAAGAATTCAGAATCTGAGAAGCTACTTTACCCTGTATTTGATTTTTTCTTAGTTTGCAACATTTATGGTTCTTTTTTCCTTCCACAAATAAATCTCTTTCTGTTAGCAATAGTAGCAATGGGGCCATAATTTGTTTACAGAATAACAGTCAAGTGTTAAGAGCTCTTAGTAACAATACCATTTTCAGGTTGTAAACTGACAAAGCTTTCATTTATAAGATCCATTATTTTTCCCTCTTGTGTGTGGGGATGTGTGACCTCTCATCCCAGTGTTGAGAATAGAAATGTAAAGAAAAAACTATGATCAAAAGTAGTTTTAATCAATGCTATTATTGGAGGAGAACTAGAAACAAATTGATTGGCTTACTTTCCTGACAGTATCCCTATTTAGCTATAAGTAGTAACATTTTATTTATTCCACTCTCACTGGTAGCCTTTCAGGAAAGTTGCGTGCTTCTGCAGTGATACTATCTGCTAATGTGAAGCACCTCAGTACTTTCAGGACTCCAGATTTTTCTATGTATCCCCAGCATGCACACCTACATATATTCAGGCTAACATAATTCTACAGAAATACATAGAGCTACACAAACACACACACATTTTACCTAAAGCAATGAAAAATGAGAAGGGATATTGCTGTTTCTTGTAAATGAACAAAAAACCTAAACACAAGTAAAGAAGATTTTTCCAAGTGAAAATGAAATTAAGAAAAATGGGTACCAGATTTCCCTTCCTAAATTTCAGATGGTGCCGTATAAAATTGTGAAAGTTTTGCCAGCAGTGAAGAGCTTAACCTTCAAGAGACTAGTGTAAGAGCTACTGGCACCAGTTCGATTGCAGTGCTGAGGAATTAGGATTCAGATACAGAATGAAGTATGTTTCAGTCAAACTGTAATAGTAAGTTGTTAGGGAGATAAACCAGATTATTCCAAACATCTTATTTCCAGAGGTAAGCAGGCAAAGATTCATTTGCAGTAGCTAGGGAAAAAAATGGCCTAAATTATTATCCTTATTTCCTGAGGTAGCTTAGATGTATGACTGTACTTATCAAAACAATTTATTTCAGACTTTTGCTTTTTTTTTTTTTTCCCCCAAATCTGTTACAGTGATGTTTGACAATGAAATAAAGGTAGCGGGCAAGAGTTTGAGCCTTTTGCAATGACATGGTTCAAGCATACCCCTGTTAGCTCCCTTACCTTCTCTCCAAAAGGCTAGTTGATGTCAAAGCATGGAACTATGGGACTAATCCAGACTATGATCTAGATTTATGTCTTCTAAATTATGGAACAGTACCCAGAAAGCATCTATAAAGATATTTTACTGAAAGAAAACAGAACTGTCTGAAAGTGAGATCAAAGATGCCATTGTGGAAGGCTTGCAGCTACAAGAAACAAATAATGAAAAAAGCAAATGTTTCAGTGTGGATGAGGTCTGAGCTACTGCCATATTGACACTGCTGCTGCTATTTTGATTAAACAATAATAAAACATGTAATGGCCGACCGCTGGAAAAGAGACAATCTCCATGCTTTTGCCACAGATTCCTGGTACCAGTAAAACTGTTCCTGTCCTAGTTGCATGAAACTGCTTGTACTCAGTTGGGACTATTCATGGGAGCTAAGAATGGCCTTTTGGAGATTGGATGGATGACCAGCAGGAAATTTTAGGTATTAAAGGCATGAGCCAGAGATTCGGGACTGAAGTCTAGATGACAAAAAGCAAATGAGTAAGGGAGCTGCATTTGGTCTGGCCTGTTGCTGCCGATGGAGAAAATTGAAGATCTATCCCATCACATACAACACATCAGAATGCCAGCTGTTGTGTTTTCTGTACATGTGAGGGTAGGTGTGAACCTTGCCATCTTTTAATCTTACCCAAAGCCCCAGCTCACTGTCTTTATGGCAAAAGTAGTAGAAACGAGCCACAGGAAACACCCTTTGACAACACACAGGCAGCCCACTGAGTTTTCAGAATCTCAGCAAAGCTCTGCCTCCTTTGTAAAATGTCATAGGAGATGATATGCACTAGTTTTATCTACACAAAGTAGCCTGTCTATCCTCAAAATATGTAATGAAAATAGTTTGAGCAATAATCCATCCTGGATATATTTCTGCATCAGTAGCCTTCCAAAAGAAAAATTCGTAAGTCTGAATCAGCACAAAGACTGAATGTGAAAACAATTCTGATAAAAGCTCCACTATTTAAGTTCAAAGATTTAAGTGATGTTCTTTCCACAAAATGTGTTCATGCAAATATACACTTGCATACTATATATATTTGTGTATATACATAGCCACACTGTGGAATGTATTTTCCTGTGATAGTAACCTCCTTGATGTATTTGTTTCTGTAGCTTTCAAAATGGTATCACATTAAATGCCAGACTCCTAGTGTTCACGTTTTTATAACTTATTGTCTTGGACCAATTCCCTCAACTTTTTCTTGCTTTGTTTTGTTTATAAATCTCTAATGTAAACTGTTGACTTCAACTTTTGGTTGGAGGTGGTTTGGGAGTCATTGTTAATATGGAAATAGTTAGAAAGACCAATTATGGTCCATTACACATTTTTAGCACATACATTTTCTGATTTTTGATCACAGAGAGATTGTAAAAAGAGAATAAAAGATCTTTGAATAGGTTCCTTGGTGGTACATTGTAAACTTCAATTATTTGTTCCGAGAAACATATTTTTTTTTAGCAAAGAAGTGAAATCTCTTTTAAATGGAGCATGATTCAGAAACCCCTACCAGAAAGGTATTAAACACTTTTTCATTAATAACAGTAATCTAGAATCCCAGAGTGCACTGTCACTTTAAAATGTAGATCTAAAGATATATATTTTTTTTCCCCTGCAGTCCATCATTAAGCTGAAGTCATTTTATAGCTGCAGTGTTGTAGCCACAACCTCTTCCTGAGAGGGAGGAGGACAGCATGCTGTTAAGGCACAGATGTCAATCATAAATGTGTCTGCAAAGCAATTGGAGAAACCCATTTGTCTGTAATACTCAAAATTTTCTTCCTCTGTAATTTTCAGTAGATTTGCCTTTTCTGGCTTCCAAAATCCAGCAACCCACCAAAACCAGTTCATGGTATAATCATGGCATGAAAGAAACTGGACAATTTCCTTTCTGCCACAGAAAAGCTTTTTGTTGTTTTTTTTTAATCTCAACTTTCCCTCGATCACACACAGGGGCTGGTGGGTTTTCTCTCATACTTAATGATTTTTGACAGCCACTGATCCCAAAGGGAAGAGTTTAATAACAGTTTTCCTCTCTCTAAAAATGTCAGTTTTCTCAGGCAGGAGAAAGTTCACATAGAAGCTGGCATGCTCCTTTTGCTTTGCAATCATATTTTGTAAAGTACAATCATCCAACACACTTGAAAAAGCTTAACATTCCCCCTCAGAATACAGTCCTAGTTCTCAGTGTCAGAGGGTTTTTTGTCCCTTTTCAAAAGAGGATGATTGTACTTTTTACCACCAGCAGCAGAGTGTAAGGGAGACCAAGATGAGAGGAGGCCTGTCAGCTGATATGTTGACATTTTCCCATACTTGTCTGCAACAAAGTTATTCCGATTTGAAAGACAGTCTAGATCATTGCTAAATTCTTCCCACGAAGAGCTTGGATTTGTTAAAAGGAGCACAGTCCTGCTATCACATAGACACAGAAATTAACTCTTGTAAATACCTTATGAAAAACCCTTATGCCTTATACCATTTTCTTTCTACCACGTGTGCATCTCAATTTCTGGCTTCAATGAAGACAGAGTGAGGGGAGAGAGAGAATAAGAAATGAAAGTGGGAGTGGGGGCAGCTTTAGTTTAAAATGCAGACAAATCTGCCTTTTCTGCTTGATGGGCTGTAACATTTCCATGTAGTGTACTTTGCCTGGCAGAATAGCTACTAGTACCAGAATTTCTCACAGTGGAGGTTAATTACTTTTCAGCTACAGCAAAATAAATTTCCTGTCAAGCCCAGTGACAGGAATATGCCGCTGTCACCATTTTTACCTGCAGTTTTAATTCAGTGTTAATATTTGACACTAGCTTGCATTCAGGGAGCTGATCTCCTGAACAGTAGGGTTTCCCAAAGGAATAGGACAGACTGGCAGTAATGTGGTATCAAGATATGTGGAAAAGAGTATACTTCACCTTTCCCCCAGTGCACTGAAAAGAAGATTAACTGACCTGTCTCTCAATTTAAAGAACAAAAGAGAACCTTGCACTTGATGAAATAAAAATGACATGGTAAGGTGCACCTTAAAATATAGGCAGAAGAATGAGGTGGCATATCTGATCTAACCTTATGCTAAGTGAACCTACATAACATACCACCTACTTTCTCTTTTCAGCTATGATTTTTTTCTGGGCTTCAAAAGTCAGTTTTTCAGCCGTAAGAATTTTGTTGTAAAAGCTGAACCCAGTAGATGAGACACCTTATGTGGCAGTGAATGATAGAATACATTCCTCTTAATTGACTTCATATTCTTCAAATTAGTTCTAGCATTTCTTTGTCTGGAAAGAAATCTCTTCTGCTGCAGGACAATAATGCAATTTATCAAGTCTTGGTGTGACATGTGTTGTCCCACTATAACCTTTAACTAATACAAGTCCTATGTGGAGTCACAATAGTAATCCTTAGGGACATAAGAAAATTATGTCTATGGCTTTCCAGCCTTCACTCAGACTGGTTAGATTAGAAAGGAAACTCCTTGACTCACTTAGCTAGCTTCCCTAATCAAAGTCTTATTTTCCAACATCTTAGTGATTTCCATTATTCTGAGGAAATCAACATGCTCCTATATCTGCCTGCTTGTGCACCCAAGCCTAACAAAGTGGGTTTTTTTATACCCGTGACTTATTATTGCACTGAGCAGAACACATAAGGAAAACACAGTCACTCTGCTTTTGCCAAAATGAGAACCAAAAGGGAGAAGATGAAATATCAGGAGTTTCATTGTACAGGCTTTTTTCCATTACAAGTAGACTCAGATGATTCGCGCTACCTGTGCTCTTCCTCTTCAGGAGGTGGCCTATGAGAGCGCAGAACTGTGAAGGAGCAAGGCCAGATGAACATGTAAGGCATGTGGCATCTGTGTGGATCTGAATGATATTGGGAGCTATGTGGGCAGATGAAAGATAGCTGGATGAGGTTAGTGAAGAAAAGCACAGGGGTGCACACTGCTGAACTGAGTGTTTGCTCCTTCCCATAATCATACTGGACAATAATGAGTCCCTCTTTGACTGCTGAGGTCTAGTAAACTAGTAGAAACATGAAGGGAGCTTGCTTGCATAAATGTTTCGTGAACAAAATATTTTGGCAACACTGAGAACTTGAAAGATTTTCAAAAGGAAACAACAGACTGAAATTTTCATAAATGACTATGTCAAGATTTCTTAGGTTCTAAATGAATTGTCTAAATTTCTATACCACCAAGTCATTCATTATGCCATTCAGAGGGACCTGGACAAGCTGAAGAAACAGGCCTATGTGAACCTCATGAGGTTCAACAAGACCAAGTGCAACCTGCTGCACCTGGGTCAGGGCAGCTCCCAGTATCAATACAGGCTGGGAGATGAAGCGATTGAGAGCAGCCCTGTCAAGGATGACTTTGAGGCACTGACGAATGAAAAGCTGGACATGAGCCAGCAATGTGTGCTCGCAGCCCAGAAAGCCAACAGTATCCTGGGCTGCATCAAAATAAATGTGGCCAGCAGTCTGACGAAGATGATTCTCACCTTGTACTCCACACTGGTGAGACCACATCTGATGCACTGAATCCAGCTATGAAGTCCTCAGCACAGAAAAGACATGGATATGATTAAGGTGATGGAACTTCTCTCCCATGAGGAAAGGCTAAGAGAGTTGGGGTTGTTCAGCCCAGAGAAGAGAAGGTTCCTGGGAGACCTTATATCATCCTTCCAGTACCTAAAGTGAGCCTACAAGAAAGCTGGAGAGGCACCTTTTACAGGGGCATATAGTGATAGGACAATGGGTAGATTCTCACAAGACTTCTCACAAGGAAGAAAATTTTTTTAACAACGAGGGCACTGAAAAACTGGAACAGGTTGCCCATAGAAGCAGTAGATGCTCCATCCCTGGAAACATTCGAGGCCAGGCTGACCGGGTTCTGAGTAACCTGATCTATTTGAAGATGTCTCTCATTATTGCATTGTGGGGCTGGAGTAGATGACATTTAAAGACCCCCTTCCAACCCAAACCATTCTGTGATTCTATGAAGGCCAAATAGGATAGCATTAAGGATAGCATTAGTGTGAGTTTTAAAATGGACCTGAAAAAGATGGTGACCTTATTCAGAAGCATGGTTCCTGTTGAAAGAAGTGACTGGAGGCAGAGCTGGGCATTTAACACTTGAATCCCTGATGACATTGAAGAAAAAAGTTTACAGAAAAAAAATGGAAGAGGAAGTTTGGATCCCTGCTCCACTTTAGGAATATATGATGTCACCAAAAAAAAAAAAAAAAAATGTTGTCCACGACTTCTGATGTATGAAATAATTCCTTTTAGCTGCAGAGTTCAGTTATAAACTGGGACACATTAGATTTAATTGATCTTATTGCTGTTTAAGGGACTGGAATGGAGTTTCTGGTTTTGTAAACTACAGGAGGCATCAAGTTTTCCAGATCTTTAAAATACCCTCAAATCCTGTCTGGCAATGCAGTTAGAAAAATGGGTCTACTGATTTTTTTTTTTTTTTTTTCCAGAGCATTAGGCTCAATTCTGACCATTAAAGCAGAGATGAACTTTTGGCTTAGAAATGAAGTTAGCCCAGAAGGGTGCTATTCAGCATGGTTTGAATTTCTGATTCACTTTCTGAGCTATTTGAAACTGCTTTATGTTGCTTGACTCGTATTATTCATCTCCATGAAAATCCGTATTAGTGAAATGTCAGCTCCTTTGTGGTAGCATGTGGGGCTTTTTAAGGTCTCTGTAGGTTCATAACAATATTAAAACAGGTACCTTCCTCTCAGAAAAAGTTCCTATGGTATAGTTTCAACCTTTCACAAAAAAAGCCCCAGACGGCACAGTGGAGCTCCTATCTACACTACCAAAATTTTCCTCCAAGTGTCATTCAGCATTTTATAATATGTCCATATATGTTTTGGTTTTCACTTAGGTACTCACTGGAAACTCCTACAATTATGAAGAAGGATGCCTAATCTGCATTTTGTGCTCCCTGGTTTTCATTTTGCTGTCAATCATTGCTGTTAGCATTTATACAGAAACAAAAATCCAGTGCCTGTATTCCAGTGTCTAGATAGCTTAGAGTCTCGTTTCTTGCTTCTGAAACTTTTATGAGCCTTAAAGAGAAAATTGTAACATCACACAGAAAACAAGCAACATGACCAGATAAGCTCTTGAGAAATCAAGTCTTAACTGTGGAAATACACTGAATTCCATGTAAAATAAAACATCAGGTATGTGAGCTGCCTATAGATGTAGGTATGTGATTCTCTTACTTGCTATTTTCATTTTCCTCCATAAGCTTCCTCCAAAGCAACCATTCAAAATAAGAAACTACTACAGAAAAATGTCATTTCAGCTTGCATTGTGGTAAGTTAAATCATGTCATACCGGGAAAATCAGGCACAGCTTCCCAAGAGATCCTGCTGTTGTTGGAAATAATTTCCTATAGCTAAAGTAATCTGTTATGAAGTTAGTTAAATGCACCATGGGGTCATATAAAGAGCAGTAAAATATATATATCTCACTTTCATATTTAGCTATTTCCACAAATTTTTAGTTAAGAATACAGCTAATGCATGTAATATCTGTAAAAGGATAAGGAGGTACTAAATCCTTTGTTTGCCACACTGGGCACATAAAATCAACAAATGCATCACAATTCAATAATAGAGGAAATAACAGAGACAGAGAATTAACTTTGGCCCCTACTTTATAGCTGTGAGACTACAAAGAATCAAAGGTAAGAAACATTGGTATTTGTGACTTAGAAAGCATCTCCCAAAGACAGTGATTCCTTTACTTTTCTTTCTTTATTCTTTTTTTTTTTTTTTTCATTCCACATGTTCTGATCTTACATAGCATGTTACAAAGTTTTTAATGAGAAACACCACCTTCTAATCTTGGTTATCTTAAAAACATTAGCAATGGATGCCATTTATTGTTACTTTTCATATTAAATTTTGGAAGAAAGATCACACAGCAGTGGATCTTGGAAGTAATAGCTGAGAAGAAAAGCACTTTCTGCTATTTTATCCCTGATTGTGGCTAATGTTAAAATAATTACTGGTGAAGGATCTCCCTGCTGTTTGATCGGTAAGTTTCACAGTTCAAATAAGGTTCTTCCTTATTTAAAACTTTGGTTGGCTTAGTTCAGGCTATTTCATGTGTCTCTTTGCATGTGTGCTCATTTTGGCTGGGATAGAGTTAATTTTCTCCATAGTAGCTGGTATAGTGCTGTGTTTTGGATTTATGCTGGAAACAGTGTTAATAACACAGGCATATTTTAGTTACTGCTGAACAGTGATTGCACAGTCAAAGCCTTTTTGGCTTCTCACACCACACCACCAACGAGTAGGCTAGGGGTGCACAACAATTTGGAAAGGCACACAGCTGACCCCAGCTGACCAAAGGCATATTCAATAACAGATGACATCATGATCAATATATAAAATTGAGGGAAGAAGAAGAAGGAAGGGGTGGATGTTCAGAGTGATGGCATTTTGCTAGCTGGGGTTAAGCCATGACAGTATGTTTTCGAAATCCACTATCACCTCAAGCGTCCTTTGTCAGGGACTTGGCAAAATCAAGGTCTTAATGAAGATGCATTGTGAAGGAGTCTGTGCATTCCTGTATTTTTTTCTTTGTTTTAATAAAAAATTAAAAGGCAAAAATCCTCTTTTAGAAAAAAACAAAAAACAAAAAACAAACCAGGTGTCCACTGATTCTGTTTCTAAGGGTGTTTTCCATTGTGCCTTTACTTTTTTTCTTTTCAACTGACTGCACTGGGAAGCTGTTTCTCTTTAACACTATATTTGTTGTTACAATTTAAATACTAGGAAAAGTGCGACAAGCTTACCAAAATTAATTTATTAAGTAAAGACACAATAATAATGTATGAATCATTAAACAAAGTCTGCAAAACATGTTTGTAATTTTAAGCATCATGCAAAGAAAGCAGTGAGATTCATACATGCTTAATTAAGGTATGTGATGCAAATATAATTCTTCCTCGCAGTTCTTCCAAAACTGCATCCAGTGTCAGGGATGACCACACAGGACAACGCTGTTAGTCGAACATTTCCTTATTAATGATGCTGCTGCTGTGACCACATTGCTTCTTACAGGAATTCCTGCTAAAACATGGAATATTTTTTAAAAAAACCCGTCCCCAACTCTCTAAATCTGTAGCTTTTGGTGAATGTTAATCACAAATTGTATGTGTCTGGCCAAGCTTACCATTGTTTGTTTCAATAGAAAAAATGGCAGTTTGTTCTGACTGGCTTACAGATCTACATGCAAATCCTTAGCATTCTGAACTGTAAGTGTGTGGACAGCCATGTACTTCTCAGAAGCTGTTATTTTTAGGTGAAATACCAGCACTTATAGAATGCAATCCAGACTCCTGATATAATGTAAAGTGGAAATATAAAGATGGTTGATTATTCTGTGTTAGGCCCAAACGTTTCATTCTATCATCTGTCTTTTTTCATCACCTCCAGTGTGATATCCTGGAATGGAGTTCCTGACATCTAATAGAATGTGGTGAAAACATTAATATGTTCCCTAGTTCAAGCAGTCCATGTTGTCTCAGAAGTAAATAGAAAGTCTTGCAATCTTTTCATTTACTTCAGAGACAACAGGCTTGAAAGGAAATATTTTGCCAGCTGTTTTAGTTTCAAATTACAATGCCATGATTGGTTTCATTTCTGGGTCACCCATAGTAACCATTACTTGAAACCACAAGTACAATCCATGCTGCATTTAAAACTCTTTTGGGTTAAAGTCCAAGTGCTATAATTTCTCTGACTTTTTTTTTTTTACAGCAATCAAATTCATTGCCTTGAAAAATCCCGTTTTTCCTTCCAGTGTGTCTCTTTTTTCAATATATAATTAAGTGGGTGCTCTGCACTAAAATATCAGTTTCTCTAACTAGTAAGAGATTAATCACTGCGCCGAGGTAATTCATGTCATGCACATGCAATCAGAGGTCAGAGTAGTATCCTCAGTGTAAATGAATCTTAGGTCATTATAGAGATCAACACAACTGAATTCACTTCGGTCTAATGCAGCAGACTTAATTTGATTCCAATTTTTATAGTGCCCATCAAGTAACCCAGATATTCAATTACTCAGACTATTGTTTGTAAGGGAATTTGTAAGAATCTTATTTAGGAGCATGTAGAACTGAATCTGAAGTTTCTTACATCTTCTTATGTAGATGGGATCATCTATATATGTGCAGCCAAGAGGCCCAACCGTGTCCTGGGTGCATTAAGCACAGCATTGTCAGCTGCTCGAAAGAGGTGATTGTCCCGCTCTGCTCTGCACTGTTGCAGCCTCACCTGGAGCACTGTGTGCAGTTTTGGGTGCCACAGTATAAAAAAGATATTAAGCTGCTAGAGAGTGTCCAGAAGAGGGCTACAAAGTTGGTGAAGGGTTCGGGGAGGAAGCTGTATGAGGAGCGGCTAAAGTCACTTTGTTTGTTTAGCTCGGAGAAGACTGAGGGGAGACCTCATGGTGTTCTACAGCTTCCTCACAGGGGGAGGAGGAGGGGCAGGTGCCGAACTTGTCTCTTTAGTGACCCCTGACAGAACCCGAGGGAATGGCAGGAAGGTCTGCCAGGGAGGTTTAGGTTGGGCATTAGGAAAAGGTTCTTCACCCAGAGGGTGGTGGAGCACTGGAACAGGCTCCCCAGCCTGACAGTGTTCAAGAAAAGACTGGACAACGACCTCAGACACATGGTGTGAACTGTGGGGTTGTCATATGCAGGGACAGGAGTTGGACTTCCTGCTCCTTGTAGGTCCCTTCCAACTGAGGACATTCTATGATTCTATGAACAGTTTAATGAATTATGAAATCAGTGTGATGAACTGCCCTAAACACAGGTATTTAATCAACTTCTGTACCTATGTTTGAATCCTGATGTTTTTTTCCCCTAGATCCAGCTGAGTCTCCTTTAACTAAAATAGGCAGGGTCTGCTCTTGCAACTTAAGCCTAGTTGCATGACAAACCTTCATGGTTTAATTTCCTTCCCTATGAGACAGCTTTTAATATATTGTCTGTGGGGATCAACTGCTGGCCTGCACTATGTTTCAAACTGCACCCAAGCCACAATGACATCTAGATAAGTTTTAATAATTAAACAGTACAGATGACCCTACACTGGTGCTCAAGCCTGTGCATTGACCTTGCCTAGTTTGCTGGTGTAGACACAGCCAATCAAGCCCCACCTGTTGTCCTCTTAAGGCAAAGGAAGATGGTAGGTAGGATGACAGAAAGGCAGAAAAGCAGGGTAAATTTGGTCGTGAAGTGCCTTTAGTGCTGCTTTGTCTAGGTAAGAGGAAATACGGTATCATAGACGACCATCACATCACTGGACCCTTAATAAATTTTGCTTGGAAACTGAGAAAGTGATCAGATTTCTCTCACAAAATGTTCCATGATAGGGGATCACAGAAATTATTTGACAACTGCAGGAGAAAAAAGAGTTCTAAAAAGAAAAATAATGTTGATACATCTTTCTGTACAGCATATTAACTGATGTCAAATATCAGAGTATTAGAGCAGGTGCTAAATGCTGGTTTTAATTTATTAACAGGCACTTTTTAGTTTCTTCATGAGAACTTTACTTAATGCTTATGCAGTACACACTATTTGTCTCAGCTTAACCTCCAGTTGAATTTTGTGAATACTCTAGTGAATTCACTCCCCTTTGGAAGTTCTGTATGTCTCTAAATTCCATTGAGTATCATCAACTATGGTGTAGTGTTAAATGTCAAGACCGATGACTGTCAGGTATAATTTGTTCTTTTAGTGAAATTTAGATATGTGTTTTAGTTAAATTGAAATTGGCCATTTCAAGCAATGCCCCCATGATAGAATACGAAGTTAACACCAGTTCTTGTTGCAGAAGAAGATTTAACAATAGCATCAAAAAGGAATTGATCAGCAGACCTCAACATAATTTCTCCCATGATATCAAGCTGCCTCAGCCTAGCTGTCCTATCCAAACCACTCGACAAAGTCTGTCACTGCAATTACTGCACTATTTATAGCCACACTGTTTATGCCTCTAGTCATAGCTGTGTCAGCACTTTAAATATAAACCTTATTTTCCAAAGATTTACCACTAAACAACAAAAAAATCACCCTCAGTTGCAGGTTTATATATGAAGTGTTCTCAAATGTATATGCCTAATTTGCACTTGGGTTATGATAGGCCACATTCAGTGCCTACTGAATACTGAAGGCAATGGAAAAAGTAAAAAGCTATCATGTTTGTATAACTATCAACATTGTTCAATGTGAATAAAGGGTTCCACATGGAAAAAATAACTTTTTTCTTATGCTTTTTTATTATGATGTAATCATTTTTTGTAGGAACAATATCGATTTAGTATTACTGGCACAGCTGAAATGCAAGTATGTGAAAAAAGTTAAGTTCATCTACAGTAATGGTCAGATATTGCACTACAAAGAGTTACCACAACATTCTCTACAAAAAACTCTTTTCCAGATTACCCATTGCTCAGAACTGTGCATTTCAGGACTGAATATTCTAGTACTTGTTATTCTGTTTTGGTTTTCCTACTTTTTACTATCTGGAGATATTTACAAGCAAAAACAATGTAATATTTGTTTTTCTAACTATGTTTACAACACTGAGGAACTGATCTATTGAAAAGAAGACAAGATCTTTCATTATTTCATTCTCTGCAGTGTTCCATGAAGCACTACAAAAGCTTCTGAAAAGCATAAACACAAACAGACACAAATATAAATGAATAAACACAAGCACAGGAATAGATGTACCTCTTTTAAATGATCTGCCATGTGTTTATAGAAGAGCTGGCTGCACTATTAATTGTCTAATTTTGACATTCTTCTTCAATATCATCACACTGAATTTCCTCCTTATCTGGAAATCAATTTGCAGTAAATTATTTAATGATATTTGAAAGATTATCTGGATTATATTTTCCTTCAACTTTTTCACATTTTGTCTACAGATGTATGTTTTGTTCACATTGTCCTATACAGACAGAAGTGCTGCCCATTGAAATACTACTGAAAGCATATGTACTTATGTTTCTATATGTAATATTTAATAAAATAAAATATAATTTGGATTAATATTTAGCTTATTTTTGTGGACAACTGGGATTTTGAATGCTCTGCTGAAACTGGGTCTTTTTGCTGAGCTTCATGCTGTGAGATGTAATCAGGTACAACTCAAGCAATGAATGAAGCAGATCTCCATGCAATTTCTGAACAGTATGATTCTGTTTAATTACATGAGACAAGATCATTTGTCCATGAACTACACATGAAAATAGACTTTATCTCCACTACTGGCAAACATTATCCCTTGCCAGTTCCCATAGTGCCTCCCAATATGGTGCCTCTATGTAGAGGTACATCAACAACAGGAATTCATATTACGAGGTTCCAAAGACAGTCAAAACTATTATGAGTGTCTCACAAAATAAGACCTCACTGCCAGGAATCCAAAGCCACTAAAGAGTACTGATTCTCTTCAGAAATGGTCTTGCTCACTGTGCCTTAAGATCATATTGGTGATTCATTTTGCTCACTGGAATGTGTTGGAAATTCACCTGAAGTACAAGGAAAAACATGAAAACAAACGTATCCATTATATGTTAGTTGTAGAGATCTCCTTGCAGACTTATTTTTGTTCCAACTACTGTCTTCATGATATTTTAGCATAAAAAAATGTGAGTTGGAGTTTGATTAGCAAGAATCCTGAATACCTTCTAGAGAACACTCAGACTCCTTTCCTAAAACAGAACTGCATCAAATTGCATCCAGCTGAGTCAATGGAAAGGTTCATGCCAAGCTTTCATGTGATCCATATTTATTGACACCACTGAAAATGTTTCCTCTCAGTCCCTGCCTTTAATGTAACAAAGAAAATTTCTGCAGTTAAAAACCAAACAAACAACAACAGCAAAACCCCTAAGTTTAAAAACACTGTTTGGATCATTGCCCCAGCTGGCAAAAGACAGGTAGCCAACCTTCAGGTTGACACAGATTCCTTCAGTCACTGCACTTTTTCGTTCATGGTGGTTTAGCTCCCTGATTGTCTCAAAGCTTCAGCTTTGAATATCAGATCTTGTGTCACTTTGTGTCACAGCATTGAAGTTATTTACCTAAAATTTCATTTATATCTCTGTATAATGATTTTTTTATAATGCTGCATGCAAAGAAATAACTTCAGCATACCTGAAAGGATGCTCGGGAGACAAATGGTGACTTAGAATGGTTAAAGTAATGTGAAAGCACATTATGTAAAATGACTATTCACAAAGGGAAAAGTAGTTGAATTTAAAATAGTGAAGACTATTGAATCATTATGGTGATGAATTTTCTTGGCTATCTACAAATAATACACTGATCTTCTCATCTAAAACAGTGAATTTACTGTATTTAATCAGCAATACTGAAGAACGCTAATCATTACCTCATTCCAAATTAGATTTCAGAAAATGCTTCTTTAAAGAAACCTATGCACAAGAGGATAAAATTATGAAATGATAACTTTTATTTGGTGTTTTATCTTTGAATAACAGAATATATAAGTTCTTAAGTACATCAACCACAATACAACATTGGTAGGACAGTCATGGTTTGCTGTAGCCACTAGATAGCTTGGCAGACAATTTTTGGAGTCAGAATAGTCCACACTAAAAACAAAATTAAAAAAAAAAATAAATAAAATCTTACTAGTAACTGGCAAGGTATGAAAATTCTAAAGAGGAGTACAGTAAAGAAAATACAGGGTTGATCTCCATTTAGGGACATTTCCAAGCAATCAGTTTCCACACTGAAGTCCCCAGGGTTCTCTGGCTGTGAAAGGGATACAGGGATGCACCAGACTAAGACATGGCACCAAGAGCTGATATTATTTTAGCTCAGAAGGATTCTAAGTATTAGAAGTGTCACCATGAACCAGTATGATCTCTTTTTGGTCCACATTTTATGCCTCACAAACAGAATATCTTTTAAAACATGGACTTCTAGCAGAATGTTCCAGCTGACCAGGGGTCTGCAGTAGCTTCTTTTAGGAGCAGAAAATGTTAAAAATGTGGCAAGAAAAGACTAGTCACACAGGTCAGGAAAACAGGTAGAGTAGCCTGGAGGTTGCATACTACCACTAACACCATCCAACTTGCTAGACATTGTACACTGTGATCCTCTTAGAAACACACTTTTCCCAGTTCTGGTGAAGCCCTGGCCAGGGTCCCCAGTTTGCAGACACAGATGGTAAAATGGCTGGGTAGCCACATAGCCCAGAAATCCCAAAGAGATAAGGAACTTGGGAGTAAACTGGAAATTAAACCTTTGTACTTAAGAGGTAGCCAGTGAGACACTGTTTTATAATTTCTGCAGCTGTGACTTTACGTTACATTGGAAAAATGAAAAACTAATTGCCTTGAACCTGCATCATGATAACAGCTACCCATTTGCTTGGAGTGTGGGTACTGATTGCTGGCAAGTCACCTGGTTTCTCAAAAACACAAACTGTGCCTTTGGACTGTGCCACTGGATGGGTACAGATGTGAAGACTTGGTTTTGGGGGAACCTGAGAGCTCACATTACAGAGCTTCTGCACAGAGATGCAAAAGAGTCTGACTTCCTCAGAGCCCTGGAGCATTAACTATATCACCATTCTCCCTGCCACCCGCTATAGTCATGTGATTTGTAAACTCTGTAAGATGCTCGGTGTTGAATTTTATTTTGACAAGCTTCATAGACCTCTAGGATTTTAACTTTACTAGGAAGATGGTGGTTCAACATGTAGGATTTCTGCTTTAGATGCATCTGAGAAACAACTTTATTACACACTTTATTAACTAGTCATTAAAATCTGTTAGTTTTAAGTGTTTTAATTAAAATCTACTAAAGTTACTGTTTTCCCGTGAAGAGAAAGAGGCAATTCCTGAAAACTCAAGAAATCAGATCTCAGTGGATTGCAATTTGTATTTCCACATCTTTCATGTAGCAGTGAAATAGCTCTTTTATGGTAACTTTCTACTATGTCACATTCACTTTGCAGGAAATCATACACCTGATATAATATAATCACTGATAATTCAGTTTATGTTACTGAAGATGCTAAAATCTATATTACAGTCATGTAACAAAACAATAGTAAAAATGTGACATTTTATTGTTTCCTTAATCATTGTTCCTTAATTGTAGTTTAAATAATTTTATTTAGTCATATGATTCATGGTAAGTACACCCCAGAACTTACAATTAAATATGGTTAGCAAAATTAAATGCTTTGTAGAAACAGGATGGGAAATTTTATTAGAGATGAGAATGCTTATGAGTGCCATAATATTTTTTTCTATATTCAAAGTAATTTTTCACTTTTTAAAAAAATTGCATAGATTTTATTTTTTACCTTCTAATAAATTCTAAGTCAGAAGGCTTCGGCACCTAAGGTAACCTAATCATTATTGACATATGCTGTGGGCTTTGATGAGTGAAATGATGTAACAGATATATTCACTCTGAAGAACAGTTTATACAGTTTGGCTGTCTTCCAAGGAAGAATCATAACACAGTTAACCAATGATACTGACATCTGCCTCTCACAAAAATCCAAGGGAATCATATAAAGTCACAGTGCTAACTGGCAGGGTAACTGATTAAGGCAGGCTTCTTACATAGTGTACTGCACACAACCAAATATATTGGAGGAAAGAAAGAGAAACAGAGAAATTTCTCTTTCTACTGTGTGCATGCAGATAAGCAAATTTCAGGAAGGACTGAATGTGAGTCTTCAGCTGAAGGTGGGTGCATTCTGTTGTATTAGTAAAATGAATTTTTTATACAAGCAAATGTAATGTCTGGCAGTGAAATGCAAGGTTTCATGACATTTACATCACCCTTAATATTTTTTTAATTATTTCTTTTTTAAATATAGTTTTCTGCAGTGATTAAAACTTTTTTTGCCTCAGATTTGTAGTAAATTAAAAAGAAAATTCATAAATAAAGCTCATGGAGTACTAAACACCCAGGGAAGGAGTGGGTAACATGGGACAGGGCAATTCCCCATCCTCTACTCTTCTAATTCTTCTTCTTCAGCTTCAAAGACATCATAGTTATCTTTCCTCTGGCTACTTCATGCTGGCTTAATTTCTGTGTCATCACCTGTGTCTTACACTGGTACCGGTAAGAACAGCTTTGGGTCAGGCAAGTATAAATAGAGTACATCAGCCAATACCCTATCTGTACGAAGTCCCCCAAGATTATGAGTTCTAGTGAGAGTTTTATGCTGCCCCTACTGAAATGAAATGGATGACTTTGTATGTTCTTTTACTACACAACTAGGAATACCTGTTGTTATGCCTTGCACAAAGATAATAAACCTGACCATTCCTTCTGATCAATGACTTTCAATCAGAGGAACAGCACAAGTTTTGCATCTCATCATACTCCCAATCACATCAAGGTACTTTTCTAAACAGCAAGAATGGTGTGATTTGGATGTCTGTATTCTGCCTGTAATCAACAGATATTATCCAGAGGCATAAAGGTGGCAGATACAGAAGAGTTTGCAGTATTTCTTACTGGTCTTTCTTACCCTTTCTTTATCCTACTCTCAAAAAAAACCTTCAAATTCTAGGATGAGCAGAAAGCCCAATATTCCAGTTTGAAACTGAATGCATGTTGTATAATTTCCATTCGCCCAATGATAATGTTAAACAACAATAGCATGAAAAAAAATTGAAGAAAAAGGTTTATATCTTTTTATCTCCAAATGCTTTATGAGTTTCTGTGCTGTAAGGAAAATAAGTTAATTGCATTAGTGAAAAAAATCTATGAAGATGTATGTACACGTTTTTCTGCTAACACCGTAATATTTTTATGAATTGTTTATATTACTATAGTAATAGAAAACTGAGTGGCACCCTCTGAAAAGGGAAGAAACATCCCCGTCCCTGGGGACAGCACTGTCTGAAAAGAAATTATTACATACAGTAGAAAATCTTTGACAGAGAAAGAAAGGATTTGGTGCACCGAGAGAGATTTTTGGAAGAAGAAGGGAAAGGTTGGCTTAATAAAACCCAGAGTATTAAATGCTTTAATATTGTTTTCATCGATATGGGCCTTTTTCATATTAACTGCTTTGACTAAGCAAATACTCTTCTGCAGACATATTTTTGTACTAGTTATTTTAATTACATAGTCTGCTGGAAATGCAGGCTGAAGCTGGCACTTCTGTGTGCCAACTTGTTTGTTTTTACAATTCTGTATTTTATAAGTGAATAAAACCAAGATATGGGTTTCTAAGCATTAGTTTGTATGACTCACCAGACACTATGTGATTTCCAGTACTCTGGGCTGCTTAACGCTGTTAATAAGTGTGGTGGTTCAACCAGTAGGGAAGAAAAAGAATTTTGTCTTAAGAAAAACACAGAACCATTTACAAGTTTGTGGGTTTTTAATGTCAGTCATCAACAGTTTGCCATTCAGTGGGCATGGAAGGGCTGAGCAGGACTGAAACAGAAGAATAGGAAAAGAAACAAAAAACCTGCCCATTTTGGACAAGTTACTGACAGGAAAAGTGGGGTACCTCCAGCCTGCTTACAACCTTTTGCAGATAAGTAACCAGGATAGGAGTACAATAAATCTACAGCCTAAATTATTTTAAAGATAAAGACAATAGGTGGGACAACAGCAGCATTTTCCTTGTTGTTTGCCTGAGACTGAGAAAATCAGCCATTATCTAACAGGACTTGCTGAAGTCCATGCTGAGATGAGGAAAAGACAAGACTTGCAGTGTCCTGCAATCTGATTAATCCATTCACTAGATGACAGTGGCAAGCTCTAAGGAACCAGTCCATGGCCTCTGTCTTTAGAACACTGATATAATTTCCAAGTCTTAGGCTTTACTATGTTTGCATACTTTTTTAGCATGTTGTAAAACTTCTAGTAAAAACTTACATGAAGACAAAATCATAGACTTTCTCTGCTACTGTTATTCAGTTTTTTAAAAATGGGTGCAAAATGAAAGATCATCTCTCTAAACAGGTGAGCCTAGCTGATTTTAGACCAGCAGTTATAGGAGTATGGAAATCATTAAAAAGGTCACCTAATTTCCAAAGAAGCCCTCTCACTTAGTGTTTGGAATTTGTTACTTTCTAAAAAATTTAAGTTGATTAATTTTTAAAGCAACCACTGTGGATAATTATAATACATGGCAGTTTATTGACTTCAATGGTACTGAAGGCAAAAAGGTCTGTATTCTGAAAGATATTAAGTGAATGGACTTCACTTATTTGCTTTTTTAGTCCTGCTTATTCTCTTCCAACTCCTGGAGAGAACCTTGATTGAAGTATGTTTTCCACTATTCTCTATGCAAATGAATGAGAAGAAATGTAAGCACATATGAAAACAGGGATCAACTGTAAGGTGTCCAGTAGTTCAGAATGGAAGATTACACAGAGCTGTAAAAAAAATATAATATTGTTTGAGTGTAGCTACAAATCCAACATATTCACATAATGTACATTTTAAGAGTATAATACTATATGTTGAATGAATACACTAATGATGCATGTTCTCCACAAATCTACTATTTATTGCAAAAGATATAATTCAGCATTTTTCAAAGGGTCAAATGCTATATGCACAGAAATGGTCCACTGATTTCAGTGGCATAGGAATTAGGAGAGCAAGATTGGTTAGCTATCAAAGTGCATTACAACTACATGAAAAAGAAAACTAAAAAGTGAAATTTTAAATAAAGAAAAATGCTACATTCATCGATCAAGGAAAATTAACTAGAGTTGTACTTTTTATTATTCAATTTGGGCAAATAACTGTTCTTTTACAACTAGAAACAAGAATGTACTTATTTGGGATTTAGATTTCCATCTTAATTTGGAGGTCTAGATTTCTAGATTTTTACATGTAAGTTTCGACAATGTGGAGTAGTTAATCACTAGTCTACAAGGTATTTCTAGAAGACAATTGGAAAATCCACAGAAAATAGTAGATCTTCTACTGTTAGTCTTCAGCAATTAGGGAAAATTCCTCCAGAGCTTCATGAATGCAAAAAAGAAAGGATCATAGATAGATTTGGAGTGATCCAGGAACATCTTTTTTGCCTACTAGAGCTCTGAGAAGACAAAAGTCACTAAAAAAAGAATAAAAATAAAAGGTTCCTCTCACTTTTGGAATTATTAGAACTTTAAGGCAAAATCTTAAAGTCTTCCTCAGGCATCTCAGAGTTGTACCCTTAGGTGACCTTACGGTGAAAACGAAGATGAGTTCTATTCAGAAAGAACTTTTTTTCATGTTTCTCTTCAAAAGACTGCTTGCCCTTCAGACAGAATCACTTCAGAAATTTTCTGTCTTACAGAAGAGCACTTCCATCTCAAAAAAAACCAACTTTCATAAAAACTCTAGGAACTCTAAGAACATACTATTTCTGAAAAGTCACATAGGAGTCCCCAGTTTCAGAGATCTCTCTACACATCGGCTTGAGCAATCAAAATCTATTATAATAAATGACACCAGTTAGAAAACTTGTATTTGATGAAAATTTCAATTTCTGTCTCACAGTAACAAGCAACACACTGCCAAATGGATACAGACTTCCAACAGAAGAGCAGAATATGCATTGTTATCCTTTCATATGCTTACCTTCTCCAAGTAAGGGTTCACAAATGGTTCCTACCAGTTGTATTTTGAAGACTTTTTCTTATGCATCTGCCAAAGAGATCAAGTCATAATACACTAATTTCACCCACGTAATGTGACAGGTCTTAAACAATATGATGATCAACAATTTCCCTCCCTTTTTCTTACTTTGGGCAAAGTGCTCAGTCCTGCACCCTTTAATCTATATAACAGTCCATTAATGACTATTCTAGTTCTTTTGGCTTTGTTTTCTGTAACACACTAACACTAAGAGCTTTACATCTCTTTCACATTAAAGGTCAACAGCATCAGTCTCTCTTGCTGGGAAGAAAAGTGGAATTAATTTAACTGAAAACTGCTAATTAGAGAGAGGTTCTCTCTTCTGAATACATCTCTCCACATTTGAACATGATATCTATGCTTGTCTGGCAAGGTGTTCCCAAAGTAAAAATCGTCTCTGAAAGCAAGATAAATTATTATTATTATTATTATTATTATTATTATTATTATTATTACTATTATTGGAATTCTAGTCCATCTCAGTATGTCCTCTGACTGGAGAAAAGAATGAATCTGACCTGCTCCTGTTTATTCATTCTTTGTGCAAGCTATTCTCCAGTGTAAGTGGCTACAGAAACATTTTTTTTTTCCCTGAAAATATTGACCTACTCCAGTTTTTAGAAACAACAAAATAAAATAAAACAGTCAAGATAAAATGTGTTAAGAATACTGTTCTGTGAGTCCAACTTTTTTTTCTTTTCCCATTTATTGTCACAAAGTCTCAGAGTAATGTGACATAAGCATATATGTGCACCTGATTCTTTTGTCCATCAAGGAAACTTCTCAAAGCAGCCTTATTTCTGTATGGCATCACTTAGTTAAAGGAGACTTTTCATACAGTAAAGGTAATGCTACTACTAGAATCTCTGAGAAGACTTGTTTGACACAATTCATGATAGCTGGATTATTTGATCATAACTTTACGAATAATATTGAAGGTAATAGCAAGAAGCTGTCAAGACTGAAAGAAGTGCTGTCAGGTGATAAAATAGCATTCCTCACAGACAAGACTACACCTTCTTCTCCACTTCAACAGGTCTTTCTCTTTCTTTTAAATCATTGTAAAGCAAAAACTATAACACTGATGCACTGCACCTCTGTTTGACATAAATGAGAGAAAGCAATTCTGTGTACAAGATTTGGATGTAATTTCCTGATGCAAATTTGGACTTCAGCTGTTGCCAGCTTGCAAGTTGAAATTCAGCACCAGAATATTACTTATAGGATCTACAAAGACATACAATAATGTCTGGTTTAGACTATTTTTATTTTTCTTTGTCCTTTTGCACTGCATCTAATAAACTTCTTCTAGTTTAGTTCTTAAGGAAAGTATAATTCATCTAACTAAACCAGTAACAACATAATTGCTTCTGGATGAACTTTAGTGGAATAATAGCATAAGCCTGTTGCTTCTATGAAAGTATTGATGACAAATAATCACACGAAACAAGTTTTTCTCTTGTATCTGTTGGAACAATTAGAGTAAGTTCTGCTATGGACTACTTTAAAAATTAACAGAGGAATTTAATCTTAGCATCAGTGCCACTGAAACAAAAACCAGAATATATATTCTACATACATTCCACATATATATATATCTATATGTAGACATGTATATGAATATAGAATATATCTATATATGCATATATAGAGGTACATATACATATAGTTATGTATATACCTGTATATATATAGTGCAAACATTAGTGTTTAAGAACTATAAGTTCATGTTGGACACATATGAGCAATTAAAAATGGAAACACCTTAGTCTTAGTTTGACCCAGGGTCTTCCTAAAATAGCTTTTACATGCATTTATAATCAGATCAGCTTGATTTCCTACCCAATACTTTAGGTAAAAAAAGCTAAATTATAAGCTTGTCAAAAAGGCTTCAGAACTGAAATCTAAACATGCCAAGAAGCCTTGAGAGAATCACTTTCCTCATGTAAGCAGTACAGGTGCTATATGTTTTTAAGCATGATTTACATTATATGGTTCAATGGATGTTCAGCCAGATGTTGTTATAAAGAATAGACAAAGACTGTATTGCTAGCTAACATTTCTAATGGCAAAAATCACTCCAGTAGCTGTCACATTTTTATATCACTTTGCTGGATGACTGTGTGATCTATGGTTTGGTCCCACACCTGAAATATAAAGCAAACTACAGGTTCCCCTTTCCTATTTAGGACATATGCTGTCTTTAGGTTTTGTCTTGCTTTTCTCTACTCAACTGTTCTACACAGATACTTTCATTTTTAAATATATGGGTCTCCACAATTTCTGCCTCTTGACCCTAATCTGGAATCCTCATCCACCGTAAGTGCTCCTGTGACCATTCCCAGGAGAAAGTGTTGCAGGGCTTTAAGTCTTTGGTATATTCCTCTATAGAGATGGTTCACAAAACACATTATTTTATTATAGTTTGGCGATACAGAACTTGAAGTTCAGTGTAGATTAGCAGACACTAAGGACTAGAAGTCACTCTTGGTTTTCTAGCCAAGCTGATAGATATCACACATGAAGCTTCCAGAATGAATATTTCCATTTTAACAACTTCTTAGGTAGAAAAAAAATAAATCATTTGGGGTGCCTCAAGACCAGCCTGCTCCAAGACAAATTCATAATTGTATTCAAACAAATGTTCACAAACACTTCGAGGCAGCATTCAACTCATTTCTAATCACATCACTACAGTCTCTGGACTGTAACATGAATTGGAAAATTAACTTATTTTTTACTCTGTTCAAAGTAGACAGTTAAAAAGCTGCTAGAACTATAGAACTCAATACCAAGAAATGTATCTAAAAATGATGATCATATTTGTTAGCTTGGTTCATTAACATTCAGTTTAATTAATTTTAAAAGGGCTTTGGAGAAAATACTAGCAAGACATCTTTGCACCTCTAACTACATAAAGATAGGACAAAGATTAGAAAGTTCATATGCACGAGTACAGATTATTTCTTCAATGATTTGTTTTAATATTATAAGCTCATTTTTTGTTTTGTCTTCTCACAAACATTGTAAATTACTTAATCTTATCATATGCATATATGATTAGAAAAAATGTGTCTGTTTTATTTATTTGGATTTTTTTTTTTTTTTAATTCCCCCTGAAGATAGCAGTTCCAGACTTGTTCTCATCAAGTGACTTAGCGAGAAGTATCTGACTTTTTACAGCATTATTAATATTGTGGCATGGTAATTAGCCTTGTGGCCCTGCAGAAAGTGTTCTTTCTATCCAGTTTGAACAGAGAAAAAAATCTACTTTGCTTTACTCCTTTCATTGTCTCACCATCCTCCCACTAACCATCTGACAGTGCACACTGTGCGAGTGCTAATATGAAAAGTATGCAGTGGCTCCTTTGCATTCTTGCATTAGGATAACAATGTTTGCATTTACTTTCTTTCTCAGTACAGAAAAGGCTTTTTGTTTGGTTGGTTTGGTTTGGGTTGGGTTTTTTTCCTAGTTATAGTTAGATGTACATTAACAGGAGATCAGGGAGTGCATTACAATCAGTTTTATTGTATGTTTCCTAGCTGTATAGTCTAGGAAGTCTAGCAATTTGAACACATTATCTAATTTTCTCCTGCATTTAGACTGTAGGAGTAGATGTCATTTGATCATGCACAGGGTTTTTTGCTTATGGTACTTTTATGTGCTGGAAGTTGACTGACAAGTCAAATGCTTTCTGTTTCCCAGAAATTCTGAAGTACCTTTATCTTTACACTTTCATGACATTCTTCTATTGGGGTTCTGCAAAGGCTAAGAATTACTGTTTTGAGAACATTACTTAATTAGAAAATTAAACAATAGCTCAACAGATTTGTTGTGATTAAAAGAGACAGTGCCAACCTACTGTTCATACAAATGTATTGCTTGGAGTTTTTAATTGTAATAATGTTCCAACATATATTCTTATATCTCTTCAGTTTCTATAATCATCAAATGTAGATACCAGCTCAAAAGGTTAAAGTTTTGAACAATAGGTTTGGTAATGTTAGTTGCAGTGTGCAGATGACCCTCACAGGCTCATTTGTCAGTAGCTGGGAACTCAGACACTTCAGAGATAGCAGACAGCACATGGATGCTTCACCACCCTGGAAAAGGGATCAAGTTATGTTTCCTCAGTGCACACAAGATCGAAGATAAGTTGACCAAGATATAAAACTCTCTAACCTTAAGGCTTAAAAATGCCTTTTATCTTGCCTGCTCTGTTCCAGTTCTGCAGAACATCATGCCTGACAGGCTCCTGGGTATCAAAGTGAATGGATGTACTTGTGTGCCTTCCTCTGCCAAGACTATTGTTGTGTTAAAAGACTCTTCAAAGGGATGTATGGAAGTGCTGCTTTTTCCGTCTCTCCTTTGTAAAGTATTATTGCTAAGACAATGTCTAGGCATGACCACTAGCATTGTCCAAAATGGACAAGTAACATTTAAAGAAGCAGAGGTATAAAAGGCAAGATAAGGGAAGGAGACTTCAGTAGCTCTGCTAACTACCTCAAAAGGATCAGGAAAGAAATATTCTGTCTTCAGAAACTCTTTCAAGACACAGGGAATTCTGTTCAGTTCAGGGCCTTTGCAACATTCCCCCTCTGTTATAGGCTACAATCAGCCAGTCGACAGAGAAGGAAGGAAGCACAGAGAAGGAAGGAAGCATGGATCAGGGAAATATTGTTGAAAAAGAAAAATCCAATACTGGAATTTGAGTGTGTAAATGTGAGATAGAGGAGGGAACAGCAGTTTGTACATTACATCATTTGTCTTTTACTGTTTGCTTCTTTTTTTTTTTTTCTTTCACTTGCAGCTGTGCCTCTTTTCCTATTTTTACTCAAGCCTTTCAGTCAATCACAACAGTCTCAAACAGATGTGCAGAGCAATAATATGATAGTAAAATTTTACAAGCATGATTCACTTTAGGTTTTCAATGTTTAGATGAAGAAAAGTCTTGTGTATTTACAGAAAATATGGCACACATCTTGTCAAGAGGTATAAAAATGCACTCTGTTTTTGCTTGAAGAAGGATTATGCATGGACTTCACAATATGCTCATCTCAGTTTACAACAGCTACAGTAGTTAAGGTCATTCTTATGGAATACCATTTAATAAGAATATGAGACAAAGAAAGATATTATCAGGTTAAATTCTGCTGTTGGTTATTCCTCTGCAACATTATTTTCTCCTCGTACCTATTTGGAACAGAAATTGAAAGTGAAATTGATATATGACCTTAACAATAGAAGCACTTAGAGCTGCCTGAATAGCAAAAATCTCATTTGTGAGTAAAAGGGCTGATTTAGATTTCCTGTGACTCCTGTGGTCATGGCCTGAATTATTTGAAGGACTGGAGCTGTACATGCAAGACACTGGTGAAAATGTTCATGGACCACAAAGATTTCACTGGCATTACTGGAAAAACAGAAGCTCCATGCTGAGTGAGACCAAGGTCAGTCTAACCCAGTAGTCTTTCTTTAACCAGAAGAATGATCATCTATTTGGGAAAGTATAAAAATGGATCAGACATATATGATGCTAATCTATGAACTCAGTAATTTTGTGTTAGATATTTTTTGAATGTTTGTTTCTTCTACACATGTAAAGATCCCAAAGATCTTCTACACATGTCAAGATCCCAAAGGATTCCAGACGTGATTATTTTTCCCAAGTTGGACATGTGCCTGTTATTTGTCATTTTATATATATATATATACAACAGAAGGCATTATTTGTGATCCAGGTAGATAATCATGCAACACTAATCATTGTTGCATGATCAGTGATCAGAAGAATGTTGTGCTAAAAAGGCCTTAGTGCCTGCAAATAATTTACTTAATCTCTTGTGGGTGATCTTGAACAATTAGTATTTTTGAAGAAGAATATTACTGCTTCATACATAGCTTGCGGAAGAAGATGACTACACTGTGGAAAACATCTATAAAGAATATTTCTCTTCTCCAGGCTGAGCAATCCCAACTCTCTCATCTCGTCTTCATGAGAGAGGTGTTACAGCCCCCTTATCATCATAATCAAATAATTTTTAACAAATACTTTTTCATTAAGATTATAAACTAACAAGACCATTGAGACAATTCTAAGGACTTTACAGCAATCATCATAACACCAAAATCATGAAGAGAATTTAAAATTATTTGAAAATCAAAGCAAAAATAGAATATTTATATTTATTGTGTTTTGATTTATTGAATAAAACTATGCAACACATTGAAAATAGGAAGATTGATATAACTATAATGCAGAGGTAAGAAAATAAAAATTATTTGTTATTTCATGTCATGGTGGACAGTGTTCTCTGAAAATACAAGAAGAATCTAATTCTAGAAATCATGTGATAATGCAATGGATGTGTCATTAAGGATAATGAACTTTCTTACCTGTTTTTGAGAATAACAAAACAATGTATTCATATTTAGAAGGAATAATGCAATTATTAGTTTTATTGGTAATTAAGGAAGAGTTTCAAGAACTGAATACTGGGGAGTATAAGCAACAGTTTGTATCTGTGAATGTGCAAACAGTATGATAAATCATAGATAAAAAGGTGGATGAAAAATATAATCCCCAAATTATGTTCTGAAACAATACCTGTCTGTTGCTATTTGAATAGTAGATCACAATGTGAATAAATAAATGAAAAACAGTTAATTAAAGACATTTCTGAAGAATGAATGTGTTTGTGTAATCCTTTGTCATGTCACAGATTGTTAAAATGTTTCTCTCTTCAAGCAATAATGGCTTATAATTTTGGTGTCTATTTGGGGAGGAAGGAGTGACTTTTCCTGAAAACTGAGCAGGATGATCCCTTGATCTCTAGCTACCTCCTCATTTTCATCTTGCATTGCCAGCAAAATGCCAGCTGCAAAACCTATTTTGCATCTAGTTGTGATTTCAGAATTAAATGCAATGCAATTAGTTCCTTTTATATGTTTGGTAATCTTGTTAAGACAACTCATTAGGTATCTTGGCAATTGGAAATTACTACGTTTCAGAACATGTGCATTTCCTTTGTGAATACCAATTATTCCTAAATGAGGCAATTGTTCTTAAAAGGAAAAGGAAAAAAGGAGTCTCAAAAAGTTTTCTGAGTTTATATATTGCCCTGACCTTTAAAAACTTAATCAGTATCTTAGTACTTTCTCCATAAAACTCTAGATATGTATAAATACTAGAATGCTACTTTTTCCTGTCCAATTTTTCTGTCTAATCATGTCAAAAGCTTGGAAAAAGAATACATGCATTTTTTAATGAGAAACATACATTTTTATCACTGAAACATGCAATAATCAATTAAGATAAGTAATGTACATAAGATTTTTAAATCCTGTTTTTTATGAACAGGAACATACTATTATATTAATCAATTACTAATTTATGCAGTTGTAGTAGAATGTTACATTGCAAACTAGCTGATAGGAAGTAGTTACAGTTGCAAAAAATAGATGACATAATATTTTCAATAGTCAAATAACGTAGCAATTTCCGAAGCCCTAGGCAACATCAGTGCATTGTTTCCATGCAATTCATGTTTCCAATGATTTCTGCATAGCCAAGAAGCTAAAACAAGTCTAAAACAAGTCGAGATTCTCTCATCTGCCCCAAAGGTTCAATGTCTATGCTAAGTATTCAATAATTACATATATGAACCTGTCTAGACCTCTCTGAAAAGAGAAGCTCTCCCCACTAAAAAACAAACAAACAAACAAACAAAAACAACAAGCCTTACAAGATGGTTAAGACAGTTAACGAATTAAGCAGAGTTAACATATTCAATAAATGTCATTGGAAACCCACAAACTTAAGAATTTAAAATTGTATTTTAAGCTTCAGGTTTAATAGAAAGCAAACAAAATTAAAAAAAAAAAAAATCATTAAACTGTCATTCTAAAATTTTAAGATATTTTGATATTTTATTATTTTTAAGCATCATCTCATTATGAAATAGTGAAATAAATAGAGAGGAAGGACAATGATCAAGGACCCAGGGAGAGTTCTCAAGAATATAAACTTAAATCACACTAGATCGTATATCAGTTTTCTTTTCAAGAGAGAATCTTGCTGTGAGTGCAGGCTGATTCCATAAAACCTGTATCGGGAGTGATGAGGGAACTCAATCTGAAAGACTAAGTTAAAGAAAATTTTAAGATAATTTAAGAATATTACTTTAAGAAATACCAGTTCAGAATTTTCTGGATACCTGTGGGAACCATGACCAACAAGCTTCCGAATGGCTAAAATGTAAGACCAAGAAAAAAATGCACAACCATAAAGGTAGTTAATTAAGAAGATGTGAAGACAGAAAGGAAGGAGTAAAATGCATTTTTAAAAAAAATGTTAAATTGAAAGATAAAACCAGAAAAGTTTATTTTTGGGCTTCACATACCCCACCATCAATTTATTGTTGATGCCTTCAAAATGTTAGTCATAATACAAGTGCAGCTGGGGACTTTTTATCACTTTTTTTTTTTTTTTCCAGCAGACCTTTTTAATGCTTTAGCACTCATGCTAACAAATTATGCCACAATCATTAAAACCGAAATGTTTGCTAAGAAATGCAGAAGGGTTTTAATTAAACACAACATGTGAACAAGAGAAAAATTTATACGGCTTTGGAGAAACACTCTGCTGTCCTGTTTTTCCACTTTTGACCTGCAATACTTTCTTTTGCACAAGCTTCATCTCATCTGGCTTTCTGACTTTGTCTGCTTCTTTTCAGTTCACAATATTATGAGCTTGAAAATTGCATTTATCGCCATATACACACTATATCAACCTGGCCAGCGGTAGCCTAACCTGCCTCTTTCCTCCATTATCAAATATGGCAGCATGAAAAAATTCAAGGAATTGCATCTTTCTGAAACTGAAGAAAGTATGCAAATCAAGCATCACAAACAAAAGTTGTGAATTTCTACTTCTTCAAAGTTAATAAAGATCTTGCTACCACACACATTATGCTGCCAAAATGCACAGCTGAAAACTCCAGGCTTCAAAGGATGAGTTATTTTCACCCCAATACTAAATCAAGGCATCTGGAACAATGCTTGCCTGAACTTTGCTTTTTTCAAACATGTGGATTTAAAAATATCCAATAAAATCTACATGCAGATGTACCCATCTGTCATACTGACTACATTGTAACATTGGGCTGTTCATGTGTACATCTGGCCTTGTCCCTTGTCTCTGCTCTTCTCAAGGCCAGGGTAGTAACAGTCAACCATGATTCAATTCCTTGAGCTACTGCGGTGCCCACACCAGTCTGAAAGCACATAGCCACCTAAAGTGTTTCATATCTGGTCTAGCTTAGGTTTAGAGGGCTAAGGGAGCCAGCAAAGCATAAATGAATGAAGACAAAAACAAAAACAAAGAGACCTTTCAGACAATGCACTAAGATACCTCTCCAGAACTTGATAACTGATTTAAAGAGTGGTCTACCCCAACTGGCAAGGCAAAAAAAGGTATACTGGAGACATCAGCAAACTCTGTGTGTTAAAACACAATAAAAGTGAATAATTCCAACTGAAATTTATGCAAAGTCTTTAATCTGAGAATGTATTAACAAATCTTAGCCTGGTTTGACTAATGAAGGTTGGTCTTGAGTCATAGAATCATAGAAACGTTTGGGTTGAAAGAGACCTTTAAAGGTCATCTAGTCCAACCCCCCTGCATTGCAGAACGACTTCAACCTGACCTTGAATGTTTCCAGGGATGTGGCACCTACTGTCTCTCTGGGCAACCCATTCCAGTGTTTCACCACCCACATAATGAAAAATTTCTTCCTTATATCTAGTATGAATCTACCCTCTTTTAATCTAAAACCATTACCCCTTGTTCTATCACTACAAATCTTGAATATCTTCAGAACAGACGGACTCCAAATCATCTATGCCTCCATCTGTGCCTCCATTGTTGCCGTAGTCACAGAGAAAACAAGAAGGATGAGAAGAATGACGAAGGCTGAACTAAATACCCTGCCACATCACAGGCCTTAGCTTAGATTGTACTTGTTTGAGTGGCAAATGGAGTCTCACAAGAGGGGCAAGGTTGAAGGTTTGTGACTTCCACAGGACATAAAGGGTTCCTTCTCCACCTGCAGAGCTGAAGTTGCAGAATAGGTTGTGGAGTCACCAAGTTTGAAGATGACACCAAATTAGGAAGCATAGGAAATGTACTCAAGCACAGGGCTGCCATCCAGACTGGAAGAATGGGTCAACAACAGCCTGATGAAAATGGAAAAGAAGACATGCAAAGCCCTGCACCAACGACAGAAGAACCCCCCCTTGCAACAATACAGGTTGAGAGCTGCTGAGCTGGGAAGCAGCTCTTCTGAAAAGGACTAGCAGGGCTGGCAGAGAGTGAGCTGAGTATCTGCAGTGGCCTGCAGCAAAGCAGGCCAGCAGAAACCTGTGTTATATGGAAAGAAGCATGACTATCAGTTTGATAGAAGTGATATCCCCCTCTACTCAATGCTCATTTGGCCACAACTGGATGCTGTGTCCAGCTTTCAGCCCCCTCAATACAAGAAAGACATCAACAAACTAGAGCAATCTCAGCAGAGGGCCACCAAGATGGTCAGGAGCTAGAGTACATGTCCTGTGAGGAGAGACTGAGGGAACTGGGCATGTTCAGCCTGGAGAAGAGATGGCCTATTTTATGATGCTGAGACTTAATTAAGCATTTATCTGAAATTGTCAACAGACAACTAACCCCAGTATCCATTTTCTATTTATCTTCCGTTTCACAATTAATAAGTTAGATTTTGGACTAGAACGTGAAATATTAATTTCAGAAGCTCTTTTTAGGTGGTGAGGCTCAAACTGGGTCTTGAAACCAGCACTTGACCCTCGAACCCAAATATCTCTATGCTATTGGGGCCTCATCTGTGGCTCTAAAAATGTCTGCTTTTCAACTAACAAGGGAATCATAATCTATTTTGCTTACCATCTACTCAATATAAGATCTTAAGTATTCCAAATTCTTGGCTTCCTGGCATCTAGGATTTGAGTTTGAGGAAACAGAAGTAGTAATATGGCTCCTCCAGAAGGTTAAGGTATCAATGCATTGATAGACTTGGTAAGAATAGAATATAAAATACTCAAAAATCTATCTGCTGTAGTTTACTTGAGGCACTGGATTTGATATTTTGCATTTACTTTCAGTCTTCTTGCTGTTCAGGTTGAAGCATAATTTGCCTGTGGATAACCAAACACAAGCATCTTAAAATTTTGTCTCTAGGGATAACAATGAGACATGAATATTTTTGTGTGTCTCTTATGTGTTTGTTATTTTAAACTATGCAGTTTGAATTCATTATATCTAAAGAAGCACCATTCTTGCCTTGGTGACGCAAGTAATGACTCTGATGCCCTTTTTTTTTTTGTTTTTGCTACAGAAGAGGAAGCAGTGGTCACAAAATTCTTTTTAAGATCAAAAGTAATCAGAATTGGCACTTAAGGATATTCTACTGAGAACACTGCAATGTAGTACAAGCTTACATAGCAAAACTTATATATGTGAAATCTGTTCTTCCATTCTCTTTTGCTACATAACAGGCACTCTCTTTTCCCTTCACAGAGCTTTTTAGAATCTCTACCAACCTATCACGATTGCATGGCTGTTTTCACAATAATTTATAAAAGAAATTAAAGTCTTTGAGTTTGGGGAAGAGGTGAACCTATAAGAAAAAACCTTAAGATCCAAAGTCTGCCATTTGGAACTTACTTGGAATTTAGGTTAAATGTAAATCGCAAAATCTTGACTAAGCCAGATAAATCCTTTATGAAAGGTTATACTGACATTTTCAAATCAAGATGAATTTTTATATTTAAGCAAATACAACAGCAAAGATTGTACATTTGCATATAAAGGAAGTTTGGCTATATTATGGCAATTTTCTCAACTGCTAAATGGAAAACCATACATTTAGTTCATCATGCACTATTATAATAGTGTCACATAGCTTCACAGCTTTTAATAAGGACTGACATGTAGTCTCTGCCTCTTACAGACAGTCAACGCATCTCAGTAGATGTTAGTGTTAGATATAAATGACATAATGTGGCTTCTAAGCTTATTTTATTTTGATTTTTTTCAAATCTCTCTCTTCTATAAAAGCTTTTATCATCATTGATTAAACTGCTAATCTGTATTACTGCAGTTTAGGCAGTGGAACATGGTGGTTACAATGTGTTGCTCTAAAACAAGGCAAATAGATTTCATTCCTGTATGGGTGGCAGAAAGTTTTAATCCATAAAAATAGCAATGTAATAGAAAATGTTTTACAAAAATAAAGTATTATTAAAAAGCATAGATTTTTTTTTAATAAAACCCAGCATAAATTAGGACAAAGTCTGCAGGGTTGGTTTCTTTAAATCAGTATGACTGCAAACTGCAAAGAGGAGTCAATTGGGATATTTTGGACAGGGTTTTTTAAATTTTTCTTTCCAAAGATTTAGAAAAAAAACTTGAATAGTTTTGAACAAAGTGAGGCCTTTCTATTCATAGTTGTGCTGATTAAATTTTGCTTGATCTCAAGCTGCATTTATCAGTAGGGTACACATCCTATGCCCAACATATGTGAAGACAGTCCTGAGAATAACATTCGCTTATCTTCCCTCTGTATCACAGGCAAAGGCACCTGCATGCCTTCAACCTTCATGTATCAAAACACATCTCCCACGTGTTTGCTCCTATCCTACTGGAAATGACAATGTGAAAAGAATGGAAACAGAAGATGGAGTGTATCTCTCTGGAAGTATATTTGCTCTCTCTGGAGTGTATCTGCTCTGGAAGGCAGCAAGCCTTTGTGGTACAGACATATAAAAAAATTTGTGATGAGTCTGTAGAGGAAGGATCAAGTTCTGGCTGTGCTGCTGAAGGCAGAAATTAATTTATGGTCCATCATTTTGAATTGTCTATGGTACTGACTGTATTTATTCTCGAGTGTGTCTACTTCTTCCAGAATAAGATTTAGAGTAATAAAGACTATACACACACCTACCAATAAGGTGCTCATAAAGCCTCTAATTAAGTCATTCATACTCTGCCACTTTCACTAGTCTATGGCTTGCTGCTTCAATATTGTAAGCTTTGTTTTTCTTGATGATTCCTCCTGCAGCCATGAATATCTATGTCCAAAAAATTATCATTAATGCATTTAATCTCTCTACAATGTCTTTTGTGAGGCTGGATCTGAGAAAAAACATGAAACATTCTTGTGCCAATCTAATTAACCGGAATGCCTCACACATACTGGCTGGTTAAATCAATTCATGATGCTAGTGGAGTTAAAAATAATGTCTGAGAAAATTAGGCATAAGTCTTAAATGTACTGATCATTTTTTTTAAATGATGGAAGCAGGTTGTATGCAGCTTTACCTGCTATGCTCCACTGACATTTAATTGCAATGACTATTTTTTTTTCTCCAGGCAGAAATTATGTACTTTACTTGCAATGAAATCATCATCTCAGTGTAGAATTAGATTAAATAAAATAATAAGTATAATGCTTACAAACTTTTTGCAGTCTAACTTTACTTAAAATGTATCTTCTAAAATTTGCATCTATGTCTTGGACTATGAATTCAGGATATTAAATGTTCTCAGTAAGCTAAACAAGTTTCAATATAATTAATAAACATTTAGTAGCATTGATTTTTATAGTTTGTTTTTTTAACTCCTTATCAGTATTGAGCAGATGGGACATAACTATGAAAAATTACATTTTAAACATGATTACTATACTTGGACTATATTTGAAAAATTTTGTTCAGTGATGCATTTACCCATACAATTTAACTTCCAGATGAAGCTTCAAAGCCAAGGTATTTTTTTTGGTTAAGCACAATGATATTTAAATGATGTGTGCAGCACATAAGAGAAAACGGGGGGGGGGGGGCGGGGGGGAGGGTGGAAAAAGAAACTATGCCAAATAAAATATCTAGTGTTTTAGAAAAAGCTCTACTTAAGATGTCATTTTGCAATAAAATGTTTGATTGATTGTCTATTCAGTATTTAGCAAATCCTTTTTTTAATACCAGCCTTAACAATATTGCATGAAGTTTGCTTCTTTGATTGAAATTTTGGATTACAATACAGCAACACAATTTTTCTATTGCAATGTGTATACTTAAAGCATAATCTTTTGATATTGAATGTCCTTCTGTAGTCTTGAATACTGTGTTGGGGAGGGGGGATTTAATTTTTTTGCATAATCTACTTTTGTGAAAAAATTATATATGAGTCTGAAGTGGATCAAGAAAAATTGGACTAGAGGTTAAGGACAGGAACTTCTGGACATAAGCCCAACCAGGTGTGATTGAAATGCTATATTGTAACTTCCAGTTATTTGTCTTATAAGAATTTACTTGTCAATCTTTAGGAAAAATTGTTCTTCATTGAGGGAGAAATCAAGCCCTTGAACACTAGCGTAAATAGCAAAATGAGATTACTGGGACATCTGTGATATGTTCTACAGTATAAACCATATATTCTGCCACCTTGAATCTCAGATTCACCCTACTGCCTTATAGATAAACCATGAACTACTTTGTATTCTCTAGAATTCTCATGTTTGCTGAACCGAGTCTGCATACATGGATTCTTGCTTTCTGAGACAACTGCTATGCCACATATTTAGTTTCTCTCTCCTTTAGGCTCTTTTTCTTGAAATGTAAAGGTAAGCTCTAAAGGTCTCATTCATCAATGTCTCCCAGAGCTGCAGCTGATCACACCTGCATCTCACAGATATGAACTATGACCAAATCAAAATAAAGATGTTTTACATGTTGCATCAGGGTAAATGACCAAAATGGAAAAGACGAATGTGCCTTGGTAAGATGACAATTTTATAATAATATAATAATGAAAGAAAAAGGAGAAGGTAGAAGAGGGAAGGGAAAAGGGGGAAAGGGGAAGGGGAAAGTGAACGGAATAGAAGGGAATTTCTATCTGAGAAGTAAGTATGTTAGCAGAAAATCAAATTCTGAAATCTCTTCTTTGGTAAAGCTGGTAATGGAAGCCATAGCAAAAACTTGACCTAGAGAGTGTGACAATGTCTCAGAAAACCCAGAAGGAATGAAATCAGACAGAGGAGGAGAGAAATGAAATTACAGCAGTGTATTTAATTTTTCCTTTATAAAATGTAATATATATCCTTGATTCATACTAATTTTCCTTAGAGATTATTGATAATTGTTAAGGTTTGAAAAAAGACCCCAAAGGACTGTTACAAATATATATTTATATAATATATTTATAAGTTTATAAATTTATTTGAAGCAAGTAGGTTACGTAGACAGATAATTCATTCAACGATTTTTTAATTGTTGATGAATTCATCTGCTTCTCTCTATTTTCCCCTTCCTTGTGACTCTGAGACGTGTCTCTTCTTAAATTAGGCATCAACCCTACACAAAGAGCTCCACAGTCATTTAGAGTTTTGTTTTGTTTTGTTTTGTTTTTACTTTCTAGTAGTTCCTTAGCCTTCAGCCTTCAAGGGTCTAAATCAAAAGATCCAGGTGGGAATAGAGAGTGACAAACCCCTGTGTATAAATGCATTATCTTTTGGCATAAGAAATGCTGTATTGATTTTCATGGGAAGAAAGACAGGAGTAGTTCACAGGTCAGCAGAAAGCTAATGAGTCTGCAGTTGAACACATACAGGTTTGTTGTCTTGAGGCCTTCAGCTGTGTATACAATGGGGAAAGATCTGATATCCTTTTATATGCTTTATAGCATCACAGTTACTTCCTGAGGAGTTATTTCAATGAGTTACCAAGAAGACTACCAGTGACTTACCTCAGGGTCTGATTAGGGCTTGTTCCCTTGTTCTTCATTCAAGGAGGGATTTCTGTGTCAACATTTCAAAGGGCTCAACCAAAGCGATGAATAATTTGTGTATCACCTGACTCAGCCTCATTGCTGTCAAGGTGGGGAAAAATTCTGTGTTACTCTACCAGGCACTGTGTCTCAAAAATAACATAGTACAAAGTATCTTCCACAGGATTTCTGTCTTTCTTCATGGGAAAACCTGTGTTCCAGGACCCTCCCAAGATGTTATTCTTCATTATAAACAAAGCCTCCAGTCTGCTGTGTCACTGCAGTTCTTTTTATTTTGAAACAATACCCATTTCACAGATGCTGAAACAGTTTTTTATGAAGAGGAGAGACAAGAAGACAGTGTCTAGATGTCATTTCACAGCAGAACTCCAGCTCCTGTGCTTTCTCAGAGAGCCTGAAAAACTGCCACGGTATATACATGAGAGGTTAAGAAAGAACCCAAATTTTATGTATAGAACTGATCAGAAGAACAAAAGGAAAAGAAAGTTTACTACATAATATCTGCTTTGTCTGTTCTTGGGGAGAAAATTAAGCACCAGCAAGGTTTCTTTGAAAGAAGAGAGTGGTGTGACACTGATGACTCTTTGTGGCACTGATGATTCTCTGCTCAGGAAAGAAGAGGAGCTATAAAGGGGAGTGATATAAACCTCCCTTTGGCAGCTTTTTCAGCTACTGATGAAATGTTAAAAAAATGGAGCTGAGGAAAACAGTATCTGAGTTACACAGGAACACTAAAGTGGTTGAAAACATGAAAGCTATATACATGTGTGATCTTTTGGACAGAAAAGCTATTTTTGCAGGGCTGGTGGAGATGCCCGAGAAACTGTTTCTTTGGCACGTTTTGGAAATAAATTAAATGGGTTTTATACAACCAAGCACTCAAGCTCTGCAATATATTGGCCTTCAAAAATAGTAGCAGGACATAGGGTACTCTTCCATCATCTTTAAAACAATCTGAGGAGTAAAAAGCAAGAAATGAACAGTGTGTTTTTATTTAGTTTTAAGAAACAGTATGCAGTTGAAAAGATTAGCTAGCAAATCCTGACAAAGCTAGTTGACTAGTCACAGCTTCTTCCAACAGGTTCAGCAGTTTGGTGAGCCACTCTTCATTGATAAACTGGTATCATGGGGTTTTTCTGAGGTCTACCGTAGGCAAATGGAGTCTATCCTCTTTTAGTAATTTTCAGATTAGAAGCTTATAAATCACAGATCAATCAACAGATCTTAGCTGCCTTGCAGCTCAAAGCTAGCTAGAATATCACAAAAGAAAATCAAGTGAAAAGCTGAAACTCAAACAAGAAACTCCAGCCACACCACGCATTCAATGACACACACTCACAGGGAAACATCTTACGGTTCAGCTGCTAATGTTGCACCGACACATGCTTATAATTTCTTGTTTATGGTTTACTACACAGTGACTCAACTCAGAACAGTATTTTGACTTAAAATTGGGATGAGAGATTAGACTCTAACCCAAAGAAATTTTCTTTTAAAGACACATTTTACGGGTGTAGTGTCCATATAGAGGCCTATCTGCCTCACCTTTTTCTGGTCCTAGAGGAAAGCTCTTTTTTTTTGCCAGAAGTTGAAACTTTCATTATGCCCTTTAAGCCACTTAGTTCAGTCATGACCTGTGATGCTGCTTTTTTCTCTCTAGACTTTATAAATTATGATGGTATTATTTTTAAGCAATTTTTAAACCTCTGTTGTATGTTCTTTGTGTGTTACAGAAGTGTTTGGAGATGTCAGCCCAATGGCCTCAAAATGTTACGAGCCAAACATATGAATGAAGAACAGAAATAATTACAAATTAGGTGATAATCCTTTTTTGAATGCTTGTTTTAAATAACTTAAACTGTATTTTCTGTTGTCATAAACAGGGTATTATTTAATGTGTTAAAGCTGTCCCAAAAAACAAAGTTATATTTCATCTAGGACTTAAGAAACTTTTTTGTCCTTTTGTCTCAGCGTCTTCCTTAAAAACAGAGTAGAGAGAATTAGAGAATATCTCAGTCAGAAGCTTCTAAATCAACAACTAATTACAAAAATTAGGGTGCAACTTATTTGCATGTGCAAATTTCAGCTACTTGCACATAAACTGGGGTTCTTCCAAAATCCTAAAAGCAGCAGTTACTGGGTTTTCAATCAATGAACTATTGATCTTCTATTTTTCCTATAGTATCTAAATATCTAAAATCTAAATCTAAAATTCTAGTAAAAAGATCATTAACAAAATATTTTTAAAAGATATTTCTTCTTAAAGATGCCCATGAACAAAACCTTGTCTTACAATATTCTCAAATTTTTGAGTTCAGGGATGGAATCAGGGTTGTCATTTCTATAAGAGACTGACATAAAGTGAGACAATGAAATATTCTTTCCTTTCTGATGTTCCCATATTCTTAGAATACTTTTTGTGATTTGAGGGGTTGTTTTTTACATTGTGTGTTAGATTAGATGCAATTATACTTCATATCATTGAAGTCAGTCAATGGAATTGCTCCTTTGTCAGTGGATCATTAGACAAAACATGCACCAGCCTGATTTGTGTTAAATGCAAATATAAAGAAGTTGTCTTGTGAACAGCTAGCCCAAATATCATTGATGGAGAAGAAAGAACTTGACACAGATATTTTTTTTTACTTCCTTGTTCCATCTACCAAGAATATTTTCTTTAAATGTGGCATGTATCTCTTCCTCCATGTGTTCAAGAACTTATCTCCACCCTTCCAATTCCCACGCATTCCTACACACTTTGTTTCCTGAAGAAGCATCCCTTGTCTCTGCATCCATCCTTCTCCAGCAACAGTTGCAGGAAGTCCAATGCTTCCCTTCACTACTGTAGCGACTGTAGGTAAAGCTATAGTTGACTTTGGAGGGAAAAAAGAAAAAAGTCCAGTATATTTACAAAACATGTTCCATTCCAGAAATCCCAACTTTTCCATTTCAAATAATATTTTTTATTTAAAATCAGATTACATTTTAAAAATAAATGTGTTAGTTTCCAAATAATCAAACAAATAGCTGTTCTAAATGAAGTTCACTGTTTTCCACTCCTGTCACTCTTGTTAACGGCCAATTTAGCAATAAGCGGGCACCAAAGAACAATATTTCTGTCTTGCAGCCTTTTTCTAGGTCATGTATTGGCATGACCCATGTGCTAAACTTGTCGGTCACCACTCACAATCAGACAAACAGTCAACTTTTCAATGCAGTTTCCTTCTCTGTCTCATCCTTGTTAGCCAGCTCTATATACCTTTTCTTTAAACTATGCCCTTTAACAGATTAAGATCACATACCTGATATATACACAAACTGGGCTGGATTTGCCCAGCAACAGAGGAAAAAACTAAAGGCCAATGTTGATTTCTTATAGAAAGCTTTTCAATCAACTGCTTTTATAATTTAAAAACATTAAGTTATTTCCATTTCTGAGTACAAAGTAATGAATGTGCTAGACTCTATTTATTTGCTAACTCATTCATGTTCCTACTTTAATAGCCTACAAGATTGTTGACTGAACATACATTGTGCATTGTCAGCATTCAATAAGATTTTTAAGATATTGTTATATTATGTTTTCTTTCGATGTTTTAAGAGTTAATTAAAAAAAAAAAGTTAAATTGTTCTTTGTGTGATGGGTTAGCTAAAATCAAGTTCACTTTCATCTATTTGGTAGCTAGCAAGGTCTTTTATTTTGGATTTAGTTTGAGAATAACGTAGTAACATTGCTTTCGACTGAAACAGAGTTAATGTTTTGTTCTCGGTAGCTAGGCTGTGTTTTGGAGTTGATATGAAAAGAATGTAAGAACTCACTGATATTTTGGCTCTTGCCAGGGAGATCAAGGACTTTTTCAGCTGTTCAGCTGCAGGTGCAAAATATTAGCTGGGAGGGAGATAATGAGACAGTGCCTAGATTGACATCCTGGTTGGTCAAAGAAATATTCCCTACCATCATGTTGTGTTAAGAGGGTTAATTTAGCAGAAGTTAAACTCCCTTGGGTTCCAGCTTGTCCTCAGTATTTCTCTGGGAGCTGGGGGCATCTGAGCTTAACTCCTGAATGATGCCCAGCCAACACCAAATGACCTCAAGTTGGCACTATGCGTCTGATCATGCTTAACAGCCAGTCCAGCGTTATGTTGAATTCACATGATTATGGATTCACCAATAGTGCAGGGTCAGGTTGTGACACAGATAGTTTTTTGACTTCCTTGTTCCATCTACCAAGGATATTTTCTTTGAATTTACATGCTTGCACAGATTCATGTTTGCATAAGTCTGAGTGTATCCAATGAGAAATTCTTACTACTAGTTCTACAAATAATGAGGTTTATTAAAGCAACAGGTACAAGTTCTTTTCGATTACTGTTGATAAAATACACTGTCTGCAAAAATACAATTTAGTGGCAAAAATACACTTCAGTTGCAAAATACCTATTGGTACCAAACTTATATTCTAAGATAAGTGTATAGCATTACTAATGCGATTACAAATACAAGCTTGAAGTCAAAGTGTCCCAGGAAAACACTTAGCATAACCAAGTGTGCAAATCTTACCCAAAAGGATCTTTTTGGGGAGAAGTCGTCTCAGCCCACTAACTGATCCCAGAAGTCTCCGATGTAATTTCCTTGACTTTCAACTGTATCCCAGGCTGCATCAAAAGAAGCCTGGCCAGCAGGTCAAGGAAGGTGATTCTCCTCCTCTACTCACTCTTGTGAGACCACACCTGGAGTACCATGTCCAGCTTTGGGGCACCCAACATAAGAAGGACATGAACCTGTTAGAGTGAGTCCAGAGGAGGCTACAAAGAGGATCAGGGGGCTGGAGCACCTCTCCTATGAAGACAAGCTGAGTGAGTTGGGGTTCATCAGCCTGGAGAAGACAAGGCTCTGAGAAGACTTTCCGCTACCTAAAGGGTACGTACAAGAAAGCTGGAGAGGGGCTTTTTACAAGGGCATGGAGTGATAGGATAAGGGGTAATGGCTTTAAACTGAAAGAGCATATATTTAGAACAGATAAAAGGACGAAATTCTTCATTATGAGGGAAGTGAGTCACTGGAACAGGCTGCCCAGAGAAGTTGTGGATGCCCCATCCCTGAAAGTTTTGAAGGCCAGGTTGGATGGGGCTTTGAGCAACCCAGTCTAGTAGATGTTTCTGCCTGTGGCAGGGGAATTGGAACTAGATGATCTTTAAAGTTCTTTTCCAACCCAAACCATTCCATGATTCCATGTTTCTAAAGACATAACTTTCTAAAGTGCTAGAGCTGTCACTGTTCTAATTAGCAAAGTCCTGGAACATTTCTGTAGAACTGCTTTGTAATACACCTTTGGCTTTAACAAGGAACAGTTAATGTATTTCATTGATAGCATAGGAAGAAATACCTCCTTATCTAAGAAAAAATTCGTGCTGATATTGTTAAAGATTATAAACAGATGTGCTTTCCAGGAAAATATGCAGTCTCATGTATAGCACTGTCTGTTTCACAACAGATATCGTAAGTTAAGCCAGACAATTTTTTCACAAGTATTTTATTTACTAAATACATTGTTTTATTTATTGAAAAATGTTTTGTGAAATTTGGCTGAAGACATCAGACAATCTCAAGCAGTTTTTCAAGGTTTGGCCCTCCCTTCAGACTACAGGAGGAAGAGTCATTTACTTCTGTATAGTAAGAATGTGGTTACCATGCCTCACAGGAGGCAGCCTGCAGGGTCAAGCTTTCACTTAAGAGAGGATGAACCCTTTCCATGCTGCACAACAGTAATTATCACAACCTAGGAAAATCTTAGTTGTGGTGCTTTTAGTCTGACCTACCAATGCCGTGCCAATTTGCACAAATACTTAAATATTTATTGGAAAGCTCTTACACATGCATGTCCTACATACCTTGTCTCATATGCATGTCCTATACACCTGGCTAGAAAATTGTTCTTTGGTGTGTGGCTTTCCCTTAGTTTCCTTCTGACTCAATGCATACTCATGTTTGAGCAACTGGAGGTTGAGGTGAATAAGGTTTCTTTTTTATCAAATGGGAAAACCAAGTAATTTTCCGAGTTTGCTTACCTTTCAGTGTTTTCACGTTTAGATAGACAAAATGATAATACCTCCCTCAGCAAGAAGCCAGTTCTGTTCCCTCAGAATATAGAGTACCTCTGGCTATGTAGGTCTAAATGCTTTCAAATGGGAAAAAAGAATGTATGTAGATTTCTTACATTCAGGCAGATATATATAACTTTGGGCTTTTCTTACATAAAAGGAGAATACTACCTCCACCAAGTTTTAATATATCTACCTTTCCTTTATTTTGCGTATCCATCCAGTGCCCCCAAAATATTTTTTTCCTGTAGGATACTGTTTACCTCTAATGTCGTGTTTCTTTGAATTTTATTTTCAATTTAAATAGTCCAAATAAAAATATTTTTATTTAGGTTTGATCAAAACCTCTTCCTTATTTTGGAAAAACACTTTCCAGCATAAACTCCTTAGTTTCCTTAGAAGTTTTGGACAACATCTGACCATACTTCTCCTTGGCCCATCAGTTTTGTTCATCCTTTAGCCCCATCATTTTTTTTCAATCTTTCATTCTTCACCGGGTGTAATACTAATTCTTGGTTTGGGTTTTTCCTGATCATAGCAACTATCTCTTTCCCCCACAACTGACTCCATCCTTGCTCTAATCATTGAGCCTAGCCATGCACAAATTAGTCTGGTTTCCTCAGAGTGTTAGCTCCACCTTCAACAAAATGAGAAAAAATATCACTATCTCCATCTGTTCTAAGGGAATGTGTATAGAGTGAGAATTCAGTCTGGATTCAGGTATACAGTGAACTCTTAAACTTTGAATTAAGGTCTATTACATCTTCCTCTCATTTAATTCCTGATTCATTTTTTATTTAGATTACTAACCCAACTACTTACTGTGGTAACCAAATCATGATAATAGTAACACTTTTTTTCCACATTCTCCTTCGAAGCCAGGGAACAGAAACAGGGATGATCTTTTTGTGATAAAATTTGCTAGAGTAGCTGGTGTTCACAGTGACACCAATTCAGCCAAGAGATGCCTTTGTTTTCTGGACTTTCAGACAATTAGGAAACAAAAGACAATAAATGAACAAAACTAGGGTCCTAAGATTTATATTTGGGTAGGTTTATTGCTTATTATCTTAGTTATTAATTCTAATGAGCATTAACTCTAATGAATGTTGAATTAAATAAGTTTAAATAAAAGTTTCTGAGAGAGATATCCTTATATAGAGGATTAGTGTTAGCATTAGGAATAAACTGAGTGAGTGAGGTTATTGTTTATTCAAAAGTGATCAACTGATTTGACACCCCGGGAGGTCTTGGTGAGGAATAACTATGAGAAAAACTCAGTCATAGAATTGTCAACGGAAAAAAATTACAGATTCAGAGCAACTGTTAGCAATGAGATTTCAGCGTCTACATTGGAGAAACGGCACGCAAAAGCAGGCAGTGGCTATGGAAAGCAGCAAGTCCTGCATCAGGACCTTAGTGCTTGTTGGAAGCATTTCTCATATACTTTAGAATCATTTAGGTTGAAAAAGACCCTTAAGATCCTTGGGTCCAACTGTTAACCTACCACTGCCAAGACCACCATTAAACTGTGTCCCTAATCACAACATCTACAGGTATTTTAAACACTTCCAAGCATGGTGTCTCAACCACCTCCCTGGGCAGCCTGTTCCAATGTCTGACAACCCTTTTGGTGAATATATTTTTCCTAATATTCAATCCAAACCTCCCTGGCACAACTTGAGGCCATGTCCTCTTATTCTATCACTTTTTACTTGGGAACTGAGGCCAACACACACCTCACTACAACTTTCTTTCAGGTAGTTGTAGAGAGCAATAATGTCTTCCCTGAGCCTGTTTTTCTCCAGACTAAACAGCCCCAGTTCCCTCAGCTGCTCCTCATCAGACTTGCTCTCTAGATCCTTCATTAGCTTTGTTGCTCTTCTTTGGACACTTTCTCAGTCAGTGTCTTCTCCTTCCCTCCTCTTTCGAGGTCCTGGCTCTGTGCCTGTCCCTACTCTGATAGCCATTGCCCCTCTGGGACATGTGGGATGCTCACAGCATCCTTTACAAAAGGGCCTGGACAGCCACAGCTGCTGAGACAGGAACCTGAGTGTGCACCGTACGTCTCAATGGGACACCCAAAACAGTCCAAGGGGGTGTTTGCCCTAAACTTATCATGTTGAAAAGGAAGATGGCCACCAGCCAGGTTAAACCTCAGAAACTCAAAGAGGTTTTTCAAAGAGAATGAGTCAGCTTGAAGAAGTACAAAAGAAGTACAAATATTTGTAGTAATGCAGAGAAACCTTGCAGTTGAAATAGCAGCAGGCAATGCCAGGCTTGCCATTGTCAGAAACTGCACCAAGGTGTCACAACCACTGTCAAGGCTGAACAGAGCATCCTGTCTGTCGGATGCTGTGAGCAGCCTGTAGGGTGGATGACAGTATGGGGCACAAGGCCCAGGGACCTGTCACAGCTGTGCAGGTAGGAACCCAGCTGTTTGTGGGTTAGCAGCTGGTGAGAGCAGCATAGATGCACTTAAAACTTCCCACAGGAGGGCTGTGCAATTAGGAGGGGTGGTGCTTGTGACCCACATTTCCTCCAGAATGGGGATGCATTTACTTGCAGGTGAGTGGTGGAATGTGGATTCAAGTATTATTTTCTAGGATCAGCCATAGAAAGTTGTTCAGAAATGTGCAGATGTATACTAGCATTTAGTAAGTGTCCAGTATTAAGACTTATCTGTTGAGTTGCTGATTTTGCTCCTGAATGCACAGATCTCTAATTGCTGGTTAATCACATGTTGCTAACACACCAAATCTCTTTTGTCCTGATCTGGTTAAACCTATGCAAACTTAGGCTGCAAAATGTCCCAAAAGACAGAATTTTGTTAATGATCTGCACAGAAAGAAGTTACCAGAACTAAAGGGAGAATTTTTTCCATCATCTGGTCACTGGTTGCCAAATGCCTGTTAAATGTAATTCAAAAAACAAACTCCAAATCCCCAAAAGCACCCAAAACAATTAAAAAAAAAAAAGATGCTGAAAGAAGTCCTTGTTGCTCAAAATTGCAGCCAGATAAGAAACTATAAAATGAGCAAGATGAACAAGGAAAAAATAGCCATAGAAAGTATTAGTGAAAGGAACACAGAAAAGGGGGACACGCACTGTATAGACATGGCTATAGCTGTTTCTTTTTGTACTATAGATGTTTCTTTTTGTTAGGTATTTCTTAATTCATCTAATAGTTTTCTATAATAACCATTTAATTTCCTAATAATTTCAGGGATTGTATGGGGGAGAAATACTGCACATCCAGGGGCAGTCACTTACATAAAGCTTGACAAATATCTTATTCCCAGCCTACCTAAGTACAAATCCAATAAATACAGTTACACCTTTATCATATGCTACTGTAAAGAAACTTATCCAAAGACCGTACTAAGCATCATTCTCATTTTTTGTGAGTTACTAAGCTAACCGAGCTGAAGTATTCTTGGGTCAATGTTTGTTGTGGGAATTCTCAAGCAGTTGAGAAAGAGGAAAAAAAGGATTAAATACTGCTCAGTATGGCAAACACAGCTCACAAGTATTTTTAAACATCAAAAAATAGAGGGAATTATCTTTCTATACTGCATATTTCTGTCATGTGGACTCTCTATCAAATAACAAATAAACACAATCCTAAGAATATTATGTAAACAGAATATAAGGTTATGGACTAGTGGCAAAAACTCATAAAGGGTTGTCTTTATTCTTTGTTTTAGTTTGGGTTTTGTTTGTTTTTGTTTGTTTGTGTTTGTTGTTGTTGTTATTTTCCTGCATTCCATCTTGCAATTAGTTAAAAACAATTTAGAATGAAGAATGAAGTCACTGACAGTGGTTAGTATTTTCTATGCCCAGATAATGATATCTGCAATCCAGTTAAACAGCTTCAAGTGTAGACAAAGTGATACAGGTGAAGGTGCAAGTATTTTGTTGATGATGCGTATTTGAAAGCTAGCTCACGTTTTCAGAGTGAGCAGAAGAAATACTTTCAGATCAACAATGCACGAAATAGGCAAATGTATATGGACACAGCAAAACATTTGTGAGGAATATTTTGCTATCATAATCTAAAGATGAGACATATGTTACAGTTTGTTTCAGGGTGTCAATTTTATTACAGCTTTAATTTTTTTAAATCACAGGCACAATTCCTTTTCTTCTACAATTATTTGCACCCCAATTTAAGTCATTTAGATGTCAACAGATCTGACATAAATCCACAATTCCTACTTAGATGTTTAAAGTAGCTAAATCGAGCCTGAAGTTAACTGTAGTTGCAAATTGCTTGCCCAGTAAAGGCCAGTTTGACAATCCAGGTACCTATAATATTTGCATATCCATGACTTTCAACATTCATGGCTCTTCCTAATACCTCCCTACAACACATGCATCCATCCCTCTCACAGCTTCTAGTTATGAGTACTAGATATCTAGATATCATGTTGACTAACATTAATTATATATATTAATATAGCCTTTAGTCCCATGACACCTTGTCCATTATTTTGCTGACAACTCATGTTCATTCCCATGTACACTGGTTCACTCTCAAACTTGTCTCAGCATCCTGGAGTTCTCTTCCTGTTCCAAGTTCTACTGGAAATTAACATACGCGATTTTCAAGATAATTAATATATATCTCTTAAACTAATTCTTTTACCACTTTTGGGTGAATACTGTAGTTATTGATACAAACTTTCCATTTCATCAAAAGAAAACATTACAGTTCACATCTGCCCTTTTATATTTCTATATCGTAACAAAAAATAATGTATTATAAAATCCAAGATAGGATGCCATCATTTTGAAATACTAAACTATTTTCTTGGGGAAGAAATGGTTAAAATAGTAACTTGTTATGTTGTGTGCAAAATAATATGTAGTTATTTTGTCAAAATGCAGTTTTGAAAAGCAATTTCCAATTTATGTATGAATGAACTTCAACAAAAGAACATCCTTCCTAGAAAATGCTTTCATCAGATGCAAACATATTTCTGTCATAATTATAATTCCTCAGGAAATTCAGGACTAAATTTTGAAATTCAGTTACATGATTCCAAATTTTTTCTTATAAGAAGGTGCATCTTTTTCTACTGTACAAGGTGTTTCAAAAAGATGGACCCAATTTGGAATCATTATATCTCTGAAATTTGGTCCATCTTTTTGAAAGACCTTGTAATGTATTACTGTTGCAATACAGCTGTCCTATGGTCTTCTTGTGACAATCAACATATTGTTAAATATACAGTGAGCAGCTAGAGCTGTTGATTTTTAAAAGTGTGTCAAGACTATTATGAAGAGTCCCAAGATACTAAGTTTTCACCACAAAAAATTAAATTGATGCTTGAAGATAGATGACAGGCTGGTGATCTCAGAGTTTTGGGGATTTCTTCTGGTTCTTCTGCTTTCCTCTCTTTAATTGGTTATCCCAAGGCATGGGAATACAGAATGACCCAATTTCAAAAAATTAGTTGTACTCACTAGGGATTTAATTTTTTTTAGAGGCATTTCAGGATATAGTCTGAAATCCTGATGGAAATAACAGTGAATAGCTCATCAGCCTCCAGGAGTATGAGTCTGAAATATTTTCTGAGACTGAGACAAATCAGGTATGTGAAAACTTGCAGTGAGCTGACATACCTGCTAGGCAAAATGTCTCTTATCACTAACTGTAACGTTTCAATTCTGGACTTCATATACTTGATGTAAGATTTTAGGAGTTTTGAGACATAAAATGGATCTGAGTTTGCTGGTATCTTTAAGATTAGGAAATAGGTTGAAAAGACATCTTGTTCAGATAGTGATAGTACAGAAATATTGTGCTATTTCCCACTACAGACTTGATCCTGAAGAAACTCTCAGATAGAAACAGGTGATATTGCTACTGTCAAAGGAAAAGCTGGAAATCTATAGTAAAGCTTATCTCGATATGGCTGGATAAACAAAATGAAAAGATGAATATAAACCCTTTCTTTGGGTATCTATTTCTCTCCAGGATTCCAACTCTGAAAAATGAAATAAGAAATTCCAGACACTACATCCATATTTCTTCTCTAATCTTAAGGGTTACTATTATATCACCTGATGTTTATAACTTTTTTCTTTTTTTTTCCTAGATTTTGATTAGAAAATTAAAAAGAAATTTTGACAGTTTAAATGTACTGCTCAGTCATCTTCGTATTTTATTAAAATTATGAAAATTTTTAAAAAACACATATTTCTGCCATTGATAACCAGGAATATCAGACATTAGAGTGAAAGAAGGTGGGCAGAAAATTTCATAGATCATGGAAGTGACTGAAAGACATCTTTGAGAAATGCAAAAGCCACAGCAAGGAACTGTGAAGAACATTGATCCAACAATGTTCTAAACTGAGGAGCTGAAATGAAATAGTTGAAATGTATATAGAATATCACACAGGGAAAATACAGGTTACGGGTTACTTTAGATTTCTAAATGGAGAGGGTTGGGGTTTTTTTTCATTCATTTGTAGCTTTCATTCACTGCAGAAAGTTCTCTGTTACACATTTACCCAGTGTGAGTGAGACTAACGTCATCTGTCCTGAGCCATCAAAGTTAGAACTCCAGCTGTCGATGGCTTCCCTGTATAGACAATGAAAAGAGACAGGCCCCTGAGGGGTTTATCTAGCCCATAAAATATACCTCAGTTGTCTGGAGGTCCCTCCAGAGCTTTCTCTGTTGATGGTATCAGGCATCAATGCTGTGTTCCTAAACAATAAATCTGATAAGCATGACAAATGGAGGAGTATATAGTAGTCTCCTGTTCACTACTAAATAACATAATAAACATACCCAGGTTCACTGCAAAGAACTAGCAGCTGGGCTGAAGTACAGGAAGTTTTTCTCTGCTTCTTTTCAATATTGTTGAACTGGCCATTGACACTCCAGATGACATGAGATCGAACGCCCAAGCCTATTAAACTGCAATGAGTTATATAAATCTTTCCTATGCATAGCAGGTCTGTGTTCTCCTAATCATGTTTCTTAGCATCTGCTATCCTAATACGCTAAATCACACAAGCACTTTAGCCTTTAAATAGTACTATATAAGCAATTGGACAAACAGCCTTGTCTTTTTCCCATCATGAAAATCCTCTCAAATTCCTTCCTTCCTCTCTACAAAGAGTACCTGATCCAAAAAAACCAGAATAGCTGTGTTTTATGTTTGTGAATTGTCTCATCAATTTTGTTTTATACTGCTCTAGTCTATGAATACTGTCATATAATTACATATCATTACATTGTTGCTACCCTTTTTCTTATGCATTTGTGCATTTTGAAGTGCAAGTTTCATGTTTCATTTATTTCTCTATGTCCTTCTTTTCATATTTTTAAAATCACTGTGAGTTTTTTGAAGGCTGCTTTGAGCTCTCTGATTTTTTACTACACAGCTAATTCAGCAATTAACATTGTTTCCTCACTATTTCAGCTTTCATACTGAACCATATAGATCTGAAATAGAACAAGAAGTTCAGTCCAAGTCAGCCAGAACAGTGACTTCTACTCAAAGTAGTGCTCTTTTTCTTTTTTTTCTTTTTTTTTTTTTTTAATTATTTCTTGACATGCCTTTTTTTTGGGGGGGGAGGAGGGGGGGTGCGGGGGGCAGGGGTGGGTCAGTGTAGCTCAACAAACTGGAATTCAGTTTTGCATGCAATCCTGATGCAGGCTTGCGCTTTTATCCAGTTTCTCATTTTATAGTATCAATCAGCTTTGCCAACACATTTTCAGTGAGCAACATCTAACATAAATACACCTCATGAAAGAGCAGGGATTGAAGTAAGGAGCTTTAGGGAGTTCTTCATATAATTACACAGTCTTTTATGAAATTAATAGGGGAGCTAATTTAGGTAAGACTTATTTGGAAAGAAAAAGTCTTGAATTTTAATTTTGAGTTAGGACACAGTTTTACCCTCAAATGTCTGCACTAGAGTGGTAACACAATAGGCTGGAGACAGCACTACTTCAGCTTATAACTGCCTGACCTTAAACCAAACAGGTGACTTTCAGTCCTTTCACGACATTGTATTTACACTTTACCAACAGGATATAACAGCAATCCTTACCCATGGTAGCCGTCCGTCTACCACAACAGCAGGACCACAAGAGGCTGTATGTTGATACAGCTTATATTTCAGGGGGTTTTAAAATTTTCATTTTATGGAAAGAACACCTCTTTGGAAGTGATTAAAGAAACAAAACAAACAAAATCAACCAACCAACCAAACACACACCCAAAAAAAACCAAACCAAAACAAAACAAACAAACAAAAACCAACCACAACAACAACAAAGTAACAAGTTAGCAGAGATTCAGAGAAACGTTTTGGACAGCTGTTAAAATGCCTATTTCTCCAGGAGAACCTGTTCGTAGTAGCAGAGGCAGAGACAGTGAAACTACCACAACTACAGCAATATGTGATTACTTCAGCATCTCTGCCTGTGTTTTCAAGCTGGCCATATCCTTTGAGAAGATTTGAATTGCAGCTAGCTATTATTAGATTCAAAAATATTCAGATATACTATAGAAAAAGGGTGAAAGTAACAGAGAAACCTGGCTGTCTAGGAGGAAAGAATACGCCTCTCATTTGTTGTCCACATATTGGAGAATTTTGAGAGCTTTCTTCTGTATATTCTGCATATTTTTTATGATTATTCTAAATTATAAATTAGAAATGCAAATTAGAGAAGGTTCTTCCAGCACCTAACCTTTATGGTTATTCCTTTGTTAATATGAGATGAAGTTCACCATATTCTTTTCTCTAAGCTTGGTAGGATATTACAGCTTTACTAGTCCTGTAACACGGAAGTGCAGCCTACCCTGCCCTTCCCTTTCATCCAGCATCATCTTCTGGCATTCTCCCAAACTACGAGATCTGCTCAAGCAAGAACAAAAGTTTACAAGAAGAGATAACACTTCTTAGAGATGCTTGTGGCACTGAAATACTGTTAAGCTGTAATGGTAAATGGATATATCAATAAAGGGAACAATGGCATTATGCCTGTCTCTGAGAAACTCCCATCTATTTGAATTGTCCCAACATGAGGCAGAGGAAAAAGAGGGAATAACAGGTTATTGAAATGGAATGGGTAACACAGCTACAGCTCCTTCCTTCCCATGTGCCTGGTTTAATTGACTGGTACAAATGAAAGGAGAATAACTGACTCTCACCACATTCACATCATTTGGTTAAGGTAAAAATGTAATCTCAATTTGTAATAAATTACTCCAAATGCCACTATGAGTAGGGAAAAAAAAAAAAAGGTTCCACAGAAAATTGGCAATAATAATAATCTGGAAGATGGCAACAAAAAAATATATGTTGCAACAGACATTTTGAAAAGGCCTGGAGGGATACAGTGTCTGTGGTCAAAGTCAGACTGTTAAAATACCTGTAACAATTTGATGCGTGGTACAGTAGAGAGCAGCGGTAAATGGAAAAAATCTTAGTGCATACTGAATGAGAGGCTCTGAACACAACATCTAATATTTGCTAATAAGGTAGAAAATTAGTAATCCTTACTTGGCAGTTGCTTTTTATTCTCGTGACAATTTCAAGCAAACCATAACTGATGGCGTTCGTTCCTACTGCTGGACATATTATCAGAACGGCTAGCTTTTTTTTTCCTTTTCCTCCCTCTTCACTACTTTGAATGAAGAATTTGAATGAGTGTTTCCATTTATATCTGGTAAGTACTGTTTCACATGGAGCTTTTTTCCTCCTGCTTTGTAATTCACCCACATCAAACTAAAAATACAATAAAGGCATGCTGTTCTTTTAAATCACATTGTGAGGCTGGGCTAACTCCCATTGCCATTTTCTCTTTAACACAAGTAATTATACTCTTCAACTGCCCTTTGACTCTCTGTGGACCAAGGGCAGTCCTGCGTGGAAATGAACTTAATTAATTCTGTTCACTGGAGTGGAGTCTCTTAACTATGGTGAGGCAGCTTTATTCCATAGGTTTATGCTATTAGCTGTAAGCAGCTAGATCTCTTTTTCCTTTCTAGGTTGCTCCTGTTAGCCCTGATATCTTGTCTTTGCAAATGGCATGTTCAGTGTGAAGAATGAGTCCAAATCTTCATACAGAATTGAGTGTGACTCCACAAGGAAACTGGCAGATTTTGCAGGTAAAAATTCTCAAATCTTTCTAATCAACATATGCAAATGATAAAACCAGGGCCCAAGGCACAAGTTTTAGCAAAGCACTGAAGCACATGTTTATTTAAGCATGTAATTAGGACTAGCTATTTTCAGAGTGTTTTACTGAAGAATGCAATTGTAATTAATTAAATTATTTGTGAATGCATAAAGATGTAAATGATTTGCAACAAACAGTATTAGATAAGTATAAAATTAAAAAAACAAAACAAAACACAAAACTAAAACAAAACCCAAAACAAAACCCCCAAATAGACAAATAGAAATATTATAATATTCAAACTAGATTTACTGATATAATCTGATACCTTATAGATTGGTTATTTTGTTTTAATATATGTTAATTATCTGCTTGCACAAAAGGACAGGGATAAGCTCTCCCTTGTCTGTTCATCCTTTACAGTTAGCTTCAGCTTTTCTTGTGGAAAACTGGAATTGAGCCCCTGAATATATTTAAAACACTGCTAATATAAGGCATTTTGAAGTGAAGCTGTTATATTTTGCATTCAGTTACTAGCTGTTCATTGTTAGAGGTTAAAATGGCTCAAAAGCATAAGACTCAAGTTCCAAACCCTGCTCCAGTGGATATTATGTATTTTATATACCCAGAAACAGTTCTCTAATAGAAAATATAATGTACACACTGGTCACGCTAGCCAGAGTGTAGATTACTCATGTTTCTGGCCTTAATTTATATACTTGCCAAAGATCAGACAAAGTATTTACTTTAGTCTTCCTCTTGTACTCTCAGTGTCAAATAACAAGACTACTTCTGCTAAAAGATTTGGCCGTTTTTTACCCTTTTTTTTTGTTTTTAAATGAAGTTCAGCTTTTTTCCAAAAACAAATTTTAGACGTGATGCTATCACTAGACATGATACTCAGAAACTTCCCCAGAAATAAGATATTTTAAGGTACAGAATACATTGCCTAATGTTTCATTAGTGTCTAAAGCCATTAAATATTTTTAGAGTCAGAATAAGTTGGGTCATTTTCACATTTCCTCATGCCTAGCTGCACTTTGGGATTTGGAGAGGAAGAGAAAACACAAATCTCAATTTAAAGCATGAGTGGTTGCTCTCATAGTATTTCAAATCCAGCCAGAACTAGAAAGTACTGGACATCCTCTTGGGGAAACCTGTTCTCAGGAGACTTCAGCCAAGTTTTGAGCCTATACTAGCTAGGTATCTGCATTTTTTTTAGAATTATCTGAAAGGTATCAAACCTGTTCAGGTCCCCTGTCTAATGTACAATTTCATTTAAGTAATAACTTTCTGATGTCTCCTGCTATGCTCTGTGGGACTCTAAAAGAATTAGGACTGACTTTGTTGGATTTTTACTGCATATCCATATGCATGATGTACATTTAGGTGGAAGGGCCATTGTGCAGATTATGACAGCTTAGTAGGCTATATAACTCATTTATGTTAGGATAGGTGGTCCCCAGTTCCAGCTATAATCAGACTTCTCTTCTATTCTTCTATTGTATAATAATTAATGCAACAGAGAGGAAAAAAAATCCACTAAATCAGTCATTTAAAAGCAAGCTTTCTTATAGAAGCCTTTTTAGCTAGAAAGCCAACTTTCAGTACTGTCCATTTAAGTCAAGGACAGTGAAAAGCAAGTAGCATTCAATACAGGAATTCAAGCTTCAAAGGGCTTTCCTGAATTGGTTCACTGACAGAAAATTATCCAAGCAAAGGTCAGGCACTCATTAAACCTTATCTGAAGCCAAAGTTATATGTTATGGTTTATTGCCTCAAGTACCAATTAATAAAGAATTAAAGAAATGAAAAACCAGTGATTCATACCTTAGCCGGGAGAACACTCATACTTCAGCATAATGCTAAAATATTAATAGTAATTTTAGTCATGTAGTATTTTATTAGGCACTTAACTCTGTAGGTTTTATCAGAAGATATATGACATTCATTTTTAACAAAATGCTGAGGAGATTTGGGGAACATTTACTCAAAATCTAATAAAGTAGATTTGAGAGATATTTTCAAATGGAAGCCTTAAACACAGGCATCAATTATTAATGAAGAAAAAATGCTTAATAATAGGGTCTGGGTAGAGCCCATAAAGAAGTGTTGAAATATCACCGTGATATCAAGGGCAATTCTATTCTAAGGAAGCTACAACTGAAAACATTAAGTGCTGCAGCTGTATACAAGAACGCTAATGCACTTTGCTACCAAGAGGACTTCTAGCAGGATTATTTTTATCATCACAGGCATTTCATTAGTTTGAAACAGTCTAGACATTTCTTCTTAGTGTTCAGAGAGTTAAATGCTCCACATGCACTCACCTGCACAACTGTCTCCAAAATACTCCTATTTCTTAGTATTTTCATCAGCAGCATATGCTCCAAAACACCTAAGGCTCTGAACTGATGCCCTTTAGCATGCTAAACTGAAAATATGTTTGCACCTGCAGATGCCAACAAGGTTGCATCTGTCACAGAGCACTTTCCATTGTCCTTGTTATCTGTCACATTAAGAGCTGGGAAACACAAGTCACTGGTGATTCTGAATGAAATAAAAGTGGTAAAACTAATATTCAACTAGAGACAGAAACTAGAGAGTGCAGATAATCTCCTCGGTCAAATAACAATAACAATAAATGCCTGGCCTCAATGAAAACAGAAAAAATCTGTGTAGAAGTATAAATTCTGATAACGGAGTCTTTCAGCCTGAGCGTGAGTAACCTTGATTACTTTGTCGGGAAACAGGACTGTTACACCTCTTAAAATTTTTTCCTCTCTCTGTCTACCTGGAGAGAGTTTTCCATCACTGTAGTGATAGCTGAGCTCATCATGGGCAAGCTTACTGTCCATGACCACACATGTTTAAATGGCTAACATATAGTCAATCAAAGTTGTCTGTTCTCCTCCGAGGAGACACAAAGTCTTTTGCAAAATATTCTGCACATTTCCATGAGCATCTGGCTATTTCTTACTTGGTCTGTTATATCCCCCTAGTCATTATCGAAGGAGATGTGAGTGACCAACACTCTGAAATTTCTTACATTTTTTCCTCACATGTTCCATACAGGAACTCTTCTACACGACAAATTACACTAAATGCTGACAAATCAAATGATGATGATCCAAAGTTCCTTGAATTCGACATGGGAATTTTGAACCAGCTTTAAATCAGGATGTTGAATTTTATTTAAATTGAGCTCCTTGTTCTATATAGTGTCATTGTTGCACTGGAGAAAACATATTTTTGAAATAATAAAAATAATAAAGTATTACATAATTCAAACTCAGTGTGTTCTTTTGTAAGTAAGATGTCAGAGTATATTACAAAACACTATGTTTCCTCTCCTTTCCCTGAAACACACAAATTGGTTCCTGCACTCAGAGTGTGACATTTTGTTGAAGTATTCTGTAGGCGGAATAGCTCTGCAGTTAATCTGGAGTTGCCTATCCCAGTGAGTACTGATGAACTTTGGCTGCTCCAAAACAGGGGTTCAGAATAATTAACCACCACATCACAGTAGCTTGTTTTATATTGCAGACATTTGACTCAACTTTGCACAATTAAGCTGAACAAAACCATGGAAAACATGCTGTCTTCTCACTTGCAGCATGACAGTGCTTAAAAGCTGAGATAAATTAACTTCACATAGCAGCATACCTATACTCTGGAGTACAACTTTGCATCACAACCCTTCAGAGCTGAGACTCTGAGCGCAGTGAGAAGAGAATGAGAGGGATCTTTTTTGGGTGCATATACCAACCCCGGCGTTCAGCTAGTGAAAAGATTCACGGGACCAAGAACCAGACGAGACGGTTACATAAGCTCATCTGACCTGTGACAAAGACCACAGGAATCCCTACATCAATCCTGCACTAAGCCCTAAAACCTCTTGTTGAGCTAGAAAGCATTATTTCAATAGATAAGCAGGCTTGGCTTGGAGCTCAGTGACAGGGACCTCTGCACAGCTCTGCATAGCTGACAAATAACTGTCCCTCACTGTTAAAAATCACACCCTGTTTTCTGTTGGAGTCTGTCCATCTTCAGTTGCTGAATCTTGCCCTGTTGCTTGCTGTTAGACAATGTCATTGATATCGGCTTAATAAATAATGTGTCTGTATAACTTCAAAAGCCTCTGCAGTCAAGGCCATCAGCATCTTACACATTTGGAGGTAATAAATGGAATAAAACTTCTATTTTCAACAATTCCTGAATGCTGCAGTTCATCCCTTAATATGTGGCTGAGATGATTCCATCTCTATTTTCCTGAGAAGAAAAGGCATCGAGATTTGCTATACTTCTTCAGGCACTGGGTACAGCTGGTTCCTTAAGAAAGCTTGAAAGCTTGTCTTTTTTTTTTTTATTTTTTTTTTTTTAGGAAATTAGAAAGGTTTACTGGTCCCTTGTGGTTTATATTTTTATAGATTTCAAACAATAGGAAACAAATGTGCCTTTAAAGAGAGAAACTAATTGTTATAAATTAACGTTTGAAGTATGTTTAAATATTTCTCTTTCAATTTGTGCAATAAGGGAACGATTTAAAAGGTATAGCAGGGTGCCTGCCACTTCTGTCCTCTGTAGGAGGAAAATACATAGTAGCATATGCCAAGCCTTATTCTATTCCAAATGCTAACATGAGTGGATGTCAAATCAAATCTCTCATTGAAACAGAAATGCAGCTGTAGGTATTATCTTTGTCAAAATCCTTCTGCTACTGATCTTTCAGCTTCTGTTTCTTATACTTAATTTATTTCCTCAAAATAATCAACAGAAATTTGCAACCCAAGGTATAGTATTGTATGTATGTATGTGTGTGCATATATACCTGCGTGCAGATGTCTTTAAATCCATTTATTATAGCTTTTGACTGCTTTGCAAAAAGTGTCTCCACTAAAGTGAGAAAAAGAAAAATCTAGAAAAAAAATAAATGCATATGATGATTGATTTCTTAAAATGGTGTTTCTGTTTTCTTTGTGTATATACAAGCATTCCTAAGGAGAGCCAAGAAAAAAGAAAAAAAAAAAAAAGGCTGAATATTGTTATAGCCCTTTCTCTGCAATAGATCTGAATTCTTATCATTTTCTGATTGCATACCATTTGCTATTCTATAGTGTAATTTTCAGGAAAGTGCATATCAGATTTGTTCTTCATTTTCTTTCCCTTCTGGCTTCTAGTCACTAAAGCCCCAGGTTTTATTCTATGATTGTTTATAGAAACCTATCCAATAAATACTTTTTCCCTCAGACTATCCTGTTAATGTAAAAAGGAATGCATTTTATCTGATTTCCAGAACAGAAACCTGTGGAGCTGAAACCACTGGATACAGATTCATTTACCTTCTGGACTTCTCTGATTAAATCCCAAAGGAAGAATTAGAAAATGCTATATGGTTTCAGAGTTCCTCTCTGAAGACAAAGGCATCCCTGACCGACAATTCAAACTTGGATATTCAGCACGAGGCATTTGCAACAGCGACAACTGGATTTTTGTTCTTGTTCCTCGTTCGTGTATAATTCCCTGCACATTCAGAGGATTACACACTGTTTATGGATCATGCAATCTCACTGAGTCCTGTTTCTTTACAGTACTTACTCCCGCTGCTAAAAGGAAAATAGGTTCTAACAATCCTCTTTTGGTGCCAAAGCTGCTGCTACTGAATGAACACATCCTGCCTGCAGTAGTCTGATTGATCCCTGCGATCCCTGTATCCAACAGGAGTTCAAAAGGATTCTGCTGCTCACAGGACTAAAAATGGTATTAGTCTAAGATTTACTGGCAACCTAAATCTCCTTCATGTAACAGAGGATGACGTTCTACCTTTCAACCCCCAGCACAAAGTGACACAGAACACGTTCAAACTTTGAATGGCCTTGACAGCACACTACACCCTAAGACTGGCATTTCCTAGCTCAGAATCCTCCTTAGCTCACAAGCAATAGCAAATTTCACTGAACTGAGCCACAGCTTCCAGCTCCACTCTGAAGTAGGACATGTATATTTGAGACAAATTCAAAATAATAAATTCTAAATAATCTAACACATGGTAGCTCTTTGCACAATTATTAAGGCCACCTTTGCAGCTTGTCAAACACCATTGCCTTTAAAAGCTCAGTCCTGCTGCTACAAAGTACGATTCGTACATTCATAGGTCCCCTTGCAGTGCTTGGTAGGCTAAAGAAATAGACTTTAATAGATTGCTTTAAAGAGTGGAGAATGGAAAGGTTTTCCTGTAGGAAAAACCTTTGTAGGTGATATACGAAACCTGGGATTATGACCAACCTTAAGACAAAGAGGTGTTGAGACTAAAGGGACGTAATTTTTATAGCTTACTTCATAAAAAAAAAATTGATGCTCCACCCACACACTCAAATGCTTCATGTTCTCTTTTAATTGTCTCTTCTGGAGACATAAAGGATGACAAAAAGTATTATTTGCTATGATGGCCAAAAATATTTCAAAGCTGCAAAGACTGGATATTGGTGAATTTAAACATAACTGTTACTAAGATCTTTGACCCTGTATTGGTCATGTTGCCAGTTTAATGCAACAGCCTTACACAGGGTATAATAGCTGAAACCTAGTGTTACTCTTCCAGTCTAATCAAGGTGGATTTTATTTCAAAGGGAGTGCTACATCACCAACTGAACAACCCCTACACAATGTATGCATGCATATCTGTCCATGTAGAACATTGAACTGTAATAAGCACAGAGCTCACAAGCACATTGGTTAATTCTACTCATATAGTCTTCAGTGAATTTTGAACCTTCAGAAGTCCAAGACGAATGCAAAGATTAGTAGTGGCATGAAGGGTTTTTTTCCACAGAGAACAGTTCGTCATCATTTAAGTAGAAGGCCGACTTCGGGATATTCAGGCTAGGCCAATATAGAGCAGAAATGGAAAACTGTTTAAGAAAGCACTGTCTTTTTATTTACAGAAAGGTAAAACATGATTTGCATCTTTCCAGAATTACACTTCGAGCAATATGACAAATTTTCAGTCTCCAAATCAAAACTCTAGGCAAGAGTTTATTTAGACATGCCTAAAAAAAAAAAAAAAAAACCACAACTTTTTTTTTCATATATCAAATTTTCTTCGTCAGGATTACATTTAGACAAGCATACAGACTTTGTGTAGGATACCTAGCTTCCCTGATGATTTCTAAGCTTAGTCTTCACAATTAACAAGAATAGTTTAGTATTTGCTATCTGTTGCTCCAACCTGGTTGGAAGTATCGGTGTATGAATATAGTAGAGCTATGCAAAATGGGCGGTCCCTTGCTGAATGTGAATCATAAGGAGTCAGATAATATACAAAAAGGTAGATTGTGGCAACACAAAGGTGATGCTGAAAAATTAATTTTTCCACTCTATCAAATAGGTTATAGAGTATTTTACAGCACACCATAAAACTGTATTCCAGCAAAAGATATTTACCCCACTATTCAAGAATGGTATAAAAGACTTTAGTCCAGTTCCATCTTCATAAATTACTTTAGTATCATGAAAGTCTTACACATCAACACAGTAAAAATACATTTGGTCTTGCCAAGTTGGGGAGAAAAAACGTTTAAAAATGATAGATCACTTAAAAAAAAAAAAATCACCCGTGCATTTCTGATTTCAAAAGAAGCTGCAGATGTACTTCAGGCTCCCCACTTCATAGCTGAAGGTCTGAAAGTGTCCTCAGATAAGAATAAGGCTAGAGATGACGAACAGGTCAGAAAAAAACACGTTTTTTCCACAGAGAACACGTTTTTTTCTCAAGTCTAACTTGAATTTGCATGTCCTACCGCAATTTCGGGAAAAGCATCACCTTGCAGCGCGCTGGGCTCCTACTTCCCTCCCCGCCCCCCTGCCCCGCCCTTCCCCTCCCACCGCCCACCTAATCCTCCTCTTCCAAAGAGGTTGACAAATTCTGTCCGGGAACAGGGCAACTTCTGAAAAGCTGAATCCGTCCCTCTGCCCTCTCCGCAGGCAGCACACGCTTCCGACGGGGACTGCGGCAGCAGAACCGCGCAGGAGGACGGCTCTCGGGAGGTCCCGGGAACATTGAGTTTAAGCTTCCTGTACCCGAAACACCCCCAGGGGTAACCAGTCTCCCCGGCGCGCTGCCGGGGGTCAGGCTGTGCAGTCAAGAGTCGCGTCCTTGAGCGAGGAGCCGCGTTACCGCTGCTCTTCCCCTTTCCCTCCTCCTCAGCCCCGTCGGCCCGCGGCCAGGCGCCCCCGGGGCAGCGAGGCAGGTAGCGACGCCCCCGTTGTAGCCCCGGGGGTCGCCGGCCCTTCGGGCCTGCCCTGCCACCCTCCTCCCCCGCCGGGTGCCGGCGGCATTGCTCAGGAATGCTGCCATCGCGTGGGGGAACGGGGACATAACGAAGGGGAGAAGGGGACAGCGGCCGGCGGGCATCCCCTCCTCCCTCCCGCCGCCGGTGCACACCAGTCGGCACCGCGTCTCTCTTGCCAAACTGTTAAAGAAATTTATTTTCCCTAGGTTTAACAGCAAAACGAGAACACAATAAGACAGTGTATGGCCCTTCCCGTTTAGGTTCTAATTTGTTCAGATCTTGTATGGCCTCTCTAAGTTAATTTACAAGCACTTCACCATCTATACTGTTTAGACCTCCCAATGCTGTCCCTAAGATACCAATTACATCCCTTCTTGCTCACTTCAAGGGGTAAGATACCACCCATGTAACCACACTAACCACCCCGCATATGACATACCTTGTAATGGTGCACAGGTTGGTTTAATTGCAGAGGTATTTTTCTGCATTGACAGTTCAATTTGTCTGAGGGACCACGATGGATTAAATAACATTTGTTGCTGGCCTGTATTTTGGATCACATATGATCCAATTCCAGAAATTTATGGGGATAGAATTTTCTTATCTTTCACAGTCGGGGCAGATGTTAAGTGAGGAGTTGTGGATATTGTTGTGCTAGGCTCAGCAACACCTATTTTGAATTTAAATTATAGTCTGACATCCCTGTGAGCCCAGAGGCAGACTACAGAAACAGACTGTACTAAGGTAAAATTGTACCAGCAGTCCAATCTTTCAGAGGCACAAAGCTTCCTGTCCATTGCTATTGGGTTTGATGTAGTATTGTACACTGAAATCTGAGATGTCTTCTCATGGGTAGACTCACTGATCATCCAGCATCCTATTTTAATTTCTTCCCCTGCTGTTCCCCAAAGTAGGGGAATTTCATCTTTGTACCAGCTCTGCTTATTCTCCAAGAATATTTTAGTGCCATGCATGACTACACTGGGAAGATTTAAATTTTCCCTACTGGTGTGTGTTCCCACACTACTCATATACTTAACATGCAGAGACCTCTGCACCTGTCTCATTCCTTCCTGTTGTAAAAGCTAGATCCCATTTACAGATTAATAACCCTTTGCATACAAGGTTGTGACAATCTGATATCATTCATTTTATCTCTGTGAATTCCTAGATACTCCAGGCTACTCTACCCTCTGGGGCAGCTGACAAATATTAGGTGTGGGATCACCTGCATCAGGGCCTGTTACCAACTGTGCATTCAGAGAAGGGCTCTGAATTTGAGCAGAAAATAAGTTTTGGATCTTGATTTTAGGTAGGCTCATTTCTGAGCAGAACTTGGAAGTCCTTATGCGAGAGGGCAGACTAGTGCAGGTTTAAGGCATGAGATACAGGAACTGGGATACGTAGTTGAGCTGACTGGAAGATCTGGGTAAGGTGTTGAAGTGGTACTGTCATTATGAATGGACTACAGGAAGTAGTCATGAGAAGGCAGTGGTTGTTTCACTTTACTAAATAATTTGCTACTCCTCTGCTAAGATATAGATGTCTATTCCTTCTGTTATGAACTGGAGTTTTTCCGTAGATATGGACATACGTACATCTGAGTGTGTGTCCGTGAGCAGAGAATAAGAAAGGGCTCCCATGGGAGCATCCAGGCTCATGCTTATGTCACCTGTGCCAAATTAGGGTACATGAGTTTCTGGTACCTCCTCCCTTCAAGCAAGACTAGGAATGTGCTTGAACAAGGGAGCTGAAATCCTTTTCATTTTTGTTCCTCCCATACCAAACAACTTACAAATTCAGGCTTCACAGGGACTGATTTTGCCACTTGCTTTTGAGTTACATCATTTTGTCATTACTTGCTTTCCCTGTCTGCTAAACAGACCTAATGAAATGTACCTCATTTGTCAAAAGTTCTTAGTGTTACTTTAGTAATTGTAAAAATATGGGTAGGACATGATGTGAGTCATAACACCTAACTGGGATGAAATCTGACCTCACAAAATTCAAAGCAAGCTCTAATTGAATGAAGGATCAAGGCTGAATTGTGCCTGTGCCAAACAGCTAATGTAATTAGTCATTCCTTGTTTAACGCTTTGAAAATTAAAAGCACTATTGTTGCTTAGTGTTGTTACAGTAAGTGTTTTTCAAACACAAGGAAAATAAGATTGGGAAAAGAAAAACAACAACTTCAAAATATTCAAGCTTGTTTTCATTCAGAAGCAACATAGAATAAGGCAACTAAAATCATTAATTTTTATACTTTTCCTGGTACAAATGAAGTTCTATACTTCTCCATGGTGAAGTACTATTACAGTAAGTAGAAAAAAAATGAAACATTGGTAAATATTTTCAGATCAAACTTCCATGGAACAGATCGCTTTCAAGTAGTTCAGTGGGTCACATTGGCAAAAATGCAACACAGGTAGCTGTCTAACCTTCCTGTACCTTAAATGAGTTGCCAGTAAGCCTCTCAAAATGTCTGCTTTTTCCTCTATCTTTCATTTTCACAGACCAAATGTATTTGTGGAAAAGGTAGGAGAGAAAACCAAGTGTGAAACATAAGTCTTGCACAGCATTAGATAAACCACTTCAGTAAGCAAATCAAAGTCTCCCTTTATCCATCCCCACATAATATTTAACCAATTTTCTAACAAAACCCATTTGGAAATCCAGTATGTTCTGTTTAACCTGATTCTGCGGGTCAAATACTGTGATTGTTTAAACAGGCTCCTGACTAGTCCTCTCAATGGAATTTCAAATACTTACCCCAGAAGCAACTCTGAGCCCATTAGTTACCTTCACCCCATCAGGAAACAAACCCAATGATATTTCAGCATGAAAAATTAAGCAAAACAACCTGAGATTTTCAGTATCAATAATGCCCATACGAACAGCCTGGAAACCAGTGATTTTACTTTTTAAAAAATTATTTCATGGTGGGGAAAAAAAGATAAAATCAGAGATCGAATAAAGAAAAAAAGGCAGAAAAAAACAGGACCAGCTGATGGATAATTTGTGAAGAGGAATATTGTGAATTCACTGTGAGCAGATGTATGTCATCTCTCATCTCTAATCAGCTGAAAATAAATTCCATTGCCACCCACCTTTCCTAGCACTGGAGCATCATTTTACTCTACTGAATAATCAGTGTAGGTTGTTTCACAACACATCCTATTGCATGGCATAACCAGCAGTGACCGACATTGGTAAACACTGCAAATCCCAACAACCACAGGAGATTAACTCAAGGAAATACTGTCAAAGATTCAAGAATTGGTTTTAATGTCTCCTAATCTGAGGAAAAAAAAACACTAATCCCCCAAAAGATGTCTCTGGCCCCACTAATAGCCTTTCTTTACCTTTAAGAGAGCAGCAGTATTTATGCTTTGGGCTCTTGCATCAGATTACGACATAATAAAGAAGGAACATTTTTTAAGCCCTTTCTAGTATCCTGTAAGCCTGAGCTGTTCACTTCTGGTTTTGGGGGTGGGGGAAGAAGAGGCACAGGAACCAGAAAAAAAAAATGGAATTGCTACTCTGGAGGAAATCAAGTGTGACTTCTCCCTCCTTGTTTTTTAGCAGAGAGGAATTTTTGGAGAACAGTTCACTGTGCATCAAGTAGTGGGACTGGTGTCTCCTGCATTACTGTCACTCTAGTCAGTGTAGCAGAACATTGATTTCTGTACAGGGAGCTGAGTAGGAAAAAAAAAAAAAAAAAAAAGAAAGAAAAAACAGAATATTCTATTAGACAAAGAGTGGTGGTGGGGAAGCTGCAGCAAGCTTAGCACCCAGTGGATTCATGTCCCAATGTGTTTGTCAAGGGAGGCACAGCTATTCATTGACTTAACTTTGAAAGCATAAAGAAACCCACATCTACAGGAGAGCAAAAATGAGAGATAGGTACCAAGAAGAATAATGAAGGAGATATTAGAGAGAAACAAATAGTAAATAGTGACTGGCAAATAGCAGAGGAATTAAGGAAATGGAAAATAAGAGGAGAAATAGGAAAGGAGTTTGCAACCTGTCAGTAGAAAAAAAATAACACATTTAGGGGGAAAAAAAAAAAAAAAAAAAAAAAAGAAAAGTTAAAACTAAGTTAGAATTAGTTGGCAAATGTACCTAGAGTTAAAGCCTTATAAAATTCAGGGTATTTATTTTCTCCGTTTGGAATGAAGAACTAACGACATTATTTTTCCTTTTCTCAATATTAGCAAATCAAGCAACATCATGAAAATATACATCTTTCTAATACTTATATCAGAGACCTACAGCCAGTTTTTAATTTTAAAAGACGTTCACCATAAATAACTTCCATTTTCAGGATTTTCTCACATTACTAACTTTTTGTCACTGGTCTACAAGTATACTTAATTTCTATAAGCCAGAAAAATAGATCTGAAAACTGTTTTATTTTCAGGAGTTAAAGGACTTATCTTTAGCAGACTTGGATTCCCCGGACTCATCAGTTAGTACTTCTGCATTTGCTCATCACAGTTAAGTGGGTCCTGCAGCAGAACTTTGTCTTGATAGTTCAGTATGAGCATTTGTCTAAGGTGGGAAGGAAGCTACTCCATCTCATGCAGGCTGCCTCTAAGAGCTCTCCGCCGGGTGTAAGTTCTCAGAACAAAGTGAATTCATTTGCACTTGCCCAAAGCTTTGCAAACTGTACAGCTATGTCAGTGCTGCTTGCTTACCCCAAATTTTCATTCAAAGTGGCTAAGTTGTTTTGAAAGGGTATCACAGTGTAGAATCCTTTCCAGCTCTGCTTGCTATTCAGAAACATAAAGTAGAAAAATGGTATGTATTTGTGACAATTGGCAAAGCACAAAACAAGAAAAAATATTTATCTAAATAAAACATATGCAGTCATGGCAAAAGGAAAAAGAAGTACTAGGTGTGCAGATATACATACAGGTATACTTTCTTAATTTTAAGGGAATTAGAAGAGATGTTAACAATGGAGCTACAAGTTTAATGCTGGAGAAACTAGAAGTAAAAAAAAAACAAATGCATGGTTAGGACTCCATTCCAAGTCTGAATAGCAATATATCAGCCATTCAGCTCTGCTGGATTTCTCTGGTGCAGTACTCTAAAGGAAGCTGTTTTAATTCAACTTGAATCCAGCAGGTGAGACACTTAAAGATCTGACAGAGGCAACGATAAAAACTGCAGCTTCTTATCCATGTAAATAAGCTTATAACAGAGATTGTAGGAGAGTCTCATCAGGTTTGTTCTTTTCTGCAAAGATGTTCATATGTGCCCCAATGGATTTGTGCAAACTTCCAGGGGCTCTCCTGGAAGGAAGGGTTGGATCCCCAACAGGACAGCACTCACAACCTGCAGCAGGCTCCAAGTGGAGATGATATAGTTTCCTCGCTGGTTAAAAAGAAGCCATTACGTTGCATTAAATGCAAGGCTGTGGACACTGTGAGGGATGTCCTACCTAGATACATACACACTCATATTAAAACAAATAACAAAAACCAAAAACCAAAAAACAAACAAACAAATAAACCCAAACAAAACAAAAACAAAAACAAAAACAAAACAAAAAAAAGGCAACACAAAAAAACCCCGCAAAAAAAACCCCAAAAAAACAACAACAACAACAAAAAAAAAAGCTGTGAAAAAAAAGAAAAATGGAATTGATAGGAGATTTCATAGTGATATAGTAACACTGATATTTCAAAATTTGAGAGTTCATCTGTTTCCAGTCTTGTCAACTCACGCACTAAGTGGCGGGGATTTGGAATTTATTTGTATCTCACCACCCAATAATAAAACTTTATCTCACCTATTGGAGGCACAGTACCAAAGTCTTCCTTCATACAGCACGTCAGCCTGATATCTGTGGCCAGTCAGCCAGGCTTGCCTAGTGAATAAAGTCAGGAGAGATGCATCCTCATAAAAATCTCTCTTAAGCTGAAAATTCACACTCTTACTAAAAAAAAAATCTTTGGTTTTGCTCATCCTAACCACAATGTTTTATACTTGCTAAAAGTGCACCTTCATTTACTATTTACTCTTATTTTTTTCCCTCTATTTTTAGAGATTCCAATATCTCAGGCTCTTTTTCACCCATAGTGTCAATTGATGTCAGCTAGAACAGCAGCTGCTCAACAAAGAGGCCATATACTTCAGAGTCTGAGTGAGGATTTAGGTGTCTAATATTGGAGATGTCAAACATAAGAATCTTTTTCCGTGCCCTTGCTGCTAAATCCTGCATCGTATGCAAACTTTCAGCAATTTACAACTCCCATCCTCAAAAATGGGAGCAATTTATCTGTAGAACTGTAAGCATTACAGAAGAATAAATCAAGTCTGTTAAATGCCAAGGGATCTCTGCTGCCACTGAAACAGCTAGGGACCATAGGAAGAGGAGACAAGAGAAACCATCAACACATAAGTAGCATGTCACAGATTACCATATAGTCCATACAGCTTTGACTCACCTGGGAGTCATATACAAGAAAAAAAAACAACCAAACAAACATGGTTTGTATTGAGAAACCTCAGCAATTCCAGCCCATTTCCTGAAGCGATTTCCCTCATAGCATCTTGGGTTAGCTCCTGCATTATTAATGTCCCAGTGCAGAGTAGCGAAACATCTTGTTACAACAGATCTGAACTCCTTATGGGTTGTTTCCTAAAAGACGCTGCAGGAAGAAGAATTCTGGAGATCACCAAATTTCTCTGAAAAGAAAAATAACAGAGATCATGAAAAATGTTAACAGAGGACATAGGATGAGATTATGAAGAGAAATAGCTTTCCAGGTGACCCAGATTTAATAGAGCTTTACTGAACTTTTACTGATTGTTCAAGTCAGAGGGCAATAAAATGCTAGTTAAAATACAAAGTCATTTATTTTATAGCTGTTTCTATTTACCCATTAAACAAATATTTCTTTTCTCAGAATTCTGAGACATTCTCAGATATTTAAGTGAGTGACTTCCTTGTAAAAACATATAGCAACAAGCATGATTAATGCATGATTGCACCATCTTATTGTACTGATTACAGGTTATTTCAGTAAGATGTTTTTGTGTTACTTAGCATGTTTTTGTTTTGGTTTTGTCTACTTATTTTTTTTTATTATAATTTTTTATATATGTCCACCTGTATCTTCAGCAAAGATTGATCAAAGCTGAAATGGCCTCAGTTCTGAAACACTTTTATTCTAACTGAGATATTGCACCATTTACTTAATGTCTAGGTATGTGGCCAACAGCTTGAAATGTATTTCCTATAATGGGAACCAGTATCCCCCCAGATCATCTGGCAGGTGGTCTCAGCCTTCTTTCAGAATTTCCAGATATAATTACAGTAAATTTGCTAGAATGAATACATGTCAGTTTAGTTTATTTCAGACATTTTAAGTCCTTAAATCTTGGAATGCATTTTGCTCAGCATGCTTTCTCTACCCCATTATCCTGTTTAAACTGTTAAAAACCTTGGCCACTCTTATAGCATAAATCAATATGCCAAAAGGCTATTCAAATCAACTAAACCTATTGTTGAAAATCTGTGTAACCTTTAGAGTGGTGAAGTCCTTTGTTTATGGATTTTTATAAGGAAAAACACACAAATATTAAAAGTTTATGCTCACATCATGTTCCTAGGAGAAGACAAAAACACTTCACCTGCTTTTACTTGTAATTTTATTTAGGGGAGACAAAAGAAATTAGCTTGACCTGGTAATTCCATCGCTTCTATTCAAATGAATCCCTGTGGTTACTATGTTAATATTTTTGTCTTCCTATAATGAAACTTTCAGTTCTGCTCTTCTGACAATTCTATTGTGATCCTTATCCATTTTCTTGTTGAAAATATCAGCATAATTTCCCCTGATTCTGTCATGGTATCTACAAGTATCCAGCAACTTGATATCTGAGGGTATAACAAAAGATACTGTCAACTTGAAGTCTTAAAAAATTGCTACTTGACCATTGTACTTCTTTGATGTGCACCGTGGGAATAAGCTATAAATTTGGCTTCTAGCAGATGTTCACCATGAGGAAAAAAGAAAAAAAAAAAAAAAGTACTTTCTACTGATATCTTTGCAATTTAAAACACATTTTATTGGGCTTCCTGTCAAAGATATTTTTCATGTGTCTTGGATATGTGGCTTTGAATTAGATATAAGAATATCTGTGTGGAATCCAAATCAGCTATGATTTGAATATACAAATTTATCAAAAAAATATGAGTACCATCTAGTTTTCAATTAGCGAGACTGGCTATGTGGAGCAGGCAAATAATAATAAAGATGAAATAAAAATTCCATCATTCATTGGTTAAAATTTCAACTTTGACTAATTCAACTATAACAATAATAATAATAATAATAATAATAATAATAATAATAATAATAGTCTGATTTGGAGGAAATTCAATAAAAACCATGTAGGATCTCAGTGAAATAGCTTTGGGTTTTGTTGAAAACCTCACAAATTTCTTTTTCTTTTCTCTGAAAAAAATGGAAAAAATATATAAACATGGCAATCTCTAGGAAATGTAAACAGTCTCTCTCCCAAAGTGCACAAAATGGGAAATGCACTAGAAAATATAGCTTTCTATGGAAGAGAGAAAAAGTTTTGGAAATTCAAAATTAAAATAAAGCTTTATCAATGAAAAATAAACATGCTTTTTTCTTCAACCTTTATTCCCTCAGAAAACATCAGCTTCATTAGCTGTCATCTGACATCACAAAATGTGACCTAAGACCTAGAGGGATTAAATGCGTGTAGTGCTTCCATGACAAGCAAGAGTCAACACTATTTTCCACTTATTTTTACAAAACTTCAGTTTTTGCCATTGATAGCTCTTTAGCATGCAGTTCTTTCCCATTTTCAAAACACAGTCACAAAAAGAATGTTGACACCTATTTTCATTTTCAAGAAAACCAGTAATAAATATCACTTTCTTTAAAGGTTTATTTTGTAACAAAGGAAAGTAACATTGTGAGAACTAATCCAGTATTTTGAACACTAGCAATCAGTTGATTGAGAAAGAACTGCATAGAAAATCTGAATTATTATTTATGCTTACAATATCTAAGGAAACACTCTCAGATAGTACAGATCCCTTTCTACCTCCTTGTTTGACTCCACAGAAAAGCTCCAATTAGGTCGACAACCAGTTTTTCAACATCACTGTATGCACTCCCTGGACCCACTCTTTGAAGCTTCTGCTGGGATCTTTCTTGTCCCTCCCTCATTGCACACTTTTTGGGAAAAAAACAAAACAAAATCCAGAACATGGTGCGAACTGACATTTTTTCACCAGGAAGAGACCTGTTATTTCCAAGACAAAAGGTTGCCAGGTTTTTGATGATATTTTGCTGCAGAGAGCTGTCAGTACTTCAAAACCAAGAAAAGAAAATGAGTTGACATTGGATGACTTTAGGTTAGTATAGCGTTCTCAAGACAGATAAGTTGGAGAAGATATTGTTGCAGTCTGTTGTCTGAGCACTAGAAGAATGGCTGGACTGGGACAAGAGATGTGGCAGGTGGGCTTAATTCTGGAAAACCTGGACTGGGTGGCTCAGACTACAAGTATCAGAAACCAAAATTAGCAAAGTGTTCAAGCAGCAGCAATATCACTGAAGAGTTGTTTCACACACTGCAGGGCACAGAGTGGTCTAAAACAGTATATTGGCACTATTAACCACAAGAGTTACTTCACTGGAAATTACAGTATTGAGTTCTGCTGAGGAATGTGTATGTACAGCATGCAATACTCTGTGTTTTGCCGAGGTTATTGAAAGCCTTATGTCAGCCTTAAGACCATTCCCTTGTGATGCACGATTATTGTATATGTAGTTAATAACATGGGCTAAGCCTACGTGGGAGAAAACTGTGAATCACTGCTCTTCAAATCACAGGTGCAATTTATGCTATATAAATGTCTCTTCAAAGGTACATATAGAACATGGAAACTGATCCCTATGGCTGTGTCTAACTGACCTGTGGGAAGAATTTAAATGCTTGCAGTTCAAGTGTGAACAGTAGTCAGACTCCATGGCAGGATGAGATCCAGCATGCATTTCCTCCGCTGCCTTGTTCTGTACTGTGGATGAAAAATTAAACTTGGCAACATAGGTTCTAAATTCAGATTATTAGAGAACAAATGTCCTCAATATCCACCCCACTGACCAGCCAAAACATAGCCATATAAGACAATAGCCAGAAACTGCATAGTTTTACAGAGACTGTACTATAAATTGTATGGGTGTTCCTGAAAGGCAACCAGAGTGGCTAAGACAAAGATGCATGCAGATGTGCTCAGTTATAACTACAAGGCTCTGGACTGGTTGAAAAGAAGCTGAAGATTAGAAAAAATGTATTGTTACTAAAAAAATAAAAACATTTCTTTTCCCCTATCACAGAGCACATTTGCTTCACACTATCAGTGTCTAATCTTTCAGAGAATGCATTACTTTGATTTCCAGTATTACAATGCTAAGACCATTTAGTTTTCCTGTTCAGTTCTAATAAATTGTTGCCTTCTAGCACTGTACATTTCCTAAACACCTACATACCAGGTGAAGAAAGAAAAAGCTGCCTCAGTTATGTCTACTGCCTGATCTGAAATTGCCTGTCTCCTTTTTGGAACGCTCCTGCAATGCCAAACAGCCAAGTAGTGGCACCACAGGCAGAGGTTCACCATCACCTCTCATGCATCCTGCCCTACTTGGGAGCAGTGGGGCTGATCCTCTCCTGGGAACACTCTGATAAGAGTCCTGACAGAAGGAAAAAGAAGTTCATTTACAGAAGAAAAATCTTCTCTAAATCATAGAAGGTACAGGTATTTTTAAGAAATAAAAAGTGCATAAATTGAGTTCTAATTTCTACTTGATTAAAGAACAGTAATTCTGAGTACTTAAACTAGTATATCAGGTGGAAGTTTTACAGTTCTTTAGAGTTTTGTCACGTTGATGCTAGCAATTCTTTTTTCTTTGCTACATACTAGAGTAGTCAAATAGTCTGGGGACTTTGGAGTTCTCACTTCAGGTTATTTTCTCAGGAAGTCAACCTGTTGTTTCACATTTAATTCCTTATGCAAAGCTAGTGATAATAATATATCTCTGTGTCTCATAAACATGAATTTATGTTTTCTACGCTTCACTGAAAAAGGGAATATTCCATTTTAGAAACATTAAATTAAGAATCACAAGTTCATTTTTTAATGTATTCGGTACTGCAACTCTAGTAAGTCCTTAAGCTCTTAAGGAGTGTTTTAATATTAAAAAATGAAGACTGATGTCTAATGGGATTTCAAAAGTCTCCCCAAAATCAAGGATAATTAGGAACAGAGAACAGTGCTACCAGAATGAGTTTATAATTTAAAATTCCTAATTATCAGAAAACTTGTGCCAAAAAGATTCACATAACCAAAGTCTGTTTTCAGTTTTAAAGTTTCAGAGGCACATTGAAAGTTTATGGTTGCGTATCTACAGAAAGGCAGATATGGACCTACCTACCGTATCAACTTCTATCTCTGATAAAAGGAATCCTTCCTCCTTCCCTGTGTGCCTTCATTTGAGCACTAAGCAACTAATAGATATCGGTAATTATACAAATATCTATACATATATATGTGTGTGTCTTGTTTTGATCCATTAGGATCCATTAGCTATATAACAGAACCACAGATTTGAGAGAAGACTAATATGCTCAAATAATGTGCTCCTCTGCTTGGCCACAAACTACAAAATTTAATTCAATTAGTACTATATCAACTACCAAAACCTATGATCGAAATAAGGGTTATATAATAGCCTGATGGGCAGTCCTAAATGCTTCTTTCAGTTGTGAACTTCGAGGTGAAAAAGCCACAGAGAAGACAGGCAGTACACAAAATATACTCTAAATCACATCCAGTGTACCTTAAGAAAAGTAGCCTTTGCATTTCTGTGAAAATATTAGTCTGTACCTTTATTTTCACTTTTCACTTTAAGACAACTTTAAACTGTTCTAAATTAAAACAGTTATTACAAGGTGTCTCATGCACCCTCGTCCCCAGCCTTGTAGACTGGAATAGCAGGGATTGCTTTGTTTCCCGTGGCATACTGAGGATTTTGGCACAAAAACATTTAACTGGGCTTTCATATAGCAAACCAATAGTTTGCCCCAGCCTAAATTTATATATTTTGATGCAACTGTTATTTTACCAATAATGGGGTTCATCTCAGCTGTCTAAAATATTAGTTGTCTCATATAGTCCCACATTTCACTTATCTTAGGTGTCTATTGTAGCTTGGCATAAGTTTCCCCTGGAACACACCAACCACTCTCCAGTGATGGCAGATGGAATTCAGGGCAAATGCTTGGAACAGATTCATAACTTCTGGATAACTACGTTAAGCGAGCTGATTCCACTCCAGGTCTGTGCACTTAGGCCATTCTGCTTTAAAGCTGGGTGAGCATGAGGTGAATAAATAGCAAAAGAATGTTATTTGAGCTATTTTTAATTTGAAGTGGCTAATATCCAATACTTAAGCCCTGTATATATGAGTTTTGACTCTTTGCCATTTTGTCTAGGCATACAGTATGAGGGCAAATTATTTTCGTGATAAAGTGGAAATGAAGAAAAAAATAGGGGTGGAAAAAAATAGGCTCATCAAGACATCTTCAGTGTGGCAGTGGTTTCATTTCTATTGGTGAATGTAGAAAAGGCTTCTCCCTCTGAATTTTCTTTCAGCCTACTGGACTTACTTTGGTAGCTTTTTTCAAAGTATCACAATAGAGTTCTTGTTTTCTTATACTTGAGATAAAAGCTTTTCAAAATCATGACTACTTCAGACTCTTTTTTGCATAAGACTTAACTCCTTCGAAGAAATACCAATAACTAATTAATCTGTTTTGTCTAAACAACACAGTAAATACATTCATGAGAACAGTGGAAGTTGCAAACATGAGGTGTAGACAGTGAATAAAGTCTCCATGCAGCCGCAATTCATTCAGCTGTAGTTCAAACCTCTGCCCTCCCTCCTGCCTTCTTTCTCCCTTCTCCACTCTTAGGCACACACAGGGAGCAGGACTGTGCTCCCAATGCCCCATTCTGCTCTTAGTGAAAACGCTGTGAACCTCCACTGGACTCATGGGGTGCTATAGTATTATTACTGAGAAGTGTTGAAGACAGCTGCAGGAGAATCAGTTCACTATGGGGGAATGTACAGATGGCACAGAGACAGGCTGCTTGTCCTGAAGTTGGGCAAGGTGTGGTCAGCCTAAGCAGGACCGAACAAGGGGAAGCAGTGGTGAAAGGAAACTATGCTCTCAGAATCACCATGTCTTTCTGACTCTCGGCAAGCACAATAATGCTTTAAAGCTGTTGTTACCTTCTGAAGGTTAGGGAAGATTTGAGGATTACCTCGCAAAAGAAAAAGGTGGTGGAACAAAGTGCTGTAATATTTTTCAGATCCACACATCTTCTGACAACACATCCTTCACTGAAAGCTAGGGGTATTTTTTAATCATTATAGATGGCTTCTGGTTTGTAATGGAATATTTTAATATTAAAAGTTGTTCAATAATCAGTTTTATTAAAGAAAAAGAAAGGCTATGACTTCTGAAAATATTTTTCTCAAATCTGTTTTGTTTCTGGTGGTGTTTTGTTTTGTTTTGTTTTGTTCTTTTTCTCTCAATACATGAACATTTTGAGGGAGAAAACCCCATATAACATATCAGATATTTTTCCCTGAGACATATTTTAAATCTTATCTCCACTTGTGTTTTATCACTTCTGTACAGTATATCAGCTTCCCCTGTCCAGGCAAAAAACTTGTACCCCAAGTAAACTTTCCGCTTCATGAGTTATTTACACCATATTTACAGTTAAACTACACCATGTGTTTTGATGCAGTTCTCGGTAATTTACTAGAAGCTAATTTCTTCACTATCCTTTTCTACATTATCTGCCAGACCATACTCCTAATCAAGTTTTGTGTTCCTAAGGAGCGGATTTAAACATGTCACATCTCTATTATATACATTCTTTTAACTCTGAATCACTCTGGCCTCAATTTGATGCAGATAGTCTCTCTGAAAGAAGATTAAGAAAGGATATTAACTAGAGATAAGAGCTGCTGTCTCGTATTCCAACAAAAGAGAACAAAACTCCTGAGTCTGCCAACCAGCTAAAGGACTCAGACTTCCAGCCTAATTTCATGTTTCATTTACAAACCGTTTAGCTAGATGGTACAAAAGAAACCCTATCCAGTTTACTTCATAAGTAGAATTTTCACTGAGAATGGTGGTCTCATGCTCTCGGGTACTCTACAAATTCAAATTAAATTCCCAGAACCTCTTCAGGATATAGTCTGAATAGTTCAGTATTATCCCCTTCAATTCTGCCAGAACTAACTTACTTCTTATCTGGTTTTCAGTTCAATGAGAGTTTGTAGGAACTCTGTAGTTCTGCACACTAGCTTAGCTTCCAGAACATAGAATCTATGTGCAATTAAGTATAGAATGTGTAAGTTATGCTCTATCATTTATTAAAAATGCTCATGTCAAGGGCAAAATTTCAGGCATAACCAGACCCCAATATGTTCACAAGAACCATACATGATGCCTACACGGCAGTAGCAGTGAGGTTATGGCATCTAATGACATAGTGGATTATCAGGATTAATGAGGGTGATTTATTAGTTATTCTTTTTTTTACTAGATCCTAAGGGCTAGATCATACAGATTTGTATATTTTTTCTAAATTGTCATTTCAATATATAAAAGCCTGGATTAATACATTAAAAACAAATGGCTCCTGTTATATTCATTTCAATACACCTCTAAGGTATTTGCAGGAATACGGGAACAGGAAGAGCCTTAGGAAGTCTTCTGGTCCCCACTAAATCTACTGATAAATTTAAAAAAAAACAACTCTCATAGTCCAAAACCTTCTAAATCCTACTTTAAAATTATCTAAGTCTACTTTTCAGCCATTTAGGATCAAGTATTTCAGATACACTTTTAACTTAAAAACTCCTAGAAACTTTTTTCTTTCCTTTTCCTGATGCTCTTACTTAGTGATATTTTTAAAGAGACCAAAGCAACAGCTGGTACTAAGATTCCTGAAACACTGGTTCTCAGTTTCTTACCTGCTACATGGCCACCCACCTCTTCCAGTTCACACCTATATACAAGGTAGAGGAATACTGAAGTGCAGGGCTCAAGCTGATAAATATATAGGCTCTCTCATGTGGCTCAGTGTGCATTAACCCTATAGTCAGAGACAGATAACAGATGTGACACCCTAGAAACCTTCCCTGTGATCTGACGCACAGATGTTTCTCATCCTCCCACATGCCTGTATACAGGAGAAGGCAGGCGGCGGGTAGTTAAGTCTGCATCCTGTAGAATACCCATATACACTGTAACCTATTGTCCGTCCCTCAATCCAGCAATGTGTGAGCTTATACATTTTGCTGACTGGCCACAGCTGTTCAGCATGTCATTAACTGAGAGCCTTTGCTGTAAAGCTGGAGAAGTGCTGTCAGGCCATTGAAGTTTTGAGCCCATTTACACACCATAATCCAGTCAGCACACCTATAAAGCTATGTCTGGCCACACAAAACATCAGGGGGATCTGCTAGCCTTCTGTTTTTGTTCACTAGTTCCCTGGTTACATACAGTGCTCAGGCACAATGTGAAAGACCACAGCTCAAATACTCCTGCCTGCAGTAATCTGAACCATCATCTCTTATTCCTTCCGAAAAATATGTCTTAGTTATTGCATGACATTTCTCTAGAAGGGGAAAATCTAAATCTTGGCATGGAATCACTGATTTGTTTTGCACAGAAAAACTTTTTATCCACAGAACAAAAGAAAACATGTAGGGTTATGACACACTCAGCTAGGTTGTAAAACAGGTTTTAAACTTGGCTTCAGAGAGCATTTAAGTATTTTACCTAATCAAGGTTTTGAAGTAGATACTGGAATTCAGGTGTCCCTTGTCCTTCCTTGGTCAGACTACAGCAACATGGTGTCTCCAGATTAACTTGTCAAGTGCAAGGTAACAGCTTTCTCCGTCTCTAAGAGATCTTTAGGACATCTGTGGGATTTTTTTCTCTTTCCTGTGGCTATGCAGTTCCTTCTGTTCCTCTATCTAGTCATTTCTTGATTTTTCATGGGAAGAGCATAGAGTTTAACAATCAAACTAACTGAGAACACACCCACATCCCCACACCCCCCAAGCCACCTCTATGCAAGACAGCCTGCCTTTGGATGCATTTATGGGGCACATAGTCCACCACTATCCCAGACTAACAGTAACAGACCCCTATAATTAACTGTCCTCTTCAAAAAAGTTGTGTTTTATATTACGGTGTTTTGCTCCATATCTCCATTATCCTGGATAGTTAGAGTGTATTGGATAGTAAGTGATGAACACTGGTAACTTTGGGCTGAGTGATGAGTCTATGTCTTTAAAGATGCACTGAAACGGGGCTTTGAATTTCCATTTGCCCAGCTATTGTTGGTTTCTGTCACAATTTAATGTCTTTTAAAATAATAGCAAGTTAATGAGCTGTTAGGCTTATACAGTGATTTTACAATACTGATAATGTGTCCCTCACAGAAGTATATGGAAAATGATTCACCAGAGCGTGACATAACCTTTGGAACAGTTATGATCTGCTGCATATTTATGATTATTTTCATGTTTATAAATATTTAGAGATATATAATATAACTTTGTAGACAAATAGCTTCTCTGAAACAATTATATCTTTCTTTTTATATCTCTTTAAACTTGATTCACGGTACCAGTTTGCACTAGTTTATTTCTTTTAAAATATTGTTTTTTTCATGTAGTACTCTCAATTTTATTGTAGGTGTCTGGAACAGTCTTAACTGTTTGTTAACTGATTGTGTAAGGAATAAGTATATATAGGTTTTATACTCTCTGTGTATATGTATATTTCACATATATGGATAATGTGAGACACATACTCTTTTTTTTTTTTTTTTTTAATTGAGAAATATCTTCTCCATCATCATCTTCCATGGATACAACCTGTGCAGGACAAACCTCTTAGTGAGAAATTAGTCACATTTTATTTTATACAAAAAATTTTAGTTCAGGCTTTCAACTCATGTAGCAGCAACAAATCAGAACTTGGTTTGTACTCCCTTCAGAAATCTTCCTTCTTCTTTTGACCTATTATTGCCTCTGATAGTGTTTGCTTTGCAGTGATCAGTTGATTGGTTTTTTGGGGTTTTTTTTTAATGTGTATATCTGAGATATAACCTTCTAATGTCATTATTCTTCTGTCTTCTCGCCAACTTTTGTGTTATGTCAGTGCATTCTTATCTCTTGCTTTGTAAACATCACTAGATTTTATTGCTACTGCAGACAGTTTTGCCTATAATTTCTAACAGTGAAATCAATGGTACATAAGAGCAGATTTACTTTCAGCACATTTTTCTAACATTTCCCAGTAATTACATGTTAAATAAAAGTAAAATTGTTTTGAGGCAATCTGTGGTCCTATATGCACATGAAATACCTAAACTGGTATCACCGATCCTTCAGGACTACTGCCTTTTTCTTTTCAGGCACGTTATGTCAGTCTTTCTAAATTTGAAGTAACCTTCCTTATTGTCTGTGTGACTTCATTTTCAGCCACATTATTGTGAGACGGCAGGCTGCTGAGGTAGTAGAATTTGCCTATAGATTTAAATGTATCATTGTTAATGCATACCAACTCAACATATTTTACACAAGGGAAAGATGAAATACAATCTCTGTTTTCTTCATGCTGATTTTCTGGCTGAAGCATGATCAAAACTGTCAGTAGCAATCTGCTGTTCTTCTTCTGATACACTTGAATCCAACATGCATTCATGTTGTCAAAGACAAGGCAGGGACCACTTGCTGTGTGGCCTGAGAGTTAGAATGAAGTCTGGGCAGACTGAGAATTCTGTCATTTATATTATACTGAATGAGAATGAGTTTATACATATTGTACAGCACCCTAGTCTTAAATTGCCAAGAATCACATATATTGCATCATCTGACAAAAATACAATGTGAAGGAACAATGAAGGATACAGAAAATACAACCTTTAGGAACTTAATGTCAGGTCTTAAATATAGTCTTGCTTTTGTTATTATTGTGTATTATGTAAACAACTAAATTGCGCAATAAATCAGAAATTATTTTCAGGAAGAAAATAATTTCAATAATATTTTTAAAAGCAAGAAAATTCCCATTGATTTCCCTTTTGTGACCATTTTCTTATTATTTTAACTGAATGTTTGGTTTAATTAACGTATACATGAGGTAAACCTTTATGTTAACACATTTTATATGTTGATATGCCAGGGTTAAAACTGTTAGCCCAAATTATGAAACAATTTTCAATAACAAATGTGAGAAAATATGTAGAATATTAATATTATGAACACAGTAAGTTCTTCAAAATGATACCTGAGAAGGGACATTATCGTTATACTTTGAGTTTTTTCAAGACAACATCTGAAATAAGCCACAAATGCATGAGACTCCACATGCTGCCACACAATACTCTCCGTATGTGACATCCTCTTCCTTATGGCTTCATTTCCTTGCCAGTAGTAGCAACACCATGAGAAATTTAAGAAAAGCTTCTGAACAGGACATGTTACTGTCTGTTTGTCCTTCAAATTCACTGAATGGTGAAATAACTCATCATTTTGTCAACTAGGAAAGTTGATTTTCATTGTAAGCTAGTGCCTTCTGCCTTAAGCAACACAGTAAAAACTAACATAATTGTATAGAAAGTGTTGGATTTGTTTGTTTGTTTGTTTTCCCAAGAAATAAAAAACTTCAGATTAAATATTTCAAAGGTACCTAACCAACCAATATTTAAAATCACTTGAGAATTTGCCAGTCATCCAAGTGTGTTAAAAGTATTATGTACCTTTTGAAAAACAGTTCAAATTAATGATAGATATGAGTTGTTATATAAAATCAACCAAACAAACAAAAGAGCCGAACAAACAAACAACAACAACAACGAAAAACAAAAAAACAAACAACCAAAACTATCAAAAGCTTGGAACCTAGGAAAAAGTCCATTTTACCAGTACAATAGATATCCCACCTATTTCAGTGAGTCTCTGTTACACTACCTGTGAAAGATATGACCGTACATATTGAATATTTTTCTTCACAAAATCAGAGCTTAAGTGTACTGGAGAATGTTCTATGACATCTTCTGTATTCTTTTCTTTGTATGAATTGGTTCTTTGTGGCCTATATAGAGACAGTAAATACTTTATTTAAAATATCTGTTATCCAGAAAATTTAAAAAATGGTTTATTTTCAAAATCACAAGCTGGACATTATTGCAGTGATATTATTTAAGCAGTAAAATGTCTGTTTCCAAAATATCAGCTCATAGTGCTTGCTATCTGAGCCATGATATATGCTGCTCTCTTGAAATGGAGGACTCCTTCCATTAAATGGGAAGCAAGTACCTCCTCCTGAAGAACTGAGCCTCAGTATTCTGAATGTTTATCACAAGCTTTTGAGAAAAGACCCTTTAATAGCTATGATGAGTCAACAATTCATCTTCTACACATAACTGAGGTTTTTCTTCACTCATAACTACTTACAGAATGTTTTTTCCACTAGGCAGCATATTTGGAGCAAACATAAAAGCAAATGTTTTGTAGCTAGAGATACCTCAAGGCTATGACCAATGGAATGAGAAAAAACAGTATTATGTTTTCTCAGAAGAGGCACTAGAACATTATATGAAGAGCCTGGACCCTTCAGGTGACATTGGAACATTAAAATCCTTTAAACATATCCTTTTAACAGCTTTGGAAGAAGCATCTGAAAAGGATTACTCATTTACAGAGAAGGACCTCTTTTATGTAAATGTTGACATAGCCATTCTTGTACAGTCAGGGAGATGCTGAACCATTTGTCACTTGATAGTTCATTCCAGAAAGAAGGCAGAACATGCATTTATTTGTTAAGAGAGAGTCTGTTGGGGTATACTGGTAGCTAGAGAGCTTTTTATGTTACAATGAAATAGAGTGATCACTTCTACAGATAAAAAATTACTTTCCAAGACTCATTTCCCATAGGTGTTGGTACACTTGTTCCCATTCATACTGAGGAGTGTGAATGATCAGTTCAAAGGACAAGAATTAAAATATGTTCTTTGGTTTTTTTCCACTATGCTGCTGACAGGAAAGACGTTCACACCGTTCTGCATTGCCACTCAGCAGCACATAAAGAATGTTACAGCTTGTGTGTCAATTAGTGATAATTACAACATCAGTGACCTATCTCGCCACTAAAACACTTAGCAGACTTTATTCTGTCTTTACAACATGGAGATTTGGGGCACAATCCTGATGCCAGTGACACTGTTATAAATCAGGAGACACTGGACTGAAGCCAGTTGAATTACACCCTCATAAATATGGTGTAAGGCAGGGAATAAAATAAAATCCTTTCCTTACATGTTGGCTCTGATTTTGCAAATCTTTTAGTTTTGTATATTACTTTTGAGAGTATTCAAATGCAATGCTAACAAGTCAGCTCATAGATGTAATAGGATTCCATTGTTCTTCATGTCAGCCAGTTAGAAAACTAACAGGAGATAGTTCTGTGGGAAATACATGTGATTTCCAAGCATAAGAAGTTTAAACAATTACCTCTACTTCTGTCACCTAATGTTGTCCTGAGCTCTGGTTTGTGCTTCGGCTTTCAGCGGTGCCACAGTGCACACATCGTGTTGTTCCCATGACCTCAGGAGCCAGGACTTTCTATAAAAGCTACAACTTAAGTTTTCACTTAGTTTGGGCCCTATACCTTAGTGAAAGATTTCAGTACCCAATACATGTCTATGACCAGAAATGTGTATTGGCTTCAAGCTTTATTCTCTGCAAGTCTGTCACAGATTTCCAATTCCCTCTTCCAGTCCTACTACCAATACCTCATGGTTTAAAATTACATTGCTTGAAACCTGGAGGATTTTTTTTTTCACTATAAATTAAACCTGGTTAATTGTTCAGCAGGTACGGCATAGTTCCTGTGGACACTAACGGCCTGCTGTTATTAGCGTGCCCGTAATATTAACCACTGGATTTCTTCCCATTTGCATTTCAGACAGAAATAACTTCACTGGAACTATAATGCACAGAATATTATTTTAGAGGGGCAGTTTGGGCTTTCTTCACCACTTAACATACATAAGTGTGAAAATTGCCCTTATATTACTAAAAAAATAAATAAAATTAAAGACATTACTAGATTGATGTAGTCTTTTATATGTATTTGCATCTTCCTCCCCCAACACTTGGTATTATGCTTTGCAAACCAGTAGGTAGGAAACTTGAATTACACAGTTGTGTCATATAAGCATGCAGACATCTCTGGCAAATTACTCTGAGCATTTTCACACTTCCACTTATTTCACTTTTCTGTGAGCCCAAGCCCTGTATCATGAAAAGACCCCACAACTAGAAGACACCATGCAGGGCTGCCAAAGTTTCATCGTAAAAAGTTATCTAGTTTTAGAATAAGTAATAGAGCGGTTTATACTAATAGCTAAAGGCTATGCACTGGAGATCCTCAGTTCTTGAATCTTTTGTATGCCTCTGAATCTCCCTTTTGGTTTTGGTTGTGTCATTTTAAGATCTGATTGCCCAGTTTCTTGCCATCCAGGAGCTTTTCTGTGCTCAACTTTATACTCTGGCAATCTCATTTTCACACATTGTACCTGACTGCCTACTGACTTTGATCTGAGTTCCAGGCCATTAGTACCACAGAAAATCAGGAACCAGGCATTTAGAAGCACACACTGTGAGCAACATTTCTGAAGTCAGTGGACATTCAGCTATTATTAACCTTTCTGAGCTCCCATAACAGTTTCTTTGGGTTAAAAAAAAAAAAAAAAGATACAGTCTTCTTCATATGAATATTGCACAGATTAATTAACATTGTAGGCACTTGGAAGATAATACTGACTCAGTTATGGCTATCACAGTTATTACTCTCACGTAGTAACAACAAAGCAATTTAAAACTGATTTATAAAACCTTCCCTTGCAAAATGCAGCAAACATCCAGTTCAAGGATCTTTCAGACTAATCACGATAGCTTACTGCTCGACATCTTCAGCATCAAAGAAAGTCACAAGCTTAGTACTTTAGCCTCTCTATGGAAGTTTTAAAATTTATGTGTATAAGGTGAAAATGGTATTTTTTTTTTCTAGGTAATGGCCACTTCTTGATGATGAATTGGCAGCCTGAATAGTTGTATATGTGACAGGAACATAAAAGAAAATAAAGCCAGACATGCCTGCTGTTAAAACAATATGGCTATTGTTTTCTAAAGCGAGGGAGCCAGGATTCATATTAAATATACATTTTAAGCCCAGGGTTTCTGATATTTCTAACTCTGATATTTAACTGTTCTGTGGCTATGCACTTAATTTTCTGCATCTCTCTTTCAGCTCCATAGCTGGCCACAGGATTTAGACACTATAAAGTAACTCACCACATTTGCAAAACACTTTTGGGACATTTCAGTGAAAAACTCTTGAGAAAGACATAAAATTTCTGTAATGTATCATACACATTTTCTACATAATGCTAAGCTGAAACTAAAATTTGACTGAGACTTCAGTCAGAGCATCGAATTTGGCTACAGAAAGACTGTAGAAGGAGGGCCACAGTTATCTGGTAGAAGACAAATTCAGAAAAGCAACTAAAGTGAAAAAATCCTTTAAAAACTGTCTTTTCAATGTTGTCTCTCTAGTTAGCAGTGACTACCATGACTTTTTTTAATTCCTCTCCTTCCATTACTTCTTTCCCTCTTTTTCACTTTAAGTCACCTCTACTAAATTATATAGACATACAATAAGAATTTCAGCTTGCATTAATATATGAGAAGGTCTGTCTTTGCTATTGTATAAGTCTGAACAAAATGCACCTGAACATGATAAACAGTGTTTGTCATATTCAACCACATTTTACAGCCTCTCAGTTAATGACATACAACTCTGTTCTAGTTGTATATCTGTTACTGAAATTACAGAAGTAAATGTAGCTACCTAAACAAGCACACTGAAGAAGAAGACTAAATACCATTCTGGATGAAAACATTTGATAGGGAAAAAAAAATCAGTAATCTCAAAGAAAGCAGGATCCTTTTCTTCCAAAAATTAAAGTATTCTCATAATTTGACAAGTGAACTGAACTGCAATGACACACACACTGATGGCATAGACTTGCACTAGAAGATGATGCAAATAGTGGGCAGCTGGCAGGTGAAGTCATGGTAAAATTGGTAATCATACAGATTTCTTTCACAGGAAGGGTACACTGGACATTAAAAAGGGCTCTTATCATAGGAACTTTGTAAAGAGTAAGAAGTTATTTAGTAGAAAGGGACTAGCACTGCCCAGGCTGGAATTCCAAGAGCTGATACTTACTATCTCTTAGGTGGTTTTGTTTATTATTTTTATCAGATTGTAAATAACCTCTTGTAAGAATGCATAGCAACTAATTAGGATAAACAAATAGTTCTGATATTAATTTTAATCTGAATCTGTTTTTCAGTCATCACTGCTTAAATTATTTTAAAATATATACTACCTATAATTTATTCCTTCATCTGCTGGTTTTGGATAACAAGCAAAATACTAAGGTAAAGAACACACCTTTGCAGTTTCCAGCCCTCTTAACACCAGAAAGGAGAAATAATTGTATTTATATAGGAATTTCTAGAGATTTCAGTATGATTAACAGTCTTTTACAGTAATAACTTCTAACACTTAAAAACCAAGACATAAACAAACAAAAGAGTTAAGAACCCTCAACAACAAAAAGAAAGTGCTCATTAAGGAAGTAATTATAAAATGGCTTGTCCAGATTTGTCATAGTTCACAGCTGCACCCTTCAGAAAGCTGATTATCTGTAGTGCTCTCATTACTTTCCAAGGCTTCCTGTCTAAGGTCTCTGTAAACAGGCAGCCCTTCACTCGATGCAAATTAACATACCTGGTGTCAGAGAAGCTCGTATAGTTAAGTACTGCTTCATATCAAATGGTTACTTTTCTTGGCCATGAAATGAGGGTGTCAAGAATTAAGGTTTTACACACAATGCAATAGCAGAGAAAATGAAGCAAAAAACTGAAAACAAGACCAGCGTTGTAAACATTACAAACATATAAGATTCAAAATGGTTACCAAAAGTGCTGTAGAACTTTTAATAGATATAAATTTTGCCATCTTGTTAAATTAAGGGTATTAAAAGCATGATTTCTATCTTGAGCAGTTTCAAAAGACATACACAGTTTATTAGTTTGTGACCATGTGATTTTGGCTCAGTCTCTGATATCGCTTCATTTAATCTACTTTGTTCTTTTTACATTTGTATTGGATACCACAAAAAATTCAGATTAATTGTGGTTTCAAAAACCTCATAAAACTGAGAAGTCTGATCATCTGTGATTGTTCTTGAGGAATCAACTTGAGTAATTCTTGAAGTATGTAGGCATTTCTTTTGAGGTCTTCTATGGTAAGTTCACAGTACCTGAGAACTTGAGCACAAAAAATTGTTCTGAAATTTTGAAATAAAATAGATGTATATAATGGCTACTTTTCAACTTAAAATTCTCAGTAACTTACTGGTATCAGACATTTTTATTCTTGTTTTGGTGATTTTTCAGAAAATAATGTGTATGGAATAACATTCATTGTATTTTTGGGACACTAGGAAAAAAAGAGCTCTACATCAAAAAAATCATTCTTCCCAAAGCTCATTTCTACCTCTTTCAGTTAGCTTACTGATTCTCTCAGTTGTTGGCAGCTGAGAAACCACATAAACTTTTCATGCTAATTTGTTCTTCTCACATTTATTACTAGTAAACATAGCAGTGGTAGACTGTTGAATGTAATGCAACCCTGAAAAATGAGGTTTCTCTTCTGCTTAAAAAAAAAAAAATAAGTATGACTAATATTTAAGATTATTAACAACAATAGATAACCATGGTGTATATGGAAATATCTCATAGGAAACAGAATGTTGTTTAACCAAAAGGAAGCAATTCTGTGGACAATTGAGAATCTCTTAGAGTTAACGTCTGTATAAATACTTTCAAATGTATTAGCAATTTGAAGGACTTTATAATTTATTTGGCCAAACTTTGTGTACAAGATTAAGTTCCCATGGGCAATAAAAGTCACAGTGAACCTGATAGGCATAAGAATATTGGAAATTAGACAGCATAGTAAGCACAGATGCTGTGTTTGGTTGAGACAAAGATCCTCTATACTAACGTAAGTACTTCAAACTCTTCATTTATTTGACTGACCCTGAGTGTATGGGGTCTTCTAATAATTTTTTCAATACCACAGGAGCAGGTGGCAAAACAAATGGGTTATATTGAAGTCTAGAAAGAGTAGTTAGTAAGAGGTTGGTTCAACCATGCAGATCCTCTGAATTTAGGAAGACTGACCTTAGCAATGCCAGTAATCAATAACATAACAGCAATAAAGTAAGAGGGAAATTAGAAGGGTAAAAATGCATTTTGAAGAAAAAATTGGAAGAACTTTATAACCAATACCTGGAAGTCATGAAAATACTTTTGAAAGAAGACAACTGCAGTAGAACCAACAGATTGCCTGAATGCCCACAAAGCGGTGAGGGAAGCTGAGAATACTGCTGAGAAATTAAATGACTTTTGCATTAATTTTCACTCAAAAATTTGGGGAAGATTACTATGAAAGCTACTGTTTTCTGGTACATAACAAAATGATGCTACCAAAGCCCTACATGCTACAAAATGTGTCATGTAACTTCATGCATAACAAATAAAATGTGCAAAACCTCAAAACTGAAAACCCCCATATCTTTCCCTATAAGTATTCTGTATTCCATAGAAATAGATGAGAAAAAAGCAGTGCTTCATATATTTAAAGAAATGAAACTGGAGATCATTAAGTTTTTTGTCTCTTTTGAAGCTTGTCTGAAGTGGATCATTAAAAATATGACAAGAAGAACTGAGAAATTTCACAATATGAAAGTTCACAGATTGTCATATTTTAAAACGGAAAAAAGCTTCACAAGTCCATCAAATGCTAAAATGATTAATAAAATATAAAAGCAAAACAACATAATTTATTTAGACTTTTAGAAGTTCTGATTTATCAGGAAAGGCCACTATATAGTTTTCTATAGGAAGAGGCAAGGAAGGATCAAAAAGCACCTAAAAAAAAAAAAAAAAAAAAAAGGTTTAGGATAGTACAGGCAACATTCACTATGGAAAAATATACTAAATGATTGACTAAACACCCCCTCATTATGGCCTCACTTATTCTTACTAGTGAACCTGAAGGGAGGGTAGTGAAACTGAAATCTGAAAAGTGCAAGAAAAAAGTCCTGTTATTCAGGTATAAGGAGGTCCATTAAGAATTTCAAAGGGAGAAAATGAACTGGATGAATGAGTAGCATGACAGCAAAATTTATCAATGCTGATCATGCTGGATAAAACTACCTGAAAAATGCAGTTCACAATACAGTTTTCTAAATTAGCCAATGTAGCCAACCTAAATTAACCAATGTAACACTAACCATTCTATAGGTTTCTTAGCAGAGATCATCGTTAATGTTCTGCTGCAACTGTAAAAAGTAATATGTTACATTGCAATATGTAACCACCTGGAATGATGATTGAATGGACAATATAATATCTTTATCTAAATAAGTAGACTTTCCCAGGATACTATCCATAGAAAAAAATATATTTTAAAAGAGGATGTGACAACCAAGTAAAAAATCAGTTCTAAAGACTGGAAAGATTGAAAGTATTGCATTCAAAAGAAGACGAATAACAGAATCAACGTGAAAGAACAAACAGGTTTAGATATGCATGTCATAAACAGTCATGTTAAACTGAAAATTTGTGCGTTTTTTCTGAAATAATCCAAGAATAAAAAGGCACTCCGTTTCTAGGTGAAAGAATCTGAATTTGAAAAAATAAACCCTTGTTCATGTACTATGAGAAAAACCACAAAATACTTTGCTAATGAATATCAGTAACTCAAAATTTAAAAAAAATGCTAAATATTTGTGATTAAGACTACTTAGTATTCTTAGCAATTTTAAAGGTGATATTTATTATTTCCTTCATGTTTTAACTCAGACTGTAATTCTTAGAGATCAATGAGAATAGGAGGTTTCTTCAGATTAAGCTACCTCAGAGCCATTTCAAATTTCTCTCAAGGTTCTTGAGCCAGCCACATTCAGAGAGGTATATGACCTTTCATGGTCATTCCTACATTCTGGCGTTTCATTGCAGCACATAAGTAAAAAGCTAATGGACAGGAAAATCAGAAAGATGAGATAGAAAATACAGCAGAAATATATTTATATTGAACAGTAGTGTCTTTCAATTTACTGAAGTAAAGATGGTTCCCCCTTTACAGAGCACCATGAAAGTTAGTGTCTTTCATCATGAAGTAAAGACGACTTGAAGTGTGACAAATTAGGAGAACTGAGTTGAATCTTATCAAGTTCATAAGGAAAAAATAGTTTCACTTTGTTGTTATTTCATTGTGGCACACTTTTTATGGTACCTTTTTGAGTATGTCAATTCTATTTTCATAGCATTCAAACCCACATATATTAAAAAATAAGCATTCATGTATTAAGTCCTAATCCAGACCTACATAATTTTCTCTGCCATCCTCCCATTGTATAAGCACAATAGTCTTTTGCATCCAAGAGCGTGTGGCTATAACCAGCAACAGAAACTTTTCTTTCCAGATAAGAGCTTTGTAAGTACAAATTATTGTTTCCACATCCTAAGACTTCTTTTTAGTTAATAGCTGAAAAGTTAATCTGAGATCCAAGCTTTTTTGTGAAAATTAGGCCTGCAAGGCACTCCCAGATTCTGAACTGTACCAGTTCTGTGACTATTTTTGCACCGCAAAGAAGACCCTGACATCTTCTTTAAGATTAGTTAGTCACACATCTGCATGGATTGCTAAGTCCACACACCCAAAAAACCCCTCTGCAGGTTTGAGAGTTGTAAGTTTTAACTGCAAGTTTGTAGTGTTTATTTCTTCAAAAATTCTAAGACAAATTCATTTAAGTGATTTTTTTTCTGTTTCAGTAATTATTAATCTAAGTTTTGATAGTAAATCAGGTTAGTCACTGAGATAAGTAGTGAGGAGCTACTTGCAGTTTGCACATCAAACAAAACAGAAGTACATACACTGTACATGTGCAAACAAAATATGTGTGATGAAATAGGAAATAGAAGTGAGGTCAAGAACTTACTGCAGGCATTTTATTTTGGGTCAAAAAGTACCATTGCTTTGCCTGCACAACACATTTTCTACTTATTGAAGCAAATACGCTGTTCTCATCACTTAAGGAATTCCTCAAGTGTGGAGAGAAAAAAAGATTTTTTTATCAGGGTCTGCAAATCAGATATAGTAGTGTGAAGCAGATCTATGGTCTCATATAAAGAACTGGACTCAGAAGACATTAAAAGTATAATCTGAAGGTTTAACTCTAATCCTCACTTTCAGGTTTTCAATATAAACAATCTATTTAGCGTACAGAAGATTTCCTAGTCTTTTCCACTGGCACAGAAATGTCGTGGTCATACCCATCAGTCCTCTGCCTTTGTTTTTAAGGGGGAACCATGAATAGTTAAGTATTTGCTGTGATTTAGCTAATGTCCTTTTACCATATAAAATGCAATCCAATTTGTTGTGTATGTGTTTGTAAGAGAAAGAGATGCAAATGGTCTGGTATTAAGCCTTTTTTCTTCATTTTGTGTTGCTAAAGCTGTGTCAGGAGAAATAGAGAGGCTTTTTCTCTTATTTCTTATAATGGGAATCTAATGACAGCTTTAATTAGTATCATAATTTTTTCCCTTACTTTCTAGATTTTAAAGTCATCATTCTATATTTCTCAGTCATTATTCTCCATTGTGTCTCTGTCATGTTATTTCTTTAAAATAATTTACACAATACCATCTTATTTTAGATTTTGGTTAACCCATTTTATTGCTGTAATAACAGGAATCAAAGTAACCAAGGATCAACAGATCCTCATTAGTAGTTAGATCCATCAGTCCATCAGATTCCATGAGTGGAATGTTTTCTCAGTTACAACTCGTTGTAAAGATGGTAGCAGAGAGGTCTTGTCCCTACTCAATGTATGCCTGAAATGGCCATTGAAAGATAATCTATTCCTGCTCCCTTTAGTTATGGCTTAATTTTTGCTTCCAAAATAGCTATTTTGGAAATAATGATTCTTAACTCCCTCGCTGCATTTGTTTCTATAGCACATTTTATTTCTTTTGAGACTAGAGTAAAACCTCTTTACCAGGAAGAGATCCTGATCTTTCTGATGCAGACCGTGCTCAAGTTAACCTATTGACTTCTATAAAAATCCATATTTGGTGGGCCCCATCCTGTAGACACCACATACTTTTCTGACAGTCTGGAAAGTCCATTTGTCCTGGGAGATACAAGCCACACCCAGTATTCCCATATTATGTACTGTAAATTTCACGATGCTTTTGCAAATACTGTACTGCGTTTCATAGCACTTTCCTAGAACACGCTTTTATTCATTTTACCTATTTGTTTGGTTTTGTCATTATCTTCCTGGCACAGGACACCATTAAAAACTCCAGTGTGGAAACTCTCAGCAAAAGTGTCTATGTGAGTGTGTGTCCAAGGTTTCTAGCTCCGATACTGGCTTTCTGAAAGATCCTAATTCATGTCCTTTCCTCCTATAGCTGCAAAATGAAGGCAAGCATATCGTTTTCTTATGCTGAGTACCTGAGATTTACTTAAGAAAAATCACCATTCAAAAGGTGCTTGATGGTGATGATGTTAAAGTCTATATGAAGAGCGCCAGCACATTGGGGATCATGTACCTGACAAATAAGTCCTATATATTTGTTGCTACTTTTCTGGAATACATATTTCATAGTCAGTGCAAAACGAGAAGCTGTTATTAGTAAGTCCATGAAAAACAGTACAGGGAAGCAGATTTTTCAGTATTTTATTGTGGTTTTAGAAAAGCTATGTGCTATTTTCCATGGGGAGGCCAGCAAGTTAAAAAAAAAAAAAAAAGCAAAAATCAAAACAAAACAAACAAATCAAACCAAACCAAACAAACAAAAACCCACAACCAAAACCAAAGCAAACAAAAAAATACCCTGAAATTGGCAATTAGAGGAATTTAGCTGAAACTTGTTCATCTTATTAAGCATGTAATTTTGTGTATAAAGTGAGAAATCATTAGCAATTTTATTATCCTGAAAGAAAAAGAAAAAAAAAAAAGAGACAAAAAAAACACAGACTTCTGGAAAAGAGCTCATACAACTGACTTTAAAAGATTTGGTATTCCCGTGCCTTCCTGAAATGTTTATATAGCCTGTCTAAACCTGTAGTTAGACTTCATAATGAGACTACCAATTGGTGAGAGAAATTTCACACATGGTTTAAAAAGCACAGGTTGTTCCTCACTTTTCACAGTTAAATAAGGTTTCTGTTTCTATTTCAATGACTGTGCTAACTCTGCTGTAAAAGGTTTTCTGGTAAGACTCCTTAATGGAAGAGCAGAGAGGACCAAATCAACTGGCGTCTTCCAGTGAGGAGGACTTGCACTAGTCAAATGATGCTGCCCACCTGACTGTGTCCTTGGCCTCCACAGAGACTTGATTTACCTTTCAACACACAACTGGCTGGCTGATCTGAGCACCCTTAGACTGAGGAAGCTGCCTTCACATCAAGGTGGGAATATAGGTTATCAACCCACCTATGCACAGGTCATATAGAACACTTAGTTGCAAAAACATAATCAGGAGATCAAATTTGTTTTTGAAGCACCCTAAAATCTTCAAATCAAAGTCAAAATTCTTCAGAAATGTTAAGTTGGAATAGATGTATTGAGAATTTGAATTAAAATCATAGGTTAAGCCATTTTAAGTAGATATATATCTTTATGATACAAGAAAGATGGTCTAAAGAATGGGGTTTCTTCTCTTGCTAAAAGGTGTTTATCATTTGAACTGCAGAAAAGAGCAAGCTTGTTAAGTATGTGCATTTCTCACCATTACTCTGAAACTACCAAAGTCACGCACCAAATCAGTTGCTCATATAGAAATAGCTCCCATGTCTCCTGATGCAGAGTCTGGTGTCCCATCCCAAAAAACACAAAATTTCTGTTAATAAAGTGTCTACAGCAGCTTATCCCTTCGAGTCAGAAGTTTGAACCTAGTCCAAGCTGATAATACTCTGACTAACTGACTGCATGGGTCAGTTCTATTAACAAAATACTTTTGCTAGTCAGTGAAGTAAATGAAAGGAAAACTGGATGATCTGTCATTTCCAAAATATGCTAAACAGAGCTCACTTTGCAGTGATAGCTTAAAGGTACTATCATAGCTCACAGTAACTCGTATGCTAACTCTTTTAGGTGTGTCAGCAAAAAGGAAAGGGACTTTAGGTCTTCAAAGCTGTTTTGAGGAGGTAAATATTGACAAAATATGATTGTCTCAGTGAAGCTGTCTTTTCACTGTCTCCCTTCTCACTGTGTAGGGCCCTTCTTAACTAAGGGTGTTCCCTTGGCATCTCCAGTTAGCACACAATTTGCTTTAAAGGGGAAAAAGAAACAATGGCAAAAGCTTTTCCTTCAGTTATTTCACTCCGTTGTTTAGAAGCAACAGCTCACTAATGATTTACTGCTGCAGCTGCACTCATGGCCATTGCAGATTCACACTGGGAGCTGCAATTTGCAGCTTCAGTAGATTGAGACAGGTGAGGTTTGGGCAGTCACATAAGAATGTATTTGCACTTGATAGCCACATGTTAATCCCTGCTTGCAATCAGGACAATGCTTGAAAGCATTGATGACAGAGGGAGGAAGGAAGGAACTTCATTGTATATATTGATGAAAGGTGAAACTGTGACAAGACCACCTTCCCGGCAGCTGATGCTCATTTCCCCTAATGACTTTTCTATTTCGTTAAGTTGAAGTTTCAGTATGCATGAGCCTCGAACAAACTCTCCTTGTAATAATGTTATTCCACCACTGAATGCACTTTGAAGTCAGAACTCTATCCTATGTTTGCTTTTTATAATCAGAAATTTATTCTTTTTCTCTGGGTTTTCTTCTTTGTTGTTAAACAGCTATGTTTATGTAATCATACTATATACATCCATTTTTAGTGCTGCTGTATTTCTGCATGGGAGTTTTTCCTCAGCTTACAGGCAGCATATCTTTCTGCTAACAAGTGGCCCATACCAGTGTAAGAAGTCATTCACAGGTCTCAGAAGTCATTGTATAGAATCCTGTTGATTTCTGAGAATTTTATGTGGATTAAACCCTTAGAGAGGTTGATCCTCTTCTCACAAAAATCAGCAGCAAGACTGATGTGTGGCAGGGTCAGGCCACCAAGCATATTATTTTACTGCTCCACAGCCCAATGCCTTTGCAGATAAAAATTAATATTTTTTTATTTTTCATGCTGCATTACAATCTCATATCTAATCTGTGATCTATTTATCTCTAAAATTCTTCTAGCACACCTTCCTAGAAGAAATCTCTCCTCTACTGACAATCAATACGTTTGGATTATCTTCCCATGGATATATTATACTGAATTTGCCCAAGCTAAATTTTTTCTCTTTTTCCCTACTCTAAATCCTTCTTGGCATTTATCTTCCTTCATTGCTGCTCACAACCTTTCACAATGGTCAGAAAGACTATATTGTGCTATTCCTTTACAGAGTATCCAACTAAAATCACAACCAATTATTATTCAGAAGAATATTTTAATTTATTAGCCTTTAGGAATACTTTTTAGGCTTTTGTGTGCATTATGATGTTCCATAATTCACTGACTTTTAACACTTCCCTCCTGAAGGAATCTAGTGTATTCAACAGGAAGCTTTAATTGGAGAAGAAGAAACTGCAGAGCTAAAAAACCTGGTTCTAATAGGAGTCAGATTTTACAATGTGAAGGTTGAACTGTTGCAGGGAGAAAGCTGCTCATTACCAGGGAAATGTCTGAATCCCAAAGGGTATGTATTTCACTGAAAAAAAATATGTTATCAGGGAAGAAAAATCATCATTTATTAACTGTTAATTGCAAATCTACAGCTAATAGTATTTTTCTTTTAAAAGAATTAATGGGAACATTAAAAAATATATTTACTTTCCATAATAACTTTTTATGCTACAGATAAAATTATTGTCATTCAAGACAGTTAAATTATTATAATTCAAAATTATTTACAAAAGCTTGATTTTATTCATTTTTATGGATGTGTGTAATTCAAAAACATTGACTAAGACCACTGAATTCCCTGGAACTATTGGCATTGTATGAGGTTCAGAGACAATAGAATGTTTTGCACGATTGCCAACATTAGATTTCTATTTGGATGTCTGAGATTTCTACTTGGATGCCTGAAGCCTGAATCTGATTTCACTTATTTTGTCTAATTTAAACATAACTTGCCATGTAGTCTAAATATTCATTATAACAACTGGAACTCCTGCTGTATTGATTGCAGAGTAATATAATATCTTCAGAATATCTATTTAAAGATAAGTGGCATGTTAATTTTTTTCAAGTCTTATTTTTGGTGCTTGCTAGAAAATAGTAGCATTCTAGGCTCTACCGGACTACTAGTACTATCTTGTCCATCACAGAAGCCACAAGTCCTCCAGAGAGATTTTTTAATGTCTCCCACATGATGTTTTTAATTAGATCATCTTAGTCAGGAGTCTTCATTTCTCTCCCTTACACCAAAGAATCTGTTTGGTTCTATTGTAAAGAATAAAATGCAATTCCTATTACCAAGAACAGTTACGGCAGCAGGATGAAAGGAATATGTCTTCATTGCCTGCATGTCATCTGACCTTTTCTCTCATTCTAGCTCATTTGGTTTATCACTTGCTTTTTCTTCCACGTCTCAGAGGAACAGCATCTTTGATGCTGGAACTGTCATTCTCTGTGGGCAGTGTCTGGCACTCTGGGGTCCTCATTTATTTAAGGCATCTTGGTACTTCAGCAAATAAACAGCACATGCTGATAGGTCCATATTTTCGAAGTACCTGAATGAAGGTGCAGGAATCAAGGACTAAGACAAGCACTGAAGTCCTGAACAGAGACAAAGAACATTTTTACCAAGGCAAGGTCATTAGCATCCAAATAACTTTTCTCAGAAACTAAGGAAAACAAGGACAGAAACAAGGGAACTTCTGCATGACAAAATTAGAAGCGGCCAAAATGAAAAAGATTAGAAGGTCGCTATTAATTGTACTTACATAAAAACTGATATTAAAGGGCTCAGCATGAGAGAATTCTGTTCCCCCATAAGGAGGTACAAAGAGGAATCAAGTCTAACAAGTCTTGGTGAATTGTAATGATCCCTACCCATATTTCCATAGTGTCTTAGCTATGGTCTGTCTATTTTGTGAAGGTATTGCTGAATAGTACAGTGACCTATACCCATCGAAGGAAAACAATAATAACAAACAACTCTCTTCCCCCACCTCCAAAAAAAGACGCACCTCAAGAAAAGGCAAAATGGCAAAAAAAAAAAAAAAATCTCTCAGAAAAATGGATTTTCTTTAGTTTACAAGAGAAGAATTAGAATTTTAACTGCTGAGGTGAAGTCAGGAGTCCATTTTGGGTATTATCTTCCAGGATTTTCCCTGAGGCAAAATCATCCCTTTCAATGCATGATCCCATGAGTAAAGTTTTGAAGGGTTTGGTTCATCCTACTCTGCCTCACATCATGACTTCCATATGTGTCCCAACAAGCCTGCAAATATGCTCTTTTCCCATTTCTTTATGAACAAGAAGTTATTTCGTTACCAGTGTTTTTGGCGAATTTTAACTCCTATCAGGTACTACTTCCAATTTACATAATGGGGGTATTTTATCATACTTCTTTTCTACTCTGAAGTAAAATAGAAATTTGATTAGGCAGATGGACTACTTAAATTAAGTAACTGATGAATTAACATTCATCATTCTTCTTTAACACATTCTTAGGGCTGAGTAAATTGAACTATCATTAGAACAGGCATTCCAGGTAGATTTGTGCAATATTTACATATGAAGGCAACTCTTTTAAAGTGGGTAGAAGGTCTGTTCTCTCATTTATGTCTCTCCCCTCTTAGGGCAACAAGGCCTAAAATTCTCTGTTTCTAGTGATATAAATCCGTAACACCTCGTGAGCATACTGGGACTGCTACAAAATTCTGTCAACATTAAAAAAATTCTAAATAAAGTTGTTAATCTCATCTGGAAGGAAGGTATATGCTCATTCTTAGCAATTTTTCTGTGTTTATCAAGCTCTAGATAGGAATATGTTTCTAGATTCACCCAAAGCTGAAAGTTTCCACACTGTACCTACAATGGAAATAAGAAAATGGGAAAAATTTATGTTGGTTTTCATTTAAGAGGAGCTCTTTAACTTCATATAAGATCATTTGTAGTATTTTGTCTAGGCTGGCTGAAATCTTTTACTTCATATGACTCTGTTCCCCTCTCTTCGCTGAGCAACAACAAGAAGGCTTTTCTCGATGACTCTTTGTTTTATACTTCACTGTTGGTTCTTTTCACATGCTCTTCTCCTTATTCTTATATTGTTCATAAGCTGCCTTCTGCAGAATAGTTGGTAAAAAAGGGAATAACAGATCTGGAAAGACAGTTAATTATGCCCTGAACAGATCCATTAATTCTGACTGAATAGCCAAAGATCTGTTAAGTCTTGCACTTTAAATAGATGGTTTTGCAAGATGTTTACTGGGTAAGTATATATCTAGACAACATCTGCCCTTTTATATATGAAAATCCTTAGTTTTTACAGTAACACAAGCATATAGGAAAGCATAAACAATACTTAAATAGCGATATGATAACTGTAATAATTCTAAAAGGAGAAATATATGATGGACAAATAGAAAAACATTCACTTGAAATATCTGTTTACACTTTGCACTACTATGAAATAGCCACTGAAAATTAGATTCTGATTCTTTAGCCTGTACAGGCTGAAGGGTTTTGCATTTTATCTTAATCTGTTTTGACATTTTTAGGTTTTTAATTTTTATCAGTAATAAAAACATTGATTTCATGTTCTAGTCTCATTATTCCAGGTTTTCAAATCCAGGATTTCTCTTTCAAAATACTTGTTATAAAAGTACAGGGTGGAACAACAATGAAGGTGTTAGTTTATGTACACATGTAAAATGTTGGCTGTGTTTTCTGTAGGTTTCTGTGGATTATTCTTCCATCTTAGATACACTGGATTTCATATGCCCCTTAAGCTACTTCTGAATTACTGTTTAACTACCTTATATTGAATCTGGATTCTTGACAGTTGTTAGTGTAGATATACTTCCAAAAAAACAGCTGAGTGATGCTATCACTGTTGTTATTTCACGAATCTGGAAATACAGCTTTGGGCATGGATTCAAGGAATTCAGTTGCGCGATTAGATATTGGATGGTGTTTGGCGAATTCCAAGCACAAACAGTTGACCATATGATTCCTGAGTATCTGAATGGAAACCAGTAAATTAATTCTGATTTATTGGTACATATTTCTGCCAACCTTCGAAGCAAAGTCCATAGAAGTTTTTGAAAGGAAAGGGATGGGAGATGGGGAGGAACCTCTAAAAATGAGAGTGGACTAGATAAGCTTTGTATTGAAATATTTAGCTGAATAAAATTACCAGATTAGTGCAGGAAGCACTCTCCTGTATTAGAGTTCCCTCTGGCAATTTTTCAAATTCAAGTGTAGTCTTAAGTTAACTGTACCACTGAGAAAAACCTCTAGGAGAAAGTATGATTCCAATCCTCTTATGAATCACGGTTGCTTGTTTCTATTTCATTATTTTCTCTTGTCCACAGGAAGGAACAATTTGTTTCCCATTTTCCGTGGAATGTTTTTCTTTTTTTTTCTCCATTGTACTCCAAGTTACTTCTTGTCAAGCTATGTCTCCTTTTGGTCTCTAACAAACCCATTTTTGCTGGAAATGGCTGAATAAATGGCCCCAGCTGCTTGAAAAAAATCTCTGAATAGGGGACTGCAGTCCAGTTCTTAATATATATATATAACCCTGAAAAAGTTGGAATAAGAAAAATAATTATTTCAACTTTGTTTGAATTGAGTTGGCATAGAAGTAACAAGACCCAAATAAGGAATGTGTAATAAATCAGAAATGCTGTAAGTATTTCAGTCAGAGCCATATATACTGCCTTTTGTCTTGCTTCTTTCTACCAAAACCTGCTGGAATTGTGGTATTCATGCAAATCATAACTGATATATGTACACAGTACTTGAGAGGGTTCTGCTGAAAAGGAAGTGAATGAACTGGGAAGTGGGATTTTTGTAAGTTCTCTAGATTCATGGCAGTGACTAGAGTAATTGAACTTTTTGACTGCAAAGGCATTGACTATAGATATTCAGTAAAGCCTCAGATAACCAACCAGAACTAGAAAAAGAAATAGTAAAAAGGACTTTTGAAATATTGATGTTGAAAATGGGGTAGAGTCCTTTATAGAAAGGCAGGTAGATGATTAACTGAACAAAAGAACTATCTTGCATAGGGTCCTGTATTTCAGTGATGAGGGAAGAAAGTGACACACCAAATTCATGCAACAAAAGGAAAAGGTTTATCAGCATTTAAATAAATTATATAACAACTATTGTTAATGCTTGGAAAATCTACAGTGGTTAAAGGAAACATAGTCATAACATAAAGAGCCTAAAAATGGCCAAGTTCAGCCACTAGATAAGGTATTCAGAGAAAATGAAAAGCAGCAGAAGGATGTTCAGACAATGACAGCTCTCTTTCTTCTGCTTGTAGATGTATATTAAGTATACTAAGATTTGTAAGTAGTATTTTTGAGTCTTTATTATTATTTCCAATTGAAATATTGCTGCAAATACTTAGATTCTCCCAATATATAATACCCTACAGAAAATGGTGTTAAACTCACCATTAGTTGCACAAAGAAAAGCTTAATATAATACTTACTTGGAAAATGGGAATGTAACTTTATTTCTGTGTTTCCTTTAGCACTTGGGATCTGGGACTTGCAGATCATCTTCTATAATGGCATACAGCTTAGAGCACTTACCCATTAAGCAGGAGATACAGCTTTCCTTCCTCTGGGACAATATCCGTATTTCACACTAAGTTGTCTGTTTGTGTGATTACATTCTTCTCTCCAGCCACTGTTAAGTGTAAGATGCAAAAAGACAAGGATCAGAATACCCAGCCCTCCCATTTGCAAGCCCTAAGCACTGCAATGCAGCCTTCCATCAGGGCTGTTCCTCACACTCTAGTCAGTACAGAATCCACTTGTGAACCAGGGCATTTCCTTGGAAGGGACAGGTCTGCATCTGTATTCATCAGAACAGAAGGGTTATATGGAAACAAGTATCTTTCTTTGTTAGTAATTGTTTTTACACAGAATTATCACTATTTTATCTTCCTTCAAAAAAAAAAAAAGGAAAAAAAAAAAATCCATCTGCAATTTCTTACACCTCAAACTGCAGAACAAGCATCATCCCTGGATGTCTGTTTGTGGTGAGTTGACCTTGGCTGGCCACCCGGTTCCCAGCAAGTCACTCATTCTCCCTTCTCAGAAGAACAGGGGGACAAAAAATGATGAAAGGCTCATGGGTTGAGATAAGGACAGGGACAACATTTACCAGTTACTGTCACAGGCAAAACAGACTCAACTTGAGGAAAACAATTTAATATATTGCCCATTAAATACAATGGACTAAGATAGTGAGAAATTAGATCAAAACATAAAAATGTCTTCCCTTCATCACTCTCTCTTCCCAGGCTCAGTTTCACTCCTGAATTCTCCACTTCATCCCCCCCAAGCAGTACAAGGATATGGGGAACAGGGATTGCAGTCAGTTTATCACACATCTCTGCCGCTCCTTATTCCTCATGCTCTTCCCTTGCTCCAGCATGGAGTCCTTCCCATGGGCTGCAGTTCTTCACTAACTGCTCCAGTGTGGGTTCTTTCCATGGGGAGCAGTCCTTCAGGAACAGACTGTTCCAGTGTGAGGCCCTTACAGGGTCAAAGAGGTCCTGCCAGAAAACCTGCTTCTGTATGGGCTGCAGTTCTTGCCAGGAGTTCGCTTTGGTGTGCACTCTCCATGAGGTCACAGCTTCCTTCAAGGTACATCCACCTGCTCTGGCATGAGGTCCACCACCAGCTGCAGGCTGCATAGCTGCTCTGATACAGTCCTCCATGGCCTGCAATGAATAGAATATGCAATTAAAGGACAAAGAAAGAGGAAAGAATTCTCTGTTTGTTTCCCCTTCTTCTTTCAGGCTTTCTCCCCTTTCTTCTCTTTAATTCTAGCCCTGATCTCCCTCCTGTTTTGTTTGTTTTTTTGTTTCTGCTGGTATTTCTGCTGTGTTAGAGCCTCTACAACCTTTGTATTTTTCTTCCTACTCAACTCTTTTTCAACCCAACAACAATACTCTGCAAAATGCCTCAAGCTTGAGGGACACCAGCAAACATTTGGACATCTCCCCTCTAGTATAATAGCTTCTCCACAGGAAAATAGCTCAATGTCCTCTTCATGCTTCTCAGCAGTACAGTATCAAAAGAAATTTTAAACTTAAAGACTAAATACATTTTCTGTATCATATAGATAGAAAAGGAGAGATGAGCTTGACATAAAAGTGATTGAAAAGTACCCAGGGTGATTAAGACTCAGTAGTGCTTGAATGTTTCTAAGCAGCTCTGACCCATAAAGGATAGTTGGTCCTTCACAAAAATTCATGGAAGGCAGATGACTTTAATACTGTGTGAAATCTGTAAAACACAGTACATGCTTATCTAGGCTGCTGCTGATTTCAATAGCTAGCTGAATTAAAAACAAAATTACAAAATAATGTAAAGAGAGACTGAAAATAAAGACATTCCTATTTTCAGAGATGAGTGGCTCATAATAAAGAGTTATATAGGAACTTACCAAAACAAAATCTATACAGCTCAGTGAAGTATGAATAGAAACTTGGAGGGGAAAGGAAGGACACAACTGGATAACAGCATATTTTCAGAGAAAAAAAAAAAAATATTAAAGGCTGAAGCCTTTTCCTAACACTGCTTATCCTAATAAAGAGGAAGGGAAGGGAAGGGAAGGGAAGGGAAGGGAAGGGAAGGGAAGGGAAGGGAAGGGAAGGGAAGGGAAGGGAAGGGAAGGGAAGGGAAGGGAAGGGAAGGGAAGGGAAGGGAAAGGAAGGGAAGGGAAGGGAAGGGAAGGGAAGGGAAGGGAAGGGAAGGGAAGGGAAGGGAAGGGAAGGGAAGGGAAGGGAAGGGAAGGGAAGGGAAGGGAAAAGGGTTGGTTTATTCTAAATATATATTATAGGAAATAATTCAATCCAAGATAGAAAAGACAGTTCCTGATCCATCTATTTCCCTTTAATCACATTACCATCATCACAAATCACATTCAAAGAGCAAAGGTTACACAGAGTTATTAAACAGACACTTGATTTTCATGGTGCACTTCATTATCACTGCATTACTAACAGTATTTTATTTTTGTTTTTAATTATCCTTTTAACTGATTGAGAATTCAGGCAGTGCTAAAATAGTAGGATTTATATTATTGAGGACTACAAAGAGGAACCGTGCACTGTTTCCAGTATTTATTTTCATTTGTGTTTCTTTGCTCGTATTGCTTTTTAATGATTCCTTGTTTTGCATAGTTTTCTTATTATAAATAGGTGCTTTCATCTTCACTACTCCTTTTCAGAAAAAAAAATATGAGATACAGCACTCTGCACCTGTGATACTAGAAACCCAGAATATGTTTTGCAGAATGTTTATTAAAGAAGTGATTTTCTCTAGTTGCATCAAAAAATATACAAAGTATACAAAATATCTCTGTCTCACTGTCCGCAGAAGATGCACAGCCTGCCTCATCTGTAGGGATGATGGAATACATTTCAGAATATTTGGGTTGCCAAGTGACTAGACAATACTTGAGAGAGTCTTTGAATGCCATGGCATGCATTTGTAATGGAGCTGATTCCAGCCTTGGGGCTTCACCTCAAAACCATGATTATGTGTGAACAAGTCTATTTTCTAGAATAATGGGAAAAAAGGTATCTTTGGCTAATGCCATCTAGTTTTATCAAGCTGTCCAAATTTTCTGATTGATCAATTTATTACCATTGTTTTCTCCGGCACTGACTTTAAACCATCTGAAGTTAGCTGATACAGAAAGTAATGTGGACCTATCTTCTGTTCTTAAAGCAAATGACTACTCTGATCCAAGAAAGGCTGATTTACTTGTCAGCATCTCTACGGTAGATGCTGCTGCACCTATAATACACTTGATTTTCCACTGCAAAATTGTAACGTTCCATTTGTCTTCCCCAGGTGGTCACGACTACTGTAGTGTGCATCATATCAACTATTTTTTATTTCAGATTTCTCATCTTAAGATAACTGACACCACACTCCAAGGACATGGGAAACAAACATATGTTCTCTGATGCTTCAAAAAGAAACCACTAGGAAAAAAAAAAAAAAAGAAAACAACCTGCTGTTAATATTCTAATACTTAAAGCTTAGCTTTTCCCTTCTTATGTAAGAAGGAAGCAGGTGGAGGAATTGCATCTGTTTTCTAATTAGTATAGTTTGGGCTTGAGTAAGGTTGCCTAATACACATTTAACGCAAGTCAGAAACAAAGCTATTGTTAATTCCCTTCAGATTCTCCTACTATGGCAACGCAGCAAGATAACGATCAAAAGAATTCACTGTCTTCTGCTGTTGCTCTACAAGTCTGTATGCAGTATGCTTTTAAAACCTTTCAAGTAAAGCACTTTGACAGGTGTTTGAAAACTCCGTAGGAAAAAAAGAAAAGAAGAAAAGAAAAAAAAGAAAAGAAAAGAAAAGAAAAGAAGAAAAGAAAAGAAAAGAAAAGAAAAGAAAAGAAAAGAAAAGAAAAGAAAAGAAAAGAAAAGAAAAGAAAAGAAAATAGAAAAGAAGAGAAGAGAAGAAAAGAAAAGAAAGAAAAGAAAAGAAAAGAAAAGAAAAGAAAAGAAAAGAAAAGAAAAGAAAAGAAAAGAAAAGAAAAGAAAAGAAAAGAAAAGAAAAGAAAAGAAAAGAAAGAAAAGAAAACTCAGAAAGTGAGATTGTAAAGATTACTGTTGGTGAAAAAAAGCAACCCAAAAATCCAAATCCAACCAAACAAAAAAAGGCCCAATGGGTTTTACCTCTCCTTTCTCTCTTCTGTCAGTCCCTTTTTACTCCTGCTCTCCTGTTCATTAATATTTTGGTATTTAGCATGTTGGTTACAGTAACTAAATGCTAATTTGTTCTTTGACATGTTACATCAAGAAGAACTTGATTAATTAAAACAGGAAGCACCATCCCTGAAGCACCATGGCTGGTGCATTGGTGTTGATGCCCCAGGTTCGGTACATAATGAGACTCCTAGCTGCAGGCAAAGGGAGAGTGCATGCTTTCCCATCTCTGGCATGGAACAGAATTAAGCATTAACTCTGTAGCAGACCCCTGCTTATCAGCAACCTTGCTATTACTACACCGACCCTGATGTGCATAAGCAATATTTTCATCCACTTCCCAAGAGATTTATCTAGCTGTTGAAGTAGAAAATGAATATTTTACAGTTCACTTGTCTGATCAATTACCTACAAGCTGCTGCAGTATTTTATAGCCAGTGGAAGAGCTGTGTAGGTGATGATAGAGAAATCAGGAGGGAATCTGTTAACCAACTACAAAAAGGGGACTAAAACTGTGAATGAGCCACCAGTAACCATCCTTTTGTTCATAAGGGCCTAGCCAGAAATTACAGTGTAACCAATTAAAGTACATAAATGATAATCAGCAGAATGTGAATTCCAGAGGTGAAGAAATTTGATTGCTTGATTGGAGGATAACAAAGTGCAGAAATGATTCAAAGCCAACCTCTTCTCAGTGAAACATGTCCCTCAGTACTTTATTTGCCATTTTTGTCTTTTAGATAATTGGAAGAAATTCTGTCCTAGAGACATGTTGGAAGTTAAATGAACTTAAATTGTATACACTTTCTAGACAAGGCATTACTGATCATAATAAAGTTTCAACAATCCAAATTCCCAAAGGTTTATTTTAATAGAAAAAGTTTGTGTTGGTAACTCATTTTAAGAACATTATACATGACATCTTGAATACGTTAGTGAAATATCTCTTAACTGACTGCATATGAATTGGGTTTTCTCTCTAAAAAACTGTAAGGTATATTATTCTGTTATTTACTGAATGAACAGTGACAAGTTCAAATTCATATTTTAAAATGATGAAAGCATAAAGAAACAACCTGGAAGATTCACAAGGTAGTTTATGTTTAAAATTCCTCCTGTTTGGCCCAAGAGTTTTAAGCATATCTTCATTCTTTAATTTACAGACAACTCTGTAAGAGAGATAAGTTTGTATTTGTAACACGAAAATCAAATCTGATTTTTCTATTGATAACAGCAAATATCACTTAGATTAAAATGAGTTTCTGGCCTTTAAATCTAAAATAGAAATAAATCTGGGTTCAGTTAAAATTCAGATATATCATTGAATGTCTGGCCTTTTTTTACTTATTCTGCAACATTACCAAGAAGTAAACACTGTAAAAATATGTTGCTGCCTGAGTACAGAACATTGGCCTCATATTACACACTTGATTAACTGCAGGTCCTTTTAGGTTATACTGTGCTCCGGATGGGATGCACCCGTGGGTGCTGAGGGAGCTGGCTGAGGTCATTGCTGGACCACTCTCCATCATCTTTGCCAAGTCTTGGGAAACAGGAGAGGTGCCTGAGGACTGGAGGAAAGCAAATGTTACCTAGTCTTCAAAAAGGGCAAGAAGGAGGACCCGGGTAACTATAGACCGGTCAGCCTCACCTCCATCCCTGGGAAACTGATGGAACGACTTATCCTTGGTGCCATCTCAAGGCATATTAGGGATAAGAGGGTCATTAGGGGCAGTCAACATGGCTTCACCAAAGGGAAGTCGTGCTTGACCAACCTCATTGACTTTTATGAGGATGTAACAAGATGGATGGATGATGGCAGAGTGGACGTGGTCTACCTTGACTTCAGTAAAGCCTTTGACACAGTCTCCCACAGCATCCTCACAGCTAAATTGAGGGAGTGCGGTCTGGATGATCAGGTAGTGAGGTGGACTGGGAACTGGATGAAGGGAAGAAGCCGGAGAGTCGTGGTCAATGGAGCGGAGTCTAGTTGGAGGCCTGTATCTAGTGGAGTGCCTCAAGGGTTGATACTGGGGCCTGTATTATTCAATATATTCATCAATGATTTGGATGAGGGAATAGAGTGTACTATCAGAAAGATTGCTGATGACATGAAGCTGGGAGGAGTGGCTGATACGCCAGAAGGCTGTGCTGCCATCCAGCGAGACCTGGACAAGCTGGAGAGTTGGGCAGGGAAAAATTCAATGAAATATAACTAGGCAAAGTGTAGAGTCTTACATCTGAGTAGGAACAACCCCAGGCTCCAGTATAAGTTGTGGAATCACCTATTAAAGAGCAGTGTAGGGGAAAGGGACCTGGGAGTCCTGGTGGACAGCAGGGTGACCATGAGCCAGCACTGTGCCCTTGTGGCCAGGAAGGCCAATGGCATCCTGGGGTGTATTAGAAGAGGGGTAGTTAGTAGGTCGAGAGAGGTTCTCCTTCCCCTCTACTCCGCCCTGGTGAGACTACATCTGGAATATTGTGTCCAGTTCTGGGCCTCTCATTTCCAGAAGGACAGGGAACTGCTGGAGGGAGTCCAGCGCAGGGCAGCAAAGATGATTAAGGCAGTGGAGCATCTCCCTTACAAGGAAAGGCTGAGGGAGCTGGGTCTCTTTAGCTCGGAGAAGAGGAGACTGAGGGGTGACCTCATTAATGTTTACAGATATATAAAGGGTGGGTGTCACAAGGATGGAGGCAGGCTCTTCTCGGTGGCAACCAATGATAGGACAAGGGGTAATGGGTACTAACTGGAACACAAAAGGTTCCACTTAAATTTGAGAAGAATCTTCTTCTCAGTAAGGGTGACAGAACACTGGAACAGGCTGTCCAGGGAGGTTGTGGAGTCTCCTACTCTGGAGACATTCAAGACCTGCCTGGACGCCTTCCTGTGTAACCTCATCTAAGTGTTCCTGCTCCGGCAGGGGGATTGGACTAGATGATCTTTCGAGGACCCTTCCAATCCCTAACATTCTGTGATTCTGTGATTCTGTGAATGTGCCTTCCTCATTGCAAGCTTTTGACAAAGTGTTTCTTTATTGTGTCTTTATCAATGTTTATTAAATATGGAAAAAGAGACTGAAGAATGAATTTGATTTTTCTGTAAGTTCCTTTTTTAACTAATCTTTGAAGTGGAAATATTGAAAATACAGAAAAAATAATATATTTTTATATATATTAAATAACTTAATGTGTGAAGCGACATACATTTATTAATAATATCTTTCACTATTTTTTATTCTCAAAATGACACAGGTTTTATCCAAAGGGAAGAACAAAATCATCTTCTACTTTTATTATATGTCCATTATTAAAATGTCTTATATCCATGTTACCGAGTCTCCAAAGCCTCATGCTTCAAAGATGAATTTTACTGTGGGGATCCGATCATCCATGACAATCCACTACTGCAGAAGTTTAAAACCTCTTTAAAAGGCATATTACTTCTATTTCTGTGGCAAAGCATCTGTGACAGGAGAGGACATTCTCCATGAACTACCTATGTTTTCTAGTAGAACAACTGATCTCTTAATAATTTACTTGCACTGTGTTTTAGTATATCTAATCCAAATGATGATCCAAGAGTAACGATTATTTAAACAATTGTTAAAATCATGTCCTGATGCTCTATTTTAATGCAAATTATTTGTATCTTTAATTGCATTGGTGGTATAACCGTTAATTATCTAGACAAAGTCTTGCCATAGCCAACAGAAATGCTGTTGCCTTGTAAAATTTATAATACTACTTAACCAGTTTAACATTGAACACTTATTCCACAGCTCTGTTTGGTGACTGTCTTTGTTGGAAGACTGTGACATTGTATAAATGAACTTCTCCGTGGGATTTAGTCTCCTTAAGGCCCCCTTTAACTGCAAGGTGGGCACCATAACTTAGTTGTGACACAGATGGCTTTTCCAGTCTGTCTGCTTTCCAGACCTGTTCAGCTCTGAGTTGTGTAAATTCACCGGGCTTCAGTCATATCTTGAAAGTTGTCTTACTCCTTTAAATATGTTTTCTTGTGCATGCTCTGAAAATGTTGAGTTTGGGCAGCTGTAGTAATGCATCTTGCCCAGAGCTCCCCATATTTAAGGTCAAATCTGCCTGAAGAGCTTGAAAGGTTTAAGCCATGGTCACTGGCAAACAGCCTTCATCTGACATGGTAGCCAAGGTTTTTGTAATGGCCATAGAGATGAGTAGACTCCATGACAGCGTAATGCAACATCTCCACGAGGCATGGTCCCAAACAACAGAAATGCTCAGTAGGGTTAATACATGTCACACTCTCCTCCTCCAGCTGAACCATGAAGCAGCCAGGAGCTCAGGGACAGGCAGGCTGTGGGTAGGAGGGACCACTACTCCATCCTGCTGCTTGGAGGAGGCCGTTAACAGGTTGATAAAGGCCTAAATTTATCGCCTGTTTCTGCTTTCTCTGTAGTGAGATTTGAATGTGAAATACGCAGGAAGTCCAGGAAGGAGCACAAGGCTGCGCCTGCCCAGGGGACCAGTTGTAGATGAATTAGACATCTGAATTTGGCAGGGGACAATTATAGTCCAAAGTTCCATTTTCTATCAGTCTAGCCATAGTGTTTTAGGAAGCTACCATAATAGCCAAAAGCTAGCTAATGCTCTCCTATTGGTCCAAAACAAGAGAAACCTCATATCTTCTACATTTCAGAAAAAATATATATATTTTTAGCTGTAAATTGTACTTCAGATGTACGTAGTAAAGTGTTTCCAAACTGGATTTCTTTGTCGTGTTAGCTATCTGGGAAAAACGAAACAAAACAAAACAAAAACAAAACAAAACAAAAGTATATACTGTTATATGGAGTACACAAAGTCACAGAAAAAGTCAGTGGAATAGGACGTTGGGTATGAAACCAATGATTTTACTTTCATTTGCCAAGAGTTACATCACACGGAACAAGCATTGCCTTTTTCAACCTTTCAGGTAATCCTTGGAACACACTCAGAACAACAAACTTCCTACAGCTCAACGTTATGCAGAAAAGAAGTTCCTTTTATTCAGTGAATTTAGACGCTTTCACTAGTTGTGAAATATCTGTAAGTAGGTTACTATATTATCCAAATTATTGGAAAGGGTAATTCTCTGGGGTTTTTGTTTGTTATTTGGAATGGTTTATAATATGTATAAATATAATCAAATTTCCAGAAATATTTTCATGCAGTAAAATTATGCTCCTACAAGCCTATCTGTGAAAATTAGTGTAAAATGAGGCAAAAAAAATACTGATCCAGCAGCATTCAGTTTATTTAGACTGCCAAACTCTTATGCAGTGTAAAGTGATCCAAGAGGCGAGTAATTAACCTTAGAGTAAGGCAATGTATATTCTGACACTGTTTCTAAGTACACTACCTATTAAACCCGACAGTTGTGTGAAGCTTGTCTTATTGCTTGATTTTTCTCTTTCTCATTCTGCTCTATTTCCATTATTTGTGCTTAAACTGTAAGAAATTTGTAGCTGGTACTTTGTTCCACAATATATTTTACACATTTCTTTGTACAATAAGGCCTCCATCTCTGTAGACACTCTATCAGATAATCTAACGTATCTAAGAAGACTAAGAGAAGTCCAGATTTTTTTTTGTCAGCCAAGTATATCTCTAAAATCCCAGTGTTTAATGAAAACAAGTTCTTTCACATTTTCTGAAGTTTGTAATAGCCAGCAAATGTCTTGACACCTTTGAAGGATCAAATATAGCCATGGTGCCACATATACATTTTCTTCATTACAGAAAATACAATGTTTCTATTGGCTGGCTCTGTCCACATTCCAAAATTAAACCTGATATGAAAATTCATAGTTTCACTTTGCTCATTACTTCTGGAACTTTTATTTTTTTTCTGCTTGAAAGTCTTTTGCATTATGAATTAATGCCCTGTGGACTGAATTTGTCCCTCCGTTTCCATCAGGAATTATTAACTCCATCCTGGCTGTCATCCCAGGAGCAGTGTTTGGTGACATGGCTGTTCATGCCTTCTCTATCAGTCTGAGCTTTTGCTCTCACAGTTATTTTAACAACTTTTATGGCAATCACTGCAATCATTTCTTAAAGGTGTCGAGACATTTCCCACCCCCGATGGACTCCGATAGTTTCAGTGTCTTAGGGAAAAGTCTACACTATAGTTTCCACAAAGACTTGATCTTTGAGATATCATTTACTACTTCTTTTCTAGAGAGGAATGAATACATCAGAACTTCAGCTTACAACTTGATATAGATCATAATCTACCAGTTGTGATGATGAACCTATGAATGGGTTATCAGGGCATACCTTAGTTGTTTTTTAAGTCCAAAGCTTACATGCTACCTGAGAAAAAAAGGTTAGACAAGCAGATAGCTTGTTGAGATGAGGCATTCCGGCTCTGAGTCTCCCTGGGCTGGGACAGCAAAACACAGAAGGGTAAAGCAAACTAGCATCTTCCTGAAAGGAAAAAAATGGATAGGGAATGTTATAGTAATAGTCTGTAAAATCGTAGAAGTTATAGGAAGGTGAGACAAGGAATGACCATTCAGTGTTTCAAGAACTAGAAAGCATAAAATGGCAGATGGTGAGTTCAAAACAAAAAGAAGGAAGCTTTTCACTGAAGGAAAGCTTTTCACAACCTTGTAATCAGGCTTTGAAATCTCTTGCTACATAATATGAACACTAACGTGAGCAAAAAGTGTTCAGAAAACAAGCAACTTCATTGAATAAAAATCTATTAAGGGTCACTAAAAAATCCCACACAATAACAAAACACAAAACTTCAGCAAAGTTGTGGAGGTTGGGAGTTTCATTGTAAAGCGCGTTTACCTTGTTTGTACATTTTTTCTAAAATGTCCTTTCTGGGTCCCTCTTGGGGACATAATTCTTGACTAGGTAGAGCTTTGATGTACAGGAGTGCATCCAGTTTTAGGTAGAGAATGATAGCTTTTAGGAAACTTACAAAAATTATTTTCAGTCACTTGGCACCTGCAGAGCAAGAACACCATTTTTGCCATTAGTGCAGAGCACCTGATGGATTGTGACAGATCTGGTGGAAAGGTAATGACTCAGGACTGGAGTGTGAATATCTCTCTATAACCCCTCCACTGTGCTCCAGATATTTGCCCTCTGTTATCACAGACTGTCATATAGAACAGTAAAGAGAGGAATACTAGATGATTTCCTCAGTCTGTTTTTTTGCAGTGCAATCATCTTGATTACAGAAAATTAGTGGAGGAATCTCCAACAGCTTGGCTCACTGCAAAAAGTGATGCGTAGCCCAATCATCTATTGACCTACAAATTAAATATCTTCTTGAAAGACTGTGATTGCAACAATGGAAGCTGGGACATTCTTGTCTGTATCTCTTCATCAGGAATAAAACTAGCTAGAAAGCAAAGGCAAAAGAGTGAAAAGATGGAGAAATAATCACAAAAGAAATAATGCAGGCTATGCAACTGTAGGCTATTTACTGCAGCATCAACTTTCAAAATTATTAACAATGTTTCCTGATATATGAACCTGTGATATTCAGAGAATAGTATAATCACAGGTTATCAGCTCAGTGAAGCATGACTTCCCTGGGTGAATCCATGCTGACTACTCTTGTTCACTTTCTTGTCTTTCATGTTCCTGGGAATGACTTCCAGGATTAGTGGTTCCATCATCTTCCCAGGGATTGAGGTGAGGCTGATTGGCTCATAGTTCTCTTGGTCCTCCTTCTTGCCCTTTTTAAAGATAGGAGTTACATTTGCTTTGTTCCAGTCCTGAGGCATCTATGCCACAAAATGACATCAGCCAATATTGATTAATTCCTTTTGTTCCTGCTTTTCTGTGAAGGAAATGCAAACTGCCCTACCTTGCAGTAACTTGTTCATGCAGCCTGTCAGGTAGCCATCTTCTACACTCTTGGAAATTATAAAAATCACTCACCATCCTTAGTTATCCTAACAACATATAGTGACATTGTAATTGGAGCTATAAATGCTCTGAAACTGCATAAGCTAATTCACTCTGGTTTAGGAGCCTGTTGAAAAGCTTGACATTCTTGATCAATATTTGCTAGTGGGTTTTGGGAAATATGACATTTACTTAGCTACAGTAGAGACTTCATACTGTACACTTTACCTATTGAAAGTACTTGTAACTGTACAATGGTGTTTGCCCTTACAATAATTTCAATATAATGTTGACCATAGAAAATGAGAAAAGCAAGTAGGGAAGATAGTCATACAGTCGTAATTCCAGTGCATTACACTCACTAGTATGAGAGTGAAAATAGACTAATATTTCTGTAGCACCCTTATTTAACTTCTTAGTCTATTTCCTGTGTTTGTACTGTATAATTTATTTTGTAGCCTAATGATTTATGAACTTTATTTAAATATGTAAAAGAACACAGGTTTAAAATAGATTTCTTGGGCATCTGGTCTTAAAAATGCATACCTTTTTTTTTTTTTGTAATTTCTATTATCATTAATGAGAATTACAGGACAGAGTGTAAAATATATAAACCCCTCTCTATATACAATTTGTGATACATATGAGTATAATTTTAAATGTAGTATCTAGCTTTGAAATACTTCTGATATATCCAGTTACTAAAATTTGCTGAACTTAATTCTGAATGAGAATAAATGATGATATTTTATCCCAATTATTCCTCTTTTCTTTAACAAAGTTTGTCGACCAGAAATATAGTAAACTTACTACTACTATAGCAACAATATAGGATATCTTTAGCTGTGAAAACTTCTGACATGACTGTATTCCTCCTGTAAGGTCGTGAACCCTTTGAAGAAAAGCCATTCGCCCTGCCTGGTATCAAGGTATAACTCACCTGTCTGTTGGTGTTCTTCATTTGGCCTATCATAGATAACCCTTTTCAAAAGCTTATTGATCCTTAATACATTTGTCTTTACAAGAAGAATTTATGGGATGGACAGGTGATATCATCTCACATTGTCAGGGATATTTAACTGCAGAGAAATGAAGTTCCTGACTCAGAAAATGGATTGAACCATACTCAGATTAGTTGGCCACTGTAAAACCTAACAATTTCAAATCTATGTTTAGAGATTGTAAGTGAAATAATCAGTTTTCTTACAGAAAATAAGGAAAAATGTGCATATCTGTATCTGAAGGAAAACTCTGAGTGTCCTCTAGAGATGCTTTACTCTGTTTTCAATATGCTACCGCATAGTGTGTTTGAGCACGTGGCCAACATAAAGTTTCGCATCAACTGCCACTTGCTGAGTAACAAACCCTGTTCCAAAAGGCAATGCTGAAGAGAAGGAAGCAGAACATGTTTTGCACTGCAATCTTGTAGTTCAGGTGTTCACTTAAGATGAGAGTCCCGAGCTAGTTTCCTTTTCTTCAGGATATTTCAAACATACTGTTCTTTAGCCCAGAAGTCAGCCTTCATCAAGCATCATTACAACTTATTTTGGAGTTTAAAGGCAATGCATAGAACAGCCCATCTGGTACAACCTTTTGTGGGGAAGGAAGCCCAGATTAGATTATCTAGCACCCTGTCCAGTCACATCTTGAAAACCTCCAGTGACTCTACCACATCCCTAGGGAAGTTTGTTGCACTGACTGATTGTTCTCACTGTAAAAAGTGTCTTTCTTGTATCAAGATGAAACCTCTCCCAGTGCAACTTGTACCTGTTGGCCCTTGTCCTCACCATTCAGCTCCTGTGAAAAGAGACCCTCTGTCATCTTTGTAGCTGGACTTTAAGTGCTGGAAAACTGTGATGAGGTTGTCTCTGAGCTTTCTTTTCTCCAGGATAAAATTACCTAACGACTTCAATCTTTCCTCATAGGGCAGGTACTGTGCCCTTTGATCATCTTTGTGAACCCTCCTTTGGACCCTTTCCAGTCTGCCCATGTCTTTTTTGAATTGTGGGGAATATAACTGGACACAATACTCTGGGTGCAGCCTGATATTCCCACCTCCATCTGTTCAAATAATTGATTTTCACAAAGAATTAAGTATTAACTCTCCAGCCAAGTGGTTAGGTCTCCCCTTTGAAAGACAGAGATGGGAAACATCTGTCCCTGTTCCCTAGTGAAGGCTCTGATCTGTAGACCATTTTCTTACTTAGCAGAGGGCCAAAGAATAATTTTCTTTTTCCTTTTTTTGATGCAACAGCATCAAGAGAAGTTAAAAGCCTTCTTTCTTTTCTTAACCACTCTTTGCTGAATAAAATAGCTCTTTCACAAAAATGGGCTTGTGGGTAGGAGCGCCTTAAATGGATGAAGACACTGAACTAGAATCTCTCCTCTCTCTTTGTACAAAGTGCAAAGTGTGAAGAAAGGAGAAACCTTTTCATCTTTTGACAGGGACGTTCAAGAAAAAGGTAAGGACAGCCTATCTCAAGCACAGATCAGAGTAAACTGGACACCTTTTTGCCTCAAAGATGTGGCATTTAAAATCAATTTATTTCTTCTTTGTTGTGTCCTTCCGCTGGTTCATGTGCAGTCATGACTCTCATTTTGGAGTAATTAATTAGCTCATAGTGTTACAACAGGGTGCAGGATGTTCATTCTCTCTGGGTTGCAGGCAGACTTTAAAGAGAGATGTTGGAAAATGCACTGCAACTACTAAACCCTTTCATGAGTGTAGTCTCAGAAGACAATAAAATAGTTGTGAGAATGCTTTTATTCCATTGTGAATCCAACAGTGTGATATGCCTGCACTAACTTGGAGTAAGAAACTGAACTGAGATCCCTGTTATCCAAAACTATTGATCTAGCCAAAATGTTTTGGGGTGTATTAGAAGGGGAGTAACTAGTAGGTCAAGAAAGGTTCTCCTCCCCCTCTCCCTGGTAAGACCACATCTCAAATATTGTGTCCAGTTCTCGGCCCCACAGTTCAAGAAGGACAGGGAACTGCTGGAGAGAGTCCAGCGCAGGGCAACAAAGATGATTAAGGGAGTGGAGCATCTCCCTTATGAGGAAACTGAGGGAGCTGGATCTCCTTAGCTTGAAGAAGAGGAGACTGAGGGATGACCTCATTAGTATTTATAAATATGTAAAGGGTGAGTGTCACGAGGATGGGGGCAAGTTGTTCTCAGTGACAAACAATGATAAGGGGCGATGGGTGCAAACTGGAACACAGGAGGTTTCACTTAAATTTGAGAAGAAATGTCTTCACAGTAAGGGTGACAAAACACTGGAACAGGCTGATCAGGAAGGTTGTGGAGTCTACTACTCTGGAGATATTCAAAACCCGTCTGGATGCCTTCCTGTGTAACCTCATCTAGGTGTTTCCGCTCCGACAGGGAGATTGGACTGGATGATCTTTTGAGGTCACTTTGCATCCCTAACATTCTGTGATTTTTCCACAGAATTTATTTTGTTCTCCTGCTTTGTCAAACTTCATTTTGAAAACTAAAGAGAAAGAAAACCAAACTCTTTTGGGGAGGAATATATTTACAACTTTATGTTTTGAACATCAAGGCTGTCAGTTCTGATAATTAATAGTTTCTAGTAGCTTCCCAGAACAAATATATTTCACTCATCCTTGGTACACAACTACACAAAAACACCCTTACAAAACGTACCTTTTATCTTGCCTATAAAAAAGCCACTGTTATTACAGATAGTTACATTGAGATTGTTTTGAGAAATGAATAAGTTTATGATCTTTCACCACTTATCAAACTCTACTTCCACCAGCTCCAAATTAACTTCACTGGTGCATCTTTTTTACACTGATGTTTTTTTTCTAGCTACCTCTAGCTATAATTAGTCACTGAAAATTGTCTCTATGTCTGGAAAATGTTTTATACTCCAGCCACAGTTCTTTTTCCTTGATAGAGAAAATCCTTCAGCTGATGAAATCTCAGTAACCTAATGATCAGAAACCAATTGAAGAGCATCCAAGACCACCATTCCTCTTAAAAAACCCTATAATTGTGGCACAGCAACCATTTTTTTTTTACTCTCGTTTCTTTTTTATTAATGCAGAAAGACATCTTCAAAAGTAAGGAATAACTAGCAAGTATGAACAATGTGTATTTATGACAGCTCAGTTTTCATAAATAGAATGCAATAATTTACTTTAATATGTAATTCTAGCTCATAGGTAGTTGTAAAACTAACAGGCTACAAAGCATGGTAAAATTAAAGATAGCAATCTGAAAAACTTTTACTGTTACATTACTGCTCATTTCCAGCAGCTGGTCCAGCTAATCTGTTAATATTTGGTCTTTCAAATTTAAGAGAAAATGCTGAATCACTTTTACATAATTTCAAAGGATAACAGAATTTATCTTGCTAACATGAAGTGATAAAATATGAAAGCTGTAAACCCCAAATAATTCAAATTATTTTATTACCTTTGATTTTTTATATTTTCTTGTGACTTAGGAGTTATCTAACACAGGCGGGACTTTGTCAATGGTAAAACTCTCACTGAACTTGAAAGGTCATGGGAGACCCATATTTTGTTTCTCTTTCCTGAAGAGCTTTGCAGGAAGGCCACAGAACAGAAAACAGTGGCAGAGCGGATGAAGAGGAATAAGTTGCACAAGGTGATACAATGTACAATGGGCAAGTCAAGGAAAAAAATCATACAAGTTAGTACTTTATTCACAGATATCACTATATATTTTTTCTTTATGTCCATTCTTTATTCACTTACTATACATTTGACTTTACTCATATTATTCATCTAATACTTTATCCAAAAGCAGCTGAATATTTAGCAATTAATAGCAAGTAATCTCTTCTTTTAGGCATGAAAAGACATCAAAAAGGTTTAAATGTCTAATATTTTTACTCTTTCTGTTACCACCTTGTTAAAATTCAGAAAAACAATTTTACTTGGAAATCAAAAATCAAGGAGAATGGAATCACAAGCTCTCAAGAGCTCTTCTTCAATAATTGTCTTGTAAATATTTGATGGATAGCCTTTATTGTAATTGTTTACAGTATAGCTTACAAGAAGCTTTATGGGTCAGATTTAGAACACATCTAGACTAGGGCTCATAAAAGGAGTGGTTATATTTGCCTTGAAACTATGCATCTGTTCACGTCACAAAACAGGCAAAGGAGAAGGAGAAGGAGAAAGTTCAAAATCTCAGGGAAGAATAGAGCTAGATTTTCTTCCTGAAGTTATGAGCTAAACCCTGATTTTACAAAGTTTGTAGAAAACCTAGGTAAGCTGATGTGGCTACATGACACAGCACCATGGAGCAGCAACTCCTGCAGTCATAAGGCTGCTCAGTAATAGCTGATTCAGCTGTGTCACCCAGCTCTGGTCAAGCCTGGGTTCTATTATGAGAAATTAAGGTAATTAGCTGGGGACAAGGTTTGTGCCAGAGCAGGCATATAAGAAGTATTCAAATATTACTTCTGAGCAAATCAATTTGTACCTCTTCAGCCTCTCAGTTTGAGGGTCACAGAGGAAGTGCATCCTTTAAACGCAAAGCTGGAGAAGAGACAAAAAATATAGGGACAACTGAGTATTTCATTATTATTGAGGATCAGCATTGTGTGCTCTCTTAGCACTAACAGCCCAGCCCCTATCATTACAGCAATCAATGCAAACAGCCCTGCATCAGAGCCCCAGAGGAGTTTCTTTGTACAGAGAATGTAGGAGATGAGGGAATCTGAGTGACAACCCTAGACAGCCAGCTTCTCACCTAAGTGCCTTCTCAGGACTCAATCCTCCCATGTACTAGAATTGTTTCAGTTTAAAGACCTCAAAATTTTGTTGCCATATAGGTTAATTATTGTTGTTTACAACACCAAGGGCAAAAGAAAACAAAACTTATCACATGAATTCAGCTGAGTCAGTCACTTAATATGGAAATCTAAGACCAGATGTTTGCACTGCAAAACAGGAGGAGAAACCTGGGCAAGAGTCACCTTGATGTATCTTTAGCTGCATTTTACATGCCAGTTTGCTAAGTGCTTCAATTGCATGAATGTTTGAAAAGGTGCGGGCAACAGTCAATTTGCTTATGTGTCTTGGGGTGTAAATCTGCTTTGTTGAAAGGACAAATGTAGCAACAGTAGAGATATGCAGAGATTATGACAGGAGTGACATAGAATGGCTAAATAATGAAGTAGCTTTGGATAAAAACAAAGATAGGCAGAATACCGAGAGAGAACAACAAAAACACAAAAGCAGCTAAAACTATCCTGATTAATCTGAAAGAGGTGGCAAACAAAGCTGCAATTGTGTTTACATGAGGATCTATGGAGCAGAAAGAACCTAACTGGGCTAACCAGGAAGAACATCCTCACACAGTCCATGTCAGAACCGCTCACCTTTAGCACCAGACTGGCCAGTGTATTTCAGCATCATATCTGCAAAGGCAAGATCTATTTGTAAGACTTCACATGCCTCCTGTTGTGTTTCCCTCTGCTGCTGTGCTTCATTTAAACATTCAAAGCTTATACAGATTGGGTAAAAATCCTACTGCACAAAACCTCATTATTATGTGCCATGGGACTCTGGAAATCCATGTACCAATCTACTTAAAACATTGTTGTGAAATTTAGCTTTTAGAAAAACCTTCAGTATTTCCTACCCCATGCCAGTTCCACAAAAGTAACTACGTTGCTGTTGATTTTTCTTGATAATGTGCTATTTCTTCTTTTCTTGACAAGCATATAAATGTGGTTAATTCAGTATTCTGTATAAGAAAAATAACAAGATTTAAAAAGCAAAATATTCTGTTCTTCAAATTTAGTCTTCAGTGGCAAAACACAGGCTTTTCTCACAACAAGTGTGGCTTACTGTTAAACTTATTAGCAGATGTGGCATTTTTTACTTAGAGTTTGATAAGTTGGCACAGGGTTGTAAAGAATTTATGAGGCATTTTATCTTTGCCAAGACGTCTTTTTGGTGAAGATATATTAAATGTTCAGATGTGGCCCGGTAGCTAATAAAGTATGAAGACACCTTCACTCCCATTGACTTCACTGACATCAACAAGGACAAATACACTTTTCTCTGTCAGAGAATGAGACCATTACAACAATCCATTTACAAATAAGTTAAGCAAATAGTTTTTAAATGGTTCTGGGAGGAGTAGAAAGTGAGCTTATTTTTGAGCAACCAAACAGTACATGTAGCCTATGCAAAGGTAATTCCTTCGATGGAAACAGATCTGTCTGTGCCTTCTTGCTCTTTTATTGAGTTGGGCAATTTTGCTACCTATGTAAACTATTGAAAATATATGGAAAGTCATGTAGTACTCCTATAGAGTATCTGGCAGTGAAACCCATAGGGTGTTGAATTTCAAATGTATTTTTCAATTCTGTGAAAAATTATGAAGCCGATCTTGGTCTTCAGACTACTGAAGGAAAGGAAGAAAGGTATTTTGCAAGTATGGCAGGAGTTCAGTATTTATGCCTTATCTAACATACATTACATACGCTGGGCCATGTTACCATAGTCCTTTATTTAGAGCAAGATTAATTTAGAGTAAGACACATAACTATCTCATCAATTCATCAGAGTAGACCTGTTCTCTCACTACAACAGCATGCAGTTACTTACAAAGGGTACTTCATCTGCAACAGAAAAACAAACCAACTAACCAACCAACAACAAAACAAAACCAAAAAACCACACACACAAAAACAAACAAACAAACAAAAAATCCCACGCAACTGTCCCAGCTCCAGTATAACCATGAATAACAAAGTATAACAGTTCATAATCAGTGTTTTGTCCTGCAGCAGACATTCCACACTGGTTTTGACTGGAAATTCTACCCTGAACTGTAAATGTGTTGGAAAAGTGTCAGTGATGTTCTGACAAATCAGTGTTATCTAATGAAAAACATTCTGTTGAAGCTCTCTTTCTGCTATGGTCCTGGGAATAGGTAAAATGTATACTGCCTAAGACATTTAAATACTTCGACAGGAATCATGCATCAAGAAGATGTTCATGTAAATCTTTACTATCTCTGGTTTTAGTTCTATTAGGTGATCATTTTTGAGGGAACTGAACAGGGAAAACAACTCAGACAAAGAAACATAATTTCTGTCCTCACAGAAGGCATCATTTCTTATTGATGCTGAAAAGTGAAATATTTATTTTTTAAAAATTTTTTTCATTTCTATTTTTCTTCTCAAATATCTTGTGATTTGAAATGGAACAGCAAGGAAGCAGATCCTCCCACAGATTATTTAAAACATTATTTGGAAGAAAGCAAAAAGGTCAGCAGACAGTGAATGTCAATATATATTTTGGATGCAATCAGAAAATATTCTGTGTGTTCTGGACGGGTCTGATCTCATCAGTGTGTGTATGTGTAAAGCCACATATAGAATAGCAACCATGCTTGCTATGCATGGTGGAATCGAGGCAGGATTTCTCATTTCCTTTCATGTATAATATTTTAAATCTCCTGTGTCCATTCCAACCAGTTTGCCCCTATTCTGGAGGTAGAAAGTAAATGCAGAATTTTAAAAAAATTACTTTAAAATTTGTTAATAGCAGTTTGGTACTGTTACATATTTTATTTCATTTCCAGATTGCACTGATACAGTGTTACTTGATCTAACAATGTAAAACCAAAATAAGTTTTAATCACAGTTTGTTCAACCATTCTTAGGAACACTGGTTTACTGGGAACACAGCTTATACTTAATTGTAAGTTCAAATCTCTGCTACTTGATTAAGAGAAAATTATCTTTTGCTGTTTAGACAGGAAAAATAAATATCACAAATATGGAGCTACATCTGTTAGGTTTTATGCACTTTAGTTCCATTGTTAATGCCTTACAACCACAAACCGTTCATATTACAATGATTAAGTGAATTAAGCATGACTTCTTGTGGTTCTGAGGTGTCTTTGGCACTGTACCGCTCAGCTAGCTGTCACCTCCCACAGATTGCTCTGCCATTGGAGAACTACGGGAGCTGGCAGGAGGATGAGCTCTCCGGAATTCTGAAGCTGTTTCCCTGAAGCTGAAGAGACAGACATTTCTGTTTAGAAATAAATTTAGAGGTGATGTTACACAACTATTAATCAGAATACCCTTCAGACATCCTAGAGAACAGATACTGACCTGTTCATCATCTAGCGATTACCTTCCTCCTACTTGTAAACCGAGAATCAAGTTGTCAGCTGAATGTCAAATTATTATCTTCAGTCTTTTTCATCTTTTAATCCTGTTCTGAATGATACCTATTGCCTTGCTGAACACTAATTTCTATCTCTCTTCTAGGGGCTATTAATCTGCCTCTGTATTACTTTGCTCCACCCAGTCCATAGCCTGATACATAACTTCCTTCTCAGAAATGTCAGATAGATTATAAATTTACATTCAAACAGCGATACTCCCTTGCTGTTCAAGAATGTCTAGATTTTGGATAAAATGTCAAACTTATATGTACAAAAATATATACTTCATGGTTTTCTGAAGTTACTAATCTCTAGAAAACCAATACATGCTCTACAAAAGAAATGGTTACCCCTTGTTGAAATAATTAGACAATGTGCCACTTAGGCCACTTAGGGTTCCTTTCTTGACAGTAATACTTTAAGTCTAATGCAACATGAGAATTTGGACACTGAGTTACATGATTTCCTATTGATTTCTTATTTTTGTGCTTTTGTCTTTTAGCACATTCTGAACTGCAAAACACAGAAGAAAGAAGCTTGTGTGCAGGTTAGGAAGTACATATTTTGTTTCATATGTGATTGGTTTCCTATTAGTACATGATTTTCACATTGTTAGTAGTTCCTTGCCTACAAATTGTATTGGGACTGACTATTTCTGCATCTGCTGGAGTGGCATTTTGAATCTCATTTGGGAGATGGTTTGCTCATTTCCACTGTTATATCATGCCCTTACAATGTTCGTTTGGGGGTTTTAGTAACTGCTGTTTTCCTAACAGCTTTGAAATTATCCCTTAGTTTTAAATTATGCACCTGCTAACATCAATAAAAGTTTTCTGCAAGAAGACTTAGCAAGGCCAGAAAGTTATGCTCCTACTATCTCTTGCTCATAAAATATTCAGATTCAATTAAAAGACAACAGTGATCAAGGTGGAAAGGAGGGTCTGTGTGTCACTACAGCTCAAGGGTAATGATCATTGTCACCTATTAAATTACACAGGATAACACGGTGTGGTGGGTTGACCCTGGCTGGATGCCAGGTGCCCACCAAAGCCACTCTATCACTCCCCTCCTCATCTGGACAAGGGAGAGAAAATGTTATGAAAGGCTTGTGTGTAGAGATAAAGACAAAGAGAGATCACACAGCAATTACCATCACAGGCAAAACAGACTTGACTTGGAGAAATTGATTTAATTTATTACCAATCAAATCACAGTAGGAAGAAGAGAAATAAAAAATAAATCTCAAAAGACCTTTTCCCCACCACACTCTTCGTCCTAGGTTTAACTTTATTTACAATTTTCTCCACCTCCTCTCTGAGAGAGGTGAAGGGGATGGGGCATGAGCACTGTGGTCAGTTCATCACATGTTGTCTCTGACACTCCTTCCTCATGGGAAGGACTTCTCACACTCTTCCCCGTTTCCAGCATGGGGTCCGTCCCATGGGAGACAGTCCTTCATGAACTTCTGCAATGTGAGTCCTTCCTATGGGCCGCTGTTCTTCACAAAACTGCTCCAGTGTGGTGCAGTCCTTCAGGAACAGACTGCTTCAGTGTGGGTCTCCCACGGTGTCACATGCCCTGCCAGCAAACCTGCTTAAGTGTGGGCTCCTCTCCCCATGGGTTCACAGGTCCTGTCAGGAGCCTGCTCCAGCATGGGCTTCACGTGGGGTCACAGCCTCCTTGGGGCATCCAGCTGCTTCAGCTTGCGGTCCTTCATGGGCTCTAGGTGGAGGTCTGCTCATGAGCTGCAGGGGGACAGCCAGCCTCACCATGGTCTGCCCCTATGGGCTGCAGGGGAATCTCTGCTCCGGTGCCTGGAGCACCTCCTCCCCCTCCTTCTTCTCTGACCTTGGTGTCTGTAGAGCTGTTTCTTTCACAGTGTCATTCCTCTCCCTGGCTGTAATTGCTGTTGCACAGTTCTTTTCCGCCTTCTTAACTATGTAATTCCAGAGATGCTACCACCATTGCTGATGGGCTCAGCCTTGGCCAGTGGTGGGTCCATCTTGGAGACAGCTGGCATTTTAATGGGGGAAGTTTCTAGCAGCTTCTCAAGGAAACCAGCCCTGCAGCCCTGTCCCTCCACTCTCCCACTACCAAAACCTTGCCACACAAAGCAAATACACATGGTGATATTTAATTTTAAAAAAATAATGGGATTTCTACAGCAGTTTTTGTGAGATTTAGGTTTGCTTCTAGTGGTGGTGGGGTTTGTTTTCTTTTTGTCTTTTTTTCTTTTTCCCCTGAAATGTAGAACATCTGGTCTAAAAAGCTCACACCAATCTGTCAGATGAAGATTCATAAAATTACAGTGATTAGAAAGGAAAAACGTTTTACAATAAACTGACACATCTGTCAAGTGTCAATATTTACTTACAGGCAGCTTTTGATGTCTTATAGAAAAACAGATTATTCTTCTTCCTCCACCTTCTTTTTGACTGAAATCAATATTGGAAAAATAAAAAGGAGAGAAATTGCATTTGGTTGTTCTCTTTCAGTACATTGTTATACTGGCTCTACATAGCAATAAAGGAAAATGGTGACCTTTTCATATTTATTTCAATATTGATCTATCTTTGTTTCATCTGTTCTTCCTATGGTCAGTTTTTAGCTGTCAATAAGGCATTGTCCCCATAGCTGCCTTTGATTGCTGTGTGTATACAGCTGTGCTTGTTTAAACCATGTTGGCATGCACTACATATCTGTAGAAATCAGATTTTGCCTTTAAATTAATCTGAAAAGCTGTTCCACTCCTCATTCTATAATCTATGTTTCCAATGGATATAACCATTTATTTTGGCACCAGTATGGAATCTTCCTTCAAGACAAACTTCATGAGCAATTGCATTACATCAGATTTTAGCAAGAAAAATCAGCTGTGAATCTCAACTTTCATTTTGTCTTTTTCCTTTTCTTTGGAAAATGTGCCAGGTTAGAGTAAAAACAGACTGAACAATGATAATAACATTCCTTGGATGAACTTATGTAAATATTCTACTTTTTAAATAGAGGTTTTAGCTCTTTTCTCCTTTCTTGGAATGTGCTATTTTCATAGGGAAAAACAAAAACAACAAAAAAAACCCCACACATGCATATGTTATTGATTATTTCATTTTAAAGAATTGAATAGTTTGGATGCTTGAGACTTCTTAAATTAACTTAAAGTCTATAGGGATCTCTGTTCAAGGTGTCCCTACTGGGGAGCTCCCAGTTGGAGTGTTAGAGAATGGAATGATAAAGATTACTTGAAAATCAGGATAGCTGTTTACTTGCCTTCTAGTTATGGAGGGGTTAAAAAAAAAGAAAAATCTAGGGGACATGTTCAAGAACATCAATAGAAAGTATAAAAATACATTTGTTTACGTACTTGGAAGAAACGTGTATAAGACTTGCTAAGGATCAGATGGTGTAAACCAGGTTTTGAGCTTGTCGTGATTTTGTGTGCCACATGATAAGCCCATCAAAATTCTTTAAAATCCCTTGCAACTTCAAAACATCCTGATGGCATATTGACATATCTTTCCCCTATATGCAGTCTTCCATGTTCATAAAACTTGTAGTAAGATAATCTTGGGGATTTTTACATCTCTAGTTCAGCTGACGAAGCTGACCAATGGGTTAAAGGCAAGAGAACAGAGACGAGTAGACTGACTGACACACAGGCAAACACTGTGACTGGACATTCTTTCTGCATGAAATCAGGGAAAGGATGTAGTTTGTTTACCAAGGATATAATTAAGGTACTCAGGAGAGAAAACAGCACTAGAAGACTTAATTCTGAAAACATCAGAGAAGAATTTATCTGTAAGCTTATGACTAGAGTCTGAAGAAAAGTATAGGTAGCACATGGAGAAGAAAACGCAAAAAAAATGCACACAATTTAATGTAGTGATTGTACTTTTAAAGTTTCCAGGCAGCAATTTGCCATAGATCCCATTTTGAAGGATTAAATTTATTGACTTACTTGAGAACATTCAATTTAGCCTAAGGAAAAATGGGTCATAGATTACTGCTTTTCCAGGAATGACTTTGAGGAATATTAATGTAATAGCAGACAGGAGAGGACAGAATAGCCATCATACAATATCTTTAAGTTTTGAACTTGCTGGAAAGATCAAGCATTTAGTACAGGAAAGTCTGAGCAACCTTAACGCAGTGAGTATTGTGGCTGCAATAAAAAAAGGTGGGAATATTGGATTGTATTGCTAGAGGGCATACAGTATAAATCAAAGTAGTTGATATTGTAGCCATGTAAGCTATAAATTGAACATTACTTAGAATGGTGTATATAGTTCTGTTGCCATATTTTAGCAAGGGTATAACTGTGCCTGATGAAAGACTGAATGTTAGATTAACACGTAGACTAAAGTAATATGCTAAAGATTTATGTAATAATTAGAATTGCAGAAATAAAGTTTACTAAGCTTCTTTAATTAAAAACTATTTCTTTTTTATAGGCTAGTCTTACAAACGCAGCATTGAAGCAACTGTGAAACCTACTGCAAGTTAAACATACACTTCTGTTAAATATGAGGACTCCAGGTCTACTATTTACCAGATTAAATTAAAACTCAGAATCCAGACCTTCAACAGTCTTCAATTTTATGGTTCAAGTCTTGGAGGAGGTAGCCCAGCTCAATAAAAAAAGACACAATAGTTCAGGCAGTGGGTGTGATCATAGGTCCAAAGTAACATCTGAACCTAATCAACAGTATAGATGTCAAGATTCCTTACAGGGTTTCTCTGGATAGGATACAATTGATGGAGTGGGATATTCTAAATAATTTTACAATATATGCTCCCGTGCTTCCTATGGAAATGGAAATAGATGAGATCTTTTCTACCTTAGGGGCAAAAAAAAAAATGTTACTCCTGTTTTGTACTTGGAAAGAGAGTCTTCAAACAGGGTGCCAGGAAACAGTGCATTCACGGTTTTTCTGGGTGAAAGCTTATATGTGAGAAAAAAAAAAGACGAAAAAAAAACCAAGCAAACAAACTTGTTTTTTCTATTTGCCCTTGCCAATGAACATCAAGCTATTTTGATGTCTTCTGTTTATTATGTTTTTGTTCTGGGAATTTGAAACTGAAATCTACTTCAATATTATCTTATTTTGTGAAGAAAATTGTTTCATTCCCCACTCCATCAAATAAAGCACACAGCACTGGATTAATTTAGATTAAGGGAAACAACAAGAAAAAAAAAAAAAAAGATGACAAAGAGAAAACTTCAATGAGACAATGCTCTGAGTGTCTTTTCTATAGTGATGATAGTAATTTTTTCAACCAAAATACCCTGGGAAGTCTGTCTGGAAGGAATCTCTGAAAGCTAAGCGTGTAATAGATAAGAAAATGAGTGTCATTTTACAACTTGAACTGCACATTTACCTTTACTGTTTTACTCTTGTTGGCTTGAGTAACACTGAACAAACTGTTCCCCATTATCCATCTTTATATTTTCCTTTTCTCTTGAAAATAATTTCAGTTTACACATAGTAGAAGAACTACATAAACATGTAAAATTTCTAAGATACAGGAAAGATTCCAGTAGCTTGTGTTTCATCCCAGTAACATTGACAATATTTTCCCTTATATCTCTCAATTTATTTGTTGCTAGCAGTTTAACATATTACTTTGTTATTTTGGATCTTCTACTTTTAAGGACAAGGCCAGTTTGAAGCATCTCATGTCTTTGTTTAGTCTTCAGAACAGGGAAAATAATTGTTTCTGTATGTCATTTGAGCCATATATAACTATCTAACTGATATGAAAGGAAGAAAGTTAACATTAGAATAAAATGGGAAACAGTTTATACACTGTAGAGTTTTTTGGGTTTGTTTTTGTTTTTCATTTTCTATAGATTCTTTTGCCAGCACATAGTTCTGTTAAGGTCCTGCAGTATTATGGGTACGCTCTACTGACATAAAATCTATGCTCATAGGAACCTGGCAAATAATATCTCAAAAGACAAGTTCCTATGGCACAGGTATCTTAAAATATGTGTGCAAAATGATAACTTTACACAAAGGGCATGCTGCAGCCTTCCAAAGGACATTGATCCAGCATACTGTTTTCAGTGTGATATTTTAGATGATTGAAATATTCATGTAAGCCATTATAAAGGGTCCCACAACTGGGAGCACCATGCTTTTCTGATCAGCATCCTGAATTAGTTCATTCCTATTTTGTATGAGGCTGATGTTGCAGAGTAGATATTTTTCCCAGCACAAGTTAATGGTTAAAAGAAATAAAATTGACAGCAGCTGTATAACAAATATGTTGTTTTACCAGCTTCAAAATCCACATACTGCAATGATGAGGAAAACAGTCTGATACTAAAGGAAAAACCCTTAACAACTGACAAATAATCACTTCACTCTCATTAAAACTCAGTTTGCCATATTAGGTGCTTTTGATTTCTATGTTTCATTGATGATTTTGAATTACTCACATATAGCACTAACACTTGCACTTTTCTGTGGGTTCTTGGTAGATTCCTAGTGGTCTTAAAAAAAGTCTGGTTTTGTGTAATTCAGTGCAGGTAGTGTGTGAAAAACACATAACTGTACTATAAGTGTCTGATTTTTTCCACAAATCTCACTTTCCTTTAACAACTGAGCTGTTTGAAGAGCTGCAGTGAAGCTCATTGCAGCTCCTTTTATCATACATTTGGTGTATTTGGTGCTCTATTTCTAACTAAGAATTTTCAAAAGTGTATATTCTGAAAGAATGAAAATCCTTTTGCAATCTTATATCTCAAAGGAAGAAAAAAGAAAGAAAGAAAGAAAGAAAGAAAGAAAGAAAGAAAGAAAGAAAGAAAGAAAGAAAGAAAGAAAGAAAGGAAAGAAAGAAAGAAAGAAAAAAGAATGCACAGTGCACTGCCCAGAAAAACAAGAATCACATCTAAAGAAGGAAAGAGAATGGTCATGTGCAATGATCAGTTCCATGTAAGAATGACTATATCTACCTTATAATTAATTTGAAATCAGCTAGATTTTAACTTACTAGGAAAACTTTAGGAGAAAAATCCTAATCTAAATATACAAACTTCCAGTGTGTCACAATCAAATCCAAAAGAGAATGAAGATGGGACTGGGTAATGAAAACGTGTACAGCTGTTGGCCTGATTGTTCAAATATTGTTATCTTCATTTTCCACCTCTGGAGATGAAAGGAGTTTGGCAAAGAGATGAGCAGGAAAGCTTATGCATTCAGTCTGGCACTTTCTGTTATTTCATTCACAGGCAGGCAGAATTGAGAAAGAAGAATTAAACTTAGAAAGTCATAACTGGACTCAATACACTTGAAATGTAACCATGAAGCAAAGAGCAAGACCCTATTTTCTAAGGATGTTTTGAAAGAATTCTTTTTTTTTTGGCTCCTCTTGACATCTCTTTTTGCAGTCATGGCCTACAGTGTCCACAACTGGACTGAGATCAATGTTTAACTACAAGGCATACAGTTTGAACTCTCTGCCTTAAAAACTGCAGTTTATAAATTTAGAAAAAATTCATGATACTACACTATATGCTGCATAAACTGACATTAGCCATTAAGTAGCAGCATCTATTATTAAATATATTTTTATAATATTAATATTTTTTTCTTAAAGGTAGAAGAATGCAGTTTTCACTGGGAAAGAAACACACATCAGAAACAGAATCAAAACTTTTTCAGTCACCATAGCTCTAAAAATTTAGTATAAAATATAACTTATTTTCTTTTAGAAATAACACAACATCCACTGTAAGCTTAACTTAATTGAATATTGGAGTGACCACATCAAAGTATTGTAAAGCCCAAAGTATTCTGTACACTATATTGGATGAAAAGGGTTTTGTAGCTAAGATGAGCAGTGATTCCTTGTTGCTCTAGGAGATCCTGTGGCTTGTATCTTGTAGGAGTTTAGGTACATTCTTTTAATGACTCTTTACAGAATAAGACTGACAAAATTATCACACAGTATTCATTGTCTCAGAAATCTTATTTTGAAAACTTCAGAAAACGTCAGCTTTTCATAAAATCAGCTGATAGTGGGCATACCTTCAATCTGTAATATTTGATAATACTTTATTGTCAAACAACAAAATACTGTACAATAGCTTAGGAATATTCACACGCCATTTCCCAAAAAACATGTTAATCCAAAGCACTGAAGTTTTACAGCATGATTCAAGTTTATACTTCATGAGGATTTTCTTGATTTCTTCTTTGAATGTTTGATGTCACTTCTTTATTGCCTCTTTTTAAAAGACTCCTTTTATGGCTTTTCCGATTGCATGTGTGGTTTTCAACACTTAAATCTTATTACCACATTTATTGAAAGAAATCAAATCAAAATAAACAATTAGAAATAGAAGGCAACTGATAGATTACTGCTGTACCTGTACATTTCATCAGTTCCCTAATCAGTCATGATTCAAACTTGTAAGATTTTCTTGGATCCATATTCTACCAACTGGCCCCTTCAAGTCTAACAACACATTTGGGACAAATTCATTTTTATGAAAGCTTCATTTTTTTTTTTCTTTTAAAAAGCATCTGAGGGACATAAAAGACATCTGAGAGCATCTATACACATGATTACCCAAGAGAGCCAGGTTCTTTTAGTGTTTATATAATGAAATATCTTTCTCTCTTGGGTAATTATGTGCATACCAAAATGTTCACTGGTAATTGGGAAATCTGACCCACCATCTACTTAAAGTGTTGGGTTTTTGTTTGGTACATGAGGAAATTACTTGGAAAAAAAATTATTGCCAAGGGTTACACAATATGTTCTTTCATCATCATTCATTGCAGAAGCAGGATGGAGGAAAAACACAGAAACATAAGGAGAAGAGATGAAAGGAGGATTGCAAAAGAAGGCAGACTTCTAAACTGAGCTCTGTGATCTCTCTGTCTTTCTCTCTAATGGGTGTCCTCCCTGACTAGCCAAACGTTAAGTAACAGACATGTGGTGTTTTCTGCAGCCAGAATGCAGAGAAAGGCAGAGAAAGGCAAAGAAAACACTGTGCTATCCATCAGGATGAATCAAGTTATTAAATAAAACTCAGCCCCAACTTCCGTCTACAACTTGAAGCAAATCAAACTTTTTTGAGACTGTCTATATACATATACACAGGTGTACATGTACATATATATATATAAATACACATATACACGCAAATATAGTCTCTAGCCCTTCCTAATTCTTCTGAAAAAACCCATGAGGGCTAACATCACAGATTTTTATGTTTACCTCCTCAGATGTCCATTTTTCATGGATCTGACTAGGACAGAGATGTCTTCAGTAAGCAACCTCCTTCATCACAGTTTACAAATGCAACAGTAGTTTTGATGGGAACATTTGAGTCATAAAAGGATGTCTTTAAACACTCTAGATTTCTTCCGGGCTGTTTTCACAAAAAACTCATCAGTATTAATGTAGCATTTAGTATGGATGTCTTTATCAGATAACAGTGATGAACAATTGCCTGAAAGTTTGCCCGTCCTCTTCCAGTTGCCTGCCTCCCTTACCTCCTCTAGTCATGTTGGACAGGTAGATCTAGGGGAATCACCTTAGATCCCAAATGTGAAGGGATCTCAGACTTTTAGGATGAGGACAAGGCTGTGGCACAGTGATGTGACTTTTCACCTCTCCTTGTGACATCAGGCAGGAGTTACACGCAGTTGCTTATGCTCAGGCCACACTGCTACCCATATCAGACAAAGCAAGTTAGTGATAGGCACCATCGCTCAGTTTTCTCAGGGCACAATATTCATACTCCTGTGAGTTTAAGTGTCTCTTGTATAATTACTTTTTTACCTACCATTTTACTAGAGTTACTGCTATTGCTGATAGGTTAGTAATGACTGTCAGTATCGCCTAGAACACCCATTTGATGGCGGTGTGATTTTTTTCACTTTCATGGTATGATCCTTGACAGGGATTTTAAATACTTTTAAGTCCTCCTACAATGCAGCAGTCCATTGAGACCAAAGAAAATATTTGCTGGCTAATGACAAGGAATTAAGGTGTCTCTGACCCAATTCATCACATCTGGCAATGTGAGATATGTGTGTGAGTTTACCATGCTCTGCATTTTACTTCTCAGTGGTTTCATATTACTGCACATGAGGACAGTGCCTAGATAGTTTCCAGTGAAAATAAACTGTTGTACTGCAGTCTCCAGGGCATTCTTTCTGTTACATCTATCCTGTAATCTACAGAGGTCCAGAGCATGGGTTTCAGCTTTATTGTATGATTATTAATACAGTTTAATTGTGAAGAGACTACCAAACTCCATGTCGGTCTTGGTAACTTGCACTCTGCAGACAGTATTTAGACCCATTTCAAGGACTGCACAAAACTATTCCAAATACAAAGCCACTCTCTGGAAGGAAGTTTTCCTGTATATCAGGGAGTTGTTTCACTTCATGCTTTTCTTCAGGATGAAAGGATGAACTGTTGCCCTTTTCCTTTAATCCACTTGGCTTTCTGGAGTCTCATGTATCACTTTTTAAATGCAAGAAGCAACACATGAGCATAAGGCTCAGCAACCACAATGTAAGTGGAAAATCTCTATCACTGTTCAAAAGCCATCCTCAGATGCCCTCTCAGAGACTGTTGAGCTTTTTAACCACCTCGGTTTCTGCCTGTGGTCATGCACAATGCACTGCACATGAGTTACTCTTAGCCTTTTCTTCTGAATCGTAAATGAGAGGTCTCTTATCTTGAGTAATTGTATCATCCTCTTCCGTGTGTAGTGGGATCTGAATTCAGTCTTCAGGTCTGCAAGAAGGACCCAGGTCTTTCTAGCCCATAGCTGTCTTCTCACCGCTGGCAGATTCAAATTTCTGTGGTGGGTTGAATTCTCTCCATGTTTTTTTTCTGCAAAAGCTGTGAACAAAAGTCTCTCTCTTTCTCCAGCCAGGCACCGATGCATAAATCCAATTATCTTGCATTGCATTTAGTCTCATTTCTAAAGACAGCATCTGTGCTAGTTTATTGTATAGGCATCCAGTATCAGAACTAGTGAGCATTATAAAAACTTCCAGAACACCTAGAAATTTACCATTGTGTTAACCCTAAATGTTTGACCAGTGTTGACAACAACTTTTTAAATTTAGTTGTTTTTAAGAATATTCACAGAGGAAAATGGATTAAAAGTGAAAATAGAAGAATGTCAAGTAATCACAAGCCAACATAAAAATCCTTGATACTTTTAGTCTTGATTTTTTTTTTCCTTTTCTTAGGGTGCATATATAAAAGAGAAAAAGATTATATAAATTGAGGCCACAGAGTCCATCAACTTGTAAATGCAGAAGTACAGTGGACATGAATTATTTTTTTTTTAATTCTGTTAGAAGCAAGCTCAGAGCCTGATTTTCTAATATATATTTTGTAACAATGTGTCTGACATCTATCAGAAGGCAGAATAATCTCTGATGGCTTTATTTACTTTAATTGGAGTTTCTTTTTTTTTGCAGCTGAGATAATCTCAATATCTCTTCCCCATAGATCTGGCAGTACTTTCTTCTTACTTAGTGAATAAAATTGGTATTTCCATGAAATGAGTGTTCCATATTCTTGCAGTTTCATCAATGCTGTCTTTATAGTTACAGGAATGGTAAATCTTTCAGACCATCAGCAGTAGCATTAGGTTTTACTCATTTTAAATACAGTTGAAGCAAATTTCTCATCTTTGTATCTTCAAGTCCAGTTTTTAACTGTTTGCTAGGAAAATGGATATGCTATTTTCATAAAGCATTGGGATAAGTTGCAAAATTAAACTAGTCAAAATAAATAGCTTGGAAAAATACTGCCAGCTACTTATTATGTCTATGTGTTATGCTGTTATATTCTGAAATACAGTTTGATAATTGCTGTACTTTGATTCACTGATGTAAAACTGTGAAAGATATTGTCATAGCTCCATCGATGGGAAAGAGCTGGTTTTATGACACTTAGGTGCTACTATAATGAGAACTTTACCAGAATCTTGATGAATAACAGGAGATAACTGGAAGGAATATGGATGAGCATTAAAAAAAAAATCCATTTCTTTTTCAAGTCCAAGTTTTGTTTTCAGTGCATGTATTTCTTGTGGTTTTGGTTGGGGTTTGTTTGTTTGTTTGTTTGTTTTGTATGTGTTTTTTGTTTGGTTGGTTTATTTGGTTGGGGTTTTTTGTTTGTTTTTTTTGTTGTTGGTGGTGGTGGGGTGGGGGGAAGGAGGATGTTCAGGTACATCTATTTAAGGTAAATGATGCAAAGAAACTGCTTCTTCAGAAAGCCAGTAATCAGCTTTATTCAGAGGAAGAGTAGCCCACAGTTCTGTAGCACAGTGCTCAGTGCTGTATCAATTCTTCTGCTGAAGGAAAGAATAGAGGAGGGAGAGATGAGAGAAGGCTGTGCAGCCACTAACTCTTTCCTATGTTTAAGGATAATATTGGGAGCTAGAGCTTCCTAGAATTACAGTGGTTAGTATCAAAATCTGGCAGTGTAAAAACTGTATATTACAGCCACCAGCACCGAGAGGGAGACATTCCTTCCTATAGAAAACCGTTCCTGGGTTTTGGAGACATTTCTCTGTGCCACTGTTGTATGTCAGTGAGGCTGATGGAAATCCACTCTGGGTCAGAAATCCCTAAGGATGAAGGCATTGGGCATGGCAATACCTTGAGAGCACAATTGGAGAACAATGGTGCCACCATAGGGAAAAAGCAAAGAGGCTCTGGATCTATGTCACATAAAAGCTTGACACCACAGCTGTGAAGCAGATTGTCTTCAAAATAAGTTTCAAAACGGCTAGAGAGCATGTGAGATTTTGGTTAACAGTTATTCCTCCTTTCCCCAGGGAGGCAGATCAGGCTTCAGACTCATTTTAACAGCAGCTCCGATTTTCCGAATAAAGTCTCTGTGAACAGATGAGAGTGTGTGACCATTATTACTGATTACAGCACAACGCAAACAGTGATTTAAGGTTCCATGGGTTCTTCTCTCACAAGAGAGCCACAAAGAATAATTTACCTCAAAAATAGACAGGAAGGTGTAACAAGAGAAATCAGTGTTTCACAGATGTGGCTGCTTTGGGAATTTTTTAAAGTAAACTAAGCGGACCTGCTCATTCAAGGATAAATTTTCTTCAGAATAAAATTAATTATCAAAATGTATGAAGACAAAAGATAAACTCATAGAGGTTCAGGTGTCACCTCTGAACAAGTATCAGCTGGATCCTAAATGGGTATTTCCCATAATGTATATGATTTTCTGTGTCACTCTAAATATGTGATTTCATTCCAAACCAGACCAAAAATAACTTCCAAAGCTTCAAAAATTCCCACAAATGTTTGGGTTTTGTTCACTCCTAAGGTTACCTGTTCACTTCTAAGGTTACATGTTCAAAACATGTAACTGAAATAATTCCCCATAAAATATTGAAAATGTATTTTACTTGCCAAAAAGGCATTTTCTTATTCTCAGAGATTATTTTCAATTAATATTTATCACATTCTCTGGAGCCATTAAGTTCCCTGTACATCATTTCATACCATGCTTTATCTCAGAGAAGATGTAAAGTCCTAAGTTTTTCATTTGGTAGATAATAAATAGATTTCCCTACATGACTGCAGTCCAACATAGCACCCATTTCTTCTGTCCTGAATTCTATTGGTACAATTACCCCCTGAGGTGTTTACAAAGTGTGCAAAATTGAGTGAGCCAAACATGTCTAAATAAAACTTTTAATAGTACCCATTGTGTTCCCCTTAGAGAAACTGCTACATTTGTGAATGTTTCTCATATAAAGCATATAAAAAATGAGATTTTATGCTCCCCTTTATGCAAGTCATTTGGATATTACTACCTGTTTCTGCTTCAACTTCTGCCCACATATTACTAATCTCCGTAATTTAGTTGTAGGAAATAGAAAGGTCACAGAATGATCTTTGTTGAAAATAAAGCTATTTGTGTAGGCACAATGAATACATTTTTGTAGAATATCAGATGTAATAAGCCATGTGGAAATGAATTCTAGATTTCTTGCTTGAAAAGCAACATCTGTTGAAGTGATGATAAAACAAACCAGATATTCCATTAACTTTTATTTTTTTGTTGTCTTTTCTGGAGCCAGAATTTTCCCTTGAAGCCTAGCATACTTTTTACCTGATCTGCAAATTGTTGAGCACTTCAGACAATGCTGTGTAGGAGACAGCCAAGCACTCAGCATTGTACTGGACTAAGGGCTGGTATGTGGGAAACAGTGTCCGATTCCATACTTGCAGTTGATTGTGGACTCCAAAGTTTGTATACATTTATTTAATTATTGCTGTAAAGTAACTGGTGAGGAATACAGAAGTTGTCATTTTCATTCATAATTATTTACATTGACCCTTCCCACTTACTATTAATTTATGCACAAAACTATGGATAAAATTTATTTTTTAAGTTTTATTTTTTAATTATTCTGACTTATGGCTTCCGGGCATACACTTTAGAATAGGAAGACAAGATTTAAGGTTTAAAATATTTTATAATAGTGTATATCATTAAAATATATTAAGAAAACAGAGTGAATACTCCTTATAGTCACAGTATTTTGGAGAAATTCAGATGATCCAGTCTTTAAGATTATGTTATTTAAATCACATATCTTAAGCACTGAAATAGCAGCATGTAAATTCAAGTGATAATGGGAATGCGGATAAGATACCTTTTTATACCCCTTTTGTATCAAAGATACTTCTGGTGTCAAAGAAACAGACCTATATGTGTTCCTTTCTGCTACGTAATCTTAGATTAGCCTAGTATTTCATATTAATACTGACCGAGGACTGCTTTCTGTTAAAATTATTCTGATACATATCATTAAATAAATAAGTTTTTCAATGGATTTGAAACCTACCACTTCTGTTATTTCTACGAATTTATAAACTAACTGCACATAGGACTGTCATCAGAAGGAACTTAGATAATTTTTAGGGGGTTTGGGTATCTTTGTGCCTGTCTGCTTTTCAAAAAACTTGAGACAACCCCTTTATTTTCAAGTAACTAATTTCATGCAGTCCCCTGTGCAGAATATTAAGTGAAGTAAACTTGCTTAAGAGTGGCAATCTATAATTAAACATTTGGTCTTGCTAGGTGTTTGCGTTTTCTTTATGGTCATTGGAGAATCAGACATCTGCAGACTATGAATCACACTCAGTATCTCAGACACATATTTTAGAATGAATCTTATTGCTCTCTGAAATCCATGGCCTTAATGGTGCTCAGATGCCTAGCATCCGAATAAATCAATGAGAGCTTGGCATTCAGATACTTTTCAGGATCTAGATCTGGAAAGCCTTTGACCCCTAAGAAGCTGGTAAGATTTGGACATTTTATTTAGGTGCTTTGAGAATATAATCACATATCATGATAATAAAGCATGCAGAGCTCTAACAATAGATTAAATAGCTAGAAACATAACATTCATACAAACACATATACACGCAGTTAACATAGAATTTCTGTTTCATTCATGTTGTGTACAGTCTCAAAAGAATTAGCAAAGCTAAAAACCTATGTACATTTTTAGATGTATAATAGCCCACTAAAATCTTTACATAAAAAACTATCACTTTAAAACTCTTAACTATTCTTTTTGAAAACATTTGAAGGATGAATTTTTGCACCAAAACATTCGGGGAACACAATGTTTGCCAAACCTCACATATGAAAATTACAGATGCAAAGAATCAAAATTTTTAAAAAGAAACTTACAGCAACTGCTGGGAAAATTACTTAGTCAGCTTTTTAGCAGTGGAAAAGTACAGGTAGGACTTGTATGTACATGCGTGCATATTCATCTTTCGAGTACTCTTGAGTGTAGAGTCCTTTCAAATGATACACTGGACCAAATGTCTATTTGCAAATTGTAACCTTTCTCCATGTTTTGGTCACTTTGGACATCTGCCAAACCAATCCTTATCTAACAATTTGTTTTGTAGGTGCAAATTAGAGTCTGTAAAGGAAAGATAAACTAAATGGGGGTAGTTCTTCAGCTAAAGAGAAAAACGTCACTTTTTTGGATGTTAACTTAGATGGTTCACTTTAGCACAACAGTATCATACTTGATAAAATTGGTTATGAAGTAAGGAAAACATCTCTAGGATAAACAGTTAAAAGGACTCTCATGTAGGCTAAAAAGCACTGTACTCACAAAATTTAAAAGACAAGAACAATGCAAGAAACAGTCTAATTTGGTCTTGACTGTTTATTTTTTTTTCTAACATAATTATGCACCTTTTACTCAGCTTGGAGACATACCCACGACAAAGACATGTAACTTTTTAGGCTCTTTTGGCTTAAATCTGCTGTATATGGTTAGTAATCCCTGTAGAAGAAAGCTGAATTAAATAAATACTTATTGTAGTGTTTTATATTTTCTTTTTAAGCTGTGAAAACATTTACATGAACTTTTGTAAACCTTCTAGGACTCATATTCAGGTCAATGGAAGTTCTGAATGCATAACAAATGAAAGAATAAGCTTCAAATTGGGTACATGAATTGCCTGAAAATGCTGAAGTCTGTTTTGTAGCTGCTCTTGTGAGAGAGTTTGCATCAAATTTGGCTACAACCTCATATCTTTAGGCATCTTTTGGTCAGGAGACAGCTGATATAGATATTAAAAATCCCCACATAATAAGAACATCAAATATTAATTGAAAAACACATTAAGCATTCATGAAATAATAATAGAAAGTAAAAGATTACTTCTGTGGCTGCTATTACAAATGTTTTCTTATCCATATGTTTGTAGTTACGGAAATATCAGTCTATGTATTTAATTTTTTCCCTGCTAGTGTGATACACTAGAAATGCAGAAGCAAATATTTGTCCAAAATCTGCCTCATGATATGCCATGGAAATGCATGAATGACAAATTGTTTAAACCTCCTTTCAGAAGGCACTGCAAAAAAGCTGATAAAAAAAGAAGGCGCCTGTCTTTCTCTAAAAATCTGATTTGTAGTCCCTCTAACATTGGCAAAAGTTGTAAATCTGCCTCTCAGTCCAAGGATTTTACCTGCGACAGCATCAGCTTTGCTTGTCATAATGCTATAGCAGCAAAGCTTCTCTGAGACACAGGGGCAGGGAACTGTGATTTAATTTCAGCAATTTAACATGTGCCTAATTTTGCTAGTGCCTGGGAACAACTGAACACGGGTATAAAAGACAATCTATTGTACATATCGACTTTGCCTGCCTGTGCCTATGCCATGGCAGCCAGGATGCTGACTGGCAGATGACCTGCGCTTGTAGCTGCCAGCCTGTTCTGGCATGGCCTTGAGCCTGTGCTATGCTCTCAACTGAGCACCAGCTTCTGGGTTCAGATTCTTGCTTTTGACTCAGGCCTACCTGTTAACAACATAGGGAGAGAATAGTTCTTTCTCTTAAGCAAGCATTTGTGCATACTCCAAGCGTGCAGACTACAGGAGTGGACAACAGTTTAAACAGACATACACACCCACACACAACACAGACCTTTAAATCTCATTAGCTCTGGCAGACCAGAAGGGTTTTCTCAGGTCCTGGATCACAGCTGATCACAGGAAAGGAAGACATAGGACACTTCTGATTCTAAATGGCAGAAAATCTGGTTGCTACACAATCCATCTGAAATATGAGACAGCCACAATGAGTCTGTTTTAATTTGACTGAACACAAATGGAATGTGAAGCAGTATCCCACTCGAGTGTCCGATCGTTTATTGATGGTTATGTCATGGATTTTTTCTTTATGACACTCTTCCTGAATTTTCTGGTGAAACTCAGTTCATCTTTCCCTGATGAGCACGGAACTGAGTTATAACCTTCAAAAAGATTTTCTAGGCACGCCACAACTTCTTCCATCTTGCCTGGATTAAGCTTAGACATATCCTTTTCATTTAGTTATTAAACCTGCTGAAGAGCCCACAGAGTTGGATGAGAGTGCTGTCTGTAGATAGTGAAAAATAAAGCTGGATGTTATCTTCATAGAGCTGAAAATGGAGTCCATGTTAATTTTATAATCTTTTGAATTTTAATATACATAGGACTCTACAGGTAAGTAAGATCAAGGTAAAGGATTAACTGCCTGGTGAGTCCTTTGAGATTCACTTGAGAAGAGATGCCAGTATTTATTCAAATCTTCCACTCCAGAAATATATTTAACAGTACTTTTTAATTAAATATTTATATTTGAGGTCTTCTCTATACAAGCAGTCTCAGATTTGGTACACCTAGAAAGCTCTTTATTGACGTGAAAAATTACATCATTGCCTGAAATATGAAAAAAAGGATCTATCTCCAGTCCCTATGTCAAATATTTTAAAAAATCGAGAAATATTAAAGCAGTGTGGACATTTGTCCATTGACAACAGAATAAAGGAAAAATGTTCATAAATCAAACATTTTTTTTTCAAAGATAAAATTCCCTTATTATTACAGCTTAATATCATTGCTAATACCCAATCATGGGATCGGGTTTATTTTGGGCTGATTTTGTGTATTCATGTAAAATGTGGAAATTTTCCCTGATGGTGCTATAAAACATTCATTTCTCATCTCCTATCAGGAACTTCAGCAGACACTAATTGACCCTCTGGAAAAAAATGTTTATAAAAATAACAAAGAATTATCAGTAATGAAGGAAATTTCCCCCCGCTACTACCCCACTCCCCACCTCCCCAAGAAAAAGTCATACTGAGAGAGATGATATATTATTTTTAAGTTGATAAGTTAACTCATGGGTCAAAAATTTTAGTGAGCTGACACACATCACTAGAAAGCTTTTTGGAAGAGACAGTGTGTATGTGTTCCCAGATGGGAACTCTCACTTCCACCTAGCAATGTTAGACCATTAGAGAACAGTTTCAGAAATGTACACATTCGTTAAGAAATATTGTACTTTGGTATTTATGAAGAATAGTATGATTCCTAGAAGGGACAAGTTTTTTCACTTTTTGTTCCTAAAAATATAGCTAGGCATGGGCCAATATTATCTGGGATGCTTTTATAACATGGAGAACTAGAGGGTTTCAGCTGTACAGGCACACCACCATCCCAGTGACAATTCTGGCTCAATACAGTGTTATGATGGCTTAGCTATTTCTGAAAAAAATAATTTCCCTAATTTTCCCATCAAAAGAAAATACATATAGCTGTTTTTTCCTTACTTAATAATTTATTTGTATATAAACTCTTTATAAGACCTTAACAAATGAGAATTTTTCCTATAAATTTTCAAGACTGGGGCTTTATAAAAGTTTTTTTTAGTTCTATAACATCACAACTATAACATGACTATAACGCTTTTCAGGTTTGATTTGTGCTATGATCATATCAAAAGATCAGCTTTTAAGTTTCCCCTTATTAATCCCCAATTTCCTGATCCCTTCTTATAGTACTTCCTTCTTCCTGTTGTCTCTCTCCTTACAATAAAAAAATAAATAAATGAATAGCAGATTCTCTGAGCAATTAACAAAAATTTAAAATTGGAATACATGACTTTTGAATAGTGTGTGAATTAAACGTCTTAGCATTTCAATCCATCACAGCTGATAAGTATTTTTTTACCTGAAGTGCTAAAATTTCATCTAGTGTTTGTTTTCTAGCACCAAATAACAAGGAATCAATCCACACAGCCCTCAGATCTTTTCCTATTAAAAAAATCAAGCAACACTTAGCTCTAGTGTTTGCTTTGGATCACTTTAACAGATAATGACCATCTGCAAATTAGGCTCCTGTGCTTTTTGAACTTGGTAAGAGTTTAGTCCTTAGACTATGATGGATAGTTTACTCTAAGCAAGTTAAATATTTAATCTCACTACACAGCAAATGCATAAACAACGAGGAATATACAAATCATTTACTGAATGTTTAGGAGATTCCACATACTTCAGGCTCAGATGGACATTTCCTAAGAAGTACCTAGTCATTAAGAAGGAAGTTATTTAATTCTTGAAACTCATCAGTATATTGATTGCTTTTTTCTAAACCCAACCTAAAATATAGACTGAAATAAAAGTGACAAGAAAACTTTTTATGATATGAAGAAAGATTTTATTTTTTTTTAATCCCTAATGCAAAATCTGATGGTGCTATTGTAGGATGAAAATATTAGGTGTCAGTACAGCTGAATTATCCTGTATGAAATGCCAGTAATTCAAACAAGCCTGACTGGGAACACAGAAGAGAGGAAAGAATAAATGAAAGCAAGTATTGGCCACCTGAAGTACAAAATCAGGTGACCATTGAAGTGGGCTCTGATCAAATTGTGTACGAGATAAAGTTGTATCATGTACATCAACTTTAATTCTCCCTCACTTCTTGTGGTTTCAGAGTTTATTAATTCCTTAGCAATATGATTTTATATGAACAATTAAGTTAGTATATAAGTTCATTATTCATTGATGTTAAAAAAGAGACATACTTTTGGGTAAGTGATCACAGTGGAGTTCCACTGAAATCTGGAAAGCTGTAGGAATTCAGGAAACCTAGTAGCTCCTTGAAATATTATGGCAAACATGTTACAGTAACTTTACTCAGGAAAATATAAACAGTCTTAAGAATGCAATACTGTATGGAGGTCTCTTGCCCCCTCTTCTTTTTCAAATATAACATGCAATACGATTAGTCTTTGACAATCCTGTACCGTTCAAACCTATCTGGAATGTTGTTGTAAGTGTTCTTTCATTCTGTTTCTTTTCCAGGAAATTAGTCTCTTGATGTGTCTTCTTAAGTTTCTTAAATGCAACACAGTAAAAGTTTGGGTTCATTACCATTCGTTTCTGCCCTTTTCTGTGCCTTGTTTCCCTACTAAATTTGGCCAATTATCTTCTTTCCCTATCAAACCTTCAATTGTGGCATAATCCTTTTATGATAACAAACATATTTTGAGCCACATTTCTTTCTGTTAAAAGCCTTAGATACAATATCCGGCCACTTGATTAGACTAGATTCACAATCTAATCACTTGACTGCTCCCTTTTATCTTCCACTTGACTTACTATAACTTTCTTTTCTAATTTCTTTCACTATTCATTTTTCCCCTTTCTAGCTCTTCCAAAGATTTGTTGTCTCTTCTGTGATCTCGTTTCACTGCATACAACAATCACATTCCACGTATTTTCAAGGCCGTATATACCTTGTTCCATTTTAATATCTGAATATGATCTATATTTCTCCAGTCTTGATCTTCTACTATGATCATTCTAAAAATCTGTAATGTCCTTACAATTTTCCAAGCAGCAATATATGTTGTTTCTTACAACACTGAGCTCCCCCTAAACTCACCATTGCTGCGAATGAAAGAAATATTGAAGAGAGGAAAACCAAAGTGTAAGTAACAGAAAAATAATTTTCTATGCTATGTAATTTTATTGAGGCTGCACACTATTTTAAATATGTTCCTTTCTTTTACCTAATTATATACACATTATTCATTTGCCTTACATCTTTAAAAGCAAACCATGTTTTCTTCAGAACAAAAGACAAAAATAATAGTTTCCTAAAATATTTGGAAAGAACACTATCCTGAAAGCCATAAAAATTGTTATTCACAATCTGTGATTTCAATAGACTCACTGTAATGTGTGAGTTTTAAGTGGATGTTACAAAGAGCATTCAAAGATACGAAATTAGACTACTTACTATGTCCTGAAGATATGACAGGCGGTAGATTTGGATGCTAACAAAGAGATCTAGGTTATTATTTAATAATCTCATTTTTTAAAGTCTGTATATATTTGTATGTGAATAAGGGAATAAATTGACAGGAACTCAAAAGAAAAAAAAAAAAAGTAATACTAAATATGCCAAAAGATATGGGATTGAACGAAGAAGGATTAAATATCCTTTTTTTTACTGCATCAATAGTTATTAAAAGAGTGGGATTTGGCAGTCCCAAAAGGACTCACATTAGGACTTAATCTGGGGGGGGAGATGGTTTCAAAATTTTCAGTGTATTTCTCTTTGAGGAACAACCGTGCATCTGACTGAGCAAGGAAAATTACTAGCAGTTTTCTGACTGAACCAAGGTCCGTCTTTTCATAATGTTCTTACATAATAAGGAAATAACATGGCTGTGCTTTTGATCTTTCTGTGTCTCAGGGGAAAAACTGGCATCACACTGTACCCATGTAGACATTGATCCTTGTAAAGTTCTTCTCATAAACAGAGTGCTGGAGGCATTCACCACAGAGTCCATACGGAGGACAGATATATCTCATAAACTGCAATATCCTCTCACAATATCAGAGAGTTGAAAGAAATCTGAAAAATATTAGCAGCTACCAAATACTCACTTGTAAAGATATATTCCTATTGAACATAATGTCAGAATTTTTTGTATTACTTTTAATAGTGGGAGTTACAGATATTAATATCCAAAGAAGAAAATCATTAGATACACATGTTAAGCAAGTTCGTATCCGTGGTGATTTTTCTACCAGTTCTATTGACCCTCCTGAAAAAATCCTTCAGCAGTAATGATTGAGTGCTTGGCATTTCCAAAAACATTTTTTGAAATACATCATTACAGAGCTGTCTAATAGGCAGAACTACATTAGTGTTTTACTGACTAAAAGGTCAGCACTTCTTTTTCAAGATTCTAATATATTACATATCATTTTTGATTGGTGGTGTGGACTGATTGCTTAGAGATATCTAGCTTGTTAGTGGTTTTACTACTGTACAGTGCTTCTGTCAGCTCAGAAGTTCAAAGTAACTGGGAATCTTGCCCACTCTGGTAACCCTGAAGCGACAAGTTGATTTAACTTGAGCACTGTGGCTAAAGACACAAAAGTATTCAATCTATTACAATATTCTAATTGACTTGTATACGATTTCTGTTTATGTGTTCATTCATTCATTATTGCAGACCAAAAGATTATACAAGGTATTTAAATAATTGGTAACTCTGTCAAGCCAACTGCAGCAAAGACCTACCAAAAAAAAAAAAAACTCACAAAAAAAAATGGAATACATTTTCTTGAACGTATAGGTTTTGTTTGGGAAGAGTATCAGAGGGCTGTGGAGACATAGTTTTTTAATAGTATACACACAGATTGACTGTGTAAAAGCAAACTTTATTTTCAAGGATAAAACCAACATTTACAAAAGTTCTGTATTATAAATGACGGTCTGAAAAAATACAGGGTCAGAATTACATGAGAGATAAATGGAAGAGGAGGAAACAAACGTGAGACTAAGGTAAAAATCTTTAGGATTTGTGGGTTCGTGGTCTTGAATATGAAAGGAATAGAAACAGTTTAGTTCTACTGACTACATTCATGTGTAAAACTAAATTCTTATTCATATTCACTTTTGAGTATCTACAATATCTACAGGTCATTGCAGGTGTATTACCTTCTCTGTTACCCTGTAGTAATGTATCTACTGAAAATCTAAGAAACATGCATATATAAAAACAAAAGAATCCAACAGTTTCTTCAGACACATTTGCCGGTTCTTCAATAACTCCCTTCAGTGGCCCGATAAGTTATATATTATTTAAACTGATTTCATTAATTTCCAGTTATTTCTATCCTACTAGAATGAGTGTTTCTGTAGCAAATGTGGTTGTAGAGGGCCGAAATTATTCCAATAATATTTTAAGAATACTTTTCTAAAATATGCTTCGAATGTACAGTCACCACCTCTCTATTTTTATTTAGGAAACGACCCACTGAGACTCTTCTGCTTTGTGGAGACACTTTTATCCTTGATTTTCAGTAAAGTCTATTATACACGTTTGCAACTGAAGTTCCTTCATTGTCCCTTGTCACTTTTATTTCTAATCTTGAGGATTTCATAAGCACCTCTAATATCTTGTATAGATTCGGCATTTCTGTATACTTACTGATTTTGTATTGTAAGCACAATATCCAGATTTATACACATGTTCTGTAACAACCATGGATAATATTTACACAAATATTTAAATTTATTTCAAGAAAACAAATCTGGAAAAAACTAAGGATGGTCATTGTACTACAAATGGATTCTGCTACAAAGACAATGCCTAAAATGAGATCTAACATAGAAAATGGATTGGAGTAGGACTAAATCTCAATCGTCAATGTCTACTGCTTTGGATAATATCACCAAAAAGGACTTAAATGTTGCACAAAAAAAAAAGATAATGACTTAAGTGTGCAAAGAGTTATTTGTGGATCCATATCTGATAGCATTTGTCAACACTAAAGGTAAAGAAAAAAGAAAGAAAAATAAAAAGAGGATAAAACAAACAAACAATAACAAACACAACCAACCAAACCAAACAAAACAAAACCATAAACAAAGCCAAAACCAAAACAAAACAAAGAAGTGGAAATCTCTCCCCAGTGATCAGCTGATAAAAGAAGGAATGGGAGTATTTCCACAGTGTCTGCTTCTGGACATCCTCTCCAGTGCAGCAGGTGATTCTCTGAATACATCTTAACAGAAATCATGTTTTCATCCGGATCTGTTCAGTTGCCTTATGGATTACTTAGGCTCAATACATGAGTATCACTGACTGGAACACACTTTGATCAGGTGCAGATGATGCACATGACAATTAACTATTAAACTTTCCAAATGTATATTATTAGGTAACTTTTACTAGTTATTTAAATAACAAACATTGTCTCAGTTCTTGTTTCCAGAGCATGAAGTTATAAACTAAGATCTATAAAGCAAAGGATGAAAAGTGGGGAAGAGTTGGGGAAGAAAGGTCAATTCTTACATCGGGAACAATTGTTCTCCAAAAGAAACTCTACATACTAGGCATGACAATGATCCATTCAATCTTAAGGTTTGTCTCTGAGAGGCCACAAAGGAAAGAGTGCTTTGGATTACAAATCTGGGATAACCTGTGGAGAAAAAGCAAACAGGAAAGGTGTGTATATACTATTCTAAAGTTAGCAAGCCAGTATATGAGACTAATTGGGAGTAAATGGGAAACAATATCCAGGCATACTATAGAAGTAGTCTATGTATGTGTTGCAGACCTGGTTTCACAACAAAGCATAAAGCTTTTCCTTTCTGTTTCATGGCTCATCTGTCTAGAAAAGTGCCATTTTAGTGGACTTTCCTGCCCTTTTTTCTTTGTCTCTGTCTTCCTCTGTCTTTATTTCTGCTACAGTCTATGTTATTTTAAACTGTTTCTTCACCCTCATTTCCCCGACTTCAAGTACTTCAGTGTTCCAGCTCTTCCTTATTTTCTCTCTTCTCATTTCCTTTGAATTCTTCCCTTCTCCTCACATTTGATATATGTCTCCACATTTTGATCCTCACATTTTTGTGCTATGCTTTGAGTCTTTCTTCTGAAATGCCAAAGATTAGTTTTCTCTTTGCTATTACAAAATCGTGCCTTCTTCTGTTTCCACCTCCCTGCATACTCTTTAGCCCTTCAACCATTTTTATCATCATTCCTCTTCAGCAACCCTGCCCTCAGGCATCCCAGCCTTCTTTCCTTCCAGCCATTGCCTTCTCAAACATATCCCAGTATCTAGGGATGGCACAACTCAGTTTTTGAAGTAAATTGTGGATGTTCATGTTAAAGGAGTAAAAGTCAAGGAAGTTTGGACCTTTATGAGGTGAAAGCGAAGATACCATAGAAATATTGTGAATGTTTCTGGAAGGATAAAATTATACTTTCACTTTTTCAGTCTCCTTTATAGACAGTACAGGAATACAATAAAAAATTTCAGATAAGTTTATTTAAAGAGGAGGAATAATACAGATAATAGATATGTTTGTTATTTAATAAGTAAGTTTTCAGGGTTGAATGTTTTAAAACCTAATGTGTCTCAATGGCCAACTCCCTGAGCCTTTGATCATGTTATTAGGTGAAGATGGAGAAAAAAAGCCAGAGGAATATATGAAAGATGTACTAAGGATGGTCTCTCAAGCAGTCAGTTTAGCTGGCCTAGAGGAATCACTGCAGTATGGGCTACAAAAAAGGAAGAGTTGCTAGGACAAAAGCCAAAAAGGAGACATAACAGGGACATGTCACTCTTCCTAAAGTTTTTCATTAGTGTCCCTTGTATTTAGGCAAGTGTTGCAAAATTATTCTATTACCCCTTCCGCACTCAGAGCCACAGAAGCAGAAATAGCATGAAGGAGATGCTCTGTTGCACAGTATTACAGATTTTTCTCTAATGTTGTACCTTTCAGAAAAAGACAGATATAGGACAGGTTTTGGTTTTAGGTTGGTTGGTTTGGGTTTGGTGGGGGTTTTGTTTGTTTGTTTTGTTGTGTTTATTTTGTTTTGGTTTGTGGTTTGTTGTTGTGTGGGGTTTTTTCATTTGGTTTGGTTTGGTTTGGTTTGTTGTTTTTTTTTTTTTAATTTCCCTTTCAACAACTGTAGTAACCTACTATCCCACTGCAATTTCACCAGGCATGGAATCCATCTCTCTGTATAATTATGCATGCATAATTCTGCACCTAACACTAGAGGCACATTTTTTTTTCCTCTAGTTTTTTTAAAACCCTGTATCCAGCTGATTCTCATTCAGATGCAAATATGAAACCAATCAAACTGGACTGAAAAGCTGTAGGCTACCATTGTCAAACTGAGAAGGAGGTGAAAAGCAGCCCCTTGTTGCAAGTTGTACAGCAAGGGAAACAGTTAAAATATGGTGAGACAGTGTTGTGGTATTTTTCATTATGAAAGGCCACTACTCTGCTAGTTCATCACCATTTTTTTCTGAGAGAACTGAAGAGGGTTGTGTCAGGGAAAGAAAAGTGTTATACAGGAGACAAGAAATACTGCAAAGCATTAGGGAGACAAAGAAAGCATTTAATGACTTCAAAGGAGTTGCATGGATATAACCTGGGGCAGAGTTTGGCTCTGACTGTTTCTATCTGCATTTCACTTCACAGTGTCCAGTTCGCTAAGTGCTGGTCTTACACGGCTGTAAATCCAGAGTATATCTGCTGAAGACTACTGTTCTGAAACCACTGGAGGTAATCCAGATTGATGCTAGTGTAAATGAAATCACATTCTGACCTTATGTACTTGCTCTAACTCATGTATTTTTTTGTGGGGGTTTTTAAGAGTTCTAGATAGTTAAGCTTACTTCACAAAATCCAGCTTCACTGATTTGGTGGACTCACAGTGGTATGCTCCAATATTATTTTCTTTCTTTTGGACTCTCTTAATTTTAAAAGAAGGCAGTCAAAGCTGCTTTAGCCATTTGCATAGAACCAATGTGTCATTCCAAAAAGAGGGCAAACATATCTTCTTTCTGTGTGTTTCATGAGACAAATGTTTATCTTTTGCCGATATTGTTCACGTGTTTAAAACCTTTTTGACATGCAGTTGTCTTTAAAAGGCTGACTTATTTCTCACATTTTTCTCTCAAAATGACCCCCCAGATATTCTTCCAGAAATCCATCTCATTCCAATGGATATTCTCTCTGACAATCACAACTGCATTGCTTGTTGGTCAAGCAACATTATGAAGGAAGCAGATGCAGTGCTGCAAGAATGTACTGCTGCTGTCAACAGCACTCAAGAGCTGAGAGGACAAAAAGCAAAATAAAATGTAACCTTTTACTCCTTAAATATAACTTTTGAAACTAAGTCTCAAATCACTTAAATTCTGTCACTCTGAACAGAAATTATTGACCTATTTGCCAAAGATGGTGGCAAGTTAGATAGAGGAACAGCATCTCTTATTTTGGCAGGAGTAGTAACAGGTAGATCCATCAAGTCACTCCAGAGAAAAGTCAGTGTCAAAGATATCTCCACACTTGCTACTTCCATTACTAATGCTCTCAAAGTGGTTTCACCAGCTTTCAGTGCTGCCACAGCTGCTGTTTCATCTGCTGAATGTTTTATCTCTTTGGCAGCAAGAAACCAGATGATGCTACTTATGCAATTTATATTGCTTGTGACATGTACAATAAATGACAGGCCTTCTTTCCTCCCCATTACTTTTGTTGCTCTGAAGGACTACTCACAATCTGAAGGACCTGTTTCATGTTCATTATTATTAATCTAAATTGCAGTTGCTTCCAGGCAGGTCAATCAGAATCCTGTTGTATTAAGTGTCCCACATAAACAATTTGATTCCTTTCAGAGATTAAACATGAACCTTGGATTTTGAGTCTTCTTTAATGTAACTCTTCTTCTTATATAAAGATTCTTTCAGCTTTGTCTATGTGCCAGTCACCAACTTCACCACTGCTTAGCTGCATTCACTGAATTGTCTTCAGTGAAAAAGCTACTGGACTACATACCTTTTGGAACAGCAGATTTGCTTTCCCTCTCTATTTATAAAGTACCATGCATATGCAGTATTTGAGGCTATATCAACTACCATTGTGAAACACAATTACATGCTGCCATATAATTACTTGATGGATACAGGTTGTTACCCTACTGCTGACACCACAGCTCCTCTCCATTTCTCTGCATTGCAAACATGCAGGTGGAAAATGAGGCAAGGTATTTTTCATGTGGTCTCTGTCCCACAAGTGCAAATATTTTTGCTTTGTTATGGTTATATGTTTTTATTTACCATATAAATATGTATTTTCTTCACAAACATGGCGTTTCTAATTCCATCTTCTTAAACCCCAGTCCAGTCCATTAAATCCAGGGAAGTTAATCCTGAATCACCAGGAGAGTACATTGAGTGATCCATCCTTTTACTATTAATTGTTAATAATTATTAATTGTTAATAATTTAAGAACAATCTCATTCTTTTCTCCAGATACAAAATACATTTACTGACAACTAGAATCACTCTATGAAGGCCAATAGTTTCAAGGTGAGATGTTGTGCTTTCCAAAGACTAACTAGAATCTCTAAGTACCTGAGAGACATTTTCATTTCTGAAATAACCAACCTGCACCACACCATTTCAGTGGTTGATGCCCACAAAAGATGTGTATATGCTTCAGAGGTATGAGAAAACAGACAATTCCAACTATCTCCCCATTTTCTTAGTGGGTAAAGAAAACACACTGTGTATCATCTGTCTGAGGTATGTAAAAAACAAAGCTAGAATTCCAAGGTTATTTACATAAAATGTTTACAACCCAAAATCATAGCATATTTGTCAACTCTCAACTACATAATTTGTATCAAAAAAAGTTGGATGATAGGACTGGCAACATGAGATACTCACTAAGTCAAAGTCTGGTTTATTATATTATCTGACTAGAAAAGTTGACCTACAAACACAGACTCTGCCACAGAAAATACAAAAACTGAACTACTGAGAAACACAGCACCGTAGGGAATCTCACTAATCTTAGAATAAACAAGAAAGTAGAATGCTATGCTATGTATTTTGTTAAAAATCACATTTGTATTACATCTGCTTGACCCCTGCGACATGAATCTTATCTATGCAAATGAAAATGGTTTCCCTTGTGTTCATTATATCAATGTGCGGTATTTTTTCTTGGTACTTTTTATGTGTTAAATATTTAAGCTCACATACTGAGGGCCTGAAAGTTAAATCAGATAAGATTTGTAATGTTTTTGTGTTTCTCCCATCCACATCATTGGAGCAATGTATTAAATGCCCTTGAGTTAACTTACCTTTTTATGCAGCTAAACTCTATCTTGTATAGTCTCAGCCAGCTTCTGATTGGTACAGTCACTGACAGCAAAACAGGTACTTTCTTATAATCTTTTTTTCAACAAAATGCACATCAAGACTATTTCATTATGTAGCAGCTGACATACTACTTTAATTTAGTTATATTCCTGCAAAAACAAATTTATTGAAAAATAGATCAAATTTTTAATTTATTTTCTCTGCGGTCTATGAAAATTATCTCCTTACAGTTCAAATGTCTAACAAACGACCTCAATATCTGATTGAAATATTTGTATACTTTCAAAGTAGGATTTAATCTTGTTGTAATTTGAATGTGATAAACAGGGAATCTAAGTAATTTTTTGATCCATCAGCTTACTCACTACAACTTCAGAAGTTCAGTTGAACTAAGAGTCTTATTTTACTGTTATATATAAAATATTTTTTCAAGTTTTCCACAATTTTATTTATCACTGAGTGGGAATGGAAAATGAGGCTCTCTAAACAGGATGATGAAATTTTAAGTTATTAAATGAGACTTAATAAGTTTAGATACTCTACAAGATAACTATAGGTGAATAGGAAATTTTGATTGGAAATTGTATTCATTCTCTGTATGAGCAGTTAGACACCTGAAATGAAGTTTATCTCAGCATAGTGCAGGTTTATGTTACAGGTGGTAAGTAGCCTGCAGTACAGATTCCACCTTCCACCACAGCTAACTTGTTAATTGGGGCTGAATTTTTTCCTATATTTCCATTAGGCATCGTTTAGGCAAAATCTCCATAGTGTCATGTCCACCACATATATACCAAAGCCTTCTCACATGTGTTTAGCAAGATCTTTTCCTTTCCTCCTGAATCTGAGCTCTGAATCAAAACTGAATGAGGTTTGCAAGGGAGCTGGTCCCAAACGTTAAGGATCCAGAAGAGCAAATTCTTCAGTTCAATCTCATTTTTTTAAAAAAATGAGAAAACACCGTTTTTCCTTGACTTAAAATTAGTGGGTAAAATTAGTGAATTAGTGTGTAAAAGAAATGTTTTAGTTCCACAATTATTCATTATTACAGACCTTCACCTTACCACAATACTACTGATCTTAACATGTGCCAAAAGACACAGACACAAATTAAACTTCTTAGCTAAATTAACCTGACATCTCAGAGCTTGACATTCACTATGCAATGGAGACACACTCTGCATTTGAAATGATCATACAGTGAACTGCACAGAATCCCTAGAGTGATAGGGCTTTCTCCTTTTCTTTGCATGTCTTTTGTGTTATATATGGGCTGGGTTCTAAGTGCTCCTCTCACTGGAAATTATGAAGATTGCCTTTATACACACTTGAATAGAAACAAAGGTCTGTAATTATCTTTGCCTTTACAATGTTCAAGCATTTTTGGTCACAGAAAAATACTGCTCAAGACAACCCAATATTTTCTGAAAAGACCAGGGAGAGACACCAGTTAACAGCACAAGTTCAACACCACCTGCTTAGTTGTGTCAACAAGCTAAACCACTTAATCTAAAGAAATATCATACTGATCAAAAGTAAATTTTCTTTTTAATAGAAATGTCAGATAAAATTTGACCAACAGCTTGAAAGGGGCCAAGATTAACACTATACAAACAATTCCAGATATGTAAGTTCACCCGCTTTCTGAAAATGCCAGTGCACTTCCAGTCTATTCTACTCTAGTTTTATATTTAACTAATCTTATACTCAGAAGTCGTCCAAATCTTTTATGTGATTATTTCACATTGTACACGCAGAAAACATGGAGAGGAATGTAATATGTCCCTTTTGTCCAGTCCATATTTCAGGGCTTACTAGGAAAACATCTTGGAAGCGATCAGTGTCACTTTTTGGCTTTCCACTATGCCTAAACTAGCATTTCATAAGTGAATGATGTCATTCAAAAACGCATTGGTGACCAGCCTTGAAGACAACGTGGATTAAATTAATTATGCATCTCATCACATTGGTGCCAGAATAAGTACAGAATGGCTTCCTACTGACAAAAGATTTTCTTTCACGTTACATGCTTCCCTACATGTCAAATAGTCAAGAATGCCAAGCAAAAATTTCCCCCAAATTCTTCTAGTTTTCTTTTTTAGCCATTCCAATTAGAATGATAAGGTGAGGAAAAGTAAACCCAAAACTTTTCTTTAAGCTTTGGAAATTTATTCTGTGATTTTCTCAAAAGTCACCACAATTGTGTTTTGCTTTGTTTGTTTGTTTTTTATTTTCTTTCAGTTTTTTGTCTGTTTTTTTGTTTTGTAACTTCTGTTCTTTCCAGTTTTAGATGACATGGAAATATAATATATCATGTAAAGTTCTGTACAATTACATTTGATCACAGGATCAACATTGCCCCTTGCAATCTCATAGTAATGTATGTAGATGGGTAAGATTTTAAGATATCTGACTATAGGTATGAGACTATAACTTCTGCTCTGATAGAATGATGGCTTAATGGCTATAATTTTTGTTTCTGTTCAGCATTTTAAATACTTAAAATCTGAGTTTCCCTTACTGTACCCAGACTTCTTATGCTTAAAAAATGTCTTTTTTAATTAAAGTTCTTCATAATTGAATCTTGAAGACTAAAAATACATCTTTATAATAGAGCATTTTCCCCATCTGCAAATTCCTTGTCCAAGAAAGTCTGTTAATGACATACAAACTCTATTGGTCCCTGCCCTACAAATAGATACAGAAGCAGATAATTACAGCCACAGGAAATGTGTGGAGGCCCTACATTTTTGGATAGGGTTTCCGGATCTTAGACCAGAAATCAGCTGCTAATTTAAGGTGTAATATGGTCTACATTGAGTTATATTTTGATCAGTGCAGCCAGTTTACACAATATCAAATCTCATGTATTCATTTATAAACATCTTCCTGATGCTGAACTTTCCTCTCCTCCAGTCCCCATGTAGCAATGATATCAGCACCTACTTTATTACAGCTAGATTGTCTGCAGCTTACTTTGTGTTTATTATGCATGGTGTATACCTTGCTGGCTCTCAAATGGGAATCCTAATTTCAATATGAGTGTCCAGAGGCTTGAAATAGAGGTATACAGGTAAGGGGAATTTTTATGATAAGAATATCCACTTACCCCCTTAAGCAAATGTGATAATTTTTATTCCATCGTAAACCCACTTTCATACTTGCCTGTATATATCCGAGATTTTTAATAAGTGCTAAAAGTTGCCAAGAAGGAATAAAACTTGAAGTTGTGAAAATAAAGTTGGAAAGAAAACAGATTAATTTTAATTCGTAAAACTTAAGTAAATCAAATATCAATTTGTGAATCATACAATGCATAGTCTTGCTGCACAGAAGGCCATGTGGAGCTGTGAGAGGCAACGTGCTTAACTTTTAAATCAGAAACATGCAATGATCCTAAAACATTTAAAACATAATTGGGGAAGACTTTAAAGGTTAAGGACTGCGTCCTAAGGTTCACTGTAATGAAAGGTCTATCAACAAAGGGAAAAAAAAATACAGCTCTGAAAGAGAAAAAAAAAAAATGGAAATAAACAATCCAACTAAGAACAAGTTTGAAAGGTATTAAGTTATGTAAAGCAGCTGATCAATCCTGACTTTTGGTTTCCTTCCTCAAAAAAAAAAAAAAGAAGACTACAATAAGGCATGAGTATCCCACTTGAATTTAGACTGCTAAAAGTACAAAGTCATTGAGCTTTAAAAAGCACTGCAAGTATTTGAGCTTCTAAAGAAACCAAGACATTTCCCTTCCTGGAGAGTTTATTGGCACAAACAGGACAAAAGTATGAAGGAGACTTGAGGGGAGAACTGAAGGAATGAACAGGGAAAACATCTGTGGGAAAAAGTCTTTGTAGAAGAAGATTTTACATCTACTGGGATATTGTTTGAAGTAAAGTTGAAGGGACTGTATGCACTTAAAAAGTGGTAGATGACAGCAAGGGAGAGATTTATACACAAAAACATGTGATAGATATTACAGGGGCAAAATTAAGTACTTACAAGTACAAAAGGAGATAACTCAACAATATTTTCAGCCCTAGTTCTTTTCCCTTGAGGATATGCATTATGACACAGGCTTTTAATACATAATTGCAGACTGGATTTTTTCTGTGCAGGACCCCTACCCCATTGAGTGAACAGAATGGATGGTGATCAATTAAAAAAGAACAGCTATTCAATGTTTTGTTTTACCCTCATTGTTCATTTTGTGGACTTAAGCCTTATCTACTGCACACTATTCAAAGGCTGCAATGAAGACAGAATTATTAATTTCCTCATGGGCTTTTCTCTGGCACTCGGCACTGTGATGTTCCACAAGTATTAATTTATCTTCACAAAGTGCAGTGTGATGTGAAGGGTTACTGTTATCCCCACATTACAGATAGCAAGCTGAACCAGTGAGACAGTGAGAACTTCTGCTTATTTACAGTACACAATTTAAGATTTAACAACTGATTTCTCAAATTACATAAAGTAGCACCTAGCATGTACAGGACAATATTCCCATAGACTTCAGTCATATCTGAGCATGGTCAGAACAACTCAAACCAACAGAAACCAGAGAAGGGAGAATACTGATTAGCTGCTTCTATTATAACACCAAATTGACCTTAGCAGCAGAGACAAAATCCAAATTTCTGTTTCGTTCACATCATGACTTTGGTGATAAAGAGATAGGTCATATGAAAAACACCCCACATTCACAATTGCCAGTAGATCCAGAAAATGTTCTGAATAAAGCATGGAGGCCAATGGAAGATGCACTAAGTGGCCATTGAATGAAAGTGACTATGCATATGCAAGAGAATTTGGAACTGAAGGTTAGAAGGTTATGTGTCATTCTGCAATTTTATAATGCTACAGAAATTCTTTGTAAAGTAGGGCATGTGACTGTTTCTGTGTTATTTCCTGTACTTTTAAATTTAAAAAGGAAACAAACAGAACTTCTATTACATCATGCTATTGTATTTTACTTTGGCAAGTCTAGGAGGTTTGCATGCATGGTCTTTGGATACTTCCACTCATGGTATATGTGCTGGCAACAGCAGGATGTCTAAGAAGCTAGCATTAGAGAAATGAGGATAGGATGACCATACAGAGGGATCTGGACCAGCTGGATCATTGGGCTGAGGCCAACTGTATGAGGTTTAACAAGGCCGAGTGCCGAGTCCTACACTTGGGTCACAACAATCCCAGGCAGTGCTACAGGCTTGGGGAATAGTGGCTGGAAAGCTGCCTGGCAGAAAGGGATCTGGGGGTGTTGACTGACAGCCAGCTGAGTATGAGCCAGCAGTGTGTCCAGGTGTCCAAAAAGGACAACAGCATCCTGGCTTGTATCAGGAACAGTGTGGCCAGCAGGACTAAAGAAATGATAGTGCCACTGTACTCAGCACTGGTGAGGCCGCACCTTGAATACTGTGTTCAGTTTTAGGCCCCTCATCATAAGAAGGACATTGAGGTGCTGGAGAGAGTGCAGAGGAGGACAACAAAGCTGTTGAGGGGTCTGGAGCACCAGGATCATACAGGATGTGGGCTTCAGATCTGTGGTCAGCTTTAGAGAAGATGTCAGCCATCACTACAAAACCCTACTTCATCCCTTCAGCCTTGGACTGGAAAACGATAATTTTTGCTATGATTATCAGATGTTCTGGGGGGCTGGACCAAACTGATTAAGAACGGAATATTCTTAGACATAGCATTTAAATTTTCATATATATCTGTGGACTGTTTGTAAGCCAGAGTCTTGATTTATAAAAATTAAAATCAAATTTAATCTAAATTAGGACCAATCAACAGGGAAAATTTAATTTAAATTATTGAAGGCTGATGAAAAATTACAGTTGAAAAGATCTTTTTATGAGAAAATCATACATAAAATAGCGCTCCCCATTCTGATTTTAATACACTTTAAAGGGTAAAAGAAGTAGAGATAGAAACATTGCAGGGATTAATCAAGTCTAAGATATAATAAGCAAACGTGTGGTGATAGTTCTGGACAATTTCCAAAATATACATTATTGTAAATCAAGAAATTATTTTAGTGCAACCTGAATACTAATATATTTTCTGTAATCAAATAGCAAAATATCAATAATGTAGTGGCAAATTTGTGTCCTCTTTGTTGTAATACCATGTTTAAAGGAAAGATTTTTCTGCTTTCCCTATGAACTAAGGATTATCAGACAGGGTTTGAATATTACAAAACTGAAAGTATGCATGGGAGCAAGATATGATAGTAAGGATTTTGTTTTGTTTTGTTTTAATGAGTATGAATCTACATGCTGTTGCCCACACACAATTAGAAAAACTCAAAACCAAACCAAACCAAAAAATGGCAACAACAAGAAAAACGACCACCCTAGCAATATCTTTCCAATTGTTTAAAGACAGGAAATGATTAAAGAACATCTACAAGGTCTTTTCAAAGTAAGTAAGTATAAATTCAGACTGATAATTTTATATTTTTTCTAGAATATTCATTAGTACTTGAATTCCACTGTACAAGGTCATGCATCCAACTGCCTTTCATACTGCCCACTTTTTACTCTGAATAGCAACAAAGCTGAGTACCAGTGTATTTCTAATCACATCATAAAACCATGTAACAGGGGAATGACCAAAGTGTATCCCATTTTTAAAACACATGGGTGAAATTTAGTACATTATAAAAAGCAAAATATGAAAGCCAGGTATATTTATAGCAGCTTTTCTTTGGATGAGGTGCTTTCAGGTGAATATATCCTGTCCTTGTGGCTTTTACTTTCTCCCTTGTACACATAAGAGTCTAATTTTTTTTTTTAATCTCACAAGTACATTGCAATGATGAGAAGCAATACCATAGTCAGCTCAGATGTAATCAGAAGATATTTTTGAAGGTGAAACTGGCAATGAGAAAGTAGAGGTTAACTGCAGGACTCGGCTCTGCTGGCACTGGTGAACACCTGAGAATGGGAGACTCATTTTTATCAGTAAACTTCAGTGTGGGGTCAAAAGTAAGAGAGGAACTCATTCACTTAAAACTCTTTTCATTCTAAATGTAGATACCATTGATCTTCAAAACTTCCAGGGACTAATCATCACTCAAAATCCAGTCTCTAAAATAACTGCTTCACATAAAAAAGAAGATGAGCACTTAGAAACACTGTGTAAGTGATTTACTTCATTAGATAAAATATTCAACAGAATCCTCAGGCCATCTGTGTCCTGGCACAGGAGCTGAAAATTGAAGGCCATGTTTTCAGCAGTTGCTCCAGAAGTGCCCTGATAACTACTTAACTTCTGCTGGTGAAATCCTAAGACATCCTCACAGCCCGCCTGTTCTTCCAGCTCTACTGAACTCTCCATATTCTGTGATACTTGAAGAGACAAAGAGTAACTTAGACTGAGAAGGGGAACGAACATACACTCCTTCTATGAGTTCAGACTCCACTTTGTGCACAGGAGATCACTTCAAATACATTGCACCATTTTGTCAGTTTTTACTGAAAAAATCTCCTGCTGAGGTCAAAAGTAAGAAAGATTTGGGATGCCAAGATATGTTTTTCCTCACCAGATAAGGAAGAGACTCGGACTTCCATCCTGTCTTCAGTTTAGCTTTAAATGAAGAGGATCAATGAAAGGCATCTAAGCTTCATTCTAAAACAATCACTAAAGTACACAATTTTTATTTATTGATGAAATAGCTTCCATCTGAAGAAACAATTGAGTAGGGATTTTAATTAAATTAGTTCAGCTCATCCTTTGGTGGACAAAGCATCATATACAGGTTTGCCTGTGTGCCGGCCATGCTTTTCAAATTAGGGTACAGGCTGTCCACCCTATATTTCTTCCTATATGGAAGGTTTATGAATCACATACTAGAGAAAATATCCATAGAGGCTAATGGTGGAATGTCCTCCCTGTATTTCTGTGGTTTGAAGAACCACCAGTTCTGCAATTTGCATCATGGTAGCATCTGTGAACCAAAGCAAGACAAGACTCAGCTGCGACACAATATGTGATTCAGAGGTAGTCTTAGTAAAGATAAGCAAGATATTTGTTATATTTTTTACCACCTACTTATATTCCATATTGAATCAATGATGATGAGATATTTTGAGAAGTGGTATTATCTAATACAGTTATCCCATGCTTCTCTGATGGCTAAAAGCACTAAGAAGACAGATTCAAATTTCATTTTGGAATTGGAAAACCACTAGAAGAGTCTTCCTTCTTCCACACATCAGGAATTTGAGATCTCCTTCTGTATACAATTTTAAAGAGCAGCATTTCTCTTCTCGTGAAGGGAGTTTACAAATACAGAACAAAAGCAAAACAAAACAAGGAAACAAACAGAAACAACAACAACCAAACACACACACACACAAAAAAAAAGAGAATAAGGGATTGCAGGCTTCATTTATTACTCCACAAAGAATTGCGTTGACTGCTTTTACTGAACAAAACTCCCTTTGCACTCCTCATATATTTCTAGAGGAAAGGTGCAGGACCTCACAGTAGTTTGAATATGTCAGAAAAAAAACTTTAGGGTTTTTATCAAGAACCAACTTTGTTGGGATATTTGGTATCTAAAACACTTCATTCCATATTTATGTAGTTATTAAGTCACCATCACTTTCTTTTTGACCATAACCATTTCATAACAATGAAATTGTCTGTTTCTGTCATGGGTTTAGGAGTTTTAATTCAGTAACAAGGGACTCTAAGAAACCTTATGAGTTATCAAGAAGTTGTACCAAACATATTTTATAATCCTGTATAACTGTCAATTTTCAACTTGGGTTGAAAGTTAGTTTCAACTTGGGTTGGGAAACTCATGGGTTTCTTTCTTCCACTAGATCTTTAATTTTTACTGTCTTTTTTTTCTAATAGCCAACCTAAATATATTTCAGATTAATTATAATTGTTTCTATATCAACATTGTATTTTAGTTTACATATTTTTCCCTGCCTGATATTCCTTTGATACATTAACCTAAAGCAAGTATTTTCCCTTCAGACCTGGTTTCTTAGGTTAAATAAGTTGATCTTGCCTCCTTTCTTTGGGTAAACATGCTTTTCCCCCTGACACCTCAGTCATTCTTTAAACATGCTTCAGTTTGAATTAATCTTACTTAGCACAAACAGTTAGAATTTTGCATAATATTTCAGGGATGTTCCACCAGTGATCTATGAGTTAGAAATAATACTTTCCTTTTCTAGTAGCAGCACCATGCCTGATAATTTTGCAAGACTACATGTGCCTTTTTCACAGCATTCTCATTCTGGTGACTCTGTCACCCTGTGCCTAACTAGCACTCAAGATTTTCTGCATTATGTTTCCAGAGGACTATGCCCTGACCCTAGGCAATGCCTTCCATTGTCATGCCTAAATCAGATTCTATTAGTGCAACTCTACTTCTGGTATGAAAGTCAATACAAATGTGTTTTTTTTATTTACTGAATTAAAAAATAAAAAATAGACGTGATTTCCTCTATCTCGAAAACCAGCTTTCTGATAAATTAGACCTATTGAGTTAGTTTGGTTTGTGAACTTCATATAAACAATGTTGTATTTTAATCTGTTTTTCATGTCCCCTTTCATTTCATGCAAAATGTTGCAAAAAATATTAACATTTTGGAGCAAAATAAAGAGCACGTAGTTTCCAGATTGTTTCAATCCTTCTTTTAAAAATAAATACTGAATTCACTGTTTTGTAGTCATATAAGAACTTCACTTTTGAATATTTCCTTCCTAATAGACATGTAATTTAGTCTGCTAGTTGTTTCAGAAATGTACAGTAGAGATTTGTTTTATTTATCCTAGCTAGAGCAAGCTAAATAGTTTGAATTTTGTTTTGATTTTTGAAAGAGTAATTTCCATACAGTCATTCTCCTTTCCTATTAAAAATATTTTTTGATCAGCATCACAGTTTTACCCATATTGAGACAAATACCTACTTATCTGAGAGTCACATTTAGATTCCCTTAATACCAATAGCATCATCATTTTGGCATTTATATCTTTCCTTGGACTAATTTTATTTATATGACTGCAGTGTCTTTTAATATTTCTATACTCTCTCTTGCAAAGCTTAGGTCTCTTTCACTTTTGGCAGTTCTGCAAATTTTGATCTTCAAGGTGTAATGTTCTTTCTGATTATTACTTTTTTTCCATTTTGTAGAATCTTGATTCACTCTTAATAGTCTTTTCAAGAAGTTTATTATATTGAAAGTCTTCCATAAATTAATTGTTGTTTTGTTTTATTAAGACACAGTTCAAGATTTTTTTTTTATACTGATGACCTGAGGAAACTTCTGCATCCTTTACATCCAGTAACATTCATTTCAATTGTCTTAATAAAAGAAAAAGCAGAAGCAGGGTGATTTGGTTTTTTTGTTGTTTTTGTTTGTTTGTTGTTTTGTTTTGGTTTGGTTTGGTTTTGTTTTTGTTTGTGTCAAAATATGCCTTGCCAAGTGAAAAACAAATAAACTACTGGTCATTTTTTGTTCATACTTCCATTTACTTTATATTTGCTCAATGTTTTTATGTTATTTGACAAATCTGAAGATCTGAAGTTTCTACATCTTCTCGGTTTAAGTGACTCTTTGGTGGGGAAACAGGTGGGAAGCCACAGCTAGAAATTTCTGGATCTCACTATTATTCCCCATGACATTAGTGTATAAACATGTAATTTTTATTTGCTTTTATCCAAATTTTCAGCTGATTAGGCATGTCCATTTCGCTAGGTAAAATATCTATGTAACTTTCTTTTTTTCATTTACATCTTCATACACTCTTTTCTTCATATATTTCAGTCTCATTTGACTGCCCCTATAGAATTTAACCAGCTTTTTAGTTTCCTTGGACTTTTTGTTCTCCCAGATTTCTTAGTGTAAAGCTTAGTCAGATCTGTTCATTTTAATGAGTATTCCATACTTACTGTGATCATTTTACATGAGCAAACATCACAAACTTCTTGAACCATTTGTCAATCTTCATTATCTTGCTGTATTTTCACCCTTTTTTGTTATGGGCTGAAAAAAATTCCTCCAGTGACTGCTTAAGCCTTTTTGGAGCACTTACCTTTAGATATCATAATTATTGTTGATCCATTATAGTGGGCATTTGCTAATACAATTTCTCCTAACACAAAGCACAAATGGGAATTTATTGCCTGCTCACTTCAGGAGCTTCTTTGCCCTACTATGTAGTCCTACTTTTTGGGGGAGTACAAACTTCAGTTCCCTTGGTCTAGTCTCTTAAATTATCCTTCAATCTTTTCTAAGAAACACCATTATCATATAGATCCGCCTCCTTCTGATATAGGAGCGAATCTGAGGTCAGCTTCCTTTGATTATAGTCTTTGTCTCTATATTGATCATTTCATATTCCCCACAAGCTGCTATATATCACCCTTATTCCTCCCCAAGATCCACCTCCTCATTAGTCTTCTTCAGCTACTGTTTCTTCCATCAGGTCTTCAAATCTCCACCTACATGACCTCATTATCTTTATCTAAGTCCCTGATTCTCATATTTGCCTATCAGTAGGTAGGCCACACCTCAATATTTTTCTCTCGTGAAATATCTTTCTCATATGTTATTTCTATACAGTTTTATACTTTATACATTTATACTTCGTGTTTTTTATTGTATTAATATTAATGAAACAATATTAAATGTCAATATTTATAAAATCACCTATTTCCCTAAATTATTTCACTGTTTTAATGATATAGCTGGCTGCTTACCTCATGTTGAATTACTGTACAGTCTAATTTTCTAATTTTATTGTGATAGAAATTCATAGTCTATAGGATAATATATGTCTGTAATTTTTTTAAAAAAAGTTAAATGCTGAACCATCCCAGATTTTCCTAAGTGTCTTCCAGGTGAGCTGGTTCACATTTGGTATTTAATGTCAGGACCCCTAAGTACAGTCAGTGTAACAAAACCAGCACTAACTACTGCACTCAAAACATTAGTTTTTAAAAGCAAAATGGTATTTCTTGAAAACATAATTTTACAGATTACATAGATACCTGGTTTTTACATACTGCATTGTATAAAATAATGGTATTTCCTTAATTATTTTACACTTCTAATTTCACTTTTAGCCATATACTGAAATGATTCTTTGTGATTTACACACCAGCTCTCCATTTGACCATCCATTTGGTCATCTATGTGTTCTGGAGAATGTTGCCAACATATAATTGCATCTTACTATATTTCTCAGCCTTTGTTCATTTCTTTCAGACATTTGTTTCTATACCCATTATTTCTAGCTCCATCTATTTACCATAATATCATAGAACGTTTTGAGTGGGAAGGGACCTTAAACATCACCTTGTTCCAACCGTAATGTCAAGGGCGGAGACACCCACCACTAGACCTGATGGCTAAAAGCCCCGTCTAACTTGGCCTTGAACACTTGCAGGGATGGGGCAACCACATCTCCTCTGGGCAATCTTTTCCAGTGTTCCACCCACCACCCTCATGTTGAAGAATTTCTTCCTTATATCTGATTGAAAACTATCCTCTTTCAGTTTAAAGCTGTTACCCCTTCTCCTATCACTACACGCTCTTGTAAAAAGTCCCTCTCCAGCTTTGTTGTAGGCCTCCTTTGGATACTGGAAGGCTGATATAGGGTCTCCCCAGAGCCTTCTCTTCTCCAGGATGAACTCCAACTCTCTCAGCTTGTCATCATAAGAGAGGTGCTCCAGTTCCCTGATCATGTTGGTGGCCTTCCTCTGGACTCACTCCAACAGGTCCAAGTGTGTCTTGTATCGTGGGCTCCAAAACTGAATACAGTACTCCAGGTGGTGTGCCATGAGACTGGAGTAGAGTGGGAGAATCACCTTCCTTGATCTGCTGGCTATGCTTCTTTTGATGCAGCCCAGGATACAATTGGCTTTCTGGGCTGCAAGAGCACATTGCTAGGTCAGGTTGCGCTTTTCATCAACCAATAGAGTCCTTCCTCTCAGGGCTGCTCTCAGTTCATTCCCCACCGAGCCTGTATTTGTGCTTGGGATCTCCCTGATCCATATGCAGGATCTTGCACTTGGCATTGTTGAACTTCATGAAGTTTGCACGGGCCCACCTCTCGAATCTGTCAAGCTTGTCTCTCTGGATGTCATGCCTTCCCTCCAGCGTGTCCCTCCAGTATGTTCATTTATGTTCATTTATATTCCATCTCCATCCACATCCGCTAATTCCTCTAGCTTTGTGGACTTTTTCCCCCCAATGTCACAAAAAAGGCAAATACACATTCATGGTTATATCTGCATAGTTTTCATTATACTGACTGAACTCTGATGCCTCTCAACAGCCCATTGAAGACTGAGAGAAAATGCTATGTCCACTGTTAAAGTCAGGCTTTACATTGTATAACTACCAGACTATAGAAATATGTTTTCTATATTTTCCCTTGTATTCAAGTCCTCTTCCACACAAATGAGTATTTGATCAAACCATTCAGTATAGATCTTTTCCGATAAAAAAGACTATGTGACATGTTCAACACCACAAGCTTTGTGTTCAAAGCAACTGTGTGGAATTGTGTGGTACCATCTGTATTGTATTCCAACATCTCAGGGAAAAGAAGAAAGTGAAATAAAATATTCCTGATCAAAAACAATGAACTGTGGGACAGAAGTTGGCACCATCATTATCACTACTAATCCAAGGTTGTTTTGAAGCCTGGAACTGGTGCTTAAATACAGAGGATAGTAAACTGCTGTGAATTACAAGCGGAGAAAAGCTCTTCACTTCTGACCAGAAGTTGTTTCCTAGATTTGACTGATTTACAGACACACCTTCAGAACTTCTTGTTGGAAAGCATAGATATCCCTATATTCAGAATGCTATTTTTTATAGTTTTTCTTATATATTTAATTACCACTCTAGGCACTTTGTATTAATGCTTAAAAGGTGCTACAATACTTAGCTGTGTAATACCTAAATCCTTTTGTGCATTCAGTTCTTATCATTAAAATCATATATTACTTGCTTGCATGAAGTGTACCCACTAAAATCAATTAAGCTGATCTTTTGATCACTTCCCTACCACTACAGCACCATTATAGACTTACAGGGCAAAATCATCAACTGATTTCAGTGGAGCTATGCCTGTCCATAGTAGCTGAAAATCAGCCTATAACTCCCAAATGAAATTGTGAACAGAGTTCCAATGAAAAATTTCTTCTCAAAGAAGCTTTATAAGAAGTTTTCATCTTAGAAATATATAAAGAATTAAATGATATAATATGAACAGAATAGGTTAGTCAAACCCCCACGACAGTTAGCTTTGCAAGGTATCTGTCATTCAGAATTCGTTCCTCAAAGGTTTCCTCATGGCATTCATTATCTTTATGCTATAATAGTATCTAGCATAAATTCAGTGTAGCTTCACAGCTCCGCCATAATACCAATAATAAGACTAAAATATACAGTAAACTAGTAGAGGGTGTACTTTAAAGAAGCGTTTTTTTGTCTTAAGCATCCACTTTAAAATATTCCTGGGGATTGCCGTACAGCTTTATTTGACATTTGACATTTATTTAAAGACCAGATCTACTAAATAGCCATTTTTCTTCATCCCTGGAGTTGTTACTAAAGACATTTGCCTATATAATTTCCTGAGTAATAAATAACGTTAAAGACTTAAAATAAAGGGATTTATTGTGGCTATTTGGCTATATAAGTGCATGCTAGAGAGGGGCAAACCAAGAACATTCCCTAGTTCTCTGTGATCATTTTGGAAATAACTGCACTATATTCTTTAATAAGATGCACTAAGTTCAGCTTTCCCTGTTGGCTCAGGTTTTCTGACCAAGGTGAGAAGGACTAAAGATACTGTTGTCTGCTTGTTCATTTAACCATGTTCAGAGCCTAGAGGAATGCAGTAGTGCTGCTACCAGCAGGTACTCTTCATCCTTATGGCCCAAGTAATTCTGTATTCTCTTCCTCTCTCAAACTTCCTCGTGTATCCATCCATGTTCATACATAGTCTGGGCAAGTTATATTTAGGACCTTGAAGTACCTAATAATGTTTTACCAAACTTTGCCACAGTTTTGAACTGAAAAGCTTGTATTTGTTCTTATTTTTAAGATAAAACTCACCACATAATGTCATAACTCCTTTTCCTTACTAACCTCTGCATATCAAGTTCTTCCTTTATTATGGGACTTGAAGTTGCAAGTGTCCTGCTAATATGTGCTCTTCTCAGAATTATATCAACATGTCATTTCTAGTAGGAAATGCTGACAATCTTGTCAAGCTTAAACATTCCACCTCTCTGAAGTACCATATAATACGCTGTCCCTCAGCAGTAGTTGAGATAATACACAAAATCACTCCAAATTAACCTGGGTTGCACCAGTGCTTTATCACTGAATTGATGTGACACAAATACACTGCTGTGCAACTAGAACAAAATATTGAGGAATCATACCAAATGCTTTAAACAGTGATGCAGCTGTCATTTAGATTTTGGGGTGGTTTTTTTTGGCTTTTTTTCTTTTTTCTTGTGGGATTATTAGGACACTGTCTTTTTATAAAGAATTGTCTCAGTACCCAGCAACTTGTACTGGATTTTATTTTATCTTATAATCATATGTTAATCCCAACTGTTTCTTCTATCTCCATATTTTCAAAAGTATAATTTAGCTTTTTCAGATAAAAAGAAGAAACTTTACAGCAAGCAAGATTAAAGCACCTTCAGTATTATACTCTACAAAGGATGTTGTGGAGAAAGGTTGATGTTGCCAAACTAAAGCACACAGAGTAAGGTTTTAACTGAGAAAGCTTTCTACTACTAAATGCAGTAACTTACATGAATGTCAGCAGAAGCTTACATATAGAACATCCTACTGGCTGCTTTCACCAAGATCTGCATGGGTTTTGATTTTGACCTGAAATTTCAACTTAGGGGTAAGAAATGCTTTTGAAATTAATATTTTGTTAAAACTGATTTGTTAAATCAAATACTAAAGAAAATATTTAATATCAATTAATTAAACAACAGAATAAGATATTAGTTTCTAAACCAGATGTTCTTTTGTGAGCATCTTTAGAGCACAGGACGATCACATCAACTCATTCAGTCATTCTTACTATGGCACATCTCTGTATTTCCTTCCAGAAGGATAGTTTAAGGTTTGAAAAACCTTTTCCTTCACAGAATGAACAGGGACACAGGAAGTCTAATACATCTCCCATTGAAAAATAGCATTCCTAGTAATGAGATAAGTGGTTGATCTTTGAGAACTGGCCGTATTTCTGTAGTGAAAAAATATTTAAACCTTTAGAAGGAAGGAAGGGACAGGTTTGGTGGCAGATTTTTTCCTTCCTATCATCAGTTTTCACTACCCTTTTCTCCGCTGAGTGCCCAGCTGTTGTGTCTGTAGCTGATGACAAGACAAAGTAAGGCATGAACCATTCCAAAGCAACAGCATATCTTAAAGTACCAGAAAAAGGGAAAAAGTACATATTATAAGCATGTTGTTCTGTACATCCCATGACAACCATGTCTTGCCACAGAAACAAGCTAAGAGACTTTGCAGAGCTAATAAATGTTGGTTTTATTAGAGGACCTTTCCAAAGTCAGCTTGGAAAGATTACAACTCCATGTTAATTCCTGCATAACAAAACCACTGCCAAATAAATGAATCTTTAAAAGTAACTTACCAAAATCTTAATTCAATTCTGATATTATTTTGTTTCCTATTAACTACTTTTGTTTAATGTTTACTGCCATGATTCTTTTCTGTGTAGCCTTTAATAAAGACATTTTAGGAAGAAGCATGTCCAGGCAAAAGGGGCACACGCATAATCAGCACGAAAAGAATTAATTAAAAAGGTATGTATAATTCACCTGTTAACATTACTGTTATGAAAGTAATATAACTGTGGTTTTGTTTCAAATAAAACGTGATACAAAATATTAATGAATGTAACTGGGAACAAATGAGGTCATGATCTGTCCAATTGGTAAAATTCCTGGCAATTTGCTAAAATTATACATTTATCATTAGATAGTATTTTTTAGGAATTTTGTATCTCATCTGTACTGTCCTTCTTGCTTATATTATTTTCTGGTGAGTATAGCCAATTATGGTCTTATCTTAGTTACATTAATTCCTTTTCCTTGTTATAGATCAAACTGATTGTGAACAATCCAATAAAAAACATACTCCTGAGAATACACCTGCTGTTACTCAGATGACATCTTCATAAGAATCCAAGACTATTCCTATGTTCTCATGGAAATGAAGACCATGCACTTTATTATACTTGCCTTGATTTCTCTCATGTGTATTTGAGCTGTTGTGCATTATTCATGTCTGCTTTGGGCCTATCAACAAAGAGAAATCGTTAAAATGTGTGTTTTCCTGCAAATGTAAAGGGAGTGTTTTAAGGAGGCTGTGGTCATGTGCAAGAATCATTATGTGAAGTTTCCCAAAAGTGGAAAAGTGTGGGATCAAGTGAATTGAGGAGGAACAAGCAAGGGAAAAGGACATAAAGAGGGCAGCCAAGGATGAACAGGCTGCTGATCAGTATACTTTTCTGTCTAAACCCTGCACTTATCATTGCAGTCTGTCCCATGATTTCATTAAATCCTGTTTCTAACTGTATTTTGTCTGATTGCACTCCCTGTCCTGCATGAGTATGTATGTACACTACCAAACTTCTAGCGTGATGGGCAGGCAAATAAGTGGCAATTGAAGTTAGAGCATGAATATCAGGGGCTCACAGATCCAAGTACCAGCAACCCGGTCAGACCGGGGATCTGGGAGCCACCTGTGGGATTAACTGGGTACCTCAAATTGGCTGCTGAAGAGATCCAAATTCTATAAATTTGTATTAAACTGTCTGACATCTGATACCAGCACTTAGAGTAGCACTCCAGACTTCAGGGCCTCATAGGTCTCAGAGCCAGTAGCCTGAACAGACTAAGAGACATGGGAGTCAGTACATCTCCAGTGTTTAGACCATCTACTGAAGTAATACATAGCATACATATATACCTTCCACTACTAGCTTCAGTGCTAATCACTCAGAGTGGAAGAGTGAGAACAGGCCTTCCATTGTGGTTGTGCTTGTGTGAGTGCTGTGTGCACTTACACATGTGCTAATGAAGGTGCTTTTTTCAGTCTGTGTTATTCCATACGGCTGCTGTGTGTACAATGTGTTTGTGTGTGGCTATGTGTATGTGCATACGTCCAGAGAACATGTGTTCAGCCTCGCTACTAGCTGGACCTGGCAACACAGAACCAGCAGCAGCCTCACATCTGTCAGGCTACACAATTCAGCCTAACTGGAGTTAGGCTGACCAGTTTGCAGTCCCCTAGATCTTCCTCCTGACTCTTCATGAATAATGACATGACCCTTGCTTTTTTGCCATTATTTGGGACACCTATGAATTTCCATGGCCCTTCAAAGGTACTGGAATAGCTTCACAGTGATACCAACCAGCTCACTGAGGTGCACAATGTTTGATCCTATGGACTTGCATACATGCAACTATAAGCCCTTGACTCCTTCCTCTCCCATTGTAATTAACACGTCTCTCTCAGACTTCAGAGACTTGGGAGGCCTGAAGGGAGACCTTATTAGTAATGACCAAGATAAAAAAGGTACTATGTGTTTCAGACTTTTCTTTACCACCAGGTCACCCAACCCATTCAGGAGCAGGTCCACAATTTATTTCATCTTTCTTCTGGTGCACTGCAGGTATAGAAGTGCTTCTAGCTACTCTTTACACAGCACACCTAAGTCTTAATTCTAGCTATGGGGTATTTTTTTTCTAATTCTACCAACTAACGCTAGGAAACGTTCGGAGAAGGATGACAAAAACGGTCAAAACTAATTATTTTCTTACCTGCAAAGAATATTTAAGTAAGATGGGACTCTTCACATGGGACTCTTCACAATGGCATAGAGATAACAGAGCCAGAGATGCAGAGTAAACCTGCAGAACTCCTGCCAAGTGATGTTATCTTTCAAGAGAAGAACTGGACCATTATTTGGATGATTCATTTTTTTAAAGGTTACTAGACGCTTTAATCACTGTAGGCTCAGGAAATTCTGTGTGTTGAAAGCAGTTAGAAAGAGTGTGTAATGTATGTTTGATCTCTTCTTATTTATCACCAGCTTCTACCTATAACTAGTGTGGCGATTAGGTATGATGCATACCGGGACGCAGACAGAGATTCACACAGAGATAGATATCTTGTTTGGAAAAAAACACAGAGCCCAGCCAAGCAGAGAGCTGACCTAGGCTACCTTCCTTATTCACCATTGACAATGTATACGATTTACAGGTACGGACCTGGACTAAGATGTTTACATAAGATGTTTTTAAACTAATTGTTATTAAAAACACACTGAACTCATGTGATATTTGTCTCACTTGTTTTTCCACTCCTTCACAGACCAGGCCAAGGACATTCACACATCCCATGCACTTGGGGGCGGCCATCTGGCCCAAGATACCATTTTCACGAGTCTGGGCTATAACTCTTTACAATTATGAGAAACGTACTTCAACATAATCTTTCTAAGGTCCTTTATATTTTATTACGATTTGATTCTGTTAGTATTATTTCCTTGACCGTCCAGATGGTCATGTTATTATTGATCTTCCTTTATCATCCAGGTGGCTGGAACCTCACATCTTGCTTTCCCACGTTTTTACTTTCCAACAATCTAGTGCTGAGATACATGGGCTGAACAGATACTGGGTCTGAACCAGCATGTACTTTCTTGTGTTCCAGCCCTACATAATCCATCCCTAATTTTTTTTTCAATTATTATGCCAGCCAACAGGGAGCAGCAATTAGTATCTTCAAAGCATTAACACAGTGATACGTCACCATTCAACTATTTATTTCCACCATTCTGACTTATGAACAGAATACCAATTATCTTCTTTTAACCATTTTGACTGTACAGGTCAGAACAAAAAAGATGAGTGAAATATATGCAATCTGATTCTGAAAATGTGCAAAAATCAGATGTTTCAAGTAAAAATATGCAGATTTTGGTTAATGTTTTCTGATTTTCAGTTTCAGAAGATCGTATTTCTAAGAATAAAGATGTGTCAAAAAGATACTAAACATATAATGAGTGTTTATAGAAGAATCTGACTACTTAACAGACTATTCATCAAATGCTTTTTAAAATGGTTATCCTTCTCTTTATGAACATGCTGTGTTTGGTATTCTCTTCTATTTAACTTCATGAAATATTTGTTAAATAGTTTGTTAATACAGATGATCTGATAAAGTAAAACAAATGTTAGCATATTCCTTTTTTTCTTTATAAAGAGAAAGCTTTTCAATGTTCAGCAGTTTCTGAATAAAAATGCTAAATAATTCATGAACTATTCAAACTGATGTTTGCAAATATATTAATAATAAGCTCTGATGTAATGCACTCTCAGTTATCCGATTAAGCCAGTCTAGAGTTCTTTGCAGTGTTCTCAGTTTACCATTGGATTACAAGAGCTTTTGGACAGTGATACCTTGAATCTGCTACTTACTAATGCTAATTTATCTTTAACTACTAAAATAGAAGAGCTGAAATGAGAGAAGAATGTGTTTCTTATCAGTTTTGAATGACATAAGCACCTCTTTTTACATACAAGGTTAATCTGTTGATTTATAGGTGAACTTTCTTCAAGCAGTAGATAAAGAAAATTGAAGTAATTTATGTGCAAACGAGAAAAATATTCTGAGAACATATGTAGATAAAATTGATCCAATATGCAGCATATACTGAAATAAGATCATGAGAAGTACTTATGTTTTACTTTTTTTCACCATAACTGTCCCCAGTTCAGGAAACAATTCTTTATTTCTTGTAGTTACAGTGAACAGCCACATCTTCCAGTTTTTCAGAAAACTGTGTCTGCATTTCTAAGGCTTGTACATGAGCAAGAAAACAAAGACGTTCAAAATTTTTCTTTGTCTAGGAACTGAAAAGCTGCCTTGGGAAAACAACAACAACAACAACAACAACAAACACCAAACATTTTGCAGTTTGATGTGAATTTCTGTGCTACATTGAGGAATTCTCACATCATTTTGTGATTCACAGTTAGACTGTGATTTGCTTATTTGTAGGCAGAACATGCAAAATTTATCAAAGGGTATGCATTTGTAGGTAACAGTGCAAATATTTGTAATAGCAAGAGCCCAAGAAAATATCTATACTTTATGTCACAAGAACAAAGATCAGGGCAGGCTTATGTGAGCATTTGAAATATTATCTCATTGTGTCGATTGCTGATGCTGTCTGATTGACTGGAAAGGGAAAATAAATAAATAAACAAACAAACAAATAAATAAATAAATAGATTTAGACAATATCCCAAATTGTGAAACCTTCGACGTATCACGTCTTAGCAGTCATAGTAATACATTTGTAGAAAATGACACAAATGCTTACAAAGAAGCTGTAGGCATTTATTACTCCTTGAATGAGAATTAAATGCCACTTGCTGTAATCTAATATACCTCAGAAAAAAATAGCTCTTAGGAGGTATCTCCATGAGCCAGAGACAGAAGTTATCATTAGATACACATGGTATCAACCTTCAGTTAAAAGAATTGGCTTTCCCAGAAGCAGAGATTACTTTCCCTTCACCCCTTTCAAAAACCCTTATCATAGTTCAGCATATATCAAAATAACCAAGGAATCTCTTCCATAGAGTGGAGAATGTATTCAAGAAATAACAGGCTGCAAATTTCACAGATTTCAGTCTGACAAAGTCTATTTTAAGTCTGTATTTGTCTAGTTTTCAATTAGAAACAATAACAACAAAACATTTCCATCTCAATAACAGCTTCCAAGTGATCAAGACCTGCATCTTCATGTTCACATGATTTTGAAACAGAAGGTGCAGAGAATGAGCTCATTATTCAGTAAACAAAACAAACAACAGCAAAAAATTGTCTGTGATGGATAAGTCTTGCACTGAACACATTGCTATAGAATTTAATTTACCTGAGATCAGTAGCTTCATTTGAACTTTCTTAAAGGCTGACACTCCTTAGGCTCTGAATTTTATTGTGGGCCTCTTTCTAAATTAATTATGTGGGACATTTGGCTACAATTCTAAAACAAGATCTCCTAGAGCCAACACCAGGATCTGGGCGTAGTCTTATTTCTATAAGCAAGCTAATATTATTCTGATTTATTTTTATCTTATAGGAAACTTATTAAGAAGGATATGGTAAATGTGTAAGAAAAGCCTGCTGTGACAGTTCTAGCTTATTTGGTTAGCATCTATGAATAAATAAACAGCTGCGCCGGTATCACCTTTTATAGCTATTCTTTTTCTCAGCTGGATGTTAATAGATTATCTGTTTTCTCTGAGCTTTTCCTTTCTATGTGCTCTAGACCTGAATTAACAGGTCATTATTTCATGATTTTTTTTTCAAGCTGACAGTATAATACAATAATTGTACAGGCCAGCATGCACATTTTATGGCTTTTATTTTGGGTGTTTTCAGAGAGAAACAGACTTGACTGTGATGTGCCATTAGTGTAATATTACTATAAATAGAAGTGCAGAGCCATTACTAACAAACGAACCAATAAGGGTGATGCAGACTTCAAAAAGAGATGGACGAGTCCTGTATTGAAAAGTAAACATTGTTCATTCTTTTATTGGAATACACTCTAAGTCGAGTTTAACAACTGAGGGTTCAGTAGACACCAATCAGTAAGACTTCTATTTCATGTTTATCAATGATACATGAATTTGATCTAAATGGTTGTAATTTATCAGGAATTCTTATATAAAACATAAATTGGAACAAAATAAGCAAGACTGAGAGAGCATTAGAATATTGAGCCTTAAGGGCAATATATATGTACATTAATTTTAATTATGTTTCTAAATCTAATTATTTGTGTTAAGGTGTCCTGCTCATCAATAAAGCAAAATTAGTAATTATCACTAAAGACTATCATTTCATTATTATAAATGTTGAATCAGGGAATCTGCTTTAAAATTAAGAGTGAGCAAATTGTGCAGGATGAAACCAGAATCAATGTAATCTTTGACCTCAAACTGGAAGTGTAAGTAGGGCTAAGTAAAATGGAACCATTCATATCAGATATCCCCTGAAAGCTTCAGCAGGACTCAGGATTAAGCAGGATTTTATCCCATTAAGATTTCTGCTCAATAAAACAGCTGGATGTTTATTAGAAACATACCAACTTATTATTTTCTTTTTCTTTTCTTTTTGTGGGAGCAGGGGCAATGCTGGCTGGGAGAGAGATATTAAGAACAGCTTTAGTACAATAACATCTCAACCATTGCTACTGTTTCTACAGCAGAACTGGAAGGACTGTGTGTCTTTGATGTAATGGGAGGAAGCTGTAAGCCTCCTTTAGGAATGATAACAAATTGAGGAAAGCTGAAAATTGAGATTGGGAGATGGCAGTATGCCAGTTCGCTAAAGTGAGAAAATTTTATTCAGTATCCATGCTCTGGATTTTTTTGATTCATCTACAGCTATCTGAGCCTAAGGGTGAGTTCTGCCACTCTAAACACTATATGTTAGGTTTTAATTAATCACAGGGTTGCATTATTTTTCCTGCACCCCTTTAAAATGTGAATTTCAAGTACTGGACAGTTGTTTGTGACTCTGTGTGTGGCACACTTCATCAAAAAATGGTGCTATGCATTAACCCACCCACTTACTGTCACTTTGCATGTTAGCACAGTGGAAGTTAAGAATTAGCATGAAAAATAGGTTTTTTTCTGTCTCTGAAGCAAGAGTTTAATTCTTGTTTTGTACTTTATGCTGGTTTATTTTTCAAATATTAGGGAGGAGGTTTTGTTTCCTTGGAGTTTCATTTTTTATAACCATCCTTCCCAATGTAAGATAATGGAAAAGTGTTCTACAGTCTATTTGTACTCATGACAAAACCATCCTATCATTTACAATGAAGAGAGATGTAAACCTCTTAGTCTGATTTATCTTAAAGTTTGCATTACTGTGTCCACTCTGTTAAAACTATGAAAGGCAGGGAAAAGAGAAAGAAACAAATATCCCTGTTTTTTAGTAACAGCTTGAGTTTGGCTGATGTGAACTACTGTGTAAATCTATTCATAGTAGTTCAGGAAATCATTCTTCATTGAATCTGAACATTATAGGATACTTGCTGAGACACTTTTGGAAAGAACCCTGACTATCACTAATTCTTTTTGGACACTGAATATCTTTCTTTGAAATTGTGATTGCTTTTATGCATTTGAAACTGTACCCAGATGTACTTCCATGTTGCTTTAATTTGTTGCTTTTGCAATCATTATCTATTAATTTTAACAAGTACAAAAAGTACTAAAATAATGTGTACAAAAGTGACAAAAATCATGTTTTCAGGAAGCAAAAGTAACATATTAGTAACTTCTAAAATATACACTATATTTTGCTCATTATAGCAAACTTAGTCCATAATTTTATTTTTCTAAGTTCAAGTAGTGCATTGTAAGTTTACCAATTTTTTATCAAATTCCATTGTCGTATTACACCTAAAGACTTTGGATATTATTAAAATGTTTATCGAGGCATATCCTTCTTACCCTATATCAGTTTATTTCCGATGTGCTTTCGCCAAGCACACTGTCTTTTTTAAATTACTGATCATAAAATCATAGAATCATAGAATGGTCTGGGTTGGAAGGGACCTTAAACATCATCCAGTTCTAACCCCTGTGCCATGGGCAGGGACACCTTCCACTAGACCAGGTTGCTCAAAGCCCCATTCAACCTGACCTTGAACACTTCCAAGGATGGGGCATCCACGGCTTCTCCAGGCAGCCTGTTGCATTGCTAAACCACTCTCATGGTGAAGAACTTCTTCCTTATAGCTCATCTAAATCTACCCACTTTTAGTTTAAAGCCATTACCCTTTGTTCTATCACTGTATGCCCTTGTAAAAAGTCCCTCTCCAGCTTTCCCATGGGCTCCCTTTAGGTAATGGAAGGCTGTTAGTTTCCAGTTAGTTTCATTTTGCAAATAATATTACATTACTGATGGTTCTGTTCTAGAAGAGTACAAATTGTCTGAGTTGCCCGACCACAATTAATGTAATCTTTTACTCCAATTTTATTAATATTTCAAAAGAACAATTGAAAAGAGAGAGTCATTTTTATGACTACGAGGATGAGAAGTCATATGCCTAAATGTGAGACTAAGTCTGCATTTAGATTTACTCAAAATTAGTTTGATCTGTTGAGCAACATCTTCTTGCATTTACTTGTATGCCGTTTTACTGAAGAAAACAGGGAAACCAAACCAAACCAAACCAAACCAAAAGAAACAAAAAAAAAAAAAAAAAAAGAAAAGAAAAAACAAAAACAAAAACAAAAAACCACAACACTAGCACCTTTTGGCCTGAATGACATATTAAGTTTTAATTTCCTGGTTTTTCTGTTTTAATTTCCTGATTTCGGTCTATTGTATTTTTGTTTTGTACTCAATAGGAAAAGACCAAGACAGGATTTCCAGCATTGCCAGAGAACAGATGATGAGAAAGTATCAGATTTCCTTTCCACCCTCTGCTCATCTTTGGGAGAAACCATCCACCAAGAATCAAGTCGAGTGAGGCCTCACATAGACACTCCTCATTATGAGCTCAGTTTAGTCTGCCTCCCCTTAACTTGCAGTTTTGGTTTATCAAAAGGACTTTGACTACCGTCACTAACACTACATGTTAAGACATATGTTGAACTATGCCAGGATTGTTATGAATGGTCTTAATTTCTATGTAGGAAAAAAATAAGGCCAAATTATTTCTTTTTAAGCTGCTGAGAATGCACGGGGCTTCTCAAAATGTCATCATCCCACTGCCTACATACCCTGGAGACTATTTAACACTGCAGAGAGAAGAAAGAATATTGCATTAATTGTTCCTACTGTTGCTCAACCATTATGTGGTCTGGAACACCTGAAAAGAGATGGCTGGTCCCAGTTGGATTGTACTGTATCCTAACCAGCACGAACTAAGGCAAGGAGCCAAAAAAGACATGAGCTTTCTCAAATCAGAAACATCTAAACTACAAATAAAAGAGAAGAAAAAAAAGTGGGCTAGCATCCAGAGGCTTACAAAGAACTGCTAACAGATCTCATAGAATCAAATTAGATCTGTGCAAATGCTACTTTTATTTAATCTCAATGTCTCCATGCTAAAACAATCTTGCTGAAAAATAATTAAGCTGAAATATAGAACCTTGCTTCCTACTCTATTAAGGTTTTGTCAGTCTTGCTTGAAGGAAGGTATGCATTTATTTGCCTGTCAAACTGCAAGAGCTGGTTTGCAATAAGAGAAACTGCTGAATGAGACAAAGTGATTGATGAAGGAAAAAGGAGGTCAGTTTCTTTGTAAGTATTATCAACAGAGAGAAGCAAGTACAAAGAAAATGGAGCTTGTGCCACACTGCAAATAAAACTTGTAACTGAACATTTTAATCTGAAGCTCGCAAAAAGGATAGATTAAGGTGTATTTAACTATATTTTCTGTGTTATTATTTTTAAGGCACAGCAGTACTATAGAATTATATTTGAGGTACAGGCCTACAACGTTTAACCACACTTACAGTACAAGTATAAAATCAATTTTCTGCACTCCCATTTATCTCAGAACTGATGTTAGCTGGCTCTCTAACAGAATGACTCTACTGGAGAGGTTATTTTACTTCAGAGTGGCATTTCAGAAGCCTTAAATGGTCTGAAGAGATGGCATGTGACCTTTAGGAATATTTTAGCTGTGCTTTCCTCTGAAAAGGAATTATTTAACCCTGTGTGGTTTTAACATCATAAATCCCTCACTGTTCTGTTTGTGCTTCTCAATATATATATGGCACTAGCTTGTTTTGGCATAACTGATTGTTGACCGTACCAAATTTTTTAATGGATGCTGGGGATAGAAAACTAGACTGAAGTACTTATCTGCTGCTTTTTTGTTAATATTTTGAGAACATTAACTTGTTTAATTTATAATTTTGTAAGTTACATCTCCATATATTCAAGCTTTATGATATTTTTGTCACTGTTTCAAATATAGTTTGGGGTTATGTTCAAATGAAATTATAACAGGTCTTGAATCACAGAGGTTACTGATTAGTAAGTTACTGGTTAGTAAACACTGCATTTTAGAGCGGAAAGGTAGAAATTAGGAATTCTTCAATATACATCAGTCAGAACAATTACTAGCTCTTTACAATACCCACCCAGACAAAAGAATGGCTTAAAAATAAATTCAGATCCTGAAAAGTGTCTTAAAGAACCTGATGAGAATAGAGATCAATATCTAATTAACCCTGAGCAATGCACTATTAAAAATTGGCTACCTAGCAAAATATAATGGGCAGCAAAACAAAAAAGAAATACAAGCAAGTATTTGATGCATATGGATGATTGAAAGAACTATAGAAGAGACAAAATGTGTCAGCAAACACAAAGTTTGTTAATAATAACTGGGTTAACAATCCACAAGAGATCTGAGAAAAAGGAAGAGATTCAAAAGCAATGCAGAAGCTGACCACAGTAATGGGGAAATTGCCAAGAATTCCTTAAAATACACTGGCTATATCTTTTGGCATAGAAGAGGAGCAAACTCTATTATTCTTAAAATAGCTAAGGAAGTTGAAAGTCTTTGTCTTTTCCATTAGTAACACTGCAGAACTAATAGTTTTAAGTATAAATAACACCTAGTGGAATTCTCACTGTTATCAGACTTCAACAAATTGCAAAGATCAGTTCTGCTGTGATAAAACATACAGAAATGAATGCATCATAATTCATACAGTTTGAAGGCTTTGTGGTCTAGTCATCATTTACTGTTATGTCATTGTTAAACTATAGCCTGGCAGAACAATTCAGACTTCAGATTTTTACAGACCTAATATAGGCCCCAAAGTAGGAGGCTTAACTCCATCCATAGCCACTGCAAGAGAAAGGTTCCCCCAGGGGCTAAGTCAGGAGTTTAACTTCAATGTGCTGAATTGTTCTCTAGAGTATCCCCTACACAACTGAGTATGACAGGTTTCCTAAGAAAGGCAGCTAAGTTGAATGCCAGTAGCTATGCCATACGAATATCTTTCCCTTTTTTTAATAAAGCCTGAAATGTACTAACTCAAAGTGGCTCTGCCAGATAATACTTTATTCTACAGTTTCTTTCTTATCCCACAGAATACAAATTTCCATTTTCCCAAAGTGAGAGAAGTCTCCAGTCTTAAATGTTGCTGAGATAGAGTTCCACATAGACGAATTTGCCTTAACTTCAGCCTTAGATCTCAGGTTCATAAGACTACTTGTGGAATGCAAACCCCACTTAAGGAAAATCCATAGCAGAGGACTGGTACATCGAAACTACTCCCATGCTGATATTTTACCGAATACATTCAAGACCCACTCTAATACCACTCTGTTCTCACTGTGAGTGAAGCATATGCTTGCTATAAATCTCTACCAGGTAGAAAAAGAAGTGCTATGGGACATTGGAATGCATTAAAAGATATGTGAGAAGGTACTTCTAAATTGCACAAAGACACAGTAATGCAATCATATTATGAAGGTCTGTATCCTCTCCTGCAAGCAGGTGACATTTTGGTGAGTAACAGTTTTTTGCACATAACACATTTATATTTCTTTTAAAAGTGGCCTGTGAAGTCAAAAGTGGAGAAGCGGGGCACAGCTTGTGACAGAGAATACCTGACATTATAAAGGAAAACCAACAAGAAGTTTTGAAAATTTTGGTGAGACTGCCCACCTTAAAAACTAAGTTTTCATTTATATATCTTGCTGTATAGTGATTCCAAGAGATGAAACCAAATGTCCTGCTCGCCCAGCAGTCACTCTCTGACAGTGGACAAATGTGGCTGCCCAAGAAAGAGTATAAGAATTTGCTAACAATATATGGTATTTCCTCTTAAATATTACCTACATCACTGATGTGATGTAGGACAAGATAGTAACTACCTGAGCTAGAGGTAGCGGTAGGCTTTTATTAATCCTCTGTGTATACCTGTTCCATGCACTTGTACACCTTCCCTTGAAGCACTACAAACTTCTAGTATTTACAACATATTGTGGTAACATATTGCTCCAACCCTGCCATAATGTCCAAGTTCACTGTCAATCTGAAATTCTGATCCAAGTGACTTGCCAAGCATCCTAAAAAGATTTTTAAAGGATCCTTGGCTTTTGATTGTTAGTCCCTAGGGCATTACTTTATCCGTATTGCTGGCTGTCATATTACAGCCATTATACCTTGACAAGAATTGATTTTTGAATATGTGATGTGTTCTCCACTCTGTCGATGCTCCTTTATTAGCCACGGTAGCATGCACCAAATGCATGTTGTTTTGCAGAACAAAGATATATTTACTCCACAAGCACCACAGCACTGAGCTTCACAGACTCTTGATGCTCACTGTCCCCTCCACACAGCTCAGCAGGCAAGTGTATAGCCCAGCCCATAACCTCCATTCATTTTGCCAGTTTCCCAGGGCATGTGAAATAGCTAAATTTCACTATAGTGATAACACATCTGTAAATGGTGAGCAGTTCCTACAGCTGAGGGCAGAATTCTGATTGTTTCCCAGGATGGACGCTTTGGAGAACTTTTGGCCCTTGGTCAGTATAAGTTTTGTTGTGATTATCTTCAAACATAACAGAAGAGAAACGAATCCTAAAGAATCTCTGTGTGAAAAATTTCAGGTGTTGCAGTCTTTCATGTGCTTTCTAAGATGTCTAACACTAAAGTTAGCAGTTATCCACTGTAACTCGCTGTCACTCACTGTCTTAGATTGTGCTAATATATTTCAGATACAAAAGCACCAGCACTATGGTTTTTCTTCCTTTCTCATCACACTAAATTACATCCAAATATATTTTAGGCAGGTTTCATTTTTTAATTGCTTTTTTGCTGTCCATATAGCAGGGCTCTTATGAAGCAGACAAACACAGTTCACTAAATTGGAAATTCCATATCAGTGTACCAAAGCTCAAGTATTTATTAGGGAGGCACACAGGCCTTTACATAATCTGGCAGTGGAGTTTCTGGCATTACAGCCACTTACCTCAGCAGCTCTATGTCAGTTCACTTTTTCTAGGTATTTTAGGATTTGAAAAGTTAGAGTTAACATGGTCATGGTACCACTTCTTCAGATACCAGTACATGCAATGTCCATTTGTCATGCCCTTTACTAACTCAAATGATATATCAGAACTGGGCAATATTTACCTGGCACCAGTTACATCTTAGATTTCTAACCTGCAAAATTTTCCAATTCCAATTGTCAGTTCTTTAAGTCAGTAGAATCCAGGAATGGGAAACTATTTTTAATAGCAAAATAAGTATCTTCTTTGTAAGTGTGTGAGAATGTGGCAGTGACTGTTTTTCCCTAGCCTGGCAGCTTGGTGACTTACAAGGTGCCTAGTAAGCTGATTCAGCACACTTAACACACCTGAAGCTTAGTTAACTTAAACTTCTTAGTATCTAAACTCCATGGTTGACCAAAATAACACACCACATGCCTAAACTTAGTCACTCTACATGTTCATTAATATCCTGCTGAAGAATTAGGTACCTGTCTCCTAACCTATGCTGTTGCCATCAAATTTAGACAGTGAAGAAGGCAGCACCTACATGTTGCCAAACAGCCCAGGGTGTGTATCTTCTACCATGATTCCAGTCTTGGGGACAGGCCCTCCTCAGAGAGATGTCAGACTCTTGAGGAGGGAAGTCAGAGGGCAGCAGCGGGAGGATTCACAACATTTTCTCATGCTGTTAACATTGCATATGAAGCAGCCAGAGAAGTAATAGTTATAAAAAGTCAGGTGAGGAGCAAGCAAGCAAACACAAGGTATTAGTGTAGGGACTGTGGCAGGGTAGAGGGAGAGGTCCAGATCTGTGGTCTACTTCCAGGTTCTGATCAGTGACTGTATATTCAAAATATAGAAATATGTTGGCATTATGTAATATCTGCTCCCACCTCTTGTTGCTACATCCTATGGCATGGTCTAACACTAATTACACTAAGTAATGAGGTTGTGCACCATTAGTCACAGTATGTTTCTGTGTCAGCAGAAATCACCTTGCAGCTCAGAAAGCATTATTCTGGAAATGACCACATGGTACAACTAAGCTCGTTTTCCAGCTCTCTCTGTTACACGAAGAATAGTCATCTTTCATATAAAACTGTATATCAGAGCCTAGCAAAGTAATGAACATGTTTCAAAGTATTTTGGGGAGATATTTGTTCTGAGTATAAACTGGTTTTGATTCTGCCCCCCCATTCCTCCACCCCAGCCCCAGTAAAATAAGAATAACATACAATAAACTAATTGAACAAACAAACAAACAAAAGTAGTGGTCCAAGAAGTCATTAGAAATGTCGTTCAGCTAAGAAAGACTAGTCCTGATTATTCTTAGCTGAAGTCAATGAGACTACTCAATTCACTAACAAACAGGCTTAGCTACATTAGGGTCAAAGTGAATAAAAGCCTTCATCTTGTCCCCATGAGTATCAATAGCATCCAGCCCTATTAAATCAGTTTGTTCAATAAAACAGAACTACTTTTCAGTGAGGAAAAGCAAGTTCTTTTTTCTTTTTCTTTTTGTGTAATTAAAGAAAGTAATTACTGTTCAGTAATAACTTTTTCTTATGTTCGTCTAATAAATTTAGAGATTATTTTCTGGTATTGCACACAGAACTCCATGCATTGTTCTACTATAGACCTTTTTTCCCCTAAGTAATTCACTGTTTCTCTCTCTGTATTGTCCATCTATATCCAATTTGCTGTTCTTCACTACTTTTTATGATGGCAGCATTCCAAATATCTCATTTTCATTAAACAGCATTATTTTGGATGGTTGTATCTTCACTGTATTGCAGTATTTTGCCTTTTCCTCATGCAGAGTTTCATTTTATAATCTCTTGACTATGTTTTCAAAGTTTGGAGATCTCATATTAGTTTTGTGCTCTCACTGATAACACTACACCTCCCAGTTCAGTATCATCTATTAATTTAACTAAATATTTGTGTCTACTTCATGTTCATCGGAGGAGTTTTATTATAAGAAAAATGTATGAAGCTTAAATCTAAGACAAAATATGTCTGGTTTGCCAATACTTTTGAATGTTTTGTCTATCTAATAAGTAGTCCAACATCACCTATACCTGTGAAAAGGTATCAAACTCTATATATACCTACTTTATTAAAAAAATACAGATTTAGACATATTTGCATAAATAATTCTAACCACATGAATAAATGCTTGCACAATTACTGCTAATTTTGTTTCATGGTGGAAAGATAGCTTTTTTTTTTTTCAGAACTCATGTAGATAAATTATATTCAACTGGTTTGCAAGAGCTGATAAGACATTAGGATTTGCTTTGCCTCTGCTGCTTCTGTGTGTTGTAGTCACACATTTTAAGAATAAATAATTCTAAAAATGCTGTCTAACTGAAATGACCTGAATAATGGCAGAGTCAATGGTGTAAGTGGAATAATTGCTCAATTTAGCATGTATTTCTACATCGGCTTCTCCATCAATAAAATACCTTTGATTAAAAAAAAAAAAAATCTACCTCAGAGCTAATGAAATGGAAGAAAGATCCTGCTGGGGATGTCTAGGTTTGCATCATTAGGGGTCACTGAGAAATCTATTTTGCTTGTGCAATAATACTAAAACATATCATTTGACAACTTTCAGCTGCTCATTTTTCAAAGATAAGTTTAAAAAGACCCTCAAGGTCTATACTCAGGAGCCTACAGCATTGTCAGTACCTATGGATTTACCTTAGCTATCAGCTTTTTGGATTAGGTATTAGACTGGGATTAATTTAATCTAAAAGTCTAAATGTTAGCTATACTACCTTCAAAGTCAGTAACAAGAGACAGTGGGGATCTTCGAAGGACAATTGAGACAACTTATCTTAGGACAGATTCAGCTCTTTATGAAGGTGCCTATCTCTTGCCATTGACTACAGAGGAAGCCCGAACAGATGGCTTAAACTAAACACCCTGATTGGCAGATTTTAAAGTTAGGAGAGATGAGACCCACCACAGGTACAGGCACAAACTGAGAGTCATCGTTGTACACCCTGGCCCATTAGAACTTTAGTCCAACAGTAATTACACTGACATCATATTGGTACTGGTCAGAATGACTGAGGAGATCCAAATTTGGGCTGAAGTGTTTAAAAATTATTTCAGAGGAGTTCTTGGGGAAACTCTGATTTTGTACAGGTCAGTGGCAATTCTTGCATGATCCTTCCAGAGGCAATGCAGAGTTATGCTGTCCATAATGCTTCTCTGTTTCTAAACAGTGCATTTCAGCCCCTGGGTAACAACAATAGCAGATGCTTATTATATTTAATTATTAACCATCAGCTCTTTGAACTTATCACCTTAGTCTCTCAGCACCTGGTTGATGGATGGCAAAATTCCTGTAATTTCAACTTCCATCAGTCAGTAAGTAAAAGGTGAGCATCTGCTACTGCTCATCAGTCCCTCAGGTTATATACGACTATCATTATTATTGTTCCTAATGGTGTTTTACACAAAATGAGTTAGGATGAAAAAGGCATGCTAGGTTATTTTACACATATACAATGTCAAAGTATTATTGCCCTACGTATGGCAACTTTTAAATATAAATAGATAGTACCAGTAGAACATTTATTATTACATTTAATATTTATGCAGTGACATAAATTTACACATCCTTTTAAATGCTTTTGCATTTAGACTTGATCAAGGTCTCTAGTTAGAGAAAGGAAGGAAAGGTAGCGAAGCTATGAGGAAGCTGTATTCTCCCCTTCGTTGTTATTTCCATGCTTAAAGTCAGGTCCACAGCAGAAAGTGAAGAAAATAATCTTTGGAACTGGAAACAAACAAGGCAGGTTTCATAATGCCATAAGAAAGCTGGTAAATTCTGCTCAGAGGTAGGGTTTTCTAACTGAAACACAGGACCTACAAACATGGATATGTTTCCTTTAGGACATGTGCTTCTGATACACCTGTATTGGCATCTAATGCACGTGCACTGCCTCTGTGCATCTCTTTGGGTCAGAACACCTGAATCCTCCTTCACTGTGACACAAGGAAGACTTTGGAAAGTACTTACAGCAGCAGCCAAAGAGTCTCTTCCACCCATCCGCTTCCAGAGCCACAGGGGAAATCTGACTCTTACGTGCAATGCATTAGCAACTTTATCATTTAAAATCTGATTTTCTCTCAAAGCATTTTCATAAATGAGGCCACAGTAATGAGGCAGTTAGTGTCAGAGTCCTCTGGGAAGCTTTCCAGGTGACTACTGTCACATTCTCTCCCAAGGTTCTGGTCCCAAAGAGACCTCATTGCTGAGACAATATGATATTCCTTTGCCTCAGGCACGATGTGAAAATTATCTAGAAAGTTGCATTACTTATGTCTTGTAGGACCTGGTAATGAAGCCTGGAGTTCCTGTGACTCCGGTGCAAAATGGCAATGTAATGGCATAGTGGTGTACCAAAGAGTGTTCCAAAAATCTGGTGAGCCATCAAGAGCTGCCCATTATATCTGATAAGATGGGAATAAAATTGTCGCTTGCAATAGGAATACAAAAGCATGAAAACTCCATGAATGCATACCAAAATCTGTATTGAAAATTCACTACTGGTGAAGAACAGATTTAATTTTTTTAAACACTTTAGTAAGCAAGTTTTTAAATGCATGAATATTCATGGAAAACCTTATTTTTACATTCATAAGTGTATGAAAAAAATATTTTTCCGATTTATTAATTAGCAATTATTGTAAGTGGTACAACTGTTTATGACTTGTTATATCTACCATAATAAAAAAAAATTACAAATTTGGAAAATGAGGAGACATCGTAAGTGTTTCTTCAAGTACCAAGAAGATATTTGGAAACCAGTTAATAAAAGTTGTGACTTAGGTAGGGATCTTCTTTAAAGAGGAAAAAGGGCATCTCTGTACTTGAGAGATTCCCTTTTCGGGGGGGGTGGGGCAGGAAGAGTTGAATGGGACTCCAATGGATTTCACATCTCCCACTCAAGGACACCTCAGTAAGACAGAGGACCTTTTACAGAATAAGTTCCCTGGGGGATCCCTGGCTGCAAAATTTCTGTCTGTGTCTTTATAAATGCAAATTTCTTCATCTCTAACAAGTTTTTCTCCAGTTGCTGAAAGAGGAAAAGAGGATGCTTGGAAGCCTTTGTTGGCATTTTAGAAGGTCTCTGCTAGTTACTGATCAGTTAAGTTTATGACAGTGTTTCAGGTTATGACATAGTCTTTCAGAAGCAATTTGAGGGTAATGTCCATTTTTTGTATGAATGTCTGGGATGAGTCAGGCAATTAAAATAGTGATTGGAACAAAATAGTAAAAGTATATATCAGAGATCCTCTGGACAAGTGATAGCACTAATTTTTTCATATATACGTTCCGGTACTTCAAAAGGTGCTCATGTGTTCATCAGCTACCCCATGTTGCAGCCTACTTTGAAAATCTCTGTAAAAGTATTACATACTGGAAAAATCTTGTCAAGTATCTGTGTAATACAATAAAACCATCCAAACCTTAATTACTTTAAAAAAAAAAAAAAAAACAGAAGTGATACTGAGATTTGTCTCAAATCCATTTTGATCTTCATTAGCATAAAATAAAAAGACAAAAAATGTTTTCTTCTTCTGCAGTATTTCCATCACTATATGTCTTACTTCTTACATAAGGAACTGAAGGCAAGTGTTTGCTTTTGTGTCCTACAACGCAGTCCATACAATTTAGAATGTCAAGCCTTGGAATTTTCAAAACATTCTGATTTTCTAATTTCATTTTTTCCTGTTTTGCTCAGTTCTCTGAGGAACCTCAAGCAATCCAAATGTAATCTCCAAATAGGTGACAGTGAATCTAAATTTTTCCACAGTACAGTTTATGCTGGTAGATATCTCAGACTAACCAAGGTTATATAGATAGACTTGCAGTTTAAAATTTAATGGATTTTTTTTTTTTATGTCTGACTGCATGATTTAAAATGATCATTTTTTCAGCAGTTTTTCTGCCCATCTTTCCCTGCTAACGCTGAGTCAGAGAGTTCAGACTGTTTAATTGAAAATGGAGTGACAAGTCTTTACAGCCTGATCGAAAACCAAGAAGAGTTAGTAGGAAGACATCCTTTGACTTCATTTAACTTTAGAAAGTTGTACTAAAATCTTGGTGCATATTCGAAGCATATTTATTAACATCTTTTAAAATTCTTTCCCAACTCCTGCTATCACACAATCTTATCTAGACATAGAAATGAAGAGCTTCAGCCCTTCTTGGCTGAGAAAATCTTATTTTCCCTTGTTTTTGCTAACCTTAATTTTAGAAAAGTAATTTCATTATGGCAAGGAACCCTTGCCTTTATTAAAAAATAAAATCTCTCAGGTTATTAAAAGTAGCAACAGAGAGTGGCATGCTGGTGCCAAGCGCCTGGTGCAAGAATTTAAATAGGTCCTTTTCCAGCAGCTACTGTACCCACTCACCCTTTCCTGCAGTCAGCAGCCTGGGAACATCACTGCAGTTACACTGCCAGCCCATTCAGTAGCTCATCACTGAACTGTAGAATACCTAATATTTATTTGCAATATCTGCAACCATATGTAAAAGAGAAACAGAGTAGTGGCCTTAATTGTTTGTGACTGTTCTGGTGTGCAGGATCAGCTTGAAGGGTTGGTTCAGGACTTAGTCTGTATCTTGTCTGCACTATTTGTCCTCAGAATCAGCCCTTAAGCACTTGTAGTTGGTACTCCCTGAATAGAAGAGCTTGTATTTTAACACAAATCCATGGCCTGCTTACTTGCTGCTTATGTAAGTTACCACCCTGGTGGGGAGAGTCATTTGAGCCCAGTTTGAGTCAGTCCTTAAAAAGAAAACAAAACTAGTATTCTAGTTAAATGGATATATTGGTGCCAGGAAATTTAAGAGACAAGGACTGATTAGTGAAGGAATATTTTCTAGTGCATAGGTCATTTTCACAAAGCCGTTAGGAAGATGAATGTTAAAAGTATGTTGTTTGGGTGACAGACTCATTAATAAATGCCCTGGAGAATGCTATGTAATGTCAAATTAATAATATTACATCTCAATAAGACTAAATCTTTATTAGGATAAGAGAAAGTGATAAGTAATGTTTTAGGCTGAAAGTGCACATCTTCAAAACACACTTTAGGCAATACCTACTCATGTGTACACCCATTAGTGAAATACTACAATGGTTTTCACTTTGACAAACACTTAACATATTCAGCAGCTAATTTTTGAAGTTTTGCAAGAATTATTTAGCCACTGTATTAGAAAGGTATTAAAAAACTGACTTATTTTTATTTTCTGACCTTTGACTAACTAGAAAGAAACCTTTTCTGCAATAATTAGAGCTTTGCAGCCCCATTCACTTTTGTATGAAGCAGAAATGACAGAATATATTGCCAGTCTCCTGAACTATTCTGAGTGGCGTGACTGATATAAGAATAAACTCATATTGACTCTCACAGTGCCTCCAGATAGCTGTATAATCCATATCCAGAAGTTTTAAGAGACCTGCTCTTCCCTGCTCTCTTAGTACCTTTGTTAATGGCAGTTAAAGATAATATGCACGACCATAACATGGAGTGGCTTGTATGTTTGCCATTGTTATTTCTCCTACGGGCACAGTAGCCTCTGGCAAAAAAAATGAAGGGTATATTTGAGGGCAATAACTTCTTTATAACTTCACCAGTGGCCACCTGAAGACACTTTTCAAGGTATAGAAGTCCAGAAAAACTTTAGATTTAGCTTTCTCTTTCCAACTGGTCTTTATGCTTGAATATTTTATCCATGTTATGTATTCTGTTAAATCATGTCTGAAGGCAATTGAAGTCTGAAGAATCTTTGAGGAAAGTATCTTCTTCATCACATGCTACACTTTTTTTTCCTGTACTCCTATAAGCCCAGATAGCTTGGAAAATGTAAGTTCTGTACAAGGATTTATCAGGCCTTAAAAAACATTTTTTTTTTCAAGCCAGACACCACAGACAAAAGTAAGTTCTGTAAAGAGTGAGTGCTTCCTCGATTTAATAATGAGAAATAGAAATTTCATCTCAATGATAAAAAATCTCTTTCAGTTTGAAATCTGTCCAAGTTAATATTTACAGCTTCTGAGTGAACCTCAAATGATCTAAGTTCTAGAAAGCAGTTCTATTTTCAAAAATATTGCGTACAGAAATCAAGATTTTGCTCGAGTGAAGAATACATAAACTATAATGACAGGGCTGAAATGCTAGCAAGAACTCTAGAGACTGTCTCATAGACTTACTGGCTATATTCAGACTACCTACTTTAGCTAGCTCGCATAGTGCCTATAGTGTCTAAAGACCAAATGACTAGCCCTCGGTCACCCTTCATTTTCTACGTTGCTTTTTCAAATCCAGCTAAACAATTAAAGCCAAAAGGAAATATAAGATCATCTAGTCAAATGTGGCATATTGAAGTCCATATACAGTATTTGTTCATATATTGACTATAATAATTTGCATTTGGCTAAAATCTAACTTCTGTCTAAAAAATGTCTTCTAAATATGTAGGCTCAATCTTAATGACATCTACAGTTGGAGAATCCACTTCACCGTTTCTTCCCATGATTGACCACTTTTTTCTGTACTTTACTTCTCCTTAGCATCTGCTTGGCACTAATTACTAGCCACTGGTGGTTCTTATGCATCTCCTTGCCAGGCATCATATTTTCTCCCTTGAAAGAGCGTTATTCAATGCAGTTAATTGCATCCTCTGTCTTTTCCGTGGTAAGTCAATAGGTGCAAGCTGTTTACGTCTAAATGGTGGGGAGATTTCCAGTTTTCAAATCAACTCTGTGGTCCTTCATAAGCCCTTGTCAGTTTTTCAAGCTCTCTAGGAACATCCAGTCTCAGCTTCCTCAGTGCATGTGAGCTCTTTATGAGTCATCTATTTACACATCTTGGAAACATATCAGAGCTCTTTACCATGGCACTGCCCTTGGGAATGGGGAAATTATATCCTCCTACAAGACCATCATTTCCTAAGAGTCACCTCACCTTTTTGTTATCCAAGATTTAATTTAAAAAAACAAATTTCTGCATTTGTCACGTTCAATATACTGATGTCCAGTTTACCAGCTAGGCTAGGGTGGCCTGCTCTCACTGTTAATTCTCATCCAGCTCTTCCCTGTACCATTAACACTAATAATGTAGTACACCATTTACAAAGAGATATTCCACAATGACAACTGTTTTTTTGTTTCAGATTTGTTAGTCATTTAGTTTAAGTCATGTGTTATTGACATTGTACACTGCTGCAGAGTTCTTTAATTAGATACAAGCAGGTATTCGCTTATCTACATTATCAGTTAAAAGATCTATATTTACCATTTTCAAACAGTTATAATATTATTGCATGAGTTTACTTTGATGAGACCTATTATCCAAAAAAACAATGCTGACTACCATTAATTACATCCTTAGCTTTAGGTACTTTATTTAAATACCTTATTAACTTAATATTGCTTCATGTTCTCCACTACTTTTTCTGCACCTGGTGACACATTAATTTTACATTCACACAGTATCAACACTATCAGATATTCAGAATCTTCCAAGGACTGCTATATTTAATAAATATTAATACTGTCATTCCAGAGACATCTTTAGAAGTGCAGACATCTTTAAAGTATTCCTTTGCAAATAATGAGCCCTAAAGTAATTCATTCTTCTACATTATAATTGTTTCTTTGCAAACACTCATGTTTGTTGAATACTTATGTCTTCTCTGTCACCCTATTAATAATTTTGCAATTTCCTGATAAGAATAGGATACGTGTTTGTTTCTTCCTATTGAATAATTTACTTCCTTTCCTACTATTGGTGTGTTTTCCTGTGTTTCTAATATGTGTTTTAAACTTTGACGCTACTTGCATGAAAGAAACCCATTTCTTCAGTGTCTTTAGCTTCCCTCATTAATTTTCTGTATAAATTTCCACTTTTCTCTTTAACATTCTTCCTTCTGGATCATAATTTCTTTAAATAATATGGAGAGGTTATAAAGATATAAATATATGCTCTCACATTAGCCAAAGATAATTGGTGTAATGAAAAGAAGTGACTGCCACTTTGTAGGACCAGTTGTGTGTCTTCCCAGCTGGGAGTAATTATCAGTGATGAGAGAAAAGGTGTAGAAACAAGTAGAAGCATTTCTCTTTTTCATTTCTTTCCTTTATATGCACACTTTCCTCTGAGTCCAGGAGAGAACGTCCCATGGTGCCAGTTTCCTCTGGGTTTTGAATCTTTCACGTCCCAGCAGGCCTAGAATAACTTTCCTCTTTCATTCTTCATCAGAGACTGGCATCTTCCTCTGCCCAAATCTAATAAAATCCCTACTTGAGTTTCCAAGCTGAAGTTTTCTGAATATCAAAAACAAATCCAGTGCTTAAATGCAGGCCATACCTTTTTTTTAGCACAAAAATACTCTACTAGAGTTTGGTAACCTGATAGGAAATTTCCACAAAAAGTGCAGTTTACTCCCACGGATAAATTATCGATCTTCGTCTTTGTCTGCATGCAGCTGAAATCTATTCTGAGCCCCTCAGATTATGCTCATTACTCCAGGCTACTTTTATTTTTCTTCTTAGTTTGAAATCACACAGTAATGAGTTAAATTCTGTATAAGCATCTTCTCGTAGGAAAAACCAGTGATTTCAAAGCAGTCCACTACTAATAAAACTATGATAAGAGAATTCAAACATCTATAAATATCCTATTGTCTTTGATTTGCTTCTTTTTTGGGAAAAAGAATGGATTTTTTCCTCATTCAACAGATGTTGACGACAATAGTAATAATATATTTCATTGCATTTCACGGTTTCTACTTATGAACATTGTCCTTCCTTTGTTCAAGATAAGAGTTCAAGAATCACCACACACTTCTGAATAAATATTCAATTTTGCTAGAGCTGAAAAATAAATTTCACCTTCATGACATCTGTCTAAATACTGGTCTAATTTTCTGAATTTGAGGATTGCAGCTCAATGTAGAAAGTCTTGCCTAAAATTCAAAAGCGTTAAAATACTTAAAAAGCATTATAACTTGATCTCTTCGTTACATTACATAAATCTACGTGTGGGTAATACTTTATAGTAACTACATTACAATATTCTGACTCTGTGTGCATAACTTAGTACTAGAATAAGACTGATAGCCTCTAGGCACACAACCATCCTAATTTATTCTTGCCATTTGCTACTGTTATTCAGTCACTGCCTGCCACATCTTTCTTGGCTTCGACAGGTTCTACTTTGAGGTTAGAAAAAAGTCAGAGATAGGTAGGACACAGCAAATTCAGAACATCACCAGAATACATTATTTGAGCGTATCACATCAGCCTCGAACACAGAGTGAAATATGTATAATATAGAGTAAGAATGCCTCTATTTACCATCCATGGATTTAGAAAACTGAAGAATCTCGCTAAGCAACAGACTAAAAGCAACACAGCTATTAATATAAGATTTTGCATGTCTGTGACTCTTCAAGTGCTTCTCAAATGAGCATTTTGTAAATGTTATCCCAAATCTGAGGATACAGGATGTAGGAATATTGTCTTGCTTGTATTTAAATTTAAGAGTGCAGACTTTGTTAATTACTCTGCATTGGCACTGGGAGACAATTATGTTTCCATTTGGTGAATTTCCTTCTTGGATTGCATTACAATGAAGTATGGAAGCCTCAAGGTATTTTAACAAAGATATTGTAGATGCAAGATTTTGTGACAGCTAGTCTTAGCATTTTATGAACACTGACTGTATTTAGGTATAAATTGGTGGGCATATATAAGAAGCTCCAGAGATTATTTGTCACTTGCTAAGAAAAACATTTTATATAATTACAGCAATATTTTATATAATCATAGAAACAATTTCACAAAAAGTCTTTTGTCCAACAAGAAGAAATGGCTTCATTTCAGCAGCTCCATAAGCAACAAGCGAGTTTGTTAAAGTCTTTTTGAACTCCCATCAGGTGTTTGAGTGTCAGGTTGAAAAAGTCAGTAACATACTTGAACGAAAGTGCTAGGGTAAGCCCTACCTTTACAAGGCCCAGTGAGACAGCAGTCTTTCTGTGGAGCAGTGGAACAGAGGAAAGTTCTTGCTCTGCACTGAACTCCAAATTCTAGGTGCAATTTCTCTTCCTCAGTGGTGACTTCTGTCACGGTTTTTATTGACTGCCTTCAGCTCCAGTTGATACTATTTTTGAGAGTGTTGGAATGCAAGAGAGAAAGATATCTGTCCAGAGAAGCATTTATTGTTCTTATTTGATTAATATAATGAAACAATAGAGAAATAATTTGCTAATCACCTGAGTAAAACATCATCACTTTCTATTATTCAGTTAGTGAGATTTTACAAAGGACTCAAAAGTTATTACTAGAGTTTTTATGGAAATTATTTCCACCAGCCATGAAAAAGATACTAATTTCTGTAGTTTCATCTCCTATCACCTGGTCCCCCACTTTTCATTGCAATCCCTTGTACTTTTATGCCTTATAAAAATTGTAAGCACCTTGGGGCACAAATAAGTCAGTTTAATTTGTCTGTAAAGCACTATTCTTTCCCAAGGCACTGAATGAATAATATATGATAATTTATAAAGAAAGTATTTGCAAGTCAGAGGGCTTGACAGCAGAGCAGTGAATTAAAGAGAAAGCAAAGTTAAAAAGACCTTCCTCTTTTAAGCCAGGCTTAGAGGCCAAGATACGTTTTGTAGGTATTCAATATGAGAATGCTGTTCTTAGGAAAGTACTTCCTTCAAACATGGGGAAGTTGGTTACATCATTTAAGCTTACACTGACCTTTATGAATGCTGTGTAGAGTACAACTAGGCTATCTAGGCCAGTAAGTGCATCTTTCAGAGTAATGATGTCCAAAACTAAAGTGCAATCACATTTAAACTGCAGTAGTGGAAAGAAAACAGAACAAACAATAGAATGGTACCAAAACTTTTTGCTTACTTTTGCTACTATAAATGGCTATACAGTCAAGTGATGCATATTAAACACTCCTAAAGTACTTATTTATCAAACCTGTGCTCAAAACAATCTGCTAAGATACATTTACCCGACATTGCATCGACATTAACATGCTTCTCTCAGACTTTGTTCCCATTCTTCTGATTATATTTCACCAGACAATTTTTTTTTTTCAAGTATGACAAGACAAAGTTCCTGTATTTCCATTCAAAAAGCACTAGATTTGTTACAGAGACCATGTGTACAGTTCAGGCTCAAAAGCTCCCATGTATCCAGAGAGCATGTCCCATAGAGCTGATGAGTCATGTGAAGCAGCCATTTGTCCTGGATTTTTGGACAACCAATAGCCTAGTCAGACCCATAAATTTTGATTGTAAGTATTTTAGCGCAAAAATCTGTCATTTTAATTTGTTGAGAAAGCATCATTCTTTCCTAAGGGAAGGTGTGAATAATACATGACAATTTAAAAAGAAGCTGTTTGCTACTGCTACTGCTCCTCCAAAACCTCTAGATTCTCAGACAAATGACTGAAGTACTCTTAATGCACTCAAGCTATATTTTTAGGTGGAAGGAGAGGACATATCCTCTAAAATCCAGTCTTCAGACAAGCTAGATGTTCAGTGTTACCAGCTCTGGTATTTGGTACTCTAGCTTGTACAGGCAAAGAATTATAGTTCTCCCTTTAATTTCTTAGAGAGTGTCTAAATCCTATTGAAATAAAGGAGTTATATATCTAAATGTTTTCATAGGTCCAGAGTTAAAATTCCCAGTTAAAAAGAAAACCCTGAAAATAAACCCCAACTTTAAAAAGCAGAGAAACTAAAAAGTCTGGGAAGGGAAAACATTTTAAACTAATTAATTAAAAACTCAAACAAACAAAATTTAATGTATTGGTTTCTTAAATTTCTTCAGTTTTCATACCTACTTAGTAACCATGCAATTACTTAAGAGTACACTGCCAAAATGAGGCATGAACCTGGCATGTTGTTGAAATTTTCATAACACACTAATGATAATGCTGTAGCTTGTAGGTATTGGTGGAAATTGGTTACTAGAACATCATGTCTCTATGGAACTGTACATATATGTGCCTTCTAGAACACTGCTGGTTTTATAAATTGAGCTATTAATTATTATATTCATTATGATACTATTTAATTAATCATTAGTAATTATATGGATGTAATGTGGAATTGCAGGAGTAGTGCATGTTAGAATATGTATAAAAATAGACAAAAGCAGACCCCAGAGTGAGTTGAAAGAAAACATCAACATTAATATCATTTTCCTTCTGCCAAAGAGAAGGAAGAAACCCCCACAAATAACTCTTTCTCCTGGTTGAAGAACTTTGAATACTGATTGCTCACCATGAAACCTTCCTTTCTTCTTGTTGAGGAGCAGTAGAAGCACAACACCAGAGAAAGAGATAGTTATTAGGAACTTTTTGTATATCAGTTTTACCTGTATTTCTACATTAATGACCACAGTAACGGGAAACTTCAGGTTGTAAGTGCTAATACCATTACACTTAGATTAATAATAAGTCTTTGATTAAACTTATCAAAGTTTACCAAAGAGTCCAGCACAGAGCCACAAAGATCATTAAGGGAGTGGAGCATCAGCCTTATGAGGAAAGGCTGAGGGAGCTGGGGCTCTTTAGCTTGGAGGAGACTGAGGGGTGACCTCATCAATGTTTACAAATATATAAAGGGTGAGTGTCACAAGGATGGAGCCAGGCTCTTCTCAGTTACAACCAATGGTAAGACAAGGAGTAATGGGTTCAAACTGGAACACAAGAGTTACCACTTAAATTTGAGAAGAAACTTTTCAGTAAGGGTATCAGAGCACTGGAACAGGCTATCCAGGGGAGTTGTGGAGTCTCCTACTCTGAAGACATTCAAAACCCGCCTGGACGCCTTCCTGTGTAACCTCATCTGGGTGTTACTGCTCCGGCAGGGGGATTGGACTGGATGATCTTTCAAGGTCCCTTCCAATCCCTAACATTCTGTGATTCTCTGATTCTGTGAAACCATTAAAGCTTTAATTTAAATTATGTCTTCATTATAATGTGTGTTTCTTTAGCCCAAATAAATTGTGTAGGTGTTTGGACTGGCTGTTAAATCTTGATGGACCAATTTTCATATCTCATTTGTTTATGAACATTCCCTGTTGTCATTATAAACCTTGGGAAAGGGTTGGATAACCTGAGTAATGCCTCGGGTTTTTCATAATATTCTGAGAGCTGGAAGTATTAGTGTTTATGTGAAACACACAAGAACAAAGAATTAAGATCCATTTTATAAAAAGGCTTCTTTAACTTTCTTTTAGGACCGGGCTGTCAGACATCCATTTTCTGCAGGTACAGTTCAAACCCTCTGTAAACCCACCATCTAATCACTAAAAGACAATAAAATCATTGTTCCAAAACAAATGAAAAGAAATGGTGGTGCTTCATTTGCTCAAGACAGCTCTCCAGAAGCCTCAAAGGACAGAGCTTCCAGAGGAGAAGACATGTCCACCTCTTGGGATAAAAAGCAGAAATATTTCCAGTTATACCTGCAAATATCTCTCAGTTATACCTGCATACACTTTGTACCCAGAACACCCAGAATGGCAGTGATTTGAAATAAACAGGTTGTAAGAACAGAGGACTGAAAAGCATCACTACTTTTAGGTAAGATGTTAAGCACCGGAAGGATATAGGAACTGTATTTACTATTCTGCCTTTAAAAAAAAAAACAAATAAAAATAAACATGTTAAAAGGTGTTCTTTTTTTCAAGACAATGAGCAGGAAGATCTTTGCTGAAGCTGAAGTTGACAGCAGCTGGAAATAAAGAAAAAAAAAAAAAGAGGAGCAGGGCTGAATATATGAATCCATTAAATGAAGTTCAAACCACTCTAGCTGGGTTATATAATGGAGTCTCTGAGCTGGACCAAAAGGCACTTTGCAAGAGATGGCACACAAGCCTGCTCACCAACACAACTCACTGTCACAGCTACCAAAATATGGAAAGAGAAAGTGATGTGGCAAATGAACCTGCATGTACTGGATAACACAAGTAGGATGAGAACCAAGTCAGCAGACTGTTATGAAAGTCACTGTCAGAGGAATGCTTTAATATCATTCCTAGTGACACATTTCTGAGATATGTCACTATGCTCCTTCTCTCCTTAATAATTATCTCCTTGTTTCACATGAAGTTTCAAAGAGTGTGATTGGACTAATAAGGCAAATGTCTAAGGCAGGTGTTCAGTATTTCTGGGTAGAGACTTGAAGATGGTTAGTTGTTTTTCAACCAGAAAACTTGTTAACAGCAAATGGGTTACAGTTAGCTAATACAAAAGTTTACATTTAAATTTCACAATGAGGCTGTAGCAGTAAATTATTTTAATATTCTTATTAAAATTCCATGTTGTCACATATATATAACTAGCTGGAAAGTTCTGCTTTTTGAATCAAATTTTCTACGCTGGGTCTCAGCCCAGAGGTGAATATTTTTAATTTATTTTTCTTTTTGGTAAATGTGAGCAAAATCAACTCATTTCCTTTACCTATGCAAAGATTAAAAATGTTCTACATAAAGAAGTTAGATATTTTATGTATGCAGAAAGCATCTGAACTTTAAAAGCTGAAACTTGCCAAGTTGATACAGAGGATTAGTCTCCAGGCCAATTTGCAAAAGTGAAATACTAACAAAATACGAGTAAAAATCTAATAAAGACAATTATGCAATATTTTGCTTAGTTATTTGTTGCACATTCATTTATTAATTCTGACTGCCAATTAGCTCATAATTGGTGTTGCTATTTATCTGTATTCAGAATCACGTGTATGACACTGATCTTGCACACAGGTCTGTTTAGTACATCCTTTCATCAAAATGTTTTCTTGCTCATGTTTACAGTAAAGTGTGTTCCTAAGTAAACTGTGAATTCTAGCAATAATGCTAGTGTTTTAATTTCAGTCATTATCTTTCATCCTTGAGAAGAGCAAATCTAAAATTTGAAAGAAATTAGATCCTTTAGATTGTGTTGGCAAATGCTTCTGGACATCAGTGTGGCCTTTTGTCATAGGAAGAATTGTTAAATTCCACTAAAACATAGTGGGTTCAGGAAACTGCACAGATCTAAAAATACTTATTAGATAGTGCGGGTAGAAAATTGGCTTCTTATTCAAATGGGAAAGTTAGGATTTAAGAGAGATGATTCTCACCATCTTTCCTGAACACAAAATTAAGACGCAGAGAAGAGCAGCAGCATCTGAAATACTGAGATTTTTTTGTAGCCACTGAAGCACTGAAAAGTTTGACACCTAAAGTTAAAGCAGAAGAAAAACTGGCAGACAGAGAGCACCTTGTCCAAGAACAAGTGCACAGACTTGGCCAACGACACACAGGATTTTGTGGTCTACAGAAATCTGAACAAGGACCTCCTACACTCTAACCAAAGGACTTATTCATCCCTGTTCTTTCACCTACTGCCCTAAATACTGGTTTCTTCTGCAGCTCTACAAGATGTCCATGTAGATGCTGTTTCTTCCCTTTAAGATTTACAGTAATGATGGCCTCAGGCAGGTAGATCTTCCTGTCAGTAAGAAGAGGGTGTTCTTACCTTCTCTTTCATTCCACTTCCCATTTCTCTGAAACTGATTGGCCCGTGGAGGTTTGCAGCAGGTAGTGATTTTCCATGCAGATGTCTTGGGTATGCTGGGTTGTTTTGTATGTAATATCCAGTGTACACAATATGAAAGGTGTAAGGCCACAATTCCCAAAAACACCATCTATAGGTGTGTCTCTGAACAGAAATTTTATTGCCTCCAATGTACCCTTTCTCCCTAATGCATAGCTTAAGATCTGTCCTTTTGTCTTCTAACAGGTCTTTACAGGACTGATTGAACAAACTTATGAGGCCACAAGGACAAGCACTATGAGATAAACTGAACTGTCCAGTCAGGTATGTATTTACACAGATATAAGGAAAGAAGTTTTAGGTTCAGAGAAGTCACCAGAAAATACTTTATGCTTCAGTCAACATTGCAAACAAGTTTTAGATGCTGCTAAAAATCACCTCACCATTTTTTCCAAAAGTGTCCTGCTTCACAATTATCTGTTAATTCATTCTTGAATGTCTTCATTTCATTTACATAACACAGGCCTTGTCACAGTGTGAAGTTACCTAAAATAGTTATTTTGTCTTTGGGCAAAAAAAAAAAAAAAAAGAGACAGACAGCAGCAGAAAGAAAAAACTGTGAGCATTTAGATCTCCTACAGAGACAAAGATTATATGTCTGGTTTCCTAAATATCCAAAGTGAGACTAACCTAAAGCAATGGTGGTTTGAGACTTTCCTAATTTTGCTTGATGCCTTCCAACTTACTTTCCCGATATCAATACTGACTTTACCCTAGTGGGTTTAATTTCATTCACTGTTACTCTTCATGTTGGGAGTAGGCTGAAGCTTTCACATTCTTGACTCTATTTCTGACATAATGATTTTTCCAAGGTTATGCATTATAAGAGGTTTCCAAAGTGGATTTTAAATTTGCATGCCTTGATTTCCTGTTGTTCACACAAGGGTCTGCAGGCAGGTACATGAAATTCAGACTGCCTATAATTCTGTAACTATATATTACACATACATATTATACAAATAGTAAAAATATATTAACACTTTAGAAAAAGCTGGCTTTAGTCATTCTTTTTTCCCAGAAGTGAAATATGTCTAATAAGTCTTTCCCACAAAGGTATCATAAGACTTAATTAATTAATGTTTGTAAAGTACTTGAGATCCCTGTATTATTAAATGTCCTGCTAGTCCACTTCTCTTAGTAACTCAATACTGCCAGAAGCTGTATCTGCTGCCAATTACCGACAGGTGAGCAGCCAAAACAGCAGTGGCAGATGCAGAACCTGTACTGGCAAAGCTCAAACAAGAAAATATATTGAAGTAAATAGACCAGAGCAAGGGACAGGGAGAGAAAGAAGACAAAACCGAGGACAAGGGAGGAGCTAAAACTATCCTCTCTGCTATTTCACCTTACAGATGGGCTTTTTCACTACCACCTTTCTGCTCTTCAACGCCCTTTTTCTCTGAGATTTATTGGGATATTTTAGTTCCTTTCCTTCTGCTTTCTGCCTCAGAATGCTGTCAGAGGCCCTTCTGGGGTGTTGAGTAGGATGTTATTAGCTAGACTCACTGTCATTTATAACCTAACTTTGCCACTTGCTTGCTGGAGGGACCATTTCTCTTTCCTAGCCTGTGTTCGCCTAGGCTGAATCCAAAGCTCATTGAAGTCATTGACAGTCTGTCCCTTGACCATGGAGGATTAGGCCTCTGTGCACCCTGTGGTGTTGCTAAAATTAATTCAATAGTGTCTCTAGAATGCTCTGGGGAAAAAAAAAAATAAATAAATAAAATAAAATGCTATTCGAGGAGAAGCTGGCATTAGTATTTCCTGCAGAGCTGATTGCAGATTTGTTTTTTTGACACCAAAACAGGTGTGTAACTGCAATGTCAGTGCAGGGCACTGTGCCAGTCTCAGGGCAGCAGAGGAAAAGTTGTGATCTCATTTTAGTTAACAGAGTTTAGAATTTGTTTCACTGAAAGCACCTTGACAAATGCATTATTGTTTATGGACCACTGATTACATGTCCCACAGTAGACAAGGCAGGTAGTAAGACAGAGCTTATCCCTCAGCACATATTAATGAGGCTGTTCTGCCTGCAGCTCCCTGTGGCCAGATGCTGTACTTGGATGGAGTCACACTGGGATTCTTTGTGGGTGCAGTTACAGGCTGTTGCAAAGTCACAGTTTAACCATCATCTTTGCTAGAGAAAGCCAGGAATGAGTATTAAAGCTAAACGATGCATCACTTTGCTGATAAGGAAGGATTTCACACCTCACTCTAATCTGTAAAGACAATAGTATACCACTGTGATAGCTTTTGCCCAAAACCCTGAACGGTCAATACTTTTGGGTACAGGTACATGGTAGGGTGTGTTGAAGTACCTAAAAAAATCCTATTTCAAAAGGCTACTGAGACTCCAATATTACAGAAATCATGCCCACATACTCATGTCATCAGCAGGCAGCACAATAGGGCCGCAGATTTATCTTAGCCAATAGACTTCACTCGTACAGAAGTAACACTGCTTCTCTCTGCAAAACAGACTCCAGCACCACATTAAACTGCTGCCATTCCTTCAAGCATCTCAAAGGCTGTCAGAAAACAGACCAACAAGGACTGCTGCCTGCCCATTTGCTCAGGAGAGTTGCATGGGGTTTCCTTGCAGGTTTAGATTTGTCCAGAGAAAGGACAAGCAATTGTCACCTCCTGTAGATGCTTCAAACATTACAGCATGGATTACTCAGTCTCAGCAGACTTCAAAAAGCCTTTGTCATCCATTAGAAGCAGCTTCATCCTTCTCCACGTGCCAAGCAGCGCTGTTGTTTTGTAATGAACCACTTCCATCAGAGCGCACAATTTCTCATCCTGTCTGACTCCGCTGATCATTCTTGTAATTAAGTCTCTTTTGATTCTCTTTGGCAGTGCACCATCTGCACAGGAAAGCACACCTGTAAAGTGGTTTTCCTCTGGTTTTACTGTCCTTGATTAAACTCTGTTTTAAAGCAGAGAATCTTAATCAAAAGAATTGCCAGACTGGAGGTAACTGCGCCTGTCTCATATTTTGTCATAGATTCCCTCTGAAGGCTGCAGGATTTGGATTTGCATAACAATTTCCAAAAAAGGTCCACCATGGAAGGGTAATATTTTTAGAGGATTTTGCCCTTAGGAAAAAAATCCAATAGAATTAACTAAAGAGGATAATAATAGGAAACCATAGAAACTTCATACGTTTCAGTAGTAATTACTATAAAATCCTACAGAATTTATTAGAAAAAATATTTGCTTTTTGTAACGTTCTTTTATAACTTGCAAGAATTTAATTTCTGAGTGAGTTCAAGAAAGAATAAAAGGAAATATTAATATTTTCATGAAAAACAAGTTTAAATTGTAGCTACTTCCATAATTTTAGGAACCAGAGTTTAGGTCAGTGCTGCATTTCTTATGAGGCACAATACAGCAAGGCACCATTAAAAAAAAAAAAAAAAGAAAAGAAACAGAGATCTTTTATACTCTGCTGTCTTTGATGGGGAATTGAGGATCAACAACATTTTTCTGTTGTTTATTCTGTGTCAATTCACATGGAAAAAGGACGAACTATGTGGGCTCACATATATGCAGGAAAGCGTACGTGCATATATTCCAAACAGGTCCCAGTGCCTTTATCCAGTCCATTCCCAAACAAAGTCACACCTCACTGCTAGCCTTACATCAAGCCCCATGATAGTGCTCCTAGCTTATTACAGGTCTCTAGAGGTTTCTGGTAAAGTGTAACAAAGCTCTGAGTCCCTGCACCTGCTAACAAAATGACAAGCTTCTTTCTGTCTCTGGTCTCCCATCACGACCTTTGCACCACGTAGAAAAGACAAGAAACTTTATCTTTGTCATGTGAAAACTTTTTTCCCTCGTCATTTACAGTACCCAAAAGCAACTAGATAGAAAGGTTGAGACAGGAGTCAACAGATATAAAAATAGAAATTGAAAAAAATAAGAGTACAGTTTCTGAAGTGAGCAAATTACACAGAAAGTGATGTTTTCTAAGTTTACAAATAGTTGGTGCCAACCATTTTGGGCTGCTTAACAGCAGTGATAGAGGTTTAAAAAGCAACAATAAAAAAGCACTTATTTTACTAAATAATACACTTTTTTTACCCTTGATGAAAGGCTGCTTCTTATCACACAGATATCAAAGTGAGCCACCCAATGGCACTAATTTCAAACCCTGCTGCTGTAATATTCAGTGCATGGGATACAAATTACAATGGATTCAAAACAGTTAGTGGTACATTTAAAAGAGGAATAACACTGAAATGCCAATTTATTAGCTTCTGAAATATGTGTGTGAAATTTCATAAAACGTCTGCTAAGAACTGGCAAGAATCTGTAACACCAGTACCTTGTGCTGGGTAAGGCTTAGAAATACAAGTACCTGAAAGACCTGCCACATTCTCAGTGGGAGTTATGCTATTTACATGGTTTGCAGTTCACATTTATAGTAGTGTGGGTTGCTCTTTATTTCTCCCACTTTGCATCTTTTCAATGCAGTTATCTGTTCATTCAGCAAACAGGTTTCAGCTGAAGCTTTCTTGACCTGATTTATATCTTATAAAATGTACCTGTAATGAGCATAATTCTTCACCACCAGGTCTCAATACATTCTTTCTCTTGCTAAGCTCACATAAGCAGAATGACATGCTCACTATTAAATGGCTTTTTCTAGTATCTTTCTTCTGTAGATAAAAAGGAAGTAAATACAGATCCACTGCTTTCACAAAACTGATTCCTACAGTTATGATTTTTGTTAAGACCTATGCAACATGGACTTAGTTTAGAAATTTATCACTGCTTCACTCCCACCAAAATTACAGCACTGGCCTTTGTAGTACCAAAACTTCCAAACCCGCTATGAAACTGTTCAGTACTCAAGTACTCCTCCTCCATGTTATCACAGCTGTTCTAACAATTGTGCAAAAGTGTCAGGAAAACATGTGGCAGGCACCTTTACTACTCACAGATAAGTGAAAATGTTTTGTGTGTCTATGGCTGTTGCAAATCTTCCATGTTAAATTTTTTAAAGACTTGAAGTAAACTGTATAAAAAACGACTCTTCATTTTGTTTACTTACTATGACAGGAATGCTTATAAATACCTACCTGGGGCTTTTTGTTTGCATACATTGCTAACTAGTAACTGTGAAAATCATCTTGTATACATTACACTTTACATAGGGTACATTATTGAAACATAAATAATAGAGATATACAGACATCAGCTTCTGTGAAGGCCTTCCACAGAAAAAAATAGCTGCTAAAAAGAGCATCTCCCATGAGTTGTTCCATTATGCCCATTCTGCATTGTTCCCACAGAAAGATTCAGCCAACATGGGACCCTTATCACGGGGCCTTTGTGATTAGGGGATACCTTCTTTACCCATGCAACAGCTATTTTTCCTAGCAAACTGTAGTGATTCTGGTCAGGAGACCATCATATCTCAGGGAGGTACCAATCCACATCCCAGCACTGTGCTGCACCTCCATCATCAGGCTGTTCTGTGCTGCTCAGAACTCTTGGCTTGGGGGCAACCCCAGCCAGTGACTCACAACAGAGGAACCTGAGCTCCCACTCAGCACCCACAACTCCACCACCCCCATGGCATTGCCTTTATTGAGCAGAGCAGCAGAAAGTTTTCATGTGACCATCCCTTCCAATTGATATTAGAAATAATGAAAGAGTTGTTTTCTTGTAAGAAAATCATTTACTAGCTTAAATGGCCGAAAAGGGAAAAATGTTTTCATGGATGAGATCTGCATAGCGGGTCACAGGAAAATCCACAGGGGGTCCACCCAACACTGCGTGAACACAGGGTGCCATGCATCTGAAACAATGTATAATTCACTCATTCTCTGTGTCCCTCTTCTTATTCTCTCTTATTAAAACAGACATTTTATTAAGCCTTTTGTTGCTGGGTCTTTCTTATTGAGGTCCAGAAGGAAATCTCTCTCTCCCTCTCTCTCTCACCCTCGTCCCATGGTGCAGAGCACAAAGAAGCATCTTAGCTGGAACACAGTGAACCCTACATTGTGCATGTAAGAAGAAAGAAGTAGAAGAGTTTAATGTGATTATGAGGTTGCTGGTATCTGGTTAGGCTTTACTCAGGGGCAGCAGCAGAACTCCAGGCATTCACTGAAATGGATGTTGCAGTGGTCATTGATTCATATTTAATGACTGACAGAAAAACTACTTTAAGTGGGAAACAGCTACAGACGAAAGTATCTATATTTAGATGTTCAAAAATATGTTTCTATCTGTGAGCCAGTAGTCTTAACCTCATAACAGAGGAAAGAGATCTAGAAAATATATTCCCCAAATTTTAGATAACAATTAATTTCTCTCTAACATAGTCAGTAATGTCTCAGTTCAGTTGCTGAGTACACTGTGCTGTCTGACATGCCCTAAGGTATCAGAGGTATCCAAGTGGGGTTAGCAGTTATAAGGAGCTAAAACTTTTCTTACAGATTGGAGCCCAGCCAGGAGTCAGTGTGTGTTGAACCAGCTGATACATTGCTTTTATTATACCATTAATTTGTGGAATATTTTCAGAGAACAAGAAACACACAAGCACTGTGTTCACCTGCACAATTATGTGTTTGAAAGAAACAGAAGAGTCGTTATGGATCTCCTTAAAAAAAAAAAGTATGAGTTTCAGCAGAAGTAGTTCAATACCATAGAATTACCTGTGAATTTTTTGGACATTATTTTCCTCTATTTGACTTCTCTTTTCATAGCATATTAATGCTCAACTTGACATTTGCTGCATGAAAACTTGATTCAGAGTTAAGAAAACAGCTTAATAAGGAGAAGAGATATGCAAAATTAAAGGTTATTTCTATCATCACTAGCAAAGTCACTTAGATGCTTAAAAAACTGTTAAAACATCTGAATCTCAAAACTTTTTAATACTACATTAAAAAATGTGTCTAGAACCTTGCTTCATTAAAGAAGCATCATTGACTTTGGTAATATGAGATCTGAAAAAACAATGTATAAAGGTACTGTTGGTAGAAGGAAGAAGGGAGGGCAGAAAACCATTATTTCCCTCACCAATATTGTTTCCAAATATAAGGGAAGTTAAGAAATTGGGGCTGGTGAAGATACAGGAGGTAATCTGTGGAAGTAAAGCTACTGACGCTGAAACTACATAATTGGGATCTAGACAGATGAGCCTTGAGAAACAGTTTACTTTCCTCCTCATCCCTTTCTTTGCATCAGACTTCATGGGAATTTTGTTGAAAACTTTTTAAAAAAGTGTTGAGGATGGAGGAGAGACGGTTTGAGTTTCACTACCTGAAACAGTATAAAACAGGAGGAGGTTTTAGCTTTTGATAGGCAATCTGATAAGTAATCCACAAAAACTATATTTCTTCCCTCCAGGAAGTCATTACTCTTCAAAAAAAGTGTCATGTTTGACACAGTCTAATTAGACAAAGACAAGTCTCTGGTAGAATAAGTTATTGATGTAGAATAAGCTTTTACTTTGAATTTGAGCCTTACTATCTTCATTGGGTAAATAACCAGTCATTTACCCATTCCCAGCTCCAGGGTGTTCCCAGGGAACCCAATCACAGACACAACCCAGGAGAAACCCATCCTCATAGTTCTACTGTTGTTTTTTCTATTGCAGAAAATGAGAGAAACTACAAGGGTTTCTCTCCTTCCAACATTTCCTGATAAACATGTAGGAATAGAAATTCGTCAACTATGGAAGCAGTAAGGTACCAGTGGGAACTCATCAGAGAAGTAACTAGTTGCCTCCACATGAAATCAGATTATCAGGTAAAGGTAATAAAAATAAAACAATATGGCATAGGGTACCACCTGGAGAAATACAGAAATAGTAATACTAATCGTGCCATGCTTTTTCCTCCAAATGAAGTTGTACATGACAAAAGCAGAAAGTGAAAAATGAATATATTATTATTCCCAAAGCAGGACTATTGGGAAAATGAATTAATAGAGGAAGAGACTGGATGTTCAGAGACATATTTAAAATTGTGGAAATGTATCCAAAGTTCCAAACATTTTGAAGACTGTTAACAATATAAACCAGATTTTTTCAGAAGAAAAATATTACAGTTAATAAGCTGCACTTGTATCAGTCAAATCCGGAGCTTTTTCAACTTTCACCTACACATTTTACATAGAGAGGCAACTGACCCACAGGCTGATGATGGTGCCGTTCGAAACAGGCTCTGGCCTCATCCTCAGAGAGAAGCAAAAAAAAGCGAAAAACTGGTGATTCACTTGCACTTTTCGTGCCCTGAGGTACTGATTAAGTACCAAATATGTTCTAAGATACAATGCTCACACTTTTAAAAAGGTTAATGTTAATGGCAGCAGCCCCTTAATTGGCCTGGCTTGCCTGCTGTGTCCACTGTCGCTCTAACAGAGACATGAGAAGCAACTGTGCCCTGCAGTCAAATGGTCAAGCAAGATATAAAACAATTTCCAGCAAATAGCCATTTATACTGAGGAGAAAACGAGAGAAAAGCTAGGAAGACAGACTGACAGCTCAAAGGCTCATCAGAGAATGAACTTTTAGCATATGGCAAGAAGCTGAAGGAAGCCGTGAGGTAAAACAGAAAAGATTGCTATCATTTTCAGGGCTGCTTTAACATATTTTGTTGTTGTTGTTGTTGTTATTTCCTACAGTAAATAGAAGCTGATGTTTTCTTCTTGGCAGATTTCACCTTCATTGGTAATTCAATGTAAGTGACATTACAAAACCATTATATGAAACAAAGCCAATATGCATTAATGGCTTAAACTTCAAAAACATCATTAATAACTTAAGTAATCCTTGAATTAATGAGCTGGAGTCTGCAGACACTTTTTGCTGTTTCTTGTACTGTTCCTTAATGCTGAACTGTTGGGCAAGAAAGATTTGTTTTTAAGTGCAAATCATATTGGATGTCTTTATCACACTCCATCCTCTCCAGTGTAGATGAAGTTAATGGCTTCTTCCATATTGTGCTCAGACATTACAGTAAAAAACTGCACAAAACCTGGAAATACCTTTTAAATATGTATATCATAATAAAATGCATTGATTGTAATATAACTGTAATTAGAATGGAGTAAGAGTAAAGAAAGGTAGTTCAAAACAACTGGTAGTAGGTTTTTCAGCATAAAGGAGGACAATTCCAGTTGAATTTTAGCAAATATATAGTTTATATAACAGGATCCTTAAAATTGCCCTGTGACATGACAGTGGGTAGCTGGAATAATTCATATGTGGCTTTAGACTTCAAGTTCCATCAGATGGTGATTTCATTATGGTTATAAACGACTGGAGTAATAGTCCAGCTACAAAGTAATTATACCGCAGAAAACATGCCTATGAAAAAGTTATAACTGAAAATGTCATTAATATTAGCACCCCACTATTTTATTGTCAGGACTCAGTTTTGCTATTTGTCCCCCAGTTAAAATACATGTTTTCCAGTTTCTTGTGCAATATCAAAAATAAGGGCCATCTTTTTCATTTGTAGGTTTTATCTAATAAGAGACAAATACAAGTAACGCAAAGGAATGTCAAAAGATTATTTTCATTCTGTTGTTCTGATGACAACAGAGATTTTCTCCCTTGTCATCAGAGAGATTCAGTAGGAACTATTTACTATTACTGGTCAGAAAGAGAAAGCATTTTCCCCTTATGGCAGCAGCTGCCACTTTTTCCACCTAACAGTGAAACCAGCACTGAAGATGCAGGTTTGATACCTTGAGACTACTGAATGGACAGAGTAAATTGACTTGATATAGTTTATTAGCAGCAGTGAAGCAGCACAGGAAACATTCATTCTGTTCAATACAATAATAAGTTCTTCACTTTTATTTGGTGGAGATATTATTTAAATCTCTCACAGCAGCTTTTCTGCAGTCACTACAAACACTTATGTGGGAAATTTTGACGACTTGAACAAGGGTGAAATACTGGCAGAGTATACAAAGAACGTAAGCTTCAGGTCAGGAAGATTGTAACAGTTATTCATTTGGGGTTCAGACAGAAGCAAGTAATCTGACATGCTACAATTTTTACTGTGGTTTTTTTTTTTTTTCTCTGTGTGACAAGCAGCATGCAGAAAAATAAGCGGGATATTGGCAATATATCTCAGTATTCAGTAGAATGGCTAGTCTCTTCTATTTCCATTAAAATTTTACTTCGATGGGGTTACATTGGTTTATTCTAACTGGTGATGAAGTCCTTTAGACTTTAACAATTGTTATAGATGTAAATTTGAAAGATAGAAATTGTCAGTGCTTGTTGGCTGGACATGGATTGGTGGCCTGCATTTCTTAATACACAATGGAGTTTTGGTGAGTCCTTTATTTTTTTCTTCAAATAAAGGTAGACTTTGATGTTTTTCATAGGGCTTGTTTAATGCTGCTATACTGATTGTTCCTCAGTAAACAAAGATGGAAAAAGAACAAAGTGAACACTGGCTGTGCTGTGACACGGTGTGACAGAAGTGTTCTTTGTCTTTATCTCTCTACAGACTGAAGATCATTAGGAAACTGGTATTTCATCCTTTCCTCTATCTCACTGTGACTCACATACTGCAAGATTAACATTTTGGGGGTTCTTGAGAATTTTTATATTTATGTTTCCATTATAAAATGTGGCTTCCCCGAACTGAATTATTTTCAGTTTTCAGAATATGAAATCCCCAAACCTTTAGACACCTGAAAATTTCTATAAAAGTAGATTATTTCTTTGTTCCCCATTTGAATCAAGACATAGAGCCACTTTGTCACATATGCTTATGTGAGTGTAGTATGTATCTGTGTGCATGTGTGTGTATACATACATATGTACACATAGAAAACACCTGACTAGTTCTGATAGGAAAACTGTGGTAAACTGGATACCAAAAGAGTGGAAAGAAAACAGGAGGAAAAATCATGTTGTATTACATATCTGGATACATTATCATAAATCAACAAAAACCCATAGAATCATTCAGTTGGAAGAAACCTCATAAGGTCATCTAGTCCAGCTCTTGTACTCAAAGCTTGGAAGTTAGAAGGAAACTCAAAGTTAGATGAGGTTGGTCTAATTTGCGTTTTCGTAACATAATGTATTGAAATAAAAAAAAGGAGCATAAGAAACTTTAAAAATCACCTACTCTATCCCCTTGTGCTGAAATAGAGTTATCTCTACCGCTTCTGACCCATGCTTCTCTAATATCCATAGAAAGATTTCTACTGCTTGTCCACCTTTTTTCAGTACTTGAATGTCCAAATACTTAGAATGGAAAAAAAAACCAACCTATTACTCAAAATTAAGATTTTAGAACTCTTAACTAATTCTTGTCCTTCTTCTACAGTATTCAAGCATAAGTAATTCATGCCGTTATTTCAAAATAGATCTTAAAGTTATTGTATTTTCAGTAGGAAGCCAAAACCTATTTCTTTCAGTCTACCTACAATTGTGCCCAAATATATTAGAAAAAACCAATAACTTGAAAATCTAGCTTCAGAAATACCAGAAATAATGTTATTTTTTGAATGTAGGAACTGATTTTGCAGACATTTATTTAAGTCATCCACATTTTCATTACGACTTGTAATCCTCAACAAAGCTGACAGTTGGCCATGGACCCAAGAATTCCAACCAGAACAGCTGAAAGGTTGGTAGAACGGCTAAAAATTACTTTTTCCTCTGTGATTCTTCCTTAATTCTTAGGACTGTTTATGAACAATTGAAATCAGATGAAAGAATAACCGGTTCACATCTTAGACCTTAAAAAGAGCTGAAATTGAGTCCAGTAAATGGTTTTGAGCCCTAAATCAAAACTCTTTTTTTTAGACTCTAAACCAGCACAGAGGAGCTATTAAAAAACAGACCATAAATTCTTATAAAAAAGGAAAGCAAAATATAATTTAACAGGAAAAATAACAGATGAAAACTGAAACCAACAGCAAAGGGATTTTTACTGTATATATCATTATGTTTAGCACACTGAAGAAAAATTTTGTACTACTGACTCTCCAACCTGTAAGTAGAAGACCTACAGTTGTATGTGATAGCTCCATGCAACATGTTTATCCTAACGCCTGTTTTGTATATGCAGAAATCAAGTGTTCACAGCTCTGTAAGTTTGACAAGTCTTTGTTACATGAATGACAGAGGATGGATTTTACTGTCCCATTAAAAAAAAACCTTAAGCCAATATAGCATAAAAAGATAATATATCTGAAAAAGGGAAATTGATTTCTCTGTTCACCTGCCCAAATACTCATAACCAGTCCAAATATTTTTCCATATCAATTAATCTTAACTTTTTAAATAAAATAAAGTATATTTTGGAACAAAATTCACATAGAATATATTATTCATTATTACATAAAAGCCTTGGTCTGTCACAGCATTTAAAACCTGTTTTAGGACTTTGCCAAAGTATATTCTTGTTGATATCTAAAACTGATCTTAATCCTTCAATAATACTTTCCTTTTCTATTTATCACTAGAATCCACATGTTTCAGTCACATCTTTGTGTGATTTGAGTTCCACTACAGCACAGCCTATGTACTATTATTCCAAAACATCCTCACAGTCATAAGGCTGAGAAGGCTACTACTAAGAGGCTCCTTACCTCCCTGGGTAGGAGTAAAGTCCTTCTGCTCCACCTTTGGCATCGTCTTCCCTGTCACATTATGTCCTAACACCTTGTTGCACAGAATGCTTTCCTCACCTCTTTCTTAGGACAGTGACAGTATGTTTCACTCCAATGAAATTTTCTGTATAAGGTTAAGCCCCCAAACTATACTATATTCCCCAGCTTTTATAGACTGTAAAAAAACTTCCCCTATTTTTATGTTTGAGAGTGAAATAAGTGTGGAACACTATGATGTAGTGTTATTTAATTTCATAAAGAAATTGCGAATAAAGATGGTATGTGTCCCTCACACACTTGATCCAACATGAGCCAGCAGCAAAGGGCATTGCATTCTACCCACTGCCTTTCAGTGCCAGAAGAAGACTTATATCTTAATTCCTCACCTTTCACACACAAAATATTAATAAACTGGAGCTCATAAGTGGCCCATCATCTACTCCCAACATATAAAAACATACATCACTTACAGATATCCTCAATTCAGCTTTACATTACTGATTGATCATACTCTCCTTTTTTCAGTCTGTCTTCCCAGTGATTTCCAGCTCTGTGGGTTTGACTTTTAAAAGTCTTATTCCTTCCACAGTTATTAAAATGTTTTCTACTCTGTAGCTTGCCCACTGAAGCTTTGTGCTGTGCTGTTACTCCCTCACCTGCTCTTTCAGTTCATTGCAGTTTGCTCATTTTTTAGTATTTCCTGGCCAAAATGGGGTCTACCAGTGAGAGTCTAATGCATTCCCATTGCTGTGACCACAAAAGACAAGCTAAACTTCTTCCAAATCATGCAGAGACACTTGATTTGGGGTTTTAAATGGAAATATAAGTTATAAATTAAGCTTTCAGAACAATCAGAGGCAAGTTGAGTAGATGACTGCTGCTTATGTAAAGACTTACATGTAAAGCTGCTTGAAAACGTTTGATTTGCCTTAAGTAGCTTTAAAAAAAAAAATCTAGAAAGTATTTTTTAAATGTTCTCAGATTTCTAAGTGAAACTGAAGTATAAAGAGGGTTTGATTTTTTTTTTTTTTAACTTAAAAAAGGGGCAAAGAAAATTTCAAAGACTTTTTGCTCTGGTTCTTGTCAACAAATTTCATGGAAGTTAAAATAATTTCAGAAAAGGTTTATTCATAAGAAGCTAGGTGCTTACATCTTTTTTTAATATATATTTGTAATTATCATCATGTATTACCATATTACATTTATTCATAAAATCATTTCATGATCTGAGGAATGAAAGCTGCTTAGCCCTTTGAAGAGTTTCAAGTAATAAGATATTTAATGAAAAAGCAAAGTATCAGCAGTCTGACATCCAGTGCAAACACATGCCAGGCACATATTCTCCTCCAAGGCAGATTTGGGTTAGAGGGACCCTAGAATACTACAGTATTTCTTTGCCAGTTACATTAATTTGAAATGAGTGAGGTAATATTTATTTTGAATACCATACTCTAAAAAGGAATGGGTTTTGATTTTCATTAAGTGGCAATTTACCAATAGCATCAAAATACTTCACCACTGAAAGCAGGCCTGGAGTCAGTGCAGACTGCATCTGTTTTTAAAAGCTCTACTTTTGTTCCCTAATCCTGTATTCAGGGAATACTGCAAGTTCTAATAATCACCCTGCTATTTCACTCAGACTTTGTTGTTATAAATGTATTAACTTTTTCATAAAGCAATGTGTATTTGCAATTAATCAAGTGAGTTGTCTCTTTAAGATAGTAGCCTAGCAACTTCCCCTAAGCCAGGGGAAGTCCCAGTTGGTGCTGAAGACTGACACAATTATTATCTCAAATCTGATCTAACTCATTTGAGTGTTTCAAAGCATCTTTCTGATTAAAAGGTAGGAGATAAAAAAGTTTGGTGGAAGCTGAGAAAAATAGTTACATATAGGTGAGTGTTCTTGGTGTGCATGTGATCTAAAGAATTTTTCAGGGGGCAACTAATGTTCTTAATTTTCTAGAAATTAATACAGATTTTTTTTTTCTCATTTACAAACAAGCCTGATGATGAAAAAAGTAGGGTGTGTTTTGTTCTATTTTGTTTTGTTTTCCTGTTGTTTTGCTTCATCTCCAAACTAACCACTCATTCAAGTGGAGCAAAAGTGCGATGCTCAAAACATGAAAATGCACTTTCGAGGTGAGCTGAACTGAATGTGAACCTACCTAAGTGGATTATATTGAATTAATCTCAAGAAGTCTAGATTCCCAACTCCATGCAAGACTAAAGACTTGATAATTTTGAATTTGACTAAACCTTTCATAGCTTCATGACATAGACTCCAGAAATACTGGAGTTCCCAGGGCTTCAAGGTGCCTCAGTGCCATTGCTCAGAGCTGCAGACTTTAGAAGCTTTGACTGAAAATGGTCATGGCGCCACCCTTGTATGAACAACAGTTAAGTCTTTTGAACAGGAGCAAATGAAACCCCAGGGAAAAAGATGTATCGAGGTCTCACTCCTGTACACACATTATGTACGAGTACATTGCATGCTTCATTATTTGTAACGTCTTCTTTTAATTTTAAAACAGAATTCTGCTTCCTCGCCCTTTCTAGCAACATAAAATGTTGTATGTTACAATGAACAATACTAAATATGCTTGTTTCTTCTCTGAGAACAATTACTGCTAGCAGATTATGGTCAACAACCTCCAAAACAGGTCTCTATGCCTTCACTGAATGTAAGTCTAAAGCTTTTTAGTGTGTTCAAAAAGATGGATCATGGTGTGGGAAATTTTTCTTCATTTTCCCGTTTGCTTTCTTTGAATATCTGACAATGGTCAAAATCCTGAAGCTATGCAGAGCTAATTTTAAACTTTCTATTTAACTTTACTTTACAGGGACTAACCTGAAGATTGTTCCTCATGTAAAGTCATTTTTGTTGCTTCTCTGAATATTCAGCCAAGCAGCAGCTGAAACTGCTTTTCTGAAATCTCCTTGTGTTCATTACCAGAGAAGCATAACAGTTCTGATTTAAATTGCTGAAAAAACATCATTTAAATCAATATATATTACTTCAGGGCTTTCTGTCTAGAGTCAGGGATAAAGATTGTTGCAAGCAATAGTAATTCTCTACCAAAGACAAAGCCATTGAATGTTGAGAGGCTTAGGTGACTGGTTTGTGTAGTCACCTAAATTTACACGGTTTATATGTAGCTGAAGATGTTTTTCTTCTTTCAGAACAACCTGATTTTGAAAATGCCCCCCTACTTCACAGTCTATTAAATTTTCTCAGTTACAGAGGTTATAATCAGTGACCAAGCACTTACATTATTCTTGGAAATGATGAAGTCAAAATCATTAAAAAATAAATAAATTATTTTTTATCTTTTTGAAGAACTGGCTAAAAATTCAAATTCTATACATACCAGTTTGACCATCTGTTGGACTAATATCATTACCACATCTTGCTACTTAACTAGTTTGTTCTCTCTGTCTTCCATGGTGTTTTAGTATGGACAGTGCATTGAGCCAAAAACCAGATTTTTTTTATGTCATTTTAAAAACATTTCTTCAGAAAAGCTGGATAAGACTCAGTGTTCTTTGCAGAGCAATCAAAGACAGTTTTCTCAAGCTGCAAATAATCAATGATTGATTCAGATCCTAAAGCATGAAGATTTATAAGGGATAGGAATCAATATGATGCAGTTGAAAGCAGTGGGAGCATTAAGAACCGAGTACTATTTGAGAGAGAGGGCTGACAGAGGGTGTTTGCCTACTTACTGTCTTCACCTTTGCGATTCACTTCCTAGCCTAGACTTGAAGAGTTCCACAGTTAGAAGGCTTTCAGGCTTGTACTAAGATATAAGGGAAGCAGGCAGATAACTGAACAAAGATGAGAACTTATCATGTAGAAGAATAAGGCCAGACTTCTCATACTTGGCCTCTTATTTGTTTACATGCTATAGGAATAAGAGTATCACAGAATCACAGAATGTTAGGGATTGGAAGGGACCTCAAAAGATCATCTAGTCCAATCCCCCTGACGGAGAAGGAACACCTAGATGAGGTTACACAGGAATGTGTCCAGGTAGGTTTTGAATGTCTGCAGAGTAGGAGACTCCACAACCCCCCTGGGCAGCCTGTTCCAATGTTCTGATACCCTTACTGAGAAGAAGCTTCTTCTCAAATTTAAGTGGAACCTCTTGTGTTCCAATTCAAACCCATTACCCCTTGTCCTACTGTTGGTTGTCAACATATAATCTACATATAATCAACAAATAATCTAGAGAATTAAATTATTCTGTATGTTCAAAGCATAGCATGGTCTCCAGATTAAATCCAAAAGAAAGTGAATATTTGGGCTTTAATATAAATTTCTAATACTTCCTAAAAATTGCTCTAATCTGTCAATCTCAATCATACTTACTAGAATGCTACTGTGCCTCTGCAAGTATCAGAAGTTAAATAGGCATTTTGTTTCATCAGTTTTGAGTACCTGTCATCTAGCTGCACTGTATGATCCATTTACAGTTTTGTTTTCTAAGACAGATTATACAGCAGCTTTAAGAGAATAAAGGATCTCATCCTTGTGCTATGAATAGCACAGAACCTCTCCCCCTTGTACCAAGTCATCAGGGACACAATATAGCAGGTGTCCTTGCAAGCTAGGAGACATTCCAACAACTTCTGCATAGTTGCTCTATTTAATGGTACCTTTCTTCAGGAGCTCCAGGGCTTATTTCCTAGTTTGGTATCATCTGCCTTGACATGTGATGCAAATTTACCAACCTTTTAACACAAACCATTCATCTATCAGTTTCCAGATGTCCAGCAAACCAGGCTGCCATGAGTCTGGAAATCCCCAACAATAAATACAGCAAGTGTCTATCCCAATATGTCCAACCAATTACACTTTGAGTTTGTTCTACATAGCTGACACGTCATATTCACTAAACACAGTCAAATCAAAAGGCATATTAGACAGTATGTCCAAGCCATCACTGGTCTGTATCGCAAGAAGGTAACTGTCTTTACCAAAGCTTTTTAAGGGATGTCATCTGAACAATGTTTCCATAGGAAGACACTGGAGTTGTTACAGGAACATAATCTTCTAACTCTTGGATATCTAATTTCAGGTGAGAATGGAATAGTATGCACGAGAATATCCCAGAATCGTAGGCTTTGTGCCTGTTTACCAATCTGAAAGTAAATATCAGCACAACTTACCTACCTTTTTCTGAATTCATGACAGAAATCCATGTTTAAAAGAATGCTAGAAGTGATTGTCAGGCTATGCCTTGCAATGTTGTGCTAAAAAGTCCATACATGTGTTGCTACTATAATATTTACAATTACAATTTTGATAACTAAGAATTGACAGAAGTTCCAAGGGCTGACAGTGTTCCAGTAGCTCCAGTTAAGGAACCACTAGCTTGGAAACTGAGCTAATCTATCAACTAGAATACTGTTTTTCAGACTGGGGTTAAAACATTGGTAGGTCAGCATGGCACAATTTCACCTGCTGTTCTGCAGATAACTAGAAGTCTTTCATCTGATGGAAGGTGACATTTCAGCACCTTGTAAGAACATTGTATTCTACAGATGTACTTCTAAAAAGGTGGTTTACATTATGAGTGCAATGGTAACAGCAAAACAAGTCCCTTGGGTTGTCAGGAGGGGAAAAGTTCTCACCTAACACATGCCTGGACTAATAAGAATTCTTAAAGTCTATAGAATGTGAGTTTTTATTCTTTTGTTTCTTTTAAAAAAAAAAAAAAAACTTTTTTTTTTACAGTTTTGTTTTGTTTTTCTTTTACTGTTGAATCATTATAATAAAAATACACGTGTTCTTGTATCCACAGACTCAAGCAGTGATAAGGATTGTTCAGTGGAGTTGGTGCTGGTATCGATCACTCATTGCTTAAAAAGGAACTTGCAGGTTAATCAGATCTGCAGATGTCTTTCTCATTATTTACATTGCTGAAGAAGATTAAATATTAGAGGAATAGACCAAGGTTTCCTTTGCCAGATAAATAAAAATCAATTGTTGTCATTAGTAAATGTGTTAAATGTAGCAAGGTAACAAATCCTGCAGCCCTCTTGGGGATGATTTTTCAAGACAGAGTAGCCTCTGAAAGGTAGTAAAAACATGGCTCTGAATATGATGCTATGTAGGAGGTATTGCTCAGTCCCTCTTCTGGTTAATTCTTCTGTTAACCTCATTTCCAAATCTGATTTTTCATGTAATGTGTGACATTAATCTCCACAGGGGATGGACAATTACACACAGCTGTTTCTTCTTTTAATCTTGTTTCTAACTCATAGCTTGAACATTTCTTATGCAAATTGTTCATGACAGATCTGGAGGCAGCTAATGAGACTGGATGTAGATCTTGACAAGTTTCTGTAATGCCGAACACCTTCACCACATATTGTTTTGCAGCTGTACTTGTAAATTCCATATCTTTGCATATTTGCATCCTTCTGACTATTTGCAGCACAGGCTGTTGAATTGCTGATGGCCAAAGTTTCTTGGCGAGCTCTTTTGGCAAGTTCCAGCAGCTGCATTACTAAGTACCATTTTCAAAAGTAATATCCCCTGGGTTTGTACCAGGCTGCAAAGTACATGGATTTATAGAGTATGGAGAGTTGACCCTGATGTGAGGAAAAGTTATAAGCAAAATTATATTGATGTCTAAGTCTGCTTTCTCTGAAGCTGTCCTACTACCTATTCTGGAAACATTTTTCCTCTCACAGTGTGTCTTCTCAGACTGGCAGGTGATGGATACATGAGATTTGTATGAGGGTAGGTTCTTCCTCCTCACATAGGAGGATATAGTTTTGCAGTAAGGGGTATACAACACTTCCATGCCCATGTAACATCAGAACAGGTTCTTATCTCACTCAATTGCCTGACAAACAACGCAAGTCAGAGAGCACACCTTTATCAGTGTTATGTTTGTTTATTTCCATGTGTCCACATACTGTATAACTCTCTGAGTCCATTTGGCTGAGATTAGAATGGAAGAATCGACAAAGTGACGTGTGAAATGCAGCTTGCAGTTTGATTGTGTGTGGAACAGGTTTCGTTTTTAAGTATCTGAATAAGCCAGGTTGCAAGGGAAAAGCAAGGTGCTGGTTCTGCAGTTTGCGAGCTCAATTTATTTTCCAAATTGAAAGTAAGATGAAGATTCACCTTTTTTAATTGGTAGTAATTGGGCAAAGACTGTTGGGCTACAGTGCTGAGGAGGCTGTACTATGTTCTAATAGATAGCTTCACACCATATTGCCAGAAGTTAAGGATATTCAGTACCTTAGATGATTGAGACCATAATCCACCAGCATCCAGAAATGTTCAGTACAAGCAAATATATTCTAAAAATAGCATTAATATACACAAATCTATTTAAAACTTCTCTTTCTCCTGCATTTTACATATGATCATTATCTGACCTTCCAGTAAAAACAATTATTTCTGTGATTTACCTGAACTCTCCTGCTCTTCTTCTAGACTTCCAGCTCCATTGATATATTAGCTCTTTCCATCCTTCAACACAAAGCTATTCTTTATCATGTTCTGAGTTCTTTGACACAGAAATATCTTCTAAAATCTCCTGGAGACTATGTGGCTCTAGGTTTTCTTCTGTGGCTTCAGGCCCATGTTGTCAGGATCCTGCTTGCACTACACCCACCTGGACTTGCAGGTGACTGTCACTCCCCTATTCAGACCTGCCCTGCTTCCCCAGCTCACGTGTGATGGGGCTGTGCCCTTGACAGCCAGGTCTCTGCCGTTGCCTGCCTTGGTGTCACCTCTGGCTCCCCTTTCCTTGGGGATCAGCTGGCCCTTGGTGTTCCTGGACACATACCTTTAAAGACAGAAGGTCTTCAAATATCAGTTTTGAATACTCTAAAGCCAGAATCACTTGGATGAATGGCTTTTGATAACGTTTGTATTAGGCTACAGTCTACTCACCTCCAACTTGTGAATGTTAATCCTTTTATCTTAACAATTGATTAGTTAGCAATGTACCTATTATGCACGCTATCATGAGATCACCATGCTGCTGAATGTCCAGTCCTGACAGCAAAGTCTCACCAAGAGCTGCTTTAACATCTTAGACTAATTTCCTCTGTTAAATAGAAGAGAAAAAACCAACTCATCAGCTGAGGATCTATCACTGATTTCCTGTGTTTTCTGAAAATATGTTGCACCTGTCAAGGAGAAATTAAATTTAATTTAATTTTATTAATTCAGTTAAAAGGATTCATAGTATGTCATTGGTTTTGCACTGCAATCTTTTTAATAAGAATAGGATGTTAGCACTGCAGTCTGGCAAGTTTCCTGTGATGCCTCACTTTTATTCTGTGTAATACATTGGCACTATCTGATCTTTTCAAGCAAAATTGTTTACTGCCTCAACCCTTTAAACAGTTTCTCATTAAAATGGCTCCCATTACTTCCCTCTTCTTGCAAGTACTGTAGTTCTACTGGGAGCTTGCACAGGTCATGGCAAGGGGAGGAGTTACCTCATTGCTCCTAGGTACCTCTGAATGAGCTGATTTTCAAGCTTCTATTAGTTACTTAAGGTAACCATGATGCCTCACTCCTACTTTATGTAGTGCTGGAGTAGCCAGTGGGAAATCCACCTTGTTCTGGTCATCCTCACAAAGCCTCAAGTCACAGTGTGCTCTTGTGACACAGAAGTCTAACTGCACGTTGGCCTTCATTGACAAGTAAGAGCGCAATCAACAGGCCAAAGAAAGTGATTCCTTCCCTCTATTCAGCCCTCAGAAGATCACATCTGGAGTCTTGTATCTGAGTTCGGGCCTCATCAGTAGAAATGCAATATCAAGAGCTAGGAGAGAGTCAGTGAAGGGTCATTACTGTGATGGGAGGGCCAGAGCACACAGGCACACAGTGCCAGGGAGCTGGGTTTTGTTTAGCCTCATGAGAAGACAGTGGAAGTCAAACTACTGCTGCTGTGCAGAAAAAAAAAAAGCAGAAGCTCAGAGAAACTGTCATGCTGCAGCATTCTTGGGCAGAGAGAATCATGTAGTCTCTGTCATCATTTAACTTCATCAGTGAGTGGTGAAAAAACAGTTAAGGATTTAGATTTGTTTCACTATTATCAAGAAGAATTGTTGCTGTAGTTTACCTTCACACACAAATACATTTTCTCACACTTTACCTATGCTTCCAAGAAAAACCATTGAAGAGTAAAGTTCTTACTTTGAGTAGTGAGTAGCAGAACTGCATAGAAGATGCCAGAAAACAGTTGCATGTTTTGAGAAAGAATGGAGTTTACAACAATAAAGACTATATACACCTTGTGTACATAGCACAGTACAACTAAGCACAGCATGAAGTGCTTACTAGGAGAGTAACAGGAGAGTTACTTTAGCCTGGGCAGAACAACCAGATGACACAGCACAGCTCAACCTATGGAGATATACTAGTACATTTTCTCAAACTAAAAATATAAGTTATTTCCTGATGGTTGTTTTCTTGATTCAGTAAGCATATTCTTCATCATTACATACTCTATTAATGTATATTCCTACAGATATATTTGCCAAAAATTGTGCAACAGAAATATTATAGGACAATATGTCCCTATGGAAATTATTAGAATGAAGATCAATACCTTATTTTAAAAATTAGTTATTATTATATTGGTATAAGACTGGAGTAATTCAGCTGACATTTTTAAATATGATCTATCAGGAATTTGCATCCTCAAAATTATGAGGAGTGTTTGATTTCCTGTCTTGACCTACATGAAGTCAATGCTCTTCATAACAGGTAAGGCAAATTATATGAGTTTAGCATGTTAAGAGAATTTTGCTTTCCCTACACAGTATGCAAGACTTCTCCAAACAGAATCTGTAGGTACAGACTGAAGCCTAGCAGTGAAGAAGCTGAACAGAATGCAACAGTTAAGTCTTTTCCGCATCTTTGCAAGCCTGTTGTCTTTCCTCTTAAGAATTCTACATTGCAGGTGACACATTTTCCTGTTCTCTGGTTCCTTCATGACACCTGCTACAGTGACTCAGTTGGCATCCCACAGGATTTTCATAGCACTTGAAAATAGAATGGTTTAGAGAAGGTACCCTGCCCGTTTTTGTAACCCTAAGAATCTCTCATTTGAAAAGAAACATATTTTCCCCAGCCAATTGATACATTTTTGAAGTAGAGAAAATGTAGAGATTCTAATAGTCCTACTGTTCTGTTTAGCATCTGAAGGAAAAAGGAGAGGGGAAAGAAAGAAGGAAAGAAGGAAGGAAGGAAGGAAGGAAAAGGAAGGAAGGAAGGAAGGAAAAGGAAGGAAGGAAAAAGAAGGAAGGAAGGAAGGAAAAGGAAGAAAGGAAAGGAAAGGAAAGGAAAGGAAAGGAAAGGAAAGGAAAGGAAAGGAAAGGAAAGGAAAGGAAAGGAAAGGAAAGGAAAGGAAAGGAAAGGAAAGGAAAGGAAAGGAAAGGAAAGGAAAGGAAAGGAAAGGAAAGGAAAGGAAAGGAAAAAAGAAAAAAAGAAAAGAAAAGAAAAGAAAAGAAAAGAAAAGAAAAGAAAAGAAAAGAAAAGAAAAGAAAAGAAAAGAAAAGAAAAGAAAAGAAAAGAAAAGAAAAGAAAAGAAAAGAAAAGAAAAGAAAAGAAAAGAAAAGAAAAGAAAAGAAAAGAAAAGAAAAGAAAAGAAAAGAAAAGAAAAGAAAAGAAAAGAAAAGAAAAGAAAAGAAAAGAAAAGAAAAGAAAAGAAGAGAAAAGAAACGAAGAGAAAGGAAGAGAAAATAAAAAAGAAAGAAGCCTTAATTTTGTAGAAAACCAGCATATTAAAAATTTCTGTGAATCATGTTCAGCATAAAGGGGTGGGAGAGAAATGGATTCTGTCCTGTACATGGATCAGTAATTAAATAACCAGTTGTAAACAGCAGTGCCTGCTACATCTCTAAATTTCACTCTTTCTTGGCAGTGTTTCTTTTCATTCTGGTTTATTTATTTTTAATTCACAGCACAATTCTGTCCAGCCTCTCTTTCAAGGATAAGATCACTGCAGGTATCCTGTAGCACTATAGCTGTTGGTTAGCCAAGCTGATTTATGGACCAGCTCCCCTTTTCCTTTCCTAGTGCTTGTAATGTAATATAAAAAGGAAATATAAAATGGAGTCATAAAATAATTGATTCACTGACATGTACTAGCAAATGAACTCACAGTTCAAAAGGCAGAGGAGCATAACAGATGATTGTCACATCTAACAGTGACAAATGCCATTTAACTGTTATGAAATGAAGTTAATCCTCAGTGTTACTTTCACAGCAGATGAGGAATATGAGAATGGCAATCAGTTGTCTTCTGAATCTGTTAATCTATTTCGTGCCTCTCAACTGACACTTTCTTTTGAGCTAATAGGCAAAAGCTGATACTAAAATTCTTATTTCATGTTAATGGTGTTTTGTTTTGTTTTGTTTTAAACAAAGGAAGATTCTTCTTAAGAGATTCAGCACTCCAGATGGCTCTGTCATACTTTCGGTGCTTGCATAGTAGGACGTAAATGGCTTTAGAATTTGCATGCCACAGAGGGCACTGGATGGCTTTCCGATTTAGTCCACGGGATTATATTTTATGACACTGTCTGAGATTGTGGGCAGAGAATGGCATTTAAACAAAATGATTAATAATTAACAAATTCACAAAAGAAATTACTCAGGCCACTGGCTTTTGGGACCAGCAACAATTCCACTGAGTCCTTCATCATCTGAGTTAAATGGTCATCTTCATTTCAAAACTGAATTACTTCAGCAATCTGAAAATATCAAACAGATGCTACATTATCCTGTTTTCTAACAGTGACATCCATTAATGCCACCTGTTATGTAAAGACGTGGAACAGCCTGACCAAAGACAAAGTCACACTCCATAGGCCTTGCCTGTCTCCTGTCCTGTCTTGAAGAGAACTTCAGCAGTCATTTGTGTTTCAGCCCGTAAACACGGCTCCACAATATGCAAAGGTTGCAGAATTCCCAGTTGCAGCTGCCTCTATCCAGATACCAAACTCATTAATAGAACCACATGCTTACTTTAAAAGCAAAAGTGGAAAACAGAACAAGGTAGAAATTAGCTAGAAACAGATAAAACTTAGTTTTCCCTGTTTTGCAAGGAAAGATGACCATGATGATCCTGATAGTGCACAACCACTAGACAGGTCCTTGCAAAATACAGACTGCAAAACTGTTGCTTACTTAAAGTGAAACTGCATGTGACAGGATGGGACAAAATGCCTTTTCTTGATACTTCTGAACTGCTAGTGTTTCTACCAGTGTCCTCATTTTTAAGCTATTTAATCAAACCTCTAAAATGATACCATGCTTTGCTGTTCATTCTCGCTTATACCCAAATTAGAGCTGCCTGCTCAAACTGGTAAGTATTAAAAATTTGCCCTTATACTAGAAGCTGTTCCATATGAACATGATATCTATCTCTACTAAACAGACTGTGGGGTCTGGATTCTTTAAGGGTTAGAAATGACCGACAAACTATTTAATATATTCTTCCAATAAAGTAATCATTTACTTTTACCACAAATTTCTTCCTTCAAATACATTAGTTCCTTGAATCTGTTTATCTAAATAACTGTTAATGGACTGCTCAGCATCCACTTCCTGTTTTTGTCTCCTTGTAAAATACGCAGATGGATGATGAATCATTGGTAATGCAATGAGATTATGAGAATATCTTTTTAATGAATTAATATAGCTAACATAAACTGCAATTTATGAAATTTTTCAAGAAAAACAAAGTTTGAGAGAAATCACTATTCTATTAATGGACTTTCTAAATAATTTTAAGTAATGAAAAAATCAACTTTAAAATCAGACTGAAGTAAAAAACTCCACATTCTTTTCCTAAGGATAGTAGGAAATTTTCTTTCAACTTTTGACCAATTTAAAAATTATTGTAAGGAGTCCATTTCAATTTAAGGTTTGTGTTCTGCTTTTGTTCTCTATAACCATCACTGCTGTGCGAAGTGCAATTAGATTTTGGCATATACCAGAGTTTATGTCTCACAAAATTAAACCCTTTTAATTAAATAAAAATGCTTGGGAAATTTAAACATCTTAGAGAATTACTACAAATCTCTGTATGAAATCATAATGAGTTTAAATTATATTATAATTAAATTATATTATAATATATATTATATTATAATTATATTATGCACTCTTCCTCTGGTAAAACTCCTTTTCTGAAAAGTTGCCCTTGAAAGCATGATTTAACATCTCTGACTTCTAATCTAGTCCCTGTTCTACTAAAAACTGGACAGAATTTCTTCTCTTTTTATCCTAAGAAGCATTGGGTACTGTGATGTATCTTTATAAGTAGTTTCCAATCAATATCCAAAATAATTCTACTGATGTGTTTTCTTTAATGTCAGTGGGAGTGCATACACATATATATATATTTGGGACATATATGCTCTGATGTCATACCTTGTTGTCACACTTTTTATTTCTTCTAGTTCTTAGTTCTTTGAACTCCTATGAAGAATATTTACTAGGATATCTTATTTTTTCAATGCAGAACATTTACAGCAATTTCAAAACTTTGCTAGGTCCTTAAGATGTAAAATTCCAGTAGTCAGAAATAATAGCTGGCATCTGGCAAACCTGCCCCACAAATAGCACAGATTAGGTGTAGATCAATGTACAACAAACGTCTCCTTGTCCTAATACATAATCAGTGCCCACCTTGTTCAAGAATCAAAGCCCGATGTTAGCATTTTGATCCCACTTGTTTCATTTTGGTCTTAATGAGAAAGGGAAATATGTATGATACTACTTCAATTTCTATCATTTTTTCTCCTTTGTGATATCTGAGGTCTAACCACATGACAAGGAATTGTGAAAGGTTTCTTAAAACAGTATCCTTCAAAGGCTGGCTATCAGTTAGTGTCTGTCAGCTCAATCAATATGAGATTGCATCAAGAACCTATTTCCTGCAAGAGGTCAGTAGGAATGTCTGCTCTGAATGGCTAACTAACTAAAAACTTCCACTTATCTCATTACGTGCAGAAGCACTTTAACTATGATTTTATATCTTTGCTTGACTGGTAGAGTGAAGATCAAAACTAATTGTACAGGCTCAGAACTGCCAGCAGTACCTTATTTCTCCTCTATACATGCAGACACTTTTGGTTTTCCTTTCTGCCATAGAAGAGAGAGCATAGTGGTTTTTAAAGCTAATATTTCATCTTCAGGTGATCACTGTCAGTTCATACACATATTGGTCTAGTCAGGATTTAGCTAATGTAACAGGGACCTGATCCAGCTCTCCCTAAAAATCAATATGGGGCTCACTGATCTCAGTGGAAGCTGGAACAAGGCTCAAATACACTGGGGGAGATATTTTCTGAAGCACAAAGGACAGTTCTAATTCCTATTCATTATCGTGAAAACCTCTCCTAATACTTCTTTCCCAGTATGAAATAAAAATATAGATCAAGGAAATGTAAAAAAGCTGTTACATCTCTGGACATTCAGAATTTCTGGCTTTTTTTTTTTTTTTTTATCTTGACCTGAAGTTGCTATGAAAGTACTTTGAAGATTTCTACTGTCCCATTTAAGCTAGCTGGAACTCAGACTTTCATTTAATGGCTCCTGCAGAAAAGAAAAAATCAGAGATAAAGCAAAAAATAAGTGAGAGACATTTTTTTCTAAAGCTATCGAATCCATATAGCTTAGTTGCAAATCATCTTTTCATAGCAGGCTCCCTCCAAATGCGCAATGGTTTTATTTAACTACAGATTGAGTAGATTGAGTTATTGTGAAAGTGGAAAAGAAATATTTCTAATTCTTGTGAAAGCACTTCCCCCTTTTTTCGATGTTTTCCACACCTCTAATTACTGTTTGGCTTTATAGTAAGTGTACAAATGTATCTTTGCCCTCAACAGATTGTGACACAGTAGCTTAATTATAAAAGGCAAGCTCCTTTTTTGCTTAATAGCTAAAGGTCCGGGTCTTTGGCTTGGACAGTCATTTGTCTTCTCTACAGTAAAAGGAGAGTGGATAATCTCAGTTTATTTAATTATGTTTACTACTTCATCTTGCCTCTTCATATTTGTTATAAAAGAAATGTGTATTTGTTGTGTCATCAATGACCTTCATTTTGAACTGCACAGTTATTAATCTGCAAAAAGTGAGCTACCATAGATTTTTGCTCTTCAATTACAAGCTTAGAGAAAAAATTCACCAGATCAAAAGTAATTATTCTGTGGCCCAATAGTGATCTCCTACTGATTTTCTGTTTGTTGGAGAAATGTGCTTGTTTAAAAAATTCAGAAATTTGGCTCTTGATGTGCATTTGTAATGACTCTTCTAAATGTCAGAAGTTCCAGTGCATAGCCAGGCATGATCCAGTAGTAGTGTAATGCTTATGAAGTAATGGCATTGCCCATTGGACATTGGTTCTAGAGATCATAATGGAATAACAAGTGTAAAACTTAAAGACTATCTCTAGTAGGATTTAGGTGCTCAGTCTTTAGTAGGATTTGTCTTATTGAACTTTACACATTTACCATATAGATGTCTGCATCTGAATTACTTTATAGTCTCTATAAATAAACTGTTCTCAGTGTAATTAATCTTGTACACTTCTGGGCATCTAAAACACACCAAATGAACTGTGCTTTACAAGCGCTTGTTTCTCTTGACTAACCATAACAATAGTTTAGCTACTAGCTAAACATATAGTTGTCTTATAAGTACCTAAGCATCTAAAAGCAGGATCTTACTCATGACCCTCAGGATGAAATTTAAAAGTTGGATTCTTGGCCAGCCATGTATTTTAGGTTCTTTCAAGCTCCTTCTCAAGGATGGAGGGAAAGGCAGGGAGCTGTTTTAAACTCCCAACCACTGCAAGAGCAATTTTGGAAGCTGTTCTGAAGCAATAAGACCCCTGATGCCTTGTAACACTGTTTGGTTTGGGGATGTTTTCCTGCAGCTTGAAAACACCAGTCTTTTTACCTAAGAACTAAGCCTTCTCTGCCCTCCGTCCTTGGAGGGTAAAGACTTGGAATAAGTTCAGAATGGCTTAAGTTTTTATACTTATAAATACAGTAACACAACACAAATTGTCTTCTTAGAAAAAGAGAGAGAAAGGAATAAAGAGTTTCTCTGCACAATATTCACCCAAGATATTTATATACTCTCCACTGATAGCATACACTGATGTGTAATTTTCAAATAGAATATTCTCGAGCCTTTTGCTTTATTATTAATAAATATTTCTGTCATACAATCAAACATTTTGATAGCTAATCTTGAAACAACATGACATAATCTAAGCTATCTCTATTAACATTGCAAGCTCAAGCTATTTATCAGACTGAATTATATACAACAGAACATTGCTAAGGCTTCTCTGAATTGTCAAACCACTCATCTTACTTTCAAAAACATATCTCCAAAGAAAATTCCAGCGAAAGTTTCTCTGTTGCTACTGTTTTCATTTGGTATTCAAAAATGATGGGCAAAAGCTTGACTCTGGGAGACAAATGAGTGTTTCACCGTAGATATCTATGGCAATAGCATTTTGCTTAATAGGATACCAACGCTATGTGTCTTTTGCTAATATGACAAGGAAGTGACATTGGTCCTGTGTTTTTCTTCTTTCTTTTTTTTTTCATGTAATTTATTTCTATCCTTCTTACTTAAAAAATGAAACAGTTAAAAGTAATGGAACTTTTTATTTGCACTTTCTTTCTCTGATAATCCTTTCAGTCATAATGTGTGAGGAACATATACTTAAATATTGGTCTCCATGAGCATTTAAGAAAAAAACCTGATACTTAGTTTGTTGAAATAAAATGATTTTAGAGGAATATGTAGTTTGGCACTTCATAGATACTACTGAAAAAAAAAAAAAAAGATCTAAGTCAAAGAGTTTTTTATTTAATTGGTAAATATTTATTGTTACAGTTTTAATATTCAGGTGTCCTGTTGTACTATCATAGTGCATGGTTGACTGTTTCAAAAAGCTTGGAGTGTAATACTAAAAATATATGTGACAATACAGGGTATATATAAATAAGCAACTGAGGAATATCCTAGTTTTATAAAGCTTGCCCAAGACCTGGAAGCCAAACACAAATCTTCCAAGTGCTAATATGTTGTATACTGTTTTAACTTTCTTTCTTTAAAATATAGATATATATAACAACAACACAAAAGCCCATCCGCAAAACAACACACATTTACATCATATCTGATCATCTAATACATTAGGCGATGGGCTCGTAATCATCAAAAGAGATAACCACTGTTTGACAACTGTCTATTTTAAATAATAATCAAATGAGGCCTTAAGTGGATAGTACACCAATCCTTTGTGAGGTGGCCATGTCATCATCAGTTTCTCTTAGTAGCAGAGACCCCAAAAATAAAGAGCAAGATCATGGCAGAGGCCATGAAGGCAAAAGAATAGGACAATGCCTGGGAATTATAATCACAGAGGCAAAATGGTCAAGTACAGGTTATTAAAGCAATGTAGCATTGAGCTTAATAGGAGATAGCAGATATCTTTAGCAGATAGCAAAGAGTGTAAATCTAACATGCAGAAACACCAAGTGTGGTGAAAAGACCAAGGAGACAGGAGTGAGGTAAGAAAGCAAGAGATAGATTCAACAAGAATGCGAACACAAAGAGGAATCGCTCCACTATTGACACTGCTGGCCCCTCTGCAAACCTGCTGCCTCTTCATCCCCACAGCTCACCCCTTTCCCCTTCCGCAGAAAAAGAGAAAAAGAGAAATGCGCTTTTTTTTTTTTTTTAATTTGCTATACACTGAAGGTAGCTATGACAAGTTAGCAACTTCCAGCAATTCCTGCTTCGCATCAGCTGTGTCAATTAGTAAATTTGTGGAGTAAAGCAAATCCTTCACTCCATGGCAGAGGGAAATACAGAAAGGAAAAGCCATTTTAGGTCCAAGGGACTCCTCCTACTGTGAATTCTAAAGAATTGTCTTGAATTCTAAGAATTGTCATCATCTGTATACCTGCAAAATGCACCAGCAGCCTTCTGCTGTCCTTACATTTCAACCAAATAGAGAAAAAATTTTCCTATAGCACCTGAGTGGTGGTCCTGTAGCCCAGCCTGAAGGAGTTTAAATCATGAAAATGAGAGCAATCGCAAAGGAAAAAGAACTAGTGGCAACAGTGACATAGGGTCCTATATTCATTCACCCAGCTTTTCTTTTTATTAGTATTAATATTATGTATTCAATAAAGTGACATCACTCTGCTTCACTAATGAAGCCATGACTGTGTGAACTGTGTTATATAGGAACAGCAATAATTCTGAGTAGCATTTCTCAGGCAGTTATTTCATTCAGTATCTAAATTAAAAGAAAAGCTCTGTGATTATGGTGCAGATGTAACAAAATGCATTTCATTCTAGTCTTAATCACCTCTCAGTTAACAGAGGATGCAGCAGATAGGGAATAATTGCACTTACTACTTCGCTGCTTTCTTTTACTGTAATGTCATTGTAACAATTTTACAACTGGGATTTTTTTTTTATCTTTAACTTTAAAAAATATTGAAGATGCTGGTGAAATTCAAGCCTAGAGACTATTTACTGCTGAGTGAAAGATATTGTGGAGCAACAGAACTATGATATGCCTTTGTGAGTTAATTTTATATAATTCAGGAAAACCTTCAAAACTAGTCCAAAATTCAGCAACTGAGGGTTTATATCCTGTGTCTGTAAACTACCATTTATGAACTTTGGTATGTGAAAAGCCTACTACCTGCCTGGGCTCTGTGCTTTGTTAAAACATAAGGGAACTTTTATTTTGTCAAAACAAATTCTGGAAGTGAGAAAGGATCAAATCACAACTAAGGAAATATGAATTTTGCACTGTACCATAACACATCGAACTATCCAGATCTGTTCTGCCTTCCAGGAGAGAAATCTTCTGGATAAATAGCATAGAATTGCAGCTTCTGAAAACGACACATTTTTCATAGTGAGACCTGTTAGTAACAGGTGTACCCATGCTGACTTTTGAAGACCAGTTTTCACCTTAGATTTGTGGATGTTCTATTGTTGGAAAACCCAGTATCGACAACAGGCAACTTCTAGTCCTGACTTAAATATCAATGATTTACCATGGTTACATTAGCATTTTACTCAACATCTCAGTACAGTAACAAGTTGCCAATAAAAATACTTTCCAACACATACTGTAGACAACAGCTCTGAGCACACTTATTCTTTTTCATACCAGAGGTTTATACAATTATCAGCTTAAGCTTTAATTGGATTTAACTAATTGGTAAACAGGATTTTTATTAATTAGTTTTATACATGTATCAGTTCCTCATTTAAGGTTTAATTTAAATTTAATAGAAGCAACTGGATGGCTGAGATTTGTAAAAAAAAAAAAATAAAAATACAACAGTGAAAAGCCTTTACAAATCACAGCAATATCTTCACATTGGTATTTTTAAAGATGCTTGTTATTAAATCTGCTTACTTTTATAAACATATATAATCATATTATCTAAAACACATTTTTGAGAGATCATACTATGGATTTTGGTATCAAAATGAAAAGAAATGCAAAACCTCTTTAATTTAATGTTTATCAAGTCCTACATATAGTCCATACAAATCTGAGAAAATAAACATATCAATTTAAAAATATTGTTTATACAAAAAAAATGAAGGTGTAAGAAACAAATAATTGTATTGCTATAAACTAGTCCTGTGTGTTTACAAAATATAGAAGAGTTTGTAAATACTAAAATGACTTAAAAGAATAATTATTACTATGATTAAATGATCATTCACAAAGCATCAGTTAATTTCCTGCAACAGAATTATTGCTCTTCAAGATGAAGGATACTGAACGATGAACTGAGCCCACAAATTTGCATAAAACTCACAGACAATGCAACACCACTTCAGTATTATTTTAGAAGGCTTTTCAAGTTTGTCTTTATTGTATTTATAAACAGGAACAGCGGAAAATGAAAGACACTATGAAAACATAGGTAGCACACTCTCTTCTGTACAGTCTAAGACGATATTTATTTTAGCAAGAATATGTCTGTAATTACAGATGTTCTGGTTGTACTACTTTCTTCATTTTTTGTTAAAGAGCACATGCATTAGTAGAAAAGATCAGCAACATAGATTGTCCAATCATTCCCACTCATCTTTTTCCTGAAATGAAACAGTACAAATAAATATTCCCTTTCCACTAAATATGTCTATGAGTGAACATGTTAAGAGAAGCTACTGATTGCAGTCTACCATCTATGTGTAATGAAATCTCATGGTAGTGACAATAGTGATGCTATCAATTGCAAAACATAAACAGACACATGGAAATCGTGAAAAAAAAAAAAATCAAGAAGAAAAATGCACACTTGGAAAATAAGAAAAAAGATTGATGTAAAGTGACAAGAACAGAGATTGGAGAGACAACACATGTAAAGAAGGGAAGCTAACGTAAATAAAATTAGAGACAATGAAGAAAAACAGAGAAAAAAAAAAAACACTCAAGAACCCCTGAAGGCTATGTTTTCTCAAAACTATCTGTCGTGGCTTAAATCCAGCTGGCAACTAAGTATTCACACAGTCACTTGCTTGCTCCTGAGCAGCAGTTCCCCCAGCCAGTTTCCTCCAAGATATATATGGAGCATGACATCATATGGTATGGAATAGCCCTTTCACCAGTGTGGGTCAGCTGTCCCTGCTCTGCCCCCTCTCAGCTTCTTGTGCATCTGGCACAGCATGAGAAACAGAAAAGTCCTTGACTACTCAGAAACAACTAAAATATCAGTGTGTTATCAACATTATTCTCATCCTAAATCCGAAACACAGCATTATACCTACCACTAGGAAGAAAATTAAATCTATCCCAGCAGAAACCAGGACACTATCTAATAATTTTAGTAAATGTATAGATGATTTTTACTAGTGTCCTATAAAAATGAATGCAGTTTTCTTCTGACAGATGTCCAAATTTTAATGATCATCTATTCTCCACCACAGATGTCTCCTGCAAGAGAAAGAGGTGTTTGACTACAGGAAGCTGTACATTGCTTTAGTTTTTGTCTTTGCACAGTGATTTTGGCTATATGTTACTTGTGACTCAAAAAGTTTTGAAAAACTTTCTCATAGCAGCAAGAGATCTTTTGGAATCTACCCAGGCAATTTACTGGAATATCAAGGATGTGGGATAAATGCCAGCATGGTTGAACCTCAGATTTTTCATCTCCTTTTTCTTAGGTTCCCATAACTTGTTCTTTAGTCAATTCTTTTTAATCCTGAAGTACACAGAAATTAATTCTTGGTGTTTTCTGATGGGTTTCCTGGTTAAAGACCGATTAATCCCTGTAAAATTCTTATGAATAATTAGGCTTCTACTCACTAGGCTTTTCCTGATGAAGTCTTATTTTCTGCTCAAACCTATCTGTCTTCAACTTCACTCAGCTCATTTAGAGATTTCCAACTGCACAGGTTTCTACCATTTCTTTAGCTTTCCCTGTTTTTGCATAACAGTCTTCTTCAACGGGCAGCCCTCACAGGCAAAATATTTTACTCTGGTCAAGACTGTGATAATGTTCATCTTTATCACTTGATGACTAAGCAAATAAAAATTCAACAGACTCATGTCATGCTCTCTTCTTGCAAGTCCATTGACAGTCATTTCACTGCCCAGGAATCTCTGCTATAAGTAGCTGTTAGAACTATGGTGAAAATAGGAAGGGACACATTCTCCTTAACTGTTACATTAGCCTAAATCTGAAGTAATTCCACAGAGGTCAGTGGATTTGCTCTGGATTTAATCCAGTCTAGCTGAAAGCAGAATTTGGCTGTTTGATTCCTGCTACCATTTATCATTTTTTGAGAGATTTGCTATATGGGTGTGCTCTGTACAGCTAACATGCTGCAGTATACTTGTTGATCTACTTACTGGCAGAGTAAGAGCTTTATATTTGACATAGCTGAAACTTCTGAGTAAAAATAGATTGTAGAAAATTCCCAGCTGAGCTCTGATATCAATTTTTAGGAAGCAAAAATACAGCTTTCCACTAAGCTAGACTAGCTGAAATGGAGGTAGTTGAGTGCACAATGGTTTGTAACATACTGAATGCTCTGTCTGCAACACTCTAAATTGATAACATGAAGATTTGATAGCAAACATAAAAATTACTTTTGCTAAATGGGAAAACAGGGGGGAAAAATGCAAACACTGTCGGATACTGCACAGCAGAAATTCATCATCAGAATTCTCAGCAAACAAACATTCTCACTGACCTCTACAGGTTGTCATAACACAGGAATCGGGGGGAGATGACAGGAGAAAGTACTTACTTATATTAGAAAAATATGTTAAAAGTTATCAAATTATTTGACAGGCTTTGGAGTGAGTAAACAATGGGACAAATGGGAATTACATATGAAAAATAGAGCAAGAAAGTATAAAATATTACAACAGCAGAAAATCTTGATGACTACAACAACAACAAGAAGATTGGTGAAAATCTATATAGAAAAGGAAAGAAATTAGCATAGTCTGGGATTAATTTTTGTCCAGTCTACGCCATTTTCACCAAGCTTACATATGTGTGCCAGTTTTAGTTCAAATATAGACAACAGGGATTTATTTCAATTATATTATTTTTCCTTTTACAATATTAAAACATTTTAATCAGCAAGAAGGAAAATTACATTAAAATATTTAGTATGCTCTTGACTTTTCTTAACAAAAGACACAGGAATTCACAAGTGATTCAGAGACAACCAGAAAATACCCACTATTATGTTAAAATAGAAAATTGCATATTTCACATCTACTTCTTCCTAATCTATAGTTTGGAAGTGGATCTTAATACAAAGGAAAGACATTGAAAACCTCTAGTGAACTGTAAAATTTTGGGAGCTAAATATGTGTGTGTATACCTATGTATATACACACATATATTTACATGCATACACAATCTCCGTCTTCTATTTTTTATTTACTATTATGTAAAATCACTACTTTGCTCCCTCAGCAGTATTTGTGCTTTTTAAAACTCTCACTCTGTTCTGAAGCTGTTTCATGTTTGCTTTCAAAGACTTCTTGTAAAAATATTGGTGGGTTGTGGGGGGGTTTTTGACAGTAAAAATAAGAAACTACCTTTCCATTTGGGTTAGAACTGAGATGAAATGAGGAATGGCTGCCACCAAGCAGAAAATTTGCTCACTTTATGTGTGCCAGTTAATTACGACACTTCAGAGGCGCTTCTGAAAGGATAAGGCAAGCTGCATAAATTTAGCTGTAATCCAGGCAGGCAAAACTAATTTGCAGGGGATGGCCTTATCTAGCTGCTGCAGCTTTCTCAGAAAATTAACCTTGGATATTTGGGCCCAATTCAGAAAGTGTTTGATTTTTTTTCCTTTCCTGCTCAGCATAAGAGAATTTTAAATTCAATACAATACCTGACTTTTAAGAGGCACTCTGAATGCTGTAGGCAGTTCAGAGTTATTACTGACAAGCAAAAATATATATTTATATACATACATATATGGTTGTCCTTCATGCCCATTATCCTGCCTTCTTGCATGTATATCAGAGGGTTTATCGCCATATGTATGGGTGGGGGGGTCTTTGGATTAACAGAAGGCACAGCTCATTTTAATGTACTTAGAAAAATTCATCAAAGTTCATTGCAGAATAAGTCATGCGTACTGACTTGTTCATTCCAGTGGAAATGAAGAAATCCCCATAAAAATAGAAGTTTAATGAAGTGTTGGAGCAAAGTCCTGCCTGTCATTCCAATTACGACTGATTTAGAATTTTCCTTGATACATCACTATTAATTACTCTTACTCAGCACAGTTAAAAGTTTACCTTAGGATTTACCAGCTTCACCAGTTCGTGGGTGAAAGATTTAACAAATGTTGCCAAATCCACCTTAAAAGCTTCAGGTCTAATATGAAGTATAAGAAGTTACTGGCTTCTTAGCATTTTGCAACCTACTTAGTTAAACTGCCTTTTATTTTACCTAGTAGTATTAGTGGTTTCACAGGATGATCCTCCCTTTGCTCAGACAATATTCACTGTAGGAAAACATTAAAGTACAGTCAATATAAAACTTTTTCTTCCATCATCTAACTCTTATGAAATCACAGTATAGTTTCTGGACAAGGCAATTAGTGATATTTGTTTGGCCAAATCTGACCACCCAACAGCACGTCTAAGATTATTTGGAAAAAAATTTCTTTTAATATTTTTAGGTAGATTATTCTCACTTCTTCCTATTTGCCTAGAGGTAGCTATCTCCTTTACAGACACTATTCCCATCTAAACTTGATGACTAAAATAGGGCCACAGAAAAATAATTAATACCTTTTAGGTCATTTTGCTGACTCCTGTCTCCACTGACAAGTCTTCTGAATTTAAGACAGCCAAATTCATACTAAATTAGTCTAACCTGTGGTTAAAACCCATTAACTCTTTTGATGTTCAGCAGGATGTTAATCATGATGATCTTTTAAATACATGCTGAGTTGCCATTCTATTTTGATTAGGCCTTTGAAAATGCAGTCTAGCTTTCAAAAGGATCTATAGATCTTATACACATAATTCTGAATATTCCAATCTGATGTACAAAATTGCATGGCAATGCAATCTTATTCTTCCTCTGAATTTTGCCAGATTTTAACAACCAATGTCTTTTTATGATGAGTGAAACAGAGGCTAATTTAACATTGCTCTTCCTCTTCCCATCCAGCTTCAGTATGCCCGAAGATACCTTTTACTCTTGCATTATGTCAGTACAATTTTATGTTAGTGTCAAGATAATGAGTAGCTGTCACTTTAGCTGATTTTAACCTTCAAAGCACTAGTAAGATTGCATGTAAATATAAATGCCAACATAATCATTCCATAATAAAAGATTTGTCCTGTGTTATTGTAATCATCACTGTCATTATTATCATTATTTTTATTACTGCTTAATTTTTACCACTGCAAAAATTTGCAATGTGCTAGCTACTATCTATTTATATACAAAAGTGTAACTCTTGCCCAGTAAAGCTGGTATTCAAAGAGATAGAGAATACATGAAAGACAGAAGGGCTACAGTTAAGTGTACAGTTAAATACAGACATTTTCTTAGGGAGAAGAAAAGAGATTCAAATTTAAAAGTTCATCCTTCATGCACAAGTAAATATGAAAAGTAGTAAAACTGAGGTATAAAAAAAATGGTGCACTCAACTACCAACAGAGCGCATAAAATGAAAATTGACCAAAGCATCTGACCAGTAAAGCACAGCAAACTTCCTACTTTGAAGACAGTTTTTGCAATTATATTGTAAATGTCACAATAGGTAATATTCTTAAAGCAGAGTTTAAATTGCTTAAATTTCTAAAAGTATTGTTCTTCTCTAAGTTTTATAAAATATTAGTCAATATATCTCTTACATGTACAAATATTTCACTCAGGGCAAACCACAAACAGGGCCAAGCTGCAAGAGATAAAATAATCTTGATCTTCAGAATTTTCTTGCTTCAGTCTTTATCAGATGCTCACAGATTTACTGATTTAGTAAATGGCTTGATTTTCTAGGTTATTTTTATTTTGGAGCCCAAAAAATAGAGCCAGATATTCAACTGAAGAAGGAATATTAGTATTACAATCCAGCAGAATGCAGTACCTGGCTTGTCACATGCGTGAAAGAATCGACAGCAAAACATCAGTCAGTGATTACTCATATTTTACCCCTTCCCTGTGTAAAGAATAGTAAGGGTTTGTGAATAGTTTTTTGTTAAATACTCTGGTGACTATTATGGATAGGTGTACTAGGTAGATATTTACAGATTTTCATACAAGTTAAAATGAGGGCCTGCACAAATGTCCATATTCAACACTAATTTACGTGAGTTTCCTTATTCCTACTCTTTTGCATGTACACTATAATCTCAAAAAATTGCCTGTATTGTTGGGTATTACACATAAAATTCAGTTTAATAATGCCAGGTATCTCCTAAGCTATATATGTAGACTTATGTGACAATCAATGGAAAGAAAGAAGCATTTCCTTTGATATGTGTTCACTGAGACACATATCTCATAGTAGGTTTATGGTATGATTAATTTTTAATTTCACCACTAAGAAAAATTCTCAATTATAAATTTATATTGTAAAAAACTGAAATTGGGCAGATTGAATCGTAGCCTATATACTCTCTCTTTGTAGTTTGTTATGTGTCAACACCTGAAGTGTTATTTATTATTCTGTTAAGTCAAGGAAAAGTCAGGACTAAAACTACTTGGTATGATCAATACTTATGAAACTGAACCCCAGATGAAAGAATTCCACTATATATTTTGAATATTTACCCAGTCTAGCATGATCTCAACTGATTATGTGGCTTTGTTACTCAGTCTTCAAGAATCATGTTAGTGTTTTTTCTCCTATTGTGACTTCTCAATATGAAAGGGCGTGATAAAAACATAGAAATCAAGTATAATTGGACTGGTGTTGGCATTAGCCACTACAATAAATGAATCAACTGTGTTGAAAAACAAGATGTGTTAGAATTTGGAACCACCAACATAGTATTTATCATTTTCTGAGAAAGGAGATTAACTACAAAATTGTATTTTTGTGAAACTCAACATACACATTGGCATGTCATTTGGCAATTTCAAAAATATAGCTGGAAAACACTGGGAAATGGTCTTCATGTGAGGAAAATTTGTCTTAGTGGTGGCTGCCCACAGAGAACATTAGGCTGGGAATATTTCCCTTTTAATGGAATTTTCACTTTCTTGAAGTGGTAGAGAGAAGGTTTTAGCAACAACATTGATTGTGCTGTTTCCACATTCACTCAAAAATCTAGGTGAAATAGGAATCTGTATGAAATGGCTCTGATTTAATACATATGGGGTATTTCCAATGGTCTAAAAGGCAAAAGCAGGTTGAAAAACAAACAAACAAACACCTAACAGTCAGAAACAAAGAGGGACATTATCAACACAACAATGGAAATGGATTCATTGTAGGCAGACAAGTTTTTACAAAGACACCTCAGAGAAAGAAGTCCTACAATACAGGTCTATGAAGTTTCCAAACTTCCTGCTTCCACTCAGGGCCAAGATCCAGATGCTTTCCAAATGGACAGAGTTTAAAAAAAGTAAAGTTAAAAAAAGATAATGCAACCAACTGTGTTAGAATAAACTGAGTAGTAATTGAGGGTATAGATGGAGCACAGTCTATCAAACTTGCCAACAACGGTAAATTAAATTTGATGTACGACATCATTACAAATAACATTAGATGCTTTGCAAGGAAGAAGCCAGATTATAGTGACAAATATTACAAAAGAGTGCAGAAATTAAGCACTGATTCTTGGGAAAATCAAGAAACTACAGCTGCATGTTGTGCAAATTATTTTTTTTGTACTGTTCTCATGCACTTATGTTTTTCGAATCAGGTATGCAATTCATTTCAAAGTCCCTCTCTGTGCATCTTGGTCATATGGATTTACCACAAAGTAAATAGGATTTTGAATGTGTGCCAGGCACATGTTGAACCAATAAGCCAGCAAACAATAGATTCTATTCTTTATTTCTAAATTTTTTTGTCTAATGGCACAAAGACATAAAGTGAATAAAGCATTTACATTTTCCTCTTCATTCTAATTTTCCTTTTTCTTCCATTTCTTTTTCTGCACTGCAATATTGAGAATCACCAACAATATATTCATTCCCTGAATAAATGACCCATCAACATTTCTCAAAAAGAATATGAAAGACCAAACCTTTCTTTATTTTTCATTCCAATAATTACAAATCCAGTTGTCATTTCAAGTTATATTTTCCTTTCAGATTAGATCTATTATATTTCCAGCAAATCCTTTACAGACACTTTAAGCATTTGCTCTTTTCTATGATTTAAATAGATTAGTGGGTGGTAAAGGTAGTTTTGCTAACGAGATATCAAAACATCAAGTGGTCACTTTTTAATTTAGCCCAAGGTAGAATGCTGTAGTTTAGAGCCAGTGATCCATTACTAAATCCAATTTCCCAACTGTTTGATTAATTTATGTATACAATTTAATGATATTTAATTTGATATGCACATTTGAGATATAATATCCTTATTCATCTCTAAATACAATCCAAAATAGGTTACTAAAAATTACTAAAACATATTTTTCTTCTATAGAAGTATTCTATTTTTTTTTAATTAGTTTTTGTCCTTTCATTTATTATATGGAGTTTCCCAGAAGACCTAAATAAATATACTATCATTTCTAAGAAAAATGCAGAAATAATAACATTTTAAACTTTCTATTTTAGCTTGATTTGGTGTTAAATTAAGACATTGTGGTCATGAAAAAGGATCATCCAGATGCTAGAAAACCAATAGAAAGCAATCTGTGTGTTCATTAAATTAGGCAGATAGGGTGTTCCAAGGATAACTGTTTTATGCATTACAGTCCCATGAAGAGCTTTGGTTCCAGGGTCTAGAATGATGAAGGAAAATGAATGCTTTGTACTAGATTAACTGCAAGTAAGATAATAAACGATGGAAAGAAAATCCGCACTGATTTGTAAGCTAGAAAATAAAATCACATGAAGTTACAAAAGTAACAAAATAATCAGTGAAGGTCTGGTTTTATGATTAAATGATATTTGTTATGTCCTAGGAGTGTAATATTAACTACTATGAAATATATTATAGTTTGCCACAGTAAAGGCATTTCCCACACTAGTGACTCCAGTACTGTCTATGCACCTTATACTAGACAGTTTGAACTACAGAACTTACTTTTTGAGTAAATACAGAGACCAGAAGAAAAAAAACAAATCAGAAGTCTCATTCTCTGACTATAGTGAAAGAGATTAAGCCCTCAACCGGGTTGCAGTCTAACATGTTACCTACAAGATCCTGCTTTCCCTTTTCCAGAAAATGAGGAAAAAATTACAATGGGACCTCAAAGTATGATTTCTACGGACTCTCTGGATACAAAACAAAAAATTAGAAATATTTAAAGAAGGAAATCCTGACTCAGTTTGTCAGGATTTTGTGGACATAACACTGCAGACAACAATGTAGTCAAATCTCAAATATCAAGCAAGGGGAACATGTCCTAATTAGCACTAGCCCAGGACTTCGCAACACTTTAATGCACATCAAGAAGAGCACATTCCACTCAGATGTCCTCTTGTGAGTAATATGTAAGAGGCTTTACAAATCACAGAGACTTGGTAAAGTTCTACACTAAAACCATTGACTAAAACACTAATTGCAGAGTCAACCAACTGCATTATTCTTCAGTTCTTGGTCAGTACTAGGTATCTACATTGTGACATACCTTAGGGATTTTCTGTTGCTAATGCCTGTTCAACTGTTCTAAGGAGGAACAATGTAAGATCAAGATGATTTGAAGCAGGATTCATCTCACCTAGCTTTAGACATTTAAAAGTTAGACATCTAAGTTTGAACTGGAGAGAAAAAGGCACCTCTAGAGGGCAATTAATTTGACCTATCTCAGATGTCTGTTTTAGTCAGAGACGAATTACCCTCCAGAGATGTCTAGATTTCTCTTTTGACTATAAAAGGAGCCTAGGGCAAGCAGTTCACCACTAGACTTCTGAATTTCAGACATGTAATTTAGGAGAGATATATCCCACTCACTGTAGCGTAAGGTTCAGTTTCCAAACTTAATCACTCATGCTGTTTTCAGATTCATAAAATACCTAAAAACTCATCTTCATGCATTCCTCATTTGCTCTTTTTAATTTCTATTTTGGGTTGCTGGTTTATTCCCAAGCACTTACTGCCTTTAATTTTCACTTATTTTCTCAAAAATATTGACTCGTAGCAAGTTCATTGTAACCTCTCTGTATTTCACCTTCAAAAACAGATGCCTTGGTGGTAACAGCCAAGAACACCTTAAATCACTATGCTTCCTCTAGCTGTTAATATTTCTTAATATTTTCTTTTCACTTCTGAAATGTCTGAAGCCTCAATTTTCAGGCCTCTCTAATGGAAAAATATAAAAGTTTTTTCTCTATTTAGTCACCGATGTAATAAGTTTATTTATTCAAAATTGTACATAGTATGAATAAAATCCTTAGAACTGATCCTAAACATTCAGAAAACCAAAACTAGTGCTTGAATTTGATTTAAATTTCTTCTGATCTAGGGGCCTGACATTCTTCTCAGACTGATTTTATACCAGTGTAACTCCACTGAATTCAGTAAAATATTTACAGACACAAGAAATGTGAGACCAAAAATAATCCTAGGCTTTTGCTAGAGAGTAAATAGTTGCAGACATTTAAATCAATTACATGTGTGTATATACTCAATTTAAAAAATAAATCCTTTTATTAAAAAGCATTTATGTTTGATTTAAAACAATGTAGACACTTTAACATTTACTTACTAATAGTAATACCGATTTTTAATGTTCTTTTCTCCTTGAACAGTGGAAAAATTACTGGTTAATCAATTGTTTCACAGAGCTGTTAATTGATACAAACAGCAGTTTATGATCCCTCAGCGTTTAAATGGAAGTTTTTTAAAGAAGCATTCAGCATGCCTTACACAAATCATGAGTTCTTTTATTAAAATATATATCCATATATTTTAACATCACTTCAGTTAATTCAAACATTTAAAGAGATTTTTAATGTAAAAGTCTTATAATACAAACTGAGTGCAATCAGCATAAAAATAATTTGACAGCCTTTCACATTGCTGAGTAAATGAGGCGTAACCTTGAATATGAAACTTAGAAGCTGGTGATTTCTTTAGACTATATTAGAGAATTTATGACACTTCCTGTGGGAGAGAGAAACTGCTCAGGAAAGTTTATCCCATCTCCCATAGGCACAGCAATCTTTTCTTATTTATGCTTAGATTATCAACATGAACAGGTGTTTCTTATTCTCTGTGGGTGTCAGAACTGCAATAACAGAGTAAAGTAAAGGAGTAAGTACTGCAAATATTTGTCAATAACATATGTGGACTTGACTGTGTGTACTACTGTCTATTATTTCATGTCTTATGGGTTATGCCACAAGCTTACTCCTAGAACTGCTGGACACTTTCCAAATACAGGTGATTTTTACCACCAATGGACTTTCAAGATCTGCAGCAAAAGCTGATTGCCATTAACAGGACTCTTTCCCATGACTTCATGACTTTTCTGTTCAGAAGAATTTAGTTCTTGAAGGAAGCACTTAGCAGCTGGAAGAGCAAGAGTTCCCATGACTTGTCAGGGAGTTGTTAATGCTGGATTTGGTCCCTTGTTTCTGTTTTAGAGAAGCATGCTGGCTTTGCAGTGGGACTTATGTGTTCTAAATTCTCTACATTTATGCATACTCCTATAATTTATAAAATTGTAATTAAACACTGCATATACATAGCAAGGTTCTGACAATTGTACATTTCATAAAGCTTTCTAGATATAAACCAAGAATAAAAATTATCTGGCCGACAACTTCAGTGCTGTCGGGGAATGGGAGATCAAGAAAAGATGTCCCCAAGATAAGCTGAAAGTACTGTGGCCTATTTTAATAGAGCACTCTCAAGAATAACAGTCAATTGCTTGGGAAAACAGTTAAATCTAAATCTGAAGAACTTCCATCTGAGAGGATGTTTTGTCTTTAAATAAAACAGACTCATGCCCAGGGATTTTTTTATTGATTATAACAAATTTTATTGAATCACTATGTTAAATTGGCTGATGATTAAGTGCTATTAGCAGTTATACAACATAACCTTGTAATCTACCACAAAGTATTAATAAATTCTAAATTGCTGTTAAATCAAAGCTGTGTGAAAATTCCATTCATGACACCAGATGAGTCCCCAGACTACAGAAGACAATCCTCTTTCTCTCCACCATCAATGGTATGCTACACATTTGTATCACTTCAGCAAAAGGATGAAGATTACCTAATATCTCACTCCAGAGATACCCTGCTTGTTTCCTAGGGGTTTCAATCCAGTAGTTCGGTAGTCTGTTTCCTAATTTCTGAACAAGTGCTTTAAGGACTAGTTTTCCAATTCTAACAGGGAAAGAGGGAAGCATGTACCCAGGCCTCAGCTAACAGGCGTATTTTAAAATAGCCTATAAAAACATTTCATGCACATGCTGACCTTTTAGTATAAGTTAAACATGTTCTTTTCAGGCATGATTTTACCTAGATTTTTTTTTTTTTTAAATAATTCCTAAATATAATTCTCAACTATGTGTAAGCAGGAAAGAGGCTGCAACTTAAGACCGAACAAAAGAAAAAAAGTCACTTAGCACTGTTAGATTGAAGATATCCTCACCCCAGAAAGTTGTAGAAGCTAAAAGTTTTACATTCAAGCTTTTTTAGACATCTCTCTTGTCCAGTTATTCATAGATCCTGGGCCAGATGATTTAAGCAGTTTAGTTATTTTATGTAGTAAAATGCAATGTAATCCAAATGAAGGCCCAGTCTAAGAGCTCATAAATCTGAGCACAGCTATAATAGCTAAAGTGAAAAATTTGAAATTATTTAGTTTAACAAGTTGAACAGTGCTAGTATTTCTGAATGAGTCTGCAGAAGGGCTTAATCCAGTTACAGTAGTTCAGATCAGGTTTTTTAAGTGTAACAATACAGACAAAAATGAAAGAGCTAAAAAAAATCCTGTTCAGGGGCAAAAGAATGAGGAAGCTATTAAAAAGCTAGAAAGACAGCAGATGTACAAATAGTGTTGTGACAGTGACAAAATGAAGAATATTTTTGAACCATCACATGTTCACTTATTAGTAGAGCTGGAAAGAAAATTCTAAAAAGTCTTGTCATTGCATCAACTTGCCATTTCAAATGTGATAATTGCACAGTAATTTATCACTGTCTCACAATTAAAACTAAATCAAAGTGAATTTATACTCTGAACACAAATGTGTCAGAATTTTCCATCAAGCAATTTCATTTTCATTAGATGGAAGTAGATGTCAACAGTAAGCCCAGTAACAGAAACCTACCTAAGAGAAAAGCACCGAAAGAACACCAAAAAAGTGAGAATACTATCACTAATTATAATATTTTTATCAATTTTATGGCACTTCTTGCTTCTATTGTATCACAATAGTTTGAGTTTGATAAGTCAGGGACCAAAATGCCTGCTTACAACTGCTTATCTCAATGACACTCTTTTGAGGCTTCAAGATACCTCTCAGACTGGTGTTTATTAATTTACTGTCTATTTACCTGTTTTACTTACATATCTATGTCACCATATCCCTTAGAATCCTAGAAGGCACTACCCAAGTGAAAAAGTAGTCTTAAAGTGCAAACAGTCATAAAGGAAAGGAAACACTATTAGAAAACAGTGTGTATGTTCTCTAATGACCTATGTATTAGACCATCTCAGGTTAACATCCCCGACAGCAAGATTTCCATACTAACAGTGTTTTCATTCATAGTTCATTTATATACTACACACAGGCCTGACATGAATTATGTTTAATAATACAAAAATCAAATGACACTCCTGACTCCAAACTAAGCTACAGTGCAATAGTTCACTCAAGATGTGTACAGCTACACAGCTACTCTGCTCTTATTCTTTACTGTGATTGTACACAAATCTAGTGAAGATTGTAAAACAAAATTTGAATATATGCCTTCCCTTTCCGAAAGTTATAGGAGGCAGATGGAACCCTCTTTACCTGCCCCCAAAGATAAAAATCTCTGTCAGAGAACATATAGGAACAGAAATACTAAGCATTTGCAACTTTTAAGTGTAATCAACATATATCTTTAGCATCTAAAAATGCTGCATTGCAAGGTAATGAGAAACATAGCTTGCAGGAGAGATTCAGCTCTGAGCCTTCCTCATAGCGCCTTGGTTCTGCTTGCTCATGAGATGTCCGTTTCGAGACCCATGTCCTTTTTCAGATCATCTCATCCCCCTCTCCTGTAGTCCCTTCCCAAGACCTGCTGTATATGCATTATGGAAAAATAGGCCATTTGAATTTGGGCATCAGTAATTATTCTACACAAAGCTATTTCCTTTTCTCGGGAGTGGGGTATGAAAAGAAATCCATTGCTATTTGTGCAGTGGTTCTGGATTATGTCAGAAAGCACCACAGAAGTATCTATGGAGAAATTAATTCTATGTTCAGTGCTGATCTGCTATGTAATGAAAAATGTCTAGAAACATCACACTGACTGTTGATAATGCAGATGAAAAACAATTTACCAATAAAAACAATTAAAAACAGTTTCCAGTAGCCCTAGCTCTCCTACATATTGGAGGATGCAGACAGTCTAATCAGATTAGGGGAAAAGGGAAAAAACATAAAGTGAGGGATGGAAACTGGGCGAAGAGAAGTAGGAGAGTATGGAGTAACATGGTGAAGAAAAATAGCATTGGCATCTGCAAATCTATTATATACAGTGTCAGAGAATAAATAGCACAGAGCAGGGGGATACGCTTTGGGATGTAATCTTCTGCTGCCACTGTCTCCCAGTCACACTGAGCCTGGAGTTTCTTTTCATGGTGTCAAAGAGTTTTTGATGGCTTGTAAGCAGGTAAACAAGGACTTAGGATCTGTTCTGAACCAATGCACCAGAAGGCTGCATGCAATGCTATAGTTGCAGGAAACTATAAAGGGTAATAACAGTCCCTCCCCAAGGGTGAGAATTAGCCTATATACTGAATAATTTGGGGGACCTGGAGACAAAACTTCTAAAATCTCAAAGCTAAAAACTATATGAAAAGGCTGCACCTCTTAAAATTACCTTAAATCTGTTATTTCTAAACTCTTGAATGTCTAACTTAGTGTTCTTAACTACTGTTTCCTACATAGCAATCATAAAAATTCACTGTGTTATTAGCTGTAACAAACCAAAGATGGTAATCAATTTTCATCTTATCTTAGTCATACAAAGGCAAATACATTGCAAAAAGTCTGTCTATGGGATAGATAAAACACAAAGTTTAAGTACCAAGGATTTTTCATGGTTTTGTGAAAATTCTTGATGGAGACATGGGGTATGAAGTGATGAAGAGAATATTATTATTTTTTATTATTTTTTTTCATGCGTAGAAATAAATGAAATCAAGAATTTTCCTAACAATAGATAACACAAACACTCTCTAAATTCCTAAAACTGTAAGTAAGTATTCTGAGGAAAAAAAAAAAAAAAAAAAAAAAAGTTTGTCTACATCTATAAATGAAAAAGAGGAAAGAAGAGTGAAATGAGATGTGACTGCTTCTGAGCACAGGGATTTTTAGGCAATACATTCATTTTCTATAGTTGTCAGAGAAGCAAATGTTCCAGAAATATGGGAGTTGAAAAATTATCCATCATCTCCCTTGGTGAAACAAGACTTAGCTAGAGGATGAGATCCTATGAAGTCATATTTTGACAATGTGGACAAGGTCATGTTGCTTTGCAGTTTCAATGGCCAAGCTGGGCAGCTTGTGTTCTCTTTTGACCAACATCTTAAGCACTTATCATTCACATTTGTTTAAACTTCTTACTACAGCTGACTGATATGTTAATACAGAGATGACATTTAGAAGCGCAAAATTTCTGAACTGCATTGATTTACATCATGCTTCTTTTTTCCTTCAGGGCAATATAAACTCGTGTAATTGAAACAGAACTGGTCAAAACCTTCTCATGATTGTGGATTTTATTGGTGGGAGCTGCCTATGAAATAAAAAAAAATCATGAGAGGTTACAATTCTACCAAATTTCAGTGTTTACTATGATTGAAATAAGGCCTTCTGAAATGGTCAGCACTCTCAAATTGAAACAGCTTGTTTTTTCAGTTGAAATTAAGTTGTTTACTTAAATATTTTTGTTTGAATTTAAGCATAAAATTAAAATTTCAAAGTAAAAATTAAAGATGTCATTTGCATTTGAAGTGAGATGTTTCTTGAAATTCCATTTCAGAAAAAAAAAAAATTGTCTTCACTGAATGTTATTTTGTATTTTTTCTCCCAAGTTATCATTTAGCATGAGGCCAAAGTTTCAACTTTCAATGACTTTTCAAGTATATTTTGCTATATCGTAATTTTTTCATCAAACATAACCCATATAGACAAAATTTCACCAGTAATTGAATAATAAATGTAAAAACAAGACAGTGATTAATTAATTTTGAAACTATCAAATAAAATACTATTTACTTTCCATAGGACAAGTTCCTGTCCCAAGTTTTCATTGTGGTAGTAGAAGGTTGCACCCATACTGTTCCTTTTGTAGCAGCCCTCTGGTAGCTCTGCTTACTCCTTCTCATAGTTTCTATTGTGAAGAGCTGTGATCAGATGCACAGCATTTGTGTGTATTTGTTGCATTCATTGGTTATGCAAGGCAAGATCAAGACATGTAGGACCATATTTTAACTCGCTGCATAAATCCTCTTGAAAAGGGTGTAGTTTATAAATAGAATTAAATCAACCAGTACGTTTCTAAATTCTGTTTTTTCAGTCTCTGAAAATTTCAACTGTGAACAAAATGTACTTCAAACTTCACAGCCATTATTGCATGAATATGTTTCAGTTACTTAACTTACTAGTTTATTGAAGCACTGAATCTCCTGATTTAGCTCAGGTAATTGTACTCAGAATGAAGCTGTTGAAACGTTTGAGTATGGATTACTCCCATGAGCAAGGATTACAACATTCAACCTTTGCAAATTAGCACATTTCTGGTATTAGGTCTTTGCACTGTTGAAACATAAATTTTTCTCAGAAATAAGGAAATATATTTGCCTGAACAGAGCTATATTGTTTCAGCGTGTATTTGATAGCTGTGAATAATATTAATTCCCACTGGCAACGCTAGACACAGTGTATGCTTCATAAGGCCTGCTATGGTATCAAAGGTGATTTAAGTAGGATCACCCAGAAGCTGATAACCTCATGGGTGAGATTAGCTGCTGTTAAACCCACAACTGATACCCAAACTGCACTTTTATTATGCTCTTAGAATGAAAATGGTTCCTTTTATTTTTCCTGAATCAAAAATGGCAAAGGGAACACATTGTCATATTCTCTTCCTTCTAGATAACTTTTTCACAAGGTGAAAGGATGTTTATGCAAATGCAAATAAAGACATGATTATTGCAGCATTCACCTAGAAGACAGTGCATGGCATTGCATTAGAGAATTACAAAGGTTGATGCTAATGTATATGCCTAAAACAGGAAGAGTGAATGTTATATTTAGTGAAAATTTTCCTACAGAATAAAAGAGCAACTTTATTTAGGTCACGAAAGAATAACAGTGTAGATAGGATATATGCAATCTGTGACATCAAGCTCAACCTGCAGACAGTCTATTTGTTTGTGTCTGAAACAGTCAATGCAAATCCCTTGATGCACGACAAAGGCAGAACATAGAAATTTCAAACAAACATAATGCATTAGAAAGCTGATAATATAACAAGCAAGTTTTATGCTTTAAAGCAGTATTTTCTGGTTAATTTTCCTTTCTAGAAAGCAAAATAATTATTATTCTCAATTTATTATGTTTTAATAGCCACTCCCCCACCTCTTCTGTATTGTGTCAGGTCTTAATAAACATGAAATAGCTGGTTTTTCTTGAATACAAACTGGGGTATTCCTCATGTCAAGTACCTGGAGCACCCAGGAACTTCTAAATAATGGCAATAGAGCCCACTCGTTGGGCTGCATCCTGCTTGTTTCAAACTCATGTCCTCATACATCTCAGCACTAAATGGCAACAGAGGTAATCTTGTATTTAGCAATAATAAGGAAAGATTTCTCAATCTGGCTTTGCTTTTTAAAGCTCTTGGACATTTAATGAAAATGGGATATGAAATTTGGAAAAGTGTTGGTCATTAATACCCACCACTACTGTCAGCTGAAGATTAATGTTTATACTAGCACAGAAATAACTTAGGGATGTTGCTTTAGTTTTGCATAGCAGACTGCTACAATTTTATTCCAGTTTGATATTTGTGGGTTTTAAAATTCCCATCCAAGTGTGACAAGATTTCTCTATGTTTTTAAATTATAACTGGGAAAACAGTTTCCCATCCAGCTTATTCTCAAAACTTCATGAGTAATCACAAGAGGTTTGTCTCAGTATAAACTGATGTTGAGCCAGAGTAACAGCTCCCATGCCAATTCTCATCTTTCTGGCTGCACAGATGGAGTGAAAGGACTTCCCTGTGGGTTTTTGGCAGCTAACATAATCAGATCACCTAACGGCTGCTCTAATTTTTTATAAAAGGCTGTTATCGCCTCTTAAACACCCATTCGGAATTCCTGTGATTATTTCTTAACAAATAATCAGTGGTTATCATTTCCACCTTTTCAATTTTTTTAAATATTGTAGCAGCAAAGTGGGTAGCACCACCTCAAGTTGTGATCACCTGCTTTCGTTACAAGATCTTATTTTCATTTCTTTGGAGGCAAAGAATCAGACAGACAAATACAGCAAAAAAAAAAGGTGCATTTTCTTCCCCTTAATTTAAGAGCTGGAACAACAACAACAACAACGAAAAATATAAAGCAGAAACGGATGGATCTCACAGGTCCAGGACTGCAGCTGATGAAAGTCAGCATCACACTGTGTTTCAGAGGAGCTATGCTGATTTATGCCAGCTGAGAACTTGGCCTGGCTCAAAAAGGTGGATAATCAAAGATGTCAGTCTGCTTTGGAAACTTTCCTTAAATGGCAGCTCATCTAACCTAGAGGGACTTAGAAGAGCTTTCATTCAACTCTCTCATGTGTATAGTCTCTTACTACCTGACAAATAATCACTGCAGATAGGCTTTTCACTTCATTTTCAACACAACTCAAAAAGAAGGCATACACCCTTTCTCCCAGTGTGTCAAAGGAACAGAAAATGCTTTTTGAGTTTGAAAAGACAGTCAAAACAAGTTGAACAAATTATTATATATAGAAGTCTGGTTTTTTATATTTATTTTATATGCATTAAACTAGGAAGTAATAATTCCCAATCATCAATAATGCTTTGGCTTTATTCACTACTGTATTACTCCAGCTGCATTCCAATATACTTCTATTGACTTTACATGAAATCTACATCACCGTAAAAGCAGACTCAGACATTCTTTATTCAAATCTTCTGTCATCTGCCATCTCTATTTTTTTACATGTCTACCGAATTTTCCTACATTTTATGAACTTTTGGTTTATTCTGTGCATATAGAAGCAGACATATATTGTGCCCTACTGTGGGTCTGTATACACACTCAAGTATATAAACACTCAATGTGTATACATACTGCAATAGGTTCACTGTGAGCACTGGTTCTTATCAGATAATTGCTCAAGTGTAAACTGTTTCCCATGTCATATTTTAGCAGGTTGCTAAGGATATTTAACATGCTCTGAAGCTGCCTGGTTTTGGTTCCAGGTTGTGAGTCTATAATGCACCCCTTTTTAATACTTAATGCTTTGTATTATGTGTTGCAAGTAAGTATTTAATTTGCACTTCAGTTAACAGGCATTTGTTGTACAGTAAGAATTAATTGACTGCTACAAGGACTCTTTTTATTATTTAATCCATTCACAAGAAAATCCAGTTGCTATCATAATATCCTCAACATTGCACCAATAATACCTATACAATTAATACATTGCTAGCAATGAAATATGAGTATCTAACTGACGTTAAACAAGATATATAGAGAATATTAGCCATCAATTAGCATACTTCCTTAGTGTCAAAAAGTATTTAAATTAATTTAGTCTTTCATTAATTAATTCAAACCAGATTTATTTTCATGGTTTATAAGACAACCAAATTGCTAAAGAAGGCTTTTAGCTTTACAGGGTGAGTAATGGAAGCATAGCTATACCCACGATATTTATGCATCTCAATTCAGCAGCATTGGATTGTGATTTATATTGCCATCTGCTAAAACACACACACAAATAGCATACTACATTTGTCTTCAAAAAAACCCCACAGAATTTCTAAAAAAAATGATGCAAAATGTAGTAAAATATTTAAACATTTGAATCACCAGTAATATTTATCCAGTCAGATATTTAGCTTCACTGTTCCTGCGCTATCAATGAAAAAGTGGACCAGAGCTACATAAAGTAGCAAAGTAAAGATGAGGGATGGTGGAAGTACAGTAAGCTTACCCTTCTAGCCTCCCTCAATTGCCTGGCTTCAGTAGGTATGATGCAAATTGAGATGATAAGTGGTGATAGTTGGTGGCTGCTGAAGTAGAAAACTTTGAAACATGACAAAGCTTGAGAAAATACTGTAGAATACAGCACTAACAAAATGGTGTTGTTATTTGTTTTATGTCAGCCTATCAAACACTAAGATGAAGGTCCTAGGGTCTAGCTGCCCTTGACAAAGTAAGTAGACTGAGCCCTAACAGAAGTATGAAAAGCAAATGAAGAGGCATTCTCTGCTCAAAAACATGTTATCAACTTTCTCACATGCAAAACTTATTTTCCCATAGTGAAAATCCATTCCTGTGCCATCTCTTCACCTTAGCTTTTCTCAGACATCAGCTCAAACGCAGAGGCTTCACAGGCTCTCACAAAGGTCAGCACACATAAGCTATTTCTTTGCTGGTCTTGAGAATAAAATCCAAAATCAGTTTTTCAAATCAGCAATTCCTATTTTATGGCCAAAGAAATGTGAGGATGTTGCAGATAAAAACCACATTCAACCAATCTACTGTCAGAAACCACCAGGCAAATCCTGAAGACTTAAAAGAACACACATCCCTCTTCGTAGATCTGAAAGTCAGACACCATCTTTACACCAGTGTGAATTTCCAGCTAATTTAAGAGGCAGACTTAAAAACAGAGTACTGCAGCTGCTGAACTCTTAAGTCAAGGACTGAATGACAGTTGCAAAGACTGCATCAAAATGTACAGTCAACCGTAGGCTGATAGAAATGTTGTGATGATATTTTTTTAATATAATTGTCTTCCACAGTTGATAACTAATAAGCGATAATAATGACTTTGTTAGGCATACTTAGTAGCACAGTGGTGACACACAGTGGTACCAGCTTTAGCCACACCCTGAACTGACAGGACATAAACCAGCTCACGCCTGTACAATGTTTAAGTACATTGGTGAGAGTTTTACTTACTCTGGTTCCAGCCCCTCAGCTTCAAAGCCATATTACCTCCTGTCAGAAAAGTGGCAATCAATGCACATAACCTCTCACCTTGCTGTTTACCTCTTTTCCCAGGCTACATTAATCACATTACTCAACTCTGCAGACAGCTAATTCTTTGAATATCTCGTATTTCTGTTAGTACTAGACACAAATGAATACTTTCCAGTGTTTCCTCTTTGTTAATCAAAATGAAGAGTGGGAATAAAGCATTTTTTAATTGAAATTATACCAGAGGACTTAAAAGCTTTTATATTAGACGCCTTCCTGTGTAACCTCCTCTAGGTGTTCTTGCTCGAGCTGGGGGATTGGATTAGATGATGTTTCAAGGTCCCTTCTAGTCCCTAACATTCTGTGATTCTGTGATTCTGTGACAAGAAAATGCACAGCTTAGGCTGTTTGCTCACTGTCCAACACCTGGTATTGTACACACCTGACTGGAGGTTGTGACTCCCAGACACCATCATTGTTCCAAGAACTAGTAATCATTCCAGATTTAAGCACTGACTTTGTCTTATTTGCAAATGCTTTTACATTCCAGTAAGAAGTTAAAGTCTTTGCTAGGTGCGGCAAAGAATTTCTGTCTCTCACCTACTCTTTGAGCTGGTATAGCCAGCTGTGCTGACTCTTCATGTGCCCAAGAATGGCAAGAAGAAGGATGACAAAGTTTTTTTTATGTTCAGATCTTACTCAAGCAGGGACTTAGACTATAGCAAGGGCCACATCATGGACCAGTACCTGAAATGACAGATCTCTAAAACCTAGGAAAAGCCTACATATAGCCTAAGAAATATCAGAATTAGTTTTCATGTATTTTATTTAGCTTGATCAGAAAGGTAGTCTGAGATTCATAAATTGCTCTGACACAACCAGGACAGTTTGTTACCTCATTTCAGGTCTGCTCAAAGTCTTTGAAAATGGGATTTATGTAGCTCTTCAGTCACCAACTTCATAAAAAACCTTATAACAATGATTGTTAAAGTTCTTCAAAGTCAACTAAACCTTGAAATAAGAGCTAAGCAAAAAGTTCTATTAAAGCTGCAGGTGGCAAAATTATCTAATTCACCTAGTCTTTAATAGGAAACCCTAAAGGCAGCTTTTGTTATTTCCCAAGGTTTCTTAAAAGGTGTTTTAATAAACACTTTTCTGTTGCTGTGAATCTTTTCATCCACCTTATATCTTGTAGACATTATCAATTTATCTCAAAAATCTTCATTAAGTCTCACGATTATTTCTAGCTTGGACCTCTTTTTCCCATTTAGCGTTTTTAATCATTGGTTCCACAGAGACTAGCTTTGAGGTTTTTTTTTTCCTCATTTTGGGTCACACCAGGGCTACTTCTGTGAAATTCAATTAGAACCTTATAACAGTTCTCTATAAATTTCATCACTTCAAAAAACAAACAGTAAGATCTTGAAAGAAGCACTCTGTGACTGCCAGAAGGGGTTTATTAGCACTTTGTCAGAAAAGTGTATTTGTTTTGGGCAGATCAATCAAACCTACTTCAAATGACAAGTCCTTGAGCTCCAAATACTGTGGACCTAATATTCAGATTTTATTAAAAAAAAATAATAATAAATCTGGCACTTAGCATGAAAGACTACAGACTGTGCTGGCTCTTAACTGCAAAATTACTGCTTCAGAACATTTACCTTTACCTTCAACTTTAGGTAAATGACTGTGCTCAGAACATATTTTTTGTCACCTTGATCTGGGTGACCAGAATCGCCATTAAGGCTCAGCAAATGATCACTTTTCCTTTTTCAAGCCATCATTTCCCAAGGATGTCTTTTCAGCCTGCAGAAACCACTGAATAATTTTTAAAAAATTAAGGCATATCTGTAAGAGGAGAATTTACAATAGAATACTTATATCAATATCACTTAAGATTAAGTCAGCAACTGAAGTGCCACATTACAATATTTACACTGGGAGATTGCAGTGATGTCAATAATTATACTGGTGAAAATTTCAGCTGTATGGGTATGTTGCTATAGAGTAGGGCACCTCAAGATTTTATTTCTTTTTTTTACTTCCAAACTGTCAAATATGGAAAAGAGGCAGTCAGAATGAAAGACATTTTAAAAAGGATCAACAGCCCAAATTAGTTGTGAGAAAAATGGAACAAAGTTGCAGTGAAAAATGTAATCTCTTTACCAGCAAGTTTCAAAAAAAAAAAAAAGGTCAATTATTTTGCCATTTGGTCTAAAACTTGCTCTTATCTTCTGATGTATTTGGGGTAATTGTATTTTTGTCACATGAACCATAATGCATAAACAGTTTCAGTAAACTAGATCATGCTACCTTGATAGCTGTTAAGACATTCATTTGGGATTTGATAGATTTTTTCCTATACATTAGAGCAGTGTTGAATCCAAGTTGCCCAGTGACCAAACTATTCTGCAAAATGCTTTACATCTTGTCCCTTATCTACTTTATGTGCACTATTAAACACTCAGGAGAAAGAGAATCTCAACCCAATGGTTACCATATTCTGCTAAAATAGACCCCTGAGCTACAGTATTTACTATGTAAAAAACCAACCAACCAACCAAACAAACAAAAAAACCCACAACAACAACAGGAGTAACTCACTGTATGTGTAAATGGTTAGAGCAATCACTCGTTCTGTAGGAGACCCAGTTAGAAATGTTATCTGTTCCAAATGCAACAACAGGAGGAGTAGAATTTAGGTTGTCAACATCTAATGATTGCATCTAAATATTTTTACTCTGCATATCTGTTGTCTTGACAAGAAAATACATTTTGGCCTGAACGACACTTAAGTAAAAGTTGCTTTGAAACTGTTAGATTAATAGACAAAAAAAAAAAAAAAATACAATAACAACAAAAAATCTCTTTCAATAAATTGCAATTCCAAACAACAGAAAACACTGTCAGAAAATTCCCAAGAAATTGTAGCTTCTGAACTATTTTACATCAGCGTAATTCTATCAGCTCAATTTCTCTTCCCTAGGCTATGTTAGGTGTCGGCTGAAACCATCGCTACACTCTAGTGACTGAGCACAAGTCAATTTAAGCATTGTAGTCACCATTCAAGAGTTCTGACTCAGTGTAAACACTTTAGATTGGGTGAGTAGAGGTAGAGGAGGATAATTATCCAGCATTGCCATCCAATATATGTTTCATATTTCAAGCAACATTCTAAGAACCTGGCTTTTACAATCATGTTTTATCATCAGGCCCAATCATTTGAGCACTCAATGCTGGCTAAAATGGATAGGATCTTACAGTCTGTGCTGCTTAAAACCTGAATATCTTCGTGGTCTGGACTATATTCTGCCATGATTTGTCCAAAAATAGAGCGAAACTGTAGCACAGAAAGATTAAATTCAAAAAATTCGGTTTTCTGGGGCCACTCTTCTAATCATTCATCTACACACCCTCACATTAAAATTGTCAAATTCCTTGTTGTGTAGAAATTTGTAAAGAAGAAATCTATCAACAAAGTTACTATATTGAATATCTGGAGTTATTCTATAGAAATCTATTTAAAGAAAATATTATTAATCTTTACTGAATAGGACAGTTGAGTCTTATTGTTCACATATTTCTGCTTCAGCATTCATATTCTTTCTGCAGAAGAACATCAGATTTTTTTTTTATTATTTGCTTCTGTTTGCATTTTTATCATCAATTGCATTAAATTTATATTGGTTTCCTGAGTACAGTGTATACAATATAAATTGTTTACACAGTCACTGTTCAGATTATTATTAATTTCCTTCTCACCTTAATGTCATCAGAAACGTCACACCTTCCTTGCTAACCTGATGTTGACTTGACTTCTCATGATAGTAATGCCTCTTATCTTCCAAACTGCTTAATGTATTTGATTTAAGAATAACTGAAATCTCAAATGGCTGTGCAAGAAAATTAGAATCACCACAAAAAGTTTTGTAGTAAAAGATGATTACAGGAGTTTGAATGACAAATTAATGAGCAATCTAAAGAATTTATGTAGCTTCTAAATTATAAATAGTTTCCCCATGTAGAGCACCTGAGAATTTACATTCTTCAACTGTTGTTTTTTAATCTATCAATTTAAAGGACTTTAACTGGAAATTCATAAAATAGTCCCAAACCTCTGATGCAATTGCCAAAATACTTGTTGAAAACTTGTCAATTCAATAAAATAGCTTTCTGAGGACAGTGACCTGGATGTAAAAATCATTCTGACATTTTAGCAGAAATAGGCAAACTGATTGTCATGCTGGCTGATGGTAACAGAAGTTTTCTCAATCCCTGGACTGAGTTTGCCAGTCATAGCTATAATAACTACCTTCTGTTCAGCTCTGACACCCTCCCCTCCACTTTGACCAATTTACAAATATGGAAATCTTCTTAACATCTCCCAGTACCCCAGCAAGAATTCTGATTTCTCCAACAAAGATAACTTTGTGGTATAATAGAAACATCCATTAGTCAATAATGAAATTGAAGATGTACAGGCATTACCCTATAAATTCTTAAGGTGCACATATTTATGACACATCAGACCAGATGTGAATTCTTTCTTTCTTGAATTAACCTTTAAAGATTCAGACACCTTATGTGAATTCTTAAGTGCACATCTACAAGTGTACATGCTTAATGAGTCCAGGAGTAATTCTAACAATCACAAAGGGATTCCCATGGTTAAAATTAAGTGAATGTGTCAGATCAGATGTAATGGATGAAAGAGGCATGGTCAAATATGAGAAAAATATACATAACTGGAATTTTATTGTAAGCATGTTTCTAATTTCTCTGAGTTAGATAGTAACATGAGATCTTTTCTTCTTAGTGTTCTCCTTGTTTTCCTGTCATTGTATATTAAAAAGTGCTTGTCTTGCAATTAGGATCAGAGACAGCTAAAATATCAGTATTTTAATTTAAATAATTATGTTTGGTTTGCCATATAATGCTCTTCACCAAAAGTTCACTTTTCTCACCGAGAGGCAATTTTGCCTTGATATTTGTTTGGCCTACAACAAATTACATTATCCTTACTGTTTCACATTACTGCTCAGAGTGGGGGAAGCACCACAAACATTTGAATGCTTGAGATACAAGGCCAAGTATTGTGCAAAGTTGGTGACATGGTATTTCCAAACCACTTGGTTCCATCTTGGCTAGCACTAGCAGGGAGCCTACAGAGGAAAATAAGCCTGTTTCCAGTCACCATTTATCTATGCCAAAGTTGGGGAGTCTTTAAATAGTTAATTGCCTGAAAGGCAGAAAACAGGATGAGCATAAAGGGTATAAAATGAATGTATCACGATTAACAATGAGTATATACTATCAACACTTATTGCTCCTTGGGCAGGATTTCTTGGCTTGCCTTCCTATTCAATGGTCATTATGCCAACAATGTTAAACTGTCATGAGGGAGGATTTGAGTGATGAGAACATAAAGAAAAGGACAATATAAGAAACAGAAAAAAAGAGACATTTAAAGAAGTTAAATACAGTGAAAAACTTCTCTATGATCTTACGGAATTATTTGTTTAGAATTCTTGTGAGCAAGTCTGAGCCATCTGTATTCAGATAATCCAAATTACAAAAGAAGTCAGGGAAACAATGACTGAGACATTTTAATGCAGACCTACAAGACATGCAAATCACATTCTGATTCCATAAAAATCTCCTCTCCCTGAGCCTGCAGTGTGCCATTAGTAAAAACAGTAAACATAGGGAAAAAAAAAAAAAAAAACAGTGTTTCTTAAGGTTCCATGTAGTTTTTTATAAAAAGTGTAAAATTCTTTAATGTACAGAGAAAAATTGCAGAGTTGTATGCTCTGGATTACTGAATCTGCAAATAAATCATTTGAAACAGAAAGCAACATAGCACGAAATATAGTCAGGATTCCAAAAGTATCTACTATACATAATATATGCATATTTTAGCGGCTGAATTCTATTTCAGGATTATGTCATATAGCAGATTTTAGAGTTTTAGACCTAAATCTCATCTCTCCTGACTGACTACAATCCTCTCTGGGCAACAGAAGTAATGTGACTGAATTAGTCTACCTGAAAAAATGCCTCCCTTTGCTATTATTGCTACAGTGCATTAAGATCCAAGTATGTTCAGAGAACTTGCAATGTTTTAATGACAAAAATGAACTTTCCTAGTTACTTCAGACGAGTGAAAAGGAAGAGCAAAATATTTGCCATATTGTCTCAAAAACATACAACTGCAACAGAATACAGAAAGCCATAATCTAATTTTGGATTCTAGAACTGCTGTGGTGAGCTGGTCCCAGCGAGCAGCCAAGCACCCACACAGCCCCTCGCTCACTCCCCTCCCTCAGAGAGGCAGAGGAGAAAATAAGTGTAACAGGAGAGAGAAAACTCATGGGTTGAAAAAAATACAGGGAAATTACTCACCAAGTACTGTCACAGGCAAAACAGACTTGGAGAATTTACTTTAATTTAAAATATTTAATTACCAATTTGGTTGTGAAACAAAGACAATAAATGTATAAACACTTGGGGAAAAGCACCTTTTCTCCCACTTTTACAGGCTCAACTTCACTATAGACACCTCTTCTCCTCCCCACTTGCTCATGTCCTCCATGTTATTGCCACAGCCTACACTCTCCCTTTGATGAGGCAACAAGCAATGCAAGAGGTGCAGTGTTTTCTTTCAACCTCAACCTCTCTTTTCTTCCACTGCTCCTTCCTTCATATTAGTTTCCTGTGCTCTGCTGCTCTGGCACAGGTTGTCTAAAAGCCAGAGCCCCTCCAGGGAAGCAGCTGCTTTTGCATGGGTTATCCACACACTACGGCCCCTTTTGGTGTGTACCCCTGCCAGCATGAAGCACCTCCTATTGCTCTGTCCTTACTGTCCCTTTTTTCTCCCCTGTCCTGTTGGGGCTGTGAGTGACAAGCAGCTGTGTGGGTGGTTGGTCGGCTGCTTATTGAGGTCAACTCCTCACAAACTGTAATGATCACATAAGAAAGCCCCAATGCTCAGTATTCTTTTTTACAATTCACAACCTTTTGTGAAAGCAGACTGAATAATTTTTTACAGGTTGAGCCACAGATTCAGTTTTCTGAGCAGAAATGGCCTTGACTCTCTACTCCAGATTTTAGTCTCAGATGAGGGGAAGGAGTCAATATAGGGGAATTAAGGAACACACCAAATGCAGGGTTTCTTCAGTATCAATTTTTAGTTCTAAATCCTCTGACAGCAGATTGCACCAACTAGAATACCACTGACCTATCTTCTCCCCGATGAATGTGAGACTACCTCACAGTAAAAGAATCAGCAAGTTGTATCAACTACATGTGTTGCAAAGGGAATGGTACAAGAATTACAAGAAGTTGAACTTCGACATCGCATAACTACCTTCAAGTGCGAAGTACTCAGGTTGAGGGGCAAAAGTGGTGAAAGTTATGCTAATTTACAAGACCCGTCTCTTCTAGGAAGACACACCAAAGATCCCTCCTGTTAAATATCTCCAGATACAACAACAGAAGATCTCCATGTAGAAGCTCCTTAACCATACTGGAACCCCTGAAAGGAAAGAACTAAAGCTGACCCTGACATTCAGGCTGTATATTTGTCCATTGCTTTGTTAATCCTCCTCTGTTATAACTATGGCAAATAAATCTCTCAGAAATCAGAAAATATCAGACACAGTTTCTCAGTAAAAAAAAGAATAAGTAGAATTTCCTTCATATCTCTGAAGTCTGCTCTGTTGATGGCATTCTACAGATATATTCAGACGATGGGACATCAACCCAGTATCTGTATTTTGTTCCAGAAAAATAACAAAAATAATGCCATAGCTCTGAATTTCAGGCTTGGCCAAATTCAAATTGAAAGCACAATGTTAGCAAAATGGGATGAATACAAAAGCCACCCACATTACAAGAGCACAAATTCTTATGTAAGTTTTTGTTATTTACTAAATATTACCCCTCCATAAACACAATACAAAAACCTTATATATTTAATAGCATAGATATATATATATTTATACACCATATTTTTTTAGGTGTCTGGTTGAATACATTCTTATATTGGATTAGAATACAACAATAAACTACAATGCACTTTTGCATATCGCAATGGGTGCAAGTCATAGCCCTGACTGGAGAGTCTGAAAGAAAGTGGCAACTGCAGGGGCAGTATCAGGAAGAATTCTGGCTAAATCTGCAACTTTGAACAGCATAGGCTGCAAGTAGGATTTTCCTACCCCTTTTTTGCCTTCTCTTTCATGTCTATGATTTTTCTGTGGGGTAAATGCTACCATTCATAACACTTACATCAGGCAGTGACTTCAGTCCTCAGGCACTGTGACCAAGTCCTGTGAAAGTTATGCATGGATATGGAAATGTTATCTCTTTTGTACATGTAAGCTGGTTAATCTTTACCTATTTTAAATACACGCAGCATACTACATGGTTTGATCCCATGCACAGCTACAATTTAGTCAAAATTTCTAGTTTAATACAACTGGAAATGTATTTCAAGCATATATTATGTTTATTCAATCTCTAAAATTTGTACTTGGGAAATATGTACTTTTCTACACAAAATATTACTACAAAACACTTTCACTACCACTTGATCATAGAAGTATTTATTTCCACATTGTTCCTTCCAGTGCTACACGACTATTGATTCTCCACATAGGACCTCAGTTCCTTTCACAGAGACTTATAACTATGCAAATGGTCACAAACTTGAGGAAAGCCTGAAACAGCTTTTCTCTGTAAGTATGGAATAAAGGAAACACACATTATGGATTTCACCACAACATGTTGTTTTTCACCATGTTTTATCTTTATGCTAAAGTGCTGTCTTCTCATTTTTAGCTCAATATTAAAGTCCTCCCTCCTAAATGAATAGCATAATTCTGTACACATAGGATTGTTTATTGACATTCCCATTAAATAAACCAATATGAAACAATCTCCATCAAAACCTACATTAGGCACACAGTTTACAGCACAGAAGAAGCTGGGTGCAGACTTCTGAATTTGTAGCGGGCTTCAGTTAGTCTTATGGTACAGCACCAGCAGCTCTGTTAATTGGCCTTTGATTCCAATCAGCTGCTGAATGTAAACTTCACATGCCCTCCTCCCCATTAGGGCCATGATGTTTACCCTTCCAAATCACAGAAGACACTTTCAAGTTTAGATCTGTTTCTTTTTAAAGTAAGAAAGTAAGTGCTAATAGCAGTCAATTTGAAACGAAGTAGATGAGAATAAAAACTATTACATCACAACATAAAGTCTGTACGAAGAAATATGAAATTAATGATTCTTCAGGTGGACCTCATATGATTGCTGAGCAATATAAACGGAAACCAAACTTCTAGTGTAATTAGTACAGTACTCATTATTTATCTTGTCATAGTTGAAATTACTCTGAAGGAACCATCTCTGGGGTGAAGTCATTCTTGAAGCAAAATACTGTGGTCATTGTAGGTTCAATAGTACAGTACAGCAGCCATTCAAGGAGAGACTACCTTGTTGAAAATACAAGATTAAATAGCCTACAATGCAACTATACGAGCTGGAATCTGTCCAGGACAATAATAACTCCCACACTTTTTGTGCAAAGAGTGCTCTGGGATCTTTAATGACCCCAAATGGATTTCTCCTTGGTTCTATCTCTCAAAAGCCCTTCAGCTCTAATTTTAGAATCCTGAACCCTAGATATCCCACAGCAGTGAAGAGCTAAAGCAAAACAAAAAGGGCAAAATGTCAATAGTATGTATGGTTTAGTATAAAGAATCCCCAAAAGCTCAGGAAACATGTCTTTTTAATGAGAAACAACAGTTTGTGGCCAGCTGTTCCACATCGTTATGAACACGTTAGCTCCAGCAAGATGTACAAATGGGGACTATAAACACAGTACATTGAAAATAAGGCCTGCATGGATAATCATACCTATTAATATAAATGACACTGAGAAGAGGCAGACTGAGCTCATATACTGACTGAAATTTTAGAGCAAAACACACTGCTTCTCTTCACCATCTCAATAAGAAATTAGATGTAACATGGGTCCAACAACAAGTGAGCCCCCCTAATGTGTTTATTAAAATGCGAATTGAAATGCTGAGTGGAAACATGGTACTGCATACGAATGTGACGGAGGCACTTTTGAGTTCTTTTCCACCATTAAACTGCACACACAATAGGATCATGCACTGGTCTTATTTTCAAAGCACAGCATAAGTGAGGATTTAAGCAGCTTTTCTGAAGGTTGTTATAAGAAACATACAAGTGCAGGCAAAGAGCTAAGTTTATCACAACCCACAGAACATTTCCTTCAGTGATGACATGGGGTTAGCCAGAGCTGATGGAGTTACAGCAGGTATTTCAACATTTTATGTCCTGTGATTAAAGAACGTCTACTGAAGAAATACTCTCATCTAACATTAAATTTATCTGGCAGCAAAACAACTGCAGAAAAAAATCAAGATCCTTCTCCAGGACTTTTCTATAGCAATTTGCTATGCTGGATTTCTTTTTATTTTAACTACATTCATAATAAATTGGGGGTGGGGAGGGAGAAATATCAAATTCGCTGTCTAAGCTACTTTTTCATAGAGGTGCATTAATGTAAATCAGACAGAATGACTTCTCCCAGTTATAATTGGGCTGAAAGGAGGTGGAAGTATCAGAAAGACAATTAGCTTTAGGGGGGTTTCTTTTTTTTTTTTCTTTTTCTCTTTTCTTTTCTTTTCTTTCTTTTCTTTTTTCTTTTTTTTTCTTTTTTTTCTTTTCTTTTTTCCCCTTCCCTTCCCTTCCCTTCCCTTCCCTTCCCTTCCCTTCCCCTCCTCTCCCCTCCTCTCCCCTCCTCTCCCCTCCTCTCCTCTCCTCTCCTCTCCTCTCCTCTCCTCTCCTCTCCTCTCCTCTCCTCTCCTCTCCTCTCCTCTCCTTTTTTTTTTCTACTCTCCAGCAGTTTGGAGTAGGTTTAGTGCCTGATGGTAGGAGGCTGTCAGTGCTGCCAGGCAAAATTACTCTGAGACCTTCAATGGGCTTTGTTTATCACATTTTTCAATTAACCTCTGCATTTTAACTTCATCATAATGCCTGTGATAATTCACAATTAAAAAAAAAAAAAAAAAACCACAAAAATCCCCATTTCCTGTCATTATTTCTTTGCTTCATAAAATCAAGGGACTTAGGGTGTTTTTCCCTTTCTCTCATTTAATACATGGAGGAAAAGGACATAAATTTTAGATTACAGGAAAACACCACAAGGGGCAAGGAGTTTAATATAAATTACATTTCTGTATTAATCTTTCTTTCTTTTCTTTCCTTTTATACTTATGAAGTGAAAAAAATTTTTCCATCCAGAAATCATGTTTCATAAGTTTTTAAAGTTTGACATGAGGAACTTGAAGTAGGTATGCAAGGTTCAATAACAAATTAAACTCAAGTTTTAGGAATGCAATCACGATGAGAAAATCAAGCTTCTGTAACTTTAAATCCCTTCACATGGCAAGAGAAGCACTAGATACCTAAGATTTCTAACATTAGATTCACAGCAGCTGTAATATTGAGCAATGTTACCTAAGCAAGCTTAGTTTTAAAGTATTGCTGAAATCTCATAGTTACAACTCAGATATGTTTAACTATATGGAATAATCCTCCTCTTTTCTACCTTGTCCCCTTCTTTACCTCTTCTTCCCAAACTGATGCTGACCATCTGGATCTAGAAAAGAAAATAATGTAACTGTGTGCCCAAAACTGAGCAGTTTACATTGCATTTGAAATATCAAGTCTACTGGAATAACCACTTTCTGTCCAAACTGAGATTACAAACCTGGGCACCCAGCTTTCAGATACAATAGTTAATGTATGTAACCAATTCACAGGTAATTTTATACACCTGTTAAATACTGCTAGTTGCATGGGATGGGGCTCAAATCATCTAACGTTTTATGTCTGGCTACTTACATGGAAGTTAGTCCCCCTTGGCTCCCTTTCAAGTCAGTGAAGAGTAATGGGCATTTTCAAGATTTGATTAATTTCACTTGCCTCTTAGACAGCTGCTTTAGGATGAGACAAATGGCATTTCAGACTCTACTCACTGTACTGGCTATCCCTCCACTGACTATGAATGAAGCCCAGGGCACAAACAGTACCTCTGATGAATCTCTTCCTTTCTGGTTTTCCCATCATCTGCTCCAGATACGCCAACAAACAAATGTCTGGCTAAATTCAAGAAATAGTGATTATTAAACCGGCATTAAGCCTCATAGGCAACAAGAAATTTTGGAGAAAGGGAACTGCAGTAAGGATTTGGAGTGAGATTTGAGGTCTGCACTGAATTTCAGTACACTGAATGATCACTAACAACTTCTCTGCTCAGGGTTGACAGCCAAATAAATTGTTAATTCTCAATTCCTTTTTTTTTTTTCTTTTTTCTTTTTTGCAAGCCATAGGTACACAAATTCTCAGCTATTTGCTAATAATAAATCATTTTAAAATCTATGGGTTTTTCACAGCATGGTCAGGCATTCTTGTGAAGTAGGAGCTGAGTGATGCTGAGAAATACTGTTGTACAATGTTTAATGTGGGTAGCAGCAGCATAAAATCTGAGGAAATTTTAAATAAGCCTATATCAAGCTGAGAATGGAGTTTTTTGTACTAGTATTAGACTAATCAATTGAAGTATATTTACATGGTCTCCAAAACTAGGATAGAACTTGCCTTGCTGTACAGTCCTTAAAGGACATGGCAAATACTAGGAACTGGACAACAGGGCACTCAGGCCCAGGCTCAGAATTATAACTGTGTGAAAAGTCCAGGCTAAGGCACATATTCTAAGCTACATTAATACATGGTGTAGGTGTGTGTGTAATTCATTAGACAGGCTGACTGAGAGTGAAGGCCTATTCTTTTGGGTGAGGTCCTATATTAGAGCTAATGTCTCTGAACATCCCAGTATCTCTGAATCACTTTGTGTACCAGCTCTATGTGAACTCCACTATGTCGCATGTTTACCAACTTTTTGAACACTCAGCATCTGGAAAAACCTAGATGTCTGTCAGTTTCCAAGAACTACAGCTGTGAACCACCTCTTGAGATTATGAGATTAAATCAAGTCAGTCCTTACAAGAAAGAAGAAAAAGTAAATTGCATCATGGCCACTTTTTCTTGCCTCCTTGATTTACTCAAAAAATAGCCCAAAGTTAGAGCAGCTTTTTAGGATTTGGGAGATCCACGTTTAAACTATTTTTTATCTCAGGTGACCAGAAATCACATCCATTGCCTATCTCACAAGTTTGCCCTAACCACGTAACTATGCAATATTTTGAGTTGACAACTCTGTTTCACTCCCGTGAAAACTTTGATTAGTGGGCTAGGTCTATTACCCATATATTCCTTGTCACAGAACAGCCTGTACATGTTTGTATAAGTTGCTCATTAGAGCATTGTCCAGCTCCCCAAGCAGATGTAGGTCTAAGAACCTGCTTCATACATTAGATAAGAATATATATTCCACTAAACAGAAATTCAGGTCAGAATGGAGCATTGACACGCAGCATATCCTGAGTTACTAAACTCCTTGTGGTAAGAAATAATTCACACTTCAAAAATAAACAAATAGCAAAGGTAAAATTAGAAACTTTTATGCAAGGTAGTACTTCATCAATGGAAAAGACAGAAAGACAATTCCTTCAGCCTCCCAGACAAATGTACAAGGTTGCAGTAGAACTTGAATTAAAAGCTTTGGAAGCAATTTGAGAAGTATAATCTTCACAAAGTGCACATTAAGTAAATGATTGTGTATGAGAACTGACTGAAAGGCAGAGATTTCTCCTGTTCATATTTTCCTTGAATAAAGAAAGTCAAACTTGAAAATTCTGGTAGGACAAAGTTATCAGCTGGTGATAAAAGATCTATAATCTTTACTTTGTAGATTATATCAACTTGATTGGTAGAAAAGGAACCATAGCTAGCAGATCTAACAACAAAGCTACCACTCATGGACTGGTGATCAAACAGGAAGAAAAAAACAGATAGAAGACAACGGAAAATTCTCATACGCAACAAGAAATTTACATCAAAGTTGAGAAACTTGAATGAGTGGATTCATTCAGGTATCTCAGAATTACCATCACAAAGGCAGGAAAGTCTGAAGCAGAAATCAAAAGTATAATTGCTTTTGTGATAGCAGCACTCATATAATTGAAGAGAACCCGATAAGACAAGAATATTTCACATCCATCAAAGATAAAACTCAGAATGATTGTGTATGCCATAGGCCTAAACATATATGGAATGTGGACTCCAGTGGTATGAATCAAATGAGTCATTCAGACCTTTATATTCAAATGCCTCCAAATAAATATATGAATACCATACAATTTATAGGACTAACAACTCTATTAGACTGAATATTTCTGCCATAATTGAGTCCCACGAGTCTGTGCAGCAATTGCAAAAAAATACACGGCTGGGGTGTCTTGATTATGTAAGGAGAGCAACAGGCCTTGCAAACGGAACACACCAGAGAAAAATCAAAAAGTAGAGGAAAAGAGATTCCCAATGTTTGCGCAAAGAGAAGATGGCACAAAAACCATGTATTTAGACAAGGAAATTAGAGGCAATCAGTTTCTCAAAGCTGCTAAAAACTACATCAAGGCCCAATCAATACTTGAAAACAATAAAACTATGACAACATCAGTCATGAAAAAAGACTGGATTTTTTTTTTCCACTGGGCTGAAAGTAGCAGCTGTAGGTGCAAATTCCTCTGACTTTGAAACTGATATACAGATCTAGCATATAAAAGGTCCTCAGTTTACTAAAAGCAGTTTGCTAAGTCATTGAGTTTTGCTTCTCTCTTGACAGTTTCTGTAGCAGTCACACAACAATACAGCACTGCTTATAGACTCAAAGGTGAGCTGAGCAGCCATCTGTCCTGACAGAGGTTGAACACTCCTTTGAACAAATGACACTGTTAAAAATCTGATTTGTTTGTATATTTTCTATCAATGGTTTTAACAAGTAATTAAACTCACTGCAAGAAATTCAATGGAAAATATGGAAGATATTAACAGACAGAACTTAAAGTCAGTTAGTAAAAGCCAGACTTTACTGCTCCTATAGCGTGTGTTCCTGCAGATTTCCTACAGAAGTTTACAGCTAAAAACCGCTGTGTATCCTAAGCACAAAAACACTTAATGCTGAATCATTATGCTGTTCAGAACACAGAGTGGCCAGTCACAGTAGGCAGCATGAGAGCGTTGAACACCAGTTAAATTAAACACTACAGAGTAAGATTTTGCCATGAGTTAAGAAGTTTTCATAAATCTGATAAGAATGATTGAATGAAAACCATATTTACAACTTTGGCATAGAATCCAATAAGTCCAAGTTTACCAGAGATAGAGAAAAATCTGGACTACAGCTGGTTATATAAATTTGGAAGTAGTGAGAATAAGGGAACTGAATATATTTTTGTCAATACTGCATCTTGAGAGCCTTCTTGCCTTTAAAGAAAAAGAAAGACTAAAATCTTCATGAATGGTAGGAAATACGGTCATTTTTTAAAAACATTAAAAACAGAAAAAAACTTTTTATTAAATATTTAAGGCATTCATGGAGCATAAATACTGACTATATAAACACTAATTGCATAAAACATATAATAGTTTTAGAACTCTAATTACAATTATACTGATTGGATATACATACAAATAGCTATCGTGACTTTTAGTGGTTTTTTTAAATGTGACTTGATAAAGATAGGATGCTAGCAGTTCAGGAATCTGTTGCTAATTCTCTGTAAATAAGAAGATAACCAGATTTGCGTGACCCAGATCTGGTTTTAATTGTAGAGTGAATATATGAACGGAATTCTGTGCTGCATAGATGTAGCTTTAACAAGTCAAAAGAAACCTGTCCCTATCTTCCTAATTCTACATAGGCTTATGGATGACTGCAGCAAGAGGTTGAACATAACTCTGATAATTTCTCTATGTGTTGATTTTCATGCACAAATTAAACCCTAGTGAATTATTCACTCAGTTTATAATGGAATAATTCCACTCATATCAATAGAACTGAACAACATAACCCAATTGGGAATCTATCCACTGCTGTTCCTAGAGTAATTTTAACTTCTTTTAGTTAAATAGCACACAACTTATTTTTCCTTTTTTTCTATTAGTGTAACATTATCATTCTTTTGTAAATAATATAAATTCAAAATGTTAGTTTTACAACATCTTGTTTCTGTGGAAGTAAGATCAATTGGCTCACTATTTTTTTAAGTTTGTGCATTTAATATGAGTACAGTGTGTGTATATTTTCCATAACATATTTGTGCATTTGTCTGGTAGTCTAGCAGGCCATCTTTCTCTGTACCAGGTGAAGCTCCACAGGGCTCTCAGGAAAAATACTGCACGATAGCAAGCTACAGCCACTAGAACAATTCATCTAGCATGCCCTTTCTCCCCACCTTTCAGAGAAGAGCTTGACAGATTCTATACATTGGTTGGGTTACATGAGGCAGCCCATGGGTCACTTATCCCATTACCCAAGCATCCTATCAGGCCTCCAGGCACAAGCTGAGAAGTAGAATGAGCTTTATAGTTGTACATTTATGGTGGAGTAGCTGATCTGGGCAGGTACAGTAAATCCAACAATGCCAGTAAGCACTGGGCCTAATACATCTGTGCAGATGAGCTGCAATGTATATTTATCACAACGAGATTGAGAGGTAATATTCCTTTCTGGTTGTATTGCAGGTTAGGCACCATTCAGACACTATTTAATGCATTTGGTATTTTTAAACCACACAAGAGAGGTCCAATCTGTTGTCACCAATTCCTTCTGGTTTTTACCATGTTACTGAGAGGAGAATTTGGCAAGGGGCCAAAACTTGTCTCAACAGTGAGAATGGTTTCCCAGACTGCTCAGGTTCTGCCTGAATTTCTGGTGCTCTGGTAAGGGGTAATCTGAGCCTGCATAAACTTTAAAAGGATAACTTCATCTGACAACATTTTGCACATAAATAACTTGGGTAAGTTATTTATGGCCTCACCGACTCCTGTCACGGGTAATGCCAGTGATTAGCCAAGATGATCCCTTGGTACTCTAGCAACAGGTCTGGCTGCCTAATAGGAAAGCATTCAAACCTATGTCATGGACATTGATTCTGTCACTTCAGAACAAGCTTTTGCAGCTTCAAAGTATTCCCCATTGCCAGAGCACTGCCACTTTGTCCAGAATATTGACTATCTCATGATTTACCCCTCTCAACAATGATCACTCCCTTTGGGCCTGATCTGGACTTCCATATGTATCTGACCATTTAAGATCATGTTGTGAAGAAATAAGGAAGCACGTGTACAAGCTACTAAGCTCATTTTAGCATTCAACAGGCAACCCATGCTTGACAGTTAAAAATCTCTGCAAAATAGAGTTTTCAAAGGCCTGAGATGCAGAATTAAGTTCTCACAATACATTTTCTCATAACCATCTCACATGCAATCTACCTGCAACCCATGATGGGAGAAGCTCATAGGACTGTAGCCATCGATGCATAGAAAACCTGAAAAACAGAATATAACTTCAAATAAACAAGGAAATAAATCAGGCAAAACAAAGACTACATTTTCCATTGTTTGTCACTGTCACCTGTATGCAACTCTAAAGCCATGAGATTTTAATGTATAATGTTAATGAATTTCCCAGAAACCTAGCTTCAACAAAGCTGAAAAGCATCTGTTCAGTTTCAGTGAGACCTGAACACACTGGGTACCCTCTTGAGAACTCATCACTGCTGATACATCTTTGACAGGGCTAAAAGAAGAAAAAAACAAACAAACAAACAAAACACCACCACTTGAAGTCGTTGGCTAGACTATTAAATATTTTTATGCACCCAGGCTGTTTTAAAATCCCAAATCCTTGCTGAGTTACGAAAAAGCAAGTCTGCTAGTCTCACCTGCGCTGAACTGAACATTTTCAGAGCTCATTGATATAAATATTCTCAGGAATTATTGGCATCCACATTGGACCTATTCAGTAACTAGGGAATGATGCACCATAGGAAAGTTTGCCATCATGCCTAATCTATAAAAATCCACCATCTCATCCCATAATTAAACATCAGAAAATTGCATAACCGCAACTGATAGTAAGAACCTACATATTTCCATTCCTATAGAAGAAAAAATAACATTTTCTTTAGGCACAGACCACCAAAAAAAAAAAAAGAAAAAGAAAAACAAAGAAAAACCGAAAAAAAAAAAAACCAACACAAAACCAAAACCAAACAAACAAAAAAACCAAACAAAACAACAAACAAACAAACAAAAACCCCACCACACCCTAAAAACAACAGGCTGCCAGGAAATCAGAAAAAACAGCAGTGTATGTTCTCGAGGGACCTTGAGCTATTGATGTTTTTGACAATATAAGAATAGTCAGGTGTCAAGGCTCCACAGCACTAGTTGCACCTTGGATAGGTTCCATCCAGCTCCAAGCAAAATGACACTAAGACTCAAACATCTGTATGTATAAAAATGAAACAAAGCATTTGTCAATAACCAGAATAGGCCCAGTATGAAAATATATTTAATTAATGTCTAAACAAATCAGTGAAAGTGCATGCATTAGCCAAATGACCAAAAAGATTTAGGTGCCTTCCTCTTAATAATGCATACCAAGGTCCAACAGCTGGACCAAAGTAAAAGCCTTTGTCAGATCCCTTTGTTTCCATTAAAGGTCAGGCTGAGACATCATCTTTTATGCATTATGAGATCAGTTATTTTGTCAAAGAAAGTCCAAAGAGACTACACTATACCCTGGATATTTCTTAAGGAGAGTTTTCAGACATGTAGAGCACCACCCCAGCTATTCAAAATATGTGGCAGGCAGTGCTACTGTGAGACAGAAGAAACTTATTTCTTTAGGGAAATGCTGGACCCCCTTGTTTTTGGCATTTTGACAGAGGATGAAAAGCATAAAGCACAACAGGAAGTAAAGGCTTAGCAAGAGCTGGGCAGTGTGAACCCTGGCTACAAATGCAAGAGTATAATAGCTTTTCACACCTTATCTACTTAATTTAGTTATGAATTGTACTATATACAAAAGAGGAGGAAAAACTATATTGGTTGTAGTGGCAGATTAGGGTATCATCCTTCATTTCATACAGTCATAAGAAGCCATTATCTGACATGAAGCATAATATAGCAAACACAATGTCAGTTTCTATGACAGAAACTTGCAGTAACAGCTGGGAAATGTAGACTTGCTCTTCATACTCTGACCAGATAACATACCACTAACTGGGCCAGCTGATTATACAGCATGTGCCAATGCTGTTCCAGAGATGTTGAGAGTCAGAATATACAAAAATAGTAAATGATCACTTATGCATAAGTTAGCTACATCTAAGCTTAAACAGAAGTCTCTAAAATGCTTCTGAGCAGCTAGTCCAGTAGGACTGACAGGAAGCCCGAAAACAGAGCACACGGCTTCCCAAAGAACTATTAAATCCAATTTGCTTTCTATCCCAAAACCTGTCTCCAAAGAAATGCCTGGAAAAAATATTCAGAGTAGAGGGCAATGGTAAGAATGTGTTTTGTTACAAACACTGGTTTATAGGGCAGAAGTAAGTCAGGTTTTAGACAAGAGGTTAAGCAACTGTAAAGATATCCAGCTACTAATTGTTTTAATTTCTTTTGTTTCTAAAATTGTCTTTTTAGGTTTGTATCTTCAGTGTTGTTACGTAAATCATTATTTTGTTTCAATGCTGAACATAAATGGTGTTGGGGCAAGGAAAACAACATGAAATCATTTAAGCTGAAGGTGCACTAAATTCACAGAACTGGCAGAAATAAAACAACCTATTCGGACTACAACAAATTAGAATCCAGCAACATATATCTGGAAACCAAAAGCTGAGTTCTCTTTCCTATCAAGCTGAGAGAAAGATAATATGAGGTCAGGACACAATTTTTTAGAAGGAGAATCTTTAAAGCAGCATTAACTGGGGCCTCTCCTGAAAACTAAGTCAGTGATGAGACATCCCCAGGATCCCGGCAGTCCTCCAAACATCACAGATAGAAACCGGCTTGCACAAGTCTCTGTGAGAGAAACAATAAAAAGACAGGGAAAGAAAAAAAGAAATAAAAAAATAATAAAAAACAAACAATCAAACAAACAAACAAACAAACAAAAACAACAAGAAAGAACACAAAAAAATCACTAGAATAAAACTTCAGAGCAAAATGCAAATAGTTTCCGGTTTGAAATGTCCCATTTGAAGGAGACAAAACTTGTGCATTTTTCTGCAAGTTAATAAGACTGGGTAAAAAACTCCACTATTAATTTCTCCACCTAACTGAAACTTTCAAGAATCCCTGATCTTTGGTTAACCATCACAGGATGAAATAGATAACTAAACCACATTATTATTGCTGTTTGCACTACTGATAATGTTGCCCAGTCATAATTCTGATTCATATATGCTGTGAATTGTAGATACAGACTATGAAAGAGATTCACATGTAAATTATCTCCAGCCTGCTGAGGTCTCACTGTTGAATGAGACTGTAGAAATATTTTAGAAACCTCATTCCCAATTTGCTTATTCATCAACGATGATGCCAGCAATCAACATTCCCACACCAGCTGAGCCAGTCTTCCTCTACCACTAGATGTTTTAGCAATCTGATGGACTGTATTTCTTATTTACCTTCAATTGAAATTACAAATAATCTATGAATAGAAGGATGCATTTAATAGTGTATTCACCCAGCCCTGCAGTCACACAAATTGTTAAATTGGGGAAGTACACAGAGCTGCATTTTGTGTAGTTTCTCTCATTGTTGTAGATAATGCTCAACACAAATAGTTACAGTTAACTTCCACCAATTCTGTCCTAAACCACATCAGCAGTGACTACATCCCAGTAGCAAATCAGTCAGGATCTTCCTCACTCCATGGATTCAGCTGAGAACACCTCATATCTCCAAAACAGTACAGTGCCCTTTCTTCCACTGACCTCTTTATTCTGGTGATTATAAATGAGCAACAGAATAATTGAAAGTAATCTTCAGCAGAGGCCCCTTTCTCTTCTCTCCATATGTAGAAGTGCTGCCTGAAGCATCTTTAATACCTAACTATGTGGATGAAATACCATAAAAAAGACCACAGAGAAAGAGAGGCAGCAACACCTCTTTCAGGAAGCACTACATGGAGATGGCCTTTTAGTAGCCAAGCAGCAAAAAATCTCTCTCTGTTCCAGAAATACTGCTTTGTTCCCAATTTCTGTTCTGCAAAAGAATGGGAAATGCCTGATATTCTGCATCAGTTCAACTAGTTCAGCTGAAAAAAAATATATCAACCTACCACAGTCCCTGCAACTGTGTATGCTTCTAATGTCTTAGATCAATATGTTCACATTATTTTTCATTAAAATATCAATTATGTAACATTTAAAAATGTGGTTTTGCACCCATACACACATTAGCTAAATACCTAGCTGCAATTCAAACAAAATAAAAATAATTATGTCAGCAAATATTCACTAGCAATTATTAAAAATAAAAAAAAAAAGCAAGAAAGTACACTGTGAAATAATGGAAATGAAGACCCAAAGTGACAATGTGATCTAAAGAAGCCATCTGTACATTGACATCTTCTGTATATACTATTTTATTGTACCTCATCTGCTACAAAAGAGAAGTAAATATGATAGGAAAACATTTCAGTTATTATTATTACAATTACAATGACACCAAGGATGAGCTCTAATTGAAGCTAGAGCCATATACTTTTCATGTGTGACTTCTGTAGGAAAGACACACAAATCAAAGTCACTCTACAATCTGGCAAAACCAGAAATATGCATAATGTTGACATTATTTTAAAACATGGTATTTTAATACTATCCTTAATATCTTTTAATACATCCACTTGACATCTATAGACAAAGGGGACACATATAACCTTTTTCTGTGTTTAGTAAGGAAGACATTTATTGGCACTGAAAATTATGCACTATACAATGTTGCGGTCCCTACAGGGTTAATACTTGTTTCTTGAAGCAGAAGAATCTCTATCTGGAAAAGAAAGAAAAGAAAGAAAGGAAAGGAAAAGAAAGAAAGGAAAAGAAAGGAAAAGAAAATAAAGGAAAAGGAAGGAAGGAGGGAAGGAAGGAGGGAAGGAAGGAGGGAAGGAAGGAAGGAAGGAAGGAAGGAAGGAAGGAAGGAAGGAAGGAAGGAAGGAAGGAAGGAAAGAAAAAGAAAGAAAAGGAAAAAAAAAAAAAGAGAGAAAAAAATACCCACAACACTACTTTTGATTAGAACAGTTTAATCCTAATCCCTTTTCTCTGATCTTGGCAGAGGATTTTTAGCAAGTAACTATATTTGAATAACTACCCAGAATTAATCCTTTTGGTTGCTCAAGGCTTGAAGAGAAAGCAGTCAGAAACAAAGAATTCAGAAAAGTGTTACAGCTGTTTCATAGAATTCACTATTTATAATTGAAAAGACTCCTTTTTTCTTTTCTTTTTTTTTTTGTGTGGTGTGAGGGTAACCTTCAGCTGCCTTACTCGTCCTTTCTTTTTCACAATAGCAAACATAAAGAGAGAGAGAGAGTAGATATGAAACATTTTCAGCATGAAGTTAAGTGTTTCTGACAGTTTAAAGTGTGCAGCATAATGCTGTATGTAGAAGATTCTTGATTCTTTCCTCTACATAACTTGGGCTGATTTAATAACATTGGAAAAAAAGCTTTTCTGATTTTTTGTCTCAGCAGTAATTGGTTGAAAGTGTCAAGCTCATTCCTAGTTTGCTAAAATAGGAATTGCATGTACTGAGCAGGAATTTTATGTGTAGCTGTAGTCTCCTTGATTCTACATTCCCCTCCTAACACTTGGTGCTTTCCAGATTCAAAAATTACCATGGCCAATTTAATCTGAAGAACCCCATCCTAGATGTAAGTAAAATCTTTTAGACTCATGTAACCAAAAACTAAAGAATGCAGGTAAATGTTACTCTGAAATTCTGTTATCTTAAGTAACTCATCTTGAGCACATGAGTGTCTATGCCTTTCTCGAAGACTGGGTCCTTATAGTAGGTTTTGAACACCCAGCTAGGGAGATAGTATCTGTTCTCAAGAACTCTCAATCTGCAGAATACATTTCCAAACATACAAAAATACAATTCAAAACATCCAAAGCAGAATGAGGACTGCTGGGAGGATGACTTCTGCTAATGGTAGTCTATGTAACGACTTGTAGGCAGAAGACATAAGGCTTGTTTGTTTTTTTTTTTAATATAGAGATTACTTTTCCCAGACTGTAAAACCAAAGCTGATCAAAGAGTGGAAAGAAAAAGAACACGGCATAAATTAGCTTTCAATTTTTATAAATACATAAATAGCATTTATCCACCCACAGAGTGAGCTCTATTGGCATGTGTATCCCATGATTACAGCATTTCAACAAATCACCCACAATATCTTTACCATATCACTGAGATAAGTATGTGCTTCTGTACCCATTAAGAAGCAAAAGCTTAAAACCAGACAAAAAGCAAATTGTTCGATATCACACAAGGACTTGGGGATAAAGCTAGACTTTTTCTGGCTTAGATATGAAACCCTGCTTCTCGAACAAATATAATAGAAATTATTACCTAAGTTAAGAATTAATGAAATAGGAATGTTATTAAAAATATTATAAAAATTCAGTTTCCTTTTCTAAAAGGAATGCAAGTTTCAATAGCAAATTCCTATGTCATGGTCATTTATCAGACTTCACTTCAGTCATCTATTTCTACTGTGTGTTCTCAATTTTCCTGAATGCTATGGATCAGATCCCTTTTCCTATTAATCGATGGCCTAGTCTAGATGCAATTTCTCACTTTCCTTTCCTTGCACACCTATGTTAATGTTTAAGGCAACAACACAAACCCTTTTATAAAAGATTCCATTATAACTATTTCATAATAACATTTTCATAGTCCTTGGGAAATATTTCTTACATTTGAATTGTAAACTCATATCTATCTAAATGACAGGTTTTCCATTTTGTACAATTTGTCCTAATTTTTTTAGCAGGACTCCAGATCCAATTGTAAAGCATTTCTTTAATTCAGAAATAGGTAACGTTCTCAGATTTCCAAAGCAGTCTCTGTAAAAGCCTGGACAGAGAATAAGACTGGAATTCTTTAATTATTCTGGGTTTTGGAGTAGGATCTTTGGCGCACATGAGAGTAAGGTAATATCAGCTGGGAAAACAGTCACCCTGTTACTCCAGAGGCTAACAGATTAGATGGAGCAGTTCATTCGAAGTAATAACAAAGAAACAGAAAAGAAAAAATTTATTGTGTGATATGCACAAAAGGCAAAGATTTCAAACACTTTCAGTGTTATCAGCATTTCTCCACTCTTCTGCTTACTATTTAGGTGAAGAAGCCAAAAGCTCCTCCATCCCTGATCGTAAACTTTATTCAGATGTCTTTTATGTCATTGATAAGACTTCTGGCAGGTGACTAAAAGAAGTCAAAGAAATATGGTCGACAAGTCCATGAAGAGGATGCACTAATCCAGGGAAAAAAAACCCTGCTCTTCCCAAGCCAAGCAATTACCAAGATCTTGCACTGGTAAATGTAAACTTTCTGCCTGATCACTTGCCACTACAGGGAAATAATATGATTTGTTTCATATATAATCTAATTTGTGGGTCCCAGAAACAGAGCAGAGGGACCAATGTTACTGGTAACAGATGAGTAAACTCATACCTAATGGAGGGGCTATTAAAAAATTAATAATTGTGAATACAAAGCTGCTAGTTGCTTTGTGTGTCTGCATTATTCAAGTACATACCATGAGTTTCAATTATAGCTAAAATAAAACATTGTCTCTCTACAGTTAAAAATGATGCTCAGAAATATTCCTCCTCTTTTTTCTCCTTCTTCAACCATGCGACATTGTTAATGCAGGAGAAAAATAAATTCCAGAAACCAAAGTCAAGCTCTTTAGTCTATTAAAGCCCAGCTGTCGGACAGAGTTAAGGAAATGATTGTTCTGTTTGCGCCATTTCTAATTAATAATAACTAAGGATTAATAAAGCAATTTGGAAAAAGAATGTACCAGGTAAGGATTTATAGGCAGATGAAAGTCATTTTATTGTAAATAATCATGGATAAAATTAAATGGGAGCTAAGACATTTTATGGTGTAGCAAAAAAATTTTAACACATTTTTCAAGCTCTGCTTCTCTTGGAGCCATGTTAATGGAAGTGGAGGTACTGAAAAGTTGCACTTTCATCCCTGACAAATAGATCGTTAGCTCAGAGACACTGCAATGTTTAGCAGTTCTCCGCATTATTTCAAAAAGCATGAAAACTGATCTTATAGCAGGACATTTTTCTGTCTATTGGATATTAATGTTTCACAGCACAATGTATGGTTTCTAACCACACTGCTGAGAAAGAAATGGTTTGGGCCTTTCAGGAATCACCCTCAGGACCTGCCCTCAGGAGCGCTTCTTGGCCTACTGCAGCATGTTTATTAGGTCTTGTAATAAAAAAAAAAAATGGTCCAGTTACACTGGTCATGAATACTTCTACCCATAAATGAGGGAAAGAGCAATTCCTCATTCACCTCCTAAGGCAGCTAAACACACATAGGGGGATGAAAACATTCAGGTCTCAGGTAGTCTGCCACAGTTGCCCTGACCAGAGCCCATCCTACTCCACAGATCTTCTGCAGGCTGCTGATTTTTACATCCATACTCTAAGCATAGGTCCAAATCCACTGTTTAGTCCTGGCCTGCCTGTCCATGTGGCTGCCATGCAGCATTGGCTCAGCTTGGGTGCCTAGATTAAACTCACCTCACATACATCACCAGCAGAGACCCAGCAGCTTCTCTCTGGAGCGACCCACAGCTGGGCCTCCATAATCAAGTTCTGAACCCCCCAACCTAGGCTGGCATCCCACACCATTGGGCATACCCATCAGGCTGTGGTAGCAGGGGGCTGTAGGGTTCCTCATGTAGGAGGAAGGTCATGAACTGCCCCGCTGGTTCTGACACCAGTGTTGGCAACACATTGCCTGCCAAAACCTCTGGTAGTTGAGGAGCACCTGGTGCCATTGCACACAGGTGGGAAATAGAGTCTGAGGGGACCCACAAGGGTCCACAAGGAAGGGTTCCACAAAGATGGCAACTGGGAAGAGATGGGCCAGTGCTTGCTCCGAACCCCTGCCTCGGAGCAGCAGCAAGAAGCTGGAGGAGCTGCCTTGGCTTCATTGCAGCTGGACACAGCTGCCCCAGCTGCTGGGGGAGCAGCCACTGGGCTGGGAGTGACCACCTTGGCAGGGGAAGCTGACCCCTTGGGTGCAGAAACTGAGGGCTTCAGGGTTATGCCACATAAATTAGGGGCCTATACTGATGATGTGTATCATACTTTGAGCCCAGCCATGAGCATAGTCTACACTACAAACAAAGGGTACGTGGATAACATCTTAAGATTCAGCGGGACAAGATGCTGGGCCATCTTGTCTAGACCATACTTTTGCTGGGAAAGTTTGAATTAGAGGATCCTTGTGGTCCCTTCTAACCTGGTATTCTGTGATTCTATGATCTTCAGACCACTTTCTTAACCTCTTTTCAATCTCCAACCACGGATAGAGTCCAAATCTGCGGTCATTAACTTCAGTGTTGGAGCCCAGTTTCTTCTGTCCCTCTTATGGATGGTCTCTCGCCCACTGTAACAGTTATGGAACAGTTAAGGAGCCAGAACCTTCTTTGTAGTCACTCAAAAACCTGCAAATTTTCTTTGCAGCAATGTGCAGTGGTCAGGGCCAGTCAGGCCTAGGGGTGCCCTCAGGACCCTGACAGCTATTTTGGAGACAGGAGTTCAGGCTGGGTAAATCCCCCTGTTAGAACTCATACAGTAAGTATTTCATTAGATATTGTCTTCTTTCATGACAAACACAGGTTTAATCATCTATTGCCCTACTGGGAAAATATCAGGTCTGTATTTGATGAGAAAAATGCAAAATCGGTACAGTTTATATAAGAGAGCACATGACATTACAGAGCTGCGTCTGCTCAAAATCTTGTTAGTCTGTCTGCATCAGGCCTATAATTTCCTTCTGGATGTCTAGGTCTATACCTTTCAGAGCACCGCTGGTACATAGAGCTTTTGCAGCAATGCCTGAGTGCCCAAAAACAGGCATTTCTCTGCCATATCTTGGAAATGAGATCATATTCTCCAATCTGTGAAATTGTTTGTTTTTAAACATCTCATTTCTTTTTAAAAAATAATATTTTTTAAAAAGTATACAGAATCTGGTCTATCAATTGCCAAGTATTTTTGGAAGATTTAGTCCTTGGAACAGTCAGTCTTAGTTTCTTCTATGGTTTACTCATGTTTTTATATACATATACAAACATGCACATATGCACAGAATAATAGAGTCCTGTAGCTAGAAGACTGCACAGTTTCAGTTTTAATAATGAAAACATAATGCTTCAGGGAGGATTAGCAGAAGAGTTCAGAATGGTTTATTGCTATCTGTTCCTATGCCCACTATGTAGAAGTGGGACACAGGTATTCGGGAATTACTTTCACCGGGAAAAGAAGTTTTTGCATAATTTAAAGATGAATTTTTACGTGTGATAAATCTTGACCACGCACTGATAACAAAGAGCACTGATAAATCTGCCAGGCTGTAATCTTTTTTTTTTTTTTTTTAACCTTGAAACCAATATTTAGGTTGCTCTGTTTTGCAGGGGCAGTGGTAATGGTGCTATGGTGATTTTTGCATTTTTCTTTTTCCTTGATTTCCATATTCACAAGGTAAATGCTTAGACTGTCAGTTGCTCAAGTTAATTCTTTGCAGGGCAAGAGGATGAGAACCAAAGCAAACAATTTCTTTGATTAGCCATATACCAAACACAGCTGTAGTTCTACCTTCTGATTACGTCCCTGATTCAATTTCATTTGGAGGATAACTTGTGTTAATAACTGAATAAATGGCTTTGTCTACATGCTGCACAATATGGATTCATTTTTGTCTTTTAGAAATAGCTACTAATTCTTAGTATAAAACTACCCAAATTTCAAACATAGGATTGTAGGATAGGTTGGAAGACAATAGTGTGGTCAGTTTAAATAAGACCAGTATTTGTCTTAGCAAATTTATTATCCTGTATAAAATAAGGATATTATATATCCTTATTTTAAAATGTAGGTCAAGAAAACAGTTTATTTATGTATCAGTTCACAGAATCTCAGAATTGCAGAACCACAGAATCGTTGAGGTTGGAAGGGACCTCTGGAGGTCATTTTATCTAACCCCAGCACTTAAGCAGTGGCACCTACAGCATGTCTAGATGTTTTTTTAATACCTCCAAGAATGGACACATTCAGTCCTTCAGGACAACCTGTTCTAGTGCTCACTGACCCTGACAGCGCTTGGAGGAAGTTAACTTTGAATAATAACCACATTTCTTGGGCCTCTCTTCACTCCATATTGATCTACTCTTTTAACCTGACCCATAAGCTTTCAGATGGTTCATCATCAAACCTGAGGCAGAGCTCCGTGCATTCCAGCCATTCTCTCATATAAAGACCAGCTTCTGCTCATCTTCCTGGCCTGTCCCTCCTGAAAAGCCTGGATCCCTCTGTTGGAAAGCTCCAGTTGTGTCAACCATCTCACTAAGCCTCCATGATTCCAACAGGATTGTAGCCCTAAAACTAAGCACAGATCTCCTCATGTTTATTCCCCATGCTATGTGCATTAATGTACAGGCACTTCAGAGAGGCAGCCCAGCATGCTGATTTCCCAGAGAGGGTCTGATGGGTGTGGAGTACCCCCAAAAAAGGTACTTCCTTGATTACATGGAAATGCTGGAGGTCACCTGTCTTAAGCTCCATCTTGTTGATTTTGTGTTGACCTTATTTGAGGTCCTTTGCTTCTCAGTCCAGTCCCTCATCCTGTCACAGGGCTGCTGTCAGCTCACTCTTGATTATTGCACCCTGCCTATTTAGAGAAACAAATATGTAATAGTGCATACACAGATAGGTTAGAACTACCTGGAATTTTTGTGTGTTTGCTCATTTTGTTATTTGTTTGAAATATAACTCATTCTAATGCAAAGTGTATCTGTACAGAGTAACTTTTTAAAGCAGTTACTATCATTATTTCAGTCTAACCTTGTTTCAAAAATCACCAAGAAAAATGGTAATAAAAGGAATAAAAGGACCATAGTTAGCCAGTCACTTCTCTTACAAAACAAAATCATGGAGGAGATGTTCAGTAGAGAACTATTCCATTTATTTTATCTGAATAATTGTATTCATGGACAACAGAACCACTCCATAAATTTACACCAGACAAAGAATGGTCTGGTTTTCCTACCCCTTTCACCCTAAGATTCTCATTATTTTTCTCTCAGGACATAGGCTATTCAGGCAAATTTTGTCCAGCTTTTTTAAGAGTGGACAAAGTCAGCTGCTGATAACATAATGACTGGTTCAGGAAAATAAAGAGGAATGTACGTAGTTTGCTCTATTAGGAAAACTCACAGGCCAAGTTCCAGCTTTGGGATGATTCTCCATGTAGTAGCAGCAACAGGTAAGGTAGAAAGGGTCTCCCACTCAGTAGGAGCTCAGAATCACTTGAACTCGGGATACAGGCTAACAGAAAACAGAATTTAAAACAGAAAATATATAGGGGAGTTATCATTTTGCCATTCCTCTGTTGCTGTGAATGTGAATACATTAGCAATTACCAGTAGATTAATTCCACATACATTTATTGCTGACTTTTGTGATGAGAAAACATCACACTTGGAGTAAGAAAACAAACTGAGAACATTATAAAAACCAGGATATTTGTTTTTCATACCTATTTCATTATTAAGTTGTCAGATCACTATCAATAATGTTTTAAATAGATATACTAGGCACTATAGAATTGTAGCATTTCTGCAACGTCACCTGAATTGCAAATGATACCACAACAAGCTAATTGTTTTAGCAGAAAAGACTTTTTGATAAGTAAAGGAGGAAGCCCCACACAAAACACACTTTTATGTAAGGGAACTCGTTCGTACTAATACATAGGTAAATAAGGAGCACATAATAAACTCTCTTCATGTGGGATTTTTAAAATGTCATTACAGTTGTTAATTGCTATGAACATGCACTTAAGTGTGCAGAAGGTAAAACACTGTTTGCTACAAGACATAGGGGAACTAGGAACAGAAATTAGGAATTTGAACCTTAACAGTCTGTGACTGAATTAAAATATAAAATAAAAATTAGGTCTTTATGATCTTTCCAATCTTGCCTACATTCAAAGTATCTGACTCATTTGAGTAACAGCTCTGGGATTTGTTGAAATATTTACTTGTAGAAGAAGATCATAGGATAGTTTGGGCTGGAAGGGACTTTAAATCTCTTCTAGCTCCAACCCCCCTGCCACGGGCAGGCACACCTTGCACTAGACCAGGTTGCTCAAAGCTCCATCTAACCTGACCTTGAACAGGGGTCCCCACCTTCTCTGGACAGCCTGTTCCAGTGTTTCACCACCTTCATGGTGAAGAATTTCTTTCTTATATTTAATCTAAGTCTACCCTTTTTCATTTTAAAGCCGTTGCCCCTTGTCTTGTATGCCCTTGTAAAAAAGTCCCTCTTCAGCTTTGCTGTAGATTGGAAGGCTGCTATAAGGTCTCCCTGTGGTCTTCTCCAAGCTGAACAACCCTAATTCTCTCAGCCTCTTTCCATAGGAGAGGTGCTCCAGACCTCTGACCACCTTCATGGCCCTCCTCTGGACTCACTGCTACACGTGACCAAAGGAAGCAAAATCATCTTCATAATTTGCCAAACACATGAGGACCTGGATAATTTTCTTTATGACTAAATATAATGTAACTTCATGAAGAGTATCATTTAAATCATTAAACATGAATTATTTTAGAATCTAAATAAATTTCCCCAGAGCATCCTTTAACATCGTGCTGCTATACTAGAATTTTGTTACCAAAAAAATGAATCCTTACAGGTTTTGAGTGGCTTGTCTGTGGCACGCAGTATTCTTTCAATGTAAGCATTTTTCAGTGATAGCATTAGCACCAAACGTTATGCTAAATTTATGCTGATTTCCACAAAGGTTTATTTTACAAAAAATGGCACTCAGGTGCTGCTGTTCTACCATACTTTTATAACATTAATGTGGGTCACTGACATGATAACAGAAAACTACGATTTCATGTCAGCAGGGTTAAAATTTCAGGCTTGAATAAAATGTTCCAGTCAGAAGGGACAATACAGTCAAGGAACAAAAAGCCATTTCCATTTATCTTATCTGACGGTAGGAAATATAGAGTATAAGAAAGTACTAAAGGAGCACTTGTTAGCACCATTACAACCAAAGAGGACTCTAACACCAGGGAATGTTTTAAGTATTTTACTTCTAACATGAACTCATTTCCCTTGCAATTACCTTTAAGGTGTTCTGTCGTTTTGGCTGCTTCCTATAGCTACTTCTAGTAATGTATGCCATCTATTCTCTTAGTCCACCTTGCAATTACATTAAAATGCATGTTTTGGTGGCATCAGAGACTCTACTTGATGTAGTTCAGGTACTTGCCTTTGTTCTATAAAAATGAGCATATAAATAAAAAGTACTTGAACCAGTTTTCCATTCAGAAATATTAATACAAATAGTTAATAACATAGCATATCTTTGCTGAAGATCCAAAATAGAAACAAATGAGATTTATAGGTATGAGATCTATATCTGGTAAAATGTGCCGAATTTTTAAACTTTACTTAGTGATATTACTCTCAACTCAATCTTTGTATATTCACCCTTAGAACCAAAGTAGACAATATTTTTTACTGGTTTATCGCTGTTCCAGGCTGGTGGAGACTTTTGTAGATGACTTCATTGCTTCCAATTAAGAGCTGATTTAAAGGTCAACTTTATATTATACTTCACTCCTCATTATTTGGACTCTCAGATTCACAATCACATGATAAAAAAAAAAAAAAATACACAGGGGAGAACGAGGTAGAAAAAAAATGCTGGTAAAAATTAAGAACACAAACCTTAAACTGAGTTTAGGTTTTCCAATCTAAATACGGATGGAAAAGTTTCCCAGTGTATATGTGTAGCATGCATATCTTTGTGTCCCCTCATACAAGTATTGTTGACTGTTAATTGGCCCCAAAAAAATTTGCTTAGGTGCACTTTTACCCCTCTTTTAGCATACCATAGGCTGATGAAAATATTAATACCATTGCTAACCCAAACCTTCACAAATCACTTAAGAGTTGGCTTAAAATCGCTAGGTTTAAAAAGTATAATGTGTGGACTGATTTTTTTTTTTCATATATTATTGGGTTTTGATAATTAGTACAACTTTCCCTAAATCATTTATATGCTGTTAGTTTGTCTTTGCTGTGCTTAACATGCCCTCTTCCAGCAGAGAAAATGTTATTGGCTTGTATACAGCCTCTGAATCCACAAAAGGAGATGCACAGCCTACTAAGGCTACCCAAGAGAGAGATCCTGTAATCCCAGGTTTTGTTGGACAGCTTGATCCAGTTTTGCATTACTGATTTAGGAACAAACTTAGATTTGAACCTGACATTGAGAAAAACTACACTGATGATAACATTAATGTCAATATAAGTGATGGTGATAATGGAAGGCAGAAATTACTTTGCCTCCTTTTTGCAGAGAGACAACAGTGACAGGTATGTAAGTTATCTTGTCCAAATTGAAATCTGACATATGCAACCTTTCTGTGGCATTAATTATTGGTAGTAATCCACCACCAATGAAAGCAAAAGTTCTCAGAGGTCGGAAAAGAAAAGCTATGAAAATATGCAAAAGACAAGTTTTCAGCAGGACAGAGTTTCTACTGGTAAATTCTTGATCTTGTCTTCATCTACATTCAGACAAATTTCTGTGAAGCTATCAGAGTATGATTGAAAGAGATTCATAATTCAGTACAATTTCATCATTTTTTATACATGGAGTATGTTACAGGAAATGCTGGGAACGTCTTATTAACAGATCTATCTGATAGTTGCCAGTGAGACCATTAGATCTCTTGTGCAAATGAAAAAGTACAGACTTAATTGAAGCAAGCTCAGGTATGAATGGCAGTGAAACTATTCAAGCTTGGCTTTAAGCCATTGGCAATTTAGCAGTCAGCTGCAGGGTAAGTACAAGCAGCTTCTTGTGTCATGTCTCTTGAAATTTCACTGGTGAAAGAAAAAAAGCTGTCAAACAATGTCAAAACAACTCAAGAAAAAATAGAACATTTGCTTGTGAAAAACTCTCAATTCAACTGTTCTTAACTTTGTATTAAATAAAATGCTACGCAGCTGAAAAGAATTAAATCCAAGACAAAGTTCTGGTTGACTTCAGATGACCAGGTCTTTTCCAAAGGCTTCTAAACCAAAACATAGCATTAACCAGTTAACAATTTGTAAAAAAAAAAATCCGCTTTTAAGGTGGAATTAGAGAAACACTTTAAGAAATTCACATTTTATCAAAAAACTCTTTAGCACATCCCACAGAGCAGGTAAGAGACACGCTCCAGCTGTTCTGACAAGGTTATGTATTCATGAATTGTTGAGTCACATTCAAAGACAAACCCCAATTCCCTGAAATCTGTAATTGAATAACTAACATGAGATCTGTGGCAACCAAGAAAAGACCAGACTGAACAACAAAGAGATAGACTGTAAACCTAATGCCATTATATGCAGCATAAATACTCAGATATTTTGAGACAGGTAAACCATCTCTTGTGTATATTATAAAATATATACCTGGAGAAGTTCAAAGGAAACAGTGTGATTGTCAGTGCTAAACAACAATATAAATTCTGGAGAGCTTGCACCAAATAAACCATGGTTGTCCCATCTGTAGCATCTTTATTTTCATTATTTACTTCACATAACATCATCACATTTTAGATTAATTTTATATGACATTTTACTAACCATTTATATGCCTGATCATGCTGAATAGTTATAGTCAAGTTATCTGCCTTTGTCAGATAAACTGAAGACATTTGCCCATCTGCTCTGAAAGAAAACTGAAGGAAATAGTCATGGTAATTCCCTATTTGTTCTTGTAGAAATGCTACTAGTGAAAAATAAGAGAGTATTAAATACTATACTCATCAACAGAAGAAAACAATTTACATTTTTCAAATTGTAGATTTTTCAGCAGAAACACAATGCAGATTGCAAACTTTCAGCCATTTCTATGACTTAACAAAAAAAAAAATCAAGATTCTGGAAAAGGAGTACTTTTCAACTACTTTATTCTCAGCATGGAAATGTCCTATGCCTTGGATTTCCAGTGATAGTTATAAGGTCTTGGGGCCCTGGCCACAGAATGTGCTTTCCAGTTACCTTGAACACACTCTGCATAGCACCACAGCCTCTGTCACCCTGTAGCTGCTTGTGCAAGACCCAGCTGTTCTGGTTGCCTTTGGCAGATGGAGGAAGTGAGGTGGAAACTGTGGGTGTGCAAGGTAGGAGTCTTGTCTGACTATTCTCACTGTATAAGACTTCTACATAGCTTGGGCAAGGATGATTTTCTCACATAAACCTGCTTTCAGATGGGGCCACTGACCACTGACAATGCAACTGTAGTTTACGTTTCATGAATATGAACAATTAAAGGATGGACAAATTAGAGACTACTCACTTATGACATGACCAATAAGGGGTTCAAAGCTAGTTGGTAGCACTAAATTGATTTTTGAAGGGCTAATATTGTGTTTTTCAGAAGAGCAAACAAGCAGAGAAAGAACTCAAGAGCATATAATTACAAGTGTCATAAAGACAAAATACAAGAACAAACAAAAATTGAGATCAGATAGGTTTGCAATAAGTGTTGAACGAATCACAGCACAAAATAAAGGTACAAGAGGTTCAGAGTTGTTTATTCAGTAAAATTTCTTCTCATGTACTCAAAACCACAAACACACAGATTAGTAGTAATGTGCTCCAGTGGACTTGTGGAGAACCACTTTTGTTTTGTCACAGCCACAGTACATATCATCAAGCCGCATTGAACCCCAAAATTCTAATGAGCTTGTGAGGCTGCAGAACGACCCACCAGCACTGTTTGAAACTTTCTTCTCCCATGAGCGTGCAAATTTGCACTGCTCAAGTCCTCCACTTGTGTTTCTCCCTTATATCTCTCCCCTCAGAACTATATTCCTATGTCATTTATTCTTCACTTTTTCACATCTGTTCTGCTCCACTTTATTTTCTTCCAGCATACTCAGGTACTGCAGCCACTTGTCATTTTAAAGAACCAGACCTCCTCTCTTACCTTGCCTCTTAAATCTTCCAAATGATCCCAATAAAGGTGGTTTCCCTAAAGGTTGTGTCCAATAGCCTCCAATCTAATTAGTCCAACAGAAACCTTGTCTTTGGGATTTTGATTGGTCTGTTCTTTCAGATGGTAAGCTTTTCCTCAGCAACAGTCTTGCATTAGTCGTAGCATTAGTCTTCTAACAATTTCCTACAGAAATTGCTGAGGAGCTGTGCTGTCTCGTGGCTGCAGAAGGACTAGTCCAGACCTCGGTCTGACAGAACAGTACGAGTGTTTTCTTTCAACACTTCAATATGTAAGGACCAACTATTCTGAGATTTGAAGTGGCACAGCGTATTTATTCCATGTACTTCTGTATACAATGTAAAGAATTTGTATATTTAATCCTCCAGCCTTATAAAAATACTTTTATTCCTCCTTTAACTCTCAAGTGTTTCCATATTTCTGCTTACTTGTATTTTGATATGACAATAAGAGACAGTATATTGTAAGTTTCAACTCTCAAGTTTCTCAGCAGGGCTAACCTTAAGTGCAGCTTAGTGGCTAAATCCTCACTTCCGAGAGGCAGAAGCATAAGTGCTGGTAACATACAGATGTTACTGCACTTTACACAGGCACAACTCAATGGCTTCTGCCAAGTGAAGGAAAAAATTGGGTCCATTTCATTTATTTTATACTTGCTGATTGAATCCAATTGTTAAACCTATATATGGTGGTAGATTTTCCAATTTCAGGAGAAGTACATACAGTACATGTGCTCTTCCTTTAGTAAAACAGATCATTATCAATTGATGCAAAGTGGCATAATAGATATTACTATTGTTTTTTTGCATCTAGTGCTGAGTTCAACTAGGGATTAAATTGCCTTATGCTGCACACATGAATAATTACTAAGGCTGACATTTATGATGGTAGTATGAGTGATATTTCAGGCTTTCAGATGAATGTCATTTCAGAGATTATGTATTAGATGTTTACATGCTCATATGGCTGCTAATAATTAAAATGAACTTCAATTATTTGATGTACAGATATCAAACCTTTCTGGACAAATATTAATAAGGTATATATAAAACATATGTCGTATATGTGAGATGCATATAATATCAGTTTGTAGGTTTTCAGCAACAAACAAGACATTTCTATGCTCTCAAGTGCAAATTCATGTTAGGCAAAAATATTATCTTCTACTTAGTTTAATATTTTGAAAAAAAAGCAATCAATCCCAGTTTCTTCATGCAGAGAGGATACAGTTTTTCTGCTTTCATAATGGAATGGAAAGTAATGATGCATTCCAACAAAAGCATAGTTCTTTCTTTTGGTGTTTATGATCAACTTCCATAAATACAGCAAAGCACTAAACTCAGAGTATAATACATGAATCCTGTAGTAGCAAAGATGGAAGTGATTATGCCTGTAAAACTATTTCTTCATGGTGTAAGGCTGTGTGTTACAATGAACAACCTGTGCAAATTTTCTGCTGACAGCCATAATGCTATATACCTATATTGCACTTTGGGTGAAGAATTGCCCTTTCTAATACTACTTCAGTGGATCAGAGTTTAAAGTTCAGTGTTAGTTTCATTTTCCTCTTTCTCTGCCCATCTAGCATTAGCCTGCTCCTTGTATTCATCAAGCAACTCCATAGCCTTGGTGCATTCACTTTTCCTTCTGGCATCTCTGGTTTAGTGACTCAGCAAAAGTAGTTTTTATTCCAGAATGGGTCAGTGTAAATCATTTAGCCCTAATTGCCTACAGATATGCTGGGATTGACACTGGACCTCCTGACTACTCAGTGTCCAAGTTCTGCATTGCAAAACTTGCAGTGAAGCTGAGCTGCCATGGATTAGTTTTCTATGCTTAAACATGTTAGATTAGAGCTGCCTCTGGTGTAACACTTCTGCTGATATTTCTTACAGACTTCCCACCTACTTGGTGGCAGCTAGGCAAAAAGCTGCCCTCATTAAATAGGAATTCCCTAGCTCATTGTAAATGATATCATATTTTTTTCATTACTGTTTGTTCTTCTTTTTCCTTCTGAGATTGTCTAACTCTGAAATTGTAATACAGCATCGAAACTGTCTAAGGACATTTCATATGAAGAGTTGCACTACATTACTGCAGTCTTTTGATCTGGAAACAAACCTTGTCATTTCGATATATTAATATAAAGCAAAAAAAGGAAAAAAAAAAATAAATGCAGTCAGCAAGATTTATGTCTATAGTGAGAAAAATACCAATCACGTCTCATGAAAGAAAGGAGGACACATGAGACTTTAAGAGTCTGTTTATAAAATACAACCCGGCTAAACCAGTAGTTTCTTAAAAAACTGACCAGATGTTTAAAAAAATGACAAGCAGAAACCAAAAAATGCCAGAGAGAAATAAGTTTCCAATTCCATGCTTACTACACCTAAAGTATACTCTCACTCTCTAACTTAATAGGTAACACCAAAATTCCTATCTATAGGGGAAGGAAACCTCACATAGACCTACTTTTGAACTTTTTTTTAAAGTCTTGAAAAACTACCAGTGCCATCTTGAAACTGTTTTACTGTTAGAGGCAGCCAACTTAGAGAGGCTGACGGGGATCATGGTATCAGAGCTGCTCAGACAAATAAATGAACACATTTCTGCATTTCACAAAGCTGCAGGGGACAGGGGACACAAAGCCTGCATACGCTATTAGAGAACTACAGTAAACATGCCTTTTGATCACAAGGGCACATATTTCTATTGTAAGGTTAAGCACAATGGAAATAAAATCAAGGTGAGTTTTTTAAAACTGTCCAGTTGGGAAAAAATACTGGGTTTTCTACTAGAACTAATACATTGTTTTCCATGAAAGGAGTTTGTTTCTAAACAATACTGAGGGTTTTGGTGGTTTGGGGTTTTTTTCTCCCCCGAAAGAATGAATTGCTTTTTTTGCTAAGTCAGCCAAAAGGAAGAAATTACAAACATACTCAGGGCTTTCTCAATGACTCCAAGACTAAACTCAGTGGCTCCATGGCCACATCCAGTTTGGCATGGTGTACTTGCACTAACACATTTTCCCTGTGGCAGTTGTTCTCACAGGTGCCAAGGATGGCATTGACCAGACTGTGTGTGGCACATTATGAACAGATAATGCTGTCATCAATTGTGAAGATTTCATTATGAGTTTAGTCACAGGCAGTGGTTTTTATAGCCCTAATATATGAAGTTGTGTGAAAGTTCTAGATTTTATTTTCTTTGAGAAACAAATAATCTAAAATGACTTTTCCACTTGTGTCGATGAGGGAGAACTTCACAAGGTAAAGATTCAAAAAACACACCACAAATACTAACAAAAAAGTGTAGATTCTTATAATGATTTTTACCTATTCCTATGACTTTTTTTTTAAAGCTTGGGATTTGCCTATGTTGTTAACGTGTCAGCACAGAAAAACCTGTGATTACTATCCAAAAAGTACAAACAGGAAACAGAAGTCCAGACAGTTCAATGGTCTTGTTCAGGTTTCCACAGAAAGACATAGTATGACCCTAAAACTGAATCTCCTAAACCACAAAACAATCACTTATTCATGAGATTATCTTTACAATTTTGATAATGTTTACTTAAAAAGAAAACTACTAAGAATAACTGACTATTGAAACCAAAGTTTCTGGGGATATATATTTTACATTAAAAATACTTACAGATACCTATGCAGTGAAATAGATTCAATAATAACATGTTGATCTCCAAGCTTAACAAGAGAAATGTAGAAAAACGTATAGAAGAAGGCTCTGTAACTTTTCCCAATATTTTATTTAATCTTAAGATCTGAACTATCTGTTCTCACTCATCCCAAAACTAAAACAAACTCTCTTTAATTTTGTGAAGTTCCTCTGTTACAGAAGGCAGAGAGAAAAGGATCACATTAACAGAGAGTTTGAAATATTTTTAGATTAAAAATTTCAGTGAGCTTTGCACTGCTAACATCTACATTTGAAAATTGTGAGGGCAGTTTGGGGAAAATCAGTGTACAGATCATGACACTCAGATTTATTTTGTAATGCTACCTATGGAAACCAAAGTGAAGTGTAGCAGAAGGTAGAAAATCTTGCAGAGATTATGTAAAGGTGTTCAAAGACTCTATGTTAATGAATGTTTGCTAAGCCCTCTTTTATTGTTTTCTGTCTAAATATCTTCACAAGGAATTGTCTTTACCAATTACTACTATTACAGCTACTACTGTGGGTAAATTGTTGAAAGGTATATTACATACAGCACATACTGGAAGAGCTGAAATCAGGAATAAAAGTAGGTTTACATAGCACATACTTCAGGATTTATAGTACTATAGTCTCTTCAAGAAAGGATCACTTTGCAATACAGTAGTTGTTTCATTTATCTTGTGCTGAGTTACAACAGAGAGTGGACTCAAAGTTGATTAAAAAATTAAAATATGCTTTATTCAACATAATAGTAAAGCAATGTTACATAAATTGAACTGACTTCGATTTCTCTCATCACAATCTGGTCTCTGGTTTCTTTTCACATGCTGATATTCTTAAACACTGGACATTTTCTGAGAATTTAAATGTTAAGGATTTAAAGATCTAATTGCTCCCAGGGCTAATGGCCACGATTACATGGAGCATAACTGGGACATTCTTCTGCTTCATTTGGTTCTCTGATATTCCCTTCTTGTAGAGTCAGGAGGTCATCTATTCTACTCAGATGGTATAGAAATACAATGAAAGCATTTTTTCCTCCATGAATTTTGTAGAAATATAGGATAGAAATATATCTGTATTGCATAGAAATATATCTATATTGCATAGAGATATATCTATATTGCATAGAAATGTGTTGGATCTCAGCACATGAAAATTTCCAGACTTGGTCTTCACACGAATTCATCCTTCACGCTAACAATAATTTTATTTACTACTAAAGAAGCCCCTATTTTTTTGTCCTCAGGTTAATTCTTAACATTTCAGAGTGTGATCAAAGTTACACAAGGTACAGCAATTCAGAGATGAATAAGAATGACAATTAAGACACCTTCTCATGTAACCAGTGTAATTTCACAGATGTAAATTTCTCAAAAGTCTAGCTGTTTTTTTGCAGTCCTACCCTTACATGCAGGTTCTTTGCTAGTCATTTTCATTCTAGGTAAGCATTAGTTGGCGCTTTCACTCACAGCACATGTAAAGATCTAACTCCAGAGGCATCTTGTTCTACTACAAACTTCTCTTCTGGAAATGTCATTGCATTATCTTGAATATGGCTTAATTTTTTTTCTTTGTCCTGATTTGCCTAAACTATTGTTAAATATTATCATCAGATCTACTGCCTGTACCATATTGTCACATAAAGCAGCTTCCTGATAGTGAGAAGTTTAATGTGCCTTTGAGTTTTGGATCATGTGTGGTATCTACTTCCTTCCTTCAGAATTCTCTTACTAGACATAATTAACATTAAACCATTTTGAGTTTTCTGCTTCACACTTTTACTAATTTTTTATATATTCTATGGAAAATAAAGCTTTTACTTGATATTAATTTATCATTATTATATACACCTATATGAAAAGATACTCTTAGGTGCTTTTATTGCTTTCCCATGAGGCTCTTTGTCCTTAGAAATCATGTCATGAAACACAGCAATGTCCAGACAGCAAAGAAACTACTCAAAGTAGATTACTCTAAAATACGCTAAGGTGCCAGGATATTCATGGTTAGCCCTCTTTCTGCTTCCTCTTTCCCAAGGCCTTGGATTTCAAGTCAGGTGTGCAACAGTTTTTAAGGTCAAAAAACTTGTTAGCTTATTAAATGAAACCAGTTTCAAAGTGCAAAGGCCTGATAATCACCCTTCTTCAGCACAGCCTCTGTTAAAAAAAAAAAAATCCCTTCTGAAGCCATAACAGATAGAAGAGAAAGAATTACATGTGATCCCAGTATCCTCACTTAACACACACAATAACACAGTTCTGAAAATCAGCAGCAGCAACAAGTAGAGGTAAGCATAAATATCAGAAAATAATAAAATTAAGCTTGAAACTAATTAGAGTCAGTGGGAAAAAGTTACTGACAAAACAGCAGGTGAAAAAAAATAACACTGAACCCAACAGTATGGCTCCTTAAACATGCCAGAGTCTCTCACATCAACATTATTTTGTGGGATATATAGCTATATTACATAGCTACAAATTCAGTTTTGAAACCTCTTTACTTTTTGTGCTCTTTGCACTGAAGCTCATTTTCCATACATTGTTCTTACTTCCCCATGCAGCTTCCTATTGTATGTACAATGAATTAGGTTTTGGATCAAACTACCTTTGCCTTTCCTCTGGGATTCTCTTGGGTGGGTTTATTCTGCACTGTGCTTAGGCTTCTCAATCAATTTCATCTGTTCCTTTTACAGCTTAGTAGTCCATGCCATTTGGAAGAATTCCTCTCATTTACTTGGAAGTATTTGCATGGGGATAAAGTAGGGCATAGATAATTATTTATTATTAATTTTTGGTATATTTTCAAAATTTTGTTTGTGGGCCTTGTTTCCATTTATCTGCCAAATGCTTCATATAAGGAAGTATTTTGGTTTTATTGTCTTGTTTTGTATCACAGTATTCATGAAGTCTTTGGCACTTTTTATGGTGACTGTGCAGAACTTCTGCTGTTTGCTTCTTAGACATTCAACTGTTTTCCTCCTTCTGAACAGTGAAGCCTTGGTTTCTTTTCCTACATCCCTTTTCCTCTCCCACCCTAATTTGTTCTGTATAACATTTGAGTTCTTAATTTCACCTTTTAAAACCAAACTGAATATCCAGATTTCTTAGTGTTCATTCTCTATGACTGCTCTTGACTTAATTCCGAAGAGTGAGGAATGTATTTTGAAGTCATCAGATTCCTCATTAATGCTGTTGTATTACCCGACATTTTCAAGGCCACACAGTCACTGAGCATCTGCCCCCATCAAATTCTGTTGTTGCTGGGTAAGAGCTGCCTCATTGTGTGTTCTGTCTCACAGAGGACTATGGATTCAGACCTCTTTAGGTACAATGGTATGCAGACATTAGATAATACATAGCAACTCTGGCAATGGGAGGGGTGGTGATATACAAATACAGGCAGCGTTTACGTCAGGGAGCTGCCATTGGGAACAAATGCAGAGGTCTGCCCAACAGGAGACCAGGGAACAGTAAAGAAAGAGACAGAGCAAGAAGGCAAAAATAAGGAGCAAAAATAAGATATGAGAAAAAGAAGGAAAAAAATATTGAAAAGAGTGAGGAGACCTATATGAGACAAATTATCTTGTGTTTAATTCTCTAGAACAGGAGAATGGGTTTCCCTGCAATAGACTTCAGGTTGGAGCTTGTCAGTTCTGTTTATATAATACTGATGGTTAACTAGTCTGGAACTATAATAAAGAAACTAAAATTAAAATAATATATTTTTAAGCTTTCCAAAACCACATTAGCTTCCCAAATTAATAAGCATATGTTCTCATTTGAAAGCTTCCAAAATATTTCTCAGCCTAGGATAATTTAAACTACAGCACTATAAAATGGAATTTGCAAAAAGATCTGTGAATAGAAATAACAGTGGAAGGTAGTGTATACTGCATAGAGTGCTGCCATCTTTTGGTTATTACAAATTAGGATTGTTAAAACAGAGCTTTGAATATGTTTAAGCAAGATTAATATAGTCTGAAAGCAGAATATGTAAGCTAAGTATCATTAAATACATTACCATTATTACTAAAATGACTGACTTTTATATTAAAGACTCACTCTGAAATGTAAGATAGCTGCTTAAAATAACATCGTTTCATTTAGCTTCTCATTTTCTTTATTTTTTAAACTTTTTCTCTTTTAAAGATCTGCAAAAGTAGAGCAATGAAGGATTTCTTCTCATCTTGTTGCAGAGAAAGTTAAAACAGCATTTAAAGCACATGGGAAATTACATTAGTTAATAATTTCTGCAAGTCCCTCTATTGAAACCAGCAGATTGAGAGACAATGTTGTAGTTTCCGTATCATAAGTAGGACTCATTGTACTTACATAATGATTAGCAATTGTTTTCAAGATTCTAAGAACAAGAATTTCTCGTTAAAAAATAACATGTGTTTTGTTGTTATGTTTTAGAGTTACTATACATTTCCATAGTCCCATAGCAGAACAGAATGCATCAATTTCCACCTGTTTTTATGGCAACCAATAGTGATTGTATTTGATAAAAATAATTAATAAAGAAAAAAAACATCTTTTTCAAGGAGATTTCCAGTCGTTTGTTTTCACAATTTTCTTTCCATATAAGAATGCAAAATATTTTGCTTTCTGTTCATAGTTCATTAGAATTAACGGTATACCCAAGTTCCATCCTCACCAGAGACATGTCTGTGCAAATGACTATCACGTAGTTACTTTTATTTTATATAATTTCCAGAGATGAAAAAATGTATGCATAGAGCATATATTTAGCTTTAGTAGAGCTTAGAAGTGGAGGGGGTTGTTTTGTTTTGAAGGAAGTCAGCCATTGGCCTTTGAGCATTCTTATTATGATCTTTCTTTGAAATCTTCAATGTTTCTGTACAGTTAAGTTTATTTAAGTTTCTGGAGTCACAGCTAATAGTAAAAGCTTGAAAATTTGACGTGAAAGGCACATAAGCCAAAGAAGAGTTTAAGACAAATTTTTTTCTCTGGAGACTTTCGAATATTTAGGGGTGTAATTTTAAGGTTTTATTCAATCTGGAAATGTATATATTTGCCCTCAGATTTCTTTCCTTTTTCGCTGTAGACTGGCAGCTATAACGGGGGTGGAAACAATTGCCTACTGTAGTGGCTTTTTGTGTTGTTTTCTGTGCAAAGCAGGTGTTTACTTTGCCTAATACTGATATCTCTCACTTATTCAAGGTGTTTTATTTACCTGTTAAGAAAACCAGTGGAACATCTTCTTGCCTCAGACTGTTTCTTTGATGTACTTTACAAGCTTCCAACTGATTTAGATTTCTTTTTTCTTATATGAGTGTGTTTTCTTGGCACAAAGACATCGGCATTCACTCTTCCACATTGTGTATCTTTTGTCATTTTCTAGTTCTGCTGATGCAGTGATATGTTTTCTGTCAAAGGCGGTTTACAGGCGTATTACCCTGCTTGACAGAAACAGCGAGCTACAAGGATTTCCTGAGGAGAAACTTCCAGAGGCAGTGTGTGAGATTTCTCATCTCCCAACTACATTAATTACATCATCTCCCTGAAACAACATTCTAAATGAAATCATTCACTGAAAGTCTTACACACAGTCCAGCTGCCTGGACTTCTCTAATGGTTTTGTCATCTATAAATAATTCACAGAAAGCCAACTGGGAGACTGCATACACATTTTCTGTTCTCTTAATATCTGCCAGTCATGGGTGAGAAGAGATTTTCAACCTGGCAGCTGTGAGGAGATAGAAGTTTACCAATCTCAAGTCTTAAAAAATATCTCAGTTCTGGTTTTAATAAAAAATAAGCTTGACTTTAAAAAAAATATGTATTTTAAAATAGATTTTTAAAATCTTTTAGATCTTTTATGTATTTTGATGTTGACTCGGATCATGTATTCACAAGTTTCTTATAACCAAGCGGACAATAATTTTACTTTGAAAGTGAAAAAGATGTGATTTTTACATAGTCACACATCTCTGGAAGCTAGAGCTTTCAGGAAAGAAAAAAAAAAACACAAACAGAAAAAAAAGAAAAATATAAGGAAATAAACATGAGCTGGAATGAAATAATGAGAATTAGCAATACTGATAAAGAAAGATTCTTAACTAAAAAGACAGAACAGTATATTAGGACAGAATAAAGCAATTCTTTCTGTAGGCAAAAGGATCATACATATAGCTGCCCCCAACAGTTAAATAATATGGATGAAATTTAATTTATACAAAACCTGAAGCTATACCTAAAAGGACTGGTTATTTTATTTTATACATGTTTTCATTGCACATTAATGCCATGGGGAAAAAATAATTATGTCACTAATAATATAACTCCAGTCAAATACAAGGAGGTTAAAGTCAGACATTGTGTAACTGAATTTGTACTTACACCAGTTACAGATTTGGCTCATTATTGGCGTTTTCATTTTGTGTCAAGTGGCAAAAATACTTTTTGACCTTGTGATCAAAGGGAAAAACACTCGCAATTTCCCTTTGAAAGACAAAAGGGACCTGCTCCTCTCTGAGTTATCATTTTTATAGTTACATCCTACAAACTTTTATTATAATAATGGAAATTTTGACTGAAGATTATAGTATTGCACCAGTCACAGACCTAATTTATTTCCAAATTGATACAACTTCATTGAAAACAATTGACTGCATCTATTTACACCAGAACAGATTTTGGATCAGTTCCTTTGAGAGACTATATTTCCCTTCAGCTACCAGAATCTTGTCTCCCAAAGGTAGAGACATTATCATATGATTTGCACAAAGGAACAACATCAAATGCTGCATACATAAAGATGGAAAATTAAGTTTTAAAAGAGCTGCATGCTTCTTTCTATAAGGACTTTGAGGAAGAAAGCATACAAGTGTGACCTTATATTCCAATATCTATGGAATGCTCAGTGGAATGCAGTGTAACAGATTCCAGTTTGCACATTTTCACCCTGCTTATTGTGGTCAGCTAACATGTCTCCAGGAATTCTTATTTAAAACAGTTGAAAAGCAAAAACTGGTAACACCTGCAATTACAGTAATACTTCAAAATGTTCTTAAAATTGCCGAAGAAAAAAATATGTATGGTGACTCTTTGAAAAAACACCATATTTGCTGTTACCATCATGTCATGGTAGGCATTATTCTGCATCTTGAGATTGTATTGTGATTTTTCTGTCTTCTTCATTTTCTTGTTGCAGGTATTGTTTTGCAGTTTCCTCTGGAGCTGAACTGAATAAAATGCACAAAAGAGTGATGGTTAATAGCAGTTAGAGTGAGAATGTGGCAATAATAGAAGTAATAAAAGGTGAATTTCAGTTCAGAGAAAACCTAAGTATCTCTTTGTAATATTCCTGAGGATGGAACTGAAGAAACAAGACTCATATTGAGGCTTGACAGGATTTACTCACTAACAGATAATGCCTTTTAATGCCTCAATACTTCTACAAGATAGTCTCAGAACCAGAACTTTTGGTGCTTGAATTGGTGATCAGTTTCTGCACTTACAGCAGTAGTATTATTCCTTCAGATTCTCACATGGGAAAGTCTCACAATCCATTTAAAGTTAAGATTCTAATTTCTTAAATTATCCTGAAACTTGCTTTTAGACACAAAATGTTTTGCATATGACCCCCAAATACTCTTTGATGGAGCTTTATACTCTGAGGTGTATCCCCTTTAGAATATAAGGTCAGATTTCTATATTTTCTCTCTCCAGAAAGCACAAGTTTCTACTTCAGAAGTAACATGCATGTTCATCAGATATTTGAAGAATGAAGGCCTGAGATTCTCTGTCAAATATTTTTAAAGGATATTTTCAAGTGTTTTATTAGGGTTTAAGAAGGGATGGGTTTTTTAGCAGAGGGGGAAAAGGAAGCTTATTAGTATAACTTTGTATAGATTTAATGTCCTACTGGAATTATAGTTGCGTTCCATAGCAACTACATATATAGTTCTGTACAAAGAACATCTTCAGTAAAGACTATTTAAGTATTCTTTTGAACAATTCTTCCCTTATCCTTTTTAAAATGTGACTACATGGAAAAGTAATTTTTCTTAAGATAAAGGTCTCAAGATCTGTATACTGGGCTGGTATTTCACATAGGGAAAATGATCTGTTCTTAAAACAAACAAACAAACAAACAAACAAAGACACAAAAAAACTATTTCTTTTTTCATCTCTTGAACACTTGGTTTTTAGAATATATCTACATTCACCATAGGCAGAGTTAAACACACCAAATGTAAGCTTTTCTACTTAAGAGCATCCTAAAATATGTATCTAAAAAAAGCCCAGAAGAATCACTTGTGATCATTCATCCACAAATAATTCCAAAATTTGCACTGTTGGATCACAGAAACATAGAATAGCTTGGGTTGGAAGGGGCATTCAAAGCTCATCGAGTCCAAGCCCCCTGCAATGAGCAGGGACATGTTCAACTAGGTCAGGTTGGTCAGAGCCCCATCCAGTCTGGCCTTGAATGTCTCCAGGGATGGGGCATCTGCCACCTCTCTGGGCAACCTGGGCCATCCTCATTGTAAAAGTTTCTTCCTCATGTCTAGCCTGAATCTCCCGTCTTTTAGAGGGATAAGACAGATAATAATGGTACCACAAAATTTTATCTGTTTAGGTACCATAGGTATATTTCCATTATTTAAAGCAGTTAAAGAGATTTTGGCTTAAAAATAAGTTATATTTCCATCAATTATTCTGAATGACTCTGAATGATTTCAGTCAAAAATCCACTTAAATAATACCTATTCAAAACCACAAGATTATAAGCAATATCATGCCACTGCCCTAACAGATTCACTCAAACATATGATTCTTGTAATAAAATCTCTTAAACAACAAGTTTTCAGAATGGACTGTTGAGCAGTTGCCAGAATGTCACAGGTTCTACATATAGGGTTGTCTCTAGGAATGTAAGTGTTTGGCTTGGAGAGGAATTATAGATTTCTCTACTAGAGCTGAGAAATTAAAGCTAGCATTTATGTTATATGATATGAATTGAGACATTGTTTCTTTTTCTGTCAATATTTATGGATGTTTTCTTTCTTCTGTTGTCTCTGTTTTGGTTAAAATTCTCAAGATTATAATCGGTTTCTGAGAGGAGCTTTTCCCATTATTTTTCATATGTGAATTATTGTGTATTTGGGCCAACTAGAACGAGATGCAAAGTGATCTCATGCAGAAAGAAAAAACAATAATAAAGATTTCAACAGAAACTATACCAAACAAATTTATTATGGTTGTTATACATAAAACCCTACCTCATGGTGCTTCATTCTTCATTTCATCTTCTTGCTTAAATATCTGAAGTTGGACAACCAAGCCTATGAGGCCCAAAGTATTAGAGATGCTGCATGAAATTTTGGTAACTGATGAAATGACTGATCTAAAAAGAAGACTTTTACACTGAAAATAGTCATAAGGTGCACTTCTTGCACCATGTCCCAAAATTATGTTTCTAAAACCTTTATTAAACACGTTTCCAACTCAAAAAGTCCCCAAAACTCACTAAGTGACTTGTTAGGTTAAAAAGTTCTCTGGAGAGTGTGATTCTGCTTTTACACTTGCCTAAAATTGTTCTAGAGTGGACATGCTGATCCTTTCAAAAAGCCAAAGCTGGAAGCTGCACAGAATGACAGCAAAGTACTTACAGGTTTCAAGCCCGTGGAAATATTCAGGGGGCACCTATCATAGAGTGGGTAAGACTGATGCCAAAACATAATAGTAAGAAGAATAAATGTACAGGTTTTATATTAGCAGGCGTTATCAATGGAGGTAGGAAGGGCCCTGTGCTGTTCATCAGTTTCATAAATTACTCAGAAAATGGTGAACAAAACAAAGCTTTGATGAGGACATATAATAAACAAACAAGCAAACAAATCCCTTCTAGTGAGGGCAGAGGCTGACAGCAGTGGTCATCTCATACCCTTTTGCTTTCTGTGTATGATTTTTCCCTATGAAATCTGAAATATAAATTTATTTCAGGTTAACCCTCATGAATTGCATCAGGCTCAGTTTTTTCCTTCAAGACTTTGAAGTCTTAATGAACCTAAATAGTATTGTCGCCACTATTGCAGTATTCAACTCTTTATTTAATATTACATAATGTGAAGTAAAAACCTTACCGTGTTATATTTCTCTTTTGAAATGTAAAATAAATAAAAGTAATTTATTTAAGTCCTTAACTAAACAGAGATTAACAAATATTAGAAATAGTAGTGATAGTCTTAGAAATAGTTTAATAGTTTTTCTCTTTAGATTGTAAAATATTTTGTGTCTACTGAATCTCTTCCTCTCTGTGTTACTTGCTTCTCCCTTTATCCAAAAAATTTATACATGTACATCTGTATTTTTCTCCATTCTTCATCCCTGGCCTATTGTATAGATCCTATTATATAGATCAGCGCCTTTTCTTCCCATGCTTCTTTTCTTTTGTTTCTGACTTTGGATGTTGTGAATGGCGATGTAATTTCCTTTGCTATATTAAAACTAGGCTTTTTTTTCCTAGTACAGCCAAACAAAGGACAGTACAAGGACATAGAAACCATCATGAAATGTCTTTTATTTCACAGCTCTTTTCATCTGTTCAACAAATAACAGAAACCATGGTTAATCATTGCATACTTCTGGTTCCCTGGGCACTCATGGAGCTCTCCATATGGTCTGTTCAAAATGGAGGCACTTGCATATATCAGATCTAAATTATGCAAAGAAGTAAGATCATATAGTGGAACAGAGTAATAATAGAAAAGATACCTGCTCAACAAAACCAGAAACCTAGCTAATAATCACTTTACATTTCCAACTCCCAGGGTAGGATAACATTGTACTAAATACATAAATCTCTATTCTGACATTAATTTCATAATCTTTAAAACGTATTCGCTCTTTAGCTTTAAATATTGTTCCTTCATGCAAGAAACCCAAGAGCACAATGAATAGTTATTTTGTTTTCTTCATTCCTCTCTTGTTTTTGTATTTCACCTTGCTCTTGATACAACCAAGCTCTACGTCCTTTTGTTTTTCTTTACCATTTCTTTTGCTTCTCATTCCTCTTTTTATTTTCTGCTTTCTTTATTATTTTACCGTTTGTTGTAATGAACATCCCCCAAGATAAGCAACATTTCTAGGTGAATACAGTACATGATTATTTTTTACAGATAAATGTTTGAAACAGTTTTGTTTGTATACTATAAGTATCATGTTGAACCACCTTTGGAGGAGGTTACAGGTACATGTCAGCAGTGAGCAAAAGTGGTTTTGATTAAACATTTTTGCTTCAGCAGGTTTTTGAGACACTACACTAGTATTATGAACCAGGAGTACTATTAAGCATGGAAGGCAGGACAGAGCAAATAAATTCCATTCCTAGTTGGCAGTTGTAGGCCAGGCTCTCAGCTGGTGTAAACTAGCATCAATACAATATCAGATCACTCACTATGCAAATACACACCAGGATACCAGGTGTTGTTGTCAAGGACAACTAACAGGTGCAATATCTGCCACAGATTGGTCCATTCAGGTGAAAGGAAATTATTTAAGACATGTTAAATCTCCCCCTCTCAAAAAAAAAAAAAAAAAAAAAGCCAAATTAATTTTCCCTGGTAATTCAGCCTGCATGTGTTGTGGGCCTAAGCCTTAGCATGACAGTGTCAGTGTCTACCTCAGCTGGTAGGCACTTAACAGGCTGAAAAGGTATGCAGGAAAATTATATATGCCTTAATTTGAAAAGTGGCATAGATCGTATTTTATATCTGGCAGTAAATAAGGAAATTAATGATAAGCTTTCTTTCTCTTGATTGGAATCAGGTTTTGATTGTTGCATCTTGTAGCTGTCACATTAGTGACATTAGCACATTTAACAAAGTTCAGCAGATCAGACAAAAATTACTGGAAAGAAAGCTTGGTAGGGTGAGCTAATTAAAAACTTTGGGGAGCTATGGGAGTGATGTAAAAGGGAGGTGAGGAAAAAATCTACACACAAAACATACTTTTTTCTTGAAAAGCTTTTAAAGTGAAACTGTTCTTGGTATTGCCAGATAAAATATTATCTAATTGTATGCATAAATGTGTTTACCTGTGTGCTGATGGGGACTGATCATCTCCACAGAGCTGGAACCAGTTCTGAGACTTATGCTCAGAGTATCATCCCATCCACTAGGAAGTAGAAGCCAGACCTGTCCTTCTTCTACTTTGAAACATCCTGCAGTTCAGCCTCTTGCTGGAAAGCTGTAGAGCCTTGCAATGCAGTTTCATACTTTCATCAGCTGCATCCATATAATGTGTCCCTGATTTCAGGTATCCAAATAATTTTTGACGTGTTTACTTTTAAGCTTAATTGTGACTGACACTAAGAAGAGGTAAGACAATTTGGGCTAAGACTTTTACATAGTAACTCTAAATATGCAAGGGACTTAAACAGTCTTTTCATTTTGATTTGTTTCTCTGGCATTCAAATGAAGATTTGAATTCCGTTTCCTGTGCTTGGTCCAGTGCATCCTTTCCCCCCAGGGAAGTTGAGACTACCTCAATTAGACAAAAACTGTATTTTTATGAACATCAAAGCCACACTGTCACATTGTTCCAGTCTTAAGAGTGAAATATAAAGAAAAAAACTACCTACTAGTACTGTTGATTCTACCAGCTATGCTATGAGTAGTGTCTGCAGAAGGCAATTGTTTCTCTAGAACAAGGAAATTTTTGCCTTAAAAAATATGTAATTCAACTGTATCCAGTGCTTTGTAAGGTTTTTTTCCCTTCCATTTCCCTTATGTACAACTATCACAGTTTGATCAGTGACCAGAGGGATGGTGTTCCCATGAGCATGTGCATGCGTGCACACACATACACGGACACATACACACACAGACACGCGCCCTTCATAATACCAGCAGGAATGGAAGGAGACCGTGGTACTCCACAGTGCTTCTCACCTCCTGTTGCTGGCTGGAGCTGAAGCTCTCCTACAACACTATCTTTCCTCTTGTCTTCCTTCTTTCCTAGTTGCAAATCTCTGTTTGAGAGGTTGGTTGTTTCTCAGCCATTTTAGGAAATTGTTCTTTTTTTCTCTTTCTCTTTTTCAAAAACTTCCTACATGGAGTTATTTTTTTATTCATTTTTTTTTTAATGTTTATTAGTTCGATCATGGTTAACAAGTGTGCATTGAGTTTTTTTACCTGCTTTTAAGCCTATGACTCTGTTTTAGGGCACCAGATGTTACTCTGTGTGAAAACAGTCTCAGGAGGTTGCTGATTTCCTAGTTACTCTGTGCATTTTATTTCAAAGTTCTGAACTGGACATGGCAATGCTTGAGAATCAGCATGGAACAGAATTTGTTAGAAATATGCTGATGTATACCAACTTAGACTGCCAATTGTTGCAAAATGACCAAGCATGTATTTTAAACGCAAATTGACTTAGAAGGTGTTCTGATGCAGATCATTTAAAAAAAAAAAAAAATATATATATATATTTAATAGCAGAAGGAAGAGAAGTCTAAGGTTCTCAGACATGAGTTTCAATAAGGACTATGGCTAGGTGGGGAGAAAACACAAAGAACTAATTCAAGGTGAAAAAACACTCAGCCATATGGAGCCACCAGGAGGATGGCCTTGATAAGAACAAGAGAAAAATTCAAAGCAATTAGTTGTGAAGCTCTGGGAGAACAGCATGGATATGAATTTATGAATTTCACTTGTCTCAATCTAGATTTGAATTCAATTTATCCCTTATCCCATTCTCTTCTTACTTGCTTTAGTAGTGCAGAATAATAAAAGGAAATAAATCTTCCAACCCTTTTTCTATTTTGAATAGGAATTAATCAAATCGACGGGTTGTTCTGCATAATACATTTTGTTGTGACTATTTTAGCAAACACATGCAGATTTGATGCACTGTGTGATTACTGTTTCTGCAAATCTCAGACACATAATCATTTATTTTCTTAAATATAGTGAGAACAGATAAGATTCAACTAGACTTGCAAGGAAAGTATATGAACTTGCACACATTTGTTGTAATGCTTCAATATTATATAAGACATACACATCCATATAAATATAGTGAGTTTCTTCACCGGAAAAGTAGTCTGAAAATTTTTGTGCTGTTAAATTGACATCAGTGAAGGTTTTGGTTGAGCTGAATTTGAGACTTGCCTATGGTTTATCAAAATATTGTAGTTAAATGACTGCACATACTAAGTAGATTGCAACTTTTTATAGAGGCTTAACTAACCCAATATTGATTAGAAATAAGAAAATCTATACAGATTTCCATTAAAACAAAGAAATCAGTTTAAATTCACTATCTTGGAAATTTCAATCAAGCTCTAATTCCAACCATGAAGAAAAACAGGATGAAGGAAGTGGAATACTGACAAAAAGGGTTCAAGTTCATTTTCCGGCTATGTTTAAAATTGACTGTGTGATCTCAAAAATATGCAGAACTATATGGTACTTCCTCAGTCAGTCTCCTGCTAACACAGTCAGCTGTGTCATTTAGTGCCTCTCACAGACTAGGTGATCATTTCTGCTTGTAATATTATCTGCCTAATAACCTGAATAACTGCTTTTGCAACCATGTTAACATATTTCAGTGATATTTGAAAATGTTTCGAGATCCACAGGTTACAGATACCAAGGAAGTCCAGAACATTTAGAAGTTGTAATACTGTTGTATTTATCAGTGTTTTTCCCTTGTACTTTGATCTTCACAGTCACTTTCCATTTCAAAGCAATAAAATACTGAACAATTCCCTCAGATGTGATATCTGCATAAGAATTCTCAGTTCTTTATGAGACACTCTGCACAACAGCACTGGGATAACAAATGGGCACATAGCTGGATTACAAAGAATCAGAATTGTGTTAATATGATTAAAAGTATGATATCTAAATTCTTTATTTTCTTTAGATAAAGTCACAGTTAAGTAAACAGTTTGCATTTTGGTTACCCAAACTGTGATTTGACCAGAGTTGTAAAGACAAAGATATGCTTGATTGCTTGGCTAGTCAAGACTTTATGCATATATCACCATAAAAGACAGTAAAATTGTATGACAACATGCCTACATTTCCCTTTGTATTTATTAGGCATCATACAAGCTTACAGTTTATCGAAGACTCCAGTGTTTTTGATTCCCAGACATTACTTTGAATGGACCCCCTTACACGTGCAAGGTGAGAAGAATTTGGTCCATAAACTGCATACCCTCCGTACTGTAACTCACTGACATTCCAGGAGTGGCTTCGCAAACCCACAGAAAAAGGAGAGCTGTATTCAGATCTAATATTCACATAGTATGTAATATATTTGTATATGCTCATTTATAACTGCATAGATAGCAAAAAATGAAGATGCATGTTGTCATAACACAGACAGTATTGGAACGCTTCTCCAGCCGTCTCCAATGTCTGTATTAAGATACAGAGTAGAAATGTCATAAGTATACTTCTTGAAATAGAATAGCCCATCAGTAACTGTTTAAAGAGACTCTGTTCCAGAAATGAAATGTTCATTTCATTTGCACTGAACCTGAGGTTTGTTTGTGTTTTTTTTTTTGCAGGGGGGAGGAGGAGAGAAGAGGGAATGTTGCCAAGTGAGCAAAGATGGGGACAGTTGCAAAGAAACATTTAGTCAGTAAAACACCATGCTTTCTCATAATGTCATGCATCTCACTCACAATAATTCTTTCTTATTAACTGCTTGGGAACAATTTATTTTCCTCTCAGGCTATGAAGGCAAGTGCAAGCGTAGCAGACTCTGGTTGGAGCTGATAAGCCATCCAATAGAAGCAACACTGCTGGCATGATGAGATTTGTTAAAAGGACAATATCCCATTGGCTCAGACAAACCATGCTGTATATCAAACCTATCAACAATAATATCTGCAAAATAATGCCTTTATGTATCTGCCAATTGCCACAGAAAGCTCTCTGGTGTTCCTTTGGAAACATGGTTTGATTTTATTTTTTCTTACTTCTGGGTTTTTTTGTTTTGTTTTGTTTTTCTGTGGGGGGTGGGGTGGTTACCATATACAGCAGTTCAAGGCTCACCTCATCTCACTTATTTTGCAGTATTTTTAAACCCAGCTTCTAAAAACACTAAGCAGAGTCACTGCTGTAAAAGAAAAATCAGCCTTTACTTTTCAACATAAACAAAATTAAAAGAACAATTAACACATTTGTATTGTTAAGTTATTCCTATATCACTGTTTAGAATGTTTTAGCTGAACTGAATGATCTTAAAAGAGCATAAATAAATAAAAAAACTTCTAATCTCATTATTAAAACTATATCTGCATTTTTATCGTTTTTGAAATACCATCTTTTTTCTTTTTATGTGATTCTGTTTACTATTTATAAAACTGTTTCAGATGTCATACAATCAAACTCCGTGGAACAAATCTTGCTTAGATTTTTTTGTATTTAAAAAAATGCTCAACTGTTTGTAATGAAAATACATATTGCTCAAGGTCATCAGGATTTTATTTATTTGGTGAAAACTGTTATCAAAGACAATATAAGTTTGATCATAGGAAGTAAATTTGCATCTCAAAGAGTTAGAAAGACAAAAAATAAATGTGAAAGTTATTTAAAACTACCGGCTGAAGCTTACTTTTATGTACTTGATATTCACATGCTGTCAGGAAGAATGAAGATCTCATAAAATTTCCTGGAGAGTATTTCCTGTCAAATCTGTTGGTAAGCCTCAAGTTGAACAGTTCAATAATAGTTTGAGTGGCACTATCATGAACATTTCAGACAGAAAATTCTATTTCTCTCTCCACTCATTTCATTACAAATATTTCTGGGAAATCAGTACTTATTTGAATGGACTGCTCAGCTTAGATCATAAATGCTGGACTCCCTGCAGAGCTTAATTTGTTCAAAAATAAATTTCTTGCTGAAAATGTTGCAAGTATCTCACTTTTCACTGTAGAGCACAGCTTTCATATCTATAAAATGGGAACACAAGTATTTCTGCACTGGGGCATAGGGAGGGTGGATGTGGGAATTCATGTATTGAATACAGGAAGCATTCCTCTTACCATTCACCAGAGCAAACATAAGAGCCATGTGTAGACAGATGGACAAGCAGACAGACGCTTCCTATTGCAATGAAAAATAATATTTCACTCTTCTTCAGAGACAGTTTTCCTGGGGTGGGCTGAAGGTGTCTGTCCTGTTCAGTAGCTCCTCTCTGTTTCTCCTGCTGCAGTCTTGACTAAATTCTTACGACTGTGCTGCAGCTCTTCTCCAATTCCCAGAACCCGCCTGCGAAATCTAATCAGAGTGAAGCTGCAACCAGTTGGATCCTCTAGTCAAGGAGATGGGGAGGTTGAGATTAGCGAAGTAGGGCTATACCCACTCCCCAGCTGAAATTTCATGTTGCTGGCACAACTATATCATGTCACCATTTACATATGGAGCTGTCTCTGCTCCTGGACTTCATGACTGCACGTGGAAGTTGTCCATGCTGACAGTGGCTCAACTATACAAGGGCTCACAGACTGTATATGAAAGCTGCTCCTGCACCCTGTATGGAGGATGCACACATGCACAGGGTTGAAAGGTGGATCAGCTCCAGCAGACTGATGTTGTCACTGCAGCAATTTTCCTAAAATAGAAATCCTTTTTTAATTCTTTTTTTCTTTTTCTTTTCTTTTCTTTTCTTTTCTTTTCTTTTCTTTTCTTTTCTTTTCTTTTCTTTTCTTTTCTTTTCTTTTCTTTTCTTTTCTTTTCTTTTTTCTTTTCTTTTCTTTTCTTTTCTTTCTTTTCTTTTCCTTTCCTTTCTTTCCTTTCCTTTTCTTTTCTTTTCTTTTCTTTTCTTTTCTTTTCTTTTCTTTTCTTTTCTTTTCTTTTCTTTTCTTTTCTTTTCTTTTCTTTTCTTTTCTTTTCTTTTCTTTTCTTTTCTTTTCTTTTCTTTTTTAAATGGTGGGCACCTCCATGGTTACAATTCACTGTCAGTCTTCTACCTTCAGCCTTTTGATGCAAACCCGTTCAAACACCAGAAGCACCTCTGGTGCTTTCTCCTTACTTTACCTCCAACTCCACATAAGCAGTGCTAGTTTATGCATGGAAGAGCAGTGGACACATACAGTATTGTCCCAGCCTTGAAGAACACAACAATGCCTGCTTCCATAGATCTCACATGCCCATAGACTCAAGAGAAATAAAGTCTGTTCTTTTCAATTGTCCCAGAGAACAGGTTTTGGCTGTGGACTCAAATAGACATGATCCATTTAATCATGATCAACAAGCTCTGAGGCTCTCAGCTACAGCTGTAGTGTGAAATACTACAGAAGAAACAATGTTCCATGAAGTTCAATGATTATGCCACTGGTTGAAAGCCTGATTTACCATGCTTCTCCACAGATATCCAACATGCAACACATCATGGAGCATTACATAGCTCCACCTCCTCCCAGTGAGATCTACCTGTTGGAAACATTTAATAAGGAACACTTAGCTTCCCTCAATATTTGGGCTGTGATCTGTCATCCTCTTTACAATGGGCCACACAGAGGGAAAAGGTTTTCTTATTTAACATAATATATGAATGCAATCTTTTCCAAAATGAAGCTTATTTACTAATTAGCGCTTTTTGATTAATGCAAGCAACTTATGAAGGTTTTACACTCACAGTGGTCAGTTCAACAAAGCTCTTAAGCTCATGCCAAACTTTAAACTCACCTTTAGTAAAACAGGCCAAGAACACAATTTCCTTATACCAAGAAGCAAAAGAAAACTCTCTCTGTTAAAGGACACTTCACACTACTGAAACACTATCCATAGCAAGCCAGTAGTTCATGAGTGTGTTGAAATTTACCTGTATAAAGAGATAACGAAAAAGCTGACTAGCAAAATATTTTTTTTTAAATTGCAGCTTGATGCCATTCATTGCACCGCAGCTTAAGTTCTCATCTGCACAAAATGGCTTTGATATCTAGCCTAGAATATTTATAGATGGAACCATGTCCTAAACTCCTTTCACAGAAGTATATCCAGTGCATTCATCTTCTGAAGAAAATATTCTGTATAATTCTGGACCTCAAAGCTTGTGTTTTACATTGCTTGCTGTCTAAAAGGATCTTTCACACTGTCCACATAATGCAAACTGTCCTTCTGACAGCCACTCCTCTTGAAGTCTTTCTTAGTTTTCCCTCCTTGTCTATCACGTTTTTTGCATTTATGTCAGTAAGTAAAAAAATCACAAGAAGAGGCAGGCGTTGTCATCTTCATACCATCATCCAAGCAGTGACTCCTGCAGAAGAGATTATATTGAGTGTTATACTCAAGCTGCCCACCTAAGCCTATTTCCAGTTTATCCCAAGACCTGAAAAACTGGCATGTAGCACTGTTAACCGGCATATTGCCATACTGACAGATGGGCATGAATTCAAGCAGCCAAGAAACAGAATATGATATCTAATGTGCATTTCGGTTGTTGAATTCCCAGCCAGGAATGTCACATCTGCAGCTCGTTCTCAGTGCTTACGCCTATGGCTAGGGGAATACAGCATCACTAGTTCAGCTCTAAGGTATATTAATTTAGAAAACTGATGTCTGTTTTCCCTGGCATGACACATGGCTTCAGAGATTTAGGATTAGCTGTCTGCAGAGGTGTCCCTTTGTCTTTGACTCTCTACCAATAGTTTCCATTGAACTGGCTGGTAAAACCCACAGTATGTCAACTGAGACGGTAAGGAATCTGTCTGGAAATATTAACAAGATAAAATTAAGTTTTGAAGCAACTGTTATTACTTATCTATAGCACAGAAGGAATGGTGCAATGTAAAATTCTTAATATGCCATCAAATTGCAGAGAATCACACAGAACCATTTAGGTTGGAAGGGACCTCTTGAGATCACCTAGTCCAACACCCCTGCTTAAACAGAGTCAGCTAAAGAAAGTAGCCCAGGACTGTGTCCAGACAGCTTCTGACTCTCTGCGCAGATGGATTATCCATGACCTCTCTGGGAAAGCTGTTCCAGTGTTTGACCACTCTCACAGTAAAAAGATTTTCTTGTGTTTAGCTGACATTTCATATTTCTTCATTTGTGTCCATTGCTTCTTGTCCTGTCACTGAGCACTACTGAGAAGAGTCTGGCTCCCTCTTCTTCTTCTTCTTCTTGGGGAGGCCAGAAGAGAAACCAGCACTCCAGGTCTGTCCTCACCAGTGCTAAGCAGAGGGGAGGGTTCACTTCCTTTGACCTACTGGCAACACTCCTGCTAATACAGCCTGGGATGCTGTTGATCTTTGCTATGAGGGTGCACTGCTGGCTCATGGGCAGCTTGTTGTCGGCCACAATCCCAAGGTCCTTCTCTGCTGAGCTGCTTTCCAGCTGGGTGGCCCCAGCACACAGTGGAACACATTCCTCTCCAGATGCAGAAATTTGCATTTCTCTTTGTTGAACATGAAAAGGTTCCTGTTAGCACAGTTCTCCAGCCTGCTTGGATCCCTCTGGATGGCAGCACAACCCTCTTCTGTATCAGTCACTCCTCTCCATTTTGTATCATTTGCTACCTTGCTGAGGGTGCACTCTGCCCCATCCTACAGATCATTAATGAAGATGTCAAACAACACTGGCCCCAGTAACAATCCTTGTGGTGCACCACTAGTGACTGGCCACCCTGGGCCTGACCAAGTTTCTTGTCTGACACCTGTGTAATTCCAATGAAGTTCTTCAGAAGCAAGTTTCTATACAATATCTGGATTTTATTTTTTTTTTTTTTTTCTGGCTGCAGTGTATGCGTCCCTAGCAGTTAAGCTTTACTACTGAGTCCAAGCAATGCAGAACAACATGATGGTGCCAAGATGCATCCTTCTAGAAATAATTCATTTCATTTTTACTTGGTAGTTATGCTAATTCTGATCTTTCTGTTCATATACAATTGTGCCAAAGTAGGTGGTAACTGGGTGTGATTTAACATTTTATCCACACATGAGAGTAAACCAGAGCAACCAAACTCATTGCATTTAATTTGGATTCAGCTGCCAAACACAAGCAGAAAATTGTGAAATGTGATTTGCTAAAACAATTTCAGCAGAAAAATATTAATAATATGTAAAATGAAAGGTCTGATGGCTCCCACTAATTAAATCTCAGTCAAAGTGTTACTGTAGCTCTCATTAACTTGTCATCTTTCTCTTTCAAAGTTAAACTGAAGTAGATAATTTGTGTGAATTTTAATAACATAATATTTTTTTACCAGGTAAATCATGGTTTAATTATAAGCATAATATGTTCTCAGTTATGTTGCCATTCATATCATTAATTTTTAAGTGACCCATCAAAAGATAAAATTTAATGTTGCTATTCTATCCTTTGCCTCTGAGTATTTTTTTTTCCTGAAGCTGAATTCATGAATGTTCTCTTAAACTGCACTGTTTGTTTTGGACTCTCTGTAACTCTGCATCACTGGTTTAATACTCTGCTCTGCTTTAAAACGAATCCACACCAAAGTGGTAAGCTTCCTTCTGCTACACAAGACAACAGAGTTGCTAAAGGATAACAATGTCCCATGGGAAGGAAATAAAAACACATTCCTAAACTCTCATCAGTCAGACCAAATTTATAACAGGCAGAATAATGTCAAGAAAAACTATCAGAAAGAGACTTGTCAGATACCAAAGACAAAGTGCAAGTTATCAGGATCAGAAAAAGTTTTATTTCTATTTGTTACAATTTCAAAGTAAATAGCTCCACAGGGTTTAAAAAAAGCAGTGACTTTTAAGTGGGAGAAGAAGCCTATTTATCTGGCAAGTAAGTGGAATTCTTTTTTATAAATTATACTCTGTAATCCATTTGTATACACAGAGACATAAACATACCTATTTGTTCAATTGTATGTATTGAAGCAGTCAAAATATTCTTCCACATAGGTTTATAAAATGATAGCACATCATAGAGTTATAATGTTTATTGAATATAGCAAAAGTGACTTTTGAGTGTTTTTTTTCTCTGCTATACTTTTTACAGAATGATCAGCTTTTAATATTAAGAGGAAAGCCTTACAAAAGACAAAGCTGCAAGAGGAGTCATAGATTCCAATAACCTTTTGTCCATCTCTGAGCTTTCAACCCTGTACTTCTTTTATTACTCAGATAAAATGAAATGCATCAAACCCGTTCAGTTTCTGCCTTTTAAAGCACCAAAATAGGGAAGCTGTGGATAATGTGGTAAGCAAAAGAAAGAAAAAAAAAAAAAAAAAAGATCTCTGTGAGAAGGGAATCTTTGTTCTGTATCAGCCATTGTCAGAAAGGTGGCTGTTCAGAAAAGAGAAATGAGACCCTGTGTTTTCTTTTTAAAATATAAGGGATAATAAGTTCTACAAAATACATGTGTGATATGTAGATCTTCACTGAAAAAGTATTGTAACAGACGTAGGGGATAAGGGTGATGATGGTTATGGTTATAGAACAAAGGCGGAAATATCGCACAAAGGCACACGGGAGTGTCAGCTGATTAGGCAGTACCAAAAATAGTTCCAAACAACATCTGAGGACAAAAAATCATGAGTATTCCACTAAGCAGCTAGGAAAATTTAAGTCAATGGCTCGATTTTTGTCTCTTCTGTGTTTGGATGATACATTTACATTTATTTACTGTCTCAAAAAATTATCCTTACCAGAGATGACTTCCCCACATGCATCAGGGTGTTTGGTGCAGCCCCTTCGTCAGTCTGACCTTCAATTCCTGGTGTTGGAGGCACGCAGAGAGAGTATTTACTGTTCCTGAGACATGCCAAAATTCACATCTCACTGGGGACCTGGATCTTTAGGCTGTCCATGACCTCTCTTACAGACTGGCCCTATCTTCTTCTGGAATATACTGGGACATTTTTCTTGTTGGTGGTCATTATTATTTGCTGATTTTAGATATTGCCCTACCCTCCATCCTTCACTTCAATGGACATAGAATCAAATATCACCATAAGAATCTTCCTGAAGGCACTTATCTCTCTTAATTATTACAGAACAGAACAGAGCTGAGTTCTGTTTTTTCAGCTATGTGTAGATTTGCAGAGACTGACTATCACTCCTTACTAGAACTTTGCCTCCCCATATTGCTTTAGTGGACACAAAAAAAACCAAGTTCATTTCTTTTCATGCACTTGTCTGTACCTTTCTTCCTTAGCAAAGTTACCAAGTTTGTGTTCATCTGAAACACCTGGCCTGGTACAACTGAAATAGAGGCTTTCTTGGTAGATAAATAGAGCCATAATGGATGGAGAGGAGAGGAGAGGAGAGGAGAGGAGAGGAGAGGAGAGGAGAGGAGAGGAGAGGAGAGGAGAGGAGAGGAGAGGAGAGGAGAGGAGAGGAGAGGAGAGGAGAGGAGAGGAGAGAATTTGAGCTCTTTGTCTATGCCTAAACTTCAGCTCTCACCAATTTTTATCAGTAATTAATGGTCCTTGACAGCAAATGATCTCATAACTGAAATTGATGTTATGTCTATTTAGGCTTGTCCACAATCTGACAAACAGCTGTCAAATGAAACAGAAATGCTATTCCTTGCTTTTGCAGCTTTTTGAGTCAAAAATACACAACGAAGGCAGTGTCATCACTTTATTAAGAGTTTCTAAATTATTTCACAAGTCTGTTTCTGAAAATGATATAAAAGTGTGTATATTCTTGTTATATTTCTTATACTGCTCATAGTAGCTAAATTTGAATATCTTCTGTTGGAATTCACATTGATTCTGCAATTATCTGACTTACATTGCCTTTCTAGGATGAGTCAGTCAATGAAAAAGGACCTCAGAAATAGGCTGTTATTGAGCATAAACAAGAACATAATAACTTTACACTTTTTCCATTGTATCTTCCTTTTTCAAAACTGGGTATATAGCTGCCCCTTTTTGAAAAGTCCTCTGGTTTATTTTCAAACCTTTAAAAAATTGAAATGAACACATAGAGAGTTTTTTTAACTTCTCCCTTTGTGTGTTTAATACTCTGGTGAAATTCAGTGTATTGCTACCAGAAGCTTTGTTGACTGAATATTCCTGATGCCTCTTGAAACTTGTCAAAATTTGGTTACTCAACAATGAGCTCAACCAATGATTGGTCACCTTTACTGAGCTCTTCATTAAAGCACTCATCAAAATATCTCACCATCTATCTGTAATTGCATTCTGTGTAAAGGTGTATTTGAGTCATGTGAAATTTCCATTTTTGTGCTTTATCAAGCTTTGTTGTTGTTAATATTCTTGCCTCCATACAGTGACATCCTCATAGAATGACCTCACCTTATTAGTATTTCTGTTCTGTTCCATCTGCTTTACTAAGCTAGACAAGTATTGTCATTTGCATTGTTTTATCAGTCTCTTGGCATTTGTTTCATTTTGATCATATTCCTCAGCAGGAGTTCGACTCCCGTTCTGAACACATGCTGTTCTTACACTGCTGGCAGACAGTGTAAATAATTAACCTTTTTACCATTCAGTTTCACCAACAAAAACAACTTCAAGAGGCATTTACCTTCCTTTACACTTGCCCAGAGCACAGAAATCAGAGCCCAAGTCTCTCTGTTGACCTTATGGCACCGTGGTACCAACCACAATGGAATTAACCAGAGTTTCATCCATCAGCTTGATCACAATGTAGAAGTTACATGGGCTTAATGATGTGAACCAGAATCCAGGGAATACTGAGTGTGAGTTTTATCCCTCTATTTCCACATTTTAAGCAGAGAATCAGCTGGCTTATTTTTGGCCAACTGTATCTTTCACAGGTACCCCTCTGTTTAACTGCAGTGCACTCTAGAGTACTAATTGCAGGCAATAAGCCCTTCATCTGCTCAAATAGAGACCTATTAAGTAACACATCTTCTGTTCTTCCCCGGCACTTCCAGGTAATTAGACTCTGGAATCAAAGATGCAATGTGGCTTTGTCTAAATAGAGTATGATCTTCACCTGAGATATCAAAGCAGCACAGCTCTGCTGACATCACTTTCTTTCAGCTGAGGATCTGGCCCATTGATTCTTTACTGAGACATGAATATAATCAGTACCATTAATATCTTGCCAGAAGGCACTAATCCTACTTTTACAGCTTATTGTTTTTTGTAATTTTTTCAATTGTCTTTGCTGCTGATTGAAAGAGGATGCTTGCATTACTGATTTCAATGAGGCTTAGAGGAATAAGAATGTAAAAAAAAAAAAACAGGCTTGCATGTGGAGGCACTTCTGAATTTATTGTTTATTTGTTGGTTCATCTAGACTACATTTGAGAGGGTGAATTGGTGCATAATTTGTGGCAATTCTATGAGCCTTTTGTGTCATACATAATTTTACCAGCAGATAAAATTGTTCTGTATTGAAGTAGAAAGCCTCACACTCTCCTCTACTTGTCTGATTTAACAGGCAAAACAGACAAACAGTGGAAAAAAATGCAAGTTAGTTAATGTTTTTTGAAAAAACAGGGTATTATTCAATAAACAAGCTAACAGATGAACATTGTCCAAGCATAAATATTGTATGGCAATAGAAAGATGCTGCTGAATAAGAAATAATTGTTTTACAGAGTGAGTTTGTTATCTGTGTTATTCTACACTTCTCTGTTCTTAATTTCCCCGCCTTTTCCTCTGTGCCTCTAATCTAACTTACCCTCTGCATGGGGTGCATAAGCCCCTCATTGCCGCTTCCTTTCTCTTCCCTTTTTTCCTTACTTCTCCCTTCATCCAACTACAATTGGATTTATCTTTATTACATGATCAGTTTTCAACTGTAAGTACATTTTCAAAAGCCTACTTTGTTTTCAGTATAGAGGCTGTTTCAGTCTCAAAGGAATGTGGTTCCAGTTGCACTACATGGCCATAGCGTGAAGTAGAAGGAAACTAAACATGACAAGTCCTAAGAGCAAGTTCAGAAACCCTGCAGTCTTTCACAGTCAGCCACACTCAGAAGTGAAATAGCTGAATTTACCGAGTCAATCTGAAAACAAGGTTTCTGAACATGGAGATTTCCCTTCCTGCAACCTACAGCACACATGCTTAGAAAACACGGGACACATTTTTAATGCACTAATATGCATTGTTCCCACTAACACGATCAACAGATTTCCATCAGCTCTGGATCTCCCAGATTGAGTCCATGACATGTGAACAGGATCAGGAAATATTTTTCCCCTACTGAAGACTGGAGTGGAGTTTTCAGTCTTCCTCAGCTTGTGTTCAAGTGGCACATACTAATATCCATCAGTAAACAACTATTTGTTGCTGGGCACCTTGTTAGTGTTAAACTGGTAGGGGAAGCAACAGCTTGCCTAGTCCACTCTCTTGGGGAATCCCATGAATTTCCCATGAATTCTTGGGAAAGCCAGTGAGCATCTCTACCAGTATTTCATTAAATTTCCCGATCTGGTGAAATGTGGCAAAAGACAGACAATTCAGCTGTAATACCTTTGATGGTTGCAAAGGATACTATTTTGGACACTTATATTATTGCATTAATAGCTTTCTTCCCAGTCAGTGTGGTGCTGAGCATGTCCATCTCTGAAACTACATAAAATGTACATCACCTTTGGGTACAGACAGGATTTATTCCCAGCAGTGTCCTGGCAGCAGGTTATTGTACAAGTTCTGTCGAAACATGTTTTCACAGAGATGCAGCGGGACCCAGCAGAAAGAAAGATGGTTGCATGTTATCAGTTGAGGGCCACTGGGAAAGCAGCTACATGGACATAGATCAAAGCAAAAAATAAACACTATATAAAATGTCCAACCATTTTGATAGACTAGCTTCAAATGAGAAAAATGATGTAAAGCAGAGTTTAAGCTGCCACTGCATCTTCAATTTTTATTTCTGTACCAGTCTGGGTGTCTTTCACTAGAGGTTCCCCTCTACAACAGTAGAGGAATGGAAATAAATTAACAACTGGGAATGCAAATAGAACAGCATTTTCTTGAGAAAAAAGAAAAAAAAACACTAACCAACCAAACAAAAACCTACATTTTAACAAAAGTAGGTAACCAAACCTGATGTGCACATTTTATTATTTCCTTTGTCAAGTATAACCAGGTATATTAAGACAGTGTTTACTGACTTAAAGGTGTCTTGGTGAAGTATTGGGATTGCTGGACTTTTTTACTTAAGGACTGAATAGTAGGATCTTTAATATATTTCCAATGTCATTAGAAATTAAGTGGCAGAGCTATCTATTGATTTATCTCAGATGTTTACAATGTAAAATTGTGGAGAAGTTTTTTGAAATCATATACACAAATACGCGTGATTCAATAAATGACACCTGCCTAATACAGCTTTTAAGTGCTCCGCTAGGAACACTGTGCCTTTCTCCTTTGATTTAACAGAAAATTGTTATATTCAGTGTACAGTGAAGTGAAGACACCAGGTTCTTTCTTACATGGGGGAAAATACGAGCCCAGTTACCTTTACATTTTATGAGTTGCTTGCTCTTTAGTGTCTGGCAAGACAAATAGAATTACATACTGTGAGTGACTCAGAACAGAACTTCACTATCAATCACCTGCCTGACTCTGCACAAATTCTGTAGGGCATTCAGGACATTTTGCTGCCTATGAATATTTCAGGCAAGATGAATCCTTAAAAGCTTCCTGATGGATTAATACTGGAAAGTAGGACTTTTTCTTGTTTTATATCTGTTTGTCAAAGTACTGTTGCCACTACTGCTCTGCAGAAGAAGCATGTCTCTTTAAAGGAATGAACTAACCCAGGAGAATATTGCTGACTCCCTTTATCACCAGTCATTTTAAAATAATGATATTTAATGTATTAATATTGTATGAACTACAACAGCAGAAAATTGAGAGTTGTATTAACTTCTAAGCCTTTAATATGACACTAATGATACCGAACTACAACGGATGCTTTAATAAAGCCATATCAACAGCCAGAGTTATCTAAAGGTGCGAATTATGGTCCTGGGCCTATTGGAAATCTCCAAAGATTCCCCAACAAGCACTACAGGAAGAGAGTACCCCATATCATACAGGCAAACTTTCTAATCCCAATAAAACTGTGTGGCTGTTCACTGTCTTTTTGTAGAGACAAGCCACTTTTCCTGAAGAAACCACCAAGAACTCCGGAAAGGGACATCTCTATATGCAGAAATTACTTTCATAACTCTAGCATACAGACTCAACATTTCCAAAGTGCATATGGTGGAGAATTGCTCTATGAACACATTTACTGGCCAAAGACCTCCAGTCAGTCACCACTGTAAACAAGGCCTCCAAAATGTTTTAAGATACCCTATCAATAGCAATCTTATAACAGGAAATTACCTTATTTTGATTTTATATTGACATCTTATTATTTGAGAACTAAAATGATAGGTTTATTTTAAATAAATATTATTTCTGCTCCTCCATGCATTCTCAAGAGACTGTTCCAAAATTAATAGAATACCTTTGCTTTATGTTACTCTGCTCACATTGAGGAAATCAGAAGTACCATTTGGTCCATCATTTTTATCAGAATATAATTATGTTTGCATCTGATTAATTTAATTAATTATCTGTCCATCTAAGTACATGGAACATACCCTTTAGTAAAGTGTCTATTTCTCTAATCAGTCTACAATAAACTGTAGTTATCATAAGCCAGGCATATGGAATCATGATACAGTCAACGGAGCATTTGCCATAATATCCACCCTTCAATCAACCTTGGATGCTATACCTTTTCTACCAAAATTTCCTTTTGTTTTTAGATCATCTCCAGCCTTAAGCTGTGCTTCTACCTCCTGTTAAACAGCTGCTACATGCCTGTCCAAGGACAGCTGCACTTCAGTTCATGTGAAAGAATTCCTTTATCTCCCATGACTACCTCTCCATATTGTTAAAAGTATTAATTAAATTTTGCAGCAGGCTTAGAGACATTTGGATGCCCGCAAAGCATTATTAATTACAACCTCATGCTAAAAGTAGATATCTTTAGACTTACACAAGTCCTAAAGTCATATGTGCCTAAGCATTCTTGAACTTAGAAGGAGTTTTCACAAAAAGATGTAAAATTTGGAGGTCATGTGTACTTTCAGTCAGAACTTTGCAGAACAGAAAGAAAATACGCCAACTTGTCAAATGACAGAATATTTTTCTTTATTAGCACAAATATTAAACATGATCTGACTAGTATCACCATGGTACATCTGTCGTAGTAATGGATATGAATTTGCCAAGCTATTCTCTCATTTTGTTGTAGTAAGAATAAAAAGCCCAGCCCATTAACAGGAACGGGGTAAATGATCTCACTTCATCATTTTCAAAGGGACTGATGGAATATGAAATCACTTTCATGGCAGTAAAGCATCACGGTGTTAAAGAAATTGTTTGAAATTACATAGATATATGGACAGATAGACAGCTGCAAATCAGTGTTTTGCATATTTTTGTATATATATTTTTTTATATAGGTATACATGTATTTATATGTATATATATATATGCATTTATATATGGATTTTAATACAGACAAAGGCCAGTATTGTTTAAGTTTTATTATTTATACTTGTGACATTGTGTATGTCCTTACCAGTCACATATCCTGTGACAAATCAAGTTGCGATAGCCGCTGTTTCCAGATAAGGAACTGGCACTGCATGTATGTATGTACATACGTATGAATATAAATATACGCATCTATATCTACATGTGCCAACATATATCACAAGGAAACTTTAAGGGTTTCTTTTTTGATTATGAAATATTCTATGTCTTTTTACGTCATCTGCCTTCTTTGAGATAACAGGCAAGAATCCAGAAAGCAGAGAGAAAATTAATGAAAAAAAAAAAAAGAAATAGCTTTGAAATTACATTTGTGTTTAGCTGAATATTTATTTATTTGTTTATTAAGCATGGTTAAAATCATGGTTTGTCCCGCAGCATCTGGATTCCTTAAAGAAGTTTTATCTATCATCTCAACAAATGTTTCAGAATTGGAACAATAATGTGATATGGTATACCAGAGATGCCACAAACTGTTGGGGGTTGTACAATGTTTCTGGACACAAGCCTGGGCTTGTTATCCCTTCAGAAAAAAAAATAATTTTATTTAGATTTGAAGTGATAAAAAGCACTTATTAAGGTTCTGGCTATCCTAACATACTTGTTACAAAACAGAGTGAAATACCAGAAATACCAATTTTCTCTTGGCATGTGGTTAAAATGTTGAAACTGAGCACGAAGGGGTCACAAGTTTAAAGCTCACAGCTAAATAAGAAAAAATGGGATTTTGGAGTTCTGTGAAACCTTTCCTTTAAGGAAACTAAGAAATATCACTGTAAGTTCTGTTGTAAACATTTGGGGGTTAGTTTTCAAAATTGCAGTTTCATGTTTAAGAAGTGCTAAATATGCGCTTTCTGATCCTTTACTTAAAAATCTTATGGTGGCTTAACTGATTATACACTATTTTTACATAATACATTGGCTTTCTTCAGCATACAACCTGCTCACACAGGGAAGGGGAATAAGGCTTACACAAGCAACTATGGATCCATCTTAGTTCATGCTAATATCCACTAATATGATTTTGCAACCTAAATAATTTTTTTTCCTTTTTTTTCTTTTTTTTTTTTCTTTTTTTAATGTACTCTTACATGTTCTGCAACACAAATGCCTCTCCCACCATGACTTGCTCCTGGCTCCCTGTCCCTTAGGGAGCAGCCGGCCCTTGCTGTGCCCTGACAGAGGGTATTGATAGCTCTAAGTCTGGGATGGCTGCCTCTGGCAAAAATCATGCTGGGTTATGAAGGTCATCAAAGAAGAATTATGTACAGATTCTCTTATTTGCTAATCAAGCAAGAATGCTTTGTATTTAAGCAATAAAAGTATTTTACAGTCAAATTTATTTTCTTTGTTCACTTAAGATTCCCAAAGATTTCAGAAAAAAAAAAAAAGGATATATTTGAGAAATAGAGCCAAAAAATGTTATTAGTAGCAAATTATAATCAATGTTTTAGTATTAAAATACGTGTGTAAGCAACTTAGTAAACAGCTTCAGATGGATAGAAAATAATATTTTAGACATGTAAGCACCAATTTTCAAGATGCAGACAATCATCTGCCAGGTGTGAATGTGAAATGATCCTCTATTTCTGAAGAACCCTAGCTATTCATTGCAACACATTTCATGCCACATATTTCCTGATATTTTGTAAGTTAAATGTATGAATAGGCAATCCAAGTTTTAGTGCTGGAAGTGTGAAATTAGTTCTCCACTCACACGTGTTTTCAATTGTTGGGGATTTAGAACATCCAGAAGCTTAGCCAGGAAAAAATTGCTCCAGTTATATTATACTAAAGTTAAAATAATCCATACAGAACAAGAATAAAATCAGAAAAGATTTTTTACAGAATCTACCATGTAAAATTAAATAGTGATTTTTTTAATACTCTTTTGGGGATTCAATGCATTTTAAAGAAAGCTTTGTTTTAGGCACTAAACATGGTAGTGTGGCTCATTTCTCTTAGCCTCTGAGTCTCCGTCACATGGTAGTTATCACCAATTCTCTATAATAACAAGATCATTTTGTTTACAAAACCATAATCTTGCAAAACATTTGCATCACTAATGTAATTAAGTACTTGTGCACATGCTAATGTGTTTTACCTAATCTTAGGTTAGCAAATTTTCAGTTCTGTGTGAAGGATAGAATTATAATTTTTTCCTTTCAGTAAATGCTTCAGGGTTTAATGACAAAAATTAACAGGATAGCATTAGTATATTCCAAGAGACAATGAAATCCAGGCTGCAGGAAATTATCCTGCCACAAAAAACAAACAAACAAAAATAATTCCATGTAAATTTTACATGACTAATATTAAGTATGTGCTGAGCTTTTTAGAAATTAAATTGCTGTGCCATGTTGAACCATCATTTCATGCTCCAAACTCAGACAAAGTGAATAACCGCTAATCAAATAGTCTTAATCCAAAACTCATTGATGTCAGTACATGAGACTGTACTTATTTGTCAGTCTGTTGAAGTGTAACTAGAACTTTAGAAGCATCAGCTAAACTGCAACTCTGTTTGAAATGTTCTTAATTGAGACTAGGTGCTGTCTGTTAAAGCAAATTACTTTTAGGCATCTGTGCTATACCCTAAGGTAGAATGCCTGCTCATTGTTGTATTAAAAGCTCATGATTCCTAAATAGACCTTTCATTAATTACTGCCTAAGAAAACAAGTGGCCCAACACAGAGAAAATGCAGAATAATTATCACTGTCAAAATGCTCAGTCTCTTGTAGGACTGGATCCTCAATATGGCCATATAGTACACTGCTAATGAGGCTTCATTAGAGAGCACCCTCTCAGTCTAAATGATTTCTGTATTCACATTTATTACAAAATCAAATACAGGTTTGTTTGGTTTTCTAAGTAAGCCCTTTCCATGTTTTTACTTACAAAAGTGCTAAATCCACTTACTTATTTCTCCATACTAGCTTACATGTAATACGTAAAATAGTTGAAATTTACCGCACAAAGTCATTTAGAAGAAACTGGTAATTAGGCCACATCATCTTTGTCTTAGAAGCAAGAGTTTTTAGGGTGGGGACATAAGTCATATAAATAAAACATTATAAATATATTGGCAAAGTAACAGAAAAAAGTCTCAGTTCTTCAATATGGTCAAGTTGTATTCCATGCAAGGAGTGAAGAAACAGGATTTGAAGCATGATAAACACAAATTTAGGCCATTTCAAGCATTTCCTATTAAATGACCTAATCAGAAATATGTCCCAGCCGGACTCCTTCCCTGGTGCTTACCCTAGCTGTGCTGGACACTAAACAATTGGATTTATGTGCGCTTTTATCTCCTCAAGATGCTCAGAGTATTTGAGTGGCCAGAAGGTAACTCAGAAATCCTATCTTCTTGTGTACTTAAGGTCTTTTATTCATGTAGTTATAGCTACAATTACTGCAGCATTTACTGCTTCTGAATAATTTTAGTGTCAGGTCCTGAGCAAGGGAGCTACTACTGGTTTAGTGTTTCTGAAGATGAAAAGGTTATCTGCAGCCAGACTTAGAGACTAAATATTACAAAACCAATATTCATAATAATTTTTGAAGATTTTAAATGTCCTGAACATAACATTTATCTTTCATTAGTCACCAGTGGTGAACACTTCATGAACAATTTCATCTCCCAGAGTGTTTACCTGTTCTTGGTACAAAGCCTCAGATCTATATTCAAATGTCATTTGTGAACTAGGATGGTGTCTTAATTACTGAATTCTCATTACCTGAACCTGTTTTCTTTCTTCTCCTGTTTAAAATGGTACCTTATTCAGGCACAAAAGCACTGTCACGTTAGCTGAAGGATCAGCTAAACTTCAAGAATGAATATTAACAGTAGACATGGCTGAATTGTGTTGATTTCATTACTAATTATTTTTATTTCCAGAGATTGCTCAAGCAATAGGTCAACGGCAAGTTGAACATGAGCCAACAGTGTGTCCTGGCAGCCAAGAAGGTCACCCATGTCCATTGCCAGCTGCTCGAGGGAGATGATTGTCCTGCTCTACTCTGCACTGTTGCAGCCTCACCTGGAGCACTGTGTGCAGTTCTGCGTGCCACAGGATAAAAACGATATTAAGCTACAGGAGAGTGACCAGAGGAGAGCCACAAAGTTGGTGACGGGTTTGGAGGGGAAGCCATATGAGGAGCAACTAAAGTCACTGGTTTTGTTCAGCCTGGAGGAGACTGATGATAGAACTCATAATGGTCTGCAGTTTCCTCACATGGGGAGCATGAAGGGCAGGCGCTGAATTTTTCTCTTTAATGACCAATGACAGAACCCAAGGAAGTGGCAGGAAGATGTGCCAGGGGACGTTTAGGTTGGACATTAGGAAAAGGTTCTTCACCCAGAGGGTAGTGGAGCACTGGAACAGGCTCCCCAGGGAGGCAGTCACAGCCTCAGGCCTGACAGTGTTCAAGAAGCAGTTGGACAATGACCTCAGATACACAGTGTGAACTGTGGTTGACATATGCAGGGACAGGAGTTGGACTTCATGAACCTTGTAGGTCCCCTCCAACTCAGGACATTCTACGATTCTATAAAAAAAATATATATAATGTATAACTTAATAAAAGCTGTTTTAATAAAATATGTATCTGTATTTATGACCTTCATATTAATACATAAAATAAATAATATCATAAAGCTATTTAATACTGAAACAGAAAAATAATCCTCCAAAAAGAATAAAAAAATATACTAATATACCATGAGCATGAGCATTTTACTGCTGTGAAAATTGTGGATCCAGTTTCCCACATAGTGAAGTTAATAAAGACTAGATTTGTGTTCATACAGTGAAATTCATCATTTCTTTTTTTTTTTCTCTGATGCACGCAGTTAACAATCAGTGCCAAATGAAGATGAGCTTCTAACAAATTTTCTCCATTGATTCCTGGAAGCCAAGTCTTACTGTTTTCTTTTACTGCTTTGCACTATTCACCATACTAGAAATTTTGCTAATGGTGTCTTCACAAAAACCATATGAAGAAAAGAAAAATAAATAAAGGTCATGTAAATGTATAATGTCTCCAAAATCAGATTCCAGTGTCCGAGGTCATGTTTGCTTTCCTCCCTTTGCTGTTCTCCTTTACACTCTGTCACCAGAGACTTTGGCAACCTGGCCAATAGGATCTCCCCTCTCTGTTTTCCTCCCACAGCCCTTAGAAAAGCTTGTATCCTCCTGCATAAAGGAAAGAGCCTCTGACCACAACAGACAGAGCAAACCAGCTGGTGCATACTGGATCCTGGGCAAGGAGAGAGCAACACACAAGAAGAGTAAGGCTGCTTAACAAAGTACTCACGCAGAAACAGCCCAGAAACATGTACATAGGCTGAGCATGGCCTCCCTCCCTGATGCTGGATGCTGTGCTTGAATCAGGCACTAAACAACAGCACAATGGGTGGAAAAGAAAAATTACAAATCCCACAAATTAATGTAGTTTACTTGCATATTTTTGAGAGCAGACGTGTGTCAGAGACATTCCAATCTCCTCCTTTACACATCATTATGTACTGCAGCTTGCAGTCCCCATGTCAATCCTTTCAGGATTGTCTCCTCCTTTTACAGAAAAGTAAAAGCAATGCAAGTTATAAAACCCTGGTTATTCAGACGTGCATGCAGAAGCTGATTTATTTTTAATAGAACTGCAGTACTTTGGGTTTAAATCATATTAATGTAAAAGCATGTTTCCTAGCCCATTAAAGCTTAAATTGTGCAGATTAATATACTTCCTCTAGTGCTGCTCTATTTTGGAAAGCAACCAAATTGAAAATTCAGTTCAATCTGAAACAAACATATTTTTATTATTATCTTTGATATAACTGGTCTTGTTACTAACAGTATATATTGCCAGTGTAATTTGAGGAAATTGAAACAAATGAAGGTATAGTTATGCCAGATAAAATATAAGACCATTTCATTTCCTCTGTGAAATGTCAGAGTTTATGAATCTGATGTCTAGAATAGAATAGAGTTGAGATAACCACAACCCACACACCAGTTTCATTTGTGGATTGCAGACACTCCTTGATCTGTGCCAATAGATTACAGTAGTATGTTTTTAAAGAGCTCATTATTTATATAAGAAGACAAGAGGTAAAATGAAACCGTGTAGAGAAAAAGAGCCCTCATAAAGTGAAAGAAACCCAAGATAGCTGTAAGGTGACATATCATCTATCAGCGAAATGAAACAGCTGTCTCAGGCAAGACAGATAAAAAGTAAATGACTTCAAAGCAGAGGAGGAAAGTCAGGACCAACCCTGGATTCCTCAGTCTTAGGGGAAGTCCGTAATGAAGAAAGGGGCTTGAATACTAAATGTAAAATTTTAAAAACTTCCCCACATCTGGCAACTGTTAGACAAGCCTTGGGGTAGATGTTGTGTTGCTGGAATCAGTATGGTAATTTGTGTCATTCTTTGTGTTCTTCATATACATATGACAAATCAGACTTCTTAGAGATGATTTAGAAATTTTTGAAAGCATCACTCAGTACCATTTCAAAAATTTCTGAAAGTTCTTTTTTTACACAAAGAAATCCCTCTGTTAAACTCACAACACTGATATTTAAAAAAAAAAAAAAAGTTACCTGTCTTAAACACAAAATGTCCTTATGAAAACTTTAAAATTACTGCTGAAAGCGGAAGTGTTAAAGTACTTTAGAGTTGAGAGTATTGACATTCTAATTACATGAGAATTAGTGCCTCTTTCCTTAAAGTTTCCCTTGAAATTAAGCAAGTGAACAAGAACTAATGTAGTCTAGCCTTGAAGGAAACATAATTTTTAATGCCCTGCAGCAGATCAAGCAAAATAATCCTATTTCAAACATTATGTCATTAGAGTTGATCGGGATGATTAGTTTTGATTGGGCAAAAAATAGCCTAACACCAAAGTAAATTATCTGTTCAGATGGAATAATGGAGGGGATTTAAAATTGGTGTTGGGTGTTGAGTATTATTTCCGTGCAAAGAGAAAATTGTGCACTTATAACCATGGTTTATGTTCCTCATTATCTGAAGCCTTGCTTTCCTACATTTACATGTGAACTTAAATTTCTGGCATGGTTCTGAACACTTACCATTGAATAGGTCCATCATAACATGTATAAATAGAAGTGAAGGTGATTGAACTCTTCATAAAGCTAAGAAAGATACAATTAGAACGGCTGATTAACACCCAGAGGTGTCTAACTGACTGTGAGGTAAGAACACAAGTATTTTTCCTGTCATCAGCCCACCAGATCACTGACAATTGTAATTAAAGGTGAAAGACTTTGTTTATTCTATTATTTATTGCATTTGTGCTGGAGGTGGTGTTTGCCAATTAAACTGGCCCACAAGCTATTCATAAATACAAATGTAATTTGCAGTATTCAACCAGTGTGTCGTATTCATATAAAGGAAATTTGCTAAAATAATGCCAAATAAATATTTCTGTTGTAGGCTAATATATAAATAATTATTAGCTGCAGTAGTAGCACAGCTCATCTTTCTAAATATTGGGGAATAAAAAAAAAAATAATAAAAAAACAGTCTGGCATATGAAGAGATTATTATTTAAGATAAGACAACAGACATAGTAGAAAACTACGTCTACAAACCAAACAGGGCCAGAGCTTATAGACCAGCACGTGTTAGCGCTGTCACGTTGCCGGTGAGATCCAAGGGGCAGCTTTGGTTCAGCACCCTCCCAGGCCATGTCTAGACTTGGTACTGGATTTAACTCAGGCTAGGGAACAGTCCCATCAAGTAGTGTAGATGCAGCCAGCCTATTCTGAAATGTTGGTTTAGCTATAAGGATGTGATCCATAACCTGATAGCTGGCCTGAAGTCAGAGAGGTGTTGTTTCATTTACGGGCATGTTTTGCTATCTATCATGAATGTATTACTGTTTTGCTATCTCTCATGAAAAGGTCAATGGTTAGTGGCACAGTGACCTCCAAAGTAAATTCTCCCGTAAGTATCACTGTGAGAGAGTTGCCATGCATTTACCACTGAAGCACATCAGACTTGGAGAATGGAGAACGAGAGCATCAGGACTGTCAAACGGGAGATGCTGGCTTTTTAGAGGCTTTGAAGTGTGGGTCTCTGCTCAGAAAGATCTCTGCTGCTTTGTCTGTGAGACTGGCAGCAGGCAACTACTGCTTTTTTTCCAGCCTCTATCCTTGATTGACTTGCTTTGATCTTCAGTCATCTAAGGAAGGTGGTGATGGTGATGATGATGATAATTAAAATGCAACTGTTCAAAGAGAGGCAGTAAGAGAAGTCACTGTAAAAGGTTTACTTTGGACAGTATGTTTCACAGACCAAGCAGCTGCTCCTCTCCACACAGCTTCCAAAAATCTCATTGACAATCCTGTTCATGCTCCTCCAGCCTTACCATCCTACATGAGGTATACCGTCCCCATCAGATAAAAGACTATATTTGCCATCATTTTATTTGCTAATGTCTTTGATATCCTGAAGGACAATTCATTGTTTTAATGCATGATGTAGTGTAATTCATCATTCAGTAAGAACAATACTAATCACCCTTCCTGTTTGCATCAGACATCACTCTTCAGCCCCTATTGTATCTGAATCAATCTGAGCTCGTTTATATTAATCATGACTTGTTTCTATAGAAAAAAAGCCCATTGCAAATTGTATGCATAGGTACCATACTGCAGAGAAATAGAGAGTTGAGTATAAGAGAAGATAAAAAGAGAAAATGAGGAGGATGTTTTCTTTTCTTAGGTTTATAAAGCAAATAAATAGATCAAGTAGCATGTAAAAAATTGTTAGAGAGAAAAAAAAAATATTCAGGAAAACTAATGTGAAAATGAGATAAGCTCATTTAAAAGAAATTTTGAAATAACTTTCAAACTATCAGAAGATTTAAAAATTCCTTTCTCATTTGCATTCTTGAAGAACTGCAATATGAGCGCTATGAAATGCTGCATATACCTTTTCAATGGTACGGTCTCTAAGGTATAGCTCTGTACCAAGTTCAATGCATTTGCACTGAGATTTATCAACCTCCTGTCCTAAGCATGCAAGCTGGACATTTATTTATTTTCATTTCCATTATTAAGTGTTTCTTACATTATGCATCAACCACTGGCATTAATGCAGTATTCTATTGCTTATAAAAAAATATTAGCTTTGACTCTTCAGTTTAAAATTAAACGTAAATATAAATGTTTATTGCATTTATTTGTTACAAAATGCATATGCCTAATTTTAAATCAAGAAATAGTTTTATATCCAAAATAGTAACATTAAAAATAAGTGTGCCATCAGAAGTGAACTACATACTTAAATAATTGTCTGACTCATGGCTATTACAGTTTCCCATTGACATAATATGTCATAAACTAGTGTATTTTAAGGTGACAGTACAAAATAATCCTACATAATATTTCATATGAATATTTCCCAAGGCACAGTATAAAACTAGGGTGTAAAAGGTGTTATATAATTTAGAATTAACTGAGTCAAGAATTCTTATTTTTCTCTTTAGCTTTTAATACTTAACCTGTCAACTTGGATGCAAGCTAAAGCTGATTTCTGTATTTTTACTAATGCCTATGAAATTTTCTTTTCTCGTCTTAAACCTTGTAATGGAATAGCTCATAAAAAGCAGTTTCAGACAACAGTAAGAGTAATTTAAAAGCACAGTTCAGCTACAACCATACTTTTTACACTGTCAATGCCATTCCAAAGGGTCCGTTCACCCAGAATATTCATGAAATCCCTTGTAAGGTTAATGTTGATTAGATATTAGGAAAACAAGGGGAGAGCATAAGCAATCTTGATATCAAGTCAATAGATATCAATAAGCTAGTTTAAAGTATAGCAGAATATTAGCATTAAAATAATGGCAGGGAAAAGAAGAAAGAAAATGCACTATTTTGACCAAGTCATTGGCTGAAATTTTGGTAACTAGATCTGGCAATGACGCCATTTTAAGTGCCATGAAGATGCCTTGATTCTCTTCATTTTTTATTCATCTAATGCTCACAAGATACAGCTCCTTCAAAGATATTCAAATAATACATTTTGACCTGCTAATGTCCAAATAAGATAGGGACTCAGATGGGGGAAACAATCAGAACCTATTCACACTGAAAAAAAATCCTAGTACTGCAAGGCTTGTATTTCTGTGTAAACTACTTCATGAATTTTTCATGGGTTCTATTTGTTTGTTTTCAGTGTTTTTTAACACTGAAAGAAAATGTGTCCCATTACTGTGGTATGTGAGAAGCTGAAGAAATTACATAGGCAGTTGCTCTCACAATGAGGGAAACAAGGGTGGTACCACTCTAGCAGTGTGGTTACACTAGACTTGGATCTTAGGCTGAAAGTTTCAGGAAAGCAGTAATAAAGGTGTTTAAGGCATAGCAATAGTCTCACATACAAGTTTTCAGACATGACTTGCAGTATGTATCAGACCATTAAGAGCACTGGGGTATTTTTAGGAATAGTAAAAACAAAATTTCATAAAGGTTCAAATGAAAAATGCTTTGCCTGAGAGGTATCACTATTGATAGGAATTATTGAACAGATAGGCAAACCATTAGATCACCACAAGATACTAAAGTGTCTTTAAAGGATTCATCCATCTGAAACAGGATTGGAAAATATTGCTGAAGACATTATTTTTGAGCTGGATACATGCTCTGCAATGTGATTTATGAAACAGGAATTCCATCATCCTCTTTATTGTTCTACTAGATAAAAAGAAGACTTTGAAATGGCAGTTTTCTTCTAAAATTAAGATTTATTGAAGAGATAATCAGAAAGATTAGACTTGTCAATGTCTGCTGGATGTATGGTCTGAGCAACTCATTTTTCATTTTGCCAAACAATTCCTTAAGCTCATAACAAATTTTCTAAAAAACACTCTTCTTTGTATGAAGCCTTATTTTGGTAGTTTTTAAAGATAGTAACAAGGTAACCACCAGATTTCTAAGATATCAAAGTTAATCCAAGATTCCTAACCATTCTTATATTGCTTGCAGGACTACAAGGTGAAAAATTTGTGACTTATTCAGTTTTATTTCTATTTACTTCTTTATTCAATAGCTTTATATAACGATATATAGAAGCAGCCTTGATAAAAGCACATGCTGTATTTCTCAAGTAGAAGGAAATTCTATTAGTATCCCCACTATTTGATTCATTTTATTAATTAATAAGTCTAGTCACATAGTAGCAGCCCTGAAACATGACAGGGAAGTAAATTGCTCTGTGTTGTAAGTGGTAGGATATTTACATATTTGTCCAATTTTTCCACTGATCTACAAACATACTAGTGCTTTACATGAATTTTTTACTTTGCAACTTGCACATAATGTTTCTGCCTGAACATCAGATAAAAGCTTAAAGGAAGGCTTGATGTTTTAAAGGAAAACTCTTTTCTCACTTAGCAACAATTCATCATCCAAGCCTAGGGCCTCCTGAAAGCAGCTACAAAGAAAAGAGTAGATGTTCTGTTTTTTTCACTTGCTTTCTGGCTGTCATTTATTTTATTAGCAACACTACAGGGGACCAATTATAACAAGAATAAACAAGATATCTATTTGGGTTTTTCATTATTTGACTGCTGCAGTTCCTTTTCCTCTGCTAGAGCTTTTCAGCTGAAAACACCCCATGGTTTTGCCTATAAACAGGATTTTGGAAGTATACTTAGGGTAATGGTATTCACTGGTGCAGAATAAAATCAATCATAATGTTAAAATGAAGTCTCTAGCTTTGTTTCTGCACAACTGCAAGCTTCAGTGTGACTTTCAGGCTGGCTGCACCTTACACTAGCTTTAAAAAAGTAATTGCAGTGCTGCCCTGCTTCAAAGACTGCCAAAAAAGAACAGCTTTCGCCACTGGTCCCCTGTAGAGCTTTCAGGAGACGTACTTGAATTCAATAATAGCTGTGCCCATGTGTCTGGGTCAATGCTGTCAAATTTACAACTTCTGTCAAAGACAAGGCCAAGTCTTGCCTTTATTGGCCCATATGACTTATCTTATATACCCTTAAGGCTTACAGTATTTGCCCACCATAATAACCTTGGAGAAGAAGAAAAGTAAACATTACAAACAGAAAATTTTGACTGTGCTACAGTAATTTACCATTGATTCACTGGCATATTTAAGACTTAAATCTGCTAGTTCTTTTGAGTCAGCATGGAAGATCTTTGGGGGTTTAAGTAAATGTAAATATATTGCACACAGCCTGCCAAAGAAAGGAGTTTATACTGCATCAAGTCACTGGCTAGTGGTTGAGCATGAATGTTTGGTGAAAGGACCATTAAAATGAATTGCAGACATTCGCTCCTTTGATACTCCAAAGTCTTGATGCAACCCAGGATTTGCACCTACCAGAGCTATTTTTTATAATTATGATTCCACCCACAATTTTCTACTAAAGCCCAAATATTAAATACTACATGAACAAGAACTCAGAATAAGGGAAACTGTTCATACATCTTTTCACACTAATTAACACTTGCAAGATCTGTGAGAGTCTTTATGTAAAACTTTGCAATCTTACTTTCATCTTTGTTTTTATTCTGCATTAAGTTTTCCTGCCCTTAAAGCTTATGTGCTTCCCAACATAATTTTTCTCACAGCTGCCGCATTTCTCTAAGTCTTGAAATACCTTGCTTGCCACCATATATAATCTTATTTCTTCTAGAAGACCAAAAACCACCAGCCTATATATCATCTGAGTACCAAAAACCAATTTTGACACTTGTATTAACTATCAATAATCATATGAGAAACAGGATGAGTTACTGTCCTTGGTAAGTGCCCTTTCTTGTCACTCATATGTATTTTTGAATAGATCATAAGTCTTCTGGAACTCTGTCTGAAAAAGGAAGAATAGCCTTATACTACTGCTGTGGCTACATGGTTTGGATAAAAGTAAGGCGAGGATAACAGTGGGGATGGTGGTGTGGATGTGGCCTGCACACCACAGTTTTTGAGTATAACTTGATGGGTGCTGATTTTGTGATGGATTTGTGTTAGATTGGAGGACTCATGGACATGCTGTGTTGCCAACATAGGTTGCCAGTTTCTGTGCTGAACACTGTATATGGAAAGATGATGGTCTTCAGTTATTTCAACACACTTAGCTGCTGTTGAATTTTGCAGTTGCTTGAAAATATCTGTTTCATTCCAATTTACTATGGTCTCATAAAAAAATACTGTTACTTCATATAAGCTTCAATCCAAACAAGTGTTTCTATATTATTTATTTTTGTTAAGTAGACCTCATATTTATACTGCATAGGCTGTACATCTATGCTTGATCAAAAGCATAAGAGAGCACAATGATTCTGGTTTGACTTATCATTAGTACAATTTTACAATTAGTACAATTAATACAATCTCCAGAGAATGAAGTGCAAAGAAATTTATGAACTGTGTTCCAGGTTTAGGAAAACTAAAAGGAAGATTTTCACCTGGTGAATTTATCTGATCTATGATCATTAATTGTAGGTGAGGTTTTAGTTTACAATGTTAGAGCAGAAGGTAAGAAATATACTATTGGGATTTCAATTTGGCTTTGGATTTCATCTGATATCATTTATGAGTGTTCTTAGGGAGTCAAAATCAATGTGATTATGGTATCACGACACATGTTTGTGAAACACTGTCTTTCATGATTGAGTAAAATCAGGGGAGAAAAATTAGCTCCTTATTGATGAGATTGATACTAACGTTTCTCAACAAGATAAGCTGCCAGTCCCAGATAAACAAGCAGAATTTTTTCCTAAATAAGTCTTCCTCATATATTAACAATCTCACCAGCTGTTATTCCTTCTTGAACTTGGCAGGATCATACAAAGGCAGTCACAAGGTCAGCCATCAGCTATATTTTTATTACACGTTTACGTTCTTTTTCTTAATCTAAGTTTGTAACCTCATTAAAAACTCTAATGATTATAGATAGTTATTACAAATAATTTCTTACTAGTCACAAATAATTTCTTATTAATCACAAATAAGAGGGATCTATGAAAATACATGCAAGCTGTACTGTTGACCACAATCAATCCACTAAAAGTCTTTACAGAAGTAAACAAAAGGACTCATTAGTGAGTTCATTCATCACTCTCCAAGAGGCCCTGAGGTTAATACTGTGGAACTGCCTTTCTTCACCTGGGTCTGTGTGTGCTACACCCTGTATGAGTCCATCTTCCTCCTTCAGTACAAACATGAATCCCATATATGGCTTTTAGAAACCTTTCTAAGTGCCTTCCAAAAAGAATAAGGTAGATTAAAATGGCTTATGAGAATTTTAACAAAACACAGAAATACAAGTTAATACAAAAAATAGGTACTATACCCTGAGGATATCACAGCTGTAGTTCAAATCTATTAGAATCATAGAATCATTTAGATTGGAAAATAAAGATCATCAAGTCCAGCTGTAAAGTCAGATTATGCATTTGGCTGTGCTTTTTAAAATCCTGAAGTTTCAATAAGGAATACCTCTTACACTTTTTACTGTTCTCCTAAAGAACAGCAGAAAGCTTAACTTGGTATGGATGACACGTGGTGTTGATTTCTTCAAAAATTTTTAGCATTCCTTGGCTGACTTCAACTACTTCTTTGGCTGAGAGCTCCTACCTCTGAAAATGGACTTATCAGAAGCCTGTCAGACCTTTATACAGAGATTCTCAGGCTTGATGAAAAATGTTTATTTCTTTAAACATGTAATGCTTTTGTTCCTGTAATTTCTATATGTCTTATTACTTTCATACTCAACAACAATTGCTAGAGAAAAAGCATATAAATAGGGGCTGATTTGACCAACAAACTGCAATATTTGAGGCTTACAATTTGCAACTCACAGCAACTCAGCTAACAAAAGCTGGTTTTTTTCAGACTATTTCCTGAAAACTTCCATATGGAGTCCTTACTCTCAGTGCAAGAGTTTGTCCACATAATAATAACACTGAAGAGAAAGTCTTCATTCTTTTTTTAGCCTGTCTTTGGACAGTTTTTGTCAATATTATTTTATGGAGACGAAGATCAGTTGTTCTAAGGATATGGAGACTAAAGACAGCAAAGTCTGCAATGCACTGGTGGAAAACTAGCAAAAATTAAAACTGCAATCTAGAGAACTAAAGACAGTGAATGCTAATCAAGTAATCTAGATTGATAAATCCATAAAGATCATAAACCTGACCTGATTTTACCAAGCTTCCCCTGTCTACATTGTTTCCTTCTTACTCTGTGAACTGAATTTCCACTGCTCTATTTGGAATCTTAGCTGTAGTAGAAGTACTGATAGAGGCATCCTTTGTTTATGTTATGCTAATTTAGTGGCTAGGAAGAAAGATTCACATGACCCATATAATAAATCCAAAATACTACAGATCTAAATTAAACTTTTCCTGATATTTTTCAGTATCTCTTGAAAGAAGGAGACGGTTAGTAAGATTAAGAGTTCTGTGCTGCTATGTCATGAGATTTTGCAGTTCTTTCTCCTGCAGGATTCCACAATGGGTATTTTTAACACTGTACTGAAGGAGAACTTAGTCCAAAAAATCAATAAATAAACTCACTGAGCAACAACAAGAATCCCTATTTTTAGTTTGGGCACAGGCTAAACATTAATATTTTGGTAAAGGAATTACAACAATTAAAAGAATAACAATCTCAGTACTACTTTGACATGGAATAGAGCACTCATTACTAATGAGTCATCAGAAACCAATAAAAAAGAATTTGCTCATGTATGAACTATTTTTCTCCGACATAACTCTTCCAAATTAATTGGTTTGATGCCTCATATATGGTAGCAATTAAAATCAGGGGTCACCAGGAAAATAGCTAATAGATTATGAGCAGTACAATGCTACACCTAATCCTGAAAGCTGAATGAGTGATATAAACAGTTCCAGGTAAAAGTTTATTGGGGCAGAGAACTCTGAAACATCAAGTTACCCTCCAGTAAAGCCAATTTCACACACCAATAGGCTCTTAATACTATTCCCACTTTATAATCCAAATCTACTAGTTTCTCGCCAATGCTGAGAAACATTTTTATATACTTACAATGCTTAAGGAGTACCAACATGATTGATTAAACTTAAATTGTGCCAAAATAAATAAAATATATTTGGTAATTGATTGTGCTTTCTTTTCTAATCAGCTTTTGAAAGGAAATTAAAGTTTCTTACGCAAAACAAATTCAGACTTTGTTTCTATATCTGCCCATCTCTCATTCCCTATCAACATGTAAATCTGTTGGCCCACTTTTACAAAACAGAAGACAGTGGTTTAAGTTTCTACAATGATTATGTTACTAGAAGCTCCATGAAAATTCAAAACTGGAAGGAGGACACCCAAACATACATCCCTGATGTGAAGGGGGACAAAAATTCAGAAGTTATGGACTGTGGCTGAAATCAGCCAACTGGCCAGGCAGCAGGCATCCGCACCCTGGCTAACCACAGCACACACTGCTGGTGGATGCCATGAGATGATGGAAAACTTCGGCTTACTTTTCTTGGAAAAGAGAGGGGAAAACATCAAAATCTGCAGGCAGTGAGGCTTTAATAAGTCTGCTACTCACAAAATAACTTGCTTATTCGTGTACTTGATAGTTCAAAAATGTTAGGGAGCTTTCTATTTAAATGTGAATGTTTATTACTAATGTATAGTAAACAAACAAATTGCTCCTAGAATAAGTGGACTTTAATGGGGTACATTCAGAACCATAGAAAAAGCCATTTTTAGTAGTAAGTAGGGAATTGTATTAGAGAAAGAAAGATGTTATTTTCCCAGAAACTAATTCTCCATCTCCTTGCCTCACTGCAGAGTGTCTGACTGTAACCTTTCCCACACCTCATTCTCCCTAGGTCCTTGCAACAATCTTAACAGAGAGTCTGACTGATCCTATTGTTTAACATGTAAATCTTTTGAGAGAAACACTACATCTGGCAGAAAAAGAAGTCTTTTATGTAGCAAGTTTGTTTGGTTATTAACATTATTACTATTATTATTACTCTTATAGCTGCTGCATGTTATTTAAGAGCTAAAAAAATAGTAATATAATTTCTAAGGAGATGGAAGAGCTGGAGGAGGACTGAAAATACTCAGCATATTGTATATTAGATTTTTTTTTCAAATTATACTATTTATTACGTGGCTATAATTTCAATATATGTGGAACTTCTATCTACTTACTTAGAATCCTGGAATTCATCTCTATGTTGCAATTCTGATTTATTGCCTTTCTTCCTTCCAAAATGCTGAGATTTTCTAGGAAGCTACCACCATCTCTCTAATGTTGTTCCAGTGCAATCATCCTCATTAAAAAAACCTGAGGATTTCTGACATAACTGCTAAACTTCTAAGATGTTGCTTGGGGTAAAGAAACAATTCCCTCATTGACTTTAACAAGATTAGTGAGTCTCCACTGCATGCAAAGCTTTGAAAATTTAGGTGGAACTGTTAAGCATTAATGACTACAATAGTTAGACTCAAATAAATAAAAACAATTGAACTAGTATTACCATAGTGCCTCACCAGAATTTTATTATAGTTTCTCATAAAATAAAGAATAATTCATCAAGAAATTTTATTTTGCCCTTCCTCCAAATATTCTTTTTTGATGTCTCCTGTCAAGCATGACAAATAATTCCCGCAGTAGTACTGTTTACTGTATTGGTACTTTAGAACTCAGTAAGCTCTTTTTTGTTTTCTGTAGTTTATAGATAATTACAAGTATTTTAGAGCTCTTATAAGCAATTGTTTAAGTATTTGCCATTGTGGTACTATAGTCAGTTCCAGAATATGTATACTTTTATATAAAGACGTAGAAACACATACTTCTTGAACTTTGAGGAGACAGATAAAAAAATAACAAGGGAAAAATGAATATTGGTGAACTGGTTCTGAAAATACAATATTTGCCTTAATGTTACAATGCATTTTAGCGATGGAAATGGGAAAACTGGTTGAGAAAGAGGAGTAATTTTTAGTGTGGTTTCAAAAAAAGGAATAATTTTTTTTTGTAAGTATAAATCAGAGGTGAAAAGTCACAGTGTACAAAAATTAACAAATAAACTGCAGCCTTTACCATGATAACTGAGGGAAGAAAGGACCACAGCCACAAGGAAGCCTGGAATCAGAGATTTTGTGCACAGTGGAATGTGAATTCTGCAGCGAAGTGCACACAACCAACTGTATCATGGAAGGGGGTAACGTGGACCCCAACACACAGAGCTAGGAAGGGAAGCATAAAAGCAGCACAAGTGTCCATCTTCTGTTCTGCTCATCCCTGTCTGCTCTTGTCCTGAACATTGGTCTCTAATAGCCCATCTGCAGACACTTCCCTAGAAACATGTAGCTATCTGCTAGAAGCCATCGGAAGTGGAAAACAGGAAGGTTCCTGTGATTTCTCAGTGGAAGAAGGATGTGTATTTAATTGAGGAAACCCCAACCATGGAAAGAGACCATGACTGCCATGCTGGTGTTTGCTTAGGTATCCACTCTCTGCTGAAAGTATCACAGGCTCCAAAGTGTTGCTCCTCCAGAAAGCTTTGCACAGAACAGAACTGACTCATCTGGGACACCAGATGGATCTGAGCAAGCACAGTTTCATGTGCCTCTGAATGATGGGGCTGTGAATTTCATGTGTGAAGCAGCTGGGAGAGAGTGCAATCAAAGTAAATGTTCTTGGTCAACTCCCCAGACATCTGGAAGCAGAAGAAAACTGCACATTGTGTTATCATCCAAATACATTCTGTGTCCTTTGTTTTCTGAGCTTTTCTAGTAAGGTACATTATTAACATCAGTTTTTAAAATACCTGTAGCACATGATACAAATAAAGTGCTTAAAGTCTGGAGTGCACAATGACAGGCAGTTAGAGAAGACAGTTTTGGGTGAGTAGCAAGAATGAATTTCACACTATTTCAGTGTTTCCGTATTCAATAATCATGGTTCCTATCCTGTAATTCACCACGAACCTCGACAAATACTTGGGGTGTTGACTAGTTGCCTCTGAGATTTACGGAGTGAATGATGGGATTCATGGGTTACATTGTGCTTCATGGTAAAAAATTTTTGTCAAATAGTCGCATTAAATTTGTAGATGGAACTAGCTGCACATTAGACTTAAAGGTTTTGACCCTGTGAAAACTTACCAAAGCAAACAACTTGCCTATTGATATAGGGGTGCATATTTCAGTTTCAGAGAGGTTAGTCATATAAGCAAAGTTGTGCATGCTTTTTTACATATATTAAGTTGGTTCATATTGTTACCTCAGTTATCTCTCTCTTCATGCAATGTATTTGTAATTCTTAAATAATCCTCCTGGTTATACAAGCAGAAAAAGAAGTCTCTTTAAACAATAAAGCTCTCAACATATATTTTTGTAATTCACCTAATTTTGAAGTAGCTGACTTCCTTCCTTCTCTTCTGGATTTGTCATTTAAATAAATAAACTAACAAACAGAAAGTATTGCTTCTGGACTTAAATTTTCTGTCATTTTTCATCTTGAGACAAATTTTTACAAATGAGTTAAAAGCTCCTCAAAGGTCTTCTAGCAAAAGTGCTGATGTAGTTGGGTAAGAGCTTTGGTAGGAGGATGCTCTAATTGGTGCAGATGGATAGCTACAAAACTGGCAGGTTAGCTCCACAGCAGTCACTAAAGAAAGGAATTTATATATAACCTATAGTGTTTCCTCCTGAGTTAGTTTTATTTTGACATTTATTTACATTTGCACTCATTTTGTTCCTCACTGACTATATTATTCCCCAAATAACCTTGTCATCATTCCTTATAGTTAAGCACTACTACCAAATTGCATTTGCTCAGCTTACATATTAAATGCAGTAGAATGTGTTACCACAGAAGAAGTACATGCCTCAGAATGTGACAACCTGAAAACATACAATTTTCTGTGTTAAAGTGCATTCAAAATCTGTGAAATGTTTCATTTTTTTCTTGCTAGGCAGCTAAATTTGCTCTATTTCTAGTCTGCCCTGGTCAGTTCTTGAGGTAATTTCTAAGCATTTAGCTCACAGTAAGATAAATGCTGTATTCTATGAAAAATAAGTTTATATTTTTAAGTTCAAAGTAGGTCATCTTGTCCTAATTAGGTGGTTATTCAAAATATTCTGAGGAAAAGTCAAACCTACACTAATAACACTTTTGAAATTGCACGGAAGACAAAGCAACTATGTTTTCATTTGGTCAAAAACGTATGTGGAAACAGTAGCTTCACTCTAGATTTTAATGCAAGCTCTGATGTCTAAGCATTATAAAAATTCCCAGTGTTTCAGTGCAAGATAGCTGAGTGAATCAAATCCATTTTAAATGAATAAAAATTACACTCCTTTCAATAGTATAAGAGCACCAAAGTTGCTGGACACCACTGGGCTCCTTAGGTCACTCATCACCCCACTTTTAGGCTGCTCATTCTCAGTCCTTCTCTACTGTGCTTCATGCCAGAAGGATGTGCCTGCTCCTGTCTGGTTATAAACTGCGATGCAGGAGCCTTTTAGGGCTTTATGGCATCTCTCAACCTTTTATGCTGACCCTCAGCAGCACACTGATTCCTCTGGATCTGGGTTAGGCTCACCAAAGGAAGCTCTGAGTGTCTCTGGGCAGTGCAAGCATTTGCTGCCACTAGCAGGGAAAAGAAGCTGTACTGAGACAGAACCAAGATGCAGAACTATGAGGTGTTGTGTTAATCCATGTACCTGTGTTACAAAAGGAAAACAACATTTCATATTAAATAGATACTAACATGTTTAATTTAAGGATGTGCTCTCCTTTTAGACAACACACTACTAGCTGTACCTATTTCTAGAACAGAGGCTCACCTGAACCTCAGCCACCTGCACTTATCCAGGATCCTAAATGTTATATATACACTATATTCATTAATAACAATATATCCATATACATTTTTATCATGATAGAGTTCTAAATTGAAACTTAACAGAATACATTTGCCATTTTCAAAAATGTTGTTCCTAATATCAGAATGGAAATTAATAAAGATAACTCCTTTCACTGATTCCACTGACCTTGGAGGTCTTTAGCAGATCAACAAGTTTTACTCTTTTAAGTCAATTAGTATTTTATTGAGCCACACAGAACTTCATAAGCACAGTGAACTGAGCTGTGCTAATGTATATCAATAGAAACTGACCCAGGCAGATACTGATCACAGAATACACATGTAGTCAAATAATAAATATCAGTAAGTCCTGGAAACTAAACAGAACCAAAACCACTGAATTTCTTAATAATTTGACTTATAATCTTCAATTATAATGCAACTACTATTAAAAAAAGCCCCAATTATTTTAATATATAACTGGTTTGTGTTGAATCAGATTTAAAACAATGCCCTTCAGACAATTTGGTAAGCTTGTGTGCTACAATGATCTTAGGGATATGGTTACTGGTTTGCCTTATGTATGGTATAAAAAGGAGTGCTTCTGAAAAGTTTAAGTTTTATATTTACTTAAATTATTTTTTTAAAAAGTTTATCAGGAAGAAGCGTACCTAAAAGCATTGTTTAATTAAAATTTATAATATGATTCCTTGAGGTTTCACTTAAAAGAGTGAAAAATCACCAAGCAGCTTTCACTTTTTGCATTTCCCACACAAATGGGGAAAAAAAAAAAAAATAAAAAAAATAAAGAAAAATCACAGTTTTTACTTCTCCACCTTGGCAGCCACAGGAGATGGAAACCAAGCCCTTGGGCCTGGTCAGGTATCCAACAGCACTTCTTATCCTGCAGTTTTTTTCTTAGTCCCCCTTCTAGCAGTAGATAAGGGCAAAGACTATCTGTATGCAATTACGAAGTTTGAGGATTTCTTACAATGACTTTGGTTTTATGCACCTTAGTTAAGGTACATGAGGCTAATGCAAAGATAATCGACTTCTTCTTTCTGTTGGACCCTTGACAAATGACTCTCACCTTTTCCTGCAGTTTATTAGCAACTCCAGTTTATACCTAGCAGATGCTACAAGAAACGTTTTAAATCTTTTTCTTAGCCAGAAGACTTGTTCTTTATTTTTTCTGCAATAGTTACTGTATTGCACTGCTCAGAAGGAGAAAAAGTTCCTGTTACTGCTTGAACATTTTATGCTGAACTACACACAATAGTTTTCAGTTTACTCACAGAAGGACTTCCTCAGGGTAGGAACTAATACAACACAGGTGAAGTGAGTCTATAAGGATTCGGGGTGTACATATTCATGTAGTCCTTGATATGGGATGTATGGTCAGATATCTCTGGCTAACAAAATGTTTGCTCTCATTTGACCTTCCATTTTATTAGGTCCATTTTCTTGGATTCCCTCATTAATACCACTGTTAGTAGTTATTTCCATTTAATGAGACAGGGACTCAAGAATTTCAGCTACATGCAAACCTTTCTCTTGAATTATGTGGCTGAATTATGTGGTTGGGCTTCAGTTTGAGAGAGAGTGACATCTTCACAACTATGTCCACATTTTCTGAAACTGCTTAAAATCAAGTATTAAATAACAAAATATTTACTAGTTTCTTCCTTTTTATTTTTTTTCCCTTCTCCACAGTGGTCCATATAAAAATTGACTGAATGTATCTTTCCTACTCTTTTTATTCCCAGTGTGACCACATTGCTCAGTTTAGGGTTAAGGTAATTTTACAAATGTTTATCAGTTCCAGTGTAAAAATAAATTGGACCAACTTGGTGTTTTCAGCTCTCAAAGTTCAAAAGTAAGAATTATAACCAGCTATGCTGGGAACCAGAGATTCAGTGAACTCTAAGCTTTTCTTCAGGCGAAGGAAGCTACACTCATGCTTGTCAAGGAGATTAACGAGAAATCTGATTGAGTCTGGAAGACTATTGCTGTAGTGGATTACAAGTTTGATCTTCTCTTTTTTCAGGGATAAACAACCTCAAGGGCTAGGACACTGGCACAGAAAATCAGATACCATCACTGGCTGTGAAGAAAAAGTGTGGCCATATGGCAGGCCCAATAAATGAAAGTAAATGAAAGTGAAGCAATCCATTCAATAAAAGTATGGTTACATACTGTTGTACACAATCGTTACTTTTATTTTTTTTATTTATAGATTAACATGTAACCTTTCTCCATCTCCTTTCTATCTTATTTATTCAGACTGCATATTATTTGGGAAAGGCAAATCTGGTATTAGGAGCATGCATTGGGTCCTAGAGCTATCATAGTGCAAATGTTTAAAATTGAGTCCTTGAATAATCAGATTAGAATAAACACAGGGAGAAAGATTTATAGCTGCTGGTAGAGTGTGGAATTTAAAACTGCATAGTACACTACATAATAAGAAGGGAAATTCAGGAGAATTTAGCAGTTGACAAAAGAGTTGTATCCTCTGGCTCTTTGATCTCAAGGACCACAAGAGTATTTAGAGAATACCTACCAAATAAAAACCTTACATAAAAAACCAGAGATTCTTATAACTGGTCATTTCCCTCTAGACTGCATATGTTATGAGTTCGTAAGCAGGCCATATCCCTCAATAAAAAACCAAAACCAACCAGTGATCCAAAAAAACCCAAACCACCACACACACACATATACACACACAAAAAGGCAATAATTATAAGCAAGATTTCAAAAGCTGTCAAAAAACAAATAACCTATATATATAGTATATATACTTACTAGCTAAAATAGGGCTACTTACCTAGCCTAGAATAGCACCCAAAAAGTAAATTACAGTAATACCAAAAAGCATAAATTTCAGTGATAGCACTTCTGCATTAAACATGGGTTTCTCACTTCTCAGTGAATGCTTCCTGAGTAAGTTCAAGGAAAGGATTCTGATGGTTTTAACTCTATCTTAAAGCAAGATGATCACTGAATCAGATAAACTATTAATCTGTTTAAAGCTTGTTACTCCTGTTCTGCCAAGACTGAGAAGCTTCACAGCAAAAAGCAGCCAGGATGCTTCCTGCCAAGAACCAGATATCTCATGCATGTTTCATAAATACGTTTCTCTACTGAAAACACAAGGATTAAGCAAATACTAGTTCAGTTTCCAAAAGCTTCCACTAATGATTTTTAAATAACTCCAAAAGAAATCTTGGCTCTATTTAAATCAACAGTAAATTCTCACTGCATTCAGCATGTCCAAGAATTTACCTCTAATTTTTAGCCACAATACAAACCCTTTTGGTTTTAAATGAAGGTAACAGTAAGTCATGCAAGTCCACTGAATATGATGATACCTATTTTTATTAAACTTGTCAAAGTTCTAAAAACACAAATAGATTACTTTTTACTATTAAGTACAGTCTCCTTAAAATCTGGATAGATTGAGTGTATACATTAAGTGTTCATAGTAAATATTAACTGAAAAAGCCAAGATTCCATGATAAACCTCTGCCATTTATAACATTGCCACACATTACAGTTTTATGTGAAATAGATCAGTTCTCAGGGAAACACCTTTTAAAGCAAGAAAACATTTCAACAAAATATAGCAATGCTATATCTAAAAGAGTGTTGATATAGAGTCCTCCTTTACTTAGGAAATGATCAGTGGAGTTGGAGAAGTAAATGCAAACACCAGCAAGGTTTGCTTTTCAAGCACGCTGGGATACCAACATGGAATATTAAAACATGCTAAGAAGTAGGCTTATTGCCTGATGTGCATTACGAGCATAATCACTGTTGTAGCACCTCACACACCTGGGAACCCAGTGGAGAGAAGATAATGAGAAATTTTCCTTTCCAGGCAGTAAAATGGTAAGAGAGCATTTCACAAACAACTCCTGGGTGACTGCAAAAGCCTCCGCTGCACTGTTGCTGCACAGATGTAAGCACAGCTGGAAGGGATGGAGGGCTGGCACAGGGCATCATTTGGTGGCCCGTTTCCAGCCCCAGTGACACGGAGCTCAGCCCTAGAAATCCTCCCTGCTGCCTGCCCAGCATGCCTGCCTCCCTTTTAAGAACTGACATCCCCATATAGATTCAGCTGCAAAAGGACACATGATGCTCATGAGGGAGAGAAGAGCATATACCATTTAAATGTTACAGGAGATAAGCGCTCTGTGGTGGCTGCATGCATGTCACCAGATTAATATGTAATATAGCACCTGAACTGCAACTATTAAAAAAATATTTCATGTGTGTATACTGTATCTATATATGACTTGTATTATGCATACATATGCATACATATGTGTAAATACTTCAGTAGAAAGTATTTTATACTCACAGCTATACAAAAATCACTTCTTTATACTGTACATTCTTCCTCCTGTTGGTATTTTTTAGTGCACACACACAAACCACCATGGCTTTTTTTTTTTCCACTCAAGAAAAAAATCATAGAAACAGCCTAAATCCTTTAGTTTTGCCCTTTAAAATCATTAAGTATGTTCTAGTCTGCATACATTCACAAGGCAGAGGGCAGTGCTGCACAGCAATAACTGAGGTAGCTCTTATCAAGCTGCCCTGGAGACCAGCAGCCGTGTCCTCCTGGTAGCGTTAGGTACCTCTGCTGGCCTGTGCAGACGCAGTGTGCTGTGCTCATGGGGCTAGACAGCTACTAGTGTGAAAAATAGGCTTGTTTGCCCAAAGTCATACTGCTGCACAGCACAGCATTTTGTTGAATAGGTTTCCTTAAGGCTTAGGGCATACTTGAAAGCAAACCGTATGGTCCTTTAACTGGCATTAGCCAGAACAGCCAAGCACACCTCTCACCAGAAATCAGAAGTTAATTTTTTTTCTCTGTTGGAAGTTGCATGAGCTAATTAGTCCAAAGAAAATTAATATATTCAATATTGCTTAAAAAGAGCAAAGGTTATTTGTCTTAGGAAATAGCTATAAAATCCAAAATCGTATGCATTCAACAGAATTAATGGAGTTAAAAGATTATGCAAAAACCATCTTGATAAAGTTAAATCTATTTGTATGCAGGTAAAAATAGTAAATATATAGACCAGCTCTAAAAGTCATTTTGGACACCTCAGAGTGGTAAAGTGGTTTTTGTGAACCATCTCTACCCAACTGAAAATTCATTTCTGAAGGGCAATGTTGATCTCATGCAAGGCAATCACAAAACTCCATTTGAATACAGTGACATGAAAATTTCACCACAGAAGTTTCTGTGCTTCTTTCTTCCTCCCTGGCCCTAAAATAGTCAATAGGCTCTTAATGCAAAGCCTGCTGTAGATCGTGGAGAACTCTCTTTTAACTTCAACAGATCTTGTATCAGTCCTTGTACACCATTACACAGAACTGGTTAGAAGCAAGTAACATGGTATGCCTCACAAGTCTGCAAAGATGATACCACTTCTTTTTCAGAAAGCTCAGGCTTCCATCAATGATCCTCAGTTTGTTGGTAGATATTTTTGTATCAAGGCAGTTTTCTACTGCAAATTCTACAAAGTTTTACTCCAATCACTTAACTTTCCTGCTTACTCAGAAAGTAGGTGTCACAACTGTAATGAGACACTGATGGGAAAAAGTGTGATTTCTTTTTAACACAAAAGTAGCCAATGATTCTGGCATGTCATGAAACAGCATAGCCTAACAGAAGGAAAGCTCCTGACAAGCAGAAGATAGATGAGTGAAGAGGATTTCTCAGGCTAGTAAGCAGAAAGCCTGCCTAGCTGAGGAAAGAAAGGATGAGAGAATAAAGATGAAGACAAGAAAAATGGAGACCATAGGCAACATATCTATACACATTTATATGTTGCTGTCACTGAGCTTTTTTTCATTTTCGATAAATGCAACATACAAACAAACAAAAAATCCATCCAATTTTCTATGTCAAAATTCATGTACAAAAACATTTCCCTGTGACAATAATTTGTAATGGAGGAATTCATTACGCTTCCACTGCACATTTTACATCCTCTGCTTTCCTACGCCTGAATGAGTAGGCCACTTGTTTCTGTCTCTCCATTCTCCTTGCTTTGGATGTGACGTATCTCTTTTTCTGGCATCTCAAAAAGCTCACTCTTCTTTCCCATAAAAGCCCTCTGCAATGTCTGAGAAATACAGCAAAATACATCCAAGTAGAATTTCAAATACACTACTGGACTGTTTATTTTGTGTTTGATGTGCACACAGGTAGATAATGGAAAATTAAGCTTCATCCTGAAGAGCTGTGCTGTTCCTGAAGCACATTGTTTATGCTCCATGTGAGCCGATGAATGCAGCTGCGTGACTCATTTGACTGCTGGGGCAAGCACCCAGGCTTCAGGATTAGGAGGTTTATTGTTATTATATGTACAATATAAATCATATCTACCTGCCTAACCACCACATGCTGCGCTCCGTGGTGAGACATTTCTTTAGCAAGATACTCTAAATCTGAGGATCCCGTTTTAACTTTTTCCATTGTCCTCTAGTCATTATTAGTTAAAGCACAGGTTATTAAATTGTAGAATTTGTAAAAACTCAACTAATCTTTACTCTAGCTACCAGGTCAGCTGTGAAAGTTTTTATTTGATATGGGAAACAGACAAGGTTTGAGTCATCATTTTTATCGTCACCATATAGATAGTGCGTGACAGTCTGGATCACCTTTAAATACGTAGCTGTTGTAGCCTGGGCCATTAGTCAACTCCTGACCTTGTCCTCCTTTGCCGGAGATTGATAAAAGCAAGACATTGCCAGGGCAATGGATAAAGAGCAGGTCAGGTGGTGGTTCTTCACTACCTGTCCATCCATCCATGCAAAAGAGTTCTTTCATATTTAGATGTTGTGCCACCAGCATAGAACAGCTCCTGGAAATTTTGTTTCTCCTTATTTTGAGGCGAGATATATTCAACTGTGTCCTTTGTTGCTTTGCATTACAGAAAAAGGGACAAGGCCCCGTCTCCGGTGCTGAATAACGATTTGCTTAACAACTTTGCCCAGTGATGCAGAGTTCCATTTACATACAAAAAAATAAAATTAGATTTAAGATGGAAGTTCTTCTGAAAACCTTTTCCTATTTGAAGGTATAAGATAAGTTTTGTGCAGGTACAGTAATGAAGGGTGAGATATAAAATACTATGATCTTAAACTAATATAATCAATTACTCACACTGAAATCATTAAGAGAAAGCATACACAATTAAAATGCATACAGTTCAGACATGATTCAGATATACATTTTACATTATTTGAATGTTTTAGAAAACTCCTGCACTAAAACCAAGAACTGTCTGTAATTGATGTAAAAACAGATTTGGCTCCATCTGCACATCTGCATATTCTGTCAAATGTATATTACCCTTTTTTTTTTTTTTTTTTTTCTGGAATAATTCCTGAACTTACTTGGGTTTTATAAAGGGAGGGGAAAGATATGATTTTCATATGCGGAAAACTGCTTCAGTGAACCCTGGTAATTTTAAGCACATTGTCTGTAATGCAGGGTTGAATTTTCCTCCCCTAAGCTTCCAAAACACTAGGAAGTTAAATCTGCTTGCCACATCATGAAGAACAACATCTGAAGCAAATTATCCCCTTAATACTCTATCAAAATCCCATAGACTATCATGAGATGCAAGTGATACTAGAGTAGGAAGTTTGAAATTGGGATGAAATTCCATTTTCTTCCTGTTGACAATGAATTCTGCTATTATCCTGCTCTCAGTTTAGGAAAAAAAAAATCAGGACAAAAAAGAAAATAAGTTATCAGTACTGAGTAAATCTTATTAGATTCAGCACCATTTTTAAACAGCTAGGACCAAAATCTTCATTGAGACGCACTTGTGCCACCCCATTAAATTCCAGCAGTGGCACCACTGGTAGAGAAAGAATGGCACTCAGATTTTTCACCATTAAGTAATCTGTTTTCATTACCTTCTCAGCAGTTTGTTTCATTTGCCTGCAGTAAGGAAACTAAAATTAGAAAACATTTCATGTTCATAGTTAGTTTGCTTCCAATGTGAAAAAACAAGTCCATAAATTTGTCTATTGGGTTATGCCTTGTGCAGTTCTACTAAAAAAGTCGCCTTTACATTTTAGTGATGAACTGTAAATGGCATAGTGCATTATTTTGTCCAAAGTAATTCAAACTAATGACCCTAGAAATACTGTTTGAGGTGTCTAAGTTATAAAGCATTGCCAATAGTCATAAATATTACCACCAGAATTTCTATTCTCCTTTATAATGTATGCATTGCCATGTGTTAATAAACTATTTTCTGATCATCTTCAGAACTTGCTGTCTCTTTAAGGAGTTCCACATGCCAGTCTTGTATCAGTTCTAGTAGCAAATGATTGTCAGATAAATGCTGATAGCAAACTATTAAAAGATTCAATGCATTGTTCTTGCCTTGACTTGCATACTTAAGCTCTCACTTGACATTACATAAAGTGATACTGATTCTTACTGAAATGAAAATAGAAAAAAAATTGAGCAAGTCAAAGTGTGGTGATCTTACAGGCTCTTCAGCTGGTAGCTCTGAGAATAATATTAGCTTAGAAAGTCTAAAAATTACTTTTTAGTTTCATTTACACAAAACTTTGAAAAAGAAGAAAAAAAACATAAAATATATTTCTGGTTTAGATAAATGTTACTCTGGATGCTAAAAAAACATTTGCTTCTCAAGAATGGCAGAAGTGTCTATTTTCTTGCATTGTACTTGCTCATGTCATTCTTACTATTATAGGAAAGTATTAAGACTTAACAACCATATTTTGAAATTATTGAAAAAATAAATAAATAAAGTTTATCCAAGCCGTCTGGCACCAGAATTAATACACATTTGGGAAACCTGCCATCATAGTGGCATCCAGAGACACTCTTAAGAAGCTTAGAGATCAGAGGAGGAGATGAAAAGATTTGAGCTTCATGGGAGCTTCTCATGACTAAACACTGATGCCAAGACCACTTCTAAGGAAAAGCGGATGGATCATGAAGTCATGAAAGCATGAAGTCAAACAACTTCTGGATTTTAAAACAGAGGACTGAAGAGTTAGATTTTCCATGAAGTAATATAAAAAAACTACTGTGGCAATGACACAAGTGAAGACCTTATTTTTGGAGTTCTCATAGACCTGCCGTGCTTCCTTTATCCTGCAGAAAGGATTTTCTAGCTCATACAGTTGCTTTCACATGAAGGCTTGCCAATGAGTAGAAACAATAACTTAGTGTGCACTTGCACATATCTAATTTTTTTCAATAACTCATTTTCTGTTCTAAATACCTTTTTAAAATTCCTGTAATGACTTTTCAATCTTTTTTTCTAACAAAGTATTACAGTCCACTCAGCATTAAACATACATTTCCTTAGTTTTAAAGGTCATTCAAGATTCACAAACCAAAATATCCTTAAAGGTAAAGCAGGGCTTGAATATAAATCTCAAAGATATTTCCTCAGATGACACGTGGCTAGAAATTCTATGCAAAATTTAAATCATTTTTTTAGTATCAGACACATCCTTCTAATTTCTTAGAGGCAGTTAGATATTCTATACTCATGAGAAGCTTTCCTTACTGCAGGCAAATAACATAAATCCTACTTACTATCTATACTAAAAATACAACCAAATGAAATACATTACAACATGCTGCAAGGAGTTTGTGTTCATGTGCAAAAAACTAGAGAAGCCAGTAATTCTTTCCACCCTAGGTGGGCAGAATTAATTTCAGATTTGATCACCCTGCTGCGTATCAGGATCACTGATAAGGAGGCGCAGAATAACTGCATTAACAGAAATCTGACAGTGGCAAGCACAATGCTGTATTGTAAAAATTACAGGCAAATCTTCTGTACGTGGCTCATTAACAAGACATGCAGGCCAGGCCTACAATGATTGTTCCAGAAAAATCTGGCACGAACTGGAATGCAGCAGCTGTATCCATCTTAGTCAGAACGTAAGACAGCAGAATGTAAGTCTCTTTCCAATAACACGGCACTTGCTGAAGCAAAATTACATGCTATAGTGTTAATGAAGGACCTCGGTTTACCTATAAATGATGAGATATAGTTGTTTCATAAAAGTTAATAGCCAAAGATGAACATTGCAAGCTAGAATCCTAAAAATCCAAACTGCAATCATTTCTTCATGTTGTCTTCAGAGAATACCATCTTTTGCCTTCATGAAGAAGAAAAAGGTAGAAGATGGCTTTAAATAAACAGCTTTAAAGAAGATTGTTGAATATTTTAATACATATTTAACTGTCAAGCTGGAAATGGTTCTCTTTCAGAAACAGAACACTACAAAAATGCTAAGAAATGTAGTGGGTACTGATATACCACTACTAACCAGTTATAAACTAGGGCCAAGCATGTGCTTTGGTTTTACATGGAATAAATGGTTCCTCTGTCCCCTGAGGAAAACTCACAGTAGAAAAAGGTAAGCAGGAATTTTATGTCTTGCAGGACTGGAATTTTAAGAATAAAAACAATATATGAAATAACAAAAAAAAAGGAACCAGGGACTAAATGCATTTGTATGTTTACAAACAAAGAAACAAACCCAACAACAACAAAACCATACACACACATACACACACACACAAAAGGACACATGAAAAACCACAGACCACTGAGGAAATAGTAACAGATCACAGAACTGAATTACTAGGACAGATGTATCAACCAATAAGTTATAAAATATCAAAAATTACGGAACTTTTCTCTCAGGCATTTGAGGAACACACATTGTAATACTACCAATGAAATTGGTAAATTTTAATGCTTTTATGTCCCAAAGCTGAAGATTTAAGCAAGTGTTTAATTTCTGCCCACTGAATAATTTAAGACAGACTTACAGTAGGTAGTGTGGCTTTAAGTCTCTCTAGATGTGAGGGTTCGACCATAAGAAAAACATCACACTGTACAGAGCCAGAAAATAGCATATTATGCTTGTATGAAGAGAATGTGTTATTGGTTGAAGGGGTAATCCACAGAAAATACACAGCATTCTTCATTTGACTCAGTTTCTTTTTGGAAATAATGTAATATTTTTCAATTACTGACTACTTTGAGCATCAAAGATTAATGAAGAAACGGTAACTTATTGTCTGTAACCATTGAAAACAGCACAGAAGCATACCCTCAAAAAGAAAAAGAAGGAAGTGTCCGCTCAGGATAATGGTCTCTGGAACAAAATGTTACCATCTCAACTTAAAAGACTTTCAGCTCTCTGTATTTTTAGTAGCAAGTATGCTGCTACAGGTAAAGTAGCATTGAACACATTTCTTTTTTGTTTTCTAGTCAATCCATATTTAAAGATTCAAATAGCTTAAGCACTTGTTAAATATATTTTAAAATATGTCAGGGGCAGACTATTTACTTCATCTTAAGTGCCTTTATTAAGAAAAACATGCATCTATACCCTCTTTAGCTGTGACCAAAGGGAATACCCTTGTCTCACCTTGCTAAGAATCAGGTTTACTTCCTAGGTATTGGTCTTTATGTCCAGAAAAAGTGATCTGCATTTAGAGACCACAGTAACATCAGTAAAATCCAAAGTACTACCAACCAGTAAGTTATTGGAACACTTCTGCTTTTTACACAACATACTTTTTAAACTGAAGAACGAAAAGTGTTGCAATAGAATGTTCTAATTCCTAAAAATATTTGGATTCCGATAGCAACCAGAGTCCCTAAGGATGCTTATAGACTTTGCTCACCACTGTAAACATCTCTCTCATAACATTCGTTTTCTTCTTCAGGCTCTTAAAGAGCCTCTCAAACACACAAGTGAAAACTGCAAGTAAATCCACCATTTTGGTATGCAATGAAGATAATTGCTACCAAACCCAATTGACCTCTAAGATTATTCTGTGTAAAATGTGAAGTCCTTGCAAATATATTTTTTTAAGTCATTACTACAGCATAGTTTTTCTTCTCTAGTAAAAGTTCTTGCCACTCAGGTTATTTGAATCTATACTTATTATTTGCAACAGCAGCTCTGGTTCTGTACATTCTGAGAGTCCACTTTAAGTGAAGTGAAATGTGTAAGGATGGGAACAGCTGTGCTCAGTCAGATAGTCCAGAATTATATGCCTTAGCCAGGGAAATACCAGATGTTCACAAAAAAGAACAAAGAGCCCACCGTAACTTACAGACTTGCAAAAATATTTTGGTTTTGTATTCCCATAGCAAGACTCAGCCAAGTACTGAAGTATGAGAATTTGCCCTTGGTGAAAGATATTTTTCCTTTTACATGAAAATCTACTTAATTTTCGAATCCTGCACCCTGTTCTGCTGTGTGCTTCCCTTCTTTAAAAGTGTGATCCACAGGAAAACTTGAATATGTCCCTAGAATTTTATTTTTTAAATACTTAAGATTGTCTTCTTGTTTACTAACAAAAAAAATACAGAAACCTTTTGCAGAGAGCTTGGACTTTTTTTTTTTTCCTTCCCTCCAGTAACATATGGCAACATCTGTTGCTTCCTTGTTGGACAATGATTTGTTAGCATTGACTTGTCTCTTACCAAAATTTCTTAAAGTAGCCAAATAGAAATATTCAGGTGCAATTAAAAAAACCAACCACAAACATAAAAATGTAAATGTGTGCTTTCAAGTTCTTGTAGTTTGATATATTGCATGAACATGCAATTATTTCTCTAGAGTCAAGAGGCTGAGTATAAAGCCCATCAAGACAACTTTTATTTCTTGTTGAGGAAACACGAATTGGCTTTTGCTTACTATTTGACTTATCATACAACAAACTGTTAATAAAAGGATATTCTCATTTAGCAAAATTAAAGAGTAGACACTCCAAGTTTCAGGCATTTATTAAGCCTCTTCAGAACACTCAGAACTCAGAACATGACCAAGTGCAGCATGAGGCAAGTTTGATTATTTCCTGGATGCTTATGTGTGACAACTGTGCGGACGGCTTCCGGAAGACCTTTCTGTGCAGCTTACAGAGATGAGCGTGTTGTTTAGAAGTCAGGGCGGTCCTTTTTCAGTTTACTGTAGTCTACGTTAACCGAGTAGAACTAGGGGGGAAAAAAACGAGTAAGAATCTTGACTGTCCATTTTCCATGGTATTTACTAAAACACACACATTATTTAAACTCAGGAAACTGAAATCATAGTTTGAGTCTGTACACTAGACAATAATAAATAAAGAGTCTGAAGAGCAACAACTTTATGTTATCTTCATTCTGCATAAACTATTAGAACCTCTGCATTTAAAATGAGGCAGTGCTCATGTCTACAACCAGAGAAAACCCACAGTGTTTCTTCTTTGATTCACAGAATTAAGAGTCCATTCACATGAAGCTCTTACAGTACTGCTGAATTTATCCTTTTTGCCCCAAATCCATGTGCTCCTGTACACAGAGGGCAACAGCTAGCTTACCAAGTGGCACAAAAGCATGGTGTATATGAAGAGTGTCACAAAGGAACATTCAGAACAGTGCTGCAAAAGCTAAGTTTGGTTTAAGTAGCTGTGTCTATAAATGCAAGGTATGACAAAGAGGAAGGAGAGTAAGAATAGATCCTTTCACACTCCCAGTTTACATTAATAAAGTTGAATTGTATTACAAGCAATTCAAAACAGCCTAAATAGTCCCTGAGAACAATGAACTTAGACTAAAAGCATATTTTGGTATCCCAGCCTGACTTGACATAAAGCAAATATTTATCTATTAGCTTGATTACGTTTAGTTATGCCCATTTTTTTTAACTTTCTCAGAGAAAAGAAAACAGCCTACAGCACATTCCAACTACAACAAATTGCAACTCCTACAGTAATGATCACAAGTCTTTGACTTTTTTTCTTTGGGAAGACTGAGGAAATTGACATGACAAAGCAGTATACAAAAAAAAAAAATCATCAAAATCTAAGATTTTTTTATAGAAGAGCTTTTTACTAAACAGAGTAGAGTATCTGCCTTTCCATTTCCCACAGTGCAGATTTGGAAAAACAGCCCCAGTGATACACACCCCCAAATATGGTAAAGCCTGAGGTTGTGTTTGCATGCTAAGACAGAAGGGGAATGCTACACAAGGCATGCACTCTTTTAAAGAATTCGTGCTGCACAGTGTGCTGAATTTTCCTCTTTTAGATATTTAAGAAAGGGCAACATTCCAGAAGCAGCAATGAAAACAAAGTATTATGTTCTTCCTGGACCTTTAAGGGAACTACAACATATTTTATTTTTGGAGTGTGGTTTTTTTGCTTATTTCAATTATTAGAATAGTAAGATATGGTACTAAACAGACACTAGTTTTGAAAAACATAGCGGGTTTGCTTTTTTAGTAGTTTGAGGATAATCTTAAAATATTTTTAACTGGAATCTACTGAAATACTGTTTCAATAAAACTTCATATTTGTGTAAACTACCAATTGTTTTACACATTTTTGCATGCTTCCTCATTAGTTCAATGAAATAACTTGAATAGTACTTAAAGAGTATTTCAATTGCTTCCAGTTACTTACAGACAATTGTTTTGTTTTCAAACAACCACCAGTAAAACTGAATTAGTGTTTATGTTAAACACTAACATTTTCTGCTTTGCTTCTCCTAAGTCCAATAGTTCAGAGGTTAGAAAGCTTTAGTGGAGAACTTAGACGTTTATGTCCTTCTCCCTGTAGTTTATTTCCAAGTATTATGAGCTAGTATGTTCCTTCTCTCACATACAATTCCTCTTTTTCCTACAGTGCAATACATATAACTGCTTCTGTATAGATTCCTTTCACCTCGTTATCAACCAGCTCAGGAAAGTCTAAAATACCAAACCCAGCTCTCTCTGCTCTGAGTTAAGAGAGAATGGCAGAGAAAATACACCACTCATTCAGCTACTGTCCAATATCCTAAACATTCTAAAGCAGCAGGCAATACCTTTGACACTATGATTCCTAAACATTTGTAATTTTTATTTTACCTTGTACTGGTCAGTGGGAGACAGTTTGTTCCAAGGTTCTGGATTGTTTTTCTTGTCCCAGCTGTTGAGAGAAATGCAAGATGTAAGAAAGTATTAAGAGAATCACACTACCTCCAAAATAAATAAAATTTATATGTGTGCTGTGGTTATTAGGCCATGAAGAGTCACCCATTCAGGCAAGTTTCCACAGAAAAAGGCACAGTCCTTTGTCAGCAGTCTGTAAGTATCAAACAGTAAACAAACAATATCCCAATCAAGGAAATCTCCACGCACTCTCACGCATAGTGATATTGCAACAAGACATTAAGGTCTCCAGAAGCATAAAAACCAAGGCAGTAAGGTTTACTTCAATATATGTATCAAGACAACTGTGTGCTGTAAATTATTCTATACATACCAGACATCAGGGTTAACTGTTGCCAAACGCAAGAGATACAGGCCTGCACCAACACCTCCAGATCCAATGATCAAAAACAGAGGGATCAACTAGAATAAAAACAATGAAATTAAATGATATGCCACAACATAACAAAATAGTATTATTACATCGCAATCCTAACTACAGTAACGACAAACCAAATAACAAGCTCACACACTTTGAGCCATGACGCACGGCCCTCTAAAACCCTGACATCAGCTCCCTGTGCTGACATCCCTGGGGTCAGAGATGAACTAGTGGCTATGAAGATGCAGACATGAAAAAAATACTGCCAGAAGCAGAACAACCCAATGTCCCAGAACAGCATGTTTCTGAGAAACACACATCAGTCACTCTAATGCCCAGAACAGTCCCTACTATCTGTATCCCCACGATAAAGCAGGAAAATGGGGGTGGGAGGTGTAGGGAAGGAGATGAGCACGACGATGGGAAGAGCCGCTTCCAGCCTCGCTGCTGCAGCACAAAAGGTCCGCACATCCTAAAGGAAAAGCGGATCTGGCCGTGCCTCAACGATGTGCCCTGACCTGCTCGCAGGCCGCCAGCCCGGCCCACTCGAGAAGGAAAGGACACGGAAGAGCGAGGCGGGGGCGACCGGCGGGGCCGGGGGCACCAACCGCCATCAACGGAGGGCGCAGGGCGGGGGCCCGCCGGGCCCAGGCTCCGCAGCCCCCGCTCCGCAGCCCCCGCGCCAGCGGGTACTCACGCTGGGGTGCTTCTTGGCGTGGGTGACGATGAGGCGGAACATGGCGGCAGCGGGCGCAGGCGAAGGTCTCAGGGTCCCCCAGGCTCCGGTCCCGTCCTGTAGCCGCCGAGGCCCAATGTCACCCGAGGCCCCCGGCGCGGCAGGTGCCCAACGCCGCAGCCCGGATGTAGCAGGTCCGGCGTTTGCCTGTTCGCTCTCCGCCGCGCCTCGCCGTTGGCCGGCGCCCCGTACCGACAGCGCCGAGCGCCCCAGCCCTCACAGCTTCAGAGTTAGCGCGGCCCCCAGCCGGCCGGGCCGTGAGCGACGCTCGGGGAGCAGGCACCTGCCCGGGCACCCCGAGCCCCCTCCGCAGGGGCGCGCCGGGCAGGCGCCAACGCCGCTTGGCCCCGCCCCGCCTGGCGCTGGAGTGGAGCGGGCAGCGCCTGCGCTCGGGGCAGCGGGGGTGGCGGGGCCCGGGGAGCCGCTGCCGCGGGTTTCTTGTCACCGCCTCGCAGCTGCTCCCGCGCAGACGGGGCCGGGAGCCGCCGGAGCCCCCTCGGTGAGCACCTGTCACGTACCGGGGCTGCCCTGGATGTGTGCGGCGGCGTGCGGGTGCACAGACCGACACCCGCGTTCATCTTGTTTTCGGCGAGGGGAACCTCACGTTACCCGGGTTAAAGGTTCGAGGAGTTAGGGTTTCGTTTTCTTGAAACTCACAATGAAACTGCCAAACTAATTGTGCTGCTACAATAAAGGTAGTGCAAGTTAGGTGTATACACAGCGTTGAGAGAAACCTGAAATATTGTGTCCAGTTCTGGGCCCCTCAGTTCCAGAAGGACAGGAAACTGCTGGAGAGAGGCCAGCGCAGGGCAACGAAGATGATTAAGGGAGTGGAGCATCTCCCGTATGAGGAAAGGCTGAGGGAGCTGGGTCTCTTTAGTTTGGAGAAGAGGAGACTGAGGGGTGACCTTATTAATGTTTACAGATATATAAAGGGTGAGTGTCACAAGGACAGAGCCAGGCTCTTCTTGGTGACAACCAACGGTGGGACAAGGGGTAATGGGTTCAAACTGGTACACAAGAGGTTCCACTTAAATTTGAGAAGAAACTTCTTCTCAGTAAGGGTATCAGAACATTGGAACAGGCTGCCCAGGGAGGTTGTGGAGTCTCCTACTCTGGAGACATTCAAATCCCACCTGGACACGTTCCTTTGTAACCTCATCTAGGTGTTCCTGCTCCAGCAGGGGGATTGGACTAGATGATCTTTTGAGATCCCTTCCAATCCCTAACATTCTGTGATTTTTTATGTGTAACATACAAATGATTCACAAAAAATATTTTTGGCCCAGAGTGTGAAATGTTACATATTTTTGCCAAGGTTGGGTTGGATTTCATTATTTTCTCTGTTAGGTAATTATAAATAAGCAGTGGAGCTCCTTAATGTATAATACTAAGTCCTTTCCTAGTGTAGTCTCCCTTGCCTTATATCTTACTTTATACAGAATTGGGAACCTAGTGCCTCTTTTTGGGTAGGATCACCAGCCACTTTGATGTATGATTTCTTATACAAAAAAGCGATGCAAAAGGTAATTTTATTTGCACTCAGTCATTAAGAAACTCAACTTTAGGTAGAGGGAATATCAGCACGCTGCGAACCTAAGACAAGAATCCTGTTCCCAGGTTAAGAGCAGAGTAACTTTACATGAATGCTTATATTTTGTGTGGATACATGTCAAAGTAAATTTTTGAAGTAAAATATAACTAAATGGCAGAGAATATATGTTTTAAGCAAACTGACGTCTTTTATTTCACGTTCTAGTTCCATAGGCTGTCTTCTCATCTCCCTCATTTGCTTCAGAATTGACAAACAGGAGCATAGTTGGGTGTATTCCAAGATCCTGTTAATTGTTTCATTATACATTGTGTCGTAGGGACAGCATTTTTTCATTTTTTTCCAAATGAAGAGAGCAATTTGTCCATGCAGTTAAAAGTATAGAAAATAATAGTATCATTGCTATTTCCTTTATAAGAGAGAAACACCTGAAACCTCCAAGAGTAACTTGGAAGGTTACACTGCTCACCCTCTAGTAGAGCAGTTGAACTTTTCACCATATACTTGGATCACAGGAAACACGAGTTGCCGCAGCAGCTGCAGGATGACCAGGAGGAGGCCACAGGGTGGATGGATAAACAGTAACCAGGTGCGGCTGCTCAGCAAAATTCACCTCAGATTGGAACACTCTGCTTTCTTCTGCACAGCAGATGTAAGCGGCTGAAATTCAGAGACTTTGAGTAGCCTATTTCTACATTACTAAGGGAAGACTGTCAGGACACATTGTTTCTACTAGGCAAGTCATGGGCACCTATTTTTAAGAAATACATCATGGGTTTTTTATGCTTTTCAGTATTCATTTTTAATGATTTATACTTTTGTTGGTTTCTTGGACTTTTATGAATTTAAACAGAGGCATAGGACCTGATTTGCAAAATTTTTCAAGCATCTTATGAGGTTTCATAAATTTTTCTAAAAATATTTTCATAAATTTAACATCAGCTTTTATTGCCTGTATGGCTCAGCTCTTTCATTGTTCATATACATGTCTTATTATTTATGTTACTTGGACTTTTGTGTATGTTAATGAATTTCACAGACATAAAAAGAGTGAAAACAAACAGAAAACAGATTTTTTTTTTGTTATAATTTTAGAAATTGTGAGTTAATGTTCTTAAAGTACACCTAGTGCTACAAATGCAATCTCTCAGTTGCTTGGCTTGGTGAAATTCTGAGTAAACTCAAGCCACCTCACGGTGTTTTGATGGTGGATCTCTGTGTCCTAGAAATACCTACTTGGCTGCCATGTGTGTGTGCTTGAACTACACTGTAGTTATTTCAAATGTATATGTTAATTTGTAGTAATGCTTTCAGTATGTTGGCCATACTTCAAGACTAACAATTTTCTATTACTCATCAAGAATCCATCCACTCCCTTAAAAAGGGTGAACACCAGATAAAGGTAGAGAATTTTATCACTATTCTACCTGTCGCTTAGCTACTCAAGCTGAAAGTAAACACATTTATTTCCTCTTAAAATTTGGTGTCTTTGTGTTTACACCTGACAATTTATGATGCTTTAGTTAGACTGGTCACTTAGTTTATTCGGATAAAGTTATTTTTGTGCAGGTTTCTGCTTTTTAAATAAGTGAATCCATAAATCCTTCAGTTATTTTGGCAAGGTTTTGTGATAAACTGGTCCATTAAGAACTAAGGGGCTAGATTTGCAGTAGGTGCTAAGCATTGCTGAAAATCAAGTCCTCAGGTTATTCTGGTGCTTTATCATTTTTTTTTTTTCTCTTTTCATTTTGTTCTCCTGTACAGCCTCACCTCATGCCTTCTGTCTCTCACTTGTCCTTCTTTGATTGCTATAATATCCTGTTTCTATCTTTAGGCTTATTTGGGCTTTTGGTTTCAGAAACTTTCTTTTATTCCAAATTTTTTGTTTCATATTTGGTGACCTTCCTGTTTCTAAAGCCTTCCTTCCCTAAACCTTCCCTATTATTATTAATCACAAAGCCACATATTTCTACTCTGTTTAACAGTTATGGTGCGCTTCTGTTTTATTGTTGTTGTTTTTTTTTAATATTAGAAGCAATTGATTTTAGCCACAGATAAAATCATGTCTCATCTCCAGAAGAACAGGAATATGAAGACATAATAAAATCAGAGGTTATTTGAAGAATCGCACTCCTAAGGTTGACAGAATCAGTTGTTTTTTAAAAAAAGCAACAGAGACATAATTATAGTCACTTTGAAGTTACATATTTTAATTGGAGTAAAATAGGAAAGACTACTAGATTCTTGAGATGTTCCAATTGGTCATAGACCAAGAAACTAAACTCATAGTGAATTGTCGTATTTCATCAAGGACATTTCTCTATTAATCAGAACTATGTATAAACAGAGGATTTCCTTTAGGACATACAGTTTCAGTTAAAAGGCATAGACTTTTAAAAGTAGTTCTTAGCAGACAAAAGGAATTCTAGGAGACCAAAAATGTATTTAAAAAGTAAAAATTTAAATGTAAACCCTGAATTACATGCAACAAATACACAGGGACCTTTGTGATGATTTTTCGTGTGCATGGTTTGTTGTTTGGGGTTTTTGGTTTTTTTTTTGGTCTGTTTTTTTGTTTTGTTGTCATTGTTTGGTGTTTGGTTTTTGTTTGTGATTTTTTTGTGTGTTCTTTTTCCCATTTGTGTGTCAGTTTCCTGTTTTAAGTCCTCCTATTCCTTTCTCTGCAGTTAGTGGGGAGCAAGAGCAGAACAGGGTGTATGTACGCACCCTCAGCCAAACCCATGTGGAGGAGTCTGTTTACATCTTTCTGAAAATCCGACTTTTGTTTGGTTTTAACACTGTAAAATGGAGTGGCAGCATATTCTGTTCTTGCATCCCTGGTCTAAGGGCAGTAAGGGATCTTGGGGGACTGAGGTGGATGTGTAGGGGCAGTAACATAGCACCTTGTGATAAAATCTTCCTGTGAGTGTAAACATCATCAATATTATAACAGATCTGAAAAAAAAGCCTAAGCATTTCAGTGTGTTGCAGTTGGTTAAGTCAAATGTTATGTTTGCAAACAAAAAAATTTGAAAGAAAAAATTACAGCTATAGAGCAGATTTTTTTTTTTAAACTGCAACAAAAATATGTGTAGCATTTAAGAGAACTATGATGAAAGGAAAACAGCTTCTGGAAATCTTGTATACTAACAAAACACAAAGGCAATAACAGAAGAAATGAGTAACAGTTGGTATTGAAATATATGGTACAGAAATATTCTACATCTCTCACTTTTGTCCATCAAAAGTACAGTTTAAGAAAGCTTGTCTCCATATATCTAACTAAAAATGCACAATAATATTAGCATTATAAATAGATTATTATTTTATTTTTAAAAATACCCAATTTCAGTTTAAACAAGTTTATATAAAGACATGTTATGCAGCATAACCGCATAGCATCCGTATAAGCAAAATTTCTCTTAAGTAGGGGTGCTAGAGATCTGGAAAAGAAAAAAACTTGGTGACTGTATTTCTATATTCTATTACTAAGGGAAGAATAGTTTCTTAGAGTTTGTAATCTGCTCAGCAAGTCAAGGATAATACTCTATTCATATTAAGACAGAAAAACTTTTTTTTAGTTGACTTGGATTTATGGACATAACTTATGATTATTCGTTTATATTACAAATTGTGTCCTGTATTTTTACAGTGCAATTTGTAAACCTAAAGATATTAGCCCTAATGTACAAAACTCCTGTTGCATTACACTTTTATTAAGTGTAGAGCTATATAAACTGCTGTGGTAGTTATAATTACTTTAAAGCAAGTAAATCCTTACTTTTAAGAACTTGCTTCAAAATAAAGGCTTTTATTTTAAATGAAAATAAATACACTCTTTATATGAATATGTGCAATTTAGCAAAAGTGAGATTACCAGTAATAAAATGAAGCAAGGATTTCTTTAATCTTTCTTTCCTGAATTTCAGCATCTTCTGGCAAAATGTGGATATATTTACAAGAATTTAAACTGTTGTCCTTGAACACAATTTTTATAAAATCCTAGTTCCTCAGCTGTCATAAATGGTTATTAGTGAAACTGCATAAAAAATCTAGAGGCAAGTTCTTTGTTTGTCCATACAGAGTACAAAAAGAAGAACTGGGCAGGACATTGGAAACATTCAAATCCAGGCTGGATGAAACTCTGAGCAACCTGATCTGGTTGAAGATGTCCCTGCTCATGGCAGGGGGGTTGGACTAGATGACCTTTGAAAGTCCCTTCCAACCCAAACCATTCTGTGATTCTATTTCTTAGCATAAAAATGCTCTTATTCATTCCTTCCATAGAAGACCTACTAAAGTGTATATTTCGCGGAGAACCAGGTGGCTACAGGGGTTGTTCATAATGGAATATTGACTTTTTTTACGTGTCAGTTAACAGTCTGAAATCTGGCTCAATTCAATTTCTTTAGAGATTTTGGAGCAGCGTGGGCTGACAGTGGGAAGCACCTCAGGTAACAGATCCTGCAGGAGCAAACAGGCTATCGCATCTGTCACCAGCAAGAGTTTTTCTTAGCCTGCTGAAAATAAAACATTTCAGCTGAAAGACTTCAGTAGTTATGGCAGAAAAACAGAAATAGAGATGTGTAAGAGTAATAAGACATTCCAGAATACATGAAAATATTCAGGTTTTAAATACCAGCATTTATAAAATGCATATATATTTTTTAAATGTAATATCATTCCATAACTATTAGGAACAGAAAGCAAGAAAGAGAATGACATGGCAAAGGGAGAAGAGCTGAGAATCAAATACATAAAAAAAACTCAGTTGTGGTCCCTGCTTACTCTATAGGTTCAAGAGAGTAAATGAAACAGCTGGTCTTTGTGTTCAAAATATATTTTGTTTTAAATTATATAATTTGCCAAATGTTAGGATGCAGACGTACAGGCCCCACAAAGCTTGCCCCCACCTGGAAGGCTTGAACTTGACCAGAAGGACCACAAGAAGTTATTGGAACGATTCCCCTGAAAACTATACTGATTCAGCACCCTTTTGCAGGTAATATCTTTCCTGTGATTGCATCCATAGATGCTATTTCCCTGTAAGATGCTCTTGTGTTTAATTTGAAAAACTATCTGGACTCTATAAATAAAATATAAATTCAATGGCTTGATAGAAAGTCAAAATTTCACTAAAAATATAAACAGGACTGGTACCTGGAACTGTTTATAACTAGGTGCTGCTTCAGATATAACAACTTGTGAGAGACAAAAGTCCTCCTGTTTCTGATGCCTCTAATTGTCTTAAGGCTTTTGATCTTTCATCTTGAGACAGGAGGTTAAAGGATGCTTTTGAGTTTCAGCTATGGAGAAGGGAGAAGCGCACTTGAAATATGCTTCCAGGAGCATTCTATGCTGTTTCTTTTACATACGCTGGTGAAGATATAGAAATCCGTACATGTTCTCTGCTCTGATGTACAAAATTTAACTGAGCCTTTGATTAATCTTTTGTCTGCTGATAGTTTTACCCAAGTTTACTGAAATCTCAGCTGCATTTTTTTTATTCCTGGAATCTACACTGACTGAGACCAGTAATGGATTTCCAGGGCTGGCATGACAGACAGGCTTATGCTACCAAAACCTATTATATTTCAACAGCTCTTGGCTAATTATTTCTAAAAAAATCTGATAGAAGTTTGCCCTATGAATAAAGTTTTTCTCCTTTACCAGAAAATAATAATTTGGTATTGACAGCACTTTCCAGGACATATTGCTGCTTAGCAGAGACTGATGCAGCTGCCACAGGAGTGACTCAAGCAGACAGTCTGGGAACAGAGCAAGCTGCATATAGGCAGCTTCTGAAATGTAAAAAAAAAAAAGTACAATTGACTGTGCAACAGCTGTAGGGAATAATATATGAGGCCTCATGTTCACTGTGTATTCCAAACATAAAGAGAACAATATAATATTAACAAAGAAACATGAAAACAGCATGTGTTTACAAAGGATAGTCTTAGTGCTGTGGTATTATCTGCACAAGCTGTGTCAACAAAGGATTACACAGTTAAAAAAACATAAATAGATTTTGTATTCTAATTTATTTTTCTGATTTTTTTTTTCTATAATGGAGAATATTTTAATGGAAACAATCTATGGAAAGAATAAGGCTTCCAAATCTAACCGTTTCAATAAGCCAAAACTTGTTCTCATTTAAGACGGTGATAGAGCCTTTAGAGGACAGGATTAGACATAATTCTGATCAAGCTATTTTCCAGAAACCTAGGCTAGAGAAAATCTCATTTGTCTTCCAGTAACATGAGTCATATTCTTTTGGTTTCTTTATGGAAAAGGTAAAGAGGGATTCTTGCGATTTATGAACAAGAGGCAGATACTGCTATTTTGGAAGTAAGAATGTTATTCATGTAGTTTCCAGAGAGAACATCATTTGCCTCTCTGCTGTAGTTTTTAGAGGAAGGTTAATGTTTGCAAAGTAGGAAAGTCTACTGAATAGAAATTGCAAAAGAATGTTTTGCAGGAGGTTTAGAAATCCACAATGTTTTATGCATTGCAGCAAGAAGAGACACGTCAATCCAGTTGTTAATACTAGGTGACAGAACTATTATTGATTACTTTAGGAGTCTTTGAATTATATTGCAGATCCTGACACTGTTGGGTAACACACCACCATCTGAAAAGCATGAATGTGGAATGTGTTTTGCTTTTACCTCAGTGAATGACAGTGCTGGTGGCGGGGGCAATACCTTTCACAAACCTTGAGAACTGCAAAAGTTGGGGGATTAGTTTAAGCAAGTCTACCTTCTGAAATCAGTAGGAAGATAGAGGTGGCTCGCAGGGGCAACCTAAAGTAGAGCTAGAAAAAATCACTCAGGGTGTCATCCTTGGCCCCTGCCAAAATCACTGGAGATACAGGCTGGTGCACAGGTGGATTTCAGTTGCATTTCAGATGTTACTGGATAAACCTCATGCTTTCATTACCCTGCAGAGCAAAACCAAGATACCTGCAGTATCCTGGTATGAACCTGGTAAGACCTGGACACTTTGTGCTGAACATCTACAATATCTGTTTCTTTATATTCTCCCATGGTTCATTCTGTGAAAAAACATTAGTCTTGGGGTTCCTTCTGTAAGGGCTGTGATGTCAGACACTGTGAGGGCTGATCAGTTTTGTAAGCAGCCTGATTTTGCAGACAGTGGCATGTATAACTGGGGATAAACTATCGCTATCTTGGCAGTTGTTTAAACCTTTTCCTGGCTTTGCCACTGTGGCGGATGCACTCAACCCCCTCCAGAATCCTAAATCACTCCCCCACAACAGCCAACTGAAGTGCAATTTAGACATCAACAAAATCTGCACAGAAGGGCATAGTGTCAGGTTCTGGTAAGGAAGCAAGTAGTGGATCTCCAAGCAATCACCCTTTTACAATCACAATATCTCAAACTATCACATTCACATGAATCATTAGTACTTTATGCAGATGATTTCCAGTGGAGGAGAATATGAAATCCAGTCCCAGCTTGACTCCTTTCTGGGTATTAGCCACTAAATAAATATACTGTACTCTTCTTAGGAGAAAGGAGATAGACCGTGTTTCATCCTGTATGCAGATCCAAGTGCTGCATTGTACTCTAACTTATCTGCCACAAATTTTGAGAAATGATATTTTTCACAGAATGACTGTGAACTCTTTGTTACCCCTGAGAAAGGTGGGAACTTGAATCACCCCGAGTCCTTTGAGCAGCTTCTCATTTCCACTTGGTATCAATCCGGCATTTATCTAAATCAGTACCAAACTCAGGGTTCTTTTTCTAAGAATACAAAGTATCCCATGATCTCTCTTCAATAAATCAAAAAGCTTTATCAAAGGTGTATGAAAGTAACTGTTTTGGCTACTCTTGACTTGTGTTTTCTTGAAAACTTCTGGTCTGTTAAAAATTGTGTGATGTACTATGTATAAAGAAGTAATATTCCCATATTATATTTTCTTTAAATACATTTTCACTTAAATATAGGGAATTGTATTATTTTATTTATGGGAGAGGGATGATAACATGTTTTGATGTGTGACTGAGCCCATCTTTCTCCTTTGAAGAATATATATAGTATATCTGTCAGATTCACATTGTGTGATTATATGAAGTATATATATATATATATATATATGTAACAAGACTTATGAGAAGGAATTCCTTATTTTATTTGAAGAGCAGAGTCTAGACTGAAGTGAAAATGACATGAAGGGGAAGACTACAGCATATCTTGATTTTTTTTTTTTTCTTATATATTCTAAGCCATCAAAATATTCTTTGAGAACAGACAGAACATAGGAGTTAGGAAATTTAATTAAAAAGGAGTTTCATAAAGTACTTTCATTTTTTTTTTTTCCTGTGAAATGCTGTTTTCATCTTACATCACACAAGAAATCAGATTAAAGACAACAGAATGTTCTGTTTGTTTACTTGCTTGTTCCAGAACATCCTTGGTTCAAAAAAGTTGATTCCTGTCTTTCACTAACCTCCTTGCCTGACTAACTTACAAGCTTGTGCACTTTGAGCTGTTACTCCATCGATGCTGTCTTTGCCCATCTGTTTTTCCTCCTTGGGACTTGCCCTTAAGAAACAGCTCCTTCAGGCTGCCATCCCTGTTTACGAAGACATAAGCAAAACACCAACACTTGTGTGAAAGAGCTGTCTTAACAAACACATGTAGTAATACTAAAGCGTTCAGGCACCCAATACTCTTGTCTTTTCTCTTTGGAGTGCAGAACAGATGTGGATGAAATGAACAGATTTTAAAATTGATATCTTTTGCAAGCATAATGTAAAATGCTGGAACTCTGAAAAGCAATACCCATGACAAAAATATGTCTCGTAAGAGATAAATTTTACACAACCTCTCCATAGCAGAATCATTGCTAATTAAAAAAAAAAAAATCATGTAAGGAGGCAGTCTAGAGATGAATTAATTATTTTTCTGAGTAAAATAAATGTCTTCAAAAGAACAATCTGCCTTATCAAACTTGGATTCAGTATATTTGTTTGTAGGGTAAAATGAGCTTTGATTGAAACTTGGTCAAACTGAAAAGCTTCGTGTGATTTAAAATCAGAAAATTCCAGTGCAATGAGTTTTAAAAGAAATAATCCACACAGCATTTTCTAAAGAAACAAATCAGGACAGTGGGAATTTTTGTTCCCCATCTGTCCCTCTCTGCTCTCACATTTGATCTGGGAGGGGAAGAAGTGTGATTTTCAAGGTCATAGTTCTTTTAAATCAGCTTGCTGGTATGCTGTTTCATGACCGTGGAATCTGGAAGAGAGAGAAAAGTCATTTGAGGGCAACAGAAAAGACTCCGTACTGTGGATTCCATAAATCTTTCCTTCTTGAGAGCCATCTTGAATCACAGAATACAAATAAATAGTAGTGAGAACACAGGCAGATATGGTTTTATTACATGGAACAGTAAAGGATGTAGTGAATCACTAAGGCCAAGGTTACCCAGTCATTTTAATTCACAGAAAGTCCAAAGTGCTACTCAGAGAGACAGTTTCATCCATCCTTTGCCCTTGGCTACTCAGGTGCCAGCACCAGTTTGCATAAGGCTGTGCAGAAGAGACAAAACAAAAAGTTTTAATCTCTCTGGATCTATTCCAGCTAGTTGCTATGTATAAAGGATGTGATTGCAAAAAAGCATCCAGGAGAAGCAAATGTGAGAGGGGCAATGGGATTGTACCCTCTTACTACAGGCCTTACTTATTGGATCGTGCAGCCACCGCCAGCTGTGTGTGTCACACCTGGTCTAACGCGGGCTGCTGGTGGGCCAGGCAGTTGTGTCTGCTTTCCCCTCTCCCCATGTGTTCCTCTCCCTGTGACCCTGCCCCTGGTTTGCACTTGGTCTTGGAGCCACCGGGCTTCCTGGTAGGGTAGATTTCTGTCAGATCAAAAAGCTAATCTAGCTCACTGCACAGTTGAATAATTGCAACATTTGGTACAGGTATTGAGACTGGAAGATGGCAGATTTCGTATGCAACTGCACCCTGCCATCATTGTGATTAGGGAGATGTCATTGTGGTTGGACATTCTCATTAAGCAAAACTAAAAGCAAAGGTTATGATCATGTCAGTGCACTTGAAAAAAAATTGTATATTTTAATTTTTAGAGCATTTCCTGAGTTTGACAAATATTGAAAGTAATCTGGTAATTTATCCCATTCTGTACATGATGAGAAAAATCCCAAGAGACTCATTAGTTTATTTGTGTTTACTTTTCCTTTCCAGTAGAACCATTGACGGGACAGAGTTTAATCCAGGGTCTCTAATTTCTTCCCTTCTGCTCATCTGGGAATGGGAAGAGGAGGGGAATGAGGAAGGAGGAAAGGATAGCAGTCCTTTTACAATTAAGATAAAAATTATTTAACATTCAAGAGGACAAAGAAATGTACATCTTCACCATCAGAACGTTGTACCTGCTGAATTTCAGAGACTGTAACAAACGAGCTTCTCAAATCTCCTCCATTATTTCCTAAAATTAGTGTATTTTCTGTTAAATTATTTAAATACAGGGTTTCTGCTATTTCCCCCTATAATTGTTACAGTGTAATATGCATATGTAATCTGTGTAAGCATAAAAATGCTCACCGCTATAGGATGATATTTAGCATACAAAATATCTCCATGGAAGATGGAGTAGAATCTTCTAGCTAGAAGTCTTGCCCATGTTTGGGACTGGAGGTGTTCAAGTTTCTTGAGGATCTCCAGTTTATGAACCATCACAATTACAGTAGATTCCCTCTCCACTCACTACCACTAAACCCTCCACAACTGAGTACTGCCAGGACAGGTTTCAAATAATGTAGAAATAAAAAAATAATTTTAAAAGTCAGTGTTTGTCTTTTTCCCATGGAACAGGTCATCACTTGGAATGTCTGACTCAGCAATAGGACAGCATGGAAGAAAATCTGTTGCTTTTTCAGCATTCTTGCAGCTGCAGGATTTCATCCCAGTTCTCAGGCAATACTTGAGATTGACCTGTAAAATATTAAATTAGCACTATAATTTCATAAACATTTATACCTTGAAATTTGTATTTCACAGTAGAATATAAAACACAATTACACAGAGACTTCTGAAGGTCCAGCTCTAACAGGGACTCTTCTGGGGGCTCTACCATCACTTAAGAAGGTAAAATCTCTTTCCCTGACTTGCAAAATGAGTTCACCATCCCACTTCTGTTTTCAAGAACTTGCACTTCTTGCCAAGCAATTGATGGCCTCTGCTGTGCTCTGTTTTCTCTCCAGCCATAGACTGAGATCAGATCTATCAGTTCTCACTGCACTTTCCGGACAAGGTGCCAGTATTTTTGCCATATGCTGCCAGCATAGTACCTGAACAGAGACATGTCTTACTGATTTCTTTTTTAAAAAGCAATGAAAACTATGTATATATGTCTTGATATGTCTTGGGCAATAAACTGGATCTTAAATTTGATCAAATTCTTAAAATGCAATTTTTCAAGAAAAAACCTGCATAATTTGGCAAAACCAGATCAAAACCAGATTAATTTCTATAAAATCTGTGATAATAAAATGTCTCCCGTGTCTTTGCTACACATTATGCTAATCAGTGACATAAGGAATATTAGAAAAACAAAATTGATTCCTAAATGTCACAATTACTTTTAACAGAGAACATTAAAAGCAGTTATTTCCTTTCTTTATTGCTTCCTGGGTTTTTTGCTTGTTTGTTTGTTTGTTTGTTGGTTTTTTTCATTATAGTTTTCCATACAAATCCAAAGCAGGCCAGCTCGGCTTCTTTTGTTTACAGATAATAAGAAAATAGAATTTAAATGTAAGCTATAGAAACCCCTTCAGTAGAATTTTTTTATAGCAATTCACAAATATTTTTGTCAGTATAGATAAAGCATCTTTTGTCCTCTGTGAGACCAAAACAAGATTTTATTGGAAAAGCTTTATTTGAGAAGGATCATTGACACTCTCATTCGAAGTAATTATTCTTGTAAAATTAATTAACTTTTTTTTTTTTTTTTAAAATCCAAGCCCTTAGAATACTTCCCAGTAGTAACAGCAGGTCTGTGCTTTTTATGTTCATTGTGGCAGATGTTCTTTACATCCCAGATTTTTTCAGAACAACAGAATGGCTTGATGGATGAAAGGCTGCATCTGGAAAAAGTGTATCAGTCAGTGTCATTAAAAGCCTGAGCCAGAGCCCACTGAAATCAGTGGGAATCACTGGCTTATGTTCACATTTTTCATACCTTGTTAAGAGGGAATGAGGCTTGATTATTAAAAAAGAATGGAATGACATTCTTTGCATGTATTGCACATCCTTTCTTTCTCCAACAGCGAGGAAGAGAAAGGCTGTGCTGGTGGAAGAATCTGCTGTTGCACTGATAGATGGCTGGGTTTGTGACCCCAAGAGGCTTGCAGGCTTGCACAGCAACTACTAGGTGGCAAACCCCCTTGGGGAGCCTGGATAGACTCCTAAGGAGCCCTGGTGGGTGTAACTGTTTGTGGTGCACCAGTGCTATTGACAAAGGCAAAAACATTTAAGCAAACAAGAAGGAAACTTAATACTAAGGTTTCTATGGTAGTATTCTGTGAAATGCTTCCTGCTCCCCTTGGGAGCATGGGAAGACATGGAAAGACAGATTTGTAATACCTTGATTGGATAGTGTAAGAATGCAGTTTCAGAATAAATGGAGTACTCTATCTGAAATTCATCTGAACAAGGTGTCAGGGAGCTGCGAGAGGGAGCTGCTGCATAAGGGAGGGTGGAGGAGCTGGTGCTGGCAGCAAGGCAGGGAGGGCACAGTGCCGAGGCTCAAAGAAGAAGAGCAGAGCAGGTCTGGTGTTGGTAACCAGCCAGGTAGAAAATGATGAGGTAAGTCTACGCTTAAGCCAGGACCAGGCAAGATCCTGGTAAGATCAGCCAAGGCAATAATACAGTGTTGTTCTGGCAGGCACCACAGGTAAGACCTGAGTCTAAATGCAGCTCCAGAGCTGCAGAGCCCCCCCAGCAAGGCCTCTCCTGGCTCTTTCTCACACTGCTCTTTCTCCAGAGTCTGATCCAAGGTCGCAGGGCTGCATCAAATCACTGCTGGTCTTGAGCACTGACAGCCACACTGCCCTAGGGAGGTGAAGAGCCCATTGGTGCAGGTCCCTAACAAAGAATGACCCTATGTGATTTTAAATTTGACAGTTAAAGTCTATGATGTCATAACTGAGCATTTAAACTGGAGACTTTAAAAGAGCTCACAAATGCACAAAAACGCATGGTTATGAAATGGTGATGCTGCTGAAAAGAAAAGCTCGGAAGTTCTGTAGGACTGGCCAAAGGATGTAAATACTCAGGTAGGAAACAGGAAACCGAGTGTTATTTAAATGAGTTCCCAAGATGGGAACAAAACAGAGGTACAGATGCTTATAGACAAATGCTAGCAGTTTAAGAAATAAGACGGAGGAACAAGAACTTCCTCCCTTATTGAAAAAAAAAAAATGACATGGCTGACATTGGATACTTGGTGGGAAGAAGACAATCAGTGGCATACTGTAATATCAAAACAGAAAATATACATGAGATGACAAAATAAACTGTGCTCAGGGGAAAGATGTAGTATACATTCAAGAAATCAGAATAAAATCAACAAACTAACCACCTCACTGAAATGGATTGAAATTGCAGGCCTGAATTGGATGGAGATAATAATATTGGGTCTCTCCTAATAACCACCCAGAAAGGATGGCAACACAGACTGCAATATTCTGAGAAAAATCAGGAAGATAGTAGTTGTACTGAGGGACTTCTGTTACTTCCCTTCAGACAGGATGAACATGACACTGAGATATAAGCAGAGATTAAAATGTTAAGACATCATGAATGACTCTTTCATGGAATTCGTGGTTCGTGAGCCCACATCCAGAAATACAAAGCTTGACTTTGTACTGAATAACTAGCAGGATCTAATAAAAACTTTACTGCTTGATTGCTCTTCTCTAACAGTGACCATGTACTTATTCAGCATTCCTACAAAGGCAGCAAATCTAAAAAAATCCACACTTCTAGTGCCCTACTTCAAAAGGGACATACAGAAAATGAGGAAGCTTCTTAACAAGGTATCTGAGAGGCATAGTCCAAGGAATTAAATTCTCATAGGCATGTGAGCTACTGGAGAACACTATACTGGAATCACAGCGTTAGTGCTTGTCACCTGTGGAAATGGCAAAGGAAGCCAAAATCACTTTCCAACAAAGTCAAGAAGGCTACTGTAAAAAGGAAGGAATCCTTCAAATTGTATTTGTCCTGGTTTCGTTAAAAACAAGTTTCTCTTTTAGTGAATTTGCCTGTCAGCTAAAGCCTTCTTACTAGCTGCACTTTCCTGAAAAGCCAGATACATGTTTTGGTAGACATAGCAATGGTATGCAAGTTCGCTGGGCTGATAAGGATGGATGTACATCTTGCGAGAGCAGCAACGAGAAACAGGTGACCAGAAACGCACCAGCTGAAGTATTCCATTCCATTCACGTCATACTTCATATAAAAGTGGGAGATCACGAAAATCTCGTCTTTTTTCCTTGTGGCTGACATTAGGAGAGGACCTTGCTAGTCGTCCCTGCGAACTGAGGTCTAGTGACAGGCTGAATCCAGTTCCATTTGGCTACAGAGTCTAGTCCAGGACTTCGGGTGCTAGCCCAGCAGTTGCTGGGATTTTCAAGATTGGTTTTGTATATTTTCTGTTATTTTTGTCTATTTTATCAGTAGCATTAGTAAAACATTTTTAATTTTTCCAACTCTCTTCTCTCTGTCCTTCTTTCCCTCCCAATCGCCTGTCCTGAGTGGGAAAGGGGGAGGGGAAGGGCTGAAGGAGAAAGTGGGGGGTCAGGGGGTTAACAATACATCTGCCACAGTTTTATTGTCACCCCGCAATCAAAGCCTCGACAGTATTTAAAACAAAATAAAAAGTATCATAAGCTCTAATAGATTAAATATAAAAATATGATCAATTAGGCAGAATGGAAAAAGAATTTGAGAATCAACATGAGAAAATAATCAAAATTGGTACTAAATCATATTTCAAACACAGCAAAAAACATGCCAGCGTTCATTGAGCCAGCAAAGATTTGTATGAAATGTGTACTGAGGAAGATTAATTCTTTCCATCAGTATTTACTGTGGAGAAGAAATGAAGATAATCCCAAGCTAGAGTGCTGTTCTTGGAGGGAAATGGGCTCAGCAGACAATCTGTCTGAATTTGAAGTTATTGTGGAAGCAGCTACCGATAAAATAATAATAAGAAAAAAAAAATTAAAATGCTCTGATAATATACTAGGAAACCACCACTGTCACAAAAACTCTTGAAGAAGTCAAGTATGAAACAGTTCAACTACTAATGGTGTAACCTCTTATTCAACTGGGCAAAAAATAAAATTGCAGATTAAAATCAATATAGATAAATGCAAAGGAAGTGAAATATAGTGTAGATAAATGTAAAGAAATGGATGCTTCTGAGGAAAAGCAATCCTAGCTTCACGCATAAAATGATGGACTCTGAGTTGACTGTTTCCACTTAGCAACAAGACCTTGGGATTCTGATAGCTTTATGCAAGTGTCAGTTCAGTGCAGTCAATGCTCACTGCATGTCCCAAGAAAAAAGAAATCTTAAAAATTACTAGGAAAGGTATAGAGAAAAAAACAGAAAACATTATTATTCAACTGAATATATGCACTATTTGCCTGCATTCCAGTGCTGTCTTCTCATTACAGAAAGGTGACATATAAAGATTGGAAAAGATTCATGGAAGAAAAAAACAAAGGGTCATTGGAGAAATGGAAGTCTATCTCAGTCACACTATCAGAAGTGACCGTGTCAGCTGGCATCTTCAGCCCAGAAAAGAGCTGACTTGGGAGGTATTGCAGAAGAGGAGAGAAGCCAAGTTCAAAACCAACAAAAGAAGGTTGTTTTCATATGTACAATAGTAGATCTGTGAAATTCTGTGCTAAATAATGTTGTGTTAATACATAACTCTACAAGGGTTACAAGGGAGAATGTACAAGCTCTTAAAAGAAAAATTCTTAGAAGACTCATTACAGGCCACTAAATGGACAAACCACATCAAGATCAAGACATTCCTAAAGTTGAATATAATTGGAAGCTGGGAAATCAGTAGATAGTATCATATATACTTTTCTCTGATTGTCCACTTAGGCTAGATAAAACCCTATAAAAACCAATACAATACCTCTGTAGTCTAATACTTTCATAACTGTTATTATTAATTATTCTTATTTCTTTATACAGTGGCCCAAATTATATGTACTTTACAAACAAAAAGAATATGGCTTACTTGATGACCTCACTATCTGAAAGTCACATGATAAACACTATTAATATTCCTTCTTTTCTATAGCTTTTATGTTTAGGAGCTTTAATCATGACTCAGAATTCTGCTACACCTGAAATAAATCATAGACAGAAAACCACTACAAAAATGGAAATCCTAAGTCTGCCCCGAATGGATTAAAAATACAAGCACAGAATGAGTAACAGAAAGCTATAGCAGGGAAGCAGAAGTAACCTGTGAGACAGTATCTGTTGGACCTTATAGCATTTTTTGGGAGCATGGTGGTAGAGGGGTATTTTGAGAGGAAAAATTAACTGATTTTTCAGGTATTTATTAATCCATGGAACACATTTTAGGTATGAAGTATCCTTGGGTAAAAAAAATAAAGAACAAACCACACACACACAAATTTGTTTGAAAATTTAACAGAGAACAGGAGGCCAATACATTGTGTTAAACAAATTTGTAAGGCAAATGCCACCTGCTGTAAAGAAATGGCAGGCGAAATAAAGAGTAATCTGTGAAGTGTACTGAAATCAAACCCCCAAAAATGTATGACTGATGCACAGAGGAGAATTCACTGGAGTGTTAAAAAAGGAAAAGGAACATTGTAGAAGCTGAGGAAAACCATTACAATAGATATGGCAACATCACAACTGCATTTTTGAAAACCAGAGAAGGGAATATTGATGTGAAACAGGAGGGAGATGAGCCTAGACAAGAATTTTAGCTGAATGGCCAGATAGGAAATCTGCATGTGAGGTATGTTTTGCATTGAATCTTTCAGACATAACTTCAGCAGTAGGATCTGCAGCAAGGTCTGAGTGAGGATGATGTTCTTTATATGGACATGAGTGACAGCGAGTAGTCTCAGTGGCTGAAAAGGACGTAGGTATATAGAGCCCGGGTAAAGGTGTGAAGATCTCTGTTTTAGCTCTGTGAAGCTTGAGCTGACAAAAATCTGCAAAATGACATTTTTTTTCTGAAGTTAAAATAGCTGTTTGATTAAGGGGTTGCAGGACTGGAACTTGACACAGAATGGGAAGAGAGGGTATGGAAGGCAGGAGTCTGCCACCTGTGGGAATCTGTATAAGCACAGGTACCTTAGTGGGACCAGACTGCAACAGAAATACATAAATCTATCTTTCCTAATCCTTGGGTTTAACAACTGTATTCTGTAGCAAAAAGTAGAAGCGGGAGTAGGGCCCACCTCTACTTAATTCTAAAAAAAGACCCACCTTACTTAGCATGACAATTCACACAGAACTAAAGAAATAGGTAGCCCTAATTCTAATATTTCATAACCTTTGCAATCTTAACACTCCTCAGCAGCATTTGACTGCAGCAGACCTTGTAGCAGTCTGCAGATTATTATTTCAAAGCCCCATTGTTCAGAGACTATTGATAATTAATTTCCTCCTTTTGTAATTTAAAACAGCAAGGACATCTGATTTAGTCTTTTTCTCTTTCTATTTCACCATATAATCCTAGACAAAGGAGCAGAGATCACTGAGAGAGGTGCTTGCTGTAATGGCACAGTTAAAGAGTGAAAGCTGGAACAATCCTCTTTAGAAAGATATTTGAAGAGGTCGGTTTGCCTACTACAGATGGTGATGTTTTGATGGACAAAAAAAGAGTTTGCTGTTTGGATTCAGACAGGTAGGTCATGGCTTTAACTGTTTGCTCACTGACAGGAACAAAAATAGAGCCAGGATTTCATACTATTACTTCTTCATTCACAGTTGATGGATGAGTTAAAAATATACTTTTGAGTTTATTCACTAGGTAAGGAAACGTTGTATTATTGTATTTCTTTCCTTGAAAAGTCAACACTTTCATTAAAATAAGAATGATGTTTCACAGTAATTTATGTGAGTGTGACTGTATTCTCTACTGACTTGCTATTGTTTTAACTCCTTCTAAAATGCTCTTTACAGAACCACAACAAAGATTCTTTTTTTGCTTAGGGCAAAAGTACAGTTAGAAGATACTATTTTGTCTCTTTCTCCAGCACTTGAAGAGCAGCACTGAAATGGAGATTCATGCACCTACTCTTGCAACAGGCTGTGCACCGAAGGCTCGTCCTGAAGAGAACTGCTGGAATGCTGAGATGATTGAAAGACCTGACGTGCCTGACATGACCCAACATACCGAAATATTTCTAGGCATTTTTTTAATCTATTATGTTAGTGATGGAGCTACCATGACATTTTCATACTAGATGTATGATACTATTTCAGCTTTACACAATTTTGCTCTAAAAATAACCTTTTAAGACAATTTTTTGTATGTGTCTGAGGGTAGTATTAAAGGTGCTTAACTGACAACACTTACAATCTATTTAATAGATATAGCAATGTCACTACTGTTGCCTAGCTCCCAGCAATGCGCCAGTAATACCTAATTTCTTCAACTAAAATGGCAACTAAACTTTTCAACATCCTTGATTATCTGCTGAGATTAGCAAAGGCCTTGCGAAGATAAGGGATCATACATTCTCTCTGAGGGCTTCTTTTCATTTTGAGCATGAATTCTTCCTTCTTTTCCCCTTATTTGAAATAGTCTGAGTCTACTAAAGAAGGTTAATATTTACTAAGGGGGACTTATCTTTTAATAGATGTTTTAATAGCCAGAAACCTTGAAAGAATGATGATCAAAACATGCACTGGTAGTTCTAGTTAATTTCTATGTTGTATGTTTTATTTACTACTAATTACTAAATCTGGAGGATTTGTTGGTAATCCCTGTTTGTAGTGCCCTGAAGTTTAGGGAAACAGTGAATACATTTTAGGTACTTCCAAGTTATTTTCATTTTATTGATTTTTTTTTTCTGTTGAGGCATGAAGTATCCAGGCTGACTAGAGAAGATAACAAAGAATGTGTGCATGCTATTTTCAGAAATAAAAGTGTGAACATTCTCTCAGAGGGGGAAAAACGAGAGAAAGAATAAAAAGAAAGATTTGAGACAAGGAAGACAGAAGGGCTAAGAGGCACAGAGTACAAACAGCAAAGGAGGAAGGAGTGGTTGGGCAATGTGAGGTGCTGATGAGGAGCAGGGGCGGGCGGGTAGCCATTAATTAACTTCTGCTTGATCACCTATTCTTGCCAGAACTGTGTAGGTAGAAACTGGGATAATCCTAGCATCGCAGGCTGCCCCAGAAAGTTGAACTGAAAGCCAGACAGTCCACACACCTGCTTTGACTTTCATGTTTAAAGGAATCCTAAATTCCACCACTGCTCTACAGGGCATTGCCTTCCCCTTGTCAAACCTGCCTGTCCTGCCCAGTCTGCTCTTCTACACAAAGCCAAATTTGGGATCAATTCTGTTTAATTTTCGCTTACATACAATTTGAGTTGTCCTGCCAATCACTGTATACAGGACAGGATCAGGGACTTATCCTTTGACAGGCAGGAGGTTCTGTAGAAGTTGTTGCTGCACATGTCAGCATGGATTTGCAGAGTCTAAACAACAGGATCTGAGCCCTGCTACTGGTCCTGTTGAGGCTTCAGTTGTGTGTCAAGAGAAAGTAGGATAGGGATGCCAGTTAAAGGGAAAAAAACTCTTAAGGAGTGAAAATCTAAGACATGTGCAACTTCTACTGAACTAGGAAGCTGATCGGAGTTTTGAAGGAAAGACCAGACTGCCTGGGCCCATAGCATATTTGGGTAGGGCTGGCAAATCCAGACTCAGAACAGGAATTCATGGTGCGGTCAGGCTACCTACATGGCCAAAGAATTGCTGGAGGTAACAGGAGGTGTGTCTGCAAACACATCAACTAGTGTTGTGATAATGCACTATAAAAACCCAGGAAATTCAAGCACAAAGTGAACATAGGATTCACATTTTTCTTTGGAATTTTTTCTTCGTACTTTTTTTTTTTCTTTTTTTTTTTTTCCCAAACGCAACAGCTTTTTGTCCCTCAGGAGTGCAAGAACGAGACCGGCAATGCAACGACGCCCACCAGGCACTCAGCTCTTAGAACAGGGGCAGAGTAAAAACAGTTTTATAGAGCTTCTTATACACACAGGGGAACTGAGAAGGTACCAGACTGGTTTTTAAGCCGTTTTTCCCTAATAAATGCAAATCTGAACAGACACCCCCATGAGCATGAACCGGTCTGTACTAACACTTTGTGCCGGGCGCTCTGGGGTCCCTGCACACCCGCACCGAGCGGCACCGCCGGGCACAGCGCGGGCACTGTCCCCGCCTCGGCTTCACCTGCCTGCGCGCAGGCGCGCTCTCAAGGCGCATGCGCCGCAGGGCCGGCGACGGACAGGTGCGCAGGCGCAGCAGCGGGAGCGGGAGCGGCCGCCGCGGGCGGGCGGGCGCGGGTCTGCATCCGGGTCGCCGCCGTGCCCATTGTCTGGGGAAGGGGCCCGGCAGCACCGCATCCCAGGGCCCCTGCCCGCCCGCTGCTCCCCTGCGCAGGCTTTAGTAAGTGATCCGCAGCGGCTCTGACCGCCCCCGCCCCGCGGAGATGCCGGAGTGCCCGCTGAGCGCTCCCGCCCACTTCCTCGGGCGGACGCATCGCCGTCCCCCCGCCGGCCCCGGCTGCCCTCCCCGCGCTGGCGCTGATGGGTCACGCCAGGGCGCTGCGTCCGGAGCTGCTGGTGGCCCCAGGCGACCCCCGTGTCTGCCCAGCCCTGCTCGGGGGTCCCGCTGGTGCTCGGGGCTGCGGGCAGCCCGGGAGCCGCGGTCGCTGTGGTGCCGCGTTGTTTGCCGGCGCCCAGGGGAGCAGCGCGGCTCCGCCGGCCGGGCTGTCCGGGCTGTCCGGTTGCGGGTGAACCTTCCCGGCGCGGTGCCGCCGCTGCCGCCTCACCTGTGGGAACCAGCGGCTCCGGGTCCCCGGTGCCGCCCGCGTGTGCCGGCTGGAAACTGTCCCGCCTGTCACGGCCATTCAGCCGTTCCCTTTAATTTAAGTAAGGGAGCAGAGTTCTCCTTATGCCACCTAGTAACGGTACTATTTTTTTTTTTTTCTGCAGTGGACCGCAGTTCGAAGAGGAGACAAGTGAAGCCTTTGGCAGCTTCGCTGCTGGAAGCTTTAGATTATGATAGCTCTGATGACAGTGATTTTAAAGTTGGAGATGCTTCAGGTAAATATGCTTCCTCATCTCCTCTGTTCAGAATGACCTCATTTTTGTTTTATGGTTGCTCATTTGATATCATATGGGAGACAGAATGGTATTAGTGAACTGTTGGGACTTGGAGCCACTGGAAGTTCAGTAACTTGATTGGATAACTGTAAATTCTTATGCTGTGGATAAGAAACAACTGATTAAACAGAGCACCCATACAATAGTTCAATTGCAATTTTTTCTCAACAGAAAGCTCATGATATAAAACAAGTTTTGGCAGAAGCACTTGAGCAGCTTCTGTGCTGACTGCTTCAGCTATATGTATTTTTATTTCTTTAATGTAAAGATAATTTTTGAAATATTCACTGCATGTAGTATTGAAATAAGAATGTTCTAAAGTCATTTTGTTTTGAATTAGTCTTAATAATAGTTTGTTTTGGACTTAAGATCTTGCATATTTCTCAAGGTTAATCCCATTCTGTGAGTGAAAACCTTAAGCAGAAGGATAATCTGTTCAAATTTGTTTTTGTTTTTGTTTTTTTTTTTTTTACAGTAGACAAGATGTCCATTCAGATAGCTATGCAGAAAGGTGTATGCATTTCATACCACAAGGAAGTCCTTGCCTCAAAGTGTTTTTGTTTTGCAGTCTTTTCAATGTGTGCAGATTCCTATATCTGCAGGGAATGTCCACGGATGTTGAAAGTAAACAAGGTGCCCAAATAAAATGAATACATTCAAGTATATTAGAGGGAAGGGAAAGAAGGGGCAGGACCATGTTTGTGAATAAATTGTGCATTGGATGCTCTGTGGCATGTGCTCAGGGAAATAAGCAAACAGACAGTGGGACTTCACTTTTTTATTTCTGCAGTGGGGATGCTGATCTATTTTCATGTGAGTGTATCTTGCAAAAATATTCCCCATCTCCATTTAAAGGCTTGTTTTTTAACATCTGGCAAGTTCCTCCCTATTAAGTAATTTAAATATTTTCAATAATCATTAGTGCCAGTTTTAAGATATGCTCTAATGTTCCTTGTTTGTTTTTTGTTTTGTTTTGTTTTTTCTTAAGCTTAGACATATTTCCCTAGGTTGGTCTGACAGAAGCAGGCTGCAATGACTTAAGAGAGTAAAACTGATGTCATGTTACCAATTTCATGCAAAGATTTTTGAGGGCTTCTTCCATTTGCATTTTAATCTTGTTTGGGGGATTTTTTTGATCCTTTTGAGTAAGGACATTGCCTTTTGTAAAGACCATTTGCCATAAAAGGAAATTATTATTAGTTCCCAAAGAAAATCTCCCTATTTTGGAAAAGTGTAGGCAGGATTTAAGGGAAAAGGAGAATTGGAAATAGAGTTTGGGAGATTGACATGTAATTCAAAGCAATATAGTGTTTGATTAAAAGACAATCATTAATTAATTAAAAAAAATGAATAAAACTTCCTGACTCAACTATGTCTAAATGCAGAGGATTCACTTGTAATTGATAGCCTATTTGACTTTTAGAATATTGCATGTACACATGGGGGTGGGCAGTCAGTGTCTAGCCTTGAGGGTACTATTTCAATCTCACTTTCATTTTGAGGAGGTTTGAAGGGGTTTTCCCTTAAAAAAGCAACACTGAATTGGAATAAGCATATGAGAACAACCCAAGTTTTACTTATGTTTTTCTAATTACGTCTTTGTGTTCATGTATCTCATATAGCTTTAACATCTCAGAACCTGTGTCTATCACCTGTAGTAGAAATTAATGTTCTGTTTAATAACATTTAAAATCCAAGGAAAACACTTTGAAGCAGCATCAGTGTTTGACATTTCACACTTTATTCAAATATTTTTAATGTGAAGGAGAAAGTTGTGATGATTTGGAGAAGCAGAGGAACAGAAAGTTATTAAACATATAACCTGTCAAGTTGGAATTAAAAATAAACCTTTCTTATGTATAATACAAGTTAAATGAATAGTTGCAGGATATTTGAAACAGAACATCTGTGTTGATTTAAAATGAAGCTGGTATAACATAGCCTTAAATTTAGGTCTACCTAGTCCATTTAGATTTGGATGGAAGAAGTGCACAAATCTATAAGTACAGTTGATAACTTCAAAGTTATATATGTATATATATACAATGTATGTACACACACAAGCAGCCCTACCAAATTCTGGATTGTTGCTAATAGAAAACAAATTTTCCTGTTTTTTCACTGTGAATTCAGCCTTCAAAGCATAAAGTACAGTACAGTCAGGGCTGTTGCTCTTTTTCTTTTTTTCAATGACCGTAGAAGTCTCTCCATATGTAGCCTGTTGCAAATCAGTATTTAGTACCTATTTGAATTCATAATTTCATTGCATAGTTTGCTTACAAAGGGAAATAAATGTGACAGAAGGAAGAAACAGTCTTTCTACACTGAAAATGACCATAAATTCTACTCATGCACTTGGAAAAATTCCGTAAGTATGGTAATTCTACAGGTCTGCAATGTGTATTTATTTGATTCACAAATGCACATAAGTGTTTTGGTTTTTTTTTTTAAAAAAACCAGGAGTTAAAAGTTAAAGGACTGTTCAAATATTGAATTAAAAGAAGTTGTTTTCTCCCTGTTGATTATGTTGCATCCATATGTATGAGCTTTAGAATGTTAAGTGATATGGGCTAGTAGATGATCTTGTGCAAGTCTAGGAGGACTGAGCTCTGAGCTTTTAAGCTTTTATACATTCTCATTGTTCTATCAGATTTCTGGGAATATGAGATGCAGTAAGGATTTGAGAAGTTGGTATTAAGCACTTTTAGGAAGGAATTGGCTTTTCTGAATTTTTGTATTCAGAGTCCTGATGCCTGGGTAATTTTTTTTGTTACTTAAATTAATTTTAATCACCTAATCTCCATTTCCACCAAAAAAAGAAATCCATAGAAGATATGGCCTTTACTTACAGTGTAGTTTATTTCTTTTCCTTTGGGTATAGGACACAACAACAGGCAATTACTGCTTTTTCCATTGTAAAGATCTCATCATTCTGACATCTCTTCAGGGAAACTGATTTTAGAACTGTTACGTTCTTATAAATTTATTTAATGTAGCCAATTTTCAGGCCTGTGGGCTTTTCATTATGTTAATATTGAATGAAGTAATTTTTAATGGCTTTTCTGTTTCTACTTAATAGAAAGTAGGAATGCCATATTTTAAAGTACTGCGTTTTTTTTTTGTTTTTTATAAACATCTTGAAAAATTTGTTCCTTAAATAAAAATATCATGTAATCTCAATGTGGGATCGGTCAAAAAACCTGTCCCTTCTGAGGCAGAGTGTACAAATACGTGACTTGAAATGATGGTAATGTAATATACTACTCAACTGAAATTTTTTAATAATATGTTTCACACTAGAGATCACTTATTTGAAGTTTTGCTTATAAGTTAACTAGAACATACGTTGGTTGTGGGTGTTTTTTTTTTCCTTTATTTTTTTTCTTGCTCTCACTGAACTGAGATATATTGATGTCAGAAATCAGTGTGTAGTTGTAGAGTAATTCCCAGCAGAATTCCAAAGCAAGGATTTACCACTTTTCCTCTTTCTCATTGTTGAAGTTGGTTAGTTCTGACAGCTTATGTACTGAAACTGAAATGATGCCTATAAATGTAGTGTGGTCCCTGAATAAGAATGATATGTGGACTTAAGGACTGGCTCTGTGTCTCATTGTAGCTAAGAAGAGTGTAGCTGAATGCTGCCTTGAAGAACTGGATTCTGTCACTACTTTGCAACAAGTCTCCTGGACTCAAATTTTTAGAGACATTTCTAAACATTTATTTTTATTTTTAATTTTTTGGTCTTGAGCATGAAGCCTGACTTGCATAAATATTACGTACTATTATTGCAATTGAGGTCAGTAAGAGCTCTGCTTATAAATGTGTACTGATCTATATAAATGCATATATTAGGTACTCTGAAAAACCTGTGACCTGATTTAGAAATTAAAAATTGCAAATATTTTCTTTTTGTGATTTTTTTCCTCTTACCACAGTGGAGATTCCACTTTTGCTTTGCTGTACAGGATATTGTAATATAAAGACATGTTTGTGAAGCACCAAAATACTGTAGTGATAAACACTACTGAAATATTGATGAAGAAACTAACACATTTGTTTTCGAGAATAAACTTTTAATGATATGCAGCAGAAGAGTTGCAGGGTGTTTCAGTAGAGCGTGAAGGTAAGAGAAAATATTGGATAGCTAATCATTAGTAAATTATCACGTAATTGCACAAGCTTAATTTTTGCAATCATTTGAAGGTTTGACTTTGCAACTGTTAACGTGTAGTCCATCAGAGTGGAATTCCCAAGGGTTTTTTCCCATTGAGAAAATGGAAAATACAGGCATTATGTTCTCTTGGGTTACCTTCATCCCAAGTGAGTTCTTTTATCCATGCAGACCTCTGTCATTTGAAGTAATGCTTTGGAGTAACTGACTGGCATTTTGAACTTGCATTTTCTTTGGAAACACTGAGATTTCTGTTCTTCCATGTTTTTTTCTGGCAACAGAGCAATAAGATAACAGAAATCTAGGCTTTCACTCCAGTGTCTGGGCAGGGTGGATGTAGTGACAGAGTGACATTATTTTCCTTTGTTTTCCTTCTACTGTGAGTTTTTGTGCCTTGTCTTTCCAGTCTGTCTGTCCCTTACAGAACCCTTGGTCACCAATACAGTGTCATTCTGCTTGTTCAGTTGGTCTTGAACAGGATTTTCATGGTCTCCTACTTTACTGCTCTTACATTGTTTTACATCTCCTCTTTTTTGTGCATATATCCATCTCTTGTGTTTTTCCTGCCATGTGGAGAAGTTTCTGTGCTTTATTAACTCCACCTTGGTGGGATGGTCTGTTTGCAGCCTGGCCACCTCTGAGGGTCTTAAATATGCTCATTAATGTCAGAACTTTCTAGTTAGTTTAAGCATTTTCTTAAGGTATTTTGGAGTCTTTAAAATTATGGTGTTTTAGCAGAGATACCTGGGTAATATCACATCATCGTGTCAATGACTTGTCTGCCTTGTGATTGGGAGAAAGAGGCTAAGGGACTACTGGGCAGGCTGATGGTGATCCAGTGGCCTTAACCCCCAAAAGAATTAACCTCACCTGTAGCCTGTTTCTTGTTACCGCCCTTGAAAAGAGGGTATTCTGAAGCACACTTTGGGCTGGATGACTATAGATTATTATTAAACCATATTATTTAGTAGGAATAACTTCAGACATGGCGGTTGTTTTCTGTATTACATGCTCAGTTTTTCAGGTTTTTCACTCCTTTTCAGTGTTCCAGGGTTGTATTCATGGTGTGTAGTTTTGAGCACCTGGGTAAGACTCAACCAGACAGGACTCAGTGCAAATAAGAAAAAAAAACAAAACCCAAAAAACAACAAACAAAAAAACAACAAAAAAACTTTCCAAAATGATGTCAGGTGCTTCACTTTTGCTATCTGGAGTTGGTTAGGCTTTGTTAGTGGAAGAGGCAAGCCCGAAATTGAGTCTGTGATTCCCTTTAACTAGCTCATCTTTCAGACTTAAAACCAAACAATCAAGCTGCTTTTTACAGAGCTGCTTGTTAAGCTAAATACTGCACTGAAGAATCAGCCTGTCTTGTGTGAGCAGTTACTCTCTGTATACATGGATTTTCACAGAATATTGAAAGAAAAAAAAAAAATCATGGAGTGCCATGTTTAACTTTGCCTGTAAAATGGTCCTGCAAAACCGTGGGAGGATTTTTTTAAACTGCTATCCTGATTTCAGCAGCTTTCCTCTGGAGTCTTTTGAATAGTACATATTATAAAAGACCCCAAAGCTGAAGTGGATATTAGTAGTCACTTTTGTTTATCTTTATTACTTTTTTTCTTGTGTTAATCCTGGATCATAATGTCTATCTCTAAGAACTACCCTCTTTAGATTTGACTGCCACCTGCTGTTGTCCTCAGTAAAGCTAAAGATACAAGGTGTACAGAAATAAATGATGCTTTTCTCGTAACTGTTATCTCTCATATTTGTTCTCAGTGGAACTCTATATTCTTCACTATTTGACAGTGTATCTGGCTGCATCTTTCACTGAAAGTAACTTGACTTTTCTCCCATAGGGAATGACATGATATGGTTGCCGATTTGAAAGAGCCATTCTTTAACAATTTCTTTCAAGGAGAAAATAGCATACTACAGCCTCTTCCTAACTGAAGGTCCATCTGACAGAAGAACACCTGCAAAAATAGCTGTTATCACAGGACAGCTCTTTTTAGAAAAGTGCCTATCACAGTGGATGCATTCAAACAGAAGAGGGATATTCCTTACTATAGGTTTCTCTGGTGTGTACGTGCATGCAGAAGGGAGAGCACAAAGCATCAGGTGCAGGCAGAAGGCAAAGAGAATTTAAAGGAGAGATGTGGATAAAACTAATGTGTATTTTCTCTCTGCTTTATATTGTTTGGATCACATAAAGCAACTAGAGGAGGGATGTCAGATTCATTTTCACCAGGACCTACATCAGCCTCATGGTTGCCTTCAAAGGACTGAATGTAATTTTAGGTGTACATTTAGGTGTATTTACACTGTAAGCTACTCCTACATGTATACAGTCCTAAAATTACATTCAGGGCTTTGAAGGCAACCGTGAGGCTGGTGTGGCCCCCGGTGAAAATGAGTTTGACACCTCTGAGCTAGAGAGGATCCACAGTGTGATATTGATGTACAAGAATCACTGTTGGTAGAGTGCTGTTGAAGATCAAACTATACTCAGACTAAGATCTCCCCCAAAATTGAATAGACACTTAAATTCACAAGAAGTGTAAGCATATTTAGAAATGGAACAGCACAATGAAAGCATCTGAAGAAATGACTGTCATGGAGTTATGGTGAGGAAGTAAATAAAAAGAAAATAATATAAATTACCTTAAAGATCCAGTCAAATGAGTTTTAATATGGCAAAACCCTGTGCTGCCTTATTTACAGTGAGACAAGTGGTGCATGTTTGCACTCATTTTAACACACGTGGTGTTTAATCTGTACTATAAATGTATAGTGTTGGAGTCTCGCTTTAAGAGCTACTTGTAAAGTGTTTGTGAGAGCTGGCAAATATCACAGAATGGTTTGGGTTGGAAGGGACCTTTAAAGATCATCTAGGTCAACCGGTCTCCCATGGGCAGGGACATCTTTCACTAGAGCAGGTTGCTCAGAGTCCCATCCAACGTGACATTGAACACTTCCAGGAATGGGGTATGTACAGCTTCTCCAGGCAACCTGTTCCAGTGCCTCACCACCCTCACTGTAAAAAATATCTTCCTTATGTCCAGTGTAAACCTTGCCCCCTTGCAGTTAAGACCAGTCCCACTTTTCCTCTTGCTTCAGGCCTTGGTAAAACGTCTCTCTTTCTTATAAACTGCCTTTGTATATCAAAAGGCCACAATAAGGTTACAAGGTCTCCCCAGAGCCTCCTCTTCTCCAGGCTGAACAACCTCAACTCTCTCAGCCTGTCTTCACAGGAAGTATTGCAGCCTTCTTGCCATTTTTGTGGCCCTTCTCTGGACCCACTCTAATAGTTCCATGAACAGGTATCCGAACAAAGCTACTGTAATTTAATTTTTTTTTTTTTTTTTAGATTGCATATTAGTTCATACTGCTTTTTATTTCTTGGGCATGCCTGAAGGGTGTTCTGCTATTTCGAAACTTCAGTTAATTATGCTGTACTTCCATTACTATCAATAGTGCTGGTGGGCATAGGGAAATGACTGAATTTTCTCAAAAGACTGCACAATAACTTTTGTTTAGTAACAGTCTCTTTTTTTTTTTTTTCTGGTTCTCTAAAGGGTAGAACATTTGTAGGAAAGTGTTACTTTCTATTAGCTTCTAAAGGGGCTGATAACACTGATGTCCACGTCACTAGTAGTAGCACTGATGGATTTTTTTCTTGATAGTTATATATTCCCCACATCAAATATTTTCACGTAAGCAGAAGACGGCAAACCTTGAAGTAACTGCTGAGTTACTGAGTCGTAGGCAGTGTCCTGTGGGTTGGAAGAAAATGCCATGTGGTGGCACACTGACCCCACTGTTTGTTATTTGGCTTTATGCAGAGATGGATGTGCACAGATATTCTGTGTAAGGTGATATTGAGGTTTGGTGGTGTGGGTTTTGTTGCTGTTGTTGTTGGTTTTTTTTTGTAATGAAAGTGATTAAGGATTTTTTTTTTTTTTTTTTTTTAATTTGCAAGCATCATTTTTCTCCTTTGCATCTATGTGACAATGCATCAAGAACTTGGTAATGATTGTAAACAAACTGAAAACTGTAGCTATTGCCTATTTAATCCCTGTGTTGGATCAAGCAACTTCATATTTTCTTGATAATTAAAAAAAAAAAAATCTGAGATTTTTCTTCATTAAAACTGAATACTGTAAATGAAAAGTATTAAGTGAATATAAGAGACAGTCAAGGTGGATGATGTTTATCAAGTTTAACAACTTGTCATCTTTTTCAATATTTTTTACCTGAACTTGATAGTACATTTTTGTGATTTTTTTTTTTTATTTTTTTTTACAAATCCTTTTCTATTGGATAGTTTAGTTTGTGTTCAGTAATGGAAATAGTACACACAGAACAATACCGTATCAGTGGTATAAGGTTAGGATTTATTAATTGTTGTGCAGCTGCAACACTGAATGCGGTATATCTTATGTGGGATTAATAAGTGAAAGGAAATTTTTGAAGAGTCCCCGAAACCAAAATACCAACTTCTGCTAAAAATGGTTGTGTGGGGGGGATTATCCATACTGGTGTTAATACTTGTTACATAAACTCTTCATTTTGTAATTTTAAATCTCTTCTATTGGATAGCTATTTTATTTTGAAGATTTAGAAAACACTTCCAGAAATTAAAATCTGAAATGCTCTTTCTTTAAGATATGACTTCACATTGAGATTATTCTCTGCTACTGCTTATTGTTAATGTGAACTACAGTTCAAAGGAGCATTTAACATTCATTTAATCAATTCTGCCATCTTTTTTTTCCATCTTGAAATGCACTCATGTTTAACAGATTCTCAACATACCACTCGAAATAGCAGTATTTGGACACCAGCTGAAAAAATAGGTGGAATACCTTATGAGGGAGGAACATGCATCATTCTTTTGTTTAACAGCTTACTTCAACAGATTTTATTTTTTGGGGGTACATTTGTTTCGGAACCTTTTTTAAATTTTCATGTGCTCAACAGATTCTGAAGGAAGTGGTCATGGGAGTGAAGATGCATCAAAGGACAGTGGTGAAGGTTCCTGTACTGAATCAGAAGAAAATATCTTGGAGGAGGAAGCGGCTGAAGAGAAAGTAGAAGAACAACAGCCAAAAAGCTCCACTGAAGAAGAAGTGCCAACAGCAGACAAAGAGGTAATTAAAACTGAAAAGAAAGAGCAAGAAGATGAAGAAGAAAAGCCAAAAAAGAAGAAAGAGAAAGAGAAGGCAGCTGAAATTGATGCCGTGGCTGATGAGCAAACAAATGAACCAAAAAAATGGAATTTGCGCAGGAACCGACCTTTGCTGGATTTTGTATCAATGGAAGAACTAAACGATATGGATGACTATGATAGTGAAGATGACAACGACTGGCGACCCACTGCTGAGAAAAAAAAAGGAAAAAATGCATTGCGAAAAGAGGGGAGTGATGGAGATAACGAGGATGATGAAGATGATGGGAGCGGGAGTGATGAGGATGACAATGATGAGGAAGGTAATGAAGAAGATAATAGCAGCACAGCTAGTGATGGAGGATCCAAGAAGAAGAAGAGTAAAGTTCTTAACAGGAATAATGCAGATGATGAGGAATTGACAAATGATAGCCTGGCTCTTTCACAAAGCAAGAGTAATGAGGTAGTGCAACCAACTTTCTATAATATATCTGTTGACAAATGGAAACTACTCCCCAGTAGCTATTCTGTTAATTTGAAAAGTTAAACTTATTGGTTGAAATTGTGTTTACAGCAAAATTGTGCTAAATGGGCACTGCAAATTAAATAACCTCGTTTGCACCATTTGGCCAATCTAATGCCACTAAAATTATTTCTCTTGGCTTTAGCGGGGGTCAGATTAATTCTAAAGCAAATCGGAGGTCCAGTATGCAAATCAACATGTATTAGTGAGACACTTAGTTTAGTTCTGTTCTAGCATAAATGTTATGTGTCTGTAATGTTCTAAAACATGAAAAGGCATCTGTGACATATTAATAGCTAAATGATAGGTTATTTTTGATCCTAGATCTTTGTGACAAACATCGAAGTCTGAACACTAAGTTCATCAATAGAAGAATTCTAAATAAAGAAATGTGCACACTGGTTTTAAAATGAAGTAGGATAAGCAAATGCAACATAAATTATCATTATTATAATGCTCATAACATGAGTGAAGTAGTTTCTTACAGTACTAAAAAGTATTTGGGAACTATGATATTAAATATCTTATGATTGCGGAATGTGATAATTGTGTTGTTTGAAAATGCAACTCTTTTTTTCCCTGTGCGCAATTACTGTTTCCTTAAATGTTGTGCCTGTGGAAAAACTAAGGTATTAGGTTGTCAGGATGGCTGACTTCATGTCCTGCAGTAGCAAAGTTCTGAACAAAGTAAGAAGAGTTGCTTATAAATCTGCATTCAGTTTTCAGGAAATAATGTCAAAGTCAATGTAAGATTTGATAGACAATAGAGGTATGACAGTAAAGTTCTGCTGTTTTGTTTAATACTTATTTTAATGTGTAGAGTGACAGGAACCTGAAGAGAGTATTTGGAAGAATCAGTTGTCTCTGTTTCAGATACTTTGTTATGTATATTATATATATATGATTGTGAATGAGCTGTGCCGGTTTTATTGCTAGTAACAGTTGTGATTGGAAAACAAAAAAGCATAATTCTGGAGTATTTTTACTTTTTGTATAGGCATCTTCTTTCATTGTCTAGCTCTCTAATTCTGGTATTGTTACCCATATTCTCTTGGTTCAGGAGCTGAAAGTGCTCATGATCAGAACCAATACTGATGACCAGAATATCAAATAGAAATAGGTAATTTTCTGTCAGAGTTGTTTCCCATACCAGAATGGTCTATTTTCTTAGGGATATATTCTTGAATATGTCCATAATTTCCGTTGACTGGAAAATCAAGAGAGCTGTCTCTGATATACCTTTTTCGAAGCTTAATATACGTGGAGCTCAGAGTCTGTTCTTGCCATGGATTTAGAACACTGATGAAAAGATAAAATCAAAATTTGAAAATTTTGAAGTTCAAATTATAACTTTGTAACTGATAGTTTACTGCATGTAGAGCAGAGTACTGTGTATGAATAGGACTTTAACAAGTCTTGCAACAGTGAGTATCTACACTAGATTATAGACTGTAATTTTTAGTTTGAGACTCAACTGTATTTTAACAATATAGTCTCAAGTACTACAATATTTTAAAATAATAAAAAAACCACCCCTGTCTAGCAGACAAGTCTAGCTAAATCTCATTACATTGCATGCAGAAGCTAATTTCTTAGAAAAACAGATGTCCGAATGCATAATTTATGAAGAATGTTCAGGTAATTAACTGTGAGCATGTAGTGGTGTCCTTAATATGCATTCTTCCTTTATGTACTTGTTAGGGGTGAGTTGTCTGGGTTTTTTTTCTGTGTGATTTTTATTTTATTTTTCTACATTTTACAAAAATATGTTGAGGTCTGCACATACAGTATTTTAACCTATGCTATAATGAAATACTATGTACTTTTCTACTGTGTTAAACACAGAAAACAAACTTAGCTTTCTTTTCTAGGGTAAAGCATCATTAGTAGATAAATGGGGCTTTTCCGTTTTTTATAGTTTTTACCACTTTGTGGGATTCTTCTATTCTCAGGGAAATGGTTATTTTTTTTTTATTATTATTATTATTCCTTTACAGTTAGAAGTATACAGGCATATAGCTTGAAATGCTCACTTTCTTAGTTAACACTACGGAAATGGGAATTATATAGTGAGTTAACTGAAACGCTTTCTCTCACTTGGGTGGGAACAGGACTTGTTCCGGAGTTGGCAGCAGTTCCCGTCTGTACATACAAGTTCCCATGCTTTAGACATGTAGGGTCAGCTTCTGGGACAGGGTCTTTCAGGTGCTTACATGGTCAAAGCAGAGGGGAGCAGCATACGTGCCACATTGCTCCCTCTCTGTGTCTGCAGAGAAGATTAAGTTATTCTACTGCTCTGTTTGGCCTGTTGTCTGTCTTCGTGTAAGGTAAACCATAACGGATGGGCATCCTGTCATTGAATCCAATTCCATCATTGCTTTCTATTTGTTTTTTCCCGTATGTTCTCACTGCCTAAACAGCTAGTGTTATTTCAGTGTTGTTTTTACAGTGCAATTCTGTTTATTTAAATTAAAGTAATAGCTTTTTTTTTTTCTTTCTTTTTTTAATTACCAGACCTTGGGCTTCTTTAGCAGTAGAGATCACAGGTTGCTTTTAAACTTCTGATCTTGAAGCCAAATAACAGTTTAAGTCAAAGGTACTGTCAGAAAAAGCTGATCTCTGTAGATTTGAAAGATGCATCTAAGAAGCTTGTGCCATTGCATGATGAATCTGCCAAAATTAGGGAGTGTCTGCTGCCATTTTATTATCTGTAATGTGAATGGTAAGCTAAATACAGGTATTTTGAGTAATGATGGGCCACAGAATTTTGGAAAAAGAAATGCAAGTTTTCTTGCTTTCTTCAAAATGCTTTGCAACTTTGTCCTAAAAGGAGGATGCTGGAAGAAATACCCCGTAAGTCTGAACCCTGTAGGGGAGAATCGTGTGTTTTTCACTGTTAGTGGCCTTCCTGTAAGCAAGCATGACCGTATGACTGGTTGTGTAATCTTTTATTTTTACCTCTAGATGAGCTTTCTTTTTATTAGGTCATGTTTCCTAACATTGTTTAGAGAAAATGGATGAGAGATCCAGAAGCCTTTTCTAACTGCTAGAAGTATGTGTTCGACCTTTCCTGGGTCAAAAACATTATAACAAGCCACCTCTGTTGCTTGAGGTAAACTATTTGTGCCCGGCTTTGGGAGGTGATGTTGTTTTACCCTTTTATCTTGCTTTAAAATCAAGGACAGATTCCCAGTCTTACCACTGCAAATAACTACCCAAATAAACTTAAATTACAAAGAGACGTCATTAGAGATTCATTGAAGATTTTGTTTGGAGACTTACTGTATCGGATTGAGAGGCTATCATGAAGTAATTGCATAGATCAGTGTGAGAATTTAAGAATCCTGAGGAAGAATACCTACTTCATGTAACATTCAAGATAATTTTATGTGCTTAGGCTACACAGATGCAGTATTGATGCTACATTTTATGTCAGAAATTAGGAATTGGAATGAGAAAACTTATCTTTTATTTTGAATATAAAAATAAAAGAAAATCTATGGAAGCAGTGAAATTTTGCAGAAGAGACAGTGGCTTTACCTCACAATAAAAAGAAAAAGGCTAGATGGTGTTTATGAAAATATTAAAATTTACATACAGCTTTGTTTGGTTTGTGAAAAACTTCTCTATGTGTCCTTAGAGAAATTCCTTATTAAAAGCTACATTCTTTTTAAGTGGTGTAGTTCACGTTGAAAGTTGCCAAAACAGAGCCGTGTACTTGTTCTACAAATCTTATCTCCTGTATGGAATCAGAAAAAAATAAGTTGTGATAGCTTTAATAATTCATATGGGTTTGCATAGAGGCATATAAATTTGCATTACAACAAAATAGAACTGAGTTGATATGTTTTATATTTTATTTATATAGTTTGTTATATTTTACGTACATGAAGACTTGGCAGGCTGTTTTCAGATTGGCACATTTGAAGGTCATCTTTGGCCTTGGTGTGTTTTTTTAAATTATTTTTGCTTCTAATTGATTTCTTAGGTGTATGTATTTGTTCCTTTTTGTGGAACATAAATGAATTAAAGACATATATTTCTGTCTGAGGAAATAAGCCCCTTCTCTGACCTTTGGATCTTAAGAGATCTCTAGGTTTATTGAGATCAGATTGTATCCATCCTTTCTCCCAGCTATTGTATTTGTGAATGAAGTGTTCAAATGTTTTGACAACAAAGAAGCTTTTATTCTTGTGAAAATAATTTTCCATATTTTTTTTTCCTGTGTTTGTTGTTCAAAATTGAGCAAATAACAGATCTTTTATTTATCTTAAATAAAATGGAAGTTCCTAGCATAATCCATGTGTCTTCATTTTTCAATACTAGGACTCTTTGATCCTTGAGAAGTCTCAAAATTGGAGTTCCCAGAAAATGGACCATATTTTGATTTGTTGCGTTTGTCTTGGAGATAACAGTGAAGATGCTGATGAAATAATCCAGTGTGACAACTGTGGAATAACAGTTCATGAAGGTAATGCAACCCTTCATTCTCAGTGTGGGAGGAAAGCACATGCTTTGCTTTCAGTAAAATGTTGACTTGCTTTCTTCAAAAAAAATGAAGCTTTTGAACTCTGTCAGGTAACTTTTTGTAATGTGGTTCCTTTTTAGTGATGAATAACCATCTTCTTTCTACTTTAGTGAAGCGAATGTAAGCAACTACAGGGCAGGACGTGGTCTATAGATACCTATTTAATCAATCAAAGTGTGCAAATACTGGAGCCATATATTGTATTATCAGAGCCTTAGGACATTATATTAAATGTATTTTTGTCTTACCTGTGCCGGTATACGTATTTGATGCATAGCTGCAATATAAGGTCATGAGAATGGGAAAGAGTTTTGTACACATGTTTTTGCTGTACAAAAAAGGCAAAGGGATAGGGAGGAGGAGAGGAAGGAATTGCCTATGGGATTTAGTTACAAGTGAGAACAGCTAGCTTAGAATTTTCTCATAATTTTCACTGGCAATTTGAAATGGGGAAATTTTAAAGTTAAATCATACTGAAATTGTCATGTAGGTAATTGCTTTGAAATCTGGTCTGTGCGTATATTACAAATGTAGGAGGTTTGGTTTTAAATAAACACTTCAGAATAATTCTGAGGTGAGCGTATGGAATTTTAACAGGTTTACATGGAAGGTGAGGATGTATTATGTGTTGTTGCTTTTGCTCTGAGACGAAAGGTAGGGTAGATACTAACACAGAGAGGCATACCTATTTTGTTGAAAAACAAAACCTGTATTTTCCTTCATTAATAAGTGTGTGTTTTGTTTTGTTTGGGGTTTTTTGGGTTTTTTTTGTTTAAGTATTTCTGGTATCCTGTTCCTTTTTAGGGCTGCTTCACTTTTTTTTTTATATGTTTCCGAGGAAAATGAGATAGGCTACTTCAATCCTTGAAATTAAAAGAAGGTAGATGTTAATTATTGAAAAGCATAAAAGGCATTTATGTGAGTTATGTAATGCTCACAATTTTAGAATTCTTTTCAGCTTTTTAGCATGCCGTTTCAGGTAAGAAGGGGTTTTCTTAAGCCCCCTACTCCTCTTTGTTTTTCCTCATACTGGATTGAAAGCTGTTTCGAAACAATATTTATCATGCATTGAGCTGTAATTCAATTATTTGCTTAACTGCAGTTAGGAAACTGAGAATGGAATTTCTGTCCTCAGGTTCAGGTGCCTTGTTTTAAGTGTCAACATGTACACCAGCTCCTGAACTCCTGTTACAGTCCTTTGAAGAGCGTGTCAGTGCTGTTGATGGAGCTTAGAGAGCAATTTAATTGACCTAATTTATGATGAGCTGAATCACACTCTAGGTGCCTTAGAGGGCATTAGTGAGGATTTCATTGACTATAACAAGTGTTAGACTTCTCAATTTAGGTGTCTTGGTATGCTTGCAGAGTTCCTTCCTCTGTCCGTAAATTTTTTGGAATATGATGTGCAGAAAATATTCTGTTAGAGATTCAGTAAGCTACTAGAAGTTAGTTTTATAGAATCTTGATAGACTGTCCCCTGCCTCCCCTCCACCCTGAGTGCAGTCTTATGTTAACTCATGAGAAAAGAAAAAATGAAAGTGTCTTTTGATGATAGTTATGAATGCCTATTTGAGAATCCCCCAAACATTATATAATGTCAGTGCTTCTAAACCCCAAAGCCTTGGAGCTCCCAGAAAATTCTTCTGTAAGATTTAGTTAATGATTGTACAGTTAGTCATGTTAAAGTGCAGAATGATTGGAATAGAAAAATGATCTTCTGACTTTATAGAATAAAATGATGGCAAATTTGTTTTTTGTTGCAGAGGGCTGCCTTAAAAATCCCCGAAAGATCACTTCCTCATGTTGTTTAGTTTACTAAACCTTTGTCCCTACAAAAGGGAAGATTGTAGCTGGATTTCCTCCACAGGAAAATAGTTTCATAGTTCAAAAGTCACTTGAATTTTATTAGTTCAAAATCTGTCTAAAAGTAATTGCTGCCATTCTTCTTTTTAAAGTGTTATAGGCAAAGATTTCCTGTAGTCCCACTGAGACAAAGAGTACAATGTAAATGCTTCTTTTGTTATTGCAACAAAGTAGATTAATTCAGAAGATTTAAATTGGTAGTTCATTCCGAGAAGTCCTACAGTCTGTACAAGCTAATTGACTAAGGATGTTGGTTAATTTTTCACACTTATGGTTAAAAGTTTTGCTGTTTACAATTTATTTTAACAAGTGAGGTCTTGGGGGGAGAAAAACAAAACAAAACACAAGGCAAGCTGAGTAAATGATAGTAATTGCTGACTGTAATAAATGTGTAAATTTCCCCAGCAACAAGCTGAACTTCAGATTTATGGTAAATGCCATTTGGAAGTTTACTTGACATTTTATGTGTATGTTTGATTGCTAGATATGTATATCAAGTTGTAAATATAGTAATATAGTTGTAATTATAAATGAACATTTATTTTGATGTATTTTTTCTGTACTTCAATATTTTATAACAATAAGAGCAGGTACTATTACAAATCAGAGCTTTTTTCAGTAATTTGCCTAAGTAATTGCTTGCAGCAAATAAAAATTTTATTAAAAATTTGGAACCTTTGAAGCTTTAGTTTGTTTCTGTGATCATATATATATATATCTGTTCAATAACTTGGAGTTTTCTCTACTCCTGCCCAGTGATCGTTGGCTCATTGTATTACTTCTGAATTCATGAGTAATAAATGAAGACACAGGCTCTCATAAAGAAGTTGCAGTCAATACCAAAATGCAAAGCAACAATTACTTTTTGTTCCTGTTGGCTTAATCATTCATCTCAGCTGATTTCCAAATATAAATTGATAAATAGTTGAAGACATAATTACTACCTAATCATAAACATTGCTTGCAACCTTGAGAATTATTTTATAAATGTTAATAGAGGCGAACTTTACTCTTCATAACATTGGCTTTAATCTGTACTTCTTAACTCTGTGCCCATTTCATGCACATAGTCTGTATTTTAAGTCCTTTGTACTCCTGTACACAGCTGCCTTGTAGTTTGAAAAATGTGTTCCATTAATGAGTGAGTCCATTTTGTAAACACATTGTTCTTACTTTTGCAGGTTTTCTTTAGTAGGTAAATTGCTGTGGCTGCAGACACCGTGCTGTGTCCTGAAACTTATTCTGATATTTTAGCTTTTGAGTTTTTCTGAAAATGCAGTTTCTAGCACAGTATTGAATGAAGAGGCTCCTATTTATGAACTGGATAGAAATCGATGCAGTGATGTTTACCCGCGTTTGCCTGCCATTGTGAAGAATAATATGCCCATTTCCTTTGAACTGATTTTGATACTTAGTCTTTTCCCAGAATCTCAAACCCGAGATGCCTGCTATCCTGAAATGCCCAAACAAAGCTGCTGGAATGCCCCAGGGTTTTTCTTCATAGTTTTTATATACAATTTCAAATTGTATTACAAATGTCTGTGTTTTCTCTGCTTTTCTGTAGCACTGTAGTTATTTATTTGGAAGGAAGTGCATTCCTTTCACACCCAACGGGTGTCCCACACAGGAACCCACGTAATGATGGTATTGGTGATTTGATTCTTTGCCTGGAGACCTTGATTTCTCTCTCCTTGTTGACCGTTACAGAAACTTCTACTTCACAGGGAGGGGTCTTATACCCTTGTCTTGTGCCTTTGTGCTCTGCTGAAGTCGAAGCTTCTGTCTCCCACAGAACCTTTTAGGTGACTGAAAAGCTTTTTCTATGGTGGCCACCTCTATATTTAATATGAAGTTATTCACTGGCCATGAAAATACTGCCCTGGAGTCAAGCCTGCTTCTTCTGCATGCCAGGGCTCCCTTCCTCCCTGAGGGAGGATTTTGCTCTACTTGTAGCTACTGGTCAAAGGGCAGGTCACACGTGATAGTGTGTCCCCTTCACATGAAGCTGACCCTTTCAGCTGTGACCCCTCAAGTGGCTGCATGCCATCATCATTGTTGGCAAGAATCTGTTACCCTCTTTCAGAGGGAAAACTAATGCTGCTTTCTGTTTTAAATCAGGCAGCGTCTAGATCTCCATTCTCATTTGCTCTGGTAAGTTTTGGCTTTCCTATCACTGCACATGCTGCTTCAGTCCTTGTACACCTGGGCACTTGGTACTAGTGGCTTTTCCTTTTTCAGTACCTGGTGCAGCAGCTGCCTTTTCTGTTATGATTTGTGTCCCTTTTGGTTCGTTTGCGTTGATCAACTATTACATGAGGTCTTCCATGGGAAAAGAGGGATGATAAGTCATTTGGGAGCAACTCTTCCAGTGCTCATGTGGAACAGAGCAGCATGGCCATGAGTTAGCGGGGGATTCTGTTCAGACCGGGGTCATAGAATCATTTCAGTTGGAAGAGACTTTCAGGATCATCGAGTCGAACCAGAACCTAACCTAACTCTAGCACTAAACCATGTCCCTAAGAACCTCATCTAAATGCCTTTTAAACACCTCCAGGGATGGTGACTCCACCACTTCCCAGGGCAGCCTGTTCCAATGCCTGAAAACCCCTAGTAAAGTAATGGACCCTTAGTAAACTTTTATTTGCCTTACTAAAAAGTTTTGGGATTGCTAGAAATTCAGTTTTCTTTCCAGTGCAACTATGTGCTGGGTGATGTTCATATCACCTGCATGGCCTGCATCACTTGTCCAAAATCTGTCTTTGCTCTGCTAACACACGTCCAGAAATCTATAAACTTTGTGGAGCAGACAAGTGATTCCAAATGACAGTAATCTGTAACTACCTCTGAAACTGCGTAAGTAGCATACAGTAATGCTAATATAGTACCCACTCGTATACTTTGCATTCATCTTTTGTGTCTAAACAGCCTGTAATTAATTAATTAAGTCCATCAGTAGAAAATTTGCTCTCATTTCACATATCAACCTTTTTTTTTTAAAAAAAAAAAAAAAGGAAAAATGTTTACATTGCTGGGGAAAAATCTTTCATATTGAATTTGCGGTAGTACTGTTGCTTTTCAGAGTGTTTACTTCTGTGTGGAGATAATTCTGATTTCTTTTTATAAAAATCTTCTTTAGGCACTAATCTGTCGTTTTGGATAAACGCTTTTGTGGTAAGATCTTGTAATAGCAGGACACCTCCCACTGTGGTGTCAGTGTTTTTAACTTATGAACTGCAGCGTGTCTGAAGGAAATGCCTGGTGCATATCACAGCATGCTTCATAACTGCAGGTACTACACTTGCCAGATACTGCCCTTGGGTTAGTTGCTGTGAATTAAGTGCGAGAAGTTCTACATTTTTCCTGCTGTTTCTTTTCCATCCCTTCTATTTGTTTCTTGCTTTGTTGTCATGTGTATGGCAGGGAATAAAATTTCTCTTGCTAAAAGCCATAGTGAGTCACTATATGATTTACAGTGTAGAAAATAATTTTGTATTATAGTTTTGCTGCTTACCCTGGTTTGCTGCTATCTGGTATAAAAATTCATTTTTCGAGATCATGTACTTTAGTACTCTCTGTTTACTAAATAAAATACTGTTCTGAATTTATGGTATGTGAATTAATTAATGTCTTTATTCTGAACTAGTGGTCTGATTAAGGACTGGATGTAGCATATTTTAAATGCTGTGATCTCACAGCATTTATTTTTGCAAACCTACAGTTTACCTTAAAGTTCATGTTTTCTTGATTTTCATGTGACTATCATGTTTCAGAATATCTGTAGGTGTAGCTAAGGTATGTAGATGTTCTGTTTGGCAAAAAATGACCCTTCCAGAGAGACAGAGGAACAGTTGCAGCCAAGGCAAGCATTAGGTTTCTCTTCCCATTTCCCTCAGTGGTATAAATTTCAGACCAATTGTTTTAATGTTATCATTTTAAAGTGTTTGCAAATTCATTTTAATGACAATCACATAAAAAATAAGCTATTGACGGAGTATGGTGACTTTAAAATCAGGGAATTAAAAAGTTCATTTTCTGTGTAAAATTACACGTATTTGATCGACAATTTGGCTGTAATCACAATATATAGATGCAGTTTTTGGAACAGTACGTGTTGTGAGAGTTTTAACTTCTTGCCTTTCATATGTTTAAATTCATAGGTTATTATTGCATTAAAGCAGTTTTATCACTTAATGTAAGAAGCATTCAAGGAGGTGGCAGACATGGAGTTGCGATGCAGTAATATGAGAATATACAGACAAGAAGATGTAATGATCTTTAGTTGAAAAGGGGCTCTCACGTGCGTTCTAAAGATCCAAAGTTCAGAATTCTTGTGAACGTTGAGGACAGGCAGCATGCATTTTAAGCAAAGTGTTCAAAAGTTGATTTGTTTCATTCAACATATTTTCCAGGCAAAGGGCCTGTGGTTGACTTAATGCTGAATAGGTCACAGGTGCAGTTGTAATAACTGAAAATAAACATGAATGAAGTGATTTATTGAGCAGCAGCAGCTTTATATCTGCATAGCTATGTATTTTAAAGAGTCATAAAAATAATGCTTTTAAAATTTTTTCTAATAGGACCAAAATATTTTGCCAGCATAGGAAAAGAGGGCAGACAGTAGTAAGCTGAACCTTTGTTGTAGTCAGAAGTTTTAAGGATCCTAAAATGGTATATTTAAAGAAATAATAGTCACAGATAAAAGAATAATACTGTGGTAAAAATGTAGGTGTTTTTAAAAACTCTGAAGTCTTCATCTGTATATTGTAACTTGTTAGACAAATTTGAACAAAAATGCATTTAGGATTTTTATCAAGTGCCTTTTGTACTGTAGGTCTGATTTAATACAAAAAAATTCAATTATAGCCATGCAGCAGAAACACTTTTTCCCCCAGTTTCAACTTAGCATGTCTATCATAAAGTTACTTGAAATTGGAAAGTGGAAGCTGCTGAAAGTGTGGTCTAGAACTGCAAGTTCATCGTTTTCATTAGAGTTAATTTATTGCATCTGCTTGCTTTAATGTATTTGGTAATCTGTTTATCCACAATCCTAAATTTTGGCAAAGTGTATATAGCATTCTGTTCTTTAAAAATGTGATGTTAATCTAATCAAATGAGTTTTTTCTGTTGACAGCTGGTATTGCAACTGGTGATAACAAGAGAAAAAATGAAGTCAGTAAGTTGAGAAATTTTGAAAAATTAATTTTTATTTTTGAGCCTACAGACACCAAGTGAGCAGCTTTACTCAGCTTTGCCAGGGTTCTCATTATGGTTTCTTGTTAATAACCAAAGAGTAGGTTTGCATTGCTTGAAAAACTGTAAGGTATTGATGTTTTTTCGTTTTACAATATGTTGGAATGATTTTAGCCTGCTACTGTTAGGCTGAAGAATTAGTAAACATGTAGTACAATAAATACTGTAATGTTTACATATAGAGGCAGAGAAACTCACAGAAGAGTCTGAGTATTTATTCCAGAATAACTTCCGTGTGCGATCAGAGTGCTGGTTATGGGAGAATAGATTAATGTCCTTGCTCTGGTTTGGACTGGCGGAGATTTCAGACTTTCACGTCCCAGGGGAATGCTATAGTGATCTTAGCTTTTCATTGTTCCAAGTACACTTTATTTGGACTGAAAAGATTTAGCAAAATTAATGTATTTCTACAATGGGGTTTTGTTCTGAAGCTGCTTTTTGCCTTCATATCTCAACTGAAGAGAAATAAATTGTGTCTTTTTGTTCCTTGTACATTTCAAAACCAAATATTACATCTGCTCCTGAATACATCTGGCATCTTAATGTCAAATGACATCATCATTGTGTTATCTTTTATTCTTTAAATCAGGCTAAACATATTATGTCATTGGTTATTTTTTTGTTCCAAGATATTTTGCTGGTTTTGAATCATGAAAGTTATATTATTTAAAAATAGATACTTGTAATTTTTTGATTCACCATATATTTTTTTGCCTTCAAGGAACTTTCACTGCTAGTTTTTAAAGTAATTTAATTCTCTTCATATACATACTGATTTTTGGTGCCAAAACCACATGCAAGATTTGTCATCTTTCTTACAGATTGTAGCTTTACAGACATTTCATGAATACAGCTGTTCAACAGATGTGTATTATCCATATGGACATTACACTGACAAAATTTGACCTTTCCTTTGATTTTTGTTATCACTTAACAATCACTTAACAAAGCAGGAAATGATTTTTTGTAGCAAACATGAGAAAAATTCTGGGTTAAAATAGTTGCATATCCTTAGCAAAAAATACAGCTTAATAGGTGGTTGCTAATTAATTTGGGGACTCAGCTTTTCATCTTGTTAAGTCTTATTAGATCAAATTTAAACTTCATCTGTTGGGTCCCAAGGCTTGAACAGAAATTCTTTACGATGCATTACCTAATTACCTGTTCAGAAGTATTGTTCATAAAGCTGCGTTTTGTTTCACTACTTACATACATTAGTCCTAGCTCCTCATAGCAAGTAAACTCTCCAGACATATTATGTAGAGTTCAGACTTATTTTGGAGCATAGTGACATTGGTTCATTCTACTACTCAGTCAAGAACAACTACAAAGGACCCTCTCTGAAACCTTGCACTGAAGTTTTTTTTCCTCGTGGTTAAAGGTAACGATCCAATGTATAGGGGTATAAAAGCTACCCCTGTGTGCAACCTCTTTGATGCTTATGTGGCTTCATGGGGAACAAGGTTTTGTACTGCAGCTTTGGTTCTGTAACTTTATTTGGCAGTATACATCAAGTTGACAGCAGGGTGATGGGCTGGATTTGCTCTTCTTTGTCAGTGTTGCAGACAAGATTGTTTTGATGTATTTATCAGCAGTGATTAATGGTAATCTAGTCTATTTTCTCTAGCCAGTGACCACTGCTTTTGCTCGTTGTAACAATATGGTGTTTAGCTTTTCCTAAATGATAGTTAAGGCAAACAGCAAATGCCTCCTTGTCTGTTAGAGATCTTCAAAGCTACAAATTGTGACCATCCATTTGCGTTAAAAATCCAGACTTTTTTTACCTGCTTCAAAAAAGGATCTGGATTTGTATTGTTATAGAAACAATATTTGATGTGAACACGTATGATAAGGATGGAAATATATATGGCACATGTGTGTCATTTTTTAGGAAGAAAGAAAAAAACAATCAGGTATAAATGACAGATAAGTATAATTAAGCAAATATTTCAAAATGAAGGTAAGACAGTTTGGGTGAGTCACCATTTTTGTTTTAACAGACTGATGACACTCAGGTTAGAAAAGCAAATCTAATTATATTCAGTTGGTGGAGAAGCAACAGTGTTTGAATGAACTGATTTTATTTTGCCAGATGGATTGATGACAGTATTACTGTTCCTATAGCGTTAGGTAATTTTGAATAAGTACATTTAGGAAAATGCTAATATGTTAAGAAGTCTGTAGGAATTATAAAAAGCTTAATTATGCATCAACCCTTTGATATCAGTGGGCTGTGTGTTGGTACGTTAATGTAATTGTTTAAAAGTAGCTTTACTGGCATGTGTTCAAGATTGCATTATTAGAAAATGGCTTTCTGGAATACTACTTTAAGCTTGTGCCACATTATAAAGAAAATGGAGTTACCTTCTGTGGAACCTATATGATATTTTATATACCTAATGAAACTTGCCTGTGAATGCATTTCTGCACATTACTTGTGTTTTGATTCTGAAATACTTTTATAATGAGAAGCAGCATTCTGGCTTCTTATTTTAATTCTTATTGATGGACCTCATTCTGTAATGGAAGACTGTTTTTAAATGGTTCCTACAGTGTTATTGCTTGTTTCCTGAATGTAGTTTTAGTCTATAATGCAGACCTCTGTTTCTGTCACAAGGGGAGTTACAGCACTGTTGCTATTTTATTACAGTCAGTGGGTAATGAACCAAAGTAACAAATCATGTTGCTGTTTAATTGCAAAATGTAATAATTTAACTGCTCTGCAAGCACAAATGTTGACTTGATCGCTGTATTTGATAAACAGTTGAATTTAATCTTTAATGAAATCTCTATTTTAAGTGTTGATAATGAAATAAAATTTTTCTCTTATTGAGTAACAGGAAATGTTCAAAATGTGGCATATGCAGACATACAGTTCTGTTCTGATAAGCTTTTTTTCTTTTTTCTCATTTGCAGTAGCGATAATACTATTATTCTTGTGCCAAAATTAAATAACAAGCTTCTAAAAGACCTTAAAAATACTGTTTTCATGAATTTGTGGTGATTGAGCATGTATAGACACCTTAACAATCATAAAGAGTAGAACGAAGAATGAAGAAAATGAACGATTGAGTTTAGCTGTAATTTAAAACCATGTAAAAATGAGAATGATGATTGATGAAGCATACTAACTTTTTTTGAAGCAATATGATGTCTCAAAACTGTCAGTCTGTGCTCTGCCAACTATACCTTGGTTTTGAAGTATTAAGCTCAGTCCTACAACCCCTGAAGTATGCAAGTAATGTTTTTTATTTCTTGTGTATATTCCCTTTTAGTTGATTCAGATGCTAAATGCAAAGTGGAAAAGTGGAGTGCCTATTTGTTGACTAGATATTGCTGGTGTAGTCAACTCCTAAAACAAAAACCAAAAAAAAAGCCTTCAAAATAATGCTCATTTTCAGAGTAGGGAGAAGGAGAAAGATAGAAATATTCAGTAGAAGCCTGCAGATGCTCACAAATCTGCCATCTGACCCATGATACATATGGATTCTTCACTTAGTGCTACTATTCCAGAAACCGTATTATAATGTGGATTAGACTGTTGATCCAGCTCAAAGCAGACTTCCTTTGGTTGCATGGGAAGAAAGGGAGTTCTAACATAAACACTAGGCCTGTCACACTGAGATGAGTGGGATATGGTATATACGATCTTACAGTGAAATAATAAAGGAATGAAGAACCATTCTTGTAAATATAAAATAGTGTAGCTGAACAGTGCTGAACAGTGTTTTACTGGGATTTTTAAAGTTTTCCTTAGCATTCCTTGTTGCATTTAAATGGAAATATATTTATTTGAAAAAATGCTTTGAGTTTTTCTCAGTCTTTGTTGGTTGCTTTAAGTCTTGTTTTCTTACTTCTTAATGTATAGTCTGGAGGAACACCAAGCATTGCTAAAAGAACAAAGTAAACTAGTCTTTTTATTCTTGTTTTTGAGTTGTAATCTAAACCAGTCACATAAAATGGATCACTTCTTAGAATTAGGGTCTCTTTAAAATGTAAATTTTGCCCTAAAGGTAATATTTGCAAAAATATTGTAAGTTTTCTTAGGCCTTTCAGTGTCATTTCTCTGGAAGTATTTGTGTGTGCTGAAATCAAAATTGACAACTGTCTGCTTTTACAGTTGTCTTTTCTTATATTGGTCTTCCATTTTTTCTGTGTGTAGGTTGCTATGGTGTTGATGGAGAGAGTGACTCAATCATGAGCTCAGCTTCAGAAAATTCCACGGAGCCTTGGTTTTGTGATGCATGCAAATGTGGTGTCACACCTAGTTGTGAACTGTGTCCTAACCAGGATGGGATCTTCAAGGAGACTGATGCAGGCAGGTAAGGCTGAAGGATGTGATATTTTGAATTTGATGTCATTCTAGATTTCGAAGACTGGGTTTTTCCCTGGTCCATTCCTATAGGAGAGAGTGTCGTAAATTAAACTGTTGTTGATATCCTCTCTCTCTTACCTCACGTTTGAGTTGGGTGTTCTCTGGATAGTTGATCACATCATTTTTTGTGTATTCCTAATATTCTTCATGCCCACTGCAATATTAGAAAGGTGTTGTGTTCGGGTGAAGATTTATGGACTTAAGGGCAAAAGATGTACCTAGGTGAAACAAAGATTACCCTTCCTGGACTGATAAATCCTGTTATTCAGTATGAAGTCACCATGTATTGTTATATGTATATGGATGCCTTACTGGATATACTAGAAGACCCTTCTTTGTTCTCTTGAACCACTTGTGTGATTGATCTTTTTTAGAAAAAAAAAATACTAGTGGAGGTGATGGGAGTCTTGCAAAAGAAACTTATTTGTTTGTTTGCATCAGGAATTCAGTTTACATTTAAACAAAAGAGGTTTCCTATGTAGAGGAAGTTGATGTCCTGTGAACTCTTATTCCATATTCAGACATCTGCAAGGATATTGGCGTGAAAGACTTCTCTCACTTAACCAATGGCTTGAACTATTGACAGCAGAGTCTGGGGATCAGGAATCTAATAAAAATTGTGTAGCTGTTTTAAGTTTGCTCAAGCTTGGAGGTTGCAGTGAGAAAAGCAGGATTTCAGTCCCTTGAGCCTCACTGCTCAATAGCAGTATTATGTTCCAGCAAGGACAGCTGGTGGGGCTGGTCACAGTGGTTCTCTTACGATGACTGAGCTCGTGGTGGTTGGTATCTGCTGTCAGTCTCTGTAGAATTTGACCATGTGTTCTGCTAGTTCAATTTAATCAGCTGCCAGAAAGTTGCATTTATGTGTTGCTACTGTTGTGTTTCTTTCATGGTTAATCCCGAAGAGTAGCAAAACACTGAAACGCTCCTCTGTAGTAAATAATGCCACAAAAAAGAATGATGAAGTCTGCAGGGGAGGGGGAAAACACCTTCCAGACTTCTTGTTGTATTTGATGGGGAGAAGTATGTGACCACTGGGAAAATCAAAGCATATGCTCCATCCGAAGGAAGGAAAAGTAGACCTTATCCCTTCTGTGGTGTTCTGCTTCATGGAAGGTAGAGCCACTGCAGCCTTCTGCAGATGTGTTCAAGTCTGTGTCTTTCAAGTAGGACAGAAGTGCTACTTTCTTGCAGTGCTAAGGACTGGGTGTTGCTGGTATCAGGCAAAGGAAGAAAGTAACAATATTATATTGAAGTTGTGCTAAAGGTATTCAGAGTATATTATGATTATTTTGAATGCTGAAAAATATTTTTTTTATTTTTGAGAATATTCTTTACTTCTGATAATTTCCAGCCAGAGATGGACATTTTAGGAAGAGGTTCAGGTCTAATTTGAGAATAAGGGGAATAATTATCAAGTGATGTCTTCCATTCCTGTCACATTTGGAAAATAAATTAAGATACAGGTATTAACAGTAACAAATTTTCTATGATAAACGAGAGAGCAGGATTAACAGTGATGTCTGATTTATGGCTATCATTACTGTTTTTTGGTGGGTGCTTGGATGTTTTGTGGTGGTGGTGACATGACAACTAAGTTGTTTTTTCATACATTTTGCAGTTATATACAGAGTGTTTCAAAAAGATGCAACCAGGTTCAAAGATATAGTGATTGCAAATTGGGTCCATCTTTTTGAAACACCCTGTACACATTGCAGGTGTGTAGTAACATACAAACCTTTCAGATGCTGGACCTGTCATAAGCTTTTCATTGATTGTGTTGACATGGGTAGGCAATAGTTAGTTGGTAGGCTGTTCAGAGGAAGGAGAAACTTTCCTAATTCTGTTTGAATGTATCTGAGATACAGGAATATTGAAGTCTGCAGGCATATCTTACTGATGTGATGGATGAGTTGGAACTAATCCATCTAAATATTCAGTATTAGTACAGGTACTTTAAGTACTCTAAAATTCAGAAATGTCAACATGTGTTACTGTAAAATCTTTTGTGTTTTTTAGTATGAATTGATAGTCGCATTAATATTTACACTTAAATATATATTGTTCCCTAATCAGACATGCACAAATGCTAGGATTTGAGTTAAAATTAAGTAAAAGTTTAATCTTGTCATCTGTGTTAGTAAGCTTTTGTATATGCTATCACTTACATAATGTGTGTATAAGCATATCCATGTCTGTTGTATTTTCCTTTTTTTCCCCTCCCTAGTTCTTTGCTGTTTATTTATTTGTCTTCTTAAAAAATGTATTGTTTATTCATTTCTGGTCTTCTACGGACTTTACTGTTGCTTGTACTCTAATGATCTGGTCCTGCCATCATTAAAAACACAGCAGAGCTCAGGATGATGTTTTGTCAAGCTTTTTTTTTTTTTTTTTTTTTTTTTTTTTAATTTTTTTTACATACTGTTTTTTAAATTTTTTTTACATACTGTGTTGTCTATCTTCAGAAAAGTAAATGTGGTATTGGAATGTCATAAGTTGATTCAGGTTTTGTGAATTTAATAGTACATGCCCTTGTATTTCTCCCTTAGTTTGTATTTTTTCCTGACAGCAAAACCAATTTGAGTTCATGTTGGGTGTAAAGAGATAACGAGGTTGTTCATAACACTGAACTTTGACCATTGGATGCAGATGCTAGCAGTACCCTTTGGAGGCATCTGCCTTTCTCCACTGAAACCCACTGAGCTCCACTTCTCCATTTGTAGCTGAGATGTGTTCTAAAGATATACATACAGCATGTAAAAGAAATCTTTTTTCCCTTCCTGTCTTCTACATGCATCTTATAAAGTGAAAAAACAATGAAAGCAGAATAAAGTACTGTACTATTTACACAAAAATGATACGTGAGTCTTAAAATGTTAGCATGCTTTTGATTAATGTGCAAGTGTTTTCTCTGTGACACTGGTTCTCTGTGAAGAATCATGTGCCTACTTGGGTGATTGTGGGCATTAAGACAATAATATAATTATTACTGTATTTTTACCTGCTAGATAATGTGATATGGCTGTAATGAATAACTATAGTTTTATTCTCATAGATGAATAGAGCCTATGTACTAGAAAAAACTACCTACCATGTGAAAATTCCTATGCTCTCTTTCTTTCTATCATTTATTTACAAATTTGAATTTTTAAGGGTAATGGGGCACTACAGGCTAAGGGTAGAGTCTTGGGACTGGCAGTGTTCATTATGATTTAATTATACTCAGTAAACTGCAACCCAGTTCAGTTCTTTTCTTGAAATACTAGCAGAGAGAGACTACTGAATTACAGAGTCCTTTAACTCGCCATTGCTCTCCATCCCCTTACCGCCTTTTTAAAATAAATTCTTCATACACATCGGTGCTGGAAATTGCACAGAGGTGAGATGAAATCTTTTCAGTTTCTCTTCATAATCAAGTTGGAATAATTTCTCTGTTCCTACGTGAAAGGTGAATCATTAGAATAATGAGGTGCTTAGTTTCTCAGCAGAAGCCTTTTCACATTAACCTCTCAGTTTCACAAGCATAAATGTGAATTTATGAAATTTTATTTCTCAAAATGCTATTATCCAAGAATATGAATTCTGTCCTTGTTTCAGTATGGAGTTTTTCTTCTTCCGTAATCAACATCTGTCATCATTGCTCCAAGCTAAATGGATGGTAGAGTAACAAGGAAGATTATTCTTCTTTGATTACCCAATTTGTCTTAATTACAAGCTTCTAAAACATTTGCAGCTAAACAAATGAGCAGGAAAATATTTAGAACTGGTATTAGAAGCAGCTGAAATTGCTTCAACTGTGAACTTGACTGACTTGTATATATTTTTTAATAAAGATTCAGGTCTGAGTTCTCCTATAGGTGGTTAAAGAAATGAGGCACTTGTGTGCCAATCACACTGAAATAGCAATTTAAATCTGTAATACTGTAATACTTGGGTGACATGTACTAAACCATTTTGAGAAGGTCAGTATGAAGCAAGCAGCCAGCTGTTGGGTTTATCATAGATAAACTCCTATGGAGTGCAGCGGCATTTAATACACCAGTGGAGCATGAAAAAACTGTGCAAATTAAATTGAGAAGCAGCTGCTTGTAGAAGATGTGTATCTTTATATTGAACTTCGGAGGGTACATTTAGGAGGCTGTATTAAAACTTACTATCAAAAAAGTCCAACCAGAACCTTGGATTTTTGTTACGAATAGTAATTGTGGAGATACATAACGTCAGTTTATATGAACTTGTACTATGTAACACATCTTAAATAAATGGAAGATTATAGAAAAGAAGGCCTACAGAATTCAGATGGTTTTTATTTACAAACAAGCAATCTCATTATCTCAAGGTTACAGGTCTCATTCCGCATGTGGCATTTTGCTTTTTTTGAAAAAGGTATTTTGATTTCTTTTGAAAATGAGTAGAATATGCTCATTTAAATGAGATATTTATTTTAGTAAATGCATAATATTTACCAAAATACGCATTTATGCACAGACGTATGCTTTTTTGTAGAATATGTCATAAAGTTATGGTAGTGATTTGGGCCAAACTATTGCCAGTTCTGGATACAGAGTGGAAGGGCAGAGATGGTCCCAGGTGCTCCATTGCTAACCCACAGGAATGTCTTTTGCCTCCATTGCATTTGTGGGAAGGCAGACAGAAGATGCACTTTCGTATACTGAGGAGAAGAATCTTATTTTTTGCCTGTAATATTGCACTAAGTTAGAGGGTTGTAGTGGCATGCTGGAGTGTTTATACTGTAATCAAACCAGGGATGATCTTTGCTCCCTGTCTGAGCACCAAGAAGTTTGGCAGAAGACTTGAGTATTTCAGCTTGTTTTTTGGCAGCCAGCATGGTTTCATATTTGTACCATTTTATTTAAATACAAGGTTATAGCTCATCTTTAAATTTTCTTTGAGTCTTCCAGTAGTTACAGTGCTGTGACCAAACCATTGTGAATGTGGAGAACCCTGGTGAAATCTGTAAAACTAAAGCAATGCAGTTGTTGCATGTAAATGTATATTTGGGATACACATTATTCTCACTGTTTGAATTTTTCATGCTTTAAAGGGAATTTACCACTTAGCATCTCAAACTTGAGTGGTTTAGCAATAGGGCAAAAACTTGGTTTTAGATAAAGAGTTGTAAAGAGTCTTGTCAGATACAACGCTATGGATCAGTCAGTACTGTGACTTAGATTTACTGAGAAGTTTCTTAGAGAGTGGAGTGAGTTAATGGCTTCTAAGTAGTTTCTTACTGTTATTGGGATTTTTCTGTTATCCAGTTATCATGGACTATGTTTGGGGAAAATGCTAAATAGACACTCTGTCCACTAATTTTGTACATTACACATTGCAAGTTCATTCTTTTATTTTGTAAAGACTTAAATGTGTATGTATTTTTGAGCTTGCTACTGAACCTTTCATATCTTGCTTTTTTTGAATTTCTGTTTGGACATATGAGTCATATATAATTAACATGGATCTTAATAATTCTGAATGTGTTAAATTCCAGCATTGTAGGTCTAAGGACCACTGATGAGAAACATGGTGATTTGGGAAACATGGGAACTCGGGGTTACATGTAGCTCCTGATTAGTATAACCATCAGCTTCAGTATTTCTCTCATCTGTAGACAGTCAGTTAATAACAGGTTGATAAACATGCTGTTTAAGTGCAGCTAAAACCAGGATCTTACTGCTCTGATCTCAGTTGAATTTTTTTAATTGACACACAAAACAAAGAGAAGGGAGAAAAGGCTAAACAGTGTTAGAACACTAGAAAAGAAGAGCACATTTAGGGAGATTGGAAAATTGCAGTTTGTGGGTGATGAAAGAGCCAAGGGAAGAAGTGTTTCTGGCACAGTCGAGACTTGAATACAAGGTGTAGATTCTATTATTCCCTTAGAAGTTTTAGTCTTCACTAGTGATATATTTACTGTCAAACATTAATGACTGGGAAGATCATAAAGTGCTGAATTAACCTGCATGCTAAGGGTCAAACACAGGATATTTCAGCTCACATCCAAAGTCGCTAGTTGTGTTGCGTGTCATTTGGTAGCTTGTAGGTTCAAAGTGGTAGCTACACACCTTTGCAATTGTGAGGCTGTTTTGCTGAATATTTTAAGATAACAGAAGGTGGCATTATTGACCTTCTGTCTATGACAGTTTGCTCCCACCTAGTGACTTAGCAAGGGGTAGCAAATAGTTCCTGGAATTTTGATGAAGCAGAAAGATTATTTTGGGGAGGAACACTTTCTGTATTAGTTTGTCTCAGTTGATTTGAGTCACGCATGCTGTGTAGAACAGATTTTGAGTTAGTGACTAACTGATGGTTTGTGACAATGCGAGTTGGATCTTTTAAGAAGTGTTCATTACAGAAGAAGAAATTGTTTCTTCTGCTGCAAGGCTGTCTTTTGGTAACTGGGAGTTTCAGTAGATTATGAAGATGTCTGTCAAAGGCAGACTTGGGGCTGATGCCTTTACCATTGTGTTGTATTTAATTACTAGACACCGAGGTCCAAATTCATGCTGTCTAATTTTATGCCTCTCAAGGCTGAACACTTAGGCCTCATACTCTTTCCAGTTTGTTTATGGCCAGTGAAGAAAAGTACAATGAAGTAATAGTCTGTTCATGTGAGTTTTGTGTAGGCATTTCTGTATTACAGCACAGGTATGCTTATAACTGAATGCAGTTCCTATCTGTGTTGCTTAAAACTAGTTAGTTTTGGTGATACTAACAGGTGTAACTGGAACAATGCAAACTCTGACAGATGAAGTGTTTTAGTTACTTCATAGTTACGTGCTCAGAGCTCAGGACTGCTATGACTACCTATACAATTTTGTTCCTCTCTTCCCACCTTCTGCCTCATCATTGAAGTATTTGTCTGCCTTAGCCTTAGAAGTAATATCAAAATCTTTATATGCATTTCATGTTGCATAAAAAGAGGTGCGGAGCCCCACATGAGAGCCATGAGACCCAAAAGGTGATGGTAGCCCAGCCTTTGATCCAGACAGGCAGAGCAATCCCAAGGGCTTTGAAAAGCTGTGCTCTGTGGTTCAGTGTGTGAGCTGCTGAATTCCAAATATGCGTTCTCTCCCTGCTTCTAGTGTGCTTTCCTTCAAGCACATTTCTGCTAGCATCTGTAACATTTACAAGGCACTTTGAAATCTGCAGATGGTGAGTATAATACAGGAGCAAAACGTTGATAACAGTAACCTAGTTTTATCTGCTGTTTTAGGTGGGTACATATTGTTTGTGCCCTCTATGTTCCAGGAGTGGCATTTGGAGATATTGACAAACTGCGTCCAGTAACACTTACAGAAATGAATTATTCAAAGTATGGTGCCAAGGTAAGTTTAGAAGAGACGTACTGCCAACGTGTAGCTTTATTTTACATTTTTTACGTATAATAGAAGCATATACATCTTCCCAGCTTTATTTTTCTTGTTTATAGCAGTTGCAGTGAGGTTCAGGACTTAAAATCAGATGAAGTATGTTCACATTTGCTTTATCATTGCTTTTCCCTCCCTTTTTTCTTTCTATTTTCCTTACCACTCTTCTCCATAATTTCTGTCACTGGTTTCCCCCTTTTTTTTCCTTATTTTTTATGCAAGTGCTAATTACTTTCTTTTAAAGTTGGTTAGTGGCAGATTGCCAGAATGTGAATGGAAAATGAAGAGGATTTATGGGATGTGAAATAGAGAAATTGAAGGTTGCGTTGATTAAGAAAGCGACAGATTCAGTAAAGAATTGCTTTTAAGGTCCATATAATTCTAAGCTAGAATGCATACAAAAACATTACTGCAAAGCAGTATTAAAATAAAAAATCACAACTCCATGTGACGCTCAACTTGGAACAGAAAAGTAGCTCATGGTTTTACATGTAAATGTTTTTGATCCAGATCAGAAGGCATCATGCACAAACCATACAGAAAACCATTGCAATGGTCAGAGGATAGCAGTCAGTAATTTGCTAAATACTGTTTCTGTAGCTAATGGGGACATTGTGGAGAAGCTGTATCTATCAGCTTAATGTGAAGGAAGGTGATTGTACTCCTGCTGCTCTAATGCTTCATTTGCACACAGGCAGTTTCATGTTCTGAAATGTCAATTTGTCAAGTTGAATGTGAAATGAAAATAGGTAGTATGTTTTTAAAAATACAGGTATTAAATACATGAAAACGTTTTGAATTGCCCTTGTACAACATACTTGTATCAGGAGCATGTTCAGCATGGACCCCCTGAGACATTTAGGATTGTTTAGAAATGTTTGTATAAGAAAAAGTCCAAGCAAGCTCCCAAAACTCCCAAACTGTTGTTGCAATGAATCATGCATTTAATTTTTTTTTTTTTTTTATTATGATATATAGGAGTAGGGCTAAGAATTTGGGTGTATTTTCTTACTGTGAGTAAGGTGAAAGTGAACTGCACAGATGAGGACTCATTACTCTGATAGAGCTTTAAACAAACCCTGTTTGCTGTATCAAGTGTGGAAGTTACAGCTTACTTAGCTAAATTGCCCCCTGCAAAACCAGCTTAATTTAATTTTCTTTTTCACTTCATTTCTTACCTGTTACATGTTGCTGTTACACTACACTAGAAGGGCACTCTTTAGCTGTGTATGTGGTGTTCTGAGATTCTTCCATCACTGAGTTTTCTTTGCTGTTCCTTTCTGCTGTTTACTTTTGTGCATGGAGATATTTTCTCGAGGGGATACACAGCTTTGCTCTGTATTGAGCATGTGAGAAATTAAGAATTGTACACCCCAGTGTACTTTTAGGTCATGTTTATGCACTGGATAGCAACACTCCTTAAGCACCCCAAGCTCCCATTTACTTATTCCTGCCTATGTGCTCATCACTATTTTTCTGGCACAGCTGCTTGATATGAATTTGTGGTGAAACAGACTGAGGAATTAATCTGGTTGAAAAATAAGGTTTTTTTTTTTAATTCCAGGTCGCATTAGGGCATGCCAATTTGCTGTGTTGCAAGTGCCTGTGCCTAGAATGCGAGTAGCTGAAGCCATGGTGGCCTAATTAAACGAATCACAACCTTCTTTACTGATATTTACAATTCTTGAGTATTTTTTTTCTGTGTTGTCACACATCCACTGCTCAGCCATTGCTTATCAGAGGACATCTATGTAATTATCTATGGTTTTCAGTGATGCAGATCTTTTTTTTGTTTGTCCTCTGCACTTGTTGAATAGTTGAATGTTTGCTGACCAGTAATGTTGTTTTATGATACCATATTTATCTAATGAATTGTGCATTAATTGCTCTGCTGATATTTAGCTTTTGCTCTGAAATACAAGACATGGAAGTTCATATGAAAATTCATCCAACATGCTGTTTAGGTTGTTTAAGCACTTTTCCATTTCTTGTTGAAAATGAAGTCAATCGTGGGGGTTGGGAAGGGGTGAAGTTTTAAGTAGTGTCAACTGTCAGCAGCATGCTTGGTTTCTGTACTACACAGGAGTATCTGTACTACACAAGAGTAAATCTGCGTGTTTAGTTTTTATATGTAAAAAGTAAATTAACATATATTTGGCAAAACACACCTGAAATATTTACTGTGACGTTTTCCACTCTTCTTTATAAAGGAATGCAGTTTTTGCGAAGATCCCCGTTTTGCCAGAACTGGTGTATGCATTAGCTGTGATGCTGGGATGTGCAGAGCCTATTTCCATGTGACTTGCGCTCAGAAGGAAGGCCTCCTCTCAGAAGCAGCAGCAGAAGAGGTAGCTATGGAAAGGATAGAAAAAGACAATTGTGTCAAAAGCTTGTGAAGACAACCTGAAATTGTGCCTGTTTTGCTTGCTAACCCTGAGCAAGGTTTTTGTAAATCAGTAGCAAGTCTTAGGCCAAGTAAAGAGACTGTCTGGGGAGGGCTCTTGTCCAACTCTGAGCATTTTTTAAAATGGCCTGGAAAAAGGGCCAGAGAAGATTAACACAAAAGTAAGCTTAACAGACTCTCAGTCAATACAGACATGAATTCTAACTCTAATTCTTGAAGTTTGCCTGCTAAAACTACTTATATAGTTTATGTAGTATAGTAATCTCTGTTTCATACCAAATAGGAGTGTCTTGAGAAATTAACTGCATTTGTAATGTCATTTTTTATGCATGTTGTCCAGTATTTTCTTCAAATTGCAGTACAGGTATATGACTTGTGTTATGGTAAAGTTGATCATAGGAATCTGAATGAAAATCAAACATTTATAACCTGCTAATAACTTTTTAAAATATCTGTTCTTACCAGTTTTCCCCTGTACTATGATTAAAGCAATATAGATTTGAAGCTCCTACTTCCAAGTTCATTTTTATGGTATAAGTATTTTAGGTTGCAAAATTTCATCCTGATATGCATCAGTTGAATTAAATCTGTCATGTTCATAGCTGAACAATTTAAATTCTTATTGCCTTAGCAAGTACCACAGATAACACACAAAGAAGCATTACTTGCACTGACACTGTTGTTTCTGAAAACAGCAGACCACTAGGTGATTCTTAAATTAATCAGAAAATACTTTCTTCTGTGAGACTGATAAATAGCACAATTACCTAATTGGTTTTGTCCTTAATAAATTATGTGTAATGTTGATTCTTCAAATACTCTATGTGAATTTCTTCTAGGCATACACATTTACTTGCCTTTGCACGTTAAAATTTTGTTGCATGTTTTTTTCTGTAACCAAAATATTTTTTATGAAGTCCTCACACAATCTTATTTTAGGATGCTGCTTAGTTTTGGAAGTAAGTTGCCACACACTCTAAAATCTAAATCATAATTATGTTGCTGAAGAAAGCCTGTGTAGATTTTATGTGTCTGTGTTTTATAGGCAGAATAAAGGATAATTTGATAGGTGAATTATTTATTAATATTTTTATTACTTTATGAAGGAAGACTGTTTTAAGTTTTTTTTCTTAGTCTTTACATTTATGATGATTTTTCTACTTGCAAATATACTGGCAATGTAATATACTTCTCAAACCGTTTCTCCTCATGACTCAGATATTTGTAGTTTGCTGTCAAGGTTTGCAAGTGCTTAAAGTTGCTATAAACTTACAACCATCATGTGCAGATCTGATGGAGCAAAGAATGAAAAAAAAAAAAATCATCTGAGAGATGATAAATCATGTAGGGGGTATAGCCACCAAAAGTATTAGGAAAATCATTTGAGAAGACCAAATATATTGCCTTTGGTATTATTCAGTATTGTAAATCCCTTGTATAATGGAAAAGACACAGTGAAGCAACAGGAAGTTAACAATACATGCTATATGTTAAAGAGAGTTGTACTTAGGCTTTTTTTCTGCTGTTTTTTCAGGGAATGAGGAAATAGTACAGTGATTGAACAGTAAAGAGATAAACAGTTAATACATTTAAAAACATTTAGGGTCATGCAGTGAAAACAGTGGAAAAGCACTTTATATGCTAAATTACATAAACATGACAAAATTGATTTAGAAACATAGATATTAGTTGTTTTTAAAAGCATGTCTATTTGAACTCATTGCCAGAATGTTTGTGCTGTTCAGAGGCTTTTGGCCTTGTATGTCTTACTTTATTTTTGTTCCCTTCCCTTTGTTTTCTCTGAAACAGGATATAGCTGACCCTTTTTTTGCTTATTGTAAACAGCATGCGGACAGGTTAGACAGAAAATGGAAGCGGAAGAATTACTTGGCATTACAGTCTTACTGTAAAATGTCCTTGCAGGAGAGAGAAAAACAGCTCTCACCAGAAGCTCAGGTATTGTATTCATGACACAAATGTGTCTGTATTAATCATCCATGTTAAACAAGAAAGAAATGAAGAGGTTGGGAAATTGTGATTGTAGTAGGAAATGAAAGGTAAAATATATTGAGTGTGTGGTCACTTGACAAAGCAGTGAATTATTTATAGGTTTTGGTCTCTAAGAACAGTTTTCAAAAAGCGAATTATGAAAGAGGGATGTCCTTGCTTGTCTGAATTCAAAAATCTTATTTTGTTTGGTTTTGAGGCATAAAGTTGGTAATTAAATTTTCATTGTAATTCACAGATTTTGCTTAACATTTTCTTCAATATTGTTACCAAAAAAAGACAACCAGACAAGAAATTAGGCATATTTCTAAACCCAGGTTCAGTAGAAATCTATTTTTTTCCCTTAGTAATATCTTGAACTTGGCAGAAGAGTTTAGCTTGCCTAAAATTTTTTTCTTGTTAGATCCTTTTTCACTTTTTTTAGGCCTAAGTAGAATTCTATGTGGTGGGTTTTTTCATAGTCAAGATTTTGTAGAAGAAAAAATATATTCTGTTCTGCTGAGTGGGAGTTGTCTGAAAAAATCTCAGGCAACATCTTTATCCATGTCTCTTGGTGGACCCATGTAAAACTGTTACTGCATAAGCTCAGTTGATAAATGTCCTGTTGATATAAGGGTTTCAGTCCTTCTAAGGGAATCTGTACTTCAATATGTTTTAATGTGTGTGCTTTATCATTTTTTTCTGATTCTGAGGAATTTTTGGCATACTTGCCTTTCACTGCTTAGACTGAACCTTCATTCTGTGGAAAAATCACACCTGGGTAGGAAAGCAGCTTGGTATCTGAATTAGTCCTGCCTAATTTGTTGTAGAAAGTAGCAAATGCTGTAAATATTAGAGAGCAGTTATGGGAGAGAAATAACTGGTTTTGTTTGTTTGTTTGTTTCTGAAGGCAGAACTTCAGTCTAATGATCAGAAAATAAATCTTCATATCATCAAACTTCTTATTTTAAAAAAATCATACCTTTCTAGTTCTTCAAAGGTCTTTGAATAAGAGAGTATTAATTTGACCTGTGCAGTTGAGAATGATTATGAGCAAACTCTATAGTATAATTTTGCATAAAATATTTGTTTCTTCATATTGCTTGATTTAAAACTGTTTACGTAATTCTTACTGAATACACTCAACTCTCAATTATGAGAGATGCACCTGTGTAGTGGAGAAATCACGATAATATGAATACTACCCAGCATAATGGTAAGCGCTGGTTGTGCAGAATCAGTTTGGGTCCAACAGAGCTTATTAGCTCTGTTTTTAGGTGCTTGTTGTGCACCTCTCCTCCTCCTCTTTTCCCCAAACCAAGACCCTGCAGATTTTTTAATCTAAGTTATTTGTATTGTATGTTAGTTTTCAGCATTCATTCTTTCTGTTTCCTACATTTGTGCTTACCTGACGTGGTGTTGTAGACAACTTGATACAAATGTGATAACTTCCATACATTTTGTAAAACCACTTGATTTCACTATTGATGGCTCTGGCGTTGTATGAGTTTGCATTAGCATTGTGTGTGTGCCTGAGTTCACACATATGGAAACAGATTGGATGCTTGAAAAATATATTTCCATGTCCAGTTGTATATACTGATATTTTAGGAAGTAATTGTTTGTCTTTGAGTGGCTTCTGTGCCTTTTTAGAAATGCAGAACTGTAAGGGGTACTTAATACATATTAGAAATGTCTGACTCGGGAGATGGCACAAAGTACGTTTGAATTCACCCGTTATCGTACCGTATGTTGTGTGCACAAGGAAGTTAAAATCCCACCAGTAAATTCAACCATCTTTGTTTAAGTTTGTGTGAGAAATAGGAATCTTGAGACAGCTTAGTCTGGGGAAAAAAAAAATAAAATTAAGAAGTAAATAAAAATTTCCAGGGGAGTTTGTAGGCTTAAGTAAGATTTACAGACATTGAGCTAACATAACATAAATAAATATGCAATTGTACAAATAATTTATCTGGTATTGTGAAAGTGGATTTTTGAGTCACACTTTTGAACGAGGAAAAAAAATTGTTATTTGGTGTTTTGTAGCCCAGGCAGGAAAATAACTGAGCTGATGATCTGGCAAGTCATGTGGCCAAAGAAAGTGAATGCCTCTAAAAAGTGTAATATCCAAAGCTGTCTAGAATAGTTATTGATTGTTCTACATTGGAGTACTTTTTTATAGCAATAAGAAAATACACGTTCCTTGAGTAAAGTGTATACTTGAAAATTGCTTAAATCCAAGTAACTTGAGTTTGGGATTCCATTTAGACATTAGTCATTTTAATCTGTGATCTATTTCTGGAATAAGGCTTTAGGTATGCAGTTCTGTGACATCTTCAATGACTCCAAGGATTTCAGAACTGAGCATGTAAAGAAGCATCTTAGCTGAGGAAGCTATAAACCATCTTTAGTCATTCTAGTGGAGAATAAAATGGGATGGTGGCTATAGATGTATCTGTTGCTGCTGGGGGTCCAAGAAAAAAGCCCTTGGGCTGAGATCTAGCCTGCAAGCCACACTTGCCATTTTTCTTGGTCATTAATGTTCAAGACCTAGTAAGGTAGCGTGTGTTAAACTGTCTGTAATACTACCTTCAACAATTCTAGTTGTAATCAGAGATGTTCCTTAAGCATAGCGGGTGTGTATATATATATATATACATATATATATATATATATATGCACACTGTTTTGCTTTTGTCTCAGGAGAATCTCATGCCATATGGTGAGGCAGTTCTTCCTGCAGGCAAGTAAACAACTTCTGATAGTCAGCTGGAGTTTTGCCTTTGAAGGTTTGTATGTTGATGTCATTTTCTGCCAGAATTGCCACTATGCAGAGTTTCCACAAGACAGTGTTTTCCAGCTTTCAGTAGCAACTTGGTCTTCTGGGTTTGATCTCCCAGATGGTCACAAATATACATATGTCATCAACAATATATGTTGCGAGCTTCTCTTGGCTACTTCACTTCTGTTTGGGTTGAGGTCATGGCACACTACAATCCGCTAGTTTAACATTTATAAAGAGATGTGGCACTGAGAAAGGAATTCCTGTGAAACGATGTCAAATATGGCAAAAATGTTCTTCATCAACTTTTATTGCTTATATAGATACCAGTTTAAAGGATCTAAATATATTGTTGATAGTTCAGCTGAGGCTTTTCCCAGTAGTGAGTTTTCACAGTGCCAGCTGTGAAATAATTATCATTATTAGAAGGGATTGTCCAAAAGCCAGCTATCACTTGTGTTACTTTTGTTGGTGTGGAAATGTCATCAAGAAACCTGTGCATAGCTCCAAAACCTTGTGAAAGGATCATGTTATTTGTGTATGTGTTTTGAAGTAAAATCAAATGTCTGTATCAGTGGCTGTTTCTTCACTCGTAGAGTTCTGGAATGAAAATGATGTTGATTAGATCATGCGGCTTTTAAAATGAAAATAAAATGAGAATGTGTTCCAAAAGGGTATAACTCAAACCCAATTTTGCATTGTTCCCATATGGCTTTAATTTATGGAATTCTTTATTTCAGGCTCGAATCAACGCCAGGCTGCAGCAGTATCGTGCCAAGGCAGAGCTGGCCCGCACCACCAGGCCTCAGGCCTGGGTTCCCAGGGAGAAGCTGCCACGGCCACTTACTAGCAGTGCTTCAGCCATACGCAAGCTTATGCGCAAAGCTGAATTAATGGGAATTAGTACAGACATTTTTCCAGTGGACACTTCAGATACTAGTTCCAGTGTTGATGGAAGAAGAAAACATAAACAACCAGCTCTCACAGCTGATTTTGTGAATTATTACCTTGGTAAGGATGAAAATTGCATATTTTCCTCAATGAAAATTTATCACTGTGCTGTATTTGTACTAGCTTTTTTTGTATTGTAGCTATTTGTATTAGCTTTTTTTATTTCACTTGTATTTCATTGGTGTTAATAGATAAATATTAGGACATCATATTATGTCAAGTATATTATTGCTTAGTACATCTGTTTACACAGAAAGTTATTTTTCTTAAAAAGACATTTCAGAAAAAAGATCTTTCAAATATAAACTGGAGGCTAAACTGTCTTTGCTAAGAGGAGAGTGAAAGCTTAGGTACCTTTTAGTATCATTTTCCTTTCTTATGTTTTTCTCTGTATCTGTGTGGAATAGCGTGACTTCAGACTGTTCACTAGATGGTTGATCAAAGCTCACTGTTTAAATAACTATACTATTTACGCAGCAAAACTTAAATATTATGACTTCATTGTACTCAGTAAATGTAATAAACCTATAGGCTATAGTTTTGTGTTGTTATGGTTTTATGCTTTTCATTGCTTCACCTTTTTCAATGCATAAAACCTGAATGTATATTCAAGAATGGGCAATAATGCCATTATCTTTTAAACAGAGAGAAATATGCGCATGATTCAGATCCAGGAGAATATGGCTGAACAGAAGAATATCAAGGATAAATTAGAAAATGAGCAAGAAAAGCTTCATGTTGAGTATAATAAGGTGAAGAAAAAGGGATACTAAACTGTTGTACTGTTGTGGTATTGCTGTTGTTAACTTTGATAGCATTTTGCTTTCCAAACAAAATGGCTCAGAAAGAAAGATATAAACTATTGTTCCTTTGAAAGTAATATTTAAAAATGTATTTCAAATAATCTGTGATCCACCCCCCCATACAGGTAGATTCAACTTCTAAAATGTCATATGTTGACTGGGCACAGGGTTTTTAATCAAGCCCACTGAGAGCTCCAGTAACAAATTGGACATAGACAGACAGGTCCCTCTCATAAGTGGACTGGTTCTGAAGATCCTTCTTTTTTTTCATTCTTGATCTACATTTCATTTGAGACTTTGAGACAACAGAAATTCACTACTCTTCTCTCTCTGTTATTTTGTTTTGGTTTTTTTTTTGCTTGTGTGTAGTTCTAGGTTCTTCTTGAACCTGCTTGGTTCTCTGCTTGGGAACCTAGGAGTGTCTGAGTACCATTTATTTATTTATTTATAGTGACTCCAGCTCCAGTTGTGCTCATCCTAGATTTAATGACTTGGGTCATTTTCAGGCTGAAATAATCAGTATTTACACATCCATAGTGTTTTGTTTCAGTAAAGGAAATTTGGGACCTATACATGATGGCATTGCTCCTCCAAAATATTGCTAATATAATTTTTTATTAATTCATCATCATGGTTAAAAAATAATTTCTTTTTTTCATTGCATTTTTAGTGAATAATTATTTTTTTATTTCAACCTTAAAATATTTTGAAAGGGAACATTAATATACTGTATCTTTTGTGACAAATGACATGCTGTAATTCTTGCTGAATTCAGCAAACTATTATTAGTAATGACAAAAAATAGTGTTGCTGTTGTCAAACTGTCAGGTGTGTGTTTTAAATGAGAACATATGGAAATGAAGCAGCAGGTCCTTATGAAGTGCCCAAAGATGATAAAGGGGAAGGAGATTGTGTTACAGGGCATTTAACAAAATTAGTAGCTAGTATATGCTGGGTGGTAACTAACAGTTACTTCCAGAAGGAAAACAAAAGAAATTCTGTGTGCATCTTGTAATGAATTATATTTCTTTCTATGAGATTGAGCGTTATTTTGTGTGGTAATATAGAGCTTTAATTCATTTATATGGTTACTTGTCATAATCTTGCTGCTTAAGTAGGATGGACAGCATATAAAAAATGTTCCTGTATTTTAGTTTTGCTTTCTAATTGACTTTATGAAACTTTGTTTTCATGCTGAAATGCTTGAGATCTTCTTTACAAAACAGGTGGCTGTCCAGGTTTTCATCTTAGTTCTATTAAATTGCTGACTGATTGCACTGGTCTCAGCTATATTGACATGAGTTCAATTTTTTTTTTAATCCCACAGTAAAGTAATGAATCCTAGATACGTAAGAGGTTGAATAAATTTTATTGAATAACTCAATGTTTTTTTCATTCCTGTTGATTTTTTTCTTTAAATTTTCAGCTGTGTGAATCTTTGGAAGAGCTACAAAATATGAATGGAAAACTGCGAAATGAAGGGCAAGGCATTTGGGCTCTGCTGGGCAGAATCATTGGACAGGTTGGTTGTTCACATCACCTCCCCCGCCTCCCACCCCCAGACCTGCTTTTCCAAGAATAGGCATTTTGTTTTCTGTCTGTCACTTCTATGGCCAAATACATTGATTTGATCAGACCCAGGCTTTACTCTGGGGATAATGTTTACTGATTGAAATACCTAGACTTCTAGAAATCACCTATTGGGAACCTGTAGCTTAATTTTGTTGTTGTAATAGTGATCTTGTTTGCAAAATTCTTTCATTTGGTATAACTGATAGACCTGTCATTTGTGATGAACCTTGAAGTGAAGCATGAGTTAATCCTACCATTTTTGTCTCCACATTTTCTTTAGTTATTGTTGGCTTCAAATGATAACTCTTTATGGCTTTTATAAGATATAAATCTGTAAAAGTACAGTATGTATGTGATGATTTTTAACTGGACAGAGTAGAATATTTTGGTCAAATGAATATAAATATTGAGGAGAAGATTTGGATTACTTATTGTTGCTAGAAGTTATCTTTGTTCTCATTGATACACGCAGGGAAAAGAGAGAAGTGTAGATTCTTGCAGTTTTTTGATAGATGTTTTATGTCAAAGTTATTAAATGGCAATTAATATTTTAGATGTCACAGAGAGAATGAAATTATTTCCAGTTATGATTTTAAGGAAGATTGAATAAACTGTTCATTGTGAAAATGCAGGCCTACTATTAGGTCACAATTTTGTTATGCCCTTTGGTACTCCTTAGTCTGCTGCTGTTTAGAAAATGAAGCTTACCCTTTCTTTATGCAGTAGTAGTTCTTAAGGTATGCTAGCTTTTTCTAGTTCTGTTTCTCTGCCTGTCTTTTCTACTTGTAAAGAAGGATTTTCACATACCATATATCTTGAATCAAGATTATTTTTCCCTCCTTTTTAACATGGGTTAAAGTATTCACAAATATATTTCCCAGTGCAAATGTTACTAGTTTAAAAAAAAAAAAAAGTTGAGTAGAATTCATTTACACAGCTTGCATGACATTTTTTTTCCAGTTGGTTGAACAGATGCAGACCCATGGGGCTGCTGAGAAATGACTTTGATAGATGGTTGCTGTCTGAGAAGCTAGCATACTGCAGATTAGTAGAAACCCGAAGAGAATCTCATCTGCTTTGTGGAGGGCTTGGTCCAATAAGATAATTTTTCTAATTAACCTATTGAGCACCAATGTAGCAGGGATGTTGGGGAAAATAAACTGCCTCAGTATTCTTCTGTGAATTTTGTTTAATTTGCCTTCGCTTTTTTCAGCTGCCTATACAAATGTATCTTTGTCCATCCCTCTATTTGAAGGTTGAAAAAAAATTTTAAAAGCCAGTATTTCAATATGGTTTTTATTTATTGAATTTTTAAAAAAGAGTATAAAATTACTTTATATTACAAAATCATTCTGTGATTCTGTGATCATTCTGGCCTAAACATCTGTAGTTGCCCTTGTCTGTAAGAAAGTTAGATAACCAATTTCCTGCTTATAATTTGAGTCTTGTTTTTCATGCACTGGGATTGCAATGGTATTCTCTAAAAGTCTCAACACTCATGTGTACTGCATTTGTTCAAATCCAATAGAAGTTGAACATACCAGCAATTTTACGTGCTCCTAAGGAAAGGAAACCGAGTAAAAAGGAAGGAGGAACACAAAAGACATCTACACTTCCGGCAGTACTTTACAGGCAAGTCTTAACAGAATAGATACAATATATAATAAGTTACAGTTTCACAAAGGGGTTAAGAGAAAATTGTTTGCTCAAGTTTTAAGAAACAGAATGCTTCAGAGTTGTCTATACGTTTTACTTAGTTCTGAAGGCTAAGCTGAATAGTAGTCAGTTCTTCACCTTAGTACACATCAGTAAGGTTTGGATTTTTTTGCTACTTTGACAGCAGTGCTTCAAGGACAAAGGTAAATCTGAAGAGAAATAGAAGAGTCTGAAAGAGAACTGAAATAGAAGAGTCCTTTGTCTCCGTGATGTGAAAATTTTTAACTTGTCATACTGTCTTTTGAATGCAGTCATCTGTGTTGATGACTTTGCAAACAGTGCTGTTGCTGTTTAGTCACAGTGGCTGGGTGTGTTAGAACACTTGCCATAGAAGAATTTTTACTTTTTGCTCATGGGTTCTCAAATGCTGTGGGATATATTATGTTTTCAATTTCCATACTTCTATTTCTACTCATTCCCAAGAAAATAAAATTTATTCAATTTCTCTGTCATTGTTCCACTTTTTCCCTGCTTCTGTAAGTTGCAAAGATACCAACTGGATTTTAACTAAGTCTAACAGTGATACACATACTAGTATCCCAGAGCACAACTGTGCAGAATATACGTATCATCTTAGATCTCCTTCTCTTGCCACCAGCTGAGAAGTGGTACAGTATATCGCTTATCTAGAGGGCAGCAGCCAGGCCTTGCCCAGCTGGCAGGCTAAGAGAAGAAGATGGGTTACATCAGCAAAAGTTGATTCTAATGCTGCGAGTCGTGGTCATCTTGAGAACGTGGCAATTTAGACATATACATAAACAGTCATATAATATGTTATATAATAGTAATCCTGCTTTACTTGTTCTGGTTCACTTAAACCCGATCCTTTAGTTCCTCCCATTTTATAATGGAATCAATGAACACCTGATCTTTTTGAAATAACTAAAATTTCAGTTCCAGTAAAACAAAATAATAAAAAGGAAAAGTAATTTCTTATGAGTTGATACATTGCCCAGTATAATAGCAGCACTGACATATTTCAGGGTGCTTGTTTTATTAAAATAAGGATATGATTGTTAAAACTGATAATAGCATAATTTTCTATTAAAGCCTTTGGATAGCACCAGGTAGTATTTTTTCCATTTGCCACTGGTACATTTTGTTGAAATATCAAGTGATTATTTACTTGTTATAAGTCCTCAAAAATTACATTGAAAGCCATTTTATTGTTAACTAAATGAGGTGCCTTTTATGGTTTACTGTGTATATGTAAAACGCCTTAAAAAGTAATTATGCACTTAAATGATGCATTGAAATTGAGGTTGCCACATGTTTGTATTGAAACTGGGGGTTGTACTCTGATGTATGACTTACTCTTTATGAGCTCAAATGTAATTATAATGCTTTTCTGCTACCTACATTAAAAGTTGTGGAATTTGCAAGAAGAACCATGATCAACACCTACTGCTACTGTGCGATACTTGTAAACTCCATTATCATCTTGGTTGCCTGGATCCACCTCTTACAAGGATGCCAAGGAAGACTAAGAACAGTTACTGGTAAGAATGCAGTTGATGTGTCATCTTGTGCTGTCTCTGTACTTGAAGTAGGTCATAAATGTGAATAGACTTGCAAATTCTTAGTGGTTTAGATATTGCCAAAGTACAGTCTGAACTGAGTTGTTTGCCACCACATAGCAATATATTATATCTTTAGGTTTTTTAGCATTTGAGATAATTTATGATGATTAATGTTGCTATATAATACTGGTAGGAAACTACAGGCTGCCTTTAGGAAATGAAAGACTTGGTCTTCTGCTTACCTTAGGACCCAGATATGCAACTCTCTGTGCAGATCTTTAGGAAAATACTTGTAAATACTTAAAATAAACCTGTAAGAAGTAGATTGGTTTTGCAATATGGCAAATCAGCTGGATTTACTTCTGTCTTACAACTCAAATCCGCAGTGGCAGTAGCACATGCATAACTATACTTAATGTGGCTAGATTTCCATGAATTAAAATTACTTTTTGTGCCAGTAGATCAGACCAGAAGCTAAGTGGTACAATGGAGAACTGATAACGTGGTAAAGGTGCTGATTTTCAAACTGTCATAAAACTAATGTTCTGCTATGTTGTGTTGGTGTTCTGAATGTTTCTAAACTGCTCTGAAATGTGTTAGAAGCAGTTACTCAGAAGCAGTTTTTGTCTGGCAAGAAGGTAGTATACAACGTCTCCCAGAATAATCATCACCTTGTCTGAATGTTAAAGTACCAAATCAGAATAGTGTAAGAATTTCTCCTAAAAATACAGTAAAACTATTTTAATTGAGAAAACCTGGTTTCTATTTTTCTTCATATGTCTCTTAGTTTTATTTTTTTAATTGTTTATAAACTTCCATAAAACACTTACTTTAAGTCATCTTTTGGGGTAGTTTTGATGGTTGTGTGCAGAGCAAGATGGTTGGTAAATGAAATGGCAAGTCTCTTTTTTTTTTTTTTTAGTATCTTAGCATGACAAAACCTGAATTTACCCCTGTAAATTTAGTTAGTAAATTAATAGATATTTCCTTTAATAGCTGAAATTTTCAGAAGAATTTTCACCATCACTAATATTTTTCTGAACTTAATTTTCCTTTCATTATTTAATATAGTCTGTGATTTTTGAGTTTTCATTATTTCAAGGGTATTCTGAGCTCTTTGGTCAAATTTACCAAGTAGTTATGTCACACAGAAGCATTTTTAAAAATTTTTTGGTAGCTTCTGCATTTGCACAGGAGGTTCTTGATTTTTGTTCTGCTTTGTAGCTAAGTTGAAAAGGCTTACTAAAAGCCATCAGTCCAAAAGATGTAAGACTACAATTCTCAGCAGGTGTTAAAGGCAGAATAGGTAGTAAAATGCTTTTATTTCAAAGCTGTAACTTATCTTTGCTGTGAATTTCATGCTTCAGTTATACCTCGGATCACAAACTTAGTTTTTACTTCTAATTAGCTGAGACGTATTCTGGAGTGTGAGATTATAGCAGACAAATTGAGCTGTATTGATTGCACTCTTTTCATCATTGGACATGCTTTCATGTATTCTTTTCAGGATCAGTAGAGAGCATATAGAACAGACACTTAATCTAAGTTTGAGTTCAGTAGTTCTTTTTCCCTCCTGCTGTTTTAAATAAAATTTAAATCTTTTGATTAAGCTATGAACAAAAGTGCAGTTTTTTTCTATGAGGGCCATGTACTTTTCAGATATTTGTATAGGATATAATGGGTACTTATGCAAAAAGATGAAGTGAGTATAGCAGGAAATTCCTAGAAACATGAGGCAGATTGAAAGACTGCATTTAAAGGGTTAAAATGTTTAGTTCTCTTTTAAAATACTAAGCAGGAAACAGTTAAATAATTTATCACTTCTAATGATTTGCTTGTCATTGCTAGCTTGAGTCTTTGCAAAAGATTTTATTATTAGACCCATATACTTCGTCAATACATCTTTATTTAAACATTGGGTAGTTCAGCATGAGTTTATTCCTTAGGCTTCATATTTTATGCTGCGTTTCAGGACGCCAAATGATTTGTGATGTTACGTAGATTAGTCAATTGTTATTTTTGTCCTTTTCATGCTCAGCATTCAATAGAAATTTGAATTATAGTATACTGAAATTATTTTGGAATTGTTTAGCTACATCCACTTTTGCATGTTATGGTAAGGAAAAATATTTCTATATTTAAAAGTTAATTTGTTAAAGAAAGCACAAATTATAATTAATTATCTCAGTTTTTCTACAAGGAGGAAATTATTTTAGTCTTAGTGAAATTGTAGTAAGAGTTTAGACCTGGTGAACACCAGTGTCTCACAGCTTATTAGAAACTAGTTTCAAGCACTTAGAATTAAGAATTTTCCCTGTTCAGATGCCTGACAGTTTTCTCCAGGGTAACATTTATACAGCTTGAATATCTTAAAAAGAAATTGTTGCTAACGTAGTAACTTCAAAGCCTGTCTCCATTTCAAATGGATTTGAGAGGAAAAGCATAACTATTTTAAGTAATAAAACATGAAAGCATTAATTTGTATTTGTTTTGATGTGCTGCTTTCAAAGTAGACTAGCAGTTCTAATCATAGAGTAAAATGGCGTGTCCTACTTTTATATAAAAATCTGGAAAATTTTAGTTTCTAGAAATCCTGTTGATTAAATGCTAGAATATTCTTTTGATTCACATGTTATCATAAAATTAAATCTTGTCATTCTCTATGACAACTTGTGTGCTTTTATGTTCCTGCCTGTTCTGAATGGACTGGGAACTGAGTGTTTTTCTGGTAGAGAGTAATTTGCAAAAGCAATGCACAAGTGTTGACAGACAACACAATGAATCAAAATCTGATTGCAAAATATTGACATTTCCATTAAGAAAATACTCGGCAGCTACCAACAGGGACTAGTGCTTTCTACTGAAATGAGATGGCTGAAAGACAGTGTTAACTTTTGGTAGCATATGAAGTGCTGGGGACTCAGATTAACCGAACAAGGACTAATGATCACATTAAGCTTCATAGGTTTTATTTTTACTCTGGAAGGCCAAGTTATTTTGGTGGTAACTCTGGTGTGGGGAGTATTGGCAACAGAACAGAATGATTGTGGAGTCCTTGACCAGCCTCCCTTGAACACTCCTGCAGTGTCTCGACTTTCATTTGTGTTCCTGACCCCATTCATTTAGTACTGATCCGGCATGCCTTGTTAGTTTTTTTTGTCCTGAATCATTGGATAATCATATAAAATTATTAAGTTATGTAAGTATGAGTACAATGTAGTATTACGTATAACATAATTTTTTCTGTATTTGTCAGTTGTACTAGTTGAAGGATGTTTGGGTCATTGCAAATGGGAGATTTTTAGACTGAGTCTTTTGAATTTTCATCATGCAAGCCACATGAAACCATGAACCATAACACCGTTAAGCCAGTCTAATTAATCTAAAAGATGATAATTGAACAAAACCTCTTTTTTTTTTTTCCCTAGTTTTTGTAGTGTTACTGTTTCAACAAAATATTTTCATATGTTTTTATCTGGGTTTGTGTCTCATATAGCAAGGATGTTGTTTGCTCTGTTATTAAAATTTCAAAAATAAAACCAAATTTTTTGATGTTAAGTTTGCCGATATGTTGACTTTGAAAAATCTTCAGCTTCGTGACCTTTCCTTTATACAGGAATAGTGTTCAGTTTCCATGTGTCAGGCTCATCAAGCTGAAGTGCATTTAGGGTTTTTTTGTTGTGTAAAGCGGCGGCATAAGGAAGCATCATAAAGCCATTGTTTGCTCTAATTTTTCGGAGGAAGTAACAGGGTTTTTTGCTTTACGGTTTTTTATTTCTACTTCACCAAAACAAAAAACAAACCAGCAACCCATCTCCAAACTGTCCCTTCCCTCCTTGTTTTCTCCATGATGTAGATGTTCATTTTTTCACTTTATAATAAAAATTTATTGGTTAATGGCCTCATACTCTCATTTTCTACATATGCAGGAAGCACTGTTTTGTCTTTGTGTGCTTACTGAAGTGAAGCCCTGTTACATGTTCACACTTTTCTTGAAGCTGCCTATGCTCAAAAATATATTCACCACCAGACAACTGAGAAACATTTGCATCACGCAGATACACAAGAGCAGTGTTTCAGTGTCAGCTTAGACTTTTAATAATTTTTGAAAATGAATGGTGTGCTTTGCTCTTCACTTGCTGTTCTTGTCTTTTTGCTAGTGAGTTGAGAAGATCCATTTGCCTCATGAGTTAGGAAGGTATCTCTGGTCCTCTTGGTTCTTGTACCGAGTCAGATTAAAAACAACAAAACTGTTCAGCTTTTTATTTAGAGCTTAATCAAAGACGTTCTATATGATTAAATGGTTTCAGATCACCACTAAGATTTCTTGATGGATCAAACATTTCCAGAAATTTTAGTAGTAGCCATACTACTACTGATCCTACTACTAATTTTCGCTGTGAGCCTAGGTTAGGCAGGTCGGGACTAAAAGCAAAAAAAACCCTGTGTACAGAAGTTTGAATATTTGGCACAATTTCTCCTGTTCATTTGGTTGTACTGCATGGCAATGCTTACTAATTTAGAGGTAGTCAAAGGCTGTTGGAACAGAAGGTGGCCTGTTGTGGTAGGTTCTCTATTCATCAGTTGTCCTTGAAGAGGTGAAATTAAATGAGCGTGATTCCAGCATAGCCAGGACGACAGGGAGTTGTATGTCTGCTTTCTATGAGTGTATCGAGATTAAATGTGAAAAGAGTTCTTTAAATTCAAGAACATGTTGAAATAAACCATAATGGAAGCTGAAAGTTAGGTGATTGTTTCCAAGTCAGAGGAGTGTGTGTTTGTAATAGCTTTTCTGTGGGCCCTAAGGGAGCTAACAACCAAACTGTAGTTGAAGCTTGACTGTTTTGTAATAGGGTTGATAAGATGTGGTTGCCTGTGATTGTAGAGGCTATTCCAGTAAATCAAGAGGTTGCTTGTAAATTCTTGTTTGTAACTTTCCTTTTTTTGTCACCTTCAAAGTATTTGTGAAATTTTGTTCTTTGATTCACCCAGCCCCCTCATCATACTATCATTTTGCAGCTTTGTTTTTCTAGGTCTAGCTTTTTTTTCTATTTTTGATTGCTGTGACACTTGCATCACCTGTTTCAGAGCAAGCTCTATCATAAAAAAGGAATTTCAGAAACTTGCACTCAGTACCTGGTCTGTTTCAGAGATGTTGATTGTCTCCCTCACTAACATCAAAGTTACAATACCTTATTTATTTGTTTTTAAATAGGGCTGTAATGAAACTGAATTACTTTACTGGTCTGCATAGTTATATTTTCTATGCTACTGCCTGAGCTTATGTAGCAGAAAAACTGTCCCTTTTAATAGCACAGAACTAACGAACAGGAATGCTTAAATTATAGGTGCAGGATGGTAGGTTCAAGAGACTGGGTTCCCAACCCCAAACATTTGCTGTAAAATCATACCACTATTTTTTTGTATTATAAAACTTCAGATTTTTAATGTAGTTCTTTAGTTGTAGAATGCTTATTGTTAAATTTATACGTAGCACATATTTCTACCATATTAATAGGGAACTTTTTTGTGAGAATTACTCATCACAGTATTTTAGAACCACTTGCATAGCTGTTGCTTACATCTACATAAGCAGATCATAGTAAGTACTTTCACTTGTGCTTTCCATTACATAAATCAATGACATGACTGATGCTGCAGTATTACACAAGACTGTGCTCTCTGATGGTTATCAAACAGGAAATCTTCATTGAGTTTTGAGTTGGACAGCTTGAAGACAATGTATCATATAAAAGTAAAGAACACAAAATAACCTTTAGCTAAGCAGACAAACACAATTCTGAGGGAATGCTGTTATCTGTAAAGCTTCTCTCTCATTACATCATTGGAGAGCCTTTCTCCATAAAATCTTACAATAATATTAGTTTGGTCTGTGCATATGTATATGTATTTGTGTCTGTTTATGCACACAAATTTATGTAAATATATACATGTAAAAAGTAGCATTTTGTGAAAGTTCTTATACTTTATATTTTTTTTCATTGGTTGTATATTTTAACGTCTTGAAGAGGCCTGAAAATGTTAACAGGTACTGTCTGTAGTGAACTGAGGTTTGTAAAAAGAAGGAAAAAGAGAGTAATACACACTTGTACAATGGCCAAAGCCTGTTTGCAAAGTATAAAAATGGCATAAACTGACTTCTTGTGTTTTTGCTACTAATAAAGTCTCCTTACTTATATGAGGGATGGGGGGAGACCCTTTCCCACTATCCACCCTGTAGCACTTCTAGCACTGGTATGCAGCCTATTTCCAGTGGTCTCAAGTGCTTCACAAATAAGAAGTGGTTAATCTTCATGATATTACAATGTAGTTACAATTGTCTTAATTTTACATATGGAAAAGATGAAGGAGGAAGGTGTTGGCTTAGCCAAGGTTACACTGATAACAGTTACCCGATCCACGACTAGATTCTTTCTATTTTGACTTGGTAGCCATGGGTCTGTCTAGCGGACCATGATTGCTGCTGTCTTCTGGTATAGCCACAGGAGATGTGAGATTATACTGCTTGTGTTAGCTTGAAAGAATTAAAAAACATGGCAAGTTGATGGAGTTGATGTTGTTTTGGCCCTTACTGAAGTTCATAGGAGTAAAGCTGTTCTTGTTGAACATGTACACACAAAGAAATCATCTCAGACACAGCATGCATACCTGACTTTGTCTTTTTGTTTAGATATAGGATGAGTATGCCTTCTTGTCACAAATGTGTATTAACATTTAACTTCAAATAATGAAATACATGTTTTTTGTTTGTTTCCTTCCAAAGCAAATTTGCTCCTTCATTTAGATAATTTTAATGTGTATGTCCCTGATAATGCCAACTAATAGCAGAACATAATGGGGGGATTTTTGGTTTTTGTTTTGTAGTTTGTATTATAAAAAGAACATTTTAATATGAGAACAGTGAAGAATTGGAATTTGTTTGAAAGGATTTTTAGTTTTTGAATTTAGTTTTTAGTTTTTAATTTGAAAGGATTAATAGTTTTTTTAAATTGAAAGTGTTAATGTGAAGAGGAATTAAAAAAATGGCTCTCGTCAGTGTGTATAATTTTAATATTTTCTTTAACATATTTTTAGTTAACATCCACGTTTATGACTTTGCAGAAGATAAGTATTTTCTGCAAGTGAGAACACATCTCGATGACGTTTCATCTTGTTAATTCTGTTGTGGAGCTTGTTAATAGCATTAACTTAGCATCTGTTCACTTTTGAAATTCTGATTGTGATTTTGTACTTCTTCCAAAGCACAGTAGGCTTTTTTTTTCAACTCGGTGCTCAAAGTTTGTTAGTAAACATTTCCAGCTTCTCTTTTTGTAATTGTCTCCTAACTACTTTTTTCTGATTTAAAACCCACTCCCTTAGAAAATACATATTAAAATTGGTTTTCAGAGCAGACGTTTCTTCTAAATCCCTGCCAGTAGTGTCCTCATCAGAATGAATTCAGCAGTGTGTCACTGTAAAGATTAAGGTGCAGCAGCAACAATAATGAATAGATTACAGATCAGTGGGCACCATTAAAAATGGGGATATGGTAGAATAGGGTGCATTGTTCTTGCAGATTAGATCCTACTTTCATAGTCTTGGTTTTCAAAGTTTAAATACTGTCAGAAGAAAAACAAAGAAACCAACCCCAAACAGACTAAAACAACAACCAACCAAACAAAACACAGTCAAAAAACAATAAGAAAGCCTTGCTTGTTTTTTGTGTAGTTGCTTAAAATATCATTCGAGTGTCTGTTCACTTCCTTGACTTTTGATTGTATTTTAAACCCAAACAGTTCAATATGTTCTTTTTCTGCTTTTGTGACCAATATTAAATAGAAAATCTTCTGCTTTGCAGGCAATGCTCAGAGTGTGACCAGGCAGGTAGCAGTGATATGGAGGCTGATATCGCCATGGAAACCTTACCAGATGGGACCAAAAGATCACGGAGGCAGATTAAGGAACCAGTGAAATTTGTTCCTCAGGATGTGCCACCAGAACCGAAGAAAATTCCAATCAGAAACACGGTAAATACTGGTTGAGTCATTATGCAGCTCATATTCATAATAATTTTGTTTGAGATTACTTATGGTTTAGACCTTTTGAATTGTTCAATTTCAATTTGATTGTTGTTCTATTTTTGTTAAAAATTCCCTTCTGTTTAATGCTTTATTATTTTTGTTAAATATGTAGTTTTGCTAAAGTAAAAGGCTGGGAACCACAATACTGAACTGGAGAACTCTATGAGCTTTTCCTTTTACCTGGATCACAAATTTCTCTGTTAATTGCAGAAAAAGGGAAAATGCAGTTTGCAGTTAAACTCAGCCTTTACAGCTGTTCTTCACCTTAGTAAGGACACTTTGCTTTTATATGCTAAGAGTTAAATGTATGGAATTGCTAATTGCAGCTGTAAAGTAATTAGTAATTTCCTTATGTACAGACAACCTACTGACTGACTGCACATTTTATGACTATCACAAGACCCTGTTATATCAGTTTGTTTAGCTTCCTAGTCTTAGAAGTCATTCTGTGTTTCCTCAGACCTTCCTGGTGGGAAGTGTTTAGAGAAGAAAAGCAAATGCTCTTGCTTCCCATACTGATTAAATGTTTAGCATCTTTCTTTCATTTGAAAGTAGAACTTTTTTATTAGTCAATGTGCTCTAATCCTTAAAATTTTCTTCTCCTACTTGCTCATAAAATGAAGTTTTTCATGTGTGATGTGTCACATCACCTATAAAATGTACATAATATTAATCAAAGGGTTTTTTAGGTCCAGTTTAGGCAATGTGTTGTCTTCCCATGACCCTTTGGACATGAGTAGTAATTATATATGAAGCTGGTGGTTCATCTTCCGGTATACTTCTTAGTATTAGGAAATACTTAAAGCCTCTCATGTTAGGGTTAAACACACGTCATCTCTCATGCAGCACAACTTTATTTTCCTCACAGATGTTTGCAGACTTTTAACGCTTGTACTAGCAGATACCATACTTAACTCTTTGGACTATACACTGATAGGATTAAGCAAGTGTTTTCTTGACCTACCCTAAATGTTTACTTTAATTACATTTCCATATATTTGGACTGTCTGGGCCACTGTTTCGATTTATTAATTGCTTCCTTTTCCTGGTCTGTGACTAAGAAGAACTTTAGGAATGACTTGAGCCAAACTGATTAATTTAGCTCAAAGTATTAGGAGTGTAAGTCAGTAAGAATTAAATTTTGTGAATAATTGAGAACTTCTCGGTAGTGGAGAAACTTTTTTCTTTCTTTTTCTCATTGAGGGGAAGTTCCTTTCTTCCCTGTATTTAAAAACACATAGGATCTTATAGCTGTCTGGGTTGAACCGACTGTTCTCATGCTGTTGTGCACAATAAAAGGAATTGTCTGGTGTTCCTGCTAACTGAACTCTTTGCATCTCCTCTCCCCTTTGTCTTCTTTCTCTCTCTTCCCTCTTTTTATAGCTAATGTGGTGGTAATTCGAGGCGGGGGGTGGAGGGGGGGCGTGGTTCATGATTGTGGAACTAAAGAAAACTAAAATATTTCAGGAAGAACATTAATAGTAGTATTAGACTGTGGAGTGATATAAGGCATTGTACAGAAATCCGTATGAAGACAAGATTGGTCTGTGCTAATAACTGCCAAGCTTTTTCTGTGCTATGTGGAGAGGAGTCTGATTGCTCTGAAGTGTTGCCTTCATGTTGTGAAACTCTGATGGGTGTCACTGGTGATTTGGCACCTCACCTGTTAGAGAGTATATCTACACACATTGCAGTATGTGATATTGAGATTAAATTTACATTGAGTGGACAATTATGTTGGCATGGTACAGCATTGCATTGTGGAAAATTACTGCTAAGAAAGACTTTGTTCCTCTGATGGAATTTTTAGCCATCCTTCAGTGCTCTCCAGTTCACTACTTTTCTACAACATACAGATTTGCAAGATAACATCTTTGCCGCCCCGTGGGCCGGGCTTCTCTGTCAAAGCTATCCGCACACTTACAGCTTTCCAGTAGCTGACAGGTTATTGGCTTTTTGTTTGTTTGTTTTTATTTCCTACTGTCTTCTACTTAACTGTGGAAGAGAAGATTCGTTCCCTTGACACCTGTTGGATTTCTTTCTCTGAACTAGGCTGAATTCCTTTGTTTGAACTCTTTCATGATCGTGGTGCACTTAGGCTGTATATCAAAATGAAAATACTCTTTCCTCTTTAGGAAGAGTATACTTCTATATTCATTATATCTGGGGCTGTCTGTACACTTGAGGGGAAAAAAAAACTGACTTGTGAATAACCACTCCTGTGAAGTTGAGGCTGACTACACCAAGAAGATCAGTGTGCTGCATTTCAACAAGGATGACCAGATACTTGTTCTGTCCTTTAATCCTTTAAAATAGTTTAAAATAAAGAAATAAAAGAAAATAAAGAAAAAAAAAAGTTTGAAAATATACTTACTTCACAGGCTTCTCTTCTCAGTGTACTTTCTATCTCTGGACAATCTAGTTTTATTTTGAAAGGAATTGGCAAGCCTACTTAGCTGACCATGTGTAATCAGCCTTGCTTACAGTTATAATGAACAAGTGCAATTATAAGATTGTTGAATTGTGTATCTGTTGCTTTTAAGGGAATTTCTATTTGTTTTGCATCAATTTAGCCTGAATTGACTTAATTGAAAGTAGGTCTTTGCCACATATCTAAGAGAACAAAATGCATCTTACATGTTTGGATTTCATGGTAGTGGTTTATCATGGTTAACTCTTCATTACTTTATTGACAGAAATTGTGGGTAAGCCTTAATATTTTGTTTGATAAAGTTGTGTTAGGTGTTACTCATGACAGTAATAGCTGTTATCTGTAAGACATTTCATAAAAAAGCATATGATTAACTAAGCCTATATGCTAACTATATGAAAAAAATATTTCCTGTTGAGTTGTACTTTCAGAATTGATATTTTGCCATCAGCTTATCCTTCGGCTCCAATTTGGTAACAGTGATTTCAGAGATGATAAAGAATACCCCCTTTCATGAAAAATTGCTTTTTTTCCTTATTCATAGTATTTTTTTTTTTTCTAATTTCTGTCTGCTTGGGGTGTACTATGGAAAGTAAAAGACCCTTTTAGAAGTATTAATAATTTTACCATTGTTTGTCATGCAGTCTAATTATAGAAGTATACTTAGGTCATGCAATGGTTTTTATTTCTTTGTATTATCCTTCAGAGTACCTGAATTCATTGATGTTGTGGATTTTCTTTTCCAGGAGTAAATTGTTTTTTAAAGAAAATATTAGTATTTTTGTTTTTCTGCTTTAAATGTAACCTTACAACTTCTTTTGTTTTGCATTATTGCAAGAAATAATAAGAACATCTAATTTTAACTACTGCAACCCATACTATTTCTCCTTCTTTTCCTTTATGAACTTAACAGTTCTATTCAGGTTTTTCTCAAGTCTCTGAAGTACTCAGCCTTACATCTGTCAGGATACTCTTAACAGAGGTCTAGTGTGGTGTGCTCTGCATTATTTTGAATGAGGTGCCTTTTCTTCATATCTTCAGTCTGCTTGTGCAAAGGGTTGGCTCATAACTGATTACTGGCTGGGAAGAGCTGTGAGGAATATTCATTTTTCAACTCATTGAGAGGAAGGTGAAACTGTTTTATGAAAACACAGGTTTTCTTCTATGATCTACATTGTTCAAATCTTAATTTAATCTTACATGAGAACAGCGATGGCCAGAGACCTCTGTCCGTGCGAGTAGACTTGTGTTCACAGCTTCTGTGTGGTACTGGAGACTCAGTTTCTTCTATAATTTGAAAGTGTGACAACTGAAGCAGGTTATTCAGATTCAGGACAGTGCTTTTCAGGTCTATACTTCAGTTATGTGTCAGGTCAGTATTTTGCATCCTAATGCCGTATAAGCTTTTTAAAACAACCGTACGAGTGCTCTTTGGTGTTTACATCTCTTAGCTTTCAAATACTTCAGAACATTATTTCAATCAAGAAGAGCAGCTGTTTCAAAGAAAATGGAAAGACAGAAAGAAAATGGGAGGTCCAGCCATTCAGACTGCATTGTTTTGAAGAGAGTGCCTATCATATTGTACATTGAAATGTAACTAAATTTTACAAGAAGACTATTCTAATTTTAAACTTGCTAAGAAAGATCGTATAAGAGAATATACCTAAATGCACAATATTTAAATATATGAGAATTGTACTCTTAGTCAGCATTTATACAAATTATAAATTAATGTAAATAGACAAGACATTAGGCCTTTATACTTTAATCTGTTGTATAAGGCCTGTATTTGTGGACAGAATTTAATTCATTGTTTATGTTTATACATTTCAAGCCATATTTAGTGATCTTTTAAACAATTTTCTGAATTTCCATGAATAACTTTTTAACTGGCTTTATTTAAAATCTATAATCTTTATAAATCAAATTTCATACTTGTATAAGCTTCACAAATCATTATTTCTGCTGCTAGTTAATTTCAGATAAAATAATAGCTAATGATTAGCTAAGAGTTAACAGAAATCAATAGCTAATCTGTGTAAACCAGATGTCTATATATGGTTTTTCTAATATGTGTTAAAAACCTGACGATGTTTTTTAACCTCAGTTTTTTAGAACTGTACAATTTTTTCATATTGGATAATTTTTCATTATGAAGATTAAAAGCATACATTTGGAAAATGTATGTACATATTTGGAAAAATCTTTAAGGAGATATGGATAATGCTTTACATCAGTAAGTTGAGAGATAAATGCTTTTTGTCTACTCAACTATATTTGTTCAGCTTTTTATAGCCTTTATGAGCTGATCCATATTTACAAAACACAGCTTTTAACAAATTGCCAACTTCATTTGCTATACTCAAATGAAAAAGAAAACACAAGTTATTGTTTATCTAAGATGTCATTGCTAAGATAATTTTGTTAGTCTGGTGTCATATTTTTGTACAGTGTTCTCCTGCTGTCCCTTGAAAAAAATTCCTTGAAGTATATTTCAGCGAATTTCTTTACTTTAAAATTTCATGAAGTATACCTGCTGTATGTGCTGTCGTCTGGAAGTGTAATGGAGTGTCTGTAAGAAGTGTCACATACATGCACATCTTCTAAAGCAATATTATACAGCTGGGGCTGGCTGTGTGCTCTAAGAGGTGGTAGGGGATGCTTTTTCCTGTAATTCTGATGTATCCTTTGAAGTTACGTAGTGTCTGTGGTGTTCAATATTCCATTCTTCAACAAATGCTGTCAGATCCTTGTACTCCTAATGAGTATATAAGAATGTGGTATATATTTTGTGTGGAAATTAAGTTTTTGGTTCCTTTATAGTGAAAAGGACATATCTACCCAGCGTTATAAAGGTGAAAAAGACTTTTTATAAAGGCATTTTGGAACCTGGATAGTTTGTTGAGGGATTTAAATAAAACCTTCTGATACCAAACTTATTTCCGTTATCTAAAACCTGAAAATCTGATAGCTTTTTTTCTATAATTACATTGTATAAAATCCAAATGAACAGACAGTGTTTTTTCTATTTAGCAGTAAAAAGCCTATGTTTTGGGGAAAGAATTATTAACCAACACTATGCTGTTCATTTTTCCAAATGTGGAAGAAAACAAATCTGTGCCTGAGGTGCTGTAGTTTAAGTAGGTTAGTTTTAAAAAATAAAAGAAGAATACAAAAGAATACTGACAAAGCACCTACAAACTCTTTTTAGCACAGGGAGTTGTCTTGTATACTGCTTTTGTTTTACAAATAAATACTGTTATTTAGAGTAGGCTATTATTTCTTTTGTTTCAAATAGGAAAATATAGCATGCGAGTGATTATTCTTTTTCTTATGAAGTATATTAAAAGATAAGACTGTTATCTTGTATTTGATTGAAGCATTTCCACTGAAGTGGTTTCCAAACTGCTGTTGTGTAACTTAATTATGTGATGTCATAGATAAAAGTTTTGTTTAAAAGATGGCTACAAGAGGAAACCAGAACATCAGTTCCAATTTGAGTGTATGTATTAGTGCTTCATAAAATGAGCAGATAATTTTAAAACATGTATCTATAATTATTAATCATCATTTTAATTATTATTGTCAGTGATTGGTCAACTCATTTAAACAAGACTTCTAAATAAATACCTGGAAGACTTTTTAAAGCAACTATTTAATAGTAGTGTTCTTGACACATTCGACTTATAATAAGTTGTTGTCAATTGAACATTAAAGCTCTACAAAAACAATAATCAGGAGTTACTCGACTTTCTGAAACTTTGGAAAACATAATAGATCAGTCATATTTCCAAATACATGGATACATGATAGTGTATTTCTTTTCCCTAGAAAGGAGGGAAGTAAGATAAATTGATGCAGCTCTTCCGCAAAGCTTGAAACAAATGCGCTATATCAAGAGTTTTGCATTTTGGGCTTTTTTGTTCAAGGTTTGAGGATTATTTTGGGTTTTTTTTTAAGAAAATGGGGGGGAAAAAAGCCAAACAAACACAGAGATGAAAGATCTCTTCTTGATATAGCAAAGGCATAAAGAGATGGGCATATTCCAGTGGTGTAAATATCGATATCTTTGTAAGTAAAGGTAACTAGCATATCTATCACTTCTGCAAGTAATTGCGTTGAAGTTCAGTCTTCCAGAAGACAATCACTTGTGCTAGGAACAACTACAAACTGACTTTTTCTGACCTTTTTTCCCTCTCTTCTGCTTCTGTTTCAGTTCTCTAAATGTATGTGCTTTGGAGAAAAAGTGTGAAAACTAATAGAATGCAGTCCTGCTAGTTCTCAAATTATTTTACATGTTCTAAGTCGCAGAAACAGTAGTTTCAAGTTAATTAACAGATTCAATGATATCGTAACTTGACAGCAAGAACGTTGCAAAATTTTTGCTCTTCTAGAAAATAGAACTTCTCAAGAAAATGAAAACTAAAAAAAAAAAGGTAAAATTATTAGTCTATGTAATTAAGCTTCATGGTTGACTTGCTTCTCTTTATAATCATATTTTGATTTACTACTGCTTCTTTTTGTCTGGCAGTTCCCTTTTTATTACTGCCAGCTTTCCAGAAAATTAAATAATTATCTCAGAGATATATTTTGAACAGTGGTGATATGTACCATTTAAGGTATTCACTTTGATCTGTATTGAGCGAGTGTGCCATCTGGTGTCTATACAACTGTCCTTACCTTAATTTAACATAATTTTGTGCCTCTGTGGTGCCATTAATAGAATAATTTTTTGCCTTTCAACAAGCAAAGGAAGTCAAAGCCATTTTTCTGCAACTGGCTTGACTGTAACTTTTTGATGGGTAAAGAATGTTTATAACATTGAACTCTTAGTAAGGACTGGATGATATCATGGACTGAAAATTGCTCTCTTAGCAAAATGATAATGGTTTGTATTTGACATGAGAGAGATCATGTTGTCTGTACAGTTTCAACCTGTGTGGCTTTTTTTTCCTCAGGCTTTTGAAAATCTATGATTTGCATTTATGCATACTCTTGCTAGTTAGCGCAGTGTTTTCATTAGGTTACTTTTTTGGTAGTAGTCGAAATTTTCCTATTCTGTTTTCTGAGAATGTTCTGCTCTACTGATGTTTCCTATCAGCATCATCTTCTGTTTTGTAGTAATTTAATTGCTCCTTGCTATGACCTCTTAGTTTGGAATTCCATAGCATTCTAGTATTTACTGTTTTAGTGTGGTATTTTGTTGTTGTTTTATCTTTAGATTCTCATTAACAAGCATATGCTAAAGGCTGCGTGAGTGAGTGGGTTAGGGTTAGAAAGTTTTAGATATGTGTGGTATGTATCAATGAACCATAGTTTGATAAAAGGTAAAATTGTGGAAGTTTATCCGGAATTTTAGTGTGTCAACTCTAAGGTGATGTAAGATAAAAATGAAAATTCCTTAAGAATTTAGACAGGAAACAGTTTTAAAACATGGTTGCAATCTTATAGTGGCCTTCTTAGCAGTATTTCATGTATCTGCCTGTCTTTCCAGAGCAGTCAATGTAGATGCAGGTCTGTCAGGGAAACAAAACCAAAATATTTCAGAGAAGAAATGAGAGATTTACAGATCTACAAAAATCAAAGCATCTCAAGTTCTTCACATTTGTTCTTCTGATAATCACAACACAAACCATGTATTCTCAAATGAAATTGCATACCTTCCTAATGACATAATGTGCCCCCAAACTCCAGGAGCACTTGGAGTACTGACTGAATTTCCTGTGCTCACCTTTACAAAGAGGAGTAATACTTACTTCTCAGTGCCAGCACTTCTAGCGGTATCAGAAGCTCAGTGCCAAAAAGAGGAGCCCTTTTTGTATGGCAGTATTGTTTCTGTGACATGCAAGAGGTATAGAAGCACCAGCATAAGGATTATGTATCCTGTTAGGAGAAGCGGAACAAATTAACGTAGTGAAACCTCTGAATTTACACAGAATGGCATAAGCAGGTGTGCTGGGCCTCTGCTGCCTTTGCGTGCATTGGCAAACAAATTTTAACCAGTTAATGTATTAAGCAAAGGAGAACTTGGGAGAAGTGCTTTCTACTGTGATGTTTGAAATAGTTGACAGAATTCATATGGCTTTTTCAAGTGACTAGGACTCTCTTAAGTTCTGTTAAATAGCATTGTGCTTTGACACCTCTAGGGTTTAAATTCATTTTCTCAAATAACTTTTTGAAATTGCCATGCAGAAATCACCATAGATTTTCTGAGAAACACTGACTAGCAGATCAAGTCCAAAACCACATCGGTTCACCCTCTGTGGAGTGGAATTGAGCCATTGCCACTGATGACATATGCTTTCAGTATTTCATACTCCTTTCCATTTCTTTGTGATAATGATAACTCCTGTATATCATCTTGTATAGAAGCAACAAAATAGGCAACAGTATAAATTTTTATCTTCCAGGAGCACTTCAGTAAATGTTTAATATTTAACAGGATAATATTCTTAAGACTCTTGGGAATTACCTCTCCCCTTTTGGTCTGTTGATGGGTTCTGGATCGCATTGCTTTTCCTTTTCTTCCAGCTGACAAAACAAAACTTCTCCAAGAGGATGTTCAGCCTTCTGTTGCTGTCTTTGGATGAAGTGGTTTAAAGCACATGTCTTCCAGAGGCATAGCAGTGTGGCTTGGTGGCAGCCATGGTGGTTTGGGGTTACTTGAGCACTCATGGTGCTGCTTTCACACTTGGAAACTCACATATCAACTTCTTGCATCTGTGAGTGATGGCAAACAGATTGTTTCCTTTGCGGCTTTGCTGCTTTGTTTCCTTTGCCGTTTTGCAAACAGTCTGTTGCCTTTCAGAGAGTATCGGATTCATCCTAGGCTTTATTTGTCCCTTGCACTTCCGTCATTTGTTTCATGTATGGAATTTATTTTTCTGAGAATATTCAAAATCTTACAGTCAATGCATTATGCTTTTTCATTTTACATGTGTTTCTTATTGTTGTCCAGTTGTTACTGGAACATATAAACAACTTGAATATGAAATGTGAGCATTCACTTTTAGCTTTTCCAAATCCAAAATGGAGACTCCCTCTTCAGACTTTATTCATCTTCTTTTGGCTTGACAGTTAGATCACATTGTTGGTCACATTTTCCCTCAACATTTTTAATTCCATTTCAGACATTTTTTTTTTTAACTGTAGAATGCCACACAGCACAGATGGATACTTTTGTGACACAAAACAAGATGGCTGAAAGAGACCCATTTTTTTATTTATCTTTTCCTTGGCTATAGAAGTGTATGCATGTATGCCGTAGTTCTCCTATTTTTTTTTTTTTCGTTCTTAACTGTGCTATATTACTTGCATTGTATGTTATAAAATACCATATATTTTAAGGATATTTTAGTCACTGTCAGTTTCATAGAATCACAGAATGTCCTGAGTTGGAAGGGACCCATACATGAGTCCAACTCCTGTCCCTGCATATGACAACCCCACAGTTCACACCATGTGTCTGAGGTCGTTGTCCAGTTTCTTCTTGAACACTGTCAGGCTTGGGGCTGTGACACCTCCCTGGGGAGCCTGTTCCAGTGCTCCAGCACCCTCTGGATGAAGAACCTTTTCCTAATGTCCAACCTAAACCTCCCCTGGCACATCTTCCTGCCATTCCCTCAGGTTCTATCATTGGTCACCAGAGAGAAGAGATCAGCACCTACCCTTCCTACATAATTACAAACTAGATTAGATAGGGGCAAACAAATGTTGAGGTTTTTTTTACTTCCTTATCTTTTCAGGTTTGATAGCTGTTTGCATGTTGTGTCCATCACTGTTTCTCAGTAGAGTCTTGTAATGTTTTGTATGAGTTTTAAAAATGTTGGAGAGGCAAGAGGCAGGGCGTTTTTTCCCATATTTTGAATGTGAAGTCACAAGTTAATGAAATAACTCAGAAGAATGCTGCATGGTTCTCCACTTTCCACAGAAGATAAGGTGGTTAAGGTTATATAGGATCAGTACTTAATTAGTCCTTAGGTGTATAATTTCTTTGCCAACAGAAAAGTTGTCTTTGTAGTAACCAGAATGTAGGTTCCTGCATGGTGATTCCATTGAAGCTGTGGGATGTAAATCTCAGTGGCTGGAATCCTGTTAGTAGCAGGGAAGTATCTGAGTGCATAGCACAATTTTTTGTTATTTGAGTGCACATTCTGGAGTTGTGTGCATGTAGAACTTACGATGCCACACAACCAAAGACTTGCCAATCAGCTGTCATTAAATATCAACATTTGAAATACTTTTTTACAAAAACCTTTTACTTCTATGCTTAGAAAATTATATAGAATTATATAGTTACCTATTTTGAACCATGTTGCTTTGTTAAGTACTTTTTTCTTTATTTCTATCCTAATGTGTCATCTTGCAGCAGTTGCCATTTATGGGTTGCATCTGTCTAATCTACATCTGGCTGTGTTTTGTTCTGGGTGGGTTTGTCCATTCAAATGGTAGATATTTTAGAGGATATCTACTTTTTGTGGTGAAACAAAAAAACACTGAGATAACACTGGCATTAATGGGGATTTTGCTTGGGTGCTGGTAACATGATATTCTGCTTTCTTGATTTACTGTTTGAGCACTTTGGAAGTGCAAGGGCAAATTTCACAAAACTGGCCTGCTCTGTTTTGTGATATAAAGAAGTCCTAAACTGAAGGTATCTCTATAGTATTGGATTGCTAAGTGTTTTGATTAAAAATCACTGCCTTTGTATGCATCTTATACTGACTTAACATCTTTGTTTCCAAATGACTTCTGAATATGAACAAATTTAACTCTGTTCTAGTACTTATTATTTGACATATATAGTAATACTGTTCCTTTAAGCCTTTCTGTGTAAAGAAATCTTAAATTTTAAATAGTTTGTGACAAGTACGTGCAGCTCCAATATTTGATGCTTATAATCTCTAATGTTCTGATTTTGAGCCCACTAATGAGAGAAATTATTCAAAGCATTTTAAAATGCAAATACAGTACTTTGAGGCAAACAGCAACAAAAAATACTGGGAAAAGTAGTCCAGGTTTATCTGATTCTTTTCTGTGAACCTGTAAGGTAACTGTAGTGAAGGCATATATAAAATAACAAATGCTTGTTTAGTGGAAGGTTATTGTTGAAAATCACAGAATATTCTGCTTTAAATTGTGAAACTGATGTTATTTTCCATTGTGAATGCTGGCAATAGTATGATATTTCTGAACATGAGTTATCATTGCAAATATGTTTCAGTGTGGAAATCAGTTTGGAAAAACATTAATGTAAAATTATGTTACTTTAAAAGCATATCAATTGTCCTACAAATGTGTATGTCAAAGGTTTTGATTTTAATGACCATTTTCTAGTGATCGTGAAACAGATTCAAGTATGCTTGAAGGTTTAGAAATTTAATAGAACCATAACATGAGTATAATTTAATGTGACAGTCTTTGTCATATGCAACACACATTATATAGCAGACAGATGAAAACCAGTATTTTCTTGACAAAGGTGAATAAGTTATTTATAATCTTGTCTGCCCATTTTACTGAAGTTTAAATATTATTCCTTACTTCTTAGAACGTAGCTATTAACTTGTAATGTTTTCCACTTAGGGTAAAAAAAAAAAATTCATTGTTATCAATATTTCCAAATTATCAGTTTTCACTATGGCATTACTGTGACTGTACAAAACGTGCATTGTTGTCTCTTGCTGCTTGAAAATGGAGAATGAGAACCAAACACTGCATATATTGGCATGCACTTTTACACCTACTTCTTTTTAATCTTTACACAGCTGCATTCAACAGGGTCTACATGACTGAAAATTGCCAAATTTTACAAGTGTTCCTAGGACTAATGCCAGAGGTTGAAAGTAGTAAAACTAGTAGTTAATGTGCTGATGTCTGATCAGACTTTTTTTCAACTAGAGTTAATGTACAGTGACCTTGGGTTATGTAACATGTAGGTGACATGTAGCCCATGTTATATTAATACTTCTAATATTATATTGATAAATTCAATTACTTGTAATAAATAGTTTCTCCCAGATATGGACCCTTAGGTATCTACTGTATGGCTTGTGGAAGGTAGAACAGCACAGTTATGACTGTATTATTAAATGTATAGTTAATAGGAAATATGGAAGAGAATCTCAGCTGTAATTAAGGTATTCTAAAGAGGCACAAAATAGACCAGTGTCCTCCATTCTACTACCTTCCTTTCTACTACAGAGTTAAGTCTGCACAGGTGGAAAGGTATAGATGTGTTGAAGTGGCAGGTTTATTTACAGCATAACTATATTTAAATGTGAACTATATTTAAATGTAAACTATATTTAAAGAAAATAGTTTAAAATAGTGAACAGGCTTGAAACTAGTATAAATCCCCTTCAAAGAGGACCCTGAACAGGAGGAACATATTACTAACTTCTTTGGAATTGGATTTATGGCAGCTTGTGATTCTCAGCTGGCTTAAGATTTTGATCGGTTGTTTTTCACTTCGTCTGGGATGAACATTAGCTTCTTCAAAAGAAGTTTTAAGAAATCATAAAGTAGGCACTATTTTCTTCTCATATGACAAATGACTTCCTAAGATGATTATTTCCTCCCAGAAAAAAAAAAAACAAACACAACTTTTACATGTTTGTTTATTTTATTGGTGTCAAAGTATGAGACATTGTGAGTTAGTGGAATACTCTCTGATGTTTTCAGTTTTCTTCTCCATCCCTTCTAGTTTTCTTTCCATGTTAAACAAGGAGGAGTAGAGAGTGTGATATTGTCAGCTTGTGGAAGTTATTTAACACATGCAGGTTATAGAGTTGCCATTTCAGAGATAAAAACGTGGTGACTGAAACCGGACTCGTGTGTTGCAAGTAGTTACTTAGAGCTGCTTGTAAACCTTTGGTGTTTGTTGTTACAGTTCATAGAAACCTCTTTTCCTTGACACTGTTGGTATTTACATTTTTTTAGCCAACAGCACTGAAATGATTTCCATTTTTGTATTACCCATTCCATCTGTGTACCAGTTGTATGTTGATATATGCTACAGCTTTATGAGCATCTGCCATATATCCATTATATTAAGCTTCAGTTTGAAAGCTTTATTTTTTTCTTACTCCTCTGTCCTGGTTTCAGCTGGGATAGAGTTAATTCTCTTCCTAGTGGCTGATGTAGTGCTGCGTTTTGGATTTAGGATGATATAATCATGTTGATAACACAGGGATGTTTTAGTTACTGCTGAGCAGTGCTCACACAGCTTTTCTGCTCCTCACACCAGCCCCACCAGTGAGAAGGCTGGGGGGTGCATAAGAAGTTGGGAGGGGACACAACTGGGACAGCTGACCCCAACTGACCGAAGGAATGCTCCATACCATGTGATGTCATGCTCACTATAAACTGGAGAGGAAACTGTTCAGGGGACAACTGCAAGCTGGGCATGGGTCAGAGGGTATTGAGCAATTGCATTGTGTATCACCCATTTTGTATATTCTTTTATCATTATTGCTATTATTTTGCCTTTATTTTTTGCCCTATTAAACTGTCTATCTCAATCCATGAGTTTTACCTTTTTTTCCCTTATTGTCTCCCCCATCCCACTGGGCAGGGGAGAGGGAGCACATGGCTGTGTGGTGTTCAGCTGCCTGCTGGGTTAAACCACAACATCCTCAAAACCTATAGGAATTATCTTCTATTTCTGTTTTAATTAAGTTTTTTAATTTTGATTTATTTTTTTTTTAATGTGATCACTTGGTTTATAAATAAAGCACTTCTATGTGCTTAAGGAATTCACTGTAATATACTGTTCATACAAATTCTTGAATTCTGCATTTTAGTATTGCAAAGTTTCTGCAAAGTCTGTAAGACATTTCTAATTCTGGCAGTGGTCTTTCTTTGAGTAAGGCTTCACATACTCAGGTCAACACATATATTTATATTTACTTTTTAGCTAGTTCTGTAAAATTATATTCAGGATCTGAAGCTGTTCTGACATTTGTTATTGTAGTTGTCTTGCAGTGGTTCTGTAGTTAATGCTTTAAATTATTTCCTGTGTTATGTTTTTGTTATTGTTATGAATAATAGATAAATAGCAAAACCATTTTCTTATCTAATATTGAATTTTGAACGTATTTTCTTTTAGAGAACTAGAGGACGAAAACGAAGCTTTGTGCCTGAAGAAGAGAAACCTGAGGTTGGAATATAGTGTTTTGTTTGTTTATTTTTTTGTGAAACTGTTTAAAAACAAACTTTAGTCTGAAGTGTTACTTTCAGTGCTATAATTGAAAATATTTGCTTTCCTTCCCTTCTTTCCCCACCATTCCTTTCTTTTGCCTTCTGCTGTGACAGGAACGGATTCCCAGAGAAAGAAGACAACGGCAGTCTGTTCTACAAAAGAAGCCCAAGTCAGAGGACTTAAGGACTGAATGTGCTACGTGCAAAGGGACTGGAGACAATGAAAATTTAGTCAGGTAGGTTTGATGCTCTGACCTTACAAGAAATAACCTTACAGGTTTCATCTTCATCAGTTTTTTATCATGCTTATAATGAAGAAAATGTGCTTTTGGAAAAAAAAAAAACAAAACAAAACAAATCACCAAACAAAACAAAACAGAGAAACTTATTTGAGGGAAACAATACATCAGAAATATTGACTTAATTCATTTATTGATCTGCCAAACACATATACACTGTGGATTAAGATGTAAATAACTGAGACAATCTGTTTTTCTAACACAAGAGACTTAATTTTCTCGTCAGAGTGAATTATCAATGTTTTAGAGCAGGTCAGAAAGATAAACGAGCAATTTAATGATATTAAAGCTACAGGAGCATCCTAAACATAATTAAATTAGCATCATTAACAATTTTATGAGCTGAAATCTGGATTATGAGGAATTTTTGTTTTTAAAAATGCATTAATGCTGCATCCAGTAATGGAGATCATAAAGGGGTTTGATAATCATGTTTCTTACCTGAACCAGAAGAAGGGGAAAAAAAAATCTTTTGAATGGTTTTTTTAGTAGGCGCAGAAATCTAATTAAAGTGTAGAATAGCTGCCATTAAATAGCCACTGTTGACTACAGCTTCTGCTGATTTCAACTTTATAGCTGTCATTGTGGCCTATTTGCGAAGCTGTAGAAACTGCTCACAATTCTTGTAAGAAGAATAATGGCGCTTAGTTACCAGAAAGCAGATTTTAATTGAATCTACTGAGCTTTCATTAAAATGATCCTGTAGTAAGTTCAGATAAAAAACAGTGATGTATATGGGTCCTGTAGGCTTCAACTAGATTTTTTTCTTGGCAAGATCTGATCTTTAGCTTAGATATAATTATTGTTTTTAACTGGAAGGATTATTGCAAAATACATCCTTTAATTTATTTCAAAGAATCAGAGTTATGAGAAAAGTCAGAATCAGTTATATAGAAGTAACACACAGCTTTAGAATGAGGGTATTTCCCAGGTACAGATGTCTTGTATTCAGAGTAGCTGATTTCCCTATCAATTACAGCATATGTTTTACTGTAGAAGTTGATACAGAAGTTGTGCCAGTTTGTATTTTGATTTCCAAATTGGAGGCAGAGTGCCTGTATGAGCTCATCGGTAACTGTGTGACTCCCTTACATAGACAAGCCACTGCTGCTGGGTGCTCCTGGGTCCTGCTCAGTTCCAGACTGAAATAGTGGTGGGAGGTCACAGCAATTGCTGATAGAGCCAAACTGCTGAGAGCTGGTGGCAAGAGGTTTTAACTGCTCTCAACAAGATAAAGGGCTTTCTTCAGCCCTGTTGTTTGCAAGAAATAAAAGACGCAGGAAGACCATTTTGTTATGGGAAGGAATCCTGGGAATAACATGTACTGTGTTTTACTGAAAAAAAAAGGCAGTGGATTAGTTTTCTTCTTCAGAGTTTTTCTACAAGTGTTAAATACCACATTTGAGGACGTTAAAGATAAGGTGAGGAAAATGCCCTTAAGATCTGTATATTTAAACTGCAGTTAAAAATATGGTAGAAAATTAGTGGTGTATCTTGTTAACTACATGAAAAGATTTTGTTAGTAATTTAGATGGGCCAAAAATAGGCATGCTACATGCCAAAACTCAATATCATCTCTCATAAATCATCCTCTTAATTAGGCTTGCAAACAGAATAGTAAACCTGCGTAGGAGAAAAAGAGATTCTTATGTTCTAATCCTTTGTTCATAGTACTCTGAAAAACATTTTCTTAAATATTCTGCCTTCTGTATTTAAAACTTGCTTTTCTTCAGATAATTCCTATAAATAGCTGCAATTTTATCCAAGTTAGGTGACCACTGCTTCTAAAGTTCTATGGTAGCTAATTTTTTATAATTACTAAATAAGGGTAAAGTAGTTAGTAAATTTGATATTTTTTAGGTTTGTTTGTTTTTCTTAAAACTGTATTTCTTTTCATTAGAGTAAATTCAGGGACTGTAATAAGGTGCTAGCTACCAGACAGCCAAAGCTGTGTAGGGGTGTGATCGACAGAGCATTACTATGTCAGAGAAAGTTTTCAGGATCCTTTTTTTCCCCTTACATTATCACAAAGAGAAGCAGCCTTCTGCCTGCACTGCTTTTTTCTCCTGCCTGTACCATCAATCAGGACTCCTTTGTGGTAGCAGAGGGAAAACAGAAGTGTTTTTTCTCGATATCCATTTTGTTTGTCGCTGTCTGTTATTGAAGACAAAACCATATCAGAAAACTAATAATCTTGGTCATCATCTTTGCTCTTCACTCACCAAATGTTTTGTAATTACTGGATTTTATTTTCACCCTTTCCTACCCATCTGCAACTAAGCAAAGGGAAGTTTGTGGAGAGCTTATAGAAGACATTTTTCTGGATGTGAAAGTTGATTGTCAAGTAAAATGGGCATATGCAACTGTTGAAACTGCAGATTTAAGGAGTAATCTTGATAAGCCTTCTAACTTTTCCTGCTGTTTGTTATCTCAAAGAGGGCTGGTAGGTTTTTCTAAAAATTTATGTCTCTCACTTTGAAATTGTTAACTGAGTAAGTGTTAGAGGAAGATAAGCAACTATTTCTTACTTCAAAGAATGCAGCAGAGTATTTAATAATGAATCTGGAACAACAACATTAAATAATTTAACTAGTTATTACTGTTTGACTAGTGGAGATTCAGGCTTTTTAATCTCCATATTAGTTGCTTGTGTGCAGCACTGGATCACGAATGGATTATATGTGATATATGCAGTGTCCTTACTTAACCTGTCATTCATATAGTTTAAAACCTTTAAATCCTTTCACAGGCAATTATTATATTTAAAATCGTTCCTAAAAAAGCACGTTTAATTCTGATAAATTATAATGTTTCATTAATTGGCTAAAGTTTACCTTAGTGACTAGAGTTTTGTATCAAAAAACGTGATTCAAGTTAGAATATCTAATTATTCACTTTTGACTGAAAGATACTGACATGTTCCATACTTTTATATGTGGTAATACTTGCCATATGTATGTATTACAGACCTGCCAAATCAGTGCTTTTTTAACCACTGATGTCAGATTCTATAGGTAGACCACTTCAGTACAGTAACTATACTACTATACACGATATGCACGAGAACTGAAAGTTTAGATTTTGAGGTTATGTCTATAAAAAAGAATCAGTCTTGTGATCCTTTTGTGGTATACTTTTTTTTTTTTAGAATTTACAATTAATTTATTTTTTAAAATTCCTTTATATGCATCTATGTAAGTTTTATTAACCAAAATACTTCTGCAATTTTAACTTTTTACAAGATCAGTGAGTGACAAAGTCAAGATTTACAAGATTAGTTGAACAGTGAAAAGTTAATTGAAAACATTTACTCAAGTGAGTTGAAGTCTGATCTGTAACCTTGATAAATGACAATAAGGAAGCTATATCTATAATTAGAGCAAAGTGTGGATTTTAAATGTCTTTTTACTTGAACTGTAATTTGAATTTTGAGAGGAATAATAGTAAAGATGGAGAGGGTTTAATATTTTATATTTGATGCAGATAGTTTTGATGTAAGCCATGGAGACACAACACTTTTTCGAAGAGGTAAGAGTTCAGTGAAAGGAGTTACAATGTGCACTTGAAAATAAAGTGTAGCAAGACCAGGGGGTACCTATAGAACAGTATCCTACTTAAGGAGTTATCAAATATTGAAAATATTTGCTTGAAATTGAAAACATCTTTTGAAATATGGGAGTTCCTGGAAACTGATGTGAAAGATATATTTTCTAACAAACTCAGAAAATAATTATAAAATATATTTGTTTTTAGAGGTGACCACTACTGTTTGGTTTAGAAAAGATTTGTGTAATGATGCTTTGCATTTGTTTCACTTTGTGAGTCTTTTAAAGTTGTAGGTAGTTTATATATTCAATAGGTTTCCTCAGTGCTTTATTAGAGTCTTGCATGAATCACTTAGCATGAATAGATCTTTCAAAGGATCAAAGCATTTGCTTGATTCATAAGTATCTCCTAAAACTCATTAGTATGCAAATCTTTAAAAATAGCTCCCTAATAGCAACCTTTAGAACTTAAACATAGGTAGTGGAAGCATGGATAAGCAAGTGTGTTTCAGGTGGCTCAATATGCGATGAGTAAAGCTTGCCCTCACACAGAAGCGCTTCTAGCACAGTTTGTACGTCTATTCTGTTTTGGTAAAAGAAATAAAAAAGATTAATTGTGTACTTCATTTTAATATGTACAAGAGTTTTTAAAGAAGAATGCACAAGCTAATCTAAGTTAAAATCTTCCAAGGAAGACTTCTAAATGGCTTCACTTCTAAAGAATTGGCCTCTGCTCAAAAAAATCCAGTTCTCAACTGCCGCTATTATTAAAAAAAAAAAAAAATTCAGTTCTTGGCTTCAATATGTGCTTGGGTAATATTTAGGAATATAGTACATTAGATAAAATGGATATCTCAATGCTAGATTGGAGATAAACAGAGCAAAATTGGAATATCATTTATGTATGGGGCAAAATAATGTTTGTCCAAATTAAGTAATCTCTGAAAAAGCATTATATTTCTTCATTCCACAGTTTAGAGCAAGCATATATTAATATATTCTTTTATAGTTTTGCGTATTGGATTTTTATGCTTTCTTGTCAGTTAAGTTAGAATTTTCCATTTTGTTTGATTTGCAGCAACTGAGGCAAAATTATTACTTCAGCATTACAGGGAAGGTAAAACAGAGTAAGGTCATGTATTTGAAAGAATATAGAATAGAATTTTTTGAAAACATAGATTTGAATGCTGATTATGAAGTGTTCAGAAAGCATAAACCTGCAAAACATGTTACCAAGCATGTATGTAAGTAGTATTTCTTTTTAATGCAGATGATTACTAGGAAATATGCAACTGTGAATGTATTTATTTTTCCAAATATGCTAAGTCTCACGTTTCAAGCAAGTGTAATGTTCTGCATGTGCAGTCACTGTATGAAGGCAGGACTGAAAGGGGAAGGTTGAGAGCAGGAAGGGAGAAAGAAGAAAACATATGCAATGTCGTATTTACTAAATAAAAAAACCTCTTGAATAAAATTGACTATAAGGTTTGTCATAACTTTGAGTCATCAAATCATACTATAACTGAAAATCTTTATAATATATGCAACACCTGTAATTCTGGTGCTACAAATGTATTTATCAAATTTAAGATAATTTATACTGCATAAATGATTGAGCGTTTAGCTGCACAAAGTGTTCTACTTTAATACTGTTTTTGACAGAAAGTATATTCTAGACAGACTTTTCTGAATCCTGGAAATTTTCTCTCTGAACTGTTGCTCGTTTTATTTTCTTTATTGCATTTGTCTTGGATAGGTTCATCTTTGTGTTTTTATTTCTGATATTTCCATACAGATTCATGGTAAGGATTTCTTCCTTAGCTATTAGTTTTGAAGCTCTGCATGAGCTGAGCTGAAGTTTATTCCAGAACAAGCATGGTGATTATTAATTACTTTAAATGCACTGTAACAAAATTAACAATCCATGATAGTAATTGAAAGGCTGTGATTTACAGTACTTTTAGAAGTTTTAGGGTGCTAATGTAGAGATTAATCACAAGGAAAATGTTAGTTGATTCAGCCACGATTTGCAACATTCCTGTGTTTTACAGAGGATTACAAATGCATTATTTTATTGTAATTAACTACTTGAATGAAAGGAAACTTAACATTCAGTTGTGTAGTTTATTTCTGCTATATAATTTACAGGGATTAATTCTGCATATTAATTTTATAATTGCGTAAGTTACCTGTTAGATCATTTTTTTCTGTCATTTACCTCATTTTGTTGCCTTCTAAAAAGTATTTGTTTTTATGCAAGATAGCAGGATATACATACAGTGACAAATGCACATTTTTATTTGCCGAGGACTTCATTCAAACCGAATTACCTATTCTGCATTGCATTTTACTGTAAAATACTACCTATTTTTCATTTTCAGTAAACTCATGTGCTAAGGCAGACATTAAAAAAAGCTGTAGGCATTGTTTAGCTCTTGCGAAGGACCTAAAGGTCGGGCATGGGGCTGGTGGCAAGACTCACACTGCTGGCACTTGGGGTTTCTCTGGAAGCAAAGTGTAAGTCACCTTTGTATTTGGGCTACCCTGCTGCCTGAACATTTGAAGTTGTACTGTGAAAAGTCCATGGCAGACTCTTGAAATTCTTTTAATCAGGCACCAGTTCATTCACCTGCTACTTAAAGGATTTCTTTAGTGCTTTTGTTTGTTATTTTCCTAAAATGAGACAGCAGAATCTGAATTGAAGACTAAAATATTCCCCCTCTCCTCTGCCCCGACTGTTTTGCTGGTAAACTCTTAGGGAAATTTAAGCCACTGGAAGAATAGAAGCTCAGGTCTTTGGGTACTAATTTTGTGTTCCAGCTCTGGTTTGGTTCTTGATAATGTGTGATCTTGAAGGAACAATCTTAGAGGTAGTCTGTGTAGGAGTGACCCAAAACTGAAATAATGGAGGTATTGCAATGATTAAATGACACTTATTTCCATTCGATTCTGCATTATCAGACTTGGGGAATTCAGGCTGGGAGATAAGCACAGGACCATCTGTTTTTTTTGTGTAAAGCTTAGCATTGAGTCTTCAATTTGAAAAAAAGAGCAAAACTGCATCAAAGGTTATTCTGTCTACTGGCACTTTCTAATGAAGTGCAGATATAAGAATGATTATGGGGTTTTTTGGGTCCCCCAGAGAAAAAGGTAGAATTTCTGTGAATTAACCTTTTATATATATATATATAAATATATATCTATAATATATATATAAAATATATATATAAATATATATATTATAGATATATATATTATATATATATATATTTAATGGCATTTGCTGTTAAAACATTGTGAAGAACTGGAACTTAAGTATCTAGAATTAGAGGAAGAAATGCATGTTTGTGGGGTTAAGTGGCCTGTGCACCCCTATAATGTTTTTCTTTACATTGACTGTATAGTGATCTGTCAGTCAAACCTCCTTGAAGTTCATCATTAGATCTTTTTACAGTTGCAGACCAATGACTCCCAGGTTCTTGTATACTGGACTTTAGTCTGCAGAATGTTTGTGAACAGCGGAAGTTTATTAACTCTTCAGGTAGAAGTTTGGTTCAGGTGTTTAACTGTCAGAAGTTCTGAGTTTAAAGTCTGCTGATTGAGAAGCTTGTGTACCAGTGTCATCAACTTTAGAAGTATTGCAACAAGATAACAAGATAACCTCTTGTAACTAAATGTTTCAGGTAATCATTTCTACAGGATTACTTGTTTTCAAGTAACAAGTAGTATTTTAGCTTTTGATCAGTGAATTTAAAAAAATATAGTTATTCCTTTCTCTCCTTCAGTTACAGCTGCTCAGTCAAGTTTGTGTTGCAGTCATGGATTTGTACATTACAGCAGTTGTCATTTGTTCCCAAAACAGCTATGTGTTTTGGGATTTATATATTCTTTTTCTGACTGCCTTTGGAAGTGCATCAGAGACCTTCATACCTTTTAGTCTTCTATAACTCCTAGGATTCAGAAGAATTTATAAAATTAAAATAATGATGACAAGGATGTCCTAATTATCTTTCCTATAAGTAATGAGTGAGTTCTTTAGAGTGGTCATTGAGTGGGGTGCCTCTTCAGAAGATTAAAATTACTTTAATGAAACATAATCCAGAGAATATGAAAACAGATCACCTGTGATGGAAGAGAGGAGGCTAATGATGTGTCAAATGATTTCCCAGTCTGGTTACCAGCAACAGGTTAAGGCTGCAAAAATATCTACCTTGATGTGGTCAGTAGATTCTTATTTTTGTGGGCATTCTTAAGATTTTTTTTCTTACAACATCAAAATTGCATCAAATAATACAATTCAGTTGGTGTTTGAATATGTCAGATACTCCATCATTCTGGCCAAACTACTTCAGTCACTTCCAGTGCAGCAATGGTATCACATCAGATGATTTCATAGAATAGGGTGCTCAGAAAAGAAGTGTCAAATTCTTTAGCAGTTCAGTGTTTTGCATCGTTAAGCTGAGCCATTGCTACAGAAGCCACGAAACTGAAATTTATACTTTTGAAATTTATAACCTGAGAATGTTCGTGTTCAGGTGTTAAAATAGTGTGGTAGAAGACCACAGCAGGAGACAATAACCATTTAAATGCTGTGTTGCAGCATCAGTTTTGATTTGTCACAATTACTGTCAAGTGAGCATCTGTGCAGTCAGTTTTCTGAATTAAATGTCTGTCCACAGAACCGTAATGTCAATTATGGACTGTTTGAGTAACAAAAATGTTACACACTTTTGTTTTTGGTCACTTTTGTTACTGCTTTTACAAGTCTTTGATCCATAGTTAGTTAATCTGTGTGGGATTTTGATAGTAGGAGGCCTGAAGTTTGGGTACAAAACTTTATGTACACAGTCCTAAAATTACATTTATACAGTCCTAAAATAACAGTCGTCTCTTTGAAGGCAACCGCAAAGCTGATGTGACCCCCAATAAAAATGTGTTTGACACCCCGATCTGCACTATTCAGAACAAATTTTATCTTGGAGTAATGTGAGAGTATATTTTATATTACCAAAGAAGTCCTTACTTGAAAAGTAGTTAGAGGTACAGTGAGCTTAAGGATTTTGAGTTACTTTTGTCAGCACTGACCAGAGTTTTCTTCACATGATTAAAATGGCATATCGCACAAGTTTTCGTTAGTAAATCAATGGAGCAAATTTGTGTGCAATTGGTTGTTAATTTGGGTCTAAATCAATAATTTTACATATGTTATTAGTACTTGAGAGGCTGTACATGATCTACGTGTATATGGGATATTATTATTCTATTTAGCTTAGTAGTTCTATAGCCCAAGATATTTCAGAGCTACTTACAGGAGAACCTACTTTAAAAAACATAAAAAGCAACAAATTGCTGAAAAGCTCTTGTCATAATGCCTCTCTGGCATTATGATACATACATTGGAGAAAGATCACTTTTTTGAGGTGTATGTTACAGAAGAAAGTCAGTTTTGTTATTAAACTTTATTTTGAGTCACTGAAATATTAGCATATAACAATATCTAAATTGATAATTTGAGAATGGTGAAGTTTAATATTAATCTTTTTGTAGAACGTGTGTTTTTTTGGGGAAAAGGAATAGAGTTGTAGTCTTTATTTGTTGTTCCTGTACTTCAGTGTAATTTTGACGTTCACTAGATTTTTTCATTTTGTCTATATCACTTGTCTTTGGCTCCCTGTTGATGTGGCCATTGAAATAACAGATTGAATTATCTACACTAAAGTTTTTGGTTTGTTTTTTTTTTCTTCAGCAAACCTTAGGAATTTGTGAAGTAGAATGATATGTTTTTCATTTACTTTTCTGCCTTATTATTAATTTTGTTATTTTCTTTTACATTATTTTTAGTGTTTTGTTTGTCGTTATTTCATTTTTTTGGATGTTTGTCATCTGTACTATATCTATGGCTAGATTTGGATTTTGCTTTACCTTACAATTAGTAAAACTGGGTCCTCTTTTACAACAGTTGAGACTGTTATTATTACTGATACTTTGTCATTCTTTTAAATTCTCATTACACTGCAGTTAAACTTTTGCCACCGATTGGCTTCAGGCCATTTAAAATGCCGAAGGCATGATTCCATATTAAGGCAGGAATTCAGTATCACTGAAAGTTTCAGGTAGCACTTTATTACCTCATTATTCAGATATTTTTTCTAAACATTTACCCTTGAATGAACTTATTAAAATACTTACTCTTTGGCTTAAAGTGGTGGGGTTTGTTTGTTTTTTGTCTGGTTTTGTGTGTGTGTGTGTCCTGTGGAGATGAGTAACATGCCATTTAAGAATTTTGCCATGCTGTCTTGAATAAGGTTACAGCTAAATTTTTAAGCTTGTCTCTGACTTAATCTTGAGGAAGGCCTAGTAACTTCACTTAGTTTTGAGAAGAAAGGCTGTGGAAAGGAAATGCAAGAAAAAAAAAATCCCATTTTCTTCAAGCATATCTAAAACCTTTTAGCAGGGACAAATATGGGTCTGTTCCCTTTTTCGTATCAGTGGTTGTAACAATGCAAAGGTCAAGTGTAAATTAATTTGCAGTTCTTTGATTAACTGGGAGAACTGATTTTACCTTCCACCCACCCCACACTGTCAGTTAAACTAGGTATAGTAATGCTATTGTATTGCATGTGTACTTACTGATGAGGAACAGGAAAAATAAATTCCTCTAATTCTGACTTTGAGATCTTATGTGATGCCATATTAGGGAAATACGCAGTAAAGTATAAGCTGACATTGGAATATAGCATAGTAACTGACTTTTACCATTGCACATAAACAGAGTAATTATTCTAAATCATAGCATCACTTTCAGCTGGATAACCACTAAAATCACTGCACTGTGGTTTCGTGAAAATGCCACAATCCTTCAACTGCCAAATTAAGCCCAGGGAGAACAACCATCAGTAGTGACTGCACAGTTATATAGAGGGATGAGCCCTGAACCAAGTGAAAAGATGTTCTGGAAGAACAGTAACCTTTCCCATGATGTGCACATTTTCCATTACATTTCTGACACAAAATGCTGTGAAATGATTTAATGGTGACATTTTGTTTTGCTGACTTTCCTTTTTCTTATTAAAAAGAAACAAAAGTAAGGTTAGGAAAGCAGAGGAAGGGTGGCCAAGCATTTGAATTCTAATGCAAAAATTTCTATTCTCTTTTAAAACCAAAAGCCATTCTGGATAGACATTATTTCTGACTTTGGATTTTGCTGGTTTTAGGAAATGTAAAAGTGTCCAGCATCAATATTGAAAACCTTTTTATGTAGGGTTAATTTTTGTTGTTGCTTTGCAGTAATTGCATACCAAGTATGGTAATTCAGTAAATCATCCTTTCTAACTGGCCATCACAGAGACCATACACATGAGCTATACAGCACAGCACATGCAGTACACTTATTTCTGCTTCTCATTTTTGATGTATATTACAAGAAACAATTGTAGAAGGAAGCAAAGCATGAGCAAACATAGTAGGCTGAAAGGTCAGCAATTGTCACTTGGAAAAGGATAAATTTTTTTATGGAGTGCAAAAAGAGAAAGCTGCTACCCATTGATGTCATACAGGAGGTTGTCTGCATCTAAAGTAATATGTATAAGAGTCCCTGGGCAGAAAAATTGCTTATATAAGGTGTGGTTCATGCATACTTTGGCAGCTTTTCATTTCCTGTTTCAGAACTGATGAAAAGACTTGCATGTTTCTCGCACAGTGTACAATTTTATCTTTGAAAAACACAGCTTTTGCTTTTGTTCTCTTAAGGATATATGAAGTTTTCTTGGCACTTCATTTGTTTGATCATTCTCTCATCCAGTTTTAATGTGTTGGATGACAGTTGCTGTCATTAGAAGTCATTCTGTTTACCTCAGGAGCATCTAAATAAGACTAAAATATTTTAGTTTGTAATCACTAGAAATTAAAATAGAGTTTCAGTTGTACAGTGACGTACTTGAGAGAAAATATATCTGTGTTGGAACATGTTTGCTGTGACATTATTTATTGTTTGGCCAAGAAGGCATGCTGGCTTTGACAGATTCAAAATAATCTTCTGGGCAGAGAACCCTAGTTTGTTCAACTGAAATCTAAAATCAAAATCACATATGTAATTTAAATATTTGTAGCTAAAAGTGAACACAGACAGCTAACTCCCTACTTTTCCTGAAAGCTATTGTGTACAAATGGGTTTTAAGTGTAGGATGTGTCTTATGGAAATTGTGTGGCATCTGATAGCACCTTCAGAACTTTATGAAAACTTCAGCATCCCACTTATGCTAAAACAGTTTGATGAGGTGTTTATGTTTTTGAGAGGAAGCTGAAATGGTTGTGATAGCCAAAGGTGAATACAGTACTGATACTTAAAAGTTGAAGTATCTGTTGGTTTTAGCTTGAGTAGATAGAGGTAAATACAAGTATAATTCAGTGACAGTAGTGGACTGATAGCTAACTTAGTAAATTCTAAAAAATAATGTTCAAATAAAGCCTAAAATAATTGTAAAAATCCTAACAGCAATAACCTATATGATACAATTTGTTGACATTTATTTGACCATAATATGTAAACAGTCTTTCCGGAGCTGTTTCTTAAAAAAGCTATTAAAAATCAAATAGATGTGAGGAAATTGTTTTGGCAGCCTTTAGTTGTTTGCAAACAATTTAATACAGCAATAAAAGCTAGCAATAGCAGCACCAAAATTGCATAGCAGAAACTTGATTATAATTTGGTAAGAAAATATTGTATGAATGAAAGTGCACACTTCAGTGTAAACTGCAGCCAAGGTTTATCCTTGGGTTTAAAAATCTCATAAATTTGAAGAGCTTTTTAAAGTGTTCTTGTTACTAAAAGTCGGAGACAAATTATGCCTGGTGCTGATGTTGCTACCTAGGGAAATAGAGGAGAGGAGTTAAATCTCCTGTTCTATAAGCATGCCTGTATTAAGCCTTCCTAGGCCTCAAAACACAAGTCCCTTCGGACCTTGCGATACGGACTGCTCGTTTAAGTATTCCCGTCTGCTCAGCGATCCAGGTGAATAAAACATTAAAGAGAATGGATGAGGCTGCTGCCTGCATTTTTGCGTCTAAGGGGAAGCATGCTGATTAGCACAGCTAACAACTTGTGGTTTATGCCTGGTGAAAGGCAATTTAAAAAAAAAAAAAAAAGATAATTTTAAACTCTGTCTGTATGAAGTTTTGAAGTCCATTGAAACTGAATTTGACTGTCGTTTACTTTGTAGGGCTGTTTTTGAGCTAATGCTGTCTGCCTGAATTTGCTGTCCTTTAACTTTTGTATAGAAACTCAGGCTACATGAGGAGGTATGTGGAAGAGTTTTCTGGAAGTGAAGTGTGGTTTATTATGAATACTTATTGAACTAGACATTAAGTCGGTGCAGCTGAATACATAACTGGTATAGTCAACAAGAATCTCTGCAAGTCCAAAGCAATTTTTTTTTTTTATGGCATCAGCTGGTTTTGAGACATTTAGGATATTTAAATTATATTTATATTTAAATTAATTATATTTTTAAAGTGTTTTGAGAAAAATCAGCAAATATGGAGACGCTGCTCAAGAGGGAGCTTCTGGGGAACTATGAAATGAGACAGAAGAAGGGGTAAATAGGCAGAAAGGAATGTAAATTTGTAATGAATAGAGGAGAAATCGGCTTTCAAATTGTGTAAACCTCAAAGTAGTGAACAAAGATCTGAAATTATACATGGAGGCAAGAAGAAATCCAGTTTAGAATCTGTTTGGGACATAACTTGATTATGTAGGAATTGAGAAGAGGAAAGATGAAGCTATTTGCAGATGGTACAAAGCGTGACCAAAAATTCAGCCCTGAAAAGGAATAGTTGATTTGGAAGATGTTCAGAAAGAATAACAAATGGGATTGAATAACAGCATGAGAAGTTGTGGCAGGGATAATCTTATTTGCTAAGCTGTTTGCTTCAGTACTGAAGACGGCTTTGTAATGAATGTCAGGAAAAGAGAGCAACTTTTAGATTTTTCTGACTTGATGAAGACTATTTGTAACTGTCAATGTGTGAGTCTGTGGAGGGATGTTAAGAAAAGCACTTGAGGAAAAAAATGTCCTTTTTTGAAAGGAAATATAATATCTGTTAAGATTTTACGTTTGCATGAGCAAAATCAATGATGCTAGTTTTGGTCCAATTATGTGATATGACTCAGTCCAGTAATATTTAAATGAAGTTTTTCTAATTCTGGAGAGGTTGTGCAAGTACTGTTATATAAAAAGTTGGAAAACAGCAGATTAATATCTTAAAATACAGAACAGATGAAAATTTTAAAAGTAGCATTACTTTGTAACCAGTCTTAGTACAAATTGTTTAAATTTGCATAAAAACAGCCTGTCGTCTGCTGGTACCTACTGACAGTTCTTTTAATAACACTTGCTGTGAAAAAGAGATAAGAAAACCAGCGGGCTTTTGAAACTCCAGTGGCAATCTTAGTTTTTCACATTAGAGAACAATAAGTAAACTGCAGGACTTCAATTTTCTTTAATTCTGAAAGAGTTGTCTAAGCCATTTCTGCTTTTACTAAAAGCAGAGTCACAGAATAGTCAAGATTGGAAGAGGTCTCGCAAGCTGCTCAAGTCCCCACCCCCTTACTCAAAACAAGGTCAGATATATCAGAGCAGTATCTGGTTGGCTTTTGACTGTCTCCAAGGATGGAAATCTCTGCAACCTCTCTGGGCAGCTTGTTCTGTTCTTTGTCCCTCCTCACAGTAAAAAAGACTCTTCTTATGTTTTAAAAAACTTCCTTTGTTTCAACTTTTGCTTATTGCCTCTAGTCCTTTCACTGGACAGCACTAAGAAGTCTGGCTCTGTTTTCTTTCCCCATCAGATATTTAACCACATTAAGAAGATTCCCACTGAGCCTTCTCTTTTCCAGACCAAACAATCCCAGCCATCTCAGGCTCCCCCTATATGACAGATGGTTCAGTCCCTGAATCATCTTCATTGTCCCTTTGCTGGACTCACTCCAGCAACTCTATTTTTGTACTGGAGAGCCCAGAGTTGGATGCAGTGCTACAGATGTGGTTTCACCAGGGCTGAGTGGAGGGAAGAAGCATATTTATTGTCCATAAAAGGAAACTATTTAAAAAAAAAAGAATCTTATCTATAACAGGCAAAATTTGGTTTGTTATAAAAGATACATGTTCCTGTAGTCAATATAGTGAGTCATTAAGGACACTACTTAAGGATGAGAAGGTACTTCAGTTATTTTGCTTATTAAATCGTGTCTTGGGAAAACCATGTCGTAATTGTAACTGTAGTTTAAAAGGTTACTTCATTGAGCAACATACTGGAGACCTACCAGTGCTAATGCTTACAGTTTTCTGTTAAAAGTTGTATCTCTTAGTGGAGGGCTCTACTATGTATGTTAAGACGTCCACAGTTCCAACCCCTTCCTCTGCTTTGACAAGTGCCTCTTCCAAATGCATTTCCAAATTCAGTGCATTAGAGTATCATCCCATCTAATGATAGCTTTCAGTAGGCATCTGTAAAATTGCATTAAGAGCTGTATCATCTAACCTAGTAGTGGACTGAGGACACGAAAATTCCCAAAACTCAACTGTGAAGGGATGTTTGCTAATTCCGTTCAACCCCAGAAAATAATAAATAACAATGTCAGAGCTAAAATACCACACTTTTCCTTAGCTATGAAGGAATTAGAAGTGCTGGAGGAGAGGTCTAGTGGCATTACACTAGATGGGCAAGGTCCCTTTCCTGAGGGACAGAGAACATGAGGGCAGGAGGATTGTTATCCTTTGTGTCCCCTCTAGTGGGTAGTGGGGTACCCCACAAAGTGGTGTAGTGGGTGCAGTTTTTGCAGATGCAAGAGTTAAGTTCCTCCATTTCATTCCAATCAAAGTGGGAACGCATGAGCTGGCTTTCTGTGGAGTGACAGAAAAGTACTAACAGTAAGGCTTTTTTCTGATACAGATCCTAGTTCCTTGATGGGGAAAGGGATTAAGGTTACAGTATATGATACTTGGTACCTAAATATTTTTCCTTTTTTCAGTTGATCCTGCTTACCATAGAAAACATATAAGATAATATTTTTAAAAGACCTCGGACTTTTATTTTGAAACTTCAGTTAATAGTTCTTGGTTCTACTTAAATATCTTATTGTCTCATTCAAATTATGAAAATACCTTAGTATTTCATTCAAAACTACTTTCACTGTTCCATGAGATGCCTCAGAAAAATTCCCACACTCCCTTCATTTTTGCATTTAAATTTTATATTAAGCCATTTGTATGAGATGATAATTAACTTCTTTTCAGTAATGAAGACTGATAAAATTCTGAAATTAAGCAGCATGGTATTTTCAGTATAGATTAATCCATATTATAAATTTTTGAAGTACATTTTCTCTGACAAATCTATGTAGAAATGTTTATGTGAAGCTGATGGGTTTTATAAGTTAAAGTGATAAGGTTCAAAACGTAACTCTTGTCACCTGAAGCAAAATTTACCAACTGGCAATGAGCATAATGTATATAGTTAGCAAGTTACTTGAAGAAACCGAAAAACTATGTTTCTGGTTAAGCATTGTGGCAGTTGCCTTTTTCAGTAGCTTGAGTGTTCTCTGCCATCCCCAGAAATGGGAATGTTTTTAGTGTTATTTTTCATTTTGCTGTTTTGTAAGATGTACGTAATGTTTTCATTGTTCAAACATACAAAAGAATTCCTTCTGCCTTGGGCACAGAGCTTTGGGAAAAATAGTGTTTCAGCATCTCTTGGTCATCACATTTGAGTCTTTCTGTGTCTCTGTTGTTGTCAACAACAGAAAAAAAGGTCTGGAATTTGTTAGAGAAGTCATTGCTGACTTAATCAATATTTGATTACATTTTTTCCAGAAGTATTTTATTTTGAAAGTTTGGTTCTTCTTTTTGAATGTTAGTTTCTTTTCATTTATTTCAAATTCATGATATTATTTTTGTTTCTGAAACAGTAAAATCTAACCACTGCATTTCATCCAGAAGCATGAATGATGCATATTGTATACAATTATTATATTATGAAATACTGATTTAAAGGCAGCGAAATAAGAAATTGTGAAATGATCAAACAAAATGCCCATGACTGAAACTTAGCAAAACTTAACCTCTGGAGGTTTTTAGCTGGCATTGGTGCAGCTGAAAGTTAGATATGGGCAGTGGTAATAATTGCAATACCAGACCCATTTTCAGTTTCTTGTAAAACTTGAATCACTGGCAGACAAAATTCTCCATATCTCTTGTTTATCTTTATTAGGCTGGATGTTTTCAGGCAAAATTCTTAATCTGAGGTTTGGGCAAGTGTATTGTCTTGCCCAGATGCCCCTCAAACACATACACACATAAGAAGAAAAGTCTTTGATCAGTAAATTGAATTTTGAGGAAAACCTCACTTTCTTTCTTAAGGACAAGGAAGAAATATATCCATATCAATTTGATGAAATCTGGAAAATGGGAAGCCTTCAAGAATATTGTGGGAGGATTAGTTTCCTCATAACTACCAGACTTGTGGTACAGCAGTTTTTAGATCTTTTGTCATCTGTGCTTTGAGTGTGCTGTGGGCCAGCTGAGCATGCTTATCCTGGCAGTTGCAGCACTAAGTTGCCATAGAACTTGCAAAGAAAAGGAATGTAGACTGAGAGCAAAGAGCTCAAGCATGATCCCTGTGACTGGTAATTTAAAATATCTTCACTTCATATGCAGAGTGGAGAAGTGCTGCGCTGATTTCAGCTCAAGTGGAGTTAATTTTCTTCCTAGTAGCTGCTATAATGCTGTGGTTTGGATTTAGTATGAGAATAATGTTGGTAACGCACTGATGTTTTAGTTGTTGCTAAGTAGTGCTTATACTAAGTCAAGGATTTTTTAGCTTCCTATGCTCTGCCAGCAAGGGGGTGCAGAAGAATCTGGGAAGGGGCACAGCCAGGGCAGCTGACCCAAACTGCCCAAAGGGATATTCCATACCATACGATAGCAGCTTAGTATAGAAACTGGGGGGAACTGGCCGGGGGCAGGATCACTGCTCCAAGCCAGGCTGGGCATCAGTCAATGGCTGGTGAGCGATTTATATGTATATAGCTTGTTGATGATGATGATGATGATTATTATTATTAAACTGTCTATCTCAACCCACAAGTTTTACCACAGAGAGGAGGAGTGAGTGAGCAGCTACGTGGTGCTTAGTTGCTGGCTGGGGTTCAGCCATGACAGGCAGTGAATGTGGGCAGGTGTGTAACTCCTTCCGGGTCACTGTCATCTTCTGTCATTCACAGAGAGATGCGAGCAGGATATCTATAACTCAAGAATACACAACAATTACTTACTCAATTAGGGTGAGGACTAGCATGTTGCTAGGCTAAGCTTTGGTATGAGTATCATGCCCAATGTAGATGTCTGATGAACCTTTGCTGGTCAGGCAGTCATTGGTAAGGTGAAGATGTCTCAATCTCTCTTGTTCCTTGGACCAGGCTGCTCCTGATCTTGCTGAATTGCCATCTTCAGATTCTCCACTGTGTTCTCAGGGTATTTAGTGTTCCTGGTTGGTTGGTTGGTTTGCTTGGTGTGGGAGGGTTTTTTCTTTAGTCACAGCTGTATATAATTTCAAATCAACAGACACAATGAAATTGTTTACTTATCTAGCAGAGTTTGGCATTTGTACTATATTAATCTGAACTTGTTTCTTCAGTAAAGCTACCTCATGCAGATGTGCTGTATGAAACAAGGCCTTGGGTTTACAGACAGACAAACCTGTGAGCTGTGGTTGTCTGGGCAAAAAGGCTGGTAGTCACAGCCAAGTACAGAGAACATGTTGGGACTGAGACTGATGGGCTGTAGAAGGACTCGAGTTTGGGTGGTAAATGTGTAGATGTGCAGAAATAGAATTGAGAGTCTGTGGTAAACTTGTGTGGAGAGCCAGCAAAGTCCAGACTTACTAAGTCCAAGTACATGGAAGAAGGAAGTTGGTTTGGTGAGAGAAAGCACTGGAACATGAAAACCATGTGGATGGTAGTCAGAGGAGGTGAAATAGTGGAACTGTTTTAAGAGCCAGGAGAGGGAGACAAGAGTAGGAAGCCTGTGTGGAAAGGAGACGTTGCTATGTTTGAGGCAAGTCAGTGAAGCAAAAATGGGGAGGGGATGACTGGAAAATGGAATCTTAACAATTTTTCAGCCATTTTATAGGTATGGGTGGCAGAGGATATTTGTTTTGTTATGATCACAAAATTTCTGTTTGATACTGGTGTGTTGTTTTGAAAATACTGAAGGTACACAGATAGAAGACCTTTGTCATCTCCAATCCTCCTGCAAGGTGGCTTTTTAATTTTTTTCCCTTCCTCTGAGCTTCCTGATGGTACATTTGAGCATCAGTAAATGCAGTGTCACAGAATATACTGTTCTTCAAAACAGCTTCTGTTGAAATTACTTACAAGTTGAGAGGTAGAGAATACAAGCAAGGCAAAAGGTCCTCTAAGCTGTTTGTTTATGTTCATATGCATCATTCTATTCTGCTAAATTGTTTTTACTGATTAATCAAAATATTAATAAAGCTCTTAACTGAACAAGAAAGTATTTTTTTCTAAAAATTATGACAGTGAACATTAATGAAAAAAGTGTAAAACCATAATAGCATTGCCTGTATAATTACAGTTACAATGTGTTTATTTTGCATGCTTACAGACTCTTTATTCTAAATGCAGAAAGACACTGAGTATATGGCTTAACTAATCAAATATATATTGATCAGTATTCCTCTGTAAACAAGTTTTTTTTCCTGAAATTCTGTGTTGTAAGTTTTTATATATTTCCTTTTATGTTACTTGCTATATTTCCTCTATCTTGACCAATTAATTAAAAAAATAGATAAAATAGTCTTAGCCTCATTTGGAATATTTTAATTTTTCTCTGTTCTCCAAAAATAAGTGCGGAAAGAGAGACTTCAGGAATCAGTTAATCACAGTCACAGATTCAAGCACTTCGCAATTTTCTTGAAATCAAATTCTTTAACTTCTTTGTATCCTTCATTTTTGCCTTTTCTGTGTCCATCATTCCACTGGGTTGATACATTCACATTTGGTGTTTTCTTCTTGAGGGGAAAAATTTATGGAAAGGAACAGAGAAGGTGGAAGAGCATTTCAGAATGACCATGACTATTAATAAGGCAAAAGGCCGAATGTACACTGCAGTTCTCAAGTTATGCAGAATTACATGTAGTCTTCTTTTATTTTGTATTTTTCTCCCCAAATTCCTCTTCTGAAGACAGAAAATTATAGAGGTGCATTACTTAAAATGCTTTTAAGCCTGTTACTAATTGCTTTTAAAAGCAGTTTCATTTCTGCCTGGATTAAATGCTGAGTTTGTTCTCATGTTGCAAAGTGAACTGTACTGTGGAATGGATCTGGCTGGCCAAATGTGCCCAGAGGCATCAATTCACCCTGCTGGTTTGATTTACTTTAGATTTGTTTTATATAGATTTTATTGCCAAGTTGTAATATGATGACAATATGTAGTACAAATAAAATATGATTTTTCTGTCTAAAAAAGTTACTACATCTTTTGATTCAGTTGAAACAAACCCCACTTCATGTTTCGTCTACACTGTGTTGTTGATGTTGCTGCTGAAAGTAATATTCAAGAATGCACTTATGTGGTAATGACATTGCAACAAGTCTGCAAAAACTCTCTTCCTTGAGTTCCATTTTTGTCATAATGAAATTATTTTGTTGAGAGCCTTTTTTTATATCGTTTGAGAAAAAACTTAAATAATCATTTTAGTGATCATTTTACTGATTTTTTTTAATTCTTTTGGAAATAATTTATGTATTACATAGCACAGAGGGCATCTTCTTAATACACTTTTTATCAAACTTCTGACATTGTCATAAGTGCTACTAATTAACAGATTTTTGTATACAATATAAGTAGTCATCATTGCTTTTAAGATTTATGTATGATATCTGAATTTTATTTGCGTGCATGCTCTCAGCCATGGCATCAAACAACCATGTTAAGACAATTTTAGTTGTAAATACTTTGTCTAAATAATTTTTAGAGTGCTAGATGATGATTTTTGTATATAGTTTGATTATGATATAAATGTAAATATATCTGTTGTTCATACATATTGGTTAACTTCTGACCTCATTTGAAAAAATATTACTAAAAAATGCATGCTCTAGAACTAATTTGAAAGAAAACTGTAATTCCTGGTTTTGTGTATGTATTTCAGATTTATTCTGTTCTAATTCCTTTTCCACTTAGAGACCTGTCACTTCTGTTTTAGAAAGTTTTAAAAATTAAGGCTAAACATGACCGGAGAAATTAGAATGGAATATATAAAATGTTTTCCTTGTAAGTAAAGCAAATACATTTTGAAACAGAGCTTTCCAGCTCTTCTGTAGCTATCAATCAGTTTGAAAGTCTTCCTGGCCTCTCAAAAAACTAGTCCAATATTAAGATGTGTATTTTAAAATACAGGGATGTGTATGTACTGTGCAGGTGAATGCATTACATTTTCCATACTTTTCTGACTTTATATTTTGTTTGTAAATGAATCTGTGAACTTTTTACTTAGGCCCTTTCATGTCAAAAGTCTTCTATTTTGGAATTGTAAATATACATGAATAATACTAGTTTTCTGAGGATTTTATTTTAATGGCTACCGATATGCCTTAGATGTGCTCACAGTTAAAAACACATAACTTTTCTTGGCTTTTACTTGGTGAGAAGTTTATGTTATCTAGGTTTCAGCAGAATATAAAAGCACCTTTTAATCAAAGAAAAGGGCCTTTATTGTGACAGCTACCATTGAATTTTAGGGTGGCATCAGGGTACAACATTTTACTACTTGTATACAACTAGACTGATTATAAATCAGTCTTGGACACCTCTTAGAGATCCTGTATTGGTGTGTGGATGGTCAAATGCTGTCCATAAGAGGGCTGGTAAGCAAATTTCTTATTATTCCGTGTAACTGACAGAAGTTCCCCACTGAGCCAGACACTGAGCATCACAGGGCTTTTTTCAATGTAGCTACTTCCCATCCTGATCATAGGAATCAGCAATACTTAAAAATAATGGCTGATGTAGGGATTACTCTTGTAATACCTGAAATGAAGGCTTTTAGAATATCAAGAACAAATTATCATGATTTCTTGCTTGACTGTTACCATATCCAGGAGTCCTGAATACCCTCAGAACTTGCTGCACTGCTCCTCACAATGGAAAAACTGCTGCTGATATTCGCTCTGAGCCTCCCAAGCTGCAGGTTGTTGCTGTGAACCCACATGATATCGTTGGTCATGAATGGGGAGAATTTGGCAGCACTGTCTGTGTAACTGCTCTTCAGGTATTTGTGGGTTGCAGCTCGATCCCCCCACTTTGCCCCGTAGCGTCCTCTTTCCCCATCTAAATGAGGCCAGCTCCCTCAGCCTCTCGTCACAGGCTGGATGCTGCAGGCCCTGTCATCTAGATAGCTCTTAAGTGGACTGTGTTTTCTCATCTCTCTTGAATTGAGTGGCCTGAAACTGGTATGGCATTTTAAGCACAGTCTCATTAGTTCTGAGTAGAAGATCTCCTTGATTTTTCTGGTCCCATGTTCATTTAATCATACTGAGGCTGACACTCATTTTAACCTCCAGGTCCTTTTAGCAGGGCTGAGAGCAGCTCAGTTGCTTCTTGATCTGCACTGATGCCTGGAGTTATCCCCCCTCCATGCAAAATTTCATTCTGTTTCTTGATGAGCTTCACAATTATCTGTTGTTCTAGTCTTCAAGCTTCTCAAGCAAATTTTGGATTGGGGCTTTACTCAATTTGCCAGTCCACCCTTCATAACTTAGTGTCATTCTTAAAGTTGCATAGGGTGAATTTTGTTTCATATGATGATTTTTTAATGAACTATATTAGCCCCAAAATCACCCCTTGTGGTACTTCGTCTGCTATTGGACATCATCATGATCTCAAGCTGTTGTCTGCTGCTCTTTGAGCCCAGCAGTCCAGCTGGCATTCAACCCATTCATCTAGCCTTGTCCTTAGTAATGAAATGCCGTAGGAGACTGTGTGAAAAGCCTTGCGCTGAATATGCTCGGCTATGTTAGCATGACTGCTCTTCCCTCATTCATGTAGCCAATCACTTCATCTTAGAAGGCAGTAAGGTTATTCAAATATAAGCAACCCCTTCACCCGGGATAAATCTTTTTTGAGTGCTCTGGGTTATTTTCATCCCTTCACATGTTTGAAAATGGATCCCAGGAGGACCTGCTTCTTGATCTTTCCTAGGGCAGAGGTGAGTCTGACCAGCCTGTGATATCCTAGGACCTACTTAATACCTTTTATTAAAGGGCATGTCTTAGTTTCAGTTGTCAGAGACTTGCCTTGGTTGTAACGACATTTCTTAGATCTTACACAGGAGCTCAGCAGAGGCAACAAGCATCCCTTTCAGAACCATTGGATAATCCCTGTGGATTTGAATACATTCAGACAGAATAGACCCTGACTCATTACTTTCCTGCTGTTGGCTGTCCTCCTTTTTCCCAGGTCATGCTGGCTGGCATGGAAGTCTGAGAGCAGAGTTTCACTGTGCAGACCAAGGCATTGAGCACAAAGGCATCAAGTACATCAGCCCCTTCTGTGCTACCAGTTCAAATACGATCTGTGTGTTCTCTGGACTTCATTTAACTGCTAACATTCTTGTAGAACATCTTTCTTACTGGGTTCATCTGGGGCATTGCCTTCTGAATTTGGTCCCTAAGTACTCAAGCAACCTTTAATACTGCTCCTGTGTAACTTCTATGTGTTTCCATATCCTGTATGTTACCACCACTCATTTTGCTAATCTAGGTGAATAAGAAGTCTCTTGCTTAAGCAAACAGACCTGCTACTGTATTTCCTTGTCTCCTGCACAATGGGATGATGTGTTTCTCGGAGCTCTGAGTGACTTTTCTATTAAAAATCATCCCTTTCTCGCTTGATAACCTTCCCTTTTGTGACAGCCACCTGCAGGATTTTGCCTAGCAGTTTCTTTGACAAGTCAAGGTTTCCTCTTCCAAAGCTATGATACAGCTTTTTGTAGCATTTGTGATGAAGAAGTAGTAAATTCTTCTGTAATTTTTAAACCGTAACAGTGATAAGAGACTGCACTTAGACCTCCCTTTGTTCTCTAGACACAATGTTCCAATAAGCAATAAAGTTTCAGTAGTGCCATTAATCTTCTCAATCTAAACTATAAATAAAACCTGATCTTAATTGATTTCCACGTATCTCAGCCATAGCAGCAAGTGCATCACAGATTTTAACCTGGGCTATGATATACAGCAGTTTGGTGAAGAGGCTCTGCGTGATGCATTAGAGATTTGAGTGGCTCACAATAGAACTGTTATAGTTTTGTTTCTAGGAGTGGGAGTTTTGTCAGGAAAAAAACCTATAGATGTATTGAAGAAGAAATTACTTTAAAAAGTTAGAAAAAATACTTGTTAGCCCTGAATCTGTGTTTTAGACTGATCAGACTAATATAATTACATGAAGCCTGTTACTTGCAGTGGGACAGCTCAACCTTATTATTAGACACGTGCTTTAAAGAGCAGCTGAGTGGGAAACCAGGATTCCTACTTTGGCTTGTTTTGTGGTGCTCTAATAGTCATGCTTAGATTTTAACATATTGAATTCACAAGGGAGGTTCTACATGCTTCACCATTATCAATACACCATTAATAGCTGATGGCTAACTCAGCGGCTTAGCCATGCATTTTCATTAACAGCATCATGAAAACCATGCAGTCCAGTGGCTTCGCATTTGGCTCACCTGGTGGTGACTGTCGAGTGTTAAAATTTAGACATTACAATGAAATTCAGATTATCTTTTCGAAAGTCATCTCACCCCAATGATAAAAAGGCAACCCACTGAAAATTCCTTCATCTCATTTTCTTTAAAGAAACAAACAAAATAATAAAATCTAAAGTAGTATTATCATCAGAAAGATTAGTGGTATGTTAGTATATTTGTGTAGTAGTTAAGAAAGAACACACTGTTCTTACAGTGAATGACAATATTTATAATAAGAGTTTGTGTAATATATAAAATATAAACATTTTTATTGAGTTTATGCAGTTGACTTACTTTAGTGATAGATCAAGTCTTAATTACACACAGTTTATGCAAGAGATAATTTTACTGGAAAGATACTCTGTGACTATTATCATCAACAGAACCTGAAGCCTTTTCAGCCTGCTTGGGGATCAGGCAGGTGAAGTGGTGGTTGATGCTGACGATTGGATTCTATGGGCATGTCTGGGACAAAACGCTGCTTCAGAGCAGCCCAAATGTTCCTGGCACTGTAAGACCCTCAAAAGTCTTAAAACTTAAGAAAAATTTCCTATCTAATCAGGGGGAAAGCTCGCTGTTTTGTCCTAAGGCCAACTAGTCATGTTTAGTTGGTCAAGCATGTTTTGTGTGTGCAGTCAGCCTAAGACTAGGGCTGAGTAAGTAAAGGCCAACTTAGTTCTGCAGCGAAAAGTTTTCCTAATTTGTTTTGTTTCACTTCATTCCACTTTCATGAAATAAACAAGGGGGAAATAAACCCCTGTCTGTGTGAGGAAATACCAAATGGCTTTCTTACAAAGCAAAGTTTTACTTTTCAAATTGTATATATACTTACTTAGGGGATCAGAAGTATTTTGAAAATTATGTTTCAGTTATTTAAGAAGTACCAAGTTTTCATTTAAATGACCAGCTTTCACATAATTCAAAATTATACAATTCTGTCTTTAAATTGGTGTATACTTCTGTAGATAAAATAGCTTTTTAAATTTCTGTGCTTACATCGCCTTTCCCTTTTTCTTTTGTTGCTTTGACATTTTTGCATGTTACATCCATCTTGTTGGGAGAAATAATTGAATATAATATGTAACTTCTCTGTCAGGGTAGATATGCATTTAATAAGACTTCCCATCTGTTCACTTTCACAACCAAGACAGCATACAAACTGAGAAAAAGTGTGCATGTGGTAAAAGCATTATGTTGGAGATGGTGCATTAAGCTACTGTGCTCCACTATTTCAGGTCAATTTCAGTTGCATTTTATCTTACTGACTTTATAACACAGTTACTGTTGGCTTATTTGTACTAATGTTCCATTGATAAATTTGCCCTGCATCACAGTGTATTGAGGAAGATGACTCAGTCATTTAAACAGGAGAGTATAAAGCAGTTTAGTATGTTAAAATATTTTTGTAAATATAAATTCTGTTTTATATTAAAACTGAGGCCTTGATGTCTTTTTAAATCTCTGCAAAAGGCTTATTTTTGAAGCAACACCTTTTTACAGGCAGCAGTTAGACCTAACATTTAGAATTTATATTCCAGTTACTAGTAATTCAATTAATTAGTAATTAAACTGAGACACCTTCATGAAATTCTGTTTTGTAATCTTAAAAAAGCTGACCTGCCAGCTACATGTTGGTGACAACATCTGTTGCCACATCCTGATTCAGTTATAGTTCATGATCATATAATGATGATTACATTATTCATCAATATTCAGTTATCCAAGTATCTGAATAAGATGGCTTCCTGAATGGTGAGACAAAATGACTCAATTTGTAATAGCTGTACTGAATTTTGGAGAAAATATCTTTGTTAAAGAATACACTGATGCGTGTAGATCACTTGTGGTCTGAGGTGTGCGTCAGTGCCCGCCTTAGTTCTCCTTAATTCTGATGTAATCTAAACAAGGTGTCTGATATTTAGCAGAGCAGCAACCTGCATGAACACCATCTGGGGACAGTGGCCCGCTCATTTCCCTTAAAGGCTTTTTAAACTTCCCATCTATACCACAATTTCTTTAAGATTTATGCTGTTTAAACTTAACTTCAATTGTGATGTTCATACTGGTACACTTTTGTTAAAACTGCTGTAAACCAAACTTGGATGGGAAGATATGATTTCATACATGTCATAGTCTGGTTTTAAGTTATTATGCTCTTTTTTTTTTTCTTTTGAATGCATCTAAGTACTCAACTGAAAATACGTACAATCTGTTAAAGTGTAGATTACATAATATTGTGCAGTTGGGGTTGAGAATTAGTTTTGTGCTGTCATTTGACCTTGTGTTATACAAGCCCTAACTCAGTATTTAGGATGATAATAATAATAATGAAGTATGTTCTATGATTTGTTTTTCTAACTATGTAATGAATATGCTAGCAACCACAAGATTCAATTGAATTCATGGGTTGGCATTCAATTGAGTATATTTTTCCTTACAGTCAGTACAGAGATTAAACTTGAAAATGCTCTCCTCATGTGTTCATTCAAAATAATAGCAGGAGGAAGGAAGAGTTTTGCTTGAAGTGGAAAGGGATAGTCAGTCACTCCTTGCACTTGCACGCAGAATCAGATAGGAACAGCTGCAGAGCGGAGATATGCATTGCAAAAGCCAGATCAATTGGATTCAGTCACATCCAAATGAAATTACATCAGTCAATAACCTTCCTTTTAAGTTACCGAAATCTTCCTGGACCAAATTTCTCTTGTCAGGTTACTGAGTTTTGCCAATGATTAAAGTATCTTGAAATTGCTTCGATAACATCAAGGACCTTGTTGTGGCAAGGTCTGTAAATGCAGTCTCTTAAAAGAGAAAGCTGGGTTTCATGTAGAGTATTGAGTGTATTGAGAGAAATGTTTTTCATAGGTTCTCAGAAGCTTGTATTCATAAAGACAGTGCAGAGTGATGGAAAATGACACTTATATTACCAAATAAAACGTTTTCACATATGTGATAGCAATATTCTATTTAATCTTTTGTATAGGATATATTATTTCTTCTAGGCTTTGAAATGGTTTGAAAATGTGTTCTTGTTTCAAAGTGAGCATAGTGGTACTTGGAAAACAGAATTCTGTAAATCGAGACTACTGATTAGTCTGATTTGTTTACCTCATTTATGCAGTGACCAGCTCTAAGTGTCACTAGTTACACTCCAGTGTGCCAGTTATTAGAAGGAAGCAGAGCTTTTCTATTCCAGTGGTACCTCAGGTTCTGTGATCTTTTGTCCTGCAGATAACTTATTTACAGACTAATCAGTGTGTATATTAGCAAATAGAAATCTGTAACCACTCAGGAAGCATTTATTAATATTTTTTACTTGATCAGTACTGAGAAAAATTGAAGTAATTAACAGTGTCTAGAAGACACATTGCTCATCATTGTTTTGGGGGTCTGCTTTTTTATTTTTTTCCACTAAAGAGCTCTGCAGCTCTCATCCACTTAATGGAGTTATGAGTACACATTAATTCCTGGGATGAGGGGCTGTACCTTGAGCAGCTTGAATTTTAAAAATGCGTATAACTTGTATCACTTACAGATGGTTTGATGTTTACTGCAGATATGGTTCCTTGCTTTCTAAAACTGATTTTTGTCAGCACTTCTTCTATAATTAAATAGCTGTAATTAAATAGCTCTGTTTTCCCTCTTTCATTACCATCTTACTTCATTCAAGTTTCCAAATACCTCTTTAGGCTTGACAGACTTGCTAGGTGAGAGGGTCCTCATGTTTCAGAATTGGTAAGGTATACTGAAGCAGTTTCCTACCTTCAGATCTTTGAAGATAAACTGAGCTTCCGTTATGGTTGCAAATGTATTTTACTTGTTCCCAGGTAACAGCCAAAAACATTGTTCTCACAATGGGTATTTATCTGATGAAAGCAAGTATTAAAATGGCTAAAAAAGAACAAGGATCAAAACTACTAACATAAGCATTACATTTGTATGCGATTTGCACTTTCCAGTAATGGTTACAAAAACAAAGAGGGCCTTTAGCAATTCTGGTAGCAAGTATTGAAATAATTTGGGGGGGTTCTTGTGCTGTAGATTCCTTTGAAAAGGAAATTTGCACATATTCGTAGACCCACGTCCCCCATTACGTAATATTTACTTAACTGAAGAGCAGATTACAGGGAAGAGAAGTGAAAAGGGTGATGTGTTTCTCTCTTTTTGTACCAAAACTTGAAGGAAGGGCTTTCGTAGTTATATTTGTCCTGGAATGAAGGAGATGCTTTTTCTATCTGCTATTTGTTCTGTCTGCTGGGGAGAAATGAAAGCTGGTCAGTTTTGCTCACTGTCCTTCTTTCAGATCTTTGTGTTCAGTGAACTCCTTTCCCAACTAAGACCAAAAATGCAAGACATCACGGGCAGCTCTGGGTACTGCAGTCAGTAGGAATTCAAGTGGATGTGTAGGAAAGGGAGCAGTTCTTTGGATGAGGGAAGGTTGGGAAATGGTACATAAGGGTGGGAGAAAAGCAAAGAATGAAACAGGAGAAATGTCATCAGTGTGGGAGAAATTTTTAGTAAGTATTTTTCCAGAATCCGTAGTAAGTTACCAGATGAGTTTGTGGGTTACAAGCTTAATAAAGTATTGTATTTATCCACTTATGTTCCTTCTAACAATCTGTTGCTGGTTAGAGTTGTGTTTAAACAAAGTCAGTTTAACTTAATAATACTTAACTAAATAATATTTAAATTTGAGAGGGGCGAAGATAATGCTAAATCATGTAAAATGAATAATCTCAAGTCAAATTTAAAAGAGCAGAAATGGAAAAATTGTCCAGCCATATAAAAAGTATATTAACGTTAATGTGTCAGTAAATATTATAATATTCTTAAAAATTTCTTTATATGTTATCAATAAAAATGCAATGCACAGAAATATTATTGGAATCACCAGTGCAGGTGTAGGTTACTTTCACTTCCCACTTGATGCTTGTGTTCTTACAGCCTTACCTAAAGTACTACAAAAAATTAGGATCTTAGCTTTGCTCTATAGTTACAGTTTTCCTCTGTGAGCCTTGTTTGTCTTTTGTTACTTCAATTTCTGAGCCTATTGTTAAATTTTAACTTAGTATTGTATTAGTTTAGCTATGAAGTTTGTTTCTTATATAAAAACATGTTTTCATAAATGTAGTTTTATGTAGTTACATAAAATAATTTCTAAATATAAACTTATATAAATAAGAGTACAATTATATGTACATTTACATATATGTGAGTGCATATACATACATATATATGTGTGTAAATATATGTACACACTCATTTTGAGAAACAGAAAGAAAAACTTGTATTAAAAATATAGATCACTGTATTCATGTCCAAACCTTGTAAGCCCAGATGGGGCACAGGCTGTCACATTCTGATGAGCTGCCTCTGATAGTGCAGTTGCAGTTACTCATAATGTTGCTGAGAGGACAGAGGTGGCACAAAGACCTTGAGCTTGTCTCAGATTGTTTGCTGATGCCACCCTTCATGTTTCTATTCTTGAATGTGCACTAATGTCAACTTTACTCGCTCTGAGCTGATCAGAACAAAACCAGTTGCACTCACTAAAGGAAGAGGATTGTAATAAGATGACTATTAAAAGTGGTTCTGTTTTACAGCTCAGCTTTTCTTCATTTTTCTTAAAAAGTTACAAATTGGACTCTAGTATTGCAGTTCAGGACACCTGATTTAAAATTCTAATCGTGTCCTGAGTAAGAGATGAAGTGAGAATTGTAATGAATTTATATCTGCTACTTCCTTGCTGTCCCTCTAATTCTTAGACTCAAAATCCTTACACTCAAAATTAAAATTAGTTTGCAAAGAACTGTGGTTGGAACATGTGGCAACACTATTGCTCCTGTTCATCAGATTATTTTTTGTTTTATGAGAACAGGACAGCAGTTTAGAATTCCTTTTTATTTACAATTCTACTTTAATACATTTCAAAGTAGAAAACAAAACAAATGCAGTGGAGACTTTATATAGGTCAGTCTTTGGAAATTGATGTGTATTTGCTATGCCAGCACAGCTTAAAGACAACATGGATTTTTTCTGCTTAAAAGATCTCGCAGTGCTATGAATTACATTAATTTGCTGTATTGCAAGTAGTTTTTTACAGTGTTTAGAGAATCAGCACTTTAAAATTGTGGAGTCTGAAAAAAGCATCCTTGAAAAGTAGATATGTCATGAGAGTGTCAAAAGACAGGAAGTACAAGTAGGAAAAAAAAGCCGTGAAGACTTTTGAATTACTGCCTCAAAGACATAAAGACATTGTTTCAAAAGTGACTAAAGCTTCCTATGTACTAAATTATTTAATTGCATTATGAAAGAAACCCTCCCTTACTTAATGCTGATGCTAAGACCGATTTTTCTCTCAAATGCTGTTCTATGAAACACGCATTTTTTTAAGGTTGTAACACAATACCCACGTTGTTTGTGCTTGTCATGTAGTCAGTCCCATAGCTGCATTTGTGTGGGTTTCAAATCCGAGGAAAATGCTAGCTTCACATTCAAGCCTACTGGTATTAAATTGTTACTTTTATGATTTTTTTTTTTAAAAAAAAGGGGAAAAAAAAGTCTTCTCTGTCTTCTGGTGGACTGCATTTGTTCTTTGAGCTATATTGAGAAAAAGTTTGAAGGATGCTAGACTTAACTCAGTTTAATGTTTTAATACTTAGAGACTCTTGGAAGTTTGGTATGAGGGTCTTAAAGTATTTGGATCTGAGCATACACATTGCTTGAATTTAGTGTGATGTTAAAATGTTTCATAAGACAGAGCAGAGCTGCTATGATCTTTCAATGTTAATATTTTTTTCTTATCACTTTACTGTGTAGATTCCCTTCATGAGACACAACTCTGCCACAACTCATCCTCGGAGGCAATCGTGGAAGCCTTTTATAATATGATTTTTAGATGTGGATAAAGCTCTCAATAGAGTACCTAAAGTAAAGGAGAACAGCTACCTTGTCTCTACTATAAGCTTATTATGACAAAAAGTTGAGTTTGCTTGTCAGGCTTGGATAGACTGTAATTGATTGGTTTGTTATTTGGACTGACAAGGTAGTTAATTTGCCTGCAATTTTTTGCACTAATCAGGAACATTTCGTATGTGCATTGTTGAAAAATCCTGGATAAATGTCTTGTCAGAATTGTCCTATTAAGTAATGTCTTTTTCCCCTGTGCTTCGTTGGCAAATGATGTTATACAATGCTTGGATTCACTGAAGAGTGACAGAAGCCTGTGGGACTTAAATATTGTGCGTTCCTCTATGATGATACTGAAAGAAATGAGCAACGGTTTGCAATTCTCCTGCCGCTCTACTTATATGCAGTTTAATAAGAACATTTCTATATAGAACACCGTGTTGTACATAGACCTTACTGTAAAAAGGATTGTTTCCTTAAGAAAAAGAAATGTTCACTAATAATGAGACCTGTAAAACACTTGACACTTACTATCCTGAAGGAATAGATTTGCCACGGAAAAATTGATTTTATGCTTATTAGTATGAACTAATTGTTTCTGACTTCAGACATTCAAGTGAATAGAACTATACCTATATTGCTTTCTGAAATATTTTTAAGAAAAAGAAAAGTTTGAGTATATGCAGACTCTTGTTTTATTTGGCTTACTTCTCTGGCAGTGTTCAGGACAAGCTTATCTCCTCACAATACAAGTATGAAATTGTTATGTATAATAAGTTGGGGAAGGAATGAAGAACTGATCACACAGCATGACAGCTGAGATCTTCATCTTCGTCCACATATATCCCGGTAGATGCAGACATATTATGTTGATCTACAAAATGGTACTGATCCAGTTCTTAAATCTACAGTAGCAGTGTGGTGGCATCTTCATCGTTTTCATCTTGAACTTGCTCGGAAAAATTCTGCTTAAATTCAATCACACTTGTAACTTTATGACATATAACCTTTGGATTTCCTGAGATATGGTGGTTTTTGTCATCTATCAAGGCACATTTTTATTTGAAAATATTTTTTAAATATAAGAAAGAAATTAAATGCTGTAATAAGTAATAGGAGAAATATACAAATTTGTGTATCCTTATCTGCAAGTCATATCTTACCAGGGCATTTCGTGTTTGGATATTATATTAAATAAAATTAACCTGATGTCTAACACGTCGTTTTGTTTTAAAAAGGGGATGGGATGATAACAGAGTAAGATTTTTGTCTGAATAACTGGAAATGCTTACCACTCTGTGTTGGCAAGGCACACAAAGACACCTTAAAAATAAAGCAATTTGCTACTAGGAAATAGGTGTTAGTGCAGGATTCTATTATTTAAGAATCCATTAATCTGTTTTAGGAAGAAAGGACAAATCTTGGTGACCACTTGTCCAGAATTCTGGAAGTAAAAAGTTATATCCAAATGCTGTGCTAAAAAAGGTGTTTGCCCATATGTCATGCTGACTTTAGGGAGTGGGGGTGGAAAAAGCAAGTAATGTTTACTGTGATTTATGATCAGTAACACAGTCTAGGTATTGTAAGTAGGAGAGAATGGTAAATGTAGCATATCTTGCCTTTATTAAGACTTTAAAAATACTTTTGTGTGTGGCATTCTGCTAAAGAAGCTAGAGAAATAGTCTGTTAATTAAGCTGCAATAAAATATGTAGCTGATTAGAAAAATACACTAATTACTGTGGACACACTGTCGAACTGGAATGATATTCCACTCATTGGGTTCCACTCAGAACTCTCCTGGATTCAGTATTATATTTTTTGTTATTTTTTGCCCTAGTGTATTAGGTGCTGGGGTAAAGTGTTTGGTTACATTTGCAGGTGATGCCAGAATAATGTGATGCACTACAGTGTTAGAATTAAAAATGAAATTTTAGGAAAGCATTCAGAAAGAGCATGCAGTACAGTAAAGGAAAAGGCAAATCACTGTTTACTACATGATTAAGATACAAAGAGTAACTAGTTAGGAGATACATCTTCAAAAAAGAAGGTATTTGGGACTCTGAATCACAAACTGATCATGAATCAAATTGATCATACCCGAGATGTCCAAAGAGAGGTGTGAGGTGTTACATTTAGCACATGAAAGTACTCCTCCTGAATATTCAGAAGACTACTGTCTCACCCCTGGAAAAGCCTCAGCATATGCTGGCTGCTTTGGCAAGAAATACATAGAGACAGTCCAAAGGTAACTGAATTACATGGTAAGAAGACTACAGGAGACATAAATGACTAGAAAAGCTTGTAATGGTTGGATTTCTTAAATTAGAGAAGACTGGGGAATCTCTCTTCAAACAGCCTAAATTAGTACAAAAATGAGAGAAGTTGCTGCAAAGAATGGAAAAAAGGAGTTCTTCAAATCTCGTCAGACCAAAAATAAGTTAAATTGTAGGAAGATGATTTGGGTTAGGCAATAGAATTTTTTTTTTTCTAACAATGAGAATAATTGCACTACAGAAATTTGTTAGGGAACTTGAGCAATCTCTGCTGTTGGAGGATTTTAAGGACAGATTAATGTGTGTTAAAAATTGTTTGAGTATTGATACTCCCATGAGCATGCTTAATATTCCAAGGAGATTTCCTATGGTTGTTCCCCAGTACAACTTCTTTGTAGGATTTTGTTCCTTCTTTGGCACTTTCTTTTTACATTAGGTTTTAGTTTAGTTTTGAATATCTCTCTCTCATTCCTATGAGTTACTATGTCATTTGCCTCTTTTCTGGAAAGCCAGATGTTAACACTTGATATTTCACCTTTTGAAAGAAGTTTTTTGGCAATATTCAAAACTATAATAGACTTCTCTAGTAGTTCACGAACAGCACACCATTCAGTATAGTTACTAGTCTGAATACCTGAGAATGGCACTATAGGTGCAGTCATGTATTACGACTAGAATGTACTTCAGAAAAACGAACGCAGCTTTTGCTAATACATTTCTTAAATTTTATACTCTTCAGTTTGTCAGGGGGGTTATCCTTGTTCTTTCAGAGTTTCCTGGTTTTACCAAGAAAGAAAATATTTTGGACTTTTTTGAGAATTCTAATTTGTGTAGCAGTATCTTAATACATGTCTTGGAGGTATTGTCTTCACAGAAGTACTTAATTTAAACTTAAAAATACTGTAAATATAAGTTCTATACTGTAACTGTATGATAACAAAAGCAAACACACTTGACATACTGTTTACATGTTGATGTAAACACTCCCATTGTATATGTGGGCCCTTTATTTTGGAAGATAATTTATCAAACTTGTGTGTTTTATAGTTTTTAATTACTATGAGAGAGAGAGAAGTGAGCATTTCTTGCTGAAAGGAAGCTTTTCACTTGCAGGTATAGTAAATAAAGTTTCTTTATAGTGTTGTTATGATTGATTGTGTACACGCAAATGTGTACAGTTCATGAAACAGGTGACTTGTTGACCATTCAGAAAAAATCTGGGTTACACAGGAATGTCACATAACAATAGCCAGTTTAGATTCTTCCTTGCCCATAAATAATCAGTGTTAGGTTTTTGGATTTTTGGGGTTATTTGTTTGTTTTAATAGTAAAAAGCATGAATTAAGTAGGAGGGGTGGCGGCTTGGGGTTTAGCATAATAAATTTAGCTACACAAATGTCTGCCAGACTAATGTTTATTTTCTTTTGCTCATTTGGGCTTTAATTGACACTATTTCTCAGTTCTGTTAAAATGAAGTATTTGATGTTTAGTTTATGTCATGATAAACATCTGTGGAGGTGGGGAGTAGAAGCTAGATAAAATGTTTTTTTTTTCTTTTGAATTTGCAAGTAGAATGTTTTCTTTACCTTTTTTACTTAAAAGCAGAACGGCTTAGAGGTCAAAGCCATAGAAGTTCACGCTGTTATGTGTTGTAACTAGTGCTAAATACAGGATTTCTTTAAAAATTAGTTGATGTAGCAGATGCTGAAAAATGTAGCACAGATCTTCTGAGTGAATGAAGGCTTTTCCACCAGACTATTTTATACTAAAGAGAAAAAACAATAATTTTATTAATGTCCTTGAGTTTGGACAGAACGTTGAGTAAGTTAGAGATTATACAGTTTCCCACATCCAGAACTGTGTAAGTAGTTCATCGTGAAACTACTGTTAGCTGAAGATCAGTAAAGTCATCCTGCTCTGTCGGGCCGTATGTCCTTCTTGCCCATACACTGTCTTCATCAGTAGTAGGTGGATATAAAAAACAGAATGTAATAATCATCCTGAGTCTGGTATATTCTCTCACCTTTCAGCAATATCCATGCCACTGTCTTCCAGGCATAACAGAATGAAGTAGTATCTACTGTCTCATATAACATTATAAACTATGGAAGTCAAGGACTTCCTTTTTGTATGATTGCATTGTTCAAAATAGAAATTTGAGTGTGGCTTTTAATTACTTGTACAATACCATAAGCATTATTCTTCCCAGAAAGAGTATTTCATTTACTTAAATGAAAATTATGAAAAGATTATAATCGAGAAAGAAGTAGGTTGGAAAAAACCTGTAGAGGATGTCTGTTCCAGCCCCCACTCAAAGCAGGACTGACTGCAAAGTTAGATCTAACTTTGAAATTAGATCAAGTTCCATAGCATTACATACAGTTGAATTTTGAGCATCTTTGGAGATAGCCTTTCAGGATAACCAGTGCCTGTGTTTGAAGAGGCTATATAATTAGGCTATATCCTGGTTTATATTCAGTATTGCATGCAAGTGCAGTCATGGAAGAATTTTAGTGCTGGAATCTGTCACACTCCTGGTACTCATGTCCCATAAAGCTTGGCTGGCCTGTGTGAGAAGACTATTAAATTATCCTGGTGCTAAAGGTTTCTTAAAACTGTTCTCTAGAACAGAAACAGCAAGGTGACTTGACCATTTTGAGTTGTTATGCTCCTTGTAGGCAAGGAAAAATGTGCAAAAATCGGGAAGAGGAAAAACAGCTTTTTCCATTTCATACTTTAGTATGTTTTTCTCTTTTGGCAATATTCTGCCTAGAAAAAAAAGAGCTTCTAAGGATCTAGACCTTATGTTTTAAATTAGAGTCTAAATACAGCACTGCATCACTTGTGGTCTATGCTTGGCCTATGACATGTCACAGCAAAACAAAAGCAATTTCTGTTGGAATCTGTGGGGCTGAATTGAAGAGTTTTGGTGTAGAATGGCAGGGTAATATACAAAATGTATTTTCACTTCACTTTGTTTCAAGAGTTGTCAGAAAAAAAAAGCTAAAAAGAAGAATGTTTTCCACATATTCCATAAAGAAATAGCACTATTGTTTTGGGCTCCTCCCTCAGTAAGTGCAATAAATTTACTGTTTGGACAGCATTAATAACAGTGCACTAAATATAATATTATTCAGTTATGTCACCATTAGATCTTTAATTTTATTCTTTACATAAAGGTAGAGGAATGTGTACATTACATGTAAGAGCTGCTGATAGAACCCCTGCCATAGTATTCATTCCTGTCACCCAGAACTTATCAGTTCTGTGGTCTGTTTGCAATTAAGGTGTGACAGGAGCACTCCTCACCTGCCCCAGTCCAGTCAATCACCTTGGTTCTGGGGTTTGAATTCACTTGAGCTACATCGGCTTACTCTGGTTTTTGTGCCATTTGATCTATCATACAGACACTAACAAGAATCAAAATTATGACAGTGCCTTCAACTGTCATAGCTGGGTTTTAAGTTGTTCATCCGAACCCCAAAATGTGCTGGAATTTAAAATGAACCCCCGTGCGTGTCTCTAGCTGTTTGCAGTTTCAAAGGGGCCCAGCACTTGGGATCAAGGGGTTAAAGGGAGAGAGACCAGTGCCTGAGAAGCAGCATCTGTTCTGGAGGTGTTAAGAGCCTTTACTCAGAAATGAGGTCCAGAACAAGCCAAGGAAAGGTGCATTTAAATGGTTAAATCCTCACAGGTGCTGGAATAGCCATCATGTTGTATCCCTCCAGGTAATGGGTGAGCCAATGCACACCTATGCAGTTCTCTGAGAGTTTAAAAATTCTAGATTGATTACTTCTCATTTTGTTCTAATTAGTTCGAAGTTTGCCAGAGTAAGTCTTATATGACAAATTCTCTAATTTTAATGGTGATGATGGTTTCTCAATAGTGTATCGAAGTTTTACATATTTTTTTCCATTATAGTAAATCTTTCTAAGCTGTTGCGATGAATGGGGAGTAGCACTTATATTTTGCAATTTTATTCAGCGTGGTACCTTTTGACATGACACTGCAGACGATGGGCAATGGTGTGTACATAAGAGAGATTTTCTGTAGTCTCTGAAGCATATTTGGAAAGTTGTATTTAAAGATTAGCTTATTAATGTTGTGTTTCAGGGACATGTAGGTAATTACTTTTACAGCTAGAGATGGGTGATGCTGTCTTGTGAATGCAAAATAGGTTTCTTCACTCTGGCTGAATCAGCTCTTTGTGGTTTTCGATGGTATTAACCAGTGACTTACAAATGTGCCAGCAATGGGCAGGTTTTGCATTCACTGCTCCTCTGTAAAAGCTCAAGTCCTTTTCCCCTGTGCTTGCAGGAAGACTTCTGCAGGCCAACTGATAAGACTCCCTCCTATGCAGGTAGATGCAATGTAATGAAATTGGATGTGTGTGCTGGGCTTTGTAAATAAAATGAGATTGACCCCAGCCATTATCTCATTTATCTCATTTACATTGTAAAATCAGTATCTACACTATTGATTAGAGCATAATTAGTTAATTATGAACAGGAAAATGCAGAGTTATGTAGGGCTTGAGCACAGCCAGCTGTACTGCTAAAAAACTAATAAAAACAATCCAAGGGCATGAGCAGATGGAGATCACTTTATTAAAGAACAAATCAGACATATTTTAGGTATGCAAATGCTTAATCAAGCTTTCTTGCTGTGACGATGTAGCTGACCTGCATTTTATACTTTTTTTAAGTAAAAAACGTTTTCTTATTTTTTAATTCGTTAACCTCACTCCTTCAGAATTCACCTTTCTTCTTCACACTCCATTTTCTCAGTATATAGTGGACATATATCTATCCTCATTAATTGCTGGAATGAGGACCACAGTGATTTCTAATTTTGATGCATAAAGTAATTTCAGGCTTGTTAAAACATTGATAGTAAGCAATTACCTGTCAGTTAGAGGTAATTTATGAGGTTAGGTTAGCTTGTCTTTGTGTGGAGCTCTGGTTTTATTTTCACAAAGTTTTCGGTACAACTGCTAGCCAGGCCACTGAAGATGGCTGTGCATTTAATTATGTTTGTAAATCATGTGCTTAACCACAAAAAAGTTATCCACAAATAATAGCAAGATAAAATATTTGCTGGATTGCAGACTGTTTTGAAGATGTGACCTTGAATTCACAAGGGTAAAAATTTTAACTGAACCTGTAAAATGGACGAAGTGATTTCCTTTCTCCGCCCAGCCTGATAGTTTAACTTGTGTTATTAAGCCATCTTCAGGTTGGAAGTGGATGATATTTGTAAATGAAAGCGCCGTGCGACTCCTTTGCTCTCTAAATGTCTGTATTGTGATTGATCTCTGAGTGCATTTACTGAAAGGCTGTGAGACTGTCAGCATGACACCTTTTGTGACTCAACAATTTCATTCTTTAATTAAGTTGAAAGTACTGCTTATTTTGTGTCGCTTTCTTATTTTCTCCTTCTGACAGTGGATTTTCTATGTAGCTAAACAAAAGAACACAAGTAATAGTATACACTTGAGGGCTTAATCTCACTTTACTAGTGCTATTTTAACCTAGGTGTAAAGTTTTCTATCAGAATTAGGAATTAAGAATGCCAATGTGATGTGTGCAAGCTCCACATTTGGTCCCAGTTCAGTCTCAGCAGACAGAGAGCTGCTGGACAGCTAGGGCATCATCTATAACCACAGTACAGTGTGTATTCGGCCATTTTCCCCACATCATGCTCTGAGAACTTCAGAATCAGTGGATTTGTGCCACAATACAGAAGTTGTATTCCAATAAAAAGCAGTATGATGTGTTTAAAAATAGCTTTTATCACCATGCAGCTTTTTATGTTTTGATACATGAAAATAAGCTTTTGTTATTTGCATTTTCTCAGCTGCGCAGGTGCAGATAGAAGCTATTAGTATCTGAAAACGTTCATACAGATATTTTTAACTCATTCTGGGAAAATGCAGTATTTCTTCTGCCAAACAAGACAACTTTGACGTGATAAAAGTTAATGACAATAAATATTAAAGACATTCAGCTTTAGAAAGGTGCCTTCAGAACTGTATTTGATTTCATAATGTTCTGGTTATTTCAACCCAGCCTTGCAAACTCTCTCATTTTACTTCTGAAACGTGTCTGAAGGTGCAGTCAGGAAATACCACATTCTAGATACAAAATGGAAAAGATATAAGAAGAGATGGTAAAATGCAATTTTAAAGAAGAAACATTTTCTTTTGAAGATATGAACACTTGTGTTTATAGACAATCACTTCAGAAAAAATATCTAAGTACTGTTTGAAGTCAGATGTAGATTTTTTTGATTAAGCGCTAAAAATACACAAAGTGAGTCAGAATTAGTGTGACGCTTTATTTTGTGTTAGGGGGTCCCAAACAGTTTACAAGAAGGGGAGTTCTGATAAGGACTGCTCAAATGCAAGCATTTACATAAGTAAGGTTCTAGATACATATATGGTTAGTAAAAATATATTCATTTACAGATAATAACACTGAGGCTCAAAAGAGGCTTAATCTTTTGCTGAAGGTCAAATAGGCTGTTGGGATGTAGGAGCGTGACCTGTCTCATCTCCCGCTCTCAACCTTTTTATTATTTTAATACACCTTTCACAAGAAATAAAAATACATATATTCCTGATTGTAAATAATATATTTCTACATTAGAACTCTTACGTCTTTAAAAGCTGAGAATGGCTTCCTTTTTTTTTCAATGTTTTCTTTGTCCTGGATTTAGTTATTACTAAACAATCCTAGGTATCTAGATTATAATCTGGTAGGTCCTACTTTGTAAAAATATAAAAACCATGTCCGTCCAATGCTGCATACTGACAATAGGTAGATTATTGCTTTTAATAGCTGCTTAGTGGAAAACAGTACATGCAACACCTTTAGCAATTATTGTGTCTTACATATAACTGCTAAAAACAGGTGGCTTCCCTGGCAAGCTCAGCCCAGAGAACAAGGACAGAAGTATTGATTTAGATTAAACGATCATAATCAGAAAACAGTTACTTCTTTTTATTTGGAGACTTGTCCTTGGAGAAACGTCACATGAATATTTTCTTCTGTTAATACAGCAGTGTGTTCTGTTATTTAAATCCTCCTGTGATGCACCGTGTGTTCTGTTGATAAATTATATCCCTCTGATCTGATGATGCTTGTGCCATGCTGCTACTGCAAATTTTTTTATATATTTTTGTGTTTGCATGTTTTGTAGAGGAGAAAATGATGGCCAGGGAAGCAGAGAAAGAAAGTGTAGGGAACTTCTTAGAAAATATCTGTTTTCATCAGTCTGTTTCCTATTTTTGAATAATTTATATTTTTATATCACTTTAATTCAGAGTTTAATGGCATTTAATTAAGAGAATATTGCAAAGTAAATTTGAAAAAAGCTTTCTTTTTCATACAAAAGAATACAGGAGGTATGCAAATAAAGTGAAGTTCATCAGGATATAGGAACATCTCTTATTTACTTTTAGAAATAGCTTTCTCTTCTTCAGCATATTGTTGTACTGATTTAAAAATCCTCTCATGAAGCACTTGTTATACTGTAGCATTTCTTCAATGCTGGTAAATTGAGAATAGGTGAACAACAGCTATACTATTAGTATATGTTCTGAGCTTTTTATGTTGACCATACATAGTACAAAATACAAAGGAAAGGCTTAATTAAAAAAATAACATAAAAGTGTTTTCTGTACATAGGGCACTTTTAAACCTGAAAGATCACAGTGAAATTAGCACCGCTTTCCAGAAAATTCAAAGCAAATAAGAAAATATTTTGTGCATTTATTTTTCAACCACACTGTTCTAGTGTAAAAAAATATAATTCGTAGTTGTAAATTAAACTTGAATTGTTGGATATGTGAGGGAACATTGCTGGGTTTGCCTTGAAAAATGAGATGAGTAAAATGGTGTCTTAAAACTATGAACAACCAATATAGTCACCAACTAAAAACCTCCCAAAAATCTGAAAATGACCTTGAATTATATTGAAATATCCAAAAAACTGAGCTGGTTTGTTTTACTTTTTTTTTTTTTCTTTATTTTGCAAGTCTCTTAAATAATCTCTTATATATGTGACTATGACAAAGTTGATATATGAGTGTCTACATCAGATATTCCAAATTCAGCAGAACCTACTTGAAGTGTTTGTGTTTGAAAATACCACTTAGAGAAAATGGATTTTCTGTGTTTTGACAGTGGATCGGGAAAACTTGTGCTGAGAATATCAGTGAAGCTCAATCTAAAATATTATAGAAATGAAATCAATATGTAAATAGATATTTTGATTTTTTTCTGTTGCAGGTGTGACGAATGCAGACTTTGCTACCATTTTGGCTGCCTCGACCCTCCCTTGAAAAAGTCTCCTAAGCAGACTGGCTATGGATGGATTTGTCAGGAATGTGACTCTACATCCTCCAAAGTAAGTTAACTCATCCTGTGAAATAGCTGAAGTATTCTGGTTTTAGCAGTCTTATTTAGCATCTGAAATTGTTGTTGAAATGCTATACATAGTTCTGCTCTGAAAAAAAAAATAGAAGGTCATAAAATAATTATTTCAGATTCTCTGTAAAACAGGTTAAAAAAAGAATGTATGCAAAATGGAAATAATAAAGAGAATTTTATTATCCCAGTTAAATTATTTCTTTTCACATTATGTTCTCTCTGACAAAGGAGTGTGGATACTGTATCAGGCTTGGTAACTTTATTGACAAGTGATAATATGCCAGGAGTAGTAAAGAATACAAACCTCTAAGGACAGTGATAAAAAATACATGTTTTTTTAAAGAAATGAAGATAATTTGAATTACTAAAGCTGTTTTTACTACTGGAAAATCGTATGAAGGTTGTTAATACTGTATATTGATTGGTATGCCTTGATCAAATACAACATTATAAAACTAGAACAAATTTTTTGACATGGGTTAACTGTCTTTAATTATATTGACAGTAGTAGTATGCTTCTGTAGTACCGACTTTTCAAAAATAAAGATTTTGATTTTTTGCACAGAAGCTTCTTTAGTACTGGCATTCTTTTCTATCATCGCCATAATCTCTGAAGAGACACTTCCCAAATGATTTTCAAAATTGAATTTATAAACGCACCTGATACCTCAGTGTTAAAATAATAGAGTATTCTAAAAGTCTTTGATATTTTACAGGCTACTCCACCACTTTCTATTTCGCAGAACTTTCTAACTAGTAAGGCAGTGGTTCAGTATTTGGATACATGGGGACACAGCTTCGCAGGGATGCTGTCTTAGGTTGTGTGTGGGCATATTGGACACTTAAACTCTTTCATCATGTTTTGGCTTGCTAGTGTCCATTTCCAACTGGAAAAACATGATACTCAGTTTCATGTTGTGGGGTTAATCAAGTTGTTTTTCTGTAAGGACATATGAAGACAGACATCGGAAATTAGCTGTCCACTACGGTTTGGACATCAAGCAATCTTTCTTGAATACCGCTTACATGCAATGGACGTTCCAAGAGTGAATTAAAATTGTTATTGAATTTCTGTCACCTGCTTAAACTAAAAGGGGTTCCTGATAACGTTAAAATCTTCCATCTCCTGTATTCTTGGCTGCTTCTGAGTAAACAAACAGAACAGGGTTTATAATTTCTAAATATGTTTCCGTGAGATTAACACACTGTGTACCAGATAAAATTTTTAAAATACTTTATTCTGTATATTAAGTACAATTGGCTTCACTTAGTGCAAGGTGTGTATTAGTTTTGAGATGCATGTTGAAAAATATGATGTTCTGAAGAGTAAACAATTTATAGTTAGGATGACGGTATATTTTGTGTTACCTTGGTGATTATTATAAATTTTAAAAATGCTTGTTATTTTGTCTCATTTTCCTTCATGAAGATTTTTAATGAGTAAATTTAAATAAAGTCTTTTGCACTTTCAAAAACAGGCAATTTGAATTCTATTTGAGTGAATATGTAATGAATATGAATGATACTGAAAAATTGTCTTATGAGGACTCCTTGTGGTTCTGTTTAGTCACTTTCCCAAAGCTTTTCCACAGAGCTATGCAGAGAAATTTCTCTCAAAAAGCTGTATTGCTCTCCATGTTTTAAAAAGTCTCTTTTTGGTAGCTTTATTTGATTCTATACTGTGTAACAAATTCCAACAATATGGTGTTGAGTTAAACTCCTTGCAACCGCAAAGTAAATGTATTTTTAAAAGGATTAGGACTTTGTTTATCTACTTGGTTGTTTGCCGAGTGAATGTAGTGTATGGAATGTGTATTATATATCCACGATTTTGTACAGCATGTCACAGCCAGAAGGAGCTGGTACGATAAAGGTTTTTTTCTACCCCTCAGTAGAGGGGATAGTCTCTCAAATGTGTACATAGAGCTCAGAAGAGGAAAACCCTAGAGAAGGTTGTGTTGTTTGCTGCACTCTGCCTGACCTGTGGATGAATCGCAAGCCTGAGCTACCAGCAATTCCAACCTCTCAGTCTAAATCCAATTTTTGATGTGTCATGGTAAAGTTTATTGTATGTATTATAGCAGCAAAATGGGATTGAATTTCCACCTTTGGCCAAGGAGACTATTGTTTAGTTTCCATTCCTCCAATTTTGTTCATCCTTTTTGAACCAATTTAAATCACTGTTGCAGTATACATTTTAAAATTCCCCAACAGTAGCTTCTATAGCAGTATTGGGCCTTGAAAACAATTGGTAGGTAAATTACACCTGAGGGGAGCGATTATAGCACGTAGGATATAATGGTTCAGTTAGTTTTTAATTCTAATTAGAAATTTCAATTTTAGATGTTCAGGAAAAGTTGCATGCTGCTGACAATGAATAATATGATTTTATTTTCAGATTTTGCTAAGCACTTGCAGATGTCAGCAGTACAAGGGATGTAATTTAGCAGTAATAAACATATGCTTTAAATTGCTATCTATCACAAATGTTGGACGTTACTTCCATTTTGCTCATACTAGTCACAGGACTCTCCAGCAATTGTGTCAGTTTTTCCACCAGCGTAACATATTCCCATATTACCCTGCCTGTCAAATAATAGACAGACAGTGACTTTGCTGTAGGGCATGAGGGCAACAGCTTCTCTGCTGGTAATACTCGCTGTCACTTTTATGGAATGGGTGATGCTCACTACTAAGGTCTGACAAGCTCTCTCATCTCAAAAACATTGTGCCTTTTGTTACATCACATGAAAGCTGAAGTAAACCTATAAGCTCTCAATTTCTGTAACATTATCCATCTACCCTGGAAAGGATTACAGTGCACTTTCAGGATTTCCAAACAGCACTCTAAATCATAAATTTGCTAATAATTTCAAATAGTTATATTCAGAATGAGTATGTAATAAAACCTTATTTTAGTTGAATTTAAGAAAAATGAAATAAAATATAAATCAAATTATTCAGTATTATGGTGTGGTAATATTTAGTAGGAATAAATGTGGCCTGTCCATTGTTCATTATGTGCGATAAGGGTCTCATTATGAGGTCTCATTATAATGTTAGATGTGGATTCCTTTCTGTTGCCTTCTATTTAAAAGGTATTGTTTAAAGTATCTCCTCCAATGTTAAAATACTGCAAAGGACCTAGGCAGCAAAGAGTCTAAGCATCTATCATGGTGGTTAGAATGACAGTGCTAGTTAGGTTTCTGTCTGCTTATCTTTGTGTACAATCTATTTTGCAAAACACTGCGGAGTATACATGTCAGGTCATTATTTGAGTGCTGCAAGATCAGCTGCCTTGTCTCTAGACTTCTGTTTAGTTGGCTTTTATTTCATCTTTTTTACTGTATTGCATTTTTCCAGTGGAAATAAATTGTCAGTATATATGCATAGAATTCTCATCTAAACCCCTCAGGAAATATTTGCTGGAACTACAAATACATGACACACCAGCCTTGGCAAGTAATATATTTTTTTACACCTTTTGTGTTAGAAGGCAAATATGGATGATATTGCTTATTAGCCAAGTAGAAGTATTTCTTTGGGTGGATCTAGCTTTGACATAGTGAACAAGCGAATGTAATTGGACACTGAAATAATAAAATATTTCATATAATATTTGAACTTTTTTTTAATGTATTGTTTATTTCACATCTATTATTTTGGTCAGATAAAATTGAGCAATTCAATTCCTGCAGTCCATGTAATTTTATTCTAGTAAAGAATAAAGTAAGTGGTTAAGAAGGCCTGTGAGGAGTGTAGAAGTTCCTGATCTACTCATGATTCGTGCAGGTGGCAATCTCATTATGGTTTGTCTAATTTAGTTTTTTTAATTATGCCTTTTTTTCAAACTCAGGAAGCATTTCTTCAAAGCATTTCCTCACACACGTAGTTTCACACAAGTGTGTTAAAAAATAAATAGTGAAACAAAAAAGTCCTGATGCCAAGCTCTCTGAACTTAGGCAACATCAAAATTAAGGTGACCCGCAACACTTCAAATCCTTTTGTGGCCGTGCATGAATTTGCAGCCTTTGATCATTTCATACTGTGAATTTATTTTTTTTTGGTGTAGGAACACTGCCTTCTCTGATTTTGCTAAAAGGGATTAATTTGGATTGAGTATTGGGAGAAAATACTGTCCTTAGCTTTTGCAAGGCCTTAAAGCTGAACCGATGATTTTGAGAACAGAAAAAAAGAAAAGGAAGCTTGACCATATGTTTGAAGTAGTTGAGTTGTGACCAGAAATTTGAATTTCACCTTTGTCTCACCCTATGAAAGCTAGACAAATTAACATTTTCAAATGTTTTGTGATTTTTTTGTTCCTTGTTTGCTATTGCGTGGCTTGAATACCTTGGCCCAACATGCAAAAATGCGGAATACTCAAAACTGCAGTGGATGATACTGTAAGCTGAGTTCTGAAAGTACTATACTATGTCTCCATAATTATGTGATCTGGACTACTGCAAATTCAGCAACTAATTTAATAGAAATTATAATTCTTACTCTTCCTTTGGTTTTGCAAAATGTCAGTACTGCTCCCTTACTTTAGACATTTTTGTTAGATTTGGATGCGTTGTTCTCTGGAGTTGCCTTTTCCTGCCCACTGGCTATCAGAGGGAGCCAAGCCAGCCACTTTAGATTAGCGAGGGTTATAGTTTAGGTGGGATTCTCCTTGCCTGAGTACACACAGAAGATGATTGAATCAGTGTTGCATGGACAGACTTTATCTGGGCATTTACTAAACATTCGGAACAAAACATTTTCAATATAGCCAATATCTTTAACATTTTATGTATACAAGGAAACCTTATTTAAATATAATAGATGAGGTTGGCACATGGTCGTAGTATATATGCATGCTTAATCACATCTTAAATATGTTTCATATATGATACATCTTATCATTCAATACAATGTGATTTTAAGTAGTTACATTTAAAATATGTCTTTCAAGAAACACTTCAAAGTGTTTTGCATTAATTCAAACTTGTTTCAGATGCGTATTCTGACAAAGGGTTACTGCAACAGTAAAGAAACTATGACCCTGATTTAATCAGCTTACATCAGAGACACTGTTGCATCTGAGCACCTTCATTTGAGAACACAACATACAAGCAAATGTAGTGCCACTGTGGCAAACAGCATTGAAAAATGATAAAAGAATACTGCTAATAAATCTGCTGGCTGATACAAGCAGAGCGTAATACAATAGAAGAAGTTCAATTTTTATGCAACATTTTTCAGCCAGAAGGTAAGAGTATTTCAAAGTGGTTTGTGTTACAAGAAGAACAGATTGCATAGTGTAACTCTCTGACTGCATTTGTAAAGATTTTACTTCAGTTTTATTAAGTGCGAGTATTGCGATCTACTTTATTATGTGGTCATCCAGAACGATAGAGTTAAACATTTTTGTGTGCGTTCATATATTTTAGAATTGGTTGAGTGAAGTTGAGTTACGCTACGTAGACTCGGATGTTGCTGTTTTCTGTGATGTGCGACAGAAGATTTTTATATATATATATATATATATATATATATATATATATATATAAATAAACCATCTGGAAAATATGTGGTTGTTTTGAAATCACTGTTTTCTTCCTGAGTTTGAGAAGCAGACAAATGTTGGCACTGGAATGATTTCTTTAAAATTGAACAAGAGAATATTATTCAAATCTGTAAGGCTGTGTGAACACAAGTCCTAACACTACTTATGCTCTGTTTTAAGGACTTCAGTAATGCCAAACCTTGGCACAGAAATTAATTTTACTGTCAAGATATTTTCTAAAAATTTTTTTTAAAAGTGAAATTGCAGTATATAGTAATTCTTATCAGTTGGCTGAAATATCACCGATTGCATTTTAATATTTGCTCCCCAGGTGCCATTTAAAACAATTAGTTGGCACAGCATCTGTTTTTTTCTGGCAAACAGGTATGATAGATCTATGTAATGAATAATTTATACCATAACATGCTCCAAAAATAATCAGCCTTGAAATTAACTTAAGCTGGGACTTGATTTATGAATAGCGGATAAACTCAGCATAAAGTTAGTTGGTATTGAATCCCCAAATTAATCCAAATGATCAGATACACTTAGCTGGCAGAAGAACATTCTCATATTGTAAGCGGGAAGGTAAGGTTTTAATGAAAAAAAAGGTTAAGCACTGTGAAATATTTCTGGAACAGATGCTTATTTTAAATATTTTAATTGTTCTTCACATCAAAATCAGTTCTGCCAATTCCAGTACTCCATATTACTGACTGTCAGATCCTCATCATGGACTTCTAGTGCTTGTTCTTCTGCTTAAGTGCAGCTTAGCTGTAATCAAAAAAGTGTAGTTAAAAATGGGCAATACAGTACAGCATTGTCTTTCCCATAACCTCGTCTGAACCAGTCTCTTTTTGACTGGTTACGCAGATGATAGTATATTTAATACCACCCAGAATTTTAAAGAAACTGGAATACAGGGATCTTTCTCTTGATGAGGAATTGTTGTTCCAAATGCAAAAACAGATTTCTGACTTTAAAGCATAACACTGGAATAGATCAAAGAGTATTAATAAAAAAGATTAAAAACTGAATTCCCAATTAATGCCAAGTGAGATGCCTAGTTCTTGCTTGCATTCAACTTTGTCAAAAACCAGCAGTTATAATAAACCTGATAAGAGCCTATTTGATCAGTGGTATATTCTTAGAAAATTAAGATTTAAACTATTCATAGCAGTTTTAAGTGAGTATTTTTGTCAAAAAAAAAAAAAAGAGCATTTTAATCGTAGTTGGTCCAAAAAATTGTTTGGTTTCCAAGATTCATTTTCTTCTTCTCCATATTTTTTCTTATCCAGGAGACTGAAGAAATTACTTGCTACTTAACTTCATTCACCATTTTTCATAAACAACTCAACAACGCAGGATTTTTCTAAAGCTGAAACTTTGCACTTTGTTACAAGATCTTTCCTTAATGGGAGAGCAGTAGTATCATTTAATTCCCTTCATAATGCTGAATATTTTATGACAAAAGCAGTAGGAAAAAAATGTTTTGAATACTAATGAAAAGTGTGATTCATTCTGATGGCATTATACACGCACACCTTATACTTCCTTTAAATTGAAGCAAATTATTTTTCCAAGGGGCTTTGTGAATGTCTCATGAATCCAATTATTACTGAGGTAGTCCTGCTTTTCATAAGTTATCTTGACAGTTTAGCTTTTTTGCAACTAAAAATATGTTACTGAAGTAAAAACAAAGATGCCTGAAATTAGAAACAAGCCTGGTCATTAATTATCACTTTGGATAAAATAGGCACCCATGTCTGATTTCCATTGCAACATTTAAGAGGTACCTGATTAGTAAAGTACTAGACTTAAAAAAATGAAATCACAAACACAGTGTAGTGATGATACATTTTTAATGCATCTAATCTGAATATAGGCAATCTAGCATTTAAATTACCGAACCTCTAGTTTAGATGTGGTTTAATTTAGATAGAATAACTGTTACCTACTCTAAGGCAATGGTTAAGGAAGCAAAATCCCTCTGTGGGCAGCTGTTACTACAGAAATGCCACTGCCACTCCTTACCTTCCTTAGGTTATGCTTCTAACAAAATCTGCTTACAATTACGATTTATCTGGGAAATAGCTTTTCCACTGAATTATGACTTACGCTTCCTAAGCCGTGACAAAATGAATTTACAGCCTATATTGCCTGCTATTGTTGTGCTGAGTGGCAAGGAATCTCTGCTGGCACCTGTCTGCAATTGAGAAAAATCCGAAAAGCAGCTAGCATCGTGTTTGAAGTAAAACTACTAAACCTGGTTTTAGGCTGACGCAGTGTAAGAGGATAAGAAATGGGAGCACTTTTTCAGCCCTGAGCAGCACTCCGCGACAGGAAGATTTTGTACCTCTTCCTTGGTCGGCAGCTGCGTGTACTCTCCAAGGTGTGAGAAGGCTGGTAGAGGGCTGGTGTCTGGGAGGGACAGAGGGAATACTTGCTCCTTACTGAACAGGAGGCTTTCTCTTTCTTGCTTTTAAAAAACAATTTCCAGATATTCATTAATACAATCCTGAGCAGCATCGTGACAGTGAATGTAACATATTGAAGATGCTATATTGAAATGTAAAAGACATGGGGATAGTAGTTTTAACCCAAGTTTTCTCTGTGTTGTATTCCTTTTTAAGTGAGGTCACAAAAGGAAGATATACGCATGTGAAAGTCACCAAATTGTAGCTGACAAAGCATCATAGCTTCACCACTAATACGCATTCAGATCTACTTCATCAATCCACTTGTCTTCCTACTTCTAGAGTTCCTAAAATAATGAGTATTGATAATTAGGGTCTTCGTGCCGACAGTGGAGTCATAAATTTATCAATAAATTATAATTGACCATTACTACCGTCTGTTAAAAACCCTATTGGAAATTTGGATTGTTATTTACTTAATTAGTAGAGCACGCATTGATTTTGAAAGTGTCTGAAGAGACTGTGAATGAAAAGCTTGTAACTGACTTATGAATTTTTTAACCTCTTGAGCTTTGCTTAACTTTTTGATTTGGATGACACAAGCTCTGGGAGGGCAGTATTAAAAACACATATCCATTGTGCATAATCTTTTCTAATTTGAATATTCGCGAAGAATTGAAGACTCAACAGAAATTAGTAAAAGCTGTGTACAGTGCAATAGCATAAGCAAAAGGAGTCCTAAGAGGTGCAAACGTCTATCTGAAGTCTGGTGGCATCCCATTCCACTCTTATTTTGCAAGGTAGTATTCTGTTGCTACTGAATTCCTGAGATAGATTTCTTTACCTAGAAATATATTTCTTGCCTTATGTTTTATATAAAACTAGAAGGCATGTAATTAAAGAAGAATTATATTGCTTAATTCCTCACTAGTCCAGCTTTATTACCCTGCAAATTATCTTAGCACATCACCTGTAATCATACTCCATCTGACACAGGAAGAATTAGATTTTTAGTTGTTAGCCTCTGGATAGGATCTGAACACATTATCATAGTTGCCTAATTACCTGCTCATGTTTACTCTCAAGGTTCATCTTATTTTAAAGGCTTCCAAAGGAATGCAACCGTATATGTCACTTCAAGTAGTGTGTCACTCATCAGTATAAATTACTAATGCTGCCTTGGCAAAATCTGATCATATTGAACCAGGAGAAAGAAGGGAAAGGGGGAACAAAGAAAGTACCATTTTATGAAGTGCTAAGCAAGTAATGAATTTTAGCAGAATATAGATTTGCTTTTTGTCGTAGTGTTAGATAGTGGTAGTGAGGTTTAGTAGCCATTCTCAAATAGAGATTCTCTTGGTGCCAGGCACATTTAATCACATTTTGCAGAAGACAGCTGGGCATTGCTGATTTGTGCTGTGTCAGCCACTTTCGGTGCAAAGGAGTGTCTCATCACTTGGGTTTTAGCATTCGGTAGCAGAAAAGTTCCTTCTCCTTAAAACTGGCTCAGCAAATAGCTTGTGTGGGAATATAACTGAAAGAGCATTACAATCAGCTCTACCAAAAAAAAAAAAATCACAAATATTACATGGAATTTTAAGATGGCTTTTGAAAAGAATTTTACAAAACCTTTAAAATGTATAGTGCAGTGTTAAATTCCGGTAGCAATTAAATTTATCTTAGATTTTTTTAGTGAATGTGTCTTTGGTAATGGTTGAAAATTATTATCTGCTTCAGTGGTTTGAAACACCTTTGGGCATGTTTGAAAAGTCTTAAGTGTATTTCAGCTGCGTCAAACAGTACAAAAAAATTTCATATATGGAAAGCCTTGGAATCTGTAGATATCAAGATTTCTTCTAGCTACTAATCTTATGAAGACTGAAGGGCAGATGGTATCCTTTTAGACGTGGTATAAATAGCCAAAGAAAAGAGAGTGTCAAAAAAGGAAATAGCAAGATAACTCAGTATTTATGGAAGGTACACACAAGTGTACTTAGAGTGGGTTAATCACATCACGTATTTATTTTTGGAAATAGAAGGGTGTCAGCAGATTGATACAGTCATTGACATAATGAATAATAAATGTATAATCCATCCCGTGCAGTAAATAAGGATACATATCAGGTACTAATATTTGGAAATATGTTGTGTATTAAAGAAATATGCAGCTTGTCCTGCCATTTTCTTCTAGTGCCTGATATCTCCACTGCTTGTTTTGATTGAAAATATTGCAGAACGCAGAGGAACTTCAGAGCAAATTGATATCTTGGTTTTGATTTTTTTGATTGCTGGTGCTAAGGAACTTCTTGAAGGTTATTGTAAGCTGTTTCTATTAATGTAAGGATAGATTCAGGAATCTTACATTTAAAAGGTAACTAAGATAAAATAAAAAAAAGCTTGAGATTTGAGAGCTATGATTTATTAATATATTACTAATTATCTCACTGGAATGACCTATAGACCTTGTTGTTTATATGCTTTCTGCGTACCAAATAGACAGGGGCCATGGATACACAAAGAATTATTTTATCCAGTGACTCGTTCTTCCATGGAAAGCTACCTCCTTCAGCTAAAAAATAGTAAGATGGCTTAAGCAATCCCTTGGGAAAAATGATTTTGAACCCACTTAGGAAGAGGGAAGTGAATCAGGATCTTCCCTGTGATGGCTGAATGTGTTCATCAAGTAATTTAAGGCAGCAGTCAAACCATCAACTAAAAGTAAGGAACTGGGAACTGGGTGTGTCTGTCTCTCCTGTTTTGTTTTTTTTTAATTGAGGGGACAGGGGAGAATAGAAAAAAAGAGGGAGGAGGAATTGTAATACCCCCAAAGAGCTTTCAGTGTAGTGAATCTCAGAGGAGGAAGGGAACTGTTCGTAATCCAGGGTAACCCTACTGAATTCTGAATGAAGCTGATGTTTAAAATACCCTGTTAGTTTGAACATTTCCTATGGATTACCTGAAATGGTTCTTACGCTCGGATATGCTCATTTTCATGGACCTCAATCTCAGGTATCTCAATGTGTATTTATCTCAGCATTTTGGTTAAGATTGGGAATGCATTTTTGAAAGGAATCACTCAGTTGCAACCCTTCAATTTGCATTACGGAGAGGTCTCAAGAGTGCACAGACGGGGTTCCTGTAAAGGGACATGAAAGCTGAGGCTGCATTCTGGCTGCTCGTGGGCCGTCGGTCTCTGTGACCAACATATTCATCTCTTTGAATCCTACAGCAACGTCTGGCTGATCCTCAGCACCAGCTGCTTTGCTCCACAGTGCTGTTCTGTCACATCACTGTAGTTACTGGTATGAAGTGACTATTAAAACCACTCTTATGTTTGCTGTATCAAAGCTAGATTTGTAGTTTAGTTTGACTGACTACAGGTTATTTCATTCCAATTTTGATCAGACAATTTGTGGAATTCACGCATCAGTAGTCTCAAGCTTGAAAGCCTAAAAATTGATGCGCAGATATGTACTGTTAGGGTATTAAATTTTATCATTTGTATATTTGTATAAGCACTGTATGCATATGCTTTTAACTGAAAGAATCTGATGTGCAATGTTATTAAGCAACTATATTTAAGAGTAAGAGACTTGGTGTGTGTTTTGTACTATGAGATGATAACCATATAAAGGAATTTTGTCTGGTAGATGTGATTGTTAAAAAAAAAAAAAACAACAAAAACAACACAGGAAAAATATTCATGCCTTCTAAAAATACAGTAATGATGTTAACATTTCATCATTCCTTGTATCATTTTCAGCATTGTTAATTAGGGAAGAATGAGGAATTTCCAGGCCTTTTTAAGGATGCTTTAAAACAACGGCACTAATTGTGACCTTTCAGTTCCTGTGGGCTCAGCAAAAGATGGCTGATTAATGTCACATCTTAAACTGTGTCAACTGGGCTGTTCGTTCCTTTTTTAGTAAACAGCCCATTGTCAATTTAGCTCAGTTTGACAGCATAAAATATCCTTGTTTTAGCTGGCTATTTTATATTATTGATAGTATGTATCCCTATTTAGTAGTACAAAGTTATATGGAAATTTTCTTTAGTTACTCTGTTGATTAGCATGAATGCGTAAGTCAGGACCATCCACAAAATGGAGTTCCTAACATTTGTTTGCAGCTTCTGAAAGGATGTCTTAGAGATTTTTTTAATTTGGCATATTCAGATATTGGAGATCTGAAAAGAAACAGATAACAAACGTTTATAGAAAGCTTTTCTATAGATAGATTCATTCTTTTAAAATATTTTTACTGCCTCAAATTAATGTATTATTTTTCTACTTTACCATTTGAAAATAACCAATGGTACTTTTTAAGAAGAGAGAGAGGGAAAGGAAGAGAAAGAGAGAAAAGCAGTATGGGAAAAAATAATGGGACTGAAAGAAATACCCTTGGCATAGAAGGGGAAATGTGAGCACACACACATTCATAAGAATGTGTGAATTCAACTTGCAGAAATACACAGAATCCCTTACAGAGAAGAATGGTATGAATTAAGAAAAAGGACCATGGCAAAGTGGAGAGAACAGTGTGGAGGGCACACAGTCTTCCTCCAAAGCAGGATAGGGCATGTATAGAAAATGTCTGAAGCATAGGCAGATAAGTGGGTGCCATATAAGTAAAGTTTAGGGAGCTATAATACCTGCATAATAAACTTAGACTGTAAAATATGGTGTGCTGTGAAATGCCTTTCTTTATTTCATCTTCTTAGTGGAAAAAAAATTCTGGAAGTGGGGAGAGATGAAAACCAGTCTTGATTTAATAAGTAGCCTTTGACAGTTTTGTGATGCTTTTGTTGATCACACATTTTAATATCACTCTGGTTTGCATTTTATTGGGAAAATCTGGACTTCAAGGAGCTGAAAAGCAAGAATCAGTGCTGATGAAAATGTAAGGAGCTAAATAAATATTACTTAAAGGACTTCTCAAAGGGGTTGAAAAAACCCAGCCCTATGAATGTGCTGACCCCATCTTGAGAATTAAGTGAGATGGTACAATTTAACGCTTTGTTCCAACATCTGACAGACACACTCTGAATGCTGATGCATAATATCTGAAGATTGTGTGCTTGAAAGAAAGCTTTTTCTGAGCTGCGTTCTATTTTTGTTAGAATAAAGCAGCTGCTTTTTGGAGCAGAGATCTTATCAAGTGCTCAGTCTTCTAATTCAAGTTAAGTATCAGCCAAGTATTCTGAGCGAATTTTGTGTATGCTTTCTCCCAAGCTGCTGAAGTGGAGTAAAGGAAACTACTTCGATCATAAATTGTGTGGATGTGCAGCTTAACCCTGAGAGGTGGAAGTAAGTTTGCTGTTGTATTTTACTCCCAAGTTGTCAATGCTTCAGCAATCTAAGAGCATGGAATGAATGGGGCAATTTAAAAATGATTTGAAAAAGAAATGCAGAGAGAGTAAAACTGTATTTTTGAGACTATATGAATAGATGGCTGTGGTCTGCCTCTGATCATTTCTGAAGGAAAAGAACCCATTGTTTAAGGAAACAGACAACTGCAAATCCAAATGTAGACTTCATAATGGAGCAACTGTAGCTGCAGCACTGCTTTCTACAAGTAATAGCAGGTGTTTTGTACATTCATAGTTTAGAAAAGCTTGTTTTAAAATCTTAGGTGTAAAGTTCTTATATCATTGTGTAAATATATTGAAGTCAACAACTGCAAGTTATATGCAACATACGTAAAGCAACACAATAAGCACTACACTTCCTGTGGCTGTATATGCACATGATGTGTTTGACAATTGTTTTGCAACTTTTGATCTTTTTTCCTACAGAGGGGGGATGAAAAGGATCAGAGAAATCAGAACTGTTGTACAAACTGGGCACAGGGAATATGAAATATCCTGATCCAGCAGTAATAAAGTATGTGTGTATTGTCTTAAAGAGCTTTTAGAACTCCATAAAATATAAAATCGGGACAAAAATTACTTTCTAGGCTATAGTATATATCTGTAGCCTGATTCATAATAACAAAAAATAGCAGAACAATATGTAGGAAGAAAGTTGTGTGGACAAAAATGGAAAAATTATTAAGTTACTCTAATGTGCAGTGGTAATGGCTTAGTACAGCACTCTTGCCAGTATATTAATATCCTGGTATTGATATAAAATATGTTGCTCTGGTGCACCAGATAATTACCAAATTATGCAAGACATAGGAGATTTAGCACAAAAGGATAGATATCGGCATTTTTCCTTTGTTGATGAAATTCTAAAAATTTCTGGTGATTAAAAGAGAAGTTCATGTTTGTACAGAAATTTTTGCCAATAGTTTAAGACATACTGTAATCCATGACAGTAACAGGAAGAGTGTATTCCTTTGCATTATATGAGATGAGATTAGTGTGGTGAATCTGTATTTTGAAGTTTAATTCCAGGATTTGCATTCTAATGAGGTTTAATTAATAACAGTGTTTTAAGAGTAGATTTTTTTATATACCTCAGAGACTTGGGGTCAGAAAAAGCCATTGAAAGACAAGGTAGAATTATAAAAGGTTTTTCTTTTGTATCAGTCTTTAAAAGAAGGCAGAGGTTTTACAGCTAGCTTAAGGTTTATTACCTCAACTGAGGTAGTTTCAGAGTCAGCTGAGAATGAGACCCTGTTGTGTTAACAGTGTATAAACATGGAAGTCATCGTCCCCTTCTCAAGAGAGAGAAAAATAGCCAAGGACAGAACAATGGCGTTGCCTCTGTGACTGACAGTGTAGGAGGTCAGTACATGTACCTTAAAGGCTGCATTTGTAATTCCCTGTCTTTGGAGGGGGCAGAGGAAGAGAGGAGATTGTCAGAAGTTAAATAAAATCAGCATGTGAAGAGTGACAAAGGCAGAACAGAAAGAGAAAGAGAAATTTTAGAGCTACAGAGCACAGCTTCAAAGTTTAAAGCCCGTATTCTCCCCACATTGACTAGCACGGGAAAAAATCCTGGAAATGGCAAACTGATTGATCTCACAGGTGTAAGTAGATTGAGATAAGCTCTGCGTTTCTCCTGGGTATTTAATTTGGCCTCCTGTGAACTGTGGAGAACTTACAGATGTCTCATCTTCACTAGATTTTAGCAAATTCTGGCTAAGATGTTGTGAATACTTTCCTAGTGTGCCCCTGGGGTGGAAGAGAGACTAAGGGTGGGTGGGAGCGGGTGTTCGGCTGATGGAGGGATGTCCTGTGGTCCGGGCTGGAGAGGCACCGTCTGTCTGGCCCAGGAACACTTTTCCTGTGCAGCACTGAAAATGGGGCTCTGTGAGGCTTCAAGCACTTTAGCACTTCTGTAGAAATGTGCCAATTTCTTCCCATAGTCCTTCAGCCTTAAGAAGCTGACTTCATGGTTCAGAAAGGGCTTTTTTTTTTTCCCCTTTTATAAGTCTAAAGGGGTACAAATATTGCTACTTCATTGCTGTTAGAAGTCTGTGTTAGTAACTTTAGGTTTCAATTCATTACTGCAGTCATGTTTTCGGAGCCTGGTGTGAGAGATAAACCCTTTGCAAATGAAGACAGCATCCATTTTCTTTCTACCTCAGGCCACACAGAATTGATTGGGGTAATAAAATGACAGTACCATGTAATATACTGACAGCTCTTTAATTTGAAAACTAGTTCCAGGCTGATTCAAAACTTGTTTAAAGCTAATTTATTACTTGTGTAATTCTCAACTGGACCAGGGTAAAGGATGATATATGAAAACTGTTGCAGAGTTAACATAATATATTCAAACCTGGCAGCTTGAAATCGTGTATAAAGGGTTTGTGGTTTTGTGGCTTGATTTGTTTTGATTCTATTTTAGTTTAGTTTTGGTTTAAAGTAGCAATGGCAGAAAAAATAGCAGATGCTTGGCTGGTATAAATACCAGCGTGAGACATTGTTTTTCCATCATCTTGTTTCAAATGCAACAACTTCTGTTTTCTAGCAAAATATTTTATGCATACGTTTGTTTTTTTACATACATCATTTCTCCATTTTCTTCAAAATCAGAAGCTGTGTAGAGTTTCTATTTCATATGAGTCAACATCTGTGCCGACAGTAACATGGATTAGTAAACAATTACAGTATTTTGTTACCATAGCATTCTCTCTGGGTATACATGTCTGTATATACATATCTATGCGGTATTTACGTGGACAACGCATATTTGTATATGTGTATTGATGTTATTTAATGGTCTGTTTTTTAAAAAACAGAGTAAAAATAGTCGAGTCCTTAAATTAAGCCACAACATCAGCATAGCATAAAATGTAAATATTTTTTCCCAAACCCAAAAACTTTTATGTAGCTCACAAATGAAATCCACATCTGTTCTATATGCACTATTGATTTTTCAACGTACTGTGTCAGTGATACTTCTGCACAGAAAATGACAAAAGTAAAAGCACAATGTTTTCCTTCTATTATAGTAGATGCAAATAGCAAATATGCCTAATGGTATGAAGGGGAGACAAGAACTAAATGCTTTAGGGAGGTGCTATAGTTGGATGCACCTTTGATTTCTTACCTCCTGCCAGTCATTGTCACCTTTGATCTCTGCTGATCTGAATTTAAACAAAACAAAACAAAACCAGCAAAAAGCTAATTCAAGACTCAGAATTTAACCAGCTTCAGTTCCATCCTAGGACTAGAATATACAGTTTGTTATGTATTTGTGTCAACATGTCATTCAAATACTATTTTTTTCTGCAGAACTGTGATTTACTCAAGCCAATGCTGTTGTGGTATCTTAAACTGCGTGAACATGTAGGTTGTACAGAAAGACACAGTTGAAAGCAGAGCTGTCTTTCTTGCATAAACATAGTGGAATATCTACACATTTCGTGTTTCTTCTACAAGATTTAATAAGTCCCAAGAAGGATCATGTTCTGATAAGCTTTGATCAAAATCAGCAGTGTGCAGGAGAAATGTAATTACTGAGCATTCTAAATTTATTTGTTTGTGATGCATTTATATTTTGAGAAAGGATTTCTGTATTTTCAGGAATCTGGAAGTACCACTTAATAGTGGTTTTCGCTGTAATTTATTGATATAATTAAATATTTTGATCCATTAGAAAGCCACATCTTGATCAGTCCAACTTGGAAATGCAGATATCCAAGCTTTCATATGTAGGTTGGAAAATATAGTAATATTTTAATTAAATGGGAAGGGCTTAGTCACTATAAAAGATGTGTACCAAATTACTTACTGTGTGGGTTACATGTCCATGAACAGTCATGTCCATCACTGGTAGAGCTGAGGCTTACAAATCAATGAGAAGTGCCATCGGTATGGCTTTCAAGATACAAGGCCTTGAAAAAAAAGAAGAAAGTGACTTTTGCAAAGACACTCCGGTATATTATGGTATAAATAATAATTAGGAAGGACAAGAAAATAATTGTAATTATTTTTGAAAGACATTTTTTAACATTTCTTCGATAAAAATGTAGTTTTAGGTTAGAGAGACAGATTTTTTGCCTTTTTTTTTTTTTTTTTTGCAAAAGTAAGCAATATTAATAATTTTTCAGGTTGTTTTATTTGCCTGAGTACAAGCCAAGGTACCAGGATTTGTTACCAGAACTGTTGCTCTCTTGGCCCGTGTACTCATAAAACACAGGAAAGCCTTATGAAAGTTATCACTTGTACCTGGCAGCATTTTTATTGTTGTAACTTACATGAAAGGAACTCATTCCAATTACCAAACATGTTTCTTTCTGAAAGCTGTACTTCACATGTTGCTGAACTAGTTCAGGGCAACGTAGATTGCCTTTCTTACGTATGTTGATGCTATATAGAGGTTTCTTGAGAAGTGGCAGCAGTGTGAAAAGAGATAATAAAACCAGTGTAATTGGAAAAGGAGAGACATTTTCTCAGCTTGGTTTCTGAATAATAAAGTAAATTTTATTTCCATCCATCTCCTTAAAAATTGAAGTATTATATTAGCTAGCTAGTTGTTAAGAAAACTATTGACAAGGGTGAGCAATCTGCTTGGTAAGAAGATATTTGAGACATGATGGGGGAAGAGAAACCATGATGTGTTTGTCCTCTTGAGGCAAGAGGAATGGAAAAGGATGTATGTTTACCAAAATGCAGTTTTTCAGACTGTTTTTGAAAAACATCATTTATTAATGTAAGAAATCATAAGTAAAAAAAAAAAAAAAAAAGTGTTGCTAAGCTTATCTGTCCACAGGTAATAGAAAAATAACAAAAGTTTGTTCAGACACAAAAGACAGGCAGAATTCAAGGAGAGAAATCACTGAACCAGAGAATTTAGACAAGCACATCGTTTTCTTCCAGCATATGTGGTTGTTATTTTTTGGTTTTGTAAGTAGCGCAGAAGAGCTTCTAGAACCGTCTTGAGCCTATAACTTGCATGGTGATGATTTAACTTCCCAGTTCTCAATGAGAAAACAAAATAGTACTGTTCTGTACTCACAGTCAGTTCATGAGTAATTGGGTCAGCAAAAAGAATAGTGTCATTGTCATGGCTTACCAGGACCAAACTGAAGTGGCCTTTGGGAAAGAGGACATTTGCTTGTGCCAGTCCAGATCTGCTAGGGAAAAGAGCGAGATATCAAGATGAACACGATGCAGAGTTTATTTTGGTGGCATATAGTGCATCAGACATATTATTGCAATGCTAGAGATGTTTCTTCTTGTAGTTCACTGTGTTTAACCATGCTGTTGATACTCTTTCGAGGAAATGAGAAGGCTGAAAAATAGTGTGTTGTTATTCCTGTCATGGAATTATTTCGGATGGTAGCTCTACCAGGATATCTCATTTTAACTTTTGTTCCAAAGATCCAGTGCTTATGCCAGTTTTATGAAACAGTTCAGTGAAATGGCAGTTGGACTTATTGCTAGCATTTTAATCAATTATATTCTTTAGTCATCACTGAAAGCTGACTTTTCCTAAAATGTCTTGCTCATACTGAATCTTAACTTTAGGGTGGTAGGCCATGGAATGGACCAGAATATCCTTTTTCTAAGTCACAGAGAAGTGGTGCAATGAGAAGGGCATAAAAAGCTTTATTTGAAATATTTGAGCTCAGAAGCTCTTTTAAAGGAATTCAACTGAAAAGGTCTGTGAGATAGAGATATTAGAGTATTCCATCCCCAGGCCCAAAGAGATTTTTCCAACTTGCTAGTATTCAACAACCCCTTCCATTTATTAGTTCTTTAACAATACTTGATCTTACTGGTGATTTTCGATGTGATTCAGTAATGGCTGTTGGACCACTTTGTTCACTTTTTCCCTTCCAACAATCAAACGTACATTGAGCTAAACTGCATATGCTGAATATTATCCTAATGAAATTCCAATTTACTTTTTAGAGGTTGTTATGTTGGAAAACTTAATAATGAGCTTTGCAGCTTGGAGTTTCTAAAAGCATAATCTTGATTTCCTTGCAATTAATGACTGCAGAGGCAAATTGATGTATCAAAAGCACATATTCTGCTTGCTAAGTGATGACATCTAAAATATCTCCTGTAATGAGTATTACAATAAGCACAGTAGAGATAGTACCGATTAATGGATTTTTTTTTTTCTTGGTAGTAAAATATCTCAGTCTATGCAGTTATCAAAACCACTGTGTGAAGCATTGAAGGTATTAAGATGTTTTTTGTTTTGACTGAGCTAGTGATGTCACATTGCAAAATCAAAGTAATTTGGAAAGTAGAATCTAAACTACTTATGAATTTTTATTCATTTTACTGTAGTGTTAAAGTTACTAATAGACAGCCAACTCTGCTAACTTTTCTGACTTTACCAGGTTGTGTGCTATAATGATTTGCAGCGATTGATAAAATACATTTGTGTGGGGTTGTGCTAGCATGGGCCCAGCTGTTTTGCAGAAACCTCCATCTTGCATAAGAGGATGCAATGTGATATTCCCTTCCTTGCAGTTCAGGAGCAGGGGTAGATATGGGCAAAACAAACATGCTCATTCAGAACTTTGCAATTCTGAAATGCTATGTAGCTATTTAATAAGTCTTATAATGCTCTTGTGAAGAAAGTATTACCATTTTAAGAGAAAATACGTGACGGATGTTTTTGCTTCCATGGTAAAAGAAGTTCCCTAGGGTAAAAAGAGTAGAGTTTTAGACCTCAAGTATTTTTCATTTCTCTGTCTGTGCTTAGAGCACAGTTCCTCTAAAAATTCTCATTTTCTTGGCGTGCCACGTCAACACGCTGCTGAGGGGTCTATTTGTCTCTGTTGCCCTCAGGACTCCGAGCCGTCAAATGAGGTGGTCTCAGAGGCCCCAGGTAATGTGGTACCCTCTACCTCAAGAAGTAGCTCTGAAGAGCTGGTATCGGTGGCACAGAAACATCCAGAAGAGGTAGGACATTCTGTGTCTATTATTTTCCAAGATTAACTGTTGGGGAATACACATTTGCCTCTGTTTTTTGTGACTAGTGTTGTTTTACTCAGAGCAGAGACTTATAAAGCTAAAGCTCAATCTTAACCTCCCACACCAACTACATGCAAGGCTGAGGTAAATCTTAGGACCTTGATTAACAGTACCTATAAGCCAAGTATATTCTGTCTACTACTTTTTAATACCGTTTCCTATTATTAGTTATTGGGAAAATATTTTTTCTTGTTCCTGGCTTTCATGGCATGACAGTAACAGGAGTCCCATTAGATTCTGGCAAATTAAACTTTATGACACTAAAGAGTCAGAAGTAAAATCTGTACATAAGCATATAGGTAGATGTAAAGCTCTTGTCTTCCTTCACTAAATTTAAATACAGCTAATTAATGGGTTGTGCAAAGGAAAGAAGGTCACTAATACTGTGCCTTTTTTGTGCCCTTGTTTTCAACAAAATGATTATAGGTCCTAATGATGTACTGTGATCATAAGGCCATACTCCCTGTTGTTATAAGAAAAGGTGCTGGCTAGTAGGGTACTTCCACAAAGTACTCAATGACTTGGTTTTTTTCTGTCCCTGCAATGTGTACCTGTCACAGTACACCAGAGCTGGAGGAGAGATTGTCTGCAGAATTCAGATTCACAACTTCAGTTTATGGTGACAATCATCCTTTCAGAGAACCATTATTATCCTTCAATTAACCCTTCCTGTGAGAAGGAAGTCCTTTATTTGGAGTAACCTTAACACTATTAATTGTGGCTTCCTCAAACAGTTTAGTAGTAGTAGTAGTAGTAGTAGTTATTATTGTTATTATTATTATTATTGATATTATTATTATTATTATTGATATTCTGAGTACCAGGTAATATAAAGACTAGTCATTCCTGGTTTTTTCTCAGGTTTCTTTTGACTATAGTCTTCCCAGTAAAGGACAGTGTGACATACTAGCCATAGAAAATACAGTGACGTTTATTAGTTTGTAGTGCAGCTTTAGATAATTATCAAATACCTTCTTGAATTTCTCCTTTCCTCTGATAGTCCTGTCACTTTGTCTGAAGAAGAGGGAAGTCTGCAGTACAGGGCCAGGAGAATTCTAAAGAGTGTCTTCTGGATTAAGACCAAATAGGTACTTCACTTATTTTGAAGTATCACCACATATTCTAAGATAGAAAGTCAGGTTATCACATCTAAACAGTTCTGAGGATGGATTAATATAAGCTTTTAGTAATACTTTTGTATATATTATTGGGTAATAAAGCGACCTCTAATCTGTGGAGGGCCATGGGTTCTGCTTCTTAAGTCTCAGCTTTGCCAGCTTGTCTCAGTCCACTGGAGAAATTACAAGTGAGAGCACAGATGATATTTAAAAATAAAAAGAGGAAAAGTGCTACTGAAAGAAGAATGAAACATGGTTAGTAAAAGGCAACCAAGAGGAAGATGAGTATACAGATTTTGCCTTTGTAGAATAAAAACCAGCTAAACTGAGGGCAGGGCGGGGAGAAATCAAGAGATGGAAATATACTTTTTGAATTTTACTAAATAGTTTATGTTGAAGCTGTTTTACTGAATGTGGGGTCATGAAGTATTATATGTGTTTTATAGAGGAATGAGACTTTATCCAATTTACTGCAATTTGCATAAAAACAGAGAGAGGTGAGTCAGAAAGAGTTTTGTGGTTGGATTTGCAGGGAACCTTGAGAGGGAAGCACCAGTTTGCTGAATTTCCAAATTCAGAACACACCATGAAACAACCCATCTAAGTTACATATGGGTAAGTCAGCACAGTAAAGAAACATTTGTGAATTATACCCTAAGAAACAGGTCCAAAAAGTGTTTGCAGAGCTTTACTTCAACTAATGCCTTTTTTATTTCTCATTTGATTTGAAGTCTCCTGGTACATGACTCCCTTATAATCTTTCAGGATCTGCTTAATGTGTTCATATTTGGAATTAACTACAGCTGCTAGCTGATGCATTATTTGTGTAATAATTTATGAATTTATGAATTCGACTCATCAGTATTGGTGAGAAGGCTGTTGTTAAGGAAAAGCTCGAATGCAGCCGTGGAAAAGAGAAACAGGAGAAAAATTTAAAGGCAGTGAAATGGCTGCCAGCTAAAGATTTCAGGAAGGGGGAGGAGAATTGAGAAGGATGTGGAAAGTGATGTTCGAAAAGAGCCTTGGACTTGCAAATGTGAGGAGAAACAATTTCTAGCAGGAGAAAATAAGGAAATACCCATGAGTTGCCACATAAATTTGTATAAAGCATAGTTTTTTTCCTGCTTACAGTTTGTTTTCCTCTTAGGCTAGTCTGAATCTAACACTCAGTTACTTGTGTCATGAGTTTTAACTTTGTGAGGTGTCATTTGATCACTCAGATGAGGCTTGGCTTTGCTTGTCCAGTCATTCCTCCTGGTAGAAACGATGGTTGGATTTTGAGTTCTACTCAACAGGAGGGTGGGATGTCATCCACTCATCTTACTGCCTCCCTTCTTGCCAGCCTCTTTTCATGCTCTAAAATCAGATTTAACTCTGTGTGGGATAGGGACAGCGTCCAGCTATGTGGAATACGACAAAAGCCACAGCAGAGATAATTACTGTTGGCTGTTCAGATTTAGATACTCCTAAATTTTTGCACCTGTGAAGGATTCAGGAAAGTGTGTATATTCATCAGTGTATTTCAGATACAGAAACATTTAGGGTTATAAAATAACTGAACTGTTTAAAGTTAGAAAGATACCTTATTCTGTGTTGCCAAAAGCTGTGCTATCCTCAGTAAAATTTAAGTTGTATGGATTTGAATGCTTGAATGATTTTAATTAGTATCCTTACTAAAATAAGGAAGTTTCCTGTGTGATTGGCGAGTTAATATCGTATATATCTATTGTCTTTTTTTAAGAATTGGATTTGAAAAGTGGAATTGAAAGAAATTCTTGATGCATTTGAAAGGGGGCAGATGTGTGCCATCCTAATTTCAGTCTCATTTCATTAGACATTCTTGATTTCTTAGGAAACTGTAGAATAACGCTGCTTTTCTTAGACTGTCATGCTAAATCATATAGTTTTGGTGGTTTCCCTCCAACAGTAATGCTTAAAATAGGAATTTTGTCCCCACAACTATTTCAAAATTCAGAACTGCACCATTGTTAGTATGACCTGAGTCACTACATTAAATTATATCTCTGGTATCACACACATTCTTTACTATGAACTGATGAAAAATATTCTCAGGACTTATTGATTACTTAAGAATCAGAGCTTTTAAAATGTTTTAAATGTATGAATACACTTGCTTGAATAACACTGTCATGGTTTGATGAAGTTGAAAGGCTGATGAATTAAGTTTCATCACCCTTACTCTGTTTTCTGTAGTCACTTTGTGCATCTGGCAGTTGCAGTATGTTTAGTAAATACATTTGTACAGATTTTTAGATGAATGTACAGTGACACTGAAGAAAGTGAAGCATAGTTTTTAAAGGAATTTTGCTTTCCCTTTTTTATATAGTGTCTAAAGAGCAAGACAAGTGGACTGTATCTTGATACCATCTCTCATAAGCAGCACTTTAATCCATGGGGAATGGTGGTGTCAGTGGTTGGTTGTCTAAGGAAGAAGAGGCTGGTTTTGATAGTTCCCTTCAACCTGAGTCTCATAAGAGGCATATCCTCTTCTTTAATGAGAAGTAAAATAGAAATACATGAGTTATGTGTATTAATTTCCTTTGCCAATCCTGTGGCAAATCAATTAATTATGTTTTAATAGTGTAAGCCTAGAGGGTAGCAGAGCTGTTCTTTGTAAATGGCTGCATTGCCAGAACTGTGGAGATAACAGATGAAATGTTGTACCAGCCAAAACCCTCCCCACGACAACCCCAGGAAAAGAAAAATATGCATATATGTTCTGGAGCATTTTAAGGTAAAATAAATGATGTGATGGTAACATATGAACATGGATAACTTCTGTATCTGTGGTGTTTTCTGAGTGTTATATTAAAACTACAAAAGCTGTGCAGTGTTGTGAATCTCAGCTAAAGAAAGATTAAGATAGGTACCAATTAATCTGTTTCTGAACTATTAGACATTCAATGCATCCAGTTTATCTGGATAGAGGACAGACTTTTTTCCATTAGTAATGCACAGCCTCACGGCCTAGGTATAGTGTCTTGTTTTATAGGAGAAGATCTGTCCCACACATAAGTCACCTGCCATTAGTCACAAATATGGTACAAGCAGCTTAAAATGATTATAGAATTCAGAGTTAAAATCATTATATTATTCTTGGAAAATTTTGGGGAACGGTCTGCATTTTGCATTTGTGAGCAAAGGGAATTTTTCTTAATTTTTATGAAAACAATTGGCAGCTGATACTGCCTTTTGTTTCCTGAATTAGCTTCCTTCCTTGATCTCTGGATAAAACCTTTCCCAACAAATCCCATTGCCTCTTCAAGTTGAGAGTATGCAAAAAGATTTTTTTTAAAACCTGAAGCTATAACTTCATCCACAGAGCTTGCAGTCCATCCTTATGCTATCTTATTACACTGAGGTTTTTGTCTTTTAAGCAAAGTATTATGTCATATGTTCTGAAACAATTAAATAAAAAGTAATTGCATGGCCAAGCTTGTAATAACGCTCATGTGGTATTTTCTCCATCTGCTGTTCTTAGAAGACTGTTGAATGACTGGATTTCCATAACTGACATCTTTCATGTAGAATAAGCACTGGCAAGAAGCAAAAAGATTATTTCCACTCTTAAAGAACGTAAGAAAATATTAGAGAAAATGTACATTTGTATATCTGTCCATATGTATAAATGCAAAGCTTTTATGCATGTGGTTGTGGAAAGACTGTTCATTCTGTTCTGAATTTCATAGGCATAATAAGATTTTCCCTCTGTTCTGCGTAGCTGTTCGCTTGAACTCAACAGAAGAATTGTGTCAGACTATTGTTGCTATAAATATGTTAGTGTTCATTGCATACTGTAAACTGGGAAAAAAAATGCAGTTACCCACATTAGGTGTGCTGGACTGCATATTTACTCCTCAATGCTAATTTTTTATTTCAACTTCTAAAGAACTTTCCTACTTAGGAAAGTCAACAGAGATTTCCATGCTATATGGACCTAACAGCCTGTTTCCTGATGTAAAATTATAAGCAATAATTTACTAGTTATTCTGTATCATGGATAAATAATCCCCCGTTATATCAGAAGTTGTAGGCCTGTGATTTTGTAACAGAAGCCGATCTGTACTCTGAACCAGCTACTCCGCTGAGATTGGGATGTTTGTTCTGTGCAACATCACACATACTATATGTCATACTTTAACAAAGAGAAGAAAACATATAAGACCAGCTGTGTTATCCATCTCCCAGAAGGCATAGGGTTGATCTCTCAGGTTCATTTGTTAGTACTTTCTTCTGGTTTTAAAACTTCTGAACAATGGCAGTTTTCACAATTTCAGAGCTTTTTCCTTTACACTCCTGTTCAAAGCAGCTTACCTTTATTGCGTCCCTCCTCTTTTTGTTTTATTTTGTTTGGTTTTTTTGTATTGCAACTCTTTGTTGCAACAGATTACAGATCTGGAGTTGCTGTGCATTTAGAATATTTCCTGGACCCAAGTCAGATTCTTTCTAGAGAAGACAGAATTTGGCTACTTGGCTGAAATGTGGTGATTTGGCCCATAAACTCCTTGTGTCAGAATGTGTGTTCCAACTATCAGACTCGTTTATCAAAACAGAAGAGTCAAGTCACTTATTTAGATCATTTGTCACTTAGGAGATTCGTTTGATTTTACTTCTTATGCGTCTACAAGTAATTATTGTGAATACTGTAGTTCCCATTAGTGTTTTATAACAAAAGTGCTAAGCCACGTGCCTAAAAAGCATTAGAGTCTGTGTTAAAAGTGAATTAATAATGAACAGAGAAAAGAACATAATACCTTTGACTACTGAAGTGATTCCTCTGTAAAATAAACTGGGAAATACCATAAGCATGCAAATGCTCTGAAGTCAGGAATTCATATTTTCTGTCTAATCTCTTCACATGACTGTTTTATGTAATCTTCTTAATAACAAAACATAAAGGTCGCAAGATGGCTGGAAAGCGCTGTCATGTGGTTCTGCTTTTGGAGTCAAAATTTATTCATGTATATTTAAGCTGTAAATGGCCTTATGGAATGAGGGCTTCTCTTAGAAGAATGTTATTAATTTAAAAAATGAATTAGGTCTGTTTAAAATTTCCACAAATCCAAGACATTTTTCTTTATTTAACCTTTTCACAGTCTCTGCCCTTCTTTAAAGTACATTCAGTCCTATATCATCTGTTACTCAGGAACGTATTTAATACATGACTTGGCATCATTTGCATTATACAAGAAGATTAACTTTACAAGCTCTGCTATTAATCTGAGTAGCTCTACATATTGACCTATGAAAGAACATAATTAAGTTAGCTTAATTAAGTTAATTAATTGTTACACTCTGATGAACTTACTATTCAGAGGAAATTAAAGGCAAATAGAAAATGGCATTCATCGGTTTGAAATCATATTTTAAAGTATTTTACAAAGATACATTATATTTAGAAGTTGAAAATATCTATTGTGTAATAACCAAAGCAGAGGCAATTAAAAATGTCAAAAGCTGAGAATTCCTGCAGTATTCTCTCTTATTGCCTGACATTCAGCGATATTTCTAAAAGCAATAGAAAAGCATGCTAGAAATTTAGAAAATAACTGTTGTGGGTTTTTTTTTTTTTCCAGTGCCCAAATAATTGAATTCAGAGACGGACACCACTGTCTACACAGAGACTACAGAGAATAGCACACTATCAAAGTTAGATAAGTGTTATAATCTGTTATGACACTCTTCTTTGTGGGAGAGGAAAAGGGGAAGGTTTGAAAGCACAGGGCACCAGGCAGTACCCTGTCTAAAACATGTACTTGCATGTCAGCATAAGAAGGTCTTTCTTGGGCAGTGATGGAGGAGAAAGGAGAAACAGTTCTGGAATTTCCTTCGTCAGCTGCATTTCTTTGTCAGGAGTGCCTGCAGGTCCGCTGCAGGAAAACATTCAGGGTTACAGCACAGATCCTGGGCATGGACAGACACTCCCCCTGACTCCAGCATCTGGGGAGTGTTCATCAACCTTGATACGCACTGATTTGTACCCTGGAAATCATCAATTCCAAGTAGTCATAATTAATACAAAGTAGGAGAAAAATGACCAAACATGCAAAAAACATGGCACAATAAATGCTGCCAAATGAGGAGCTTATAAATCTGTGAGATTCATTGATTTTACTATGGCTTTAGTTTGAAATTTGTGTGAACAATTACTAGTTCTCTACTATATTTTTTTCTTTTTCCCCAGGAATATAGATTTTTCTGGATGGCATCTGTAGCAATTTTAGGATTTTGTGGTGTCTTTCAGTTGTAAAAATGAAACATATTTAAAATGGGTAGGATCAGAAGAAACAATTAAATTACAGCTAGAGGAACAGAGTGGAAAATGGAATGACCAATTAGAATTAAGCAAGCTTTAGGTAGGAAAAGAGCAGCAAGTTGTACAAATTGAAGGCTGTTTCCCACTTGCTGTATATTTTGATAGCTGTACTGAGGTCAGTGGACTTCTGTGTACTATCTGGTCAGCTATGACCAGCTATGACTGGATTGTTGTGGGGTATTCATGGCGTGGTACGTTATCGTGTAAGCTACTGTTGTAATTTGTTGTATGGCATGTGTGATACACAATGGAAATTCTTTCTTAGAGGGAAGTAAACCTAACTCCTTTCTTCAATACATTAGGTACACACTCTTAGTGTTCTTTTCTCTTTCTTTTCTGAGGGACTGCTTGTCTTCTCTCTTATTTGTAGTATTTGAATGAAAAATTAAGCAAATATATTCTGTGGTCATTGCATGCAGTGTAAATATTGGACTTCACATTGCACAATGTGAACAAAGCAATGATCCTTTTTCTAGGTGGTATATAATGTCAGAAAATTTCCATTTTATTTTAATATGACAGGTTGAAAATATCATCAGAACCCTTTTAAGTTATTGTTGTCTAGATTTCGAATAATGAAGCTTGAGCAGAGTTGAAAATTTCAATGTCATCTTTGAGGTAGTGAAGGTAAGCAGAGGTCAGTCAGTAGTCATTAATAACGTAGGTTATATAGATTTTTTCCTACCCAGTTGTTTCAGGGTTATCGCTGAACTGCAGTGCAATCCCAATAGTGTTGCAATGCTGCTTCATCAAAGTATTGTTTCTGTAAAGTTCTCTCACTGTTAAGCAGAATATTTAGACATAGAAGTGTTCATATTACCTAACTATTCTAGCATGGTAGGATCAGTGATGTGTTATATATTAGAACAGCTTTTTTTTTTGCTGTTAATGTAATAGTCGTATGTACATTAATCTACCCTAAATGACATTAAATTAAAAATAAATTTGTGTTAACACCATGTATAAATTTTCTGAAGACTGTGAAGTAGACTAACATACACCATTATCCTTCATAGCACTCACTGACCTGCTAAATCCTTCTTAACTGAACAGTTTTTCTATAATTAATTCATTGGTTTTTAGTAGTGGCTAATCAGATATCTTAATCTCCCAAAGCCCCTAGATTACCTGGGATACGTACAAGTACATATTCTGTGCTCTAGTTATGGGCTTTGTTTTATTTAGAAACTGTGAAAATGTCACTGAAAATACAGTTAAATTCAGAGAGACTTGGACTATGATGAGGAGTAGTATCTTTGGCTAAGTTGGTTATCCATTATCCAGTCCTGATGTGTTTTATTCTGGTAAGATTGTTGTTTAAATTGGTTGAAATCAGCAGAGGAAATTTGCACACTCCTTGTATCCTCTCACAAGGGACTGCTTTCATATTATTCTGTATTCTCCATGTACACAAAAGAGGTGGAGAAATGCCTACTGCATAGCTTATCTGGCTAACATCATTTGTCTAAACCTCCGTAGATTGTGCCAGCGTTCACTGTGAAGATGCTTCCACAGGGCTTTTCAGGGCATCCACGTTAGGCTTTAACCTAGGGGAATGTATTTCACTGCTGGCTAAGACGGAGTTCTGGAGATGCTCTGCAGAGCAAGTCCTCAGTCAGTTTGCACCAGTCCAGGCCCAAGCTGCTGCTGAAAGGGCAATCTGCTCCCACAGGCAGCCTCCTGGTCTTGGTGGACCTGAAGATGACTGAGCTGGGTGGGTGGGCTGATCTGGCCAACCATGGGCCACGGCGGATGGAAGGAGTCAGTGAGTGCTATGAAGGATAATGGTGTATGTTAGTCTACTTCACGGTCTTCAGAAAGCGTAGCTGTGGACCACAACTTCTCTCTTCAGTGGCAGCCTGCAGTTCAGGGGTCCAGGACTGACAGTGAGACTACATTGCAATTTCGGTGCTCTAGAAAAATTAAATGAAAATGACCTTCAAAATACCCATTAGTGTTTCTGTCTTTAGTGTATTGGCCAGTTCTTCTGTATCTATCCATTCAAAAGGAGCACTTTTTCCTCATTTTACACTCCACTCAGTTTACTCCACAAGAGTAGGCTTGTCATATTTGGGTTGTTCAGGAGATTGACTAAAATTAAGACCTACTGCTTAATGTTGAAACTAACAAAAATCTTGTTCCTCTTTCTGCAAATTAGGATCAATTACTACTTGTAAAATTTTCAGACAGGTGATTAGTCACACAAAATTTAGGCAGGTGTGCATTCCAACAACTGGTGTTGGAATGCACACAAAGTGGTATGCGTGTGCTTATATACTTGTGACTTTTTTTTTTTTTAATCTTTATTGAATAAATTTTTCAGACTATTAGTGCACAGAGGTGTATCCACACCTTACTTGTTGGAAAACCATCACTGTTGGTTTGGATTCAACAAAGTACAGGGAAATGTGCTCAAATCTAGGACTCTAACATGAGCATCCTCTCTCCAAAAACAGAGAAAATTTAAGTAGTAGGTTCTAATTTGGGATAGATTTACAACTGAAATTCAAAATTGCCTTAAAGCAGTGCAATTGAATGACAATAGAATTGTTCCCTGTATGTTTTCCAAACCTTTGATTGCACTTGACTCCAGTTTTCTCCAGATTTTCAGTAGACTTTTTGCATGTAAGCACTCACTATAAGTAAATTCAGTTAATCCAATGCTGGTCACACAGGTTGGGTATTATGAATATAAATATCCATAGTTAGGAGAATAAAGACAGGCCTTTAGAAAATAGCTTCTTAGAGAAGTGTGGAAAATTAAACACAAAGTCAAGAATAAGGGCATATTTATTTTAATGTAGCTCTGAATCTGGGAGGTATACTCAGAATGGAAGATGATATGAAAAAGTAGGAAGCGCAAAGAAAGAGTACACAAATAAAGGAGCAGATAATTTTTTCTGTGTTTTAGATGCTTTTATTCTCATTTTCTGACAGTATTATTTATATAGTTAGCTCTGGGAAAAAGATCTCAGTCAGCATTTAAAAATGGAGTCACTCAGAATATAATTTGGGTGTGTGCATGCTGTGCAAAATTTTCCATGTTTGTTTCTGCAAAATGTTGCTTGTTTTAACAGCCTCTTTATAGATTCAAGGGTGATATTTGAAATGAAGATAGAGGCAGAAATGATGCAGTGTCATTCAGAGCCTGTAGCTAATCCAAAATTCACCATTGTTCATATTTTAGCCTGATTAGCAGCAGAGTAAAAATAACCTGATTTTGAAGTCATGTTGTAACTTGAGAAAGCTTTCAGTGGCTGCAGGGGCACCTAGTTATACAAAAAGAGGAAGCACATAAAAACATAGGAAATAACAAACCCAACCCCAGTTCCTGTAAGAAAGATCAAGTAGAGGAAACTTCTTTCTTTGCTGCAAGTGTGACACCCTGCCAAATGTCTCCATGTGCCGTGGGGTGAAATACATTTTATCCCTCCATCCTGTCTTCAAAATCTCATGTAGAAACATTTAGAAAAAACTTAAAAATAAACTTTTATTTGAATTATTTTATCTGAGATTGAAAGGTGGAAGAATTTGTAGTGTGTTCTTTAATATCATACTACTATTTTTGAAGTCTTAAGTTTTCTGAATTCCTCCTATGATATTAAGCATATCAGGTGAAATGTCTTTATTTCAAAGGTTACTGTATTTAGTAATAACATTTAATTTAGGAAACTAATAGGATAAATTTGACTTGTTCTTGCCTTCATCTTGCAATCTTCCCAATGGCCTGTGGCCATTGAAGGCAATAAGAAACCGGGTTAGATAAACATCTGATGTTACCTAGTGCATCTCGTTGATTCTTTATGCCAAAATTTAACCTGCTAGTGTCTGGGTGGAGTGCTGAAACCAAGAAATAGTGTCAAAAATTAAAACTTCTCAGATGCAATATTGCATATGTGGTGTGGTGTCTTTTTTTTTTTTTTTTTTTCTAAATTTATGTTTATATTTCACTGTTTAATATGAATGCAGCATGTTTAAAAGATGGCTTAGCCAATTTTTCCAGGGTATTAGAACTTCAGAACCTCCCAATTTTTATTTACTGAATTAATGCTACTTTATTTTAATTTAAATAAATATGCATTTTAATTTGGATTTAATAAGCAAAGGGTCTTTATGTTGCAGTTTGTGAAGCTCCCATAACACAAATTAGCAAATAATTCTGTTCGATTATATATTATACTTTTCTCATGGCAATCTTACTCCAAGAGCTTGTAGTTTTGAGTGTTTATTTTTAACTCTGTAACTGGTATTTTGAGTGTTTATTTTTAACTCTGTAACTGGTATTATGAATACATTCCAGTTTTGCGTTCAGGGCTATATGGTTAAAAGCAATGAATCAGAAAATATCCTTACCTCAAAAAGGTTGCATTTCTAGTGTAAAACCAGATGTTGTGGATAATTCTTTTCTTAATAAATCAAGTTGTATTAGTTCTGTTTATTGCATTTTGGCTAAGGTTTGTACTTAATAAGAAGAGTTTGGGTTTTTTTTAAAAAAAGAAAGATTGATAAGACATAATATTGTTTCAAATATTTGGACATTTCACTGTTGGTTTTGGATTTTTTTTCCCCTACAGAATGCATTAGTCAGCAGTTTATAATATCCTCTACTTCTCTGCATAATATAGAAACTTTAGTTAGTAACAGAAAAAAGATTAAAGATAGTGAACAGTTCACTTAATGGAACAAATAGATTCCTAGTCTTATTAATTGGTAAACTTAAACTAGAGAAGTGTTGCACATGTAAACTGGGAAAATGGAAGTCTGTTTGCATAAATATTTTTCCACTGTTAAAGCACATCATTAACAGACTTTATCAAACCAGACCAAGGGTCTGTATCAAGTAGCTTCATCATGCATGTAGACATGAAGTGAATGTCATCAGAAATCACTGGGTTTAAATACTTATCAGCTCAATGTGATAAAATGACTGCATTTTTATTTACACAATAACCTCAAATCCTCATATTAAAAGTGGCAAATTTTTTTGCCCTTTACTGTTCTAAGTGTGACACATGTAACAATTATTCATCATTCCATAATGGATCATTTTTATCAGAGTCCTATGTCTCTTCTGTATATATAGAATAAATATTTATGTTTTCTCATTTTTCTGAACTAGAAGATAGTGATAGAATAGGTTTGAAGTGTCAACTATAATTCATTGCCTGCAAAGAAATGCTTTATACTGATACAGTGTGAAAGGAAAAGAATATCTAAATCATTTCAGCAGCGAGCTTATAACCAAGATAATATCAGCATTTTCCTTCTTGAAAATATATCTGCCATAAATTAAAGGAGGTCTTCAGTATTTTATTAAAATGTTTCTGACAAGTTTAACCCCATCTTCAACAGGAATGTATGTATGAATATGAAAACCCTTTTTTAAAAAAAAGGGAAGGTCAAGTGAAAGTTAAAACAAGCTTGCAGTAAACTTGGTAATAATTCTGCAAATATTTTCTTTATAACACAATATCAAATTATGATGCTTATTTAGTATCAGTCTCAAGGTACACATTTTGTTGTTAGAGAAACTCTTTGCTATTTTGTGCAATAGTAATATAGTTTGCAAAATACCCACAAAATACTGATATATTTGAATGAAGTCTTAAATTAGTTAAAATAGCCTTAGCAGTAAATGTAATAGGAGAGAGGTGCATAACACAGTATATAATTGTAATTAAATATGCATATATATAGCAAAGTAATTGGGACAGTAACAATATAATTAGAATTCAAAACATATTTGTAACTAAGCATTTAATACACAAATACTATGGTTTGGTATCTTAACACATTTTGATCTGTGCTTCCAGTTTCTTTAACAAGAAAATGCAGGAAACCCTGCACTCGTTTTGCAGAATTCATAGCTGTCCCTTTATTATTTTTAAAACCGTTTGGTTTGCAGTACTTTGAAGGGTCATATGCCACCTTTCTCTAACAAGAAATGGACCTGCTTCCCAGTCAAGGGCAAGTGGTTGAGTTTCACACTTTCTTTGCAAGGGCTCCTTCCCCCCACAACACTGCAGCAGCTGCAGCAGCAGCACCTCCCGCCTTTGCAGCCACTTGCTCCCTAATTCCAGCTGCAGCTGGAGAGCGTGACTCTTCTGAGGTGCTCTCCCAGGCACTGGCTCAGAAGAGACGTTTCTTTTCTGAAGCCGGTTCCATCCACAAAAGACCCAAAGCATCCGTCACAGTCTGGAACAGCTTTCTGCAAATAAGTAGAAAGCTGAAATGAAGTCTTAGTGTTTTGATGTATATGAGAATTTTAATTTGAACTCCCAGTATTTTTTCCTGCAATAAAATTAGCTTTTGTCACTCATTAACAGTAGTAGATTTTGTATTTATATAATTAATAGATATTTAATAGGAAACTTATGAAAATATAATTTTATGGGGTATACCAAACATTTCAGTTTAGAACTGCTCCCTAGAAACTTGATAACTCTTTTATTTACAAAATCAGACATTAAAAGACAATGTGAGGATAAATCCTTCCTTTCTATAACAAAAACACAGAAGCAGTCCTTCATTTTGGAAGCAATTAGTATGTTGGGAAAGTCATTATTGTAAAACTATGCATTTGTCCCTGCTAGTGACATGAATAAGCTAAGTGATCTTATGGTGTTCGCTGTTGTCAAATTGCATTAGCTTCTTAGGCATGATAAGAATGTCATTAATGCGAAACAAAAATTAATTACTGTGATAAGGCAATAAAACTTTTTTATAACTGCATGATCAGTAGCTTGAAAGAAACTTGCAATTTCAATTTTAATTCCCTCTGTAAGCATTTCCAGTTCCTACAGACCCTGAATCTTTACCTTTTGTGTTTACAGACAGAGTGCAATTTACTCTTGGATGGGCACTCTGTAGTAGCACAGTGTTAAGGGTAACTCTATTTACTTGCAATCTGTCCTTGCCATAATGTTTTTAGCATATGTATTAGGGAATTGTTGCACTATCCCATCCTAAAAACAATGTGAAGATAGGGGTGATAAGTTATGTTCTGGGCATTCCTTCTCCTGTCTACCAAGTGCATCTTGTGTAAGCAAACTGTCTAACTTTCAGAGAGCTCAAATGCAGGACAGATGAATTTGAGTCATGGTTGTTGAAATTACCAATGGTTCTCTATCAAAGCACATAGTAATGAATTGATTAGATCTGTTCACATTTCATTCAGGTTTTTAGACATATTTTTCAAGATTATGCTCTTTATGTATTCTGAATTTTGGTTAGTCACCTCAAGAGGCCTTGAAATAACACAGTACTTCAAACATAGACATTTGTGTCTATAAATTCTGCATGTGTGATTTACAAGGAGCATAATACTGGAAAGAGTGACATTTTCTGGACAGCAGACAGCCGTTTATATTTGGTCTTGTCCTGCAGATTCACTGGGTCGTCTTTACCTTATGAAGAATGTCAGTAACTTAATAGTAATAAAGGCAGGAAATAATTTGAATTGTTCCATTTTGCACTGACTGCTCCAAGTAAGATCGTAAATTTCTTTTTTTTTTAGGTTAAAACTTTTCTTTAGATGTTGTTCTACTCAAAATGAAGACATTTGAGCAGGCATACTGACTGCTACTTCTTTCATACTTTTCAAACATAACGTGATGCTTCTGAGGCAAGCAAACTGCAGGATCTTATAGTCTGGTAGACTTCTATTGACTGGTGGTGACCTCTGAATTTCAGCATCAGAATTCACATCTTCCCAATGCTCACTGAGGAGGTTGCTCCACATCTTCCAGCACCAAAAAACTTTATTCAGGAAGCCTACCGTTGGTCACAAGTAAACTCATATTGCTCTTTTCCTAATAGCGTTCCAGCTAGCTGTGAAAGTACGTGGCTTCGAAATTTCAGCAAGTCAGCCTATCTTGTGTTTGGAAGTGGTATTTCAGAGGAGACAGTCGTAATATCCCTAGGGCTTTCTGAAGTGCTGATTTCTTAGACCACATTTGTTTGAGTGTGCCTCTCAGAGAGTATGGAAAAAAAGTATTGACTGCTGAGTATCTACTGCTTGATTTTGCAGGCCTTAATAAATCACTGCTTATTAAACGTTAATGTAGAAAGCAGGAGAATGATGCACAAGCCTGGCTATTGAGATTTGCATTTCGTTTGTCTGGACAGGCATGACATTTTTTTGTCAATTTACTCTTCTTATCCTTTCTTACTATGGGTTATGGAATCATATGCCCTGAGAAAACTAAATGCAATTATGCATTTAACATTTTTGGATTAGTGGGGAATATGCATCTGGCATGATGAAAGCAGGATAGTGTCGTCTATAAAAGTTAGAAAAATTATCTCAATTACTATAAATATGATCACAACATGCTGCATTCCTCAGAAAATCTGTAACACTTGAGACAAAGGCTGCTCTAATCACTGTTAGAATCTAAATATTTTTTTTCAGAGTGATGAAACATTCATGTAATAGGAGTTGTAAAATATTAAAAAGTTTGGCTTATGAAAGTGATGACAGAAATCTATCACTAAGTCCAAAATGATTCAGGGGCAACAGCTGGTATAGCAGTTTACCATCAAAAAGACCAATACAATGCAACTTGAATTCTCCACTCCAACCCATCCCAAACCCACTTAAATTTTTCAGTTTTTGACAATTCCTTTTGCATGAAAAGACTGGAAGATTAGTTTTCCAGGTACAGAAGAAAATTAAATAAAATACTGGAACAAGTAATGACTGGATGCTGCTAAGCTAGGATTATTGATTTAGTCATGGACTAATTCTCTTCCCTAAGGAGAAATAAGAACTGAAGTCTGGCTAGTGCTGTTATTGGCTGTGGAATAGACAGGTGGACTGTCATTTAAAACAAACAAACAAACAAAAAGATGAACACGTAGTTGGATAATTAATTTCTGTGTTATATTTTTTCATCTGAAAATCTTTAATTTTTAAGACTCCCAGTCATTCCTGATGAGATGGATAAAGTATGTTGCTCAACAGAATAAACCTGAGGTTAAATATTGCTTCATCTATTCCCTATTATAAAGCAGGACTCCTGGCTTAAAAGGTCTTTATGACAGATGAGTGAGTTGAAAATTACATTTATCAGTGAAATATTCAGTGCCTATGTCAAACAGCACAAAATGGACACCATAGGTGGTGTTTTTCTGGTTGGAACATATTGCCACAGTCCACAAATGTGTTTCTAACTTTTTAGAGAGAGAAACTGGCACCTTTTTCCGTTTTTCTTCTTGGATTCCCATAAATGTCAAATTAGAGGGAAAAAATGTAATTCAGAATTAAAAAAAAAAAAAAACAAAACAAAACTGCAAAACACACCCAGATATTTTATTTCTAGGAAAATCTCAATTCCTGTACCTGGTACACATCTATAAGTAGTAAGCTGTTATTTCTACCTTATCCTTGTGACAAAACAAGATGTTCTCTTAAGGAAGTAGACAGAGAACAGCAAAACTGAAAGAAGAGCTTGTGTCTAAAGGAAAGGATACCAAAACGATCTTAAGTGTTATCCTAAGGATCTTCAGGAAATTTCCTGGTTAAAAAAGATGAGAAATGTAGTGTGAAAGGTTGAAGAAACCAAGCCTATAGATGGTGAAACATCCACTAAAGAGTGAAGTTCTACACATGTTGAGAAGGCAGCTAAAGGAAATAGTTTGTGTGAGGAAGGTAATATGTTCTTTTCACCTGCTTTTGTCTCAAGCTATCAGCTCAAAAACAAACAACCAAATGGGCATGGAGAAATTTTCCTTTTATTCTTTATATCAATGGCTAAGACCTTGAAAATGAAAAAATATATTTGGGACTTTATCCAAGGAATAGCAGAGCGCTGTGTTGCATTTAATGAAATTATTCAGACAAAATAAATATCTTAGCTCTCACCTCAGTCACTCAGAAAAACAACAGGAAAAAGAGGATCACAGATACAGCCTGTGTTTTTACATAGGACAGGAATGGAAATCCTTTTCATCAAGCAAGAATACTAGCTTATTGCTGAGAGCCAGTGCAGGCAAAGTGCAGTTCAAATCTCCTTGGAAAGAATGCTGACGGGCAATGTATTTTTCATTTTCGTGGGTCTTCTGCCTCTTCCTGCACACTTTTGTGCTTCTACCAGTTTAACTTTGAAATACCCTGTATAAACAAAATCCTTATATCTTGTCAGAAATTGTAGAAATTATTAAGGAACAATTTGCCTTTCTGTGGAGAAGTGTGCAAAACTGTCAAGCTTGGCTATGCAAAAGAAACTACATTAAGAAAATGTTTTCTTCACAAAGGGTAGAAAATATCGTTTCCTTTTTGCCAGCAGTAGCCAGTTGAGAACTTAGTATGGATCCCCAGGCTACAGAATTAACTTGAGTTACCTGCCCTTGGCTTGTATTTGATATGTTTTCCCACTGTGAAGGGAAGTGGGAGACCTACAGTTGGGTTCTGGAGGTCATCAGAGTGAGCTGCCAGTGAGCTCTGGCTCCTGACGCCCTTGCACTGTGCTTTCTGCAGATTCTGAGATATAGGACTGTAATCCATTGGTTTATTGAAATCTGCTTTTAATTTGAGTAGGCACTGTTTTCTTTCTCCTGCTTCTGCTCAAGGCATGAATTAAAGAGAGAGACCTCTATGAATAGATAGTAGTTTGGCTAGGATAAAAAGGGTTGTGGCACCAAGTATTGTGATAGGAAACTCTGATTGTATGCTTTCAACATATTAAGTTGTTGAATTTTTGGCTTTGGTTTTAATAGCTGAGTCTCACTGTGTCTGACATCACATCCACAAGCAATGAGCAGCAATGTTGTGTTGCCTTTGATTTATCAATAGACCCAAAGCTTCTGCAAGGGAGACACAGTGATGCTGGTTTTCTGGCCATTTTTGCCAGGACACATAGATATCAAGCTGTCGGTATCCACAACTGTCTGTCATTTTCCGGATGTTGTCTGACCTGTCATCTGTGGTTAATAAGTCCAAGAAAGAAATAGCAACAGCAGCAGTGTTCATTGACTAGGAAATTATTGTTTTCCATGGCAGTAAAATATGAATAAGCATTTTCTGAATAGGCTGCTGTCTGCTGTGGGATGGGTGTTCAAGGTACATATCAGTGCTTAGGCCTATAGCAAAGAGGAAGATAAGACCTGCTAATGGGGACGGTCTTGCTGAATAAGGTAGCTTATACACTTATGGGCTGCACCAGCAAAGTACCTTATGCCATAATAACCTACAAATCCCAGCTACTAAAGTTGGGATAAGGCTTACAATCAATTATTGTGGCTTTCCTTTACTTTTTGGCAGACTAAGCCTCTTACCTGCCTTGTTGAGTCATATTTTGATGTGTCAGAATTATATCCAGTAATAGCCAATGCTGAATGCTGGTTTGTATGAAACTATCTGTGGGTTAAATTTCTCAGTTAATAAGGAGCTGACTGTGTGGGACTGGATTACCACCTGGATTACATGTCTAATGCAGTTTATTTCCAAGTCTTCCAGTATTTTCTCTACACTTTAGTCTATATTAAGGTGGAAATTGGATTAAAAGGGCAAAGCGTGAAGTCATTTGCGGAAGCAAACAGAGTGTTAGTGCCAAATTTTGTATAAAAGGATGCTGCTGAAAGGACTGCAAGTGTCTCTTCTAATCCACAGAGAATCCCTCTGCCTCTGATTTTAAGGACTTCATTTCCAAATACAATACACAGGGGGTGCATAAAACCCTGTTAAACAGTTCATTTTGTGTATTCATCTCTTGTTTGTTTATGGTATTAAAAATGTTGTTTTCAGCCCGGAACAATCCCATTCATGCAAAAATCACTTTGTAAATGTAAATACTGTATTAGTGACAGCTCTGTTTAGAGAAAGTCTCTTAACCTGTTAGGCAGTACCAATAGGTGTCCTCCTGTAATTAAAGTTTTATATATGTGAAAGAAAATTCTGCCTTTTATTTTTCCACATGAAATAAAGATTTTAAAGAGGAAAAAAAGATTATATGTAGAGGCAACCCTCACTATACATGAACGTGGTGTTGCTAAGGCAGGTGAATTATTGCTGTTCTCGAAGTGTTTGATTTCAAAGCATCTTTCCAATTAAATAATTTCCTGATGAAAAACAAGTTTATATGAAGTAGAACCATTTTTCATATGCTTTATAGCTTGCCACATATTATACCTTATCGTGTGTCATAAAATTCCTGCTATTAACAGTTGTTTACTTTTTCCAGAGACAAAAAATGTGCATCAGAATTTAGAACTAGACAGTTTCTTGCTATAACTGCACTCATTTTGTGTATTTTTTGCTGGTTTCAGAAAGAACAGGTGATGTTCTGAACTAGAAAAGTTAATGCTTTTAAAACCTTCTGTGCTTTCTGAAAGTAATAACAATGACAGCATTTAGCACTTATATGTCTTTTCATGCGTAGAACTCCATCCCGACATTGAAAGTATTGTTATTCACATTTTACAGATAAGTTCTTTAATGTAGCAGTAAGTCCAATTTCCACGCCCTCCAGACTGAATATGTATTATAGCACGGGGACAAACGTCAGATATTTTAGTTGAGAAATTCCTCATCTGAGTCTCAGACCTTGCTTTACTATGGACTTACTATGCATTAACTTTGTCCTGGTTTCTGTTAGTGACCCTCCTCTAGATTAAAAATCCCACTACATGCCACTCCTCCATTTCTTCCTCTCCTCCAATGACATTTTCCAGCTCACTATACAGAAGTTTTCTCAGCTTTTTCCACACACCATGCTTCATACGGGGAGTTCTCACCTTGACCTCAATTCCATTACCCCCCCAAAAGCAGACCTCTACAGTCTGACTCCTCAGGACTCAGTACTGTTTCGATAAAATATCTGCAATAACTGTCTGATTTTTAATGTCTGTCCTGTACAGTCAGTATTTTTGATTTATAAAGAAATGTAGAGTATTTATACATGAAATAGTTTTATACACATTTTGATGATAATCAATTTTTAATCATTCTTCATTTATTAACCCTACTTGGCACAAAAATGTGATTGAGATACATGCCCAGCATGCTGACCCTCTTGGCTTTTATGATGTTTTAATTCTTGTCCTTCTTTCATTTTTTTCATAACTGATTTTAGACTCTTCAAGATAAGATCAGACTCTCCATATGTATTTGTACAGGAAGTGGCATGATATAGCTTGACAAAAGTTTTGATAATTAATATTATAGTTAAATATTATATCAATATATAACCATTTATCAAATTGAACAGCAAAATCTTGAAAGGAGCTAGAAGCCTTTCTGTATCCAGGTCTTAAAAGGCATCAATTGGGGAGGTTTGAATGGACAGGAGAAGCAACAGCTAGCAATATTTTTCAGATTTTCCTTTATTTTGACCTTACGCCCTGAAAGGTTTGCTTGAATTTAAATGGATTGAAAATACTTCAGTCCACTTGAAGACGGTATGTGCAGAAGGAAAAAATCCAGCAAATAAAACCAGACAAATAGATTATAACGAAGTTAAATGAATGAATATATAAGCATGTGATAGGCATTGTTAGTTAACACTGGGAGTTAGAGCAGCTGTAGTATGAGAGCAGCGAGCAGCAACTACCGAACGTCTCTGCGGGGCATCACCAACCCTGCGTAAGGTTTGGGACACAAACTCTTTGAAGGCAGCTGACTGGCAGCACTAGGATTTCAGGAAAAAATAGCCATCTGAAAATAGCCTCAACTTCCTCTTAAATACCCATAATTTAAATGCCGTGCTTGATCTGGGGGCTGTTTAAATTCAGTATTCGATTCCAGAGAAGCCTTTTTCTACAGTATATTTCATACATAACCCCACTAAATAGTACTGTTTAGTTCAGTGATCCGATGAGTTGAGTGTAATGATGCATGCATATGTGTTTGCAAGTTGTGGCCCTTAATCGTTGTGAAGAGTATTATGTCTTGGAAGCACTGTGATATAACGAAATGGGAGACAAAAAAATCTTCTGAGTGAGTAGTCTTCTGAGGAATGGAGTTTAGCGAGCTTCAAAAGGAGTTTCGATAAATGATATTAAGTGGCTTCAGTATTTTAAGGAAAAAATAGATAAATAATGATTTATAATGTGAGCTCTGTAATGAGCTCTTCTGCCATAAATATGCAAAACACTAATTAGTTATAGCCAATTTTCCCTAGCTTTGGGAATCTTTTAGAATATAGCTTTTCAGTAATTGAATCACATCAAAGTATTTTTTTTCTCCCGATCTTCTAACAAAGTTATGTGTGATTTGTTGGAGGGTAGGGAGAGATGGAAAGCAAGCTGTTGACAAACCTTAGGATGGCTTTGATGTAGTACAGTGAAACAGTAACTTCTGGATTTATCAGAAAGAAATGCACCACAAACCTGTAAGGAACCCTGGCTGTGGTGACTACCTGCACTGAGGTGAGGTTCGTCAATTAATTTGATTCTAAATTTCTGAAAGGCAGCTTATATGTATCTTTTTTTAGTATATAAATATTGTTAGAGAAGAAATTTTGGGAAAGTATCAGTGTGTGTTTGGAGGCAGATGCTGCTTTTACAGGGCAGATTTTTGCAAAGTTCATTTTGATGATAGTGTTACTTTAAATGGTTGGACATTGTAATATTTCCAGTTGAAAGAGTTTCATCAGATTCTGACTTCAAAAAAATTATAGTGAAGCAAAATCGCTATCATGACAAATTACTAAAACATCCCTCAGTATACCCACTGAATTAAATAACATTTGGCTATAGAACCTCACTTGGAAATGCAAAGACAAGTGGGGATTGAAAATAATTCATTCTAATGTTAAACCTAATACATTCATCTTTTTAGTTTTGAAGCTGATCAGCTTGAAACTAATGAAACCTTGGTATATTAAATTTTACAATTTTGACTCAGAATTGACTATGTGTTTGTTACCAATACAACCTTGATGTTTCAAATACAGCTGAATTGATCTACTGTATGAAATGGAACAGTTCAGGCATTGTTACAAGATCAGAACAGTAAATTCTACCTTCAAACACAAAAATAAATTAAAAATATGAACCCAAATGAATCTGCAAGCTTTCCTTTGCCATCAAACCAACTGAAGTTTAGCTTCTAAAGCCATAGATTTCTTGTCTTGTTTTATATCAGGTCCATAGCCAAATGTTTTGGTTATATTGTTGAATTAAAAGTATGTTTATATAACTTGTAAAGGAATGATTTTGACTTCTGGATAGGTCCGCGGTGGTAGTGTTGATTTAGATTAAATGAATGATAACATCTGGGAAGGCCTTCCATGAGGTATTGTACCTCCGTTGCTAGTGTGTAGATGTTGATCTGGTCCTAGCCTAGAATGCTCTTTTGGGGATTTTTTTTAATGCATGTTGAAATCATTGAAACATCTGTCTACTTACAGTTGTTTGGTTCTGAATTTAAATGTCAGTGTACATTTGTGGGGACCTACTGAAAGGAAGGAACTTTTTTATTTTTTTATTTTTTTTTTAAAGCCAAAGTGTCTTCCATCTCTGATTTCTTCAGCAGCAGCACAGGTTCTATTTGCTGTCATAGCCTGTCCTCCATCTACTTTTACAGCTTTGTCCATTTCTATGAATTTTGTCTGCAACTTCATGCACTGTAACTAAATATAGGCATTCAATATTACCACAGATGTAAAGCCATATTTACAGCATTTAGCTATATCACTTTTTGGAAAACAAATGACTAAAATAAAGGCCTTTGCTATGGTGTTCAGACTCTTATGTCATCACATTAATGCCATTGAAAGATCCATCTTTTATGCCTTGAGCCTCAATGGAATTTCATGGCTGTACTCAGGTGTAATGTTCTGATGAAATGTAAAAGAAAGCGGAAAAAAAAAGCTTTCTGAATTGTTAGCTGTCACATTATACCAATATTTTCATGAATTCCCAAGTTATCAAATTTATAATACTGCAGTAAACCTTTTCTCATTAAATGTGCATTTTCTTTTGTCATAAGGAAAGAAAAAACTTTGGTTATGCTTTTTACAGTAATTTAATTAAGCATTTCCTTTAAGTTCATTTCAGTATCTATCATGGCTCACTAAAGTTGGAATTCAGTACAGAATGGTAGATTAATTGCCTTTTGTCTTAGATGAAATAAGAATCCTAAATATGCAGAGTCATGAAATGTAATTGTGTTCCTCAATTGCTTATTCAATGCTTTGGAAACGTGAATCAAGAAATATTGAAGAAGAGGGCCAAAGGTTGTTAAATGTAGCGACTAACACAGATTTTGAACTTTACTTAATGAACCGAGTGTTTATTACTATGAAATAAATGCACCATTTAGAGAATTATGGTGGAAATGTAAAACATTAAAACTCTAATTAATTTTGGTCAGAAGCATGCAACGCACTCATTTTTCCTAAAACATTTCCTAGATTTTCTCTTATTGAGATAAATTCATTCCTTTCATGTGGTAGTGCTATCTTTTTTTGTTAAAAATGTGTGCTTCAGTGATGTTTAGAGTGATGTCTTTCATCTGCCGACGACTATAAGCAGCACTTCTTGATTGTACCTTACAGAAGCATTTTTATATAGCTCAGTTGTGCCTACTTTTCTATTTGATGTTGTTAATCATTTTGGATACAATGTTCAGACCTCTTCATAAAAGGCTATCTATAGCTAAACTTATTTGTGAAAACAGTTAAAATATGAAAAAAAATCTTCAGCCATCATTTAATAACTACCAATATACATATATAGCCTAACAATTGGGCAGTTAAAAGTAGCCAGTTGTTTTATTTGCGTGTATGGTTTTTTGTTTGTTTCGTTGGTTTGGTTTTAATTAAACAGTACTTAGGAATCAGATTGTTTAAAGGAGGCATTAATTCCTTATTGTTGGTCTGAGCGCCTTTTCTCGTAGCTATTTTAAGAAGAAGCCATTTATTTCCTTGTATCAAGAATACAAACGTGAAGTTTTGCTGCTTAGAAATTAGTAAATATGTAGTGTAAATAAGGTGGGAGTATAACCATGAATCTTTGATATAGTCTTGATTTTATTACAATATGCATTTCTAGGCTATGCAATATTATTCTGTAGTAGTATTATGAGTATAAATAAAGTGAAACTTCCCATTTTAATTTATAATTCATAAAAATAATGATTACATTTTCACGTAAGTAGAAAATGCTGTTGTGGTTTCCATATATATATATATACACACATATATATATATATATACACACATATATGTATATATATGTAAATGTTTATATATGCACAGAGGTAAGTATTATAATTAAGTATCTTAATCAGGACAGTGTCAGACTTGAAGGCTTAACCCAAGTGTGCAGTCTCAGACCAGTGTGGAGTTAAGGAGGCCGGTCCTCTACAGATTTATTAGATCCCATTAAAGTTGCTTTTCATCTCTTTCTTAGTTGATATTTCAACGTTGTGATATCTAAGCATTTATAGATACAGTCTAAAGTTTATAAACCTAAAACTTAAGCACTCAAATTGTTAAAAAGGAAACATTTTCCTCTACTTTCTTCAAGGAGATTCAGCTGAATTTGTAAAACAATGGTTGGGTTTCAAGCACCACCTGCCCTGAAGAGCATCCCAACTGTAGTGGCAGTCAGCCAAAAGGGCCACTCAGTGGAATGGTTGCCTCCTAAAAACGAGAGAAACAGATGGAGGATTAGAAATCTGGCATGATATTCCACTTCTGTACTAAGCGTTAAATGAAATTTGACTGTAAGGGCTCTTGCGATGGTACATTTATCTGTATAATCAGAATTAGAAACCAGGAAATAGAAAATACAGAACACTGACAAACATTTCAAAAAGACTTAAAGTTCCTCTATGAGTGCAAGTTGAAGGAAAGAACTTGTGATAAACATGCAGCTGCTTGTTACTTCTTAAGAGGAGCTTTAGTGTAAAACTGTAGCAGTTCTCCTGGCCTTGCATTGCCACCTAGAGCACGGTGCCACGTACTGCATCGCTGGAGAAAACCTCCAACAGTTAAACGTTGCTCTTTTTAGTGAACAAAATGGGGCGGAGGGCTGCTTCCAGTTAATTGGTGTCATGTTTACTTACATTATAATGGTTAGTTCATTCATTTTTTAATGTACCAGCTCAGCAGATATTTTTGTTGAAGGAATTTGGTGACCTTTGACAGTAAGAACTAATGGAGATGCGCATTAAAAGGTACGGCTGTCAGCCTGCCAGTGGTCCCGGAGGGGGCATTTTCTTGATGGCTGCTTCAGAATACTTCATGAAGCAAATGTCAAACTTGTCAAGGCTGTCACTATGAAAATGATCCATGTAGCAAGGGTCTCCTTTTCTTGGGAAACAAACAGCTGCCTTATCAGCGCAGAGCTGTGCTGACAGAAAACTGTCATCTATCGCAAGAAATTTATATTTGCTTCTAATATCCATTGGTAAAGAACTGTTCCAATAGTACTCTCTATTTTTGCACCTCTCTTCATTATAAAGGTTGTCAGTGATACATTTGAAGAAGATAGCATAGGCTTTGGAAGAAAAATAACTTTTACATTTTAGTGTGAGATGCTTACCTTTTGCCGATGGAACAGAGACTGACTGAATTCCCCATTTTCAGCCCTGAAACTCCTTTTGCTCCAAATTTGGACAGTGAAATTGGAAAACTAGACTTTAACATACAAAAAGTAAAGTTCTTGTAGTTTCCAAAGTACTTTGTCCTGATACATTTTTGAAGACTGTTAAAAGTATTTTTACCTACTTTCTACTGGTATGTTGCTAGCTAGAATCTTTGAGGCAGGAGATGAAATACCAGCTATACACCCTCACTGGAGCTTAGTAGATTGGTCATATTACAGCTCTTTTGGGTTAAGATACGATGAAAATTGAAAGTATGATATCAGGATTTGGTGTTACATGTTTTTCAGGTGGTATTTCTACACTATGTGATAGTGTAGAGATCTCGTCATTCCTCATTATAGTAGAATATTTACGTGTTTCTCATTATTCTGCTGTTTATTTACATCATACTGTCATATATGGCTCTTTATTAAGTTTAGAATAGGGGGTAGAATTTGCCAAGGACACAATGGAAAGTTTATTTTGTTAAGTATACCTTTGTAATGCAACTTGAGAAATTGCAGGTGTGGTGTAATGCAGAAATCTATGAACTGACGCATTTTCTAGCACAGCTGTGATCTGTCCTACATACAGAGTAGTGTCAGATTCCCTGCAGAGTTAAGAATTGTCTAATTCACTGTCATCTTCCAGTTTCATATCATTAACTAATGGAATAAAAAGAAATTCTCCTCATTTTGAATGAAATTGTTTGGAGAGGGAAAAAAGAGAAAGGGACACCTATTTCTAGGCCTTTTCTTTTTTTAATGCCAGAATTTGTCTACAGGGGTATATTCTGGAATAATTATTACAAAATTAACTTTCCACACGGGACCTGTTATTCTCTGCTTGGAATGCCATTTGTAGTTGACCTTAAACATGCTTTCAAAGGGAATGAAGTTATATGACAGTCTCTCTCAACTGTCAGATCAAAATTTCAGAAGTAGGATCTTAAAAGTCAGCTTCTTACCTTTAGTTTTTGGCACTTAGACGTCTACATATCAAAATATTCCTATTAACTTCAGCAAAGTAATTGAATGCTCAATACTTTATTAATAATTCACAGCACTTATTTAGGTGACAGATTATAGGGTCTCAGTTTTAAATTCTTGGCCCTGTTCTGTTACTTGATCCATAAATGCACATCTACCAAGTGTAGACCCAGTAGTTCGAAGGAAAAGATATCCGTAGGACACTTGAAGGCATCTGTAGATCATACAGTGGACCATTTAATCCAATATCTGGTTTCCATCAGGGAAAAGAGGGATACCTGAGGAAAGGATGTAGCAAAAAAGATGATGTGGAAAGTCCATCAATATCATCAGGATGCTGATGAAATGTCCAGTAATCAGTTGCTCAAGCAGCTTCTGAGCTGATATTTCAATTCAAGATCAGGGGTTTAACAGCACTTTATAAAGCCCTTTGTCCTTTTTCTTATCACTGTTGATTTTGTATTATAAATATGAAAGAGTGACAATTTCAGAGCAGTAAACATCATTCATTTCAATATGAAAATAATCTTTGGCCTGTTAAATGCATGTTTTCAGTATGAGTAGTAATACAGTCCTGAGGGATTCACTTCCCTTTGCTCCTCTTAGAAGATCTGTGCTCAGGCATCTTTTAGAGGAGTATTCAAAACTCGCTGTATAATATTCAAGGCTATAGTTGTCTGTAGTCAGAAAAGATATGGAGAGAAGTTTGATTTCTGACATCTGCTAACAAAAGCTACTTTGATCATTGAACATTTAAACATCGAAATGACTGTTCTATCTTTCAGAAATTTTAGGTCAGAAAGCACTAGACAGTAGTGTCATAGGGAGCTGAGAGCAAAATAAATAATAACACAAAATAGAGATGCGAGGCATTAATATAAATAGTGTGAACTGAATTTCTTTGAAACAAACTGGAATTCAGTATTTCATCTGCCATGTAGCCACTGGTAATAACAACGTTACACACTGCCATCATGGACTGGTTTTTAACAGATAACATAAAAAGAAAAGGTTTTCCTTTGCTATCCATCAGAATTAAAAGCATTATAATGATGATAATGATAGGTGGTAATTAGTAAAACAAATATATTAAATGTGTTTAATCTGCAGTCTGTTTGGCATAATTTCTTGATAATTAGGCTATATAGGCTATTTAGCTGAAAATTCAAACATTATTAATGACATTAGAAGCTCTAACCAATTCAGTATTCTGTGTGCAATCATTGGGGTGCCTCTTGGGCTATTTTAAAAAAAAAAAAAAAAAATCATATAAATTTTGCAATGTCAGCAAACTGGAATAATCATGAGCCTTCTCATCTTGGAGTATAATTAATGTGTGCTCTAAATTGCCAGTTCAAATCTTTCCCAAGTATACTGGCAGTGATATTGCACTTCATATAGTATATAGGAGTTAACGTCTCAAAATTTTCTGCTAATTTTTAGTCATTAGTAAGTTTGCCATTCTCAGGCCACTGCTGTCACTTCTTTTTCTGGCAGAAAGCTGCATGAGTGCCAGAACTGGTGGTTCATATTTTCCAGTGTCCCCATCAATCATTTCTGCCATCTCTTTCGTTCTAGCACTGTTGTTCATGTAGTAGCACACAGGTCTGGGAACTGATCTGGCTGAAGACATATCTGACAAAGTAAAAGTTTTATCCCCTTGATAATTCATACTATGAGAAAGACGAATCATCATTACTCTTAGTTTTGCACAGTAGTCACCCATGTTCACAGATACTAAACTCAAATTTCTGTTTCAGTATGTCAGTTTCTGTTCTTGGAAATAGGGATAGGGTAGAAGCGCCTCTACAAAATTAAGATATGTTACATGGAGCATGTTTTAATACAATACTATTCAGAAATATACCCCAGGTTCCAGTATCGGTTGGGAAATTACATATTAGAGAGCAGTGTAGGGGAAAGGGACCTGGGGATCCTGGTGGGCAACAGGATGACCATGAGCCAGCACTGTGCCCTTGTGGCCAGGAAGGCCAATGGCATCCTGGGATGTATTAGAAGTGGGGTGGTTAGTAGATCAAGAGAGGTCCTCCTTCCCCTCTACTCTGCCCTGGTGAGACCCCATCTGGAATATTGTGTCCAGTTCTGGGCCCCTCAGTTCAAGAAGGACAAGGAACTGCTGGAGAGGGTCCAGCGTAGGGCAACCAAGATGATTAAGGGAGTGGAGCACCTCCCTTATGAGGAAAGGCTGAGGGAGCTGGGTCTCTTTAGTTTGGAGAAGAGAAGACTGAGGGGTGACCTTATTAATGTTTATAAATATATAAAGGGTGAGTGCCATGAGGATGGAGCCAGGCTCTTCTCGTTGGCAAACAATGATAGGACAAGGGGCAATGGGATCAAGCTGGAACACAAGAGGTTCCACTTAAATTTGAGAAAAAACTTCTTCTCAGTAAGGGTGACAGAGCACTGGAACAGGCTGCCCAGGGAGGTTGTGGAGTCTCCTTCTCTGGAGACATTCAAGACCCACCTGGACATGTTCCTGTGCAACCTCACTTAGGCGTTCCTGCTCCAGCAGGGGGATTGGACTAGATGATCTTTTGAGGTCCCTTCCAATCCAGAACATACTGTCATACTGTGATACTGTGAATATATCAATATCAAGATATGCATAACATATCAAAATAGCAAAAAGAGACCCGAATTACGTGTGTGGGGGAACCTGCCCACATAAATAAAATCATGCTCTGCTGGTAGATTTTACTTGTTCAAATATGTTTTACCTGGTTGAAGCAACAGCAGATGAACAAAGGAAAGAGCTTGGCACTGCAATGCTTCCCTCTTGTGGGTACTGACAAAGAGCAGATCCTGGACTTGCCATAGCCACTCAGCCATCAAGTTTACACAATGCCAGAAGATTTTGTTACAAAACCTCTTTCATTGAATAAAACCTTTTTGTCCACAAAAAATACTCAGAAAGCAGATGTTCAGTATTTAGCCTAATATCCCTTCACCCTCATATAGTGCTCAGTGAAGGTACAACCACATCTTTTTCTTGTAGCATCTGAAATTTCAGGATGCTCACTCTGTTAGAAGAGGGAGCCCTAAGCAGTATGTCAAGTGTGCTGGGGAAAGAATGATTGGGTAGGGTTTATATTCCCTGTATGAGGGAACACACCTCAAGATGTTGGAATAATGGCAGGTTGTGTGTGAAGAAGGTGGATTAGTTGGCATTGAGGTCAGTAGGGATACAACTTCTGTAGTTAAGGGCTTTCAGGAACATGCAGATTTGCTGTTCTTTTATTAAGAAATCCTTCATGAAAGGACCTGGCAATTTTTCTATAGCAGCCAAAAGCTTCTGTGAGTGGTTTTTTTTATTCAAAGATATTCTTGTCACCTGTAAGCCGTACACCAAGCTTAGTTACATGCTGCTCCGTTGTTGTTTTTCATTCTGCCTTGCCTTTATTTTCTTCAGAAGCTTGACCTTTCTATGTGTACTATACGTTACACTCTGTTGAATATATGCTACAGTTGTAATTTCAATGAGTCAACAATCTTTGGTTTCACACACATGCACAGACATGTTTCCTCACCGTAACTAAAAGAAACACAGGGCTCACTACATGTGAAGAGATGACATTCCAGAAAGATAAGAAAAAAATGCATTTAGCCTTTGGTGGTCAGTCATGTAAATATATCTCAGTGCTTAGCCTATCCCCAGAAGAGGGAGGATTTAGAAGCAGAATGGTTTGGAGTTTATGTTTCTTTAATAGAACAACTAGCTTTTCAATTTTATTTTACTGTTGTGTAACATAATACAAGACCACATTTTTTAAAATGAGATTTTCCATTGCTGTTCTATTTTGTGCTGCCCACATGATCTTCCTGTGTATTTTGTAGCTCTAAATCTTTATTATAGTTATCCTTACAAAACACTCCTTGGTGGTGAAAGGAGGACTAAGAAACAAAAGTTAAAGTTATTTTCATAGAAAAATAAAGGTGCTGTTTTAAAGCATGAAACTGCACTCTGGTTTCCTGGGTCCCACCTAATGTCCCTAACATTTCCTTTCTCTCAAGTGTTACCCTGTGATGTGTTACAGCAGCCAGGACATTTCTTCGCTCCCAAATGTCTATTCATTTGCTCTCCTTTCTGTTTTGGGAACAAGGAAGATTCTCTGTATATTGAATTGGAATGCAGGCAGGAAAACTGGCTGTACTTTGAATGTGTGATAAGGACTGTACATGATGTGATGGGTTGCAAGTTACCTTATAAAATAGTTTTCTCAGTCTTCTGTAGTTTATAGTTTGGAGGTCACAATTTTGTACTGGACACAAAATAGCATCCATTCCTATGGAAAAGGGCATTATGATGTCGCTTCATTTTTCCAGTGAGATCCAGAGGAACCTGTAGTGAATTATGAGCCCAACTCTTGGAGCTGAAGCTGTAGAATATTGTAAGCATGCTGCTGCCTGACATGCTCGTGTTTCCTATTTTAGACCTGACTGATCTTCAGATAACATATGGTGGTACAAGTAATTGGAAAATTGGCAGACCTGTCAAGAAAATATGCTAGATGGGACAAAAATATGATGCTGCAGCACATAAAGTGTCTCTGGAGTTGAATTTATTGTCTTTTATCAAATGGTGAAGTAAACGTATCTGGTCTCAAAAAAATGAAACATTTTTCAATGGCAGATGCTTTTCAAAAGTAATTTTTAGAACAATGATGAAAGTTCTTGCATTTGAAAGTAATTTAGTGGAAACCTCTGGTCAAGAACAAAGGAAAGGTGTGCAATGCTGTCTGCTGCAGACGTTTTAATATCCCATCATCCGTGTATGGTTTTGTAATTTCTTCATGTAACCATCCAGTAAATGGGTCAGTGAAATATTTACTCATCAAATTATTCTTCTACTACAAATGTAGGTGATTAGACTAATATAAAATTTTATTGTTATTATGATTTTTTTTCAATTCTTAAGCAAAATCAAATGCTAGAATTAATGACATTTTTTGCTTATTTTTATGCTTATTGGTCAGGCAAAAGATGACAGAAGTCTGTACAGAATTCTATAACGATGCATAAATAGGAAAAGTGTACTTCTTCAATAAGTTGATGAATACTCAGGTTTTTGTTTTCTTTTACAGGAAGATGAAAATGAAGCTGAGGTAGAAAATCCATCTCAGGAGCTGAATTTGGAACAGAAAAAATCAAAAAAATAGTAGATTGCTGTCTTGTTTGAAATATTTGCAAGTTGTGTAACAGTGATTATAGTTTCTCATTGTAAAATTAACAAAAAAGTTCTCAATAAAGTCATTGAAAATTAAATTCATGCTGCCCTGGGGAATTAATTAAGTAGCTCCTGGTGTTATTCTTGATTGCATTAAAAGCTGAATTATCAGAACTGAGCACCATACCAATAAAATTCTAAAAGCTTTTTGAACAGGGTATAGAAAACTATTCATCACTAATACCATTTGCTAAGCAAACAGGTCAATTCTTTTTTTACTCTACAAAGCAGTGTTATCCCTAAAGGATAGTTATAACTCAGACATATTTTGGTATTTCTGAGCAAGAGCTTTGATTCTTAAATGTTAGAAAAGTGTATTCTACTAAATGAGTTCTGAAATTTCTTCTGATCAGTGGTTAAAGTAAATGTTGCCAAGGACTGGGTGGAGGTAAGAATTTTTTGGTGTGCACAATATGTTTTCGTAAGTAATTAGTTTTACATGTTTGTATCTCATGTGATTTTTTAATTGGCTTCATGTTGCATTATCATTTTCTTCCATGTAAAACTTTTCCACCTTCATGTGATGATTTAATGGATGTCAAGCTTTTGTCTTGGTTAGGCCATCCTTCACAGGTCAAATTCCTTCATACTAGTCTTTCTATTCTAACAGAATAAGATAACTTCTTGCTGTGTCATTAGACCTGTAAGTGAGTAGTGAAAATCTAAAATAAAAAACCCTTCTTCCTGTACTCATCATTTTGGTTTCTGATTTACTTCTGCTTTTTAGCCTGTTGAGGTCAGTAAATGGGAAGGTTAGTACCAGAAACTCAGATATAAGTTTATAGCCTGATAGTTTCACAGGTTGCAAGAAGCCAAAAATCTTACTGATTCTGTTTTAAGATTAGAGCAATGCTCACTGAAGTGTCGTGAGTGAAGCTTATCTTGCTCTAGGAGAAATGAATTGTCCTCGATTGAAAAAGTTCACTTTTTCTCCCACTCTTCTATATTTTTACTCTTATTCTATATATTGAGTGTTAAATCAGATTGTAAATAGTATTCATCCTCAATTTTATCCTGTCTGTATAAGTTATAGTTTCAGATATTTTAAAAACAACATGCCTGTGCTTAAGCAATATCTTTTATAAATTCTTTTCTGGTTCATGAGGTTCAAATGTGTGTAGCTCATGGACGAATTTCAATCACAATTACTCTACAGGAGTTTAATAACACTAGATCTCATTTTAACGAATGCAGCTATCATGTAAATTAGCATATAAAATAAATTCAGCATTGGTCCATTTGGTGCCAATCAACCACTGTAGCCACCTCAGAAAGGAGGCGGAATATGATTTTGTCTTTACTGCAGTAGAAGAGACATTTAGGAAAGAGAGAAGCACACATTTACCATGCAGGACCTTATGGGCCATTCTCTGTGCAGTGGTGTGTAGGATCACAGGACAGACTAGAACAAAGTGAATGTTTTTCTTTTTTTTCTGGCTAACCCAGAAAACCAAGGTCAGTTCTCAGAGCTTAGGACTCGTCAAGATCTGAAGGACAAGCAGGCTTGCCATTGGAAAGGGCTGAAAGGCCTCTGAATTTTGAAGGACAGAACAAGCAACTTGTGAGAAAAGGTGAGAGAACGAGGTTTTACACAGGGTTTACACAAAGGCCGGGCAATGGCAGGGGGAGTTACTGGCTGGGATGGATTACAGCCATGCCTTGGCCTCTCTGCCCACTCCTACCCCCAGTGCACTTGGTGTTTGGGTTTGTCCATCCCAATTATCCTGTCTGAAATTAGGAGATAGGGTCTCATTTGTGCAAACTAATCTGTTTCCATTCAGTTCATGGCAGCAGGTTTGTCCTTTTGCTGTGAGTCTGAGCTCTGTGACAGCCTGGAACTTTATGGGTGCATAACATGAGAAAAGTGGTTATTTAGTGTTCAGGTTTTCTATGAAAATACATGGCTCTCAAACACCTGAGTGAGAAAAACAGTTCAGACATTGAAAGATACAGAAGCCTCCATTTAATGCATAAAGCTGATAAGCTTAAAAGGAATATTTCTGTATCTTTCAAAAATTCTTAAAATTAAATGTGAATGTACAATCATATCATACCATATACAAAGTATAATCATATCATATGATATACAAAATGTATCATAAATCATACTTTTGGGTAACTTCTTTTTCAGAAAACCAACATAGGTCACCAGAAGTCTACAGTCAGAAACACACAGTTAGAAACCTGTGCCTTGGTTATTTAATTCAAAATTCAAACACCAGAATTGAGAGATTTTCACAGCAAAATATTAATAACCAGCACTGTTATAATAATCAGCTGGGTTTAAGGTGGCAAATGTGACTGAATCAAAATGCAATCCCCTCCAGAAAAATGCGGAAGACCTATGTAATGACTTCTGTTGACATTTTCTTACTAAATAGAGGGTTTTTTTAATGGATTAAGATCAAATAAAGACTATACAAAATAGATGACTTTACTTCCTTTGTGTTGATTGTAATTAAATTAAAATTTGCAGATTAATTGATTTTTTTGTGTGTATTCTTGAGTTTTCAGACTGCCAGCATGAATTTCATTTTCACCATATATTTTTATCTCAGTATCTAGAGGTTTTTTTGGATACAATGCACTGGGTTAAGCAGATGGCTGCAACAGTCCTACATTACATTACATGATGCTTCCGAGTGCTAACTCTTCATCAGAACTAAGTCAAAAAACTGATGCAGAATATTGTGGCTTTTATTAAAGATATGTCCATGCTGCAGTCAAACACAATCCAGCTTGGATGCTGGAAGCATCCTAGCTCCTGTAGGATGAGGCTCAAAGCTTGTCTGAATATGCTCAAAGACTAGTTTAGAGATGGGATGAGCAAGATTTTACACAGCTTTAATTCAACTATTACAGCCATTTTTATGGAGCAATATATAAATAAATATAAATATACACAGACACTCCCATGAATATATACCTGAGCAGCCAGTTATAATATCCTTTGTGTTTTATTCTCTCTCTCTATGCCATTATTTAATGATAAAAATCACGTGCTGCTCTGAAAATCTAGATGGAAAACTATTTGTTTCCCACTCCATCCCTCTCACGCGTGACAATGGCGATGCTCCCCAGTTGGGAATTGCAGTTTTCTGTTTTGCACCAGTGATAGCTATTTCAGGGTGCTTTAGAGGATAATTTTTTTCCCATGCTTTTGGAAAAACTCTGATTTTCCTCAGATTAAAGAAAATTTACTGCTTTTGTGCAGTCTAGGATAGATTACCACGTGTTTTTGGTCAGTCCTCCATGTTTGCTCTTTCTCCCTGTGGAACAGTGGGCTATTGAGAATTTTGTGGACTCCAACACTAGGTTTTCTATTACAGACAATTGCTTCACACTCAGAGAAGAGCAAATTTGTCTATTAATATGATTTTTGTTCTCAGAAAATAGTGTTTGACCTTTCCACTCCCTTCTAGGCACCTGCACCACACCCTCATATGGGGATTGGCAATTTGAGGTGTGGAAGTTCTTGTCAATCACCCGCAGAGTAAGATTTCTCATTTATGAGATTATGGTTTATGTTGTATCATAGGTATATCATAAATATATGTATATAAATGCACATAAATATATGTGCAATATTTTGCTATTAGATGATATATTGGTATATTACCTAATTGTTTTCATGCAGGTATTCTTATTCTGAATGCTACATTCTCACATTGAAGATAGGACTTGAAATGATTGGCATGGGCTGAAAAAGCGAAGCTACTTTTGACACAGGTGCCCTTAATCTCCCATTTGTAGCTCCATAGACATTGAAATAGTTGTGTCTAAAATGTGCAATCATAAGGATCCTGCACAGAAGGAAATATATCTTGGTATTTTAATACTAGTATATGTGTAACTTCTCACTGGTTAAATGAAAATCCACAGTATTTTGTTAATGATGCATTGAAATATATTGCTACACTGGACATATTCTAGTACATTGAAATATATTGCTACACTGGTGCTCATTTATGGTTTTTATGCTGAACAGCACTAGTTGTAGAACATTATATGCATGAAATGTGACATACAGCAGCTAATCCTAACACAACATTCATTTTCTGCTCATTAGAAAGCATTTGTATACCTTTAAGAAAATTATTTAAACATGGTTGTTCCTTTCAAGTGCTTCAGTATTTGCACAGTCAGAATTTTTAAAGTGGAAAAAAAATGCTGGTAGAGAAGTATATCACTTCAGTGCTTCTTGTTATTGCATTCCCATAAGCCGTCTGCCTCTTGGTTGGTTGCTCTGCATCACACAACAGAAACTAACTCTCCCTGACATTAGGCTGGATAGGCTTTAGTCTGTGAAAAGTGAAGGTTGATTAGAAACTGACTCTATTTCACATGACCTAAAGAAAACAATTTTTACATAGCAATGAGTAAACGACTTCTATCACCTATCTAAGGCTATAGTGTGAACTCATAGCAGGTAATAAATGTTTCCCCACGGTGAATTCAATGTGGATTCTGCAGTGATGTTATCTGGAGAAGGAAGTAGAATGCTGAAGGCAACAGCATGAAAATGCATGCAGCTATGGCATAATTCTGATTTGTTTTGGAAGAACTATTAATTTCCTTGTTACAAAGCCAAGTAAGAGCAACCCTTTAAAACTGTTGAACCATGAAAGCCATTTCCTTAAGGGTTTTAAATTTGGGAACAGACTCATGAAATTTATAGCTTTGATGAGATATTCTTTGCCTGCAGTCAGAATGAGAGCCAGATCATTGGTTTCCCAGCATGACACCTATGTATTCTTGTGTGCACTAGATATCATTAGGCTCATAATAACACAGCTATCATCACATTAACGTCTGAAAGGTTCAGTTTTGATGCTTGGTTTAAGTCTCTCATTTATACCTACAGCATATTAAGCAGCTGAATAAAAACAAAAGCTATACCATACCTATGTTGTGCTATTGTTCTGCACTTTAACCAAAAATACAGTAATTTTCTGCCTGATCAAATTTTTATTTTTTTTTTTTTCTTGCCAAGTCATGTTGTTTTGAAAGAGCTGCAATGATGAACTAATAGTATATCATGAATGCCGTAGCAGGTAATGGTACAGTGAGACCATTTTTTTTCTGGTTCATGCAAGTAAGGGCAGTAGTGAACATTGTATACATATTGCTCCAATAATTGTGTAATATATTATTGAAAGTTTATGTACTATGGCTGCCATCTTATGGTAGAAGAGTAGTATATCAGAACAAGCCAAGAGCACCTCATTGCCTGTGTTAATTCAAGTAAAGCAGTGCAGGCTGTAGCATTCTAGCAAGCAATTAGAAGTCTCACAAAGAAGGAAATACAACTGAACGCAGTTAATGTCACTACTCTGCTACATACTTCTGCCAGTTTCTATTGGAAGAATAAAGTATATCCCTTTACAGCATAAAGTTGCCAACAGGTTTTACAGTGAATATGTTATCATTTGTACCAAGTGAAATTTGCAGAGAGAGATACTAAGACAAATGAGTTTTTATTCTGCCATGTGACTGAACAGGTGGATAGAGTTTGAGAGAAACATCCTAATTTTTCCTAGATCAGTGGCAGAGCTTTCTTTTCTGTATATGAGAGGTGGTACCTGTAGGTGTTCTGGCTAGAGGTAGTCAGAAAGTTGGGGCTGTGACATAAATCGAGTCAAAACCAACCAATTACAATGATGTGGAAAGAAAAAAAGACACAGAGACAACTTCAGTCATCAGTAAGTTGTGAAGGTTTTAAATGCTACCTGAGAAAATATTGAGCAAGTGCTAAAACCTTTGTGGAATAAGAAAGACTAATTAGCTGCTGAGATGAGATTTATAAAAGCTAGCACGTAACAGTAGTGTAACCCACAAGAAAGACTTCAGGATGTTTTTGTTTTAATTGTTGGAATACAATTTTTTAGGATGTTTTTTTCAATCACTAATATCTGAATTTTTTTTTACTCAACCTTAAACATTATTTTTAAGGTCTTGCTATGAAAGATATGTTATGAAATAACCTTTTTTTCTTAAATATTATAATAATTAGTTGCATTTTTAAATGTCTTTATATCTTCAGACATCAACCGCTCTTTCAAATGTTAGCTGCAGTATTATGAGATGTTTTTTCTCTAAAAGAAATGCAATATTCCTTCTCAATAACAAACATCAAGCCAAGCACTTAGGTGGAAAATGCCTCTTTTGTTCCCTTAAAGTTTCCTGCTGCAATTCCAGGTACAGTGCAGACAATACATGACATTACTAAGTCCACTCTTTAACCTGCGTTGTTTGTGTTATGGAATTGTCTTTAATTGTTAAACACTTGCTTATCTAAATCTCAGTATGTATTTTAAGAATATTCTTTCACTGTGAAGTCATATTGTTGATTCACATCTTTAGCATTTGGAGTCAAAACAAAACTGAGACTACCTTTTCTTCCTTGTGGATAAAAACTTTAGACCATCCAGGAGAACTGTCACCTTTCAGAGATGTCAGCGTGATGGGACCCAATAGGGTGAGGCTCCTGCCAGCAGTTGGATGGGGGGACAGAGAAAAAAATCCAAAATATACCCTAGAGATTTGTTTCCATTACAGATGCCAACAGCCTGGAAAACCAGACTGAAGAAGAAGTATAGTTTGGATCATGTTTTTTAGCACATCCCTAGATAGTCTTCTACAACTGCTACCTCGCTGTCATTTATTCTGTGTTGAGCAGATCCGTAGTGTTTGAATGTTTGCCTTTGGAGTCATCTGGGACCATGAAGGAAAACAAATGAATGTATCTCAGGCACAATGTTTTAGAAGTGGAAAAATGCACCAATTTTCTAATGTTTATAGTTAATTTAGAAAAAGTAGACTCTTGTTTCTACCATATATGGCAAAAAATAGAAGAATAATGGTTGACATGCATCAAGGTTCTGCCTGTAGTTTCAACAGGAAAATCAGATACACCATTAACAAGTTGCACGTACAAGTATTTCAGTATATCTGTTACACTCTAGGCATTCAGTTCAGTGAATAGAAGAAGAGCGTTTTTCAAATTTAAAGTACATACCATTCATTAAGTACATGTAATCAGAGAAGTATGGATCTCTAACACCACTGCAACTTTGTTATTTTTGAAATCTCACAGGAACAAATCAGAAAGACCAAACATTCATTATACTGGTAGAAATAACATGCATCTCCAGTATAAGTTGGGGAATTACTTATTAGAGAGCAGCATAGGGGAAAGGGAGCTGGGCGTCCTGGTGGACAGCAGGATGACAACGAGCCAGCACTGTGCCCTTGTGGCCAGGAAGGCCAATGGCATCCTAGGGTGTAGTAGAAACAGAGTGGTTAGTAGGTGGAGAGAGGTTCTCCTTCCCCTCTACTCTGCCCTGGTGAGACCACATCTGGAATATTGTGTCCAGTTCTGGGCCCCTCAGCTCAAGAAGGACAGGGAACTGCTGGAGAGGGTCCAGTGCAGGGCAACAAAGATGATGAAGGGAGTGGAGCATCTCCCTTTTGAGGAAAGGCTGAGGGAGCTGGGTCTCTTTAGCTTGGAGGAGACTGAGGGGTGACCTCATTAATGTTTACAAATATATAAAGGGTGAGTGTCACGAGGATGGAGCCAGGCTCTTCTTGGTGACAACCAATGATATGACAAGGGGTAATGGGTTCAAACTGGAACACAAGAGGTTCCACTTAAATTTGAGAAGAATCTTCTTCTCCGTAAGGATAACAGAGCACTGGAACAGGCGGCCCAGGAGGGTTGTGGAGTCTCCTACTCTGGAGACATTCAAGACCCACCTGGACATGTTCCTGTGTAACCTCATCTGGGTGTTCCTGCTCCAGCAGGGGGATTGGACTAGGTGATCTTTCGATGTCCCTTCCAATCCCAAACATTCTGTGACTCCGATGATCACGGCCCCTAAAAATGGAACAGTCATTTTGCCATATTTGTCCAAGCTGGCAGTGAAGAGTTAGAGAAACGCAGCAATTAAGCAGCAGGTTTGGGATCAGTGTCTTTGAGCGTGTACCATTACATTTCAAAAATGTTGATTTTTAAGTAAACTTATTTTCTCATCAGGAGCATAGTTCCATCAGAAGTCAAATTAATACAACATTTGTGAATTATATTTCACTTATGAATTTTATTTCAGTTGCTTTTAAGAGAACTGTTTCATCTATGGCACCAGGAAACAAATCTGACCTTTACTTTCCTCTTTTACAATGAATTCTAATTTTAGATTACAGCCCTGTCTCATGTATATCCCCTAATACCTGACATACAAACCTTTTGAAGATGATCAGCTGCTTTTCCAACTCTAGATATCATTTAAATATAGTAGTATATGTATGTACACATATATAAAAGTCTGGTTTATATTTCTTTTGATTATATAGATATATAGGTTATTTAGTCTCCATCCTTAGAAGATAAAGCCTGAGCAACCTGGTCTGATTTCAAGCTGGCCCTTCTTTGAGCAGGAGGCTTGATTAAGACCTCCCGAGCTGCTTTCCCATCTGAATTCTATGATTCTGTGATAATTACTTCATGTTTATATACTTACCAGCTTGCATGTGCAAATAGAAAGGGTAATAAGCCACTTAGCTTATAAACTCCAGGTGTGTCTGTTTTCCCTCGGAGAGTGTGAGGGAAATGTCACTTTCTAGTGCATGACCCTGAGCTTTACTCTGCAGCCAGATTCCCAGCTTGGAGCAGAATCCAGACATTGCCCGGGGCTCTGGGGGTCCAGGTGAGCTCCTGGTGCTCAGACCAGTGCTGCCTTGTAAAATAAGAAACATAGTGCAACTGTTTGGCCTCTAAAAATTAATAGCAGGTCTTAGTACTCACTCTCAGAGTGCATCAATAATTTGAGCATATTGATTTATTGTTTATCCCTTCAGAAATATTTGATAATGGAAATAGAACTGAGGTGTTTGTTTGGAAGGTTTTAAAAATAGTTTTATTTTCCTCTCCTTAAATTTTCAACAACTCAAAGATATACATACTTAGGTGATGCTTGTGGAGCTCATGCTGGCACAGTTAAAAGACACTAAGCTGTGGCAGTGACAAGGAGCTTCAGGAACTTTTTCCATTCCTTTGTGCACAAGTCCCACTCTACTGACCACCAGTTCTGTATCTTTGGAAAGTGACTGACATCTGAACTTTATCACAAACCACACAAGCTTAAACTTGCAAGATGATATGGTACATGATATTTCTAAAAATAGTGGCAGTCTCCTAGATATACCTTGGAAGGGTTCAATATTTTTGAGCTTATAACCAGTTTGCAAGAGAACACTGATATATTGATATTTTTTCTTTTATTCTTGTCGTTTGACTTTTATCAATATAATTATTTTTTGCATATCTTTATTTTATATCTCACCATAGATGAAAAGTTTGATAAATACGAGGGGGGAAAAAAAGAGTTACAGGTAGAAAGTAATTTTTAAGTCGATGTTTTAATCTGTTACGTAGCATTGACTATAACATTTCCCTTGCCTACTCTTTCTTCAGAAAGGTGGATGTAAGCTATTTTTCTGGAAGGACCTGCCTGACTCACCCTGCTGACAGAAATCCTGTGCAAAGGCCCAGTAGAAACTGCCAGTTACAGAGCTGGTTTAGTAGCTGTCACTGTTCAGTGTTTCTGTAGACATTCCTGGTCAGTGTTTCTTTACATCTATGTAAGCCAAAAGTTTTTGTTAGGAATGCAGTCATCCCAAAGTGTAATGTACAGTGTTGCTGCCTTAGGGTATGTCTTGCGTAGTCTCCTTTTAAACAAAGATGTGTTCATCTTTTGATGATCATTCATTAGAGAGTTCATCTTAATAAAGCTTAAGGGTTTAGTGTTTATGAAAGAAGTGTGGTATAAGGTGGTGATTCTTCAGTGAAGCAGTAACCTCAGGAGCTCCAATTCAGCAGAGGTTTCTTGACATCTTTCCCTTATGTCAAGTCAATTGAGACTAAAAACATTGCAAATGTCACATATGGAGGGCTGTTCAAGCCAGAAGTGATGCTTATTTACAAGCCTTTGCTGGCTGGCTTATCTTTGAAGCACTATTGATTACCTCATGAGGAGGCGGCTGTATATTCTTTCCCGTCTGCCAGCGCAAGGTAAGTTATGTGGGCGCAGGTAATGGAAGCAGTGAATTTGGGGAAAAGAGATCTATGGGTGAAGTAAAGTACAATGGACATTTTGATGTCAGGAAAGGTGCTGTGATAAAAACGAAGGGAGCAATCAAAACCACAAAGAACTCATTTGAGTTAACCTGTGATAGTATGGCAAGAAGCAGAGCCATTCATATGACAGATTATTACACAAGCTGTCTTGTTTTGTCCTACTAAATTATTCTACACCCATGTCTTTTGAAAAAAGCTGATTTTCTATGATATTGCAAGTACATCACCATGGCAGAAGGGTTCTAAGGAACTGTGGGTTGTATGTCTTCTTGCAGGCTTTGCCTAGCAAACCACTGCTTTAACACAACCTGCAGGGCAACAACATCATTAGGAAACACAGGCATCCTGGCCCCTCCTCCCGTTCACCTCTCTTAGAATGAAAATATCATGTTAGTGAGTAATTTTCCCTACCCTAACAACCATAAACATGTAGACCCTCTTCCATGGTACAGCTTTCAACCCTGGTTCATCAACCATGACTGAAACCACACGCTGGCTCCTGCTATACAGTTAGCAGTAAAATGTTCACACTATAGGGTTGCGTTAAGCATGCTAAAGCAAGTGGGGAGAGGGCAGGGCATCGCTGGAGTCCCCTCAGCCCCCTCTACTTCCCATCTGCTCCAGATGGGTCTGTTCCTGACAGGGCCCACTGGTTCTTCTGAAGGCAAATATTGGTTTCACCATCACTCTGGAGAACAGTGAGGTGACAGTTGTGGACAACACTTTTCAGCCCGTTAATTTATTATTTTTAAGTAACAGTGTTCAGATTAACCACATTCGTTCTGTTTCAGCAGAGACAGCATTCATTCCCTAAATACTTTACATATTTGAGGAAATCAATTGTATCTATAGATCTAGTCAAAACACCATGTATAGTCATAAAGTCTTTATACGATGACAGCCTGTTCTTTAGATCAGTGCAGTGTTAGTGACACTGTTCTGCTCGTGCTTCTGAACCTAAATCTGCAAAGCCTTTTCTGAGGTGGACTCCTCTGAAGCAGAAACAAACCTTGCTTTCATTTCTGCCAGATTGAAAGTGGATTGCTCACAAGCATCTTACAAAGGATTAAGATGGAATGATGAATCATTTCCTCTGATTCACTGTAACGTATGTGCACACATAGAAACACACACAAATATGTGTGTATGTGACCATTTGCTTGATGTTTACTTGACCGTGTGCCACAAGAAATACTATTTTGTGTTAAAGTATATTACAGAGTTATTTATTTTATGGTATGAGCTGGAATTTAAATTTCCACTTAAAAACTTAAAACCAGTTTATTATGATAGTTTTCATCATGAGGAAACAGGATCTTGAGGAAAAGTCTCACCATTCCGCTTTTATAGAGATGCTAATATAGTTTTCTCATAGCGATAAAAACTAGCATAGTTCATGATGTTCTATCCAACAAGTATTCCCATTAAAAATATTTTAGAATGTGGTCAAATTACATTTATGTCATAAAATGAAGTTGCACTATGATAGAACTCTAATCAAATTACAATTATTTCCATTTGGCATAAAAAGAATTACAAACTCTTACTGTTTATCAACTTAACTTTGCTAATTGAAGGAAATGGTTTGTATGCAAAGCAAATTTGTATTTTGAAATCAACTTTTTCAAGATTGTTGCAAGGTAGAGGGTAATGGCGGTTCAAGGGCTGCAGAATGATTCTTCTGCATTTAAAGACTAGTGCTTTCATTTCTTGTGTAAGACATAATTCAACCTGTTGATTCAACTTATATTTATAGCAAAGCAAGTGAATAAGAAACCTGACAAAAATTTAATTTTGCATGCTAATTATACAGAGTAAGCAGAGAGATGCATATGACTAAGGGCAGAACATACTGTCTTTCTGGCAAATGTACATGTTTTTATTACACCTGTCTGTAGGCACTCTGTAGAATAGTAGGACCACAGTAATAAGAAATTACATGAAGTTGTTTGCCTCATATTACAAATATCCAGTTTATTTAGAACATTATTTCACAGTGTGAAATACAAAGATGTGAGAATTTTGTTTGCTTACAATGCTGGGAAAACAGTGTGTGTTTCTTAATGCCTTTCTGATTTTTTTTTTTAAGTTCTCATCTAAAAAAATCACTTGAAGCTTCTATTTTGGCATTAGACATTTCTTAATTTTGCCAGTCACTACACAAAAGAATTTTCATTCCCATGTGAAAGAATTCAGCAGAGACTGATTTTAAAAGCATTAAGTGTTATAACAAAATATTTTGATTTCCATACTGCCACTATTTATCCCAGCAGGAAAGCTCTTATTTCTGAATTCTCCATGGAACTAACTCTTGTACTTGCTAATTACTGTACCACTTCCCTGAAGCTTTTCTACAATAAGGTCTAAGTTTCTGGTAGAGAGCTTGACTATAAAGGAAAGCTCAAATAAAGGACATTTTCCTCTAAAAACTGGTAAATTATAGTCCACATTCCCATAACACCTCTTATCCTGTAAATATGTACACATGTACACAACTGTAATTATACCTGAAATTGCAATAGTAGTGACACATTTTAGTGATGCCCATTTACTTACTTACTGCTTGGATGTTTTTTTAATGATGTAGCATGAAGAGCCACAGTAGTGGCATATACAAAGTGTGTAGCTAGATCTTGTATATGAAATTATGGCAACATCTGTTTGGATTCGAATACATGCCAGGGCAATATACTTTTATATCAGTAACATATAACAAATCCAAACAAGTTTCTCACATTCATAAATGTAAACTGTGAAGATGATTAATGATTAATTTCTGAAGGCTTTTGCATAAGATCCTCTGTTTAATATATAATATTAAATTATTTGCATAATGGAGATATTGCATTGTGCCTTATACCCCAAGTTCCTTTATACTGGATACTACAAAAGTCACAGATTTTTTTTTATTATTAATGTGGTAAGTATAAGAGGAGATTATGTAAGGTAAGAAGAGACCAAACATGTTAGAAAAATACGGTATAGCACATGAAGTTTAACAATGTGTCCTGGTTTCAGACTGGAGGCACTCTTTAAGTCAACATGTCTAGAGTCAAGACAAGACATGACTGGCTTAATTGACAGTTTAAATTACTACTATGGTAAGTGAAAAAGACTTTGATTATGAATATAAATTTTTACTAAGAGGAAAATAGGATACACGTTCCTATTACAGCAAAAATAAGATTTTGATTCCATGCTGAATGGACTAGTAGGTCTGTATATAAAATGAAAGGCTTAATAAACATGGTTTCATAATCTATCTGTCATTTAAGAGCTCTCTTTTCAATACAGAAATACTGCATGTAAGTGGTGTGTTGTTACAATTGCTGATGAATGTTATTGACATGACACTACACTGCACAGTCCCATTGGCTATTGATCTTTATGTAACCTTTAGGTATATATTTTGTCATATACAGTAAATAATAAAAAGTGTTATTACATCAGCTTTCAGATCCATCTCCAAAATTTTGTCTATATTATTATGTGTGTTTTACATAAAATATAAATATTTGGAGCTTTTTTCCTGTATCTTCTCAAAGGTTGGAAAGACCAGTTTGATCTGCCCTTAATGATTGATAGTAGGAGAAATCTGATGAGCTTTGCATCTGGAATACTACCATATTAAATAACAATATATCATGTTTGAGTGATTATGAGAATTGTACTGGTAGGTAAAAAATAAATATTCTCTCCATCGTTTAATCTTGGCAATAAATTATTCTTTATTGAAAAGTAAATAGAATTTTACTACTTAATTCCTCCTGTGACTAGAACATTGCCATCACCTTTTTGCATGTTTCACTGATCTTTAAATGATACACGATATTAATGAGTTTAAGGGTTATTTTCAAGGAGAGTTTTTTGTATGTACTGCCTATCTGTTGCTTAACAAGTAAGTATTTTCTACTTTGAAGGCTGGACTTACTGTACCTTTTTCCTTTGGCTCCTCCACTGCTAATGTGGTCAAAAAGGTGGTAATGTATAATTTCAGGAACAACCAAAGAAATATTTTTCAAGTAGGCTTCCTTCTTGGGCTCTGGCCATCTTGCATACAAACTGCTGAATTGTGAAGTTACTTTTTGATGTGTGTTGACATGGACATCTTTCAGGGTAGTCATATCAAGTCTCTCCTTTGCTTCTGACATTGCACTGACCCATGGCGATTTTTTTCATCCAGCCTTTGTAATTTTGAATTGGTTTGTTTGGTACTGTTTAAGCTGGCTTAGACCCTGCTTGCTACAGTGTTTCAGACTGGCTTTGAGGAAGTGATGCTTATGTATCAAATAGATAAATGCTTTAATAAAAGCCTAAAATAGGCTGTACTTTCATCCTCAGTTATTTCCAGGACTCCCCAGAGTTCCTGGTTTTGGTTTTAATTCACTTTATTCTTAGGAGCCTTCATTGGATAACATCTAATTCACGATGCAATACATTGTACCATATGCTGACAGTTATTTATAGGTATAGATTGGTTCCTTTTCTTCCCTCAGGGAATAAGTTGTAAGACATTCACTCATAGATATTTTGAGGCACACTGTTAACACAATTTGTTTCACTTGGTATCTTTTTTATCCAGCTCCTGGGTATGATTGTAGGTACAGATAAATTAAATTCCTCCCCTCAAATATACAACAAATTGTTATTTTTCCATAGACACTATGCGTGTTTAAGCATGTGGCTCATCTTACTTACATTAATTTAACATATTAGGCTTTGTTTGATAATGAAACCCCCAAAGAGGTTCCTAATGCCTGAGGACATGACTAGCACCCAGAAGAAATGTATTTAGGTGATGTTTAGAGAGTTTTACCATTTGCAGGCTCCAAGACCTTGGGGGATTTAAATGCTAAGGTTAAATAGGCAGCTAGTTAACTTAATTGCATTTAAAAAATTATATTAGTTTTTACAGGGCATTGATTTTACACATCATGTGAATCATCTGAGGAGTCCAATTTAACTGATCATTTGTGCAGCTTTTCCTAGACTGAAGTCTTTTGAGATAACACACCTAGAAGTAAGGAAAGCTGTGTTTCCAGATCACGGTGGCACAAAGGGGTGAGGGATTACTGTGAGCAGCCCTGCCAAGATCATTTAAACAGCATGAAAACCGCTGATAAACACTGCAGAAAAGAACCTGAAGTCCCCAGTTCACGGAGGCCTGCTTGTCCAGATAGGCTTGAACGGCTGCCAGTGGGTGAATCAGATGTCACTTGGGTTTACGCTAGAGGAGACAATCTGTTCCAGCAGTGCCAGAGCCTGAAAAGAGGAGATGAATCAACGGGAAGAGACTCCATACACAATGTCCTTTTCGTGTTACCAGGAAAACCAGTTTTATGCCAAATTACTCTGGGATCAGGCTTGTGCCATTTACCTTATTGGAAAGCAATAGCTCCCCTTTATCAGTCACTACAGTACTCATTTTCATTCCCATCTTTGCACTAAAGAAAGGGATATGGTTTCTTTGAGAATAGTGTTGAATTGGGTTTCATTCTGTGAGACCATGCAACTGTTGATAAATAATTCTGTTTGCCGACATTTAAATCACTGCTGTTTTCATGATAAGGAATATTTAGGTTTTCTTTTGAATTAGATGAATTTTTATGGGTTGCAGGTTCCTTTCTACCCCTGGGACACTCTCTGCCCCACTTAGAAAAATGCCAAATTAAATGAGAGCAAAATAATCTCATTTTCAAGCTTTATTCCTCCCTCAGAGATGCAGACATGCACTTGCAACACACACACACACATTCATACCGAATGGGTTTTTTTGGTCATTTGAAGGGCTGTAAATGGCTTGAATTATTTAAAATGGCCACTGAGCGACCAAGTAAGTTTTTATATTCAACAGTGGACCTTAACTGTGTTCTCACCTTGGCTCTAGCAGTCCGTCTTTTCTGTTCAGCTTTGGTTTAGGTGGTTTTCAGGACTCTGAACTTTATACATTAGTTTTCTCCAAAACTGACCTTTAAATAATGACCACTTTCTCTCAAACGTTTTGAAAGTGTTTTGTGTCAGATGCAGACATAAAAGAAGGACTTTGAATAATCCTTCCTGTCAGTCAGTGAAAAGCCATTCCTAGGTTTAACTTTCGGAGGGGACAGATTATTGCTGAGTGATAAATTTATACTTGATATTAACCAAGTAGTGTTTGTAGGGGAGCAGCTAGAATGGCAGTTCCTGAATAGGCAGACATGACACAGCAATAATTTATTGGCTCATTGTAGTGCTCTCTTATCCATTCCAATTGCCCATCATTCTAAATTTACTAATCAGGAAAATTGCTATTCAAGGCAGAAATTAATGGTTTGTAGAAGAAAGAAAAGCTGAATTTATATTTAGGATTAAGCCTTTTAGATCTTTTGCAAAATACTTTTTTCCATTTTACATTATGATCACTTTTGTGGTATCTTCATATCTTGCCACTCTTTTAGTAATTGTTCACTTTCCATGCAGCACTTCTCAAATGTGTCACAAGTGTCCTCTCTCCTATCTTTTCCATGCATATTTTGTGTCTATTGCTGATTCAAGCCATAAACATTTCAAAAGCTGTAAGTTAAAAAAAAAATCAATGATGACATATATGCAGTGTTCATAATATATGAAGACAGCAGTCTGAAATGGCCATTTGAAAGTTCTGGAAAATTAATCACCATAATATTTATTATAGAACTGTCTCCTTTATCAATGTAATTATTATTGTTATTGATATTACTATAGGCATTCTACTATTGTAGCCTTGTTGCTTATTAGATGGGAGCGCATTTCATGAGAACACAAAGTTTCTACAGTTTTTTTTTGCCAAGAGTGTTAAATACTGAGAAATACTTGGTCTTAGTTCCACAGAGATGTTCCTGTGTCACCCTAATCATTTTTTTGAACCACCAGTTGTATTCTCTCCTTTGGGCAGGGGCAGAAGAGCTTTTCTCTGGCATTGAGCCATGGCTACCTTCTGCTGCCCTGGACATGAAGGGGGAGACTTCAGCACCAAATAGCTGAGCGCAGTGACCACACTGCTTTCTAGCCTGTAGGCACAAGTGTGTAAAGCAACAGAAAACACGCTCCTTATGGCCTCCAGCCCTGAAGTGTCTGAAACACATAGGTGACATACAGGAGATGGTGGCAAAACAGAGCCAGAGCAGTAATTGCACACTGTTTCTGGTTGCAGTCCTTTGGTGTCATGCTCGTGTCTCCAAATGCTGCCATGAATAACTGAATCTCAGTGTTGCATCTTCACTTGGTCATCCTGTTTTAGGCAACTATGACTTTGGAACCTCTGAGTAAAGGGGTGTTGTGGGCATGTTAAAAATTAATATTCTTTTGTTCCCTCAGATTTTTGTTTGTTTGGTTTGCTTTGTTCGTTTTGTTTTGTTTTGCTTTGTTTTTAATTTTGTTAAAAGCAAGCTGCCAGGGACTATACCAGAGTTCAGAATTCAATAACCATTGATTTTATGCTTCCAAATAGGCTTCATAGTTCTGATGTGATTTCACAGTGCAGGTAGTGAGAGCTGTCCATTGCGCAGGCCCAAAGGGCAATTCCGTCACAACTGTCTCTCTGAGTTCTGTGTGCTCTGTCTTTTACCATGTGGGTGCTGAACATACTCAGCTGTACAGAGCTCTACTAGCTAGAGCTCTACTTAGTTGGGAATTTGTAGTAATTATGGTAACAACAGTAGTGTGGATTTTATTGTTCTGTTGGGGAGGAACCAACCTGATTGCCAGCTCTATAAGTTTCATCTGGATTTCCTCCAGCATGCTTTTTGTTGCCAGCCGTGAAGACTGTGCAGCTCCAGTTCTGCCCTGACCTGTTTCCTAAAGGTTATATCTGAGAGACAGTCATGTAAAGCTAATTAAGCTGTCCTCAGAACTGTGACCCTGAAGGTGGGGGACAGTTTCTAAGTCTCAGGAGCACAAGGAAAGTTTCTGAGTGTGACAAAGAAAATTTACAACCTATTTGGACTTGATAACTAGAAATATTTATGACTGTAATCAAAGAATTACTGTGGATCTAAAGCCTCACACTGTTTATCAGTCAGTTTTGGAAGTTTACATAGGAAGAAGTATCCACTAACGAAATTTTGACCCACAGAAATGTAAGTGCTGACGTTCTGGTGACATTTTGTGCATGTCAATGCATTCAGCTGTTAGCAGAGCTGACCAGACATGATTTTCTTTTCATAAAACACTGAGATTGGGTAATCTGTTGTACTTTCTCAATTGGTTGTAATGAGAGACATTTGACTACATTATTGGAAAACTAATATAATTATCAGATGCTGTATTGGAAAATTCATAATGATTTGAAGCTGCTGGCAACATTTAATGAGATTTCCTGTTTTGCTTTCATTCATTCATTCAAGTATGTCCTTTAGCAGTCAGATTGGTAAAGGTTGAGATATTTTGGCATAATAGAGTTTCTTAAATGCAAAATTTTTGTATAGTTGTGACTTTTTGTATCCCAACCCTTGTCTGAACCTGATTATAATGAAGAACATTATTGACTTCTTTTTTGTCATTTTTTTCCATGATGAAGTTCTGCCGTAAAGGGTAAGAAAACTAGATTTTTCCTGACTTAATCTGCAAATGCATTATGAAAGAAAAAAAAAATACTCTATTGGAAGGTTTAAATACTCAGGACATTTTTCTTGAGTAGAAAAAACGGCAAAATTAAACAAACCAAGACCAAACAATGCTTGTTGTGTGCACTCTTATTTTTAGATTCTAAATACAGCTGTGATTATATGATGCTATAAGACAGACTTCAAGACTGTATTTAAACGTAATGGTAACCCAACAACAATAACAAAAAAGATATCCGTCTCTGTTAGAAAAATGACTTGTGAAGAGTAAAAGTTGTCTGTAGTTTTAAGTAAGCTGCATCTTCTTGTGTAACTTTGAAGTAATTATTTTTATGTTGTATAATATGACCCAAATATTGTATTTTTGTCAGCATGTCTAATAGGTTGCTCAATACCCTTGTTCTGTACAGGTCATTGAGCCCATTCATGTTCAATGATATACACTATGAATGTTCATGGGCAGTTTGCTACATCTTTAATAGAAGGTGAAGGAAATGGCAGAAGTTTATTTTTTGACCTTCTAGAAGTGCATTTCCAGCTAGCTTCATCAATGGAAGGAGAAATTCTGGCATAGAAAATGCTTAATTACTGCAGATAAAACTGTGAGAGCTGCCCAGTCATTTCCTGTGATTACCATTATAAAGCAAATTAAGGAACATTTGTTTTAGATAAATTATTGTACAAAGTGAAAGGTCATCACAAGCATTTTCATCTCATTTTTGAGTTCTTGGCTTAGTTTATGGTGCTTTGATGACCTCGTCTCTGCCTTCAGTTCAAAATGCTCTGAGTAAGTAGTTCTGCTCAGGGCTGTTAACTTGAGGCTACATGAAAGAACTCTGAATACTTGATCATAAGTAACGTATACTAAAATTGATGTCAGCAGACATTAACAAAAATTAAAAGTAGACAATTTGCTTCTTAGAAAGTAATAATTTAATATGTGAAATCATAGTGAGAATTAATATGAAGATTAAATGTCTGTCCAGTCAATAAAATTCATATTTTATTGAACAGACAAATATGAAAATAACTCTGAAAGCCTAGTCCGAGATGACCATTAACATTATTAATCCAGAATGAAAATTATTTGTGGTAATTCTGGCCCATTTTGTAACACCAAGTTGCACAAAACCAAGTTCATGAGACCCAGGACAGGCAGTCCAGGCATGATCCAGGTGAGTTTGGTGGAGTCCCAGCATAGAGGTGGTAGAAGCTAGTGGTGGTTATCTGGAGGACGGAGATACTTGTATGCTCTGACTTGTGACTGAACTGATGAGGGAAAGAATTAATTGGGGTGCCTTGGTGCAGTGTGACTGTGAACGAACTGGGATAGCTGTCCACCTCTCGATAACAGCACAGGAAGATGAGTCTGACCTTGTGCAATGAAAGAGGGGAAGGTTCTCCTTCAATGTGCCTTTTCTCTGACAGATCACCAGGCTGTGTCTTCTTGCTCTAAAAATTGCTGACAGAGGAGTGTGGCAAGTGTTCGAAGACATATTAATAAGACATTTGTAGTGTTTGGTATCAGTGTGTACAGAACATAAATGAGATTTAAAATTCAGTGGAAGTACAATGTCAGCTATTCTGGAAGACCACATCGCGTGTTCATGTAGTTGAGTCTGGTAGAATAATACGATGGGAAGAAGTAGAAAATATAAGTCTGTATTTAAGTGTCTTTTAACATGGTGTCTAAGATCCTGCGAAAGAGAAGTTTCTTTCCCATTGTTTCCAGTGTTCCCACCTAATGCACAGCGGGTTGATGGATGGTAGATGGCAGTAATGCTTGTAACTTGCACGTGGGGAGGTAGGAAAAGGTACAGACTGCAGCAGTATACTGCAAATTAGTAGCTGAAAAAGACTGTGAAATGGGCTAACAGTGCAACTCAGTATATAAATGTTGACAGGCATGAGAATTGGATTTTCTTCTTTTAGCTGAGGCAGTCTGTATTGCATGTTCCTTCTAGACAAGCAAGAATCTAGAAAAGAAAGATCAGGTTTTTTCTCTGCAGGCAACAAACTGGAGTAAGAATGTCCATAAAATGTAGTAGCTTTGCCTTAATCTGAAACAAACGCTGGGCAGTGCAAGGACAGCAGCCCATGGTCATTACTGAGTGGGACCTTTGTTCTCAGCTGGAATCTGAATGTATTGTGTTAGGTTCAAAGCAATGATCTCCACTGATCTCTATGACCGTGACCCCAGTTTTCTTTTATTTATAACACCTATGGGAATAGCACACTAACACCATAGTTAGTTTGGGAGTTTAGTTTCATTAGTTTTACATTAAAAACACAGCTAATGATAGTGCTAGGTTTCTTTCTCAGCTTTCCTTCCGAAGAGCCTTCAGGAAATGAAAGTGAGACTGTCATGATTTAAAGGACCAATTTTGCAACTGGTAACACTTATAACATTTGTAAGGAGTGCTGCACCATTGAGGAAGATGGCTAATGGCCAATTCTGTGGCATTGTGGGTCAAAACATCAGCAATCAGTTTTCTTTTTATAGGAAAAGGAGGGTTATGAACAAGGAAACATATACATTAGGAAAGAGAGAACCTGTACTAACATGCTAAACAGCTCTTCAGAGACAGAATGAAAACATTTAGAGCAGCGTTCTTCTAATTAAAATTTCACTGAGGTTCAGAGATCAAATACAGTGCAAAGTTTGTTTTCACCTTATCTTTGTCACATTTGTGCTTGGATGTGTGGTCGGCAGTTCCCAGCATATTACACAGTTTATTTCCAACCTAATTGCAAGGGAGTGACTCTTTAACTAGTTCTTCTGATTTTTACCCCAGGCATACTTTATTAATTATGCCACAGTACATTGCAGGCATTATAAATCTTACTGTGCACATCCCAGTGTCCTTTAAATTGATCTTATGGGCTTTTATGTTGGACTTTTGCCAACTCATTGGTCCAGTTTCAATCTCCAGAGCATTTTTTAATCTAGTCTCATTTTCACCCCTGAATGTGTTGTTAATTTTACAAAATTGATTTAAAAGTCTACTTATCATTGTGCTGTCATGTTTGACAGAGATATTTAACTGTTTGAGGGTAAAGAGATGATAAATTAATAACACTTCAATTTAATGCTTTGAAAAGTTTCAGAATGGAGAGAGAAGTGCTCTTCGTGGTCACTATGATTAAGACCAGGATTTTGCCTGAGATGAGATAATACAGTAATGCCAAAGGCTCCACTTTAGGAAGGTGTAAGAAAAGTGACTATTTGCTTTAATAGACAATCGCAGAAAGGGAACAGATTACCAAGGAATGCTACAAGAGAAGTACCAGAACTGTGGTGAGAGATGGAGAGCTGCATGTAGTGCTCTGCCACCAGACACCAAGCAAGTTGGGCAGGAGAGAATTGAGATGAGGCTCGACAGACCTATCAGAAGAGCTATAAATGAAACATAAAAAGTGTGCAGATAGATTTTAGGTTTTGGAGTTGGTGTAAGGTCACCTGTATCCTCGCTCACACTGAGCACACCTGTGGCTGTATCTCACCTTTCCTACCTTTGCACTTGCTATTGCAGTCAGGGGCACTGGCTGTGGGCACACTGAATGAACAGCTTTGTGTGCTCCATGGTTCACAGACCTGCTCTCATCTGTGTGTGGTGGGGGAACCCCGGCACTGATGTTAATGCTTTCATCTTTTCTTTACCAGACTGGTTACTCAGTTGAATCAAGAAACCTTTTCTTAGCCCTGGGGGTTTCACATGTATGTAACTGCATGACCATTAAATAGACATTAGAAATGTTTTCTCTCCCTCATTCCCTTGGTTTTTTCTTATTTTCTTTCATGAAGCAGTTTTGGTTGGCCACATGCTGAGTCTCTCACTCATTTCAGCATTTAGCAAGAACACTCTGGCAGACAGCCTTGGCTTATGAATTCATTTCCATAATGTTCCGACATCCACATCATGGGTTTATGCCTGACAAGTGGGATATTTAAAAAATAACAATAAAAAATAAGCACATTATAACCCAGCAGGAATGATTTTTGCAAAGTTACATCTTAATGCAAGAATTACGTAGTAGGAGGCTTTTTAGGTCAGTGTAATTGAGCTCCGGAGTTGGTTTGGTTTTTGTTTTTCTTCATGTTTGTTTTTTTTTTTTTTTCCAGTGCCTGCTATAGTTTGATGAACTATGCTGTTTGTGCTGTTTCAGAGATCTCACAAAGAATTAGCAGATGCAGAAAGATCACAATGGTGCCAAACTGAAGCAACAGGAACTTCTGTAGATGTGTTTTGTTTGAGTGCAATGGCCCTCCAGGAAGAGTAAGACATTCAAAGAAATCCCTGTGTAAGTTTTGTGTACATGTTATAAAAAACTTGCTGCTGCTATGTGGGGGAGATAAGAGCAATCATATTACAAGGACTTGCAGTACCCAGGCTTAAGAGAAGTTGTAAGTTCACATGATGCTCAGGAGAAAAAGAAACCATTATCCCCACAGGCAGTCTCCTTCACTTTTCTGTTAGGGAATGAGGCCATGTAGAATGGGGCTAAATAAAGTTGTTCAGGGTTTAAGGAGATTTGCAAAGGTTTTCAACATTTTTTATAGGCTCTCTTCCTCAGCAAGTCATCAGAGATTTCCTCTCAACCTTGGAAAACACAGGAACCTACCAGCACAAGCTGTGCCGACAGCTATTCTTGCCACAGCCAGAGCGCTTCTGAGTGTTGTGTTTCTACAAATTAGCCAACGAACTTCTCACTTTTCAACAAACTAACTGGAAGCTGATGATGGGAGCAACAGAAAACCTGTCACCTCTTCAGTGCTGCTGGCAGGATAAGCAGCCCAGGAAGGTGTTTGCCAGGGAGATCATCGTGCTGTCAGAAGGCATTAGAAGAGTCTAAGCAATGTGAGAGCCCAGTATCCTGGACAACACGTGCACACAAAGTCAATGGTTGTTTCTTGATGTGCTCACAGTTTAAAAGACACATTTGAGATGGAGGTGCTTGCAGAGTTATCTTCTTGTTTTGTTAGCATCTTGTCCTCTTGAACTTGAGAAGTGCAAAATGGACACTGTGGAGTCTGAATATGCAGGTTTAAATTATTAATTGTGTTGTTCAGATCAAACAATTTAGTGTGGCTTGTAACATCAGAAAGAGTTTGTTGACAGAATAAAATAATAGAATGTATTTGTAAAAATGTTGGAAAATTTAAGTGCCTGTGGATTGTCTTTAATATAGATACTGTAAATTTTACTTATGTTTTGTTAAATCAGTAATTTAAAATATTTACAAGTGTTTGCATTTCCTTATTACTCATTCTCTAAAATATCTGAACTGAAATAAAAAAAAATGGTCAAGACAGTTTTCTCTTAGCTGGTTCCAACAAACAGGCCTGTTCAGTCTGAGATTTGAAAGGCTTTCCGCCCATCTGTTTTCTTTTTTGAGTTTTGGCATTTTACCCACTGAGATTAAGTGATGGAAGAGGTAACATCTGTACTCTTTCCAAACCTGGATTACACTCTATGGGAAATAATCATAGTAAATTTGGTGAAATTAAACTTTTATAAAAGATCTGTGACACATGAAACTCTTTTAAGTGTGTGTGTGCTGTAAATACAGGGAAATCATAGCTTGTCCTCTGGGTTTCACACTGGCATACAGTGAAAGGCTCGACAGAAAAAAAGAGAGAGGGTGTTCTTGTTTATTCAAGATTATGCATTTTTCTAACAAAGAGCTGTTTCAGCTAACTTATAATACTGTTTTTCTGCTTTGTGGACTAAAAATAAAAAAGGAAATTGTAGACAATACGGGGAATTCCAGTTTATAAAATAATAACTGGAAGGAGTGCCACTGCTTTTCGTTTTGTAGCAACAAACATGGCACTCTTAAATGGCATACTCTTAAAGCAGGGCTTTTATGCATATAGGGCTTCATTTATAGCACTCCAGCTCCTGCTAAAATTAGTGACTCAGAAATAAGGCATGTAGTCTTCCTTTGAAATAAACTCCTATTGCATGAATATTTCATGAGGATTTCTAGACAGACGGAAGCAGAAAACAAAAACTTGCCTTGGCTACACAAAATGTACCTTGGAATGAGAGTCACTGGGCTATTTTCTAGAAATCTGACAAAGAAGGTCCTGTCCACATTTCTGGAAAATAAGACCAAGCACTGAGCATACTCCTCCAGTGGCCAAAAGGAAACTACTAATACTTAATTTTAGGAATTATTGCTAGGAACAACTTGAAAATAGGACTTTCAACCTCTCAAAAAACTCAACAGTCACTACTATGGTCTTCATTATTTGATTTTGTTTCACAATACCATGAAAATTTTATTGTCTTTTCAGGTGGTAGGATAAAGTCACCCACTGTTCAGAACAGTTAACAACAGAAGTAAATAATCTGAATAACCACCAGAACTGTGAAAGATTTAAACCCCTTCTCTGCTAACTCAGTGAAAAAAATATGGAATTTGTGGGCAGCCAAAACCTGCTTAACCATCTGTTTGTCACTATACAATCTTTGCTTACTCTGAGAGTATTCCATACTCAGCCTTAGGCAAAAACAGTGTATTTCTTTTGAAACTTTCGTCTAGGTGACTTGACCATTTTCTACTAGATGAAGAAATTCTGAATTAAAAACTTCCCAGGCAACACATACAATCAGGTCCAGGAACTATCTGTAGTCCAACATAGGGAAACAATCCCATGTGGTGGCTCAAATCATACCTAGGTAACTCATGTGCTGCTTCGATCCAGTATGCTTTTCATCCTGTACTGGGATGCTACTGAAAGCAGAAGAATATTTAATAGGAAAAAAAAAAAAAAAAAAAAAAGAGAGTAAAATATTACTGAGGAACCAGATGCAGAAGAAAAATTGTATATTATGGATGAAATTGTTAATATAAATGTGAAGTAGTTCTCAGCATCTTGGAAGATCCAGAAATTTTCTATTTAAGATTAATTAAGCACATAAAACTCTGCTTTGTGCTCACCCCCATCCAACTGGGAAACATCTGGCTTTGAGCTATCAGAGATCATAACTGTGCTAATAGAGAGAAGATTCTGAGAGCAGTGAGAATTATTTAACATTTGTCTTTACAAAGGATGTAAATTGTCTTTTCTTAATGATGTTTCAGCTTCAAAAATTTGCAAAAAAAGAAAGTTTGAATAGATAAGAGGCAAGGAAGTTCAGCACACACATAGAAGGATATTCTTTGAAGTTCTTTGCTACCAAGGACAAATTTTGCCATTAAAACATGAACAAAAGATACTTTTACAGCTAAGGACTCAAAAGCCTCTAAATATTGCAAAGTGCTGAGGCCATCTCAGAACAATAACAAAGATTTTGCATTGAAGGAATCCAAGCTAGGACACAGTACAATTGATTTCAGAAGTCCGCAGACTCTTGAAGGTTTCAGAATTCATTTTCTACTAACACTTCACCTATGGTCTTTACAGACATTTTTTATCCATGCTTCAGCACAGTTGCCCTGTTATGATCGATCTTAGGACTAATATGAACTTATCCTTTGCTACAAATGTTCTTTATGTAAATTATAGAATAGAGAACAAATAAGTTTTATAACCTTTTATTGCTTAATGCTTCATAATATGGAACAAAGATTTTATATTGTGTTTTGGAGATGCTTATATAAGGAAAAGGATGAGAAGGCAAATAAATGCATCCTTAACACTATGGTAATTTCCAAAAGGACAAAGGACACCAATGTTTGTTTCGCTGGCATTTGCTAACTAATAAGTTTTTATGAAATTATTTAAAGTTTTCAGTCAAGCATACTCTCATCCTCTTTTCTCCTATGTTCATACTGCATACTCTATGCAACTGAAATGTCATTTTTCTTCCATAACCTCTCATAACCTCTTTAGCATTGAGTGTTAAATTAATTATTTAGATAAAAATTCATAAATTTGTCATAATTTCAAAATATTATGTAACCTACCATGATTCCAAATTCTTCTGCAGACATTTCTGAACTTTAATACTTTTTATAGAATAAGACATGGGATATTTGTGGATTAACATGGCATTCATCTGGTTTGGCTTGAGTAATATGTTTTCACATGTTCCCACCACTTACTGCTACAGTTGTACAAAAATGATATTATTGGTTTATATCTTTACACCTTTTTAAAAATGAGTAACTGTATGAAGAGAGGTTACATTTGCAAATCTGTCTGAGAAGGTTTTGGCTGTTTCAATGGTAAATGTTCTGTGTTCTGCTGGGTTAGAGTTAATTTTCACAGGAAGCTGGGAGGGGACACAGCCAGGACAGCTGACCCAAACTAGCTGATGGGATATTCAATACCACATGAGGTCAAGCTCAGTATGTAAGTGAGGGAACTGTCTGAGGAAGGGAATATCTGCTTGAGAGATCACTGCTTGGGGGCAGGCTGGGCATCAGTTTTCCAGGTGGTGAGTGACTGCACTGTGCATCCCTCGCTTTGTATATTATTTTGTTGTTATTATTGTTGCTATTTATCTTTTCCTTTGTTGTTCTGTTAAACTGTGTTTATCCCAACACATGAGTTTCACCTTTTTTTTCCTCCTAATTCTCCTCCTCCTCACAAAGGGGAGGGGAAGAGTGAGTGAGCAGCCACGTGGTCCTAGTTGACACCTGGGCTAAACCACAACAGTAGTAAAATATAATTATAATTGTCTGGTATGATTAAAATATTATGTACTTACAGGCTGGCAAATCCACTCTTACGACACTATTTAAGTAATTATGCACAGTTATTGCTAGTATTACTAGTCACTTAGTAGTGTACATAATTTAAAGAAAATATATTTGTGGCTGATTTTGCATGGTTGCATTTCAGAGTGAGAGAAGAGCTTCCAGACAGAAATTTTGCTCTTTTATTGTATTGAAATGATTCACTGGTGCATCTGATGTTGGAACTATGCCTCAAGTCTTTACATCTAATCATGAGATAAAGGAAATGGAAATGTTTTTTATTGGCAAAAAGTCAAATGTTTCAATGTAGAGACCCAAAGGCTGCTTACATTTAAGATATCTGGGTGATGCCAGGTGAAACATCATTTCAGGAGGGGCAATAACATGTTCAGAACTTGAAAAGTTAAAATCTAAAATTTAGAATAAAATTTTAATCTGCTTATGGATAAACCCCCTCCCAAAATAAGAAAATGCTCTTTATGTTAGAATGTCCAGTTTTGAAGCAGGAGAGGTGATCTCAAGTGGAGGACAACCAGAGACTGGAAAAGAGTGCTAGAAATTAGGATATGCTGAAAATAGAAAATGATACAAGGTAAAAAATTGGTTACCTTTCTCTGCTTGTTTCTGTTGTTGAATGCATTGATTATTGGCTTCAGCCTCCTCAGCAATGTTCTAACTACTGATTATGTTGACAATTCTTTTTCTTTCTGCTTCATCTTTTACTTTTTCCAAAGTAGCTGGTGCTTTGGAGTCAGTAGCTGATAGAATTTACCTACACATCAACCTGATTGTTGCACTGTGTTCAAAACATTTGTTTGCTTCCTTTGCCATATAGCCTAGTACTAATGGGCAGGTATTTCAAAACTGAGTGCCTTCAGTATATGAAGGGAACTGGCACTCAGTCAGTCCCAGAGAGTTTCCTACCTAATTCCAACTTGATAGTGTCCTCTCAGGGTCAGTGATGGGATTGAGAATGGAACTGAGGAAAGACTCAGGGATATTTTTTAATACAAAGGAGGATGAAGACAAACGTGTGACTGAAAGCAGTGTCAGATTGGACTGCCATTTTAACAGAGCGGTGTGTTCTGTTGTGTTGCTGCTTAGTACAAGGAGATAAATTAATCATGATGTAGGCCAGTGTTTGTGTGCCTTTGGAAAGACTTCAGAAAATAACTGAATAAAATGTGTAGTATATGTGGAGTGTATAGAGGGCAACTTAGAAGGCATAGGCAAGCATGCAAGGAGGACATTAAAGGATGATGGTATGGTGTGCTTTATTTTTTATACTTCTGACCATTTTTATATCAGTACTGAATTAACACATTTACACTGAGTTGTTGTTTTGTTTTTTTTTTTCAATTATTCTTCCTGAACAGTCAGTTACAGTGTCTCTGTTTATTGTTCATACTCTGTTGTAGATGTATTGCCAGATGGTTGGTCAAATCCCTCATCCCTCTCTTGAAGTATATGGTACCAAAAAAGCTCTAAAAATCAAGATTTATTGTACCCATTTGAAGCTTCTACCCAGGGGAATTTTCTATCAGACATCTCAAAGAAGTTCTATTTGTTCTGCCTCGTTTAGCCTTTTTTCTACTTTGTGGATAAAATGAAAGACATTTCTTTTAAAAGTAATTTTCTCAAATCCTCTACAAAACTCAAAATCAGTGACTTTAATGATTCCCTTGGCAACTGGCTCCTTAGGCAACTATGCAGCAATTATAAATAATACTAATATGTTCATCTGATGTCTTTTGATAATAAGTCAATTCAGAATTCTCGTTTTCTTTTTATAGTATGGAGCACTGGTGGTTGAGAAAGAAGCAGAATTTTTTCTATGAGTATGTGTGTGAGAGAGAGAAGCAGAACTGATTTGCATACTAAACTACAATACATAACTGGAAAAATAGGATCAGGAATTCATTTTAAGAGATTTACTTACAGGGATGTTATGACCATCCTCTTCAAAACAAAATGAAACAGGGACCTAAACCTAATTAAAATTATTTGGTGTTCAGTAAACAACCTGTTTGAAAAATTTAATTGATTCACCATAATAAAAAACAGAAGCGTGTCATAATCAAGGTTTTTAAGAAGCAATTTGGATACTTCCATTTCTGTGGCAGCCAATTGAAAACATTTCGAAAGACCTTGATCGTTCCTTAAGGGGACAGTCAGAGATTCCCGGCTGCTGTACCCAAAAATCTGACTGACACAGGTTTAACTGCTAATACTTATTAAAATAATGATGATGATGATAATAGTAATAATAAATGGATCCAGAGGAAGAAAGGTCAAATTTCATATTCTTGAACCTGCAATAGTATCATCATTACTGTTAAAGAAAGAAGAGGTGTAGATGTGCATAACAGAGGTTGTACAGAATATTGTGTAAAAGGCCTCATAATGTGTAACACCTGTGCATTAATGGCTATTATCTGAAGTTGAACTAGCCTGCTTTAATTCTTGCAATATAGTTCAGTGGGTTTTTTTTCCCAAATTATGGAAGTTAAATACACAGAAATCTCACTTGAAATAATGTTTCAGTAATTACAGCTCTTACAATAAATATATTTATGTAGAACAAATATATTTTGTACTTCACAAACAGTACCTCCCTATTAGAACTGGATGTATATTACATTTAAAGAAGGCTGATTAAAAAAATGCTTGTCCACATATCTTCTTGAAGCTGTGTATACACAATAATTTCTGTATAGAAATACTGCTCTGTGGATTGGTATAGACAATAGTCTGTCATAAAAATAAATGCAATTTTATTGGATGCAAAGGTCATATGAAGAGGTTCCTTCTCTTTCCTAAAATTTTCATGAACTCAAACAGTAGCTGATTGACTGAATCTGATGTATCAGTTATATATGTATAGTTAATAGTCTAACTGGCCTTCACTGTTGTTTCCCAGCCTAACATTTTTTTCTCATTTTTAACCTCAACAAGGAATGATTTTCTATTTCTTCTAGTTAATTGGCTGAAGTTTTTTAGTACATTCTAGTCAAGATTTCAACTCTCTGGGATGCAATTAGGTAATTATTTCCAATTAACAGTCAATCTGTTATTACTGTAAAAATTAGCTGTATTGTTCATTTTGTTTTTTAAGTTGTTTATTTTGTAATTCACAACATCAAGAAGGAGCAAAACAGGTACCTGACAGAAGACCAAGAAAATTTAAACCAGTATAAGTAAATTTTCATAAAGAACTATTGAATAACACGCCCAAAAGCATACAGAATTGTGTTATCATGTGCAGGTGACTTACAAGTTTAACAACGCATCTAAAATCTGCCTGATGTCCCAGATTTATTTCTCTTAACTTAAAATAGAGATGATATTTTGTTAAGTCTTGTTAGAAGAAACTACTTAAAAAAACAAACAGCAAAACCAAAACAAAAAACCAAACCAAATTAGCAAAAACTCCTTGTACTATAGTTTCCAGACATTACAGTGTTAATCAGACACTGGAAAGCAAACATAAAACTTTCATGAAGGTAGAAATATCAGACCTCTCTGAAGACAATATTTTCATTGAACTACACATACATAAAGAAAAAACAAGTTAAATTAGTAACATGCCACAGCTTTTAGATTCTGCTTCACAGTAGCATGTCTCACAGTAACACTCCACAACCACTGAAGATGTTGAAGTTCATAGGGTAACATCTCTATGTGTCAGCCCATTTTCTCAAATATGGATCACGATGGTGATTGCCTTCATTTTGAGCACAGATGCAGATGGATGGGTTTAATGTAATTTGCCAAAAATAGCTCAAGTGGGATTATCCAGAATGTGTAAGGAGTGTTAGAAATGTAAAACTTAAATGTCTTTTTGTCAAAGAACAAAACAACACAGACAAATGATTGTTCAGGCTGAAATTGTACAGGAAAGCACAATTCAAAAATCCCTGTTATAAATGAGAAATGTTTAACCAATTATATTTATAAAGGATTAAAAAAAAAAAATAATTATTAATTCCTGTTGCTGAATTCTCCTTTCTGTTACTGTTGTACATAATGGAAATTAGTGATGATAGCACTTCTTTCCACAGTTGGATCTCGATTACTGGCCAGAAACATTTATTTACTTAAAACCCTTTGTCATATTTTCATTGTTGAAGGTGGTGGGGAGCTAACAGAAGTAATTTTATTAGTCTTGATGTGATAGGCACTGCAGTGATAGGCACTGCAGTTTCCCTGGTGAAATAACTAACTAGGTTCTGTGAAAGCTTTAATGGTTCTTTTAGTGCCAAGTAAAGGAAGATTTGAGGCTTTCAAAAGTGTCTGAGATAAGAAACTGAGAAGTAATATGTTCAGAGCTTTATTTTATTTTTTTTTTTAAAACTGATTTATTACTATGGATTCTTCCAAGTAATTGCTCTCAGGAAATTGTCTCCAACCTCTCAATTTTTCTGTGTCCATAGGCAAATGCTAGTTACTTGACATAAGCAACAGTATTCTCAGGTAGGTTTGCAGAGGCTTTTGCTGTAGAGCACGGATGTGATACAAAGGGCAGTTTTCAGGAATGATGTCTAAATCACAAGGCATAAGAAAGGCTCAGAGAAGAGATCTATTCCCTTGTTAAAGAAGGAAAAATGATATGTGCAGGAGTTGGAGAGTTTATGAGCTATAAATTAGAGAAAATGGGTCAGTCAAGCTTAGAAAAGTAAATAACATGGAAAATATCAAGATTCAGGGACCACTGTGCTTCTGTAAAATATTTTGGGAAGCAACATTTATGTCAAGGTTCATTTCACATGCCCATGATATCTTGGGGTTATGTGCATGTGGTAAAGAGACAATCGAAGTTACTGAAGAAGCAGAGGGAGACAGAGGCTTTAGATGAAAGCTGAGGTCTGGTAGGATTATGGTACTACAACAAGAAAAATAGTACTTGGTAGTTTGTTAGTCTCTGGGCAAACAATGTGAGAATTTATACTTTCATATAGATAAATAGAATTATAGAGAAGATAAATGGCTTAATTACCAATTTCTTTCAAACTAAAAAAATTCCCAGAGTGATTACATCTAACCAGATTAAAAAAAAAATGTTCAAAGTTAATTTGGGTCTAATTTAAGGGGACAGACATCAGTGCAGAATATCTGTAACCAGGCAAGCCTATCATCTACATGAGAAAGCAGATACATATTCCACCTATAGCTGATGGGGGTAGTTACCTGCTAGACACAGACTGCTGTTTGAGTCTGAATTTAAAAAGTAGAGAAAATGTATTTGGAAACTATTCTTCTGCCACTATTGGTTCATAGTAGTACTGCAGATAGGTCTTGCTAACATTAACAGAACTAAATTTTTTGTGAATATATTGTGTCTGAACAGTGTATGAAAAAAATCCCTCCCATACCTTTAGTTAGGGTTGCTTTATTCCAAGCGATTCATCTGAGTCTTACACAGATTGCAATCTCCTCAAAAGATGAGGAAAACCTACTGAATATTCCCAGATATGCACTGTGTTTTGTCATGTAAGACACATGGTTAAAGTAGTTATAAAGACTTACTTGCACATAATAGCCCATGTATAAAGGCTACTAACAAGAGCCGTGGTGTGTCAGTAAACATCTGGACTAAATTTGACTGCTTCAGTGGTGCTTAGCCTGTGACAGCGTTTTCAATACTAGAGGCCGAGCACACTGGAGAACCTTTGCAAATTGCATTATGCCCCAGAAGGCATGTCCTTAAAATTTCTATAGAAAAAGTGTTTCTCAATTTGATAATCTAAAGGCTTTGTGCTGGTTTTGTTTTTCTTTTAAATGTGTTTCACTGTGATTAGTACATTTGAATGCCACTGTTTTCCAGACAACTCCCTGATTGAATTGGGGACCATGTTAGTTCTCCCCATGACCCGTCAGAGATAAAGAATTTGTTTACTGTAAATTGCTCACCACTCACTCTTATGCACCATCTGCTACACTCACCCACAAAGAGCTTCATTTCTAATAATAGCTCTTTAACTTCAGAAAAAATAATAGATGTTTCATGTATGTGCATGGGATATAACTGCAGTTTTAATCCTCCTGGTTACTTTACCCTTGCATACTAAGCTTTAGTGCCAATAAATCAATTCATTTTAGATTTCAAACTTTTTGTGTAACAGTCAAAGTTTGCATTATCAAGGAAAGCAATTAGGAGGGTACTATCTTGCCATAAATTTGCCTCAGCTGCACCCATATGTATGTTTAGACTTCATTACCAAATTAATGCCTTTTAACCAGCCTTTTCTCATTCTGTATCTATGAGGTTTTACTTTAGTAACAGGGAAATAAGATACAGAGAAACAAGCACTAGATATAGTAGACCAAATTAATGCCTACACCTAGGATGCATAATGAGTTGGTATGTGGCCCTGGAGCAGAATCCAGACCAAGCTGGATGCCTGAGATGGATTAGGAATGGGAGTTGTAATGGGAACTGCCATCCTAAAATTAACAAGCAAGAGAGGTTGCAAGGAGAGGAAAGGGAGTATCTGACTGAATTCTTGCTCATCCCTATGAAACTCAGAGTTGAACTGAAGAATGCTTACAGGGTGCTTCTATCCACTTAAGATCCTAAGTGTATAGTTGTTTTATAAGATAGGATCCTCCTCATGTTCTTAAAACAAAACAACAAACCACAAACAAACAAAATGAACAAACGAAGAAAATCCCACAAACATGGAGAAACCCCCAATGAACAGGCTTTTCTCTTTATTTAAAATCTATCTGAAAGAGAAACTGCTCCTCTCAACTTCTCACAGTCAAATCTTGGTGGTTCTTTTTTGCCTGATTTCATGATAGCTAGTGACAGTGAAAACCAGAAATGACATAGCATCATTTAGGTGAGAAACAACCCTTAAGATCATCAAGTCTAACCATCTAAACACCACATCTACACATCTTTTAAATACCTCCAGGAATGGTGACTCAACCACTTCCCTGGGAAGCCTGTTCCAATGCTTGACAACCCTTTCAGTGAAGAAATTTTTACTAATATCCAATCTGAACCTCCCCTGGTGCAACTTGAGGCCATTTTCTCTTGTCCTATCACTTGCTACTTTGGAGAAGGGACCAACACCCTCCATGCTACAACCTCCTTTCAGGTAGCTGTAGACAGTGATAAGGTCTCCCCTCAGCCTCCTTTTCTCAAGGCTAAACAGCCCCAGCTTCCTCAGCTGCTCCTCGTAAGACTTGTGCTTCAGACCCTTCACCAGCTTAATTGCTCTTCTTTGGACATGCTCTAGAACCTCAATGTCTGTCTTGTAGTCAGTGGCCCAAAACTGAACACAGGATTCGAGGTGCAGCATCACCAATGCCACTGGTGATGACAGCCTCTGGCTTTACATTTGGCAGCCCCTCACTTTGAAGGTTTGAGTTTTTTTTTTTCCATTACTTTTGCCAGAACTACGAGGGTTTGGAATATACTTGTTAGACCTGCAGTGGGACACTTGGGTTCAAATTCTTTATTGATTCATCAGCATCATATCTCCAGCTTTTAGGGGAGTCTTAGTAACTATCAGGTTAGGCCATGTGTGAACACTTCCCACTCTTTTGGACACTGCAGCAAAGTATACAAGGTAAGAATGTGAAAAGGCACATGAGAAGACCAATGACATTACATCAAATGTTTAAGGATGTACCCACACTAGATGGGGTCATTGGAGCCTGTTATAACTAGCCCTCAACAAAAGGATCGGTTTCTTTCAGCCAAGTATTTGAACCATGAATCTCCAAAACAGCAAAATAAAATGGACTCGGTGGGTTTGTGGCTGCAAGTGATTTCTAATGCTTGGTTAGTTGTACGTTTCTCTCTGCATCTGCTGTTAATCTCTGTGTGCAAGACTCATGTAATCATATCATTTAATGGCTTTGATAGGTGTCCAGTGGGTACCTACTTTTACAGGATCAATTACTGATAAATATTTTAGATTTGCCACCCTCAAACCAGCCCCGGTTTGAAGCCCATCTTTCACAGGTCTAGTTGTACCTGTGTATTACAGAATGTTTTAAATACTAGAAAGTTGGTTATGTCAATGTAATGCAATTCTTCCTCAGGGTTAGCAGGTGCTGCCTGAGGGAATCAAGAGCCCTGATTTTTTTCCAATTCAGAAGAAGGAGAAAGAATGTTTCACATTTATTTATTCCTTTTTTTTCCTTTTCTCAAATTTATTGTTGAGGAATGGTGGAAGTAGACAACTTCACTGAAGTAGCTGGGCATTCCTGCTCCAAATTAAGCTCCTGTTTCTTAAGCTGTTTAAACTTAGGACAGCTTCTGATTTCCTTTCAATTATAAGTCTTTTACCAGAAAGTTCTACAAGTTCACAGATATACAAGGAATATCTAATTTTTGTAAATATCTTCCAGTCTTCTGTAGACTTTTGTTCCAGCTTTAATTATAAAATTGATTTTTCAAAGTCTGAGAGAACTAAGGCATTTTCATATAATTTTACTTGAATTCCATAATTTTTCCATCTTTCCCAGAACTCTTCTAGAAGTCTTTGTCTAGAAGTATCTGTCTTTCTCTCTTTTGGTATTTAGGATGCTCTAGTTCACCAAGTACCTTTTCTTCATTTATTCCATGGGACTTTTTGTTCCATGGAACATGTATACGTGTTCCATGTATATTGTTTAAGTGTATTATGCCTTTACCGGAAGTCATTTAGTCCACTGGCTAAGTGTCATGAAGGAAATTCTTTTTCCTGTGTATTTATATATTTTTTTCTTTCCTGTGTAATAGAAGCATTATTCAGCAAATCTTTCTGTATTTAAGTATTTTCATAGACTTACTGCTTTCATCCTTTTAACGTATTTTCTCTCTGAAGAATCACAACTACATGTGCTCACACAGCTTATTTTAACACTTTCTTCTTTGCAGAATTCTGTTTTCTTAAGTAATCAGTATGAGTTAAATCAAATATCATTATTAATACAAATTTTGATTCTATGTACATGGTATTAACTCTTTTATTTCAGAACATCATCTTACAACAAGTGTAAAGAGACAAAAATTTGTCAACTTTCACACAAAACGCAACTCAAATTCTATCCCACCTCCTGTTTTCAAGAGCCTAGGAGCCATAAATGAAAGTAAACAAAATATGCTTCCAAATTTTATTGTTATCTTGTAATGGTTTTACTATATTTTTTTCTAAGCATCTATGGCAGTTGTCTCTGGGCCTGTCAAACACTTGGGGTTTCCATGTTCCTGCTTTTGTCTCATGATAACTGAGGCTTGGTTAGGGTCACTGATTGGATACTTTGTAAATGATATTTAAGATATGGAAATAAGTTTCTCAATGTGTTCTGCTTTTGAACAAAAATGATTGTATTTTTTATAAGAGTCCTTCAGAAGCTGTCAGACATTTCCTAACAGAAAATTTAACCTTGTAAAGACTGGAAAGGTGTACTCTTCAATAGCATTATTCTTGTAAATATAAGTAATGTTAGGAACACTGGTGGAAATTTTGAGGCCCAGCCTTTCTGTCCACGTTCAGTGTCTTACAACTGAGTTACGACACATTTTCATTAAAATCATTTATTTGCATTTTTAATAAAAAATGGTAGTAATACCAAACTCTTCGATTATTTGCATAACCAAAAGTTAGTTTGGTCAGACTATTCAAATATGACTACTACTGACCACTAAAGTTAAACTATTTCTTAAACAGGAATTTAAATACGGATTAAGAAGCCTAACAGTTTTGACTTAGTATTCACTTTTCTACTTCATTATTAAGAAACCCATCTTCCATATCAGAACTCTCATTTTTATTTAAGCTAATAGTATTAAAAACGAAAATACTTTTTAAATTTTTTTTTACTGCTATGATTGTTAATCTATGTGATTTTATGACGGTGTTACCTCATTCGTTATTTGTAGATAGTATGGATGATATGCAAGGGCTTATTCTTTTATTTTACATTTTAGTAGGGTAGGTCTATTGATGAATGACAACCTATGGGACATATTTTTAAGTCTTTGTAAAACTATGGTCTTAATGTAAATACAAATGGAAGACAAAAAGCAATCTATTTAATAACAGTCAGAAGAGTTTTGGATGAAACTACACATTCATTTATGGAGATGAGCATAATTCCATATCAAAAGATCAAAGCAAATTAATAAAAGAAAGATACATATATATGCAATCCTAATTATTTTTGTCACTCACTTAGGGTTAGGGTTACATATTGCACCTCTATGACAATTTTAAAGGGAACAAATCCTGATATGAATTTCTTCAGTATATTAACAGTACATAATTTGCTTGAGTGACAGAAAGTTCTAAAATACAAGGCTTAAGTTATAGTCTGACATTAGTGGAAATAGCAGAAAACCTGGAAAGTAATTGACAAATCAATTGATACAGATTCTCAGAGGAAAGAGAAAGAAGATGATAATCTACCCTCCCTAAACATGTCATCATAATTTGTACCAGAAAAAATTGTTGAAACCATTAAACAGGACACTGCATAACTTTTCCAATTTTTTTCCTACTATTAACTTATTGCTGTGACTACAGTATGATCTACCATTATTACTCTAAGTCAATCCTTTCCACCTTTAATGCCAACAATCAGTGACATGAGTTTACCACAACTATAGGTCTGCCTAACAACATGGTGTGTGAAAAAAACAAAAATCTTTTTCAGATTTTGTTTTTGTCATAGTTCATTATTATGAATATTCCCCTGCTCTTCTGTTAATGAGGATCTGCCATTTTCCATTCTTTACGCCACTCATTATCATCTTGGCTGTCCCTGTTGCTGTGATGGTTGAGGGTTTCCTGTGAGTGATGGGATTTGTCTCAGCTCTCTGATCATGGCAGGGACAGGGGCTGGTTTATGCCTGCTGGAGTGCACTCGTTCCTAGTCAGCATGCCAAGTCCTGAAGCTGTTTCTTCACAATTGGAAACGAAGCATTCTGCAGAGTCCAAATTTCTTATTGAGCAGCTTCAAACACCCCAGTCTGTATGAGACACTGCAAGTTTGCGGGTTTCCTACTTAGCCCCACTGCCTCCAACACCAGACAGACTTAATTGTGAAGCAAAAATTAGTTTAGTATGTCTAAGTTTTGTAGGTCTAAGTTCAGAAATTACAAATTTAGAAAGGGGAGGTTCCAAAGAGGCAAAGAGAAAACAATTCCAGCTGTCCAATTGCTTAGCTGCTCGTGAAAGTCCCCAGGGCTTGTCCTCATGTCCACTTTCCCTGCTTCCTACCAGCCTGGATTCCTGTTTCTGGTCCAAAGAAACAGGCAACGTTGATGAATTACACTTCACATCTACACTGTCCTTTCAAGACATGAATGTGCTTGGTGACTTAGTCTTGGAGCCAGATCAACTGGGTATTTATAGTTGACTTCCCAGCTCTGTTATGCAGCTAATCAGCCAGCCAGCCAACTGTTTCTCCCACAATTTGGATTTTCGACCTTTTTGTAGGGCTGCTTGCACCCTCATTTAATATATGATAAATATAATAATATTTATTTAATTTAGATGTTTATTAAATATATAATATTTAAATATTACAAATATCACTTATAAATAAGTTTTGTGAAAATTTTGATTTCTTTCTTAATAACTTCCTGTAGAAATCATATATGATGTTTTACTAATACGGATGGGAACTTTAGCAACAAACTGTTCTTCTACAGCAACATAACATAAGCTTATGTCCTTGGTGTTCCTAGAGTCCAATGTGCTAGTACTCCTAAATTTTCATTTTCTGTTATAATAAATCAAGGTTTTCAGTTGCACTTAGGTGAAATTTTCCATGTTTCTATTGTTTTATCATCTTTTATAGCTCTTCGCACAATGCAATGCACATCCCTCCATGCAGTGCTCTAGAACAAGGCTCCTATTTAGAAAAATAAATGTCATATACCTCTTCAGCATGGCTCTGAGTGTTACAAAAGCTGGATGAATAAGTTTTGGTTTTAAAGCTCATCGGGTGCCTGGCTATGAATTTGTGTTTAATTCAAATAACAGTGTTGTCTGGAAGCTGAATGAGGCTTACATATTAATTTTTAGTATTTAAAAGCTTGAGCTTTTGCTTTGAAATTTTCAACTCTAAATAGTTTATGCAGAAATTTTAAAATATAACAGTTTGTTATATAAAATATATGTATATAATTTTAAGTATATAAGAAAGAAACATATTACAGTATAAATACACGATATAGCTACATTTTTAATATGAATATATATGTGTTCATATATAGATGCTCTTCCTTCTTCCAACTTTGATCGTAACATCTGGATTGCTTTTTACCTTCCTGCTGCTCCACTGTATATTAAGTAAATATATACTGCATTCACTACATGTAGTGGTGTTTTCTCAAGAAAATATCTGGGAGATCACTATTCCTTATATTCTATTTGAATAATAATTTTAAAACTAGTTGTGTATAGTTATCACCATTTTCACTACAGTAGAATGTTCTGATTTGCTTATCTTCAAAACGATTCTCATAAAATAAGAAGCTGTTTTCTGTTAAAATATTTTCAGGAATCAAAGATGAATATCTAAACAAGTAACCTCAAAATATGTGGGGATAGGGAAAAATATTAACTATTTTCAGAATCATAGAATGGCTTGGGTTGGAAGGGCCCTTGAAGATCATCTAGTTTCAAGCCCCCTGCCATGGATAGGGACACTGTCCATGAGACCAGGATGTTCAAAGCTCCATCCAACCTGGCCTTCAACACTTCCAGGGGTGAGGCATCCACAGCTTCTCTGGGCAGCCTGTTCCAGTGCCTCAGCACCTTCATGGTGAAGAATTTCTTCCTTATATCTGATCTAAATTTAGCTTCCTTCAATTTAAAGCCATTATCCCTTGTCCTATCACCACATACGCTTACAAAAACTCCCTCTCCAGCCTTCTTGTAGGTTCCCTTTAGGTACTGTAAGGTTGCTATAAGGTCTGCCCAGAGCCTTCTCCAGGCTGAAGAACCCCAACTATCTCAACTTCCTTTCATAGGAGAGTTGTGCAATCCCTCTGATCATCTTTGTGGCCCTCCTCTGGACCATCAGGTCCATGTCCTTCTTATGCTGTAGGCCCCAGAGCTGAACACAGTACTCCAGATGGGGTGCCATGAGAACGGAGTAGAGGGGGAGAATCACCTCCCTCAAACTGTTGGTCACGCTTCTTTTGGCACAGCCTAGGGTACGGTTGGCTTTCTGGTCTGCAAGCACTCATCGCTGGGTCATGTTGACCTTCTCATCAGCCAACACCCCCTAAGTCCTTTTCCTCAGGGTTATTCTCAATCCATTCTCTGCCTAGCTTGTGTTTCTGCTTGGGATTGCCTCAAGCCATGTGCAGGACCTTGCACTTAGCTTTGTTGAACTTTGTGAGGTTTGCATGTGCCCATCTCTCAAGCATGTCAAGGTCTTTCTAGATAGCGTTGCTTCCCTCCAGCATGTCGACTACACCACACTGCTTGGTGTCATCGACAAACTTGCTGAGGGTGGACTTCATCCCACTGTCCATGTCACCAACAAAGGTGTTAAACAGTGCTGGTCCCAATACCGACCCCCCAAGGAACACCACTTGTCACTGTTCACTGCAACTCTTTGAGTGTGACCATCCAGCCAATTCCTTATTCACTGTTTGATCCATTTGTCAGATCCATGTATCTCTAATTTAGAGACAAGGATGTTGTGCAAGCCAGGGTCAAATACTTTGTACAAGTCCAGATAGATTTATTATTTATTTTACCAGGTTCACAAAGGGAAAAATAATTTTTCTCTGAAAGAAATTATAGTGTACAAATGCTTCCAAAGGAAGGTTGATTTTTATATGCTCTTCACCTGATTTATTATTCACAAAGAAACTTTGAACAGGAAGTGAGCTAAATACTGATTTAAAGAGGTCTTTTGGGTGTAATAATTATTGCCCTGTGAAAATCAGAGGAGAATATTGAAAGCATGTTAAACTTCGTGTTTGAAAGTTAAATCTGATAAAAGTATACTTACCAAAACATATTTTGTAAAATAAAAGAAAGCATTTCTTTGATATCTTAAGTTCTTTCTCTTCTGAGGTATAAAGAAATGCATGCTACTTATTCTGTCCTGTATTTTCAGTTTTTATATCTTACTAATTTCATTTTTAGTGTGGGAAAAAAAGTAAGAAAAATATTAGTTCTAATCTAATTTCATTTTAATTTGGCTTAATATAATGATTGCCAATAAAAAGAGGTGAAAATGACCTTATGAAAAAATCTCAGAGGCAGCAGGAAAGCTGTAGTCTTTTCTTAGACCTTATGGACAATCTTCTGTCTCCCAGGGCAAGACATTTAGTCATCATTACCTCAGACTTCCAACCCTTAAGTAAGGTAATATGCTGCTGTCTTTGGGGGATTGTGAAAGAAGTGCCTGCAAACTCTTGGAACATGTTATAATTGAACAATGTCCTCTCTTGTTGTTGATAAGTGATAATTATCACAGACAATGATGGTCCATGTACTAAGTTTTCAATTGTATTGTTCATAAGAATTTGTTTTTACAATGTGCTTATAAAAAGGGAAGTTCTGATATCCAGACTTCTTTTCTTTCAAGATGTAGAAACCACTCTTACTCTAGATATAAGAGCCTCTCTCTAAGCAGCTAGTGACAAGGAAACAAAGGGTTTTGTTTCTTCTATGTGCTGTTTCTCTCAAGATCACAGTCCCTCACCATTGGCACCTCTGGAGAATACAAATTGTACCAGCTGTAGCCAAATCAGCATCAGGGAGTTATAGCCTCACTCCTACTGGGACTCGAGGCTTAGCAGGCTTTTGTAGTCAAATTGTGCTTCAAGCCAGCCCTTATAGGTATTGACAAGAGAGCTGACTTCCTTCTTATGCTTTTTTTTTTTTTTTTTCTATACCTGTTCCCCACAGCAGAATTAAGCAATTTAATAATTGCTTTTGGAAAATGAAATGCACATGGTTAGGCAATTCCTTTTTCATTTTGAAAACATGTTTTTCCTCTTGTTTCTGAGAAAGGAGATGGAAATCATGCTTGCTTATAGCTGAAATTAGTTTGTAACTGGTTAGGTATTTGATTATTTGAGCATCTGTCTTTTAACAGCTCAGATAGTTCTATTGCCTTGAGCAGAAATCAGTGAGGTGAGAGCAGATATTGGGAAAGAGACAGAAATTGTTCTCAGGCTACTCACCATACTAACAAGAAGTCTAGTTGGAGAGGACAGGAGTTGTTGAACTCAAATGGTGAATGTACTGGGAAAATCAGAGACCCACTTTAAAAACATACATTTTTGCAAGTAGAAATAATTCCAGCTGCAAGTCTTTTAGTGAGAAAGTCTTTTCCCTCTGTCATATATAACATCATGAGGGTAAAGAAAATCCCTGATAAAGGAAACAGCATGGACTAGTTGAAAATTCAGTGAGTCTTGTGTTGCCCTGCCTTGCAGTAGTCTTCTGCCCCCAGGATCCTAGCAGACATGTAAGATTGAAAAAAAAAAAAAGTAACTCAAAATTCAACTGACAGAGGAAAAAAAGTGGTTTCCTGCTATTTTGAAATATTTTTAAATCAGTCTCTTCATATCATTTTTCTTTTTAGGGAACACTATGATATTTGTGTTATATCTTCCAATTCTTCACACATCTTCTCTTGTTCTCATGTCTCACACTGCAAAACTAAATAGGACAGGGAAACCGAAAAGAGCAGCTAGGCAGCCTGTCCTCATAAACTGAGCTCGGAGCCCTGTTGCTAATCCAGCTTCTGACAGATACCCTTGTTTGCCCTTATCTAGGATTAGAGATTAGATGTATGGATCAGGAATGTGACATGGGAGGTAAAGAAACACACGAACTAGTAGTGTATTAGATCAAATGGAAGAATACTTTGCTCTGTCAAAGGAATGAAGTAAGAATCTAGCATATTGCTGTTGCTATTCCTCATAAATAAGAAAAATAAAAGTAGCTGATTGACATAAGATTGTGAGCATCCCTTGGGAGGTAGGGGGGAGTAGAATGGATCCCAAAAGAACCACGGGCCTTTTCCAGGACATCTATGTTGTTCAGTAGAAAAAGGCCTATTAAAAGAGTTTGGTTTACAGCTATTCAAAAGATTTTTGTTTCAGAAGAGCTGAAGGACAACACCCTCATGACTGAAAATATGCACTGTCTGCCAGCCCAACATCTGCCTTCTGGCAGAATCCCCAGGACCTTAACCTTCAGAAGCCAAAATATCTGAGAGAGAGAGAACATTCCCCACTTGGTAAGACAGCAAGTGTATTTGAATGATAACTAAAGTTTCCTTTTACAGTTCATATAACATAGCTATACTATACCAAGGGAAAGGACAGAGCTTCTCAAAATAAAGCAAATGATGCATGAACAGAAAGTAAAATATGCCATGTCATTTCTGTCCAAACCAGGGAATATACCATGCTTTGTTACACAGCCTGGCACATTTCTTTCATCTCCTCTGGAAGAATGGATAAAATGTGTAAAATATAAAAGAAGTAAAATTAGTGTAATCAAATCCTTATCTTTCAAAAGTGTCCCAAAAATAAATGGCTCAGGTGAGACCCACTTGGAAACAGTTTGATGCTGTATCTCTGTGTTATATAGAGTAGTGACATTTCTATCATTTAAAAAGCTATTATTTGAGTCTCATGGTAAGATGAAACTAATAAAATGTAATAGCCAATCACAAAAAAATTCTGTTTGTGAATGTATGGTCCTATATGTGTTTGGTCCAGAGAATAATTAATTCTGATGCTTTTTTATTCCCCATACAATGTCACAATAATATTTTTTCCATACAGTATGATAAGAATCTGTGAGTGATGGAGATTTTTTTTTAAGAAAAAATATACTTGATATCAGCTATGGTTAAATCATGGCTACTAATATGTATTCAGCCTACTATGTGCAATGAAGGAAGGAAGATGTCGTTAACCAAGAAGGTATGTGTTAAACAGAAACAAACCATTTTACTGTCCTGGGAAGCAGATTGGAATTGATTGGAAAATAGATAATAGCCAGGTGTGAAGTGTATCATTACCTACAACACAATTTCTTAAGTGCCAAACACACACAACTATCCTACAATACTCTGGCCAGCTCATAGATTGCTCTGAAATTAGTGTCTACCTACCAGCTCAATATATCTCCCAAGTAACAAAGTTGTTTTGCCCTTATGTCTTTTGCAAATGCTTGCACCCTGTAACAAGTCATGTAGTGAGATAAACTACTAATGACTGCAAAACCATGATAATTTGTACTATAAAGTTCTTTAAAATATGTTATGGAGTTTTTTGTTTGTTTTTTTTTTTTTTTTTTAAAAAAGGAGGATTACAATGGCAGAGACCCTCACCAACCATAAATCTCTAAAAGCAGTAGATCACTTTTACAGATAAGTCATTCTAGCACAAAGAGACATCTAAATAATGCTGATAAAACATGAAACTCCTTTATTAGATATTTAGAAAACTGCATTTATAAAAAGTAATTGAAGAGAGAAAAAAAAAAAAAATTCCTGGGACCCTATTTTTTTCCAGAGGAAAAACATCTGAATTTTGCATGTTTAAATTAAAGGAATGGAAGGGGCATTACATGAATCATTGCTATATCCTTATAATTGTTGTCTTAAATACCCTGCAATTATACAGAAAAGAAATCTCAATTTCTGACCAAATTGTATCCAAAGGCCCCATTGATGTTGTGCGTTTTTTGTTTTTTTCTACTGCTTATCTTTGGTCGACTCATGTGGCCTAATCACCCACAGAGCTGAGGACTAACATGAATCCTTCAGATGACTTTGGTAATCCTGGACTGATAGAGTTTTGACATTTAGGAGAGTCTCGAGTACAAAATGTGTAGCATATAGCAAGAAAGGAATACCATATGTAAAACTATCTATCTGTTCATTTATAAGTCTGCTCTGGCACAGTTAAATGGCATCTTTAGACTGGAAGATGCAAATTGTGGTTGTTTGCATCACTGGTTTCCTTAAAAAGATTATAAGTGACAGACTTTCTGCTGGAGTATTAATCTTGCCCCAAATTTTGATGGGGTTGTCTCGGAGGCTCTGAGACAGCCTCAGAAAGACAAAAAACTAGTCAAACAGCTAGAGCTGTCCAGATGGCTTCTTCTTTATTGATGACCCACCTCTTGTAGCATAATTCCTCTGCTGCTTTTGGAAAAAAAAAGATCAGAAATCCCTGTTTTGTTTCCTGTATGGCTCTCCCTTGGTAGTTCGTTTCATTATTGTGGAAATTAATATCAAAGAGAGAACCTGAAAGACATATACAACAGAAGGTTTGTCTCCACAGATACAAGGGCAGGAGGGAGGGGACTGCAAGCATCATGCCCAAATAATGATAAATACTGTGATTTCCAAATGTGCTGAAGTGAAGAAAGAGACTGTGTGTCATCTGCAGATGTGTTACAACTGATTTGATGTTAATTGACATTCATAACAGCTACCTCTTCTCCAAATCTCTTTCAAAATTGAACAAATCTCCTAGTTCACCAAGTATTATTAGTACTTAAATATTTGCCTGTGTTTTTTTTGTTGTTGTTGTTGTATTTTTGTTTTGTTTGTTTGAGTTTTTTTGTTTCGTTTTTTTGGTTTGGTTTGGTTTTTCGGGGTTTTTTTTTTTTTTGGTTTTTCTGTTCTTTTGGCGTCCCAGCATCTTTCTAAATCTCTGTTGAACTGGGCCTGTCTTCCACACAACATGATAGCAGAGAAAACCAGCATTCAGCACAGCAGTTCATTAGCAAGAAATGCTAATGGGAGCAGTCAGGCATTTCGGCTGCCTCAGTATAAATTGAAAGAATTTCAGCCTAATGCTCGTCAAGGCCTCTTCACCAGGATCAGCCAAACTAAAGCACTTGTGTTAGACACAAGCTTCTCTCAGTGAGGGGGCTTTAACTGGACCTTTTAACCTAAAGAAAGAAAGATGTCCTCCTAAACACGTGGGTTTTTTGTTTGCTTGTTTTCTCAATTCTATTTCAACTATTAGGGTGTGGATTTTTTTTGTCTGCATTATCATGGACAACTCTGTTCTCCCTTTTTCAAGAGTGACTCAGCTGAACTTCTGCAGTTCTGCTTGGTGTTGGAGAAGTTATGATTGTTTCTGTACAGGCCAGCAAAGTTCTCACTTGAATTACAGGATCTATGGAAGTGTGGAAGGCATACAGCTAAAGGCGTCTATAAAACTGGTTTGGGGTTTTTTTTTCCAGAATTTTCAGAAAAAAAGTGTGATGTCCAAGAGGTTTAAAATCCCTTTTGCTTTAGGAATACAAGCCTACAGAAATCCTCATGTTTTTGTGTGCTATGAATGTAAAACTCATAGCACCGTAAAATGGCAAAACCATCTTTCTGTATGAACCGAGCATAAAAATAGGTATTTTTCCTACTCATGCTTGGCTTTTCCAGTGCTCTTGAAATAATTACCAGATTATTCCACCTAAAAATATTTTCACATATTCATATGCTTAAACATGCATTTGAGTGTTCCATAATATATCTGTGATACATTAATAAAAATATATCCCTTTCCTGCAAGTGAATATGTCCTTACGTAGCTACATGGTGGAATATATTTCTATAATCTTTACTATAGTTAATTTGCTAATAGTTATCACGTATTTCATGTGAACACGTTCTACTTTGTCACCTTGGAGCAACATAGCAATCCTCCCAGCATTCAGGAACTACTGGGCGCATTTGCATTCATTACCTTTTCACAGTGGAATGATAATCAGAAGGAAAAGCATGGGAAAACAGCAGGTTTCTGTAATTTCTTTCTCAAAGCCAAGTATATACTGCTCTCTTGTGGAACTTGTGAAGTAGTTGCCAGCACTGGATAAAGTTGTCCTTGACTTTCTGACTGTATTATTTTGTTCCACTGAATATTACTAAACAAGATTTAGTGCACATGATGTAGCACTTTTTTCAAACTCTGCAATATAAACTCCAGTCTTTCCTGCTAATGTACTTTGTTCTATTTTTGTCTTTGACAGTCAGCATCCACTGTTGACATAGCTGTCTGTGCTGCTTTTGGAATTAGATTCATGCTCTCTTGCAAAAAACTATATGTTTATTCGTACTGGAAAATTACCTTTTCCTCTCTTCAGGTGACATTGAAATACATCTGTAGTTTGCTGTAGTTCACTCTTTTAATTAGCCTCAATAAGAATATAAGTGGTTTAAAAAAAGGAATGAAAACTTGGGTATTCGTCTGCATAATGTTTGTGTATAAGGTGTGTGTTGTCGAAATGATGGACTCTAAAATCTTTCCTCATGTATTATGAAACTGAGTGCTGAGTAAAATTTTTAGAATAATATTGCAAAATATATCACTGTCCAATCAAAGAATGGAGGTGGTCCAGTCACAGAGCTTTCCTTACTGAGCCCCTGGGAAGCAAAGAGCTTCACAAGCAGGAGAGCTTCTGATATATGGTTTCCTGAGGACACCTGGATGAGATTCTCTGCTTTACTAAAAACATGTGTGTTTCAGTTTATGCAGCAGTTGCTCTACTTTGCCATCCATTTTCATTGCAAGTATTTGAGGCCATTGTCTTTCTGTCAGATGTGGTCAGAAATGTTATTTGCAATTGAGGGATAGAGAGACAGAGAAATTTTATTACCTGATTTACCTAGAAAACTTTAGATAGATCTGTTTGTGCCTGAACAAGCCCTACATGTTACTTATTTTACAGCATGTTTTATCTAGCAAGATCCTAAGGGAATATACAGACTACAGACAAAATTTCCCCCTTCTGACTCAACCTGAGAATTTCTACTGCAAACTTTATACTCAATTTGTTTTGGGAAAGGCTACTTGAGTTCATTGATATAATACATACACAGCAAAATGCTTGACTGGAGAGAAACACTTCATTCCCCTGCTATAAATTCTTGCTCCCACCTCTGCTGAGGAAACAATTCTCCTTAATGCAAGTACTTATCCCTGTAAGCACCAACGATTTTGAGGATAAGTTATGTAAAAGCATCCCCATCATTAAAACCGCACAGACAGTTTTAAGGAGGCTGTTTACCCTTGCCAAGTAAGCCCTGTTCAGTAAGTTGGGGTAGGAGTTTAGATATTTGGTCCACCCCAACCCTTGGAGGAGTACAGCCCATTTTCAAAGGGGATAAGTGAGGTCTTAGAGGGATTTTTAGTGCAAAATGTACTTCCATGAGGAACTACTGCAATGGTTAATGTGCTATAAACACAGTCTCCAGCTCCCTGCATACCAGCTTCTCTGTGTAGCCAAGCCTTGTATTCTCTTGCTTGTAGACAGGATATTCTCTGTTGAAAAGAGGGAGTCTAAAGAATCGAGTCATAATCAGCATGCTTTTGTGAGTCCTGTGAAATAGAGTGAGAGTTACAAAGGAAAAGAAAGTAGATTTTGAGTGTACAATATTTCAGAAGAGATTGGAAGAGGGCATTTTTACAATATTCTATTATGTCTCCTCTTTAGAGAAAGGCTAAGCCAGTGCCAAAGGAATAGTTTCCTGAAGTGCTATTTATTCCTAGGATGGATAGGAGCTGACAAGCCAGCCATCAGAATGGCTTCTTTGTCCTTGGAGCTCCAGGTGGTTTAACAGTGTAAAAAAGTTACATGTTTTTACCAAAATGACTGTTCATTCCTTTTTAGATGGCTTTCTAGTAATTTCCAGTGTATTTTCAAGGGCTTCTAAAGGAAACAAAACAAAACAAAAACAAAAACAAGCCCAAACAAGGCAGTGTATAAGGGGAGGGAGGTGGGGAAGTGAAGATAAGCTAAAACTGGGCGTACACTTGATGTGGAGAGTGTCTCTCTTGCCTTGTCTAGAAATACATTCAACCAGAGAAGGCTCAGAGTCAATGTATTATTAGTATTCATGCTACATAAATAAGAATCATGGTGGAATCATTGCTATAATCAGCTTTTCTAGCAGCAGCATTAACATGGCTATATTGTATCCCATGCATTTTCTGACAGCATATTTAAGGATGTAAACAACAATATTAAAATTGTACTCAAGAGCCTTATAAGAACTTTTTTAATATAACATTTTATTGTTTATTGGTTTAAAAAAATATTTGAAACCTCAGCCCTTTAGGACAGGTAAAGATAATATGATAATTACCTAATGTAGGCCGCAAATAACATTGTTGGTTTTCATTCTTATAATCAGGTTTCTGACCAGTTTGTGGAGATGTAAATTCAAGGCTGAGCAGAGGGGACTCAGAATCTCCTTCAAGCTGTTCTGATGCAGCCCTGTGTGCAGCTGTCTCCCCCACTGCCAGGGTCTGCAGCTGGGTCAGTCAGCTTCTTGCCCACCAGGACACTTCTCCAGACCTCTGAGCTATCTCAGTAATTTCTCTGCAGTGTTTGTAAGGATATATTTATTTTCGTTATTCATTTTTTCGTAATTAACATTAAATTCTTTACTTCTTTTGAAGTAATCAAGCAAAGTGCTTCACTAGTTTAGCAAGTAGTGACACTTAATTTGGTCCAGAAAGGGACAGTAATAGGGAAAAGCAATTGTATATAATCTCTATTGAATACTTGGAGGTAGAGAGAATGCTGACTTCCATACACAGTAGTTACACTGTTAGCTTTTCAGGCAAGAAAAAGGGGAGAGAACTGGCTCATATTGCACAAATTAGGCTATGGACCTGGAATCCATTAACTCAGAATAATGTTGACTTGGCTGAGGTCTGGGTACTGTTGGGAAAAACTGGAGAAAGGCACTGGCCACACTGAATTTCCAATAAAATTACATTGGCAGTTCATCCAAAGAGAGAAAAGTATACACATGCGGGGTATAATGGAGTGATTATATTTTATTTGTATTGTTCCTAGGAGCCAAAAGATGGCTGTGAAATTTGTTGGAAACTGAGACCTTCATTTTGAAAGGTTTCACCATTATGTGTATAGCAAATGGTTGTGCCCAAATGCTTTCCTGTGCAGTTCGTCTGCTTTGCTGAGCTTCTGCAGGCAATGAGTAGCAAAATCTTTCTGCAGATTTTAGTTCCTGCAAGAATGCTGCTCCCTTTATAAGTCTTTTTAACCAGGATTCACTTTCACCTTTGAAAGTCAGTTTTCCCTGGCATTTGGTCCTTATGCTGTTCTTCCATTTATTTGCAGAAAGCGCTTGTTAGTGCATATGATTGTACCTACTCTTCACCAGCAGCGTGAACAGTGCTGTGCTTTGTTCCATCTCTTCAGAAAATTGCATTGTATAGTTTCCTTCTATCTTAAGACTTACTTCCATCTGCTTTTTACAGCTTATTCATAGTATTAAAGTCTTTACTCGAAGTTGTTGTGTGTTCACTAGGCTTTTACCACGTGTGCTAATCTGATTTCAGAAGGGAGATCTATTCATACACACTGCCGATTTACATGTTAATGCTTCTAGGAGTGCTAAGTCAGCAAAAAGGAGCACAAAGAGCTAAAGCCAGAGAAAACATTGGCAGAGCAGGGATTTGCCAGATGTACTGCAGGGGACAGTGCAATGCTGTATGTAAATATATGTAAATAACAGCAGGAATAGAAAAAGGAAATTTTGGTCTCTGATGGGACATTCCCAGTGCTGCAATCTGTGTCCCTAAACCTCCACGTTGCCTTGATTTTATTTCTGCCTCTGCTACATAGGCAACATCCTGGGAGAATTTATAGGACATGCAGCTCCAAAATATAACTGCATGTGTATTTTGGACGAATGTGTTAATTTGCTCTGTTCGGTTTTATTCAGTGGAACTGAATGAACAGGAAACAGTTTTTAGCCTCCGCTGGCCAGAGGCTGAGGCGCTCGGCAGGCGCCACCGTGCGGCCGCCCATCCTGGACATGTGTGTCCCTCTGCCGGGGCGCCGCCGGGCTGCGGCTGCCGTGTCCCCGGCCCGACGCGGGCCGGGCAGAACTGTGCTGTTCCTTCGGACTGTCCCTTGGTTGTTTGGGGGGCAGCGGTTACCGGCAATGTATATGGTTTTCCGTGAGGTATTGATACACTGGACAAAACCTGACGATATTTTGGAGTCGACAAGGTTTGGCAAATGTCAGCTTCTGTTTGATTTTGTGGAAGGTAGCTCACTTGTTATGACAGTGCTAGCTGGTACCTCGTTACATTTCTCCTCTCTCCTTGCTGCCTCAATTACTTTTTTTCCCTTTGCATCTTGTCTTCTGTACTTAACACTGTTGGACTGTCATCTTAACCATGGCTGAGTGTTGCTGTAGCAGGTGAGGGGACAGATCACTGGAAAGCCAGACAAAGGGATCACCCCATTCTTGCCAGACCTCCAGCATTCCATTTATGCTAAAGCTCAGGGTTGTAAAAGCTCGGTTATTGTAGTTAGGTGGGGAGGAGAGGTCGGACTAGAGAGATCCCTTGCCAGGGAAACAATTAAGATATCATTTTATCCCATCTAAAATATTAATTGCTCAGACCTGGTGAAGGATACAGCAACAGGATTTTTCAGATGCAGCCAAGGTCTTTCATAGCAGAAGCCTCAATATTTTTCAGGTAATGAGGCCTTCTGATAACCAAACGTGAAATACTTGCATTACTCTTGTGTTCATTTGCATTCTTATTTTCCACTTTTTTTCCTCCTCAAAACACATAAGCTCACGTTCCCTGGAGTCTTATGGGCTTTGTCTCTTCATTTTATTACCTACTGCCAAATAGTCTTCTCTCCTCCTATTTAAGTCAAGTGCACATTTCAGCATCAGGACTGCTAGGCATAACCAGCTTGGCAAAGTTTATCTTAGCAGCTATTTACTGTAATTTGTAAGGGAGATAGGAGACACTTCAGTTGTTTGACAGCTGCTCTGAAGTCAGTCAAAAGAAGAGATGTAATTTAATTCCAGTGTCCACTCCAGAGAAATCCTTTGAAAGCACTATTATAAAGTGGGAATAGGTCTGACAACAGAAAGAAGCAGAGGACAGAACAGACACCCAAATGTGCCTTGCCCATTATTCATGTGTTTGGTTCAGGCCTTACAGACTCAAAAACTGTCTAATGTCTTGGGCTCAGGAGTATGTCTTGACTCACTAGTACCCTGCTCAGATTGCTGGTACCCTGTTTGCAGTTGCTTGTATATCTGTTTAGTATTTATTAACAGTGTTATTAATGTAGTTTCCAGAGATAGTCCCCTAGCAATAGATGTTGGACACACTGAGACTAAACCCAGCTTACATATGTAGGAAGTTTTCTGATAAACAACTTTGTTCTTCCTTCCTGGTCTTGTACCAAGACATTATAGCAAACTAGTTGTTCCAGTCTTTTAAGACACGTATATACACAAGGAGATCAGTTTTAAACTATAAGTAAATTTTCCAGAAGTCTGAAGTTTGTAATAATTAGCACTTGGAAAAGTCTGTGAAGTTTTTTACCATTCATAGTTTGATGTGCAAAGACTAATATTTGCACTAAAATCTCTGCTAGACATTCATTGCTTTCATTTGCACCTCTATTTGATTAATCTTTTTTCTTGGACCATCACTTTTGTTCAGCAGTTATGGTTCTTCACTCTTAATCTAATGTCTTTGATGTCCTGCTTTGATTCAAAGAAATGAAAGTTGATGGTAGTGTTTGAAAAGGTGCTATTGATGTTAAATGATGAAGTCATTCTGGTTCAGTTTGTTCATTGATAGGTCTCCTTTTGGCTAATTGGTCTAATGACATGTAAACATGTCTAGAAGACATCACGAAAATGACAGAAAAAAACACGCTCTCAATTTGTTTTAGTGTGCTGATAAACTTTTCTGAAGTTTCTACCTTCTTGTTAGAGCTGTAAACATCAGAAGGAGGCTTTATTAAATTGCTTTTACCTCAGACTACAGGGGGCTTTAATGGAAAAGGGAAAAATGTTTGAAACTGTTGAGTCTTTGTTCTTTTTCTAAGGCAAGAACATTGAGAGTTCACACAATGGGATTTTAATAACTGGGTTTATTACCTTCATAGCAGTAAAAAAGTCCAGAGTATCTGGGTTTACTGAACTGGTTAAAAGGATACTAAGCAATTCCATACATTATGTACTAGAAAAAGCACACAGAAGTATGTTATTGTCAAAATGTTAATCAGTCCTATATAACATATCTATGAAGTCTAAGAAGATATTCACAGATTCTGTTTTGCAGAATTTTAAGTACCAAAGTGAACCCTGAAAGCATGGCTGTATTTCTCTGAGTAACTGAGTCAATAACAGCATCCTTTAGAGCCCTTATGGATCCATCTGTGCTAGTGCTGGACCACAACTACGGTGTCTTCTTCAGGAATGAGAACAAGCAGCATGGTGCACCTTGCATTATCATAGAATAATTTGGGTTGGAAGGGACCTTCAAAGATCATCTAGTACAACCTCCCTACAATGAGCAGGGACATCTTCGACTAGATCAGGTTGCTCAGAGCTCCATCCAGCCTGGCCTTGGATGTTTCCATCTACCACATCCCTGGGCAAACTCTTCCTGTTACTTACCACTCACTGTAAAAAATTTCTTCCTCGTGTCTTGCCTGAACCACCCCTCCTTTAGTGTAAAACCATCACCACTTGTCCTATCGTAACAGGCCCTGCTAAAAAGTCTGTTCCCATCTTTCTTATAGACCTCTTCTAAATACTGAAAGGCCACAATAAGGTCTCCACAGAGCCTTCTCTTATCCAGAGTGAACAACCCCAACTGTCTCAGCCTGTCCTCACAGAAGAAGTGTTCCATCTCTCTGATCATCTTGCTGTCCCTCCTCTGGACCCTCTCCAAAAGGTCCACGTCATGAATAGAGCTGCGTTTCTTCATTGCCTCTCCTTTCACCACCACCAAAAAAAACCCCACCATTCACAGATAGGTTTTATGCATACTGCCATATAACAGCTGCACAGTGCCTCCACGTACACATTACCTGGGAAAGTTCTGACCTTCACAAGGTGAGCTGTCCTTGACATTCAGTCCATGGTCACTTCACTTATGAGCTGGAGTGTGAATGTATGTAAAAGTAAACAGAACAACAAGGATATTCACAGTATATATTACTATACATGTATGGCAAGGAGGATAGGTTCCACAATTAAAAAAAAAATACATATATATTTTAAGAATTGTAATTAATGGTGTCATGAAATCAGATGTAAAAGATCCTCTATGACCTTGATTTTTCTATTTCTCCTCATGTAATTGAAATAAATGTTTCCTTTATTGTCTTCTAAATTCAACTGTTGTCAAGATACCATGGTATTCTCTGTGGACTCTGTGTTATCACAATTGATGAATCTGAAATTCTCTGGTATTGCCTCTGGAAGGAGACGATTGTGATTTTTTGCACCAGTCTGTCCATGTTCTGTGAGTACTCTCATTTCTTCCTGCTGTTTATTGTTTCTTCTTGAACAACCATTAGTGTTGGACAAGAAAAACATGCAATCTTGAGAGTTTTCTGTGTCAGGATTTCTGCCTGGTTTGCTTTCCTTGCTGTTGCTGCAGGATCTCATAATTCTGCGGCAGCTCTCTGCTCTTCATAGTACAGTATTAATTGGAATTGCAATTTCTAGTGCAAGCTGTAATATCAAGGCAGGTATTGTGAACAAGTCAATTTTCTGTTACTTCATTTCTCATATCATTTATCAGCTGATCGCCTGAATCATTTAAGGCCACCTCAACCTGACATTGCTTTGGTAATTTCTGTTGTTTTGCCATGTAATCAGACTTTTTTTTTTTTTATTATTTTTATTTATGAAACAGAAGATATCGGCAATAATTAGAGAGTTTATTGCTAGGTTTTGTAAAATTTCTATGGTTACCTATGTGTCTGTGCAGCTAATTTAGTAGGAGTCAGCTGAAAAGTGAGTTCTTTTCATCCTTAATTCAGTGAAGCTGGCATCTTTTTCATCCTTTGAGTCATTAATTATTACATGTTTCTAGCATATTTGTATTGGTGCTCTGGCCCTTGGCTGTGCAAATAAGCAATGCAGTTTTCCTCCAATTTTTTACCCTTTTCCTACCTATATGATACCTCATAAATTGTTCTCGTATTGTGACTGTAGTTGATTTTCCATAGGCTCACACAGTTACACTCCATGCCACTGTACACCTGGACAGATCTTGGTGCCCAACTGTTGTGTCTTTGCTCTGTGCTCACCAGACTGTAGGGAAATTGTTCTGAGAATCAAAATTTAGCAAAACTATTCTGTAGCTTCAGACTTTATTTTATTTCAAGGTACTATTCACTTTGCATGGAAGCCCCATGCATGAGAATCATAAATATTAAAGAGGGTCTTGAGAAGCCCCACAGGCCATTGTTATAGGTGTTATGAGTCTGAAACCAAATCTGGTAATTTCACTATTCATTTTGCAGCACAAAGACTTTTCTGTAAAACAGAAACCAGCCTTTGAGCATTTGTTATTGAAAGATCATCATGAAATAGATATTTGTTTAGCCAGAGAAGCTATTCAGCTTCCTATTCCTCCACTGAAGACTACAGAAAATTTACATCACTCTCTTAGATAAAGATAATGGCCTACAACTGCAAGATTAACAACATGTTGGCTGAATTTGTTAGCATACTTATTAGGGCATCAGCTTTCCCATCCCTAAGTCACACATATGTTCATTAAAAAAACAGTGTACGGTGTGTGAAATAGCCTGCTCTAATTATAATCTAGATACTTCCAGGAAAGTGAAGCTAATTCATATAAACTCTATTAAGTCATCTAACACGGCAGTATATGCCATGAGGTAAAATTGCTTGGATGCAGGCTGGCAACAAGGGAAATATTATGTGATGAGATCATGCTTTTTTTTTTTTTTTTTCTCTCCTTTCAGCCAACAAATTGTAAGCTCATTTGAGAAGTCAGCTTAATTTGATATACAGATGTGGTGATGCCAACCTGGACAGCATTTAGCTCTCAGGAAGCATATCTTGTAAAAGCAAAGCCCAGCTTCTTCAATGGTGGAATGTGTTCTTTTCAGAATCTTTAATTTTTGTACCTAAAAATCTGAAGGTGGTAAGGTAATATCTCTGGGCCATGCTTTCGCTATATTTTAGGTCCATTTTACAAGTAGTGAATAAATATACTTCTATTAGACAAGCAGTGTAAAAAGGAAGTTGAACCTGGCAATTGGTTGTTTATGTGATACACTCAGTGCAGATAAGCTGAAGGAGAGAAAGCCTTTACTGAGTCACTAGATGGTTTTTAAAATAAGGAGAAGTGAATGACAAATTTATTTTCATTTTCCCTTTTTACTTTCATATTTTTCCCCTCAAAGATTACTAGCTGTAGTAAGGGGAGGGTCTTTCTTCACTTGCCTATGATTAATTAATTAGTTTTATATAATGGTTTTTAATATTTTGCAGTCTCCGGGAGCCCAGTCTGATCTCCTTGTGCATGTGAGAAATGAAGATATTGTCCATGTTTGTGTCTGCAAGTGTTGGAACCTATAAACCAAACCATCTGTTATTTTTTTAATCCAATCATATCTTTAATGAATCCAAAACTGTTATCTACCTCAGTGTCTGAACAAAACATAGTCATGCATGGAAGCAAAAATGTATGTTTGAGGATACTATCAGTTATATAATCGCATGGTATTTTTTCTCATAGGGTCCAATCTTTATTCACTTTAGATAGTCAACTGTTACAATTCACTTCTCTGCATCTGCTTCTCAATTTTCTTCCCCAGCCTCCTCCCACGTTCATCTTTCCTCTTGTCCATAAGTTCCTTAACCTTCTGCTGACTCTTTAGTGTGCCATGCCAAAGAAATCTTGGGGGAGTTCAGCTTCCAGTCTTCTAAAAAGTTTATATGGGACAAGGGCGAAATGAAGGGCTTCAAAAGCTTTGTAATTTTTCCTGATTTGAAAGGCTATATAAAGGTTGATTTTGACTTTACAGTCAGCTCCTCCTTGCAGTTCCCCAGTTTTGGATTCTCCTATGAAGTGAAGGAAAAGTAAGGCTTCTAATCAAAGGATTGTCAATTATTTTCTTAAATAAGAAAGTCAACATATGGTATCCAGCTTTGGCTGAAGCATGAGAACAGTATTAAATTGCATAAAGATTAATGAAGGTAAAAGTAATTGAAACAAGTTGTTATAATGGTGAATATGCAGAATATCCTTACAGTGGAGACCTGGGTGCTTTCCCTTGGCTAGCAAGATTGTTTGGCCTAGCAAATGTTCCACTGCTGCAGGCAGTTTATTCTGAATGATTTACTAGTTGAGACTTCTGCTTCTTGGAGAAGGTATGCTTTAGTCTTGGAAATCATGAATATTCGAGCCGAAATCTGTCCAGATAGTTTTTCAAGGCCACAGGTCAAAGTCTTTTTTCTGTTTGTTGGTCTACATGCACATCAGTTGGTTACGTTTTTGCTTGCCTTATTCTCACAGTACACTGAGCATCTGAATGTGCTGGAATTTACTTCTGTTCTTATTTCACCTCATTATGACATTCACATTTCTTCAAATCCTCCTTTTGAGAAGACTTTGTTCAGCTGTCTGCAGCTCATGACTCTTTCAACCGTGCTATCAGTGAGCATGGACATTCCAGGCACTTACCTGTGCTCGGAGCTGCCCTTGCTGCCCAAGGAAGAATCACTCCCTGAGGAAAGCAAAGACTGCCAGGCACTCCTGCTTCTCACCTTTCATGACTTTATGGCTGTAGGCCATACCTTGGGTCTGCTTCTTACTTGAGCACCCCAGAACCATTAGAAGAACAGTGGATGCTAAGAGGTAGTTCAGGTTCAAAAGCAAATTAGTCCCAGCATAGAAGAAAAAGCCACCTAAGTCTGCTAGACACAGTGGCTGGTGGACGACTTCTTGCCTAGGGAGTCCTGAGAAAAAATGGCACTTGGCTTGATAGTGTAAATGCAAGAGAAAGCCCCGCAGGGTGTTATGAAAAGCTTACATTTTTTGTTGCTCTTCAAACATTAATTTCAATTTTTCTACTCATATTTTGCTACTAGCATATTTTGCTAGTAAGTTGTTTTGTAAGAAGAGATGTTATACTACTATTAATTCCTTGCTCATGCTGTCCCTGTCTTCATCAGTTCTTTGGTGAGCTGTAGTTAAAGGCACTATTGGGCTATTTACTATCACATATGTATTCTATTTTGAAATAATTAAACTTCGCTCTTAAGGGAGAGAAGCCTCACAGCACATGCTTTGTTATGTCTTTGATCATATCCAATTTTGCTGTGGCTCGTTACTTTATGACATATTTTCCCTTGTTCTTCTTTGTCCCCAACTACTATCTTGCTGTGTTTAACAGTTAATCCTAGTTAGTCTTCACTTCACGCACTTTTTTGTTCCAGTTGCTCATAATTTTACTACTTTCAGTAACTATCCCACAGGCTTCTTTACCAGGTGTGCTCAGTCAGTCCTTTATTTGTTTTTTTTTTTTAGCATTAGCAAGTTCTGTGTCCTTATTGAACAGTTTTCTAGATCATCGGTATATTATGTAGACAAAATTAGTTCAACTGATTATCTTTGTGACACATCATCTGCCATCATGATCCAGATAAAAGCCTTGCTCATGCTAATAAATATGTAAAAGTATTTCCTACATAAAATATCGTTGTTGATTTTTTTTTTTTTTTTTTTTCTGTTATCACATTGCTTTGCATATAGCGCAGATGAGGTAAATTTAAGATTTTTGGTTGAGTTCTGAATTAAAAGATCCTATTAAACCAGCTGAAATTTCTCCATTAAAAATAGCAAAATGTGCTCTTATGGTTGAAATTTCTCCACTAAAAATAGCAAGATGTGCTCTTATTGTAAGGACAACCTTTGCTTTCATTTCTACACATTCCTCTAATTATTTGAAGCAAGAGTATATACAGCTTGAAAGTTTTTTTGTGTTTCTTTTTTGAATTTGATGTACCAAGAGAGGATTACTTTATCTATATTCATATAACTCAAAAATTAATCCATGTTTTTTTCTCATCCATCTGTCCCAGAATTCTCTCAGCTGCTCCAGAGTTACACTAAAAATCTTGCTTATGGGCACACCTTTTATATAAGTAAACCTAAATATTTATGTTGGTATAACTGAAAGCGAAGCAGTCTAACCATTATTAGTTCAGATCTAATTGTTTAAAAAAAAAAAAAAAAAAAAGATAATGAGTTGAAATTCTTATACACACACCTCCTAGTGCCTACCTCTTCTCCTAGTGTCAGACTCATGTCTCTGCCGCTCCTCTGTTTTCATCCTGGTGGCAGTGGTGGGATGTTGTGGTGAATCATCAGCATCTGGAGTCCTTCACCGTGAGGAATACAATGTTTGTGTTGATCGTTTCTCCTTCCTCAGTCTAGGATCATCTTTGTGTCACTTTTTTCAGTCTGCCAACACCCTTTTATGCTTTTATTCTGTATTAATTGACCTGCAGTTCCATATTACATCCAAATTTACTTTATATTTTGTCTTTTAGGTGATCGATGCTATTTCTTTTTTTTTTTTTTTTCCTTTTTACCCCTAAAACCAGCTCTATCCAGCTCCATGTCTGCATTTCCTCAGGTGCCCATGGGTGAGTTATAGCCAGGGGGTCTGCAGTGACAGCCTGTGCCCCTTCCTCAGCATCTCGTGCTTGTGGCCCTCTTCACTGTACCAGACCTGTCTTTTGATGCACTGCATCATCATGTTAGAGTCTTAAACACTATTCTGCATAGAATAACTGCTTGTTATGGCTATTTATGTAAAACTATGGTTATACTATATGAAGGCAAACAAACCAAATTAACTGCAGACATCTCATACCCTTCCTGCTAATCCAACTTGTTCTCCTCTGTTGATGCTCTTAGCAGCTGTTTCAGCTGGGTCGAAAGACTTCCAGGACATGAGAGAATGAAGCATGGACATGGATATATGTGGCTGAGGGTCAAATATGTACAGTGTTGACAATAAGACAGAAGGGGAAAGATTTAATTATTTTTTTTTTTTTTTTTCCACCAGAAAGGGTACGGCAATATAAAGAAAAGCACAGTCAATGGATTGTACAAATCTTCCATTGAAAAACTGAGAGCACAATGAACAAATTCCCTTCCTTGTCCTTGGGGATTGTATGGCAAATGCAAGAGCTGGGGTTTTTTTTTTAAAAGCAATGAGAATGAAAAGCTGGAAATTCACATGCAGGGATTTGGACAATTTTTTAAAATAATATTTTTCCCCTCTTTGAAAACAATTTAATATAATTCCTTTCTATTTAATTGTCCTGTGATTCTGCTGGGAAAACAAAACAAAAAAAACCCATGGAACAAAAAGCCAAGACAAAACAAAACAAAAGACCTCCCAAGCCTATTTTCTTCTTCTGTACATAGTTCAATTTAGCTGATGTGAGGAATAACTAGGATGTTTTGCACGGTAATTGATAACTATTGAAGTAGGACTTAAAAACTTGAAACAATGTAAATCAAGTAATAATAGATGTTATTATCACATTACTTTCTTATAATCTCTATAGGGTTATTGTAGGTATATAAAGCCTTAAATAGTAGCAGAAAGCTTTATAGCTTATAAGAACTTGTTAAACCTAAAGACAATTTTTAATACATGGTGATAAGGCTTTTTTATGAGATCCATGAAGTATTCTGGAGAAATACACTGTACTGCCATTTCACTGATCTAAGGTGGCAGATGAAAGTCTTGTCATTGCAGTACCACCTCATTTCAAAGAGAATGTGTTAACAGAGATGGAATGTTGCAATTCTTAACTTTAAAATGTTTTACCTTTCTGAAAGGGCCCATTTATAATTTTGAAGCCATTAGACTTCTGCCCTGGCTTCTTTAGCACTGTGATTCTGCAATGGATTTGGAGAGCCATTTTGAGAATTACAACTTCTTGCTTGTGCTGCAAAGCTTACTTTTATATTTCTGCAAAACTGAACAAGTGACTTCCTCATCAACTAGTAAGTGGAGACCATTTAAGGGAGAAATGTAGGGTTTAGCTCCAGTTGCTGTTCTAATGTTGCAGAAAGCTTTTTCTTCATTTTATTAAATTCAGCTTCAGGCAGTCACAAAACTTCTTTCCTTGGGTGAGTGAAACCTGTTGTCACCAATTTCCACTCATAAAATGGAGCTACAGAATGTTTCATTCTTGGAGACTGAAGAAACAGAGTAGTGAGGAAGATACCAAGATAATCCTTAAAATAACAAGCAGCATTGAGCCAGCGAAACTTTATTTCCTACCAGTTTGTCAGACTACCTTGGGACTCGAGCTTCATATGGGGCAATGGTTCTTTGCTAGTAGGTCACAGAGACAGTATTAATAACTGGTAGTTTATGGTTTAGAGGCTAATAATGAGATGAGTGCCTAACAGAGCCTGTTTGTAAAGAGTGATTTCAGTAAGAACTGTTCCTTGCAGAAGATGATACCAGTGAGGGAAATATGCGAGGGCCTGCATGGACATGCTTATGAGAGGTATTACTATTCAGTACTGAGCATGTGGGGTGTTTTACTCTCTATTATGTTGGTTCAAATCAAATTAAGTGATGAAGATTTCTTTCATTTTGTAGAATATAAAAAATAAAAATTAGATTCAAAGCTGAAATATACATGTATGGAGATTCCCATCATGACCTTAAGTACAAAATATAGACCTGAACTCAGTTCTGTGTTATCACATGTATGATGCTACATATCTCAGATTGTTTTAAATATACCTTGAAATCATCCGTACTATCCATGATTTTAAGTTGTTGGTGTAGCTTATAGATAAAGTAACTAAAACCAGAACGTCCATGTGTGTTTAGGGTAACAGTCAGAAATAGGAAATGTAAATACATAAACTCCTGCCAAGCTGCTGCTCACAGAAATAGAGGCTTTTGTTGACTTCTGTGGTTATTTATTTACTCTTCAAGGACATCAGAAATAGAGAACACTTCCAAGCTATTCCACCAAGCTTTCACCACAGAATTGCTGGAAAAATACTATCTACTGAGAATCTGAGCTTCTCTCAGTTGTTGTTCATTGTCATATCACAGTCAGGTTTTACAAAGAGGGAGTTATCTGTTCTAATTGTACATACAGAGGAGACAGCTCTTACTATGATTTTACAATTAAAATTAACACAAAATGAGTATAACAAGTGAATAGTAAAGTAATAGCAATAGAATTGTGTGAATAAACCTGAAATATGTAGAATTAGGTATCTTCAAGGTTTCAAAATATATAGCTGCAGCTTTATTTGCATTAAGAGAGGAAACAAGTCATTTCAGCCTCAAGATTCACATTTTAAACATGCATATTTTGGGATTTGATAGCACGCCTTCAAATACCTGTAAGTTGTCAACTGGTAAATATTGTTGATCTTAAGACCAAGAAGACAGATCAAAAGAGAATTAAGGCTATGACAGCAATCAGTGCAAATCAGAAAACTTCCAACTAAGGATGGAATCTGGCATTTATTTTAAGCACTAAGACACAATGGGGGCACAGGAGGAAAGTTTTTAAGGGAATCAGCTTTAGACTATGAAAGCAAGACACAAGATGTCACTCTTCCTTTATTTTTTCTGTGACAGTTTTCGTATTCGTTCTGTGATACAAGTGGTGTAAGTTTGGGCAAGTTTTTTTTCCTAGAACTTCATTAGGCAGTTCATTAAACATAATCTGACGGTACTGGATAGCCAATGAACTGTGAACGTGTATTCACAGAACTCTTAGCTACATTCTGGTCAGGGGTTGAAATCCTATTGCTGTTTACTTATGTGCAACTCAATGAGCAGCACTGGAAAGAATTAAAAAGCTGAGATTTAAGTCACAGTTTGACAGCTACAGGTAAGAAAGGGTTTTTGTTTTTTTGTAATTGTTAAGGGAAGGAAAAAAATAGAGTTACTTTCAAACCTTACACTGAATTTATGAAGAAACTTTTTTTTTTTATTTGTAAGCTAAACAAACCTAATCTGATATTTTCTGAGAAAGAAATAAGTAATCCTCTGCTGTTTTAAAGAAATACAATGATTCTATGTAGACTATGTTTGAAAATAAACAAAAACTCATTCAATAATTTCACTTTCAGAATACAATAAACTTTAGGACTAGGTTTTGAAGCAACCCAAAAAATATTAAAACATATGTGGGAGCCATCAGTCTCTCATCTGTAAAAAGACAAGTACCAAATCTTATTTTCTCTAAGACCACAAAGGATTTGTGAATACATAAACACACAGTAATAACTGAATAGGTTCAATCTTGAACTGTTTGAAATGTGATTTCTTTTAATATGGAAAAATAGCTATGATTGTGGATTGTGATCATATGGCTTAGTCTTAGCTTCACCACAGTGACAAACTGAAAGTCTTTTAATCAAAGGGGGTCCCAAAACAGACATGGGGCTTCTACTGAGCCTTGTGAGTGCTGAGGGGGACTAAAAATCTCCTTAAAGCTCTTGCCAGTGCATCCCTGTGTGCAGTTGCCTCCCTCAGTGCGAGGGTCTGCAGCTGGGTCATGGTCATCTGAGTGTCCACCAGGACCCCACACTCACACAGCCTTTTCAGCACCAGCATTAATTAACCAGACTGGGAGCAGCAGGATTAGGCAGCATCCAACAGTATAAGCTTGTCAAGGCAGGTCAGAATATTAATACCAGAAATGACTGATGCATCAGGCTGGAAGGGGCAGCTTCAAGCGCTACCACCCGTGAGCACCAGCAGATTGCTGTGAACCTTTTCCACTCCGCGACCACTGCGCTCTCACGAGACACAACCCTCTCCCAGTGTGAAGCTGCCTGTCAGCAAACATTGCTGAAGGTGTGCGGTGTGCCTCACGGTGAGCCTCGCAGCCTTCTACATCAAATTGGGACTCTGCAAAGATGCCCGTTTTCGAAAGCAGGTAGGAGATGCTTCACCCGCTTGCCACCAGAGGACAATCCTCTCCATGGCCAGGGGCACTGCCCAAATTAAGGAAAGCTAAATGAGTCGTCTGCTCCCTCTGCTGGAAAACAAACGAGCAGGCAAGCAGATGCTAAGACACTCCCCCCCCCCCCGCCCCGTAAATCCCCACCCCTGAAAAAATGCAAATCGTTTGTTCAACTCTCTAGTCATTGGCTGCTTTTGCATAGACATTCAGCTTTCCTGTGTCCCAGAAAGCAACCAGCAGATTCAGAAATAACCTTTTTGTGCTTAGAGATGCCAAGCAGATCCTGAATGCATGCTTAAGCTCACTACTGCCTCAGCAGGATAGTTTCCTTGACTTAATACTGTAGATCTTTACGTTACTAGAAGTCTAAAATATTTACAGTGCTCATCTAAGCTTTTTGATTTACCTATTTTTAAATCTCCTTTCACTATACTTGTATTGGAAAATAATATTATTATTTTTTTTTAATAAATAAAGAATACATTTCCCAATATCTAAGCCATTACTCTAGAAGGCTTGCAATCAATTGCCAAAGTCCTACGATAAGTTTTGTTTACTGAGTGTGAAGACCTTATGATATTCATTAGCATATCATAGGTAATTATCTTCTGCAGAGTTTAGATTAGAGTTTTATCATTCTTCTTTCAAGTATCTTGTGTATCTGTTTGTAGAATTAAACAATTTTAAATGGTCTAAAAAAACACCTCTATTACATTGCAGGTAGGAAGACAAGTCCAATGCTTCTGTTATTTCACTGTGTATTCCAGAGGGAGAAAACAGAGATAGCAGGTACTTTTGAAAATCCTGAAATGCCTCTAAAATCAGACTTATGTTCTCTCAAAATTGGATTGAAACCTTTTAAGGGTAGCTTGGAAAGGTTACTGGGGAGGTAATAAGCACTGAAATGGGACAAAAACCCCATAAATTGTCTTTTAAGTGAGATCTTGATCCATTTCTTATTCCCCACAAATAGGTTGTTATTTCTGACCTAAAAATGGCCATTAAGGAAAAAAAAATTAAAATACAACTGATTATATTTATTGGATATTTATCAATCAATTAAATATGCATTGTAAACTTCTATGCCAACAAGGATTGCAGAAACAGACTTCGATAGTCACCCTTCTTTCTTTTTTCAAGAGAAATACTAATTTTAACAAGAATATTTTTGCTAATTTATTTCAGAGAAAAAAAAGAGACTATTTAAAAGGTGGTAATATTTTAGGTATCTGGCTTTTATTGTTACTCTATTCCAGCACAGTATACTACATTTATTTAAAAAAGACATTAAATGATTTTGTGTTCATCTTTTTTGTCAGCAATACACCAGTTATGTAAAAATAACCCAGATGAAAATGTAAGAGGTGTTACATTTTCATGTCATTTGTATTAACTGAATAAAGCTTAGTGACAATATACATGAATTTGCAGTAGTTGTACGTAAACATTTTGTGCATTAAAAAAGAAATATACATAATTTAAAAAATAAAAATGCATTACACAATTTACAAATTAACATTAACAAAAAAAAAAGGTAAACATTCCTCAGACAGCTGCCTCCTTATCCTACAAAATAAATATTCAAGTAAATTAAGTTAGGCAAAATAAACTCTTAACTTTGTGTGAGCACAATTTACATACAGGTAAAAAGACAGATTTCCATTTCACTCAAAGTATATTTTACAGTGATTTATACACAGAGTTTTTAAATTGGTCTCTTCAGATTGTTATACTAGAAAACAAACTTTATTATATTTTGGCAGGAGGGAGTTTCAAAATCGATGTTTTGTACCAAATATAGACAAACTTGTGCAGTTGCATCAAAGCTTCAAAAAGGAACTGCTCCAGGACTCAAAGCAGACACAGTAATCTAAAACCTACAGATTTTAAAAGGAAAATACAAACCACCACATCAACAGGAAAATGTCTACTTTGCTATTTTCTGAATGGTTTCTTTGATCACTGGAAACATTACTTTCACAAACTAACAATCTACGGGAGTGGCTGCTTTAGGCACTGGATTGGTAGAAGCACTCTGATTTTTAAAGCAAATTGCTTTTCATTCTGTACTGATAGTTCACCTATTATTTATTTCTGTTTCAATGCTAGAGGGCTTAATCATCTATGCAACTTGTAGCTTTACATAACATTTCAGCCCTTCTTATAGCCTAATATTTTTTCTTGATAGCGACAGAAGTCATTCTGACTTCAAATTTCCATGCACTTTGTTCATTTGAAGGAAAACAAAAATCTAGATTTTAAATGCAGCACTAGTATGATGCAGATGTGCACCAGCAAAATTCACTGACAGAATATAAAACGTGACACATACTAAAATACTTGCATGGACTGGAAAGGCCAAATATACTTTAAAAAAACCTCATCTTTATTTGTCCATTTTCTAAAGTAATATAAAGGAGATAGCATACTTTTAACTTCAACTTATTAAATTCTTAGACTTCAGACATAAAAATCTTCAAGGCAAGAACTAAACAACAGTTACTGCTATGACCACCTAGTATAATAAAGATGACTCATAGCCAATGAAAGAAATCCTGTTCCCTCAACTCCTTATTGGTCCAATACTATTTGACAACACAGAATCAGACTTTTAAAGGTACAGAAATCATGGTTAAGCTTTATGACTCCACATGGTAGTTATTCTTAAAAAACTTTATAACTTTTCCACATTTCTTTTTGTACATCTGACAAAATAGGAATCAACTAGGTTTTTCTAGTTTTCTAGTCAAGAATGCTGAAGTAATTAAATTCATCAAAACATCTTTTTTTCCTATGGATCTTTACAAAGTGATGCAAGACTGAAGTCCCCAGTCCCGCAATGCGTATGCAGAGGAGCTACTGCTGTGGCAGGGGGCCATGGCACGTCACCAACTGTGGCCAGATCAAGGTATAAAATGAGAAATTAAACCTGTGCAAAAGATTGTTACTATTGTTCCTCTCTGCTTATCATTCCTGTTTGGGGAATACTTATGTATTTGGAGGAAGGTAATTGCTTTGATGTAGTAACGCCACACCAGTAATATAAGTTATCTAAGTTAAAGTAGGACCATAATCTCTCTTGAACATTCACAAAATGCACATTGGTTCCAACAACTATTCTACATGGAACAAAAGTAGATATTTTTAAGGACTGATGTTACCCATTGATGTCCACAAGAGTCTTGTCATCAATTTCAGTGGATCTGGGCTAAAGTTTGCGAACTCGGTGTGCAAAAACTGGTGCTTCTTGAGTAAATAGTGTGTTGAATAGGCAGAAATGGTTTAGGTTATAAAAAAGACCTGAGAACCTAATATTGAACTTTATATAACAATTATTTTTGAGAGGTTGCCTGATAAAAGTTTTATATTGCTTAGTAGTGGCACAGTCACTCATATGTTCAAGCTACATGTAGAAGCCATTTGATGACAATAACCCTTCTCAGGTCACGAATCACACCTGTGATAAGCATGTAGATACAGTGGCAAGTCAATGAGCTTCATGTTGGAAGCATAACACTGAAAAGCCATAAGCATGGAGGAGGTTAAAAGTTTTTATACTGCCAGAGTTGTTAAAAAAGTCATGAGTATTAAAATAGCAGAACTATTGATCTTATTGTTGACTTGCCAGTATACTCATGAGTTTAACTGAATAATTAAGAGTCTATCCAACTGTCCTAATTAGAAAAGACAAAAGGGCTCTGAGTATTGCAACAGTGAAAATGGTCATTACTAGCAGAAGAAAAAAAAAAGGCAAAATGATTTTATTTGATTTGAACAAACAATCAGAATACCTTTTCAGACAGTAAGTATGTCACTCAGTATTACAGGGCAACCACTTTTTCTTTTCTTTTTTTTTTCTAACAAAGTTAACAAATATAAAAAATCTAGTCATAAACAGCCTTCAAAGTACAATAAGAAACCAGCAGGACACTCCATACCAGTACAGGTAGATGGGCCAAGAAACTAGACACTTGTATTACTGCCATGATATAGACTACAAATGGCCGCTGTGACGAGGAGCAGTGGGTACAGTACACGTCGTCAGCTGATTCCATCCAGTCGCAGTCCAAACAAAATGCTACTCTCTTCTGGATTCAAGACCTGTCTACTGGACAATCCTTACACAAGATACATCATCATCCTTTCTGAAAAGAGGCAGTTTCTATGGCAATACTAGTTAAGTGCATATCATGCTGCACTAATATAGTGCAAAAATTTGCCTTACATGTAGCAAAAAAAGATGCAGGCAACAGTCTGAGTTAGAGAAAGTAGAAACGTATTGTAACATTTACAATGGGTATTCTTTTTCCAGACAAGAACTGCTAGAAAATACTGAATCTGAGAATGCCTCCTTTCTGGATGTAGATATGAGGCCTTTATACTTTGGAGTGATAACAGGACAGAATTTTGCAAGTGAGTCATTGCCCTCTGAAATGCAGGTTAACACAAGTTATCGTGAACTGGCAAACTGTTGAACTTGCTCAGTGGGTTAATCCCAGTTAAAAGTTAATACCGTACTAAGCACTAAAATGCTCTTTAACAAGTATATAATTTGATAGAGCAATACATATGGTTGAACTGAGTATATATGTTATTCTTGAATATAGAGTCATAGCTTGGTACAAACTCTTCATGCGTATTGATTATACTTGGTTAATGTTGCCGGGGCTTCCAACTGTTAATACTATGTCAGCTACAGTATTCTGGAAACAGAAGTGGTGCTTGTAGTTTGTAAGATTGAGGAAAGACTACAAATCTCCAACTGTAGCATCTATTAACGTGATTCTGCCAGATTTCTCAGTGTTGATGGTCTAAAGTAAAGCAATAATACCTTGAATATCCATAGGCATTATGAAATCCATCCTTCTTTATCCATGGTGCAATTACAAAAAAAGAAAAAGTCAAAACACTTATTCCACTCCATAGAAAATCCCTGTGGCTTTGGATACCTTCTGATTTCAATCCATTAATTTAGACTCCATTTGTCACCATGAGAAGTTATATTTTACATATCTGCATCTCCATCATAAGCCAAGGTTAAAGGTTTCAGTCGGTTGTTCTGCCTTCTCTGGGGCTTCTTTGGCTTTTTGCTGCAACAATAAGATAATTTGTAAATAGAACAAGAAACTAATAACATGGCAAAGATGGATTTCAGTCTTAAATGAAAGATGAGTGCGTTGTTTTAAGATAATGCATTTGGTTGTTCATGTGTAAAAGCTATAAGCCTAAACCCTTTACTTGGATCAGTAATTATCTCTGTATCAACCCAAAGCAACATCTAATTCAAAGTTCATTTGTTCAGGAACACACTGTTATGGGGCTGATGTGACTTGACAAAATCCTTGGCAGGTAATCCTGCAAGATCAGTCAGTTTTCAGAAAAACCCAGAGCCTGCAGTGCAATATTTGTTCATGTATCAAAACCGTGATCAAGTTCTTTTAAATTATATGACTCAAATCTTAACCTCTGCTAACACATCAATGGTTTTTACAGGAAAATTCCATCTTTAGATTAGTATTATCTCATTATACTTGCTGGAATGACTACAGTCAATTCTAGATGTTATAATCAAACCAGTCATAAATAGCAGGGATATGGCTCTTAGCCATAACCATTCCCCGCCTAGCCATGAATTAAATTTCAATCCAGCAGTATTTCCAATCCATTTGATGAAGTTTTAAAAAATTACCAAGCCAAAAGAAAATGCATGTTTATGCATGCTTTAGTACTTGTCTTCTTTTAGAGGGTAATATAAGCCTGTGCTTCCTCAGTCTTGTCCAAAATCTTATCTCAACTATTGCACTTAGGCTGTCCAAATCTAATTCTTTGTTACCACACCAGTTGTTACAGCGTCTTGCAGTGGCCATAGATTTCAGCCTGAAGAATCTGCAGTGGAGTTGTATGTTAATGGATTTTTTTCCTCAAAAAAAAAAAATATTTTGTTCTTTACTCAGACAGAAGTGGGGTTTTGGGGAAGGTTTACTAAAAACCAAACAAATCCAGAATCCCCTCAAATGTCTACTAGTGCAGTCTGGCCAAAAGCTTGATGCATGCAACCACGCTTCCCTTGCCTTCCACCTGCATAGTCATGTGGATCAGCAATTTCAAACAGGACCAAAAAAAATGACAGGGAGAGCATTCTTGAGGAGTACTTGTTCTTGCAAAAAATCTGTGTTTTCATATACACTAAGACTTTTCAACAAAACATCATTTTATGTATGAAAAACACATAAAGTTTTCAGAATTTTTTTGGTTGTGTCTCTCTATATCCTGCCAAATACCACATCTGTCTTGCCTGATTAGTAAATTTTCTTCTTGTTATTTCTCTCTGCATTTTGTGATACAGATGCAATGAAATTATCATGGACACAGTACGTTATTAACAGAGACAAACTGGGCAAAAATAAACTGTACATTAAGCTATGCCTTTTTTGTAAGAAATTTTAGCCATCATCTAGAATACAGCTGGAGTCCACTAACCTGAGCCTGGACAAAAGGACATAGAAAATTAAACACTGCAGCTCACAGAAGTGCCTGCAGCTTCTACAGCAGCACATATAAACACTTGCATTACAGTCTGTGTGGGACTGCTTGTTTGTAAATAATTAAAGAACTCACCAGGCTAGATAGATCATAGATACAATAAAGATGAGTAAAACAAATGCACCAGCAGCTACACCATAAACCCAGGTCTTCAGCCTCCCATCTAAAAGGAATGAATGTTAGTCAGTAGTGTTTGAGTTAGTCTTATTGAATTATTAGTTCTGACATAGTATAGAAATACTTCTATAATGCAAAATCAATTTCTTTATTAGCACTTACAGCTTAATAAGAGTAAATACTGTTATAAAATGGAGCAATATCTTGTCTGTGCACTTGTGTTCTGCTTTTCAGATGAAGCCAGGATAATCCAAATGGAACTGAGATGTGGGGCAGGGGCAAGTGAGACCCCCAGAAACCCAGACCCTGGGCCTGCTGGTAGCGAACAGTCCTTCAGTGCAATCGCAGGGTAGCTTAGCAGCCTGGAACTCATTTATGCTGTTGGCATCACTTCCATTCTCTCTCTGGTAAATCAATCTGCCTGTTATTTTCATTTTTGTTGCTATTTAATTTTATGTATTGAAATACCTTTAGCATGTCTTACCTCATCTACACCTTAACTGTACATACACAGCTTTCACTACTGCATAAGTAATAGTATCAAAATTTCTTCCTCTACCGTATATGTTTTGTTGTTATAAAACAACTTCCTCTCACAGAACAAGTGAAAATACACTGAAAGAGACAACCCATTCTCATAAATAGAACAACTGTCTGTTAATGAGGACTGCATTTATGTGCAGCTTGTGCAGTTTGTGTGCTGGACATGATGTCCCTGCAGGCAGAGATTGCCTTGATCCTACGTGCACCCACTTCTCCCAGGAAAAGTGACATCACTTTTTCTCTTTGAGGGGTTTTGTTCTGAACCCCGAATGAGTGTGTCACAACCCAAGGTCAGTCTATGCTGTTTGACTCATTACATTTATCTGACTCATTGTGCTAATTTCTAAGTGGCTTTTTGAAAACATTCTTTTACAGGAGGTTAGCTAGACTTGTTGCACCTCCTTAACAATGAAAATTCCATTAAAAAGCTGAATTCTTTCATTTAGAAGGAGAAAAAATATTTCACCAATTCATGTATACTTTCATTGTAAACAAACACAGCTAATTTTTTTCTGACCAAATACTTATTATTTCCTGATAACTCTTTAGAACAAAAAGGCATTATCAATGCAGTTGATGTTTCTACAATGTAATAATATTAACAAAAATTAGTCAGACTGACTTTGCTCAGATTCACAGTAGCCCTCTCCATTGCTGTGCAGTTAAGTTCAGGCTTTCTGTTCTCTAGCAATGCACAGTCTTGCAGTCATGTAGACAACTTGTTCAAGACTAATTAATATAAAAATATTTTAGCATCATTACATTAATTAACATAATGAAATATTATAACTAATAATAACTGATACAAAAAACTGAACCATTAAAGATAGATGGAACAGTAGATTTGACCTGATGTATCCAATGATATGATAATAGGAATGAGAGGAATGCAGGCTTCAGTACCGCTAAATAGGTTAGTTTCTTCTCCCTTAGGCTTATTTCTATTGGCAAATGTAAGGGGGTTTGGGTTGTTATGCATTTGCTTGTTTTAAAATAGTATTATCTCCTTGAAAAAAAGACTGGCATTACCTTGTGTACAAATTTATTTATTTTTGCCAAATCAGGGAGTTCTGTTAATGAGGTCATAGGCTACTACTCACATCTAACCCAGGCTTTCTGAATTCCCCTGGACAGATTATTTCTACATATACAAGGCAACTGGCATATCAAATTCATCAGTTTTGGGTAATACATCAACAGAGACACCTGAAGAGGATAGTTTAAATAACTTCCTTTCTGGAACTCCAATATTATTTGTTGAAGACAGTGAAAGAAATATTTTAAATCTAAATTTAGAAACTGTGAGGAAAGGCATGATCATGCTAGAGTAAATCAAAACCTTTCCAATAGTTACTCGATCCTAGAATTAAAACAATCAAGCATAAATCTCATCTGAAGTGCGAAATGTTTACTTTCTTCCACATTTGCTCATACCTTCACTGAATAAAGTATTAGTTCTATTGAACACCATTGTTTTTGTCTGAGCTGACTTATGTTTACTTCCTAATTTGAATTACTGGAAAACTGGTGAGTTTTCATGAAATCTCTCAACTGCTCCTTGCTGCAAACCCCATGTCTGAGCTCACATGAGCATCCACGTTCCTAAATGGTTGAAGGCGACTGTCTGACATTTCCTTATTTTCAGCACTCTGGCTGCTCCAACTCACCCTCTGGCATTTTCAGGAGTTAGCTAGAATGAGTAAAAGATAACATATCTGGTAAGATGCTATTTTTTTAAAGGAGGACCAGAAAACATTAATTTTATATATATAGATAGATATATTTTATTGTGGATTAAAGTATTAACTATTTGGAGTAAAGACCATTTTATTGCAGGTACAGTACAAGTAACAGTAAATACTAGTAGGACTAATGGGATCTAACATAAGTATTTCTAAACCAAATATCAGAAGTACTGTTGTAGTTCTTGATTTGCAGCATTTTATGGATTATGCATGTTTTCAATTTTCAGATTAAAAACATTCATAAAAGCTTTAGAAAGGAACGAAAACTCTACGATACAAGTGTGTTAGAATATTTAGCTCTAGGTAATTTAAAAGACATTTAAAAAGATACTCAATTTTTCTGTTAATATAATTAACATTTTGGACAAGCATCATATCTCTTTATGAGAAAGTATTTGGTACTTAAAATTTAGTTATTTCAATGCCTAATAGTACCAGGAAATATTTAGTGAAATCTGATTACTTGATAGACTTTATAAAATATTTTTAATGTGAAAACTGTCAGTATTGCACAGCTCTAGAGCTTGCTCAGCTCTAAAGAACATGGTCTGTCATAAAAGCAAATATTCCCTATAGAGACTTAGAGAATGTCTATACTAAATATCAATAATATGGTTAGCTCTTGTCTAACATGAATTAGTTTAAATATGGATATGGCAGAAAAGCATTCGGGTATCTATATGGATTGTTTTTCCACAATTTATGCTATGGTTGCAAATTTTAAGCAGCCCTTACCCTCTGCAGTATTGAGTGCTACCTTGTCACACCTCTGTCAGAAGCATTATTGGTTGAGAGAGAATAATCTAATATCCTGGCTTGCAATTTTGCAGCCACTTCCCTTCTAAAGTCACATTTCAAATAGCATCTGTGAATTTTAACAGGTAGAAGTGATCGAAAGGAAATCTTCTGCAATACAAGATTTCATTACATACACTGATGGAGTGGCTGAGATGGCTAAGGGTTTGCTTATGTCTCTTCCATTGTTTTCAGTCAGGGTAGATGCCTTTCTTCTTAAATGAACACCTAAGGGATTTTCTTCCTTGGAATCACAAAAATGGAAATGCCAGACCCTGCAGCAGTACTTAGCATTAAGGACTGCTCATTGCATGAATTCACCTGGCCCAAAGGGCTGTAGAAACCAGGTCCTTCCTCGTCCTGACTGGTTACTGGAGGGCTGAGTAGGGTTCACAGCTCGACTGGTTTTCACATCTCCCTTTTTGTCCTCCATGGTGGGGATGACCACCACTGGGATGAGAGTGCACTGTTCGAGTGTGCCATCAGAGGACATAACTTCGGTGTATCCATCTTCACAAGTGCACGTTCTAGTCTGTAGGGAACAAGTGGTTTATACTGTGTAGCAGAAAAACTGTTTTCTGTGCGCTATAAAGCGTAACAACATGGGTGACTGGGAGAGAAGACTGTTTTGATGGGTGCTAGCCTGAAGAGTACCTCTTCTAATATTTTTATGCAGGTTTGTAGCAAATCAACAAAGATTATTCAATGTTTAACTGAAAGGCAGAAAAGGGACTGAGGTTTATTTTAACAAATTAATGATTAGCAAAATCTCTGAAAAAACTTCTTGTTGGCATTAACTTTGTAATGCAGAGAGATGTGTGGGAAACCCTCATGGGGGTGTTTTATGCTCCAATGCAGTAGCACATACCTCACTGCAGTAAGCGTGGGGTTGACTGCACGGTGGGTTACATGATCTGTCAGCATCTGGCTGGCGCATCACTAAACAGCCCCCTGTAGGACAGAAAATCATATTTTGACATGCTAATACCTCACCACTGACAAAATTACTGATGTCATTGCCTGCTACAGTATGTCATGGATTACAATTTTATTGCTAATTTGAATTTAAAAGTCCTCTTATTCCAAGGTGAAGGATAATTGGTGTCAGGTATTTTCTTCTAGGTAAAGTAAGGATACAGCACATGTATTTGCATTCATGTGCATTTTGAAGAACTAATGTTTGGCAAGTGAATCTTTTGTTTTTCCCTTTGTTCCTTTGATTGATGGCTCAAAAACCAGTTTAAATGTTTTGTTGTGCTTGAGGGAATAGATTTTGGTTCTTTAGGGCCCTTGTTATGATTTACACACTAAAACTTTGGTCACAAAGAAAATAAAAGTGTATTTTTGGTTTGTATCTTTGCCTGTTAAACTGAAATCAAACTAAACCGGATTATGAATGGACACCTGTTTACTGCTGCTCCTCAGCAGTCACTTTTATATATGCTATCGCTTTGCCTCTTATGAAGCCACACTTCATGCTAGTCTAAGAATTTTCAGAAGGAAAGAAGTATTATCAGTTAAGCATGTACTACATCCTTGATACTGATGATATAGTGAGTTTTAGTATGTATCCTTTTTATACAGCCTGGTTCTCATTTCTACAGCTCTATGTACAGCGCAGTTATTGTTAAGGACCAATACACACAATCAGGCTTTCACTATCATTTCATCCAGAATTATTTTAAAAGACATTTAGAATCAGTTTTAATTTACCCAGGTTTCCTTATAACTTAGAGAAGAGGGATATGCATCACATAGTTTAAAATTTATACTACTATAGGATGAGTTATCTTGCATCTCTCAAATTAATAACATTTTTATACTGGTGTGATATGATGATGAAATCCTGATAGCTGAGGTTGGTCACAACCATAGCAGATGCAGTTAGATGTGGTTACGTAGATCCAAGTGTTAACAGGATGGTCAATGAAGAACAGAAACCCTGCTGGTTGCATAAGTTTTCCCCACCCTCAGAAAGGAAAAATGTACAACCTAGCATACAAATCACGTGCCCGTGGGAATCTATGTAATAAAATATCAGTCATCCAAGGAAGCTGCAGAAGGAAAGAGTTGACTCATCACCCATAGGAAACAACACATTCAAGTAAAAAAGAACTATTTAGCACAATAATATTATGCAAGTAAGTAAATAAATAAAGGCCTTAAAATACCAACAGGACTCATAATAATTAAAAAAATAAATTGATAATGTCTGAATTAAAATACACTACGTTAAAGACAAATGTGCAGCAATAAGGCAGCAAAGAAACACAACCATCAGAGATATGGGTTGATTCTAGATCAAAATAGCTGATCTCCATTGAAATCAATCATGTATACATATCTATCATTTGAGCTGTAGTTTATGCAAACCACCTTCAAAAAACTTTCAAATATTAATTATAATCTGGTTCATAACTGTATACTTCATGCAGAGAAGTTCTTGAAGAACATTATACTTAGGTTCTTTGTTTGAAAACTAGCAGGAACATTTTAAAAATATAATTTTGCATTGCATGGAAACTGGTGATTACATTGTCTGGAATTTTCCACTAGTCTTAATTTCAAATCAGAAAGTTACCACACATACAAATAAACTTTGAAAAAAGACATACAACATAGGTTCAAGATTAGTTTGCCTAGCAGGTCCCATCATGAAAAATCTGCCGACACATGTTCATACACTTGTGTTTCCTGGCCTTTATCACATGATTATTCAGTCACACCAGAACAAACTATTATTTTAACGTTACTGACTGTGACTTATGAATATATTCTAATTTAATCATCTCAGACCCATAATTGCCAAGATGCTGTAGGACCTGTAATAGATAGTATAATACATTAATCTCAATAAGAATTCTTACTTAGAGATTTGCTTACCATAAGAACACCTAGGCAGGAAGCAATCAAGGTACATAAACAGTGTTGCATTCATTGCGAAGTTGATGCATTTTAATATTCTTACAGTACAAGGTTATACTTGCAAAAGAGACCTGGGCCTATTAAGCATTAATTCAAAACCTTGCAAAAATAATAAAGATATTTTGTTTCTACTGTTACAACAGACAGTAGTGGTGGATTCCAACATGAAGAAGTATCGTACTGGCAGTCCATGAATTAGAGCTCCCCTCCTGTGACTGACTTGAGAGTGGCTGGCATTGAGGATGTGCTTACAGTCTCTGGGATTCTCTTATTAATTACTATCTCCTGGGCTGATACAAAAATTATTTAACAACAAATACATTACTCTTAGCTTAAATGAATCTCTAGTTCTGATAAATAAATTCATATAAACAGACATATAGGAAGCTTTTCTTGAATTCTGAGACTTCAGTCTTTCTCAATTGAGGTTTTGTGCTTTGGTTTGCACGAAAAGTAACTACATCCCATAGCTGTCCACTGAATTATCCTGCTACAGGCTTGTGTTGCTGAAGTAGAGAAATAAACTTCTATTAGAATATTTATTAAGATTTGATATTTTGCAATTTTAAGGATATATATGATCTATGCATGATATCAAGATTTGCATCTCTGCCTCTGTATAAGCACTGAAATGAACTTTGATACATAAAAGTTCTATTTATTGTAGGGTTCGAAACCCTAAATTTAGAAGTGTAAGTATGTCTATTCTAAAAAGAAAATACAATGTAAATTTTCCAGGTCCAGTACAGAAGATAATTATATTTACTTTTAGCATTACATGCTGCATAATTCTGGAAAAGAAATTACATCTTCAGTATGCAAAATCATGATGATTCAAGACAACAGCACATTAATTCATGCATCAGAAACAAGTATTTTTAGCAGATTCTTTAAAAAAAATGTTGCCATGTGTTGGAAAAAGACATTATACACCTGTTTTCCAGGTCTTTGTGTGTATATGAAAAGAGTAGTTACCTGTGACATTTAAACCATCTGACCTTTGGCACCACACGGTTCGAGAAGATCCCTTCCAGGGGCTCGCCATCCACTTGTATTCATAACACTGGCCATCTACACAGAGAACATTCACTTTTCAAGAAATTTGATGAGAAGACTAGTGGCAGCCACACTCATCAGTAGAACATATTCATTAAGTTTAATGGCTTTTATGGCTAAGCAGACCCCTCCTTCCTTCACTCAGCAACTTACAAGGGTGCACTGCACACCTGGAGGCCCCAAGGTCTCCTGCACTTACTGGGTACATACAGAATAGACCAGATGTGTCCTGGACACTAGATATAATGGTTGTACACACTGCTCGTAGAGTACGCCTAATGTAGTTAATGGCCAAAACAGATGCTTCCAATAACCTCATAATGGCTATGGCCCATCTGTTGCACAAAACTCATTTAGGAGTCAGGTTCCTTTCCTGGTAAAACTGAGCTTCAGTCAATGCTTCAGTGCTTGGTGAAGTGGCCTGGGCTGCATGTGGCTTCATGTCTCAGCTCTGCTGTACTCCTCTCATATGGCCTGGGATAAATTACAAAGTCTTTCTGACCTTAGTTCCCTTATAAATATGAAATTCCTTTTTGCCCAGTCTGTCTGGCCTCTGAATGGAAAAGAAATGTCTGTACAGAAAATGACTTTTCTTAGATACTTTGTCCAGTAGCAGTAGTAAGCATGGCTGAGACTTTTTAATGTCACTGTCATGTGACTAACAACAATTCAAAGGGTTGAGAGAAATCAAAATTTCATTAAGTATCAAAACTTAAATACTTATTTTTATTAATGTTATCAAGGAGATGAAGCAAATATTTTTCCCATGTTATAAAAACAAAATTTGTTATGGAAACAAAGGGTAATAAATACTCCAAAGATTGTGTTTAAAGTGGTAATACATGATAGGCAGCATTTGAAAGTTTTTCTGTTTACAGTTGATACATGGAAAACAAAAAATTAAGTGCATTTCTATGTCTACTAAATTTGTATTTGCCTAAATTTGATACCACAAACAGAATGAAAACAAAACTATTGTTCTGTATTTTTTTCTTACAGGAAGTGGCCTTCTGTGTATTTTGGTGCTTACCATTGCATGGTCTTGTTTCCAAAGCCTGTTCTGGACAGAGATGTTGATTCTCTAATTCCTGAATGATCACTGCTCGAGATCGGACTTGGATCCCTCCAAAGCCGAGATCCTCACCGTTAACACAGGTCAGCTGACAAAGGCTCCATTCTGACCACTCTCTTAAGTAACAGTCTCCTGTCAAAAGCAATTTTATAAGATGAATGATCTTCAGATGTTAAGAGTTTTTTGCACTGAATATATTTTAGAAAAAAATGTCCAAATTCAGTTTCTTAGTCTTCCCACTTTATAGTTCCTTTCATTCCTCTTTTAAAATGTAAGAAGATAATATTTTGACGCTCTGAATATCTGTGCAGTAGAAAATAGTAATAAAAATATTATATTATACAAAAAACTATTTGTTCTAAAGCAGAGCAGTTTCCTGTAGTATTTGCATAAGATCACTCTCACTTTGAATTTCTGAGTAACATTCCACCCAATGTCTGGATTTTTGTAAACTTTAGAGTATTGTACACTGTATGCCTTATGCTAAATTCGTCTTTGATCTTTAAAAGAGAAAACGTTTTCTGGTTTTCAAAAGATTAATAGTTACTTATCCTCATGCAGAATTTCTCTAAACAGACAGTAGAAACTGCTGGAACATTTGTTGCAAGAAAGGGAAATGAGAAGGTGATTAAAATGACTGCTCTGGCTATTTCATGTTAGGATAACAGAAATTTGCAGAATGTTATCTTATAGAGAGACTGAAAAATAAAATTATACTATTAATAATAACACTAATTAGCACGATGGGCTAAACAACATTTAAGGAAGATCTGAGGCACAACACAAAGAGACCATTTTGTTAAAACTGCAATAGAAAATGGGACTAGACTGTGCACAGACTCATAAATAAACCTTTCAGTTCTCATTATTTCTGTGAAAGAGCTATTAAAAATTCATGCTACCTTGCATTATACTGATGACAGATATAATCAGTAGTGTGTTGACCAGATGCCTGATTAATGAAGGAATTTTATTTCCCAATGTTAGGAAAGCATGCGAAGAAATAAATAATTGAAGAACTGATATACACATAATAGGAAAACAAGTAGTGGTTTTTGGAAACATTAGTTGGAGTGTATCATTAGCACATCCCCACAGGGCAGTTATCCTTGATGGCTAAATGCAAAATTGTTGAAGAACAGGTTCCTGGTCAGCAAAATTTTAAAATCGAGCACTAAGCATATAAATATATATGTATATATATATATGTATGTATGTGTGTGTGTGTGTGTGTACATATATACATTTATTTTTTAAATAAATTCAGCTAATTCAGCTAACCAGAAATCATAGCTACAAGCTTTTTATTCTTCCAATTTTAATTTAATAAGTAAAAATATGTCAAAACCATGCAATTGAAAAGCTGTGTGCAAAGCAGTGATAGAAGTCTCTCTGGTTTTTATTATTTTCTATTTATTGAGGCAACTTTACCTTCAGTCCAGTCCAAAATGAACTGGAAAAAATCCTGAGAAAGAGGAGAGTTGCAAGAGAGCAAAACCAGAGTACTGATATGGAATGATAGCTACATCGGAAATGAAGAAATTAATCCCTATTTGTGAAGATACATCAGTAATGACTCTACTGAACAACAGCACTACACTTCAAACTCTACAAATAAGTATTTGAAATGAGCTGGGGTGGTTTTACTGGAAATTCAACAGCTCTTATAGGCTCTTAATTCTTCTCAGTATGATAGTCATGGACCTGGTAATTTATAACGGCTCCTTTGGATTCAGTCTTTGAGGGCAATGATAGTGCATGTCACATTCAGCAAGTTAAACAGCTAGAAACATTCAAATTTTCTCAGACACCAAAATATTAGTTTCATTTGGAATAGTCCCATTAAGCAAAAAAATAAGGCTCCCTAGCTTAGCGTCCTTAGACTCCTGTAAAAGGCATCAAGTACTTAGCCACTGCTAAAAGTGCTAATAAAGCTGTTACATGATCTAAGCGCTTAAGACAAATATCTAACTGTAAAATAAAACTCTTTCTTGTAAAGTTAAACACAAGTTTTATTTCAAAAGACTTTGTGAAAAATTTTATTCTTATTAGGTACAACATGAGACCGAGACATATTTTTTTATAAAATTTAAAACCTGGTATTTTTTCTAATTGATTTGTTGTCAAGAAGCCACTATCAGAAAGTAACTCTGTTGGTCATTTGATGGATGAATCTAATCAGTAAAGCACATGAAAAAGATTTAATTGCCTGTGGTTAATGCTAGGCACTGATAATTGTAATGATACCCAACAAATCTTGAAAGGCAACATTTATTTGGAATAGCTTTGTTACCTGGACAAGGGACAGTGCAGGTTTCCTCAAGTATCATCTTCTTATTGCCATCTACAACAGGCTCTATTTCTCCACAAAATTCCTCATCTACTACTTTGCCAACATCTTCAGTGGTTCCATCAAAAACCACACAGGAAATGTTCCTCACTCGTGTTCCCTCTCCACATTGAGCATCCTGGGGAAGGAGGACATACATGAATGCTGGACATAAGCTCCAAAAGACTAAATCCGAGCTACATATCACTCTCCTATTATTTTTTGCTTAACTACATATTCATTCCAGCAGGGAGAAAAAAAAAACCAAAAAACAAAAAAACAAAACCCAAAACTTTGTTCTCTACTTCTGAAACAATCAATAAAAACAAACCCTAAACTCTCCAAAACTCTGCTGGCTGCTACTACTGTTTCTTAAAGTATAAGGCTAATTATGCCTTTAAATTGCAAACACAGCAGTATCTCATGTGGAGATTTCTTCTAGAATGCCAATCTATTTCCTCAGATATTCTTTTACAATAGAAAGATTTAGATTATTAGCAAAGATGCTGCTCAGGTAGCAAAGTTTACATTTATACTTTGAATATCTGTAGGACATTTTTATAACTGTTGACAAATATGAACTCTAAGAATAAATCTTTAGTTTTTGTATAAGAGGGGTGGAAAAAAATTGTTTACACTGTTATGAAGCATGTGTCAGAACATATCACAAATATGCCTAGATATGCAAGCTCTGTAATGCCAAAGTCCCATATGGCTTTTACCTCTACTTTGCATGCAGACCATTGACCATATTGCCATCGATAACAAGGTTTTACTGGACAGGGTTTGAATTGCTCCATCTGAGAAGGACAAGGTCTCCCATCACCCTGAAATGGCTGATTTATGGTCCTTCTTCGGATCATTTTTCCTATTAATGAGAAACAGCAATATAACTAACAACAAAGTGGTTAGACTGATTTACTCCTCAAGATCCTTCTACTTTGGTGACGAGCATTGTGTTTGAATAAAGTATTTTTTCCACATTTCACAAGCTGGATTGTAAAATAGGTGGAAAATGTAAATCCCTAAACCAGAGACGTCAGATACTTTATATTGTATCATTTGTACTGCAAGAAGTGCAGGAGGGTGTCTGATTAGGATTTCAGATTGTTCCTGTAACGGCAAACAAAAAGTATCAATTTCATAGTTCAGAAGCCCGGGGAAAAATATTTTTTCTGAATGTGACATATTTGTGGCACTTCACTGGTGATACTGTCTCCTCATCTGGAGTTTGCTACTAGAAAGAAACAATTCATCTATCTCTTCTTCCCTGAGTTAATACACAATCATGTGTCCCGTGATTGCCTGATGCCCACAACCAGGAACAGCTTGCAATTTTCTCTCACTGTCTGTCTGGATAACGTGATATGCAGATTTTGAAGGGCGTGGAGGATTCTTGACTCAGAAAATTAAAATACAACAGGCTTATCCAACATTAATCTTGTCTTCAACCATGAATAGCACGCTATCCAGTGTCATTGAGATACAGGTTCTATTTCAAATACTTATATAAACAGAAAGGGGAAGACATTTTTATCCTTTTACAACTCTTGCTTCTTTCATCTTGCAGTGAATATTAGACCATTTCAGAGAGATCATGTCATATAACAAAAACAATTTTTGTGTGCTAGAAGTAATGCTATAGTGGCTGCTCTAGACTTGGCACCTCACAAGTGTTTCCACAAAAACAACACAGCTGTGGTATTTTAATCTGTATATCGATAAAGACATGAACCAAGTCTGAAGTAAGATGTATATATTTAAATTGTTTACTAAGGCTTATAAAAAAACTAAGGAATCGCATAGATTTATGTACATAGAAACCAGGGTTAGCTGGCCAAAACAATTCATCTTGAACTCCACACTTCAGACTGAGGCATCTGGAATTGAACAACCTTATGATCATGGCACAAATCTTTTGCTGAGAGCAAGCTACACAAGCCACGATGCAATAGCAGAACTATATCAGTCTCCTAGACATCTGTGTTCATTGCCGCTAGCTAGAAGGAAATTCATCAAGTGGAGCCTCATCATTCTTGGATTCACAGCTGCTCCAACTGACATGTCACAGGAGGAAAAAAAAATATTGAAAAATACTGAAGAAAAAAATGAAGATAAGCAATGAGCAGAATTCTTGCATACAGTATTCTTCCTAAACTTTATGGATATTTGCATGGGTGCATAAGAGTGATTCAGCTTTGTGGTCACTGGGTTTATTAGATGGTCATCACTTATTGAAAAAAGCAATTACTTCTTACTTCCTGACTAACAGGAAAATTATAGCTTCAAGAATTACATATGAGGTTGCCATCATCTGTTAAAAACACTGAAAATTTGAAAGCTGTTTTACATTACTATTTATTTATTTTACTTCTACAAATAAATTTTATACTTGTAATGCACAGGGATTTCAGATAGTGACCCACAACCACATTTTCAAAAAGCATAGCAACAATAATTCTCACTTGGAGAAATATCAGGTCAGTTGTTGAGTTCTTGTATATAAACAGGAGCTTGTAAAGGAAATTCTGTCAACATATAAAAGCCTTCGATAGAGCTGTCAGTTCAATTCTTACTCTATAAGGGTTATTTTGAAGATAGAAGTGTAGATTATTTGGGGTTAGAAGACATGCTTTGAGAGGTAATGTCAAGAACTGAAACCTTACGTTATTAGATACTACAGTATCAAATTATTAACTGTAGTAATTAAAAAATCCACAGGTCTTTCTGTTCAGATCCTGAGGTCCTCAGAGCTTTCAGATGTTTTTGCCCAGACCTTTTCCCTGTAGTGTGCTCCCCAAGGAGCACAAAAAGATGAGCCCAGCAGTTGAAAGTGGTTTCCATACACCACTAGACATTCAATATCTGTAGTGACGTATTCCAGACATGATTAGAGAGTGAAGAGGCTTCATTAACTTTCAGTAGTCTGTACACTTTAGTTGCCTGCCACAACAGTACTTTCAGGCTCTTCTTCTGAGACATATTAGTACAAATACATAACAAGAGTTCCCCTATAACTAGAATATGGCTTTGATATCCATTCACTGAGATCTGATTTAAAAACACTCAGTGTTTAGCAACATTTTGTAAAAAACAAGTTAATGTGATCGCAGTGAAAGTAGCGTGTCCCCCGCCTTTATTCTGTGTTTAAAAACACAGAATTTTGCAGAGAGTAAATTTGTTTTAATCACTGTGATGTTCTACAAGTTTAGTTGTTCTAAACTCACTCTTAATGAAACTTAGGAAGAAATTCTTCCCTCCTTCCCCCCACCTGCTGAAAAACAAATATTCAAATCAGTGTTCATCTTTGTCTCAATATATCATTCATCATATCTCACTTTGTTCCCAGAGTCAGAAACTATTCTGGGCCAAGTTCTCCTTATCTTCAGTGAGTACAGTCTCACTGAAGCATATTATTTCCATGAATAAGGCTGATTTAGATCCTCATCACTCTCCCTAGCTAGTCACATTTACTAGTTCTGCAAAAGGAGATATTACCAACCTGTAAGGCCACATGTTTGAGAGCACTCAGACCAAGGGGACCAGTCAGAGAGCTGACAGTTCACGGGACACTCCACCACACAGGATGTATTCATTTGCCATGTCTTCTCCAAACCAAGCTAAAAGTAAATATTCAATGGTCAGCACATAACACTCAGTCTGTGTCACTGTTGCAGGCTACGCATTTGGATACGGTGAATCTGAGACAGCTAAAGCTTTAAGAAAGCACGAAGTCATTATTAAATAAAAGATAAAACACTTAGAACATTTAAAAATCTCACTTCAAGGCAGTCCTAACACATATCTTGATTTACAAATATATGTTTAAATCCTATTTTCATCAATTATTTTCTAAATTAGAGTCTATAAATGGAAGACTTCAGCTCTACAGTATCACTTTATAAAACAGGTGAAGGACAAAGTAATTTATGAAGTAGCAATAAAATATTTCCAAACAGGAATATACAAATGCTGAACTATCAACAGCTATTAACAGCTGAATTCAAGTGATGCTAGGAGCCAGGTTCAAAACTAACAAAAGAAGAAGGATGAACACGCACTGGATAGTCAATTTATGTGTCAGAAGTTGTTGTGGATGCTAAAAGTTTACAGGAGCTCCAGAGAGTCTGAATTCGTTAATGGAAGAGAAATCTGAATATTAAAACACACAGAAACCCCATTGATCAAATGCAATCAAAGAGCTGAAAACAGGTGGCAGCTGTGAGAGGAGTAGATGGATACTCATGTATGTCTGTTCTCCTTACTCTTCCTTAAGTGTCTGCTTATGTCTCTCTCATTTTTCTCCTAATGTGGTATATAATTTTATTATATATGTTATGCTATCCAATCTACTGTATGCAAAAATATTGATATGGCATTGACAATGGTTTATTCTAAAAGACGTAGGGCTTTGTGTGTTTTCTGGAAACCTTTGCAAAATGCAGAATCCTCTAACATCCCTAAAACAAAAGCTCCAAATGCTGGAGGAGTATGAGAGAAGGGGGACACAGAAAATAGCCAGACTCCTGTGTCTTCCCAAAAATACATTCTGTGCTGAGCTGTTCTCTGGGCAGGAGTCAGCCTAACACTATAAAATGATAGAACCTGCACAGTGAAGGACAAGTTTTATAGCCATGCTTGGAGATGGCACAGTGACTACATTGCCCTTTGGTCTAATCCTGTAAACCCATTTCTATGTTCTTATAAACTCCCATGCTCCAGACTTTCCCATTCAAGGAAGAAAAGAAATATTCTCACTAACACATGAGAATATATGATGCAGGGTGGAATACTACTGATGGCATAAATATTAGCATGACAATAATAATCCCTCCAGTCTGTAAAACATCAGAATGAGTTAAAACAATAGGTCGATTATAGTGTTTATGACATAAAATGTGAAAGAAAAACAATCCTGCCAATAAGAACTGATTTGCAGCTTCTCAGTATAAAACAGTCTTCTTCATTGGCCCTCAACAGAACCTTAATCATCGAGGCCTTTCAGAATCCCAGGAGGTTGTGATTATTATTATTTTTTTTTTTAAAGGCAAACTAGATGTTTCAAAACCTATTAATTTTAATGAATGGAAATGTTAATGACATAAAACCAGCAGTTAAGACTTTAAAAAGGAAATAAAACCAATATTTCCTACTAAATGCTAGCATAGAGCAATAATTAGGCGCAACATTAACATGTCCTCCATAAATAAGCTACTACCAGTACTGGAAATGTCTCACCCTGATAGACTCACCAAGTCTTAAATCTGTATTTGCAGTACCATTTATTGAGACAAATGAGGTTTTAGACCTCTGTTCTGTTTTATACATCAAAGAACGAGTTCTTGGCTTTTCTCTGTGGCACAGTATAACCTTGATTATCCAGCTATCACACACAGGTAACACCTGAAACCTTTGGATAATCTGGAATTTGGATAATTAGGAAACCAGAGAACCTTCTTTAAAGTCTGTATTTGGGTCAAATCTTCTGAGCAAAGGCTTTAAAGCCTGCTGAATTGATTCCTGCTAATTATAGAAACACGACTGCTCTCTTTCAAGACTGGCCTTCTCAGCTGAACTTTGGCAGCTACAGAAGGAAAAGCCCAAGAGAGATATTAAAGGTGAAGAGGAGAAAGCTGAAGGCCAGATTACCCACTGTGATCTGCCATTTACATGTCTTAGATACTGAAGTGCTGTTGAAATAGATTTAGGGAACAATTGGCAGGTTGCAGTTTTATATTAATTACACATTATTTCCCGCACCTTAAAGAGCCTTTGTTGTGGATGAGGTGTGGTTTCTGATTTGAGAATGACAAGTACTGGAGGAGTTACACCAAAAGCTATCACTGGGTGCCCTGTATTCCTGGTCACACACGTCAGGGGCAGGAGGCTGCCAGACCAACCTGCTCCATAAACCCTGTGATCCACAAAAAGTATCTGTATTTGCTGAAAGGAATGTTTGGCACCACAGATTAACCTCTGCTGGAGGTTAATCATGTAATCTGACAAGCAGACTATTTGCCAATAAAACAGAAAAGTTTGCTTTCTAATGCAGACAAAACTGCTGGTTTCCAGGTTTTTCTGATCTTTAAGTGAAGGTAAATGAATAAAAACAAGCCCATAAATATGAATATGACCAGGACCAGCTTGCTTTAGGTGATTTGATTTCCAAATACTGAAGGAAAAGACGAGCCAAGTTCTTGTGATGTGCTAATTTTGTAGAGTTAGAGACCAAGTAATCCAGTATTACTGTGCCCTGAGAGTTTGAAAGGAACTATGTTAACATAATGAGGCCTTGGAAATAAGCTCTAGAAATTGATTTATCCTGGCAGTAATCAGGATGACTGCCTAGCTTCTTTAGCTGATTGACTGAAACAAACACAAGATCATATGGATGCATTATTAAAGCAGAACACGGGGGCTCAAAATAAATGGTGCTTATACATGGTGATATTCAAAAGACAGAGTGAAGGGATTTTTTTAATATATAGCTTTTATATGTTGCTTGAACCTCATATTATATATAGGAACTCAGACACTGCAGTCAGATGCCTTCCTTTCTCAGGGATCAGGATAGATTTAGCTATTCTGATCACTCTTCTTTGCATACAATAATGAGAATCATAATTCTGTAAATGTATCTACACATAAATTAAACAAAACTTTTGGTTTATTCATCCATCTTATGATTGTGCAGGGGGAATTCCATTAGCTGTCACTACAAAATTATTTCACCTTTCTCTTACTATCAACTTTTCTAACCACGTGCACTCTGTTTTGAACTTCAATTAATCTTTCTGCACTGCTCTTATAATGCAAAAACACAGGTGAAAAACCAAACAAACAAACTCAGATCCAAGCAAACAAAAAACCCCAAACAAACAAACAAGGGGAAAAAAGAGAAAAAAACACGCAAAACCTCAAACCCAAACCAAAACACCCTGAAGGATTACCTGTGATAAGATTAGTAAGAAGTGCATAGTATGTATTCACATTTTAGTAATTTCTTGAATACTTTCCTCTCGTGACTTGGAAGGTCACAGAGTTTGCTTTCACATCTTCAGAGTGAAGGGTCTGGTAAGATCTGGACAGCCTGGCTTTCTTGTTAATCAGGTTAACAGGTTTTACTCCTCACACTTATTGGATCAGCCTTTGACCTTGTTGTACTGCTGCTTACACATCCATAATGCAACAAATAGTCTTAACAGTATGACTGGGGAATGGTTCAGAGCTTTCTACTGGAAGATGTACCTCTATATCATCTAGCAAACCAAAAGGGCAAATAAGACTCTATAACAGCGGTTGCTGATAAAGCCAGGACCTCACTGCAGTGACGTCTGTTGGCCAGTCATTTACAACAAGTAGCTTTTGAAATATTTTATTGTTGTCCTAATTATTTATCTGAGTAATAAAGTTTCATTTCTTAAATGCAAGAAAGCTCCAGATGTTTTCTGCAATGAGATTTCAGTGTAAAATGTAATCATTTATTCTAAACGTTGCTCAAAATCTTTGGTTAACAACAGGAATAATTTCTTGGCTTTATGTTAGAAGAATTATTTTTCCCCTTAATATCTAATAAAGCATATTTTCCTCCCTTGAAATATTCACGTGGATGGATATTTTCTATCGTGTATTGGTATGAATTAATCAATATTGCAGTCTCTTACAAGCCAAAAGCCATTTTTTTTTTCCTATTAACATATTAAAACATTAACAGATTGCATTAATGCATTCCCTTATTAACTTCACAGAAACTTGCTGGTGGGTAGCCAGATCCTGAGTCTTTTCCTGAGACATAAATGATCAAATTATTAGATTTGAATATAATCCCAAGAGCTATATGTGAAGGAGAAACCTGGAACAAAAGTAGGGTTCCAGCCTCAGCAGAAACCTCCTGCCTTTGCTAAGATTTTATGGATTCAAGAATCCAGGATGTCAGAGTGGGTTGGACAAGCCTATGTAGGTCAGATACACAATTACAAAAGTATTGTCCAATGTACATGACAGGTTTCCTGATTCCTCCCACTCCTGAAGAGACTCTTCTCTATGGGCACATCCTGAAGAGCAGCTAATAAACAGGAAGGTTCAATAGAAAAGGTGTTGGTACCAAAGCTGCTTGTGGAGCTGCCCATTGCAAGTGATTTTGTTTCTGATGTCAAGGTGGTGGTGGAATGGCAACTGAAAGAAGTTCAGTTACTTTCCATCAGAAACACATGTAGGATTGCCCTTAATGTAACACTTTTTGGGCCCCTCACTACAAGAAAGAAATTGAGGTACTGGAGTGTGTCCAAAGAAGAACAATGAAGCTAGTGAAGGGTCTGGAGCACAAGTCTTATGAGGAGCGGCTGAGGGAACTGGGGCTGTTTAGCCTGGAGAAAAGAAGGCTGAGGGGAGACCTTATTATTCTCTAAAGCTACCTGAAAGGAGGTTGTAGCATGGAGGGTGTTGGTCTCTTTTTCCAAGCAACAAGTGATAGGACAAGAGGAAGTGGCCTCAAGTTGTGCCAGGGGAGGTTTAGATTGGATATTAGAAAAAATTTCTTCACTGAAGGGGTTGTCAAGCATTGGAACAGGCTGCTCGGGGAAGTGGTTGAGTCACCATTCCTGGAGGTATGTAAAAGATGCGTAGATGTGGTGCTTAGGACCTGATTTATTGGTAGACTTGGCAGTGTTAGGTTAATGGTTGGACTTGATGATCTTAAAAGGTCTTTTCCAACCTAAACAGTGATTCTATCACACAGCATCACTTGTGTTGCATTCCCATTTTTGTTTACATTATTACCTCCATGCAATTGGAAACGTTTAGACCAACTCACAAAATGTCAGAAAACTAGTGCTGTCAAATTTGAAGTTAGTTCATACATTTGAAAAATGTCTCTTTAAAAATTTAGGGCTTCTGTCTGTTGGTTAGTTCTCCATATATGCTCCTATTTAATATTGCATTCATGCTACATATTTTTTTTAAACAGGCTTGGGTACCTTTTGCAATGCATAGCTGTATACAAGAAGTTAGCATTCAACCTAGCTGCAGAATGGCACATGAGAAATATTTTCCAACACATTGAGTAAATGATTGATACTGGCAGCTGTCCAAGGCTCGATGCAGAAATCGTATCAAATTAGAATGATGATTAGTGTTCTGATTAAGATTTATTACCTTTATTCTACTTTATCAATTATTGTTTCTAAGCCATTTCCTTCAGGACGTAATAATTAGCATATGTTCACGGAGGCACTTAAAAGTTAACCGAAGGAAATTGTATTAAAATCACCGTTGATGGCACAGTTCATTTCAGGGGTACTTAACAATCCATGAATAATGTTGCAAAACATCTGGTGAAGATGGGTTACATGCCGTATAGCTCAGATGGCTCAGTACTAATTATCACCATTAGAAGGGAGCTTACTCACAGGTACCCACTCACCTCTTCACAGTACTTCAGGTCAACTGATTTGCCATCACTGCGAACACAATCAAGCATCCGTGTTTTGATGCCATTACCACAGACAGCCTTCTCACTGAGCTGACACGTGCTCCAGTCTGGAAGTAAGGAATTCATTAGCGTAGCAGACATTTTAGATGAAACTCATAATGATCCAGTCTCCCACCTAATTCTAATTCTGATGCCCTAAAATAATCCTCACAAACAACTTTTACATATGCAAGAGCTCATGAAGCCCAGCTCCTACACATTTTTGGAAACAGTGACTGTTACTGCAAGTTGTGAGTGCCATGATGCCTTCCAGAAAAGCTCATATTTGTTTTCATCTGCACTGATTTTGAGCAAAACACAAAATTATAGGAGAAATACATTTCCTGGAGTTACAGTATGCATGCTTCACCCAAGTTGCAAAGCCTCCAGTAATGTTTTATCTGGATCAAATTGCCTGAATCAGTTTTCAGTACAACCTCCACAGCTCTCTCTGGATAAGAACAGAAAGCTGAAAAACCTGTCCTGTAACATGAATGGAAGTAAGCTCAGGCTGTCACTAAAGCACAAATACCTGTCACATTGTAGTCATAGTGGTAGCAGTTTTTGTTCAAAGTGCAGACTTCTGTCTCGATGGCAGCAGGACAAGACTTTCCATCTTCTGGTTGTCTCAGGGCTTCAGCTGACCTTTCACGGACACCACTTCCATTGCATGGCTTGAAAGAGAGATTGGAAACAGGTTTGATATTTTGTCACCATCATACTTTTTCATGACACATTACAACAACCTTTCAAGTAATACCTTAAAAATCCACAAATGTAATGTAACAGGATCATGCTGTTGCATCAGAGAAATCATCTTCATGTTATTTCAAAGAGAATTTAATCCATTCTTTTACCTTGTAGTACACAGTAGTACTGTGTAGTATTCCACAATAGTACTGTGGAATATTTACTGAGGGGTGCAATTATTGAAACTAATTATCAAAGGTGCAGGAGAATGGAACAGTGTGGAGATACTGTGGCCAGACCCTGTGTATGAGGCAGGTACAGGAACTAGATGGTTCTGTGTACATAGTTTCTGTCAACTAAGAGGTAATATTCCATTCCATCCAAAATGCTAGTTGCTGAACTAGCAGTTGTGGCAAAATCTGCCCTGTGGATGAACTTTGCTGATTATAATCTCATTATAAAACCTAAACATACATCTATCCTAAAAGCTCCCTGCCTCCACCATGCCTCTATTCTTTCTTGAGCATGCTTTCTGAATTGTTTTAGGTCTATACCTTTAAAATCAAATTGAGAGAACTTTACACCAATCAATAACAAAGGTATGTATCACTAGGCTCATTCAAACTCCACCTAGATGTAGAAGATAGTACAAAATACCCTAACAACAGGGGAAAGTTAGGGAAGACACCATCACTGAGAAGTCAAGGAAACAGCATCACAGACTTCTGGGATCAGCTGACAGGCTGAACCTATCTTTCCCCCCAAAGAAACGCTTTTGAGTAAGATTTGCATCTTGATTATACCAAGTGTTTCCCCAAGAAACTTAGACTTCAAGCTTGTATTTGTAATCACATTAGTAGCACTATATAGTCATCTTAAAATACATGTACTTGGTACCAATGTTTATCTTTGCAAGTAAGGTGCATTTTTGCAACTGAAGTGTATTTTCAGACAGTATTTTATCACCAGGTATCTAAAAGAACTTGTACCTGTTGCTTTAATAAATCTCAATATCTGTGGATCTAGTAAAGAGAATCTCACATTGTATGCACTCACATTTATAGTACATATTACACTATTCTTGAATATGTGCAAGTGTGTAAATTCCATGACCACAACCCAACCCTGCACTATTGGTGAATCAATAATCATTTGAATTCAGCATAATGCCAGACTGGCTGTTAAGCACGATCAGACCTGTAGTGCTGACTTGAAATCATTTTGGGTGTAACTGGACATCACTCAGAAGCTAAGCTCAGCCACCCCCAGCCCCCAGTAATATACTGAACACAAGCTGGAATGCAAGGGGGTTCAGTTTCTGCCAAATTAAACCTTTTAACACAACAGCTACTCAAGGTGAAATATCCTATAACTTGGTAACACCTCAGGACTTTCCTAACCAGTTCATATTTCAGTACCAGTGCTTTGGAACTATTTCACTCTCAAACTGGATATTGAGATGCTCACTTTCCAAATGTGGTGCACCAGAGCCTGAATACTCAGTGGTCCTGAAACACTTTTTATATTTGATTTGGTTTTTTTGGCATTCTTTTTTGAAATTGATGGCAGGAAAGCTCTTGACCTACAGACTTTCCTTGTTACAGGATAGTGACATTTTTAGTACAGCAACTGCACTCCTATGGAGAGGCTCACAGCTGGCATCAAAGATGGACTCACAGTCCAATGCCAAAGCTATTCCACCACACAGAACCAAGACCACACCTAAGAACGACCACTGGGGATATTATATTTTGTGTTTTAGAACAATCTCACTTAATGGAAAATAGTGGCACGCTTTATTTGCAACCAACTATCAAAGACCCTAAAGATGACAAGGAAGATAGATATTTACATATATAATCACTACTCAATTCAGCATCTTTGCACAATACATCATGTATAGATTTTTAAAGTATCCTCCTAAAACCATAAATGTTACATTTCAGTATACTTCTACTTCTTACCAAAGAACATCGAGACCACGCTCCCCATTCAGAAATAACACAGTCCTCAGGACATGGTAATGTGCATTTTCTAGCACCAAGTGGCATCTCTTCAGGATCGCACAGATAGTCCTCTACAGTGTCAGAAGGACCATCCACAGTGTTCAGCATGCACCTGGAAAAAAGGGCTGCACATAAACTGCGTTTGCCATGGATTTTGTACAGTAACTGTATTCCACAGCATTCTGAAGTATTTTAGCATTTTGTCAGCACATAACAATAATGAAATAACTCAAATAATAGAACTAAGTATTGATCTATGAATATCCATGAAAAGCTGAAGAGCCAAAAGTAATTCCCACTTTTACACATGAAAGCCATATAGCAAAATGCAGAGTATTTAGATAGTCCCTATCAACAATTTGCTGAGAGTTTCCAGGCAGGTGATTTACTTGATGTTAGCTTACCCCTAAGCCTGAACAATGAAAATCTTCTATAGTTTAGACATATTTTGTGCATGTTTCAACTGATATTTTAAAATCTAGACATATAAAAACATTTAAGATTTTATATTCTTAGTATTAATCCCTAATTTACACAGATATGTTTTAATTACCATTATATTAAAGTAGCAGCTGGAGGCCCAGTTGAGAAATTAATATGCTTAGTCATGTAGAGCTGAAGACAACAGTCTTCCTTCCACAGTATTTCCAATACGGTGGCATCTATTGCTAACGTATCCCTTCTACCTGTCCACAGAAGACCAACTAGTACAAGACCAGAATCATTCAAATTAAGAGGTTTGCATCTGTTTTACAGAATTGCAAGATAAAAGCTCGTATCAATAGGAAGCCATTCACACATAGGGAAATACGCAGAGATTGTTCTATTAGACTACATTTTCTTTTTTTTTTTACAAGTATCTTACATTATCAGACTAAATTAAACTTTAATGACATCATATGATAATAAAGGAAAAGTTAGATGTTTATAGTCCTAAAGGGCTGAAAACATTTTATGTCTTTGATTGGAGTATTAAGGTTTATTTTTCAAAATAAACACTGATTAATTTTGATTTTTCATACTGGAGTTTTTAAAGAGTATTCTTGTGTTGTTGTTTAGATGCTACCTGCGTGAGAACAGTTATGCATAGTCTTTCTAACTTGAGTCAAGCAAGGATTAAGACTTTGACCTATTTGAAGTGGTTACACTGAGAAACAGTGCTATTGTGAACAAAACTGTGTAAATGTGCCAGTTTCTAAACACTTGTGGCAGGGAAAAGAGAACATTTGGCAGTTCACTGTATAAAGCTCTCATTTTGGACCTCCAAACTGAATTCACATTATGCTTTATTATTCAGATGTATAATATCAAATTGCATATTGCTTTGTGGTTAGCCACCAAAGAAACCCAAACTAACCCCCAAACAACCCAGACTCCATGTACTGCTTTACTTGCTGTTGTACCGCACTGTGTGAGACTAATTTTAATTAATCTTTGATTAGAGCTCTAGGATGATGAGCAAGCATACAAGATGCCTAAATCAGGTTCAATAAACAACATATTTCTGGATTTTTCTATTTCACTTCATTCTCTTTTGCCATTTGTTCCTGCAATAAGTGTAACTATTATTCCCAAGTGCTTATGTACTTAAAGCGTTTTTAAAATAATAGTTTCACAGAGAAAGAGGACCATTTCATCTTTCAGAAAAACACTAAAATTTTACATTGCAGTGTTTGTAGTAGTATAAGTACAATATATATTAGTTTATAAACTAGGAATCAAGGTCTATATCTATAACCACTAGACAGAGCCATCATATTAGACTCACTGAAGCTATTTTAATTTACATCAGCCAGTATTCTGGTCCCATATACTTCAGCTGGACTTAACACTACACATTACACAGAATTACATAAAATTTAAATACAGTTAATACTGTTTTACCTGACTTTCCTTGTTTGAACACCTTCTCCACAGTTCTCTTTTAAGTCCACATTGGTCACCTTGCAGACACTCCAGGGTTCGGTAACCCATATGTACTGGCTGCAGTCACTGTGGCAGGGGACTACCTCATATACCTGGAATCCACATTGAGTGTCAGATTTGTTGCAGACAAGTAAGATAAATGTGCAACAGTGATCATGCAAAAAAAAGGGTTAATGGTCTTTTTGGTAAGAATAACAAAAGTAAACTCGCCTAATTAGAGGTTATAGATACAATATTTGATAGAAAACTATAGAAATAACAAAAAGTCAGAAGCTAAGACATACAATGACAGATTCCCTAGTTTGCTCTCCCACTAAACCCACATTATGCCACTTCTACCAATAACATCAACACAACTAACACAAATTCCCCAACACTTGACACTTTGAAGATTCAGCTGAACAGGGTGCTGGGTCATCTTGTCTATCTTGTCTTGGCCAAGAAAGGGTGGACCAGATGATCCTTGTGGTCCCTTCCAACCTGGTATTGTATGTTTCTATGAAAATCTGTAACTAGGCTGGCTCACGAGTATATCTTTTAGAAAAATGCCACTAAAACTCTGCTAAAACTTTACTTCTGTACTTCACATCTCTCCTCAACTACTCCATACCACTGTTGCAGGGTTTTTGTATTTCTAAAGAGAGGTGAGTTCAAGGTAAATTACACTAATACATACTGTTTCACTTTATTTTTCATTGTGGATAATTAAAATCACTCTAATATATTGGCGTGCCAGCATTAGTATTGTGTTTAGACTTCAATACAGATTTGAAACAGTATCTCCCGTGTTTTCTCAAACATATATTACAAAAAAGGACAGACAATATAACCATTAGAGCACAATCAGGAAGCACATGTTAAGGTTATCTCTCTATTTTAGAAACTCTTACCTGAGCCTGAAGAAAGTATTTTCATGAACCCAAGAGAAAAAACAAAGATGAAAAGAAAGATTAGAGTGAAGCATAGGTATTTAAATGGCATTAATTTAGCTTTTATTATAAACAATATTCTATGACTTTTGCCAAGCAACAGGCATCCAATTTTTCCTCTTGGATCTCCCTTGCTGTCGTGGGGCATTTTTGCAAGAAATTTGCCCTTGGAAGAAAATAACAGTTTATAAATGACAACAAGTTGGAAGAGACTATAAATTAGCTAGCCTCTTTCTTGGTTCTTAATACACACTGTTTTCCTTTTTTTGTCTATAACAAGCACCAACTCTTCACACAGTAGGGAGTCCAGTTCCCTAAAACAAGCAAAAATCCTCAATGGTTTTGGAGAGGATACTGGAATTCTCTATTAATTGAAATTGTTCTGATAGCATTAGTGCAACAGATTCAGTGGAATAGAAAGATCTGGCATTTCTCATCCTTCCAAAGTTCCTAAGTCCTTCATTACTTATTTTAATAATGCATAATTACCTGAAGCCCCACGCCTCAAAATTATCTTTAACTTCACATACCATTCTGGGTATCAAGTCAGTATAACTAATATTTCTCAACAATCTAAGACATGGTCTTAAAGAAGTCCTTGATGCTTTTCAGCAACAATGTTTGGGTAGAAAAAGAGGACCGATGGTTTGATTGTTTAGCAGTTAACCTGCAATAAAATACCATCAGTCAAAAAAAACAAACAAAAAAACCTTGAAAAGTGAATGCATATAGAGTCTGGTGTACCACTATGCAGCTGATCAGCCCACGCACAAGAAGACCAGCAGAATCAGCATATTTGGGCCACCTTTGAACTACATAAGCATTAACTCAAGCATAGAGATGGGAGTTGTAAATGTATTTTAAGGAAGGTATTGGACTCAGTGCACAATTTTTAGTCACATGGGAAATGGTACTTTATTTATTCTTGCCCAGCATTTCCAAAATGAGAATAGGGGAAACCCTGTTTTAGGGAAATGTCTCTGTATCTCTCATCCTGGTTGGCACAAGAAGAATACATAAACCCCACATATTCAACAGCCTTTCCAGTAAAATAGAAATTGGATATCTTCCCAGCAAACCAAAGGAAAATTCTGTATTGCATTGCACGTGCTTAGTAGTGTTCTCTTGACCCTACTGGCATTTTTTAACTACAACCAGGGCAGCCAGGGCAGCTGGGTGGTATAAGGATTGTATACACCTGCTGGGTAAGGGGGCAAATAATGCCTGAAGCCAGGGATGTCCTTATTTTCTCTACAGTCTCAGATTAGTCTCTTCATTTGAAATCCTCTGAAGGCCATTGACATGCTTTTATAATAGAACTGACTATTATTATTACATTATGAAGACTTTTAGCCTACTGAAGTGAGTAATGAGCAAGCTTCATTCAGTTGGAGCATGGTTCAGGAGTCACCCTGGCATGCATGGCCCAGGAGGAGAGACACTCGATGAGACATCTACCATTCACTGTGTTCTGTCTCCCTCCAAAATACAGCTGTACACGTCAGCCCTGTGAGATGTTGAATAACTTGTTCTTAAAACTTGACGAGCATCTTAAGCACTGTATTTCAGTGTTTCACTATCTTTACCACTAGAAAGTTTCCCCAAGGCTTAACCCAAATCTGCTTGCAGCAGTCTAAGCCTGCTGCTTTTTATCCTATCCATGATGGCCATGGAAAATGGATTATTTCCTCCTTCTTTGCAACAGCCTTTTATGTACATGTTACCAGACTGCCAGCATCCTCTTTCCCATCTTTTCTTCCACATTGCAGTCTTTCCCCAGAGTACCTAATTCCTAGATCTCAGCTTATAGCATAGCCCCTCTGTACATCATCTTATACATACTTGTGGGCACCAAAGACCCACTCTAACCATTGTGTTTTGTATATGTGCAAATAAGCATGTTACATATATAGTAAATAAATACATAAATAAAACAAATTAAATTTTATAATTGAAGTAAATATTCTGAAGAGTCAGTACTTTTCCAGTTGAATGAATTCTGGATCACATTTAGATTAAATAATTAATGCAAAATTGGAATGAATGTGTATTCCCTGCATGTTTCTGAATTGACAGTGAATGTATTTGAAATTGAAAGATCAGCCTCTATATTCTTCCACATTTCTACCTTTAGAGTTCCCTTCTCATAAAAGTACTATATTACAATTTTATTTTTACAATAATTACATCTTGAATCATCTAGTATTATTGGGCAAGTACCATGTAACATTGCAACAAATCAAATACAAGTCAAAGTACCAGTAGAGGGCAACAGTGTTGCATTCAAGTGCCTAACAGACCGCTAGCAAAATCACCTTTGATGCAGAAAAATACGAGCCTATTATGTACTACATAAATATTAAAGAAGGATAGACTACATTTTGCTCTTGTTGAAATACATTCCTCCTAATTTAAAGCATATTTGCATGCTGACCCGTACCCAGCAACCCTCATTCTAGTTTGCATTTTGTTAAAGTAGATCACAGACTTACTTTATTAGCTGCAGTTTAACACTTATTATTTTATAAATTAGAACTAATTACATTCCCTAAAGTAGAAAATTAGATCAACAAGCCATTTCACTCTGTGCTAGCAAAATGTCAATAGGATAATATTAAGTACCTTCAGTTTTATTCTAATGCAAATTGACAGCACATTTTTTTTTTCAGACTTTGAATATGTACAGAGAAGATTGTGTGGTTGTTTAACATGCCTCTGCAGACTAAATTAAATTAAACAGTAATATGGATATAAACTAACTCTGAAGAGCACAAGTTAATTGACAAGGAAGGTTTTTATTTCTAAAACTCTCCAAGCAAACAGGAGCAAACAAGCTTCAGGGCTCTGATTTGGACTAGTGCTAAACTTGATCCCAAAGACTAAATGCTCATCAGTGGTCAAAGCACTTCCAATGTGCTCTTTGGTCACATTTTTTGGCTTAGTTTCACTTGAAGAAGATGCAGACTGGGCAGCCAGGCTGCTTCGTACTGGAAAATCCAGGGCGGCTGGTGGGACAACTGGGAGACGGACTTCAGAAGTGCATTTCTGACTGGAACCACAGTATCAGGGCAAGTATACCTGAAAGGTCAAGCTCCAGCTTGTCTAAAACCCATTAAAGGCCACTGGGATGATACTGTGTGAGTGTCTGAGAGTTTTAACTTGCTTTCTGATCTAAGATGGTCAGGGAATGACACTAAGAATCTTACCAGTTTGAGCATCTGTAATGAGACATTTTACTCTTTGTAACAGAAGATCTTCAGAAAAGTGGTCTTCACAATTTGCATATAAGAATGTTTTATTGTCTCCAATCTGCACTTCAGATAATGCACTAAATTCTTGCAGATGAGGAACTAATCAAGGCAGATCCTAAGCTCACTGAGGAAACCTAAGTCAACACATGCTCTTCCTTCTATCTGCATCTGCCCCTTATGTTTTTTATAGTTTTTCTACATCAGCAGACAAAACAGCTAAAGGGTTATCTGAGGTATGGAAAAAGCTGTATAAATAATGTAAATATTAATTACCTGATTGACGTGATCTAGCTTTGGACAGGGTCTTCCACCATTGTAGGGTTTTTCACGGAGCCATTTAGACCGAACCTTTACCCCGCTCCCACAGGATTTACTACAGCGAGACCAGTTGGACCACTCACTGAGCTTGCAGTCTGAGGGACATGGAATAATGCAGGCTTCCTCAATATAACCTGCATGAATGGAAAAGAAAGTGAAATCTCTTCATCATGTCACTCTGCCACTTCTCCCCGAAGCCCTCGTCTACTTCATTTAAATTGTCCAAAGTTTGACTTGACAGGACTGTGTGAATAGAGAGATTTCTTCATCATTAGGGAAAAATTAAATTCTGCAGAAAATTGACACATATAGCTGGAGACTGTGTCAGAGTAGCAGCTGAGCATCCTCACTGCTATCTGATTAGGATTCACAGTCACCAGATTTCAGCATTCAAACTTTCTGACAGCTACAGTGTAATTGACACTAACCCATCTCTCAGTTGCACCATTCTTACACTGTAAAATCAACATATATTTTTAAGGAAAAAAAGGTTTAATTAAAAGCTCCTCCATAACTGTAACAAGTAACTCAGTTGTCGTTATACATTAAAAATCCAACTGAATCAAAAGATATGCATCTTACCAGCCTGGAGCGAGGGAACTTAACACCTTGTGACCTTTCTAGGGCTAGAAAGAGAGAGTGGCCTGCCACATTAATGATCTGTCGATTAACAACCATCTGCCCCCAGTAGCACACTGAATAATTGCACTGAATGGAAAAGCAGATGTTTGCTTTGGATAAGTCATCGGTCCTGGGAGGTTGGAAAAGGCTATGACATGGTCTGCAGGGAGTAACATGAGGCCTCAATTCACTGAATGAGTGAAAATGCCTTTCTTTTAAAAGCAACATATGCCATAGCTCTACAATATGTGTCATTTATGCTAATTTTTAAAACAGAAACTATAAGACCTCAAACAAAAAACTGGCCTTTACTGCATTTTTACTGCAACTATTCCTTATAGCCTATATGAACTCTTCCCTTTCCTGTGTCAGACCTGCAGTGTATTTAGTGTTGGCAAATATTCACTTTAAAGAGTAAAGAAACCTTGGTGCAGTTAAAAGTGAATTAAGATATTTGATGAACACAGTTGCAAACCTAACACATATTTAGGTAATATTCTCAAATGATTGGCATAGTTTGCTAGGCATGGTTTTAAGTGTTTCTCACATATCTTGATTTTTTTGTTTGTTTGAAAGAAATCACCATCATTTTCATCAGAACTGATGTTAGCGGCTCTGTTTTTTTAATCTATACTTCTAAGTAAAGGTATTCTGTCTCTTCTGTAAAGCAACCAATATCAATTACAAGTAAGTAAAGACTTAAAACACTTAGAATATTTTAATTCTATAAACCCATTTCTAGTTGCTTCCACTAAAGGGTTTCCACAGAAGGGTTTAAAAAAAGGTTTAAAGGGTTTAAAAAAAAATACAGTAACATTCATAATATTTTCTGGTTAAATTCAGGTGATTATTTTACCCTATATAGCCTTCCTTTGTTTGGAAGTGTTAAATAGTTAAATAAATGTAGAGAGCACATCCTCATTTTGAGCACTGTGGAACTACTGTTCACCAAATGGGTCTTCTTTAAAATGGCTAGAATGTTATTAGCTTGAATTGCAAGCATGTTTATTAAATATCTCTCACCATTTGATTGATCAGCTCCATGATACTGTATGAAAGGTACACTGTGTTAGACAAAATATATTTTTGAAGATCATATCACTGCATATCAGAGGTGGTGACACAGACTGCCCTGCAGTAGTAAATGCAAAATTGATTACATTTCACCTTACCTGACATCTCTGAGTGAGTCTTAGAAATCAGATGCACCCTATTTCAGTGCCTCATCCTACATTGGACTTAGATTGCATAAATATAAAAGTCTTTATCATCAGCAGAAAGAAGCTTCTAACAAGCACTACAAACAGCGCTACACAAAATCATATGCTCATATAATCAAGAAACTACTGAATGAAAATGGAGAATAACAAAAAATTTAAAATAAACAGTTCCCTCCAAGCAATAAAATAAGTGTTTAGTGTCTAAGTGAAGATTATGCTCTTTATGAATTTGCTTGAGATTCTGAAATGATGTCTTCCAATATGACTTGTCAGTAGGCTTTTGTTTGTTTGTTTGCTTTGTTTGGGGTTTTTGTTTGTTTGTCTGGGGGGTTTGTTGCTTGGTTTTTTGGGGAGGTTGTTTGTTTTAGTTTGTTTCTTTAGTTTGTTTTATTTTGGGTACGTGTTGTTTGTTTGTTTGTTTGTTTCCCGGATAAACCTTTCAACTGTAACACACTTATGTCATTTAGCATTTGTTAAATTTCTGCCTCTGTAATTAATGTCTGGAAGAAACAAATTCCAGCTGCCTTAAATACATTGTGCATTCTTAATAAGGTAACTTCAGCTGCTACAGCCTGCTTGAGGAAGACTTTATTTTAAGGATGACTTTATTTTAAGGACTTCATAAGCTATTCTGAGCTATTTTAAATTTGTCTTGATTAATCTCAAAGGTATCTTCCCAATCTAACCCAGTCATTAAAAATTATCTCCAGGATATCACAGTATTTTGGTAGTTGGACAAGTATAGCATGGACATACTTCATAGCCTACCAAAAGGAGTCTGTGTGGAACACACTAAACTACAGCAATTGAAAAATTAGAAACTCTTTTCATTAGTTTCCTTTCAGATCAACCAAATGAGGACAATAAATATTTTTGTGAGATGATGAGAATGTTAGCCAAAAAGTTTAGACAGACATGGTATCAAATACATGATACTATGTGGAAGTCCCAGGTAACATTTTAATTATACTCAGCTGTAGTTCAAGTGATTCCATAAAACATCAAATGAAACCCTATCACTATAGCAACTTTTTTCATGTTATCTATGAAATATCTACATCAAAGTCAGGCACTAAAACTGCTTCAGCATTTAATGCAATAAAGCCAGAACAGCATCATGTTACAGGTATAGTGTCAGCGTTGTAACATGGAAAACTACAAGCCTGCTGATGTGCTAATGCATTCTGGATAGAATACAGTGGGCCAAGTGACATTTCCCACTCACTTTATAATGGAAAAATACTGAACTGCGATCTTATACTGGGTCTTTGATCCTATAAGCTTCATAGAATAGGTTCTGCTCACCATATAGCTCTTTCCTACGCCATTTCTTGGACACCTGGCCTATGATACTCTCCTCTCACTTCTTCCTGTTTGCTCAGAAAAGCTAGCATCAAGACCGAAACTCCCCATGTGAAAATTAACCAGCTGAACAAGAAAAATGGAAGGCTTGGAGATGCTGGAATTGCAGAATATTTTTTTGAGAGCAGAGAGAAAAACACTTATTATTATGCAATATGCAAGAGAAGCATAAAAAATTCCCAACCACTGGTACACTAAGAACACTGGATAAAAAATAGGTCAAGAATGTGAACAGAATAAAGGGATCCAAAAAACGGAGTTTCGCTGTTTCCCAGTCACCTCCAAACAGAAGGAAAAGAAAGTAAATGAGTGAAGTTACTTTTCATGGCAAAGAGTCAGAAGTCAAAACAACTGAGGAGACACAAGACAAAAGAGAGACTGAGGGGGAAGAGAGGAAAGGGTAAGAAGAAACAAGGAGAGAGAGAAGAGGAAAAGAAATGGCTACGAACACAGCATCAAGAGAATTATAAAGACACACTGCATAGACAGAGAAAACAAAGAAAGAGGAGAAAAGAAATAAACATCCCGCCAAAAGCAATATCTTGGTGAAGCAGAAACAGAATGCAATGCCCTCAAGAGCCTACTCTGATATCTCCTGACCAGACAGTGAAATGTAATGAAGAATGTTGCCACAAATAAAAATGGAAAACAAAGGAAAAAAAAAAAAAAACAACCTGCCCCCTGATGTGCATTCTATAGGTAATTAGTGTGTAGGATGAAAATGACCCTGTTACACCTGACATTAAGTTTTTGGCATATTCATCCCTTGGCATATTCTTTTCCTCTCAGGCACCTCACTATTGTGCTCAACAGACTAGTTAGCATTTAGCTGTGCCACTGGACTCCCTTGGAACCCAGGCAGAAGCAGACTTCAAATTCCTTGCAGATATTTCTCTAGCCAAGAAAGAAGATGGAATTAAAAAAAAAAACAACTACTTGTTCCAAATGACTTGTTCCATTCCATTTACTACCCATCTAATGGTACTTTTCAGAAAATGCTTCTCTGAAGCATATCACTTCAGAAGCCTTTCTATGTCAATTAAGTCAACATATGTTTTAGGGTGACTAAGGATGATAATCTCCAAAAGTTCATAACAATAACCCCTCAAATTCAAAAAGCGTATGTTCAGGAACCTTGAAAAGCTTATACTATTTTTGTTATATTTTATGTGTTTTTATTTGTAAACTTTATCCACACTGTAAAAATTTTAGCAAGTGAGAAGAGATAGTGATATAGAAAAATTACACAGAAAACATAGAAACCAGAAATATTACATGCAAATGGGACTAGTGATGCAGATACATGGTTTCTGACATGAAAAGGACATGAACAAACCATTTTTCAGTTTTCAGACTTGTTTTCACTCTAATCTAATCACCCTTGAAATGGTGCCCCTTGCATTAAACAGTGTGAAATCTTATTAAAGAAGCAGGCTTCTAATGTGTGGGTGTCCACATGGTGGAATATCATCCAATTATATCACACAACTGTTTGTGTAATATAATTACAGTAAATGGCATGCTTAGAGCCTTGAGTTTTGAAGAACAAGCAAGATATTACCAAGGTAGAAATACAACAGATGCAGAGAGAAGGAAATAATGAGAGCAGTGACGCTGCTATTAAGAAGAGCTGAAGAAGAGTGTGACGGTTAGGGAGGGACAGTGAAATAGAAGACCAACACTGTAAAGGCTAAAGGTAGTTCCCTGGACATCTGTAGTTGATATTTTGCCTGCTGTTTCTTCTCCTGACTACAGTCTTTCACTGTGTGCTTCCTGCAGCTCGCTCTTCTCCTCACAACATCTGAGGGATGCTGGAGAGATGAGACCTTGGGATAATGTGGTACAGAGCATTGGCCCTGCATGGTCTGGAAGGGTACTAGAAAGAGACACCCATCCCGGAATGCCTGTTCCTTTTCCCAGTGCAGTAGTTTCTCAATTACTTCAGCTCCTGCCAGCTGAACTTCATAAGGCTGTGAAATGGGCAGTTGCCTACTACCAGCAAGAACACGGTTATTTTATCATTAAAGATTTACTACTGAACCACAATTTACCAAATGGCTTTGAACCACTAGGAGTATGAACTGAACTCATAATTAAAACGGAAATGTTTACTGTCCCATTGTTAATTGGTTATTAAATCTGGACTCCTAGAACAAAGTTATTGACAGATGTGACGGATAATTTATAATGGAGGACTTCAATGGACTTCACAATTCATCTAATGACAAAGCAGGTTAAGTACGTTGATATGAGGTTTTTCCCCACAAATTGCATGGCCAATATCTAAGAACAGACAGGCTACTTGAGTTGAAGGGTGAAGACACAGAATATCTTAAAAAGTGTTTACATGAACTCTTTTGTTCCTTAGGACTCACAGAGTTATGCTTCTGCTTTCATGACTAAAATGTCATGCTATGTTTCCAAGAAAAAAACCTGCAATGTTAGAATGGTTTATGTTCTTTAACACTTTTTTATTTTTTTCCCCAAGGAATTATAAAGCTCCCGGATCTCATCTTCCAGCGCAAAGAAAAATATAATTATCTGCATTTCACTTGCAATAGAATATATATATTTCTTGAGAATATTCATATTTCTGCCTAGCCATGGGAAGATAGATTGAACTCCAGAAGATTTTTTTTTTTTCCAGCCTCAAAGCCTCAGAATCTGAGAGTAATTATTAATGCTTAACTACCTTCTGCATCAGCAGTTCTGTCTCTGGTGAAATAACTACAGCTCTTTGGGTCGATGGATGACTGTTTCATAACTGGTGTCCTGTCAACAGGGCAGATATGGTGGCACTATAACACAAAGGCCTAAGCTAGTATTTCTGGTGCAGGGTAATAGGGAGCATATTTCTAGAGAATACACAACAGGACAAATATGGCATCTTGCATATATATATATACATATATATATATAAAATCTTTGGAAAGATCCAAGCAATGAAACAGTAAAGAATCCTAACAACAATTCGAGAACCTAAGCCTACTACCATGCTAGATTAGAATCTCCTATGGGAAATATATTTATATTAAAATAAAAGCTCAACAGAAATTCTAAATTAAATTTTAATTTAATTTTTGATGGTAAATTTGCATCACTTCAGGTTAGAGTACTCAAAGTGAAAAAGAATTAAAAAAAAAATATCCGAATACAAGTGGATACAGAAAGTTCTAACTGATTTCTTGGACCCTGTAGACTCTTATAACAGATGAGATTTTACTAATGCACACATAAGCAATTAGATACAAAACTCCTCGATTCACATTGATACTCCCAGCAGCTGTTGCAAAAGTATTCACTGACACACAGATAGTCCTCTCTAATCCCCTGCAAAAGCCTTGTAGCCATGGAGGACTTTGTAGAGTCAGCACAAATCAATGCATCTCATTTAATTAATGCTAAAGGGGGAAATAATCTCACACTAATAAGGCAGCAGACAAAGTATCCTGGACTGGTTGACTATGCCTAAGGTCTTAGCAATAAATAGACATGAATTAAGAAGGGTAATAAAATCTATATAAAAATGGTGCATCTGCCATGCTACTTTGCTTGCCTTCACCACACACACATAAACAAAATCACCGTTTAGCTAATGTGGGTCATGATTCACAATTCATATATGATGGAGGAAAACTAAATATTGAAGAGTAAATAGTGTAGTTCATAATCACAACAGTGGCCCACTTTCGATTTTTTATCATGAAAATTCCAAGGTAGAGTTTAAAGGGATCGTTAGGAGACCCTTTAAATTTTTTTCACAAATACACTGAAGCAGATTGTTGGCAGACACGTCATTATCCACAGAGCTCTAGTATACTAGTGATGACAGGGATAAAGCTATGAAAAAACAACTGCTGCTTTCCTAATGGAAAACAAAAACAAACCAAAAACCCTAAACAAACAAACAACAACAAAAAAAACCCCAAAACCTCTCTCACTTGACTATCAAGAGAACCATGTATTTTTTGTATTTCTCCAGTAAAATTACCTATGTAGTACTGAAACAAAGCAAGAATCAGAGAAAGGGAAATTTATGTGTCTTCTATTAAGAAAAATGGGCAAACATCTCAGTCACCAGTTTTAGCTGACATTACCACATCTGCTGACAACTGTCAGCTGTTAGCTCCTGCCTGCACTCCACAGAACTGGTACAGCTGAAAAATACCAGTGGCAGAATATTTCAGATGGCTGCTGAATGGTGTTAACTCTTTCATCAATAAATTTAGCTCAAATTTGAAACAAAATATTTCAAAAAGAAATTAAATTTCAAAAAGAAATTAAAGTATTAGGCATATATAACACTGAAAAACAAAACAAAACAAACCAAACCATAAAAAAGCAAATAAGAAAAAACCCACCTCGTCTGTCTGCAGCTGAAACCTAGGTCTTTTTCAGCTGTTAGTTTGGGGTTTATTTTGAAGTACCTGTTAAGCTACAGAAAACTAAAGACCTGCTCCAGAAGGACTCTGTCCTTTGCTTCTCCAGTGTTCTCACCTACCTGTAACAAGAGAGTCCTATAACTGTATTTTGGCTTTCCTTTCTTTTGTTACAGTCACTGCTGTCTTTTTGAGAAACTTGTTTGTACTTGGGACTTTATAGCTACACCCAAAATTTCAAAGATTATCACAAGAATCCTAATCCTTTTATGGGTCTACTAATTTAGGGCCTTCCTTGTGCCACACTCTTCCTTTAGCTCCTTGTTGTCTGTGAAACTGTTACCTCTTCTCAAATCTTTTGAAAATGAAATCTGTCAAGCAGTAAAAAGACCTCAGTAGTATTTGTTCTTCTGCTTCTGCAGAACAACGGAATTGTGATTATAAGCACACAACATTCTGCAAAACAGTTTATGAATTTTTTGGCATTGCATAGCAGGTCTGCCTTCTGATTCCTCCCACTCAAAACAATTTGACTTGCAACACTGACCTGTTCACGGCCTCATAAATTTATACAGCAGTATTTACATAAAACCTTTGACAGTCTCAGTCTCACAATTTGAGTTTCTTATGGCATCATAGCATATCACATGATATATCCCATGATATATTAATAACATCAGTGTGGGTGTAGTTTCTCCTTCTTGTCAGATATAGAGGATGTTGTTGTAGGTGAAGAAGTACAATTATCCCCATTTCCCACCTCATGATTTCATGGTGTCAGGAGATAACAAAACCTCACATAAAAGCAGAACACCGCACAGGAAATATTGTCCCTTAAAAAAAGGTCTTTATTTCTCTCCTAGTCCAAGCTAATTCACCAAATCATATACCATAAAAACTGTATTTACATACTATGCTACTAGGAAAAGAAATAACAGACAGCAATCAACAGTAAAACATATTTATGAGTAAAGCAGATAACAAACCAAACAAACCTCACTCTTCTTTGGATCAGTTATAAAATTAGTAAAAAATTTAGTGCTATTATTTCCATAGGGATATGAGTAATTTTGTTAGAGTTTACAAAAATAACTGAAGCAGGCTTGAATTATGAGTCTTGTCAATTTTAGCTTGAAAAACTAAAATCAGATTGATGGGAAGCTACAAGGTACTTTTATTTGCTAGCATGTGGGGTAACTATTGTGATACCACAGAAGTCCCTTGTTGATTTAGCATAATACAGCTTTTGTGTTTGTTCTTAACGAAAAAAGCCCACAACAAATAGCACACCGAAATCTAGAGATGCTGTCAAACTGAAGAACTGTCATACACCAAGGGCATGAAAACAATAAGAAAAACATAAATACTGGCAAGATATAAGATAAGGTTTAACTGGCAAAACAGAAGTTTATACATGCAGAAGTTTATACAAAGGATCAGAACATAATCCACGAATACAAAGCAGATATTCAGAAAAGACAGCAAACATAAAACATACTGAAATAAGACTGAAACATCTATATCATCTGTTCTAGTCTCCTTGTACCTGCAGAAGTAAGCTAAACCTGAAGAAAAGCTGAAGACGGACAATAAATCAAGTAAGCCTTAGAATTAATCTGTATTATGTGTATGTGCAGCACCTGTTAATAACAGATTTTTGTTCTAGAAGAGCTAGTGTGAAGGAAATAATAATTTTAGTGACATATTCCTTTGTGTCAGTTTAATTCCTTGCTGTCAAAGTCAGGTTAGATACCTCATTCCCTATAAACCTGAAATTCCTGTCAAACAATTTTAGGAAGTACAAGGGATGCAGGATTTGTTCAACAGCAATTCCTAGTTTTATCTGCCCATGCACTACACCATGGACCAAGATAAAGGAACTGCCTCCATCAAATGGAACTGATGAGAAGATATGCACAGATCCCTTGAGCTTCACTATCAAAACTAGGTAATGAAACAGGGCGAGGGGTGAGGGGGGGAATCAAAGTACCAGACACCTTAATAAACTGATCTAGAGGGAAAGAATTCAGAACAACTCCAAAAAACAAAGGGTTCAGGCTTCTCAACTTACAATAAATATAGTAACGACTGTCAAACATTTCCAGTTTACAAAGAGAGCTAAAAGAGACTTCAAATCTCCCACGAGAAAAATGGGATTGAACTGTAGAAATAAAAAAAAAACCAAAGCAATCCTGTATTGTGCTTTGGGAAGGCTGTCTCTGGAACCTGCTAGGGCTAATAGCATGTAAATGGTAGCCTTGGGTATAGTAGGTAAAATAACAATATATTGTTAGTAGCTTTTCTGCAGGATTATTATTCATTGTGGTCACTGTGAGTGTAGGTGGCATTCACTGATAAAATCCATTAGATTAGAATTTGCTATCATCAAGAATTATAATAGGAGAAACAAAGATACTTCTTCCCCTCCCCGTCCCAGCCCGCCCCCCCCCCCCCCCGCTTTTTATTCCTCTTTCATGTCTCTCTGATTCCTGCAATGAAGTTACACCTCAGCATGTACTGCCAGGGCTGGAAAGCAGCTACATCCATGCTCATTCCACACAAAGAAATAGCTCCCACCTCTTTTTGGAAGCTACTTCAAGCAGCACATTACCTACCACATATAACACCTACAATTTTCTCTTGGACATACAGCTTCTTCCCTCACATGTCCTCCCTTGGCTGTTGACATGACAGTCACCATTCTTTGAGCCAATGAAAACTGACTGGCAGCAGGACATCAGTTCCTCTAGTTTTCCAGGCACTTAAGCACTTTTATAATTTTCCACTTCTCAAAGGTCACTCTGGACATAATGTTCAAAGAATACTAACACAGTGCCACATAAAGTTTAAAAAAAACCAAAATCAACAAATAAACAGGAAGAAGTTTCAGTCTGTATTTTACAATGGTGTCTTCTGAACAATTCATATTGTTCCATGACTCCTTTTTTCAGCATTCCCTACCAGCTTTTGGAGGAGCTTTATAATTCCCTCAGTTTATACAACTTTTGGTCATTAGAGGTAGTTGTGCCTTTTGGTACTGCAAACATGGCAAGTGGTCCTGCTCAGGCTAAGTATAGCTATACAATAGAACAAAACTATAATAAGTCTTTGTGGACCTCAACCCAGAACAAGCGTCTGGGAACAGAATTAAAGAACATTCTCAGTGTAGAAAGATTTCCTGTCCCAAGAGAGTTTAGGATTTAGATATTGTCATTCAGATGTATTTATGCAAGTGTATCTTTCAGTGTGAGTTAACTACAGAAAGAGATGATTTTGAACAAAAATTGAAATGGTAAAAAAATTCTTCACAAAATTATCTTCCAGCTTAGCTTTGAGTTATAAAGCTGCATGGTCCATGCATTCCATGGAATCGCAAAGATACAATACAGTTTGGCTTCATGCATTCAGTTCCTAATTTATCATAGATCAAAACAGGAATTAATAGTGCTAATTAATATCCCCTTCAGTCATTAAATTTCTTTGATTAGCTATTTTAACTTTGCCCAAGTAAATAAATGAAATTTCTGTTTTCTTAATTTAACATCATAAAGTAGAATGTATATACAAATTAAACTTACATTGACATTTTAATGGCACTAACATCCAGCTTTCCATACCAATAGGTCAGATTCAATTTTGCAGTGCAAGCAGGAAAAGAAATGAACACCAAAACTTCAATGATGTAAATTAGCACTTTTCTGCCTCACTGAAAATCAGAAAGTGCCAATTTTGATCCCAACACTATAGATGCATCCACTTTAGGAAGGAACACTCTTCCCTTCAGGAGCAACATGAATACAAAGAACATAAAGTCTTTAAATATATGAGCTTTACACATGGTAGAACTGTACAGAGAAAGTGTTGTGTGCTGTTGAAGTCAGGTCAATGCATGCCTGTTGAGGTGTTGAAGAGCAAATGGTAGTGATAAGGCTGTTTAAGGAGATTAAATCTATCTAAAGAATATGTGGAAATAATTTCAGCCTTTCCAAAACAGTCCTGTGCTATCCTTCTTTATGTTTTGAGGATCTGACCCTTCTAAATGAATTTATTCTCAAATTTACAGGTACAGTAATCAGGAAAAACAACAAGATTTTACTTTTCTCTATTACAATACCTAGTTAGTAATTACCATAATCTTACTTTTAAATATTGCACTGTAGGAATCAGTTAAACTTAAGTTTACTATTTTGTGAGTCAGCAAAAACACGTGCTGGGTTTGAAGGTATCTTGGGAGAAAATGCTGTCTAAGCCATAAATATTAATCTGCTAATTCTACTTGAACACACATTATGTTAAACAAAATTAAGCAGATCAGTAAACGGATGAAAGAAAAGAGGTTTCTAAATACCGTGACTGTTGCATCGTGATGTTTCCACAAGTCGATTGTTCTGGTCATAGCATGCCATGGCCTGGTAACGATAGCCTTGTCCACATTCCTTAATGTCTCCTTGTACTTTCATTCCCAGCAATACTTCCAGTTTACCCTCTGGTAAAATACAGTCTGACCAGTTTCCCACAGGCTGAGCACTGTACTTGTCACATGGACAAAACTGATTCTCAATCAGAGGATACAACTGAGAATTTTTGCATTTATCCCTTTTCTTACTTTTTCCTAGAAAGAAGAAACAATTATTTTCAAAAGTTCATATTAGTTTTCATCTCTCCAAAAATTTCATGTAGACTTCTGTAACTAGTGCTTGCAAACAAATACACATGCCTAAAAATATTTACATTAATCTTTATTCGTTTACGTTAATGATGTGAATTTCTGAAGTAATGGATGCCTATAATTTGTACAAAGGCAATATCATTGAAAATAAAGCCATATATTTATATTTTGGATAAAACTTCTTGGGGAATACAGTATGAAAAAGTTAGCAATGAAACAAATATAACAGGCACTGAACACACCTTTAGTGCTTGTAATTACTACTGCCTTCAATTAGAATAGAAAGAAGGTATCTGAAGAAAACTTTCTTTTGACAACACAACTTCATACTAAAAATATACTTCTCTTCATTTTCAACATAAATAATTAGGAATTCACTCTAGTTCAGCTTTGCATGTTAGTCTGGGCAGCACATTGCCACAGACAATGCACCACAGCACAGATCACAGTCTTAGCAAGTTTGAAAAGGTAACTTAACTCTGGACAGGGAAGTATCGCAAGGTGTTAATAGTGTGGTAAGAGAATCTGTTCTTTCTTGTCTTTTAAAAAAAGAAAAAATTCTTAGTCAGGTTTTTTTTTCCCTCATGGAAGCAAACCTGGCATAAAGCTCACTGGAGTTATGAGACAGTCACAGTGAGTCTTCTTGAAGATCATGAATTATTCACTGTCCAGAGGTTTTCTGATTTACAGGGGGATGAAGTGGGGGACAGGGTTTGGATCCTATTACATTCTTTCTGAGGCTGCTAATGGGCTCCCCCCTTAGCTAGCTTTCCTCCACCGCAAACAATACAGTCTAATTGGCAAATAGCACTGTGACAGAGACCAAGTCTCACTCCCGAGGCTTCGGTTATAATTTAGGAGCAGAGCATGTTTTTTTCTCTTCATTCCACGCGGAAGAAATAAAAATGTAGATTAGAAAGAAGTTGAAGAAAGGATTTTTCAAACTGGAAGCACATCCATCACACGGACCAAGGAAAAGTTCGCGGCAAATGGTTGGACATCATTGGAAAACCTTTTTATTCTGTTAACTAAAACCTCAAGAGTTTTCAAGGGATACAACAGAAACTCTACCTACTGAAGAGGAAAATCACCCACAAAATAGCATTCCTAGCTGTGTCAAGAAATGAGGCAGAAAATCAAACAACATTTTGCCTCATGCAGTGGTCTGAGCTGCTGGATGAAGGCAGCGTAAGAACAGAGAACACAAAGAATTTGGGGAGCAAACATTCAGCCAGGGAAAGGACTGTCTTAATCATAAATCTGATGTTAAAGACTGCAGCTACGAAGTTCAAAAGAGGCACACCAAAGCTTAAGGCTGAAAACCATTCGGCTGCATAGTAATTCTAATGCATTAAAACACCATCTGAGAGGGAAGTCCTGGTGTAGCCAAGACCATAAGCAGGAAAAGGAATGTGAGCAGTTAACACCTTATCCTGTTAAAGAGAGATGACTGTTGATTGGTCTGTCACCAATTAAAAAAAAAAAATGAAATCCACTTTCACAAGATTTTCTATAAAAAACTTTTCTATTGGAAGCTTCAGAGGAATTTTAACAGGATTTTTTTCTCAATTACAGGTCAGTGTAAAGAAAACAGAACCAAAGAAACAGACCAAGTTAAATCTGGTAATAATTCAACCTGTTTAAACAATGCCAGCAAGATGCAGCTTGTGCACAGAATCATAGTTGCTGAGGAATCAAAACAAATTGCAGACCTAATCCCTAAACTCAGCTGAGAAAATACACATAAACTAAGAAAATGCATATGAACCAAAAATATAAAAATCATTAATAGGGTCTGCAGCCACTCTGGTTTTCATTACCAGCTTTTAAAATCTACTTTCTTGTCTTTATAAAATTAAATTTGTTTAACCTTGTTTGGGACTGAAAGTGATCTGAGAGTGATGTGAAGGGTTTTCCTTCTCCAGAACAGAGCAAAATTGTTCTGGACTTCTCTGATTGCCTCACAGTAGCTGCATCAGGCTGAAGGGCCCAAGGTCTGTGGCTTTTTGCACCATTAAGCCAATCAGTGTTTGTGAGTTATATCCTTTTTGATATTCACTGAATTGTTCAATACCTACTTGAAAACAATCAGTCAAAGTTGAAGAAAAAAAAAGCTCTTGAAAAAATATTTTCATATTTTAAGCTGTAACTCAGAGAAACCGCTTGAGAGAGTGTAACCACAGACATCTGCTTCTTATATTTGATAAATGTTTATCACAAATAGATAATCTCAAGGGCATAATTCTGTGGAAATGATAAACCAGGACCAGCAACCGTCCTGAACTCTTTGTGCACAGAAGCAGGCTGCAGAATCAGGATTTTGAACAAAGATGGTATGAGAAATGTTTAAATAGAAAACAATTGTGCCCCTTTTGGTGAAAAGATAACAGAGTGTTCAACAAAATTGTAAATATTTTTAAATTTTATTTCCTTAGACTGTATCGGATTGTTGGTTAATTATGCTATTTTAACTTTTTCTACTGCCCTGGAACTACAACCAATGCTGACTTGCCTGTCAAGAAAAGAAACGGTTTGCTTTGCAATTTACCACGTGCGCTCCATTCAGAAGAAACCCTGGACTCCTCTCTTCTCCCATCTTTTCTCTAGCCACTTCCCCATGATCAAGAGGCTGAGACATATTGCAGGAGGCTGTTCTCTTGAGGGGCTATTTTTTGTTCCACCCCCAGCATATAGAGCATGACAGTGACATTGGGTCTGCTTTCTGCCATGAGGACAAATATTGCTTGCTTGTCATAGTGGAACCTCAGAACAACACAAGTTTTAATCAAAGCACTAGCAATCATTAATAAAAGAAGTGTTCTTTTTTGTTACTCTTACCAACAAGAGTGCGTTTTCTTGTCCTGACTCCTCCACAGTCCCCATTACAGGAAGAAAACTTTGACCAGTTCGTAAACTGACAGTCATCTTGGCAGGGAATCTGGCACGTCTGTGTTAAGGACGGTAATGGACCAGCATATTTAAGGCACTCACTGATGTCAGCCTGTCCTCCATCTTGTCTGCGACAAGTAATTGCTGGAAGCAAAAAGGGATGGAGTTTAATTCAGCAGTTTTCTCATCAATGTCTCTATTCAATTTCATAAGTCTACAATATTCTACCACAAAATCACACTGAAAACCCAGAATAGCTATACAACAACCTAATATTTGCCATTGGTTATATCTTGAACAAATATGCTTGACATTTTCAACCTTTCTGAGATTCTGTTTAAATTTCTATTTATCAGAATTTGCCAGGGGGAAAAAAAAAAGGCAAAAAAACCACACAAAACAAAACAAAAAAGAAACCCCCAAAAAAACAAAACCAAAACAACCAACCAAAACTTAGAGACAACTGTAAATATTATTAAGATTACACCATGTTATCCACACCTGTTATACCACTTTTTGCATTATCATTTTTCCTACAGATAGAGCCTGTAACTCAGACACAAAAGCCCTTGCAATGCCATTTCAAGTACTTGAATATTCTATAAGCTATAAAGCTGTATCAGAAGCATATACTTTAGAAAAAGGAACAGACATAAAATTTAGAAACACATTTTAGTTCTGGATAACACTTAACCACCCACAATTTTTACTCTTGAAAAAGGGCTGAGGGACAAAGCATGTCTGCTAGGGATGGAGTTTCAGCCAATAGAGGTAAAATATTTTATAACAGGACAGCCATATCCTGAATAAAAGCCTCTTACTTAGAAGAAAAAAAAGTTTATTTAGAAAACTTCAGGTAGCACAAAAGGAAGAAGTTAGAACACAACAATTTATGAAGAAAAGGGCTGCTTCATTAATGTAGCCTTTGACAATGGTCTATTATTATTCCTCACAGTTTTGTTGTCGTTGTTTTTCACCATGGTTGCTTATCTATTATTCTAACCAAAGCCTCAGTAAATCTCAATCTATTTCCTTGCCCAAAACAACATAAAACTTATTATACAGTAACAAGATTGGAAACTTCTATTTGTTTGTTACACAATAGACTCATTTTTATGATTCTTAGCACCTGACAGCACACAGTCTATGCAGTATCTCAGCGTGTCTGTGGAAAGTAATTTGGCTCTCCAATTGTCACAGTAACATTGCATCCAAACAAAACATATCATTCTGTATATATAAGAAGGAACATAAATATTTTATATTATACTCCACTCCATAATTTAAGCATTGCACTACAATTGTACTGATGATAATTGTTTTATTGTTACGTGAATTGAAAAAAAAAGTAAAAATGGAAAACTTCCTAACAAAAGTATTATGGCTTAATCAATTTCAACCTTTGGAGAAAAATAGGCTTTAATGCAAAGTGTCAAAATAGAAAACTAGCTATCAGTGTGTACTTCCTCCTGGAGGAAGAAGGAAGAATGCTTCAGGAAGGTAAGTGTAAAGGTTTAGTGACCTACGGTTTCAGAAAAAGGCTATTTTGTCTGATGGGTCTAAACTAAATTTCTACCTCATGATGACTGTAGGAAATTGATGACCTCCATGGCCTTCTTCAAGCCTGTGTGCCTACTAAAATGTATCCAGAGGTCCCAAGTGAATTGGTTTTCCCATACGTCTGTGGTAAAACACTGTGAAAGTGGGGGAGGGGGATGTTTTTCCAGAGATGCTAATCAAACAACTTCCCTGATCCTTGTCTGCCCTTTGGAGCAGGGCTGCCAAGACTGTTTGTAATAGGCTCAGTACGGTATTAAGTTGTGCTTATTGGGGGACGGAACAGCTGTACATTTTCTAATACAATTATTCTGTCAAATTCTGTTATTATTGGTGTAGTTTACATGATGAAACCCTTTTTACTTCAGATATAATTTTAGTGATTCCTTGAGAAAAAACAAATATCTAAAAATTGAAAATCCATACAACAACTATTTTAAAGGATGTGTTAATTGTATCTACTACAGGATTTGTAAAATTATACAAAGATTTTGGAAAAAAAAAGGTAAACCAGTATCTTCCTAAATTATGACTTTGCATTCTTGTGAGATACTCGTCTCTGCTAATAACAGAGATCAGTTTCCCTAAGGTAAAAACACAGTTCAGACTAGTTCTACCATGTGGAAATTCACAGAGGTCCAATCTAAATCCTCTGTCTTGAGTTTGAGTTTGGCATGTGCATGCATAAGCAAAATTAATAGCCTTATCTTCAGTGCATTCTCAGGGAGATATAGCCCACCATTTTTTAGCAATGAAAACTACACCTAGCCAAGGAGTGCACTGATTAAGCCAATAACTTTCAATAACCTCCTTCAAAAGTTTAATACCCATTTTAGATACTGTCTCTCCATCTAGTTCTTTGACAGGCTCTAAACATTGTCCATTGAATAACATTATTTTTTTCTACCTAATTGAGTGTCTCTAAAGCCAATATTAATTCTCTTGGTTATTAAACATTACCCTGTGGACAGATATACACTCTGTCATAATTTTTTTCTGACTCATATTAGTGCATCTAACTTATATCAAGCAGACCCAGGTGAGAAGCTCCCTTGAGGAATAACACTTTCTTTCTTTTCCTCCAGATTAACTGTCAGTTGTACCGTAGCAATCAAAGCAGGAAAACTCATTCTTGAGACCTAAATATTTCACCTTAATAACAACACAAATTAGAGGACAACTTGGCATACTAAATCAGTTCCTGAATCTTAATTTTCACACTGCCTGTCCATAACTATTCATGTTACTTCTAGTTGACAAGACCTGGATGATTCACTCTATATTGCATTTTCCTAATGTTATTCTACAGATTCAAGTATCAATTTGAAAGGTTTATACTCCTTGTGATTGTTGAAGATTGGTATTTTTCAATTACTTAAAGTAGGGACTTTGACAACTGTATACATTCCATTAATACATTATTTTGGTCAGGTAAAAGTTTTACTTGACAATGCTCTTACTCTTAGTGCAGTTACTTTTTCCACTCACAACCTAATTTGGGCAAACACAGCCCCTGCCTCTCTGATCAAACCTGTGGTTCTCTAATCTTATTCCATAAAAGTCACTGAGATTGATGACTAACTCACTATACAGAAAACTGTCTTCAACTACTATAATGCCATGCAGTGCCAGACTAATTATTTTGCCTGTAAACCATGTTATATTTATTACAGACATAGGCAAAAAGTGGAAAGAGCGTGCTGCTTCTATTACTGAATGAAGCCCAAGTAATTGTTAAGTAATTGCTAAAACAGGAGTATGGCTAACAGAAAAATCAAATTTAACGTGGAAGTTATTCACTTACTAAATTGTTTTGGTATTCAACAATTATTATCTCCCAGAAGAAAGGTGGGAAATAAATAACAGTCTAAATTTTCTAGACAAGGGACTTTGATGTAAGCAAAACTTTATCTGATAGCATTGTTTACACCAAGCCACATGGGACTACAGGCTAATAAATTTGTTGTTCGCATAACGAAACAATAAGACTGTATTTAACAAGTCTTGTTATGTGTGGGTTTATATAAAAACTTTGCCAGTGTTACCATCATCAGTATACTTCACTAAGATGTCACTGAGATTACAGATTCTGTGTCCCCTACACCTAAAAATTAAGATATTTTATTAACAAATGTCATCTATGTCCTTTGTTTTATAACACAATTGTGATACCATTTTTTCAATTGCTAAGTATTTTTAACGAAAAAAAAATATTCTATTTCATTTCTAGAAAGGCAATAATTACTTCAGCAGACTCCGTTTTCTTACACCTACGATCAATGCTGCCTGGGCTATTATTTCATCTATGTAGATTTCTTTTTCTCTGGGACGTGGCAGACTAGACACTACATGATGAAATGCTTCTATCATGAAGTATCTTAAACTGGAGCACATGACAATAATATTGTGAAAATACAAGCCTGAGCATTATTTACACACCAAAGAGAAAAACAATGTGTTTCTGCCAAATAAAGTTGTCTGGAGATTACGGGTTTTGTCAATAAAAAAAATAATTTCTCATGTACATACTGCTCTTGAGCACATTTGTGCAAATTCTTATTTCCGTACAAAACCTGAAGTTGCTGGTTGTACTTTGCAGTGACTGAAATAGGAACCAGGCAATAGGGCACTCTCATCGGTTAAGTCTTCATTACATCAAAATAGTAGTTTACAGCTCCATAAAGGAGCAGCACTACTTCATGACTTTGTCTACTTTCTCTTCCATAAGGGCACAAAACCCCCACAAAACTAAGTCCCCCCACCCCCATAAGCAATGCCCAGAGGGTGAGGTTGCTGTCCCTGCTTAGCCACAAGCAAGAGGAAAGGCCTTTTGGCCACCCATTCTGCCTCCTTGCCTCGCCATGACTTGACCAAGCCTGCAAGGCCTCCTCGTGTGCTCATGGCCATCCTGAGAAGCTTCCTCTGGTTACCCTGCTCCACTGTCTTTCAAATAACTCCACATATACCCTGGGAATGAAGAACAGTGAGAGCTTGGAATCAGCTCTTTAGTAATCGCTAATTCCCAGTGACATCGAGTACAGCTATTCAGATATTTTCTCTGACAGTTAGGTTACTTAAGCTTCTGCTTAAATTTTACAAATAACCTTCCTCTTGCTATTACAGAAAATGCTGACAGATTTCACAATTTTCATCCCCTCCCGATTACAAAACTCTCAGGAAGATTTTTGGTGCCAAGGACTGAAGATATCATCAAGACATCTGGTCAATTTACTCTTGTTAATTGAGAAGCAGTTTATGAAAATAAACACAACATGAATGCTATTGCAGTAAAATATGGCTTTTCTCTACATTTCCTGTTCCTGATGGATAGAATCAAAAGGAAGTTTCAAAATCCTTGCTGATGCATCCATAAAATCCTTTCTTGGGGGTTTCGAACAAGAGATAGTTAGAAGTCTTAAGTTACTGCAATTCTGTAATACAGTCCTGCCATGTTTATCCACTGGTAAAAGGCAGTGATATGACTACAAATTTTCATTCATAATTGAAATTCAATACAATTGTCATGACTATCTGCCTTCTTCAAAAGAGGATCATGACTACAACAATGAATGTGCTGCTCAAGTATTAAATGCTGTTACTATGCTTAGATTTCGATATAAGCATTGATCCATCACATGCATTAATAATTACAAACTTTGTTCTTTAAAAAATTCCAAAAAAACCCTTGTTCTTGAAACAATAAAAAAATCCAACACCAAAGCCTTCTATTCTCTTTCTTCTGCATTGACCCAAGTTCTAATTTGGCAATGTTCATTTAAACTGACATGATTTGTAACAAAACCTTAATTATACAAGACAGCTAGAAACAGAGCTGTCTTCAACAATGAATCACAATTTTAAACTTTATGATTCACCCACATATCTCTTCCACCAAGGAAGACCAATGTGATAAAAAAGATAAAGAATGGAAATGTAAATAATAAAGCTGTGATACAAAGCAAAGCATGCATATGCTTTAGTTACTCATAGACACAAATCAGACATCTAACCAGTTGTTTTTAATGATCACTAACTTCTAGGTTTTCCTTCAGATTTAATTATCTTTCCAACTAAAATATGAACAGTGCAGACTATTTTATTGAAAATAAACCACTAATGAATGCATAGTCAGATGTGCCTTTTCCCTGCTGTAGATTCCTATTCTTCCTTAACACGTATGCTGATACATTACGTGTTACAGTGTGTGTAGGCAACCAGGTCAGAAAGAGAACAAACTGATACCATTGGCAACATCCTCTTGCACTGAAAAAGAGGAACTGAGAATGGTTCTCTCATACAAGAACGTAATTAGTTGCTTTACTGAATGTCGACAGAAAATGAAAGAACAATCCACAAGAAACGAAAGGGCTGAGATTACTTCGATGAGATTATCATTTCACTTTGTCGTCAAAAGTAAATTACCACAAATAGATGAATGAATGTGTGTTTTCTGCATTCATGAGCATAAAAAATTTGAGAGGTAACTCCTCAATTGAAAAAGAAATGCTGTCATGTCTACATTTTCTACAGTATGTTAAACATTTATACAGATATCACCGACAAAAAGTTAAATAATCTGTTCAAAATATCTTTATTCCAGTATCACATTATAAATGCAGTATCAGAATGTTGTACCATATGGATTTCATATTTCACTGTTTAGTGTTTCCTGATTTGGGGGTGGTTAATAGTACTTGCACAGTAGTAGCTCAGTCTTTTCCGTATCTACATCACAAAATAATCTTTAAATGTTTTATAGTACAGAACTTTTAACAATATATTGTCATGCAAAGTTTTCCATAGCCTGAAGAAGCTTTATTTACAAGCTAAGTGTGCTAGAGGGAGCCATGAATTAGCAGGGAGAGGGGACAAGTTGTCTTCCAGAGTTCGCCTTCAGAAACCGCTGAAATCTCTCTAATACAGTGCAGGGCAGAGCTCAGTCAGCCAGACACCTGCTTTCAGGTCAGCTCCCCTTCAGTGAGCACCTTGAATGATATCAGCTCTTGTGCATGGGACCAAACAAAATAATGTGCACCGCTGAAAACTCATATGTGGCTATTTTAATGGCAGAATTTGAAATCTCAGAGGGGGAAGGGTAATTTGTTAATGAGCTGTGTAGGAGATAACATATAAAAAAGAAATAAAACACACTATCCATGTTCAAAATGCAATTTTCTGAGATATGATGTAAATAAAACTTCAACCAATAACCTCTAGAATCAAAGAGGTATGTTTACCAAAGTGAAATTTACTTTTGTGCAAAAATTAAACTATTACTTTCAAGTCATATTCATTGTAAAGGTGTTCAAGAAAACAGAAAATATTGTACTTTTCTTAATCTAAAGCAAATCTGTACTAGCTAATTTAGCTCCTACAGAATATCAGTTTACATTACTGAACACAAAAATAAAGATACATTCAAAACATTGTCAGGTATCAAAAACACTCCCAGGGTTCCTAATTAATGATTGTTCATCCTACCACTTGACCACATTACACTAGAGAGCTACTTCCATTATATCTGCTTGTATGAACAAGACTACTGCTTGAGTACATTGTTCTTTTCAAAATCCAACTCCGTGTAGTACAATAGGGAAATTCTGCCAATCTGTTTTACCAGATTTGAAAACTGTGTGCCCAGTCATTCCAAAATAATGTATTACTCTGCACATGTGTGTACCACACAACTGAAATTACAGTTTAAGAAAAGGAAAGTCTCAAGATGCACAAGAATAACAAAAACAATTTGCATGCAGCACAGTTAGCTATCTTTCTTTATTAACTGACTTTGAGGCTAAGTCAAGAGATTTAGGTACTACCATGCAAGTACAGAAGATATTTTGTACTATGTGGGCTCCTACTGTCAAGTACAGAAATCTTATTTTTTTTTTATATTGTGTAATCTGAATGTATCCTCCAGAGCTGCTAGAAATAAACTGCATTAGTGACAGACCTTCAAAGAATTACCACAGCCAAAAGTATTTTGTATTAGCAGGCAATACCCTCAGGTTTCATTTTGTGGTAAGCCCTAAATTGATCTCCTGTAACACTTTCTGAGTAAGCAGTAGTACTTACAAGCTTAAGATGTACTCTTTGACTTTTTGAAGTATACCATAACCTCCTCTAATACTGCAAGGAAGGTTACTGACCAAAACATTTCACTTTTGCAGTTAGCAGTGTCCTTGCTCAGGAATTCCTCAGTCTGCTGAGCCAATATTGTTTTAATGGATAGGAGTTTGCAGTCAGAAAAGGCAAAAGAGAAAAACATTCCTGGAATTCAGGGTTGACTAGTAGTTCAAAGCAATTCCATTACTGCAACATAATAAGTAGGAACTGCAATTATTTTCATACTGAGTTTATTTAATGCACCTATAAACCATCTCCTGACTGCACTTAACAGAGTCACACATACACGGTTCTGTTAAATCCACAAAATGCTCTATGAAGACAGGTGGCAGTAAAGCTGGAAAGAGATGCTAAAATTACTTGTTATCAAATGGAAATAGCAGAAAAGTGTCTGCATCACTGGGTTCGAAGGGTCAGTCATTTTGAAGTCCAACCAGAAGCTGGTTAAGAGTGCTGCACTGCAGTGGTTAATTCCAGGGCCAATTCTGTTTAGCATCTTTAACAATCTGTATAGAAAGCATCCTCAGCAAGTTTGGAGATGACACCAGTTTCAGAAGAGCAGTCAATACCTTCCTAGAGGGTAGGGCCGCCATTCAGAGAACCTTGACAGCCTGGGGAAATGGGCTGGCATAGAATTTTAACAGTGTAAATGCAAAGTCCTGCATCTCTTATGCTACCTAATTCAAGGGTGTAGAGAAGTAGGAGCCAGACTCTTCTCTGAAATGCATAGTGAAAGGATAAGAGTCCACAGACACAAATTGCAGCAAGGGAAATTTCACCTTAGATATTAGGAAAAAAAATGCAGTGTTAGACTGGACAAGCTGTGAAGCAAACTTTCAGAGAAGCTATAGGATCTCCACCCTGGGAGATACTTCAAACATCTCAAAACATGACCCTGAGCAGAATGCTATAGTCTGGATGGAATCTAACTTTGAAACTGGCCCTTCTCTGGGTAGGAAAATGGACCAAGTGACCTCCAGACCATCCTTCCAACTCAAAATTATTATATGGTTCTCTGATCCTAAATTTTTGAACAAACACTTACAGGGAGCAAAAGTCTTATATTCAGTCTAAGGGATATACCCATAAACATGTCTTCACATCCTCGCCACGTGAAAAATGTGACAATTTCACAGGAGAATTTACACAACTTTTTTTTTTTTTTTTTTTTTTTTAAAAGCATGTAAAGTCACCCATTCCTTTTGGGTTTGTTTGCTTTGGTGGTTTTGTTTGTTTGTTTTTGTTTTGGTTTTATTTGTTTGGTTGTTTAATTTTTGCTTATTTTTCCATAATTTCCACAAACCCCTCTGCAAACTTGCTTCAGGTAATGATGGTAAAATAAGCTAAACAAACAATACCACAAAATTAGTCACTGATGGGGTATCTGTACTTAAAAATAAATTAATACTGATATTTTATGAATAAAATATCTCCAAAATACCAGTTAGGATGGACTCTACCATACTAGCATTTGGTATTTTCCTTTGCTGATGCACATACAGATAGATAAAATGTTAGGTTATCATGAGAAAAATTTTAGGCATTTCTCACACCATTGCAATAGTAGATGTCTGAATAATTAATGACAGAAACAAAAGGTCTAACCTCTTGCTTGTAGCCCAGGTCCACAAGTCTCATGTGCTCCTGGACTGTCTTGGCGCACATACCAGGGCACTAGCTGGCATCTGCGCCACTTGTGGGTCTTCCACCTGAAATGAGGGGGAAAAGAATCAACTTCAAACAATCCATCTAAACTTGTGGCAATCAAAGTTGAGGCAGCATTAGAAACCACCATAAGCTATTGGTTATTATTACTAACTGGTCAAAGCCAATTCACCACAAACAGTAACAATACTGTAAACTTTTCCCTCTTTCCTATTTCATTTTTTGCTCCTTTTAGGATTTGGCCATTAAGAACACAGGGAAGGAAGGAGGCAGAGGAGGGAAGAGAAAGCAAACTATATATATTTTCAAGGATTTTAAAGTGCAAAGGCACATTAACACTACCTAATAAATACACAGGGAATAGAAACCATAATCTGAGGATTATACATTAATACAAAGCATTAACACATACAAGGTGTGAGAAAAAAAAAATTAAAAAAGAATGACATACAAAATAATAAAAAGATGTGACTTGAATACCCATTTAACAGAAGAACTCATTTGCTATGGATTTATATCTGAGCATGCTCAGAGTATCTTACCAGTCAACAAAATGACATGATAAAATTTGAAAAGTAGATTTAGCAAGTGACACTAACATCTCATATAAAGGGACCCATTAAACAAGGATGAATTTTAAAAACTAGCACACCCTAATAAACTTCCTCTCTTCCTCACTTTGCCTTCCTTCCTTTCCTCTTTCCACCTGTCTCAGTCAAGCAAATATGTGTTGAAGTTTCCCAAATATACTCCACAGATAAAGCTCTAGGGTTGATTTCTGGTTCACATGGTATTGGGGTGTCTTGTAGCAGTAAGTAGTCACATACAGGTGTTAGTGCATTCCTTTCCCTTTCTTTTTTTCCAGGTTTTTTCTTCCCCTTCCTTAGGCATACCTTGCAGCATAACAACAAATGAAGCAGTTCTGCCTTGCTTAGAGCACAAATAATTTACAGACAAAGATGAGGTCAGATGAACAAAGTCAGGATTTTTCATTTGTTTTCTCAAATTTCAAATGATATGATTACAAGGGTAAAGTTTTCACAACAAACAAATGCATTTGCTAAGCTTCATCTTCCAAATACTATCCCAAAAAGAGAAATCAGAAGGAAAAAGGGACACCAGCCACAGTGGGTTTAAATGACTGTAAGGGTGCCTCAGTCACAGCATGTGCACAGGTCAGAAAGATGCTAAAGTAAATATACAGAAGACATTTTTAGTATTAGTTTGTGCCATGAAATTTAAGTCACTCAATCTACCACTGCCTAGCAACATTTCTTCTTAAGTTCAGCATATCATAATGCACTAGCTCAGGTAAAATTTGATACTGAAGACACTAAACAGATGAGGAGTGGCTAGCATTTTAAAAGATAAAACTGTGACTCTGGTATTGAGTAGAAAAAGTTATTCAGCTATATTTCTCTCAAGTCTAAGCTGTCTATGGTTGATTTAGACCACCTGTAGCTATAGCAGATGGGAGAAGCTTCACATTCCTTTTCCTCAAACAAAGAGTCCGGGCACTCACGACCACCGTTGGCAGGGAGCTGGATGATGACTCGGTGACGGGACTGCTTCGTTACTGTGACACCCCCTGCAAAGAGTAGAAGAGCTTGTTTCTCCTACTGCTACACAGGGATGACAGTAATGAGGGTAAAAATAAGATTTAGCATAACAGGTATTTAAGTCAATTGCTATAACAGTGACATACTATTTTGTCCATAAGCAGAAAATAAGGCCTAATAGAAAAAACCCACAATCTCAGCTAAAGACCAAGAAGTAGAACAGAAAGAAGCAGTAGCAATACTGTACAAATGAATATACAGCTAAAGTGAACACACAATTCAAGTGAACAATAATTAAACCACCTCAGTTTGCTGCTATGCTTTATGGTTTCAATGTGTAAATTTGCCCTAATCATTTGCATGCAAAACCAGAAACAGAAATCAATGGAAATAAGTTACTATACTTTACAATTTTTCCATTCAGTAAATACCTCAATAAGAAAATCTGCTTGCCTTTTGCTTATCTCCACAGACAGGAATATAGCAAATTTAATTTACAGTCTTGGTTCTCTCTAGGCTGGGTTTTAATTCTGCTCCCTATACCCCCATTTTCCACCTGGGACACACATTAGCCTATCTAGATACACAAAAAATATTCCAAAAGAGCATGCTTTACATTTAAATGTGAAATTTTATTTCCCACTCTGGAATTAATTTACAGTTTACAGTTTTTAATCATTATAGTTATTCATTATTAATGATAAAGGGTAAATAGTTCCTGTAGGAATTTTTACTCCATTCATCTTCAGATATCAGTTCTTCAGGCAGAAAATTAAGAGAAAACTCACAAATTTATATTAATTCTGTAGCAATACCTAATACACAAATATTGTTAGGTTAAAATCTTGGATTGTTTGCTTTTTCTTTTTTCTTTTCAGAGAGCTGTAGCACAGACATTTGGCTGACTGGTGGGTTATTACAGCAGCTGCGGCTTGTCTGAACACAGAAGCATGCTGGATCACGGCCAAACAATTGTAATTAGGAACAAGCGGTAGGAGAATCCCGGCGGTGACTCTTCACCACCTGGCTGCTTTTCAACACAGAGGAAACCCTCCACTCCTGAGTCAATCAGCTTCAGGAGATGCCAGGAGCTGGCACAAGGGGCAAGACAGACGTGCAGCCCAGCAAAGCTGCTGACCAGCTTGTTCACACATGCAGGTAAAGCCCATGATATAAAAAATGCTTGTGTAGTATGAAAAGTTTGACTCACTGAACAGACAAAAGGCCTATATTGGTTTGCAAATATATTGTTTTTTAACAACATACATGTTAGTTTGTAGTCAATATTCGTGAAGATATGTTCATTGCATCAAGACCTTTCTTAAAAAAACACAGAAATAAGAACAGAAGAGGATGGCATTTTTGTCCAAGACGACAGCAAAAGTATTTCAGAAAGAACCACTAACATTGCTGTAAAATAACACAGTATTTAATAATTAATAACTATTTCATAGATTCAGATTCAATGGTTTTACTTCTATGTTCTTTTTCAATGGTTATAAATTTAATCTTCATAACCCTTTTTTTTATTTGTTAGAATGAACTAAGCACTAATAGGAATTACTGCAAAAATGACTTCATGCTTGTGTCCTTTATAAAGCATGAAGAATTGGCCATGACATTCAAAGTGCATTTATTTGATGTAACAATATCTTACATTCTGATAATATGGCAGCTGTGAGTAATCACTGTGTCCCACATGGGGATTAGCACTGTGTCAAACTTGGGGTATTATTATAAAAATACCTCCTGTTAGGCTTAAAAGAGAAAAACACATGAGGCAGAAAAATGTGGGCAATATTAAGCCAGTCATCACTTTAACTTTATATATGATTTCTGTGTAATAAAAATTCAAGGGAGACCTGCACTGTTTTTAAGACCTTTGCCAAGTGTATTAAAATGGTATTGCAATGTATGTTTAAGTGAGGTCATTAACATCAACTTAAAGCCTGCTGATTTTTATTAGCTGCCCTTCAATCTTCCTTAAAAGAGAAGAAAACAGCCAAAATTATACACAAATGCATATCTATCTATCATCTATCTATCTGCTGATACAGAGCCTCAGGTTTTCTGATGAGTAAGCAGCATCTGTATTTTCAAATACCAAATCTGACCATTTTACAACCTGACAATTCAAATACAGCTTCTATTATTGTACAAGTATCTGTTTTTGTCTTACACTACAAGTTATGTGTCTGCTCTGTGACTAGTTCTCTCTTTATCAGTGGGAGATGCAAATGGCAGTTCATAACATAAAAGAAGGCAAAATGGGGAAAAAACAAAACAAACAGATGCTTATAGAAAATTTAGAGAAATAACTCTTTTATTCAACAAAAACACTGTTTCGTCTTTGCAGGTGCTCTACCAGCTATTACATGCCCTCTGTCAGAAAGAGATTTGTATAAGTACTTTACCAAAAGTGACTGCTAGCCTAAGACATTTTTTTCTTACAATCTGTCTACTAGCACACACTAGATAAAATCACCTTCTTGACAGGAAGAAGGACACAATGTCCAGTCACTGAATGGAGTCACAATACAATCCTTCCTACAGGGAAGCAGACAAGGCCTCACAGTTTCTGGCCGGAGGTTCTCAGGGCATCTAAAAAAAAAAATTGAAAAAGAAGAATTATCAAATAAACAATCATTCTGCAGTGAAGTGGTGAATCATGAGAGATACTGAATGCCTGCAGGCACATGAGGGGAGTGCTAGTTGCCCAGAATTTACCAGCATGGAGCTCAGAAATAAAAACTCTTAGAATTTAAATATAGCTGGTGGAAGCAAGCCAAAACCAGTGCATTCTACACAGGGGATCTAACAACAACAACAAATCATAATTCCTCACTCACCATTCCAGACTTTGCCTTTTCAGTGTTATTTTCAAGCTGCCAAATGATTATGAAGTTATCTAGTTTAGTTTAGCGAAAGAGATTTTTAGCTCTTCACATATTTACCAGAAACAAATTCTGGAAGGAGGCGTATTTAAATTAAATGACATCACTGACCTAGGAAAAAATAGGTATAAGCTGGCCATGATTATGACAGAAACCAGATAAGGGTTTGAAACTGCCAGATCAATGAGACTATGAAAGACTGTCAGAAAGGACAGAAAACCTGGTTTAAGGAAGAGGCTTGATCAGCATACAAAAGGGCTGATGGGTCTGCCACATATGGGACTCATTAACCCAAGATATTTTTCCACCTTTCTGTGCTCCTATTATTTCATCAAGGACAAACAACTCTCTATGCTACAATACTTGTTTTCAGATTGATACAATAACTCTTGCCAAATTACTGCAAATCTTCAATATAATTTCAAAATTACTGTTGCCCTAAAAGTGCACAGAATGTGAACTGTTTGAAGGATTAGATAAAGAGGTAAGAAAAATATCACATCTACATTTTAGAGCTTTTGGCTCATTGCAGAAAATTGTTACTATGACTAGCCTTTCCTCTTGTGGCTGCTGGGCATCTTGGACCAGAGAAACGTTTTTATTTGGATTGGATCAGCTGGAGAAGCTTGGCTTGCATAAGGCATCTTTCTTGTCAGGCTGAAGGGAGCACAGGCAAATCTAACAATGAACTACAAAGAAAACGTGGTCTCCATAGTCAGTGGAGAACTATGCCTGTGTCAGTGTGGGAGGAGAAGCAGAGGGGAAGGACAAGTTGAGTAGCAGCTTTACAGGAAGGTGTTCTTCATTAATAATTCTTGCAAGTTCGTTATTTTCACCTCTGCATTTTCTTGCCAATTCACATAAACCTCTATGAGTATGACCCAGTACTGTGAGCCAGCATCAGCTTCTTGGTGACCTCTTATAATGACATGTCCACCCTTTCTCTTTTCTCTCCAAAAATACCAGTGTGAAAGACTATGAAATATTATAGCTATAGCAACATAAATCTCCATTGCCTCTCCATAAGATATCTACATTTTTAAGGCAAGTTGTGCCTTGTTTCTATGTGGTTCATAAAATCAGATTATGTATGCATAGGTGTATCATATCTGGTCATGTACACTTTAAAAAGACATCTGCCACAAATCATACACATTGACTACACTTTCAGAAATTTTCTCTAATGTTAAAATCCAAAATGCTTCTGAAAAGTATTGAACATTGGATTACTAGTAGCTTTTTCCTTAAAGAACAACAGAAATTATAAACATACAAAAAGGCTGAATTATACACATTCATGCTTTCATTGACAACTTCATCTTTTAGGAGCACTGAACACTATAATTTCTCTTCAGATCCTTGGGCAAAGCAATTAGTTCAATTAGAGCACCATTTCTATCTTTTATATTGTTTGTATTTAGTATATGTGGCTTGAAGTGAAGTATTGATTTTTTGCAGTCCTTACTGAAGGTCAGAAGAGATACAAGCTGAAGTCTGTAACTTGTGAGGTAGATAAGGCCAATAATATTGATTGTATCATACCACAGTAATCCTTTTCATTAAGGGGAGTTTAAAACAAGGTTCCTATTTACATTTTGATGTTAAATGTCTGGTTCTTATAAAATGATCCAGTGATTTTAAAGGGATAATTTGAAGGATCAACCAAAACTTCTCTCTAATTTTACAGGATTCATTTACGACACAATAAAACAGACCTCCTTCCAAAAATTTAAGGTCAAATCAAAGACAAAGACATTAACAACAGATTTAATAAGGAAGATAAATCATTAGAGGCTTTTAAAAAATATAATATGAGTACCAAATAAAAGATATAATGGTCTAATGACTGAATAGAAAACAACTTAATGCAGATACACAACAATTTAGATTACTGAATGTGCTGGCATTATTCCCCATATTTCCATTTAAAGTAAATTAGGAATGAATCTACTGCTGAATAAAGCAACAAATCACAGGCATCACGCAAATATTTAGTTTAAGAATAGCTTCCTCATGAACTTTCTAAATGACCTCTGCTATCAGCTCTTCCAGCTTCAAATCGGTCCTCAGTAGGATACATATAAAAACTGCAAATCTGCATGAAGATTTATCAAATGTACTTTACTAGCAGGTAATCTGTATTTAAAACTGGACATACATTAAACTGCAAAATTAAATCATTGGGCCAAAGAGATGTCTTAGAAATATATGTATATGGGGAAAAAAAGCTCACAAAGGTTGTCAAACTAATGTTCAAACTAATGTCCTGTCAGAGCTGTAATATACTTAACCTCTTCAGTCTGCTTCTGAGAAGATGAACTTATACGGGCTGTACTGTATTTAGACTCAAACCAGTGTTTTCACAGGGAACTGCACAATCCATATAGTGCACTGCCTGCTTGGACGTACCACCAGGACCTTGGAAATGGTGCTGCACTGCACCCCACACAAATGCCTCAAGACTTTTATTTCAACTCAACCTGATGATGATTTTTATCACCCATAAAAACTGTAGCTTCAATTTTGTATTTTTAAAAGATTAATTGTTCTCTCATAACAACACAAAGATGGGGGTCTTTTTGTCTTTGCATGCAGTCATCGGTGATATAAATACAGAGCATTAAGATCCAAAGATAACTACAGCATGAAGATATTTTTGATGATCTTTACTTTTTTGGGCCCACTTGTCCCACGTTGACTCTCACACAGATGACCTTTCTTGTCTGCATCCCCACAGAACAGGTGGCCTCCCCATTCCAGCTGGCAGAGGAGTTGAAAGCAGAGACAGACGTATCCTCTATGCACTGTCCCCATGGGCCAGTCTGCCAATGATACACAGTGCAAGAGTGTTCGTTACAGCTGCGCGTTTCCTGTAGGGCACTGCTATTTGGGCACTGCATTCCTCCTGGAACAATAAAATAGGGCAAAAGTTCATGCAGCGGAAGGAAATAGAGTTTTCTATTAAAAAACAAAAACAAACAAACAAAAAAAAAACCCCAAGCAAACAATAACCATTGTGCAATGTTATTAGCCATATATTATCACTTGGATTAAAGAAATGTTCCTTTTTCCTCCTCCTCATATGCCCAATATGGACTTTGACAAACTTCAGTCAACAAACTACATAAAACAGAATGTACTTGGACAGTAAATGTAAATATGTAATATGTAAGAATGCCAAAATAACCATAACTGCTATAACACACTAATGTGTTTGCAGTAATCTACAGCGTTTTTATTTTGGGGTTCTCTAAAAGAGACTGCATAAGGAGGTCACATAAGGAGGTATGAAGGCTCTAGGCAGGAGAAATGGTTAAATACTCTAGTTATGCATCTGTAGAGGTCACTGTTTTGTCTAATTCACAAAGCAATTAAAAAGATTTTTTGAGCTATTGTCCTAGTTACCAGTGGCTATTTATTAATTTTATGTAATTACTAAAGAGGGTGGCACAGCTGGCAATTTAAAGTCCACATTGAGATTACAAAGTCTTTTGCAGGTAAAGACTGAAATGTGTTCATGTGTCAATAATTGTGAAGAAAAGCTCAGATAATGCTATTTTTGTTGTGTCCGGTTTCAGATGGTATGCTCAATTTCTTATATTGAAGTACTTCAAAGCTAATCTAGGCTCCAAGACCTCCATGAGTAATGAAGAACTCTTTCCTACCAGGCTTGATCAGAGGCTACTAGATGTCTGGCCCTGTGAGTAGACAGCATCTCTGCTAGATATCTGGTGTTACTAGACATACAGAATTTAGTTTTAAGAATTAATTTAAACATTCATGGCCTACACAGGAACAATAGGACTCCTATCTCCAGATGAAAGAACACCAGCAGAAACGTAAATAAATTTTCTTCTTCCCTAAAAGACAAGAACAGTGAGAAGATGAAGAAGAAGAAAAAGAAGAGAGAACAAGAACTGAAAGAGGAGCTTTTTATCAGTTGTCACAGAGGAGCTATACTTCTCACTGAAAAGACGAAATGTATGCTCACACTAAGTACATATCAGAGAACATATGAGCCTTTCTATCCCACTACTGAACTTAGGTTGACCTCCCAGACTAAAGACATTCAAAAGGGAAGGGATTTTAAGAAGTCATTGCTGAGAGAAATTAAACATGTAATCAAAGACACAATGGCTACTTCAAATATTCCGACACTAGTAAGTCAAATATCACAAGTGGTATGAATACTTTGTAAACCAAGTTGCTTTTGTGGAATGTCTAGATCTGCAGCAAATGTGAGGAAACTGTCATTCTAGTGAAAACAAAGGACAAAACCTAAATTCTCAAATTGTTTCCATAGAAATAATTTTAACTTCTGACTTTGGGCTAAAAATGTTGATGCAACCAAGAAAGAGTAAACATCATATTAAATGAGATGTTATGCCAAAGATGAGCTACTCTTAAATTTTACAAAGAGGGATTAGAAAAACCTGAAAACGTGTGAATGTATTGAAGCAATGACTGAAAGGGAATGCGTTCTGGATCAGAATGGATGCAAATCAAGTCTATTAGATTTGCTTTAAATGTAAGTCAATATGCATAGCACCAAGTCCAAACATGTTAAAGGCATTTTCTTTAAAACAAAAACAAAAACATAAAAATATCAAATAGTAAAACAAAATTATGGTTATGAAAGATGTTTCAGAAAGTTATTTAAGCAGCTTCCTTCAGGAAATAAATAAAAAAATCTTCCAACTAATAGCAGCAGATGTGAATATAAGCAATGAAATTAGGAAAGTGAGTGCATTTTGAAAATGAAAAAAATATCAAGGATAGTAAAGTCACAAATTATTTCACATGGGAGAGAAAATTGATCCACCTGATAAGGAGTCTAGACATGTTCCTCCAGTACAAAGGTTAAAAAAATGAGAACTTAGAAGAGATAAGGAAGGTTAATAAATTATTTCTATCTGATGTTAGCTCTAGAAGAAAAACTAGAGAAATATTTAAGCAAATTCATAAATTAAAAGGGGGAGTGACAGAAGAAAGGTTTCCCCAGGAATGGATGCCATAACCACCAGTTCCTAAGGCATTTGAGAATAAAGTGACAACTTAGATTCAGTTTTGACAGCTATGCAAGAATGTATATTCAGGGGAAAAAATGAAAGTGACATTGACTTGTAAAAGAAAAACATTGGGGCATGAATGTCTGCAGCTCAGTGGGAATCCACTTCTGTTCAGATGAAACCAGTAGTTTAAAAAATTATGTAGAGAATGAACAAAATGTGAAAATTATATTACTGAAATATAAAACAACTATCACTAGTACTAAATCTTTCTAGTAATTAAAAATATACTATTTATTTATAAATCACTGTGTGCCATTCTCTCCAGGAAAACAGCATATCCTTGTGCTCCATCAAATTAAAATAGGTACAAAAAGAGTAGAAGAGGTTGGAAAACTGGCAGATAGAGATGCCCTTTCTAACATCTGCATAGGGGTAACAAGATCAGGGCTGCTCAACTTCAAGAGCACTTCACCAAATGAAGGTAGTTTTGACAGGAATATAAAAATTAATGAGCATCACAGAAAAAAAAAAGGACATACAGTACTAAATACATTTTATATAATATATGATTAGATAACTATAACTGCTTCGCAGTACTAAAAGTATTCATTTCAAGGTACAAAGAATAGCTGGAGCTGAAGCATTTCTTTTTGGTTTTGGATACTTAAGCAAAGCACATTTGGAAATAAAAGGCTATCTTTACAGAGGTACTTGCATATTACACATAAAATAACAGAGATATGAATGTAGTTCAGAATTGCCATATGCTTAGATTGATTTTCTGACTGATTTGGAGCTGGTAATGGATAAGACATCTTGCTCTAGGACATTCAAGGATTGGATTTTAGAAGTATTTTTTTTGTTTACACTGTTTTGATAACTTCAGATTTCAAAATGCTTTACAGTTTTTAAAGCATTCAGGGTAATTTTAATTAATCATGTTGATATCACTCATTTTCCAAATGCATGTGATTTCATATATGCATTTCAAAATAATCTTTGTATTTGACTCGTGGATTTTGTGTGTGTGGTGAGTTGTTTCTGTTTGGTTTTTTTGTTTGTTTTTAAAAGCTTTATTTCTCCAAAAGCAGTATCAGCAATTTACTATTTATAAAACTTGGAATGCATCCACCGTACCAGTATTATTCTGAATGATACTGATTTGGTGTTATAAATCAATGCCAGTGTATAATCAATACAGAATCAATCTGCATATCTACTATTTACTGAAATTTAAGAATCATTTAGTACTTTTAAGTCTCAGGTTGTGGACTATGTAGTCAGTGCATATTACTAATTATATAATATTTATTGTACACAGGAAATTTTAAAAATAAAAGAAATATTAAACAGAAAATAAAACAAAAATAGAAAACCCCTAAACTCAAGAGAAGAAGGCTGAGCTATATAAAATGCCTTCGCTAAACTTATGCAGAACAACAATATATTGTATCAGGTAACATCATTATGTCCTTTGCTGTCATTTTAAATTTTGAGACAATGAGTTTCTTGAGTTTCTTACTGTACCATGAATTTGCATGTGACAGTGACACAAATGAGCTACCACTATAGGCAGGCTTACGGACAGGCAAATTTATAAATCATTTCGCCTTTCAAACCTTCAACCTGAGGACAATGATCTCGGAAAATATATGAAAAATGGTTATTGTGACACCAGTTTCCATATGGAGTCACCTCACAAACCATAGAAAGTCTTTATCTTGAGGAAAGGGACTCTTCTCTCTCTTCACTGAATGGCAATAAATCAACCCATCCCAGATGTGCACAACCACACTGTGCTTGAGGCTCTACAGCACATGGTTTGACCATGCGGAAGAGGTGTTGCTCTGAATGAGGACATGCCAATGAGAGGGCCTATGGACGAGGTCAGCTCCTGCCTTGAGGAGAAGTCAGCGCGGTGCTGGAAGGGCAGTCATATCCCAGAGCTCATTAGAAAACTTCGTCACTACTGTAATTTATGTATGGCTTCAATTTTTCCTGTGAAGTTACTGTTGTCACAAAGGAATTATTATAATAATACTGAATTATTCCTATTCTAAGTCATCCCAGAAAATCAATTATACTGTGGCTGTTTCCTGGCAGCCAGTTATGCTAACTTGATGGCTTCTTCAAACCAATTCAGCAGTATAGATAGCTGGGAAGTAAGAAGAAAAATAAGGTCTTAAGTGTGAAATTACATAGCTCTATCACAGGCAGTCATCTGCCGACATTAACATATAAAATGACAGAATATAGAATCTTTATTTCAATGAGGAGAGAAACAGAACAATCATCACGAGACAATACCTTGATAAGAAGCCATCTAAGATCCAGATAAAATAACCTATTTCGTATGTATTTGTAAACCCTCAAAAATTTAAATGGAGTGTTCACTTTTAAATACTGCAATGAACAAAAATTAAGTGCTTCAGATAATTTGAGGGATTGCAGTATTCCTGATGTAAGCAATGCCTGCAGAGCACTTTGATCTTGCCAGGCTTGTAGACTGAATCCTTCATGATTAGCAGGAAGATGCATGTGATCAAGGACTCACAGTGAGAAACCTGGACTCCTTAGGTCATCTTGGAAGCCAAGTTTAGCCTTATTCATAGACTGACAACAGACTTGCACATTCATTCAACAGTTAATGTCCAATCCTGATATAATAGGAATTGTATATATATCTATGTACAATATATTTGTCCTATTGTGTTCTGAATAAAAAAATCTCAAATATCATGGCTATATTATACAGGAATTACTAAATGGTTTATCTAACCTGGTCTTTCTTTCACATCAGCAGTTCAAGGGAAGGTTCAAAGATCCAAAGGGAACACCTGTGGAACCATTCACCTGAACAGAACTGATAGCTATTTTCAGAACTCAGTTTTAATGTGCAAATGGGAATTACTGGTCTTACATTTATGAGACCTTGGGTTTTGTAGCTACACATGATGTTTACAGAGTTTTCATCAACAGTAATTTGCATTTTTATAGGCTCTGAATAGAACAGAGAACTGCATGTTTCCCAAAAAAAGGTTCACATGGAGCTTCCTTTTTATATCAGCAGAATACAGACATTCAGATATATTAATATATTCTGTGCCCCTAGAACATAAAATGACCACTCAGCATCAACCACACAATCAGTGTTTTATGTTTTGGGAATACTCCTGTTCTCTATCCTGCAATTGTGGAGGTGAAAAGTATTCAGCTATTTATCATGCAGCAAATGACTAAAAGGCATAAGATATGTATGAGGAGAAATATGATAATAATTCTAATTTGAGTGAAGCATAAAAAATAAAAACAACACTGATACTTTTTAAATATAACACAAGCAAAGGTGAATAGCACCTTCCAGATAGAGCTGCAATGACATACAAGGTGTATCAAAAAGATGGACCCAGTTTCAAAGCTAATGGTGGCACAAACCAGAGACTTTGATGTATTCCCACAAGAAGTCGTCACGGGGTGTAATGTCTGGGGTGTCTGGGGGCCAAGAGTGTAATGCCAAGTCTTGGCGTCCCGTGCGACCTATCCAGCGTTGAAACAATGTGTCATTTAGATGTCCACCTTTTTGAAACACTCTGTACTAAGCCTTGAAAGCTTATTTTATTTATTTCTATATATTTATTCTCTGGAGTTTGTACAAGAGTGCAAAGGAGCACAGTGTTGAAGATATCTGACCAAGATGAGAGTGAATTGCTGTAAGCTATGTAGACATACCAGGTTGCATCCTTAAAAAAAAAGCACAAAATAACCTCGTCTTGGAATAGTGGTGAGGAGGCCATGGTTCGAGCGAAGCTGAAGCACTACGACCTCTAGGTAATGAGTAGTTTAGGCATCTCTTCACTATTGCCTGTGTGGGTTGAGACCTGCCAGTTTGTGATCACTCAGTGCTGGTTCTGATCATTGCACAACAGACATAAATAAAATTCACACACCTAAAATCCAGCCCATGCTTAGCTGCTTTGCCGCATCTACAGCCTTGTAAATTATACTTAAATGTAAGTTCCAAACTCAGAATAAATACTTTCTAAAAAGAAGCATAAGAAAGTAGAATAATTTTCTAGATAAATTTAGGTTTTCACTTGTGTGGTATGCTTGCCAGGATGTTAAACTTCTGTCTCCAGTAAAATTGCATAAGCATATGGAAAATATATTATCTTGCCCTACACGGAAAAGCAAGAAGCATATGATTATATGTTTATTTGAATTATCATCTAAAAACTTGGTTCTGTCTTTGCCTCAAAAAGAGTCCATTTGACACACTATAAAAAAAGGGACAACATAAACTCAATTCTGTTTCTAATTTTACAAACATTTCTACTTTGTTACACAGATCCATCTAAGTAATTTATTATTTGCATCACCTACTAAAATGAGTATAGTTCTGATTGCTTCTTACACTTGTAGTAAAGCTCCCTTCCAGGGAAAAGGTTGAATGTTCCAGGTCTGCTACATATATATTTTTTTATAATTATCTGAATCACATCAAATACGTGGTATACTTTTAGCAATGAAAATAATTTTGTTTGCAAACAAAGAAGTTTCACTTTTCAGTTAAATTTCATCTTAATTCTGAAGTAATAAAATGCTTAACAGCTTGAAAGAAGAATTAAAACATGCATTTATCCTTTTAAATTGAAGGCATTTAACTTTACCGTCAGTAGTACATTTGCTCTGTTACCCCCAAAAATACTTAAGAACAAACCAAACCATTTATAGGAAGCATGGAAAATCATGAAAGGATATGAAACTACATCTAAAACCTTTTCTTCTTCTCCTTTATATTGCAGCTGTCTTCTCTAGGCATTTGCTGCAGATGCTGCACAGGACCATTTGCATGAATGGAAACCATTAACATGAGTGAGGATTTTCAGGGGTAAAACCAAAGTCTTACTATGCATAAAAATGGTAATGGGGTAAAATCAGTCACTAAGTCAGCTAAGAAGCTAAAAAAGTAATTTGTTAGCATTTGAGCGGTCATCTTTTTGAAATAAGTAAAATAAAATAAAATCTCCTCTTTAAAACAGTTTTAGGTACCATGAGTAAATATAGGATAAACATTTAAATATTTTTTCTATATTTAAAAAAACGACAGGTCCATCTAATAATTTGTTTCTGCTGATCGAGAAATTACTTTGACACTGCAAAGACAGTTGAGAATTCACAATCCAACAAGAGTCTGCAAGTGTATGCGACCTTACCTTCACCTGCATACGCCAGAATGGAGCGGGCGCGCATCTGCTTCCCTTCTGTGGTTTTGCCGGAGCAGGTGTGTGAGCAGGAGGACCATGCGGACCACATGCTGAGTACACAGTCCTTTGGGCACGGAGCTTCACAGACAACTGGGATTGGGTAGATTGCATCTCTACACAGCTGTCTGTCAACCTCTTCTCCTGGGAAAGAAAAAGCCAGTAGCAGTCTATCATTTGTTAAATTAACTTAAAATGAGCAATCTAGTCCAGATGGGCACACAAATAGATTAGATTCTGTTCTTCTATATAAACAAGGTAAATAGATTTTTTATTAAAATGACTGGTCTGCTCTGCTTTTGTTCTAGAAAAACATGCTTAAGCCTAGTTTATTTCATATTCGGCTAAAGTGAATGGCAGCCTGGGGGGTCTTTAGGCTTTCATTTTGTTATTACATATTTGATTCTACAGAAAATCCTAATGTGAACAGCAGAGCATATAATACGCCTATGGAAAACTGGAAACACATGTACATTAATCACCTAGTCTTCATTCATGTTTGTGGGAGAAGGGAAGAAGTAGCCTAACTTCCAGCTCAGTCAGTTTTATAACCCACAATTCATCCTTTGAACTGCAGCTATACATCAAAATATGAAGAGAGTTGCAGTCAGAGTTTCCTGTTTGGTTAGAAAGATCTTAATTTGCTAGCGAAGCCACTAACACATCAGTCTTTATGTCATGGAAGTATATTAAGATCTATGCATTTGTCCTCTGTCACATTCATTATAATAAAAAAATCCAGGTTGGTATAATTTTTTAATGAAATAATAGCTAATGTTTAAATAGCAGGGCTGCTTTTGTTTTCAGTAAGGAAATCGGGGGAGCGCTGTGTGTGAGATCTGTCTGAACCACATCCTAATCACAAAGTGGTTACTTTTGCAAGGTGAGATATGATTTCCTGATCAAATCCATTAATATCCATTCAATGAGGAATGAATAAATGGCCACATATTCAGACATCAATAAGTCTCACTAACAGTGACAAAAGCCTTATGATATAACTTAACTTTAAAGCAAATGAGGGAATAAATGAACTAAGGAGGGAGACATTTGGATTCACTGTTTGATATAGCCTTGTTATAATAGAAACCAGTTACAGAAATTGCTTCCAACAAAAAGCACCAGGAATTGTGCAGTAGCCCAGTATATAATGCCAATTACAAGTAACTGTGAAAAGTTGCATTTAAGATCACACTGAACTTTCGAGGCCCCGATACTCACGAGCAATTAAGGCATGGACAGAGCCAGTCATTTGTAAACATGAAACTTTTTGGGTTTTTTTTTAAAGTTTTCTGAAAAGCAGAAGAGTTTAAAAGCACCTGAATGCCTTTTGTGTTATATGATCCTTGCTGTACTAGTGCAAAAAAACTTCTGTTGAATTAGGATTCAGATGCTGAAACATCATTGAAGCATGTAAGATCTCAATGGGACTGAAGAGGAATGTATTGCATTGCACTTGCTATATTCCATCATGTCAACTCTTTTGTTTTAATAGCTAATGTCAACAAAATAGTCTCATTAAGATTTGCAACGAACATAAGTCTTTGATACAAAATATTTTTTAGAAATAATCATAAAATACTCTAAAATTTTATGATAAAGACATCAGCCAGTATTAATAAGCACCACTCGGATTCTGAAAAGCTAATTCAGTGAGCATTGTGAATGCTGTAAATGAAACAAAAGATCTATAAACACTGCTTTACCCATGCCTCAAATTAGGCTTTTATTGCTTATTAGAAAAATAACAAAATGCATCAAACACTAATCTAAACAGAAACTACATTTTTGTCATTCAAGGTTTGCAGACTCTTGAAACTTTTCAAAAAAGAATCTCTGATAAACTGAGTACCTGAAAATGGAAGGTTCTTTAGTGCTAGTGACATATCATGAGTCCCAGAATTACTAATGACCAAATTCTTTATAAAAAGCAGAAAAGATGAGTGCCATCCATCCAATATTGTATCCCTTTAACTACTGTTGAATATTTTATTCATACAGAATCCTTAGGTACTACAGAAATGCAAACATCAATCTTCCTTTGCTCTGCAAACCACAGGAAATCCTGCAGCTCATGCTTTTAAAATAACCTAGAGTAGTAATAATCATCTGAATTATAATGAACTTTGACATCAAGTCAGTCTCAGAAGCTGAATTTTCCCATACTAAAAATACTAATCTAAGGCCTGCCAAAGCCTTCATAGATCTCCCCCATCAAGTTCCACTTCCCTCAGCGGACTCAATCTCTGCATTTATTGCTCCTTCTCTTGTATCACAGGTCATCACATCCTGGCAACAATGCAGGAGGGATTCCTACCTGATGCATCAGAATGGCACATGTTCAGGTTGATAAGACCGCAAACTTATTCTCCAAAGAATGAGGGGGGGGGAGAAAAAAAAGCAAAAGCTAGAAAAAGGATGAGCCTTACTCTCAAATTGTTCCATCACCAGGTAAGACTCCATGAGGTAAACTGTTGGGACACTTTCACACTTTGCAAAAAATACTACTATTACAACACAGTATGTCACAGTATAAACAAACAATACTATATGGAGCTTATTTATCACCTGCCAATTAAGGTAGCATTAACTTGAAACTCAAGCTATATTTGGGGTCACGATGAGAAATTGTGTTAGATGTGTTTCAGTCTGAGTTTCTATTTCAAACAAACAAACTAAAAGCCTTCACTCCCCTCAAAATTAAAGCCCTCTTTTATCCTTTGCTTTTACGGGGAGAATATTGTCAAATGTATACCTGCCATATTATCATTTAGTTCTTGCCAACTGCCCAATTCTTATCCGATGAATTCAACAGCACAGATATGCAGTTGGAAGGAATCTTTCATAATGGGTACTTCTTATCTTTAGAGAGATATTTTATTTAGACTAAATTGTTTCTGACATTTCACTAATGATTTTACAAACAACTTGACCTTTTTAGTCTTCCTCCTTAAAGTGCATAGTGTAGTCCAGGAACTGCTCAAGAATACACTGGGAACAATGCCAATGTAAAGGCCAAAGTTACTTAGAAAAAGTCCCATTTGAAAAAAATCTTGTGTAGTCTATTTTTTTTTTAACTTTATAGGTATATGTAAATATAATATATGCATATTTTGCGTAAGAGTCAAAAACAGAACTCCAAAACCATGAGTCCAAAGTCTCTGCCCTGAATTATTTATACTCTAAGCAACAGAGTGACAAAAGTAAACACCAGGAAGATGAAAACAGAGTATGACATTTGCACCAGGAAAACTCTTCACCATTTATTAGTTGATTTCCTCATTAAAATCTGGAATCTGGTAATAATCCATATTCAGAAACAGTACCTATGTAGTTGAATGATATTTCTATCCTATGCAACAGACGCGCATTTTCGGCTAAATTATCCAAATTCCACTAAAGGGCATGACTGCATGTAGAAATGGCAGGAGGCAAAAGAGGCTTTCTTTTTCAAGGATTTAAAATGTCAAAAACTGTTTAAACCTTTGCTGGGATTATCACAGACTTGTAAAGACTGCCAAGGAGATAGTCTTTTGAATCCACATCTTTTCCTTGAACGGATATGCTGGATCCAGATAGACAATCAGCAAAGTGAGTTAAAAACATCCTTTGTGGCCACCTTCCTGGTATGGAGACCTTCTAGTATGTGTACACACATCAGAGCTGCAAGTGAACCACTAAACTATTTAATTGCTATAAAACAAACAAAGAAATCCCAAACAAAACAAACAAAAAAACCCCAAACCACCGACTGAATTAGCAATTTTTTACAGATTAAAGAGAGGTAGCTTTTGAATAGCATGCAGGAGGAACTCGCTAACTGTTCTTAAGTAGCAGACTGTATTCATATCACCATTCTTGTTTCATTACATTCACAAAGCAGATATGGTATCTGTGAAAATTTGGTCTAGATGCTAACGGTTCGGCTAGACCACAGAAGACTTGTATTCTGTGTTTGATGTAGTTGAATCATGTCACTCCTTAGTGTTTTTGTTTACTCATCTGTAAAATGTGTCTGATATTTAAGTTTCTTGTAAAATGCTTTAAGATACTTCCAATGGGAAGCATTCCCAGAGCTGGTATCACAAGAGAGACATCGCAAGGAAAGCTTCTTGCTTACTGTGCATCTCTTAATATGATACATGCTTCAGTGCACAGAAAAAAATTGCTGTCAAAATCTGACCTGTTATAAATGGTAAGGCAAGTTCTTAACAGAGGGCAAAATTTTTTAAAGCCTTAAAATGAACAATAAAATTACTGCAAGATTCAATGAGGCACAGAAAACAACTGAGGGGAAAAAAAAAAAAAAGGCAACACAAAATAAATATGCTGCTGGGGTCCTGCACAGTAAGACAAGGAACTTGGTCTCAGTCATATACCTGGAAACCAGCTATAGAAAGGCTGAAGTATAACCTGTTATAAACTATGTAAAAAAATGTCAATAAAACCACAATAAAAGGGATCAAATCAAGAGAGTGTTTAAAACATTAATGTTGAACATTTTTTTAAAATGCCTGTGTTATCAGTAAACTACAGGAATATCAGAGAGTGATAAAACAGATCATGCAGTTACATTTTAAAGTTCATAAAAGAATTCATTACAGCAACTGAGCCTAGATGTTAAAGTTGCAGACTTCAGACTCGGTACTGCTTAGTTGAATGTGGTCAAATTTACTAGTGTATCTGTAACTTTATGAAAAAAAAAGAAAAGGTTCAGTTTTGCCAATATCTCCTTTCTGTGGCTCCTGGTAGCCAGATATGATAGTCTGCTTTTAAGCACAACAGACCACAGGAAACTAAAGTGTACTATTGAAATGTTTTTAAATGTGCACATTTAAAATTATCATGTAAAAATACAAAAGGATGGAAAAGACTGACAGCTCGAAGCACTGCTTGATCGGGACATACTGGTTATACAGACTAGGGTATATACTGTGTTGTGTGTACGGAACTATCAGTTTTCTTGACTGTTGTTTTTCTTGGCTTTTCATTGCATTCTTGGCTGATGCTTCTCTTTACAGTTTCAATGTCTTGACAGTAAAGCGGAAAAGGAGGCACCCAATGTGTCATCTATTGGAAAACAGGTAGGCACCTGGAATACTTGGTAAGGCACCCCAAAGCTCAATTTATCAAGTGCTCAGTGTTTGCAGGTAAAGAAGGTCTGTTATTATTCAATTGCCTTCAATAATGCCTCTAACCGTGAAGGCTACAGGCAAAAAACTGTATTTAGTTCACACTGTGGTAAAATCTGTGAGCTGTGCTGGTTGCCATTTATGCCTGCCTGCCTGCCTGCCTTGCTTCCTTCCTTCCTTCCTTCCTTCCTTAAAAAATAATCAACAGGAAAGTATCGTACTGGCTTATAAAGGTTGAAATAGCCAAAGAGGCTATTCTTTTATTGAATTCCCATGCATTTTCTCATATGAATTCCTTCCACATGAGGAACTATACATGTCCTTATGCTGACACTCTCATTAGTCTTCATATGCATTGAATGACCTCCTCGGACTGGCTGAGGAGTCAAAGCTGTTGTGTTCACTCTGTCCCTCAAGAACAATACATGCCTATGTATTAATATATTCAAGATGCAGTAAAAACAGATCTGTGGTATGTGCTCAGTCCTGTTTTTCATATGGAACTAACTTTATCACTGTCTGTACCCAAAGTTAGTTAGGCATATGCTTCTCTACTAAAAAGTTCATAACTGCTACAACTTTACAATTTCTGCATTATTCCTGTATATATCCAAAAATAGTTTGACTATGAGAGGGGAAAATACTTTAAAAAAAACCAAACCAAACCAAACAAACAAACACAAACCAGAAACAAAGAAAAAAAACAAACTTACAATTCCAAAGTGTCTAAAGATGTTTTCATTATAACTTGGGGCAGAATATAAACAAGAAGTCAGTCTAAAATAAATGTAATTGCCTCAAAATTACAAGAATACCACAACTAGACTGTAACAGTATGGAAAATGCATTGCTAACTGTCATTATGTTAAAGAAAATTAAAAAAAAAACTTCAAGAAAAACACTGAAATAAGAGAAAACATACAAACTTACCCAAATTTGAAGGTCTATACTAGACTTTCATTAGTAATAACCTTGTCTACACTTTAACTGATTAGTCTTATGCAAAATGGACAATCCTTAACACTACAGGAAAGCTTTTAAAGTCATTACAAGTCCATTCATTTTACAGATGCTAGGGCACCTTATATCTGCTAATAAGCCAATAGTAATCAGTTACCAGGATAAACTAACACTATCATTTTAATATCTAATGCTGTTGCATTTGTTTCAAATCACTAAGCAATAAACAGTCCCCAAAGTTCATCACAAAAGGAAAAACCCTGCCTGGCTAGCCTGAACTGTCACAGAAAATTACCTTTTCCTTCCAAACCATGGTGCTGCAGTAGTGTGTGTGGTTTTTTTTCTCAGTGATCAGAAGAGCTAGAGAACTGTGAACTATGTATAGGAAAAAGTGGAGGCCCATAATACTTTCATTGAAATTCTGTACTTTTGCATAATAAGGCACTTGAAAACTGTCTTCCTCAAACCTCCTTATCTTACTTCAACTTTATCAGAACTGCTGATTGGAAATTCAGTCTCGTATCATGACTGAGGTTTGTTGGTTTTTTTTTCTTTTGGCAATTTATTTGTTTTGGTTTTAGGTTGTAGTTTCTTTTCTTATACAAGAGGAACTCTCTGAGGAAAGCTGTCTTTCTCACAGCACATGTCTCTAATTAAAATGCATACACAACTGCAAAAGGCTGACCCAGATTTTTCAGTAGGGAGAATTTAGAAGTTAATCTCTCAAAACCTAATCAAATAAGCCACAGAAAGGGGGAAAACTAATATTTACATGCAATTTATAATTTACTGTCTTATTTAGCCCAACAATCTTAAGAGTATTTGGACAGACAGAAAATAACAAAAAAACAGCACATGCAACAGTATCTGACTGAAAGACTATTTTTTTTGCTCTTGAATCAGTTCAATACTTATATATAACACACACTTTGACAGACATTAGGAAACTTCAAATGTTTTATTAATCCCAGCAGTCTTCATATCATCTTGACAGTGTTTATTTAAATCTGCTCCAAAGATAAAGGCTGTCAACATAAGCTTTAATGTTAGAAAAATGGCAGTGTCCTTGAAAACAGTAGCAAGGCTATATTACCTTGTATGTAATTATCTCCCGTTCTAGTTCTTGAATGACCAGCTGTCAAAAAATCTCTCTGCATCAGGTAGCTTGATAAATTTTCAACATTTGGAATGATTTTTAACCTCTCTAATCATTGAACATAAAGCAACATTAACCTACAATTTACATTCTCAATATATTCTGCTACATTTGCTTAGCAGTTTGGGAACTAACACAATGTGAAGACATGGTGTATTTTCCCCTTGTATTATTCTTATCAAGTGAAGTTTCTGTGCTCATATCAATAGCTTAGATGCCTAGCTGGTAACTCCAAGTGTTAAATCAGTTGGTAATTCCCTAATCATATGTCTTTCTCTCAATTGCTTTTGCTAACCAGTATTTGCATTTAATTATGTCTTAATTAGTTGATGGTTAATATTTGTGAAGTCATTTTCATCTAAGAAGCCTAAGTAGAATGGCACTGATTTCAATGAAGACAAATACACTAGTTTCTCACATCTGTTCATTATGCAGAAAAGAAAGTTTGTCTAATAATTTATTGATATGAAAACACTGTAGGATCGCAAACTATTTGTTGATTTGTGTGTGAAAACTTACTGAGGTTTTGGTTTCAGTGTAGAATTTCAAGTAGTATCGTGCAGTCTATTCCTTGCCAAAAGAAATATTATAAACATGATACTTTAGGCACTTATTCAAAGAAACCCACCATGAATCTCACAAACATGGATGGATTTTTATCTTAAAACGAGAAACCTGCTAGCATTAGCACATATACTTTGATCTTATTTACACATTTACCATGACTGAACACACCAGTGCCATATGGAAAAGGGCACTGACTACTCCCCTTTCACTATGTAAATCCTTTAAAATGGCTTTTAAAATATAATATTAATTTTTAAAATGTGGGTTTAGCCTTTTTTTTTTTTTTAAGCAAGTATTTGTGATGAAAAATGACCAATATTGTCAAGGAATAATACTATACAAAATGAAAATAGGTGGAGCTTGGAAACTCACCATATCCAGTGTTTCTCAAATTAAAGATAACAGCATCTCAATACACTTAAGAAAAAAAGGCCATGAATTTTTAAAAATATTCTTCTATTCCCTAATGAGAGGAAACATGCTTTACAAGCAATAACTTCTTGTTGATGACTTTGTGCAATTTTCCCCACGTATTCACCTTTTGGGAAAAGACATTTTGGCAAGTGAGAATATGTCAGCTTCAAGAACTCACACATTCATGCAGAAGTCTAATTCCAACAATAGTACCTGAGCACTTCTGCTCCTCCTCTTCAACCAAACCAGTAAATGCTACCACTACACCTCAGCTATAGCTTAAACAGTAGCATGTGTTTGCTAACATTCCTCACAAAACAGCTTCTTAGCAGCTATGTTGGAAGAATGCAGAAGCAAGTGAATCCCTGTGAGTAGTTTATAGGAAAGCTAAAAAGATGTGAAAGACATTCTGCTGCAGAGGTAAGACAATTCTGGTTCCAAAACTTATTCCCTGTCCTTAAGCCCATCAAAAATGTCAATAATGCAAATTTCAAGAAAAGTGAGTCACTGCTAAGAAATCCAGTTCTGTGTTCCTTAAACACACTAGGTGAGAGGTAAGGCTTTGCACCATATGCAAAACAGTTACAGAGGTAATCCAACCCAAAATAACACTCCTTACTTTGAAATAATTACAGCAATAAAGGGACAATTCTGAAACAAAAATTAAGAACGTATTTTAAAGATTTTTTTTCCTGCTAAAATTACTTCAGATGGGAAACATATTTGTATGTTCATTGGATGTAACTGGTTAAAAGTAATGAACTCACACCTTCAGATATGACATTAATGCTTCCAGTAATCTCATTTTCATGTCTGGTAATAGAAGAACATATGTACCTCCCTTTATATTAGAGTCATTGATCAGGATTACAGTCATGTAGATACAGTCTAAATGTGACAGAGGGAAATGAAAACAGGGAAAGGAATAGTATTTCTTAATGTAAATAATATTTTTTGATGTACAATGTGGTGTCATTTGGCCAGATTAAACAAAAGTATGAAAAAATAATATTCCATAACTATGTTAACTCAGAAATATACAATAACCTGAGGTATTTGGAGGGGGGTGGGGGGAATAAAATATAACAAGCAAACAAAAAACCTTATTTTTTTTCCATTCAAGCGCAAACTTCTTATTTATGCTTCAATTCCTGATGAGAATGAGAATAGCAGAAGAAACTGTTCTGCTTTCCTCGTCATCTTAAAAAGAAGAACATTTTGTGGTGTCCATTTTTAAATTTTACCTCTTATTCCTTTAAACCTTCTCTTATTTTTCACTACTCTTTTCTAGGTTTACTCAAGTTGAAAAACTAAATTACATGTATTTTGCCTAGAAAATATGGACAAAAGTTTTCCAATTCTCCCTGTATTTATTTACATAATTTTGTAATTGGTAGTCATGAAGGCAGCCACAGTATCTGTTCCCCCAAGTATACAATAATCACTTGGCTACCTATGAAGTTACCAATTAGAAAAAGATATATATACATATATATATATACATACATGAGGTCAGTTCCTTCACTGTACACAGAGGCACACTGAGGGTGTCTTACAGTACTAACTATGCCTTAAAAGGTAACACAGTTTTTTATCTATGACAAAACGCTATAAGTTACTGAGTGCATATTTTGTATTACACATCAAGGACTACTGGAAAACTTCTTGCAGATGATACTGTCTTTGAATTTGCACTACTTCTGACACCACTAAATATCCACCAGCATGAAAGAGGCTGTATCTGAACTATTAGTGATAATGTGTCAGTGAAAAAGACTGATCTAAGTAGGAATACTGAAGAATTAATCCAAATTAATTAAAATGGGACTTTGAAGAAGATTAGTTAAACTGTATTAGCAGTTTGTATGGCTATCCTTACGCAGAATGAAAGAGAAAATAATTAATAAATAGAATTAAGGCCACCTTAAAACTGAATAAGAGGATTCAGATACATGTTTAATATAGTTTTACTAATATTATTTTTGCAGTTAATTTGGATTAACTTTCTTCACCATGAGGGTGGTGAAACACTGGAACAGGCTGCCCAGAGAAGGTGTGGATGCCCCATTCCTGGAAGTGTTCAAGGCCAGGCTACATGGGGCTTTGAGTAACCTAGTTTACAGGAAGGTGTCACTGCCCATGGAAGGAGGTTGAAATTAGATGACCTTTAAAGTCTCTTCCAACCCAGAACATTCTATGATTCTATGAACTTTCCTTTCTCCATGCAGACAAGACAAAGTAAACAAAACCAGAAACATGATCTGCCTTTAGCCAAAAATCTGCTATACTTTATGCTGTAGTAGACAAGTACCACAGGAATAGTGGTCCAGTATTTCTAATAGAGCTAAGAAGAGCACCTACGTGTTGCCTAACAACAGGAGTAAGCTTTTCCAACTGCTTGACAGGTGGTTGAAATATTTTCATGGTTCATTTGTTAATGCAGTCTTACTGAGAATGATAAGGAACAGAGAATACAAGTGCATTGATCATAACCAAGTGCAGTTGCCTTCTAGTGTCAAATAAGCTAATCAAACGTCATTTTGATATGAAAGAAAAAGTAAGTTTGATGAAAGGCTATGGTCCCATTGAGAATAAAATCAATATTAGTCATGGGACCAAGTGGGATCGATATGTCAGACCAATAGGCCATTTTAAGCAGAATGGTGAAAGACGGGAAAAGTGCTGACAGAGTCATAAGGAAACAAGAAGTCACAGTGCAAATCTGGAGGATAAGATCACTTGAAAATTCACAGTGTGTTCCTAAGAACACTTGGCAAAAGCACCAACTCACCTTAAAAAGATACAGCTGATCCCAAGACCAACTGGACAGTCTCGTAAACCCTTCCCAAACAAGACATTTGCATTTTTTTGTAAAATGTTACAGACACAGTTGTGTTTAAAAGTGAAAAAAATTCCTTTGTCAGACTTCAGAAATATTTGCAGTGTAATTTTGAACATTGGAAATAGGATTTAAAATACAGGGATCTGAAAATGCAATATGCTTCTATTTTAGCATTTCACTATGCCTTTTTGATTATTTAGAAAACAAGAACTTTTGTTAAATATGGGGAATTATATTACTATTTTTTTCACTACCAGATATTCTCATCAAATTTTTAAACTCATCAGATATGGACAAGTAGAGTATTCTAACTTTAAAAATGTTTCACAGGTATTTTATTGTAACTGTTATTTTAGACTTTTCTCTTTCCTCTCCAATAAGCAAATGTTAAGAGGAGAACTAGTCCAGGAAGGGCAATGGAATGTCAGAGATTTCAAACAAGTACGATTAGAAATTATAATTCTGACGTGCTGATCTGAACTAGATTAACATTCAGGGATGTGAATAAGGAATAGAAGCATAAAAAGAAAATAATGGGCAAGATTACAAAAACAGTAGCATGAAAACAATGTGACAGCTCCATTAACATCACTAGAATGACAGTGCTCTCCACAGTCAATCTTTCCAACAAATCCCTAATAACCTGCATATTTTAAACAGCTACCTTAAATGGCCTAGTTTTCGAGAGACACTGAACATCCATAAATTTCATGAACTTCACCCTTCTCATTTTCTGCATAAATATGAGTTTTGAAGGATAACTAATACATTTAAGCTCAGAAGTTCACAAAGTTGCATCACAAATTGATTCATAAATACTCCAGCAACGCAGTTTCATCACCAAGTATTTTCCTGGAATTTGGCCACCAACATTTTAATGTTATTCCTCTCTTTAATGCAAGAGTATAACTCACAGCTAAAGAGAATGACTAATGACATGCAGCTGACAGAATATTAGATGAATTCTTCAGTATGTCAATTATCTAATATTTCACTACTATAAAGTGAATTTGAAGCAAGTTTACAGCTATATATTCACAAATATCTGTGATACCTCTTGCCACACAAATACACCTGTAACTCAAAAGGACTTTTGAAAGAATAAGAATTATTTTATATAGTAAAAGATGATTGCAAACATTGTCTTTGCATTATTCATCCAGCTGCAGCTAGTAAAGAGTTGTCACTCTGTATGTAATCTGACAGCTCAATTCAATCACAGTTAAAACACAGGACCCAAGAGGTGTAAAAGAGATCACTGCCACTGTCATGTTTACACATTTCTGAGAAACAGTTTTATAATTAATTTCATGGGTGCTTCTTTCCATGTCCTACTACTGGCAGATAAAATGCAGTCTTTGGAGAACATAATTTTATCCATCTTGCAATGAATATCTTCTCATCATTACAAGTGAAAGACACAGCATGCCTTTAGGGAGCTCAGACTGCAAATTAATCTTGTCCTTTGGAAACATTTTCATAACTGATTCCTCTCCAGAAGACTAAAACTAACCTATCCTTTTGATTTCTGCTTTCTCCCAGCCTCTCTGTATATGGTTTCAGACAAACAGCTCTCAGGAAAGCAACCAGCAGTAAATATCACTATTTATAAGAATAACCTATGCTAAATTAAGGAAATACAACAACATAGTCATGCAACAAAACCGAAAGTAGCAGGAACACATCTGCAAGTATAGGGACCTTATAAATTTTCTACTTCGCTAGTAAGTTATACAAGCTAACATGCTAAAGTCACAGAAATCTGACAAATGTCACTGCAGATTTGAACCTACTCAGAAAAATTGGTGATACCATAGAAATAAGAGCCCCTTCCCCTACTAGAAGGACATCACAGGTATTCTAGAAGCCTTCCACAAGACATAAGAAGCTTCTAGCTAGTGTTATTCTTCTTTTTCCCATCTTAAAAAAAAGTCCATTCTGAGACATTCAGAACAAGATATATGATATAGTTTCTACTTAATGTATTTTCACTGGAAAAGACTAACACAGCAATTTGCTATTTATAAAATAATATCAGTACCAATAAAGGATGTCTCAAATTAGTAAAGTTAAAACCAAATATCTGTTAATTCCTAGGGCAAGATGTATATAGCTAATCCATAAATTACCCCCACAATTACATCAGGAGATCAAACAGCAGTAAATGCCAGAATTAAAGACGCCTTTGTAATATAGGTTTTTTTCAATTGCATAATCACATGCTTATTATTTTTCCACTGGGTCCCTTCCTCCTTCAGTTCACAGATTGGGAACTCCTTAATGAGTAGCTCTTTGGTATTTTTAGTTTTATTCTCTTTGCTCAAGGCCTGAGCCTATGTTTTATTTACCACACATTAATTAAAAGTGTTATTAAAACAGAATTGGTAATTTTCCTAAGATCTTTCCATCGTAGCAATCAGACGCCCATTAATACTTGCATTTTCAGAACACTTAAGATGTAATAGGTCAGTATTACTTACGTTTTGCTGATGCTGAACAAATGTGAAGCAAAATTAAATCCTGAAGAAGGAGACAACTAAGGCTAGTTGTCTCAAAGACAAAGCATTCATTACCACAAAAAGCCACTTAATCCCCAAAGCAGATACATACGTTTCATAGCAGGTTCTGTGGGGAAAATGTCATGTAGACATAATTAAATAATTAAAGACTTCCATCTGATACATTCTACATATGAACCAGACAACCTACCTTAACTTCCTAATGTTTGAAGTCTTGGCTTTGCAACCTAAAATACTTATTTTTGACATAATATTTATTTCCAATTTTCTGGTTTAAAACAGAAACCAAATGAAAAACAGTACTTCAGCCATGGGTGTTGCATTGACTTTGGACACTTACTGCTCTGCAGGGTGATGTCATGGGACAAAAGCATGAGCAGACTATAGTGCACTGTGTTCCAGCTCCAAAAGTGATGAATTTCCTTCCTTCCTCCCCTTCTCTGGCTTCTTATCCAGACGAATTTTCTCCAGACACTAATTCCAGTCAGTCAACTCACTGTGCCTTTCACCCACCTCTTCCAAGTTCCCTCCAACTGCTTGTCAAATCTCCTCTTGGGCTGACCATCCCCAAACTGAATCCTCGCCCTAATCCCTGTCATATAGAGAAATTTTGCAACTTCCTTTGAGTTCCTTACTTGCTCTCGGTAAAGTGTTCTGGCAGAAATAAGGGTCAAATCCTACCTTTCCCCAGTTCTTAACCTCATTGCTTGGTCAGTATCAGTTTCTTCCTCTTGTCTTCCACCCACCTTTTCACCAAATCCCAGGTACAAATCCATTATTTTTCCTCTGCAACAGATCTGTGACTCTATGTAGCTGAAAACCTGCAAAAGGTACTTGCACCCCAAAATCCAGAACAGATGACTGGGAACACTGGAGAAGGTTAAATCCTCAGTTGTTTGCTCTGATTTTAAGTAATCATTGTGGCTGAGTACATTTTATTCTTCGTCTAAAGTTTTCTTAATTATTTGGTAGAGATGGTGCTTGTGCAGTGCACAGGAGTTACAAGAATTGCAAAATGACACAGATTATCTCAAGCCTCTTTAAGCTCCCACTGGAACACTTGTGAAATCAAATATTTCTTGGCAGATAAGAGTGGTTTTACATTAATCAGGACTCAACACAAATTATGATCTGAAAGAAAGGTCAGACAATGAGCTGCTTAAGGCGAGAAGTACTGAGAATAAAATTCCTATTTTACTGGCTCAAAGTGACTGGCTAATGAAGATATTTTAATTGTCACTATTTATCAAAACACTAGTTTCACAGCTCTGAAGTTTGATAACATTTATTAAGAAAATTTACCATTATCATGCAGGTTGTCAGAAAATATAAATAGGCCTGTAAAACCTTTTTCTCTCAGATGGAAAATTGACTCACATCAAATACACAAATACAAAACCAAGGAAATTCAATACTGTGTCTATAAATCCAGTTTTACAACCCATCCGTAAGTCCATAAACACCTTTTTTTCATAACAGCATAATTTGAAGTAACAAATAGAAAGATTGTAAAGCATTAAACTGACCTTCCTAAAAATAATACAACAGTACTTTGAAATGTATCTACAGTTATGACTCTCTGCATTATTATTATTATTATTATGAGGAAGCTTGGATTCTAATCAGGACTGAGTTCCTGCTTTACAGACTGCTATGTAAATAAAAATTCATGCATCAAAATCTCCCCTCTCCTAATTTGCCTGTTGCTACTACAAGCAGTTCTTGCAATATCTTACTCTTCCATCTGGTTGTGCCATCAAAACTAAAGCAGGTTACTAAGAGCATACATAATATGAAACAGGTAATTGCACTCTCTGCGGTATATTTCACGAATATTTGTACTTCCCGCTAGGTCAGCTTCTACTCCTAGACGTCCAATAAATTTTAAGTACACCAGTACAGCTTCTCTGCAAAGATATTATAGTATATTTCAGAAGTAAACATGCCAAAACCCAGGGAACTCATCTGACTAGAGTGTCTAATTATGATCTATGACAAAAGAAAAAGATTTTGGTAATTAAGTTAGCCCACCTATTTTTAACTTAATTATATTCTTTATGAACATTAATGTCTCTGCAGGCATTGCCCATACCAACTCTGTCTTCAAAAATGTGATAAATTGGAAACAAGGTCTATCGCACTGTCATAAATGATATTTGTTTATTGCACAATGCAGATGAAACTCTGGCTTTGTTTTATTTATCCCTTTAATGGAAATAATCACATCACATTCCAGGCCAACTATTAAAGACACTCAGAAAGCAAGTGATGCATTTAAGCCATCCTATACAATGAAATCACTTAATGTTATACAAACACTAAAAACACCGGCTCTTATGTGGAACTTAATAGGGAAATATCCACTTTCCTAATGTCAAGATGAGAGGCAGAAAGGAATTAGTAGGATATATTAAATGTGACTCTTTATTGAAAGAAGAATTATCAATTATCAAACTTCTCAGAGAACTGAAATCGTATAGTTTAAGCAATAGTGTGCACTATTTTTTCCTTATATTCCTTTATACTAAATAAAGCAAATCTTGTTAAAATGAAATGCCTTAGAAGTCCAATGCTCTGAAATGTCATGGCCTGAGAGTATCAATTTTAAGGTCCTTTAAACTGACTCTGTTTTACCGTCAGTAACAAATTCTTACCTATAACAAACATCCAGTCAACATACTCAATAGTTTTTATGTAACCAGACAAATCAAAGGAAATAAAGGACCGGGTTATAAATTTAATATCCTATGCATCTACAGTGAAGACCAAAGTGTGCACCTCACATTTGATTTAAATGCCTCAGATGGTCAACCTAAAAGCTGTCCGACAGATAAGAACAGTTCAAATCAATTCTACAATGACAACAGCTCAGAAATTAATATTGGGAAATGATGACTAATGCCCATATAACCAAGTTCCTGTAATCATAAGGCAGTACGTGCCGAAAGAAACTGTCATTAGCTACTGTATTTTTCTACTAATTGACTGCTGAACATTGGCCAGATTTTGATCTGGGTTCTCTTACAGGATTAACTCAATAATTCAATGTAATTCGAATTCCAATCTGGCCCTTCTTTCTTTTTAAAGAACTAAGTCATAAAGTGACACAAAGTAGATATTTTCTTTCTAAGTAATCATTAAAAAAATCCAACCAGTCTGGTGGATTCTTCATTCAATACATATAGCCACACAATGGAAAGGGCAGAAGTAGATTCTTTATAACTGGGCACACATATAAAGTTTCCATTTATTGTCCTATTGTTTTCCATTATAAAAATTAATGAAGACCAGAAGCTATTCCTTTAGCATGTATTTGACTCAAACCATAAACCTATAGAAAGAGTCAATTTTTAAACTAGTCAAAATATTTTAAGTGAAAATTGTTGCACAAGATGATCTTCAGTTTTTCCCGGTTTATTCTATATATTTAATTAGATGCCTACTGTAAGAAGATATAATGTCACAAGCTAAAAATTAAGAAACTACATACAGATGTTGATCAGAAAACTATAGAAGAAAATTTAAACTACATGAAGAAGTTTTATAAGCTTTTCTTCAAATTAAAACTCAATAAAAAGAAGACAAGAAATATTACAGAAATAAAGATTTCTAAGTCTAGAGGAAAACAGAAAAGCAATTAAATCCTATAGGATTGTCTTATAGCTGAAGTACACAGTCTTCAGTCAGTCACACTAGCTGAGAATAAGCACATGTAAAGGAAACGTACACAGTTCCATTTTGGACAGTACAGTGTTTGAGCCACTCCACACAAAGTAGCTGAACTAATCCATTTGAAATGCTAACATCTGAGTGTCTTAACAAAACAGTCTTGTTTACCTTCTGTATCTTTTAATTAACTACCAACACCACGGTTTAAATTCATGCTCCAGTCTCAAGAAGACCAGACCTGCGTCACCCACATATGTCCAGGTGCCAGAAGGGAACCTGTGGCACTCATCTATGTCAGCACGTATCTATGCCTAGAGTACTTCAGGAACAATTTTGCTACTTCAAAGAGTTGCAGGAATTTGCCTGTACACAAAGAGCTTTGCTGTTGCCATGGCTCCCTCTTCTAAGGCTCGTCATCTCTCACAGCTGTGAGGCAGGAGATGGCACTGAGTCCATCCTTTTCCCCTGTGGAGCTAAATGTAATCCAACAATTAGTGAACTCGAAGAAGGTCCGGAAGAAATTTGCCCTTCAAAAGCGAGATCTGTTTTATCCAGAGTAATACATGCAATGGTACAAAGCTCAGTATATTATAAAGGTTGTAAAGCAATTTATTATTTAAATGTTCCTACAAAATGAGCAAGTAATTTCAGCCTACTGTCTGAGGGTCAGAAGAGCATTGCTAATGCTACAGCCCCTGTGGTACCTGTGTTGCAGAGTTTGGCACAAAGGTAAAAACCTAAAAAAAGTGTAATGCATGAACCAGCATTTTGTAGGCATTTTCAGCAGTAGATAATTTTGCAGACTTTTATGTTAGAAATTATTTTGCCCTGTTTACATATAAATAGCACTAATGTATCTGTTATGGAGTGGAAAGGTGGTCAGCTATCCTACAATAGACTGAGTCTTTAGTACAGAAATATTTTTGAAATGGTATTCTTCGCAGATTTCCATAGCTACAGAGAAATAGGGATAATTCTTCTGTTGTAAAATCACTCTTCTGAACGACATTAAAGGACTTAATCATAGATAATATGTACATACCTCTGTGTGTGTATGCATAAAAGTTTGCCTTATATATATTGCATAAATATATAAATAGATGAATTATGATTTACTAAAAAATGTCATTCTATCATTAGCGAAAGTTGATCTGTAGTGTGTCTCTAATTATTAAAATAATGCATATAATAGAGGAATTCTGATCAGTTTCTGCCTAGTATTGGAGTTTCCACAACTGAAAGGTTTTTTCACAGAGAGGAGCTTCTTTGTAAAATTTCCTGGAAGACTAAGAATATTTATTCTGAAATGTTCTTTCCACAATAAAAGGCTGAAGTTCCATTTATATAATAAAATACATCAAAGTTCATTATAGCCTCTACAATGACAACCTAGGGTACTAACTGTCATATTTTTTTTCAGCCTGAATGAAAATTCAGATTACTGCAATCCGCTGTGGAAAGAGAATGACAATCATAAGCCTCCAGCAACAACACAGGAGGATAATCTATTGTTTGCTGTTGTCTCAAAGGCTGTAATGACTCTTATCTTTACACCAAATGGAAGAGAGAAGCTCATTCCAATTATATAAAACAATCTCACAAACACTGTTACTTGATTCTAATTGCAAAGTAAAACACCCAGGTCAAGACATGTTATCCCAACTAATTATGCTTTAAACATATATAATGATACAACAGTCAACAGAAAGAAAAGATACTCATCAGCATGGGGTTTATCTTCTGATAAAGCAGTATATTTACAGTACACAATGCTTAAGTCCCTTTGATTCAATCTCTCCTATCCAGGCACTGACTTAAGATTGGCTAATTAATTCATATGAACTAAAAACCAAAGCAAAACAGAATAAACTCTTGAAAATACTGAAGAGGGTATTGTTAAGTAAAAATTATTTCAGATTAAGTAACACAGCAAACTCAATCAACAATTAATTCTCTCCACATGTCGTTTCCCTTCACAGTCATTTTTACCTGTAAAACTGAACGAAACTCCGTGTGCCATTTAGAACAAAATTATGACATGCGATTATCACACAAATTATCCCATTAATTGAACCACAGTCTTCAACTGACAGTCAATGCAGTCTTCTCCAAGAAGTGCTCAAAGAACACTGAATATCACAAATTTCATATTATGATTCATTTAAACCATGATGTTCAGACAATGGAAGAGTAACATTCTCCAAACTTTATTTTACTGCAAACTACCTTGCAGATGTAGGGCTTGATGTAAAACCTGCCTGATTGCGAGGTGCTGCTCTCCTAGATTTTGCAAGCAGAATCTGGATGCCTGCAAGAAGCATTTGATGAAGGATACACATGCCAGGGTAGGAGGCCAGAGTACTAGATGGGAGTTACTAAGGTTGGTGGTTCCTCACTTCGCAATTTGCTTCTACTGTATCATGCTAATCTTTCTCAGGAGAGACCCAAGGAAAAGTCACTTAGTGTTACTGGTGAAGATCACAGAAGATCTTAACTAAGAGAAGGAAGTAATTTTGAGGGAGAGCTGAGGCAATCCACTGCATTACTCTCCATTGCTTTTGCACTCTGTCAAAGATATTGAACCTTTGTGGGTGATTAGACCTTTGCAAAAGAAACCATAATTGCAATTCATTTTCTCCATTCTTTGAAGCTATGTCCAAAACTCTTTAATCTTAAAGACTAACAGGCACATGGCCAAAGCCTGATTTCTCCCTCCTTTTGGGATGGATTACTGATATAGGCAATGTATAATGTCATCTAATTACAGTAATATATAACGCCATATAAGTCAGAAAGACAAAGATTAATACTGTCAGTAAAGAAGTTAATCACAAGTCCAATTTTGCCAAAAAAGACGTTGAAGTGCAGAGAGCAAATCCTGTGAGTTTGAAACGGAATAGAAAATACCATACACATAAAACTTATCTCAAAGTTGAGAAGCTCAATTGCATCTTCTAAATGTATTATGGTTACAATAAATTATAGCCAACATAAATGTCTGTATTACAATCTCAGAAGAAATTAGGCTGATCAGAAGTTAGACAAGTGAGCAAATAAAACTCCTCAAAACTGAAGGTAAACCAAACTATGTGAAATCTAGTAAAGGAAAAAAATACACTTGATTGTTTGGTTTACAATTTTTTTTTGCTATTAAAAAGAAAAAAAAAAAGATAAAATTTCAGAATTACATAGGGAAAAATTTAATTTATGAGGAAAAGGCCACTTTTCACCTGACAATATATACAAACAAAATTTCAAATATTTTTAGTGTTGTTGTCAAGAAATTATTACACTGTGAAGGGATTGTTTTAGGAAAGGAACATAAAATGTAGTCGATTCAATATCATAGTTCTAGGCTAATCTGAACATGAAAGCTGAAGATTTAAATCTCTCTATAATCAGTTCTTATTACTTCTGATGAATTTAATTATAAAATATTTTGTGTAGCTGTTAAATACTCATCAGAGATGTACACTTACTTAATCCTCTATAGGGAGGTAGAAGTTTCTTAGCATAACTACACTGTAGTCAGTACAATTATTTTAATTCACATGCTGCTCTAAACTGTAGTATTATGAATTAATAAGGAATATTCTTGCAACAGTAATCCATGAGTCTTCCATAGATTAAAGTATTTTCTAAGCAGCTTTCAAAATAGGTTTTCATGACTGTGTCATGCAAAATCTGTTTTCTCTCACAGAGGATAACTAAATAATGATGGTATTTTTTCTGACCTTTTGAAAAAGAAAGACAGCCTGGACTGTCAAACCAACTTCTTAACACATATCAAACCATGCTTTTTAATAAATACATTATTATTTTTCTTCCAGCTATGCTTAGTGCAATACATCTTACTTTACTCACACTTTATATGGTTTTGGGCTCAGCAGATCAGATTTGTTAGTAGGATTACATCAGAAAATTCAGTCAAGTCATTGCAGGCATGAGTCTGACCTACTGAAAAGCAATAGCCATTTCCTACTGACTTTTCTCAAAGTCTCTTTGGGAACTTTTGAAAACCTAAAGCATGTAGGAGAAGGAGCTTGATCCTAGAGGGACCAGAGGGCCTATCCTACTTAACCAATACAACAGACATTTCTCTCTGTTCCAGTCATCTTGGTCTTAAGGACTGAGAAAGCTGAGAACAACAAAAACTGCTACCCTTTTGGACTATATTTTAGCATCTTCACTCTAGTTGCTGTGGACTGTGGGGAAAAGCATCTTACCATCACTGTTGATGCAGACAACAATAGGAACCTGTGTACCAGTGCCACATGGCTTTTCATTGTCAGGAATGCACTCCTCCAACCCCACGATTCTCCAGTCATAGCAGGAGGGCTCCTCACATGGGATGGCTTCCAGCAGGTGAGGGCAGTTTCCTGTTCCTCCCGTAGGCTCATTGGTGATGCGCCGTTTCCTTAGTTTAAAGCCTAAAATGTCCATGAAAATAGAAAAGAAAGAATAAGTCAATTCTAAAATGCAAAGTGAAGAGGTTTTTATCTATCTACATCTAAGTGAATGGTTAAGTTTCTCTTCTGTGTAAAGGATACCACGGACACTCAGTGCAACACTGCATTTAAGAGAACTGAGTAGAATTAGTTGAAGAAGGAAGGGAGGTAAAACTTAACAAGATCATAATGAGTTTTGAGTTTATTCAGTAAGCTTTGCTTTGAATCCCTGTTTATCCTAGTCATATGTACTCCAGGAGGGAGACAGGAGTAATTTCCTGTGCATCTCTCTTGCTGGATCATCTAACAAATTGTTGACTACATTGGTAACTACATTGTGGGGTTGCCATTTCTCAAACATGTTGTTTGTTTTCTTCTCAGGTACCTTCCAACAGGGATAGATTATAAAGTGAAATCAGCTTCTAAACACTCTCCTTGTGAGCATTTACAAATTTCCTTAAGACTACCTAGGCTCATTTTCAATTGGAGAAACTCATGGGCCTTTATACAGTGTGTCATCTGCCAAGCCCATGTCACCCTCTGAGAACAAGCCCTTCTCTCACTTTCAGGATGGCATGTTGAAAAAGCCAGACTAATCTACAGTCAGAACAACCTAACCAAACTGAACAGAATCGGGAAATAGTTTCTTGTGTAGAGTTTCTGATATATCTGATGAGAATATTTTAATTTTGGCAAAGTTTTCCTTCTTTTCACATCTCTTCATAGTCTTTGTTTCATCTTGATATGCAGACAGGTTAGTAATACACATATTTTATTTTTATATAAAATATTATGTATAACTCTTTAATATCTACCAGGACACAAACTAAACAGGAGAGATTTTCCAAAGACATGTGTGCAAAAAATAATTCTTTGTTTGAAGATGTGCCTCTTAATTATAACAAATATTACTCTAAAAATATATTTCCATGTATCTATTTCTTTTCTAAATTGAAGAGGTTTACTAAGCCTGCCACAAAAGACTGATATAATTTCACAAAAAGAACCCCAGTGTCTAATGTAACAAAGGTGGCAAATGATCCACAGTAAAAGCTATTCCTGAAATATGTAGAGAGACTCGCTGCTAAAACTGGGAGTGCCAGTACAACTTCCACATAATTCTCTCAGAACTGTAAATGTAACTGTAAAACAAAATCTAAGTATTTCCAGATAAGAGGAAAACATTGATAGCTGAGAAAAGATTCCTGGTCATGTGTGCAGGAATAAAGACTTGCATAAAATACATCCTAATACATTTCCATTAGGCAAGTGTCCAAATCAGTCTCACAAACCTAAACATTAGTCCTGAAAATGTAGCAAATCTTTCAGTGATGAAACAACAACAGAAATAACAGGCTACTTGACTGTTATACTCAGAGAATACTCAATCCAATGGGCTTACACAATGAACTGCTTTTTCTTTCTTGAATTGATCAAGGTCAGGTCACATTACCCTGAGACAGCATTGTAAAACTTGGATTATTGCTGCCCAGACTGAAGGGCAGCTAACAGTATATCAGGAAGAAGCAGCTAAGCTAATGTGGCAATTACAGTTGCTCCTTCAAGTGGACATATGTGGCTGCTCTTTCTAATGAGTATTTTCAATCAAGGAAGCTTGTATTCTCAGCTTTTGTCAGATAATCACATCACAGCAATGACTTGGCCACTTTTTCTTATTTAGGGCTAGAAACCTGAAGTCTTCTTACGTGAAGTCCTTGTCACTGTATTCTTGCTTTCCAATATTTTGATATCAGGTTACTACAACCTGTTTTGCATAGGAATAAACTGTTAAACACATGAAAATTGAAACCAGTACATATGTCACCAGTAAACTGTGTCAGTTATCAACAGCTAATGGTCTCAACTCTTTGCCAGAGAATGCTTTACAGTCTACTGGTGAACTCTTAAGCTATCACTGAACTGTAAACCTTTAAGTGACTTGGACACTATCCACCTCAAAGGCTGCTTCTGTCCTCCTTTGGAAAGAGAATTGTGATTTGAACATGTACACAAACCGTATGCCTTTCAGTTTAAATTTTAAAACTGGAATTGACTTGTAATTACCCAACCTGATCTTGAGAGCTTAGTAAACAGCCTACATTTTTGCCAGCTTTGGTGGAGCAGTACTGATAAACACAGTCCTAATTCAATGACCTTTTTTTTGATGTTGAGGCACTGGATATAGTCTTCTTGGTACAAAATTCAGTATGCTTGCATAGCCAGTGGTCCCTAGTGACTTAGGAATAAAAAATAATCACCACTAAAAGGCTTCACTGAATTTTTACATACCCTTCTTGGCCTGAGGGTCATCACAGCTTTCATAGGTGCATGGTCCCCAGGCTGACCATGCTGAGGTCTCACACTCTGTAGGACAGGGGATATGGCACAGCTGGGAGGTGCTGGGAAGAGGTCCCGTACACAATTTACGGTCCACTGGCCTTGAGGCTGTCAAAACAAAGTCAACACATTTCTTACATGTCATCACTCACGATCTTTTATTCTAAGAGGAAAGCACTATCCTTCATTCAAAAAGACTGCTGTCATCATTTTAATCTGATGAAGTGATGGTAAAATGCCTATCTTGAGAAAATGAAGCAGAAACCAGTTTAACTCCCTGCATGAACAGAGCCAAATCTGATAACGTGGAGTTGGGAAAATAGTAGATATTGCAGCACCCTCTTGGACCTGGTCCTCTCATGTAATGGATAGATGATGTTACAACAATTGTCCGCATTGTGCTCTGTGTAAATCAATGTCTTGCTGTCTTGTTCAGTTTGTCTTCACTTAAGAAACTGAAGAAAAAGCTGTATAAATCCATTTGCTCCTGTGTGATATTATAACTTCAAAAGCCTGCCTAATTAATGTTTAGAAGATTAATTTTAAGCTATAATCTGAAACACAGTTAAAATTATGACCACATTTTGTTTTTTCTTTACTCTAAAGACCTTCAAGTGCACATTCAGCAGTAAGATTTAGTTTGAGAAAGGCTTTATTTTAGATACATCTATGGTTTGCATATAAATAATTAAAACTCTGCTCAAGAGAATTGATTTTTTCATTAAAATATTAATCTAAAGAGAAATGTCAAGGCAGATTCTTGTGTTCTTTAAGGACCAATAAGCTCTGGAAGAGACCAAAATCACCCTGCTCCTTCCATAATTTACTCTTTTGAATTCCCAGGTTACATAAATAAGAAGACAACTCTATAAGGTGCCAGACTAAAGACACAGAACTCTAAATCAAAATATACTATTCATTACAAGTGAGATTTTAATTCTCTTGCATAATATAGGACTTCACAAAATATTAAACTAAACAGAGAATATCTGCTGGAAGGCAAATTGAAGTCTGTTATACTCATTCACTTCAGTTGATTGAAGAAACATGCAATTCCTTAGCTTAAAACACACTCATCCTACTCCCTCAGCATTTTTTCACAGGAAATTTACCTCATTATTTTTCTGCCATCACTACAAATAGTCTCTTTTGATGGAAAGAGCTCTCTGATTAAACATATTCTGAAATAAGGTCAGAATATGACAAAATATCCTTCTGAAAGACAAGATCAATAACCGTAGATACAATCTTAAAGTAAACACCAGGTTGTTTAAGCATGGTCTCATTTGTAGATATATGTGTCTCTTTCCATTCAGAATTCCTAAGTAGATCATTCCAGTTATAGAAAAAGCATTTAATTCTCACTTTTTAAAGGAAAAGGGAATGAAAAATCATCGGCCTCCCTATTCTGGCTTCCCATGTCGCATCCTTGGCACAGTTTTACACTGTGTTGCTCCATACAATGAGGGCATGAGGATGGCATACAGTTATTCAACATCACTGCCTCCAGCTCACCAATCTCTTAATAAAAAATGATACAAGAACAAATATTCCAAAATTTGAATAATGCTATGTTGAAATTAAATTTTATGACAGAACACTGAATTTTACAATAAGCATGACATGGGCACCTAACATGCATGATAGTCAACATAATATGCCTATCTTGTGTAGAACATGGATATAAATACAAATAATTTGCCTGTAATTCAATTTGTATTGAATAGTTTCTAATAACAAAATAAAACTGGGGAAAAAAAAAAAGTAAGTAATTGCTAACTGTACTTTTTTTAACCTTGATTTAATCAAGGAATTGCCCAAGTGAGACAGCTGAAATTAAGGGTCAATTACACCCCTGAGATGACGCCTTGCTTCAGGGAACAGAGAAAACATTCTGCGGAATTCCTTGCTTAATCTCCAGGCTGTATCAGGATAAAGCACTTACCATCAGAGTAGTTCATGGTCTGTTACTCAGAAAAAAACCAGACACCTTTCATCATTAGCAAGCTTTAAGTAGCAGATAATAATATCACAGGTGTTCCACACCTCAAATAGATATTTTTAAGACTCTGCCAATAGAAGTTACTACTGTGCTATTATCATAATCCATTTCGTTTCAAGTGAAATTTGTGATGGTCCTGAATTTCTAAAATATGAAGAATTGTCACTGTGTTTGGCTTTAAACAGACTGAGTTAAATAACAAGAATGCAATTTCAATTTTTTGGAGGTTTCTGTCCAGTAAGAATTCTAGGTCTTGTCAGCAAACACTGTAAAATAAACTTATGGTGGAAACACTTACTGAAAATATCTACCTTTTCCATGACTCATTAGAGTGTAGAGGAAGAAACAAAATGCTTTGGGGACAGGTAAGTGGTATCAATAAATCTATCAATATGCTGAAGTATTTTTGAAATTCTCTTCTTAGAATATGTGATGTATAAATGTTTGCTACCAGATGTTATATATTGCTGTTAAAACAAAAGAATTCAACAGTAGGACAGACAAGTGTTATTCCAGATTATTACAAAAAAATGTTTCATCATTGAAGACTCAGGATGCATTTCACCCAGGATTACTCAGAATTTTTTCTTTGAGATGACAGTAAAATAAGAAAACTTTGTCTTGCCTGGGTATCTTAGGAACATCTTGATCCCACTGATTTAAACAGATTTTTTTCCAGCATCAAGAAAGTATAATGAACTCAACTTTTGCTGCTTATCATTTAGCAAGGACACTTTGAGAGAGGATGGTGCTGGATGCAGAAATTTGCAGTTTAAATCCCTATATTATCTCTCCTTTAATACTCTCCTGTGGCAGCAATAAAGACAGTTCTTTATTCCTTGGCAGTGATGCTGAATGCTGATTAGGTTGTGTATAATACTAGAAGCTCTGTGTGGAATTTGACCCAATTTGGGGCCAAAAATGGAAAGAAAAGTGAATGCATATTGATAATCTCTCTTCTTCAATCTAACTAAAAAAAAATTTGCTCAGTTTTGAATAAATTTCAGATTTCAAGTAATGACCTAAAAACTAAAATGAGATTCTATCACCCTGTCCTCAAATCATCCAGTATACTAGGAAATTTTAGCTGAATATGTTTTATCCCCTTGTAAAGCATCTCTCAGAATGACTGCATTTGAAAAAGAACTGAAAAGAAAAAAACACAGGTCTGTTCTTAAGTTCTTGCTACATTTATCAAGATCTCAACCTCTTCATTCTTCTCCAGGACCCACAAACATACCAGTGCCCAGTACTGACCAGGCTGGCAAAGAGAGTTAATCTCTACATGGCTGCAGCAGTATAAGCAGATACAACTCCATTTTCCTCCCTCTGGTCATTTGTCGCACTGGTTTCACAGCTAATAAATTTATGCTCGTACAGGAATTTTCCTCCCATCCTCATTCTATATTGAGAGTTTTAAAGGTACTTGGAAATGGATGACGCAATCTACTTCATAGGCTTACCGCAAGATAAACTTCATGACTAATAGGTTAAACAGGTGAACAGAGATGAAACAATTTATGTGGGTGGCAAGTAAATGACAGAATTACAGTGGCCTCCAGGAATCTTGATTATCGGCTCCCTAATTACTACATTCAGCATTGCCTCTTCTTCCTCAAGTCTAAATTTGTGAATTCTGATAGGAGACAATACAGACCTGAGTGTCATTGAGGATTCTGGTTTAGCTAAGTATTAAAAGTTTAAATTCTTTCAGGATCCCTAACTCAGTGTTTTAAATCTACAAAAGGGACTAGAATTAATAGCTGTTATGAATGCAACAAAGCAATTCACAGCGCTCAGAGTCAGGAGAAATATCAGTCACTTGCTGAAATGGCTCAGGAGCGGGAGCAGGGAACTGTCCTGGCATCCACACTGGCTAATGAACTTCATTAGTTTGAGTTCAGGCCTGTCACTTTCAAATTGATCTCAAATTTTCTGAGAATGCACAAATCCAACTATTTCAAAGCTATATAAACACGTTCATAATAGACATTCAGCCAATGTAGTTCCCCTGAAAGGGACGTTGCCTCCTTTGCACGCTTTTGATTGAAAGGCTAAGCCAGAGGCCTTAATTTACCTACCTGTTATTTCAAAAGTGATCGATAGCAGAGGTGCAGCACTAGCCTTCGACTTGCTCTGTGACTGACTTTCTGAAATAACAGGGAAACGCCACCATAAGTATATGAGAATGGAGGTCTTCAAAGCAGGCTTACTGAGACAGCATTCACTACAACCAACAGCAAACGAAGGCGTTTCCCCACAGCTAAAACTGCTAGATGTCTCCCACAGGTTTCTCCCCTCCTCAAATCACTCCTAGCTTCTAAATGCTTTTGTTTTTAGAGGCACTGATTTGCTTGTTCCTAGGAGGGCCTGGAAAGCAGCTCTTGCCCACACCAAATCCAAGAAAGGAGGGGGGAAGGAGGGGTGAGGGAGGGGGAAGAGAGGGAGGATGAATGGAGATGCAGCTCTTCTGAAAATCTGCCTCCTAATACAGAAACACCCCAGAGCTCCTTTTTAAACTAAGACCCACTTCACCCCTAGTTTGAGCTCTTGAAGAATTGTTCTCATGTTTATGCATCCAAAGACTAGTTACATTTTAATCAGCTTTCTGGGGCCTGCAGAGATTACCTCCTGATGGGCTCTGCGTATTCCTGTCACACTCTGATAAGGGCAGATTTCACACCCGCCTAAGCCGGCGAGACTTCACAGCCTACCAAAATCCTAATCATCATTCTGAACAGTAAGCTGCCACTGATTTTATTGTTACCTCTCCTTAGCTGGGAGCTTTTACTCCTTTACTCTAAGGTGGGGGCATCTAAACTCTGCTCAGCAGAGGCGATTTACTACAAGCCCTTGGATAGAAGCTGATTTCCATTAAAAGAAGCGGCTTGAAAGCTTCTTCTTCAATAACTACAGTTGTGGGGCCAATGGAGCACACAAGTCACACTCCACTGATCTGAGCAGTCACACTGAGACGGATGTCAGCATTAATACTGACCACAAGGTCTACTTCTACCTGCAAGTTTGAGAGCACCTTTAGCCCACAGCAGAAATGTCATTATCCTGCAGTTTGGTCAGCTCTGCTCTAAATGTTGTATTATAGGACTTGTAAAATGATGTTACTTTTCCTAAAATGTATGGCTGTATTTATTTCTTTATTACTAATAATGTATGTTTGTATAAAAGAGCTATGGAAGAGGATAAAATTTAATTAATGAGCTAAATGCATTTAGCTTAATTAGTAATTTCTACATCCATATGTATGCAGAAGTAGAAGTAACATAAAATACTCAAATGTTGTTCTTTAGTGTGTATTTTACAAAGCGAATCAAATATTTTGTCTCTTAAGCTACTCTCTCTTGTCTTAAGAAGCTGTACAGAATGTAGTAATGACAAGGAATCACCTCTTCTCTCTTTCCATTCAGGAAGCAAACTCACAAAATCACATTGGCTTAAAGTTCTCAAAGTGACTGAAGAACTTGAACAAATCAAGAAAATAAAAGGAAAGAAAAAAAAATCCCTAAGACAGGAATTCTACAGTATATGAAGGAACCACATCTAGAATTTTTGACTCACCTTCCCCAAGCTCTTTCTTACTGAGGGATATTCTTCCCATAAGAAAAAAATGTTTCAGTAAATATTAAGAAAAAGTAATTTGTATCTAAGAACCAATGTTTGCAGCATAGAGAATGAAATCTACTGCAATTAAGTATTTTAATCTAAACCAAATTTTTTTTTAAGTATGGTTAAGAGTAACCTGCAAGGTAAGAATGCATTCATGACAGAATCCAATGCCTGTCAAGAAGCTTTGGAATTCTGGAGTCCTTTGATTTCACACTAATTCTATTGCAAGTTAATCAAAATTACCTTCTTTTTCCTTGAGAGTATTTAAATAGGAGAGGAGATTTTCATTAGCTTGCACGCAGTACATTTCCCGAGTTTGAATGCCACCTCCACACAGTGCTGTCTGATTTCCTCGCCTCTTGTCTTGTTGACTAAGGAGAGGATCGACCCGGCATTCTGTCCACTCCGTAGTCCGCCAACCATACCTGGATCAAATTTAGTTAATTGAGTCTTTAGAAATCATGAAGCCATTCTACACATCATTAAGTTACACAAGCTGAAACACCTTAATAGCTTTATTCATTTTCTAGAAGGCCTGAGCCCCACAATTTCTTGGATGTAGAGATGCATTGTCTGATATTTTATGTGGGTGGAAACTTTTATTCTCTTATTTCACTTTTAATATTATCACTTCATAGAAAGGTCTTTTCTGTTCTATTCCTGAAACATACTGCACATATGAATACTTTATTTGAGGGAAGAAAAAGTTGATATACAGAGACACATAGCCTGTGTTCAGATAAGCTGACTTTCAACACTGTGACTCTTGGAATTTTAGAGCTAGATAACTTATATAAACCAAAGGGGGGAAGGGAAAAAAAAAAAAAAAAAAAAATCAAAGAAATGTCCATGCTGAGAAACATAAGAGCCAGAAGAGGAGAGGGAAAAAAATCACCACAACCCAACCACCCAAAAACAAACCCCAAAGCCTCTTGTTAATCTTTGATAAGAGAGACAGAAGTTTCTCCTGAACATCAAGGTTAAACTATAATTGTATTTTTTTATTATTACTTCAGAAAAACCTTCCAATAAGTTCATTTTTCACTGTGAATAGGAAGATGGCTCTGCAGTACTGAAGCATCCCTACTAGGTACTGATGAATGATGAGAAGATGTGGGCTTTCTAATCAGTGAATACACAGGAAAGAAGATCTGTGACTCCCTGTTAAAACTCCAATCAAGATTACAAACTGCAAGAAATGCCACACACTTCTCCACTCAAGAAGTTTTTTTAAGGCTAAATCAAGCAAATTGCTTCCCAATGTGGCTGAAGATGGGGAAAGATGACATTTCAACTCTTAAATTAAAAATATGTGCTACAGTCAAAGATGCTTAACATCAAATGACATTTCCCCAGACCCTTTTCCCAGTTTGATAAAGAAAAACACAGTTGCAACTTTTAACATTAACCTCTGTTAGCTGGTAGGGATTACAGAAATCTCTTGCATCATAAAGTGCTTGCTGTCACCCCTCCTAAATTTTAAACAGGGTTAATTTATTTAGTATCTCTGTTAGCCTCTCCCATTTTCTATTTGGAGCCCAGTCCTGTCTTTGTTGTGCTGAACTTGAGCATGGTTGTTAATCAAATGTTTATCACCTCTTTCCTATGTTAAGCATCTGTCTGCAAAGAGACAAGTACTTCAAAAAACAATGGTTCTCGTAGAAATGTTATGTAGGGAAAAGATCATTGGCAAATTATTACAATTGATTTATTACGGTCTTGACTTTGCCTGCATATGCACAAACATCCCCTTTTAAAAGTTAACACTAATAAAAAATATGTATTTTTGGTTTTCCTGCATTTAGAGAAGGAAGTGATTTCACTATAATAGCAGCTATTTGCACACTTTAGGCTTTTAAGAAGAGCACTGAATAAGCAAAGTATATTGAAGCAAAAAATCAAAACCATTACTTCTTTAATAATGATTTGGTTAATATTCCATTACCAGCCCGGCATGCTTATTTGAAATTCTTCATTTTAGTATAGGGAGAACTGAAATGAACCAACTTACGTAATGCACGGTGCCACACCATCTCCTTGAGAAACACACTGCTCTGTTTCTTCTAATTGTGGGCATTCGCTTTCACTGCCAATAGGGAGCTGCTTAATGGTCCGTGTTCTTGTACGATTCCCTTTAGGGGTTGTCATGTCAAAGCAGGTTTTGGAGCAGGGGGTCCATTCTGACCACTCTGTCACCTGGCACTCCTTCGTGATCACACAGGACTGGAACGTAATGGGTAACTTGTCTTGTTTGCAGAAGCTGCAATAAGAGAGCATTACAACCTTCAGCACACGTTCACACTCAGTCATTAACTTCTACAGAAAAGTGCAGTCCATTGCAACACGCAAAGACAGTAAATATTTGTAAAGCTATTAAGTTCCAGTTCACATGTATTTGATCCCAAAAGATGAGGCAAAAGGGCTTTTGTTTAAACTGACTCAAACCAGATACATATAATTTGCTATAGTTAGAAGTGTTCGATATTGACATATCTGTGATCAAAACTAAAATATAAATCTTCGTACACATATAGAAGTAAAAGAAGCAAAGAAATCAATTTTCCACAGGTTTTTTTTCAGTTTTAGGTATACTAGATTATTTTTTCTAGAATGAAAAGGAAGTGAAGAATCAATAACAGAGATGTCTACACAGTATTTTTGAAGAGAACCAAGTGCTCAATGTCTTCTTCAGCTGATTTGCAGACTTTAAATTGTTTAAAAATGCAATGTCAAATATATTGAATACTTGGTCACTAATTATTTGCTTTCTTAACAGCTGGTATGTTTCTACAGAGATAGCTCATGATCTAAAAGGGGAATGATCTCTCCCTTAAAATAGAGCCTTCCCTGCTAAAGTGAAACCATAACCTTAATTTCCTTTTCCTCATGAAGGCCATAATTTCATTTCCATCCTACATCTGATTGCTTCATTTGTACATTACATAGGTTGTCAGCAAGATTTTCTTCCTCTAAATGCCTCTGCATTTTTAAACGCTATGTTCTAATGAGAAACTAACTTACTTCTACTTTAAAACTTGAGTCACAATAGGAAAATGGGCAATAAAGAAGCTAAAATTACAATTAAAGCAATCGTAACTTTAATTCCTTATTATAATTACAACATAAATATATTTATCATGTCTGTTTTGGAATAAAATTCTGGTTTCTGAAGCAGTTAAACAGGCAGGGAAAAGATTTATTGACACTGTAGATGGCACAATGAAACGTTCAGTACCAGTCCTATAAACAACTCAATAAAAGCTCCTTATTTTTTTTTTCTTTTAATAGAATAGAAAATAGTACAGAATAATGAAGATGTATAACAATTCTATTGCCATACAAGACTTTGGCATGACCATATATGCAACATTGTGTTGAACTACTATTAACAAAATTTTGTAATACTTGAAGTAGGGATACTTGGATGAGACTAACAGGAGATTTGAAAACATGATAAATGAAAGTACTTCTACATACAAGAGGCAAAGCAATTATACACCTTGGTAACAGAAGATTCTATCTGTGGCAAAAGACAGTATCAGCAGGTTCAGAAAGAGGCTGGATGAATTTGTGGACAATAGGTTTATATACCATCCCTATAACATTGACTTTGCAACTGCAGAAATACAAAGGGAATGGACTGCAAAAGGCAGGCAGGGCTCATGTGCTTGGTTTTTAAATAGCACCTCCCTTTACCACTGCTGGAGAAAACGGGCTGGAGACACTACTGGGCTTGGCAGACCATAGCGGATTACTCAATCGGGGATTTCTTATGTTCTTATTATGTGAAAGGTGGTGGTGAGGGGGAGAAACTAATAAATGATAGACACTGTTTATTCTGCTTGAGGATAGAACTACATCCTGCTTGTAGTGAAAGACACTCAAAGCTTTTAAGAAAATTTTTCTTTAATAATGAGCTTTTTTTCATTTTCATCTAGCCCCATCTGGCACAGGGCTATAGCACTGTCAAATTCAATATAACAGTTTCTGTACCTTTGACAAAACATATAGACTCTTTTATCCCACAAAGACACATATTTTAATGACTGGAGAAAAGATTTATTCCTTATGAATTCTAACATGGACAGTATTTGCAAATCCTTCTGGAAAACAGATGAATTTTCTTCAGCTCCTCCCAAATTCCTTTCTAACATGACTGCTGTGAGAGCACACAAAAACAACCTCTTCATTCATATTGTGACTGGGGCTGAGTTTAATTATAGGCACACATTCCTAGGGAACATGCACAAAATTACCACCACAAAGCAGCTTTGGTGTAGAGTGAAAAGATTAATTAATGATGTGTAATTCTCTATGGGCTTTTCAAAACTTCTTTACGAGAAGTGCTACATGAGAAAGACTAATATTAATTCTCAGAAGTTGTCTTACTACATAGATAGATAGATAGATAGATAGATAGATAGATAAACAAACAATCTTCCTTCAATGACGTTACCTTCAACCTGCCTGTATCCCCAAACACTCATGAACCCTAAAGTTGTCCCTGGCTCTGACAGTCTATGATTCCTACACAGCTTCATGCAGAGATTATTTCCTTCCCTGATAAGGGAACCCTCCACCGCAACATGAAGGATTCAAGTTCTTTAGAACGATTGATGTATTTCTCCTATATAAGACCTGGAGCTGAAGTTGAGCTCAAAACTAATGAACTTACCAGTTTATTAAAAAAAATATATTTTGACCTAGTTAATTTCAAAATGAATTTTTATCACAGATTTTCTGAACAAAGTGGAAAAAACTGACAAAATTGAGCCAGTGTACTGAGAAAAAACAAAACAAAACAAAAACAAAAAAACCCACACACTTTCACATAAGTGGAATTGGAAAAAAAAACACCTCAACAACAAACAAAACAACCACAATAAAAAAACAAACAAAAAAACCCCAACACTTTAACAGAAAGTTGTCAATAAACTCCACTCAAAAACTAAGGCCAGACCTGCAAATTCATTCACTTCCTTAAAGATTACTATAGGTTCCTGGCACTTTTCAGATTCCAAGTGCTATAGGCAAAAAGTTTTTTAAAACAGTTTAGACTTATATTTGTTCACAGGACTCAGCTGAAGAGTTATTTGGTCAGTGGCACAGATTCAGCAGGCTAGTACATTCTTGTTCATGGTCATTTTACTTTTTATTAAAAGCTGTTGTTGATATAGCTTATATAATTAGAATGGGCTTTTTTTTTTTTTCTTGTTTGTTATTATTTCCATATGTGGGTATGAAAAGGACCCAAATAGAATTGTACCATGTTACTAGCCCCATTATTTATTTGTGATATTTGATAGAAGAAAAGTAATAGAATTAAAGTATGCCTCACTTCAAATATTTACTTACAAATTTAATAAATTTTAAATGAGATATAAAACAATCAAATTATTAGGTTCTTGTAATCAGAACATAAATATTACAAAGGAGATAAACAAGAGGCAAAGTGAGTTGTCCATTTGTTTTCTTGCTTGCTTATTACGAGCATGCAACACTTGCAGTATTACATAAATACTGACAAGTAACAGATATTGTTGTAAGTCACCAGCAAACAATCTCTTTACTGTTTAACATACTGTCATATTATTTTTGTGAGAGGGCAGAGGCAGTCACAACTAGCAAAAGAAGCGTCAGATAAGCAAATCAGCTGCTGTTTAAACACTTCGTTTTCTTTGAACAAGTTAGAGAAACTGTGACAGCTAATTGCAAATGACCATAATCAAGTGTTTTCCTTCGAGAAGACATACTGGATTGCAAGACTTGTAATTCTTTTTGATGCATTCTAGATCAAGAAGGGACTCAGTTAAAACTCTTCAGTTATGTAAATGAGGTGCTTCAGTATCTTTGGAGGTAATACGGTAGTTCCAGAACAAGTTAGAGATCACTTCCCTCACTACTGCCTTTCCCTGACACAAGTGCGTATATATCGATTACCTGCAACCAAACTAATCTACACTTAATTTCACATTGCGTCTCTACATATCCCTCTTGCCCAGGAAATTTAGGAACAATTAATTTGATGTTTCAAAGTCCCCTCTCATTTTTCAAAGATATTTTTTCTTCTTCTTTTGACACCTTCAAAATATTTGGAAAAGTTTTTCAAACTTTATCTTACCAAGAGAAACAGATGTTCCTCATAGCTTTCAGTGTAAATGACTATCTATAGACAGACATTCATAATTAAACATACTAATCCTGTATTGTATAGAAATGCTAACTCTGAAGGTCATTTACACGCCATTTAAAAAGTTCAACATATGTAGTAACAGTAGCTGAGGAGGTTGATCATATGTCTTTTAAGTGTTTGATCTTGGGAAACAGATTGATTCTTCATCAAGACCAGGGATTGTCTTTGCTACACAAAATAGTGCCTTCTGAGTTTGGAACCAAATGTTACAGATTTGGTCTCCACAAATAATTTAAAGCAAAGCTTAATTTCATGAAGATAGCTCTGCACTTTCTGATTGATTTATGTCTAATTTAGTTAAACAAAGTTAAATGAATCTTCTCACAGGAGAAAAAGCAAATGGGCAGGTAACACATCAGAACATAAAAATGGATAATTAACATTCATTTCATGATGCCACCCAAACCACTAGAATGTTTTGTGTATCTAAGCATACACTATATGCAAAGTTAGCCATTCAGAAAGCACATGGAGATCACAAATAAGTCCTCACTATCAACCCATACAATTTTGTCCAGATAATTTCTGGGTAAGCTCAAAGAAAAGTACATTAGTTGCATTAAAATGCTGTTAAAAATCAACAGAGCAGACTAGATACAAGAAGACGTAGCATAGGGGCAACATGTAAAGTCTGCAGGAACTTGCTCTCAATTTAGTGAGCACATTCAAAGACAGCATCCTAAGTGCCTGTCTTTTGGCAGGGAAGAGGGTATTATACAATTTGAAGTAAGGCTGGGATTTGAGAAAGTATCATTTCAGAAAAAAGACAGACCTAGTGGTGAATTGAATCACTAAGGTACATAAGCATGTAGATGACATCATAGTGAAATAAGAAGGCAAACCCAAACAAAACAAAACATCACAGGGGATGAATAAGCCCTGTTGCTATTAAGCCAACATCAAACCTATTCCTGACCTCAAAGACTTAGATCAGGTAAATGAATTTTTAAAAAAGGCATTCATGGTTCAAAGGGCAAAATACAGAACATATTGCTGCTCAACCTCTTTTGGAGATGTATGGTCAGAAATTTGTGTCTGCTCACGTTCTGTAGCTTTATTTTTGCTCTTACAGCAATAAATAAAAACTAAGTATTGCTTTGGATAGGAAGGTTCCCCCTGGGGATTTCAAAGTAATTTATGAGATAATTAAGGCTAAAGACACATAAATAATGAAGCTTGAGGCATAAGCCTGGAGCAAATTGCACCACAGTACCTATGTACAAATGAGCAAGTTGTGTAGTTGAAAGATATCTTTGGAAGATAAGCTTTTAAATATGTGAATAAAATCAGATTAGTCAAGTGGTAAAACAATTCTTTCTGAGGTATCATAAGTTTCTATTACAGGGTGAATTGTGGTCTTACAATTTTTAAAAATCAGGACAACTGTATTTTATATGGCAATGATCTCTTTGAGTGTCTGTAATATCAGTCTCAAAAATAATCTTTTGAATTGTATAGAAAATTAATAGAAGACACCACTTGAGTTTCCTTCTCTATAATCTCAACTGGGATTTTTTTTTTTTTCCCCAAATAGCTAAAGGCAATCATGCTACATACATAAAGCCAAATGCACGGTCTCTTCTCCCAGGCAGTCAGCAATAGGACAAGGGGGCATGGGCTTAAACTCTGCCAGGGGAAATTTAGGCTGGATATTAGGAATAAATTCTTTACAGAGAGAGTGGTCAGGCATTGGAATGGCCTGCCCAGGGAGGTGGTGGACTCGCCATCCCTGGAGGTTTTTAAAGTGAGGTTGGACATGGCACTTAGTGCCATGATCTAGTAAACAGACTAGAGTTGGACCAAGGGTTGGACTCGATGATCTCTGAGGTCTTTTCCAACCCAGTCGATTCTGTGATTCTGTAATACATGACCACGCAACTGATCTATAAATTTATGCAGATTGAATAAGAAAAATAAATAGGTTTTAATAAAGTTATTCTATGAGCTCTACACAATTTACTGTACAACTGAGAGATTTTCTACTTTTGCTGGTGTTTCCTCCATATCATTTTCCTCCATATCATATCATGCAATGTGATACTTGCCTTGTGAGTAGCAAATGGAGGGCAAAAATGGAAAGACAGTAAGTATTCAGTCACACACCACACCCCCTTCAGTTTTCCAGAAAACTGTTATTTAAAGACTTCCTGAACTCAAGTTGCGTCCTTGCACTGACGAGTCCTTTACAGTTTTCCTCTGTGAATGAGTGTAAACACTTTCTAAACCCAAATAAGATCCTGGGATCTACATCATTTTGGAAACAATGAGTTACACACCTTTTTTACTCACCAGTAACTGTTGATAGCTATTTTTCCTTTAAAATTGCTCTGTTAATTTCTTTTTCTGACTTTAGGACTTGCATAACCATTCTCTATTCACTTCCTTTGTGGCATTTGAGAGCTTAGAGACTTCTGTAAGCTCTCTCTTCAACTGTCTCTTTGTTAGGTCCAATAGCTCTCTTTCGCTTAGTCTCATTTTATTTTAACACTGTTACATCCTACAATCACAGATCATTTCTACTGCATGTGCACCTGGATTTAAGGGCTGTTCAAGATTCATTCTGATGACATACCAAAGATCTCTGCACATCTGGACAATCTCTAACTTAATGGAAATATGAGGCCACATATTCAACATATTGAGGAAACATAATTCTGAAGATCAGTTTAGTGCTTTTCCCAATACAGCTGGTCTTTGTGTTCAAATGTAACTGAGCTCCAATGTGGGGTTTGCAATTTAAATATAAAATAGTACAGTAGAGAACATGTCCTTTACAATAAATTCTATTCATTCACCCAGTGCTGATATTTAAGAAGAACTACTAGTTACTGGTTTCATCTATAATATAAAGTAATAAAGCCCAATTGTCAAGGCTAATGCAAGCCAAATAGTCTCTTCAATAACTTTCATCTGCACTATTTTGCCATATTTTCCCTATTCCTTCACCATTATCAACATTCAGCTTTGGTTTTCTTTAATGAAATTTTCACAGCTATTCTTCCTTATTTGCATTCACTGTGTATGTTCTCCTGCAATTCTGATATATTTATTTTTTCTCCTAGTTGATTTCCAATTTGATTACATACAGAGACTTCCATTGTTCTGAAATGAATAGCATTGCTGCGGTTCAGGAGGAAGACTGATGCCAATACAAACTTTTGACACTCACAGGAAACAAAAGCCATGGCTTAGAACTGGACTGAAAAGGATTTAAGCAGAATTTAACTGTAAAATGAAAACTGTCATCTTTCAAGTCTGGATCAGTATTTGATGTGGTAGTGGATTATGCCCATAGGTCCTTCGGTCCTGTGGCTCTGAAGTTCCCTACGGGTTCAACTGTACATCTTCCCAGGCTGCTCCAGCCCTGGCACAGCCAACCTATCCTCAGACCTGGTATGGAAAGCAGACACTCCCATATCTTATGATCCTCAGGAGAGCTCAGCACAGCAGATGTCATCAAGAGAAACCCAAAAGGCATCTATATTGTCAGACACCACACAAAAAACCTAGGGAGATAGGGTATTCTTGTTGCCTCTCTCATGCTATATAATATCACAGTGATTAGATATCACATGCCCTTGGTGATCAGGAAGGGCCTGGGGTCAGCACCCCCTCTGTCAGTTGCTTTGGGGAAGGAACTTTATCATTGTTTTTGAAAAAGGCTACTGCACTTTTAGCAAAGAATACAAGCTCTTCTTGTATACTAAAGCAAAACACCAAAAAAACATGGTTATGTTTTGAATACTGAGGACTGATTGAATGAATTAAAAACTCCAGTGGAGTGAAGACGACATAACCAAAAACTAGGCTAACTGCCTGGAAGAAACTCATACTGAGTATAATATGAGGAGGTTCAGCAGTTCAGCAGAAAAAGACCCCTGCTTCTGAAAGTTTCAGATCAAAGCGCAATCAACACGCTGAAGAAATCCAGAAACATCTGACAGATTTTAAAGTGGCTTCATCTAAATACTAAAGAAAAAAAAAACAAAGACTATCTGGCAGATAAAAGAAAACACAGAGGGTTCTCTCAAGGCAGAATAATTTAAACATTTTCTGGCCCTGCACGTCCTGCACACCATCAGGCATCTCCCACAACCAGCTGTATAATCGGGAACCATGATGGTCTTTCTTGAATTCTTGCTTATCTCATGAGACATTATGTCATTTAATACCATTAGCAAAATGGTTTTCAATCTTTCCCACCAGCCGCAAGACGAAAACTATTGACATACAAGCCCATTTGATCAAAAAAACTTATCTGCAGAAAGACTTGGAACAGTGACAAATTGCTTAGAGAACACCAAAACCAGATGTTAGTTTAGCACTTGTAAACCAAACCACAGGCACACAAAAGCAGTGTTGTAAAGGCTGCATTATTGACTGAAGGGACATCTAGAGCTAGAAGCAGCTTTCAGCAAAAAAATCAGAAAGCAAATTTGTGATTCAAAATACAACATTTTTAAAACCTCACCAAAACAAACCACTAGGCTGAATGGACAATCAGTGTCCTTGCAAGACACCCTTCAGGCACAAATGGACATTGATCCACCTCTCAAAGAATCCTTAAAACAATGAAGAAATTAAAGGAGATTGGAATACAAGCATATTTTACTTTTCTTAGTAATCTCAGTAGATTTCTTAGACTTTGCTTAAATCTCAGTAGATTGCTAAAACAAATAAGAGACTGTAAAGAACACTTTTCAAAGACTGCATGTGCTTCTTATAACTGTAACCTCTTAGTGAAGGGGTAAAACATGTAGCACGTGAGACCTTATAGCAGCTTTCCAGTACTTAAAGGGGGCTTACAAGAAAGCTTGTAATAGGGTTTGTAGTGGGGCTTGTAGCTTGAGAGGGACTTGTAGTGATAGGACATGTAGTGATAGGACGAGGGATAATGGCTTTAAACTGAAAGAGAATAGATTTAGATTAGAGATAAGAAAGAAATTCTTCACCATGAGGTTGGTGAGGCACTGGAATAGGCTGCCCAGAGAAGTTGTAGATGCCCCATCCCTGGAAGTGTTCAAGGCCAGGCTGGATGGACATTTGAGCAACATGGTCTAGCGGAAAATGCCTCCACCCATGGATGATCTTTCCAACCCAAACCATTCAATGATTCTATGATTTAGATCCAGAGTTTTGGTAGCCCCCCAGAGTTATGTTAAAGACATAAAGTGTAATCTTTAAAATCTAGTCATCCTCAAGAGTTTCAGTTGATGGTTGGTACACACTTGTTTCTTTAAAGAAGTTAGTGAAAATACAGTGCCTGTGTTTTTTCCTAGTGGCAAATGTAACGAGTATCCCTCATGACATGGTTCTGATTCATTTTCTCTACAGTTGCACTGTAGTATTGGTCAGATTGTACATTGTTCTGAGAAGCTGTTAGTGCCTCACAGTATAATGGATTCTTATAAGCCCAGAAACAATGAGGTAACTTTTATTCATTTACAATTCAAGTACTGTCCACCTAAGTGCTTTTCACAAGACTACTTTCCCATGATCCTTTCACAAGTGTAATTAATTCTGCCAACAAAGATGTACAGCCAAACTAGTTTTGAAAAAAAACTCAAACCACTCAGGCTTTCTACATTACAGGGGAAAAGAAAACAGAGATTACAACTACTGTGTCAAGGAAAAATATATCGGCTAATATAGGCAAAGCAAGATGTTCTACTACACCCAAACAAGTGTCAACAACAGCTGCTGTCAGGCTATTGCAGATACCATGAGTGCCTGAGGAGACAAGAAAGCAGAAGGGTTTAGGAAGAGGTACTGTCTGTCACAGTCCAATGATACAGTGACATGTATGCATATTACATGCTATAGATAATTTTAAAATGGGTAGAGGAGGTTATTTGGAAATAGTCTACCTAGATGACTTATTAGAGGGAGGTATTTCCCTTTGTCAGTGAGAATTTTTGTTACACAGCATTAATCAGCATTTACTTTGATGCTAACTGTTAGATACATGGAGTTATTGGCAAAGAAAATACAACACAATGACAAACTTTGTGAATAAAAATATGCAATATTGATGTTAAAATAAAAATATATATTACTAAAAATTATATTACTAATATTAGTTGTGTTTCATGTATTATTTTATATTTTTTCCCTGTATTGATGCTTAGCTTTGACAATATCACTGGTTTCACCTCAGAGTCCAACATCTGGAAAAAAGTGATCAATATTAGGAGGCAGGCTGGACATTTGATTTTCAGTGGGACCACTGAAAGTTGGGCAGTGAAGTATCCAACTCTGTTCTGGGGATCTACAAGTCAAGTAGGACTCCGTGACTTCCCATCTTGTGCAGTCCTCCACTCCTTGGGGACAGCATCTCCCAGGAAGACGCTCAGCTCACATTCTGAACCATAACTGTATAAAGCTCACTGAGGAAACAGGGATATACTCTATGTCCCAGATTGTGCTTAACCGTCACATAATAAAAAGAATAAAATATGTCTAAATAAATAATACATTCTAGTTTGTTCCTTATGGGTCTATTTACAGACTATGATATGAAATAAATATAAAGATGTCCAAAATTCAGAAAAAATATCGCTTGATTCAGACTAAGAGTTTTATATATTTAGGCATATTGAAGTCAATTACCTGTCTGACAATGATGCAGAAAAGATGCATAAAAGTATAGTGTAGGAGAACCTTGTTTAAAGATCTCAGGGCCTGATTTCATTTGCCACTGTGCATCTTAATCTCTTACTAAACTAAAGCTAGAAATTCAACATAACATTCAATCATAGAGTTCATTCCTTCATTTGTAGGATTTATAGCCACAATGATTATCAGAATATGTAATTTGACCCCCATTACATTACAAGCTATTATATTTTGCTAAGACCAATTACATGTATTTGAATAAAAAATGTATTCTAGAAAGGCATCCAATCTTGGTGCTTTACACAAAAATATATGAATGTCATATATCTAAATGACAGCACAACTGTTCATTATATGAAAAGAGTTAAAATATGTTGCGTAGAAAGAAATGGTTCATTGCTGTTGTTTCAATTATTCAGAGCAGTGTGTTCTTCTCCATCTTAAATCTAGATTTTGGCATGGTATGTCAAATGTATGGCAATACTGACAAGCCACTGTCAAAACAGCAGCCTCAGTGAGATGATGGAGCAGGTACTTAGAATAGAAAGGAACACCCAGTGAATAATATTATGCGTATCCACAGAAACTATTGTCTCAACCAAAATCACATTAAAAATCTACACAATGCTTCTGACTTTCAGATTCATGGAACTTCTAAAAGCACAGTGAAAAATGGTAGGAAAGCAATATATTTGCATTCTGTTTCTTTAATAATATTTTAAATTTTAATTAACCTAATGCGTCTAACAATTACCCTGCACTTTTTAGTTATCAGAAGGTATTTCTTCCAAGATTACTGTCTTCTTCCCTGTTCTCCGTTTGTTAATAGCATGTGTCTCAGTAATTCCAAGTTAATTTATTATATCAAGACTGCATATAGGTCAAGAACCAAATATGTGATAATTACAGGTCTTCTGTTACTGAACCACTTATGACTTCTAAACACTTAGAGTGTGGTGAGCTTGGAGGCTGTAGAGCTGCATTTCCAGTAACAGAAAAAACACAGGTACACACATGCACGCTTCCATCAGATCCTCCATGAACAAGCTCAATGTTGCTTGTGCTCCTTCATCCTGACAGTGTCCTCTCTGCATAGCTATTCCCTCTCCTTCCCACAGCCTGCATCCCTGAAGCTACTTCACCGTAGCCACTGTCACCCTCATACACATCACCTGTTCTGCCTTTTGCCTCATGGAGCAGCTCAGAGAAGTACAGAGAATCTTTTAAGGCTATTTCTAAGTAAGGAAAATATTATAGGCTCTAACAAACTGAGCCACTGTATTATGGGTCTGCATCTCTCTTCTATTTGCTCTCTGACAGCACATACCTCTGGGTGACTTGCCTGCTTCTCCAAATCAATAGCATAAAGAAAGCAATAGGCTTATGCTGTATTGTTCTTTATCCTCCTCCACATAAGTCTATAATTTAAAAGGAGAGTGAGAGTCCATAAAGTCGATGGAGGCATTTGTGGTATGATTTGGAAGGTAAGCACTTGGATTAGAAAGTTTCAGAACCTGGAAAGATGAACAAAGTTAAACTGAAAGTTAAACTGCCATCCTAAAGGAGCGGACTCTCTCCTTCTGTCAATACACCCTCAGGTATTAATTGTTCACTAGTCTAAATACTCAGCTGGCCATTCTCTAATTTCTCAGTCCCTGGGTATTCAGCTTAAGGCTTGTGGCCACTAGTGAATATAGTGGCTGTGCTTCAAGCAGATACAGGTCTGTGTGAAGTAAGCTAAAAAATCAGGCATTATATATCTCAAACTGGATGTCCAAAATTAGCAAGACAATTCAATAATTTTGGCCCTACTGTCATCTCTCATGTCTCAACTATAATATAATACTGGAATAAAGAAAAGCTTAAATTCTTGCAAACTGAATAGTTAGTAAAGTGCTGAAATGAGACCATTGTGAAAACTTCCAAGAGAGAGTTTAGTTCATTGTAAGTTGCGGATATAGTTTGCTAGATATTGTATGAATGTACAGACTCAGAGATGAGGATGAAAATTAATAATAACTACTTTCTGAGAAGGACATAGGTGAAACAAATGAAACATGATCATGCGATCAAATGCATAAAGGGGCTAAACCAATCTGTGCAGAAACTGGTCAGCATTTCTTAAATTTTGGATACTTTTCTTTCCCGCCCTAGATATATCTAAAATTTTACTGTTTCTTGAATATTCGGCTTCACAAACAGGTCTCTGGCAGAGAGGTGCTGCCAAGGGAACATTAACCAGTTCTGGGAACTGCAGCAAACATGCTGGTGAGGACAGTTTCCTACTCGATCTCCTTCATTTCTCCTCCCAGGCATGGGTGTTTTGGTCCCAGCTTAACCAAGATAAAGAGGCCATATTCAAATGCTGAAGAAAGAGAAAGGAAATAGTGCAGAAATTCCTGGGATATTTTGCTTTTAAATAGGCAGTTGTATCCTTGCAGAACTGCTTTAAATACAGCTTTAACTTGCAGACATTCAGGCTCAATGATTCTTAGGAGTTGCAGGATGTCCCCACATCTGCAAACCAGCTGCTACAGGGGAACCTGATCTGCGTTGTCAGTGAATTTCGAAATCTTTGCTGGAAACATACAGGCCAAGAAGATACTCTTATTCTGTTCCATTTTTTTACAGTTGTCTGTGCTCATAACCTGGTCTAGTCCTTCCAAATATCAAATTATTTCCCCAAAAAAAGAAAAAACAAAACAAAACAAAACAAAACAAGGAAACATTTTGGAGGACCAGTATTGTCCTCTATACTAACAGCAACACTGTCCATGTTTTGCCAGTTATCCAGAGCAGTTATTTTATAAGTCAACTTAAATTACTGAATTCTTCTCCAACAATTCTATTTTTAAAACATTTTCAGTACATCAGAATTTCAGACTAAGGGAAAGATAAAGCAAATATAGGCCATGTAACACATACGTTATTGCAGAATAAGCAATACAAAATCCAATATTTCATCCTTCACAGGACTCTATGTATTGTTCACTCGGCAATAAAGTGTATAAATTACACTTTGATTTTCTTGTTTCACTTCTCTTTACCATGGTGTGCTGGTGTGTCGGGAGAATTTGCCTTTTTGAAGTTTTGCTGACAGCGTCACAGAACCATTTTCTCTGGAGCACCCTTCTGAAACTTGTTTTTTGAAACCATTTTTATACTATACCAATTTTGCTACCTCTGCAAAAAATATTACTCGCCTGAGGGTTTTTCTTCTTCTTTCAGTCATGCTGCCAGGGGGCTGATTGTTTCTGATTGCTAAATTCAAAACCCCCTGAAAATGGACTGTTCAAGCTGAAGAGCATTTCACATGAGCACGGCAGGTTTTCCAGTCACCTTACTTGTCTATTTTATTTAGTAACACAGTTACTATGTGATGGAGATTGTAAAATCATTTGAGCTGGCTGCATTGACAACGTGGGCAGAAAAATAATTCTACTGCTTGAGATTCTGTAATGCCAATCATAGAATAAAGCATTTGATCACTTAATGAATTGTGCAGTGCAAATGAAACAAATGGATATATAGCTGGCATACATAGGTCTCTAAAAGCTAAGGTATCAGTGCCAGAATTTCTCACAAGTGATTTAAACAATTTTTCTTGTTTTCACTATACAACTGGAAAAAAAAGGATTCTATGTTAAACTTCATGGGAAGACTATTAGAAACCCTTTGTGCATATATAACATAAAACTATATCCATTAGACAGCAAAATATCCGCTGCATCACTTGGATCATTTTCTCCTGTGTGAAGAATCACTCCTACATTGTATTATCTATTATTTCAGTGCCTCAAGCAAGAGGGTTTCATCTATTTCCCTGCTACAGCCTGAAATGTGCATATATGGCATAATGTGCTGAGGTGTCTGAAATTAAGACAGTGTTACTAATTTGAGTAAATGTAAAGATGGTGAGTAAAGTATGCCACATTGACTTTCAGTTATGCTTTTTTAAACTTTCTCTTACCACTTATCAGAGCCTCAGCACATGAATGTTTCTCTCTCTTACCCCTTTCTTTTTAAATATGATAGTTCTGAATTATTTGCTTAACCTTACAAAAACCTGGGGACTTTCAAACAGAGTGGCTAGCTGCTATCTGCTAGCAACCAATATGTTTAATAAATTATTCCCTGTATTTAAAGGGTAATGATGTTCCTGGGCTAGGTACAGTGTGGAGTGCATGATATGAGGCTGGAAAACAAAAGGCTAAAGGCAACTTCTTCCTGTACCAGCACTGAGCCAGGGCTCCAGCCAACGCTTGGGACTGCCTGAGGAAACTGAATTTGAAATTCCTTTTTCAGGCATTCTTTCAAGCATGAGTCAAAATCCGAAAGAACTGTAGAAAACCAGAGCTAGAAGAGACTACGAAAAACTATGCAGTCAGCCCCTCTTCCCTAACCAAGAGTTACTCAAGGTGTGTCATTACTGACATATGCATTTCTAGCCTATTCTTATAAACTTTTGAAGATGGAGGCTACACATTCCCCATGCAATCTTTTCCAGAGTTTCACTATTCACAGTTCTGAGAAGTCTGACCTCAGCAATGCTGTGATTAGCCCATTATTGCTTCTCCTATACATGTAGAGAACAGTTCATTCCATTCCTCCTTGAGATGGGTTTTTACATACTGATACACACTTCACATCTTCACTTATCTGTCACTCCTTCCAACTAAACACCACAAATCTTTCAGTTTTTCCCTCAAACCAGGGACCTCTCATCATTTTCATGTTTTACTGCTTTCTCTTGAAAGGAAATATACTCAAAAAAACGTTTACTACACTTGAAAAGGTTGAAGTGATTACAAGTTCTGTGAAGGAATGTTTAACTGGCACAACAGAAATTCCAAAGTAAAATAGCCTGAAAAAAGTTCATAAACACTACCCTAGCAGCAATGGGTGTCAGCCTCATTCAGTAAGATATCTTAGTCATTTCACAGTTCAATTAAAATAGATTAATCACGTATTGAACTACAGGGAAGGAAATAGAAAGAATCACATCAAAGACAAAACCAGATAGACTAGACTGAACGAAGATTTTTGAGTTGGATAAAGACATTCTGGGGGACAGGAGGGAAAAAAAACATAAGGTAGTGAGAGAATGCCAGGTAAAACAAACAGAAGAAAACAGGGTTGCAGAAAAACACTCAGAAGCCTATGGAAAGAGTTATCAAAACATCTGTGACTGCCAAAACTCTTGAAAAGTAAAATAATAAGCCTTAAATGCCCAACATCACCTCTTCCTAACATGCAAGACTTGATAGAGAGCAAAAACCTCCCTGAGCCCACAGAAACAGTGCAGACATTTCACAAATACCTTCAGACTTTTGGAGGTAATCTATCTGGACAGACAGAGGCTAGGGAGTTAGCACAGTTTAATGATGCACATTCATGTGATACTTAGCATGATCATCAGGACAGTTTTCATGTTTCATGTCACAGAAACATCTTCAGCTTGATAGAGTATGTTTATTTTGGAAATATTGTGTGCCTCCTGTTGAGACTCAGGATTATCTAAAATAATACCACTGTACACTTACACATGCTTTAAACAGAGAAAAATAAAGATGTGCAAATTAATAAACAGTGATTACCTCAGAGCAGCAGTTTTCCCATTTCTGTGAGTACATGTGACCTGCCTGGTTTGGTACCCAATTTGTATGTCCCAATATTTGTTCTCCTGCCTATTCTGTCTGTTTCGGTTCCTCTTCTTCTTAATTAACTCACGAGCCTCGGGATCCCGAACTGCCTTTTCTCTGTCCTTTTCCTTGTCTTTGTTCTTCCCTCGTTTCCTTGCTTGCCTTACTTGTCTCGAATGGGGCACGGAGCACGCGCTCCAGGGTCCCACGCTGAGGCTATACAGGCTTTCTTCAGCAACGCATGGGCTAGACTGACAGACCTGAAACTCAGTCAGGTTAGGACAAGCAGACCCACCAAACTGCGGTGGAGCCACAACGTGCCGAGTTCGATGCTGAAGCCCATTGCCACAGGTCTTGGAGCACTCTGACCAGGGGGCGAATTCGGCCACGATGCAGTCCTGCCGGCATGGGATGAGGCACGCCTGCTCCTGGCGGGGCTTTGGCTCAAAGTACTCACAGATGACATCCTCAGCTGGCACCCCGTTGGACTTCTGGATACAGGTGATGTCCCTTGTCTGGATCCCTTCCTCTCCTCTGAGGCACTCCAGGGGCTTCTCGTGGCTGCGGGAGAGGACAGGCCGGCACTGGTTCCAGCTGCCAATCTGCCAGTCGTACAGCTCCTTGTGCCAGTCACAGACCCGGAAACAGCTCTGCTGGTTATCAGGCCGCTCCTGCTGCTTGCAGTTCGTGGGCAGCGTGGTCCAGCCTTCCACATGGGCGCACCACACCGCTCGCGTCTGGATGCCACCTGGACCGCATTCATCTCCCATGCATCTCCCCCACGGACCTGGAAAACAAGAGAAGATGCTAACACTGCAAACTTAATTGTTTTTCTGCCATGGTGCAAAACCAAGTTCACAGAACTCGGGGTTGCATTTCCTACATGTCTAAGAATCTAATTCTGGAGAAACTTGAACTTTGAAAACACAAATCAAGTATGGAATTATTCTCCATCTCCTATTTTTATGATTACAGATACATATCACTTTTTATGTTAGACAAATCGAATATTTAATTTCAAGAACATATACAGGAATTAATCACATTAGAGAACTAAGAACTGAGTAATCACAAAATCATCATGTAATTTTGACTAGCAAGATAGGAGTCAAAGTCCTCCCCTCCAAGGCATGAAGCTAATCTTTTCTCTCACCTGCATGAATACCCTTTCCTGGACTGTTTTGGTTTTTGCTTGTCATTTCTACTGAATCACTCTTCATCCCCTGATGCCAACTCATATTGCATTCTCTTCCTTCCATATTATGTTAAATAATGAGAACAACGACATATTACATTTTGAAAAATAGCGGTAATTTCAGGTAAGCCACTTCTACTCTTTCCTTTATTATAACTAAAGTAAAAATTAAAAACCAGTTAAGGAGTATTTGTTCCACACAATCTGTGAAATTATTATACGGAATAAGTTCCTGAAGACAGAGACATGCCAGCTGGTAACTCTCCAAAGAACAGAAATTATCACTTTTTTAAAATCCCTAAGGTCTACGGTAAATACTCAATATGTTGTTATAATTAGCATCAACAAAACCAGTAAAACCTGTATTCTTGAAAGCTCATATGGTTGCTTTTCCATTGTTAAAAACTATAATATTCACCTGGTTCAACTCAAAAAATCTGCAAATCAAAGAGTAAAAAAACCTGTATTTTTCAGGGTTTTTTTTAAGATGTCCCCTCATATATATCATGCCCTGACTTACTATGAAAGAGGAAAAGAACAAGCAGTTCAGAAAAAAAACTGTAACCATTTCCCAAAGAAAGGATGTCTAACTGCCCACAGTTGGTCACACAGAAGACAATTTATCCGACTATGCAGTGCTCATGTCCCATGAAGAAATTTGGAACAGGTCACACAATCCTCATTGTTCTGAATGACTCCAGTAACAAGACTATTTGCGTCAATAAAGCTGTGGGAGGTTCTGGGCTGAGCCTTTGTTATTTCCAAAGCAGGTTAACAGAATAATTCTTGTACCACAGTAGAGTAGGGTACAAATTATTTATAACACTTTATCATTGAATGACTGAAAGGAATATGAAGCCACATCTTATTATTGATTCCCACAAGCTTAAACTTTTCAGTGACTTCAATGTAATTTTCAGCTGTTCATCCAACATCAGCTTCAGTTAGCACCCTGGAAATGGGCTGATGACAGTCCATATACTTAGTCTCTGCTCCTCATTGCCTCTTTTTTAAGCAGACACTACAGCTGAATAGTTTGTTTATAGTTCTAAAATCCTAAGCATTAATACTTTATAGCAATGCCAGATGGCAGAGACCGATAGAGCCCATAGAAACTCAACAGCTTACTTTAACCCAATTGTCTTATTTGGCGGAAAGAAGAGGAATTACCATTTTGTTACTTTCTTTAGCTTTCAAAAATAAAAAATAAAAATAAGAGATGTATTTATAGCAATATGAACACAAACTTGCTACAACCAAGATTATTCTGAGAAATACCTTTACTTTGGAATTTTTGTCCTATATTGGACAATAATTTCTGTCATCCACATTAATCAATATTTCTACCAGTTAAGTTATCCACATTTTTTTTGTATCATCACAAGGCATTGTTGTTAACCTCAAATACTTGCTGAGGAATGTCGTTGCCATACATTCTTTATATGGACCTCAAAAAGAGAGAGAGAGGAAGCTCCTTTGCAATTCCATTTACAGGTACCTATTTCTCTCTACAAATTATAACAAGATACTTCGAAATTAAGTGGCCCCAAACAAATTGCAAGCAACAAGGCCAGGCATGGTTCTCATTTGAAAATAACCACAAAAAAAGCAGAAAATAAATGTTTCTGAACTGAGTAAAAAGGTTTTGTGACTTTGTCCAAATAACAAGAAATGCATCCCAAAGTAGCCCTAATACAGTGTCACTTTGATTTTGGTGTTTTTTTGTTGTTTTGTTTGGTCGTTTTGTTGTTTGTTGGGGGGTTTGTGTGTGGTTTTTTGTTTGGTTTGGTTTTGTGGTTTTTTGTATTTTCTTTGTTGTTGTTTGTTTGTTTGTTTCTCATTGCCACAGACTGAAGAGAAAGCACTCAGTACATGCTTACATTTGTTTGCCTGCTGGTCAAGACCTAACTGAAGATACATGATCAAAAAAACATGAAGGCAGAGGCTTTAAATGATCCTGAGAAGTATGAGAAAACCATGTACAAGTCACCTGAAACATATGTTTTACATTATATCATGACTATGGACAGCACATTTATCAAAACATTTGTAAATGTGAAATTTTAGGGTAAAATTAATCTCACGGAAACTAGTGTAGTATAGATATGCAACTTTGCTGTGAAAGAAATCAGCAGAACACAGTATAAAGAGTCTCACCCACCACTATCACTTAAAGGCTACAAGAGCTGTGGGGTGGCTGCACTTTCACAAATCCTAAGCTGATGTTAAGCACTAGTAACAACAAAAGTCTTTAGGAAAGCTGTTGAGCCTAGTCAAGGCCCCATACGATGTTTTAATTTGCTCTTTATGAATATTCTTTAGGTTCTCTCTGTCCCACTGAAGCAGTCTTCACACAGACACTCTGATCTCCCTGCTGTGCACTGATCCAGTTACGCCTGGGCAATGGGATGTATGTGAGCTCAGACCATTTCAGACTGAGGGAAAGAAGCTGCTGCTGTGAATGCAAAGTAGTTTTTCTTAGAATTTGGTTTGAAACATATATAGATGAATGAGACATAGTTTACCTGTAGAGTAAGCTCTGCATGTCTCATGAAAATACCATAATTTATCCGCTCTGTCTTTAATCAGCGTTTTACAAATGGCAGTTAAAGGAATAAATAAAGAAGCAAGCTTCTTTTTCTGTTGTTGGGAGTTGTTACTGAAGTCTTAGTGAGTTTAAAATGTCATTTGTAATTCTTTGTCTTCTAAAGAGATTACTGTGAAATACAATATTAAGATTCCCTCTAAGCTTCTGGAGGATTAACATTTATTTTTTTTTAGGGAGCAGGAAAGTAAGTGAATTAACCATCACTGCAAGTTTATTCTGAAATTTCAGGAAGTTATTACAATTGAGGCAAAAAAATCAAGACAAAGCTCCCACTAAACCACTGATAGCTCTGCAGCTAAGAACAAAGTAAGCAATTACAGTATTTAATCTTATATATTAATTATCACTATTTGAAAAAGAAAAAAACTAATTTTAAACTTTGACTCAGGGCAGATAATTCTATCTGAAAATACCTTGAGCACTTCTCCACATAGAAATACAAAAACAAAAAAAAAGACAAAACAAGGCCTCAACTATCCCCAAACCTAAAACTAAAAATGTCTTAAAACACTGAGCAAGACATTAGTCCAATTTTTAACAATTGAGGATTACACTACTGATTTCATCTGAATTTTGCTTTACTTTCAGTAAGAAATGGTTTTGACCCATTTTGTGTTACTGGTTTGGTGCCTGTAAGTAGTATTAACAGTTTAATGCCAGAGAGAGACTCAGACTGCACAAGACAATGAGCAGCTTAGTTTCCAGTATTTTGAGAGGATTTTATTTAAAGAGACTATTGAGGAAGTGATTAGCAGAAATCTACTTTTCCTAAGTTCAGAAACAAGCTAACCTTATCCATATTGGAGACCTCAAATTTCTTTTTATTATGAGGAGGTTGTGATGAGGGCCAAGAAGGTTAACTGGGTGATACAGACTGAGAATCAGAATGACAGCAGTATTACAAGATACAGTTCAAGTCTAAGCAGTAAATCTCGAGAGAGGTCAAAAAGACACAGATCAAGAAGTCTTTGAAGGACTCGGCAGATGACAGTGAATGCAAACTGCAGCCCCTGATAGTGCAGCCGGTCAAGGAGCAGGATGAACAGCAGACTACCAAGAATATAACAGCATCATAGCTGCCACCAAAATCACTGCAGATCCACTAAATTAAAATATGATAAGCATGTCTATAACTTGGTACAGTGTACCTATATTTGTTTTATACAATTATGGCAGCAAAGAAAAAAAACAACTGCTGATGCAACAAAGTATTTTTATAGCAGGCAGTAGCTAATTGTGGAAGTCTAAACAGGAAACTGAGTCTCACTGATAGAGGCATATTGCCTGTTACACTGGCAAGAAGTAACACAGGAAAATGTAATAATTCTAGATAAATTATTGATAGCTTTCTTTTTTTTCCCAACTGCATACAGAATCTGAGATGCTGCCAACACTACAAGCTGGAAAGACAGTTTCTGTAATTTATACTGTTGGGAGTGCCAAGACAGTAGAAGATCATTGATAGACAAAACCTTTATTTTTGCCTCTTTCTCACCCGTGGCGGGACTCCCTGGGTGCTATATGATTTGCTGCTTGCTCTGTTTGCCAGCAAACTCTCCCCTCCAGGAGTGCTATGGATCACCTTGACTGCCGTTTCTGTTTAATGCTTTTGTCTTTCTCAGCTCCTCTTTCAGAGGTTGAAAAGAACAAGCAAGGCAGTGTCTGCATCAAAGAAAATTGTTCAGGATATGTAAGATAGATAAAAAAGGAAAGGAGTCGCTACATAATAAAACATAACACCTGTGATTCAGAGGAAGATAATGGAGAATCATATATGCCTACAAATGATTTGACTCCTGGGTCAAATGTTTTATTTCCTGATAGTATAAGGGAAAGTGACTAAGCCACGTGGTAGTTCAAATAATTTCAGAATCTGAAAAACAAGTTCTTAACATTTCTCATATTAAAAAGGAAATATAAAAATTAACATTAAAAACCAGTGATGTAGATTAATCTAATCTACAAAATTCACATTGTTTCTCGAACTTCCCAGGGCACACTTTCAAATAATGGGAGAAAGATAAAGGTGAACTTGAAAGTATATAAAAATCAGCCACTTAGAAATCTTTCTAGCTGAGCACAAAATTATTAAGGCAGTTCATAAGTGTGGGCTCTTTTATTTTTTCCCCTATTAGTACCCCTTGGGAAAATACACTCACACATGTTTCTGATATTATCAATGGTGCAGTAATTAACATTATCCATCTGGTTTTGAATTTTTCATAAAATAATGAACGTAACACACATGAATCAAACCCAAGAGTAACCATACCAGCTTAAATTTTGACATCAACATCACAAAAATCATAACATTTATTTTATGTTTCCCTAACTAAACAATTTCATTCTAGAACCTTACAAATTACTGAAACAAAATTTTCCTTTTTTTTTACTCCGGCAAGTACTTCTTTTGTATAGTAGAAAACTGGTCTATCTTAAACAAGGTTGTGTGCTTCTTAACAACAACAAAAAAAAGAATTTAACATGCTTTCCCAGTGTTGATGCAGTGGCCTCCTCTGCCATAATTCATGGTAGCTTTAACACCATGTTTGACTTGGTAGAGGGACTTTTTGTCTGCTTTGTGCTTTTTCTGCCTTAACATTGTGACAATTTTAATAATGATTTTTATTTTTTTTTTCAATCTGTTGTAAACGTGGAGAGGGTAAAAGGCATCTATTTCTGTAATACAAGAAAACACATAAAGAAACAAAATGGTCTCAAAAATTTTCTCATTTATTTACTATAATGCTAATTCATCCCTCATACAGTCAGGCCTGAAAACCTAGTTTAAAAAAAAAAAAAAAGAAAAAAACAAAGAGAGAGAGAGAGAACCCAACCACCTCCTTATACTTGTCACTGTTTAATATTTATTTTGTTGCTCTGCCTGTGCAGATTCAATTTTTTAAATAAACTGCACCAGGCCTCACACTTTTCATGCCACCTTTATTCTAAAAGTAATTTGAATGTACAGCAGCATAGCACCCTGAAAATCACTATCTACACCAAAGCTATTGAGAGCCTCCAGCTCACAGTAGCAGTGTAACATGATAATCAGAAGTATATGCTAGCACATACACAAACATGAAAGGCTGACAGCTCACAGTGCAGAACTGTCTTTGTGTTGTTGTCATAACCTGTAATGAAATCCTTTCCATTATGCTTATTAAGAACTTAAGCTAATTCTTAAAACAGATTTTAGAAAATTTTTCCTCCAAACCTTTTTTTTTTTTTAGCATAAGTTTCTCTAACTATTCATTTTTCATTTACATACTATACAGTAGCAGCCAAAATGAATATTGAATGAATACAGGAAAGGAATACTTAATTGAAGCAGCATGCTTTAAAGAGAAATAGAACTTCTATGTTCTACAAAGCAATCGCAATTGCTTTGAGCCTCTAATGATGTTGTAATAAATACTTCTGACACTGTAAGATACTGAATACCATTTCTTCTACTCCACAGCTTGTTTACATATAAAGCTGGTTCATGAACTTAGTTTCATTAGAGGTGGTGTTAAACCACACTAACTTATTCCTCAAACTCCTCTCCTTATGTTCTCTCTCTAGTCACACTACTGGCTGAAAAGCCAGATAATACTCTTATGACAAAATGATGAGTCCCACACATGGCAGACACTCTTGCAGGCTTTTTTAAGTTGGATCAAAGGCTTTATTAACCTTTGCTTGTACCTCTCTGACACATATCTGGGCTATTTTTTTCTGATTATTAACAGTCGAAAGCTGCTCTGTATCTCCTGTGTGAGACAGCTGTACTGAGTCACACCAAAGACCTACCTACCCCAGTATCCATCTCCTAGAGCAACACAGAACACAGGGTTGAAGAAGGTATAGAAAGAAGGTATAGATGGTGAGCATCTATGAAGCCTTCCCTGGTACCCTCCCAGCATCCCATCATTTCCAGTTCACACACCATAGTAGATGCGTTGGTATAACCCTTCTAATATAATAAATACTTATACATGGACATCAGATGAAGAACATTCATGTGTTCTTCAACTGCCTTCTAACAATCATCAGTTTTAGAAAGCACATTAGAAACTCCTAAATTTGCTGTTCTTTTTTTCCATGCAAGGCTACCAGAAACGCAATGACAGAAAATGCGTGGCATGAACATATTTTTTCTTATGCAGTTGGCAAGGAAAACAAACCAAAAGCCACTCCTATGAACAGCAGAGCATATCTGTGAAATCAATAGTTACTTCCAACTATTATACAGACTGCAATAATGAGTAAACATTAACAATTTACCATGAAAGTTCTATAACAATACAACAATAACATCACCACAAAGTATTCTTATTTGTGTCCCTGCAGATTTTTACAGCTCTGTCTGCATCAGAATCTGATTCTAAGGGATAGATTATCGAGAAAACCAGTTCAGGATGCACTGCCCATTAAAGAGGAGGATTTGATTTGTATAGATTGAGATGACGTTTCCCCTTGGTTTTGAACCAAGATTCACTGTTTTCTCCCTGTAGGCATTTTACATTCAATTTACTTACAAATCTCAAAGCAAATTTCACTGGAAATTGCTGTATTTTAACTGAAACACTGCTAAGAGAATATCTCACTTAACCTGATAATCTCATTGCTAGTACTATTCTCAGTTACTATAAACGGGAATGCAGATTTTTGCACTTATTCAACAAACTGAGGCTTGCACTTCACTTTTCATCAGAGTGAACCCCAATTAGGTCAAATGAAAACACACCACTAGCCCTTGTCATGACACTTGGGCATCAGCAAGTATTGCAGCATCAATTTCTTTATACTATTAGGAGAGTTTATTTTGGTGCAGAGTCTCATGTGATTGCATGGCAATCGGCCATATTGAACAGGTTACAGGGACTTTAAATCAGATCACTTTCACTTCTATCCTGAATAATTCTGCAATTCAGTTTGTTAAATTTATTTTCTTCAGTACATGCGGGCTGATATATTAAAAAGAGGAGGCAAAATATTTCTGTTTCAATTAGCATCAAGACCAAGTGAATGCTTTTCTTTTTCTGTCTCTGTCTCATTTTCTGTCCTTTTATTTCTTTCCCTTGCTCATCATAGGCTCCTGCTGTGCTGCTGATGGCCAGAAGTGCTAGTTGCGAGGCTGCCGCAACCACAGGGTCCATCCGTCAACACAGGCCATCATGCCTGTGCCAGCCCAGCAGTTTGTAATCCCAGTCTCTGCTTACATTAGCCAAGGGCAAACAAGTCAAAAACCTCCTGCGCTGAGATATGAAGAAATTTACTGCTATAGTTTTTCGGAGACGGGGTACAGCTTTTCAACTAGACTACTAGAACCAGATATCAGAAATTAAATGTAATATCTTTGCACACTGATTTTTTATGCAAGACATAATGTCAGATGACATAGCAGGATGTTGGTTTTATGAAAACACTACAATTTAGTTGCATGAAGTCAGAAACAGATTTAGGTTGTACTCTCAGCCCTACTGCCAGCCTGCAGAATGATCTACCTCAGGGGTGTCAAACTCATTTTCACTGGGGGCCACATCAGCCTCCCGGTTGCCTTCAAAGGGCCGAATATAAGTCCTAAAAATTATATTTGGCCCTTTGAAGGTAACCAGGAGGTTGATGTGGCCCCCAGTGAAAAATAGTTTGACTATCTACGTACACCATTCCTGTTTCCTTGCACTTCAGCTTCTTTCGTGTAAGGCAGGGACAATAATCCAAATTTTTAAAGCCCATTTAGATGTATTGATGGAAACCAGTGTGCAAGAAGTAAAAAGCAGTAGGAATACATGTCCTGCCATTTTGTCTCTGGAAGCACACAGCTTACTCAATATCTTTCCCTCGAGTTTCAGCCTAAATCCCATCTGCATTGAAAGGTATGTTTTAATAAAAAGGCAAGAAACCCAGACGATAAACTGCTGCTTTTTTTTTTTTTTTTTTTAATACTCTTAACATAAGTCTTATTCATAGAGTACATCATGCTTACTTCTCATCTGTGTCTTCCCTCTGCCTCATTGGTCACAAGAGAGCTAATATAGATATTCAAGGAACAAATAAGGAAGGTTTCTCATATCTCTGGATCCTTTACATTTGTTTTCTTATGTTGTTCTCATGGAACAAAATAGAATAGGAGATGTGAACTTAATTAATATCACTTAGGTAATGTTCTGGACCTGTCATACCTTGGGTTTTATTCTAATTCATTGGAGCAAAGAAAGTTTTATAAAATTGCATCTGCTAAGTACAGAACATTCCATAAAGGGTCAAATTTATATATTTTTAATTTACCTTTAAATATTTAATTATTTAAATTGTCTATGTGTTGGACTGAAATAATCCAGTCATAAATCCTTTGAAATGCACTAAGACTTTATGTCTTGCTGAGATACATTCTCCCAAGGATATCCTCTGTTCATTTATTATTCATTAGCATCTACAGTTTGCCAAATTCCTGTGAAACTAATTTTCAATATTCAAATGGCAACTTCCCCCTAAAATTGTGGTGTTTTCATTATACAGACATGGTACTAAAAACTATGGGAAGGAAAGACAACTAAGTCATGTGGATGTACCCAAAATATAGGTGCCACTGTGTATCAGAAGAGAATAGACGTATATTAGTTTTGAAGAAGACTTGTCAGGACCATATGAAACCTGTCACTGCAATGTATGCAAAAAAAATTAATGTCTTAATCTAACCATTCTATAAGAAACTGCTTTAATTCCAGACACAACTGAGATAAATAATTAATTTTAAAAGTGACTATTACTTCCATCTGGCAAATGTGTAATTGTATCAAAATAAGTGGGTTTGTCTATTTTTGTGATGTTGGAAATATATCTAATAAACCCTTCTGCGTAAATACGATTTTTTTAAAAAAAATTGTTTTAGAAATAAGTAATAAGTAATAACTTATATGAAATATTAATGTAGGCAGTCATTTCAGTATCTCAGACTATATCATAACTTTGGCGTTCAAACAGAACTCCCCGTAAATCACAGCAGGCACTTCTGCTTAAAAATACATGAACTTGATCCGGTATTATCACACAAATCTTTTACAAGAACTCAAGATGTCCTATTAAAAATGCAATGAATTGCTATTGCAAAAATTCAGAAATATAGAAGTATTTTAGGGAGGGCATCACAAGAATACTCTCGTATCAGAAATCTCAAGGAAATTTCTTAAAATTCCTGTCACCCATCAAAGAAACAGAGATAGGAACACAGTGACTGACCTCTGCCTTACTCTTCCATTCTAGCACAAACAGCACTTATATTCTTAGTCTTACATTTGATTTCTAAAGTTACTTCACAGAGGTGATTTCATAAGAAATAACAGCAGACTCTTTTAGCAGATGCTACTAGGAAATTACATCTCTTTTACTCTTCTATCTTGACAGAAGAATCCCTAAATAGTGGGTAAAACTTTTGCTGGTTTTGTTTTGGTTTTGCTTGGTTGTTTGGGGTTTTTTGGGTGTATGTGCTTTGGTTTTGTTTTGGTTTGATTTGGTTTTTTAATATCACCTTAGACCTTCTGTGTATTTGGAAGGATTACTATATTCTTACACTGGCAAACCTCCCAATAAAGAGAAAGTGCTAAAGGAAAAGTCATTAGAGAACTTCAAATGTGCAAAGCTACAAGGTTGAAGAAGGAACGTAGCACTGGGGCAAACTGCATGTTTCTCTCCAGAAAGGCGAACATGATAAATTATTTTTTATCTTTTCTATTAATTTGCTTGTTCTTTGGAAACACCTCCTAAAGTGTCAAAGTTCATTAGTGAGGAATGTCCTTGAATACTCCTCTAGAATTATTTTATGTCACTACTAGTTTCCTGTCCTCAAAGACAACAGATTTCCTTTCTATTCTCTTCTAAACAGGTCCTCATTCAGCCTTCAAGAGAACTAAGAGAACGGTAAACCTTTGATTTGTCAGACGTTGTGAAAGCCTCTAGAAAGGCAAAGATGACAGAAGATACATCATGTGTTACTAATCAGATATTTACTGAGCCAATTCTTTTAGTTTAAATTTTATTTAAAAAAACTCCCAACAACATATAGGTCTCACAGAACTGTTGTGTAGATTAAAACAAAAACCAATCTACCAAAAAAAAAAAAAAAAAAAAAAAAAAAAGACCTCAGCATAAAGTAAAACATGGTAAGAGAGCACGATGTCACTTGTAAATGCTATTAAAAAAAGTAAAGGGAGGAAGGAAATCAACCTTCAGTTTCCACTTTTTCAGAAAGCCAGCCACAATTCTAAAAGCATATCCAGTAAAGATAATAAACAGAGTAGCACTTCCTCTACTAAGTACACTTCTGTGAAAGGCATGCCATTGCTAATGTAAAAATTCAGGTTACTACAGGATATTTAAATAATCCATCGTATTTTACAAACAGTGATTTAAATCTAGTCTTGACTATCACCAAATTCTCATTGTCAGCAGAAACTTATGGATCATTTGATCAACCTCTGAGATAAAACTTGGCGATATTTAATTTTCCACAAAATATGACCAAAAAAAAGCAGTAGAATCTTTTCAGTGGTGCCCAGTGACAGGACCAGAGGCAATGGGCACAAACTGAAACACAGGAGGTTCCTTCTGAATGTCAGGGAGCACCTTTTACTTTGCGTGTTTGAGCACTGGTACAGGTTACCCAGAGAATACATGGAGTCTCCACCCTTGGAGATATTAGAAAGCTGTCTGAACATAATCCTGGGCAACTGGCTCTAGGTGACCCCGCTTGAGCTGGGGGATTGGACAAGGTCACTTCCAGTGGTCCCTTCCAACCTCCCCCATTCTGTGATTCTGTGAAATACACATATATCGATATCAAACACAAATATCACGAAGGAAGTATTTGTTATGTATTTTCCAGAATGTCAGTTTCCCAAACTTCACTTTTCCAAAGTTTAAAACATTATGTAAAGACTAAAAGACATCATGCAATCGTGAGTAGATACAACCAGAATGCAGAAAGAAAAGGTTATTTCTTAAGGTTTTGGGTTCATGAATTACAGAATTTAATATAAAGTCTGTACCTTTCTAGACATGGCTATTTAATTCCATGCCAGAGATTCTGTATCAAAATACTGACAGGAAGAAAAATTTGTTATGAAAACCATCTACAGAATTGTAAAATTAAACTACTAGATAATTCCCATACATTTAAAATCTATAATATGTATTATCACTTCATTAAATGTTAACTACACTAGAAATCAATTCCCAAACATTTTCACTATTATTAACTCCAGCTGAACAGAGAAACATGACAGATGCAAAATGGCAGAAAAGATTCAATGTTATACATCGAGAAGACTTTGTAATGCACTCTTTATGGATTACCAAATGCATTAAATCTCCTTGTTTAAGCCTCAATGAACAATGTGTACTTATATACATATTTTCATTTTCAAAAATCTTCCTTCCACTAATTCAAAATATTTGACAAATTTGAAGCTCATTTTCTACCCAGTGAAGCAATAGTCCATGTGCAAGTTTGATCTAAAGGAGGAAATAAGTATTGGGAGAGATCTTTGTAGTTGAATGTGGGCATGATTAATTACATCAGTCATACTAGTAGAAATTTTAGGACATTGTGTGAGTACTTATGAAGAAGCCACTGCAGCTGGAATTAGGAAAAAATGTATTTTAAAAGAAGTGTCTATAGAGCCCAGTTCATCAAAACTGCTGAAATTATGCTGTGATGTCAGGTCAATCAAATGCCTAGGTAGCTGAACATTTTCCTTAGCTGCACATTTTTCAATTGTGCTAATGATTGATTAGACCTGAATTCTTGGGTGTAGCTTTACAGCAGAACTTCCAGAAAGACAAATCCAAGAGCACCTCTTTGTGTTATAATAATATTCAGTTAACAGCTACTCCAGAAAGCAACTGCACCTGAGTGGAGATCTACTGTTGCATAGCCCAAGAAGGCTCATCAAACTAAAAACCAAATCTTATCCTTTTAAAAGACTGAGCTAACATTATCCTGCTTTAGCACAGCTCCTTTGCCAACATCACTTCAAAATGTGATTCTCTATTTTAATTCACCTTCAGGTAAGAAGGATAACTCATTGGCAAGGAAATTTTAACAGGTCAGATATTTCAAAATCGATAGCAAACTGGGTTGGAGATATCTTTCAGACGAGATGACTTCAATTAAAACAGCCCTCACCAGAGATAAAGAGTAGAGGATGAAGGTTAGTTTTGGACAAAGAAACACTCGCCCCCTTGCCAAATAGGTGATGCAAAGATACTTATCAGCCTGAATTACACTGAAAAATCTTCAAAAGGCTCTGAAAAACAGAAAGGTCGTTTTATTTCAAGGAGACTCCTAGTAAAGGGATAAAAGTGAATGAAAAGTCTTTCCTAATCATTTTTACAACTCATTAACGTTAAAATGTTTGCTGGGCTCAGTAGGAAAGGAAGAAAAAAAACCCTTGTTATTTCAGTCTCAGAGGACATTCACAGTGATCTTCAGGCCACTGTGATTTTTTTTCCAAAGAACATCTAAGAGATAATTACCCACCAGGCTACATTAGCAGCCATAAAATCTCTCTCATCCTCTTCAGATGCACTATGGAAGAACAAATTTTGTCCAAGCAAGGATACACATGCATTTGGCCTAAGTCTCCCCAATAATGTAAGATTTGACTCAATTCCAATTTTAATGGAGAACTGGAGAAGCTCTTGCTCCCTCTTAAAATATAAAGTTCATGGTTGGGTAAAAACAACCTCCCTCATATAGAAGCATAACAAAGTAATTATAAATCAAATGCAGGAGCCTAAATTTGTCTTATATACTTTGACCTCATTACTGAATCCTCAAAACCACTGCCTTTTTTTTTCTTTTTTCCTTATGATAATACTACTTAAGATGCTTATTTTACTTGCAGTAAAAAATATTCACAGTCATATGGAGAACAGACACACTAAGAAGGGCACAGTTATTTTTTCAACAGCAGGTTAATGTAAACAAGGGAAAGCTCAACCCAGTGTGGCACCATTGAAAGGAACAAAAGTCAGCTGGGTAGCAAATAAAATAAAATTTACTTCCAGATACATGCATTTCCTTATTATATGCAAATCACTGCAGTCTACTTAATTAATAAGCTCTGCATTTTTCCTTCTAGTTCTGATTTTGAAAGGCAATAAAGGCACTCCAGAGTAGGATGTTATAGTAGTAAGAAACCTGACTTCATGCCAGTTGATCAGCAGTTCCTAGAATAGCGCAAGATCACATAAATCTTATCAGAGCTGGCTATTATAAAACAGACAAAGGAACTCAAACTAGAAATGAAACTTTTCTTCTTTTTCAACCATTCAAACAAATCACCAAGAAGATAGCATTCTATCCATAGAAGTCTTGAGATTGAAACTAGATGCTTTTCTGGAAGATGCACTCTACTACTCTTATTCATTTTATTGATCTAAGGACCAACCACATCTGACCTTACTGCTTTAGACATTGTGCAGCTTCAGAGAAGCGAGTGTCCAAGTGCTACCTCACAGAGTTCACAAGCTGGATCAGGCTCAGGAGAGACATGTAAAATGCACATGCAGAATAAACAATACGATGCCTGCAAACCTGCTAATTGGATTAATTTTTTGATTTATTGCTTGCTTTGCTGGGTTTTCCCGGGAAGGTTTATGTCACAGTATCACAGTATCACAGTATCACAGTATGTTCTGGATTGGAAGGGACCTCAAAAGATCATCTAGTCCAATCCCCCTGCTGGAGCAGGAACGCCTAAGTGAGGTTGCACAGGAACATGTCCAGGTGGGTCTTGAATGTCTCCAGAGAAGGAGACTCCACAACCCCCCTGGGCAGCCTGTTCCAGTGCTCTGTCACCCTTACTGAGAAGAAGTTTTTTCTCAAATTTAAGTGGAACCTCTTGTGTTCCAGCTTGATCCCATTGCCCCTTGTCCTATCATTGTTTGCCAACGAGAAGAGCCTAGCTCCATCCTCATGGCACTCACCTTTTATATATTTATAAACATTAATAAGGTCACCCCTCAGTCTCCTCTTCTCCAAACTAAAGAGACCCAGCTCCCTCAGCCTTTCCTCATAAGGGAGATGCTCCACTCCCTTAATCATCTTGGTTGCCCTACGCTGGACCCTCTCCAGCAGTTCCTTGTCCTTCTTGAACTGAGGGGCCCAGAACTGGACACAATATTCCAGATGGGGTCTCACCAGGGCAGAGTAGAGGGGAAGGAGGACCTCTCTCGATCTACTAACCACCCCCCTTCTAATACATCCCAGGATGCCATTGGCCTTCCTGGCCACAAGGGCACAGTGCTGGCTCATGGTCATCCTGTTGTCCACCAGGATCCCCAGGTCCCTTTCCCCTACACTGCTCTCTAATATGTAATTTCCCAACCGATACTGGAACCTGGGGTTGTTCCTGCCCAGATGCAGGACTCTACACTTTTCCTTGTTAAATTTCATTAGGTTATTCCCCGCCCAACTCTCCAGCCTGTCTAGGTCTCGCTGGATGGCAGCACAGCCTTCTGGCGTGTCAGCCACTCCTCCCAGCTTAGTGTCATCAGCAAACTTGCTGATAGTACACTCTATTCCCTCGTCTAAGTCGTTAATGAATATATTGAATAATACTGGCCCCAGTACTGACCCCTGAGGTACTCCACTAGATACTGGTCTCCAACTAGACTCCGCACCATTGACTACCACTCTCTGGCTTCTCTCCTTAAGCCAGTTTGTAACCTACCTCACTACTCTATTGTCTAGACCACACCTCTGCAACTTAGCAACTAGGATGCTGTGGGAGACTGTGTCAAAGGCTTTACTGAAGTCAAGGTAGACCACATCCACGGCTCTGCCATCATCCATCCACCTTGTAACATTCTCATAAAAGGCTATGAGGTTGGTCAAGCATGACTTACCCTTGGTAAAGCCATGCTGACTGCCCCTAATAACCTTCCTATCCTTGATATGCCTTGAGATAGCACCAAGGATAAGTTGTTCCATTACTTTCCCAGGGACAGAGGTGAGGCTGACCGGTCTATAGTTACCCGGGTCCTCCTTCTTGCCCTTTTTGAAGATTGGAGTGACATTTGCTTTCCTCCAATCCTCGGGCACCTCTCCCGTTTCCCAAGACTTGGCAAAGATGATGGAGAGCGGTCCAGCAATGACCAAATGTCAGCAATAGTCCAGCTGATGTCAAATAGAAAGACAAAAAACCATAGTGAAGAGTGAATGACAAGTGTGAGTGGAGCTGAGGTACAGTGACTGTGAGAAAGGCAGGAAAAGAGGTCTGAAACAGTCAATCAGAAAAGGACAAGAGCAAAAAAATAGTGGATTTCACATTCAAAAAGCTTACATCAGCTGCTTCTGCAGCTTCTACCACAGGTGGGTGTCTTCAGCTGTCTCAAACCCTTAAATTATCTTGCCTCAGCCAAGCAAGAACCTTACATAATTTTCAAGACAGGCAGTAATTGCTCAATCCACTCAACATTAGCACAATGTTTTGTTGCAGAGCATCTAAAGATGCTCAGACAAGTAACTTTTTTCTTACACCTGACACGCTGCCTTGTGACCAGTATTGGCAGCTCAGACACACTGTCAACCGCCTGCCCAATTCAGGCAGCATAGGCAGAATACTGCCCGCATTGCTGACATAAGGTAGGATTCTTTCCCACCACATTGCTGTTTCTGGAGCCAAAGGGCAGCCCGACTATCACCTCCGTGCAAAAAGCATTTGCACAATTGGCTGTTTCCACCAGATGACCTGGACACCAAGCTTCCCTGGCAGCTCGTCAGGGTCATGGCATCGCTAATGACCCTGTGTTTGCTATCAGCCATTAGGTGAGTCACTGTAAGGGCGCTTTGTTGCTCCCACTGCCTCAATAAAGCCTTGTTTCATAGCGTGGTGTCAGACCTCATTACTGTTCAGACCACAGCACCTGACCATACATTAAAATTAGACACCAGCTAAAAATCCAGAATTAAATTTTAGGTACATGTTAACTCAAAGTAAAAGTGAAAATACCATTAATGGACCAGGAAGCATTTTGCCAGCATAATTTCATTTGGAGTACCCTATGACTATTACACAATCAATCTATTATATGTTAACAGAGGAAAATATGACACAAAAACCTAATTAAAAGATGCTATTGGGAATGTTTATTTTCATGCCTTTTAAGGATAGGTAAACTACTATGTGTGCTATCTACAAACCACTATTAATTAAAAGCTACAGAGAGTACTATTTTATGAAGTAACTGAATATATTTATATTGATTAATAAATTTGAATTAAATGTATTTAAAGCAATAGCTTTTATTGGAAGTAAGTTTTGGTTTATAAATAAGCAGACAGAATATGCACATTACAGTGAGAGATTTTAAAAAACACAGCTATTTTTAGTGTTCTCCTTTTTCAATAATTCAAATACTAATAGCTAAAATTTAACAATAGAAGCTCAAACAGTGATTGTACTACTCCCTTGGTGGCCTTTAAGACCTTGATTTCAGTCAGTAATCCATGTGCTAACAGACTTTCCTCTATGACTAGAAATTATATCAGAAGCTTTCGTAATTTCTCTGTAAGAAATGGAACACTTATCCAAGCAAATTCAATATTAATTGCATGTTTCACTTCAAATACTCTTTACAGCCAACAGGCTTTTCAACTATCAGCAACTAAATACATCAAGCATTCTGTACAACTTACAGAGTAGAAATAAGAAGAAGTCTGTATGAAATGCAAGAGATTTTCTCTGAAAGAACCTGACATTTTCTTTAGATAATACGGATTATCTGAGATGGCCTGTATTACTATGATGTCTTCTAATTATTTTTCAGCTTCTCTTTGTTACTCTGAAACCTTTCAAACAAAGGTCTGAAAACAATAAAATACTAAAAGCAGTTTCTGTGACTGAGAATAGCCATATTTCAGTTGTGCTGCAATAACCATCAGATTGATGTTCTGATTTTAGCTTGCAAGAAACACTTTAGCGGCATGAAGACTGAGCCATTATTATCTCATAAAAATCTACAAATTTCAGGATCAAAATAAGGATTTTTTTTCACCATTATTCAGGTGTATGCTCTTTTGTCAGTTGGCAAGAAAGATTCCTAATAAATGTACTGCACAATTTAATAGAAATCTACTAAAGCAACTCAGTCCTAACTGGAGCTTTATGTTAATATTCAAATATAAATGACAAATATATGCATTCCCCTTTTTGAAATGTTAAAGGGCTGACTTCTACTGTACACATAACAGCCATAATGGAGTAAGATTATTTCTGGTAATTTGTAGTACCAGCCCATTCAATACATGCAGCCTACTTCTGCCCAGTGATGCTTCCTGGTATTGCTTACAACTTTGATGAGGTTATATGTACATATGGACCACTTAGGTTATTAACTATATTATGTTCTGAAAACATGGCAAACATTACATTGAATTATTATTGTTCAGAACATGGGAATGACACTGTTTGGAAGTACTATGCTTGAAAACTCTGAGGTTGCAGCCTGGGACCAGTATTGGTGGGGAGCAAAGCAGTGACCCAGAGTCGTCTTCTTTGTCCTGCAGAACACAGAATTATTTTGTCCATTCTCTCACAAGCTGCAAGTAGAAGTGATGGCAAAAGGCGCAGTTTCACACTATGACAAATCCACATTCTGAAATGATACTGCAAAATAACCATTTGTTACTTCCATTTCAGTAGTGCAGAACTGGATCTCTGAAAATTTGCTTCAAGAGACAGAGGTCAAAGAACTAGTGACAAAACCAAGGGCCCTCACGTTTCAGTGAAACGCATTTTTGCTTCCCAGGAAATACATAATGCCTTTGTTTGACACTGCATATGTGTCAGAACTACTTTCAATGTGGAGACAATACAGTAAAAGATTCCACGATATATGCATATTGAGAATAAACATTTCAAAAGATATTTCATTTTTTGTAGTGGCATTTTTAATTGGTTAAAAAAGTACATTTACTCAGCCAAAGAGAAAAATTCCTTTATTCTTTCAAAAGAAGCATGAGATCACTGCTGCCAACCATTGGTTGCAACCATCTGTGCCTCAGGGGGGCACACAAATATTGTCACCAGCAAATCCTGTCCTCTCATTCCCATTTCTCTCTGCTAGATGGATACATAAAAGAATCAGGCTAAGGCCTCTCACCTCTGCCCCAGTAGGGTTTCTAGCACCAATAACAATTTTACAGTCCAGTTTGCTTTTGTCTGTGTATTTTGAAAGGCCCAATATGCTGGATGATTAATACTCACATAGGGAATGTTTTCTTGACCTGAAATTACATGCTTGCAGAGTGCTAGGCACCAACTAACAAAATGAATTTTATTTCCCAGCAGTTTATGGAAGAGGTGGACAAAACGGATAGGTCAATCCTGTTCTCAAAGGTCAATCCCAAGCCAATAAGTGTGCCTCTATCTTAAACACCCCAACTGCATTCGCACTGTGGCCAAGACAGCATCTCTTGAGACTGTCCAAAATGAAAAATGATGATCCAACAAACCTTTGCCTCCTCTATCCAAATTCTTATACCACCTAACCCTATGAAAAGGCTGTCTGCTTTAGTGTCCACAGTAATTTTCCTACTGAGGCATATTATGACAGGCTAACATTCATAAAATGCATGGAGAGAAACTGGAGGTTTTGCCGAGGGTTTTGCAGAGAGAGGTGATGCCATTCAATGGACTTATCTTTAGAGACATACTTCATGCTAGAGGCAGTAAACAGAAGTCAGTGTGAGCTCCCTGTAACTGTATTCTCTGGTGACTGGAAGTCTCCTACTTGTACAAGCTTTGGACCCTTAGGTACAACAGGCTTTCAAGGGCACTAAGCTTCCAAAGATACACACCCTCTCTCAAACCATTACACAGAAAACATGCTTCAGAACACGCACTCAGAGAATACATTAAGCCATGCTATTCTCATGCATATGGAACCACTACTTTTTTTTTTTCTTCACCCTTTAACTTCCCTGACAAACACCTTTTCAATATAGCCAACCTTTCATTACAGTTCTTGGACCGAAATTCAGACCCCAGTACAAAGCAAAGCAGGCGGGTGGGCTTCCTGGTCTTTCCTTTCACCCTTAAGGTCCTTTCACATCAAAGGTTAATAGCTTGGTTCAAAACAGGCAGATCTCCAACCCCCATCCACTGGGGAAGTTAGCACTTGGGAAGCTCATCACCCAGACTTGCCATATCATGTTATTGCTGATACCAGCTTTTGAAATACTTCCACAGAATATTCCAGACGGCTATGCAGCAACTCCTAGTGGAGGCTTCCCTGAATGTTCTGCTGACGTCCTCTTTCACAGACACGAGGAGGACTGCTTGCTCCTCTGCGCTTGTTATTTTAGACCTGCTCCAACAATCATTTCAAGGTCAGGAATGTAAGCTATGGAAATTCTCCAACACCAAAGCACAGTAGGAGTACATCTAGTAAGGCAATCTGGCCCACAGCTGTTAAATTGTACCATTATCCTGAAAATTGGGCTAAATAAATACATTAAAGCTGGGGGAAAAAAAATAACACACACTTGGGGACACGAGACAATCTACACGCTTAAACTGTCACTGCCAGGATGCTGTAATGTTCCTGAGGTCCATTACCTGTGAAAAGCTGGATTACTAGCTGGGTTACAAGCACATATCCTCTAACTTTTGGTCAGTCCTGAAGTGGTCAGCCAGTTGGACTAGATGATCACTATAGGTCCTTTCCAAAGGGACAATTCCATTCTATTCTGTATGAACCACAGTCTGTGGTTGGACTCCTTAACTGTATAAATACCTATTTCTGTGAATCTACGAAGATCTTGACTTGATCGCTCTCTAAACATGTGTTACTTCAAAACAGCTAATATTGTCTAAAGAAGGGACTTTAAAAGCATTTATTTAATAGGTCTTATAATTACATCATTTTCTTGTGAAAAACTGAATAGATCTGAGGTGATGGATAGCTATGCTAGGGGTCATATTTAGCATTCACACATGCAAATAAGATGATGTGGATCCATGATGCTAAGATTCAGACTAGCCTTGTCTTTCATGAACTTGTTAATAAACAGTGACTATTTGGTAACTTTTCTAATAAATTAAGAAGGGGCTTCAAACAAAAGTAGAACTAAATTGCAATTCAAATCAAACCAAAACAGGAGGTTCCTCACATAACATGTAGAAACATATTGGGAACTTCTTGTTGAAGGTGATTACGCTCAAAAATCAGCAGGACATGGTTACAGAGAAAATATTTAACAATAGCTATTAAGACAGAAAGGGATTACCATTGGCTTAGAAAGACACAATTTGCTAGAGGCAGGGATAATATTTAGAGGTGGTATCACTATGTGATTGTCCTCATTTCATACTCTTCCCCAGGGATCCAGGAACAGACCCGGTCACAGAAAGGACATTGTGTTAGCTCAGCCTTTGCTTTCACTTGATATGACTTCTCTCTTTTCTTATTCAGCACATATAAAAACACATGCTGATAAAATTCTTCCTTCCATCCCCAAATGATCACGTTTGTCTTCATAAGATCCAGCAAAATCCACCCTGCTCAGCATGTACAAAAAGTCACCACACAACATGAGGAACTCTGTAACAATTTGACCCTTATAGAAAATCAAGATGAAAAAGCATGAAAGGACATGTCTTATCAATAACATGTTACTTCAGAGAGAAAGGATTGCTCATAGAGAGTTCAAAGCAAGGCCAAAAAGGAAAACTTCCTATATGGTGTTATTTGTAAAGAGAGAAAACAGTGCATGAGCCACAGCTACTGTAGGTTTCCTCCTGCTTTAATTCTGGATATTTTAGTAAACCATAGTAACATAAATCATAGTAAAAGTGAGGTTTCCTTCACTATTGTGTAGAATTAATCTTCTTTCTATAGTGTACAAATAGGAGACATTTCCAATGTGCATTTTTTTCATTGCCCTTTTTTTTTTTTTTTAATACATTTACGTGATGAGCTGGGGGAACAGTGATATGCTACTAAGTTTTTATATCATAAAATGTGGGTTAATTTTGGCATTAAAAAAAAAAAAAGTGTTTTTATACCCTGTATTAATTAAGAGCAGGATAAAAAAAACTGTCTTAGAGGATTGGAAAACTCCATCAGATCTAAATATTAGAGTAATTTTCTATACTTTACCATTCTAATCAATAAATAGGAAAGTAAAACACATGCATGTCTACCTAGAATCACAGTGTATTAAGACTCTATAACATGACAGCCATTTTGCCTAATTGTAACCTACTCAGGAAATATAAAGCAGCTCACAAGAACCAAACTTTTAAGGAGCCTGAATATTTTTCAGTTTGAAGGAAATAAACCTCTCATCCTTTGACAGCAAGACCCCATTAGAGAATGTGCTAATTGGCTGCACCCTTTGGTGCTCAGTACACTCCACCTTTTATTTCAAAGCTGGGACTGTACCTTAGTGTGAAGTTATCACATTAGTCAGTTCCTGTGGTGAAATACCATGTGTGAAACTACACTGTGTCTGCAAAGTGACTGAGATTCACTTTGACTGCAGCATCAGCACAAAGTTTCTCTCATATGCTATTGAGCAAATGTGATGCACTAACGTGTCTTTTCCCACTTTATTTTAAAAAGTATCAGAACTTTTCTGTTTGAATGGTAATGTCATTTTACAAATGTCTGTTGCTACTACTTTCACATTTAAAGGTTATCATCTTTTAATAGAAAACAAATTAGGTTTCCATCTGTTTACATTAGAATATTCTTTATTAACCTTAGGAAAGCAAAAATACCCTGCAACAGATCATCATATTTATATAGGTTTATCCTTGTATATTTAGGTAGTGTGAATAACATAGATATAAGTGTGGATTTGAAAGGAATTCGTGTGACAACAGAGGCTGCAGAAGTTGTCATCATGAGTGATACAAAGGAAGCTTGTTGAAGAAAATCAGGAGGGACACAACTGTGATGTCTGTCTACTAACTCCTGTAGAATGACCAGTGAAAGATAATAAAGCTGGAAATTATACATTCTAACAGCTTAATCAGAAAGAACTAAATTATACACACACACCCCATGCCTCTAAAAGAACTAAAACCCACAGTCGCTAGTCCCTCAGTACATTAAACGCCACCTAACCACGTGTGTGAAGCCTGAGCATACGTTAGACAGCATCAGTTCTGCATGCACTGAATCACCCAGTTGATGCCATGAGCTGTTTGATTCTTGATTCACACAGTTACCTCAGGAATTATAAATATGTAATTATATACAATCTTCCTAAAAAGCATCTGGTAGAAATTGCCTTTATCAAATACTGAAACCTTCTTTGTTTCTTTAGCTATCCAGCCTAACATATACACACACATTCCTATTCCTCCACACAAGCAAAAATATTTGCGGAAAAATGCCTAGGCAATGTACCTAACAGTATAAAAGCTGCATGTTTTAAAACAAACAAACAAAAAAACAAACAAAAACAAAACTAACAAACAAACAAAAAAAGTCCAACTCCACCCAGTTTTATATGATGAACATGACCTCATATGGTATAAAATATTGCTTCAGTCAGTTGGGGTCAGCTGTCCCAGCTGTGCTCCCTCCCAGCTTCTTGTGTACTCCCAGCCTACTTGCTGGCAGTGGGGTGCACAAGAGAAACTGAAAAGTCCTTGACATAGCGTAAGCACTGCTCAGCAGCAACTAAAATATCAGCATGTTATCAAAATTATTCCCATTCTAAGTCTGAAACACAGCACTATGGCAGCTACTAGGAAGAAAATTAACTCTATCACAGCTGAAACTGGGAAAATGGCATTCAGGAAAATCCTCAAACATCAGTCAGGGTATTGGCATTAGAAAGGAATGCGGCCATAGAAACATTTTTTATTTTGTTTTTTCAAACTACCTTTTCACTCTGTAAGGATGGATTTTTAAAACTTCAGATGCTTTATGGTATTTAGACAAGCAGAGCAATATATATATAACATACAGGATCCTCCATCTCATGAACGAGAGGAGAATGGAGCAGTTGAACACATTCTCAGGTCAGTGAATATCAGGCAATACTGTCCCTTAGATCTCAGCTCAGTTTATAACAATTCAGAGCTGCTACTTCTTAAACCATAATGACATTTCTGATATTATTATCAAAATTGTCCATCTGAATTCCAGGTAGTTTACTTCTTTCTATGGGAAAGTTGTTTTTTATTTCATTTTTTTTCAGAAAAAGGCCTCCACTCTAAATCCCACTTTGGAGTGCATATATGCTCACATTTCTGCAAAACGTCTTAATGGCTTAACACAATGCACAGCTTTTGCTACATTACTTACACTTCACAACTTTTTTTTTTTTCCAAAAAATATTGTAAGAATCAAAATTGTATTACTCCCATGGCTTTAAGATATTTTATCTACCCTGATTTTGTATTATAAGCATTTCACCTAATAACTCTTTTTTTATCCTTATACAAATTCCAAAAAGTTATTTTCAGGATTAGAGTTATTTTGGAGATTATTTTAAGGGATTACATTGATGCACGTTCCCCTTCTCAGAGTAATGATTATTCACTGGACTTGCCTGCAAGCCTGTAACAGCATTTGATCTTTTATGATCTCATCAAATTTATACTGATTTTTGCATATAGCTTCTATTTAAAAACACAAATAGAGTCATCTGTAAATCCCAGATCAGACATTTTTCTATGCCATTTTCTTTTTATATATAAGAAGGCTATTTCATTCATTGATTTTTTTTTTCTAAGTGAACTTGCAAACACAAAAGTTTAAAATAGTGAGAAGAAAACACTTAATGATCTTTAAATAGAATAAATGGATTAGCAGATTATTGCATCTGAAGAAGGGTTTTCTCTTCAGAGTAAAACAGCACTTTTGTCTTTAAGTCTGTATTTTTTTCCATTATTATTTTGCAATGTTAGGTTTGCTGTCAAAGAATTATAATGCTGTTCCTCTGTGCTTCACTTAAGTATGTGTAGGAAATTATTAACAACTATGATATATTTTGTTTCTGAAAGAAAAAGAAAGCTCAAACAAACCTAAATTAAATTTCTACTATCAAAAATATTAGCAGCATTAAGAAGAAACACTTCATGAACTTGCTTTGACAATAAAACAGGGACTAATTGGGTTGTAATTGACAACAGAGACTGTTGGATTAACAGAACATATTTTTGAAGTTATTAGTTTATTACACAATTAGTGGTTTCTCTGAACCGTAAAGAAACATTGATATTTAATTAACACAAGAAGAATTTAAAGAATAAGTCTAAGAGAATCCACTGATGCGTTTGCAGCCTTACTTAAGCCTATTTACACAAGAACTTTGTACAATCTGTAGAGCAGAAATCATAAAAATATAAAGAAACAGGTGTAATTTTTTAATCTGACATTTCATGCCTATGAAACCTTGAAGATAAAATATAAGTCTGAGATCTTTGAAACTCATGAGCTGAAGCAGAATGTATCATGTGATACACAAAGAGATACCACAACAGAAAACAGTCACGGTAACATTTCTTATGAAGAAAATACTGTTGATAAAAAAATTATCCTTTTCTACAGGATTCCACCTATTTCTTGACATTAATGAATTATTTGGGGACTTAGTGTAGTGGTATAGTGCTAATACTGCTGCAGTTGTCAGAAGATCATCTCAGACCACAGAGGAGGGAAAAAGAACTTTTACAAGGTGCTTTGAAGGCATGGAGGATGAGCTACTACACTTCACATATGCGATATCAGCAGTATCAGAGGGAGACTGACTGAACTGCAGCATCATAAAAGTTAGATTTCGGGAAAAATAAAATCTTGGGAAAACGGTAATGAAGAACTGAAATGCACCACCTCATGATGTCACAGGTTTCCCAAGTCTGGAATTCCTTAAAAACAAGTGAAGGCAAACATCCCTCAGGATGTACATGGACATCAAGTAATTATCAGTTTCCTGATTCTGTGTTTATGTAATATAATATTTCTGTGTAAAATATCATCATGTGATTCAATGAGTTGAAGTACAACTCAGCAAGGGGGCAATACTGGGGGAGTAAGTGAGCAAGGAAATAATGATACAAAGATTGTGATCAAGGAAGGGATCAGAAACCTCTAGCTCAGACAGTGGGCATGGCTTAGCTTTCCAGGGAATGGGTGAGCTTGACTTGTTCTGAGATATCAGTGAGAAAATGCAAAAGGCAATGGGACAAAGCCAGAGTGAGAAGGGTCAGAAGTGAGAGGCAGAGTTCAGCGCAGCTGTTATGGATGACAGCTGAAGTTGCTGAGCAGATGAGATTACAGAGAGAAGAGGGAACATGCCAGAGAACTGTCTTGTGACAAATCCACTGCACTGAATCACCATCTTCAACACTCTCTGTAATTCCTAACGTAATCTTCCTTTCAGAAAGGGCTGCCTCATTTGATAAGCCAGGCAGTGATTTTCTGATGTGCAGGCCTCTCTAGGGGGTCAAGATTTCTTCAAGAAGCAGTGCTGTAAATGAGCAGCCACAGCCCTTGTGTGAAGGGAAGGAGTGGCACACAACAGAGCATAGCAAGTGCTGCTATACTTGACAAGTGATTTTGTACCTGGTGCTATGGCTTAGCCTATATGGAAGATATGAGCACAGGGAAATACAGTTATTTGGAAAAAGTGCTGCTAATGACATGTTGGGATTCTGGTCATGTCTGATTGGGTATGGTAGCAGTCAACACAGTCAGTGACAGAAGATGTTCTGGGGGAAACAATTTACGTTGCAAAGCACCGTTGCAGCTGAGAACCTTGCTCACCTACTGATCCCCTCAAATTCCACAAAACATAAAACCTGATGTATTTATACAACGTTTAAATGACAATTTGTACCTTCTAGTCAAGACAGAGTCAGATTTCCTTGGCTCCTCAAATAATTATTTTTTCCTTCTGTGACAAGATAAGGGGGTAAGAGAGCTGAAAACAAGCTTATTTGTGCCACCATTTAAAAAATGTCTCATTTCTTCCTTTTTTGCAATCAATATGGTTATTTCTACAACACACACAATGCACACACAAGAGTGTGATGGCCTCACAGCTCAGATGCCATTAAGGATCAGTAGTTTGGCACATGCAACATAAAGTGCACCAAAAAAACCCAACCAGACAAGGTTGGGGCAAAGGACAGAACGTGTCTCTCCTGTATCATTTTCAATTACAGTCATATCTTCTACAGGTCTGTACATCCAAGCTGGGGAGACAGTACAAGTAGGCGGTTTGTGATTTTATTTTATTTTATTTATTTTTCTATGGAGCAGTTTGGACAGCACAACAACATAGATACAATTATCTATCTTTAGTGGTTTTTGGTAACATGCTTCTAAAATAGCTATGTAGGAACACCAGAATATACAAACCACTGCTGTTTAAGGTAAATACCTCATGTATTTTCTTATGCAAATCTTTCATTTTACTGAAATATTTTTGAAATTTCTGGATTTTTCTTAAAATAAGTAGGCCTTTTACCCTGTTTCTACTTGTATATCGCTATTTTAAAATCTAAATATTCAAGTACTGTTAGCTGTTTCCCACAAACTGTTCTGTTGGTTTTCGGTTTTTGGGGTTTTTTAAATGTGTTGGAGCATAAAGTGAAATGCATTCCCTTTCCAGTTTCACTTTGGAAGTAAATAAACATTATTTAAGCCCTTCCTGCAAGACAGCTTGAACATCTCCTTGATGCTCACAAATACACGCTTTATGAACCCACCTTACAAAATGAATGGTTCCTCTTGTTTTCCTTCATGCAGAAATGGTCTGATAAATACAATGACATTGCCACAGAAAATAACCACAATTTCTTGTCACGTTTTCAGTGGCTACACGGAACCTTCAAGCCAGATTCCTAACATCATGTTCCTACATGATCCTAAATTTGTCAGTAATGATACAGAAATCCCACCTACCTAACATACTCAGAAAGTATTCAATGAATATGATATTTTGACAACATTTTAAGTTTTTCCTTTACTGAATGGACAAAGCACCAAGCATTATTCTTTTGCAGTTGCCACGGTTAATTCTATTAGCTTCTCTTTTTTCCCTGAACATTAGAAGATTGACAGTGAAATAGATCTTAATATCAGATTTGATATCCGATTAAATTTTAAAATGCTGTAGCTGCTATGTAAGTTTTCATTATAAGAGCTCCCTGAGTTACTGGTTTTGTACTCTTAAAAATTTAAAATCAGTAGTCATACCATAATTTCTAAGATCTTACAGTGACCTACTAATTTAGTTCGAAACCAGTAACAGTATCAGTACATAATACCCAAAAGGTTAAATAAAGGAAGAGCCATCTGCAAAAAATGCTCCTTTACACATTACATTATCTTTTGGCATTTCTGTACTCATTAAACATTGTTGCCAGCTTTTGAGATCCAAATTTAAATCTTTGACAAAAATATCCCATAACTTGTGTGGCAATCAAAACGCAAATCTGCGATGGTTTACAAGCACTACTAAAAAGTCAATAAAACACACTTGTTACATAGCTAAAATGGTGAATTTGGGATGAAAGAAGGATAAACACGAGAATTCGTCATATGTTGGATAAGAATGTGCAGCTTTCACATACACACTATTACTGTGATTGCTCGAGCTGTACATGTGTCAATGTTAGATACGAAAAGCATATATGCATTTACTGTAACAAAACAACAACAACAACAACAACAAAATCTAAGCTAAATATCACTCACACTTTTTTATATTAAAAAATGCTTCAGAGCTCTAGGACAGTACAGAATCTGCACAAGAGGCTGTGATGAATGTATGTAATCTAGAGAGACTTCTGTTACCAAAAAAGACACTCCAGAAGATGACTGTTACATTTTGATTTGACAGCTTGGCTCTGTCCCAAAGGCTACGCTCACTGCATTTGCAACAGAAGTCCAGTCAAATCAGTACCAAGCTAAAAAGTAATCACCTTCTGTGAAGACCATTAGCAGATTAAGCCTAGGAAATATATTTTATTTAAAAAAAAAAAAAAAAAAAAAGTAAAAAGTTACATGCATTTATCAAAGGGCAGAAAACCAATGGCTTGTACATAAGCCATCTTTTCAATTGTATTTAGGTAAGTGATTAGTCTTCCTTTTATCACTATCATCTTACTATTTGACTTCATCATGGCCGTACTGTGACCTAAATACAGTAGATATATCAACAACCAGATCAACTCCAATTCCAGCTGCAGGCTCTTTAACCCTACTGATATATTAGGGATGACTGACAGTAGCTCTCTTGGCTTGGCTTACAAATTACTTTATTCGAATTAAGTGCATCTATAAGAAAAGTAACTCAAATTCCAGAAATAATTTTGCTGTATCAACTTCAACAATCAAAAGGAAAATGGATCACATGAGTGAACATGCACAGTAAGGATGGAAATACACCTTGTTACCACACCTTCAAAGGATGCAGTGTTACGAAATTATGTATTTCAGGACCAGGTTAGGAACAAAGAACTGTTATCTTTTTCTAATGACTTGAGACTAAATCCAGCCATTCTGGATTGAGCAAAACTTTCAGGGCAAACCAAGTGGAAAACATTGTGAGGTTATCCTGAAGATTTCCAGTGTCATCTTGTCCAAGAGAAACAATTAGGATCGTCCAAATGAAGCAGGCAGTGATTCAGTCCCTAAAACTCTTGATCCTGTGAAACCTTTGAAAACACGAGCACCTGCTTCCACCACTTGCAGTATACACCCATTGCTAACCATTGCTATGAACATCAGGAAGATGCAGTTCTTCATTAGTTAACCTGAAACTATGCAGTAAGACATCTTTCTCTCTCCTCTATTTTTTACCATTGCTTTATATTCCTTGGACATCATCTTTCACCCTCTAGCGTGCATTGTAAACTTTAATTTATTTTATTACTTACAATCCCCTTTTCTCCAATGTGATGGTTGATCACAAAAACCTTATGCTACTTTTTTTTTTCTTTTTGCATTTGGCACAAAGTTAGCTTCGACTTTGCTCTTTCCCCTTCCCCACCCCCGAGCCACCCCCTACTCCTAAGGCGGGGTGCCTGCTCTACAGACAAATAAAACCTCTTCATGCTTTCTGTAGGGCTGATGTTGTTACAGACTTTCACCTCTCCCAGTCGCATAAAATATGTATTCTCTAGCATTTTCACTGCTAGTTTTAGGACCTTGCTCATGCCACATCTATTGACCTTGGCTGTCACAGGCCAACAGGAGTCACTACATGGAATGGTATTAATTTCTATATTTTTTTCTAGACTGTATCAATTAGACATTTTCAGAGTCTAACTGATATGGACCGTAGTTTTTGGTCACCATTTTGGACAGTGCTAATGCTATAAAATATTAGGTGCTTTCCACCCATTCATATCTGCAGTTTCCATTAAGGATCTGGCTATGCCCTCGTCTCTAAAGGTACAAGTCATATACTTACAGGGTTGGTGAAGTCTAGCACATAAGCTATATGTGTTTTTTTCACTATTATTACATGTGTGATACCTAAGTCAGACTGTGTTTTGGATATCCATTTACTACAGGGACAAAATGGACATTATGCCATTGTGGAAAAATAACCATACAGAGCAGTTTATATAGGAGCTGTAACCAGTGCTGAGCCCTTCACTCTGCCAAGTACTTCAGACAGAGACACATTTCTACGAGGGGTATTCTTGTCTTATGATTCAGATCTCCAGTTTAGGTAACAGATGAAGCACACACACATGCCCACATGGAGCTATAATTAATACTTAACACAGGAGATAAAGAAATCCAAAGAAATGTGTCAATCCTTAACACTTGTCTTTGTCTCTGATCCATTATTTCTCTAAAGCACTCTCCACACTGAGCCCAGGATCCCCAGACTCTCTTTGGTCAGCCATTGAAGCCATCTGTATCAAAAGGTGATGTGCTACCCCCTTCGTGTATGAAAACATCTGTCTGATACTTCTCAGACCCTACAGAACTCTGTCCAGACCTGAACCTTCGATCCTCTCGCAAATCCTTCTAGAAATTTTAGAATGTTGTTACCTTCTTCTTGTTTGCCATAGTATTCACTTGCATTTAACTGCCGAGAAGTCAGGATACATAGGCTTTGGAAATGTGTTAGAAATTACATCTGAATGGATAAATTACAGACACATGACATCACTTTTATTGATCCATGTCAGGCTTTCTACACATTACACAATTTCAGCCCAAAAGTAAAAAGTTAAAGATATTACAAATAATTTCTAATCTTTAACAGAAAAAAAAAAAATAATCAGTAAATCCAACACAAGGGCAGTCAATTCCATGGCCTTAGAAAAGCAACTTGGTTATAGGACATAAACAAGATCAGAAATTAAATTTAAAAAAAAATTAGTCCACAAAATCGACAAACAAAAAACCAAACCACATACACATGGTTCGGGCTGAAGGCTTAAGATCATCCAAAAATAATCTCAAATTACACAGTGGGCTGATGCAGCTGAGAACTAGCCATTACCTCATACAACTGCCATATAAATTTAGCAAGTCTAGAGCTGGCCTGTGGGACTGGGCCAGGACTCTTCAATGTCTTTATAAAAGACTTAGACTCAGGACTTGAGGGACTGCTTAGTAAGTTTGCTGATGACACAAACCTGGGGGGAGCTGTCGACACTCTTGAGGGCAGAGAGGCCCTGCAGAGGGATCTGGACAAACTGCAGAACTGGAAAATCACTGACCACATGAAGTTCAACGAGAGCAAGTGCCAAATTTTGCACCTGGGACATGATGGAACATGGCAGGAAGACGTGCCAGGGGAGGTTTAGGTTGGACATTGGGAAAAAGTTCTTCGCCCAGAGGGTGGTGGAGCACTGGAACAGGCTCCCCAGGGAGGTGTCACGGCCCCAAGCCTGACGGTGTTCAATAAGAGACTGGACAACGCCCTCAGACACATGGTGTGAACGGTGTAGCTGTCATATGCAGTGACAGGAGTTGGACTCGATGATCCTCGTGGGTCCCTTCCAACTCAGGGCATTCTATGACAGCCAGTAACAAATAGCTGGCTGTAGCAAAGAAGGCTGGAGATCACTTTTTCATTGGAACCTTGTACTTCTACAGAATGAATTTCCAGATTTAACACAACCAAGGAACACGTAATTTTACTACTTTAAGTCAACAAGTAAAATCTTTCCACACTTGTGCACACGTGCTGTAAGAGATCTCAGATACATAGGCACTACACTTCCCATCTGTATCACAGCCTTCGGTCAATGAATTATTTATTTCTTCAGTTCTATTATACTTCAGCTTCCTAGGCAGACATTTCTCTCTGTAGAGCACGCAGTTCTGTTGCAGAACAAGAATCACATCAAAATGACTTTCAGAAAAGAATGAGTCTAAATGAGTCCTAAATGGGTTATGTAATTTTTTAAATACAGCTGGCTCTACTTTCCAAACTCTTGTATCTATACACCTCTCAGTATCTGAATAGCTTGCAGAACTAAGCACATCTTTCAGCTATGAGATAATTATTTTTGGTTCACTTAATACATATATACCAGTACCAGAGGCCCAAACACCCCAAGGATCTTTCTGCAGCTATTGGCACATCAGCACTTTTACTACAGCACAACTCACTGACTTTGATCTCTCTTTGAAAAGATTCGGCTTATGCTAAGGCTGTTTCTCCAAAAAGAAATAGGCATTTCAGAACAAAACCTTACACAATATTAATTAAACATCTCTGATTCTCTTTTTATATTTTCTCTCACTGCTTTAAAATATATGATTTTCTAAAAGTCTGCAGGGCAGTGAATCCCACTCCTGAGTTTATGGGCATTGGAAGAGCAGCTGTCACAAACAAAGACTATTTTAAACAAAGAGACTACATAGTGTGAGTCTTTTGCTGTGGTAGAAAGCATGCCAACAAGGGATCATGAAATCATTGGCACTATCATTCTGAGGGCTCTCAGGCCCAAAAAACACCCAGCAGCCTATAATCATTTCCTGTTCTTGGGGTACCTTCATCCTTGAAGGTATGAAACACTTGTCGTGCAGCTCTCTGCTGCACAGCAATTCTCATTCACTTTCTGTAGAGCCAAAATTAATGTTCACTTGTGCTCAGAGTTCTTATTGCTAATATTAATAATATGCTTAGACTGAAAGTTCATGGTAATCACATGCATGCACACATAAACCAATACATCAGTGTTTCCTACTTGAATACTCTTTATCAGTGTTCTTACTCTGAATAAAGAACTCCAGACCTGACATGGCTAATTACCCTGTGTGTAAGTATGGCTTTGGGATCTCATTCTACACATGCACGTAATTCTAATGGAAAAGGTTAAACTGTCTCATTGTTGCTCTCTGCAATTTGATAAAATGTGGAGTTAAGAACAAAATAAACCACTTGTCAGTAAACAAAGTTCTTGACCAAACATCAGCCCAGGGCTTCCTAAGACATAAATGGATATTAGTTGTTTCTATGAAGTATTCTAATGTAAATAATCGCTTTTGGATTGGTGGAACAGAAAGCACAAATGTAGCTAAGTAAGAACAAATGACAGCCAGAGCCATTACAGTTTATTGGAGAAATATGTTCACTTATAAATTTACTTTTAGCCCATTTATATTTAGCATATATGGACAGGCCTGATTAGATAATATTCCTACCTGCAAAGTCGCCATCTGTTTGACAACAACAGACTTTTTATATCTGCATATACATACATGTAGCTCTGACACTGGAGACGCATGTGTGAAACATGCACCTCTATAACTGCTTTTTAATTACTTCTTTGCTATCATCAGCTATGAAATAGATTGTTCATGACTTAACTCCAATGCCACTTGAATTTCTTCTGAGTTAAAGTTGCATAACAGAGGTTAAAATGATTAAGGTTAATGGTTATATAGAAACAAAGAAAACAGTGGTTATTAATGGAAAAATATATAAAGTATACACTTTATGGATCACAAGTATTATATAAGTGTTTCCCTCCTACACCCCACCTGCTAATAAATCTTCCAAACCTCTGATAAAGAGTTCCTCTAAAATATGAAGTTCTTCCTCCTCTCACACTCCTACAAAAATTAGATGATCCAAGGTCAATTATGAGTGTTATTCAGTATTGAGACAAGATCCAATTTATACTATAATATATCATAATTCTACAGTGTCAGAAAAGTCAGCACTGTCATTTGATTAGCTGAATCCATTCCAATCTGAAAACGCCTCTGGCTTCACTATTCTGATAAGATTGTCGTCTCACTGAACTCTAAACAATACATGCATTGACCCCTGAAAAGAAAGGCAGTTTAAGCTGCTTGTGTGATTCAAGGGAAAACAGAACCAGACATGCAGCATATATATACAATTAAAATTACCAGACTATCTTGGCACACATGTAAACAAATATCAGAGCTTTCAGACTGTAGATACCGAAAATGTACGTCTCTAAGCAGAAATACATTTGTGACACATTATGCTACAACACATCATTTATTTTACAGCACAAAATCTATTTCAATGCATTTCACATATACAGCTCTATTGAAATTCAGTTTTAGAATCATTCCCAGAGCACACTGGAAAACAGGTATACAGGCTTCAGATCTTGCTGCAAGGTACAGCAGAGGATGCAAAGGTAGCTACCTTCCAAAGGTAGCTACCACTACCATACAGCTGCACACCAAACTGATTTGCCTGCCTTTCATGGCCTTCCCTCCTCTGGGATTGTGTAAGGACAATTTACCTAAAGCAACACTTGGATCTAAACAATCACCATGTAACTCGGCTTTTCCACCAGCAGGATCAAATCAAGTTTCTTTAACATAGTGATAAATAGCAAGTGCTAATTAGCCTAAAATCAAACAGCAGCAGGTTTGGCATGTGTTAATTCACTATTTGTCCCAAACTCGGGCACCTGTTTCAAAGCATGCCACATACAGTTTTAATCCACCACTAGAGTCCAGTTTCCAACTACTTTGGTTCTCAGCCAGAAGAATGAGGAGGAAAGGCTGAATTTTCTTCCTCTTAGTCTTAAAGAAAATATAGTGGTGAGGCACTCTCTCAGACACATGGCATTTCACAGCACTTCCAATTTATACACTAGAAGACCTGTTAAGGACTTGTCTACCCACAGCATTTCTCAAGAATCTGATCTTTGTATCCTTAAACAACTTCTAGAGTCCTGCTAGACTCACATGTATAGCTAAAGGAGGCCAAGAGTGGCATGTTCAATAACACCATAATTACTATTTCTTCTTCTTCACTAGGGATAGATACAGAATGGGCACAGCTGCAAAACAAGCCTGACAGTCACTGACTGAATTCTTAATTTTCAAAAAGCGAGCCAGTGAGAATCTATAGAGAAAGAAGAGAAAAAAATAAACAAACAAACAAACAAAAAGCAGTCTGAAAACTTCTGAAAAGGTGGCTGCAAATAATTACTCTAATTTTTGTTGACATTATTAGATGATATCATGCTGTGTTCATATAGGACTGCACTGTATACATGCATACAAATATACACTAGGTAAACAAGAAGCTTCTAAGAATGAAAATTTTATATCTGAAAAAGAACATGCTTGAGTTTGTTCTTTCTTCTTAGCTTGAAAGACTTCAAGCTCTTACCTCAAACATTACCCATAATGACTACAAAAAGAACACATCAACTGTTTGGTTTTTTTTTTCAGTAAGCTGAAAATGGCAACATTCAAACAGACATGGAGGTTTTTTTTATCCCCTGAAACATTGGTGGAATCATTAGTGGATTTTATAACAGTGAACTAACATTAAAAGTCAACTGCAACCTCCTTTTCAAAAACAAAACACAAGTTACCTACCAGTTTTAAAAAGCAAATACTTAGCAGCATGCATGTGGTGGTTGCACAGAATTTACTACCATGCATGGAAATGGAAAGTTGACTCTGTAATTGATACACGACAACATCACCATCCTCTTCCAGCAATAACTGTAGCATATACGGTGAGGCTTAAGCCCATTACCCTCCAAGTGAAAGCCTTAAATTCGAAATTTTGTGTCAGAGCGATTATAGAAGTCTAGTCTTTTTATTTGTTACAAGACAGATTTCTATTAAATTGTGTTTTTTAAATCAAAGCTACAGCAGCCTCTTTCACTTTTCCCCTGTATATAAAAACAACAATCCTTTGGGTTTTATTCACATTATGTTGCAAAATACTGCTTTGTTTTGGTGTTTGGAGATGGGAAGGTGAAATGGAGGTGACCCAGTTCCCTGAGGTCAGCCAACACTAATAACACCAGCCTCAGGAGAATACTGTCAGTGTCCCATTTCCCTGAAGGTCAAGCAACTGCTGCAATCATTCAATGAGGGACTAACAAGACAATTCAAAAGTCCTTTTTTTCTTCAGGGGTAATGACATGCACCCATGCTGTTCCAATGGTTTTAAATTCTTGTAAACAAATTTCTATTCACAGAAAGAGCCTTTTAAAAGGATGCAGAAATAAGCGTGGCAGCTACAGTAACATAAACAACTGGGAAGGGGTTCCTTTTTGCTTTTCAGTAAAGATTAGCTAGTAATTATTAAATACATATAACATGCAATGAAATCTGCACTTGTGCAGAGGAAAGGAAAGGGAGAGGGAGAAAGAATATGTTAATTAATTCATTAAAACTCTGTACATGTTCCTGCCCTACCCAGAATTTTGGTTATATGTCTCCATGCTGGGCACATACCTAGGGCCTGGCCCTGCACATCACACAGCCTCCCCATTCGCATCTCTCCTGCAGATCTACTTGAGCCAGTCTCTTCATTCTCAGAGCTTTTCCCAGCCCTGTTTTCCAAAGTTCTAGTACAGAATCCACATCTAAAGTGCAAACACCCTCACTACTCCCAACCCATTTTCCCTTTTAACTTGACCAAAATCTCATCCCATATCAGTCTCCTTACTTACTCAATATCTAGACCCTGACTTCATTTTCCCAACAGCCGTGCACAGGCAATTACACATAGAAAAGTGGGGTGCATCCACCAAGGAAGTGGGCAAAGAGTAGCCTGAACTTTGGAAATTAGGAAATCCAGCATCCAACTCTAAGCAATTGAGGATAATGCAATCCATTTCAGTAAAAATAGGATCAATTAAAACACAATCCCCTGCATAAATGAAGTCTGTGTCAACAGTTCCCAAAAACTGCAAAAACTCACAAGGCATAATGAATACCAATGGACCTAGATGTTTGCACAGCTCAACTTAGAAAACCTCAAATAAAACAAAGCTATCACCCTGCCTGCATGAAAAAGTTATCGAACTATTTTGTTAATTATATTTTACTTTTGTTTTATAGTACAGTATTTTAGTATAAGCCTGCTGAATATGAATCTGGATAACTAATAAAAAAACCCAACAAGAACAAAAAACGCACAAACAAAGCCACACAAACTAGAGAGATAAGACTATGCTTAATATACATATATATCAGTATGAAATATATCACACTGTTACACAGAAAACATAATGGACAAAACCAGAATCACATAATGGTAGTTTAAAGTGATGTTACAGGAATCCAGAGTAAGCACAGATTAAAGTTGTATAAACTGTAATAAAATATCAAAATTATATTATGCCCTTTATGACATTGGCATCACAAATCACCAGAACTTATAAGCAGTTGTATCTGAAAGTAAGTTCTGGTGTTCTAGTGGGATTTCGAAGTTGTAGCAAAATTGCTTAATTTGCTTTCTCTCTTTTAAAGTATGTGGCTTCTTGTTTCACCAATTTACTTGAAGTCTATGGAGAGGCTTCTGGACATCTCTGTCATAAGGCACTGACTTCACAGTTCTGCTCTGAAGAAATGTAATGCGTGGTGGAATTAATTATTTTAGTCAAGATATGGCTGTTTGCTAAGTGAGAGCACAACCTTGCAAAGAAGACCTTGTCTTCAACTTTTCTTTTTTCTGCACAACAAAAGACAGCAATCCATGTGGGTTTTTTTCCTCTTGATTTTTTTTTACTGCAGTGAACTTAAAGAGCAGCAAGGAAAGTTCACGTTATTATTGATGTAGAAATATGTCCAAGATCTGAAGGTAAACCATTTTTTATTTTGTTTTTCAGATATCTCATTTGCAAGTTTCTGTAAGGCTAGGTATACAAATAGTAGTTCAAGTGTTTTTGAAGATAAAATTATTAACAGAATGGAGAAAACAAAAGGTGGAGTCCTTTTCTAAAGGAAATTCTAAAACAATCAAACACTGCTAAATGTAGATGGAACTAACCATATACAAAAATAAACATGAGGGAGGTAAGAATTTTCTGGTTTATACTAATGACATTTTAAAAGGAAATGTTACTATTAGCACTCTTGTACATTATCTCCATAAAACCAGGAAGCCCAAATCCTCTCTCAGAAGAAATAAGTCACAAGAGGACAAGACATTATCTATCTATAGCTGGAGTTCCTATCAGATGCTCACTTAACATATTAAAAAAAAAAGGTTTTTCAGTGGTTTGCATCCACATTATGATATCTAATTCTGACACTTCCATGACAGTTCTCTGTGAAGCAAGTTAATGGGCCAGATACTCTGCTACTTGAACTTGACACATTATAACTGACTATCATGAAGTTAAGGGAATATACACCACCAGCATCTGGCCTGCATGTTTGCTGAATTTAAAACTCAGATTACTGTTTGTCTGTCTATTTTGGATCAGGAGGAAAAGAAAAGTTAATGGTAAGTATTTCACGTTTTGAAATTGGGGGCAGGAAGAAGTTATATATGAAGAACAAATGATTATTCATGACATAGAGATAATTTAAAGCTTGCTTTGGTTTGGTTTGTTTGTGGGGGGTTTTTTTGTTTGGTTTTGTTTGTTTGTTTTTGGTCTTCTTTGGATGGAGAAGGAGAGGAGCAGAAGCTCACCCCAAAAAATGGCAGGACATCTACTAACTATACCAAAATACATAAAGCCTTACCCTTTAGAAACATCCATCTTTTTAAGTATTAACTAAAAAAATTCAAAAGACCTGCTTTCTACTTAGAGGATAAAGCTGAAAAAACCTCTCATCAACATACTCAGTTACTAAAACTGGCCAATATAGCTACAGAAAACAATACAAAAAATTAAAATATTGGGGCACTACTAAGTCATAAGACTAGCTAATAACTTGTTTTTAATCTCAACATCATAAGCATTTTACCACATTTTAAAATACTACAACATCAGGCAAAATGAAAGCTCAGAGAAGCAAAAAAGATGAAAAATTATCACTACCAGGTAGTTACTGTGGGAAAAGCATAGCCCTTTACAACATGAATTTCACCATTTTCAGAATTCCAAAGTCCATGGTTCAACAGAAAGCTTAAGATATATTTCCTGTAAATGTCTGATTAAAAATCATTCATCATCAGCTTCAGTGATAATTTTGTAATAAACTATACAACACATCATTTTCCGCACATGGCTGAAATACCTTGATAGAAAGGTGAACTAGGCAAAATGAGAAATTACATTACAAGTCTAAATATTACAGGGAATAATTTCCACCAGATGGATGAAAGCAACTTTTTTAATGCTGGAACTATCCATATTTTATTGCTGGTTTTTGATTAAGATTAACCATCCATTTTTTAAAACCTCTTTGTGTTTCTCTGTACCTTGCACTGAAATAATATTTACACTCACAACTAACATTTCAAGGTTGCTTCCCAGTCTAAAGCACCACTGCTTATCACAACTATGTACAATCATGAATCAAACATCAAGCTGCAACTGTAAACATGCTACTCCAAAATTAAAGGTTCATTATTCACATAATAGACGACATGTTGAAGCATTTCATAATGACACAGAATTTCCCTTTTGACTACTTTGGATCTTTGATCTGTTTTGGCCTGAGGTCAGCTGGCATACAGATACTTTAGGCTGATTTCTGTGTATGTATGTTAATGATTTCCCTTTTCAATCTTTTGCTCCAAATTGTCTTAAATTGGCATTGACTATGGTAATATTCAGTAAATGGTCTTCATAAAATTGTCCCAGTGCTGGTTATAAATAACATTTCAGGTTCAAGAGAAAAGAATTCTTGATACCAGAAGGGATTACTGAAATTGATCGTGATATCATTTAAATATGCATAGTTTAATTGGGTTCATCACCTTCCATTCACAGCATTCCCTTTTGTGGGCGCTGATACACTTACTCTTTTAGCAAACCCAGATTCTTCTGTAAACACTGGATCCAATTTGCTTTTCAAAACCAACCACAATTCACTTTGAATGACATCAGCCTAGGAAATATGAGCCTTGAAAAGGCTCGGCCTTTTCTTTGTTATGATGTAACCACATAATGCAACATCACATGGTCAGAACGTTTATTCATGCAGTACAACAGATGCATAAACAATTGCTTAACTTCTGAAAGTGTATTTTTTCTACTTGCAATGTTAACTCAAAGATAACTAATATAAAAATGACACTTCTCGAGAAATTAACATGACAGAAAGTCTATAAAGGAGTGCATAAGCAGAGTTGGCTGGAATATAGGTTACTCTTTCCAACAGTCATGAAGATTTTACAAAATCACCAACTGATATCAAGGGAAGCATGTGGTTCATGCCCAGATACCGTAAATCTACATGGACCAAATCCATAGTCTCTCTGTGAAGCCTTCCCTCAAGCAAAGTACTGCTGCACTTCAAGTAGGACAGGTGCTTGGCTGTTGGTGGGCAGAATGCTGAACATTTTTTCAGTAACACTTTTGCAGCATTTGAAATAATAAACTGGAATAGCTGAGTGTTTGGAAGAATAAGCAGCAAAGCACGTGTGTTCCTCTTATGCCAACAGGCAATTCCTTCATGTTACAGCAACATGGTCTACTGGTTGGATGTTTATGAGTTACAAGCGAACAAAGAAACACAATACTGCTGAACTTAAATATTTGTGATTTAAATCTTGGTTTCCTCTTTAGACTTAATCAGCTATCTTTTCTCATTTTATATTGAAGGACACAATCTACAGTATGTCTATATGTGTCATCTCATATTTAGGTATTTTAATTTCCAGATTCAATCAGCCCAGGCTTATTTAAATATTTATTAGGAGAAAGGTTAACACAAATCGTTCTGTTTGGATTCTAGTGCAACCTTTTGGGGTAGCAGCAGTATAAGTGCAGTCACTGCTAAATCACTAATAACCCCTCCAAAAGCTTGATTTTTACTGCTCCAGATTTGTATGTTAAAATAAGTGTTATGATGAAATTAAACGAAACTTTAAAATTCGTCTTCTTATTCTGACTTACACATGCATAGAAAATCTTTGAATATATTGTTATAAAGATTATATCAATAAGAGATTGTTACTATCATTTCTCAGAATCTGGAGAACTGCATTCTTCTCTTGCATATGGACCTTGCTCATCCATTTTCATGAACTTTAGAAGAAAATAGAATTATGCAGCATTATGCAGCTGTCATTCATTTTAAATGAAATTAATATATTACTGTCCACAAGAAAAGTGAATGCTCACCTAGGAAGCATTTCCTTTTGTACAGAGAGAACACAAGATCTGCATGACATTCAAAAAGAAGATTGGAATGATAAGAGAAGGAATAAAGCACAAAAATATTAATGTGAGTTTCAAAGGGTGAAATATCACCCTAATATTCCAGTTCAGTTAGAGTGCTGAATGCATGGACATAGCTGCTAAATGTGATAGAATGGGCTGAATGTACTGAAAAATGTTCAGAAATTACCAAAATTATTTACACTATATACAGAATAGATCTCTAAATCTACAAGTTCTGTACCTAACATCTTTAAACACACTCATTTAAGTACATTGTTAGCAGGAAATCGGAAAGAAACCATGGGCTGGACGTGGGCTGGTTAGTGAAGGATGATATGGCAAAGACTGATGTACTTCAACAGCTTTTTTTCCTTAATCTTCACAGGCCATGACAGCAAGGTTGGGGAAGAAGGGTGAAAGCCAACAGTGGAGAGTAATGAGGTAGAAATATATTGGATATATTAAAAGAGGAGCAAAGAGGCCACTGCCTGTAATCTACAATACTGGAGGAGGATAATGAGAGACACACTAACATTAGGCAGATCCAGAGCAGTCACAGGTAAGGTCATGAAGCACATCTTCTTGGAAATTACTCACAAATATGAAGGACAATAAGGCTGTATCATGAATACTCAAAATATTCAAGGGAAGATCATTTCTGCACATGAGGAGAAAGCAGTGCGATACAACTTGGCTCCAAGAAGGCTTTTGATGCTGACTTACACGGTCTTCTCATTAAGAAGAACACCAAACAAATAGACTGCTAGATGATTTGAAATCTAGCTGGACTGCTGGGTTCAAAGATGGGTAAACAGTAGCCTGAGTTGTAGATAGTGTTCAGCATTGAGGACAGTACCCCAGGGACAGATGGTGGGGCTCATCGTGTTCATGCTGCATTGTATTGTATCTGCAGATGATACTAAATGAGGAAGGGTGTTTGACACACTGAATTGCAGTTTCAACCCACAAGCACATTCAGAAACTTGAGCACGATCCACAGTGTCTCCCACCCTTTCTAGTTCACCTGAGCATCCTCAGGTAAATAAAAACATTCTGTACATGCAGGGCTCTTATTACTAAAAAAGAAATTAATACTAATTAAATACTGTTTGCATCTGTACATGCAGAGTATCTGTGGTAGTGTCGACTTCATTATTGTATACTACAGAAATTACAGGATTAGATTCTCTACCTAAAATGAACAAACTAGTACCACTTTATAATTTCTATTAATCATTTTCAGCCAATAAAACCCATTTCCCAAGGCTGACCCCAATTTACATGCACTTTCAGGTTAACTAAAAGTACACATGCTTCTGGTGTGTGAATTGTTTTATTAGAAGGACTGGTTCTTACCCCATCTTATTTATTCTGGTCTCTAACAAATGAATTCCAAAGAGGCAGCTAAAATCAAATATGTAGCAGAAATAATCTTCACCTGTGATTAGAAAGGCACATTTGAGCCCCACATAGGAAAGGAGGAAGATGATCATAAGAAGTCTACAAACTTTTGTGGCATCCATTTGCAGTCAGAGGTAAGTAGTCATACAGTAAAGATGAGAAACTGACTCAGACATATCGAAGAAGAAAGTAACATGTTCTCCAGTAGGTGTAACTGTACATTTCATGCATTTTATTCACTAGACACAAAAGCCTTTGCAAGAAGTGGCATGGAACATCTCAAACTGGAGAACTCTACAATGATACAGAGGTCTCTTAAACTAGCAAAAAAAAAAAAAAAAAAAAAAAAAAATTAAAAAAGTTAGGAAAAAATTGAACGGGCAAGAAAAATTAAAAGGTAAAAAAGTCAGGAAAGCTTTACCAGAAGACAAAGATAAGCTCAAAAATGCTTATAAATCTCTCAGAAAGGTTAAATTTTCTTAATTAGGTAATTGTTTCTTATTTAGGTATCTGTCAAATTTCCCAGCCTTTTCTTGGACTTCTTATTGCGGTTGTGGACTTTTTTCCAAGCAAACCAAACAACAAGAACAAGCAGCAGCAGCTGGACATTGTCAGCAAAAGCTAGGGCTTAAAAAAAAAAATAAAGAGCACCAAACTGTTCAAAATTTCAACAGCATTTAATTCTTTTCATAGAATCACTGTCTGACCTTCCAGATTCCTCCTATGTCCATCCACAGTTGCATATGACATATCTGTATCCAAAACCCACACACCTCTCAAAACCATAACAAACCACAACAGCTTAAATCTGGCAACCAAAGGCTCCCTTGAATCTGGACAGATCTCCTAGCAAGCAGAAAAAAAAAGAAGAAAAACCAACACTGCTACTGTGTCATTTGCACTTGGAGTGACTGCAAAGAGAACTGAAGGTTGTTATTAATAAGGATTCCTGCTGTTGTGTCAGTCAGTGATTTATCACTTTCACATCTAGGTAGGAGGAGGTCAAGCTGCAGAAAAGAAACAATTCATTCAAGATAGCATTTCTCTTTCTGTGGTCCTCTGCTGAAAAAAAAAAAAAAAAGTAATTTCTAATTACTTAATGACTGTCTATAACGGCAGCATAATCCTGTACTTTCATATTGACATTAAATATGCTGCCCAAAACATTCTTCAGAGAATGCGATTTTTTAATGACTGATTCGTTTTCCTCAGTCAAGTGTCCAACTCATCCGACTAAGTATATTCCATGTCTTTTTTATGATTTGTACAGAATTACAGAATTTCATAATTTAAATTACTGTTGGAAATTATCACACATACTGTGATTTAAGATACTAGGATAGCTGTATTTACTTGTTCTGCTCTGATAATTACTATGAAAGCTGAACGATGTTTTCATAACACTGATGGATACAATACTCAGCAATCAATCATAATGCTATCTGTATAAAGCAGTTGAAAGACAAAATGTTGGAGGTTTAAAAAGCAACATCACATTGTGAAGGAGTATGTTGCCTGCTTTTCTGATGAAAATAATTAATCCCAAAAAGAACAGCACATGTGGCATCATATTCCTCTTCAAACTTTTTAATATCTTTTCCAAGTTGTCCTCTCATTACCAATTGAATTTGCAAAACTCTCCCTGACAAGTTTTTTTGCTGTCCACAAATCATGGCCAAAAGAGAAGTCACCCATGGTCATCTAACCATAATTTGATCTGCTTTTTACCCCATTAACTTCTCACTCATTTTTCCAGACAGTTCCACAGAAGGTGAATTGCAAAGTGAAAGACAAGGTACTGAAAAGGCATATCTTTCATGACTAAGGAAAGAGAATGATTTTTCTTTTTATGCCTCCCACCTCCCCTTGTCAACAGCATCATCCAGAGCATCTACTGGTCTCACTCCCCACTCCAGTTTTATTCAATTGATTGTGCTGGAGTCAGTTGTTTGCAGTAACAAAAGATCATCTTTTGCTGTTACACAGCATCACACACGAGACCGTTAGTGCAGACATAAAGGTACACTGTAGCTTCCTAAAATTGTATTATCTTAGTTCATTTTCATCATTTCCCAGACAAGCAGGAGATCAGGATGAATTGGAAGACAAAAACAACAAGAGCTGGGTTTTGCCCATTACATTTTTTCTGGATTTTTTGTTTTGAAAGGCAGGTAGAGGAAACAAAGTCAAAATATGCTGCTAGATGTGGATGGGAGGGAGCAAGGTTTATTGTCAGGGTGGCCACTAAACCTGGCTCTTGACACCGTGACTTAGCCTAGATTTGGTTTAGTCAATAGCAATCACGATGTTATGCTTGATACTGTTTTCTCACTACCATTTTCTTGCATCATTTTCACCCCAGACCACATTTTATTTATTTTTCAAATAATGCACACAGAATGCAAACAGAGAGAAAATTTTAGCTTAGGCAGTCAAAACCACAACTTTTGTTAAAATGCTGTTAGCTTTTGCCCAGAGGGAGAGAAAATTATCAATGCCATAAATACTCTAATTGTGACAAGTTTATCAAGCCTACAAGGAAGCTGATGAAGTGTTTTTATTAAAGGGAATAAAATTAAGACATTACTTAATTTTTCTTGGAAAAGTCTTTTCTAGAGATGGGACTGAGTATTCCTTGGGTCTACATTCAAAATCTCAAACCACATTAATTTTGTTCTGAAATTTCTCAGGATTATTTCATTGCCTTTCTGGACAGAGCTATTTCATTAACTACCTTAAGAAACATAAAACAAATTACCTTGTGCAAGTAAAGCTGATCTAGGACTTTTTTTTTTTTTTTTACCAGAGTTATTGGACAGAATCAAAATAATAAAAATTACAAGGGCTACAGATAACAAAACTTACTGCAAATACAAAATGTATCTTTAGTTTTTAAAAAAGGAGAAATATGTGAAAACAGACTTCACAGAGGAAAAAGTTTACTTCATGGAAGAAAGTAGAAAACATTGTTCATGGGGAATAACACAAAGAATGAAGTAAATTTGCTTCTGGAAACTCCATTTAGACATTAGGAAGTGAAAACATTTTAAAACAAAAAAGTCATTTTAATAGCAAGAAGGTTAATGTATTGTCAGATTGCCCATTAATATCACAAAACCTCTACTAACATAGATTTAAGACAAATTAAACATGACTTCAGTGATGTTTATCTTGCCAAGGCTGAACTAAATGTTCCTTCTAGTTCAATTTTCTACAGTGTTATGACTTTGCTTCCTAGAACTCTATGTTCAGAGATTAACAAAGAGTACATTACAAATGTCAGAATCACCCCCATAATATTTTTAATGAGCTAGAAATTAAAATGTCAAGCTTTGTGAAACATAAAAGTCACATCAGCTGAGCTTCTACTCTAGTCTGATAAGACATTCCCTATTACTAAATATTGTAGATAAGGGTTTGACAATAACAGGCAATCCTATCTATTCAACATAATACAAGAATGACGCCTGACACAACCCAAAATTCAACCTACCAGGATAAATGATGTGTTGTCACATTGAAGGAACAACAAAGTGGAAGACACAATTGACACCTACATATATCTCATTAAAAGAAAAATTTGATTGAATACTTGACTAAATGTAACAGATCTTTGAAACCAGAAAGCTTGCAATTAAATTAGTCCTATCTAAAACAAATGAAAAAGACACATGACAACAAAGAAAAAATATAACACTGACAGCTGATGAATTACAAACAAAAGCTAATAAATTTTGCTTTCCTGACCAGAGCATTAAGTGCTCTGTGTGTGCATATGTGATATACATAATATGTAGAATATATGATGCATATTTCATATTACACATTTTACATAGTATCATAATAGTATGCAGTATATAAACCATCACATATTTATTGTATAGATAATATACATTAATTTATTATATTCTATATTATATTGATAATGTATGCTATCACTTGTTAATAATATGTTATTTATATACATACATATATATGGACACATGTTTTTAACATATGTCAGGAAGATCTCAGATCCAGAATAAAACAGATCCAGAACAAAACATTCAACTAGACACATGAAATTTGCTTTGGCCAGCCATAGGTGGTAATGAGAATCAATCTTCTGGTTTCAGCTCACACAGGCAAAACAGGCAACACAGGGACTTGAATCTAGGTTTACTATATCTCACTGTCTACACCATTGAGGTCACTTCCATACTTCAATTATTTATACTCTCAAACTTTATTTGCATTCCGTCAGGTGGTAGACTGCCTGCTCTTTGTGCTGAGGTTGTTTTTTTAGTTTATGAATATACTGCTAAGACTGAACTAAAGGTAGGCCTGATGTACTACCTATAGATGGAGAATATGCTTACTCTTTGATAGCTTGCAGCTGGGGAGACTTACATCATTTTGTGAGGAGTCTGGAGCACAAGTCTTATGAGGAGCAGTTGAGGGAGCTGGGGCTGTTTAGCCTGGAGAAATGGAGGCTGAGGGGAGACCTGACTGCTGTGTATGGCTACCTGAAAGGAGGTTGTAGCATGGAGGGTGTTGGTTTCTTCTCCCAAGTAGCAAGTGACAGGATAAGAGGAAATGGCCTCAAGTTGCACCAGGGGAGGTTCAGGTTGGATATTAGGGGGAAAAAAAAAAAATCTTCACAGAGAGGGTTGTGAAGCAGTGGAACAGGCTGCCCAGGGAAGTGTTGCACCATCCCTGGAGGCGTTTAAAAGTCATACAGACGAGGTTCTTAGGGACATGGTTTAGTTAGGTTAGGTTATAGTTGGACTCTACAATTTTGAAGGTCACTTCCAACTGAAATGATTCTGTGATTTTCTTACAAGATAATGGGAGACCAGTGAATTTGGAAGCCAGCTGGTTACAGTGAATTAGAAATAAGATTTAGATCAGTTATATAAACAAAATTTAATGGCCTTAACCTCTATACTGGAGTAAAAATGCAACTTGCAGTTATACTTTTTCTATATAGATACACACACATAGATAAAGCTACACAGTACCTATCTACAAAGTACACATAAACTATATTTTTCTTCTTTAAATTCAGTTTAAAATCAGCAGTAAGTAAAATGAACAAGGACTTTAGGATATTTTCCTATTCATATTTTCTTTCAGTTTTTAATACATAGATGGGTTAAATTTAAATTAAGTATAACATTGTGGTTTAACCCAGCAGACAGCTAAGCACCATGTACAGCACTTCACTCACATCCTGTCCCCCAGTGGGATGGTGAAGAGCATCGGGGGAAAAAAAGTAAACCCCCCTGGTTAAGATGAAGACAGTTTACCAGGACAGAAAGGGAATAAATAACAGTAATAATGACAATGATAATAATAATAACTACAAAAGCCTATATATAACAAGTGAGGCACAACGCAATTGGTCACTGTCTACTAACTGATACCTAGCCAGTTCACGTGCAGCGGTTCCCCTGGCCAGCTTCTCCCAAAATATATTCTGAGCATGATGTCATATGGTGTAGAATATCCCTTTCACCAGTGTGGGTCAGCTGTCCTGGCTGTGCCCCCTTGCAGCTTCTTCTGCATCTGGCACAGCATGAGAGGCTGAAAAGTCCTTGACTATTTACAACATCTAAAACATCAGTGTATTATCAACATTATTCTCATTTTAAATCCAAAACACTGGACTATACCAGCTACTAGGAAGAAAATTAACTTTATCCCAGCAGAAACCAGGACACATTAATTTTTTTTCCATGGCAATCCCTTAAAGCTGCTCAAAATCCCTTTCAACAAGCATTCCAATTTTGCATTGCAAAGCATCAGTAACCAAAGGAAAAATTACCAAATAGCAAATACCCTTTTTTGAATTTTCCTACTGACATATTTTTTGCAACAAACAACAGTATGCAGTATGTAGTGCAAAAAGAAAGGTATACAGTAAGGAAGATAATTTAAGGTTTGATTCAAGTTTACAAATGAAGAATATTAGATATGCCTTAAAACAGACAAGCAGAGAGACACAAAGGTGGGTTAAGCAATCCACCATGGTGATCACATTTCAGTTTATTTGCTATATATCAGCACCGACTGAAACAAGTCACACTAGATTAAAACCAAAGCAATACTGAGTATATGCAGAGTGATTAAAGAGACGCAGGTTTTGTCGCATCACAAAATGGTTTAAAGACTTACTGCCAAATAATCTTACTGCTTATGTGACACCAATGTCCACTAGACTTTTAGCTTCAGTCTGTACCATTTTGTTTCAATTGCTACAATTGAAAAAAATACGATCCACAAAATTTTGATTCTAAGCTTTATTTTTTGCCCACGTAAGAAATACTTACCTTCAAATTATGAGAACCTACTGTCCAGCAAAAGAACAACCTATCAATATCAATGCTTTGCCAATTATACCAACATCAGTCCTTCTACATTTGCAGGAATCGCAGTTGTAGGAGAGTATCACCTATCAAATCTCTTAATGGCAAAGTAATTAAAAGGCAACAGAATAACATTACATTCACTGACACATCCGAGGCTAAATAGGCCACCACCTACTGTTTCTTCGCAGTGAATATATATAAAAAAATAAAATCTACAGTTAAGTTTGTCTCCACCAAAATAAGAATGCTTTGCATATCAAACACAATTATATTATGTGCACTCATGAAATTACTTATCACACTAGTGAAAACCAGCCAACTAAAAAAAGAACCAATGAACACGCCCCCTACCCTCTCAAGTACCACTGCAGGGATTTTTTAAGTTGAAAAAAATAAAAGTAATGGATCTCATGTAACTGTCAAAGTGTTCATTAAAATCTTTAAAGTACACAAAAAGAAGAAATAACACTCTAACTTTTACCAAGAATTGATAAAAGGCAATGTTGAAAACCTAAGTACTAGGTGTTCCAATTTTCCACAGGTTTTCTGTGAACAACACAAAAGTTCCAGCATAAATTGCTGGATATTTTAAGTCCCACATTCTTCAAGAATTCAAAATAATCCAAGAGCTGAACAACCCTCATATTTCAACAGGTCTAGTGGAGTTTTTAGATAAAGAACAGTAGTAGATATGTAAAAACCACTAGTGTCTTTGAACACTGCCTCTTCAATTATCAGTGTCCAAAAAATCCTGGACAAGATTATTATTAAAATTTATATTTTTTAAATTTTAGTTTTAGAAAGGACACATCACAAGTCTAAGGAAAGGGAGAAAAAAAGTATTCTGTTTTAACATCAACATTTCCAGAGCAACAATAAGGAAATGTGATGCTTAAGAGAAAAAAGAAAACAAAACAAAACGAACAAAAAAATAAACACAAACCAACCAACCAACCAACAAACAAACACTAAACCAAACCCCAAACAAATAATCAACCAACCACACCTAATGCTAAGCCATTATTTTTCAGATAACTATTTGCCTGGATAAATCATTTTTCAGGCTGAAATGGTCTGTGTAGGGTTAAGTCAGAGTATCCCAATGGAACAAAAAAGCTGTTGCTATTTGTCAGAGCAGAGCCCTGGTAGAATTGGGTGACACTGTGCACTGCACAAAGCTAATGCGATTTTCTGACTTCAGAACAACACAGAAAAAAAGAGATGCAACCTTGTCTCTTCCATGTGTGATACTACAAAACATTATGTACAAAATATTAAAAACATATGTCAGTAGAACAATCTATTCAAATATTTCAGCCCAGGTTAGCTGTGTCTGCATTTCTCAAGAAGCTGGTGACAGTAATCACTGCTTCCTCTTTCTTACAACCAGCTCAAGGCTCCTCAGCTTGAAAGGCAAAATTCAGCCTCGGCAATGAAAGCAGAGGTCACAATATGCGAAGTAAGGTGTGCAGCTGAAGGGGAGAGAATAACTTAAGGCATCTAAGCTGCTGGCATATTTACAGATGTGCACGTGTATATCGTAGGAGAGCTATGAGGTTTGAAGGACTCCAGATGGGTGAAGATTCTCCAGGGTGCTGAGTGGGATAGATGTTCTCAAGGCAATTTTACCCTTCAACCAGGAAAAAAAATGCTTTGTTGAGTCTAACTTTGCATTTTTAAATGGCAGTGACTGAAGTAACATATATTACATTTTAGTTGTGCGGAATATTTTTCTCTAACTCAGAGAAGTATCAGAAAGTATTAGATACTTTTTCTATTGCTTACAATAAAATCATGAAACCATTGTTATTGGAAGAGACAACTGGAGGTCATCTGCTTCAATTCCCCTGCTCAAGATTAGCCACCTAGAGCAGGCTGCCCAGGACCACGTCCAGGCAGCTTTTTAATGTTTCCAAGGATGGAGCCTCCAAAACATCTCTGGGCAATCTGTGCCATGCTCAGTCACCCTCACAGTAAAAAAGTGCTTACTGATGTTCAGATGGAACCTCCTATGTTTCTGTTTGTGCTCACTGCCTCTGGTCCTGTCACTGGGCACCACTGAAAAGAGTCTGGCTCCGTCCTCTGAATCCTTGCTTTGGGTATTTATATGATTTAATAAGAACCCTCCTCACCCTTTGCCCCTCTAGGCTAAACAATCCCAGCTCTCTTTGCCTGTCCTCATAGAGAAAATGCTCAAGACCATTAATCATCTTTGTGACCAGAACTGGACCCAGCACTCCACATGAGGCCTCATCAGGGCAAAGGGGGAGGATCACCTTCCTTGACCTGCTGGCAGCACTCCTCCTAATGCAGCCCAGGATATCATTGGTCTTCTTTGTCACAAGGGCATGTGGCTGGCTCATGTTCAGCTTGGTCCACTGGGAGCCCCAGTTCCCTTTATGCTGAGCTGCTTTCCAGCTGTGTAGCATCAGCATATATTGGTGCTTCGGTTGTTCCTCCCCAGGAGGTGCAGGACTTTGCGCTTCTCCTTGATGAACTTCAGGAGGTTGTATCAGCCCACTTCTCCAGCCTGTCAAGGCCCCTCTGGATGGCAGCATGACCCTCCAGCAGATCAGCCACTCCTCACTGTTTGGTGTCATCAACGAACACACAGAGAGTGCACGCTCCCCCTTCATCCAGACCATTAATGAAAATATTGAACAGGACTGGACCCAGTATTGACCCCTGTTGTAGACCACTACTTACTGGACTCCAATTATGTGGCACAAGTTGTAATCAGGACAGTAATTTTGGGATCTTTTTTGCATTATCTGTGCAGTTGCACCACACAAAGCCAGAGATGTCATTACATGCCAACAGTGTTAGTTCTATATTAAATGACAACATGAAGAAAAATAATTTCTCTATACTACAGTAGAATAAGGAACATCTAATGGGTATCATTTCTAAACAAGAACCACCTAATCCAAGTCAGCATCTCCATGAAGAGAGTTTAAAATAATGTGCCTCACCATGGTACCCACATCAAAAACCTAAACACATTGGGATGGAGAATTCATTTCTCTGTAACTGTAACTATCAGGGCAGAGCAACTCTCTAGCAGCCCGAGGGGTCAATAGACTACATATTAAATTTTTATTAGATTTTTTTAACCCTTCTCATACTCTCTCTGCTCTTTTCTTTATCCCCAAATTACTGTTTTCCTTTCTATCCAATATTTATCTGTTAGCAATGAAATGGGATTTTTTTTCCCCACATCTGATCCTCTCTTGTTGCACACTCATAGTTCCCCTGTTTCCTAGTTCTGTATATATTAAATATTACTGGCTTCACATAACATTCAAACTTTTAGATACCTGGTTTGGGTCATCCTGTGACAAAGAAAAAGAGGTCTGTAATTAGATGGATACATACATAAATGTCAAAGTTGAAAGCATAGCATTACGTAATGAATTCTGTATTAAGGAGTATTTTATAGGTTGCTCAGAATTTAAAGTCAAATGTCTTCTCATCTCAGCTCTACATGTTTCATTAGCATGAACAGGTTTTGACAGCATTTTTCTCACATTTTGTACATTGCTGTGTATTTGTAGAAATGTAGGAGGCCAAAATCCACGGTTTACAGTCACTGAATTTAACTGAATCCTACCTTAAAATCAGAAAGGAAGATACAGCTTGTATAAACACCCTAAGTGTCTAACAAAGCAGCTCACTACAGTCATTAGCACCTTTACCACCAGTGGAACTACACTTTAGATTTTAGGAAGGTGGAGGAGAGAGAAGTCATGCCATTGCTGCCAGAAGTCTCATAGCCCTTACTTGCTACGTCTCAAAAAACCCCCTATGATTTCTGTAAGGAGGTACTAGAGCTGAGGGCAACAACTACAGTGCGGGGGAAGTTTCTCTCTCAGAGAAGCAGCAACTTACCGGTCATGCCAAACTATGCAATGCAACCTGACAGGGCTCTCCCACTCTCTTCACAGATTGCTGAGTGCCCACTCTAACTATTTGAAAACTTGGCTAACGCTTCATACTAGCAGCTTCTTAACGCAGCCTACAAATCTGGCAGTGTTACACTGACAATTACATAAAGGCTCAAACAGGGAGTGAAAGGGATTCTCTAGCCAGTGTGGCCAGCACAGGCACCACAGCCAACAGTAGAATCTCTTTTGAGCAATTTTTTAGCCAAAATGACACAGATGAAACAGAGTGCATGGTGCTGGACTCACTCAACAGCCAGCACGACTAATCAGCATGGGCACAAGGCAAGGACAGCAAGGCTCTGAGGTGCTAGTATACAGCATCACAGCTTGGGGGTTAAGGAAAGATTCAAAACACTGGGTAAAATTTTGAAACAGGTCATACACTGAGAAGAAATATGAAAAAGTATTAGATATAAGCAGTGAATTTAGGATAAGTTCTTTATTCCAGCTACAGGATGTAACTGATAGACAGTGTAGAAGAGTTGATATACAATACGTAGAAGAACTGATATACAATTGATAGATAAGGTAGAAGTCAGCGAGTATTTTACCTGATTTTATCGGTAGTCAAATTCTACCTGATTTCCCTCAGTGGGGACAGTAACTAGTTGTTTTCCTCCCTGGGTGCTCACATTTATCCTTTTTTAATTTTTTTTAATGATACTTTAGTCACTCTGGAGCTTCCACTTTTCTTTCAGATTTAAACTGTGCCTTTGATTGTTTAATGCAATTAGTCCAAAACTAATAAAAAGAATTACAAGAGAGTCAGTTTCCTAGAAACATATGCTACAAGACTACAGACTTTGATGAAGGAAAGAGCAATGTCAAGGAGAGAAGTGTAGAAACACAGGGCACTTAATTGTGACATTCAGCAGTTTCTCTTTCAAGCACATTCTCATGAAAATTGAAATAGGCCCAAATACTGATTTGAGATCTGACATGCAAACACATAGCCTGCTATCAAGTTGTGTTTTATTTTTGGCTAAGAATTCATTTAGTCTACATATTGAATTATTTGTCTGGATATTTAATCCTGACATGACAGAAAATTTTACTGTTGCTTAAGGGGCAGTATAAGGGCTAGACAAGTTTAAAAGAAATTATGGCAACATTTGCAAAAGATATTTAGAGTTAAAACAAGCCGTGTGTTATTGCTATAGTATGCATTAATGAATTTTATAGCATATGCTAATTCTCCCAGTACTGCTCATTACCAGAGTTATCCACTTACAAACTCCTGGCCAAGCCTGCCTGTAAGAAATTAATTCAATCAGTTGCTGAGGTTGGGATTTTACAAGGGCTGGATGTAAACTGGTATGTTGAGAGTTCAATGGCTCTATTTCATACCACCAATACACAGATATTTTGCATTTATTACATTATTTGAGTCATATAACTAGCAACACAGATGAATGTAAGGATGACAACTTAGAAGCTACACTTACTAAAAATAATTCCACAAGCCTTTTGACACAGGGGACAAAACTCTGCCCTTTGAGAGACCTCAGCTTGATTCCAAGTGCTAACAGGGAGGGGGGGAACCCCAACACATAACAAAGGAGTGGTACACATATGCCATTCAAGACTAAGCTGCTGGTTAAGAGAATAATGAAGCTCTGCAGAGTGGAAAGAAGCACCAGGCACCACAGGACCTTGAGGGTGACACTGCAGAGTACACCTTCAGTGCCGTGATAAGGGGGACAAAGAAAAGCCAGAGGTAACAAAAGCAAGGTCAAGAAGCAGGGCAGAGCAAGCCTGTTATCAGAAAGTAGATCATGCCAGCTCAAAAAGAGTGTGACCTTATAAGCATAAGATCTTAGGACCAGAAGATGAAGGACTAGAAGACTCATAAACAACACATTCGTATATTCCAGACCAGTTAATGAAAATGTATACATGGCAATTGAGGAAATAACAGTATGAAATAAAACCACTCTAATTTGGATGCTGTTAATGTTACCCTAAATGTCAGTAATAGCACTACAAGGCTGCTGATAAATGGAGAACAAAAATAATCCCTAGATTGGTAGAAGTATACACTGGAACTAAAAAATCATAATAAAAAATTTAAGAGATTTAGACAACTGGGTAAAACAATAACGCATGAACGCCTGAAGATACCTTTTTCTCCTTTTATTTTGAATCTGTAATCTTATAGGTTTGGAGCCAAACTTGAGACTATAGCACTGTCATTGGAACATTTGACTTCAACTTACAAAAGCAAATCAAAGAGCACCAATACAATTTTTTTCCATAATTCTTAGTGTGACTTTTTAAACCTTATAGAAAGTACTGCTTACGAATGCAAACTGGAAACCCAAAATACATCAGAGACTGCTGGCCAATGCAGAAGAAAGGACAAAGAAACATTCTTTCTGAACAACTTTGTTTAAAATGAAGATGAAAATGCATAGGAAATTGAATAGGTGACAGCATAGTTTTCTGTTTAAACGCCATCAGCATCATATGTTCATTTGTCTTCTATGATATTTAACTCATTCTAAAAAACCTCAAATATTTGTGGATCTGTGGTTAATTTAAACAGGTATCTAAGGACAGGGCTTACACTGGCTGAAAAGATGTTCTACTGTAATATATTACAAACTATTAACATGCCAAAAATAATTTAAAGTTGCCACGTTGCTCTGCTACTGGTATAGCAAAAAGAAACCTTTATTGACACTCACCTGGAAGACAGTACTAATTGATATGTCTCATTCAGGTATTTTTTAAGAGAATGATAAAAAGCGAAATAAAATAAAACTGAATTGTGTGTAATTCCATACAAAGCGCTAGAGGAATAAAACTAAATATTCATAAATATTGCTATTCTAAAGTGAGTAATATTAAATGTAATAAAAATTTTATTTTTTGAAACAAACAGTGCTATTGCACTGATACACAGGCATTAGGGTGTGTCAGCTGGGATTGGTAAGAGAAAAAAGTTGGAATAAAATAGGTAGTCAGGTTCATAGGAAGTATATTTCCACATTCTTTTTTTATAAATTGAATAATTCTGCTTTATTTTAAAATGAATAGGCAGAATCAAAGTACAAAGGTGTATTTCAACAAGGAAGTATTACCATATGCTTCTGCTTTCCCACAGAACTACTATTAACAATATTTTCTAGGATGCAACTTGGCTCATGATTTCTTTCCCTACAGGAAAGAGAACCATATCTTCATGTTTCAGGTTACTTCAGAAGATATCCAACTGTTCTCCTGTGGGTATACATTCGATGTTCAGTACAAAAACAACCTTGATGGAAATGCTATATTATGTATGACAGTGGCTTTGCTTCAGAGCTGATCTAAGATATTCTTCTCAGACACCTCTGAGAGATCTGTTGGCAAGAGTAGTTTTTTCCAGATGGAGCAATACTACAGCTGTACCCTAGAAAGTGGGAAAGCTCCCAATCCATTTTCTAGATTGAGTGTCTGTAGTTTCATTTTCCTTCTGTCCTTTTACCCAGGTGAACTTCATAAACAGAAATTTAAAGACCAAAGCAGTAGGGTTGTTTCTTGCTCTTGTTAACTTCTCAAAACACACTTCATCATTCAAGATGCCCTGCACAGTTCAGAACATAGAGGTATGAATTAAATATGAACAACAGGAACCTATGAGCAAATTCAGACAGATTAGGTAATGTGACATCTTGAATCCATTCAATGCTCTTTCTAGAATTTTAACTGTTAACTATTGTCTCTTGTGACGGGATCCTTATTAGTGCAATATTCTGAAAGCAAACATCTGCATTTACACATCTCCTATGGTTACAATTCAGTATGCAAGCTGCTGCCTCATGCTTGAACACTACTGACAATGGGCAATATTCCACAGTTGCAGCAAAAACTCAAAAAAAAAAAAAGAGAGAGAGACATTGCTAACATTCAGCATATAGTTTTATCATTGACAGAGAAGCATTTTTACATCACTGGCTTTGTGATGCTGCTGACTCTGACCCCGCATCCTCCAGGCCAAAGCAATCACAGTATTATGACCAGATTGGTCTCTGACCCAGATACAGTACTGATTATTGAAGCTTTCATTTGGCAGGAGTAATTCTGACCTACTGTGCTAATAATTTTGCTGATGGAAACTAATTAAAAAGCAGATAGTCTACACACTCTCTTTAACCTCACTCTTAATAAGCTCAAAATGAAACTTTATCAAGTCACACTGTGCAGAGGGTAAATAAACACATACAAACACACATGTGTATACACACTGGAATGATGGCTATAGTCCTATGTTATGAGTGAAGGTAAAACATGCTAAAACCCAGACTAAAGTGCCCTGTGTTTATGTATGTCTCATCACTGACCAAGATAAGGATGAGAAACTGAAGTGGCTATATTTGCACCTCCAGGATATTTCATACAGGTCACTTTAGGACAAGCCAAAGAAGTCTTGACTTTCACAACTATGTAAGTATAGCATCAATGCTATAAGAAACACATACTGAATGTTAAGTAAAAGAGAAGAATAAATTAATAAATGCTTATTAGATTATCTCAATAATATGAAATAATTCAACATCTCTAGTTACTGTTCAAATAGACTAACTTCTAAAGGAACTAGCCAGAATAGTCAAGTGCTTAGAGTGAGGAGTTGTGAATACTCATGTTAGGACAGACTGTATCTCTTATAAGGAATTAAAAAAAAAAAAAAAAAGAGAGAGAGAGGGGAAAAAAAAAGTAGGTTATGTTGCAAAAACCCTAAATCAACATTCTACACAATATTCTAAGGAAAATCCTGTGCACTTGTGTATGGACACATCATGAGTAATGCACCAACGTGACTAAGTCAACAATGATGGCAAAAAAATAACTGTGTAAATTATCTCCTGCTAAATCACTTCAGGTTTCGGAATAATCCAACAGAAAATAATCTTCATTGATTAAATCAATATATGTTGAAGAAATGCATGTAGATCAATTTCTCTTTATTTCTCTTTGATCTTTTTGTGCTTCATCATAGAAGTGGTAGTTACAGACATTTGAATGCAGCAAGTTCAGCAACAGCAGAAACTCGCCTGTATAAATTAATCTAAATGCCACATTTTAACCAATCAATATCTACCAATTTGTCCTAAAGATAAGCATTTTTCTCTCATTCTATGAAATATTAATTGCATCTATACTAAAGGTCCCCCACAACTTCATGATAAAACTAAATAAACATATGTCTTCTGTGAAAGTTGTTCAAAAGCCTGAACCTCTTATTTTGTTTTGTATAGCACTTAAAAACTGACAGCCTGGGTGGCACTATTTAAACAGTCTTCTACACCACTGGCTTGTCTCTGCGAGACTTATCGATACCAGAGTTAGGCACTTGGTTACATAATGTACTTTTACCTCTGAAAAAGAGCATTAGATTTAAACAATCTTAAATCAGGCTCTTTGACCTTTTTCTGATTACTAGTGCTCACTCAACCTTTTCAAGATGAATGGTGGATATCTTTGTCCAAGACAGTTTATTCAGCAATCACAATATTTCCTATAAGTTAGATAGATTGAGCGGTCACTTAACAGGGAGAAAGGCCAGCATCAATTGCAGCAAAGGTCATTCAGTCCAGCTATCATGTACTGCATTAAATTGTCATCAGATCTGAACAGCAATTTCATCAATAACCCATCCAACTAGAATGACTATGAAAGTTGGAAACTGTCCACCCACCCTATGGTGGGCACAGAGCAGTTGGGGAACTCGTGTGTCCCTGTCAGGCAGTGGTAGCAAAGGCCAGTGCAGAAACACCCAAAGGGAACAACAGGTCTCACCCACCAGTTTGGAGGAAAAGTAGAGGGAACAGAAAGACACTAATAAGCCGATGCTATACAGTATAATCTTTTCCACAGTACTATAAATACCAGCCTACATGCTACAAAATTAAGAGTGCAAACTCTTTTCATGAACCCTGGACTTGAACCTTTGTGCAAAATGTCTTCCATCTCACAGAAAATGGAAGTGATACCCTGAGAAAACCAAATCAGCAGAAAGGTGTTCATTTGTCATTTATGAGAAGGCTTAACTACCCTGCCTGCTAATGTCTTCAGCTTGAAATTTTGCTGTATCACATGATTTTGGGTGCTCTTATGGTCACTCTGAGGACATCCTGCTCTTTCCAGGGCTTCAAAGCCACTGATCTGTTCTGCTGACTCTGCTTTCACAATGAGTAAGGTGCAATAGAATAAATATTTAATGGAAACTTTAAATAAGTAAATAAAACTATCTAACCTCTGATACAGAAAAGTCGCAATTATTTTGATCCATTTACTATCAAATTCCTAAGAAAAGCCTTTTAGCTTTTATCGTAACTGTTTATGTTGTTGAAAAAACATTATTTCATTATTTTAATGAAATATAAATAGTCCAGTTAACTCTAAAAATTCCCATAAATGTGAAGTGTTCAAGCAAGAAATGTTTACACAATTTAGTAATTTATATTACAAGGAAACATAAGCTCCAAAAAGAGAGTTATTTATACTTTTTTTTAAGAAATACAATTAATTACTTCTATATATGTGCAGCTTCAGGAAATAAAAGGTATACACATTTTTAAAAAGCCACACATTACTGTGCTTTTATTTTGCATATAAAATTTCAAACAGCTACACTTACTTTTAAACAATATCCATATTTAGATCCCTTTCATATTTTCAAATAAATTATAATCCCCTCTGAAAACAAATATGAAAGTGGATGCCTGAGCATTTACAGATGAAATCTACACTGTCTACTCAGGAATCTGAAGAGTAACAGCTGGTGTTACATCCAATCAGAAAAGACAAGCAGTACCATATGGCGTATTTTTCTAATGCAGTTCAAAACACTGAATATCCAAAATACCGTACTTAAGAGGGAAGGAAAAGGGAGTTGAAATCCAACCATTACTAATAATTAGTCCACTCCACCAATAATTGGTCTACTTTGCTCTAAATTATTTAGCTTCACTCCCAGCATGATCTCTCACCTATGATGTTAAGGTCTAACTATACTAAGGTCTAACATTTAAGCAAAGCAAAATGATTTACCATTAATAAAACCTTGCTCAAGGAAAGTTGCCCAAAATAAGAAAAGACCATGTAAACTCTGTATTTTACATTTAAAATTATTTTTAGAATCACTTAATTACTATTTTTTTCCATTATATGAAGCAATGTTATTTCTAAATACTAAAAATGCTCAGGTGAGCATTATTTACAGTTACGCTCCCAAGCAGAGACAGCCAGGCATCATTCTCCTCTGGGAAACAAACAGCAGCAGAAGCTTTGAAGAAAGATGGATTATTTCAGGACATACAAAAATTGAGAACATAACTGACTTTTTTCCCTTCCAATTTACACTAAAAATCTATTCTGATGAATTTAAGGCTCATATTTGAAGGCATCATGGTATTAAAAAGGAAACACCAAAAAAAAAAAAAAACAGGTTTAATCAGCAAAATGTTCATTTTTCTCTGTTACCTAGAAACTTTGTTTCTAACAAAGCACAAAATGCAAACTTTTAAAAACTGGCAGGAAGGAATGTTACGCTACACTTTAAGAGAAGATGCTACCTCTGTCTGACAGAGATATAAAATCATGATCTCTATAAATACATAACTATATTTCTGAGAAAAAACTGTCACCAAGTCCACTGAATTAATGGCAGAATACTCTGACACAAAGAGAACATACTGTATGAAAACAATATGCTGATAAAGCAGTATTAATAGTACTATGGGTTTCACTTATAGCCAACCACTGTATTGACAGCTTTAACATACATCTCAAAAAAAAAAAAAATGAAAAAAGAAAACCCCAACAAATATATGCATATATATGCACATTATTTTTAAAATATAATTTTGTGACATTGTCAATATTTTTCAAGAATGTATTTTTAGACAGTTTCAAATGTTCCTAAATATAGTTATCTACAAGCAATAAAAATACTACATTATAGGCAACTAAGTTGAAAACCCACATTAAAGGATTGCCTTATTTAATATATTTAAAGCAAAATAAGATTTGTTTCCTTATTAGCTCTTAGGTCCTCGCCTTTTCTTACATAAGGTTAACTAGAAATTAGTTGAGCTTCCCTTGAAAATTGTAAAGGGATTTCATAACAAGTGGGAAAAAAATGCCTTTTTCATAAATGAGGATTTTAAATTACATCAGAACAGAAGCAAAACAATCCAAAATTACATTGGTGCTAGCTGTATTCACAGCAACATTTACTGCTCCAAAGAGCACTTTGTATAGCAACTCACTGGCCAGGGTGAATCCATCTGTCCTCCTATTAGTCCATAGCTGAGAATGAAATGGATAAACTCCAAACCTCCGGTTTGAGTTTACTGATTAAAGATCGAGTCTAAGGCCATCTGCTAAGTTGCAATAATCTGTTAGGATGTCAGAAATCCTGACACTGAGAAACAAACAGCAAAGATCTTTCAGCAATGAAAACTACATTAAATTCTATAGCATCACTATAATGATATAGGTATTTCCAAGAAGCTACTTATACTTTAATCACTGCAACCTATTTAAGAATATTCCAAAACACAGAAGCACCAGGCCATGCTGGTGAAACGTGTTCTTACAAGCACATCAGTAATAATAGATTCTAATCATCTGCAAACTAAGAAACTCTTAATTGCACTGGTCTGAAAAGAAATTGCATTCCAAGATGCCTTATCTAGTTTTTTGTTTGTAAACAGACTACAAAAACATCTTGTTAGCTACTGTGAATGGATGGATGGCACTGAAACTGCAGGGAGTCTTACAGCTGAAAAAATGGGCATACATTCATTTCATGTTTTGCTCAAATCTCTATCCCTGCAGTAGAATGAATGTTTAGCTTCCCATATTGCACTGAAAAGGAACATAAGAATACTAAATTGGAAAAAATAAAAACATCTTAAAAATTAAGCAAAACAAAGACTAATCAAAATTATTTTTTTAAACAAATAAAACACATGATTACTAATTTATCAAAAGGCATTGCACATGCATGACCTTTAAAATTAATATGGGCTTTCTTGTACACTGCCAGAAGCAATTTCTTTATCTTTACCATCATTGAAGATTGATGCAATATTATCAAGACAGAGAAAAAACAGGAAAAGCTTGGAATCATACTGAATTGCAGCTACCATGAAGTAAATTTGTTTGAAAGCTTTTCCATTAAGTAGGTTTTAAAACAATATATTATTGGTTTGAAACTTTTCTTGGGACCAGTTATTTTTAAACACACGTGATATTCTATGCTTTGAAAATGGAATAGCAATGAAAAGCTTGTTTAAATACAAAATTGGAACCAACAGCCAGGTCAAGGGTACACACCTACTAGATTTCAAAATGACAGGTACTATACTTCAAAAATTTAAATCTCAGAGATTTCTTTGCAATCACAAGTAATAAATTCCTTTTTGCCTCTACTGCACTGGAATTTGAAATTATTTTTCCCACATAATTAAAAGACCTCAGAGGTGGCAAGAACCATATAAGTATCATTTTTCATTACTTCAGTTCCATAGAAGATGTTGGTTTCAGTAGATGCAAAAAGGAGACAGAAGTGGGTTGGGCACATAGAACAGAACAATTCCTAAATAAAGTCTTCAACCATCAACTACAAATGTACAGTAACTAACAAAAATCTACATAAAAATTTCCCCAACTGTCACCCAAAGAAGGCACCCCTCATTGCAACTGAAAAACAACCTATGTTTATCCAAAACTCATGTATTCACAGGTTTACCAAGTCTGTTTGTTAAAACTCCATTGGTATTATGCTCAGAATAAATTCTAACAGACACCCTTATTTCTGAAGGATAAAGGATTAACCTTTTCTTAAAAATCAACAAAAACAAGAAGAAATGAAGTGCTACCTAGCTCCATTTCATCTTCTGGTTCCCAGTCATTTTAATTCAAGGGATTAGGCATTACTCCTTAAGTAAAGCAAAAAGGCTAATCTACCTAATACCTAAGAATCTTGTGAAAAGGAAATAAGATCAAGATACACATACATTTTATGTTTCTTTTGAAAGCAGATTTTAACGTGGCTAGTTAAACACAAGACAATCAGCAGTGGGCAATTTGTTTGTACATTATATCAATGAAGGCAACTAAGGCAAATTCATTGAAAAAATTTGAAAAGAAAGTGAAAGTTCATGAGCTTCTGGAAAGCTGTTCTACATGCTGGTCTTGCAGCTAGGTGTAATGCCAACGACACAAGAAGAAACAAAAGTTTAAGGATGCTTCCATGATCAGAAAAGCCCCATCATTGTGATCTCTATTAAAGTTTAACTGATATATCAAAGGAAATCTTAGTGTACTGAGCTGCATAAAGCTTAATAGTTTTAAGAAGAAAGTAATAAAATGTATGTTAAAGTTGAAAGATTAATTTTTAGCATAAAATATAAACTAGAATGGTAAAAAGAAACACCTAGGAACTTCTCAGGGAAAATATTCCCCCCTTTTCACCCAATAAACAGGAAGCTGCATTCATATGCTTTTAATCTCAAGCCTTCATTTTTTAGTTAAAATTTAAAAATACTAGTTAAATCTCTTCTCTGTAAACATTTAAAAATTATGTTGGAGCGAAATACTGCTGGCTTGTTCTGACCTTTATAGGGAGAGAATACATTTGCACTAAATATCCTGTTATAATAGAAAGATTCAAATTTGCCTGTCAACCACAATAAAAAGGTAAAACTCACAGATTATTAAATCAAATGTAATTAGGAAAAAGGCAAAAATTCCTGTTAAGGGATTGCATAGATATGTATTGTATTTTGATTATTAAGCTTAGACTAAAAGTTTCTCACCTTCTTATGAAGTGAGGAAAAAGGTGTGATCTCTTAATGCCACATATTTGATGATATCATGAGCATCACATGTGACAATGTAGATTGTAGCCTGGGAAGTAAAGCACAGCAAATTACTTACAGCTTTATCAATTTCCTAATCTGGCACTCAAGGTCGTCTCCAAGGCCACAGACTCTAAAGAAACAGCAACAAATGTTTTCTGAAGCACCAAATGTCTCTACGGAGCGCAGCTGAATATGAAAATCAAGTTTTGCATTGCTATCATGGTGTGGCTGATATTCAGGGTTTGTAACTTACATATCTAGAATATTATAAACAAATGTAGCAGAATGGTTCAGGCCTTGTCTTCCAATTTCAATTAATCCTTCATAAAAATTCTTAGCACAAGAAAGACTGACTGTGTCTCTGTTACTTTTCCCTTTGGAAGCACATTAAAACAACATCACAAAAAGGTGAACCGTTATTTCTTGTTGCAGGTAGGGGCTTATGGCAACAAGCACACACATCTCTTCTCTAGAATACTGAGCAGTTATTGAACAGGCAGCTAATACAGACCCAGGTTGCGGGGGCAAATATCTCATACAGCATCCATTAGCTCGCTGAGACAGAAAGGGATAGGTTTTGAAAGTCATACAAGTCATATGAGAAACTTGGACGTGGACCTGTACACTATCATCTCTAGCAAAAAAAAAAAAAAAAGGCAAAAAGAAAAAAACCCATTTTTCATCTATCTGTACTGCTCCTAGTATTCAAAATATTCAAGAAAACAGCGCATATCATATCCAATTTATAGTATACGACTCTGTGGCAACCCAGTTATCAGAAGAAAAGGCTCTTCACTTGAATAATGTAGCTTTGTGGCTTTTTTGTTTGTGTGTCTATGTTGGTTTGGTTGTTTTGTTTGTTTTGGGTTTTTTGTTGCTGTTTTTTGTTTGGTTGGTTTGTGTTTTTTTTTTCCTTAAAATGTGTTCCCCATGAAAAATTCCAATTTCCATGTGCTTCATAACTTTATTTAATAAAGTGATTAACAGTCAAGTCAGTAACTAGTAAGTATACGTATTTGGGCAATGATCACATTTCAGAAGGAAGTAGTTCTCAACTTGAAGTCGGAAGATAGAAGTCACATTAAACGAACTAGAGCAGGCATGTCAAACTCATTTTCACTGGGGGCCACGTCAGCCTCATGGTTGCCTTCAAAGAGCCAGATGTAATTTTGTAACTACTCCTACATGTAAACAGTCCTAAAATTACATTTGGCCCTTTGAAGACAACCGCGAGGCTGATGTGGCCCCACTGAAAATGAGTTTGACACCCCTGAACTAGAGTAACCGTTGTGTAAATGGCAGATACTGTGCTCCTTGTTAGAACACTAATAGGTTGATTTATCAAGAAAGATTAGAGTTCACTACATGCAGTTCGGCTAAGTGATAGCTGAGGGGCATGAAAATTGAAAAATACTCTTCTTCAGTAATCTAGTCATGAAGCGAAAAGGGATTACAGAAAAAGGCAAGCTAGCTATAAAATAGAGCAACATGCAGATAATAGCATAGTCTTTCAATTACAGTGATAGAAATTCTACTCCTTAAAATATTTACAATAAATGTAAAGCAGAGCTTGGGAAAGACATGGCAGATTGGGAAGAAAGAAGAGAGAAGGGGTAATTATTCAGCCTCATTAAATTTTTCATCAGAAGCAGCAAACTATCATCATTTGAGCATTTCCTTTTTCATTAGAATGCTTTTTAATATTGACATGCAACCAATTATGTTCAAACTAATTCCCAGAATACTGTGAGAATGTAGCTACTTTCAGAAGTTTTTCCAGATTAATGAACTGCATTATTTTTTCATTAGAAGCTGCAGTGTGCTCTGAGACATACAAAGTGGGGAACAAAAAACCACCCAGAACAGAATGTATTTTCCACAAAGCCCTTGGCTTTCCTAATGAGTTTCTATCTTCAGGGAGCCTTCTTCATTTTTACTTTAAAAATTCAAAACCAAAAGCAACACTACTACTTCAAATGGAATTTTTCTTTATAACCTAATGCAGCAAATTACATTAATTCTCTGTCTGTTAACTCCAGACATAGGTGAAGTGATATAACAAAAAAGTAAATATATTTTTTTTTTCCAGATGTGCTATTCATTAATCTGTTTTCCCTATCTAGCTTAAACTACTTCAATAACACTCTGAAAATTTTGTAAACCTTAGCCAATGACGACTTGTTTCTTTTCATATGCTTTCAACGATAAAAAATTTAACAAAAAGGCAATACATTATCCGATTCATTATACAGAAAGCAGGGTGCCTTTGTTTTATGACTTAGTATATTTTGTCTTTTCAAAATAACTCTCTCTAGTAACATTTACATAAAAGGTGATGAATGTCTGTCTTAAATGGAAAAGAAATTGCAACACTGAATCACATTAGCAACTAATACAGGCATCACAAGACTGAAAACTCATTTTTTGCTCTTCCTTTTAATATTTTATCTTTAATTAAGTTGCACCTTTTTTTCATCTCAAGTCCTCCTTAAATCCATATTTTGTTAATGAATGCCTGCCTCTAGTACTGCTACTCATTGCTCTCAGGGGATTATGTACTGACTGGATTCTGTTCACAGTATAATAATAATAATAATAATAAACTTCCTGGATAATAGTGTTTCACTTGCTGAGAAAACAATATATTTATAAACGTATGGCCATATATTGAAGATTGCTTTTAATTTACTAAACCAGTAAGGTTATTAGTTCACAAGAGGTACATACAATCTTTGTAAGAGATACATAAGCTACTTTAGAAGCAAATTATCTACCATCATCTTTCGTACAATGGCTTACACCCAAACTAGCATCTATATATGAACAGTAACAATATGTAATTTACTCTCAGAGACACAAGTTCACTGTTTCATCTGTTTCAAGTCTAATAATAATATGAAAGATTTTCTCATTGATATGAACACACCTATATTCTTTTTCTTAAATGAGAGTGATGACATTATATTAGCAACAGATTTCAGCATTTTGAGAGACTTTTTTTCCCTTTGCATGGCAGTAGTTTTTGGTACACTGAACTGTTACTTCTTTTCTGATCAGCAATCTCCCTTTATATGTGAAGCTTCAAAAACCATACCTATTTTGGAAAACCTACTTCTGCATTTGAAAGGTAAAATCTTTATTACTCAATTTTAGGTTTTGGACCTTGATCCCTAAATGGTATTACTTTTGTTTTAAGAGAAAAATCTAAGCTGTATGTTCTTTAGGAGAAACTATGAAGCACTCAAACTTAGCAAATTCAGTTATTTTCAAGGGAAGGCATTTCCTACATAATATCCTCAGAGAAATAAAAATAACTTATTGCAGAGTTAGGATAAGAAAAAGATAACGATGATTCTATCTCAAAAACCAAGTTCTCCTATACCCATATAACAAAATCATAAATTTAGAGCTACTTCTATCACATGTACTTGGTAGTACAGCTGATAAAATATCTTAACATTGTACTATGATGAAAGAACCAAAACTCAATTACAATCAGTACCTATATTCATAATCTTGATTTATTCCAAAAATATTTTAAAGCATAATAAACACAGGGTAGAAAAATGAAATAATTATCACTAGCAAATATGTAAATTACCTATACAAATTTGTCACGGTATGCACTTAGCAGAGTTTCGGAGAACTCACTTTTGTGCAGCACAGCCCACACTCCTCCTGCAGCTTCCTACAAAGACATGGAAGTACAGTATAGAAAATAACATGAATTTCCTAGTTTTGTGGTTTGGATACCTAAACTATTCCCAAGATGCTGACATTCATATATCAACTTGAAATATGGAGAGCCACAAGTCATTCATCCATGTCATGTTAAAGACTACAAATCTTCCTTTCATGCTCAGTCGCTTTATCACTCTCTTCCTTTCATTGTCTTCTACATGGCACCAAATGTGTCTTACTGGAATGAGTTACTCTTCCAATGTTGTCATCTAAAAAGCAATGCTGACTGTGAATTTCATTTAGGTTACAAAAGAAGAGTGGTTTCAAAGACAGCCTTCAAAGTATGCCTCTTAAAAATAGCAAGCTAATCATCAGCAAATCTGGAATTTCTTGAAATTAGCAGCATATATAAACAAACCACTTCTGTTATTCAACACAACCACAAATTCAAGCTGTGCTTCTGTTTTAGTCAGACAGTGAAAACATAGGTAACCTACTGTTATAGGTATTTTAAGGTAGTGTCATTGGATCCATATAGTGTTGTTCAGTAATCTTTTCAGACCATCATATATATCATACATGCAAGCATGCACACACACATAAATGTATTGTTGGAAATGTTCCACAAAAATAGCTTCTAGACAGATGCATTAGAAAATTCATGCTAGTTAAAAATATTCTATATCTTTTCATACAGTAACTGCAACCTTCTCTCAGCTCTCTGAATACGGCAGTCAAACAATCTATTATAAATATTTGTTTTCAACAGAAAATAGCTGCTGTTTCTTGCCCCATGCTTTTCATGTTTGTATTCTGTACTCATTTTAACTTCTTTCTTCCTATTTCCCAAATGTGCTAATCCCCTGCATTACATCCATTTTTGCTTGCATATGGCAAGTGTGCTAAAGTGTTGGTTTCTTGGGAACTATATGGTAACTATATCAAAAATCACACGTCTCAAAGTTTCTTCTGTTTGTTTTTTTTCACAGAGACCTACAGAAAGCTATACTCACACAAATGTCACCTGACAGAAGAGGAAGCAGATTCCCAATGTCATCATTTGTAAACAACATGCAGAACTGAGACTGCATTCAAGATCCAGCATCTTTACTTGCTTATAATATTGGGGTGTTTTTTTCTCCTTTGTTTTTTTAAAAAATTAGATTTCATTTATGTTCCCTGTTGCAAGATGTATCAATAGCAGTCTTACTGTTACTGTAATGGCTTTTACCCTCTTTCTCCACCTCTTCCTCCAATCTGGGCATTATTTTGACCAAAAATCATAAGCAAATGAAGTAAAACAATAAAATGGGACAAAATTCATCACAATGTACACTTGATTCAACAAGTCAGTAGAAAACTGCAAAGCAAGCAAAATTTTACAGAACACAAATAATCTTTTAGGATAATCAAGCACATTAGTATAAAATTCATAACAAGAGTTTTGCTACATGCAAACATAAGAAGGGATGACTGCCAAATGTGTGAATGTAAAAATACTAAGTAACATTTAAAACCATTCCTCTTACTACTGAAAACATTTTCTTCCAACAACACATTTTCGAGGTATTTCATAGACAATCCTGCTTCCAAAGTTTTTCACAACCCTGTTTTTGTATTAGAATAATTTTCTCCTCTGTTGTCCTCTAGTATGGCATCTTGATACCAGCTATTTGAACTACTTTTGGTACTTGAAATTATTTGAATGTTCTTTTAGAATGTTAATAATTTACCATCATATCTTTGTAAACAACATCTTTAACAAGTCTTAATTATGTCATTTAGTATAAAGCTGTGGTACATAGGAACAGCAGCAATTGAAAAGAATTCAATTGTGCTAGGCACTGTACAAACACAAGTCATTATAAAACAATCTCTCTCTGTTCTATTCTTTATTTCTCTAATGGCTTAGTGGTAAAATAGCGATTCCCCAGCACACAAAGGGAGACTTATATTATTGTTCACTAATATAAACATTTCATTTTGCATGATACAAGAGGTAGATGGTAATAACATATCTCATTAAGAAATTTATCATCAGACTAGGAGATGTCATCAATCTTTAAAACATTTAAGTATGTCTCATTACATCAGAAACCATTTCCAATTAATATACTCAAACGCACTTTATGCAATATAGAGAGTCAACACAAAACAGTTACTTATTATCTCTATCTCCCTCTCTCTCTCAAAATACCTACAGAAAACTTACCAGTATTCGGACATTTGAAAGCTTGCTGTGTTGCCAGCAATACCATTCACTAGGGATCACACAAGAATCCCCAACTTCGGTCAGTCAGTAAGGGATGCATTTAATGCCACTCCTTCCCTGAATTCATGCAAATACACCAGATTTTCCTTCTCTAATCCAGAGACATAAAAACACCAAAACAATCTTGACAGTGTTCACAAAATACAGAAAATTAATTCAAAAAAACAGCTATTGTGGTCTACTAACAACTTCCAGAAATGTCAGTTGCACCAGTGCTAATTAATGCTGAGAACATGCTGATCGCTACAATAAATGCCTGTTGGATTTTATGTGAAATCCAGACACTGGTATGTTTAGCACTGTACACCATTCATATGAAAGTGGTAAATAACAGGATTTCTAGGGAAGATTAATTTGTGCTAGTTGTAGCAAAACTGCTTACATTAATTTACGTTTGACTGAGATTTAATATTCAATATGGTTACTTTAATTGTGATCATTTAGGAAAACTTTCACCAAATAACATGACTTTTTTTAGAGTTTCTAGATAAGTTTCTCTCATCTTATTCTTCCATTATTTTAGTAACTTTGTATATTTTTACTGCCTCAGTAGGCAGAAACAGACGTTAAAAGAAAGAAGAAATCCATAAATAGAAGTCCAAGTCAATGCTACGGATGTGTCCAGCTGTAGGCTCTGACAGCCCTTTGCCTCCTCTGAGGTACCACACCAAACCACCAGACCTTCAGCTCCTGTCAGTCTGAATTTAAACATATTTTTACCCTCTTAAGTGCCTCACTACTTTTTTTTCCAGCTTCGCCAGTCTAAGAAACAGAAACAAGGGTTTCTGACTGGACATACATCCAAAAAAGGGTCTCCCAGGCCCATTACACAGAGAGGCCTGTTTGTGGACAGAAAACAGATCATAGAGGAATGAAGAAAGTTATGAATGCAGCAAAGGACCGTTAATAAACGGAATAAATATATGTAGTGTCATAAACCCCAGAAATTATAAGCTACAATATGTAGACTAACGTGATATTTAATCTACACCACAGCAAATATTACCTCAAAATATAGATTACTATTTGTATTTGAGAATACCAGGCTTTATAATATGGGAATTGGGCTTTCTATCAAACCTGGAGTTACTGTGTTAAAAGACACATGCTTCTGGCATCTGAACAGCTGAGTGGATGAACACAATAAAAGACGACATCAATATCAAGTGGAGTTGGGAACCGTAAAGTTAAACTCTGGTCTATAAGATATTAATAAACTGAATTGATCTAACACAGGAACAGCCAGCCTACAGAAAAAAAAACAACCCATAGCTTTTGAGGCATTATCTTATTCCAGCGGCCCTAAAAACTGGGGGACTCAGCTGATCCAATTAGCATAAGCACTTCAGGGCACTTGCTAAAAACAATCCAGACATTCACAGCTACCAGCACAACATGATCAACCACCATTTTCCACTTTTCTGACAGCTTCAAAATGCCATCCTCCAAGTCAAGTCAGCCATTACCCCAGAGTACATTACTTGTTCATCTTAACTAGAGGCTTTTCATATCAGCCATACTTTTTCCTGTTTTCCTATTTCAGATATGGAAAAGTAATTGCATAAGAAAAAAAATTTCAGCAGCACATTTTTCTCCAAACATTTAAACATTTACTTTGATTTTGTTAAATAAGGACAGATTACTAAAAAACATGTATAAATAGTTTCCTTAAAGCAACCATTTTCTATATCTCTGCCAAATGTTTTGTTGCCAGGATGCACTAAAAACCCTTTGCATTCATCAAAGACTCAATATTTGCCTTGTTCAATTTCTGTTGAATAAAAAAATCTGAAAGGATATTTTAAAAATGAGGGCAAGGAGCAAGAGTGATGAACATGCCTATATGAAAATGAATATTTTCTTATTTGAGTCTTAGATTGACAATGCCTATTTGACTGTATAAAAGTCAGATTTAACTGGGAGACAGTCAACAGTGTGGTTGCTTAGACACACATTACAGAATGCAATAGAAGCGGTAAATTCTAACTCTAATAAATATGAATTTATACAGGGTGTATGCAACCAACACTTAACCACATTCAGTCCTGGAGGATCGTTTATATTTTAAAATCAATGAGGTAACAGTAAAGCATCTTTATCACCTTTTGCTTGAATAGTTTTTATTCTTTGAAAAGCTGAGTAAATGCAGCTTTTACTAATATTCTTTTTATCTTATTCTGTAACTAAAGGCCTGAGAATGAAAAAGATGAATCCTGAAAAAACACTTTTTACATCAGCAGTTTAAAAATCTTGACCTATCCCCCATCAAAGATGCATAGGTACCAGCTCAAGTTCACCATGCCATAAGTAGGTCTCCATTTCCCTTTGAAGAGGTCCTCATTGTACCCTTTCATCACCACATGTGAATTCCCTTCCCTGTCAGTCAGGCGTCAAGTTAAACCATCTTTTCTCATTTAGAATTTTCCCTAGGTTTTCACATGTAATCCGCCTCTTCAGATCACTTCTTCATAATCTCTTTAAAATCGGGAGTTTTCTATTTACTGACACAGGCTTATCTGTCTCCAGCCTCAAGTTGCAATTACTGCAGAAATTCTTTACTCTGGTTTTAAGAAAAAAAAAAAAAAAGAAAAAAGAAAAAAAAAAAGAAAAAAGAAAAAAAAAAAGAAAAAAGAAAAAGGTGTGGGGGTGGAATTTTCTGCTATATGATGGAACAGCTTCAACAAACAAGCTGACACAAACCTTGAAAGGTAAATGCTTTAATCAGAGGTCTTGTTAGGTACTTTTTCTGTCTCCTTCTTCCCTTGTGATCATTCCTGTCAGTGCGTATTTAGGCACATTTTGAAATGCCTGCTGGACCACTGGTCCTAGGAAGAACTTCTGCCTCCCTTGGGCATTAATATGAGATATGAACACTCAGTCCTGCAAAAATAAGGACAGTTCTAGGGACATACATAGGGAAAATAAATATAAGGATGTTTTATTCAGTGATTTTGTTTGTTAGCCACCAAAGGTGTTAGATGAGGAATTTCAGACAAAGTGTTGGAAATTCTCCTGTCTCCAATTCTACTTGTGGCACCAAACTATTTTTAAAATACAGTTAGGCCTTGGAACATGTAAAACTGTAAAACCTGACAAGGATGCACGATGCTACAGACATTGTGTTTGTTCTACTTTGTGCGTAAGTGGGAAACCAAGAAGGTAAAGATCAGCAGGGTTTCAAGACTGAAGTTCTTATCAAGAACTTCTCTCTCTATCTGAGACCTGGTCAATAGTCTTCAAAACAGATAACGATGGTAAAGGCACTGCCTCCCAGATCTTTTTCTTATAACTTTTTTTGTTCCAGAGAGATCAATCCAATGTTGCATCTTCCACTTCAGGAGTATAACATGCACTACTTCAAATTGTCAGAAGCAGCAGTTTTACAGGGTGATTGAACCTTGCTGATTTTGCCCAGCTCTTCTGTAATTATATTAGTAACTGTAGGCAGGCATTACACCCAACAGTGACAGCACATCACAGATCACTGTGTCGGTTGATTTAACAAAAACAAATCAAGCACAGGGTAGAAAGAAGGAGAGTTCTGATGTGGCAAGTAATGCCTATGCTTAGTCAGCTGTGTACAGAAATGGTATATACATGGCCTGCATCATGAAATGACAGACCGAGAAAAATACTCTTCAACTTGTTTTGGAAGAGCGATAACCATATGGCAGTCTTTAAGAATCAGCAGTCCTCATATTGTTCACTGCAAAATTTCAAAACTTACAAATACATCAAAATCTTAGCCTATGGTGAGCAGCATAAGCAAGACTATAAGCTGTTCTTGACTATGAAAATTTCACTTTAAAAGAAATTGAACAATAGCATTTAATGAAAATTATCACACAAGCAGTTTTTAATGAATTGTGCCTTTTTTTTTTTTTTATATACAGAAACAATTCAAGGTGGCATTGTAATAGTTAAGGTGGAATATGAAATAGTTCAGGAACTCACACAAGTTCAGTGTAGAAGTGTAGAACCTGGGCCAAACAACTATTCATTGCAAATGAAATCAGTAGGCTCAGAGAAGGGCAATTACTGATGGACAAAACAGGTAATTCAAACATTCTTTCAGTTTCAAAAGTCCAATGCTTGCCAGTGTGTGTCCACCTCACATCAGGGGAATCACCAGCTCCTAATACCACAACTTCTGTTCTATGAGTTCCTAAAAACTGCTGTTCTTCATGTCAAATCATCAAGCAGACAGACACTGTGACTCTGGGAATCTAGCTGTGTCATCACTTTGCTGTGAAGAGCCAGAGATGGAGACTTTGCTTTAATTCACATTTAGGAAACCAGATAGCTTTTCCAGTCACCACACAAAATGAACCAGCTGTGTATTTGTGTCTGAAAAAAAAATATACACATCAGTCTGCATGGTTTGGAATGAAAATGTTTGGTGAGAAACCCAGTTTGAAGATCAGTAACTATGATCAATGACGTTCATCTAAATGCCATTCCAAACACTGAAGGTCCATTAAACACACCAGGACTGCAGCATATATATGCAACAGCAAATATCCATTCACACAAGAGAGCAAAAAAGCTATTAAAGCCAAAACTTCAAAGAAGTTTCAGTTGGAGTAGAAATGACATAGTGACAATATCCATATCACAGGAAGGTGGACATTAGAAGGAGACTCCTGGAAATCATTTAGTCCAATATCCCGGCCCAAAGCAGGTTGTCCACAACATTGTTCATGCTGAATCAAAGATAATTAAACCCCCAAATGGTTAACCTAAGTATTGCAAACCTCAGATATTTATGATAGTAGACAGGAGGATGGCAGTAGACAGGAAAAGCCATGGCCCCTAAGAGGTTTTAAGGGGTTGGAAGTAAACAGCTGACATTTGAATTAGAACTCTCCCATCCCTCCTCCCAAAACAACAAATATCACAATTGTTATTTTATAGGAGAAAGAACAACTCAACTCAAACATCATATCACCTGCAGGTTATTGTCAAGGGCATCCTTAAGAAAATGAAATGCAGTAAACCACTATAGAAGACATGGAGTAGCATAGACCAAGACATTATTTCAAGAATCTTTAGAAATAAAAATCAGACACATGCAAGTCATGAACAGCACTTAAAAAAGCTGATGTCAGACTAAATTTAATACAAAAATAGTATGTTTCTCAAAAGATGGACATAACAGGTCCCAAAAGGCACATAATCAAGCTGATTTCCTAGACAAAGTCTAAGCCACACATTGCTCTGACCTGTTTCCTTCATAGAAGGAAAAGTAAAATACCATCTGAGTTGAATGAGCTCACTACTGTTCAGTTTTATTATTCCCTCTGATACTTTAGCTGAACTTCATGCACCTCATAGTAGATATCCCTTCAGATCACTGACCAGCTATTTTCCCAGTTCACTTTCTAGAACCTCCCACAAAAAGAAGGAAAACAGCAAAACTCAAACAGCTAAGAAAAGGCGTGTGAAGATTCAACTGGAAGCCAAACACAGATGCATTACCTTATTCACTTAGTCTTGCCATTAATTGTTTGAAAAGAGACACTTTTTTTTTCATCACGTTATCTTTGAATCATTTATGTTATTATATTAAATACTGTACAGTGAATGTGCTTATACTAGCCCTTATTGCAGGCAAAGCAGAGGAGAGGAGAGAGGTCATGGAAGAAAAGCTGAAGGGAAGAACTAGCTCTTCATCAGGCAATATAATTAGCTCATATCTGTTCTAAACAAAAGGTCCTTAAGAGTGGTCTTTGCCACAAAGGGAGAAAATAGGGAGAAAACAAAAGCCACCCAGTTTCCTTCTATCTGGTTTAACTGACTGACTTCAGAGCACGTGTACTATATGCAAAGTAAGCGGCAGTAAGTCCACAACAAATGACAGCGCATGTTCCTAAGTATTAGTTAACTACCACTGCTGTTATTCTCAACCTATGTTACTATTTCAACATTTTTAAATACAGTCTGTTAAAAAACAGAGACATAACAAAATGCTGGAAAGTTTATTCTACTGACGCTTAGCAACTTAGAGTAAATATAAAATGCTTTATGAAAATGCTACATTATTACTATGCTTTTGCATAAACCTATGCATGTATTTTATTTCTTTCAAATTGTGTGCTGAACATTTACAAAAATGTAACAGAACTAAAAACTATGTTTTGAACTTGTCAATGGTTTAACAGAAAAAAAAGGGTCACTGTCATTGTGCAACCCATCTTTCAGTCAGAAGTGAAAGTTGCAAAGGATTTTTCCTTCTTCAGATTTCTCTTTCTAGCATTATTGGAAAGCTTGTCGTCTTGTTTAAATGAATTTCCTTTTAATCTTCTCCCTGAGCTGCCAGATAGATGGAGCCTCTTAAAAAATTCAGGATATCACTGTAATTGTAAATTGATCTGCTTCTGTTGCAGAAGGTTGGGGCCGTCCATCGAGGAAAGAGACTCTCTTCTCAAAGTTGTTTTTCAGACAAATGATTAATTTGCACTCTCGCTTACTACTATATTATCCTTTAATAGAAGAGAAATTTTTAAACTAATCTACTACTTTTGGATTATTTTATTTCTTGCAATGTACAGGAAAGAAAGCCAACTGCTGAAGCAAATGTGAAACATTTACTGGCTTGAAATCTTTAAATTTCCTAAAGAAGACTTTGATTTTACTGACATAGGCACTAAAACTGCATTAGACAACCAAAATGCACATATTTATCACTGCTAAAGTTCTGAATTGATGTAATGTATTAATAGATACTGGAAAATTCCCCGCTGATTTTTAACACAAAGATTGTAACAGTGTTTTGACTATGCAATCTTCAAAACAGACACGTAACTCATTAGTCTCAAAGTAGAGGAAATTATCTATCTAGTTCAGTGCTGAATCCACATAGCCTATTGCCTTTGGCTCTTTGGTTATGAGATCTGGCATCACTTGGATTATTTCACCTAATCCATCATTAGCTTTCACATGTCCTATATACCATGTAACAAACCTACATTTAACAAACCCAACTCCTCATCAATTACCATGCTGAATATATTACATGTCAGCACAGAGCACAAAGATTAGACATGCTGAATTACATCTTTCTTTGTGAAATACCAATATTTTTAGAGCACTGTTAACATTGCTGAGCCCAACTGTAACACACGTTCCTTCCCATTGTGGACAGGCACTAATGTCCTGACCTTTGCTATTTACATACAACACACAGCTTCTAAACAAAACGAAAAGCCTCAGAAGACACAGAAAATACATAAGAGATCCCAGTAACAGTACCACATTTGTCTTTTTTTTAATTACCATATTTGCTTGGCTAGCGGAATCCTGGAAGTTGACCTATTTTTTTTCCTATAATCCTGCAAGTAAACATTAGTAATTTATATCTAACTTTCTTCACATACACAAAGCACACCAAAAGGTTATTACTTACAACAAAAAATAAATACACTGTTCTTGCTCTAACATAGCATCCTTACTTACCGGTCTTCCACAAATACACCGATGAAGTATGGAATTCACTCTGTGCATGAGCATCCCGGATTCCCAGCAGCAGAAGCACTAGAACTCCCACGCACTGGGCTGACACGGCAGAAACCCCTGGACCACGGCAGAAAGCAGCACTCCCCTCGCTCAACCCCATGCCTCCAGCAGCCTGCTGCCGCCTCCAAAACCCGCAGCAAGACCTCGAAACCTTCTTCAAACAATATTTCCTTCTTCAGAATTTCTTCATTGGGAGAAGGGGGCTGGAAACCTCTCTCCCACTATTGTGCATGGCAGTTGAAGAGGAAAAACTGTTTAACACCAGGGAACAATAGAGTCCTCGCTCGCTCTTGCTGCAGCAGCGGCTGCCGCTGCTAGTATGGTTGCTGCTCCACGCTCTTCCATTCAGTGGTTAGTAGCAGTTTTCCATCAGCTAAAAGCGAGACAGCTGTCCGCAGGGGGCTCCAGCTGACTGAGCAGGTTATCTTGCTCTGGGAGGCAGCAGCAGTCATTTACACCAGCTGGAGAGAGTGAGAGACAGAGAAACAGGGATGAGGAGAAACACAAATAGCCCAGTGCTGTAATCTCGACGCAGAGAGTGACTGCAAAAGCCTGCCTTCCCAGACACGTCTCTCTCTGGAATATCCCAAATGATACATACATAGAAGAAAAGAAGAAATCATCATCAGACATGCTTCAGAAACACAAGTCACACAACCAGAACAGATATAAACAGAATTATATATATTGATTAAGAGACCATAAGACATTTGTTCTTATAATAATACGTATGCTGCATTAACCATTTTGTAAACAACAAAAAATAAGTGATTACACATGCATTAAATAGACAACTAACAAGGGAAATAGAAGAAAATGCAGAAAACAAAAACAACAGCAAAACACTAACTTGCTTTGCATATTCATCAAATCTGTTTCAGGAAATAACACATAGCTCTCTGCTGTGAGGACAGAATATATGTGTATGATAATGTGTATGTATGTGTAAGCACATCACCTCTGTGGTAGATGAAGTGTGCATGTAATATATAATGCAAGATAACATCCTTTCCTAGCCAGCAAGTATGTACACATGTATACATGCATAAATGTCAACTGCGTAATTTAAAATAATTTGAAGATCAAGCTATCAATCATTTTTAAAACATACACTGAGTTTTACATATGAAAGTATTCAGGATACATTAGGCTGTCATGATGATACAAAAACGTAGAGACAAAGCTTTTTAAATAGGGATCTTTATCTTTCCCACTCACTACCCAGTGAGCAGATAAAATAACAATCCTAAAGATCAGGTTTCGGACACCTATAAATTGGGAAACAAATGAGGAATTCTCAGAACTGCTTTCATATTCAAAAAGTTTCATAAAAAATACAAACAGCTACAAAAATACACAGTAAGAACACAGGGCCCAGAGTTTGAAAATGATGGAGCTATTGTTGTTTAAAGAAGAAACCTTCAGTCAACCTCTCTTGGGACGCCTGTCATTTTGCACAACCTTCCCAGACTCAGCCTTTTCACATGCATTAGATTAAAATCAGCTGTGATCAAATAATTCCCAAGTCCTTGCCTGTTTAAATATTCTGACATCAGAGCAAATTAGCAATGTTGAAGGTTGCAAATTCGTCTTTGTTTACTTTCCGCTCTGTTACGCCTCTAAGAGGGAATTAAAGGCTCAGGGAGCTCTAGCACTGTGAGGCTGTGATTAAGAGAGATAAGCAAGTGTGGATTACTGTTCCTCAGCTGTTGAAAAACAGGCAACAATCAGGAGATTATAGGTTGATAAGAGATACATAGAAAGCCATGATCTTAACAAATTTATAGCATCCTCATGCAGAATTTGTACCTTCAGCTAAAGCACTCACGGAAATACATTTTATTCACTTCTGCTACATCACGCTCTATTCATTTTAGGAATCATGGAAACCACTTCAGTCTTTGCTTTGTTGAACTGGGCAGAATATTGTTTTAAATCAAAAGCCCCTCTGTGTTTATAGAACTATAGCAATTTCACAGGAAAAATTTGGGTTAAGTTAGTCACATGAACTTTATTTTACATGCTACATAGAGGGACTTGAGAATATTTGACCTAGTAAAAATAATGCCAGCTTCATAATTTATGAAAAATAAGACTAAGAATTTAAATGCTTAAAAAAGTTTTAAGATGATCAGAATATTTGTGGTAAAAGATTTATTGACTTGCATAACTAAAATGAAACATATCTAACTTATACATTCCTTTTAAAAATTAAAAGTATAATGTTGGCTTTTTAGCTTGAGCTATGCATCAGGGGAAAAAGCAAGTTTATGGAATGAACGGGGAAAAAGGCACCTATTTTAGAGTTATTAAACACAGCAGATTTTACCTAGAATTTTTATGAATGTATAAAGAAAGCATCTGAAACTATTTTGTACGTGACTCAGATCATCTGGAAACATCATCAGGGAACAGATCATCCATGTAGTTGGCACATTGAAACAAAGTGGTTTTTGACAGCAGAACAAAGCAATGTGAGAGGGTGAGCACACAGACACAAACACTCAAATATTTACTTACATTTATGCAACTATAGGACCACACACTTTAAAAACTTCTTTAAATAGAGATTATTAAAATAACATAATCTCATACTTTTTCTATGGTTGTACCATAAAAAGAAAATATAAAATCAAAACTCAATCAACTATGAATGAATAATTTCAATTTGTTGTTGTTTTGTTTTGCTTTTTGTAAGAAGCTATGAAGAATTTAAAACTGCTCAGAAGTATGTCACAGAGACAGAATGGAGGGAATATTTATTAAGCAAATGTATTTCTTTTTATACATATATATTATATAGCTGGTTTGGTAAACACTAGATCACTTCTGCAGTGCATACACACATTTTCTATTAATCAGGGTAGGGAAAGCCCTGTGAAACCGTGACCCAAGGAGTAGGCTGATGCCTGCAGACAGAGACACCCACACCAACCTAACTGCACCAGTTGGACTTTGGACACAAGAGGCAACGTATCCTGATTACAAGTTTCAGCTGCTGCCAGCATGCCTTACTGGGAGAGCTGCCGTCCCTCTTTACTACCCCAGTGTATCCAATATGCTCTTAACTTCTTCCTATTTGCTGCAGTGAACACAGGACATCCATTCTACTTAACAGGGCAACCACAATTTCCAGCGCACACTGGCAACTCATAACAGGGCAACCACAATTTCCAGCGCACACTGGCAACTCATCTTCTAATACGTACCTAATGATCACAATTTATCATTTGTTTACAGCTTAGACATTCCCAAATAAATGTTTAAGTACTTCTGAGAAGAAACCTCTAGACAAAGCATAGAAATAAAGTACAATCGACATTAGTGTCTGTATCACTAACAGAAGATTGACAGTGTTGTACCTTGGAGCACAAGCATATGAGTCTCAGTAGACTTTTATTCAGATACAATTATTTATTTGAGCCACAGCAGCTATATGGAGTCTGTAAACTGCTTGCACAAGTGATAGACAAGTTAGCACGTTTTTTGTTTTCTAGCAAAAAATACTACTAACCTCAAAGACCTTTATGAAAATGAGGTAGAGTTAGCCCTGAAACATTAGAACTATTTGGCCATGCTTCCTAGCATTAAACAGAGAATCACAAACCAAACATGCAATATCTTTTACTTAGTGGAAAGAGAAATGAGAACAGATGCAAATTTCTTAGCCACTGGGTATGAAAAGCTGCCTGCCAAACAGAATCACCTTTCTAGTATTCCTCTGCTAGCAGGCAGTCCCATGGTAGCACTCTTCTCTGTTTTGAAAAGCTGTGAATAAGAGTTTCAGGATGATATTGTAATGTTGTCCTTCCACATATAGTGAAGTCAAAGTGTGCAGAGAATACAACATATATTCAGCACATTTGTTTCTAGTGTCATCAATACTCCACGAAGAAGTGTGTCCAGTGTGACTTTCATCCACCTTCAATTTCACAGTCTGGTTAAGCCAGAAATTTTTCGAGAAGTTTCAATCCAGTCTTCTAGATCTACGGAAGATGTTTTACAAACTCTGTGGCTGTATGCCACTAAACCATATGTACTGTATATGTACTAGAATACCACAAAAATCACACAAATTCTGAAGAATGAAAACTGTTTTTCTTTCTTGGGTAGAAAATTCAAAGTCCTCCTCATGTGAAGTGTGCTCATTTTGATGTATCTCAAATACTTTTCCCCTTCACTTAGCCATGAAAATACCAAGTGCTGCCAAAGACGAGTAAGTCAACTATCTCCCTGAAAAGTGTTCTAGAGTTATAATGATTTTATAACCGCCAACACCCATTGAATAATACACTATCATACATTTCTGAAATGCACTCTAAATTTGTAACACATCAATCTCATTCAGTCACCATATTAGGATGCCCTTAGATACATCCTCTGTATGGGATGCAGTGGCATGGTTACACCTCTGAAATTTAAAGTAGAAGGTAAGAAGGTGCGGTATGTTCCCTTACATGTATGTTTGTTTTGCAAGACCCATGATCTATCATAAATAATCCATCTAACAACTCATGAAAGATTTTGTTCTCTTTATTCCTTGACATAAACTCATGTGCCAAGCCTTCTAACCCTGCATTTTGTGGCAGCCTGACTTTCCTGCATATGCATTTTACTACATATGCAAGTATATTATAAAAATTCTCTTGAGATGGAACCTACAATAATTTTATTAGATTTTTGAGAAGTTCAGGCTGGAATAAGCTGTACAGGCTCTTTTAGGCTGTGCTGCAGAACACTGAGCACTCCTCACCACACTCAGTAATCGTCTATTATTGTATCAGTGCTAGGCAGCCTAGTCAGGGAACGTGCAAAATATATCCTAAACATGAGCAATTTGGGGGGAAAAAAATGTTGCAATATACTTCATTTCTCAAAATCTGGCAGGTCTATTCGGTAACTCCAAAATCAAATATGCTGTGCAAAACTTGCAGGTGAAGTGTTAGTTTTTAGGTATACTAAACACATGACCTCTAGGTGGCACACTCGACCATATCATAATATGCTATTTATGGATTAGAGAGACCTCGATTTTCTCTTTTCAAGGAGTGATATTATGTCACATCCTCTTTTCAAACTTTTAATCTAAAACAAACAAACAAACAAACAAGCAAGCATCACCTTTCTGCCTCTTTCATAGAAATAGTACAATTATTTTTGCTTTTGCCACAGTAACTGCTTTTACAAACATTAGAAGTATCATGATGCCTGTTTGTTAAATTTATATCCTTTGTTTGGATCATAGATTTGGAGGACAAATCAAGAACTTTACAAATTATGTATGTGAGCTGTGCAGAAGTAAGGAAGCATTACATGTACAAAATCACTAGAATATGTTAATAATGTATACTTGAATTCTTCAGTGTTTCTTGATTCCTTCGAAAAACTTTGCAACAAGAAAAAGTTATTTTTGGAAAATTACTAAAGAATCTACATGCATGAATGCATGTGCAGCAAACATCTAGTAGTCTAGTTCCGACTTCACAAATGCTTTGCTTTTATTAAGCTAAGTTAGTAGTTCTTGGACAGATTTCTTCTGAGGTTTTTTTTTGTTTGTTAGATTATATTGGGGGAAGTGTGTGGTGTAGTGTTTCGTTTTCAATCTAATTTAAATCTAGTAGTTTTCCTAGCCATTCTTTCATTGGTAAAGGGTAGGTTTTATCAGGTTTTTTTTTAAAAGGGGTGTTGTTTTTTTTTTTTTAATAAATTTGTACTGATGTATTTCAGTAGTTCTCTCAGTTTGGTTTAACACCAAACAACACTGGCTGTTGCTTTTTTTGTAGGTCTCTTTGATAGGTAACAATCAACATACTCAGCGTGGAACATTGTTGGAAATAAACTATTACTTGTAAGAAAGGCACATTAACATACAACCAGGAGGTATATCAAGAACTGCTTGCTGGAAGATAAAGCTAGAGGAATTCCTATGAGAAATCATTGAATTTATTGAGGAGGTCACCTAGTTTTGGATCAGGCTGCCTGGTGAAAAAGTGTGTTTATGGTCTTTGTCTGTCTTCCAGAAAAATGTACTTTTTGACTTGATGATACAGGAAGGTTACTGGGCTTAATAGGACAATAACTTTGTAAAATGCAGTGGCCCAAGAACTGCAGGTCAGATTAAATCAGCTAATTCCACCTTCTGGCTTTAAATTCTGTGAATTAACTTCGTCCCTTCTGCACAGATTACATTGGCCTCTACGCTGGTTTTTGCTGAGACAGAGTTATTTTCCTCATAGTAGCTAGTATCGGCCTGTGTTTTGGATTTGTGCTAAAAACAGTGTTGATAACACAGGGATGTTCTGGTTACTGCTGAGCAGTGCTTACACAGAGTAAAGGCCTTTTCTGCTTCACACACCGCCCCACTAGCAAGTAAGCCCCGCATGATGGAGCCCAGCTTTCCTGGAGAGGGCTGAACACCTGCCTGCCCATGGAAAGTAGTCAATCCCTTATTTTGCTTTGCTTGCATGTGTGGCTTTTGCTTTACCTATTAAACTGTCTTTATCTCAACCCACAAGTTTTCTTTCTTTTACCCTTCTGATTCTCCTCCCCATCCCACAAGGGCATAGTGAGCAAGCAGCTGTGTGGGGCCCACTTGCCAGCCACGGTTTAACTACAACAGCTTGTAAGCCAATTGCATGAACTAGAACCTTTCCAAAGATCAGAATTAGCTGCAGAAGTCTCCACGAGAGTTCCCTATCAGGAAGCATCATCTCTTGAGAACTGAAGTTCTCAAACTTTCCTCATGACTTCAGAAATCTGTTTAGTAGCTTCTGGTAGAACTTGCTGCATGTCAGGAAAATACAGTATGCACTTTTCATTGGAAAGCCAATAGCATTGATACACCAGCTTGCTCCAAGAAATTTTGAGCATATTCAAGTACTCAGAAGCACATGGAGTAAGTCCTTGCATCTGAAATTTATCTTGCAGAGACTATACATACAGCATAATCCTAATCACGCACAAAATTCACAAGTAAAATAAAATAAAAACTGCAGTTAGGATTTGTAGTGAGGTCTGCATCACTACTCTGACTCCCTCAATTACAATTTCCAGTATCTTGAAATTGACAATTTTGCAGTCTAATAGTAATCTTATAGATAAAGCTAAAGACAAGACCATCCTGGTCCCAGTAATTTCAACTAAGAGAAATAATCACTACTTTCTTGTGTTAATGTCAAGGAAAAAAAAAAAATAGGTGCAGGAGGAAAGCAGTGAGTTTTTAACTTAAAAGCTCTTTATAACCTGTACTTTGGGAAAGAAACTCGAACTTTGTTTCTGTTGTTCTCTCTGTGTTTCTGCTGTGATCAGCGTGGTCTCCTCATTATAACCTCTCAAAAGAAGCCTGCACGCACTTAGAACCTCTTCTGAAACTGTGGTACCAGTGTGCATTCACTTAGAGGGTAATGAGGGTAAAAAAACTAAGATTGGGTACACAAGTGAGACTAAAACACAAAGCCAACTTCTAAAGCCACTGGGATAGAAAAATTTGAAAAGATTAAATTATCAGAAGAGCTAAGAAAACAGACAACTCTGGATAACAAACTGAAATGGGAAAAAGTACTGTAAAGTAGTGGTGATAACCAGAAATTTGTGTAGGTGTGCTATTTATTCTTTTACCAAAATTGGCATGGATCTACAGCTTGTATACCTATGTGATTAAGACTGCACAAAGAATGAAGCTTTTTTAATGCACCTTTATTTACCTCACTTTCAGAAACTTCCAATGCAGACATCTGTAATGGAGAAAGCAAATCAACAAAGGTGACCTTAATCACCAGTAGAACCAGTTTTCCATCACCAGGGACTTTTCAAGTCAACGCTCCTCTTTCAATGTGTGCATGCACTTTTGGAGTTTAGGTTTCTAAAATCAGTGGGAACAGCTAGCCCCTATGCCTAACATGAACTTAAGCTGAAAATAAATATGTTTACCCAGACAACATGCTCACTGGAGAAAAATAATAGTTAAAACTGATAGCTGTAAATGCAAATAAGTAGGGTGATTCACAGGTCCTGAAAAGTAGGCAGGAAGGTTTCAAAGACACAATGTAGAGGTAAATGCTGAAATCCCTGACAGGAGAAACAGAAAGATAATGGAATAAACAAAGAAAATCAGTGCCCATTATTGCCTTTGAAAATCCTCTCTAGGGAGAACATACTAATTTGCACATACCAAATCACCTTTAAACAAAAGCCACCTTCAGTCAATTTTAAACCTTCTCCTTATTAAAATCCTATTGATTGATCATTCTTCATCTAAATGCCTGATAAGCCAATTTCCATTTTCAAGGAGGGAAACGTTGGTCTTCTTTTTCAAGCCATAAATCACTCAAACATTTTGTTATCAATCGTCAAATTAGTTAAGTAATACAAATTAATAAGAAAATTAAACAAGGATGCTTTCTTAGTGAGTTGTTTCACTGTGGCTTTTTTTGGTTTCCATAAATGGATAGGCTCTGTGGTAGTGACAAATACAATATAATTGGAAATAGCTTTTAATGATTTGTTAACTTCTGAAGAGTCCTAACTTGGCTGGCCAAAAGTGCAGCTGTGTGTTTTGTGCTGACTTCAACAGATTAACAAACAAGAGGAGTACAACTTTAGGAAACTGATTAAAGGATTTTATACCATTTTAACATAAGGTAAGATGAGGTGACATTTAAACCATATAAAATTAACAATCAAGGTTCGATTGTGAATTACAAACTAACCAAGCCCTAAGATAGAAACACATTATATCATTAATAATCATATTTTGCAGAATCTTAGGTTATAATTAAAGTTACAGCACAGAAGATAATATCTGAAAATAAATCCTTCACTATCTAATTTTATATAAAGGATTCACAAGGGCAAATCCTTTCATTATTTGACAGGTGGGAGGTGGAAGGGAAATCTGCTCTTACTGATCAACCTTCCTACTGAACTCTGTGCCCTTGTGGCCAAGATGGCCAACGGTATCCTGGGGTGCATTAGGAAGGTTGTGACTGGCAGGTCAAGGGAGGTTATTCTCTCCTTCTACTTTGCCCTGGTGAGGCTGCATCTGGAGCTCCCCAGTTTAAGAAGGACAAGGAACTACTGGAAAGGGTCGAGTGGAGGGCTACGAAGATCATTAGGGGACTGGAGTATCTTAGGAGGAAAGGCTGAGAAAGCTGGGTCTGTTCAGCCTGGAGAAGGCTGAGAGGGGATTTCATCAATGCTATCATAAGGGCAGGCATCAGGAGGATGTGACCAGACTCTTTAGTGGTGACCAGCAATAGGATAAGGGGCTCTGCTGTTAGAGCACCATCTTCTGCTACACACTACTGCACCAGTATTTCTGTGACAAAAAAGAAAGCAAGTAGCCAAATCTAAGCACTGAGATAGGTGACATCACAACCACATATAACTGGATTTTCTGCATACAGATCTCAATGCACTTAACACATTCTGTGTACTGCTGAAAAATCTGCATAATCATCAGCATTAGGACTAAAAGTAGAGCTTCACCAGGAAATTCAAACCAAGCTTAAGGTGATGTGACACTTTCAGGACAGAAACAGAAATTCATTAAATTGGCACCATTGTTCTTTCTTGTGGTGACAAAAGACATTATTTACAGTTTTCTCAAATGGCTATTATAATTGCATATCTGAAAATGAGAGAAAATCTTTCCAATTAACTGTTAGTGGCAGGTCTCATGCTTCCATGATTTTTTCCCATGAGGCTCAAAACTAAATAACTGGTCTAAATAACTGACAGTTGCATCTATATGTTCTCTGCAGAATATATGACAACTTACTTTGAAATACTGCTCACTAAAGAAAGAAACAGTGTGGAGGAGATTAAGAAAACAATGTGTTTTCTCAGTGATTCCAGTGTTACTGAAACAGCACCGAAACTTGCAAAGCAGCTGTCTCTAGATCAGCATTGAGTTCAGTTGTTATCATCCAGCTAGATAAGTGGAGCACAATTTCTCTGGGACAAGTAAATTTAATCTACACAGATGAAGAAGGGTAGGGAGTGCTAAAAAAAATGAAGCATGACTATGAAACCAAAACAGCAGTGTTTGAATGACACTGAGTTCAAGTAAAACAACCTGAGTTCAGGTAAAGAGACAAACAAGTTTTAGCAGTGCAAAACCAGGCATGTCATGTATAAAGCAGATGTATCAATAGGATAAAAATAATTCATGACTTTTTCATCTTTATGCTTTTCAAGATACATATTGAATTTGTGACTTCTACAAACAAAATATCAATACAATTTATGTCAGCTTAAATTCTCTTAGCACCCATATACAAAAACAGATATCATACGCCTGACTTTAGTTGTCTGGCTGATATATCAGCACCTAAGTTAAAGCTAATTCACCTCAGATATCCCACATAATGAAAAGAAAATGTCAATTTTTGTAATATGTAGCTAAAAAACTCTAACCAGTAGGCCAAACTCCATCCACTGCCAGCAGACACTTCTACGTACACTCCAAGATGAATGTCTCCATCATACATATTGACTCTAAGAGGTATTTTCAATGTCTGCAAAAGTTATTTTTAGTAAATTTTATATCAACTACAAAACCAAATAATTCAGAATTTTAAATGAAGAAAAACAAACAAACAAACAAATCTGCTTCCTCCCAAAGCTACTAGAAAACCACTATAAGCAATCTGCTTTGGAGACCTTGGAGAAAAACTGCATGTTAAATTACCAGACCATTTTAGTTCTTCCTTCTTCCTACAGATATACAGTAATAACAGTAACATATGTAGAAGTTTGCCCGTATCTTAATGTAGCATATGCACTTATCTAAATGAGGATTTTAAATATTATATGATCTTAGAATATATACTAAATACTGAAACTTGCTGAATTAGCAGGACATGTTATGCCTCACTTAGGCTCAGTAGGGTATGATTCAATAAACTGATCCCCTGTAAAGTTACAGGGTTGCCATAGCAAAGTATTACATGGATAGGATTCAGAAAAGAACTCCATTATATCAAACACTTTGAGCAAGCATATGCCTACACCAAATCCCCTTTCTCTGTCAATAACTGGTTGACTGGCAGCCAACAAAATGCTTGATTGCCAACCTTGTGAATCAGAATTTTTTTAATGTAAAATGTAAGTATATTGAGTTATTTGACTACTGTTTGACCAACTGTTACACAGACGATTTTTTGTAGTGTTCTCTTTGTAAGCAATTCTACAAAAGAAAAATAATTAAAATATGAATAGGGAATGGCATTTTCATTGCACTTCCATCTTCAGAACACAATTCAGAAACCCAGTCTCATTTATTTCCCCATTTGAAAAAAAGTGCAAGAATTTTGTTTCTCTTCTGTGTTTCATATTTTCTTTCACATTCCCATCCTTTTGTTTACCTGAAATTTCAAGTAGTGATCTTCAGATGGTATCATAATGAAGCAATCTCAAATGAGTTTCTTTGGCTTTGCAAAATGCAATACAGAAGATTGTATTCATTTGATTTCAGAATCGACCATTAGCCACTGTATTCTTAAACCGTTGAAAGAAAGAATATGGAATCAAACAATAAACAAACCTAGTGCATACCTCTAAGCGGAAAGTAATTAAAACAGATAGTAAACATTTGCTTTATTGTTTGTTTTTCCACATAAATTATTAGTTTTGCAACAGTTCTCTAAATGGCTTTCACTTTAACTGCATTGCAAAAATGAGATCATATTCATTCTATGCTCTTCATTAACTCAACTGATGGTATTTTAATTCCTACAACATACAAAATCTGATGTTTGTTTTGCAATTTGACATAGCCAGTGTGTGTTGAGGATAATTAGCTTCACTATGGCAGAACAAATGATTTATTTGCAAAGCACACACACTGCTTTTTAACAAAGATTATCGATAAACTTTCAAGGTTTCAAGGTCTCTCTTACAGAAAAGCAACTACTTCATTTTAATTAACTTTTCTGTACCCTGATTTCCCTGATAAACTAATAATCCATATTCTATATAATAGTAAATGCTTTCAACAGGTCTAGAAGAAGATGAGAAAGGACATTTAGCACAAGTGTTACTTCTGCTATACTGAAACACTTCAGCATTATTATAAACAATAAGTGCAGTTTAAAAGACTAAGATTTAACCAGAAAGGCAATAGCATTACTAATTATTAAATTATGTTTCTTTTTTTGCCCAAGATTTCCTATAAAAAGCTAAATACCACACCTATATTTTAGCATTAATTCAGTGTCATATAAATGAAGCTGAACAATTACATTCTCACACAAAATTATTCTAGTAATCTATTTTCAGAAATACAACATAGGATCCATTATAGGACCTCTGGAAACACACACTTATGTTAATATGTTATGAACATCGATACAGGCCATGGATCAACAAGTGACAGAAGAACACCAGAAAAGTCTGTAAAGGTGCACCTTGACAGCATTGTGGGCTGATTTGATTGGCAGTCTGTGGCTGTCTGGCTAATTCCCACCCACCCATGCACCAATAAAGATGGTGGGAGGACACAGGTCACACAGAGGGTCATGTCCATGCAGCAGCAGAATGCCCAAGGTGGGACCAGTGTGCCCTGTCAGCAAGCCATTGCCCACAGTCTGACACTGAGGCTGGTCATAGGGAGTGCTGCTGTGTCGTGCCGCCCCTGGTTCAGATGTGCCAAACCACTGCAGTACTAATTGGGGTGAGTCTCAGTTGACTTTCTAGATAAGATTCAGCTAACTTTTGAGATGTGTATGTGTGTGTTTGCATGTGTGAGAAGATTTCCCTGACACAGTCCATCCTTCCTTGCTTGGTCCACTAATAAATTGAGAATGAGAGCACCAAATTGTATAGTATTCAACTCCTCCTCTCCCCATCACAATGTAGTTAGAATCTTCCCCCAAAACGCTAGCATTTTAGGTTCTCCATACTAAAAATAACTTTTAGACCTTACAGTATTCTCTAAAAGTGTAAAGCAAGAGAACTAATCCTACAGTAAAAGAACAACCACTGGAATATATCTCTTATTCTTTAATACACCCTCCCCCTAAAGATAGAAGTAGAATCATTAATCTCTTACTGTGGTAACAGAAAAGAGTAGACTCAATGAGCTAGACACAGTCATCAGACTTTAGGTCAATCACACTTCATTTAATATTACTCAGATGGAAGATGACAGTCACTGTGATCTTCAAAAAACCATTCAATATTAATATTGCATCTAGAAACAATAACTACAAAGAGTTTTGTTTTCTGACTGATACACAACAGCATCATTGTGGGATACAGCAGCAGTCCTAGCTTATTTTCATAAAATTTCAAATTACGTTGGTAAGAACAAGAGAAACAAACTTCAATGTGTAAATCGGAACTATACACAGAACTTAAGAGATCCTTCAAATCTTCTAGGTAAATTAACAGAAACACTAGCCTGAGTTAAAGCCAGTAGGTAAACTGGTAAACATGCCCTAATGGTCAGTTTTAACCATCCCTACATAAAACTACCAAACCAAATTTTACTTTTCTATAAAACTCTAACTTTCTACAGATATCAGATGACACAGGGAAGGAAGAAAAAAAAAAAAAAAAGACACCAAAAAAACCCCAACCATCCCCAAACAAAAACACCATACATAATAATATAATATTGTAATAACTGCAATGATTTACAAAAGACTACAGCTCAAACACCCTGAGTCTGCCCTCTGCAGCAGGTGCAACACCATTCCACAACGTTGAGCAGGAATCAGCACCTTGGACAGGGTCTTCTCAAGCCCCGTTGACGTCAAAGACTTTCTGGCTTCTAATCTGCTCACCAAAAAGAGCACAAGGAGCTTCTTCACAGCATACTCCTTATTTTCCATGAAATTTTTCCACTAATACATGCATAGCTAGTAAAACATAGATAAACTGGCATAAGCCTGAGGTCATCCATTCCTTATTTAGAGTCACATCCAGAAACCATTATAGCCTAAGACTGTGCTACACTTTTTTTTTTTTTTTTAACATATATAAAAGTATCTGTATGGAAAGACACTGTAAAATACCCCCTAGAACTTCTTAACTCTATTTTACAGGAATTAAAACAGTATCTTTGAACTCTATCCCTGTTGTCCTCAGAAGTTAAACTATTTCATTTGCTCTTTGTCCTTATTACATCAGAAGAAGTCATAGTACCAAATAAACACAAAATAAATTGAGCACAGGGATGAAATGAACTAAAATCATACTTGAAAAAATCTGTTCAGAATATAATGGTTTTAATGGGAAAAAAAATAAACTATACACTTCCATCAAGAAGAATGTAATAAAATATTATCAAAGTTAAAAGAAAGAAGTTTATAGAAAGGGAGAAGAGAAATCTAGATTGGTACAGTATCTGCAAGTTTACCTTTAAAAAAAAAAAAAAGGTAAACTAAAAAAAACAAGCAACCAAACAAACAAACAAACAAAACCCACAAAAACAAAACAAAACCTCACAACATTGTTTTCAGGGTCTTCCCCCAACCCCCTTTGGATGGCAATTTTTTTTCATATTTGTCATAAAGAAATTACACATACTTCTAAGATGTTCCATTAAGAAAAAAAAAAAAAAAAAGGAAAAATTAATGCTATTTTAACACTATGAACCATTTGTGATTTTATTGAGCCAGATGAAACTGTTTTTCTTCAACTCAGTGCAAACAGAATTAAATTTAAGCTTCCAATTATCATGTAGATTATACTCAGATGAGGCAGAGGAGAATTTTTGCTGATGTTCACTACACAAAATCAATATAAAATAAGAAGAAAAATATTTATTTTACAGATGCTCTTAAAAATAGGCTTAAAAATTACTATTTGGATCCACCTGCAGGCCATTTCAGAAAGACTGTGGCTGAGGGGATGCGACAGCAGGGAAACCCATTCAAGCTGATCCAATTTAGATATGCAAATGTTATCTTGTGTGTTTGAAAAGAACATTATGGCACAGCATAATTTGCACCTTGAGTTCCAAAGAATAATATTTCTAATCTAACGAAAACATGCCTCCATTGTTCACTTTCCCACTCTCCAGGTTTGGTCCAATCTACTGCTCTCCTACCCATTTAAAATCGTGGTTTTTTCCATATTTGTACCAATTAAGTAACACTTAAAAAAAAAAAAAAAAAAAAAAAAGAAAGAAAAAAAGAAAAAAGAAAATAGTATGGAATTTATTTTTGTAGTTACCTAAAAAGGCAATATTACAAGTGGCTGACTGATGTGTGACAAAGCCTGTAACAGTAACAAGAATAATATAAGTACCACTCAGGATGAAATGCTAAATGAAATAACTGAAGTTTAAGAGCACATTTAACATAGTGTACTGTTAGCTTATTTTTGTTTGTCTTCATTGTTCCAAAAAGTGATAGATGCTTAAGTACAAACTTTTGTAAAAATTCACATTTTTTTATCAAAGTGAGTGTAACAACACCAAGGACTTGTTTGGTCCACACAATTTATACTTGCAACTATGATCTATAATTACTTCTTCTGATTCAGTGATACTATTGATAGAGAAAAAGACAACGTCTTAGAATTCATTAACACATATGTTGCCTGAAAAAGAACAAGTATAATAGAACTAGCATTAATGCTGATTACTGTCTAGCTCAATAGACAGTAACAATAATAGGCTCAATGCTTCAGAGCAAATTTTCTTCTGAAAGCTGCAGAAGAGGCCCTTATCATCTTACTTCTAAACATGCATAAAACTTACTATAACAATAACCAACAAGAGATTTCAGTAAATATGTCTGGGATAATGTTTGAAAGAAGATTCACAAAAAACACTGCTTTTTTCTAAAGAGTTGGAGAGCAGTCATTTTACTGCTCTTACTTTTAAAAAGGCAAGAACTACATTAAAGTTCCCAAATATACAGAATATTATCAGATGCTGAATGAGAAATGACGTATCTGATATTGTCAGTTAGAGTCAGAAAGCAAATCCATTTTGGAAGAACTGTGTCAAATACTAATATACACATAAATTCATACTGGAGCAAACTTAAATATGTAAAGTACAGTACCAGAATTGTAACTTATACCTAAAAACACTTATCAATCTTCTTATTATCATGCAATTCTATAATTTTAAATCCATAAAAAACCCCATATTTAAATAACTCAAAAAAATTGAAGTGTGAATTAAAATTCTGAAGTCACTTCGTAAAACTCACATTCCAGAAGTGCCTTTAAAGTGGCCGAATGAAGTCGGAGGTAAATTCAACCTCTTTGTTGAACCCCTCCCACTTCAAACAGGCTCTCCAAGGGTTAGTTTTAATATTCAGCTCAGCCTCTGAATCTTCACCCATGAAAATAACCAAATAATGAGTTCTATTAAAAAGCCACAGAAATCTGGAAGTGCAAATTTCTAGGAGTATGTCTGCCAACTTTATCCTGCCTCTCATCTATTTAGCAAAGATCAAACCTCTTTTGTAATTTCTAAATTTCACATCTTTACTGTAACATCATCATAACTAAAGGTCTCGTAAATAAATTTCAGTTAGAAGAAGGACCAGCAAGTAAGTGGTTAATCTGCTAAAAATTAGCTTAATTGAGGACTCCTCCTAAACTCTTCATCCAAAACAATTACTGGAATAGCCCCATTGCTGATGTTAGTGGGAGCTGGCACAGGCTCTGAATCAGGAAATCAGTACAGGAAAAGTACAAGGTCTACATTTTAACTATTCAAAACAGAAGAACCACAAAAATGTTTGCAACAGTAAGTTTTAACCAGTTTGTTAAACAGTGCAACAGGAAGACACTCAGCCCAGTTCTGTGGGTGCTGAGATACCTGGGCTTGTACTGAGATGAATGAGCTGAAGGGGCCCTGGAAATGTGATGATGCATGCAGCAATCCTGCAACTCGCCACCAGATAACCACTGAACATGCACTGTGTTGAAGAGAAGCTCAACATTATATTTAACTCTAGAGGAGATACTGCTTTATCATAAAATTTTATATCAATGATAGCTTCATAAAATATCATTTTATATTGTGCTTGATTCTAATTGTTGCCCTAGCCTTAGTAGAAATCTAACAAACATGTTAGGAAAACTGAGGAAATTAAAATATTTGAAAATTCATAAAGCTAGAAAGAAATTTTCATACTTTGAAATTGCATAGAGAAGCAAAGTTGTAAGAGCACTCCATTCATTTGGAACTGAAGAATACACTTGACATCCCTTGAGTTAAGAGCACTTAGCCGCATGGTTGAAATGAGAACTATGCTCATCTTGTGCTGGCATGCTTCAACTGCTATCTTTCTCATCTCTGCCCATTAGATTGCTATCCACTGGGATTTCTCTGGCTGTGCTACAGAATTTTTAACATAGAAAATCCTTTAGCTAAATTAAATCATTTCAAAAATAAAAATATATATGTTTTTTAATGCATGTTAAACTTCTGTAAAGGAGGGGAAGGTTTCAAGACATTTCAGTCAACATTAGGATTCAGATACTACCAAAAATAACACACTACATTGATACAGCCTCTGAGTTATATTAGGAAAACACATAGCTTAATATATGTCACAATTTGCATTTCTTCTATTTAGATACCTCCTTGATATAATTTAGTTCATACAATAAGTTAATTCTGTATGGCAATTACACCCATCAGCATCCTGTTACAGTTATCACTTTCCTTTCTTACTTTAAATATAGCCCCCATTTCCTTCTGAATACGCTTTCCAGGAAGATTAGCACATTATCCTCCTCTATGTATTTGTCATGGAGTGAGGAGAGAATAAGACCCAAGTTTTCAAAACAAATCTTTTGGCACGAAAAAAATATCCTCAACCGAATTAAAAGAAAGGTTACTTAAATTTCATTACATCCACTTATGTAAGTAACAAAACACCAAGTCACAATTGAGGGGCAGAGAGGAAACGCACTCTGTAGGAAAAAAAAAAAAAAAGAGTGGGGGGGATCTTTAAAACAGATTTTACAGGTCCACATACATATTAATTTGTGGGAAAATAAGGAAGAATGTACAGCGAGACAGATTTACATGGATATGGATTACAACTGTATTCTGTGTACCAACATCATACATACATAAAAAAGGAAATTCAACACCTATAAAGTATATCTAGACAAAACTTTATTCACTTGAATCATCCTTCCTGTCATTTCAAAATTATCATTATAAGAGTGAGATCTTTCCTTGAACTTCAGGGAGAGACACTTCTGCCAGGTTGAAAGAACAAGCATTTTAATTAGATAATTCAAAACTCTTATTACAGTTCCTACTTCTACATTTTACCTCATTCTTAATTCAGAATAACTGCTCACCAATTCAGAATAGCTGCTCACCCTTGCCTTTCAAATCTACCAGATTATCCAGGCATGATGGCACTTGCAGTCCAGTCAATATTTGCACTGTGTTATAGTCTGTTTTGATGATTAACAATCCATAAAGAGATTTTAAGTCAAGCTACCGGTTTAATCTAGCAGAGCACTACATCCACTGTGCCAGACTAAGTCAGACAGTTTTAGTAGTGAGGCAATAATGCAGCCACAGCATCTGAGCTAAGGCAGTGCATTTTTAACAACCCAAGGGACTTACAGCTTCATTTACTCCGTCTGTGGTACACTATGGGAGAAAGATACAAGGTTTACTACATATTTCCCTACAAAATATGTTGTCAAACAGCTATTTTCAGTACACAAAAGTAAGTATAATGTTTGGAATGTGCAATTATTTTCAGCACAAACAAAAAATATTTTTGCATTTTGACAGGAAGTACTTTTATGAGTAGCATTCAATCAGTCCATGTAACTTCTGCGACCAATAGGGCTGACTGTACATTTTTCCAATAGCAGAGCTCCTTTATATATAAGCAGAGCAGTTCTGGCCATAGTGAGTTAAGTCCTCTGAGGTCATTCAGACCGATGTGCAGGCTGTGTGACTCTAGGACTGCTCTGGCTTCAACGTTCTGCTTCCCATTTGTTATTACACTAAGACAGGGTTGAATACATAGTGTAGTTGCACATGGCTTTACAAAGCAGGACTTTATAACACATATACTGTTACAGTACTCTCCAGCTAAAGACAGCTTTTTACTTTACCTATGCCATTGGGGCACATGAAGGGTCCTATTATCTCGGCAACAATCCAATTCATATTGCCCTAATTTTCAAAATCCTACAAAAACAAAATAGTGCACAAAACCATGCATATAACTAAATTCATAAGTATTCACCTAACACTTCCAAATAAGTGGAGTCATTTCTACATATAAGTCTGGGCAAACCTGAACTACTGGAATAATAAACAATAGAATTTAATATGCACATTAATTAAAAATGACTGTCATAGGTATTTCCAACACCAGAAACTTTCCTTTGAGATCTCTTTCTCAAGACTGCACTCATTCACCAACTGTACTCTCAGTACAGAGTAAATTACAATTCTTAATCTTGAAAAGTACTTTTTTATATTTTCAATGAAGCCTCCATTGCTGCATTGTGTAGACTACTAGTGTCTATAGTTTTGGGACAAGTTCGTGTGAACTAGGGCACCAACAATAAACTTACATTTAGGTTTCTATCTACGGGAATAACTGAATTCCCAATTCCCAAAACAGGACTTAAGTTGGTTTTGTTTGTTTGTGATTTTTTGTTTGTTTGCTTGCTTGTTTTTTCATTTGTTTGTTTCAGTTTTAGGTTTTTTTTGTGGGGTTATTTTAGTTATTATCTTTCTATATCTTGCTATAGAACCTAAGTAGTTGTTAAAAGATGTGACTTGACAGAAAAGACAGATGGCTTGTGCCAATCAGTGTTTCTCTTCAGAAGCCATGATTTTGCACTACATTATAGTTTAGGTTTACTGAGGATAGCTATATTTATGGACACCTTGTTTGTAAATCCAGGATTTCTAATTATTCTATTTTGTAACAAAACATCACAAGAAACCTCACCCTTCATAGAGAAATAACTTTAGTAATTTTTCCATCTTCTGTAATTTGAAACTGTAAGTTGTAGTTCAAGAAATTCACATGTGAATACTTTCTACTGTTTTCAGAGTAATAATAAAGAATTGGGAATAAATCCAAATTCACTGTTGTGAAATGTCCCAATCAAGGTCACTAGAGGTATTTTAGGCAAGTGTTTGTGGTACAAAACATGAGAGTTCTAAGCTATAAATAACTGCAAAAACATGGCTATATTGACTGCTTACAACTCTTACTAACTCCCTAGAATTAGAAGTAGTAATATTGTAAGTTTGTGACATATCTATAAGCTATAAAGAGCTCCATTTATACATGAGCGCACATATAAATTAGAATGGAATCATATAAATCCATAATTCTACCAAGACTTTATTTTTTGTTTACAGTGTCAGAAAAATATTAGACTGTTCAAGCATAGCATTATGTTAGTACAAAATACTCTTGGAGAGTTCTCACACTGATCTCTCACTGTTACTTCAATTCTATAATTCCATTATCAAGACTGCTAGAGTGCTAGGGAGGCATTAAATCTAATGGAACATGTGTCCTGATCCTGAAATACAGACTGACACCTCAAATCACTAATAAAAAGTAAAAGAAAGAACATATTATCATAGAATTTATTATAAGGGCTACCGGAGGCGGGGAACTAAACAGAAATCAACTCCACACAGATATTTCTCACTAGTGACAGAACGTGCATTTGTAGTTCTGGCTTCTATGATTCTGTCACAGAAAAAATACTGATGAGCACCAAGTCATGCAATAACTGTACACAGAATACAAATCTAAAAGATACTAAAAGGGATTTGTCACCTACAACACTGAAGTCCCACAGAATTAAATAGTGCTTTAATTAATTTATAGTAGAAGTAAACTATCTACTGAAAATAAGAAAGATTTCACATCATTATTAGCACCCACACACAGGTTTCTTATCAAGATTCAGCTATCATACTGGACACATGGTTTTGTTTCATGCAGGAAAACAGAAAAAAAAAAAAAAAAAAGATTAAAATAATGACCTGCAATAAGAATAAACCACTAAGTATTCTCAAAGGGGAAAAAAAAAAAAAGATAACTCAATGCTTAAATTAAAAATGTATATATTTTATATGCATATAGCAGACTTCAAGACAACAAAAAATATTTAGCTGTACAAGAGGCATCTGGGATTAATTATTGACTGGTTTGGTGCAACAGCTTTCCCTATGGTTAAAGACTTTTATAATCCACATTGTATTGTTAGGAGATTTACTTATTTAAGTTTCCTAAGTATTCCCCTGAAAATTATATATAAAAGTATATTTGCTATATGTAAGCTCCTCAGAGAGGCTAGATGGCAGATACAGAAAACAAGACTAATCACTGAAGATCAAATAAAAAGAAGCATTATCTGAAATGTAATCCTTCTAAAAAAGTGTGCTAGGAAGTGGCATTCTCAAAAACTGGTAATATATGAAGGTAGATAAAAGCTGGAAATTACTGCTCACTTGTCCTTCAGTGCGTATGTGCCTTATTCCAAAAAACAGCTTACAAAAATAATTGAGTATGCTATACAGATAACATGAAGATGCTAACTCAGAATACACAATAAAAGTTCTACAGAAATGTTTCTGTTTACACTTCCTTGAGTTTTTTAGTTAATAGCTTTTAGTCAAATCCTTTAAAAACACATATTCTCCACTTCTCTTGGGCCTTCACCCCAATTTTATCAATTCATTACCAAATCCAGCTATTTACAATACCTTAGGCTTATCTCATTCATATTTGATGACTTTACATACAGGTCTATAACTACAGTGCTTGAAAGCACAAACTTCAGATGATGACTGATGAGGAAGGATGGTGACACAGTGGGAGCTGCAGTGGCCTGGCCACCGAGGCAGTCATCGGGGAGAAAGCAGGCTCTATGTGATGGCTTTTAGGACACATGTCAGTGTCTGAGAGTGACAGGTGTGACAGGGCACATGACACCACCAGACAGCACGCTTTGGTGAAGACTTTGGTCAATACTGCACCAGAAGTAGATCTCTACAGCAAACCAGAATATTCCCAGCACTGAGAGAAAGAAGCCACAGGCCATTCCCTCAGCCTGGTGGGACAGAGGACATGTCAGGTGGGTGTTTCGGGGCTGCCAGGTGCAGCCATGTTCCAGGAAGCACAAAGTACTTGGCAGCTCTGGTTGCACAATCAAATGCTTCACCTCCTTCAAACTCTGTGCTATAGACAGGATGGAAATCCTTGCCAAAGTACATGACATGACATGTTACTTTTAATGGCAGGACAGCTATTCATTCATAATGGGAGATTAAACAGATCCAATGGAGCAACATTTAAGCATGAAAACCTAGTGCCATATCATGTTATGTGCATATACATGCATTTCCAGTATTTACAGCAAGCAGTTTCAGGACCTCCGCACTCTTGAAAAATCTAGAATAAGCATTTGGCTTTGCAAATTCCAGCAGAAACCACATTATACTACAGCATTTGAGCACTTTAATTAAAAAAAAAGAAAAACAAAACAAAACAAAACTTCTTTTTATTACTGTTCTGAATACAAACATGAGCTGATTCAGTAACAAGAACTGCTACCAGTGCCAGTTAACTTTCAAAACAGAATTTCCATGGACTTTCCATGGATTGGGAGACACTATTTAAAATACATACCATGACACAGCACCAAAGATTGCTCTACTCTCTGACATAACATGAAAATTTATCTAAAATGTTAAATCAATTATTATATCTTGCATGGTATAGACATATTACAGTTACCAGTGCCCAGAAGTCATTACAAAGGACCCCTCACGGATGGAATTGTCACACATTAAGACAAACATTCACATCCCTAACCAGTCCATTAATGTTATGTCTTGTACTTCAAATGAATAAATATTCTCCTAGCTGCTTCAGTCCTACAGTTTGAACTTTATCGACAATTACATACTCCATAAAACTAGAAAGGACAGACACTTCAATACTTTGATATGACTATAAAGAAGAAAAAAAATCCTTTCCTTGTTCCGAGATAAAATGAAAAAGCCACTGTAAGTCTTTCCTCCATGTATTTTTACAATTTCTCTTGAATTAAAAATAAGTTTGTTGACTATAAATTTGAAAAAATACAAAAGCCTATTTCCCAGTAGAGGTAAAACCAGTGTGATTCCAGCAGTTAACAGCATCCCATCACTTATTTTCACTAATTCATCAAAGCTCTGTTGTTTTAATACCTTGCATATACATGGAATAACACTTCAAGCCATACAAAAGATCTCAACACTTTCATTTAAAAAATAAAATCACCAAGTGTCAATACCAAAGTTATGTTAAAAGTGAAAAAGGAAATGAAAGTGCTTTCAGAAGTTAACTAGTTTATTAAAAAGTGAACAGAACAATGTCTCATTAACTCTGGGTATGTATACTTCTGGTAAAATTATTTCCCTGAAGCACAGAAATAAGCCTCAACATCTGTGTGGAAAGGTACATGAACAAATACAAAAAGCAAACTTGAGTAAAGTACTCTGCATTCTTAAGGGGAGAAAGTTGAGGAAAATGGGCCAGAACCACTCACCAGAACTTTTCTCCTCTCGCTCCAAAATACCAGCTAAAGGTCAGTGCAATCTGTGAGGGTTGGAGTCAATTCCCAAGCCTCTATTAATTCTATCCAGGAGAGGCAATGTCTGGAGAAGTCTGCCCTGTTTTTGTCTGAAATAAATCTTTCTTGCACATATCTGTTCAATCACATCTGCACAGAATGTTCTGAAACAAAGGAAAAGTTACACAATGCAGTCTGATCTGCAATCCAAGAGTTGAAAGATAAGCAGCACTTTTCAGCATAAATCAGTCAACCATACAATGCATTTGATTTTTTTTTTCCTCCATTAATCAAGTGCTTGAACTTTCCCATTGCTGTGCTAGAAAGAATGGATATAATTTTGTTGCAACTATTTCAGAAAGTACATGCATTTTGATGGAAATGTTGAATATCGCACTGCCTGTGGGAGTTCTTCAGTACATATCTTGAATAGGATTCATCAGTGTCCATTGTTGCCATCTACATTTCAGCTATACTTCATTACAGTCAATAAAGATCTAGTCAATAAAATGCAATTTATCTTTCCTAGAAGTGTATGTCTAAAAGCATTCAGATGAATCCTAAAAAATTAGAACAGTCTTTGAATATAGAAGAGGTGTCATGTTACCTACTCAGCTACAGATACTTAGATTAAGCCTGTGTTCTTGGGCTTCCAGATTTGGAGTATGTTGTTTCCTTCTGCAACACTTAAAAAAACCCAAAAAACGACAATTAAAGATCTTTGACACTTCCATTCATAAACCAGTCTGTTCTTATGCTTCTCATACACTTCGCTTCCAATCATTTCTTTGCACTGGGAAATATTTACAAAATTTGGACCATAAACATATAATATTTTCCAGCACTGGCCATCTTGAACCTTTTCCTTGTTTCCGGTATGACACACACATGAAAAGAAGCGAGTAGGCGAAGAACAGAATAGCCTCTACAGCCTGCTAATACCAAAAAACACTGCTGAAAACAGCTCATTTGCTTTCTATCCCTCTACCAGTGGCAGCACAGCTATCTTCAACTATGGGCTGAAACAAACTGAAAAAAGGTCCAGGGTCCTTTATCCTCACTCCAGGATACCCTGATAAAGCAGCCCTGCAGCCCAACAAATATAGGTGCCACAACCAAGCAAACACTGTCCAAAGCCAGGCTGCAATGCAGATTCGAGAGCTGAGGCCTTGGCTACATATGTATGTATTAGTATCCAGTAAGGTAGTGATTTTTACTATGCTAATGGCAGTGTCTATCACCATGACTTAGGCTTTCCCTGATGAACATAGCCTCAGTGGATACCATAAGATATTTCACAGAATCACAGAATGTCAGGGATTGGAAGGGACCTCAAAAGATCATTTAGTCCAATCCCCCTGCCGGAACAAGAACACCTAGATGAGGTTACACAGGAAGGCATCCAGGCAGGTTTTTAATGTCTCCAGGGTAGGAGACTCTACAACCCCCCTCGGCAGCCTGTTCCAATGCTCTGTTACCCCTTCTGAGAAGAAGTTTCTTCTCAAATTTAAGTGGAACTTCTTTTTTTCCAATTTGAACCCATTAGCCCTTGTCCTATCATTGGTTGTCACCGAGAAGAGCCTGGCTCCATCCTCGTGACACTCACCCTTTACATATTTGTAAACATTAATAAGGTCACCCCTCAGTCTCCTCTTCTCCAAACTAAAGAGACACAGCTCCCTCAGCCTTTCCTCATAAGGGAGATGCTCCACTCCCCTAATCATCTTTGTTGCCCTGCGCTGGACCCTCTCCAGCAGTTCCCTGTCCTTCTGGAACTGAGAGGCCCAGAACTGGTCACAATATTCCAGGTGTGGTCTCACCAGGGCGGAGTAGAGGGGAAGGAGAGCCTCTCTTGACCTACTAACTACTCCCCTTCTAATACACCCCAGGATGCCATTGGCCTTCCTGGCCACAAGGGCACAGTGCTGGCTCATGGTCATCCTGCTGTCCACCAGGACCCCAAGGTCCCTTTACCCTACGCTGCTCTCCAATAGGTCATTCCCCAGTTTATAATGGAAGCTGGGGTTGTTCCTACCCAGATGCAAGATACTTCAGCTTTGTGGGGGAAAGATATTCTGAGTTGATTTGAAGACTGAGAGTTGATTTGAGACTTTGAGTTTCGGATCATTTGCAGTCAATCCTCTGGAGAATCATGTGGATTTCAGAGATGAGGTAGAAACCAAAAATAACTAAAAAATTCAAACCTTTAAGTCTTCACTATGGTAGATTCAAACTGACAATAACCTCATGTAATTTTTTTACAGTAAGATTCAGAAAGATCTTAGGAAGAATGTACTACAAAGAATCCACGCACTGCAGAGGAAGTGTTTCCCTTGGCTTTGCTGCAGCCCTGGACAAGCATTTGCTCCAGGTACACAGTAACCCCTGCCTCCACACTGCCAAAGAGCAACTACACTCTGCAAAGGCCTAAAGGTAAAAAATTAGTAAAAAAAAAAGACAGAACTAAAAAAATTAAAAAAAAAAAAATCAACTGCTGGAACATTTCAGCTACAGTATCTAATACTATACATGACTAAAAATGGTCACAGTTAAGTACTCATTAATTTTATAAACATTAAACTAAAGTATATATACTGGTGATTTTGGACATGCACGCAATATGATGTAACTTTAAAACAATCACAGTGTGACATGGTTTTTAGAAGTGTGTCCGGCTGAAATAATACCAGATGAGATGTACATGAAGTTCACCATTCTGGATTAATAACAGCACCCATCTTTGTGAATCGCTACTGTTAGACTGTTACTGTTAGACTGGAAGTATCTTGCTGTCTTATATGAGATAAGATTTTATACATCAGAAATAATATTTTGATAATATATTTTCAAAACAAGTTTAGTTCCATGCATGAAGAAACTCTGAGCCAAACTCCAGAAGAAAAATGTGGAAGAAAATAACTAAACCCGCAAAATTGTGAAGTGGGGACAATGTACCACATCATTTAAAATTAATTTAACATCTTAACTAGCAATTATGTTGTAATGGAGGAATCAGCTCAATTAATAAACTTATATAATCAAGAATCTATCTGTGAAAGTCTTTTTTTTTTTTTTAAATGCAGACTTACCTTCTGTGTTCATGAAGGAGAACAGACAAAACAACATAAAATTTCCCAGGAGGCAGAGAAGAAACACATATATAACACAGCAAGAAGTGCATCAGTACTGAAAAAAAACTGTTTGCACTCTCTCACCAACCACACTCTCCACAAGTAAGAGAAAACCACTACCCTATTTTTCCTAGAGTAACAAAATAAAATTATAGAGAGTCTATAAAAAATAAAACGATGGCTTTTGGAATGTTTCTGTAATGTTCATAAAAGGTTTTGCAATTAAAATTTTAGCCTTAAACATATAGTTTATGGGAGTAATGCCTGTGCTTTATTTTAGCACTTTCAATTGAAAGACCATATTTTATTTGATTATTACTAGATTAATCTAGTTATTCTACAACCAAACATAGTCCTCAAGGTGATGCTTGAGGTAATGATTTGGGGTTTTTGTTTTGCTTGAATTATTTTTATGGAGAGGTGAATAACAAGAAGTTCAAACAAACAAATAAAAAACACACAAGACCTGCAATCAAAAAAAAAAAAAAATTGACTGTGTATTCCCTAAGAAGGACTATCATTATATTCTTTCAAGCTAGAATAGTTTGAAGTTTAGCAAGTAGAGATTGTCAGTGCTGGGTATATACTTCTCAACCTACCCAGACCAAGAAAAGAACACTTAGAATTATAATAAAGTTTTAAATATCACAGGTCATGCAATTCCCAGCAGAGACAGTAACTGGAGAGCACTGATCAAAGATTTCATTACACCAATTACATTCTGCCCTGTGTGTGAGACTAATTACGCAGGTGTGATCCTACTAGCAAGAGAAGCATCACTACAACAGCCAAGCACAAACCTTGGTAGCAATTACTTTTCTCCCTGAGAGATAGACCAGGAGCAGTGGTAGTTTAGGACTGAAACAAGCTGGATCCAATCTAAAATTATCCGGTATGAGCTGCAAAATGACAGTGTCATATGCCATCAGAGCACACCTTCCAAATTTTATTTAAAATGTAAGAAAGCTCTTTTCAAATGTATATTGAATTCTATATATTTATAACCTTATCACTAAGGTTACACTGCTAATTACACTTGAATTTCACACTTTGTTAGTAAATGAAAACTCCAGTGAGTAGCCCAAATATTACACCACTGTAAAAATTGAGAAGCGTAGTGTATTAGAAGCTGTCCCAGAATGCTGCATACTAGTTTTAAAAAGACAAAGTCCACTTTCAAAAACCTGTAGTTTTGAAACAAAAGTCTTCAATTTCTGAATACGTTAAACATGAAGTTTTTGTTTCTCCCACTAAACACAATGCATTAGCACTATGTCCTTGGATTCTGTCCTCAATTACATTCAGGACGCTCTATACAAAGCTGTACAGACTAATGCTGGACATAATCTGAAGACAAATTAATTTGCTTAAAAACTGTGTTTACATAATGGTCTTCCTGGCAATACATCTCCTAATCAGTATTTCAATACATTGGTTTTTAACTATATGGGGAAGCTGGCTTAATAATGGGGAAAAATGTTAAATTATCCTGCTCAAGTAAAATGAACAAAAACAATTCAGAATCTACATAACTAAGAAAGGGCCACTTTACTTCACATCCAACTTTAGAAAAAGAACTATTCAAGAAGTGGTATGCAATGTCTTTCCATCCTCAGGAGACAATTTCACAGTTTACCATATCATTTGGTATGGCTTGAATGTGTTTTACACTTAGTAAGTATCTGTTACGTAACTTTTCTCCACTGTCTTTAATTACCCCATTAAGCAAGTTGTTATTTGCATTTGGACTTACAGCAGCTGCACTAGAGCTCCAGGGCACAAAAATATAAAACCAAGATGAAAGATTAATAAAACATTATCTCTTCCATTTTAGTAAGTTCCCTATATTTTTTAATGGAAACATTTGTATTAGTAGGTACTATTTCAGCATTTTAAGGTAATAAATCACATAAACCTTGTATTATTCAAGCTGACTGAACTGCCAGATAGAAGTATCATCACTCACTAACAGCCCAACTTGCCCTTAAGCTTCTCTCATTTTACGGTATTTCCGAGGAGTCACTTTGTAACCAAAAATGTCATTCAAAACCTAGAAAGTGGTGCAAGTGTAGTGAATCAGAAATCATTCTTGGTCTAGAGTTTTTCCATAGGAATCAAGTTACAAATTTATTTTACTGTGTTTTACATCATTAATTAATCCAGACACATTTCTGAGAAGACAAAGATGGAGATTTCAATTCATTAATTAAAACATCTGCAAGTCACCACACATTCTTAGAAACAACTTCCAGATTTCCAGACTCTCTGTTTTTCAGCCAGCCTGGATAGTTTATAATACAACCAAAGACTGGAAAAATAATTGTTACTTATTACATAAACATGTTTTCTAAATAGTATGCGTACCACAAAGAGAAACAGAGTAGTGAGAAGTACCAATTTATTCATTAAGAGCCATTGTTACTGAAAAAGCAATTTCAGATTGCTGGCTGCTGTGTCACTAGTGCCAGGTATGTGGGAACTCCTTTCCTAATGTGACAGGCTCTGATACATTAGAAGACTGAGATCTTACATATACAGATGAAAAAAGCAAAATACCAGTTTTGATTTTGCCCATTTCCTTGATTTCTGAAGTCCTATTTTTGTAGCTGTTGCAAAAATGTCCTATTTAATTAAATGTATTCTCCATTAAAACCTCATTCTAATACTTTCTTGTATCTGGCAGGAACAACCCTGTGCCAGGCTTTCTGCCATCCCCATTAAAGACTCTCCTCCTTTAGTGAAAATTATTCCAAGTGCGATCTTTTCCAACTATCTATATTTTTCACTTTGGAGCAAAGTTAAGGCACCTATCAAAACCAGAAAAATCATGATTTTATAAGCATCAGAACTGTATCGCAGAACAAAACAATGGTCTATACTGGTTTTGGTGCCAAAATTCACGTATTAACTCACACCTTACTTAAAACCCTAAAAGTTCCCGTCTTACCCAAAGTGGGTATGTATATGGGGAAATGTTTTTAAGGGGTGTAAGAGTAGCATACAATCAGCACACATATTACAGCAGCTGTATACTTTTAAAAACACTTATGGTTTTCTTTATGGGCTTTTTATGCTGCCACAGTGTACACCTCAGATACATTATTTTAGGGTTTAAAACACTGTTCTAAACCAAATTTTACTAATATACCACTTTTCATGAGCTCTTTAATTGCATTGCTCACGAAAGATTGTGAGGACAAAGGAAATGTGACTCAGCTTAAGGAGCATATTTCTAGATACCCACATAAAATACAGAGTAAAGATTCAGCAGAGCTGTATATCACATACATATTGCACCAATAAGAAGGAAATCAAATGATCATGCAACTTTTATAAGCCTTAATCTGACTTTCCATTTCAGTTCAATAATCGATTTAGCAATATCAAAGAGTTTGGGCACAGCTGCCAATTCCTCCCAGTTGGCTGAGAAATATTTCTTCCTTTCTTTCGGAAAAATTAAACATTTAATTCCCATGAAGATGCACAAGCTAGTGGATAATTAGGGAACAATCTACAAGAAGAACTAAAAAATGTCATCAACACAGCAGGCAAATATTGACAATTTTACAAGCACAGCCATGTCACAGTTTAATTTCTAGTTCCATAGTTCTTGCGGGCAGGCAGCTGCCCCCTCAGCAAGTTGAGAACCTGAACACTGGCTGCAAATCCCAGCTTTCTGATACTTATTCAAACTGGCAAGAAACATTCCTCCTACATCACTTTCAAACATTTGACAGCCTGGCCATCCATTAAATGCATCTTGTAGAGATGTCCATGGATCACTATATAATTCTTCCTTCCAGCTACTGAAAAATAATGTGATGTATATGCTGGGAGTGCTCCAAGGTTCCACAATGCCTGACAGGCAGGGATAAAACAGGAATAAAAGTCAGCAGGGTGAAGGCACAGGACTGATGGGAGAAGGCCAGTAACAGATTACACTGATTAATGGGTGGATATGAGATATACTCTTCTTCACTGAGAAGTGGTAGAGCAGGGTTAGCTGCTGGGCAGGTAGCAAACAAATATTTGCAGTGAGAATTGATGCAGGTGTTGCCAAAAGTCATGTCACTCAAATCTGCGCAAAGGCAACACCAGCTGCCACAGGCTCAGGGGAATAAACAAGAGAAACTGGAGAGAAAAAAAATAATGAAAAAGGCAAAAGCAAAATAAAGCAATACAGCAGTAAAACCCCAAGATGTCCTTTCTTCTCCTTTCCTTGAAATCCTACGAAATATGAGTAAAATCCCATTTTCACTCTAATGCTAGCAGTGGCGGGTATGATTCAGTAATCCCGTCTTCCTGAAGTGGATGACGGAGCCACAGCCACTGCTGTAGGTGTAGACATATACATTCAATTATAGTGGCAATTAGAGAAGATAAAAGACAGATCAGGTCATCCCTCTAAAATACATGCCCTGCCAGAGTAGCCAAGGCTGAGAAAGGGGTTAATTACCAGCTGGAACACAAATGCTTTCTTTTTGACAGTTCAAAATGTGAATCTGTTTAAGTGACACAATTTTAACCAAACACAGACACATATGTATTAACAGAAATGTCCAGCTATTTCAGCCATTTTTAAACTTTTCTTTGGGTCATGTGAGAAAACATTGCTTTTCCTTTCTTTTATACACCACCACCCATAAGACAAAAACAACAAAATAACCCTCACAGTATCACAGATGAAATAATTAGCACAACCACATTCAAACATTTCCATAAATCTACTACAGATCATACAGTATTTATGATGTGCTTCTGTGGCACAACAAAAAAATGAAATCTTTCGTAACAGGAAAGCTATAATGCTATAATCACTGTAAAACACATCCAACTTTTTTTTTCAGAAAAAAAGGCAGCCTTCAACAAACAGTCCATCTTTTAAGGGATAAGACTACAGCATTCAGTCACATTGCTATGGCCTTAGTTCGAACAGGCAAAAATGTCCCCGAGCCAGCCACCCTGCAGCTGCCGTGCTGGTCAGAGCTGGGAGCGGTGCCCAACACCCCAGCAGCTGGGTGCCCCCCACCCCCCACCCCTCTCTCATTGCACTCCCTTCATTGACACAGATCAACTGAGGGCAGGTGAAAGATCTAGAACTCTATCTCATTAACCCAAAACTGTTTCCATTCTGAGATATTTTTAAACTCACATTTACATTTTCCAAATGTTCAGATGATGTTTTCAAGCTTGGTATGTCCATTGAGATGACATTTCTATGAAGTTTTAGCTAAATCAGATCAGCCACTTACGCTTAGGAAAAATTCATTGCTTTTGTAATTTAAGACTGGCACGCTGAATGCTCCATTTTGTAACCTTACTCTCATTTCAAAATTATATCCAAGATTGTTTACTTAACATGTAAAAAATTTAATTAGATAAAATAAAATGAGTTGTTGGCGAACTTGGGAAGAAATATTTCTTAACTGCCACAACAACAATTTTGCATAAAAACCAAACAAAACATTCTCATGTTTATGCAGCTGGTAAAGTTTTGCCTTTATACTTCACATGGTGTTACATTGCCACGGATTGTGTAAAATAATAGCACCACTTATTCAACACAGTTCTTTTAACACATTTGTCATCATATCTTCTCTACTAGTAAATTGAGCTTGTAGTATGGACTAATTAGAATGCCTTCAAATATCCATTAACACTGTCCAGTTAATAATCTATTTGCTTTAGAACCAATATTACGCTAATTCTATAATCTCCATGTTCTACTGGCATAAATCTTTTAAATTATTTCTTCTTTACCACTGAACAGGTCAAAATAAATGGTGCTTCTTATTATTAAAGATTTCTGGGGCAAGGGCAAGAAACAGCCAACACTCATTTGCTAAAACCATTAATGACTTTCATTAATGACCAAGGAAAAATTGTTAGAACCAGAATAAACAATGCAGAGTTCAGTGTTTCAAAATGTAAACATTTAAAAGAGAACATAATGTTTCTCTGTTAAAAAAGTAAATTTTTTAAATTACAATTAAAAAGATATAAAGTCCACCATAAAATTATCTTGCAAACAGCATATTTTAAGAAGTGAAATGGAAAAGGAGGAGATGCAACCTTCCGTCCTTTTAGAGTTAGAGTCCTTGGCTGAATTTGGAATTCTCAACACAGATGGTAAAGAATATGAAATACAGGGAAGGTCCTCTGGGTTTGATATTCACCTGCCTCCTTTCAGCACCATGAAACTCTTATTTCCTCAGTTAATATGTGTCAGAATCAGTAAAAATACATCCCTCTACTGCTACTATTATGTCGTTTGACCTTGATACTATGAAGAATGTAATTACAATAATGAACCAATTATTCTTATACAATACAGAAATCAAAAAGACTATGACTCCCTCCCTTTTCTCATATTTCTCATAATAATACCTAATACCTAATAATACCTGAACATTCTTTATCTCATCTTCAATTGCTCACATGCAATTGTTATCAATAACATTTTACTTAGCTTTTATTTCTTATTTCTAAAATTAAAAAGTCATTACAGTGAAGTTACAGAATATTCATCACAACATGCAAGATGTATGATTCATAACAAATAAACAAATATTTTTATGTTTTTTATATTTTACAGGATTTACCGGTATGAATTTTGAATGACAGCAGTTATTTGTCTGTTCAGACAACTAACTGTCAATAATGCAACACCTACACTATCATATGCACTGCATATTTTATGTAGTTTATATAAAAACAATGTTAAGGATGTTTGAGAGGATTTTTTTTTTTAGTACTTTGGAGACGATCCAGCCATACCTGCATTCAAGGGCACATTTTTTTCCCATAACTATAGTTTTAATAGAATTTTGTCCAAAAATTGTTATATCAAACCAAATCATTTTTTAAAAAATTAATGGTTTGCAGCCTTCTGATTATGAAAAGTGTCCGAGCTATTGTGAGGTCAGATCTGTCACATACAGTGGAAAAGCAAATAAATTAGAACCAAGCATGCAAAAGTGACTTGAAAAGGTTTTCACTCACTGAAATATAATTAATACAAAACTGCTACCCTAGTCAGACTCCTGACTGTTAAAATAGTGGCTCCACAAAAAACTCCTGGCTTTGCCCTCAAAGGTCACAAATTGACTAAAAATCATGCTATTTCAGAGAAAATAATCTTTCAACTCCTGGTCAGAAATTAACCTTTCCATCTTTGATCACCATAGGATTTATGCTCAAACTATGTATGCAGAGGCTGCAGAAGAATGACATTTTTCTGCTGTCATGATTACTTTTTTAGTCAGAACTAAGTTACTCAAAGACAGATTTCCTTATGATGAACTGTACAGTTTAACCATCAGTTTTTGACTTGGGAGACAATCTAAGTGCACAACAGCAAATTAGACAGCTTTCTTTACTCAGACATATTCATAACTGGAACAAAATTATAGACCTGAGACTGCAGCTTACTTTTATGGACATAAGAATTGCATCTGCTTTCTTAGTCTGCTTGTAGGATTGCTTTATGCAGATTGTAGGTCTATCTGTAAATCATGTCTCAGTTAAGCAAAGATAACTTCTATCGATTTAAAAGAAGTTTCAAATTTTCTGTAAGATGTATTGAAGAGTTGATAGGAAAGAGTCTAAAAAGTCATAAGTAGTAGAAACTAAACACACCTTTCTGTCACAGCAAACTTTCATTCTCCAGTGCTAGGGAGAGACTTCACAACTGTCACGATTCCACAGCGTGCTAAAGCAATACCACGGGGACAAGCAGCTTCTGTGCAGTAAATTCAGAGGAAACCTATAAATAAGCAGATAAAAAGTCAGAAGGCAAAAATTAAGCAAATTACGCATGTGAGTTCCCCGATGATTCACTAAGGACAAGGTACAGATGGACAGTGTGTTGCGTTCCTAACTACGTACAACTAACAGTAAATTCAGCATTAATATATCTAAGAATATATGACAATAAGCATATTTTAATGGCTCCCCAAATTTCAAACCTTACTGTGCCCCACTTGCCCCTGGATGCTTTCTAATTTTCCTGAATAGCCCAATATTTAACTCTCCATAGCATAATCATGTCTGGAAGGTCATTCCACACATTTTTGTTTCTGTGAAAAATTGCTGCCAGGCATCTCTTTTGAACCTTTTCTCTTCCCATTCTTTTTTTCCATTTATGCCATCTGATCACATTACTTACATCCATCTCAAAGTTCTAATTTAAGAGAACATTCCTCTGAATCATGGCTTAGTCTTGCCGGTACTTTTCCAAATAAACTGAAAGAGATTTTTATTTTCAGTCTGTTACTTGTCAGCCATTACTACCGCAAATGATTAAGATTAAATCTTTACAGAGGCTTAAAATCAAAGAAGTCCAACTTTTTGACAAATGAATTGGCCCAGGCAACCAGTTGATATAAACATGATCCAATATATTATACTAAGTACAGCGCATTGGCACCAAGTAATGAATAAGAAAGGCAGAATGATTCTGCATTTATATAATCACACCTCCAAGTTTCCTTAGCTAGGAGAAATACGCCAGCTAAACAGAGAAAAAAATCATAACTGTTAGCCATTCTCTTCTGCTCCATTTGCTCTATGTCCCAATGACTTTTATGGAATTCAGGAAAATCCTCAGTCTTACTGCTAATATAACCTGCCTCTTCTGTCTTATGAAAGAAACAGACAAGCAGAACAAGTTGAATATAGGAAGATGGACCACAATAAGGACCACTTTTTACTTAGTTGCACCCATATTTGCCTTCACTGAGAAAATTCCGAGATTATATCTAATCTCATTTGAGATCTTTCTACCCTGTTTTAGCTTGTACTATTAAAAAAAACCCAACCAACCAACCAAGCAACAACAACAACAACAAAAAAATCAGGGTCAAAAAACCTATATGCAGTTAAAACTTAATGCAAAGAGCTTTTAATGTAATCTGCTTCTTTTTTGTCTAAAGTGTATCTCTCCACATTTAAACTGTAACTTTATGGTTTCATATTGACTACTGTAAAAGAGCTGCATTAACAATTCTCCTTTGCACCCTCCTGACTATTTGAAAACCCCCATTTCAAAAGTGTTTTACATTTTTCTTCATGATGGAAGTTTAAAATAAGAAGCTATCTGGTATTGTCAGAAAGCAGCGCTAGTCTGTATGTTAGTAGACCACCACTGACCAAGTTAGGGACTTGGAGCAAGAAGTCCATTCCAAAACAGAATGAAACAGCCTTTTGTGGTTTACTTTACTTTATTGGCAATATGAGCTAGGTACCTCCATTCAGCAGTAAATCCCTGTCAGTATTACAAGGAAGCGGCAATTTCTTTAATACATTGTACTGGTTTTGGCTGGGACAGAGTCAATTTTCTTCATAGTAACAGGTATGGGGCTATGTTTTGGATCTGAGATGAAAACAGTGTTGATAACACAGGGAAGTTTTATGTATTGCTGAACGGTGTTCACACAGCATCAAAGCCTTTGCTGCTTCTCACACCACCCCACCAACTAGTAGGCTGGAGGTGCACAAGAAGCTGGGAGGGGGCACAGCTGGGACAGCTGACCCCAGCTGACCCGAGGGATATCCCAGACCACATGTCATCACGCTCAGCAATAAAAGCTGGGGTGACATGGAGGAAGGAGAGATGCTCGGAGCAATGGCATTTGTCTTCCAAAGTAACTGTTACATGTGATGGAGCCCTGCTGTCCTGGAGATGGCTGAACACCTGCCTGCCCATGGGGAGTAGTGAATGAGTTCGTTGTTCTGCTTTGCTTGTGCACACAGCTTTTGCTTTACCTATTACCTATCTTTACCTTAAAGCAGGAATTTTCTAACTTTTGCCCTTCTGATTCTCCCTCTCCCTGGGGGGAGTGAGTGCCTGGCTGCACAGTGCTGAGCTACACACCAGGGTTAAAAACCATGATAGAGATTTGCTCTAATTTAGAGAATTTATACCAAGCTCTATGGATGCAATTAGGAACTCTAGTATGCAGATATTCAGATGAGGCAGCTGGGAGGAAATCTCATCCACATGTTAATGTTTATTCTTCATCGACATAAATGGCAGTTATTTAAAGTAAACACTCCAAGAGTTTCACATGAGCACCACAAAACAGTTGAATATATACAAACATATTAATTTTAGTAATGCACACAGTAGAATTGTCAAAAGAAACAAATTTGTTTTTTTGATTGAACATCTACACTTCAAAATGAAGCAAATTTCAGCAAAATTTGATGAAGTTTATCACTAGGCTGATATTTCACATTCAGTTTTCAGTTTGAAGCAAATTCTTATAGCCTGAAGAACTGAATTATAACAAAATGCTGACAAGCCCTTACCATCCAAAATAGTTTCTTCTAGGCAGAAATGTAGGAGTAGTTAGATTTATACAGTCCTAAAATTACATTTAGCCCTTTGAAGGCAACTGCAAGGCTGATGTGTCCCCCGGTGAAAATGAGTTGGGCACCCCTGTGCTAGAGGGTGGATTGCCTATTCTTGACATTTCAGAATAAACTAATTTACATTTAAGGAATGAGATTCAGTTCATGTTCAGTAACTCTCTACGGCTTTTCCTATTTGATAGATGTGAAATAAATATCAACAAGATAAAGTTCAGATTCTGCTCACTTCCTAAGCTTGAACTTGAAATGCTTAAGACTTCAACACTAAGGCCAATTAGGTCTACCAAGCCTTGCATGACAGACATATTTAAAAAAAAGAGAAGTAACGTCTGCAAAAGCAGAAAGAAATGTTCCTGTGACTCAGTTCCAACCCTTATGACTTAAGTGCAGCTCCAATGATTTAGTGTTTTCATATAACAGACAGCTGATCACAGAATCACAGAATGTTAGAGATTGGAATCAAAAGATCATCTAGTCCAATCCCCTTGCGGGAGCAGGAGCACCTAGATGAGGCTACACAGGAATGTGTCCAGGTGGGTTTTTAATGTCTCCAAAATCGGAGACTCCACAACTCCCCTGGGCAGCCTGTTCCAATGATGTGTTACCCTCACTGAGAAGAAGTTTCTTCTCAAATTTAAGTGGAATCTCTTGTGTTCCAGTTTGAACACATTACCCCTTGTCCCATCATTGGCTGTCACCTGGCTCCATCCTCGTGACACTCACCCTTTATATATTTGTAAACATTAATAAGGTCACCCCTCAGTCTCCTCTTCTCCAATGTAAAGAGCCCCAGCTCCCTCAGCCTTTCCTCATAAGGGAGATGCTCCACTGCCTTAATCATCTTCGTTGCCCTGCGGTGGACTCTCTCCAGCAGTTCCCTGTCCTTCTGGAACTGAGAGACAGATGTTCTCCCTCATTGTGCTGCTGTTAAAAAAAAGAAATACTATCAACCTAGTTTTGAGCCTTGCACTAATAAATAGTGGTGCTACAAACACCATTCAGAAGAAACACATATGTAGTGAAGGGCTGTCATTTGCTGCCATTTACCACAAGAATCTGCAATAGATTGCTCAAGAAAAAATCATTACACCAATCCAGCACCCAAAACTTATAACCAAGAATACAAATCTTGTTATTTGACTTGCAAACAGAAACCTGACTATTAAAATTAGATTGCCAGAAGTATCTCAGTTTACTATTCTAATAAACAGAAGATCATGAGTTAAAATGAATGTTTTAAAGATGGACCTAAACAACAGCCGATTTTCTGATCCTGATGCAACTATTGGAAGTAAACATAAAGAAAGAAATGATGTTTCATCCATGATCCATGTTCTTCACATGGGGAGAGGACAGAGATTTTTATTTCTAGTCTTCATAGTGATATTATTTCACTCCTGACACTATGCTGAGAATTTCCATTTCTATAATTTACAGCCCACTGTATCCTTTGCCCACTTCTTTAAAGAAAATGAGTAAAATACTTCCCTGTATGAAAATGAGATCTGCCAACTTTTTTATTATTTGGAGGCATTTATAGCTGGCAGACGAGCAAACAGTGTCACCAGTGTGAGAATTTACAAACATCACCATCCCTTAAGGTCAACATACATAAAAGAAAGGTGCAGTCCTCCAACTTCTGCTTCAGCATTTACATAGAGCATTTTATTGCAACTCTCCTTTTCCTCTGCCTTTACTATACTTAACCAAAATGAAGAAACGAAACATTTCGTTCTCATACTTTTTCATTTCCTCACATTGTTATAACTCCAGATCACTATCAAGTTTCTTTTGTATCTGTTTTTGGTGCCACTGAATGACTGGCTTCAGGAAAGAACAAAACAATTCATGTGGGACTTTACCTTGCACGTTATACTTCAGGGATTGACACAAACAGAAAAAGTCTTGAAGATCGTACTTTGTAAAATACCACTCATTGCATATCAATTTGCATAGAATTTGGAATTCACCAAGGACTTGGGCCATAATTTATATTTGCCAAATATATGTTAATTAATTCTAATGACATTAAAATAATCTCCTATTTTGATGCTATCATATGGCAAACAGAAATCAATAAAAAGCAATTCATACTTACTAGAACTTATTTCATAGCACTTATAAAAGGATCTTACATGATTAAACTTCACAAGAATATTCCACAAGAATAAAAGATCAAAAAGATTTTACAAATATAAAAGTCTTGTTCTCAATAATATCTAAAAAAAAAATTGTTTAATATATGGTTATTAGTTGATAACTAATAACTAATTGTTACACAATTTATATCTGGATACCATTTCCTTCTAGATTCAAGGCACTCAACATATCACTAATTACCACTACCTACAATTATTTTTATGCTACTTGATATTTTTGAGTTCAAACTAAGGAGTTATTAAAGGGTTAAATGTTGACATGTGGCTATACTTAGCATTAATTAGGTATGTGTATGCATACACACAGATAGAGCTTAATGAAGCAGTCTCCTAACAATGTTATCAGACCAAGTGTAATACTCGTTATCATAGCACTATTAGCATGTAGCTGCAAATTTATAATCTCAAAGAACATTTAGAAATTAATAACAACACATTACAGTTGTGTCCATGTCACAAAAGTTGTGTTACACTTTGTGGTTCAATTTACATTTCATGAGAGTACTTTAAAACCAAAACAGTTGCTACATAAAATCCATAAACTGAGCATTACCTGTCTAACAACTTTTAGTTCAATGAGTCCTCCATATCATTCAGAAGAAAAATTCACAAAATTTTCATTGTCACTTTTCTTAGTTATTTGACTGACATCTGTGTGTAGAGGGCTTAAAGGTTTTCCTGTGCACTGAACTGAAAGTATAAAACCTATGTAAACTTGGTAAATATACGCTCATTAAGTGCTAAACTAAAATATTCCAATCCACTATGCTCTCTAAGCTGAGAGTATGCTTTTTAAAGTATGCTCAGGGATTTAACTACAGAATTCATTAAAGCAAGTACAAGTCATATAGCTAAAATTTACTGCCATAGAAAAAGTTATCTTCAGAATGCACCTAATAAAATCCAAGTCTGAGCTGTGGTACCTGAATGTTTTAAATAGTCATTGGAGATTAAAATTGTTGGGAGGTTGCTGCATAAAGCTGAGGGAAATACAAGGTTTCATTATGTCCCTGCAATTATGGTAATATATTATATGTATCTTATAAGTGTCTGATAACTGATGTTCTGTCTTCTATTTCATTTATTTTTAATAGCTACACTGTCTCTAAAGTGCCTATCTTCATTTGCATTTTAATTAATAATAATTGATACTTATTTAGCACATTTTATTTGCCTCTCAGAGGTTCATTTACAGATTAATATTTCTTATTACCTAAAACAAACTATTCATAGATATTCAGATTTGGGAATTACTAGCAAGCAAGCAAGCCACTGTAGACAGCACTATAATTTGGTCGATCTGTTGGCCTCAGCTTTAGCTTTTGCATTGCAGTAGGTGTCAGTGGTGGATGAGGATGCTTGGACTTCAGCCAGTTTTACTGCAGTTCCAGGGAGGTGAGGAATTAAAGAGACTGTTCACTGAGATGCCTAAAGGAAGATTTCAATTTATGCCATTCTTGACAAAGTAAGTTCTATAAATCACCCAGAAGGAATGACTAGTAATCACTACTTTCCATAATAATATTGATAATATAGAAAATATTGGAGTATATTGTGATAAAAAGAAAAAAATAAAAAAGATGATAGATATAGATATAGATATAGATATAGATATAGATATAGATATAGATATCTCAGATACCTGGCCTTTTATGAGCTTACGAATCAGACTGACCAGTATATACTGTGCCTTAACTATGCAAGTTCAACTAAGAACAGTGAAAATGTTCAGCACTAATTCCAGAAAGTGCTTCCCACCTGGTTTAGTTTATTTGATCTCTGATTTTAACAATTACAATTCAGTAGTCACTCCACTCATTTCCTTACATTGTTTGGCATTCTTTACAGTTAGGAAAACAAAACACATCACCAACAACAAACCCTGAACATTACTTCTCTAGTAAATATTATTGCATAGTTCACAGCTGCAGATATCCACAAAATAAAGAAACAACCCTACACAAGCACAGAAATGACATTTGGATTTCATATTCATGAAATTCTCTGGCAGGTAAGGAGTAAATGTCAAACTTCTGTGAAGATATTTCCCCCTGACATTAATCTCTCTTGCCCTTACATTCTTCTCAGAAAATTTATATTCCAGCATCTCAGAAAGTACTTTGTATTCTTTTCTTATATATCTCCCTATTTCCTGGGATAATGCTGAACCTGATCTAAACCAAGCACTTATGCAATGGGCTGCCCTAAATTTTAAAACTGTCAAGTGAAGGTTGCACTCTCTGAACACTATGGTCTTCAGATTAACCTTTTATCACGCACAGAATCTATCTAAAAATATATATAAGGTAGATACCTAAACTAGCCTCCTTGGCAATGCAGCTTAAGGATGAAGTCAATCACTCTCCAAGCAGGCATCTAGAATAAATGAAACACACCCTAAAGTGCTTCTTTGATTCCCCCAACTGTTAACTGGAGCTTATGCTAACTCAGCCACACAGACCGACAGTGCAGACAATGCAAACAGATCTCTCCTTATCAAAGATAGTAACAAACATTATAAGTTTTCAAAGTCTTAGCAATATTTACATACACATTGTGTAGATGCATTCTGCCTAAAGGCTGCAGTGAGGGGACAGCACCTTAAAGCCTAAGGTCAAAAATGTAATCTAATCAAGAAAGGCATTACAAATATTTTTAAGAAACTTGGGGAGCTGAGGAAGAGTATTATCATATAATGTCCAGTGGTATAATATTTGGAAATAAGGACCATCCAAAAAGAAACCTACAATCAAGCCATGTTGCCCCTGGTTGGAGAAAATGAAGGTTCTCAAGCAGCCTGCTCTAGAGATTTCCTTTAAATCAGGAAAGAGAAAGCAAAACTTTCATAAGGTTTCAGGTCATGCTGACCAAACTCAAAAGCTAGACAAGACACTGGAGGTGATAAGGAGTTTCATTACTGTTCAGTATCATGCTAAAACAACTTGTCGCTCTGTGTTTTTGTCACTTGGCTTTATTATTACAAATCTAGGTTTTTACATAAACATTCTCATACCCAAATATCTTGTCTAGTTATGATCCCAACACATTATTGCATCACACAAAGCAAGACTTGAGGAAGGACCATCAGTGCCCACCACGAAAGAGGTGGTGTAGAGTTCTCACCTAGAGTTGCCTGCCTGGCAATCCACTCTACTATAGCCAAGGCAAACAAGAAAAGTTATTATGCTGTGGCTAACTGGGTAAGTGTAAGCCTACAGCATTTTGGCAAGAAGCAACATAGAGACAAAAGAGTGACATCAGTCCTCTTTCACTTGCTTAAGGTTCTTTATTGTCTGAAAGATGGTATGTTTTGCTGGAACTTTAAACTATTACATTTCTTGCTGTTTTCCAAATTCAACAATTTAGTCCTATGAAGCGACTGAAAACTGAAGACTTAGCAACTTAAAATTTATTGTGATGTTTTAAGCACAACTGTTTTAGCAACCTCTGACTTACCTAAATAATTTCTGTGAAGCAAAAAGCTAAGGGAAAGAATTTTCATTGCAGCACAGGATTATTTTAAAAATCCTCTGCTCTGCTATTAACAACATTAATAATCTTAATTATTTTTAAACAAGTGAGGAAATAAGTGCAGATAGCTCCGTAGTGTTTCAAATATTTCAAAACACATAGTTGATAATGAAAGAGAGATAAAAGAAATAAGATCAGAGTACACAGCAGATTTAAGGGAAGCATATAATCACTGCATAGCATGAGGTGGCCTCTGGGGTGCAATCAGTCAGGAACCTCTTACAAAATGATCATGGTGATACAATGGAGTGTTTCTGGTTCACAAAGTAAGAGTACTGAGTGCAGTCATTGCCCCATTTGATCTTAATAAAGGATTAAGGTGGGGAGATACATGGTTCCCCACAGCCAGATCCCTACAGCTTCGCATGGTGGTTCTGGGAAACCAGTGCCATTGCTGCGCAGTTTTCAGGATGGGCCTGCAGCAATTTTTTTTTATATGCTGATAACTCTGCTAACATAAGAAAGCAAGAACATACAACAAACATCATGATGTCTGGATACTTGAAGAGGAATAGGACTTCAGATTATTAAAGATAAGCCAAATATATCCTTGTAAATTGATAAAAACAGTCTTAAACTAGTCAGCTAAACTTGATAACTTGATATCTTTATCAATGATCAGGACAAAGGGATCGAGTGCACTCTCAGTACATTTGCAGACAACAAGAAGTTGGGCAGGAGTGTTCAGTTGCTCTGGGGTAGGAAGACTCTACAGAGGATCTTGAACAGCTAGATCCATGGGCTGAGGCCAGCTATATAAGGTCAAGTGTCCCATCCTGGACTTGGGTCACAACAACCCCAGGAAGTGCTACAAGCTCAGGGAAGAGTGGCTGGAAAGCTGCTTGGTGGAAAAGAATCTTGGGCGTGTTGGTTGACAGCTGGCTGAGCATGAGCCAGCAGTGTGCCCAGGTGGCCAAGGCGGCCAACAGCATCCTGATTTGTATCAGAAAAAGTGTGGCCAGCAGGACTAGGGAAGTGATTGTCTCCCTATACTCAGCTCTGGTGAGGCCTCACCTCCAATACTGTGTTCAGTTTTGGGGACTTCACTACAAGAAAGACATTGAGATGCTGGAGCATGTCCAAAGAAGAGCAATGAAAATACAAGTTACAGGAAGACATTTGAGCAACCTAAGGATGGCCAAGAGCTGCAAGTGCCCAGAAATCTGATAGGAGATGGAGAAACATTTAAAACTGCAAAAGCAGAAAAGGGATGTAATACCAAAAAGACAGAAAAGAATCAACCAATGCTAAGACAGACAAATTTATGCTTTACAAATATTTTCATGCATGGTTCCAATTGAATGCAATTGTTTTTAAAATACAAAGTACTGAAGTCCAGCCTAGAACAGTGCTGGGCAGAGAAATTGTCTTCATGTACATCAAATTCCTATGTTTTCTGTAAGAAAAAAGAAAAGTTAAATGAGAAGAAGCAGAAACATTACTTTGAAATTCCAGACACTGCGGAGTTTTTACTTTTTCCTATTTCGTAATTGAATGGGCACATACTTTAAAACAAAAAACAATTCCTTGGCCATTTTTTAAAAAACCCTTCAAATAAGTGGTCAAAAAATATGAATTTATTTTAGAACAAACTGGCTTTGTTTTTCCCATATTCTTTCATCCCTCCATCCACATGCTGTGAATTTTTTTCATTTAAAGGACTGCATATTTCAATGCCTTGCTTATTGATTGACAGAGCTCAAAAAAAATCTATCAGCATTGAAGAACATTAATTTAATCTTCCCTTATGCATTCTTTGTTTGTGCTTCATTGTGCTGGAAACTTATTACATTTTTTTCAAGCAAAACTGTACTTAATTCAAGTAACATATACAGGAGATAGTAGTGGAGATCATCATAATGAAAACATTTTAAACAGTTGATTTCCACACTCTTATTCAACCAAGCTCCAAGGAAACAGAATACAAAACATGTGAACCAATTCTTCAGTGAAAAAGAAAAATCCCGCTGATTGACAAGCATTTTAATCTAAGGATTTTTAATTTTCAAACATTGAATCCTATCAAATGATCACACTATTCTGCAAGATTTTGGTGTATGCCTTTGTATCTATCTTCCGCCCATTTTTTACTTTTGATGACATCCACTAAAAATAAAATTTTAAAAGCCTATTAATATTTCTAGTATGTTGACTTAATGCTTAACAGAAACCACTAGTAGCTATTTGCCCAGGCCAGTATCTGTGGATACAAAATGAAAATAATATTCATCTTGGATGTTATTCAAAAAGGGCAAGCTTTTAAATAGATTTGAAAAGAAAAATGTTATAATTCAGTCCATATTGCTTGCATCACTTCAAAAAAACACACACAAACCAGTTCAGTTTATCAGGGTGTAACACCAGTTTCTAAATACAAGAACTCAGGGATACAAGATATCCATTCCAGTAGGGAAAACAAACAAACAAACAAACAAACAAACACACACACACACACACAAAACAACTTACCAACCTTCAGTACAACAATACAGTAGTGACCACTTGTTTATAAACATGGTTTGCGCAGTCTGAGAAATATTCAGGAATACAGCATCAACTTCATCTCCACTATGTCACAACTCATCCCCCACAGAAAAAGTGCTAAACTGCAAACACAGAGCTAGCGTGACTTCTCTCAAAGATGCAGGACTCGAGATGTAATTCTCCAAGTCTCCTGCAGTGCACGAAATGAATTTTCTCAGATCATTGAATATACATACCCACACATGTATCAGTTGCTGAACAAATAGCTTGAAAACAAGATCTTTATACTCATTTTGACCACTGCTCCTTTCAGTATTCATAGGTATCCTGAACATTCTCATGAGCAGAGTCTCTGTTTCCCCATAGTCTAGTATATGAATATAGGAGTAGTTACACTGATATATTATATAGTCTTAAAATTACATTTGGCCCTTTAAAGGCAACCATGAGGCTGATGTGGCCCCCAGTAAAAATAAGTTTTACACCCCTGATCTAGGTAGTGCTGAATGTATCCTTCTAGAATTCTGATGGCCTGAAGGCCTAAGTGAGGCCACCTCAAACTGGCCAGGAAGGGGTACATAATATTAATATTAAAAATCACTCCTTTATCAGACACAAATCCATCAATCTTCTGGGCGGATTGTGAATTGTATGCTGTTCTAGGAAAACATTTGTGTTTATGTTGTGATTTTTACGATCATACACCTAACTGTGCCATTATTTTATAGAAAACAAGGTGAAAAAAATGTATTTCTGCCTATTTAAGAAGAGCATGGACCTGTGATTGGCATTTAGTTCTCATCTGTGTAACCATTTCACACTCACCCATGAGGAACTTTTATCTCCAAGGCAGGGAAGCTTAATACTTACTGTGCAGAGCCCTGTTGTGCCAGATCAAGACAACAAAAATAACAGTGACTGTTGTTCAATTTATCTATAAATAAACAGGTTTGTTTAGTTCAGAAATCCTTGTAAGTCACTCAGAGAAAGTTAAGAATAAAGACACCATCTTCACAGTTTGAAGATGGAAGAACCTTTTTGTTCTTGTAGTACTTTCCATTCTTGATGACAATATATTGAGCCTCGCTTTTTATTCAAGCAAACAAAGCTAAGATTTTTTTATAACATTATCATATTACAAAGGACAAACTCCCAAACTGCCATTTATTTTCTAAAATGTTCCCAAATATTATATTTAAAGAATTATTTCACAAGTCTTTGAGAATGTCAACCAGTATTTATCAGGATATATAGTTACTTATATCAGTTCCCCAAACAGAAACTTGCTACATAAATTGACCACTCTAAGTGAACATTTAGACCAGACGATAGCTGAGCTTGTAGAAACTTTGGTTTTAAAAGTCATTAAACTTCATACAGTGTTATATTCTATTTATATGAAAGTAAGTAAAATATGAAACCCCTTTTGAATGTGTGGCTCAATAACAGAATACAACAGTTCGATGTACATCTGGAAGCCTGTTACTGTGGGATATGCAAAATAAAACAATTACAAAAAATTGTTGATCAGGGCTCATTTGGTTCTACTGTTCTATTAAAGGGAGCAATTGTTGAAGTTACTAGAAATAGTGGCAGCACCCTATAATCTGTGCAAATGCTCAGGCTAAATAATAATGTGACACAGTGGTGCATGTTTCCACTGGCAAGAGCAAAATGCCACAGAAAGACAGTGCAAGGACATTTCTTTCTAATGGCCAAAAGGGCCTCTTGTCATTCCGGGAACTGAATGGGCCTAGACAGAGTGGAAATAAGGGAAAAAACCTACCTCATGTCACTGTGATTGACTACTACAGAGGAAGGAAGGAGAAGGAAAAAAAATATAAAAATAAAAAAGCACAAACAAAAAAAAAACCCACAAACAACAAAATACACACACACACACACACACAAAACAACAACAAAAGAAAAAAACAACACAATCCACCACAACTTTCAATGCAGAACCAGCTCACACCTCATGTCTGAATAGAATAGAATGGACTATTTCTGTTGGAAGGGACCTACAAAGATCATGTAGTCCAACTGCTCGACGAATTAGGGGCTCAGTTAAAACATGTTGTTAAGGGCATTGTTCAAATACTTCTTGAACACTGACGGGATTTGGGCACCAACCACCTCTCTAGGAAGCTTGTTCCAGTTACCCTCTTGGTAAATAAATGCTTGATTTAACTGAGAGTCCAAAAACCAAAACAGAAAGTTTGTGGTGATAAACTAGGTATGCACAATACTCCTAGAAATAACAGAAACATTTTGCTACTTCACGTAAATAAAGTCTGAAGTAGTTCTTACACATGGCCAGTTCATCATATACCTCAGGTACTGTCAAGATTTTATATTTGATACTGCTGCATGGCACTTATATGGGCACTTCCTTTTGTAGAATGTAGAACATGCCAAATATTTCTAATTTGTCTTCAAACCCAAGTCTATCACTAAGCCTGGAAGGCAAGGACAATTTAGGGTCTCCTAAGGGCAACACATTCTTCCACTCTTAGTCGTTTCCTTCTCAGGAAAGCCATCTCACAGAAATTCATGTAGCTTTTTACTAGATACTACATAGATGATACACAGTAAAACAATGGAGAACACAGAAGCTCTAGACGTGCTGAAGCAGCTACCTAACATCTCCTGCAGTGAGGCCATCTTCTGCAAAGGAAATTGATGTCACAAGACATTATGGCCTCCCTGGAATTTTCTAATCCATTAAGATCTTGGCACTGACATCCAGAATCAACTGTACAAAAGGCCAGATTGTGTTTGAGCTACTGTAAGCGTTGTATTCCCCTGGAACAATGGAAAACAAAGTCCAGAGCAATTTGCATGAGAGCTTACTCAAGGAGATTTGGCTAGTTTTGTATGACAGTACTGAATATTCACTAGAGGAAAGGGCAAGAATGACTATCCCAGTTGTAATTAGCTAACCTCTTAAAGTGCAGTACCTTGTGCTGCAGAATGCTTCAACGAAGGCAAGTAACTTTCAACATAAAATGTTTTTCCCCCTAGTCTATGCAATGAGAACATGGATCCAAGTCCTTTGGACAGAAGGATAAAATAAATACTAGGCTTAACACTCAAGAAAATTTCTGAGCCACTGCTCTACCTGTTAACTCTAAAAGAAAGAATGGATGTTCCTCTAGCTCTTCAGTTTCCTGACACATACAACAAGTGCACTGAACTCAAAGATGCTGTCATTTATACTTTGCATAAATCTACAAAGCAAATGTGAAATTAAAAATGGTTTGGGCTGTCTCAAAATACCACTTTGAATAAAACACACTAGTAGACCTAAAAAGAAGATAATAAGCTTTAAACAGGAACCACAAATTCCTTTTCTCCAAAACCACTTCTGAATTAAGACCTGACTATTGAGAAGCTTTCAACTTCTATCACCCATTTCAGTCAAAACACAGTCTTGTTTTACTGTTATCAAACTATGGTTCAGTTCACCATGGTTCAGTTCTCCTGCTTACTGAACTGTTGGCCAGGATTCACAAAACCTGAGGAGGCTTTCATTCCACCACCAGTGTGCACACAGATAAGTTTCATACCAAATAGGTCTTGTTGGCACTGGCGTAATTCTTGCAGATTCTCTCCATCAACACAACCTCACTTGCTTTAAAAGTTTTTCTTACGTCTTCCAGTGATGACTTCATATATGCATCGTAAGTGCCCTAACAACAAACTTTCATGGTAATTGCCTCTCAGAAAGCAAGGAAACCACTGCACGAATATCTCACATAACCTGTCTTCAAATTAGGCTTCTGTACATGCAGTTTTAACATCCATGTTCCATTTCACAATATTCTTATTTACACAAGAGTCATATTTCATTTAACATTTTAAGATTAGGATCTTCTACAATAAATACTATATAAAGGAATACGCGTATGGAACACTAAGGCACAACAAAAGCATGTAAATCCAGATGTTTACATCTAAAACCACATAGTTCAAGTATTAGTTAAAAAGAAGCCTGAAAGACTCACATTAGCACTTTGAAATTTGCACAAGAGAATGCTACCACATCCAATGCATCTGCAGTTTTCTTAACAAACACGTCATTCCAAGAACAGAGGTCCCAACCAAGTGTTGGAAAAGTAACGTTAGTTTAAAATTCAAGAAATTAAAATGTATTTTCTCTTTGTCAGAACGTAAATTTAGGCCAAAGGTCATCTTTTTGTCTCCCTGGGGAAGGCTTAGAAATGCTTACTGTCCCAGTTTACTCTATGAAGTTTAGCCTATAGCAATTTGCTTCTATTATGGTGGATACCTAGTATTGCTCACATGTTCAGGCTAGATTACTTACTTTACTCAAATTCCTTTCAAGAATTAACTGATTAGTGTGAGCATACAGTCTTACTCTGACCACAAAATTAACATACTCACCCAACCCTATTCTCACAGTGAGAGGGTTTTTTGTTGGGTATACAAAGGACTTTATAAACAATTCACTACGCATGAAAAAAAAAAAAAACCACACATAATGTTCATTTTCATTACACACATCCTTACAATTTCATGAAAGGGTTGAATAAAATATTAGACTATTATTGTCAGTGAAAGAATATATGCTAATAGAGCATGCTAACCAAATTCCAATCTCTACTATATCCATGCAATCCTGCTGAGTGCACTGAAGCTGACTGAACAACCATAGACATACAGCTTGCCTCATGGTGGGTATTCACACTGTCTAGCTTAGATATGTAACAGAAGTAAACCTTCTCTAGGGCGCAAGCCACAAGTATATCCATTAAAAATTATGTTCTTGACTTCAAACATAGTAGCTAAAGTAAATATGAGGTGCAGGTGATCTGAACAGCTCCCAAAATCACTATGGAAACAAAAACCACAAACAAAATCCACAAAAAAAAACCCCACATAAAACAAAAACAAATGAACAAACCCACAACAACAACCATGCAACTATTATTTGAGGCTGGTTGTAGTCAAAGACCAGAACAAAAAATTATTACCCAACTTGCACTTTGATATGCCTGTAAGTGGACTTCAGTAGTTTTGTGGTGAAATCAAAACTCAAATGAAATCCTCAGTTTCAATGGTGTCACAGAGTGCATGCATTTCACCTACTTTTTCCTCTTCTTTCACATGAATGATTATAATTTCTATTCAGTTTTGTCATCCTGGTAATCTATAACATCATAACATCACACATATCATGCTACCACAAATAATTGAGAGGTAAGGAAAAAAAAATTATTTATAGATAACCATTCATTAATCTCTCAAATGACAGGCAACTCCTACTCATGCAGATTATCTAAAAGGGGAAACAGTAAGTTCTATCTTATAAAATGTAATACAAAATATGACATGAATTTGTCACAGGATCTGCAACAGCCCTAGACCTTTCTCATCAAAATGCCTTGAGCTACTTAGAAAACTCGAGGCAATTTTCAAATACCCTAGAGCATGATTGTATCCTTATATTATTTCTCTATCAAATGGAACCACTAGTAAAGATAAAAATCTTCATATGCATTTAAAACTAATTTTTAAATTTTAAGAGAATATACACAATACTATAACTTCCATCAAAAAATTCCAAATGCTGGGTTGTTTTTTTTTAATTTTACAGATTGCCTACAATTACAAACATAGTCTGTTTACACAAAATGCTACATTATTTTAACCTATTCAGTGAGAGCATTGATCAGGTTATTGATTGTTAAACGTGAGATTCCAAGTCAATCTTCTTACCATTGCAACTAGTGACAACTGAGTTAACAAAATGGTTTGAGTTACTGTAACAGTGGCACACAGTTCTGTACATACATTGTATTTGACTCAATTTCACCATCCTCCCACTATCTTGATCAAGGAAGGAATAAATACCAAAGCTAGCTACATAATTTGGTTCTTTCATATTATTTAGTTATGTGCATGTTATGTTAAGCCCTATGTTATCTGACACTCTTCCAGGGAAGGGAACACAATGCAACACAGATAACTGCAATATTTTACATTCAGAAATGTGTTTATCTGTGTAAAACTCTGGTTCTCCAACCAAGGGGTCAGGGAACACCCCTGGAATGACAAGCCACCGGGAAGCAGAGCAAGGACCACTTTTGTGCATTTTCGTAAGGTCATCAGAACAGTCACAGCGGGGAACAGCTGAGAGGTAATGACGTGGGGTTTGGCAGCCACCTGTGCCTTGGCCCTTGTTCAGCGCTGCTGGATGGAGCCTCTTGCTGCAGCATCACCCTGAGCCCCAGCCCAGGGGCCAAGTGCCTTCCTGCTACAACACCTGAGGACACGTGTACCGAGCACAGACACAACTGCAGGGCCAACAACTAAACAGTTTTCAAGCTGGGAAGGCTGGGCTGTATTTAAAGAGTATTGGAAACCTGTTGAACAAACACTCCCAGCAGAAGCAATCTTTATTAAGTTATTTCTGAGCTACATGCAGCAAAAGAGTCCACCCCGATGCATATTTATCATAAGACCAAAATCTGAATTGGACTAAAAAAAAAATCTCTACACCACTAAAGTAATAAATAACTCACAGATTATTTTTAATGTGTCATACACAGACTTGCTTTCTATCTCAACTTGTGTTTTATAAAAGGTGAGTCCAGACATAGAATAAAAAATTAAAATTTGAGAGTTGAACTGTTCAGTACTATAGTCAGTCAGGAAATACACAGGCACACACATGGAAGTGATGTGATGATTATATAAAAGCATTAGGATCATAAGGCAGGTTCCCCTTGTGTGTTTTGGTTTTAGTCACTCTGTAGCGGCTACCAGGAGAAAACACATTTATCTCAATGCTCAAAAAATACAGTTGTTCTGTACACATTCTGTCATACTGACATACTAAGAAATGTTCTGCAGCCTCTCAAAATATTTTTATTTTATTGGTCTTCAAAAAATATTTAATAAAGATTTTCATTACGAAAATGGTTTTGGCTAAGAAGTGCGTGATAGTTCTCATTAAGGCAAGAACCTTTGCCAGTTGGAAAATCTCGTAGTTGTCAGCTGGCACTAGATAACTTGATAAACATCCACCAACTGCACGTACTGAACAGTGCATGATCATTGAGTCACTCGTCGTTGGTGTGCTATGAACATTTACATTTTCAAACTTCCTCCAGTCTTTCTCTTACAAATATCTACTGTATCAGCCTTTGTATAAAAGCTATATGTGTTTAATATTAAGTTACAGCAGGATAATTAATTTTGCACTTCAATCTCTCTCTCACAGAATTAGGCCTGTTCAGTGAAATATTACTACCTTATTAATAGGAGTAAGAAACAAAGCTTTGCTTCTTCTCAGTTTAAGACCTCTATTTCTACTGAAGTTTAGCTAAATGCTATGAAATAGGCCAGACTGCAATGAAATAAAAGTCAAGACATGTTATTACATTTGATAGAGAAAAACAGGCTATAAGCAGGAATCTAATTAGATGGTTTTAAGTGAGCATAAGCTTTTTATGGTACTAAAAGAATAAAATAATCTACCCATATGGATGTCTGGAGTGTTTCCTTTAAAAGAGCCCTTTGAGACTTACTCTGATTTTTTGTGATTCATTTCAGAAGCCCAGTTCATGAAGCGTGTAACTTACCATTAACATTTAAAGGAAGCATCACCTTTGAGGAAAGCTGTCTGTGCATGATACACAATCTCTAAAAGTCTGTCTGACAGGGTGCTGAAGGAGATTAAAACTAGCTTGGTTTTATACTACGCTCTGAGCACAGCCCATGAAGGCAGAAAACTATATTTAGGAGCAAGCAGATCATTGAGACATAGAAAAGTTGGGGAGGAAGGAGGGAAGCAGCAATACAACCACCAAAGTTTCATTGCCTTTCCTAGCCAAGAGACATTGCAAGGAATACCAAGCCAGAGAACTTAATGCTGTAGCTTCTCTTCAGGTCACACAGCTTTTACTACAGGATAAGCATCTCCTCAAATAAGGTGCAAGAACATGAAAGGTTGATTAAAAGTAATAAAACCCACCACACAGATGTCCAATGTATTTACAGAAATCTCAGTACTCTTCAGCATTACTTTAGACTTGCTCACATGCAAAAACTAGCAGAGGACCACACGTGCAATCAGTCCTGTCTTTGTCGGGTACAACAGCGACGACAGGCATGGTGCAAAGAACATACCCGAAGTACCGCAGGGACAGACCCAGAAACTCAACTCTTAAGCCTAAAGCACACCTGGCTAATATTTGCAGTTCACACATGTGCTTAAATGAGATACACAGATAAGGAAGTAACGGTCTCCTAGCTGGGAAATAAAATAGGCTCATCTACTTTCTTCACCATATTTTATTCCACATATTTTGAGAATTTATAAGAACTGAATAAATTTTGCACTATTATCGATGTTCTGGTAGAAATGTTCCAAACACTCTTCCAGTTCTATTTTAAAAGTAATGAAAATGAAAAATACAATTTAATCTCCCTTTTTGATAAATGTAGATCAGCACCAGGAGCTGAGTAAATATTTTATCAATCAGTGTCTTAAACTACAAATTAACAAAATGCTTTCATTGCTATCATCTGTATAATATGGCCTGAAGTCTTATATTTGCCTGGGCATTTGGTCAGTTAACTATTCAGTCGTTTCCACAGCCAAATGTACATTTTTCAAAAACTATTAGGTTTAGAGAGTAAGTAAAGATAAAGACTATGTATTACATTATATCTAACAAGGCCTAAGAGCACTTTGTTTCAATTAGACATGCCTGATCTGTTATTCTTGTCTTGTAAAAAACTGTTCATGGTTACTGCATGGAGAGTAGTGGGTTTTAATATTCTAGTGACTTACATTCAATGGCAGTCTCAGTGTGATACATTTTATCTTCTGAAACAAGAACTAATAAAAAACAGCATTTATACTTAAATAGTAGATATGTATTGAAAAGTTTATGCCTACACTAACATGTAAGGCACCAGAGGATACAGTACTTTTTTAATTAAATATGATCCAGGAGAGCTTGTGTGCTATCTGATAATTTTCCTTCAATTACATGTTATTAAAAGATAAAATCAGGATGGGAAGGGGAGGAGAACAAAGTATTCAAAGATTAACACACAATATTACGAATACTCATTAGTTCAGCGTTACTAGTACTACATTCAACAAATGCCAAATTTTCCATCCATTTAGCAAATTTTTGCTCATATCAAACTGTGCTATATTTTGAACTGGTATGCCAGCATACACTAAGCAAAAATAAAATATTTTAAAAATTTTTTTAAAAAAAGTAGCCACAGCAATTTAAATAAAAAAAAAACCCACCCTGCTACCTCTTTGCTCCCATAGTTGGCTGTTGTCTAATGACAACTTTTGTTCCAGATCTTCAAAGTCAAGCAGGAGCTTTTCTGGGACAGCATGCCCTAATTAAATTCACTTGCGGTGGCCTATTTTTAAAGATTCAAATTAAACACTTTTTCAGTAGTTGAATGACGGTTTCTAAATTCATTTATTACACAAGAATAATTCTCCATAGGCAGTAACTGGAATTTCTGTAAAACGGTATTTACAAACACTAAAATATAACTTATACTTCCCAATTTCAGTTATATATGAGGTCCATGAAATTATGTTGGTCCTGAGTGACAAAAGAAAAAAATGCCCCTGTTTCAAAGGAGGACTCATAGACCTTCCTTGAAATGTTTCTGTAGCTGAATTCTAGTCACAGTTAGGAGTGAGTATATACTGTAGCAAACAAAGTAACTCCGTTATAGAATATCATAACATAGAAACACTTAGAACACTCATTTTTTTTCTCTTTCAGACCTTCAAGGAAATCACGGTATGGTTCACTGAGTGACAGTAATAGCAGGTTTAGTAAAATCCCTCTTTGGAATACTTTGAAAGAATTTGGACTGGAAAAGGTTGTGTTGTTTTGTTTAAAAAATAAATAAATAAACAGACAAACAAAAAACCACACCTAAGTCGTATCCAAAAAGAGTTAAGATATTGAAAACAGGCTACGGTGTCATTTCTGAAATAATAGCAGTGTTCTTGTTGATGAGGTGAATTTAACAGTTGTAAGTGTGCAAAAATGGGCCAAATATCATGATCACAACTTGGGTATTCAAAATTTATGAGGAGCCCTTTTGCTGAGTATTTAAGTACAACAAAATCAGTTAATTTCTTTTTCCTTAGGTTTTATCAAAAATATTTCAGTTGCAATATTCTTTCAGCTTTTTGACAATCGCGGGAAACCTTAAGACTCAACAACATTAATAATGAAAAGTCCTGTAAGATTTCATATAAATCCAGATTTTTACACCTTTGATTAAAGCAACAAAAGGGGAGAAACTGAACATACCAAAGGATTTAATAATGAAATCTAAACTTAACTAAAACTGAAAGGCTTTCAAGCACTTAAAAGGTATCATTTTATATTGCTGATTACTTCAGAGACCACTTGAGAGTCAAGGCAAGCAGACTTTGGTTTTAAGGACAGAGTATTATAGTGATACCAGTAAGAAGGTAAAATAAATTTCATACTCCAATTTATATTTTAGGAAGAAACATGCACAGTTTAAATGGTTTATGGCATATGAATGATTCATAGCGCAAGAAACTTGGCGCTGTGGATAATAAAATCAACTGTAAAGTAAGACTAAAAATAAAACCTTTGAATGTCAGGATAACATACTCTCTCTTGCATATTGTCAGTTAAACAAATAATATCCACAATCCTGTTTTCTGATACATCTTTCAACTTACTCCTTTTATGATCAAAGTATAATACCTGTCTTAAAGCTCTCTGTGGTAGCAAAGACCCCAAGTCAAGCCCACATTTCCTGGCAGTCATCTGTTAAAACAGACTGCTCACAGATTCTTATACACCTTCATTTTCAGGTTCTTTCCTGATAAATTGATAGAATTTATTTTTCTAACTTGCAGAACTATATTGAAGACAATTCAACATACAACCGTGTGTTAACAGGACTCCTCAAGACTTTCAAAGGCATTTATCAAACACCACGTACAGGCTTTTAAAAATTTTGTTGCCATTTGTTAAGGGAAAAAGCTTCACACATTCTGACAGTCAATCAACAAAACACACTTTTGAAGTCTCTGCCTCAACACCAACTTGCCACTTATACCTAGGAGAGAAAGGGCTTCTGTTTGCAAAAGCACAAAGCCCAAAGTCCTCTGAGTGGCTCCTCCAGGGATCCAGAGTCATCTCAACAGCAAATAATTCTGCCAAGGAGGATGGGGAAACCTGAAAGCCAACCTATGCAAGAGGCCTCACAGCTGGAGCAACTGCGTCCCACTCCTCTCCCATCAGCAGTCCTCTGCGGGCAGCGAGGAGCACACACCTCAGCTCACGCTGACCCCAACACCTCCTCATGCTGACCCCTCCCAGGGTCCACTCCGTAAGAACTTACCATAAGACACACAGTGACACATCTCAGCCTTGGCAAGTTCTGGGTGAAAAATTGTGATAAATACTGCTGCATGAACTTCTCATTCTGTTCTCATGATCTTGTGAGAAAACTCCTTTTCTGCCCTTTCCTGCCCTTGAAGAAAAAAATCCACAGCAGCGATGTAAGGCAACTACAGATTTATTGCTGAGCTGAGATTAACTACACGTTACTTACTACAAATACAAAAAATTTTCCAGTATGCAACTAAGAGGTTGGACACATATCAATGAAATATGGCCCATGGACACAATTTAACATCTCTTCTTCTCTAATTGTGTTGGAGAAAGTGATGTTTATAAATTATTCTTAACAAAGGTTATGCAGCAGTTCACACCAATAGAGAGATATAAATATTATCCCCATTTTAAAAGGTCCCACAGTTCCATGAATGTACCCTTGGCAGCTAGTTGTCTTCTGGATGCTCCTGGAGGCACACTAGCCATCAGGGGAGTACTCCATATGTGACAACTTGCATCTTCACCTGGGACATGAATGTGCAGATGAGATACTAGGTTCCATGAGATTCCAGCAGCACAGGCTAATGAGGAGCTGAAGAATTTAGGCTACATAGTTAAAGCTATCCAGATGCAAATAGCTTCTTCAGAAGTATTTGCAGTACCAGAAGTATCAGGTACTAAAAGAAGTATGAGCAGAGTATAACTTACAACAGACTGACAAAAGCATGCCAAAAAACAGGGGACAAGTGACTGTCACCCAGAAGGGGACAGCATTTTCCAGTTAATCCAGAGGCAAAAATATTAAACATTTGCTTCCTTGCAAAAGAAAATCTACATTATGAACAAGTATGATGAACTCAAATCTGCTTTACTTAGAGCAATAAAGATCTCCATACCCTTGTTACCCACAAATGGCAACTCCAGCTGAAGCAATGCCTAAATATTTAAACATTTAGCAACCTCTTAAAGCTTTCAAAATTGTTGCTATTAGTTGCCTCAGATAAGAGATTTTGTAAGATTTACTGTTGCTGAGATATGTTATTTTTCATGAAGTGATCAGATTTATTTCACAGCTGTTTTTTCATACTATGATTTGGCTAAGGAAAGAAAACCGTGAAAAATATGCTTTCTCTAAAATGAGACTGGACTTGCACTAATTGTATCAATGTTCAGTTTCAGTATCCAAGTTCAGTTTTCCTGATAGAAAGATACTACCATCCTACCTGAGCAAGACAGACACAGATCTAAAACTTCATCAGGAAAACAATTTCCTTACAAGTTCATAATATAGTACTTCAAAACATGTAACATAATTTCATTAACAGTTAAAATACTGTTATGTTTATGCATAAGCACCAATAAAAGTGAGAAAATAAATGGAAGTGAGACATAGAAAGTAGTAAAATAATCCTAAATATTCTCAAAAATCGTAAATATTGCCAAATATGTTGAAATTATAAAGGTAATATCTACAAGATTTTGATTAGAACTTGCAGAAGCTACAACAGATCAGACCCTTTTTTAAATAAAAAGTGTGCATTATAGAAATTCATCTCCTAACCAAGATGAGGTAATCTATTTTCTAAATGTTTCTAAATGAAACGTTTGTATTGCTGTGACAGTTCTTAGCAACCAAAATCACTTCTGTAATCATGTTGATTTCAGGGCCAGGACCTGTCTGCTTTAATCAACTCAACAGGAATTCACAGAGCACATCCAGTAGCACTTGGATGTTATGTTCTTTCAGTATTCCACTTTCTACCAGAACCCAATTTCCTAACACAGTTAGATTTGAGAAAAAGGTAAATTGAATCATAGCTTAATTTACATGCAATGAAACAAACAAACAAAAAAAATCTATTAAGATCAAGCTTCACTAGAGAAAGAAATTCGCACTCTCTGCTGATGCTCTTGGAATGGAAAGGAATGGCTAAGTTACCAAGCAGTAAATTCAGAGTTAAAAATTTTGTAACTTTTGATGTTACTTTCAAGACAAACAGCAGAAGTGTTCAAAAGCAATTTCTCCTGTATATCAAGAAAGAATCGATGTTTTGTGGTTGTAATGACATTCTATTTATTCAAAAATAGGTTATTAAATAGCAACTATTTGAAGTAATATTTTTAAGTTTGCAGAAGCAGAAGGCATGCACCCCAAAGTGCTAAAAAATGTTGGCAGAACTCTACCAGCTCTGAATGTTGCCCTAACAAAGGAAAGATCGGAAAGATTACAAAGTAACACAATGTAGAAAGAAAGCTAACAACTAGCCAAACAGGATTACCCACAGATGTAGAGTTGGTGTGATACTGCTTCTGCAAATGTCATAGAAAAATCAACACTACATGCAATTAGAAAAAAATAAAATATCCTAAATGCCAATAAATGTGGTTTTAAGACTAATTATTTCAATAAGATAGGAGACTGATGAAAAAAATACATTAACAAATATATTTTTCTTTGAAGAAAGTAAATTATGCACAACACACACTAAAATAGATTACGAACTTATTGGATGATAAACAGAACTTCAGACATAGAATTGCTAAACACTACTAGACTGGGTTTTGTTTGGTGGTGGCAATGCTTTTGTTTAGTTTTAAGAGAGAACAATGGATTCTTTTGGTCTTATTCTTTTGCTATTCTCAACCTTCCAGAATCCTTCTCTGCCTAAGCTCCATGACATCAATTTTATCATGGATTTGAGGAAAAATAAACAAACCAAAAACCACAAGAAACAAACAAACAAAACAAAAAAAGCCTTACAGCTCCACTGTCCCCTGGTCTTCCTCATATCAAACATCAATGACTGGTCGTTTATGTTAATATTTTTGTCTGAATATTTGTTAGTTATTACATCTGCATTGGGTATTGAATCTTAGAAGAAAATTCATCAAAAATGGAGAAGTTCAAACCTACATCTCGACCCTTAGGACTAAACCACAAATTCTTTGTTAGGAATAAGAAGTTGTGCTCTTCCTCCAGATATACAAAGAAGCAATTCAAGAGCAGCTAGCTTATAGTATTCCAGAAGAAAACTAATGACTGCTTGGCTGTTGTCAGTCCTTAGCATGTGTTGAAAGCCCAAAGAGTGCTTCTAGAGAGTCCAAGTATGCAAACTTCATCTCATGCCAAATCTAGTCAAAAACATTAGATACAGTGGTTCTAGATTGCATAAACATACACCTTTTTTATTCCTACATTTGCATAAAGACCATCAAATATTAAGACTGATTGCATAACTAAAGATGACTTCAAGGGCTCAGCAGCAGTCTGTATCTGTATCAGGGTGAGTGAGATCATCCCAGCATATTAAATCCATCTACTCCCACTTTGTGGGAAAGGCTTTCCAAATGTTAAAAGAGTTCATTTTCCCCTTATTTCCCATCAAAAGTCATCGTTTCATGCAACATCAAAAATATTTACAGCAGAGGTAAAAGTGTCAGAGAACTGAGATATCAAGATCTAAAGCATTGACCAGAACAGCCTGTTTCCTAAAAGATCCTGTCTTCCTAACAGCACACATAGTATACAGAATAATGGGGTGAAATTTTAACAGAGAGAGAAACTGTTCAAACTATTTTAGTTTCACTTGCTCTTTTTCTTAGCAGCGCAGCATGACAGTGTGCAGCTAATGCTCTGTGACAGATTTCGCCTGGTGGAAATTCCTCCCAGGAAAAGAAACCTCACGGCCTATTTCTCCTTATGGCAAATTTTAAGCAAATTAAACTGATAACCGTAACTTGAAAAACAATCCTGAGGACAGCATTGCTGACAGGACGCCCAGAGGGTCCATGCTAGTAGACCAAGCTGACAAGTCACAGGCAGAGCAGTACTGCAGAGGGAGGTGCTGTGCATTGCAGGCTCAGAGAGATGAGGTGATGAGGGAGCTGGCTGTGACCCCAGGGGATATAGGATGTCAATTAAATGGCAGTGAGAGCTCTGGCAGCCAGAGGGGCACAGGCAGTCTCGAGGGGTCCCGGTCCCACCCTCAGGCAGCAGCAGTGAGGACAGCACAGCTGGACCATGTGCCACTGCTTTTCACCTTTGGGTGCGCAATGAGTATATTTGTCTCATGGGTTTTCTCAAGTGTCTGCGAATGACAGTCAGTGTGGAAGCTGTCAGAGATGTGTCTGCAGTGCTCAGGTGACCTGGAGCCTTGATTGAGCTGCAGGTCTGTTCACCATTCCACCATGATGGTGAGGGTCCCTGTCCCAGGTGCAGCTCTGCCATGCAGCAACAGGGGAATGATGCTGGAGAAGATCAGGGCTTTCTGACATGTGGCCCATGGGCAACATGCTGCCCCCAGAAGTTCCAGTCAGTAGTGCCACAAGCAATGGGCAGGGGGAAAAAAAAAAAAAAAAAAAAAAAATCAACAGCAACTGAGAAAATGAGAAAATGAAGCATTTTCACAGCAAGGGGCTGAAGAGGGACCAGTGGCACAATGCTGGCCTCTGAGAGACGTTTGGCATGGACCAATTTGGCAAACTTGCCACAGATTACTTCACTTGAAGTCAGCTGATCATAGGAGATAACAAAATGCAGTAAATGGGACCACTTCAGGAAACATGCAAACAGTTCGTTCTTCTCCTAAGAAGAAAGAACTTTTCTCAGTATAAAAACAAAGCACAATTACCTAAAAAGCCTAAGCAATGCTTTCCAATTCATTCTTTTTAAAATGAAATGCAGATGTAGCCTAGTTCAACACTAATTATAATCAACATCTCACAGGAAGTCACAGCAAATAAATACTGTATACTTAAGGAGCCTTAAATATCCAACTAAAAAGAGGCCTATAAGAAAGATGGGGACAGACATTTTAGCAGGGCCAGTTAACACACAACAAGGGGTAACGGTTTTAAACTAAAAGAGAGGAGATTTAGGCTAGACTTGAGGAAGAAATTTTTTACAATGAGGGTAGTAAAACACTGACATGGATTGCCCAGAGGGGCAGCTGATGCCCCATTCTTGAAACATTCAAGGCCAGGCTGGACAGGGCTCTGAGCAAACTGATCTAGTTGAAGATGTCCCTGCTCATTGCAGGTGGGGTAGACTAGATGACTTTGAAAGTCCTTTCCAACTCAAATTATTCAATGATTCTATGACTCATTTCTTAACAAAAAACCCCAAACAAACAAAGAAAACAAAAAACAAACAAAACCAAAACAAAAGTATAAGCCCATCAGTCCACCCAAACACTACTTTTGTCTTTCCTGAGAGAAGCACTGCAGTGCACGTCTGACTAGGTGACATTAGTTCAATTTCGTGTATATCTCTTCAGATCTAATTACATTATAAAAGAAAAGTGACATCCAGATTTCAAACGCATTTTAAAACTTCTTTGAGCTTACTTAAATAAGGAGGTCATTGTTCTCCTTCCATTTCATTTATTCTGCTAATATAGCCTCTCAGCTGGAAATAAATTGGTTCAATCCTTTCTGGTTTGTTTGGAGAGTCCAATATTCCTTAATACTGTTGTTCAGATGCAGTTGAACTCTTTACTGAAGCTTACTCAGTCAACAGAGGCTCTTTGTTGCATTTGACTGTGAGGAAAACAACAAACAAGAATGTCCCTACCCAGCACAAACTGAGAGCCGTATTTCATATATGTTTATAAATTCATAGCGTGGAAGGACACCCAAACACACAACTACCAAGGAGCAACCACAGAAAACACCAGCACAGCCCTTTGAATATCTGAAAGGCTCTACATATGACATAAAGCAGTATTAGTATTGCATACAGACAACCAGCTCTCTCAGACAAAATACTTAAAATCAAAACACGTCATAGCATATGAACAATTTTGACCTTGGTCTAATCTTCACCTCTGCTGCAAGCCCATGAGCAACATTCTGTTGCCAGCAAGTCCCTGCTGCTTTGCTATTTAAAACCAGGGCACACAGGACAGAGAAACTTCCCTCTGCCCTCAGCTGAGGATCCATGAAGGTTACTAACAGCATCCCACAGAACATACCTGTGCCTTCACCAAACCTACCTGCTTATGAACACAATTTGATAGCAGTGTTTGCACCCATGGCGAATGCACACACTGCTTCTCTGTGTGCATTTCTTGTACCACAAGGCACTGCTTCAAAAAAATACAAGCATATTTGGTATTTCTGTGAATAAACCTTCTCAACATATAACAGCAATTGCAGAGAGAGCAACAAAAGCCAGGTGCAATGGAGAAAGCATGAATGTTAGTGAGTTATGCAGACCGAGTTTCATTACATTTTCCAGTTGTGCAACCTCTCTAACAGACAAGTATTTCCAAAAACTTGCAGAATTACAGTGAACTGTTCATAGATGGCAAATGCTCCACCCCACCGAAGTAGAGAATGACATTTCTGGTGAATAAGACATTGCAAACAGAAAAATAAAACCATAATGGCCCATAAAGATTTCTATAGCAGATAGGGGGAATATATATCTAGTTAAGCCTAGGTCATGCCACTAGAAAACGCAAAAGGTCTGTATAAACCAAAGAAACCCTGATGTCTCCAAGTGTCATCACATGAATCCCTGCAGAAGTATCAGCACTACCCAAGGTTCACAGCTGAGCTCCTCTTAAAATATGAGATTAACTTCTTTATTTTCTAAATGGCTTGAAGGAGGAAAATTTTCTAACTTTAATGAAAACATCAAACAAAAAACTTAAATCAGTACCCAAATGATTACTTATTAGGAACTGGTCACACTGCACCTGTTTGTATACCCTAAATGGCAGCCTAGTCCATTCTGCTATCTACATCCTTATGTGTCCAAGCTTGTGTCCATGCCCAATCTTAAATATTGAAAGCATTTAAGCTTATACACTTAGTTAAGAGAAATAATGGCAACAGGGAAGTAGAAGAATGTGTTTCACATATTGAAAATGGTTAACTTATTTTCTTATTGTAGTCTTGCCACGTATTATTTTCCATTGGAGAATTGCTCTTCAGAAATACTATATAGGTAACAAATCACTATTAGCTTAAAAACAGTTATTTAAATTATGTACTAACAGATGTCTTCTTGAACTGTTAGTTTATTTTGGAAGCCTACAAAGCTTTATAAAAAGACTAGTTAAATAAATGTTTTAGCTGTGACCTCAGGCAGAATTTGTTCTAAGCAGTATCTTTTGGCTGATGAAGCCTGAAATCAGAATCTCAGTTCTTCTTGGTGGTGTAACCCTCTTTTAGAGTACATGAAGGAATTTTCTACTCATTAGCATACTTACACTTCTGAGTGAAAAGGTCTCCTTTGTTCAAGAGAAACAAGCAAACAAAAATGACAAAAGTTAATTTTTAAAATGCTTGACAAAGCAATTTTATCCAAAGCCGTTCTTCCTACACCACATGCACTGAATGGCAGTTGCCCACCAGTCTTCAGCTGTGCTTCAGTCCACATAATAACATTACATTAGGAAACTCCTTATGGGGCTAACCACAAGATTATACAGAACTTAAAAGTAAGAAGTTAAGCAAAATATTACTTCAGTTGAATAGCTTGATTTTAACATGATTACAGTAAGTCTTGTTAGTCTTCATTGTCTGTACTTTTTATTTAGCAAGTGAGACAAAAAGTAACAGAAAAGGGCCTTTGTTTTATCTGGAGTACTTTTATGACAAGTTACGCCCTGAGCATACACAAAGAACCACTGCACTCTGATGGAAGGCATGAAATGCCACTGCTTCCCATGAGTCAAACTTCTCTGATAGAAAAAATTCAAAGTAGAAAGTTGATTGTAGCAGAACTGTGTAAAATACTTGCTCTTTTCCCCAAATAAGTTTGCTTCTAATGATTTTTCAAGTTAAGTAAGTAGGTCATGAATATTGCTACTACCATGACAAATAGCTAAGACACTCGGTACATATCTTGACTGGCTTCTTTCCAAAATCAGAAGAAAAAAGTGATAATCCCAAGTGTTCCTAGAAACTTTCATGGGGAAGGCAAAACTGTATCTGAAAACCACTATACTTCTGTAAAACAAAACTACTTTTGCTACAAGCCAAAAACCACAGTTACTTAGTAGAGGTTTGCCTGGAAAGCACTGTGATTTAATGCATTAGAAATAGCCTAAAGAATACATAAAAGTGGTCCAGGAGGACCCCATCTAATGAAAGTCTTTGCATTGTCTTTGGTATCAGTTGATCAGATCTTGACATAATTTTTTGTGCCCTGGATGTTTTATACACCCACTTCCCTCATTTTTAAAGTGAACCTCGTACAGGCTTACAGGAAATTTGTTAAGCCTGACTAGATCAGCATGTATAATAGTGAATTACAACAAAATACTAGGTCAGTGCCAAAAATCCCAAGTACCAGTCTCCTTTTTGATTGCTGCAAGTTCTCACATATGGGAAAAACAGAAGATAGGCAATCCTTTATACAGACAGCTTAGCAAAATAAGAGCTGTTGGGACTTACTAGAGGATTGTGAAAGGGCTGTAGAAATTCAGAGATAAGAGATCAGCAAAACAAAACTTGCAGTGATCGAGGGCAAGCAGCTCTTCTTTCACAAACTTTTTTTTTGTATTCTGGCAGCTACTTTTGGAAAAGTAGAGTTATGATGGTAGTTAAAAAACACAACACACCAAGGCATGCCACTAACAGGCATCCCCAATGTCACGATTTTACTGATATTATTCACATTTTTCGTTCTAAGGAAGAAGAGACTGAAATTTCTGTAAATTTTTCACTCAGACAATTTGAATATTCTATGATGAATAGTTAATACCATAAGAGGCAGAAGATCTGGATTGTGATCTGTTTTCTGAGTAACTAGCATATTAACACAGTTGGAGGCAGAGTTCAAGCAAAACACTATCAGAGACTAGTGATATCAATCAAAGCAGCAGCACTTTGCAACAATCTATCAGTACTATAATAATCTTCAGGTTTTTAAAAGCACTCAATTCCATTACCAAAAAGCAACAAAGCATTAAAAAGTATAAGGAACTGCTTTTCAGACACTCAATATCATCTTTTTAGACATGTGCCTGACTAAATGCAATTTGAACCTTCTCTAAAACAGATATAATTAACTTCACTTAGTGACTAAGACTCTCTGATGGAGGAATAAAACAGACCCTAACTCCGATGCACATTTAATATATGAATTGTTAGAACAGGATTAAATCAGTGTCCAAACATCAGCATTTCCATGTTTAGAAATAAGTTTATAAAGCTTTCTTTTTCCTTCAGCCCAGTTTCTGAAGTCCCAGTTCAAAAATATAGGTCAAGTTTCATCTCCAAACTTTCTCAAAGTCAGCCTGCACAGTGCAAGTCTGACCCATTTTGAGTGGGCCCTTCAAAACTAAACAAATAAATGAATTAGGTTGCTGCATCGCTTTTCATAATACATTTTTTTCTGCATTAAAGATCTCGCATATGAAATATATTAGCATTTGAATTCCGCACTCTGAAGACCAGATTGCTGTGAAGAGCTCACATGCATCTTGAGGATGATTACTTAGTTCAAGGTAGATTAGTTGTCTCTGTGGTTTATTTAATAATTCCTAGAGTAAGTAAGCCTTAATATAAAGGTTGAGCACAATGGAAAAATCATTACTTTTCCTGACAACCGTGTATTAGTATAATTGAAGAAAAAAGAAATCAGAAAATATAAAATATAACATTACTATTATAATATTTTTACTACACTGCTTCCTTCTTTTGGGAAGCTGAAGAATGACAGCTCTTTAACTCAATGCTAGTCTCTTCTTTTGTGAGCATCTGAAACAGAGGAACAGGAAGCATTAGGATACAATTGTGGACAAGCTTCTTCTAATTAGTAAAACTGACCTAAATACTATCCCACGTGGAGATGTCATTTGGAAAATAACCTCCTTGCCAATTTCATCCAAAATATTTTAGTAAGAAAAAAAATATTTCTACATGAAAAGTCACGTTTTCTGAGGCATTTTTAAAAATATGTTCATTCTGATTATTACAAAATTTTATTCTGAAAAACATTATCCGTTGTTGTTTTTTGGCTGAGCCTGCCTTAAACTGAAAGCAATTGTATTACTTTCAGTACAGCAAAAGGGGGCATATATTAATGCTTTCTCTACAAATTCCTGCTAATACATTTCAAAGCATTATTTCAGGTACAAATAAGGTGAATTTCTTAATATACACACTGCAGATCTTCTCTGGAGATAACTGTTATGAGACATTGAGGAGAAGACCACTGATAAGCAGAGCTGCTCAGGTAAAAGGACTTTCATAGCCTGAGAACAGCTATCTATCATCTTGGCACTTTGATCTCTCAGAATATGAACTAACGCTATATCCGGGATGTAGCTCATTATTAATAGTTAAATATCTTTAAACGAAGCAGCTTTGAAGATCACTGCTAATATCAATAGCGTGCATTTATATAAGGCTTTCATTGTCAAGGACAATGCTACAGGGTCCCTGAATCTGATATATATGTGCATGTATAAACTTCTATTTGCATTCAAACACATAATTAAAATTATAAATATGTATGCATTCATAAATATAAATGCATAATCTACCAGTTTAACTTTAGTTTTTAAGACTTTAATATATCAGGCTAGATGACAGGCCAAAGTATAATCACAGACATCAATGGAATTATACTAATTGTGAAGAACACCATCCAGTACGCTCTATAGAAAAAGTTATAGTAGAAAAAAGACACTTGTGCAAAAAATTAGTAGAATAACCTTCATCTATTTTAATAGGTTCTGAAAATATGAGGAAAAGAAAGATATCTTTTACAGAGGAATCTTGGATAAAACGCTGTTTGCACTATTTCACTTCATACAGAATAGATATTTCAGGTAAGTCAGATTTTCAGAAATATTCACTTCTGTTGAAAACTCTCCACCAAGGTCTTCAAAATTTCCACCAGATTATTTGTAAATGAGGTACCCAGGCCAGAGACTTTACATCAGACAAAACAAAAATAAAAATCTATTTAAAAAATAAAATGTCCTGTTTTCTTATTTAGAAATGTCCATTTCTTATTTAGCAAGCAGCATTAATTCACCTTCAGTGAAATCAATTATGCTTGCTATGCAACATCTGAAGGGTACACTGTATTGAAAATTACCTCTTTCACTTCACTACACACATACTTCTCCAACTGCACAGACTGAATTTGACCAAAACTTCTAATGGAGTGTCCTGGTTTTGTTAAAAACAAGTTTCTCTTTTAGTGAACGTGCCTGTCAGCTAAAGCCTTCATATTAGCTACATTTTCCTGGAAAGACAGATACACGTTTTGGTAGACATAGCAATGGTATGCAAGGACATTGATAAGGATGGATGAGAATGGATGCACCTCTCGCAAGAGGGGCAATGAGAAACAGGTGACCAAAAAACTGATCAACTGAAGTATTCCATCCCATTCACTTGAATACTTCATATAAAAGTGGGACATCACGAGGATCTCGTGCCTTTTTCCTTATAGCCGACATTAGGAGAGGCCCTTGCGAGTCGTCCCTGTGAACTGAGGCCTAGTGACAGACTGGATCCAGCCCCAGTGGGCTGCAGAGTCCAGTCCAGGACTTCCAGTGCCAGCCCTGCAGTTGCTGGGACTTTCAAGACTGGTTTTGTATATTTTGTATTATTTTCTCTATTTTTATTCGTAGCATTAGTAAAACATTTTTAATTTTTCCAACTCTTTTCTCTCTGTCCTTCTTTCCCTCCCAATTGCTTGTTCTTAGTGGGAAGGGGAGAGAGGGAGGGGCTGCAGGGAGAAGTCGGGGGAGAGGGAGTTAACAATACATCTGCCATGGTTTTATGGTCACCCCGCAATCAAAACCTCGACATGGAGTCAGATAGAAAACAATTTACCATTGTAAAAAAAATATTTCTAAATACACATAGGTTAGCCTTTTCCTGAACACCAGCTCATGACTTCAAACAAGGAGGACAAAATCCCTCCACCACTGAAGCAAGAAGGAACTTAATACTGATCGATATCATCCATCCAATTAAGGAAAGATGTAAGGAGTTTAACTTGTTTAAATAACTAATGTTTTACCAGATTGTCCATATTTTTTTTCAGACACTACAACTAAGTAAAGGATTATTTTTCCATAATCACTGTAAAGGTCTTCCACAACCTCACATTTGCAGTATCTTCCATATTGCATGCAGTTTCCATGTGTAACGACCCTCAAAATCCAAAATTGATTTTGGCTTTACTCCGATCAATACTAATCTCCAAGATATATTAGACTTTACATTGACCTAAACCAAAAGGTCAGTATATGTATATTAGTCAATCTCCAAAACATTTATTAAATTAATTTCAGAGACCACAAAAGGTATATTGTTACAACCGTTTCTATCTGGGATTTCTATCAATCATCCATAGTGAGATTCACATGCAACTGATAATTCACTGCAGTGGATTTCTTAAAATGTCTTGACCTGTCCTTTATTATTTTAAGATTAATCTTTTTTTTATGTATCTAATTGGAGGAACAGTACCATATTATACAGTTATTGGACTATTAGAATCCAATCTTACACATATTAAAGTCAATGGGAGAACACATCTCACCTTTAGTGACAGAAACGAACTCTTAAAGACCTGGGAGAACCTAAAATACTCTGTTTAGATTTTAAGTCTCCCTGAAAAAAAAAAAAAAGGTAGAAGCTTTGTCACATTTTTAAAACAAGAATCACAGGATCTAGAAGTATATTTATGTAAAGCTCTTTTTTGAAAAACATAGATTTTTTTAATTAGCTTTTTTTTTTTATATGTATTGGCTAATTTCAAAATAGGACTATAAAAGCTACACATGCATTAAAGTAGGTTATAACATTCTGGCAAAATTGATACTGACTGATCTGGAGTAGGCTGCTCATCACTTTTATTCACTTCCCTCAAACAAACAAACAAAAACAATTCTTGAGCTTAGCAAAAACACAAAGAAAATAAAAATCAATAAACATTATATAATTCATAATTTTAAAATTAAAATTAGTAAGATCATTTAATGACTGGTTTGTTCTTGTTACAAAATGTAATTTTGACTCCTTATGTCATTATAGATTCCAACAGATTTATTTGCATTTCAGATAGATAACACAACTTCCTCTTTATATAGGAAAGACCCCATCTTGCAAATTGTTTGAGGCAGTAATCATGTATTTATTCTCTCCCTCAGGCTATTTAACCTAAGCTAAATGATTTGACAGCCTAGCTGGAATTTTATTAAGTGAAGTAATACTAAACACTCCATGAAATTTCTGTCCAGAAGTCTTAACATAATTTAAAAATATATAATTCATAACATCCTTCTTTTTTTTTTTTTTTTTGGTAAATTACTTACAGATACTTAAATACAATACTAGTAGACCTTATATACTTACAAGTTTGACACATCAACAGCATTTGCTTAAAAACTCAACTTTAAACTTTCTACTGCCTTTGCTCTGGGGATGCAGATACTAAAAGACATAGGAGTAGGCAGAAGAAAGTCATTAAATTGGTAACAAAACAGGAGGAAAAGCTACTTTAAAAAATAAATAAATTTAAAAAAAAGAAAACCAAGAAAGTGGGTAGCAATCAAGACTGAGGACATAAAAAGCCAGAGAGGAGGCAAATCATTTCATAGACATAATATTTCCAAAATATCATCCAAGTTTGCTAACATTGGCTTAAACGAGTCTCTCACAGCTCCTTCCACGCTGGCCAGAGCGAAGACGTCCACGCTTCAAAAGCAAATGTCTGATGCCTTTTGACTTTCCACTTGTGTAACACTCCAGCCACCACTGACCTTCTTAAGCGTTGACTGGGAGGTAGTATCACTTATCCCACTCCATCTGGAATCTATGATATTTAAAATTACCCATGTAAACTATCTTTCTACTAAATAATATTGTATTAGAAGTAAACCCATTTCTACACAAACAGATAAACAAGTAGTCCCAAAGTATATTGGTTACCTAAGTACCCATCAAGTGACAGAGTGGTATTTCCCAAACTTCATCATGCTGACTTTAACCAGAAAGAATAGAGCACATCACCTATGATGGTCACTAATGGATTAATCCAAAAGACATCTCTAAGGAACAACTGATAGCTAAATAGCAGCCTTTTCTATTATCTAAAACATGAGTAGTTCTACTGGAGGTGCTGGTATGCCACACAAAAGCAAAAAGTCATTTTCTTATGCATAACACAAAAAGAGAGAGGAAAAAAAGAAGATTCCCCAGACTAAAGCTCTTCTAAACTTGTCTTTTATTTTAAAATTATCTGTCATTGTTAACAGAGTTTCAGCTCCACAAACTATGCAGACACTTGCCTTGCTGCCTTTGATATTTTAGCATGAAAGAAGAATGTCTAAAAACATCTACATTGCCCACTTTTTTATATTCCTTTTATGAAAGGGCTATGATTGGAAACCATTTTGAGTATTATGTGTTTTTAGGGGTAATTTATAAGAGTGTGTCAGGCCATACAGAGGAGGAGCCAGTCCTAAGCACAGACTGAGGAATGAGAGAGCAGGAGAGATTAATCTCCCACTTCAGGCAGCCTGGAGCGCTGCTGAAGGAAAGGCAAAAGGAACAAGAATAGAGAAGCTGGCTCCACACAATGCGGCTTTAGCCTGCTAAGGCACAGACAAGCAGCTTAAACCTGACGCAGAAGAGAAGAAGTCACTTGAGAGGGGTTAAACATTGGCAAGCATCAAGAAAGAAAGAAGGGTTTCTGAAGCTGCGTTTTAAACAGACTGAAGGGGAATTGGATTGGTATATTGCATGACAGGACACTTAAAGCTTTGACAGAAGTGAAATGCAACCATTTCCCTGGGCCCATAGCACTGCTAAGCACATAATTCATTCTGGAAAATAGACAATCTCCATTTTAAACTTTCTTCAGTATTTCCTCTCTGCTGCCACTGGGTTTTCCAGAGCCCATGTGCTCTAGCAGGGGAATGTTCTCCACATTTCTGCAAGATTTTATCAGGGTAGTAGATATCCAGTTGTTCTCACGCCAGCAGTGTTCTTCATCACAAGGTTCTGCTTCCCTTCTCTTGATCCCCTCCTGAAACTACAGATGGAGTCCATATCCTGAGTAGTTTTCATTTCACAAACCAGGATCTCCCTTATCTCTCTCTGACAAGGCAGGCTCACTGCATATGCAGACCATCCTGTTAGATCTTCTCAACAACTGGCCCAATTTCAGTTATTTTTTCTTGAAGATGAGTGATCAGAACATTTCATCTCATCATAAGTTATTGTGAGATGACGCTAATATTTTTATTAGATCTTTCAGAACCCTCTGTACTCAGGCATCATACAGTTAGATTTTGCTTTTTCCATTGCTACATTACATTGGTAGTCCAGGTGAATATTTCCTTTATTTCCTCCCGTAAGTTTCTATCACAGAATAAATCTTATGTATGTTATACACTCATACATTAATATGAGGACTATTTAATTCTTACAACATCATGGTGAGGTTTCAGTTTCATTAACTTGTGGTATCAACATTTTTGCCAAATATACAACAGAGAAGAAAAGGACAACAGTAGAGAGATTTGGTTTTCATTGATAAATTTCAAGGAAGTTGTTATACATCCACACACCATCAGTCAACCATCTGAACGTTAAAGTGGATTCTCAAATTTTCCAAGAGCAATTTTCAACCTGTAATAAGAAAATTACTTGCAAGAGGTCTAATATACATAATTAAGGAAAACAGGCCTCCTGACAGTACATTTAAATGGAAACTTGATTCCACTGGAAAATTGTTAGTGGTCTGCAAATGGAAATAAATTTGAGAACCACATGTGTATTATTTTGGTACCTTCCTTGCACAAGGTAGTTTGAGGACAGGCACAGTTCTGACAGGCACTCTGTGCTTATGATAAAGGAAACTAATAGCTCAAAGAAGATACTGAATATATTTAGCTCATGAAGAGTTCTACTTGTGGAAGAGTAACTTTTACATCAGAACAATCCAGAATAGCAGACTGAAACCTGTGATGTATGTGTGTATTAGCATTCTGGCTCATCTTTTCCTGCATCTTGACCACACATTTAATCCTGGTTTCAAAACTTTTCAGGTAAAAGTCACGAGCACATGAGAAAATAAATGAAGAACCAAGATTTTTTTTTTTATATTAAAGAAACAAATCCTAGGTATCCCTTATATTATCTACACATCGTCTTTTGACTCTAATGAAATGGAGCTGGAGAAGGTAGGCTATGCTATGGATAAGAATTACTTTAATAAAATTTTGCAGCTACTAAGACTAATACTAATATGCTTTCTCTTCCTGATTATGTTCTGAATACATTTTGAATACATTGATTAACTACTGACTAAGTGTGATAAAGCAATGGTTTGCACCTTTAGAATTCAAGCAGTCAGGGATAGATAAGTGATGAGGCAATTCACCCCACTCACATTGACCAAATAGTTACCAGAGGAACTACTAGAAATGGAAAACATGGAATTTGGCTACTTCAGTTGATTAATTCAGTAAGATTTTTAGTATCAAGTACAAACTAACCATTAAAATTATCCTTTTCTCCTCTGACCATAGGAACATTTCAATAAGATCCAAATAAAAACTTTGTTCTCATGTGGATTTGAAGGAGGGCCTGAGGCAATCCTAGTTCCATTCCCTTTCTCTTATGGCCAGCTGTGACAAATACACTACATACCACTGCCATAATATATGGTACATTGACATGACAGATAGCCTATAGAATTACTATGTCAGAATATTATCACTTTGTCTGCTTCCCACTACTCCCTCTTGTCATAAAACACACAATGTGGGAAGATAAATGTGGATCCAAGTGCCTAATCATAGTTGGAATTTCTGGCATGTTGTACTGCCCCATAAAACAAACTATAAAACACCAAGAAAAAAGTGATACTTGCTAAAGATGCCCTAAATTCCTTAGTTTACAAAGATAAGTCATCAACTATATAAAGCCTAAATCCGTCCCAAACATAAAAAATTTGGGCAAAGCAGAGCAAGTGCCATCTCACCAGAAAATTTGCATTACTCCACAGCAGTGTCATAAAATCAATGAAGTTTCTCATAACTTCAGGTAAGAAAAAGAAACACCTCTGCAGTCCTGCTGAATCTCAAGTCAGAACAGGTCTAAAAATCATCTGGTCTTGATTTTTAAAAAAGTCTTAGATTATTGTCTAATATTATACCAATAGCCTTACTAGAAACCAAGCTGTTCCAAAATAGTATGGCCTAAACAGTAAGACGTCATGGACAAAGTGTACCTAAAACATCACCTGCTCTCAAAGCACAGCATGCTGTTCTCAAGCAACTTTGATAACATTTGTTCTCCACTGTCTTCCAGATGCCCTCCAAGAGACCTCTGAGAAACAAAGGCTTTCTCAATGGCATCTTCGGAAAAAAAAAAAATAATGTTAGGAAAGGACAGGATAGGTCCTGTGACCTATACATGTGTGGCAAATAATTTTAATATGTTACCCTACAAACATTAAAACTAAAGGATGACGTGATTAGTTTTTAAAAGGTGAACATTTTTCATGAAGTACAAGAGTCTGTTAAAACAACTTTCTTCAGTGTAGCTCCATCAAACTTATTGCTGATTTATAAATTGCTAAATGTAGCCACATCAGAATTTTAACTTCGAATAAGGCATCACAATCTCAGTATTACACATTAAATAGTGCATACTACACACAAAATTACATCCATAACCCAGAACTATTTTTTCCATAATGCCACAGATCTAGATATCACTTATTAAAACAGCATCAACTCGAATTTATGCCAACAGCATTTACTATTATTTTTTTAATTATACCTTTTTCTTTCCTTTTGGTTGTTTAAGAGTGCTCCCAAGGAATGGGATGTGAGCCGGTCCCCATCACCTCTGCTCTCTTTTCACATGCCTCTTTACCCCTTTTGCAGCATCAGCTTCACCAGCCCTGTTACAAAATGCCCTATAACTGTGCAAGGAATCACGCTGAACCATTTCAGGTACAGAGTTGTATTTTTACCAGTATATAAAGGGAGCAACTACAGTGCAACTCCTGTAACACACACAAATTTATCTGACAAGTTAGATTTTTTTTTTGTCTAGTATCTTTCAGAAAGAGCAGTTATTTGCTTTCACAAAGTACACTGACAGTTTCACTCCTGAACAGACGGCTCGGTCAAGGAAAGCCTGGCAAACCCTCCTTTGGAAGCTTCCCTGTGCCCAGCGTATTCTTTTCTTTTTATAGTCACGGCTTCACGTCACGCTGTTTTGCTTTGCTCCCCCCAAGAGCATAACCACAGCTACGCAGCCGCTTCTAAGATTGTTAAACTCTGCGCAACAGCTACGAAAATCCCCAGCAGTTTTCCCAGCCGGATGCCCGACCGCCTCTACAACTCCACGGCAATAACAGTCCGCATCGACTCCCAGAATGAGCCGGGGCTGCCCGGACACCCACATTCCTGCCTGGCACCATGGGCAAGGTCCCAGTTTAACTAAACCGAAAAGAGGACGAAGCGCACAGTGCAGGTGAGAGCCTGGCTCCAAGGCCACCCACCGCAGACCCCGTAACTCCCCAGCGCCGCGGAGTTGCTGCGCGCCTTCCCCGCACCCTTCTGCGGCAGCCCCCGCACCTCACCGCTGCCCAAGCAGGGTGAACCCGGGGCTGATGGTCCCCAAGATGGGGAGGGCGCCCTGGGGCAGCACTGCGCACCCCGCGTTGCCCGCACTCACCGCTCCACTCCCCGCGTCGGGACGCGGCGGCAGCACCTCCCTGCTGCGGCGGGGCGGAGGCTCCGCGCCCCCCCCCGCCTGGTGCCCCGCACCGCCCACGCCGCCTTCCGCGGGCGTTCACCCGCCCCCCCGGCATCACGCGGCCGCCCCTCCCCGAGAGCCAGCGGCTCCATCCGCAATGCAGCTGTGGCCGCACTCTCCACCTCCTCCTGTCGGCCCGGCCCGGGCGGGCACCTGCCCGCCATCCTCTCGGATCCGCGCTTACCCGCTGGGCAGCGCGGCCGCGGCCCCGCGGACGGACGGAGCTGGGGCACGGCGCCTGGGCGCACGGCCAGAGCGGGGTCAGGGAGCTCCTGGCGCTGGTGCGCCCTCAGGGGTGTGAAACAAGGAGGAGAGACGGGAGAGGGGGAAAAGGAGAGAGAAGAAAAAAAAGGAAAAAAAAAAAAAAAGGACGGAAAGGGTGTCATTTCCAAAAGGACTTAAGGACTTTTGCGGGCTCTTTCTCCTCCCAAACCTATTACTGCAGCGGACCCCTGGGACAGGGCGAGATTAATTGCTTTGTGCTACGAAGAAAATGATAGATGCCATTAATCAGGGAAGTTGTAAGTCATCCGCGTTTGTAGATGGAATTCAGAGATTAGCTGGGACAGATGGCAGGCAAGCACAACGCTCTCCAGGTCTGGCGTAAATCACTCAACTTCTGGAATTATTAAACAGCCAATGACAGAATCTCATACATTTTCTTAAAGAGAAGTGTTTCTTAAGAAGATGAATATTCACTTCATATTATGAAAGAGTGTTTCCAATCGCTGTTACATTTCGCTTTCTAAATAAAAAAATCATTTGGTTTTCCTTCCTGGATGTCAGAAATGTCAAACCTGAAAAAGAAACAAGACTTTTCACACAGATAGGTTTCAGACGTGGATAAATAAAGCCAGGCAAACTACACGAGTACCCGAATCATAGCTTTTATGCCCTTTCTGAAATAAACAGGCAAAGTTGTGAGTTAGTAGGTTTGTCCTGATATCTCCAGTAGATTTATCTTTATTTGGAGTAACTACTACAGCAAAATATTTTGTCAGGTTTTATTTTCCTGCACTTTGAGAAAAGCAGTGAATCAATGACGCTTCTATTCACTACTTCTAAAAGAACATTAGACATTCTGTGGAATCTAAATATTCCAAATGGAGAGAAGACCTTTTTCATTAGTCTCCCCTATTTTTTTCACATAACAAAAATGAGTTATGGCATGATCCACTTTAATCAATCTTTCATTGTATCACATTGATTGATGTGTCAACACTTGTCTAAATATAAGCTTAGCACCAATATCTATGACTCAGTAATGTGAACTTGATTGCATGTTCTCCAATAATGTGATCAGTCTACAGACATTCAGAATTTTGCAGAAACTTGGGCTATAAATTCAATAATAGCACCTATTCTATCACATAAAAAAGACCACAGTGCAAAATGTAGAGCTTACAATAGTTATAAAAAAAAAAAAATAACATGTTAATTTCATGATACATAAACTAAATGTTTGCCATACTAACCAGTTTAATTTTCATTATTAAAAATATTTTAGGAAACTTCATGTTATTTTTGTTAGATTTGAGGAAAGCAATGTACAAAATAACAAAAGTGGTTTGTTTGTTTTTGTTGTTTGTTTTTTTAACTTACTCTCAGCATTTGGATTTACTGAACATTGCAGCCTCAGTCATCTTTAAGTTGTTTCAGTATCTGATGCAGAAACAGTCTCACATGCAAAGTATCATCTTTCCTGACTTTGGTCCAAAATATAGGGAAAAAATAAGGTTTAAATTATTTATTATAAAGTAAAACTGTTATTTGTGTTTCGTTTTGTTGATTTTTTTTTTCTTTTTCCCCACCTCTCAGAAGACTAAAAATTGATAGTTAAAATTGCTCATTCATCTTCTAAAAGAGGTACTCATGATGAAACCTACACAAAACAGCATGGTCAGAGTAAAGCTTTCTCCTAAGTTCCTATTTCTGTCAGAAAGAGCAAAGATTCAGGTCAAAGTGATTTATTTCCCAGACAAGTTGGTCATACACTAAGTTTAAGGGTATCAGCAGCATCTACAAAGCAGACTGTTTTTTCCCAGGCCTTAGGTAAAAGTAAATTAATAAATTAATAAATAAATACTAAATGTTAGGTCTTTACACTAACAATCATGCTGTTTGCTTGAGATGCGGTTTCTTGGGCATATCTGAGAGGTAGTACATTTTGTACTCACATGGTCTGTGCACAGCCATGTGGTTATTGATGAGACAGGTCACGAGTTGAAGCTGTTTGAGATGGCAGCTCAGAGGCAGGTTGGGAAAGGGAAGAACTGGTAGCCTAGGTTGAAACTGTTTTCTCTGTTGTTCACACAAGCTCTGGTTTGTCTGCTGTCAGAGCAAAAGAGAAAACTAGAATTTCTAGCCATTGTATTCATCTTAAACACTTCAAATTGTTTACCAGTATTCTCATAAATACTATTTGTATTTGAACTTATTCTCCATTACATAAATTATGTGCTCTTTCTCTCTGCATACATACATATATATAAAACTTATACAAAAATATATATAAGGTATATAACCTTAAGCATCTCACAGATACAGAAATTTTTGTTTTAAAGAATCCCCATTTTCATACCAGGAACAAGCAGGCAAGTACATCTGAAGGCTAATATTCTATTATGCTGAGTCACCATCACATTATAAACAAATCTAGCAGCCTTGCAAGGTATGTCTGTAATTTGTTTTGTGTGGTTCTTTTTCAGGCTCTTCAGAGCAAATCAAGGATGAGAACTAAAAAGAAATTGTCTCAAGTGTTCTGGGAGACAGTCTTTAAAGAAACAAGCAAAAATGTCTTCTTAAATCTGTTAAGAACTTGTGGATACTTTCAGAGGTCTTGTAATGATGAAAAAAAAAGTTCCCTAACGGACTTGGCAGGAGAAAATATACATTCATAGTCAAGGAACTAAACAATTCAACAAATTGGAGTGGTGTAAGGAAGCTTTTACCTCAGCTCATCAAAGTGGTGGTAAATTGACTGAGTTTTTACTATTTTACATATTCTGTGCCTTACGTGACACTAATTAGCTATTTCAGTGTGCAGAAGTCTACCCAAGAAATCGCCAGCAAAGCAGACCCTAATTGGCATTCTTGTTCACAATCTATGTAGAAAGCATCTATTTTCTAGCACTATGTGGATACAGAAGTCACACACAACTAATACTACTGATTACACTGCAACATTTAAAGCAAAAATGATGGTGAAGTGCAGATAGACTTTGACTGCCCGTGCCTATGATGCAACTCAGCGCTTAATTTCTCTTTTCTGAACCATTGTCTTCTAGCCTTGTTCTAAAATAAGAAAGAAATTATCATTGAATAAATGTATTTTTCCTTTCTCCATTTGAAATGTTATTCCAAGAGTCAAAAAGCTGTTTGTTTGTTTTTATTTAAAGACAGTTCCTCACAAGAATAAGCAATAAAGCAGTTTGAAGGCACCTTCTTGGTATTTTGGCCACACACCCTAAAGCTTAAGAAACACAAAAGAATACTTAATTTTCCATCTATTTAGGGAAACTTGTAGTTTTGCCTCAGAAACAAAACTGCCTTGTGTCATACCTGAAACATTCAAATTGGAAGACCTTCCATCTGTTAGTTTTCCTAACAGATTTACATCTTTGAAAAGGCTTCTGATGAAGAATTTTCTTTTCCTAGAACATCAATTGAATTGTTAACAGTGCATTTGATCTACTAGAAATAGATTATAAAAAAATACACTTGAATGGAAGCAGATGATGGACATTCCTTTCCTGTTCAAATCCATTTTCTGTGTACATCCCCTAAAAATGGAATACTTGAAAGTACTGGAATATAAATTGCTCGTTGATGAAAGTTCTGCCATGCCATAAAGACTTGTCTTGCAAGAACTGATATTTCAATCAGGTTTTAAGAGAGATATCATGATATTTTATATCTACCACTAACTCCAACAATACTGTGAAGATCAGAGTAATAAATATTTTCAGCTTCCAAGAGTAAGAAATCTGGAAAACTTTATAAGGATAAGAAGAGAGACTGAAGGGTACCTGGAGGGACAGGGGGAAAAGGAGGAGCCTGGAATCATATTGCCCAGATCAAGGACGGGCATAAGGGCAGAACAGCAACGGGGTGCACAAAGTGGATGCTTGAAGCTGAGAATGACACGTGTAACTAAACCAAGCAAATATTTTCAGAACAAGATCTAGCTAAGTTTTTCTTTTTTTATTTTTAATCCACATGGGCATTTAGCTTCTCAAGTAAATTTATTTTGCCTAAGGTCTGCAAGCTTTGCTATTAAAAAGTCTTTGCAACAAGCAGTGAAAATTTTATTCATATTAAAGGGCTTGATAGGACCATTCCAACATTTCACACTTTAATAAATTGAAAGAGGAAATAAAGTCACAAGCATCCACTTCAATTTATGTGTGTGGTCCTTTTGTGTTTGCTATGCCAATAAGCACAGGTGGTACCTTGAAGGAAATTCTTACTATTACGCTGTTGCTCATGACAAAATATTTTGGGTACTCTCCTATGAACAGGACAGGATGGCATTCAGCTGTTCCAGTCAATCCATAGGAATGTCAATTGTCACTCATGAGATAGGACAGTTCAAAGTCTGCCCTATCTTATAGGGGTAGGGTATATCGAGTATAGAAATCCCTGTGCAGAAGACTGCATTGTTACAGTGCAGCAATGCATTCATTAATTCTTCTTGCTGAGTTATCAGAGTTCTAGATAATCTAGATGTACCTAAGGATACTTACTGAAGCTTTTTTTTTTTCCTTAGTAGAGTGTTTTAATAGAAATGACTTTCAAAACATACGAGTGCTCGTGTGTATACAAACTTCTAGGCAACGTACCTAGTTGTTTGCAGAATTTGAATTACTATTCAAATTTTTTAAACTGTTAGAGAAATGCTCTTAATTTCATATGAAATTCAATCTATTTCTGCAAATGGATATATATCATCTATATTCCACAGGCAGGAGAATATAGTTTTTTTCATCCCAGGTTAATGCCACTGTTTTAACCCACCTCTTTCTTGCTTTAAACTGAAGGTACAAGGAGTTTTAGGAGAACATTCCAGTCCTGGGTTCATGCTCCTGGAACATGTTCTGCACTGAAAACCCTGCTTTTCTTTCACAAATATTTACCTGGAAAGTTGAAACTCTACCATTCACTGCACATCCGATATATACCAGACAAAAGCATGTCAGCTTTAGCATTATAAAAGCTGATTTATGAAAACAAGAACCTTTATTGCACCATGTTATTACACTTGTAATGCCTATATGAAACCCCAGTTGGATATTACATTTATTAATGATAATGAACCATCCTAACATTGGTTAAGTACTAAAGGAGTATTTTCTTGCCAGTGATGATGTTTACAATAGAATTAAAATGACAAAGGGCAATTTACTGAAACTTTTTTTTTTTTTTTTGGCTATAGTTTGCAAACTAGAGAAACTCCAGAGATCTGACAAATAAAAATGTAAAGGTCAGTTTCTGTTAATGAAAGCAAAATATACATAGAAGGAAGGAATTTTCATGAAAAGCTGGGCCGCTGTGGACTAATTGCTCATTACTCTCATCATCCCTTAGGAAACAAGTAGTTAATCCTATTTCAAGACATACAGCAGAGCTGAAATGTAGGCAGAATGAACAAGGCTTGAATGTACTACAAAGGACCATATATCAAAGGTACAAAGGACTCACTTCATAGCTAAGGCAGGAACTGTAAAAATCCAGTCTGGTTGAAGAAGACTGGGGAGACTTTCCCAGATTTGCCTGTAGAGAGCTAAAAATGTATCTCCAACAGCATCTTTAAGTGTGCTGCAAGAAATCACTAATCTATCAGTAAGAATAAATATAACATCACTCATTCCAGCCCTATCAATGTACTACTTCTCTCTCAAGGGAGCCCCCTCACAAAGCAAGATGGAATAAGATCATGCTCTTTGGCCCTGGGATCAGAAGCAGCGTGGTGAAAAAAGATCTCCCAGGCTGTCATTTGTTTCAATTTTTAGCCATAAAGTTGTACAGAGTTTTTTCAAGTAGAACAAATGCATTATTTCTATCCACATGCTATATAAGTAGCATGTGTTTTACATAAAAGATTTAAAGGATCTGGTCTGGCAATGCAAAGGTTTGTGGGGTCTTTTCATTCACTAAAAGCAGGTACCAGATCATATAATCACTAACACATAGGAACTGAACATGACCACTAGAAGTGGCCAATTTTTAATGCACTATAATATGAACAACATAATTTTCAATTTTAAACCTCTTATGTTCTTTTCTGTGTTGGATTGCTCAGGTATGGCCAAATGCATGCTGCATCTCACTAGGATTTTGGCTCAGAAAAACTGAAACATCACCATTGCAAGGGATAGGATCAAGGCATGGCATGCCTGTCAAATATAGGAATTATTTTCCACAGTGAGTTTTCTGTTTGCTCTTTATCCTCAATTTTTTTGTGATGGTACTTTTTTTAAATTTTTTTTTTTACAAAAAACGTCAATTTTCTACTAGACTGAAACATTACATAACATACACAAATACTAATTTATTTTTTTTCCCAATACCATAATACCTCCTGAAAGATGTCTTGTTGTCTAAGGTGACTTGACCAGTGACACAGCAATCTGCATGGTATGGAATGATCTATATACAATTATTTTGGAAATGTGGATATAGGGTATTTAACACATTTTTAGAGTATGTAGAATATGAAAATATTTTATTATGGTAGTCTCCAAAGACCTTTTACTGTCACACAGAGCAGTGTCATTCTTTAAGCTTGTATCACATAAGCATTACCAGAAGAAGATAAATCATAATAAAAACTGCCCAGCTGAAATGGTTGCAGAGTTACGTTTGTATCTTCTACAATCCCTTAGGGTGAAATAACTGTGAATGTCTATTCAAATGACTGGGTCTTCTGACACCTTAGGGAATTTTCCTTTCCTGGCTACAGAAACATTTGGTAGGGGGTTTTTGCAGATTTTATTCAGATCAGAGTTCAATTCTTTGTTTCTCTGTTTTTAAATGAGGCAATAAAGTCTCAGCATCTCATGAAAGGAAGGTGTACCTAAGAGAAAAGATGGGAATGACTAATCTGTCTCTCTTACACAAAATTCTGTCCACAAGTGCTACAGCTGAAATGAGTAGCATTCTCTAAACCTGAGTATTATAAAAGTTTCTAAACAAATAAACCAAATAAACCAAATAAAGAATAGGCAGCCCAGTTATCATTCTTGAAGTTGAAAGCAAAGTTTCCTGTAGCTTTGATGAGAATATACTGTTTCTTTGCTGCCATGTCTAATATAATACATATTTACAAGCCAAAAAAATAAACAAAGTACCTAATACCATTGACTAATACACCATGCACGTTTAATTACCTAATTAATAATAAACATTTCATTTTTGAGCTAAACTTTTCATTGAGAAACCTAATTATTTTTTCAGACTAATGCTCTACACTTAAAAAGCTAGTGCTCAGGGATTTTTGTAGTCTTGGATTTTTCTAGCTAACTTAAAAAGAAAACAAAGCAAACATAACCACATGAAAACATAACAAAACAGACCTGAGAACTAAAGAGATGGATACTCAGCTGCTTTTTAAACACTAAAGGATGAATATACTGGACTCCTAAGACTGCAAGACCCCTAGGCTGGAGGGGGCCTGGAACAAGAATTGCTTTCTCTGTGGCTTCTAACTTTGCACAAACTGAACACAAAAATGACCCACTCAGAAGAAAATGAGACGTGTTCAAAGGCTACATTGAATGAAAGCAGAAGATGGTTTCAGCAGCTGAGAGCTGCTGGGATTTGGGATTTCATTTACAGCCATTTATTTTCATTCCACTGGACACACACCACCTACTGACAAGATTGATAAACAAAATCAGAAGCATGTCTGTAGGCTCTGAGGTACACAGAAAATTATGCTTTTTTTAATATATATAAAAAATAAAAGTGCTATTGGCAGGTGTATATCCTAAACAAAATAGGTTAAAATTTTTATTTAATTTTGATGTGGTGACTAGACTTATGGTTCCCTTCCAACTCAGGACAACTCTGTGATTTTAAAGTTATGGTTTAAAGTTTATGAATATGACATTGGCTAGAAAGTAACAACATATTCCAACTTTATATGTTGCCTTTTTAAATTTTTTTTATTTCCCCTCTTATAATTGCCTCAGACCTTAGGAAGTTGTTTTATGAAGGTGGATAGAACTGACATCATCCTTACAAAGCAGACAAAATCCTCATGTGAGACGGAGAAAGAAATGTAAAGAGAGATATCTGGAATCCTATATTCTACTCCACAATGTACAGCTCATTAAATTGAAGGTTTGAATATAGTTTTAAAAGCCTTCAGGGCTATCAGTTTGTCACTCTAGAGTAACACAATATGGAAGGAAGGTAAAAGAAAGGCTCTGGCATCAAGCTTAAGTCCTGTGTTAAAAAGCACTTATGATGGCTAATTGAAAACCCTTTGAAAAGCTGTGCTTAGACTCTTCTAAAAATCAGAAAACTATTGTGATGTGTATAGGCAATGGTTTGAATTTCCAGGGAACTATCCAGCCTAATCAGAAGCTGTTGTTCCCCACTCCCTTCCCTTTTCTACAGCTGTACAGTGAGGAGTATGTTTCACAAAGCCCCTAGTGGCACTAATGATGTTATCGCTCCTTTTTGCTGAGCTGTCATTTCCCCTAATTATCATTTATATTGAGTTCTGCTACTTTCTGATATTAATATTGCCACATATATACTTTAATTGTTAGGCAACACTATGCAGTACTTATTCATAAGAGAATTCCAGCTCCCTCGACTTCCCTGAAACCTTGAAATGTTGATGAATATCTTTAAGATGCTCCCTGCTTAATGCTCATTACCAGGAGAAGAGTTAGCTGTCCATAAAACCTTTTATTTTATACATGCAAATGTCCATTGTTTGAGCAAAATGGATAATTGAGTACCTAATTAGTGAATACCTACTTGCACACACAATTAGCCAGTGTGCCAGAACAGATGCTGGTTTATGAATACAGTGAAACTAGTTGCAGTGGTATGCAAGTTCCTTTCATAGGCAACTCCCTTTGACCTCTTAAGTGTCAATTTACTCTCCTTTCCCAGAGAAGATGTGGGGAGGAACGGAAATGACACTATGTCAAGTATTCCCTTTAGGATTTTATACTTGAAGATACCATACAAATACTGTAAGGGGTCTAAACAAATCTCTAGAAATTCCCTCACCCTTAGGTCAGATCTAAGCACTGGCTCCATTACCTTCATGTGAAGCGGGACCAAATGCATTTGCTCACCTTTTCTCCTTCACATCAATCTTAGCTAAATGGAAGATCAGTTGATTTAGCAACTAATTAGTAATTGTTAAGATCTACTCAAATTTTGGTTCTATAACATTATTTCAGTAAACCCTACAGTTAACTCCTGCAACATATATTTTTACGACTGCTCATTTAAATCAGTAGGTCACTCTATTATCATAGCTATAATAAATGTTTCTTCGTCTGGAAGTGGGTTTAGTTTGCTTTTCTTTGATGAGTTCATATTCTACCAAGGAAGTTTGTTGACTATACTTCCACAGCATCATCTGATCACTTCCATTCTTTGCCTTCAAAAGAGATCTCTCAAATATTTCACAGAGGAAGATCCCTCTATGTATTCAGATATTAGAGCATCTCTCTGCAACAGATACAAAGCTAAGGTAAAGAATGGAATTTCTACAAACCATGAAAGCTGAGCTGACTATCTGGGGAGCAGTATGTATGTCACAGACAAGGATCCACCAATGCATAATTCTGGCATTTCAGCCACCAAGGCCTGGTCCTATAGCTTTGTATTGCTCTTTACATTACAATCAGAATCTTAGTTAACTAAGACATACACAGACAGGTGCCACTTCATGTAGAGTGCAGCACAGACAGATTTTCCCGGCAGGGTCACTCTGCTGTGGGACAACCTCCAATGTAGGCATCAGCAAAATCTTACTCTTGAATAAAGAGAAAAATGGAAACTGGTACAATACAGGTGTTTTGACTTTGTAAGAGAGAGGTGGAATTGTAATTAGAAAACAGCCTGATCTTTGAAGAACTTCTGTGAGATGCCAGATCTCTCAAAAAAATCTTTCCATTTTAGCTTATTTTAAGCCTTTGCAATAACTGATTTCCTTACCTCATTATAACGGATTTATTACTTCCCCTCCCAGAACTGGGAAACATCTGTTGTGGTTTGTAATTTTAAAAGTATAATAAACACAATATGCACATCTCTGGAACAAGAAGTTGTTGTTTAAAGTAAATTTTGTTTGTGAAGAGAGGTACGGGGACAGATGCTCTCTTAATTAGTGTGAAACAGAAGTAGAGCTTCCCATAACTCTAGGCAGTACTATGACTCACTCAAATTACTAATACAAACTTGATCAATTCTAATTCTGTTTTCTGCGGAGATGAATTTGCTGGTTACATTTTATTTGCTTGAAGAAGACTAAGAAAAGTCAGTTTATAACATTACACATTGAGGAACTTTCTGAGTTTCTAGAACTAATTGCTTTTACAAAGCTTAATTCTAGCTTTACTTTCTGATTTAGACAACCAAATGTTGCTGAAAGCAATTGCTCAAATATCTGGCCTTCAACAATGCTGTTCAAAGGACCAGCTTGTAAAATAGAGATATTTGAATACATATTTTGATTCAGTGCTATGTGGTATGTTTGCTTAAGAAAAAAAAAATCTACAAACAAAGCAGCATGTTTCAAAAAAGGGAGAAAATAAGAGTTGGAGGCAGGGAATATGATGACACACTCCAGTTCACACTTAAAATAAAAAACAAACAAACAAAACAAAACAGAAAACACAGGCAAAGTGGTTGTCTTACAGCCATAGAGTGACTTGGTGAATATTAGCTGTCCAGAATGGCGTAAAGTCACAGTACAGATACTTGCAACTGGAGACAACCGTGAGACCATTTAGAGCCAGTTATGGGAGGGGAGGAGCACTTTATCCACCAGTTAGCAAGAAACCATTAAAAGTCTTCTCAGCAGCCAGTATGATGCTGAAGAAAACCTGTAAATGAGTCAGCAAATGGAGTTGCTGTCTTGGAAGGGATGAAATGGAGGTCTTCTAATGTTATCAAACCAACTGTCTCTCCTTTGTGAAGCACAGAGACATACCTGTAATGTGCTCAGACACAGCAAGACCCTTCCCTCTCCATGGGCCAACCAGGCAGCCTGCATTAGAAGCAATTCAGAAGGAGATATGTGGTCTGGAATGGCCTTTTTTCCATTTTTATCTGCTCTAGACAATGTGTGGATCTATTTGTGAGGTGATCTCATTGACTTATTGTAATTCAGTACTCAGATTTTAGTGTGCTCATTATAATCTGAAATTTTTATATTAACAACATTTCATATTTTGGAAACAATACTCTTCCTTAAAATACAAGACTTTCATAAAAATCTGTAAACCTCTGGACATTAAACTTCAACTCAGATTAGCTTCCAAGCATAAAAGGCTTTCCTGTCCCTCAAAAAAAAAAAAAAAGTGATTGTACTACAATTAAGAAACAGCCTTTAGTGAGATATAAAGAGCTGTAAGTGCTAAACTCAGTCTTTTACATGAGAAAGCCACCCTTTAACCACAAGCAAATGTTTTCTTTATAAAGACAACCTCTACTGCATCTGCTAAGAACCAATAATGCAACTAGTAGCTTTCGTAGATCAAAGATGTTGCTATTTATACACTCCACTTAGGTACACCAGTTAGCAAAAACCTTCTCAAAGCTCAGGAACCAGTGTCAGCCACTTCATCATCTATTTTCATTGTCAGGCTTGGTCACTTCATTTTTAAGAATATGCTTTCATATCCTGCGAGAAAAATGGTCAACAATTCATCTGGATTTCTAAACTGTCCCTGCAGCTGCTGTTCAGCTCAACCATTTTACATTTACACAAGATCATAATTTACTTGGCAAAGAGCAAGTAGAAAATTGTTGCTAGTGTAAAAAGTTTGGGAGCTCAGTAATTTACAAGAAAAAAAATGACAGTTATTTTGACATAACATTACAATCATCAAACTAACAAGCATGAAATTAACCTAATTCACCAGGCTTGGGATTCCAGCTGAGTGTCCTTGAAGTTTGCAGTCATTTCTTCTAATTGCCCATAAGACAGTTAGTTATTATTTCTCTGTTATAGTTCTGATAATTTCATCCCACTCTGCTGCTTTAACCAGATATAAGATTTTGTTTTCATATATGTATGAATTTCACTTAGTTTCCTTGTTAAAAAAAAAAACAACAAACAGAAGAAATGACATTAAAAGCCTCTTTTCAAAAAACAGTCCAAAATTCTTGTAATAAAACATTGAAAGTTATACCTTAGTTATGCTGCAAAGTACAGTGCCTGATTCAAGGTGTGAAGCTGCTGAGAGATGACTAATATATGGCTTAAATTACTTTCTGAGGTAATCATATTCATTGAAGGAAAGTATTCATATTCACTTTTTTTTCTTCAGGAAAAAGAACATCAGTTTTCTGAACTCTCCTCTTCTGTTGCTTCCCATAACACAGGGAGAATATGCCCTCATCTGTAACATTATGGGTGTGTTATGGCACTGAAGATGGTCCAACTTTAACACTTGGAAGTCAGGAAAAGCCAGAATTATATGGTTTTCTTGGAATCCTAACCCTGCTGTGAGGCATCATTAAAATCATTTGTGAACATGTCCTCCTCAGTTCCTCTACTTCCAGGTTGCTCCTTTCTAAGTTTGTGATAACTTAATAGGTATGTGGTACCTCCACTGCAATTCCCACGATGGCTAATGCAGGCTCTCTTGAGACAGCATTGGTAAAACAGAAAAATCTGTATTTTTTTTCCTTTTGATTTCTGTAAAACTTTGCCTGTGGTAGGCCATTTCTCCTTCCAGTATCAGCTGTGGACTTCCAGACCTCTGAGAGTAACAGAACAGGAAAATTAAAATACAGTTTAAATAAACTAGAGGAAACTTAGCCTCTTATGGTAACACTGTGATTAAAGGATTTGATTGAATTATAGAGGCTTAGATAGCATGAAATGAAAGCAGAAATACATCAAGAATCAGTGTTTCATGCAGAAAAATCATAAAAGTGTGTAACGGTCCACAAGGTAATATTTATCTGGGAATAGATGACAGAGGACTTTATGAGACAGAGCTACAAGGCATGAAGGATATAAAATGCAATAAAAAAAGAATAAACTCAGGGCTGATAAAGAATAAATATACAAATATTAATCCACAAATAAATGATACACCTACCGTTTGTCCTTTCAAAAGTAAAGGGTCTTGGTATTTATCTTAAAAATTTTAAACTTTTATGATGATTCAAAAATGAAACAGCCTGCTATTTAAATTATTACTTCTGAATATGAAAATTTAATATAATTTCCTGTATCCAAAACTAAAAATGCTTTCTGCACAATCTACTTCATCTTTCAATTCATCTTTTCGGAACATGTTAGTGGTTTTAATAAAGCTTCAAAGGAAACACATTACCACAGATTTTACTTTGCATGTCTTTAAAGAAATTCATCTACTGTCAACAGTTAAGACCATCTCCTCCTTTAAATCTCCATCTATAAAGGTACGCATAATGACCAAATAATATCAAAAGAAAGGACCATCTCCATCTGTGGGTTATTGTATCTAACTGCGTCTCCAAACCACTTCAAACCACTGGACTTTGTGCCAGTATTCTGAAAGGCAGGCTGCTGATGAATACAGTAAGTTACAACATCTAAAACTGTGGTCAAAATAAAAATAGGTCAGATCCTACTAACAGTTATGCTTACAAATGTGTTGTTTTTTCAATGGTGATTGACTGTAAAGATGTTATTCAAATGTATTTAGTATGTTTATAATCATTTCCATCATGGAAGTCTGAGGTCAGTCTGCATGTTATTTTGTGAAATATTAAAAAGCCCTTTGATTTATGCCTAACAGCCAATTTTACGTCCTCAAGACAGAAAGTTTCCTCCTAGTTAACACATGCCTTTAATATCTTTAAAAGATACATCGTTTATTTTTTTTGTCCAAATATTCAACAATTTTTTTTTTCTTCTTGTTTTTCTTTTTGAACTACACTAAAAGAGAACCGAAATTAGTCTTGGACAGACAGTGCATCTGAGTTTTCTTGAGAGATCTTTGTAAACTGAAGTCTGGAATTTAACTATCGCTTTTAAGGGAATTTAATTGGAAGGTAGGTCATTACATACCATACATGACTAGACAGGAAGGTAGCACTTGTTTATCCTCAAACGAGTCAGGGCCATTATAGTTAGACTGCTGTTTACTGTGCAGGCAAGGAAATAAGAATAATTGGGTCGCACAGAAATAAACTTCCATATTTTTGAGTATCCAGTAACAAGAAGTAATGGTGTCTCATTAAATCAACAGCTCACTCCTGCACTTACCTATATTAAATTATATATTCATTCACATTACCTATTCTGCAACAGTGTTGCCTTAAATTATCTCCATATTCATATTAAGCTGGATAATTTTATGGCTGTAACATTTGCATCTCTTAACAGACCGGGATAATCAAATCTCATGCTGATGGTTGTAAAGGAATTGCCATGGGGAGACCCTCCCACTGCTGCAGTCAGCATCATGGGGTGAGGGACTTGCATCCTTCTCTCTTCACCATCTGCCTTTAGCCACAGCAGGTGGCAAGATATGACACTTAGTAGGTATTTAAGCACTCGAGATGCAGCATAATGGTGCATTAGGACATATTTTTTTGATGACTCCTGGAGGAAATTAAAGCTGATAGGAAAAAAAAACAAACCAAAACAAAACACAAAAACCCAAACAAACAAACCAACCCCACACAAAAACCACCACCACCAATGAAAAAACCCACACACAAAACCAGAACAGTTTCAGTTTGCTATAGTAAGGAAAGACATGCTGGACTCAATATAACACATTGACTTTGTCTCTGCTCTTGCATTACATACATATGAATTGCAATGAACAAAACCAAATGGACTTTCTGGCTACATACAGGCCAAGTTAGCAGCAAAAAAAGACAAGTTTGCACTTCACATCATCTTTTCCAAAAGAACAGGAGTTATCATATGACTTCTTCCATGATTTTCAGTAGGATTTTATCTGTTTACTTTGTCTTAAAGCACATTAGAACTGACCTGTTCAAGTGTAGGACTTCCCCCTTTGATCAAGCCTTGGCCACTGGTGCTACACCCCTGTTTTATCTTAGATATTATCCTTTCTATAGAGATACTGTTAAAAAAATATGTCACTTACACATTCTTGCTTATATATAGTTATTTCCAGAAAATATTACTACTCAAAGTCACATCTGGAAGTAGATAAGTTCAGAAAAAGGCACGACCACATGCAGATTTAAAAATTTTCTATAAGATTCATGCTACTGCTATTACAAGTTAAATTTAACCAGTTAGTTCACTCATAGCATAGATACAAAACCAGGTCACATGTATGCATGTTAAGAGGTATGATTCCTTTTTTTTAAAATTCACTACTATTTCCTTGTCTCATACAAAGGGTAAGAAAATATGTGTGACAACATACACCAGGCAAACCAAGAAAAAAAAAATGAGGGATGTGTTCTTCTCTGAATCTTATGCTACTTAAACATAAAACTGGTATCTTTAAGATCCTGTGCACTCTGAGTTAAAATCTGCTTCCACCTCGATGCAAACAGTACTCCTGTAAGGGGCAAGGCACACACACACAGCTACGGAGGTGCTGTTGCCTTTCTGTTAACCTGCAAAGTTTGGCCACCTCTTGAATTTTCTTCCCAGGGCTGGGTAGAAAGCTAGAATAGTAATGCACCTCTTCAGTAGTTCTTCAGTTTATTCAAATTATCTTCCCTAACCTGAGGCCAAATACTGGAAAATGAAGTAAAAAATTGTTCATGGAATGGAATGAAGAGAACAGTGTAATTCAATGCAAAATGATTGAGAATAAGATTAATTTAAACTTAAGAAAATGACATTATTTACCTTAGTAAAACTAATACAATCTAAAGTTGGAACTCAACATTAAATGCTCAACTCAATATTGAGCTGGAACTTAATATTAATGTATCATTGTTCAGTATCTTACTCAGTAATACAAATTCACTACTGCTTTTATGACCTCATAGAAGTAATGAAAACTTAGACAGGACATGTAGATGCAACCTTTCCCCCCCATATTTATAACTGAACTGGTTGTATCATGTAGAGTAGTCTATGCACATTATTATTTACTATTAGGCACGCAGAAGTCAGATGTTCTTGTCAATGAGAATATTTTAGTAGTCATTCCATTTATCATTTATTTTAGTTTAAAAATTAAGATTAAATTACTTTGGTTTCTCTCATTAAAACATAGGCTAAAACCACAACATCAGGCCAGTGTTTTTACAAGACAGCTCTTCTGACTGCAAAACATGGAAAATTTTATTAATAATTTCAGTTAAGATAAGAATACAGCATATTACGATAGTATATTCAACTTGCATGCTTAAATTCGATGTGAAAGAAATGCTAAATCTTCATTAGGACAAAAATTGAAACAAAAAACCCTTTAAAATGTAAAAAAAAAAAATGTTGCATATAAAAGTTCAATGCTACCTGAGACTCCTAGACAGAATACCTGCCTTAAGACCTTCTTTTCTCAGACCCCTGATGAAAAGTAGAATAGTACATTATCAACACTGCACCTCTGTCCCTAAACACAGAAATCCAGCATGCTGCTTATGTCCAAGTTAATACCTAGTCAGGCATTAACATCACAACTTAATGTGTGCAGGAGTCCTACCTCTGAGAGCCCCTTGTCTTCCTCTCCATATGCACTTTAAAAATAACTTGTTTGAATTTGGGATGGAGAAGGGACCAATTCAAGCAGCCGCTGATTTCACTTGAGAGCAAGCAGTTAAAAGCATCCTCAGCCTCTCAGTTATCTAACTCCAGCTACTGATAAACTGTGGTTACTAGTTTCTTTTTCTTACCATGTCATCTCCAGTGCCCCATGTTTTATTAAGTATTTTTGGAGTTGGCAAGTTGAAATGGTGATTTGTGGTTTGTTGGGTTTTGTTGTTGTTTGGGGTTTTGTTTGTTTGTTTTTGGTTTGGGGTTGGTTTTTTTTTTGTTTGATTTTTCTGTTTGTTGTTTGGTTGTGGGGTTTTATTGCCTGTTGTCATCCTTTTCCACAAAGCTCTATCTTGGTAAAGAGGCTGAGAAACATTAGTGTAGCAGGGGTGGAGGAAGGGAAAACTCAAGCTGAGGTTCTCCTCCTAAAAAATGTAGCCTGATTTGCCAGCATTGTCTGCATCTAGCTTGCACCCCTGGACACAGAGGGCAGCTCAAATTTGCCCTGGCTGTTTTGTTCTCCTCAGTTCCACAGTTCATATAGTGTTACAAAATCCAAGCATCATGTATGGGGTTAAATAAATGGCAGATTTAGGCCACAAGCCCAGGGCACTAGCCAGAGAGTACAACCCAAGGTAAAGAGCTTTTTCAAGTTGGCCCTTTACAAGCTGACCCATGTAAATGGAATCTTAGAATAACCTTTGCAGAAACTAAAGGGAGACAAGGAAAAAATACAAGGAAAAAAAAAAAAAAGACAAAAAAGCAGACAAAACCCTCTTAGCTAACACTTAGCCTAGTGGACCTTTGGTATAACACTGGGTTTGCCTCAAAAAAATCTGTGCTTCAGGAGGAAGGATGAAAATGAGCTCAGTAAACAGTGAATTAGAGGTTAGAAAGAATAAACTCAATCCTATTGCTCTCCAACTTGTGGACATTCCACAGTCAAGTAACCTTGTGGCTACTTGCCCTTTCAGCAGCCTCCTGGCCATAATAACATGGTACTTTCTAATTCATCAGTTTAAGCCTCATGTGGTACATCAGGAAATACAGCACTGCTTACAATATATTCACATTTGGATTGTACCAAAACCTCTTTTGAGATGCTTTGATCTCTTCACACTTGTCTGCAGTTAATAAAGCATTATTTTCAATTTCTCCCCTTATCTGGCTGTTTGGATTCCAGCAGGCCTAGTCAGACACTGTAGCTCCTTTGTGACAGCTGTGACCCTAGAAAAAATGCGCAGCCACAGAGAAAAGGACCAGCTCCCAAAATGCACTAGTTTGATTATAAAAGGAACAAATATTTTCCAGAACAGTTAATTGAGCAAAGAAACTTGAAGCCCAGAAAATTTCTGCTCTCCAGCTCTTTTAACACAGGACTTCTCTTGTTCATGATGTGTCTGGAGAGGCAGAAAAGCCCAAATTGCCTCATTCTTAGCAACCTGCAAGTTGGAGAACTCCTCATTAAGCTCTGTGCTTAGTAGCAAGGTCTTGCTTAGTAGCAAGTCAATCTGACATTAGTTAGATAATTTGCATCAGCTGAACTAGGTAGTTTGCTAAAACCAATAATCAAAATTCCTTCTTTGTTTTAGGGCAGTTGGTGACCATTGCTTTTCTAGAGACTGCCATAAAACACTATACCTCTGAGTGTGAACCCATCATTCGCCTCACTTCAAACCTGATGCCACAGAACTAGCCCAACAGTTTTGAAACTGATGGCAGGAAATTGTGAAAAGGTATGACAATGACATTTGAATTTTTATTGATACAGAAGCTCAGTTGTAACGTTGGTAATGGTGCTGATTTTTAATATCTAAGAATAACCTGACATTTTCTAGTGGAAAGACCTATGATTTGCTGCATGCTGGATTTGGTAATTCAATCTCACCAGACTAATTAATTCAGTTATTATTAATTATGATGAAGTAATGCACTAAAATGACTATTCCCACATAATTACCTTTGCCAAAACACTCTCCTGAAAAACAGGTTCTTACTGCAGCTGCCAGATCCAAACAGCAGCTCTTCCCACTTGTTAAAACTCAGAACAAAGCAACTGCCCTAAAAAAATACAGGAGTGATATAACTCTATAAACTTGCAGCAGCTGATTTGCAACATATGCCTTTAGCTGGAATGAAATTTAGCAATGCCAATTATAATTCCAGTATTTTCCTGTATATAGCCACATGAAAAAAAAATGACCATAGAATAGCCATAAAAATCCTCAAAAAAGGAAGAAAAAAATCCTCAGAAAGGGCTATACTTATTGCTGAGGTCAGTTTGACTGTACCCTATGACCTGTACAATTTTTTTTGAGAATATATTTGTGTTTTTCTGCCTAGTGACTGCTATTGGTTTCTAGTGGCCATATGGCAGCCCAATGGGGAAGAGGATTCTATGAACTGCATGTTCTCTGTGGTAGGGGATGCCACAGTCACAGCACTGAGGAAGGGAACTCTCAGCACTCAGCTGCTTCTGTTCCTCTACCCTTACCGCTTCCCCACCAGGGGTGCACCAAAAAAACCACAAACAAGGAGAAAACCTCCTGTGCCCACCTCCTCTGCTCCTGGCTTCTCACTTCCTCCCCGCTGAGGTCTCCGAGGTCAGGAGGAGAAGCCCCGCGGCAGCTCTCAGCTTCCCCTCGCGTGCCCCAACCCGGTCCCCGCTGCGGGTGCAGTTGTAGGAAGTCCCTGTGAAAGGAGTTCCCAGGAACTCCCTTCCTGTTGTAAGGGGCTGGCATCATAGCTATGTTATTAAATTCAATGCTGTTACGTTAGCGGCTTTAAAATGCAATGAAATCATCTAGGCCATTGTATTTGTTCAAGCCCAGTGAAAAAGGAAAGGAGTGGCATAAATAGTGCCAAGAAATTAGCATGTTAATATTCTCTTTTATTAATAACCTAAACCATTACCATTAATCCAGGTAGAAGGAACAACAACAAAAAAGGAACAACACAAACATCTCACATTTAAAGAATGCTGCCAAATTTCAAAGAGGATATCATCATCCTGTCCTGCTGCAGGCTCTCCTGCTGGCAAGCAGAGCAGTGGGGACATCCCTTGGTAGACAGTTGGTTTATGGATTTGAGACAGGTAATCCTAAAGCAGAAAACTCATTAGGGATCAGAAGGCCAACACAGCGGCTTTGATTTCATTTTGGATTTTGTGAATTTTAGATTATTAATATAAGAAGCCCAAAGAGAATTTTTTTAAAGGATAAGCCAACCAGTAATATGAGTTAGTTTCCCACAGGCACTTTTGCAATACCATTTTCTTTCATAACAGTTCGATTTTCCTTTTGTTCGCATAAAACCCATTGCAGATGGAACTGTATTCCTGTCTTCTGCAGTTTAAACCTTTGTTTGTGCACTAATGAATCTAACTAGGTGTCATAGCAGACTCTAATGAGCATCACTCGCTTTCATTTAACTCTGTGGCTTGCCATTACGCACTTTAGAAGACCTGTTGGTTTATTCATAGCAATCACTAGATATTCTTTTTCATTAGATAGATACTAGTTTTCCCTGTTGTGCTTTTCATTATTAAAGGAACGATGAAATGTTAATATTGGCCTCAAAACCCAGGCCAAAAGTACCCCCAATCCTATTTGAAATGCAGCCGCTTGTATTGTAAATGATCTTAAAGATCTGAGCTTGAAATTTTCTTCATTTATTTATGAAAGAATGAGAGAAAGAAAAATCAAGAAGGTGGCTCTGCATAACCCACTTGTCCAATTTACCTTGTTAACTGAATTTTGTGTAGTTAATTTAAGCAGCAGGACTGTAATTATAAAAGCATCCATGAACAGCTATGAAGAACTGTCATATTCCCACCCAGGTTCTTAGCTCAGACTGTAAAACTAGAAATGCTTACACTTTTCAGAGCTTTACTCTGAATCCACTTGGAGAGGGTTTTGCCCTACCAAGCTGTCTTTGTAAATGCTTGATTTTGATAACAGGAATATTGCAAAGCAGCGATATTTTAGCCATATTTTTGAAGACTTTATTGCTACCACTGATGGTCTGGCCAGATATTGTAAGGTTCAAAACACTTAGCAGGGATAAGTCCTGAAAAGAGCCAAACTCCTTTTTGTGCTAATGATGGCAGTCCTAAGTTTATATTAATTTTATATGATGTGTTGATATCTTGTAAGTTTAGAATTTTTAAAGAATGGATGTAATACTTAAATTTGGAATCCTTTTTTAAAATTAAGAATGTTTCCATGCTGCTAATTTCTCTACCTTTCTTCCATAATATTGTAAAATAGACAAATTTTAAATAGTTTCAATTAGGCCAAATATAAAGCCTTTTTATTTAATATTAAGCAATGTGTGCTATCTGCTCAGCTCTAGGTTTAGTAGAAATGTCTAGCTCCTGTTTTTATCAAATATATAAAGGGTATTCAAAGATGTATTACTTTGGATTTTAAAAAAAGAAAAAAAAACACAACAAAACAAAAAACATCCACTACCAAAACACCGAAACACAAACACAACAAACCAAACAAAAACAACACCACAAACACACACACACCCACAACACTTGCCAGAGTTTATATTTTTCCAAAGAAAGTGCCAGTTTTCATACTACTTTATCTCATATCTGTGACTGATTTAGGGTGATTGGCCTCTAAATTAAGATAAATGTAGCCGTTATTTTTATTTAAATTTCATTATTCTGTCACTTCATGCATTGAAGACAATGCATTTAATTTACTTGACAGTCAAATCATCCTTGTACATAACCTGCCAAAGAATATTGTATCCTAGAACATGTCCTAGTGCATAATCCACCTCAAATAATTTATGTTACTTTCTTGATACCCCAATAAACATTTGGCTAAACAGTATTTGTGGTTTATTACTGTGCTTTAGTTCTGCTACATAGCCATTCTCTGAGTACAAAAAGACTCAAAAGCACAAGAACCATTTTTGTCAAGTTTGGTGGTTTTTTGTTTTTGTGGTTGTTTTTGTTTGGTTGTTGTTGTTGTTGTTTTTCTGTTATAAGACTAGAGAATCTAAAGGGCAATAAAGGAGATTATCCTCAGTTCTGTTTTAACAACTCTTACAATAATGACTATAACACAATCTGTCCCCTAATAAGACAGATTTCTCATTTCACTTCCAGTCATGTGGTCTTATTCGTATAGATAGGCATAATTATTCCGAAAACTTTTTCCCCTCTTGTGCTTACCTGGATAAATATGAACATAAAATATATTGAGTATCAGCGCTCTATAGATAATTATTTGGAGTAAATAACTAATGCTTTCTTGTTATGGTTTAACTCCAGTCAGCAACTAAGCCCTGCACAGCTGCTTGCTCACCCCCTGCAGTGGGATGGGGGAGACAACTGGAAGGGTAAAAGTGGGAAAACTCATGGGTTGAGATAAAGACAGTTTAATAAGCAAAAGCCATGCACATAAGCAAAGCAAAAGGAATTCATTCACTACACCCCACAGGCAGGCAGGTGTTCAGCCATCTCCAGGACAGCCAGGATCCATCGTGTGTAATGGTTACTTGGGAAGACAAAACACCATCACTCCGAGCGTCCTCCCCAAAATACACACTAAGCACGACATCATATGGTATGGAATATCCCTTTGACCATTCTGGGTCAGCCATCCTGTCTGTGCCACCTCACAGCTTCTTGTGAACCTGCAGCCTTTGGCTGAAAAGTCCTTGACTTGGTATAAAAATTGCTTGGCAACAATCAAAACATCCCTGTGTTATCAGCATTCTTCTCACAGTAAATATGAAACACAGTGCTACACCAGATACTAGGAAGACAACTCTGTCCCAGCCAAAACCAGGACACTTCTGCTGGTTGTAACACCACACAGGAATTCTGTTATACCAAGATTAATGGCTCGAGAAGGTGTAATTCCTGAAGAACCTGATATAACCAGTAAAGCAACTGTTTATATACTAGACAGTCACAACTGTGAAGTACATTACCGGTTTCTCACAGTGGGAATGAGCAACTGGGAAGAAAATGTTTGTTGAAGATTTCAGTTCACAATAAGAAATGCAAGAATTCATCTCCATCTATAAAACATCAATAGAAATTCTTTTAAAAATTTACTCCTTCATCTGTCCATGTACGTGCACTGCAAAATAACAGACTGGTGAAACCTTGTATAAGGAATTCCCCAGAAAACCGGGCATCATTAAAACATCTGGAAAGCTTCTATTTACAGCCTCCCTTCGGTTTTCTCTTCCTCTTTTTAAGCCTGATTTCCATTATGTTCAAAAATTGTTAGCTCAGAAACTTCATATGTAATAAAAAAACCCACCCAATTTCAGTAAAGAGTAAATAAATAAACAAAGAAAAGTAAATGTGTTAGACTGGGGAAGAATTATGAAAGAAAATAGGCTCACCTCTGATAAAACCTTGTTTATTAATATATTTTTTCACAGATAGTCTGGAATATGACCCTGAAATTAAGCCATGACACATCCAAGACTGAAGAAACGAAGAAGTCCCTTTCAGTGTTTTTTGTTTGTCTGGGTTTTTCAACCTGAAAAAGACTCTGGAATTAGAAGGCAACTTGAAAAATCTCTATACTTCTCTCTTTTCTACCACCACATAATAAGAAATTGTTTCTTTCCTATAAAGCTGAATGTCAGAAGCATCCATTTCTTTCACTGAGATTTCTGTTACCTCCATATAACTTTCTCTGTATTCTGCCCTCCCCTGTAACAGTAGTTAGCTAATTATTTTTTTTCTGACAGCATGGTTAGAAGTTCAGGATTTTTTCAATTATACAAAAAAAAAAAACAACAACAAAACAACAAAACAAAAAAAACCAGAAAGTTGTCTATGTGTATCTTTTGTTAGTAAAGACATATGCCAAGAAGATACTATATATTCTTGCAAATTGTTCTCAGGATAGTTTACCCCTACAAAGAGTAAGAAGACAATCAGGTCTTTCCTGTAATCAATTACAAAGCAAAACTGAAAGAACTATAAATAAACTAAAGAACAAATACTAAAAGCAATCCACATGGTATCACCTTGCTGAGAGCATAAGTGGTTTTGAAAACTTTATCAGCATAATTTCAAATATTGAACAAAGCCATAAATATTAAATCATCTTAATTATTCCAGAAATGTATTCATTTCTAATTTACCTTAGCATGCAAATAAATCAAGTTGTTTGGTTTTTGCCTTTTTTTTTCCCCTAGCAACCTTTTTCATATGTTAATTACTAGTTTGCCCTTGGGCTCCTTTGTCTTACAAAGGATTATAGTTTTGCATTTCAGTTTAAATCCAGAATACCAACATTAAACTATCTTTTCCATCCAGTGGATACTTGCAGTTACAGAGAGACAGGAGAAATATTCCATATTGTATATAGAAAATATAGCATCTTATAAGGAAATATGTTAGAAGTTTTTTTGAACAACAAAGAAGTCAGGAAACATTTTAAGTACAGAATTGTTTAGTGTATTCCCTACCTCCTTTCTTCCACCACACTTATCTCCTCATCTATGTCCTCTTACTCTATTTCCCCTGCAGTAAGAGGGAAAAGATTAGTGGATGAATGGAGAATAGTGGAAATGCACTCTTAGCAAACTTCAGATGGTTGTGCTGTAATCACTCTCATTTTAAAGAAATGCTGAGGTTTTGATTGAGATAACTTTGCTACTCCCCCACAAATTAGTTGTGTAAGCCTAATGTAACTGCAAACCTGCCAAATTACTGCATGCCTAAATTGCTGCCATAAATAGAACGCACCCCTGCAGACAGAACCACATGAGCATCAACAAACCAGTCGTTGTGCTCACACATCTGCTTCACTGTCACCTATATTGCCCCACAGAATCCATCAAAGCTCAGGAGCTGGCAATCAATCAGCATTTGAACATAAAATAACCAGTCTGGTAAGGAAAAGGGTGGGAGAGGAGAGATAAATCACCCACAGGCTTACACCTGTGATCTAAGCCCTCATCTGCAGGTGATGTTGGGCCCCAAGGGGCTAGCAGCTAATTAGGGGTCTCTGCTCATTTAGTGAGGGTGTTCTAGTGAAACAACATTTGCTAATTTATCTAAAGCATACTTTTAAAATATAATAAGTTCTCAGAGGAATAAACTGGAGACTAAAAGTCACTTACTGAACCTTCAGGAAGGGAAGGCCACACATGTGGAAAAACTGGCCTTTTAGTTCTAACATCAGTTATACTCCATGTGTGAGGAAGATTGGTCTAACATAAGAGAAACTGAAAACCTCTTTCAGAACAGTGAGGAATCTATGGGATTAAAAAAGGCACGCTATCTCAGGCAAGGGAGAACTTCACTGAATTAGACCATTAAGTTCTTCAAATGTTCATTTAGTTCAATTACCTTTATGTTTCATGATAATGTATAATAAGGGAATAGTAGCAATAGCATGACTTTAAATTGAATTTCAAACAAATTTATAAAAAAATATAAACATTAGCATAGAGGTCAAATCTCATTTCATCATTTCCAGTTCAGTTCAGACCAGGAGTGAATTATAGTTAATATGAAATGTTACTCATTGACCAATGTAAAATGAGTTGTTGGTCTCAGGCTAGGTCCTAACAGCCAGACATGTACAGCACAAAACCATCTGTCATAATTGTTCCCCTGAGCCTTGATCTTGCAGATGTCTGCACAGTTTTATGTACATGAGCAGCATCACTTTCTGGTTTGGGCCTTGTATTCATGGGAACTTCTCATATTCATGGATATCAGTACCTATGTAAGCATTTGCAGTGTCAGGATACAGGCTGACAGCCTTGGCAGAATCGTCAGAAATGGAAGAAATATAAAAATTAAAACCATCCGTTTGCCTATTTGTGTGGGACATCTAATTCTTTATGGAGAGGCACTGATGAGTCTGTGGCTGCATGTCAGCAGCCTGCTAAGGCACTGCCCCTGTTCATGGATACAATGTGGAGGACATCTTTGCACTTTAAAACCAGACGATGTAAGTTTGTATTTTTATTTTTATTTTATTTTTTTTTTTAAAGCAAAATGTATAAAACTATAAGTATATACTATAAACTATATAAAAAGGCTACATTTCTACATTTTAAAAAGTGAATTTCTCAATGCAGGTTTTGGTGCTTCTCCCCACCATGCACCTCTCCTTTCCAAGACATGCAACAGAAACATCTACCATTTAATTAACTGATGAAGACTGTAATAACGATGCCTCTTATCAAATTCAGGTTGACCAATAAATGAAAACTCCACACATACGCATGAATAATGATTTATGTCCATTACAGCAATGAACAGATTGCATTGCTCTGTGCAAGCCACAGGAACAAAAGGACCATTTTGTTACCATATCGGTATGTACATGAACAGATAAAAGTCCATGTAAATGATCCTCAAGAGTTGCAGCATATTCTACTAAAACTACTCTACTTTTGTGATTTATAGAACCGACTATAACCTATGGGCAAACCAGAGATGGTTGTGCCTTGCTAGTGCTAATGAAACAGCATTACTGCCAGATTTTATTTTTTGTTCTTCCCTTCTGCATATAGACATCTCTTATGCACATTACAACAATGTACCCAAAAAATGAATGAATGATTTTTAAAAAGAACCTCACCTCTTACACAGCTCTCAAAAAGATGTGAAGCTATAATTTCTTACAAGTCATACACATTTATATTAAAAGTTTGCTATATTGCTTGTCAGATTCTCATCTCCTGCTACAGACATAAATGCAGCTTTTTGAAGAATATACTGCAGAGCACCAAAATTTATTTTCCTAAAATTTTAGCTCTATTTTAAGAGTACTTGAAAGAAGAAATTGCAAAATCAGTGATGTTACATGTGATTTTAATGTTCTAACATGACTGCCTCGTCTAGAGCTGCCCAGATGCACAGTTTCTGAGTCCGTCAATGACTTTTTGCTTTACATCTATGCAAGCCATATGTGATATAGCCATGCAAGTATTAAAACAAACAAACCAACCAAGCAACCACACATACATAAAATCCCCACACATACACAAACAAACAAAACAACAACCAAACAAAACCACAGACCTGTACGAGGTCAAACTAAAGGTTCATTTAGTCTATTACCTATCCTTTATAGAGGCTGAAGAGGGATGAAGAGTTAAAACATATGGTGGTAATTCCGCAGTACACTCACCTATTTTCCAGAGTCCTGCAGCAAAGGACTACCACAACTAGAAAGAGTACAGTTGTAAACAGCTTGTAAATTGGACTACAGGCTATGAAATTTGGTACTGATCTACTTCTAAAAGGTTTCTGACTGGGATAAAAGATTTTGAAGTTGTAAACACTGTCTTAGACCACTGCAACACATCTGTGCCTTCAAGAGCATAAAGTCAGAACAGCTTAAAGATGGGCAAACCCATCCTCCTGAAATCCCAGTGTATATTTACTCTATGTAAATTATTCTTGATTGATTTTGCTTCTATGAATGTGTTGAATTTCTTCTGTACCTGTGTAAACTTTTGGCACCCCAAAAAATCTACAGCAATTTTATTCTCAGAGTAATTTCTGCCTTGTCACTAAAGACCTCTTTCTATTTGTTTTGAACTTGTGACTTGATAATTTCATTTCTTAGTTATACCAAATAATCATTACTTCCCTATTTATCATTACCATGTTACTCATAATTTATATACCTCTATTACCCACCTGTCTTCTCTTTCTGAGGTTAAAGAGTCCTACCCTGCATAGTTGCTTCTCATATATCTTTCAATACCCTCATTGCTCTTCTCTTCACCCTTCCTAGTTATTATATCAATGTGTTAAATGTGTGTTTTAGTTGGTGGCACATTACTGATTCTAATTTTTGACTCAATATATTTACGATTTTGATCTTTGAATTTTCTTTACTTTTCAGATAGAGAAGCAATGTTACCTTTTATGTCTATATATTCAGACTAGGATGTGTAAAAACCCAAGAATCTGTAACATCACGAGCGAAAAAAACAAAGCTTGCAAAGGTGAAATCAGATGAACTATCTAGCATGAGTCATGCTGCAACAGAAAAAGATCAGATGATGCATGTACTTCTTTCCTAGATGCAAAAATAAGTCTCGCATCTTAATCACATAATTTATGATTCTGTTTTGAGTAGAGGCTTGTGTTTTTCTTTTTCCATGCTTTGTACATTTTCCCAGCATTTTGCTGATTGTTTTAGAAAATATGGCTATCCCTTGTGAGACAGACATATTACAGACACCACCAGCTGAGGAACCAAATAGCTTGGTTTAGCTTCCCTTTTGATTGAATTTAGAGAAATAATTTGTTATTTTGAGAACTCAGCTGTCTGGCTGATCTTCAGCATCATTACTGACTCTTAAACATGCTGTGCCTTGGAATCTGGCCAGCAGGGTCCAGCATCCCAATACAGAAGCACAAAATAGCACAATACAGTAATGCATTAATGGAAGTACAGAACATAATATTTACATGGCATGTTCCTAGACAAAATGTTTTGCATTTTCTGCTGTATCAAACATGTAATGTTTGCTGAAACAAGTGGGTTCTTTCCCCTGTGATGGCAATATATTGAAAGAATATTCATAAAGCACCATTAACATAATGAGTAATAAAAATAACAATAATAATAAAGAAACCACTAGTTATAAGCATCTTTATTGGAAGAAATCATTTTAGAAAAGACAGGCATGGGGGAGGACAATGTTAGCAAAAGAAAAAATAAAATGTTTGAAATAACTGGAAAAAGTCACCAAAAATTGGTGAATCTCTGGTTCTTCTGTAGTGTATCGGAGATTGTACATTGGTTTGGACCACATCAGGAATTCACCCACTGAAAGTTATTGAAACTGGAGAAATACATAAAGCATCCATTCCATCTCATGAGAGCTTTGGAATCTCAGAGGACAAGTCTATTCTCCTTCAAGCTGTTCTGGTTTTATGCCCTCAGGGACAGACGGGTTACAGTGATCTAAGATGGCGTTTGCAGTATCAAAATGATTTACTCCTGTAAGAAACCTTTACAAGTACATCAGTGCACAATTTCATAGCCTTTAGTTTGAGTTATAGCTACATCTAAATCAAAGACCAAATAAAATCCACAGAAATGGCATAAAACCTAACCTGAAATTAAGCATTTCTCTTTACTGAACATAAAAAGGGCACAAGTGTTTACAAGGAGTTTCACACACTGCAACCACTGTTCATGTTACTTCAATATAACACTTTCTTACAATGTCCCTTTAGCAATGTATACACTTTTTAAAATGTCTTTATTGACAAGGGCTTTTTCATGTGAGCAGTCTCTCATTATTTGCTAACTTATTATCACCAAACTTGAAATATATTTTATCAACACCTTTACTAATTGCCATAATTTGGCTTGGCAGTGTGGTAGCTGGTTGTCTCACCCCCTATCAAGCAAAAGTAAAAAGATCTCTGGTGGCATTTGCCTCATGGTTCTCTGTCTCTCATCTGTTAAAGTGTCTTCTTCAGTAGAAGACTGACTTGCCAGCTAGTAGGATAATCAAAGTATAAATGAATATTTGATGCCAAGCATTAATTTGGGAGATCATTAGTAGAAACTGCAAATAGTAGTGAAACCAAGCAACTGGATGGCCTGGGAAATTACAAATTATATTAGACAGAAACAGAACAGTTAAGATACAATTCTTTCTACATATGGGATAACTTATCAAAGGTTACACTTGGAAAGTACATTTTCATCAAAAGCTTTGGACATATTCTTACCATATGTAACCACAATTTACCTATTACTAGGAGTAAACCAAACAGAAAAAAAATCAGTATTTTCTCTTTTTTATGTTTATCTATTTTACATGCTTTTCAGTACAGTGTGAAATTATCTCTATACTGATGGCTATCCACATTTTCTGTTTAAATATTTGACTAGTAACATCAATTTATTAGGAACATAATTTACTGCTTTACTGGGATAGATCCTAAAAATCTTCATCAAGGGTTGGTGCCCTCTGTTCTAATCATTGTATCCTCATCCATAAAGAGCTCAGAAAATGTTCATACATGATCTTCCCCAGCTTCTGAATAAGACCATTTATAAGTAATGGAAAGTGATGTTACCTAGCATCTCATCTCTAATTTAATTTTAATTAGAATAAGACCTCTGTAACAGACTCTAAACCACATTTCCATAATCCCATGTACTTAAGTTCAGGCCCAGCTTTGTTATATCAGATCTATTTAACTGTTCAAGAATTGCTGGGCAAGGGCTTTAATATCAGACCATGATTTGTGTGTTTCCTGTAATCATGGTGCATGGCCATAGGTAGAAGATAACCTATGGGCCTGATGCTTTGATACTCTTAGTCTGATGATAAATTGCTGCAGATTAAGTGACCATATAGGGCTACAGATTATTATATACACAAATAGACAGGAAGAAATGACAGTAGTCTAGTAGGAAAGCAGAACGAGAGGGTAAAAACAATATTAGCAGGAATGAGAATTTATCCTAAAACACTGAATGTTGAGTGCTGCTGCACCTCATTTATTGTTTTTTTATTGCACTTGGGTAAAGTAATAGCACTGAATAATATGTGGGTTAGCATGAGTCAGGATCATACAGTTAAGCAACAGGGAACTTGGAGATAGGCAGCGTAAGACCGAGGAGCAGGGTGTGAGCGAGTGCTAACAGTGCGCCCTGTCTTGGAACACAGAATAGCTTCATTTCTGTAGCAAAGTAGCTATGTTGCAATTAACTAGTACAAAGACATCAGCAAAGCCATCCTACTGATGATCCTGATGAATTACAGCAGGATTTACTAGATCAGACACAGCACAATTTGAACCTGGCTAAGGGATACACAGCAGGCCACTTACAGAAGTGCTGGGCCTCCTTAGGTACCCTCCTAGGAGAAAGCACAAGTTCAGCTGCAAAACAGATCAGAGTGGGTTTTGCACCCAGCCAATAAACCCACTGGAACCAAGCACATTGGGAACAGCACTGCAGGGACCCCTGATTCTGCCTCGCCAGAAGTAGTGAACCCTAATAAGCTGGGTCTTAGGCATACCTGTAGTGTAAGCATTACATCCAATGGTCCACGTAAGTTTTTGCATCCTCTGGGACATTATATGCTTTTATTACTTCAGCTAATGAAAGCTGACTACTAGCCATGCCTATTTGGAGGTAAAATATTATCCCAAAGCATGCAGAGTTAGGGTATGTCCTCTCTGCATCACTGACTAGTTATAATCTTCATAGTTCTAATCAATAAACTCATTTAATCTACGATGAAACTGATCTGTGTTAAATTGACCCTTTTATATTGAAATAGCATAGCAACTATAACAGAAAAGGTATTTGTTAATGAAGAGGCAGAAAGCAACAGGAAAGAGCTACTTGCTCCAACAGCTGTTGTTTGAGGGATTAAGAATTAAGATGGTTTTTGAAGAAAGGATCTTAAAAATATTGTCCATTCCCATAGATTCAGGTATATTAAGCTTTGGCAAGGCTACTAAATAAAAGAGCAAAAGTGGTGAGAATGCAAAGTGCTGGTATTCCCTATAGCACTTCATGAAGCAGAAGCACTGCGTATCGGGAGTGTGATCACCACATAAGCACCTGGTTATGCACAGTGCATTTCCCTTCTGTGAAATGTAACTGTGAGGACATTTCCCCACAGTGCAGAGCAACCTGCATGAACAGTGCACTTTCTAGAATTAACTGAAGAAGTAAAATTTATCTCAATTAACTACAGGAATAAAAATTACAGTGGTTGGAATACCAGCAAGACACTCTTTGTTTCTGTTTTGTCACTTTTCAGTCCCATCCTTTCTCTAGGCATATTCTAACAGCTGAAAACAAAGATAGCAGCTAGGTATCTAATCTCCCAGAAAAAAAAAACTCAAGCCCCCAAAGTAACCTCTTCCTCTACACACTGAATTTGCTCATTCTTCACCTCTTAAAAAAAAATGATTTCAAGGTGACAGGGCTCTGACAACACCTCCAGTCCTGGGGGTTTGGCTGCCCAGGCTCAGGGCAAATTTAGACACAGTGCTGCTGATGTCTGTGGAGAGAGCTCTTCCAGACAGGCTGTGGGGATGCCCCCAACGCACTGGCTGGCATGCCAGCCTGCCTTTGGCCCATCCCTGTCCCCATAGCCCTGCCCAGCCACCCTGGGGCTGTGGCTGACCCTGGTTACTGTCTCTGGACCTCTTCCCATCTTTAAATATGTGTTAATCTGGAAAGACTGCATCTGAACAAATGAACAGAAGCAGCACTTGTTCAAGTGGGAAAAAACAAACAAACAGACAAACAAAACAAAAACCAAACCAACCAACCAACCAACCAAACAAAAAAAAACCCCAGAGATTGAATATTAAAGGATTAAGGCAATGGTCTCAGGTGATGGCAAACAGTGGAGCCAGAGCTGTTGTCCCAGCACAAGGGCAGAGGAAGGGTGAAGACCCTAACCAATTCAGTGCTATGAGCTGGATGCCAGTCTGGGGCACCAGAACTGGCAGTCACATACTAAACTTACAAGTCTACATTAAAAATATATTTTAAAAGACAGCATTGAAAGTGGTTGAGTGGTTCACGTTTCAAACAAGTGACTAGATTTTCTTTCCATCAGGAAGACGAGATTTCATGTGTACTGACCATTGGATGAACAATTAAAATCTGCTTCACACATCTTAAAAGCGTAAGTGGAAAGAGCATTTCTAGTGTTTGAGCCAAAGTTCCTATCACACATTTTAACTTAACTATGATAATATCACAAAGATGGTATCTTCCTGTAGTTATGTGATTGTCTGGAGAATTGCTTGAAATAAAGCAAAATCTTGAATGATCACATTATTGTAAATAAATGGGTGCTGACTTAGTCACTTCCTAGAAATAACAATTTATACAGGCAATGCAGATGCACCAGCGGATAGTGAGTTCAGGCAGTATTGATTCCTGTTTGCTCCTAAGGAGAAATAGTGCTGGTCTTGATGGCTCTGTACACCCACTGTCCTCTTGTAGTTTAGGATCGCAGGTAGGGCTGAAATCAAGCCACAGGAAAGCCAGCCATGCAACTGATAAGGGGTATGAAAGAAGGGGCTCTGTCTTCCATAAGGCTGAGAAAAACCATAGCTGTAAACTATTTTCAGTATTTTGAAGTGAAATTACTTGTGTTCTCATTCACAGGTATTTTTGAACTGTTCTGAGCTATGGAGGCCATTATGATGCACTTTAATGTTCCCTGAAGCATGGCTTCGGTACAACTTCTGACAAGAAATGACTATTATCTAGGTATCCTCAGGAGGCGAATACCATGATGTCCATTCTGCAAGAGTTTCAGTTGATATTTAGCTCATCTAAGTCCATTATCTAAGTAGCTTCTGTTTCAGTAGGTGCATTCAATCTCTCTTAAGGAACGCATTTCTAGTTCAATCAATAGGATCGTTACATTTGCATCATTCTTCATTGTTATTATGGGTTCATGCTGCTTGTAGTTGATAAAAGGTGAAATAACTGGTAGCAGCCAAACCTAAGTAAATAAATGCAGAACAAATTTGAACTGACAGTCACATGTACCTTTAATTGACATGTATTGATTTACAATTGCTAGTAAGCCTTAAAGTGTTGTCCAAAGCTATAACCTGGCTGTGAAGAAAAGTGTTATCTTTACACGTTATGTAGTTTACTTGACGGGAGCTTTTTGTTCTCCAAAAGCAAACACAATCAACTTCAAACTTAACGGCTAGATAGTTAAAGAATACATTGTTTATTAAGCCTTAAAAGCTTGCAGGGGAAAAAAAAAAAAAAAGGAAAGAAAGATAAGAAAGATATGCTCTCCATGTAAGTTCAGTCTGAGGTATTACTAACTAGAATCCAATGAAATGCTGAATTGGAAGAAGATTCACTAATGTTCACCAGCACCACCGGTGGGACACTCCAACACGGCACCACCTGAGGATTCTCCATCTGTTGAAATTGCTGTGACCCCAGGCAGCAGAAATTCAGCACTAGTGCTCAGCCTGCACTTACACAGGGCAGGGGATGGAGTCAGTGATGCAAGGGGAAGGACCAGATTGTTATAAAAAGATAAGCCTATAGACTATTATTAAAAGTCTACGTACAAGCTTGAAAGACAAAAAATCTGACTCAGCCTTCTATCCTGCATGGATATCTCCAAGTTTAAAAAACAAATAAACTTCAGATTGTGATCTGAATCTCCCCCTACTCACTCAGCTTCTCTTCAGCTCTTTAAAGCAAAGGTAAACTTTGAATTTAAATAGTGTCTAGGATATTAGCCAGATCCAAAAGAAGATTTAGGCTTCATTATGCACTTTATGTCCAGAACCATGACAGCCGCCTTAGCAGGACCTGCAGCAGCTCTGAGGGATGCCTGGCGCTCATCAGATATCAGTCACTGTGATTCCACCTGAACTCCTAATTACCTTTCTCAGGAGTTAGGCATCCACCTTTCTTTGTAAGCCTTAATGAAATCTAGAAACTTAACAGAATAACTTAAACCTAACAACTGGAGTGCACAGCATATCTGTCACTCACCTACAGAGCTGAACCTTTCATAAAATACTGTTGTAGTTGCTTTATTTTTAAAACGTGGTTGTAAACCAGTATTCTTCCCACTGCTAGGTAAGAAGCTTCAGTGAGACTGATATCACTCCAACAGGATCACAAAACATCTCAGTTTCCTGATGTAGAGCCAAACAATACTTTGTATCTTCAGTAGGTCAGAAAGGGAAATAGCTGTTCTGCTGAGCTGAAGCAAGCATTTTCCTGACACTGTGGTGGTTTTGGTCCCTGCTCAAATATGCTTAACTGAAACAAACCATTTACTGCATCTTTACATCTCTTTCTGCTGAAACTTGCTCATTGATCTGTTTTGGGGAGCAATGGCATGTAGTCTTTCCTCTGATCCTTGACCCATGAAGCAAAAAATTGCCAAAAGTGGGGCTAAGTTTGGCTTTTTTCAAAGGCCTTCTGACTTTCTGACATGAAAAATCCTTTCAGTGGCTGGGAACATTTTTCACAAATACTGAGAAATTTCCTTATTCAAGGAGGCTGAAATAGCCTTTCCCATACACTCAGCTTTCACTCTCTAAACCGTAAGTGTGGCTACTGTCAAAACGTATTTAGTAGATCACATACTGATGTCTGAAACCCTATCTTTATCTTTTCTTCTAAGCCTCATAGTCCTCTGTACATTTTTAGTGGCCATCATCACGCATTACCTACAACCTTTGTTTCATCCTTTGTTTTATTGGAGTCAGGCAGCCCATTCTCATCCAAACTCATTTGATCACTACTAGAACAGTTAAAACCATAATCTATATACGCTCATACATAGTAGTGCCATTATATTTTTCCAAATCTGCAAAGTCACCTTCTGGATTTTTTTAAGATACACAAAACATCTTTCTTGTCATCAGAAAAACTGCTGATTTAAAGCAAATTGATTTTAAACATCGTATGTTTCAGGGTGTAGCAACTTCAGTTCTCCTCCCCATTTAAAAAAAGCCTGGTAAATTCTACCTTAATTTCAACTATCATTTGCAAAGCAAATATAGGAAACAAATGCTGTTGTTCTAGTTCAGTTGCAGCACTGAACAATCCAGCAGCCTGCTGGGAAGGACTTTGATTCTTTCCTTTTTTTCTTCCTCCTTCCTTTTCTCTTTCTTTCCTCTTTCCCCTTCCCCCTTTTCCCTTTTCCCCTTTCCCTTTTTCCTTGCCTTGCCTTGCCTTGCCTTGCCTTGCCTTGCCTTCCCTTCCCTTCCCTTCCCACAGCAATAGGGACACTGTGGATATGAAATACAGTAAGGTAATTCTTCTTTCTATATCCTTGAAAAGAATGGGAAAGAGATGTAAAATACCCAGCAGGTAGTTTAAAAGCTTAACTTTCTCTGAGTCAAAACTCAAGTAATTTCCTGCTTCATTTTAGTATTTTAGTATTTTTTTTTTCTGTATGACACTATGCACATGCTGATGATTTTCACATTTGATGTCAGAGAGTACAGTATGTTTGAGAGATTATAGCTATCTCACTCTGTCTGGCCCTGTGCTTCCTAAATCTTGAGCCATATATCAGCTTTCAGGTGTCAGCTATCGCAAATCAAGTGTCAAAAGTGTACATTCAGGAATAAAAATGAAGATAGAAAAGCAACTTTTCAGCCTGATCATATTGATGGCAAAAGCTATGTCATTCCCAGAGATCCACGAGGTGGACTTGAGATAAGATATTAAATCAATGTGCTACTGTAATATATGAATAGTGCTCCTACAAACACACCTACATGTCAAGATAGACATTTCTGACTTCTCTGCTGCACTTGCACATAAGCTTCACTTATTCTCTAGAAAGTTTTCAAATCCTGGGACATATGTATTTTTACAGAACATGAAATCAAGTGAAATGAAATCAAATCAGCAGTCTGGGAAAATGTAACCCATTCTTCTCAATATGTTTAATTCAAATTGAGAGGTAAAATATTCTAGTCTTTCACACCCAAACACAGAAATGTCCAAACACTCTACTTGACACATGAACGTTCTCAGAAACACAGATTTCAATGACTGTGGTCCATCAGTGAAATGTTCACACTTTCAAAACTGTGAACTCCTCAATTAAAATACACTGTCCTTCGAGCATTTTTTTATCACTATTCAAGCAAACTAAGCAGTAACTTTATATGGTTTTAAACATGTTCATCTGTAATTTTTTTTCTCAAGGTCTAACTTAGAGTAATTGATGTCACTTCCTACAATGTTTGCCTTATGCATGAGCAAAAATGTGGTTGTACGTTTTCCTTTGAATGTTCATAGGCCATCTGTATTACAAGTCTGTTTTTCACTTCAAACAAATTGCTTATCAATTTACTTACTTCTAATCTCATAATTAGTCAAAGGGGAATTTTAACCTCTGCTAAACACTCCTTCAGACATTATATAAATGTTATACAGAAGTTTTTCCATTCACAACTGGCTTCGAATTATTTCTGGTTCTTTCAGATTTTCTCAGTTTCCATGGCACTATTTAGAATACGCATACACCTTGGAAACTGAGTATTAAAAGAATATAGGAGTGCATGTGACACAATAAACAGCTAGAAAGAGAAGTGCACAGTTAGAGTTACTTATTACTAATGATAGTTTTGAAATTAATTTCTTTGTCCAAGAAACAGATCCTTTAACTGGAAGCATCTAATCCTGGATTCCTTACTGAGACAACAGGTAAGGTCAACCAAAGGTCTGTGAGGCTAACATCTGCAGATGCAAGACAAAAAGGGAATTCTATAAAGTAATCTGTTTAGCAATAAATGCATATTATTTCTGGTATCCACCACTCAAAGAAGGGACAGAAAATCTAGAGCTTCATTTTGAAATCTAAAGCTGTAGCAGCAGAAAAGTAATCTATTATGAATGAATAACAGTTTCTCTCAGGAATCAGAGATCAGTGAAGTCTATGTATCTTTTGAAATAAGCATGGTTCATTGTGGGGGGAAAAAGTTAGTTAAATCTTCAGGCAACTAAGGCTGTATTCTTCAAATCTCTACAGTGCCACCCAACAACAGAAGTTCTCTCCTGTATTATAGAAGAAAGAATAAAAGGATAATTTCATAAGATATGATCCTGCTTAAAGATGGCATTTCTCTTTGCTGCAGTAGAATTCTCTGCTTCCTTTAAAAATAATAAAAGCACATTCTGTATTACAGGAATGAATAAAATCTTCCTTGTGTACGGACTAGAAACACTGTTGTTTAGGAACATACTCTTTGTAAAAAGTCCATTCAGGCCAAACTACTTTTGCAATAGGAGACTAGACAGTAACAGGGTGATTAAATTTTCAATAAATAGTTTTGACACATTTCTCATGACAATAATGAAAAACATGTTATAGCATCCCATTTCAAAGAAGTGCAAAAGTAGACAAAAAATCAGACATAACAAATTGTACTCATTAAGATAATTGCAATGCAATTATACAATAATATTTTCCATGACAAATTATTTTTCTGATGATCATTAAGTTAAAATTTTAATTTCTAATTCTATCTCACCTATAAGTATCCACTAGAATTCTGGGTAATATACTACAGCAGAAACATATACATTGCCTCTGGAAGCACTTTTGTACAGCAAATATCCCAATTAAAAATTATTTTATTCTTCTGAAGAAACAAAATGCATTTGCAGGTATTATCATAGTGTCAATAGTTCCTTAAAACAGATTTATTTATCTTACTTTCCTTCACAAACTATGATGCTGGTTTTTATAATTATTTTTTAAATATAAAACCTATATATAATGGACATAGAAAATCACATCTTCTGGTATCTTCACCTGGCAGACTTTCAGAAGAGGCTGAGGGTAGTTTGACATGACTAGAAAGATGAGATCATTACTCTGTAAATGTTTTGAATAGTACTTCCAAAATACATATATATTTGCAAGTAGGATATCTGGCAAGCTAACACACATAAAGTTATTTTAAATGTCGGTCAAACCATCTAGCATTTTGCTGCAGTAGGTAGATTAACCAAGATGTCTTGACAAATGCTACTGATGAATATGATATTTACTGTTGCAATACATACAATAAAAACACATTTAAGCTAAAAAGCCAGGAAAAAGCTGGCTTCGGGCTGTATGTGAAATAATTTGCTCAATGTTACCTGCTCACATTGTTGCTACTGATGCTGAATCTTCTGTTATCTCTTCCTTTTCTGTTATGGGTACCATTTCTCATATTTTAATAATGGCTCAAAAAGGACTTTATGCATCTGTTAGACTGGTGCCATAAATCAATTCCTATGAAGAAATGATGGAATAAACTCTGCAGAAGGTTGCACAGATTGACTCCTGAGCCTTAAACAAGGTGGGAGAGTCCTAAAGAAAAAATAGAGGACTCAAGACCAGATTTCTCCCAAGATGTTTCAGAAAAAGAATATGTGAACTTTTTAAGGTGCAAGTGGATTTTCCTGCTGCTGATCAAGTTACCAAAAAAAAAAAAAAAAAAGCAAGAAATATTTATTTATTGCATTGTGACATCTAAATTCTGTTGTGTTAGCGAAGTCAGAGGGAGACTGAGTCATCATCACTCACACAACTTTCCAAATGCAGGAAACTAGGTCTTCTCAAGGGTTTATGTAACTTATATGTATGTCATTTCTTTTCCCAAATGTACATAAAAAAATGTATTCTTTTTAAAGTTAAATAAGTTTCAAAGCTCAAAGGCCAAATGTTTCAGTGGTTGCTCAAGTCTGCCCCTGGGAAGCTACACAAGTTAAAAAGCCTCTCAATAATAGGTTTAAATCTGCATATAGTCCATTTGATTGCAGCTAGTCAAGCCATACATTAGAAATAATAAAGCTAGAATCTCCTTGCATGTATTTTCCTCCATCAAAAATGGCAGTCTTGGTAATATATAAATAAGACGAGTCTAAGAGCAGTGGGGCTGCTCAATAAGTATTATTCTATGTCCATATGCACGGCAGAAGCCAGCCACAGCTGCCACCCACTGCCACTTCTCTAAGGTAGAGACAATGGTTCTGCATGTAATTTGTAAAAACCTTGTTCTGAAAGAAGTTATTCAAAAGCATTAAAGTATAATCACTAGGTCATTTGCCCAATCGATTAGAAGATTTATTTTTCTTTGTTTAGATCTGTGGATTGTTGTCAGTTTTGCTTTTTTCTCATCAATATTCAGCTATATGTTTTTTCAAAACAAAGGTGAGAATATGTAAATGGGAGAAATATGGGCTATTTTCCCTAGAAAGTATTGGAAGCATGTATTGCAGGGAGCAAGCTGAAGTCTTTATACAGCATCAGAATTGTGGAGGAATGGGAAAAAAATATGTTCTTACAGAATATAATAACCTCCTTCATCTGTCAACTAATGCAAAATTTAAGCTTTGTACACATGTAATGACCAAAGAGAAACTACAAAGTATATGCTGCACAAGACCATGATGTGTTGCAAGAATGACAGTTATCAATAGCCCTGCAATATATCAGAAATATGTCAGTTATAAAAGACTATTTATGTTTTATTCATGCAAAATAACTCAGTGCACAGGCCCTACCATCAGAAAAAAACATAGCAATGAAAGTATCCATGGCAAACTATATTGAAGTATGAAATGTGTATAAAATATTTACCATAGAATACCATTAAGATCATCAATCCTGAAGTACAGAGAATACTTGACAGGGAAACAAAAAAATTTTTCAAAACTTGACTTTCAAAACAAAATCCAAACAGACCAAATTAATTGTCCTGGTTTTGCTTAAAACAAGACCATTTCTCTTTTAGTGAATTTTCCTTTGAGCTAAGTTCTTCTAAGTAACTGTACTTTTCTGAATTTGGCTGCATATTCTTCAGACACTCTCAGACACTAACAGCTCCAGAGCTGATAATGGTAGCAATGATATGCAGAAGCCCAGGTTTAAACTTATTCCTGCAGCAGCCAAGGCTGCAGATAAATTTTGCATGTCCCATAAGTGAGAGGGGCATATTTGCAAGGAGGGAACAGGTGACCAAAACTGACCGACTAAGTATGCCATCCCATACAGCGTATAAAAGTGGGAGATCACGAGGGTCTCGCTCTCTTCAACCATGGCCAGCATCTGAGGAGGACCCTGCCTGTTGAGCCTGTGATCCGAGGCCTGGTTCCAGATCCTGCATCCCTGAATCCAGTTCCAGTTTACTGAGGAATCCAGCCCAGGACTTTGGGTACCTGCCCTGCAGTCACCGGAGCAACACCAGCCCTGTCTAAGAGTAGTTAAGGGAGAAAGTATCGTCCCTCCCATCAGCAACAGATAGGAAGCCACACTCACCCATATTACTTCTTTATATTCTAGATCAGATGGGGGCATTGTTTTTGCTGAGGGGGAGTTTCTGGACTTGGAGATAGCTTGGAAATAAAATGGGTTCTGTACCCAGCTCAGTGTTCATATAGCATGCCATCCATTTTTACCCTGGTAGGCTATACGAAACAAGGTTTATGCAGTCACTCTGTCTGTGTGTCTGTGTCCCAAGTTCCAATAACTCCGAAGGTGTTCACCTGTTTCAGCTGAGTTTGAGAGATAATACATTTTACACAAATTTCATAAAAATAGATAGGCAGAAGAGACACAAGGGATTGAACATTTAGGAGTTAACACCTAATAACTTTCCATGCAATCAGCAAATTTCTACAAATTCCGACTTCTGAATGTGGCAGCCTGCGTGTTGCTGCCAGAATGCTCTGCAGGAGAAGATCCTAGGTATATGTGCTCATAAAAGAAAATATTATTATAATCCACGTAAATACTCAAGCCAACCAACAGGCAAATCCATAGGAAACCAGTTTTCATTAGTTTCAGCGCACACATCTTATAGTTCTGAAGGATGCAATAAATGTCTGAAGTTTCTTCAGATAACCAATGCTGGTGGATTCTTTGTTGGTACTTCTAGGGGGTCTATGTCTACTGCAGGTGCTCACAGGACTTGGGAGCCTGCACATTGGCATAACTGGCTGCTATAGATTGCTAATTCCAGCCCTTCCACGGACATGACTCACTTATCATGTCCCAGCCACAAAACAACTTGAAAGCAGATTAATCACTTGGATTTCTTTACTGATGTACTATCAAAAGTACAAACTTCACCCATTTAGTGATCTGTGAGAACTAAGAACTTGTATTACTTGCAGTTGTCCCATAGTTCAGTCCAAAGGTGATGATCTCAACTTCTCTGTTCATGATGAGTGTTTCCATTTCATACCCATCCTGCTAGCACTAGCACTGCATCCCACCTATTTACCATGCATTTATGAACTGAGTAATTTCTGCATCTTAGCTTAAGCTTGCAATCCCCATCCACTCATGATTCACATCATCTGTTCAGTTTACTAAGTGGAAATATTGGATGTTGCGCAGCCTGCACTTCCTTAGTGAAAAATACCCTTTCTGTAATCACCCTGTCTTGATTGGCCCAAGATCAGTGGCCCATTTCAGTAACATTTTTAAGCATCTCATCACATATTTGAGCACTTCTAATGTGCTTCTAACGTACATGTTTTTTACCGGTATATTATATATTTTTCATGTTTTTGAAGCCTGCATAGAGGGTGTGGCACTTCATGGCACTTTCATATTATTTTTTTTATTCTCAGTTGTCCTTGTATTTCTTTAATCTATAACAAATACAGTATATTTAATATACATATTGATATGATATATTAATATATTGTACATTATATGGTTGAACTTGCAGCAAATGGGTGAGCCAGATCCTTCCAGTATTTCCATTTCTCTTCCTAAAATTATACCTTTAACATGTACTTCATAACTGAAAACACCACAAAGCAAAGAGATATCCAGAGATATGTTCCCTTCCATCATGACAGCTTTAAAGAAAAGAAAGGGGGGGGGGGGAGGCGCGGGGGGGGGAAAGCACTCTGGAAATATCAAAGCTACAGAGGAAAGGCTATGGTGAGTAGTGACAAGTATTTAATAGGAAACATGTCTACTAATTACAGCAAGAGAGAACTAATGGAAAGCCCATGCTAATTTCAACTGTTGAATCTATCATGGCAAGGGAAACAATGTCTCAGGTAGCCTTGCAACATCCTGACCTGCATGAGGCCTTACAGATTACTTGAAGGGCTTTAAGTGTTGAATAAAATCTGCTGCAGTCTAAGGTGAGAAGTTGTTACTTGATCAAAATCTCCATATGAATCGAACTTGCTAGGAATATTTCCCTTAAATAAATTAATATTGAGAGAATTTGTCAGACTGTGTAACTTCGAGTTGCCAGAACCCAGCATGACCTCCTAAAGACATCCCAAACACCTTTTTGTTAGACCTTCTCTGGCACATCCTGTGCTGTATGATGATTTAGGTCAATGTGCCTGCCTGCCACTATTCTTTCAAACAATCTAAAAGGCAAAGACTTTGTGTTCTCACATTCTGTTTGCACAGCTGGAAGCTACAAGTTTTCACACTCTGTTTTGTGCTCCTTGGATCAATACAAAGTTGAGCCAGAGCCAAATGCCCATAGCCACTGAAACCAACAGCCAGGCCTGAGCCTATCAAATTCACATCACTTGGCATTTGCTGGTTCCCTGAAGCAAGATCCAAGATCCATATAGGTCATGAACATGTCAGGGCTCTGTTCAAGGTTTCTTACACATCATTTTATAGTTAGGAACCCAGAAAGTGCTGTGGTCAATCTTGCTGCAGAGGGTTATTTGTATGGATACATCAGGAACCTCGAATGGTGATGGGCCAAAGACTCAGACAGAGGTCTACCTGAGGGACAAAGGACAACCCAAGTCTCACTGATATTGTCAGGAGTTTGACCATGTCTGGTTAGAAAAGTAGAATCAAGCCACCAGTAAGCAGCATGCCGGCCTCTCCTTTACTTGACTGGATAATGAAGGCTAGGGCCTATTGCTAGCCGAGACCTCTTAAACTCACAGAAAACACCAGGACATTCCAAGAATAAAGGGAATAAATGGGCTGGTATTGGCCCAGGCCAAGATACATTCAGACGTTTTTTTTTGTGAGTGCATGTTTGCGTGGGGGAACATTATCTTCTTGCTCATCATTTCCTGGAGATGCAGCCAGGTGCTGGGCACACTGCTGGCAGGGCTGTACCACAGGTGGCCTCACACCTGCACCAGCTGTGGGTGGCTGCTGGAGGCAGCCTGTCTCCGGAGCCTCTGGAGCATCCTGGTGCCTTGACCCACTCCACTGTCCTAAGGACCTTGCTTCCTCATCCTGTCCCTGAACTCTGCCCCTATGCTTGCCCTTGCACTTTGTTACAGGTGCAAATCACAGCGTTTCTCCCAGTCTGATTCATTCCTGAAGCCAGAATGAGGCTCCAAACTGGGCAGAGCTCCTCCTTGGTCTGCCAGCCTCCTTCATCTCACGCTGTGTCCCCCCTGTGCAGCTCTTGTCCCTCCGGTGCCTCCATATCCCCACAGTGGAGCGTTCTCCCACGTTGCCATAGGCACTGGGCAGTGGTTTTTACGGACCAAAGGCAGGCACATGAAGAGCAACAACCACAAGTAATTTGCTTCCAGTGTGCCTCATTTTGCCTTGGCAAATCACTCAGAGAACATGTCACTGCTCATGGCCTGAATAAACATCAGCTGCACAAGCAACTTGTATAATGCGGTATTTTTAAAACTGAATTGCAGTGGTAGTATCTAGTTTTCTATGACCTTTTTTCTGCTGATGCCACAGCTTTCCTTGCTCGAGCACCTCGTTTCCCCTGGAGCACAGCATGGCGAGCTGCTTCCACCAGAGCCATCAAACAGGGAAGTGAAAATGACGGCGGTGGCTTGAAGGCACCACGAAGCCAATTGCAGTAAGAAAAGAAACCGCTCTCTCCTCGTGGTTAACACAACCCAGTGCTGATGTGCAGGACGGCGAGCACACAGCCGCAGGCACAGCAGCAGAAAACAGCCGACAGAGAAGCCCAGCGGGGATGCCCGGGCTCCCCGTCACCAGCTGCGCACAGGGGCCGCACCGCCCCCTGATTTCCTTTTCTCCTGCTTTTGCTTCACCCCCCGGGCCCGGGAGCACCATTCACTCCTCAGCCCGGGCACCGCCTCACGCCGAGCCGGCGGTTTCTGTGCGATTCCCGGGCCCGATTCCCCCCTCCCGGAGATGAGACACGGTCCGCCCCAGCACGGCCGGGCAGCAGCAGCCACGGCCAGCGCAGCGCAGCGCCCAGCGGCGAGACCGGCGGCTCGGAACCCCCACGCCCCCTGGGTGTGCCAGGCCCAGCACCGCCCGCAGCTGAGAGCGGCGGGACAGGACCGAGGCGGCACCGCCCCCCCGCGCCTGCGCACGGCCCGGGCCTGGGGTTTAGCGCCGGGGCATCTGCGCTGCACCTGGAACCCGCGGTTCTGCCGACCCCTGTGCCCGGCGCAGCCCGCCCTGCCCTGCCCGCGCCGCAGGTGGGGAGAGCCGCTGCTGCGGTGGGGGGGAGGCGGCGGGCCTGGGGCGGGAGCCGGGCTGAGCGCGGCCTGTGGCTGCGAGGCCCTGCCGGAGCTGGGCGGCCGGACGGGGGCTGTTGCTGCGGTTCGTGGGTTTCGGCGAGGCCTGGGCAGGCCCGCGGCGGGGTTTTGCTGATCCCCGGGCGGCCGGGGCTGCTGCCCGCCCCACTTGGCGCCGAGACCTCCGGCCGGGCGGCTGCGGGGCCGGCCCGGGTCAGCCCGGTAGCGGCCGAGATCTCCGGGCCTTGGTCTGCGTCTGCCGGCTGGAAACTTCGCCATGTTTGCGAGAGCAGCTGCTGCTCTGGCCTGACGGGCCTTGAATCTCAGGGCGGTTCTTGACTTCTATGGTTTTGGCAGCGTCAGCCTTACCGAGCGGGCTGTGTCTGAGAGGTGGGTCTGTAAAGCGGCTGTGAAAGGTGGCACTGGAGGTGCCCACCTGTGCTGAGCAAGTTTGTGGCTGCCAAGTCATTGCCTGACCCTGCTGCGTTCTCTGTTTTGGAGGCACTTGTGATGCCTGTGATTCAGACACAGCTGACAGGCCAGGAGATGGTTGTATTTCAAAATCTTTTCCTGTTTTGAAGAAGAAGTAGGTTTGTAACTTCAAGTTCATATATTTGCATATAAGGGGTAAGAATGCCACTCTAACTCTTTGAAGAAGTATAGCAATCTAGCTTAACTCTTTGAAGTTTCACTGGGTTTCTAAACAAGAAGTATTTTTCCCAAGTCTCCTGTGTAACTCAAGATGTGGTGGTTCTGTGTGCGTGGGACGTTGTTTGGGTTTTGTCTGTGTACTGTCCTGCTGCAGAGCCAGAGCACTCTGAAGGACGCAGTCTTAAATTCAATTCCCATATCACAACATACTTTTTAATTTACTAAATTCTTTCTTACAGACAGTGAGTTCAAGGAAACCCAGACAAGTCCAAGGAGACTGGAGTGTGTCCATCAGTTACCAGGGAGAGACTGGGTCAAAGCACAGCTGTTAAGGAAGTAGGGTTTGTGACTCTGGTGACAGTGTAGAGGCTGTCACATATAAAGATGGTCTATTTTTAGCTCTACTATTGTTCAGCATATAAGCTCTGGATAAAAATACAAAGCATTCTTGAGTTTTGGTCAGCTGTAATAAGGGTCCATGTTTGTTTTGGGGGGCAAAGGGCAGAGCGTGCTGAAGGAACATTTTTCACTTGAACATTGTCTGTTTTCTCATTTGTGAACCGAGACGTGCCTGTGGCAGCAGAAAAACACTATTAAATTCTTATTATTGAAGCACAAGTACAGTTGGCATTGGAGGATACATGTGCATTAGTATTTTAATTCAAATTAAGGGTGTGTTCCTGAAGTGAATTCCCAGTCATCCTCACTTGTTGCACTCTGGTTCATGGCACAATGTGACCTGGGAGTGCGTGAACTCCCTTCCTTTTGGAAGAAGCTACAAACAGAAAGCGCACTTCAGTTGTCAGTGAGTGTTCAGTCTAGACTGGAACTAGTATGAAATAAACCTGCAAAACCATGTGTATTGTGGATATTGGATCCCTAATAAGTGTTTATTTTTGTGGAGTTGCTGCTTGTTCTGTGTGTTTAGTAGTTAATGTAGACATAGCCTGAGCCTACCATGAGTAGAACAGGTAAATTGAATAGTTTTAACACAACAGCACCAGGGATTGATCCTGAAGCGTTCAGACCTGTAACTGTGGCAGCTATTGCCTAAGCTGCAAGACTCAGGTTTCATAGCCTGAAGTCTGTAGGTCAGCTACAAGGAGAACATCAAGGAAAAACTGCATGTGGAATAATTGTCAACAACTTTTTCAGGGAACGTTTTTCAATAACTCAATACTTTATATTTTATTTAAATAATTCCCATTATTGAACAGCTCTCCAAATGTAAAATGTTTAAAAAGTGCTGTATCAACATAAGGATAAATAGTTTTCCTTCTTGTAAGGGTTCCATGGCTTAAATGAATAAAATATTACTAGATATTTACTGAAACAGGAACTGGGACTTCTTGGTGGTTGTCGAATTACTTAGGAAGATTTCCACTTGTATGGCTTTAAATTTCGAGTGTTGTATGTTTCAAAGTATTTTCAGTGGTATGGCTGAAAAACTATAGTAATGAGAAAATGTTTACATTTCCATAGGTAGCAAAAATTGCTATTGTGATTAATACTTTTTTTTTTTTAACAAGTCTTTATAAGTGCTATATATTGAGAGCATTAAAGTAGCTCCCATTGTTTTCCTTTACTGTCGTGTGAATTGACGCTCTTGAGGGTTGAAGGGAATTATCAGTTTAAACACCTGGAGATCTATGTTTTGGAACTTGGAAGCTAGTAGCTGATTCCATGTTCTCAGTAAAACAAAACAAGTCCAACCTTGAGAGCTTATTAGAATTTGACTTGTAGTGTGTGTGTGTGTGTAATCAACTGAAATTTGTGAACTTGGTTTTTAGAGCAAGAAAGTCTTGAATTTTTTCTTTTTCTAAATAGAGATTGATGTGTTGTGTGAACGTCTCTGTGATAACAACCCTTTGAAAAGCACTGTGAGACTGTTGCAGCCTTTTGCCAGCTATTGTACTATGCTAGCATAAAAGCCTCTCTTTGGTCCCCCTACATGTTGAGCATATTAGATGGTCTGCACAAATGTTCCATTTAGTTCAGGTTGTTACAATTTGGGATTGACTCCAGTTTGACCAGGCCTTAATGCTTTGAAGGTCATAAGGGATCAGAAGGCAACAGGAATCTTATTGGAGTAATGACCGTAGACAAGTAGTTACCTGATACGGAATAAAATGCAGGCCTGGTTTGAATCATTCTTCCTGAAAACTTTCTTCTAACTTTTATTTTAGACATGGGAAAATCACTTTCTCACCTGCCTATGCACACATGCAAGGAAGATGGCTATGATGGAGGCACGGTGTCTGATAATATGAGGAATGGGTTAGTTCACTCAGAATTGCACAATGAAGATGGCAGATGTGGAGATGTATCGCAGTTTCCCTATGTGGAATTTACAGGCAGAGACAGCGTCACTTGCCCAACTTGCCAGGGAACAGGAAGAATTCCACGAGGTAAATTTTCTATATTTCCTTTTTAATCTATAAATTTACTTCAGAAACTTGTGCAGTTATAACTATAATAATCTGTAACAAGTAACTTCCCAAGTCAGGATGATTTTTTTTCATCTTTTTGACGTCTTAGTACTAAACATTACACTGGATGAATGACACATAAATTGAGCCAGCTTTGGCTGTTACCTGTTAGGTGTTCTCTTATCTGTTCAATTCTAGTGTTCCTTGGTTCTCAGCTTTATATTTGCACATATACCTAGTTGTTGCAAGTTCTAAACCTTTAGTTTTGTGACTTTTTATTGCATCTTTTTTTTAACCACATATTTTAAACCTGTGTATGTCCAAGTGGTGTAGCAGGTTGCCAACCATTTCCCCTTGGACTATGGGGGCCTCATTCTTCATTCTGCTCCCCTTCCCTGTCTTCCAGCTCAGGGTGCTGAGTACCCAGAGAAAAACTGGTCTTACTATTAAAGACTGAAGCAAAGAGGCATTAAGTACCTTAGCCTTTTCCCCATCCTTTGTCACTAAGTTTCCCCTTGAGTCCAGTAAAGGATGGAGATTCTCCCTAGCCCTCCTTTTGTTGTAAATGTATTTATAGAAACATTTTGTTCAGTATCTTTCATGGCAGTAGCCAGTTTAAGTTCTAGTTGGGCTTTGGCCCTTCTGATTTTCTCCCTGCATAACCTCATGACATCCTCATAGTCCTCCTGAGTTGCCTGCCCATTCTTCCGAAGGTCATAAATTCTCCTTTTATTCCTGAGCACCAGCTGAAGGTCTCTGTTCAGCCAGGCTGGTGGTCTGTTCCACTGGCTTGTCTTTTGGCACATGGGAACAGACTGTTCCTGCACCTCTAAGATTTCCTTCTTGAAGAGAGACCAGCCTTCATGGACTCCTTTGCCTTTCAGGACTGCCTCCCAAGTGACTCTGCCAGCCAACCTCCTAAACAGGTCAATGTCTGCCCTCCAGAAGTCCAAGGTGGCAGTTCTGCTGACCATCCTCTTGACTTCCCTGAGAATCAAAAATTCTGTTGTTTCACGATCGCTGTGCCCAGGACGACCTCTAACCATCACTTTTTCCCACAAGTCCTTTTCTGTTCACAAACAGGTCCAGTGAGGCGCCTGCCCTAGTTGTCTCCCTCACTGTGTCGGGAAGTTGTCTTCCATGCACTCCAGGAACCTCCTGGACTGTTTCCCCTCTGCTGGTTTTGTTTGCTTGATGCTCTCATCCTTTGCTTTCCCTTTTCTTTTAATAAAACATTTTGCTTTATTACAGTTCTATATGGTAAGCCATCTGTTTAGAAACAGACCTTTGAAAGGAGAATGCAGGATGTCTGAAACTGGGCAAGGAGAGAGTGGCAAATGCAGTGTGCCAAAGCACAGCCTTCTGCTTCAGCTGTAAGATCTTCCCTTTACTGAGGGGAGGAACTGATGAGAAAGTTTAATGTTTGAGACTGTGTTGCTTTTGCCAGAACTCTTGTCCAACATAGTCAGATTATGGGGTATAAAAGCCGTCAGAACTGATTTTGACCAGCAGCTTGGGAAAACTGGCTGATGTCTGACATATTGCCCTTGTACATGTGCTTCACTCAAATTTGGTTCTGGTATAGTTCACAAATACTTCTGTCTCACCTGAGAATAAGTGGCAGGGGCTCAGAATATTTAAACGATTGAAAATAAGGGATTTGTATGTTAGCTGTTAAACTTTATACTACGATGTATTCTTTGAGTACCTCTGAAGTCAGCAAATTTGAAGTGTGGAAAAGCTATCTTAACCAAAAGACTACAGAGAAGACGGTTTGCTTGGTAACTTGAAAGATTTGATAATATTGATGCCAAACTTATAGTGCTAGTTAAAATGCAGTAGTAGCAGGATTCTTGTGTTCAAAAGCTTATTTTTTGGAGGATTCTTGGATGTGATAAATTAACTCACATTTGTCTAAGTATTAAACATTTTGCAGTAACTATTAAAAATGCATGTTGTCCATAAGTTCTCATGAAATAATATTATTAAAGCTAGAACTTCAGATGAGTTATTAGAAGAAATAACACTGTCTTTTTAATTATTCCTCAGTACTTAAAAAAAATAATGTTTAGGTTTTATTGAGGGGAGAGGAGGAAAATTAAGTGTTCACAGAATGACTGCATGACTAGGAGGGATGACTGTCATGTGATATAATGGTTGATTAGCTAAGTGATAATGCTGGTCGTGTTGCAATTGACTTAAAAAATGCAAATCTGACTGGGTCTTGAGACCTCTCTCTTCTCATATAGATAAATCTCAATTCCATTTTCTTGTAGAGCAAATTGCAAAAGCTATAGAAACAGATGTAGTCTATGTATTTAAAACATCTGTGGTTGTGGTTTTTTATTTCTACTGTTAAGATATCCCCTCTTAAAAATGCTGTCTAGTGAAGTAACTTGTTGCTTGGAGAATTTCCAGTAGATACTTCTTTGACTTGCAGAGTGCTGCTGCTCAGTCCTGTAAGGAATGGTTGTATCATATATGCTAGTGACTTCTGAAATACAATGTATGTATAACTTGTGTTGCCAAGCTGGCCAAACTGATATAGGTGTTTGTTTTTAAACAAATCCGTCTTCTGCTTTTCAGAAGAGTACATGTAGAATGCCTTCTGGATTGGTTCTTACTGCCTGAGCTTCTAAATGTTTTTTTTTCCTGTGATTTCATATGGTCTGACAGAGAGAGCTGAAAGCTGTTATGTACCTCCATTTCTTCTGAGAAAATTGTGCCAGAGGCATGCTGCCTCGTGAGGATGTATGCAGTGCAGAGGCAGAACTTGTTACTGTTTTGGTCTTTGTGGGCTTGGTGGTTTTTCCTTTCCACATTGTGTAAGCCATGACCTATTTCAGAAGGTGACCTAAGCTACAGAAATATTCTACTTGGGCCCTTATCTGGAATGTAAATGTTTATCTTTAGTATTTATTCTTTGGTGCCATTAAGTTATAACAGGTGTTCTTTATTTGAAGCAACTGAAAGAATACTTATTCTTTGTTTAAATTCTGAAATGGTGTTTTTATTTCCAGGTCAGGAAAATCAGCTGGTAGCATTAATTCCATACAGTGATCAGAGACTAAGGCCAAGAAGAACGTAAGTTAATAGTTGTGGTACATGAATCTACAGTTAGTTTCTCTCTTCTAGTTAAAATTCAGCAGTTTAAAGGAGATGGTGTTAAGAATAATCAAGCAAAAGTCACTGGAATGTTTTCTTGCATTCAGTATTGAAAGAATCCTCCTTGTAATATCAACCTTAATCTCTAACTCTTGGAGAGTTATTGAGTAACAGGTATGCCTACTCCCATCACAGTATGTCTTACAAAGCCAAGTAATACTGTATCATTTTGATTGATCTAAGCAAATGTATCTCCAGTGTTAAAGTCTGGGTAAAGTGATAACTGCTTTAGACCACTCCTACAAAATAAGTCACCTGGAAATTAATTTGTAAAGCTCTGAGCAGCTAGCAAAATCAGTGAATTCATCATTCTGATATAACATATGTAACTTTCTTTTCTACGACCTACTTAAAGGTTTAACTACAGAGCTTAGGGCTTTTTGTTCTGACTGTTTTTGTGTGGAGAGTGTGTGTTTGTTGTTGTTGGTTGTTTTGTTTCCTTAATTTTTGGATGTTTCTGTAGTAAACGGAAATGCGTGTCAGGAAAGAAAATACAGTAACTTCACATAATGCTCTTCTCAATCATATGTCTGATGTAGTAATAGTACAAATTTGAAACATGTTACTTTAGTATTCTAATTTTGAGAAAATTGAAGCTTCAGTTGAGCCTTTTATTTGTGTATTTTTTTATCAGCTTAGGTTAATTGTGAATTTCCTGTTCCTTAGCAGGAGCCTAACACTTTCCTTAAAAGTCTCTTCTGACAAATAATTCTGTGTGAGGCATGTAAGAGCTTTATTCTTCTTTCTGGGTGTATTGTGCAAGAGTCCTGCAGAATGACACAAGTTCTGCTATAAATAAATTTTAAGAGGAAGTGCTTATGTTTCAAAGTACATAAATATTTACCTCTTCTGTTTTCCTCTGTAAGTTAAAAATGTTGGGATAACAGCATGTTTTGACAATTGATTTCTGCTGTATATACGAGAGTAACATTTCTGTTTGAGACATAGATTTGAAGGACAACATAGTGTTGTTTTTTTTCCCCTCAGTTGGAAACTAATGGAAGCTAGAAATAGGCTGAACTAGTTGTATTGACTAGTCAAGCTCCTTATCACTTAAAGGAAAATAACATGCCACTATTGTTTAACATGCTTTTGACTCTGAAATGTGTTCTTTTATTCCCCAGAAAGCTCTACGTGACTGCTTCTGTAGTTGTATGTTTACTGCTTTCTGGGCTGGCCGTATTCTTCTTGTTTCCTCGCTCAATCGATGTTGAATACATTGGTGTGAAGTCAGTATATGTCAACTACGAACAGAGTAGACGTATAATATATCTAAATATTACGGTAAGTCTAGCTATCTGCTTGGACATCTGTAATGGATAAATGCAACAAGAGGTACTACTGTGACAGTTTAGTGCCTTAAATACAAGCAGATATAATGACCAGTTTGAAAAATGTAACTGGCCCTGCTGTGGCTGGTTCCAGTATGTAAAGCTAATAGAGGTGTAGTTGCAAGCTACTGTTGGGTCTGTTCTTCTCATGGAAACAGTGACTTTGGAGTTCTCTGCATTATTTTTGGAATGTGGGTGACATGTAGAGTGTGTATGTAGGAACACTATCAAATACAGTCCTGGTATTATGCATCTTAGCAAAACTGGTTTTGAGGAAAAATGATTTCTTATCCCCTTTAAAACTTCACATGCTTCTTGACTTTTTGGTAATGCTGTCAATATAGGATTACCTAAAGACTTCTGCTAGAGTTCCTCATTTTAAATAGAGCAAAGCAGCTATGGGATAAGAAGGTCCTGTGATAGCTAAATGACAGCCATCCTGGCTTGTAACAGAAATCGCGTGGCCGGCAGGATGGGGGAAGTGATTGTCCCCCTGTATTTGGCACTGGTGAGGCTGCATCTCAAATCCTGTGTTCAGTTTTGTGTCCCTTACTGCAAGAAAGACATTGAGGTGCTGGAGTGAGTCCAAAGAAAAGCAGTAAAGCTTGTGAAGGGTCTGGAACACAAGTCGTGTGAGGAGCAACTGACAAAGCTGAGGTTCTGTGATTCTAAATTTCCTGGGAGGAATAGTTGAGGATAAGAAGAAATGCAGGATTTGCAGTGGAGGGTGGTCACTAGGGAAGTCGTGCAGAAGTTTTGCTGCTCAGTATATTCACACACACACACACACACACACAAAAACACACACCAAAAACCTGAGAAAGATTTTAAGTTATTGTCCCTTACCTTCCTTGCTACCAATCCTAGAACGCACGGAAATATACTCGCATGATTTCTGATATTCCTGTCTCAGGCACAAATTTGAAAATGTGTGCTCATCAGAAAGGATAGCTATTAGTGTTTTGTGTTTGTTTTGTTTTGTTTTTCCAGAACACTCTAAATATAACAAACAACAACTATTACTCTGTTGAAGTGGCAAATATCACAGCCCAAGTTCAGTTTTCAAAAACAGTTATTGGCAAAGCACGGCTAAACAACATCACCAACATTGGTCCTCTGGATATGAAACAGGTAAATAAGACAGGCTTTCAAACTTGAATGAGTGTTAATCATCTTCTATAAATCTACTGATTTGTGTTTTCATTGCTTTTATTTTTTTCAGATTGACTATATGGTGCCCACCGTCATACAAGATGAAATGAGCTACATGTTGTAAGTGTACTCGCCTCTAAATATCACATGGGTCCTACTAAAAATTACAATGGTGCTAAACAAGTCAGCAGAAATGTATTTGCAGAGTTGATGCAGCATTTTCTTTGTATGAGTTTCATAGTACTGAGAAATAGTTGAGCCACGGTTGTTTCAATAGTTTCACATAGTGGCTTGCTGTTCCACCGCTTTGAATGGTATCTGTATCCCAATGTTTTAGGCCCTGGCAATAGCTACGATCCACTGCTTTGGGGGCAGAAAGTGCAGGTGTGTTCCCCCAAAATGTTCTCTAGTAACTTTCCCACAGACTTCTCTGGTGGTAGAGGGAATTTGTATTTAATTCTATGCAAATTAGAGACTAATTTGTATTTTTTTCTTCAGACAATGTGCATACATTGGTGTAAGCAGTGTTTACATCTGTTCTTTGAACTTTTAAGCTGTTTTATTCATAGCTTCTGAAAGTTCATTTGACCAGCATACTATTAGCTCAGTATATCTTAGTAACAAAACCAGATGTTACTTCTTTTACACTGGAATTCATACTAAACAGAAAGAGGTAACTGCTGAAACTTCTGGTCTGTGTGCAGTTCCAGTGGATGGCAGCCCCTTTGGGGTGGGAGAGAACTTTTATAGCTTTGAAGTGTTGGAGTAAATAGAAATAGATACGAAATAGCAAATTGGGAGCTAACTTCAAATAAGCGGAAAGTGTTTTATTTTATTATATCTCTGTCACTTCTTAAAGGAATATAAGTTAGGTTTATGTAAACCCTGAATCCTGTGAATCTGTGCTTGGGATGCAAGAGGAATAAATAAATGTGGCCTTCATAGAGCTCATTTTTTGTACCTACGTAGTCTTGCTTTTGGTGTGCAATAATGTACTGAAACTTCTTTCATGATCAGTACTGTGACCTTAACTTCAGTAATGCTGTTGAGAGTTTGTTGCCAACAATAGCTGTGACTTTTAACTGCAAACTGGTCATTAATCTTAAAAAAAAAAAACAAAACAAAACTGGATGACTTTGGGTGTATAGAGAGACGCGGACAGGCAAAAGCTGCTCTGCTTGACCTGTTAACAGTTATTGTTGTTGATGGGGCTCTGCTCCTTCACTGTACTGTGAGTCTTGAAAGCCTGGGTTCACTGTGTGGAATAACCCTGGAAACAGCTCATAGGCTTCCTTAGTTTGAACACCCAGCTGACAGCTTCAGCTAGTCTCAGTGAGGTTTTGTATTAGTTACTATTTGGGTTTTTTCTCCACACACAAATATTTACATTTCCAAGGAAGGCGCTAGGATAATACAGATAGTATTGTATTTTCACGTTTCCCCAGCTAGTCCATTTAGATCTTGTGTTAGTCATAACTAGCTGCTTGTTTGGATCCTGGAGAGTGTGTGTCCTTCTGTCCTGTAAAATCAGCTTAGGTTGAACACAGGAGACCTTAGAGACCTGAAGTGTCTGCATACAGTCATCTGGCTCCAGCAGGCCTGTATGATGAAATCGGCATCATACATTTATTTTAGAGAACTGGCTCTATGTGACGTTTACCTTCACTGTAGTTTCCTAGCTACAGTGTTGTGCTGTGTGGTGTGTTTGTTTTGGGGGCTTTTGTTTTTTTAAGAAAGACTTATTTCCAGATACTCTGGACTTAAAACAAGAGTGTGTTGGTGGTGTACCTCTCTGCTTGTTGGCTAGTATGTGCTGTTGGGTACGAGCTGGATTTGTGTGATGTTACATGTTGTCTGTATTTTGGATTAGAAAACTACTATAACTGAAAGTCTCTGGTATTATGGTCTAATTAAATCCTGCTTCAAGCCTAGCAGGAAAAAAAATCCAAATATTTGTCATTACTATAGATACCAATATAAAAGTATTTTTAATACCAAACTATTTTATTTGTATTTTCATATCATTTGGTTCACTTCTGTTTATTCAGTGTTCAATACTTCATGATAATGTTTGGTGCTGGGGAAAAGAATGACAATGGCATGCAAATCTTGTAGGTTGCTGCCACACAATCTTCTTGCACTGACCACACGCTTTTCATTCCAGAGCTGATAAATTTGTGACCAAGAGCAATTAATTTAAGGAGGAGGGAAGGGAAGGTATACACTTAAATAGCGCTCTGTGTAACTGGTATGTAAGTGTACATCAGAAGATGTAAGTCTTAGCAGGGCATCTCACAAGCAAACAATAACTCTGACTTGAAAAATCTCTGCAGGTTGTTTAAAGGTCATGATGCATAATACAGAAAGTGGAGGAGTGCAAAAAAGAAGTTACTTTCCAAAGTTCTTGGTACTTTTTGACCAAGAATAACAAGCCTTCAGGGCTTTTTTTTTTTTTCCCCTTCCATATAAATTGCTGCTTTTACAAGAAAAGATACTGAAGTTGGCATACCATTGATCATAGAATAGTTTGGGTTGGAAGGGACCTTCAAAGCTCATCAAGTCCAACCCCCTGCAGTGAGCAGGGACATCTTCAACTACATCAGGCTGTTCAGAGCCCCATGCAGCCCGGCCTTGAATGTTTCCAGGGATGGGGCATTTACCCTCTCTCTAGGCAACACATTCCAATGTTTCACCACCTCAATTGTAAAAAAAATTATCTTTTATTTTAAATTTTTCTTTCTATATATAAATGTCACATGAAGTTGAATTGCAACAAATTATTGTCTATATCTCTTCATAGTAAAAGTCTTCATTAGTGACTGTTATTGATGTGCTTTAATTTGTTGTTCAGGTTAACTTTGATTAGTTTCACAGGATGCTTTTGTTGGCAAGCATTATATGTAAGCAAGCACATGTGAATATAGTTCATGTGAAGACAAGACTATGTATATAAAAGTAGACTAGGTGAATAAACAATCCCTGGTAGTGTTTTTTCAAGAAGTATTTTAGTTGTCATTGCTAGCAACTCTATAGTCTCCATATACGCAGATAGCAGAATCCAGTTGAAACCACAATTGTTGCTCTTTAGATAATTACCTGTAAAGCTTGATGCAAATCTAACAGTTGTTTTTGTTTTTTGCAGTGACTTCTGTACTTTAGCATCTATCAAAGTACATAACATAGTAGTGATGATGCAGTAAGTATGGAAAATTCCTATTTTTTGAAAGCAACTTCAAAATCCTTGTAATTCTTATTGAAATATTGCTCAAATACTTAATCCTGGAGTCTGTGCATTATAGATGAAATTAAATCAACTTGCTTTCTAGTGTAGTAGCTTCATAGTTCATGAAACTGAGCTGTGTCTTTTGTCAGGTTCTGGTAAAGACACTCGAATAGGTGTAACTGTTGTTAATGGATCTGTTCCGCAGTTGGGCTGTAGCTATGGAACTAAGGTCTCAGATGCTTTGAAATGAGTTTGTGTGTCAGCCACTGTTCAAAAATTGCTGAGGTCTTTGTGATCTTGAAGCAGTTACATGCTTTAGCTTGTCTAATAATTTGCTTTCTCTTTGCAAAGCAAGTTATAGAGTAAAGACGAGCTTTACCATCTTCTTTAGAAAAAAAAATCTGTTCTCAAGGAACCTAATGTCTTTCATAGAGAAAAATCTTTCTCAGTAAACTAGTACTGTTTTTTAACTTTATTTAAAATTTTGTTCTTAATAGTATTACATATTTTGTTCTGCAACTTTTTCCCTAAAAACTCTATGTAAAAACACTGATCTTTAGAATAGGAAACTCAAGCCTCTTACAAAACTAATATCTCCTCTGTTTTTTCTTTTTAAGAGTGACAGTGACAACCTCTTACTTTGGCCACTCTGAGCAAATATCCCAGGAGAGATACCAGTATGTGGACTGTGGAGGAAATACAACCTACCAGCTGGGCCAGTCAGAATATTTACATGTACTTCAACCTCCGCAATAAAAGCACCTGTTGGTTAGTGTGGAATTACTGCTGCTGATGCTTGCAGAGATCATTTGAACAGGACTGGTACTACGTGAAGGGGAGGGTATGTGCATGTAAAGCCTAGCGAACATGGTGACCTGTTCACTTTAGGTGCAAGGAGGGAAAACGTGCAAAATGTATATAGATGCACTTGTTAAATGTTGTGTTTTCCCCTTCTGTTTGCTTTCTGTTCCTGTAAGGAGTTCTGTCAAGTTATGTGGTGGCAGGGGGAATATCAGATTCTTGAACTGAAGTGGGACCTTTCCTTACAGTGTGGTACATCAACTTAGAGTAACTGTGTGTATGTCTGTATTTAGGTGAAGTGTGTCACTAATGAGTATTTTAGAAAAAATTGCTACTCAGAAGTTTTAAGTTTATACTTCAGTTCTTGCTATTTTACTATTGAAACTGGCAGTATTACTACTTAAGTAACAAGATTACTGGGTGTGAAACTTCTACTAGTAAACCAGTGGCTATAGTTCTTTATTTTGGGATTCTACTTTTCATTTGCTAAATGTGATTAGAGGTGACATGCAGTCTGTGAAAGCCAGGAAAGCTCTGTTGGAAGACACTATACTTGAATGTGTAACTTTCAGAATCTGGCATCTTTTCATTCTGTTCCCCCCACTACTATGGAGATGATATACAGAGGATATGTATATTAGATTGTTAGATTTAAATTAATTGTTAAATTGTTAGATTTAAAGTTGGGTTTAAAAACAAAACAAAACAAAGAATATCCCCAAGAATCATTACTGACAAAGGAAAAAATCGAAGACTGTGGAAAATGAATGAGTAAAGACTTTGAGAGTGTCATTTTACTTTGTTTTTTAGTAAACTTCTGAGCACAGCTATTAAAATCAAGATTCTGCAATTGGAACTAGGTGGGAAACTGTTTGGTCATGGGTTTGGGCAGCTTGCTGTAAATTTTCATCATTTTTCTTGTTTTAATATACTGTGTATCTAAGCCACTTGTAAGCATTAATATGTTGGGGGATGTATATTTAGTGCACAGGCTCAGTAAGCAATGCAGTATTCATCTGAATCTCCAGAGCACAGTTCACATCGAAGTTACATAAGGAAGAATAAAGCAATTCTTGCTGTAGGAGTAAATGCTGATGTAATCATGAGAGTGACCTATAACAAAGCTGTTAAATAGTTTCAGTAGGCTAGTTTGCACTGTGAGAATTTCTGGGGTTATTATCGAACATGGTGATTATAAATTTCGGATCTAAAGTTGTCCAGATTCTGAAGGCTGACCATTGCATGGGTTAGGTACAAAACTTTTAATTAACTAGATCAGGATTGTTTTATTTCAGAAACAGATAAGATGCAGCTGTAAGAAGGTACTATTGAGACTATTACATTGTAACAAATAATATATTTTTTTAAAATAGATTTTGCAGCTTTTATGCTGCCCACCTCCTGGAAATAAGCTATATAAAATGAACTGACAATAAACACTATGGAAAAGGCTGCTGAGTAACTTATTGCATCTAACAATCTGTTATGATCCAGTATTTCAGTGAAGGTACACGTCTAGTTACTGTTTTCTCTTATTGGCCTTCCTTAGGTAGACCTAATTGGGTGGGTGGGTGAAGAATATCAATGATGTAAGACTGATTTAAAATATATTATATTAAGTGACCGTACAAAAAGCTCTCCTCTGAATTGCTATGAGCACTTATTCTGAATGTTTAAAAAAATTTGGAACCTGAACTGTCAGTTTCATGTAAATGTTGATAAGATGAAGATGTCAGCTTTTAGCTTTGGAGAACTTCTGGAACTGGAATAATCAATTCTGATTACTTACTGTAGCGACATTCTGAAAATTATTCTGGAATCTGGGCACTGAAAAGTAAACATTCTTTAATACAGCTTACAATCATAACAAAAAATAGTTCACAAGTGACTCTAATCTTCCTAGAGTATAGATGAGGCTCAGTCCTATGGTTGACAATGCATGCAGAAGCTTGTCTGGTAGACTGAGAAGACAGAGGTGATAACTAAAGGCCAGGACAGTGGAGAGCTAGCTAGAAGCAGAGGGGTATACTCTTCTATATTACCTGTTGTAGAAAGATTTGTTTATATTGGAGAGTTGGGAGAGAATTCTGGTTCAAATCATGTCAGATCTGAAGGCTGCCAGAAAGTGATATGGGCTTTTTCTTTTAGACCCAAGCATTTACACCCAGAGTATTGGTTTTGTTTGTTTGGGTTTGCGGTGGTTTGGGTTTTTTAAAGTTTAAAAAACAAAACAAAACAAAACAAAAAACCAAACAAAAAACACAGCTCTAGGTAGATATTTATATCAATTTAAAACATTTTTTTTCTTCAAAGTATAAAAGGTGATATAAAATAACTGGAATGACACAATGACAGGATTATTTGGTGACAGTAGTGAATGCTGCTTGAACAAGTATGGCGGAGGGCAGGCTACAGTGTTACACAGTCTTGAGACTCATACTGACATTTGACAGTTCAGCGGACATGCTGAGCAAAATAAGTACTTAAATCTGTGGGTCTTATATTGCATGAAATGCTTGGCATTGGCTAATTTAAAATAAAGAATTATGAGTGGATTTGTTCTTTCCATGTGTGTGATGGAAGGAGGAAGATCCAACTCTTAATGTCTGTCATCCGGGATGTCTAATGGATGTAAACTTTAACACCATCAATTTGCAGTAGACTTACTGAATGACTAAGAATTCTCATCTTAAAAAGTAAAGGGTGGGGTAAAGATCCTGTTAGTGAACCCTCAAATTATGTTACAGGAGAATCAAAGCCTTAAGGTTCCACATGTGCTCATATGTCATTGCAAAACTGTCAGCATGTTACTAACCAAATGAGATGAGTATTTGAATTTAACTACTGATCTTAATATAGCATCTTGTCTGATAAGCAGGGAAACAGTTTGAATACTTAACTTAGACTTGATTTCTGTGGCTGAGCTTGGAAACATGATAAGGGAGCAAGGGAAGTCAGTACTAACTTGTATAACTTTGTGAACAAGCTGTGGGAATAGATCCAAGTGATGGACCTGTAATTATTTCACTTTTTTTAATCTTGATTTTTAAATAAAAAGGCAAGCCTTTCAGTTCACTGTAAATAAGTACAAATTCTCTCTAGAAGGTCAGCTTTGAAGAATTGTGATTTTTTTTAAAAAAATTTTTTATTTTATTTTTTTCCCCTCCTGTTTGTTTTCCTGTGTGTAAGGTGATTTCTGAAGGACTTCTTGTGAAGTGATTCATAACTTGCAACTTCCCCCTAATCTTCAAATACTCTCAGATACATATATAGTGGCATGGTAGTATTGTATTTCAAGGGATTTATTTCTAGTTTAATTCCTTTCACTTGAATTCTTTGTAGCAATTTCTGTACCAAAACCTGTTGCACTTTAAAATGGAAGCTCTGTTAGTTATCTCTTAAAACAGTGGTCCAGATGTTGCACTTTAATGGCACAACTGAAAAACAAAAATTAATGTGTTCTGTATAGAATTACTGTAAAATTTGAAAATTATAACAAGGTAAATTAATATGAACACTTAAATGCATGAAAATGTTGGCTATTTGGCCAACATTCCGACCTGGAGAACAACATTATTTTAAATATGGTGCTTTAAAAATAAATTAAGCCACCAAGAAAACTCAAAGATCTAACCATCAAATATCTATTTGAAGAGGTTTAAAGGGAAGTGCTCTTACTGAAGATGTAGTACCTGACACTTACTCTTGAATTCCTGGTGTGGGGAAAAGCCTGTAGAAGCTCATTCATAGTTTGTTTACTTATCTTGATATTTAGGGGTTAGTTGCTTAATTCTTGATCTTTTGTGAGGACAAGCATAACTACCTTTGTGGAATAGCTTTGAAGTTCTTAATGCACTTCTGATGTGTTCATGATCTTGGTATTAATGTTATTATTTTCCAGCCTTATGTTGGCAGACTTAACTACACGCTGTAGTTGACTTTGCTCCAAATTGTCCTTGAAGTTCTTCAAGTGAAAAAAATTTCTTATACTAGTACCTTGCAAATGTGACTCTAGACTTCTTAGCATGTGGTGTATAAAGCAAACTGCTTAAGCGCTGAATCTCTTAAGTGCTTGGGTTGAACTGTTGAGGTCTTTAACCATCAGACTGAAGTGTTGTGCCCTTATGATGGGAAAGATAGTGCTTGGAGTAGCATGTGAAAGATTTCTAGATTCAGAAAATGTTAAAGAGTAATTTTTTATTCAGCGTTTAAGGTTCCTTTTTTCTCACTCCTTCTTTGGCAGGGGTGGTTGGTTTTGTTTTGCTTTTCTTCCGACATCCCAAATCTTAGTGGGACATCTGTATATTCCCAGACAGCATCTTCCAAAATGGGTGACTTGTTTCAGAGCTGGGCAGCTGTGTGAAGCTTAACATCAGGTGGACTGGAGTTCAAGAGTTAAGAGAAATCAGACTAGCAGTAATATGTCTGAGACCTAAATTTTTTACTTGCCTGTCTAACAAAATGCCACAACCTTAGCAGTGCTTCCAGGCTTACTATTACTTCTGAAAGGAAAGGGTAAGTAATGTAAGTACAACCAATGTATTTCAATAATGGATTATTGCAACCAGCAAAACATTTGTTAGTGTTGGCCCTGATCATGCCAAATAGTCTAGATGGGGTTTCTTTGGCTTCGGGGTTGGGGAGAAGAATAAACTCAAGCCAAAACCCAACCAAAACATGTTGAAAACAATAATTTGGTATAGCAAAAACAACCAGTGTTTGTCTATTTGGGAAGTCACCTTCTATTTTACCTTTAGGTGGGAATTCTGGTCATTACCAGAGGGGCAGTTTGGGGTAGTTTGTTCTGCTGTCCTACAGCTTATGTCATGTAAACCTGCTTTTCAGCCTGTAGACAGTACTGTTGGACAGGAACAGTTGTCTGCAAGGAATCTGCACAGCTGAAGTCAGTGTCAGGCCCTGCAGCGGAGTGTGAGACTGTTGGGTGGCAGTAACACGCTGATCCTCTTACTGTCCTCTTCCACCAGCCATTCAAGGGTCTTAACAGCCTGGTGCATGTGTCTTTGGGTACTCAAATGGCTTTTGCTTTGTATGGGCAGGGATATTTAGTGCCAGACCTGCAAGTGTATTACTGTGCCTGAATATTTGGGGTCTGACTGTCAGTGATTTAGTTCCTTTTCTTGTTTTGTTTAAGGAAGCAAACTTAACCACTGTTACATCCACTGTACAGAGTGTGCATATAATAGCTTGAGATATGTATAGAAATACTAATGAGTGATAACTATTTTTGTAACTTAAGAATTGTAAACTGTTGTTCTTGTAGCTGTGTAGCAAACAATCTATCAGCTTAAGCATGATAAACACTATGAGTCAAGGGGTATTTGGGAATGATTTGTAGGATATAAGCTATCTTAATATAAGTTAACTGGGGCAAGGGATGTTGTTATTTAGAGGTTCAAAATCTGGAGTTAACATCATTATTAATATGTTTCTAGACAGGATTGTTTGACTCGCAATGATATTAAATTTTCTATTAAAAAAAGCTTGAGTCATGCATCTTGTTTTTCAAACTGACTTAATTTTTGTTTCCTCCTTCCATATCTCTCACAAGTTTTCCCCCTATCTCCCCATATTTTTCCCACACGCTGTCATGTATTTTCAATGGTATGATTTCAATTTTTGTAACTCTCGGCATTCTATGATGTAAAAACTTTGTGATCTACTTTTTTTATATATATTGTTTTATTTTAAGTCTGTAATAAACTGGAGTATCTGAAAGCTAAGCACCATATGTGAATGAATTACTCTTGCCAGACTGGACCACTAAAGGAACTGAGTTAAGAACCAAGGCCATGGTGGTGGGTTGACCCCAGCCAGCAGGTGAGCCCCCACCCAGTCACTCATACACTTCCCCCCCCAGTGGGATGGGAGAGAATCATAAGGGTAAAAGAAAGAAAACACATGGGTCAAGACAAAACCAGTGTAATAGGGGAGCGAAGCTGTGTGCACAAGTGAAGCAAAATAAGGAATTTATTCCTGTCAGCAGGCAGGTGTTCACAACAGGATGACAAACACCGTCACCCTGAAATGTCCCTCCTTCCTCCTCCTTTCCCTCAGCTTTGATTGCTGAGCATGATGCCATATGGAACCATCCCTTTGGTCAGCTGGGGGCATCTGTCCTGCATGTATCCCAGCTTCTTGAGCACGCCCAGCCTGGTCACTGCAAGGCCAGACAACAGAGAATATGGCTTTATTTGAAGCATTCAGAGCATTTGTGGCATGTTCAAATGTTACAGGTGTTTTGGAACACCTTAGTGGGGGTTTTAATGTTTCTCCTAGAGAAACCTATTGTATATTCATGACTGCTACATTATTGTTCTGGTATGACTTCTAATGGGGGCTTAAGGTGTGGGGCTTTTTTAGACTGTTTTATTTCAGCTTGTGGATCTCTGTAATAAATGCTAACTTAAAAAGAAAAACAAAACCAAACAAAAAAATACTAAGGTTACATGGGAAAATTAGTCATGCCTGCTATTTTCTTATACAGTCCTTTTTCTCACTCAGTTATCATAACTCTTGTCCAAAGTTTCCTATTTGGACAAGGCCTTTATTGAACACTGTAAATTGGAGAAAAAAAATAACCTCTAAGCAGTATTTTACCATATATAAAAAAGAACTTGAAGACATGTGAAGAACCACTTCTCTCTTGTTCTACCTGTCTGGGGACAGGTAAGCAAAAATACGTCTTCGGCAGTGAACAGTTTTATTTGATCCAAATACTTCAAACTTACGTGATTTGGTTCCTCACCTGTGTTTTTTCTGTCTGGAGCAGGTAGGGGAATACAAAGGTGAATTCCAACCAGGAACATTTCAAACATCACGTCTATCTGGAGAGCTTGAAAGGGAATGATGAAAATAGGTAAACAGATATTAATTTGGACAGGTTTAAAGACCTAAAAATTGCTATTCTGGAACACCTAAAGTAGATATTTTTGAGATCTAACTACTGAAAGATCTGACATCTTAAAATAACAAACTTCTGAAAGGTTTTGGAGGTTTCCTTGGCTGGCTGTAGGTTGCTTTCATTCTCAACATCTCATACAGCTTTCCTTATATAACTGAGCACATGTTTGAGATACGTTATTGTGCTAATACCTGTTCACCTGGGAACTTTGGATACACTTGTGATGAATGACACTAATTGCCTTCCAATGTGAAGACTATGTCTATCTGTCAGCTTAAAGAATACCAAGCCACACATTTAATTTTGTTTCAAGTCTCTCGATGTCAGATGAGGTAAAGATCTCTACATTTTTGTTTGATTGGATTGTTTTGTTTTTTGTCTTCTCCTCCAGAAATCCCTGCCTCTTAAGCCTGAGAGCTGAGATGTCTCACTTGAAGTTCCTGCGTATGGGTAGCAGGTGGCATGCGGTGTAATGAGCTGCCACGGGTGCTGTGGAGCTGACACTGCTCCATGATGGAGCTGCTTTTTCATGAGCCAGTGAATCACCTAATACAGTAAAACTAGAACTTGATTAAGGAGCTGCAGCATTGCTGTAATGTAACATTTCACTGACTACAGTTATGGGTGTCTGAAAGGTAATGATGTATAGCATTCTTGAGAGGTTTTTAGGAAGTAACACTTCTAGCAGCCCTAGCAATATAGTTGAGGTTGAGAAATGAACATAATTTGCCTTTGTCTGACTTTGACAATCATATCACAAGGCTGTTGTTCTGGTCTTGGTCAGAGGAGTGATGCAAGAGTTACCACAATAGATGGCAGTATCTAGAAACACAATAGGTAAAGATATACTGACTATTTTTCATTGGTTTTTGAGGCTTATACACTACTGGGATATATATTATTTCTTAAATGTTAAGTATGTCTTAAATAGCTTAGGTTTGGGTAATGTTAGCGGGCGTCTGCATGGAGATGCATTTAAGTGGTTGAATTCAACCACTGTAAAATGGTGACCAAATTTTACATTCAATGTGTTTAAACACGTTGATTCAATCAGTGGAACTATTTCACTTTCCATGCTGACACTAAATTTGTGAACTTTTCATCAAATCTACGAATATGCAAAGAAATGTTAAAATGAGCCTTGGAAGTCCAAAATATTGCTGCAGAATGTAAATTCTAAAACTTGTGCTTCTGCTTGCTGCCAGTCCAGAGGTGGGGCAGAGCTGGTATTTCCACACTGCTTTCCGTATGCTGTGTGACCTGACATGCCTGACTTCCCTGTGAAGGATTTGTGACCAAGAGAGGATCCAGCTTTTTGGGTAAATATTCTCAGAGGTCAGGACTGAAGTGTTGCCTCATAGACTTTAAGAGGGCCAGCAGTGTTCATGGAGGGAGCTAGCAGATTTAAGCCATTCTTCGATTTCTGGAAGCAAACTAAGCTCTTGTGTAGACATACCTGGTGTCTTGCTCCTGCAGATGGCTACTGAGCTTGTCTTTGGTTTGTTCTTACTAAAAATGCAAAGTAGTAGGACAGAAGGGAGCTGAGACTTAGAAAAAATGAAATGTGCTAATCTTATGTTGCATGCTGACAACTACACTGTTTGATATGCTAATACTTGAAAAATCCGATTTAAACTGAAAGCTGGGCTTCTCAAACAGGGGAGGGATTCCATTTCCTTCTCAAAAGAGCAGTAGAGAAGCTAAATACAACTCACGGTTACTTAGTAACCTTGATGAGACCAGCTAAACCCACATAAGGAGTATGCAGGGCCCTTTGTTTAAAAAACACAAAAAGAACCTCCCCAGCCCTTAAGACATCAACTTCCCTCCAAAACAAACAAACAAAAACAATTAGAAAACCTACCACCACTATTATTGCCAATATATTTGTAGATATAACTGATTGCTACTTACCATTCAGTCTGAGGCACCATAGTTTCTATTGTGGTGCTTTTTTATCTTTCTTTTGTGTATGTTGAACTAACCTGCCAGGGTCAGCATGTGCTCCTGCAAAGGGTTGTGCCCAGAGCTTGCAGGATGTGCTGGTGGCAGCAGCCTCCTCAGCCATGTGGGGGTCGTGCAGGTGATGCTTGAGGAGCTGAAGAGACCTCCCTGTGGAGGGGAACGTGGCTAAAAGTGTGTTTCTGCCTCCCAGCCCTTCACTGTCCACACTGCCACAGCATTTAAGTGCAAACAGAAGTAAAAATAATGTTCCAGAAAAGAGCAGAGCTGTCCCTGATGAACAGTACAGTTGGAACAGAGTTTCAAGTTGATAAATCTATTATATGACTTTCATTCTGAACATGTGAAATATTCAAATGTCTATTTTGGATTTTACAATGAAAAAGACCTGAGTGTGTATTAGCTGAGTAGCAGTGAGAATACAGAATGTCGATGATGAGAAGCTGAATTCAATGAAAGACCTTGAGCCGCCCCTGTTTGTGTGTATGTGTAGCTACAAAAGGCTTACTAAAGTCAGAATGTGTTTTCTCTCCTCCTTCTCTTGTTGTGATGGCCAGGTAACCATAGCCTACTTTGACATTGAAGCTGAATTATTTTTGGTTTGTTTGTTTTTTTAAACCATTATTCTCCAGTTGTGCTACCTAATGTCTTTGCTCTCTGCCTATGGTACACCAGTTATGGTACTAGTTAATGGTACTGATGATAGTCTTCTTCAGAAGTTTGCTGCCCAGGTAGGCTGTGGACACACTCAGGCTCAGCTCTGTCTGCCAGCACCCCAGGCCCTTTCCAGCGGAACTGCTCCCCACTCCCATGGTACCCAGGTTGTCTTGTTGCAACGGTTATTCCCTCCCAGGTACAGGGCTTTGCATTTGTCCTTGTCAAATTTCCATAGATCCCTGTGGCACATCCCTCTAGCCTGTCCAGGTGGCTTTGAATGGTGGCCTTCCCATTGAGTGCTATCAGTTGGTCCCTTCAGCTTGGTGTCATCTGCAAACTGGATGAGGGTGCACTCTGTCACCTTCTTATGATCACTAATACAATTTTAAACAGGACAGATGCTAGGGCAGACACCTGCCCTCAGAGTAGTGCCTGCTAACTACTACCCTCTGAGCCAAATTATCTAGTCAGGTTTTTAAACTGATTTATCTGTCCACCTATCAAGAACATAATATTCTTGCTTAGATACAAAAATATTGGGGGAGATGGTTTCAAAAGTCAAGCTAAAGTGGAGATAATTGATATCTACTGCTCTCCTTTGATCCAGTCACAGTGGTCACTACATCTCTTTCATAAATCTGCTCCAACTGCTTCTAGTCCACCCTCTCCTTCTTCCCAGGAGCATCATCCAGGAAGATTTGCTTTGTGATTTTTCCCAATGAGGCTGAACTGGTATTTAGCTCCTGGATTTGTCTTTTGACCTTTTCTGAAGGTGAAGGCAACATTTACCTCTCTCCAGTGGTTTTAGACCTCTCCGGGTCTCCACAGTCTTTCAAAGGTGGCAGCGAGTGGCCGTGCAAGGGCATCAGCCCCTTCTCCCAGTACCTGAGGATGCAGGAATGTGGATGGTGAGCCTGTGCCTCTGAAACAGCAGCAAGAGGCTGAGCACGCAGGGAAGTGAGTGATGGGTTAAAGGCCCCAGGTGGAAGGCAAGCTTTTGTAGAAAGATAGTAAAAATTGATTGCCAAAGCACATGCTTGCTTTCAGGCAGAAATGTTTGAATTATACAATTACCAATTTCAAAATGAGTCTGTAAGAGACTGATGTAATACTCTAATACCCTATGAGTCAGCATTACCTTTTATCTTGCTGAAACTGTGACCCTTGGCTGCCTCTGAATTCAGCAGGTTTGGATTGTTCCTATACCCAGACCTGTGCAAGGTCACTATAAATCCATGGTAAGGGATGGTACCAACACAGCAATTAATATCACTGTTATTATATTAACATAAACATTGATAGAATCAGATAAATGTGTGTTAGACATAGAGGTGTTTATGTGAGATACTCTGTTCAGATTTCTGTATTAAAAAAGCATTGCCAAGAGTTGTTCTTGATTAAAAACAACAGCTGTGGACTCTGTCCCAGGATCACATCTGCTGTTAATGAAGCAGCTCCAAAACTGCATCACTATGCATGTTTCCATTGATGTGTCAAGTGATGGCTTTAAATGCATATTGTGTAATAGAGTACTAATATGGGAGAAAAACAACCACCACCACCACCAAAACAAACAAACAAACAAAAACACCCCACACCACAACTTTTTTTGCAATGTGAAAATGTGCCTATCTGGGTATAAATTTCTGACCCTGCTCTCCACTAGGTGTCTTCATTGGTATTTTTAAGTACATTAAATTAATACTAGACTTTTAAAGGTACTTTGTCATACTACTTTAGGGAGTGAAATACAGAAGTTACATGCTCAGGCTTTTGAGTTTTACCATATGATCATCCTTAGATAGCAAGCTGTTAACAGTGCGTTGAGAAACCTACCCTGAATTCAGTCTCTAACAAGTGCCTGGGAAAATCTTATTCTCAGACACGCCTCCCTGGTTTTAGTGCACTCACATAGTAGACTTTAAGCATGTATCTAGTAATTTATTTAAAATCAGATGTATTGCTTAATGGCTTGGACCCAATGTCAAAAACCCCAAAATTTCTGAATTCATTCCCAGGCTCTCAAATTGTGAGCTTTAAATAGCAAACTGCCTTACTTATTTTGAAAATGCGGATATTCTTACCCATTCACTACAGAGAGACTTCAAGATGTGTATGTTAATCATCACTGCAAATCAGATTTTGAAAAGCAATTTTCTCATGGTGTGAACAAGAGTACGTTTCAGAGTTACATGTACCAGTGTATTTGGAGTTGCTATTTCCTCTAGACACTTAGTATAGTAAATAGATAATAAAAATAGCCTGGGGTGACTGAGTTATTTCTTAATAGCTGGGGGAAAGGAAATTTGCCAGGAGGGTACAAATGTTTAATATAACAACAAATGCAGTGAGCAGATTCATTACTGTTTCACATCCACGCACCTCCATAGTTTTTATATCTATAAAGCATTGAAGAACACCTCTGATGTTGCAGGAGATATTTGCAGTGACCATGCAACAGACAAACTGGTCTGGGATTTAACGTTGGTAAGGATGGTGTTTTGCTTGAATTTTTTATTTTCTTAGTCTCCTGAGCTATTTGAATAACAGATGCTGTAAGCATAATAGTATTACCTTACAGGACAATCAGTATAGCCTTCATCTGACAACATAATGTGATCATGATGGGCTTCACTAAATACATTCCTGGGTCTAACTTATCTGTTTTATTTTATTTTGGGAAAGTCACCTGGGCAGACTTTGCATGCTACTACTATTGTGATACTAAATCATGAGTAGGCGCAATCTCATGCAGTACTGTTTCTGGATATTTGTTCAATACCTACAGTCCAAGCATATACAATTAACTGTCTCCAGTAATCCAGAGTTCCTTTGCCATTTTCTCTTCAGGAAAATTGGAATCCAGGTTCACAGCTGCTATTGTCAGACTATGGCAGATGTGGTGATATTGCCGGACACTGTGGCCATGACCTCTGATGAATTGCTGTAGTGCAGAAGTGCAGTGGGTTTTTTTTTTTGTTGTTTTTGTTTCCTAAGCCTTAACTAATTATTTGAACCAATTACCAAAGAAATTTACAGATGAATGTCCCCAAGGTCCTAGGGTATGGGTTCCTGTGGGAGGGCACACTGTGCATAGTGCCCTTGCCTTGCAGCAGCAGCGATTGCTCCATGGGGGCAGCTGATTGATGTAGTGTGTGTGCAAGTAACTGCCAGGAGACATCGGTTGGGGCTGTACAGAATATAACCCAAATCTCATCTGAAGTGTCAAGAAGAGCAATTACTTTATTACGGAGATCTGTGACATGACTGGTGATTCAGCCAGGATGTGTGTGCATGAGCTTTCACACACGCACACGTTTTCCCGTGTGGGCTACCAATCCATTGCATTTGCAGTCTCCCCTTCAAGACTTTTAATACTATGCTGAAAACTCATTGTAATAAAATTTATAGTTAGCATAACACTGTTCCAAAAAGGATGCTTTGGAGTTGGATATTTGAAGATAAAACAATACTTTTTATCTTTCTCTTTGACTATTCTTAAGCTGAAGTAAACAAATTCTGCTCTGACAAAAAAATATTTAAATTGCATGGATTCTAAATGGTGATGTCATCAGGGTTGGTTAGAACTGACTTTACAACAGATGATGGCATAAAAGTCTCAGAAAATTTATATTTCTACTCGTCACCACTGGTCATGCATTGCTGCAAGGGTGGTGAGCACTTTCATTGAGTAACATCATGCAGCCCTGGAAAAAAAAAACAGACAAAGCAATACCAACAAAATGTAAAAAATTACAAATATTGAATCTTTGTCTAAATAGCAAAGTACAGTCATAATTCATGAAACGTCAGAATATGTAAGTACATATGATGTCACTGAAATGTCAAGATTCTATAAAGAACAATACATCCCTCTCTCACATGGAAAACTGACTTCCTCAGAGTTTATGTGATACATTGCATACTAAGTGCTTGGGTGAATCCTTTTAGAAAACAAAATATTCATTGTTTAAAAAAAAAAAAAAATTTTATATATATATGTAGTGTGTATATATTAATTACATATATATACACACTATATATATGTGTGTGTGTGTCTGTATCTCCCTCTAATATCCCCAAAGAAGCTCTCAGGAAGGAAGAACAGATGTGTTACTTCTGATAGTACTTTACACTGAAATGCTGACTGTATATTTGGTATATTGATAAAGTGGACCAGTTTTCAAATATCCACTGGAAAGCTAATGAGATTTGCATCTGTGTAGAACTTTTGTGAATTGAAGTCATTCATTTAAAAGATGAATGAGTAGATGTCTGATCCAACTTCTGGCCTCTGTGCTTTATTCTTGGGCAAGAATATTACTTTTTATTTAACAGATTTAAATTCTCTACTTCTCCCGTTGGCAGGTGGTAATAGCAAAACATGCAACCAGGAGAAATTGTATTGTGCAAAGAATCATTGCCAATGAACAGACTTTAATCCCTCAAAACTAAAATCATCTCCTGCATAACAGCACTATCAGCATGAAGTATAAGAGGAAGAAATTGTAAATTAGATGCAAACATCAACTTTAGAGCATTGTTTAGCAAAGCAACTCATCTAATTCTCAGCTCATCTTTTCAAATTCTTTTTTTTGCATAGAAAGAAGAATCATGTAGTAGGTTTTTCTGCCTGTTACAAATACCTCGATGTTTTCCTTTGTCAACTTTATTATTAGAGATATAAAACAACTTAAGTAATGTTGAAAAATTGAAGGCTCTGATAATGAAATATTAAATGTTCTATGCATAAGAGAATCAGTCATTCAAATGCAGCAAGACATAGAGTGTAAATAAGACAATTTTCGTAGAATTTTGAGTAGTTAGATAGAAAGATAGAGAGAGCTCCCACGGAAGGGTGAAAGGATGGTTTGTCCCTTGAATCCCTAGTTCTGTTAAAAATTAATATAAAATAATCAGGATACCAAGGAAGCAATGTCACATATCTTAAAAATGCATTTTGGGCAGTTCAAACTGTTACAATTTTATAGGAAAATTGCTTGATTTTTTTTTTTTTTAACTGAGTTCTTCCAAATGCATTAAGTGCTGCTGTATTAGTTTAGTAAAAAACTAATAGTCCAAAACAATCTTCCAGAAACATATCTGGCTTTTGACACTGTAATACTTGATCTTTCTTTTATAGGCTTATTTACCCTTTATTTTTCCTTCTGTACATGTTTATAGATTACTGCTCAAATGCCTAAGCCTCAGCAATAAAGTATCAGTGCTGGCTGAAATTTTGTATTAATGAAAAAATCTGTATTTTATTTTGAATCAGAACAAAAATAAGGAATTTTCCAGGAAGAAACTTGCTGATTAGAATATAATTTGGAAACTTAAATTGTGAGGATCTTGTCAGGTAATGCATTTTGCTGCAGGAGCATGGTCCCATAGGCAGCTTCAATCCTGTCATGGTTTGTGAATGGGGGATCTGCCATACAAAGAGACACCAGAGTTTCTGTGGACTCTCATGGGCATAGCTGAACCCAGGATTTTGGGGACCTAAAATTAGTTATATCAATATGAGAAGCATTTGAATTTGATAAAGGCTTCAATATGAGAACAATGAGTATGGTTGGTCTCTCTACTAGAAAAAATAAAAACTATGAGACTAGACATGAAACCTCTGCGTGGGAAGAGCAATGGTATCAGTACCACTGATGTTCTGACAGCCTTCACCCATAGAGTTTGTCTTCAGTGAGTAAAAGTGCACTGTAATTTTGACCTCTGGAGCAGGAAAAATGTCTATGTATACACGTTTATGTCTATATATGAACACACGTCTGAGTTATTAAGCTCTGAAGGCCCATGAAAGAAGGCATAAACATTTATGGTATCAATGCGTCTAAGGATTATTCTGTTTTTTGCTGATGAATAGGCTCTTAGGCTTTAATAATTCCTTGTTTAAACTATATTTTTGCAGAAGTATCATTACCTAATGACTGTCTGTGCCTTCTTTGTAATATATTGATGGTCTTGACAGATTTTCAGGAGACATGTGGGGGTCATTTGTTAACAGTCCCAGGAGGCATGTCATGATGATAAATAATGACTGCATCGTCTAGTGTTGTCTCTAGAGCAAGGTTCCCTCTGGAACAGAGTGACTGGGGAAAAAATGGCTAATGTCCCAAACTGAATTGACATACAGACTGGAGTTTTCATATTACAGAATATCAAGCTACAGGCGGGTTCTATATGTTGATACACATCACCTCTCCTTAGTGTGTTTTTTATCCAAATTATTTCCTGAAATAGTTTGTTCAGCCTTTCTCACTTTGACCATGACCTTATTCCCGGATACAAATGGTGCAGCATCCACTCATAACATGTGTGATGGAAATGTCTGGCTTGTAGGCTGCATCTGAAAATGTATTAAGCAAAAACATACTAATGCCTGGAGGCCAGAACCATTGACATGTCAGGTGGACAATGCTGGAAATACAGTTTATAGTTTGGCTGTCGTTTGAGATGCTTTGAAATTGAACAGTAAAGTTAATGTTTATATAAGTAGCCTATGTATTTTGGTGGGATATCCAGAACAAAACTTTCCATGCGTCCATGTATGAAATGCGTTTTACAGCCTTCTGGGCCTTACCCTATCACATGTAGGCAGACCTTCTGTGCCCAGCTCACAATGATGAAGGACCTGATCATTTCAGATGATCAGCAGTGGCTCCCCAGGCAGCAGCTGGAGTGGGACTGTGAAGGAGGAAGGAACAAACAATAAAAACTTCTTGGTTCTGGGAATTAATTACTTGATATCCACAAACCACATTAACAGACTCAAATAAATAAATAAATAAATAAATAAAGATATTAGGAAAGAGATGTTCCTCCTTCTGGGTTTCTGATCTCCCAGTTCACCTCTGTGCTGGAGTATTTTCCAACAGAGCAGACTTATGATTAGTCTTCTTACGTTAAATTTTTGTCATTTCCAGAGAAAATAATTCTACATTTTGCTGATAGGAAATTGTTTAAAACATTGTTTCCCAGGTTGTTCATTTCCATTTGTTCTCACGAGAACATATGCCTCTGCACATATTCAGAATACTCAACTCATGCACAAGATTGTGGATGGTTCTGCAGCAACAAACACAAATAACAATGTGAGGTAAATAATATTCATTGAAAAACTGTTAGCAAAACTTATTCCTGCACCTCTGGGAAATCTACAGAATTCTGTCAGAAACATCTTTTTGTGTCACATTCTGCAAACACCAAGTTAAATAGTGAATAGATTAAAGAGATGTTCGTTGCTCTACTAGAAACTAGCTATGGAATAGCTGCAAGCCTCAATGTAGTCAGCAGAGGAATCCCACTGAACTGGATTTTGGTGCAGACTTTATTCAAATTGAGGAAATTCTTTTATTGTTAAAATTTTGTTCATTTATTTTGTTAAAATTTTAAAGGTAACTTGTATTAAACAGAGTTTTGTGAGGTTTATGAATTTTTTTGAGATCTTTGGTCCAAAGTTATGCAAAAACATTACTACATTTTTAAATATAATTTAAATAGGAAAAAAAATTGTTTTTTCTTTTGAAGACAAAAATAATGCTGTAGATTAGATAAGTATGCTCAAGTTTTTGTTTTGGGCAATCATAATTCTGCCAATGATTTTAATGTGATCTGGAAAGGCTGGCATCTCTAGAGCTATGATAACATTTGCTTTCTGCTTGGAAGCCAGCACAGAGCTGGAACTTGGGAGAAGGGAAACAGGAGATACTCCTTGATCTAAATAATACCCATAGGTTGTAATGTAATGTGAAATACTGTCCAGACACTCTGACCCATTCCATTTGGTCACTTACTGGATGTGACAGTCCTGTTGGACAACTGGAAAATAGCCCTTAGCTTTGCAGTTAAGCCTGCTTAACTGGTGAACTTGTCAGTCAAGTTCACCCTTGGAAGGGCAGGGACTGAAGGATGGGGAAGCATTGCTGGCGTTTCAGAGTGACCATTCAGTTCCAGGTGCATGCAGCACCCATATGTGTTAAGATGCACCTTGCACCATGTTGTGCCTTCTCTGTGGGTGCCCACGGCTTCTGCTTTGCCCCAGCAGGTGCCTGCAGATGCTCCACTGTAGTGGGGTGGCAGGAGAGACATGCTCCCTTATGTGTTCTGTGCATATACTGCAGCAAAGACCCTCCAGCCTTTCCTCGGGAGACTGCCATGGTCAGTGTGACAAACCCCACTTGTCAGGCCCTGTCAGTTCAGGGATTTGGTGTCCATAGACAGAAGTTACTTGTTTATTTAATCTTAATTCCATGCCTGAATTCAAGGCAGCGACTTTGTGCATGTGTTTACTTGCTGTTATATGCACGCTCACATCCTTGTACCCTTGGGTCATTGTACATTGAACTGGAAAAATACGCATGTTTGTAATATGCTGTTAATATTTAATCAAACTCCCTAGTAAGGCAACTATCATAAATGGGGTTATTTGGTAAAGCCTCAAGTGGATTGTTTTCTACACTGTTAGATATGATAGAGAAAATATTGTTAGAGAACAATGCCATGTATCTGCATTTTCATATATGACAAATGACAAATTTGCAGGGAGGCTCATACTGTGGAGACAATTCCCACTCTGTTTATATTGTTAAGCAACATATGTTTGGATGAGTTAGTGTCCAATCATAAATTCAAGCCTTCAAGCAAATTCTGACAAATTGTAAATGTATTGTAATTGCATTGGAGGGAAGAAACAAAGACATTTCTTAGGCTAGGGGTTTGCAGAGAGATGTAGGTTCCACCCCTCATTAGGCTAGCTTTATGCAGTGTGCCAACTGCAGCCAGTTTAACTGAACCACATCCTAGAGCTGTTTGTGTTCATATATGTCAATGGCTTTTTTCCCAGGTCTCTTGCTGGAAAAGTTGCTTTTCTTGATTACATGTTTTTAACACTATGATTGAACTGTGAATAACATTGCAAAACATTGTCTACAGTCTCTGGTCTCTGACTGTACAGGTACAGTTCACATGGAGTCTCATCTGAACTGCTGAACTGTGAAAGAGCACATTAAATCTATCCAGTATTCAGACCAAGGGGAAAAAAAAAAAGTTGTTTTTAATTTTGTGTGAACAAACATTTTAAAGCCTTTGTGCAGCTGACAGATGGCAAAAATGAAAGGTGAAGATTTTCTCATGCAAGCAAGTTCACATGTTACGAGAGTTACAACACTGTCAGAACTTAAGGTTTCCTCTTTCTTAGCCTCATCTTCAGTCTCACAGGCCACAGACTTCTTCAGACCACAAAGAAAACTGTGGAGTTGAGTGCAACACACAAGTCAATCTTCCACACGTGTCAACGCTCTCTGGAGAGAGATGAGTTTGTTCTGTCTCCATCTTCCCCAGTACTGTGGTGGTTTCTGATGGCGTCACACCACTGATCCTGCTCCCAGCCTGGCAAACGGGCTCTGCACAAAGCATCCCTGCTCTGCAAAAGATCTAGCGGAGACACCAGCCCATTCCTGGTGCCTGCCTGGGGGACTGTGCTCCCCACTCAAGTGTTAACAACTGGGGCGGGCCATGCCCAGCTCCTGAGTTCCTCCTGATGGGAAACTGTCTAGACAACGGTGTTTATCCTTTCACGGAGAGATATTTACCTTGCAGTTCCTCCACACCCTAATGATCGTACTTCCTTCATCCTCCCTACTGCTGCGCCTCAGAATAATATAAGCTCTAATGGCTAAAACAGATCATTGCAATGCTGGTCTTAGTGTTTGTACTTTAGATTAAAGGATGTGGTTTTGACAAGACATCTGCTGAGCAAACCACTTTTATTTTTCCTTAATCAGCATGCTATGCCCCTATCCCCTTAATCTCTTCTAACTCTCATGGCAAAAATAATTGAGCCTGCAATCTCAGAAGCATAGGCTCTTACAGGATTATTTATGGCACTGACTAATTTTGGATTTATTTCTTAGAAGGGTGCTTGTTTTGGAAATCCAGGTACCTCTAATTTTCCTTCCCTTAACACTTTTATAACACTGTCAGGAATTTCCTATTTTCCAATTTTTTTTAAGCAGTAATTACTCTGTCAGATAAATCAATAAAACCTTTAGACAAGATATTTAGCAATGCTACTATTTTTATGTGGATTCTTCAGTGTTCTATAGAACTTGTATCTTTCTTACAATCATGGTATTTTTGAGATCTCTCTTTTACACGACCATCAGTTTTTGAAGAACTTATAAGAACCTGATATCTCAGCTGACTAAATTTCTATGTTTGGCTGGTGGTGTTGACTGGGTTCAAAGCCAATGGGTAGGTTAGGATCAGATAGATAGACTGAGTGTATGCTTAAGATTTGTTTATCTAGAACCAAGCTAAAAGCCAATAGCCTCTGTTTTATTAAAACTGTAGTTATTAGCTGCTTCACCCACAGATTTGATTCACTTGGTTTTGACTTGCAAATCTCCTTTGTAAATGGAGCTCTGCATGATCCGGGAGTCAAATAAATGAGTGCCAGGTGAATATGTGAAACCAGACAATCCACACTGTGCTCTGCTGTTGCAAGTCATGGTAATGAAGGGAACATGAATGACCAAGCTTATTCATGAGCTACAGAGGCATATTTCATTAGAGTTTGTGTGACTTTGATGAACCAGATTTGGATCCGGTTTCTGAAACTGGCTTCACCGCTGAGTCACTGTGTGATGGTGGCAGAGGATGGTATGAGTAAACCTTAGCACCAGGGATCTGTGTCCTGCTTCACCAGTGACTCAAGACTAACCTCAGAAAATTCATTTTCTCTCCCTATATTGTAGTCTTCCCACACCTGAAAAAGGGAGGGGTGAAGGTGAACCCATCTTTTCTGGTGCCTGGACACTGAGGAAGAGTCTTAGGTACATGCAACATATGACTGACCTTCCTTCTCTACTGTCCTGATCAACTTGTCTCTTATGGGAACTGCTGAAACTTCTGTTCTCTTGATGACTTTTTGTGGCTACAGAGCCCAAGTGTTGTTAATGACATTATGCAGGCGAGCAGACAGTCACACAAATAAGCAAAATTGAAGTTCATTTCATCTGTGTTTGTCACTGCCATGTGCAAGTATCCACGTGCTGTACCAATTTTAGCTCTTAGATGAGAAGGAAGTGGCTGGTGTTTTGCCAGTCTGGAGGATGAAGGTGGAGGAAAGAGGGTTGACAACTGTCAGGAACTGAAACATCTCCCTCTGAAACATGTGGCCAGTAGTGGAGGGAGACACTGTGACAGTTCCAGACGTGTGGTTGCTGTCCTGAACAACATATTTCTTTGGGGACCATTGCACTCCCGGATGGTTTCAGAAACCCTGAGCTCCCTGCCCTGCTGTGCACCCCCATTGAGGCAGGGTGGCCGCTGGGACACAGCACCCAGCTCACTGGCTCATGGTGCCTGGTGTCTCAGCAGAGCCTCGCTTCAATGCCCTCTGCTTTCCCTTTTCCCAGCTCTGCTTCTCCGAAACAAAAGTCACCGCTGGCCAATGCTGCAGCTGTTGAAGCCTCCTCTTCCATCTCAGTCACGCAAAGTGGAAGGTCATGCTGGTCCCAGCATTGGCCATCTCCTCTGGCCTTGTGTCACTGCCCCACTTGAAGGGGGGAAGAGTGCCATGGAAGAGTGACCCTGTTAGACTGCTCACTTTACAGGATAACTCTGTAAAGGTGAGTTGGAGCTGCAAGGATCATGTCAGCGCTTGGCTTCGCTCATCTTCCCAGCTCTGTGGTTGTCACCTTCCCAGGGGTGGGAAGGAAAAGGATTTATCTGGCCACTTTTCCATATTCTACAAAAGAATTATAGCTTGTGAGAGGGAGAAAATCAATGCCCCTCAACTTCTGAAGTGCTCTTACCTCTCACAAATAATCTCATAAAATGCTCCAAATGAAAAGCTTTTGTCTACATATTTTTATCATTTAGCCAGACGTGCGACTGTTGTGGAGAGGCTTCACTTATTATTTTGCCTAATCATGGAGTCCTGATTTCTGGTTTAATCTGAAGACCATTTCAGACTTGGGCTCTTTGGGAAAAGGAAATGAAAGTGGGTTCAAGAGCCCTTTGTTTCCTGGTCCCCTGGTTCTCACTCAGGAAGGAGTATTTGTGCCACAAATGGATAAATACTACAAGGGTTCATTCAGGAATGCAACATCCATTTAATTGATCTATTCACAATCACAAAATCAAAGACAGGATTTATTAGGCTTTGACATATGGATTGAGTATGCTCCTTTTGTTTCTAGATGACGTTTTCCTCCTCTCAAATTTAGCTAAAACTGTAATAGCCCCTCAGTTCAACAGATTCACAAACCTCCTTTGTCCCTTCTTGGTCAACCATTGACTCTTTGTGAAGCCCAACAAGGAATCACAGTCTCAATGGATAGTCCCACTATGCTATGGAGTGAGAAAAAAATAGGGACTATCATGAATTACTTATAAAGTTCACTGAGATACAGGCACTGACAAGAAGAGTAATAACTAGCTTCCAGGCTTAACTCTTCTGGGCATTTTTTTTTCTTTACATGGTCTTTCATTACTAAGACACGAAGGTGTAAATGGGTTGAAAGTGTTTCCTGTGTTCATAGAGTGATGGAAAAGCTATCAAGTAATGTGGGACATGCACATTTTTCATGGGGTTACATTTTATTTTTAAGTTCGGAAATACCAGCTGCTTCAGAAGAACAAGCTTACAGTCTCCCTTAAACATGAAAGATACTGTCTGCTTCCTTCTCACTGTGCAAGGCACAGCTGCTGGACCTGGTTTGAATCATTGAAATGAGGGAGAATATCCACCAGGAGCAGGTTAATCAGGTCTCATCCCAATTTTAGTACTAAGAGGGGAAGCACTAACTAGATTCCTTGGGATGTGTGGGTGAAATGCAAGGTAAAGTGGGCTAATGTGGCCTTAAGGCTGTGCTTTTCCAAATCTGTACCGTGCTAGGGGCTGAAGCAGTCAGCAGTCCCAGGTGGAACATAACCAGGCTTCTAAAATATGCTCCACTTGGTGTCACCTGCTGTCTCTTGAATACTGCTATAGAATTACAAGGACTGTTTCTGCAGTGTCAGGAGCTGATGGATGTGCTGGTAGCCATAAACTACATCAGTCAAACCACACAACACAAGCAAAACCAGTATTCGTTTATTTATCTTAAATTCAACCAGACACACAAAATCCCAGTGTTTTACCAGTTTACATGTCTATAATTTTCTTGCACATCTTTTAAGATATCTGAGACCCCTTAGGCTAAGACAGCTGCTGATGTGGGCCAGGGTAAGGTACAGACCTATGAGCTATAACACTGATGACCTCTCCTCCCACTCCACCAGACAGCTCTTGACCAGGGCTCGGGGTGTTCCTCACCACTTCTGCTCTCACCCCACAGCAGCCTTGTCTACCTCAGTGCCTTCTGGGGAGAGTGTCACCCATAACCATGTCAAAGCCTTATCAAAGCCACTGGGGTGGTGAGTTAAAAGGCTAGTGGCAGGAAATATAAACCCTGTTCTTTTGCAGTTAATGCTGAGAAACTAATTTCCTAATCTCACTTTCATGTTTGCATGGCCCTTATGTTATACCATACCCAAAGAGCACTAATAAGGACAAGGTGTGTGCTACAGCCTGCACTGGTTTGCTGATTGCATCCTCTTGTGTGTTGGGATACAAGAGCCCTCCCCAGCACAGGTGAGGAGCTGTAGCCATTTCACAGACACTGTTGATGCTCAGGGTTAACATCTCAATTTCTGATGGCTTCCTATATGGCAGAGAAGTGCTTTACCCATCAGTCAGGAGGCAGCTCTTGGTCTTCTTATTATCCTTCTTTCTTACCGTTGGTATCATGCACCAAAATGGTACATTTTCCTGGCTGAAGCTTCACTATATTGAAGGCTGTTTGCAATAGAGCTGTGCCAGGGATTTCCTAGTTCTTGCATTATTTTATGTACAGCCCTAAAGCTTTTATTTAATTAACAGTAAATCTTTTAAGAACAGGAGAAATTCTTGCAGGCCCTGACTTTAAAGGCTTACATGTATAACACCTGGGTAACTAATGGGCTTTGCCCAGTACCAGTTGGTAGGAGCAGATTTTCTTTGGCTTTATCTTAGCTGCAAAAAGGACTCCAAAAGAATCTTCTCACAAGAAGATATTTAAGACCCCAAAAAATCACAGTAAAGGTAAGCTGCAAAGTTTTGCCCTTGATGCTAATTTACAGCTGAAATAATTTGTCAAGAGAAAAGCAGGTTTTTTTCCATCCCTTGCAGCATTGTAGAGGGGAACTTTTTAGGAAATGGGAAAAATTACCATCATAGCTTTACAATGATTTAACCTCTCCTTGCTTTACCATTTGATCCTCTTCATTTAGTATGGCTTGTAATTAGCTTCTGCAGCCTTCAGTCAGAGGTGTTTGTTCAGAAGCACTTGCCAACAAGTTGTTCCCTTGGTATCATCAAATGGAAATACTCAAAGATTTTGGGCTCACTCTCAGTGTAAGTGGGGCCAAAACACCCACTGCACTGAGGAGGGTGAATTTTATTCTATAGCATGTATTTTTTATGTGCATCAAAGGTGAAGCCAAGTTTTGCTGTTTTTGCTTCAAAAGACTCATATAACAAGACTAAGGTAAGTGCTGTTGATGTGAGGTTTCCTGTTGTTTTTATTTGTTTTGCCTGTGTCAGAAGGCGCATCAGGATTTCTCTCTTAACACTTGGCAGAACTGAACTCAAACGGAGGTCTACAACACTATCTCTTCAGATTTTGTTGGAACAAATAGGAAAACACTTTGAAATATATCCATTTTTTTTACTGCCTACATTAAATTACAGACTCCTAGGTAAATGTATTAGCCTGTCTTTGTTTTCTGTGAGACTCATGCTGAAGCCCCCTGAGTTGCTAAGCAATAAAAAGTACAGTTAGAGCTTTACATTGTGAATTGGATATGCATGTGAACCCTCAGATGCACACAATTTAGAGGGATGTTTACTGTCTCCAGAATGTATTCAAATTGCTTGGTTTTCCCAACTGTCTTGATTACAAAGCATTGTCACAATGTTTGGTTTAGCTTTCTCATTTCCATGCTTTTTAGCTATACTGAACCTGATGGAGAGACAGATTTGTTTCCTTTTTTTTTTAATAATTATTGTCTACACTGATTACTTTCACCCTTTAAAACATAGAATAAACTATTAATGTCATGAGCTGTAATTTGTATTCTGTTGTAAAGGTTGCAGCTGTATCTGTGTTGTTTATATGTTAGGCTGTAAACTATAAACTTGATTTTAGGAGCAAAGCATAATTGTGTTACTGTGAGGACAAACTGAAAATTAAAAAGCTGTGATAGACAGTCCAGTGGTGCTTTTCTCCTTCCTCTCTTATCAAGTTAATAACTGGTAAATCACAGGACCCTTATTATTCCACAAGCTTTCTTGTGGATTCCTTCTTTTTCACAGATCAAACCATGGAGTCCCTCTCAAAGTTGTCATACTAATAAAGAAAAGGTACTTGGAATGTTTTTCCTACTATCTAATCTGAAATATACCAGGCAGAAGTAGAATATTTTTAGCTAAAAAAAAGTATGAGAATATTGCCTGCAATGGTATTAAAGGAAATATCTACATAGATGCTGCACTTAATACAAATTATTCTAAACAGTTATCTATTAATCTGTGTGTAGCACTTTCTTACTTACCATATAAACCTTTTAATTTTAACATTGTGTAAAATACTTTGCCATCTGACTGCTGAGCAATTCATCCTTGACAATGTAATGTGGAGTTAGTACTTTACACATCTAACTCAATATTGTGCCTGTTTATTTAGAATAGAAACACAATAGCATTTGGCATATAATTAAAATGCTGCCTGCACTGAGTTAAAAGGCTTTTTTTGGCCACAGATGGATCATAATTAGGAATTTCCTCTGTTTCCAAATCCTACTGTGGTGCTATACTGGATAACAGTGAATCTGCTTGGTGTAGGTCTTAGGGCAGATACCCCTGTGGTGTGTTAGGAGAAGCTAGGGCTCTAAAGCTACATCTAGATTAGGATGCTAAAAGTATCCACGCCCATTTGCTGCTAAAGAGACTGGCCAATAGGCATGATGTACCCTGCCCCGATGTAAACTGTCTTACCCTACGAAAGAACAGGTTGGGCACAAACTGCCTGCTGGGAATGGTCATCAAGGAGTTCAAACTCTGTCGGTGTCCTTAGGGGTGGCCTGGGACAGTGTTGGCTGGTATGGCCAAGAGCAAGGCAGACCATGCAAGCAGTTCACCAACACAGAATTTACTAACTTCCCAGTAACAATCCCTGCCACTGTTTAATGCAGAACCACATGGTTAGCAAGATTTTAATGCCAATTTCATGCTAGTTCTTGCTGTTTAGCTGTCAACTTGGTTCACCACGTCCCAAATTCATCATGCCCAACCCATTTGTGATTTGAATGACTAAAGGAGTCACTTTCCCAAGCAGAGAAGTGGGGGGAAGGCTGACTGTTCGGGTGGGTTTGGGGCTGAATACTGAGGGGCCTGGCCATACTTTGTTGCTTGTACACACCAGGAAATACTGGGATACTAAACTCCTACCTATAATACATACAGGTAGCAAAAAATGTCAGAGCATCCTCTAACTGCACAGTTTGGAGAGACGTTATACACAAAACCGTAAAGGGAATAATGAAGTAGGCCAGGCCACAAGAATGTGTAGGGTACACACTCTCCTCTTGCCTCTGTGCTTTGACCGCCTTCTATCCTGAGTTCAGGTTTTTTCCTTATTGTTTGTTTCTTATTTTTCTTCCCTTGCTAGAGGTTTACAATCCTCCACCAGCAGTTCATCAGCAAACTCAAGGTTAGCAATTTGTGATGCCCAGAAATGTACAAAATACCTTTTTTCAATAACCAGTATTTAATGGAGCTTGAGTAAACAAATCTATAAAATTGTGATTTTCTTCTGGCAAATGGGAATAATGCAGAGATGGATGGATTTCAGTGGGCTTTAGTTTTGGCTGATTACTGTGCATATGCTAATATGGAATTGTATTTCAGAATTAAAGACTATAAGATGATCACACAAAAAAAAAAAAAAATCACAAGTCTCAAGGCATTTTTTTGAGATTGTATTTTTTGTCCTTGTCAGATAATCTATTATCTGCTGTTTGGATTTGGTACTTTGAAAATACCTCTTAATTATACTCTAGAAGTTCAGTTGTGGCTAAGTAATTCTGCTAAGTAATTCTAGGACCCGTATTGCTGAATGTGAACAGAACTGAAAGAAACTGAGGAATGTGCTGACAATGAAGAATAATTATGCTTCTGGCCAGCAAATAATTTAGTACATTTTGGAGAGCAAAAAAAGACCCTGCGGCGGGGTAAAGACAGCTAGTCACCATTAGCAAATAGATGGCAGGAAGTCATACTTCACATGGAACTGGAATAACACAAATGACACAGTGAAGCAAAAGCTAATAATTGCAGCCATTCTGCTGGGGGCAAGTAATTGAGAGACACAGGAAGCAGTTTTAGGAATGTCAAAAAATGCATCATTACTGGCTGTTTGATGCGACATGTCAAAAAGTCACAGTCAGCTAAAAAATAAGACACATTTGAATAGATGTATCTGTAGCATGTTGGACAATATTGTACAGATGTAGAGCTAATGCTCAGGAATGACATATGCCAGGAAGACATTAAGGTATTTACACTCCATTTTAGCTCCGTTTTAAACATAAACTGTGAAGAGCTTAGATGTGAAAACTCACCAAGTCCCAGTGGGACAATGTGATGTACTATATGGGCTGTGAAGATTGCTGGGTCATCTCCTCCTATTGCAAATCCATAATGGCCAATACTGAATGTGAGGATTGCAAAGGAGACACAAATTCTTGCAGTCTCATAATAACTCCATTCACTGTGCCAGACTGCATTGTGTATTGACTTCCATGTCAGCTTACAGATACAGATAACAGTGCTAGAGGAAAAATAGCTATGAATATGGCTGCAGGTGTTCTTACCACTGAAAACAGGAAATAAAACTTTACTTTCCCAGACCATTATTAGATTATTTTTATTCTTATTATGAAACAGAAATATAACCCGAGGTTTTACAATTGTAATTTTTGCAACATTCCTTGTTTAGTACTAATTCAAAATTGGTCTTGTTTGGCTGTGACTACATACCACTTATTTTACTTTTGTAATTAGCCTCATTGCCTTCGCAGCAGTGAAGGTAACTGAAAAAAATAATCTCTATATGTACACCTGGGAATAGTAGCATTAGACTGCTATTGGCCAGCATCTAGGAAATAAGACTGGTTTTGCACTGGGTAGAGTTCAGTGGGATAACTGTTGTGCAGGCAAAATAATCGCAACCTGCCTTTGATAGGGCTGCTCAAGAGGAGCTTGTGTCCTTTTCTTCTCCTGGGCTGGGCTGGCCAGGAGCCACTGGTATGGTATATTTTTATGATGGGAAATGTTTCCTCCTTAGGGTTATTTGGCTTATCTAAGTTTTCACTTAGAAAATTCCATTTATCTGTTAACAATGAAAGCTTTGGCAACTCCCATTCTGCTTTAGAAAAATTGCTAAGACACTTAATGAAAGTTTGACAAAAAACTGTGTTAAAAAGAGGCAGTCTGTTCTGGCATTGTCTGCTCACCTTCTTTAAGGCACAAGAGAGGCTACGTAATGCAGGACTGGAGTTTTTCATCATTGAAATCAGTAAAAATGAAGTATTTCAACATTAAGATTAACCATTGCAGAAAGGAAGAGACTATCTTAAAATCTGTTTGCATTATTTAGGCTTGTTTTCAGATTTCATTTTTTTTGTTCTTTTGTTATTCATTTCTCCTAAAATAAGACAGCACACATGACCAGGCCACCTATAAATCTCCAGCCAGCAATATTCAATTTGGAAGCAAAATCATATTACACACAAGCGGTGTGAACTGAAAGTCTCAAGTGCTAAGCAGCTGGGCTTTTATTATGCTGATCTTCAACAAGTATGGTCAAATTTATACAGTCAATGTTTTGTTTTCAATTGTCTGAAACATTTTTGCTGAGCTTATTTCCACCATGTTTCAAGCCAGAGTGGTGTTTGCAGCAGCTCTGCTCTTCTGTTCAGCAAGTAAGTCCTATATATGCAGTACAGCATCCATTACTCAGCTATAGGTAGGATCAGCGTATATGAGGTGATGTGATTGATCATTTTGTGTCTGTGGGACACATTTCACCCAAGGACCTCTGTGTTTTTAGTCTCCTAATGGTTGACAATTAGGTGCAGAAAGATATCTCACTTAGATTGAATTACCAGTTGTGGTGGTCAGGACACCGGACTTTGATAACTGCCACCTTTGTCAGTGCTGGACTGAAACCACCTCCTAATAATTAGGTGATAAAATCAAAAAGCGTGAATGTTCTAATTGTTGTTTTGTAACAAGGAGAAGGAAGTTTTCCAGAAGAACCACAGACTAAGAAACTGGATTTAAAAAAATAACAAATGTCAAAACCACCTAAGGTAATGCAAGGGATTGCATTAGTAATGCTTGCAGGTGTGATGTCTAAATTAGCAAATGGAGAATCTTATGTCTTGGAGTTTAATTTTCAGGATTTTCAGACTGGGACTCTGCTAAAATGGTTCTGTTTTCATGGACATGTTTTCCGAGGTGTGCATGTATGTACAAGGCTGCCATTTCATATTTATAAATAAGTGAAATTAAGAACAGTATTGCCAACTGTAGGAACTCAAAAGTCAGACACAAAAAAATACTAACCAAAAAGAAAAATATTATTTTTCAATAAGTTGGCAGAAGTTAAGAAGTTTATCTGCTTGAGTTTTCTAGGATCGCATTCTTAGCTGTTTTTCACAGCTTTTCAAATTAAAGCTGAGAATTAAAACTACTCACAGGATTCCAGAACTGGTAAAGGAAGAAACAAACAAACAAACCACAACTTAACAAACTCAAAAACCCAAACAAACAAAACCACAAACTGTGAAAACCCTCCACAATCGGCAATACTGTCAATATACAAATATGACAGTTACTACTAAACACAACATGGGAAGTCTTCACAGTCAGTGCAGATGAAGGCATTCATCAGAGCTGGTGTCCATCAAGGGTCTGAGTTTAAATGAAAGCACAGTGCGTGAATGGTGGAGACAGCTGAACAGATCCGTGGGAGATTGACCATCTAAGGGCACGTTTAAAAAGAGACAGATGACAATAACAAATATGCTGTTTTTTTCCTACAAATTTTAAAATTTTGTCAATATATTTATTTTTTCTCCACCTGTTACCCACACATACATGAGTCAGAGTTAGATTTGAGATATTTTCACTGGCACTAATGATCATCTTCCCTTTTTTTTGTTTGTTGACCAACACAAATTTTAATTCAGTATCAACCTGTTTGTCATTGAGGATTTAGGTTTGCAACCCTTGATTTTTAAGTTTCTTGGACCCAGATTCCAGCTCTTTTCACATTAGAGGTGAGATGCCTCAATGTGATTATACCTATGCAGTTTGGAAAGAGGATGTCTACTGATGATTTTCAGATGAATGACAGTGTTCTTTAGAAATAAACTGTTACCTAAATTCCCTCTTTTTTTCGTATTCATTGTCTGGCTAGATTTGCATGGATCACATGAAGACATATTTGTATCAGACATGCTGTCATTATTTGAAATGTGGTCCAAACAAATAATACCATGTATACTCCAGCTTTGCTATTAGCACTAAATGTGAGTTGCCTAACAACTTTCTGTTGCCTCACCATTTGTAAAGTGATTCTGCTATTTAGTTTTCCCTCAGGAGTGCTGTGAAAATCAGCACAAGCAAGCAACATTTATCATGAACTTTAAACTTGTAAAGTGCTGCTGAACTTCTAAGTACTATCTATCTAAGGTGCCACTTTCTTCGTTCAGAGGTAGATTCAAGGTAATATAACTTAACAAAAATAACAATGGCATGAAAAACATAGAAATATGTATTAAACCAATTTTTTTAACCATCAGCAGCCAAACTAAAGTCTTCTCTGTTGGTGGACAGTAAATGACTGATTGTACTTTTTTTTAATAAGGGACCATTCAGACTGCTGATGTTTTGAATGAATTCCAGCATGAGTAATTACATCCTACCATATCTAAATATCAATTAGATGTGGTCTTTTTTTATTCATTTCCTGTTCCACATTGCTGGGTTGTGTTGCTGGGCTCTGTTGAACAGTAGCCACATTCAGCCTAAAGTTGGCAACATTATTGTGGCAGACAAAGTGAGATCTTTATGTCTCAAGGATGGTTCTCTGGATGCTTCCACAGACACTGGTTTTGCTCTGGGGCAGCTTGAGTAGTGTTGCTTTGGTTTACAGCAGCAAAAGTGTGCATAAGGATTATGGTACAATTTAACTATACAAATATCAAATTATTAATAATATTTGATATTGCGGACAGTTGATGGATATAAAGCCGAATCCTGTGAGGCAGAGATTTCACTACTGGAACAATGTAAAATTGGCTACTTAATACTAAAACCCCCTTATCTTAGAATTAGTATTTACCCTCTTGGGTTTTTTCCCTTGAGTTCATTGGGATGAATTATGAATATGGACTTTCCACTTCAATTAATTTACAGAACATTAGGCCCCTGGTATTTATACTGTGTGCAGTGGTGTGGTATCTGAGATATAGTCAATAGTTATACCAAGTGTTATTCAATTATTCTTTTCATTGGATATTATGCCAAATTTCTTTGAGGGTAAAATATAAGATTCAGTGACCAAAAAAAATCATTTATTTACGAGGGACATGGTTGAGAGCCCACAAACAGTGAGGAAATCAAATTATTTTCATTTACTTGCAAGCCCACTTCAGCAACTCAGAAGACTACAGTGCAGGATGGGAAGAGGACTATTTCAATTTAACTTTGACAGCTTTGTGAGATACTGGGCCCTTTAAACTCCTGGCCAAATAAAAATTCAAGGTAGCTGGCACCTTGCAACACCATTCCCTTTATTTGCTGGGATGTAGGGCCTGATACAACAGTCCTGAAGAAAATAAGGAGGTTTCCAGATGGCTCTGAAGGAAACTGGATGTGATATTTAAGTGTCTCACAGTCTTGGTTTATCTGGACTTAGGTCCTTAAGAGTAATTTTTATATATGAATCACAGATTTGGTTTCTGCTGATGGGTATCAGCTCAGCATCTTTCAGATAACGCATCTATAGAGTGGGGCTGATCTGAAGACCTATAACGAGCAGAAAATTCCTTAGTTATAGTGAGACTGGCCTCAGCTTTCAAAATTAAATCAGGCAGGCAATATTTGTGTAAACATTTGGTCCCTCTGCGTGCAGCTACTAACCAAGGTGATCTGCAGTGGAAGACCAGGGCCTTGTTTTATAAAATGACAACTTTGAAGTAAGGCTTTATGTTTGTGAAATCAGACAACAGGTCACTGCCCTACCTGCTTTGTAGAAATGGAAGATTTCTCAGCTTAGACATCTACAAACGTTCCTGAAAGATACAATCAGATCCAACAAAGAATTAAGGTTACAGCTGAAAACTGAGCTGTTTGCCAAGGAATAAGAGAAGCCTTGATCTTTTTGCTCAGTAATCTTTTAATGGGCAAAGAAACACCATTTATTTTCCTGTTGGGTAATTTTCATCCAGTATTCAAAAGAGGGAGTAGTGACCGGGTGACCTTGTCTTGCATAAAACAGAGCTTCAAACACAGCTAAACTGTTTCTAGTGAGACTAGCTGGTCTTTTGACAACACTCCTGTATTGCTTTGGGATACCCAGAGTCCCCAGGCACAGATATATTCTCCACTCTAATTGGAAATGCCTAGGAAAGGTGACAATACAAGAGATTTATAACTAATCACAATGATTAAAGTGTTAATTCTGTAATATTTCACTAACATATACCATTTCCATGTTTCTATCTAGTAAGCAAGATAAATCTGTGAACAAGTACTTCAGCGCACATCAGTCTTGTTAACTAAACATCACGCATTGAGAGTTTGCCATTATGTGATGAAAATTACTTATTAGAATAATGGTTTTGAAAGTTGCATACGAGGCTGGCATCCTTCAAATTAATATATACATTTCACGTAAATTAAAATAAGTCTTCATATTATGAACTCAGGGCTAGGTGCACTACTGGTGACAATCTGTTTATGCAGTCCTTAGAGACCCTTAATTTTGGACACCAACAAGAGATGTGCATGGCAGTTATGGATGAATGTTTGTACAGAGCCTGTACATATACAGTATTTCTGCTCACCTAATTCACTCATGTGCATGTTTCAAAATAAACCCATATATCTTTTTCCTTCTTTTAGCAGAATTATAGTGACTTTCATGCATATTTTTCAAATGACACGGTAGCCCAATTGCACTGGAAGACAGATCAGTATTCAAACTGTCAATGAAGAAGACTGATGTTGGTTATAAGTCCCTATTATCTGAAAGATCTGATGTGGACTTGAGTTGGGATACAGCCTTGATCAACGCTACTTAACTGTATCATTACTTGATGGCTCATATATACATGATAGAATGAACATCAAATTATGCTGAAAAGTACTTATAAATGTGGGTGCTAATTGTGATGCTGCACTGATAAACAAAGTGGTAGCTCTGGATGACATTATTAGATGTAATTAAGTTCAGCTGTAACAGTGCAGCTATGTTTGTCAGAACTTTGAACCACATGTTCTGCACAGTGCTAAAAATTAGGTTCACTGTATAATACACCTCCTCATGTTATCTCCCACCCCAGAAAATGCACATGACTAATGAGATACTGACATTTTATTAGACTATTGTGCATCACCACTGCGCAGGCACCCTCTAAAATTTCATATCCCAATTTCTAGGCTTATAATTTTCTAACAAGTCAGTACTTTTCAGAGCAGGTTGTTCTGTGTTACAGCTGGCTGTCTCATAAAATCTCATGGCACATGAAGATCTGAGCTTATACTTGAATATTTTTCACACTATAATGAAATAAAAGTCTTTGAAATAAGCAAGAGACACATGCACAGGCTCTAGGATGGCCAGAAGTGGGGTATGGAGTGGCCATGGAGTTGTGGGAGAGCCCAGGCCTTGTACCTGCTCTGCCTCTGCAGAATCCCAAACTCCAGGTGAGCATTCTTATTCCCACATTGTATCGCCAAGCACCTTAACTCAGATCATAATGCAGGTTTCACTCCTTCTCTTTCTTCTCCAGACTGGGCAGCAGTGCCCCTCAAGAGGCTGTTACATGTTGCTGTCTATGATACAGGCAGCCGGTATAGCAGGATATTGATGCTCCTTCCTCTACTGTTCAAATTGGCAAAAAATGAGCCTGTAAATGTCCTAGTCCTAAAAAGGCTTTATATTGGTTTTAGTTTGAAACTAAGTATCAAATATAACCATCCTGACATGAATGAATGAGTGAATGAATGAACGAATGAATGAATGTGAATTCCCTTTGTCTAACTCTCTACTTTAGCAACTCCATTAGCTGCCATCATTTTTTTTATCAGATTGTGCTTCTAAGGCTAAAACATGTTGGATGCCTGGAAGCGTTTCTGTTTTCAGTGAGAACCTCTGTTAACATGACACAATCCCTTTAAAATGCAGACATGCACTCAGCAAATTTGATAAGCTCTGAGATGAATTTAGATGCACAAAGATGGTGAAGCAGTCTAATCCTTCCTACAGAAGATAAAGTTTAAACAAATTTACTTAATTCAATGAAACACCTGGGCAAGCTTATTTAATATAGTCTTTGCATTTAATTATTTCCACTGAAGGGGCACTTACCGTATTTCAAAATATGATTATTTTATTCCATATTAATTATTTTAACATCCTCAAGGGAAACCTGCAGAAAAATTTTAAAAAGGGATTCTTAATTAACCTGAGCCACCAGAAGTCATCTTTTGGAACAGGGAAGCTGGGATATGGGACTGAAAATAAATAGTGCTGCAAAAATCAGACTCTTCACATGAATAATGAAGAAACCCGAAAAGAATTCTGTATGAATGAATTGTTGCTAGGCATTAATATTAGAAAGGCACACTCACACATTAAACTGGAGAAAAGACAAAAATAGAAAAATAATTCTGTGAAGAATTCTATATGGGCAAAGTTATTGGCAGAAGTCAAGGAAGTGTACAGCTATTGTATAACCAGAGAACAATAAAGCCCAGAGTCAGCATCTCAGTTATTTTCTTCTCTCCTTCTGCTCTTGTGGAGCTGACACAAACAAAGCTCTTCCTTTTGGTAAGAATTTATTTCCCAATATATTTCTGGAAAGGAATTTTACCAAGAGTGCTCTCACTGCACAATCCAATTACCCTGGTACTTGCAAGAAGGAATACTGTCTACAAAACTAGGAGACACTGTTCTCCCCACCACAACTGGAATTGTAATATGAATAGGATTTGGATGTCTGTTTTCCTAGATAGCAAATTTACAGACTATGGCAATTTATCCATGAGTACTTAGATTGCTGTGGGTTTGGGATTTTTGTGTGTGTGTGTTGGTTTTTTTTTTTTTCTGTTGTTGTTTGTGGTGGTGTTGTTGCGGTGTTTGGTTTTTTTTTCAGCATCAGTACTACATGAAAGGATATTTCCAACATGGGTTTGCACAGGACGAATGTAATTGTTTGTACATTTCATCTAAAAGATGCTTTGGTGGCCTGGACAAGTAAGAGGGGAATTGTGCCTGTTTCAGGCAATAATTTAGTAGCACTTCTGGGCTTCTCTTGTTTAATCATTTAACATGTTACTTTGCTCCTTGAAAAGCTAAATACAGTCTCATAAAAATCACATTACAAGTGCCTTAATCTGTGCAAGAAGCCAGACAGCAACTCATACTATCAGTAACAGGTTTGCCTTGTATTTTACTCCCTCTATGAACCGTATGTTTCACAGTCTGTAGGTGTGAAAAGGGATCAAAGCCAGTTTTCCAGCAGAAGTACTTTTGCCTTTTATTCTATAAAGCAATTACACAAATTTTGATTTCCAGCCAAAATGAATTCAGTTATCAGATCATGCTACAGCTTCATCTAGGCAACAAATTGAACTGTTTTATGCCACTCACAAAACTAATTCAAAAGCAAATCTCACTGTTGCAGACTTGTTTTTTCCTTAGTTTTTCAAAAGGCATGAGGTTTGCTTCAGTTTTCTGTAGATGCTTTGCATAGGTGTTTATACTATATTTTATTGCTATTGGTCAATCAAACTCATCTGAAAAAAATCCCTTGGGCCCAGTCTTGGCACTGGAAGTGTTTGCCTTCTCTGGGAAACATTTGAAATTACAGGAAGTGCTTGTGAAAGATAGGAGATAATGAGGGGGGAAAAAAGGTTTTCTGATCATCTGTGTTTGTGTTCCTGCAACTGAGTATATTTTGATAGCTGAACTGAAATATGTTGCTATTTTGTCACAAAATTCTATTCAAGCCATAATCAGAGATGGCACACTGGATGAGGTGGCAGCATGAAACCCATATTCCTCCCATTTTCTCATCTGCAAAATGGCAGTAAGTTCAGCACAGCAGTCCTATCTCTTAAATCACCCTCAAATATTGTGTCATGATGACAGAATCATAGAATAGTTTGAGTTAGAAGGGACCTCCAAAGTTCATCTAGTCCAACCCCCTGCAATGAGCAGGGACACGTTCAACTAGATCAGGTTGCTCAGAGCCTCTTCCAGCCTGGCCTGGGATGTCTCCAGGGATGGGGCATCCACCACCTCTTTGGGCAACCTGGGCCAATGTTTTATCACACTCACTGTAAAAAATGTCTTCCTCATGTCTAGCCTGAATCCTTTAGTTTAAAAGCATTACTCCTTGTCCTACCGTAACAGATATTTGTATGATATTCACATCTTATGGTGACTTTGCAAATGAATAGAAGCTAGAGATGCTGGAGGCTCACGAGAGGGAGGGAGGTCACTTCCATGGCAAGAGCCATCCTGGAAACGGGTGGAAGGTTCAGCAAAGTCCTTCACCTGCGGGCACTTCAGCCCCGCTCAGGGGTTGCCCACGGCTGGGCTCTGGGCCAGCGTGCGGCCCGAACACCCCCCGGGCCTGGTTTATTTCAGCCGCTGCGGCCGCGCCCCGGGAGCGTTCTTGGCCGCCTGACATGCGGCCGCTGCCGCCCGGCTCTGCCCGCGCACGGGCAACCCGCTGCCCGTCCCGACACCCGCTGGGGCTCCCATCCGCCGTTGACACGCCGCGGGGGGCGGGGGGAGGCCAGCGCTGGAGTGGGGGTGAGGAGGAGGAGTGGAGGAGAACGGAGAGGGGAAAAGCGAAGGGGGCGTGAAGGAGCGAGGGATGAAAGGGGAGTGAGCGGAGCGGGACAGCGGCGAGCTGCCCGAGCCAGCGGCTGCCGGCGGGCGAGACGCCCGGGCCATGGCGCGGCGAGACGGCGGCGGCCGGGGGCTCTCTTGGGGGTTGCCCCGGCTGCTGCTGTGGCTGGCGCTGTGCGGGCTGTGGCGCGGCGGCGAGGCCGGCACCCTGCCCGCCCGCGGGGCCGCCCTGCCCTTCGGTGCGGGCTCGCCGGCCGCCTGCAGCCCGCGCTGCCAGCACGGCGGGCTCTGCCTCGGCAACGGCACCTGCCTCTGCTCCAAGGGCTACGAGGGCGAGCGCTGCCAACACGGTAACGGCCCGGCCTCGCCCTGCGGGAGGGGCGCTCCGGCGAGCCGCTGGGTGGGGAGGCCGGCGGGGCGCAGTGGGGTGCGGCTGCGACGAGCGGCCGCCGGGCGATAGCGGCAAAAAGCGAGGGGCAGCGTGGGCAGCACGGCGCCCGGGCCGCCCGGAGACGGGGCGTCCCGCCGTGCGCCGCCTGCCCGCGTCTGGGGGCAGGTACGTGAGGGTCTCTCTTCAGGGACGTGTCTTGCCCCGAACGAGCCGGACACAAGCACCTGTGTGTGAACGCTCGGGGCTGTCAGCTTTCCTGCAAGTGACCCCTCCGGGAATGGCTGAGGAGCCCGGCTCTGGAGATGGTGTGACGGTGGTTAGATGCTGAGAGGATGCAAACAAGGTGGGGTGGAAGAAGAGGGGTAGAGACATCCAGGTTCTGGTGAGGTGAGGCAATGACAGCAAAACTGATAGAGCACAACCAAGAGCCAGCTCCCTTCTGAAGACACCCATTCACTTATGTAAGTGAGTAGACCCAGCTGTTGGAAATGGCTGTGTTGTGAGGAGGTTGCATTTTACCATTTGAACCTCCACTTACAGGATAGGGTTCTGCATCACCTTCCTTTAAGCATTTTCTCTGTGCATGTTTAAATACTTGCCTGAGTAGGGAATGGTGCTTTTAGAGGCCTGACCACTTTCTGAGCCAGACACAGAGTCATTTGTATATCCCATTTCCATGGTGGGAGGCATAAAGCCGAGGGGAACTGAAGTCTGTTCCTGTTGGTTTCCCAGGGGACACAAAGGATTTTTCAAAATGTCACCCAATATGAAAAAGTAAACAGTGGCAAGAAGACTTTCAGTTTAAACCCTACTTAATTTAACATGCTCAATTTCTAATTCCTTTATTCAAAAGTTTAATCACAGACCGTTGTGGCTAATTGCTAAGTAACACTCCATATCTGGAGATGTTCTTCTGCTTTACTTCTTGTCCTGTGTGAAGAGGTAATATAATTTGCATGGTATTTGTTGTAGTTCTCAATGACCTTCATCTAAAATATGATTTTTTTTTAAATTCCGAAATGGGATGCTGAAAATTTCATTCAGCACCATAATCATTCATGGGGCGTTGTTTTATTTAGAAACTGATGCTAATAGTTGGTGACAAATGATGTGCAGCTAATGCGCTGCGTGGTGGGGATGAATAGCTATGCACTATATGCTGTTCCAAACAACTGTTTGATCCTAGACATTTTGGGGTTTAAAGAAGGTATGAAAGATTGTCAGAGATGCAGATCCATTTTTGAACTAGAGAGGTGAACTGTCTGGTATTGTTAAAGGAAGCACTGAATGCTGATAATGTCATCAATGCAGAAAAAAATAGATAAAGGAATTTTCATCTTCTGTCAAGAATACTCAGATAAGTTCACTTTTTTCCTCCTTTCTCTCACCAAAAACATACAAATGAAGGGTGGGACATGTCTGTCTGACTGGAGGCAGGGAAGTGTTTTTCAGTTTTGCGCTTTGCTTTTTGCTTGAAGTGTCATGTTCTTGAAATAGTGGGCTGAAAAAAGTGTTTGTGATGCCTCTAGCCTTTTCTGGCCATTGAGATGGCTTAGGGGGAAAGGAGAAAAATCTGTTCTGTAATTAACAAAAGGTGAAGAGAATTTCATTAAAGTTGAAGGCAGTTTGGAAAAAGTTATATTTGCTCTCATTTTAAGTAGGTGATCTTCAAACTTATTTGAATTTGTGGTTAGAAGATAAATGGATGTCGAGAGAGGTTCTCCTTCCCCCGTACTCTGCCCTGATGAGACCACACCTGGAATATTGTGTCCAGTTCTGGGCCCCTCAGTTCCAGAAGGACAGGGAACTGCTGGAGAGAGTCCAGCACAGAGCCACAAAGATGATTAAGGGAGTGGAGCATCTCCCTTATGAGGAAAGGCTGAGGGAGCTGGGGCTCTTTAGCTTGGAGAAGAGGAGGCTGAGGGGGTGATCTTATTAATGTTTACAAATATATAAAGGGTGAGTGTCACGAAGATGGAGCCAGGCTCTTCTTGGTGACAACCAGTGGTAGGACAAGGGGTAATGGGTTCAAACTGGAACACAAGAGGTTCCACTTAAATTTGAGAAGAAACTTCTCAGTGAGGGTAACAGAGCACTGGAACAGGCTGCCCAGGGGGTTGTGGACTCTCCTTCTGTAGACATTCAAAACCCACCTGGACACCTTCCTGTGTAACCTCATCTAGGTGTTCCTGCTCTGGCAGGAGGATTGGACTAGATGATCTTTTGAGGTCCCTTCCAATCCCTAGCATTCTGTGATGTAATTGTATAGACAGATGCTATGTTGAGTGTAGGTTAGCCTGTGGGATTGCAAAATATGGATATAACAGAGGGAAAAAGTTGGGCAAGACTTTTTCTAAGACTGGTTGTCTCCAGCTGGGTGGCTTGCTTAGAAAAGAGTACTTCCTGCTAAGTCTTCTTGCTCAAAGTTGGATTGCAATAACACACAAGTCAAGTGTAGAGGTAGTTCTGGGGACTCTACTGTAACACCTGCAAGCAATCCTAACGGGGCTCTGAAGACAGGTGTATTGTAAAATACTTCAGGGTGCTTGTGGCGTAACCTTTCTTGTGGTGAGGCCACTGGTATCATGTTGTGCTATGAAGCTGCAGGTCAGATCCCTCCCGTTCACTGGAGGTACAGTCTTGCTTATTCTTAAAAGTTCGGGAGGAATTGCAGATGCTTTGGCAAAGGGTAAAACAAACATTAAAGAAGTGTGGTTTGGAGATTGAGGAACTGAGGATAATATTTAATTCTTTCACACAGCTCCTACCCTTCATTGAAATCCCTGCTTTGTGAAACATATGTGCCTCATGGAGAGTCTTTCTTCATCTCTCTTCTATAAATACATGTTTTGCATGGGAAAGTATTCAGCAGTCCAAATGGTAAAAGTTAGTATTAATAGATGAGAACAGTGGAATAGGATCGCAGTACTGCACAGTGTTTGGGATCTCATTGCTGTTCTCTTCCGCCCCCCTCTCCCCTGTTTCATGCTAGTGCTTCCCACCTCTGATACTTTATTTATGCAAGTGGCATCAAATTTAATGATTGGATCTTCTCGGCAGGGCTGCTCTGTTACTCTGTGTATGTGACTTCACAGTGACATTCTGATGCTGCTGCCATATTAGTATCTTTTAACATAAATAGGTAAAGTAAACTTTATAAAATTATGTGAAATAACACAGATATAGAGTTTTTCTTAAATTAAGAGCTGTGGCATTTCTGATTAGCTGAAACCATCTGGGAAAATAGTTATGCAGAACTGAGTGCTGAATGGTACTTTCCTACACATCTGTGTCCTTTATTTGCATGCAAATATATGTTCTGCAGATACTGATGTGAAAAATCCTTTATTCTTCTGTTATTGCTTGAAAGTGCAATAACTATATGTTAATTATATAGTTATATGTTAATTATATAATTATATGTTAATATATGTAATAACTATATGTATATGAGGTCAAAATCAGTGTCGTGTTATTTATTACTTGTCTTTTCCCTCTTATTCCCTGTTTCAAAATTCTCACTCACTCAAAGGATAAAGCAGTGTGGTGTAGAGAACTCATCTCACACCTGCAGTTAATTCAGATGAGACTCTCTGAAACACATGGGTTTCTAAAATATTTGTTTATTCTCACAGGTTTTCTCAGATACTAGGGCTGATTCAGGAATGATTTATGAGTATCAAGGTGGGCTATGGGATAAGTAATTTATTTTTTATCTGACTGGTTTTACTCAGAATTTTGCAAAATGAAGATATTTTTATTTGTGCCTTGTCCAACTTGTCCAAGCTGTCAGCGATGAAAAAGTTGCAAAATCTGTGATGATCATAGATGCTTTTCTCCCAATAGATAATTACAGTTACGACAAAATTTACATTTATCTTGGATGATTTCTAAACAAATGCTGTACATTTCAGAAAGGTCTCTGAGAGGTCAACTGAGGCAAAAAAAGAGGGTGGAGGAGAAGGAAGTGCAGACTTATTTCTGGAGACATTTTAGAAAATAGGTATGATGAAGGAAGCATGTGTGGTTTTTTGCTGGAGAGGTATATGGGAATCCAGTGAAGAGTTAAGTCTAATATTACCTCGTAAGAATTGGAAGGCACCACTGAAGCTGCAGCACTTTTTATTCAATCATTTCTTCTTATCACTTCTTTTCTCACTTGTCATTTCTTGATTCAATTATCAAAGGCTTCTTTGGCAGGCCAGTTATGTTCCTTTGTTCCCTTTCAATATGGCTCTCTTCTATCTAGGGTCTAAAAGCTTCCTTAGTTTTGAGTGTTTAAAATCTTGAAATGGTGGAGTGCTCTCTGTGCAGGGAAGCTGTTGCACCTGACTGGTGATGTGGGATGGTAGGGCAAATATATCTTTGGAAATGTGAAGACAAACGGAGTGCTCAGAGACTAAAATAATGCCAGTGTCTTATGTAATTAAGAAGTAATTTTGCTAAGCTTCACCAGTATTTATCCAAGCTTTGTTTCTTGTGTGTCTTACAGCAACATGTTATCCAAAATGCAAAAATGGTGGGGAGTGCCTCAGACCTGGAAAATGCAGATGTTCGCCTGGCTACGGGGGTAGATACTGTCATAAAGGTGAGTAAAACCCAAATAAGTGATAGGTTGGAAAGATAAGAAGTTTGAAAACAGAAAAAAATCATTTGGGGCTACTCAAGTCCAGGATTTAATGCACTTTGAAATAATGACCTTAATTCCTTAGACCTCTGACCTTACTATGAAGAAATGCATGGCCTAGAGGCTCTGCATGCTCGCAGGAGAATGCGGTGGAGTATATGTACTGAAATGTGTTGTGAGAATGTGAGACAATTTTATCCCTTGGAAAATACCCCCTTTCTGTGTTATGTAAATGTTCTGTTTAGCTCTATAACAGACTTTCTAAATAATTTAATGGGATGAGTTGCATAGATACATATTTCTGCATTAGGTGGTTGAAACTTTTGTGTAGTATCTTTTGAGTATATATTGAGGGCAAGTTGCTAAAGATATGTATGGCAATGTATTGTTGATAGGTAGTGGGAGGTGACAGAAACAAAGAGCATCAAAGACCAATTTTTATGTTTTTATGAAGCCTATTGAATATAGGCATGGATGGGAAAAAGCGATCCAAGAAAACATTGTTATGTTGTTATGAACTGATTAGACTACTGTTGATAACTTGAGTTCTGGGATAAAAGGGGAAGCAATCTTGAAATAGTTTGAGGGGTAAATGATGTTGTAGGCAAGATATCCCCAGAGAGTCCAGAAGTTCTTTTTGAACAGATGCTGATAAATTAGTTGGGCAGTCATCACTGCGCTGAGAACTTAATAAGCATTCTGTCTGACTGTGGTCAGAGCAGCAAGCAGCACCTCACAGGATTCTCTGTGTATTCTTGATGTTTATTCTGTGGGCATTTTCTTTATTTCCTTCAAATGTGTAATAGCTACAGGAGTTTACTTGGAGTGTAGCATAATTAATACTTGGGGAAGAAATTCAGCTAATTTTTGCAGCTCTCTGGAGTCTTGTTGGGTTGTCTGGAGTACGATTTTTTTGTTTAATTTTTACTAAAGCTGTATTTGGTATTTCATGACAAAAGCATGACCTGAGTGTATCTGAAGTGGTAACATCTGTCTAAGTTTGCAGAAGCTTAAAATACAGCTCTGGGATGTTAACTAACTGCCAGTGAGAATAATTTGATTTTAAAATTGTGAACATTATAGAGGACTAAGAAAGATGAGGAAGTGTCTTCTGCTGAAGATATGTATAACACAGTGCTGTTGTGTTATGTATTGGGAAATAACTAATAATTTTGAGTAGACATAACAGTGTTGACAGCAATGAGGTAAACTGGAGCATGGTCAGCATCATTTTCCAGCCAAAGGAATTTTTTTTTTAATTTCTTAAAAGCCAACTGAAAGTGTAGGTTTGTGGGGTCTGTTCAGAAGGGGGAACTTAACCTTCTCAGAAGAGCCTAAATTAGAAGCTAGGTGGGAGATACTACTTAAACAGGAAAAGCAGAGTGAGGATTTAGTTTATGCTAATACTACAGTCTAGACTTGCGTATGTATCTGGGTAAAACTACTTGTATTTTTTACTATGTTATCTCTGTAAGGTAAGGGATGTGCTTGTATTCACCTTTAAGGTGGAGTACTGCAGCACATGGAGCCTGGATATACAAAGCTGCAGTGTGGTCCAATGTGCTATAACAGACTGCCACAGAACCACAGAATGGCTGAGGATGAAAGGGACCACTGGAGGTCACCTTGTCCAACCCCCCTGCTCAAGCAGGGCCACCTAGAGCCAGTTGCCAAGAATCATGTCCAGACAGCTTTTGACTATCTCCAAGGATGGAGACTTCACAGATTTCCTGGGCAACCTATACCACTTCCTGGTCACCCTCACAGTGAAGCCATGATGACTATTTCTGATGATTTTCTTGTACTTGATGTGCCTGGAAATGGTCTCCAGGATCAGCTGTTCCATTACCTTAGTAGAGACTGAGGTGAGGCTGACTGGCCTGTAGTTCTTTGTGTCCTCCTTGACCTTCTTGAAGATTTGAGTGACATTTGCTTTCTCCTGGTCTTCAGACACCTCTCCCAGTCACGGCAGTTGATCAAATACAATCAATATTAAATACATTAACTTATGTTGTGTGACAGAGGTATGCAAACAAGCTTTGAAGAGCTTTTCTAGCTCCGCTGAAGTTGACTTGTGTGTCCTTGCATGTTCAGCATTTGTGCCAAAAATCTGTTAGCTGAAATTACGCTCAATACTTTTGGTAGAACAGAGATTTGGACCTCTTTGTACCAGGTATCAAGCAGACGTCCCAGTTGTCCATCCTTATAATGAAGGATAGTTGTTTCTCTTCAGTACAGTGAAGGTGTTGTATACACTTCCATTCATGCTTGTGAAAGGATGCATTTGATTTTACACAACAGCAGTTATGCCATATTTCAAAGATGGTGCACACCACAGTTGATACCAGTTGTATGTCTGGCATAAATAATACTTCATTAATGAGGCTTTCAGGGCTCTGGCATGTAGAATAACTCTGGAATGAGGAGGCTGACTTAGATAGTTGATCTTTTGGAAGGCACCACTCATCTATAGTCTAGGGTCATTTGTCAAAGTAATATCCCCATCTTGTGTTATGTGTAGGTCCTGCCAGATAAGGAAATATGTGAATCCTTGACCACGTTATTGACTTACCAGCTGTGATTTGGCAAGACTGATAAGAACATGCATGTTAGTATTTACTGTGGTGTAGCTGATGAACAGCTGGCTCACAGCTGGGGAAGGGAGGAGCTGTGCCATAGCAATAATAATGTTTGTTGGTACTCTCAGGCTAAATGCTCAACAAGCTTTTAAGCACATGCTTAATTTTAACTGCATTTTGAGTTGGCATTTGCAGACATGGTTCTGTCATCCTCACTCCTTATGGAACTGTGCCTTTCTCTGAATAGTTGAAGCTTTAGTCTTTGAAGATGTGATAAAACAAGCAGTTGATGATATAACAGCTGTTTAAAGATAATTATTTGAATCCCTATGCTGCTTCTGAAATGCACTGCGTCTGCTGTTCTTCCACAGTCAGCTGTGAAGGTGGCTGTCAGAATGGTGGGGAATGCATCTCTGTCAATGGAGTTGTGAAGTGCCTTTGTGCTTCTGGCTGGACAGGATCAAGATGCCAAGAAGGTGGGTATCTACATTCTCGTGCTCTTTTGTACAAGTGACTTAAATGCTGACAGTTCCTGAGGCCTGTTAATAAGTCCTGATGGGAACCTGCTAAGAGGGCACTGGAAACAGAAATAATTTTCTAGATGCCCAGTTTAAGTAGTCTAATTTTTTTATCACTGCATTCTCAATAACAGAATTCTTATTCATTTGATTTGTATAAAAAGCAATGTACAACTCCCAAACCAAATGAAACCTTTTCTCCTAGGAGAAAAGTTTGAAGGAACTCTTCTATCAGTTAAAATGCCTGTATTATTTTGCTATTAAATAAGAATGCTAGGGTGACATTATCATGGCATGGGTCACTCACAGTACCTTGTGTATTTACATAATGAAAATATTGAATAAAAACATAACTGCAGTAATAAAACCATTTTAAAAGGATTAAGAGGCTAATAACTACGGAAATGTCGTTCTGTTACTATAGAAATGACCTACATTATTGGTACATACTCGGACAAAATAGTGTCAAACTATTTTTCATTAAAGTGTAAATCTGTTAGCATTCACACCAAAATTCATAACACAGTACATATGTATTTTTTTCCATTTCCATGGTCCTGGAAATGCCTTTAGAGTTATGCCAGTTGAGTTATCTGGCTTGGAAGAAAATGTATTTTGCCATTTTGATTTGTATCATCTTGAATCTTTCATTCTGTCAGAATTCTTTGATATCAGTTTTATAAGTCCTGCTGACTTACCCGTTCTTTTCTTCTAGCAATTTGTCCTCAAGGTTGTCGGAATAATGGAGCTTGTGTGGCGCCTGGGATTTGTAGCTGTCCAGCTGGATGGGTTGGTGGAGCATGTCACTTAGGTAAATGACTTCTGGCCTGACTTCTGGCCTTTTTTGTTTACCTTTTCTCTACTTGTTTGATTTACCAGCATTTGAACAAAGTGTTCAAATCTTCAGTGCCCAACAAAGCCACTAGGAAAGTATCTTAGGATAGTAAATGAGAGCTGCTTTTGCATACTGAGGGTCTTACAAATATGCATAAGGCTTTTCAGTTTGGTCAGAAAGACAGAACTTTTCCACCTCAAGTAAATTCAGATTCAGGTTTTGGTTGTCACCAATTTCATTTCTTGGTATGTCTTGTCAGTATTTCTGAAATATTTTCTATAAAGCAAAGACCCCAGTTTAAAGGCCTGAAAATGGCCGTTACAGAAACACTATCGCTACTGATGTTGGTTAGAAGCTTCATTAAATTTTATGAACATGGAAAATTGAAACTCATTTAAACATTGCTTTTGAACTCAATATTGTGGGTGCAAGGTCTTCAGATTAAGTCCTCTGTATTTGAAATTTTTGTGTGGCTGTGGGAATCCAAATCAGCTGGTGTGAGTTCTTCTGCAATATATGTAGTAAACAAGCATTAACAAATTATACTTAAGCATTTTGCTGGTCAAATGAGAATGTTAATAATTTTTATTCATTAGTCTATCGAGATAGAGGGTGATATTAAAAGTATGGGAGATGCAGAGAATGTACAAAATGTTTAGCTGCACCAGTGATAATCGTAGAAGTGTTTGGGTTCTTAAAGTCAAAATAATCACTGTTCCCAAACTAACTAGATCTGCATCCAGTTTGATTTCTGTTGGTGCAGATGCTCGTAAGCAAATTGCAGCCCCTGGCTTGTTACTTGAACTGTTGTGTAGCTGGGGGACAGGCAAAGCTATGCCTGCTCAGTCCTCCTCTGGCCTTCTTTTGAGGAGCAGGGAAACAGCTACTGTGTGGCAACAGTTTCCTCATGGATGTGGATCCAGGAAGTGGCTTGGTCAAGTTTCAGTAAGAATTTTTATTGTTCCCTCAACTTCATGGAGTCATCTATCTCAAAAATAGCCTGTGCCTTAAAGAACAGAAATGATAGTATTTTAAACGGGGAATGGAGCACGAATAAGACTAGAGGTACTGTGGCTGTATTCCAGTGAAGACACGATGCCATAAATTGAGAGGCATTGCTTTTCAGTTCTTCCATTATACTTTTATTTATATTGTCCCAGTGTGGTCACCAGGGAACAATTCTGCTAGCACAGTGAGACAAAGAAGAAAAATGATCCTGTGTTGTACTGAAGATGTGCCATGTATCTGTTGTCTCATTTCAGCTGTATGTAAACTACCTTGTCAACATGGAGGAAAATGCATCGCTCCAAACGTGTGCAGATGTCGACTGCCATACTCTGGTCTGCAGTGTACAAAGAAAAGGAAGGAATGAAGCATCTTCAGCAAAGATAAGCGGCATTTTATTCCTGTAACTTCCATACAAAGATTAAGTTTGCAGCAGTGGGGGACCTAAAAAAAAACCCAACATGGTAACTAATTGATTTCAGATAGTTTTTTGTCTCCAGTATATTAAGTAAATGCTTTTCTGTATGTAAGAAAAGTATTGCTGATTGTAACAAAGCTGTTATAAGTATCCAACTGTGTGTAGTGTATGGCACATGTTTTCTTCTGTCCTTGTTTTGTAAGCAGAAGTATTATGTCTTGGTTGATACAGCTTATCTTGAAATGAAATTCAGTCTTCAAATAAAGTACTTCAGAGTAAATCTATGCTCTTTTTTGCCCCTTTGATTAGAATTATTGCATTATATTAATGATGTGTTTTTAAAAAGCATGTGAAACAAAATGTCCTTAATTCAGATCATCAGAAGTGGATGTTACTTCGAGTATAATGTACCATCAAGAAGCTTACACAGTTGCAGGAGGAAACTTGCAGTTTGCATCTTTCTGGAACATCAGCAAACTGCAAAGCATCTGACCAAAATCCTGGTTATCACTTTAGGTGTACTTCCTTCCCCTCTACTCCCCCAGTCAGATTTGGATCTTGATCAGTTAAGCAGTATTAAAAAACAAAACAAAACACAGTACTTGTTCAGACAGTTCCACTCTTACTTTCAAAAAGCTTAATCCATGATGATATTCTAAAAGAGTCCTTATCTTAACTACTTCTGCAATCATATTATCTGATCATATTTCAACTTCCTATTATTTCTTTTTCTTAGCCCAGTAAGAAGGGGAAATGTGTTTATCTTCCTTCTGGATACGAAGACATTAATGATTCATTCGTATTCAAGATTTTGTTGTTACAGGAGCAATTTACTGGAAGGCAACAGATTGGCAGTGAGGAGAAGCTGTGTCTGTCACAGATCACCTGTGTGGAGGATGCTGAGGCTTGTCTTCTGGACATGTTCCAGTTTGGCCTCATTTAGCTTTTGCAGCCTTTTGAAAAGTCTGTGCATTGGTCCTACGTTCATTGTTCCATGTCTCATCTGTGCTGTTTCTTGAATGCCATAGTTGAGGTTTTGCCAAAACATGCATCTTCCATCAGTCAACTTTCTGAATGATACCCAAATCAGGGGGGTTTTGTTTTGTTTATTTGTTTGGTGGGTTTTTTTGTTTGTTTTGTTTGTTTTGGTTTGGTTTTGTTTGTTGTTTTTGTTTGGTTGGTTGGAGTTTTTTTAGATTTATTTTCATTGTCTTCTGGGTGAAACTGGAATTTTTGGTGGGACAATTTTAACTATGCATTACTATAATCTATTTACGTATGCATTATTTTAATCCATTTAGTGGAATAACACTGTATCTGTGTATAAGCTCCCTTACCAGAACATGCAGCTTTCATAGGCAGAGTGACTTACATGGATGTGTTTCTCCAGGGATTACAAACTGCTGAGCAGTGACAAGAAACAAAGGAAACAGGGTCTTCTCAGTTACCAGCCTTCTCTAAAAGTGAGAACCCAAGTGTACAGAGGGCAAGTGAAAGACAAGGGTGTAGTTCATGAGACTCCTGGTTTTCTGTGAGGAGCAGTTGGTGTGTTGTGTGGTTGAGAAGCCTTCCCCTGCCCTTGCTATGGAGGCTATTGCATTTGGTTCAGATGAAACCTGCTGTGGACATGTGTATGTTTTTTGTGCTGCTTTTGCTGTGATAAGCTGAGTATTTCAGACATGATGGTGAAAAATGTGGGTTTCACGCGTTGCACAATATTATTTCATCCACAGTTCTGGAGTAGGCTTTATGATGATGAAATTCTGTGTTGCAGTTCACTACAACAATAACCATGCCATAATTTATAAATTTGGAAGTTAAGATGAATACCTTAGGTGATATACTGGTTGCAGGAAAGTGAACAGAAAAAAATAACTGCCTCAGACCCATGACTTCAGAGTACATGAACAGAAGTGTTTAAGTGCAAAGAGGTACAGTATCTCAGTATTGTTCCTGAAAAGATGGACTTACACTAATCAAACCAAAAGTGACAGAAATGGTGATTAGAAGCCAATAGAGATATTAGCATTGTTAGGAGCATGAGACCAGGAGCAGTCGGTGAGAGAGACCTATAATTGGTGTTTCTGAGCAGGCCAGAACAAATGCTTATTTAAATAGTTCCCTGTTTAGAAGTGATTGAAGTAAGTAAGCAGGAATTTGATGGCACTCAGAATGTGATGGTATATTTTAGAAGTACTGCTTGAATGTGGCACCATCTACTGGCCACAGGATCTTTCAGTGGGGTTTTTTTGTTTTGTTTTTAAGAAAAATAATTTAAATCCCTGCAATATCTTAAGTGAGTTTAATAGTGAATTTTCTGGTAGTCATTTTAAAGTAGAACAGATTCAGAATGTATTATTAATGACAGTCCAGGTCCCCAAATTATTATTTCCACAGTTCCACATATATGTACTAAAAGAGCTGTCAGTATTCCTTGTCTTTTGTTTTGTTTCCCACTCACTGGAGGATTGAACATACTAGTTAAAGCATGTAATTTTTTGAGCTAGATTTATCATCTTCCTGTGAAACACTAGTTATAAATGCAGCTCAAATGTCAAGAAAAACAATACAGAGCAGGTTCCCTCATTTATTAGAGCTAACTGTAACACCTTAAACATGCTCTGATTTTCACTAAAAACAACTGCAGGGGTAGCGCACTGGTTGTGTTTTGGATGTTCTTTTTACAGTATGTGTGGGAAGGTGAGAAGTGTTTTTTCTTTTTAATTTACTTACATGCACATTTTATCATTTGTAATTTCTCTTTTGCTGTAAGTGGTTGTAGCAAGAATGGAGCTACTTGGTTTATCTGTAAAATATTGGTAATTATTGGCTAAACTGAGCTGTGGGTGGAAGTCGAATTAAATGCTGTGTGACACCTTTATACAAGAGAAACAGCATAAACATCTTTAGTCATTGCTAATACTTTCTAACATCTATGTCTGGTTTTGTATATGCACCCATGTGTTATGTTTTATTGAGAATTTAAACATTGGATTCTCCCATTTGGACAAGTAATGGAGTGGATTATAGCCAATTTGTCAAGTAGTTCAAGCTTTTATACTGATTTGCTCCAGCATTTGCACTGATTTTTCTTCAGGGGTTTGCTTTTGGTAAATGGAAATGTTAACTCACTTTCTATTCTCAGCTATGAGAATATATAATTAATTTTGTAAAAGGAACCTTTCATATGAGGTCTACTTCTTTTTTTTTTTTAAATCACAGGCAACATGGATATAAATGTAGGAAACTGAGTCCTTGCTGAGATCTGTGGTATCTTCTGTGATACAAATCTTTCCTTCATAAAACATTAATTATACTGCATCTTAAAGATCTTTTCAAGATCATGGGCAAAAGTCAAGCTGCACTTGGGAGAATTTCTGCTGGCCTGCAGAGCAACTTTAGTGCAACCAGACAATAAAAGGATGATGTACATATGTACCTCCCAGCACTGTTTAGTATGTAAACAAATCATGCAAGAAAATTCAGTGATGATACCTATATTCTGCATAATGTCCTAAGAATAATTAAGATCTTCAGTTTGGTGCAAGTTGCCCTTTGCTCCATCAGAGTGGAACCATGGCAGCTCGTGCACTGTGCAACCCTTCTCCCCCCTTCCAAATCCCCCAATTCTTTTAGGCCTAATTTCAGATTGCATTATGCAATTTTAGAACAATGTTGTTAACCTGTGTACACAAGCCCTCAATATGCTTCTGCCTCTTGTTAAATTGAGCAATTTTCCTGCATTGTTGCAACGTGCTTTCTAATTACAGTGAGTTCTGTTTCACGTGTATAATGGACTATCTAGTAACAAAACAGTTCCAACTAATCACATAATTACTGGGCAGTTTTGAAGTAGCTGTCTGTCTTTATGCATGTGCTAATAATTTTTCTTCATAATGTGCTTGCTGAAAATAGCACAGCTTACTACTGAGCATTTTCAACTACTGTACCAAAACTCTGCATGTACTTTTGTTTGCACAGCTCGCATTTGGAAAATGTAAAAGAAATAATTTCTGCCTTTAGAACCACTGGAAAGAAATGAGAAATACTAAAAATTATGATTAAAAAATAACACCCTTTATTCAGCCTGAAATCCGAGAAAGGTATGTATATGTCGAATCAGTTTTGTGAATGGAGGGTTGCACAAACTCATTAACTAGAATACTATTAACAGTGTTCCTGACAGATGTTATCTCTCTCTTCATCACAACATCTCTGTAACTCACACATGGAATGGGGGTTATTATAATATGAGATTATGTGATATTGGTGTGTTTGCATTTTAAAAACATTTTCAGAACCTTGTGTATTCAAAGCATCATCCTGAGGCATGATTTCCAATAGCTAGTCAGGTTTTGTTCATAGAGATCTTTGTGAGTTGTGAGAAAGGAAACAGTTCAAGTGGAGTAGGCTTTAAATAATAGAACAGTTCCCAGAAGATCAAGCTATCAGCCACTGGGATGCTTGGTTAAAAGTAACTATGGAAACACTGAAACTGAAAATGCAAGTGGGAAATTGAAAACACTTTTTAAATACACCAGCCGGGCACTTGGAAATCCATCAGGTATCATTCTGGAATGATGCGGAGCTCACAAAATGCCAGCTTGCTTTGCAAAACGACTATCAAAAGGTGAGTAGAAATCTAGGCAAAGAGCAGCTAACAGTGATAATATGGCAATCAGCATCTCACACTGGCAGTAAATTGCAAAATGAGCTATTTTCTTCCCATTCAGAATTAGCATATGTAAATTTAATGTCGCTCAGGAGAACAAGAAGTCATGACGTTTACTTTTGGTTTAAAAACAGAACAAATTAGTAAACTTCAGTGGCTTAGCTAAAGGGATGTTTGTATCTATTACCAGAGGTCAGCTGGTTGCAGCAGAAAATGAAATGTCTGTCACAGCTTTAGGGGAAGATGATGGTGTTTCTCTTTAGGAAACCAGAAAAAACAGAATTTCATTTGTTCAAAAACTATCTGGCAGCTGGTAGGTGCTAACAGTTCGTTGGAACAATAGGTAATGGGGAAAAAAAAAACAACTCCTCTATGATGTTTTTACAAATACTTTCTGATTTGATGTATACAGGTGGCATGATGTATCAAATTCCTCCTCTCATTAGTTCTTATGTTAAGATTCAGCATGGCTAAAAGTATTGTCAAATTTCTCTAACAGACTCAGGGACAAGATTTCCTCATATTACTAAATGCCATCTCAAAATAGGGGCCTAAAAGTCTTACAGAAATCATTCAGTAGCTGCATACTCAACTTTATAAGTCATGAAGTCCAACTAGACAAGTTGGTATCTGGCTCTTGGCTATGCAAGTTTGCCATAGATAAACCAGAATTATTCTGTGTCTGCTTGACTGTTAACGAGACATGCATCCTTGCCTCCACTGGTAGTAGCCAAGTTGTGGTTCAGGTTCCCGCTCCTTCCTCACTACTAAATAGTCATTATAACAGACTGAAGCAAATACAAGACAAAGAAGAAAAAAATAGTTCTGCTTTGTACACAGCCAAATTATTTGTATGTAAACAATGTTTAAAAGCAGAAGGTTCCATTCACAAGGGAAGAAGTTCTGCCTTCTTTCCCAGAGACACACAGCAGCTTTTGCAATCTTGTTCCTACAAAGGAAACCTCATAGTCTAGTCGACAACATCAAGAAACTGCAGAACTTTGAGTTTCATCAAATCTGTGAGCTCGATGAAGAATCAGAGGCTGTGGGGATTCTGCATGAGGTAGCAAAAAAATTATAGAAATATACATATGTTTTAATGACTATAAGATTGTTGTTTTGAAGTTCGCCAAAACAACATGACTGTAATATGAATTTTAAAATAATGCTTCTGATTATTCCTTTCATTTAAATAAACTCTGTAATAGCCTTCAACCTTCTTGCTATTTTCAGTCTCATACCTCCATGCAGCATTTCAGTTTAATCAATACATGTCTTTTCTTCAACCATGATGCCTGTGTACCTTGGAGAGAAACATAAATAAATGTAAAAAGAGACTTCAATAATACAGCACATTTTTACTATAAAGTTTAAGAAACAATTTTAATGAATCTCTGCTTTCCTGATATGCAGAAACACAGCATTAATTCAATTTGTGCCTAAGTTGTTTATTTCTTTAAGAAAATGCACCATTTTATTCATTGCATGATACAGCACTGTCTGACTGATCAACAGTGTATTTTCTAGATTAAAAATATACTAATGCTTTGCAAGATGTTTTTATGTGAACATTGAAATAAAAATTATTTCTTTTTTTAGGTCACATTTTGGAAATCCATATTGCAAACATCAGTCTGTCTTTATAGGAAGTGTAGCTTTATATTTTCAAAATGTGTATGAGCATTTCTTAACTGGTTCAATATCCTACATATATTTGCTCCATCTCCAGCAAGTTACCTGCTATCTGACCACAAACGGTGTTGGCATTGTATATTGGACTTGATAAAGCAGAAAAAAAGATCTAAACTCCAAGTTGTTTCAACTGAGAGAAACTGAGGCTGGATGAAGGTTAAACCTTTGCTATCTTCCCAGGTTTTTACCCATTTCTCACTAAAACTGCCTGCACATTTAGTAGTCACATTATAAATTTTACATTAAAAGACATAGTGTGGCAAAGTACTAAAGAGAAAGGAAACTTGGGAAGGATAGAATATACTATTTTGGCTGCAGCAGGAAAGAACTAAATCGTACAGGTGTGAACAGTGGCATGTAATTAAAGATGAATGTAAAGGAACAGCACCAGCATGCAGTGCTAAAATCAGCTTGTCTATGGCCCAGCTCCACCAAAGGAATTCTGCTGTCACCAGAGAAGTGTCTAAATATGTTGAAATGAAGAGAAACATCACAGACAATGCAAAAAGAGTAGAACGCCTTCTACTCCAGATATGACAAAAAAGTTCATTGTAATGAAATGTTTAATTAAATTACTTCAGTGAATGACTGTCAGCACTCAAGGAAAGGAATACAACAGAAGATGATGTGACAAAACAGAGAAATGGTCATCACTCACTGTAATGCGAAAAAGAAAAGCTATTCCTAAAGTTACACTTGGGAATAAGGAATGTTTATATAAAACAGGGATGAACTGAGTAACAGGGTTGTCTGTTAGTTGAAAAAGGGCTTGATAGGGCTATCCAAGCTAAGATAGGACCCTATCCAAGCTAAGAAAGTCAGCAGTGGGTACTCTTCCCCAAAATGGGGCCAGAAAAGAGAATAGTGGTTATTACTAAGAGAACAGTTACCAATTCCTACAGCAGCCACTCAGGGAATGACAAGAAATAATCAGCTTAATTTGAAATAAAGGAAATTTAGTTCAGGTGTTGAGAACAATTTGGTAAGTATTAGAGCCTATAAATTACTGGAATAGCCCTCAGGAATTTTATTAACTTTCCCTTACTGGAGACTGAAAGGAAGAAAGTGGACAAACACATCTGGTGTTTTCATGCTGCTTCACTGGACAAGGATTGACTAGAAAATGGCTCCTAAATCGCTGTATCTGTGATGGTGTCTTGACTCTACAATTACCTGAATTTTCTTCCCACAGAGGACTCCAGTATAACCAGGACGACAAGAGCAGACGTTGGGCAATACACACTTGCCTCCAAACAGACACTTCTGGTTGCACACAGCTAAAATCAGAGAGGCACATACATTGCTTTATTCATGAAAACAACCTGATGAAGGAAAAGTGGCTACTAGCTATATATTTATTCTGCCTGCTTATAAGAGCTGAGAACATGGTAGATATTTTCACAGGGAAACACCCTCAGAGTAAGAAGACTTCAAAGTCACATAGAACCAACAATGTTCTTATGCCCATTCCATCCCCCTTATGCTTTGATACAGATTTAACATGGGAACATGCTGAGGGCATGAATGAATCTGAGACAGGGACAGGAGTACAGGTGGTTTTTTTAAAACACCTACTATTTCAAGTTATTGCAATGGCCTCTCAGGGCTGTTGCAGCAGTGTATGGTGTTAGAGCAAGCCACCACATACTGCCATGGTCCCAGATGACCACTGTGTTCTGGAGGGCTTCAGAACGGCAGAGGCATCTCTACCGGTAGTTTATCCTGCCTTTGACACAGATTTGTGTCAAAATACCACCAAGGTGCAGGACTTCCAGGCACTATATATTGCTGAAGCAGTCTTAACTGTGCTGAAGCAAAAGGTTTACAGGTCACGTCATTCTTACGTGTTTGACACTGGATTCCTTCCCACTGCAGAGGACAATGACATGTACTCGGTCCAATGCACTCGCCACCATTCTTACATTCCTGAAGACAGATTGCTGCACAGACATCATCACAAAGTTTGGTTACATCCCAAGTGATTACTTGTACTTATTATTTACACTTCAGAGTGCGCACGAGAGGTTGAGTGCTTTCCATACACAACAGTCGCATCATATTCACTGAATATCCAAGATCAACAGGATATTAAAGAAGAGAAGCAACCAGAGGCAACATAAAGCCCTGCAGCCACAGCATGCATTGAGATGTTCTGATGCATCACAGATTGATAGAAAAGCCTGAAACACTGAATTGAGTCAGCACCAAAGCACCACTACACAGCTTTGTTTTTTCCCAACCTACCATTCTAAAACTCACACCTTAGTGAGAGGTCTTTTGTCTGTCATGCAATTTAACACACAGTGAATTCATGAACGTTAGATCCAGAGTTATTTTCTATGACTCATTTTTCTGCACATTCTTCCCTGCTTATTAAGCCATAATCTAAAACCCTATGATTTCTCATTGGTTAACTGACTATTTGACAATCAAATCTCTCTTCCACAGTGTCCAAGAATATCTCACCTCTGTCAATATCAGTAATACTTTTTTTTCAATAAAACTTTCCATCAATTACAGAAATTAATACTGGAAAAATTGTTTTTCCATCATGACATTATGGAGCTCATTGGCCATATTATTAATAATATCTAAGCCTTGGGTGAGTACTATGACAGACACTAATGCTTTATCTCTTGGATTTCTACCACCCATCCTCATGCTGATTTTCATGCATTTATCCATGCTGCTTCCTTTTATTTATGCCCCATCAATATCTTCATTAAGATACAATGTGACCCACAGCTGTGCTACCATCACAGTCCTATTCCTACCTTTCCTAAAGAGCTTGTGCCCATTGCATCTTCTATTCCAATCATTTTCCACTATGTGTCCACAGTTTTCCAATCTTTTGCTGTAGTTCTTTTTCTATTATAACATATCTGCTTTATGTCCTACAGCACAAATTTAAATTCTTTCACTTCACTGAGTCAGGTCTTCACAGTTTTATGTATTCAGAAATACAGATGCTTCTTATTTAGAGATGAATTAAGAAAGAAACAAATACTATTTGGAAGAATTTAAAAGAAATTTTGGTCTCATGATTTAGCCTAAGAACTGCATGGTGTTAGTTCTTCACCCTAAATTTTGCTGCCAAGTTCTGGAGCATTATTTTTTCAATGAGTGTATATTCTTGAGGTCTTTGGCACTAACTTGATACTACTTGTGTGGACATAGTTGTCCTTTAGACATATATTACTTTTAAGGTATGGTTGTCGTGTTAACTGAAAAATACTTACGTGTGTTACATCTTTTTCCTCTCCATCCTGAAGGACAAGAGCAAAGGTCAGGCCCTACACACCTTCCTCCATTCATGCACCTTGGCTCACAGACACCTTAAAATAAAAAACACTTGCTGTTTAAAACATTTAACTGATTACAGAATAATTTATCGGTTACTTTCAAATGCTGGAAAGATTTTAACATTGGCTTACCTTTTTCACATCTTCTGCCTGTGTACCCATCAGGACAAGCACAGACATTGTTTCTCATGCAGTGACCACCATTCTTACAAGGAGGGCTGCAGACAGCTAGAAAATATAAACAGGAGAAAAAGGCTGTAATTTGCATTTTGTTTCCCTTTGAGATATCCTTCTAAGAAACAAGAGTGAAACACTAAAATTCTGATAGCACACACACAGATATCAAGTCTGTCAGTAAAAATTATGTTAATGTGTATTGGTGCCTATGTCAATAGTAAATACAAAAATCAGATAAAAAGGGGTCAAGGTTGGCAACTGTATGTGAACATGAGTAACCAGACTATACAATGCAGACTATACAAACACTCCTCAAACGTTGAGTGGAAGATAAGGCACATTTACAGTCTTCCTTCTCCTTGCACATTAACTAATCAGGGAAAAAATCTAAAACATAATGTAATCTGTTTCATACCAGTATGTAAATTGACTGTGGATTTTGTGTCTGAAGATAACAATGTTTGCTCACAGATTTTCTCAGCAAAGGGGGGAGAGGGAAAAAATATTACCATTCTGACACTGGGCACCAAAGAATCCACGTGGACAGAGGCAAACATCTGGCTTAGTACAGGAGCCACCATTGCGACACACAGGGTCACACATCGCTGTAGAAACAGGGTCAGGAAGAGTAGGAAGCATGACAAACCACATGAAGTCTATAAAACAAGTGCTTCTGTTGCAAGGACAGGCATTAAACACCTAAGACAACTGCAAGGTAGCACCATTCACTTAAAGTCTACCCAGAATCTTGGGATCCATATTAGACCGTCTAGAGATGTTGTCAGCAGCAGAACTAACATGCAGATACAAGGGAATGCGGGGGCTCTATGGCAGTCAGCAGCCACCCTTCACTGGCGTTTGAGCCATCTGGTTCCAAATTTCAAGCTACAGGAGGTCCCATAGACGCTCTCCCAGAAACATGAAAGTTGCAAGAGTGTTACCTGTGCTGCATGTAGGTCCGTACCACCCAGGTTTACATTGGCAGATGTCTGGAGTAAGACATTCACCACCATTTTCACAGTGTCTGTTGCAAACCACTACCATACAAGAAGTCGGGCAAAAACAAAGGGAGAAAGAAATATGTTAAAAATTATGCTTGATTTGTTTTTCAGTTCTTTCCCAAATATTAACACTGGAAATAACATACAACTTGCTTAGTTGAAGATAAATTGCTGAATAAACTAATCCAATCTCAAAGCTGTAAAAAGCCAGCACCAGACTATGAAGGTAAATAAAACTTCTTTCCATGTAATTATCCACGGGCTGGTTATATTCAGTGTTTAAAGAACTAGAAAATTTGATGGACTCAAAAAAATTTCACTCAAGTGTCCTTCATCACTTCAGCAAGTGCAGCTGCATGCACAGCATCAGGAGACAAACAAGCAAAGACATTAAAATGTCATAGCTGTGGAAAAACATTAATCACTTCTTCAGGACAACATCTCATTCTCTTTAGTATTGCTTAACAAAGAGCAGCATTTTTTTTTGTGTCACAATTGAAGCTAGAACAAGAAAAACTGAGAAGGAAGAGTCCAGGAGTTTGAGGAGGAGACTAACAAAGGACTTCTTCAGTTCGGGGTGAATACAGTGGCACGTTCAAGTGAATGACATATCAACAGCACGTCTACATTTGGACCGTCTGAATGATAGAAATTACCAGTATGAAATCTGCCCAAAATTTCAAGTTGCCAAATTGTGGCACGTAGAATTTGATATGTAAAAGAGAATTTATGTGAGACTAACTAATTCCAATTTTTCAGCTGCGATCACAGCAAATTTGCAAATTTGCATGCCAGATGACAAAAAAAAAAAAATAATCCCATAATATGATTCTGAATGCAGTTTTCCTGTATCCCAGCTTTTCTGGCCCATCATTCACTGACACCAACTTCTGAATGTACCTCAGCACCTAGACATTTTAAGATGATAGAAGTTAAAAAGCTGGAAGTACATATTAAACATCCATGTTTGTTCTGAAGGTAGTATCACGCGCAATGTGGTCAATGTTTCCATGTCCATGAATCATAAATAATAAACTATTTGCAATTTCTATGGTACCGTATATTTTCAAAGGTACATGCCAACACTATCTAACTGATGTTCAAAAAGCTCAAGTATTGGCGCCTTCAAAGAGGCACAGTTATTATGTCATTTGCTAGCATCAGACAGAGTGCATCAAAAATTTAAACCATAATTTCCTTTCTTGCTCCTGAAGAACAGGAGAAATGATCTATATTCTTCTGTCATGTTTTTTCGCTTACTTGTGTCACATCTTGGTCCCACAAAACCATATGAGCAGGTGCAGAGATTTCTGGCCAAGCATGTCCCTCCATTTTGACAGGGTGGATTACAATGTGCTGCAGATACAGAATTATGTTGTTCAAGAAATCACCTCTAAAAAGATGCATGGTTAAGTAATGCTTTAGAAATGTTAATAAGGGAAATGTTAATAATTGACAGTGAGCAAAGAACTGGAAATAAAATAAGGAGATGTATGCAATGCCTTTTTACAAGAATAAGTAACAAGAAGAACGTAATTCCAACAGAGTACACAGAGTCCCAACAGAGGTGGCCACCTGAAGAAATCTGAGACAGTTTCCAAACAAGACTTCACACTCTCTGGGAGTGTTTAACTTAGTGGTATCTACATTCACTGCTGAACTCCTCCACTTACTGTGAAAGCTAGATTTAGGAATATCTGATCACAAGCACCATTTGCAGGAGATATATATATATATATGTATATATAGATATATATATATATGTATATATTAAAAAAAAAAGTAGGGTATATACCAACATGTAGCTCAAAGAGATCTGTTAATCCATAAGTAAAATGAACATACCTCTTTGCTGTCAGAATGAACAGTCATGGAAGTTATTCTATTTACAGCATCACTGGGGTATTTATGGATTCAAAAGTTAAAAATATTCTATTTACCTTCCTCACAAGTAGAGCCACTGTAACCTGGTAGACATTCACAGACATTGGGCTTAATGCACTTCCCATGGTTTTTGCAATCAGGTCTGCATAGTGCTGTGCAAAAAAATCAACAATGATCTTCAAATCATTAATCTGTGGATATGAGTTACCACAGGCTAAATCAAAATGCCATACTCACCAGCCTGACAGTTATAACCAGCATAACCAGGCTTGCATCTGCAAATATTGGGTGCCACACACTCCATATTTTTGCCACATGTTTGTCTACATCTTGCTGAAAGGCAATCAAGAAAGCAAAGAAAGAAATAAGCAAAATGAAGGTGGCATTTCAGCACAACTGTGTCTTACCAAACATCATAAACCAGATCACACAAAATCCATTAGGTCCCTGCCCGTAACTGGGGAGCCTGAGACACATCAAAAAAATATTTTTAAGTGCATCCATGCAACTAAAAGCCTGCAGGCTACGCCAATATTAATAATGAAAATTAGAAAATTTGATACTCTATGCATTTCATTGATTACACAATGTACTTTCAAGTTATAAAGATGTCGTAAGATTCCTTTCTGCAAAGCACTTAGTGCAGTTATTTGTAATACCTCTGCAAGTGAAGCCATCTCCGTAATAACCATAAGGACAACGACCGCACTTGACGCTTCCGTCCTGACTTGGTTCACAAGGTACGCCAGGAAAACAGGGTAAATCGCTGCAGGTTACTGCTCCAGGAATCACTGCTTCACTCAGTTCTTCAGGAGGCATTTTTGGTGCGACAGTGACTTCAACACGGACAAAAGGCAAAGGACTCGCTTTATGCTTGACTGATAGGTGCTGAACTCTCTGAGTATTATTTCCACCTCTGAACACTTTGCTTGGCAAAGAAAGCCCTTTGTTTGTATTTGTTCTGCTGCTACAAGTCTTCCTGCTGGGCTCTAAGTAGCTGTAGGCCTCAACTTGTGCCTTTGCTTTCTTCTCGGGTGGCACAGCATGGCTCCTTGAAGATGCAGTCACCGCAGCACGTACTGAAGAACTCTCTTCAGTGTTAGGAAGCTGACCACTGATGGTGCTGAGAGCATGAGCAGTGTTTCCAGGAACAGGTTGTACAGAAGCACTTCTCTGAGAATTAAGTGACTTCCAAGCAGTGATTATTTTTGCTGTGGAGGCTGGTGGAGTGCTGCTACTGACCATTTCTGTAGAAATAAATCTCCCAGGGACATCTGTAGAACCGGGAATATAACCTGAGATGCTAAAAACCTTCTCAAAGGATGAATGTTGAAAATCTACAAAATGTTAGAAAGAAAGGGGGAAAAAGTATGCGACTATTAGAGACTATTTTTTTCCTTCTGAAGGTGGGTAATATCTTCTGAAGAGAAAAAATGTACAGCCCATTCATTCTGTGCTTCAGGAAGTCCCTCCACGTGCTACATCAGAATGCACATATGCAGTAGAACCTAAGTCCTAACTAGCAGAACTGGAGGAGATTAAGGTATTCTGGCTATGTCCTTTCCCACCCTCACCATGGCCTTTTCATGGCTGGAAGATAAGGAGAAAGCACCATATTTATGAGGCAGACAGCAGATTTTTCCCCTACTGTGTCAATAAACAGCTTCACTGTCAGAGCAAGTTCCCAGCTCTGTATACTGCTTCCAACTAGGTAAATGAAACAGTTTAAATAAAAGATACTGCTTATGGTTCACCAGTGTGTCTAAGTGCTAGTAATAAGCCTAGAGTCTACAAGCAGATATTTAATCAAAAATATATACATGCTTATACTTACTGATACACCATGTACAGTATTTTAGGTGAGTAATTCACCACCTTGTAGCAAAAGTATTACCATGTTTTAGTCTCCAAACTTTTTCATCAGCTTTCTTAAAGTTTCTGCATGAGTTTTATTAGTAGGATATTTCATGTGTTTTATAAACAGAGACTGACTCAGTCTCCTGATTGAAAGGAGCACAAAGTGAATGAAACGTTCATAATATTCTGCCCAGGAAAAGCTGGTGGTCTGGTGGGTTGTGGGAAGGAGTACGGCACTGTTATCTCAGAATGGCAGAATGCTGTATACGTGCTTTTAGCATTACGGGGCAGAGGTGGAATGAAACTGGAGGACATTACCAAACCTAACTTAAGCTCTGTCACTAACCCCATTTAGAATGGTGCTAGAAAATGGTCTTCAAAAGGTTAAACTTTCCTGAATCTTATTACAGAGTGCTGTCTCCAACTGCTCAAAAGCAAACCGTTTTGCAGCAATGAAGAATCATCCAGCACTGGCAGCGAAGCGAGAGAGTTTTCCTTCTGCCCCACTAACAATTCAGAGATAAAGGGAAAAGACACAAGAGAATTTCCTGCAAAAAAACCCACCAGGCACAGGGTTGGAAATGCCAAAAAACGGTGTGTACAGAGTTTCAGAATTCAAATGTTCACTTGCCATATCCTTCACCTTTGCTTTGAGTTAAAGTAGGAAAATGGCATTCAACTTAATGCCATAAACTTTTGCTTATCTCATATAACAGATGTCCCTATCCCCATGTTACCTATTTCATGTCAGTGGTTAATCACAAAAACAAAAGGCAACAATAAGAAAGTCATATATCACACTGTCAATAAAATTACTTGACTGACCTAAGGGATTTGTTGATACTGACATTTCAGGCTCATTTTTCAGATCAGAATACAGCCTCAGTAATTAATTTAATTGAGTCAAACTGAAAAATTCAAGTGAATAACATAAAACTGACTAGAACCTTTATTTGCCAGCTATATCCTTATCAATATGTTAATCAGAAATTCCATTTTCTTCAGGAAAAAAAATCACCTTTATTCCCTCCAGTTTCTCCTGTGGTATCCTTTCTTTCAACATTGGCATCTTCAAAACTTTCTAAACACAAGACACAAAGGTACATTAGTAGTTACTTTTGCTTCAACTGCAAATAAATTACAGAGTTAAAGTTTTAGTACATAAAAATAACTCAAAGGGTAAAAAATGTTTCTTAAAAGTTTTCAATAGAGTATTTTAAAAATACGAGTTATTCAGTAATTGCATTGTAAATAAATAATTGGACATCTTATGTGGCAAGTGCCTTGATCTGGGTCAAGATTTCCACGTTAAGCAATGTAATAGAAAAATATTTTGTCAATAACTGCTCATATTATGAAAATAATGCAGAAAAAATTACTTTTCATTGTATTCTACTCTGATATAAAAGAACTGGGGTAGTTTGTATCTGTTTTTTCTAGACACCTGAAAAAGTGTTTTACAACTATATGACCCAGTGCAGTTTGATGTCACCAACTGAGATTCTATCTCAGTCATCAACAGTCAGAGCCACAGTCCTGTTTTGCCAACTACGGAAAAGAGTGCTAAGTTACTGTTAGAAACATAAAGTGCAATTTTATCTGAATGAAAAGATAATAGCATTCTTCTGAAAAACAAATAATTTTACCATAACATGACTTCCCATCTCCCTGTAGATTACTTGGGCATGGACCACAATAGTATGAACCGAAAGTATTGAAGCAAAATACTCCAGGGAAGCAAGGACTGGATACACATTCGTCTACATCATCTTGACAGTTTTTCCCTGCATTGAAATGCAGAATTTTTTTTAATATTGTGTCACTAGACTTTGATAGCATGTTTATAAAAGATAAAAATGGAATGTATGCAGCTACTGAAATACAAAAAGGGCATCTATCAAGTGCAACAAAGTATTTCAGTACATCTAATAAGTACAGCTGACTTTTGCTATTCATGTGTTTTCATCTTACATCAAGTATCTTGCTTGTTGCAGAGTATGGAGAAGATGGGCTGTGGAGACTACGTGTTTATTTGTAGGCATAGGAGGAATCACACCACAACCAAACTCATCACTTCCAAGTTTCACCATGTTGCTGAGTTTACCTCTGCAAACAATGGAAATTTGCTTTCATAATATAAACATCTATTCTATTCATGCAATACAAATCATGAAGTACATCACATAATTTTATCACAAGATCATAAAATTTCTTCATACTCAACAGTAAGCTATTTACAACAAAAAATTTTAAAAATATGTAGACATAAAATTAAAAACACTTGTTTATCAATAGACATGACAAATATGTGTCGATAAAGTAGCAATTTACCTTGAAGTTCAGGTGGACATTCACAGTAATAGCTGTTTATTCCATCCACACATCTGCCAATACCACACTGGTTAAGTTTACAGTCATCAGTATTCACTTGACAGAGATCACCTTCAAATCCAGCCACACACACACAAAGATATCTTCCATTTCCAGGTGGGAAATTAATGTTTGTCACACATGAGCCATTATTTAGGCAATCACACGATTTTACACTGACCTACAAGACATGCCAAATAAGATGTTTTTTTCTTTTTTTAAATGAATTAGCAATTAGTTTTGTAATTAAATATCTTAAACATCTTAATTGTATGTGTCATTTTACTGTAATATTCATTACCTCTATTTCTACCTTAGTCTTTGCATTGCAGTCATCTGTCAAAGAAAATGTTAATTTATGGGGATTCATTGACACAGCTTTCCACAAAAGTAGACCTGATGGGGAAAGACTGGCACCTTCTGGACCAGAATCCAAAGTGAAATGAATAGCAGAGCCCTCTGGATCTGAAGCCAAAAACTGATACACTAAATCTTCTCCATAAAAAGTCTGTAGCATACCCTGAAAAGTTTCAAGCACTGGAGGCTGGTTGTCTGTAACAAAGGAGATATTTTCTCTTTTAAGCAAAAGTTGCAACATATGGATAAAAATTTAAAAGGAGCATATATTTCTACTATGGAAGTCACATGTAATTATTTCTCTTAAAGTCTGATGTCATTTGAATGGCACAGGAAAAACACACTGTAACTGTAACAACGTAACCAAGGCATTATTTATACTACCCAAAACCTTGTAACGATGCATTGCATCTATAGATAGAAAGAACTCAGAATTTATTGAATTTAAACACTATATTTTAACTACACAGAGAGAATTTGCAGATCGAAGTATAGAAAGCCAAAAAATTCAGAGGTGATTGCTGTTTCCTTCGAGAAATGAACAGATATTGAGGAGCAATACTTGAGAATGAGCTGCAGTGACTATCTTGGCAAAACTGTGCATGAGGTGATTGAAGAAGTCATTCACTCACTGTTCCTCAGAAGGATTTCAACCACACAACAACCTACTGGTAAGATACTTAGATGCCTGCACTGTTGAGCTATAACCAATCTGGCATGAGTAACTAGATTTCTAGAGGCATCAGGTGAAAACAAACAAACAAAAACAACCCCAGCACCAGGAGAATTTCTGTGAATGAGAGAAGCAGAAGCCCCGAGGAGAGCATAGGTTTTGAAGCTGGGACATAGGAAGGTGATTGAAATTGCTAAATTTTGGGTTTCAGTGATCACTTCAAGCAGGAACCCCAGCACTGTGGCAGAAACCATGGAGGGAAAAGAAGCGGTAATCCATGTCCCACCAGTTCAATTCTCACACCCTGTTCCTAATGTCATCCAATCTTGAAAAGAGGTTGTTCCTTGTTTTGGGGAATTGCCTCTGGTTTACTCGTTTCTGACTTTGACAATATGGAATTCTGGTTCATGGCTGTAATATGGAAGGAAATCCCTTGACTTCCTGACTGCTGGATGAGTTTCGTTTCATTAATTTTTCATTCTTTCAGAACAGGTATAGCTACCTTGGCTTTTGGTACAAGTTTGAACTAGGAAAAGATTCAGCAAGACAGGCAGCAAAGTCCCACTCATGCAGGACTCTTCCCAATCCTGACTGAGTCTTGCTGGCACGTTCACCCATGAAAACACCGACAGAACTCTTGTATTTGAGATGTTACAGACTTGGGTTGATGGAGGAGGCTGGATGGCTACTAACAAAGCCCCAAGAGACATCCCATTTGGCGAAGGGACCAATGTGATTTGTATATCCGAAGGCCAAGATCTGAGCCAGAAGAGCTAAAACTTCTAAGCTAGAACTTTGTACTATGGAGAAGGAAGAATCTAGATTGTGGTCTTCTTTCCATAGTGAGGTTCCTAACTGGACTAAGACAGCCTTGGCTATACTTTCAAGTATCTATGCCATCAATGTGAATTATGTCCAAATATTAAGTGGTTAATAAATAAGACATGCATTTAAGTCAGTTTCCTCTGTTCTTCTTAGAATCTGAGTCCTTTGCTGGAAAATATCTTTTATACATAAATGTTGAAGACAAACATTGTGGATGTAGCTGTGCCAAATATCAAAAGACTGCAAAGTGCTAACTAGGCTGAAAGTGGTTAATTTTCATTAGTTATTTGTGATGTCTACAGGGTGCAGGGAAGCCTTACTTTTACATTTATGTTCAGAAAACAAAATATCATTTTCAGAAATTAGGAGGAATGTCAAATGAAAAACAAGATCAAATTACAAGCTGAAGTAGTGGGTACTGAGCTTTAAATGAAACACTTAAATAGTTAAACTTAAAACTTCACTATTTCCATACATTTAAAAAAAAATAGTAGATTTTCAACTTCTTGCTATTAAAAAAAAAACAAAACCACCTCTTTAGAACTTACTTTCAACAACTGACCATGTTAACTTTGATATGTCAGGTCTGCAGAGTAAGCAAGGACTGGTTGGATTTGTGTCACCTTCACCGTAACAGAGTCCATCTATGTTGCACGTTTTCTCCTTTTAGAGAAATGACAATGCGATTGTTTAATTTTTGGTTACCAAACAGTAAATCTGGACGAATTTGTAAAGCATAAAATAAAATCCAGTCTATTAATCCCTACCACTAAGCAACTTAAGTTGTTTTTAAACCTAAACAATTAACAGCATATTTGGTTTTATTTGGTAATTACACAAAGTGCTTTTCTTTTTCTCTTTTTTTTTTTTTTTTCCCCTTCAAAATTGCCTCATTCCAGCTTCTCTTTCTGTGCTTATCATTTCTATGCATGGAAAATCCCTGTTGGAAATGAGAACAGGGTATGTTCTGCTGATTTTTCTAGATTTTTCTTCTGCTTGAAAAAAATACATGTTGTCATAATAAACGTAGAGAGTAATTAAATATTTACCTTTAACGTACATAAACCAGACTCCTGTGGTTCACACATCTGACAGGCTCCATCATATAATATCAGTGTTTTAGAGTTGCTATAAGTGAATCCATCATTAGAAATCTGCAAGACGTATAGTAAAAATGGATTAATCCATACAGATATCAATGTAACACCAATGTGGACTGCTAGCATAATATTCAATTTCCTGGTAGACACCTACATTTAGCCGTTTAAACCCTTACAATAGCCAGCAGAAATCTAATCAATTCTGTTAATAAGACTAAACAGATATTTGACCAACCACATGTATGTGTCTACTTTAGGGTAAACTGAATACTGTCTAGGCTCTATTGACCTTATTGATTCAATCTGCATGAGATCTCAGGTATCTGCTTCACACAGAGATTCACATGTTGAGACCAGGCTTAACTCAATTTTCCCATAAATGTGTCTAATGTCATTTGAAATGCTTTTGGGTAACTACCTGACCTTTAACTTCTACTCTTGAAGAATATGTGTCTCTGTAGGTCATGTATATCTATCAGTCCCTTTTCAAGAGAGCACTCTCAAATGGCACTCAACACTTAAGATTAGGTGAAGAAACTGAAACCCCAAGTTAAGCAAGCTGAGTTCCACCCTTACTACCCTATTTCACCAAAAATAAGACAGGGTCTTATATTAATTTTTGTTCCAAAACCTATTACCTTTTTACATGTACAGATGCCTAGACACTATTTAAATTGACTTTTTAAATGAACTCTAATAGGGGCTTATTTTTGGAGTAGGGCTTATATTTTGAGCATCCTCAAAAATACTGAAAAATCATGTTATGACTTATTTTCAGGGTAGGTCTTCTTTTCAGGGAAAGAGAGTACCACTAGATAGGATATCTATGTAATATATTTTCATCTTATCAGGAATACTTGTAAATGAATATTTTAAATTTCTGCGAGTACCTTTATTTGCCACCTGGCAATGGGTTTATCATCAACCAGATCCATGACATCAGACTGCTGGTCATCATTTGGTAACTGGCAGCTGACAGTCCTGGCATTTTGGAAGGCAGCTGGCATACTCAGAGCTTCTCCAGGAATCCATTGGCTATCCCTATACTAAATGTTAAGGGAGAGAATCTGTTTTTCAGTTAAATGCATTATGAAAATATTTTGATGAGGAAAAAAAAACAAACAACAAAACCAAAGCAACGGATATATTGCACAGTCTTTGAACACAACTGTCTCTGGACTAGAATGCAGTGAGAAATATTGAATGCCATTATTTGCACACAGAGATATCTACCTGAGCCTTTAACTGTGGAAGCAAAGGCAGAGAAGTCTTTCCTGCCCCATGGTGCTTTGGCACTGCACTGCCAAGGATGAACAGTTCTTCCAGCTGGAGAGTAATGGGAAGGTTAAGCAGTGGGTGATCCTCTGCCAGCACTGATCTAATGTATCAGTATATCTATTCCCCTCCATCTCTGCTGCCAGAAGAGGATAAGCTTTAGTCAAAGGAACAGATAATGTTTTTGGCAGGGCGCAGGTATCATTCTGGGTGCTGGAGGATATTGGCAGTTTGCCATTAAACCCTTGCACAAGCCACTGGACAACACCATTAACCCTGTAAACTTTTGTTCTAAACTGCAGTGAGGACAAGTCATCCAAGGATCTACCTTCAGAGTTCAAGATGACAGAATAGTGATGATAATATTATTTGCCTAAAGTACTGGTGTGGAAGCAGGGACAAGCACACTGAAAATAAAGTTAGATAGAAGTAAGAATCCCGACATAACAAGAGAACAGCAAGGTCAAAATAATTTTGAGCCTGACTAGGTTATACTGAGCTGGCACATTTTTTCAGTTACTGGAGCCAACTGAGACATTTATTCAATCCTAATCCTGACATGGGAAGTCTTCTGCTGATAAGGCCTTGCATTTTCTTATTTTTTTTTTTCTTTACAAACAGAAAAAAAAAAGCTTTTGCTGAGAATACATATGGGCTATTTGTTTTCCAACCAAACATTTTGTTTTTCTTTCACCCTACACTCAGTTAAGGAAATGACAGCAAAGGTGTGTAAAAATGTAACAACTAAACATTTCTAAATATGTAATTTTGAGACAATTAGTACCAGAACCTCTGAAATGTGATGCAGAAACCTTTTGTTATTAGCTGGAGGCAAGTTCAGACAGATTTTTTTCAGAAATACATTAATCTTTCAAAAAACAATTAAAAAAAATCTTCAGATTTACTAGCACTCTAGCTTATTATGTTCATAGAAAAACTTACCTCTGCAGTTCAACACAACTAAGAAGAAACTAAAACCGTATTTTAGTTTTGGAGAGCATAAACACACTCTCATCCTTTACAAAAATCTCAGTAAATTCTGCATCTGGATAATCACAGGTTCCTTGGCCATGTCCTACCCAAACCTGTACTAAGGGATGTGCAGTAGTCCTGCCTCTGTGAGGTACTTCAATACAGAATTCTCTGCATCACCTCTTTCAGCATCATGCACAAGACCTATGTCCTTCCTAACATGGTAGGACAGCCCATGGACAATGGATCTGATTTATTCTTTCAAGAGTGAAAACACAAAAAATAAGAAATTCAGTATGTATTAGCTCTAAATTCTGCCAACACACCTCTTCTTTGAAATTTTGATCATTTACGTTTAATCGCAAAATATATGGAGTCCTATACTCTTGCAAGTCCATTGACATTAGCATAAAGGCACTATAGCTCCATCTTGAAAATTGAAAAATCAAAACTAAAACTTAAACAAAAAAAAAAGAAAAAAAAAGGAAAAAATCCTTTCTTTTGCATTTTTGAGGAAAGAATTCTAAGCTTCCTCCTTAACTGCAGGTAACTGTAGTGGTGTTCCTTTTCTAACAAATAGAAAATTTTTTGTAGTTAGGAGCCAAATATACTACAATAAAGAACGTTCTAGCAGAATATCTTGCCATGAGTTGAAACTGAGACATTTCAAACTGTGATAAGTGAATTCCCAATGACTGTCTCACTGTGAGCCTTGTCCAAAAGTCTTATAACCTAATGGAGTGTAAACTTACTCTCCACTTTATAATTTCAAGCCAACTTGCAGATAAGTGGATACATGTGTTTTAAGAAAAATCTATAGCCAACATGGCTTAATTTGTCAAAATAATTTTAGCATCTGCTGGAACTAACTAAGGAAAACTATTTTGTCTCAGGAACAAAAGTTTCCCATTGAATGGTTCCCCTTTCACCATTTCCCCCCCAGCCTCTCTACCATCACATCAGTGAAACCCAATTTTACATGGAAGCTTTTTGTATTCTAGTGTCTAACAAGACATAAAACCTTGTAATTGTAGATAATTTGTTCCAGGCTAACACTTGTAAAATGCTTGTAAATTTGCCTTGAGCAAATTCTAGGTCTGAGGAACAACAGTCTCTCTACACAGATTCCTCTTAGTTTACAGTGCAACATTTTTAATCTCCTGTTCAAATCGGGTATGGCGCTGACACATATCATTAAATAGCTGTGGTATTCTACCCCAGGGAAATAGACAACACATGAAAAATGCCTTTCTCTTTTTGTAGCAGATTTATTATGTTTATAAAAGGGCTATTTTGAGCATTAGATTTGAGACAGGAATCTAGTAATGCCTTTAACCTAACTTCTTTGAAGTACCTTCTTCAAAGAAGTGATACTTCAGTTCCTCTCCTTAAGCACTTCAGAAAAACGAACCACAATGTACTGGTTGCTACTAGCAGGGCTGCCCTCGCCCTTTTCTAAATGGATACCTGCCATATGGTGTTATCTCCCTCTTGGCTGCTGAACATTCCCATTATGTTTTATGTTTCTCTTATCATGGAGGAAATGGCCATCTTGCAGAGACTCGAGTGTCTGCTGCAAAGCGCTGAGTGCCTTTGCTTTAGCTTCTACTAAAGTATTGGGTTGTACCCACATCAATGAATAATATGTTAGACATTTTGACCCTCATTCTCTGAGAGGTTTAAAATGTAATTTTTACTATTCATGGAGACCCACCTGTAATTTGATAATTTCACATTTCAGATTCAGTGACTCCCTGAAGCCATGTCCAAAAGCTCTCACTGATGTGCAGTCGTACTGTCGAATATCGCACAGCCCAGCATTCTCCAGCTCTGTAATTTCTGGAGCCTGGTCTTCAAAGTAGAAATTAGACAATGAATGTCAGTATATTAACTCATTCACATGCTTTTACATTCATCAATATGTTTATTTCTCTATCCAACTAAGAAAAGCAATGAAATCTGGAACCAGCTGAAGAAAGGCATAAACAGAAACATTTTTTTACTGTTAAAAATGAATCTTAACTTGAAAGCCAGGCTTTTTGTCTTCTCTTAGAGTGTGAATATTATGAAGCAGAGAAAATATTCATCTGGTAACAAACACTTGTGAATATGTGTTTTGCTTTCTCATCCATGGTTCTTTACACTACACTTGCAGTACAAAATCTAAATGAAACTCAGGCCCTAGTAACAAGAACTGTAAAGGTTACAGTTATGCAGTAATTTATAATAGGAGCTTTTCGTTTAAAGACTAACCAAAAACATCTCAGGAATTATTATTTCAGGAAATAAACCGACAAAGACTGGAACACTCAAATAGTTTTTATGAAGCAAAACCAGTTTGACTGCAAGAGGAATCAAATATTTATTTTTTATTATTCTGTTACCTCTTTCCCTATTTGCTTAAATTTTAAATAGGTTACTAAAACAAAAACAACATTTCAAAACAAAACATTAGCAGATTTTGTTTTGAAAGGGTTTTGGCTTCTGTAGTGCTTTTCATATTTTTCTGGTGTACCTCTTATCTGAATTTTAGTGAGTCTTATTTACTGAAAAAAAAAATTCCTGCCCAGCTCTATTTGCTGCACCTCTGTTTTCTTCACCATCAGTTCTGCTCCCACCATATCTAACAGTTATCTAACATCACCAAAGAGAAAAACATCCCTCTTAGAGTTAATAAACAGGATCACATAGACTATAAAAAATCACGGAATGGATGAATGTAGCAGATCTTTCCTGAAGAAGACAGCGTGCAAGAACACTGCTAATCTCTTGGGGCAATATTCTGGATTGCAAACTCGCCAAGTCATAAATTTTTAAAATCTGCCATATCAGAAACTAAGCCCATGTTTTGCCCTTCAGAAGCAAGAAGGTTGAATAGAAAACAATTACTACTGTATTAAACTGGAGCGAAATTGCTGGATAATGAACAGGGCCACCACAGGGAACCCCTGTCAATGTACAAAGGCAGGAGAAAAAGGCAGCAAAATATATGTATATTGCACAAAGATTGAGAACATTATTTAAGTAAATCTCTTGTTTTCCCCCTCACTTACCAGACAGTATGCTGCAGTCATATGAGCTGTAGCCTTGAAAACACACACAGCCCCATTCTGTACACTCCCCATTACCACTGCAGAGACTGGGACACTTCAATGCCATAAGCAGACTCTCAACTGACCCTTCTAGTTCCTGTTGGTTATAATTTATTTCTTCCAAAACTCTCTTCTCACATTCATTCTCTAGAAGAGCTAGGGAAGCTTCTGCCCAACTGAGGTCATCTTTCAGCAGCAAATCTTTAACACACATAACAATCGCATCCTCTATTCGCCGGCCAAGAAGGCCACCACAAGATCTTCCTATACTGGAATTAGCTATTGCATGCTGGCAGAGTAACAAAGCGCTGGACTCGGTGAGGCCAGAAGGCGTGGGCCAAGAAGGAAGAAACTTTTGGTCTCTGTCAGTGGCATGGTCCTCTGGGAAAAAATAACTGTATCCCTCCAAGTCTGTTTGGCTAAGACTTTGGAACAGAAATACCGGATGGTATTCATAATAATTTTGGCGCTTCTGCCTGCTTGTAACAGATTGACTTTTGTGAAGATGACTACTATAATGGTAAGAATTTCTTCTAATGCCTGAGCTTGAAGTTCCTCCTCTTTCTACACCAGTATTTCCCGCTGAGGTTGCAGAGACACGTGTGTTTACTAGTGATGTTTCGTGAAGTTTGGTTTGATTATCCTCCTCATGCAGAAGTGTAGATGAACCCATGACATGTGCAGATGAACGTTTCTTTAAGCCTCTGACAAGATCAACAGGACCAAGGTACTCAGCAGTAACATCCAGTCCTGGTATCAAGGAAAGAAATCTACCGTTTTCACTATCTTTACAAGACAGAGGAAGTTCTGATCTAAAAACTGTGTCTTGTTTATCCACTGATTGATATAATCCAGCATCTTCAAGTGCACAGTCACAGAAGACTATTTTTCTAGAAGACGTTAAAGAAGCAGGAGTCTTGTCAAACAAGCTCTCTCCTGGTGAAATTCTGCAGAAGAAAAAAGAAGACGAAACTGTATCTGAACTTTCTTGCCTACTTTCACTGTTTTAGTAAAGCATTAATGTTTCCTTTTCTTTTAGTTGTTTCATACTTCTACAGAATAGATCACAGAGTCTGCAGTACACAACTATATTTAAGGACTTCAGTTAAATCACAAAACTATGAGAGTAAGTTGCAATAGAAGAACTGAGAAGAGTGGATCTTGTGTCCAAAACCTACTCAAACTATATTACTTAAACACTAATTTGGCTCTTCAGTTTGTATTTGCTCTGAAACTTACTATGGAACGTATCTATGACATTATAACATTAATTTTAAAACTTAGGAAGATTTCTTTTTATTTCAACAAGTTTTCAAGAGTGTAAAGGAAATGTTGAACCCAAAGTGATGACATTCGACTGAAACAGAAAAATTTTGTTACCTCCACTCCTTAATAAAAGAAGAAAGAATATTAGTATGGTCTGGGATTTCCACTCCACTTGCAGTGTGATAATCATTCTCTGCACTTCCATCAAACGTGCCACAGAGTCCTACTGTGTGTCTGTAATCTGCACTGGGTGCCCTAAGTGTTATGCTCATGCCCCATTCACTCACATCAGCACGAACGAAAGCTCCAGAAGAAAACAAAACCTAGAAAGAGATAGGTGATACCATCATGAGAAACATTATTTTTATTTTACCTAGTAAAACCAGGTATGTTTATTAGCCAGGAACAACTGGACAAGGCCAGGAATATAAAGACATTCCATTAAATTCTGGCTCTAACTATTCTGGATCAAATTTCATTATTCCTTCTTCTTGTGAAGCCCTGTAAATAAAAACCCTATACATCTCAAGCTCAGCAGGCAGTCAAATGGTACACTATAGGTCCATAAACTTCATCCATCATTAGCAGGTGTATTGTGGAAGGTCAGTGACTGCAAAACCACAGAGAATCAAAGATCAGCTGGGCTGCTCACTCTTCACATGCTTGCATATGGAAAGGAATGAATCTGGTAACACGAACGGATTCTTTGGCAGCATCTTTCCCAAATTTCTTTTTGTCAGCTAGATGGTTCCCTGTGGTAGTAGCTTAATATAGAGTCACTGTCTACCTGCAAAGCTGATCCTAAATGTTCTGGATAGATCAGAATAGTAACAAATATTTACTATTCAATTGTAGGCAACTGTACAATCTCTTGAAAGAAATACTAGAAGTCTCAAGAACAAAATCCACCACAAGTTTAAATGCTGTCTCTATTACTAACTTGCTGTATGAATCCGAGCAATTCACTTAATTTTTCTGGTTCCTCAGTATCTTTTTACTTCCTCTACCGCCTAACATTACCTTAATATTTAATATCTGAGGTGTTCAGATGAAGTGCTTCAGATAAAACTTAAATATTTAAAATATTCTTATATCAAAAGCCAAACCCAAGTTGAAAACGCATATCTGTTTTTATGACGTGCCTTCCAGACCAACAGAGTGATTAAAGAACTGTTGAGGGCTTCATTTTTACATTCTGCTTCATTTGACATTCAGTGCAGTCATAAAGCAATTCTATCTACAAAAGAAAAGCTACAGGAAATTACAAAAGCAAATGGGAATGTTTATCTGAGGGCCACATTCTCTAGAGAAACCATCTACACTTGTAATACTGTGGATGTCATTTGGCGTTCTTAATTATCTATATGCACAGCCTTTCTATATGACAGTGGAATGAGCAAAATGGAGCATAAAGAGATCTCATTTTGGAAACATTAGGGCTGCTAAGTATGTGCATATCGAATCTGAAAACTGCACCTTTCACACAAGGGTTGTATACTGTGATTGACAACATGGTTCCAGAAAGGTATGCATGTTGATGCATCCTTGTTTTTGAGGACAACACCTTCACTTACAAGCAAAACATTGGCCAAAGGACTAGGACTGAAAGATAAATGTTATGCTATTGCTTAATTGCAGAAAATAAAGCATGTTTTAGTTCTGCAGTTGGTGTGAATTGGTAAAAACAATTGCTGAGATAGATAACCATTATGTCCGCAAGTCATTATTTACTACTTACTGTTACTTTTCTTCCTAGGTAGGATTCAGTGATTTTGACATTGCTTCCTGTTGTGTCGCTACTTATTACAGATAAATGTGGCTGTGACTCGCGTAGCTGACCACTGCACATGTCAAATGCAATTATATCACTTTCTTCTTTGGCAACAAAGCCGCAGTTACAGGATGCTGGGTAGTGAAGACTTCCACAGTCCCACTGGCGAACATGAACTTCAAAATCTCGAGATGTACTCTTATAGAGAATAAAGGTTCCTGTTTTAAAATTGTCATAGAGTCTGGAATCAAAAGAACAGTGTGTGATATTGCTTTAGTTATAAAATGACTATATCATCACGTGTCAGCAACTCTATCTAAAACACATTTCTAATATTTGGTGAACTTTGATACTGCAACTCATTTTCCTGCATCAGAAAAAACAAAGAGTACAGCTCACAAACCAACACACAACTTTGTTCTGAACAAGCACCATCATATCTCCCCCTATATAGCTCCAAAATTAAAAAATAAACTTGTTTTACAGCAGAAAAATAGTGAATAAAAGAAGGATCATAAGTGGAGTACATGTAGAAAATGGTTGTAAATGGAAACATAACCATGAAGCCACTGTCATTCTTTCTTTTTTTTTTTTTTTTTTAAACATTGCATATGAGCAGGAACTGGAGAGTACTTCTCAACTTCTGTGCTTCTACAGCACTACATCTATGCAGCAATAAGATGCATAGTAGTGTGCCTGTCGGGGGCAGCTGCTGAAGACGGCATAAGCACCCTTGACAAAATGATTTGGAAAGTCACATACTTTTAGAAAGGTCTGCTTTGTTAAGATGGAGATAGGGAGTGCTTACTCCCACAGATCTGAAATTGATTTAAGATGAAAACCATAAAAAACTACTTCCTTTTTTTTTCCTTAGGGTTAGCCATCTGTTCCCTGAAGCAAGGTTAAAATAGCCAATTTAATGATTCAGCAGTAAGAAGGAAAATAAAAAAAAATTAAAAGAGCCCAAATTTTTGCTGCAAGTTTAACAGCCCCTTGGCTATAAATGGCATTTGACAGTTAATTGCAGAATGGCGATTTGCTTTGTGTATAATAGGGCAGCAGACAAACTGCAGATGGTTACCCTACTGGGACTGCACAAGATCATCCATGATTCAGTAAGGACAGTTCCTTTTCTATTTGTTTCCCCCATTTCTAAAATAAAGTAGCAACAGACTTTCTTTTTAAGGATAAAGTTCTTTCCCTGCAGCATCATTGCTTCATAAGAAATCTTGATGAAAATGCATCCATGGTTAAAATGCCCAGTGAGTCCATCCCTGTAATTTCCACTGAAGGACAAACTGCAAGATCGGCATAACCCCAGTGACTTTATTATAATTATTATTATTATTACTAGTCACAGTGCCATCAGAGAAGCAATTACAACTTGTCTTTTCCCCTCCTTTATCAAACTCACAAGAATAGGGTTGTGGGCTGAACATCCACTTTTGGAGGCAATATTTCTTCCTCCTCTCACTCTGCTACTTGAAGAAATGTGCTTCTGCTGAGCAGGGAATATACAGGTCCATGTGTGGCACCTGTGTTTATTTTGACACCTTCCATGAATTAGAAACACTTGGAAAGACAGAAGCACACAAAAAACATGCCAGCTGTGGCCAAGGAAGCTGTGTTCTCTTCAGAAAGAAGGTCAGTGATATGCAAGTGACAACAGCAAGTCCCTTTCAATGCCATTCATGAACTCGGCACAATGTTACAGACAGCAGATAGCTTCTAGCAACTTGATCCATACAGGGATTCAGATAATGACACCCAGAAATAAGGAAAACTATGCTGGCATACTTCTCTAAAAATAGAAATAGTCTATTTGCTTCATTCTTTTGCCACAACCTAAAACTTGCATTTAGAAATACAAACACTACAAACATCATTGTGACTGGCAAGCTTTGACTAGAGACAGCATGTTTATCCTTATTGTCCAACAAAGGGTATTAAAAATAAGCAAACAAACAAAACTACTTAAAATGAAGAGCAGCAATCCAGTGATTACCTGCCATCAAATGTAATTATATGAGGGTCAGTAAATGAGTAGCAGTAGGCAGTGGGTAGATCCTTTACTGTAATCTTCAAAACAAAGCAGCACATTGCCATGTCAGATTAAGAAATAGACTCAGGCACGTTATTTATCTTATCATACTAGTTTACTTTCTAATAATTATGTTATATTATACTTTAAACCAAGCTAAGTAGTTATATTTATATTCAAATTTAAACAACAACAAAAAAAACCACAACAAAACCACAAACAAACAAAACAAACTTCATTCTAATGAAAATGCAGAATTTGAATGAAAATAAAACAATGTAAAATTGACCGCTTAGAAATCTTGATGTGAGCTAGCATATCACAACTAAAATAGATGCTTCATTTACATCAGCCAAATTTCTGGCCAATTGCTTTTACAGAGCTATTAACATGAAGATTTTCAACCTGTGTACTTTCTGGAACATAGCCATTCCACAGGAAATTCTCACTGGATATAGGTTCGACTGCAATTCTGGTAATTCTGTCTCCATCCTGCATGAAGTCTGTTACAGCAGTGAAATAAATGACAGCTTGACTACAGATTCCATTATTGCAGGGTTTCTGGAGAAGATCCACATGACAAGAAGAAAGAGCCAAGTTTAAACCTAACTGCTCTTTACCTGTTTTAATGAAAACACAAAAATAGTGAGTTTTACTCTAAAAAAGTCACATTTTGTATACTACTGTTAATATAGATACTAACTTATTTACAAGCATTTTTGTAAATGAAAATAACTATACATTTTCCTTCATACACACATCCAAGTAAATGGCTTTGAATATTCCAGTTTGATAGCCAAATGAAAATCACTATAGTCTTGCTGATGTGACACTAAAATAGTTGTCTGCATAGGCAAGGCTCCTCCTGGGGCTCACAGTACTTGTGGTTCAGAAAGTACTACAGAAAACAATAATAGCAAAAAAAAAAAAATGAGGACTTCACAACTGCTTATACAATACTTGGAACACAACAAGTAAAAGTGAACGGAATTATAAACTTTGCTAGTATTACAGTATTCTGTCCAATATCCATAGCTGCCCAAAGCACCTGCTGACTTCAAGTAGTAATGGATTATTGACACACATTCTTCCATACTTTCAGCAGCAGTATATACAGCCTGTCAATATTTTGTTTTAACATTTTAGGAAGTATTTTACAATGTTACAGCTTCTCCAAAGAAGCAGACCAGCAGGAATATTTGGAAAAACACATTAAACACAGAAAATGCAACAAAAATCAGGATACTTACCTTCGTCAACAGTTATTAATGTTAGTGAGATTTTGCAGTCACTTTCAAGCTGGCTAAATTCAGGACAAGGAATAGGAATGCTACTTTCTATTGACAGTTTGTGTTCCTTCCCATCTTCTGATATATCATATGTTTCTGGATGTATCTAGCACAGAAGAAATTGTACTTAAAATGCAGTCTTTGGGGGTGAACTACAGTATTGCTTACTAACCAGCTAGGAGTAAAGTATAAAAAACTAAAAAGACTGAATGCCATGGCGCATGGTCTGATCCACTTGATCAGGCTTATTTAGGTGGTCTGAAGAGCAGCGACATACTGGCCAGAAGATGAGGACACATCAGCAAGTCTTGAGAACAAGGGGCAAAGATAAGGAAAAGGCAAGAGTAAAGACTACCTAGAAAGGTAAGGAATTAGCAAACCACATTAACACCACAAAAATGTATTCTCTGGGTCACTTCTGGAAACCAAAATCCAAGCAGTTTGCTGTATTGTCTGGGAGGAAGCATTTGGGAGCACCTCAGTTGTCCTGGGATTCCTCTCTGTATACTTAAAACACAAGTCACTATAAATACATGACAAAAAATGCAACTACAGGTAAGTAACAGGGGTCTATGACTGGGCATTGTACACTGAGTGAAACAGGATGATTCCCAACAGATAATCATGTACAGTATGTCTTTCGGGGACTGGGGTCCTTTCCCTGGCCATCAAATTGGCCCCTGTAGCTATAGACACAGTAAGAATTAAATAAGTCTCGACTCTGGCACCTGACCAAGTGGCATGGCACAGCTCATGTCCCCGTTTCCATGTCTAAGCCCAGACTAAGTTGGCCTCACCCATCCCTCACCCCAAGACCAGCAGGGAAGAGGCCCTGCCTGTCCTCTGAGAACCTGTTGGCATGGGCCAAAATCACACCAGAACAGGCAGGAACAGTGAAATGCAACAGAGAACAGCATGCCAGGGCTCAAGTCTGAGCTGTGGTCCTCCTTAGGTTACAAATAACAGCAAGAGTCAACACTAGCTGCTGGAGATTGGGGCTTTCACTATGTTGTTACAACTTGCATGAGTTACCAATTCAGCCTTCCAGCACCCTGAGTACACAGGGATCACAGAAACAGCTTTGACCTTTCTGCTTTTTGGTAAATTTAAGTTCACTACAGTCAACAACATACTCTTTTAATTCACAGTTACCACATTTTGAGTGCCTTCTAGTCTGAGGATGATCTGCTGTAGCAATACTCAGAAAGACTACCACAATAATGTAAACATTATTTTATTTCAAAATTACCTTAATGCCAGCAAAAAATTCCTTGCTCTCAACAGAAGAGCTCTGTATATCCGGCTTCTCCACAAAAAAAGTAGAAATGCTACAGTAGATCTGTAGAGTAAAACCAAAATAATAGAATACATTTTTATTATGGTAAGATAAAACCCAGTCATCACAGGTCAGTCTGATGGATTCGCCATGCCCAGTCTTCTGTATGCATCAGAAGATAACAATTGCCAGTGGTGCTGCTTAAGAAAAACACAGAAATAGACTGAGCATCTTAAGATCTTTTCCTTCCATGCCCCACCAGTGGTGCAGGGACTTCTTGAGCTAGAGGCTGCATATAAACCATCATGTTTAACAAGCAACTAAGTCTCCACGGACTTAACAAATCCATTTCAGAGAATTTCTACACCTCATGACATGTTGTGGAAATGCATTCTATACTTTATTACATGTTACTCACTCCTTTTGCTTCATTTCACATTTGTTGCCTTTAGAGCCCATTAGATCTTGGATTCTGTAAAACAAGCATCCCTTCCTCCTCCTCTTCTTACTTATACTTTTTTCCTGATGTTATGGGCCTGGATAATCTTTTTCAAGCTGAAGAATTTACCATAATTTCCCTATTCTGAATCAGTTCCATGCTATTAGACACTGTGGTTTTGATTTGGCTTTGTATTTTTTTGCATGTTTCTTTTGATGTATCCCTTTTGAGATGTGTTGAGCACACATGCAATACTTGAGATCCTGAGAAAACCAAGGATTCATAGCAGCAGCAGGTAGTTTATGACTGTGACTTTCCTTTCGACTGCCGCTGAACTAATACTGTCAGGCAACTATTCAAAAAATCCCCAGAGGATTTTTGAGGATTAGCACTTGCTCTTGTTGTCCATACGCCATCCAAGCAGCGTGGCTTTGACTTGAACACACATGCACATATACATCAATCATGTGCTTTTTTTGGTTTTGATTTTGGCCAGGAAAAATTAACCTGTATTTTTATGTATACAGGTAGGAATCTTATTGATTTTCCAATGCTTAAGCATTTCAAAGTTACCACGAAAGCCTAGACTTTGATTCTGCCACCATGCAAGTTAATGCAGGTACTCCCACTGCTTTTGATGGCACAGATTAAACCATTTAAATCTGACACTAGAGACAAAGCCATCAAGCAGCAGCTCATTATTGATTCAGAGTAAATAAATCTATCCAGTGAATCAAAACCACAGCTTTTCACAGCCTCTAGCTCTCACAGCCTCTCAGATGCAGTTGTGTCCAAAAATCCTCCTAATTTACAGTATCATACAAAATCACAGTAGAGGGTGAAGAAGATGCAACTTGAATGAACATTTATCTCCTGGAGACACACTATACTGTATTAAGTCTCAAAACCTCAACAGCAGTGACAATTATATAAATCTTCTGTGGTATTTTCACATTCATATGAACACTGTTGGTGTAAATAACAACTAGAGGCAATATGCTTCTGTCAAGAAAAATTATACAGCACAGTGCTGTGACTCTGTCTAACAACTGTTAGTATCCCTAAGCATTTATGAAACCATATACCTTTAGATAAAATAGCTATCAAGGAGAAATAACAGATTTACTAAGATACAAAGACATCATAATTATTCTTAACATACTCTATCTCCAAGTCTGACGTTTATCCCATCTAGTTCTAGAAGTGAGAACGTATGAACTGCTGTCTCATGTTTCAGTTCTTCTTTGATACCTTCAGGAGAAAGTCTTGACCAAGTTATAATGAATCCAACCGAGCTGTTTGCAAAAGGAGCACCGAAAGTACACCTTAGGTATATGCTGCCTTTGATCAACTCTGCTACAACTTCAGGAATGGCTGGTAGTGGCAGTGACACAGATGGAGATGATGAAGGAGCCAGGTTACCTAGTCAAACAGAAGTGTTGTTTGCACATTTTATTCTGTGCAGAAACAATATCAGATGAAATGACACTGACATACATTTTGTCAGCTAGTATGCTAATAATATTTACCTTTTTTTCATATGCAAAAACACTATATAATTGCTTAGAGAATCAGAGAAAACGTGTATGTTCCTTTTATTAATTATTAAAAGCAGAAAAACCTCTTTCTCAGCTGTTAATTATATTCTAGCCCATAGGAAGGTAATGAAAAATGGGGAAAAAAAAACAAAACCAAGTGAATAAAATGCAATTAATTATTTTACCAGACAGGAGAGAGCAACATGCAAAGGAATTTGCCTGACAGAAGAGTACTTACTCACAGAGAAAGGGGGAAGCAGGGAAAGGCTAAGTAAAAAAGAACAGAATGAGCAACAGAATGATTTGTAGATTCATCTTATATTTGACTTCCCAAGAGTCAAAGTAATCTGTAAATCAGCATTATTAAAATTAGTTTTTTAACATTTTGGTACTTATTCTGAATATCATGATATGAAAGCATTTGTAATCCAAGGTCTGAAATTACCTCCAAACTGCTCATTTTGCAACCAACCAGGCAAAACACTTGATAACATGAACCTGTTTTTATTCAAGAGAGAATATGACTAAATGTTGACATTACTGGGTCACAGATGCACAGAAAGTCTTGAAAATCAAAACAAGCTACTTACTGCTACAGACACCTTGAATTTCCTTTCCCTCAGGACCACAGGTCTGTGGGTTTGCATCTGTAACAACTAAAAATGTTTCTTAAATTGTATATTCTACAGAGTATGTACATCCATGCTCTTTAATTATTGCCATATGTTAAAAACATGCCAAATATCACAAGACACTAACTGAAGTGTAAATTAGCAGAACAGAAGCAATCTTGTAATACTATTCACGTACAATTATGGTAGCAGTCAGTAAAAAGCCTTGCATTGGAAATTACAAGTAGATTGGCTACAACTGGGTGGAAGGGTACAGAACATTCTACCACTTCTACATCTTTTACTGCAGGTGTACCCAGCCATAATTTATAGATCTTGTTACCAGATACAAAGGAATTAGATCATTATCTTGAGTACAGATCTTGTTTCCCCAAGTCCACATCTGAATGCTTATTCATTAATTGTAACCCTAGACAGCTAAACTCAAAGCAGGCAGATCTGCTTTGAAAAATCATTTTTCGTGCAGTGGCCTAAGAAAAAGTGCTTGTGCGTTGCTATTGTTTGCTACTTTGAACATTAAAAAAACCCCAACAAACCACACTTTGATTAAACATTTAGAACAGCAGTAAAAAGAGGTTAGTCACTCCACTCAAAACTAAGTCAAAAAGGCAGCAGCCAACACTGAAAACCCCCTTCACCAAAAAGAATGCAGAGCAGGTTTTGATGTTCCATGCTTCAGTGATACAACATTTGAATTTCTTAGCATGTTCAGGAGAGACTGAAAATTTGCATCAAGTGTTTACAGCTATCCAGCGCTACAGAGAAAACACAGTACACATGGTAACCTAGATACAATAAGAAGCACAAGAGTACAATGCACTTCATGTGAAAACATCGTCTTAAAAGAAGGCTTTTAAACCCCAAAATGTGTTTCAGATTTACAGTATCCTCCAGAGGCAAAACAGACTTCTGTTTCTTGCCTATTTGTTTTGAAGCAGTAAAACTCAGCTAGCTCTCTGCCTATGGTTTTTATATCCTCCCTCCTCTTCATGAGCCATCATCCGAAGCAAATGCAGAGTCCTATAGTGCAGGAGTTCTTCATTGCTTCAGACACTTGCAGGCTGAAATAGCCCATTTCTGGCATTTTTTTTCTGTCTGTAAACCGCTGGAGAATACCTTAACAATTGGACCCAAATGTATAATGATGGGTCAATAAAGCACCAGAAAGCCCACTGATAGTTTTGCTCTTGAGCTTTTGCAAGCACTCAGTAATAACAGAATATGACTTAGAGCAATAGAGTACATGATGCATTAAAATATTGCTAGCATTTTCATAAGAGTGTGTTATATGAACTAAGAAGAATTTTCTACTACACTAAGTTGTCACTATTTCACAGTATTTATAATTGTAAAGATTTGATCATGCCTTCCTCAATGGTTACACTCAATGATCTTAAAGGTCTCTTCCAACCTACATGACTCTAGGATTCCTTAAGTTATCTAAAACATCTGGCATGAATAACAAAATACTGAAGTTTTGAGCTGTGAACACTAACACACTTTTACAGCCCCAGAGTCCAAGACAACGTGAGACTTTGCAAAAGGACTCCGCTTCAGTTCTTTCTCACGGTACTAATAAAGTGTGTATCAATAGAGCACTTCTGTGTTAAATCTTCTTCTAGCAACAACGTATATACTCTCCAGAACAATTATGAAAGAGTTACAGTAAGAAAAATATTCCTAACAACACTAAACAATAATTGATATATGTACCATTTGGTCAAGTTCTTAAAATCTATTCAGACACACAATTCTATGCATAGTCAGTAATGGGGAGTTGCAGAGTATGGGTGCCATGTAGGTACTCTGAATTCTGACTTCTAGGTAGTGCCATATCCCCACCTCATTATACGGAAAATTTTGATTAATAAGTTTGCAGAAATTTTTGTTCTGCCAAATACCCGTGAAACACACTTACTAAAACCACAGATGCTTAGTTGAGTCAGAGCATGCATTTTCTCACCTTCTGCACAATACCCCATGCATCCTTGGGTGGGCTGCAGTAAATAAACAAAGAAATCTCCGCAGTTCCTCACGCTGATAGGGATTCGGAAAAGACAGCAGTCTTTTGAAGCGCTGAAGAAAAACTGCCATGTAGCACAAGCTGTTAAGCGTTTGATCTCACCAGGTCGAGGCATGGATTCTGACTCCCTCAGAGACAACCAGACAGGGGCTTGAGTACCACAACGATTCATCTTCAGCACCAGAGGAAAACATCAGAAAATGGTTAATGCTGCATCAAACTGTCGCTGTGCTTTAATGAGAGGTACATATGTATTCAATTAATTTCCTGCATGAGCTTTTAGCAAAGTTTAGACAGCATAACTGAGGGATCACTTACATTACTCCTCAAGGTCGAATACAAATATACATGAATGACTTAAGTCATTCTTTGAGTCTAATGAATCTGTGTTTCTAAAGACAGGCTATAATTTAGTGCCTGAGAAAATTAACTGGGAGCCACATGTGAGTGTTTAGCCCAAAAATCCTAACAGTTGTGTTATGGGTTAGTGGGTTACTCTGTACCCACTAACCTACAGTAACTGCGTGAATGCTATCAGAGCACAGCAAATACAGGGCAGAACACACATATACTGAATATCAGCTAAAGGCGTTAAAGCTGACACATTTTATCGGGCCTTTGCCATAGACTCAAGGCTCAGCTAACCTCCTGGATGTCATTTAAGAGATGTGGCCAGCTGACACTGGCTTGCAGCCTTAGCCAGAAATGCAAGACACCTGACAAGCCCTGTCTGCCTTTCAACTCCTCACCTTTAGATGCAGATATGCTTGTAGCACCCCTCTAAACAAATACAGGGACTTTGTAGCAACCCTAAATCCTTTGGTGTTTACAAAGCAGTGGGCTTCACAAGGTCTGTGGTTCGGATGTCAATTTGACAGGTGATTTAAGAGGGTTGTTGCTCCCCCTCTCACAAATACAAGCCTCGTTCAGTGTTTTCCCTCATGGAGTGAGAAGTGTGCTGTGGAACAGTCCCCTTCACCCCACACCACTGTGGCTATGTGAGGTCTTCAGATCAAGGAAGCTGCCATGCAGCTCACTACTTAACAGTAGTGCCAATCATGGCAAGTCTGATTTAGCAAACACCAAAGTTTACCAATAGAATACAGAAAATTAAATCCTGAGAAAAGGAGGCAAAGAAGGAACCTGGTTCATGGGTTACCAGAATGAGATAAATATTACATCTGTCTTTCATGTGCTGCAGAAAGCGAACTGAAGAGAAACACCTAGAAGGACCCAGCATGTTAAAGCTAGCATTTGGAAAGTATTTACATGAAAACTATACATTTGAAATTGTGAGATTTTTAGAGCCTTTTCTTCATACAGTGCCTCAAGTATTCCTTCCTTTGACCTGATAGCAACACAAGACCTCAGACTACAGCAGACCCATTAAGCAATTACTCATCTCCAAAGTACACTTTCCTAATCTAGAATATCTGAGCCTACCATCAATCCATCAGACAGACAGAATTAATGAGAAGTAGACAGAAATGTGAGGGAATGTTTAACGGTCTGAACCTTTGTCAAGGATTAAATATAGCTATAATAAAAGTTCTCCTAAAAGGAAAGAAAGAAGAAAACTTCCCAAACAAGACATCCATTTTACTTCTGTTTTAATGTTTTGACTTTGAGATTTCAAAATAAATGTTTTGGTTTTGTCAACAGATGCAAATAAGCAGATGTCAATATATGAGTTTCATTTGCTGAATAAGTTTTGAAGCCATCTCTTTCCAATAGTAACTATTTGGACTCCTCTGTATAAGGATGGTAGCCCAGCTTTACTAAATATTTACTAAGCACTGAGAAGTTTGGTCTGATTTCTGAAACATTCCTAGATAATATGAGTTAGTATCTTGCTAATCTAACCTCTGTTCTGAAAATGATTATTTTTTCTCCTTGTTTATCATGCTGGTTCTTTGTGTAACAGTATCCATTTTGAGATAATACAATTAGTTAATTAATTTGTTTGTATTAAATCTAACAAAGAAAGTCCTCTAGGAATCATACCTTTTGCTAGTTTTGTGCAGTATAAAAGCCCAGGTAACAGTAGCCTCTGCAGTATAGTCCTCTGAGTCCTTGAGTCAACTACACATTAAAGGTACTTGTGGCTTTATACTGCTGTCAAGATTTAATTAAAAATAAAATCTAGTAAATAAAAACAAGAGGTGCTGCTATAAACTCAATTTAATTTTATTAGTATATTTTGAGTATTTCATATTCCTTCAAAAGTGTTTCATCGTTGGGTTTCTCTGGTGGGTTTTTTGTTTGTATTGGTTTGGGTTTTTTGGTTTTGTTCTGCTTGGGTGATTTTGTTTGTTGTTTTGTTGTTGTAGCATTTGTTTATTTGTTTCCATAAGAGACTGTGACCAAGTTGTTTAAATTATTTAAAAAGTCACAGTTGAATACTCTAATTACTTTAAAACAAAACAAAACAAAACAAGGAAATGTTTTAAAATAGGAAATTACAAAGCTATATCTCCTTAGGCTATAACTATCACAGAGCTATAACTATCACAGAGCTGTTGGAATGACTCCAAAATCAAGCATTACCAGTCTTAAGTATTAAATATTCCAAGTAATTCTTGAGTCTTAGGGGACATGCAGATGACAAGGCAACTAATCTTCAGTTAGCTGTTAGTTCAAGTAATTTGAGAAGTAATCTCGTCTCTCTAACATGATCACTTTAAAAGCTCCACAGTTACTGGATTCATGTGGCTGCAAATCTTCGTACAGCCTTCACATGGCTTTCCTAACAGACTGACCATCACACAGTTGCAGCTTTACAACATGACATCCCTGCTATGCTGCCACTGAGAAAATCTTCAGTAGTGACTATACATGACAGTTTTTGAGTGCTCTAAAAGCAATGTAATTCATCATCCTCTGCTATTGCACATTCAGTGCAAAATTTTCAACATTTAAGATTTAATTGTCCAGTTAATGTATTTTAATTCCTCCACATCAGCCTCCATAACTGTATTCTTTTTTTATGCCTACCTCACTGAAATATTCTTAAGAAAAGTATCTATTTCTCATAATCAAATGAGTTGTAACAATACCTCTACGCACTTGGTCGGCATCTCAGCAGGCTTATCAAAAATCATAAAGCGATACCATCCTGGTGTTAGGGAATGGTCACACAGTAAATCCTGAATAGCTGACTGCTGGAGGTGGGATGAATCAAAATCAACACTTCGGTAAGGGCTATGCAGGATCTGATGTCCACCAGGAGAGCATTCAAGAACTGTGGAGGAAGACTATTTTGAGTACCAGGCGTGTTAGAAAAGATGTTAAGTATTTTTAACTGGAAAATATGGATATATCACAATATGATGTGAAATTAATTTTACTGAAAAATATATTTCAATCTTAGTAACAACAACAAATGGGTAAGTTAGCACTCTAAGACAATATAATTAATCATGTGGTAACTTTACCTCCTTTAAGTGGACAATAAATGGAAATTAATAACCATATTAGGCATTTATCCCAGATGTAAAAACAGAGGAGAGGAATATGCTTATAATTTCTCTCTGGATTTTGACTTTCTGGTTCCACTGATGTTTTTAAAACCTAACAACCTGAATAAAAATGAAGTGTCAGATACATGAGAGGATTATAATCTTACCTCAAGAGGAGTAAGGATTATCCAAAGATCTTTTGTAAATAGGCTACCACTTTACAGGGTTCCTATGCATGAAATGAAGAATACCCTCATATGGATGAGAGGTAGTTGCATATAGTTTGCATATACATGCAAGAGTGTCTACAGAAATGGGCAGATACTTAGTTACACATTTTAAGTCAATTTGCATTACTAACGTGCACATTTTTAATAAAGTAAATGCAACTGACAAACATATTTTTGGACAACTAAGTGACCTTGTGGCCTCAAAGAAAAATCTCAAAATTGCTGGTAGGTAAAATGAAGGATCAAAATCTGAACAAGTCTTTACAACAGTTTGTTTGTTTGTTTGTTTTTAATGCAGACTCATTCAGAAATAAAGCATAATGCCACAATTTCTGAGTCTGGTCTGGCAGCTGAGTTGACTCCTGTCAAAGACAGTGACAATAATAGTTCTATCTAATGGCATATTTGCCTGCAACATACTGAACAGCCATTCTTGTTCGGGAATGTGCTTGCAAAGTGAAAGTACGGAAGAGTAAAGTAAGAGAATGTTTATAAAGAAATAACATTTAAAATATACAGATCTGTTTATGTTGCTTTTAAAACTGGATACCGATGATGACTGTGGTTGGAATTTCAGGTTATGCTGAATGACACAGTTAATCTTAATTCTTGCCTCTACTATGCTACTAATGAATTTCAAAAAATGCAGCTGTAAGCAAAATTCTGCATTTTGAATGTGAATAGTATGATCTTCAGTTGTCACTCCCAGGTTTGCTGTTTGGTTTTGTGTGTGTGTTTTGTTTGTTTGTTTGTTCTTTTTTCTTTCTTTATTTGTCCCGTATTTTTCATGGTGCAATTGTGTAACTGATTACATACATATTTTGGTTCAAATCGTGCAGTATTATGCTACCTACCACATGCTTTCACATCATTGTACAGATAACCACAATTACAGAACAGTTTCAAAATCAGGTAATTCCCTTCCTTTGAATGGAGAAGATACCCAGGAGAAAAAACAGACTTAATGTCTTTCAAGCACAGTGTGAGAATCCCATAGTCTTTCAAAGAGTGAAGATTTAATCTGATATGGCTTTAGGCTACCCAGGCAAGTAACAATAGCTTTATCTTCTATCCTCTAAGGGCAGCTGGAAGTCAATGTGATTGACTGTGCCACCACTGTGCTTCTGAGTTGCTTGTAGTAGCCTGTAGGCTATTCGTGTCCATACAAGCTGACCTTACTGAGACTTTATCCCTCATTGGAATTTGAAGAAAAGCCCTTGAAGAATCACAGGTCAGTCATGTGTGTTATTGAAATGTTTTCCAAGCAAGCTTCAGCACAAGGAGTTTATGAATCACTGTGAAAGTTTCTTCCTATCTTCTATTTTTTATTGGGATTCTCCATTTCATACAGCATCCTCATTAGATTTCTTTCCTGTAACTGAATCGCTCCTGAAACAATTAATATCTGTTACCTCTTCCAGTAATAAATCAAGGCAGACATGAGACAAGTCTTTATTTTCTTTTCCTCCACAGTTTAATTAGATCATCATTTGATAGATCTTTAAAACAGCTGACTGTACTCATTGTAATAATAAATCCTACAAAAGATCAAATACGTTTTTTCTTATTATGCACATCACTTTAAAGTGTCACCCAGCTCTTTGTGTATTCTTTTTTCCTTTTTAGAAGTATGCTAGTATTTCTGTAGTTATTGCTTGGAAATCTCATGTTGTGTAACACTGGTTGATTTTTCCTTTTATTTTCCTTACCCATTCTGCAAAACAACTGAAAACAACTACCATCATCAATACTAAAAATTAAAGTATTTTATTACATGTCTGAGTGTGTAGCTGATGTGCTGTCTAACTCTAGCAACAGCAGAAACAAGTAGAAGTATAATATTTATAGACACATACACAACACCGAATGTTGTGTTCTTCTGGAAAAAGTTACCCCTGCAGACCAGACCCCCTCAAATCACAGGCATTTAAGAGGGGAGATGGCTAAATTTTTCACTGAAATAATTATTTCCTTATCTAGGATTTATAATAAAAAGAAAAATAAAATTGATATATGCATTCTTTCAAACTTCATTCTCAGAATTATGAATAACAATTTTGCTGTAATGCTCCAGAAAAGCTTTGCCTGTGTCTAACACCCAGCAATCTGCAACCTAATGAGGCAGGTCTGACAAAACAATAAGGAACTGAAAATAGGGTCTGGTGCTTGAAAAGTGCTAAGGAAGCTTACCCACAGGGCAAACTTACCTACGGGCTAGTACAGGTGGAACATTAAAGTGTAGAAAGACATATATGCTATTGTTAACTTACACCATCTTCATCCACAGTCACAAAACACTGACATGTCCTGATACAAAATGGAAAATTCACGTTAGTTTTAACAGAATTTATAATTTAAGAATTATTATTCTTAGTGGAAATCTTTCCATATATATATGGGACTATATTTTTTTTATATATTTTAGGACCTTTCAATGTATTAGTGATTTATTAACTTAAATGTAAATATTTGCTTTAGACAATGAAGTCAATCTTCTAATTATGAAATACACAAATGAATACTTAAGACTGTGCAATTCAACCTCCTTTGAAGATTGGACCCTTGTTTTAAATTAACCTGGTGGAGACACACACGATAGGCTATCAGGAGAGACTTATTTCTGGGAAGTCAAACTCTCCCATTTTGTTTGGAGGTCCAAATACTACATACTGTCTGCTAGAAAAGCAATCTGGCTTGGGAAAATATGCAGCTGTTTCCCCAGAATTTGAGGGGTTTTTATCACATTCAGTGCTTCTTTCCACAAATACTCTATATACCGTCTTACAGCTTTCTACTGTTCTTTAACTGTCTCTGCAAGTCAGGAAGAATCTGATTCCATATTTGTTTTTTCCTGACCATCTTCAGAATTAATACAGTGAATTTCCCTGGATCCATCACAGACTTACTTGGTCCTGCCAGATAATGAGAAATGTAATCTTAAGCCCCAAAGAAATAGACTTTTGCAACATCTTAAACACAAAGATAGGATTGTGCCGGAAGATGAGTAATAGGAAGTGCTTCACTGGATCACAGCTACTGCTTACAATTGAAAGGCTGAGGCCTCATTATTAAATCCAGTCCTGAGTTTATATTAAAACTTCCTTGTTCAGTGAGGCTAGCACATCTCAGCATTAATGCAGCATTTCAGATACCACGTATCTGGTCTATTTGCTACCCAAAATTCACTGTAGGTATTTGTTACATTGGGTTATTCTGAGAGGTGTTTTTTAGTTTTGGTTTGGTTTGTGGGTTTCCTTGTTTGGTTGGTTTAGTGTTTGTTTGTTTGTGTGTTTCCTGTCTGCCCTCTATATTGGGCAGATTTTTCCAGTAATCTACCTGAACAGCTTAAAACACACAGACTAGTACACATACATCAGGCCTTTTTGGGAGACATATAGATGAAATCTCTGAAGTGACAATGGTACCTGTTTCTGGAGGATTGTCTTTGAAAAACCAGAGTTATTTAAGTTCTGTTTGGAGGATTTTAGGCAGACCATTGGGCCAAGCGTCAGGCAACTGCACTCTTGCACTTAGTGGCACTTACTGCCAACACATGGGGGTTTGTACCACAGCTGCCACAAACAGGGTCAGGTAACAGGTACTCTGAACAACACACGTTAACCAAAAGTCAAAGAGGTTCTTGAAAGACACAGGAGCCTGTTTCCCACAGAGATATTTAAGTGGCTCCTGACAACTGCCTGTGGGGCAGAGGAAAATGAGTTGTGTAAAGGAAGGACTTTTCAATTCCCTGTTCACAACTCTGCTCCCATACATCTGCAGGGAGAGGCCGATACACGATTTTCCACCTGTTCTTGAGCAAGACCAGAATTACAGGGCAGTCAGGGACTGAGGAGTGTTGGGTGTAAGCCAAAGACAAAATGGGAAAGGAGCCACTCATAGAGCACAGGCAGCCAAGGGCACAGTGGGAGGACTGGCAACTCAGTTCCTCAGGTACAGAAAGTTTATTAGGTCATATCTCCTGCTGTCCAAAGGCCAGGATCTGGCAAATGACTACAGATAAAAATATATTACAATTAGCAAGTGCTTTACTCCAATCCTGAATGTACTTTTTCTTGCACCTACTGACTGCAAAGGATACAGTGTAACAACATCCCATGGCAGAAATTAGAACTAAGACTGCATTTAACAGAAGTGCTCAGACGTATTTGTGGATTTAAACTTTTTCAAAGTACTAAACCAGAAAGGAATTAACTTTTAGGAAGAAGTTTAGGGGAACACTTTCAAAGAAGAACTTAACGATGAACGTAACTATTTACCTAAAAGATACCATTTGTTTCGATGAGACATATAAAAGAACATGATCACAAGTGTTGAAGCAATGACAGTATCACAATGACATGGAACAGGAACATGAACACTCCTATATGTGGAACCATGAAGAAAACAGATTCAACACGCACACATTAATACCTCTGTATAAACAGCATCATTGGAATGAGTGTTAAAACTGCTCAACCACTCATGCCCACAACCTAAAGGATGCTTTGTAAAGGTAGCAAATAGTTGCACAGCCTAAAAAAAAAAGTAAAATATGTGCATACAGAATATTTTCTAGTAGTTCTCCATATGTTATTCTATCTTCCCTTTATGTGGCTTTTTTTTTTTTCTCAGAAATTTGAAACAGCACGGATATGGTTTTTGCACAGGTTTTGCAAAGCATTTTGCCAAGGTCCCAGGTAAGGTTGTGCTAATGCACCGCACGTGCTCCAGCACTCACGGAAAAGAGAGTAAGAAAGAAAGTGGGAGAACTAAGATTCCTGTTCTTCGATTTTCACTCGGTAGGTTTTCCCTGCAGGCGCACTGTGCCAATGACAATTCCTATTCTGTCAGTTCATAAAGTTAAGCCTCTTCCACTGAAACTACCTACGCGGGACCATCGGGCTGGAAAACAAGGGATGTGCGGGTACAGGGCAAGGACGTGACCGAGCCGCTCCCCGCCCGGGGTCGCTTCCAAAGGCGCCGCTGCTGCGGGCAGGCGCTGCTCTCCCTGCGCTGAGCTCCGCCGCCGTCCCCGCGCCCTCCCGTTCACCTGCCGGCGGCGATGCCCCCGCCCGGGGCCGCTCGCCCCTCTCGGTGCCCGGCTCGGTGTCGCTTACCTCGCCGGCGGGGCCCCGCCGCCGCCAGGCAGCCCAGCACGGCCGCGCAGAGCCAGAGCCGGCGGGCTGCGGGGGCGACCCCCGCCATAGCCCCGCCGCTCCCCGCTGCCGCCCCGCTCGCTCCGCCGCCGCGCTCCCGGGCCGGGCGGAATCTCCGCGCACTTCTGGCGGCCCCGTGCGCCCACCCGCGCCTTAGTGCCGCCCCTCCCTCGGGGGGTCCTCGGCGGGGCCCGGCCCTCAGCCCGCCCCCATGCCGGCCCCCAGCCCGGCCCTGCCGGGGGTCGCGCTGGGGGTGTCCGCTGCGCTCGCGGGCGGACACGGCTGGTGCCCGGTCACGGCGGGTGCGGTCTGGGCATCCTCTGCCCCGGTTCTCCGTGGAGGGATGTCATCCTCAGGCGAAAAAACGAAACAGCGATGTTTGTCGGAGGCTTTATGGAAATGCTTTTCTGTAGCCCAGACAGACCCAGAACTGATCGGTATCGTGAAGGAGCAACGTCCTACTGTCTGTCCTTGGACCCATAACTGTATTCGTTTCCTAATGTGCAGTAAAATGCTGAAAAAGTGTCAATTTCACATAGTTTGCCATGAATGCTTTGGTCAATGCCATAGATCACCAGAAGTGTTTTATACTTCTGCTTTAGGAATAATTACAACCTGCTTTGTTTGATAACATTAATGCAGAACAAGTTTAGCAAATATTTAGCAGTTTTAAGCACTTGAGTTTCAAGGTTTGCTTGGTGATGCTCCTCATTGGAAATGTTTAGCAGAGGACAAAGAAGATGACAAATTTCAGCATTTAAGTTTTGGTAATGCTAGTATTTTTCCCTGTAGGCCTGAGGTTGTGCAGACACTGAGCTAGTTTGCACACACAAAGCTATACAGCAGTCCACAGAAATGATTCATGTTCTCTGTAGGATATGTAGCAAACATATGAATGTTGCTGGTATTAAACACAGCTTACCACCATACACCAAGCATCTGCAAGTGTAAAAAGTTCAGAGAGGACTGCGTCCAGGAGGTGCTGACCTGGGAGGCTCTGCAGAATGGGTTTCCTTGCAGAAGGAGGTATCATCAGTGCTTGGAGTTGAGGAAGAGATGCTGTATCATTGTGTGGTCAACCTCTGTTTGCTTTCGTGCCTGAACCTTTAGGCTGAAAGAAGCAGTTCAGCTCCATGACAGCAGCTGAGTTTTCAAAAGGAATATCTGGCACAGCCTGGGAGTTGAATTCAGTCTTGGATTTCAGTCAGTTCTCTGAGGCAGACACTTTTCTCCTAAGTATTCATGGAAATTTTAACAAAGAGTTTTCTTAATTGGTTAGTCAACTATCTGGGTTGTTACTAGATATGATAACCTTTTATCCTGAAAAGCTGTACATTGGAAATTAGTCTGGGTTTTGTTTATTTATTTTTTTTTTTTTACCCAAACAGTGTGTTTATAAAGAAGACAAAAGGAAAGAAAGAGGTATTTTACAAAACAAGTTAAAAAATAAGGACCTGGAAAGAGAGACGTGAGAAGCTTTGACAAAATTTAAACACTGAACTACTTCTTTGACCTCTGTTTATCATGATGGAGTGGTATTTACGGGAGGATTATCACCTTTCATCATGGATCATGCAGGAGACCGAAATAGGTGGCAATAATGGCTGATGGAGTAAAGATACCTTTCATCTTTTCGCACTGCTTTTCCTCTACCAGCTCTGTCTGCTACTATCAGCCTTGTAGCCTCTTAGAGCGACAGAAGAGCAAGAGCATATTGTAGTTAAAGAGCTGACAGCTTGCCAAAAGTAGTACTTGGCGCTCATGGTGACAGACAGACCTGTGTTGCTGACAGTGAATTTATGAAAAATGAAAGTAATTCTAGAACAGCCTCATGCTTACAATAGGTCTTTCCAGGATGTTGCAGTTTTAGACAGTAATTTACATAGTTTTAATTAAGTAAATCATAAGCTGTGTAAAATCATTTTGCACTCCTGAAAACACCCCTTTCACTCATGGTGGAATATGAAGTCAAGCTACAATTTCGTATGTGCATATTGATAAAATAGCAAGATATTTGGGAGGAAAAAACAAGACTGTTGAATGAAGGAAGAATTTAAGATACTACAAATGATTATGTAGTCCAAGTCATTACTGTTGTACACATATAAAGTTTGATTAAAAACATGACACAGGGATCAGTGGTAGACATTGCAGCACAGAGCAGCATTTCCCGGAGTGGATTTTATGGGTAACGATGGAAAAAGAGAGATGTAAGGTTGGTTGTGAAAGTTATTCCAAGGCTAAGGTCCAGTTTAGTAATCTCAGTTTGTTCAGCAAAGCTTTTAAATATATATTTAATTTAAGGTGGATTTTAATTTTCATCTATGAATGAAGTAAGTTATTTTTTTGGAATGAAGCCTGAGTAGAAGCATTTCTGCTGACTCAGGACCAACTTATTAGGGAGGGAAGCATGTAGTGATAAATCGGAAAAAACAGACGTGTTGGGTGATGAGGAACAGGGACTGGGCAGTGCTGAAAATAGAGTCATTGCAGAAGTTTAAAAATTCAGATAAAAAAGAAGGTGGCTCTGCTGATGCTAAGTCCTTGGTGCTGCACCTAGATTGTATTGGTTTAATCATTATCTGTATAAGCTCATGACTGTACAGCTCTGGTGTGTGTGTATGCATACTAGGAATCCTTAAAAAATGTGAAAGAGAAAAAAGGGAACATTCTCATAAGTGCAGCCAACATAGCTACTTTTTACTTCATCTGTCACTTCTATTGCCAATGTGCTAGTGTGGTCTCTATAACACTGCACCTGCGATCATGAACTTAATATATATGAAATATATGCCTTATACAGTATTTAACAAAATGATGTTATCTCAAATTGCATTTGGGGGAACAGCCCAGAGTGGGCAGCAGGCAAGTGGCTATCCGACTGATTAAAGGAGCAGTAGCCTTAAGTATTATAGGTAACTAAATCAGGAAGACCAATCAGCACTGTTTGCCAAAATATGTACATTCACGATTATGTGTGCATGGCTGTTCAGGTGTGAACTGGAAATCAGAAATCACCTTAGAGTTTTAAAAGTATTTGGCTCCAGACAAAGCCACAAAGGTTTTTTTGTCATTGTATCCAAGCCTTAAACTCAAAGGTAAATAAGGGGATCACCTAAAACAAAGCCAGTGCTAGTAGTAGGTTGCTTGGAGTAAGAAGTAATTAGTGTGAATGCTGGTGCACAGGAGAGGGAGGAGCAGAGACCAAGTTCTGAGGGCAGCAGCTGAGCGGGTGGGTGCTGTCCGGAACAAAACCCAGATCTGATACTTAGGACTTTTTAGCGATATTTTGTAAATAAAGGTAAACAGGTAAACAATTAGAGAAGAATCTGATTAAGCTAAAAGTGCCCAATATCTGATTTATTATAAGCCTTTTCTTTCAAACTGTGTAGCTAAAAGTATGAATACAAGTCTTTCTTAAATAAATCCCCAGTGCTGGACCATTAAGCCTGTATGGTAGGGAAGGAAAAATTGAATAAGCCCTTTAAACCTATGTTGCTGTATTTGTTATCCATGCAGAGACAGAACACGGACAATAACTCCAAATAAAGCTGTGAGCAGAACTTGGAAGCTGGGAGAGATTTTCCTGCAAAGCTTCAAAGGGCCGTTGTAGTAACGCCAAGTGCTAAATGTTTGAAAAGAGTTGCCTTCAGCAGATAACACCCCTCTTGTAAGGAGCAGATGGCTGAGAGACTGCCCACAGCTCTGTGCAGATCCAAAATCATCAGAGAAGGATAAGTTCTCTTGCATTTGCCCTTTAATGTTTTTAGTTATTTTTGTTTGTAAAAATAATTTATTTTCAATTGTGCCAGTACGTGAATGGTATGTGAACTTGTCCTGTCTGAAACAATAAATTGTTAACATTCTTTCTCTAATCTAATCAATTCTGTCCTTAAAGTCAAATTCCAATCTCCCCTTCAAATTGTGGGTTGTGTGACTTCCAACTTAGCTAAGGTTCATTTGATTTAAAAACATGGTTTAACAGCTCTGAAACTAATGTACCAAAACATCCTTCAGACGGGAAGACACACTAAGACACATTGCCAGATCCAATTCAGAATTAGATATTTGATTCTATCCTCCATCCTTATCTTTGACACCAAATAAATACAAACAGAGAATCGGTAATTGTTGTATGCATTTATTTATTTTGGTTATTCTGTGGCTAACATTATAGCATTACAAGAGGTTAAATTTGCTTTTTTTTTTTTTTTCTGAAAATTGCATGCCTTTTGAGTGCCATTTGTTTTTCAAAACGCTTTTAAAAATTGTAGAGGGTAATTTTTAAACTGCCATGTGAATGTACGTGCTGTTGACAGTCTGTTTAGCTTTCAGAAGTAATGACATCTTTAATAGGTTTTAGCTCCTAATTCTCTTTCATATTTAACCTCTTGTATATACTATATTTGACTTATATAGTAAAGGACCTAAGTATAAAAATCTAATGTAATTTGGCTTGGATAAGCAGTATGAGGTTTAGTATAAATTTTAACAAATCTATCTCCAGGGGTTATTAAGGGCCAAATAAAATCAGTGATAGGCTTTTCATTAACTTCAATTGTCTTTGGACTGGTCCCTTACTCTTTTATGGTTCTCAAGTATATTTATATTCTATATTATATAATGGCTTGAAACATAACTAGAAGGTCTGACAGCTGTATTTACTTAGAACATTGCAGAATATTTTGAAGCCTGGAAGTTTCTTGGCTGGTGGAATATTAATGGAATAATCTTGGTTTTACTCATACTGAACTGCGGCACTGACATGTAATTACATTGATCAGTTTTGTGTGATACAACTGTCAATTATTATTTCTTCTCTTTATGTCTCCTGTGCTTTTTGTCTTTGTGTGTGCACAGCTTACTTTTAGTTGCAATTTTTAAAAAGTAGGAAAACATAGAATTCTTTCTTTAGATTATCTAGAATAAATGCTACTTGAGTGACATGCAAAGCATCGGTCTTGCAGGTAACCATGTACTTCATACTCTTAGTCTTACTGACTTTAGCCTATTTGTGTTAGCACTACTTTTTTGGTATTTATGAAATAAAAATTAACATAATTAGGTAAAAGTCTTGACTAAATTATGCGCTCTTCTAAAATGCAGATAAGAAAAATATTCTTAAATAACATAATCTGCTGAGATGATGAACAAATAATGAAATATTTTTCTCAAATTGTCAGATTTGAGCATTAGACTGGAGAAAAATGAGATCAGGACAAGGAATTATGTAACTTGTGTGTTCTGTTTTCTCTAAGCAATATGGTATTGGTTAGTCTCAGGCACTCATATTGAGCTTATGGTTTGACTTTTCTTGTGTTCTTAATCTTTAGCAAGGGGTGGAAGTACAGAAAAAGGGATACATAAAATACCAAGACAAGCAGCTACTCAACCATCACCAGATTTACATGGGAAACTGAAGCGGGCTTGCAGATCCGTACCTTTTCTCTCTTATTGCCCCTATCTTGTAAAAAATCTGTGGCTTACATGACAGATAAATAATTTAATTGACTTCTGTCGGATATTGAATTTAAGATTAAACTTGCATATGGACTCTTACTACTGGATACTTACTACTTTGGAGTTGTAAAAACGTGTCTTAAAATGGAAAGGGGATATAAGTGCAAGGCTGGAGAAGGTGTAATCTAAATGGCATGGGAAGCCTACCCAGGTTATAATAAGAAGTATTACAGGGGGCAAATGGAGACAAGTTGCAAGCCAACCTCAGCTAAAGTAAGGGTCAGCCTGAAAATTTCAGATTAATATTTCTGAATCAGATCAGTCATGAGCATCAGAAAGGAGAAGAAGAACAAAGCCAAGCTACTAACACAAACCTCAGTCAAACCAATGCAGGTTGCGATCAACATTTGTAGTTCCTATGGCTTATGTCAATGCCCTGGGAGATGTGACAGTGTTTGCATAGGCTTTGCTTGAGGCTGAATTTGATGCCAACATCCAGATCTTCCAAAAGTGTATGCATGTGTATATTCACACTTCTGTGACCAAGGAAAGGGGGACCTTTCGACTGCTAGGAACTGAAATCACAGGCAAGTGGCTTTATTTTTTGCACACCTATTTCAACACAGAAGTGAGTATATCTGAATTGCCAATGTGCATTTAACATTACATTTCAAAAGAACCTCAGGTTTTGTAACTAACAGAGGGAAGAAACAGAAATGTTGAGAAAGAAAAGCTCTGTGGAGTGATTCTGAAAGGGAGAGTGAAAAAATCTAGAAAAATCGCAGGATAAAAGTGCAAAAGTCTCATTTGAGTAATTTAAATAGAAGTCTGAAACTGCAGTTAAAATCTGTTTCGACGTAAATCTTATTCTGGAAAAAAAAACCCACATGATTATGTGGTTTCCCTATGTGATGTAGAATTTTATGAATAAATTTTGTAAATAACATTTTAGAAGGTAGCTTTTCTAAGTGATGTGTCAACATTTGTATGAATTAATTGCCAGAAGGAAATCTGCTTTATCTATGCATGAAATCTTAAACCTATGCACAGGTGTCTTGATAGCAATACAGATATGTAAGTTTCAGTTACCTACAGATGTCAATTGGAAATAGAAGGGAGAAATTACTCTAATTCAATTAGATTATTTTAAAAGATTAAGTCTCATTTTATTGGTAGTATAAGGAATTGTGGTAAATGCTACATAATTTTTTAATCAAATATCTATCTGGCATAATGTTTATTTAGTACTCTCTTAGAGTTTCAGTTCCATTATCTTTCTTCCTCTGTGGTTAGGAATTTTGATATGAACTGTATGAGATGAGATGGCTTATGAAGACAGAGCTTTGAGTAAGGATAACAAAAAATATAGCATCTGTACTCTGATGTTTAATGCTGTTAATCATCTGTGTTTTGTCATTTTAGAAATAGATCATAAGCAGATCTGAGAATGAAAGCCAGATGATCACTGGAGAAAAATAAATCCTTATGGCATATTTCTTTATGATACAAGTTTTCTTCCAATAACTATGTAGGTCAAGAATAAATAAAATGATAACTTTAGAAATAGAATTTAGACAGAGATAGTACTACTGCTTAAAAAACCCCAACCAACCAGCTTCTTCATTTCTCCAGCTAGCACAAGGCTGTAGTGATTATAACATAATTAATTATTTTTTCCAGTTAAAAATACACCATTTTTGTATCATAGCGTTCTGGCTTCAGAGCTTCTATGTTTATATTGATGCTCCTGACAACAGGAAATCACAATTAACTTGTTACATTTGGTAGCCTATTGTTTGTGTTTGAGAAAACACATAAAAGGGTGAGTTAAAAGTGAAGTCCTTTGCATTCCTCAAGCAAAGACTCATTATTCCAAACTGTTGTGGCAGCTTATCTCCTTCACAGTAAAGAAGATATTATCTTTTATCTGACTTCATAGGTATTACTTTTATAGGGCGCCAAATACTTTATAAGGATATAAGAAACTCTGGTTTCTATCTAGAAATAACAAAATATTAGTTAAATAAAGAGAATTATTAAATAAATGGATGTGTTAAACAGTGTGCATGTGTGAATATATGATAAAGATACTGAGTACCATTGCTAGAGTTGTAATACTTTATTTTACAGTATGGATGTCCTTGACATAATTACTAATGTCAAGTCCTCATCTACTTAGTATCATACAACACTACTTCAAACCTGAATGTATTCAGAAGACATGCCAGCAGCTCATGCTCTTTCTAACAAAGAAATGTGGTTTTGACAAATACCTGAAGGTTTTGATAGATGAAGAGAACAAAGTCATGAACCTGCGTGCCTTTCCTGTCAGCAGCAGAAGGGCTAGTGCTGGTAAAACACAGTCTGGTTTCCTGCTGTAACTCAGTTTTCAGTTAAGTGAAATTGATCAACTGGAAGACCTTTGGTTTTCTGTGCTCTAAGGAGCTACAGAAAGACTGTGTTGCTGTCAGTACTAAAGCATCCTACTACTATTGGTGTTCTAAGTGTTCTTCTTTGTGAGCCTGAGCTATGAAAATGTAATGTTAAATACATGTATCTCATTACTAGTAATCTTGTGTTAGGCTTATTGGTCTGTAATACTGTTCAGCTTTCAATTCCTTTGCTGTATGGTTTGGAGACCACCCATGGGCTTGGAGAATGATTTCAGCAAGTAATTTCTGAACCTGTCACATGAAATCCACATAAAAGATACCAGAAAAAAACTGTAATGCACAGAGACAAATTATACAGGAGTGTCTGGATGCAAGTTGGGTGAGAAAGGTTGAAAAGAATGGAAAATGTTGAGTGTTATAATAGTCCCAGTTTTGCTGGTGAGGCCCCACGGAACTACATGACTTCATGCTGGTAAAAATTGATCATAGGATTTGTATGATTTTAATCCAGTTCCAGTAATTAGGGAAAGAATGCTTTGCATTTAAGTGGATTTTCTTTCAGTTCTGCTTGTGTGTTTTTATCTTTCTGTTGCATATAATACTTTTGCAGGATCTACTGTCATGAATTCAAAATACAGTCCACAAAAATAAAATCAAAACAAGAACAAATGAAAACCACTGGATAATAAAACTTCCCATATCTTCAACAGTCCTCAAATACCTGTTTAAAAGTTATCTTGTAACCTGCCCTGAAATTTGATGGAGATTAATATTTATGAGTCCCTTGTGACAATGTAAAATATCACAATTTAAAGTTTTATGTACAAATTGACTGATAACGTATCTCAAACACATCTACTGTGTCCTACCAGCACTATTCCAAGCTGATGCTCTCTGCATTCAGATGAAAATAATAATTATCCTGGTCAATGCTGTTCTGTAACTGTCAGAAAGCAAATATGATCTGCTCAGTTATTAACCTAAAGTGATTATTGCTCAGATGTGAAAATATTTAGAAGTAAAGGTGATCAATACAATGAAACTTTTCCTTTCTGTCATTCTGCTGTATTTAGACTGGTCAGACCTTACATATATTACAAAAGAACAGGCTGTTTAAAAATTGTTCATTTTTGTCTATGCAGTGATATAGACTTGTTCATAGGAAAGGGGACTGTCAATCAAGAAGAAAAAAGGTAATGTAGGGGAGGTAAAAAGATGACTATCTGCCTTGTGTATAACGACAGTCTTAAAACTAAAAACATATTTTTAAGCAGGACATGTCCTCTGTAGCATTTATTTTGCATTCAGTCCTTGATAACCTCCTTGACTTCTCCTTTCAGAGTACCCCACATATGTAGAAGCCAGCTCATCTGTATTTTCAGGATGAAGGATCGTGTTACAATCCACAACCCATTAACAGCAGGTTTACTGAAGTTAAAACACTCAGTCTCTAAGCCCTCTGCAAAGGCAATCTAATCAGTCAGATTGTATTTCACATCTTTCCTCTTTGATGATACAGATTTAATCTAGAGGTATTGCATTTGCTGATTTGTAAAACTAGGAATTCCCCTTCTGTAGATCTGTGACTCTCAGTGATGCTCTTACCTCTCTGTTTCCAGACTTGCTGCTACACTAAGAACAGACGTCCTGCTGTTCGACTGGAGCCGTAAGCATTGTGTGTTTGAAGATAATCCCTAGACCACCAGCATCTTTTCAGCATCTGTGAACATAAAGGTTATGACAGTTGCCCCTTCTGAGTGTAATCTTTGGTTTTACAAGAATTCTGCTACAAGACTTTCAAGCTGTGATTATCTCTTCCTGCTTTGTGTGCTATTGCTAAGGAAAAAAATCCAAACCAAACCAAATCAAAAACCTGGAAGTTTTATAAGCAAGACATTCTGCAGTGTTTGAAGACCTTCAATTTGCAACTAAATTATGTAGTTAACTTTACACACTTGACTTCTTTGGACTACTTAACTGCTTACACTGCAGCACATGTTCAAGTGTTTGCAGGATCAAGATCCACATCCTCTCTGCACCATTAAATGTTTTGCAATTGAAGAGTGGTTAGATTCCCCAAGGGGTTTTCATTTATGTATAAATGGTGAATATCCATGGCTTGCATCTGGGATTTCTCATCTTGCTGGAGTGATCTAATCTTGTTAGTGTGTGTGTGTACTCATGCACTTAAATATGTTGACACAGTAATGACCAGAATAAGCTTGCTGGAGGAAAAAAGCAAGCAGGGGAAGGAATTGCCAAATATTCTTCAAAACATCCCCCCCCTCCAACTTTAGGGAAATTTTAAAGCATTTTGGTTTCTGACAAGGCCTATAAATTATCCACTGCTTCACTGTATTCTGTCTGCCTAGCAAAGCTCAGGGCAATTTTCAATATTCCTGACCATTGAGGAGCATTTAGTATACAAACTAGAAAACAGGTGAAGTCACCAAACATTCCTTTTCCTTTTTTATTCACATACTAAATTTCATCTCTATTTCTTGGCCTCCCTCACATGCTGGTCTAACACAGTTTGTCATAATTTACATGTGTGTGTGTATATACATGTTTATATGTGTATATATATATTTATAGATGCAAATGAAGAATATATGTGTGTCTGTGTGTATAAATACATACACATGTGCCTTTCACATATAAAGGCTATGTAATTATATTGGTGGCTATAAGAGGTTTATTGTTTTGTCTTATGTTTTAAACTGTAAATCTGCTTAAAGCATCTATGCACAATTTTTCACTGCATGATGCCATGCAATTTTGTGTTGAGTGTAAGACACATTACAGACACTAGATTTTAATATATAGGAGGGGTTTTTTTGTCTTCATGACATATATCACCTGATGACGTCAACTGCCTGCGAAGATTTGCAGACAATTTTTCCTTTTTAAGAAAATTGTAGCTTTTTGTTGTGAATCACAAAAATGTTACATTGATAGCTCTGGAAGTGTTGTCCAGCATTCAGTCCTCACCCTTATGACAGAAGAGAGGTAGCACCCTGGAACCAGTTTAGTCTTCCTCTCCTTCTTACCTGCAGTCCTGCAGGTTGCCTGCTCTGGAAAGATTCATGGATCTTTGGGTTTGAAGGGGATAATGCTCAGTTGAATGACTCTACAGAAACAAAAGACCTCTGAAATAGTTACACTGAGCAAAGGAGAGAAATATGTCCTTCAGTGTTTGACCACTGTAAACTTCCTGTGTTTATATTCATGCTCATTACTTCTTGTCCTTTAAATGAGCACAGTTAAAGTCTGGTTCAGTCTCCTGTACTCCCCCTCCATCAAATATCTCTACACATGGAGATCCCTCGTGAGCCTTCCCATCTCCAGACTGAACTGTCCCCGTTCTCTCGGTCTCTTCTCATATGCCACATGCACCAATCCCTTCATCATCTTCTCGTTCTTTCACTGGACTCAAGCCAGTATATCCATGTCTCTTGTTGCATCAGCAAGCCTAGAACTGGACCCAGTACTCCAGATGTGTCTCACCAGTGCTAAGTAGCAGGGAAGCATCACCTCCCTCAACCTGCTGGTGACACTGCCTGATGCAGCCCAGGGGCTGCTGGCTGCTTTTGCTGGCACGTTGCTGGCCCATGTCCAATGTTTTGTTCACGAGGACCCTCCAGGACCTTTCTGCAAAGCTGCTTTCAGCCAGTTGGTCCCCACCCTACACTCTCTGCATTGGAGATTTTCCTTCCCAGGCGTAGGACTTTTGCATTTTCCTTTGTTAAACATGAGCTTCCTGTTTGCCTATTTTTTGAGCCTGTTAAGGTCTCTCTGAAGGGCAGCACAAGCATCTGGTCCATCAGGAACTCTTCCCAATGTCAAAATTGCTGACAGTGCACTCCGTTTCATCATCCAGTTTGTGAATTAAGGTATTGAACAGCATTGGCCCCAAGTATTGGCCCCTGGGATACACCACTAATTACTGGCCTCCAGATGGACTTTGTGCCACTGATCACAACCCTTTGAGCCCAGCAGTCCAGCCAGTTTTAAGTCCACTTCATTGTCTGTTTATCTAACTCATACTTCATCAGCTTGTCTATGAGTGTTGAAAGCTTTACTAAAGTTGAGATATACAAAATCCACTGTTCTCCCATTGTCAACTAAACTAGCAATTTTCCTGTACAAGGCCATGAGATTGGTTAAGCATTATTTCCTTTTCAGAAATCCCTGTTGACTGTTCCTGACCACCTTTTTGTCCTTGCTGTGTTTGGAAATGGTTTCCAGCATGGCTGGCTTCATCACCATCCTGTAGTTCAAGATGATTCTGATCAGCCTGCAGTTTCTGGATCATCCTTTTTGCACTTATTGAAGACAGCACAGACATTTGCTTTCTTCCCAACCTCAGGAACCACCCCTGATGGCTGTAACATTTCAAAGATAATTGAGACTTTGGCCAACATCCTCAGCATATGTGGCTGCATCCCACCCATCCCAAAGATTTGTTTATGTCCAGTTTGCCTAAATGTTCCCTAATGCAATCTTCCACTACCAAAGACTGTTCATTCCAATTGATTTAGCTGGCTTTCTTAGTTAGATTTTGCATCTTTAGTACTCTCTGCAATTTTTTCTGGACTTTTCAGTAGCTTAAGTAAAGTATTATCAGTTACTGCTAAGCAATCTTATTAATGTTCCAAGAAAATCTTAAAGTTTCTACCAAAAACCTCCAAAGTTTTGAACACTGCAGTTAAATTGCCCTTGGGAATAAAAATAGTAAACCTGTTGATCCAGAGGCCCTTTCTTTTAGCTGTGATTTCACTCTGGAGCTATTCTCTGTACCGTAAATATTAAGATTGCTTTTCCAATCTGTGGAAATTTATTAAAGTAGAAGTAAAATGAAGCTAACAAGATATTGTCACTCTAATAGGGCATATTAGTGACTTAAAATGGTGAAAAATGTTGCTATGTGTAAATATAATAATCAAGCTTCCTGTGTGAAACCTCATGTCTTGTTCCATGGCAAAATTCACATATTTCCATGAACACAATAAATTGCTTACAGTTTACCGAGAGCTTAATGTATAAGTGCAAATTAATTAGCTTTAACAATATTTATAAATTTGATTTATTTTTATTAAAGCTTGCAGAATAGCAGTAATTGTCTAGACATATGTCAATGAGTGAAGACAAAGTACTGGAATATACTTGCAAAGTGCTTGTTTTTAAATAAACTGAACATAAATCAGTAGATAGGTTTTATAGTTTTATTCACTAATATAGGCACAAAGAATATACTGGTTTTCCTTTGGATGAAGTTTTTGTAACTGTAACTCTCACACTCTAGAGGACTCACATGATTAATAGAAATCATCAAAACTGTTTAGAGGAATATTTTGCAGCTGCTTGGAAGCAGTGTGTTTGTCAGCAGTTCAGGACGAGATGTGCTCTTCGACCTTGGCTCTACATTGACCTTACACTCTGTAGTAGGACTGTGCGGTGCTGTGGACGTGTTTGAAGATGTCCCACACTATAACTCCGCAGGACTGTGGGGCCTCGTGTGTGCATGCTTGTTTGTGGTTATATCAGTGGTATCTCAAGAGGCAGTTTTCAGTAAAAAGAGTTCCATAAAAGCTTACTGACTAAACATTAAAGCCATTTAAAAAACTCAGATGAGATAGCTGTAAGCCACTGAGACTCGTTTGCACTAGAAAATAAAAGCATCTGTTCATTTCTTTAAAGGTTCTGCTATCATAGGTTTTTCAAACACACACTCCAGAAAACCAAAACAAAACAATAGACACTGGATGTATGCCATTGCTCATAGCAGTATGATAATGAAATAAAAGCTACATTTTTGTTATTGTTAGAATAGGATTTTCCTCCTTTAAAACGTTTCTCTTGTGTATATTCCTCTGTAAAAGTGTAGAAGAGAACCTTTCAGACAGAAGAGTGAGTTGTCTCCAGAAGTAGTTGCAAATAAAATATCTCAAGGACAAATTCTGTCATGTTTCCTCAAGTAGACAGAGCACTTTGGGCCTGAATTCTACAAAAATGTAAGAACGATCATTTTGATTACAAACTTTCCAATTTATGTAAATTATGTGTACAGAGATGCAGCAGCCTCCTGCCATGAAATAATTCTGCCTCCCTTCTGAACGCTCTCTCTTAGGGCATTCTCAGACTCTTTAAAGAGCTGCGACAAACCTGGAACTGTATGAACAGGTTTCTCCAACACACCTTGGGTTTTAGATTATTTCATTATAAACGGTTGTGGAGTAGAGTATTATCATCATTTAAAGAATGGGATATTTGAAAGAATCTTGAAGACTAAAAACCCCATTAAATCAAAATCCCACAGGAATTATAAGATTTTATGAACACATTGATTTTTTTAAATTTTATTACTCAGTTTAAAGACAGGTTTTTTAAAGTCACTCAAACAAGACCTCTTTTATTATATGTATGGGAATAGAGCTAATTTTGTGTGACTTTCTTGACCAGATCTAGGTGAAAGCAATGACTAGGCATGGAGGTCACTCCATATAGTGAGTGGTTTCATTTTCTTAGAAAACAAATAATGTAATATACCGAATTGCTATAATTGGAATTGACTTTTATTGAAGTCTTAATACTTGGTAGATGTGATAATAATTCCTTACATACTATAGCATTCTTTTACTTAAATGTCAGTATTTAACTAGTTGCGGACCTTATACTTAAAAAAAAAAAGAAAGATCAAAGTTCTGTGACAACTTTTCACATACTTCAAAAGCTCTTTCTAAATAGGACTAAGTAGAAATGCAGAAAGTGTGAAGAATGCTATAAGGATTTGGAGCAAAACTAGCTTTTTGTGAGGGATACAATTTAAAAACCAGCTTTAATTATAGTCTTTAGACAATAATGATGGCTTTGAAAGTGGCTTGTTTTCTTGACCAAGGCAAATACAGAATGTTGCTCGAGGATACGTGTTTTCCAGATTATCTTTTCTTTCAGCCATGAGCACAGACTGAGTGGTGATTTGCTTCCAGCACTGATGAAGGACAGTATGTTGATGAAGGATTCTAACATGTGGCTCAGCAAATGGGTGAACTTGCTTAGTGAATGAAGCAATGTGATACTTCACAGCTTATCTTGCCATTCAGCTCTTATTACCCAAAAGGAAGCGCTTATCCTAGACACTGCTTGCCCTTATGACAACACCAGCAGCAACTGAATTTACTGAGGACAAAATTTTGTTCAGCTTCTGGTGCCCCTGTAAAAGGATTCTATATATTGTAGTGATCATTACCTCTACTACCTTTTATGCAGTCCCTTATAAAAGAAAACTGTTGTCCTGTTGTGCCATTTATGGACTTGATAGGCTTAATTTGAATATTGCAGCAAACATAACCTTAGAAATATCAATGGGCAAGTTAAGTCCTTTATCTGCTATATGAGTCTAAGAATATCTTTTATCTATATACAAGAAAAGGAACAGGCACACAAACACATACATAAGAAAAGGTAGAGTTGTACAAAACACATCTTCACATTTCTTCTATATGCAAAAAAAAAATTGGCTTTGGAGTGAAACCGGAAATAGTTGAAGGGTTCACTGCCTCCTTGGGATAAAAAACACAGCTAGCTAACACACATATATTCCAGTCAGGACTGGCCCCATGTATTATCTTTAACTTGTCAAGATGACACACTAAAGAGTTTCATTATTGAAGTTTTGGGTTGTATTTAAGCTGAACTTTCAGGGAAATTTAAAACATTGGCTAAAAACTCACAATTTCATGTGAAATTTTTTAAATGCTTTGATGTTATAGAAAATATTTGCAATTTTCCAGTTGTGATGAAAGAAAAAATACTTAACGGGCTCTAGATCTAGGTGAAGAAAAGTATATCCTAAACTTACTGGCTTACAGGTGTTTATGTCTTGTTTGTGTGTCTTAGTTTGACATACTCTTATTTATGAAGGAATTATTTTAAATTGAACAGAAATGTTTAAGAGGATTCAATATTTGTAAACTGTTACTTCCTTTTGTTATTGATGATTCTTGTAGTGTCTTGGTTGAGCCATATTGTGAAGGTACCACTGACCTCTCTATTACTTATAATATACTTCTGTCTATGCTGAAATTAATGGTAATTTTGGTGTTACCTTTCATGAGAGCAAGAGTAGATTTTTGCCTTTTGAAAAGTATTAGTACTAAACCACACTGTTATGAGTTTTTCACAAACATTATCACAAGAATTTATCCCCCTCAGAAAACCCTGAGGTCATGGTCCCCAGGTTATTGTGTCTCAGTCATGGTCATGGTCCTTCCACGGTTATTGTCTCTAAGCATTGTATCTATGACACAGTACATCTAGCAGATCTAAGAACAAAGCTCAAATCTTCCCATGAGTTTTACTGCATCCAAAGTACGTTGGGGCTAGAAGCAACTACCAAGTTTTCTGATGTCTCTGCTCAGGCAAAACTTCTCTCTCTGATTTTGAGTTGTGTCATAAAATAAAATATTTTTATTGGAATCTGATTTGTACTTTTGCTTGTAGATACCTACATACTTCTCTGTCTATGAAATGTTTTGGTTATATCCCTGGCTTGAACTTTGGATATATATCCTTCAAGTCCACTCAATAATTTTAAACATGCATCTGTTGCCATGTTCATTAGTAATGAATGCATATCCTCATCTGCATTTCTATTTGAAAAGGAATGTCAGTAATTGTTGTCATATGTGACTCATGAGGAGATGCATAATACGCAGTGAAACCTTTGGTAGAGCTGTTACTGTCTTTCATATCCAGTCATGTGGGGAAGGGGAAAAATCAGACCACAGGACATCACTGTGCACCCCTTCATGCCCAGTGTGGGCAGGATGCCAGTGGGCTCAGGATTAAAGATTGTTGTGTTAGAGAAACAAAGTTCACAAATGTGTAATAATACAGCCTGCAGGTGAAGAACTCTGTATTAGCCACAGACACGTTGCCAGTTGCCCAGGTGAGCAGCCAGTGACGTGAGAAGAGCTGGTGGGTGGTGAAGTCAGTTTGCTTCCTCACGCACCACCTTGGCTTTTCATTCTTTTTATAATTATATATGCAAACACATTATACAAGCAATCAGGCTCAAGGGAACTCCTCTTATTTATTATATGAATAAAGTACATTGACATCAAATAACTATCACGAAGAAGTAAGTCGTTGTCTCCCGCAGGGAAGCTGTTCTTTTGTGTTGTCTTAGAGATTGATAATTTCAGAGCCCACAGACAGGTCTCATCTTCTTTTCCGTGTTTTTCCATTTACATATGCTAATGGCTATTCAGTCTGCAGATTGTACCAGTTTCCTAAAGCCATTGTTACAGAAAATTAAATTTCTCAGAATTGATTGATGACAGAGTTAAAAACTTAATTAAAAAGTATAATTAGTAGCACTTGAGGTAACCTTGACAGAAAAAATACAGCATGAAGAGTAGACTTAAACAAGTATTATCACAAAAATAAGGTATTGTAACACATAGAATGACATTTAGTATGATCCCTGAGATCCCATTCAGGATGAACAGAATAGCTATTTTAACACTATAATCAGTATGAGAGTTATCCTCCTCAAGAAAAATAAAATTGTTTCTTGATTCTCGTAAGTGGAAACATAACTGTATACTTCAAGTTTTATAAGAGCATTTAAAACCCTTCAGTGTACTAGTCATAGATGCCAATACAGTTCATGTTCTTGAAGGAGAAGGAATGAAACACCAGGCAGAAATACTTCCTTCACTACTGTGTAATTTAATGTCATGTCTGTTTTCTGTGGCAAGTCCCTTCTCACATACACATCAAAATGAGGGAAAGAGGAAATTAGGGCCTCACTTTTGCAAGGAATTGCCTTGTATGTACAGCTGAGTCTTCTACTGAAACTCATATTGCACGTACTGCAATCATTTCCGTCATTTCCGCAGTCCCAAGGAGGTGTTGGCATGCAGAAGACAAAGTGATTTTATCACCCCACAAGTCATCAATCTGTGATCATTTGTTGTCTAGAGTTCTTATATTCAAAGCTCTCAAGCTGCCCAACTCTACAGTTGAGCAGAACAAGGGATCAATAAAAGTTTCAGCAGAGTTTCCCTGTTGACTTTGCCCTGAGTGCCAACTCAGTGACAAACTACAAGTCTATTTTATTTATGTACAAAAGCTGAGGTTGCACTTAGAAACAAACTACCAAATCACAAGACATGGAGAAGAGGGTTATTGGGAACAATTAGATAGTCCTGTGTGTGACATCTGCAGTGTGGTGAGGAGGAAGAGGGGACAAGGTTTTAACTGAATACCTGGGGCTTCTACCATCTAACATTACTTCTATTTGTAAATGGTGAAAATATATTTGAATTTAAGAGTTCTGAAATGGAGTCTTCCAAATAAGGTTCTTAACAGGCCAGTCTTCATTTTCCACAGGAGATATCTGTAGGTTTTAATACAGTATTCCATATCCTCTCTTTGACTTCATACATAATAAATGTGGCATTATCAATTCTGGGTGTTTGAAGAAATATGAAAACATTTTTAATAGACATTAAATATGAAATTAGGACATTACTTCACCTGGTGCCTCAGCCAAATATATCTGAGTTTCTTTTGGTTATGACTTACTGATTTGCAGTGTTTAGGTCATGTAGGTTTTAGGGCTCACAGAGTGGGTTCCTCTCTTTAGAACAGAGTTCCCTTACCAGTCTAATTGCTGCAGGGGAAGTGTGGCTTAAATACTTCATTAGATTGCCAAACTAGAGATAAAACAATTCCTTATTTACATTGAAAACTCAGCAGCTTCCCTAGTGATTACAGTCTTGGGCTTTCTTCATTGCTAATTTATCCTAGGTCTTCAAGAGGAAAGGGAGTTCCCAGATCTTAAGGTCACCTTCCATGTCTTATTAAAAAAACCCCATTTCTAACATTTCTCCTCTGTGTGTAGGTCTGCAAGAGTATTCTGTATCTTGCTAAACAAAGGCTGTACTTTCATTTCCTGCAGGAATAAACTAGAGACAAAAAAATCAGCCTTCACAAGCTGAGATTTAGGGTCCTATCTCATGAATGATGTAGAAAAGCTATGAAATGGGACATTTGGAGGGGGCAAATTCCAGCAGTACTTCTATAGAACCTGATTTTTCTCAGCAGCTTTGCCTCTGCAACCTGAGGCAATTAAAGCTCCAACACTTGAATGTGCGATGAATTTTCTTTTGTCTAAAGTGGAGTACAGAGAGATCTAAGAGTATTTTCTGGTTGCTGTGTTTTTTGCCTTGATGCAGCTGTTTGGATCTGGTGATGTTGGTACAATTAAAGTTGAGTGCCATCACTAAAAGAAGTTTAATCTTTTTGCTGCATTGTAATCATATGGTAAATTTTTATAGCTATAACTACTCCTGTTTTATTTGTTATCCCAGCAGGGCATGGCTAAGATATAACAATATTGTACACCAGGGCTGTCTTATTTTACAAAACATTTCACTGAGGCTTTTGAGCTACCTCCTACTAATCAGATTTCTCACCAAGGTGCCCACCCACCCAAATCAAGTGTGGTCAGTGGACCTGGCAGGTTACCACATTCCTAATAGTTTAATGAATACGTACCCATTTAATTTTGCTTAAGAAGAACCAGCAGGGTGGCTTCATAGGGTTGGATTATTGCCTCTGCATCCTGTTGTTCTTGACTGCAGGTTTAATTCCTGCTTCTGCAATATGGTAATTGTAATCTGAGATAGGATGTTTCATCTTGCTGCTCCTGGCAATGGAATCCCATTGAGCCACCTATTTCAAAACAATGTGGGGGGGTTTCTTATAAAGCTAAGTATTGCCTGACATAAAATAGCATATCTAACTGTAGAGCAACAGCTGGCATGCTGAGGATGTATTCATTTGCACCCTTCTGCTCTGCCTCAAGCAGATACTGCCATACATAAAAGAATTGGAAGGTAGCATTAAAAATATTATTTGTAGAGATGGTATTTGTTTCCACAGCTGTTTTCAGTTCTCTTTCCTTGTTCCTAACATTTTGTAGTTTCCTTCTTATTCTTGTCTGTCCAGTGGTGCCTGTGATGCAATTTTGGAACTTTAATAAACAATATTCTTTGAAGAATCTTCCATGTAGAATTGTAATTTGTTTTATAACTGTTACAAAAGAGATCATTACTTTTTAGGCATACTAGCAGATAGCTTTCTCTTCCAAAGAATTCAGAAATTAAACCAACAGCACATTAAATCTGAAGAGAAGATAATTTGGATATGTTATGAATTATCATCTGTTATTTTGTGGTCTGTTTTATGCCTTAGACAGTGCAAGGCAGCCCAGAATTCAGTCTCAGCTTTGTATAGAATTGTAATTTTTTTGATAACTATGTTCCAACTTTATCATTAGGGATTTAATCCTGGACTTGCTTATGAACAGAATTCCAGTTTATAATAAGTCCCTGAACATGTATTCAGATTACAGAAGGGAAAAAGTGACCTGTAGAAATACAATTGCAAATACAGCTATAAACAAGTATGTTACTAAAAGTGTCATACAAAAGAAGACAGTTAGCCTCCAGGATTTCATCTGATCATGGGTTCCTGTAATGTTATACAATAAGAAAGGTATAGCTGTCTGGAAGACAGTTACGTTTTCTCTAAAAGGAAGTGAAACTGTAAGACAGAAAATGAAAGCTTAACCAGTTTATTTTTTTTTCTTGTTTTGTTTGTTTGGTTGTTTTTTTCTGGTGGTTTTTTTTTTTTTTTCCCAGTCTATATGATTCAATTACATTTCTCTCCACTCTACCTTTTATTGTAGCACTTGCAGGATGTTACTTTGCAAGCACAACTCACAGGCATTCCTTAACACATTGTCTCACAGAGACAGAGTTTGCTTTGTTTGTGGCTAAATGATAATATTATGTTTTTCAATACAACTAACCTGACACAGGGTCTTGGACTTTTCAGAATGGCTTAAACACAGAGCAGTCAAAAACCAGAAGAAGGTCTTGGTGGGATATTATTTTAGAAACTTTAGAGCTGCACTAAACATTTACTTTTTAACTGCCGCGAGCAGCCCTGAAGCCCTGGTGCAAGAAACATTGAAACTGCCTGGAGAATAAATCTGCCATCTACACACTGATAAGATCTGCTTGAGCTTCTTCTCCAGGCTAAACAGTCCCAGCTCTCAGCGTCTTCTCATATCAAGGATACTCCAGTCCTTTAATAATCTTTATGGCCCTTCCCTAGGCTTGCTCCAGTGTGTTCGTGTCTCCCCTGTATTGCTGAGCTCAGAATTGGACACTGGATGCTATATATTATTATATCACTAATAACCAGAAGGCAGATAAGAAGGATATTATAGCAGAAGCTCCAAAGCGACATTTAAAAACTATCATATGTGACCACCAGAATTAATGTATCAGAGCTGGGGGTTTCAAGGGCTGCAAAACTTACACAAAAGTGCTTTTTAGAAAATGTGAAATAACTGTTTTATTTAAGAGTCATGAATGCAAGCCAGAAATCAGCATTGGACATTTTGGATCATCTTTGCAACAGAAAGATTTAGAAATTATATTATACTGTTGTGGTGCTGCAAAAAAACCACAAATATTTAAGCCATCTTTTACTCAGTATTTTCCCTTTTCCAGATGCAGTGGCTGGGTGGAGAAGACAATGACTAACCTACTGTACTCCAGGAAGCAAAACCTGAGAGAGGAATAAAATAGAGTTATTGAACTAGTTAATGAGTATGCTGAAAGCATCTGTCTTTTCATTCTGTTTACAATTTTTCAAAAGAATGCTAATCTATTTTGACATGACAGAATGAATGAATAGGAAAAACAACGACATTAGTACACTGGAAAAAAGGAAACTAAAATCTCAAAAGGAACAGGAAATGAGAAATGCTCATGTTCTTCTATAAAGAGAACCACTCTTTATCTAAATACCTAAATCCCAGGTTGAAAAGCATAAAGTAATGCATTCAATTTCCTGGCTCTAGGTCGTTGCTTATGAGAGACCATTATGGGGTATATTTCCTGTTCATGTAAATGTTGAGCTTCTGGAATAAATCAATAATATTTTGCCCCTCTTCCCAGGACCATTTTCAAAGGACACTATTGAGAGATGCTGTCAAATTTGAATGTTTGGTTTCTCAGAACTTAAAAACGAAACACTTTATAACTGCATATATCATCAGGGGGTTAAAAATAATGAATACCAACTTTTTTGCTTAAGAACTAAGATTGAATCTTTCCAAAGTCTGGAAACTTTATAGCTATATGCTGAATGTTCTGTTCAGCGTCAAGGCAAATCCCAAGTTAAGCTCTCAGAGATGAAGCACAGCAACAATAACATGGCCTTATCTAAAGCTTTCCTTCAGAGGATTCAAAAGCATTCAGTAAACATTAGCAAATTTAAGTAATTCTCTATGAAGCAGATAGTTAGAATTTTCAAAAGCCTGTAAGTGCCAGGAAATCCATTAACTCTCTGTTATCACAGGGCATCCCAGAGTAAACCAATGAAAAATAGAGTATGTTAGAAGAAAGTCAGTCACAGATTACACAGACTCTTACTGTCAAAAGAATATAACTTGAGAAAGAGCTGATGTATGCAGTTAGTTTCCTTTCTTTTTATGTTCTGATTAAATGCTCATTAGTGTTGACAGCAATTTTCTCATTAATTTTCATGGGACTTGGCCCTCACATTCAGAAAGTGTTCTGAAATTTCATCTGACCACTACAATAACAGCATCTGAAAAGGTGATGTCTTCTGAATCAAGAACTGGAATCTCCTCCTTGGTCATGTACAGTGGAGTAGTGACTGTGAGGCAGGAGCCTTCCAAAATTTTGAGATCTTTGGGTCATGTGCCAAACCACCGCTGAATTCTGGTCTCTACACCCTGATCAAATACTTGTTAAGAGAGAAACTGAAAGATCGAACACCCATCAAATCTCACCGTTTATATAAAATCAAGAAACATCTTTTTAGTGGCAATAAGCCTGGAAACTAAACTAAGTTTCGAGTCTTATAACTTATTGTTCTTACTCCATACTTCCTGGGTGGGTGGCTGTTTAAATTCAGCATCTGAAATCTTTTGGCACAGCATAAATAATCTCTCTAGTGAGCTGTCATTAGACATATTGGTTTTACTCCCCCTCTGTACCTGGTTGGTATAAAATAATACCATCAATCTTGCAAAAAGGACCCCTTGTTTTCCTCCTCCAGCCCAGTTACCACCACTGTCTCTCCATAAGGCATGAATACTCCTAGCACAGCAGGAGCACATAAATGATTTATTTTTTCTGGGAAATATCCTTATTACAAATGATTTTGTTACCTTACTGGGTACTCTCACTGCAGGACATTGTTGCTAATAGATCCCCTCAAGCATTTGCAGTTTACATTCCTCACTTAACTGGATCCCAGGTGCTATGCATGTTAAATACCTCATCTATAATCTCTTTAAGCATGACATTTCTGCCACAATCTCTTTTGTTGGCTTGGCAATTTCTTGCAGTAACAGTAAAAAAAAAAAAAAAAGTGCAAGGCTTTTCTAAAATTAGTGGGAGAAGTTGCTAGTTGTAGGAGAGGCTGCTAGTTATAGTTATTCACAGCTGTGTGCAGTGATGGACTTATGTTTAGGGAGAACATCAGTTCCAGTACCCCTTATCTTTGCTACACTGTATGACTTTTCAGTTTTCTGAAATCCTGGATCACCTCTTCTCCTCCAACTTCTCTTACACACCTCTCAAACTGTGGCAAAAGAAGCTTTACCATAAACTGCAGCAGGGACAGGACTGAGTGCCAAGACTAAATGCTCTTAAAAATCCTAATTTTCATGCCTTCTGCAATATTTTATTAATAGATTCCTACTAACAGATAAGGTAAGTCCTTAGTTAGCTGAAGGAAACATTTAAGAGACAAAAGAACATACAAAAGGGTTGAATGAATGGTAGGTCTTGAACTGACACAGTCCTGTAGGTGTGGAGTGTTCTGGACTACACAAGATGGAGACCAACTGTGGTTTTGAGGGAAAATACTGAAAAACAGTGAGACATCATTGAAGCTGGGAACAAAGAATGAATCATAGAATAGTTTGGATTGAAAGGGACCTTCAAAGGTCATCTAGTCCAACACCCCTGCAATGAGCAGGGACATCTGGATCTGCCAGGAGGAGTGGTTCTGTGTCACAAGAGGAGATGATGATGCCTGTCTAGTGGACCTGGAAGTTGTTTTTTCTTTCGCTGATTATGTAGCCGGTGTGAAGAGTGTATCTAGTCAGTGGTGAAGTGGTATGTAGCCTGTATATGGAGCATGCAAGCCTCTTGGATTGCATCTCATAAAGATCACAAAGCTAAAGGACAGCAATGTTGTGAGAGGCCTGGGCTTCATGTCACCCTCTTTTAATAAATACATATTGAATAAAATTTATTTGGAGATGCTTTAGGACCTATTTTATAATTTTTCCTTGAGTATTTCTTTATTGTCCACTTTTTCATGCTTTTGCACATGCTGCTTTGTAACTGTAATTGTAGCTGATGCTTGTCTGTGACTAGTCTGTCAGAAAGAGCGAAGTTCTACTGTTTTTTTAATGTATGTTATTCCAAAAAAAGATCTCACTAAATCTAAGTAAAAGTGTTTGGACATGGCACTATATTGTTGCATTATGCAATGCTTTGCACTCTTTATTTCTCTTTACAAAGAGGCAGAAAAGATAAGATTAATTCAAAACACTTATGGGAAAGGGGCACGTGGAAACAAAGAAATACAGATTGACACTATTTTGGCACTATTTATAAACAGAAACGGAATGATAGGACTTCTGTTTTTGCAATTAAATGTTGATTCATCTTTGTGACCTATTGTACTGTTTAAACTTTGGTAACACGTATGTTCATATATGGAGAATAAAACATAAAGTACCATATTTCATTTACAGTATAAACATGAAACATTATAAAGAAGTCTCAGCTTTGCAGTTCCCATTGAGAATTTGCTTTCAAAGTTGTCTGAGTATTTTAGTCTACTTCTGAAGTCCTTACACTCTTACAAGTTTTGCCTTGCAAAGGGAGAAGAAAAAACGAAACAAAACAAAACACCAAAATCAAATGGATTGCAGACCTATGGAAAGCTGCCTAGGAGGAAGTATTTCTGTTTGTATGCATAATTTATAGTTTTTACACATTCCAATAGGACATATCTGCAGGGTATATGGCAAATAGGCCTCATATGTCCTGCTGAGCACTTTCCCTCACTTACCACTCTGAACAGCTAATGTTGGCAGGAATGGGCAGCAAGGGAACACATTGCTGCTCACCCAGGCAGCTGGCAACTGGGACAGCTGGGGCTGGTGTCAGAGCAGCTGTGAGTCGGCTACAGTCCTGTCTTTTCGTGTTGCGTGACACACAGACTTCAGGGATTCGTGGCTTCTGTAGATGAGGAGGTAATGGGCAGCCAGGTTGCTGCTGCAGGGAAGGGAGGCAGAGGTCATTGTATTTTGTTATAAAGAAAGGTAGGTGACAAGGTGGCAAACAGGTGCTGCAGTACAGAGGGTGGGTAGAGACATGGGAGAGAAACTCCACCATATTTCTGCATCAGGTCACTGCTGTTCTGTGAACTTTTCTGACTCCAGAATAGCAGCTGATTCGGGTCCGTTAGTCAATAACTGCTCATATGAGTCAGGAACATCTAAGGAAGAATAGTTTCTTCTATGGTTGGTTTTCTGTAGCATTAATTGTCCAACTTTATTTTCCATCAGACAGTATTTTCCTGTAGCTAATTAGTGTGCAATATATTTGCTCGATACATGCTAAAATGCATTTTCTGAAATGCAACATAACCATGACATCACAAGCTGTAACCACAGAGAAGTTATAGTGTCATTTCTGCACAATCTTTACAAACAGTGAGCTACATTGTAGAACAAGATGCATCACTCACTGACTGTAGCACCTGTGGGAGTCGCCATAATTCAGAAGCAGTAGTCATTTCATCAGAGACGTTTGCAGCCTTCTCCTTCCAGAAGTAAGAAAATACACATTTTTTCCTCTCACTAGGACCAAAGGTCTTGGTAGGCTGAACAGATAAGCGGGTTTCCTCCTACACTCACAGCACCTAATTTTTCAATCTTCATTGTTTTTGTACTGATCTGTAAATTCTCTAATGCTTCTGCAATATTTGTCAGTTCTCCCATATTTAAGAAAAGCTGATATAGAATCATAGAATGATTTTGGTTGGAAGAGACCCTCAAGATCAGAGTCCAACCATTAACCTAACTCTGGCACCAAAACATGTCACTAAGAATCTCATCTGTACATCTTTAAAACACCTCCAGGGATGTCTCACTCAAACACTTCCCTGGGCAGCCTGTTCCAATGCTTGACAACGCTTTCCATGAAGGATTTTTTCCTAATGTCCAATCTAAACCTCGCCCAGCACAACTTGAGGCCATTTCCTCTTGTCTTATCAGCTTGGCTCCACAGCTCCAACAGTTTAGCTGGAAGAGTTGTACTGAAATAAGATGCATAATAAGTTTTTGGTTTGGTTTGGTTTGGGGCTTTATGTTTGTGTTTTTGTTTGTTTGTTTGTTTTGGTTTGTTTTGTTTTCTGAGATGCCAAAAACACTGGCTTTATTGAAAACATTTCTGTAATAGCTAATCTTCATTTAGTAAAAAAAGCCATTGACACTAATGGCAGGAAGGAACTTGGTAGAATAAGAATGTTTGGTTTGGATTAAGGTGTTTTATTTTGCTTTTTTATAACCTCTCTCCCAAAGAAAAGGCTCATTGAATGAATCATGTCTGCTGGAACAAAATAATTCTCTTTTCTTGAAGATGAAAGAATAAGGGACTAACAAAGTATGTGGACCCTGTGGTTCTCAGATAATGAGTCTGTTTTACCAGAACACTTTACAGGAGGAATCTACATTCTGTTTGACAGACAGTGTTTGTTCCACTGAACCAGGCTCAACCAATGCAAAATGTAAACAGTTGAAATGCAAACACAATTTTTTAACCTTTTTCTTAACATTTAATAAAAAACAGCCCCTTGAAAATCTGACATTCTCTATCCTTCATCACTTGAAGAAATGCAGAAATGTAGTAGTAGTAGAGCTGATGTGGTCATCAGTGAAAATGAGTTTGACATCCCTGATTTTGTGTGATGGCAGCAAACCAGCAAACTTTTGGCTGGAAATATATCTACTTCCATCAAGTTGTAAAACTGTGACCTGTCATAAATCTGTTCAAAAAATTAGTTTATTCTAAGGTCTTTGGCATAGGGAATCTTTGGCTATTCCACTGATCACAATGCCTAGAAAACTTTCTGACTTTGAAAAGGGAATGGATAGTTGATGTATTTCAAAATTTTCAATTAAATTCACATAGTGTAAAGCCTGTAGTGAATTTAAAATGAATGTAAAGATTGTATTATGATTTCCAGCTTGATTAATATACCTTTCAGGACTTGAGTTTTGCCACAGAACTGAAGAGTGCAATCCTGCCCAGCTTTATGCATCTAACTTGTCCGTGTGAGTATTCAACTACAACACATTCTGTGTGAAATTCAGGATTTATTAGCCAATAGAGCATAAGCTGCAGGCCCTGTGTGACAGGAAACAAGTTATGCTCTTTTTTAGAGTAATCCTATTAGCTTCTGACATGGTAAAACCCTAATTTCATGATATGTTGACTTAAGAAGTTCTTGTCTCTTCAGTGGTGTCAAGACAGCTGTTTGTGGGATCTGATAGACTACCTTGTTTGATCTCTGTCTATCGCTGAGTAATCATGTGGGGAGCACATTTAACTTAGGTATCACACAGCGTGTTAAGCCTTGGACCAGGAATAAACTGTTTTTGCTTAAGCACGAAAGAGCTTCAGTTACCTATCCCATGTTCTTTATGCTGTTTCTGCATGACAGGTTGGGACAGACAACAGGAAGAGCACGGGGGAAGTCGTGCCCTCTTGTTAGCCTGAGCAACAGCCATAGGAAAAAGATTACTCAAATGACTCATATGAAGAAATGGTCTCCATAAGAGGACCCTCACCTCCATCTGCCAGGACAGTGACCTTGACTGAGTGATGGAGTCAGCCTGCTACATTTCCAGTATCTAATTCCTGTTCTTCCCTCCTGTGGTGGGAGAGGATGAAGGCAAAAAAACACAAGGGCTTCAGACTAAGACAGAAGAAGAAAGAAAAATGTAAAGGATAAATGAAGAAGGAGGTCTAAATTAGAATTTCAGCAAAAGATGATCAAGGCTACCTGTTTTCACTCTTCTGTCACAAAGGAACTCCAATACAAAGGTTTAGTTCACAAATGTGAGGTGCTTTCACCAAATACTATTTTCACAAGAGAAAGGGTTGTGAATATTAGGCAGAGAGATATTTAAGAGGACAAAAAGTACATCTGAGTGTTGTTAGATAAGTATTTTTAAAATTTATTACTAAATAAATAAAAGCCAGGTTTCTTCATGCACTAATATACCTAGAGCAATATGACTCATTATTCTTTTCCGTTTATTGGAGGGGGATGGGGAGAGGGGCAGGTGCATTGAATAATGAAAGCAAACTCCACCTGCCTTCATTTGAATATATTGTAAGTCCTATGATAGTGACACATTATTGTAATATGGTGGTTGAATTAATGTTTTTCATTTATAAATGAATCAGTGATTTAGAGCTGCGCATATATACAATCTATTTGAGTTGATATTAAGCCTTTGGAAGCAGCATATATTTATTAATACCTGTGTAGTAATGCACATTGTACTTGATTTGGCTTCTGAAACACTGAACAAAGAATCTCGGGAATTCAGAACTTTTAATTCCTTATTGTGTTTACAACTGAGTGTTAGAAAATGATCAATCCATTTGCCTGAAAGAGTCCTGGCTGATTGAAATAATATCCAGCCTCTAATGATAGAATTTTGTGTTTAGACTATAAAGCATTCAGGATTACAGATCTTCATTACAAAGACAATGTTAATTTGGCTGTTTCATAAAACTTTGTTTAGCTAAAGGAATGTAATGGCTTAAGGTTATTCCGCAGAGCTAATATAATTATTCTCATCTATTAGAGAAATATGGGGATTACTGGAAAATTAATTTGAAAGAGGAAAGGCCTTATATAATTAAAGAACTGTATTTATTAAGCAATTATTGAATTATAGTAAATTTTGTCTGCTCTTTAAGAAATTAATTTCCTACTAGGAAAAACATCCTGCAGAAAATTACTTCCATATGTATTTAGCAAATGAGGACAAGGTAATGATTTGAAACTGTCTTTCAAAGACCATTTGCAGAGAACATTTATTAGGTCCTTACTTATTCATGGTGGACAAAAACAGTAGCTTTTCTCTTGTTCACCATCTGCAAGAAGGCTCAACGCAGTGCTAATCAAGACTGGTCTTGACACCATAATGTATGCCTGTCATAGGACTTTGTATTCAGATACTCTTCCATCTTCTTTGATATATTTCCATGAGATTATGAAATTGGTCTGCATTGCTCTTGTAGTGGTTGGCCTGAATCATAAAGCTCTGATACAGATAATCACTTCTGTAAAATTTAAAGAAACCAAGGTCTGTAAGGAGAAATTAGACTCTTGTATTCCTGTGTATTTAAGGACATTATTTCCCGCTCCTCCTCAGCTTACCTTGGGAGGCAGGAATAACATCATTATAATTTTTACTGATATACAATCCTTATAAAATTCGAAGGTTTTCAGAACATTTATTATGTTTTACACATAGTTCATGTATTGTGCTTGAACTTGTTAAACTATTTGTTGTATAGGAATATTGTGATGAAGCTTGAATCCTCATCTCTCATCCATCAAGAGGTCATCTGTGAACAGAAACGTAGAAAACGCAGCAACCCAAATTTATGATACTAATTTATGGCAGATATTTTCCAGCGTATAACTGAAACAGAGCATACACTTTCCATGACTATCTTAATGAAAAAATGGTCTACTTAAGTTCAGTTCAATGGCTTGCTAGCACTGGGATACAAGGTTTGGTGTATTTTGGTGTACTGGATTGCATGGTGCATTTTACTGTTAGGCCCAATGTCATTAAAATATGTGGGTTTTTTACATTAAAGGCTCTACTGGGTGTTGGTGGAAGCTGCTGGGGGGGTGGGGGGCTGCAGAGTGGCCACTGTGAGGAGCGACTGGGGCCGCTCAGTCATGGACACAGCCAGTTCCATCTGATTCCAGCCAGTTCCACCCAGTTCCAGATAGTTCCAGCCGATTCCAGCCGGTTCCAGACAGTTCCAGCTGGTTCCACAACAGACGCACTGCAGGGTACAGCTGAGCACCTCAGCCAAGATGGTGGCACCTCTGGGAAATGTATTTAAGAAAGGGCAGAATAGCCAGACAAGCAAAGGAATGAAGGCAAAAAAAGTGAGAAAGTATGAATTCTCCTGGGACACACTGTTAAGAACAAATTGCAATCTCTTACCTCTTGTCCTCTTCTTTCCCCCAAAGAAACGCTTTCCAGGGATTTTCCTCCTATATCTCTGTGAAACCTTCCTCAGTCAAGATTTTTTCCTAAGTTAACTCTTCCAGAAGTTCTTTAATGAGAAACATCTCTTTTCTCCGGATAGTTCCCACAAACTGAATAGTCTGTCTTTGTAACTTCAGAAAGGTAATTTAAAATGTTTCAGTTTCCTACTTCTCCACCAGAGTGAGGTAGGTATTTGCCTACAATGTAGTAGAGCATCAAAGCTGGAGTCCTGAAGCAAGATTTTGTTGGTACGAACTGTACAAGTACAGAATAAAAAGGCATGTCCTTGCTGGGAGAATTTATGCACCCAGCTAGAAGACTGAAATACTTTAAACAAGGCAGCAATAAACAGCTAATGGTAAATGTTTATTTTATTTATATTACCTTTTTACTACAAAATATATTATCAATGTGATAAAATGGAATTAAAGCCACTCAAAATTGCCATTCGTGAAGGAAACAGTCTCATACAATTTATTTAGAAAATAATTTGGGAAGCTCCCTTTTTTTATTTTCCTAGCAGACATTGGATGTGTCTGTTCCTTCAACTGAGATGCTTTATTCCTGATATATCTTCTAAATGGCTGTAAAGACCCTAGTTCTAGTGGTTGTTTTCCAGCCTCTTACGTGGATGGTTTCCAGCCTCACAGAGATCAGGGAAATGTCTGATAAAGGCTGTCTGATTTTACAAAAAGCAGGACTAAAGACCAAAAACAATGGAAGAGTGGGATCAGGAAAACAAAAGCCAAATATGTAATGATAAAGTTTGCTAGCTCATAAGAAATACATTGAATTATTTAATCAAATACATGTAACCTATATACATTGAGCCACTGTGCTTATCTGTTATAATTTCTAAACTTCGATTAATTCAAGATTCAAGGAATCCAATTTGACTGGACTCAATCTCAGAAAGTGGAACATCATTACTTTGGCAGTAACTAATGTAATGATTCAAATCCACAGCAACGTAAAATCCCTGCTCTGGTTTTGTCACCAATTTGGGTAAGTTAAATCCTGTTAATGGGGGATTTAGAACATGGTTTTAAAGGCTAAGGTTGTAACTTGACTTGTTGGATAATTGTTTTAAGGTAGAAGTACCAAATATTTATAAGTTGATTTTATACACATACACACATTTCTGGTTCCTAAGGGTAAAGGAGATACGTGAGGGAGAAAAAATTACTTTCTGGCTTAATTTTGATTTGGAAGGATATTGCAAATCAGAAGAGAGCTTTGTGCTGTCATTTCTACTGCTGGCTACTCGGTTGTGTGTTTCTTTTCTCTTCAGTTCTATTGGTTTGGAAACAGCAGAATGAAAGGCTGCTATCAGAATGGACTGGAAAAGACAAAATAAATTTTCTTATGATTTTGTTTTTCATCAGTAACTTTCTAAATTTTTCATAAAATAAAGCTTTGTGGTAATTCTCACAGCAAAAACAGCTGAGGTTTTTAGTTTTGTGTCATACAATATTTTAAGATAAACTATAATGGAGATGTTTGAGGGTATAACCAGATAAAAGAGGAAATTCAAAAGGACTCAAATTTGACAAGTGTGAGAGCTATATTTCAGGTTTTGTTTTGCTCTTCTGGATATCCCAGCTGGTTTTCCTGTCTATTGCATTTTTAAGAAATAGGAATTGCCCCATCTAGCCTTTGAGACTGTTCTCGTTTTCCTTCATCTCTGTGGAAGGAATGATAAGGAATCATCCTCACAACTCCTTGTGTACTGCAAGAAAGCCTAAAATAGCTCTGAGCTGGTTTGTATTTCTTAACTCCAGCACTTGAATACGATAGAGTTATGTCTGCATGACACTGAACACAAAAGCTAATTAGCTGAGATAGATGTGTCACCTTGACCTGGACCTGTAGGCACTGATCCTGGAGTTCACTGGGATATTTCAGAATACTCCACTGCATGGAGTACACATGCCTCTAATTCCTGAGCATGATGAACAACTACTCAGAATAAGGGAAATGAAACAGTTATTTTTGTGTAAACCAGGATTTATTCTCCTCAGTCTCTAATAAGATTTCAGAAGTAAGAAGTGGATTTATGAAATCTGTAGGCTTTTTCCTTACTTAAAGCAAAGGAACACTAAACCACCATTTGCCCTCAAACACTGTTCTGTCTCCTAGTTGAGGAAAAATGGAATATTAATCTGTTATCACATGCTGTTCAGCATTTTACACAGTAACACAAACCTCTGTGATTTAATCTTACTTTCTGTTTCTTCAGCAGTGTTCTTAGATAGTTAAACCTGATTTCACGCTGCTTTTACACCAATTTCAGTGGACATACTCAGATTCTGGGAGAGTGTAAGGACTAAATCAGAACTGCAAACATGCAGTGACATCATGCTGATTTTCTTGAGTTACCACTGAAGCATTGCTATGATACCCCAAACATGGGACCTGAACCTGTTTGGCTCCACTACCAAAGAAATACAGCAAAAAAAGTAGGTCAGTATCCCCAAAAGCTCTGAGCCTAAAGGAAAGGGGAGATTCTATTTCTAACATACACGGGAGGCTGGTGATAACATCATTTGTCTGCTTTCAAAATCAAAAGTAATTTTTGTTTTAATTTTATTTTTTACTCTTGGGAATTGATTCAGCATAGAGTAATTCAAGTTTAGAAAAACCCAAAAAACATTAAGGAGCCCAACATGCTCAAAAAGTCATGCTAATGGTCTTGTCAAGTGCTGGGTTTTTCTTATAGTCTAGGTTTTGGCTGATAATGCTTCTTTATGATATAGCGATTGAACAAAATATTTTTAATCCCATTATCCATTTATAAATAATGAACAGGCAGCTTTGTGTGTCTGTTTTGTGTTTTGTTTTTGTTTTTTAATCTTTCACATTACAAAGTATAGATACTGCTGGTTATGGTATTCAAGGTTAAATTTGGATATGATATTCCATCTGTGCTTGCTTGTCCCTAAGAAGATTCTGCAGCTCAGACTAGGATCCTGACTGGCTTTACTGCTTTTTCCAGCTTGTACTCTTAAGGTCTCCTTAATCTTATTTGAGTCTACAAAGGGCTTATATTTAGCTGAAAACACGAAGCGGTTTTGTGTGGGAAAATTTCAAGCCCCCTTGCTACCCTGCGGTAGAGCAAGATTTACTTAGCTTTCCTGGGTTTTAAAACCTTGTGACATAGGTAACATGGTGCCATCTACTGGCAATATAACATGATTTTATTTCTTCAAGTGATTTTAAGGAATTGTGCTTTGTGATGTTTTCTCTTCAGTAAAACTGTACATACTTCAGCAGCATAAATTGTCAAAGGATCATCCAATTATGTCTTATCATTTACTTTTGGACTGCTGTGAGATCTTTCTGCATTTGCACTAATACAATGTCATATCACAAATCTCAGCTACAATCATCAACTTCCTTCTCAGCTGAAAGCCTGAAGAAATGTTAATTTGTTTAAAAATACAGAAAAATATATCGTATCAGTGTACAGTGCACCCTCTCAAAGGGTTCTGAATGTCCTTCAAAACGAAACAAACAAAAAGCAAGTTGTTTTCCCAGATACTCATTTGCTCCTGAATCTGAGCAATTACAATGGTATATATGTTGAAGGAACTGCATGGAACTGCTGCAAATTTTGAAAGAAGAAATCTTTTTTCCTTTTATTTTGGAAATATTACACATAAGAAGAAAACCAAGGAGAAATTAATGTGTCACCACTGAATTTTCTTCCTCTTTTGTCTTCAGTTAAATCCACTATGTACACAGTCATATCACATAGTTGAAGAATAGCTCTTTATGGTTTTATGATGAAACATCAAAAAAGAAAAACAAACAACTGAGCCCTGTTTACTCAGCTGAGAACTATAACTCTGTTCAAACTTGGCCTACTCTGCCAGAGTGCTGGCCAAAGTCAGTTGTGTAATGAAGTTCTGCAACCAGAGGGAAATGATTTTACAATGAAATAGCTGATTGAACCAATGTAATTTCCAACAGCACATAATGACTCTTTGTTAAGGTGAAAGGGTGTTAAAACCTGTTTATAATTTTATGCTTGTGCTGTGCTTTTATTTATACTTCACTTACACATCAGCAAATATAGAAAACTTTCTATGTGGGCGTGCTTAAGTAATTGCTTCCCGTTATACAATCCACACCATTTGAAGAGTGATCATTTCAAGGCATGTGTAGTAACCATTAAATTATTCTGTTGGCAGAGTGCTTGAAAACTGAAATACAAATTATCAGTTAATTCTGCTCCCCTGACTCTTGTGTTGTCACTTACACTGCACGAGCTGAATATTCGGGAAATACTGGCGTAAACATGGATGCTGCTTTGCATTTGCGTGTTACAGTAAACATGAACCTGCTTAAAGCACAGGGTAGAAAAGCATCAGATCTTACAGGTCATAAAAGTATGCTTAGTAAAAGATAGTTCCACCCCTTAGGATAATTGGTGACATAACAGCTCTGTTTTGTTTTCAAATTACTGTTTTATTTTCCTCAGTCATATTTTCCTTCTAATAATACCCTTGTTTTCTAACATGCAAGAGAATCACATTGAACTTGTGGCCTTGTTGCTAGGTTTCAAGCTGCATTTATGCAGTCTACTGAGACAGTATTTTTTATTCTGAATCAAGTCCCAAGGCAACAGGGGCCTGTTTCTTAGCAACACAGATGGGTAGACTGTATATTCCAGGTCTTTTGTACAATGGAAGAATAAACAACTCCCCAAATAAGGGTGTGCTGCAAGTTCATCCTTTTGCTTTACTTCTCCTAGAAGAGAGTAAAGAGCAGTCTTCTGTGACAGAGCATATGAAGTTTTCAGGAAGTCCCTGTTTTTGCAGAGTGGTGAGTGGTATCTCTGTTTTTCTGTGCACTCTGTCTCTTGGGGTCTTTATTCATCACTGTGGGTATGGATCCATAAGTACTTTGGATAAGTGAGTTTCAGTTTCTAGAATACAAACATACACGTGGAAAATCAACTGCAACAAAGCTGGTAGAGGTGGGATGTGTGGAAATAAACAGACTTTCTCTTTGCTGAAATTAACGGAGAATGATAGCATTGCATTGCTTTAGAAACTTCCTCTGGATGGAAAACCTTAGGTTTAGGAAAAATACTGGGACTGGAGAAAAGAGAGGATTGAGGACTAAGGAGGAAATGGGTATTCACTCTTCTAATAAATTAGTGGTGTCTGTTATCTGATGTATGAAAAGGAGAAGATCTGCCTTTTTGATACAATTGCTACAATGGATTGTACAGCTTTCAGACTTCCTGGCAATCTAGGCAAAATTTGAATTTTGCTATCTCCAGACTGTGGGACTGACAGTGCTGTGGGGAGGGAGGAGTGCTAGAAAAAGGGAGAGGTGCAGAGAAGGATGTGCAGCTCCACAGAGCTGAACCTTTCTGCTCCTGGTACCTGTGGAAGGAAAAGTGCATACATACCCTTCTTGTGATGGCAGAAGCAATGCAAAATCTAGGTTATCACAGCTTTGGCACAGATTAGAAAAGCAGAAGCACATTTGCTGTTCATTCGCACAGCTGGTTGCTGACTTTGACATCTTCCTATTTTGCCTGTACCTAAAGCACACCTGGTGAGTCTGCCAGTGTATCCATTAGTTGCAAAACAAGAAAGGGCTGCTTTAAATATATAAATTATCAGCTATCAGTTTTTGTCCTCAATTTATTAAATGATCAGATAAGCACAGTAGCTGGTTGTGGTGGGACAGTTTGCCTATAAACTGCCCCCACACACACTTGTTGGCAAGCCTGGGCTGCCTTAGAGGACAAAAGGAGAGTGCCCACCCAAGCCCACCCAAGCCTGCTCACCTCCTCCCAAGCAGGAGCAGGGCCAGGCTGTGCTTCAGTGTTTGAGAAGCTTGAGAATAATTTGTGGAGCTGGGACTGTGAGTTTTGCCCCCTTCCTGAAGGCTGTTCTGTAGCTCCAGACAATGGGGTCCTGGGCTGGAAGGGACCCAGCTTGATAGCACAGTATAGCTGAGCATGGCTTGGGAACAAAAGCAATTTGAAAAGGACAGCACAGAAATGTGACCTTCCAAAATCAGTTTGTGGGAACTTACTTTATCTCCAGCAAGCTGCCTACCCAAATCCTTGTCTGGAAACACAAGTTTCTTGGTAAGAACACATTTCCATTTGCCCTTATCCTTCAATGGACCACCATCTTCTCTTAGGAAAAAAAAAAAACCCAACACATTATGTCCTCTGATTAAGCACAAAGAAGAGAAAGTTGTAAGGTTATAATTTCCCTTCAGGTTTCCTAAGCATTGACTATTAAAGGAAGTAGGAAAAATGTTTTGTATTGTGTTAGGGCCAGTTGCAATACCCTTATGATCTATGTGTTTCTTCCAGATTTTGCAGAATATCCAAGGAGCTCTTTAAGGCTGCTATTACAGATATAGTGCAAGAAAGGTGACAGATTCTGGGAGTGTCTTTAAGATAAGTGAGAAACAGAACAGAGATAAGGCATTATCTAGCTCGTACACAGAGCCAAATAGTTTGCTGCCTATTAGGGCATTAATGCTGCTCCAGTGGACTTTCACCCTGCCCAGAGGCATCCTTGGGTAAATGAGAGGGCCTCCCTCTTCCCCTGGGGGAAAAGGTGAAGCTCGATTGGCACTGGCTAGTTCTGCCCATGGCAGAACATAACACCTGGGCACATATTAGCATAGCAGTGGGGCAGGTCTAATTAATATTGTGGCCTGAACGGGCCCAGGAATGTGGAGAAACATGAAAATGCATCAGGAAGGATGGAAACTGGAGTTTTAACTATTCCTTAATTTAAGGTTCATTTTGTAACTCCAGTGCGTGCAAAGTGAGGCTAGCATGCATCCAGCACTGCCCAGAAAACACTAAATCCCTGCTGAGCTGAGCTGTATGCTCACAGGTTTAGTCTCCCCTCAAGGATATTCTGTTAAATAAGATGAGAATAAAAATGTGTATTTGTGTTCTTACTTAGTGATGGGTATTTCAGGCAAAACAAAAATCAGGTCTTCTATTCCTACAGGCTGCTGTGAACATGTAGATTCTTCAACATCTGTGCCTTTGTCTTCAAACGGGCTTTCTCTAGGGTTAGGGGTTTGCTTCTTCAGCTTACTTTGCATAACTGAAAGAGGAAATCAAGAAGCAATAGTTCTTCCTCTAAGCACAGGCACAAAATAATACTGAAGTACAAGCACACATTTATCTTCAATGAATGTACCATGTCATAGAGATAGGGCTAGGCAGACTGCAAGTAATAGCAAATAATGAAAGTTCTGTTGTATATGTAAGTGTGATGGGTTTTTTATTTTTCTTTTTGACAGAGATTACAATACCTGAGAAGAAAAAAAATCCATTGTCAGTCCATTGTGTTCACTCTCCAACAAGGCAAGCGACAATTTTCATTTGAAAGTCAAACAGAATTTTCTGTGAGCCTTGACTGGCCTTTCTTCCACCAGCAAACTGTAGTGCAGCAACCCAAAGCCAATACCAATGCGTGGCTAAAGCAGCTTCCTGATTTTAGCTACCGGCTCTATAAATCATCCAGCACTTCTCGGAAGCCACAAAGAAAGGGAAACAGGGAACTGAAGCCTAAAATGACACCGGAGTCCATAGTAATGCAACAGCTTTCAAGGCTTAGGTCCAGGCTGCTCCTTCTTCTCTCAGAACAGAAAAGAGAATTGCCTCAGCTTGTCACTTGCTTTCCACAGATCAGCTCTTATGAGGCCAAAATATTGTTTGTGAAGAATGGCAAATATAAGACCAGTATGTATGAAGACCCCAAACCGCATGATGATAGGCAGGTAAAGTGTCTGGCTCCCACACTTCTATAAAGCAACCCCGCTGAAACAAAGGATGCTCAGAGATCAGTAAATGAAGCCACTAGATGTCAGTCTCACTAGCCAAGAAAAAGAAATCCCACCTTTTAGTACCGCAGTTGGGATCTAACTTTGATAATTAGCTCTGTTGTCACAAATTATTTGCCAAAAAGGCTTCTGTAGGGAAAGCTGATGAATTCAGGTTTGGAGCTCCACGTTTTCTGGTGCTTTGTAGCTGAAAAGATGGTTTTCGTCTTGGCAGAGTAGATTGAAATACGGACATTGGGGCTAATCAGTTCAACTTCAGCTTTTTCTCTACATCAGCCAGTACTTTCTGCATTCCTCAGATCAACAGGTAGCAGTTGAATTGCTTGACATGCTGGTTGGAAGGATTTTACAGTAACGTTTCCATTTAGCAGCCCTGAGACCAGCAGCTCATTGTGCTAGCTGTTGTGCATCCTATATGGTAAGAAGCTGTCCTTTTTTCACAGCAACTGAAAATCTAATTATGCACAGAAATGAGGCAAAGAAAATTTAAAAATCCAAGATACAACTTCAATCAGTGCACCCCTCCAAAATCGGTGTGTTTACCCTTAAAACCACTAAGGAAGAGAAGCCTTCAACCTAAATTGTTTTCATTCAGATTTTTTAAAAATTATTTTTATTTTTGTTTTTATTCATTGTTGTGTTCTTTTGTGTTTGTTTGGTTTGTTGGGTTTTTTTGTTTGTAATATCTTTTAAAATCAGGTTCCATAAAAACAAAGAGAAGTATCTTTTATTAAGATTCAGTATTCTATCCATATTCAATTAATTTTCAATTACAAACCTTCCTATCTCCTCTCTTCTGAGCCTTCAAAGAATCTCACCCAAGGAGCAATTCAGCAAACTTACTCTTTCTAAAATAAGAAACAAAACTGAGAGAGTAAACAAAATGCGTTCTGCTCTCCAAAGCAAACATTTATACCTGGACATGTAATTTATTGAAGAACCACATAAATGGCATATAGCCAATGTTACATTTCCATGGAAAACAAGAAATACTTTTTCTTCCTTCTCTCTTCACGAGAGTATAAATATGCCTTAATTTATTTACCAAGCTGCTATAGCAGGAATTTAACTTCCCTGTTTTTCAGTTTACCTAAGGTAATTAAAAGCAAGCTTCTAGTTAGCTATTATGGCCCAAAGAATTTTTTCTCAAGGAAAATGTGCTTTATTTCATGATGATCAAGTTTTCATAATAGTAATTAAATGATAATTTATCTTAAAACCCATTAAACAAAACATTTCTGTTTAAGTACATCTTATTTTTTCTCAAGTCTTAACCAGCAATGTAAATTTTCAAAATCAGTGGAAAGGAAAACAAAGCATGTTTGTCCCTCAATATTAATGTTGTACTTTCTAAGGTCACCACTTCAGAAGGCCTGGCTATAGCAAGATTATCTATAGCATCTGTATCTTAGGAAATGTTCTTGAGGTTTCAGAACCTTCCCCATTCCATATCAGGAGAAAACCAATGCTTTAAGAATTTGACTGACTCCAAAGGCCAATTCCAGAAAGCCAAATAACTACATGACCAAGATATTTAGCTGTGAGTATGAAATCAAATTTCAGGTCCTTGTTATGAAGCAGGCGCTTTGTTTGGGGATTTCAGTGTCACCAATCAATGCTCTAATCTCAGGACTACTATTTCTATCTGAGTGAAACAAGTTAAGTGTAAGTCAGCATGTCTGGAAAGAAATAAGGGAACAGTAAAAAAAAGAAAGTTACAACTAAAATTTCCCAATTAAGTTCCTGATAACAACAAAACGTTCTCAGACTTGGTCCAGAGGTAGAGGGGATCTCCGCTCTGAGGTCTGGAGAAAAAGAATGCATATTGTCTAATTGCTTTGACATATCAATAACTTCTCTGCCAACCGAAACTTCAGGTTGCTTAATTCTAGTAAACTGCAGACTGCACGGTGATGCAAATTCAGTAGAACTAAGAACTTGCCTCTACAAGGGATTTTACTCTTGTTTTTTTTTCTTCTTTTTCTTTTCCCCTCAACTAGAATGTCCCCTATGGATAACCCTTAATGATATATTGTCAGGAGTTTAAAAGGAAATGATCAATCTCAGTGCAAGATCTCTAAATAGAAAATGTACCTAAAGACTAGCTGCACTGGTCCAAAATTTTTAAGTATAGACTTAATTTTACATACACAAAAAGAGGCAACTTCTGTGTTCACTTAGATGGGAGGTACTTTTTTCATCGTTGAGGCCAATAGAAAAGGCTTCATTAAATGGAAATCAGAAGTCAATCAGAAAAAAATTAGAAAAAGAGGTGTATTAAGAGAAAGGTAACAAGTAAGAAATGTAAATTACTAGTGTACAGTGTTTCCTTCTCCCTGCGGCATTCTCTCCTATATACTTCTGATGTGCATCATGCTTTTCAGTCCAGAGTTAAACATTAATTACTATCAAGTTTTCAGCATGTAACTTCATGCACCACTTCTGCTCTCCCCATGATTTTGCGGGTACTCATCCTGCTGCCTAGCCCCACCATTTTGATTTTATCTTGTTCAGCCAATCAAAGAAACATATCTTCCTATTCATGCAGGTAATACTGATACCTCCAGAACATCATGGTTATGGATTTTTCTATCTTGCATAATAACTCACAAGAAATCAACTGGTTTATGATATCCATTTAAACTGGTGAAGACCAGGGAAAACTGACAGTCAAATCTGTGATGTAGTCTAATATAAGTGATCTACACAAAGAAGTAAATTGCTTTTCAAGAATGGGCTGATGGAGCAAACTCACTCTTTTCACCTTGTCTCAGAAAGATTTTAAGACCAATATGCTGATGTCATATCTTATCCTACACTTACCTGAGTCTGCAACATGTGGTTTGGTGAAGAGCAGCACTACCAGCAACCAAACACAAAACTTCCTCTTGCAACTTGCAGAAAAGACCGCCAGTTATTTAAAATCCTGTTCATTTTGAAAGCAAAACCACTTTTGCTTCCAAGCAATAAGAATACATATCTAAAAAATTATATGAAATTGATATTAAATGACTCCTTTGTTTCAGCCTTGCTTTTAACTCATAAATGCTCCAGCAACAGAAAGCTCTTAAGCTCATTGTAATGCAGATGACTGCAGGGTATGTTAATGATTAATCAGCTTCACTGGAAAGGTTTGAAAAATAATGCAAATAACTCAATGCAAATAACTCCAAAGCATGCAACATATTTATGCCAAGAAATCACATCCCTCATGTTTTTAGTATTACAGTTCCTTTCTCTAGAAGGGTGTTCTTCTTCTGTTATTGTTCCTCATCTATATTTGTAACAGGACGCCATTGGACTCATTTGAGATTGGGACCATGATGATAGGAGTTGTGTAAATAAAGAACATCAGGGTAATGGAATGGAGCTTGTCAGCTCAGCAATTTACTTGTTAACAAGTTAATTAACAGTTAATTAAATCTCCTAAATCTTGCATTTTTTTTAAAAAAAAAGTTACAGCTGTATTTTTTACCTTTCCCAAATCCAACATGTAAATTTTACTCTTCGGTTTACTTCAGTGTTTTTGGTTGTAGGCATGATGGCCTCTCTGATGTTACAATGTATTTTCCTTTTCAAGTGCAGTATGAACCTAATTTAACAAATCTTGTGACAAGTTACACCAGAGATCCTTTAAATCTGAAGTTAAAATCACAGTATTTAAATATGGGTAAGTCCTCAACTACATGCATGTTCATTGTGTTGAAAAAATAAGGAATCACTATGTGAACAGTAGGGAGCAAGTTTAAGTGTGTAAAACCCCTCTACTGCCATGTAGCTGGCTTAAGCGGCCTCAGATGAAGCTTAATGACCAAACAGCGATTATTCCCCTAATTTCAATATCAGAGGAAGTCTGCTTCCTAGCTCTAAATAACACACTCAGATCACAGAAAATACATTAGTTCATTCATGCAAAGACTCTCAGTTTTAAGGATATCTGATACGAGCAAGATTATTAGCTTAAAAATCTGTTTGCCAGTGTCGATTTGCTGATAAAACTGCGATTTCAACCTTGTAATCATAGTTTATTGCCAGGCAACTGAAGGAAGTCCAATGTCTGCTGTCCAATAGTCCATATTTGCATTCCTACTGTGGTGTAGTCCATAATGGGATGTCTGCCCTTTAGTGTAGTTTCTATAGCTTCACCTCATATAAGGATAGCTTATTTGGAAACAATTAACTACACATTAAAGAACAGACACATACATACCATGTTGCATAAAAGACTACTTTCTTTGTACATTCATAGCAAGGCCATGGACAGAATATTTTTTTGCTTATAAACTTTACCGTATATGTCTGGGTGGTCCTTTATTGGAATTCTGTCTAATCAACAATAAACATATATTTTCAAGTCCTATAGTCTAGGTAGTTTGTGCTATAACTTACAAATACTGTTTGCTCAATATTTTCAGACCCTGGACTTGAACCACTGAAAAAGAAAGTAAAAGGACTCTGATAGGAGATTTCATACATACAAAACTTGTGAAAGCAAATGGGATCCATGGCTGCTACTACCAAAAGATCCCTGGCCACCTAAATCTGCTTCATTTAGTTAGTCAGATTAAAAGACAACTTCCTGCTTTTCTCTGCATCAAAAGCTTCTTAAAATTAATATTAATGTTATTATTATCATTATTACTACTACTACTGCTACTGAATTGCATTTGTTTCAGAGTGTTTTGGATCATGCAGCCTGAGGAGTGACTGGCATGTCCTAAGGGAAGCATCACTGCACTGGAGATCTAGTGGCTATGGACCACCAATTTCCTTTAGCTTTTGAAGAATATAATACTGTTTCCAGCTTTTCCTGACTTTGATGTATTTTGGAAAGATAATGTCTTGGGGAAAACGTTCTTATTTCTGCCTTTGGAAAATGATATAGCATGGCACATGGCAATTCATTTGTAGGAACTAAGATGTCCATATTAGGCTGTACAAAGACACTGGGTGGATGCTTAGAAAATTTATAAATATACACCAAACACTTAAATGTAGAGGTCTCTATTTTCATTATAAAACATCTTCCATTAAGAGTGGGTTGGAGGCAAAATAAATTGTTTAGGGAAACAGTGTAGATGGTGACATATTCCAAGCTGTGAACATAGCTCTACTGAACAGTGGCAAGTCAATATGCACATTTGCAAAACACATGAATTGCCTGAATACAAATGTCTCTGGGCATTTTGATGTGTTGCGCTCCGATTCAAGTCTGAAACACACCTGAGAATGAATTGACAAACCTGTCAAAGATCATTCTCATGACAGTCACTCCTGTTTCGTTTTGTAGCCCTGATGTACCTCTCCTTCTCTGCTCTCAGAGGCACAGATGCACTGTGATGCTCACACACTGTTTTTGGATCATGTGGAGCAAAAGTTGTGCCAGCTGCAGGAGGGAGAGGCAGGCAGAGACGTGAGTGTCCATTCTGCCAGACTAGGCAGGCTGGTTCTTGTCTCATCCAGAAGGCAAACACAATTTTGCTCTGCAATGGTCTTAGATGAGAAAGGATTGATGAGTGCTGGTAGTAGCCATAATTCCTTTGGTTTGGAAGGGTCAGGAGGACATTGACACCCAATTAAACTAAACAGCTCCAAGCCTTTCTTAGAGTTCAGAACAAAAAATGCAAATAGCTTGGTTAGCCTTTCCTCATGCTGTCTTACACTAGGGAAAGGCTACTATCAAGTGAGATTCTTGCAGCATCCACAATGACCCTCGTTTACATGGGCTCAGTGTATCCATGCAGACAATGCAGCATTGTCCCAGAGTCTACGCTAAAATGTCAATAATCTGAGTGAGATGAAGCAATGAAAATGTGCTTGTCACAATACTGACCTTCACTGAAATAGCTTGGGCTTCTTGGAAAAATACACTTGTCTGACCAGAGTCCTCTGCTGCTGTAGCCAGGATGCTCTGTATTTCCGCTTGCCAAATCTCTTGAATGAGATTACTCTTGGGGAGTAACCCCCACTCAAAGAAGGAACATGTTGGGCAGCATCTAAGGCAGGGAGGAAGTAGGACTGCTTTTTAATGTGTTAGGAGACATTTTTTTAGCTTCCAATACAGCTCGCCTTCAATGTTCCTGGGCTGTGGACACTTCACAGTGCCCTCCAACACAGTCCCCAGGCCTAGCTGCCAGAGTCCTGGGAGGAAGAGAAAAATGCATCAGTTTCTGCTTCTGTCTTGTCTAGAATAACTTCTCATGGAGGAAAATCTTGATCTTCTCACTGATGAAACCACTTTGTTGTAAAGCTGTATTTTCTTCCGTCATGGGTGATACTAGCCCAATGTGACCTTATAGGGTTATGACTGTATTTGAATGACAATGTCTTTCCTTCCACAGGAACCTCAGCCTAAACAGCATAGTGCTGAGAAGAAAGCAATGTGATGGGGACTCCACACCATTATCCATACTAACGTATCGATCTTCTGGTCCCAAGAAATATGTCTACCTGTACATGGTATGAGAAATACTAGTGGTCCTGAGCAGTGTCTTGTGTCTATCCTGTGAGGTACGAGCTCTCTGAGAGCCCTGTTCCACCATAAGAAAGCAGACTGTCCCGCAAACAGTACAAAACCTGGCACAGAAAGCCCCCTTTATCAATGATGTTCAAATATTTTAGCAAAATATCTGGGTATTTTACTGTAAATACCAGAACAGAAACACACTAAATACGCTCTGTCTGGTTTATTACTGAGTATTTGACCTATTTCCCTTAGGTCATGATTTGTGAAATAACATGGAAGGCAGCAGTATATTATAACTTTCTACTTAACAAATTAGTCTCTCTGTATATCTCTCTGTATTGTTAAAAATTACTTACTGACTCTTCCAATGCATTAATTCTTTTCTTTTACCAGACCCTTAGTTATCTGCAGGTAAACAAAATGGCACAACCCATCACACTTCTGAGAATTAGAGAGGCTGAATGTCATCATAAGCTTACTTTGGAAACTCCCTGTCCTCTCTACCCAAGAGCTGGTGATCAGCAGACTGTGCCAACATGAACCCTCTCACACTTCCTCTTCCTTCAACAAGAACAGCTGCTTTTCTCTTGACTCTAATTGCTATGGGATTGACTGCTGAAAGCTCAACATGGTCAAGTAGTTTCAATTCCTTTTATAAACAGTGTGTGGAGGTGTTGAGTGTAACAGGGGGAAGTACTTTTCAGTCATGGTGTGCATTGCTGGAGGCTCTGGGGACATATCCAGAGATAAATATGGACTCAAATCTCTAGATTTAAACTGTAAGCTACAGAGTAAATGTACCCCAGACAGTGATTTAGCATAAGAAAAATACACATTGGATTGTTTTGCCCTTTCCAAAAGACAGTGAGCTACACACCACTGTGGAAAGCTTGGGACACTGGTAAGAATTCCTTAAGCAATGATCTCAGCTCTGTATGGACTGTTGTGGAGTTTGGCATTTCTCCAGGATTTCCCAGATCCAATCCTTAGTGAAAAGAAAAATTGTGTAAGATGTTAACACTAAAAAAAGGTGTAGTTTTTGTTAAAGAGAGCTTTCTGCCAATCAGGGAGCAATTGCATTGCATCTCCAGACACTTGTTAGAAATTTGGAGTTTCCCAAATTCAGGTTTGGAAAGAATAAAGTCCCCAGTTTGCCTGGAAATTCCCCATTTTCTGAATGTCAGGCAAACACAGACAAGCGAATGGTGCTTCCCCTGTGCATGGCAAATGAAAGACTTATGACAAATTAAATTTTAAAGGTTGTTAGGTTCTAGATCTCTTGTTGGTAGATACAATCATGATATAATAGCATTGTATCTATGCTACTGATGGCTAATCATAAAACTTCAGCTAGGCCTTCCTGTAGTAATAGGGCTGACAGTATAATGAAGTGATGCACATAGCAGTCCTTTGGGTGAATGCTATTGACTTTGTCTTTTTATAGATGGGAAAAAGGAAGCACAGAGGAAGTAAATGAATTGCCCCAAAAGCATGAGGAAGAGTCAGTTTCAGGCATACTTTTCCAGGCAAACTTGATCATTATAACACACGTGGAGGCATTTCCAGTGTTCCTGAGGAAAAGGGAAATGAATTTCTCTTTATCCTCCATGCATGACACCTCATCTTTAAAAATGTGGATGACAAAGGTTGACCTTTAGTCTGACCCACAAGATGAAGGTAGTCCCTTGTGCTTGCTTGCAGTGGGGTGTGGGACAAATGGGTATGTTACGGACACTCATGTCGTGGCTTAGACATCCCCACTCTCCTGTCAGAGGAGCCAGGAAAAAACCATGGGGCTGCTCTGCAGTGAGGAGAGTGCTGGTTGATAGAGCCTCCGGGTACAAAGGCTCTTAGGGAAACTAAGATACCTGCAATAAATCTATGCATGGATTATGTTTCTTACTGCCAGAAACACAATAAGAGATATCCTAAGAATCTAAGCTGAGAGTTGTGAACCTAATAGTTCCTTGAAAATGCTAGCTGAGTTTGCTCACCTATTTTAATGTATTTATTACATATATTATGTTACATACACTTACCATGTGAAATATATAATTAAGGAAAAAAAAAAAAAAGTGTTCCTGTTAAGAACACTATGAAGAAGTATTAAGTTTTCTTTTTCTCCAACACCACATCCTTTCTAGGAAGCAGCTTAAAGAGCAATACTACTATTGACAGGACAGATAACTTTCTTCCAAATTCCCACGGGGGTGTGACACTCAGCTGTATCTTTTGTGAAAGGCAGACATAGTGCTGCTTAGCGATTGTGCAGCTACAGGCGCCCTTTACCCTTCCAGGCTTTCCAATACAAGGCAGAGGCTTGGTCTGAAGGAACTGGTGCTGCTGCCATGCAACGTGGAGATCTAGGTGCCTTCTGGAGAGCAGCTCTGCACCGGATGCAATGTTGGCTTGGTGAGCTACAGCATCCAGCAGCACCCAGCAGAAGTGCAGCCTCACTGGCCTTTTGCTGCATCTCTGCACACCTTTGCCCATTGCAAGGGTTCATATGCACACAAAGGGCTCTCTTGAACAGGGTGGCAGCCCTTCACACTGGCCCCAGCTTAGCATCTCCTTGTCCCTCTGTTGCACATGCGAGTTCTTCCAGAGCCCAAAGGAGGTCTGAGAATCCCCCTCAGAGATATTTGTCATTTGGGCCTGTCTCCGTATCGTCCAACACGCTCCACAAAGCTCTTAAACCCTAGATAAAGCTGAGCATAGTTTTTGTATCAAGGACTGGCTAAAGTGGTTTTCTCATGCCTCAGCAATTGGAGATCCATGCAAAATCTCTTCATCCTTTTTACTTTTGCATTGTCATTGTGGGGGTGCAAATGCACTGTAAATCTTGCTGACAGCTATGTCAGCCATTTGGGCACACAGTCAACTACAGCGTGTACACCTCTTAGCCCAGTGTACGAGAAATGACCAGTATCCATTACCAAAATTGTTGCTGATCTAAGATCTGTTCCAGTCAGTTGGTATTTTTCCATTGACTTTGCTCTAATTTGGAACAGGCTTATGGAAGTTGATTCTCTTGTTTTAGGCAGCACTATTGGATTATTCATTTAGAATTACTTTGTAAAACCTCTACAGCTTATACAAATGCAGAAAGTGTATTTGGATACTTTCTGAAATAGTAAAAGGAAGAAGCAGGTTTACAGGTTAATTGTAAATACCGTGATCTCACAAATGACCAGAAGAAGCAGATATTACACGAAAGTATGTTCAGATTTGCCACCCACGCATACTGACTCTATAAAGTTAAATCAGTAGATTCTGTAAGTTATTAATACTAATGTTTTGCATATGTGTGGAACTTACTTTATATATCTTCGTTATAAAACAGACAGAAAGATTTCAAGGTCTCTGTTCAGAATATCCTCTGTGCACCCTGCCACCCCACCTTCAATATCAATGTCATCTCTAAAGCTCTTGTACTTTGAGCTAGATTTAGCCATGTGATTTCTCAAACTGAGATCCTACTCATGTGAATGATTACCATGCAGATTAAAATCAGTGTTTGAAAAATACACAGGACTCCTAATTCTAATCTAAGCTCTGTCAGCATTTCTCTAACTTTGCTTATATTTTATTTGCCATGAATTTATGCCCAAGCTCAACTAAAAGACATTTCTCTATCTCCTCCCTCCATCCCAAACCTGTACATCTGAAAAATTAAGTGCATACACATGGAATACTCAGGTGGCCAGTAAATTACAGGTACTGTAAAGGGTCCCAGGATCACATCAGTCTTGCTGAAAGCATTAATATCCTCGCCACACTAAGCCTTTGAAATAACAAATTTTATGCCTTTTCTATGGAACAAAATCATAAAAAGACATGAAGCAATCAACCTGAGTAACAGTAGACTAACATTCTAAAGTTTAAAGAAGTATTATTAATTTATTAAGATCTTTCTGAGATGTGATTTACAAAAGCTGGTACACATAGCAGATTTGTTTGCATTAAAAAAAAAAAAAAAATCTCATATTGACCACAATTAAAATTAACATACTGGAAAAAATGTAAAGAATAATTTTATGTCAGATGTGTCTCTGCTCCATTAAACATTGTTTTGAGCACTGCATTACACCTTATCATGTTACAGTGATAGCAGTAGGATAATTTTATTACTTTAATAACACAATTACGGTTAGCTAAACTTGTGCTATTTAGTTCATATAAGGAAGAAAAATATTAATTTGTTTTAAATAAGTGGCTTTTTTCAAAAAGGTACTAACTGCATCCAATAAGACACATAGGAGAGCTGTGCAGTTCTAAACAAAGGAGTGAAGCCTGGATGAAAAATGTTCTGGGATCCCTCTTTTCATTTGGATAAGACTAGCACCCTCTTTTGCTTCGCTACCAGTCACTGTAACAGTTCAGGAAGTGTTTGGAATATTCTGGCTGAATTTTGCACACATCGTGGTGAAGTACAAGCAGAGAAGAGACTGGAGTGGGGGGTTTAGGGAGCTGCAGGGAGAGGCCTTGGAGGAGGTCTGAAAGGCTCCTGTTGCTGCAGGACACCCACACATGCTTCTTTCAATAAAAAGCCAGTTTAGTTTTAGTACCATGGGATTTCCTCAAGTTACAAACCAACAGGCAGCTCATGAAACACACAAAGTCTTTTTGTAACTGTTGAAAACATAAAGCTTTATAAACATTGAAGTGCTATTTTTCCTCCACAGAGGCCTTTTCTTAGGTGGAAAAATAAAACAAGGAAGTGTCTGTCATGTAGGCTGTACTAAAATTATATTTAGCACAATAAACTTATCTGTAATAGCATGTTCCTCAGCCAGTTCTTTACCTATCTCTTTTACTTTGTAAAGATAAACAGTTTATTTTCACTTGATTCCCACATAGTTGAAGAAGATAGTAGCTAAGTAGTGGTGATATTCCTTCAATTTTCATCTCAAGAGATGCTTAGGAAAACAGCAATCACCTGGCAGCCAGCTGAAAGTCAAAACATGAAGCCATAAACAGATGCATTCCTTTACATGTTTTCCTGAGAGGATAATTGCTTTTGTTGATGGTTATGTACTTTTGAAAATAAATAACAAACAGTGTTACTAGTGAAAATAATTAGAGACAGAGAAAGTCAAAGGATACCAAAGGGTATACAGAGGAAATTTTCTGGCCTTGTAGAAAAGGCAAGGAAGGAAACAGAATACAATGACTTGGTGTATTTTAAAATAATATATCAATATGCACCCTTCCCTGTGATCATGTGTATGAAAGCTGACTGGCATGCCCTGAGTGAGACAGGAGCCCAAGCACACAGGGGCTATGTAATCACATCATGCTGGCTACCTTGCATTGAGTAAGGAAAATGTTTCTCTTGAATCCAGGAAGAGATGGACAAAAACTTAAATGACTTCCAGTTCTGGAATTCAAGGACATGGTCCATGTGCATAGTGCTGTGTTGCTCTGGCATTGAAAAAAAAAAAGAATACAAAATTTATCAAATGTATTTATTGATGTTATTGATCTGGGAGTTTTTGTGTTTTTGTTTGTTTGTTTGTTAGTTTGTTTTCCAGCACCACACAGTTTGTCACAGTTTGGCAACACTGTAGATCTCATAAGAGTGGGCATCTCACAGTCTTTTGTGGTGCTGTTCAGGGTTTTATTTTTAAAAGCAGAAATTTAGAAATGCACTCCAACAAGTCATATAGGAAGGGGGAATGGCTGGGGTAGAGATAATGTTTATGTTTGGCTTCTAGACAGATGTAGTCAAGAAGGGTCAGGAGCAGAGCTTGGAAACATGAGATAGGAGAGTGCCAGAGACCTCAGAGCATTGCACCAGGATGGTGGGATGGGATTTACATCAGCAGGATGAACAGGGGATCCAGGGAAAAGAGGTACCTAAAATACTGATCTGGGGGAGAAGCTAAAGGGTGCTTGGTAGCTGTTCAACTGTTTTATTCTGGAAGGACTGAATGCTGTAGTTCTGTTTGGGAGCACAAGTAGATACAGTACTATTGACACAGAGGAAATGAGGGGATAAGTACTGCAGACATTAGCTTTTTTTTTTTTTTTACAATCAGAGGATTCATTTATTCTGGGAACTATGCCTAATGCTAGATAAGATTGAAGGTGTGTAAACAACCTGTGCACTTCACTGTCTCACATCAATTACGCATTTTACCTCAATTATGCATTTTACCTTGCACTTTATTTTATCTGTTATCTGCACTTTGTCAGTGGACAATCAAATTGGAAGAGGAGTCAGAAGAACAGGGTCTGCAAAGATAATACACTTGTGTCTCTGAGGACATGCCTTCTCTAGAATAATAGGCTCCTTAAAACAAGACATTTAGAAAATGTATTGATTCCCTTAAGATTAATTTTTGCCTTGGAGTCTAGGGCTGAGGGAGTTGCATGATTTGCTAATCAGATTTGAGTTGATATGAAATGTGTGTTCTTCAGACTTTCTAATAAAAAAAATTGTTTCTGATAAGTGGCAAAACCAAATAAAATATTGTTCCGTGTCTTTCCTTGTCACTTACATTCATGAAATCAACTTATTATAGAAATAAATGTTATGTTGACAGTACAACTTTTTATGTCGAGGCACCTCCATGCTTTCAACACGTAGTGCTAACCAGAAAATCGAGAGATCGGGTCCTTTTCCAGTAAGTATGTCTCAGATTCTTGAAACAGGAATCAGTCCCAAGTTTTGGTTTAAAATAGATCTTTCTGTAGACCTCTTAAGCAACGTCAAAACCTCATCTTGAACATCCGCTATCAAAAGATAACTATTTTAGAAGCTGCTTCCAGCAGGTCTGCAGATCTCGTCAGCTTTTTACCAAATTAGTATACTTTCAATATTTCAGAAAAAAGGAAGAAACTAATTTTATAAATCTGGTGACCCTGATGTAGAAAGAAATTTATGGATGCTTTTGTTCACCTTCAGACAGTTTTGCTTTGGGGTCTGCTAAACTCAGTGGGCATATCCCCACTAAATGCCAGTGATGTCAGGAACTACTTGCTTAATTTGGGAAGGCTGATCAAGGAAACTTGTCTGCCCTCTTCAAACTGAAGCAACGCTGAGAGTATTAATTTTAAAATGCTGTGACAGAACTCTTCTTAGTGATCTTAGTGTTTTGTGCTGGTATAATTAAACTTGGCTAATACATAAAAGCTGACACACAGTAACAAAATTCATAATTCTTTAATATGTTCTTCTCAGAAAGTTTAGCTTTTCATTAATTGAAGTATAACAATACATTTGTGCTTTAAGAAAACAAGTGGAAGATTTGTTGGAGACGTATCTATGAACTTAGTGACTGTTGCATATGGTCCAGAAGATGATTGTGTTTCTTCAAATTTCTTGTGATTGGGTAAGCCTCTTTTCCTCAGTTTTACTTGGATGCTTTTAACTTCAGTTACTGCACTGATGGTAAATGGGAATGTCACAGCTTTCTTGTCCTCTTTTCCAAGTATTCAAAAATAACTTAAACTGTCAGCAAAACCTGTATGCTGCAACATACAAATAAGAACCTTCAATTATCACTTCTTGACACTCAAAAGATCATTTTGAAATTATAGTCAGATCAAAATTACAGTATTTTCAAATTCAAAATGGACAAATACTACTCATTGGCACTTACAGAATGTCAGTCTATGCAGACAAATTCTGTAAATACCTCATAGGTAGCCCTTTCATTTTTCATGAGACATCTTGTTTCACAATGCAATGTGCAATTGAATCCCAGCAATACTCTGGAAACTGATAAAAAACAGAAAAAAAGGGTTTGTAGCAATAATCAAAGTTATCAACTTGATATAAAGTAGCTTTGTATTAATTAAACTCTCTGAGTAATAATTACTGGCCAATATCTCTGAATCTTTCTTAATAAATAATGACCTTTCATATTTCTATTTCAAATCAAGATCCACTGATTCACTGAAAACTTGAACTCTTTGCAAAGAGCTGGAGATTTTCCCCATCAAACTTGAGACTGCTACATCTAAACATAAGGAAGCAAACTTAAGGATCAGTGGGATGATTTTGGTGAAAATTACTGAGTCACGTATCTGTAGAGAACAGTGTGATTTATTATTATGGTAGACCAAAAGAGCAGGAAAGATGGACATTGATGTGAATAATGACAGTATTTCTCTGTTTAGATAGCCAAGGTGGGTAAAATGATGAGTCTGAGAATGTTTTTCTGAATCTTGTCTACTCCGATGATCATGCAATGAAATGCCATGTCATATAAACATATAGGAGACCTTCTGCCTCTTGGAAGATAGGGGATTGCTGAAGGAGTGCTTCAGTCCCCTCTCTCTGACTCCTTGAGATATAATGTACTGTGGTTTGGGATGAATATATCATCAGTATTTCTTGATAAAACTTTTACGCTGCTTATTGAATATTTCAGGGGAAGAATATAAGAAAAATGCAGAGAGCTACAATGTATTTAATAATTAACAATTCACTTCCCACTAGCCCAGTGTCAAAAATGTTCTCCTAGAATCTTTGACTGAAGCCAACATTCAAATTGCTTACTCTGGATGCCCTTCTTAGGCAGTACTGTTGCTGAAGAATGAATCTGGAGAGTCAGAGCTCCTCAGCTGCTGAGCACATGATGTGTGTGGTGTTAAGGCAGTCTGGAATTCCATTCTAGTGCAATTTCTAGTGAGTGTAATACTTGCAATTCGACTTGGGACTTCTGAGTCACAAAACCCATGTTGTTTTGTAGTCCTCTCCACTTCAATTACTACAGCAAACAACGTGCACAAGCATGTAGAAAGTAATTTTAAATTTTTTTTAATGTACAAATCCTAAGATACTTCTCATTTTTTTTCTCCAAAATTTCATTTTTAATAACTGCACATGACAAAGCTCTTGACTCTTCAAAGTGTTATGAAAATCTGTGTAATATTAACAATATCAGTGCTTATTTTTGCTACAAAAAATTAGATGCAAATGGATCAAGACAAAAGACAACACAACTTTCATAAAATGACAGGCATACATAGCAGCAGTGAGATTGCAAAAGCAAGATTTGCAAACAGATAAAAATCAGTGTTGAAGAGTACAAACATATATCCTGGCACTTATGGTAAAAACTTCAACCCAAGATTTTCTTGGCTGGCAGACAGTAAGTTGTTACATAGTACATAATCCTAGCAAGACAAATTCGGGCATGAAAAAATTCTGTCATGAGTACTAATATCCTCTGTGCATGAGTAGCGCCACAGACTCTGAGGCAGAACAATTAAACTGTTCTTGTGTCTATAACCTCTGTCCTTTGGCGTGTGATACTGGGCACGGTCAATGCTGAACAAATGGCATGAGCATGTCTCTCCTGACAGCAAGGGGGATTACAGCTGAAAGTAGTATTCGATCAGTCGATTTAAAATTTAAAGCTAGAATAAGGAGATGTAAATTTGACTTCACTGGCCTGTGCAATCTGTGCACAAACAATGTCATCTTGGCAAGAGGCAGATCAGGGAGGAGGCATGAAGCTGGTTAACACTGGGCTGGTTTCAGCTCACATATGGGCAAAACCCAGCACATTTCCAAAGTGAGTGCAACTCGCCTGCTTCAAAAGAAATAGTAAATCCATACCATTATTGAGAATGTGGTAAGTTCTACGCACACTGACTAAAGCTAACCAACGCAAAAGGATACAAAAAGACATGCAATGAGAAAAAGAAAAACTGCTTGGTGTGAGTGAGTAAAAGTGAAAAGAAGAACAACTGGCATAGATGGAAGGGTAAATCTCAGAAACCACTTAGGCATATTTCAAAACATCTGATACCATATTGAAACTGGAACTGCTGGAATTTTTTGGCTGCTCTTCCAAATTTTTTTTTTCTTCTTCACATGGTGAACTATCTGGAGAAAAGTATTTTTGGGAGGCATAGTGCTTTATCAAGTAGGCTCAGACTCACCAGGTCTTCAGCCCTGGCAGAATAAGGGATGAAATCTTGGCTGTCAGCTGTAAAATGTTCAGCTGGACCTTGGACAACACAGAGCACCCACAGGTTCCCTTTTTTAACAGTGGGGCTAGAGCTTAGGGTGCCTGTACACCTCTGTCTGGCAAGTTGATGGCAGGATACTCACCAAAATGAGAGATAGTAGTAGGTACACATTGTGAAATGGTATCTTTTCCCTCTATAGCTAAATCGTACACCAGACAGCATGAAAAGAAGGCAGGGAAGATACTTAAAAGGATTTCTTAGATGAGGTGCCTTTTTAAACTTTATGCCAGAGAAGATGCTCTCCAGCTGTTCTGTTGCATTTAGTTCTGTGCCTCTCCCTCCTTACTGAGGCAGCCGTGATCCATGCGCAGCTGAACATCTGCGCTCTGCTTGTATTAAATTGATAAAATAACCCAGTGGGGAAATCATGAGCCTTAAAATTAAGCCAGGACCTAAACTCAACCCTCTCTGAAATGTAATTTTTTTATAAACTGACAGCATGAGCTGTACCTATCTGTATCCTACCCAAATTAATCTATCTCCTGCCAACATCAGATGAAAGCAGTGATTTGCTATAAATTTTATGTTGTAACAACCTGCTAGGACAAGTAGGAAGTGGGTTTAGCCCTTTTAAAGTTGTTGTTGCACTGTGTTGGAAAAACACCAGTACTATGCTTTCCATTTTCTGAGACCAGGAAATTGAAACAAATTCTGGGCTTCATCTAGAATCTTCAAAAAGATACAAGATTCACCACCCCCCCCCCAAAAAAAAAATCAAACAAAAATCCTGGCAACATTGAACAAACAAAATAAAGTTACTGGATGGAGAATGAGAGCTGTGCTCTGTCATTCCAATCTGGGGTAAAAAAAGAGCCCAGCAGCAAATGCAAGCTATAGAAACTGTCTGTATTCTGATACAAGCAGCTTACAAAAACAGGGCGGCTGTGATAACTATATAGGCAATATGAGCAACCCTTTAACACCTGTAGCTAGTGGGTCAGGCCGGCTGTTCTTTGCTTTCTTGCCTTTTTTTTTTCCTCATTTTAGAATAAAGATAAATTCTCCGTTTGCAGCAAGGGATGCTTCTTATATATAACACTTCTGCAATGCCTTTGGGCACAGACAGAAAAGCTGTGTCGGGTCTGTTTTGTCGGCGTGCTAAAAACTAATAAGAGTAATAAATAGACAAGAACTCGGCCGGCCTGCACCGGGACCGCCAGGAGGAGCCGGGGCTGGGAGGTGCATCCCGCTGGCCTGAGGGGACCGGCCGCTCCACTCACCGGGCTCGGCAGCGGGGCAGCGGAGCAGCGGCCGCGGCCGCACCCCCGCCCCGGGCGGCTGCCGGGCGGGGCCGGTCCTGCTCCCGCTCCGCCCGCGGGGCCGGGCCGAGCGCTATAAAGGCGGCGCGGGGGAGGCAGCGGTGCTGCCTTTCGCTACTCGCCATGGCTCCCGATCGACCCCTGCCGGCTTTCGCCGAGGCTGGGCGGCAGAGCGGGCTGCAGGTGTGGCGTGTAGAGCAGCTGGACCTGGTGCTCGTCCCCCCCAGCCTCCACGGCGACTTCTTCGTGGGGGACGCCTACCTGGTGCTGTACACCGTCCTCCGCCCCTCCGGCACCGCCTACCGCCTCCACTACTGGCTCGGTAGGCAGCGGGGGGCTCGGGTGCTGGTGCTGAAGTGTCTTGCGGCTTCGCTGAGCTCCAGGGGATCGGGAACTGAATTTTTCCTCTCTTCAGAAATGCTGTGCGTGTGCAGCTTCCAAGTTGAGGCGCTTAAATAATATAAGTAGGGCTACGGCCAAGGATCTGGGTGATGCCAAGCCACAGTGCTTCTGATGTGGTGGGACTACAGGGCTCTGGGCATGAGTGAGAGTGGGGTATGATAGAAAGGTGAACATTTGCTTGCTTTGCAATGTTGATTTGGAAGAGTACTGAAGGGTTAAAGTCAAGTATTGGCTGCATCCAAACAAGATTCATGAGTGAAATCTGCCTTCGTTCAGATAAAGAGTCTTCTTGCCTTTGTTTCTACAAGGACCAACTTTCATCTCAGCCATTTCCCTGTGGTGTTGTTGCACCACTTTGTGCCTACATGTTGCCTTTTTCAGCTAGACTAATTTTGCATTCTGATGATACAGAAATTGGAGGCAAAGGTACCATTTTTTTGTTTTTGTAAAACCTCTTTAATATCAGTCTGACAGCCTAGTAAACCCCCTCCAAACACTGCAATTGGGCTGATGTCCTTTGCCTTCAACCTTGACTAGCACAGTGTTTACAGCAAAGCAGAGGTCTGACATCAGGATGCATTTTAGGTGACTTCCTCCTCTTCTGGAGTTTTCTTGAGACTTTTTTGTCTAGTCACCAAGTCATCCAGCCACAGTGGTTGCTGTGTAGCTGCCTGAAATCTACTACTTTGTTCTTATTTCACCATCCAGTTTGTGTTTGTAGGCAATTATCTCAGTGAGTGCACATAAAGACATGTCAGTGTGTGTTAACATTAATGTGTTTGAGTTTCTGTGGTTCTCATTGTATTTTTAGATGCATTGAAAAAGAACAGCAGATAAAGCGGTGGTTGTTTCTGCATAAATGTTTCAAGCTTGTGTAGTTTTGCATGTGTTACCAGTTATCCAGCTGGCATGTGGGACAGTGTCTGTCTCTGACAAGACTATAATCATAGATGGCAGCATAAATTAATTTCTGACAGATGTTCTTATGCCACAGCACTGCTAGTTAACAGCAGGGTTTGGCTATTGAGAGCTTTGTTGATGAAGTTAGAACTATTTACGTAGCAGCTAAGGTACAGTAGACACCAGGGAAAGATGCAAAGACTCTTAGTGACTGGAAGTGAAGTCAATACAGTGACTGATATTTGCACTAATTAAAACCTCTCTGCTGTTGGCTAAAGACCTTTAGTTGTACATGCTGATGTATATCTCATGCTGATGTAGTGATGTCCACATATTGTGACTAGCTTAAGGTAATCTGTGCACACATTGTTCTTAGTCAGCTGGCAGACTGGCAGCAGTGTGGCCAACTACTGGGAAATCCCTTCCTGCTTGCAAGATATTCCAGTAGTGGAGTGGAGTCGCTTAGACACTGCTGAAAGCTTAATAGCAGCAGGAGACCAGAACTTCACACAGGTGTATATGGGCAAGGGCAGTCACACCCAGGGCAAGAATTTGAATCATTCTGGTATTCTTGTTGACTGATTCTCACTGCTTTTATATACACCAAACTTTTTGCTCATGGGAAAAGGCTTTACAACCTGTGGGCCAGGAAGACCTCAGTAGGGTCTTTCTGAAGACTTTGCATAAGCTGTCTTTGAACAGTTACAGTAGTCATTAGCAGTCAGACTTTAGGATGGGAAGAACTCTTGTGAAATTAGATTGGTGGAAGCCCTACAGACTTTAGACTTGAATACTTACCAAGGCCTTACCATTTGTTGACATGTCCCTACTCCTGCCTGTCAACTGTGGCATGTGCAATTGTGTGGGTGTCATATGGTGACTTTGAGTCTGAAAGGATTCTGACTTCACTAGAAAGTTCCCAAATTCAGAAAAAAGCAGAATGTTGAATTTCATATTATATAGGGGCAAACTTCCACCTAGTACCTTGCTTATACCCAAGGGGTTAGGAGGAGGTCTAGACCATGAGAAGATGTTCTATGAACTTGATGTGCTGACAGTCTTGTGCTGTGACTGACATCCTAGGGTTAAAGTGATCAAACAGTTTTTCTATTGGCCTGACAGTTCCTATGTGAAAGCTACTGTTTCACCAAATATCTCACATACAATGAAGTGCTGTCCAGGTTGGATAATTTCTAACAATCTAATTTGGGTGCTGCACTGATGTTGGTATGGCCAAGTAATCTATGTGCATCTGTGTCATAGTAGCTGTATCCATTTTTAACTTTGCTCAGAGATCCTGGCTCAGTTGTCTGGACTGGCACTTGAGGGATGTTGTAGTTGCTAAATTACTAATCCTAAGGGAGCTGTCTCAACTTGAAACTATCACTAGTAGAAACAACATGTATTATGCCAGTATGAGGCTACTTGTGGGAGTAAGACTGGCTATACCCCACTTATTATCTTTAATAAAATTGTGCATGGTGGTTTTTGACTATTTTTTTAATCCTTGTCCCCAGAGATTAAGACCTGTCCATGTGAACCAGGATCTAGTCTGGTAAAAATATTTGTTCTTTTCCTTATATACTCTGGTTTATTCATAGCTGTTTGTGCCTCAGACTGTAAGATGAATCTGTTTTTCATGCAAGCTTGAATAACCTACACTGGGATTGATATTCACTTGTGTTGTGTGTGGTTTTGGTTTTTTTTTAATGAGGAGTCACTGAGTATTTTATTGCATAGCAGCTGTGAGACTGAGCCTGGTAGTGGTTCTTATCTCTGAAACTGTTCCAAACCCAGTTTTCTTTGACCCTGAACCCTGTTGTGTAATTGCAAGTAGTCTAAAGGATCTCTTCCTAAGGGATATGAATAACTCTATTTAAAAAAAGAAAATCTGTACCACCATCTTTAAGGTGGTACCCAGGTCTGAGAAAGTGTCTTGCCACATAGCAAGTTCTTCTGTCTCTGAATGATGAGGAATTTTTTTTTTTTTTTCAAAGAGTCTTGTGTTACATCCTTCTTTCAGTAATGTTTTTTACCTCTTTTGGTCAGGCCTTGTGCTCTTCTCTTCCCTGTGCCTCTGTTATTTTTTGGATCCCTTCCCTGTTTCATCCTTGCTGTTTCTGGAGGCTTCCATTGCATCTGTGTCCTCTCAAAAGCTGTGGTGGTGGCAGTGGTGACACTGTTCCTGAGAGAAGAACCACTGTTTGGTGGGCAGAAGGGAGTTGTCTTGGGGCATTTGCTCTGCTGGGCCATGAATAGGGTGCTCACCCTCCCTAAGAGAGGAGCAAGGTCACTGATGCTCTTAAGCATCCCTGTCCTCCCTCTCCCATGCTTTATTCTTTCCTAATACCTTATCAGTGGGCTTTCTGTGATGCCAATGACTCACTACACAATGGGGTGACACCAAGACCTCAGTACACACTTCCCCCTTCTCCTACAGCCTGTGAAAGGTATATCTGTCTACAGCTCTGTGGTATTTTTCCACTCAGTCACCTAGAAGCAAGGGAATAGTTAATGTGAGAAGCTGCTCTTGAGAACTGTTACTAGCATGCCCCTCTTACTGAGAAAGAAAAAATACATACAAAACAGAAGACTTTCTTTCCCTACTCTTCAAAAGTTCTTGAGAAGCCAGTTGTTTGAGACTTTTGATCCTGCTTGTGCTCTTCTTGAAACAATCAAAACTGCTGAAAATGTTCACCAAAAATTTATGAGCCCATGCTAAAAGTTTTGACTTAATATATAGCCTGCTTTGCAGTGTGATTAGGCCATCAACAGACTAGGTAAGGAGGCCCTTTTGCCACAGTCCTAAGACTAGGCTAATCTCTGAAAGGTACCAAAGTGTGACCTCATGAAGCAAATATCAGAGCCCCAAAGCTGCTTTTCTTTCTGCCCAGCTGTACCAGGCAATTTAATAAGATACCTAAGGAAAATACCATCTGCTTGCATTATAGTGTCAAGAGGACTTTCTTTGAGTTATTTTATCTTTGTGGCTTGGCAAGTTGCTCTTACTTTAAATAGGTTCACCATCTAATCAGCCCTTTGATGGCCTTCCTTGGCCTTTGCAATTCAGATCAAAGTCCAAAAATCATTACTATATACTCTTGTCATGCTAAACTCAATTAAAACGCTCTATTGTTCAAAGAGGCTGAGAGAAGACAAACTTGGCTATTGTTCACTTTTTGTTTCCTACGAATGCAGTTCTACAACTTGTTAAGAAATGGTCTGGATGACTGTGCACTTGGTGGTGAACAAGTTTATGATGTAGTGCTTTGTTGCAACATATATATGGGCTGTACTACCTGCTGAAGGCCACGCCTGATGGTCACAGAAACATTTTTTCCAGCAGAATTCAAAGTTACATAATATTTAATCTTATTTCAGGGAAAGAATGTACCCAGGACGAAAGCACCGCTGCAGCTATTTTCACTGTTCAAATGGATGACTATTTAGGAGGAAAGCCTGTGCAGAGTAGAGAAATCCAAGGATATGAGTCTACTGAGTTTGTGAGCTACTTCAAAGGAGGAATTAAATACAAGGTAAAGAGCCAGTGGTCAAAATGTATTATGAAACATTGTCCCCCAAGTAAAAAAAATCTTTTTTTTTTTTTTTGCATCTGTTATGGTAAGTTTAAAATCTTTGCCTTAATGTTCAGTGGTTTTAGATCTATCTATCCTAAACTATAGGAGTCCCAGTACTTGTACAGAAGGCAGCAGCTTGTTTACCAGTGTCTGTTCTGATAACTGAAAACCGGTTCCAGTGTTTTATTTTCTTTCTTATGCCCCCCAAATCAAGCTGTCCTGAGATTTCATACTTATGTGTCTAAGGGTGCTCACAGTAGGGACTCTGTGGTTTGGAGGCAGTACATGTCACAGAAACCATTTCTGTATTGTAGACTGAATCATTTTGTTCAAATGCAGAACCCAATGTGCTTGAGTGGTTAAAAACATGAGCAGACTGGAAAAGACAAAAACCTCACTTTTGTCTAAAAATGGTGCTTTCACAGTCCTACTGCTGTTCTTTAATTTGAAGTAGGTAAAACAAACTTCCAAATACTTTTCATGAAAAAATTGTTTTAAAAAGCTGTACTGTCAGCTGCTTTGTGTCACTTCCAGAAGCAGACTCTTTTGGAAGGAATTTTTCTGAGACATCTGTGCTTTTTAAGAAGAAAGTAATGTATCGCCTGAGAATCTCCCTGTAACAGGAGCTCTGGGAGCCATTGATCAGTCAGCCTTTTTCACATTATGGAAGCTTGTAACTTGTCAGAGTCTACACAACTAATTTGAAGCTTTTAACTCTGTTCACGTAAGAGAGCTTGACAGTGACCTGCCAACTCTTTTTCCTTTGTAATTTCAAGATACATTTTCTATTTCAACCCGAGATCTGGGTCTCCTGGAGGCGTGCAGAATGCTGCCTCAGAGGCAAATGGCCAAGTTAGTTTACATGAACAAATTTGGCTTAAACTTACACTTTATAGATTGCAAAATCAATAGTTTGGTCTCGCTTTCCCCAGTTTGATGCTCTTTGCTAGATTGCCTCCTAAGCTGCAAATATTCCTTTCAGAAAATTACAGAGCTGCTGTGGAATGACTCCTTTCTGTACACATAACTAGGCACTAAAACCTCCAAACCTCTGAATTTAAAGAAGTTGTGAAAACTTGTACAGGAGCTCCATATTCCTCTGCTTTCTATTAGTCCTTACTTGATGACCTACTGATTTTTGTCCTAACAATGTGGCTCAGCATTACCTTATCCTCTGGATGATGCAGGAAAGTACAGTAAATCCTGTGCTTTCCCTTTTCCCATTCATCTGAAAACCCTTTGAAGCCAAGTGACATCTCCATTGTCAGATAGAGGCTCACAACTGAGAGTTCAGTAGCAGCAGTGTTCCCCAAGTCGGCCTGGTCTGTGTTCAGCACTGTTAAACAGTATATTATTTTGGCTCACCTCTCACTGCATAAGCTGTTGTGTTTTTTTTTTTTAATCTTTTTTTCCTCTGCTAGCTCCTCAGCTGTAGTAAGAGGGTAAATTTGCAGAAATTAAATGGAAATAAAGCTTGCTGCTTTGTTTTTGTTTCATTCAGGCAGGTGGTGTTGCATCTGGATTTAATCATGTTGTTACTAATGATCTGAGTGCTAAGAGGCTTCTGCATATCAAGGGCCGGAGAGTTGTAAGAGCCACAGAAGTTCCCCTGGCTTGGACCAGCTTCAATAGAGGAGATTGTTTCATTATTGACCTTGGAACTGTAAGTCTTTCTTAGAGTTAAACACACTGCAGAGATGCAGCATCCCTTTTAAGGTCTGAATCATATGCTAAAATGCTCAACTGATTTTGTCATTTGTGCAAACTGACAGAAAGAATCTGTTTTAGAAACTCAGTTCTACCATTTTGACCCCACTTCGAAGGGTCAAAATTGCCCTAAATGTTTTCTGAAGTATGCACAGATTATCCTTCTGGAAATGGTTCTCTTTCCCACTCAAGATATTGAGATTTTTATACTACTAATGTTTGAACAGTAAGCTGTTCATGGTTAATTGTATCCAACCTTGACGCTGTCTGCCAGCTGAATGGGATCAGTGCTGAGGTTCAGAGCAGAACACAGGTTGGACCTTTCTCTTAAGAGCATTTCTTCATAAAACTTTGATTGTGAAAATTCACTCTAAAGAAATAGATGCAAAAGAAGTTGTCATAATAAACTTGTCATACAATGAGTTATAAAACTACTTGAGTATTTCAAGCGATCACTTGAGAAGCAATCCCATACTTCAAGGCTTTCTGCTGAAAGCAAGTAGAGGGACAGACTTAGCACAGATGCATCTGGACAGATAAGATAATTTTGCTTGCATCAGATGGCTTAAAGTATAGTATTGTCACCTTAGTATCAAAAAGTCTTAAAATGAATTCTAAAAGTGGCAGCTGGGATGTAGTCCACACTAGTTAGATGCTAGTTAGCAGTTTGAAATTATTCTACTGCCTGATATGCTTGCATATAAAATTAAGAGCATATGAAAGAAAACAGTTTATCAGCAAGGCAGCAACTGTAGCTGATCTTAACTGTGTTCTTCATAAGGAAGTGGTCAGCTTCTTCACCAAAATTTCAGAGAAGAGTTCCCTGTTCTGTTTAAAAGAGGAGCTACTCTGAACTCATGTTATAGGTTTGGCTATTTCTTCTGAAAAGTGTCCCCTGGTGTGGTAATATCAAGTGTCTGTGTTGATTATGCTTATTAGCATTTTATCATGCTTAGCAGCCTTCAGACAGAACATCAACCAGTGTTTTCTGAGCTTAATCCCACTCCTCTTATGGCGTGGTGGTCTAATCATCTGAAACTGCCAAGTGATCAGTATCCCAACATCTCTCTCTGTCACTTTGTATTTAGGATGCACAGAAGACTCAAATCATCACTCAGATAATCTATTCTCTTTCAGAGTTAACCCATGGGAGGTGGGAAAGCTGGAACTAAACACTGATAGAAAGCACTGCTTTTGCTGTCAGGTTGTCACACGGCCTGAGTCTTCTGGTTTGGAGTTAATTTCCCATGGCCACCCAGTAGAACTGAATGTACTGCATTAATTTGACTTGTACTGACCCTGACTGTGCTGCAGTTACCCAGTTCACCTAAAATTCTTACTTGGGTCACACTGATGACATGACAATGACACCGATGAAACACATTTCAGTGGATAGTGGTGCTATGTGTATAGTTTGGGCTTCATCCCTTTTGATGACATTTGTTGAGAGGAGAGCTCTGTCACTAACCAATTGAAATGTAATACTACTTTAGGGTCTTGGTTTCTAACACTGACCACACATTGTGAGCCTTTTTTTGGTATGAAATCACTGTGGTTTCTGATTTCCTGTTTGACAAGATGGAGGTCAAGCAGCGATGCAACCTTGTGCCTTTGTAAGAAGATGTGCACAACATCTAGATCTCTTCTTTACCATGCTATAGGAAGTGTCAGTTGAATCACATGACCAATAAGAGTTCTTGGTCTTCTCATATCAGTGGTATACAAGGGATGGGTTTTCTTGGATGTATTAACAATTAAGGAAAAAAGTGTTTCAGCATCCAGACATTTGTAGTCATTTCATCAGAGGTTATGTAAACCACACCTTTCTTTTGGGAAATGAAAAGGCAATGTGTGACATCCTTCAAGATGTAGATAAGTCTAGTGAAGTGCCTATAGAGAACCAAGAGTGCTAGAAAACAGTCATGGTGGAAATCTTGAGCAAGTTTTACAAGAACTATATTTCAAGCTGAAATAAGATTGACAGATTGACGTTATCCATGACTAGAGGTCCACTGTAAATATGCGAGTCTTTACAGAAGCTCCTAATTGAATGTAGGGGTACTTAAAAAAAAAAAAAAGAGAATCTCAAGTACATTCCTTGATAATTGAAATGAAATGAATTGTAAATAGGGTTGCCTTGAGTCTTGGGATTCATTGCAGGGCACTGCTAAGTCATTGTCTGAAAATAATGGGCAGTAATTGAATAAAAACATGAGCTTATGGTCTGTGCTTTTAAAATTTTTGTAGCATGTCAAATAAGATGAATTTCCAAGGCTTACTTTCCTCAGTCTCTTAGCTAACTAGAAGGATCGTCTCCATGTCACTGCAAAACTCCTTGTGCCAGTCCATTTCCTGTTACATTTCATCAAGCCATTTATCTAACATAATGAACAATCATTGCAGTTTTCCCACTGAGCTCAATTACAGCAGTATTTTAAACCTGTGGTTTGAACAGATAAAGAAAATTCAGAACAGCAATAATTATGAGGAATAAATCATTGAAGTCACAAAGGTTTCCCTCCTGGTGATAATGCCGTAAATTGAAAGTGTTGCTGTGCATTTCCAGCTAGGTTCACACATTTACAGTTCATGTTCTGATGGTTACCTTATACCTAGATATGTTACTAAACTACATTTACAGCACTTCAAACATCCTGTTCGGGTTGTACTTTGCCTCCTTTGACCTCTCTAGACTGGAATAGCTGCATATGGTAGAGAAAACTCTGTCTTTGATATGAAGGCAGTCATTAGCTGTGGGTAATGGGCAAAGACCTTTTATTCAAACAACCTTCTGTAAGACCATGACATAAGTGCTGTGATCAACAGACTGATGTTCCAATGCAGTGAGTGGTCCAGGAGGATGCCCTGGGTGCCTGACCCAGATTTATGTTTTTGTTTTTTTTTTTTAAATAAGAGATCTCCATGACACCTCCTTTATGATCCTGGGGATCTCCCTGTGAGGAAGCCTTTAGGAAAGGGAAGGCAAGTGCAAGACATTTGCTGAAAATGCTTTGTGCAGGTCTGGAGTAAAGCACACCTTACCTTCTCAGGTACTGTCCTGACATAGCTGTGCTCGAGCCCTCTCAGAAGCCATGGTGGTCTACCACACTTCCCATCCCATCCTTTTGGCTGGAGGGTGCTGAGCTCTTCTTGATGTCTCACCTGAGAGGCACCATGACAGGTCTGGCAGTTCTTGGTGGCCATAAACTGTCTGGCCTTGCTCTGTGCTGTCCCCTTTATCTCCAGATGCAGGTCTCCCTGCATCACCCCATCCTTCAGCCGACTCCCCTTAGCCACATCCCTCTTTCCTCCTCCATCACAAAGACAAATTCTCAAAACAGTAAGGAACATGAGAGGGCATGGAAAATGACAATGGAAGGAAAAACATTAATCATTGTGCCAATCACTGAATAGCATACATAGTGTTTCCCAGGCTATTTTAGTATTATCTGGATGCATATGTTAATGCAGCTTATATATGGGTATTTCTGGTAAGATGTGCTAAAGACTTTAATATCTTTCTGTCAATTTTCTTAGTGATTGGTTTAAAGTGGGAAAGAAATATCAGTGTTGTGAAATTCAGCCTACATACATTGGTGTACACTGATGTGCAAAATGTGAAGGTTTGAGGTTGAGATATGTTGATAATTTGGGTAGCTATCAAAGCGTGAAGCAGAAATAATGGGAGCAGCAATACAGCAAAAAAAACCCAACATGAAATAATCAGCTGATTTTATTGAAAGCTTCTCAACTCAGCCTTCATGCAGCAGAGCTTCCCAAACTGTCTAAAGTTGTATCCTGACTGACTAGCAAAAATATTCTATATGCATTTGTTTAGATAGAGCTTAGTATCAATAAAATGTAAGAGCTGGTTCCCTCTGACTGACTTGCCTCTGGATGGGAGGCAGCAGTGGCGCTATGAGCCAAGTGATGGTAGAGCACAGGGTGCTCTAGGCTGCATACTCCTTGGCCTCCTGGAAGAAATTAGGAGACAGTTAATAAAATAAGGATGTGTGATGTGTGATATGTACCAAACAGTTCTGAGCTTGGGCCTGATCGAGGCTGGAAAGTTTTGTCAGTACAATCAACGTTCTGCTGAGGAAATGTTACCGTTCTTCCCAAAGAAGAATGCAGATGGTGAGGTGATAACTGTATCAAGTTAAGTGAAGACTTATGGTAAAAGGCACTTAGTTGTCCAGCTTTTCCATTCCTATAGTGATGCTTATAAACTGATTTATAAACAGCCAAGAGGTTGCTGGTTTGCAATTTAAGAGCCTGGTGTGTGCTTATTATAAAAACAACTTGTGCCATCCAACAATCAATGTATGTACTTCTTAAGGGCTCCATGAATCACAAGTGCAAATTATGGTGTTAGAACCCACAAGTATGAGACTGAATAAAGCTGTACTTGAACTCCTGACATAATAGATATGTCAAAAGGAAAAAGACTGCTGTCTTGCACAAAGATGCTAGGAAAAAATATATAATGCAAAAAGGCTAGCTTTGTAATGACAACATCTTATCATAAAAACTGTTAACTTTCTATAGATTAAATTATATTTTCAAAAGCTAATTAACTTCTGCTTTTTAACAGTAAAGGACCAAGAGGACAGATACTTGCTTTGTGATTATGACTATGGGGTATGATTCAGCATCACATTGTAACCTTGAGCATAGTTGTAGTTTTACTTGCTTCTATAATCTCCCTGCCTCTCGCCTGCACTATCTCTAAGTGGCTTTGCTTCACTTCGTTTAGAGAAACCACGATCAGCATATTAATCGCTGTAATAAAGTTACTGTTTGGGTATGAACAGGACTGGAAGAGCAGATTCTTGCATTTTGGGAGTTCATCGCTGTAAGTTTCTCCTTCTAGTTGCTTTCCCTGGCACTGACAACCAACTAGTCATGTCCTTTTTCTGTGTTTTTCATTCACATGTTTCTCCTACAATTAACCTCTTCCCCAGTTTGCCCCAGCTAAGGGTTAAATTATTGCTCATGCTGTAGCAGGGAGTTGACAAACAAGTAGCAGAGCTTGAACTAAACTGCTTTAGTTCCTTATTAACTTTATGGACTTGTTAACAACTTAAAAATGTGGTTATATCTATGCACAGTGTATCTTAGTAAGAAAGCATCTCATTTTTCTGTGAATCTATGAACCAATTGTATTTACAGGTCCAGTAGTGTGAACTCCAGTATTCTGGAAACTGTTATAGTCCCAAAGTCATCAAATGGAGAAAAATATATATTAAGCCTTTTTTTCACCCACTTCAGAGTATGTAGCTTTCCTTGATACTCTATGGACTGGAAAGCTTCCCCTTACCTCACTCATCTGCAGAAAAGTGGCTGAAACAGAGACCATCCTTAAAGCTTCAGAAGGACAGGACATATACCTATTCTCAAGGATTCAGTTAGGTTACTTTTCTCCCTGATGCTGTAGGGCATCCAGATGTTTTGTTGCTTGAGTTGCTATTACTTAGAATGAATATCTTGATACAACAGCCTTTAATCCATGGTGGTATAGCAACAGCTGTTCCCACAATATACTGGCAAAACAGGTGTGAGGGGGGAAAATTAATGTAGTAAGTGTATGATTCTGGTACATATGACTCATTTTACTCTGTCAGTTTGTTCCAGATGAATCAAATAGGAGACTCAAAGGCTGATTACAATGACACCACTATAATCATAGCAGGGCCAGGCTCGTGGTGGCCTCAGCAGAATTCTGCCTGAGTGAATTCAGAGTTTGTTTTGGATTATCAAAACTCTACAACTTTCAATGGCTGACTGTATTACAGTTTTATTAAATGTAAAAGGCAGATTTGAATATGTGAAATGATTATTTTTTTTTTAATTTTATATCCCTATATCAAGAATTCAGATGTCAAGACAATAAAAGCATTGAATAATTTAAGGAGAAAAATGTTTCCAGAAGCCTATATTAAGTTTGTTCAAGCCAAACATTATTCTCACTACGTATGTCAGTTCCTAAAAAACTGAATGTCAGTGGACTATCAAAGTGCTGTATTGTAGTCACTTTTATTCAGTTTTACTCTTTGCTTATTTTGGACTCTATTTTCTTGATTTAGCACTCTTCTTTTAAGGAAAAAAAAACCAAACAAACTCCACACTCTTGCTTTAGGGCTTTCCATTTGGTTTCCAATTATTTTCCATTCAGTTTTGGTGTTTGAATTATAGACATCAGGGTAATATGCCATTGTTTTACAAATACCTCTATGGAGAACTGAAGGTACTCAAAGGACTTCTGTTGTTTGCAATTAATGTAAAAGATTTTTCAATGTCTATTTGTATTTTCTATTGGTGTTTTCCTTTAAATCTCTTAACATTAAGAGATGAGACTTTAACAAATAACAGTTTCCTCTAAAATTAACGCTTGCCTCATCAGAACATCTGTTTATTAATGACCATGAAGAGAATGGAGTCTCAGATGAGTGCATGCCAATTACCTTGAGGAAAAAAAACACAGGACCTAGGATATGTATAAAAGCTTTGCCAATATTTAGCACATGTTCAATCTGTCTCTAGCTTTGCAAGTTGTGTTTTTTTTTCCTCCTTCCTTTGAGAAGTGGTATCATTGGTTCACTCACTCATGTGTATTAGGAGCACAAGCTCCTTTGGGTGTTCCTGCACTGCAGCTCCTCCTGACCCACCTTTCTTTACAAGCCTTGTTGGCCTTTCTTCTACCTGCTCACTGTGAAACCACTGCAGTGGCTTTCTGTGATGTGGTTTTTTTTGCCCAGGCTCTAATCAGATTCTGCCTAACAAACAGAAGCAGCTAAGCCCAAGAGAAGAAAGGAATTACGGCAGTAATAACTTTACAAACCTTCTCTTGCTTTTAGCTCTTTTGTGCAAGTTGTGAGAGTAGAAAGAATGTGTTATGGTGTTTCCCATGAGTGAAGAAGGTTTAGCTGAAGGTCTTTTTGCTCTAAGCCCCTGTGTTTCAAAGCCATGCCTCAGTACCTAGCGTTGTGGTTTGGAGGAGCAGAGGACAACATCCAGACTGACATACATTAAGTCAGCATGAGCTGTGTCATGTTGACATGACACCATCCACACTATAGATTTAGTGGACTCTTAACTAAGAGTGGTAATTTTTTTAATTGAGGTGCAATTACATTCTGGGAGCATGTTCTGGTGTAGGTACAGGCAAAGGTGAACACATCTAGAGTGCATCAGGGCCTGCCAACAAAGAATATAGGCACACCAGCTTGTGATAATTGGCTTAAAGTCTTTCCTTAATGAAAGCTTAAACTTTTAGTTTTATATCTTAAGATTACTGAGACTTAATCTCTTAAACACTTCTTTATTTTCTACCAAAATTGAAGTTTTGCAACAAATCTGCTTCAAATAGAGTTTTGAAACCTCTTTAATTCATTTAGCTTTTTAATGTCTCTTTATATAAGAGAATGCAAATCAGCAGTTAGAGTACGGGCTTGGAAATTAATAGGTACTTCAACAAAGACATAGGATTAAAACACTTACATGTTAAAGACATGTTTAACTAGAACAAAATTGAGAGCTCTTCTCTGATGTTAGCTTCTTGGTCTTGCGTTTTTAGTCCTGGCTAAAATTGACAAGGAAAACACCAGGACACTGAGTATATTTTCATTTGCCTCCAAACTCAGCAGGCTGCCAGTTTAAAACAGAGGTGGCTGTGTGCTAGAAAGGGAAATTTGGTTTTATGTCACATCTGAAATAAGCACTTTTTTTTTTTTCCTTCTCTTGCTCTATGTGTCATTTGGGGCTGGAGCAGGAATGCAGGAGGTTTGTGTTCGGTGGCAAACAATGATAGGACAAGGGGTAATGAGATCAAGCTGCAACACAAGAGGTTCCACTTAAATTTGAGAAAAAACTTCTCAGTGAGGGTGACAGACACTGAAACAGGCTGCCCAGGGGGGTTGTGGAGTCTCCTTCTCTGGAGACATTCAAAACCCGCCTGGACATGTTCCTGTGCGACCTCACCTAGGCGTTCCTGCTCCAGCAGGGGGATTGGACTAGATGATCTTTTGAGGTCCCTTCCAATCCCAAACATACTGTGATACTGTGTCCATAATCCCTCTCTATACAGGGAAAAGTGGCAAGGTACTAGAATTACACAAGCCATACATAATCATCCTGCCACAGACTATAGTGTTGGGTCATTTTTAATGCGCTGTAGAAATCTCATGTGACTTGCTCAAGGTCACCCTGCAAGCCAAAAGTTATCAGGAATAAAAGCAGTGAATCCTGCTGCTCTGTAACTAGAAGGCCAAATCGCATCCCCCGGAGTATGGAGATGAGGGAAGACCTCACTATGACCACAGTGTGTGTGGCACAGACCCGATTTCCCTTCCCCACCTCCCTCGGAAGTTCCAGGGTGGTCACTGTGATTATCCACGATAACATTTTCTCACTCTCGGCTGCTAATTGTTCCACTGTGATTCAACAAGTATATTGATATCAACAACTACTGATACCAGGTAGCAGAATAGCTCTCTTCCCTGGTCTGTCACACTCTGTTAAATAAATTAGAAAATAAACAAATACTGCTAGTACAAACATTCTGAAAATAAACTGGGTTTGGCACAGGAATTACTGGTGAATGAAGTTCCTATTTTCTTTTTTTTTTTTTTTTTTTTGAGGGGAGTGAACACTGAAGTCTATTTTCATTTTAATGGAAACATTTTTGTCAGTCTGCCAATTCAAAATAAGGCTAGCAAAACAAGCCTAAAAATAGTGAAGGTGTAGTACAGCTAAGAAATTGTGAAAGCACTGAGTGAGCAAAAGCTAAATACCATATTATGGCCTGAACTGAGCACTTTATAAATGTCTAAAAATAAACAGACGAAAAATACAACTCAAAAGCTCAGTGGTCTGTTAGACACAGTTAGATAACTAGCTGACTCTATTTCAGGTAAATCCAGATTTAAATTATTAGCCTTGTCCAGAAGTGGCTTTAATTTCTAAAATATTTTTTTCTGGTTTTTAAGTGTTAAAAACCTAATCTGTCTGGAGATTGAAATGGTTAAGTTCTATCAGTAAGATAAACTTGTAAATATCCAGCTGAACTTCTACCTTGAGGCCTCAAAATTGAGATACATTTTAAAATCATTCAGAAGGTGATTTTACTTCAGATGAGAAAATTAACTAAATCTGAGCTACTGAAGGGTTGTGGCACTGAATGCTTAAGATATTTCTTTAGTGCTCATAGTAATACAGTTAAAGATACACTTTGGGACACTTTCATGACTTATGGCTGCTCGCTTCCTTCTATTAATATACACAGTACATGAAGTTTAGCTTTCAGGGTTTTAATAAAGAAAACTGTATTTATTCTCTAGTGCTGAAAATAATCTTGTTTCTCTAGCTTTTAAGTTGACCATTTTTTCAAATAACCCAGGAAGATGTAACTTATAGGATTGGTATGGCTCATCCATGTGAAGTCTAGATCAAGGATGTTTTCTAACACTGCTTGTTGATTCAGGTTTTTCATTTGGCAGTGGAAAACCTTACCATACAAGGTTTCTCAAGGTTAAAGCTAACAAAATTGCACATACATCTATTTTAGTTTAGAAAGAAGTATTTAAGCCACATTATTTTGTGGGAATGTTTCTGTAGTTTAGGAAGGTGGACTCCATAAGGAAAATAATGAAGTCTGCAAATCAAAAAATCTGAAATCTATTACTGTAGATTTTCAAAGGTCTTTCTCCTTCCTCAGCCTGAGGAAGTCAAGTCTCACAGTATCCTTTGTGGTTAGTATAGTAAATACTGTTCATTTTGTAGATGAGAATACTTGTCTGAGGTTGTATGGCAAGTTACCAAAAAAAAAAAAACAAACAAGAAAAGGCTGACATGGACAACTGAAACTGAACTTTTAACCTTTCTGAATGAGTAATCTCTATGAATTGCAGCACATAAATTGAGATAAGGCATTAGTTGCCTAACCTCTTCAGCTAAGTTTCTATATATGTCATCTTCACCTTCCTTATTGCTTCTGTAGGCTGTGGGAAATAAAGACTTCCTATCTATTGCTGCTATATTTCTAGTCACTCTTGTTTTCTCACATAATTTCAAATAAACTCAATTAGCAGGGGGTAGGCCAAGATGAGAATGAGTAAGTTTGAGTGCTGAAATTCTCAGAAACTAAAGGAGTCTGTGTTTGGGAAGTCTTCCAAAAACTTTGGGAGATGGCTGAAGCTGTGAATGCATGGCTGTAATAACTGTATTAAAAGATCAGCTCAAATTGCAGTGTTTGACTTTCTGCACACTCAAAGCAGTCTTTCATTAATTCTTCAGAAAATTCTCTTTCCTCAAGTATGAACACTTTTCTTTTTTTCCTTGTGGAAATATTAAAATCAGATTTAAGACAAGGTTCAGACTCGAAGCCAAGTATGTCTCCAGATTGCAGATACTTAGTAAACTCATAGTATTTTAACCAGAACTTGAAGCAATTTTTTTTTTTTCTTGTCTTAAGCCTGCAGTCACGTTGATGAAGGCAAGCTAAAAACCTCACAGCTTTCATTGCATAACGTCTGAAAGTTGAAAGGGATCCAGTTCTGGGAATTTGTGTAATCCTGACATAAGCCTAAAACTTTGTTTTTGAAGGATGCCTCCAAAGGGAAAGGAACTTGGCTGTGAGAGCATTGAGTTTCCAAGCGGGTGAAAAGTAATATCAGAAGTTACTAACGCTGTTTCTCAGGCAGACGGCATCAATGTTAGCTGTCTTCAAAAGTTTGCATCTGCTAGTGCTGAAAAGCTGTACTTCATCTCTCACTTGTCTCAGGCCACCATTTCAAGTATTAAATAACAATAGTGCTCAGCAGAAATAGCTTTAAAAGCTTTTTTTGAATGAGACAGGTTCTAATCTGAAATCTAAGTTTTATATGGTTGTATATACATAGAGAAACTAAGACCCCAGTAATTTACTCAGTGAGGTCTCTGATTAAATCCTTGTTATTTGCATTGTGGATCAACACAAAACAGTTCAGACTTTTTTTTTTTAAGTTGAAAATGACTGTTTACTTTTATTTCTGTACTATTTGGGCTATTTGATAGAATCATGTGAAGAAGAAACAATTTATTCCAGAAGAAAAGCAACCAGCCAAACTAATGAGTTTCCTTTTCCAGCTCAGGCTCTAGCAGCTCTGCACCTTATGTCCTGCCTCTTCTCAGTAATTTTCATCAATAATCCACCACTTCCCTGGGGAGATTATTTCAATGGCTGATTATTCTCACTGTGAAAAATTTTCCTCTTTTGTCCAACTGGAATTAACCCAGCAGTAACCTGTAGCCATTACCCATCATCTTTTCCAATGTGACTCCTTGTAAGAAGGGAGTCTCTGTCCTCTTTGTAGCCACCCTTTAAATACTGGAACATGGTGATGTTGTCTCCCCTAAGTCTTCTTTTCTCAAGGCTGAACAAAACCAGTTGTCTCAGCCTTTCCTCATGTGGCAACTTCCCAGTCCTTAGATCATCTTTGTGGTCTTTCTCTGGGTCCACTCCAGTCTGTCCATGTCTTTCTTGTATAGGGGGGACTAAGACACTTTTAAGATTTGGCTGGACAGGTTGCTGGGCTATCTTGTCTAGACCGTGCTTTTGCCAAGAAAGGTTGGACCAGATGATCCTTGAGGTCCCTTCCAACCTGGTATTCTATGATGCTTTAGGACTGAAATCTGAATTTGGGATGCAAAAACTGGGGATCCTTGGTCTGTGGTGTGACTGGATTAGATGACCTGTCTCAGTATGGTTATGGTGGCCCTTCTTCATGAGAGGTTGCTTGGGAACATCCTCCATTCTGGTTGAATTGCTCTTTCCCTGTCGTACATGGGACATACCCATTCACTACATATTCAGCCAGATAAAAGAAAGGCCTTGGAGGTCCATAAGATGCTATCTAGGAGTGGGCTGCGGCCACCAGAGCACTTGCCCATCAACATGAAGAGCTACTGCTGTGGTGTCTGAGGAGCAACTTGTAAACATGGCAACCATGATGGGGTGGAATGCACCTATGGGGCTTAGACCTAGTGGCTGTGGTCCCTGAATGGAGGCATCTACTACAGATGTGTCTCTTTATTTTAGTTCCTGAGGCAGGAAGGCAGACAAGGTATAAGTCCATCTTCTGCTGCGGAGGAACTTGGTGGTTTAACTGACCAGAAAAACTGCATAGTCCTTATCTGTAGATCTTTAAAAGGATTTTCTAATAATGTTTGTGATAAGTACAGTTGAAAGGGTTTGCATTAGTCTGAGGTTAATAAACTTTTATGAGCATTGGAACAGCTGTACACTGAGGAAAAATCTTCCAGTGAAGAAGACCTTTTATTGAAAACACCTATGTCATCTGTTTGCACTTGAGCTGGTTTTGTGGTTTCATGCAGCTGAGTGTGTGAAAAGCATATTTATACAGAAAAAATCACAAAAATAAAAACTGGATTGGAAATGTAACTTTATCATTGAGTAGCAGATACAGTCAGAGTTTCCCCTGAGATTTTGAAATTACTTTGTTTCTTGCCACAGATGAGAATCAGCACTGTTGAAGTAGCATAGAAGAGGAACAGACATGTGAAATAGAAACAACCTGCAGTAGCAAATTCAGGACTTTCAGGTTTTTTAGATAGCTAAAAATATATCAGCCTTTGGGATAAAACTCAGTTAAACCAAAACCCTGACTATTCTGGGATCAAGCAGCCTCCTAATATGTGTATGCTAAATTACATTACATAAATATCTTGTATATTGTAAATATCTAGGTGATATAGTAAATATCTTCTGGAAAGTATTTCTGGAAGATGTAGCTTCATGGATGTTCTGGACATTTAGATTCAGTAAGATAATTATTAATAAAATATTAATTTCATAATTTTGCTCAGTGTTGAATCTATTGCTAATGTTTGTGTGCTTTTAATTATTTTAGGAAATCTATCAGTGGTGTGGCTCATCATGCAATAAGTATGAGCGGCTGAAGGCTACTCAAGTTGCTGTTGGCATTCGGGACAATGAACGAAATGGAAGATCTAAATTAATTACTGTGGAAGAAGGCAGTGAACCAGACCAGCTCATAGAGGTATTGTAATATGTGTAGCAGTTACTGACATAGCTGTGAATAAAATGTTTTTACATCTCAAGAATAAAATAGCATTGGGCTCAAATCTTATGTTCTTGAAGAACTCCAGGAATCAGAATTAGGTAGGCCAGTTTATACTTATTTTCCCTCCTTATCCAAACAGTGTTAAGTTTATTGGGCAGTAGAGTCTGAGATAATTAATCATCTGAGAATACTTCTTTAAGAATTGAATGTTTGATTTTTTAAATTACCCATAGGGTGACTGAATTAATGGTACACCTCATACGTGCACCACACTATCTGCTCTGTGTAAGGAAAGAGTAGGATTGAGGTGGGATAGCACCAAACTACAGGAATAACATTAGATCACTGTGTCTGGGTTGTCAACAAATGTAGCAAATTGCATGGAGGTCCAGGGGGACCAGCATGCTTCTTTGCATAACTGCTTCTATTGCAAACTCTTATGGAACTAGACTCTAATAACCCTACTAACCCCCTTCCTCAGATGTTCAGAATGTTCAACTGTTTACTTTAAAAGCAGAATTTAGATTTTATAACTGCATTGATAAAAGCAGATTGAAAAAATATCCCCAGTTTATGGCATTTTCGGATCTTGAAAAAGTTAACGAGCACTGATATGTAGTTGCAGGCCACACACTAATAAAAGCATTGTCACTTGGCATTTGTGTGCTAAATTAAGCTTTTCCATTCATTCTCTAAAAAGAAGGAAGAAGGAAGCAGGGTCATAAGGCAGTCCTTCAATCAAATGGAAAATGTACTGTTATAATATTATCTTGTATTTAGAGTAACTTCAGGAAGTAATGCTCATGGTGCATGCAGGTATGCCATTATTTTTGATGGTGCTTACATTCAATTTTGTCACATGGACATGAGCCAACAACGTGCACTTGCAGCTCAGAAAGCAAATCATATCTTGGGCTGCATCAAAAGGAGCATGGCCAGCAGGTTGAGGAGGGTGATTCTGCCTCTCTGCTCTGCTCTGGTGAGACCCCACCTGGAGTCCAGTGTCCAGCTCTGGAGCCCTCAGTACAGGAAAGATATGGACCTGTTGGAGAGGGGCCAGAGAAGGCCACCAAGATGATGAGAGGTCTGGAACACTTCTCCTATGGGGAAAGGCTGAGACAACTGAGGTTGTTCAGCCTGGAGAAGAGAAGGCTCCAGGGAGACTTAAAAGTACTTAAAAGGAGCCTGCAAGAAAGACGGGGACAGACTTTAGAATGACCTGTTATGACAGGACAAGGGGTAATGGTTTTAAACTAAAAGGGGGGAACTTTAGGCTAGACATGAACATGAGAAAGAATTTTTTGATGATGAGGGTGGTAAAATACTGGCACAGGTTGCCCAGAGAGGTGGTGGATGCCCCAGGCCTGGAAATATTCAAGGCCAGGCTGGATGGGGCTCTGAGCAACCTGATCTGGTTGAAGATGTCCCTGCTTATTGCAGGGGGGGGTTGGACTGGTGACCTTTGAAGGTCCCTTTCAACCCAAACTATTCTATGATTCTATTCTATAACTAGTTATTGTCTAAGCAGCAAAACATACTGGGTGCTGAGCCGTCAGCCTTTGGCCATGCCAGCTGTGGTGACCCCTTTGGATGATCTGTCCATCTGTTTGCAAAAACATTTTGCCTGTGATGTGAGCACAGATGTGGCTGTGCTCGGAAATAGGGAGATGACACTCAGTGTACTGGAGATTTTTGAAGGTAAACAAAAAACGCAATCCTCTATCTGGCTTTTTACTTCCTTTTACAGACTTCTGATGCCAGCTCTGTGTGGCGCATATTTTACAACTATAACTGCTATGAAAAGAGCATTGGTTGACAATTAGAGCCCAACCTCTCGCTCCTTATTAGAATCACAGTGCTGGGTTGCTGCCCACTGCGGGTCACAGATGGGTGCCACTGTGGGAACCCACTGGCATGGTTCCCTGGCAGTAGCCACCTTCTGCCAAGCCCAAACTGGGTCTGCTGCTCGTGGCTCTGCACAGGGCTGCCAATGGGATGGGCTCACGTGTGGGTTGGGAGCGCTGATCAGGACAGCTGCACTTTGCACCTCTTATCTGACTGTGGTGCAGAGGAGGAGTCAGATTTCGGTGCTGCTGCAGTGAGGACGCGTGCCTGCCACAGGGATGGCTATCAGAAGGCCAGCTGCCTCCTCCTCCTGATGGGCTGTGAGTCACAGGATGTGCTGGGTTCACCCGGCATCTGTTTGCCAGACTTTTTCAGCTGGGTGCAACTGTTTCGTAGTAACCTTGACACAATTGCAAGCAGGAAAAAACGCCAAGGCTGCATTTTGATCCTGTAGTGCATTGTTGTTTTATCAGGGAATAAATCTTTTCTTCACTTGCTCAGCAGTGTATGGAAAAGTTTCTGCTTTTCCTTTTGCATTGTGAATGTAGAGTGAAGAAAAATGGGTAGGTCAATGCATGTAGGTTCATGGCTTTTAATCACTGCCGCTGTCACGAGCCTGATTTTAGTGAGTTTGTCTGCAGCCAGCGTTTGCCTTCTAGCCTGCATTGTGCTGGGTAGCTTTGCTTCTGGAAGTGCTGCTCACATAACCAGGTCTGCAGCTCAGCTGTGGCTGTCCCAATCAAAGCTCTGAAATGTGCTGCTGGTAACCTAGCTGGGTAGTTAACTTCACAAACATAAGTACTATTAATCTATGTTTCTAACCAAATTGCATCCAATTCCTGTTGATCTTCATTGTGACTTCTCCTTGTTCTCACAAAATTGTCTCTAACCTGCTGTAGCACTTGCCCAGGCTGACTGCTCTGAAACCACCACTGTGCTTGTTTCTTCACTCAGCATCAGGAAAGATGGATTTTTGCATCTCCAGCTTTCTTAGAAAAAGATTGACTCTTTATTTTCCTAGGGAAAAGAATTATGTACTTTTAATATTAATTTTGTCATCTGCTATGTGACTTACCTCAGAATGAGATTGCCTAAAATTATCTCCTCTGCTAAATGCCAGGAATGATTTCCCCCTCCCATCGGCTAGAAATCTGCTCCCATCTCAGTGGCTAAACTTGCTTGGGCACAGCTGCTAGAAAAGCGTTCACCAGGTGGGGGCTGACACACCCACCACCAGTAGCAATGTAAAGAGCTCATAGTGACCTATACCTACTCCATAAGCACAGAGTTGTGTCTCTCAATCAGTAAAGCAAGACTGGTCTGCCTACCCTCCACCATGGAGGCGAGACACACAGGTTGATTAGACAAACCCTGACAGACTTCTGCTTTCCTGCTATGGCATTAGCAGAGGCAGCAATGGCTGAGCCAGGTTGGTGTTGCCTGGCCTGCCCACTTTCCTGTTGGGATTGGGGAGCCCTGGGTGAGGTGAACTAGCCTGACAAGGGCCATTGACTGCTTTCAGCTACCAGGACCTGGGAACAGGTTGGCACTTCTTCGACAATTTGGACGTGGGAGAGAGCTGTCTGGAGCACGCTGTAGGGCTGGCTGGGCGAACAGCTTCCTTCCCCTGGGAGAGTGGCTAGAAGCTGGATATATGAGCAGTTTTGACAGCAGCAAACACAAAAATTCAGTTGAGTCACCCAAGAGAAAGTTGCAAAGCACCCAATCCTCCATCGGTAGTGCACCAACACCTTGATATGGTATCATACTTCTGGGGAGAAGTAGGAGAGGAAGAGAAAGTGTTAGTATATTTGTTTTACTATGTTTGTGTAATTTGAAATATTAGATACCTTAAAAGACTTTTAGATTGACAGCACTATTCTGACTACATAGACTCATCTCGCCATGATAGATTTTAAATATCACAGGCAGCTGTGACCGTCTGTCTGCAGGTTATAAGCGCCAATGAAAAAGTAAGATAAACTGAGTTTTAACTAAGTATTGAGCCTGCGTCTGTGCCTTCTACTTAATCATGAAGTAATCAGCTAGCACTTTGCAGGATGGTTCTTGTTTTCTATGCAGTCAAAACTGCCTGATTCTTAGGACTGTTTTATTGTTTTCCCACAAATGAATTCCTTAAAACTGCAGCTCTTGGTAGCCTGTGATTGCTGCAGCTTTTACTGCTGAGGCTTTTGGCTTTTGTTTCATTTTTGTAAAGTTTTTTTGATGCCATGGCTGAAACAATGAAACCTGAGAAATGTGACTGCTGATGTCTAAAACCACAAGAAAATGAAGGTCATCTTTGAAATCGTTCTTCTGACTTTAAGCAAGAAATGCTGTGACTTTTGTTTACTCAGCATTTCCAGTTGTGTGCCTGGTTATTTTCAAGTTCTAGTGGCCTTACAACAGGTGAGTGCAAACTCAGTTGTCATAAAATACTTGTGTAAATATTCAGCTAGTTTAAATATTGAGCAACAGAGGGAACCTCTTCCTCCTTTCTGATAACGCAGGCTTTCTCTTCCTCCTTTCTTCTTTCAAGCTCGTAAGAAATGCTGCATTCTGAGAACTCCTGAACACCATTGTGTTCAGTGATGATTGTTTTTGCCTGTGGTGTGAATAAATACTTCACTCAGAGGTATGGGAATGATTTGATCATGTTACAGCCAGTCACACCTTTCTACCGCTGTAACTGGAAGGAACTGGTAGCACTACACTGTTCTAACTCGGTCATGTGGATAACATCTCAAGAGCACAAAAAATAAGAGCCCACAAGTTACAGAGGCTGTAGAGACCCAAATAATGCAAATGTTGCTGCAATGTCAAGCTCTGGTAAACCTTAAATTAGCTGGATAGATGTCTGGGCATACAGACAGAAAAACAGGACCACCCTCTCCTTCCATGTTAAATTCAAGACCCTAAAAATTATTTGCTACAAAACAAGGAGAATGTCTAAGGACGACACAAATCACAGTGAGGTAACTGGGGAAAACTAAGGCTTGCTGTGGCTTGTGACTAGCACAAATGGGTTTGACAGTGCAAGGGCATGCTTCTTGGAAGGAGCTTGGTGGGTTCCTGCCGTGTCCGGTCCTGTCACATGAATGATTGCATAAGGCTTGAAGAGCAGCGTGTTGCCCCTGTTTTGGTACCTACTTCTTTCCCAGCAAGAGCAGGATCTACCATCACAGCTCTGCAAAAGCAAAAACTGCTACTGCTGTTCTCATGGTATAACTATTTCTTTTTGTGCCCTTGCTTTTGGTTGTATTATGGGGTGAAGTTATGCTAAGGAGAGGTTGGTTTGTTTTGTACACAGAGGAGTGGAGGAACAGTAGGAGTGAGGCATGTACAGGAGGAGGAAGAGGGCTAACTTCTTTTGTGGAATACAAATTCCAGGCATTTGTTAGGGATTAAGCAATTGTTTAATCATGTAGCCTGTACACTGTTTTACCCAAATGCCATGATTTCATAAGCAATGACTTGCATATAACCATTATCGTCCAGTGTGGCCTATTCACTAGCAAGAAACTGCCCAATATGAAAGTACCTTAATGCAGAAATATTAGGGCAAATTGTGTATGTCTTTGGGAATATGGAAGCATAAGTACTATAATGAAATAAATACTAGAAATTAATTTCAGTCTCAATGCAGAGGCATTACTGAAAGGTCACATATGAAGAAAAATGAAGCCCTGGACAGAGGGGTGAGGACAATGGGAATTGTGCCAGTCCCCAGTGCAAAGACTCAGTCACGCAGTCAGACTCACACACAAAAGTTAACTACATATTCATGAGAATGTAAAGACTTAAGAAAGCAAATGAGCAGAAAATAACAAAACTACCAGCTTTAGTTACTAGCTGTAGTTGCACTTGCTACTCAGATGAACAGATAACTTTCTCAGGCTGAAACTTTGAAACTATGGGTCAAATGTACCCCTGAGGAAGACGAATACACTTCTTTACTGGAACAGTTTTGGATACATGCAGACATCAGCAAAAACACAGTTTGGATTTTCACATTTTGAGTAATGAGTAAGAGTTTGTAGGGTATAAACTCAGAATAGTCCAGGGGGGAGAATACTACACATGCTTGTGCTCCTTTCACAGCAACATCTGTCCAGTCTGAGGAGTGGAAGTTTACAATCATTATACTGTTTAATTAAAATTTATGATGGGCTATGAATGTGGATACAAAGTACAAACCCCTTGCTCTGCAGGGAGCCAGTTTCAAGCTGTCAAAACCAGGCATCCTGTTTTCTTTCTAATTACTGAGTGTATCTCCTTCATTAAGGACAGTCCTTTTTCTTGATGCAAATTTGCATTTAAAGGACTCAGTTATGCAACCTGATCTCACGCATGGCCTGGACTTCAGCGTAGCTTACCTGCTTTGCACCAGCTGAGTATTTGGCCTAGTGTTATCCTCAGGCCCGAGTAGAAAATCAGCAGGGGTTTTGTCCGAGAACAGCAAAGGCTGGTAAGGAGGATTCATCAGCAACATTGCAAATTGTTCTTAAAGCTTCAGCCTTGGCTGCCTGAGGCCAGGTACTTAAATGACAGGGAACTGAATAGGAGCTGCAGGTGGCAAGTACATCTGAAAGTCAGGCTTTCAATTAAGTCTCTAAATACAGATTTCAGTACCTGCATTAGAAATTTTACTTCAGAAAATGTTCAGATGTATTGTACTGCATGGCAGGAACTAAATAGTTTATGAACAGCTCTAATAATAGATAGTTAAAAACCTAATTTCTGATGCTAGGAAAGATACTTCTATACTAGGTATTTTAGTGAGTTTTTAAAATCATAAGGCATTTCTGGAAGTGCTCACAATTAAATTATAACATGTTTGGTTTGCATTCTTGTGGGTAAGAAACCCACTCATCTTTGTTATATTTTCTTCTTCAGCAGCTGTAGCACTTGCAGGGTTACCACGTTAGTCAATTATCATCTTATAATCACATGTTAGAATATTAATGGAGTTTTTAATGGCATTTTTCCTTTCTGTGCTAGACTATCAAGAAATCTATTGATGAAAGCGCACTATAATTTTCAGTTATTAAATGAGCATAATTAAGAAGACAAGGCCAAATAAAAGAGTTGTTAGCAGTTATCTCCACGTGGAGTTGTTAGCAGTTATTTCCGTGTACTTTCTACCAATGGGAGGATTCCATGGAGAACTGAAAGAGCAGAGTTTCCTTGTTGTCTAAAAAGATGAGAGATATGCTGTTCTTGGAATCCAGCATCTCCCCAAAATAAATATCCCTTGAAAGGAATGTTTCTTTTTTCTCTTTTCCCTTCTCCTTTTTCTCTTTTCCCTTCTCCTTTTTCTCTTTTCCCTTCTCCTTTTTCTCTTTTCCCTTCTCCTTTTTCTCTTTTCCCTTCTCCTTTTTCTCTTTTCCCTTCTCCTTTTTCTCTTTTCCCTTTTCTCCTTTCCCCTCTCCTTTCCCACCCTTTGCCCTCTTCTCTTCTCTTCTCTTCTCTTCTCTTCTCTTCTCTTCTCTTCTCTTCTCTTCTCTTCTCTTCTCTTCTCTTCTCTTCTCTTCTCTCTCTTCTCTTCTCTTCTCTTTCTCTTCTCTTTCTCTTCTCCTCTTCTCTTCTTCTTCTCTTCTCTTCTTCTTCTCTTCTTCTTCTCTTCTTCTTTTCTCTCTCTTCTCTCTTTTCTTTTCTTGCTTTCTTTTTTTTTTTGCCACTGCCTCATCGCAGCCCCTGTGCAGAGCAACTCGCAAGGGATCTCTGCTCAAGTTTGCCTTTGAATTTTCTTCAGTGAAAGTTCTGCAATGCAGGGAGGTCTCAGGGAGGAAAATGTTGTAGTTTTTTTTCAGAGGAGGCTGAAAACAGGTTGCTGTTCTCTGTCGAGTCCATATAACACTGGAGTAAAAGTCCTCGCACATTTTGGCATGGGTGAAGAAACAGCTGTACAGAAGAAACTGTTCCATGTGTTGTGGGATCAGTTCAGTATTTCCAACACCAAGCGTGTAATGCTGAAGAAATATGTAAATATAATTATTGTGTTTTCTGCAAAGCAGGTTATTAGGGGCAGGACTTTTGTTTACATAACTGCCTATGACTTTGATACAACCTGGCTTTGCCTGTAAAAATGAGAGGTAGATAAAATTACATAGGATGAATTTAAATACTGCAGTATCAATGCTGGAACTTCTAATTTTTAAGAGCTCTAAATCATAGCCCCTTTGTTGAACATTTTGCCTCCTTTACACAAAATTTCAACCTAAAACCAGAAATTAGTTAGTGGAGGGCACCTAAACTAGCTGGAGGAAATGATTTGTAAGGAGCTAAACAGGATGTATCCCCTATGCAACCAGGTGAAAGAAACATTCTTGCTCTCTTTTTCTGTACTAATAAAAATTTATTTCAAGATTCATGAAGAGACATTAGAGAAAATTTATCAAAATACTCTCTGATTTGCTTTTTTAAATGTTAAGAGTCCAGATCTGTGCTCTGTCTTGGATGCAAGAGTTTGGGTGTCGCACCAGAGCGGATCCCCCAGCATACCTGATCTATTGGGCTGTATGGGACTGGAAATGCTGAGCTTGTCCATACAGCCAGTGGTGCATGGGGAAAGTATTTCAGTGCCCAGAGCAGCTTTTTCCACCTTCTCATCTCATGGACTAAGTGCTGAAACACCTTGCTGAAGCTCACTCTGCTCGCTCTGATGCTGCTGCATATCACAGCTGCCAGCCTCTCCATCCAGCCACTGGGAACACTTGTTTTCCTGCAGGGTCACTGGCTGCCAATCACCTGCAAAGTGTTTGCCATATTCCTCTTTTTAACCCACGGTGGACATGGTCCAGCCTGCATGGTGGCACTGCAAATGCCCTACTGCAAAAGTAAAGGCACTTAAGGAACGAAAAGCTGGGAGTTTTGTGGATTTTAGCAGATAAATAGTCCTTGTGTCTGGAGCTCCCTGTTGGTATCAGTTGCTGGTTTATTTCCATTATTTTCCAATACTTAAGCATGCACTGTCATGCAGCACATAAGTTTTTTTTGTCCGCCAGGCTTTCAAACTGAGATCTGCAAAGCTGCAAAGACTTCAGTGTGTGCCTGACTTTGTCCCAATGAAGCAGAAGAAACTAGCATCTCAAGCACATGTGCAAGTCTCTATGGGATTCAGGTCTCATTTCTAATACTTCTGCTGGTATCAGAGAATGTAACAAAGGAGTAAGATTAAAAAATGAGGTAGAAGTGATTAGTACAAATACACAAAAGATGCAAGGGTGATTACTTACTGTATTTTTGATATGCTGCAGGTAGGCAGGTCGCTGAACAGCTCGATTCTCAATTTTCAGCAGCCATAATGGTTACAAATATTCTGCTATGTTTGCATAATTACTGCCATTCACCCTCCTGGTTTCTTTAGATCACTGTTCATCTTGGAGGCATCCTGAAAGCCAGACATGTGAAGTGAATATAGGCTGGGGGTTTCCTCAACTAATTTCATGCATACCTGATCTCAGTGTAAATAGGTTGCTTAGATACTGCCAGCTGTGCAGTCCCAGCAGGACAGAAGGTAGCTTGTTTTACCTCGGAGGCAAACTATTGAAAAACATCAAATTTGTACTGTCAGGACTGATCTAGATACCTTTTTTTGTGAACATGTTATCCATGGCCTGTCGCATAGAGCAGAAAATGAATGTTAGAATATAGTTATCATACCAGTAAAGGCTTTATATTCAAGTTATCCCAGACAGATATGCGAAGTTGCAAATATGGTATGCAAAACTGACAAAGCCTAATGCCCTATTTTTAGGAAGTTAAGCACAGAGCTATGAATAAAATTATGATTTGCATTTGAAATTCCTGAGACAATAGAAACTGGCTAAAAATGTAGGCCATAATTTATGTGTCAAAAGTGCCGTGAGCAACTTATGCCTTTTGCTATTTTATAGCAAGCCAAATGCATACAGGTACCTTAATACCAGGAAGTCCTTGCAATAACTTACATGGTAAAACAAACAAACAAAAAGTAACAATGTGCCAGAACCATTTGTTAGCATAAAACATCCTTGTGTCCTTTTCTTAGTACATTATGGCTGTTTCCATCCTATTTTCAGCCTGTGTTCAGGGAGGTGGGAGGTCTTGTGTTCATGGTGAGCATGTAATGACATCTGTTGTTGCTGGAATTGCTAGTGAGAGGCAATTTCAGACAGAAACCCTGCTAGCTACCTGGGAACAGTTTACTGAAAGGAATTTTTTTCCCTGTTGGGAGTGTAATTTTTTGTAAGACTGTGAATGCTTGCTCAGTTTGATGGGAAGAGTTCCAGGTTACAATAGCCAGTGAAATAAGCATATTCAGCTATTCATAATCTGGCCAATGTCAAAAGTCATTTTTGTCTGGACCAGAACACCCTCTGCAGTGGTTGTGCTCTGGCAGGAGAACCAGTAACCCAGAATGATTAGAAAAGAAACTGTAGCTGGTTGCTTTAGCAGCAAAGCCCTAAAGCCACCCTTGCCTGGTGACCCTATGGGCATATGTCTATGTTGGTACCAGGGTCAGCCAGGTGATTACTAGGCTGCATCATGTTCATCCTTTCCCCTCTCTGCTTGATTCTTTCCTTTTACTGGCTACTGGTGTAGATATTTGGGGGATATTTATTTCAGAGAGAGATTCCTTGTAATATATTTCTTTGCTTTGAAGGTTAATAAAAATCTAAGCCTTTATGTACCAATGAGTTCACGCTGAGCCTTTAGTTCAGACCTGCTGTCCTGCACAGAGGATTTATTCCCTGTCACAGACTACACATGTCCCTTGAGCTGGCAGGAGCAGGATATGCTTGCTTATGTCACAGCCTGCAAGAAAGGACGAGCTAGTGATCCTGGTTGTTTTCCAGAAGTATTAAGTAATAAAATGTCAGGGCCACAAGACAGCTTTAAGCTATGTAAATATCTTACTTTTCTTTCTAATGCTCTTAGCATATAAAGAGGGACATTGGAGTGTGTTTTTGAGAACTGACACTTGGGATCACAGCCACAACAAATAGTTCAGTTTCAGACTCAGCAGCCTAACCCAGACTGTGTATAGTAAGAAGAAACACAAACATAGTGCTAGTGTACACAAGTTAAACTGTACAAAACTGGTTTTCTCTCTTAATTAACCTTCACCTGACCTGTTCTTCAAGTATTGTTTTCCTAGTTGGATTTTCAGCCTCACTGAACTCTTTAAACTTCTTGCTCTCATTAAATTAATAACTATTTTATGATGCAGAGCTGGCTTCTCCAGTTATGAAGGCAATGTTTGCTAAATTTCTTCTTTTGATGAGTTTATTTTAAATTATTTACCTTGTCACATTCCTACAGATTAGAAAACTTGTCTGTGATTGCTTTTATTCATTTTTAAGGGCAACAGAGTGGAATTTCACTTGTCAGTAAAAGCTTTGGGTCTGTATTTTGCACTTCTCTGAGGGGGTACAGATATTTACAGAGAAGAGCTTGTGCACATAAGAATATGAAAAGCGATTATGATTTTGCAGGCAGGATAAGCTACATTGCATTTACCACAAGATAAGAGTGAACTTGGGCAGTTGTTGTAGAGGAACTAATGTTCTGTTGGTTTCCACTCTGATATTCTTGAGCTCGCTGAAGAGCATCAACACAAAGCTTTAACAGAACTTAACAAAACAAAACTTTTTAAATTAATGCAGATTGACTTTCTGTTATACCCCTCATAGACAACGTCTGAAGGTGTGAAATTAATTAGTACTTTTGCTAAAATAAGGCTAACTCAGCAGTCTAGTGCTGTCATTGAGAGGTAGGCTGGCATTAGGTATAGCCATGTAAAGCAAGGTAAGCTTTACTCTAACCAGCTTTAGGCGTATCTTTTTCTGAGATAGCTATGAAGCAGGCTAAGCCTCGGGTGGTTAAACAACCTCACATATACCATGAAGTTAGAGTATGCACACCAGTGGTCACCGCAGAAAAGTGGCACTACTCCTCTGTGTGCCTTTGCTGAGGCCAGAGCTGCTCATGCTTTTCTTCAGGACTCTGATGAACCTGCACGCACGAAGCAATGCTGGGGAGAGGTTAAGCCTCATCTTGTGGTGGAGCAACAGAGAGCAAGGGATGTTTTGACACCTTAATCTGTCAATAGCAGAAATAGTTAAGTGATATGAAGAGTCTCTGTGGTCTTGAAATGAGCAGCTGCAAAGAAAGATGCTAAGCTCAAAGAATGCAGAAGCTGGGGCATGGGTGTGTTTTCAGGGCCCGTAATTATCCTTTAGATTATTTCTACTGGAATAAAGAATAATAATAATAAAAATAATAATTTTAAAAGTGTTTTCAAAACCTGTGCATGCACCTGTGTGTTTATGAGACGTATGGTTTGAAGCTGACAACATGGTTGATGTCCAGGGAAAAGCGTGGCTAGGCTGTTTTGAGTCCCCAAGAGAGAGCTGCTGTTTTCAGGTGCATAGGGTGGCTTTGTGAGCCTTTGACTATAGTCTCAGCTGGCATGATTTGTTTTCTTTTTGAGGCATCACATGAGAATTATCTTTATAAAGGTGAGGTGCCCTGGAGAGCTCCAACTGAGCCAGCCATATGCTTAGGTAATGATACAACCCAATTCCAGCATAGCAGTTAGCTGTTGTTCAATACACATTTCATAAACTTCTTGATAAAATTATCAGTTGTCATAACATCCAGGCATATGTGTGGCTACGTGGGCTCAGCCATAGCACTGGAGTTTGCCTTAGGAGGAGGAAAGACAACTTCTCTGGAAGGCATTTATTTGGGACAGAGCTTAACACTTTTTTTTCAGCATAAATTGCTTTCTGTTTAAGTACAGAATTTTTTTATGCCATGATCTGCCTCATCCTCCACTCTATAAGACAAGCTGGCTGAAATTATTGCATGTTGGGAATGACATAAGTTGTTTCTAGCAATACAAAAGTGTACTAACTATATGTATTTCATACTGTATCACTTCATATATTGAGTGTATATATAGTGCATGCTGCATCTCTTCACATTTGGTGTCTTCATGTGTCTCCCATAATTTAAAACTTGTATCATCTTCTGGATTTATCATCTTCCTCACAATTTTTTCTGTTTGTTTGGGTTTTTTGTTTGGTTGGTTTTCTGTAAATACCTGGTTAAGCAGGGAACTAATGAGTATAAACTTCTGGAAATTTTATTAACAGGACTCCTTTACCGTCTTTATTGTTACTGCAAGTCAAATGTAATAAAAGCTTCAAAAGTGTTCAGTGTCTGTTCAGGTAAAGAGGCATGCCTGTTATTTGGCAATTTTCTGACCCTTGCATTATAAATACAACATTATTGGTGGTGCTGTACTGCTTGTGTGTAGGCTGCTGGTTAGTGTGAAAAGCCCCACTTGACCTATACATTAATAAATCTGCAGCCATGTAGCATGAATTCAGGAAGTGCTGACTGATAGCTACTGGTAACATCTTTCTGAAACACTCAGGGCATTACTTTTTCTTCAGTGCATCACCAGTAAAATAGTTTTGCTTAAATTGCAGCAATCACACTTAACGAGGCTTTTTTAAAAATTATTTTAGGGGCTTTACCAGGTCAGTAAACTTCACAGATGGCAGATTAATATTAAATATTAGGCTATATTTTTTTCCAAATACTTTGCATCTATATGATTTGTCAGGCTTCCCTGTTATCAAATATTTACAGTGGTTTTTCATATGACTCCATGTTATACACAAATGTGCTGTGTCAATAGGAAGGCGGGCACAGCCCTTGTTACTTGATGTATCAATTACTTCTACCTCCACTCTAGGACATAATTTCATAGAAATCAATAATATTCTGTATGTAACATTTTGATCTAGTCATCTATGAATCATTAAGGAAAGATCATTAAGAAAGGGTAAGTAGGATCTCATAATGACTACCTGACTATAACATATTCTTGATGAACCTCTGTGTATTTATTGCAGTGATAGTTGTTATAACATTACCCATGGTGTAAAAGTACTAAGATGTAAAACAAGGACAGTGTTAAAATTGATATTCCAGTGGTGGAGCAGGAAAATGTTTTTCTCATCTCATAAATTTTTTCAAGACCGTACCTCATTTTTCCGCCTTAACAGATTAAAAATCTGTAGTTTTTAAGATTTTTGAACTCATCTGATATTTTATATTGTCAATTGAAATATTTAAAAATATAATTTCAACTCATATATTTCACTTTGTCTGATTTAATTTTAGTATTGCTAAACATTTTAAGAGTAACGTCAGTCCAAAAATTGTAAGATGTACTTGCTGACAGTTTAGAAGTTACTGGGGGAGGAAAGGGGAAGACAGACATATAAACACGTACATAGAATAGGACCGCAGAAACCTTTCTATTCTGTGTATTTGTGTATGTATCCATTGAAGCTTTCCTCTCTATATTATTTCCTATCTTAATCTATAGATGACCAGCAAGTTGGCCTGCAGGAAAGACAGCATGTAGAACTAAAGCTGCTGGAGATCTGATGCAGTTATTTAAAATTATCCATATATTTGTTAACAAGTCACCCATGAGTCTGGATTTCAATTGGATTATATGTAACGATGATCCCAGTTAACTGATAACTGGGACAATGCATCACAGTGTTTAGGTATTTATACTGGAGCACCTACTGTCTCTCTGCATTGAATTTGTTATTCTCTTGCCGCACAGGTTTTAGGGAGCAAGCCAGCACTTCCCGACTGTGATGATGATGACGATGAGCTGGCTGATATTACAAACAGGAGAAGTGCTAAACTATATATGGTAAGTTATTTATTTATTTACTTATTTTAGTTAGGTACACTCAACAGTATGCATGCATTCATTCATGCCTCCTATATGGAGTTCTGGCTTCAGGTACAGAACTGCAGTTGTGTTAGTTGGTTTGCAGCCAATGGACAAGTGTTTTCTCAAAATATGTTAATCAAGGCAGCCCAGAAAATTTGAGGCAAAAAAATGGATTATTCCTGTTTACTCAGGAAACAAGCATGGACTATGAACCACTCAGTGCAGGCTAAAGATGAACTAGCTGGTCTTAAATCAAACTATATTTACTGGCTTCTTGATTTTAACAGTGAGAGTTTTAATAGTCATATATGATTTAGTTATTCTTAGTTGGACAGTTATGTTATACTTTATTTCTAAATCCAAAGGAATTTGAATGCAAAACTCTTTTCTTTTGCAATGCCATTTTCCTCCTTCCTCAGCTGCAATGGCTTAAAGCTGACTAGGACATTGCCACTGTCAGAAAAATTACCTATAAACAAAAATGGATTAAGTGTTTGCTCCATTTAAATCAGTAGAAGTTTTACGATGATATTCAGTAAAGTTCTGATTTTTTCTCATATCATGCTAGCTATACTGCTCTTTCCTAGAAGAGGCATGGAATTTATTCTTTGAACTAACAATACAGTATCTTGCCTATACACAAGGTTACAGAACTATTCCTTTTTCTGTTTCTGAAAAAAAAAAAAGAAAAAGAAAAAGAGAAAAGAACTATTTCCAAGCCTGTATTTTCTCTCTCTCTCTCTTTCCCTTTCTGCCGCCCTCCAGCTCCCTTTCTTTCATATTCTCCCACTTGAGAAATGAAGTGAGAACGTCTTTGGAAAAGGGGGATGTTTTTAATGAAATTTAGAAAAGACTATCCACCCCACTACCAGTTAAAAAAAGATTATTTTCTTCTGAAGACTGCAAGATACTTTTTTTTTAATTTGACAAGCTCTCATTAGCATTGAGATCTGGACCTTTCTCTTCAGTCAGCACTTTGGCTCATGCAATGAGGTTGCCCTGTGTGAGGGAGAAGAATCTGTCAGTGCCGGGCCACGTCCTTCCTTCCCTTCCCCATTGTCACTTAACAAGAGGGGTTTGGTCAACAGGTGGCAACACCCTGACAGCACTAAGTGCCACTGGATCTCCACGTGTGTGACCTTTTAGGTACCACCTACAGTGGCTTTGAAGCTGCTGTAAAGGTAGGAGAGGGTAGGTGACTCCTTCGGCAGCTCCTGCATCCCACAGACCACAGCAGGACAGAGCCACATTTTTCCCTGCCCATTTCGTGATTCTTCGTCTACCCATCTGTGTGGCTGGAGTTTACAATAAGCCAATATGATCATTCTTACAAGTACATTTTTAGTCTTTTTTGTCCATGTGCTGTCTTTAGTTCCCATTAATCATTCCATTCCTACAAAAAAATCTGGCATATGTTTATGTTTAGAGTAGGGTTCTAGGAAAAAAAATAAAAAAAAGATAAAACCTGCAGGTATGATCAGAACCATTGTAGCAAGACAAAATACTGGAGAAAAGTGCTTGCAGTGAATATTGGAATCCCTAGAACTCTCAGAAAATGATGTGGATATCTAATAAATTCCTCTAAGTACCCGGGTCCAGAGCTCTGTTAGCTAAATGTAAATATGCTGCAATGTAACAGTGAGTGCCAAAGTCAGGAGATAGGTCTATGATGAGCCCTCACAGTAGGTAAAATAGCTTTTTATTATTTTTTTTTTTTTTAATATGCAGTGGTAATTTCCATCTTCTGCCTTCATAATATACAATATAATGGTGTATTTAAAATTAATATTTAATTATGAAAGAAATAAAGACTGCTATAACAGTTATTACAATAGTAATAACTTATTTTCAGTAGCAATAACTGGTCTTTTCAGCCATGCAAGTGTGAATTTTAAAAGGTTTTAAATGAACTTACAGTGGTGGTAGAGGTTACAAAGCAGAGTCTGCAACAGGTCTTATATTACAGTTTCCAATTGAAAAAATGTAGGTTATAAATGTAGGTATTTCACTTGTTACAATCAATGTAGGACTATTTCAATTATAATTTCAAATACTCTTGTTCACCATGTATGTGTAACTTTGGCTTCAATGTGGGTTGCTTGGTAGCAGAAGATGACACCTAGGGATTCCACCAGTTCAGCTGAGCATATAGGAGGGGCTGAAGAAAATACATGTTTTTAACTGTAGAGGTGTTCACTGAATGAGAAGTTGAATCGAAAATGGAAGAGAAACCCATTTATTTTAAGAAGTTGTGAGACAGGGATCCAACAAACTCACTAAAATTAACACTACATCTCCCTCTGTTGGATGTAAAATAGATGAAACAAGCAAAAAACATAAGCCTACCTTACTTTCCCAGCTGCACACAAATTTCACACAGCCATTTATATAGGAATAGTGACTGATTTTTACAGTAATTTGGGGAGCAGAAATTAATTTGGTTATAAAAGCCAGAGCTGATCTAAATTTCAACTGATTGCTTTCTTAGGTGTCGGATGCAAGTGGATCCATGAAGGTGTCCGTGGTAGCAGAGGAAAACCCCTTCTCCATGGCTATGCTTTTGTCTGAGGAGTGCTTCATTTTGGACAATGGTGCTGCAAAGAAGATCTTTGTGTGGAAAGGTAAGAGATCACTTCTGTTGCAAATGCAGAAGCTACACTGACATATCTAAGGAGTTGACGTAACACCCTCGGGACACGAACAAGAATTTAATACTGGCTGGACCCAGCACCCTGCACATATTTCTTCCTTGGTTTGGCCAGTGGACAAGGATTGCTCACTTAGTCAAGGGCTTCAGAACACTGAGTCTTGTCTAAGGATCCTGCTGGTTTGGGGGTATCTGTAAGCTTGGGTGCTTAAATGCTTATCTAAGTGGTAATTACAAAGCAAACAAAAAATTCTACAAGTCCTTCATATTGTCACAAAACCCCTATCTTCTGGGAGAAAATCTAGACACAAGGTTTGATAATGGGTAGATACTATATTTCCATACACTGCTCCACAGAGGTGTGAAATTGAAAGGTGTGTGTGCCAGGCACTAACTAAAAGCATAAGCTTGCAGATACTTTGCTTCTTTTTTTCTTTTTTTCTCTGTGGTATCATCGGTGCTCATAGGAGTGTCTGCAATTGCTTTGACTGAACATTTTCCAGGAGAATACTACTGGGGAATGAGGTCTGGACACCTTGTAGCTGGTTTGTTGTGGTGCTGCCATTGCATTCAGTGCTGAGTATCTCCCCTTTTTTGTCTGAGGCAGTGTATTAATTATTCTGCAGCCTTTGCATTTCTTTTTACCATGTGCCATAGCATATAATTGATCAACGCAGTTGTCAAACTGCTGAAGTCATTCCAGGAAGCATTTTCAGCATTTTGCTTGAAAACTTCTCCAGTTTGGGGGGGAGGAGGAGGGAGGGAAACATCCTTTAAAAGAGAGCATTTTGGGAGCCTTGTGCTCAGATGGCCCAAACCTGGTTTTCATGCTCTGACAGCTTCTGGAAGAACCAAGCCAATGGGATCAGGCATCAAATAAATAAAATACAATTTAGGCTCTTTGAATGTGGCTCCATGTGCTCTTCTGTGCATTCTCACTTTGCTACTGTTGGTAACAATAACGTGTGGAAGAAACCCATTAGTCTGTGAGTCTCACTCTGGCACTGGGAGGCTGCAGTTATCATCTCTGCTGGAAATCTTCAGACCGCTAAACTGAGTGTGAATTACTTCGCTAATAGTCTCATTCAAAATGGAATACAATGAATAGCTTATCAGAGCATCTTATTAGACTAAGAGGTCTTTGGAGTATAGTCATTGACAGCCAGCTGGGCCACAGACCTGATAACACAATATCATCCCGCAGAGATTTTCAGAGATGTCTGACACTGAGCAGGGCTGAACAAGGAGCAATGGATAAGGAAGGGTGGTGGTAAATTGCACAGGCCAGCTAGACAAATTGGGAATTTCTTTTACTTGGGCTGTGGCACTGCCTGAAGAAGTGAAGGCAGCTCTGGACAGCACATTATTTACTACATTGCAGCCCAGCAAGGGAAGATTCAGAGAAAAGAGCCAGAGTGTTCTTGTACTTGAACCACACAGATATTACGAACAACATTTTTTGAGAGAAACACGCTCACTAAGCAAAAAAAAATGCATTTTTTTTTTTTAAGAAAAAAGAAAATTATTTTGACTGTTTTTAAAGCCACTCAGGTACTGTTTTGGCCATTCAACTTTGTGTGAATCTTACTGCTCATGCTATGTCCAGCATTTGTGTTCGTTCAAGACTGAGGCAAGAGCAATGTCAAAGAGAACCTGTCTCAAGGACATCCTGTTTTTGGAGGATCTGTGAGCTCATTGTACTTTCCCATGTGTTGTTATGCTTCTGTTTTAACCAGGAAAAGATGCTAACCCGCAAGAGAGAAAAGCTGCCATGAAGAATGCCGAACAATTCATACAGCAGATGAATTACCCTGCCAACACACAGGTGTGATCTGTTTATGAGATGATACCAGGAGAGTATGTGCTCTGTTAAAGACTTTGTTTTTAAATCAGCAAAAAAATACTCGTAAGGGCTTATAAGACATAAGGGCAATGTTTCACTAACAGGTAATTCAGAAAAGTTTATGTTCAAGTAACTGTCAGTTTTGCTTTTGTTCCATTTCACGCGTCTTGCTTCATTTCAGATTCAAGTCCTTCCTGAAGGAGGTGAAACACCGATTTTCAAACAATTTTTCAAAGACTGGAAGGATAAAGATCAAAGTGATGGTTTTGGCAAAGTATATGTCACAGAGAGAGTGGCTAAAATTGAGCAGATTGAATTTGATGCTACTAAGTTACATGAGTCTCCACAAATGGCTGCCCAGCATAACATGGTAGATGACGGTTCAGGGAAAGTAGAGGTAATTTTTGTGTTGTATTAAATTGTACTCTACCTATCTATCTTATTCTGTTATGGGATAAGCTGCCACTCTATGTTTTGCCATTTGCTCTGTTGTGTTGAGTAACACTACATTAGTGGCAGTGTTTCTTCTACCATCAGAAAAGGTACTTTGAAATAGAAAGTGAATATCTTTGTCAGTGCATGCTGGGTCATGTTTTTTTGGTGCTTATGAATTTTTTTTTTACCAGTCATCAACAGAAATCGAGCACCAGAAACATTTCACCTTTTCACAATACTTCTGAAAGTTATACTTTAAATGTGGTACTTAGCCTAAAGAAAACCCCCTAGCTCACATCAGTTTGAAATCTGGAATGGGAAAACTTGCCCTTGGAGTAAGAAATTAGTTCTGTGTCTTTATGTATGTATCCAATCTGCTTTCCAGAGGAGCCTTCTTAGTTCATAGTGTGTCTCTCAGCCTGGATTTGGAGAGAAAAAGGTGACTGACTGTACAGTCTTTCTTGATCTATGCTTATCCCACTGCAGGAACATCCTTGGACTACACAGAGCTGGTTTGGCATTGTACCAACACAGCCTGCTGACTACAGATCTGCATGTTAGGATTCTGGAAGAAAAAGATAAATACCTACAGTTCATATTTTCTAGGTTTCCAACCTCATACTTGGGATGGTCTGTAGGCTTGAGCCAGAGCATAGATCTGAAGTTTTGTTTTTTTTTTACTGTATATTTTTAGCAGTATGTTTTTGGAGAACAGTTGTTAACTGAACTGGGCTGTGGTAAATCAAATAGTAAGAAATCTGCCTCTAACAGTGTGTTATCTGACTCTAGTGTGCCTCTCCCAAATGATATGATAGTTCTGTGATGAATCATGATGTTATGCCATTCATATCGTATTATCATCTTGAGATGTTAAGAAAGTAAGTTCAACGTAGCATTATGAGGTGATCATGTGGCATTAAAGCATCAAGCCAAAGTGTGCTGCAATGGCTTGTTGATTGTCATTATTCATTCATTCAGTGGGTGCAGGGTGGATCTATCTTCCTCATGAAGAAACCTTCCTGGTTTTACTCTATAACACTAGAAAACAGAAACAAAGGTCACTCAAGGGATGACACAATAAATTGCTTCTTGAAGAGTCTCAGGATGAAGTTCAGCATTCTCCAGTGATTTCTCTGTTTCCCCAGATCTGGCGTGTGGAAAGCAGTGGCAGGGTTCCTGTGGAACCCGAGACGTACGGACAGTTCTATGGTGGTGACTGCTACATTATCCTCTACACTTACCCTAAAGGGCAGATCATCTACACATGGTACGTTGGGTCGGCTGTGCACAGATCTCCAGCATGTGGATATTATTTTATCCTGACTTTATGTCCTTTTGAGTAGAACCACATGTAGATGCAAGGTTGTTTACTGTGTGATTGTCATTAGGTGTTAGCTCTGGATTATTTTGAAACTGGACTTAACCCTTGCCTTTCTTATTGTCTTTCCCAGGCAAGGAGCCCATGCGACAAGAGATGAACTGACTGCATCTGCATTTCTGACTGTTCAGTTGGATCGGTTATTGAACGGTCAGGCTGTGCAGGTTAGTGTCTGTTGCATAAATAAAATGCAATGGAGCTTGCAATATATGCACATGTTAATGAGAAACAAAAGGATGAGGTAGCATTTGAAGATTGGGAATATCAGCTGCTCATGGCCTGTATCTAGCCAAGTACCATGGGCTTTTTTTAAAGTCACTAGAGATTTTCCAATTTGAATCATCCTTCCTGAATGTAGATGTCCAAAAGAACACAGATATAACACAACCTGAAACTGCCTTGTCTTCCTTTGACTTTCTCTGTCTAAAAATTGGGTTTTAGTCCTGCCTAGCCTTACAAACTTTGTATGTGGTCAGTGGAGACCAAAGGATAAGATCCTCCCAGGGCAATTAACTTATGTAGAAAGCTATGATGTTTAGCTCAGACAAGACATCTGACTTTTAGAGGGCCAAAACTGGGACACATGAAAGCCACATGATAGCCAGAAGGGGAGAGCCTGCAGAAACTGTGCTCCAGGGTGTGGACTGGTCCTGCTGTAGTGAGGAACATAACCTGGGTTATCCTATCCTATAGTGCTTGCACATCCCCACTTGCAGAAATGGTGTGCGCGACGCAAAGCAGAGGACATTGGCAGCTAAAAGGTGTGATGAGATGAGTTAGCCCTAGCATGACTAAAATGTGTACTCACCTTTCATCGCTAGTGCAGAGTGGTGAGGAGGCGGGGAGGTGAGAGGTCTCCTCTTGTCTCAGAGAGGCTAGAGCTGGAAGATGAGTAGGGGTGGGCAGAGATTTTCTAGGCAGTAGGAGATAATTCTGTGCTTCTCATTTCTTAATTACCAGAGTAAAGGGCTTCCCCCACCCATCAAGGTACAGTTAATTTACATAGCAGACCATACTTGTAGTTATTAATTGGTTATGATTTATGATCGAAATTATATTAATGATTAGAACACTTTTAGTTAATTACTCCTTGAAATATTCCTAACACATGTTCTATATTTGGACAGAGTTCAGCACAATATGGTCCTGCCTCATAAATAAGGCCAATACTAATACTGCAGTAATAATAGTATTACTACTAACAGCTACAATAATAATGTGCTTAAAAAGCCTTTTTATTAAAGCTGAAGGAGATCACTCCTGCTGCAGTAGTCATGATACTTAAAAGTACTTTTAGCCTGCAATTAATTTAGGAATATATATATGTATGTGCATGTATACACACATATGTATATATGCATATGTGCATTTGTATGCATGCACACGGCTACGTAGAATATATTACCGGTGCTTAACGCCTGTATTAGCATTGACAGGTTTAAAGGTAATATTTTGTGGTCACTAGATGGCACTACAGTACAAATGATAATTAAAACGTCATTCGCCCATTTGTTTTGTAGGCATGTTTCCCAGAGGAGGGTTGGTTTGTTCTTTTTCTTTGGATTTTTTTTGTTTTGTTTTGGCATTTATAAACCCTTGCCGCAGCTTGGCACCTACATGTCCTCGGATATCCTGTATACATGTCCTAGGATATCCTTATCAGGCAATGCTACTGGTCTGCCCTGTGGTGGGATAAGCAAAAGCAGCTGCTCCTGCAGCCAGCATTGCCCCCACTGCCCCTGGCCCCACCAACCCCAGCCCCACTGCCCCAGCCCTCACCGGGCAGGGCTACAGAGCTGGGAGTCCCCGCTTCTCTGTGGGCTACATACCATGCCTTATTCCCCTTTTTTCCCTTTCTTTCTGTGAGTGAAAGGTGGGGAGCCACGGCCCTCCACCTGGGCAGGTGGTATTGTTATAAATGAAGAATAAACGGCTGCATACAAGTAACTTTTATCATGCATTAACCTAAAAATAGTTGTTCTTCATAGCTAACGGAAGTTCATTTTTGTCATCCATGTTATCCTCTGCAAGATAGATTTATGCTCATCTTTTTCATCTTCTTGCAGATAAAACACACAGAATTAATGAAGAGGATGAATAACTGTTCTCTTCTGCTTAAATACAGGGCACGGAAATTTCCAAGATTGTTTTTCAGGGGAATTAAGTCACCCTATAAAACTCTATGAAATTACTGTTCTTTTGAAAAAAAGAGTAATTTTCTTGTTACAGTAGGTAGCAGCCATTTTAATCAGCTAAACATTATGTTAAAAGTTTGAATCTTGTCTTTGTGTCAGCATGATTGACAAAAAATCTCACAAATGCTCTAACTTTAATGTGTCTGGAACTATATTTTTAGATCTTCTCAGCTTACAACTTCTCATTTGTGCTAACGTACTTAGCATTATTGGCTAACGTCCCCTATGCTATTCAACAAAGACCAAAAATAACTACCTGTGTCCTTTTGTTTATTTTATTGCATTTCTTTACATATGTACAGGTCCGAGTCAGCCAAGGCAAAGAGCCTGCACATTTACTGAGCTTGTTCAAAAACAAACCACTTATTGTCTACAAGGACGGGACATCCAAGAAGGAAGGTCAGAAACCCGCTCCACCCACACGACTCTTCCAAATCCGCAGGAACCTGGCAGCTATTACTCGGATTGCTGAGGTAAGGACACTGCTAAGTAAACAATTTATTCCCCATGGGAAATGGTATAGCTTGCACAAGCCTCTCCAACTAATCTTGGTGGGTAGTCGCTTCTGGTAGGAATGCAGGACTCCAAATCCACTGCTCTATGTGACCAACCCGTCCAACAAATCAAAGAGAATATGATGTAACTGGCTGTGACCAATCTATATCTTTCAGAAGAAACTGTAAGAAAACACATAGTGAACAGTTAGCTGACAAAGAATAGACAAGAAATCAGCAACCCTTATGAGACAGTATTTCCTACTTTATAAGATAATCTTTCCTTCTGCCAAACAGTCCTAAGTTTTGCCCTTCACGGTAGTTCTATCTCAAGTTCTTCTCTAATTTATATCAGTATAAATCTATGGAAAAATTAAAGGAAAAAAGCATAGCTGATTAACATCTAGCTACATATTTTATATAAACATGCAAAATAGTGACCACATTATTTGAAAATATGGAGAATAAAACAATTTCTTTTTTGATCTAGGTTGATGTTGACTCACTGTCACTAAACTCTAATGATGTCTTTGTTCTGAAACTGCCAAACAACTCTGGCTACACCTGGGTAGGAAAAGGGGCAAATAAAGAAGAGGAACAAGGAGCTCAACACATTGCCAGCGTTCTTAAATGCCAGACTGCAAAGATTAATGAAGGCCAGGAACCCGGTCAGTATGAGGCCCATGGTTGCTAATAGGCAGCTGAGAATACACTGCACTGCGTGGAGATACAGCCTAAATTGTTTTTACGATCATATATTTTGTAGGCAGAAGCATATACTCAATCTCTGCCTTTGAAAATCCAACCTGACATTTATCACACAGATCTATCCAGAAGTGGCTAATGCACCAGCAGTGCGATGCCCTGCAAGTCTGTAGGGCAGTAGAAGGAGCTGCAGAGGAATGTGGTCCATCCTTTGTTTACCTTGAGTACCTAGAGGGGGAAAAAGACATAGCACATTGCTCTTTCTAGGTGTGCAAGTGATATTTTTATTGTTGACAAACTGCAGGAAGAACTGTAAGAAAATGTGGTCATCTTTGAGACAGCAAAAATACTGTTTGGGGATTCTTGAAAGAGTATCTAACGAGCTAAAACATTAAATGTTAAATTAACTGCTGAATAAATTATATATTGTGTATTTCAGAGGAATTCTGGAAAGCACTTGGAGGTAAAAAAAAATATCAGACCTCATCACAACTCTTGACAAAGGCTGAAGATCATCCCCCTCGCCTGTATGGTTGTTCTAATAAGACTGGTAGATTTATTGTGAGTATATGGGGGGTACTTTCCTTTCTGTTTAATTATATAGTTTCTGGTTCATTTTGCCTTAGGAATCAGCAGACATGAAATTAATTTGGGGATCTGGCTTAGTTAGCTGTGCTTGGCAAGAGCTAGAGGATTGACATTTGGTGCTTTAAATCAATCCAAATGCAAAGGACAGACAGAAGAGTTAATACTGCAGAAGTTTGCACGCAGAGCCAGCTCCAGCCTGGGACTAGAGGCTTGCAGGTGCAAAAAGATGCGATGCTTGCCCAGTCAAATGCAATTGTGTTCTTGCAGAGCACTGCCAGATTGCTATTATTTTGCTGAGAAAGTGCAGGTCAGTGCCTTGTGTTGGATAGTGGTGGTGAAGAAAATAAATGTCCCTTGCCAAAAACCCCTAGCAGTCTGAAATTTTCCATAGATTTAAGACATGTAATTATGCCTCAAAGGTATTGGCCTGTGCTCAAGGAGGCAGGAAGGCCTATTTCCTTAGCAGAAATACCCAGAGCTGTGTGCTCTGTGTTAAGCCTGTGATTCAGGCTTAATTACTTACCGTACTCTGGGAGGGCAATGCTATGTCACTGATTGGCAAGGATGCTCTAATTTTTAGGTAAGGGACATAGCTGGCTACCAACTCTGCAATCTCCTTAAGGCACAGCCCATTCATTTGGAGAGGGATAAAACAAAAAGGATCCTTTAATAAGGACTTCAAAATCTTATGAGAGTAGTAAAGTGTATTCTTCTAACAAGCTTCTAAAACATTCCTGTGAAACACAGCCTCTCTATAATAGTCTGTTGAGAGCTATGTATGTGTTTGGTTTTTGTTTTAAATTCCCTCCAAATTCTGTGAAACCTCATCTGTCCTGTAGCATTTCCCTAGTAATAGAATCACCACCATTAGAGCTCACCAGAAGAGGCAGGTCAGATCATTATGACTTTCTGGCCACCATAACACAGGTTGGGGAAGAGGAATGTCTTTTGCAGTATATGCTTATTCTCCGTTTAACACTCCTACATGACCAAGCATAGCCAAACCCTTGACAGTCCTTCAAAAGTAGAGGGCTGACCAGTAGCTATATTATTATCACTCCTCCTTATACAGAACAACATTCAACTGCTTTTCTGTCTGCCTGAACATCCTCGGAAGGAGCAAGAGGTCTGCCTTTCCTTTGGGGACTAATCCTCGATGGCTTAGTCAACTGTAATGTCTCGTTGTCAAGTACCTGCAAAGCTTGCTTGGGCATGTATTTCATCACTGAGCTCAACACCTGCAAACCAAAGCAGTTTATTTTCCTTATTGTTGAGAGTAAGCTGCATGAATATATCAGCCGTTAGCAGCTGATTTATTTAGTTTGTTTGGTACAAGGTGCTCTATGAAAATTTCCCTGTCCCCTTTTTCTGGTAGACCTCAGTCTCAACAATAGTCACAATTACAGTGTAAACCTTTGCCTCTCCTGGGGATATCCTATCAATTCTGACAAACTAAGAGCTGATTTTATAGGACATGCAATTATGTGATTTGTTTCCTTTCAATGAAACACCCATGACACAGTTATCAAATCAGTTTAGGGCTCGACTTTTTAGGAGCAAAAAGAATTACACAACAGCTTCTGGACTTATCCTTTACAAAATAACTTTGGTCTGAACAAAATTGGAATATCTTCATAAATCATTAAAAAACAAAAAAACCCACCAAACATAATATCCTTTTTAGATTGAGGAGGTCCCAGGAGAATTCACTCAGGATGATTTGGCTGAAGATGATGTCATGTTGCTGGATACTTGGGAGCAGGTAAGCTGTGCACTTCACCACTGCTTTTTATGGAAGAGGTTTTGTTTTCTTTAAAGTATACCAGAGCGAGCTATATTTTTGAGCTATATGATGTGCTAGTGTAAATATACATGAATGAATATACAAGCTTAATGTGAGACAATGGCAGGCACTTCCCATTAAAACCCATGGGGGCTGTGAGAGTATAAGCCCCATCAGTATTCTGAAAGGGTCTCAATAATGTTCTTGGCTTTATCACTAAAATATATTAATTTAGAAAAAGAAAGTATTTGCATTAAAATTATTCAGAAGCCACAAAATCCATGTAGGAACAGCACCTACAAAAAGTGTTACTGGAGACGGGGACAAACACTAGACCCTTACACAGATTTCTTCAGGATAACTAGGTGGAGGTGACAGGAACAATCTCTGTCATTTTCCCAGGTTCACTGAAAACATTGAGAGCTTTTTGGATAACAGGCAAACTTACTGTGGGTGTGGAGGGCACATCTGTTCCTCACAGCGCGTTCTCTCTATCCTTCCTCTCCCCTTGGAGGGAAAGGGGGAGAAGGGCACAGATCCCACACTTTAGCTGTCTTATTCAGCCTAACCCTTACAGAAAAAATGACTGAGGTTTTTGGAAATGAGAAGGAATGTCCAAGGTCCATGTGGGAAGGAGTGATTGGGGAAGGTGGGTGGAGGAGCTGGATGGAAAGTAAATGGGACATACGGACTCAGGTAAGAAGAAGTCCAGGACATGTAGCTGGTTTCCAAAAGGATCCTTGACAGAAAAAAAAAAAGATCGAGGCTCGGGCTGTTGGGTTATTCAGTGGGTTATCCAGCAGTGACGCTGGGTAGCACTGATCACAGGGCACAAGCGTTGATGGGCATGCAGAGGTCAAACCAGAGACAGCTCCTGTTAAGTGCTTTTACCTGCACCTAAAGAGCAATTTCCTTGGCAAATTGTAAAAAGTATCTGTGGAAAAGGTAATTAGAGTTCCTTCCATCAAAGTGCATAAAGGTCTGGCCTTCCAGTGTCAAGAGAGCAGGGAGGTTTCAGAGATTTCTCTTTGCAAGGGTGTGTGAGAGATCTGTGTCTCTCCAGTATTTTCATAGTGTATATTCTTATATTCTTAGTGGAACCAACTATTTTGTACTTTACCTGCTGTACACAACTTCCTTATCACAACATGGGAGCTATATCTTTCTCTTCTCTCTTTGCAGGTTTTTGTTTGGATTGGGAAGGATGCTAATGAAACTGAGCGACAGGAATCTGTTAAATCTGGTAAATCAAATCAATTTAGCAGAATTCTGGGTGAAGTAGCATCAATATTGCTTAAAGAAGTGAAAAAGATGATGTAGAAGAAATCTAGTTATGTTTATGCTCTCCTTCCCTGAAAATAAGACAGGGTCTTATATTAATTTTTGCTCCAAAACTTATTACTTTTTTACATGTATAGCTTCCTGGACACTATTTAAATTGATTTTTTTTTTATGAACTGTAACTAGGGCTTATTTTTGGAGTAGGGCTTATATTTTGAGCATCCTCAAAAATCCTGAAAAATCATGCTAGGGCTTATTTTTGAGGTAGGTCTTATTTTCGGGGAAACAGGGTAGTGTTTAAAAGGGTTGCTGAGCCTATTAGGATTTAATCCTGGAGAAGATGATTTTTTCCTTTAAATGTGCTTTAAAACTCATTGTATCTTTCTTATCTGTAAGTTTATACAGGGTAAAATTAATCAAGATAGCATTGCTAGGCTGCAGAGCTTTTTAAAGAATATATAGGAAAGCTCAATAAAAAGAAACTGCAAAGAGAGAGAATTTAAAAGAAGATACCTACTGAGCTACACCCTACACTAATGAATATAGTCAAAGGAATGCCAACAAATCCTCAAGTCCTTACACTGCCACCCTTCACTGAATTAAATTTGGAGGAGGAAATTCCAGTTGCAGGATAAATCAAGACAACTCATGTGGTGTGCACCTCCTTGAAAAAAGACGTCACCTCTGGTGTGATTTCAAGTAGCTGAGCCATTCTGACAAAGTTTGTGCTAAAAATGCTTGCAGATGTTTCCCTGGAGCAGCTCGGGTTACCTAACTGTGTTTCTGATATGTACTGATGTCATGTTGTGATGTCAAGGGAAACAATACTAGCTTTTACATAGGAAAAATGTGAATGAAGCTTGTGCATCTGCACAGCACCAGCAAATTCTTTCTCCTGTTCAAGAGCCAAAACCAGCTGTATGGCAATGAACCGATCAGAGCAGCAATCTCTGTTTTAACCTCGTGGAAAATTTCTTCACTGGCAGCTTGGAGAAATCAGCAATCACCTGGTCATCTCATTGCCTTTGAAATAATTTAATTGAATACTGCATTATAGTAGCCCTGGGTTCTTTCACTGGGGCTTTTAATGTATTTTTAATACCAAAGGAATGAACTAATATATTACATGTTTTACTTCCTCTCTGTTTTCAGCCAAACGCTATATTGAAACAGATCCCTCTGGCAGAGATAAAGGGACCCCCATTGTAATCGTGAAGCAGGGACATGAACCCCCAACATTCACAGGCTGGTTCCTGGCTTGGGACGCCAACAAATGGAAGAACTGATCTATCCAAGGAGGCTGCAGCTTCAAGCCAAAGAATGATCAGAGCCCAGCTACTTTCTAGTATTTTTAAGCATAAGCTTATGCAACAATATGATGCACGTGTTGTTACACTTTCCCAAGCTTTGATGTATTTCTGTGAGTAACCTAGAAATTCTTAGCACTGGAAAGCATAAACAATAATTGTAAACTGGTCAAAACGGGCAAGTGGGCCTTTCATGTAGCAAATATGGAAAGTGCTACAAATACTTTGTTTAATCTATCGATTCTTCAAACAGAAGCTGTGGATCAGATTATTTTAATGTGATAAAATGGGCCAAATCCTGCCTCAACTTCAAAATCCAAACTGATGCCACAGATATTCCATTACATTAAGGTCAGCATAATATTGCACAGAATTTGGCCTCATAAAGGGCTAATTCTATATCTGTTGCAAGAGTAGGACTGGACATTATTTACTTACTAGGTAAAAATGTTGCCAAACTCACGTATAATTTCAGATGATGCCTGATCCAGAGTGGGAGCTGTGCCTTGCAGAGGGCAAATAAGGCATGAGTATTTTGAGAAAGCTGTGCTTAACAGATTTGTTTGTCTTGTTAGAACATGTATTTGAAGCTTTGGACTGAATGGCTGTAATAATATGAAGCTGACAAAGGTTTTTTTGAGGGACTGTCTAGCTCATTGTAATGAGTTTCTTTAGATTTATCTCTGTGAAGCATCTTCAGCTCCACCAGGTCTTTTAAATCAAAGTTCTTAAACACATTGGAGTGCACTAGTGCTTTTAAGTGGAAGCAGAAGAAGTAACAGCTTCAAACATATGTACTCTTGCCTTAACCAGATTGCACTTAAGCCATACTTTGTTTCAGATGCCTTAGTCAGCAGTACTCAGTTCTTTTCCAACGTGTGGACTGCTCACCTCATCAAGTGCAGGATGTGTTTCTACTATTTTTCTAAGCAGTTTTTAGCCAAATATGAAGTACAGCAAGCACAAGGAAACCTCTTGTTTCAGTAGCATTCCATGTCTTGGGAATTTGGAGTGTGAGTATGCATCATAGAATATGTCTCTCAGACACAAGTATTTGGGCTTTTTTAATTCTAGTGATTTTAAGAGTACATTTTCTAATTGGAAAGTGGTTTTTAATTGGTAATCTAGCCATAAAAATGTGTGTAAGGACTGCTTCAAATTTTTAGCACTGCTTTGATCACTTATCCTATAATGCTTGTTTTAAACAACCTTTTGTACAGCCATAAATCATTTAAATATGGCTTTTTAATGAAGGCATTTCAATGTTTTTATTCTTAAAAGTTAGGTTGGAAAGTGAAATTTTGGACATTTTTGTATTTTTTTAACATGATTATGATTTTGAATCTGGGTAATACAAAAGTGGGTATTTAGTCTGAGCTTATAGTCAATATCAATGACAAAATAATTGCGAAGCTAAGAGATTAATTATAGGAGTTTGGTAGCTTTAAACATTTGTTTAACTCTCTGCTAATATAGCTGGGCTGTATTTGAATGTAATTTCATTTAAAATAAAATTACAAAAAAACAGTATTCTACATCCTTCTCTGGAGACATTCAAAACCAGCCTGGATGTCTTCCTGTGTAACCTCATCCAGGTGTTCCTGCTCCGGCAGGGGGATTGGACTAGATGATCTTTCGAGGACCCTTCCAATCGCTAACATTCTGTGACTCTGTGTGATTCTGTGATCTTCCTCTTTCTGACATCTTGTTGCTCAGTGCTTCCACCGATGTCTAGCAAAACTTCCTAAATATCCCAGTAGGCACCTTCCCTTTTAGATGGACAATACCATGAGAGGTTATTTGTTTTTACATTGGTGCCATTTTACCCAATGGAGGGTTAACTCTTCTCAACAACTTGAAGGTTACAAACCTTCAAAACCTACAAAACCTACAAAAATCAAAGATACCTTGTGATTTCATCTTTAAGAAAAACTACCATTGTTGCTATAAAACTATTTGGTTTTGTAGCTTTCTGCTTGCAAAAATGATTGACTATAGAAACGACAAATTTATAAGATAGGAGGAAATAGGTGGATGCTTGTTTTTAAAAGATAGGCCTTGCTTTTTATTTGTGAGAGTAGATAAAGAGATGTCATTCTCCTGCTGGAAGGAGCACAAAGACCTCTTCAGCTTCTCAGCTACTGCACTTCATGGAGACTCTGAGCAGCCTGTAATTATGTGATGGTTGTCTTTGACACATTTATATGATGCTTCTCAGTTAAAAAAAAAATAACATTTATAGTAGTTTCTTAACCAAGGATTAGACAAGATTTGCCCTCCTTGTACCAAAACATCTTCCGGAACACTGAGGGCTCTGACCTGGCACAGTCTGCCAGCATATTCTGCAACACTGTGAAAGCCTCTTTTCAGTTCCCTTGTACAAGACAGAGGAGCTTTTGTGGTCTTCTGGCCTGGGCATTTGGGTTTACAATACATTGTTCTGGCACATTGATGACTGATGTTGAGAAGAGCATTGAGAGCTCATAACAGCACAGTGTTCCCAACTGGGCTTTAAGCACAACAGCTGCTGGCAACATTGTTCTTGGGTTTACTTGCTAGCGAGGAAGTTTATTTTTCATACATATATGTGTAGTGCACACAAAGATGCATTTATTTCTCTTGCTCTCTTAAGAAGAGAGAGAGGGAGGGAGGGAGGGCAGACAGGATGGACTATGAATGCTTGAAAATACTAAAGATTAAGCCATTTTCAATAAAATATTTAAGAACATAACTTTATGAATACACATAGCAAACCTATTTGTCTTGTTTTCAGAATAAATAGGAAAAAATTGTGCAGATGTACACAGTAAAGTCAAGTTCAGTCAAGAATAAGCTATATCTTGCACTATTATCACACAGTAATAGTATGTTCACTCTATTTGTAATGGCAAAATTACCTGAGTTAGCAGTTTCATTATGCTACCAGACAGCAAGTGCTCACGTATTATATTGGTTGTAAATATAGCATCATTTTTCATCTTTGTTTTATAGAATTCCATTGCAACATCAATATGTTAGGAATCCTTAGAGCCAACAAGACGTCATAATATAATACTATGCAGTATTGCTAGTTTATGTAAAATAGCATAATCTTAGAATATACCTACAGATTGTACACAGGAGAGGAGCCAGCCTCTGGAATTACTGCTCTAAATATCCATTTTGACTACAGCATCAGATCTGCTGTAAATGATTATGTTAAATGTAGCTAAATGCAATTAAACAATTTGATCTCTTGCCAGTTCAGACTCACATTGCCTTCACCTACAACAAGAAAATGATGAAGATGGTAAATAGTGGGGTTGTGGTACTACCCCTCATCGAAGAATGATATAGAAAATATTTTGCTGACTGGACTACAGCAGGAGGTGCTCTCAGACAACTCTATAGGCTACAGGAACACTTCTTGCTATAAATTTTGCGATCTTCTTGTAGTGTTCATTTTTTTACTGGATCTAAAAAGGCTAAATAAGAAACAAACAAACAAAAAAAGCCCAAACAGGCCTATTATTTCCCAGGGACTGAAGTTGCTCTTCAGGGTCCACTTCTTCATAGGAAAGACTGAAAAAAAATCTTCAAACTTTGCTTTAGAATACAATTGTTTTCTCAGCATCCCACTGAAGTTATGCCTCTGTGGCTTACTTGAGACAAATATAAGTACATTGCACAAAAAATATTATCCCATAAAACTATATTTAGATAATACTTTAATGTTCTGACTTTTCAAACCCTTGCTTTTTCTTTTTTAAAGACAGTCATTTTGTCTTCAGATAAAGAAATAGTACTCATTTCCCTTCCTATGTCTGGGACTTTTGCTGCTAAAGTCAAAAGGACTTCTGATTTCATTGCAAACACAATCTGATATTTAATCCACTACACGTCCTTAATGTTTCATTATATCCTCTCTAGACTGACCTAAAGTTACTTTGACCTCCTCTGATTATTAACGCATTACCTTATGCTAAAAATCAATAAACAACACTGCTTGCAATTAGAGCTTCCAAGGTGCAAGAGGGAGAAGGGCAGACCACTGGGAACTGGGAGGCCCACCATGCCATAAAATTAACCCATGACTGTTCTGGCCCTTCTCTGCATGTCATTTTCCTCTTGACAGCTTATTTGTATTACAGGAAAAAAAAAAAAAAAAGAAGAAGAAAATCTGTCCATTTTTATTTTTCTTCTAAACAATAGCAAGCTGAGTTATTCCAGAGGAGCAGACAGAAGGGGAATCTTTACCAAGCTTCTTCCTAAGTGCATCCATGCTTCCATCCTCCAAGTGCTCTCTTCTCAAAAGGAGCATACTGAGATCCACAAGATTATACCTTTTGCCACCATATTTAATCTGTCAGGAGTGAAATGTGAGCCTCTTCACAAACGAAACAAAAACATCATGTGAAAACATTAATTTTTGTTGCTTGGTAGACTGCAGATCGTTTGCTCAGAAAATCACTTGGGTGGGGACAAGTAAGGCCAGTGAAGGTGTGTGCAGTGTTTCTTTGGGAATGTGTGGGGAAACCAAGCAGCAAGGCTGGGACAGTCTGAATGGTCTCCCACCACAAGGCCCAGAGATGGGCGCATTTGCTTTAGCAGCAGCAATGCTTTCGTTATTCTAACAAAGCCTCTTGCCCAGTGCTAGAAGAGCACAGCTCTCCCTGCTGCTCTTTAACAGACCTCACAGAGGTGATTCAGTGTGATTTCACAGCGGCTGACATATTAACATCAAGGTCAGGTGATTTAACATACTTTACCTGACAGTTCACGGTGCTTTGTGTTGTCTGATACCCTTCCTAAAGAAGAACCAGCTACAGCAACAATTCTCAGTAAAACAGACCATTGCCAGGAGGAACCTAAGACAAATTTCCCTTTGGGCTTACATTTTTACAGAAGTGGCTCAGAAAGGTCATGGGTTTCCTGTAACAGGCACAGCAGCACAGCCGTGTCCCTGTTCAACCAGCTGAGTGGGGCTGTAATTACCTTTGTTGGTGCCAAAGATTGCTGTCCTTCCCACCATGAGCCAGCTGCTCTTCTACTGGACTTGGCCGAGAAGTTAGTTGTTGTAGATGGGATAAGAGAGACAGGAGTGGCAGTGAATGTCTTACCAGCAAGGACAACAGGTGAGAACTCCACCCTAACAACCCCTAGTTTATTGCTAGATAGTCCCAGTCAACAGTGGATATCTCAAACACCTTCTGCTGCCAGACTCTGTCCCACCCCAGTATTTGCAGATGCACTCCAGTATCCACTAACTAAATATCCCACATGTGAATTCTCAAAGCTCAAAGCAATTGTTTTTAATATTGTGTGAGGAAAGGTGATGGAAACTTGTCCTATATTTAAGGCAGCAAACAAGGATTCTGGTAACCTGTGTTTCCCGTGGTCTGTGCATCCTTGTGTAACCCAATGTAAATCACTGAATTTTGGTGCTTCTGTTCTCCAGCTACGAATCCAGGATTTCTTCCATCCTTTCCCTGTTTATTTAACCTGTGCTGCCTTTTATTGTGTATTTTTACAGTGCTTGACTTAGTGAAGTCACTTCTCAGCCCTGTCATCTTGCAGGCACTGCTCATAATGCAGACAGCTGCCACGGTTACTACTGCCAAGATGCATAGACTTGCTCAGAGCAAGATTAGACAACGAGACTTCCTGAAAGCATGGGTGCAGCTTCACTAATGGTGGTGTTGGGGCAGCAGAGAAAGGGCAGGATCCAGCTCAGCTGACAAGCAAAGCTTTTACAATATAACACAACAGGAGCAAAAATAACTCCCCCCAGCAGTGCAGTTCAGGGTTGCTTTGCCAGAGAACTCCATAAGCTGCAACTGTAGGTGCACATGCATCTGGTCTATAGAGATTCCTCTCTACATCAGGAGCAGCTGCTCTGGTGATAGTAAGTATGACGGGAAGACAACACTTCACTGTGTATACAAAGGAGTAACAAAATCCTCAGGTGCCTCTTTACTTCGACCTGGAGAGTGAGAACATTTGCTTTTAAAAAGTTTATCAACTTGTCTGATCTCCCATGTCTGTAAATTTTGCCGCTGCTGTTGTTACAGACACAGGGCCCCTCTGCAGTATGGCTCATTTTGTTTCTGGCAATTGGTATTTTCTGGGTGACTCAAGGACTGTGGCTGTTGATAATTTATTGGATTTTTCTTCTTTCATTACTGAATTATGCTGGGTAACAGACATCCACTGACATGGCTCCACTCCAGAGGCTGAGCATGAGGGGTCCTGTCCACAGTAATATGAACTGAGAGGACCAAAAAGTGCCTGCTGACTACAGATGGAAGGATGAAGATAGCTGCCAAATATCAATCATTTTGAGGCTTTGGTTTTGCATTTTAATGGTATCTCCCCTCCTGAAATATCTGTCGGCTGCTGCTATTGGTTTCACGTAAAAGGAAGAATTTCCTAGTTCTGTAACAGTGAAAGCTTGGAGTTAGGGACTCTGTGGTAACTGAAAATGGCTATCATTTTATCTCAACTTCAAATTATCACAGGTCTGAAAAACACAGAAAGATGTATACACTCTATGTGCTAGATCGCTGGGCCTTCAATCAATCCTCAGCAAGGACTCAAAGATCAGTGTTGTGAAGGCAGTGCACTGGTGCTCACCTAAAAAACCCTCTGTTTGGAGTTGTGCTGAGATGAAAGACCGTGCAAATGTCAGTGTCCAGAAACAACAGGGCTGGGCTCTGGAGTGAGATGCACCAGGTAAGATCTCTAAGACTCAGTAACAGGCTTTCACAGAATGAGCTACGATTTCAGAGGAGGAAGGGATGGAACCATTTGTCCTCTTTAAAGCTTTCTGATGCTTCCTTTGAAGATTCAGAATGGGGTTGCATATACTCAGGAGCACTAATTCCCTAAATAGTCCCTTTCTGCTCACAGTATGTCCATGCTTATTTTTTCCTTACATAAAGAGGGGGTTTTTTGTTTTATTTTCCTTTTATATCCCAGCAGTAGAGAGGCCCTGAATGGAGTAAGTAAATTTGAAAAAAAATAATATTATGTTGATAGTATCCTGCTTCTGTTTCCTAAAGTCCTGCCTGAACCCTTTCTTAATCTTTCTGCGTCCTGTCCTGGCAGCGGTGTGGAAGGACTTCAAAGACAGGTGAAAACTGCAGAGCTTACCCTTGCAGCACTCAAAACTACTGGCTCTTGCAGTATTGTCTCCATTCACTAGAGTTAAGTGACATGATTAAAATCTCAGATAAACAATCTGTTCCTCCCTTAAGTTTGTTTATCTGCCTTCCTTACTTTGTTTAAAACTTGCTATGTGGTGTGGCCATGGGAGTCGGAACAGGGGAAACCTGTATTCTGATAAAAAGCTCTGATGTCAACATAAGACTTAAAAATGTACATATCTAAAAATTAATATTTTGGCAGGTTTTTACATAAGTAGAGTTCACAACTCTGGTGGCAACAGCTGTTAGGTGCTAGATTCTCTAAAAGACTTCTACTCTTTTTCAGTGTTATGAAACTGCCATGTATAAAGTGGTTTGTTTGAATCATATTCTCTGTGAGATGAAAGCAAATATGATTTTGCAGAGACAGCTTTTATAAGGTCTTCAAAGTGAGTTTACTGTTGTTTTCATCCAAGAACTGAAACCTAGGAGCGTGAAAGAAAACTTTCTGCCTAGGACATTCATGATCAGCTTTCAAATTGATGTTAAATTGACTTAGCTTTTAAATTTCAGCAAACAGTAGGTCCAATCTTTCATTCATTGACATAGTTATGAGATTTACTGGTAACTTAAAAAGAAGACATGGTGGGCTGATAAGACTAAAATTCTAGACTATAGCTGAGCAAAGAGCTGAAATTACTGATCCCTACCCACACAATGTTTGTCTTCCCTGAAACCTTGTTCTTTCATCCTCCTCTTTTCTTTGGTTTGTTTGTTCCTCCTTTTTTTTAACCTAACCATAATACAAGGTTGTAGGCTCCTTAGGATAAGGGTTGGTTTTCCTTTTGCTGTGTTCATATAGCACACAATAACATGCTTGGGTTTCTCACTGAAACTCCTAACTATTGTAACTGAGAATAATTACATTTTTTTTAGCTGAAGTTTTAGAAACTGCGACAAATACCCGTTACTACACAAGGATCAGATGTCTATTGTGTGTCCAGGTAAGAGATTGAAAGCCTCAGCAGCCGTTCACACTAGCTGATGAAACTGTCCATTGTGCTGGGGGAAAGAACTTATCTGGTTGCACCGAAACTTTGCAGTTCTTATCACCTGCAGCCGAACAACTCTTTTCAGGCTTGAGAGAAACCCAATCTAGAATGCGTAGCTTTTGTTCATATTCTGCTGACTAAAGTCTCCTTTTAATGATAGAAATCAAAGCAAGGAAGTATTTGCTCTTTCCACTTCCTCCTGTAAAGCTGATTTTTAACACCTTTATGTTCTGAACCAGAATTTAATGTATTGGTCAAATTGCAAACACGTCATGGTTTGTGTGTGCTACACCTTGGAGTGTTGTTGGCTTACAAAAGAGGAAAATGCAAATATAAGAAGTCTAAGTTCAAAACTCTTAGTCCCCAGTAAATCTGCAAATGAAAAGCCAGTCAGAGGTCTGTCCTTCCTTGCAAGCAATGAATTGGGCCACGTATCATTCTGAGTGCAAATTTACATTTAATTTCGCTGGTCCAGATTAAGTATTTTCCTCTGTGCACTTCAGATGCCTAATGACCAAAAGACAGGCTAAAAGATCTGTCCAGTGACAGAGTTTTTGCAAACTCCTCATAAATGCCTCACAACTATAGTGCTAAAATGAAGTGACTGAGAAAGACTTCTGGTAGGAAGCAGAGCAGCACTATGGGGGATGAGACTAGTGGTCTGCACAGATGTTCAGTGAATGTTTTGTTTTCTATGGTTTACAAAACACAGAGTTAATTTATCTGTTAAAGTATATACTGTGGTGTATATCTTCAGCAACATTGTTAATCTATTAATCACCTCATTAAAGAAATCACAACTACACCTGAGCTCAGTTGTCTGACTAAAATTCATAATAAATTGTTCCCTTCTTTAAAAATAACCTCCCCCATGCCCTGGTAGCCAGCAGGTCTTTCTTTTACTCATCTGAGATGCCTTTGGAAAGCTAGAAACTAGCTATATCCTCTACATATTTGTTCTCTAAGTGACCAGGAGTTAAAAGGAGCACTCACAAGCTCCTATTGTTAGGAGCACTGATAAACCACATAACAGCAGTTGGAGAACATAAATTGTTTGTGCTCTATTTCCTTGTCTCAGTAGGGACTTCCACTAGCTGCTGCTTCTGATCACCATGCTCAAGGAGCTGTGACGTTATTGCTGTACTACCTACAACAACATACACTAAAGGAGAGACTTGAGATTCTTCACAGCTCTCCTGGGAGTTTAGGCATATTCCCCATAAAATTTTATTTCCATACACTGTAATCTCTGTGAAGTATTTTTCTATTGCTGCTATGCCTTTTTTAGGAGAGATGAGCAATTGAATTTCCTCTTGAAGGTGTGCATTTAACTGGATTGACACAAAGTTACAACAGATCAACAGCCTGATCATTTTTACAGCAGACCCTGTGTACTGAATGGGCATCTTCACTCAGATGTTGCTTCAAAAGGGTTAGAACAGATCCAAGAGCCAGGTGCACACACACCACAGACATGTTCTGGTCTCCCCAAATTAGTGGAGCTGCAGGGTTTTATCTTTTGTGACAGTCTTTGAAATTCTCTCAGAGCAGGTTTCTGTATGCTGTACTTGTAATTTTAGGCATTTCATCAACTGTAGTCCTACTCTGTGAAGGAAGCGCTATATGCTTCGTCCTTGTCCTTGCACTTCCTTGTAGATAAATGCAGTACCAGGACAAAACATAGCTTTTAAATAAGTAACTATTGCAAGTGGATGGATTATTATGAAATAACTGGCTTAAATGAATGTTTCATCCCACAAACACTTAGAAGTCTCAGTCAGGACTTGCATCTCTGTTTCCACTGCAGTCAAACCACTGAGATATAAATTCATCAAAAAATAAGCCTTCATAGTTCTCATGTTCAAGGTCTGTTTGTTTATTGAATCTTTTATAATTCCAGCAAATCTCAGCACTCTTATAAATGTTAAATACTTATACAATATTTAGAAAGTTCTTTAGAAAAGCAAATATGTATTTGTATTGTTCTTCACGCTGCTCTGTGTTAGCAATATTGCAAAGCAAACAGCACTATCTGATATGCTACTATTATTTCCATTATTATTCTGGAATGGGGAAAATACCTTCACATATTAAATGTAGCTATGCAGGAACAAAATAAAACAGATGCTACTCTTGTATTTGAAATGGTAGTACTTTTAATCTACTTGCAAACTGCTTCAATTGTATTAAAGTGATATATTTAAAATTTTTGCAATGCTCTTCAAAGGAAGGATTGTGAGGAGATAGTAGCTGATATTGAAATCTCAGTTTAATAGAATTTTAAACTATTTAGAATAACTCTGGCATGCAAAAAAACCCCCCAAAAAAACAAAAAAACAAAACCTCTCAAATGCCCATGGATTTTCTGGGGGAAAAATATTGGCTGAAAAACATAGCGCTTGGAACCAGTGCTGTAAGGCCTTCTAAATGCAACCATTCTCTGATTCTGCTATTTTCCAATAGTAGCACTGAGTAGCCCAGCATTCTCAGCAAAAAAGCGTGTTTGACTCAAGTCAGGGGTTCCAGAAACAAACAAAAATGGTGTCACAAACACAGGGCAGGGGGGTAACGGGTGGTGAAACTGTTGCTGTGGTGAACAGAAGTACAGCTGTCTTTGATCAGTATAAAACCTTTGGAAAACACATGCAAGCCAAGGCTGTAAAGCTCATATTTAGTATCGCACATTGAACATTTTTTAGTTTCTCATGGTGCAGAAGTCTTTCCTCACATACTGAATGATTAAGGTCAAAGGTATTTTTTTTTTATTAAATAAACTTTTTTTTTTTTTTTTAGTGCCAGCTGCTTAGACAAGTCAGGGTAAGGAGTCTGGAAACTGGAGATACCTGCAACAATAATGCTTTCTTCTACTCTTAAATCTGCCCCATAAGTAGTTGTACGTCTGGGTTTGGATTTTGTGACTACAAACTTTCTATCATATGAAGACCAACGCTTAACCTTCATTAATTACATGCTGCTATTAAATGAAAACTCAGTATGGTAGATATTTTTGTGACACATCCTTACACACAGATGGTGCTGGGGACATAAGCCGTTCTGTGGTTCCACCAGACCCCAGGAGGAAGGTGTGCAACTCACACAGCCACACACATGGAAAGCGGCCAGAGTGTTCCCTGTGCTCTGCAAACCCAGAGTCGCTGCTGCCACAGCCTACCCACCAGAGGACGAAACAACTCTAATTCACACAGCCTGGCAGGTGGAGATTTTTGTCACCCTGAGACACCACTTGCTCACTGCAAGTAAGAAAATTTATGAGCTTGTACCATTTTTTTCAGCTAGTGCACCTAAGCAGCATTGAAGATGCAACTCAGTGTGACTGTCAGTACTAAAGAACAGGGCTTTTTGTTTGTTAGCCTGCTATATGGCATGATGTTTATTTATGAAGAAGAAAGCAGTAAAATGTAAATGTTAGACTTCACATGAAGGCATATATAAAATGAGGGTAGCTTTAATTAACTGGTCTAATCAGTGCTAACTAAAGAATCTAACGCACAGTGACTCCATCTCCTACTGCTCTAACCTTTGTTATTTACTGTGAGGAAATATATTATATTTTCTACCACTGACTACTTTTTAATAATCAAAGCAAAATAATTCATAGAGCATCTAAGTTATCAAAAAAGAATTCAGCAGACGTAGCACAGATCATAAAAGGCTGCTTTGTGCAAAACATTTTGTATGTCAGTTTAAGAGATGGTTGTAAGATTAAAACTTCATGTGTTGCAATTTGTCAGCAATTTCATTGTTACTGCTTATTTTCAAGTGCATTCTCAAAATCCACGGGGAAGCTGCTGTAATATTTTATGAAGGAACTTGATATTCTTTCAGAACCATATAACATAATCTCAAAGCAGTACTACTTTAGCTCTAGTCTTAGATCTAGGGTATAGCTGAAGAGGAGTAACTTCAATTTTTGAATGTACAACCAAGTTACAATTGGTTACTGTAATAATAATGCTTATTATTATTACACACAAATTAATACATATTACCCTTGCCTAGGTTTGCCATGTCACTGTACTGAAATGTATTTTTCATACACATTGAGAAAGCTGCTCAGTTTCCATATGGAGCAGCAAAAACTGGTGATGCCAGGTCGCTAAAATGTTTCTTTCATGAAGACATCACTATATGCCAGCAACAGGTAGCATATTATAATAGTATATATTAATACTAATCCAGGTATAATAACATAATAATTATACAGGTATAATAAGTATATAATTACACATTATTGATAGATAATAATTATACAGGTATAATATATAATTGTAATACTACTATACAATAGCATTAATACAGGTGCATTGCCCTTGCAATAATTTCATTCTCCTTATGACTTCATTCCTTTGTGTTTTACAACCAATTCAGCAAGATAATGCAGCTGGTTTCTTCCTTTTCCTCCTTTTGCATTTGCTTGTATTTGCTTCTGTCCTTTACCGTTCCATAGCTCTCCCCATATCCCTCTACATCTGCAGTATGTAGGATTTGGATAATTTGTCTAATGTTACACTTTTCATTTGATTTATATGCTAGTCACAACACATGGTGTTATTAAAAAATAGCCTCTAAGGTGATTAGCTATTGAACTGGATAATAAATGTCATTAGCCTGTCCTACAGAATGATGGTATTTAATCAAAAACAGAGGAATATTGTGCTTCTCTGGCAAAGGAAATTCAAGCTCATAGACTTTGGAAAGAATTTTTCTGCTGTGTCACTAGATTTGCTTGTATAACAGCCATATCTAACTGAATGGAATTTGCATGTGAAATGACCAGCACTAAGTGAAAGCTCTGACTTAATGTCTTGTTACAGTGAACTGTCATAAACCGCTCCCTTCTAATTTCCAGGAATTAGTATTGCATATGAAAGACAGTTTCTTGTGAAGTACACATGCACCCTTGCAAGTAGATGTTTGATGATCCTCTGCATTTTTGTTGTTATCTGGGCACTGTGAGATAGCTCCTGCAGTGCACGACGTAATGTGCATTAAATGGTAATGTCTCTGCTGGGTAATACTACTAAAATTTCCAAGAATCTTCTCTTCACACTTCTTGGTGATTCTCCCTTGGCAATGTTTCAACCAGTTTCATGGTCCATATCCCTAACAAGGACTGTCTAAGTTTCAGGGGCAACTAATAGCTGCAGCACAGGAGGCCTGGCCCTCCTGAAAAAAAATAAAAATCCTATCTTACCATAGTGAAGAACGTTATGCACATGCTGCACCTTTTTCTTGAAACACAAAGGTTTGTCCCAGGCTACCTTTTCTGTGTGGAAAATACACATAGGCTATATGTATGAAATATACATACAAAATAATACATTGGCATTTACTCTAGTAAATTAGTATCAGAGAAAAGGGAGAAAACTTTTGTCCTGGAGAAGCTGAAATTGCAGTTGTTTTCATGAGCTAAGGAATGCTGAGCCAGAAAGAAGTCTGAGCCTAGACAAGTTAGATAGGACATGAGAAAACTATCAGTATGTGAAATAAATCCCAACACAGGAGTTAGGCAGGTGTTTATCTTGCATTATGAAGTCTACACACAGCTCAAGCCTTTTCCTGTTTTTTCCTCATTCATGTATCTTGCAGTTGTCACCTGCCATCTAATAACAGCCCACTCCCCTCATTTAGCTACATACTTGAAAAGAAAGTAAGTATACCTCTTGCCGCTGTACATCTCCTTCAATCAAAACTTCTATAAGATAATCAAAGACTTGCTTCACCCTTACCTTTAATTACCAGAGGTTGAATGTGTCAGCTTTCTTACACTACCACTAATTTAGATACTATTACTCCCTTCATAACACCTGGAACACCTGCCCTGTCCACACGCTTGACTTTTAAAGTAGCTTGAAGTGCATGGGAGGAGTTGAACAACTTGGATTGCTATTTAACAGCTGTTTCGCAGAAATGCCTACAGGCATTAATCAAGATCAAGGTGCTAAACACTAAGAAGACTTACAATGAAAAACAGACCCTGCCCCAGAGAGTTCAGAATTCACTTTACAGCAAGTTACAACAGGTGGATGTGATAAATTAACTGTAGGCAGGAGAAAAGAGGGATCTGATTCTCTAAGCATTTTCTGGACACTGGATCATTTTCATGTATATATTTATAAATACAGATATGGACATTTTGCTGAAGACATTAATTTCTCTCCAATCTTAAAATGACCTCCCTAATGTAATAAAATTCTTCTTCCAAAGAAACACAATCTATGAGATTCCTTCTCCACTTATTGTACTCAATATGCTATACTCCAGAAAATCACTAGTTCTGTATCCCTCCCTTTTCAAGGGCACTGAAATTTGGGTTTTCAGCAGAGCAAGAGAGAAAGGCAATCTTTCTGTATTTTATGTTTAAAATTAAAATACCTCAACTAAAAGTAGGAGCTGGCCCATATCCCTCCTTGTGGAATTAATTGTAAAATGTGTCATTATAAAGCTGTGTTAAAGTATGAACAGATCTTGGTAGCAATCAGACATTAAAGATAAGAAGACTAATATCTAAGAGGCTTATTTTTCCATTAAAATAGAGAATACATTACTTTGTAGGTGGAGATAAAGGTCAATTTATTTCAGCATGTCACGTTTTATGAATAAATCTATTATCTGTAATAATAATCCTTAACGAGGTGTTTCTATCTGGTTTCCATCAATTTTACTGAAAACCATCCATGAAATAATTAAGGTCTACTTTTACCGTCACTATAAACGCTCTTCTATTACACTGTATGCTGTGCAGTTCTTTATGCTGTGCAAAAGTTGTGTAGCATACTGTTAAACCAGAAAACTTACTAGGCCTTTGGGGAAGTAAATTGCCCCTACATTTCCATAGATGTAAAATCACTTTCCAAGAAAAACAGGCCACTTCCTCCAAAGAAAGTCATCTGTAAGATCAGGACATAAATAACTAACAAAGATAAAAGCAGTGAAACATTGATCTCAGATGTAAGCAAACGGGAATTCTACTACTTTTAGTAGGACTATAATGGGCATCTTAAAACTTTAAGAAATTGAAATCTTGCCTAGAGCTCACTGTGAAATTTTTGTTGCTATACAATGTCCTTTTACGATTAAATTACTTCTCTTTTTATACATCATAATTCTTTGTGATTTAAAATATAAAGTTCAATCTTTTTAAAGTAAAATGACATCAAGAAATGTGAAAGTCCAGAAAAAAGGCAAGGTTAATATTGAAAATGCCACATTTTCTCTTCTACTGGAGCCCAGCTGGTTAAAGATTTGGATAATTGTGGTACAAAACAAAGAAAACATACACTTGGATCAGCAGACTTCAGTAGCACAAAAGCTTTAGCTGGCAGTTAAACATATGCTTTTATCAAAAATACTAACTAATTTATCTGAGGGTTATTAGATGAAGACTTTTCTAGTACGCTCTGAAGTCAGCATAACTGATCTTTTTGTGTGCTACTGGTGTTTTACACTAAGCTGGTGTTCATCTTACACAGGCAGAAGTAACCATCTACATTGTCACAACTTGGAAAAATCACAGCGGCAAACACAGCAAGTGAAAAGGGCCAGAGGAAGGAACTGAATGAGAGAATGACTGAGATAAAGTACTTCTCTAGGCTTTCTCTAAACCCTGCTAGCACCGGTATGCTCTGGAAACAGTAACATACAAAAATGTCTTCTTAAGATACCAGTAATTAGTTCTGACTTTGAAACACTTCACTGCTCAAAAGAGCGTTAAATTGTAAGATTTAGAGTTACCTAATGCATCCTCGTGCTGCGAGAATCATTCCTTCTTACTAAACTAGGTGACATTTACGTTCATTTAGACTTGAGCACTGCTGCCACCTCTCTATGCCTACAGGCCGATTTCATCCGCCCAGATCATGCTCCTGGACGGTTCGTCTCCTGTTGCATGGGGACAAGAGTCCAAGCACTAACATACAGCCGGGCCTCAGACCACTCACTCTGATTTATGCAACATCGGCAAGAAACCCCGTTCACAGCACTCGCCTCTCCTCTTACTTCCCCCGTTAGTGTCTGGAGGTGCCGGGCAGCGTGGGCGGGGCAGGGCAGGGTAAGAGTTTTACCACAGCTGAGGCACGACGGCGGCCTAAGGCCCGGAATACTTGCTGCGTCACGCCAACAGCTCAGGAGCTGCACGGCAACTTATTAAGGCTCCGGCCGTACTGCAGCACCGCAGCCTCCCTGGGCACCGCTCTTCACCCGCGCCTCCCCAGAGCCGCTCCGGGGGCGGCAGAGGAGCCCCCAGCCCCCGCCCGTGTCTCCTCAGCGCCGCGAACTCGCGGAGCGAACCGCCGGGGCGGCCCCGCCAGCGCAGGCCGCGGCGCGTCACGTGAACAGGGCGGGCGCTGGAGGAAAGCAGCCCGCGAGCCGCCGCTTTGAAGCCCGTTGCTAGGCGACGGGAGGGCGCGCGGCGCCCACGGGAGCGGCTGGTAGTACAGGAGGAGAGAGACAGCGGCCGGGAGACCGGAGCCGCCTCCGCCCCGCACGGGGACGCGTTCCCGTTGTCCACGGTCCTCCCGCGGTCTGCGCGCCCCCGGCAGTGGCGCAGGTGCCCTGGGAGCCGCCGCCGAGCCGTCTGCCAGGCCGCTAGGGGGCGTGGCCAGAGTGACAGCAGCCACACACAGGGAGAGCAGGCGCCTCTGGTGGCGGGTGGGGCGTTGAGGCCTGGGGCGCTGCCTGCGGTGCCGTCCGCCCGTTGGCGCACGGGCTCGCGCGCCGTGGGCAGCGGGCGCGGCAGCTTTGCTGTGAAGGGGCCGTGTGAGGCAGTGGCTCCGCCCCGTGGCGGGTGGAGCAGGGAGCAGCTCAGGTAGGGCGTGGGCGCAGAGCAGTGATCCCCGCCATTGCGCAAACCGCAGCCCCTTCCACAGCCGCACTCACGGCTGAGGACGGTAAAAATCGAATTCTCCGATGAGTGGCCGGTGCCGCCGGCCAATAGGTGAGGCAGAGCGCGCCATCCTCCCCGCCCCCGCCGCGCGGCGGGGCCAATGGGGGTCGCGGGGCGGGGCGCGCGGGGCTAGGCGCGGGCTGGGAGGCGCCCGCTCGCCAGATGCGGAGGAGCCGCGGCGGCGGTAGCAGCGGTGGAATGGGGTCGCGGGTTGCTCTCGTCTCCCCGCGCTGAGGGACGTGCCCACCGGTGGGGACAAGCGGTAGGCGAAGGGCGGTGGTCGGCCGCGGTGGCGGTGTGGTGAGGGGCGCAGGTACCGGGCGAGCTGCAGTGTCGGTAGCGGCCGCCGCGTCGTGGGGCGGCAGAGCCTGCCGGGCCGGGCGGGAGGCGTGAGGCGTTCCGCGTCGTGCTGCCCGCGGCCGCCTCCACAGTTGGGGCGGCGGCGCTGGCCGGCGCGTTGCTGCCGCGAAAGCCCGGGCGAGGCGAAGGGCGGTCAGTCGTGGGTTAACGCCGCTTGTGTCGTTGGTAGGATCCGAGGGTAGTGCGGCGGCGAACGTAGACGTGGGAGCCGGCCCCTGCTCGTGGCAACCTGCTGTCACCTTCCCCTCTGGCAATGGGGAATGGACTCTCGGACCAGACGCCGATCCTCTCCAGCCTGCCTTCCTTCCAGAGTTTCCACATTGTCATCTTGGGACTGGACTGCGCGGGGAAGACGACCGTGCTGTACAGACTGCAGTTCAATGAGTTTGTCAACACCGTCCCCACTAAAGGATTTAATACGGAGAAGATCAAAGTGACGCTGGGCAACTCTAAAACGGTCACTTTCCACTTCTGGGATGTAGGCGGCCAGGAGAAGCTGAGGCCGCTGTGGAAGTCGTACACGAGGTGCACCGATGGTATTGTGTTTGTGGTGGACTCTGTCGATGTTGAGAGAATGGAGGAGGCCAAAACAGAACTTCATAAGATTACTAGGATATCTGAAAATCAAGGAGTGCCTGTCCTTATCATTGCTAACAAGCAGGACTTGAGGAACTCTCTCTCCCTTTCTGAAATTGAGAAGATGTTAGCAATGAGTGAGCTGAGTTCTTCCACTCCCTGGCATTTGCAACCTACCTGTGCAATCATTGGAGATGGACTCAAAGAGGGACTGGAGAAACTACATGATATGATAATTAAGCGAAGGAAAATGTTGAGGCAGCAGAAAAAGAAGAGATGAGTTCTATTTTGACCTTTCTATTTTACAGTAGTTACATGGTCAAAATTTGACATAAGATAGCTTCCAAACCCAGGCCTGCTTGTTTGGATGCCGTTAAGCTTAGTTACATTAAACAATCAGTTACACAACCTTGCCTTGTGGAAGGCTGTGTAGTTATGGAACTTCTTTTTTTTTTTTTTTTACTAGTTTCTTCTGAGTTTAGCTCTGCGTTATTTCAGGAGCCCTAATAGATGATGTAATACTGTCAGGAAATGGATGGGTGGGTATATGTGACAGGGATGTCTAAATAGCCAAATAAAACGAGGGTTTTCTGATTAGTGTTGTATTCATGTGTTGGAGGGTGCCCTCTGCAAGCAATTTGCATTGAAGATGTTCCATGTTTTTCAACTTCTAATGCTCATAAGTAGAGTGTTTAGGTGAAAATTTTACAGCTTTAAAAACGTCTGAAGCTAGTAGCCCATTATTTCAAGAGGCTGTTATTTTATTTTGTTTGGGGATTTTGATGAAAGCTTGACTACGTGTGTAGTTTTGTATTTAATTTGGCACTTTTTGAAATCAAGTCATGTTCAGTTCAAATACTTGAAATTTCAAGTGCTGTGGATTTTTCAACCGATAAAAGAAAGACTATTTGACAAGTAAAAAATGTAAACAACACGCTGGAGCATGGAATAGTTAGTGGTTTCCCAACATATAGCATGTTTTTGGTATGTAAGAGTTTTATTTTTTAGAAGTAACCGTCGTTATACAGTGCTAATCAGGTTTAAACTATTACTCAAAATTAGTAATTTATTTTTGAACTATGAATATTATGTCCTCCTCCTACTATCAAGTTAAATTAATTGCAGTAAGGGAGCTATAAAGAACAATTCTGGCTGTTGTGGTTCTAACCGGTGCAGCATTCTTTGCTCTGTTGGTGACTTTTCTGGCAATAGACTAAATTATAATGAAGTAAAGATGGAGTTAAAATTAGCAGAGCACATCTTGTATCTCCCCCGTTTTATTAAAGTGGTATTGCTATGTCACTTTCAACGTATGCTTTTTTTATTGTGACTCTTAAAGTATTTTGTGGTTCGGAATGTAATAATGCTTTATACACTCGAACATTTGACACTACTGGGGGGTGGGAGGGGAGAGTGAGGGAAGAAGATTTTCAAGATGGGCCTGTGTTCTGCTTTAATTATGCTTTAAGCTGTTCTTGTTTACAGAGTGTGCAAACAGTGTTAACTGGGCAGGATAGTGCTTGATGGAAAAGGGAGGGTAGTTTTTCTTACTGGTACAGAACTTCAAGTGACTCTTTAGATACTTGGCTAGCAATTAAAAGGGCTAAGACAGAGCCTGGATTTTTAAGACTAACTTTAGTGGTGCTGTAAAAAATCATCAGAATGTTAGATTCTCTTTAGACTTTTTTTGGAAATACCAGATAAAAAACAAACAAAAAAGTAGTAAAAAAAAAAAAAAAAGCAAAAACTATTTCCTCCTCTTATTCAACCAGCAAAGTAATACATTTTTCTTACCTGCTGGTGTGTACCAGGAGGATGACAGCTACAAACCTGAATGTCAATCAATGTACTTAGATATGTTTAAAAAAAAAAATCAAACTTTTTAATCAGCAGCTGTTTGTCCAGGAGGTAACCAAAAATGCACTTTAGTGTCTTCAATAACTGAAAGTGACAGCTGTTTTTTTTTTTTTTATGACATCTTGGTCCTTTTTGAATAAACTGAAGTAGCTTCCAGTGGAGCTTTTGTATGTTGGTTATATATGTACCTGCACTGGTGACATTGTAAGTCACTTACTCAAGTAATGTCTATATTTATAGAAATGTGGATGACTTCTTAAACCTCAATAAACAATTCAAAATAATCCTGCAGAGAGAAAGTGTCTGACTTCTTGTGCTGCAGTGGTACGTTCTCATCAACCTCTGTGCACGTATTGACTAATAACAGTAGAACTCTTTCTGTTGAAAATCAATGTCTTATGGATGTGGTAAGGCTTATAAATGTCATGGTGTTATTGTACGTGTCTCATTAAAAACTTTAAATTGGTGGCATGTCTGTATATTCACAGAAGAGCTATTAACTGCAGTGACTTTTCTGAACTGATGGTTCCTGCATAATTTGAAAAATCTTATGTAGCTGAACCTATTTTGTGTTACATGCAATGTTTAATAGGCAATGTTGAGCATTTGTCACATGTGCTCACAGGTGATACTTAATTTAGTATCTTCAGAATCTGTCATCTGAAGCTGTATGAGGGATTCACGTGTATTTAAGCTTTTGGTGAATTTCCTTGGATTTTTATGGCAGTGAGTAGAATGCGGCAAGAGATACAGAAGCTTCTGATTGGTTTCAGGACCTGAATGTAAGACATAACTCATTTAGAAGGCTGAAACTCAAAACTGCGAAATTTGAGCAAGTATATTCAAACCTAGCTCTCAAAACCCTGGTATTTTCATTTCTGTTTATGTAACCGGTGGCACATCAAAACGCAGCTTACTAGCAGTCAGTCTTGAGAAAGAGCTATCTTAGTGATGCTGAGCCCTATTCATTTGGGCTGTAATTGGTACAATCTTGATAACATTTTCCTTCCTAGCAGGTGCACAGCACTATTAGGCTGAGGAAGATGAGATGAGGGGCTGGCTCTTTGTACCCACTAAACACACTACAATACTGAGTAGTAATTGTTTCTTTTCGGGTATTCATCAGGCTTTGTTTGGGAATAGCTGGAAATGCATCCTGCTGGAAAAAATCAGTCCTATTTTCTTTTGCATATTAAACATGCTAGTGTTTATCTGGTGACAGTCTCCCTAAACTATTCTAGGTATAAAAACTTCAGTGAATGATTTTAAATACAAACACATGACTGACCTGTACTCTGTCACTCTGGAAGAAGAAATGAGAGAAGGTGGACAGTAGTGTTTCTAAAATGTCATGGTTACTATCATGCGATACTTAATATTGATTTAGAAGTCGAAAACTGCGTGGGGGATGAGTTTTAGGTTCAAGCTATACCTTAATATGTAGTAGAACTGTTTTGCTGGGATATTACAGTAACTATTCTGAGTAAAATATACAAATGTTGCTGTACCTCCCAAACTGTGTTTTGTATTACTATGCTGAAGTCTTCAACTATGAACAAAATGGTGATGATTGCAATAGAGCATTTGGGATCTTAGCATAGTCCTGTCAGCCTAGGATCACTCTCTTCTAGGCAATGAATTGGCAGTTCTGGCATAAATACCAGTACTTGTAAGAAAATCTTTAAGCAGGTGTAATTTTGTTAGAGTGCTGGAGTTACACAATTTAAATTTTAAAATAATTTTTGCTGAAATGGGCTACAAATGGTACTTGGTTCTTCAAGGCAGTAGGCATATTAAATATTTTAAAGTGCTGCTACTTTAAGAAGCTATGGAATTGTGTTTAAATCAGCGCAGTGCTGTTAAAAAGGAAAGAACCACAAGGTCTTGTAACCTTATCACTGTTGTCTGAGCTTACAAAAGTTGGCGTGGCATTGCTTCAGCTGTTTACGCACATGCAATTGTTTAAAGTTAACCAGCCTTCAGCATCTGGTCTCTGTTTTCTAGCTGTGTGTTAGCTTATGACTATTTCAGATAGCAAAAGTACTGTAGGACGGTGAGACTCCTTCAAGTTCCTGACATTGATCTTAAGTTGTGTTGCACCAAATGTGTGTTTACACTTAGGAAAAAAAAAATAGTTGTTCAGCCAGGTGATAGGTGAAACCTTTCTGTCTTCAGCTTTTTATGATTTATTGAGACATGATTGATCCTTTCTGTGGAAAGCAGTACCCACAGCCAGTCCAGGGTTCCCAGCCTGATGCAGAGAGGTGCTTCTGTCCCACCTTACACAGCGCTTTGGTCCAGCGAGAGTTCATTACCTGGGACGCAGTGGTCACTGAGCAGGCAGGAGCTGGGAGTGGTCTCGTTGGGTGGCCCTTCTGGACCCCAGCAGGTCTGCGTGACCGCAGGTCTGCCGCCTTGGAGAGGGGGAGTTATCTGTATCTCGGATCTTTTGTTTACAAAAACCAGAATATTAATTAGTGTCTGGCTGAAACTTTTTGTTGAGAGTGTCATTCTGGGCATTGGGGGGAGGATTTAGATACTGCATTGATACCAGAAAGAAGGACGTGGTAAGGCAGAGCATGGAAAAAGTACGCAATCTGCATACCCTATACACAGGGCACCAGCCCTAACATAAAGTATTGATTCAGCTGTGCAGATCGCAATGCATAAAGGCTGGCAAATGTGTGCTCATAATGTTATCTTCCTTTATCTTCTTTTGAGAGAGAAATCTAGGCATGAATTTGTGTTTTCTAGATCAGTGTTTTTGCTTTACTGGTGGGTGATTCATCTTTTGAGAGGGTCACAGCTTACAGCCCCCCTCTGACAGCTAATAGCCTCGAGTCCCTGAGCCAAAACAACTCTTGCTGCTGCTGGAAGGGCTGTGCAAGGGAGCTGTGAGTGGGCATTCTCTCCTGTTTGCTTAGTCTGGAGGTGGGGGGGGGGTGTGTGAGGAAAGCATTTTATTTATTTATTTACTTTTTAATCCTGACTGACATAGGTATGTGAAGGCCTGCCCCTCTCACGCTGCTCTGCAGGCTGTGGTTATTTTTAGGAGCAGTACAAGACTGCAGAGCTCTGTGGATAAACTCTTGCGTGTGTGTTTAAACTGAAGAGAAACATGCAGCCTGACTGCGCAGCAGGGTGACGCCTGGGGTTGTCACATGGGCTCCCACAGCCGTCCTACCTATCTGAGAAGAAAATAAAGGGTTGATACATAGCTGGTAGCTTACCCTTCTTAAAGAAGCAAAAATGCAGTTTCAAAGACCTAGCTGAAAAAAATCCCAAGCAGCGAATGAAGGACTTGAGTTTCCTCCCTGTCAGTGTCCTGTTTTATTGGGACTGTCTGTGAGGGATCTGAGGCCACCCATATGGTGGCCGGGGTGATGCTGCCTGCTTGCTGCTGGGCCTGATGAATGGCACAGCCAGGGAGTGCTCAAATAAGGATTTTATTCAAAGGCAAACCCAAAATCTAAAGGGAAAAACTAGGTAGGGAGGCCAGACAGTGCCTCTAGACTAAATGCTTGCAAACAGCTCAGGAAGGTAAAAGATGATAATCCCTGAGCTGTGAAGATTATGGTTTCTTAGTTTCAGCTATATTTACACAGCTGCTCCACCAGAATTAAGAGCTAAAGATGACAGAATAGTTAGAAAGGAGAAGGTTGAGTACAGTTGTTGGCTGTGGGGTGTGTGGAGGGAGAGAGGATTTGGAACTGTTGGGTTTTCCTAGCTTTTCAAGACACATTGAGCCCTAAGGGAAACAGATATGCTTTTAGGCTGCTTAATAAGTTTAAAATCTTTATCGTTTTATGCACTGTAGTTTCCCTATTGCTGAAATGAAACAATACCTCATTTAAGAAAGCCACCTAATCACCACATTAATCTCCCAGTCCACTGACAAAGGAGAAGGTTAGCAGGGGTGTTGAGCCTTGTTAAACGTGCCGAGGGCTCCTGGCTGGCTCACAAGCTGCTGTATTTCAAGGTCTTTTCTAAAAATAGCAGAATTGTAGAATTTAGGTCAGGTGAGGTAAAGGTGTGAAGCCTGATACTTCAGACACCACATGGAGTCCAGAGATACCACCAACCCTGTAACAGCTTATCTTCCGTTAACACTTTATGAATGATAAATAAGAATAATATTATTTTCCTTCAGAGCATGACATTTTTATCCCTTTCCCATTTCAATGTCATTTGCCCTGTAAGCTTTAACAGGCTTTTGTTACAGGAACGTTGAGTTGAGTGTGACAAGGATAAGTTTGTGAATGAAGAGGGTCAGGAAAGGGTGTTCAGCTTTGCTGCAGTGACTTGGGTAGCTAAAAACAGTCTTTTTGTAAAGCTGGCTTAACATCAACAAATTATCTAAACAAGGTAAATTTTCTAAAAATATCTTCTTGTTTCTAACACTAGCTGAACTCCACTGGTCTTCTAAATTATTGTATGCAGTTGTAGGCATGGACAGCTACTCTTTTTTTTTGACACCAGTTTTGTAATGGTCTCTAAGATGCCTTCAACCATTTGCAGACCATGAGTGCAGGTCTGCACAGTTTTAAATGATAATACTGATTTTACATATCCATGATGTACTTTTTAGCTGTCCATCTGAGGTGCTTCTTTGGCTCAGTCTGGTTTCTCAAATAAATATTTTGATTCTTTGTGATTAATAATGTCTCTGCAAACAGTTTATTCCCATTTGGTTCCTGTTGTGCTACAGTAAAATTACAATCTACAGATTATTTGTATCACTATTTCCAGCTATGGAATTTCTATTTGAATCAGAGGTATATATTCCATTTTTCTTGATTTTACTGTATTTCATATAGGAGCTGATTTGTGCTAGCCTCCCTGATTTTAATTAGCTTAGAAAATTGACTTTTAGGTTTAAAGTCACTGTAATTCATCTGTAATCAGTCATGTTATGCTGGAGATAAATGGGATTCATGAACTGAGCCCACACTGATGCTTTTTGACAGATCTCCTATTGCCACATCAATATGCATCCCTCACTTTGTCCTATAGTAGCACTGGCACCAGCAAACTGTATTTCTGCCAGCCTGTCATATAACTTGCTCTTACACAATATCTGCGTATGTCCTGCTATTGCTGTAATTACGATAAGGGTCTGCTTGAAAAAATTCTATGCAAAGACTCAGCCGTGGACTGAAACTCTAAACAAATATATCAAACTATGTAATTTCGTTCTAAAGTATTGGATTTAAAGTTGAAAGCTGGAAGTTATAAACTAATCCAGCCCAGCCACTGAGCTCTGGTCATTTTATCCCAGAATTATCTCCGTCTGTATGTAAAGCAAGAATCTTATAGTTGCTCCTACATTTAAAATCATGCTTAAATGTGCTGTGAGATCTTAAGATATTACAGAAGTACAGTGTAATGGAAAGAAATAGAAAGATTGTAACTATAATTTGGATTTTTCAATTGCCTTGTAACATATTTGTGTTCAATAGCCAGGCATTAGGAAATCATACCATTTCAAAGGAGTTTAAAAACACAAGTTCAACATTCTGTATTATCTCCAACACCATGAGCTTCAGCTTTACAGAACAAAAAATATTACCATAGCTGAAAATAAGGTATTGTGTACTCTTCAGTGAATAAATATTTATAAACTGGATCGTCTGTACCGATTTTGTTTGTATTTGACCATAGCTAGTAAGCAAAAGTAGTTAAATTGTTCAGTTTTATGCTTGAATTAAATTGGGATGAATATAAGCTCTTTCAAATCAGGCATATGGAAGTTTTCAAGTAAAGGTGATTTTCAAAGATCTTGAGTTAAATAACAAATTGTCTTAAAATAAGCTTTTATTTGGAACAGTCAGTAGCAAAAATGGCTGGAAATTCCTTTGAAAAAATAGCTTTATTTTATATAGTACAGTGAGAGAAGTATCTTAGACTGATTTCAGACCTCAGGATTCAGAGGGTCTCCCGTTCTCTCTGCCTTTCTTGGCTGCAATGAATCAGTCTGCACAGGATGTGGCTGCTAACAGATGATAATGCAAAGTGAAGGGCTGGGCCATGAAAAGCCCCAGGGTGGCTCAGCGTGGTGCTGAGTTCTCACGAAGAGCTGATTGCTTTCCAAAAATAAGAACAGGAACTAGGGCAGATAATCCATGTAAAATGCACTTTCCACCCTTACACATTCACAACAATTTATTATTCTCAGCGTTATAGAGCTTTACATGTTGATTACATACATACATAATCCACCTAGGCACACGCACCTACCTACACACACTTCTGTTGTATTCTTGCAAACCCTGTTTGCAAGAGTTTCTCTGGGATCCTGTTCTGTGGGTGTAACTCGAGAATATATAAAGAGATTCCTGTTTTCCCATAATTTTAACCCAAATTTGACTGCAGACATGACAGCACTAGAAATATTATTCTCTGAAATAACTTCCTCTGTTTTAAATGTTTTGTTAGGGTAAGGTAATCTGGGCTATTCACACTGCATAGGAACCATGCTGTTGTGACATTACCACTGCTCAGAGTTCAGGCTGTGTCAGCACTTCTTTTATAAATGTCTTTATTTCAGAGGCTTAATAACCTAATAAGCCTTGAAACTTCACACTTGTCTGAAACTTGGCATAGAATATTAATTTTGCCTTTTACCACATTACATAAAAACATATATTAGAGGTGAGTGCAAGTGAAAGAAAAATAAGCTGCTTATGTTTTGCTGCCTCTTCCCTCTCAAAGTTAACTTTGTTTATTGAAATGACATGAACTCAGTTCCAAATGAAAATCTTTGAAAATTTTGTCTTAAGTTAAAAGTTGTAATCATTAGTTTTTGCAAATCAGACCTACACAAAATCATCTACCTAAATAACTTCTGGCTTTTTCTTTATGGATTCATTTTAGCCTCTGCACAGGGGATGTAGAATCTGGCTGTTTGAATCTGCAAGATTTTATCCTCCCTTTGCGTTCATTTTAGCTGCTTGTACATGAAACCAACTTGCAGAGCACACTCACAGTGAGTGAAGTTCTTGTCAGTGTCAGCAGAGCTATTCCTGTGCAGTTGCAGTTGTAGGAATGGACAAAACCAGAAGACAGAAACATGGGCATGCTTTTCCTCAGTGTCTTTGCTATATAATTTCAAGTACTCATTCACTTAGTACCTTTTCTTAGTAGTGATGATGTGTAAAAGTAAAACAAATGCAGGGTTTTCTCTTGTCTCATGGAAAAGCCAGTTCTTGTAAAATTTCCAGGCTGTTTTCTAAACCATAAAAAAAAATATAAAAAATGGAGAAGGCTCTTGTCTCAGAAGTGATTTTTGGTCACCCCATCTAGATAACCCTGAGATTATCCTGAGGGTTACTAAGGGCATAGTTTGCCTGGGGATAGTATCCCCTTGCATTGAAAAATCTTTTTTCTTAAAGGTAGAACTTACCTAGGGATTCTATATTAATGATGGCTTTAGTCTGACCTAAATAACTTCTGGCTTTTTCCTTATGGATTCACTTAAGTCTCTGCATGGGGGGTGTAGAATCTGGCTATTTGAATCTGCAATGTTTTATCTTCCCTTTGCATTAATTTTAGCTGCACGAACATGCCTGCACAAAGCAGCTCTTGCACTTCCTTACCAGGGAGTGTTGATCTGCTCAGAAGGCCACACATGCTCTTCACTCTTACTTTGACCAGACAATTTTATACAGAGTACAAACCTTATGTAGCCCCCAAAAAAACCCCCAAAAGTTCGTTTGTTCCTTCCTTCTTCTCCCACTTTCAGTTCAATGGCCACAATTATCTATTTTATGTTGGAAAATCTTTACTCACTTCAAGCGCTTTGGGTCAAGTTTAGAGTACCCTTCCACCCAACCTGATTTCCTTCTCTTATTTACCTCCTCTAAAGAAAGTTTACCATGTCTATAATGCCCTCCCAGGAGCAGTGCTGTGAGCTTTCAGTACAATACAGGCATAACAGTCAGGATTTATTTTATCTAATAATAGATCTCTAAAAACTAGGCATTCTACTCTGATTTAGACTTCTCTAGATCTTTTTACACTTCATGGAAAGACATGCATTTGTCTAGGGCATGACTCACCTTAGTTCAGGAGTGTTATCTAAGGCAGGTCAGATAAATTGCCCTATGCTGTGGCTTGTTTCTTTTAGCTCTGCAGAAAACATAAGCTGATTAACTCAAATATAGACACCTGCCTTTTGCACCAACTGCCTGTACTTATATCCTAAATGATACGCCCATGTCTGTCCCAGCTACTCTGCTGGAAAATGCAGGTGTCTGGCATTGGAAATCTGTGTCAATCTACAGCAGCTGAGAGCCTCTTGCAGCGTTTTTGCTTAGCAAAGCCACCCCAGTGCTTCCGGGTGCTGGTCAATGACCACGCTGCTAGTAGAAGGAAAACATAAAATTTATTAAATAATATATATTAAGAAAAGAGGAAGTGTAAGCTTTTACTTAGAGTAAACACTACATTACATAGTCCAGATATTCTTGATGGAGAAATCAGTAAACCAAATTACTTCCTCTTACAGTGTTTTATGGCTCACACTACTTGTGTATGCAAAGGTAGTTTTTTCATTGACTTCAGTGAGAGCAAGATAAGGCTGGAGAATTGTGCAACAAAACTGTCATCTATAAAAGCTTTTACATAGTAAACTTTTATGTTTCTTCTTTGACAACACAAGTAAATCCCCACTTATTTGTTGATACTATAATTGAGTCTAGCAACACCTGTGCCTGCTTCTGCATGTGTTGGGAGTTGCAATCACTCTCCTGTGACTACAGAAAGGCTACCAGGAAGCAGGCTGTAATTGTTAGAAGATGAACAGGATTTGTTAAAAGAAAGTTTGTTAGCGGTATTTAGGGGTGAGCTGAGTGTAGAAACAAGATGTGACTGAGGAACTCTACAAGGAATGGAAATGATGAACTGCTCTGGTGTCCCCAGGTATTCTACCTAACAAAGTATGAATAACTGATAGTCTTTCTAATAAGAAAACCTGAACTTAGAAGGGGGTATGGGAAGAGGTGTATCGTGTCTGTGTGTTGTGAAAATTGTAATAATTTCATACTTTCTTAAACCTACTATAGTTAATGCTCTGAAATTGTGTGTAGTTTATTTCCTTAGGAAACCAAACTGCAATGCGGGGAGGTGTAGTTGAGGAAGAAAGAGACCTAGCAAGTAGAGGCTTTGGGGTATGGTGATATGAGCTTTGGTGTTCGGTGAATGTCTAAACCGAGCATATCACACACTTCTGTAGTCTTGTGGAAAAGTGTTGGACTTTGTTTTGTTGAGGTATTGTTTGATCTTAAAAAGAAAGCTGATGTGCAGACTTACTGAGAGATCTACATCCCTGAAATCACCGTATCATCATATGAAAGCACAGCAAGGGTGTATCTCCTGAAGGCTTGTTATCTCTGATGAGAGACCAGGTGCTATGATGTCCTATCAGTTATCTCTGGTGAGAAAATAACTGTACATAGACTCCAAAGCAGATATTATCTGCTTCTGTAAACATCCTGTTCACTCTGTGTGTTGTGTGGATTAAACCTGGGTTGTGAAGATATCAAAGCTGGAACTGAAACTGCAGCTGAAAAGCTGCACTGTGCATGTTAGCTTGCTTTCTCTCTTCCACTGCAGTTGTGCATAGAAAGCTTTTACCTGTTGCTTCTGAGGCCTGTGGCAGTGAATTAGTAATGCATAACATAATGCAACCACTCACTAGTGTTGAATTTGTTGGGATTCTGAGAATTGTTAGTTCTGAAGGAGAGTGGTGCAGGGGTATGCTCCTGCAGAGGACTGGAGTACCAGCAGAGCTACATTTGGATGTTTGGGGAAGAGTGGTTAAGAGTTTGTGTTCCTTTGACAGGAACCTGGCAAGTGCTCATCTCCTTTTTAAAATGTGTAGTAATGTTATTTGTTGGGCCTTTTTTTTTTTTTTTTTTTTTTTTTTGAGCCTGCTGTGATTGTTATTACTCATTAAAATGCAGAGATGTATCAACCAAGACTTAAACAAAAAACTGTCCTAGTTTCATCTGGGATAGAGTCATTTTCTTCCTAGTAGCTGGTATAGTGCTGTGTTTTGGATTTAGGATGAGAAGAATGCTGATAGTGCACTGATGTTTTAGTTGTTGTTAAGTAGCCAAGGACTTTGTAGTTTCTCACACTGTGTCAGGTGCCAGGAGAGCTGACCCACACTGGCCAAAGGGATATTCCATACCATAGGATGTCTTGCTCAATATATGAACCTGGGAGCAGAAGGAGGAAGGGGAGCATGTTCAGATTGATGGCATTTGTCTTCCTAAGTAACCGTTACATGTGATGGAGCCCTGTGTTCCTGGAGATGGCTGAGCACCTGTCTGCTGAGGGGAATGAGTGATTGAATTCCTTGTTTGGCTTTGCCTGTGTGTTTGGCTTTTGCTTCAGTTATTAAATTGTCTTTATCTCAACTCATGAGTTTTCTCACTTTTACTCTTCTGATTCTGTCCTGTAGCTCACTGATGGGGACTGAGTGAGCATCTGTGTGGGGCTTAGTTGCTGGCTGTGCCCCCTCCTAGCAGTCTGCAAGAAAATCCAGCAGTGTGGAAGATAATAAAAAAGAAAAAAAGCGCTATTGAATATAGTTGTAAACACCAGTTGAAAAGTGAACTGCGTGGGTACTCCTCCTTTCAGGCTGTTCAGTTCAGTCGCCTGCAGCAGTAAGCCCCTGGGATGTCTTCTGGATCAGGGCTGGTGAACTAGGCAGCAAACATGGAAGAGTTCCTTTTATCTAGTGTGCTGAGTGGATGTAGGTGTTGGGTTACTTTTGCCACGAAGCCAGGGTTTATGTGCTAGCAGCTGAGAACCCTCCTTTCAATAATGTTTAGTAGCTCTAAGCTTACTTGGGCTCTGGTAGTCCTGCCTTACCCAGCTCAGCAGTGGAAATCCCCCAAACTGGTTTTTCTGGCCACTCAAGAGACCCTATAGTGCCAATAGCAGTTCAGTGTGAATAAGCATCCAGTTTGTTTATTTATTACTTGTACTCTGGACCCCTGTCCCTGCAGCAATGGTGTTGGACTCAAGCATGCTTCTGCCTGTGTACTCTACTGTAATTCTGAAAAGCTTGTTTTAAATCCTGATGCAGCTCAAATAATCCTGTATCTAAGCAGACTGCTGGATTTTCTGCCTATTTCTTTCCTTTAGAAGAGCTCAAAGAGGACATTGAGGCTATTGCAATAACCTTGCTATTCTTCCTTAAGGAATGTGAAAATAGGGTAGGATCTCTGCAGAAATATTTTGATATGGAGACTAATGGCTAGTTTGTTGTTACTGTGTTTGAAGAGCCCTTTGCTGCATTTTTTTGGTCAGTTGTCAGTGGTGTCTAGTTCTAGAAACTGTTACTGTTGGCATTTGGGCCTGCAGAGCAATGCCATCCGTATCACCCTCCTCTGTATGACCAGCCAGAGGCTTTGTCTGACCTCTGCGGGCTCTGAAATGCACTGTGCTGCTTGTAACATCTCTCCTGGGGAAAGCAATTGAAGTCACTCTGACCTAGGCTATTGCATTATGATAAGAGTTGAATGGAGCAATATTTTGTCTTTCCAAAGGAGTGGTGGTGAGCTGGTTATTGTTGCCAGTGGTAGGTGCAGATGCTTACCTTTCTGTGCACCCATGGTGCTCTGTTGCAGTTTGTGCTGGTTTGGTGAAATGACCTCTCTTTAGCTGAAGCTGGCATGGGAAAAAACAGTGAACATTTCTTATATTTTCTATTTGAGTACTTTCACTGGTGACTCATGGGCAGCTACGTGTTTGGAGAGGCTCTTGGTTACAGGTGGGCGTATGCTCTCCTCCAGGGAAAAGGAGTTCAGAGTGTGGGGAGAAGGGACCCTCAGGAAGGCCCTGTCTCTGGGTGACTGGACTGGAGATGCAGCCCAGAGTGTAGCCCAGTAATACCAGTGTGATTAAGCTCTTCTGCCTTCTCTCTTCTCAGCAGGGCCTCAGGTCTCCTGGCAGTCCCACGCCAACACACCCAGCATTAAGTCTCTGTACACTGTGACAGGCAACTGCAGCCTGGGGAGGTGACCCTGCTGTTCAAAGTTCTTGGCTCCTGCAGAGCAGTTATGTCTTGGGAGGGCTGGGAGAGCCCAGCCTGTGTACTCAGCCCTCAGTAGTTTTATCTTGAGAGCCTGATAAGTGTGAGGGGCTGCACCAAGCTGGGGATGAGTCAGATGTCTTGTGTAACACTTCTGCCCAGCCTTGGTAGGCAGAGCTGGAGACCAGCTCCATGCCAGTCTTACTCTGGGGATATTTGCAAACTAGAATAAATTGTTTTCACTTTGGTAAGCATTCAGATGGAGACACCAGGCTGGAGCCAGCACTTTTTTATTTTCCTTATGATAACCAATAGGCAGTACGACACTTCCTTCTGTGGAAGTGCAGATATGGCCCAGGCCTGAGCCTGACTCTGAAGAGTGGGTCCCACCGCAGCTCACGGCTGCATAACATTTCCATGGTGCAGCCCCATGCGGGGCTGCTGCCTCCTCTTCTGCAAACCCTAGACACTTGTAGCTAATGTGTTGTTGCCTCAGGATCTTCTGGAAGAAAGAGTGAGATGGGTCTGCTCTTCCCCACCACTGATCCAGGATGTTGTGGGGAGGATCTGGTCCAGGCAGCATGCACCAACACTGCAAACATAGTGCTATTTCTCTGGTTTGTGATATGTGCCTGGTCTTGCTATGACAAACTCCTCCAGTGTCTCCTCTTAGAAACTCTTCTGTGGTGTCCAGCTATTAGCAGCTTCTAAATTTCTTCACTGTGATGAAGTGGAAGGGATATACTCCAGTGGAGTGCTGCTTCTCCCAGGGGGAAGTTGTCTGTATAAAGGCTTTCCTGTAGGCAGAATTTGCACTCTTTAAAGAATGTTATATCCAGTATTAGCATTTCTTTGAGTGTGTGTGTGGGTTTTGTTTGTTTGTTTTTTCCTTTCCAATTATCCTCAAAAGTATCTTGGGGTTTTTATTCAACCTTTTGAATTATGGTCTATTTATCAAGCTCTCTTACAATACTAAGGCTGGAATTTTTTGTTGAAGTGGAATCTCAAACTCACAAATATTCCTAGGATGTGGCAGAAGACTTTAAAAAAATACAATTAAAAAAGAAATTAAAGTGCAAGACTCTTTGTCTGTATCTTTATGGTACAAAATATTCAGTAAAAATGTTGCCCTGCATTCTGTACTCTGCTGGCAGACTTGCTTGTGCAGCGGTATTATGGTCCCTACAGTGAGCTGGTCTGGCTTCACTGAAACTTCTGAGTTATCTTCCAGCATATCAGTTCTGACTGCAGCTGGCTGGATTTATATGCCAGCACAACTGGAGGGGGCTGTCCAGAGATTGAAAAGATGGGGCTGAATGGTGGTTGGTAATACTTTCAGCTAGTGCTGCTGCTGCTGGTGGATTCTGGATTGTGAAATCAGAACCATGGCATTTGCTGAGTACTAACAACATACACAAAATATAATAAAATGGTCCTTTTTTTTTTTGTCTGTTTTGAAAAGTTGAAAAGAAATATTAGATCCGGGAAGATTCCTAGGTAAGTGTCGTTGATCTCACTGGCCACCATCACCAAAATAAAGAGCTGAAATTGCTTTGAGCAGACAAACTGAGATTCACCTCTTAAAAGTGTCTGCCTTAATCTACGAAGGTGTCTTAAATTGCTGTTTTGGTATTTTCCTAACACACTTGCATTTGTTACATCAATATGGAGTGTACTGATGGCATCTTTTGCTCTCTCAAAGCAAGGCATCTTAGTTTCTGATAATTTTTAAGTATGCAGTTGCTGTACTTATTTATGGTGATTCACTCTCTGCTTCATTGATCCAACTACAAGCTTGTTTCTACAGAACAGTCAAATGTTGTAGGCTATGTTATGAGCCTGCTTTAAGCTTCAAAACAACTGTCTTAAGAGCAAAAAGAATGAAATCAGAGGATGAAACCCCTTGTTGCATTTGATTATTTCTTGGACACCAAGTTTTTTCCTAACTTACAAGGGCAGAAGGATGAAAAAACTCAATTGTCCCCTGAAGGTTGGTAAATCAAGCCTGGAGACCTCATGGTGGCTGAGGACAAAAGATTGTCTGTTCTGAGGGTACTTTACTATTTCTTGATGTGGTGCGTAAGAATGGCAGGCCTTGAACTCAACAGTATGTACACCTTCTTCATTTCCCTCTTATTGTTCCTCTGACCAATGTGGTAGGAATAAAATATGATGCCTCAGAAGTGTCATGCTTGCCAAAGTAATTGCTTATCTTTAACCTTTGTTTCCTCAATTAGTGCGGGCTTGTTCAACATGTACAATGCCTGACTTAAGTATTAAGCAATATTGTGTCTTAAATTCTGATGTGGAGTTCTTTGTCTTTAAATTTCATATTCAGATTCTCGAGTGTTATTGTCTGCTGACAGGTTCTCAAATCACCTTGGTCAACTCAGTTCTTGGCTAAGGAATTTTAGACATGTATGAAAGCTTGTGATGATAATGAAGCAAATGCCACTTTTACTTCCAATTCCATTATGTTTTTGAATTGAATGTCTGAAGTGAGACATTATTTGGTTGGCTCAGACAGTGTTTATTTTCCTTTCAGAAGAAGGTGAGCTATGGCTTCTGTTGAGATGGATATAAATAACTCTTTAAAAGATGCAATAATGGCTGAGTTGGCTATTGTCAGTCTGTTAGATTCTTAGATTAGTAATTAGATTACCCAATAGCACTAGGGAGGAGGATGCAATTGATCTCTCTGGGATCACCAACCTCGCCAATCCCTCTGTAACCCTGCCTGCCAAGCAGCCCTTGAGGCAAGGGGCAGCAGTGGCTGCTCCTGGGTCTGGGAAATACCTGTGCACTGGAAGGCTGCTGCTTCTGGACAAGCCAAATAGCTGCCTGTCAGGTGCTGCACACTGCAAGGTGCCTTGAAAGGCTTGGGTGCCCTCCCTGCAGCATGAGGAGGTGCTCTGGCCAAGAGCATCTGTCTGTCTTGTTGGTCACCTCTGACCCATGGGAACTGATGACTTGCTGCTGAGGAATCTCCGACTCTGGTGACTGTGTAAACTGGAACTTAAGCAAATGAGCTACCTCTTTCATGGTAAACCATCCTCTCACTTCCTGTGTGTGGTTTTATTATGGTCTAAAGGGTGGTGTGTGGGTACTTAAGGAAGTTTCAGCCTCCTCTTCACTCCCTTCTAAATTAATAACTTGTTGTGACAGCACTAGGATCTTGAGTTGTCCCTGCCAGCTGCAGCAGGTTCTCCAGCCTCTCTGGCAGTGCTGCCAGCCAGGGGAGCTGACTGTGGCACACAGCATCCGCCTTGGCCCTGCCCAGCCAGACCCCAGTCTGGGGCTCACCCCCTTGCATCCTGTGGCACTGCTCATATCAGGCTGGAAACCTGCGCTTATATGGAAAATATAAGAATGTATTTGTTGTTTAAGAAATTGAAACAATCACAATTCATGTTTGGTCTCCCACAGCCTCTTGTCCAGCCTTGCTTTTAGTGTATTTGTATAGTCAAAAATAGATAATTAGGACATTCTGCTGCATTATCTAAAGTGAAAGGAGTTTGTGACTTACCTTTAGATCTGGCCAGCTTTACTGTGTTCTCTGTGTCTCTTTGGGTAGTGAAATGACAAAAGATCTTGAAATGACTGAAAACAAGCCTGTTGAGACTTAAACTATGATAATAAAAACTGATACGTTTCTCTTTATTATTCTAATTGCCTATCTTGTGATGTGTAGGCAAGTATCTTACAGTTCAGTTGAGCTACATTCTGCTTAGTCTGCTATTATATTAGGTAGTTGTTGTTTTTTTTTTCTGTCACACTTTATAAATTGGGAATTTATCCTCAATAGAATTGATTAATAGATGCTGTAGTCTTGTTACACATGTGAGTACTATGCCTCAAGCCCATCAATAGAAGGCTTTACCATCTTTATATATGCCATTATAAAAAATTGAACTTATCATAGTGTAACACTGTCTGTTAATTATTTGCTAACTCCTTAGCATAAAGAAATGTTCATATATACTTTGTGAAACATAACCATTTTTTCAAAGCACTCAACTTTCTAAAGCAAAGTTTATTAATGGTAAAACACACATAAATAGGATTTCTAGGAACATTCCAGTTGCTGACAATTATATTCAGGTTTATCGTGCTTAGGTACTTTCTTGGTGCCTACTCAGACCATATTCGGAAATAAAAAAGATGCAGTACCTGCTTTAGGGTTTATGGACTGCTTTACTAGACTTGAAATTAGTGGGAGGGCATTGAGGAAAAACAGGGATAGCTGGAAGAAAGAACAAAGGCTATGCTTGCGTGGTTGAGTGCCTTACGTCACTTCGTTAAGCAAACAGGGTGGTTCTGCTAAGCTTTCTGACTTTGTAGTTGTAAGGATACGTGCCTCTTGTACCATGGCAAACCGTCCCACTGATAGAGAAGTTAACTTGTTCTCCATCTACCTGTCATCTTGCCAAAAAACAATGTGTAGATTGTGATGGGGGGGGATAAGATCAAATGTAAGGGATCAGGACTGCCTTTGGGAATATTTCCCTCACTCCTTCTCGTGGGAGACTTCTCTATTTGCTGTCCCCAGCTGTTAGTCTTACTGTTGCATTGTTAATATTTCATACAGCTGCTCTTTCTGTAATCTTTTTTGCAGCAATCATTCTTTGGCGAGGGATAGAGGGTGTTAAAAAGGCAGATCCAACAAGGATGTAGTTGTATTTCTGTATCTATTGTTTTTACCCCTTATGTGCTGGGCTTTGTGCTTATATCTTGGAAACTTTTTATGGCAAACCATTGATTCAGGATAACACTTTGGCAATGTTTTCACATGTACTGATATTGTGGACTTGATCATAACAGAATAAGTGCTTGTGCTAGTATAATTATGCTGGTGAGGTAAGTGAAGTTAAAGCATTATACCACAACAAATGCTTTTGCTCATAATGTAAAGTTGCAGATAAGGAAGGACCTTCCAGTTTTACTGGTCTATCTTGGGTATGTCTGTGATCTCAGTGGGTCTTTTTCATCCTACCTAATCCGAATCTCATCATATAAACTAATGGTGATAAACAGTTAGAAAAGATTAATTTCAAAGGAAAGATTGTCACTTCTACTTGAAATAAAATGCTTATCTGGAAGTCTCTTTCCTTCTACCGTTTGTGAAGGTATATAGGACCAATGCTGGTGTATCTGTTAGCACAGCTATAGCCACTAGCATGTATGGAGAAGTCTTTGTCACTGCCTAAGCAGTTGGCTCTTTTCCTTCCAACGACCTTAACCTGTCACCTGCCATGGTGACTACAATGATTTTCTCCCTTGAGCTATTACTGTGTTGATATTACTGCTCAACTGTGACCACTTGCCTCCCCATCTGTGTGTGGTGGACTTGAGTCTTGTCTCCAAGCCTCATTTGTTGGCCAAGTCTGTTATCACCTCTTAGAATGCTCTTGAGGTGACTCTGGCACACATAGGAGCAAAGGGTGGCCACCTCCCTTCATACCATATACTTCATGACACATGTCACGGTACTATAGAGGCAAAGTTCTTCCAGCAATATCCAGAATCAGGTCAGGCAGCTGTAACAGCCCAGGTCTTCTCTATAAAAGCCAAGTATTGCATGTTTCAAAGACAAGTGGGGCCAGTAAGGAGCCTGAATTAAACTAGGTAATGCAGCTGAATCTTAGAAAAACTTTGGGCTTTGCAGTCTTCCTTGGTCAGTGTACTCTAAAATATTAATTTTTTTTTACTGTATTCTCCAAATGGACAGGTGAAAGTATGTCATCTATTTGCTGCTAAACTTGATTGACTTCTGAGACAGTCTGTCTTTTCTTTACATCTCAAAGGGCAATAGGCTCTGGACTGATGCCTTGGACTCTTACGTGCTCTTCCTGATGCAAGTGTCCAGCACTGTGTGCATGGGCAGCTTTACACTGAGGAAATTATTCTGCAGTGGCTTAGCTGGCTAAACCCGATGCTGAATTATATGAGTCAGCATTCCTTGCTTAATGAAAACCAAAGTGAGTTATTGAAATATCAGTCACACTACCTGATGCCAGCTCAGCTGATCTGACCACTTCTCTTTGGATGTGATTTGAGGACTTTGCTTCAATACCTGCCTGACAGTCAGCCTCTACTTATTTTTTCTTAGCTGTGATGAAGTACACACTACTGTTACTCCAGTAACATTGTAACTGAATGTTCTAGTAAGAATGTGTTTATCTTAAACTATATTTATCTCTTTGTGAACAGTCTCAATTTAGCTAAGACCCTTTAAAAGTGAAAGTTTAAATTTACTGCACTGGAAGAAGTTTTCTTGCAACAAACTGGAAAATATATTATGAACAAATTGTGTGTGTAGGGGCATGTTTGAAGAATGGTTTTTAAAAATGAACTGCGTGCCTGAAATATCATACAGCAGGGAATAAAAGCTACTAAATTCCTTGTTGTCTTGCTCTGATGGGGAAAACAAGATGAACTAAACTGAATAAGCCAAAACTGAAGTTTTCTGTCTGATTCAGTGCATGCAGCCAAAAGCAAAACATGTCTTTAGTTATTTGCATACTCTTGGATCAAGCCTTGAATTTGAAAGGGGAGGAGGAGTGGGTAGAAGAAGATGGGAGACTTTCCATTGATTTCAGTGGTTGTTGACTCAGATTCTTGTTCTCTTCCCTCTTAGCAGAAAGACTCTAATGTAAGCTAAGGAGGACCAGATCCTATCTTATTCCTTTCCACCAGTACAATCTGGGGCCTGCTACAGCATGAGCAGAAATAAGTAATCCCACTGAAGCCTTTGGGATATCTCCTTGTTAAGTAAATGCTACTTATCACAGATGGAGCTCTAGGCTATTGACCAAACTTGCCAAGCACTGGGAATACTTAATGAGCAATCATGGGTGACACTGATGGAGACAGTTAAAAAGCAGGACTCTCTGGTTAGCAAAGGCTAAGGTTAGCTCTACTTGGAAGGGATTTTTGAGTCTGGTTGCCTGCTGACTTAATTGACCTTTTTTTTTTAAGTCTCCAAGCCAGCCTGTTTACTGTTTACCTCTTCTGGTGAGAGGAGTTTGGCTGTAGAGTGTGGGAATATTGTTTATTGCAAATTCATGTTTTATTGCTAGTGGCTTTATTCTTAGAATTGGGACAGCACTTGGTTTAGCCTTTCTATACAATAAGTTAGTGACTGAAGCACTGAGGAAAGTATGTTAGAACTTGGAAGAGAAATAGTGCTCCCCTGCTTAGTAGATCTAACTGATCTAATTTGTATGAATGTTGTGTTTTAGACCTACTTCTGGACCTGCACATCATGCAAAGGGCTGTGCAAACATAGACCTAAATGTCAATACTCAGCCATATAATTTAAATGAGATAAATGGGAAAGAGAAGAATTGAGGATGATGGAAAGTTGGAGGAGCCTAAGAGTAGTGGCCAGATGCTAGTGTGTTATGTGGCCTTGTGTAAGATCAGCATCCTTCAGAACTGGGATGTGACTATAGGATACTGGCAATGAAACAAAACATGGGAGCAACCCTGGCTTCTGAGGCTTCCTTGTGCTATCATCTAAATTAGACCTATTCTAATAGGAACACTGTGCTTTCAATATTATAGTGATTTATTTTTTTAAACTATAAAATTATAATGCTTAGAAAAACGTGATGTGGTCACTCTATTAATAGTTTTTTGTCTCTTTGAGACTGGAATGGGTAATACAGTTCCAGAGGACATACTGGAAGGAAGTAGGGGATTATTCTCACTTCTATTAGCTGAATGCTAGTGCCGCTGACTTTGGAAAGAGGTGTTAGTAGTCTGTGAGAATTAACACAGGTGCAATAGCTGCACTCTCTCTCCTGGGAAATGATTTATCACAGTATCACAGTATGTTTGTCATCAACTTAAAACAATAGCTAACTACAGCAGCCACCTGCCTTATGGCACAGCAGTTGGTAATAATGTTACTGTGCGAAGGTTGCTATAGCCATGGTTTCTTTCTGTCCTAAGCAGGGAAGAACTGCTTTGAAAGCAGAAAGTCTGTTTACCGCTCCTTGAAACTTTTTTTTTTTTTAAGTTCATGGTTTGTTTGACTGACCAGCTTGCATGTAAATTGTTTGGAGACCATTGCGAGGTGTTCTTATTGAAATGACAGGGCAGGAGGGCTCTTACCTCTTCTGCTATTATTGTTTAGGTGTGTAGGTATTTCCTGCAAAGCTGGCTCAACAGAGCTAATAGAGCCTGGCCATACAGACATCTGTAGTGCAGGAAAGCTAAAAGTTCAAGCTGTTCTGCAGTTCACATAGTTTACTCTTTTAAACTTGGCAGTTTACAATATCTTCTGCCTGTTTGTGGATTCTGCTCAGAATTTCAAGGAGACTGGAATTTTCCATCTTAAAAATAAATGGAAAGCAGGGGGAAATGAGTGCATCTGAAAATTCTACTTCAATCTATTTCTCCGCTCTTTAAGGTGAAAGGAACTTTATGGGAGGCTGTACTTGAGCATCTTCTTGTTCCCTGGACAAGAGCAGCATGGGTCTTGGCACTCAAGATTGTTGAATTGAAGTCTTGCAGGCTGCCTGGTCCAACTGTCTGCTCAAAGCAGGGCTAGCTCTGAAGTTGGGTGCAGTTGTTCAGAGCCTTGCTCAGTTGAATTTTGAGTATCTTAAAGGATGAAGATTCTGCAACTTCCGTGGCCAGCCTGGTCTAGTATTTGGTCATCCTTATTTTGATTCCACTCCTCCAAGGGAGCCCAAGGGCTTTTGATGATTGACCCTTCCAGTCTAATGGTCTAGATGGTTCTTACTTCTCTTATAAGCCACCCATGTAGCCCATATCTTTGTGACTTGGTTGATCTGGGTGCTGAGGGAGAGTGTTGAAATCTTTGCTAGAGTCAAGGTAAATTATATGCACCTCTCTTCCTTTGGTCAAAGACATCCTTCTCCTCATAGAAGAAGGTCAGGTCAGTCAAGCACTATTTCCTTTTGGTAACTCCCTGTTGCCAGTTCCCCATGACCTTCTCATCTTTACTGTGCTTAAGAATGGCTTTGAAGACTTGCTCCACAGTCTTTCCAGCAACTGTGATTAAGTCTGTGGCTTCCCAAGATCATCCTTCTTGAAGATGAATGTGACATTTTTGCCTTTCTGTAGTTATTGAGGCCCTCCTGAGATTGACATGACTTCTTTAAGTAATTGAGAGTGGTGTCTCAATGGTGCTGACCAGCAGTGTCTTGCCCTCATTTGTCACATGAGCCAATAGGACCAGGCAGATATTCACCCTGCTCCCGCAGACTCTGACATTAGACAGAGGAATGAAAAAGTCCCAAGAACAAACCTTATCAGTGAAGATCTTCTCTGCTTCTGTTACCACCAAATTCCCCAATCTGTTCAGCAGCAGAAACATGTTTTCTTTTAAATTGCTGTTGCTGATTCTGTATCAGGAGAAGCCTTTGCTGCCTCTTGCATTTTTTACTAATTCTGGTTCCAGGGGAGCTTTAACCTCCCTAAGACCATCCCTATATACACACAAGCAATGTCCCTGTTTCCCTTCATCCTTCTATTTTCTGCATGCTTCCATATGACCTTATCAACTCACTCAGGACCATGATGTCTGATCATTTAAAAAAAAGTAAAATTCCCAAGCAAAATCCAATTGAAGGTAAGGCAGTATTTTCAAGACTTAAAAAATACCTTACTAACATATATGAATACCCACGGTTAAGGTAACATGCAGAGCTTGAGACTGAAGTCTTGTGTGGGCTGATAAAGTACTTGCAGATATGAAAAGGAACTACTAAAGGTGATCTTAATTTTGATGAGAACTTATAAATATTCACTCACTTCCTTCTCAATTTTAGTAGCTCCTTCCCATTGTAGCCTGTTGTGTATTGAATTCTTGGGGACATATTCTACTCCCACTCTTCAGGCGTTGCCAATTCTCACAAGCGATCTCATTCTGATTAAAGGAATTGCCTGGCTACATGACCTGAATTCTTTTCACCTTATTCATACTAGCCCAAAGAAGGGAAAAGAAAAAAAAAAAAAAAGTAAACTTCTAGTGCTCCAAGTGAAAAGCCACAGCACAGGCAGCTCATACCAGTGTGGTACAGGACAGGCAGGTGTTCTAGCCAAGCTCTGGATGACCATTTACAAGTCCAGTCACTTACTGCTCATGCTTCCCCCAGCACTCACGAGGAGGGTTTTAGCCTGTGCACTCCTTAACCAAATAACTTAATTTCGGTCTCTGTATAGCTTGCTGAAACACTTGTGGGTGCAGAATCTCCTGCGAGTAGGATATGACAGAAATTTAAAATTTCTCTGAGCCAGAATGAACATCAAACTAAGCTGTGTGTTACTTGACAGCCCTGGTGGAGTTGAAAGGCTGAATGAGAGTTTGGAATTGTAATGAGGCTCCTAATGTCTTGACATGTTTCACTGGCACTGATGACTTTTGCTTTATTTAGCTTGGGAAAAGACTACTCTGTGATGTCCATTTCATAAAGCTATTACTAAAACTATGATTATTTTTTCAGCTGCTACTGCCTTCAAGGCTGCTAGAAATCCACAGGATGAAGCCCAAAAAACCATAATCTGTTGAAGTGTGATGCTGAAGCAGATTTGCAAACATCAGAAGCGAAGAAAATATTCTGCTTATAAAACATAAATCACTGCAATCTCTGAAATAACCTACTATGATAAAATGGCAATGATTTTTTCATGAAGTACAGCAATAGCACCAGATGGCTACTGGGCCTATGGGAGAATCTTCCCATTTCACATTAATTCTGAAAAACAATGAACTATATATTGCATTTAATAATGAACAGGTCACCCACAATGTAGTGACCACTATTAGTTTGGACTTTAAATAAGTGTATGGAGTCAAACTTGTTCTAAACTGGCACATTTTCCTGGACTTCCCTCTGAGGTTTGACTCCCTGAGTTCTTGTCTACACAGGTCTCTGCAATGTGTAGGTGGGTGGTGTTTGGCTTAAGTTGCTTTGTGCTCACACAGTTGTCTTCTGTCCTTTGTTTACCTTGTCACATCCTCCTATAATTAATCTGCCTTGAAAGTGATATTGCTCCAATGTGGAATGGATAATACCACTGTAAAGGTTCATGTGAACTTTACCTGAGCTATATGAGCCAGACTCTATGCTATGCATGGGTTTGCTTGTTGTTAGGAAGTCCTGTTAGTTTAGCTTTGTACTTTCCACTGTTGAAATAATACCTTTGTTGAATGCTGGTGTGTGCCCAGCCATACTTATTACTTCAATTAATAAACTGAAGCTGGGACTGTACTATGTCTAACATACTCTGTGCTGCATTTAGTCATGGCTGGTGACCTGGTTTGTCATGCCTAGTTGGGATGATAAACTAAAAACTCTAGAGTAAGAGTACAAATTTCTGTTGGTGCGATAAACAGGAAGGGAGTAATTCAAGGCTTAACCTTGTGAACTGTCAAAACTGAAGAGGAATGCTTGGTTAAAGATTCTTCAAACAGAAAATTAATTTTCCAGTACTTTTTTCTTTTTTTTTTTTTTGCAAACTTTGGTTTTCGTTTATTCCTTTTTTACCTTTTCATAGTGTCATCTAAGCTAGTTTAACAAAGCCAAAACATGATCTCCTCTATCATTGTAGTTTTGAATAGTGGGAAATGTGTTTGAATAAGGGGCTGGGGGTTTTGTGGGTGTGTATGTACAAACCCTGCCTTAAGGCACTGCAGATTAAGATTTAATGCGCACTAATCCATCTGAGTACATATGTGGTTAAAGTTTGGGTGATTTGTGGTGTTTGTTTGTTTGTTTGTTTTTGGGGTTTTTTAAAGTAATTTTTATTTTACTTGTTTTATTAAGTATCCTGTACAATTTACAACCCTGGCGGAAAAGCTTGTTGGATTCCAAAGCCTTTCTGTAGTGAATTTAACTACCTGCATGTACTTTGCCCTCATCAATCTGCAAACAGCAATTCTGTGCAAACCTATGGGTGTATCCACTCTGGAGTGAAGTTCAGAGTCTTATTTGGCTTTGAGGTGACTGATATATCCACATGGCACAGAACAAGCCATGTTGGCTTCAGTGAGAAGCAACAGAGCTACACTAGCCTGGTGTGATCCCTCAATTAATGTGCCTTGTCTCCCTGCAAATCTAACTGGGCTGACCATGGTGAAGCTGGCTAACATAGCTCTCTACCTAGCAGTGCTCTAATTAATCAAGATATATATTCTTGAATATGTATTTCAAGCATTGTAGACATCCATGAGTACAAAGATATAATGGCAAGGTAGAGCTTACACTCGTGTTCTTCAAAGGGGCACTATCTTGGAAAGTTAAGTGCATATATATATCATGTGTGTATATATGTGGGGTTTGTTTGTTGTTGGTTGGTTTTGCTTTCTTCCCCCTCTTCTGTCTTGGTGGAATCCCTCTGAATTAGATAGCGTGAAGGCACTATGTCTAAACATCAATTTATAGTTTTGGAGCTAATCTGAAGCATTGTGTTAGTCAGATGACACTGTACTTTGCTGGAGTAGGAAATCAGTATGTGTGGCTTGGTGGGTGGAAGGGAAGGGGGGTAGAGGGCACCTGATTTCCAAGACTGAATCTGTAGCACATGCCTGGGGCTGGGCAGGAGGTTTGCACAGCCTGTGGGCTCAGCTGATGCCCTGTGGGGTACGGGGGCATGGCACTGGAGAGCAGATACTGTCTTGCAACACCAACAGCTGAGAGGGGGAATTATTGCACTGTATTTCATTATGGGCTGTTTCTGGCCACAGAATTCTTTTTAGCTTCATGTCGGGGGGTTGGTAGTGTTTTTCATGCCTTTTCCTAGAGTATTGTACTACAATCAATATTATCACAAATGTTCTTTATAGACCACTAAATATGCCACATGCAGCAGGGTTAGCAAGGCTGAATCTCTAAGCTGGGACTATGGTGAGAAGTGCTGAAGTTTCAGTGAGAGCACTGTCCATCCCCTTCCTTTTGGAAAGGTGGAACAGTTCACGTGGTGACACACGCTGTTAGCTGAACTGTAACTCCTTGCTGCTGACTTCATGAAGTCTTACCTGAGTACAACTGACCTGTAACTGCTGGGTTTTCTTTTCTTTAAATCAAACTGCAGCAAATATGAACCTGAAACAAAGTGAACCAGAGGATTTAGAAGTGGGCTTGACAAACTCTATTTCGCACCCCCCCAGCCAAAAAAAAAAAAAAAAAAAAAAAAAAAAAAAGAAGAGAGAGAATGGGAAGGGTAATTGAAACTGTGCCAAGTAGTTGTAGATGGGTAAATGGATGAAAACAAGTGAGTGGTTTGGAGGAGAGGAAGCTGGGTGCTATGCAGAAGCAGACTTCTGAAGTAGGTAATGTTACTGTAGTGCAAATATGTGCAACATGCAGCTCCAACCCAGCTCTGCAAGATTCTTGCATGAATACAAGGTTCAGAGTACTACTGTACAGTGGTGTGCCCCTGCAAAAACAAATAATTAAAAGCCTTTTGTCACACTTGCTCTGAGTCTTTCTACATATTTGTACTGAAGACTACATATACAAGCCCTTTCTCAGATGGCTTTAAGTCATGTTGTAACTGTTTGAAATGTACACTTAAGATTCTATTGTTGTGTTTAGCTCTACAAAAATTAGTAACAATGGAACTGTTCTATGCCAATGTTGTTCCACCTTAAACAAAAGAAACCATTACTTTCCTCTGTGTACATTCTCTGGGTATAAACACAGGACTGCCTTTACTGGCCAGAGAACCTTTCTGACTATTCATAGCATTACAAAAATCTTTCCAGATTCTCTACCTATTAACAGGCCTTTCTTTTTGATATAGGGCAAAGGGACCACAAACATCTAGAATGATACAGATAGGGAAAGGCTAGAGGCTCCTGAAAGATGTAGCATTTCTATAGTCCTTTCAGTTTTTCAACAATCACTCTGAAGTCGTGCTGCTGATCTACAAGATGCTCATGAAGAATCCTCTTGTCTTGTGAAAATACCCACTGAAAAGCTTCACGATTCAGAGAAGAGGAAGATAAATACCTCTAGGGCTCTTGCTGCTCCCTGATATCTTGTTTTGCTGATGAATGCTGATTAGCTAGTCCTGAGAAGTGGTGTTCTGCTGAGCAAAATGAATGCAAGCAGAAGGAAATGTGTGGTTTCATTGCTCTGTTTCATTGCTCTCTTATTTTGTGATCCTGGTTTTTTTTTGGTTTTTTTTTTGTTTTTTTTTTTTTTTTTTTTTTAATCCTCTGCAAAATCATGCCTCTGTGTCTACTTGCATAACATATATCATAAATTCTGTATTTCAATGCAGCAAAAACATAGCTGAACATCTGAAAATGTCTAAAACTGAAATGATGCTTCCTGGAATAACATAAGAGAGTGCAAATATTTTGACCTCATATTCCTGAACTCTGACAACAGTTTCAAACCTACTGCAGGAAGGAGCCCATGGTGCTGGAGGCTCAGAGCTCTTCAAAAGCAATTTTCTAACAGTGGTGTGTATATGTGCACAGGCAAATACACACGTGTGTGTTTGCTTTTTGATCTGTGTTAGGAGGCTGCTCCTGACCCCCCTTAGACTTTAGTGTCCTACAGCTCTGAAGAGCACGAAAGCAGTGCGGTTCCTGGTGCCAGCACGGGGTTGCTGTGGCCCTGCTGAGGGAAGGTATGTGGCTCTGTTCACGCCTCCTGAATTGTACCGGACAAACGTCAGCATGAGGTCAAAGAGAAAGAGTCAAGTGTGTTGATGCCATACAGTGTTTTTTCTTCCAAGTGGCTTTTTTGTCCTCAATCTTGTCTAAACTTTTTTTTTTTTTTTTTTCTTCCTCTTTTGTACTGGTGGAGCCCCTTTCCTCTTTCGCTATGACAGCATCAAGGAGGGGAGAGCGTTGCTTTGGTGGGGTTTGGCAATCTAAGAAGGCGTTTCCTTTCCCACTGCTTTCCGCTGACTCAGAGCAGTGGAGGGGTGTTCCTGGCAGCTGCCCTCTCCGCCGGGCTCGTACATCGTGCCCGGACCGCACCCACCTGCCAGATAAACAGAACACTCTGTCTGCTTATGAATTCTGTACTTTGGCCAGTTTGAGGAGGCCTTTTTCAAAGCTGTGCTATTGTCACTTTTCCTTTGATGTGCAAAGCTGAGCGGGAGTAGGACCTGACTGTTTCTACAGCCAGGAGCTGGGGAGATAATGTTATCAGAGCTTGAGATGAATATCCATGTAATGTTGTTAATATTCAGATAGCGCTGACTTTCAAGAGATAATGGAAGATGTTCAGCCAGGCACTCCTGTTTGTAACACGTAGGCTGGGCTAACCCACTGAGAAAAAGGGGTATATATGAAATTTCTGATCTTTATTCAGGATACTTAACAAACAAAAAGCCCAGACCCAGCTGTAGCTGCAGGAATTGTTGTATGTAGCAGCAGGAATTTAGCCAGTGCTCTCTTGAGAAGATTTCTTCCTCGTTACCTGAGAAGCTGAGGAAACTGTGACAAAGTAAAAAAGCTTTAGAAGAGTAAATGGCAATAATGTTATTTTTGTTACAGAGAGGGCAAGGGGGCATTTGTAGGCTTTTTTTTGACCAACAGGATTGGGGTGGGTGTGCAAGCACGTTCCTAGGTGGGAATAGGAGCAGCTTACTAAACTTTTAGAATAAAATACACAGCCTCTTGTTTCTTGGGTGGACCCAGCCGTTGAGAGGGTCATGCTTAAAGCCAGTGGGAGGTAGGGGGCAAAATCAGATTATATGTTCAGAGAATGTTCTTTCTTGGTACAAAGAATGTAAAGCTCTACAGTTGTATGCAGTCTGTGCTGCTGGAAACCACCAACAGTCTGAAGATTCCCTCCAGAACAGATCTATTGCTTTATTTAGCTATTTATTTGTTATACCTAGCCAACTTGTGTCCAATACACTGAAGGCTGCCTCCCATGTAGTCTCCTTTACGGTCTATTAATGTTACTATTCAGTTCTATATACAATTTGAGAGCTAGGCAAACACTTTCTAGGTATTCTGCATATAAAAGATTTTTCTCTACAACCTGCAGGGCAACTGTAGGGCAAACTGAAGCAACAGACTTGCATTGAATGTACATACGAGATTATTTATAAGGCCACTGGTGCCTTTGTTCCCATGTTTTTTGGCTTGTAGAGCAGAGGAGTGAACTGGAGACCTGAACTACACTTTCCTGTGCAGACATGAGTAAGTGCTGAGACACCTGAGTCTGTTGTAAGTCTTTTGTGATGCTGAAAAACCTAATGTAAACGTGCAGAATATTGTTGTGTTAAATGCACACAACAGACTTGGTTAGATTTCTGATAGGAAAAGGAGGTGTTAGGACTATGCAGTCAGTCTGTAACAGCCATTATCATTAATAATGTATTAAAAAAAAAAAAAAAAGGTTTATAGCCTTGAGGCTATCATCTCAATGATGCATAATCTCAGAAATGTCAAGGTGACTCAGGGTGACGTGACGGACCATGGCACCTCTGAACTGCTCCAAAATGTGCCATTCCAAATAGCATATGTCCTGAAATGTGCTTGGTGTTCAGACATGAAGGCTTTGTTACCCTCTGAATCACAACTACTCTCCTTGTTAGGGATGCAGAGCAGCAGTAGCATGCATTATCTTTGCCCCCTAAAAATGTGGGCTTGTTTTTACAGTCTGTAGCTAATTTGGGGGATGAAGGATTCTGTAGGTAAAAAAAAAAAAAAATCTAATTCCCCCCTTTATTGTGATAGAAATACTTCTTGCTCATGTTTGTAGTGGGGGAAGCTAAGTGTGGCTCAAAACTATTGTGGATCCAGCAAAGACATATTTGTCATGTTGCTGCAGTTTAGCTGGAAGTTCTTGCACTTAACAGTCTCTGCCTGTGTGTGTTTTGTGCTGTGTCACCACACTTGTCTTTCTGAGATAACATTGTTCTTTCTATGAGCTCAACCTCTTTTTACACGGCAGGCTAACCAGCACCGTAGTCTTGTTTATAAATTGCTTTAGGGCAGCTTTGAGCTCTTCTGTGGGGTCAGTACAAATCAAAGTCAAGCACTGATGCCAAAACCTTATGTACAGCTACTCTTTGACCAGTTGTTTGTTGATTTTTATTTTATTTTATATATTTTTTTTAATAATGGGCTGGGCTTCCTGACCAGCAGAACATCTGTCTCCCTTGATAGTTACCCAGGAGTTTCTCTTAGGAAGCTTTTCTCTTCAAGTATGTTCTGTTTACTCGAACTTGCTCTGAACTTGGCATACTGAGTGGGTTTTCCTATTTTAGCACCAATTGTCTTTCTAAATTAAAATTGCCTTGCTGGTATGACAGTGCAGGTGTAAATTAGTTGGGTCTTGAACAAAACTGAGAAGGACCATTGCCACTTCAAATTTTTTATGCCAGAGGCCTGACAAGTTACTCTTGGGCTCTGGGTACACTTGGAAATTTGCCTCTGTCTGTTGCACCCTATACCACAAAGTGACTTTAGGTAATGGTAAAGGAATTGAGAGCTCTGTCATAAACACCTGGCTTTAGCTGAGTTAGTAGCCAAGCTCTTGTTAGTTTCTATAGAGTCAGGTTTGTAAATCTTTTTTTTTTGTCTTCTTTTTTTTCTGTCTAATCTCTGACGCAGAGGCAGATACAAGCACATATCTGCCTATGCATTTTGCTTTAAAACAAGGTGACTGTGATAGCTGAGGTAGTGCCATGCCTGAGGCTACAAAGTCATCATGAAAGGCTTTCTCTGAAGCAGGGCTTGGTGCTGTCCTAACGTGCTCACACACACACTTTTTTTTTTTTTTTCCAGCATGGCACATGAATTGGAAAAACTTTCATCTGCTTGGCAGAAGCCCGCAGCATGCAGTGCAAACAGATCCCTGTCTGACATCCCAGTGAGTTATACCAAGTGTGCGTTCCTCAGTCCTTTTCTTTAAAATGAGGGTAATTATTTCTTCCTTTTGTAAGATGCTTTGGATAAAAGGTGTTTAATTGATGTAAAGTGTTATTGTCAGGAATGTACCTTGTCGTTTCCAGCTGCTCATGCTGCTGACATACAACCCAATTCTTTTCCTCTTGGGCATTACTCAAGTGAGAGAGAACAAGTCTTGACTGGTCTTCATACAATGATATCCCTGAGTTCATGGTATTGTTGCTGTTCTACTATCCTAATGATTGACCTTGATTGTACTAGTGCTTCTCCTAGTCCTGGAAAGAAAAGTAACTTTTGGTTCTGTCCAGCAACTCTAAACATGTTTGACTAACTTCCTATAAAACTGAGACTTTGCCTTTAGTTTAGGAGGTTTACTTAGGAAGGAGCAGAACTATTTGTTGTACCTGAAACATTGTCAGGTTTCTCTGCCTGGGGACTTTGTCTCATTGAGACAGTGCTCGCTAAGGTTGAGATTGGCATCTTGTTCTAAAGGCCATCATAGCCCTATTTTCCTTGTTAGTATGTTGAGAGGGTACGACTGCAGTTTTAAGTGTCTATCAGGTTTAATTAGCTAGTTTTACTGTGTGGCACAGATAGCTCGAGGATTCTATTTCCTACGCATTCCTTTTTCATAAAGGCATTGATGGTAAAGTTGGAGGTCTTGGGAGTGGTAAGGAGTTAGGAGTGTTACATTCTTCTGGAGAAGAGAGAGAGGAAAACAAAACAAAAACAAACGCCCAAAACACAACCAAACCCAACCAAAACACTTAATAAACAGTCCTTTCTAGTTCTCTTTTCCTTTCTTCCCTAGCCCTGGGGCTGTATCCTGCTGTTGTGAGAGGTCTGTTAGGATTGCAAAATAGCAGTTCACTCTTGGCATGTCCTAGAAGAGTCTGAGAAGAGAGGTTTTGTCTAGTATCTGCCAGCAGCTCTGGGAAGAAAGAAATGGAATTTGGGTCTCCCTGAAGGTGTCTGAATTAAGAGAAATGCAGCCTTCAGGTGCTTATTATATATAATTGTATAGTTAATTAGGAAAGCCCCTGTCTTATTTCAAATGCTTGAGGATCTCTTAAAGTTGAGAAAACCAGGTTTTGGGATGGACGCTGAAGTCTTAACAAGTAGTCCCGTGGGACTTTCGCAACTCTCTGTGACTCTCACTTTCACTGGGTCAGCTTGGTATTTTACAAGCTATGACGCAGATGTTAAAGCAAGAATAAGGAAGTATTAACGCCTGATAAGCACTGCAGCTATTTACGAAGTCGCCAAGTAATTGAATTTGAAGTAGACTAGCATATTCATGGTCTGAATGGTAGAACATATACTGGCACATACAAAATCTTGTATAAATAGCCACGATAGTAGCTAATTTGTTACATATTCAGCAGAGGATGTGTATTGTTTCCTCACCAATGCGAACTGCAGGCTAGATCTAACAGCATAGGGTGTGTTTAAAAAAAAATGGCTGAGGCTATCAAAGTTAGAGAGATGAAAACTGTAGGTACCAATAATTCAACATGAGGAGTCTGTATATAACTATACTGTATCTTCTGCATCTGATACATGCCTATATATATATATATATATATATATATATATATTTTAGCAATGGGTTGGTAGACTTGGAAATCTTGACTACATCATTGAAAGCAGCTGTAAAAGAATAAAATCTATGTAAAAAGAAATAGTTCATTTTCTAGGAATATACTTCAGCCAGTTGTGGAACTACCAGGGAAAGAAACTGCAAGGCTCTTGCAGAAAAGTAGTTAGGTGATGGTGTGTGGTTGTGGTGAAATTTTGGTGCTGGTTGTATGGTGTGTGTTTCCTCCCCCTTCCACCTTCTCTTCAGATAATATTTCCAGAAAGTCCTTTGTTCATTTGTCTAATAACATAATTCAAACAGCACCAGGCACTTCGGTTGTTCCTACCTTCCTGCCTTGCCTCTAGCTGCTATTCCAGGAGGGTACAGGTCCCATGAAGTCTGATTAAATATGCAGCCTTAGGCAGGTTGTCTTGGGTGATGAAATGAACTGAGTCCAAAGACTTCCAACAAAAATCTATGGCATTTGGGAACCAATTTCCTGTATTAATACACTACTGTGGAAAATTATAGATTAAACCCCACAATTTTGGTTTCCTAAAATACAAGTTTTTCTAACCTCTGATCTGCTTGAACAGCTGACAGTTATCTTCACTAATAGTGTAATGGCTCCAAAGTTGGGAAATGCTTTGCTTGGTGTTTTTTTTTTTTCATTTTTTTTTGTTCAATACCAGATACTCTCCAGCACCTCCAATTATTAATTTCGAACTGTCTAGTATCTGATATTTAAACCAAACAAACAACGAAACCCCAAACCTAATAACTTAGTTTGATCTCATAATTTGTTTTCTAAGTTCTATTTAGTAACAAAACCAGTTCATTTTGTTTCAGTCAGTTCTTGTTTCAGATCTGTGTGTTGATAAAACTCTACATCAAGTTGCGGCACTGGCCCCCTTCCAGCAGTATGTTATGCAAGACAGCAGCAGTAAGTCGTGCTCTGGAAAGCCTGTCTGAGAGCACGTAGTTGGAAGCAAGGGGTTGTGCTTCTTTCTGCGTTTCACTGCTCTGCAGATCACAGCAAGACTCCAGCATCTCCAGCAACTGCAAATCTAGGCAGATGTTCTTTAACAACTGTTTTGATGTGTAGTGTTTATGACAAGAAAACTCATTTAAGCTTGTGTTTAAAGTCAGTTGAACTTAGATCATACCTTTAAACCCTCACCATGCTCTGGTTAGTCTCCTTACTCTCTTTGTAGTAGGAACTATTTCTGAAGTGACTGGTGCAAACAAGGGTCTCCCCCATGACAAGACACCATTATTTATATGATCTGTTAGTGCAGAGGCAAGATTATCTTCAGAACCGTATCAGTTCTGACCAAGTAAGGATCTAACTTTTGTCTCTTTATGTTGAATACAGTGAAGTTACATCCAAAAGCAAAATATACCTGTATGACATGTAGGCACAAAAATTGAAGTGTTAATCCCTATTTTGGCTATTTTGTCATAAACATACTTTGCTCTTGAACCAGTCCCTGGCAGCTATTAATATGCAGGGAAGTTGTGCAGCCAAATACTCAAACCTGTCCTTGCTGGGGCGCGATGAGGAAGAGAGAAGGGTGGAGAGGAAAGACTGGAGTTCAAACTGAGCAAATTTTTCCATCTTTGAAAAGTGAATTGTGGAGATGGACTGATACATATTTTTAGATTAAATTTTTCATCAAGACAAAATCAAGGAATAGCTATTTACAGTCAGATGCCTATGAGCAGGATTTAGTTCAAGAAAAATGATTCTTAGTGTAACTCTGCTTTCCTGCAGCTGTTACAATGTTCCAGTTCAGTTACTTATCCTCACAAATTTGAAACTACAGCCAGTTATACTGTCATAAATCCAACAGGAGCTTCTTGTTGCTTGGTGCACTGTAAACAGCACGGTATACAACAGGAGTGTGATATCCATCTTTTTTTCTTTAAAAAAAAAAATACTCATTCCAAATGATGAAATAAGTGGGTATGAAGAGCATAGGTCTAACTCTGTATCTGTCTGTTGTGACAACATACTTTTGTCAGTTATTCCAACATACTCTAGCAACAGAATATATGTGTCCAGTGGTGGGAAGTCTGCCCCAAAGGGAGGTCACAGCATTGCAAAAGAAGTGGCCCATGGAGTTATGGATATAACAAAAATGATCTCAATTTCGTTGCAGTGAAGAGTAAAGATAGAGCCAAAAAAAATGGTGATGAGGTTCCATAAAGCAGGCAGTGAGTATTTTTGAAGAAAGTGATGCATGCTTTTCTCCCAAAGACTGTGTGTGGTCTAGTGCCACAGGTTGAGGGTGATGATCAAGCCAAAGCTGTTCCCAATGGAAACTGTTGCCATCAAACCTTTCTGATTTGATAATGACTTGCAAGCAGAGAAGGGACTCCAAACATCTCCATCAGTGTGCAAGTGCGTGGTCACATCTCATATCCACTGGCTCAGGGAGCACTTGTCACTCTTGGGGAGAGCTCAAGGTCCCCTGAATGCCTTCAGAAACCGTTGGCTGATGTTTAATGCTATTGAATAATTATCAGATATTTTCTTCCTTCTAAAGCTGCTGCCTCCAAAAGATGTGACCCTCAGCCCTTCCACCCCATGCACCATCTGTTTTTCACTGTGTTTGATCCCTGCTGCCGAGGTGTGCCTCTGTTTTGGGTGAGGACTTACAAGGATATGTGTGCTTGCCTTTCTCTTAGATGTTTTCAAGATGAAGAGTAGCTGATGGCAGATAACTAAAGCAAAAATGAAAATACTATTGTAATGCTCCCTGCAGTTCTGGAAGAAAAAAATCATTGCTCTTAATGTAGACCTCTGCTCATTAGTTCCTTTTTCACCTTCCCCTGTGGCCCAGTTTGCTCTCTCAAGGGCACTGCCTCCCACTAGATGCAGGTGTGAGGCAGGTGTTCCTTATGACTGAGGATGCTTTATTTGGGGTAAGCACGGGGTAAGCATGTGTCAGCCAAAGTCCCCACCTGCTTGCAGAGTGTTCTTCAATGTCAGATTCAAAGGATGGCTTGAAGGTCGAAGGAGCTTTCGTGTCTGTGCTGTTTTGTTTTGTTACATGTCTGCCTCCTTGGTATAGTAACTATCAAATTAGGGGAAGTACAGATAGCTGAATTCTTGGCAGTTGATATAATGTTAATGTTGACTACCTTTGTGCATTTATATATATCTGCAGGTGAAGGCAGTTTAATGAAAAATGAAAGAATTAGTCTATGAGGTGAGATCTATAGAAATTGTCCTTGAGACCCAGCTGTCTTAGTTAATATTGGATAGCTGGATCTAGTGGTTTCACATTTGCTTATAGTGGATACCTTTTACTCAACAGGCCTGGATTTTCCTAAATGTTGTGGGGGTGGTTGTTTGGTGTTTTGTTTATTTGTTTATTTATTTATTTATTTATTTATTTATTTTGTGGAGGGGGTGTAATTTCTTTTTGTGAATGTCAATGACAGGGTTTGTAGCCTCTGAAAGATTAGCTTGGGGAGATATTTCAGCGAGAAAAATGAGCAGACATAGCAATTTAGTGAGTGTATAAAATTGTACTGTAGCAAACTTCTTATCCTGCCACTCTGTCTCACACTAACTGCAACACAGAAACATAGAGATCCTCTTGACTTTTTCTAAACTCATTGGTTCCTACTTTTTTCAGGATCTCAGCATGATTTCACATATATATATAAATATATATATATTTATATATATAAAAATATATATATGTATAAATGTGCTACCAATGTATAAATGCACAGTACCTTATGCTTAATTTTTGATGGAAAGTCAAGGTCTCTGAAGATAATTTATTAATAGAGCTGAATGGAATTAGAAGCTGAGACGCAGCAGTACTACAATGAGGATAAATTTATACCAAGGGCAGCTCCAGAATGATTTGCATAGCTTCAGTAGTTTTTCACTATCTGAAAACCTCAAGAGGCTGAATAATATTCTTACCTACTTGCAATTTATAATGGCTATAGATATCTCTAATCCACAGTTTTCTCTTTATAGAGCTATGTTTTCTATTTCTGAGTTTGGTTTCCTGCAATATTTGCACAGGTAAGTAGGGTTTGTCTGCAGTATCTTCGGGCGTGCCTGAAAAATGTTTTCTTTTGATAAAGAATTCATTTTTTTCAGAGTAGTCCTCACCATAGAAACTTGTTTTCAATTTATACTGATAGGAGGCTGTTTGTTGTTTTTTTAAAAAAAAAGTTACAAACATGTGGTACTTTATAAAAAAAAAAAAAAAGTAAACCACAATGTTTATGTGGCTAATTTGTACAAGTAGGACCATAGGGTCAGGGTGGAAGTACTGAAAGTTTAGAGGTTATTGTGCTCCCTTTGTGTGGCCCCTGCTGATAGTGTCACTCCAGGGGGAGTTTTGCTGAAAGCCTGTCCCTGTGTTTCGGCAGATATCTTAGTGGTGGTGGTAAGTACTGGTGTGACTGAGGTGTTCTGTGGATGGCACCTCTTGGGCAGTGAGGTTGTGTGAGCTTCCTGATGTGGCTCCGGTAGCTCGTCTGTTTTCTGTCTGCCCTGTGCTGCAGCTGCCGATGGTGTGCTGCCTCTTGTAGCCATTCCTGCAGTGAGGAGACAGTTCACTTGTCTAATTCTCCGGTCCGTTTCTTATGCAGCAAAAGGAGATGGGAAGGGATATACAGATAAAAATCCTGGCTGGAAGATCTCAGTAGGGTTGGGCTGCAGCAGTTTTTCAATTTCCTTCTTGTGTCTTTCTTGTCTGGTCCTTAAAAGTGTTCCTGTGGGTGGCCCAGCCCCAGACAACAGTAACCATTGCTTCCAAGAGTCCTGCTAGTGTTACTGGTTTTGATCTGCTTCTGGCTCCATAGAGCCCTGGCTGTAAGTCTCAAAGTATGGGCCTCCTTTTTTCAGATAGCTCCATGAGCAGCTTTGCAGAAAAAGATCATCTATTCTCAAAGGTATTTTCTCTGACTTTATAGAAAAGGTCTTGGTCTGCTGCTGCTTCACTAGGAATGAGCGGAAAGCCTTTGATATTTGAAAGCTGAGCTGTTATCATCAGATACATCAATCACATGGTAGCTGGTCAAAAGTGTTCAGTGTTAGATAATATCGCTGAAAAATGCTTCACTTTCTTGCATTGTCCTTTCCAGCAGGGCTGTTTGTGCAGTCTGTGACTTCAGTTTTGCATTAGGTAACTATAAGAAATCCTAGACACATATTAGGTTTACTGCATCAAAATGTGCTTCTCATGAATGATTTTCAGTGTTTGCTTTTAATTTACTCCACATTGGTAAACTTACTCTGCCAACTATTTATAAAATATGAATGCAAACAAACCCCTGACGTTCAAACTGAAAAGTTTTTACAGACTTCATTGAGTTATGTTTACTTTCTATTAGTCTTATATTCATTTATTCCTTTTTATTAAGGTGCTGTGGCAGTAGCTTGAAGCATATTGGTTTTTTTTTGTTTTCCTTGCTCCTCTGCAGCTCAAGAACATGAGGAAAACATAGAACTGTGACCAAAGAAATGAATTTCATTCTTCTTGTGTCCAAAGAAACCAAGTTGTAGATTTCATGAAAACATGCAGTCTGAGCTGCCCCGTGCTTTCACCCATTCCAAGCATTGATATGGGATCTATGGACTCTGTACCTGACCATGCTTTCCAAGTTGCTGTCTTGAGATACTTGATACTTAAAAGATCTTGAGGTCTTAATTAGTTATGAAAAGAAGATCAAGACAGGTGTAATAACTAGAAAGTTGCAAACAAATAACCTCACTTCTTAGTCTCTATGGTTGAATAATTCTGTATGCATTAGCAAAATAAATTACAAAGCAAATGTGCTTAGGCGCACTACCTCCAGAGGGACTCCATTTTGCAGCTAATTTATTACTTGGTTTCATGTTAGCTGGCCTGTCAGAGGAGCTACTTGTCTCCTGCGTGAGATGTTATTCTTACTAGATGCTGTTCTTCGCTAACAGAAATAAAGTTTTCCAAGTTTAACAATGAGGTACTGTAAAGCCCATAGAAGTGAACAGCCTAGCATGGGGCAAACATCATTTGTGTAGCAAAAAAAAATGTGCCTTTTCATTTTTATGTTACTGGCTTAGGTTAAGTTTTCCCCTTATGGTTCATGGACATTTAGCGTGGAAGGACTGGAACAACCAAAGCACAGGGTGCTAACAAGTGCTGGCTCTTGCACTGGGCAGGAGGCAGATACTTGTGCTGCTGAGTCATGGGCAGTTTGGGTTTTGTCCTTAAAGCTCCAGCTTCCTGGGTCAGGTGAACATATAATTAGTACAAGGCTTGGCTTTTGTCTTGTAATTGTACTGTTGGAGTCCCAAGAGCTTTGCATTGTTTCGGTGTACGTCCCCAACTTGAACTCTGGGCAGTAAAACTGAAACATAGTGTCAGAGGGTTGGTGGATTTTTTTTGCCTGCCATGTGTAGCAGCTGGGGCTTAAAGGAAAATACTGTACATTCCTCAACTTGCTGCAAAATCATCAAAGCTGGCATGCTGGGTGTAAACAACCCCACACAAAATGCAGCAGGGTGTGCTGGGAGCTGCCTGGTGCACCCAGCCTCGCGGCGGCACCACAGCTGGGACCAAAGCAGAAGCCCATGGCTTGTTGCCGTTCCTGATGCCAGAAATGCAATAGAGCTTTATTTCAGAGACAGGGTTTAAGCTTTGCCCTTGGCAGCTCTGTTCAAAAGGCACTTTCTTTTAAACGATCAGGAGCAATGTTTTGGCCACACTAGCTCATTCAGGCATCTGGATTGCTGCTAGAAGTGTCAAGCGTGAGGGGCTGTGGAGCTGAGGTCTCATGTAAGACCTATGTGTGAAATTGAGCGTAGTTTGCATTGCGACTGGGTGAAACTCTGCCAAATAATTCAAAATGTAGTAACTGGCAGCAGTTCAGACACAGAAGATCATCTAACTGTTATTCTGTGTGGTGTGGTGTTTGTTGTGTGTAGTTTTTGGTTTGTTTGTTTGGTGTTTTTTGTTTTTTGTTTTTTTTTTTTTTGGTCTTTATTTGTAATAATTGCTGGCACAGTAGAGGAATGTGGATTCTTTTATTTTTGCTGTGTAGCCTTGCAAGCCTTGTTGCATAAAGAGGGCCTGCTGATTTCAAGTGAAGCAGTGTTCACTGAAGTGGTAATCTTTTATTTGCTTCCAGAGAGGTGTAGATGTAAATAAATTAATTGTGAATTGCCAGCTCACTGTTGGCAACCCTCTGTTCGAGTTCAGGCATGCTCCTCACAGTCATACCTGTGTGCCAAGTTGCTCCTGGCTAATACATGTCTACCGAAAACCTTGCTCAGTGCAGGCATTGCGAGTTACCAGTTCCTAGATTGGCTCAGATGGAAGAAATAGTCTTCCCCCTATTTTACTTATTAATTACAGGGCCAGGTACTGAATGATCTAGAGCCTTGTTAGGAGAGGTGGATGCTCCCCTAAGAATGGAATGCTGTTTGCCCATCGCTCTGAACACATCCCTCACCACCTCAGGTTTGTGGTTAAAAACAAAACCCTTATACATCCTGAGTATTGATAACAGAGAGAGACTAGAGAGAGATGTGCAGAAATAAAATGAAGTAATCTTTTCTCTATTTCTAATGGATAATTTTTTGTTTGGTTGTCTTTTATTTTACTCTCTCCTCTCTCCCCTTTAATTGAGCTACAAATTTTTTTGAGGATACTTGTGAGAAGTACAAATAATTCATCCTGAAACTTGTCTTTGTTAAACGATGCTCTTGATTAAGAGGTTGCAGGTCCCCATTCTCATGGAAACTGGATATTTTAAGTGTCTGGTCAACATTTTTCATTCCCCTGCTGTAAATTTCTTCATCAATTAATTTTTCATGACATTTGTGTTAGCACTCTTTCTACAAGGCCTACTGCTTTTTAAAGGTAGAAGAGCTGATGCCATTTCGGTCAAGGTAGAGCTGGCCCTGTCAGAGTGATGACATCCCTGGTGCTTATCAAACTGAAAACAAATCACAGAGTGTATCTTCTGCCTAGCAGGGCTGTGTTTACATTAGTATAGAAGTCTATTTTTCTACAGAAGCTGTTTTACCATGTAAACCTATAAAACAAATGTTTCAGTATTATAGTACGTTTAGGTGATTTAACTCAGCAATGAAACATCTCCAATGTTAATAAATGTCTTCAAACAGAAAAACTGGAAGTCAGGAATCTTGGAGGTGGATGTTTTTTTTTGTGGTGCGGTGTTTTTGTTGGTTTGTTTGTGTTTTTAAAACAAACCAACCCCCAAACAAACAAACAAACCCCTCTTACTGCAGAGGGGATTCTAAAAATATTAGTTAAATGACTAGAAACCAAGGAAAATAAGTTAAACTGTAAAATTCACTTTTTTTTCCAGGGCTTGTAAATGAGACAGGCCTTACTTAAGACAAACTGCTTGGTGCCTTCTCAAGGTTTCTCTGCCAGGTTTTGTGGAAGAAGAATTGAAGTTTACAGTATAAGTGTGCACTGAACCTCGTATTTAGATTATTTAGAAGTGTCTGGTAGAGAATATTACTTCCAATCATAGCAGAAATTTCCATTCCATTATTCAGCAACAGTGTTGGAAATAGTAATAGTTTGGTGGCTGTTTTAAAAGACATCTTGATTGCAGAGACAGACATATTGTGTTTCCTTGAAAAAAAAAGAACAGAAACTTGTTTCCTTTTTCAGATAAGACAGTTTCTATTGTCTGTCCTTGTACAAAGTCTGGAGCTGTGAGCTGGGAGGAATCCCAGGGACCAGTTAATCTGTGCCTATGTGCTGATGTGAGGTCAAGTGTATTCAGCCCTCCCTAACAAATGTTCTGCTAGTGTCTGCTCTTAAAAACCTTCAGGGATGATTTTCCAGTCTCTCCAGCTACTCTAACTTGATGTTTCATCTGTTTCTCAGTGCCTTTAGAATTTCCTAGAGTATTTAAGACGAGTGTTAATTATTGCAAACTAGGCTAAAGTTCTTGTTTTCCTGTTCCTAGCAGGCGTGAAAAATAATTGCTTGCAGTCACCTTTTAGTTTGAAAACTGATATTATATCTGCCTTTGACTTTTTTTTCTTTTCCCCTTCTCTCTCTCTAATCAAATATTGCAGTTGGAGCTTTCCATCACTTCTGTTACTCTATTCTGAATTTCCTATGTGAAATTTTGTTGCAGTAGAAATGGGGTCTAACTGATAAGACAGAGTTTTGATGAAGCTTTATTAGAGCTGTAAACTGGAGATACACACTTACAGTGTAATTATAATATACTTACGGGTTCCATTCTGAATATCCAAATGCTATTTAATTTCACTCTGTCCTTTCCAGAGCCCTCTTGCATACTTCTCACTGGGTTTTTCTGCACCCCTTCTAAAGCTGAATTTACTGTAGTGTCACTTTGGTTTAACATGAGCAGCTGCTCAATCAAGAAGGCAGAGGGAGAGGCTGCAAAATGATTAAGGGAAACTAAATTCCTTACAGCTTTTAACTCTTGCATAAAGATAAACAAGAGTACACTAGACTTTCTTATGGGGATGCAGGAGAGGCTTGGAGGTGTGAAAACTAGTCAGACCATTATGATAATCTAGAAAATATCACCCTGAATTTCCTACAGTCATCTTTGTTCTCCTGGCTGAGATAAGGCAGAAATGTTTTATTTAACACTAGATGATATTATCAAACATTTGAAGTCTTTAGAAAGAGACGTGTTACCTGTGTGGATTATTTAATCAAATACTGCTGTGAAAAAAAGTGCGAATGTTATCTCTAATTTAAGATCCCCCACCAGTCCTTGTCTTTTATTCAGCTACTTTACCCACTCTTTCCATCCAATGTCCTGTGCTCCTTATGGGCATTTGGCAGCAAACTCGTTTGCTTTTTCCCACCACAGGTATTTATTAAATCGGCCAAAAGGCCAGGAAATCCCCCATCACATCTGTGATCAAGGGTTATCACAGAGTTTTAACATTTGTTAACAATACACCTCAACAGATTCCGAGAGATGTCTATTGTAAGTAAATTGACTGAAATAATGTTCTTTAAGTGGCTCTCTCTTCAAAATATCATTTCTTGCTTGTTCATCCTTGTGTCACTGTAGCTGTGAACAGCAGCTGTAGTGAGAGTGGAATAATTTAAGAATTTAGGTTGAACTCCTAAGCGTTGGAATGAAGCAATATTTATACTCTGTGAGTGGAACAGCCAGTTTCTCTCCCAAGGAGAATAAGCACAAAGCTGAACTGAAATTACTCATTGTTTGTTGCATTTGCATTCAGCAGGAGAGCCTGTGCATAGAGAGCCAGCATTGCTGAATCACTGATTGTGATTTGCTTTCCTACAATAGTGAGAGGTGATGGGTATGAATAATGCTGAGGTCTAAATGTGTATAATTCTTATGCTGCCTTTATTCTCATGGATATGTGGGACCTTGCCATGTCAACAGCAATTCCTCCCTCCCCCTTCATCTTCATCAGTCATTTCTAAAGCTATTTGCATGTGAATCCCTATGGGCACCCCTTGCAACACTGGGACTGACCTGCTAAAAGTAGGTCTCCTAGGCTTTCAATCATCTTGCCGCACATAATAGCTAAATAATCCTGCTTGCCTGCAAGAAAATGACCTGTACATTGAAGGAAAGGGCAGATGAAGGTTTTTATACTAACTGCCTCAGGCACTATAGCGTGGAGCAAACATCACAGAAAAGCTCTGAAAATGCTCCCAGCTTCCTGATGTGCAGACACCACCCGGTGAAGTGCTCAAGGTATTGACTGCACTCATTGTGTTAGGAAAGGGTCCACAGTGTCTGCTCCTCTGGAGACTCCTCTGGGTTGTCTTGCTTCCTGGCATGTATCTCTGCTGGCAGGCACAACTGGTTACTAATTAAGATAATTCATCATATTAAGTTAGATGTGTTCCTAGGTCTTGGACATTAGATAACAGCACCTGACACCTATTGTAAAGTATGACTGCTGAAATCTTGTCTGAAGGCTCCGTTGGCAGCACAGCGTGCTGTAGTATGGAAGATGCAGGTCTCAGATGGGTAACATCTGACAGTGTCATGCTAAACGCTGCCAGGGATTTGGAGCTCTTATTTCTGCAGAAAGTGGAGCTTTGCCCATAGTCTATCAGGAGAAAGCACCATTGAGGTTTTGTAAAGCTGTTTTTGCTTAGAGGATGGTGCTGTGGGTGCAGCTGTTGCTGGTAACTGGAATGGTTTGACATTACATTAGGCAAAATGGCATTACATAGCGAGTAGGGAGAAAAAACTTACGAAAAGCAGTTGTAGGAAATACTGTTTGGAAAAGCATATTCTTAGTCATTAACATACAACATAATTAATACTCTCCTGAAGAATTTACTTGTGGTGTTGTAATAAATATAGGCTTACTTGAACAATACGTAGAGCTATCTCAGCAAAATGATAACTCTTAATACGGAGCAAAGAAGTGGAGGATGAGCTGATCGTTTTATATACTGCCGATACCAAACATTCTAGGCATTGCACAGGGCAACCCACTAAATAGCATAAGAATTTAAGAGCCATAGCAATTGTATTTTTTTATTTTCCTTTTAATTATAGGGTTAATGACTTCTTAAAAGTTTTAGTCAGTGCGATATGCTCCTCATCATTTTCCAGTTGAGCAGTGACAGTCAACAAAGCTTATTTTTCAAGGTGTTCACACAAATAAAGCCTTGGTATTGTTTGAAATATCAAGAGAGGGTGCTCCTGAACATCTGGATGAAAATGATCATATGATGCATGGATAAAAAGAAGGGGGAAAATAACCCATCTTTTTCTAGACACATTTACCCTTTCTCTTCTCATGAAGGAGCTTGTACAATTACAAAACTGGGCGGGGGGGGAAAGGGCAAGTACCTAATCTTTGAAGTTATTAAACCTGCTATCACTACACCTCCTGATATTAAGTTTTCCCATATCCTGAATGTTGACCCCTTCCTTCTGACACTCTCTTTACTTGTGGGACTTCCTGAGATTTTTCTTTTCGTGTCACAATTTTGGTCAGATCTACTTACTGAAAAAACTGAGGATAGGTTTTTCATCTTGTTTTCCCAGCTCACCTACCCATTTTAAAATATTTTCAGAGAATCTTAACTGTGATAGAAACCAGAGAATTTTTTCTAAAGAATCCTTATGCTGGTTGTAGAGATCATTTTGCTTCTGTAACTTGAGAGTTATTTGATGAATTGCTTATTCATGTCAGCTTAGGCTCTGGAAGCATTCTTATGATGTTTTTGGCTTCAGCACTAAAAACGTTGTTGCTTTCTTGTAAATGAATATTTTCTTCCTGAAACAATTTCCTCAGTATTTTTGAGTGTATTTTCCCTGTGTTTTATTTTTTTTTCCATTATCACAGGGGGATGAAGCTAGCTGTTCTGCTCTTCTTGAAAGGGGGACTCGTGAAAAAATAAAGTGAAATAAATAGGAATTACTAATAAAAAAGTTGTTGACTTTTTTTTTTTTTCCTCTTCTGCTAAAACAAATTATAAAATATAATGTAAGTACATGGTCACAATTTTGTTTTGTGGTGTGGTGGTGATTTTTTTTTGTGTGTGTGTTGTGTTTTTGTTTTGTTTTATTTTTGTTTTTTTGTGTTTGAAGTAATTTTGACTGGTGATTTTCTATTTTTCCTGCTTTGAGTGTGGCTTGGGAGAAAGGAGACTGTTAACTTAAGGTTACTTAAACTTTCATGTGCAAATATTCTCATTTACTTCAAAGAAAGTAATAGCGTGTGAAAGTTATAGATCTGTTTAGGTCTCCACAGAGTCATTGTTTTTGTTTGTGTTTTTTCAGAGCTCGGAGGATATAAATTCCATATCCTTTCTGGGCAAACTATTCTGAAGCTGTTCTATACATGCAGGTAGATGTCAAAGCTTGTGTGTATTGTGTTGTTGTTGGCTGGTTGGTTTATTTTTTGCAGCCATGTTAGTCCGTTCTTTTTCTATTCGCATCAGAAATAGCAAACGAATTGCAGTGAACAATATACATCAAAAAGATGGACGTAGTTTCAAAGCAAAGTGATTTCAAATGGGTCTATCTTTTTGAAACATTCTGTATTTTAAGACTGTTACATTTTTTTTTTTTTTTTTTTTCCCAGTTCTCCATTCACCTCCTTGTTTTCTGCTGTTCAGTCCCACAGCCTTTTTTAAAATAAAAAAAATAGGTGTCTGCCAGGCCTCATGAGCTTTATCCTGCTTGAGACAGGAAGACACTGGGTGTTAGCTGGTGTCTATTAGCATCTCTTTCACGGTGGTCAGAAACAGTAAACTTCATTTCTCAGATTCAGGTATGGGTTTTGTTGGTTTTGTTTTTATGTTTAGAAGCTATTTTTTAGCCAACAGGGAACAGAGCAGAGTATAATTGTTAATTACTTCTAGGAGTAGCTGATAAAAATGAGAATGAACTAACAATGTATTCCAACAACCAAGACTCAGTCCTCAGAGTATCCTTATTAAAATACTTCTGAGGACTTAAATCTATGGAGAAAAATAATGGTGGAGTTAGATGTATTATAAATAATTTTATAAACAAGAAAACAGTTCTTAAATTGTACTTGTTAGGGTAAAAGTGAAAAAAAGAAAAATCAGTCTGAGAGAGAAAGAATATGTAATGAATTGTAAAACCTGATATTCTTTAACAGCCACGAAATAATTTTCCTTCTTGTATTCTTTAAGGAAGACAACGTTGCTCTAAATATACTGGAAAGGTGCTCCACCATTGTTTGTCCTGTTAAAGGAGGTTACGGAAAAAGGATAAATAAAAGAAGCATGTTTCTGTTTCATGGATATTCTGCCACTTAACATATAATGTCAATCTGCAAGAAAATGCCTAGACAGTATGAAAAGACTATTAGAAAGCATGAAGGACCTTTTAAGCTTGCCTGCTTTGAGAATCTTTAACAAAATAAGGTAAAAATTGATGGATTGTTCTTTATTTCCTGGTAGGGAAAAAAAGTTTTTATAACATCAAAGACAACAGAAAAAAAGAATAATCTACCGTTCCAGTAATAGTGTTTGTGGCCCGAAGGAACTAAATAGAGTATAGAGTCTCTTGTGGGCTGTGATTTTCTTTGTATGTAGTGCCTGAAATCTGTTCTACAGAGGTAGAATTCATTCTTCAGGTTGTATGGTAGAAATGGTGCACACATTTTTACAGTCTAAGACTGGATGTATGTTTTTGCAAATATGGTATAATTGTGTAGATGCTTTTCATTACATAAATTATCACAATAAATTACTGAACAAAAGGAAACCTAGTGAGAACTTTCCAGGCTTTGCATTTCTTTGGCCAATAACCAATTTCCTTTCACCAGAAAGACCGGATCTGTGCAAAGATCCTGTGAGGACTCTGTGCTTTCTTCCAGAAGAAACGGGTCTGAGTGTTGGGAGAGACTGAGGAGACAGCGCAACACAGGATCTCCTCTGGGAGAAAGCGCAACCTCCCTTTGTGATTGAAGGAAGTGGTTCTGGTCTCTTTCATGATTTGATGTACTGTGATAAGATTACTTGAGGTTTTGTTACATAGTGAAATCTTGAGTTCTGCAGATGTAATTTGCCTCTAGTAGAGGAGTGGTGTTCTTTAAAGAAACAAGCATGTGGTACCTTCATGTAGCATGGGATTGAAACTGTTGGAGGGCGGACATAGCTGGTCTGTTATTGCTGAAGAGCAGTGGAAAGCTCATGCTTTCACTCCTCATGCACTTGATGAAAAAATAAAGGAATCTGAAATTGTGATATGAATTTAAAAAATGTGTAAATTAAATTTCTAAAATCAGCTCAGGCAGCAAATTAGATATATGGAAAACTGGTTTCTAGAGTAGTCTCTCCAAAAGAAGACTAAATCACAGCTTAGGAAGCCTGTGGAAGCTTGCATTGCTGCCATCCATGTTGAAGTTGTTCTACAGTTAAATAAAATGCTCTACTATGCATAGATTTTTTTTTTTTTTTATTTTTTTAACTCAAAGCCTTTTGCCAGAACAAAAATAGAATTATTTGCAAAACTAAAAATACCAGCATAGCTTTATTTTTCACATAATTTGTTGCTGGTTTTTTTCTGAAGATCTCTTTAGTTCATTCAGTGTGTACATACCTTATCTTCTCCATTGACAAGATGTTACTTTTTTTTGCCTTTCAAGAGCATAATTATATCTGACATACAGTAAATCAAATGCAGAAAAAACATTAAATTAGGCTAAGTGACTTGAAATAAAATGCCAATGAGGCATTATATTTAGCATTTGAAAGCATCTATCCAGAGCTTTTGGATGCAGATGTTAATATATGTGGAAACTTATATACCTCAAGACTCCTCTTGAAATCTTTTCTCAGACTTTTACTTGTAAAAGGCCTTATTGTTGATAAACATATTAATTTGTTGTACTTGAGACTGAAGAGTGAGAACACTGTTATCAACCAGACTGTGCTCTCTGGAAGTCCAATAAAAAACTTCTAAACTTTTTTTTTTTTTTTTTGAAGGGGTGGGATGTTTATTTGTTTTAAGATCGTGTGCACTCAGTGTTAGAATGCTTTTGTTTTTCTGAAAAATCTACCCTTGCCAGTAAATGTTCTCATTTTGTTATCTTTAACTGTCTCCTAGCTTTCAACTACATGTAAGTTGACAGGAGTGATACAAGTTGATGTGATGTCCAAATTAGGATTTATTTGGTAAATGTGGAAACTTAGAATCTAGGTAGAAACTGGTACTGTACATTCTTCATAATGCAGGAGATGAGAAACTGCCACTGTTTCCCTTTTTCTCCATAGAACTAGCTGGCATTTGCCATGTTCTAGAAGAGTCTTTTAAGTTCTCTTTTATTTCTACTGTATTTTCTGATCTTTAAAATGGTAGTAAGTTACAGAAATGTTTAAAGCATTATCCTCTTTATGAATGAAATACCATTTATGCAGACTGTCCTTGAAAATTTGTGGACTAAAATAACATGTTCTTTGTCTATTTATCTCTGACTTTGAACATGCTTTGCCATTATTGAACTTGTATTCACAACCACAAAGTAATAAAGCTAGAAGTGATTAATTTTAAATCAAAGCTAAAAAGGAAGCTGAAATGTTCTTATAGATATTCTGAAAATAAATTTTCCCTCCCCAAACTCCCAGATATTGTAGGATTCATAATAAAATGTTATCAAGATGACATTTAAGCAGTAATTCAAGGGACTGTTCATGAGTTGGCTTTCAACAGAAGTTACTCTAGAGCATTCCTCTGATGGATTTCTATAATAAACATACTGCAAATACAGTGGATAATCCTAACTTATTTTAAGATAATATCTGATCTGTCTATATGGTGTGTATGTTTCTGACAATAAGAGACAGGGTGACAGGGCTCAATGACCTAGTCTTACTTTTTTTAAAAATTATTGCTGGCAATATTCTTTCAGCACCTCTTGTATGGTTCCACTGCAAACCCCTGGTGCCTCATGTGAGTGTATAGCTCAGTAGCAACTTTGGCCATAACCTAGAGGACAGTTTTATCTCAGTAATGCTTTGGAACCATGGTGAAGACGGATCCTTTTGAAAAGCAACACCTGAAAGGGAAATGCCTAGCATGTTTCTTATAGTTAGACTATCTATCATAGGTAATGTATGCTAAGAATTGTAAATTCTAGGCAAAAGCTTGATGCCAGAGGACCATGCTTATAGGGAGGAGTAAGGAATCAGATCTTAGAAGGAGAATGAGTAGAAGAATAATAATTTGCTATTGTTGTTGAAAACTTTTTTGTTTCTTCCTTTGAATTATTAGAATCTCTGAATATCAGTGTTTTGCATCTGAAGCCTGACTCCAGCTTTGCATGCCCTTTCCCAAGCCTTCTGGAGGACAAGGATGTTTGTTTTGAAATACAATAATCTTGCCCCTAGTTGAAAAATCATTTTCATTCAACTTCAGCTGCTGAGGTTATGTGCAGTTTTTATCTACCTTACTATAATTTTATCTCATGAGTCTCTCGGTGCAGGAAAATTGGAGGTCAGGCTAGGTCTCTCTCTTACTTGGTGTTCAATCATCTAGTTGATATGGATTCATTATTAAATTGCTTTATGCAAGAAAAGTTGAAACCAAATACATAAAATAGGATTAAAACTATTACCCCCAAGACACAGTGTGTGTGCATTTTCCCTTCCACCTTCATAGTGTAATGTGAAAGTATGCTTGGAAACCAAAGTGATGGGATGCGACAATAAACAAACAAAAAAACCCCACAAACAAACAAAAATTCACCACAACTCAGGGTAACAGAAATCCATTCTCTTATTCCAAACTAACATAAACAGAGAAAAGTCTGCTAAAGCAAACATCTTAGACTGTGGCAGCAGAACTTAAAAGACTGGATCTGCCTAAAGACAGTGTGCAAGTCTTTGCTGAATGAATTTGTACAAAGAGCTAATGAAGACAAACAGGTCTATTTAGCATTGCTGGAAAGCTCCCATTCAACTTGCAGCTGGCATGGATGTTGTCAGTCAGAAGATATAAGCAAATGACAAATAGCTGAACATGTGGAAAAAATGAGATGACAATGAGCTGATTTCTCATTAGTACTTCTTTTCTTCTTCTTTAGATATTATAAACGCATTATTCAGGGTTGGTTGTTCTGACCTCAGTCAGTCATGTCAGTAAGTCACACTGAAGCAGTGTGCAGATTGGAAGCTGCTGCCGGGGTGGGAGGGCAGACCCCCTCCATGGAACCTGGGCACTTTGCATCCTGAGGTATTTGCAATTCTCTGTGCTCCCAAAATAACTTCCATGGGGCACAAGAAAAGAAAATCCTCTGAAGGGGGTTTCTGTGAAGTGCTAAAACACTTTTCTTGATCTGATTACAAAGCAAGCCATTTTTATGAAAACTAGAGGAAGGATTACTGTCAACAGTAGGGCTTGACGGAATAGTTTAAAGTGTATTATCAAGCCTATTTATTTTTCTTTTTTTCAGCATTCACACATTTTTCTGTTTTTTTGTTTTGTTTTTTTTTTTTTTTTCCTTCAGATAATTGAAGTTATTAAATAACTCTGAATTAGAAGCAATTACAAATGTTAAAGGATTGCCTAGAGAGGCCTTCTGCTGTAGACCAGATCTCTCAGCGGTATAAAAGGCCATGGACTGCAGTGCTTCAGATTCAGCTTCACATCCAGTATGAAAAATAGGACTATTTGGGTACAATGGATAACTTTACATTCTAGAAATTGGAATTCAATAGAAATGGGATATTTGCAGCCAATCTGTGATGTCTTCAAACATCTGAAAGCTGTCTAAGATTTGGTGTCTGGTTCCGTTGTCCTACCTTCCTTCTTCCCCCTGATCAGATCAAAGCAAGAAATTAGATTGGGCTACACTTGCCTGTGATATCCATATATGATGTTTCATTTTAATGAGAGTTTAAATCCTAAAACCAGAAAATGGAAGTTTCTGTTTTCTAAACTCAAGTGGTCAGTCCAGCTGAATGTGCCATCTTTTTCAATTTTTAGTAATTAAATATTTGTGGTTTCATTTGGGTCTTCTGTTTTTCTTCCACTCTCCCAAATCACTGGACAACTAATCTCAAAGTGTTTTTCATGTTATATTGTAGGTTGTCCAGTTTAATACTACTGAAAGGTGTGTATTTGTCTGTTTATATGCATAGAAAGATACTGATATGGTAAAAATGTTGCTTCTGCTCCCTGAGGAGAAGATTACAATGGTCAGCTGGTAGATCTGTTTCTTCCACATGCTTCAGGTCCACCACAAACTATTCTAATTATTAGTCATCCAGAATTTATAGTGCTATTTTCTTTCCTTGCTTCCCCTTTCCACATAATCATCAGTAGTCTTAAGTACCTACAGGCATTTGGAAATCCCACTTGGTGTTATTTACTTTTTTGAAATCATGTTGAAAATATATCCCTTAGCCTTTCTACATGTGTGAAGGATGATACTTCCTTACCTTTAACAGATGAATTTTGCATATTTGGGGGAACCTGGGCTGCCCCAATAATACCGAACATGTGGTTAAAAAACAACCAAACAAAAGATCTGTTTACTGGGGCTCCTTTTAGTGCACTCAGCTGTGCTTGGGGGATAAATCTTTTCCTCCATGGGATGGGAGGCACCTGCTTTTGCTGTCTAGTCATGCTGTGGAGGTGTTAATATTTCTCTGACTCTAAAGATAAATTCAAATTTTACAATACGGTAGAGATCGTGTAACTTCAGGCTGCTGCCAAAAGGCTCCTTTTGTGTGTCTTCTTCCCAGTCTTTGTGGTGTGCCTTGTTTGTTTGTCTGTTGATTGTTTTTGTTGTTGGTTTGTTTGTTTGTTTTTCCTCTGAGCCAGCTGTGCTTTGGCTGTGGCTTGGGGCTCTCTACTCCCAGGGGCTGCCTTTCTTCTGCCCCTCTCTGCACTCCCACCACTGCTTGTCCTATTTCCACCTACCTGCACAGAAGCTACTGATGGCAGAGAGGAATTCAGGAATACCTGTCTTCACTACCTCATTGGCAGAGTCCTCTGCCAGGCTTCTCTTCCATTAGGATGTGTTGGTGCTGCCAGACCTGGTCGTTGCAACTTCCCTTTCTTCTTTTCAAGTTGATTTTTGTGGCCTTAGGGAGACCTTGGATGGTCAGTGATATATAAGGAAAAAAAAAAAAAGTTGCTCAAAACCCCCAAAACATCCTCAGAGATAATGGTCTTTTTGTGCTAATAAGGCAAATGTTCCTGAGAGATACTCTCTGATGCACTATTATGTGCTGGATTATGTGTGGATTTGAGTCTCTGCATATTTTAGCAGTGTATGTATCCATGAAAGCACAGTGAATCAGTCCCTTTCTCCTCTGAGTCAAAATACATGGTCATAGTCTGTGGGGAAAAAAAGTCTGCCAACAAGAGGTATGTTGGGCAGTAAAAGAAGAGCTACACTGAAAGCACTGACGTGGGTCTGCTGGAGCCTTTTGGTGCTTTCCAGTGTGGCATGGAGTCATATAGGTTTTTGTACAGTGGATGTGTAACATACATTCAGAATTAGTAATGCAGTTGCAGTGTTACCTTTTTTAAGGTCTCCAAGGTTAGTTGTGTGTAATTTTTAATAGAATAGATGCATATCTTTACAACCTGTGTTGTTTAACACACCTCACTTTGCCTTTGTTACTTTTTTATTGATCATAAAAATTAATTATTGTTCAGTATTTGAGTACCTCAATCAAAGACATACGGGCACTGTAAAAACTAAGTTTGAAGTTATATCCCATCCTCAGAAAACTTGTACTCCATTCTGCAAAGCTTGTAGACTTCTTTACTTCTACTTAAGTGATCACATTCCCATTGATTTAGTGTTACTTTTAACAGGAATTAGGTGGTTAAATAAGTACATTGGAATGAGTTTTCTGATATTAATCAAGAAAATAAACAAATGACAGAAATAACAAGCAAAGAGGGATAAAGATAGCAAAGGATGCATAGGGTTAAATTCCTGCCTAGGATCAGCTTTCTTTGCTTCCTGACCCTGACACAGACTGCTTGTGTGTCCACCTTTTTAGCAAAATGAATGGATAAAGTAGGGATTTCCTCCTCCGCCCCCATGTGCATGGTGTGTGTTTGTGAGGAGTGTTGTGTGTTTTCTGTTTTGCTTGTTTGTGTGTTTTTTTTATTTTCCTGATTTAGATTAAAATGTTCTTCAGCTACAGTATTTTACTATTAGTATATATGCCAGGCAGTACATCCTGGGGTCCTAATTTGGTTATAGACTCAAAATAGCACTGTAATAGTGTTTAATGATGATCACGATGGGAAGATACGTGTTTAACACTACACATCTCAGATAAATTTTGGGAATGTTTCTTCTTTTGTGGTGTGGGTGATGTCGATGGGATCCCATTGTTCTGGCTGACCATAGCCACTTTTGGTGTAATTTTGTTTTGAGGCATGCTTTTTACATTCAGTTTTCACTGAAGGAAAAATGATTGTGTAGTCTTGGAGAATTACACTGAGGGGAAACCATCTGAGGCTGGTCTTACCTGAAACATGTCTGCAGCATCTTGAATTCTGTAGACTGTGTCAATGTGTGGTTGAGACTACTAGGAACTTCCCAGGTTGAAGTTGTGATTTGCAAGCAGTTTGAATGATGATCCAGAAGATTTAAATATTGCTGGGGTACGAGCACTGGAATACTATAAAATTATTGCTATAAGCGTGAAGACAAAAAGAGTACATGAAAAGAGGGAAAAAAAAGAGAATCTATGAAGTGGCTGATTTTGGGGGTATATGAATAGAAAACATGCACATAAGCCTTTTATTGTAAATAAAACAGAAGCAGCAAACTTAAATTATCAAGTTATAAACTCATATACCCTATCAACAGGGTAGTGCAGTAGAGAATTTTAAAAAAAGTTCTACTACAAGAACTCTGTCTTTCTGTGGTGCATGCTATGTGATAAAGGATTTTCTTTTCTCTGTGTGGTCCCATTTGATTACAATGCTAGGAGTGCCTGGCCACATTCCATATATAATTAATTGCAGCTTTGGTTTCGTGTTGCATCGGGGCCAGGTTGCCTCTACCCCGGCACTTGTTCACATCTTTAGACAGCTTTCCACCACGCCAGCTGGGGAGTGAATGGAGCCTTTCACAGCGAGCCTAATAAGCATGAATGGTTGAGTCATTGTCCTTGTTGGCTCTCTAGTTAATCTAGTGACAAACAAGGTTGGAACTGCTGCAGTTGACATTCTCTTTATTGCCTGTGTTTTCAGCGTAAACACTGTGTGTAAAGGGATTTCATCTTTTTGCCAGCTCATTTCTATTTCTTGCTGGTTTTGGAAGGAGTGGACTCTTTATGAAGAGGTACCAATAAAAGCTGCTGTGTGTTATGTTCATTTGTTTACTTTTAGTTTCCAGCAAAGCAAACAGTTTAATACCTCAGGTTGTGTGTTCGGGTTCCAAGTGTTATAATTTTTTCATTCCTTCTGAGGTTTAGTTCTCTCCGCTCACATAAATGACTTCTACATTGCATGTGAAGTTAAGTTACACTTCAGTTCTTGATTGCTTATATAGGGATGTGTTTCTGAACTGGTATGTATTACACAAGCTTTTTTTTTTTTTTTTAAAAAAAAGGAGGTCTCTTTCCTTAGAGGGAAAATGTCATAGGTGTGAAAAGAAAGATTTACTTTCAGTACTTTTTGGTAGATGCAAAAAGTAGCAGAAAAAATATTCTAACACAGAAATTCTATAACAATAGATAATGACCTTTCTATGAGTAATTTTCAATTCCATACGTATAAAACATTTTTTTTTGCAGAAATGCGAATAAGTTCAGTGTAGTGTTTGAAAACCATATGTGTTTTCATAAATACTCTTGTTCAGTCATGATATCTTAAAAGGGTTTTTTCAAGCCTTTTTTGAGCTCAAAAGGAAGAACAGGTGCTAACTTTTCATTTCCCTATTTTCTAGTTCTTTCAAAATAAAAAAAGGAAAAGTGAGGCTAAAGGGCAAAAACAACATCCAGCAAAACTACTCACTGACAATCTCGTCATTTATGGAGCCAGGATAAATGCAGTTCTGGCAGTTGCTTTTCTTCTATAGTGAATCATGTGTAGTACAAAATAAGGTACAACTCAATGATCACTTCCTAGTCTTCCTACAGCAGAAAACTCTTTTACCATGAGACATGTGGGTATTGTGGTAACCTCCTTCTACATAAGGCTGGTGTGACAGAGACATGCTGTGGTGAGCCCTGGGCTCTAATGAAGGGCTCTAATGTCCTCCAGTTAATCGATGCCACCACCGGTGTTGCTGGAGGGTGATTTCACGATCTGCCTGGAGGAGCTGTGGAGGGAGGGGGGTGCCCTGGGTAGCAGCACAGTGATGTCTGGTCTCCCAGTGGGGCAGGGTGACCTTGCTGAGACCTTCAGATAGGAACCCATGCTGTTTGTATATCTGTGCTTTATTCTGGACCATCCTGCTCATCTGGCAATGATAAAGTTTTGCAGAAGAAGAAATTATCTTTTAACATCGAAATAATGTTCTTTCGTATACCAAAGAAAAATGATAATAACTTCAATAGCAGCTCATGTACACTGTCTGCTTCCTTGTTTTCACAATAAAACATTTTTCTGGAATCTCCCTGGGCCTCTGCCCATGTCCACAGTTATAAATGAGCAATCTGAACATTTCACAGTGCTTAACAGCCCCAACCTAAACTTGCATGAAGAAATGTTGGAGGCTGTAGGGGTTGGCTGGAGCAGGGGCTGTTGTAACTGTAACACAGAGGTACTAGAAGCAAAGCTCTTGTTAATGCTAAAGGAGAAGTTTGCCTAATTCCCTGCTAACCATGCTGAAAATCTTTCCCAAGAGACACAATTCAATAGTCATAACTTAATTTGATTTCTGCTACTGCTCTTTACCTAATTAAAAATGTATGTAAAAAAGCAGAAGACAGGGAGAAAATAACTATTAAACTCTTCAGTATTTGGGGTCACTATGATATTTCACCAGTGCAGTAAGAGCAGGAAGAAAACAGCCTCATCCTTTTGTATTTCTGACATGTCTTGGGACACTTGCCTGACTACAGTGGTGATTGATGGGCACCCAGTGCTGTCTTTCCTGTCTGTTAAACTGAACAATATACTACTTGTTTGCAAGGGTAGTAAGAGAAAAAAAGCTAACTACAGCACAGGTATAAAGCTTACTCAAATTAGACAAAACCAATTTTTTTCTTCCCATATTTCTATATAATGTTTATGCTTACCTTTAAATGGAAATATTTTCTTACCGTAATAACTCAAAATGAAATCCTCTCTTTCTCTACTTTATTCTCTTCTAGTATGTAAGTTTGTTCTGTAGTCTTACTTACCTAAATAATCCTACAGATTGGGTTTATTAAAGGGAGCAAACACAGATATACTTGACCAATTCATTATGGCCTTCAGACTTTTCACCTTTTCTGCATAGTGCTTTCCAAATTTAGAACAAATTAAAATATTGTGTCTGATTCTTTATGTATGTTTGGTGTTTGAGGGGGTTGGTTGGTTTCTTTGTTTTAAAAAAGGGTTTCTTTGAAGTTTGGTGTTTCAGAGTAAAAAAAAAAAAAGGGTGGTGGGTGGAATTTGTTCATTGCTTCATTATGTGTGTGGGAGCTTCCTCGAGAGCTGCACAAGTGAGGTAGTCAGTGTGCTTCAATCTTGCTGTGCAACACTGATATTATGCTGACTGTTCCAGGAGTCCCCGTGGCTGAAGGTCACAGGCTAAATGTGACTTCTTTTTGTATTGGGAAAATACAATTTGGAAGCTAACTAAAAGAAAAAAAACTGAAATGCAAAATTGAATGATGTGATGCTTATAGAGATTGCACAAAGAGAAGATAAAAATCTCATTGTATGAAATAAGCAAATTTTTTGGTTTGTTTTTTTTTTTTTTTTTTTTTCAATTCTGCATTTTCTGTGATAAATAGCTACTTGAACAGGCAGTGAGTTCTGCATAGGCGTTTCCTACAGAGGGTTCTCTGCAGATTTGTTAGCTTTAAGGAATACCTTGGAAGGATTAGGGTAAGACTCTTAGCAGACTAAGTCTCTGGAGGGCATTCTTGATAACATGTGACTGGCTACTGACTTTTGACCTTCCCCTTTAAGATGTTGGCATCAGAATAATTATCACAAGGTGCTATAGAAAATTAAATTTTTAAATTATTGCCTCCAATTAAGAGGGTTTTTTTAATGTGCAAATGAAATGCTATGTATGTAGAAGTCCTTATTGGTGGTGGCTCTTCATGATAATGACATAAAACCAATCTTTTTCAAATCTGACAAACTCATTTGATTCTCACTAAAAAGGGAATCTAAAACATGTTTGCCTTGCCTTCATGCTGCAAGACATCCTTTTTCCTTCATTGTCAGCACTGATGCATCGCCACTATTGCTAGCATAGTCCACTCTGAGCATCCTACTGTCATTTTGTGGAGATGAGCCAAAAAGGTTTACATGAGGTTTGAGGTTAAAGTCTTGCAGACAACTGACATTCTCCCACTTTTTTCACTCCTTGAGCTGTTCCTGAGGTAACAACACAGGAGATCATTTCAGGAGAAAGAAAATGCTGGTCACACTGCAAGTACCCTTATAAATAGATCTTCAGAAGTGAACGCAGAGCACTTCTACATTTAGTATTCCCACTGCTGTTTTAAAAAGAACTAGTAAGTTTTTGCTTGACTTCAATCTTCTTATTCTGGTGTTTGTTTTTTTTTTTCCCCCTGTGGAAAACAATAATATTTGTTCTGCCTAAAGAGAAGATTTTTATTAAATCCTCTTGCAAATGGTCTCTGATCTCTGTTTGTATTTCTAAATCTTTCTTTCTTCCTTCCCAGCCGTGTCAGTTTGAAGGAGGAGCAAAATCTCTATGGCAGCAGGTTGCTTCCCAGACGTGTCAAAGAAACCTGCCAAGTTTTGTAGGTTTATTGTGTGTGATGCTGAGATTCTCTTTTGTGTTTGTCACATAATCAGTTGAAAATAGCAGTATTTTAACTAGGATTTCACACTCCCTTATTCTGTCCCTGGCAGGGTCACTGTGTGTTTCCTCGTCAGTCTTGTGCTTGTTCCTGAGAGGGTGGAAACAGTGGAGTAAAAGCTGCCCTAATTTGCTTTTGAAGACAAAGGTCTCATTATGCCTATTGTACTGGAGCACTGGTACAAATCAAAAAAAGCAGCCCCCTGAGAGTGTTCAAATGAGGTTTTCTGGGGCTGTGTTGCATTTGTTTTCTCACTGGAAGGTCAGAAAGGCTCAGTAAAGTCAGTAACAGCAGATCAGTCTCATCTACACTGCAAAACAGAGCTATTTATTTTAATTGTGTCAAGGGGCAGGGTTTCTCAGCAGAGCAGCTATCAAGGTTCAGCCAGCCAGTCCTGCTGGGAGCACAGAAACTCCAAGTGATAGATGCTCTTCTTGTAGGATGTGTTATTGCTGTCGGGAAGACACTTCCACAGCTTTTGCATGTGCTTACTTCAATCTGCCAAATTAATTTCCTAGCTCTGATTCGGACTCAATTCTTTCAAATAGCATCTGAGAGATGCTGGGATGCCATACCTGGCTGCAGTTTGGTTATGTACTCTTCAGTGCTGAGTGCTGCAGGAGTCTGATAATGCTGTTGAAATACCTGCCCCTCTAAGGAGAGCACCCTTGCATCTGACTTTTGTGACATACCCACAGTTGCTCAGTTCTGCAGTGCAGAAAAGCCCTGAGCTCCAGCTGTGTCAGCTGCTTGTTGTGATAATGACATCAGGTGAAAAGGATGACCTAGCATCTTTTCTCATAAGCATGTTGTGCTTCTTTTCTTGGGACATCCATTGGAGAATATAGGTGGTCCTCTCTATCTATAGACTGGGTTTTGATGTGTTCCTGTGTTTTTATTACTTAATATAAGTTACAGGCTACTCTGTTGATTCCCTGTCAAATATCCAAGTTTAATTTCACTTGTGTTTGGAGCCAAAGCTGCATCAGTTAAACGCTTAGAACTGTTCTTCAGAAACATCCACTTCTTTCTACTGACTGTAGGGGAAACAGAAATTCGTAGCTTAAGTTCTTTAAGTCACTCTGTTGGTCTGTTTACCTTTGCAGTGCTGAAATAAGTTATGTGAATCCAGCCCATACCCTTTGAAGTGCCTGATTTAGAGCCTTTTGTTGCATTGTTCTTTTGTTACTGGCTAGTTTTCTCCCTTTTGCATCGACAGCAACAAAGAAACCCTTATTTCAGTGAAATTCCATCAGTCATGTATAGAAATAGAGGAAATACCTAAGAAATCAGAGTGGATCCCAGAAGGGCCTCATGGCAATTTCTGTTCCAACTTCAAAAGGCACCATTTACATAATGCAACATCTTCTCTAGAGTGAATAAACTGAGATTTGCAAAAGCTTTTGTCTTTTATACCTTACATTTCAATGATAGACTCATAAAAATACCTGAAAGAGAGATGTTTGGTTAATGAAGCTGTGAAATTAAAGTTTGTTTCTGATGCACGGTAACAAAAAGGGCTTTCACTCTTATTTTAGCAAGCAGTAAGAGGCAGGTTCATAATAGCTGATCTAATCCAGACCAACTTTGTTTTATCTTAATCTCAGCTGCTCCCCATGCTCAGTTTCAATTTATTTATTACTGGACTTCCTTTGGTCTCCTCTCATGCTTCCCTCTGGCTGTTCAAGATTGTAGACAGCTCAGAAAGAGTCACTCTCTTCTAGGACAAACATGGATATGCAAGGTAAGTGTCTGTTCATCCTTAGACTGGTACCCCTGTCTTGTAAGGACCTCTTTAACATCTCTACCTCTTACAAGAAAACAGTACTTTATTCCCATTAAAGAGTGCTTTCCATACTTGGGTAATTCTATGGAAGTGCAGAGTGCTCTAACCAAAGACTTTAACCACACTGCAGATGCTTTTCTACATAGAATTTCTAAAGCTTGCAACTTCCTTTAGGCTCCTCTCTTTATATAGGTTTCCCATTGAGTTATTCTTGCTTTTATTCATGGCTGTGGGGTTGTTGGTTTCCACCCCCACCCCCCCCGAAGCTTTTAAGACAACTACTTGCATTAGCTTCAACTCCTGGATCCCCCTGTTCTCAGCTCCCTCTTAAGCCTTCCACAGTGGCAGTGTTTTCTTTATGAGCTCTGAGAAGCCCAGAATGGCACCCTTGCAGCTTTTACTCACTACAACTGCTGCACATACCTCCATGAGCAGCTAGCTTAAAGGAAACCAATTTTCAAAATGCTAAATGTTAGCAAAGATCACCCAGCACAAGCTTGATATGCCATCTGTTACAAACAGGAACGAGGCTGCAGTGAAGAAAGAACACATTGAGAAGGAGAATAAATCCTTTTTCTTCATTTCTGTCACTCTGTGCTCTGCATATCCTACCACGTAATTTTTTTAACTACTTCAGGTTCCCTTTGCAGATTTGACTTTCAACCATTTCCTAACACATGTGAACAGACTTTAAAGTTGCTTCTATACTGCAAGTCATCTATACTGGTCATCTATACCACCCTTCTAACTGGAAGCATGATGCTAAGCAAATCTCAGCTGCTCTTGGAAAAGATTATGTTAAGACTGTCATAAGAAGCAGCATATAAATCTCTTCTACCTTTCCAATGCTCATTGTATCCTGGCCTTCAGATATGTCTTTCCAGTTCTGAACTGGTCCCCTAGTTATTTTCTTTTGGTCTTATTTTTCTTATTCAGATAATGGAGGACAGCCAAGGCTTGCCACTAATGCGACTTACTGTATCTTACGTGCCTCAAGTGCAAGCAATCTCAGGCTACATTTTTCTTTGGCAGCTAAGCGTATTGTGTTGATGCTATGAAAAAGGCCAAAAAAACCCATAACAAGTCTAAACTGGATCCTTCCAGGACATTCAGTTGCTATCAAATGGGTAGCTGTAGCCTGAACTCCTATTTTCAGGGATTCTTGTTTTAGGTGTTGTTTTTTTGGTTTCTAGTGTTTTGTCTGTTTGTTGTTTTGTTTGTGTGTGTTTGTTTGGTTTTTTGTGAGCACATACATAGCAGAGGTGAATATGGCCAGCTTTCACATAGGAAGCAGATTCTGGATGCTGTTCCAGCCCATGTTTGTCTTTTAAAATACAGCATCCCAAAGACTAAGCTGTAAGCTTGAATGGGATAGGATCCTGCTCCCCTACTTTTAAGGCTGGAAATGGTGGAGAACAATTGATACAAGATTCTCTAGGACCAGTGATTGATTATTTATTTATTTATTTATTTATTTTCTCAGCAACCCCACAAGTGTCAAAGTGAGGATTTTCAATAAGTTCCTTTTCTCTGTTACAGACTGTATTTTACATCCTTTAAAGATACTTGCCACAAAGTAAGCACTTCACAAGAAAAGCCTGTTCAATCAAGGACTCTTCCCAACTCTCTGTGCCCCCCTGCTCCATAAACATGAGGAATGGTAACTAAAGGAATGGTCACAAAAAGACCAACTACACTATGTATGGCATTACTAAATCCTGATAGTACCGGCCCACTTCACATAGAGAGCCTGTGCTCTACATTAGCAGTAACCCAAGAACCTTTGCTATGGCTAAATGGCTTTCAGAGAGGTTGGACACACTTTTAAAAGTAAATCTGGAAATAAAATATTGTAAATCTGGAATAAAATATTTGGGTTTTGGGAGTGTGTTGGTTTTTGTTTTGTTTTGTTTGTTTGTTTTATTTTTTGGGTGTGTGTATGGGTGTTGTGTGTAGGAATGTGGATTTTTTTCAGGTCAGCTACTTAGGATGTGTGCTGAAAACGAAGAGGCTACTGAAGCATGATAGCAGTGTTTATGATGGCATCAAATCCTGATAACAGACAGCTTTCAGACTGGTTCAGCTCTCAGGAATACCATATATTCATATGAAATGAATACAAATATTTGTGACTAGAACACAAGTACTTGCTATTTCTGTATTTATATAATGAGAGATTTATGGTAATTCTTCGTAGTGAATCTGCCTTTCTTTGGATTCAGAATTATACTTTGCTGTAGTTTGGGGAGCCTGTAGGCATGCTCTCACAAAAGCATTACCCTAGTTTTACCAAGTTTACCGCAGTGAACAAGTGAGATGTAAATGAGTTCAGAATCCAGGTCGTGGTATATACTGCACATTACTGTGTACATATGGGAAATTATTCTTCTTTCCGATTTGGTTACAGTAAGAGTAGTACGTCATTAGGAATTTTGCCAGGGGAAATCCTTCTATCCAACACTTGAGAGATCAGAGCTACATTAGAAACTCTTCAGTGACTAAAACGCTTTTGAATCTTATTGACACAAATATAGGCAGAAAAGATTTTGATAGCACAACTGCATGTACTTCTGAAGGTTAGAAATGTGCAGCGCTGCAGTTAAATGCACCTGCAGAATCCCTGGAGTTTTCAACCCTTCAGAGTTTTCCATAAGAAATAAATTACAGAGCACCTCCAAATAAGGGAGAACTGCAAGAATCTTGTTTCCTTTGTTCAGAACAGTGTCAAAGCAGACTGTAAAAGGGAAGAATAGTTCATACCTCTTATTTTGAATTCACAGCTCTCTTCTCTCTTTCTACTATGTAGTGGAAGATGAAAGATTAGGTTGTTTTTAACTGGCCTTATTCTTCTTTAATATTTCTTATAAATGTAGATTGTCTATCCTGGAAGGGAATACTGCAGAACTGGGGAGTATGTCCCGGAGGACAAAAATTCAGCAAGGAAAAAGGATATTTCATCATGATGTTAAAATATTAGAATGAATTAATTGGTCATTTACTTGGCAGGTAAAAGGCTTGGAGAATGTGAGAGATGCTGGGTCAGCAACAAATCAAAAACAAAACAAACAAAAAGGAATTATGGGAAGGAGAACTGTATCAATTTGGCTCTTTTCTGTATGATTGCTGCTCCCACGTGGATTAGAGGAATTCTGCTGGAGGGTAGGGAGGGACGGAATCACCCACTGGAGAGATTTTCAATCTTGTTTATAAACTGGATTGATAACAAAGCCATCCTGAACCAGGGAAATGCCGAAGTGTGTGGGGTTGGTTTTTTTGTTTGTTTGTTTTGTTCTGGCCTTCTCATCTTCTTATCTGCTGTTTGGATACTCAAATATTTCACTTTAATGGTTAAAATAATGTTTGCTTCACTATTTCAGTGGAACTTCAAACTCGGTTACTGGAAAGGGCTGGTGGAAAAAAAAATGTGTTTGCATCTCTTAAAGGGTTCAGACGTGGCAGCCAAAGTACCATTGCTGTTTCAATATTAAAAGACTACCAACGTCTTGTCCCTGGCTTTGGAAGTTCAGATGTCATGTGGCTGGTACTGTGATAATAAAGAATAATGAAAAATGTGAAGGAAGTGACACATTTTTACACAGCACTTGAAACTGTTGTAGGGAGCAATTATTACTTGTGTTAACATTTGGTTTTGATAAAAATGACAGGCATATCTAGACAGATATGTTGAGTGAGTCACAAAATGGCAGATTCTGATGTAACAGTTCTGAAAGTGAATGTTTCACAAATACCTGAAGAGACCATGTATGGTATTTCTACTTTTACAAGAGGTTAAGCAGCACACCACTATCCAGTCCTTCCTAAAGCAGGAAAATCCTTTCTATAAGGAGGGAAAAAACCCAACCAACCAACAAAACCCCCCACAAAAAAATCACAACCAAACAAAACAGAACTGTTGTTAAGCCAAGTAGTTCTATTGGACAAAGAACCTGGCCATTGAAAAATGGCTTCCTAAGGTTTGTGTCTCTTGATGGATTTTCTTGAAGTGGTTTGAGTTTAAAGGGAATCTTTTTCTGTCTTTCAAATGTCTGTTGTCCTCCTATGAGGGTTTCTGGGTTGTACTTGTACAGCCCCCTACATTTACGGGCTAATCAGTTTTTCCTTTTTTTTTTTTTTTCCTTCAAACGTGTAGGAACTAAATGCTTTTCTCCCCTTCTGGCATGTTTGGTTGAAACTGGCCAACATGTCCCAAGACTTGAACACACATGGAAAACAAGACAGGCTAGAAATATGTAAATATTCCAGGCCAGGGACATAGAACAGGAACACTTGCTTTGCATTTCATTTTGCCAGGCTAGGAAAAAACATTGTCAAGATTAGCTAGTAGTTTTAGCACTCCTTGAGGCAGCTGAGCCTCTATGTCTGAACCAATTACTATAGTTTTAGTAGGCAAAAAGGCAGTTCAATTAAAACTGCAATTTTGGCATGACTAGTGTTGCAAGCCTTGCCAAAAGGCATGGCACCCCTAGGGATTCGAAGATTCAACGTGTCAAAATGAGTTTGGTCTTAAAATAAGTGCCAGTCAATATTTTATTCCGCAATGATTAGCACTGGAGAAGTTTTTGATCTCTGTTCCTAATCTTAGAGGTTTGGACAAATGGTCTTGGTAATGGCTGTGTAATACTGTGTCAACTATGCAGCTTGAGGAATAAGGGAAAGCTCGATTTTTTCATCTAAAAACTGTCAAGAGCTCAACAATAAGATTCTTTCCAGTATCTAGAGAGAGTATAGAAAACAGAATTCAGCTTTAGGACACAAAGCACAAATCTCCCAACAAGATCTAAAACTGAAAGAAAGGTGAGGTCTTTGCAAACAGTCTGTTAATTTGCAAGTAATTGCTGCTGTAATAGAAAAGTTCTCAGCTGAGATCTTTGGTTACTATGTAGAATGACAATGCAAAGAGTTAAATCCTATTTTCTTTCAATCTAATATTAAAACAACATCAAACAATGCCCCAGAAAATGTATGTAAATTACAAACAGGCTGTTTTGTACTTCTCAGTCTAGTGCTGTGTACTGGAAAATGTTAAGCTGATAAAGAGTAAAGGGCTGCACTATTTTAAGCTCTCTTATCCAGTTAGCTGACTAAAACTGTTTTATAGCTAGAACAGAGCATCTGGGCTGGTACACATAGCATTCATCAGTGACTGTAAATCTGTGAAAAAGAGCAGAGAAACAAGCAGCTTGGAATTGATTCTGTCAAGCCCACAACATCTGAACAATTTGTAGTTAGAAAACCCCACTGATGCTCAGAAATCGCAAGTATCTGCCAGTCCTTCATGATTTTTCTCTGCGAGCATGTGCTGTTTTTCTGAAGTTCCTATGTGCCTTCTAAAAAAAAAAGTGGAAGATGGAACATACTGTACTAAACAGCAAAGGAACGAAGCCAGGTTTGAAAGGAGAAAAACAATTCAGACTGGGACACTTATGCTATCTCCCAATTTATCGTAGTTTGCATATAAAAAGGTTGCTAAATTCAGTTGTTTTCTTCCTTTGTCTTGGAAGTCAATACCAGGTGACTGATTAGTGCCCTATTTCTCCCACCTAAAACCTCCAAAGAGGTCATGGAGTTTATAAAGGATTGTCTGCCCTGGGCAGGTCATCTACTAACAGATGTCGCTCTCAATCTTGTTCGTGACTTTTAACCTGACCTATGTCTTTCAGTCACTGTAAGAGGCTCAGTAGTGCAATAACATGTGCCTTAGTTTCCAGATTATTAATTGAGAAAGTAAAAATCCAGCCATTTACCACTTCAACATACTTTCTTGCGAAGAGCCCTTATGTAGCATTTAAATTGCTACTTTTGGTCTTAACAGAGGAATTTTGGCTACATTGGATTGAGTAATCCTGAAACCAGATCTGTGTTCACAGAGTAGGAAGCTGAGTTATAACAGACCTAATATTAGCTAAAAATACTTTTTTTTTTTTAACCCCATAAGTGCAATAAAATAAAATAAAATCCTTTTTCATTTTCAACAGGAAAATATCTTCTGAACTGTTTAGTTATATTCATTAGAAAAGTGAAGAAAAGTATAAAGAAAGAAATATTAATCTCTATTTTGGGGTGGCTGTGTAACTTTGGATCCTAAATGTATGGGTTTTATTTTCATATTTAAAGTACTTTTGCAACTGAACTTGAATAGAATATATATATATATATACTCTTGAGGCAGTGTAGATTTTCAGAGAAAGCACTGTCCACTGGAGTATATTGAAATAAAAAGGTGCTGTAAGTGATAATGCTGTGGGCTGATGGCACTGTGAAATTTCTGCTTTTGGTCTCAAAAGCAACAGCACTGAAGTGGAGGTTAAACACAGTGATAGAAAGTGTTAAAGCCACCTTTGTTTTGTGTGGGGTTTTTGTTTTTTTGTTTTTTTACCTCATTTGTAGGTGCCTCAGTGCAGATATTTGTTCTAGCCTCTGCATTCAGTGTATGAAACTTTTGGGAAAACTCTTGGTTTAAGGAAATACCAGTGTTCCACTCATCAGGTCTCTTCCCATGGCCTTGCTGCAGTAGTGGGATGGGGAGAGGCTGCAGAGCTTTGGTTTTGCATAACTCTGAGCTCATGGTCAGGTTTGACCAGGTACTATCTCTCAACTGGACTAGTGCATTTCCAGGAACTTCTGTAACTTGTGGCTGGGGCTGACCCAGCTTCTCAGAGCAGCCTGTGTGTCAGAGGTGCATCTAACCCTGACTCTCCAGGGAACGTGGCTGAGGGCTGCTCCTCTGAAGATTTGCCACCTCTGTTTCCCAATCTGTCCCCAGTCAGAGCTGACCTCTGAGTTGTTCCTCACGTGCATGTGAATATAAACACGTTAGATTATCTCCCACTCACTGCCCTGCATGTGCTGTGTAGGTTGGACAGTGAACTGTTGTGAATGGGTGACTGTTTCTTTCCAAACATACACCATATACCAAGTTCCCAGCAGTTTCCAGGTCTACTTTTTGTTAATAAGAATACCGCCAACAGCAGGATCAGGCTGTGGAAGATCACCTTGATCTCTGTGGAGAAGAGTGCAGAAAGTCCATCACTCTGGATGCTGAGCCTGTCAGGAATGGTATAATGGTGGTAGAAAATGTTCCCTTGGACGTGGCAGTGGTGATTCTACCTCAGCTTAATGAGCTACTGAGACAGGTATTCTCCGTATTTGGGGGTACTTCTGAGTTTGCGGCTTTCTGCTGTGACAATTCAGCTCTGCCGCTTTTCCTGGTGTGGGCTGGTACCAGGTGATCCATCCAGGCTCTGCTTCTCCTCCATTTCCAACAGTGATGCTGCTGTCAGATGGGTGCCCTGCTGCACTCCCACCCATACTGGCTGCAGCATGGGGGCACCTGGGGCTGAGTCTTAGATGTGAGAGTACTAGGGTGACCTTAAAACTGAGTGTCTCACAGCCCACGTGGGATGGTGGCTCTGAGCTGTCAGCTGTTAGTGTGCATGGGCTGGCTTTCCAGCTTGGTGTGGGAGAGGGAAGGTATAGCAACAAAACTTTTCTCAGGCCTGAGAACTCAGCTCTAGCATGAGGCTTTCCCCTCTCCTGTTATCTGTATCTATGCTCTGGGTCTGGAGAGATAATTAGTCTTTTTTTGGGCAATTTTCTTCTTATCTAAGTGCTGTGATAAGGAGTTACAGGCAGTGCCCTTCATAAAAATGTGGCTGTTGTAGCAATGCACCACTAAGCAATGTGTTTTAGCCAGCTGTAGCTGGAAGGTGTCTCTCAGCACTGTCAACACCTCACTACCAGCATGAGAGAGAGAGAGAGTAGGTGCAGGTAAACGGAGATGGGCAAAAGGAGCTGGCTGTCCTGCTGGGATGAAAATTGGTGGCTAAGCAAAATGAAAAGAGACTCCTTATCGGAATGGTTACCTTTTCCCCACCCTATTGTGGGCAGTCACTCCTATCTTTGCGCTGCTGTGGACCGGGAGCACAGACTCCCACTGTGTCTGATCTGGCTAGTTGCCAATCCTGCCTCTTACCTGATCCCTGCTTGTTACACAAGTATCAGAGGCTAGGAGACCTTTTATAGAAATGGCTTTTAATTCTTTTTGAATGTAAAACTAAGTATTGCAAGTGAAGCAACTGCAGGTGCATGGGAGAGATTGAGGATGGGTTTTATTAGGCAAAAGGGAAACTATTTATGGAATTGAGTTATGTATGAAACACTTTGCTCTTATGGCTGAAACGGGTGGGTGACCTCACCCTGTTCTCTGAGGGACCTGTTCCTGCCAGCTAGGGAGTTTGCTCTTCGTGTATAATCCTGTTCAGATTTCATACCTGCCCTGTTGTGGACCTGAAAAAGGGCATTATTTGCTCACTTTATACAGATTCGCAGGCTCGTTTACTGTTGGACATGGGAAGAATTTTTACTTTCTGCAGCTCTCCAGGAGCTTTTCTTACACAACCATCCCCAACCTCTGGTCGTTGTCTAAAGTGGGATGGAAGAATGAACTTGGGAACTGTGGGTTGAATGTAAACTGCAAGCTGGGCTGGAGAGGCTTGGGGGATATCTTTTCCATTAAAGCTTCAAGCGGATGCCATGGTATCATGAACAAAACACAGTGGAGTGCTACTTTTGTTTTTTTCTTGTTTGTGCATGATGAATAGGAATAAGACAGAGGGAATTATAAGAAGACTGAACTAATAGTTACTTGGTCAAGGGATGTACTTGGATATTTTTGGTTTTGCTTTCTGCTCTAACGCACCATGCATCGTAGCACTGTTGTCCAGAATAACATGCCATGGGATGAGATCAACTTGCCTTTGCTATATGGAAATCATGATGTGACTTCTATCTTGTTTGCAGGAAGGAGAATAAGATGCTTGTGACATGGCCATTAAATTTTATTTTTGCCACTTATGTCCTTTTCTTATGCTTTAATTGCACCTGGCATCAACACAGCTTGCTGAGGGTTATGGAAAGCTGAGATTTTATAACTGGAAATATCCAAAGCTATTTTATTAACGCAAGTCTTGCCAGCCAAAGTCCATGTGAACTTGACTTTGTGTAGTTTTGTTCTTAAATAACTGAGACCTTGGAGTCAATGTAATTCATTGTGCTCTATGTAAATGAGGCTGTACTAAATGTCTAATGCATGTTATTCCCCCCAGATCGTAGATGAGGTGTCTGCGGGAAAATGGCAGTACCTGACTGATAACAGCTACCCACCAGGGAAGTTCCTGGCCTTCATTTGTATAAAGATATGAGCACAAGTGTATTATTACACTACTAGAAAGCCAGAGGAAGGAATTCTCCCTGTCCTTTTTAGGGGGCACACAGGTCTTTATCCTTCCAGCCAAGAGCAATTTTTGCAACAATCTGTCTTCTTGAGGGATTAAGCCAGTGTCAAAGACAGGGAGGCAGAACTGTTAATTGCAGGCAAATCAGTTGGGGTAAAAATGCAATTAGAAGAGACATTGTGGAAACTGGCAAATCCCAGGCAGAGTTTCTTCATACTAAGATTTTCTATGCTTTACTTCATGTGTTTAGACTTGCCAAGCTCTACCCCCTTGGTAAAGCCTGTAACAAAAGGGAATTTATCAGCAATTTATGATGAAGACCTCTGTGGAAGACCTCTCAGGCATCTCATGTTAAATTGCACATTTTTCATCTGCTAGTGCACTTCTTTAAGGTTGTGTAGACCTAAGTATGCCTGGATTATTTTTAAAGGTATACACTTTCAAGCAGTCGACAAGAGCTGCTGTCTGAAAAAGATTACATGAAAACAAACTTTCAGCTGAGGATACTTCAGGATGGAAACACAGATGACTAAATGTGATTAATCACTTATTTCCCTATAAGAAAATGTAAAGCCTGGAAAGTGTTTTGTAAGCAACATTCCTGCACAAAGAACTTGATGCAGGAAGGTTTCTATGTAACTGCATTTGAATCAGGCTTTGTGTACTTTCTGTGAGTTGCAGTAGTTTCTGTATAGTTTGTGTGAGTTTCTGCTCAGATCTGGACTGGTGCTTCTCATTACTATGGATATCTTCTAAAATTCATCTAATGCAAAATTAAAAAAGACAAACTAACAAAAAACCCAAAGCCATTAACATTTGTAGAGACAGAACTCTGTGAAATAAAATGTATATAAAGAAAGTTCTCTTAGATAGACAAAAATTAACTTACACAGCTGTAGTGAATCTCCCTTGTGTCTTAGACCCTTTGTCTCCCTTTCCAGTATTCACAAAGGTATTAACTTTTTTTTTTTTACTTTGATGTAGAGGTTGAATACAGGATTTCTGTTATGAAGAAAATGATGAAAGAAAAAATGCCCATACAGAGACTCCTTTCCAAGCTCTTGGAAATCTGGCTCCTGGAAATTCAAATACCTTAGAATTCAAGCCGTGCTACATGAAGTTTTGATGTTGAGTATCTATGTGACTAGAGCTCTAGGTCTGATCTGAAGAGATGCTAAAGTGTTCACGAGCTGTTTGTACTTTATTAATGCTTCCTGGGCTAAAACAGGTAAATGCCATGGCATTTTCAATCCATCTACCAGCTCCAGGCATTCTGTTTAGGACTGTAAAAAAACCTCAAACAAACCTGGGGAGGGGAGAATAGTTGAGAGCTGATCTCTGACTGAAGATGAAAAATGTAATTTGGCTAGAATGCAATTAACATCATGTTATGTGGAGCAGACTCACCGAACAGGAGTGTCATTTCTGATTTCCACTCCCTGTCTGATTCCCGGTAAAGCCTGAACAGAACACTAATATGATATGCCTGTCTTCTTCTGTACTAAATGGCAGAGTATAATGAGGAGATTTGTAAAAAAAAAAAAAAAAAAAAAAACCAAAATCTAAACAAAACACAAACCCCCAGCAACAACAAAAAACCGCCACCAACAAAACCCAACCAAACAAAAAACAACCACAAAAAACAACCAATGAAAAAAGCCACCCAACAACAACAAACCACCACCAATAAAAAAACCCACCAATCAATCCTTGGGAATGAAACTGACTTCTGAACTGTACCTGCCCTGAACTCTAGAAGAGGGATTTGGTGGTGTTTGTTGTTGTTTTTTGGTTGGTTGATTGTTTGTGTGTGTGTTTGTGTTTTGTTTTGTTTTGTTGTTTTTTCTTTTATACCCTAGATATTATTGCAGGTGATGTAGCGTCTCTAACCTGGGTTGTGGCACTTGAACTCCATCTAGTCCACCATGCCTTTTTCTCACACTTTCGCAACCCATACTGTAGTCAGAAGAGTGGATGCAGCTTGCTCAGGAACACGTAAGCTAGTCTAGAAGTAGCCAAACTAGCTTGAAAAATGGGGTTGTGGCAACATAAAGTAACCTTATCTTCCATAAAGATTTTAATCCAGGTTTCTACATGTATGTTTCTACAGCCGAAACCTTGCTGGTGCTGCTTGGTATGATTCCGTGCTTGGCTAACACTGATGGAAGTCAATACTTCTGAGCATCAGAAGCCCATTCTGCTGCCAGAAAAAATTTAAGCCAGACTCATTCTTTTTTTTTTTTTTGAGCCAGTAATGGTGATTGGACAGATGACTGCTGGGTGGTTTGCCCCTTCTCACAGTGGTGTGGTCTTAAAGCATCAATGCAACAGTGCCCTGAGCTGGTTTCAAGCTGACTCAGGCAAGCCTACACAGGGAGGAGGGTGTAGTAACAACTTTGGCCTCTGAGTGTGTAAACCTGAAATGTTAGGGGTGTCATGGCACAGCAAGAATAACAGTCCAACTCCAGTAATATTAATGGTGCTGGATCCTGGTCTGTGTTGCTTCCACAATTAGCTTGGCTTAAGTTGAAAATAAAAAATGTGTTTCTGTGCTGCTATAATAATTGAATTTTAGATGTGTCTTCTCCTGAATGCAATCTAGAGCATTATGTACCATGTGACTATGGTTGATATATGAGAAACAAAGGATGGTACAGATGATTTTGAAGAATGTGCTGCAGCAGTTTAAGAAGTTATCACCTGCAGCTCTCTGTTCTACCCTTCTTCAGGAGTTTCTAGTCTCCTTATCAGAGCTGGCAAATACAATGTGTACCAACAACAAAGTTAGCTCAGATCATAACCTGGTGTAACTTAGATTCATAATGGCTCTGGCACATGTTTTCAGGGAGGTTTAGCTGCTGCTTCTGAACAGTGTCTCCCCTGTCCCGATACAAAAACTTGGAAGAGAGCGCTGGACAGGACATTTAGTTGCTTCTGAACTCTCCCAGTTCACGCTGATAACATCTGCAAACTCTGGCAGCTGAGTTGTGGATACACACCCTGTCCAGCTGCCCTTGTTACAGGGCAACAGCTGCAGGAGAGGGAAGTGCTGGGCAATGGGAGATGATGTCCCTGTTATCAGGCCCAGTGAAACCTGCCCAGTAAAAGAGCTGGAACCATGCTGTGTCAGACCATGAAGTGTTGTGCTATGGTGCTGGCACATGTTCCTGTTTGTCATTGTTGCTTTGGGAAGGCCACGTTTTGGCAGAGGTGTAGAATAAACAGGGTGTGTATGTGGAAATGCAAGAGGCAAATTATTTAACTGTGACAGCAAGGTTCAGCAAGGGTTTGATTGTGGCATCTCTAGATGTCTCAGAAGGCCACAAGTAACTGGTGTGTAGAGCAAGCAGTTGTTTAAAGTTGCTAGTGTTGAACTGCTTAAAAGTCATCAACTTGTAATGCTGAGGAAGAGGAAATTCTGAATGCAGCCAGTTACGTCTGCTCAGACTAAGTGGTTTGAAGGTGACAGTCTGGGACCCTACAATTTTGGTTCTGCCCAAGTCCTTCAATATGGAGTTGTTCTTTTCCTTCAAGGCCTCAGGAAAAGATTAGCTGCTTGAGTAATCCACTTGGATGGTCATGAATGACATGATTAGACTCTTAGGATCACACCAAAGCAACAGAGGTTGGTTCTGTCTGGCAAAATATGGGTGGAAAACTTGGTACTTCACTTTATTGTCATTGTCATAGTACTCAAAAGTCTACTAACTCTTTGCATTTGTTCACACTGTTTATGTTGGGATATGTGGTGTATAGACTCTTATTAACCAACAACAGAAAAATCTTCAGTTTGCATGTGTGAGAATGAAAGGGTTTCTGTGGTCAAGATTAAGAAATCCAGTGGTGGTATTTCTATACCTTTCTGTTCTAATGGTATGGTTCTTTTGGTTAGTACTTATTTTTGCATCAAAACCTGACAAAATTTATTTCATGATTTAAAAAAGGACCAATAAAAATTTTATATTTGGAAAAACCCTCTGAGCTGAAGGTCTAACAAATGGCTTAGGCTGAATTCTTAACCCCGTGGTCTTATATCTACCAGTGGAATTAAGTCCCAAATGTAGGTTTTGCAGGAAAAAAAAAGTACCAAATCTAATTTTTTTAGAAGTAACTATAAAGATCACACTGTTCTGAAGAGAAACCACTTTGACAAAAATAACTTCTACTTTTCCCAGCATGTATAAATATTTAAATTTTCTAACATGAAAGATTAACAATAGGAGGAAAAAATATACTATCTCAGTTTTGGTTTATTTGGCATAAATAAGAAGCAAAAAAGAGGCCTAAAATAATTCAAGTCATTATATTAAAACAATTACAACTGTGTCTTTGTGCCTAATAAATATTGTATGTATCCTTGTGTATCATACGTTAGGAATAAGGACTGTAAACTGAGCAGGTTTCATTCTACCTTGTTGGAAATATTTATGATCAAGGATTGCTGAACAGCTTGGCAAGGGTCACTACATGACTGATTGCTGGATCTGAGAGTCCTTAGAGATATGTTATGTATTGGTTTCGGTTTAATATTTTTTTCATTAGCATTCCTTATACAATGATTGGATGATGATGACTGTGTCAGGTTGATGGGAATAAATGCCCAGAAACTGAAGGACACTACAGTCCCCTTAGTCTCTCCTCCCTGATAATCCAAGAGAGGAACACATTTCTGGCTAATCTTGACCTGAAAAGTAAGAAATTAATTTTTCAGGGGGATGGCTCAGACATTTTATCCAATGACTGAAAAAAACATGTAAAATGCATATGCTTTTTAGGTAAAAAGGTTGGCTAGAAGCCTTCCTTATTCTGAATTAGTGTCTTACGACAATTTACAGAACTATTCTGCTCCTCTTGCTCCCATGAACCTTGAATTTTTTTTTTTTCCTTGAATGAGAGGATGGCTTCACCAGGCCTGTTAGAAAATGGTCTTTTTTATCTGAGTAATACATACATGGGTGTTAGCTCCTGTGATTTTCTTTCACTTAACATGCTAGATCCCGACTTACGATGTCAAAAAAACCCAGAACCTCAAGATTCCCTAAATAAAACATTCAGAACTTTATTTTTTTTGAGGGAAACTTGAATCTGTTAAAAAGAGGTAAATGTGCTTTCAGACTTACCTACTAGGCGAGGTGGTTTTGGAGGTTATGTGAAGGAGTTGTAGACCCCTGTGCAGCCTGGGTAGTAGCCTGGGACTTGGAGGCTCAGCCCAGAACTGTCCTGCACCTGGTCAGGAGCAGCACGTGGTGTCACCTGGTGAGGTCAGGTAGTGACCAGGTGGAGTTATGGTCTGGTGTTTATAGCTTTGGATTTTAGGGATTTCCTTTCCACTGTATTCTTTATTCTATTTAGCCAAATAACTCTAAAGGCCTTTTTAGAAGTATTTTGCAAATCAAGGAGACAGCTGTGTATCTAGCTTAGTTTAAACAAATTTATTTATAAATTTGGTATGCTACAAGTCATTCTCATGTTTTTCAGTTCAAAATTCAGACAAGTGTTTTTTAAATCTTTATCATTAATTTCTTAATATGTTTTACTTGAACCTTCTAAACCACTGAAATTCCATTTTTCCTTGTTCCCTTGATAACACAACTAGAATTGTACTTTTTACAAATTTCCTGTAGAAATCTTGTACTTTCACAGATGAATTTTAGAAGTTCCCCAAGATAAGGTTTTGGTTTTTTTTTTTGATATAATATTATTTTTATAAACTACTTTTGTTTTCTGCCTCAAGTACTTTCATGCTGCAATTCCCTATCTTCCAGAGACTACAGCTAGCTAGAGGGAAATAAGACACAGTTTTAAATCCCTTCACAAATTATTTTGTCACGTCAGTGACAAGAATAACCTGATAAGTAGTGTCAGTTTGTTTGTCAATTGAAATCCAGAATGAGACTTCCTAGATAAACACAATGAACACCTGAAGACTGAATACTTGACTATAAAGATCCTCTGTTTTTACAATATACAGGTCTAATATCAATCCCTAAGCTTTTCAACGTGGTGTGTGCTGAGACAGACTTTTTAGCAGGGTCTGTTGTGATAGGACAAGGGGTAGTAGTTTTAAACTAAAGGAAGGGAGATTCAGGCTAGGCATGAGAAATAAATTTTTTACAATGAAGGTGATAAAACACAGGCACAGGTTGCCCAGAGAAGTGGAACGTGCCCCATCCCTGGAGCCATGGGGGAAGAAATATAATATTAAACCCTATGTACAAACTTTAAATAATGCAGACAATTGTTTTCCTCATTATAAGGAGGGAGAACCAGGGATTTTGTTATAAGAAAGTACTTCAGACTGCATCGTTATGAAGTGCTTAAGAACAGATCTCTCCTGATGTGATCAGAGCTAAGGAATTTGTTTGTGGTACTCTCAGGGTGAATTGTAGCTCTATTTCACTGGAACAGGGTGGAGTTATTTTAATGAAACTGGGAGCAAACTGTAGTGGTGTAATACCCAGGGACTACGTGCTGTGCCTCAGATGCTCTCAGGCTCCACGTGTGCTAGAGGAAAAAACTCCCAGTGTAATCTCATTGGAAAACATTGAAGTTGACCTCACCTACCGGCCCCTGGAGAAGACCAGAATCCATTTATGAAAGAAACTCTGGCTGGCACTTCATTGTCATGGGAGCTTCATGGGAAACACTGCCGGATCAGTAAGATTAAAAAGAATAAGAAAGCCAAATTTTCCCTAAAATATTTTACCCACGTCTTACAGGTGTAAAAATGAAGATTCAAACATTTGAAAAGAAATCTGATTGTTTTGTTCTGAAAAATATGTCCTCTGAGACATTTTTTGTGAGATCATCTGGAAGTTTTGTGAAAAGCTTTTGTGAGAAAGCAGAAGAAAATCTAAAACTTATTGCAAACCATTCTCATATTGGTTGTAACAGTAACATATTACAACAGCTTTGTGCAAGCCTAAGACATTAAAAAAGGTTTATGCCAGTAGAGATTGACATCCTCTGTGTAGGCTACGATTTCATGTAACAGCTTAGGTGACAAAAATATTTTAAGCAAGTTCCTGGCTAATTCTGCCTATCAGAGAAATGTGGTTTGGGGTTAGGGAACTATCAGTTGCACCAATACAATTGGTTGTGAATTAATAAACATCAGCCGATGTATAGCATGGCCTCGCAAGTGGTTCTGCCAGAGGTTCAAGGGGGGGAAGCACTGTGGAATGGGCTGGGGAGGAGCAGAAGGGGCGGCTGTGTTCTCAGCTGGACCACTGACCCTGACATTGCAGGTAAAACTGCTGCTGTGAACCAGCAAAATTTGAATCTCAGCTGAGGTAAATCACATGGTGAAGCCAAAAACGGCAAAGCTATGTAGACTTGGGTTGTTGAGAGTTTGTCTCATTGATTCTTCTCCTCTAATTTGATTCCTTTGGCTGTTTATCTTCTATAGAAATAGTGCATGCTGGACTTACATGAGTGGCTCATACCCCTCTTTTAAGTGATTTACTGCTTCACAGGGCAAATTTAAGAAATAAAAAAAAAAAGTCATGTGCTTTTCTGTCTTCTACCCTTCCACACTGCACTCAATCTGCTCCTCAGTTTTGTGCCCTCTGGACAATTTGAGCACTGAGGATTTTTATATCAAAAGGCTTTTCAGGTGCAACAGAGTGATTCTAAGTAAATGTGACTCTCAGAGTGAAGGGAGCCTAGTTGTGCTCTGCTTGAAAACAAGAAAAGCAATGTTGCTTTGACAAGTGTTTCTCTTGGCTATTGAAGTAGAGAGATGTGAAAAATACTTGGCTAGTTTAGGTAACGCACCCGTATTATAGCTGTTGATGTATAGATGGATCTTGCATGTACTCATATACTAAAGTGGCAGTAGAAACATTGAAGCATAACTAATTTTAACTGAAAGAGGAAGTCTTATTTCCAGTATAATTTGTACTCTAGTAGATTACATTCCCACCTGTCATGCGAACAGGACACCATACGACAAGCTTTTGTTGGATGAGGAGCATGGGTGCCTCTCTAAATATTTTAGAAGTATCTCTCCTGGAAACATCTTGTAAATGAGCAGCTATTTAATATTTGCTAGGGCGACTATGGTGCAGATGCATGCACCACAGCTCCTGATGGTGTATGCGTAACCAAAAAGACTAAACTCCTTTCTAACAGAATGAGGGGAGATAATATGCATGTCAAGCCATTCAGTGGCTGTCACTAAAAGGTTTTTCTTGCATCTTCCCCTTTTTTCTGCCTGTCCACTACTCCCAGTCTCAGGGACCTGTCGTCTTGCTCTGGGGCTCACCAGACTGATTGGTGCTTAAAGTCAGTATCCCAAAAAAAAGCCACCCATGTGGCTTTTGAAATTATTTCCCCCCCCCCCCCATTCCCCCCCAACCCCTCATTGCCCCAGACTAGTGAATTGAAACAGTTTGTTATTTGGCTACGTGTATTTATTCCAGAGCAGGCACAAGGGAGACCACAGGAATATGTATCTGGAAGTGAGGGGAAGGTGGTGTGGAGGGAGGACATTCCCCTTCCTGCAGTCTTGAAACAGCATTGTGTAGTTGCCATATGATGCCCTAGGACAAAAATAACTGACTAATGCAGAATAAAATATCATAGAAGGATCACTTATTATCTCTTGCTTCGTGAGTTTAATTTCTTTCCTGCCTATAATTCAGGCTCTCTCTTATAAATAGCATCTGGTAGTTTCTGCAGAAAGTATTAGCAAATATGTTTCATGTAAATTGAATTTGTTCCAGGAGTAATCACAGTGATCAGATTAGCTTTCAGTAGATTTTTTTTTATTCAATAAAGCTTTGTGAATAAAAATGGTTGTGAAAATTCTTGTCAATATACCTCAGCATGCAAGTGTTCGCAGAAACCTAAACATGCACAACTGCTTGGACTAAAATTGTTCACGTCACATTCCTGAAAGCTTTTTGAACTTGAAAGACATCTCACTGGGAAACAGAACAAAACTGCTTCTCTCTTGTGGTCATTCAGTAGCTAATATGTAAAATAATATAAATGGTGATTATTTAGTGAATAATCTACCACTTGAAACATGTTTGTAATTATTAAGAGACTGGCTTAAGGAAAAAGATAGAAACAGCAGAATGCTTGTAAATAAGTCTGAACTCTACAAAGATTCCTGGCTTGGATAAAAGTGTCGCTTCATGTGTTTGAAGGGAGCTAAGCCAGTTTTCATCAAGTGAATGTCTTCCATTTTCACTAAGGAGTAATATTTGACCAGCTGTAGCTCTAATAATTGTATAACTCATTAACATTTTCCAAAATGATGTGTTCAGATGGTGTCTGACCAGTTTGGTAAATAGCAAATTAATGTCAGCAATTCAAAGTGTGTTTGCAGAATTCACATACATTAAGGAAAAATAAAGCACTTTCTACTGAGTTTGGGTTTTAAGTCTTACTTGGCAGTATTACGTAGTCTGCTTTTTACTTACCTGTACAGACTTGCTTAGCCTTCAAGTTTAACTGTTCAAATGCAGTCTTTGGGGTTTCCCAGTGAATTACTGCAATATTTTCTCCCCTCATCCCCTGTCTCAGTCTTGTCAGAGATTGCTTACAGGTTCTTTAGCTGTCCCTTGTTCCCATTGCAAAAGTAAAAGCTGGTTAAAATTTTGGCCAGATGATGGCTATGAAGGCATTTAGACTGACATGGAGCTTTGTTAGTTGACATGTGTGAGGAAAGTCACTATTAGGTAGTGGAGGGTGGGGAGGGAGTTTCCTTGATCAGCTTGGTTTCATCTGAAGTCTATGGAGAAGTAATAAACAGTGGTTAGTCCTAACTTAATCTCTGATAGTTTCTGTCTTTGCATCAGCTGCTTCATAACATGACATGATTATCTTAGTAGGAGTCTCTGAGCCTCTATCTCTGATGGGTTTACCTGTAGCAGTGGAAGATGTTACTCTTGCCTCCAGGGAGGATTAACAGAGGGGGAAGAAGAACGTGTGCATGGCTTCTGCAGTGCCAGAGGTGACAGCCTAGCTGAGATTTGTGGACTGCCAGTGAAGATGGCATTGCAGCAAGTGACAAATTGTAAACACAGATCCAAGCACGTGTCCTTTTTTGCCTACTCCCCAGCAAGTGATACACTCTGGAGAAAGTCCCAGGTCACTCTTCATCACATTTATCTTCCCCTCTAGTTGCTTCCTCAGGTTACAATTATCAACTTGAGGTCTAACAGAATGGAGCTTAAGCAGCATTTGATAACTCTGGGCATCCCACATTTAATACAAAATAAAAATGAAACATAATTTGAGAGGTAGTCTCACCAAGTAGTGTTATATTAGAGAACCCTCAGGCAAAACCCTACTATTTCTTCTTGGCATATTTTTTTCTTTTCCTTCACTGGCAACATTCTTGCAGGTTCTGTGGTGGAGAGGATTTAAAACATAGTTCATGTGTGATTAAAGGTTTATTTGCTTTGAGTTTTATTGTTAATTTTTTTTTTCCTCAGTTAATCCTCTTCCTTTCCATGGAGAAGAGCTAGAAAGTTTCAAATAGTGTTTAAATTCTAGCATTGAATTATTTTTGTTGTCTGAATGTGTAGTGTAAATTTTGTGGGTGTTTGAGAAGATCAATGCATAACTCACCTAGGCCTTTTTTTGCTACAAGAATATATTGCAAGCAGAGTGTATATATACATATATATATATATTTATTTTTTTAAAAAAACCCAACACTTTAATGTAAAATACAAGTACCTGCTCTTATAGCCATTGGGCAAAATGAAAAAGGCTGTGAACTCAGCTTTGGAGGCAGAAAGTTTCTAGTGAGATTTGAAGTAAGTTTAATACTGTTGATGGGGCACTTGAAAGTACTTGGCCCTTTGAGGCAGTTAAATTAAGTAGTGCTGGTACAGGAGAGCATCTTAAACTGGCTCTTCCTCATGCTTCTATTCCTCCAGTTCCTCATCAGCAGCACAGCCTGATTTGCAGTCCTGGCTGGTTTCTCATACCGTACTCGTGTGCTTGCTGTGCCTGTTCCTCTGGCTATCAGTACTTCAGTGGTGCTGGAGGCATACTAATCTCTCCCTACCAATAATAAGTCTGCTTGTAAGATTGCATTCTAGTGGAAATAGTAGCCCTTGGGTTTCTGCGGAAGAAATCTTACGATGTACTTCATTGGATTCTGTTAATTATTGTGGCTTAGGAGAAAAAAAAAAGCCCCAAACATTTCAGTAATAAAAATGAATGATGCACTGCTGTGAGGGCTGGGACTGATAAGGATATGATTGGTGTGCTTGCTCTGCATTTCCACTGGTACAAATGGCTTTGAGCTGGAAAGGCTGAGTTCAGGAGCAGCTGGCTATGTCTAAACCCAGACATTATGAAGTTAAGAGAATGCATTGAAAGCTCTGGTAAGCTAGTTGTGTGTGTGAAATAGGCACCCTTAGAAAAAACTTGGAAAAACCCAATCAACCTTGTCTTCCTCCCCACTGGAGCATATCCACAGATAAGAACCTCACTTTTCTCAAAAAGCAGGGTTAATAGCCAGTCTGAGGGGTGGGTAATATTCTAAATTGTTTGTTTTCCTGAAATCAAAAGCATATAAAGTACTTAGAATCATAGAATCATTTTGGTTGGAAGAGACCTTAGGATCATCAAGTCCAACCATAACCTAAATCTAGCACTAAGCCATGTGCCCAAGAACCTTGTCTATATACCTTTTAAACACCTTCAGGGATGGTGACTCCACCACTTCCCTGGGCAGCCTGTTCCGTGAAGAATTTTTTCCTAATATCCAATCTGAACCTTCCCTGGTGCAATTTGTGGATATTTCCTCTTGTCCTATCACTTGCCTTGTGGCTTGGTCTCTGTGAATACTCAAGTTCTCAGGTTCGACCTGGTTTTCAGGAAAAGTACATGTTTAAAATGTGCTTTTGCGTAGTGGAGTCACAAGTTACGCCTTATGTGTTGTGAAAGCACTTGATGAAGTAGAAAGGTTCGTTGGAAATATTTTCCAGACATTCAATAAAAATATTTTAAATGATCCAAAAAATGTGTATCTCCACTAAGACTGGCCATGGGAAGAAGCTTATTTAAAATTTGCACTTGGATGGTGGACTTTCCAGAAAAATAAACTTCCTAAAATTCTCTTTTCCCATTATGTTGTCCTACTACTTTCCTTTAGCTGATCTTGCCTAATCTCTAAGGAGCAGCTACAGCCTGTGAATGTAAACAGAAAAAAGAACTACATGAATTATTGTTTTATGTGCTTTTTAGTGAAATGAGTGACATCTGTGCAATATAAATGAATTGCCATTCATATTGAACATTCTTTGCTACTCTGTTTCAGGATAAATGTCTAAATGGGTATAAAATGTCAACCCTGTCTAATCAAACCCTTGCTATCACCTTCAGAATGGTTACTTAGGTCCTGCACCTGGGTCAGGGTAACCCCTGTTATCAATACAGGCTGGTGGATGAAGGGATTTAGAGCAGCCCTACCAAGAAGAACGTGGGGTACTGATGGTCAGAAGATTGGACAGGAGCTGGCGATATGTGCTTGCAGCCCAGAAGGCTAATTGTATCTTGGGCTGCATCAAAAAGTGTGGCCAGAAGGTTCAGAGAGGTGTTTCTGTCCTGCTACTGTGCTCTGGTAAGGCCTGAGTTGGAGTACTACATCCAGCTCTGGAGCCCTTAGTACAGAAAAGACATGAACCTCTGTTGGAGCGGGGCTGGAGGAGGCCACCAAGATGATTAGAGGACTGGAACACTTCTCCTATGAGGAAAGGCTGAGAGAATTGTGGTTGTTCAGCCTAGAGAAGAGAAGGCTTCAGGGACACCTTATTGCAACCTTTCAGGACTTAAAAGGGGCCAATAAGAAAGATGGGGACAGACCTTTTACCAGGGCCTGTTACCACAGGACAAGGGGTAATGGTTTTAAACAAAAAGAGGAGAGATTCAGGCAAGACATGAGCAAGAAATTTTTTACAATGAGAGTGGTAAGATACTGGAAGAGGTTGCTCAGAAAGGTGGTAGATGCCTCATCCCTGGAAAAATTCAAGGCCAGGCTGGACAGGGCTCTGAGCAACCTGATCTAGTTGAAGATGTCCCTACTCATTGCAGGGGGGTTGGACTAGATGACCTTTGAAGGTCCCTTTCAATCCAAACTATTCTATGGCTCTACTTGGGGAACAATTGCAGTTCTTCCCCTTTCCTTTCTTCTTCTGCCTATTTCCCTCTGAGTTTTAGATGAAGTATTGATAAAAATGAAGGACTAAACCACCTGTGGGTTAAAGGTGTTTTTGAGGAGCTTAGGGATGGATTGCCCAAACTCACGGTGGTGCTGGTCTGGAAGCTACAATGAGTTTGGCTCCTACTGTGCTATGGAACATGAATCAATAAGTGGAGAGCTGATGCAGTCTGCTCAGTGACTGTGGGAGACCAAGCTACACTTGCCCTGCTGAAATATCCTTTCCTTAGACCAAGAGATTAATCCACCTCCACTTAATCATTTTGTGAGACAACCCCAAATGTTTTAGCAGTGATGGTTTTTAGTGACATTTTTTTCCTACAGCTGCGTTCAGGTTGCAGCAGCCCTGCTCTTGCATGAAGTTGGGTGTTCTGAACTTTCATTGACATCAGGAGTGATTTCAAGTGTCTGCAGGTATTTGGTAAGATAAACTTCCCAATTCCTATCAGCTTTTCTAAAAGTGATCAGACTGTGCTTGAAGCTATGAATATTCACTAGTGAGGCACTGAGTATATTCTAAAAATGCACATCTCTTCTTTGCAAGAAAAAGCAATAACATCGCTTTGTGAAATGTCCTGAGTTATCTGAAAAATATTTCTATTCTTTCTGTCTTTATAAAGATGTTTTTAACCAGAGGAAAGAAAACCAAACCAAAAAACAAAACAAAACCAACCAACCAACCAAAAAAAACACAAACAAAAACCAAAAAAACCCCACCAAAATGTAACCAAATCCAAGAGTGAGTTTCCAAATGTGGCTCATTGTATGGCTGCCTGAATGCTGGTGCTGGCAGGAGGGGGAAGCAAAGGTATGAACAGCCAAGACAGCAAAGGTGGGACCACTGTTTTTGACATCAACTTACAAACCCCCACAACCCGCTCATTTAAAATAGTAATGAAACTTGAAGATACAGCTTTAGGATAGCACTAAGGAGACATAACCACAGGCAAAAAGAAGCAGTTCTGCTCTGCTGCTCATTCCTGCAATGCCATGTGCTCTATTGCCTCCTGTGTTCCAACATGAGTACTTAGATGACCCCACTGGGCACCTGTTCAGGCATCTCACTCATCAAAGACACAGAACACCTACAAGAAAATGAATAATCTTCTGCTTTGATTTCCTGAGGCAGAGTGTTATGGGTGCAGAGCAAAGCAAGGGAGTATGAACATGCAGCATGGAACACATGGATTAATTTATGGACAGTGGAAAACTGTGACAGATTTAGCTGTAGAGTAAAATGCAGGCTGAGGGGCTAGCTCTATATTTTAATCAAAGAAAGAGATTCAATTTGGGTGTCCCACTTGCCATTAATAAATGCAGTTACCTAATTATTGGCTAATTTGAAGAACGAGTTGGTATGCATATGAGTGACAACTAGGAAAAAAACAGTTTGGTTTTAACTGTGCTATATTTTTGACAGATTGAATGTCATAGTTAAGTGGTTGTGGTTTTTTATTGTTCATATTCCTCCTTCTTGAATACATATATTCTTTTTATGGACTTGCATTTATGCACACCACATGTGTGGGACTTGGAAGATGCTCACATGCATTATTTCAGTACACACTCTAGTTTTAGGTTGACTTATATTTTTAAGAGTTTCCTACTTATCCCTAGCTACTACAGTTAAAATGGAAAAGATGTTAGACTTGAGGATTAAATTCTGTAGTTCACAGTGGATCTGAACAATTTGTCTGTTTTTATTGTTACTAAAGATGAAAACATGAGGGAATTCTTAATATAAGTGTTGTGTTAGATAGAATTCCTTTGTACAGACTTCTTGCTTGGGCTTGTTTTGTACAGGAGAGGCTTTTGCTGGACATTTGGTCTTCAGTGTGTAGTGTAAGGTTTTCTCTTTAGAGATTATTAGCACCTTTTTACATTCTGTCTATATAAACTATACAAGCAGATGGACAATTTTGTCTGCTTTAATTGTCTTTAATTTAGCCTAAGTTTGGTTGCTAGCCAAGTAGTCATCACCTGTGGATCAGACTTGGCAGCCCTTTTGTTTCTCAGCCAGATATTTTGTTCACAGGATTATTTCCTTTTGAAAGGCCACACCAAAGTACAGCTGAAAAGCAAATAAAACACACTACTGGATTTCAAATAATAAAGAACTGCTGAACATGTAATTTCTCTTGTTTTGGTCTTTTTAGGATTGTTATTCAGTGCTTTTATTGGCATAGCTGCCAAAGACTAGGACATAAACAATTAGCTGGAAATCATCCCTTTTTTTTTTTCCCCTTTCCCTGCGCACAGGAAGTTTAACACAGTACATCCCGTTCTCTTAGGATGAACCTCTGCTTTGCTTATTGTTCTTCATTTTCTTAAATAATAATAATAATTAGCGTGTCATAGGCTAGTAACAGTTATATGACACAAAAACATTGATGTAATAAAAAAAATAAGCTTGTAGTATTGACTGTAAAGCACCCTGGATTGGATTCAACTCCTCTGTTACTTACGGCAGTCTAATTTTGTTGGAGTGACATGTCCTGTCTCTTGTTTACAATCACTGAAGCTGAGTGAGAGGTCTCATATTTTCACTGTACAGTTGTCCCTGAGGGCGTTTTGCTCTCCCTGCCCATTGTAGGGCAGTTAGGAGTGTGTCTGAAAGAGATGGTTAGGAAATAGGAACAACCTAATGAAGCATTCGCTCATCTAAATCAGAGCTATTCTGTCTGATGTGACTGCTTTGTGTCATCAGAAGATCACTCAGTGTTGGACTGAATCTCAAAGGTCCTGTCACACTTGTGTTAGATCACTCAGTCTGGGTGACATAGTGTAAACTGATTGAAATAAAGAAAGGGATCTGGGCTTAACACTGAAAAGGCGATTAATTATTGACATCTATTTGAACAGTGGGTTAAACGTGATATCTCCATGATATGCAGCAAGACAGGGACAGAGAACTAACTCCAAGAAGACCTGACTTCACTCAAGGAAATTACTATTTTAGATGCCTATCATTATTAATTTTATTGCTTGAAACAGGCCTTGTGTAGGAACAGTTTAAACAATAAAAGTTTTTCTCCTTTTTTTTTCCTTTTATATTCCTAGCTTATAACTTAGAATATTAAAAATAGAATAAGTCCCCCTGAATGTGACTCAAATCTACCATAGTGGTGGTATTGAACTCATAAAATATTTTACTTTTTTGTCTTGGGCAATCTTCACAGAATCACTGAATATTAGGGATTGGAAGGGACCTCAAAAGATCATCTAGTCCAATCCTCCACTAAAGCCACAGCTCCGGAAAGCAAGATGTCATGTATAGCTGTTCTAGGCAACAAGTCCTACAGATAGTACTAAACAAATCTTCCATCCAGGAACAGGTTTTATAAGACAGCTTTTATACTGGTCAGCCTGCTGGACCTCAGTAACAGCTTTGTGTGTTTCACTCCTTTTTCAAGTCGGCCTGTAAAGATTCATTATGATCCTTGTCTTACTAACCCTAACCTTTTCTACCTGTGTTGGTCTTATGTTTTGTTCCACTAGTCCAGATGTCACCATCCCTCTTTTATTACACTCCTGTGACCCACTGTAGCTCCCTGGAGTCCACCTTTCCCTGGCCTGGCAGAAGCACTGCCATTACCTGTCCAACTTGGGGATGACTTGCTCCTCCTTGCTTTGCCTCACTCTGACAGCAGGTTAATAAAGCTTCTTAACCGTCTCTGAACCAGGGTACTCAGAACTCTGTTTTCCTAGAATAACAGCAAAGGTGGTTAGAAGGGACCTCTTAAAGCCCAGCCTTTCCCTGAAAGGGGGATTATTACCACTACTAGTTCTGATTTGTGAAAACTGTCAAGGATGAAGTTTCACAGTCCCTCTGAATACTATGGGTAACCTTCTCCAGCACTTCATGGATCTCTCAGGGGTTTTGGTGTTTTTCCAAGTGGTGACTCTTTTTTTTTTTTTTTTTTTTTGGAGGGGGGAAGCAGGGATGGAGGGCGGGTTTGTGTGTGTGTGTTTTAAGTTTTCATAGCATCTCAATGGGCAGCTTGTGGTTCTGGTCCATATTTAGCTTGATTATCACTACTCAGAAGAGTTTCACTTTGTTGTCATATGTAACTGCCCATCAGGCAGGAGTAGAAGCTCATTATGGAGCCATTGACAATGGATCATCATGGAACATGCAAAGGTGTACCTAAACTAATTTATTTGGTTTATGTATTTTGGCTGAGACAAGGAATGTTTAAGGACAAAATCTCTGATAAATATGGTTTCTTCAGAGGAAAGAACTTGGAGCAGGTAAAACTATTTTGTCTAAACTATTGTTTTGTGGGTGTGGTTTCTTGCCCAGGAATGGAACTTTAAAAGGCAGAATTGGCTACAAGAACAACCTAAGGCAAGTGGAAGATTTCTGTTATTAGCTGCATTCACACTGAGATACTTGGACTTACACAACAATTTTAAAGTGTTTCTGCTATAGTCCTGGTCTCAAGGTTTATAAACCCTTCCTTTCACTAACTTATGCATTTGCTCTTACCAACAAAGGGCCACTTCTTGGAAGAGTGTGCCTTGCTTTACTATAGTTCCTCTGCCAGTGGGGTCAATGAGTTAAATCATCTGGGAAAGAAGCAAAGATCTTTCAGTGCTGTCCTGAACTCCTTCCATTACAGAAGCACCAATACATGGTAACTGTCATAAAAGCCCATTGTAACTTAAAAAGCTTCTCAAATTAGTCAGTCTTTTCTCCATTTATCCCAGAAGATGGAATTGGCCACAATGGAAGAGAAAGCCTTAAATGGGTCAGTTATTTACAGTGCATTTGGCTTTCTTTTGTGTCTGAAAAAGATTTCTATTTAGTTTTTATATGATTAAAATAAAAGACAGAAGAATCTATCAGGGGAAAGAACCCAGGATTTTAGGTAACTGCTTTTAGCAACATAAAAATGATATAGAAGCAAGGCTACCAGATATTTAAGTCTTGCTGGAACAAACACAATTTTAAAAGTCATTTCTAAGCTGTTTAGTAGTCTGCTCTTTCCCCAGATTCCTGTTTTCACACCTCGTTATTGACATAAGGATGTGGCTGGGGTCAGTAGCAATTTGGGAAAGAAAGCAGAACAAATTTCCTGATCACCATGTGATAGTACATCTGTCACTTCAGTTTAAGCCAGCATCTGAAGCTACTGCATTTGTAGGCATTTGGCCAGATTCTGATATAACTGGCATCAGTTTTAGTCTTGTGTGACTATTCTGTAAATCAGGGTATTTCCAGTCTAGTCAGCCATGTAAGAGGAGAATAAGGCTTGTTTTTACTAGGTCACCCTTTTTGTATAATGTTTGTAGGCTCTTGGCACTTCAGCTTAGTCTCATAGTTGCTTTTTATCTGTTGCAATTAACCTCCTTGAACTCTTTCTCTGCAGTGTCCCAGTTTGCTCAAATGTTGGGTGTAGTAGACGGGACTCTATCACTGGTGATCTGTATCTTGAGGCATCATTATAATCTGCTATTTTGAAGGTTGTATATATGGGCTTCAAGCAAAATTTTAATATAAGGAGGCTTTATTACAAGTGATTAAAAGTTATAGATAAAATGTTCATACGCAGTAAGAGAAGTGTTCTAATAAACAGCCTAATCATGACTTTAATTCAAACAAGTAGTTGCGGTGCATAATCCCCATAAGTCTGCCAACTATCAGTTATCCAGGGTGTCTGTCCTGACTAGGACTGAGTTTGTTGGGGAGTTGTGGGGAAATAGCAAAAAAAAAATAATATCACTGTTGTGATATCTGTTAATACGAAACTGTGTGTTGTAACATACTTTAACTGGGTACAACCCCATCAGGAAACCAAGTCCAAGAATCAGGCTTTCCATATTGAAAATCAAGTCAGTCTAATTGGACAGGTGAAATCTACATGCCAGAAATAAACTAGATTATCTCTGAAAAACCCAGGTGGGATAATTCAACTAATTCCAAACAATTTGATTCAATAGATTGGATTAATGAAATAAATTAGAAAATATAACTCATTTGGAAGTGAAATAGTTGAGAATAAACAGAGTTTTAATGCCATAAAATATCCCAACGTGGTTAGTGCTCCTGTTAATTAGATTTCCATGGGAAAATTTGGACCAATAGCCCTTGTAGAGCTATTAGCCAGGTCAGTAACATTGCTTGTGCTGATCAGTGCAGTATGAACATTTATAACAGTCAGTCCTTATGTGGCACAGCTGTCTGAACTTTAAATGTTAAATGATAAAGAATGGCAAAATGTGATGATAGGAATGTTTCTAAAGGCATAAAACTGCACGTGACAGAAACTGTCATGTCAGAAGACAATAAATCACAGAGTGGTCTGTTGTCACCTTTCAGTGTGATGTCCTTTTAGTTCAATCACAAATTAGGCCATTTTTTGTTTCTCAATGTCTGTTTTTACTTATTCTGTAGCTAAAATAGACCAATGCAAATCTCTGAGAGTTTTGCTATGGCTCTGTGCAGGTGCAGCTGTTTTCCATGTGTTGCAGTGAGAGGTAGAGATCGCAGGAACTATTTCACTGATCACCGTGTTATCTTCGCACTGTGTATTTCATACTTATTTGTTTTATCATTCCTAAGAATTAATTTTATAAGTTCTTAGGGTAAGCAACATAGCTATTGAGACATTCCGTTAATTCAGAGATTTTTCTTCCAAGTTATTTTGTGTGCTATTCTATGTGCTATTAGGGCTATGATACTGTATGTATTTTGCGTAGTCTTCTATATGGAGATAACCATAGCCCTACTTGTAGTTTTTTGGTGAACAGGAAAGCCACATGATCATCTTCATTCTCATTGATATTACATATTAAAAAGTCTTGAGATCGTTGCCAAAGGGTGAAGCTACTTGTTTATTTTTTTTTTTTTTTGTTTTGTTACTACTGGTTTCAGATTTCTTATTCAATTTCTACATTCTGAGCAATTAATCGTTCAAATCCTTAGTCTTTTCACTGCAATCAAGTAACTGTGTATCTCTTACAAACAAAAGCTAAGCTTTTTGTATCCCCTCATCTGTTCAGGAGCTGGCACCCTAAGGAAAAGTGCAGTCAAAAGTCTCAATATTTGACATTCATATTTGTTTGTAGTCAATATCACCTTTTTTTTTTTTTTTTTTCTTAAAGTATGTATTGATTTTCATTTAAACATGAGCACATTAAGTCTACTCACAGGAAAACTATGTTTTATTTAGAATGTAATTTTGACAATTGAAAATGCTTTGAGTGCTGTATTCAGGACTCAAACTGTTCTCTGTCCATTTAAAGTATTTTTTTTCTCTGCCTGTTGTCTTTCAACTTTCCCATCAGCAATCACTGTTGGTAGCTGTGGGCCAAATGGTCCAAAGCTAATCCTGTAAGGAATCAGAGGCTGAATTGCTAGCAAATATTAATCTGGATGTGCTTTCCCCATATGCAGTGTCCTAAGTACATTGCATGCAGATCAATTTGGAATTCAGGGCATTTCAGCAGGTTTTCTAAGTGTCTTTAGGGTGCAGCTAACTTGTAACATCTTTGGACACCTACAATGGGAGGATGGAAATTTTTGGATGGATTATAGGAGGTGAGTTTACTGTCTTGACAGAGCAAGATCAAAGGGATGAGAACTGGTATGCCCTTGTCCTTCTGGTGACTCTGAGGATGACAATAAGGCTACACATCCAGGGTTTAGTACAGATCTGAAGAGGAAGGAAGAGGAAATCACCAGGGAGCATAACAAATATAGTCCATTTTCACATGATCAGGAAAGCTTTTTCATGTGATTACTACCATCACTTGGAGTCTGGGCTATCTGCCATCAAAAACCATAATTTGTACTCCAGTAATCTTAATTTTTTTATATATGCAAGGAACTCTGGTACGTTTCCCATAGAGTAGTTCTGAGGAAATATGAAGGAATTTGAGTTAGACAAACTGAACTTGGATAAGCTCACAGCTTTTCCAGAGGAAAAAGAAAGGGGGAGAAAAACTTGCTAAAACAAATGAAAAAATGGTGCAAAGTCATAGACAGAAACAGTGAAAACAGGTATTTAAGGAGCAATGAGGTTGGAAGCCTCAGTGAACAATTATAGAACCCTGATTTTGTCTTTTTGTGTTCAGAGGAAAAGAATTTGTAGTAGCAGGAAGATTATAAATGAAAAGATCACTGAAATAGGAAAAAAAAAATTATAGATTTTTGTTCATGGCATTCACAAAAAAAAAAATATTTCTGTGAGGCTAGCTGAAATATTTTGGTGCCCTTATTTTCCAGCTCTGTGATGTGTGACTGAGACATAAAACTTCATTAAAACTACAAAAAAAAAAAAAGATGAAACACAAAACCTGCTACTTGTGATTGGAAAAGTATTTGTCTCAACATGTGAAGTTGATAGTGGAAGACTATTTTTGGTAAAAATCAGTGGAGAATAACAAGCAATTTTTCCTCCTCTAGTTCTTCGATATCTTTCTTTTTGCCAACTTAAAATTAATTTTTCTTTAATGTTCTTGATCAAATCACTTCTATATGAACAGTAGTCAAAATGGTTTAGGTTTGCTAAGTTGAGAAAGTTAACAGTACCTCAGCCTATAGCATATATACATAATTTGTTATTTTACCATTCTGGCTAAAGGAATTGTGAGGTTCAGTGCCTTCTTTTTATAAATGTACTCAATAGTCATAATGCAACTTAAAGGAGAGGAGTCTTTCATCAGTGTGTCAATAATTCGTCATGGTCCTGCTCATTTCTGAGTTTGTCCATATATCTGGATTCCACACAGATACAACCCAAAGCCTTTTGAAGTGAGTAGAAGTCTTGTTAGTGGCGAAATCGCAATCCCAGTCTTGGAAAAAAAAAAGAAAGGTTGAATGAATGAAGAACGTTGTTAAATGTTTAGCTTGGTGCACAAAGATTTAGTCTCAGGGAGGATATTACCATTTCAATTATTATTCAGAATGAACACTGAAAATAACAAGAAATATTCTTTCAAATATTTTAGTATTTCAAAAAGTTTCAAAGGAATGACAGATATTTTGTCTTGCTTAAAATGGTTTTCTGTTTTTTCAAATTGGTTTCAGGAGAAACTAGACTGAAAGTTAAGGTTTCCATTCTTCAGAAAATGTCAGCTTTGGTCCAAATCGGAACTGAATTCTGAAGCTTCAGATTTGCATTAGAAAGAAGAAATACTAATTTAGAACAATTAAAAAATCCTTTCAAGAAGTAGAAAGTTTTATCTTTATCATGTTCATAGATAAAACCTAATCTTAAAATATTTAGGTGTTGTATACAGAAGTCACAGTAAAAGCTAATTGTAAACACAACCCAAACTCATTTTATAGATATCAAAGCTGATAATTTTTTTTTTGCTAAGCTGTTAGTTTTAAGACTGAACCATGTGTTTGTTTTACTAACCTGATTAGGCCAAATCAATCCCATTCTCTCTATTATTTTTCCTGAAACAGGTCTTGTCTTAGACTACTTTTGTAACATCTCATTTAAATGGCAATAGGCTGATTTTCCATTATCTGAGTATTTCCATCCTCTGAACTCCTCCTCTTGATTATTCACAAGTTACTTGCCTTCATTAGTGATTAAAAACTAACCAACCAGACAACCAGACAAACAAAAACGAGTCTCCCTTATTTACATTTGTGCTCTGGTTTCAACTAACCTTAGTTTTCAAATGTATTTTATGACCCTATTATCCTCTGGAGAACAAATAGAAGTTTTACGTGGAACTTTGATTTGTCACTTTTTTTTTTTTTTTTTTTCCTCCTGCATGTTCTGATTCTTGCTCAAGACTGCATGCATGGTTTTGTTATTGTTAAGGACCCCTTGTGCATTTGCTTAAGCACAGAATGAAAACCACATCTATCAGACAAAACAATTTACTCCACTGCATTTGTCAAGTCCCAATACTAAATTACTCATTATTACATATTATGTGTTTCTTATAGGGTTAGAACTTATTGGTGTGTCTGATTTTTGCATGAAGCACATTGCATTGCTTGTGTTTAGGCATTTAAGTTGTTTTCTGATACCTGTGTTTTTAGAAGACAGACAGAAAGCAACTCATCTCCACTCGTGTCTAGCTGTGGAGAAGTGCAATTCTTTCAGGATTTTTCCATGCTTTTTGTAGTCACTTATTCAGGCTGTGAATGAAGGCATATGAAGTACAAAGTTAAAAGGAAAGTGCTATATGGCAGTATACTGACACTTTACAGAGAACAGATAAAATACAGTAATTTCTGAGCACTTGCCCAAAGGTAAAACTCACAGCTCAGAGAAATATGAGGTGAGGTTTTCCTTTTAAGTATTGTGAATACTAGAATAAAATACAGTGGGAAGAAAGATTTTCAGGCTATCTCTGCTTAGTAAATGTAAGCAGCGTTTTATCTGTATATGGAAATTTTTGGAAAGTGTACTATTTAACAGAATAAAACTTAATTTCTTACATTTTCAGTTACTGAAAGTTCATCTTAGATTTAGGAAAACAGAGAAAATACTAATGAATTTTGTAAAATTATACAGGGGGTTATCCAGGAGCTATCCAGGGATACCGTCTGGAGACCCAGAATTATCCAGAAGTTCCCTCTGAGAGATGTAGTGCTGTATTTGGATGTAAGTGATACAGTCAGGTTTTGATTGTGGCCTTGTTCCATTTCCTGGTACTTAACTAAATGAATCTGGAAGTGTTTTGAATATTTCAGTTCTTCTGGATTTGCAGTCAAAACCTTAGGAATTACTGAATTTTGTTTTCCACTTAGATATTGTACATAACCAAGGCTCATGTGCAAGTCCAGATGCAGGTAATGGCTATTTCAAAAACCTAGCTGAGCTATAAGGAAGTGAAACCTCCAAGAAATCATTATACTGCTTTTAGTAATTACGAACGTTTTCATCCCAGTTATGCATCACTTGAAATAATACCATAAGACTCATATACCTCCACTTTCTTCATGAAAAAGGTAGTAGAGAATATTTTATTTAAAGCTTTTAGTTATTTTTTCAGAGATTTCCCATTACATGACATTCCTTCCATTCTTCTCCCTAATTCTCAGCTCTGTTGATACCACTAATTTGCCTCCCCAAAGATTTCCAGCTCCTTCTTTGGTCTGCTTTAACTCAGCAAAAGAGCATAAAAATTCCCAGTCATTTGGTGGATTTTTTTGACTTTTTTTGCCCTTGTTTGTTTGTTTGTTTTTTGCCTATGGGGTTTTCTGTGTTTTTAACAAAGGCAGCAAACAACCTGGTTCTCAATGGTTGCCTGATGAGCTGATACAAAGCAAGTAGTGGAGGAGAGAAAAGGTGAGAAGAGGCAGGAGGAACTGTACCTTTCAACAGCGGTGTTGAGCTGTTGCACCGTAGTGTGACCACAGACTTCTGCTTCCTTTATGTTAGGGGCATATTTATGGCAGCAAAAGCATTGCTGTGTGCTATGTAGGGCCACCAGGACCCTGGCTATGAATGCAAGCAATGCACAGGGAAGTCTGTGGTCTAGTACTGGTTCTAGTCAAACTAAACTCTCTATCTTTTGCTCCAGTCACGCTTGAGGCTAAAGTGAAAGACATAATTTTTGTTTGGTGTTATGCAAAGACTTCTTAAATGATGGTGTGTATGTGCAGCTGCTGATCTAAGATAAGCATATAGGAATGCATTTGTTACAGTATGCACCTCTATGCAATAGTATCTAAAGAGAGGTTAATAACAAAGCTGGAATTTGGCTGAAGGGTTTTGATAGTATTAAAAACATTGAGAGGAATATACACAGTAAGACATCTTTAGATCGTAGTATGACTGAATCGCAGCATTAGTGATCAATCATTCTTGCAGCCTAGTCAGACCTATATCCATTAGTAGTTGGAAAAGCAAAGAGAGTGCCTGCATCCTGAAGAGTACTCCCAGGGCCTTAGTTTAAAAGAAAAGAAAAAAAAAAAAGAAAATCTGACAAGAAAGGGAAAATATGTAAATACAAATATTTTGGAGTATGCAAATGATGTCATGTTGATTCTAATAGGGATGTTTTTCTTCTTTATCTCTTAAAAGATCTTATTTTCCATATCTGATAATTAAAGGGACACTTATTTTTCCTGTGAATTTTCTCATATGTTGCAATGTCATCTTGGAAAAATCAACCATAACTCTAATGGATTTATTTTAATTGATGCTTTAATATAAATACTTTTCCAGAAAAACTGCAGACCTTTCTCAGCTTCTGCTCCAAAGAACCAATGTTAGGTCTAAGGTTTACTCTCAGACCAGGCTGGATTATTTTCCCTGTATTCATTTTACCACTGACGTTGTATGCAAGCACGCCGGCTAGCCCTTGACTTCATAATTTTAACCAGAACAGTGTAGAAACAAAGCAAATATATTATTATTAATTGTTGTTTATAAAGTACATTGGCATATGCTATATTTGGATAGAAGCCAAGTACATAGACAAACTTGCCTATTGACAGGAGGAGATTAAATGTCTTCATCTTTTTCTGCTTTCAGCTAGATAAATAATTTGCCATATCAAAAGATATGGCATATTATTGTTCAGATAAGCAACCAAATGTTTGGATTGCTATCCACAGCTTAGATGAACTAACCAAAGTTAGTTGAAAATTGGTTAAAAATCTCATAGGAGTTGGAATCCCATTGTGGTTTCTGATATTCTATCTTGGCAGGAACATGAAAATAATAATAAACAAAGGCTTACCCAAAAATGTCTGTCTTCCAAAATATTTCTGTTTGGTTCCGCAAACTTCTTGATTTTGAACATGCAAATTTCTGTCAATCATAGTCTTGCCTAACAAGACCATTGCTGGACTATGAGTTGTCACACTAATTTTAATAGGTAGAATTCCCAGCAAGGGACGGCTGATAAAATAACATCTATTTTCTAAAGGGAACTTGCCAAGAATTTCAGATCATGGCATATCCTGCAATACTGTTGGCTTATTGAAACCACAGCATTGAGTGAGAAGGGTAACTATGCCTATTGTGCGATATGGCATTTACACCTCATTGGGTTTTGCCAGTAAAGGAGAGGTTCAGTAGAGCCATTTATAAATTAAATAAGTTATTTTGTAACATTAGCGTCTTCTTCCCTAGCTCAGAAGTAGTCCACATATTGATTTTAATTGATTTAAGGCTTCAAACAGTTTTCCTTTTCTTTGTAAACAAGAAACTCTTAAAAATTATTTTAAAAGATTTGACACCACTGAGGCTAATCTTCTTGCCAAGATGTACCAGAAACTTTATTTGAATGATTTCAAAATTGAAAACAAAAGAAGCAGATGAGAGTGCATTTTAATTTATTTACCTTAAAAAATAAATCTGAAAGTGGTAAAACACCAATGTTTAGACAGGATTTTATTTTCTAAGGCCACAGGTTATTACAGTGAAGCACATCTAAAGCACATGATGTCCTCTCAGAGGTGCCAGCATCCTTTGGCTCCACTTTTGGTGAAGATCTTCAGGTGACTTAGAGAACTTCTGAAGTGATGCTTTGTTTATTGTCCTTACAACAAGAGGGCAGACGGTGAATCAGGACCATCTTCTGTTTATGCCTTAGTGCTCATGAAATTGTGTGTATTTAACAGCGTTTTTATTACCTGTGTATAATGCCAAGACATCATTCAGCAGGCAGTAGTCTAGGGAACCATTGTGTTATATCACTGCCCTAATTTATAAAAGGTCAAGATCTTGTGCTGTCTGTCCCCAGAACAAGTAATTGTCACACAAACTGGCACAGATTGAGTGAGCTGAACTTCAGACAGCATCATTAATTTAGGTAAGCAGTACTCATCAAATTAATTAAGTATAATTGCCTTTTTTTTTTTTTTTTCCTTTGAGCATGGAACACTGGCCATTATTCCTATACTAACCTTTAAAGAGTCTTCATCCTTTATAGAAATATGAAAGTTATTTTTTCAAATAAATTTTTATCATACTGCTGATGAAGGACTGGTCAAAATATAATTTTGTACCTTTCTCAGTTGGAAATAAAGATTATTATGGCCAAATATATAAAAAAAAAAATGACAGCTCATTTTGTACATCATGAAAGGCACTTCTTAACTTGATGGCTCCTTAGTGAGGCTGCTTGACCTTATAAAAATAATCAGGTAGTTAATGTACCAGCACTATCTTAATTTCAGGACATGAAGCTATTACTGTCAATACTGCTTGAAACGGGACATCTTCACTTGGAGCTTCTAACTAATACTGGAGACTCAAGCCTGGAAACTAGATTTCTTTAGGGTTAAGAGTATATCTAGGTAATGTGAAGCAACATTTGACCAAAAAACCCACTCCCGAGGTCTGCATCCCAGTCCTTTTTCACACTAGAGGCCAGAAGGCAAGATATCACAGTATCAGAGTATGTTTGGGATTGGAAGGGACCTCAAAAGATCATCTAGTCCAATCCCCCTGCTGGAGCAGGAACGCCTAGGTGAGGTCACACAGGAACATGTCCAGGCGGGTTTTGAATGTCTCCAGAGAAGGAGACTCCACAATCCCCCTGGGCAGCCTGTTCCAGTGTCTGTCCCCCTCACTGAGAAGAAGTTTTTTCTCAAATTTAAGTGAAACCTCTTGTGTTCCAGCTTGATCCCATTACCCCTTGTCCTATCATTGTTTGCCACCAACAAGAGCCTGGCTCTGTCCTTGTGGCACTCACCCTTTATATATTTATAAACATTAATAAGGTCACCCCTCAGTCTCCTCTTCTCCAAACTAAAGAGACCCAGCTCCCTCAGCCTTTCTTCATAAGGGAGATGCTCCATTCCCTTAATCATCTTTGTTGCCCTACTCTGGACCCTCTCCAGCAGTTCCCTGTCCTTCTTGAACTGAGGGGCCCAGAACTGGACACAATATTCCAGGTGTGGTCTCACCAGGGCGGAGTAGAGGGGAAGGAGGACCTCTCTCGATCTACTAACCACCCTTCTTGCAATACACCCCAGGATGCCATTGGCCTTCCTGGCCAATGCATAGTTTATCATATCCCTTGTGTCAGTTGTTTGCATAGACATTGACACTGACAGCAAATTACTTGATATAGTGTACAGGATTTCTTTAAGGATTCTTAAAAGAAGAATTCTTAAGGATGGAGTGTTTCAGCTAAAATTTAGAGACAATACTAAAATATGGTGAGTTTTCTACAAGGATGTTACTTCATTCACAAATGGTTTTGTTTCCCCAGATTCCTAAGTTCAAAACACATTCCATGAAGCAAAAGGAAGCTTAGACACTGATCTTATTACAGATTTTTCCCCGAGAAGGTAGCACAGCATTCACAAGCTCTTCTTCATGTTTCACATATCCAGACATCCTTACAGCAACCTAACATGATGTCAACTGCCTTGGGCTGCAGATGGAAATATCGCTTAAAATTTATATGAAATCAGGTTTGTCTGAATTTGGCCTGAGATTCAATGCCCGAAGAGCTGGGGATTGGTGTATAATGGAACTGAGAGGGGGAAAAAAAGGGAAGCAAAGTGTCTGATAGCTTATCATTTTTTACTTGTTTTGTTCTTTTGAAACCTCGAATTAACAGCCTGGAAGTCATGTGATCTTTTTTGTTTCATAGAGATGTTTCTCCAGCACAGAAAAAAATATGTTGTCAAAGTAGTGAGGAAATAATAAATTATCAATTTTCTGTGCTCAGTGGATAAGTGGAAGATACAGGTTATCAAATCTTCACCCTAAGAGTATTTAATTTATCTAAAATTTAGAGATGATTAAAAAAAAAATACTAAATGAACTTTAAAGGTCCCTTCCAACCCCAAACTATTCTATGATTCTAATTATAAAAAGGTATCTCTTTAGCAATTGGGAAAAGTTTGTAGTTGTAGCAATTGGACACGGTTTGTAGTGTTTTCTGGGTGTAATCTTGTATTTCAACTGTTTGGTGCACTGAGATTCTCCTATATGTATACTGACAACATATGGGTGAGAAAGTAACATTTTACTGAAAACTGATGTTTTCAATACCTTTTGCAAATTGTTGCCTTAGAATATATGAACATGTATGGATGTGGACAGGAATGGACTATCCCAAGGCTGGAAACCCTCTGCCTGTGTTAGTGCACAAATGGTATACCCTGAGGTGTTAAACCCTGACTCTTGGAGGTTATCAGCCTGTCTCAGGGGTTGCTGGTTTGATCGGAGCTGTCCTAACGGCTTCTGTAGCAGGTTGGCTGGTGTCCATCCGGCATGGAGCGTCAGAACGAGTCTATATCTGTTTGTGATGGTCCTTGTAAATATACTCAGATTTTCTTAGGCTTTGAGTTTTCTGAAAGGCATGGCGATTTCTAGCTCTACTATATCAGATTATGTCAAATAAACATATATGTAAATATATATATTTATGAAACCATACAAATATGCATGTGTGACAGGATGTGATAAATGGCAAGGTTAGAATATTGGTTTGTTGAATTACATACATGATATATGGAAAACTTGCTATTTTGAAAAAGAGCAGCTGTAGTGTTTTTTGTTAACAGATGCACACCATGCTAGTAGGAGTTTTTCCATCAGAATAACCAGTAAGAAGGAAGAAATACTACCTGTACTAGCAGTTTTTTTCCTAATTCTGTTTATTATGATTTAGTTGAATAAGGACAGAAAAGCAACTTAAAGCACTGTATACTTGAGGATAGTTTGTTCCTCAGAAGAAATTTTAGGGATATATCTCTAGGTTTCTGCATATGTATCAGGATTCAAATGTAGTAGAAGTTAAACTGGCTTTGATCATGAAGACTTGATCAGCATGTTAGTGCTGCTACATAAACATACAGACTTTTTTGACTTTGGATTACAGTCAACACTCTTCTTTAGATTAAGTCCTCCAGAGTTGATTCTTTGTTTAAAATGCTTCTGAAGGGATTTAGGGGTTGTACAGTTGCCAGCGTGCCTATTACAGGTTATTTTCAGGATTAATGTCCTACTATTTAGGTTACGTCTGTTCTGTGCTCATTTTACCAGTTAGCTTTGTACAACACATGTGAATCTGTACAGCAAACCAGTTGGTTGTGAGGAACTCGTGTCCACACAATGCATTTTTTTTTAATGGTTTGCTTCTGGGTAGTTCTAGACTGGTTCCTTAGGCTGAACATCTGATACAGGATGGAGCATATTGGGTACCCTGCCGGAGAACCTCTTCTAGCTTATTTTGTCAGAAAGAAATCCAATTCATGGGATGATTTTGCAGTACAAAAGAAAATGCAGGAAACAGGCATGATTGGGAGATCTACTTCTATAGTAGAGTCCTGATTTGAATAACAAATGTGGATGTACCTGCAGCCCTACACAACTCTCTCTCCATGTTGCAAATGGGGATCTGTGTGATAATGGCTCTTTTCAGTGTTTGGTTTCTTTTTTTTTTTTTTTTTAAAAATATATGTATATTTTCTCTATTCCAAATGCATCAGAGAAGCTCGGCAGGAAGTAGTTTCTGATTCCACAAAGTATTTTGTGATTGTAAATTTCCTTTTTCCACCACCCAGGATAAGGCTGGCATCTTTTAAATATCTTAATGAAAAACTAGGTTAAGGGAGAGAGACTCTCTGAAAACTGCTAGCAGTGTATTTTCTTCTGAGAAAGGTTGGTCTCCTGAGAAAACTTTCAGTTCCAGTGAGTGAATTTGGCAATTTCGACAAAAATGCTTTATCAGCTTAACTTTCCATTGCAGGTTAATTATGTTGATAAATGAACTTTGTGAAACAAACTTGAGTTTTTGTTACAATTCTGAGTCTTGCCTCACCAAAAAAAAAAAAAAAAAAAAAAAAAAAAAAAAAAAAAAATAAATCCAAAGGAACACAAAGCAGCTGGCATTATGAGACATTATGAGAAAATTTTCTCAGTAAATACGGACATAAAGATGCAAGCTGGTTGCCTACAATTCTCTCTGCCTAGAATCATCTGGTGTTACAGGAAGACGCACAAGATGCACGTGAAATCCTACTGTGATTCACACTTGCTTGAAATAAAACACGTTACTGAAATCTATTATCCCTTGAAACAGTGTTAGCACTGACCTAACTTGTCAACCATTTATTAAATATTTAGTACATAATTATGATTAAGTATTTAATATATAGCCATATAGTATTAGTCAGTGATGAGTATGGAGCCTTTCATTAGGAAAAACATGTCTCTAAAAAGAAATAAATTTGTTTGTAAATTTTCTCCTAAAGAATGTATCATGTAATAGAACCAGAAGAGAACATCTACACTATTTGTATAATCTCTGAAAAGGGTTATGCCATTTTTTCTTGTCTTTGCCTAGATTTTTTCTTAGTACACGCAGAGTGCTTTACATTTGATATGTAGAATGATTGGTAATTCTTTTGCTCATTGTATGTGAGAATCAATAAATGCAGAGCTGAACACATTCAATAAGGAAGTTAATTGTTAGATCTCATTGGTTATTTACTTTTTGTTGTTCTGTTGGTGCTTTTTACCCCACTAAACTATTGGCATTAATAATATGCAACACTGAACACAATTTGTCTAGTCATTTGATTACTCAGGGCCTTTTCTATAAATAAAAGTGTTAATTCACAGGACTAGCTACTCCCTCATAAAGGAAAAGTGTTGAAGATTTTATAGTTAGAATTTTACTATTTCTCATTCTGGGCTTTGTTGCTCCTGTCTGTGCTTACCACGGATCTTACTGCTATTAAAGAATATTTCAAAGGAAGTGGGAATAAAAACAGAATGCTCCACATATGTTTGAACTCAAATGGTTAAAACTAGACGTGCACATTTTATGGACTGATCCTCCTCCATATATTTGACCTAACAATAAACAAAACAAAAACCAATTTCTGTTCCTTTGAGATGCTAATAAATACTCTTGACCCTTTACTTCAGCAGGCACTTGTACTGCACAGGTAGTGAAGAGATGATGCCTATACTCTTTTCTGTTACAAGGCCATGCATTTAAAAAAAGATATGCAATAATTAAATGGCATTGTCTAGATCTTTAATGAACAAATAGTTAAACCTTGACTTTGAATTGCTTTGCCACACCTTATTTGAGTATATGGCTTCTGTATCTGTGCTCTCTCCAGTATGGCACAATGGATTGTTGGTCCCTGCTGCTCATGAAGTGCAGACACTGATGAAGATCACTACATGTCTGGAGTAAGAGGCATGTGTGAACGTGCTGTCAACCAGGATTATTCTGAGTTGGATACCTTCTGATTCAAGAGCTGTTCAGCCTCTTCAGAGCAGATGATGACCAGGTGATGATCTGAAAGAATGTTCTAAATCGAGTTAGAGAATGGCAACTTCTCCTTTCCCAGTAGGTATGGGAAAGGCTGTGGATTTATGGAGGAGAAATATCAATAGAAAAGTTTCAAAAGAGCCGCAGGCTGCCAAGATGTTAAGATAGTGTATGTTTGTGTTTTTCTCAGAAATTTCTTCTCTGTGTTGCACTGTAGATAATGCATTGGCACAGAATGGAACTGAAAGCTTCTGGTTATATGGTTTATTTAAGACTATTTTGTTGTATTGGCTTGGAATGAACTGAGAAGACACATATTAGAAATTGCAATGTTTTAGATGATTTGGACTAAGAATTCAGCTAAACTAAACAGAAAAGATCCAGCTGAGGAACGTGCATGTTTTCTTTTGCTAATGAGATCTGTGTACTCAGACAAGTCCACTGATGTGTTTGGAGCCTCAAGGCTTTCTTTGGCCAAGCCCTTTGTAGCAGTATAAACTGAAATCAGTCTCAATACAGCAGGGAAAGTTGACAGGAGTGTGATTAAGTAGGGTATTGACTAAGCGAACATCTTTGGGGCATATTAAAATGACCACAGGAACCTCTGGTTACTTGGTCACAGTCATCTTTAGGCAAACACTGTTTAGGAGAAAATATTCTGTCTTTTTCTTCCCTTGGTTTACATTGGTTCATCAGTGTATCTCTTATCCTTGCTGCCTTCATTAGCACCCGTGCTGTGAAGTGATTAGTATAGGTGAGGAGATTAAAATCTTCCTTGTTAGGTTTCAAGTGCCCCTTGAGAAATGCTTCTTGCACTTCAGAAATCTTTTTAATTAAAGCCTCTGAAACCTGTATTTACTCTTTAAATTCAACAATTAGCAGCTGTAGTGAGATGTAGGCCCTTTTGCAGGAGAATGGCTGAACTACAGGAGGGAGGACAGAGCTTTGAAAAGATTCCATATGCCCTAAGAGGGCAAGGGCTAATTTGCTACTGATGGAACTTTCTGAAGCAGTACAGGCTACTTAGCTGCATTAGTTTTAACAGCCTTAATGCATCTAAATCTGCTGTGGCAATAACCAGACAATGCTTGTGACTTCCAGTGTCCTTGTTATGGCACACTCAGTGGAAAAGATATTCAGTTCAGACATACAATGTGCTGTGGATCAGCTCTTGTAACAAGATGATCAGTTCCTGAAAGGCGTAACAAATGACTCAAAAATGCGCTGGAAGGTCATGTTAAAACCTGCTTGAAATTGGTGCATTTAAGATACTGGCACATGATTTGTACCACCTACAGCCTTTTCATGAATAGGTAAAATAGATGTCACCTGCAGCACCATGAGGGAGAGATGTTTTCTCTCTGTTCTGAGATAAATTGTATCAGTAGAGAAGACAGTTTTTAGAAATCCTGTATGCTTGTATCAAGGCTGCAAATTAGCTGTTAATTTGCACTATATTTACATCCTTGCTATAGAAAAGTCCTGGAATATATCTAAATGAGGGCAGTTTCCTCCATGCTCTACTTCAGTATTACCCTGAGAGCAAGGATTGCACCACAGAGTGCCAGTGACTGACAGCAAGAAGAGGAAGGCAAGAGAGCGTTGTGGGTGCATCAGTACTCCTGCACCTCCTCTTCTTCTCTGTGTGTGGTGCAAAGGCTTTTATACCCATAGTAACATGATTTTTGGTATTTCAGGAAATGGTGCTCACTGTGAACTGTTTCTCAATATATTGTGGAGAAATGCGTCTGTTTGCCTTTTGTGCAACTGTTGCCTGGTAGATTTAGAATAGCATGAAACTACGGGTAAAATTGGAGTGAAGAGACAGCTGGTGCAGTTTTTCATAGCTGAAGGAAATCTTCATTGTTTACCACTATGTATTGCATCTGTCACTTTCTTTTTTGATTCCAAAGAATAGAAAGATGCTGCAATGTGTCTCTGGCTACTCTACCATTTTATTTATAATAAACCAAATAACTTTGTGGTATTTCAGTGTATTAGACATGCAAATTAGCCTATTTACAATAATACATTTCAACCCTTCTCTCGCTGTAGTGGTCGACACTTTACTGGTTGTAATCCATACTACATTCCCTTATAAATATGTATTTTGTGTAAACTGCTATAGTTTTAGGGGTGCTTGTTTCCTTAAAATATGTTACTCAGAAATTAAAACAAAGCAGTTCTCTGAATTATCGTCTGACCTCACACAAGGAAAGGAAGAGATTCCTTACATAAAATGTACATCATTAGAACTGGCTGTCAGTGGCAGAAGTGAAACTACGATATATCTCTTCAACATGACATTCAGAGCAGCTTCTTTTGGCAGTTGCTACCTTACAACCACATAGTTTCATACACTTGTTGACACATCATTAAATATCTATTGTTGTTAGTAATCTGTCATTGTAGAAATCGATGGATAAGCTTTGCTGATGCTGTGTTTATCCTGCAAAGCAAAAGCATATAACAAAACAAGAACCTAAAAAATGTTGCATTGTGCAATATAATTACTAATTCCAAAGCAGATTGCTGGAGCAAGAATTGCAAGTTAGAAATGGATCTGGTAGAATGTACAGTCTGAATTCTGAAATGCTCTTGTTTTAAACTGTCAGTACTGCATAATACAGGAAATTATTTTTATCTATTTGAATAAAGTGATTGTTCTTGGTGCTCTCATTTAAACCAAAGTAATTCTAAGTACTAGTTGTTGGGATGAAGATTCTTCTTAGCACACCCTTTGAAAACTATGGTTTGGGATGTTATTCTGCAAACTGCTTTTGCTCCGCAGAAGAATCATCTTTACCTTTGCATAAAGTACTGGCTACATAATAATTTATTACACCTTCTGAAATATAGCCACTGAAAAGATGTTTTCTGCCCTAAATCTAGCCAGTATGAAGGCAAAACAAGGGACAGCATCAATATACAAATTTATAGGTAAGCTACTGAAGACATATATAATAATATAGCAGAAATTAGCAGCAGTTATGCAGCTATCAAAAATTTATAGGAAGGACCAGCTTTTTCAGGTTGGATATTGGGAAAAAATCCTTCACAGAATGCGTTGTGAAGCAATGCAACAGGCTTCCCAGGGAGGTGGCAGAGTCCCCATCCCTAGGGGTGTTTAAAAGACATGTAGATGAGGTTCCTAGAGGCATGGTTTAGTGACTGTTTTAGGTTATGGTTGGACTTGATGATCTTGAGGGTCACTTCTAACCAAAATGATTCTATGTTTCTATACAGCAGGTAATGCCAAGAATAAAAGTAATCTTGAAAAAAACATCCCAAGGCTTTTCCAGGGAAAAGAAGTTGACTACTGGTTGTCTTTTCCTTACGGTACTTAATCTCTAATGGTTCTTTAGTATTATATGCTAGAAATCAGAAAGCTGTTAGTATCTGATTTAACAGCACTTAGCTTGGGCTTTTCACTTGTTCTACTATAAGAAATAGTGCTTCTTTCAATTCCAAAGCAAAAACTGAGGGGCAAGGATTGAGCAGCAAGTCATAGGTAATATAATAAATCCCATCCTTTTTGTGAAAGGATGAAGCGCATCTCTGGTGAAGCTCTGCAACTACAGAGCTCCCATGAAGATAAGTGGGAAATCTGTTTGTGTTAGTTTCATTTGAAGGAGAGCAGTAGAATCTATAGTATTTGGAAATCTAATGCAACTTCTTCTGGCCTTTAGACAGTCTTACTAGATAGAATCATTAGGTTGGAAAATAACCTTAAGATCATTTGAGTGCCACCATTAACATAATGCTACAGAGTCTACCACTAAACTATGTCCCCTGTATGATGGTGACTAGTAACTGAGCTGATTTTGAGGCGAGTCCTTCTGCACTTTTAATATCAGGGCGAGAAATGTTGCACATATTGCTTTCCAGAGCTTTCCCTATTGAGGGCTAGATATTACTCAACTTCTGCAAGAATCCTACTCATAGTTCCTTGCTATAAGTATCACCCAGAAACCCATTAGCCTAGTGCAGGGCATAGGGTTAGGCACTCTTTTTTGATCAGGCACCACATCGGAACAAATCAGACAATTCCTGCCCTAACCTCTGGAAACAGGCAAGCCCAGATTTTCAAATGTCAGAAAAATGTGCAGAGACTTTGCTACAGAGGGGATGGTGCAAGAATCTCAAATTTATGGGGAAACTAAAAGAGTGGGTAGTTTCACTGATTGCAATGTTTTCTGCATCTACGTACTGCTGTCCTTAGTTCTTCCCTGTCAGGGGTGAGCACAGCCAGCTCACAGTTCCCCTGCAGTGGTGCAATTATGTCCTATATCAACTATGCCCAGCTTTGAGATGTGCTGAACCTGGGGCTTCTCCTTTAGCTGCAGATATAAGGCCTTAAGGCAGCAAGTGTCTTGGTGCAGATCTGACTGTCCAAAATGGCTGCCCAAACTTGAAAATGTTGATTATCCTTTATTATAATCATATAATAACCTAGTTTGACTTCCACTTTGATATTTAAAGGTGAGAAAAAGCTGCCACATAAGTTAAGTGTAACATTTCTAATTTCTTCTTGTTTATAGATTGACCTTAAAAATATATCAACTCAAAGCAGCATTTTTTTATCAGAAAACAAATGGCAACAACTTAAAAAGAGGCATGAAGCTAGGAAGAAAACAAATATTTAGCTCTGTAACCAAATACATTGACAGTGTATGTCAGCTGGACGTTAGCTGGATGTTTATTTCCATTTACTCATATATCTGTGTTGTTTTGTTTTTTTCTCAAAATTATAGGAAATAAAAATCTACTTATTCCTCAATAAAAGTACTCTGTCTCCTTAACAGATGTGGGACAGATGATCCGTCCCAATTGTCCAAATTGAAATTAGTAAAGGAAAGAAACATGAGAGAAATGTAGGGCTGGGAAAAGGAAGAAAATGCAGTAAACAACTAAAGAACATGCAATGTGAAAATAAAAATTGACGAGGGTAGTGAGAAGAATAAAGGGAAGGATAAGTGAGAATATTAATGAAAGTTGAAAAGGGCGATTTAAAGCAAATGGAGACATAAAAATGTCTAGACAAGTGAGAAAAGGCCAGGAAGTAAACAAAAAGTAAAAGCAGTTTGCCCTAAAGGTGAGATTTTCAAAGGGAAAATGTGTAATTAACTAGAATTAATAAAAGTTGGACTATTAGATCTTAACATCTCCATCATCTTTTTAATGGTGGTTATTTCATCATAAGACAAAGAGCTCATTAGAAGTTCTCTGGTTAAAGTTGTGCTGGTTTTAGCATACGTTACTTGGTCAAAGACAAGTATTTCATAGAAAGAGACATAATGTGACAAAATATTGTTTAGAATTTGGGGTAGAAAAAGGAGAAGTGTGGAAAGCCCTTAGCTGAAAGATGAGAGTACAACCCACTGTTATGTTAGGACCTGTCCTGGAGATGGGGGATTTGAAATTATCTATCACAAACTGAACATGTCTCTTAACTGCTGGGCTGCTGGTTTTCCTATGAAATTGCCTTTCTGCTTGGTTTTGTTTTGTGCTATTTTGCCTTTCACACAAAACATATGGAAAGGTTAGATGCAAACAGAGTTTTAAAATATGTGGTGTTTTGTTTTTTTTGGTGTGTGTGTGTAGCATGTTTTGAGTTTTGGTGGGGTTTTTTGTTTGTTTGGTTTGGTTTGGTTTTGTCTCTTTGGGTTTTCTGTTGTGCAGATGAATGAGAATTCCCATTGTTTCATCAGTTGTACAGAAAGCATCATCAGGATATGTTTTTGGTATGTATTCTTTGCCACAATTTGAGTCTAGAGGCGCTTTGCTTATGTGCTCTATTTGAAAACCATGGAGTACTTAACACACTGACATCAGTGATTAGCACCTTAGCATGGGAAGCAGTGAGCAGTGTTTGGAAACCACTCTGGTTTTCGCCTCCCCTTAGATATTGAACTCTCTCTGTTTCTCATTATTCCCCTTTTCCAGTCCAAAGAGTCCAAAGCATCTTTTCTTTTTTTTTTTTTCCTACAACTAATTTTTTTTTTTTCTGTAGTCAACACCTTTTTTTTTTCTTTATGCCTTTATTTTGAATTTAACAAACATTCTAGTTTAATTCTTTGCCTTTCACGGTTCCCGCAGGACAGGAGGCTGGGGAAATGAATGCTCCTTGTTATCCCTTTTGTGAGTTTGCCAACCGCTCTCTTTGGTCACAAACATTTTGTCTCAGCCTTCTTTTTGTTGTATAAAAGAACCAGTTTTGCCTGTATGCATATGTGTGTGTGTGTGTGTATGTCTATATAGGTGAATACACACACAAATATGTATACAATATTTGTGAATTTAAATGTCTCATGGTAATTCTCTGTTAATAGTCTGCAGTATTTGTTTTTTTGGAGAGTGAAGTGAATGCTTTGAACTTGTTTTGCTTTCACTGGGGTTACTAGAAGGGACACATACAGATTTGGCTGACCTTCAAAACATTACCAAAACCCTTTTAATTACTATCATTCTGTCACCACCCATGGGGTGTTACCTTCTAGCGGAGAGGGTGCGTCGTGGTTAGCTTTTGTTTGAATGCTATTAATAGGGAAAGTACAGAAAGAGATGAACATGTATGAACTCTTGAGTATGGTACACACACCTGGGAGTGCGCAAAGTTTCCCATTGTCAGACCCATTGTTTCCCAAGCAGAAACATTTGTTTATGATTGGAATAATAAGTATATTTGGGCAGTCCTCTGTCTGAGGAACATGTGTGAGACATAAGTGTCAAGCCAAATAGAAGTGTTATTTGAAGCCTCAAAATAGACTTGAATATGCATTTACAAAAGGGTGTTTTGAAACATCCTTTGTCCCAACAAAGTCTTTCCGTCTCAGTAGCTCAAAGAGCTAGCAGTCAGGGTTTTGCAGACTCTGACTTCATTGTATTATTTTTCTGTACATTTCAAGAACATGTTATATTCAATGGCAGGCATCACAACGTACTACTTTGACATTGTGGTGATGAAAACTTGCTTTTTTTGGAGTAAAACCCATAACTTTGTTCACTTGAGTAATGAATAAAATACTGGATGTTTAGCTTGTTCTAGTTCAACACAGAGCTGCTTCATTTTCAAAGCTTCTAGAGGCTGAGTGGGAGGCTGCCAGGTGGAGAAGCCCAGCAAACCTTCATCATTTTGAACTAGCTTGCAGAACTCTTGCGTAAAATCATAGTGCTCCTGCATTGCATTATTGAGTAATTAGGTGACCATGTTGCATAGTGAAATGGAGCTACATGTGCAAAGTAATATCCAGCTTCCAGGGAAATGGTCAGGAACTGCATGCCTGGTTTTTAGGTGGATTGCTTCCTCTTATCATCATGCAGGAGGACTCTGGGTTTACTCTGCTCTGAGCAGAGTTTCTCAGAATCTTCCAAATGGTGTTTCTCTTGGTTGTAGTACCCCACAGGATGAAATAGTTTCTTAAGGATTGGTCCTGCTTGATTTAAGGTAGGTAAAAGCATCCGTGAAGAGAAAGCTGAGGACGAAAGGCTGATACATACAAAAGAAAAAGGCATGTGTATCAGAGCTTCTGAACCACTTAAAATCTTACAATGCATAAAACAGCACCAGTTGCAAGGCAGTTTATAAATACTCTCACTGAAACTTATAATTAGAGGTTACACAAGGGCAGGTAACACTTCAGAAACAGGTAAGACATCAGACCCAACATGCCTGCTCACTGAAATGGAACGGCCTCAGGCTCTCCTGAGATCATTCCAGAGCAACTCCCCAGATTAAGTTAGAGGACTTTCCTTCACCTCTGTGCATGTTTGTCCTTTAAGAAAATGAAATGTTTTTCTTCCTCTTCAAACTTCTGATTTTCTGAAAGCACCAAATCTCTTCACATTATTTAAAATGTTTTTAAAATTGGCAAAATCACAGACTTGGTGAAAAAAAGAAAAAGCAAAAAAATCTCCTTTCTGCATTTGGTCTTTACTGGTTGGTGTGCTTATTAGCATTCTTGTTCTCACACCATGTTCTCTCAGTGACAGCACTTGCCCTCACCTCAGCTGTGAAAATTTAGCTGCATGCTTTTTCTGTATGCTTTTTGACAGCTGCCATGGAGGCTTTACAGTTGGAGGCATTTGAAATCACCTGCCAGCATTTTGCATTGATGGCTTGTAAATCATACTAAAATACTTGCACTTTGCACCCCTTTGATTGCTCTGAGGTCTCCCAGCACTGTGTACAAATGTGAATTTAGCATCATGATCCCATTGTTAAGGGGTAAAGTACGTGACTCATCTGCCTAAGCTGATGCAGCATGTCACCTACAGAATTGCTAATCTAATTTAAACTGCTTGAAACAGATAAAAATGTCCTTCTCATTCACTTTTAATCTTTTCAATCTTTTAATCTCTTTTTGGGTAATTGGTGAACCCATCAGAACAGTTTTCTTGGCTGCTGTCACCATATTTTTTTTTCTGTCATGAGTGAAACACAAGATTCCTTTAGCATGAGGAGGAGATGAAGGTGGCTTCATCTGAGGAGGTCAGTTTGGGAGCAAGCTGCTCCTCTCCTCCCCAGTGGACAGAGAGGAGAGTATGCCTTTGGCACCTGGTGGAGGGGCACGGATGATGAAGGGTGAAAACCCTGAGTAAAGAAAAGCCTGTTCCCTGGCTGTAACCTGTTTCATAAACTGCACACATTTGAAACTCAGTCATCAAATTTGATAGTACAAGGTGAGGGACCTGTAATTCCACATAAATCTCTTGGAGATTAAGTGGAAGTGGGAATGCTGGGGTGGATAATCCCATTTCTCCTTTGCTTTTTTTGAATAATACCTTCACTAACTAACAGATTTTGCAAGTGTATCAGAAATAGACTCTCAGGGTGAGATATTACATGCCAGCTGCGCTGATCTGACACAAATCTATAATTCTTCTTACTACTTAGTCTTTGGCCAGGTTAGTGAGCTAAACCCGTCTGAGCTACTGGAAGCAGGGGGGCTGCACCACCAGAGGTGGGGAGAGAGTGGGATCACCCCATATGGCTGGCAGCAAGACATTCAATCCATGAAATGCCATTCTCATTCCTGAGCTGTGGAAAAGAGCAATAGGCAGTTTGCAAAGATGTGTACAATCATTTTAATGATACAGCTTTTCTGAAGGAAACCCCACAGGCACTGAGAGTCCCCCCCACCCATAACCTCTAGCCACATGTTACCACCTGCATAGCATCCCTGAAGTTGTGTCAGTTCAACTGTTTATAAACATGTGAAGTGAATGGACCAAAGAATCAACCAGGCTGGAAAATAATCCAATAAAAAATGTTATGCTTAACCCTAATCAGTTCCTGGTTAAAAATTAGGTTTCCTATTGTTACCTTCGTTATTTCTGCACAACAATATTTTATTTTTCTACCTTTCCTCCCATTCTCATAACTATTATGATCCAATTATTTTTCTTTTACTTGAATAATTGCATTTTTTTTTTTTAAATATTTGTGCACCAGGAAATAACAGATTTAAATTCTTGTCATTCCCCCTTCCACATGTGTTTGTCTAGGGCTGTATGGGAGCAGACTGAGGCTATGCCTGCCTGTCAGTAACTGTGTGGGTGAAATTTTCTGTGTGGCATTTCTTTGTACCTATTTAGAGTGACTCCTTTCCTGGGAAGGCTCATTATTCCCCACCATCTGATAGTCCCAGTCTGAAATGAGTGTCTTAAGTAGTTTGGGTGATAGGGCCAGAAATGTGGTTTTGATGTGAATAATCTAGTTGGTTTTTAATACCGATAATGTATAGGAAACATATATCAGTAACTACAGCGACTGGGAATGTGGTGGTGCTTAAATGAATAATAATGCAGGATATCTACACAGGAGGTAATATGTTTCTTACTGTATTTTCTGGACTTATTTCACTATGAATGAGACCATTTGCATTTTTCAGCACTACTTGATGGGTATATTTCAAAAGAAAACTGTGAATTACAGAGAAATTCTGCCTTTTTTGTCAAAACATGGTCATGTTCGACACATTGTTGTTACCTTGTACTAAAATTTTCTTTGATTTCACATCCATGTTTTTCATATTATCATGTTTCATGCTAACACAGATTCGATAGCCTGTGAAATTCAGGATTGTCTTAGTAGATGTGTTCACAGAAGTCTTTCTAGATGGGCTTTTTATTTTACTCCCAGCATAAATGGAATCCTGTTCTTCTTTTATGCTTACTATACTGTTCTAGAAGATGATCCCATCTTCTTATACCTACACTATCCCCAAAATGGCAAAATTTTGTAGCAGATTTGCTAAATGTGCTAATTTAATTCTCATTATGAATTTACTTTTAGATGCTAAGGCTGTTCCACATAACGTACAGTCAATATGTAGAATACAATGCCATGAGCAGTACTGGAAATAAATATTTTTAAACATCAAAACCAAATAGTTTTGACTCTTTAAACCAGACCAAACCTTAGATCTTTATTCTATGAAAAAATGTGTTCGTACTCCTGCTGATGTAAGGATTCCTATATGCCATAGTTATCCTTGCTCTCTGCTCATTCTCTAGTGGGATTTTTTTCTCAAACAGAGTCAGGACTTTTGTACATTGGCTGGAATTTCTAAATATATGACAGGTCTACAGACTGGCAGAAATCCAAATGCAACCACTAAATATGAAAAGGTAGGTTTTATTGTATTCTTCTAACAAATTTGTGCTTCCACTTTGCATCAAATCTGCTATGTATACATAAGTTTATACGTGCCTCAGAGAGCTCAGCCTTGCAGTGTTATACGGAGCATGCATGCATGTGTAAACCTGTGAAATCCTAAAGAAAGCCTATGACAACTCTATATTCACCTGAGCCTTCTTATATAGATTAAGGGAAACAGAAATTTAGCTTATGAGATAAAGATATGTCAACCACTTAATCCAGTCTTCTAAAGGCTGAAGAGTTATCCAAAATGCCAGCTTTTTTTTAAAAAAAAAATTTATTTTTTGTTATTCTTATTTGAAACAGATCTCTTTTGTTCCAGGATGCTGTATATTGAAGTGACTGATCCAACTCAGTTACTTTGAAATGAGTATGTAATTATCCACACCCATACTAAGAGTGGGTTGAGTCTTTGACAGCCTTGTATTTTTTTTTTTTTTTTAACCATGTAACAATACCTAATTATTTCTCAAGCAATCTACTTGCAGTCTAAATTTAGGACTTGTTTCTCAAGCCAGATGTTCTCAGTAAAACTGAGAAATAGAGTTGATTTAGTGGTTTGGTGAACAAGAATAAAGATTTCCTAAATGTTAAATTTTGCACTGTTTGAAAACCAAATTTAATCCCCAAACAGTCCAGCCTTGCTCAGAGATAAGAATGATAAAACATCTGTAGAGTGGAATGGCAAAAAAAGGGCCTCAAAAATCTGAGGTCAAAAGTAATTTATCACAGAAGAACAATCACAGTTAATTTCTGGAAATTTGTCTCTCCAAGTAATGCTTATATTGGGTAGGAGTAGTATTCTGAATTATTATTATGAAAACTATACTCAATCACTGAAAGTGATTATCCTTTAAACAAACCACAGTCTTGTTTAAAAGACACAGGGCAATTCTGAAATGAGTTTTCATCCCAATATGGATTTCTATGGTTTACTTTTCCTGACATGAACAGAATATGAACACATGCAGCATATAGTTTGTATACAATTGAGTTAAAGTGTATTTTCAAAAGACAAAGGCTTCTTCCAGCATTTAGCAAGTCGAATAGATATGCAAGCAGTGTTCGCTTTATTTTCCAGAGACTGCGTAGCATGTACAGCTATAACACAAAATCTTGAAGCAGGAGTTTTACAGCTTGATTTGCTAGTGTATCCACCACCACAGAAATAGTAATCAGCTATTGAGACAGGTTTGTACAAGGGAGGAGCACCAGCTGCTCAGGAATCACTGTACATCAGTTTCAACTCCTTGTCCCAGTTTTGTGACTAAGAGAAGGACACAAAACAGTGCTCAGGTTCTCAAACCACAAGTGTGCTCCTTGTAGCAGAAACTGGAATAGCTCAAGACTCCTGCAGAGATACTCCTGTGTAATGAGCTTGCAAAAACAATAACAAAAACAAGCAAACAAAAACCCCACAAACAAACAAAACCAAAACAGAAAATAAAACCCCACCACACACACAAAAACCTCTTTCAATTTCTGAATGAAGGCCATGGAATTAGTGGGGTAGACTTCACACCACAGACATATTTCCTCAGAAAGGAAAAATCACCATCTGTGGAAGTCTAAGAAGTCTTACATCTTTGCATTTGTATGTAAGGATGAGAGTGGAGCAGAGTATCTAAACCTCTGACTTACAAAAGTGCTATTCTGGACCATTGTTGTGAGGTGAATTTGTTTTCCCAGAATCACAGAATGTTAGGGATTGGAAGGGACCTCGAAAGATCATCTAGTCCAATTTTTTGTTTGTTTATTTTTAATTAGACCAGTTCTGCAGCAGTCTAAATACCTACACAGGCTGTCCTGATGCCTGATATTTTCAAGCTTGGATTTGCTTACAATGCAGTGAAATTGGAAAGACAAACAAAAGTATTTGTAGGTCTGTTTTCAAAGGACTTGTGCTTAAGAATATGAAATCTGTCCTCATTACTCTAACAATATTCACAGGAAATTTAGTAAAAATGAATAGATTGTTGAGTTTTTATCTTCTTCTGAAGCTGTTTCCTACCCCTATTTCTCTTTCAACCACAAAATCTTGCAAAATGAACCATATTGCATTATTGCATAGTTTTTCAGGAGTGCTTAGCATCTTGCACCTCGCAACGATTTTTGCTTATTGAGGATAACACTACATAAAGGAAAAGCTCTGTCTCTGCAAGGTATTTTTAGTCGTACAATGTTAATGAAGAGATGCTGAAATGATTAGAATCTGTACAGCTGAAATACCTGATATATTGAGTTTGCTACTCCTGTCTCTGCTACTTACCAATACAATAAATACTGAAGATGTGAACTGTACAGCCAAGGCCATGAGGATCCACAGCTATTTTGGAAATAATTTGAGATGGTAACTGCTGATAATCTGCAGATAAACAAAGAATCATTGGGAATGGGTGTGTAATGTGGTCATGATCCAATTCTTCTCATAGTACATCCTATAGTAACAGCATACAATACTGCGAGGTACTCTAATCCCCTCTTAGGTCATATGGAGTCATGCTGCTCTGCATTGAGAGTGTGGATCTAGCTTAGTGCCAAACACAGATGACCAGCTACACCACATTTCTCTAAAGCAATAGTTCAGTAGTTAGTAGATGTGTCTTCTCTCAGGTTAGTTTATGGGGTTTGTTTGGTTGGTTGGTTTTAATTTTATGTAGCCAGTCTGGAATTGCTTATTCAAGTTCTGAAGTATGTGAAAGAATAAGTTGACTTTTATTTTAAACTAATAACACTGAATGAAAGCAATCAGCTAGATCATTACTGCGTTTCAAAGGCAAGTTTAAAGTCACTCTGCATGGCTTTGTTCTCTAAATTTTAGAAGACAACACAGGAGATGTCTGCAGTTGAACTGACCATCTGATCTCTCTTAGCATCCCTGTGATATTTCTGTAAGACTGTGCTCACATACAGGCTCAGGAGAAGCACTGGTGCACACCAGGACACAGTTGTGCAGCCTGAGCAGCCTATGTATCCTGTATGTCCTCCTCCTAAGGAGGATAGATGGTGTTGGCCTTGCCTGACAGCATTGTCATCTTGCATGTTGGGAGGTCAGAAGGTGTTGCCTGGTGTTGCCTTCATACAGCAAGGGCACTGTATGTGGATCTGCAGGCTGCCTGTACCTCAGTTTTGTGACCAGGCAGAGCCACTATAGGCAAAGTGCTGGGCTCTGGCTTGGTCCCCAGCCTGGTCACTGACAATGAAGTGTAAATGATAACTTTGAGTCTAGGTTGCAAAATTCCCCTTCCTGAGTCTTGACTGTCTGTAAATTTATTCTGTCAATGAAAGTCAGCAGAACATAAATTATACTAGCTGATCACTGCACTGAAAGTTCACTAACTCTATCCTTTTGTTCTGAAAGCTGTGAAGGACCTATTGTTCATTATTATACCTTCACTCTGCTGAACAGAATCCTTCTGTTCTAGTACCAGATATTCTGCCGGCTACCCATCACCAAATAGCCATGATATACTGAAGTTCTGGTTTATTTCCTGCTTCCATTTGAAGAATAACTAAATTGCTCTCTGTGAAATGTAAAATTTTGAGAAAGAAACCTTCCTTAGCTACTGTTGTTGGGATACCATGGAATGGGGTTCCATAACTCAGCTACTTAGGTTGGGAAAAATGAGGTATTTTATTTTTCTTTATTGAATAGTCACTCTTTCTATAACAGGCTCCTAGAAGTTTATGACTGTGTATTGACAAAACATTATAATTTTTTGTTGTTGTTGTTAATTGCTATCTGAAGTTCATAAGCTTGTGAAATTAGTACTTTCCCTCTCCTTCCTTTTTCTTAGTCTCTGCTGCACAAGAATTTAAGCTCCTTCTCCTCACTTCCTTTGATAGACATTTATGTTACTATGGTGAGGAAAGCATGTAATGTTTAGATCTATAAACTAAATATATCATAATCCATTTTAAGTACTATGCCAATAATTTGCTGGAGTACTTCATACTACAGCAAGTGTGATCTGCTTGCCCTAAACATACTCATACATACTTCACAAACATCGTAGGAGCTCAAGAAGGGAAAACAGCCCTGGTGTTAAACCAGTATCCACTTCTCCTGAATCCAGAACTGGCCAAGTCTAAAATAGCATCCTTTCCCATTCCAGAAGTGCTTTTCTGGTAAATGTAAGGAAGAGGAGAGATCTTTCTAGGCTTCCACAAATTCTTCTTTCTAGTCACTTTTTTTTTTTTTTTTCCCCTATAGTGGGTATACACACAACCAGCATGACTTACCTGATTTGGGTTATTATTTAAAACAAAAAGTAAGGACAGAAAATAGTGATATTAAATCTGGAAAAACCCAGGAAATATAAAACAAAATTGGGACTCCGTAGAACACAGTACTGAATTGTATATCATCGCAGTCTGACAACAATCACTTATTGAAGGTTAGTCAATCATGAAGCTTCAAAATAAAACTGGAAATAGGTTTTTCATTTTTCTGACTTAATGGCTTGGATTCTATTAAAAGACACAACTGGTTTATTGTGCTAGACATTTTTTCTAGTATGTGTTTATAAACACTGGACACAGCATACATACATTATTTGGATGGCTGATCCCTTTAAGTTACCACCATACTCATAAATAATCTAATAAATAACCTTCTCAGTTAATGACCACTGAACATCTTAATACACTAAATACAGTCTCAGAATAATTTAGCCTTTCCTTTATACTAGTATGGTTAATCAGTGTACTGTGAGCTCAGAAATGTTGTTTCCAAGAGAACGGTCAAGAATAGTTTCAGGAGCGTTCAGCTGATCTATTTGCACGCTTGGTCCAGGTATATGGAGAGTATCTGAGGGATCTGTGTCTTAAACAGTGTATAATATCACTTAGTAAAGGCTGGATTTATGACCACGTTGCTGCCTTTTGTGCAAAGGCTTCCTGAGAAATCATCTGCACAATCTGCAGCAGCCTGGCAGTGAATCAGACCTTCAGTTTCTGGACAATTCTGGTGCAAAAGACCCACCAGTGCTTAGTTTGGTGTCAGTGCCTGCTGAGGTGACAGGTGACCTACTCTCCATGGATCTGCAGATTTTGCAAATTGTTGTCTTCAGAGTGAGCCAGCTCACTGCATAATCAAAGAGAAGGCAGGGGTTTGTTTTGTTTGTGTTTGTTTGTTTGTTCCCCCCCCCCCCCCCCCAGTTAATTTTCTTCTTAAATATCTTCCTTTACGTATTCAGGGTCCCTTAATTTAGTGGAAGGGAAGTGACAGGAGGGTACATCCCACCAGAGAGGGAGAAGTAGACTGGCACTTTCAGCAGCACCTCCTTCGTGCCAGCTCAGCCCTGGTGTCAGACCTTGAACCTTGGCTCTGACCAGAGTGCTCTGCAACCTTCTCATGTGTTCTGTGTTATGGATGCCTTTGTTAAACACTGAGAAAATAGATAGAGATGATGAGGTTGGATTTTGGGGACTTCCTTGTTAATCAGGAAAACTTGTGGTAAAGCTATGATGAGCTAAAATTGTGGTGCTCTAAAGGCAACATTGTTTCTGTTCAGCATATTCCAACAGTCTGTGAGCAATAGTGTTTGCAGAGTTCCACCCTATCTGAAGTTTTGATGGGCTGTTAAGTGTTGTTCATTTCATTTGATGTATTCTTTTTGAGAGATAGCTGAAATATTAAATATTATTTTCTTCTTTAACCTTCTGGTTAGGACTTCAGAAGTCTATCTTTCTAGTTTGCCAGTATTTAAACCCAGGAACATTGATGAATATTGTGCCTAGTGAAAGCCGCTCAAACTAACAAAGCTAAGAAACAAGTACAGATTGTACTCTTGGACAGTAGGCATGGCAGTGCTCTTCAGTGAGATAACCAAAGGGAAAAAGAAATAAAAATGACATGCTTTTTAAAATACAGACTTTTTTTTCCTGTTCTTGTCAACATGACTTGGTTTACACCTGTGATTCTGGCAGTGTAAAAGGAAAGTATTGTTAAAGGTTGCTAAAAATCTCTAAATTTTATCAAGCTTTTCTAAAAGAAAAACAGTAGTCTGCTTGGCTTTACAGAGTGTATCAAAACTCTGGTTCTTCTAGTATTTTTATAACAGTCTTGTGACTATGACTTCCAGTGAGCTAAGAAAAAAAAAGAAAGGTAGCTGTTTTGCGAGCTCTGTGCACTTCTCATTACTAATTATTGACTGTTTGTAAATGTTGTATTGCAGTGTTATCATTTCGTTTCTGTACTAGTTCATTGCTCTTAAATGTTTCATGACTGTATTGTATTTACTGATAATATAAATGCACCTATAAGTGAAAGTTTTATTTTGTTTTTCCCTTTCAGGAATATATAAGCCTGTTATCAAAATCAGGATGTTCTAATTCATTATTCTGTGGCTATGCTGCATGCAAAACCAAGTTAATTGTTCTAGTGCAAGTGTCTTTATGATTTCATTTGGTCAAACCCACCAGGAAAAATGATTGAATCAAGAATAGCAAAAGAAATAAGAACATGCTAGCTATGTATATCAAGACGGCACTTTATTTGCATGAAGATATTTCTCTGTATCAGATACTGGCAGTACGTCTATGTTTGTAGGCATGCATCTAAGACTAAATAATTACAGTGGAATGCTAAACTTCCAGACTTTGATCCTGATTTAACTGAAGTCAACTGAAGTTTTGCAAAGGGATGTAACCCTTTAAGCCCATTAATTTTTTGAGTAATTAGAAACTGCTAAATCAGATCTCTCATAAAAAAAAAAAACCAACTCATATTTACCAAACTTAGTTATCTAACAGCATATAATAGAAGTTTGTCTTGACCAACTAAATGTGAATCATGAGCAGGGGAAAAAATCTGTTAGGATTAGGTTTAGGCTTAGATTTAGGTAGCTGTTTCAGGAGCAAAAGAGCTAATCCAGTGTAGCATTTCTATTGTGAAGGGGATGTGTTGTTCCACCTCTTCTTGTGCCTTTTCCTGCAGGTTGATTCCTGTGCCCTGCTCCCTTGTGGCTCTGGCACTTGCTCTTTGTGAAGCCACTCAACTCAACAGCTCAAGGTTTTTTTTTTAATATTTGTTTTGCTTGCTTGTTTGTTTGTTTGTTTGTTTTTCTGTGGTACTTTCCTGACAGGTTAGCAAATTGATTTAATTCACAAAAGGGATCTGAGAAATAATAGAATGGATGTGAAGGAAGCAGAGAGACTGTGCAGACATTAGTGGGGGGGAAGTGCTTTTCCCACCAGTGGCTGCAAACTGTGAGGTTGCCCAAGCTGGCTGCTGTAAGCCCACCCCTCAGCCAGCACTTGCCAATTGAGACCTTGCTCAACCACTCTTCCCTGATCAGGTCAAATCCTTTGGGGTGGTTATTACTGAAATGTAGTTTGGGTAGCGGGAGGTGATAACTGAAAGGCAGCTCAGGATAGGCTTTCACCACAAAGATTTTGATGCAGTTCCCAAAGCGCTGGAGCTGCCTGTCTGGGCAGTTGCTGGCTGAGAGTTTAAACACAGCTGCTGCCTACACTCCTGTGAGATGAAAACTTTGCAGCTGTGTTTTCTGTTGAGTATCAGTTCCTGCTTAAAGAGCTCTCAGCTCTTGAAATCAGCTTTCATAGCCATGGAATTCTTAGATATTTTTTTTTCTTTTTAATACTAACTAAAGAAAATCTGTGCTCTTATAAAGGCTTTTGTGGAGTGAAAACAAAAATAAAAGAGAGCCAGATCCTCTTATCAGAAACAAGATACTATTTTCACAGTTATCTGAATAACTAGATTTTACATATCATTTAGGGTACATAAGACCTCTACAACTTCACTGATTTATTTGCAGCTATGAAACACCTTTCCAGTTTTCATGGTAACAAGTATTACTGTATTGTTCCCAGATAATTTATATATTTGTTTATTAATGTGTCTGAAGGGTTACATTGGGATGACCTTATGATTTTTGAAGTAGAAACCCCCAGCCACAGTCTGGTTTTCATAATATTTTAATACAAACCTTCAAGTTCCTTAAAGCACTTCAGATAAAATGCCGTGGATATCAGATAGTTTTTGAAAAAAACCTTTTTCACTGAAAAGATTTACTGAAAAGTAGTTAAGATGAGACATCTTCAGTTAACCCCATTCTTTGTGCCTTGAATATCTGACATGTAAGTCAGGACAGTACTGTCTCAAAGGTTTCTCTGTGTGACATGTGGGTGCTGGAGTTGTGTGACCCAAGGACAGAGGCAGGAGGTATAGTTCCTCATTTCAGACAGGAGAAATTTGGTAAGAAAAACAGCTATGTATGAAGCTCTCTCGAATTTAGAAGCATTCTCTTGCAGAGGACATATGGCACCAAGGCCTGCAAATAGTTATGTGGAAGTCCATAGGGCAGTCAAGAAGGAGCAGAAGAGGAAATGACAAGGTTTGTAGTCATCAAGCTGCACATTTTTGGCTTTGCAGTGCAGAACCTCTGACTGCAATCTTGAATGAAAACATAGATGGGGTTCTTAGAAATCCAGGTGAGGGTCCTGGAAGGAGCTAAAAGCACTGAGCAATGTGTTTTACACAAAGTGTGGGAAGTGCAACCTATCACTTTGGTGAGGACATGCAGCCCATTGTAATTAGGCAGAAAGACCTGGATCTTAGAACAAAGTTTTGGCTCAAGATTTTGTTCTTGTTTGGTTTTGTGTGTGTGTTTTTTTGTTGTTGTTGTTTGTTTGTTTATTTATTTATTTATTTATAAATTTAATATCTACTGTAACAGTTTTACCTGGCCAAATGATTACATTTGGCATTTGGTATGGGGAAGAGCTAAGGAATTTAAAATATTCAGCTACTCATGAGCTGTCCCAGTAAGCTGCTTGGAAACCTTCCTCATGAAGCATGTTTTAAGATATAACAGAGTCTACTAGTTTCTTGAAGTGTTTGAAGATCTTAGGGAAGATAAGAAGTAAGAATGCTTAGATATCGTCATTCCTTCATCTTATTGTTTATTTTTACAATCAGAATTAGTCTTGTTAAAAAACCCCTTGTTTAGCTTCAAAGCACAGTTATATCTCCTCCTTACTATAAACACTTTGACAGTAGGAAAGAAAAGACTGTAAGAACTTGCTGCCAGAAGCAAGACAAGTTGTTTCAACAAGACTATATTCATAATTATGATATTCCCCCTCTGTGACATTTAAGCATATTTCTCTAGGAGACAAAATGTTTTATAGGTTAATCAAAACCAAAGATGTCTCAATGTACACTTATAAAATGTTAAAATTGTTTGGAATAGAAACTGGGATTCTCTTTGTTCCTCAGTCCCAGGAGTCCCTGGTTGTCCCTGTAACAGTAGCAGTAAGGGGACTGTGCAGATGTGGCCTGGACAGATATGAAGTATAAAATGGGTTACTTATACTGACACGTGAAGTGTCATAATTTATTTAGTATCCTTAATCCATGCTCTTTGTGTGCTGACTTGTGCATCCGTTTCACACACAGTTAAACATTTATGACTTCTACTGGAGAGAGAAGTAAATATGCAAATATAGACATTCTCATTAATTATCTGCATTTTTGTTTATGATTCAGTAGCCTCACAGCCAAGTATTGCAATTAATGTTTAATTAATATTGCTACATATTTCCTTTGGAAACAATAGCATAAAATAACATTTGCTTTTTTTATAGAACCACTAATTTTACAGTTATTTCAGGAACGCATCTAATGACTGGAAGGACAAAGACTTGGCCTTTAAACTCTCTGAAGTGTCTCCAATTTAGAAATTTTTATCTGTAGGAGGGCAGAGTGACTGGAAAATTGTGCAGATAGCACATCTTGATTTTGTTTTGACAGTGATGCTAGTACTATTTTTCTAGATGTCATGTATAGGCTAAACCCATGCAATATTGAAACATCAAATCTTACCTATAGTTGATAGCCACATTGACTAGTATTTAAATGGAACATAAAGAAATCACGTGAACAATATGTATGAGGTGTAGAAATGAAATTGAAATCTCAGACATCGAACACTGAGTTCAAGGACACAAACAGTGCTGTGATGCAGTTCGGCCAATAAGAGTGAGAGAAATTACTGGGTGAATAATGTCTCATCAGTGATTCTGTCCTGAAAATAGTGAACTCCTCACATCCTGTACAATGGAGTATATTATAGATCAGACAGCATTAACCAAGGATATTAAAGTTTGGTCTAGGTCTGACCACATATTACATAAACGTGTTTTTAAAAGATATTAACAAAAAAAAGTGATTTTTTTTTTTCTCTCTCCTGACTTTTACTGATTTTTTTTTTGTACATGGGTTACAAGACACCATGTAACAGCTATTGGAGGATTGTGAAAGTGGAAGTACAGTGTGTACAAACAAGTGACAGAGAAAGAGAATGAAGGAGCGGCACCCTAATAAGCTTCTTCCTCTATGGTTCATGAACTAGGTAGTTGTAGAGTACAGTATCATCCTCATTGCAGTATTGTCACCACTGCTGTTGTGTACAGTCTGCCTTTTTTATAAGTCTGCTTATACAATATGGAGCTTTGTCCCAAAAGAAGAAAAATGGGGAAGAGTCAAACACCGGTGATTATTTTCTGTCCTCATTTCATCTCTGAACAGAGATGCTACAACTATTGCTGCTAGGTCAGCTCATGCCTTCAGGTGTTTATGCACCTGTCTCATTGTGGACAACAGAAGTGACAAGACAGCCAAGGGAAAGTCACAATTTCTTTTGCATGTAAAAATCCAGGTAGAAAGAACCTTTGGATCAAATACTGCTTTCCCAGGAGCCTAGTCTGTTTATGAGTCACAGCACCTTTAAGTCTGGCAGGGGGCCATGCTGCCTGGTGGATGAAGGCATCATTCACATTGCCCCATTACCTTGTTATAACATGCCACCACAGCTCTGTGCCTATGGCTAAAATTGCCATCTCACTGATTTCTTCCCCACTTTTGGGGAAACATTATGCCTTCCAGGTCAAATGGTAGGAAACAATCTCTCTCATTCTATCAGAAAGAAGATCTTTGCAGTCTCTCTGCCCCTTGGCCTCTCCTGCCCATGGACATGTCAGAACAGGAGACCTCTGCATCACCCAATTGGCAGCATGGCTCACTACCTGGGAAGCAAAGAGAACATGAAGAGCAGCTCTGAAGCTGGAGTACAGGTGTGAGTTTATTTCAGAGCCCGAATTATGTTTTGGATGGTGGCCCCTGGCTATTAGCTTCTGTAGGCAAGTTTGTGCATGCATCAGGAGGAAAAAGGTAAAAAAGAGTGGTATGAGAGACAGGGAACAAAGGAGGAGTGATGGTACAATCTGGCGCAGGCTGCTCTGGCTATGCAGGCAGAGGTACTTCCAGGGGGTGATACTACGCTGGGCTGTGCCTGCCTGGGAGCCTGTCTTTCCTCCCACCTTGAAAAAAGCAAAGAGAGAGAAAGGTTTGGGACAAAGAACAACCTAAAGAAGCCTTTGGAGATCACTGGTCATAAGCCTCTGTTGTCTGATTGTTCCCTTGCCTGTAGAAACAGGATTTCTTGTGTTCTTTTCTGAGCACATCCACTTATTTGCAAAGACACTATTATATCAGTTTGCCCTGCAGGTAGGACCACACTGAAAAGATTAATTCATTGGGTCAAAAGGGAAAGTGGTACTTCTTGATGAATTTTATCTTGGAGTTTTACTGCCAGGAAAACATGAGTTGGTTATGCCAGCTGGGGATAAGCAGTTCTCTTTCTCTTCAAGTGGTCTCTTAAATGAAGTAGCACATGTTTCAACAATCGCGCCTCTCTGAGGGCAGCAGATCTTCTACAAGAAGGGCTCTCGGAGTGAATGTCAGCATTACAGGAAAAAATATCAACACTTGTATTTTGAAAGTGATGAAACGTCCTTTATTCCTTCAAGCATATGTGTGTGTCTAATTTTGTGTCTATTCTTACGTACATGACTCTTCTCTGGATGCTGGTCCAGGCTTGTAAAATAGGTCTCTCAAATGCTCTGAAAGGCTATTCAAAAACAGTGCTGTACCATGTGGTGTTTTACTAGTGGTGATGTCTGAATAGGGCCTATAAATAGCTAAATGCTGGGATATTTCAGTAATGACTATTTTGTTTCTATTCATATGGCATCTGGATTTTGGATAATATTATTCAGCCCTTACTCATTCTGCTGATGCAGAATCTTATTCTCACATGGGAAAAAGATGCAGAAATAAAAAGGCAACATTTTTATTACTATCCTGACACAGGCAGAGAAAAATGCTGTATGCAAAATTAAATGGTAAAACTTTGTTGTGGGTTTTGTGCATTAACTTTAGTTTAGTGATTTGGAACAATCTGAGTCATAGAGAAAAAAAAATCCTTTGAAGTAACTGGCAGCATTTTTTTTTTTTTCTCTTGAACTTACATTTTGGGGTATGTGGTCTATTTATAGAAAGATACAACTAAGTGAACAAGCAATAATTTTAATGAGCTAACCTTTTGTTTTTGCTTTGAGTACAATTCTCAAACTTCTTGATTGATTGCTTTGTTCTTCTTTGTATGAGAACACACATGTATAGACATACTGGTATGGCTGGGTACTAACATATGTATGTGTGTGCTTCTGTTAAAGTATTGGACCCTAGAAACACCATATTTTAACTTTGCATAACAGTGAGCACAGATTGTAGTAGAGAACCTTCGAAGTTGCAGATGAGATGAGTGCTAGTATTAACAGCTCTGCAAAAAGTGTTGCATTGATGTTTGCCCATGAAATACAAAAAAATGTCCAAAAATAAGGCAGCAGGAATGTGCCTAGCTTTGCACAGCATTAAAATATTTATTGTGAAATATTTTGTGCAAATATAAATATAAAGTTATTAAGTGCTGGCAAATGAAAAGCAAGCAAGATAATAATATTTTTTGTAGGTTTGAGCCAATGTTTGAATTCTTCCACAATATGGAAAGCCATTCCCCTTTCTGGGCTACACAATTGAATGTTGTCCAAATTAACTATTATACCTGTGTCCATGTCGACAAGATGTTCCTTAGATGGAGGAAGTATGGTATATGCATATGAGAACCACTCTGCTAAGTAGAAAGAAGGATTTTTCTGCTCACCTTTTTATCTCTCAGAAATAAGTAACAGAGATGTATTTAGCTGTAGTAAGTCTTCAGGGAAGACTAAAAAAAAAAGTAAAAAAAAAAAAAACCAACACATTTAGTAAGCATCTCATTTACAAATTGTCCCTGCAGTTTTTATCTGGTGCTGTGAATTCATAATGAATAGTTCGTATAACGAAATTATCTTCATTGTGCTGTATCAGAGCCCTTACAGTGTGCTGCAGACTGTGTGCTGATAAGCAGGTGCTTTTTAAAGACTATCTAAATCTGAAGGAAGGGTGAAATTTTGGAGACTACAAAAATCTGTGAGCTCTATGATGGAGCTTTCCTCATCTGCACTGCTGATTTATGTCGTGTTACTAAACTTGATCTGTCAAACATAGGCACATTATCTTTCTCTAAAAATATGCCTTTGAATATGAAGTAAATAATAAATCAATTCTGAGAAAAGTGCTGTGGTGTGCATATATTTGCACCTTGAGCATGTGGAAGGGGCCACCAGCCACAATGTGTTACATGGTCACTCAGTGCTCTGAGTGAAGCTGTGGGTGACTGGTGTCACGCAAGACTTTCAAACTTATACAGATTTTGGACATTCATCAGAAGAACAGGTGAATGCTCGTTGATGAAGACTACCTGTGCTGTGGTTTACACATGACAACGGACCCAGTATACATAGGCATGATCATAATTTATAACTATGAACTGAACTGCTGGCTGGATGTTGAGGTTTATTGTTTGTTTGTGTGGTATGTGTTTGGTGGTGGTGTTGGCTTTTTTTATGATTTTATTTGTTTTAAGCCTGAATTCATGTCATTTTAGTCAGGCAGCAAACTGTTTCTTTGCAGATCTACGAAAGGATCCAAAAGAAACTGCTGGAAAGGCTTTGTGCCATACACTGTTGATGAGAGTTGCATTTATCTATATTTAGTTTGATGAAGTAAAAAGCATTTAGTAGACATTTCATTGACCTGAAGGAAAGTGAAACACTTCAGTAAAAGCAATGCTAGTATTTGCACTGCCTTGGTGGGGTTGCCATGACACCTGCACATGTACTTCTCTGTCTTTAAATGGATTAATTTAGAAATCTCTTTGGATGACTACTGTAGTTTGAAAATCAAAGCCATGTTAAAACTAGAGGTTACTGTGAAACATTTTGTGCAAACATGGAACATTTTCTGCGAAGTGGAACATTAGAAACTCCCAAGTCACCCTAGTTACGATCAATGTTTTTGTCAGGCTGTGTTTGTAATATAATCAGTCGTTTTTTAATCTAGAACTTGGTGCTGCATTGTTTCCAAGCTGCACCATTAAGCTGTAGGTTTTGAAAAGGAAATATTTTGATATATCAAGCTTGCAAAACCGATTTATTTTCATCCTCTTAACTCAAGCCAGACTTTCTAGCAGATAGTGGTGCAGTGTGCAGCAAATTTATTGCCTGGGGCAGTTTTAGACTAACCATAACTTTGTCACTGAGAAAGAGACAGCTGCATTTTCCCTGCGTATTAGCAGGACTCTGCAAGTTTTGACAGTCGTGCCTGTGTCTTACTTTCTCTCTTGCCTTCAGGCACCTAGATTCTCCTCCTGGATTAGAATGTTTAATGTGAAATTGAAGTCATTGTGAAATGCATTTTTTATGGAAAGTAACGGACAGAAGAAACACCTATGCACAACATCTGTAATGCTAAGAATGGGATAGATGTTTCTAATACCTGTTGATTTCTATGAATCTATAGCTGCCATCCCATCTCCAGTCCACCTCCACTTACTCTTGAAGACTTGATGATGGACTTAATCAAGCTTTTTATAAAAAGCACACAGTCAGATTGGAGAGTTTTAAAACTGTTAACAATCTCAACTAATTGAATGGGAGGATAGTTAAAGAGAAAAAAAAATACAGTTGTTTACCATTTACTTAAAACTCAACCAGACTTCAGGCAACTAAGTATTGCAGAAGCTGGCCACATCCCAGAACTAAACCAACATTTTGAACATAGTTTTTTGAGCTCTCTCTTGGGAACAGATGATCTGTATTGTTCTGAAGGTTAATACACCTGAATTTTCTGGCTTACTGACTCAACTGTATGGAATGAGCTGTTGTGATGGATGGGCAGGGCTGGGGAGCCAAGCCTTTCGCCATGTGCTTCTATGGGACAGGAAGGTTTGGGTGGTGAACTTCTGCGATGATATGTTTATGCTTTTGAGTGCCTGTATTGGTCCTTTAAACCTCAAGCAGTTTTTGGGGTGTCTCAGTAGGACTGGCCCAGAAACCTCCATTCCCTGCTTCTGGTGGGACGCCAGTGACAAGTTGGGCTGGTGCAAGAATTAAATTCTGAGGTTACTTTATTCTACAGGATTGGGAGGAGTCTGAGTGAATGTTCAGGTGAAGTGGTGACCAGCACATATGAATGATTACCTGGAATCTTGAATGAACCCTCTACTACAATGTCAGCTTGCACATGGCAGCACAGAGGCTTCCCAGAGTGGAACAGACATCACATGCAATGCTGCAAAGCTGAAAGAGGGGCAGACTTCTGAAAGTAGCTCAGCTCATGCTGTGTCTTTTGCATACAGAAGAGCCTTCTGCTAATTCTGGCATCTCATTAGAAAACATTGCCCTACTTTTCTGTAACCTGCAGCTGAAAATGCTTTCAAACTGACAGGCCTTTTACATAGAATCGGAGGGCAAGCAGAGGTAGAAGTCAGAGATCCTGTGTTTTTGGAAACAAAACTGGAGCCCTACAATAGTATCCAAGGAAGTCTGCGTGCCTGAAAACAGACTTGGGAAGTGGAAGTGCTGTGACTGATTCTGTGGGAGAAAGAAAAAAATAATGAGAAAGGGATATATATGTATGATTCGAGAGTGAGTCCCTTGTAAGCATGTGATTCCAAATCTTGTTCCTCAGCCAGACTTTTGTTGAATTTCACTGTTTTGTAGCTACCTATTTTCCTGTGGTTTTTTATTTTTTTCCTTTTCAGTCCTATCCAATCCAGTCTCCATGGATTAATATTTATGACGACCATTGTACATTGACCTATGCTAGTCTTTGTTGTGAACAAATAATTTATGTGTTTGTCATTTGCAATGTTTTATTGAAACAAGCCAGTATTCCCATTTCTATTTATTTTTCCTTTCAAATATAGAAGATGGAAGGATATATTTGAAATATTTTAACAGATTCATCCCTACGAAGTGCTGACTTGCTCATCAAGATCAGTTAACACTGTCCACAAAGAAGATTTTTACTTGTAGAGTAGGAGACAAAGAAAGAAAATCCACTATTTTAGACAGAGAGGCAGAGGCAGGTGAGAATATAAATGCAAGGTACTTTAGGATTGGCAGGGGATTTTGACATGGACACTGAGAGCTCTTAGCAATGAGGAAGCCAGGAAATGTATGTTGAAATTTTTCTCTTGGATGTTTTTTTTTTATGATGCTCATTGAAGAATGATTTTATGATGCTCACTGGGACAATTCCCAGTACTTTAATCAAACATCAGTGTCTTTTTGCTACCACTGTTACTGGTCCATGGGAACAGGTGGTCTGAGGGTGCAGCAGGAACTCAGTAGTTAAGAAAGAATGGGTAAAAGCTGCTCGAGAGCTTGGTAAGTGTCAGGAAATGGGATGGCTCCTGAAATTACCTACAGCAACTGCAAGCTCCTTTTTCTTAAAAAAGATGAGGGAATATGATGATGGTGCTGGAATGAGTACTGGAATCTGCTCAGCTGAAGAGCACCTTTTGGGCTCAGAGCTCTACACCAGGAGAACCTAATGCATCGACTTGCTGAGCATCCTGCTGGCTAAAATATACCTGGGTGTTGTGAATACAGGATTTAATTTTGCTGTAAAGTGAATGTTTTGGCAAACAATTGGGAAGATCAATTCAGGGACATGCATGGACCCCAAGAGCTTAGTGGATTTTGGGTATGATTCATGCTAAACAAAGGAAAACTCCCCAAAACATATACAATTTTTAGACAGCTATACCTAAGATTCTTCTCTGGTCGGTGGGGAGTAGCCTTCTTTAGTATTGGAAAGAGGGTGTTAAGCTTTGTTTTACAGTGATCTTAAACAGGTACATTGAAATCACCTCCAGAAAATTATATTGTCTGTCACTGACAAAACAGGGAGATGAGGTACATAGTGTAGACTAGATGTCAAGCTTTTATACAATGAGTGTTAGGCAAGAGGAATACAATCCTTTGATTCAGTAGCTCTCTTTTTCCATTTCTCCAATGGTGCTGCTGACACTGTTGAGAGGAATTAGTGTGCTTAAAATAATTTGCTCAGATGTATTCATGGAAGATGGCATGCCAATCTTCTAAAAACTTAATATTCTCCACAAGTTAGGAGTGATGTTGCTTCTTTGAAGTATTCCATGGAAGGAATTCTGGGTTTTTTTTGGGATATTTGTTTTAGCATACTGTATTAGAACTTCCTCTGTTTTTCTGCTATAAATCAGTCATAAGAAAGACTATAAAACGAAAGTAGTAGATTGAGCAGAATAAAATCAGAAGTCTTTTGTAGTTTTCTGACATAAATGTATTTTGGCATTGGAAAATGGGGGAAAAAAAGAAGCTTGGATTTACTTCACTCAACAGTCAAGCTTCAAAGGTTCACAAGGCAGAGAAAAATCTGCATGATGGGCTGTCTGGCATAGAGAGAAGATATTGCAGATTGATGTAATAAAAGTGCTTTGTATAGCATCTTAGTACGACTGTATGACAAAAAGTTTATAAATGATTCAGACATCTTCCTAGACTTCTGTAGTCATCTTCATATGTTGTGCAATATTTATTCTATCAGACACTATGTATTAATTTTTCTCTCTCACAATTCAGTGTACATGTTTGGAAACACTTCAAAATACCCTCAGTTACAGTAATTCTTCAAGACAATGAGACTAGCTTGATTGAAGGTTCATGTTTTTTCTTCTGTAGAAGAAAGTTGAAAAGCATCTTTCCTGCTGTATTACTGATGTTAACTTGGAACCTTCTACTGGCCAGTATCTAAAGATTACATGTCCCCTGGTTGGTCATATTAAATATTTTATCCTAGGTCCTTTGTACTCTGTATATTTGTAGTTGCTGAGTAGATGTGGTGGGTTGACCTTGACTGTCAATTAAGTCCCTACTCTGCAGCGGGACAGGAGAGAGAATCAGAAAAGTAAAAGCAAGAAAAGCTCATAGGTCAAGATAAAAGCAATTTAATAAGTGAAGGAAAAAGGAAAACACCAAGTGATTCAAAGGCAATGACCACCTCCTACCAGCTGAGTGATGCCCAACCAGTTCCCGAACTTTGGAAAAACTCCACTCCCCCCAGTTTTATTGCTGAGAATGACATTATACATTACATAGTATCCCTTCATTCAGTTGCGATCAGCCGCTCTGGCTACCTGTATCCCAACCTGTTGCCCATCCCCAGCCTACTTGATGAGGGGCAAAGTGGAAAAACAAAGAAGGTCCTGACACTGCGCAAGAACCATTCAGCCACAGCTAAAATGTTGCTGTCTTGTCAACACTGCTTTGGTTACAAATCTAAAACACGGCACTGTGCAGGCTGCAGTGAAGAAAATAATCCCAACCAGTTCCACTACAGTCTACCATGTGAGGTAATTTTGCTATTGTTTTAGCTGCAGCCTGTTAGCAGTTAACAGTAATTATTTTTAGCAGTTAAGAAAATATATGGTTACTTAACATAACTTCACAATGCCTTGTGGAGCATTGTGAAGTTAAGTCGGGAAATTTAGAGTCACCTTGATATTCATTCTTGTCACTCTTCAATTATCAAATAGAAGTCTAGTAGAAAGTCAACTTCTCCCACATCATCCAAGTCTGGTACTTTATTTTAGATCACCCATCCCCAAATTATAAATTCTACAAGAGGAAATAATCCTGAAAAAATAAAGTTTTCATGTCAGTAAAAACCTTGATTTGTTAGGTTTCATTGGTTTGTGAGGAACAGCTGAACATTCAGCACTGATTAAATCTGCTGCTTCACAAATAAATTTTATGAAAACTTGTTTCTTATTTGGTGGGAATCAGAAAAAAGACATTTACCTGCAGTACCTGAGATGACTTTTAAATATGTGAACAAACAGTAAGTACATAACCACTTTGCAAAAGGCTGTAGCTGCTCCTTTTATTTATTTTTTGTTCTTTGACAGGAACTACTGAAAAAAATCACCAGTGTCCAAGTGGTAATTACGCTTAGAATTCTTTGTTCTTGGTTAAAAGTGATTTGTCATTAACCAGAATCAAAGGCTGCCATTTAGTTCAAGTACAGACAAAATGTGCTTGCATAATAAGCTGTACTCCCTCATATTTTATGTTGTCTTTAATCATGTTGTGAAATCTAGATTTATAAAGGCACACACATAATATAGAATTCGAGTATTAGCATTCTTCTTAAATGTCAATTATGTACTATTGTTTCCTTTCAATTCACTAGAAGAAATTGAGTCTATCATACTGGTGGTCAATCCCCAGACCCAGCTTGTGCTGCCATACATTTTACATCTGACTGTAGAGTATCCTACAAAACAAAATTTATTACAACAGAAAAATCTTGGCATAGGAGCATGAAGGGCTGAATTATGTTTACACAGGTGTACACCTTGATAACACTGTTTGTTGTGGTTGAATGAGCCTGTGTTTTCATTGGTGGAGCAAAAAGGAAAGGTTAACTTAGTGGCACAACTTGGCAATGATCAAAGTTATTCTAGAGGTGTTCTGAGGAAACTAAAGAACACTGTTGAGAAGTGCAATTTGTAGGCTTGAAGTAAATTCCTAACTCATGTTAAATCAGAAGCCTAAGAGTCCATAGCCTGTCTGCATAAACGTGTGCATACCCAACTAATATATATTTAATCTTGTAAATCTACTAAAATTCTGTGGGAACAAATGACTAGCAAAATTCAGATATACATTAGACATAAAAATCAGCTGTCCTTCCTTCTTTCATCTGTCCTTTACATGTCTGGAAAATAAGCAGGGGTTTTGGGGAAGGGATTCAAGTAGAATTTAGTGGTACTGTTTAGCTGAGAAGTGTCTGCTGCATCATGCCACAGTTTAAATAAGATAGTCATACAAATAAGGTAATTTGTAGTTAAATTATAGTCTAGAACTATTGTAGCAAATACAAAGACTTTTACTTAATGATTTTAGACCAGCATGTCATGTAGTCTGTTAACCATCATGCGTTTAAAACACAAGCAAATCTTCCTGGAGCCTGGGCTGTTCTAGGGATAGCATTGGTAGTAGTGGCAGGAGGCTTCTGGGCAAGAAAATCAATTAAAGGCGCATCACACCTAGCAGTCTTCCTTGATTTGCTCAGGCCTGTGAGAGAATGTCTGAGGACTGACCTTATTATTTTTGAAAACAGAGAATGGGGAAGAACTGACTCCTTTTATAATATCCCTGTGAGCTTAAGCTGGGACTGCTGCTAAAAAAGATGGTTCTGCTCTTTCCTTTTCCTGGTTGCTTATTTTCTCCTGCTTCCTTATGCCAGTACAGCAGTTTCTGTGGCACTGTAATGAACTAGACTGGGGAACTGGTTACTGCTGAAATGGTTAATACTCAAATGCATTTTCCCAGAAGTGCTGGTTGAGTTCCCTGGCACAGCTCAGCATGGGTTGGGTTGGAGCGGGAGGGTGAGCGGTTGGCCGTGCCTGTGTCCTCTGAGCCAGGGCATCACTCACCCGGCCTTGAACTGCTCTGCAGGCTGGGGTGCTGGAAGAGCACTTGGGATTTGTTTGGATCCATTCAAAAGGAGATTAGACAGAGGTGTTGAAGAGCACTTGAAAAGCTGTACTGCTCAGTCAAAGCCTGTTAAACCAGAAAGTCTTTGCAAAGCTTGGGTTGATGTCTTGCATTTAATCATAAAGTAAACAGCTCTAATACAGTAAATGAGGACTGTGTTATATGCTTGCAGAGTTTTACCTCATGTGGGAGAAGTATTTCTCAATATGTTTGTTTGTTTTTTTCTTCTACTGTCCCTTTACTTTAAGACCTCTCCTCTCCAGGAGGTGAAGTTTTGTGTCTCTCTTTGGGTTTTCCTTTCCCACTACTGGATTCTCCCTTCCCTTCAAGCTTTGAAAAGTATTAATTGTGGATGGACTGTCTGGCTGAAGTTCAACAGGGAGAGACTGACAATCATTTTTCTTGACATCCATTTTTCAGAGCTGCAGTAGAAGGTTGCCAGATCCCCAGCTGCGGTTCCGTGGGCTTGGGAGCTGCATCAACATGTGCAAGCTGAAGAGTTGTCTGTAGGGATTGGTGCAAAGATATTTGACTGTTGAAAAAATCTGTCTTTCACTATGGTTTTGGTTTCAACATTTTTCTGGGAAATTAGTCTGCTTTTTACTAATTATCTTTGAAAAGGTTTTTTTTTTTTTTTGAGGAGAACTTAATCTTTAGGCATTTTGAAATCTAATAATTTCATAACAGTTACATTTTCTATCCAAATAAATTCATTTTTAAAAGATCAAAATGGTCAAAACAACCAATACAAGCCCTACCCATAAAAAGAAGGTTCTCTGGAGTTGAAGAAGCTCTTAACTTTAAGTAGTCTAGGTTATTTTCTTAGGACATTTCAAGCCATGTTTGCAGGGAAGATCGGCATGCTCTTCTAGAGAAATAAGCATTCACTACTTCTATCAACACCTCATTTTTCACATTGCTAGCATATTTAGGATTCTGTTTTTTGATGACTACAGGGTAATGACTGTATTTGCAAATCAAAGCCACGTATAAATTTTTAATAGGCACAACTATGCATGGGGACCAAAACATACAGTTCAATAAAGAAAGAAATAAACCATTCTTAAGTACTTTAAGCATCATTAGATACTTCAGGATGGTTTTCATCAGCATTTTTTGAATGTAGTACATACCAAATATTGGTCCCAATTCAACATTTGTATTTCTTGTTAATTAATAGTAATAAGCTCAGGACTTTTAATAGTTTCTGAAAAAACAACCAACCATTTCTCCCTCTCAAAGCTGTGGACATGGGATTGTTTTACTGCTGGAGGATTTTCCTCCTGTGGTAACATTTCTCTGGGGGTTCAGCAGGATGCTCTTGTACCCTGCACAGATACTTGAATTTTCTTACCATCAGAAGGTGCAGTATTGTTATTTTAATTTAAGGAGTTGTAACCACAGTTAGAAATAATGTCAAAGTTGCTCCATATGGATCATTTTATAGCCTTTGCGTAATAGACTGACTTAATTTCAATATGTCTTTAATGAAAGAATTTAATTATGGATACAAAACAATTTATTCAACTTGAGTGCAATTAAATTCTTTGGGTAGGGGAAATGGCAAACTCAACAGTCCCTTTAAACATCTACACACAGTTTCCAGTATGTCACAGGATATAAGGATGCTGTGCATGCATTATGCTTAGACTTTCAGTAATTTAAGTAGTGAATGCAATGTTAGGACTATTGTTTCTCATTAATTCTATGCACTATTATAAACAGCATAAATAAGTGTCCCTGAGCTGGTAATGGATCCATTCTGTGAGGAAATTGCACTGTTAAATGTATAAAATCCATTGTTTTATTATGGCATCAACTATGCTCCTGTTGAGGCAATTACACCATTTCCTAATGACCTAAAAGGGAGCAAAATAAAGTCTGTATTGTTCTGCTGATTTTCTCTTGCTTTGTCTTTCATACACTCTCACAGCCACCAGATAGGAAACTGGTCCAAAGAGAAAAGCTGTGTCTCAGCAGTGAGAGCTTTACCTTGAAAGGGCTGTCATCTGCCGCAGTGGGAATAAAGCCCAACTGCTTGTGTGAGCAACCCGGGACTCGGAAGCACAGCTGTGAAAAAAGCATGACTGGAATTCAGCAAACTTTTTACTAAAGGCTGCTGCAGCTGCTAGTTGGTTCCTAAAGCTAAAGCACAAAAAAAGGAGCACATGCCTAGGATCTAAATATACAAACAATATAACTTGTTCTAGTATTTGCCTTACAGAAAAAGCAGAATACCTATAAACTTCTTACCCTTACCAGTGCAGGGGGTTATAGTGGCAATTTTAATATTATAGCAGTGTTTCGAGTCTTTACATCGGATTAATAGGTTCTGAGTGCAGAGTAGTTGCCTGATTTCCCATTTAAATTGTCTTATTTTGCCTCGTGGTACAAGTGTGGGACAATACAATGTGAATAATGAGCTGTTGGTGTAGAACAGGCTCTGCATCAAAGCTATGCTACCTGCAGTTCTATTTGGCCTTTGTGAAAAGACATGGGAAGCTGTTGTGCCTGTGTAGAGCTGAATCCTCCCTGCACAGTGAGTGCTTTGAGGACCTGTGCGTTTAAAGAAACTTCAGCTATGTCTATCTGTATTGGCCAAAGCTTCCAGCTTAATAAATAGCACCTGCACTGCTAGTGCAGTTTACTTACTAAATTTATTAACTCAACAGTGTAGGAAAATCTTGCTGTTTGCTACCCTAGACAACCCAGAAGTAACCAGTGCAGAAATGTTTCCATGAAGGATGGTCTGCAACTTAGATTTCAATCCTCTGAATATAAACCAGGTTTGTGATTCTTGCTTTATGCTGTCACAAGTGTAAAATTGCTCAGAGGGATTTCTAGATATTCTTGTTTGTTCTCATATACGAAGTAATTTTCTCTGCTATCTCTTGGCTCATTTTCTTTTTTACTGGATTGATGTTCTGCTACTTAAATCATTGTTATAGAAGATAGAATGTAGAATGTGATTCCTTATGCTGATCAGAAGTACCTGTGAGTTCAGGTATTCTTGTCCTAAAGGATACACTGCAATACTGTTCTTAATGTCTCTTTGCATAAGACCTGAAAACAGAGTATTTTGTCATTACATGCATATGTGTGCACTTGTAAGTCCCTAGATCTATATATGTTTAGAGGAGGGAACATATCAGCATGTTTATGAAGCAGCCTTCTTTGAATGTGTCATTCAAGGAGGCTGTCATGGAATGGATACAGGTTTTGTCAGGCATTAAGTTGTCATTTGCACTTACCAAAACCCTCTATTTAGCTCCGAAATAAACTTAGCTCTTGTAGAGTGTGCTTTCTGTTATATAGGTTTTGTCTCTAGTCCTAGTTGAAGCCACTAGGTGATTCTGGGGGGTAAGGTTACAGATCTGTTTATTAGGGCACCCTAGCAAATGCTGATGTGATAGTATCCAAGACTTCATAACAAATAGTTAAAGACTGCTCTCTACACACAATTCAGGTAACTGATCATGGTGACTGGTGCTGCAGAATGGTATGGGCAGGGAGCAGAAACCTGATGTCCCATTTCCAGGCTGCCCTTGTGAAAAGTGATATCTATCCTTAGATGTCTCCCTGCTGATCTTAGGTCACTTATATCTAAAGTCACAATGTCACTTACACATCTCAAAAAAGTGGATCCTGAATATTGAAAGCCATGAATTTATAAGCATATTGATTATTAATTGCAGACTGCTTTGGAAAATATGTTTTAAAGCAATGTTCATGATGGCCACAATTAAGTACAAAAGTATGAAGGTTGTTTGGAGGCTTCTTTTAAAATTTGTTCCTTGCTGCCTTTATCTTGCTTATTCATATGAGGTGTTAATTGTCCAGGACATAGGAGGAACAAGCAACACCATGAAATAGGTAAAATGACAAGATGGAAATTTTCTCTCCCACTGGCTAGTACAGGGGAAGAGTTTTAGTTTGCACTCACTGTACTGCTGCTGTCAGAGAGACCAGTAATCACTGTGCTCTTGCCTTGAGAAATTTCTGTGTTTTTCTGTATAAGGACTGCAGATTTCCCCAGCCCTCATAGAGAGAATAAAGAGGCAAGGCATAAAGACATTATTGGCCAATACCATATTCATTGGGTTTTTGCCCAGGAACCATGCATCAGTGACTGTTACACACTCTTACTGATGTGTTTGTAGTGCTTTGTCTTTGAAGCCTCTAATCAACACATTTCTCCTGACATGAAATTGCCTGAGATCAGGAATATATCAGACTGTGCACCAGCCATTGATATCATGGCAAATGAAAACTGTGCCCAACAAGACTGATTTTGTCTCTAGACATGAAGTAACTGGTACTTCATGACTGAGTGGAATTTGTAGACTAAGTCATTATTTATGTGGATTTAAATATTTTAGATAAAAGCAGATTACAATACAGAGTATGCTACTTAAAAAAATCTGATAACTCTTCCAGTTAAACCAGACTCTTAAGTCTAACTTCCTATGGCTTCTATAAGACAATTTCATCTGACTCAGCCTATATCTCTCTTAGATTCGATATGAGGTTACTCTTCTCCCATGATGGATCTCAAACTGTCCACCACTTATTAAGTCCCTAAATTTCTAGATCTGGCAATTTAGGTAATCCATTTTAGTGTTTTGTTTGTTCATTTGTTTGGTTTTCGGGGGGTCGGTGGAAACAGATAAGCTGAAGTTTTTGTTTTGTTTTTTCCACAGAATCTTTTTGAATTCAGAAATTAGTGGCTTTATACATTCAACGACTTCAGTGGGAATATATTTATGCTCAGTAAAGTTCTTTGTAGAGGGTGGGTAGTTTAACCAGCTTGTGTTTAATTTCTAATGTATATTTTCCTTCCATTATACTCCTTAAATCTAGCAACCTTTCCTACTCTCAAAATTCAGGTTCAGTCTTGGCTAAAGTGTAGGTAATTCCTGATCTATGTTGATCATACGTCCTTGCAAATAATTTATTTGGTTGTCTTTCCAGGTTATTTTATAGAAAAATGCAGAAATTCACCAGTAACTCAAGTTTTAATGTTTCTTTTTGAAAAAAGATATTTTTTCTTTTAAATTTTTCAGTCACTGAAGATCAAAAATGAGTATGAAAAAGAAAAAAAAGACTTGGGGATTTTTTGACCCATGCTAATCAGGGCTGTGGCGCTGAGCTCTCTGGCAGATGCAGAAACATGCAGGGACACGGCCAAACTAGTAGGAAGAGATTTGGAGGCATTTTGCCTGTGAGAGCCTCGCAATGGCAGCTGCTGCTGGAATATGTGGTATAGTTTGGAGTCTGCTGGCTGAGGGAACATTCCTTCTAGGTCAAAAAGTGGATGCTACATGATTCTCTGCAGTTTGAGAAAGCCTGGGTGTTTCCTAAATTAGCTGCCCATTGCCTGTGTGCTTGTTAATATTTTGGACTACTTGTATGGCTGCAGAATTGCTCAGATGACAAAGATGACAAGTCTTACATATTTAGCATATTACTTTATAGTTAATAACTGTACCAAAGCCATCTGCTGCCACAGTGAGCTACAAAGTAAGAAAGAAATTAAGTGAATGCTTGGACATCACACATGTTCTACAGCCAATGATTATATACAGTTCAAGGGAGGAAATAATTACTTCTGGTCAATACACTGAGGCTGATTGCTACTTGCCTGTGTTGAGTGTAGACAAGATCTGAAAATACAAGGAACTATTATTATAATTTTATATTGTGGTAGCACTAAAAAACTCATTCACAGACTTTGTCCTACTGAAATAAACACTGTACAGGTATAGAGAATAAAATAAAGTACCCACCTGAAATGCTTTCCAGTCTGAAGATAAAAAGACCAGAGCTGGATACAATAATCAGATGGCAGGCAGAGACAGGTGGCATATTCATCCTTAATGTAATAGGCACAGGTTATACATGCCAGTTACCTTGACTTTCTCAAGTGTTAGATGCCATCTTGAATAGCTAAAAGTTGAGTTTTTAGGAGGCAGTGAATAGAACGCAGCACATGGGGGCCTGTCCAGAGAAGGGAGATGAGGGAAAGAGAATGAGAAACATAACAATGCTTGAAGAAATATTTTCTCTGGTGTGCAAAAGCATATAAGAGCTATGATATTCACTCAGATAAAAGGCTTGTCTGTCCCTCTGTAATGTTTGCCAGATTTCAGCAACCAGTAACTTGAGCAGTAATACCTCTAACACTAATTTAGCAGAAACATATGAGTATTCTTGAGTGTGAATTAGATATGCTGCAGAGGGAAGAAAATCAAAGATGGTAGGATGGGACAGAAAAGGAAGGACAGACGGAAGAGAGTGACATGACTGCAATACTGTTCATTGCTAATGTGCCAAAAATTGGACTCTCAAAATTGTGAGAAATCATAAAAAGAACAGTTCTTTTAAAATCCTCTTTCAAATTTTCACCTTAGCTAACATATTTTTGAGTGATTTTCTGCAGCCAGAAAATCTCAAGCCTTACCAAGGTCAAAGAAAGATGTGTTAAAAATTCATACTATGTGTGGGTGTGCTGAAGTCAGTTCTGAGTGTTGCTGATTTCAGCTGGTGTCAAAGAGGTGGTTGAGGCCTTCAATGTAATTTAGGTCCTTCAAAGTTTTAGAAAAGCATGTCTCTTGGAAGAATAGATAAATCCTATACCTCAGTCACAAGAAAAGCTTAACTGATGCTTGCTTCTTTCTTCATTAGCTAAATCAGCCATCTGTGAGCTGCAAAGCCACAGGGAACCAGTCTTGCTTGTAACTAAGCTTCAGTCTAGTCTCAGAACTTTTTGTTAAACCAGATGACCTTATTTATGGCTTCTGCATTGGTTATGAGGATAAATCAATAATCATAATGGCAAGTATTTCTTTTATGTAGTTCCTCTGAGCTTGCAAAAGATGAACAATCTCATATTTTACTGAATACGTCAGGAAGAGTATAAGCCCATTTTTCTCACCATTCTCACCCAGCCCACTTCTACTTTCCTCACTGCTCAGACCATCAGCCTCCCCTGGGTGTCAAAGCTACTCTTACCACAATTCCCACGTTTTTCCTCAAGCACATGCAGGACCATTAGCCCATGTATTGTGCACACAATTTAAACACCTGCTCAGTCTGCCTGTGCTTTGGGCCATTGTGGATTTTTGCTTGCTTTTTTCAAAAAAGGAGTTTAAGGCTTATTTAATTTTATATTCACAAATGTTTGCAAGGCTTCCCCTAAGTAATTTTAAACTGATATGTTTATTAGGATAATAAGTTGTGCTTAACTTGTTGGAAGTGTATGAAAAATTCCTATTGCTGACAAATCTGAGGTTGGAACTATTTGAGTAATGATGAAAAACTTTTTTTTTTTTTTCCCTGAATTGCTTTCCTAGTACTTCAATTTTAAGTAAATATTAAAATTACAGTGTGTGTTCCATTATATTTAATTAGTAGTTATCATCTCACTTGATGGTTCTGTATTCTGAAAAATATTCTTAGACCCACAAGTTCTCTATGGTTCTCTTTTCCCTGAATCTAGTACAGTAAATAATACTTGTGCTGATAGTTAATATTTTTCTTAAAGTAGCCTTTGTTGAGGCATCAATATAAAAAACATGAGACTTGAAGAGATCTAGGAGAATAATCAATGTATATTATTGCCATGTATCTCTACCACATGTTCCCAATCAGCTCTGAATAGCTTACTATAAAAAGTTCACAGCAATTAATGCAACAATAATACAGTTTTTAATTAAACACTGGCGAACAATAAATCTGCTGGCGTTTATTAATTTGAAATGTTTGTCAACTCTGCATTTGATTATGATACTCTGTAGAGCTTGTGCAACCATGTATTCATAAATAACTGGAGATATACATTATCTTGATACACTCACCAAGAGACTTCTAAATCTGATATTCTGTGTATTTATTTTGTTTCTATTACGTTAAAGTTCAGAAAGACCAGGTTGTAAAGAGGACTTTATGGGTATTCTGCCAGATTTTGTAAGAAATCCATGCCCTTTCACAGGAAACTAGCACTCGTCTTAAACTGGTCAAATTTTCAATTTACCAGAAAGCCTTTAGAAGATGTTCTGCAGCTTCAGTGGAAAAATATGCCATCTTTGGGCATGGGTTCTGTAGTTTATATACAGTATAGGAATGTACATGATATTCATGTCCTGAGTGAAGAATGACAGAATTGCTCAGAGAAAAATATCAGAAAGTAACCACAGACCCAAAGAAAATCCTAGCTAAATCTTCACTGACATGAAAAATGCCGTCTGTCTTCCATTTTGAATCATAAATAGAGAGATTTGAGCTATGTCAAAGTGCTTCACTATTATTTCACCCATCTGCTTATGCTTTGGAGAATCCAGGGAGTTTATGTATTTCCCTAAGGGCTGATAAGTGTGCTAAGAAAAACAGGTATTTCATGGACTGGGATCCCATACTGGAAATCTCATCCTTATTACTGATTAATTAAGTTTTCAGTACTTTCCATTACACTTGCTGCATTATTTCTGATTATTAATTTCTGCCTTTTAAATAGATGAAGTATTTGAATTATCTGAGATGTATCCATATATAGATGCTCCAATCAATAGATAGTTTATCCTTCTAACATTTATTTAGTTATTGAGAGTTTTTAGTGAAGAGTCAGAATGACATTTATAAAATAGATATTATTAATGTCAATACTACGAACAAATCTTCTGGGAAAAAAAAAAAAAAGTCTAGATCCATAGTTCCTATTTGATCAGGGAAAGAGAAGCTCTGTTTCAAAGGAACATAGAAGACTGGAAGACCTGTGCTGTCAGGCAGCTGGACAGTGTAAAGTCGGGCAGCAGATGAGTTTGACTTTGGAGAAAAATGGAGATTTTGTACCTGGCAAGTATAATAGTGCTTCTTTTAAAAAAATGTAGTCAAAATGCAGATCTGCAGAACAAACCTCAGATATTTTTGCACATATCTTTAAGTGTTGACAACCCTTTCTGCTATCCCTTTATCTCCAAGAATACCCAGTGAGTTCAGCCTTGCCCTCACCTCCTTTGTCTTCCTTTTCTTCTTTGTTTTTAAGTGTTCAGAAATTATGTCAAATGTTCAGTTACTGTGCTGGACTGAAGAGCCCCGCTTGTCATAACTACATTATCTGATCTTAAATGATATCCATGTCGGCACAGACCCAACGGAATAACACAGATCCAAAAGGCTAGAAGAGTGAATTTGAATGTTAGCAAGCAATTGTTCATATGGCTCAGAGCTTTTGGATCATGTGGTGTCATCTGGCCTTGAGTTTGGCCAGCAATGCCTTCTAGCTATGGAAAGAAAGTTACTTTAGAGTGTCTAGGCTTTGTTTGTATACCTTGATAAAGCCCAAGAGAGCAGTATTCTTGGTCAGGCAGTTTGTGTAATGGATTTGTAATCGCAGCACTGTAACATTTCCACATTTGGGAATGTCACAATTGGAAAATTTTTACCTAGAAGACAAGTTGTGGACTTAGTCTTTGAAACAAGGGGCAATGGTTGGTTTGTGCGTGGACAGCACTTACTCCTGGTGTGTGTCTGGGGCTGCTGGGTGTTGGTGCAGTGTGCATGGCAAGCATGTAAAACATGAGAACAATGCAGACAGATGAGTGCACCAGGTTTACAAAATTTAAATCACACCCACACACTACTTTCCTTTGTGCACTACCTGACCCCCTGGCACATTCCAAAGCAAGAGTAAATGGGTATGCCTGAGCTTGACCTATCTTAATAAATGGATGTTAGCTGTCCTAGGAAAAGAACAACATATATTGCATACTGTTATTCAAGCCTACATGATACTGATTATTTTTTTTGTGTAATGGAACAAAATCAGTGAGTGCTTGAATGTAAAAATAATTAGCGAAATTACTAGCAGCAGAAATAATTTTGGGCCTAATTGCTGTTTAGCATCTAAGTGAAAGCATGCCCTGTACCCCTTTTTAATGGTATCTCAATACATGTTTTAGAAATATTGCTGTGATTTCCTACCAGCCCCTGCACAATTCTGTGTTGTCATAGTGTGTAAAATTCCCAATGCACAAATAAATATACAGTTTTCTGTAGTTGGCAGACCTATAAAATGTTTTGGTTGGATTTTGTTTTTTAACTTATTGAGTAGAGGAAGACATAGGAAACAGAATTGTGGTGTTTTGGTTCAATCTGTTCATTAATGAGAGTGAAAAAGAAAGTTTAAAAAAGTCTTAAAGGTATTGTCTTGTAATGCCTTCCCTTCTTCACAGGTAAAGAAACTATTTGTTCCCTGATGCTTATCAAAAGCAGAGGTTTAGTTTCATATGAAGTCACTACTCTGAGATAGCGCATATTTTCTGGTGTTATATAGCTATACATTCAGCCTGGACTCCCCCATGCTTTCCAGCATGCACACAGCAGGCAAGATCTCTCCAGCTGTGCATCTGATAGAGCCATTTACATCTATTTCCACTGTGGATGTAAACCTTGCCGCAGGAGAGGCAGGACTGTGTGCATGGTAGCTGCTTTCTCAGGAAGGAATAAACTGCTTTTAGGACAAGGACTGTGGAGAAGGCAGCTTTGTGGCTACAGGGTGGAGATTTCTCTTCTGAGTGTGCTTTCAGCAGGCAGGCAGAAGGATTTTTTTAATTTAACCTGGAAGCTATTTAAATACAAAACTACGTTACAGATGTCATTCTGCTGGTCTTTTGTAAGGGATTTCCAGAAATCTGTCAACAAATAACTAAAGAAAAATCCCCAAACATTTTGTTATTTAAATTGGCTCAGTGGACTGTGACAGCAAGCTTCCATGTATTATTCTGAAAGAGTTTCATTTAAGGTCGTTAAAATGTGTATGTTCTTTCAGAAATAACTTTCCAAGAATTCCATCAAAACTGAGATGAGTCAATGGTAATTCATAGATGAAAATTATTAAAATAATACTGAAAAAAAAGTTAAAAATCACAGTTAAGGTCACACTTAGAGGAAACCAAATATAAGAAAGCACAAAATAGGGAGTTTAAATATCAAGCTACTTTTCAAGGGCCTAGTGGCCCTTACTAGCATATGAAAAAGCATCAAAGCATCCGGACAACCACCAATGCTCATACTTTGCCTTAGGAACCATCAAACTAGACTCATTCACGACTACCAAAACATACACTTTCTAAGATAATCTGCCAGGTTGTCTTGGCTGGAGTAGGTGTGGTCTTCATAAGCCTCCAGCTCCCAAGCCCTGTGCAGTGAAGAAAAGAGCTGCTGTCATTTAAGCTGTTCTCTGTCTTGTACTGGGTGTTACTGCTCTCCTTGAAGGATGTAACACGTACCATGGATTAACCACCTTATTTCCACAGCCAGGCAGTGTTTTCTTCAGAGGGGTGGGATGTAGTAAAGGGATAACAGAGCACTCCTTAAATCTTCCCAGGGAGATTTTTCAGAGCTCATCTGTCCAGAAACCTAAGACTTATTGGAGCAAGGAGTTAAATAGTCCTGTGGGAGCAAACTAAAATAAAAGACTGAAGTTTTGATATTATGGTTTCAATCCCTGCAATATAATTTAGGTGTATGCAATTTCTCAGATCTTCTTGTATATCTGATTTATCATAACATACTATACATATATTGATACCAGGAGAATCACTGCTAAAAACTCAGTATTTTTCAAAACAGCCAGGTATGGCTATGTACCCAGGTCTTGTCAGTATTTTATGCTCTATGGGCACTAATTCTCTTAAGTACGTTAGAGCTGCTGGGCTGTTTCTAGTGCCGTGATCCAGCTACTAGGTGGTTAACATAACATGATACAAACACAGATGTTTCCCTTTCTTTTGGGAAGAATAACACTTTTAATTGCAGCTCGAGAACCAGAAATATTGCCCATTATCAACAGCTCTCAGAGAGACAGAGAGATTAGAAAAAATAGAGATTGTTGCTAAATAATTCAGACTGGCAAGAAATAAAGAAAAAGTGTTTAATCCAGCTATACAAATTTTCTTACACAGTTATGCTTTTAAATGCTTTTTTTTTTTTTTTTAATTTGAAATATTGTTTTTTCAAACACTGGCCTAATAAAAAATAAGAGTTTTTATTTTTGAGATGGAAACATTGGTTTAAAAAGAAGATCTCACAAAGAGTGCTAAACCTGCTTTGATACACTGAAGCTGTAAATATCTCACTGTATGCTATTTTGTTTCCCATCAGTCAGCCATAGAAGCAGTGATCTCTCAAGTTTTGTTTTTCTCCACTAGTCCCCAGGCTTGGACAGGTGTGCCTGTGGTCTGCATAACATTAAATAGTATTTTTTCCTAAGGACTCCAGTTGAATTCTCAATGAAGACTAGAGTCAAACATAAGATTAAGATAACAGGGCTTTTTCTGTTGACTTTTTGATCTAGTAACTGAGAGCATAAACTACACAGGATGAGTTTCTGTTTGCACAGTGATCTCAGAGAAAGGAGTTCAGATGCAGCCTAAGATGCTTAAGCAAAGTTGTTGAGGCAGGTCTCTTGTTTCTCTGTGTGGTACAGGACTGTGTGTGTTTGGGTTTGCGTCTTATTTATTTATCTACTTATTTATGTACTTATTTATAATTTCTATATTTTTTTTATTTTAAACATTTTCTATAACTTTTTTTTTTTTTTAATTTAAGACCTTTAATTAAATGTTAATGATGTTAAATGTTTTTACTTCAGTTTGCCAGTGAGTCATCCCATGATGAGGTGCTTTAGCTGTGCTGTGAGAGACACTTGCTGAGGTCTATCCCAGGCAGACCTGCATGCTGCAATTTACCTTAAAGTAAGATGTCTTGTATTCATTATGCTTTAAAGTTAGGATGAGTGTGCACATTGTTCTCCCAACCTAGTTCTTACAGGACTCTCCTTTTGTAAGGTCAAACCTATATTATTACCAGGCATATAAAGCCTGGTGGCTTAATTCCACTGTGAAATAAAATGAGATGCACAGCGAATACTTATTATTTGTATTTCAAGGATGAGAAAGCTGCCCTTTAGGAAACAGCTGGTTTTAAATTTTCTTTTCAGATTAGTTAGCTATTGATAATAGCTGAGCAACTTGGTCTACTTTGCAGGTTGGATCTAACTTTAAATTTGGCTCTGAGTGTGAGTCTCCTGCAGAGGTTTTTTCCAGACTAAACTACTCCAGGAGCATATGAACAATCAAGCTGACTCCATCATTTGATCAATAACAATAATAAAAAAAATGAAAACTCATTTTTTGCCTTTGCAGGACTGGTATTTTGCATTTTTAACAGTCCATTTGTCAAAGGGCTTTCCTTTAGCATAGTTCTTACTTAAGAAAGTGTTTGCTGGCTAGCCAGAAATACCGCACATCTGCGGTGCTTTACATAAACAAAAGCTAGTAGCCACATTTGTTTCATTCTATAAAAATTTGTTCCTTGTGAGGTTTAGTTCTGTGTGGAGTTCTGCCTTTTGCAGAACTTCCCCCCTTCTCAGAGTTCCTATTTTCTGTCTCAGATCTCTTTACAGAGGTTCCTGTACTTCATCCTTCACGCTGCTGCAAAGCTTTCAGCTACTGTCTCTGCTGATTTCCTTGCACATCTGCTCATGTTACACCCTTGAGCAACAGCAGCAGGATCACGCTCAGGTCGCTGCAGCTGCTGCAGTTCACACATGAGCTCAAACTACCTGCAAAGGTCAATTTGTGTGGAAACTCTGAAACAGAGAGGCTGAGCTCTGGACAGAAATTTTGCCTTTAGCAGTCTCAAGCAGCGAGATAGAGAGCAGTGGGTACAGTAATGTCTTCAGCCATGACGGCTGTGTGCATCAGTGGGTATGTCCCAGACTCTTGGAATGAAACCTAAGAAACAACTGCGCTACTACAAATTTTTAAGAATCATTATTTCACTCTAGTCTAAATGCAAAAATGAGTTTGTAGCTTCTTATCTATAAACAACACTTCAGGGAAGGGACTGCATTTTGTAATAACTATAGCCATTGCTTTTTGCACTATAGACTATATTAAACCCATCTACAGTAAGAAATAAAACATAGTGGTTGTGTCTATGCATTTCCACAAGTGATGCAAATCATAAGGATTTTTGCAAGAAGTTATATTAATGTGTTATTTAATATGGATGAAATTGTATCGGTTTCAGGTAGTCTTTTTCTAAAATTATTCTTCCTTCAAAGAGCATGTGGTACTAGATTCAGTAGAGATGCCATCACTGGATTTTTCTTGATGAGGAAGGATTGTACAGCTAGATATTCCAAGACAGTAACTCCTGAGTCTGGCTGTGGATCAGCTTTATGGTGGAACAAGGCTTGGATCATCCACAATTGGTTGTTCTGTGCCATGGTTTCTATGGAGAAAATTTAGATGTGTCAAGAGACATTTTTTACAGGCTCCAGAGATTCCACTGTTCCATCACATAAAAGATGTCTTTGAGATAGCAAGCCATAGGTATCTATCTTCCTGTTCTTCCTTTCTTCACAAGATTTGCAGTGAAAAACATGGCATGTTATTTACTTGTATTGCAGTACTACAGTGTTTCCAGGTAGGAACATGCTAGCATCTGCATTTCGTTATCTCTTGATAGTGGAAAAACAGAAGAATTTCAGAAGAAGTTTACTTTAAGCTTGAAGTACTCAGCAGACAAGGCAGATTCAGGCTAGATATTCACTGAAGTACAAAGCAAAACTCACAGTCACCCATAGGCATAAGTCAAAGAAAACAGTACTTTTCCATGAAGAGGACAAATAGAAGAGCTGATCTCCTTATTGGTCCTGCAACGGCTTTAAATCTGAAAGAGCTATGAGATAAATGTTTCTGCTCATTCTGGAAAATGTGCCAGAGCAGAGCAGCAAAGAATAAGGGTCAGAAGTGATGTAATAGGCAGTGTGATGAGAGTCCTGTTTGCAGCGTTAGTGAGCAATTGCTCAGGTTGAACCAAGAAAGCAGGGCTTCTGTCTCATCTCTTTAACTAGAGTTGGCCAGTCGCTTTTGAATTCCTAGCTCTGAGAGGAACTCTGTAGGTGTTTGTATTTAAAATAGATTGAACAAAATCCCCAGGCTGTGTTACACAGTTTGTTTAATTGATCTGGAAGTTGATTTTGGCCAAGAACCAACGTTTCTATCTCCTGTTCACTGCCAAACTGACTGCCAGATTCTTATTCAGAAAACCTCAAGTCTAGTAGAAATAAGGTCAGACTTCATCAGGGTGTATATCATAAATCCCCTGCACATATGATGCCGACCTACTGTCTGCTGGGCACCCTGCAGCAACTGTCACACTGTCTCTAGAAACTCAAGGGAAAAGAAAGTACTGACATGGTTTTTTGTTTGTTTGCTTTGGTTTGGCTTTTTTTGTTTGTTTGTTTTGGATTTGTTTTTTTAATCATTAATGTTCAGAGTCCGGTAAATGAATATTTAGAAGATAATAAAGTATTTTAGAAAGTGCAAAAGCAAGAACTGTAGCAATCTCTGTGTAGAAAAAAAAACAAAAACCAAAAGAGACTTCTAACAAACTTTTTTTTGTTTGTTTTCCATCACAGAGCTCACCTTCCTCTCTTCTGGCTTACTAGCTGTGGTTTTAATCAATGCATGTACAAAGGGAGTGATGCCAAAGTATAAAGCTGCCTCTATCATTAGTGCACTGTACATATATGAAAAAACTTTATTAGATGCAGCCAAAGCATTCTGTGGGATTGAGGTTAAGTTGGTCACCTGCAATTTTGAAAGGGAAATTTTGTCCTAATATCTAGATGGTTTCGAATCAGGTTTAACAGGTTAAAGGGACCAGTCTTTTGTGATCATATTTCTCTCTTCAAAATGGGAAACCCAGAGACACATTCAATATCTTTATAGACTTCACATTATGTATTAATTTCAATGAAAGACAAAAGAAAAGGCATATCTTACCACTGAGTTTGGAAGCCCCCCTTCCCTCTTTCTTATACATTTCCTTTTTCAAAGTAACATTACTGAAACCACTTAATTTCAGAGGACAGATAAATCATTAAGTTGAATCAAATATAGATGATGTAAAACTTTGTCAAGGTTACGGACCAGGCCTTCACAGTGCTTCCTTTGTATTTCACTTGAATCGTTGATTGTCTTCCTGTTCCAATGCCATTCTCTTTCCTTCTATTCAGGAGTTTTCTATTACCTTCCAGACTATTGTATAACTACACAAGTAACACAAAGTCCTTTGTACGGTAGAAATCAAGCACAAAATAAACACACCTTTATCCTGCACTCTCAAAACCTTCCTTCTTTTTGCACGTAAATACAGTTCCTATTAAAAAAAAAAAAAAAAAAATCAAATCAGAACTCTATGACCCTGATGTTTCAGTGTTAGCCAACTGGCACTCATTCAAAAGTGCTGGAAGCTTTCTTCCATGAAGTCCACTGCCCCCGTGACAAAGCTCTGGTGCTGCTAACAATTGCCCAGTAATGCAACTGTTCCAGTTTCCTATATTGACTGTCATGGTACTGACTTCAGCCTCTGTAGAAAAAGGAAACGATATACAGACACATGAGGTGGGGAGTCTGGGCCTCTTAATGACACCAAGCTTTGGAATTTTATTCTTTGCATGTGTTTACTCAGCCCTTTCCTCTTCTTGTATCCTGCATAATAAAATCATTTATTTAAGTGCTGTTTTTTGCCTTTCGGTTCTGCACAGCTATGCAAGGGAGAAAAAAGAGGAAAGAGCTTTTTCCTTTGTGCAGGTTGCAGTCCTCCCAGTCTGTCCTGCCTGTTGTCACCAGAGGTACTTCACAAGGAAAGTCAGGGGTCTCAGCAGCTGTCAGCAGCCAGCGAACATGTGAAGAAGCTGTGATTTTCACTGCTCATTCTGGTTCATTTCACCTAATTTAGGGAGGAACTATGCATGCAAAACAACTTAAAACAACAATCTAGCCTCAGACATTTGCAGCTGCTTGCTTTTTTCTTTGTCCTTTCTCTTGGAACAGGTATAACTTTTCTCTCTCCTCACTGTACCCCCCACTCCTTGCACCAATATCCCACAGATTTATGAACAACTTGTCCATGCCTGACATAATTTAACACACTAATGAGTCAACAAGGAGGTAGACTGTGTTTTTATATAACTTTTCTCATGTTCTGTACTCACAAAGCTATTGGAATATCCAGCCTGATTGCCTTAAGAATTCCTGAGGGTGTCTTTCTCAACTGATTACATGATTTTGGTTGAGAGGTTTTCCGACTGCAGCTGCCAGAATTGTCTTGTGATCCTGAAACAGCTTGAGTCAACTGTGCCTCTGGTAGGCAACCTCTGCCATCTCAAGAACCTTCTGCTTTTTTCTGTGTACTGTTTGGAGCTAAGGAGAAACATAGGAAGTGCTCATCATATGTGTGACACCAGCAAGAAGTTATCAGTTGGTTATATTACCCCTGCTCTCTTGTCGTGGGTCCCTGAAGGGGAAACTTAGATTTTATTTTTTTTATAATGATTAAACATTGGCTTGGCAGTCTTTTGTCTCTCTTGGGTTCATTGGTGATTTCAGTCTTGTAAATGGCATTTGCTACTCAGGTGTTTTATTGGGAGTTATACAATGCTGTGACTGAAGTATCCAGAAACAAGTGGTATTTAAGGTAATTGCTTTCCATGTGTTTTTAAAGATTTGCATATGTTCCAAAGATATCAGCTTTGTTTTGTTAAGGTGAAGCTTCCTCTGGGTGAAATGACAGGATTTCAATGTAGAAGAGTTTAGCAGAAGTGCTGTTGGAGTTGTGGAAAATTGTGAAATGATGACATGAATGGCAGGGGTATGTATTCAAGAAAAATGTATTACTCTAAGAACAAAGTAAAATAGAAATTACTTATTTTTAAAAGAAACTGAAAAGAGTTACCCAAGCATATTCTTTAAAGTGTTTGCAGGGGTTATAACTTGAGGTAAAACCTTGAAGGTGAAAGAGAGTCTTGTGGAAAGGAATCCTGGTGGCTGAGTACATGCTCAGAGCCATAGTTTGGTATTGTTTTGATCCCCAATGCAGGAGAAAATCTAGGTGTCATATATTCCTAGTAACTATCTAATACAGTCCAGAACAAATAGCATTTATCTGGGATGTAGAATCATATCATAATTAACCTTTGCACCAGCATACACATTCCTTTCACTTGTTCAAATATAAATTAGTGTAGCTCAGGCTTGGATTTTCAAAGAAGCATTAGTAAATTAGCTATCCAAATCCCATAAAAATTAATTCTGAACAGTGTTTAGTTATTGTGCAGTTGTTTGAACTCATTTGTAAGTAAAATGCCATTTTGCAATTTTAGTTACAGTTCATGCTACCTATTTAAAATTATTCAGCCAATTAATTAGGGCAGTAACAACCTCTAATTGTTTTCTATGACTCCTTTTCTGTCTGTAGTTTTTCATTAAGATATATGTCAACTTAACTGTGTTTTGTTGCTATATTTCTAAAATTAAAAATAGTATCTTATCGAGAATACTCCACATGGACAACAGACAGAATCAGCAGAGGAAAAATGTATTTCATATTTTTTTATCAATACAATAATCCAAGTAAGATTAAGAATAACAATTAATTCATAGGGGAAAAGTATCTTTTCTACTAATGCTTTTCAACAAATGAGATTCTAAAAATCTGTTTGTCACTGGCAGACAATGTAGAGTTTAGAATATTTTTTGAAGGTGTATGTGTTAGGTTGGAATCCCTTTAGAATATAATAAAGATGGACATGATGAGAGTGTTTCAGTGGAGATATCAAGAGGAATGCTTGGTTATAGGCTAAGTGGCTGTCAGAGGGGAGCAGGGAATTTAATGAAACAACATTATGTCAGCCATAAGATGGTTAATTATAAAAAGGAGAAGGTTTTCCAGTGCCTAGAGGACATGGCAAGTGAGCCTTTGTCGACTTAGAAAAGGAGTATGAGATAGTTGTGATAACAGTGGTTTAAAAGTTTCTGAAAAAAAATCTGGATTTAAAGTTGAGAATTATACTTGAATTTTGGTGGAGTTCAGCAGGAAATATTGGTTCTTTCATACTAATGTCAATGTTATCTCTTTGTTGACATAACAGCAGATGTTTGGGAACTTTCAAAACAGCTTCATAACCAGAGAAAAAAAAAGTGTGGAACTATAATACATGTTAAGAATCACGTATTCAGTACACCTACATGCACAAGACTTGGAAAAAGGGGGTCAGGCACATGCAGACAGTCTTTTTTTTCCCAATTTTTCTAGTTGCATTTATATGTTTAGTTTCCAGAGACCAACTCCAGATACTGTCTCTGAACCACAGACAAAGGAAAAAAAAGCGAAGTCTCGTTGTTGGTGTTTGTGTGTGGATTTTTTTCTTTTTTTCAGTTTTCAATTTTCTGTCCATAGACTCTCTCAATAGAAGCAATTAACAACAAAATATGTATTACTCAGATTCAACACTTTTTTATGTTAAAAATATGACAGAAAATGTTCTTGTAATACTGACATCAGCTCCAGTATACTCTTTGTAACTGGCTGAATTGAGGCACTGAAAAGTTGGAAATAAATCACATACGTTCAGCTACTGAGTCCTGAACTCTGGACTTCACAATTGGGTTTTAAATGTTCTGGGGAGATCGACTTGCTTAAAAGTAAGTCTCTGGAATTTTGTTTTGACTCCACATATTTATTCAGACAGAACCTCTGAACTTTGGAAATTTTGCTAAGCACACTTTAAAGACAGGAAAGTAGTGTTTTACTGTGCATAATATTTAGCACATTGTTATTTATTATTTGTTTAAAACTGATCGTGTGCTCAGTGCTGTGCAAGACACAGATGTCATGCTATCTAGTCTGAAGAATTTATAACATAGAGAACAGAATAAACAGCTCAAGGGATTTCTGGGCTTTAAATCATAATAAAAAAAATAATGTTCTTCATGGCACAAGAATTCATTTAAATTCACACATGAAGAGATATAACAACCACATTCTACCTTCATTTAGTTACAAATATCAGGTTGGAGAAATTAATGGAAGAACAGTATTTGGCTTTTAATAAAAGCTTTCATTTCTGCACAGCCCTCACATTCCTTCTTTCACTTCCCCCACACACACAAGGTGAGAGAGTTTACTACAGTTCATCCCGTTATAAAATGACATACCTTCCTGCTGAGGGGAAAAAAAGTACTGCAGAAACTGTTTACAATGTTCTTAATTTATGACAAATGTTTTAAACCATGCTGGGATACAAGGAGTAGCAGAGAAGGAAAAGAGTGCCTAATAAAAACTCCAACTAAGGAGACAATTTTACATGATTATGGTAGAAACACAACGAAAGTGGGAAAATGTATTTAAACTGTGTGTGTTATGAAACCTTACGTAGTATAAAGGCTTCAGATTTCAAACATACATCCCTATAATCATATCAGCTTCTATATTCAAATCATGTTTACTGTCTTTTTACATCTCTAGCATAGTGGCAGGGAGTAGAACAAGGTTTTGCAGAAATTACATATCCCACTATTTCTGTGATGGATATTTTCTTTCCTGGTGTATTGCTGCAAAATGAAAAGGGAATGGAATTTTTATTCAACAACTGGAACCCCCGATCAGATGTGAATCAAATGGAAACCACAGTCATTTCTCATATTCTGTTCAGCCTCTCAAAGAAATGCAGCACAGAAGAGGCTAATGCAGCTCACATCTAAATGCTTGGGCAGCGAGGGATGATTTTTGCTCTTTTACCTGCTTCATAAAGCAATTAAGAATCTAAGACCAAAGTAGAATTGTCTAGCCTTAAAAATGAAGGACTGTCCTTGACATCCACCTGTCCTGAAAAATTGTTAGATGCAGAACTTCAAACAGGGTATTTTGCCACCAACATAGAATATTGTCATAGAGGTTAGAAAAATATTGTCTTCTTTCTTGAATCATGTCAGCCTCTTGATGCTTCTTCTCAGTAATAGAAAAAACATTACAGTCTATGATAATAAGCATTAACTAGTCCATGTTAAAACACCTGTTAACAAGAATTGATCTGGCCATGTTCAGTAGCTGAAGATGTCTGATTCTGTTCATGCTGTTTGTCTCCATCTATTTAATTTTATTTTAATTGTGGGAAAGGCAATGATTTTATGAGTGTAGAGTCTGGGAATTGAGACTCTTGGGTTGTTTCCAGATCTGCAGTGCTTTTTATGGGTAACCTTGTGGGAAGGTATTTGCAGGTTCTGAATGCTTGTAATTCCAATTTATTTGGACCAGTGGGTACCCAGCCTCTGGAAATGCTAGGACTTGATATTTGGTGAACCTCTGTTTCCTCAGCTATGTAATTTAGATCATAATGTCTGTGTACCTGACAGAATGAGTAATTTAATGTTTGCAAAACATGCTGAGAGCCTCTAGTAAAAAATATTGGGAATGTGAAAGAAAACCATTGTTTATGTTGGTGTGCATTCCTTATGGATTCCAGCTTCCTAACCAAGCAACATCAAGTATAAGAGAAAGTTACAACAGTTTTCAAAGTGCATGAGCTCTGAGGAAAAACTTAAAAAGAGACACTGGAAATATTACATCCGCATGACAGATGACTGAAGAAAGCTTCACTAATGGAGCACTTTGTGACCCTCTTATTTTTTCTATACTGCAAGCTATTCATTGAAAGCAGAAGCCTTACTACAGATAAACACATCTGTATCTTTCCATAGCTCAAGGATGCCAGAAGCTGAAGAGAAAAAAATAGTAACAAAAAACCCCCAAAACCCAAAACCAAACAAAGCCACATACCATCAGAAAATAGAGAGGAAAAAAAAAAAAGGACCCCAAGCGCTATAGCTAATGGAAGGAGTGCTTGAGATGGCAAAGTGCTTAACTGCAAGCCTAGGGGCATAGTGTGATTGTAGGATAGAGACTCACCATGCTTGAGTTATAACATGTGGATCTTAAATAATATATTGTTAACATAGTGCTTAGGGCCAGATTCACTCTCAGTAGTACAATTTGAGCCGACCAGTGCCTTGAGGACACAGAGGTGGAAGGAGCAAGAGCCCAGCACATTTCTGAAGTGTTATGAAAATAGGAGAGTGCTGCTCATGTTGGGAACTGCTCTCAGGAGATGATTACACAAATACAAAAAATCAGATGTAGAGCTTTCCTAGAGCAAGTTATTAGAAACTGTAAATCATATCTGGCTCTTTGGGGTGTCTTTGTACTACAGAGCGAAATGCTTTTATAATGCAAGTATTACAAGAAATTCAGAAGCCTTTTTCTTAACTTTCTGCTTACATAAGGTCTGATCTGGGACTCATTGAAATGAATATATAGACTATCGCTGGATTTAATAGGTTTTGGACTAAAATCCCAGTGCTAGGAAGAAGTGCACAGAGGAAACCTTATAAGAGCAGTGTATTTGAGCAGAAAAGTAGTTTGTGAAAAATGTGTTCAAGTAACATTGAACACTATTTCTGGTAAATACCCAAGTGCTGCTCCTGTGGTCATCCATTCTCACAGTAAGTTTCTTTGTCCTTTGTAGGTTGTGCAGATTTGTTAGATAGATACTGTTTAACTTTCTTTGCAATTGTATTTTAAAACAAACAAACAAACAAAAATCGGGAACATTCAGTAAAACTCAGGCAATCTTTACAATGATAGATACTTTAGATTCAATAAAAAATATAGATTTGTTTGTTTGTTTGTTTCAATTGTTAGAATTCAGATAAACATTTTATTTGCTGTTTCATGATCTGCTAAAGTGCCTGAGAAATGATCTGGCTTTTTCTGCTTATGTCCTACTCATGATGTATGAAGGAAAAAATATATTTTTTCCTTATCTGTTGTAAAAAAAAAAAAAATAAAATAAATCTTTATTACATACAAGAACAAAAAGAACCTGAAGGAAGGGAGAAAAAGCCAAAGAGGGCACTTGAAGATTAGTTAACTGTGTCACATTTGTGATCACTTCACAGCACAGTGAATAATAGATCATACCACCTGGGTTATTTTTACCAGGAAAACATAACTCTGAACTAGTCCTTGCCCAGGAGTCTGGACTCATATATCAAATATGATCAGTTCTGTCTTACATTCCTGTGTGGGAACACCTCTCCCTCCAAAACAGAGGTGTTCTTGAAGTAAGAATGGTCCAGGGTCATTACCTGATGAGCCACACTTGTCCTGAGAGACATAGGAAAATGAATATTACTAATTTCTTCCAAGACATCTTTAAATGATGACTTGAGGAGAGTTATCACAGGATCAAGTTTCTGGAAGATAATTCTTGATATTTTCACCTATCGATAAACAAATGCCACCACGCAACAAGATCTGCTTTATAGAAATACAGAAAAGGGCTCATATTTTTAAAAAGTTAGGTAAGAAATTGTTAGGATGGTAGGGTGTATTTTCTATTATTGCACACTTTCGATCAAGGCTGGGTGTTTGTCTAAAGAATATAACCAACTTCAACCTGAACTCGATGTTGCACTGAGGCTCTATGTGCTTGTCTAAGGTAAGAACTCAGAAATGGGAGTTGTAGCAATGCTTTCTGGTCCTAAAATACATGGAACAATAAAACAAAAACCCTACTACTCTCTGTGTTTATTTCAGTGGAGTTATACTAAAAGGTATCATGGCCTTCATCAGTTCAATCCAATTTAGGACATAGTATTTTGTGGTATGTTAGTTTAGAAAACATTTACCTCCAATTTACTGCTCTAAGTTTGTAAAATATATTTATGTCATGCTCATTAAGAACTTCTTCAATTTTTGTTACTGAAATGAAGTTAAAATCAGAAACAGTATGTTCTAGAAATGGAATTTACCCTTTCACCTGCAGTATTCCTCTAGGCTTTTACATATAAGTTTTATTTGTTCTAAGCAAAACCCAGACTTTCTGACAATATTTTATGACAAAAGTCCCAGAAGTTCACCTCTTAGAGTTTGATAGAAAACAAATATTTTTGTTATGTATAAAAGACATAATTTCCTTTCCCAGTTGCCTGTTAACCTGAAGCAGAACTGCAGGAAATTATTACAATACATACTAATGTTCAGAGGACATTCATTCAGACTTCTGGCAAGGACTTCAATGATGAGAGAATTCTCATAAGAGAACACGTTAGAACCATCATAGGAATAAAAGAAGGAGAAAGTCATACAACCATTTACTTTTTCTCTTTTTTAATATTTTATTTTAAATTTGATACTGGAAAAGCTCAGATAATTTCAGTTTCCTAGGAAACCTGTCTATTGAGATGATTTCTCACTGCTTGCTATTTAGTCATCATTCATGCCAGTACAAAGTCAGCCAAAATGCTACTAGCCTTGCGTTAGCATGAACATAAACCAAATAGGAGTTTTGCAAAGTGCACAGCAATGAATAAGCCAGCTTCAGGAAAAAAATAGATCTGATGTTGATACTCATATAGATTTACTAGAAATGCAGGCAATGAAGCTTGAATGTTCTGTTTTTAAGACCCTGGCTTGAATACTTGCAGGGCCTTAGTCTCAGAATGGCAAGAATTTATTCCTAAGCTTCCTGTCTCTTAGTTTGAACCATCAGTTGTAAATTAGTCATCAAGCTTATATTTAGGAAGTTCTTGGGAAACATAGATAATAGCAAGTATTAAGTCAACTAGGGGGAGTGGGGCGGGGCGGGGAGACGGTGAGGTAGGTGGAGAGTTACTTAACCTTATTCTGACCAGACGCCCAAGGTGACTCTAGATTTCAAGTGGATCTGCCTAGACCTTTACATGATAGTATACTCCTACGAGACTTTAAAATAATATTAGATACCTTAACTAAAAAAAAACCCACCCAATTTTAATTCAAAGCAAACTAGCAACAGAGCCTTTCAAAGATGAAAACTCAAAGTAGCTCAGGGGAAGAGCTGCTTACACGACCAGGCAGCTCTCATCCCCAGTCTGAATAACCTAAGTTTATGCAGCTACACTGACAGGCCTCATATATTGTGTGCAGTGTAGAAAATTACAGGAATTGAATGTTGAGGCTTTCTCACTCTTCTGAAATCTACTGCCATCCATTCTAATTTTGCCAAAATAAAAACTTTGCCTTGCTTTTGGTTTTTCACAGTGCTGATTTAAAGGTATTTTCAATGAGAGTTTCTGATCCAAACAAGTTTGGCTGTAGTCCTAATGTAATGCTTTTGTTGAAGTCACTTGGAAGCCAAATCCCCTTAACAAATATTAAATGTCAGTCTGGGAGACAAGTAGCCCCTGTTGAAATCAATATCTACAGCCATGTAGTGGGCATTCATTAAAACAGCAGGCTGCTTCTACAGAATCAAGACAAAATCCTTACAAGCTGGTCACTCTATATTCTCTACCTTGGAATTTCTGAAATGTTTAAGCAGGTTTATTAAGAATCTATTTTTTTGACAAAATACATACTTTTACAGACTGGATGGCTATAAAAGTTCGTAACAGTGGGTGTACCTGTGTAATATCATGAAAGTGTGCAAATTTGTTAAAAGGTTTAACATTCCCACGTATTAATAAGCGGTGTTTGGATTGAAAGCAAGTGGAAAATGACTGTGAAATTCTACCCTATTTACAAAAATAACAACAGTCAAAGTCCTAGTGATTTGAAGAAAATTTAAATGATGTGTTTTGAAAGTTCTGATTTTATACATGTATTATTTTAATGGAATAAGTGTTATTTCAATGTACATTCTGATCAGCTCTTTTATATGTAAGAATGAGGTATTATTATTAACAGTAACAAATAGAAGGTGAAAAGATAACGGTTCCTGTTTTCATTAGCTCTTATCAGGAAGTTGGAACTGTGTAAGATTAAAAAGAAAGTCATTGATATTTACTAGTGAACTAACAGGGGAAACCAAAACAAACCAAGCAACCAACAAAAAACTGAAAAATAATGTTTGCTTATATCTGTCACAAAGTGTTTCCAGTTTTCCCAATTTAAATGGGAAATAATTTTATGTAAATGTTGATAAGCCTTTGAGTTTGACAGCTCCTTAAAAAAACCCACATAATTTGGCTTTTATCCAAAAATTAATGAAAGAAAGGTAGCAGTGATACTTGGGGGGATTGGGGTGTGGTGGTGAAGTGTTTTGCAGTTGCAGGTTTCTTAATGGGGTTATGAACTCAGAAGGACCTTCTTTTAAGTTCATAAACTGGACTGCAAAGGAAGGGTTTTGTTTTCCAGCTGAGAGAGTACCTTGGTTTACGTAATTCAAATGATGAAGAATCCAGAATATTTTTAGTGAGTGTTCGTATAGCTATGGTATATCTTTTTGTAGAGGGAGTGGACTTTGCTACTAATAACTAACCAATAATTTCTACCTTTTAGCAGTAACATTTCAAGTAGATATAGGAAGTTCTGTATTATTTAGTTTAGCATATTTTCCCTTATAAAGGAAAACAAACAAACCTGTTTTATGAAAGACCATGGTTGAAATTCTGTGAGACAGCCTGCAGACTGCAATGGCCCTGAAAGATTTTCACCAGGTGCTGGTGTGCAATGGTTTTCTGGCTGTAATGGGACTGATACAAAAGAGGTAGATCTACTATCTCTATATATAGGAGGCCTGTAGGGTACAGTATGACTTTCTCTCCTAAGCTTTTTTTTCTTTGGAAATGTAATTAGTATTTATTGAACAAAACAAAGGTAAGCCAAGCTGAATTTGGGAAAATAACCTATTTTAAGCATTCAGAAAAGCTATTGTTTAAAAAGACACAGGTGAAAAAAGGAAACATGAGTAGGCACAGGTAACTCTTGTGTTCTGTGACCCAATTTTGGGTAACTCTAACAGAGGGTTAGAGACTGAGGTGGTCTCTGTTGCACCTGGCCTGTAGGTGTTGTTCTGCAGGAGGGATTACAGCTATAGTTTTCTTTGATCTGCTGTTACCAGAGTCCTTTAATTACTAAAACAGTCTCTAACAACTGTAGTGTTGTTTTAGTGTTTGGTGGCTAAAGTGTAACAAATCCGACATCTTTGTTGTGTAGGAGCCTTGAATAAATCCACTGAGATATGGTGTCTCAATAAAAGTATCATGATTTTTCTGACAATCTTTCTAAGGTACATAGGAGTCATGGATGTTAAATAGTATGAAAATTTAAGCCAGTTTTATGTAGAAGCTTGAATATAGATATATATGATATTACAGTTGTCTGAAAAATTTGTCTTAATGGCCAATATATACCTTTTACCCTTCAGATCTAAGTGTTCCTCATTACTAACTATACATGCAAAAAGTTTATGAGAAGCACCCAGGTATGGAAAGACCAAAATGAAGCTAACAGGAGAATCCTACATCAAATTACGAATTTGAGACAAAGTCAATTAAGTCTTCATGTTCATGAGAGGAAACAAGTGATAACTTTAGTTCCTTGAGTTCAATAAAACTATAATTAGAAACCTTTGGACTCAGGCTTCTCTACTGGCTGAAATTTTAAACAAAAGAGAAAGAAAAGTTCTAGGAGAGTAATTTGATCCATCTTCATCTTTTCCCCCCATCTTAGTTTAATTTTAAAGTGAAATTGATTGTGGTTTAACTAGCGAGAATCTAGTGAAATTATTAGGACTGGATACTTCAAAAGATACTTAGAAAAGCAATTAACAGTTGTTGAATGAATGCAGGCTATTCAATAGTCAACTGTGTGGGCAATTTGTAGTCTGAGATTAGAAAAGGGTGCTAAAGTGTAAGATCTTTCTGCCTGTCGCATTGACCTAGTAGTGATCAATATCTCTTTTCCTAAATTGTATGACAGAGTAAAAGAACATCCATACAACAGTCAGTCAGAGAAATGAAAATTGTTGGAAGTATTTTAAAATAATGCTTCCCTTCCTGAGTCAGTTTAGCATGAGAATTCACTATTAATTCAATAAGACTTAAAACTGGTTACCAAGGAATAATTAAAAAAAACCCAAACCAAACAAAACAAAAACACCAAACCAACCAACCAAAAAAACCACAAAACAAACAGAAAACCAAACAAAAAAAACCCCACAAAACACAAACCAAAAAAACCCACCACACCAAAACAAACCCACTTCACCAAAAAAAACCTCACCAAAGTATGAGAAACCTAGGCTTGGATTTTGCCTCCCTATTGAAGAACTAGCTTCATTAAGAGCAAGCTATATTCTGCTGACATAAAGCCTGTTCTATGTCAAAAGCCATTAGACAGGTAGTAAGGTCTCACAAATTTTGACAACTGGAAAGATTACCAATACTGATACTGTCTGAAAACGTTATCATACTATGGGAAATCATTGTTAAATAAGTAAAGTAAGTGTGATACTTTTATATAGATAGATTTCTAGATGAGAGAGTCTCATACTTGTTCTTCCTGTAGGAAGAAATTACCATGTTATTACTCCTGTTATTCAATGTCTGGCTTTTGAAAGAAATGCATTGTAATATCTACATGTGTGTATATACACATGTATACACGAACATACGTATTAATCTATATATGTATGTGCAGAGATAAGGGTTTTAAAACAATGTTTTAGAATGTTGCATGTAGAAGAGCTTCCTACAATAAAAATAGCAAGTTCACCCTTTCTATTACTGGTAGACAGATGTTCAGCAAGGTAGCTTTTGTTTTTGTTTTTCAGTTGCCTCTCTGATTCACTGAGAGAGATTTTGACAACAAGAATTAGGACCAAATTCAGTTTTAACTGAATTGTATCACTTCTGGATTCGGTCCCCAGTGTATAAAAATAGAAAATATAATAGGATTAGATTGCTGCATTTCCGTTTTTACTAGCTGTTATTTCTCGTTGTATTGTTTATTTCGTTTGTTTGTTTTGCTTTCTGCTTCCTGACAAGGCCATTGAAGACTGCCTACAGAGAAACCACTTACTCAAATTGCTCCTTGTGGAGGGAAGGCAGATTTTTACAAATGAGGCTTGGAGAGCTGAGCAGCAGATTCTGCCTTCTTTTCTACATGGAGAGCCTTAATCGACTTTGTTGCCAATTGTGCAAACAGATGGGGATGAATTTCAATACTCCTGTGTAAATTTCAGGTTGCGAACAAACAGAAGATGACGGTTTAAACTCAGGATTTTTGGATTATTAATGTTATTTGGGGCCAAAACAGGCTTATCCTAATACTGGATACAAATTATATCCCTTGCTCTGTTATAAATAGATCTGAGTGAGCAGTGGAAAATGCAGGGAGGCAGCAGAGGAAGCAGCTGTGGTGGCTGAGAGAGGACCGACATGAGCTGCAGGAGAATGCTTGGAAATGCCATTCTCACCTTGCTGCCAAAGTGCTTGACCAAGCATTGAGGCTGAAGCTAGAATCCTGCAAAATTGCAGGCAAACAAGCTTACTCTTATCCTGTTGAAAGACCATTATTTTCTCTTATTGATGCACTGTAATAGCTTGAAACCTTAGGTTCCTAAGGTGTCTTGAGTGTCTAAATGAGTTAGGGAAGATTTCCTGAGCTGCTCTCCTGAGTACACAAATAGAATGTTAGGTTCCCAAGTGCTTGCTTAAGTGCCTGCCTTTGAGCTGTGATGAAATCAGACCAAGAAATTACAGAAAGCTTTGCTTTAGAGTTGCTTGATTGTCAGCAAAGAGGCACCAGCAACTCAAATGCAAAAATGCTCACCAATAACTGAAAGAGGATTACGACAAACTGCCATGGTTTTCTGAGTGCCAGGAAAAGGTTCTGTGTGGTCTTTTAATCATTCTCGTTATGAAATCAAGTAGCAATCAGTGGAAGTATGCTTCATGTTTCTCAGTACTGTGAAATCCAGCTTCAGAAACTTGACATGCCTATTCCAACACCCCCCCCCCTTTTTTTTTTTTTTTTTTTTTCAGAAATAACATTGGACTATATCTGGATCCAAATTCTTGATATTGAAACACCATGGGAGGAAAAAACAGGTAGCTGACTGCTGAAAACTGAGGCATATTTGCCTCAGAAAAATGTTAGGAAAAATAAATTCTTGTTTCCCTGTGTTAGATGGCACCTTCTGCTAGCTCAATATCTAACATTCTACCAGACAACACAGTTATATAACTAAAACAAGATATTGTACATTATTTTTCATCACTTTTTAATGTATAGAACATATGTTTTAATTACAGGATATGAATAATTTTGCTCAGTGTCTCTGACTTGAAAATCTTATTTCTGTCAGCTATGCCTTGCTTACATGTTCTCTGATCCTTCTAGCTAGTGTCAGAAGGTCTGGTGCTTCTGTATTGCTCCTCTTCTTCTTGTTCACATACACAATTTGAATGAACCCCAAAACAATTCAGGATATCTAGGTAATTACGTAGTAATAATTGCATTAAGGAGTTATTTTTTTTAATAAATAATTCTACCTTCATCAAACATTTACATAAAAATTATGTAAGGCTCTATTATCTGTACCTCACATAAAGATTTTAATAAATTTGGCTCTGCCCATCACCTTCTTTAAATGTATTTTTCTGTTAGTTGTTATGTGCTTAGGAGAAAGACAATATGTTATGTGGTAACTCAAAGCTGAGAAGAGGAATGACTGCTCTTCTGTGATGGAGCTTTTGTAGCGTGGGAACATTTGCATTGTGTGTCCCTGATCAACAATGGTCTTAATAGAAAACAGGGATTTTTCTAGCTCTTGAGGATATTATTTGGACTTCTAGTCATTGCTATACTGAATCAGACGAGCTGTGTCTATAGTCTAGAACAGTGTCTTGAATAGTTGCCAGTGAGGAAAAGGCAAGTAAACAGGCAATAGTAGAGTAATATTATCAGACAGGGATTCTCATTAACTGCCACTAGAGATTGTGATGTGCCCTGCAGCATGTGAGTCATTATGTCTGTAACAGATCATATAATGATGGAAGTCAGCAGCTTTATGGCATTTTGTCTCAGATGAGAATCCAATATTTGGCAGAAAGTACAGTCTCTTTGTTTTCAGTCCATTTTATCCTCCCTGAGATGTACTCATTGCTTTAAATTAACATCCAATACTGTCTCTGAATACTGTTAAGCAATTGTCTTCTGAAGTCTATAAAGGCAATGAATATTAGCGGTTAGTTATGTGCAATACATAATTAAGTTGGTGAGCAGACTTAAACGTAATATGCTTTGATATCACTGAATCCTTCTGTGTTGTGTTCAATCAAAATGTAAACAGAAGTTTCTGATGTAGCTCTGCCTGTATCACACTACATTTCATGTGCTGCTATCATAGCTCATCATAGTTCTTAGTATTCATATAATCTGTGTTTGCAATTAAATTAGCCATCTCGGCTTATCTGTGTATATGCAACTAGTGACAGAAAATACAGAGTACTCCTCTTCCAAAGAGGTGGCTTTTTTCATTCTCAGCACATACGGAAGTGTTCTTCATTTCTGCTTGTTGTTACACTGAAAATCTTGTTTATAGGCAACAAAGAAATATCCCCTATACATAAAGTCGAGAACTCATTGTTACTATAATTGAATATGTAGCAGTCTAGTTCAAGAAGTTCTAGTTCAGAAGGAACGAAGGAAGGAATTAAAATTGTTATGCACACATTTCCTAGTTCCTACCCCTTTACTGATTCGAGGCTCATGTCTCCATTGCTTCTCTGGGTGCTGAGCTTACCAGTTTCATGCTGGTGGTACTGGTGGGGTGTTATGTTAGATACTTTGTTACCTGCTAAAACCAGTTCTGTCCTGCTCCATGTCTGCATTTCTTCAACTGACCATGAGTGAGTTACAGCCAGGGAGTCTGCAATGCCAGCCTGTGCCCCTTCCTCAGCATCCCATGCTTGTGGCCCTCTTCACTGCATCCCATCTTCACTGCTCAAGGGCTCTGCTGTCGTACCAGACCTGTCTTTTGATGCACCGCATCATCATGTTCGAGTCATAACTACCTTATTCTGCATAGAATAACTGCTTAGAATTGTAGAATCATTTAGGCTGCAAGAGACCTTAAAGATCATCAAGTCCAACCATTAACTTAGCACTGCCAACTCCACCACTAAACCATGTCCCTAAGCACATCTATACATCTTTTAAATACTGCTTTCTATATAAAAGTATATAAAGTTGCACTATACAAAGGTAAACAAACTTAAAATAAATTAGCCATAGACATATGGTCAATAAGAGAAATTGCTGTCACAGCTAAACTAAGTAAAACAAAGCTGGAGGAAGGTCAAGAAAAGTTCAGCCAGAGTAAACCTGACAAGCCCCAGTACTGAGGCCTCGTAATTCTGTATAAAGCTTATGATCTGTCACTAGCAATGGCAATACTGTATTACATGGTTACCTGGTTACGCCATCTCTTATTTATTTCTCTTTTTGTTGCATCTTGCCTGAGACAGCAAAGGGAGAGCTGAACATTCATATAATGATATTATAAGAAATTGGGTCATTATTCTGGGCAGAGTTCTTAATAATTCAGTTGCCGAGTAACAGTTCTTGAAAAGCCTACAGTTGAAGCTCATCCTTAGCATAGCCCACCCCTGATCACTCTGCATCCTATTGTTATTTTTCTTTCAGCTACACTACTCTGGCCAGGACACTACTCTTTTTTTGATAGCATATTATCTTCCCTCACTCTTGAATCCAAAATGTCTGTACTGGCACCAGTAAGAGTAAATCAAGCTAAAATACGTGCCCAAAATGGGATTACAATGGTGGGGAAACCTGTTTTTCCAAGTGCTTCTCAGTGCAGCACAGACTGATACCAGCCTTCTGACTGCATTCAGACAGTAAACTGTGCATGAGAGCACAGTGACATCCATGTGATGTGCTTCCTCCTCTGATGACCATGACATCCTCTGGGGGCAAATGGACCAATCTTTCTGTTTGCAAATATTTCAGAAATCATCTTGACTGTAAGAAGCATGAACATCTTTTCGTGTCAAATGCATGAAAGTAGGTGAAGGATGAAAAACTTCAGTGATTATAACCGAGTCACTTTTAACAGAATCCAGATATAGTTAATTTAAGATGGAGATTAATCAGCTGAGATTTCTACCTGAAAATGGTGCTGCTCAGGCAGTTGCATTCAGCTCTGAAGGGGGAACTGATAGTTGCTGTTGCTTTACCTCAATAGACAGTAGTGCATCTATTTCAAACTTACTGAAAAGAATTATTTCAAACTTACTGTAGGCAAACCCAGACTACTTTGACCTAGTTATATTAGGTACTGGTAAGAATAAGTCACAGCTGCCTGGAGCTGAGCGCTGGCTGCCAAGTGTGCTACAGTAATGCTGTTGCTGATGTCTGAGCCAGCTAGTGTAGTGCTAACTTGTATGGGTTGTGACTGTGCTGTAGGTACTGTACAGTAATGCAGAGGACAATGGGAAGGGATTTGTATCCCATTTGTTGTGGTACAAAGATTATTTGCTTTAATTTGGGCTCTGTAAATAAGAGCTACTTCTAAAGCAGCAAAGATAGGAAAGAGTAAATTTAAGACTATTACCTGAATGAAGAAAAAACATATTTGAATCCAGAGAACACTTTCTACATTGCTAACACAGACTGAAATGAGGTGACACTTAGGAATTTAGTGCCTGTGGTGCATCAAATTCCAACTGTCTACATCCTCCCACCTAGGTGAGTCCTCCTTGAATTGATGGATATAGTAAAGTTCAAGGAGGAAATGAACAAGACTACTGTAATAAGTAATACCAACAAAAAGATATTACAATTAATAAAAAGCTTTGTAAACCAGGATTTGATCCATCTCCAGAAACTGAAGATTAGAACAAGTTTATTTGGGTGCTGATCTCAGGCCAGATCCAGGACTCCATGATCCTCTGGTGTGGGTATTTTAATAAATTCTTACACTGACAGTTTGCACACACTTGTAATGTCTCAAAAGATCTTCCATTTAGTTAATATTAAGAACCCTCAATATATCTTCTAATAATTTCTTCTCTCATCCCATGACTCATTCTGCATCTGCTCTATATTTTATAAGATAGAGTAACATATTTGAAGAGATTATGCTTGTTATCTCTGTTTGTAGTACTGCAGATTTTTGAAGTTATCTCCAAGTCTGGATTTTTTACCAAGAATTTTTAAAAACTTCAGTTGTATTATAATTATATGGCTTTTTTGGTGGCATGCCTACAATATGTTCATATATTTCTTCCTAAGTGGTTACAATTTTAGGATCCACCAATATGTAGGAGTAATTTAAATTATTATACCTCTTGCCTCTTTAAATCTGGTAGTTCTGTACTAGAGCTTGTTACTTAGATGCTGCTTCTGCTACTAATTAGAAACTACGAATTAAAGTCTAATTATGCATCTCAGCTGTGAAAACTGTGCAATACCAAAGAGTAGGTGGATTAAACTGTTTAATACTTGATACAGCCTGTGGAATAAAAAATAGAACAGTGAAAGCATGTTCAAGGGATTGCAAAAATAAGATACAGATGGTACAAGCTGGAAACATTTGTTATATTATTTGGGTAATGCTGTTCTCTTTTTTTAATGTTACCTTTTCCATAGCCTTCTTTTTAGATGTACAGATTTCCCATCTAAGAGCCACATATGACCTTTTTTGATACAGCTACCAGCCCTGTTAGTGTGTAGCACACTGAAGTTTTATCAGTGTAGTTTTATATTGGTTAAACAGGAGTTGAAATAGTCCATCCATGAGATTGCACTCAGTGCAATCTTGGCATGTGTTGACTTAACCTGAGATGAAAATTACTTTAAAAATGTCTATGAAGTGTGAATTGAATTATGGAAGGCAAATTTATCACATCTCTTGTCTTGTGGATTTGAAATCACACCTCTAATTAAACTAGAGCAGGTTTGACTAGAGAGAAAACCTTTAACTTCAGATGTAGTATGTATCACCATGCAATCTGTCACAGAGAGCTAATGTGTTGAACTCGGCGGCTCCAAGCAAAATTTGTAGAAATTTCACTATCAGCTCATGAAAACATGACCTACAGGCATTAAGATTTTCTTTGAGGCTTTTTGACTAAACTGTCTTTTAGTCAAACATTTATACACAGATCATCTCCCAGGTAATAGGGAATAACCAGGATAAAAAGAGTTCCTGATATGGAATTCTCTTTCTGATTTTTTTTCTGGTTTTTCATTTTCCTTTTCCAAGCTAGCTTAAATTTAAAGAAATTGCTGAAGCTTTCTTCACATTTCTTTTTTCTAGCCTACTCCAAAGCATGCAATCTGCAGGATTTAGAACCACTAACAGCAGTTGACTGCTACACAGCCTTTCCACAAATATGCAAATTTTTTTGTTTGCTTCGTGAGCTTTTTTTTGCTAGTGGATCCCACAGAATAGCACATTTTAGTTCCTCCAAAATGTAGAAAGCAAATTTTAAATTTATATTGCTTGTTCTGCATGCCAACAATATGATTCCAAGATTTCTAGTTTGGCACATCAGTTTATCATGTTATCACTGAATCCAACACAGACAGCTCCAATTACAAATACAACATTCTCCAATAACACCTCCTAAAATACTTTCTAACTGATAAATAATCTTATTCTTTATGATGTGTATCCATGGCAAAATTTTGACTACTCATGGGCTGAACTGTGCATTACCACTTCCCCTGTACATCCAAAATAATGTATGAACTGATGGTTAAGAGACGTTTCTAAACAGGAAACATAGGCTCAGGCTCTTCAAAGTGAGATGGAAATTTGTGCAAGTCTCATTTTTTAGGTTGAATTTTCTAGCCACTTGGACATAGTATAAAATTCTACAATATTGATTATGCTTTTTTTATTATTCTAATTTTTGACATTTTTTAAGTAGCCCCATGCTGAATGTAAGGACTGTACACAACTCTTCTATTTTATGTCAACTGGAAAGCCTATCTATAGGCATTAGAGAAAGAGCAAGAGTCCAGCTTTGGCTTTCTGGCCAGGAACCAATCAGCAACTGTATTCCCCAAATATTACACTATTGGAATGAATCCAGAAAGATTTGGTCTCTAGAAGTTCACAAATAATTCTTAGTTGCTTTTTGTAAATGCCTTATGTTTTTATTTGGTTAAAGCAAATATACAGGAAGCAATACATTTTTTTTCAAATCAGCCACTTTAGTTAAATGAAATTCAACTAAACTGTTCATACAGCTTGTATAATGCATGACAAGCAGTGACCAAATCTAAAAAATTATTTTGTTGCCCTGAGAAACAATAGCTGTTATTATTACTACGTCTCTGTGACATAGAACACCAACAACACTTGCACTGTGAGAGACATTATCAAGTCATTGCCAAATTTCACTGTCTCTGTTGACAGATGGAGACTCTGCAATCATGGCAGGGAATACCAGATAAAGCAAAACAATCTGATAACGCAATAAAAAATACAGTTCTTTCCCATGTGGTTTCTAAACATGTTAAGGAGATCTGACTTTTCTTGTGCACAGTTAAAAACAAATGCAGTTTTCACTTTATATCTCTTTAAGTTTTTAATAGCAATGTTGAAAGCTGTGCAAGTTGAAAGGATGCATAGATTCAGCAGTCAGGCAGAGACAAATAATAGGACATATGTAGACACAATGCAATAGAAAGGAAGACAGTAACATCTGATCTCTGTTTTCTACTACAGTAATTGGCAAAATATGTGACTATTCTTCAGGCTTTCTATTGGTCAATTATGCAGTGAAATTATTAATTTAATGGGAAAAAAATCCATTAAGAAGAACAAATTCCTACTGCTGGTAAAACAGCCTTTCCAGGCCTTCACAGCTGACTTGCTCAATTTGAACAATGTTTTTTTCACCCCTAGTTTGAATGTGATCCAAAGAAATGTCTGTGCCTAGTGCTAATTAACTAGCTTTCTATTGATAGGGACTTTGCACTTGAACTAAATAATATTTGATGATTTGATAGCCTCTTGCCTTCTGGTTTGATAACATCTAGTGAATATTTTATTGGTATTTACTTTTATTCTCAGACCACTACTGAAAGTAATAGAGAGCTAACTTTGATTTAGCACCAAATTTTTTACTCTCTGCTCCCCTTCCTTCTCACACTAAAACAGTGTTTCTGCTTGATGTATGCAGAGATAAAAATTGATGCTGATAACTCTGAATATTAGGTAAACTGCGTATCTTGACTATAGAGAGACTATTTTTACATCACTGTTGACTTTTTCTAGATTGCTTTTCAAATATGAATGCCATCTCTATTCCTGCTTCTTAATTAAGAGAGTAGAAGTCTTATCTTTCTGTAATAGTAACTGGGGCTGGTAGGGTTCCAAATTAATCTTTGGTGAGTTCTGTTAGCCAAAATTTCAGTTCTTTTCTTCTTGTTGGTTCTAATGAGACTGTACATCTGGCTCTTCTGTCACTTTATATTTTTCATGAATTAGTTATTTTATCTGTGCCAGTCACAGAAAATGCTGTTTGAATCTTTCCTCCTGCTGTTTTCAAAAAAACCTCCTGACTCCACTTGAAAATGTGGTAGTATTATTAAGCCTTTCAGGCAAGAAATGAATTTGGGGGAAACTTTGACCTTTCTAATGCTCAGTTGGTTCCATCTCTGTAGTCCTTCACTCATGTTCATGCTAGAAGCACTGAAAAAACGCTCCTGCACTCACCAAGGGGCACAGAATCCCCTTGCCCGACAAAAACTCCTCTTCATGGTCACACACCTATGGACGTAGTTCCCCTACACCTGCAGTTCTGAGCAGAGGGTGAACAGACTGATGTGTACAGGGAGACAAAGTACTATGGATTTACAACAAACGATGTTTAGTAAGGTTGGCGTCTTTCAGCACTGTGCACACCTGGAAGTACATTTTCTCTCTTTGAGCTCATGTGTCTCCTGTTCAGTGGAAAATCCTGACATATATTTGCGTCAGCAATTTGTGAATGTCCAGACATCAGCTTAGAGAAAGCTCATCAGCACTCCAAAGTCTGCTCCTCCCTTTTCTAGTTACTGTGGACAATATCAGCCATCTGTCACTTAGGCCTAAAACCTGGAGATCACATTTGGCTCAGACCATGACTATCTTGTATCATAAATCTTCCTGATCCAGTTTGTATAATGTCTCTAGGATATAATTTGTCTCTTCACGTAGTGAAATATTTCTTGAATTCTTTTCTATTATACCCTCCTGAAGTCCACAGAGTATGTGTTCTACCACCTGAGACATCTGAGACACTCAATTCATATAATATCCTCAGAGCCTACATAGCAGCAAGCTGCATCATTCTCCTTAGGAAGAGCATCAACTATTTCTTTCTGAATTATAATTAAATAAAAATAAGTCCTTTTGTACCCTGAGTGGGAGGTCAGCAAAGTTCACCTGTTCTGAATATAAACATGCACCCAAGTCTCTCACTGTCCTGAAGAGGTTCATGGCTGGATCTCCCATGTTTCAGGAGCACCTTACTCATGAGTATGTTGGCTAAGATGGTGACCTTTACTGCTTCACAGCAGAAATACAACAGCACAGAACAGAAATCCAGCCCCATGGGCTGGAGAGGGATGACAAAATTGAGCTAGACTGGTGAATTCAGTTAAGAAGTGCTATTAGTTTACCGATATTAAATTGCAGAATTGATTTCTGGAACAGAGTCCAAAATGTAGAACTTTTCCATATTATTAAGTACCCTAACAAACAAGCTGTGGAGTCATGATCCTTTATAGTAGAGTAAAAGTCAGAACTGAATATAGGGGAGACACAGAAGCATCACAGAGGCATGCTGGTATGTCACTAGGAGGACAAAGCTTAGCTGGAGTTGCTATCAAGAAAGGCTTCTACAGGTACATTTGCAGCAACAGTAAGACTGAATAAAATGTAATTCTGGGCTGTGTTATCAGGCTGAAAACTTTATTTTGAAAAGTGTGGAAAAAACTGAGGTACTCAGCACCTTCTTTGATTCAGTCTTTAGTGACAAGGTCTGCTGTTTGAGGAAGAGGAGTGCTGCGTATGGTAATGGAGAAACAAATGAGGGACTCCTTACGTAATCTGGAGACATGGAGGTCTGAGACCAGGTAAGGTGCCTGCAGGTGGGCTGAGAGAACTAGCCAACACTGCAAGGCCTCACTTCCTATTGTCTTTGAATGTTTGTGACAATTGTGAAAGGTCCCCATTGACTGAGGAAGGGAAGTGTTCTGCCCATCTAAAATGTAAGAAGGGTGATATGAAGATCTGCAGCCTAGTCAGCATCACTTCCTTACCAAGGAAAAAATCCTTCCAGACATCTTTTCCATGGTGAGGGAAGGACAAGAAGGAGGAACACTTAGCAGAAGTTTATCAAATGCAGATTGTGCCTGACCGGCTTAATTTCCTTCTATAATCAAATGACTAGCTCAGTGGATATCAAGAATGTCATTGTTATAATTTAACTTGACTTTAGCAAGACTTTTGTCATAGTTTCCTGTGGTACTCTCTTAGTCAAGATGAGAGATATGGACTGGATTGGTAAAGTATTAGGTGGCTGCAGAACTGGCTAGATCAACAGGCACAGTGATCAAATCCATTCCAAGAAATTTCGAATGGTGTATCTCAGTGGTTGATAGTGAGGCACAAGTGCTGAAGATAAACTGAAGGAAAAGCATTTGTTTAGCCTGGTAAAGGGAAGATCTAATTGCACTTTTTCAGTACCTACAGGAGAGTTATAGACAAGTTAAAGCTAGACCCTTTTCAGAGGTGCACGATAAAAGGACAAGAAACAACAGTACAAAACTGGTCTTAAAGAAACAAAAGTATATCACTGTGGATGACCAAGCAGTATAACAGGCTGTGAAATCTCCAGCCTTGCATATTTTCAAAACTTGTCTGGACAAAGCCCTGAGTGACTGTGAAGTTAGATCAGTTTACTTTGAATAGGAGGTTGCACTAGACTACCTTCAGAGGTCTTTTACAACTTAAAATTTTGTACAATTCTAGGCTTTTTCTGCATGTAGAATCCTGCATTCTTTTCTTCACAGTATCAAAGCTTCAGTGGCTGTGATGCAAGGTATCTTCATTTACCCTCTTGGGAAGAGATGGGTTTCTAACCTTTCAGTCTTCCAAAGAAAGACACGGGGCTTTCAAGGAGGAAGGTTCTAGCTACTACCTCCCACAGAAATGCTATGTACATACAAAAGCATGAGCCTTTCTTTAACGGGAGCTTTTGAACAGACCCTTTTATTTCAGAAAATAATTCTAAACTGTGAATCCCAGCCAAATAAGGGTGCTCATATTCCTGTGTTTCACTTTTCCTACATGGTAGTTTTTGGTAGCTTGCTTTCTACTTAAAACATTTCTCTGGATTTTTACTGTGCGCTAATGGCTTTTCTTGACAGTAAATTCTGCCTAAAGCTCAGAAATCAGGCTCTGCATTATGGAAGAAATAATTATTGGTTCTAGGTTCATTATGCAGTGGGACATTGGCAGTAAGAAGGTCAAAAGCACATAACAGAACATTCCTCTGAAGGTTGTCTTGCAGGTAGTCTGCGTCTTTGTTTTTAATCTCTCTTGCTGGCATATTTATGGTTAGTTTCATATTTTAGAATTCATGAACCAGAGTCCTACTCACATACAAACCTTCTGCAAATGACCTTTGATATAATTAAAGGATACCATTTGTTAGTTTTGGTTGATTTAGATCCAAACGAAGACTGATTATATTCTTCCTGCATCAATGAGTGGATTAGCTCTTTGATATAGTAATTAAAGGACAGTGGTTTCTGAAGACGCCTTGTTAGGACTCTATTTGGTAAACTATTTATTTGACTTGAGTCTATTCCAGGCTGTCTTAGTTTGTGGCTTAGGTTTTAGTATTACAAGCAAGATATGTCTGTTACCTACTTCAACCATGAATACATTATATAAGTGTGAAATGAACTTTTTCCCTTCAGTTTATTGATGTGAGAGGGTAGGATAGGAAATTCTCACAGCTGGCATACAAAGAATTACTGTAGCTGCAAAGTGGTTAGAAACACAAATGTTGATTATTTCAATGAAAGAATTTAATTAGGGTTCCTAAAGAACAGGATATTACTGACATCACCGATTGGCAAAATGAGCAAAGTAATACAGCTCTTACCATTGCAATAGCTCTCTCTTAATGATGCCATTATTAGAATTTGGCTGGCATCCTGAAATGTGTACAATAGCTTGGCAATAGAATAATGATTTGGAAATTGCAGATGTAAGGCAATGATGTGAAAGCCAAAGATTTACTGAAAAGAAGTCCAAATCAAGCATTTTTAGTGCCTCTCAAATTCATGGATCTGTAATGGACTGACTCTTCCTCAAAAATACTGCAACATATAGGATAATAATAATAATAATAATAATAATTTTATATATATATATATATATATAAAATTGGGGGTTTGTTTTACAGATGTGTGTTTTGGTAGGTTTCTTGACCAGGATTTTGTTGTTGTTGTTGTTAATCAATTTATTGAGCTTTTAAACTCTGTCTGAATTTGAATAGCCAAATGCAATTCTCAGCACTTTTATTTTAATTTTTTAAAAATACTTATAGAGAGGATACAGAGGGCTAATTAAAATGAAGAGAGATATTGAGATGAATGGCATGAAATGAAAGAATGAACAGGGAAAATCTAATCTATAGTTGGAGGTTATAAATTCTCTCCTCTGCTTGTACTTCCATTACTTATCCTTCCCAGTAGAGATGTAGGTTAGTATGTTGGCATTTGAAACAACTGCTTTTCATAGAAGAATTTATAGGAGAGATTGAATTTGAGATACCCTTTTTAAGAATAAAAATACTGGAAATGGAATTACATTTGATATTCATATGCAGCTAATATTAGTCCTAGTAACTAGGAAAGAAGAAATGTTTTGAAAAATTCTTATGGTATGAATATCCCCAAATATCTTGGATTGTACTTTGCATTGAATAGATCCCAGTGATTCTTCAAGTTTATTTTCCATCTAATAATAAATTGCAGTGAATTCCGCCCCAACCCCTCACTACTGAATGTACAGTAATAGCAGATACTAAAGCTCTTTTGATTCTGTGTGCAGCTACTTCCAGCTCCAAATTCCTTCACATGGTTTCGGCTGCTGAGATTATCCAGACCCTGATTACTTTCTGACATTGCTCTGTTTGAGCCTGCACCCTCTATTTTGGAAATGGAGCAGAGCTGTTCCCTTCATTCATTTGCCTGCATGTAGCATTTCCCTGTTTGTAGCAGGTCAGCAAGGCCATGACTTTGCTACCTGCTCCCATCCTGCTCTGAATCTGAGATGAGTCACCTTCCAGGTGATTCTAAGTAGCCTCTTCCCAATATTATGGTCTACCTGTATGTAGTTCCTGGTAAATCAGTAACATATTAGAAGCTGTATTTCTGACTATTTATAAATAATTTTTATAACAATTAGCCATCTCTTAGCACTATACAGTTGCAGTAAAATGTGTTCAATAATAAGTCTTTTTCCAAGCTTTATGTAAATAAACCCATTTCTGCTCTTAAAAATGAGTGTACAGTTCTTACTGAGGTGGAGATATATCTAAGATAGAGTTTAGGCCAAAGTCTATTTAACCTCTGAACATATCTGAAATAATGACTAGAAGTCTTCATGACTTTATTTTTCCAGTAGAAGTGGGTAGGATTTGTACATTGCCATAGATCTGAGGGCAGCTGAATATGTTATGTCCCAGGGGAAATACAGAAGTCTGTAAGCCTGTCAGCAACCAGATGGCTTGCTACACTGCATTGACACTGGCTATACTGGTATTTGTATCCCCTCAGGTGGGGCTTACTTAGATTTCTCTGTCTGGCAGCTGATTGAGAGGTCTAATGAACTTACCTATCAAGTGAGTGTAATCTCGGGAGCTATTATCATAAGAAACAGTTTCAGAAAACTTCAAAGGCTTGTTTAGCTGTTTGGTGACAGTACAGTGGTTTGCCATGAGCAAGGTCAGACAGCTTTAGGAGGACAAGGCTTAAGGGTTTCACTGAGACACAGCTGAGTCACTATATGCATTATAGTAGCAACATCTAGAGATGCAAAAAGAAAGTGGAAATGTGTCTTGAACCTAATATAATAAATAAACTCTGTAGTAATGTTTTGGACTATTTTTTTTCCTTAAGAAAAATATAGGGCCTGGAATCTTTACTTAGCAATTGTTTTAATTTTGTAACCAGCAAAATACCTTGAGTGATCGGTACAATTAATAGTTAAATGTTTGCTTATTAAAAAAGACCTTACCACATCAAGGCTGATTTTTCTAGGACTTAAATTATTGCTGCTTGTACCCTGAACTGTAAATATATTTTCAGAACTGTTATCTTGGAAAGACTTAGTAGTATCCACCCACTCCACAGACATGTAAAAGCTGTGCTACTGAGGACAATCATTGTCAGTCCTCTAAGCTTTAATACTCATTTCAGATGCCTTTTTTACCTCCTCAGGGCAAATTTCCTTAATAATTTATGGCACTACTGTAGCCAATAGGCCAACAACTCGGTGCTGCCTTTGTGAGCATCTATTCCTGCCACCTATAAATTCTGATTGGTTCTTCAGGTGATTAATTCTTAACTGTTCTTGTCTGGGTTCTGAGATCCAAATCTATTTCTAAATGGTTCTCTACTGAAGACATATGTACTGCAGCTCTTATGTTATTTGTGTGAACGACTGCTGTAAGGTATAGTGAGAAATTTTTCCAAATGAATAAAGCTATTTCTGTTATATCTGTAGCAAGATGGTTTATGTGGAGGATCGGATATTGTTCTTAAGATGTGGCAAAGCTTAAAGTAAATAAGTCTTTACGATACTTTCTTTTCTCAGACTCATATCTCAATGACTGAATGAGGAAAAGAAAATATGATGTTACAATCATTTGATGTATTCAAGAACTACTGATTTAAAGCAGAGTCTCTGAAGAAATCTTGTTACACAGCAAATTTATGGCTTATATTTTAATTCAATGAGATTTTAAAACTTGAATGGATGTGCAGTGGTACAGTCATATGAGGGAACGTGATTATAAGAGATCAATATAAGGACGTAATAAACTTAGAATGGCTTTTGTTTTCTAGAAGAAGTTCTGTATCCTGGGCTGTACCTGGACACAGATATATCATTTTGAATAGTGATGATGGTAGATGATGTCAACTTAGAGTGCAACCACAGCAGAAGCAACAGCTGTTACAAATTGCAAACGTTATTTTTTCTTTGAATTGCAAACTAAGAAAACCAGAAAATAGACCTGTCATTCCACACCAAAGGCTCAATTGTCCCAAGGCTTCCCCTGAAGTTTTCAAACTATGCTTGGCTGCAAATGATTTATGTGTGGGGTGAATATATCCAACCAATGGAGAAAAGGGCAAAGAGTTTAATCATAATTTAATGCATACAGCTTTCCAGTTATTCTCTCTGTGGTTCAAATATTCCACTGCTGTCAGCCAGCTGATACCTGGTATGGAACATATATCACTATTGTCCTTCTTCCTTGTGGAACTTCCTTTATGATCAGCCCATGGAGTTCTACCTCTGCAAGTCTGTAACTTCACCTTTTGTTTAATTTCATGCAGATGGTCAGTTAGATATCAGATTGTCCCATAATTTAATTCAGTGTATCTTTGTATTTACAAACTGTTTGTAAGAATTATGGCAACTAAGCAGTTTTGAAGTAAATAAGGTTGACATGGGTAACTACCTGGCCATATATATGTACAAGCCTAGGTAGACAGTGCAAGATTAGGAAGTGTAACCTGAGTGAGGCAGGAGGGGAGGAGAAGGAGGAAAGAGATACTAGCTCAAGCAAAGCTTTCCAGGGACTCAGTTTTGGGATGTAGTGAGAATCAGTGACTTGCTGTGGACCAGGGGCCATGGGGGCCCCTGGGGTGGCGGGGCAGGACCTTGCAGCCAGGGCACATCCCTGAGGGCAGTCCCTGCCTCAACCACCTGGCATCTCCCTGGGGATGGGAAAGGGCTGAGGCTGGGCTGGGACAACATCCTGGAGGCCTGATAAGGAGAACCAGGGTACAGGGCCCACAGCACACCCAGGCCCAGCTGCAAGGTGGTGGCCAAGCCAGGGTCCTGGTGGGGCCCCAGCTGAGAGCAACTCCCATAAGGTGGGAACCAGGTCTGGCAGTGGCCTCCCTGCCACGCACCCAGGAGCCTCTCCCCAGGGTCACAGTGAGATGGGCACCTCCTCTGTGCCAGATCTGAGCTGACCCTGCCCTGCAGCCAAGCCCCAGGATGAGAGCTGCCTGACAGACCCAGACTCCCTGGTCCATTCTGCTTCTACACTGCACCTATCAAAGCTCATGAAGCCAAAGGTCTCAAATCACTTGTAAACTGTATACTTTTGAGGTTGCAGTATGTTCTGTACAATATTCACAGTAATTTGTTTAGTGTATCATTCATGGTTCTGTCTGCTAGGGAGAGGTAACACAGTGGTGTCACTGCAAACTGGTTCTGAAGTCAGTAAATCTACTGACACTTGATTAGAAGTTATCAAATAATATATAAATAATAGATCAGAACCTTCTTTTTTGTAAGGAAGGTTATCTATTGTACTTTTGTTGTTATGGAACAAATTAATCTAACCATTATCATATGAAGTTTGAGCATCATCTAGTATAGTGCAGACATCAATAAGACCGTAAAAAATCAGACATACCCTTTGTTAGTTTGTTGTTAATAGTAAATAATATTGAGTAATATCAAAAATGTAACTTTACCTCAATGTATATAACATATCTAGAATTGCCTTTTAAGAATGTTTTTAAAATTTTAGTAAGGCTATCAGAAAGATTCCAGATGTGCAGACTTGAACCCAGGTCACAATTTATTATTTTTTTAAATTTTAACTTGTCTCAATCCAAAATACATTTTATAAATTATCTTAATAACTCTGAGATTGTGCTGTATACTCTTTGCCATGAAATTAATTTGTAGAACTAGGAGAAGATTGAACGTTTTCTGTCAGGACCTAATTAATATCTTTATTTATGTCAGCAGTGTGCAACTTTTTCTTCCTGAGGGCCAATTATGTCATTTCAAAAAGGTCAAGGGGCCACAAATCAATATTCAAGCTGTTTTTCCAGGCTCAATTAGATTGAGTAAGTTTTGATCATTTTCTCCCTCAGGCTGCTTTAGTTCAGATGGAAATGCAGAGTGCTTGTCACTGTGAAGAGCAGCCCCTTTACAGCACCACAGTCCCCAGGGGACCGATGGAAGCTGTTGAGGTTCTGCAGATGGAAAGAGAGCAGTAGGTATCTCTGCTTGCTTCTGCAGCTTCAGCACACCCCCATTTAATGAATCATTTGATAGAAAGATATAAACGAGGATAGTTGCACATACTTGTTGACTCAATTAGGACTCATAGCTCCGGAATTACCTAGATAGACACTTTTACTTTAGTGTTCACCAGGTACTGAGGCATATGCACGCAGATCAGTTATTCCTGTATGGTGAAACTAGGGTCAGAACCCTGGCATTGATGATGCAGCAGTGGCTTGCACATGTGTTGCAAGTCTAGTGAATTCTACCTCAAGTTTCTGTTTTATTGTTTATGTTCTCTTTTTTCTTTTTTTTTTTTTTTTTTTTTTTTTTTTCCCCAGTACCTAAATCTGTAATCAGAAGCTGGTGTTAACTGGCAATGAATTAAGTAAAAAAGCCTTGCTGTATTGAACACACCTGGCAGGAGAACACTTGGAGGACACAGAGCAGGATGGGGACAATCCCAAGAGACTATGGCCATGGGTGACCCATGCTGGGACAGGACACTCCTGAGGGACTGTGGCCCATGGGCAGTGCACACCAGGTGAGGGACTGCAGTCCATGGGAGATCCACAGTGGGGGATAGGAAACCTGGCAAGGAGCACGGAGGAGCAGCAGGGAGAAACTGTTAAGCACAACCTTCTCCTGTGCTGCCCATTGCGTCCCCAAAGGTAGGGGGTGGACTGATGGTAACCTGCAGTGAAAACAAGTTCAAACAAGGAAGAGGGAAGTATAGATATTGGGCTTAATTGAGCATGGAGAAGAGGGAGGAAAGGTGTTCAAGTTTCTGTTTTATTGTTTATGTTCTCTTTTTTTTTTTTTTTTTCCCCAGTACCTGAATCCGTAATCAGAAGCTGGTGTTAACTGGCAATGAATTAAGTAAAAAAGCCTCAAGTTAAGACTATTTTGCCCATGACAGGTGTTCAGACGAAATGCATATACCAGCTGTCCTGTAGTCTGGAAGGTTTACCTAAATCCAATTCAATAATCAAACAGGATTTGTGGCGTCTTGCTGGTGATAATTGTGTATGGGAAGCAAAAAATCAGGAGATACAATATTTTGCAGATGTGCAAATAATGGTTTTATTTGAGATTTCAATCTGAAGCATAATAATGCCATGCTTATTTCATGCTTTTCATTAAGGAAATATAAACATAAAATATAAATATAAAGCAACTTAAAAATTAGAAACTGACACAGCTGTAATTTGTAACATATGCAAATTATCTTTCCCTGAAGCCATCTGGTCAGAATTAATCCAGACAACCAAGAAGTAGTAGGTCGGTATTTAAGCAAAATAGCCATGCCCATGCAGAAATGTGATGATCATAGAATAAAATCATCTCTACAGAGTATATAAGCCTGTCATTATTGGTGTCCTATGAGAAACGTTAAAGCAGATTGAATCAATGGTAATGTGTGTGTGTTTGCATGCATCCTCACGCACTATCCTAATCTATAATGGAATATTCCAGTAATCTATTGGGATTTTGTTGTTGTTTTTCGGGTTTGGTTTTGTTTTGTGTTTGGTTTTTTTTTGGTTTTTTTTTTTGTTTTTTTAATTCTTAATAAGGAAATCAGAAGATACTAAGGCATCTGAAAAACCATTCTTTTGGCTTCATGTATGATGATCTGGGACAAGGACTGTTCTTTGGGGAGGGTAAACAGTAAAAAGTATTTATCTTATTTAAGTACTTCAAGCTATGAATATCCAGCTTGATAAACAAAATTATAACCTTTCCTAATGAATATAGTTTCTGGTGCCATGGAAAATGATGCTGCAGTCATACCATTTTTAACTTCTCTATCTATCTTTCGTCTTTTCTTTAGGACTATGGCAGTACTTTATGCATATAAAACACTCAGAGTTCATGCTTTACTGAACAGAGACCAGTGGTCTCTTCTTGCCTCTGCTGCTTTTCATGTGCTTTTCTGTGCTGTGGAAACTTATGCAAAATTGTTATGCAAGTCAGAAAGCATTTTATAACCAAAAGTAAGTCATTTAATATCCATCATAATCCATTAAGTTTAGAATCCTGAATGTTATCTTTGTGTACCCATTGGATATGTAAGGCCAGACTTCAAAGTATCACCAGTGATGTCTATATGCAAAAGATACTCAAGGGACTTATCCATGTTTTATGTCAGGGAATTGGAGTCAAGCTGTTGAATTAATCACATGGCACTTTACTAAAGGATAAATAGTAACCAATGTGCAAGAGACCACTCAAGTTACAGTACTTAGTGCAACCTAGACCTCTGAATAAAAGAAATACAAAAGAAACTTGTGCGTGATTGTGAACATAATTTCATATTAAAAGATGCATAGCTATTGAGAAGAGGCCCCTTTTGTTCATGGTTCATAAAGTTCTTTACATAAAAAAGGAAGTCTACAAGCCTGGCTCTCAGACAGCTAATCCCAAGAGTAGCCAGAATTTTAAAATGCACCCCAAGCTCATGTGCTGAGATTGTATGGAAGACATTAAGTCAGTATGAATTTCAGATACCTACAAATACCATGAAAACATGGGACAGGCAATGTTGAGCCCTTCTTAGGAGGGAATACAGGACTGTCTGATACGTCTGATGTCAATGAGTTTGTCACCTGACAAGGGTCCCCCTAATTGCTGAAGGTCAGACAAGATAACTTGAAACAGCTAGGCAAGACAAAGGATACATTTACACTGGATAAATTTACTTGTGACACTCTGAAGTGCACTATGCATCTGAGAGCTTTTCTTCTATGCACACTGCTGGCTCAACCAAGCTGGTACCTAAACGTACCCCAGCTATACAGGGGCTGTATATTTGATCTAGAGCTTAGCCTTAGGAGTGCTTGTAAAATACAGAATAGACGTGGTGACTATTCTCAAAATTCTTTTGAGTAAAGTAGAATGATCACATTTTTACACAATAAACTTAAATTTTAGCACAAAGGCCATTTACCTAACCAGGTAGTATCATTTTTCTGAAACAAAAGACAACTTGTGGTGCTCTTTGTGTTGGGCTCAGTTCAGCTTTCTTTACAATGGCTGTGGTCACCCCCTATATTCATGTGTACCTTGCCTGTGCCCACTTCCTCTGACCCAAGGAGAGCTTGTGTTGGACACTGATATTTCATGCTGTGGCTCAGACCAGCATTAGTGATTGCTGGTGTTGCATAGTGAAAGCCCTCTTGCCTGTGTACAGTGGGAGTGAGAACACATGCCAATAGGGGATACCGGTGGGTCCATCTGCACATGTTGTTTGGTTCTATAGGCTCCACACCACCATTTACATGGGCACTGCACACAGAGGCAGGAGGAGGCAAGCCCTGAGAAGGAGTTCAGAGCTTGTCAGCCCTGTAGCACCGAGGACACTTTGTGGCTGCCTATCCTGACCCATAGTCTCTGGTCTCTTCAACATGCCTGAGAAAGCAGGAGGTCTTACCAAGATTTAGTTATTTGAAGACATTCGATGTTATGTGGGATTTTGATTTAGAAAAGTGATGCAGCAATATGCTGAAATCACAACATAAACATGATATAGCAGTTATACAGTGGAATCACAATACAAACCTGATTCCTAAAACTGGTCTCTCTATGCTCCACTATCAGGAAGAGAGAGGTTTTATCCTGAACAGAGAGGTCCCAAACAATGAATTGTATAAAAATAGTCTGGAAACCTTCAGATAGCCTGCACAGGGAGGCATTCTTAGTATTTTTTTTCCTCCTATTTTCATTCTACCGCTTAATTTGTATGAATGGATGTTGTTGGGTTTTTTTCCATGTTAAGTTATGGGTTTCATTTTCTCCAGTTCTATCGAAGGATGAATTTTGTATTACCTTGAAATCAAGTCTTGAAAGTTGTCAGGGGGAAGACAAGAGCTTGCATAATACCAGGAGTTATTTGGAGATTCAGAGTCAAGGTCTCTGGAGTAATTGTGTGTAACATTTCAGATCTGAGGTCTGTCTGCATCAGGAAGATCTGTCTGCATCTGAGATCTGTCAGAACTCTTATTTCAGTGGCTCTGCTGAAATTTCATTTCTAAAATCACTCTTGAGTGTTTAGGATTATGTGTGATTCTTGATTAAAATAGTAGCAAAGGGGGATCAGATTGTTAAAAACAATCATGAAGTGATATAACACTTGATGAATCATAAGAAAAGTTTACTTGAGAGGAAAAGGAGGTCCATATTTGAAGAGGAAAAAAAATGATAATTTAAATAATTATCTTCATGATTCATTCTTGAGGAATATTTGACTTTTTATGCAAGGTTGTAGATGGCTTTGTCTACCTGGTTTCTCTGGACTTTCAGATTTAGTTTTTGACATGTATTGCTTAAAAACCTCAGGAGAGGCATAAGATATATGAACTTAAAAGTGAAATACAGAGTGTTACTTGACTAAACCTTTCTTGTTAGAAACAAGTGTTTAAATACACTTTCTGGAAAAGTTTTTTCTGAGTTTACATGGGAAACTCCTCTTTGCTAGGATATGATACAGCATCAATCACCAGGGAAGAAATTGAAGAATACAAATGAGCCCTTTAAAAAGATTAGGTCAAGTGTGTTCAGTCCTTTTGTCTTCCTTGAAGCTAACAGAAAATTCAGCTGTGAAAGGAAAATTGAGAGGAGTCCCTTCTGAGCAAAAGTTATTTGATTTTATTCAGACTACTTATTTGCTAAAAAAAACCCCAATATAGGTATTAATTCAGTGCTGTGCAGCACTGTGGAAGATAGGTCATGAACTGTGGGGGATTGTGGGTCTGGATCGAGCTGGGCTTGCCTGCACTGAAAGTCCTTCCCCTGTCTCTTCTGTAGCAGGTGAGAACAATTTTCAGGTGCATACTGTCATGGGATGATTTCATCCATGTTCAACATTAAGAAAAAATATATTCATATAGACTCTCAATCTATAGTGTATGTTGTCCCTGTGCACATCCATGTTGCTGGGCTTTATAGTAATGCACTTGTATTATTATGTGGTTTGTTGTTTTTTTAATATGGTGTATTATGTAGTCCAACCTTTCATGTAAATATAGCAAATATTACATGTTACAACAACATAAAGGCTGAAGAGCGAGAGCTGACTATGAGGAGCTGGTTTACTGCAACAATTTATCTTCAATTGGTCTTAAGTAGAAATAACTTTCCTTGTTTGTACTTTTCCCTTGTAGTCAAAGGTGCAGCAGGGTTTTGCATGAAAGATGGGAACAATATTGTATGTTTAAAAGCTTTTCAGCTACTGGTAGAATGTGAAATTTAAAATAGCACAATTAGGTTCACAAGTTGATTTTTCCCAAGTACTACTGGGTAATTTCAAATGTACTCCAATAAGAACAATGAGTGACAGTCCTGCAATATATATTAAGATAGTCAGAGTTTCAAAGCAAATTATGTTTTCTTACAGGCCTTTTATTTCACAGATGTCTTTTTTTGGACTTTCTTTTTATATATCTGATACAGAACAGCGTCTGAGGCAGACTGAGCATCGGTCTGGTTGGGTGATTTGTCACAACAAGTGCTAAATTCTGTCTGGCTGCCGTATTCCCATTTGCTGTCCCTTTTGGTCTTCCATGGCACTGTATAAAATGAAACTGGGATTAAAGCTACCACAGCCCTCTGTTATTCTTTTTAGAAGGTAGAAAAATAAAAGTAAAATTGTTCCTATTCAGAACTATGAATTGAATACCTCATTAGTCTATGAACCCAAATGTTTTGGGGTTTTTTACCTTCTCATTGCTCATACTTCCATTTGCAATGTTTATTTAATTTTATCTTTAGTTATCTAATATTTTAACCTCTTTATTTCGGAGTCTGAATTTGTCTATGGTTTGGAAAGCTTCCAGAAAAAAATGAAAGTGAGAACTGTCAAGTGCTACAGCAGTGCAAGAAATGCTTGGTTAGGCTAAGATTGGGTTGATGGCTTACTCCTGTTCAAGAGAGAATTTCATGTCCCCTTATATTAAGTTTCAATGATGTGTAGCATACTTTAGGCAACAAATAGGAACACATTGGATATAATACATGATGCTGCAAAGAGCTGTATTCTGTTGCTTGTAGCAATGTTGAATATTTACAGATTCTCCCTTAGTATCCTGAATTGTGTTTTAGCTCTGAAAAGGATACTCAGCCTTTCTGCTTTATATTGGTTTTACAAGTATTTTCTTATTTTTCCTCTTTTTTTTTTTTTTTAATGTACGTATATGACATAAAGCATTATACTGTGTTTGCACTGTCCACTTTTAATGTTTTATTGCATTAACATGTTGTGAATGTGTACATTGATTGGAATGTAGTAATTCAGCATTAAGGAACAGAATGTCTCAGAGATAAAATTAATCCAGACCTCATCTGAAAGTTGATAACTTATAGTAGGACAAAGAGAGGCTAACATTGTGCAGTATGTTACTGTATTGTGAGAAGGGAGATAACAAAGAGGACATATTCATATCAAGTTTATTTACCCAAATATTAATGAGATTATCTGAAAAATATCTGAACACAAAAACCTAAGTTATTTCCCCCTTAACTGCGTATTTTGTGCACCTCTGTTCTCATCAGGAAGTGTATGACAGGCTTGTAGCAGAACATACAATAAGTCCTTTAGGCTTTCTCTCTCCTGTACTTGTTCAGTGACCTCATGTAAATGTAATAATTTATCGTCAATTTTTATACTAATATATTAAAGACAGACTTGATATTGTCAGACATGCAATGGAATAAGCTCCAGGAAACATTCCTTCCAGGGGTGAGGTGACAAATTAAAAGGAAAAGAAAAATGAATTTTGCAGTTTGAAACATCATGTGCTCATGGAAGAATGCATAGCCAGCTGTAATGTGATACAATTCATTTCTATATATGCAGGGCATGATTTTACACAAAAACATTATGGGATGTGTACAGGATATTTAAAGTAACATGAAGACTGTTCCATGTAATGAAGCTTATTAATCTATCAAGAACTAGACCAAAGGTTGAAATACTTATGTTTGCCCTCCTGTCTTTCAGTAAGATGTCACATTATGCTTCATTCCATCACCTAGTTCATCATCCTTTAGACCTGGTTATGTATTTAGAGGGGAAGGTTGGCAAAGAGGGTAAAAAAATTTATGTGCTTTGTCCACTAAACTTCTAAAGAACTGGTTGATACTTTGGAAAGAAATTACGTTTTAGGTGTGAAACTAGTGTAAAAGAAGTTAGTGCTTTAAGTTGAAAATTTTACATGGCTTTGGTGGATTTTCTCTTCCTTTAGGTATTTTGTCATTAATGGCATGTGGATTTTAACGGTTTGAGCTGCTGCTGCTTGGGGGAGATTTGGGGACACTTTTTGTTCAAAGTTCAGGTTTCATCCAAGCACCAACAAAAAAATCTGACTTTTCAGAGCCTTAAAGTGTATGGTCTTAGATGCCACCATAGGTGTTAGAAGGGACAGACTGCTTTAAAAAAAAAAAAAAAAAAGCCACATGGAGAAGACAAGGGGAAATGAGTACAAACTGCACTGGGAGAGATTTCGTCTTGACATAAGAAATAAATTTTTCACAGTAAGAACAATCATTCACTGCAACAACCTCCCCAGGGATGTAGTAGAGTCCCATCTCTGGAGGTTTTTAAGATACGATCAGACAGAAGGCTAGATGTTTTCACCTAGTCTCCCTCTCCCATGAAAGTCTGGACCAGATATCTTCTGAGGTTTTTTCTAATCTGGGCTATTCTATGAAAACCTAATCTTCATCTAGGTGGAAACTGTATGAAAACCTGGTCATTACTGGGGACAGAGCTTGGGAGAAGTGGCTGATGGTGCCATAGAGTGGTAAATAAAGACTGTGTTTGTCCCTTGCTTGTCCCATGATGGAGGATGCAAAGCTGTTCATGTTTAAAGACGAAGAGAGCAATGTTCTTATATTCTTAGTTAGTCCTTCTCTATAGGTTAAGAAATCTGGTTTTAATTAGCAGTACCCAGGATAATGTTTTCTGTGTATCAGTTATTTCAATTTCTTTCTGTTCCTGTGTGAGAGGAAAATACCCTAGTTTCCTCAGTAATGAAACTGAAGCATTGATAAAGTGAGGTGATGTGCAGAAGTACTTGATACCTTTTACACTCAGCATCCCAGTCAGAGGAGTTGACTTGGCCTTCCAAAGAGTTCTGTAAAATGCATGGAAAACTGAAGCCACTAAATTATGCCCACTAAACTGCAAAGGCAGTTGTAATGTAGTCACTGTGTAAACCTCCCAGCATGATTGTCTAAGGCCAGACAGAGGGAACCCAGATCTCTAGGTTTCTAAACCTGGGCCTTAATTTTGAGACCAGAACAAATTTTTGCAATCCCCTCAAACTTTACTGACTGGCTCTCAAAACAGAGTATAAGTCTTGGTATTAATGAGAACTGACTTTAGTTTAAGTGGTTGGGTCCTGGACTTTTTGTATAATTTCTGTTTAAAACATATTTCACTGATTTTTCTTAAGGTTTTTTTATTTGTGGCAGACAGCTATATCTGGTTATATGATATACTGTTTTGTATTAACTTTTTGAGCTGATTTTTCATCATCTATATGTAAATAAATTGCATTGCCGAGTTGGGAATTCACCTTCGAAGGACTGCCTAGCAGTCATGACCAGATGTAACCTCAGGTGACTTGACTGAGTCATTAAGACTAATGACTCCACACCCTCTATGCAGGATGGGAAGTTCACACCTATGGGAGATACAGCCCCTTGTATCCTTCATAAACTCTTGTAGGTATACATCAGCCAAGGAGGTAATTAGTGAGAGAATGATGAATGGGTCATTTATGTTAACATTTTGATTAGAGCAATGAGATGCAGAGGATGAGGTGTAGACTGGAATGTTTCACTGGAATGTACTAACTTAGATCAAGAAAAGCTATTATCTAACTACAAAGCTTTGAGGCAAAGTGAATTGTATTAACATATACATTCTTTAAAGCAAACTTTCTATTCTGTGTTATGGTGGTGTTTCCACCTGATGGTCCAATATTGTGGTCCTTCAGTTTGCTGTGTTTTATAGTAGTTACAAGCAAGGGAGGAGGGAGGTCTGTGTGAAATATTAGAATAGGTGCAATGATAAGAGGTGAACCCTTACAAGGGGCTTAGTTTCTCTGACATTTCTGTCATATATTGGGAAAGTATACTTGATCCTACAGAGCCCACAAATGAAAACTCATAAGGAAGGGAGAGAGGGATGTAAACTTGCATGGATGAAAGCATTTTGCATTATAGCCAGCTTGGTTTTGCTGCTTCACCACCATCAGGAGAGAAAAGATGAGCAAGTACTCTGGTGTTAAGCATAAGTGCTGTGTCTTGATTCTTTTTTGTCAAGAGCACTTGAGATTAAGTGCACAGCTACACATTAGGCTTGAGACTCTCACTCCATTTGCAATTTTTACACCTCAGTGCATCCGTACAGTGACTCTGTCTGTGCTGAATGACAATAGTTGCTGCTCTTTTCTGGACAGTGTAGAGAGCTTGCATTATCTGTCTTTAAATACGATTAGTTCAGTGTTCCTTTAAAAAGTAATGACAATAAATAAACCCCTGGACCTGTCTTTGGCTTTTAGTGAGTTGTATGCAGCTTGAAATGAAATCTTCTACCCAGTAGCACAGGGCAAATTCACCTTCCTTGAGCTTGACTTTTACCCTGATTATCTTTGTTGCTCATTCTCCACCCCTTCTACAACCCTTCATTGATCTTAAAAGGTTTCCTGTGTGTTAGACAGAGTCAGGATAGACAGCAGAGACCTGTGTTGCAGATAAGAGATGCACATCACTGACTAGAGAGAAAATATGCATCAAGAGATTGTCCACTATGAGCAGGTAGCCAGCTTTTCACATGGAGAATGGCACTGAGCTGAGTCTATGCACAGTCTAGTTGTGTCTCATACCATTTTCAAGCTAAATTCATCTGTGCCTTCGTGAATGCTTCAGGTCCCCTCGTGCTTCTTTCAGGTCTAGGGTCTCTGTTTAACATTTACCAAGATAATTATTTATGGCTAAGAAGCATATAGGTATGTAGTACAGTGTATGGGAAAAAAAAAAAGGACTATATTCTGAAAGTGTCAGGTGCTGGATTGACTTGCTGCTACTGCATGCACTTGCATTTTCCCAATACTGCTGTATGGAAACTTGTATAATTAGCTCTGCAACACTCATATAAGCATAAATAAATAAGAATATAGCTGTTTACTTTGTAAATGTCAGAAGAACAAAAGGCACTCTGGTATTATTTCAGCCAAATAGTTCCTCTTATACTCTGCAGTGACTGACATATTTTCATTTAATTATTAATGTTTTAACTCAGTGGGTCGACTTCAGGGAAGCCATTCTCTTTCCATGGCCCTTGTCCATGCACACAAAACTTTAATAAAACAAGGTCAGAGGAGCTGTGAGGGACTTCTTTCTTGATTTGGTGTTAGTCCCCTTCTTTCATATGGACTTCAGCCTGCATCTGGGCCTTTTTTTTCTTTTCAGTTTAAATTGTTTGTATGTTAAGTTGCCAACAAATCAATCAATCAGGACCCATCCATATGCATACAGAACATCCACAGAAGCAAATATTGATCTCTCCTTAGCTTGCTCTTATTATGCAGTTCCCTGCTGTGAAGAAGATGCTAAACAGAAGATAATGAATATTATTTCTCACACATATTTTCATATTCTGACAAATACAGTTTTAGGATGTTTTTTCCCATTAAGAATGTAGCTGTTCTTGCTCAAAAAATGGTTAAAAATACATTCCTCCTATTCTATTTTTCAGTGCTGGTGAGTGGAAACTTGCACCATGCATTGACAGTCATTATTCACTCTGGTCAACAAAGTGTGAGGTTGCCTTGCAATGATTACTTGCATGGTAGAAATATTTATATTTACTACTGCGTTAATTGGTGTTATTAGCACAGTCTGGAAAACAGGTATTTCACAGATACCACAAAGTCACTCACTAGCCAGTCAGATAAGTAGAGAGAGTGAAGGCCAGCCAAATTATTTTAATAGGATTTGTAGTTTTTCCAGGAAAAAAAAAGTGCAAACCAAAACCAGATCATTTAGAATCCTGCCACTTTTAGTTATTGACACTTTGCTGTCTGTTGTGCAAAAATGTCCAAACTGCTGTGAGATCAATGATCAGCATCATCAAAGGTAGCTGCATGAAGAGACTGAAACATAGGATAAAATAGAGACTTGAGGTTCCCTTGTTGTTAGGAAAGGCGGACTAATCCTTTTATGTCATCATAAAAAGAAGTCCCAAATAAAAGCTCAAAAAGCCAGGCCCATTCCCTTATATTTCTCACTACATTTCCTGAGGCCTGCTCCTTGATTGGGTGTTCTGCATATGGTGGTTTTTACAAGTGGCTGTTATGGTTAAGTGTCTCCTTCCACTCTCGTAGTTATACTTATCCTTCTCTTCTGACAGCTGGATGCCAAGAACTCCACCATGGCAGACAGTCCCAGTGGGTGCTGCTGACTCTGCTAGTTCAAACTTTGTGGCAATAGTAATAGTACTCGTTCTCCATGGAGGAAGCTGTTGGCTCATACACAATCTTAGCCCATTGCAGCTGAAATTCTTGCTTGAGCAACTTCTCTGGCAACTGCTTTAATTCAAAGAAGGGTCAGGGTAGGCTTGTGGATGCACCAGGAGCATATAAAGACAGCTTTCAAACCAGCTTTTTCATTTTTTGCTCCTCTCTCAACTATTGTGCTGAATGTAATAGGTTACGTCGGCTAAACATCAGGATCAGGCCTTCTGGGTCTAAAATTCCCTTTCGAAGTATTAAAAGTTTATTTTTACCCACCTTTACACTACCAAGTGGTTACTTCTCTGAATAGGCTGTTGGCTTCTCCTTTTAGTCCCCGTGTATGTTGATTTGCCATGATTAAGTCAACCTAAGAATTCTTCAAACAGACCTGCATATTTGGAATTTAAACAAAAATTGCTTCTAGGAAAACCAAATCAAACCTGCATTGAGGACCTGCTAAAAGTACATTAATATATATTATTTTGAAAATTCTTGGTGGAGTAAATGGAGAGCTTCAGCAGTTCTTCTTTCAACAGTGCCAGATCTAGCAACATTTAAATTGATTTTGTTTTAAAATTGAGTTTCTTTCCAAATTCCAGGCCAGACAAGTAATCATCTATATTTCTCAGCATTTTCAGTGAAAGTATCTGCTATACTGGACTAATATGAAATTATAAGAATAAGTGAATAAGAGAAGTAAGGAACAGACTATTCTGAAGAAGATAAGAACTGCTTCAGGGATGTCAATCAAATATGAATGCCTCTGTAGGTTGAAAAAATTGAGCAAAGGTGATCTCTGCTGTTATTTTTTTTTTTTTTGTCTGTCCATATGGTGAAGATTGTTTCCATAGGACAAAACTAATCAGTCAAAAAGAAAGAGATTGAATCTCACTCCATTCTGGTGAGCACCTCTATGAATAGCAGTTCTGATTTTCAGGCTCAAGAGGCTGAATTTAGTTGTCAAACTGAATGTAGAAGCCCATTATCTCACTACATTACCTGTTCTCCTGTTAGTTTTTTCTCAGTTGATTATAGAGGAATTTCAGGGTCATGAGCTGACATGTAAAGGTCTATATTGCACATATCTGACTAAATGTGAAAAAATTCCTCAGAATGGTTAAAGTTCAGTAATGTGGGGGAATCTTGCTTGGAAACCATGGAGCTGATGTCAAAGGCAATCTTCATTCTTGATGTGGTTCCACCATTTGCTCTTTGTATGCTTAGTTCCTTCTGCTGTATTTTCCCTGCCTGTAAGAGAGGACACTGGGTTTCACCCAGCAAATATATATATATAAACATTATAGGAAATGTGATCTTGATAGGTGCAAAATAAAATGTGATACTAACCCCTCAGACACTGGAGGTCCCATTGCCATTTAACTTCAACAGTTGTCCTTAGTGAACCTCCTAATTTCCTTTTATATAGGCAGAATCCAGCAGAAACAGGTAGTCACCGTTTCTATAGCATTAGCTATTGTTTAGAAAAATCAGCCTGCAAGGCCTCTGCTATGCATTTAACAGAGAACGAACTCATAGATTTTTACAGATTAGTAAGTGTTGGACTGATGTTCAAAGAGTTCACCTGTCAGTGAGAGAGAAAACTACCTAGTTCAATATCCAGACTAAAAACTGAGTGCAGTGGAATTTAAGGAACTGCTTGAATTAGGGGTGGCACAGTGCAGTCTTTCATTATGGACTTAGTTATAATGACTATCTCTAAGGTTCATTTTGGCAGAGTGATGAGATTCCCCTATTTCCTCCCTCAGAAAACCAGTGAGCAGATGAGCATGCTGAGAGTGGTCTAATAACAAAAGTTATAATGAAACATGTGATAACATAGCATGCTTGGCTTGAGATTGGTAGTTTTTCAACAATAAACATTATTTACTTTGTGCAATGACCACAAAATCCTTGAACGGAGTTGTACTTTAGCATTATGGTAATAGCGATTGATTCACCAGATGTCACACTGAAGGTACTACCGGTTACCATTATCAATTCAATAATTACTGGGTTAGAGCACTTACAGAAAGTACAAAACCAGTAAGGAATATCCAAAGTTATTATTACGTGTGCAAGTTTTCTTTATTAAAAAAAAATCAAAAATGTATTTAGTGGCATGGATTAAAATGCAAAGGCAAGAGGATAGGTAACTGTCAGACCCATGTTTTTAAGGAAACTTGATTTTTTTAACTATTTACAGCAAAACATGAAATTTATGGCCTCCAGAGAAAAACAGATCTAGCTCAGACTCCTTTTCTCACAGTTCTCAAATGTGTTCTACAAGCAGAAATAAACACCTATGTAGAATTTGTTGGTATTAATATCTTCACAAATTTATCTCTTACTGCAATGTGGCAAGATGTGTCAATTTAGAGCAGCTAACATAAAAAGAGCACAACATGTTTAAATGGAATTTCTCTTATTTTCAATTCATTTATTTGCAAATGTGCTGTTCAAAGATTGTATGCATTTCTCATTATATTTTCTCCTTGGTTTAGATTGTGTACTCTTTATGGCATAGATATTATCTTGGTACTTTCCAAGGCAGTATGTACACACTAGTATCAGTGTGTTTACTTCTACTAATAATTCAGCAATCACCTACTGAGTCTTTTAGTATTTCTATGACTCATACTGTAGAGATGTGACAAGATTAGTAGCTGGCTTTGAACCATTCTGAACATCGCTGATGTCAGTATATTCTAACATGGGATTTAAGTCTTTGAATGTCCGTGCAGTGCTTTGCTTTTGTTGTTTCCAGAGAAACATGGGGAATGGCAGATATTTCTTCACTTAAGTTTAATATCAGAGTAAGTTCCAAAGTTCCAAAAAACTAAAATACCATTTTCTGAAATGTTTCATAGCTTAAGAATTTTGTTTCATAAGATAAAAAAAAAACACCACAAAATTTCAGTGTTTCCTTATCCAAGAAACTCTAAACACTATATATGTCACACATGTAAAAATGAAATGTTGTAATGAAAACACTGAGAATAACTAAAAGAAATATCTTAGGTGAAAATGGTGAAAGAATGGATTCACAAAGTATGCGTCAACAGCAGCAATGCTGAACTTCATCTTATTTGATCTAATTTTCACTTTGTTACCCAAATCAGAAGTTGGAGACAAAGTTAGGTATCTCTAGACAAGAACACATCACAAGATTGTGAAAAGGGTGACAGTCTTTAAAAGAAGAACTTATTTTTTTCCCTTTAAAACTGAGAAGGAAACTTTAAAGTAGAAAACTTATTGTGGAAATCATATGTTTTGGAAATGTGTTCAGTATTGGCAAATATCTTAATCTGTATTCTTGATCCCTAGCTCATTTTCAGTCTGTCATTTACATCCTTACTAAACAATGAGGAAAAAAAAAAATTGAAATTCCAACTACTTTAAATCAGGAAGAGGGAAACTGTTGTACAAGTTACCTTATGTACATTTTATTTTAAAAATACAAATTATAAAAAGAACAGCAGATGCCAATACATAAACTCATTCTTCTAACATTGATTTCAACCAAGTAAATATGATTAGAACTGTGTTTGATGGATTTGCATAATTGCACATCTGAAAGGCATAAGTGGAAATAATCAGTGATAAATTACTTTGTAATATGATTTTTTAAAAGTTCAAATTGAATTTTCTGCAATTACTAATTGAAGGGAATTAAAAAGACATGACTACTCAAAACAAACAAAACACATTGTCAAACTGATCTTAAAAATAATATAATGTTTTTCGCTTTTTAGCTTGGCTGGCTTTTCATTTGTCAAATCTTCCTTATTGTTCCTGGGGCAAATATTCACCTGCTCATGTTGATCTCCAGAAAAGCTGCATAAACATTGATATGAAGATCTGATAAGATCCAGAGTTAAAAATATAAGATGGGGCTGGCAATGAAGGTTGCTTTGTGGTGATTTTACAGCATACTTCCTATTAGCAAGCTGAATAATATCAGGACATGTTCTTATATAAACTGAGCAGGAACTCTTTGCATTATGTGATACTCCTGTTGATCTGAAAGTATATTTTATTTAGTATGCTTCCTAAAGTTTGAAGTAGGTAAGAAGGCTGTAGAAAAACAAAAGGCAGGCCTAGAGGAAGGAACAAGGCATGGTGTCACCATGGCCCAAACATTTTTGAGAGGCCTGAAACAGTAAACTAGAATACCCTTCCCTAGAATGTATCCTGTGTAATTTTCCTGGTTTTGTCTATTACAGTAATGGAAGTGAGGGCAAATACTGAGACAATTTCTGCTGGTGGGTTGTTAAGATCCTTGTCATGAGACTCTGTTCTTACAAATCTATGCAGTCTGCTCTGAGTAAGTGCTCAGATAGGTCAGAAACCATAGCAATTGCATTATGTACTCTAAGTCAGTCTATGTAGACACCTGAGAGAGGAAATTAAGTGCTTCAAAGAAACAAGGAGAAACTTATAATTAAAGCAGCCTTAAGGGAAAGCTGGTAAACAAGCCAGTGTGAGAAGTGATCTAAATTGTATCTGAGTTTTGCATGGAAGAGCTTTCACAGTTGGATTAATTTACTGTATTATATTTAGGCAAAGGGAAGTTCTGGGATTCTATACGGGCTCATCTAGGGAGCTAGAGATACTTGTGTAAACCCCAAAGAAAATACTTTACTTATTATTAGGTATAAAGAGAGGCTCAGAGCCTGGTTTGCCCTTCATACATACAGTCTGGACAGGTGAATTTAGGCCAGTTGATTGTCATTTTAAGTGAAATACTATACTTGCATTTCTTTGAGGTGAGAAAAGAAAATATAACAATAAAGAACATTTTATAAGGACTTGTTTTAATGGAGTATGAGGGGAGAGAAAAGGTAGATTTGCTCTTTGGTTTATTACAACTATTTTTTTTTTTTAATTAAAGGTGGATATTTCTGTTCCCAAGCAGTTAAATGAAGAATGTACTGTATCATACTTCTAGCCTGAGAAAGAGAAATTTAGGGAGCAGGTTTCTGAATATACAGACCCCACTCATAATTGTAACCAAGGGAAGGAACTTCCCCTTAGGTTAATAAAAAATACAAGGTTTGCATTTGGCAGAAATACTATATTAACTTTCTGAAACACAGGGACAAAATAGTGCTTAGGAGAGTGGTGTATAGAAACTGTATAGAATATCTGACAATATATTTTTGGCAAAATAATTCAGAGATTTTACATACTTATGCTCTGTTTCAGAAAGCAAAACATTACTTCAGAAATGGTAAGATTTCTACCTGCCCAGGGATGAGTCAACGAAGTCAGAGCTGTTTCAGCAGTAGCCAGAAGGCTGATTTCTGTAAAGAGGAGGAAAAGTGGATTTCTCTCTGCAGTTTACTGCCAGAATTTTGGCAATAGACAATTTGAAATGTAGTCTTATTCTTGAATGTATTGCTAAACAATAGACCAGATGTATATTATACTTTGTGTTGACTTACCAAGCTGAAAAACATGAAGTTCCAGTTAGCCTGAGACAGGTTACTGGAGACTTCAAGTACTTCTAATTGCACTATTCTTTCATTATTCAAAGATTGCTAGAAATCTTTGTGAAATATGTTTCAAAACATATATTAGGTGAAGTATGTCTGCTAGATGTGCATTGTCTGTGGCAAATATATGTTTCTTTCTCCACCCATCATGCCTTCTATTTCTCCTTTTTTTTTTTTTTTTTTTTGCAGAAGCATTTTCTTTGTAGAGTTGTAAAGTATGTAAGAGAAAAGGAGGAAAAGAAAATCAGTGCTGTCTTCTGAAAGCAGACTAATTAGTACCTATTTAGAGAAAAATACAAATTCTCCATATCTGTCATGGTTCACGCAGCTGCTTGCTCACTCCTACCCCAATGGGATATGAGACAGAATTGGAAGGATGAAAGTGAGAAAACACATGGGTTGAGATAAAACCAGACACTCAAGCAAAGCAAAACAGGGAATTCATTCACTTCTTCCTATCAGCAGGTGGGTGTTCAGCCATGTCCAAGACAGCAGGACTCAATCACGCATATCAGTTACTTGGGAAGACAAACACCATAACCTGGAACGTGCTGCTTCTTCTTCCATCAAAATATATACTAAGCATAACATCGCATGATGTCAGAATATCCCTTTGTGCAGTTTAATTAATCTGTCCCAGCTGTGTCCCCTCCCAGCTTTTGGGCACCCCTAGCCTCCTCACTGCTGTGATGCTGTGAGGAGCAGAAAGGCCTTGACCCTGTGTAAGCACTGCTCAGCAGTAACTAAAATGTCCCTGTGTTGTCAATACTGTGTCCAGCACAAATCCAAAACATAGCCACATTCTAGATACTGGGAAGAAAATTAACTCTATCCCAGCCACATTCTTCCTGAAAAGCAGCCGAACTTTTCTAGAACAAATATTTTGGTGGTTTATGTATATGGGCAAGTGCAAAGTCCTTCTAGTTTGTAAAAAACAAAACGAAACCAAAAAACCTAACCAACCAACCAAAAAAACACACACCAAAAAACACCTGGAAGTATTTTCTTTGGGTCTGTGTTCAGGAGGTTCTCCCCATTGCTTACTTCCCAGCCGTACTTTGTAATGTGACTTGCCAAGATAGTCACAGTACTTCTGCTTAGAGTAATCACTTGGAAATAATGGCTGTTTTTTTTTCTCTCCATACATACATTTTGCTCAATGGAAAGATTCTGAACTCCTGGCAGTAAGATCAAAGAGAGATTTCACAATTTGTCTCTCTTGCTTAGCATGTAAAAAGCTCACAGCAGCTTCTGAAGGTTAACTATTAGGTCTACCTAATGAGAGTACAAACATGGAGAAAAATGGACTGACAGTGAGAAATATTTTTAAAAATATTTTTCTTTTTTCCTGATTTCCACTGTAAGAAGCTGCTGACAAAATTCATTAATTGAACAGAAAGAGGGGTTGTGATCTTTCTTCCCCTCCTTGCCTCCTTTCATTTTATTGGTGCAACAAAATATATTTTGCGTTTTATTAAATCTAGTCCTGAAGTAATTTGCATTCTCATACCTGTTTCTCATCTAATCAGATAATGTTTGCAGTATTGTTCACTCTATTTAACTTTTGAGATTTTATCAGTCTTTTGTTTTATTTTCGTTATATTTAAGAACTAAAGGTAATTTCTGTTGCCCTCTGTCAGGTTCTCTATTAAATATTCTTTCTGATCAAATATGATGTACCTCTGCTATCAGTTATACCAAATCTTATTACTGATCTCATTAAACTAATACAATTAGGAAGAACTGTGTTATATGGAATCCGAGTGTTGGTGCTATGGAAGAGGAATCTGTTAAAAAACTTTAAGCTTCTGAAGTTGACAGAAGTTCAAGTACTATCCTAATATGTCATTTAGCTATTAGACTCCATGAGTTCAGACTTTTTATTGTAGTGGAAAGCCTTTGCACTTGTATGTGGATGCCAGATTTTGTCATCATGAGGCTGTTTGTAAGTGTGCACTTCATCTTATTCTGCACTGTAATATAACCTAGTACAACATAAATCCACGTTCTGATCTTCTAAGCTACCAGCATTCTCAAAGGATAGGATACCAAAACACCTGTGTTTAGCAACATTTGATTCTGGTAATGATAGTTATTTTCTGAAAAGAAAATGTCCATTATAAGTTCCTGCTTGAAAATAACAGGACAAGCCTAAACTGCAAATAAGAGTTCATGCAGTAGCAATAATGTGCAAGAAAGCCTAGAATTCTCTTCCTCCACATTTTTTTGCGTGGATCCCAAAGTGCTACCCACCAGATCTTTAGTTTGTATAAACTGACTTTGTACTTTTGGACTTCTAAGAAAATTTATTAGTTGAATTTTGATCCAGGGTGTACCAGCAGCAAAAAAAAAACCCAACCTATTTCAGTAAGGTTGAAAAATGCATCATGTGCAATGGCACAACTTAAATGCAAAATTATGCTCAAGATCTAGAGCTCCCAATCTGTATTGATCCCTTCTCAAAAGCTTTATGGATGAACATTCTTAGCAAGTAGAACAAATTCACAAAGGATGAATTGCTGAACAGGTGGAATTCAAAGGCCACTGAAGTCTGAGTTACTGGACTAAAACAGTCGGAACACTCCGACATGACTATGAGACGAGTCCTTGGGCTCTGCTGAGCAACAGCTGCTGATTTTCTGCTGGATCAACTAGGGGCTGCAGTTCTTGCTTGAGACTCCTAACAATAACTTGGAAGCGTTACAAAGATGGTTAATTCACTGTGCCAGTGTATTCCCTATTTATTTATTATGCTTAAGAAATTCCTCTTTATGTTTATCTCATTTTTTTTTAAATTATTATTCTTGGGCAATAGATCTAACTTAATTACTGTTTGCACATACTGACTCAAGACTTTGATAAAATAAATTACCATGATGGAATTGGCCTAAAGCTCTTCCTACTAGTATGTCAAATGATCTGCTGGAGACACAGAAGGTGCAGCTACCTGAGCCATTTTTGTAATATATCACTTATCCTCTTAAAGATATAACTACCCCTCACCATTGCAATTTGAAACAGGGCTTCAAACAGTGAAAATCAAACATGAACACTGACTTCAGTTAATCTACATTGACTTAGGTTAGCTGAATGCCAGCTACAGTATTGACAATTTTAAGCATTTAATTTAAGCAATTGTATGGTTCCGTTCTATACAACTGATGTAAAAAAACTTTGCAACTTGTTCGTTAGCATCCATTATATCCATCCATTCTTTCTCCTTCCAAGCTGCCCAAGGAAATGAAAGATAGTTTGTATCGTAGAAATCCTCATGGTACTGTCCAGTTATGAACTCTGGACCTCAAAGCTTTGACAAGAAAGCAAACAAAGTGGATACATTACTTTTTAATCCAATAGGGGCAGGAATGCTTTGTTGAAGAGCATTTAATCTTAGCAAAAGAGATTAGAAAAGGGAAGCAGCTGCAACTGAAATGCCTGTATTTATTCAGCAGTCATACCCTAAAGACAGAGAACAAAGTATCCAGCTCAGCATGCCAATGTTCAGAATGTTGTATTCATCTAACAATGACATGTTTGGGAGCCATGTATTTTTGTATCTCTGAGAGGATGCACCAAATATGCCTCCAAAATACAGAGAGTGGTGCAGTAAAATAGTAAATAACTATGCATTGCAATTACATTCTGATAACACTATAGCTTTTCTTCAGACACATTTGAGGTATGGGATTGTCTTCAGCAACATCTATACAGTCATACTGCATCGTGACTTTATTCTTAATTTTTCATATGCGGTGGATGTAGTCTGAAGTGTATTGGCATTCCTAGCAAGAAACCACAGTCATAGAAAGGAGGGCAGGGGTGAAGGCAGGAGTGATAACTCCTTTCAGGTTGTGTCTCCCCAGGCAATATGGATGCAACTGTCTTTGCAAACTTAGACTTGAGCATGAGCACAGTTGCTAAAGGCAGTACAGATAAACTGTTGTGAGTCTTGCAAAGTGACAGCAACAAACTACTGGTGTTTGAGTGGAATAATAATAATTTTTTTTTTTTTTTTTTTTTTAACAGTACATACCTGCCTACAAATTTTGATAATTGTTACTTTTTTTTTTTTCTGTATGACAGTCATTTGTGAGGTTAAAATTCATAAATATGTTTATAAATCATAGTAGAAGATGGCTTTTGATGGGGAAGTTTCATCACCAATATAAGAACCAAAGAGGAATAATCAGCTATTTTATAATAAGCACAACCAGAGTAAAAACACAAAACCCCAGAGCCAGAGAAAATAAAAATTAAAAAACTATCCTGCAGCTCTTTTTTTTTTTCCTTTTTTCTCACTGAGATTGATTCCAATACTTCTATGGTATTAATGTGAGCCAGTGAAATGAAAGTAAAAGTTTCCCGTGTTGCCCAAATATTATAATTATAATAGTCCAAACCACCATCACTGCTTTAGCATAGGATCCAACTTCAAAATACTAGTCATATTACACAGTGTGGCTATAGAGATTTTTTGTATTTTAGAGGGAAAGATAAGAAAGATACTGAATTTTTATATACTTGCAATGCATAGAGCTTTAGATCTCCAAGAAAATTTGGCCTCTCTAAGAATGTGTACCACACATTAAAATTGTGATGACATTATTTCTTTTAACTCATGATGGAGAACAAGATTTGAATTCACTTTAGAAGACATTCCTTCCTGAATAGGCTAAGTTAAGAGAGGATGTGGAGAAAGAAGGGTTGGCAGAGTGGGAAATGAGTTCAAATATTTTGCCAGAAGACGTGCTGCTTGCTTTCTTTTTTACAGAGACAGTCCCACCGGGTGACTAATTCAACTGCACCTTGGATCTTTGGGCGATAAGGCTGTTTACCTTCCTCATTCATTTTGATGTCTTTGGTGCTGCATCATACAACTCCATAGATCACAGATTAGTACCTTAAATCATTGCTGTGTAATGCACTCCTATATTTCCTGACACCAAAACCGGTTTCATAAACATACATTCAGACAAACAAGGAGTGCTTGGATTGATGATGGAGTTCTTTGCAGTACTGGTCTTTGAAATAAGATTAAGATTCTTGACTCTTCAAGTGTATTTGGCAGATCCACTACATTCCTAAAGAAGCTTTGACGTGACCATATTTAGTGACAATTTAATATATTGAAATAATTTCTTTTCTTTTTTTTTTTTTTTTTTTCCCTCTCTCTTAACAGTTATTGGTAGACTAGGAACAAATCCATTTAGCAGTAGCAGGTATGCACTGATATATTTACTTGTACATCAACAACCAATCTGAGTCTACCAAAATCAGTTGAAACCCAGCACTGGAAGTTCCTTTAGCATTCCACAATAGTTATTCCAACGCCTTTATTTTGCAGACAAATTGTTAGTAATGGCTTAAAGCAAATAAAAAACCAATACAACAGCCATTACTGTTGCCACACAAAGTTGAACATTGCGATGAGAAGACTTACATAAAATACAGTTCTGTTTCTGACTCTGTTCTTTTTGATCTCTGTGTTAGCAGAAACTAGGTATGTGGTAGAGTGTTAGGTTTGTATTTTCCCATTTCCTTGAAGATGTTCAAATATTCTTTAATATCTGTTTTGTAAATATGCCTAAGAAAATGATACAGAGAATATGATAACAATGTGTTTTTTGTATTAAGTTACATTTCCTTTAAAGATTTCCAACCCTTTGAAGATTTTCCATCTCTTAAATATTTGCATCTTTTTACTTGTAAACTGAGGTAGACCAGAAGAGATATTTTACTGAGAAAACTGAACATTTTATGTTCTTTTAGCTTCTGTGTAAAACAGAGTACTGCAGCCTAGCTGTTCTCTAGCACTTCAAAAAACATCATGGTTGTGCTTTGTTATGCTTTGGGTGGTTGTAAGAAAGAAAACGCAAAATATTATCAGCCATTTCTTCCAGAATTCTTGAATTTTTAAATAGTGGATCACCCACATAGTCAAGAGAATCCATAAAGATCAGTTTTGAGTAGTCCTTAACAGAGCTATTCAGCATAGAATACAACTGATTATTTGTGCCACCTTGCATTAACCGTTGTTAATGTTGTAGTAAATAATTAAATAAAGAATTCCACATAGTAATAGTGTCTTGGTGAAGAAAATGTCACCAATTGCAAAAGACTACTAAAAGCAAAGCACTCATATTTTTCCAAAGACAGATTGTTTATGTTATTCTTCATTTCTAAGTAGTATTAGTCTAAACTACAAGTCCATTTTTTATTTTTCAATGTCTCTCTTTCTTTGTATCAGAAAGTGTCAGTATACAATAATCTATTATTTATGGAGGCACCATCTTTTGCGAAGGAGGATGGCATAAACTCCGTCTCCATTACGTAAGTCTGTAAAACTAGACACACTGGTAAACAACTGGCATTGCCCATGTCAAGAATATAGCTTGTCTTGTCTTGTAATATTGTAACAGAATCTTTGTGTCATGTACTTGCATGGTACTGTATGTAAAGTTTAGAAAGAGGTGGGGTATCACTTCTGATAGATTCAAATTCATAAGGAATTTATTTCTCTCCATAGATTTTTTGGGAGGTGTTGCCCATCCATGCAGTATAGACATCTACACCTAACTACACCACTAATACTAATTTAAGATGCTCCTGACAGTCCGCTAATAAAACTACATAAAATCTATCAAATTTTGTATACCTAGATGTTACAAACTTGATCAAAGTTAGTCACATAGACTTCCTCTGTGTTGGAGAAAACTGCAGAGAGCTGTCCATCTAAAGATGGTCTAAATTGGCATTTGGAGTCAATTGTAGCAGTGTCTGACCAGAGACTGATTTTGCTCTGAAGTGTTTAAATAGGTGATCTTGTCAGAACATGTTGCCTCGGGTTTGTCCCCCTCACTTGGGTATGCTTTCTGTGGAAACAGCACAGATGGTGTGATAATACGGATAACGACCTTTTCCTCTTAAAGGGTTGGGACACAGAAGGGTGGTGCATCCACTTATGTACATTAGATATTGCCAGTCTCTCTTGTCTATATTACTGTGGTTTAGATTAGATGGCTGATTTTTAAACCTCTAAAGCTATCTAAGATGAATATCATTCCACATAGTGATCTCTTGGCAACCTTTCCTTTGGACTATGGTTGGAATTTGGAGTTAGGGTATGTTTTAGTCTTTCTGATCTCCTATTTGTAAGTCTGAGAAAGGCTCTCTGGAAGATCTGAGGCTTGCATTTAGATCTCAGCATAAACAAAGCTGAATCAGAACTCCTTATAATGCATTCGACCGTTGCTTCGTGCGACTGGAAAGCTCTATCTGATTCAGCTACCTGATTCATTCTATAATCACCTCACCCAGTTGCTTATGGTCCTTGTTTCTTTAGCTTGTGCAATGTGAATGTTATGATTTTTATCTCTTCTGCACTTAGTTTTTAAACATTTAAGTGTGTGGTGAGCTGATTAAATGTGTTCCAAAGAAAACACAAACTTTGCAGTTGGCCATTTCCCTCCTTCGGAAGCAACAGCTATGAAAATCCTCCAAAGCTGCCCCAGCTTACAAAAGGGAAATGCAGAAATAACAGATCACACCTTTTTCTGAACCTGATTTGTCTGTTTTTTTCTGCCTGCCAGCCTCTTTCTTTCATGTCTCAGATTTGAGTACAATTGTGTCAGATTTAAATTTCCATCTAGACTATACAGAAAAATTCTATTCATTTCATGAAACTACATAACTTTTATCCCCTAGATTCTAAAGAATGACCATTCTACCATTTTCTTCTCCAGCAAAAGAGAATAGCTCTTTTTTTAATTTTCTTCCTCCACAGTTTACATTTTAGTATTCTCTGTTTACTGCTTCCTACATTTCTCCATATTTTATATCATATTTGACACTCTCTTCATGCTGCATTACCCTGGATTTCCTTTCTATTTACATTCTACTTGCTGCAGTTTCCTGAACTACTCTGCCTTTTCATCTCCAGGCACTGTACATTGAGGTTGTATTTGATTTTTGATTCCGGTTTTCCTGTCAGTATGGCCTAGCATTTCCTTTTAAGTTTCAAAGGTCACATGTGCAAGTCTTGATGATATACCTTACAGTTTTATTTGTTTTATCAATCAGAATCATAGAATATCTCAAGCTGGAAGGAACCCATAAGGATCAGTAAATCATAAAGGTTTGTGTCTAGATGGCAAAAGCAAAACTTTGATATTGAAAGAATAAACCAGAAGTTAATATGAACTTCTAAACATTGATGTCACAGTTAGCAAAAAACTCCTATTGGTTATGTTTTTTTTCTTAGCACAGGGAAACCTACCACCTGAAAATAATTTTGTGGGGAAAGTAGATACATCCTGTGTTTTTACATGTGCTAATTTAACAAGTTTGTCCTTTGCAAGCAAAAATATGACCTGTACTACATTTCTTTTGCATCTGTGGGGTGAATGGTAAAGAAAAACTTTCTTCCTCCCTTTGTATATCTTCATGATCTAACTTCCTTGGTGAAATGCATTCGTGCATTAAGAGAGTTTCCCTTGCACAATCAGGCAAAATTAGAATAAAAAAAACCAAAACAAAACAAAACAAAAAAAAAAAAACCACACAAAAAAACTTGATTAACAAACACTACAAAATGTCTATTCACCTCCACTGTATATTATTTCATCCAGTAATTTTAAATAGCCAATTCTTGTGCAGTGTAATGAAGATACATCTGAATTTTGTAAGTAGATCTTTTTATCCATGAGATATGTAGAAACATTTATATCTATAAAGATTCAGGTCATTGGAGAAAGACAAGGTAGGGTGGATAGAATGACTCAAGATTTTATTAGGAAACCATGGGTCAAATAGATGCCTTTATACTGTTTTTCTGAAGGTATATTTTGGAAAATATTTTGTATTTGACAGTGGTTTTTATTGTTGCACACATTCACCAACTCTTGGTTTGTCAAGACAATTTAAACCGTTTTAAATATCTTCACCTTCTGTTATAAATGGAAGTTCATGAAATTTATTGTAAAATTCAAGGTGGGATAATTGAAATCTGAGGCAGACCATTGTTGTGATACACTGAGTGTGATTTAGGGTATCGGATGTTCACACCATATAAACCCCTCCTGAAACAGAAAAAATGAGAAATCATCTCTCGCAGCCTCTCCTTCCCTGTTCTCTTATGACTTGGCACAGGATCCTGTCCTCTTCTTTCACTCTGAATTTGCTAAGTAGTCAATGCACCCTTGTTAAAAGGTGAATGCAGCACAAAGCAACAGGAGTAAAACCAGTTCTGCACACTCCTTATAGTCTGTCAAGAAACAGCAATGTCGTGTTTTAACTAATAACTAGTCCTTGAATTTTTGACATGATCCTAAGCAAACATCTTCTCATTACCCTGCCTTTGTTGCTCTCTTTTTGGTATCAAACTTCGCACTATTTGGCCACTTGGTCCAAGGCATCCCAAAGGTATTTATTCAGCTAACTAGGTATTTATTCAACTAACTCCCATTCACATCGATACTGTCACTATAAGATTTCTTTTTTCTCTCTGTGTGGACAAATATATGCATAAAATGATTTTTTGCAGGTGAAAGAAAACTACTTGTGCTCATTGCTGGAGATAATCTAAACTTACCTCCTAATGACAGTGCAGAAATTATGACTAAACCAGGCACTCATGGGTGTAGGATGAAATTCCTTAAACTAGCTTTGCAGCTGTACTGTGTCATACGAACATAAGTGAGAGAAAACAAAACTATTCCATTTTCAGAAAATGAGACTGGTTCATTTGAAACAAGGAGCTCCTAGGATAAATAGCTGTTTCATTTGTTTTATTTAAACACCCATAAAAAGAAAAAAGAGTGAAGAAGAATCCTCACACAAATATGGTCTGAGTTCACCCCTTTCCCTGCCCACCTCCCCCACCACCCCCCTCCCAAAAAAAAAAAAAAAAATCCCTTTCAGAACAGCTTTGTAAGGAGGATTTTCCTTGGTTCTCTTTCATTAGGCAGTAAGTTTAAGTACCTGTTTACATTAAAAAGTGAATCACAAAGTCAAATAAAGTGCTTCAAAATCCTGCTCGGTAGCAATCACTGTTATCTAGCACACTAGGAGACAGCAACATATAACAGCTAGAAATATGTTAAGGCTTTTTATTTATCAGTTCTGTAGAAAGTGTTTTAAAAGGTAGGCTTCAATGAGACTAGGGTACTAGCAAACTAAGGTTCTGGGTGAATTATCATTTTAGCATACATAAGATCTTATTCAGAATCCCTGTAAATCCCTATAAACTGAATTTCTGTAGGAAGAATTAAAAATATGTATGAGCGGGGTACAAGTATGAAGGTTTTTGTTTATATATATACCATCTGTCTCTCCTTAATCATCCCTTTATCCACATGAACACTTTTACATATATATTTCCAAATATGCTGATGCCCAAGCATTGAACTTCAGAGCATATTTGCGTGAAATCAGTCATCGTGTGAATTTATATCATTAGAAGCAATTTCTGAATATAGAAGAGGAGTATAGAGAGCCTGATTCCTAGAGGTACTTTTCTGTGGTGATAAACAGTTGTAAACATATTCTGGTCTCACGCGACATCTACCCTTTTCACTCCGAAGATCAAACTTGCTTCTAGATACACTGCTGATCTACATAGTACTTCATCTACTTCACACTACCAGCAGCTGTCCAACACGTACACTGTGGGCACACACTGCAGCTGATGTTCTTTTCAGTGACTTCCAAAACCACCTTCTGTTTCTCTTTTTCTTTCTTTTTTTTTGGACATTTTGCTATGTTTCTCGCAAATCTTGCATTGTCATGTTCTAGAATCTGAAAATGGTATTATTTATCTCAATATACTCCAAGAAGTAATATTCTTTGTTGCAAAGCCAAAAGTCATAAATAGCAGCCAGCCACTGCTTCTCAGTTTCTTGGGATTCAACCATAACATTTTCCTTTGCTGTACCCTGCTGCATGAAGTCTGTCAGTTCTGCATATTGGATGCATGTTATAGTCATGGGTTATTAACCGAAGGAATTTGAAGGAGTTGGGCTCTCTCTGACTAGATTCTGATACACATGCTTGCTGTGTGTTAAAGCAACTTAAAATGGTTTGAGAGCCTCTAAAAGAATGAGTGTATAGTCTGAATCAAATAATTCTGCCTTAGTCCTTTGTTATTCCATATAGATAAAGCAGTTTAGTGAATAATTGTATTGTTATGCTGTTCCATAGGAGAAGGTCGCGTCCTGAGCTATCTGGTTAGCTAGCTGTCCTGCAGTGGTCAATCAATATCTACCTAGATAATATTGTTTATTTAAATAGAAATTTCCAGAAGGCCATTAGACTGTTAAAGCTATGAAGCCTGCAGACAAGACAAACCCTTTTGGTTGTGTTTGAATTAACTTCCTCCAGAAGTTCATTTTTCTGAATTTCACCATTCCTGCACACATGAAATTGATACAATTTATAGTGCAGGTTAGAGGCAGTGCTCCCTGTAATTTCTCTCAAATGATAGGTGAGATGCTTGAAATTCAGCACAGCATGACTGTAGTGTGTGAGTTTCTGAAGAGCTACCATCAATTAACTGTCTTTGTTATAAAAGATCAAAGCAAAAAATATCTTTCAAATGAATTACTTCGCTTAGCGAGAGTCTACCTAATGAAGACCATTTGTATTTTACATGTGAATGGTTTCCCTAAACTTCTGGTGATATGACACTATAAAATAAACAAGTCTTACTAAAATGAAAGAGTATGCAGAGGACTTGTACAGTGCCTCATATTTGCAATGTTAACAAGGACTTCTGTAGAAATGACGAGATCACACCAAAATTATGTGAAAAACAGTACTATAATTTGTCAAAAATAATATCGCAAAGTCTGAAATGCTGTAATATTTTCATTTCATTAGAAAAACACGGAATATCTAAAGTCCTTTCTGCACTGAAAGTTTGCAGAAGTACTGGAGCAGAAAAGTTTGATTCCTTCTTTAAAAACAAACAAGCAAAAAAAAGAAGCTTGGGTTGGGATCTAAAAAAATGAGAGTTTTGACATGAATACTGTTTGTTACAAAACATGCAGATTTTAAGTCTAAATTGGGTTAGTGGGGAAATCCTTGGGGAATTTTTTACATCCTTGATTATTTTAGTGTCAGATTAGGATCCTGGCTCAAATGCTGTGTTTTCAAAGGAGAAGGTACCAAACCCATTTACTTTTTTTGTTCTTCCTTATTCATCTCATCTGCTTTACCTTTTTTATGACTGGAAAGTAGTATTAAAAAAAAAATGAAGTTACTTTTTAATTTTTATTTTTTTTTTCAAGAGAGCAGTTATAACTGTGAGTGCACGAAAGAATGGAGGTGAACCTGGCTCAGCTTTGAAAAGGAATAGTAAAAATGTCAGCATTAATACATTAATTGATAGGAGAAACAGCTGGATGAAATACAATGCTTACTACAGTATTCTGACAAAAAATTCAATAAACGTTTATTCCAACAAAGGACTAGGGTCTCTCAATCCTTTCTTTACATTTTCTTATAGCATTGTAAATTATGCGGTAATGTTTCTTTCTACTTCAAAAGTTTTACTTCACATTCCTATGGATAGAAAAAAAAGAACAGTTTATAAAGCCTACTACAGTTTTTTTCAGCTGACTTGTTTCATGTGACTATAGGCATTTCCAGGGGTACTTTTAACCCAGATACAATACAAACTGATGCTTTGTTCCTCAAGTAAAAGATTGTGGTCTGCATTTATTTCTCATGCCAGTGGGAAACACAGACTTTCTCAGTGGATTATCATGAATGCACTCTAAATTGCTCTAATGCTTAATCCAAAGAATACCTCAATATTTTCCACCATTATAAATAGCAGAGATTCCTATATTTAAAGCAGTGTAGTTCCCACATTTAAAACATTTTTGCCATTTCTACTGTAAGAAACTCTTTTATTTAATTAAACATAGACAGACTTCATGTTTAAAATGTGCTTTGCTGCTTTTCTCTTTCAGAAAAAAAAAATAGATGGTTCATTAACTTTGATTTGCTAACAGACTTTTGGCCATTTTTTTTCTAAAGAGCTGATTAGTTGAGAAATTATGCTACTTTGCTTTGAAGCAGGGATATGTGTTCCAGTTTGTTTAGTTTCACAGAATTTTAGTAATACACTTCTCAAAATATGTTGTCGTCTCTGAAAAATGAGGCTACAGATACAAAGGAGTGGGATTCCTGAATTATCCTAAATACTGGTAGTTTTGCTGCTAAGAATAGTTGTTGTTGTTGCCTTTGTTATTATGAGTATTACGAGTATAGTATCCCTTTACTTGTGTGAAGTAATCACAGTATAGCAACAGAAAAGTCCTCACTGAAATGAGTAGATCTGACTTCATAACAATGTTTAAATTAAACCAAGCTTTCAAAACTAATTGTAAACAAAATATTGGATAGCTGCCCAGCTAAACAAAGTTAACCCATACAATAAATGAGGCAGACCCCTGAAATAACTTGTGGTCATGTAAATAAAGCTACTTTCTTAAATACAGACGAGAAAAAAGGTTTTTTGTTTTCTTGATTAACCACATTTATTAATATGTAAGTGACTGATATTTCAAATATAATTCCAGTTAATAAAATTTGCCTTTGTGGTTTATATAATTTGTATATAATATATGTTGTAATTAATAGAACAGAATTATATAATAAATATGATTTCAACTTTTATTATTCCTGCGGTAAATGCTGTTCCGTGCATAAAGTGTGCTCATTGTATCTCAGAGCCATATGGAAGTAATTAGTGTTTTACCTAAGCAAGCTTTCACCTTTTGTTTGGATTTTGTCAGTTTAAAAACAAAAGTGGTAGTAGTTATGCTAGAATTTTATATAATCTAATCTGTCTGAATAGGGAGACAGTATACCGCTCTTTCAGAAAACACATGCTTTTAAAACCTTGTGTTGCTGAATTTTGCAAAAAGAAGCAGCTCCTGTCATTCTGCCTCAACTTCTGTTGGAAAAAGTTGATAGGTCAGATTCTCAGCTCATCGAACTCTGTTGACATCTGTATCAGTGTAGTAATTAGCCCAGCTGGGGATCCAGCCCTTCTGAATGGACAAAAATATAGTGTGATCTAACCTATTTAGCAAAGGAACAATTAATGGTATGTTCAAGTAAGGTGTAATGTCATGAGAAGGTAAGTGGTTTTGCTTCATCGATGAGTATTCCAGATGGTTTAAATTAATTTATATGATTCCAAACAATGTTCTTCAGGCCTATGCAATTGCCATTTAACAATGGATTGTGCTATTATGGTTTTTAGGTTTTCTCCCAATTTTCACTTTAATAGCTTTTTTTTTTTTCTTTTTAATTTTTTTTTCCTGCTTAGTGCATCTTGTCTCTTGCTGTGCTCTGACCTTTTAAGAGATGTCCACATGGAGTGGATTAGTTGCATTCTGTGTGATCTGATTTGAAGTCAGCTGAAATGAATGGAAAAGCTACTGTTAATTTAATAGAGCACTGGCTCATCCAGTTAAGAGACTAAGAATGTGTGAGTGTGCTTGTATGTTTGTAGGGCTTTGGAAATTATTTTGGCAAAAGTCCAAGACCAGTAGGACCAGATGAATGTTTTAAAGTGTATTAACAAATAATAAGAGAATAAATGGCAGCTGGTTTTATTGAATTCATCCACTGTCTACAGACATACATTTCTACAGTAAAACACTCCAAGGACACCAGGCCTCATGCAAAAGCAGTAGTGAAATCTTGTTGTGATATATATTCCTTATTCTATGCTCTGGTGTGGATTTGAGGAAATTAACTGTAAGGGAAATATTTGGTTTAAGACCTGATGTGACTAGAGCTGATCTTCTTTAGGCTCTGTGAGTAACAATGAGCTAGAGAATTTCTCACTTGCTTTATATTACAACTCACTTGATAAAATTTGTGTGTGTTTGTCTGCCAGCTTTCCTGTCTTCAATTTAAAACAGTTCTGATGAATCACGGTGTCATTTAAAGTTCATATAAAAACACAGAACAGTGCTTTTTCTATGCTACGTCTTTGAATCAAACTAACTGCAAATAAATGTACCTGGTTTTGACACCATTACTGAAGAGGCCTTTTCTGCTCGCAGGATCTCTCACACTGATGCTCCTGTTGCTGCCACATTATTCTTAGAAGCGTCACCTTAGAGATGTACTTTGCTTCTTCTAGAAAAAGCACATGTGAAGCAGCAGCTACTCATTCTTTTGAGGCCATCCCAGGTAATGGTACAGTCACTTGGTTTGAGTGCCTCTTATCTCAGTCTAGTAGAGCAGAGCCTAATGACCATGGACACAGGGCAGCCTCTTCTTCTGCCAGAGGAAGGTTTTTCAAAAGGACTAAAGTATTCATTCTAGCTACACCTAAGTTAAAGGAGCCTTGTTACTTTGCAGAACTCCTATCCTCTGAGTGAGGCACTCAGGTTCACAGCCTAGTGAGGGAGAAGGCCAAAGAGAGAAGGCTGAGGAAGGTTATACCTGTTTCTCTCAGCAGCTTGGAAAGCACTTGTGTACTGTTTTGAAACATGATGAAGACTCAAGCTTTGTAATCTGACTTGAGCTCTCTCAGTCCTTCCTCTCTGTTTGATAATCAGTGAAGGAACAGCATGAACTAGAGCTGACTAGTTAATGTAGTGACTAAAGAGAGAGCTTGACTGTATTTTTTGCTTCAGGAATTTCATTTTTGCTGTGGCTTAAACAAAATTCTTCCATATACAGTATGAGTGATCTTAGTGCTAACTATCCAAATTCATTGGTCAAAAGAAGGATGCTTTTAGACATACATACTGGGTGAGATGTCGTGGGATTTGTATGCTGAATTGTACTGGTAATTGCCATTGTATTCGACAGATATCATTAAGATACTACAGTTCAGTGCTGTCAGGTCTTGATTGTGTATACTTGCTACAGAGGTAACTGGGTACTCTTTGGTGCAAAGGAAGGCTAAAAAAAAAATAGGTTATAAAAGATACATATGAGGAATTTGAGAATGGAGAGATGCAAAACATGCAAAAAATTGTTTCTGTGGAAATATATTTGTTTCTGAGAGGGAACATGCATTTGTACACTGCTGTGTTTGTATATTTGGTTTACTTCATTTGTCATAAAGACAGAGTTGGACTGCAGAGCTGGAATCTGAGTCCAGTGATGTACCCAGTATTCAACAGGTTGTCCACTTCTTTCAGGCAGTAGTGAAACTTAGATCCACAGTTGCACTGGTCTGAAAGCAAAGACCAAGGGAGTTTTGTCACAAAACTCCACCTGCACTCAATAGAAGTGTTGTCTATGAATCTCAGTGGGAATTTGGTGTTGCTTTGTCTCATTGTTGCCCTGAACAAGAAATTTGGTTTGGGCTTTTCTTTGATTACTGATTTATAGAAACACAACCAAATAAGAGCATCTTAGTATCTGATATAACTTCTGGTTTTAACTTCTGCTAACTATTCTTCTTTACTGCCTAGATTTCTCCCTCCATCAAAACACCCTAAAACCAAAAAATCCAAAGTATTTGCTGTCATAAGATCAAGGTACAGTCTGCCCCTTGACATTTTTCTTACAAAACAAAACTTCGAGTTTTTTGTTCTTCAGGTTGTTAAGTAACTGTCCTTGAACTCATTCCAGATCTGAAGGGCTATTCTTAAGAATGTGTTCAATATTTACTTGAATAAAAAGATCTTAACCTCAGCTCTTTTTAAAAATGCTTTTTCATATCCTCATTCCCCAAGAAAGTAAGTCACAATCATATACCACAAAGGGTCATTGATTCAGCCAGGTGAGGCACATGATCTCTTGCAGAGGAAAAAAAGAGTCTGAAATATCTGTCTGATATTTGTTTTCATGTTGAAAAGGTGGGTCACAGAAAACAGGGATAACGTCCATTTCTGTTTGGTATAAATTCTGAAACCTGACTTTCAGCATAAGGTAAAGTTGGAAAACAAGCAAATGACCTAAAATCAGAGGAAAACATGTTTGCACTTCTCAAGTACTCAGGTGGAGTTGTGACAGTATATCTAACTGATGACTTGAAATCAGGAACCATTTAAATGAAACATTTACCTCTTGGTATTAGAAACTCTACTGAAGGGAACAACGTGGAAAATCTACAATGAATTAATAATCTTTCTTTTCCTTTCAGTCCTTCAAATCTTTGTGTCTGAGTGTACTAACATATATGAGCAAAGGGAAGGGGTCCTCTGTGCAGTATAAACATCTTTCAAGATAGTAGTTTTTGCATACACATTGTGAGAGACTGTACCCCAAAGAGAGACAGAGACAAAACAAAGGATTTCTATGCAGAATATTGTGAATCATCAAGTAAAGGAATTCTATGCCACCTCAAAAAAACCCCAGCTAAATGTAATCTGTTTTACTCAGTTCTGCAATTTTTCTGTTGTAAGACTATGACAGAACTGGATTTGTCATCCACTAGAGTCTCATTCTGGTAAAATGATATTTGAGTAAAATCTCCTAGAGTATATAAAATCTCACACAGTGCTAATTCTTTTAGTGCTTAGGTAGTCTTGTATAATATATGACAGTATGTAATATATAATCTTCGTAATCCATAGGCTGCCTAAATGAGGTATAGATTGTTTATAAGTGTAGAAAAACCCAAGCTGGCTCCAGGTAGAGAGAGCTTAAGTTTAGGTAGACTTATTAGTTTAGGCACAGTCCTTCATAGAAGTGGCTATATAGTTTCCAAGACCAGGGAATCCAAAATCAGCTTGTGTCATATTGCACTGCACAAAGCTGAAGCATAGTGAGTCCCATTAGGTCTAATTTAGCAGCTGGAGCGTTTCTGAACTGTGCTACCAGGGTTAGAAATGCTGTGGAGAGTGTGAGGACACCCATGTGTCACTTCACATTAAGGTTGTTTGGATTTACCATGGACTTATCTGTATTCTGTAGTTATCACTACATTACCTTTTAATACTCTAGATGTGAGGAGTATATATTCCTTTGGATATGGGAAACTGGGCCCAGAAGTTTGGGGCTGCACCTGAGCTAAGAAGACCACCTCAGACAGAGAGTACAGAGGAAAAGGCAAAAAAGACATTCATATGACTTTGAGAGGAGCCGTTATCTCACCTAGATAATAAGTCCAAACTAAAAAGCACTAGTGAATGACCACACGTGGATGTGCCGTAACAGACTTTCCCATTATTTCTGTAGTATTTGTATTACTGGGGCTGTTCAGTTTTCCAGTATAACCCAACAAGCGACTCCTCCATATATGGGAGAGCTTGGAGTATTTTAACCTGACTGACAACTTGCTATTTGAGAATAACTGCAGTGATGTCAATGGAATTACACTAGCATGAACTAATAAATTAGTGTGATTATTTCAATTAAAAGAAATTAATTGTCATGCCTGATCTGAATATCCCTGCCCCCTGTCTCCTCACCTCTTGCTAAAACAAACCATCTGGAGCTTACAGGAATGAGGTATTTTGTCATGTTCAAAAGTTGTCCTTTTTACAGTTAAAAATCAACAAACCAACCAAAAAAACCCCACCCCTCTGCCATTTCCAATAAGATGTCTTCTCAGACATATCTGTAAGTTATTTGTGAACACTTACCTTCTGTGAAGCTTATCTAAAATGTAATCACAGATGGATGTGCCAATGTTTTCTTTATAATAATGTTCTAAAATGTAGACATGGGACTGATTATGAACAAGTGAAATCTGGTTTATTTTCTTGCTGCTGATCAGCATAGACTAGGATAAATTCTGGGACACAAATGTATAATGTATCACTTAGATACAAGAGATATTTGCTGAATCATATAATCATAGAATGGTTTGGGTTGGAAAGGACCTTAAAGACCATCTAGTTCCAACCCCTGTGCCGGGGCAGGGACACCTTCTACTAGACCAGGTTGCTCGAAGCCTGATACAACCTGGCCTTGAACACTTACAGGGATGGGGCATCCACAGCTTCTCTGGGCAGCCTGTTTCAGTGCTTTACCACTCTCATAGTGAAGAATTTCTTCCTTATATCTAATCTAAATCTACGCTCTTTCAGTTTAAAGCTATTATCCCTTGTCATATCACCACACACCTTTGTAACAAGTCTCTCTCCAGCTTTCTCGTGTGCCCCTTTTAGGTACTGGAAGACTACTATAAGGTGTCCCTGGAGCCTTCTCCTCTCCAGGCTGATAAACCCCAACTCTCTCTGTCTGTCTTCATAGGAGAGGTGCTCCAGCCCTCTTTTTGGTCATCTTCATGGCCTCCTCTGGGCCCACTCTAATAAGCCCATGTCCCTCTTATGTTGTGGGCCTCAGAGCTGAATGCAGTACTCCAGGTGGGGTCTCACGACAGCTGAGGTGGAGAATCACCTCCCTCAACCTGCTGGCCATGCTTCTTTTGATGCATCCCATGACACCGTTTGCTTTCTGGGCTGCAAGGTCATGTTGACCTTTTCATCAACCAAAAGCCCCAAGTCCTTCTCCTCAGAGCTATTCTCAATCCATCCTCTGTCCAGCCTGTATCTGTGCTTTGGCTTGACCCAAGCCATGAACAGGACCTTGCACTTGGTCTTGTTGAACTTCATGAGCCTTGCATGGGCCCACCTCTCAAGCCTGTCAAGGTCCCTCTGATGGCATCCCTTAACTCTGGCGCTAAAATGCCTGAGGGCACAGTTAGTCATACTGTCCACTGACAAAGATGATACTGACATTGGCTTTCATGGTTCACATGATCCAGGAGTATAAGTAGCTTTTTGGGTCCTGCCATGCTGAAGTATAATTTTGATTCTAAACGTATTTTAATAGAACTTGATCAGAATATTTGCAAAAAGACATTTGATAACATCGCTCATCATAAGCTTGTGGACACTTGAGGATTTAGCAATAAGCATAGTCCTTAGTACCTTAACCCTCACTATAGCCTAAAAATACCTGTCTGATGCAAAGCCACCTGCTTATGCTTCCAAACAGTAATTTTTGCTCTATTTACCCTTAACAATTCACAGCTAGGTAAGGGGCTAAAGGGGGGTAAGGGAGGATTTTCTAGAAGTTCTAACAGATGAACATTCCATGAATGAAATGCAAATCAAGCAAGCCTACTTTCTGTTTATTCACTTCTGTGTAATGGGCTAGTCTGTGGTATATCACTGGCCTTAGGCAAGAACTGAGATCGCCTTGTGTAAAAAGATGGTTGAGATTGTATTTTGTAGAGTATTTTGGATTTGTGTTTTCTAGATTATTTTGTGAAAAAAATCTGCTTAATGACATTTTAAAAAATGAGCCATCAAGTACCTTTATTAATTTACTGTCAGAAGACTTGATACCACATCCATGTGAAAATGCTGTAACTAAGAAGAGAAAAGCAAGAAAGTTTTTAAATAATTGCATAATATTGATTTTAAGTGTATGTGCTACAAGTTCACCAGTGCATTAATGCTTGGTAATGACTTCCATATCCTTCTTTTCCCGTTGTTTATGTCAGGTCTGTGAAGTTTGCCAAAGGCTGATAAACAGATGAGCATAATTAGGGCTACCACAAATAGAGTTTTGTTAATAATCAGTAGCAGGATAGGTATATAGAGAAGTAAAAAGTAATCATGTTGCTGCTTAGCTTTTCCCTGGACCATCTCTCAAATCAATTTCTAACCAATACCACAGGTAGATCAGTAGATATGTAGCTCAATAATAATATAGGAATATGGAAATGAACATACTGGGGTCATACCATGGCAGCCTTATACTTGTAAAGGTCAATACAACTGCTGTTAAGTAGATTTCGCAAACGTGTGCCTAGGGACTCAGAAAAGTCAGCCTCCATCTGCCAAATGCAAATGCTTAACAGAGGCCTCAGTGTCTGAAGTTAGGTGTCCTGCCAGTAGCACATTGTGAGAACCTCAGAATAGGAGTCATAGAGACCATTAAGCTGAGCACGAAAATAGCAAGTCTGAATACTTCAAATGAAAGTAATAACATGGATAATCAACTACTGACAACTCAAAGGCCAGAAAAATCCATGAGGTTTTCTTCTTACCTGTGTAACCTATAGGCTGGATAAACAGCTGAACACCAAACAAGTTAGTAGAGAAGCTACTGCAGAAACTAGTTGTACATCTGCTTTGTGGTAACTTTCTGATTCAGAACTAAATGCATTTGTCTTCTTCAATAGTAAATTGTCTTGGATTTTTATCCAATAGTAAATTGCCTTGAGTTATCTTGCAGAGAAGAACAAGGCAACTGAAAAATTGCATGAGTTTTTCTTTCTGGACATAAGTTCCCCTTTTTCTCAAGCCCCTGTTCAATATTCTCAGAGGGTAAGAGCATTTCTCCTATAAGCATATGTTGAGACATTTTGAAGTTCTTTCAGCCCCAGTCCATAAAAATATCCTCATATTCCATCTGGAAAATAATTCATATTGCTTTTTTCTATTTCAAGCAGAATTAGAAGTTCGTTTGAGGGAGAGAATTTAGGTTGCTGGGAAAAAAAAAATCAATGATGGGATAATTATACACAAGTATAGTCCATTATTAAGCCAGCTGTGTACGTAGGACAACACTACTATTAAAAGCTGTGAAAAAAAAATTCTCTCAACACTTGTGGCTCAAACTACTTTTGACAGATCATGGTGAAATTTGCATCTTTGATATGTGAAATCTGTGATCTTAAAAGGAAACTGCAAGTTTATCTGCACTGTAAAGTTGTACTGATGTACTGCATTAAAAATGGATCCATTTACTTGATTTGGCTTTGTGATAGAAAAACAAATGTTTTAATCACTACGAGGAAAAGTACTGTGTATTTATAATTGCACCTGTGTTTGCATAATAGGAAATACAGTTTAAGCCATGCTTTCCTGGAATTGTTGTCTGACTGGTACAGTTGTTCACTAAATCTGATACCCTTGTGTTGTCTTTCAAGGGATGTTTTATTACTTCTTATTTATTTATTTATTTTTTAAATGCCTGGAATGTTCCTCTTTACATTAGTATCCTAGCTATGTTTCCTGAGCTGTCTCTGTGGATGTCTTTCAGGCCTGGACAATAGCATCCAGTGTCTTCAAATTAGCATTCCTTGATGAAGTTGACTGAACAGTCAAATGTATGTGATTGTGAGCCAAGTTGGATTTAAAGAAGACCGTGTTTTACAAATTGTAGGAGCTGCTTGGGAAGATTTTTGGTTCTTTACCCTCCTTAGAATACTTGGTTTACTTTGAATCTTAAGGTTTGCAAACCGCCTTATCATTTCAACCACTTGCAGGAGTTGTGCCCCTGCCCACTGGCACTTCCCTCACTCAGATGTTTTCAGTTTTAAAAGTACTCAGGAAATATTAAAAAGACTTAATGATGTATGTTTCACCAATCGAATAAAAGGAACTGAAGTTTACATATAGCTTCTTTCTAAGTCCATTCACTTCTGAATGGGGGGAGTGCTCATGTCCAGGCCGACCCTTACTAAACCCCATTAGTAAGAACAGGGATTTAAATAAGCAAAGTGGTTTCTCCTGTCAAAGTTGTAGGCAAGCATACCCTTTCATCTTCCTTAACAAATCAACTAAAGTTTTAATGGCTTTAAAAGGTAGCTTAAATTCATCTATGGGGAAAATGGCTGGAAAATGAAATTTCTGACCTGTGGAAAAACCTGGACATTTTTTTGTCTAAATGCAAACAAAAGTTCATGATTGTAAAATTTATTATTGAAAGCAAGTTGATTATTTCAGCCTGAAAATCTGGATCAATATAAAAAAAAAAAAATTCAGCTGAAAAACTGAATATTTTTAGCTGGGATTAGTAAGATAGAAATTATTTTTTCTTTATGGATTTTTTATTTTCCCTCTCTGATTTTGTAGAAAGTTTTAAGCTCATGTTGGTAAGCAAGAAATTATGAACATAACAAAACCAAACAAAAATATGTGAAAGCTAAGCCATGAGTACAGTGAATATTAAAAATGGAAAATATTTTGCCAACCTTGTTCCTTTTTATTAAAAAATTATTATTTGAAAGGACAAAGGCCTAACTTTAGTAATCAGATGAAGTAATATTGTAGAGGCCTGGAACTCAGACCTTCATAAGCTAATTAAATTACCAAATCATCTGCAAGGGAAAAGTTACCTGTCAGTGTAGCTCTTAAAAGAAGAGGTGTTGATCAGATAAGACTTGGGCAAGTATTTTTGAAAGCTCAGAACAGAAGCAAACTATATAGTGCCATAGACATTCCCTTGAATATCATAGGGCCTGTGATTAGTAGAGTAAGTCCTAGTTCAAATATCCTTCATTGTGATGATGTTCTGAGGAACTGTAGTGTCCGGGGTGGCGACAGGAACTTTATGGTTTTGTATCTAAATTGAGCTTCAGTCTGTGGTGGTTGATGTGCTTCACTTGCATGACTAGCATCATACCTGCCAATCATTTAAAATGCACATAAATTCAAATCCTAATAAAGGCAACATAGAAGTATTGGAGAACAGGTAGATCCATGCCCTATTGCAGACCCTGTTTTAGGCAACTTTACTAAGGTTGTGTAAATGTGTCTGGGATACTATGGTGATGTAAGCAAATTTTCTACCTGGTACAAATGATCTCTGTGTCATATGGAACTATCTTCTGTCTGCTTCTAAATGGCTTTCATATGGTTTGGAGGGAACAGATTGCTTTTCCATACCTGCAATACATTCTAGAGATTATGCCTTGTCACAGTAAAGCTGGAGAGATCAGAAACCAGTCCACTCACTATGTGGATTGTTAGTACTGCAGCATGACCTCAGCTGGAGAAGACTTGAATTATTTTTATGAAAAAGTTTTCATTTTTAGAAGTCATATATGATGAGGCCCTTTTTTGGTACCTCTCAACATCAGTCAGTGCATTTATGTATACTGCATGTGCAGATCCTCAATGAAAATAAGTTGGGTTTGGAAATTTAAAATTAACATTACTTTCTTTTCAGGGCTTTCATTTTTTTTAAGCACATTCTGGCTTCTGCCAGATTTCAGGCAGAAAAATATGTTTAAGTTGACATTTCCTATTGTTAACATCTACAGACAGGCAAATCCACACCAGATTGGGAAGTGTTTTATGGAAGAAAATTACTTCTTGTGACATAACCTGTCTTCTTGGCAGCCTGACTTGATTAAAAGAATTTTCATTAAATACATTAAAAAAAAATTCTAAAAGCTTTACGATTAAATATTAAAAGTAATAATTGCTTCCTGAGTAGTTTACTTGAGCTAGTTTATAATTCTTAAATTTTTTTTTTTAAGTTCTTTTTAAAAATATGTTCAGATTAGGCTGAAGCTAGTTTTGTACATATACCTGCTTTAAGTCCTCCTAGAAATGTGGTTAAAATTTAATCATTCTTGGGGAAAATTTATTGTGGTTGGGGTTGCAAGAAAGTTGTAATTTCCTAACACAAAACCAAGGTGGCATTACCTACGGAGAGCTGAACTCTCTTCTTGGCTTCTACAGTGGCCTACTGGGTGAGTTAAGAAAAGCCGACTGACATCACTCAGTAGGACAGGCAGCGATCCCCCATCTCCTTTGAAAGGCAGTTTAGTTCTATTGATGAAAAAGCTTATTGTTACTTATCCTTATTTAATTTTATATTAATATTAATCAAGACTGGTATTTTCATCCAAATGAAAGCTGTTTGCTTTAGGAAGATTCAGTTTTATTCTTCTTCATAAGCTTTTCTGAAAATCCATTCCTTTCATCATAAAATACCCTAATGTTTAACTTCTTTCCATATTTATAGATTTAGGGAGAAACAGTAAATATTAAATAATTGATTTGATCTCCTTTAACTACCTAAAAAGGTACACAGACTAGGTAATTAATGTTAAACATTACAGCACCTAATTTAGCATTTAAAGGCTGCATCTGCTGCTAAAATGAACAAAGTACTTGCTTAATGGACTTGAGCACTCTATCGTGTTTTTCCTGTGATCCAATGGGAAACAGGATCCCTAGTGTGTGGTTTTTGTCTGCGGCTACTGCTGCTCTCCCAAGCAGCATCCAGTTCTGAGGGAAAGGACATGCCAGTCATGATTTTCCATAATCAGTTTGGAAGTTGCTACCATATTCTGGGAAAGACTTTTGCAATGTGGATGTGGCAAGGCTGTAATGCTTCTTGTAGGGATCAGGAACTGGTTTTCTTCAGTGTTATAGTAATAGTCAAAGATGGCAGAAAAAATACAGCCTATGACTACTTATACAGCTTATTTTGTTTCTTCTGTTGTAGCTTTATCATAGTTGATTCTGGGGAAATCACTGAAATAATAATAATTGTGGTAGTAGTGGTAGCAGGGGCATGGGTATGTGTGTTTTGTACAATTCCTTAAGAGTTTTCTAAGTATAAAATCTAGTATCATTTTAAGCAGGGCCCTTTATATTTTCAGTCATTCAGATGAAGCCAGCTTTTCTTACTTTGAGGGCCACATGTTGACATTTTACAAAAGGCAGTCTCAGAAAAGATACATTGCATGTTTTGGGAAACAGCAGCTCTGCTAATAGCGTACAAGGAAGTGATGACAATGGCTACTCAGGGACAATGTCATTAGGATGTTGTTAGGACACCCCAGATTCAACACAGATGGGCAGTGTGTACAGCAGCTTCTGAGGGTGTCCCCCAAGGTTTGTCTCAGCAGGCCTGGCTGACGTACTTCTGTTCTATTCCTTGTATTGGGACTTCTCAACCAAATCTAATTAACACCTAATACTGTTGCTTATGTGGCATAAATGCATCCTGGAAATTATGTTTCCATATGTAAGATTCACATATATTTCAAAGACTACTTGTTGGTCACCTTGAACTCTCAAATTTGTTACTTTCATGTAAATAACTTATTTGAGTATCTGTGGAAGCATAATGCAATGAAATGAAGAGAATAAATGAACTAAAGTTAAGCACACTGCCAACTAATATGTTTCAGTAATGTTCAAGCCATAATTCAGAGAACAAGTATCCAAGGTTATCTGAGCAGCATGATCTGTCTATCTGTATCTGACTCATGATTACAATGTTATGCTTATGATCCTGAGAGATTCACATGGATTTCTTTGCTTCTTGGGAAGAGTCTAGAACACTAAATTACTGTTGTAGACAAATTATTTCCCTTCCTACTATAATGTTATTTATAGTACAGTATGTTAAATGAAGAAATAGGTAAAATGTATCCAGTCTTGGCAATGAGGTCTAGCTAAACTGTATTTTGCCTGAATCATGAGTATTTAAACTCTGCCTAGTTTTGCTTGCCCTTCAGTATACCATTGAGACCATATGTTCAAGAGGGTAGATGTTCTCTGAAAAGATCTAGTGAATGAGCAGTATTATACACATTTTGTAGATGAGGTAAAATTTAAGAATTTTGTAATCCGCTTCTAGGGAAGCCATAATCCTATCTAGAGAACATCTCTCTGAGGAATGTATCTCTTGATAGCGGGTATATCTAAAGTGCATACCTCCTTTAAATGACTGGGAATTTTGATTTTGCCAAGGTGAATCTTAGCAATTTGCCTGTGGTCTCTGGAGAACTATAATAGCTCATGGTGATCTGCTGAGCAGTGAGTCAGTGGTAGCATCCAGGGAAGGCTGGAGCTACTGTGGATTTCTCAGTAAATTCAATGTGCCCAGAACACATTCATCTGTAGACTGTCCTCTCTGCTCTTCAGGCTGAGTGAATGGCTGTTACTTTGTGAGTAGCAGTTTACTAGGGAGACTTTTGTCCTGGAATTTGGCAAGGGTAGCCAAAATCCACTAATCCCTGTCGCCTCAAAACTACTATTCATTTAAGGAGGCTGTCTCTCTCTCTCTCTTTTTTTTTTTTTTTTTTTTTTTTGGATGGTTTTGTTTGTTACACTTAACACCCTATAAGGGGAACTTTTTTTCCCCTTCCTCTGGGTAGTATACTGAAGTAGCATACTGTTCACCATTGCAAAGTTAGCTGCTTTTCTTTAAAGTGTCTATTGTGGAGCTAAGTTCATGAGTTTTGAAGTTGATTTTTGTATTCTTACTAGCCAAACGTAAAGAATTTCTAAACATCTGGTGCCTCTTTTGTAGCTATGAAGATATGTGGAAATCTCCGCCAGATGGTCCAAGTCCCCAAATTATACCTGGACAAAACTTTGACCAGGTAAATGTTAAACATTCAGAGAAACAGAAATCCAAACACATTTTACTCCATACAGTTTCCAGACTGAATCTGGCATCTGGCATCACAACATAAAAACAAACTAAATCTTATCAAAATATAAGCCCACTTTGGGTATAACCAGAGGGAAGAGAATTTATGAGTGATGACTCAGCTCAGGAGAAATCTACATCACTTTGTCTCCTTCTAATATAAGCACAAGTTGTACCTCAGAAATATTTGACTTTCTGAAAACAGCAAGGAATTTGCTGTTACCTCAGACAGGGAATTTCATCTCAGTTTACATAATACTCAGGAGTGCCCTAATGAATAATGCACTGAATAACTATTGCAGCAATTCCTATGTCTTTGAAATATCATGGCTTAGCTCCAGGTAGGATGCAGACTGTTGAGCTGGTGAGAAACTGCTGAGGCTAGAAAAACATCTAGCATCTTAACTGATTTAATTTCTACAAATTGCATATTTTTCTGAAAGAGACACCAAAGAACACAAGAACTTTTACACCGGTATTTTCTATAACAGTCGTCTTTGCAAAATGAGAACAGTTTGTTGTAAGCAAAATAATCTACTTCTCTGTCTTTAAGTTTTTGTTTACTGTTGACCACACTGCACAGAATTTTATCATTTCCTAACAAATCTTTAATGTGTTACTGTAGGTAGTGTAGCATAGAGTTTCCTGAGTTTTTCCCAGAATATGTGCTTGGAAAGTCAAATCATGTTATCATGTAAAAAATGTACCTTAAAAGATAAAAGTGCTGTAAGATTGAAGATATCCAAAGGGGAATTCAAACAAGAATATATCACTTTTACATCTCCTGAATTTGTGTAATGTATTTTATATCCAAAAACAGATGGGGCCAGATCTCTGAATAGTATCCTTATTATACTAGTGCTGTTGGATTCTCATTGAGAGTTATCATATGAGGCTCCAGGAGAACACAAGGATTTGAACAGCATACAGAAAAAGAAATAGAGTTCTTGTGATGCTGCCATTAATCTTTATATCACAATATGCCTTCAATTCTTACAATATCTGAAATTCTCTGATTTCCTGCACAGCTTAATTTTTTATTTACGGTTTTTAAAATCTCACTTGTAATCTTGGCAAAAAAAGTGAGGAAATTAGGTGGATTATCAATTTTGTCATGCTGATCTTATTTTCATAAACAATAAAGAAAACCAATGAAACACAGAGCTGTAGGTATAAAATGTAATGACAGCTCTATTTTGCAACAAATGCTTCAGGTATGCTGAATAACAGGTATGATATCATACGGCATAAGGCAGTATCTGTTGCAGAATCTGAAGTTTCAGCACCACATCGCATACAGAGTGCTTATATTAACATTCAAGGCAACAATCTAAGTTCTTTGATGTCTAGTCACTATCAAACAGTTAAGTTTTCTGACATCTAAAATTTTTTTCTAACAACCTAAGAAAGGATAGTTCTAAAGGAGTTTGAGGCTTCATAGATATGAATTGTGTGAGGGTGTATTTGTTTGTGGATTTTGCAGGCAAGACTAGAGATAATTCTGGAGGAAACAAACAAGTAGGCAGTTGAAACTGTCACCACTGACAGTCAAAATGGAAACCAGTGGAGTTTCAGGACCACGTTGCTAGAATAGATGAGATGGGCTAACTCCTGAAAGCGTGTGTGTGTGTGTGTTTGAAGAATGAGATAAGGAAGGAGAATAAATGAAGAAATAAAGAATTAGCAAGAAGCTAAGAAGAATTTGCTGGTAAATTTCAAAGGACTCTTAATAATTAAAAGCTGAAAGATCTGAGATAGAAGTATGTTATAATACTGTAATATTATTATAATACCTGGATGACAATTGTAGCAGGTATATCTTATTATTATTGTTATGATACCCGGATGACAATTGTAGCACATATATCTTAAAAACAGAATCAAATTCATCTTCACACTCCGATAGATTTGCTACAGGAAACAAATTCCAAAGTAGTACCAACTATCCTAAAAAACATTAATAATCTCCACTTTAATCTTTCAATAATGAACAGATTGATTCTTTTTAGTGATTAGCACTTTGGAATCATATTAGTTGTTTAGCTCAAGAGTAGTATAGTAAAGTAGAGTAAAATTATATTTTACACAAGATGTGTTAGCTTTTCTTCTCAGGTTGGCTTAGAGTGAGGTCCTTGGAGAAATTCCATACTTTCTTACGAGGAAGGGTCTGAAAAATTCTGTTTCTTTTGCTCTGTGTACCTTACTACCTTTGCCATTGCAATGTGGTTTTATTCTGCAAAGTAAAGCAGAAGGAAAAAAATGCTGTTCTTCTGTAGGAGTCTCTGTGAAGTAAATAACTCTCCTTAGATTGTTTGTGAATGTCAAAGCTTTTATGGCAAACACATTCACAGACCTATCTGTACAATGTTAATTGTATAACATCTCCTTATCACCAGTCTGAGTTCAAACATGCTGTCTGGCTTTTCTATATATTCAGAGTATGTAGCACTGCAAAACTTAGCAGAAATTCCAAAGATCTTTTTAGCTTTGGTGGTGTCAACACTTGATATGTTCAACCAATTCAGAACTCTCAAGAATCACTGAGATAATTTGTATTATTGTATAAAATTATAGTATTTAAGAGTATGAGTAGTTAGGAGTTGGCCAGACATCAATCGTATGTGCCTCTCATGAAGTTCAGTCACTCCTGTGATTCAAAAATATCAGATAAGATAAATACACTGAAGAATAAGGTGGAGGGAAATCATGTTGTACAAAAGCCAGACAGAATAAAAAGATTTGTTAAAGCATGCAAAAGCAGGCAGGTTCCTGTCTACTTGGCACAAGGAAAAGGTAGGAGAAACCTGATGGTACAATGTGGTGTCATAGACCTGCCAGTCATAGATGCGGATAGATGCAGAAGTAGAGGGGGAAGTGGAGGCAAGGGGAACCAGCTGGAATAGGAGGAGGATACTGTGAATGCTGCAATCAGCCTTAGCTACCAGGCACAGGGTGGGGAATCTGATGTCAGAGAGGGAGAAGTACACTGATAATGCCTAAATCGTGTCCTGTTCAATGCTCTAACCAGATGCCTGTAAGGGAAGACAGAGTGAGAACTATTCACATTTTCACATTTTATAGGTGATTGCAGCTTATTTCAAAAGGTTAGAGAGAACACAGGGATTGAATGTGTTGGTGCTGTCTTTGCACTAATGATTAGAGCAGATGGCAGAAGTGCTGTGCTACAGAGAGAAGAGAACAAGGAAGGAACTAGTAACTTCTGTGAAACAGCAGACTTGTTTTGTTCTTTGCATCTGGTCCTATGCCCATCACATTGCATTGTGAGTATTTTTGCCAAAAATTGTTCCATTTTGTAACTTGAATTTTCATGTAAATATACTGGCTTCAGCAATTGCCAAAAAAAGTTGTCTTATGTTAAAAATACAATTTCTGGTCAAATCCAGAGAAATATTTTCCTGAGAACAGCACAGAAACAATGGGAAAAAGAAAATGGGTTAGATGTTGGGAGGTAGTATTGAACTCCCAGTCTGAATCAAGCAGTGTGGAAAAAGAAACTTGAATTTCTTCATCTTAAATTAATTTAATAATTTACTCGAGACCAGGATTTTCTTGCATTCTGACAGGAAAATTCAGCAGTCTCAGATTTGCCTACTTCAGCATGGAAACATTTATTTAATAATTTGCTGCTTTTATATAATTTTTGAATTAATCTATATATCCAGTGAAAATGAATGCCACAAAGGGACCTGAGAAACCTACCTGTATTTGAAAGATCGGAATTAGCCTCCTAGCTTTTCTAGCTCCTTTTGAAAGAAGTATCTTGCAGTGATATGCATCCAATAATAATTTAATTCATAAATTATATTACTTGTTCTCACTCTTAGTAAGTAGCAGATAGTTCTAGTTCCAGAATCTCCTGAACTGTCTGACTTTGCCTGATTTCCATCAGGTTCCACATTTCTTTGTAGATTTAGATAAGGGTCAGATAAGCATATTTTCATGTACTTATGCAAACCCCTTGCCGAAGATTATTCTTCTATTTTTCTTCTGTAATCATACATTGACATCTATATTAAAAAAAAAAAAGCGCTGAAAATTTCTTTGCTCTTTTCTCATTCTTCAAAGTGACAGCATAGTCAAGTGATGGGACTTACAAGTACCTGCTGAAAAATCATTTGCATTTTCATCTGTGCATTAGACTGTTGGGGAAAAAAAAATGTCATGAGCCTAAGTGGATGTGACACCAAATGCTCATGGTGCAGAAAACAATTTTCATCATTATTAGACCTCTGTGTCTCCATATTTTCTTCTCCCCTCCACTTTGTAAGGTCAACAACTACAATGTTTTTAGAATACCCTTGGAAAGACAGACTGCATTTTGAGAAGTTAAGACTGCAAAAAATATACCTGCAGAGCAATTGTTTCTAACAAGCCTTGGAAGAATTTGTGAATATGCCAGGGATTTCTCATGTTACCAACCACAAGCTGTAACATTTCCATCACCTAGCCTTTGCCTAACATAAACAGTATTTTTTTCCCATCTCTTCAAGTTCTAATCTCCTTAGGTTTCTGGGGCAATATCTTAAATCACATTTACTAGATGTGATTTTATGTTTCCTTACTGTACAGTAAATGTGCTGTCTTCCAATCACCACCCACTGTTTCATGAAGCAAATAAAACTGCTGGGGCCAGATGCTGTCGTGAGGATTAAAGGAAAAACAAAACAGAACACCAAAACCAACTGAGCAAACAAAATTCCCACAGACTGACTAATAAATAGATATCAATGAAAACTATTTTAGGTGAAAGAGATGTAGTTTACTTTGCACCATCAAGATCTGGCATCCAGGGAAGCATGAACTAGAAGAAGATAGAATAACAAACTTCTGAAGTTTATGACACTGGGAGCATGCAAGCAAGTCTCCTAACAAGTTAGAAACAGATCCTTGGGTTTGTTTCTTTGGTTGGTTGGTTGGTTGGTTGGTTGGTTGGTTGGTTGGTTGGTTGGTTGGTTGGTTTTACCACAGCCCAGTATCACAAAACATGGTTCAATGGCCCCATGAGAATACAAGGTATGTGAAGAAATACATGGTTGGACTATGCTGCGACTCTTCCCAGCCCTCGCTTTAGATTGCTTTTAACTCTGAAAAGTCAAGTCAGAACCTTCACTGTGTGATGTGTTCTGAGGGACTGCCAGTACAATAATAAATTTTAGTTTAAACACAGAGTTCAACAAAATATGAGAGGAAGATAGAATCCTAGGAATGTCAGTTCTTATAACTTTGGTCAAAGGCAGGACCAAAAGATTTCCAAGATAGTCTTATTCCTTCTCAGTTCCTTACCTGATAAACTAAAAGAAGTGGCCAACACATTGCTAAAGTCTGTGGACAAGTCTAAAATCTCTGTACTTAATGCTGGCATTTCCAAGAATCAAATTCGCAAAGCTGGTTAGTTAAAATCGCTTTATCCACAAATACTGTCATTCTCAAGAGGATTAGGTGTGAGAATCTTTCCCTTTTTGTCCATCACTGTACCAACAAGGAGAAACAGGAGGTATATGTGAGAAAAAAAATCTGAATGCAAAAAAAACAAAAAGCACTTGAACTTAGTCATTTGTCTCATTTGGTGTTTTCTAAAAGATACTTGAGCTTGAATTTAGATAATTAACTTGGAAATAAGTGTTATATAGCTTGTATAAAAGAAAACAAACTGCAGTATTAAATTTTTTCTCACACTACCACTTCCTGTACTGTAGTACAGAGTAAAATACCATTCTCCATTCTCTCTCTAGGCCTTATTTATGGAGCATTAAGAGTAAAAGGCATCTGAAAGAGTTTGAGAGGTTGGATATTTAATACATGTGGAAATAAATGTTTTCTGTTTTGTTTCTGAGGGAGCACAGAAGAACTTGAAAACTTCCTTTTGTGTTAACAGTAAAATGCTATTTTGTATTCCAGACAGAGATGGTGTCTGATTTTATTACCTGTCCTACATCATGTGGTTACCACAGAGTATTAATACATTGGTTCTATGGACAAACATAAACCCATGGCAACATCTTCTGTATGTTCTTTGCAAAGCATTATTTCAATCTGATTGTGTGAAGTTAACATACCTCAAGACTTTCTGATTGAACAAGTCTTCTCTACTGAGACTTAACACCTTATTCAAGGACACAGTCAGAGGGTGAAAATATTGTGAAAGAACCTTTGCCCTGGACTCATTCAGGAAAATGAAAATCAGTCTTCTGCATATACTCTACTCTTACACAGCTCTTGGCAGATGATATTTGAATGACTTCTAGGATGCTGTGATTCTGCAGCTTCCATTATAGTAATCAGTCTCTCATAGGCCTGTATAAAACAGTGGCTTTGGATATATGCACTTTTTGCTCATGCCTTTATCAGTTTGTCATGATACCACAGTGCATTCATAATAGCAGGCTGAACTGAGCCTTTTCATTTAGTGGAATTAGCCATGCACTTGAAATTAAGCCAAACGCTTCCGTTGTTTATGACCTTACATGTTCAGGTTGATTTTAGCAAGAGAACATGAGATCAGAATAAAATCTGGCTCTCCTGCATGATGAAAGAAATCTATACCAGTCATTAGGTACCCTTAATAAAAGATTGCATTAATGATAATAATATCCACATCTTAGGGTACTAATCCTTGTTTTCATGTAGTTTCATGTAGTTCTTTCATAAATTCATCATGTTGAAAGCCTTAAATTCTGTGAGAGAAAACAGGTTTTTGAAATGTACTCATTCACATGTCTTTACAATAACCTTACCATAAAAAAGAACTTGAATATATGGGCAATGTCCTTCATGGCTTAAAATTATCTGAAGTAATTATTAGCTTGTAACATGAATTGAACTGTTTGCTTTTTTTTTGTTTTGATTGTAATTTGTAATGTGTCAAAACCTAAAAATACACAAACCCACACTATTTTCACTGTGAGGTTACTATGTGTGTACATGTGCTTTTTAGAACCCTTTTCCATTTTTGTTTTCTTTTTTAATTTTAAGACTTATGTTCTCCAGCTCCTTCTCCTCTCATGCCTATCAAAAATATTATGTCTAAGGTCTGAGCCATAAAAACTTACAAAAATTTCATTAAAAATCTGTTGTGATTCTTGTATTTCTATCAGTGCGGGGAACGTGGAGGATAAACTTCAAAGAGAAATTGATTTTCGCTTTTTAGACTGATTTTAAAATTCAGTTAGCCTATTAAATATTTAAAAATAAGAGAAGCAGAAAGTTATAGACCAAAATGTTTCAAAATCTTTGGAGAAATATCTAGCTTTTTACATCATTGAGCACATAAATTTATGCAACTTATCTCTGTTATGAATTATGCACCAAAAATGCCTTCAGCTTACGATAGTACAATATTAAGCCTTTGAATTATAGCTGTAAAACAATAGGATTTATCTTATCACTTGTCTAGATTTAATATAAGTTTTCTATCTTTATCATTAGCTAATGCATAATTTGTGTGCACACTAATGAAAATTTCTTAGGCTGCTTACTAAAAAACAATTACGTGCATCCCAGTCCTGTACATTAGAGTGTGAGTTATCTACTGAGTCAGTAAAAAGATGGAAAGGACTGAAATGTAGTAGGTGCTTAAGTATCATCTGTTGCATGAAGTTTCATTGAAGTGCAGTTTTTATAAAATTTGTAATAGCCATAAATTTATAAAGCTTTTTTTTTTTTTTAAATACAAACATATTTTAGCACTCTACAATGACAGATAGAAATGACTAACTGAAAACAAATGAGTCATAGCAGATCATAGCAAATGAGTCTGAAAGATGAGATCTCTCAAATGGCTTTCCATGCTGCTGTGTATCACAAACAAGACAAGTTACTCAAATATCAGTATGAAAAGGTGGGGACTTGGTTTTCAATCTTTAAATTTCCTGATGGGCAAATTAGAAAGAAAGGTGTCCTATATACTGGCTTATAGGATATATTCGAGTCTTCATGTGTTTTACTGTGCTATTAAATAAATGCTATTTCATATTATCCCAATTTTTTAAGAAGCTTATTTCCCAATTTAAAATGTAGAGGCAAATTTGTGGCATTCTTTTCCTTATCTTCAACCAATTAGGAAGAAAGTCTTTGCTTTTACAGCACCTTCCATTTTCAGAAACCAAATTATTAAGAAACACAAATTAATTTAACCTCAGAACACACTTTAAGACCTACAGAGATATGGAGAAACGAAATATCAGATTTTTAGAAATTAGATGATATTTTCCAGAGTTAGCATATGGCACTGTTATAGACAATCACGATAAATAGCACACACTTGTCAGAATAAATTGCTTAGAATTTATTGCAGCAAGCGGCAAGCAGGCAAAACAGCGCTGGGTGGCCGGGGAGTCTCCGCTCCACCGCGGCACACCTTTCCAGTAGCAGCAAGCTTGGTTAAATGTGGTAAAGGATTACATATTCATGGTTATTCCAGGAACGCCTATACATATTCATAAGTTTTTGCTCAAAAAGGCTGTTTTTATTAAAATGAGTTCCAAGGAATTATATCTATAGTCGTCAACTTTGGCTCTTTCCTGTTGCACCTGCGCAGTGTCTCCGGGTGGTCAAGGGCGGGGGTCTTTTGGATGAAGGCGGCAGTCTATCTTGTCATGCACTTCTTATCTTTGGCCTAGCACGCTGGGTTTGGCCAAGGCTCCAACGGCTTGAGCTGGTTTTCCTCCCGCTTTGTGCTGAAGACCCCCATTATCTCATTTACACAAGGATGCAACTGGGCCCTTATCTCTGTCAGTCTCTTACTGAATGTTCTGCAGGGTACATTATATTAGGCTTTTACACATATCTGTGGAACAAGTTTTTCACAAAGACTACATACAGTTTCCATTGTTTAATGGCAGCATGTACTAATATCATGTTATATGCTCAGGTTTCACAGCCACTGATAACATATCCATTTAGGCTGGTTTGATTAACAAATATACCGTTAAGTCTATTACAGCATATTTGTAGTCAGTTTAGATTATGTGTTTATCCAAGAACCTGATTATTCACATAATTTGGTTTTGTGGTAGTTATACAGGTTCAAAGGGGTCTTGGGTCGTGTTAAGAAAAGGAAATAAATCCATGGAGAGTTACTACGTATGAGGAATCTGCATGCGGTTTCAGAAGACTGAGCTTCAAATTTTGGAGAAGTATTGCAAAATGTTTACACTGTTCTTACACTCTTTCTTGCATTTCCACTTCTGGCAGTCTCAGAGACTGACAGTCTCAGATGTAGCAAAGATGGAAAAAGAAGTCCTCACATTTTAACTCATTATTCAGTTGAAACTTAACTCTGACACACTTTTTCCTCCCCCACATTTTAAATGTGTAGCAAAGTTGATGATACAAAACTCTTGCTTTGCACTGGTTGCAATCTGAAAAGTACCTTTCCAATTACAATGATTCTCCCAGATTTTGGGTTGGTTTTGCCTCTGCACAAGAAAAGGAGTGTTACAAGATCTAGAAGTGTTACCTATCCAGAAAAGGCAAAATCTCAGCACCCTCTTATTCAGTTACCTTGCCCACCAAGATGTTTGGCCATTGGCTCAACTGTGTATATCAGTTTCAAATTCGGTTCACAATGAATATCTAGTGAAAAACTCTTCACTTTGATGAATTTCAAAAAGGAGGTTGGGCAAAAAATTGTGATTTATTCTAAACACAGAACTTCATCAGTTCTGTAATGTTTTCCATCCCTTCTGCACATTTGTCTCCACTTTGACGTTGTTTCTGACATCAACTTACTGAAGTTGCTTTTAAAAAGCATACTTTAAATTAAAAATATCTGCAGTACCCAGGTTACTATATTATGGTAGCATCTCTGCTGCTTCTCAGTATCTCTTCTAACTTTATTCTAGATCTATCATCAGTGAATAGGAAAAAGCTGACCTATGGTTGTATGCTTAGGTTTATAGCCAGAGTATGAATTTATTAGAAGCTTCTGACATCTTTGTCTTATGTTGCATAATGAGAATTCTTTCAAGGGCAATGATTACCAGAAACCCTCAAGATTTACAGCTCAGTTGATTTCTTCTGTTGGAAATCACTAAGTTAAGAAATTTCACACTCCGATTGCCAGAGGATTAAGTATATAAAGTGTCAATGTCCCTTTAATGGCTGGCCTTGTCTACAATGTGTGAGGCAACAACAGAGACTTGGTAATTTTCAGCTGCAGGGGGGAATTTATGTGGGAGAGAAATGAGTTGTCCTACTTAATCAGTGTTAGACCTGAACTATATAAGATATTAATATCTCACCTTCCTCCAAATCCTCGAGTGGATTCACTCAAATTATTCAGCATGCTAGAATAATCAATGCTCTGAGATATTAAAAGTAAAGCCCTTTACTTTTCCTTGTGTATTTTTATGTGTGAATATGGATATACACATATGTACATCAATAAAGGTTCCCTGCTGCCTTTGTTTTTTTTTATTTGAGGTACTGCAGGAACATTGTAGAGATTTAGCTAACAAATAATGCTGATTCATTTCCTGGAGGGATAAAGTCACTAAATTTCCTAGTCTTAGGCTGTGGTCTGGGTTCTGTTCATTATTTATTGACTTAAGATTTGAAGAAGGAATGGCTCTTCTGCTATCATAATGATAAAAGAAGTGTAAAAACATGAGGGATTTGTGCCTTTCATAAAGATTACAAATTCTTTAAAAGAAGGAAAATAATAAGGAGAATGACTGTTGATGCACTGTGGAAAGACTATAAGAAGAGATACAAAGGCTTGAAAGGCAGAAAAAGGACCTGATTGTTCTCTGAAGTGTTTTTAAAGCTTGTACAAATCAACAACACTGTAAAACAGACTCACATTGGATGTTGTAACTAAGTGCTTCAAGATTATATGTCTGTCTAGGCAGACTATCTTGACTTAGGTATCCATATCATGCTTGAGAATAAGCATCTGTTTATCCTACCTGAGGGGCAATGGGTACAAACTGGAACACAGAATGTTCCACTTAAATATGAGAAGAAACTTCTTCACAGTGAGGGTGACAGACACTGGAACAGGCTGCCCAAGGAGGCTGTGGAGTCTCCTTCTCTGCAGACATTCAAAACCCACCTGGACACATTCCTGTGTAGCCTTATCTAAGTGTTCCTGCTCCAGTGGGGGAATTGGACTAGATGATCTTTCAAGGTCCCTTCCAATCCCTGACATTCTGTGATTCTGTGAATTTCCTTTGGAGATCTAGAATGTGTTTGAAATTATTTGAATTACAGTCACTTTGTATTAATGCATTTCAGGAGATAATTTTTTTCTTTATTATTTTAGGTTTATACTCTTAGAATACAAAATTCAGCACTATAGGTAACAGAAAGAATCCACAAGTTTGCTTTCTGTGTGCTTTAGTAAAATGAGAACTTCACAATTTGATCCCCAAATAATCTTTTTCTTGCAAGTTTCCCAGCAGAACACAAGTCATCCTCACAGTCAAATGGAGAGAGTCCAACAGTCCAACCAATGACTCCTGAGCCAGATGCATCTGAACTGTTCAGTTTTTTCTTCCAAGACAGGTCAAATGACTGGCAAAAGTGTTGCAATGATATCCGTATTTGTTGGTACAGGAGAAGCAAGTCAGAGGGGTTGTTGCAGTACAAAGCAGTGAGGGGTCAGCTGCCCACCATTTGTTTTTCCCTATTAAAAATAAGAAAAAACACAAAGTTTCACTGAGAAGCTAGGGAATATCCATATTTTCAGGTAAGGATTTGATATTTTACTCAAGAATTGCAGGCTCAGGAGGTTCACTTTTGGCTGTCCTGAAAAATCAAGTATGGTCAATAAAGATTGATTTGCAGACATATTCTGTCCTCTGAAGCTGAAGTCTGCATTCAGCCTTCAGACTCTACATGCAGTACATATGTTAAAAAATAAATAAATAAATAAAAAGCATATACAGTCACAATGTAGGTGGAACTGAGCAAGCTTGTCCACTGAAACAGTATTTCTGGTTGCTGTGGTCTGGTGCAAAGTACCTTTCACCTGACATTTCTCACATCATATCCAGCCACTGAGGAGAAAGTTTCAGTTGACCTTAATCCTACTGTTTGTTGTTTTTTGAAGTGCTTGAGCATTCTTAAAGACTTATTTCTTTTTATGGGTGTTGCTATGATTTGTTCAAATTCTTTTTATGGACAGCATCAGTTTATAAGATGGCCTGAAGACAAGATAACTCCTAATTTTGAGGAAATGTGCACATCATATACCATGATATGTTCTCTCTCAACTAAGTGCCCTTTATTCCCTATAAAGCTTCAAAGAGAGACCATAATCCACAATATCAACATAAACAAGCAGCCACACCAGTGAGGATACAGAGCAGAGCTGGCACTTACTGTATGGAGATGTGTGAAATTAGTAAGTCATCAGTAATTTTAATTATATTTGAGGAAGGTAGCCCTCAGTAACCATTGCTTGTTTGTGATTGTCTCATCTGTGAGTTACATTTGTGGCTGAAAAATTGTAACTGTAAGAAAATTTACTATGGTTTTGTAAAGCTGTAAGAAAGTTGACTACACACACATATGTACAAAATTACATACATAAAATCACAGCTCATGTGCACATACAAACATAGAGATATACAAGCTATAAATTATTTGGTACTCTGAAGAAATATAAACAGTATGTTGACATAAAAACCCCAACACAAATATCTCAACCACAAACATTATTGGAATATATTTCCTCTGGGTCTTGTAGGAAAATCACCAATAATTTTTAAAAGGCTATTAACTTTAAATTGCTTTCTCCTTCAGGCAAGGTTCATATCCTTTTCCCTTTTCATTATTATTAATTAAAACTAGTAGTGTTTCAAGAGAAAAATATAGACACAAAAACTATTAAAAATATAATTTCCTTGGAGAGGTTAATATAAAAACACTACCAGGATTGTTCATTTTGACTGACATTTTACAAATATGAGAAAAGCCAGCTATTGGAAATAAATTATTTTTTTAGCTATTAAAATATAATATATCCTGCCGTAAGACCCAGAGAAGATGTGCACATGGACCAGTGTGAACAGTCTTGTTTTCCTTTACCTGGACTTGAAATGGGGCTGGACAAAGTCAAGCTTTGATCTGCAGGCAGTGCTACCATGCAGCTGCTCCTGAGCTAACACAGCCTGATATAAATGCAGTATATGTTAGTTTATGCTCAGCGACATGTTAATATAGTTATATGCATGGAGCTGACATCTGACAGAAAAAACACTTGTGCTCTGAACTCATCCATGGACTCATGGTGTTGAGGTCCAGGTCAGACTAAATACACCATTATTTCTGCTATGAGATGTTTAAATGTTGAAAATTATGATATTTAATATGTATAGTATGTAAAAAATATATGCTGTATATTTATTATAGGTTTTGGTATTTGTTAAATGTTAGATAATCTCGTCCAGAAAAAACTGAACCAGTGATATTTATAATAGGCAAGGAGGAAGAGAATTCATGTTACTTAACTGCAGGCCTCTATTTTCCTTGTCTGACAAAAGAATTTAGAATCTGCGGAGGATCCAAGGTATATTACAGTGCAATGAGGGGAAAGATTGATAGTGAGCTATTTTTCATGGGATTTTCTACTGTTCTTTGACATAACACGAGGCTTCTGAGCAGCAGTCACTGTTGGTTTCTTCACAGCATTCTCTGGTCACTTGTAACAAGCTCAGATTTTATCAGACTTTATCAAGTCATACAGAAATCTGCTGCTTTGAAAGCATGTTTTGGGAAATGAGTAGATACAGCTGGACATGCTGGTGTTATTTATATTACTGTGTTCTCAAAAAATCTTCTTGCCTTCCTTCTGAGTCCAGAGAATGAGGTTTTGCTGTTCGCTCACACTAACACGGTAATGCCTAAGAGTCACTTGGGAGCTCTATAGATCCCATTTAGTGTCTGTGGGACTATCAGAATCTCTCTCTGTATTTATTGCAAACGGGACGCTATTTAAATGTCACTTGAAGGATTTTCTCTTCACTGTTTCTTCTTTTTCATTTATTTTCACTTACATGTTATGTGAGATTGTGGATTTGATGCAGTACCATTCAATCAGTAGAAGTTTTTATGCTTGGTTTATTGAACCTGTCCAGTGTTCTGTAGTCCCGTGTGTGTATTTCAAATACTACTGAGTAAACTTACATTCTGACATACTATTTATTTTTAGTAGCACATCGACTCCACAGTTCAGTTTTTGAATTGTCTCTTATGCACATACAGGAACAAATTCACAGTGTAATCAGATTTTGAAAGATTATTTCTATTGTACTGCAATACCATATCACATTCCAAACTGTGCTTTTAAAATTGGATTGTGTATTTAATTGTGAAACTGTTATTATATGATATTTTCTTTTGTTTTATTGCAATAGCTTTCTGTGGTCTGTAGATACCTTCAGACAAGAGGTCTGTAAAAGTTTACTAAGGAATAGCCTATTGCCAGTAGGTTTACTTTTGCTACACAGGGGCCTAGAGCTATACTGAAAATTTTTCTTGGACCCTTGAGTAGAAAAAGACCAAAACTTCTCTAATCATTTGGATATCAAGAAAAAACTATTCACTTACATTCAGTAGTGTGTTTGTATCATTTTTTTTTTTTTGTAATTTATCTGTGTTTGTAACTCAGAGAGAGAGAGAAATTAATTTCAGAGGTAAAAATATCTGAAGTTTTCATTTAGTCAGTAGAGAGAGATGGGCATTGCAGGGTGCAATTGCAATCATGAAGATAATGTCTAAGAAAGAAACTAACTGTAGAAAATAGGTCTAGAAAACATTTTTTTTTTTTCACTTAGACTGGAAAATAAGTTTTTCTTTCAGCTCATTGTAGTTTTGATGATTTACTGAAAGTTTCTATAAAAGTAAGTTGAAACACATTTCAGTGCAAACAGTTTGGAAAGATTAATTTAGAAACTGTTTAGTTAGCAATCAGTGAATCCAAGAAGATTTCATAAACCTCTTTGGTTGGCCTCCAACTTAAGTTTTCTATTTGAATGAACAATTTGTTCCCCAATAATGTGCCCTTGTTGCTCCTGTGAAACTCAGTTCAGGAAGTGAAGGCCAGTAGCAGAACAATTATAAAGATCATTACAGTAGGGTGCCATATGTTGTCGTTTGATGTCAAGCTGTTGCACATCTGTACAATTCTTTCCTCCTCAAATCAATTCTGAACCTGTTCTAGGCAGTGCATAACAATATTATAGCCTAAAATCTAGCATACTGTGTAGAAATCACAGCCAAATATGCTGCCATTCATCTTCCATGCAAGCCAAGAACCATAGCCAGATTTTCATATCTCATTCAATATTTGTTTTTGGTAGCATGATTTATGTTACTGGAAATAGCTAGACTATGTTCTTCTGCAGACAGTGATAGAACTATATTATTTTTATATAAGGAGAAACTTTTGATATGCTTGGAAGCATTAGATCTGATTTCAGAAATGTCATACTTTTGCTATCTCAGTGGAGTTTATATTTCATATGTATAAATTATCACTTAATTTGCCTTCTTTTCCGTCTTTATTCTCTGTAAGGCCATAGATAATTTTCTATTGATTGCTGTTTTTCTAGGCTGCTACTTCTTATTGGTTTGTTATCTATCTTTTGCCCTGGAAGAGTACAGACCACTGTATAAATAACACTACTGGTAAGATCGCATTCCAGTAACAATTTTTGTCCTAGATTAAAACACAAATGTTCTGGGTAGCAGCATAAATTTCTCATTATAGAAAACAGATGACAACCTATAAAAAGTGCAGGGTAAATGCTTTCTTTGTGAAAAATAATATGCAAAGTTGCATTTGATATTCTGAGTCCTTACTTTTCATGGCATGTGAGGAATGTCTTCATGATTTGTCAAATATATATGGGGTAACTTGGTAAAAGGCCATCTGCTCTGTGGTATAACACAAATAAAGACGGCTGTTGCACTCAACAACACATCTGATTAAAAGAATTTGACCCCCTCTGAGATCCACTTGGAAATGTGATTGCAAGAAAACTGGATTACTTCACTGATATTCATCACTGCAGACAAAATATGGTGAAAGAATGATCAAAAGTGAGGCCAAGATGAGATATGGAACTAGAATGGAAAAGAAAGAAAACATGTTTTTATTTAGCTAGGTTCTTTCTATCTGTGTATTGCATTTTGTAAAATTGTTCCCTGTACTCGTTTATGGGGTGGTTCAGACCCCTACATGTAACCATGCATTATGGATATAAGGAGGCCGCCCCCAAGGGGCTGCCACCAGCTCCATTCCACTGTGACTCTGTTCCACTCAATTCTTCCTTGACACCTGCAGTATCATGGCTGCTTTCTTCTGTACTTCACTTAAAGTACTTATACTATTCCTCTTGCTTTTTTTTTTTTTTTTCTTTTCTGTCTTTCTATGAAGTGTATCAGAGGGCTGTGACCATGTTCTCCTTCAAATTGGGAGAATTCTCTACTCCAAAGGGTGCAGAATTGTAATTTTGCTCACATGTTTAACATACTGAATGCTCTAAAAGGGACTAAAAAGACTAATGCACTAAAAGGATTGCCCTGATTCAGTCAGTTGTGTGTACTGGGATGGTGTCTGATGTCCATTGTTCTTTCTATACCACTCCATCTCTTCGGGGATCATATGAGTTGAGAGACAACTCATCTTAAAATGCTAATCTTTCGTTTTTTCTTAGGTATCCTTCCACAGAGGAAGGAAAGGTGTTTGGCCCATTTAATTGTAACTGTACTTTTAAACTGAACAAGCCAGGGTACACACTCTGTTGCAGAATGCAGACGGTATGGTACAGCCCACAGCTACACTAGTAAAGTTGTGAGATTGTCCTTCTGCCAGGGATTGTGGAGTGTGAGAGCTGTGGTGGAAACTGGCTCCAATTATGCTGAACTAATTACTTTGTCAGTCTTGTGCTTTGTGTAAGATAGCTTTAACTTTTAAATTTACCCCTATATATGGTAGTGGCTGTGTGGCAGTCTCCAACAGCAAGCTCAGCAAAGGCAGTGGAGATGATTCAGTCAGAGTCAGATCCTTCTCTTATCTTCCCCAACTCATTTTAGGTGATAGTAAACATATCTCTTTCTTGAGTGAGATACCTTGGTCCTCACTGTCTGAATGAGGTCACCCTGAAAAATGAGAGATCTCAGAAATGTGACATTTTTTAATATTATGATACCATGCCTTCTGCATTGCTGGGGAGCTGGCATGAGAGTGTGCAGGTGTGACCTTGGTGGCATAATACCCAGGGACTATGCCAAAGAAGTATGCCAAAATGTCTTGGCTTTATGTCTGCTGCTTTTTGGAAACATTACCTGAGAAATGCCATCTGAGAATTGTTTGGAAAAGTGTACTTGTGAATCATAAGCATGCCAAAGGCTGTTCCAAAAATTTGGTAGTATCAGCAATGACCTTTCGGCATCTTGAGCACATGTCCTGGTCATGTTCAATTTATCAGTACAGATCTAGATTCTGCTTGACAAATGTTAGTCTTGTCATTTTTTCCAAGGTTAGATTTCAGCAATGTTATGCAAGTATTACCTGGGGGAAAGCTGCTACTCTTTTCCTGGTTTATGGTTGTAATGTTTTTAAAAACAGCAGAGGAAAATGCTGCATGAAGTAACTGAATTACTTAAGTGGATTTGCTATAGGAAGTTACAGTGGATTCTATACTGATAGCTTTAACACAGAGGGTAGCAATGGAACAGGTACAGAATTATTCCTTCTTTAGTATTCAAGTTGCTGAGGAAAAAGAAACATGAGTGAGAAAAGAAGATTGGAAAAGCAAGAGTGGTTACTATCTGCTCTGCAGCTTTCTTAGGGTTAATTGTGTACTGTCAATCTACAACAGTCTTAGACACTGTATAGCAGCATTACTCCTAGTTAAGAAGGATGAAAAGTTGTTTCCTTCATTGTAGATAGGTTCATATTCACACAGTCTGTCAGAGTAAGAACACAATAACTGATTGCCAGTAAACTTTCTTTTTATTTAATGATGGTAAATTTTCAATTGTGCTTTGCTTGTAAATCAAAAGATGTGATGCTATTTCTGCCTTTTCCATTGTTAGTTCTGACTGTCTGGATTGATACTGTCTATATCTTCACGAGGCTTGTGGAAGTGAATTATCAGAGAGTCCTGCACTCCCTTCCCAAGGTCTTCCAAGGTTGGTCAGCTTTAAGTCTAAAATGTGTTTTGCATATCATTCTGTTAGATCTCAGACAAAATTAATTAAAGTAATTGCAAAACATTTTCCATTTTAATTTTAGAAATATTATAAGATTCATGCCCCTTCAAGGCTTGGGTCTCTTATAAAGGCATACGAAAACATACCAAAGTGAAGATGAAAGCATACCAAAGAGTAAGCAAGGGGAATGCCTAGAAGGCATTGTCTCAGACAAAAGGATACATCACTGTGACCACAAACAGCTGAATTGTCTGGAAGTGTGCTGAAAACTCTGTGGGTTCTTTAGTTTCCTATGAAGTGATCTTATGACAGGTCAAACCAAACCAAGTTGCTTCTGATAACCCTCTTGTCGTAGTGCTGTAGCTCATCTTGTGATAAAGTTAATGTGGCTACAAGCACATCTCACTACTCCAGGTAGTGTGATTCAATAAGTTATATATTAGAATGTATGGGCTAGGTGTGCACTTCACTCTGATCAGCCTCCAGAATAGTGCTTTGAGAGATCCCAATGTTACTCATTGACTGAATGCTGGGTAGGTCATTAAAAAACATGAGCTGTGTAAAAGTAGCAGAGCGTTTTTAATATAACCTTATTAATATCAAACTTCGAGAGAGAGAGAGAGAGTAGTGTTTATTATGTCCAAAATGCTTCCAGCCACAAAATGTGGAAGGGAGAGGCAGGCCTTGAGAGTGAGTAGCTACCGCCTGTCTCTATAGACAAGCTGCTGGCAAGGTCACTTTGGCTGATGAAATGGATTGTTCAGATATCCCTGTGATAGAGTCAGGTAATATCACTACATATTAATAGGCTATATTTTTGTCAAGTAGAGAACCATTCAAAGCTTGCTTTGGCTCTAAATTTCTAATATAAAAATAAACAGACAAATAGTGGCAGTTGGTTTATTTTATAGTTAAGAAGTGTGTCAAATTTATGGAAAATTTGGTATTAGGTTATGAAAATTAATTTTTTTATGTGGTATGCTCAAATTTGACAGTCTGTTTCTCTGAATGGACTGTTTTCATTTTGGTTTTGGTTTAGGCTCTCAGAAATTTTATAGTGTGTGATATTGACTGCAAAATACTTTGAAACTTGTAAGTGGTTTAGTTGAGTCTGTAAACAATTATGATGGAAGATAGATGGCATATTTTTAGTTATTTATGCATTCAATCATTTGAATGTCTTTCAAGTATATGTCAAACAAATTGCATGTTACTGGCTTGATACAGAACATATCTGATTGAGACTAGAAAATTATAATTGTATTAGTTTCTTTAAAAACATTAAATTGCATATCAATAACAGTAACAATATAAGTTGGTTTTATTTTCTGTTCTTTTCCTCTTAGAAAAGCTATGTTATGTAATTCAAATGCCTCAGACAGCGTATTAATTTTACCTGAGAATCCAACCATTCCTTCTTTTATCGCTGCTTTTGGAAGGTACAGATCCAATGAACATCACGTAAGACATATTCTTTGTTTGTAGTGTAGTGTTTAGGATATTTGTACTGAGAAAATGGCAATTTCAAAATATTGCATGTCACCAAAAAGATTATTTAGTGATTTTTTTTCTCAAAACATTATTGTACCATAATGTTATCCAAATTCTCAGGGCTGCAATGCTTCAAATGTCTGTCTTCCAGACATGCTGAACTCCAAGTAAAATTAGTGTAAGTCTACGGTATGTCACCACTGAGCTTTGTGAACTCATGGCCTGAGTGTCAGCAAAAGGCCAAAGGTCTTGAGTGAGGCCTTCTGAGAGTGACAAGCTCAGCCCTGGGCTCTGAAAATGATGGGTACATGGCTGATAGTGCTTCCACTCTACAAATGTGTTTGAGCTTTCAGGTATTCTTGGTCCGTGTTGTGCTTTGCCTTAGATTTCTTTGACAGGAAAAGTCAGAGATAAGAGACTATATATTTCAGTTGCTAGGACTTGACCTGCTGGAGGAAATGTCTCCTGACAGTACTTAACAGAAAAATTTGTCATCTCTGTCAGTAATCTGGCAATTAAACTGATATTTTAGGGTCATGGTCTCACTTGTTCTCTGGCTTTACCCTGGAATTTCTCCTTGACAAAAGTGACATAAGCACTCCTGTGAAAACCGGTAGGATTTCCAAAACACTCTCATGAAAAAAGGGATGCTCTGTCAGCTTGCATACACAGCTGGTGCCCTCATTCGCTCATTATTTGCCTTTTATAGTTAAAACCAGTTATAGCAAGCTATCAGAATTAGTGTCAAGTATCATACCATCATAGATTTTTGTGTAGTAGCAGTGGTGATGAGCTATAATCCTCTAAATAATGGTACCTGATATCAGGCATTTTCATTATAGCTGGCTACAGCTTTACAGGGAGGGTGTCAAGACATGCTGTCACTGCTGTCATGCTGTTGACTGAAACTGATATGTTGTCATACGGTTGAGTTCTGGGATACTTACTGATATAAGCACCCTTTTTCAGATTTACCCTGTTTTCTTCAGCCCTATTCTGAAGCTAAAGTTTGCTGAACTGTTTCAAATTCTTTAGGAGAAAGAGCATACAGCTCTACATAGTCCTACATTAGTACTACCCCATCAAAGCAAAGACATTCCTGAATATCTTGCTCTCTAAATTGTGCTTCATGACAAAATGGTTTCAAAAATATTTAGAGATAATTTTCTTTCTTTGATATTGGTATTATATTTATGCCAGCAAATATCAGAGACAAGGTGGAGGCCTATTCTTTAAATAGTGGTAAAAATTTTTTCAATCATTCTTAAAATTGTTTCAAAAGTCACTTAGTAAATTCCTTTTTCTAAACTCATGACGGACCTCCCAAGTGCACATACACAGAAAACATGGTCTTGCTGACCTACACGTGTTGTACTCATAAATGATATCTGATAAAAGTGCAAATAATTACTGAATACTGACATCTGTCGCTGTTTCTGTACTTCTAAGAGAACAGAGCCAGACATTGTTCCCTGATATACATAGCCTTTGACCCTGTTTTCTGGGTCTCAGATGCCCAGGACAAAATTATAATTGTGTCTGCATTTGGGTGGAGGGAGTAATTTTAAAGTGTCAATATCATGAAATAATGTGAGGACTGTGTGAAACTCAGAATATGCGCTGTGTGTCAGGAGATGTGGCATGCAGGCTTATGGGGGTGTTTAAGGTACTAAATCCTACTGGAATACTGCTGGAGGATTATACAGAGAGAAAAAAGCCCAAACCTGGTCTTTTCTATACTGACTACTGGCCACTATCTTTAGTAAATGCAATTGCAGCTGTGCCTGGGCATTGTCCAGAGGAAAGCTTGTTGAGACAGGCCAGTGCGCAAGGCAGGAAAGCACGCTACTAACAGAGCTCTTAACCTTGAGGGGGGCCTGATGATCCAGGTTACCCCCCTGGCTTTTCATCTTATGTAGTGTCATAGACATATTATGAGAGATCAGTTGTCTTCTCTAGTGAAAGCATGATGATATGTGTAGATAAAGCCTGGTATTTTAACTATGGATATGATGCCATATCTGCTCAGCTGGTAAGATCATGGCACTACAACATGCCATGAAAAAATGTGCAAGGTAACCCTTTCTTTGGGTGTCATGTTGGTCTAGGTGGAGTGATGCACTGGCTGCATTGCCTATTTTTGAAGCAGTTTGGTGTCTCTGCACAACACTGCACTGGTCCACATAAGCACTACAAAATGCCCAATGAAAAGGACAAAATGTCTAATGCTTCCTTTAAGTAGGTTGCTTCAGTGTTTCTTTGCAAGATCTAATTTCTCTCCCAGTGGGTTTCTCCTCAGACTCTGCGTCCACACCATCCTGCCAGAGACTGCTTCTACTTAGGCTAATCCAGCAGAGAGACCGTAAGTCCCACAGTTACAACTATGGTGTCTTGGACTGATAGATTAAACGCTGACCTTTTAAAGTGAGACTGGGCCAAAGACTCTTAACTGCGAAGAGTGCACCGTGACATTTTAACAAGTAAATGTCAAATACAGAAGTAATTAAACATAGGCAGTACTGTTACAGAAGACTGACGAAGATATAAGGCCTCATTTTAATTTATTAAGAATATGTGGTACCTATTTGGTACCTAGGCTACTTGAATTCCTACAGAGTAGAAGAAGAATTGGAAAACTAATCCAGCACTAATCCAATGATAATACCAAAGCTTTTATATTAGGCAGAAGTCAAGTGTAAAGCGATGGTTCTTTCACTGTATATTTGTCACAGAAGATTTTGTGTGTACTGATGGCCTAAGAAGTTTTCAATTGTATTAAAATACAATGATTTATAAAAACAAGAAAACAGCAATCCCCCATAGTGCTGCAGTCAAATACCATTGTATAATTTAACCTAGGACACTGTGGTTATCCCGTAAAGGATGTAAGATGTATTAAGCAAAACCAATTACAAAATTATCGGCTAGATTTATAGATTATATTTCTTTGCTCTTTACACATACTAACAAAATAGTCTGATCTTTAGTATTTTTTGTATTTTCTGGGGATCTTTTGAAGATAATACATATTCTTCAAAGAAAATTTCAGCAACATGCTGGCATGTGTTCAGTAATTTGGCAGGCAAGATATTTGCCAGTATAGCATTTTATTTATGCAATAGATGGTAAAAAGCTAGCAGTTAAATAAATTATTAGGAGTATAAAGAAGTAGTATATATGAAGTTACTCTGTTTTCTGTTAAGGGACACAATCTTCTACGAATCTGAAAACAGCCTGGGAGTTGAATTACAGATGCAGATAATTCTGTGATCGTTCTACATTTAAGTTCAAAACCATAGCATTCTTCCTTTGGTGTCTACTGAGGTATACTTGTCAGCTTGGTGGACTCAGCAGTTTAGGATACTCTACTTTTACTAAACTCTTTTGCATATTTAGGTAATTCAAAGCTTTCCACAATGTCCATTTACTCCATCCAAGTGCTATCTACAAGTATAATTGCTGACTTACTATGAAGCTACACAGTTTTACTGAAGCTTAACAATCAAAACTACTTTTATGTAACTAAGAATTACAGAAGCATATTATGTTAGAAAGATGGAAAATCAATTAAATGTAACATTTCTACTCACCTACTTTTTATGGGAAAATTTAAGAATTAATTAAAATTTTGAATGGTAGTATTACTTACTTCATTATTGTGAACCTTCATTTTTAGTTGCTTATGCATTTTAGAAAATTAAGATATGCAAAAATGTAACTGGTTAAAATTGGCATGAGTTCTCATCATTTGGAGATTGAATCTGGAACTGTCAATCAGCCTTTAAAATTTTGTATTTCTTGTTCTACTATGAATTCTCCTTTGTATTGATTGAAGTAGTGCCTAAAGTTCTTTTAAAACAATAAAATCAACAGCAGCAGTGAACTTGAGAGAAAGAAGTGAAAGAAACAATGCTAGGTGTAATTTTTCAATGGACTGGGGTGGATCTGGTTTGTCTGCTACACAAGTTACAACATAGGTCTTACAGTTCATAAGGTTTAGATTGTTTACAATTTACCCCTATGCTGCTTCAGATGAGTAAAATCCAGGCAAATAATTAATTAAATAAGGAGTGGAGGAGGCTGATCTTGCAATGGTCTCCAGTGAAGTGTGCAGTAGGAAGAAGAAAAGCCTCTCTAGCAAACCTCAAAATGTCTTACAAGGCTTACTGTGTCAGTGGAAACAAGTTCAGACAAAATCCATGTAGGAGTCATAGTAAAGTCAAGGAGCAGATCATCCTGAGTGCCATCACACAGCACATACAAGACAATCAAGCGATCAGGCCCAGTCAGCATAGGTTTTTGAAAGGCAGGTCCTGCTTGACCAACCTGATCTTCTTCTATGAAAAGCTTACCCACTTAGTAGATGATGGAAAGGCTGTGAATGTGGTGTACTTAGACTTCAGTAAAGCCTTTAACACCATATCCCACAGCATTCTCCTGGAGAAGCTGACTGCTCATGGCCTGGATGGGTGTACTCTTCAATGGATAAAGAGCTGGCTGGATGGCTGGGGCCAAAGCATTGTGGTGAACAGAGCCAAATCCATTTGGCAGCTGGTCACAAGTGGTGTTCCCCAGGGCTCAGTATTAAGGGCAATTCTGTTTAATCTATTTATCAATTATCTGGATGAGGGGATTGAGTGCTCCCTCAGTAAGTATGCAGATGACACCGAAGTGGGTGGGAGTGTCGATCTGCTGGAGGGTAGGATGGCCATACAGAGGAATTTGGACCAGCTGGATCATTGGCCTGAGGCCAGTTGTATGAGGTTTAACAAGGCCAAGTGCCGGGTCCCACACTTAGGTCATAACAACCCCAGGCGGCGTTACAGGCTTGGGGAAGAGTGGCTGGAAAGCTACTTGGCAGAGAGGGATCTGGGGGTGTTGACTGACAGACAGCTGAGTATGAGCCAGCAGTGTGCCCAGGTGGCCAACAAGGCCAACAGGATCCTGGCTTGTATCAGGAATAGTGTGTTCACTAGGACTGGAGAAGTGATTGAACCACTGTACTCACCACCTTGAAAACTGTGCTCAGTTTTGGGCCCCTCAGTACAGGAAAGACATTGAGGTACTAGAGAGAGCGTAGAGAAGGGCAATGAAGCTGTTGAGTGGCCTGGAGAACAAGTCTTATGATGAGCATTCGAGGGAACTGAGGCTGTTTAGCCTTGAGAAAAGGAGGCTGAGGGGAGACCTTATCACTGTCTACGACTACCAGAAAGGAGGTTGTAGCATAGAAGCTGTCAGTCTCTTCTCCCAACTAGTAATTGATAGGACAATAGGAAATGGCATCAAGTTGTGCCAGGAAAAAATTATGAAAAAATTCTTCAGCAAGATGGTTGTAAAGCAGTGGAATAAGGTGCCCAGGGAAGTGGTTGAGTCACCATCCCTGGAGGTGTTTAAAAGGCATTTAGATGAGGTTCTTAGGGACATTAGGCACTAGCCAGAGTCAGGTTCTGGTTGGACTTGATGATCTTGAGGGTCCCTTCCAATAGAAATGATTCAAAAATTCTATAATAAAGCCTTGAGCTGTTGCTTTGTAATCTCCATACAGTGGTGCTTTTCATAGTTTTTGGATAAACAGAACCTGAGGTTAGCATTGCAGTGTTGTTATTTTTCTGAAGTAGAAATGTATCATTTTGAAAGGTTGTTACTCTTTTATTTATTATGTGTGCTCTTTGTATTGCACGCAGGAATAATCTTCTATTTTAAAACTCTAGACTAGAAAAGTACCCAACTCTTTCTCATCTGAGAATTAGCCTTGCTGGCTAATGGAGACCATGTTGTGTGATTTATAAGCATTTTCTTATTGAATAAAGAAATGAAATCATTTTTTGATGAAGGCATTGTGTTCTTTAAATAGTATGTCTTTCCTGTGGGTTAGAAGCTTCTTGTACATCTAAGATGATCAGCAGTAAAGGTGGGTGTCTAATGAGTATTAACAGGGTAGCTAAAAATTCTTCATCACTTCGATTCTTTTTCACCCTTCTTCTCCTGCTTTTTTTAGGCCCAGTCAGCACAGTGCACTTTTCTGAATCTTGTACAGTTTTTGTATCCATACAGTTATTGAACTCAGTGGCCTTTTGGACTGTTGGCAAGATGTTCTTGGATGCACACCTGTTCAGGAAAGAAGGTTAGGAGTCTGAATAGAGTATATTGGAGGTTTATGGATGAAGAAATGACCGGGACAGTGTGAAAACACGCTGAGATGTATTCATTCACTTAAAATTAATTTTAATTGAAACCGAGTCATTGGTCCCAGGTAGTTGTGATGGACAACACAAACTGCTTCAAAGCCATCCAAACAGGAACTGAATGAGCTCGTCTGTCCTGTTCAGGTTCAAGATGGAAGTGATTATAAAATTCTATTTGAGACACACTTCCTAAAAGTGATTTTCTCTTTATATGGTGGTCTTGGCAGAATTATTGACAAATTTTATTACATTCATTTTCCTTTAATAGGACACTCTATGTTATGTTGCCTTGTAAATCAATATATTAAATCTGGATGAAATTAGGTTCCTAGGGCAGTATCAGAAGTCAAAGGCCTGTTTCTCAGCGTTAATAGTACAAAAAGCTTTCAAACTGCAGTTCAGTAGCATAAAAGAAAAATGGCTATCAGACTACAATGCACATAAAACACAGGAATATTGATTCCTCAGGCTTTAATCCTAGGTGGGCCAGCAAAGCAATTTATTTTTATGTCTTTTTTCCAAATAAAGTGTTTTATCAGTAGAGTTTTGCTAAGACTGTGAGAATAAATCTTTCCTATGAGGAAACTTAAGTAATAGGATTACAATTTGGACCACATAATCTTATACGATTCTTTTTCTTTAAAAGCCCATTTATGTTAACTAGTTCTAATTGAATGACTATAGGGTGCTCAAAAGCCTGAATCAGGCCAACATGTTAAGTGGGATAGATTTCCCAGGCAACAAATTTAATGATGAGCTTTGAAAGAAAGGCTAAGAGACAACCAATAACCCCCTAGGGATATGTATTTAAGCTTAATGGATTTGACCAAAGCAGATTTTCCTAGTAGTAATATTTATAGTTGCACTTCGCTAGGTGGCTAAGAAAACATATGTTGTTTAACTGCAGAAAACAAAGAACTCAAGTAGTCTTCTTTCTCAAGCTATTCATGACAGTAGTTTCAGACCTCTCATACTAATGTACCTTTTCAACATTTTTATTGGGAATTCCACTGTGTTGTTTTAAAGCTTTGAGAGAGTAACTTAATCTTACTGAGTTTGGAGTGGTGTACCTGGACATGTGGTCAGTCTGGTGTATGCAGAAAAAAAAACGTTGTCAGTTGTTTCTCTTGATGGCAGTGACAGGCACTGCATAATGATTCTGTGTTTCTTTCCAACACATACTCTTTCAAAAATGCCTGAGATCTTCTAGGAGGTTTCATTAGTTTTGCTTTGAAAGGCACTTTCCTGACAGACATTTAACTCTGAAGAGTGTCTTGGCACCCTTGAGTGTAGAGAATACCTTAGATTCACTCGGCACTTCGAATAATCTGTCCTTCATTGTTCTATTTTCCTTCCCAAAGAAAACTTTAGTACTGATTGTCGTGTCCATCTGCTGAAGTATTATAATATCTTTGCATGTACTGTCTGAAAATTGGATCCTGTGAAGTACCAGTAAGAAGGCACTGAGAATCCTGTCTGTCATGTATGCTGAAAATGAAGTATAGAATATGTTGTAATATTCTACAGAAACAAGAAGGAAGCAATAAGGTTCATAAACAGTCATTTGTGTCCCAGTGGTTGCATTTACACCTCTGCAAGTGTAACACTCTGAAAGTCCATAGGTAAAGTTCTGAAATTTTCAATTGTGTCTTATCTTTGGGTCACTCTTGGGGCATTATAAGAGTGACTTGATTGGTACAGTGCGAGAGAGATGCCAGAGCTGTCCAAGTCTTAGAGATCCCAGGGCATACCATTAACAATAGGCAATCTAGGTGAAATGGCACTCTGGAGCACACCAATTTGGATCAACTTTGATTGCCAACATATATCCTTCAAGATACTACTACAAAGACATAGTCTGACCCCCATGCCCACATATCATGCCACATTGTCTTCAGGAGCAAAATCCTTTTTCTACGAATTTTCATTCACTTGGTTGCCCCATCAGAGCCAGAATGCCAGATAGGACAGAGCACTTGTGAACCATAGAGGAATCTTGTAGGATTGTCTCACTGGGACTGAGCAGTATGTCAGCGTGGACTTACTGTTTGCTTGCCTCATGTTTAACAATACAACTGCTGTTTAAGCACAAGACAGAATGACAGTTTGATTCTCCCTGCATTCTTTGCTTCTGTTTTAAAGCCTTGGGCCTAAGATCCAGCATTGTGAGACCTAATGTTGGGAAAGAAAAAAAGACCTGACTCATATTGAAATAAGTACCCAGCTTCGTTGGTGCAAGAGGACAGGTTAAATTTTCTAGTATTTTCAAAATCACCATGTTAGATTAAGAGTGCAGAGATTATAAGAGAACTAAACACTGTGAAAATGTGTAAGTTTGCAAACATCTGTTCTAGTTCGATGATTTGGTCAAAGCATTCATGAGGAATATTTTGTATTGACCCAAATAAGGGTTTTAGGGTTTGCTAGGAATTACACAGATGAGGTTTGATGCCATATGGCTTGCCTCCTGTGTTGACAACAAGGGGGCAGATTTATTCAACAGCTGAACACCATCAACCCCCTTTTTTCTCCTAGAATGTATAAAACTTCAGTGACCCTCCAGGTCACTGCTTAGTGAGGCCTATGGGTTCCTATGGAGTGGGCACCTGAGAGCTCTCTTATGTCAAAATTCAAAGTAATGATGGAGGAAGGTCTAGGTTGTGCCAGAATTGGAGTCAAAAAGAGAAAACATATTGTTCTGTGCATACAGACCAAATCTGCAAAAGCAAGTGTCCCCCATGCCAACATGTGCCGCCTGTCAACTCCAGGGACACAGAGATCCTGAAAGCAGACACGTAGACAAAGGGAACAAGGTTGCTTTTGCCCAAGTTCCTTCTGTTTTGTTTTTTTTTTGTTTTTTGGTTTTTTTTTTGGTTTTTTGTTTTGTTTTGTTTGTGTTTTGTTTTTTTTTTTCGTGTGTTTGTTTGTTTTTTTAATCCCACTGTCTAGTGCTATTAGGAAAGAATGAAACAAAGTCCTTTTGTGGTTAATCCCTGAACACACAATGCTGGCAAACCATGGGAGCTACAGTGATAATTAAACAGACTTTGACAAAGGCATTGGAAGTGTTTGTAGATAACTGGTGTGTCCAAAAATCTTCTGTGCAGACTGCAGTTGGCCCTAGCTAAATCCTTCTGCACAATCATATATCAAATGCCTGTCAATGACGCTTAGGCATGGACACAAACAGTTCAAGACAGGTTGTTGGGACTTCGGACAGCTACTAAAATATGGGAGATGTATAAAGAGTCATCAGAAGAATTAGATCAAACATTCAAGACTTTTTAGTGAAAGAAAAAACATGACAGTTAAATTTTCAAGACATCATCTTTTACCATTCACTCGTTGTACTTCAGATTTAATGTTTGCCCATTGAAAAAAACCTACTGTAGTACTACTAGTAATGGATCCCAACAGTGCTCTCTTTAAAATAAAACAACCAACCAACCCTCTTTTAAAATAATTTCATGCTCTTCTTTACATGTAATTTTAGTATTATTATCTTTATTGCTATTTGTTGCTTTACTATACAATTACATTAACTTACTGTTCTGACAGCAATGAATTGGCTCTGTTTTTCAGATTTAGACTAGCCTACTCTTCAAAAGGTGCAAAAATTCAAAGAATTCTTACAGGAAAAGGAACATTTTACTGTTTTGGCAGTCATGGTTTTATTGGCATTTCTGACTAACATTTTTCAACTCGCTTCATCCTGCTTTGTTCAAACCAGAAGAGATCTTGAGAGGTAATATCCTGCTGCTGCTTTGTTTAAACTTGTTCCATGTTCCCTTCTGAATGTTGATCTGTTTTGTCTTGACCTATACCGGGATAACAGATTATAATACACTGACTTCTGGTGAATGCTTCCTATTCTCTGCCCCTCTCTTAAGACTTTTCCACTTGGCTATCACAGAACCTGGAGGCAAAAATCTAATAGCTTGGATTAAAACTTTGCACTGAACATATTTTCATTTTTTCTTACCATAAACAAATGCAAGATACTATAGAAGAATGTGTAGAACCTGTACTTCCTTCTGTTATTACATTACCATAGAGAAAATCCTCTGCTTATTTTCTCTTCTACTGCCACTACGCTGTATCGAAAAGACAAAGCTAGTGTGGCATTGAGTGCGAGTTCACATGGAACTCATCATGTATGTGTTTAGTGTGATGGACATCTTCCTCCAAAGTCAGCTATTCTCCTAGGACTTGCTTTTTGTCGTATTTGATTCCTGTGCACCATCAAAGAATGCATTCCATCTGAAAGAAGGCCAGAAGTGCTATTAGCAGACATAAAAAGAAAAAATTAATCCTTATGAAGTCCACTCTTCATTTTCATGTATTACTTCTCAGGAGGTATTGCTATGGGCTCAATATCCTGTACTAGTACAGGTTTACACTAGCAGTGGAATAGAGAATGTAGAAAGTACAAACAGTTTTGAGTCAGTATAGAGTCTAGGTATGGAACTTTTATAAGCTTATTTTTAAAAGCTGACTGAAAACAAGAGATCAGAATCTGGTTTAATTGATAGTGGTTAAATACATATTAGCATAAAAAATATTGGATTTAAACCTGGGAGTTCATAGTTGAGTTTTCTTCATTTGTTCCTTTTAGATGCCACCTAATTTTAACTGAGAAGAACCAATAGCAAGAGCAAAATGACCAGAAGCTGTTGGAAATGTCCATGTTCTTTCATTTTAAAAAAATGGTGTTTTTTCATTTGTTTGTTTGTTTGTTTGTTTGTTTTTTGTTGGGTTTGTTTTGTTTTTTTTTGTTTTCTTTTAAACAGAAACTTAGAAACATATTTTGTATTATTTCGTTTCAGCTTAAAAAGTTATGAGGAGAAAGGGAAAATGAGGAAAGTCAAACAAGCCAAAAATTATTGGCTTTTATCAAATTTTCATTAAAAAAAATCTAAACAGAATTTCTTAATACCTGTGTTTTTTTGAGATTTATGATGTAAAATGGTTTTCCCTTTTAAACATCTCTATTTTTTAATATCTGTACATTTAAAAAGTCATCCAGACATTGTTCAATACTCACTGATATTTCTAGACTGCAGAATACAACAACTTTATAATAATTCAGGAACTTCATTGCCATAGAACTGCACAGATATAGACATAATAGTCATAGAACAGATTAGAATTGACTGCTTTATTCACCTTTTATCAACATTCTTTCATGGCTTAAAGTAATGAATTTTGTTTTCTGTTTCTTGGATTTGTGCTCCAACCCTCTTCCATACATTTAAACCTAATATTCCAAGAGTAGGCTTACAATTTAATAGAATTCAATACAGTAGTATTTCTATATTATTTACCATTGTTGCTGTTTTTAAGAAGAGCTGGTAAAGCTAGTTACAAGAGATGCAATTTTCATTAGCAAATTGGTACATATTTTTAATTTACTAATTTTAATCAAGACTTAATAAAGATCCTTCCTGATACACACACAGTGTTCAAGCATTAAAAGAGCTCATCCTCATTTCTGTGTACTACATATTTCCTATTAAGCATGACAGTAGTGATATTTATAAGAGGCTGAAGTGTGCACTACTAGAGTTTTTTAGATACTTCACACAAGCTAGCATTTGACTAGCCTTTTATGCAGGTACTTTGTGATTATTTTCAAGCTATATTGGCTTTATAAAACCACTGTATTTTGGGTAATGTTATAACAGTGGTGACATTTGCATTAAGGTAACTTTGGATGCAGCAAGTTAAAATTACTATTTTCCCTTTATAGTCTATGGAGAGAAAAAGATTTCTTTAATGAGCTGTTGAGCATAGATTTAAACTGTCCTCTGTTGAAGTCTCTCTCTTTCCGCTGTCAACAGGGGAGCCTTGGGAGGAGGAGGAAGGCCTGATGTTAGTTTTCGTGACTGCTTCTCCAGGCATCAAATTTATAGCTTTGCAAAGTAAGCACAGGTTTTTCTTGAAGCCTCTGAAAATTCCTCACAGTTACAGCAGGAGAGAATTTGACCAAATATCTGAGAAACACAAGGCATTAGAGCTGGCAAATGGAGCTCTGCTGACTGGCATGCTTATTTAAGACAATGGCATGAGGGGCTGTGTAGGCTCCCCTGCATTTCCCAGATAACATGCCTGAGATCCGGTCTGTAAGGACCATCTGCAAACTTACAACACGGGTTTTTATGCTGACTGACCTTGAACTTCCTCTATAGCACTAACTCAGGTATTGCTTGGCCATGGCTGTAGATCTACGTTTAAAGTGAAAACACTAAAACTACTACATTTTTCCCAGTAAAGGGACATATGACCAATTTTGACCGTCTAAGAAGGAAGGCATGGGAATAACATAGAGACTGGTGTTCTCTGGGATGTATATCAGTTGTGGATACTCTACTTGTACAACATTTCTGTGCAGACAGAGAGCTCAGGTTGTAGCTGATGTATTGTGCCCTCTTGATTGTCACCTTCTAAAGTTCTGGCACTAAATAGTGAGTGCTACTTCGCATGTATATCTGCACCGTGGAAAGAAATAGATACAGGATTGATATGCCTTTACTATTCCTGAAAACAGATGTTGGGCAGCAATCTTAAAGACACCCAATATAACCTGTCTTATTTGGGAAGGGAATTAAGGCTTAGTAGCTTATGTACCAGACTAATGAGCATGACACTTCTCTAGCTGTGGATTTAGTGGCTCCAATTTGTACTATATCAGGATCTTCTCATTATATTGTCCATTGTGGCCTTCACAAATGTTTTTTGTGTGTATACAGCACTTGTTAACATCAGGAAATTAATAATGCTATACTGGTTTTAGAATATTTTGCAGCTGACCACAGATTCAAAGAAAAAATCTGGGCTAGGGGAAACACTTTGGTCCAAACACATTCTCAAAGCTGGGCCATGATGAAACTATGGAAAGTTCTACAGTTACATCCATAGGAAAACTTAATGGAATTTCATCTGTGTAAATCAGTCTGCCCAAAATATCAGCTTCAGGATTGGGCTCTAGGTTATTCAGCTGTTTTGGAGTTTAGACACATTGGAGATAATGTGAACCTTAAAACTGGGAAATGTGATTTAAAAATAACAACTACCAAATGGATATTAGAGTATGTATTATGTTTGAAATTCCTGATGTATTTTATAAATATGAACTTTCTTCAAAACATCTTATTTTATTTTAATAAACAAAATCATTAGTAAGTGCATCTTGTGAAAAAGTATTCACTCAAGCTATCTTGCGAATGCTATGCTCAAGCATATTATTTGATGGAGATCATAATCTAGATTTCTTATCTGCAGAATTCCTATTTATCTTTTGAAGCAGTCTCTCTTTTTATATTCTAGGAATACTTTGTGTGGCGTTTGTTGCTGATGAAAACCATGATAGAAAGATTTATGTGAGTGTGAGCTCCTCAAAAATTAGGTATGCTCCATATCATCTCTTTTACTTGACAGACTCTGGTTCACAGGAAGACAAAATCCTCAATTTTTCCTGTCTGATTTCTGATGAGCAGTGTTGATGAAGCTCCAAAATCCTGAAGCTGCAGCTGGCACAGAAAATCGGGTACTCAGGTAATATTAAGGTCTCTGCATAACATTATCTTGTTTAGAGTCTTACCTTTTCAGCCAGGGAAGGAACATATGTTGTCAACAATACATTCTACCAAACAGGGTGTGGGGGCAGTAAGCATACAGGTCCTTCTTCTGCAATGATCTCTACATAAGTAGATGACACTGCAGAGTGACAGTGACTTATTAAGGCTTTCTATGCCAGGAATTTACATGTGTGAGCTTATTGGAGGAATGGAGACATAGGCTGATGGAGCTCCATGTTCATGTCAGAATGAGGGCAATAAGCCTTATGACCCTCACATGTAAAACTTTGCTGTTAAGTCAAAATGACTTAAGTCTATTCCTCATCACTGACTTTGACATTTTCTTCATTAGATTTCCATCTTACTTACATCCATGATACTTGCAACTGATAATTTCATATAATTGTGTTTCTTTTACTACTGCTACTACTTTGTCATTTGAAGTACCAAATTTTGACTTCTCTGTCTCTGCCAGGAGCTTTGTCCCTTGGGAAATACTTGTCAAATGCAAATGAGCTACCAGATCTATCATCTTTTGTAACAGAAGTACATTGTGCACTTGTGAACAGGGCATCAGAGAGCTGGGACAACACTGTTATTTAACTATTAGAGGGATTAGAAACTAACTGAAATTTTGTATTGATTTTCTACTCTTCTGCACATATAGAAGCAGAGTGAAAAATAAGTTCTTGATATTCATAAATACCTGTGTTTTTTAACATTAATACTTGCAGAGATTACTTTGATATCAGCCTAATACATTTTCCAGACACAAGTATAGTCCATTGTAGATTTTATTAGAAAATTTTAAAAAATGTAATTGCAAGCAGAATGGTTAATGATTCTTCTCCATTATCAGAAGCTTTGAAGACTGTCCATCTCCTCTAACAGCATATCAGCCATTAAAAAAACCCCCGTAATATGATAAAGACATAGTTTTATGTGGCTTCACTCTCTGCAACTTGCTTTATATGTATGATCAGAACTTCTGATCCCTGAAGGAATCTTTTCACATTAGGAACTTTTTTTTCCTTGAAATGTATTTTAAGTTAGTTTTACTTTCACAGGTGATTAATTATTCTAACAAGTGTAATGATGAATCAACACACCACACATGCAGGTCACTGGCATATAATGGGAACAAAGAATTAATTATTGGATCTTTAATTAAAAGAAGAAGAAAAGAAGCTTAATAAATATATAGAGAAAAAAAACAACTCCTTTTCACATTTTCACAAATATAGCAATGTGTTCACAATTTATGCTAAAATACATTTTAGGATCTTTATCTATAAACAGTTTTAGGGCTTTTAACTAATCAAAGGGATCACTGAAATATAGAATTCCTGTTATTTTCATTGTTAATTATGCACCAAGTTGTCTGAGAAAGAATGAAACAAACCAAAAAAAAAACCCACATAAGCTTTTTGCAGTTGTGTGATTGTCCTGTGAGACTGCAAAATACCTCAACCACCTTTAATATCTAAATTTTAGATCAGTAATTTTCAGCCCCCTAATTCAAAATAAACTGTTACAGATACATATATAAAGGTGAAAATTTCAGTGAAGGAACCATCCGGCCATGTGCAGGGAGACACCATGTGATTGTTTGTTGTGACTCTGGGCTGCATTCTGCCCCTTAGATAATTTACAGAGAAAGTTTATGTTCTACCAGTCTGTGTTTGTGGTTATGTCACCCTCTGATGGTCATGTATTCAGAGAAGCTTAAATGCTGCATTAAATTAAGTGTTTAAAAAAACATTTTTACTAGTCCTGCAGTATCACTTCCCTGTGAGTGTGCATGAACTATCTAATGTTCATGGCTGCTCTCTGCAGCATGTCAAGTTGCATTGGGAGTGCTATGGAATAGTCTCTGGAGGAGAATGTTTCTAACGATATTTGCAAACCTTTGAAGTGTCTGCCTAAGGCAATAGCGTATTAGAGTGTGTGACTGAAGTTAAGTATAACACACAGGGGGGAGAGGTCAAAGTGCCAGGCTCCACCAAGGAACTACGTCCTACCAGATGAACTGTACCATAGCACCAGTGTTGCATTGCAACTTCTCCCTCACTCTCTGGAGTACAGCCACCCACCAGTCTGACCACCTGGGGATGGTATGTGCAATGACAGAAAAAAAGAAAGTTCCAGGGACTGATTTGCTCTTGGGGCCATGGGAAATAGGAGTTAGGATTCTGTGCTTTAACCCATAATCTGTGTGTGAGATTTGAGGCAGGAGGGCTTGCTGCCTCAGAGTCACAGAGCAGCTTGCCCCTCACCCAGTTGCCCTCATGTCATGTGTTAGTTTATAATGATGGCTGGTAAATACTAGAAATTGTACAGTCAGCACTCATGCAGTGCAAGTACACAAATGCCTGCCTTTTTCATGTTTCCTGCACTCCATGTGTGTGTTTCTTTGCAAAACCTCTACAGAGAAACCTCTTTCAAACTAATGTAGACCATCTCTATCACTTTATCATCTTTAAATCTGTGGAGGTCCCTTCCTACAGCCATGAGCTTGGTCCTAACTGAGATACAGAGGAGAGAACCTACTTCAAAAATCTTATTTTCTTCCATAGAGAAGTCCATATCCTTTGAAATGTGGAGATTAGTGGCCTTCTGATTCAGGACATTTTCTGACAGTAGTAGCTTGATCCTTAATGACTTTGAACAAGGAGACCCCAGCTGTGAATGTTTGACTACCCAGAAGAAAGAGCTACTGAACTCAGCATTGTCAGAATCAGGCCCTAGATAATCGGCGAGTAGCCTGAAGGTTGGTGCCACATTTTGATATTGTTGTACCTTTCCTGCTGATTTCCTTGACCTCATTACTCTCTTTCTGTAGAATCACCAAATGTGCAATTTGGCTCATTCAGTTATAAAGCATAATGGGAACTAATGATAGAATGGTCCCTTTTTCTTCTTCTGTAAAAAAAGAACAAGCAGCTGGAAAGTAGGTAAATGCTCCTCAGGGTGTCTGCAATCACACGGCTGAGAAGCACTGATGGCCTTCATGTCACTCCAACTGTCACAGCTGTGTGATTCCCTAATGAAAAAAACAAATGCTCTCTCCTTCCACTGTTGCCCTCTGGAATAAGAGAAGGATATTTGAGATAGTGTTAAAATGACTACTGTACCTTTAAAGCTTCTGTTATGCTGAAAGACATTGAGTGTTCGCAATTTCAAAGTGCTTTTTGAGTGTCTAACCAGTGAAACAGAGATTTTTAATTCTACATTTAGAACACAAATCCCACCCAAGCAATTAAATACTTTTTACAGCTTTTCTGAAATGGTTATAGTCTGTGTGATGGGGGGGCAGGCAGCAGGAAAATATTTTGGGGAATTTTGCTGTTACAGCTCAGCCTGTTTTGTAGTCTTTGCTTTATTGCACAGACAATTCTCCAAGGTCTAATAAGAGAAGATTAATTTTTTGGTATTTGATTTAGCTTTTGCACAGGATGAATTCTAAACACCTTTTGAGAATGCTGTGGCTTTGAGTACCCTTAACTCCCAATAGATGGCACTAGGGATTGGTGCCACTTGGCAATACTGGGAAGATCAGAAAAATGTGGTGAGGGAATTATATCTAGCTGGACAATTTTCACATATTTATGACTCCTGGACAGGCCACAATTGCTGGTTTCTGGTTTGCTTTCAGGATATCAGAAAGGGTCCACTACTAAAAAGCATTGCAGCAAAGACCTCAGTCTCAGAAACCGCTGAGTGTAGAAACCATCAGCAGTGCTTCAGTGGATCATCTGGCTTGCCCCGTGCCAGAACACTCGTGAGGTCATACCTCGATCAGGAAAACTATTCTCAAATATGCTTATATTTCAAACTAAGCTAGAATTTTCAGCACTAAAAACTAATCACTTCCACTCTGTCTATTCACTTCTGTTATGTGAATCCACTGTGCTGCAAGACCTGTCTTTAAACTTCCTAACTTAGACTGCAGATGCCTCAGCAAAGGAGTTATTGCAAGCTGCAGAGCATGCTTGAGTAGCAGAGTGGGTGTCTGAAGAGACAGGAGGAGCAGAACATGGAGTTATGTCAGCTGCACTGTAAGAATGAGCAAAGCACATACACACACACACACACACACACACACACAAAGATCCAAGGAGTTCAGTGTCAATCACAGCTAGTGGTCAAAAAGTGATTTCTAGGGATAAACATAGGAGGAGTTAGACAAAAAGGTAGTGGGGTTTTCTTTGTTTGTTTTCCAAGGGGAAGAGATCTAATATGCTTGGTTAGTTCTCATACTCATGCCGTTTCATACTTTTTATAAGGCTCGTTGCCTTTTGTGAATCTTTTTGAGATGGAGATCAGACCTGCATTTTCCAAGGTACTCTTATATCACACATTTTCTACTGTGGCACAATGTTTTGTTTTGTTAGCTATTCCTTTGCTAATGATTTACTGTGTTTGATTTTGTTGTGAGCCCATTTTTGATCATTTGACTGCCAGGTCTTAACCTGATGTTGCTGTGGCAGTTTGGATACAACACTACTAGCCTTCTGTATTGCTAATTTCTTTATGTGTAATAGTTACAATTCACCACTTCAATTTCTGTTTAGACCAAAAACGTCTGATTTATACTACTAGGCAAGGCAAGCACATGCTTCTTATTTCAAAGGCTAAAATGGCTTCTCCATACCTTCATGTAATGGGTAATTCCAGCGACTAATTCAGGACTTAGTGTGAGTCTACAGCAGCAGCTGAACTGCAAGCCTTTAGAAGTGGCAGAGTGGATTCCAAACTTTCAGGGTGAGTTATATGAGGAGGGGTAATTCTCTCCACAGACTTTTTTTTGGTATTATTTGCAAGTCTTGCTAAATATTTCCTTAAGTGTTCTTAAAGCTGCTTTGTAGCAGAATACAGTATCTTTGTGTCACTAGGTATTTTTTTTTTTTGGAAAGAATTATCTATTTCAAATTTTAATCTATGAATGTATGTCTCAAATGCAAATAGTCTGAGATGTAGATTTCAAGCACTACGTATTTCTTAAAATGCAGTTCAATTATCCTGTTAGTATTGATAAGTAGCACAGTTTGAAGCAGTAAAACTCCACACTGTTGCTAGGTTTCATAGTATAAGAAGATTTTATTATTAAATTTTTACTCTGTCTTTGCAAAACTGGGATGATTTCTAGCTCTTCACAACCTGGGAGCAGATAGCAGCATTTTTGAAGGTAAATAAAATACAGTTTCTTAGCCTCACCAACTGTCACTGAATACACAATTATATAAAAACCTTTTCCTGAACCATTTCTGCTACATAGCTTTTCAAATTCAGGAGATAACTGCCATGTTATTTGTGCCTTTACACCGGATTACTAAAGACAGTACTTTCTTGCACCAGTTGCTTGTTCTTAATTTTTTTACCACTTCTTCCATTTTCCTTGTCTTTTGCATTAGAGAAAAGTGATGCTATTCTAAGTATAACCGTATATGGTTGACTTATTCCACAGCAGACATCTCACTAATAGATCAAATCTAATAAGATTGGTTCACCGACATTGGCTGGAGGCTTGAAAGGCAAAGCCTTATACACCGTTGATTGCTCTTTAGAAAACAGACTATTTTCTGCTCTGGATCAAAGACAAGGATGAATGTCCAGACCTTAGGGTTCTGATTTAAAGGAGGGCGATCTCAAGAGGCTGTATTTAACAATCTGCTTTTGTTCTATTTTTAATATTTTGATTAATAGAGATGACTGACCAAGGAAACAGGTGAGCTAAGTGCATTTCCTGATGGTTTTTCATTGTTTGGTTAGCCTGACCTGTTAATATTTCTTTCATTCTTTTTACTGTGGTTTAAGCTTAACAAATTGGTCACCAGCAACATCTAGGAGCTTTTAAGATTTTTCATTATTTGTACTTCACCCTTTATAACAATCAGGAGAGGGATGATGGCTGGCTCTTCTATATATCTGTGAAGAAACACAGAGGCAGTAAAATAATACAAAGATACATTTTTATAGTAACAAAAATCTGGATTTGAGTTGTGAAATTACAGAAAACTCTTAACACCCAACAAAGTGCTTTTCTAGCACTATCAATTGCAAGCAAAGTGTAATATCAATTCTCTGTTTCTTTAATGAAAAGTGTGATACCAACTTATTGAAGTGAACCCTTGGAGGTCTTCAGTTAGTCTTTAAATAGAGCAAAGTGAGTCAGACTCAAATGATTATGTTTGTAACAAAGAGATCTGATTAGTCAGAGGTCTCTAGCTTTTAACACAATACCATAATTTTGAACCTGCACTTGCAGCAATCACTATAAATATTGCTTCATAGTTGAGTCTTCTAAAAGTCTTGTCAGAAAACAATTACAAAATAACAGCTTCACACTTGGCATAGTTAGATGAAGTCAGTGGAATTATACCAATGATGCATTTGGCTCAAGATTACACTGAAGTCTAAATAAAAATATTTAGTAAGTAAGCAACTGTTTCTAATTATCTAGCAAAAATAAAATAATGTGTGGACATTTCTAGAAACTATTAAGGCCTTACGACTCCATTGGAAACCCAGAAAACACCAGTTGAAATAGGGTAAATATTCCAGTTGGCACAGTTTTCCCCCCACCATTCCTTGCACTGTACAGATTTCCATACCTCTAGTTCTTAGGATAGGCAGGAGAGATGTAAGTTTCTGTTTTGTGATAGAACTAAAGTTGTCCTTTTTTGCCAGCAGATTCTTTTATGACCGTCTAGGTATCCCAGAGTTATCACAGCTTTCAGTGTTGTAACACTGCAGTCTTAGAAATCAGGAACAACTGCAGATTTCAGTGCTAGGTGACTGCTTGCACAAGCAGAGAGAATACCGTTCTAATCACAATGTGCATTAGCTACTTCCAATATACAGATGTAATGATCCTGGCACTTGCCTAGGAAATTGGAAGACTAAGGAAACCCTTGACCTCAACAATTGTGGAGTTCATAGATGAGATGTTTTTCCATCTATTTTGCTAGGAGAAGGAGGGAAGGCATGATTTGGTAGTATATTTCTAGTGTACCAACAGTAGTATGCACAAACAGGGTTATGATCGTATTTTTTGTAATAAGAACTTATGGAAACCTACCTGCAAATCCACGGGTTCATTTATTTACTTGACATAATGTAGGATCTCCTGCTTTCCCTTGATCACTCCCCACCAGAATGAGTGGGTGTGCCAGGGTAACTGCATAGAGGACTTAGGCATTCTTTCAGCCAGAAAGGTGGCAGACCATCTGCAAGTGCTCACTGCTGACTCCTGCAGCAGGATGACTGGTTTGCACCTTGTTCTGAGGTGCTTTGTACTGCAGGTTATTCAGGGCATCAGCTAAAATATATGGTTGATGTTGTGCTTCTAGGATAAAACAAAACAAAACAAAAACATATGTGCACTTAACCACAGATCCAAAGTTCCTTTGTGAATCTGTGTCAAAATACAAAAACCACTTTGCAAACTAGGGACCTAGGGCATGGAAAGTGGGGTATCATGAGCATGGTAACCAGCAGACTGAGTAGATTATAGGAGCTATCCATGAGTGACCAAGAACAAGAAGCAATTAAGATTTATTAGACTTGTCAAGATTTCTAAACTCTAGTAGAATAATTGGTGTGGGTGATGCTTTCATTCTGTGCATGCATTTAATTTGAAAACTCACTGTTTCCCTGTAGTAACATAATTATGACTAGTGAGTAAAAACTGTAAGAACACAATGAGTTGGGAAGATGAATTGCATGAAAGATTTAAAAAGGCCATTATAAATGAGAAAGATAGCTTGGTAGCTATTTCTGGGATTAAGCAGTTACATGTTCTCACCATAACTCTTATTGTAGGGCATTCACTGCTTCTGGAAATAGAGTGTATGGGAGATTGTAACTTTTCCTTAAAGAAACCTTTAAAATATTTTGATTATGCTTTACCAGCTTGCCTTATATCCATTTATTAATAGGCCGTCAATTTAAAAATGGATCTGAGTCTTAGAAAGAGTGTATCTGCCTAATTCAATTCTCTGCATAGGATAAAACTCAGAAAGAAATCACATGTTTTCCTTGGTCATGTGGGTAAGTTTCAAAGAAGTACATGTGGCTATATAGTTACACTTTAATATGCCTTAAAGTTTTGTAAGCCATATCATAAATGAATATGTGGCAGTGTGGCAGCAGTGACATTTTGGAGGATGGATTCTTAGATGTAGTAAGAAGGAAGCAAATATATAGATTCACAGTAATGTGAACATGCAAACTTTGTTTGAAAGTTATGACAAATACAGTTATTGTTCTCCTCTTGATTGTTCATTTATAAACTTAACTTGCTTAGGGTTTATATGCAATTTTAGTTAGGTAGTATTTTTCTTCATGTCTCTAGTTCTTAAAACACAGAAAACTTCTACTAAACAATATGGTGGAAGTTAAATGTTGAATCATTTACTAAGACAGAACTTTTTCGGCTGCTCAGGTGTGCAAGACAGTGTAACTGCTCACAAGTTGTATTTTGCCTGTCTGAATACATTCCTGGATACTGGAGTGAAATCCAACTTCCTTTTACCTATCTCACTATTCTAAGCATCAGGAAATAATAAAGATATGACTTTCCAAGTGGATTTTAGTATCAATGACCTACTTTTTTCCTAATTTTTATTATAATGCTGCAAAACTCACTTGATGAGAATGGGAATCAACAGCAATCATTTTTTTGCAAAGTATTAGAGCACAATCTTCTAGTATCTGTGAAAGGAAATGCTACTACTCACATTTTCATGTAGGGAATTCAAGTAACACTATTTATTCTTGTAATTCCACCTGTCTTCAAAAGAAGCATTCTGAAAACTCTTGCAGGCTGCCACAGCTCCCGAGCTGCTGTACATACTTCCAGGCATCTATGGGTTTGTTTATATGTGTACTCGGGTGTTCCTGCCCTGGCACAGCCAAACCTCTCTCATCAGATGCCAAAGTCTCATCCTCAGGAGATCCGAAAGGCTGCATCAATTCACAGCGCAGCATCTCTTATTCCAGGATTAGACACTAGTTCCTTTAAAGAGAACTTTTTACATCACTGAAAACAGCTTTTTAGCAGAGAGAAACCACTTGAAATTGTGTTAAGGATGATTGGAATCCTTTGGAGGACTTCTGGTTGAGACTTCCGGGAAACTTCAGCACTGTATTCCCTAGCTCCTGGATTCAATAAGGCTTAACAGAAGATCACTATCAACCTGTTCTGATATTGGCAGTTTGTGCAGCACGTGTAGAAACAGTTGCAGCTACCTAGGGAATTTCAGCCTAAGCAAAGAAGCATGCAGGTTTTTTAATTGCTTGGATTCATGAGTTGGAATAATTTACATTGCAACACTTGAACAAGTTACCATTTTCTGCCTTGTCACCAGCTGCACAGCTCACTGAGTTGCCTCTGAACTCCCATAATTTACAGTCTGACATACTCAGGTACACTAGAACTTGTATTTTGTATGGCCCATAAACACATGTTTTGTTTCAGGCACTTGACTAATCCTGTCATTGTGCAGCAAAGCAGTCAAGTGCGTATTCATCTCCTTGAAGTTAGTGGGAGTTGAGAACGGAATTAAGATAAAATGTGTATCTGAGCTCTTTGCTAAAGCAGTACTCAAAGGAGCTCCTTTTGTGTCATCTTTTCTGTGAGGCATACCGCCTGCTGTATTCCATTTCAATAGTTCCATTTTGTTGATAAACTCGAGTAATTATTTTCAGCTGTAAATTTTCATAGATCAAAAATGGTTTAAAAAGCAAAAAGTAGTAGTTAGCATTCAATTCAAAATGAGCAGTGGGCAGACAGAAGAAAACAAAAAAGAAATATTAGTACTTAAATAAACATGAAGCAATCCTTGCATTTATATTGTGAGCTCTAGCTAGTTTGTACATGAAAACCTTCTAGAAGGTTCATAGAGCACTTTCAGCTTCTTAAAGTCAGGATTTCTTAAGATTTTATTTATGAACAAAATAATTATCTCCATGTTATTTTAACATATGCCTATGATTTCATCTTGTTTTCTTTTGTTTTGATTTTTACACCCATTGATAGCATAGCATATGTTGTATAAGGAAACTGAAACCCATTTGGAGACAACACTAGCGTTTCTGTATGACTAATGTATTTAAAAATCAGATACTGAAATGTCTTCTAAAATACTACAATATAAGTTTGTAAATACTAGAATGGGAAAATATAGCTTTCATAATAGTGTTAAGGTAATAATTAAGCTATATTCAACACTGATTATTTAACTTGAGGTACGTACTGACTTGCTGCATTAGCCTGATGCAGGTACACCTTTATTTAACTTTCTTTGTTCTGTGTAGAACTGATGACATTTAGAATATCTCTGTACTTATGAACATAATTAATTGAATTACTAATGTGATTTGCCAGTTATTTTCCTGAGTTTCATTAAATTTCAGTTCTTAAAAAAAGTTTCTCAAATTTACAATGATGTTTTGCTAATTTACTAAATAAAAGCGCTTAGGTGAAGTTCCATATGCTATTCATATGCTGAGATCAATCAGAAAAAAAAAAATAAATGCATATTTCTATCAAATTTTTGTATATAAGTGGATGTATATATGAATAAAGAAGGCAAGCAGAACAGTCTCACATTCAGTTAGTAAAGATACCTAGCAGAGGATTCAAGCCAAAATGAAAAGGGCATTTGTCTTAAGTAAGAGGCAAATCAACAAAATAGTGTTCATTTAGTACATAATATAGAGTTCTTTCAAGATCCATAGAATGAATGAACCCAACTATGTTCTTTGGCTTCCTTTCCTGATGAAGTCTGTGGATTATTCCGCTTCAAGCTGAGGTTAATGGAGTTGGAATGAACCTTTGTTTAGAGTTCTAATAATTAAAATGCTATAACACATTTTTGCTGTTAAGTGTTTGGTCAAAAATGGTCCCTTTGGCAATTATGACTTCAGTAGAGACTCATCTTTGGCAGCCTAAACCCAGGACATTTAGCATTTTTGAACATTACTTCCACAGGTCTGTTTCCAAAAGATGACATAAAATGCAATTAATTTTGGACTTGAGGCCAAAACTGTACCAGATTATAAAATGATTACTTCCAAATGAAAGGGAGTGAGCAGTATGAAGACATGTCTACAATATTCTAGTTGACTTGCAGTTCTTAAAGGCAATTATTTTCTCTAAGCTAAATGAACATCATTTTCATCTCAGCAACTGATGAAGTACAGTAAAAGAAATATCTTATTATTTGTGGTGATAAAAGAATAGAATCCAGCTATTAGTGTCTAGCTAGATTCATATTGACCTAGCAGCAAGAGAAAATTATGACACTGTAAAGCAAGTCTACTAAATGCTTCAATTTAATTCAAATAGAAGTTATCATAAATTAGTACAGGTTTTTTTATGAAATGTTCCTCTTTGGGGGTTCACTTTTCATCTGAAGATTTGCATCCTTTGGTGAATTTCAGATAGTTGCACTTCTAATTATGAGATTTAACCCACATAAAAATGTGCCTGTACCAGAGCTTTACACTCATATAATCACTGTGGTCGTTGGCATTGTAGAAGTTCAACTGAAGATGAGTTTTCGAACATTCTGTATTCTGTTTATGCAATGCAAATTTCATACCTCTGGTTTTCCAGGGCACTGAAAAGAAAATCTAAAGGTCTGAAATGAAGACATGAGCCAACACTGACCATCTGAATTGAGTGGGTCTTCTGTTGAGGCAGCAGTTAGAGTGTGGTACCACCACATCAGTCTTAGTCATCTAATTGTTTTTCAAAGACATGGTAAACTTCTTGCTATCAACTTCTCATCAGAGTATCAATCTGTACTCTCTTTCTAACAATATCCACATCAGATGCTGTCATACCATGACAATCAGAAAGTGAATTCGCTCTGTTAAATATTCCTTCTTACTCTTAAATCTTGATGAATGACTTCATGGCTTTCACTTGTGATATCATCTCTGGTGCAAACTGGATCATTTAGCAAATGGTTACATTACTGAGAATTCATGAGTAACAATGTGTGTAGGCATGTATTGCTAGTGATTTTATACATTTATGAACATTTGTTTAACACTGAGTCCATCTCCATAATGGTGACCTGACCAAATTTTGTTTTCACATTCTTTGTCATCTTTGTTTAAATCTCCATTTATAACTCTGCACATTGAAAATTTTTTCCAGTCCTTATTTTATCACATATAAATTGGAGCAGGATTAGCAGGAGTGAAAACTGAGTGCAGGAAGCAAATAGCACAATTTTAGGTCATATACTCTTCTCCATCTCATAGCGTAATAGAAAACATTTATAGCAGTTTTCTGGTGTTACAAAGGAGATTTCATAGTTCCCCTTGTTATGAAAACAATAACTGTTGTTTAGGAGATCGACGGTATTACAGCCAAACAATTTAGCACTCTGTTTTCATTATGTCAAGGACAGTAATGCCAAGGATTTCTGGCAGGTTCTGTGTACAGTGCTTGTAAGGAAGATTGCTCTGGTCAATGCATCCATGGGAAATGAGTACAATGTGATTGGGGGAGAAAGAAGGATGGGGAAAGAGATTATAAAAAGCAGAAGACATGACAATTTTGGTTTTGCCTGAGCAGTTGATAGATATGTAACTCTTCCCAGCAAGACAAATTTTTCAATGGATGTATACAACTAGGGGTTCTAGTATTTCCCTTTATTTCCTCCATATGCCACCATTGTCAAATGCCATGCATGGTAAGGGAAATTGAAATCCTGTAAAACAAGTGATGTCATGGAAAAGACTTTCTGAACTCTCTGAAATCTTTCATTTGTTAAAGAAAAGTTGTAATGTAATTGTCACACAGCATACAGAAAATGATCTGTGTTCCTGATGCTTGCTATGTTTTATCTGAGCTTTTATTATTATTAAAAAAATATAAGAGAAGTCTCTTTTATGCTGTATTAGTTACACAGTACAAAGACTTACAATAGCATTGTTAGTCTGTTTCCCAGGTGACAATTCTTAATAGCAGGTAGAAGACAGTGATTTCTCTGCAGTAAAATTAGCAGAGCTGAAAGTATTTCAGCAGTTGTTACTTTTAAAAGTTACCTTTAAGATGATATATAATTAGTAGCGTTGTAAAATGCCATCCTTGACATAGAAAGTGAGTTGTCTGAAGTCATGTAAATGAAAGATTTTTCTGGGGACATCCTTGTCCTGTAGTGATCAGGTAAGAAAAAACAAAACAAAACAAAACTGAACAAAAAACAAAATCAAACCAACAAAAAAATCAGCATAATTAGAAAAAAGCAAATGCATAAAAAATCTGACTGAAGAAGAGGGGAAAAGTTTATGTTACTAAGAGTTTGAGTTTGTAAAACTATTGTTTTAGTAACAACAGGCCAAAGACATAAAAGACATGGAAGTTATAATTACCACAGTCAAACTTCTTATGGGTTTTACAAGTTATTATTAGGTGCCATGGCCTTGTACTACTAACTGCTGCTAAATAAAGCTAGGAGTTTGGAAGAGCACAGCTATTCTCATGCTACAACAACATCATATCCCAATAGTAAAAGTGGCAAAGAAGAAAAAAACTTTGTAGGTAGACCACTAAACTCCTCAATAATTGCTTTTTAGAAGGACAATAGCCATGTAGATTGATAAATATACCTAAACAGAGACCTCTTTTTGAGTAAGATCTTGGTTTTAGCTTCAGGCTAAGAAATAGAAAACTTTGAGTCATGCATGGTTCTGGATAATAAAATTCAACAGTTTAATAAAAACTATCTAAGGCTTATAGATAGCTCTGTGCTGCCAGCTGTCATTGCACATATTTCAAAACTCACAATATCCTTGTAGCTGTCTGCAATCTATTCTGGATCGATTTTGAGCCCACTTTTATGTTAAAATGTTTCACTAGACAATATGGTTTTATTAAATTATAAAATAAAGATATGGATCAGTTACACAATTAAATGAGACATTAGAGATTTATATTACTGCAAATGTTCCAAAGAGTTTATTAATTCAGAATGCAATAGAGGTACTTATATGGACTGATTAAAAATATCTGAAGATCCTAAATGCTTTGAAACTATAGTTCCTAAAAACATTGCTTCAAAGGTAGATGCTACAATACTAAGGTGAAATGCTGAAAGCAGAGAACTATAATTTAAAATGTGTAAAGTGTGCAAAAATTTTTTATTGTCATGTCACTATCGATATTTTACCAGTGTGACTTTTCCTAACTTTTTTTTTTTTTTGAAAAAGGGGGTGTTATTCACTTTTTTTCCCCTTTTCTCATTTATAATACCTTTATGATATCTTAGTGTTACAGCCCACTGCAAACAGTTAGTGGTTTTAATAAACCATAATCTTGCCTCATCATATATTAAGCAGCAAGAAGCGGATTCTTACTAACGTCTAAGAACTCACACAATGCCACTTAATCTAGAGGTATCATAGAGATACCAATTCTAGTGCCAACAACAGTATGATGAAACTACCACTGTAGTGTGTGCTTTGCTAGTAAAACAGGAAATTAAGTGCAGGACAGTCCCAGTATGTCTGTACAGATCCTCATTCTGGAAATAACTTACTTGCAGCTATTGTGTTTTCTCCTTTATTGTGATGAGATGCACAGAAGATGTAAATAAAACATTTAAATATGCTGATGCTAGCAGAGAAGATAGGAGGAGAAAGAAGGCAGAGAGGGAATGCCCAGGACAGCAAAGCTGGAGAAAAGCATACATTTGCTTATGGAATCATTACCATCCTTTTGACCATGTATGCCCCTGTGGTAGCTGCCAGCTTTGTAATTTTTAGACCCAAACTGAATGCCCTTTCTAGTTGCACGTACCCAACTATAGGATGAAATTAATGATGTGTACATGAAAACTTTGGGTTAGTTTGCTAATATTTCACACATATATTCCTCTTATTGGATGATGAGTATTTCAGGAAATCATAGCTTTCTGATATTGCTTTATAATTTTCTCAGCTGTAGTAGCTTCAGTGAGCAGTGAACTTTAATGAACTTTAAAGAACAAAAAGAATGCCAAATGTTTTTCAGGTTTTGTTTTTGTTTTTTTTTTTTTTGTTTTTCCATAACAAAGATTAAAAGTGTCAATATCATTGATTAGATACCAGATGACAGTGTTCATGTAACATAACTGTGGTAGCAGATAAAGGCAAATCAGGGTTTGGTCTCCAAAATATAACTTAATACATTTAGTAATAAATGGCATCCCAAAAACATTCATGCTCCCAGTGCAAGCTTTAAATGAATGCTAGAACAGAGCAAAAAATGAACAGGGAAGTAGGAGACACTCAGTTACAGCTGACATCTTAAGCAATATTGTCGTAGATGGCATGAAGTGTGCTATTGGAAATGATTAAATAGGATGTCAAGGTCATTCTTTTGCAAATGTTTTGGAGCATTTCTCCCATGAAAGAAGGAAAAGTCCTTTGATTTTATAATCTAAAACAAAAGCTAGCAGAAAACAACAGAAGGCTGGTAAATCTACCATCCTGCATTTTGTTCAGACAAGAGGGAGTGGAATATCTATTTTTGTTATTTGTCAGTTGACGCTCTATCCTTCTCTTCTTCCTCTAAAACTTACTGAAAATGGTCTGCTACATTGTCTTCTTTTTCTTTATACCACTTAGTAACTAAAAAATGACAAGCTTTAAGAGCAAAGTGTACAAATGGGAACAGCCACACCATCCTATGCTTTTGTTAATGTTTTGTTGTTGTTGTTTGTGTTTATTGGTTGTCTGTTTTTTCTTAACTTATCTATCGAATGTTAATGGTGGAAACTGTTTTGTTTTGGTTTGCTATCTGACATTTATTGATTATGATTGTTTGCACAGCTAAAGAGATTGATACAATCTATCTGTATCTTAATGGTATTGACTAGTTGATCTATATGTGCATTCATAGATACTCTTGTACTTCTGTCTTATTTGACAAAGGATTGAACAGAAGTCTTAAATTTCACAGAAGATGACAGCACTAAATGTTTAGTACACTTTGAAATCGTTTTGTTCTGCTCTAAATCAGGTAAGAGGTAGTAACTTCAGCATAATCTTCATATACTTTGCATCAAGTGTGGACACGATATGATTTCAACTGTTTGGATTCTGTACAGCACGTGGACAAAAAATGATGAGCAACAAAATGAATATGTAATGGGTTCGTGTGGTTGCACAAGACTATTGAAGCATGCAATCAAGTTTGTTTTGTACATATACAATAATCTTGGCAAACGAAGTGCTGAGTAAGTAAACTATTAGGAACCATTTGTGACTGTTTTGCCTTATTTTTTTATTTTGTATTAGCATGTGTGAAACATTTTTTTCTAAAATTGTTTAAAATCACTTCTAGAGTGACCTGCTGTGCTGTCCAACTGGCTAAGTGATTTCTGTTACTATATCAAACAGTGTAATGACATTTAGAGAATAAGAAGGAACTGTGTGCCAGTGCTACTTTACTCCCTCCTGGAGCCTCACAAAATGTCATTTCTGTCATGCTGTGTGCTGTTTATTTTAGATTAAGAGACATTTACAGGTTTGATTCCTAAAATACTTCGAGACAGCCTGCTAAAAAGGCACCAAAAAAAAAAAAAAAAATTGCCTGATTTTAATGCAGCATCACCAATTTCCAGCAGCTGCAGAAATGCCTTATTTGTAATTTGTAGGACTACAGAAGGCTGCCTTAGACTACAAGATGTTTTTCTATGGCTTAAGCATGTGCTTTCACAATAAGTTAAAGCAGATCTAAAATCATGATCCTTCCTAAAAGGACATCTTAGCTGCGTGATATTGCTGCTCTCCCTGCTTTGTTCCAAGTGAATGTGTGGAGTAGTGTTGAACAGTAACTCTACATCAGCAAAACTTAATTTCTTTTCAGTGGGGTTGATGAGCATATTCAGCTTCCTAAGTGGCTGTAGAATTCTTCTTTCTGCCAAGAAGATTATACATGTATTTACAAATTCCTAAACACCGTCATGTATTTCATATAAAGTTAGTCATACCAAAAGCCAGTAAAAGCTGGGAAGAACGGTGTTTTGCTTGTTTGCCTTGGTCAGGATTTGTTTTGATTTTCTTTGTGTTGTCTTATTTTCACTAAGACTTTTTCTTCATGTGTTGTGCAGTGCTCTTAAGAATTATTTCAGCTGGGAAAGGAATAAACTGGAAGAGCAATAGATTTGGTCACTTTTTTTTTTTTTTTTTTTAATTGACAGTATTACTTTTTACATCCAGAAAACAACATAGTCACGACACTATCTATGCAGTCTATAAGCCTCTGCATCTCAGGATGTATTTTTTCTCCTTTATAAGTCATATATAATGTAACAAAAGCCTTTATCTTTTTACAATCCTCTGGAACTGTGTAACGAATGAAAACTGTGGAGGAGTTAATTTATGGCCTTTCAGGACAGTCTTCTAGAAATAATCTAATAGAGAATGAAATTAATCATCCCTCATCTGTTGATTCAGCTGATTTTAGGTATTTATATTAATATCTCACTGAGAATATTCTTTTTGCTTAGAATCACAGAATCATTTTGGTTGGAAGAGACCCTCAGTATCATCAAGTCCAGCCATAAGCTAACCTAACTGTATCACTAAATCATGTCACTAAGAACCTCATCTAAACATTTTTTAAACACTTTCAGGGATGGTGACTCAACCACTTCCCTGGGCAGCCTGTTCCAATGCCTGACAACCCTTTCCATGAAGGATTTTTTCCTAATATCCAATCTAAACCTCCCCTAGTGCAACTTGAGGCCATTTCCCCATGTCCTATCACTTAGTACTTGGGAGAAGAGACCAACACCCTCCATGCTAAAACCTCCTTTCAAGTAGCTGTAGACAGCAATAACGTCTCCCCTCAGCCTCCTTTTCTCAAGGCTAAACAGACCCAGCTCCCTGAAGCCGCTCCTCATCAGACTTGTGCTCCAGGCCCCTCACCAGCTTCATCACCCTCCTCTGCACTCTCTATGGTACCTCAAAGTCCTTCTTACGATGAGGGGCCCAATACTGAACACAGTATTCAAGGTACAGCCTCACCAGTGCTGAGTACAGTGGCACAATTACTTCTCTAGTCCTGCTGGCCACACTATTCCTGATACAAGCCAGGATGCTGTTGGCATTGTTGGCCACCTGCGCACACTGCTGGCTCATACTCAGCTGTCTGTCAGTCAATACCCCCAGATCCCTCTCTGCTAAGTAGCTTTCCAGCCACTCTTCCCCGAGCCTGTAACGCCACCTGGGGTTGTTGTGACCCAAATACAGGACCCAGTACTTGACCTTGTTAAACCTCATACAACTGGCCTCAGCCCAACGATCCAGCTGGTCTAGATCCCTCAGTATGGCCATCCTACCCTCCAGCAGATCGACACTCCCACCCAATTTGGTGTCATCTGTATACTTAGTGAGGGAGCACTCCATCCCCTCATCGAGATCATTGATAAAGAGATTAAACAGAACTGGCCCCCAATACTGAGCACTAGGGAACACCACTCATGACCAGCCGCCAACTGGTTTTGGCTCCGTTCACCACAATTCTTTGGGCCTGGCCCTCCAGCCAGTTCTTTATCCATTGAAGAGTACACCCATCCAGGCCATGAGCAGTCAGCTTCTCCAGGAGAATGCTGTGGGATATGGTGTTAAAGGCTTTACTGAAGTCTAAGTACACCACATTCACAGCCTTTCCCTCATCTGCTAAGTGGGTCAACTTGTCCTAGAAGATCAGATTGGTCAAGCATAAACCCATGTTGACTGGGCCTGATCACTTGTTTTTATTGTATGTGCTGTGTGATATCACTCAGGATGACCTGCTCCATGACCTTCCCTGGCACCGAGGTCAGACTGACAGGTCTGTAGTTCCCCGGATCTTCCTTCTGGCCCTTCTTGCAGATAGGTGTCACATTTGTCAACTTCCAGTCAACTGGGATCTCCCCAGTTAGCCAAGATTTCTGGTAGATAGTGGAGAGTGCCTCAGTGATCACCTCCACCAGCTTCCTCAGCACCCTTGGATGTATCCTATCTGGCCCCATAGACTTGTGGGTGTCTAAGTGGTGGAGCAGGTCACTAACCATTTCCCCTTGGATTATTTGGGCTTCATTCTGTGCCCTATCTCTCTATTCTGGCTCAGGGGGCTGAGTACTTGAAGCACAACTGATCTGACTATTAAAGACTGAGGCAAAGCCTTTCTCTCAGCTTCTGTCACTATGTTTCCCCCCACTTCCATTAGGAGAAGAAGATTCTTCTTAGCCCTGCCGTTTACAGCAGTAGCTGGGCCAGCTCTAGCTAGGATTTGACCCTTCTAATTTTTTTCTCCCTACTTAACTTCGTGGCATTTTTGTATTTCTCTTGAGTAGCCTGCCCCTCCTTCCAAAGGTTATAAATTCTCTTTTTATTCCTAAATTCCAGCCACAGCTCTCTATTCAGCCAGGCTGGCCTGCTTCCCCACCGGCTCTCCTTCCAGCACACAGGAACAGCCTGCTCCTGCGCCTCTAAGATTACCTTCTTGAAGAGAGACCAGCCTTCCTGGACTCTTTTGTCCTTCAGGACTGCCCCCCAAGGGACTCTGCCAACATGAACTTCTATGGATTACCCTCAAAGCTAGCTGATCACTTAACTTCAAAGTTAAATTGGGATGTTGCACATACGTGTCTTTCTAGGGCAACTCAGAAAAGCTGTATTATCAATGTGTTCTCTTTGTTTGTCTTAATTACTAGTTCTTGATCATGAAGCTTTGCTTAGCACCATGTGGAGGTGAAAGCATTTAATTTAAAGCATCATAATAAATATAACAATTTACAGCAGTGCTTGTGGTAAATGTGATATGCACGCTGATGAACTGATAAAAATAGGAAGACAAATGTGATGGTTGTAGCAGAGTGAAAGTGAAGAGGGAGAAGAAATTTACTTAAAATGTTTTGGTGCAAATACTATATACTTTTAAAGATTAATGCATGACCCTGATTGTAACTCTCCTGTCTTCCAGCCATTCTCTTCTCTATGTTACAGTCAGCCTGAGGCATGATTTCATTGACCTATGTTATCATATTCCTAACTGCTTATTGAGAAAATATATGTAGGTTTAAGAGCCTGATTATTTCACTCCTTATACTAAAAAGAGAAATCCCTCCACCTCAGGATCATTTCTCTGCTCAGTATTCTCTGTCTTTTGCCCTTTGACAGCACTGCTGTTGTGAGCAACATGGGTGGGGTGACAGATCACCCTCTCCAATTTACAAGCCTGAGCTGTAATTCACTGCAAACCTGTAATGACCTCTCAGATCCATGATATCTCTTGACTGATATGCCTTGTGATTTCCTCATGGAAGTTTAATCATATGTAGCTCTGTTGTGTTGCAAAATACATACTGCATAGTTTTAATGGGGTTTGAAAATACTTGGCTGATGATTTCCTACTGGAAGAACATAATAATTGTCACAGTGATGTCACAGCAATGAGCATTTTGCAGTGTAATAGCCAGAGATCTTAGGAAGGATTCAGGAAGAGAAACATTCATGGTTGTTTTAATTTTACTGGGGAACAACAGATTTTTTTTAGCTGACTAAATATACTTTTGACCGACTAACTTTAGTCTATAAATAAAACCTGAAAGATAAATTTCTGACTCTTTACTCATTAATTTATGCCTATTTAACATTTGCTTGTGTACTCACATGTAAGCAGTTACTACACGTAAGTAGTATTGTGAAAGAAAAATGTTATAATGAATATCTCCTGTTTCTATTAAAAATACTCTACTCTGATTACCTCAGATAGAAATTATGCTTAAGCAAGGGAAGAAAGGATGACTCCATCTAAAACTTCACCAAAATCCAAGTTTCTATTCATGGTCACAAGAGTCTCTGAAGTAGTTACGATATTATAATTACTAGACTTCAGTCAGACTTATTTACATGAATATATATATATAAATGTGGGCACAAACCAAGCATACATTTTTTTCACATGGCTTATGGCACATTTTCTCATTCTCAAAAAATAGACTCCTATACGGCTGCATGAACACAAAGCCAAACTCCTCTGAAGATAGGTGGGCAATCTGAATGCCAGGATAACTTTTTAAACTGCTACTGGTGCTTATGGGAAGGGGCTTGCAACTGCAGTTACCTTGATCCATCATCACATTCAAAAAATAGGAAAAAAGTAGTATCATTTGGCATAAAATGCCTATGAAAACTATTTTACTTTCAGTGAGCATGAAAATCTGTCCCTATAAAATCCATCAAAAGATTACTGGTAAACATGAACATTAGACCATTCTCATAGCAAGTTACAAAAGGTAAGATCCCTCATCAATAATTACAAACCAAGTGAATTAGGATTGTATTCTCAACCATACTCTGTAATGACCTGCCTTTTCTATTAACCTTGTGATATCTTAAAGTTCACATCTCTCTCTTGGCATTCAGTATTCAGAGATGCATCTTTGATATTCTACCTGTTTGTGTTATCTCTACTAATCAGTGGAATGATTTTCAACTCTGTCATAATTCTCGATCTCAGGAACAGCAATCCAAATAATTATGTTGATATTTTCTTCATTGCTTCTATGATAAGAATCAGTGCGCACTAATAAACATGGGGGAAGGTATATGTGTAAGTTACATGTTTTACACAATATCTGCTGCACAAATGTATGCATTTATAATTTCCTAGCCTTGCATTATGCATTTTGCCTACTTTAAAAGAATGATGAAATCTCCTGCACAACCTACTGAGATATTCTTCTGTCCTTAATCTACTTCTTGGGAGCAGAGACCACTGAGAAACAAATAGATTAGGTCTGCCCACAGGTTTTTCTCACCTGAATTTTTCATAGTTAACATTAGATGTTCTAAGACTTCTATTTTTTCGTGGTAAAACAGTGTATTTGGGCAGCTGAAACTAGATTCATTGCTTGTGGATGTTTCTAAGATCAGCAAAGTATTACTGCAGCAAATTGTTGTATTTTTTTTCTATTGACTGAAAACAAATATGGATTTGAATGAATTGCGCACATTTTCAGAATTAAAAGATGTCCCATAAAGTACCTACAGTGTTTAAATGAAAGGAAGAATATTGCGCATGTGATGTTTTTCAGCGGCTAGCCTTTGCCCAAGAAGATGAACTTTTTTTCTGTGACAGTTCCTAAGTAAAGCAATTTTAGGTTCAGCCTCTAACAGACTGGTATTGATTTTTTCAGTATTCGGTTTTTGTATTGCAAAGTGTGAGTCAGAAATGAGATGGATGTGTACATTTTGCTGAAATACAAGAATTCAGCATCAGCAGAGACAGGACGGCTTGCAATAGGAGAGCCAGTTGCCTGCATTTTAGGGTAATCTGACCTCCATCACATATTGATACAGTGGTATTGCCTGGTATTGTGCAGTTAACCCAACGAAGTAGTCGTGCTTGTACTGCAAACAGAGTCACGTATCTCCTACTGAAAGGAGGTACAAATATACAGGCTTAATAATGAAAATATAGTAGACATTATTTGAGAATATGTTTTTTTTTCTTCATTGTTAGTAAATCTGACCAAACTGAAAAAAAAGAATCTACGATTGTTCACACATGTATTTATTTCATCAAGCTTTTAATTAGTAACCATCAGTTCACTTTTTCTCCATAATGCCATGAACATTCCCAAATTCCCTAAACTGTGCAATGACTCATTGCTTGTGATCTCTCTTTTATCAAAATATCTCATTATCTTAAACTCACTAATATAAAGTCCAACACGGAATTATCACAGAATCATTGAAGATGGTTTCCTAGGTTGGAAAAGACCCTTAAGATCATTGAGTCCAACAGTTAACCAAACACTGTCAAGTCCACTACTAAACCATGTCTCTAAGCACCACATCTACACATCTTTTAAACACCTCCAGGGATGGTGACTCAACCACTTCCCTTGACAGCCTGTTCCAATGCCTGACAACCCTTTCCATGAAGAAATTTTTCCTAATATCCAATCTAAATCTCCCCTGGTGCAACTTGAGGACATTTCCTTTCACCCTATCACTTGTTTCTTGGAAAAAGAGACTGACACCTACCTTCCTACAACATCCTTTCAGGTAATCATCCATTATTTTAATGTACATTTTCATAAATAAGGTGAGGAAAAATGAGTGCAGTTGTGTATTTTTAGTATTCTCTTCTCATCAAACAATTAATGTTGTGGAAGAACTAGGTAATATTGTATCTTTATTGCTAAATTTAACTTAAGAAATCTTAACACATGCTAGATGAAATTTTGTTTGTATAACTTCACATTTTTCCATTACAACGGGAACACTCTCTAAAAGCAAAAAAAAGTAAGTTAAATGAACATAGGGTCATTCATATTCTTTAAAGATGTGGTTTTTAAAGATTTAGTTTTATCATCTATGTTATGAGATAGTAATATTTTCTTTATTTTTTCAAGGTACAGGAGAAATACATGTTCAGCAAAATTTTCATAGGATTTGTGACTTTGCCAGGGATAGGATAAAATGCATCTTAAAAGACTGAAGAGATATACATTTTCTATCTAAATGACAAGATACAGTAAAAATTCAGTGTCTAGAATAAGAATTCAACAGTTCTTCAACATGGAAATCTTTGATGCTTCTTATAATCTATTTGTAACATTTGTTGTTTTACAAATACTTCTTATGTGCTACTTAGTATATTTTGTCAAACAAGTATATTCATATAGTCTATATACAATTAGTATTTTTATAATTTTTATATATGATGTACATACACACTTTTTTTTTGTTCTTAAATTCTTCTAATCAATTACTTAAGTGTTATTTTTGACAAGTTCCAACTCTTAAACAATATATATTGTTATTGGCATGCAGTCATTGCCTTAGCATGCAACGTTGAGCAGCACATCAGCACTTTATCAAGTCTTCATTCCTCCCTGTATCTGTGAGAAAACTGGTTAAGAGCCCCTAATGTTGACTGAGTTTTTGTGCTGTTTTTGTCCTTGGGAAAGGAACCTCATCTCATTTCTATAGCCACCATGAACCCTACACTACCAAAGAAATGCATATTGTTTATGCCTTCTTTTGAAGATATAATGGGTGAAAAGGCTTTTCAGATCAGTCAAAATAAACTTAAACATAGACAGTATGTCAAGGAAGTTTCTGTCGGGCACACAAGAATTTCTGTCAGAAGATTTAAGCAAAAACTTTGAGGTCTCTAAAACTTCACAAAACTGGGAATGTAGTTAGATATTAAACTTCCTTCATTTTCCATATTGCCTCTTTGGAATAAAGACTAACTCAGTCTGAATCAAAATTAATTTAAGTAAAATTGATGTGTATCTACCTATCTACACATATACAGAAAGTCTAAATGCATAGAAGATAGTCTTAATTGACATATTAACCAAAATTATATAGTCACTAAGTATATTCATAGAATCATAGAATAATAGAATAGTTTGGGCTGGAAGGGACCTTCAAAGGTCACCTAGTCCAAACCCTTTGCAATGAGCAGGGACATCTTCAACTAGATCACGTTGCTCAGAACCCTGTCCTGGCCTTGAATATTTCCAGGGATGGTGCATCTACCACCTCTCTGGGCAACCTGGGCCAGTGTCTCAGTACTCTCACTGTAAAAAAATTCTTCCTTATATCTAGTCTAAGTCGATCTGTCTATCTATCTATCCAGTTTAAAACCATTACTCCTTGTCCTATCACAACAGGCCCTACTATAATAAAAAGTTTGGCCCTATCTTTCTTATAGGCCCCTTTTAAATAGTGAAAGGCTGCAGCCTTCTCCCTGGACCCTTCTCTTCTCCAAGCTGAACAACCCCAACTGTCTCAGCCTTTCCTCATAAGAGAGGTGTTCTATCCCTCCAATCATTATTCCTTAATTAATTTACTACATTTATTGAAAAGTTAAGCAATTCACTGGTGGTGTGTAACATTACTAGTCAAAAGCAATTTCATATCAATATACTATTTTAATAATTTCTCAAGCTACACAGTTTTCCAAACTCCTGGACTGACTAAACACTCTACTACTATGTGTCAGATGGTAGAGAAATTCCGATGCCACGAGACTAGTAGTTGCTATGGACACTTTCAGTAAATGTGTATGTCTGAATTTCACACCAGGTAGAAGGTAAAGTCTACCTCTAGTAGCAAAGTGGACCATAAGGTAAAGCTTATTCTACAGTGTAAGACACCTAATATTTGCATTTTCATGGTGAAATGTTCCTGTACTCTTCCATTGTGCTGCTTTCTTCACATATAGTAAGATATTTGATGATCAGCAATCAGGCAGGTGACTTTAGAGTAGGGAATTAGAGAAATAATTTTGGGAATTGCTGTGCTCCTGAACTTCTGCTTCACTCTATAGTTACAGCAATGTAAATAATAGAGCCAAATCCAGAGTTATAATTGGGGCATTTTTGACATTTGATTGAATGAACAACTATCACAGAATCACGCAGAATCACAGAATGTTAGGGATTGGAAGGGACCTCGAAAGATCATCTAGTCCAATCCCCCTGCTGGAGCATATATTTTATTCCACCACAAACTTTGCTTCTTATTTGAGTGGACCTTTGAATGTTACTCTGTCAGTGTCCATCTCTGCATAGCGGTAAGCTTCAGGTAAAAGGTATCTAAGAACTTGACCTCAGTTGTTCCAGGAGACAAGTGTTTAAATGCCATGCCAAAATACCACCAGAAATTAAATGGTGGTGGTAAAAAATTGAGTATTTCAACCTGTCATATTTTTTTGAAACACAGAAAGAATCACAAACCTGAACTGAGCCCAAAGCTTGTGTGAAATCCTCTTCTATGATATAATAGTTCAGGCTCCAGTTTTGCAGAAAAAGTGTCTAATGTAGTTAATGGGAGTTTAATTAAATAAAGATAAGATCAATCTCCAGTATTTGCAAACATTCTTAAAGGTTGTGGGTTTTTTTTTTAATCCAAAGAAAGGGTAATATGTATTTTATATGACACAGAGGATTTAATTCATTGCAGGTTTTTAATGGCAAAAGATGCTTTCATGAAGAGAAAGTAAAATTAAAGTAATATATAGAAAATTCACTGAATTGAGACTTGGAGGATACAGGTTCAGCTTCTGGTGCACTGCAACTACTTAATGCAAATAAGTTTAAACATCACTTTTCTTCAATTAAGATGATATGTCCCTTTCTTTCTGCCTTTAAGATATATGCTGTGTAAAAATTTGTGGTGTCAGTCCTCTGGGGCAATATGATACCATTATTTGGATCCAAGTAGCTTCCATGTCACGACTGACACAGAAGATTTTCATTGAAGGAAGCTGTTCATTTAGCTGAACAAATGCCAAGTCAATGCTTTTATAGTACTAGAGGATACTGGTACTGTAAGTACCTTGAGTGGGGAGTGAAACATGTTAGAGAAAACATGAATAAGTGGAATTGCGGTAGGAAAAATGAAGAGAAGTTTAGTTAAAAAGTTAAAAATATGTCTTTTACAGATTGGAAATATGTTGTGATGGTAAGAAATATTCCTCAGGAATCTAAACAGAGTTGTGCACCTTAATATGTATATAAGCCATATCAAAGAGTTTTCAGTGTTTTGTCACCTGAAATTAAAAGTAATTTGACATTTCTTTCATTACATTTATTAAAAAACTAGATAGTTCATCTATAAAATAGCATAATTATAAAAAACTTGAAATGTCTTGAAAATGTCAAACTAGTCTGGTTTAGTTTGGAAAATGTAATTTTTAATGTGAAATGTCTGATGAAACCTGAATAAATTAATGAAATATTTTAGTATTATGTAGCTATGTTTTTCAGTAAAGCAGTGTTGTTTCATTTTTCTCCAGACCTTCCTTCTGACTTCTATTGGTTAGCCCAGGACATGCTGCTAATGCTGCTTCAAAACCACTACCTTTTTAATGCCAAAAGATACCTTCAGGAGCAGAAAACATAGTTAAGACAACATATAGAGAAAACGCAGAACTGGGACTTGGAGGATACAGATTCCACTAGAGGGTCTTGCAACACCTTCCTGCAAGTAAGTGAGTTTAAGTATTGCTCTTCCTCAATTACTGCTCTCTGATAAAAGTATTTGATGTATTTCTTGCAGATATATGCTATATAATAGCGGGCATATCTACTGCTTTCCCATTCATGTTAGATATATGGTCAAATACTGACGTGAAAACAATTCATTGCCAAAAAATGCTGTAAGGAACCAAAGTTTTCTGTTATCACGCCACACTATGTCCCATTTTTGGTCTTTTCTCCCAAGTAACAAGTGATTAGACAAGAAGAAATGGCCTCAAGTTGCACCAGAGAAGATTCAGATTGGATATTAGGAAAAATTTATTCACTGAAAGAGTTGTGAAACATTGGAACAGTGATTGAGTCACCATCCCTGAAGGTGTTTAAGAGATGTATAGATGAGGTTCTTAGGGACATGGTTTGGTACTAAAACTGGGTTATGGTTGGACTTGATGATCTTGACGCTGCCTTCCAGCCTAAATGGTTTTATGATTCTAAGGCAGTATGTCCTTAACTTACTACCTTTAAAATTCAATACGTTGTCACAAAATATACTTTATGACCACTTTCCACCTCTGGTCTTAAGTTATAAACTTTGATAACAGAAAAGGGTGTGGAAGTAATTTTCATAGATCTGTTCAGTTAAGTCAAGAGATTCTGCTTAATTAATCATTCCTGCTGATGACATTAATATTGAACTAACCAGCTTGAGGATCAGTCTTGATCTTCTTTGATTTACTAGTCAATTTGTGGGTGAAATCAACAGAGTTAAAACCTCATAAAGGTGTCACTCACAGTTTCTAAAATTATGATACACTCAGCTTAAAAGGACAGACTTTGGACTTTGATCAACTCTGCTGTTTCATTTTCCAGCTAAAAGTCAGGAGTTGCATTTAGGCAAATGGTACTTTATTTTATGTTGCATTAGTATGATTTCTCTGCATGTGCTGTTAGCTATACATTCACATTACTTGGCATTGTATTAACTAGAGATTTTATCTAAAGATTTTGTAGTATCTGTTCTCTGATAATGGAATTACAGAATGGAAATTAGGGTCAAGGTGATCAAATTGCTGAGCTGAAGAAGTTGGCCTCTCTAGCTGATAAGGAACAGATATGTCTCTAGATGATGTAAATCACATACAGGTGTGGGTAAAATTAAACTGTCATTTAATTTAACAGGTCCTTGAAATTCATGGAAATACATGTCCCACCTTATCCAACCCTCTTACTCCTTTATGTACTTTCACATCAGATGCTGTCCTCGGCAGATACATGTATGTGGGTGGTGGCTATGTAATATACACCCTATTTTCTGTTATAACTTGAGATGTTGAATTCTTTGGGATTTTGAATACATGGATAAAATATAACAGAACTCAGGAGGTGAACCTTCACTGCCCAAAGGGTTTGTAATTTTTGTATTTCTGCTTAGAATTAGAATGAAGCACCCAAAGATAATGATGTATGAGGGAAAACTAAGAACCAGTCTATGAGCATAAGGAAATCGGGAAGATAGTGAATTTGAAGAAAAGATAAATAATAAATAAAAATGCTTTTCTTGGAAAAGGAGAGAGTAATGACAAAGGAAGCTTACATTAATTTAATCGATTTCTTTTGATTGAAGTTTATGAGATTTGTGGCAAAGAGAAAAATACAATTTCTGGGAGAGAGGTTAGGTGAGAGAAAATATCTTCTACTAAAACTGTATAATCAGCGTAAGTGGGAGCAGTCAAGTTATTTAGCTGATGGCATAAAGGCAAACAAAGACAACAATTTTTGTGGGAGAAATCAGCCTGTTGTCACAATTTCTGTAGAACAACTTTGAAAATGAAGGCAAGAGGGAAGCAGGAATTGTACATTAGAGGTTGGCCATTGACAGGGTAGATAGCATCTTAGGAGTGAAAGGAAGCCTTGAGAGTCTCTATTGGCATGACAACGGAGAGATGAGAGGTCTGAAGTCCAATCCTGTCTTCTGATGGTCAACATGCCTTGCAAAACTGGGTGGAAGGACTGAGCAGTAGGGAGAGGATGCTCAGCAACACCTGAGGTAGAAAGAGCAGAGGACAAGTGATGGTTAATGAAGATTATGTAAATTAAGGGCCTTGTTACTAACAGCAAATTGCTAACCTCAGTATCTCTGGATACAGGGTTCTTCAGGCTTATGTTGAGGTTACAAGCTTGGCCATGTCTTGTTTCTCAGATCTCATGACCTAAAAACACCTTCTGTTTTCTAAGCCAGTGAACACTGTTGGCACTGCCAAAATAGCAGTTTTGTTCCTCTGGGAGGCAAGTGTCAACAATGGCTGTTTTTGAGGCAAACCACTAAGGAGTCTTGATGTTTCAAGACTTAAACCAGAGAATCAACAAATTTTGTAGGATGGATTTGAACAGAGAACATGGTAGGGATGCAGGCAAGTATAACGTTACCTATACTCTGTCTACTATAGTCTTAACAAGGTGAAGAAAGGATTGTTGTATTATTCTAACAAGATGCTTAATTGTTTGCTGAGGCTTGAGCCTTGTCATTATCCCAAATAAAATGGTAACCAGACAACAGACCTCATTAGTGAAACCTGGATCTTTTCCACTCCCAAGCCACATCTTTGCTATTATTTTTTGGGTTTTTTTGGTGCATTGTGCAAGATTGAGCCCTTTAAGATGAATTTTACATCAGAAGCAATATTTCAAGTCATTCGTTTATAATAAATGAATCTTGAAGGTGTAAGTATTGATTTTTTTAAGACTGGAGTTTTTGTAGCTGCAGGTAAAGTTATGATGTTCACATTTCTACTACAAACCTCATTTTGGAAGGACTTGTACATCTGTTGCAATAGTATTCTCATTTGAGGAAAAAAGACTGGGATAGCAGATAGTGTTTGTATTCACTAGATTTCTGTATTTGAGCTAACTGAAAAGGCCTTTTTCTCTAAAGGCTCCTGCTTAATTAGATAATTACACAGTGAACTGTAATGGTTACTCTAATTTCATCAGAGGATTAATGTGCTGGGAATTTGAGCTATTCTTTGAACCCTGGAGGTGATTCCTGCAAACTAGAGTAGTGCAAATGGACAAGTCATCAGGGATATACTTGCAGTGCTGCTGCCTATATTCTGTCTCGAGCAATATACCTGTTCCATTCTTGCTGAAGTTTGGCATAATAGGCTGTCAGTTCAATACCTTTTGGTCCATGCTGGCCCTTTTTGGACACTGTGCATAGCTGCATTTTCTTGATGACAGTAGAAGACCAAGAAATCTTCTTTCAGGAGAAGAGGGATAAGGAGGTGGATAATACTTAATCCACTCCCTGAGTGAAAACAACAGTTCTTGTTGTCTGAAGGTGTGTGCTCTCCCTGTGCTCGAGAGTCCTGAGCACAGGGAGCTGTATGCAAGTCTGACCTCCTTTCCCTCCTGCTCTGACAGAATATTGTTTGACTAGACCAGTGAATTATATAGTAGTCACCAATGCACTAAGGATGAATAATTCAAGATGGATTGAATTTTAAACTACTGAGAGTATCCTTGGAAGATATCTGTGTAGAGGTGGGGTGCAAGTCAAACCCATGGCACCAAGGTACCAAAGCTGAGGTAAAGGGAATACCACACATTTAATTGATTTTTCTGTGCTGGGTGTCATGTATGTCTTTAACTAGAAAATGGGTAAGAGCAGTCAAAAGAACTCACATACAGGCAATATGGAAAAAAGGCACATAGAGCATACAGAGCAATCCATGCCTCAGCTCAAGGAGGCAAAATAGCTCCTGTCTTGTGAAAGATGCCCAATGCATTCTATTAGTGTTACTTCTCTCAACAGTTCTCAGAAGCTGTTCAGTGTTTCGGCGTTAAAGAGGGAGGCAAATATTCTCTTCTTGGCACTGTTGATTTGCCCTTGTTACATAAAACATTTTTAGTGTTTTCCTCCAAGTGGAGGCCAAAAACTCATTTTTTTCCGAAGAATCCAAAGTTTGGACAGTAGTTACTTCTGACCCTCAGTAAAAGGAATAAAAGACAGGTGGGGTTCTTGTTTGTTGGTTGGTTGTTTTTGGGTTTTTTATTATTATAATTAAAAGTACTGTTACCTTCTCATATTGTTGTTTATTTAAGTAGTATCAGTTTACTCCAGTTACTTATCTAAAAAAGCACGATGAAATATGTTAATATAGCAAAACCAGAAAGCATCACTATTAGTGTATTAGTGAGTTTAACCTCCTGTACTGTGTGCAGGAGGCAAAATGTGTTCCTTTCACCATTTATCACTAGCAACCATCAGAATAAAATAAATTAAAAAATAAATCCAGGTGACCCCGAAAGAACACAGAAGATTCAATGTCTTTTGCACAAGCTTTTGCACAATTTTTCAAACAACTTAAAGGCTAGGAGACTTGTAAGCACCATCTCTAGTTAATATCTTTAATTTTATCTTAATTATTGGCTTTTAATTTTGATTGCCTCACCTCTTCTTCAAAAAGAGAAAATGTGAACAAAACTCCCTACAGTAACATAGAAGACCATAAAGATTTATTTTTTTATAACCCATTGTAATTCTGAAACATTTCAGTAATTTAAACCGGCTAAGTCAGCCTAGACACTTTTCCTTCTACAAATCTTGAACTTCAGATCTCTCTGCCTTAGAAGCAATAATTCTATTTGCTGTAATAAGTTTTATGGCCAGATTTTTAAAGGATGTAATAGCCACATTTATAAGAGGATAAATATGTTAGTGTCAAATCAGTAACTGCAGTTTTCTGTGCAGCTGCTTAAAATAAAGACATTCATCTAGGTATTGTGAAAAGGAGGTGCATACTTTTGCAAAATACCTAATACATCTTGATTTCAATAATGACCTTAAATCAGGTCATATATTCCTATGTGTATGCATTTTTAGCACACAATTATAAAATTAATTTTACTATTAGATGCTATATAGGTTGTTTTTATGTATTCTAATACTTTGGAATACTGACATTTCAAATCTTTAGATTTTAAAGAGGCAGTAGACATAAGGGCTGTATTATTTAGGCACTGCAGCCTTTGAGGCATCCATAGTACAATGGTGTTGCATTCTTTGAGATCAAAAGGCCAGCACGTCTGGAGTAAGCACATCCCTCGTGGATTAATTATAATGAAATTACTCATTTGGAACACTATGCCAGAGCTTTGACACTATCCAAGCTGCAGTAAAAATTTCATGTGAGCTTTCTTTACACTGAAAGAAATGCTGCAGTGACAAAATATATTTTATTTATAGCAACCCTGTCTGTACAGGAGAGGGAAGAGCTACTGCTCACATTTTGATAGTCAATATTTTCACTGTAGCTTGTAGTTATCCTGCAGCTACATTACAGCCGTGATGCCTAAAATCGATGTACATCATAGGAAGAATAAAAATGCACTTAGCTATTATCTTCATAGCCCCCAACTTTGAAAAATCTCTTGAAATCTGGAAATTCCCCTTTTAAAGATTATTACAGGCATTATAATTTCAGAAGTGAAAGGGGCAACAATATTTGAAAAGGAAAATATCTGAGCTTTCTAAAACATAATCTAGAGAACAATGACATCCTCGAACCTTCTCAAGTTATCTCAAATCTGAAGTTGTTGGGAATCCCATCAGACCCAAGTGTACATATAAGCAAGACAGGTAGATCTGTGGGTTAGCACAGAGACTCCTCATATTTGTGGCTGGAGTCTGTGCTCCTATTTTCCAATGCAGTAGAAGTCCAACTTAGCCTGTTTTATGTGAAGTTGTTTATGCAACTCAGCAAAAGTTGCAGAGAAAAATGTAGAACTTGTTCAAAGTGCCTATTAGTACAGTCCATGCATTGGGCTGAATGTTTCAAGCAATTAAGGGAGCAAAGAATTTGAACTGGATAGACCAAAATTAGTGTGCTGGAAATAAGAGTTAAAGCAGTACCGGAACAAACTTCTTCATTTTTCTGTCTTCTGAGTTATCTTCTTCCATCCTGACCTGATTTGTCATCTGAAATGAATTAATGTGCAGTCTCTTGGACCATACAACTCTGTGGGCTCTTATCCCACTCAGCTAAGGATGACTAGCACCAAGCTGGAATGAGGGAGCAGGTGACAAGCACATGTAGCCAAAGAAGAAAAGATTTGAAGAACAGCTGATGTGTGAGAGCTATGACATCCTTGACATGATGTTGTCTTTGTTCTTCCACTTTTTTTTTTTTTTTTCAATGAGTAGGGTGTGTTGTCTACCTCTTTTTACCTGTCCTAGGTAGAGTCTAGGTTAACTAATCAAGAGAGCATTTTGTGATTGAGAGTGATGCAGAGCAACAGTCAAAGCAGCCTCAACATTAGTGCAGATTTGCTAACTCAGGCAACACGGCTGTGCTGTGCTAGCCCTCTAGCAGTGAGATCACACCAGAGGCTATACCAGGCTACCCACACCAAAAAGAGGACCTTTATCTTTAAGTCTTCTTCCACTCAGCATAATTTTTGTCATATTTTCCTCAAAGGAGATAAAATTACTTTACAACAGTCATGCTGGTTAATCCCCAGCTCTCTAGAAAGGTTAGTATTAACTGTTTAAAGTCTCACATGGGACTTCTTCCTTAAAAGAACTCCACACAGCTTGAGGTCAAGATTAACAAAAATTTTAAAAATTAAGGAAAAAAGTACTTAACGTGATGTTGCTTTTTAAAAGGTCTCTGTAGACAGAGCTTTTAGGCTTTGTTTGGTATTAATACAAAGGCATTTTCTCTCTGGATTATTTGGACCCATTTATTCTATCCAGGCTAACACACAGCCACCTGAGGTAGATCAGATTTCAGGGCCAAGGATCCAGTAGGGACAGTGAAACCTTTTGTTAACATGAATCATTATGTTAAAGTGGGTGAAATACATTCAGTTCCCAAATACCTTCTATAGCTTTTGACCTTCAATGGTTTTCAATGCACCCCATGTAGGCTCAAGTGCCTTCTCTAAGAGCTAGGAGCAAGTGATGATTGGAGTGAGGCTGTACTAAAGACTGTTTCTACTAAGAGGTATTTCTACTGATGAATTTAAAGGGTATCATAAAGCACATTTTTTACAGATGGAAAGATTGGGGTGAAAAAATTTGAGGTGACAGCACAATATACTAAAGGTGATTCTTCTGCTTAGTGAAAGAGATGGGAATTAAAGGAAGATCCATGGACTTCACAAGAAAATCCGTTTCTGTGCTATATTCACTTATGCAATACCAGTACTTGTCCTAATATTATAATCAGTGCTGAAGCTTCAGAACTGTGTTGCAGCATCTCTCTAATAATAATCCGGTTCCTTGTGCAGGAACCTCTGAAAATCTCTGTAATTTCATTGACAAGAATTTAGAGGCTGATGGAGATAGAGGTTGTACCAGCGATGTTCAGATTTCTTATACTGTTAATTTAAAAAATAAGTATGAACTACAATTATAGAAATCTGGAGGTTCCAGCAGAGTGGTAGACAGGCTGTTAGATTGCATGCTTTTTACGGTTGGAAATGAAAAGTGAATTTCACTTTCAGCAGATCTGAATCAATGTTTATCTTAAATGATAATGTGACACTTTAGGGTAAACTAAATAAGCAGTCCTAGGATTATGCATGAGTTTCCAGAACTCCAAGCAAATGCAGGCAGCGAATTTGAGACAAAGTATAATTCTGATTATAAAGAATTTCAGAAGAGCTAAGTTCCTGTAATTCCAGTTTCCATACAAGGAAGCTCTAAATTCTTTCTCACTTCAATTATGTCTATCCCACTGATCCTACCTACACTTTTATCAGTTTCAATCCCTAAATCACTTCTCTCCGACCAGCCACTAGTCAGTTAACCATAAGCATAAGCAATGCAGTGTTTTCATTCAGTTTCCTTACACTGCTGAGCATGAACTTTGCTATATAAGGTATGTTGTCTGTAAAATCAACCTAAGCAGACTCCAGTGTTGACAGAAATCTCAGCAGATTAACTATGAGTTATGTAGGAAGAAAAATTCATATAATCATGGAGGATTAGTTGAGATAAGCAAAGAGCTCTGACTTATTTTGAAATCCATATGAACACACTCAATTGTGACTGTACCTCCATGAAATTTTCATGATCTTCCCCTTGGAAGTATCTACATCTTTGTCCAAGATTTCTGTGTGGCTTCTGAGGCAATATTGATGCTGCAGTGAATTATCTACTGTTGTTTTACTTCAAAGGAAAGCAATGAAATAATCCCAGACTCTGCGATCTTCTAAGGTACTGTTAAAAATTACTCAAGTTTCTTTGAAAAATTGATCTATTGGAAACAGCAGTCTGCAGTGGAAGTTAAGCTTAGTATATAATGATCCCCATGATGTGTTTTTTTTGCCAACAAAAGTCCCTGGCTGGCTTGTTAAATGCCAAAAATGACATTTGTTTTCTGGGTAATGAACTGAAACAAAACCAATCAAACAAAAACCACAAACAAACAAACAAAAACCACAAACAAACAAAAACATACTTGTTCTCCATAACATGCTTAGGAACCAGATTAAATCATTCTACAGCAACTGTATGATGGCTGACAACTTTGAGATACAACTCAGTAGTTTAGAGCAATAGTTATTTGTACACAGTATTCCTGAGAGCAAACACATCCAGTTGTTTTATTTAAAGTGGTCCTAAATTTTTTTTAAAGCCAAAAGACAGCTTACTTTTCCCACTCCTATACACTTCTCCCATGCAACAAGACAAATCAGTCTGGGACTTGCTGTTTGGGAACAATGGACTTAGACTTTATTTCTACATGATTTTGGTAAGCGAATTCTGAGAGTTAGGTGAACGGATTTTAAACTGTTCCCTCATGGAGAACAGTACAGAAACATCTCAGAAAGCACTTATGCTGTCACATTCATGGAGGAGTGCTACAGTGTGTGGAAAAGGGACAAGTTAAAGTCCAGAAGTCATGGACACATTACCACAGAAGTTTGCCTAAGCCTTGTCTGCTCCACTCCTATCTTAAAAGAGGCTTGAAGTTCTTTACAGCCTGATCTATTATATGGAATTTCAGACAAGACACATGTAAGTACATTTCTTAGCTCAAAATTAATTCATGCCAATGAAGAATAAGTACAAGATGTTCCTATTCCAATTGGCTGTCCCAGAACTGATTTAATGTATGTCAGTATTGTTGATAAAATTTAATATTGTGATAGTTTTGAGGAAAAAGACAAGACAAAACATAGGCCTGTGAGAGCTAGTGGGAGCTCTGGATTTAGAGTGGGTTCAGGGCTTCAAGAAGCAGAATGGCTAATAACTTTTCTCTCTCCCTCAATTACTAGAATAATTTCTGTTCAGGATTCAGTATCCCCTTCTACTTCCCATATAGCTGTCTCCTTTTTCACACAGCTATCTTCCCTCTCACCCCTTTTGTGGCAGAATGCAAACCTCCCCTCTCTCCCCCTCCCTCCTTCAGTATGGAAGGAGTGGGCACATCTCCCTCTCTCTCTGCTGCTTGAGGCTACCAGCTTCTTTTGTTTGGCCCCAGAGCACCCTGGCCAGGGCCATTAGGAGAAGGGAGTGCCGAGGCGCCAGTGAGCCGCTGGGCGCCTGTGGCCAGTGTGGGGGATGTTTGGAGGCTTCAGGGGCACCCACAGCCAGTGTGGGGGTGCAGAGAAGCTTCTAGAATGCCTACAGTCAGATCTGATCAGCCAGTATAAAAACGGGACTCTCGTCGAGACTCCGCCCATTCGCGGGTCTCTCGGAGCACGAACAAGATGCTGCCGCCGAGACCCCCCTCCCCGGGATGGAGACTCTGCTTGCCTCGCCGCCACGGGTGTGAGTAAAACTTCTCGCAGGATTGCGAGTATATTTATACTTTCCGTGCACATTTGCACGTGTATAAATAATTTCCTCGCACAATCGCGAGTGTATTTTCCTTCCGTGCACGTATGCATGTGTAACTTTCCGTGGACATTTGCACGCATAACTTTCCGTGCTCAGTACGAGCACGTGTATAAATTATTCCCTCGCACAATCGCGAGTATATTTTCCTCCCGTGCTTCCACATAAGCACGTGTAATATTCCGTGCACATTTGCACGTGTAAGTAAATTAACCCTCGCGGGATTGCGAGTGTATTATAAACTTACCCTTGCACAATCGCGAGTGTACACTTTCCGTACTCACTACGAATACATGTATCTCTTTTAAAATAATCCCGCACCGTGTTTAGGCAAGTGTGTACTTCTCCAGGACTCAGACAGCTCTGGCATTGTTTTGAGTGAAGCCGCGTGCATGCACACTGTGGACCGCCTGTTGTATTAGTTGCTGCCCCTTAATAATTTTCCTCAACTGATATCCGAACCTTTATTTAAGTCACTTTGGAGTGCTAAAACCCTGTTTCTGACCGGTTCAATAGAAGTTGTTTTGGACCCTGTTGTCCCTTAAATTAACCTACGGGGTGCCTCTGTGACACCTTTCAATTAATGTGCAAGAACACCTCCCCAGTTCTGTTTCATTTGCTTCCTAATTTGCTGTAAGGGGATGAGGGATAAATTCTGTCTATCATTTTACTTCTAGGAGAGAGGGGAAAAATAAACCACAGAAGAGAGGACACTCCCTTGCTAGCAGGATAAGTAGAAATCTGGTCAGGTGGTAAGCTGGAGGATAGTTAAATCAGGTTTCCTACAGATAAAAAAATCTGCTATGCTCTCCCGTCCTCTGCTCTGTGCTGCTGAATTGACATTTGGGTGTAAATAACCAGAGTTTAGGAAGTGACTGATGAGTGAAACTCCTAATGTGATGAATGTTGCTGCTGTTTAAGTGAAAGTCATACCTCAGGACAGCTTGATTCAGCTGCTACTGCTTTTGACTAACTGTCTCTGGGATGAAAGTGGATGAGCACTGGTGGCTGGCTTAGGGTGGGTGCAAATGTTTGGTTTACTGCTATTGCTGTTCTTGCACATTAAGTGAAATAAATACAGCGGCAAATAGCATATTTTTCCTACACTAATTGCATGCCTACTAGTGGCTGTATTGTACAGACGATGCTATCAAGGTATCACCTTCATAAGCAGAACTATGGCAATAGTACAAATAGTGTAGGTAGAACAAACATTTTTGCAAAGGATCTACATGTAAGGAAATAACCTATTTAATCCTGCTAAGAAGCTCATCTAGTATACTGAAATCCCAGTCTCTAACCGGTGTATTTAGCTGTCATGTTCAAACATGGAGGTTTTATCTCTAGTCAGGGCTTAGCAAGGGGAGTTGAATTGCAGTAGAGCCATACTGACACCAGGAGGTTATCAGTATTACTAGTCAAAGGCATACAAACATGGAAGTATTAAAATGTCTCACAAAAACTTCTTAAAAGTGCAGTCAGTAAACAAAGTGGGACTGAAAAAGACCTGAAATGTCCACTTTCATTGCAGAGGTTTTATCTGATGTTCTCTCTTCAGGATAGTTATCCTTCTCTCTTTCTCGGGGTTTTCGCTGGAGGCTTTTCAGCTAACCCTGCATATCATGTAACCATGAGAATGAAGACTACACCTTCTCTTTAATAGTCATTATAAAGTGAGAGATATTAGTAGAAAAATCTCTGGAAAAATAAGTCTGTGTATCCATTCATACAAAGGTGTATGTCTGAAATTATAGGTAATAAAGTATTATTGAGTGGTGGTTCGTCTCACTTCCAAGGTGCTTTTCCTCCCCTGTTAATTAAGATGCATTGTAATGGGCTAGCTGGTAGGGCATCTGTCAAGTCATTGTTTCTGTTTTTCCCTATTGCAAAAGCAGAGGAGAAATAATTGTGAAACTGCAGTTCTGTACCTCTACAAGCCCCATTTCTGTAACGAAGATGCTATAGCAAGTGCCTCTGGTGGTACATGCTACCCAGAGTCAACTACCTAGAAAACACCAGCCATTTGGAGAGGCAATTGGTCAACTATTCAGAGTCCTTGAAGACGGAAGCAGCAACTGCCAATCAGGAAAACAAAATTAGAACATGAAATGCATATATTTATGAGATGGACAGAAACCCTTTCCTTAGGGAAAGTCAGCTTTTTACCTGAGAGAGCTCTCTCCTGTATAGAAACAAAAATTTGAATGTAGGAGTTTATCCTTTGTATTTGAACACAACTAAAACCTCAGACAGTCATTTTGGATTTCTTTATTTAGAATCATAAGTGTGACACTATGATACCTTTGTTAATTTCATGCCCATCTAACTCTGTCCTGATCAGTGATAATCTGAGCAGTAATTCTTAGTTCTTAAGCATTAGGGCAAATAGAAATACAAACCTGTTTCTGGTCATGAAGCCGTATCTCAACTAAATAGACTTTGCAGGGTAAATCAAAGAACATAGATGAGTTTTGCAACTGTTCATTTTGGGTAGATGCTACTGGACTTAGTGATAAGCCTAAATATTGTTGTGGTGCACCAAATTCAACTCTAAGTTGATTAATGTGTTGTACAGGGCTTAGAGCATTTTCTCAATGATTACTTGATTGTGTCTTGGAATACTAGATTTAAAAATACCGTACCTTTACTAGTGTTGCCCACTTCAAAGCATTGCTTGCTATTCTGACCCTATTTTTTTCTTTATGGGTAAATTGAAACACATATCGGGTTGAATTCAGAAGCCTTGAAGGACCAGTACTTCATCTAAACTTCATTAAATCCAAGCTCTGCTGCAAACCAGGAGCAAAGCCATTGTGAGTCACTTGACAAAACAACATCAAGAAAAATTTGATGATGAAATCTTCTGAATTCTGATATCACAGTTCTCATTATTAAAAAGTTTGCCTCCCACGCTGCTATTATATTTAAAGAAGCTAGGTAGTATAATTTTCAGAGTTTATTCTCAAGTGGTGGCCATGTGGCTGGCATTTATTTATTTGTGCTAAAGCAGATGTATAGTAGGGGAACAAACAAACAAACAAACAAACAAGAAGGGCTCAGTCGGAGTTATTTGTATCAGGCAGGGGGAGTGCTTTGTCACCTGGAGATAAATTAGGAAAGACATCTGAATGTAAAGTAGCTTAGTCATTGCACAGCATAAATATGAGTTCTTAGTATCTGTCCAAGACAGAAGGGGTGGACAGTATATGTGCTATGCTTTACTGCAATGGTGATATGTTTTTGAAGGGAATACTTGCACTGAAGTGCAGACTCTCTGCAGTTATATAGCCCTAATTCCATCATTGTATTATGTCAGAGCATTTGTGCTCCATAACAATTTTTTTCCTGAGATTTAACTGCAAACGCTAACCTGAAACCTTCCACTGTGCTGCCACTGGGTGGTGAAGCTCACCCACAGTTGGCAAAATCAATGCACTTTCCTGCACAGGGAGTGCGTTCATCCTCTGAAGGGTGGGTGACACTCGTTGGCCCCATCAGGAAGGGAACTCGGGGCTTGTTCTTCCCCAAAAGAGTAAGTTCAGTCTGCATGGAATGTCAATGTGAACCTGCTGCTTGACTGGCCGTAATCTGTATAAAATGAAATTTTGGCTTCCAGTTTTGTCTTCTGCACATTTTTTCAGAGTATCTGAGAGACCTGAAACTCCTTGCATGAAATTAATAATGATTTAGATTCTAGTAGAAAAGTAAAAAGGACTTTGAAGTAAGGCTATTTCTCTCTTTCACTGTACTCTCTCTTGCATTTAAAATCTGTACTGTAAGATTTTGAGGTCCCTTCCAATCCCTAACATTCTGTGATTCTCTGTAATTCCTGTCACTATTTCTCTCATTAAAATAATCCAAACAAACAAACAGAAGAGCTGTATAATTCTACACACAAAACTAAATGCTAGCTGTTTGGTTTTGGTTTTTTGTCTGAAATTTTAATTTTGCCTGAAATTTTAATTTTTAGAAACAACCAAACATTTAATTATTTCCCCATTCCCACCCCCAAATTACTCCCTCTCCCCTACTCCTGTATTTATCAAAAAGTGATATTCAAAAATGTGAGGAAAAGAGAATAATATTGAATTTTATGTGTTTTGGGAGAGTGGAATGCAGAAAAGGAGAACTTAGGTGGAAAAGATTAATTGTCAGTGTCGTATAAAAAAAATTCCATCCTTTAGTAGTGTTAGATTCAGGGTCTTTTCGAACCTTTCTATGATTCTATGAAAATCCTGCTGTTCTCTAGTCATCACCTTTCCATTTCAAGCTTCCCAAGTATTTGACAAAAAAGCTATTTATTTTCACTTTTAATCATAACCAGAAGGAGTACCCAAACTACATTTTTTAATAGAACAAGCTTTGGGAAAACACAGCAGGAAAGAAAGTGAAAATTCAGCTTTAGGTTTAGTTTAGAAGAGCTACAGTATTATGAATGTTTGCTAATTTGCATGATTGGCTGAGCAGTGGCACAAAACAGAAAAAGCAGATATTTTTACTACCTAGAAAATTCACCTTGTAAAGCACGATAAGCTTGCAAGGAAAGTAACAATGTTTTGAGAATAAATTGCATTTAAATATTTCCTTCTAGGTTATAGTTCATTGTACTTATTCACTAAACTCACAGGACAAAAACCTAATTGTAAACTTCAATTTTCTCTCCTTTATTTTGTGATACTTATTTCACACCATTATATATATATTTTATACGTATACATATGTATATAGAGATATATATATCTATAAAGTGCCTTTTCAAATGAAAAAGCTAAAACTTGTTTTCAAAACAAAACCCTAGTCCTGCCAGAGAACAGTAGAGCGCCATCTAATGTGCAAAGTACTGTCTTTTTGTTTATTTGTTCGGTCTGTATTTTATAAATCTGAATAGAGAAATCAAAAGAAAAAACCTAGATGGATTTTTAAATTTTTAATTGGCCCAACTATATATCATCAATAAACAAGGATTTGCATATAAACATACGGTAACTTTCAAATTCATCAAAAATATATTCTCTGCATATATATAAAAACAATTGAAAATAATTCACAAAAACCAGAGAAAGAGGCAAGACCAAATTTAAAACATGTAAATTATCTGGAGAGAGAGAGGGAAAGCATGAATTGGGAGAAGCAGGGGTGAATGATCTATAAGAATAAAAGGATGAACTATGGTAAAACTCATATTACATACACATGTGAACTCATGCTACTGGTGGTTGCTGTTTTGCTGTGTGGGGTTTTTTTCTCTTTTTTATTTTTATAGTTGTTTTCTATTAAAACCACAGAGACAGAAAGAAGTTCCACTGCTGCTGATGTTAGCTTAAAGAAAAAATGCAGCAAAGCTTTTCTGGTTCTGCCACTGTAGGAGACAGGATGGCTGTGAAACTTCATTATCTAGAAAGCTGCCTAGCCTTGTCTGAAATTCAGCCAAAGCAATTTTTATTTTTAAGATAAGGTGTGGGTAAAAATCAGGCAAAATACCACAGCCTTTCAGTGTGTCAGGCATCTCCTCTGAAAAACAACCTTCCCAGCTACAACTACTTCCCAAATTTATCTGGTCGTATCTAAGTCACACAGTCTTAATCGTGTGTGACCCTTGTGTGCTATGGTGAAAAGACATTCATGTACCTAAGAGGTGACAAGTTATTTGTATTAAGAGTCTGTACATTTTGTAAGTATGAAGCAATTCTTCTCAAGTTCTTAATCCTGTTGCATATCACTCAGGGAAACTTTAAAATGTTGACAGCATAATGAAAATGCAATGCTTGACTTGCAATTCTGTGCTGAAAGCAGATGAACAAAAAACCCCTCAAAACCAGAGTTTCCGACCCATGTTGATAAATAATTCTAAAAAGCAGAAAATGTAGAGAATGTTTTTAGGTTTCGGTCGACTGAGCTATATAGGCAGGATTTACATCTCCAGCATTTCTGTAACATTATACTGGGGAGCATATCCTTGCTCTCATGAACACTTGCAGCCACTGGGGGGAGAACTTGCCTAACAAACCATCTCATTACAGTAGCGAAAATCAACTGTACTTTGCTGGCTGGGCAAATTTGACTAATACAGGTCATATATTAGGCTTTTCTTTTTCAGTGGTCAACGTGGTTCAATTTCCAGCTAGGATATAATTTGCACAATAACTTCAAGTTGAAATTAATACTAAGAAACTAGCTGCACGGGGCTTAAGAAAAATTCATTAGGCTGTCTGCATTAGAGGAAGAAGCTGACCAATGGAGTTGAAGCACATTTGTTATACTGTAAGAAGAAAGTTTCAGACAAATATCACAGGAACAAGTCTGACACTCCGATAAGGTAACTTTAGGTTTAATCTTAACTGCATATAAGAATATTATTTAATGATTTATTTGTAGTACTCTCTTGTCTAAAGGATCCAAATGAGATCAGAGCCCCACTGTGCTAAACACTGTGCACTTGTATCCAACAGAAGACTGTACCTTCCCAGTGCAGCTTATTTTCGAAGTAGGTAGAAGTGAGAATTGTCTGGAAAACCGAAGAACAAAGCAAAGGTCCAAAATCACAGAGATCATCATTGACAAAGCTAAGGACAGAGTCCAGGTTTCTGATTTTTGCTCTTCTTGTTATATCATGGCCTCCACAATACTGTGACTTAAATGTGTCATTTCATTGAACGCTATTTCAAAAGAGAGCAGGCACATCAAAATTTGAAGTCACATTAAATAAAGATTTTGAATGGTGACAAAATAAGTAGGTAGAGATAGTCAAAGAAGTTAGGCTTCCCAAAAATAGTTCAGGAGGGGAAATAAATTATATATATATATTTTTTTTTTAATTATTTTTTTTTTTTTTTTCCTGGAGAGAGACATGTTTAGCTAAAGCAGAAAGAAGCAAATTTCCAGTTCTCATCCTTTCAGTAGCAAGGGGAATATACAATGGCATGGAGAGCAAAATTCGTTAATGCCAGTGAGCTATAAAACAGGAGTCAACTCAGGAAAAATAAGATGGTTTTCTTCCACAGAATCAAACTGCCTTTCCCGTGTGATTTCTGCGAAAAGGTTAAAATTCAAGGGAAACATTTTAATCAACTTATTGAGTGGAGTGCTACAATATCTGATAGAATACAGAGACTTTGTTAAACAGAGCAGATCCCTGGGTTTTAGTGGACCCTGCTAAGAATTAGATAACTTGAAAATTATTGCTCTTATTTTTTGAAATAGGGGTGACACAGTAGCTCTCTGGATGTTATAATGGTATCCTTTATATCGTCAGAATATTTCTGTCACAGAAGTCTTTATAACAAAAAATGTGTCATATCATTGATCAGGCTCAGTAATTAATACAGGATGTTCTTATTCATATACATGCTTTTGATTTAGAAAGATGGAAAATATTCTGGCTTAGATTGCATCAGCTTTACTTCTGTTAAACAGTAACTTCTGCTGCGATCATCTCAGTGGTCAACAAGAGCAAAGCACTATTGGAAAAATTATGCACCTGGCAATATTAGTAGAACAAAACTTTGAATAGAGTTTGAAGAGCTGCAAATTCCGTCATTCAATATGGATAACATACACTGTCTTTTTGTGGGTGCCTACCCTATATGTTTTGGCTTCATTGTATATGTGTATGCTTTGAAAACAGCGTTACCTAATTAACCATGTACTTGCCAGCCACATAGCTGCTTAAAGATCCCATTGGTAGTGATTACTCAGGCAACAAATCTGTGTACATATCAAATTGGCTGAATATTCAAACCATTTTTGTGTCTAAGCAAACCAACAAAAAAATCGTAATTGGTTCAGATCAAATAAAAGTGTCTCTGCTCTTCCTCATTCAAATCAGAAACTAAATTATTTCAGGTTGCGCTAACCATGATATTTGTATTAGGATATCCAAAGAGAAAAACATAATTACAGATATGCTGTATTGCTGGTGGAAAGAATGTTGCCCTTTTACCTAACAGTCCAGGGAGATTCAGATAATTTCCCAGAAGCTGAACATCCATATTCCTGTCCTTCTGAGAGAAGGAGATACACTGCGTGTCATGCCCTGATTTTAAACATCATATGAGAGGTGTGGAAGTTCCCTTATCAATATGTAAATATTAATTGACCTCAGAGAAAAAGGTATATTTTTAGTGTCCACTGGACAGGATACCCATCTGAGCATTAGGAAAGCTGTGCTCCTTTCCCTGGCCTGTGAAGTGGAACAATTCAGGAAAACTCCTGATATGGCATTTAGAGCTTTGTCCTGCAACAGGTGGGTTTAAATTTGGAATTTCCCCAAGAAACTGGGGTTTGCTGAAAACAGTCAATAGATGAGGGCTGCCTGGGAGAAGCAAGAAGGTTATAAGTTTCTTCCCACTGACATCCTGATATATCCCTGAGGAGTTTAAGGTATGAAGTTACACAGAGGTCCCATCTGCTAAAAGACAGAAATAACAGTCATAAACTTTCATTATAGAACAATAAAAGAGAATAGGTCTGGTTTCAGCTGTAGTTGTATGACCAAGACCTGTGAGTTGCAGTATTCTACCACATCCTTTTAACAACCTCACTAACAGAACAAAAGTTGATTTTCCCAGGTTTTCCTTTCTGAACTTAAGCTAGCATGGTCTGCCTGTCAGGCACAACTGAGTTTTAGTTCAGCTTCTTCATTTTTCTCCAGTTTCAAGGGAGAACACTAGAGCTTAAGAGGTCACCTGGATGTGTCAGTGTGTTCCACATACTGTGAGTGGTAAAATATGTGCAAAGAAGAGCATAGACGTTATTCCAAGAATTTAAACTCTACATTTATGTAGCTATTTTCTGGATGTATAGGGACCTTTGTTTTAAGTTACCTGACATAAAGTACTAAGGAGTAAAGGAGGAAAAGCTTTTACTTTTAATCATCAGAAAGGAATTTTGGAGGAATTTATTCCGTTGTCTGTGAGAAAGAATGTCAAGCTTGGTGTTCAAAGCTGGACAGTAAGAAGGCTTCCAGTATTTCTAAGTGCTCACACCTGACTTAGGTGCTGAACCAAAGTTAATGGGAAGAGGCCTATGGCACCTTTGAAATCTATATATTTGTTTTTACCTCCACCAAGGACAGAGATTCTGTCTAGCTTGTACGTTGGGCTGTGCAGAAGAAAGAAATGCAATCAACTTCTGGCTTTCTGTGCACATTCAAACACACTCCTCCTTTCCCTCCCTGATGTATAGTTGTCACAGTGTAAACATTCTGCTAAATATTTCCTCCACCTGCTTCAAAGAATTAAAGAATCATCTCTTAACAGGAAAAATAAATGTACCAAATGTCACAATGCCTCAGGGGGATCGAAAATGATAAAACAAATGTTGTAACATTCTATTTTTGATCCAAAGGTAAACAAATGAAATGATGTGTGTACGTGTGTATACACATAGATTCACTCTATCAGTCATGTAATCCATCACTGCGGCTATTGGTTAAGGGGGAAATTACAGTTCCAACATATTTTCCAAACATTTAAACCTTTTTCATAAAATTATTTGGAGCTGAATAATGTCTCCTGCTCATTCTCATGCCAGGTCTCGGAAGTGAATTTTCTTGGAAGGTTTCATAAAAAAATATGTTCGGGGGTTTTATTTTCACATAATAACTTTGAAATACATTAGCTGACATTTTCCAGATGCACTTTTGTGCTAAGCAGCTCAAAAGAAGTCCTTATTCAGGAGATGGACTGCATGGCAAAAAATGAAGAAACATTTTTACTTTTAACCCTTCTGATTGCTATATGGAAAGAATAATCATTTGGTTCTGATAGAAACACTTCAATTTTATAAGACATAAATCTGCTAGTTTTTATTATCTCCTTCTGATAGAGACAAGCTCTGCAAGAAAGTGTAGATCAGTATTTTTAGTGAAGTTAAATACATTTTTTTCTTTGCAGGATATTAGGTCTAGATTTTCTCTTTAACTGGTGCAATCCATAGGAGGTGGTTCAAAGAGGAAAAAGGAAATAAGTGCCTCACTGTTTCCCCTTCAGAGCTTCCTGGAAGTGATCTTTTGAATTAGAGGTGAAACAGGAGGCTTGCACACATCTCAGGCTCCCAATCAGATGTGTGGATGTCTAAGGAATTCAGTTTGATATTTAGAGATTTAGTAATCTCCTGGAGGACAAAAAATGAGGGCTAGTTATTGGGAGCTCCCAGAACCATGTGCATAAAAGATGTTTATTACTACACTTTGTCATAGTCATTTATTACGTGTGTGTTGCTTTGTAATATTACACAGTTAACTCTTTAGAGAGGAGTCTGTCTATGTTCTCACTGCTTTGTCAGTACCTACTTTTGTGTACAGGCTTTGCACTATTAGCTGTTACTGGGATGGAAAGAAATAACCCATAACAAACTCTATGTGGACATCTTAAGATAACTACAGCATGAAAGAACTGCCCAATCAATTCACTTGGAGGCTTTGGTTCAGTTCCACTGTGATTTTGTCAGGCAACAGGAGTTAATTCAAGCACTTGAAGCATCTCATGTCCTTCCTTCTCCTAAGGGCATATTGCCTTGCACCATCTTCCGTACTGCTGCGGCCACACTGCAGCTAATGGTACCAAAGCAGTAGAAAAAGCTAGCTTGGGCAAACCTATGCTCTACTGCAGCCTGTATCCTGTAGCCTAGCCTGTACTGCAGCCTAGACATGCATTACCTGCTTCTAAAATAAGGGCAAGAACTGCAGAGGTTTTGTGAGGATAAATATATGAATGATTATGAGATGCACAGTTATGCTGAGCCATAAGCCTGCCTACACAGAATAGGAGATGTGGTCCTGCAGAGCAGGAGTGTACAATATTGTTGATGCAGTGGCCTTCCCTTTTGATGATGCCCCTGGCTAATAGCATTTAAGCTGCTGACATTTGAATCAATAGCTAGTTATCCTTTTTCAGAATGGAGATCATTCGATAATGGAAATGACAGTGAAAGCTAAGGTAGACTTATCTGGCAAAACAAAAGCACTATTCTCAGTGGCATTAGCAGGGATTTCAGAACTCTTTCCTTAGTCTTCAAAGTTTCTGCTGCTGTTCTCAAAAGGCAGCTAGCCTTTTCCTGGGTGCTCTGCTTAAATGCTGACAGGACTTTTTAGCTGTCAGGCTTGATTATCTATCTCTTCAGAGCTCTTTATCAGTCTCTCTGATTTGCATAAAGAAGGTAAATAAATTAAAACATCATAACACATAGACATCTCTACCAAAGAACAAGTCCCAGATGCCATATACAGGACTCTGACATATAACGATTTTCAATCTGTTTGCTTTAGTGAGAAAAGAAGAAAGTAATCACTTCATTAAAAAGTGTCCAATCAAATGACCATGCACCTCCAGCATCATTTAGTAAACTTCCAATGAAATCAATGGAAGTCTCCTGCCGGATTCATAGAACTTGTTTAGAGTCCATATCACAGTATCACATAATCATTCCTTTATTTATGGTTTGAGTTGAAGTTAGGGTCAAAGTAATTTCCAAAAGGGTAGGAAGCGACTGCTAATATTGCAAACAAGAGTGCAAATATTTGTTGCAACTGAAGGACTATTTCCACTGAAGCCAGTTAGAAAGGAGAGCAGAACAATGTAATGAAGCAAATAAAAACTTCATTGTGAATCAGTGGATACAGTATCAGGTTGCAGAAACAGTTAAAGTACTTTTTCCAGGTATTGTTGGAACAGCATCAAATTTTTAATACTGAAAGCTATAAAGGATGGAAAACCTTAAGTATCTTAATGTTTTAGGATGCACTAATACATGCATTTCAGCCTCTTCCTCACAGGTTTGGTTCATTTTTCTGAAGCTTTAAATAGAAAATGTCTTTCTTATGTTGCCCTGCTATTCTACTATATTATTTTCTTTCCTTCTGGCATGTATAATATGGTGTAATGTTGGAGTGAATAAAGGACTCTGCACTCCGATTCAATGTGAATCACACTAGAGCCATTTATTACAGAAACAAGCCTCCTTATATATGCAACTATTCACTGATCATGCGTCCACGCTCCAAGCATGGATTCGCTAATTGGATATCATCTATGTTCATGAGCTGTCCATGCGCTGAAGTCTCACTTCTGATAGGTCTGTTGATTTACACCACGTTGGGGCCTTGTTATTGTGGAGTTGCTTCTCTCTCACAGCAGGTCCCATTCACAACTCTCGAGTTAGCCCTTAAATTCCTGGCTGGTTCAGTAAAAAGTCTCCATCTAAGAGCAACCCCTCCACAGTGTAATGACATTGCATCCATTAAATCTGTTTTTCTTGCTTTTAGAAACTTGTTTAAGGTTAACTGAGGCACAGGGGTTCTATTCCATGTATTTGATGCTATTTAAACTGCAGAGCTCTAATTCATAATGGCATTAAAACAATGAAAGAATAATCAGTAAATGAGTCACTGAAGTTGATACAAGGCTTCTGCACTAACAATACTCTTTATGTTATATATGATTGAAGAAATTTTCATTTCCTGAACTCTTCACATTGCCAGGGAATACAATCCATACTTTGTTCTCTTAACATAACTTTGCTGTTTTAATAAAGGGTGCTGATTTGGCAATAAGTAAATTAAATTTAATATGAATACCCATGTTAACTACCTGAGAAATTACACCTATAGTTCTTCTCATCATCAATCTTTTCTTAAGCAGATGACGAAGTGGGGTAAACATTACATATGTATGTGTGTGTGTATATATATATACATACATAAAAAAGCACATATATACACATAATCCCAAGATATATAACAATATGAGAAGACTGATTAAGTGTACTGCTGCCATAAAACTACTGAGTATAATTCATTACACTTCTCCATATCTCCATTTATGGTTGTAAAATGAACTAGCCAAAACTTGAAAATTACGACACTGTCCAGCTGAAAGTTCCACGGAGAACAAACCAGCTCTTAAATAACATACTTTAAAATAGGCTGTTGTACACACTAAAACTTATTTGAAAATGTCAATGGAGATCATGTCATTTATGAGCTTCAGACAGGTAATTGTACTGTGTAAGCCGTGAGACTGAGATGATTCCTTGCCAAACTCGTGTCTAGGTTCTATTGTACTCAAGTATTAGACATGAGACTCTCCCAGCCCAAAGCTGCATGTGTTCCAGATTTGTTTACATTTTCTCTCCTATGTAAGATGCCATCCTTGAATAATGAGTCAGTAATGCTTGACATCTGGAGGTGATGTCTTCTTACCTTTGGCAGCAAAACTTGTTCTTGTAGTACCACCATCTAGACGAAATGCACCAAGGAAGTTAAGATGTTCCAAGAGCTGAAAGTGTCCATGACGGACCAACAAACCAAGGCATGGTGCTTATATAATGTGTGTGCGTCTGTATTTGGAATGAAGAAACTGATTTCTCACACTAGAGTATCCTCTCTGCCTTAGAAAGATCTTGCAGTGTCAGTCATAGCCTCCATTCTTGGAGGTTTTCAAGACCTACTTGGACCCCAAGCAACCTTTTCTGAGCCCAGGTGAGCCTGCTTTGAGCAGGAGATTTCATAGGAGATGTCCCTCTTTCAACAGCCTCAGCAGTTCTGTGATCCTAAAGCTATGGCTGGGTAGCAACAGGGTGTCACTAGAAATTACCGTGCTGTACTGGAGAAGATATTAATTTCTTTATAGTGTTGCTTTTTTGTTTTGTTGAGGGCCTGCAGGGTTTTAGTTATTCGTTTGTTTGTTTTAATTTATTTTCTTTAAAAAAGTAAGAAAGTGAGCTCTAAGAAAAATTACATAATGACTTTATCACATTCATTAGTTTCATCGGGCTATTCATCACAATTCTAGCACCATTCATTTAAAATTCTCCTCTTATTGAAAAGTAGCCCTAAAAAAACATTTATTTAATAAAGATCCATTAATTTCCTGACTTTTTCTTCATATTTTAACCCTGATTTTATTTTCCCATTTTTTTCTCTCCATTTTGCTGGTTGACTAAAAATGGTAGCCTGCACAGTGGGAATAAAATTGAAATTAAAAATAATTTCTATTTAAAAAGCTTTTAAAATGCTCCATATTCATAGGAAAAACATAATTTAATGAAAAATGTACGACTTATTGTTGTAGATTTTTTGTTTCCAGCCAGCTTTTTTCTTCAGAAATGGGCATGAATCATGGTAAGTTTTTTAATAGTAGTAATCAGAAGGCTTTGCAACTGAAACCAGTCAAATTACGGCTTCTAAATGTAGACTTTTTTTTTTGTTAAATGTTTAGTATAGCCATTCAGGGAAACATAGTGTTGTTTTATGCTAACTAGCACAGACTGAAAGTATTTTTCAGTCTCGATATTGAGTTGTCTAAGAAGCTTTGTTTATGTTGTATCCTATTTATGCAAGAAAATGAACTTCATTTTAAAGCTGGTATCTTTGAAATAGAGGATAATTTGCACTGCATTGATTGTCTACAACATCAGTGAAGTTTGGTAAGAAAACTACTGGCAAAACCAGTAACGTTTAAACAGCCATATCTTTGTTCTCTCCCGATACCACTTTATGGATTAGAGGTATGACAATTTACCTAAACACTATACCAGTGTAAACCTTCATAACTCTCAGTGGAATTGTATCAGCTAAGTCTCTAAATCAAACGACCTTTTTAATTTTTTTTTCTTCTCCTTTTTTTTTTTTCCCCCAGAAATATTAAATATCACTTAAGTCATGGAGGACTGTTTGCTGCCTTTCTATTTCTGTGAAAAATCCAGACAGAAGAACCACATTCAAGAAGCTGGGCCTAAATTTCTATTTAAAAAAATCTTTGGGCCTTTTCTGAAGAGGTTTTCTTCCTCCTAGTTCTAGTGAATGGAATTTGCTCTGTGATTCTTGAAATGGACCATAGTTTGAAGACAAGCTTATGATGGGGTTAGCTGATCGAGTCTGAAATTGTATGTGTTTGGGAATGGCTATGTGAGACATAATTGTGCACTTTTGTGCTTTGGTGTACAACGCATATGTATTGATATCAGGTTCACATCTGCCCATCTATATTGACAATTTCATATAACTTTGTCCCATGACTTTAAGGCAGAGTTTGTGATTGGAAGAGCAGAATCTTAGAGAAGTTTAACAGTCTTGTACTTCATGGGTGCATGACTATATCATTGATTATTTTCATTATTTTACAGAAAGGTTTGATTGTTTTCACAGATCTTTCTGGCCCATAGTACTACAGTATTACATGACAGTGCTCTTTTCTTTATTTTTCACACATTCACATGGATTTAACTACAGTAATATATTAAATAGAAATGAGATACAGTCTTAGGCAATGACATCCAACTGCCCAGAAAGTTTAACTTTCATTAATGTGCCCTTTGACATATTATGGGTCGTATTATACTTTCCCAGACAATTGTCAAACATCGTTTGGAAGACAGTTTGGACCAAGGATTTTTCCCAGTAAACAGTTTGGATGAGATCCTCTTGCTGTGTGAGAGAAGAAAGTTTAGCTGTATTTTATTATTAACCAGAAGATTCTGTGCCTTAAGTAATTTGTTGAAAGTTTATGGCTGAATTAAAATACAGACTGAATTCTTTTAAGTCTTTGCCGAATGTCCCAGCTGTTGAGCCACCCTTTCTTTTGCTTGTGGTGGCTTCATACAGGAGGTTTTATTTGTCTTTACAGGTGTAAATCTACAGTCATTTAGTCCTGAAATTAGTCCTTAAGACTCTAAATAATCACCTCATAGTCAATTTTTACATAAGGTTCTACTTGAACAGCATAGGGGATTTAATGAATAGACTGTGAAGTCCTTGGGACACTGTTTTTTTTCTTATTTTTATGTTTCCACTTTATAGGATTGATTTTCTCATCCTTTCAGCCAGTCCCTGAGAATAGATGTGTTCTGTAAGCCTGAAAATACATTCCTCACCATTCACTCTTACTCTTGAGCACTTCCGATGCAACCAGATTGAAATGTGCCTCTCATATTCTGAGTGGCCCAGCTTCCTAACAATTTTAAAGGGTCATTCACTGCAGTGAGAGTTTGTAACTGAATGAAAATTTCACTATGTTTGATTTTACATTCTCATATGCTAAAAGGAGACCGATAGGCAAAATTATCTCCTTCTTAGAACTTGAGATTTACCATGCCAAGACTGAATTACAAACATGATGAAGAGCTGCATCATATCCATATGAAACATATACACACTAGTTGATATTAGTATGCTGATTTGAAGCCAGGAAGAATTTCAAAAGTCCTCAGCATCTAGATCTGGATGAGTTTCAAGACATGGTTATCTCCAGCCTAGTGCTGTAATGAAGTAAACCAGATTTCCAAACTTTTATAACAGCAAGTATCTTCCCCTCTTAATGGGAGCAGGTGAATGGACACATTTGGAAATCTAGTCCACCACTGTACTGGAAGATGTCTGGGAGATGGGATGTTTTCAGAAAAACAGATATATTTCTTAGTAGCCTGGAAGCGCACAAAGCTATCTCATTGTTTGTGTATATTTCAAACATCTGTGTTGCAGAAAGATTGTGGTGCTCCCAAAAGGCCAGGTATTATTTCCAAAACTAGAAGTGAAAAATGATTATTCCTTTGACGATCATCATTGTTCTCATTTGCCACCAATTACTATTTAACTTCATAAATCTTTACAGATTTTACAAGTAAAGCTCATGCAGCTTTCAAACTGTGGGTTTTTTTAAATCTGATTATTCACAGCTTGCTAATTTGTAATTGGACTTTTAGAACTCGAAAACCTCCAGATTTCAGAAAAACTAATTTATTTTTTCTTGGTTTAATTGTGGTATTCACACTCAAAACTGTGGAGTGAGATTGCTTCTAGTGGGTTGTATGCAGTGTTCTGGAACTAATAAAATATATTATTGATTGCTTAATGAAAAGCACCGCGTTCACACAGATTTACTGTGGCTGAGGATGGATACAACAGCTACTTCTTATCCTGTTTTGAGGATCACCTGCCATTTTACTTGGGTGTATTGCTGCATATCAAGTGTGCTTTTAAATTAAGTTATGGTTACCTACAGGGCACTACGTTCGGTGGGTCCATTAAGGTACCCTTATAATTTTCTTTCCATGCAGTGCTACCTGTTGCTTTTAATTTAGCTTAAGATCATCAAAATTAATTATGATAGATTGTATTAAAAGTTGAAATAGCCAATCAAAGAGTTTTATTAAGTGCCCTTTAGATTTTCTCATGCGTTTAGTGGTTTTAGCTTTTCACTTGCTCATCACTGTCTGATTCATCATGATTACTATGAGAAGGATTGGTAATGTAGAACAGAAATGTCTAACTATGGTGGGAGTAACCATGACTCTCTTAATTCCTGCTTGGGCCTCATATCTCTACCAGGGGAAATAAATGCACAACCAGCAGTCATAGTGGCAATTGGACTTGAAGTCGCTCTTCCCCTGTTGAGGTTATTGGTCTGTACACTTTGGCAGGAATGTGGCTGTGCATCAGGTGTACGAAAATGCTACTGGTCTTCTTCCATCACCCCAACAGCAAAAATTCCAGGCTATTAGTGTCATGTCCCCACAACAGTCACTGCACTGTGGTGAGTCTTGTAGTGGGGAATGAGCTCACATACTACCAGCTGGACAGGAAACAGTGCGACAGTGCTCACTGCACCAAGTGGTTGGGCCAGGATTTATTGGGATTCTTTGGTTCACAGTTGGTTGAAGCTGGTGGAGACCTATCCATTGGTCCTCTTTGGTGGGCCTGTTTCTGTACTGTGTTGGTTGCTATCCCAGGACCCCGCGAAGTCCCCTAGTCCTAAACTCCTACTGGGATCCTAATCTATTTGGTGCCTAAATGGACCACTAATTCTGTGGTTCTTGTCCACATGATATAAACCTTTAGATTTCTACTAAAGCAGAGAAAACTTCTTCACAAAGATGCTTGAACTTGTTCGGTCTTCTGCATCTCCTGCATGTCTATCTGTGTCTCACTACCTGGCTGCCAAGACTGGAGAGACTCAAGGTGCATCTGCAACTGGAGAATAAAATCTGATATTCATTAGTGATACAGAATGTACAAAGCTCCATGCATAAGGGATTGTGTCATCCATAGTGGACTGCAAACCATTTATCTAATAACATTGTCATTACTATGGTCTCAGGCAGATGGGCTGTCTACCAGATTCAACCTGGAAAAGACGCCGTACGTGGTTCAGCAAATAACTATCATTTATCCGTCTTTCTCATGTTGCAATGTCATAGATTTTTAAAAGAAAAGACATTATAGCCTCTTATATCCAGGTTCAACCTCCTACATACTAGAAGTCAAAAAATGTCATCCATTAATTTCTTTAACACACTCCAATTCTTTTGAGGTAAAGGTCTTACATAAATGATACAATATTGGCTAACTGTAATATCCCTTTTGTCCCAAAAGTTAGTTCTCCTCACTGCTTCAAATACTCCCTTTGCTTCTAGTCAAATTTTGTTTAGATTAACTTTGGATCTTGTCATACCTTTTTCTGCCAGATTAAAATTCTACTTACTATCAGAAATATTTTTTCCGTGTAAACAATCTGTGAATTATCTCCAGTTTTTTTGACAGATCAACCAAATAGGCTGTGTTTTTTCTATCTCTCACAATGAGGCATATTTTGAAGACTGCATCATTGCATCTTTCTAGAATCACTTCCAATTCCTTGATATCCTTTCAGAATTATGGATATTAATTCTGGACACAGTATTACATTAATGGTGCCATTAATGCTGCCTTACTGCTTTTATCATATGTTCCCTTGCTTGGAAATCAATTAAGGATCACGTTAGCTCACTGAAGGAAATCAGGTTCAGCCGGTCCTCTAACATTATAGCCATTTATTATCAATTTGGAGACAGAATCATTGCTCTGAACAATGGCTTTCCTTATCTTACAAAGATTCCCTGTTTCTAGATAGAAGACCTTGCATTTGGCTGCATTAAAACCCATGTTTGGATCTGAACCGACCTCTACAAATGATCCAAGTCGCTCTGTCCAACTGACCTGTTCTCTGTATTATTTACCACTCCACCAATAGGTCACACTCAGTCCTCTGATTAATTGAAAGTAAAAGGAAATAGATTTTTTTCTATATAAATTAATTTAATGCATGAGGCCATGACCCAAAGCCCATTAGACTGACCGAAAGAATTTCTATTGAATTCAGGGAGCTTTAGATGGGATTCTGAGTCAGTTGCAGTTCTGCTATTTTAGAAATTTTCATGACTGCAAGACTGAGCAGAATATATTATAGGCTTTCCTGACAGCTACAGAATTGACTTTGCTTAGTTTGGTCTACTCTTTTTTTTGCCACTAAAGAACAGCTATACTATCCAGGCACTATGGGGTCAAAAGCTGCCTTCAGAGCCTATAGTGGAATTAAAAATAATTTTCACTAGCTTAACAAGTTAATAGTCTGCACATACAGCTTGTGGAAGTATGCATGTGCATGTTTTTAATACGTTCTGTATTTTCTTAAAAAGTAGCTCTGCTTGTTAAATTATTTTTCTTTAATGATGCTAGTGAAAGACTTGATCTGATATTCCTGAGTCAAAATTCATGGAGGTTGTGAATTTTGTGGAAAACTACAAAATTTCGGATTTTCATTCAAATGTGGGGTGTATCTTTTAAAACACTGAATAATCTTATTACAAATTTTATAATCTTAAAACACTGAATAATGCAAGTTGTCCCATTTCAAGCAACTCTAGAAATATAATTAATAATCTTTAATAGATGGAAAATATTTATTAAAGAAAATAATAAAGATTTTCATTCAACTTAAGTTGCCTGAACATCACTGCCCACTAGGAAATGGAATGTATTTCATTTGAATCCGTCTTGCCTATATGAGTCACAAACTAATTTTTTCAATGACCGTTCGTAGTGTTTTTGTGGGTAACACCTAATGTAGTAAGTTCCTGATCTCAGTTTAGATTAAGGCACAAGTATAATAACTAATAATAATTTTTCAATTGAAAGTAAGCTGTTACAGAAATAAAAAGGGGTTACTTTAAGGTGAACGTTCTTCGGCATTGGCTTGAAGCCATCTTCAACAGTCAACTACAAAAAGATTTATTGGTCAGATGACTTTCATATGTACAGCACGAATTAAAATCTCGATCTTGGAAATTTGTGTGACAATAAAACCTGAACCATATTTGCATGGCTTGTTGCAGAGAACAGTATAAATCCATGTGAATTGAAGAACTATAGCAACTTGCCTCAGGCCACAAGATAACCCCTCATTTTTCCTCAAAATCATAAGTAGGGATTTCAAAAACTCTAAAAGCATTTACTGTGTTATTTTATTGATATTAAAGATAGTACCCACAATTTTCTCCCTCCCAGTGGCTAGAGACAGAAATTTATTTGCTAATTGTTACTTATGTGCTTTGGCACACAAGGCTTCATTTTCAACACCAAAATAGTTGAGTAAGCTAATTACACTGATCCTAAAAGACTTGATGCCTGTAGGCTTTCTTCAGTGCATTGTGTATTTATATCAGAAATGAAGCTTGTCTTGTCTGCTTGCTGTGCTGTGCTGTGCGTGGGTTCTTAACCTCCTGCTAAGATCCTAGCGATTGATTTGGGTTGGCTCTCTCTGTAGGTGCCTGGCATGAGGCATGATGCCTTATTTCTCACAAAGCATTAAATACCTGCTTCTGAAAATTGGGACTTTTGCTGGTACTTTTAGATGGACACCAAAAGCACAGCTTCAGTGGTTAACTGATATATGATAATATCATAACTGATAACATAATACAGAGACCTAAAATCTGAAAACTGGTGCTGGTATGCAGCAATAGCAGCAGATCTTGTTCCCTTTACTGAAAATTGGGTGTATAACATCCTGCCATGCAGCTGATAGCTTGTTACCAGTGGATTTTATTGGAACTTCTTCTGTTCTTTCCTCCAAATGGTTTTTAGTTTTTTTTTTTTCCTGAAAGAAGATTTATGTATCAAGGGATAACTAAGTTTTGCATGTGGTCGTATATAATAAATTCAATATATAGGTATCACTGTGAGAGCTGTTCTTCTAATACACTGACAATTCGCAGTTCAACAGCTGTCTTTTTATTTGGGCATTCCCCGAGTCTGTTATGAAGACATGAAGGGAGAGGGAGAGACTCTGCTTTTTTCTGTTGTTTTTGATGATGTTCAGAAGTAAGAAAGGGCATGTGACGACTGTACCGGCACTGTTGGGTGCTGCTCAGAAGTTTAACTGGGCAGTTTCAACAGGTGAAGCGTCAGGGCAGAGACAGCCAGTTCAGCGGTAAAACTGAGGAAGGAAAACTAGGCAGATTGTCAGAAATGTGTTTCTGGCTGAGTGACAGAGACCTGCTCTGAGAAGCATGCGAACACATGGGTAACTACTTGGTGAGTAACGTTGCTAAGATTACGGGAAGGCAAGATCTAAAAAGAAAAGATATTGCTACAAATATTTTTTCAGGCTTTCAGCCTTCAGTCTGTAGAATAGTTTGGGCTTTATTGCACAGCTTTACAATACACTTCAAAAAGTGTTGGTGTAGCAGAGGCAGGAACATGAGTAATCGCGCAATATAGACTCTTACAGCTCCCATTTGTATGACTCATAAGATTCAGGGTGTGAAAAGAACAAGAAGCTTTAATGCAAGGAATAATGCAAACATTTGTTTCAGTTTATTTTTTTCATCAATAACTTTGAATGGCAAAAGATTTCCCCATTCTTTTCTATATTTTAAGAAGGAAAAGTAATTTACAGCTCTACCTTCATTGCTCTGCTCAGCAAAGTCCAAGGACAAACGCAGAAAATCCAGGAGGCTGTTTGGCTGCAGGTTGCAAGGAGCCACCAGGAGGAGCTGACTGCCTTAAGGAGAAGGTAAGGGATTGATTTACTAACAATTCCAATAAAAAAAAATGTTAATAAAATGAGTTCAGTACTAAAAGAAGTGCTAAGCTAAGATACAGGTGAAGTATTTATATATTATTTACAGTGGCTACATAATAACTTGTGGGATAAACTCTGTTTAATACTAATGTACTTCCAGGCAGCGAAGATATTCAAGGGACTGATTTCAAAACAAAACTCAGAACACTGTTCTCTCCTAAAAGATAAGATCTGAGTCATTTCAGTTCCTTAGAAAGAAATGTTCTGTATTTTATGCACCAGCACGGCACAGATGAAATATCTGATTTAATAAAAAAAGAAGGAAAATATCTCAGTTCTGTATATCATTGAATATCAGTGGATGTTAAACCAGGTGGCCTTGTTCATAAGCACAGCTCTTGGACAAAACAGCTTCTGTTTTTCTATAATAGCTTTTTTGCTGTACTATAATATCTTTATATATTTAATACCATAAATAAAATAGTGGCATAGAAGAAAACTATAAATAAAACACTGGCAAAGAGGGGATATGCCAAAAGTGATCTCTCAACTTGTTTCTTACTATGAGTGCTGTAAACCTCTTTTCAGTGCCATACTGGAAGGGATGAGGGAGCACCAGTTGCACAACTCCTCAGACCAGTAAACACAAATGGCCACACTGGGAGAGTTACAGATGGCATTGGTCTTAGTGATTCCTATCAACTGAGGCTTTCTTTTTCTCCTCCCTCGCAGGCAACTTATTGCTTATGAAAGATGCCAGAGTGGTGCTGCTGACCTCTCATCAAGAGGTGTTCTGTAAAAGGTTGTGTATTTCAATCAGAGAGACAGAACTATTAACAAAGTATGAGGTCCCTGGAGGTTTTTAAACTGAGATTGGACATGGCACTTAGTGCCATGATCTAGTAAATGAACTAGAGTTGGACCAAGGGTTGGACTCAATGATCTCTGAGGTCTTTTCCAACCCAGTTGATTCTGTGATTCTGTGTGAGTCTGTGTTACCCTTCTACTCTAGTTTACAAGATGGGGACTGAAGAGGCAGTTTTGGGCTATGATTAGAATTGCTTATATTTGGCCTGGCAAAGTACACTTTAGGGCAAATTCATCCTGGAAGTAATGTCTTTTCTTGCTTAAAAAGGGAGGGAGGAAAATTTATTTAGAAAGGTAAATACAAAAGATAAACCTTTTCCTTTCTCTAATTTTATGAAAGTCTTGTTTATTTCAGAGATTAAAAAAAAAAAAAAAAAAAAAAGGGAAGGAAACAAGAGAATCCTAGATTCCCCAAAGGTAGATTTCAGTGAGATTAATACAATGAAAAATTGGCCAAGAATATTCTTCTTTGGATGGAAGATGGTAATAGTCATGGTAAAAAGAGACAACATGAGCTGACCATCTACACTCAACAAAAGTATATTTTTTCCATATTCATAAGAACGTGGCTGTGAGTCGGATTCTTTTCCGCATGAAGGTAGTTAGTATCAGCACAAGAAACCTGTATCCTGTTTGTTTATAAACAGGGAAAAAAACTAAAAGTAATGTCGAAGAGCACAGTTTCAAAGCAGCCCTCTATGAGGAAGCAAGTTGGTGCTGATCAGCAGAATACTGCTTTTATAATAAGCAGGAAAGATCTCTGCTCCCACTAAGAACAGAAGTTGATTATCTGCCCGGTGTTTCAGTGCTGACTTAGGGGTAGACTCAGGAGGATTGGAAACCTCTGCCTTTAGTAGAGGTAAACTCTCAATTTGGGAATGAAGAAGCAAATTCTGCTATCAGTGAGTTCAAAATACCAGGGGACAAGAGCCTAGGCTTTGCAAAAAGACAAGTATCTGCATTCAAAACTTGGTGGAATCTTCTTTGAGGCAGTGTATTACCTTTGAGGAGACAAAACAAAACAGCAGAAACAACAACAACAAAACACACATATACACACACACACACAAAGGGATTGCCAGCTCCTACTTTGTTGTCAGCTCAGCTGAGGTGCTCTCTCCCAAAGAGAAGTGTCTCAATGTGCCTAGAACTTGCCAAACTCAGGCTAGGCCAGCCAAGGAAAGCACCCTTTTCAAGGGCAAGATCTTCTGCAGATGCCTTTCTTTTGGCGGGAGAGATCCCCATTCTTGATGAACTGGTGTTGCGGCAAGAGCTGGCAGCTATGGAGAACTGCCTGTGGGTGGCAGAACGTCTTAAACCACTCATGATGCTGATTCCTAGTGAGTTTATTCAGATATTTTCCATTTCTTCATTACTTGCAATATTGGAAAGCTCAAAGTAAAAGGATGTTGATATGGCATACTGTCCAACATCAGCTATTTCACCTACAAACTCCAAGTGTCCAGAAGAGTTCTTTATACAGATACTCCACTAGAAAATCAAAGACAGAGATCAAATAATCAGACTAAACATTTTTGAAAGGAGAAAAGGAACAAAATATTTTTCTGTGAGTGTTTCTCAGAAAGCAAACTGCCCAGTCCTATGTGATGGAGCCATGTACTCATGCTGAGTTTGTTAAACTAACAGATACATTATAGGCAAAAGTAATGGCTGGCTTAGTATCAAAATTCTTTCATTGTGGGATCTAGGAAGAGATGTCATCAATATAACTTGATGCATGAAAATATATCTACCACCAAACACACAAGATTCCCACCCACTCTGTCACCTGACTTGGTTCAGGGATACAGATTTAAGGAACTTAAAGGTAGGAACTTAAGGAACTTAAAAGTACCATTTCAGTGTTCTCTCCTGTTAGATATTATGTTGCATATTATTGCAGAGAAGTAGCAAAATGCCTATACCGCCTAAAATGTCACTTAGCCTCTGTGGAGTCCTATTAGAATTCCAGTAAGATGTTCTCTTGGCCCAAATGGTGAGTTGCTGGCAGGTGAATAGCACAACTCTAGCTGTAGTGGCTGAGATACTTGTCTTGTCTAACCATGTCCAATCTGGCAGATCTGAAGATAGCTTGAACACCTCAATCACCTGAGACCAAAGTGGCGTCGCTAAAACGTCATCAGCAGCTTGAGTCAAGCAGCAAGGGTTTGCATGAAGCAGCTGAGAGATGGGTGTGTGTTGCACTTCACTGGTATCCAACCTGAAGTAGCTGCCTTCAAAACTTACATCTGTACCTGGATGGTTTCCTGTCAAAAAGATTGTTTCTTCATTTGCTAGCATAATTTTCCTTGCAGGTAGAGCACTTATTTGATGTTCTCCTGGATGAACTCTAATTTCACAGAATCACACAATAATTGGGGTTGGAAGGGACCTCTGGAGATCATCTAGTCCAACACCCCTGATGAAGCAGGTTCACCAATAGCAGGTTGCACAGGATTGTGTCCAGCTAGGTTTTGAATATCTATAAAGCAGATTCCACAATCTCCCTGGACAGCCTGTTCCAGTGTTCTGTCACACTCAGAGAAGTTTCTCTTTGTATTCAGATGAACTTCCTGCATTTCCATTTGTGCCTGTTGCCCCTTATCCTGTCACTAGGCACTACTTAAAAGAGTCTGGCCCCATCCTCTTGACACCTACCCTTACAATATTTGTAAGAATTGATAAGATCCCCTTTCAGCCTTCTCTTCTCCAGGCTAAACAGACCCATCTCTCCCAGCCATTCTCTCTAAGAAAGATGTTCCTGTCCCCTAATCATCTTTGTAGCCCTCCGCTAGACTGTCACCAATAGTTCCTTGTCTTTCTTGAACCAGGGAACCCAGAACTGGACAGAGTACTCCAGATATGGAATCATCAGAGCAGAGGAGGAGGATAAACTCCCTTGGCCTGCTAAGCACACTCTTAATGGACCTCAGGATAAAACTGGCCTTCTTGGCCACAAGGGCACATTGTTGGCTCATGGTTCATTTATTGTCTACAAGGACTCCCAATCCTTCTCTGCAGGGCTACTTTCCAACAGGTCAACCCCCAATCTGTACTGATGCATAGGGTTATTCCTCCCCAGGTGCAGGACCCTATACTTGCCTTTGCTCAACTTCATTAGGTTCCTCTCTGCCCAGCTCTCTAGCCTGTACAGGTCTCATTGAATAGCAGTCTTCTGGTCTATCAGAACATAATAAAATAATAGAGAACAAAGTCTCCATTAGAGAAGGAAACTTGTCCTTTTGGGCTAAATTTGCTGGGCTTCTTTATATGGCTCCAGCTTCCTGTTGACAGCAAAGATCCTTCACACTAACACAAAAGCCTGAATTAAATCTGAGATTAGTAACTGTAACAGAAACATGAGAACTCTTCTTTTTGAGTGAGGTTTAGTGTTTAAAATACAGTTGGCCTATTTTTTCTTGGAAAATCTCTTATTCTTTTTATCTACATTTTCATGCAATGGTTTTTCAAAATAATTGTCTACTATCCCAATACAGGAACAGTTCTTGCCCCTTCCCATTGCTTTATAGGATGGTGTCACATAACTTGACAGACTCCATTCTGCTAAACTCTTCAGCTCTTATTCTGCTGTAGAAAATAAGCTAGGATAAAATCAGGTAACAAAATCTGCTAAAGTCCAGTGTCAGCTATAGCTTGTGTGACCTGAGTGAAATACAGGGTTATCACTGTGATTTTGCATCTGTTTGTATTTTTAGAGAAAAAAAAAAAAATACTTGTAGATATCTGTGGTTTAAAACATTCTTGTCTTGTAAGTTTTTACTTGAAATAAAACTTCTAAAGCAAACGTTAACCTTTCTTGTGTGAAAGCTGCATATTATAGTTAATGGTCCAAACTCTAATTTCGTTGTGGGTCTTACTTAGAGTTCCTACTGATCTCAATGAAGGCTGAATTACTGGCTCATCAGTATTAGTAATAACAACATTGTCTTAAGAAACCAATACAAACTCCCTGAATACATTCACCATGTGAGCACATAAAGCTGATGGTTTGATGGCCTGGGAAGTGCCAGCCTTTTCTGCAAATGATCCTTGTTGTCACAGCCACTATTATATTTGAGAAGTAACCTTTTAAGAAGCTGGGTAAACTTGATGCATCCAAAATCATTAAACACCTATTCCATTAATGACATGGAATTTGTCCTGTGTACAGTTGCAGCAGTTTCCATCTGACAGTTCATCTGAGAGAATTGGGCCTAATAAGGAGGGCAGAGGTTCTCAGCTAATGAGCAAGTCGAGGTTCTGATCTATTAGGTTAGATAGAAACTACCCTGTCTTTGAGACTTCAAATAAGACTGGGGCTTTAGCCATGTTTTCAAACATTTCTTAATCATCAGTGGCTTAATCCTGCAGGACTATTCACCTGAAATAAGTGGAACTATTCACAGGAGTAAAAAGCGTACTGTTTGGCCACAGAAGTTCAGTACATTCCCCATGACATCATTAAGTCTTCCTCTACCCCTCAGCCCCTCTTCCTCAATATGCTAGCTCATCATCATCCAGGGAGGATGAGCGTAGTCTTGCCTAGTCTATAAGAAATGTACTAATTGAAGAGTGATTCTTTATAATCTGAATTCTTGTCTAGTAGAAAAGCAGCTCTTTTTTTTTTTCATAAAAAGTTATTTTCTTAGTAAAGTCATAGCTCAACATGCTTAACACGGTTAGGTGATTTTTTTTTTTTTCCAAAACCGCCAATTTTATTGAGTTTACATTTTATCTTTCCAGAAAATGCTAGTGAAAATGGCTATGAAGATTATTATTTTCATGGGAGAGCAAGTAAGTTCAGAGAGGAAAAAGCTCAAGAAAGTATATTTTTCAGATTTCAGTCACCATGTAAAAAGAAATAGTGAATTAAAACCGCATAAAAATTCAACCCTGTGAAACAGTGACTAACAGAGTTTAGGCACTGTGCTGTAATGATGTTATCCTGGAGCTGCTTTGTCACTGCGTCACGACTCATTTCATAATGTATACTGGCCCAGAAAAAAACATGCTTAAGTCTCACAGGCACTTATCTCTACTTGAGGTCTCTGAAACGCAACCACCAAAAAAATAACTGTTAATGTGAGCACCAGACTTTTGTGCTAATAGTTTTTTGAGTGAGACTTAGTGATTTATTCTTATCATCAGGTACTTTATTGGAGAGGTGCTTGAGGTATGGTATACTTGGGATGTCATAATTCTTTGAAGTCGTTAGTATTTTAGAGGGAAGAGTGGAAAGAGGAAAATGAATGGAAGCTGCACATATGTAAGTGGTGGTCACTGACAGATTGGTGGTAGGCCCACTGTAACAAAAGACTCCAAAACTACAAGTTGAACTGAAAACACAGACAATGTGGTCAGAAAGGCCTCTACAGATACCTCTATTATAAGTCTGACCCAAGAGGATTGATGTGAAGTGCAGTGATTGATAGGTCACACGTAACTGCTTGCCCATCACTGAACGATGCCTGAACCTCCACTGATTGCACTATTACAATGAGATCTTCAATTAAGAGAGCACACAAGGTATTACAGTTTTGCCACAGGTAGCAGATGTTCCCATTATTAAATTACAGTAATATGAGCTGTAATTATTTTAAAAAATAGATGTAAACAAATATAGATTTTTTTCATTAATTCTAATGCATTTGCATGTAGTATTCATAGCCCTGTGCAAAAAGTAACCATTCAACTACACTATCTTCCACTGCCCTCCCTCGGGTGGACATTCTCTGCCCTTAATCTAAGACCTAGTCAGTGCTAGAAAGGTCTGGCTGTCAGAATGATACAGGCATAGTTTCCTAATACCATTGCAGTTTCCATCTGCAGAAAGCATCTTCTCTGTACTGTTCATGCTGATGTAATAAGGTGTATCACAAACAGTAAGTTATGTTTTGTCAGTGTAACCACCTGCTTTTAGTGTTTGCTAGACAAAAATTTTAACAAACTAAAAGTTTTGACTGTTGGCCTAGCTTAAGAGAATTATTTGCTGCTGGCCTGACTTAATAAATATTGTGTTCAGTCGGTCTGTTAAAGGTAAGTAAAGTGGCAACAGCTCCTGTATTCCTTGGATGGCACATGCTGAAGACTAGCCCACCTTACAAGTATGTATTCAACACAAATAAAGGTGGCTAATATAGTGAGAAAAGACTGGTTTTATTTTCTCTTGCACAGCTTCAATTCTTTCCTGTTCAATGTGTGACAAAAGAAATCCTATTTTGTGGCTGCTAAGTCCAGGCAATATAAATTCTGTTTTCACTTAATTTACCAAGTAATTCTGGTTTTACAGTGTAAGACAGTATTATTCTAGATTGTGCTAATATAGCTAACTTTGTTGCTACTCTACATGAAATACTATATATTTTTTGATCTTGACATCTTTAAAAAAGTGTAAGAATTTATTCGCAGTCCTAGAACATATAGAGTCTCCTTTCAGAATCTGTTGACTGGTACTTCTCTAACATTAATGACAGCTTTTCTAAGGCAAAGTAAATGTCATAAAATGTTTTGTTTTACCACAGACACTGGCAAATAATTGGCATCTGTTTCCTATTGTCTAGCTACCATTCTGTTTTCTGAAACAGAAGCTTCCATTTCTCATCTAATTCTTTGATGAATTCAGTCTCTTATGGGATTGAAAAAGTTGTTTGGAAAAAAATGTAAAACATTCTGTTAAAGAAACATAAAAAGTTTCATAGTGATTTCCATGTAATTAATTGTTCAGACTGGTTGGGATTTCTTAAAATAATCCAAACAAAAGCTCAAGAATGTTCATTTTTGACAAATGGAAAATTCTTCAGCTTAATAATATAATTGCTTCTGGTTTTGTCTGGGTACTCTTGATAAATTCCATTAAAATTCAGTTACTTTCATCATCAGCTTTACTATTTTATAAAAATATAGCATAAGGTCTGTATGCACTGTAGGTAGCTTTGGCTAACAAGATATAAAATACTTATAAAAATACATATTCAGCTACTTATCACTAATGTTTTAAAGCAGATAAAATATCATTCTGACCTTAGGAATTTTTTTGGCTAACCATATGACATTAATACTCATTAACATGCTTTCAAATATATTGCCAGAGTGATAATAAAATCAACACCTTCTAATTTTTATTTTGAAACAAAGCCAAAGTGCATTTGGTCTTGTCACTGCATAGCAGCGTGCATGATGCTTAAGATATCAACATAAACACTGAATAAAAACATAATTTCTTTATTAAGTGAAGACATTGCAATTTTTTCAAGAACCAATATTCTTAAGCCACATAAGCAAAATTCATGGTAAAGGACTAAGAGTTAGGCAAGAGGATAAGATATGAGGTCAGCTTTTGTTTTCATAGTTAGTCACTGATAGAGACCAACTAACACCCAGAAAGCTAATTCCACTTTTATACTTACTGCTTGCCATTTAGATAGTCTCAAATAGTCCTTTAAGTTTATGGGAAATATTTGCCTAAACTAATGCATAATCAGCTACATTTTCTGTGTTATTTCAGATCAGACCAACACATGTACATTAACAGTGGAATCCTCTCACAGCATGCTTTTTTTCAGAAAATTTCATGTTATACAGCCTTATAAAATGAGTTGCAAATTTCATCACTGCTGTAAAAAGAAGATACAGTTTTAGACAATGTGAATCTGCACTTATTTATAAGCAGTATCACTAAACATTTTGAAGATAAAAAGACATAAAAAGCTGGAAGAAGGGTAATGTGACCTCATGTACAAGAAGGGCTTAAAGGAGGATCCAGAAATTTATAGGCCCATCAGTCTTACTTTAGTCCCTGGGAAAGTTATGGAACAAATCTTCCTGGGGGCCACCACAAGTCAAATGAAACACTTGATTGGGAAAAGACAGCATGGATTCGGCAGGGGTAAATCATGCTTGACAAACCTGATTACCTTCTACAACAAAGTAAGCTGTTCAGTTGATGAGGGGTGAGTGGTCAACATTGTCTACCTGGATTTCTCGAAGACTTTAAATATGGTTTCCCACAGCCCCCTCCTAGAGAAACTGATGTGCAACGGTCTAGACAAGTGGTCTCTGCGATGGTTGGGAAACTGGCTGTCAGGACGCACTCAGAAAGTGGTGGTAAATGGCTCCTTTTCAAACTGGTAACCTCTTGTGACTGGGGTCCCCCAGAGATTGATATTGGGCCCAACTCTGTCAAATATCATCATAAATGATCTGGATGATGGGATCAGGTGTACCCTGATGAAGTTTTTTGATGACACCAAATTGAGTGGGGAAGTGGACAATTTGGAAGGGAGAGCCACATTACAGGAAGACCTGGATAGTCTGGAAAAGTGGGCTAGCAAGAACCTTATGAAGATCAACAAGGACAAGTGTAAGGTATTGCACCTGGAAAGACATAATCCAAGAGTGCAACACAGGCTGGGTTCAACCCAGCGGGGGAAGCAGCTCTGTGAAAAGGGACCTGGGGGTCCTGATGGTCAACACGTTCAATGTGAGTGGACAATGTTCTGCTGTAGCAAAGGCAATCAACAGGATGTTGGGCTGCATTAGCAAGGGCATCACCAGCAGAGACAAGGAAGTCGTTATCCCACTCTACTCAGTGCTTGTCAGGCTGCATCTGGAATACTGTGTTCAGGTTTGATCCCTGCTATAAAAAAAAAAAAATGTGGACAGGCTGGAGAGGGTCCAGAGGAAGGCCATGAAGATGATCAATGGAGTGGGAAGCTGAGGAAAGGCTGAGAGAGCTTGGCTTGTTCAGCCTTGAGAAAAAAAAGGCTCAGGGGTGACCTCATCATCATGTTCCAGTATTTAAAGGGTGGCTACAAAGAAGATGGATACTCCCTTTTTACAAGGAGTCACATGGGAAAGACAAAGGGTAATGGGTACAAGTTACTCCTGGGTAGATCCCAATTGGACACAAGAGGAAAATTTTTCACAATAAGATCAATCAGCCATTGGAATAATCTCCCCAAGGAAGTGGTGGATTCCCCAACATTGGACACTTCTAAGATTCAGCTGGACAGGCTGCTGGGCCATCTTGTCTAGACCGTGCTTTTGTGAAGAAAGGTTGAAGTCCCCCTTCTAATCTGTTATTCTATGATTCTGTGGTGAATGTAAACAGATTTTCTTCCAGAGCTCTGAATCTGTAAAAATTATTCATCAGAGATAAGCTAAAATTTGTTGTAACATCATTGCCTTTTCATGTATAGTACATATGAGATATTTCTGTCTCAATCCTAGCGTGTGAACCACAATTGTGGTCTGGGACTGATAGGGCAATGACATGCAGGAAAAAAACACAGTTACTTTCTCAAGCACAGAACTTTGATGCTAGCAGGAAGGTGTGTGGAAGTTTTGTTTTATAGAGCCCTTATTAACTGCATCATTTATGAGATAAAATGGCAATAATTTCATTTACAGAATCATGAATCTGTATCATTGAAATAATGAGCTCTCACTGAAGTGATTCTCTTTCTCTCCCAAACCTTGCTGTTTTGGTCAAGAATAATTGGCTGGGGCTTCATTTTAACTTTACAGTTAGTTATCCAGAATCCTCAGATTTTACCTGCTTCATCAGTCTCAGTTACTATTCCTAGTTTTACTGTATCCTTACCTCTCTCCTTATATTTTACTTTTTCCTCCTTTAAAACTTCCACTGCAAAATCATTATGCTCCATGCCAAGTAAATTCTTGGTGAAATACTTTCTATAATATTTTCATTTCTTGTAATATCAGAACAGGGACAGCAATTTGATTTTGTCATTGGTTTTAGGAAGTTCATTTTCATAATACAGAACTTAAAAAATATTGAATTCTGTTGGAATTTTATTTGGATTATACTGCAGTTTTTCTCCTATTTTGTTTTTCCCACTGAAAATATTACAGCACTATGTTATCTATCGAATTAATTATTTTAATTCCTCTGAAATTTCCTTTTTTTGAATGAATTAAATGAAACTGTTATATAGTATGGTACATTTTCTTAGAAGGTACATTTTATTTATCATTTCTTTCAGGATGAAATCTGTGCCACCTAAATCTCTCATAAAGCTTACGGTTGTATTTATTCCTGAGTAGTAGGTTCATATGTGGCATTCATATGAAATAGTAAGTTCATCAGGATCAAGAACTAGAATTTTCATGAGATGTGTGCAACTATGAGGAAATGTACATTTAATGTTGAAATAATTCAAGACAAAGCAATTTTGTGATTTTGACAAATCTGGAGAAAAATTAGATTCTGCACATTCACTCCCCAAAATTAAACTATTTTATTTTTGAGGTTTATGCACTGCATTTTGGTTGTTTTGACTTATTATTATTATATTATTTGGCTGATTATTATTTCTTTCCATCATCTGCAATCACTGATTTCTGTCCCTAGGTAAGTTGCTTCCTTTTCTGATGTCTGTCTTTTTCTTGTAGATCAGAGTTCCAACATGGCCACGCTCTTGAAGGGGAAGCACTGAATACACAGCTCATTTATCAAGGCAAAATTGTTTAACTATGACCTTAAGCACATGCTGCTGCTTGTTAGTTTAACTGAAGCTACAGAAACATGATAAAAGGTAACTGACCTTTATTCTCTGCTCTAGGTATCTGTTTGATGATGGTCTCACTTTGTGCAGAGGTTTAACAAGTGTTTACTTTTTAAGTAACTCTCTGATTACATGATCCCCTTTTCCCTGACTCTCTTCCTTCATCATATGATAGAGCTTTTTCTTAAGTCTCTGACATTTCAAGTGAGGGTCACTGTATTTATTCAGTGTGAAGAACTGGGAACAGTCTTATGTGCTGAGTGTGCTCTTCCCCATTGTTCTGCAAATTAGTCAACCTGAAACCAAACAGTGATAATGTGTTGTTATGATTAAGGTTAATACGATACTGATTATCTCCATAGACTGGAGTTCCAGACACATTATTTAAATGCATTGCTTTGTTGAACTAGTTGATAAAAGACCCAGATTTCCCCTTGTTGTGATAAAAGATGTTATAAGCCTTTAGAGGGATAGGAAAACATTACACAATAGGAATACTTTATTCTGTCTAGTACATTACAGAATTATCTTATGGTGACTATAGCACACTATAGCTCCAGAAAACATTGCCTGGTAACAAAAAGATGCTCCTTTATGTCTCTGAGACTAAGCCACTTGAAAAAAAGTCTGTCTTAAGCAACCTATTATTACCTTTCTGGTGCATGCAACAAATTTAACAAATGATGATGCTCATTTAGGCTTGCTTTCTAAACTAATCAACATGGAAGACCACCAGTTTTATGTAATCTGGTCTTTATCGGCAGTGATCTAAACATCTAAACATTAATTCAGTAGCTCAAGTCAAGTATTTTCCAGGAAAACCACTGAAGACAGGGAAGTTTATAAACTAAAAAACAAACAAACAAAAATAAACAAACAAAAACAAAACAAAAAACAATTAGTACTTGGAAAAACACTTCCAAAACTTCAAAATTAACAAAAGTTTTTAAAAGCCCTATAGATGTTTATAGGGTACATGAATCTCAAATCAGAGATATAATTATTTAAAGTCTATTTATTTGGCACAGGAGTAGTTACAGAATTAATTTCAGCTCATTTGCAATTTTGAAAACACTGACTGGAATACTTTTTTCTTCTCTAGCTCTCAAATAGGATAATTTCCTTTGAAATTTACAGTTAAATCTAGATTTTGCCTAATGACAGTACTTCATGCTGTATTTTTCACCAAAAAACAACAACAAAAAAAAACAAAACAGCACAAGAACTTGGAAAAGCTTTCTCTGACATTTTAGCCAAGGATCCTGAGTGCTACCAACTGGGTCATTACTGACAAGCTTGTATTTTTACGCCTTATCACGCTGGTTGACACTTGCAGACTCCAAAGAAGAGTTGCTGAACATTGAGCTGGGAAAGGGCACTTGTTCTGCCAAAAAAAAAGCAAAGTGAATTATGCAAAGGTGCTTTGACAATCAATTATTAAGAATCCAGGGATGACAACTCATGTACATGTATGTAAGTCGATAACCTTTGGGCACTTAACCCCCAGGGATCACAGCAAACAGTGGCAGAAAGGATTAAGGTCAGCAATAACGAAGCTGGGAGTGATGGTGAAGACCAAAGGCAGTCTAGTCTAGGCCTAAGAGAGAAAAGCTTTCAGTGGCTTCATTAAACTGTGTCATTTACCATGCAACACAACACGAAAAAAGGTAAGTTAAATCTCCAACTTCCTCTCTTGCATTTGTTTTGAGAAGTCTTCTTGCTTCTATGATTTTGTTCACCTTTTTGTTACAAAGCATGTACCTGAATTGCTGACTTCTCAAATGTAGAATCACAGAATTGCTTAGGTTAGAAAAGACCTTTAGGATCATCCAGTCCCATCATAAACCTAGCACTGTCAAATCCACCACTAAATCATGTCCCTATGCACCACATCTACATGTATTTTAAATACCTGCAGGGATGTTGACTCAACCACTTTCCTGGGCAGCCTATTACAATGGTTGAAGAAATTTTTTCTAATATCCAATCTAAACCTCCCCTGGTGCAACTTGAAGCCATTTCTTCTTGTCCTGTTGCTTCTTTCTTGGAAGAAGAGACCAACACCCACCTCACTACAAGCTCCTTTCAGGTAGTTGTATACAGTGATAAGGTCTCCCCTCAGCCTCCTTTTCTCCAGGTTAAACAGCCCCAGTTCCCTCATAAGACTTGTTCTCTATACCCTTCACCAGCTTCATTGCATTCCTTGGACACGCTCCAGCACCTCAATGTCTTTCCTGTAGCAAGTGGCCCAAAACTGAACATAGTATTTCAGGTGCGTCCTCTCTAGCATTGAGTACAGGGGCAGAATCGCTTCCCTACTCCTATTGGTCACACTATTCCTGATACAAGCCAGGATGCTGTTGGCCTTTTTGGCCACCTGGGCACACTGCTGGCTCATGTTCAGCCTGCTGTCAATCAACACACCCAGGTTCTCTTCTGCCAAGCAGCTTTCCAGCCACTCTTCCCCAAGCCTGTAGCGGTGCCTGGGGTTGTTGTGATCCAAGTTCAGGACTCAGCACTTGGCCTTGTTGAACCTCATCCAGATCCCTCTGTAGAGCCTTCCTACCGTCCAGCAGATCAACACTCCCAACCAACTTGGTGTCATCTGCAAACTTACTAAGGGTGCACTCAAGCCCCTCGTCCAGATCATTGATAAACAGAATTGGCCGCAATACTGATTCCTGGAGAACACAACTCATGGCTGGCCACCAGCTGGATTTGACTCCATTCACCACAACTCTTTGGGCCTGGCCATCCAGCCAGTTTATTACCCTGTTAAGACTACACCTCTCCAAGCCATGAGCAGCCAGTTTCTCCAGGAGAATGCTGTATGGATCAATATCAAAAGCTTTACAGAAGTCCAGGTAAACAACATCCAGAGCTTTTCCCTCATCCACTAAGAGGGTCACCTTGTCATAGAAGGAGATCAGGTTAGTCAAGCAGGACCTGCCTTTCATAAACCTATGCTTCTGGGGCCTGATCACCTGTTTGTCCTGTACATGCCACGTGATGGCACTCAAGATTATCTGCTCCATAACTTTCCCCAGCACTTATGTCAGACTGTGATTGCCTTTTCCTAACCTTTCTTGTAGATGAGCATCACATTTGCTAACCTCCAGTCAACTGGTACCTCCCCAGTTAGCCAGGACTGCTAATAAATGATGTAAAGTATTTTGGTGAGCACCTCTGACAGCTCCCTCAGTAAAAGAGGCATTAAGTACCTCAGCCTTATCCTTTGTCACTATGTTTTTTTCCTTAGCCTTTCTCTCATTTCTCTTGCTTGTCACCTTTCACAACCAGGTCTGCAAGACATAAATATGAAGTCATTCAAAAAACAGGAAAAAAATGGAAGCCTGATACTTGACTGACAAACTGTAAGAATTTTTGAAGCATACAGGAAAATGCAGGTTGCATGTCTGAATCACAGGGTGTTTTTGTGAGAGAGAAGTAGTAAGATAATTAGTTCTCTTCTTTTGCATTTTTAAAGATGGGGTGAAAAATCCCTGTTTTCTGAGTGAAATAGAAATAAAATACCTCACTGTTACTAGCTGAATGCAAAATTAAAATTCAAGAGGTGGTGCCACAAATATTCAATTTTGCATGTGTTAGATAGGCATTTCAATAAATGATATGACACAATATGTGTCTCAGCATGTCTTTCCTACCTGGGCAATTTATTAAAACTATATATACCTACCTATATATAAAATAATTAGCCTGACAACCCACTGTGATCACTGAAATGATCATTATTACAGTTAGGATTAAGAAATATCCTTTCTAAAATATCAATCAAAAATTCATAGGAGAAAATTAGGGCTACAAAATTCACATGCTGACAAGAATTCTGGAAATTATATACCAGGTATACACAAGCTGCATTTTTACTTGCAGTACTTTAAAAACTGTAGCCCATTACAATTTCACTAGCTAGATTATGAGTAAAATCATGTCTTAAAATATATCAGACAGATATAAGCAAGCAATCTATATTTTTCATTAAGGTAATTCTGTCTTTCATTTCCTCTGGGGGGGAAAAAAAAAAAAAAGAAGAAAAAAAGAAGAATAATTTCATAGGACAAATCTGAAAACTTGTTTACAACCTCAAATGAAGAGGATGTGGGAGAGAGAGGTTCTGGTTTTTTTGTTATTTAGAAAACAGAAAGAAACTACACTTAAAAAGAGCCAAGAGGCATGGTATCACTGTGAGAAATTTAAAGAAGACATTCTGTCTTGTGTGTCTTATGCTGTTGTAGGATTGAAGTGTTCTGCTCTGTCAGAAAAGTCATGTGTTTTGTGTATTTGCAATACATCATAAATATAAGGGCATGAACTTTAAATCAGAACTTCCTATAAATTTTTACAGTCTGGGAGAATAATTTGGAGAAGTACCATTACATACTTGTCATGTTTTTACACTTTTTTCTGACAGGAAGCCATATTAGTCACTGACAAAGTTGGGACATTGGACGACTTGGCTTCCTTTGAGTTCTTGATTGACTACAGCCTGTTTTTAGGACTTCTATTGTCACAGGCCTTAGACAGTACTAATGGGACTTGGAGACACTGATGCATCACTTTTGTTTGCATTGGCAGATTTTGAGTGTAATTGTGGTGGGAATAGAAGGGCCTCCTCCTCTGCCAGACCTGTTTCTGTAAGTAGTGGAAGGAGAATGGAAAAACACAAGCCTACTGCTTGGACACAGTTGGTATATAACCTTCTTCTAAAGACTTTAGGAGTCACTCCCTGGAACAAAAAGTGAGCAAGGAAAGGATGTCTCTCAGAAATCATAATTCATGTTCCAGTCTGCTTATTGAATAGGGCAGTTACTTGAAAGATTCATAGATTTATATCATTTATGATTGTCTTGCCTGGCTTGTGTGACACAAGCCATAGAATTTTGTCCCTTTGTTGTTGCTTTTCAGCCCATTAAGATTATATATTACCCCAACTATACATGGTACTTAATGATTCTCCAGTAATAAAAGAAATTAAAAATAATGACCATAAACACAGCAATTGGTCTGATGCTACCAAAGACCAGAGGGTACAATGTTGTAGTTTTAAGTCATTTGAGAGGAAAAATAGATATCTAGAAATACTTTGGATCCTCCTGATAGCCTTTCTTTGTGTAAATTGAAGGCAGTGGAAAGAAACAAACCAGTCTGTTCTATTATCTCTCTGTTTGGGGGAACAGTATCCATTCCCCAACCTATGCTGGTGGTGCCCTTTCCTGAGTTACTGCCACAGATGTAAGCAAGGGGCACAGAGAAGGAGCAGAAGTGACAGTATTATCATTGTAGAAGATGAATGTAGTGGCACTTCTAATTTATTTAGTATTCAGGATTTCGACTTTAATTAGGATTCTTTTGTCACATCATTCATCAAACACACTTGAAAGAAATGGAAATTAACACCAAAGTTTCTGTTGCCTCAGGCATGCTTTTAGTACTTCTACTCATTTTGGTTTATTGTTGTTCAGTTCAGTGAAATAGTTTACTTGTGATAGTTCACTTAGCTGTAACTGAATTTCAAAAGGGGTAGAACGAATGTATGCTCTTTAAGAGCACTGTTTTGTAAAGCCCCTGTAGCTCCTAACACCCTTTTCATCAAAAAACAATTATTTTTCTCTTTTTTTAATTTTTGATGACTGACTTCTGTATTGTATAATATAAAATAGTATACCAGCATTTGCCCTAAGAAGTCATTATCAGGCTAGCTAGCAGAGGAAAACTTTGTGATTGCTGGAATGCTCGTAAGTCACAGACTGTCTGTTATTTATAAATTGCTCTTGTGTTTGGATGAAATAATATAACTTATTTCCTGAAATTGTTCCTGTTTAAGATGAATCTCAATATATCTACAGTAATACTGTCTTCATGGGGAAAAGTTCCTACATTAATTATTACTCAAACTCCATGCCTGCCATTGTAAAATTTACATTGTCCTGGCATAACGGCAGCTGCGTTGATAAATGATGCTCCTTATACCCAGAACTTCCAGCTCATATAGCAGAGGTCCAGTCAGATGTTTGAATGAAAAGAATGTGAAGCAATATTATGATCTGAGGCTACGCATCATATCAGCAAGGCTACTGCTGTCAGCACAAAAATCATTAGCTGGTGTCCAAAACACATGCTTAGTTTAAAATCGGAAGGTTTATTAAGCAAGTATTTCTGAGAGCTCTGTGATTAATGAAGCCTGGTTTGTGGTGCTTGTGGATATGAACTGCAGAGTCTAAGCAAGTGCAAATTCTGACTGTAGGTTTTCTTGCAGTTTTGGAATGTGAAGGTTTCTTCCTTCTGGATTCTCTGGTGTCCACTGAGATGTGTAATTTTCTGTAGCCTTAGGTAGCATCTCTTTCTCTCCCTCTTTTTTATGTTTTCTGGTTGCTGATTTTCAAAACATCAATAATGAAGTTCAAAGCAACTTTGCCCTGAAAGTTAAATGGATGAAGTATTATAGAATAGAAACATTACTACATATCTCCTCTCATACAATTTTTCATAAGAAACGTTGCTAATATCCCATGGTAATATTTTGGAGGTATATGAAACTCCTATCACCAATCCTTTTGAATGGATCCAGAATACCTCTCCAGCTTTTCATCTGCATTACAGGAGCTAGAAATTACACTTCAAAAAGGCAGACATTCTCTTAGAAAACATTTGATGCTGCAAGTTGGATGCATTTTGAAAAGTCCTAATTATCACAAGCCTACAAAACAGCCAGTGCTTTGAAACTGGAGCTAGATTCCTGCTGTACAAAATGTTTAGCATATTTTTCAAGGGAGTCACAAGATGACAAATAAGAAATATTTGAGGAAAAACACAACTACCTGTAAGCTCATCTACATTCTAACTGAATAAACTCAACCTTTCAACCAACGTAAGTGGGAACAAGGCCAAAATCCTCACAGCTGTCTGAACACTATCAAAGAAACAACTCTGTGTATACCATCATTCGAATACAAGAAACGAATGCGTTTCAGGACCCTTTCTTTGCACTGACTGACTTCAGCAGTATATTAACTCAGAAGCGTCATACAGTATTTCTAAGAACTCAAAATATACATTTTAAGCATAGTGCAAATAAGAGTAATTGAGTCAAATTTTTAAGTAAATTCAGCTAGTTGTATATAGTTTCAAATAAGTGGTACAATGAAACACAAGTACATTGGTGAAATTATTATGGAGATCCATTTAGTCTTAAGGAAAAACCCTGGCAACAGAAACTGCAGTGGTGGCTGAAAGATCTCTTTTATATCAGGACATCATGAACACAGAATTTGTGGGTGCCTAAAGCCAGTTCTGAGTATAAATAAATTGTAGCTCTGAGAATACTATCTATGCCTTGTACTTCAGAGCTGTCTGTCAGTATTTTTGATCATTAGCCATCTGTGATTATTTTAATTTTTGCCAGCAGGAGAAGGAACTCTTTTCCACCAGGGACCTCTGTTATTACAATATAATTTATATGTAAAGAGCTCATTTCATTAGAGGAAAAAAAAAAACAACCAACTTTTTACATAGGGTGTTGGTTTTTGGGTTTTTTTAAAGTTTAAAAGAAACTTGTAGCATTAAAATATTTATTTTGCATTTCTTTTTGCATTGATATCCTTGGTGTGGTCTATTTAAAAGCAATTAACATCTTACTAGTGGGTTAACAATAATTCTGTGTCTAGCTCAGTTTTTATTTAGCAGTCAGTATAGAGGATATAGAAACTGAGTCAATCATGGACCTGAAGTATTTAACTAGAGCAATTACTATTTTTCAGTTCCACTTGAAATTACTGCATTTTAACTCTATCTAACTATATCTTTACTACATGCTAGTTAAAGTCCTTACAGGGTTATTTTAGATTTGCCTGCCATCAGGGTGTTGAAGGAATGACTTTATAATGGCCTTGTTTTTACTAGGAATGTGTTGCTGAAATGAAAATTTTGCATCTCCCTGATTTAGTAAAATGAAACACTGCCCAATGTTATAGTATAAAGCTCTACTTTTATTTGCATTGTAAATACTGACATTATAAATGGAGTTGAATTGGTTCATAAGAATACTAGCATAAAATAAATAAGTTTCTAAGCTTTGCTTAGTTAATTCTGACTTTTTTCAAATTATCGCTGTTTGTCAATGGTGCCAAGTACCTGCTGCCACTATTTTTGGCCTCAGGTCTTGGAGTTCTTAGAATTTGAAAGTATTCAAGTGAACTTAAAAATAAAATCCACATCAGTATGTCTGTCTACACATAAGCCTGTTCAATATCCTCAAAAGGAAATGGAGTTCTGTGTATACCAAGAATAGTTCCTATGCTTCTCTGTGTGTACACAGAAGTCTTCTGTTTCAGGCATCATAACTGGTATAGATAATGTCTGTATTTTTAGCTCTTCTCTCACAAATCTGCAAGAAGACAGTTCTAATAGCAATGAAAATTGACTACTGCAGTTGAATTGCCTTGTCTTTGTATAACTAAGCTTTGAGGCTCTAATTATATTAAGCTCTCAAAGTAACTTACATTATGTATTTGACTTCTAAATTAGAACCAATTCCATGATCTAACATAGAAGGTCAGATGAATAGTCACTGTCAAGTGTACACATACTTCAGCATTTGCAGAGCATTCTGTTTTACCCTCTCCACTCATGTGAATTTATGACATATAGATATGCTGCACATAACAGATCTTCCAACATCTTTAACCAGCAGGATGAGGTGAATTTCAGTAAGCAGTGTGAGAATTAGTTCTAAAAGCTCTCTCATTAAAGCAAAAATACATTGTTAAGATGTACAATTTTTCTCTAAAGTTACATTGTGAGGCAAATGGCAAGAACGAAAAAGATACATTTAAATATAAAAAAGATTTTAAGGTAATTATTAGTTGCTTGTACTAGCAATTACAATTGAAATCAGTGTTCAAATCTTGCATTCCCATGTAGCTTAGGTTTCCACATACATATCACCCTACTATTGTACCACTAATTCTTCACAAGGAAATCCCTAAGCAATAGTAGTAGTGGAAAATATTTTTTTTTCCCCCTCTTCACTCTCTTTTTTGATGTCTAGTGAGGGATTTGCATTTTAGAATTTTCAGTGCTGTGCAGTACAAGGTTCTCTTTCCATTTCACAAAGGTAGTAACTTTCACTATTAATGCAACTCAGCAAGAATAAATACGTATGGCAAAGGACTTGTCTTGAGAATATGATGACTACACTACAAATAATGGAGTGGGATGTTGGGACAACGGTTACCACATGCGCTCTCCTGGATCTCCATCTCTGAGTCACTTTTGTTCAGAAGGACCCAAATCCATTATGCAACTCACAGCAAGGTAAAGAGGAACGTCTGGGACATTTGCTTCAGAAGTGCAGGGATGATCTAACATAAAACAACAGTGTAGACACACCTGCATCTCTCCTGAGATCTCTGCTTCTCTGTCATATTCACTGAAATTGGCCAGTGAGTATGTTCATGTAAGGATAGGAATGTCACACACATTTACATCACAAGTATGTAAACCACTTTCTTAATAAATAGCCTTAAAGGTGACAGTTAAAAGATTCAATGAAGATAACATTCCATAAACATCTCTGAATGTATGAGAGGTTTTGGATAAAATAACTTTGAGAATTGTAATAGCTTCTAATTTGTACAGTAAACAAAGTAACAGAAGAATTGATCAGTACAAGGTTTTCTACATTTTTGACAAAATTGCCTTCATAAGCTATCTTGGTTCTTCTAAATAAAAATATCCTTGGGACAAGCTGAAAGTAATTCACTTTTTACCTCTTTATTGCCAAATTTGATTTGATTTGATTGAATCTATATTTATCCTCATGTGGTTCCTGGAGCACTCACGAACTTTTATAATTCCAGTCTATCAGGACAAATCTGCAAGTAAAAAACCTCACTTTTATCAGCAGGTATTCAATGAATGGCAGGTGGCAAATAAAGTACTTAGTGAATTGTTTAATTGCATTTCTTTCCCATCCTAGAACTTGAGAAAGTTTTAGAAAGCTGGAGAGGAGCTGGGTGGATTTATTTACTGCTTTCATTTTATTCCAACACTACTTGCTTTCAGAAAATACTGCCTTTCATGTATGGATGATATTTAAACTGGCACAACAAAGGGTATATTGTAGTGCAGCAGAGATGTACATCACAACAAATATGAAAGCAAAGAGCTAAATTTGATGCACCTACTCAAGAATATAAAGAAGCTTTTAACCTGAGTCTGTTGACATGGAGTGCAGAATAAAATCCTTTTCTCCTGGGAATTAAACAGAAATTAAGGTTAGCAGGTGTAGCTGTAGTTATGTTTTCTGCCATTTGTTCATTACAGAGAATTACATTACTACAGTGCTACGAGAAAATAATTAACTGGACAGTTCAGCGTTCAGCCCAAAAACATTTTTGACTTGTTCTCTTTTTCTTACTATTTTTCCTTGTTTCATGAGACAAAGAGAGCACAGAAAAAAAAAACGCATACCCTATATTAAAGAGCATTTGCGGTTGGGCTCGAGATTCTTGAACAGAGTGAATACTCTTCAGTGAATGAAGCTGCTAAAGTTCCCTACACATAATCTTTATCTATGGTTGCAGCAATTTTAAAAACCCATTTAATTTCAAAATAATTGTGTTTAATTTCTTTATTTTCAAGGCTTTTGACTGGGATCTCTAGAGTTGATAAATTTAGCCTGTGAAATACCAACTGTGTTCATGCAAAAATGTGAAAGAATCTTTTGGAGTATAGCTATGGAAGAAGCTTTATCCTGCAATAATCTCATACTGCTGAAGTATCTCCATACAGCCGTAAAGAGTTAGTGTAGTCTGGAGATAAAAGCAGACTGAGGATGAAGGGATAATAATTATGCAACATTCTTGTTTGAGCTTCTTTGTAAAGTAGGGGGAGGGATACCTGCTTGCTCCTAAGAAAACCATGTGAAGCCTTAGGCAGTAAGATTGTGATAAAGCATAATTAAAGGAAAATATATGGACAAAGGGATCAATTAAAAGATGTGAAACTAGAACTTGACTTCTCTTTGGTGTTCAGAATTCACATTGAGAAAGTGTGTTTGAGGCCTGTTTCATATTTTACAGTTTTAACTGTCCAATATTGTACAGAATGAATTTCTGCAACATTTAGTCGACATTAGATGGCATTTGAGAGATTGAAAGGGTAATCAAGTGCCCTCTGCAAAGCATGTTGTCTAATAGCAAACACAAAAAAGATTGGTCTGATAATACTCTTTTTCTAAAATGAGAAGTGCACCAGCATTTCAGGACCAAGTCAACAATTCAGGGTAGTCACCACACATTGGAGATTTTCCATTAAGATAAACGTGGTGCCAGTTCTATTATTCTATTTTTTTTCCTTCCCTCCTTCCCTCATCCTGGCTTTTCAGCTCTTCTCCATGTCTCTTACTCTATCGAACATGTAGCCATACTATGATTTCTACTGGGAGAAGTACTACATTTGAGTTTTTCTGAAGTGATGTTAATATTTTATGCCATTGTCTGAGATATAACCATTACATATTCTAGGCTTTACATTTTAAGAAAAGATGCTTAGAAAAACGCTTTAGCTACAATTTAGCTTGTCCACTCAGTGTTAATTTGCTTCATATGTCTGTGTTAACCATCAGGTACCTGGGAAGGACCGTGGATTCCATAGCCCACAGAAAGGCCACATGAGACAATCTCCTTGAGAAGCCTGACAGAGTCCTCTTGATAAGGTTTTCAGTTTCAGTTAAAGGTATAACCTAGGCTAACCTAGGACTCAGAAGAGAAGGGTTCAATACCTGCTGGGCTACAGACTTGTTGAGCAAGTAATCTGATGTTTCATTTGCCCACCTCTGAAAAAGGCATCTATTCACCTATATTCTATGGATTTTATTCAGGTAAATATATGTAAATATTAATGCTCTAAAGAATATTACATTTAAGATATAGATATATAGGAATTTCTCACTAAGTCTCTGTTTAATACCTTTAGCTAGAGACCATAGCCTATATTCAAGTCTGAGTTTACAATGTTTACTATATTAGGAATTTTGCTTGACTAAGAATGGAATAAGGAGTTATTACTTTGAAACTTAACAAGATACTTTTATTCCTCCTTCATGGTAAAGTAGGAAGTTCGGTTCTAAGGCCAGTAGCAAACAAATATATTATTTAAAAAGGAAACAAAATACAGCCTGCTGGGCACTCATTTGCTTAAAGGAGTTCTTTGTATTTGCAGTTCTAGAAAAAAAAAAAACCCTTGTAAAATATTCTGTAAAAAGCTTTAAAGCTTTACTGAAGGGAGGCACCAGAGTGATTACTCAAAGGAAAACTGAAACAAGAAATAATATGATATAAAGGGGAAAATTCCTGCCATTGTACTTCAAAAGGAGAGATAGTCACATTCAAAAGACAATTAAGAAATTTCGGGGACTGAAATCGCCATCAAGGAAGACGACACTGGGACCTTTGGCTTCTGAATTTGTGTATCTCAATTTGATATCCAAAGTTAGATAGTTATGAATTTGCTTGTTTCCTTTCTGCCCCTGTTTTGTTCTACTATTTCTTGAAAAATGTGCCCAGTGTGACATAATTCCACTAGTTCTGATTCCGTTTTATCCCCCAAATCCTCATGCTTTTATCCTTCAAGTTTGTTACTGATAGTTTCACTAACGAGTCACTGTGAAATTGTTTCACAGAGGCATATTCTAAAATACTCAGAGTACTCAAGAGTAGATTTATATGCATTTTATGGTATTGAAAGGTTTTAAAGGATTTAAATTATTTCTTACGTGTGTCTTTTCATTACACTAATAAGAAAAAGAAGAAGGAGAAGAAGAAAAAGAGAAAGAGAAAGAAAAAGAAAAAGAAAAAGGAAAAAAAAAAGAAAAAGAAAAAGGAAAAGAAAAAAAGAAAAAGAAAGGGAAAAAGAAGACTAAACACACCCCCAAAACCAAAACCAAAAACAAACGAACAAACAAAGATAACCACTCTTTCCCACTTTCCCTCTTTCAGTGTCTCTTCAGCAAGACTACAATTCTCTGGAGTCGATTTTCCTAATAGAGTCTTCTCTGACTATGTTGGACAAATGTCATGTCCCCTGGACCTCTCCATCTTGTAAAGAAAATAGACCTATTGCCAGCTACACCTTGCTGATTGCTTCCTACCTGCTGCTAAGGATAATTTGTGCAGTGTAAATGAAGACTTCAGTAGTTGCTGTAGGAAAAAAGCTACAAGAAGAGTCTGCTATTCAGCGTTCACATAAAAGAGCCACTAAAAAACCAGTTCTGATTAGCTGAAAATGTGTAAAGTGTATAAAAGATCTTTAAGTTTTCACAGTCTTAATTATAGCAGACATCATAAATAAGTGTTCCGACCTGAAAAAAGAATTATGCATGTTTGCATCTTTTCACTTGTTTAATCCTATACCAAGAATTTGCATGTGTTTTCTTTTTTATTCTGGTAAATACTTATTACCAGATTATTTTTTTTATTGTTTGAAAGTAAGTAATAAAGGAGTTTTCTATCATTACTCTGCAGAATCTTGTAGCCACTTGGAATGCTGATGTTCTTATTTGTTAATTGCCCCCAAATATACTTTCAGATAACCTCTTACCTCTGAAAGAATGAAGAAGACAACAACATTACATATTACACACAATGGAGAGCTGGAGTGGAAGACTGAATTATCAGCAGTTCCAGTGAGCAAAGCTACCTGCTGTGTACAGCTTCAGATACACCTGGTTTGCCCCATTCCTTCTACGCAACAGGTCACATTACCCTGTTTGTCCCACACTATGAGAACAATACGACACAGAAGTGGGAGCAAGAGCATTTATCATTTACTTTTCCCCATTCACTGTGTGTAGATAAAGGAAAATATTATTTCTGGCTACTGAAGGACTGCTGTTTTATTTTACCTCCATTTTCTTGGCACAGCCTGGGATTTAATTGGAAGGTGCAGGGAGTAGAGGTTGAAACAGTCAGTAAGAAACTAACCACCTCTAAGGAAATGCATTGTCCTTGTGCTGAAGAACCCGCTGAAAAAATCCTAGATGAGACACTCAGTGTATTTTCTAGACAAGCAAATCGTGTATGTTTGGATAATTACCTAACCTTTTACCTTCAGACCACACATACAGCTTTCATTTCTGATGTCTGCAATGAAAGAAGTAAAAGAACCATATCAATAAGAAGTGTGTTTTATATACCCTATCACTGAATCCTTTTCTTAGTCTCGTGGTTTATGGTTCTCTCTCACACACACACACATTTTCCTTTTGTCTGTTCTGAGTAATATTTGAAGCATCTGCTAATGCTAGTTTAAAATACTTTCTGCAGTTTGACAGCTAGCATTTCATCTTGATCCTCTCTAATTATCCTTCCAAATTTGCCTCTTTTCACACTTCTTACCAGCCTCTTCAAAAAATGTTTTAGACATTGTAAAATGCTGGTCCTGCTTCCAAGTGATATCACTCTTTAACAAGCCTAGACGCTCTCTCCTTCTATTGCTTTAGCTCTTTTCACCACTAAAGACATAATAATCTAATTCATAATGTTTTTCTGAGGCTCAGAAAATGACCCCTTTACCTATACTACACACCAAACTGTAAACCTTTTATTCACTTCATATCATTAGTTGTTTCTCTTTTGGATTTACAGCAGTGTTTATCTACTTTGTGAAGATGATGTTAGGGGGACTTTTTAAAAATAACGATAGTAATAATACGGAAAACAAGCCCATGAGTTTTACATGTATTGAGATAAAAAGGACAGCAGCTGTCACTACTTTTAAGAATAATTTATATATTGTCTCATTTACCCTTCTGGTGTTATAAATGTTGACAAGTTAACATCAGGGCAAAGGTAGACTGGTCTGTCAAGTTTCTATTTTCTGCTTCTTGCTCTTCTACAAAGTGCTACAGAGATTGATTGATTTGATTTTAAAGAGTTCAGTTACATCACGGTGACACAGTCTTCAATATGAATTAGAAGAGTAAAATTGTTTGTTTGACTTGTTTTCATGTTGACAGGATCTTTGCACTCCAGGCAATCACTTTGTTTTTCTTACAGCTTTGCTCTTTGGCCACCCAAATGTGGAATGTCACTCAACCATTCCATACGTTTTTCTTGGTGTTCCCTATCAGTTCCTACCACACTTTTCAGCAGTCTAACAAATGTGGATACCTTTTTGTCAATCAGTTGTTCTGGTTGTTTGCCATTTTAGGCTTTCTCTCCTGATGCTATGTTAAGGAAGTTTCTTAATGGACATGAACTTCACTCTGTAAGATTTCAGCTAAGCCTCTGAGAGAGAAGTTACCACAAGTATGATCATTTAATTAAATTACTGTAGACATCCAAAATGAAAATTACACACTCGAACTGCTACCCACAGTTTAATTTTGTCTCAGCTCCAAACTTTTTGAGGGAATTAAAAAATGATAACATCATTAGGGGTCTTACTGAGCTTGAGTTCTATCTGAAAATGAGATTCAAATGTTATCAGAATAAAATTCAGGCAACTATCCAAAATTCTGAGCTTCCTTTACATACTGAACCGTCCCATTGAAGCTTTCCAATCTCATGTCTTGTACATGCATTTTAAATCTGTCTTACTCCATCTTCTATACTCATTTTAGTATGGCATTCAAGTTTATATATGCATCAGCTGTTATTTTTATATATATACAGAGAACTGAGATTAAATTATCAAAAGGAATGCACAAACAAAAGTAAAAATCCAACACTGAAGACATCAGAACCCAACATTTTTCAGGCAAATTATGTGTGATACAGGAAGGCTCTGACATGATGTGGTGACCTGGATTAAATTTCTAAAAAAAAATCAGGGCAAAGTTGTATGGATGCAAAAATTACGGGGTTACTCAGAAAGGGAAATTTCAAGTAAGTAGTGCTGTTTCTTTTTTCTTGAACTTAATGGTTCCTCATGTGCAAAAGCTTGAAAATGGATTATGAAGTCATCACAACTAAAAAAACACAGAAAAATCTGGTGTGTATATATAGGCCATTAGTCATGAAATTGTTTAACCATGTTTAAATCTCAACAACATGAGTGAGTTTTAGCAAGTATTTAAGCACTAAAGTAGTGTAGACTGGTTGGAAGTAGAAAAGTAGAGTTCATTGTTATATTTTATCAAAAATGGAACTTTAAAAAGCTAGGCTCTTTGAAAACTACAGAGTTGGAAAGAAATTTTCATTATAGCAAAGTTCTACTCTTTGCAGCTGCGTTTTTGCTGATTCTCTGAAGTCAGAGTTAATTGATAGACAATTTGGCCTGTGGACTTTAAATAACATACTGAAAATCTCTGTTTTGGGGAGAGGCGGGTTTAAAGTTAATTATTCCTCAAAATGACTTTTTCAAACTGAGTACTAGAGCTGGCAAAAATATTTCCATTGAATAAGACTTTATTTCTGTGGATTTTTTTTTGCCTAAGACACTGGAAGTTAAAGTTCTTTTCTTGGGATAGGATACAGTTCTTGGTCACAATGAAATACAGGCTGCTGATCTGTTTGTCTTTTGTATTTTGGCTATCTGAGCTTCCCCAGTTCACTTTTCAAAAACAGATTATAAATCTGGGTTAAGTAGGCATGATCTCTAAATAGGAATAGCTAATTATGAGATATTTCTTTTGATCCCAGACTTTTTAGACTCTTCAGCATTTCTGATCTATAGTTTTATCTTTGAGTGTAAACAGCCTTTTTTTATCCTTCAGGACTGCGACTCTTTTCTCTGCTTTAAAGCAGACTTCCTCTGAGCTGGAAGGTAAGTTTCATTGAACACCTGAGACCCTCCACTCTGGCCTTCTAATTAACAAAGTGATCTTCTAATGGTTTTTCCCCATAGCGTCAGCATTTATCTCTGATAGCTTCCATTTTTGCCCATTTATTTTCCTGACTTTTTTTTTAATAGCTCAGTGATATCATGAACCAGACTAGAATCTGTTTTCTTCATGCATTTCCCTCTTATGGTAAATTATTTCTACATTTCTCAGTAGCAGTTGCTTCCTGCTTCAAGGCAAAATTCAATTTCTATGGCAAATACCACAGCTTCCTGTGCCATTTTATTTTCCACTGAGCTTAAACTGGAAATCCATAGCAGTTGTTAGATATACCCAGAAAATAAATCTCTGTAGATTTTCTTCTAGTTCATCTGACATTCCCTCTTTTTTCCCTCAAGACTCTGATCAAAAGGGAATAAATTCTGCAACATACATGGATATAAGCTTTCTCTGGGTTGCTAAAATCCTAGTTTCTTTGATTTTTTTGCAATTTATTTGCCCTATATTGGTGTTTCACTTGCTTTAAAATGAAGTGGAAGTTTACAAATAGATTTTTCATGTGGCTGTCTTAAATGAAGGGTTGTGGTTAAGCCTACAAGTGTCAAGATGCTTTAACAGAAGTTAAATATTAATTATCTAGTCTCTAATTTAGTCTGGTGATGGCATAGCCCTAAATTTAAAAGATGCACCTATTGAAATATGTATGGACCTGCTGAAGTATGCTTAGTGTTGAAGCATAAAATGGGAACAATTAATTAAATAATTCACGTGTCAGAAGCTTAGAGGTAACAGTTATCTATCATACTTACCTATCATAATTTTGTTCAAATTATAAATGACAAGAGATGAATGTTAACTCTTGCAGGAATGGTATACTACTATTTTCTAATTATTTTTCTTTTTTTTTTTTTTTGTTGCTTTTATATAGGTAGATATTTTATCTATACATTAGAAAATATGTATATTAACTTTTGTCTACTGACTGAGTGATCACATTAAATTACAAGTTTTGAAAGTGAGGATTTTTTTTGTAAAATGACTAGCTGGTTGTCTTTACTTGTCTTCACAAGGAGGGTACAGTCAGTAGTGTTATTGGTCATTTTCAAATAAGTCAACATTATTGTTTTCAAATTCAATAAGCCATATTTTCTTTGTGCATTCATTTCTGAAAATAGGTGGAAAGTCCGATAAATTGTCCACAGATGTTTTGATTTTAATACTTATTTATAAATTAACAATTCTAAATTGAGAATATGTTCTGAGTGTGTTTACCAACAGAAACCATGTAAACAACTTATGGACTTGAGTTTTACATTTCATATTTGTACATCCTCAAATTGTTATAGTTTTGAGCCACTACAGATAATGTAAGGCCTGACCTGTGAGCTCTCATTTCCCAATAAGCCTGGGTTTTCCAATTTAGGTCCAAGTTTGGTAGAAAAATACATATTTTGTTTTTCTTGTTTGCATTCATTTGCATCATATTTGCAATTTGTAATTAATTTTGTAGTCTATTTTTTCCTGAAGTACTTATTATTATTATTATTTAATATAGCCTGTGGAACACTGAACACTGATTAAGTGTTTTATGCTTTCTGTTATCTCTGAAGCATAAACGATGAAGTATTGTGAATTTGGCACTGTGTAACATAGCATTTTGCTTGCTGTGCAGCACTATCAAACAACACATCAGTAGTCATGCCTGTCTCTCATTTAAATGCAACCTCAGAGTCACACTGCTTGTTACAAATATCTGGGAGCTGTGTGATTAGTTAACATCTTGTGCATAACCTTAAAATTATAGCAAGTTCTCAGGAGATAATTAGCTTTCTGGATACCTCTACTGAAATGAATTATGGCTTAGCAATGATAGGTACTGAGTATTCTACAACTCCGAGGAATGGTGGCAGGAAATTCTTTTAAAAAATATCTAAAGTGTCTTCTACATTAAAAATAAAAAATGAAAAAAAAAAATCAAGAAGTCCTTATTTATTTATATATTCCTTGTTATCAGGATTGCCTTTGCTAGCTATCTTCTAATTTTATGTTCTTTCATCTTTTGGCAGCTCTTCTGGTGTAAATAAAGGGTGTTCAGTACACACCATCCTCCCTTACTGAAGTCTGCTCACCTCTGCCCCAGAGTTCACGTCTCATATGCTTTGTGTGAGTAAACAGACAAAATACATCATAACTGAATAATCAGAAGGATATGATATGGTATTTTTCCTTAGCAAGTGGACTTCAGTTCAGTGTATAGATTTAGGAAAAACAAGGTTTTCCAAATATTTTCCAAGTGTTTTTCATTTCATGAAATAATTTCTCAGACATATCCATATGCAACATCTTAAAGCTTTTGATCCTGCTTTGAAAAGGTTATTCTAAGCCTTCAGTGTTCACAACATACTATTCTAGCTCTGGATGTGTCTGTATAATAACCTCCAAATTAAAATGTTTTGCAAGCTTCTAAATACAAGTTATAGTTGCAGCTGACAGGAAACAGCATTTTGATAAAATTGAACTTTTACAGGTAAGTATAAATTTTGATTAAATTTGCTTGAAAAGTGTTTTCTAATTTAAAACAAAGCGTTTCAATAGACTTACAACATTCTCTGCATTTATTGAAGTATAATATTGCTGTTTCTTTAAGAATAATTTTGTTGTTTTCAGATTCAGTGGTAACTTTGATATAACTCATACCCAAGAACTGAAGCATTTTTGAAACATTTCCATGTTATTTCTATTGACTTTTAAATGATTTTTCCCCAAAAACAGTGTTTTGTAAGAAACTTCAGATTTTATTTTTATTCTATTTAGTCTTTTTTTTTTTTGAAAGGCCAACATTTTCTAAGAAATTCCAGATTTAATCATTCTCTTAATATTTTTTTCTGAAACACGAACGGTTGGTCTAGCTGCACTGATTGTACAAAGATGTAAGTCTACACATGCCTTAACTATATTTATCAAATTGACAAGCTCCCACCAATGGATTTTTATCCAGTTATTTTTTTCAGTGGTCATATTGCCTATCTAAGCTGGTCTTCAAACATTAGCTTTATTAGCCATCATCCCCTGAAAGGAAGAAGGCTTGATTATGTTTCTGAAGGATGTTAGTGATGGAAAATGCAGGCATGTACACAGGTCCAAAGAGCACTGAAAGCTCACGATATACCATGGAAGAATACCTGAAGGCATCACTTCTGAGTGATGAAGGCAGAAATGACATATAATCAATTTCTTACCTAGAGAGAGAGAGAGTAATAAACAATACTCCAGTGAATGGTCTACTTTTTCGAAACAAGCAGACAGAAGCAAGTTGCTTATTAATATCCAGGATCCTACTGGCATTCCAAGGATCATTCTGTTGTTGCTTTTTCCAAAGGAATACAGCTTTTCAAAGTTTCACCCTCTCTACAAATAACAATAAAGCAGGTTTTTGAAATATCTTGAGAAGCAGAGGACTGAGGATTGGGGCCACTGTTTTGCCTTTTCACCCACTGGTGACATCTAGTATGGTGTGAAGCCAAATATGCCTCCTGGTGGCAGAATCTCTGGTTAAGCTGCCAAGCTCCTTCCTCAGGATACAGGGAAGTCAGACACCTCAGAACGTGAAATAAAACACATTCCTGTATTCTACTAAAATTACATATTTATCAGGTTATGTTACAAAAAACCCCTTTTCTCTTTACCCTTAATCTGAATAAGATTGAACCAGCTAGCACTTATTAGACTTATTAAATCTTTCCTCACAGCACTTAGGAACTTTTAATTTAAGTAAGTAAATATGCCACCAGCAGTAATATAGGGGGAGACAGAATACCTTGATGCTCTTCAGGACTGAATGGAAGCTTCCAGCTTAATAGTTTTACACTGAAGCAGGTAAACTCTACATAAATCCCATTTTTAGTGTTTAAATATCTACTGGGTCTAAACTTGAGTGTCAGCCACCTAAAGTTTTCTGATTCTTGTCAAAATCAATGGGTTGGCTACCTCTGCTTTTTTAGAAATGTAAACATTTGCATCTTCTGCCTTATGTCCTTGTACATAAAAGAGGAATAAAGGAAAGCCTTTTTCTTTTTAGAGAGCTGACATTTGTTGACTGTGGTAATGGAAGTCATATTCTTCTCAAAGGTCAGTAAGCAAGTGCTAAGTACCAAAATAATTCTCTACTCTCCGAGCAGGAGCTGACTTGCTAAGCTGAAGGACGTGCTCTCTAGTCCATTACCCTGTCCTCCATATTTTACATTTTTGTCAATAAAAAATAATTACAGCCAGAGTGTGAAATTTTCTTCTGTATGAAAGGCCAACAAAAGGCCCATGCCTCACTAGACTTCCAGAAGAGAATGACATCTCAACAGACCAGTCAGTGTTAATGCTTAAAATATGAGACATTCAGATCCTATGTGTCAAATATGTGAGGCCAAATTCTTGACTCTGACTGACAGTGTTGCCTGGCTGAAGAGGGCACATAGGGCAAAAATCTGCCTTTGGCTGAGGCAGGTGAAGATAAATTCACCTTGGAGAGATGGCATAGTTGATAAAGAGGTTGTTTACTCAGCCTAAAGAACCCAAGAACCTTCCACCAAGATATTGAGATATTGTGATTTTCTTTTTTTTTCTTTTTCTTTTTCTTTTTTTTTTACCTTCGAGGTATCTTCCTCTGTGCAGCATGCTTTCAAATTCTGTTTAATAGAAATTCAGGCATTCAGTGATTTGACCCTAAAATAGGTTCCAATGATTCACTATATAAACCAGACACATGCAAGCCTGATCTGGGTTCCCATGGAGTGCTCCACAAAATATGGTTATTCAGAAATTATTTTTTCAAGTATTTGCCTAATTTATAGGTAAGATAGTCACAAAATAGCATAGCTTTTCAGTTCTCCTTTTCATTCCTTAAGGTCCAATTTTTTCCCCTTTTCAGTGAGAGAGAAGAAGAAAAAGTCTTCCACTGGGGTATAGCACTTGTGTAGGACAGTTCTGGCTAAAACTGGACAAGTAAACTTCTTTCAAGTGCAAGAGAATAAAAAGCAATAACTAAAATCAGCTTGATACAGACATTCTACCTTAGTACACAGAGTGTCCTAACGATCCCTCAGATAGCTGTTACAGTTCATAGTTTAGTTTTCTTGTTGCTTGAACTGGATTTTTGGTTAGAAAATTGAGTTATCTGGTGGTTAAGTTTCATGAGTGCCTGTGTGAGATGCTATGTAAGCAGACTTTCTCAGAGGTTTTAAAACAGCTGGGCATTCTTCCTTTTAAGTTTATTTAAATTCTGTAGTGGATGCTAGGCAGAAATTACATGAGTGAGTCAGGTCTGTAAGTTCTGTTAAGAAAAAAAAAAATAAGTAGTAGATTCTCAGATGAGCAGTCCCACCACAATTTAACCTAGACCTTGAGAGAGTTTTTTTGGAACAGTTCTGACTGCAACAGGGTGCCCTGTCTTGCAGCAAAAATAGTAGTGTCCCATGTAGTCTAACCTGATCACCAACTGCTCTTCCTGAATAGCACTTCTGCTATTGCAATGGAGATGTTGTTTTGGCCACTTGTGGAGGAGATGATTCACTGCAAAATGCCATTTGTGGCTAATGATCACCTGCAGTGTTATAGGGTTTTCACAAAGGTAAAGCAAAGAGAAAAGAGCCACTGCTGAATTAGAATCTCTGCAATTTTTGCTCTTAAATCTGTAGTTCTGTTGTTTGTATTTTGTTAAATGATCTGACAGTTCAAAAAAGTCACAATTAGCTTAACTTGCAGGAAGAGTTTTTTAATGGAATGCCTTGAGTTTTTTAACTGATCCTCCCTTTGTAGAGCTCAGCTGTTTGAGAATTGGGCCCTAAGTTGTCTTTTCACGATGATTTTGGTTTTGTAAATTAATGATCTAAATGATTTATTATTCAGTTCTTCCACTGCTGCTTTATTTCTGTTGATCTTTGTTTTTCTGCTTAATTTCTATAAATTACTGTACAGTTTCCCATAAGGTATAATTAACCAGAATTGCTAAAGTTTTAATTATTGTGTATTATAGATGTTGAAAGCAACATTAGCACTTAGCTTTTAAAAATGTGATAGTATATTTATAAGAGAGCATTTATAAACACATTTACATATAGTTAAGATGAAAAAGGTATTTGAATTGTAGTCATTAGCATTTCTTCAAACATATGGCATACCAGCAGAGGCCATGGGCCATGCCTTCATTAACTGAACACTGTTTCATCAGTATCTCAGCTTCCTGCTGTGCCACCCTGTGGCGTACCCTTCTGTCCCTGAGGTTTCAGTGACAAGGGACAATATGTCCCCAAGGTGAAAATCTGGGAAATAACGCAGATTAGCCCTTAGATGAGTTCTTATGATTATTTAATCATACTTAGGAAAGAAATACACTGTACCACAAAGGAAAAACATTTAAAATCCTACCAGCCTACTATTTTCCATGGTGCAGGGTATGATGGTCTCTTCTGTGCACCATAAACGTAACTACAGAAGAACATGACAGATTTTGCTGTCCATTTAAGGCCAGCCTCTTTCAAATTTGTTCAAATAATACGCAAAGTCTATGTTGGTATTAATAGGTATCATGGGGCAATTATCATTCATTGGTGATAGTGTTCAGGTGATGGATCAAGATTTACCTTCTCTTAACCATGGTACATGCAGCCATTTAATTTTCTTTCCTAATAAATACCGGAATAGGAATAAAAATATTCATATAAATGCCATAGTCATATTTTTATTTGTCCATTTCTTAGATATATAATGATAGGTTAATATGACAGACAAAGACATTTAAGTCATTAAATTCTCTCATACTCTACCCGCTATATGATATTCTTTGCTGAAAAATTCCACATGTTTTGAAAAGCTCTTAGTAGAAATTTTAAAATAGCATATAATTTGTTTGACATGATGACACTTTTGAAAGTAAGGTTAGGGAGGTTAGGGTTGTTTTTTTGGAGGGGGCGGGAGAAGGAGTTGGAAGGGTTGGTCTTTTTGGTTTTTAAGATGCATCTTTTCAATATCTCCCAGCCTCGTTTTTCCTTCTCATTGTGACAGACAGTAGGAGCAAGCATTAAAGTAGCAAATAATTGTAAAAAATATTTATTCAGTTTGTTATGGGTATTTGTCTGCTTTCTTATTCTTATCTCTTTTTTTTAAAGAAGAATTAGATCATTATAGATGTTAATTAATGCCCTCTGTCTTTGGAATCCAGTTAATAAGACCTCTTCTTGGCTTAAAAGGGGACAAATATCAACTAGAGTTGACATATTTAAACTATAATTATAAAATCAACTATTGTAGGAATAATTTTTCTAATGTTAAAACACATATTGTACTATAATCTGTCCTTTTATTCTGTGTATAGAAAAAGCTACTCTTCAACATGCATTTAAATGGAGGAATATGAAATCTATGACAGTTTAGTCTAGTGCAGATTGAGAAAATGTGGATTTATAAAGCAAGATTTAATTTATATCATTACAAGCATCTGACACAATTTGTGTATTTTTATATAGTTTCTCACAGTTTTTTTCAGACCCAGCTGTAATTCTGACAGAAGGCTTAGAAAACTTTTGGTAGGCAGTCAAGTAAAAGTGTTTAAGTTGGCATCAGTCCATTTTTACCTTCACACTTTTTATATGGGAGGAATCTGAAAATCTCTTGCTACAGTTTCCACCGTTAATCAATGGTGCACTGAAAAACTATCATTAACTTTAACCCTCCGACCCTGACATTAGTCTACTCATCACAGCAATCATTAGTAAAATGAAAAACAATCAACCGGGGTATCTACATTCTAATAATATTAATGCTTTCACTCTATTACACACAAACATCAAATGTGACAAAAATCACTGAACTTCAAATACATACATAACAGATTTTGATATATATAAAGCACCAGTTTTTGTTATTCTCGCTTAACAGTAAAATTAATGATACAGTGCCAAGGGGGCCCATACCATTTGCAATCTGTAACATTTCCAATGTATTTTCAACAATATTGTAAATATTTATGGAGTTTTATAAAGACTCTATGCTTCCTTCTGTTTGTGATGCATCAACAAGACACAGTAGGATATCATAGGCAGATATTTACTTCTGGGAATTCCCTTTTGGACTCTTTTTGGTTGAAAACCGCTTCATGACATACAGTACCGCAAATCCCCAGAAATGTACCATGCTATTATTGCCAGCTGAGTTCTTCCAAGTAAAGATGACATCAGCCATCTGTCATGTTATACTAATCCTAGGAAAGAAAGCCAACTGAACATAAAATAAATACCTTTCATATCTATTCGCCAAACATTTGTATTAAAAAATTAAATGATTAAAATCTTATTAGCAAAGCTAATTACTGTAAATGAATAGTCCTCTCTGAGTAAACTACATACCTAAAATATATTTGTCTTTTTACCTACCTAAAGCAAATTATGTCATGAACATATGTTTGAAATGCTGGTCTCTTGCTACATATTGGTAGTTAAGGGAATATGCCTCCAACTAGTGATTTTCCTCTGGACCTGCTAGCTGAGCTCTGCCAGGTGCCATGTAGCTGCCTGAATGTTCTGTACTGCTCTGCTGAGGTAAATGGAAGTTTCCCAGGATCTAGCAGGGAAGAAATTACACTCTACAACACAAGCAATGCTGCCAATCGATAAGCAGTGTCTAAGTTATCAGTAACGTCATAAGAAAAAGTTTAAAAACCATAAACTGCGTCAGGTATCTGCTTCCCACAGAGTAGGGGACATGTAAATGAGGAAGCCTTTTGGATAAGCTGTATGAAGAATTCACATGGAGAGTAATTCGGTGGGCTTATGCCTTATCTCTTTATTGTGGGCAATTACTCAGTAGCACATACCCAAAGCTTATACTATCGAGGTGCTTGTGAGATCTCATCACAATATAACTAAAGCTAGAACAATAAGTATCAAGAAAGTGATCCTAAAGCACCTATGACTAGTTTAGTGGCATATGCATTATTTAAAATTATTTTTCCTCTTTCAGAGTTGTAGAAGTAGCAACACTGAACTAAGCACTCACACTCAGAACTGCAAAATAAATAAATATAATATCTCCCATCACCCTACACTTTCTCATTTGTTTTTTTCCCTATTTTCACCACCTAACATTGCAAAGCAACAGACTTTTCCTTTCAAACCAAAAATGCATTTGAGGATGTAAATTCATACAAAATAAAAATGAAAACAAGGGAATTTTCAGAACTAAAGATGTATTTCTTGGGCTGCAAACCCTTTGACTTGTTTATAATTTAGAAGAATATGGTAGATGGAATGAAATCTTTTGTTAGACAATTTATTAATACATAACTAAGAATCAATAAGCAACGGACTTTCTTACAAAGTCTTCTGCCTGAGCTACTCAGCTCGTTGGGTCTTCTAATGGTTCCAGTTGGTTTCTAATACACTTATTAGTCACCCTCGAAAACTGACTGGGGAGACATGAATGCCATGTCACCTTCTTTGATTTTTGGCTTGGAAGATTGTTTTGGCATCATCCCTTCAACCAAAAGTTTAAATTTCATCATTTATATATTATGCTTGGAATTTCTAAAGGATGGTCAATTTTTTTAAAGCCTAGTAGCAGTACTGCCTTTTCAGTATGTACTACTTGCTAGAACAACTTACAATAATTTATCCACTCTGGATTCTGATAATGTATTCAAATAACTGCCATTGCTTTTGACACATGCTTGAAAATACACATAGCAAACTGTTTATACTAAGCTAGGCAGTTTAAACATTTCAGACTGTGCCAACCTATCAACATTAACTCAGAATTTAATCTGACTGGGACACTTCTGGTGAAACTACTAATTATTTGTCAAAATCAAAACTTTTAATTGAATGTAGTAGTAGCACTAAGTGATTTGGAGAAGGCTGTTCAGTGCCAAGATAACATTTTTAATGAATAGTGGGAGAAGAATAAAAACCTATGTCACAACTATGCAGTAGTTTGGCAGCTGATGTCAAATCTCAGAAATCTCTGCTTTTGTCACATGGCCAAAATGCCCTTAAACACTGCATGTCTGGACCATCTAGAATAATTTTCTTTTATTTGTTTTGTAGAAATAAATTCATATTTCAAAGAAGATGAGTTTTTCAGGGTCTTCTACTGCAGGTGAATGACATAAATCTTAGGTTTATTCTCCTTTCACCTATGTTAATTACATCTTTCCATGTGTGTAGCATGTTTATCTCAAACAAAGAAAACAAAAAATATTAAGTGCATTTGCCTTCCTGTGTAAACTCATCCAGGTGTTCCTGCTCCAGCAGGGCGATTGGGCTAGATGATCATTCGAGGTCCCTTCCAATCCCTGACATTCTGTGATTCTGTGATTCTGTGATTCTGTGTGTGATTCTGATGACTGAAAAAAATACAAGGGAAAATTCCCAAAGCAGGGCGTATTTTCATTTTGGAGCAAAGGCTGAATGCAGCCACCTGAAGGATAGGATAACTCAGAGTTTCTGAGTATGACAAAACCTGAAGTTGGATCAAAGGTAAAAGTTTTAGCTGTACTTGATGATGTGTTGTGATGCAATGATTAGAACACTACTACCTTCAGGGCCTGTTTCTTCACATTGTCTAAAAATGTCAGTGTCTGCGTACTTTCAAGAAATTGTAGTTTTGAGAGGATATTGAATATCTGAGAAGTTTACATGTGAAAATAAGTAGTTGTTTCAGAGTATGGTGGATTTGTTTGTTTGTTTGTTTGTTTCAACTATGTAAAATTAAAAACTTTCCCTGAGACAGGTGTAACATGTAGACTTCTTTTTCCAGTGCTTTGGATGTGTAACTTGAGTAGGAAAGCTTGGGATCCAAGTCAGAATTCGAAGACAGGGAAACACCAGGAGTCAGAATCTGCTGATACCAACTCCCAGTTTTTCCAGGATGTCTGGTTTATTTGATTTTGTGATTTAAACTTCAGAAAACCTTAGGTTTGCCTTGATTCAAAAATGGGAGTTTTTGAATTTGTGGCTGCTTATATAAAACTGAAGCAATTAAAGTTCACTTTCAAATATAAAATCAATGATAAGATTCCAGTTACCCAATCAGATATTTAAATGCTTTATATGTCCCTAAAGTACTAAGATTTCTACTTTTTAATAGATTCTAATACTATCTCTGATACTGACAGCACTTTCCTCAAGGGGCAGTTAACACTCTAAAGTTAAATTTCAAGCGTACAGGTCACATATCTCTAACAAAAGTAGCCTTTATGTTTGCTTCAAATGTGCCTTTAATTTCAGTGCCAGGGAAAACAAATGATACTAACTTTAAAAACGAACATCTGCATTTATTTCCTTTTTGTAGTAAGTGAGCTTCTATTTGGGCAGGGTTCCAAAAGCATTTCTCCTGGGTGGAATGCCTGAATGATGTTATGGAATACCATGCGGACAAAATTTTGTACCTCCGTATCCCATGAGGGTCTCTGCCCCTCTGTGATTTTTCATCTCACCCTATTTGGATTAGGATAATGGAGGCTAGTGTAGGGTACTCATTGAGACGTCCATTCTGGAAACATCTGATTGAACTGGAATGTGGTGTTTGTTGGTGGGGATTTTTGTTTGTTTTTTGGTTTTTGATTTGGTTGGTTGGTTGGGTTTGGGGTTTTTTTTTGTGGTTTTTGTTTGTTTTTTTCTCTAGTTTGCTCTTTGTTTCATTGCTTAGTTTAAGGGAAAAAATAATCCTTACATCCTTATTAAAAATAAGTTCTTACAAAACATGACTTAGTTTCACAGTCTGCAACAAAACAGACATGGTCTTGCAGAAGCATTGGGACATGCTTGCTGTCTCATAAAACACTAACATGATCGCCAGTGTTTCTCACACAGTCCTTAGCCAGAAAGAAATTTTGTGGGACTCAAGGTGAAAATTACAGCAAGCCATGTCCAGCACACTCTTTCAAGCAAACACACAGATGCTGCAGGAGGAGTATCTAAACTCATATCTTCTGACAATCCAATTTGATCTTTTCCCCAGCAGCATGGAACAGGGACAGAACAGAAACTGGCTGCACTAGCACCTCTTCCCCTTTCTTCTTCTATTCCAGAAGTGTATAGGGGACAGAGAACAAGATAACACGGAAGTATATGCAGAGCCTCTGAATATTTTAAACTAGTGGATTTCTTACCTTTTTTCAGGCTAAGGAATTACTTAATAAACAGTAACAGCATGACTGTGTTTTGATTTCTTTTTTTTTTTTTTTTTAAATATTGAAGTGGAAAAAGAGAAGCAAGGAACTGAAGGGAGCTACTTTGTTCTGAATATTTCCTTAAGATCTTAAAATCGGAAAAGGATCATCTGATCTTGAGAAGCAAGAGGTGTTTCAGAAAAAAAAAAAAATAAATAAAATGAATACATAGATTCCATATATCCTTTGACACTCAAAAACACAAAACAGTCTTCCATGTCCTATGCAGAAAATAAGGGCAAGTTATAATTCTGTATGTCAGTCATAGTAAAAGAAATAACATTTATTTTGTAGTGATTACTTCAGCTAACTCCTCTTTTGGAGGATGAGTGTCAACCTGGATTACTACCGTTCTGTCTCCAAAGACAACTCCATTGAAAAATAAGATGTCATTTTAAAATAACATTCACTTCAGCTTATTTACAGAATCAAGAAATCTAGAACTAGAATTTTTTAGTCATCACCTATCTCAATAAGAATATACCTGTATGCTTCCTGAAGCTGTAAGAGCTGAAAAAAAAAAGGTTTATTAACTTGTGCTACAAGACTTCATTAGAAATAAGCCAGTTCTGAACCCAGAAGACCTTTAAGATTGTCTCCTACAATGTAATGTCTCTTTACTGAATGCAGAAACTGGGAAAAAAGTTGAACTTCTGTGAGAGCTAAATCACAAGAAATGAGATTTGTGATTCTCTTATTTCTAAATAAAATTTATGCTATATTGTAACAAAGAAGTTTCAGATGAAAAGAGATTTAATATACATTTTTGTTTTAGGTATCTCCATTTACTAATGAAAAAAAGGTAAAAACCACAGATTTTATCCCTCCTTTCTTCCTGGGACATAAATTTAAAAAAATGACCAGCACCTTGGGATTTAGGCATAGGTAAGAGAATTTTTTTTTTCCTCTGAAATAAAATCATAAAATAAATTATTGATTTTTTAAAAATCAAATTTACAGATCTTTGTATTACTGTTTTAAACCTTGCCATAAAAGATACAGGCCACTAGTTTTAGAGTGATCCTTCTCCATTTTTAAGGACTTACAGGTCTGCATACGGTGTATGTGGATGATTTCAGTATGGGGTATCTTTGTGCTTCTTCAAGAATATGAAGGTATATTTGAAGAGCAGATGCTAAATAAATTAGTCCAGTCACTCCCCGAAAACAAGGATTTGAGGATGAACTCATTCTTTTTACATGCTCACTCGTGTCTGGAACACCATAAAGCTTGAGTCGATTTTTAAATTGTCATGGTGAGTTCTCTCACGGTAACTTTAGGAGGCTGCAGCTTCCATATGGCAGTCCATCCTAGTGTCCCCTGAAAATCCCAGTTTTCATCTGGTGCAATTGCCTGTCACTAAATGGTTCAGTATCTGCCCAAAATTAACATCTGGATTAAGACAGTGTTTGAAGCTGTTCTCAGAAAAGATAAAATGGGGTATGCTTGGAAAGACTGACACATTTCGATTATTTAAAAGAAAAAAAAAAACAAACCTCCTTTTAGTTAGCATGTTGACTTATACCCTAAGCACCTACTTGGATTCAACGTTGCTGCTGCACGTTCAGATTGGTATGAAAGAGGAAATAGCTAATGGTCCACTGTCACTGGCTAGAAGACGCTTTCCAGATTGTTCAGATAACCCATTCTGCTGATCTGGGCACCGTGATCTTCACTTTCTGGCTTCCAGTTGGACTGTTAAATTTTCAGATATTTCAGTAGAAAAATGCCGAGAGCAATTATTCTACAAAGCCTATCAGTATAGGAAGTTCAAACCATCATACTTATGACTGTTTTCAAAATGGAAGAAAAAGTTTATTTCTGATCAATCCTTTACTGTTCCCTAGAAAGTAACTGCAATTAAGAATAAGGGGGCAAGAGACATGTACAACTGAATTTATTTAGAAAGAGAGTTGAGGAAAAGAATCATCAAGTAGATGATACAGAAAGAAAGAAAAGAAGGTTAAATCAACTGAGAGAAAGTAGAAGGGAAGATATACCATCGTACTAGTGTGATTTTGGCTATTGACTCATTAGGAGGCACACATATACTAAAAAGGATCACTAGACAGATAAATAGCAATGCGCAAATATACACTGCTGCATAAATTTAAGAGGAAAAAAGACCTTAGTGAAATCTGAATTTCTTTATTGAATAATTTACTTTGTCATCATAAATGTAATGTTATATTGCCTTGCAGTGTAACTACCGGAGGTGTGTTTGTAAAGCCCAGTCCCAAGTGCAATGGCTGAAGAATGATCAAAAGCCTGGATTAAATTTATGATTCTTTTGCTTAGGTTGTTTTTATAATTTTTATTTGGTTCCCTGTATTTCTTATTAATTTTACAAAGACTGTCATAGACTGGTTTTTTTGACTTTCTGTTCATTTAGTTTAAAGCATAAATAAAACTTTTCCACAGAAATTATAATAGTTGGAAAAGTTTGTATGACCAGAAGCAGCAGACTTTGAAAATATCCATTCCTGTAATGGGTCTGTGATGAATTCTGACATCAGTGGGTCTTCTCAATGCAGAAGTCATTTGGCACTCGTAAGCAGTACTGAGAATGTTTCATGTAGGTAGCTCTTGACTACTGAGGTTCCGTTTGATGGTGTCAAACACCTGTGCACTTGTCAACAGAAGAGTACAAAGTTCACTGGAGAAAAGGCATCTGGGGAAAAATTGGAGGGTGGTGAACTTCCAGAACTTCTTGGAGTGTGGTGAGCTTCCAGAACTCGGTCTTGCATATGACAAATTCTTCCTACTTGCTGTGTCGTCGATCCATTCGTCAAAAAATGGAAAAATTTGATTACTAATTTTTGTAAGAGGTAAGACTTTAATGCTGACTGTATTCTACTTGTGCTAGTTTAGAGAACATGGATGATGCCACCCTCAGTTCCCACACTTCACAGAAAAAGTTGAAGAGTGCATGACTGTTTTTGGTAACTAACCTGTAGTTCAGCAACATGGGTTAACCTTTATTTAGTAATATGGTGATGGCACATGTATCATGATACAAAGATTTTGATCTCAAAGATAAAGTTAAAAAAAGCATGGCTCTGGTCCTAACTTCCCCCTCTTAGGCTGGTACAAATTTATTATAGTTGAGGTCAAATTTAAGCACATATTAGGGACCAGTTTTGGACTATTTTTTCTCAAATTGGCAGAAATGAAGCTGCCTGGCTCACATGAAAACTGGGATTTAAGCCTAAATGTATTTCTTCACCCTAATCTGCACGCCAGTTCCTTTGCTAATACGGATAATTTAATAACTCCATATGATCTCTCTTTGGTATACCAATAAAAATCTGCTACATTATAGTCAAATACTGGTACATACATGTATACCATGAAAAACATTATCTCTGAGTTTCAGAAAATATAACAATTTTTATTTTTGGATAGAAATGACCATCCATTTAAACCCACCAAGCCTGAGTATAAAGTGTCCCACAGCAGATTGACTGCATAGGTGATCTCGGAGAAACTGTTAACGGCTTTAAAATATGTTTGTGTGAGTGGAGGATCACATCATGATTACTGTTCCCATGCTTTTGATGCCAGTTATTTCTTTTGTGTGTGTGTTGGATTGTTTTCCAGACATCTAATATTTCATCATATATGTGAACTCTGATCAAACACCTCAAATTTCTGCGCAGTTTGGATTAAAACTGCAAGCAGGGTTATCCTATTTGAAATGACAAAGGAGATTTTATTTCATTCAGTTAACCAGAGTAGTTTCCTTGATTATAAACAAAACCTTATACTAAAAATGAGGGGAGCTGTTTTTCAAAAACTTGCCCCCAAACTTGTATTCATTGGTTTCCCTCAGCTGAAATCATATTAGATACAATAATATTGCACAGTTAGCTATAAAGTATATGTTCCCATTTTCCCAAATGAAAGAAAAAATGAACAGAGTTGCTTTTGATAAATGCAGCTTATTTACATATTGTAAAATAAAATATATTTCCTTGTATGTAATCCTATAACAGCATATATTAAAAAGTTTATTTCTTGAGAATAGAGGGAAAAAACCTGAACTTATCTGCATATTTTAATAAAGAGATAGAGGTATTCCTATTTCCTTTCCGTGTCTGAGGGAGCTGCCTTCATGAAGGTCATTCTCCTGTAGGGATTAAAAAACAACAACAACAACAACACAAAACCAAACCAAACCAAACCAAACCAAAACACCAAAACCAAACCAAACACTTTTTAACCTCTTGCATACATGAACAAGAGGATTTGAATATGTAATGCAGCTTTAAGGGTATGGAATCATATAAGAAGTGGGTTTGTAATTGAGTACTGTAGGACAGTGCAATTATCATTACAGATTACATTTCAAAAGTGCTTCCATTCTAACCTTCTGTTTTCAATCCTAACTTTCCAATATCTCTAACTTCAAAAGGATGTTTTTAGATGCAATCTTCCCACACCCTTGCTGTTTACTTTCTGTTTAGCACTTTGTTTTAATTTTATTATTATATATGTTTAATTTTACTAGTTTTTAGTACAGAACGTTAGAGAGGGAAATCACTGTCTTTAGAGATAGAAAATAATCATGTAGCATTATTTTTCTAAGCATGGAAAACTGCTAGTGACAGAAATTGAAATGCATTATGTTACTGCAAAGAGAAGCACCTTGAAGTGGTCTGATGAGAAATGATGTTGATTTGACAGAGTTGTCAGCTATTCAGAGCTGCTTTCCCCATCTGAACGGTGTATTTTATTTTTTTTTTTACAAGAGTGTTCAGCTTTGTTCATACTTTCTTTGCAATGGAAATTTAATTGCTGCTATTTCAGCTTGGATAACACTGGGTTAGCACTGAGCATTTGGAAAGAACTTCACTGTGAGGGTAGGTTATAGAGACACATGCTACACGGGTGTGTGGAGTTATCAGCAGGTTATCAGCCTTTTGCCTGCTAATGATGTGCCTTTCCTATGTGTCTGTGCCAGGATTTGTTGATCCAATGAACAAAAATTCAGAAAACTGGACTTTTGCTCCTAGAACCAGATGAACCCTTTTGGGGCTAACTTATCATAGGTAAAATTGCTCGAGAGAGAGCGCGCAACTGAATGTGTTTATATTTTATATCTGTTTGCAAGGAATGCTATGGAGCAGAAATAAGCAGACCATGGGCATAGCCATGGCAGTAGAAGTTGTAATTAAGATCAACCCTCCCGTATAATTAGACTTTGCAACTGTGTGGGAAAATGTGCCATAGAGAGAAGACAACTTCTCTCTCCCCTCAATATGACTGAAAACAAGCATTTTAGCAAAAGGCCTGAGGAAGAGTCTAGTGCCATTTTATATAACTCTGGTTTTATAATGGCATGCACTAAGTAAGTAGCTGGTGAGCCTCCTAATGCGTCTCCCTTTCATGCTGCTGGAACCATCAAACCCTGCTAAGAATCTGAGTGCATCTTCAGTAGACCTTAAAAAACTAGTAAGCAAAATTTGAAGATCTCTTGTCTGTTCCCAGCTGGTTTGATCTCTAGAGACTGGAAGGCATATCAGCTAAAGATCATATTCATTTTTTTGCTTGTGTATAAGCAGTTTTAAATAAAAACTGAGAACTGTTGTGTGAAAAATCGGCAAACATTTTGCTTGGAGCATTTACTATATCCTGTTTCTAAAGAAAATCAGGCCTTTGTGCATATCTGTTGTGAACTTCAACAGAAGGACATCAGTTTAAAGCAACAACATAGTGTCAATTATTTTCAAAACCAAGAAATTAGTCTTATACTTCTGTATACCTTAGTTTGTAGTGTCACACATCATTTAAAATTGTGTTGCAATTTTAAGTACAATCTGAAATGATATACAAAATCAGTTCTTCTTTGCTTCTCTGTTCCATTTTCACTATAGCTGACCAAATGCTTCAAGTAATTATATGTCTGACACAGACAAGTAACACTGATAAATGGGTGATCATATCTCTCTTCAGTTCAAAAGTATTGTCAAATGCCAGCTGAGAGAAGCTGAATTTAAAAAAAAAAAAAAATAATAATAATTTTTAAAAAATCCTGTCCTGTGTCATTTATAAACCAGGACATTTGTTATTAATCTGCCTTCTGCAAAATGAACCAATCCCAACTTTTCGGAAGGTGTCCACATTAAACAGAGATACTCTATGGAAGCCACAATACACAGTTACAGCCAATGTGGGTTCAAGTCCAACTGTTAAAACATTCTTTATCCAGCTAAAACGGGAACTTTTTGATAAATTCTGGAACATTTTCCTGCAATAATCTCTACGTGTAGTTTTTATAAACGTAAACATTAGCTGTTGCTAAGCCCTGATTTTATTTTAACCTGAACTGTATTTACTATACCTAAGGATAATTCACATGGAGCAAAGAGCCCTAATATTTGTATTTTAGAATAAATATTATGAATATCTCTCTCAGGGGAAGAAAATGTTTAGATAACCTGCCTTTCACACAGAAAAGCTGGCTGCTCAACCTTCAAGCCAGCAGTTCCTCTCCGCCTTCCTAACTGAGAGACAGTTCTACATAGGAAAATCCAGTGCCTCCTGGCCATACTTAAGAAACCCTGTTTCTTTGTGAAAGAGGGAGAACGTATGGAAGCTGTAAATAAATTATGATTGCCAAAGATCAGAGGAATTTTTGCACAAGACCAAAGCAACTTAAACTCATTCTTTGATAGAAACCTTTAATAATTCAACACAGTGGTAATTTTCTTATTGCTAGAATTCCTAACAATTGAACTGATCTCCAGGTTGTTAGCAGATAATTAAGAATTAAGTTATTAGTAGCTGACCTCTGCAGAAGTCATACAATTCAACGTTTAATTTAAGCAATAGGTATGACTGTCTTTCTCAGAGACTCTGGAAATCTCCATTGAAAACACAATACACATTTGATGATGACACAGTGTACAGTTCTTTTATGAGCATTTCTTGATCAATGTTAAAGGCAATCACTCTGAGCTGCTCTTATTCAAGTAATTAGGAAGCATGGTTTAAAATATGATGCCTTAATGCAATAGCATTCTGGATATCAGAGAGAAGGATCAGCAAATCTTCTGCCTCCTTGTGCTTCCTCTTCAACAGAACTATCTAGAACAAATACATATTCACTGAGTTCATCCTCTGTAAAAACATAAAGAATTCAAATCTGTGCTCACACTTGGAGTCCCACTTTGAACAAATATGTTATTAGACATGGACACTGATTTCTCCTTTGCAGGAAGACTATTTTTCTATACAGTGACCTGGTAAGTCTCAGCCAATGTAAGTTGGACCTGTTGGAGATGATGCTTCTCTCACTGTCATGCCTTCACCTCACAAATTCTCAGGGCAGCACCCAGCACCCATGCCCCATTAGTAGTCACACCGGCACACAGAGCACAGCTGACCCCTCACCCATGAGGTAGGAGGGACCATGTGGAATTTCACAAAATCAGGAGTGTGTGCTTACTAATGAGGTGCAGAGGTCATGAAACACCACCCTACACTCTCTCTCCCTTTGTCAGTGGTTTAAATCCACAGCCCTTCCTCTGTGATGGAGCTCACCTTGGCCACCACATAAGGTGAATCTCAACACCATTTTTAGACAATCATCCTGCCACATGTGTCCTTGTCGTCAGACTGGAGAACAGGTGCCCCACACACTGGAAACCAGGAACTCTGACAGGTCCACATACATGAGGTGGGTAAACAATGTGAAACGATCAAGCTTTCACATAGGAACATAACAACAATTCAGAGTGTTATTAAGGAAAAATATTGAACAAGGAAAGTCAGCAAAACTATGACCAGTTACTGTTAACAATCCTGTCTCGCTTATTTTGGATAATGTTCTTTTACTGCATGTTTTCCTCAGCTGATGTAAACAACATAACTCCATTCAAGGCAGTGGAGTATTTGATTCTTACCAGCTGAAGATCTGGCCTCACAGAAGAGTGCACTTCCCTTCCAAAATACGTGGTTTTTTTTTTCCTTCACCTAATGCTAATAATAGTCTGTGATTTTTTAATAGCTAGTATGTAGGCGAATGCACTTTTAATGACAAGTAAAATATCCAAATTCAAACTTCTTGGTTTAAAAGAAAAGATAGAAAAAGAGAAATAGAAAGAAAGAGAAAAAGAGAGATAAAGAGAGAAAAAAAAATGAAAGAAAGAGGGAAAGAGAGAGAGAAAGGGAGAAAGAAAGAGAGAGAAAGAGAGCGAAAGAACAAAAAAAGAGAGAGAAAGAGAAAGAAAGAGAAAGAGAGAAAGAAAGAAAACAGTAGTGAATTGGCAAACCAGTGGACTTCCAGATGTGCATTAGTTTATTTTCAGGCAGGGTCAGTTAGCATATTTCTGTTCTGGCATGTGCATTCATCTTATGAACAGGGTGGAAATTCAACATAATGAGCACCTGGTCATCCATTACTAATGAGCCAGATATGCCCTGTTATTTAATTTGTTCTTTCATAATTTCATACACTATGTATTGCTTAACACTATACTAGTCAGTCTAATGGAGAAAGCTTGTCTTCATCCTTTTCACTCTCCCTGCTAGTAAATGGATTTAGAAAAAGGAACGTAGTCTATTATTCAAAGATGGTTTCTAAGACGGTTCACAACAGGTTAATGAATGATATCTAATACTTATATTAGACCAATCATATTAATAACAGAGAAGAGAACATGAGGGTCATAGTGCTAATTGCATAGGAGGTCCAGCCAGAAGGCATCTTTATCTTAGAATTCAAGACGCACCAAGTTTGACTAATCACCCACAGTGTGTTTGCAATTAAAATAACACTGTATTAACCCTGCCAATGTGAGGTATCAATATTTTATGTGTGGCTTGACAGTTCTAAGCTGAGCATTTGTGGTGCCTGATATCATGCTCACACAGAGAGCTAGAGCTCTTGTTCAGCTTAAGCACACAGCCAAGGAAGTTACACAGGGGAAAAATCAAAGGAGATACTTTTTCCAGAAATTTCATTTTCTTCTATTATTTTTTTAATGGTGCTAATATCACCAAAAGGAGGCATTTTGTAACTTAATTTGTTTTACACTTGGAGTGTTTTGGAAAATGTTGGACAAAATCCTACTGAAATCAATGGAAAGACTCTTATAGCTCCACCTTGGATTGAAGGAAATGAAGAGCAATGTTTTCATTTTAGTATGACCCTGACGGATTGTCACACAAAGAAGTTCAAAGTAGGAACAAGACATGTTGCATTAACAATAGGTTCATGTATGAGGCAGATCTTCACCTGGTTTAAATTGGCATGGGGGGTCAGAGCATGTGTATTCTGTTAACCATGTGAGTCTCTGGTTTACACATGTAAAACCTATGAAGTAATTTAACTTGTAGATTGAGCCTTATTTCCCAAATCTGTTTGAGGAAAATGTTGGTCCTTCTTCCTTAGTCCACATCTCCAAATTCCCCCTGACACTCAGCCTAACTCTCCTGCAGATCTGCTTTGCATTTGCACCACTGCTGTTATATTTCTGATAGCTCGTCTGTAGCAACCACAGCTGCCATTGTCTGAAAACCCGCTCAACCTTCATCATTTACAACTCAAAAAAATAAAGAACCCCTGTTTCCTTCCCTCAAACTTCAAGGAATGTTGAGGGTACTCCAAATTCCCAGATCACATACCCAGAATCATTGCATAACTTCCTAGATTTTCTCTAAAAGAAGCATTTATCTGAGAGCCAGGTGCTTTTTTGAGTTACACTAAGCATGTTACAAAACCAAGTAAAACTGCAAGACTCTTGAAACTAACTGTTCACAATGAACCAGCACTAGCTTCTTTGTTAGACCTCAGGTGTTTTATGATATATTTTTGTGCCAATGGATTTTTCGTTATATTATTCTTGTTGGTAGTCTGAACACTTTCAAATGTTTGTCAGTTGATGATCTCTACATAATGGGTACAGTCCATATCTGGGTCAGACCTTCCAGTTCAAGTACAATAGCTTAGCTCCCTGCAGCTGTGATTTTTTTCATGTAACAGATTTGTAAAGAACAGAAATGATGCCAAGTACACTTAAATGCTTTTCTTCAACTTTTACAAACAGTTGTGCTTCTGCTTGTATCTTCTATGGGCAAAATTATATAAAGTTATTTCAAGTTTTAAAGAATATATTGAGAGAGACCTGTGAGACATAAAACTACGAACAGATTTTCTTTTAGGCCCCTGTATCCTTGTATCTTATACCTACCTTCTTCAGAAATGCCTTACTGAAGATTCCTGCAGTTATAAATGTGATCAAGGTTTTTAAACCTCAGACAACACAGAATAATGTAAACTTTTCAGTGAAACAAAGCCAACAAACAACACTCATATAGATCAGTATCTACTAGGTCATGCTGGACAATAAAGTCCCAATTAAAATCTTACAGAAACTAATTATTTAATCTTGCTTAAACACTTTGAAAAATACTTGGACTTTTAGGGCCTCAAATCCAAACCCTTTCAAAATGAAAACTGGACTATGACTCTTCAGTTTTCAAAGGACTATGGTCATGGGTTTTTGTTTGTTTTTTACTTCAAACATCTGGAATTGACCAGAGGTTCTTGTTGTTTTGACTTCAGTGAAACTTTCAGCAAAGGTACCAATTAAATGCTCATGCCTCCACAACAAATTACAGATACAGTGGAAAAGCTGGCACTGGTCAACAAGGGGAAAAAAATGCTCTTCAGTTTGGGTACCCAGACCCCAAAATCACCTGAGTGGAAGTTCTGGGAGGGCAGAGAGAATCTCTGATTGTGTCATCTGTCTTCAGAAACCCAAGTCAGACGATGACTTCATCAGTGGGACCTGATTCTCTGTCAGGCTGGTCTTTGGTTGCTTTAGCAAACTAAAAGCTCTTGAAATTATTACAGCGTCAGAAGGGTACTAAAATATTTTCACATAGGAAGTCGTAAATTGCGCATATATATATATATGTTTATATGTCACTACCTTATATATCCAAACAGGCCAGATCGGTTAAAAGCTCTTCTGTCCCTCTGAGGATAAGCACTTCCACATAGTCTCCAATACCCTTTTGTATTAAGAAGAAGAGGAAGGGCAGCAAGCTTGGAGTTACCTGTGATCTCAAGCCTTCCCTTGTCCATCAGTGCTAAACAAAGTATGAATACCAGCAGTGGATCTCCACCCCGAGAGATGCATGCATCCTCAAGTTCCTCCTCAAAAGAGTTGCGTCTATGCTGAACTTGAAAACCACAACTGCAACAAAGGATATATTAGTCTACTAAGGAATATGAACACTTCAAGAAAAACTTGAGAATCAAGGACTTAATGCAATTCATACAGGTAACGCTGAAATTGCCTTGTGATGGTTTGGGGTTTTTTGTTTCCTTTTTTGCAGGACAGAGATATTATTTTATAAGATTTTATCTAGTTGGGTTCTCTTTTTTGATAAGCATTTTACTGAACTGCAAAAGCCAAGTCTAAGTCCATTGTTTCTTACTGTACTTCAAAAAGTCATTGAAAGCTCCACAGGACACACAACTAGGACAAATTTTATTTCTGTTTCTAAGCATACATTGTTTTTATTTCCAACTAGATTAGTTTCCTAATACAGACTGACAATATAGATTGCTTGTTTGTGCCTTAATGTCTTTTTTTTCTAATGAATGGTAACTAAAGTTTGCTAAACTTGAGAGTAAATCACCAAATTAAATGTTGAAACCTCCAAACTTCATGTGAAGACTCAATACAAGGACAATAGTGATATGTTAGATCTAAAGCCAGTAAGTGAGAACCCAGGGAAAATTTGTTATGTATATCTGTGCATTTGACAGCACCTTCAGCCTGTTGTTGATGTTGACAGTCTCTTTCTAAAGAATCACAGAGATTCAGAGCACAGCAGACAGCAAAACAGTAGTTACTGGGTAGCAAGAGGAATAGGATAGAGAGGAGAGAATGGACATGTGCATATGCAATCACAATGGTTGTGTGCTCAAAGCTTTTCATTAAATTAAGTAAGGGTTCACGAAACCTCTCAGTGCCTTAAATGCATTGAAATATACACATCAGGAGATTTTTCTAGAGAATGCTTATTGGGACATGGAATTATTTCAAATTTCCTTTTTTGTTGTTTTGTTGTTTATTTTTCTCTTTGTTAACTTCAGTATTGAAAAAAGAGTCCAGCAGTCAGTAGGCCAGTGAGAGAAGGTCTTGCTGACATTTTATTTATTAACGTATCCTTCATCCACTCAGTCTCTTTAACCACAGTTTTGCACAGACAAGAGAGCATAAGCCAGCCTTGAGCTAAAAAATTCACTGTGTGGCTGTTGATGAGTTGATCGCTCTCTAAAGTGCCTGATAAATTAGGCATAAAGATCCGCATGATGGGAAGGGCTCATTAACATGAGCTCTCTCTCACCGTCTCAAACCCTGCATCCCTTGGCTGCAGGATGACTAAGGCTAGGGGAGGGCGGACAGCCCAGCCCCTGGCCTCTTCATGGGTGGTGAAGGCCAGGTGCAGAGCTGTGCTCCCTCTGGGACCTTTTGCAGGGTGGCAGACCATGGCAAGATGCAGACTGTCCAAGCCCTTTGTCTTTAACCCTCCATGGAACTGAGAAGAATAACTATACAAAGAGGCTCACATAAATTGTTTATCATTATAAGTTCGCTTGTTTTCCTTCAAAGTATTTTTTGAAAAGCTGGTTAAACTTCTCTGGTCTAGAAACAAATCCATATGTGAATGTGGGTATTTCCTGGTTTCTTCCAGCCAAGATAAACTGCAGAACAAGAGTAGGCTTTGGGCTCATTGCCCCTGCAAATATCAAGTGCATGTACAGTGGACCTGCAGGACCTCATCTTGTGTCATCTCTACCAGTGGTCTCTTTTGAAAGTGACTAATGAAAACTGCCTCTCCAGAGGCCCTTATTGTATTCGCAGAACCACAGAGTCACAGAATGTTAGGGATTAGAAGCAACATCAGATCATCACCTAGTCCAATCACACCACCGGAGCTGGAACACCTAGATGAGGTTACACAGGAATGTCTCCAGAGTAGGAGACTCCACAAACCCCTGGGCAGCCTGTTCCAGTGCTCTGTTACCCTCACTGAGAAGAACTTTCTTCTCAAATTTAAGTGGAACCTCTTGTGTTCCAGTTTGAACCCATTACCCCTTGTCCTACCACTGGTTGTCACCAAGAAGACCCTGGCTCCATCCTTGTGACACTCACCCTTTATATATTTGTAAACATTAATAAGGTCACCCCTCAGTCTCCTCTTCTCCAAGCTAAAGAGACCCAGCTCCCTCAGCCCTTCCTCATAAGGGAGATGCTCCACTCCATCATCTTTGTTGCCCTTTGCCAAAGAGCATGAGACTGTCTAAACATGAGCTGATGCTGCTTGCTTTTGCTGTAATCCAACATCAACCCACCTGGAAAGAGAAAGAACATTGCTGGAGGTCTTGTATGCTAGGATAAATGAGAATCTAGCCCTGTGTTGTTTACTTCTCACTTTTGTCTTAAAAAGAAAGTTGCCTATAGGAGCTACTTTGCAATCTTGTTAGCAGCATATACACTCTATTTATACACTGTAATGCTTTAGTACATTAAAATTTTATTCCTAGTCTGCATTAATAAAAATTTACCAAACTGTCTGGTAAATTATAAGAAAGTAACGTGTATCTGAGATTCATTCAAGGTATATGAAAGGGAATTTTGGATTTAAAAGCAGGCAGAACAGAGGTGCTAAAACAGCAGTCACTTCAAATGCACACACTTTCTTCAGGGAAAGAAGACTTGTAACCCTTTATTTTATTAAGATAACTCCATAAAATTTAGTTGCTTTTTAGAACTGAACTGTCACTTATTGTAAACAGCTTGAAGTACTGTATTCTATGCAAATGACCTTAGAAGTGTGGGAAAACAGATAATTCTTTTGATCTGGTCAGCTTGCAGTTCTGAATGAAAAGTGAGAGGGAACAAAAATGTTGCTTGAGGTTAAACAAAACATGATGTTTTGACGCTTCTTTGGGTTTTTTTCCTCAAAAAAAAAACCCCAAAGAAACAAACAAATGAAACCCTTTAAAAATAATATGGAAGGAAACTAAAATTTAGGTCCGTTTGAACTTAAAATTAATATGCTTGTTTTGAAAATAGTGAGGAGAAATATTCCCTCTCCATTTGCATTATGAGAAAAGAGCATCTTGTAAGGTAATGATAATCTGAATATTATCATGTCTTGCAGAATAGGGTAAAAATCAAAAGGAAATTTTTTAACAATTGTGGGGATTTTTTTCAAAATATTATAAAGGTCAGTTTAAAAAAGTATGATACACAAAAATGTAAATAGGTACTTTGGAGAAACTTTCAGTGTACGTGAAAATTGAAGATAGACACAGGAGCAGCTTGGAATTTTTCAGTAGGCACCTAGCAGCTTTTTAGATGGCATACCTCTGTGTTGAGAACCTTGATTTCTAAGGATTAAATTCGAAGTATTTACACAGCTGTATCCACATTGTTTTGAAATAGCTAGAAAGCTTCAAGTATATCTAAAAGATACTACATATGCTCAGTATCTAATTAGTATATCTAACATATGCTTAACAGCCCCTCTGAAGACCTGAGTAGGGCCAAGAGATACAGGAAATTCTGCTTCGCTTTTTCAACTCTAAAAGTAACTTAAGGTCATAGCACTCCTGACTTCCTCCACACCTTCCTGCCTTTCTGTGCCTCAGACAAACTGAAACATAGTCCCACAAAAAACTTTGTGTTTTGCCTAGTTCCAGCACAATGAAGATGCAATAAAATATATGGTCATCAGGTAGTGGGAAGTCAGGTATAGCCTTTTAGGCAGAAGAACAATCTTAAATTGTCTTACATAGGTTACAAAACCTATCTCTTTTTAGAGGCTTTGGAAATCTTCCCAAGATTTTAATATAATATACCATTCCAGGTGTTGACTTTCCTCAGAGTTAGACATCTAACTATCTGTTGTGCCTTTGAAAATAGTTCCTTTTTATTTTAGCAGAAACTTAAACAAACTCAGTAGAAAACTCTGAGATCCAGGGATGCTTTTTGTCATGATGACACAGTTTATATGTACCGTATGAGACTCATGTTTCCAAGAGTGATTAGGATGTTCTGAGTTATATCAATCTGTATTTACATTTGGATATTTTTATTCATGGAATTATTTTATATTTGTACACTGTGTTGCAAAACATAATTGGCCTTTTCCCACCAATTTAAATTCATCCACTGAATACATAAACTTAACAACCAAGGTTTTTCAAAGTTACCTTTTGGATTTTGACCCCATGGGGCATATTCATGTAATCTAATGTAATTGTTCTGAATAATATCCTAGTTAGAAACCAAGAGTAGGCTAAAGTTAGGTGTCTACACTAAACAAAAGGACACAGGCATTTCCAGGAAATTATTCACACAAACTAAGTTAGATGCTTAAAAACAGTATGGATAAATATTTTCTCACCATTTACCATTACTGTTCACTTTGGATGTCCAAATTTCTAAGTAAATTTAAAAGAAAACATGGCAAAAATCTTAAGTCTTCTTTATTATGTTCAGAGTGGTAGGCTCTGTAAGTCTACCTTACGTTTCCCTACCTCTGTTTTTATCTAGGGAAGATACCTTATTTAGCAGGATTTCACTGTGCCTCTGGAATTCAGTCCCTCATGTAAGAACATCATGATGCTGAATTGGTTTGTTGATATGGTGCTTTGGCACTACCTATAGCCAAAGGTGTTGGAAGTCTTAGGATTGGAGTACTGGCTACCCCACTACTTTGGAAATCATGTGTGGCTGTTGGAAACACTGAAGCGGAAAGAGGAGGGGTCTTTCTCAGAGGATTGCTTTCTCACCTGCCCTTGGGCCACAAGAGTGCATTTGATGAACCCACAGGACAGTTCTTCAGGTTGTAAACGATATCCTACTCTCTCCCAATGCCATATGCAAAGCATGTCAGAACCTATTAATGGAAACATCAAAACCCTTACCAAATAGAAGCCTTAGTCTGTTTTGCTATTTATTTGTATTACCACCCAAGGATCACATGGGAAGCCTATGGATGAAGCAGAATGGATTCTATACTGAATTTTGAATGGAGGGCAAAGTAGCATTACTTTTCAAATCTTTTTTTCCTTCAAAGAGTCTAAGTCGTTGTGCAGAGCTGTGATTTTTATAAATATTTTAGATACTTGCCTTCAAAGAAACAACATTAAGAGCTACTTGAATGGCTAATGCTTTTTCAATTAAATCCTAAAATCCTGTAAATCTGTATCCCTACATTTACTGATAAAATATATAGTGATTTAATTGCCTAGATGAGATTTTTGCATTCCTCTCCAACGGACATACTTGCAGTCTATATGGCAAAACAACATATTAGGCTCACATTTAAGATAACAATGTCATACATTAAGACCTAGTAATAGGAAGTTAAGTGAAAAGAAGATTTTATTTTTTTAATGTAAACATTTTTAGTCTAATAGTTAAAATACTTACCATTCACCTGAGCTGATAAATAATAATACTTCTCTTTATTTAGACACAAACGGAACCCTAAACCAAATGTTTGGAAGATAATATTTCAAGATAGCTTGCTCTTAATCTCTTTACTGAAATAGTTCTATAAAGTATTCAAACATTCCTAGATGCAGGACCTGGAATTTGTGTTTACACTTCTAGGGAACTTCTCAGAATGTCAATACAGAGTCATTCTACCTCTTTTTCTTTGTTTGAATGGAAACAAATTACCTGGTTCATTAAAAATGACATTGTTTTTAGGTCTGGTCATCAATATGAAAATTCAGTTATTCATACAGTTCTGGTCATCCTGAAAACATTTCTGTCACAACATAACAATATTAAAACAGTAGAAATAATATTTTGTGCCATTATATGTATATGAAATATAGGATTCCTGAACTCTTCCAGAAATAAGTAGAAGTGTTACCACAAACTCTTTTTTATGTGTGAAGGTTTTACATTAGTCTGTATCTGAAAAATCTGAAAGGGAATAGGAAACTGTGATTACAGAAGAGAACTCAAATAGCATATTAAATCTGGGAAAGAATATTTCTTTTTTATTGTGTCTAATACTAGTCTGAGTGAAAGAGTGTGATACCTTTATTAAACTAAAATAAAGCAGCATTCATCCATAATTCTGAGCTTAATACAATGATTTCAAAGTGCTGCAAAGACTGTCTTTGAGCCATCTTCTAAACCATGGTGTTAGTAGGAATGTTTCTCTCTGACTCCATAGTCTTAACAAGAGTAGCTGCCTGCTACAATATCTGATAACTACTTGTACTGTCAAAACACCCTCAGCAGGGACTTCCCAACACAACTCACAACACATTATTATCACAGCATTTTTTTTCCTAGTATTTTGTGTTTCTGCCACTATTGAAAAATAAAGTAGGGCAATATTCTACTTCAGTTGTCCAGTACAAAAAAGCTATTTTGTCTACTACTACAATGGTAATGTAGTAGCCTTGTGAACAGCTGTTGTTGAAGAGACACAGTTCAGAATTTTCTCAAGAATGTTTTTTTCAGAATACACTGGCTTGTTGAAAGTGATTTTTTTTTTTTTTTTTCCCAAGATGGCATGTATCTGTTTTAATAAGACAAGGGTTTCTGATCAGGGAGAAACCAACCCACTAATCAGCTGGCTCATTTAAGACATATAAACCCACAAACTGAGTCGGGAGACAGGTCAACATTTCATGTGCCTTTATTTCACTAAGTATTGAAGAAACATTTCAACTTGTACTAGTAGTTCAGAGTTCAAAGGGTGATGCAGTGAGGCCCTGACTATATGACTACATGCAGAGTGGGGCATGGCACTGCCACCCTACCACACAGCATGGACTAATCAAAATCTGGGGACAGCGTGGTTGTGCCAGCCTGCTGCTGGACCCACATGTGCTGTGGACTGCAGCATGCTGGTGTACAAGCACTGCCTACACTAGTTTGGGGTAGTGTTGCTGTACGGTGCACCATGCCAGTCAGGTCAGCTAGAGCTGAGGATCTCTTCAGTGATGTAGAAAAAATCCTCCTGTGGAATTGTGCCTTACTGCTTTGATTTTCTTTTCCTACTTCATGCCTTCCTGCCTGCCTGCCTTTCTTTCTCTCTTTCCCTCCGTCTCTTTCCTTCTTTCTTTCCTTCCTTCTTTCCTTCTTTCTTTCCCTCTCTTTCCTTCTTTCTCTCTTTCCCTCTCTTTCATTCTTTCTCTCTTTCTTTCTCTCTTTCCTTCTTTCTCTCTTTCCTTCTTTCATTCTCTCTCTTTCCTTCTTTCTTTCATTCTCTCTCTTTCTTCTTTCTCTCTTTTTTCTCTCTTTCCTTCTTTCTCTCTTTCTCTTTCCTTCTTTCCTTCTTCCATTCTTTCTTTCTTTTTTTCTCTCTCTCTTCCTTTCTTTACTGTTGTTGATGTTCTGCAAGAAAACTTTTAAAATATTGTCAAATTTCCTTTAGATGAGAAACCACTTTCCTGGCCACACCTGAACATCACAGTATCTGGTAGAGTAGGGAGAAGGTGGGAAATTGCTAAGGAGTCTACAGCATGTATTTATAATTTAAGTCTGTTAACCATAGCTAGAATTTTAATTGAAAGCATAGTTTCAGCATGAGAACTGCAGAGTGAAATCCTTAAAGCACCATATTCTTTCATTCTATATGTTGATGTAAACACACGGTGTCTGTAAAAGTTATTGATACTACATCTGCACTACATAGGTGTTACTATGGACAGAAAATAACAACAAAATGACAACAGCCAAGAAGTGGTGTATTCATCTGTGCCCCACAGAACCTAAACTTAAAAAAAAGTCTTAAGATCTAAGCTTGAGGCTGATACTTTCATTAGAGTACAGTGCAACATCTTCCTTTGAAGACATTTGTTGCAGAAATGCTTAAACCCAACCCCAAGATAAAAAGGCATAAACCACAATAAAAGTACGAATACACAATATGTACTGCTAACTCCACCAAGAATTAAAGGAACTGTAGACCAAGGAGTTGTTACATTTACGCAGTCCTAAAATTACATTCAGTCCTTTGAAGGCAACTGCGAGGCTGATGTGGGCCCTGGTGAAAATGCGTTTGACACCTCTGCTTTAGAAGGTCCAGTTATTTCCATTTTTTCTCATAGGGCCAGAGATTGTTTCTAGTCCTTTAACTTCAAAAGCAAAGAGAATATTTGCTAATTTTGATTGACTTTGAACTGACTGCTGTTTTTAAAGAATTATTGGTTTATATCTCTGTTAGATAAAACAGAGAATCTGAATCACTAGATTTTCAGAACTTATCTGTAAGCATTAAATAAGCTCTTAAAATCTAAATTCTCCAAGCCAAGCCTTTGAGTTCTTGTCTGTGGGTACTTGTAACAAGTAGCACTATATGTTGGGTAAATTTTCCCTAACTTGACTGCTGGGTGTCCTTTTTAGGCAGCCCCCAGCAGTATGATTTCTGGCCCCAAACTGATTTAAAACATAAAGAACACAAAGACATGTTTTTCTACCTAATAGCAGAATAGTATTCTACTTACAGGAAGGCTAATTTTTAGTTCAGTGCTGTCTTTAGTGTTTATCTACTCTATACCTTGCTGGAGAGTCAAGTCCCAAGAATATCCTTGGCTTACTGACTGATTAGTTTTCTCTTTCATAAAATCCAGCCTTCTTATCCCAAGAGAAAACTCTGCGTAAAGTGTTTGCAACCTTCAGTTTTCCCCACTCCTTCTCAAAAACATGCTCTTTTCTGAAAATTCAACTGCATCTGCCAAAGAATAATAAAGGTTATGAAATGGCAGGAGAGAATGCAAGAAGACATGGAACTACTATCACCAAAAAAATGACTTGTTTTCTCTGTCTTTTAGCTACAAGTTGAGACTCTAGCTTTGCTTTTCCCTCATCGGATGCTTTGGCATGAAGCATCCAAATTGTAGATTGCTGGACTTGTTCATGGCATTTCAAAGAGAGCATCATTTGAGCCATACATTAGCAAGCAGGCGAATAATTAATAACAACACACGTGGAAGCAAATGAATGTTTTGCTTGTTGAAAGAGAATGAGAAAGCCAGACAAAGGCCTGGGCTCTATGTCCTTGCCCTCCAGAGCAGCAGAAGAAATAATGTTATGAATAGCATTTAACTTGAATTTGTAGCAAACTGCTGCTTTTATCATAAACAATTGCCAGATGGTATACATTATCTTCCTTTTTTCTCCCTTCACAAAAGCAGCATTAATTGCAGAGCAGCCCAGGGCTCCACTCAGCTCATCAGTGTGATAACACTTCATGACCCTGATTAGCCGTCAGTCTACTCAATTAAAAAGATCATTTAGACATTCACCCAATCATTTGCCTATCGAGCCACCTGGGCCTCAACCAGGGGCTCAATTTTTAACATTCTCCTGCCCTCTCTCATCTTGCCTAGCTTTTTTACATATCTCCAAAAGACGTAATTGAATTAAATAAAGCGTCTCAGGGGCAGCTGCAACATCTGCTGTTTGTGGTATGTCAAGCCTTCAGCATTAAAAACAGTTACATATGCTCCAAATTAGCAGGTCGCAGAGATGAAACAGTCGATGATAGTGTTTTTGTGCCAGCGTGAGAAGCAGCTCACAGCTGTGTGCAATTTACAATTAAAGGCTTTATCAGAGCTCAATTGTACTAGTGAATCAAGTGGTGAGAGGTCAGTTAGTGAATTAGACCAATTAGAGCTTGTACAGTTAAATTATCTGTCTTATTACCTACTGATAAACAGCCTTGTCATATCTTTACTTGGATGATGAAGCTTGGAAGTGTTTTATGAGGTGATACTGTACATGTGTGTGTGTAATGGAACTCAGTAGCTCAGTAAAGTTGGTCTGATGCAACAAGCACACAGCAGAAAAGTTCTTAAAAAGGAGAGGGGAAAAAAACACAAACACCTGCATTTAGAATCTTTAAGCAAAATTAAGTTTGAGCATGAGTTAAGATTATAAATGTTGGCTGTATTTCAAGCTGTATTTTTTCTGCTTAGTAAATTCTAAATTCATAAAGCTATCTGAGGGAAATATTATGCTTCTGATTTCTAGGGGGTTTTAATTACTGTCTTGCTCTCTCTCACTCCCACTCTGAAGGAGGGCTGGGAGGCAAAGGACAGAATCTAATAAAGTCAGGCTCTGATTTCATACTGTAAAATAATGCCGTAATAATGGACAAAGACAGAATTTCCTGCTTCTTAGTCACAGGATTTACACTGTTCTGGAAAGCATCACTTGTAAGTCTAGATACAGATGATCAAAGATCCGTGAATTTAACTAAGGTGAGCCACTGAAACCTTCTCAGAAGTATTATGCATCTAATTGTGTCAGTTTATAGCTGGATACTACTAAGCATCTGTTAATGCCATGTTGCTCTACTGTGTGAATGAGGTAAGTTGCACCATGTACTCCAATGCCAAATTTACAGGCACCTGGCCTTAAGGATGAGGAATTTGCAGTCAACAGCCCTATACAACTTTTTTGGGGGTGGAGGGGATTAAGATTAACCAGCATGCCAAAACATGGCCCATCCTTTAATCAAGTTAGATTACATGGAATTGCTGGTGACAGTGTTGCATGGCAAATTTGCCTTTTTTCAGTGGTCAGAGGACTAGGAGTCTCAGAAACCTTCTCTTGAAAGTGGCTATCTGTGCTTTGCTCTTGAAAATTAAGTAAGGCTCATATCTTTGTTTTAAAGTACAATCAAACACTCATAGCTTAGTGGTGCAATTCTCTTTTTATAGAAAGTCCTAGCAATTAGATCACCTGCTCAATTATGTTCTCTGCAGAAGACAATCAATGATGTGCTAGGAGAGAGGAATGAACTAAATGTATGTCATTATATAACCCAGTAGTCAGGGAATTTGACTTAAAGCAGCAGCATTGGATCTATTCTCAAAGTTGTAATTCTGTATTTCACGTTATCCTACCATTGAACAAAAGTCATAAATATTATGCTTTCCCTATAAATCAGTGTCATGGATCACCATTTTTCTCTTGATTCTTCACACTAGCACAGCTTTAGGAGGAAATGTGGTGAACTCCTTTGTAGATGTCCACTTACAAGGTGAGCAAGCTGGCATCTAGGCCATCAGACAGTGGGATAGTTAGGACATTCAGGGTTAAATCTCTCTGAGCAAATAAGGATGTATTACTTCAACGTCTACAGCTGGAGAGTATTCTAAGTAACTCTTCTGTGTTGGGTGGAGCTGGACTTTTTGGGTATGTTCAGGGGATATCTACCAGACCAAATTCTAAACTGAGACTAAATGCTAGTTAGTTACTACATGGAGATCTGGGATGGGATGGTGGGGAGGGGAGAGAGGGGCTAGGGTATGTTTTCTTTGTTTTAATTCAGGCAAGTGATTCCACCCAAATATTGTGATGGTGCAAACATACGTTTTTGGAATGGGCTTTTAATCAGGTTTAGTGCATATCTTCTATGTATTCAGGCATATAGATTTTGCAAAATTAGGAGAGTAAGTTTCAAATGGATGTCTTCAGATGTCTTATTAGACATAGTGTTTGAAATAAATTAAGAAGGTTATGATGTTGGCATTGAGTGAGGTCCCAACCAGTTTCTGCCATTGAATAATTTTGACTCATTTTCCACAAGTTTGGGACTTGCACTTAAAGAAACTCTAATTGCCACAGAAATAGCCCTTTTTGAAACAACAGATTTAACATTTTAGTATTTTCCATAAGTGCATCGAACTCATTGCCAAGCTTCAAAGGTTTTTAAAATGTAGTTGAAAGAAAGAAAAGGTTTTGAACTTGTGGATGAAAAAAGAAAGAAAAAGAATGTTTTTGGTGTGTAAATGAATGCATTTTTCAACACTCTTATAATTCCAAGTAGTAGAGGATATTTAGTTCATTCTTCAAGGAGCAGAGAGAAACATGGTGTGAGTATTCTCAAAACTGTTGACATTTAAATGTACAGCGTACAATTGGTGTCAGGACCCCGAGCTCTCCTACAGTGCAGATGCTTTTGGCAGTTATCAAAATTCTTCATCCTCTCCTCCTGCTGCAGTCTTCCAACTTATGAGTGACATTTGCCTTTGACAAGGCCAAAATGAAAGTCGAGCTTCAGACATCATAATTTTCTATTTTTAAATGCAAAGTTGTACCTGACTGCATTTACATTAAAATTATTTTTGCCATGAGTGTGGGAAAGAATGGCTCAGAGTAAACATTGAAACAATGACTTAAGGCTCTTTTTTTAATTATTATTTTTCCCTTCGTTGTATGACAATTCACAAATTACTTCAGATCCTATTTTCAGAAGACATAGGAATTTCTTTTCTAAAAAGTGATTTTGAATTTTAAGTTTCTTTTGTCTTCCAACACTGGTTAAGCCCCTGTGAATATAGCTAATTATTAAGCATAAATATGATACTGCTTACATGACTCAGTCTTCACCTAAAATAGGAAAAAAACAGGAAAGTTGGTTGCAAGCTAAGATATTGCAATAGCAACACAATGTTCCACGTTACATTAACAGACCGATTTATTGAAAATTCTATTGTAAGAAGAAAATCAGTTTATGGAAGATACAGGATCTAAAAAGAGACACACTCAGAGTTATCAGCTAATGATAATTACTATTTATCATCTGTTTGCTGAGAAAACAGGAGCAGTAAGGGCATTGCATCACTTACTATACTTATTAACCTCAACTTGGCAAGCCAAGCTCTTCACAGCACAAGATAGTGAAGCTGATTGTGGGTTTGAAAACACTATTAGATGGGGGACTGCCAAGATGATAATTTTCTGAAATTTAGTTTTTTCTCTTTGTTACTAGCTGCAACTTAAATATTTAAAAACAAAATAATTTTGACCACTGTTGTTTGTTTCCATCCATTTAATTTTGTATTTTTAATTACATAATAGTTTAACGTGGTTCTATTCATCTAGCTTCATTCAAGATTTTGAGACCATATGAAACTGTAGCTTTCTCCAGACATCCACAAATAATGCCATGTAATGTACAATCATATCTCAGCATTGTGCCATGCATTTGCATCCTGTAGCTTATGGAGACTTCTGTAACTTGTCACACTTGAAGCATCCCAGTGCCCCCTTACCCATCTCTGCAGTACAGACATATGCCTCCTGATGTCATTGCAAATAAAACAATCCTACCCTAGTCATGGCAGGTCATGCTCTTCTTCCTTGTAGAAAGCTTTGTTCTTTCCAGGCTTGTGTACCTGAAAGAGTCAGTGGAAGTGCTCTCCTCCTGGCTGATTCAATTTAGCAGGCATCTGCTACTGCACCACAACCTCCCTGTCTGTTCTGCAATAGAGCCACGGGACTAAAACTCATCTGAATTGCTCATGAGCTGCAGCTGACTTGACTTGCTGGCTGGGCATCTCTCACCTGTGCAACCCAGCCACAGCCCTTCAAAAGAGTGCATTATGGAATCTTGTTTGGGACAATTGAACATTTAAGAACTAGCATATGGTGATAAATATAAACATTTAAATAATGAATATAAGTGCTTGAAGAAGTGAAGCACAAATGGCATAGTGACATTTGTGTCATGGGAACAAATAAAAAAAACCCACTCAAGGAATGGTGTTAAATTCTCGCAGTAGTCCTCATATTTATTTTTTTTTTTCAGAAATACTATGAATTTCTTTTTAAAATCTCTGCTTACCCATTTCCCTAACAGGGCTACCATAGAGATTATAAGAATATTATGTAAGGAAAAGTTCAATAAAATATACTAAGACGCTGAAGTAATTTGGTTCTGATGCATATGTTTCACTGGAATGATAAACTGGGACCTTCAAATCTGTTTTCATTCATTATGCTCTGCCGAAACGATATCTTCACTAAACCTCAGCAATAGACTTTTCCTCACTCACTCCAAACATCCTTACTTTCATTTTTCATTGCAAATCTGAGCTGTCTGTGTTCGAGAGCAAAGACTTTGTCTCCACTACCTGTAGGCACTGTTTCACGACTGCAAATAGCTTTCCTTTTCAGATAGCCACAGTGTTTCCTTCTTGTGATTGTTTACCATACCCTACCTTCAGATTGTCCTGTCTTATCTTGGCTGTTAATATAAGACAGATCACCTTAATTAACAATTCAGCTCATTCAGTTAAATCCACAATTTCATTGTTTTATATAACACACAGGCTGCAATCTCTGATGTTTCACTATTAAATAAGCAGTTTGCCTGTCCTTGCACAATGAAAGGTGTGAACACACAGGGTAAGAGCCACACAGTTGTCCCGAAGTAATTATTCCCAGTGATGGATCAAAGACCTTCATTTCAGTCTCCAAGACTGCTTTCTGTGCTTTTTTCTTAAACTTTTCAAGGCATGAGCAAATCTCATGTCCATTTTGTGTCTGTATTATTTTCAAATTATTGCTTCCCTGTCTTTGCACTACTGTCTTCACATATGTTGTTGTATGTTTTCAGAAATATACCATTTGTGTCAAGGACAAAATAAATACAGGGATGAGTGGAGAGATGAAGTTGTATAGAAAGCTAGAGCAGAATTTCTTGGTAAGTTTCTGGAAATAGTTGACTGGTAATCAGTATGCTAGAGGTCTGGCAGAAATGGTGAGTTTACATTGGAATGTTATGGAATAGAACTGCAAGAGATCAAAAAGACACTGGAAGTAGTGATAAATGTATTTTTAATGATATGTGCATACAGCAGAATTTCTACGTTGCACCACTGGAATGTGAAACCAAATAGAAACCCAGTGATTCCTGTGAAATGGAGAAACATTAAGTACTGATCTCTTCTCTCTGGTGAGCAATGACAGAAGCCGAGGGAATGGCAGGAACATGTGCCAGAGGAGGTTTAAGTTGGACATTGGTAAATGGTTCTTCACCCAGAGGGTGGTGGAGCACTGGAACAGGCTCCCCAGGGAGGTGTCACAGCTTCAAACCTGACAGTGTTCAAGAAGAGACTGGACAATGCCCTCAGACACATGGTGTGAACAGTGGGGTCGTCATATGCAGAGACAGGAGTTGGACACAATGATCCTTGTGGGTCCCTTCCAACTCAGGACATTCTATCATTCTATGATTCTGTTGCAGCAGCATAGAGTGTTTCAGTCTTGATGAGGCAGGCAGAATTATATCAGCTCTGAACTTCCAAACTGACTTCATTGTTTCTTCTCAGTTATCTCTGTTCCTCTATTTATTCCATGAAAAAATATAGAGCAAGTCACCTGCCTATACTAAATTAATCGGCCCCACCAAAGCAATCTGTATTCAATGAAATAGATTCAAAAGGCATGAAAGTAGGGGAGTTACTTAAACGTCTTGCAGTTTTATTGTCTTTCTGATTTGTAAACCTCTAAGTAACTGTGGCAGGTGTGCCTGCTCCCCCATGAAAGCACCAGAAACTGCTGGACCAATACCATTATGGCCATGCACTCTCCCCTTGGTCAACAGACAGGCCTCTTGACCAATGAAACACCTCAGTTAAAAGAAGTTTCTAGACCATTACCATAAATGACCACAGCTCACATTCTATTTATGATATATATGGAGCCCTATGGAGATCCTTATTGAGCTGGTTTTCATCAGAATGGTAGGATTGTAGTTGAAAGACTCTCTTCCTTAGGTCTAGGAAGCCTTGAGATTTCCTCAAGGATTGAGACAACTTGCCTTTTTGGTAAGTGACTATATCTTCTGGTCACCCTTGAGAGCCCTCAGTTTTTATGAGTGGGAAGATGTCCATTCTGAATCATCATTCTAAGGTTTTGAGTCTGAATCGGCTGTGTAGTAACTGAACTCCTAACCAGTAACCAAACCTGTGTTTTATAATGTTGTTGGAGTTCTGAATAATTTTGGATAAACCCCATTTCCAGTTTATTCTCTGCTAAACAGTTCTGTTAGAATAAATTCTGTTTGGAGCCTGTCACCTGCCTAAATTGATTTTTGGGGCACTCTTGTAACAGTAATTTTAAACATTTACATTTCTTTCTTTTTCTCTGCTTATTACAGAATACAGAAGGTACATCAGAGGGTGATACAGTTTATTAGAGCAAGTTGTAGGTCCCAGGGTAACTAGATCAATGGAGTAACTTTTCTGACTATTGGATAGGTAATTCGGGAAAAACTTACCTATACGTAAAGTGCATTTGGATATACTAAATAAAGCACAGCTTATATTGCCAGTCTTCTACTTCAACTTAAGGCCCTTTCCATCAATTAAAAAATGAAAGAAAAAAGACAAGTGGGAGAATAAATCAAAAATGATCTTTGGACCTAGATCTAATTTTAGATCTAATAACTCCCTTCTTACACTTCTTCAATTAATTTAATTCTGTAAAAATCACAGGTATTCAGTACTATTTACTGTATGTACTTTCGTAGTAAAACAGATTCAAATAGTATAATGTTTTTCCTAGTTACTTGCTTGAGAAGGAAATCTCCAACTTTCTTTGTTAATTTAGATATATGTGGGTTTTGAGTTGTGACTTTTATTTTTTTTCCTATTAGGCACAACACCAGACCTTCATATTGCTCATGAAAGATTAATTCTTGATCCATTATTATCTTTACTCTGTGTTAATAATGTATTAGATGTGCTTATTGCATATCTGTGGATGTATAGATGGGTACACTTTGGTTAGACCAGTCAGAAGTGTTGCTGAGATCACCCTCACTCTGAACGGATTCTAATGCTTATTGGTTTTATGTTTTAAGAAAAATGAGTCAGTGCATGTAGGAATTTTATTCAAGATGTACTTATTAGATGTGTTGCCTCAGTGAAGATTATACTTTCAGTATTGATCAAACCACTCTCCCCTGGTGTACAAATGATTAATTCTCTATTAACTTCTAAGGTATGACTAACTCAAGGAGTACATTTTAACAAGTGGCATTGTTTCCTCTAAAGTGCACACAAAAGCCCTATATTAAAAGTAACTTTTCAAAAGCCTTTTGTGTGCGTTTGTTACCTGCTTACCTTGATGTATTATTTCTCCTGACATTACACTTTTTCCTGATTTTGCTGAATAACTCCATTCTTGCTTTAAGAGATACCAGATAGCTGCTCATTGCAATTTTTTTATCCCTTCTTACAGCAGTATGTTTAGAGCTGGTTTTAAAAGTTAGATGATATATTTTTTTTTAGATTTAAAAAAATGGTGATTCTGTGAAACTTGGCTGATGTTAGACATTTTTGTCTTTCTGACCCAGATTAATTAGTAGCCAGTGAGAACAACTTGTATATAAATACCACAAGGGCTTGCACTGACCAAGTTAAATGAACTTCTGAACCCGTGTTTGTGATTCTTGAAGCAAAGTATGATAACTGATTGCTATTCTGAGTGAGACTTTTTCAGTTGCACCTGTTCAAGAGTTTTATTATGTTTATGAAAAGGAAAACCTTTTCTCTGTTGGTTCTGTTTCATGTAATCTTTGAAAGTCTCAAGGTGGCCCAAGTACCAGAACTAGTGAAAACTCTGTCATGCAGATCTCTAGGAGGAGACTGAGGGGGTCTTAATTCTGAGTAGGTTACTGCTCAGTGATCTTCTCTTGCTGAGGGAGTGACAGGGTGACAGAGCTGGAACCTCAGCCTTTCTGCACGTGTCTTGATTTCATCCTTTTGCAGTACAGGAAAAGATAAACCCAAAAGTATCGTCAAATATGAAGACTAATACTTTCAGTTGCAGGCACATTTCACAGTTGCTCATCAGTTTGGCATACCTTAGCTGCTGTCCATAAAGCCATTTCTGCAAGATGTGTGTTTAGAAGAAAACTTGATCACGTGAATAACAAAGACAATATACAACTTGACTAGTGCTGTGATTAAAATTCTTTGTGTGCCAGTCTCTGTGAGATTTAGTTTTCAATTACCTAGGTTCTCTAAAACGTATCTAAACTTGATAGAATTTCTCTATTACTAGCCATGCAGTTAGTCTGAATCTATTGCCAATCACTGTGACATCTCATGAGATGCTAACATATTAAACATTAGACTGACTACTAAGTCAGGCCTCTTAATGTGGACATTTCTGTGTCAGGGTTCTAGCTTGACTCACTAGCTAGGGTTATTTAGGGGTATCAAAGGATTGTCTCATCCTGCAGAAAAAATTAAGTGCGCACAAACCAAGATAGATTCACAGTGACATTACAGAGAAGTAGGGACATGGTTTTTTCTTACATTTTTTTGTTTTAAATTTTGCAGTATCCCACCTTTTTCCGACAAGGGGCTTACCATATCTTATTGTTTTAAAATGTTGGGGCTGAATAGTATTGCAAGTTTTAGATAATATACTTCTTAAAGTAGTAAAGACCCCATCTTGTGTGGAATATTTTTAGTTGTGAATTAAAATTTTTAGCTCCTAACTTTAATGACAAATATTTTGGACAGTGTCAGTTTCCTCTATTTAAAGCTCTTTTAACACAAGGACTTTAGAACTAGTTTCATAATTGATGACAAATAAGGAGACATGATGGCAATGTTTACTGGTTTTGAACCATGTCTGTCTTCTGAATATTATTATTTGGGCTTAGCCAAGCATTTTCTATGAATAGCAAAAATGTGGATTGTTTAAACACATTTTAAATTAACTTTAAACATTCAGATTATCTTGACTAGATAAGACTGTTCTGGTTTTTTTTAGTACTCTGAATATAACCTTTGGAAGCAGGCTTCTACAGCACAAATTTTCAATTATGAATTTCAGATAAACTTCCTGAAATATTTCACAGTGCTTCTGTAAAATGTTATAGATTGTCAATAACTTTTTAATATATTTCAAACATGAAGGATGAAAAAGTGGAAAATAATAGTCAAAAAGAAGAGACATTAAAATTTTTGTAATATATTTTTACATATATTTCATTATTCGTTATTCATTTCATTTAATGGTAGAAAATTACCCAAAGCATCTTTAAAGTCTGCTTACACACGGCGTAATTTCATCTTTACTGAACTTCCTGATGCTAATATATATATATTTTTTTTAAACAGGAAGCACAAATATTTATATAAAACTTTACATAAAACTTTTCCATAATTAAGGGGACTCTTCATGGCAGTAACATGTGCCCTGTTTTATCTCTAAAGCAACTCAAAGAAACATGTTCTTTGACCAGAACTGATCCATAAATCCATTTTGCTCACTGTTCAACATTGGCAGTAGAAGAAACCTACAAGCCTGGTCACTAACTGTGGTATGGTCCCCTAATGTTCACATCAACGAATGAGGGACAATACCTGTTCCTCTTAGTTTCTGCTTTTGAACCCAATTGTCCATTAGTTTGTTTAATATCTTCTTGAATGTGTTATTTTTTCCAGCTCTGTCTTTGACACCAAGTTACACAATCATTGCCTTTTGTATGAAGAAGTACTTTCTCATTTTTATCTAAGCTGCCACAAGTTTCAGCAGGTAACCTTGGTTCTAGCCAGTTAGGCTGTCTCTCTGTGAGGATAGCTGCACAATGCCCTTAATAATTTTGTTTCTTTTTCTCTATACTTTGTCTATCTCCATGTCCTGCAGATAGAGACCAGTACTGCTTGCAGTTACATTGTGACAGTATGTTTACTGTTGATTCTCAATTATGTTCTTGATGATGCTCAGCATTTTATTGCTGGCTTTTCTTTTTGGCAGCTGTTGGACTTTGAGACAATTTTAAAGAACTGCCCACGATGGTTGTGGCGTCTATACTGAGTAGTTAAGTGTCTGTTAGGAGGTTTTCATACACCTGATGAAGAGCAGAGGCTGTAAAGAAGCTAAAATACAGAACACTTTCATAGGGAAAGTCTAATGACTGCAAGACATATTTCAACAGTTGATTCAGAGGGGGCTTATAAAGGAAGTTGCACCCTCTGTACATAGCACTTTCCCTTCTATCAAAGGGTACTATTTAGATGGATAACATATCAAAGCATCTGTACATATAAGGCTCTTCCCTGAGGAACCTGCACAAAAATTATTTGACATTCTGTCCTATCAAATTTTCAAGATATTAATACAGAAGCCTTCTGTTTGCTTTCTGCACAGAATGAATGGCACTTGCTGTGGCTATGTTATATCATAATACAGCATTTGGGCACTGATCTCTGTTTTGAAACTGCAGGATCAATTCAATGCAAATATCATAGAATAATTGCTTAACCTATCTTCCCTCTTATTCAAAGCACTTCAGTCTTAAGTATAAAATGAGCCAAGGCTGTGATTTCTGGCAAACTGAGAGAACCGAAGGATTTGTGACCAAAGCCTTAATTGTCTTAACAAGATCATGTACACCTCTCAAACTAATGAATCATCAAGAATTATTGACTTGTTTTCCCCTGAAACCTTTTGAATACTTCAGATTTTAAATAGGAGAGTAAATGTTATGTGTGTTAACAGCTTTACAAATTAGCTGTGATTTTGTACTCTGGACAATGACACTCAGTACTGGACTTCTGTCATTTCCATTTGTGTGTGATAAGTATTTCTGGATCAACTGATTCTGCATTTTCAGTGTGTTGGTTTTGGAGATTTTTTACATCTTCAGAGTGTATGGTAGAAGAGATGAAGTCAGCATTACTAATCACATCCAACATACAGATAAGCAGATCTTTCCTAATATTAATTTCAGACACTTGAGCAGTGATGAGTTTATTCAGATGAAATGTAAAACCTATGATCTGGGGTAAACATCTATGTCTGGGACTCTTTGTAAGTGCATCTATATTGTGTGGAAGCTGCTTCTCCAAAAAGAGGTGTGGCCTTCATGCTCAGAATAACATATTCACTCCCACACAAGTATTTTAACAGGATTGGCAGTGATCTTTCTGTTCACTGCTTAATGTCAAGCAGGAGTGTCAGACTCATTTTCATGGGGAGCCACATCAGCTTTGTGGTTGCCTTCAAAGGGCCAAATATAAGTTTAGGACTGTAACTACTTCTACAGTCCTAAAAATTACATTTGGCCCTTTGCAGGCAACCACGAGGCTGATGTGGTCCCCCGTGAAAATGAGTTTGACACCCCTGGTGTAGAGGAAGGCAAAGGAGGAAGAGAACACAATTTTACAACAAGAAAAGAATACAAATAGCCTTTCCAAAGTTGGTGATGGAGGCGATGGTGTGTTTCTTCTACGTAGCATTTCTATTTGCACATTTGCATTGTTTGTTTCCCTGGGCCCAATTAAAAAATGCAACCATGCCTTTATTTTTCTTCAAACAAGTTCTTAAATCTCATTTAGTATTTACCAAAAGTAAAATCTTGGGTTTATGTGCTTTGATAAGTGAGTGTAGACTGCCATACCAGGGCCTCAGTGTGTACTCTTGCCTTCTCTACCGAAACCTACTTAAAAATGTTGGTTTTAAATTATTTCCAGTTGGACTGGATCTAGCATAATACCAAAATGCGTGGTAAGGTCTTCAGCAAAGTGTTTAAGTCTGTGAGCATTTATACTTCTAGGAATGCTACAGAGGATGTATTATCACAAAATGCTTTATGCATAGAGATGCAAGATTTAGCTGTCATTGCACTGAGCTTGGAAGCAATCCACAGAATAAAACATAGCAGTGGTATGATCGCCTCATTTAGTCTACCTAGAAGGCTAGTTTGCTTTTGAAATTGCTGAAGGAAATCCAGAGCATATATAAGAAGCGTGCCATAAAGGATATTGTGACAACTGTACCTTCATGGGAAAAATGCCTTGATGAAGATCCTAGCACTAGTGTTTGCTGAACGCCCCTAAGGGAAACAATTTTGAAGTGACTTTTAAAAATATATGATCCACCAGTTTTACAAACACTATCTGGAAGGAAATCTGTGTTTCTAGGACAGCAACATAGATTTTTTTTTTTTTTTTTTACATATTCTTCTTAAACCACACCTGTGAAAATGCAAGTGTGAGAAGCTACTCGTAATTATTTACTTGTGCAAGGAAGTAACTTTCAGCTGGAAGATCTGCCCAAGTTTTATTGATGCAGGACTAATATCCTTTTTCTCTGATGTTGACTGATGTTGATAGAACAATACTGTTCTGACTAATAAGGTAGAAAGTAAGCTCATCTTATTATCTTTACTGACATGAATCATGTCATTAATTTCATTGAGGGTTTTTGCTCAAGGAAGTATCATTCCTCAATTTATACTATAAGTTTAAGCAGTAGCAAAAATCCCAGATGAAACTCAAAATGCAATTAATACTATACATAGTCTGAAACACTAATGACATCTAGTTCATATTTTATCAGCTGTTGAAATTCAAAGCTCATAAAGGTCTCATCCTGCCATAAACTCTTCATGCTTAATACTTTTCAGTGTCTATCAAACACATTCACTCCCAGGCAGACAATACATAATCAAACAGATTCCTTACCAGGTCATTAAAGACCGCACAGTAAGACATCATCTGAGAACTCAAGAGTACAGTGATATGATCCAGACATGGCAAAGATCATTCATTATTTATCTGGTTCTGCGGCACAACAGACCATATGAGTGACAATCTAAGCTTACATTGAAAATATATCTAGAAACGTTTCTGTTGGTTAACAGTTGGACTCAATTATCTTGAAAGTCTTTTCCAACCAGAACAATTCTATCATTCTCCCTGTTCAGTCCAGCTTCCTTTCTTCCTTTCTTTTTTTTTTTTTTTTTTTTTTTTTTTTGTTCAAATTGCAGAATACTACAGAGAGGGAGCCTGAAGATTTGCAAGGTATTTGCAGAACTAAGAAATTTTATAAAGAACTATGCTAAAATACCGTGGCTAGAGTAAGGAAAGACATAACCTCCTAATCATAAATAAACCATGAAGGTCATGGTCAACACACAGATGACAAAATGCAACTGAAGGATCGCTTGAGTCAACTCAGCCTCAGGCACTGGAGAAAAAATTGTACTTAAGTGTACTGATATGTCAGAAGGCAATAAAATACCAGAAATACCATCAACTTCAGCATGACATTTTCAGAAACCTGAACTCTAAGAGCATTGATCTTATGTGTAAAGGCAGGCAGAAAATGATTGCAGTTGACACAAACTGTGAATCTGAAAGACAAATCTTAATCCCAAATCAGAAATAATGAAACTAATAGTGTTTGTGAGCAATGTACTGTACATACATGTAGCATCATTGAATACATAACATCAGTGCAACAGAGAGTTTAAAAATAAACTGAAAAAAATCTGATGGTAAAGATTAATAAAAGATTTGGTATGAATTATACACTTTCAAAGGGAAAAGTAAAGTATTTAAAAGAGAATAGCTTGAACTGCTGAATGACATCCAGATTGTTGTACATCTGGATGTGTCATTGCTAGTCCTACTAAAGCAATCTTCTAAAAGGAGTTAAAAGACATCTTTATTTTTTCATCTATAATCAGCTAGTCTGTAGATATAAATGACATTTTTGATGTATAATGATCTGGGAAGATCTTCACCACATTTTCATCTGGTGAAAACTGACATTTACTTTTTCCAAGTCAGTTGACTTACAGTGACATACGCTGGCTAAGAATCTGGCAGCTTCATTTTACCACTTTCATATTTAAACTATTTCCACTGAGGATTTTAGGTCCAGGAGAACAGAAACAGTTTTTCCAAAATTAGTTTCTAATATTTAAATGGCAGTATGCATTTTATATAAGAGTTCTTTGTAGAAACATTGTATTGCTTATACATTAATTTCGGTACAAACACTGAGGGGGAAAAAAAAGCTAAAACATCACGTACCATGGCAGTGAGTCTGAATTTTCACTCCCTGATAGCTATTATATTTATAGCAGGACAGTGTTTCCTCATATCTCTGCAGCAAAGGCCTTTGCAGTTCCTGCATGCAATAACCAGAGTTTATATCTCTCAGTCTCCTTTTCTTGTATTTCTTTCAATGAGAGTTATGCAACCTTTGATTTGACAATATAAATAAAATGAGCATTTAGGAAATTTAGAAACCAGTAAATACAGTTCAGATTTTTTTTAAATGACTGAATTTAATTATATCATAGTCTTTTTAAAGATTGATGATTAAATGGAACTTAGGGTCTACCTCTTTTCATGTCTCCGTTTTAATGAATCCAGAGAGGTAATAGTCGTGCTTTAATTTTGTGCAGTTCACACAGTCACAACTTCACCATCAGAATTGTATGCATCAAAAGAAACAAAGTAGAGATTCTGTGAAAGTGGAGAAAAGTGAAAAGTATGAGCCTTAACTGCTGCATATTTTTTCTTAGTTACATATGCACAAAGATGATTGTATGTGTTCTGTGCTTGTACTTTCTGCTTTTAAAAATATTTCAAAATAAATTCTCACTTTGGTAGCTGAATTGTAATTTCCTATTGACTGATGTTTTAAGTACATATAGTAGCAAAAATATTAGAACTTGTGCATAAAAGTGACTCTTACTGTTTCACTACTAGAGATTTGATAGAACTGTTAAATATATTTTTTAATTAACAAAACAGGAGTGGTTTTTTTATTTTATTGCTGTAAATAATTAAGTTAATAAGAATACTCTCCAAATATTGAATGGCAATTTATTGTAGGAGCAGAGGAACTGTGGAAAATTTGCACTTGTCATCAAAAGTGATGTCTTCTACCAGACCACAGATTAAAAGCTGTGACTCCAGCAACACAATTGATCAGGTGTTTCTCATAACAAAGAAAAATACTGTTTAGTATGAGCTGTGCAGAATGATTGCAGAACTATTGTCAAGCCTTGTACTGAAAGGTAATCAACACAGTTCAGTCAGCAATCACTAGATGGAAGAAAAGCAGAAAGTCCTGCAATTATGCAATCGTCTTATATATTGAAAGAACTACTGCCCCACACAGAAGAAGAAAATTGACAGTGCATTTGCAGTGGACAAATGCAACCGGTTCTTCATTTTACAAATACGATGTCTTTTCACATTTCCATTTTTCCTGATGCAGGTTTCTTATTATGTTCACAGTGTCTTGGTGTCTGATTTCACAACAAAAATTCATGGAACTATTAATGCATTGTTACTGAAAAGAGCAGGAAGAGATAAAATAAAATAATTTTAGGGCATTGTTGTGGTGATAAACAAGAAGTAACTGAGCTATGAAGCTTCACTCAAATTGCCTTAGCTATCAATACTGAAAAAATGTGAGCATTAGAAAAATTATTCCTGTGCTTGTGTTAGCCTGGTCCTTTTGCCTGGAGTTAAAGTAAACACTTTTAATTCTGAGCATCTAAAAATTCTGCAAGCTGAGAGATACATTGCAGATGCTATGACAGCTAGAAATACAACTGAAAATAAAACACATGCTAATTTTCCAGTGCCATATTTTCCAGAATAGACTCTCTAAACTTAGATTTGTGTAACTTTGTTGTTTAAACATGGTCTGTTTGCTGAAAGTCACTAGAGGACTAATAATTGCTTTGTATGCTTTGGTTGACCAGGTGGTTACAAAACCAGAATACTCCCTATTGCCCATGTCCAAGTAAATGTTTTGAAACCATATCAGGATCCAGCTCTGGTTAAACTGAAAGAATGCAGGAGAAACTTGTGTGCTGATAGGTCTCTCCTGACTTACAACTCACATTAAGCTTTGCAGGGTCTTAACGAAACTAATTTGTTTTCTGAAGTTCTGTCCCATTCATAATCAATTTGCATATCAGGTTATGAGTTCAGTGGCTGCTCTGACAGGAGTGAACAAGAGCCCATTGAAAGTCAGGGCAAGTAGCCTCACTCCCTCTCAACTTTGGCTCAGGCTCATCATGCAGGATATTTAGAAGTCAACAACTAAACTCTAACCAGAAAATGAACCATCAAAACTAAGCAGCTCATCTGAGACAATATTTAACAAAAAAATCCCCCTCCACCCTCCACAGCTCAGACCTCACCCCTCTCACCGTCCAAATTATTCTCTTCTGTCATCTCAAATATTTGAGAACTGCTTATGTAATAGATTCTTTTTGGTGTGTTGATTCAGAAGGAATTGGGTTTGGCCTGCTTTGGTCTTAGTGAAGAAAGAAGCTCTCTGAACAAAGAAAGAAACTCTCTGATTTTATTAATCTCCACAGTTAGTACATGAAGATCTAAGGTATTCCAAAGCCAATGAGCATATTTTGACTTGTTTCAACTAATTCACATCAGAACAACTGAACAAAACAGAACTGAATACACTCTGATCATATCTTTAAAAACAAGAAATTGTTTGAAGGTTTTTATAAGGAAATTACATGAATGTGAGACTAAACTCAAAAGACTGTAATTGCTCAAGTAATTTGACTATATGAAAAAGAAAGAATCTATCAGAAAATGGAATGCAAAAAGCCTATAATGTTGATTTATTGCAAACATTAACTAAAGCACTCAAAGTGTTCTCCATAAAATGCACCTAGGAAATACATTCCAACTTCAATACTATTTCACTGTTCCCATTACCAAAACTGAAATTAATCTGCTTTTAAATGTTTTCTCTTATTCCTTGCTTTAGTTCTTTCTTGATATGACAGGACTTCGGTTTGCCAACAGAGGGCAATAGTCAAGTTAGCAAAGACTGCATCCATCATTTTTGCAACTTCTAATGAGTCAGAAGGACACATAGAATCCTCATCTGCTTTTATGGATATTGCTGTGTAATTGCTGTGTAATTATGGCACACAACAGCTTCAGAAAATTATCTTTGAAGAAAACAGCTGGTTCTCTTTAACAAACAGAGATGAAATCTTGTCAATTTTAAAAAAAATAATCCAAAGGGAAAATACTAAAAATATATGCCAATAATAAACAGGCAACAACAACAACAACAAAAAAGAGGAATAACATAAAAACTTGAAATGGATAAATCAGAGAAACTGCTATGAAAAATAAGGCTAAAGTATAAAACATTAGAAAATTACAACAATGTGAATGTGCTTTCATGATACGGTTTTATATTACAAAGCAAACAGGCTCTTTGAAAATATTTCCATTTTCCTTCCTCCACTCATGCGTAGCACATAAGATCCTGATCCTGACAGTCCTTCTCCATGTGTTCCACTCAGCAGAAGAAATCCCTTTGGTTCCAGTGGAATTTCACAGCCGGATAACACCAGCCCCCAGCCCTGCACTGTGGCTCCAGAGCCACAGAGCTCGCCAAGCCTTGCTCTGCCAAATAAACACTGATGACTTCTGCTGGTTGAGCGAGGGAGGGGGCCAGGGTGCTGATGCCTGGGTCCAGGTGGGTAAAGGAAGAGAAGAAGATATGTGCAGATCTGGGCATTGGCACAGCAACTCTCAGGAATGGCACAGTGGCTGTGGGGAATGAGTGTGTTGTGAGGAGTGGAGCTCACAAGGGGCAGGTTTTAGCAGCCAGTTGGGGAAGAGGACCAAACCACCTCCACCACAGACCTGGACAAACACCAAGTAGCTTTAGCTACAGAATGTGGATATGGATTTGGTGCGCTGTTGTAATGTGGAAACAATAAAAAAAGAGATAAAATGTTGCAAAATACTTTTCACTAATTACAGCAATTATTTCCAAGACTTTTGAAATCTGTATTGATATATAAATACTACGATGATGATGATGTCATTAAACTTTGCTAAAAATGAGTCCAAAACAGCTAAACAATGCATGAAGAAACATATATCATATGGCAATGCTCTGTAAGCCCTAGGTCTAGGAAGCTTTCAGTAATGAAGATCTTTATTTCCATATGGTAAAGTGAGTGAACTGAGGGAATGATTTTATCTCCCATAGATTAATTTGCACATATGATGTACGGCTCTTCTGTAAGTAATATATAGACAGACTAGAGGTAAAAATTTACATCATACTAGCTGTAGTATCTATGTGCCATGGTTACATGATGAAGATCACTGATTTGTGAAGCTGGACTACCAGATTCAGAATAGTCATTGAGTGGGGAAAACTGACTGTATTAAACTTGAAAGCATGTGGTCAAGGTTATGCAGAGGAACTATATTTAGCATAAGGTATGATCTGTGAAACCGTGAAAAAGATTACATTGTTGTTTATCAGAATCATATTTTAGTGATTCTTAATTTGCACTCATTTAGAAATTTTATGAAAACTTGAAATATACATTAATTCTGTTGGCTATGTCTGTCTTACATTATGGAAGCATCACTTGTGAGTCCCCAGTTAAGGATGTGTTTTGCATTTACAATAGGGTTATTAGGTATAATGTTACATTTTCAGTCAATTTAACAGTATAACTAAGAATAAATTAAACCCACAGCACATGCTATCTGAAAAAAAAATCAGCATTTCTGAAAGAACTATTTAATTTTCTTAATAGCGCATGACTTCCTAGCTTCTTGTATTCTATTTCCTTGTTTGTTGAAATTTGGTAGAAACAGTGGTCAGGCTGAAGAAAACCTTAGATCAGAGACAAGAGTTCACTCTTGTGTATGTGTATTGGTCTTTGAGTCTGATGCAGCATAAGTCTTGCCAAAATATTTGTAAAAGTTGACCCACTGTGTGGGCAGTATTATTGTTCCATGGAATTGAAGTTTTCATTTAGTTCAAGAGCTTTGAACAATCCTGGGAATGGATTGTCAGAGGTATGGACAACTGGAAATACAGATACAGTGCACTGGACAGAGGCTCATGTGTTTGTAGCAGGAGGACTGAATCCTCCCTGCCATTTTCAAATGTGAGTTCTAGATTGGCAAAGCAGCAATATGCCTGAAGAAAATGCATATGGGCAGTAGATCTATTCAAAAGTAGGCAACTTCAGAAAAATGCAAGTTTACTAGTAGTCTAACCAGTAAACTGCAAAATACGTTCTACACTGGTATCTGTTACACAGTCTGGGGAACAAAAAGCTATACCTCAGGGAAGATTGTGATTTATGTCACTGTTTATCTTGCCTGATAATGAAAGGTTAGGGAAACAGTCATCATTATGGATATTTCTTGCCAAGAGAACAAAAAAGAGATAGATGAGAAAGATGGATTAATGAAAAGGCCATTGGAATGTGTTATTATCATTGGAGGAAATATTGGCAACTATAACTAACAAAATGTTGAACATGCTTAAACCTGTGTTTGAATCAAAGTGTTCAATTAATAATAGCAGAGTTTTACTATGCAAATATTTACATTTTTTGTTAATAATGTGATTTTGAAAAATGCATTTTTATATGGTTACACTCAACAACAGGGAGATAGTTTTTATCTTTTCAAAGAAGGACACATTCCTGCAGGAGTTAATTATTTAAAGATGGACTTGAAGTCAGACACCGGGAGGAAGAAACAAAGAATTAGTTGGTACACCAAGAACAAATAATTTCTTTATCCAAAAACAGGGAATACATAGGACCATAGTTAAGTGAGCGATACCATCATAACATTGTAGTGCTGACATAGAGAATAACTGGTTCACATAAACTTCAATGTTGCTCATTGCTTTTTTGGTTTTCTAGAAAAATCTCAAAGTTGGAAACACAGAGAATGAAACTAGCTATCCATGCCAGATTTTAGGCATTACCTAAATGGTGTAGGAAGCACCTTCAAGTGCAAAGGGACTTCAAAGAAAGGAAGAATTTTTCAGATGACAACTTTTTTGGTTTGACGGTTATGAAACTTCTTTGCAGTTGAAGAAGTCTAAAAGGTGTACCTGCCTGGGGTAATAATGCTTCATCATATTCACAGAATCACAGAATGGTCAGGGTTGGAAGGGACCTCTGAAGATCCTCAAGTCCAACCCACCTGCTAAAGCAGGTTCACCCAGAGCAGATCGCACAGGAATGTGTCTGGGTGGTTTTTTAATGTCTCCGGAGAAGGAGACTCCACAAACTCTCTGGGAAGCCTGTTCCAGTGCTCTGTCACCCAGAAAGTAAAGATATTTATCTTCATGTTTAGATGGAACCTCATATTCTTCAGTCTGCGCCTGTTGCTTCTCATCATATCACTGGGCACCACTGAAAGGAGTCTGGTTCCATCCTCTTGACAGCCACCATTGAGATATTTATAAACACTGATGAGGTCCCCTCCCAGCCTTCTCTTCTCCAGGCTGAACAAACCCAGCTCTCTCAGTCTCTACTCAAATTAGGCACATAGCAGTAGGTAAATCTGTAGTCAGCCATAGAAATAGTAAATTACTTTAGGAAGTATCTTAAAAAGTGATAGGCAAATTGGTTGTTGCTTATGATTCTTGAACAGAACTTTAGTAAAAATAAAGATTAGGTAATCCCTGTGATTCATGAATCCAAAATCTTTCTATTAAAGCAGGGCAGGAACTTCTAAATTTTAAGTCTTTTAGTGCAGATACCCAGGTTACTGTATGTGTTAAAAAGTGTATTTGGTTTTTGCTTGTTTGTACTTCTGTGCTCTAGAGGCAGTTTTTTTGTCTCTCAGGAAAGTATAAAAAGTATAAAAAGCACCATGTGTTGGTTGGATGTGAGGGCTCTTGCAATGGCCAGTGTGTTTCATTTCCTAGTTTTTATCCTCTTGTTTTGCTGTGAACTGTTTGTGACTTAGTTGCTTTTTATGTGGGACCTTATGAATTTATGGCCATTTTTTTTTAAATGGTTTTCACCTCTGTTTTACCAATTATGAAGCTGAGAAATGTCAGGGGAAAATGTTTGTTGGAAAGACATAACTCACATGAGCAGATTTTTTGTGGGGTTGATACTTTAAGGACATGTCCCAGATTTATTTTTCATCATGCAGGAAGGTGGAGTTCAGTAGATACAACTCTGTCTCTCATGCGGTGATGGGGATGTCAAGATTCTCAGTTGTGTTGTTGGCAGCTCTACTTAAAATAGCCTTCTGAAGCTCTCTTGCTAGTTTAAACATTGTAGTAACAATGTAGGTTTTTAAAAGCCTCCTATTTTATTTCTGCTTAGTTATAGTGAGATGTCAGTTTTCAAAAATGTTTTCTTCATTCTTGTTTATTTCAGGGTCAGGTAGAAGGACTGTGTGCACCGCAACTGAGAAAATAAAGCTAAATGTGGATTTTTCTGAAGTTGAGACATATACGAGTAGCTGACATAAAATTCATAAAGGTCAGACTGTTGAAATTTTCACAGCCACATAAGTACCTTAATCTATAGCTTCAAAACAGATGTATTTAAGTTAAGACATAGCTGTAATCATAAAAGTCTTGTATCTCAATAGTTTTGTTATGTGTGAGGTTATTCCATAAATTGTGAAGAGCATATTATTACTTTTTACTATCCAAAAAAATACAGGGAATTGAATTCCCTATTTGTTAATCAAACTTTGTAAGTCACCCTAAACCTCATTCCAAATTTATATTAAGATGACATCAGAAGGAGATCACTATCCCATGTTTCTTCAATTTAGCTATGAAGATTTGTTTACTTATGTCTTCAAATAATATTTTCCTCAACCCTTCTGAATCTGGCTGTCTTATGAGGAAAATCATTTAGATTTAAAAAAATAAATGAAGCAGTACATTGTCACTCTCTGTACTAGTTCTACTAATGATTACCTCCTTGCTTCTGGGGGAGACAGAGGTGTTCTCATTTTCCAGTATACAAAAGCCCTCATGCAGATCTACCTAATTCTCAAATGCAGGTAAGCAGCAACTCAATAAATACAGCTTAGTTTCTCAAGGAAATTCATTGTCTCAACCAATAATTTATTTTGATTGTTGCTGATAATTTTTGAAGTCAGTCTGGAATTACTTCATCACCCAGCAAAAGGTTTTGTGTTCCTAAGGATGTACAGCCAGTGCTATGACCTGTCCTGCAAAGAACCACACAGTTACACGCAAGCATGCTCTAATGCCAACTAAAAATATTCTTGTAACTCAAAACACTGCAAGCTATTTAAAAATTTACAAGATGGTGAATCCGTTATTTTAAAAGATTTGTTTTTAAATTGCCCTTTGTTGTGCAAGGGATCACTCTACATATGTGAGTGTTTCCATTGTGTTTCCTGCCACCAAGACCTCCATCTTGCATCTAGTCATTTGTAAGTACCCAAAGTTGGCCACGAGCCTGTTTCTGAGAGACCTTCTTCACCAACATATGGCTGTGCTCAGAATGATTGCTCTGGCCTTCAGTCTGCTCATTTAAGTCTAATGAGGTCCGCAGAGGTGACTGTATGACTCACACAATGAAGTCATTTTTCCAATTAGCATTCTGACAAATGTATTATAAGTAGAGCTGCTTCAATAGGTTTCCATAGCTGGGGAACAGATCAGATATCACAAAATACTTAGTTACTTTCTTCTGATCTGGTCAGAGAAATTTCATTCACTCTTGAGTGTAACTGCTCACACAACAGATGGATATTTCATATCTGAGGTGTGTGACCCATTCCTAAATCAAGCTCTTTCTGTATCTGCAAGTCAAAGTGCTCATGCAAGGCACAAAATTAATGTTAGTCTTGAGTAGGTGTTCATAATGTTCATTCTAAAAAGCTTTCCTTTTATTAGGAAGTCTTTTATTCATTATTGTGGGATATAATGTTTGGAAATGTAAGCAGCTGACACCTAATGGAAGACTTTTAAGTAACAAATTGAAAAGCCGTTCTTCCTGCATGCCTCTGCCCTTTCATTTTGGTATTTGTGAACGTTTACTTAAACAGCTTTTGTTGCATGAATTTGGAAGCAAGAGAGAAATAAAAAATTACCTAAGAAGTACTCATACTTCTTAATTTGTTACTGGCTAAGAATTATTTGTTATTTTCACATAAAAAAAAAAAAATTCATCTACTTAGAAAGCAGAAACAAAAACTAATTATTTACTTAACAGTTATGCTCTACAAATTGTGAATATTCAAAGTAAATTGTCAGCAAATCACCCTATGTACTGAAGTTCAGAACATAAACTGTTCACAGAACTTATGAAAACAATGAATAAATTCATAGGAGCTCAAATTCTTTCCAGACAATCTGGAACAGAATAAAGTAATATACTGGTGTAGATAATTTATGCATTATGAATAATTTAGCTAGCACTAATTGAAAGTTTTCTACTTTAAAAAAAAAGACCTTGTTTGATAAAAGATTGGAATTTCTGCAAACAGTTTGAACAGTTTCTTTTTCAAAATTCGACTCTGCTGAGATACATAATCAGCACCACTTCCATGTGAAAACTACAAGGAATTATGCAGAAGCTATTTAAGAGAGAAAAATGTCTCTGACATGGTTCCACAGTGTAGTAAAAAACTTAACCTGTGGCTACTTTCCTTTACAAATAGTTTGAGTTTCAACAGTGGTGCATTTCTAACAGTTTAAATTATTTTTGGTTTTATTTCATTTTAACTTTGAGGTGGTGTTGGTCTTATCATGGAAGCAGGTAGGGAACAGGACAAATACAGACAGTTTACCCATATGAAACAAAACATAATTTAACCACTATTCTTCAATAGAAATCTCTCCTATGTGACGCCTCTTTCATATTTCAATAAATAGAGCATCTTAAATTATGTGGGAGTACGAGTATTAGAGGTAACATGAAGTGCAAATATAATTCTACACTGTGTACATACCCAAGCAAGGAAGCACTCCCAAAGCAGTGGTCTTCCTGCCACAATGTTCTGATGTAATTGAGTCAAGATTTGCAAAGTGAGGTAGTATCTGTTACTGGACTAACTGCCACAGTTGGGAAAAATTGCTACTTTTTTGAATACACAAGAACGCCTGCAGATTTGAAGGAGATGAAGGAAACTCCAAAGCAAAAACCACTTCCTTTGTTGCTTCAAAATAGCATGAGCAACTGGAACACGTAAATACGACTCAATACAAAGCCCTGTAATGACACTCAGATTAATTCTGAACTAGTCAGAATGAGACAGGGTTACCCAGAGAACTGTAGCAAGGGGACTACAGTGACTAAAGTATTTCTAAATGCTCTTGCAAACTTCATGTAAGTTTTACCAGGTTGCTGGTAGGTAGCATGGATAAGTGATCCTGAATTGCTGTGAACCATCAAGTCATTCAGATCCCTGTGTCCCATTGATTTTCAGTTATATTAATTGCCTTTGGGAACAGAATTCTTACCCATTGTGAGACTCATTTCACCTTCCTTTAGGTTTCTACGTAACAAATATCCACAGTGAGGGCTGTAGGCTATCTAAGGCTATTTCTTCAGGTTCCCACTGTAGAACTGGGATAGCAGAAAAGTGGATACTGTTCATCTGACCCACCTTCAACAGCAAATCACTTCACAGGCAGATGATTCATCTGCCAGACAAAGGGACAAGATAAGCCCTCTCTGTTTGATGCAGTGATCTCTAGATTTATAGGTAAGGTAGTACAACCCATGTCTTTTGTGTTTGATTTCAATTATACAGAACAGGAAGCTTCTTTCATTTTATTTGCCCCTCACAGTAAAACTATTTCCTATTGGTCTCAGTCAGCATAGGCTGTTGTGAGCACTGGTCTTAACAAACGTGATACTGTAATCTTCAGAGGTCCATTACTGTATCCTTCACAGTGACTTAAAATTAATCTGCTAGAATATAATCTTTGTATTTTTTTCTCCTTGTGCAGAGCAAAAACAACCCTTCCGCTAAAAAATACCCCATGCATTTAACAGATCGAATAGTCTGACAGAAGAATCAGACTGGAAAGGGTGGACTAGAAGAAAGCAAGCAAGCTAGTAGCCTCCTATGACTTCTGAGGAGACAATATATTTGATGATCTCATCATGAAGGTTACTAAATAAATGAAAGTAAATGGCTGGTTGATTCCCTTTAATTCAACATGTGGTGTAGACACTTCCTTCCCATTCCCTCACTGCAGTACATTGGATCACATTAGGCTTGACAATAAGGATTGACTTAGTGGTTTTCAGTTCTGTGTAGTGATTTTGATTCTTTTTCAAAATGATTTACTGATTGCTGTAATGTGCTTTCTAAATCCTCATTTCATTGGTGGTGCTTTTGTTAACTTTTTTTGGGAAATAATTGCTAGAACTTCATTTACATACATTAGCTGACAATTTTCAGATCTCCCAATTAGCTATTTCTATACTGTTTTTTCTAATCAGATCATTTACCTTTTAGTTCTTTTTTTTTCCTTTTTTTTTTTTTTCTTCCAGTTCTTTCCTGCTGGCTGGAGGAAGGGACAGACATAGTTGTCAAAGACAATAACACACTACCAAAGTTGCTATTGCATTAAGGCAGGTATGAATTTTAAAGTGTTTGACTTGAAGCAGGAATGCAGTACAAATGCAAATATTCCCCAGTGTAAAATAAAGCAAATGAAAGGAAATGAACATAAAGTACTGATTCAATGGTTCATAATCAATGCTAGTAAGGATGGTTTAGAATTTCTGAAGATGGTTGCACAATATTAATCCACTATCTTGAGTTATTTAATATGTCCTTGATAGATACTAAGGCATTGGTGAGGCTTTGCATACATCCTGGAATTAGTGTCATTTAAAGAATTATCAGTTTTTATCGCCTCTCTTGCCAGTCAGTACGAGTTAACTTATTAGACTGTAAGAGACAGAGAATGATGGAGACTGTAAATTCTTTTTTCAAATTTCTCATAATCATCCTTTTGTGTGACTTTCATCCTTATTGCTTAATGGCTATGATCCTTCTCCAATTTATTAATGGTAGAACTTTTGCTTTTAAAAATTGGTTGACCCAAGTAAGTCTTACAAATGTCTTCAACTATTTTCATGTATCCAGTTTAATTAATATGTTACTTACAGACTTTAACAAAAATCATTAGATATGGGCTTTTTCACCATTACATTTTTTAATGGCAAAATCAATCAATTTCTGGTTTATATTATTAATATTGATTTACTTTCATTTTCCAAAAATACCCATCTGATAGCATAGTGCAGTGGTGTTGGTACTTCATCAGGTTTAAAGTTATCTTTTCGAAGAGATTTTGATCTTAGCCAGGACTCTTTCAACTGAAGTGGACTGATAATCAATAGGAGGAAAAAATGGTCTTGGGCTTTTGGGACAGTAGAATTGGAATTTCAAACTTTTTTAAGTAGCTAAAGAAGGCAACCTCTTCCTGACTTGTTTTTTCCCCTTAGGTTATTTGGTTATCTGGTTTAGTTTAAGAAGACTCAATTTATACATACATATATATACACTTTTTTTTTTTTTCCCCTTTTTTTTAAATGCATGTTCATTTCTGGAGAACCCATCTTTTTAAGACACCTTCTGCTGTCCCTGCTTCTGTAGTCCCTTGATTTACTCCTTCTGGAGCTAGTGAGACTGTTTTTGAAGACAGATATTACTTGTTCTAGGCAAAGACTCCAGAAGATGTGACTTCAGAATCACATAGACAGTCAAACCTGTCCCCGCAGCTTTCAGTGAGGAATAACCAACAGCACAAGCTCATTCTGTTGTTACTAGCAAGTGGTGACCATAACAGCATGATGGCTAGAGATGTGAGAAATGTTCACAATAAAGCCAAACACCTCTGAAGTTTTATACTTGTCTAGAAGTCCTCCATATTAAAACTGGGGTAAAACTACTCTTAAATTTGAAAGGATTTTGACATTGAATTTGGCTCAGAACTTCATCCTAGTTTAAAGCACATTCAGAAGCTTGTTACCTGATAAATAAACTTTGGCAAAAAATGGGTGAAATACATTTCTTCCCTCAGAGGAAACTAGTACCAATCAAAATGAATGCGACTATTCACACAAATTTTCAATGAACCATCCCAAATTTTTTCATAGATCTTGTAAGATTACCTACTAACTCTCATCATTGTGTTAAGATAACAAGCACATTCATTTTGATTCTTTCATTCATTTTAATTTCACAATATTTTGGTGCAGTCATCCAGCCAATGGCCCACACATCATTTCTCCTCCTCAGGTGCACAAAATAGAGGTGGACTTCCCTTTGGAAAAGCTGATACCACTATCTGGATATGGAAAAACAGCTTCTGACTGCACCTAAAGGTTCCCAGATGTCATTCGGTCCCTGAGCCTAGAATCCCATGCTATGTGATATTTAAAATGCCATTTCGCATCCCAGGCCTTAAGTTATTTGAAAAAATAAACATTTTTTTAAAAGTGATGGGGCAGGAGAGGAGGAAATGTCACCATATCTACATTCCTGCTGCACCAGTTTTGCACTTGCATAATTGTGAGCATGTGGAACCTGCATTTGGATGCATTTTTGTGAATTGCTATGTTACAGAGCCAGTGAAGCTCAAGAAACAATAAAGTATTGGTTGGTTTACAGTCATATATGGTTATGGTGAATGTGCTGAAGTATGGCCAGTAAACCAGCTGTGATACGGAATGTGTGAGTGTGATTTGCTTTGACCTTGGTATGCGAGGGTATCACCAAGCATATATTTTAACTCAGACATGTAACTTAGCATTGGACCAGAGTGAACATTCACTAATACCTGTGATTTGTGTATTTGTAACAGGGGGAGGGGGCCTGTACTAGGCATGGGCTTTTTGATGCAGTAAATATCCTCAATTATGGACTCTGGAGGGAAGGAAGAAGGTGAGAAGGTCAGATTGTGACTGTCTAAGGAGGTAAAAAGAACAAAGACTGTTTCTTCATTTGTATTCACCTAACAGTGACCTGTGAACCATTTCTGTCTGAGTACTATTTTGACCTGTTATAAGGTCATGCATAAGAGAGCAAACAGGAGAAAGCTTTCTCTGTCTGCTGTTGTGTAGTCATGCAAGGGCCAGGGAGACTCTGGCCTGATCTAATCACAAATTCTGATTTTTCCAAGCAGATTTCAAAAAGGTAATTAGAGCATCATAGTACTCAATAAAAGTTTGTGTCTATTCTGCATTTGATTTACTCTCTATTTGAAAAATGATATTGAACTAAAACCGAAGCTTAAAAAAATTAATTTTCCTTTTCTCTCATTTTCATCTATTGGTAGTCATATCTCTTGCAACTTACCCTAAGACTTCAAAATAGGACCGTTCATGAAAAACTGAGTGAGATTTTTACTACAGCACACTGTGAAGATCATATTAGAAGTCTGGCAAAATGTATCACATACTTGGACCTGAAAGCTGTGATTCGAAGTATTTAAACAGAAAAATGCAATGCAGAAAAGCGTATGACTCAGCTGTAAGACATTTCAGTACATGAGAGCCTTCATGTGTCATTTAAAATGTATAAGTGTCATCATAAACCTCCCACTCTCCTAAGAATAGAGCTATCACTGGACCCTGTTATCTCACAACCCCAAGGTACAATATGATAATGATGCTGCTTAACATCAGTGTATGGAGAGAGAAAGCACTGGAGATGCCGCAAGCATCTCAACTATAAAGAAAATAAAATTAAAATATTAATTTAGTGATTAATATAACATTAGATGACCCATTTCTCCAGCTTGTTAAACAACAAAGACTCACAAAACTAAATAAGGACCTAAGAGATAAGTGTTTTAAGAATTCCCGTAGAGATGTTTAGCTCCTTTTTAAACATCATTAAAGATGTACTTTGCATATAACAGGAGGGTTTATTTTTTTTGCTGAACTGACAAGTCCTGCTTGTGTTTATTAATGTACACTCTCAAAAAAAGATTACAGAGCATGGGTTTTGGTCACAGATTTTGAACAATCAGATCATACTGTACAATTGAAAGAAAATGAGTGCAAGGCAGACTTGTGGGGAAGAAAGAGAGCAAGATCTTGCAGGTAAATCATGGGACAGAGGGTCCAAAGTTTTATGTTTATCTATTGCGCAAAATTAAACCATTTGCACCCTCTGTGCCTGTATTCCTTACCTGTAAAATGGGGATGAGAAAAGTTCCTTTGCTGATCTTCTCTATTTAAAATGCTTGCCATTTGGGATAATGGGAAACTGCAATACATTATTTTTATAAAGGAAATGACATCCTTATTTAAAATAACTTACTTGAAAACTTAAAAAAAAAAACAAAACAAAACAACCCACCACACCATGGTGAAATCCTAGAGCAAATTTTATCGGTGTTGAACCATGATTATGCTATTACTTGATTTTTTATTTTTTTTTTTTTTCCGAAAAGAAGTAGTAGGAGTATCTAGCAGGGTTTTAAAAATTATATAACTGCCCAAGTCAAACCCTCATAGTATTACAATTGTCACTGCACTCCTATGAGCCAATCTACAACTTATTAGGAGAAGAAACTGTGGATCTTCTGTTACCATGAATAAATGGCTCTTTTCTTTAGTGATCCACAAGATACCAACCTGTGAGCATGGATGTTCACCTTTTATCTAACATACTATCTATATTTTTCAATGAGTGAAAGGGAAGAAAGAACTATAAATCCAAAATACATCAGAAAAAAATTTAAAAAATCTGTAACAGGTTCTTAATATTCTTCTTGCAATGTTTTGCATTTCTAGCCTTGGCCCCCTCATACATGTGCTTATGTGATTACATACATTGGCAATAAGGCAGTTTGGGCTTCTCAAAACACTAGGAGGAAAGTCTGTCCAAGTTCTTATGCCTCTCTTTTTTGCTTTTGTCCCCCAGTCACTGCCTCCAGGGTACCAGCTATCTTATCTCTGCTCCCATGGCAACAAGTCTCTGTTCCAGCAGTAATGGCTGTCTCTTCATCTCCTTCCTCCACAGCTACATTCTACAACATGGAAGGAGCTTGATTTTCTCTCACCACTTTGTTTCCTTTATTTATCAGGCCATCTGTGCTGTTCCAAAACCTCCACTGTGAATATACTGATTAAGTATGTGGCTCTACTTTAGCAAAAAAAAATGAGTGAATTCAGGCCTGTTTTCTTTCTTCTTCCAACATACTCTGTCTGAACTTGTTCTTCTATGCCTGGCTGTCTGAAAGAGGAAGGAGTTATTATTATTTTAAACATTGTCCTCCCACATTTCCATGGCAGGATCAGCATGGATTGAATTGGAACCACAAACATTTTAAAATGCAAATTAGATTAAGTAAGATTAGAGTTTTATGTGCTTTAAAAACACTCCAACTGCCAACAGACTCATTCTTGTACACAGAAAAGTAACGTGAAATTTTGAAACAATTTGCTAACATCAAATGAGAAAAATATTTTAGAATAACTATTCCCTTTACTTATTTGGTTGGCTCCTTAATACACTGGAAAACATTTTATAACACAGAATATTCATTTGGGACCATGATTCAATTGTGCAAACAAGCCAGTAACAGCTATTAGTTCCAGAATCAATATGCAGCCATTTAAGAGTGCCAAAAGTACATGGACCCAAAATGACAAAGAAAAAAAAAAAGAAAGAGGATAACAATTCAGTCATAGGAAAGGGGTCAAGATCCAATGGGGGAGCTATAAATCCTAGGGACATGGTAACAGAATCAAATTATATGTAGTAGTAATTGTGTCACTTTTAAAACAGTTTGCTGATTTGTAATTGTTTGGAATAAAACAATATCACTCCTAAAGAATGCATCGCTATACATTACTTCAACTATAGATTTAACCTCTGTTGTATTACAAAGTTATTTTTGTTTTCTATAAACCTTTTTCTGTTATTTTTTTTTAAGATCTAAAATGGTTGAGACCTGAAAGTTCCCTTAACCTTAATGGGAAATACAGGATGTTTAGTAATTGTCAGACTGCAGTATCGTGTTGAGATAGTACTGAATACCTTCTTTCTCCTAAAATAGAACTAACTGTATCTCACATTGCTCTTAGCTACTTTATTTTGAGGGGGAGGTACTGGTTTTGTATCTATGAGAGTTGGGGAGTTGGGGGCCAACTGGCTGGAAAGCTGCTGGCTCTGCGGGGAAGGACACTGGGATCCTGGTGGACATCAGGTTGAACATGGGTCAACAGTGTGCACAACAAAAAGCCCATACTGGGCTACCTTAGCAAGAGCAGAGTCATGGGAAGTGTTTATTCTCTCTGAGACCTTGTGTGTGCACTCACATCAGGAGCAGTCAGCATTGGGCTCCCCATTACCAGTGAGTGAGGTACCAACAAACTAGAACAAAGCCAGAGAAGGGATAATGAGAGAGTTAGGGGCTGGAGCACACGACATCCTCAAGGTGTGTATTTATTTAGCCAGGCAAAAAGAAGGCTAAAAGGTGATGTGCTTTCTATCTTTATGTACCTAACAGATGGTTATGAAGAAGTAGAATTGGTCTCTTCTCAGAGATTCAAAATGAAGTAACAAAGGGCAATGATAAAAAGTTGCAGCATGAGACCTTGCAAGTGGATTTAAGGAAAAAATTACTCACAATGAGAACGGTTAAGTGCTGAACAGGCTGTCAAGAAGGGGTGACCTCATTAATGTTTATAAATATGTAAAGGGTGAGTGTCAGGAGGATGGAGCCAGGCTCTTCTCAGTGACAACCAATGATAGGACAAGGGGCAATGGGTACAAACTGGAACACAGGAGGTTCCACTTAAATATGAGAAGAAAGTTCTTCACAGTGAGGGTGACAGAGCCCTGGAACAGGCTGACCAGGGGGTTTGTGGTTTCTCCTACTCTGGAGGCATTCAAATCCTGCCTGGACATATTCCTGTGTAACTTCATCTAGGTGTTCCTGCTCTGGTGGGGTGATTGGACTACATGATCTTTTGAGGTCCCTTCCAATCCCTAACATTCTGTGATTCTGTGATTCAAATTAGCTTTGATTTAGACTGGGAGTTGGATCAGATAACCTGCAGAGATTCAGTCCATTATCCTATGATTCAAGAGTCTATGAATACCAGTTCCTAGAAAGATGAATCTTCGCTGTTCTTTCAAGATCCCTAGAATAGGAAATGCTAAAGGGGAAAAAAAAAAAAAAAAAAAAAAAAGAAGTAATGTTTGCACATTAAGACAGACTAGCCCACAAAAATTGTTGATTCAGACTCCCTTGAGTAGGTCACTTAAACTATTATAACCTTGGGCAAACAATAGCAATAGCAAACAAGCATCTCTGTGCTTCAGTTCTCCTCCAGTAAAACTGAGTGAATAATATTTCACTACATTTTTTTCTACGAGTAATTCACCTTTATGCATTAAGGTTTTTTGTTTGGTTGTTTTTGGTTCTTACGGACTAAGCCAAATCAGCTAGTCATCAGAAATACTGTGTTATTGTAGCAATTTTGCATCTGGTCAATAAAGATATTAATTCACAATCTGGGGGAAGGGAGGAAAGGGCTAATTATGGTCCCAGAGACCTTCCTGGATATAGATACCTGCTTCAGGTATGTCTGTGATGCCAATAACTCTTAATTATGTCTGATAAACACTTTTATAAAGGATATAAACACAAGGAAACAAATGTCCTTTCCTCTCCCAGTCTTCTGAGAATTACTGAATTGATGCCTCAGCACTCTAAAAGAAAATGCTGTCTCCAGATCCTGGCTTCTTGTTTCTGCTTGCTGTTGCAGGTGGAGTGCTCTACTTCTTGGCTGTATGTTGAGACAACATAGGTGGTAGATCAGCGCTGTGTAAATGTTTTGTGGTTAAAAACCAAAGATGTGATTTGTGTTTATAAGTTTTAAATGGCCTTCTTAAAAAAAAATATGCACGAGCTGAAAGCTTCTGCTCATGTAAAATCGTGATGAATTGCATTTTATTGGAACTTATTTTGAATAGCTCTTTCATTTGAAACAATGAACCCCTTAAATGCCTTTAGAAATTATAGTGTGAGAAAGGTATTTGTCTCCCTCCGTCACCACCATTGGAGGATGACAAAAAAGCTATTTTTCAGAACACACACACACACATACAGAAGCACATGCACTCATTCAAATATACACATGATAACACATTCAAATGTACAGAAAACGACAAAAAAGTTGAATTATTTAAAATGGTATTACATAGATGCCTGATTTTCAGAAATAAGCTCAGTGCTAAATACTCAAAATACATAGAATATAGATAGTTACGTCTAAATCAGAATACAGATACATGTACGAAATATAGATATTAAACCTAAAACATTACATATTCAAATATACAGGGCTTATATCAAAATTATTTTGTATTTTTTATCTATAGCCAATTTAATTAATAACATAGTAGAAGAAACAGAGATTAATATGTTTTCCTCGAACTTCGATGTGTCTGAATAAGTAGATTGTATTTATGGCCACATACCTTCGCTATTCTCTTTGTATTTATGTCTGAAAATGTCATTGTCATATTTTAAACATTTACACAGGGGTTACTTGTATTAGCACTCCCAAGTTAAAGGAAGTATAAAGTCAATGGAGTATATAGTTAAAAGTATTTCTTTTCAACTGAGTCCTTCAAAACAAGAAACTCTGTATTTCATATATATATATTTATCTGACAGGAAAAGAAGAAAAAAGAGCAGAGTTAAAATTTTGTGAAAGTTATTTGTTTTTTTTCCTAGTTAAGAAGATTTTAGTGGCAGTAGTTAAATCTAGAATACTGCTGCTTAAAACTGAAGATAAAGTGGAACATACTTGTGAAGACTGTCTATCAGAAATTTAAAAAGTACTAGTGCATAATTTATCAATGTTAATAGCCTTAGGTGCATTTCTGAGGGAATTAACCTAAACAGCCAAACTATTTATCACATCACAATACATAAAATGTACTTTTAATTAATAAATGAACATTCTATTGCCTTTACGGCTATAACAAATCAATTCTCCTTTACCTTCTGTCTGCAGTTTGGGTTCCTTTAATGGATTTTAATGGGTTTTATTCTACGCTCACACAGCAAAGCTTATTCATTTGCTTCCTGGAAGACTTTCTGTACTTTGTGGCGTAATCTCACAGAGTCTTTGGTACACTTACACCAAAATATCACTATGGAGAAAAATAATAATGCTGTCTGTTAACCTAAAGCATCATTCATTATTCCCGAGATGACATGCTTGATTGAAGCTTACCTTGGAAGAAATGAAGTTACTGTAATGTATTGTAGTTCTTGGTAATAGACTAAGTTTATTAAGTCGTTTAGTTAAAACAATTTCTTGAGAAAGCAAGGTGTTTCCAGTTGCTCTGAATAGTTAATAGAGTACTTTTCCTTGCATGATTTCAAGTTAGTTGGCAAAGGAGATCTTTTCCATTATTTTACACAGAAGTGTTAAATCAGATGGACTAATTTCTATACAATAGTTACACAATACAATAATTGTGTTGAGAGATAAAGAACAAGTATTTTGAGATTACAAGTCCAGACCTGAGACCCGTAGTGCTGTTTTATTTGTTTTGCTTTTTACTTAGAACAAAGTTCATTCATTACTGTTTCTGTGACAATATGTAATATCAGACAGTGTTTTGTTTGCTGGTCTTTGACATTCAGAATGTGCACTTAGCTAAAACAACCCTGTAGAAAGTGTAGCAAGGTTATAAAGGCATAGATTTGCGGGGGCACACTGGAAATTCTTAGTTCCTCTGAATTTTGAGAAAAAATGTCAAATAGTCTAAATATGCTCAGAATTTCAAATAGAATACCTGACTTTCTTTATCATCTTACATTAGACAGATATTAAACTTCAGCAAAAGGGGAGTAAAAAGCACAATAAAGGTATCAGCCATGTCACAACATGGAAAACTGGGAAGAAGCAGGACCAAAATTAATAATTAAATGCTTATAAACCTCTACAATTTGTGATTTGTCTATCTGTAATATTTTGTCAAGGTATTTATGCAAGCTACAACACAAAACAGTAATTAAATTGAATAAATTAATTGGAACATTTTCCAAACAACTCTCTCATGAGCCGTGGTATCTGGTTTGCTCCTTGGAGTAGTTTTTCATAGGTATCACTGCTTAGAGGAATCTTAAGACAGTCATATGGCATTTTCCAGGAAAGGAACATGACTCTTTTACATCCCTTCTACTGCTGTAATGATGTTAAGCACATATTAGATGCAGCCGAATATCTGTCATGCAGGTTTCTTCCCCTTGTTATGGAACTGAGTCCTGTCTCCACAAGAATGGCTTAGAGTTTGTTTTATTAGAGAATGCAGAACACCTGAATAATCTGTCCTCAGACTGTATAGATGCAGACATTTATTCAGATACAGATGAATCCTCTATGGAAGAGTATCAAACATTAAAAAAAATCAAGATTTAAAATATATATTATATATTTTTTAATCAATATAGTTGTTTGAAAATGTGTGGGAATCTTATGTTCAAAGTCCTCATGAAAATGTTTTTTTATTACAAAAACTATGATATACTCTTTAAACAACATGCATTAAAAAAAAAAAAAATTGTAGATATATGTCTGGTACGATTCTGCTATTAACAGAACAGGGATTAATACACAGAAACATAGAGACAGTAGTTCATAAAACAAGAAAATGTATCCTGAAATACCACCACACACATACAAAAAAATCCCCAAATCCCTTTTCCTTTTCTGTGTCTTTTCTTTATCATTTCCATACCTAAAAGCAAATATGTGTGTTGGTTAATTAGGTCCTGCTGCTCTTTCTTGCTTCTCACAACTTCCCTTCCACTCTATTTTAAAGCAAAGTGTCTGTGGCTCTTTACTATTTATGGATATTCAAATCTCCACTTCTTTTTTAGAGCTCTTCCACTGAACCAAAACCACAAACCAAATTGACACCAGTTGTGATCCATATCCAAAAATTTGTTCCAATAATCTACAAGTATCATTTTAGATTTTAACCCATCCTTCCCAAACTTAAACTGTTGCTATGGTAAAACCTATATGTCAAAAAGATACTGAGCCACAGATCAAATAAAGAGCATAATACGTCACAGGCAGCATATATGAATAGAAGTCTGACTCAGAGCACGAATTCTTCAAATTTCTGCTTTTCTCAGTTCATCGTATATTGTTATGTTTTCCACATACAATTGTCAAAAGAAAAACTATTTTACACAGTTATTACAAAGTAGTAGCTTAGACCTTATGGATTTCTCCACAAACAACGATGTATAACCAATAAGAAAGATGGAAGTGTTTTATTGAATATTTTCATCAAATAAATGTTTTGTGATTGTGTTTTGTGTATTTTTTTTCTTCTTGTCACTTCCTAGTAATACTAATGAACAAAATACAGTAAAAGGTTATGAGTCTGGTAAAATAAAAGAGTTGATATCACAAGAAGAAGGTCAAATGGAGCTCTGACTTTTATGTTTGCATATATGGAGTAAGTTCATTGGCAACTGCTGTAAACTTTCACCTTTCAAAGTTTATTTGTCATTAGAGCATTACTCATTTTGAACCTCTTCAGGTAAAATTATCTATAGCTGAATTTCTGATTTCAAAGAATGGAGAGTCTAAATTTTGTTCATGTTAGAGTCTACATATGCAAGGTAGGATTTTTGCAGTAGTCAGATCTTTTAAAGATTTTAGGTTCATTCATCTGTGTATATATGATTCTTAAACCTTTAGGATCTGTGATGAAATTAAACAATATTTGATATGATTTCCTTCCAGTTCCTTGACTTGCTTTTCGTTAAAGACAAAATAAGTAGCTGCATAGGCATCTACCTCCGTTAGCTATAGCTAATATTCTATATTTTGAAAAATATCTTTTTTTCTTCATATTATCTTAGATACTTTATAGGATTGCATCAAGGTGTTGATGTAAAGCCTCTTGTGTGACTTCTCTTTATATGTTTTTCTTAATGAGCCATATTCACTTTGAAGTCTAAATAAGATTATCAGCAGACTAACATAATCTACAAAACATTGTAAAAAAGGTTAAACTCTCTTAGATGGGGTTCCTGGGTATTTATATGGAATTACAGATGTTCCTGTTAGAAGGTTATCCTTGTGCCCATAGATTAAGGCCACTGCATGAACACTCTTTTGCAAATCAATATTAATTAAAAATTATTATGATTGGGGAACTAAACAAAGGGCCTGTGCTACTAAAGAAAGGGTATGCCCCAGTGACAGATCACTGTTAAAACCTCTCATGCCATTGGGTGATATTTGCCATATGTCCAATGATTGATAGTAAGATTTAATGAGTTCTTACAAGCAATTAAATAATCAAGGGTTCCTGCTGTTACATGGCATAGCTTGATAGAACAGTGACAAATGAGAGAATATCTGCAACCTAATCAAAGGGACATATTTCCTTGGGAACAAAATAATATTATCCACCAGTGCAATCAAAGGACAAAAGAACACAGAGAGGACGCAACAGAATGAGATAAATTTTGTGCTCTTTTCATTATTCTGGCCATACAGTTTCCATTTATTGGATCCTATTAAATCAGAAAGAAAATTAGGCTACTTAAATATGTTTCATTTGTCATACACTATTAGCCAGTGGGTATATATCCATATCCAGTCACCTTAGGTCTCCTTTCCCTGTGAAACACTATTTTAGGTTATGTTTTCTGTATTGTTATTTGGTCTTTATTTCTGTTGTGATTATTGAAATCTTGGTATAGGGGGTTCTTTTTATTTTCATTTTAACTAAAAGGGTACAGTAAAAGTCTTTGTAGTACGCCAAATTGTAAAATGTTTTGATTAATGAATTATCTGAAGAGAGGTATTTATGTTCTCTTAGAAGCATTTGAAAATAATAGTTCATAATAAAAAATAGATCACTGAATTAGATTCAGATCATATATACATTTTAATTTGCAAGAGTTAGTATGCAGGTTTAAAGTCGGATGTCATCTATCCAGACTTCTACAAGGCTTTGATATGGTCTCCCACAACATCATTCTCTCTATACTGGAGAGGTATAGATTTGATGGATGGACTGTTCAGTGGATGAGAAACTGGCTGGATAGTTGAATCCAGAGGGTGGTGGTCAACAGCTCGATGTCCAGATGGAGATCAGTGATGAGTGGTGTCCCTCAGGGCTACGTACTGGGACCAGTACTGTTTAGTATCTTCATCAATGACATAGACAGTGGGATCAAGTGTACCACCTGCAGTACTGCATCCAGCTCTGGAGTTCTTATCACAGGAAGTACATGGACCTGTTGGAGCAGGTTCAGAGGGCCACAAAAATGATCAGAGGGCTAGAGCACCTCTCCTATGAGGACAGGCTGAGAGAGTTGGGATCGTTTAGCCTGGAGAAGAAAAGGCTCCAGGGACACCATATAGCAGCCTTTCAGTACTTAAAGGGGGCCTATAAGAAAGATAGTGACAAACTTTTTAGCAGGGCCTGATTTGATAGGACAAGGTGTAAACTGAAAGAGGGTAGATTCATACTAGATAAAAGGAAGAAAGTTTTTACCATGAGGGTGGTGAAATACTAGAACAGGTTGCCCAGAGAGATACTAGATGCCGCATCCCTGGAGACATTCAAGGCCAGGCTGGATCGGGCTCTGAGCAACGTGATCTGGTTGAAGATGTGCCTGCTCATTGCATGGGGGTGGACTAGATGACTTTTGAAGGTCCCTTCCAACCCAAACCATTCTATGATCCTATGGCCTTTACAAGACATTCATAGAACTCAAAATTTTAGCAGTTACAGGCTCAAAATGACTAACAGACAGATTTATTTCCCCATGCTTAACTTAAAATTGATTGCAAATAATGAGTATAGATAATTACAGGTAACAGAATATAGATCAGCTTATTTGGACTTTTAAAAATATTTTACCTCTGTGATTAGAGAGAGATTAAATGGTCTACCTGGGTCCTGATTAATCAGTCTTTAAAAGCATAAACTTCAAACAACCAAGCTGTCCCTTTCAAATCAAAATGTAAACTTCTGGCCCAAAAGATGTCAATAAAACTGTCTTTGAATTTGATGTATTTTTTCCTTTGATTACAAGTAAAGCCCATGCATAACTATTCTTTCAACTTTCAGATAATTTCATCTTAACATTAGCTCCACTGTTGATGTTCAATAGCAGAATGTTTTTAGGAGCAATTTGTTTTTCACTAGAAACTCAGTTTTCTTTTATATTTCTGTCAGGCAGAAATAAAAATGTTCCAAGAGTAGGAACTGCTTTATAGATAAAATTTTCATCAGAAAATTTAAACATCATATTGTAGTTCTTCTATACTATGTTTCTCTTAGCTAGCTGATGTGTAGGCTAAAAGTTACATTAGACAACTATCAAAAAGAGGTGCCCCTACTAATCAGTAAATATATTCAGATATTTAACATGTGATCCATCTTTTTACTGTGTAACACATGACCTTCCTAAATATATATTGAGGCCTGAGTTCTTTCCTTTTTCCGTCTGTGTTTCTGTCATGTGGGAAGGAAGGTGAGCTCCTCTGGAGCAATTGAACCCCGGGACAGGTCGTACTAATTTCACCATGCTTTCCCAGAGCCCATTTCTCAGACCAGAACTTAAGCAGCAGCAAAATTGTAGGATGGCACTTATATCAACCACAGCAAAAGCTCTAGTGGCTTTGGTAGCTAACACACAGGATTTTCATATAATCATGGAGCCATATAATGGTTTGTGTTGGAAGGGACATTTAAAGGTCATCTTGTCCAACCTCCCATGCAATGAGCAGCATTTCATCTGTGTCTCCCACTTTCAAGGGAATGTGCAAAACTGTCTTACCTACAAGGTGGATTTTTTATTTTTTTTTAGCTTTGTTCTAATGCAGGATGAACACAAGTTGTAAAACCTTGACATTTTCACAAAACAGAAGACTTGTTTTCCTGCCAGCTGTATTCAACAGTGAGGGATGTATCACTGATTCTATTTTTTCCACATGGCAGTACATTTGTTTTGTTTTTCCATACACAAAGCAAAATTTTTCCAGAGCATGTAGCATATTTCAGACATTAGTCACATTGCTTAGTGCCCCAACGGAAGACATTCAGATACTACAACAAAAAGTTAGTGCAAATAAAAAATACATCAAATAGCTGTAAAACCAAGTTAAAGGAATCAATGAGTAAAAATCTGCTTGTTTTTTCAGTGATTTGAGTATATTTAGCTACATATTCTCTCCTACACATATACATAAAAGTTCCCTAAGCAAGTTTTGATAAAATCAGACTATAACAAAGCCAAAGTTGACAAAGTACCATAATTCTATTCTGGATTTCAGCTGCGGACTATTCTGCTGAAGTCAGCAGTGGTGCATCATGAACACGGGATAAAGATGCTTAAACTAAGGCGTATTGTTAGATTAAGTAGATCTATTTGGTTTATATAAGTCTTAAAAATGTATTAATTTGTCTACCCCAAATTTTTGCTTCTGGCTTTTAGTTAATTCCAAATACGCAGGGTCAAGAACTACTTAGAATATCACTGTGGTCATTTGTGGACTTGAGGGATCATGCTGCTGCTGAGCCACATGTGTGCAGCATGACTTGAATGAGCCTTTCAAAAGATGCATCAGTGTGGTTTTGCACGAGTGTCAGTCAGATCCCTGATGCATTGGGTCACATCAGGTCTGAGCTTAATCAGATTTGAGCTTAATGTGACCTAGTGAAGACCAGTTAAATGAGTTCCACGTGTAGTGCCATGAGTCAATAGCTCTTACTAAAATAGTAACTTTGTTGTTCCAGAAAACAAACAACCCCCAAAAAATCAGGCAGAGATACAAAGTTTTGGGCAGCATTCAATTCATAAGGACTACTCTCAATAAATAAATTCACAAAAAGTACACACCTCATTAGATTCCATACAGATTGCAAAGCTAGCTATAATGTAAAAACAGGCAGACAGTCTGTCTCAATATTATTACAGGAAGGCTTGGTTAAATTAATAGCTTCTCATTGATTAAAAAATCTTGCATTTTACATGTTCTTAAGTTGGTTCCCACCATTACCTTTCAATAATAGAATACGAGTCTTTAGAGAAATGTGGTTATATTGAACTACTGCGTTGAAATACAAAGGTAGGCAAAATAAGTTGTTTACATTAGCCTATCATTGTTTCCTGTCATAAAGTTCAGTCCACATGAAAGAGAAGACAATCCCATCAATGTGTCCTAAGTGTCTGCCATTTTTTATTTTTTATAATATTCCTAGACTTTTCAAAAATATAGTTAGTTTGGAATGGTCACTCAGCATGACTCCACCAAATCATTTTAGCCACAACCAAAAGTGAGAAATCTTTATATTCATGTGGCATTTGCCATTGGGTGCAACTCTTAACTTTTACCCGTTCTTAATCCAGCTAGAACTAATAACACAGGTTTTGATCCACTAAAGTGTTTTCCAAATCATCTTAAGGACCCAAGTTATGAGTCTAATCACACAGAGTTCTTTACTAGAGTGAGTTGTTTGGTGCCACTCATGAACACTCCATCAAAAACTGTTCTGAGAGCTTTTGCATAAAGCTATTCAGATATATGTCATTGGCATGCAAGTTGAAAGACTTTTCTCAGTGCCACAAGATCATTTAAACCTAATTGAAGTAGTACAAGCTCACAGCATTTTTCTTTTTTATGTAAGGCGGTGTGATTGATTGCCTTTATTTTTTTGGACTTGGGCAAATTCAGTCTGCACCACAACTGTTCATATGGGTCAGGTGTTCTTCTGCCAGTGGGATCAGATCTCAAACTATGCCAATATGCTAAGACCTACATTTCAAGACTGTTGTTGCTTCTTGTTTTAGTGTGATACATACGTCACCTTCTCCTTTCTCAGAAGAATCAAGCAGTATGTTGTTGGATGGACAGCAAACAAATGGAAGCTGCTTGCACTCCTGTGTTGTGACTGGTGTGGTGAGGTATGGAAGAGACAAGGAGCTTGACTTTAATGGGGGCAGGACAGCTGGATGATTTGCCTGTATCTCAGACTTTGGGATGTCACTTAAAATAGTGCTTTCAAACAAACACTCATTTTGTACACTTTGATTATTAGGCCATTTTAGGGATTGATTACTATGGCAATTGAACTGACTGGCTGCAGGTTTGGTGTTGCCTTTGAGGAGAAACAGTAAGGTAGTAAACAAACATAGAACCACTTCTAACTACTCCTTATCTGCACATTTCATGTAACTAGTCTTTGAAAAGATAAACCTCAGCATCACCTAGGGATGGTCTGTGTTTTTGCCAGTGGAGTCTTCATTATAATGATGTCTAGTAGATTAATTTCTCATTGGGGAAAAAAAAAAAAAAAGAGTCCATATGTTAACTGAGTCCATTTTGTTATCTTGTAACTCACCTTTTCATATATCATGTCATTTTGTAAAATTCTTCAGGGAAACGCTGTCTCCTTATCTTGGGTCACTATCCTATTTTTTTCTATTCATCATAGTGGTGTGTACACCGTGTGGAAGGGAGGCTTTTCATTCCTGTGAGGCTGAGCCTCCTCTAAGTTACTGGGGTCAAGCTGCATGTCCACTTTCAACTATTCACCTCATTGGCCATGTGTTTGCTGCCTCCTCTGCTTTCCTTCCTCTGTTTTTAATTCATCAGAGTCCTGCAGCACAATGAAAAGACATTGCTTGGTTCTCAATGAATTCTGTGAAAGTACCAAAGGGAAAGAGTAAGCATCTATATTTGGAATAAACACAAACTATTATTAGACAGAGTTTTTGGAAGTAGTTGTAATTTATCTGCTATCAGGAGCAATAGAAAACCATATGGATGATAAAAAACATAACCAGGGCAAGGTCCTTCCTGTGTCTGTTGACAACTAATATGCACCAGGAGGGCAGTGCCATATGTTTGCATGTGCGTTACCGCAGGGGGCAGTGACATATGTTCACACGTATGTCACCCCTCTGGCCTGCTGTCATAAGGCTGTTTCCCAAGGGGCATGCTCCCTTGAAAAACAGAAACAAAACCCACAAATGTGAGTCTCCTACATTTTCTTTGTCAGCAGATTCTTGAAGACCAGTGCTGCATTGGCAAGCAATCAGAACAGCTGTCTCAAAGCAACAGAGGCTTCTGTAGCCCCCTCCAATATCCCTTCAAGGTAGTGAACAGCAAAGAAGAAAAATAGAGCCACCCCACTGGGACAGTCACACCTGCTAGAACAGTCATTACCTGCTGAAATACCAGACCTGTCAAAAACCCTGGGTACGGTAAATGCTTGCTCCTCCCAAAATATTTCATGGACTGTCCTTCATTTCCTTAAAGGCTGGACCCAACTTCAAATCACATCATAAGCAGCTCCTGGCCAGATAAAAAAATACCAAAACATTTCAGTATAGACAAGTGTCAAAGTGAGAGAAAATCGAAAAGTGTTGTTCATTATACTTTCTCTGGTAGTTTTTGTGGGTTAGAGATGAAAAGTACTATTAGATTATCTTGACCATTCCCCTGTCAGTGCATAATTATTTCTTGCAATGTAATTTCTAGTGTTTTGTTCATTCCATTTAGTAATAATACAAGCAGATAGCCTTTCTGTTTTATCTCTTGGGAGGCCATTTATCCCTCAATCCACTTACTTCGCTATTAGGTAGATTTTCTGAAATTTGCAGTGTATTTTTCTTTGCTTAATTTCCTTCCTCTCTTTAATTATCCCTTTTGGTGCAAATGTGGCTCATCTTTATATATTTGCATTCTCTCAGAGGTCATTGAGTCTGGTGCACAGAGAAGGAATGCAAACTGCAATGTGAAAGTTGCGTCTGGAAAAGGGTAACCTGCAGGACATTTAGTGTGGTCTCAGATGGCTTCTGACTACAAAACATTTTGGACAGTTTGTGGATATGAATCTGTTAACTAAGTCTTATTTGGTTTAGGCCTATTACATTATTTAGACTTGAATGCTAGTAACCATTCCATGGGCTCTCTCAGTAAGTTTTAACAGGAGCATAAAAAGCTGCTTCCCTGTTTTATGAGGGAAATCGCTAACTGGAGAAAAATGGTGAGAATCTCTCTTACTACAGAGGCAGCTCTAGGTTAGCCGAACAAAAATTACATTCTCTTTCTCTGAACGGTGCACTGTTTAAAGCCAAGTCTAATACTTCAGCATTTGATGGACTTTATTTTCCTCTCTGTGATTCATGGAGGAATTCAGTTAATGAAACTGTGCTTGCCTTGCACTTTTGTAAAGATTTATGTGTTCACTATGTGTCTTATATGAACAGCCTATGATTTTGGCTTGTCTTTTTCCTTGTCTAGCCATTTTTCTACCTTGTCTCTATCTTAGTGTTCTGAAAGCAGAATTACCATCTTCTTGTACAGCAATTTCACCTCCTCCAGTGTCTGGAAGCTTCCCTGTGCTTTAGGCAGCTGTGTTTATAGCTCCAGCACCTCTCAGACAGACTCAGCTGGAAGTTCTGAACAAGGCAGAGAGCTGAGGCAGATGCAGGGCATCATCAGAGCCTGATTGCAGAAAAGAAAAGCAAACTGAGTAGGAGTAAGTCATGGGGAGGGAAGAGAAATCGTGGTGGGTTAGGTGGAGAGATTCTTCCTTTCTCCAGGAGTAACTGTGTCTGCTCATGGTGGAAATTTCTGGATTAGAGGCTGTGGCAGGCAGGAGAGAGTCACAGTACAACGGCAGGGTTTGTATCTTGAGGAGGGAGTTGGGGACCGCTGAGAGAAGCAATGATGAAACAGCTCCAGTTTCAGAGATGGCAGAAACAATAAGTTCCCAGGGATCAGAGGCTGCTGTGCAGTTTACTGTCAATCAAAAAGCCACCAAGTTGACTGAAACCAAGCTGCAAAGGACTTTCCCTGAAGGGACAAAGTAATCAAGGAGGTATTTTGGCAGAGATTTCTTTACAAAGTTTTTGCTATTTGTGCTTTTCCTAGTTAACCTGAGTTTTACAATACTTAAAACAATAAAAATAAAAAATAATAATGAAAAAAAGTGTTCTCATTTATATTAACAGAAAATCTAGATATTTGATGTTGAATGTGGTTTTGAACTGCTCTGGGGATCTCTACCATAAGAGAAAAGCCCTGAGCTCCAGCTCAAACAGTTCTTATTCCAGCACCAATAAAATGGCCTGCCTCATGAATGAATAAAACCAGCAATTATTTACAATTAATTTTTAAATTTGTCTTCTTTTTCTTCTTTTTCTTTCCTTTTTTTTTTTTTTTTGTTTTGCTTTGTTTTGTTCAGTGTTATAGAATTAAAATTAGTACTGAGGTTTCTTGACTCACCATGTGGTTATGGTCGCATCATCTACTCTAACAAAGTTTTATATATATATATATATATATATATTTATTTATTTATTTATTTTTATTTATATTTTTATATATATGTATATTTCATGAAGAATAATTATTTCTGCAAAGGACAGACAACACAAATTTGGTCCCCAAAATTTTTGTCTTGTTATTACCTTAAATGATCCTTGTGGAAATCCAGAGGTGACTTCTCACTGATGTAAAAGTAACCTTTAATTTCTACAGTTTGTGTCATCTCTTTCCTATTTTGAAAGCTCACTGGAGACTAAGATGTTTTCCCTCCTGTATATGCCTACATAGAAAGTAAGTACTCATTTTTATCGCCACGTCCCAAAGGTTTTGGGATCATTTGGGGATTCGCAAGTACTCTGCAAACATAGTGCTATTTGGAAAGAGGTTCTAGAGATGGCACAGAGCACCTCAGCTGGCTCAGGTTTCCACAACATATTATTACCTGTGCTCTATTTACATGTTTTATTCTTGCTTCTAGTGTCACAACAGCAGTAATCCTGTATGAGCACTATCCTTGTTCTTAATAAAAGAGCTGTCCCTTATTCACTTGAGTAAAGAAACAAAGTGTGTTTTGCTGTGCTTTGTTTCATGCGCATAAGTATCTCATACAATTCTACTTCTATGGAGACTGTAGTTCTACATAGCATCTGATAATTTTTAATCTTATTCCTGTGGTTTTCTTAAACAAGGGGTCTCCAGAATCCTATGTGTATTCTTAGCATCTCTCATCTGATCTCAGCCTCCTTGCAACAAAGCTGGTGTATTGAGTAAATGTTCTCTAAATTGTGATCACCTTGATAATACTCCCAACACTTTAATCATCCTTTGAATAAGCAGGCAGGTTCACAGCCCCAGGATATGCCAGTGCTCTCTGCTGTTGTTTGTATTTTTGTATTTATTTACCTTTTGATCAAGTTAATGTGGTAGAAGTGGTAGCTATTTGTCTGAGGTAGCATAAAATTCCTTTGTCTTACTACTCCTTGCTTAAGTTGCATCACAGAAGCATGGATCAGCTTTAATGATGGAAGTAGCAATTAGTGCTGGTGAGATGTACTTTCATGTTTTTGACAGAGCTGCTGACCTCAGTAAATCATGGACACAGTGAAATGGGGGCAGTAGAGGGGGAAGGAAGGCCACAGAATCTGCCTGAGCAGCACATGAACTGGTAGTGTAGTGCATTGCATCCTTATTCAATAAATGTCCATTTCAGTCTGGTTTTGCGGTCAAGTGTGAAGAAGAAACATCGTCTGTAATTAATAACAGTTAAAAAAAATCCATATGAATACATGCCAGACAAGGAATGAAACAGGGGAAAAAAAGGCTTGGGTAAGAGAATAAAATCTTCTTCAGAATAATAGTGAAGACTCAGGCGACCAGCCTGTGAGGTGGGCAGAAGCCTCCATCACAAAGCTTTCAGAAACACATCTGAGCTAAAGGCCTTTTTTAGGACCCTACTGGATTTCATAGAGATAAAAATAAACCAGTACACACGTAATTCCAGTATATGAGGTAAGGTGCAAGTTGTCTCCTCTGTGCAGCTGCGCATTTCCACAGCCAGAATTGGGAATACTTGAGCACCTATGGTTCAAAAAAATCCAGAAACTAGTCCTTCTGTGTATTTACAGGGGCATGTCTTATTTGCAGTTATTTTCCAGCTGTATACAAAGTATGACAGGCATTGTGAAAGTGAACAGGAAGGAGAGACTTTGGGCCACAAAGACTATGGTGTCCCTGAGCAAAAACGAAAAGTGGGAAAAGCACCTACAACCAAAGGAGCTGAAATACTGACCAGCCACTTGCCGTTGATTGTATTTCTGCTCATTTTAGAGATGTAAATTATTCCCAGTACTTTCTTAATTTTATCTGGACATGTTGATATATGTTTAGCCTAAACCTCAGCATATAGCTTTGCATGAACATTTGGCCTTCTGCTGTTGTGTTCAACACAGCAAACATTATTTAAATTAATTAATACTAAATACTACTTTCTTAATAATAAAGTTAGTTAAATTTGAGAGGACACCTATTTAGACATGGATTTTCCAGAAGAGGGTCAGTAAAACATGGCCTTATAAGACAGCTCACCAGAAACTGGAGGAAAATGATATGTGAGTCAAGAGACTCTATGTAAGGCTACCTAAGACTTTAAGGATCTAGGCTAGTCCTTTTCTCTGTTTTGTGTCTGCTTCTCTTTTCTGAGTTTACTAACAAATTACACAAGGCCAGGTACAAGCTCAACTCGGGCACTTTTTAAACTATATTGCTTAATGTCATGGTTTAAACCCAGCTGGCAACTAAGCCCCACACAGCCAGTCACTCAGTCTCCGGCAGTGGGATGAGGAAGAGAATGAAGAAGAGTAAAAATGAGAAATCCACTATAGCCCACAATCATGATACAGAAATATTATATGGAAAACCGAGATATGAATTATTTCTCTTCTGCAGACCAGAAATTCAGTCACTGATCTCCCAGTTACCAAGTGGACCTCTGATATGCCACGAGGATGGTGGATAGGGGGATCTAAATCTGCTGCTGATCAGTCCCCATTATCCAAGCTTTTATCTAAACATCACAATTTGTATTAAAAGTTCCGGTTTTGAAAAAATTGGCAGTTCCTGATTAAAAAAAAATGTAAAGATCTTGGTCAGTTTTTTACATTACAGCAAAATTGATTTAAGTTTTATGATTTTATTGAATTCAGTGATATGCTACATCAGCTCACCCTTTATCAAAACTTGAGTGAGTCAGGAAAGGAGAAGTACTTGATCTGGTTTTAAAAGCGTGTCTTTTTCAAACTCCAGGTGTCTAAGAAAAGTGAGCTGCTTGGAGTGTTCATTTTGATGAAATGCTGTCTAAAATGCATCCCAAGAAGTTACAGTCATATTGCTTCTATTTACCTGTTCAGTATTTTAAGATACACACATATTAGACTGCCACAGTGTAGTATAAATATTGCTCCCTTCACAAAGATGACATGTTCTCAGTGTATTGGCTCTAGGGATTTTTTGCATGACTTTACTAGTCACACATTATTTCAGGTCACATTATATCAGCTAGCTCAACAAGAATGCCAGTGTCTTTCACCTTGTTACAGCTCCCTGTAAACGTAATAATTACCAAAATTATATTGTCTTTTATTTACTTAACAAGCAGTACTTTTTAAAAGAAATTGTCTGTTGTGAGAAAACATAAATACTAGAAGTAGCTGTAAGTCTTCCATGCTTTCAAATGTAGCTTCTGGCATTTTAAAACCACAGAGTGAGAAAAAATGGAATGAGGATGAGATGTCTCAGTGTATGTTTTCTTGCTTGCATTTTCCCTATAAATGTCCTATTGTCATTTCTCTGGACATAGTTCTACCCATGGGTGGCAGCAATATGTACTTGCAAAGCGCTAATGCTGTTATCCATCTGTCTAACTTTGTCAAAGCTTATTACACAGTTTAGTTGCCAGTGGCCCATTTAGGTTACCATTACTCTCATCCTCTTTTTACCAGGGATCAATTGTTCCAGTGAAAACAGAAGTTTCCACTATTAGGGGGAAAGTACCTAAGGAGCCAGTATATGGATTTACTGTCAACTGAATATTTGAATTTTCAGCATCCTTTCTATGAAAACTTATGTAATCAGCTTCCTTTTTTATTCTGCTTAGGTCTTAGTGTTGCACACACATTAGCACTTCATGTTGTCCAACATCTGACTAAACGCTTCCAGCACATACCTACTATACAAGTTAAGTTAGTGAGCGTTTTCCAGCTGATTACAAAAGATGTATGCTTGTATCTCACCTAATATATGTTTTAGGATAGGGTTTTTAAAGCCACTTTGCAGAAGCTTTTCAGACAGGTGTGAGACACTGTAGTTCTCTAATTCTAAAGCAATCAATTTTTTTTTTCTTTATTAGGAAATATTTCATCTTGCTTTAATAAAAGATTAAATATAGTTATTATTTTTTAAGTACTGTTCTAATTTTAGGAGGTGGTAATTTAGTAAGTTAGATTTGCAATCTGGGGAACAGAGTCCTCCCTGACAGAGTTCCAAACATTTATACTTTCAAACCCCTAAAAGTTACCATATGCAGGTTTCTCCTTTCCTTCTATCCCATTGAGTATATAATAGCAATTCCTAACATAATCTATTGAAATTATTCAGCCAGTTCACAGAGTATAGTTTGTAAAATGAAAAATGCTATGATCTTTTAATGTCTTTTCTGTTATAATATGTACTAAATTAGCAAAACCTTGATGCTCTGATCATTTACACCACAATGTGCTATTTAAAACTGGAAGCCCAGCAGGAGATTTTATTTTTATTAATTTAGTATAATTTTAAACATTACAAAAATAGCTGTCTTACAGCTTTCCTGCTGAGCCCTAGATTGTTGCCACAGCCTCTGTAATGCTTTATCAGGAGGGTAACATCACTATAAATACTGCATAGTTGATTCTAGTTTCAACACAGAATGCAAAAGGATGTGGAAGGCTGAAGAAGAGAGAAAAAGGAAACGGGTGGTTTTGTTTTGCATTTTGTTTGTCTTTTTGTTTTCTTTATTTAAATCTTTTTTTTCTCACAGTTTTTTTTCTATAATAGGAGTTGTGAATTTGTAGTCAAAACCTAAAGGCTGAGGTTCCACATCATAGTTAACTTCAGACTTTCAGGAAAATGAATTTCAGTCTAGCTCCCTTGTCTATCACTCTGCCATTCTCCTGTGAGCTAAACACTGCTGTAATGTTACTGCTGAAGTCTGATGTGCAGTGTAAGAGCAACCTCACACGAATTGCAGCTTTGCATGTTTAAGTACAGAACTGGTTCAAAACTGCTCACTTTTATGTGTATTTCATGACCTTACATCTGCCTTGAAAAAAAAGCAGAACAGACAGTTATCATGTCCATGTTTCTGTCTGTACTAGGGATGGACACAGAGTCAAATAGACAAAATAAGTTTTGGTCATTTTAACTTGTTTTTCCTTTTTTGGAATGAGCTGAGTTGAGCAGAAACTCTTGCCAGGAGTGTCACTTCCCAAAGTAACTTGTGACCCTTCCACAATTTTGGCGATGAAGTAATATTTGCCATGAAAAGATGTGATTCAGGTACTACAGTCCACCATTTGTAATTAAAAGATGGGATGGACTATTGTGGGGAAGAACAGACTATGACTGCATGTTAAAGTAAAAAGATGTGAGTTACTAAATTTAAGCTCACTGTGGAACTGTTCAGTGCCTGTTTTACTTATGACTGATTGATATTACACTTGTTAAAGTTACAAAGTGATTTAATTTATTGGGTTTTTTTGCTGGCTACCTGTATTATGGAGAATGGTGGTGCTTTCCAGGTACAATTATTTAAGTAAAATCTGAAAAATGAACAAAATTCATTTCCAAACTGTTAGGATTGACTGTGTGACTATACAAGAAGAAGCATATTTCACTGGCTGGCAACTGATTCACTTGTAAAACCCCTGTAGCTTTCATTAAAAGTTACTGATTTGGCAGATCCATGGTGCAAACGGGATTGGTATATATGCCCCCTTTTTGCATTTGAGAGAGGAGACATTACATTCAAAATGTCTTGACACTTAGATGTTGAATGTCATATAGACATTGACTGAGTGACACACTGGCAATTCAGTAGCATCTCAGACAGGGGCTGCACATTGGCCTGTCTGGGGTGTAGAAGGCAGGCAAGCCTTCCTCCTTGGTGACCCATCAATTAACCCTAATTAAATCAATAGTATTTTTCTTTGAAGCACATCAATAGTGACTAAAACTCTGCCACCAGCCTTCAGTCCCTACAAGTGGGGTAGCCGAATGCCTGCTAACTAGCTAAGACAACCATGTTCATCACCAAAAAGTTTGTCACTAGAAAGTGTTGCTGTATCCCTGGTGTTGTGATGTTTATACCTATATACCCATGTAGAGGAAATATCAATTAATTTGCAACTCTTCTCTTTTTCCACAGCTGCCAGGAGCATGAGGGTAAGTCATTCCAAGGATATTGGAAGTAATGAGGCATGAAATAAAAGCTTTCCTTCACTCTCTGCTGATCCTCAGGAATGTAAGGCGGCTCACTGTATTAAAGAGAAGCATCCAGGCATTAAGTAAGGCACTAGAACAGAAAGGAGGAAACTGTGCCAGGGGAGATTTAGGCTGGATATTAGGAAAAGGTTCATCACCCAGAGGGTGGTGGAGCACTGGAACAGGTTCCCCTGGGAGGCAGTCAAGGCTCCAAACCTGGAGCAATTGGACAAGGCCCTCAGACACATGGTGTAAAATTTGGGGTTGCCCTGTGCAGGGACAGGAGTTGGACGTGATGATCCTTGTGGGTCACTTCCAACTCAGGACATTCTATGATTCTCTGAGTGACAGACTTCCTTGAGCTGATGACATCGGTGTCCTCAGAGCTATCATTCTGAGTTCATGATGATGAGATCTACAAAAAGTCTCACATGCTATTTCTCTTCTTGTCAATGCCAGAGGTATTAAAAATCGAGATTTTTACAAGATTTAAGAAAGCTTTTTCTTTTTGCCCTTTTTTTAAAAAAAAAAAAAATATTTCATGAACTGGGTGTACGCGTTGACAGTGTTACAAATAATTAAGTATTGGTCAATTCTCTGTTCTTAATATCATGAGTCATACTAATTAAATTAATCAAGTAGATCAATCTGAGCAGTGCTCCAGCTGTTTCATGAACAAAAGCTGAAGCACTCTAAATAGCTTGTACTGAACAGCTTCCTGTAGAAACAAAGTGGGATTTTTCCATTTAACACTGGAATTTTCTTTTCATCTGAAGGCAAAAAACTTTCTGTATTTTTCACTCTTGTCAAAAACAGTTGTGCTGTTGGCTTAGTAGGCTCACATGACAAAGGGACTTAGAAAAATATTGCCATAGATTGATAGCGGAAGAGACTTTGGATCTGGAGGATTCGGAGATGTAGCTCTTGAGGACATTAAAACTATGCTAAAGGATAGTAACTGTCCTGAAAGGAAGATTGGCATATTGGTGTCATTGTTGTCTCTTCCATTAAACTGCAACAGGAAAGGCAATACTGCAATATTGATTCGATCAGAATGATTAAATCCAGCTTTAATATTATCTACCCATCAAACCAGAAATCCTCATCTTACTTATCCAAATGGTAGAAGTCCTGTATGATCTAACATTTTAGAGTTATTACAAGATACATAGCAAATGTGTATTTTTCTAGTTCTTTTCTTTTCATACCTACTTTGTAATACTACTACAGAAGCAAAAATAAGAGAAGGTGTTTGAGTTGTCTTTGCAAAGACCAGCTGTTGAAAAATTAACATTCTTGGTGTGGAGAGTAACATACCTCAAAATGGGGGAAAAAAAAAAAAAAATAAAAAATAATATATATATATGTAATATGTTGCCCATTTCTTGAAATGTGGATTTCAACATCAGAACAGATCTGGACAACAGGCTATGACTTGTACTAAGAATACTACACACGTCTATATAGTTTCAGAGTACTACAGTTTTTTAAAAGTTTAAATTAAATGTGTTGTCTGTGACAAACACTAGTTTGTAACTCTCAAAGACTAACTTAACAGTTCACTGTATTATCGTAAATAGTGTTCAAATAAGATAGCTTTAAAGAATCATGCTGTTGTTTGTCATAAACTGTATTTTAGTAATCAATACATAAATTATGTATTAAAGGTACATAGATTTTGATCAATTGACATTGGTCTGAATTGCAGTTTTCTTAAGACCACAGACATTGTAAAAATATTCTAGATATACTAAAAACTGCTTGAACCTTTTTCATTGTTTCTTAGTAAGGCACATACAGCTTTTTATTAAATTATTTTCCAAATGTTATTTTGTAAAGAAATTTAATAAAATTTACTACTCTGCAATCCATTGAGCACTTCCTAATTTAATTTTCATATTCTGCATTTCCTGGGATTTACAATTAAAATTGTGATGAGCCAGACATTCAAAGTCTTACATGTGTGAGATTTTACTTTCCTTTTTTTTCAGCAGAATGATACCAAAAGGATTTTGGTATTATAAAATATTTTTAAAACAGAAAAAGTAGAAGCAAATGGCGTCTTTCTACGTAGGTTGTGAAGTGTTTACTAAGTTTGACAAACATTTTCTTCTCTTCTTACTTCTTTACCCACTCAACTGTTGGCAAAGTTGACTGTTTATGTCAATGCCAGATACAGTTAATAAAAAATAATAGATCTGACATCTTATAGTCTCCAACATTGATCAGATAAAATTAAAAAAAAAAAAAATCCTATTCTCCAGAACAGACATAGCCATTAAAATTCTTGCAGATTTATTTACATAAAACTCAGCATGTGTGTAACCAAGGATGATCCATTGTATTTGTGAGTTAGTTCATTTTACTACTATTTTATTATGCAGAGTTCTTGGAGATCACTAGAGATAAATATAGCTATTTCTTTTATAGTAATATTTTTTTTCTTTTAAGAGGCCTCAAGCTTTACAGCCAAGTTTGCATTCATTCTTTAGCCCAGTTTCTAAAATAATGGGTTATTGTTGTGCAGAAAAAGCAACACTCCAAACCTTCAAGGTAGTGGGTCACCTGTACATTCTTATGGTCATGCTAGGTACAATCATTTTTCCTATCTTGAGCTTGGTAAGGATATTTAACTAGTGTCTGAGCAGAGTCCTTCTGCTCTAAAAGCAGCAAATGCAAAAATACTTTGTTTTACTCAGGGGTTCAGCCAAAATCAGTCATACAGGACTTGCAGCACATCTTTCAGTTTATGTTCTAAGCCTCCACCATCTTCATGTATAGAGGCCTCTTCTCAAATTTTTGCAGTACTTTAAATTGAGATTACATTGTGTAGTTATAAGTGGCTCCTCTTTAGGCTTTTACTGGAGAAAATAACATGCCTAATGTATAGGAGGATGCATCTGAGAATTGAGAGCCTTCTAGAACACACACCATGAGGCAAAAATACTGGTGTTGTCACTAGGAAGACGTCACAAATTGTCTCCAAAAGCTCTAAAATCACACAGGATAGTGTAGCACCAGAGAAGATGTAAGGCTTTGTAGTTTAGCTGCTGTTATGAAATAACTTTTGTTATAAAAAAATAGGTGTATTTTAAAAGCTGTAGGTCTACCTGGTCTCCTCAGTCAGCACGGAAGGTCAATACCCTTACCACTGGCTTTCTATCAGCAGTGTGTTGTTTCCCCACGTATTTAATAGAGGAGGAGTGGAAGACGAGTCCCAGCCATCTGACGAGGAATGTCTTGGCACGACGGGGTACAGCTGGTCCTCTCTGATGCAGGACCTCGCCCATGGCTGGCTAAATTTGGCTTTATAATGGGAAATGGTGCCAGAATTAATAATGTACATGAGTACATAATGTAGTCTCCACTGTCCCGTGTCTAGGCTTTCCAGTCCACTTTCAAGATCTGTTATAATAGGCAAGCTTGCTGAATAAACAGGGAAAAAAACAAACAAACAAAAAAAAACCCCACAAAACAAAACAAACAACAACAACTACAAAAAAGACATCTCAGGCAATACAGGTTACGCTAACTAAGGCCTAATAAAACAAGTTACAATTTCAGCTACAATTCTTAAATTCTTAGTAATATTGACAGCAGACTGTGTCTGCTTTTAACTAATTTTCCGGTTAAGAATAATCTTTGAATGGATCTTAAACTTTGTCTAGAATTTACAGAGCTGATGTCAATATAAAGGGTTTGCAAGCAGTTTGCAAGGAAGACAAGAAACTTCATCATACTTGTGCTAGATTTCATTGCCTTTGGTCTGCAAGGAAGTTTTCACCCCCAGGATTTTCCAAGAGATATAAAGTCTACCAAGGAGATGACATATGATAGAGAAATAGGAAAGCTGGGGGACCAAAATCTTCACTAGCAAGTGACCATTCGTATTATATATTAAAAGCAGAAGAAACTTTTTGTCCATCTGTAATCACCATCTCAGCCATGATAGCTTAAAATTAGGATAGAGGACAGCTGCTCCTAATACTCTCTGAGTTGTGCGGGACCTTTCATATGACTCTTAAAAAAATCTAAATAACAACAGCACTGTCTGTTACAGGAAATTATGGTCTTCAATATCTCTCTTTCAGCTTTCCATAAGCCTGCTCATATAAATTCTCAAGGAGTTATACTGGCAGGCAATTAAAATGAAATACTAATTGGTACTAAAAAAAAAAAAAGACTGTGCATGCAGAATATAACTCACTTCTAGCATATTTCACAATACATTTATTCAATGAAGGAAAGCATTCCTCTAGCCAGCAAAGTAAATTTTCTGATCTCCAAATGGACATTTTATCCTCTTCTAGCCTGATCTTCTGGTGGGATCATGAATTTCGTGGACAGCTTGGTTAATCAGCAGAGTGCTCCAGAAGAGAGAGCTTTCTTGGCTAAAAAGTGAAGTTACTATTTCTAAGTATCCATGTCTAAAGCTCCCCAAACATCTCTTTTGATCTAACATTCCTATACCGTCATTATATTTACAGTGTGCAAGAAACTAAGGTAGGGTTAAGTAGTTCAGATAATATCAATTAGTTCAGACTACAATTTACAAGGACTATATCAGGGTTGGGTGTTTTTTAAAGTTACATATATTACCTTTTTATCCATCTCAATGTTCCTGTGGCTTTGCTCTCATGTTTCTCAAGTTTTTGCTGAAATTTCTGATAGTGTTACAGCAGATGAATAGAAACTTAAATTATATTCCACATGCCAATGATCTGCAAAATAAAAAATGTTTTGAGATGTGTGTTTCCATTGAATTACTGACTTTAACTTTTTTTTTTTTCTTTTTTTGTGGCTGTGATTTACTGGTGAATGCTGGCATTCTGGTCTTCTGCTGCTAACTTAATATGAGCGTTGACACTAAGCAGTTCTAAGAGGAACTTTTCAACTTGGAACTAGGAAAAATGTTTGTATCTGAGAACATCACAATAAAATGGTTACATATGCTTATATAAAATGAAGGTTTATGTTTTTCTATCACTGAAAAGTTCAGTACTACTGTAATTGTCACAGAGGGCAAGAAAGAAATCTTGTCAATTGTCTGTAGATCAAAAATAACCTCAAATATTTTGGAAACCTTCAGTGACGTGTGTCACACAACACAATAATGTTGTGTGACATGGTTTAAAGTATACAGATAGGTTTGTCTTCAAAAGCAGGAAAAAAATAAGCAAATATAAGTTTGGCATGAGTTTTTAGTCAAACTAGAGACCTGTTCTTAGTTAAAATCTAGACATCCATGGATGAAATCATGCCAGCACTTGAAAGGCTTATGTTTCATCTCTCATTACTTTTTATTTTTCTTTTTTTCTGGATTTTGGATGGAAACTAAGGACATATCCAAGTTTTACTCTGAGAAAAATTATAATAATTTTCAAAACTTCATATCTAGTTTTATCTGACTACATATTAAACAATATTCCTGTTCTCTTGTCAACATTACTGGGTTTATTTCTACCAATATATCATAACTATGTACTAAAAAGCATAAGCTGTACAATGAAGTCTATGCATTATGGAGACATAAGCAATATTTATTTTACAGGGTTATTTTTTGTTGTTTTTCTTTTCTGTGAGACTGGGATAAAAAATGAACAATTTAGTTTACAATCTAATTTTGAGGGAAATGAGAAGTGATGAAATGTCATGAAAAGAAAAAAATCCTGAAATAAAGCAGAAGTATTTCACAACGCACATAAAATAACTCCTTCTCTGTAGCTTGTAAACAACACAAATGTCCGTTGTCTATTATTCAGTTATTTGCAAATGACTGACATTATGCCTGTGCTTAAAGTCAAGTATGTCACTTTGCAGCAGTGGGCACCTGTTGCTCCTTTGCCTGTAATTCATATGCTACACAGCCTTGTAAAAAGGATGCTGATTCTTTTGTCTCCTTCACATCAACAAAACACTCCCACAAATTAGGAGAGGAGTTTGCCAGGCAGTAACATCAAGGGCCACCCAATTCACATGGAAAAGTAAGGGTGCAACTGTGAAAAGAGCTGGCTGGTGTCCCCTGCACTGTGATCTTTCCCTGCAGCACAGCTGGTGCCTTTCCAGAAGTGGGGTAGAAAGGGCAGTCGGGGTTCAAGTGTGCTCAAAGGAGAATGTAAATATTGCCAGTGCGAGGAAAACTTTGCTGAAGCCGACACTTCTCTAGGCAGATTACTCAGCCCTGTCGAGAGTCAGCTGAAGAATATGGAACAAAACTGTGTAACGAGATCTCTCTGCACTGCATCAAGTGTGACAGAAGGCTGTAATACTCTTAAACACAGCCACACCATTAGCAAAAAATGGCATTAGGCAGCAATATGCAAGTCTTCATGAACACATTTTCAATGTCTATATCACACCATTGCAATTGCAGACAACCTATGGAACAAAAAGGGAAAAGACGGCTTTTTAAACATGAGGTCGTAGGTACATACTGAGTAATTTTGTTCTGTTACCGGGATTTCCAAGGTGTGAAAGTTAGCCTGGAAATCATAATCCTCAGTAATGTGAAAGGAAAGGAAACATTTTCTGTGCTTTTGAAGCAGGTCTTGCCAGAGAGATTTTGCTTTTGAAAGTCCTCTAAATATATTTGTATTATCTGTCTTCATTTTTGTCTTCTCTAAAAATGTGGTTTACTCCACAGACAATTATTCCAAAGTTCTGTTCTTTTCAAATGAGTAGTAATACTTGTATTTACTTCATTAAAGTAATTATTTTACCCTCAAAAAGGTAATAATTCTACATTTCCCCAACTCAATTTGTGGAAAGAATTTCTAAGGTTGTTTCATTTTCCCCAGTAATTATTTTAGCAATGGTTTAATAATAAGCATACGTTCATAACTGCAAGACAATATATAACTACATTAGTCTTTTAATACAGGACTCATTTTCTGTCCACTGGAAATTGTGGGACTGCCATACCAGATAATGAAATCTTGTAGTCTCTGTGCTTTGGGTTGAGATATCTTTGCATAAGTCTGTTATTTTTGTTAAAAGATTAAAAAAATAGTGAGCTAGGTATCAGATGAGTTGTAAATACTTGTGTCTTTCGGCAGTTTTTATTTTTTGTTTATTGAGTAAACTCATAAAAATTCTGTTAAAAAATGCTACTAGTGGAAACTCAAAAATTTAGCCATTTTCTGTGTGTCATGACTTAACCTTTTAAGAAGTATATGTAACACAAGACTCACCTTGTCTTTGTAATGTTTATTTTGTGGGTATAATTTTTATAAGGTATTTTATTATAAAGTGAATTTTTGACAATAAGACTTTTGTTTAAAAATAGTAGAAACAATACATTGTGTCTCAGTCAAATTGATTTTTCTGATGAGAACCTTGAAGAAACTTATCATTTTTTAATCCGTCAGGTAGTCACTACATGAGAATAAACCATTCAGTTCTACAGTTTTAGTTTATTTTATGTCTCCCTTTCGTGGCACTATGGTTTGTTCATTCCTCACCAAAAAACATTCAGTCAATCAAAATTTATTAGCTAGCCTTGACCTATCTGGATCTAGTTAGAAACTGTGGTCTCCTATGTTGGCTATTTAATGAAATTTTCTCTGTAGCTGACCAGAAATACTGTTATGTTTGAGAACCTGCATTTACTTCAGTGTTCCCCTAAATTTAAGGGCTTAAGAATACACTTCGGACTTCCTGTCTTGCTATTAAAGGAGAATGAGGGTCCTGTTTAATTTATTAAAGAAGATGGACTTGCTTTATTATTAGAGCAGTAGTTTTTTATATATAAGCCAAGGAAGGATGTTCATTTATAAGGCAACTTTCCCAGAATTTAAATTGGTGGTAACAGATAATGGACAGTTAAAATGTGATGTTAGTCACCACTTAACATCATGAGCTATGGCTGAAGTAGGTGAACACCTCTGAGTGCACTGTTAAATGGTCTTTGGAGTGGGTGTTGAAGGAAACACATACTCTGTTGGACACTACAGATCTCAAATGTGTCTAAGTTTTACATTTAATTTATAATAATAAGGCAATCCTAGAAATGGATGATTAACAAATAATTTGGTTTACACCATGTTTTGCTAATGAAAAGTAGAAAAACTAAAAAATATTTGGCCTGTCGATCAGGAAACCAAATAATCCTTATATTTTTCTTTACTCCTGTTGACTGATTTAGGGCGGTTTAAAATCTGCTCTTGTTCTCAGATTAAGCTCAGTTTTGTCCTTAGCAATAACTCAGAACATGAAAACAGCTCTTCACAAGGAAACTAAAGAGATAAACGATATTAATAGTATGTAGTAGACATGTTTACCATCTTGTAATTAGAGAATCCTAGCTGAAAACACTATTAAACATTGTCACTAATTGAAACGCTCTGTCTATGAGCGTGATAAGGGCTATATCTGGCTCTCTCACCCATCAAATGGTACCAGAAATGCTTACCAGAAGATACAGAATTTAGCTTTCTAGATATTTTGTTCAATAGTTCAATGAAGCCCTTAAAATGTGATGAAGTATATCAAAACGACCATGATCAGGTGTGTTCCTCCAGCCTCTTTAATTAATCAACTTACATTAAGAGTGGAGAATGAGATAGTACAAGGCAGCATGTCTTGCACTTATTTACAACTATTATTGTGCAAATCAACAGTGTGAAAGTCATTATACTTTGGCAAATTTGTTACTAGGAATTCCTGACCAGTCTTTGTGTTAAAGCCCAGTGGGAGAGTACTTAAGACTGCACCTTTTCCAAAAGCACCTTTGAAATTTCCCATGGAGCACGTATGCCTCCACTTTTCTAATAAGCAATTATGTCTTATTGACTGAATAAAAATATTTCTGAAGTAGAATAGGTTTTAATATTTAGAAATAAATTATCTAATCTGGTCTTACACTTATGTATGATTTATTAAATACCTTGTTAGGTGGCTTTTTAGCTTCGTGCAAACTCATGTACTTTATAAAAACTGGCTTTTATGCTCTCACAGGCTGTCATGCAAGTGAAGTCCTGAAAAAATATTTCTGGAAGTAATTATGACTTTGGATGTTGCTCTTCACACACAAACTGGAGAACTCTCAGCTCATAATGACCTTTAAAGCAGATGATAAATATTTCGACTCAGTGTTGTCCTCAAAAAAAAAAAAAAAGAAATTATATTTAAAAATATCTATTGAAAGAAAGAATTCAAAAGATAAAAGAACAATTCTTTTTATTTTAAAATAGCCCCTAAAATTACCAGGGTCACACTGATTACTTCTCAAAAAATTTTGCTAAAAGCAGAATACCTCACAGTTCTCCCTGCTGTAAGTCTCTACAGATGTCCAGTTGGAGCGCTGTGTTCCCAAGGCTTGCATCTTTCTTTTATTGTTAAAGATCTATAGTTCAACTGAAGTTTATCAATACTTGAAATAAAGGAGACTTGGAGAATCTCTCATTGAGTAGTCTTGCAACTCTAACTTCTTTCTGTTCATTTTACCCCTTTCTTACCCATAAGCACAAATAGATCTCTGTCTTGTCATGAATCAGCTACTAAATCTGACATCATCACATTCATTATATATATATTAAAAAAAAAAAAGTTTCTTTAAAAAAAATTTGGTCTCACAAGAGATCTTTATAAAGTTCATCTGCATGCAAATGAGCCAGATCTCTGTATGAAGTCTGAGGTTTGGTAACATTATTCAAGAGAAAAGTATCTTTTCATTTAGATAGATAAATGCACAAATTGTAAATGTTTAATGTCCTGTGATGCAATAATCAGTACAAAAGGAAGAACTAATGACTGTAACTGTTTGCAGGTATGCGGTAGCAAAGGTACAATTTTTTCTGCAACAAAACAAAGCCATTCACATGGTACACTAGGTGCATATTCCAATGTATATTCACATTTCTCTCAAGTGGCCTAATGTTATGACTTGGCAAGCCAGCAGTGACATCTGGTTTGGTGTCATAGTGGATACCTTTGCTGTCACATAATAATGGAGGAGTATTGGTCTCTCAGCAAGGAGCAGCAAGGAGGTTCAAGCAGTGCCTCCATACCCTGCTCCTATTGGTGGTTCTCACAGAGGACCTCAGCTTGCAGCAGGGCTTGAGTTGATACCTTGCGCTAGCATAGCAAGGTCCAGCCTGGCAGTTTACAATGTGGTCACAGCACCTGATTAAACTGAACGTTCAGAGAAATATCTCAATAAATAAACATGAACCCTCAATAAAAAACGCTAACTGAGTTCCAAAACGTTTGACTGTTTGGTTTATGTTACTAAGTTATTGTCCCTAATTGTATTTCTTATGATATCTCTTTAGTATGAGGCATCACAGGAAGTTTGACAAGATATTTGTTTACTCAAGACTACAGCCCTCTGCCTGCACCAGCTAGACCAAGCAAAGTCAGAAGTTGAACAATTTTATAGTTTGTAGCCTAACCAAATGAGCCTTTCTGAACTTCATTCTTGAAGACGAGCTAAAGAAAACCTAGGGAAAGGAAGAAGGATGATCAAAACTAAGCAGGATGCCTAAAAATGTGTTTCTTATTTCTTAAAGCCAGCAGGACTGATCATTTTCACACAATGAGGCCTCAGTTCCAAGTACAGTGATAGTTTTTAAAGCCAAGATTAAATGTTAGTGGGTGAAACACACCATACTCAGCTCACTCTTGACCCAGCTGCAGTTATGAATAAGTTACTGTCAGAGGGTCCACAGCCTGTTTTCCAGCTTGTTATTTGTTTGTGAATATCCTAAAATACTTGTAAAGGTGTTGATTCTTTGGGGGGGATTTTTCAGTCTATTATAAGTATTTTTGCTAACAGTATGATTCTCACTGTTTCTGTAGCCTACAAAACTCACCTCAGACACATCTTGTGGGTGCAGAGTCCAAGGTAGCTCTACATTAAGAATATAAAACCCTTCTTGATTATAAGTTTTGCATGGCAGCTGAATGATAGCTAGTTCTTGCAATAAGAAACATAGTAAATACCAGGATCAGATTTGCAATTTGAATACAATGTATTATTTTATACACTTTTCCTGTGGCTGTTCTTTTATAGTTCCCTTCTTAAATAAATTGCATCAGTAACCCTCTAACTGATGTGAAAATTGCTAGCTCATTACAAAATTTTGTATGCATGTACATATGAATAGCTATGAGTTTGTGAGGAAAGTAATATATAGATAATATGGCAGCCCAACTCCAGAATCGACTGGTGCTAAGTGGTTTTACACAAGTGGTGAATCTTTCCTGGGACAATACACTAGATAGAATAAAAGAATACATACAACTCTCTCCCCCAGTTGAAAACTAATTTCAAGTGGTAGTCAAGGTTCATAAACCAAAAGACAAGTAACTTTAGAAAAGAAAAAAGTTTTGGTTTTCTTTTATATTTATGGTGGAATAACTGAAACTTTTAAAATGTCCTAAAATAATCATGGAAGAATGTGCCAGAGTTCTTCTGGCACTGGCTCAGAAATGTGAAACTATTGTCATCTTGACATTCGCCTCTGATAAACATGCTATGCACATTAAAACAAAAGTGATATAAAAGTATGCTGTGTGACAGGATAGCCTTTGCCAAGTGGGCTGACCTGTAATGAAAAAGTCAATCCTCTTCCACCTTTTTTTTAAGTGAAAAAATATAGCAGTGATAATATGGGTAAAAGGCTCAATAAAATCTGTCAGAATTGATTTCTGGTGACACATAATGTCTGGCAATCTAAAGCTTTATTTTGCCAACTGCTTAATCTGTACTACAAGTAAAAGTGTTCCATATGCATAACTTCCCATTTCAGTGATGATCCTGTTTAAAGATTTGTTCCAACAGCATTTATTTAATGACCTTTATAAAGAATTTTCTCATTCTTCTGTAGGTTATATTTAAACTAGGAAATAATAAAAATAAAGTGCACAATGGGAGAAAAAAAATCTCCATTCTCCTTACTTTTTTTCAAAAATATAATTACTTCTTAGGCAGCATTAATGAGGAAGCCTGGGAATATAGCATTCCAATGTTAGAAACAATAATAAACCAATGGGCATTATTTACATCCTTACAATGTCGAATTATACTTTTTTTTTCACATAATACCTATGAAATCTCACACACACTGCAATATCCCCAGCTATGGCTCCCTTATTCTATTGATTTAAATATCTTTTTGCTTCTCTCTCCTCAAGAGGAAGTATGAGGTCATTGTTATAGCTCAAACACATGCCTTGATAGAGCACTATTCAAACCAGATATAGACCATACTTTATATCATATTTTGAATTATTTATCTGTCATGGGAAATAACAGGAGAGGAAGGAGTTAGCTGGGTGCTTGAAATGAATGTGGCAAAAGCATTAACGTGCAGGTCCAGCTGCACAAAATCAGATGTCGAGTCCAAGTACAAAGGGTCAGAGTCAGCGATGGCGGTAGAGATCTTGGTAATACCAGGAGAGCAGAGAGGCTCATAAATCCAGAGAAAGGCTATCAGATCCTATAAACTACATACAGGTGAAACAGAGTACTAATTTCCAATGGGCCAGGCAGGACGGCTGCCTGAAACGTGTTTAAAACTGACATGTGCACGCAACCCTGCCATTCAAAAACTTCCATATATAGTACTGAGGAAAAGGTTAATCAAGAGTGCTGTACGGCTTAAGGAAATGCATAGGGTGGCTGACTGATTTGATTCATATATCCCAGTGACAAAATTCTTTCCTGGAGACCCATAATGTCTGGGTTCTTAATTATCTGGTCTTCGTGTGTGTGTGTGTGTATTTAAAAAAATGGCCAATAAAATGTCAGCCAAGAAACACACTGTTCATTCCTTTCAGGTTTATTTTAAACCTATTGCACTTAGGCTCCAGCTAAATCAATTTTTCATTAATATCTACCCTAGTAGATTACACCTCAAGCCAGTTCAGATCTCCAGAGAATTTAAAAAAAAAAAAAAAGAAAAAAAAAAAAAAAAAGATCTATCAAGTAACAAGTAACACCTCAGGAAAAAGAAACAGGGTTTTTAATTGCTTTGTGTGCTCTATAATTGAAGGCAGGCACCTTCTTGAGGCACTCACTGCCAGGAGGAGTGTGACTCCACTTGGCCCTGCCTAATTAATCCTGTGATACAAACCTTCTGGCTTCAATTTTCACATTTCTGTCTCTTTTTAGAGGTGATAATAAAACTAAAAATTTATGATGGTTACTGTATGACTATAACGATGCCAACGGAACACAAAACCATATGGATGCAAGAGACCTTGTCTTCCCTTCCCTGGCTTCTCCGCTCCTTGAAGTGCACAGGGACACACTTTGTGCTAACAAGAAAAGGTAGAGAAGGGTTCAGTAGCAGGAAGGAAGTGCAGGTCAACTGATTCTTGTGATAGTTTGCTCTGCTCAGATGACTCACTGAAGCATATGTCTTATTTGTTTATTGACAAGATCTCAAAATAGAAGTACACACTCTGGAAGCTCAACTGAGCTGGCTACAAATCACAGAACTGCACAACAGCTCTTAATGAAAGACAAATTGTGCAGCTTAGCCTTTAAAAAGCAGTCATGGCTGTTTGTGCAGATGCCTTCAATCTTAATAGTTTATATAGTGTGACCTGTGCACGTGCCCTACCAGTGTCAACTGAAAGTAATAGACCATCTGTATTTTCCATGGAATATAAGGATCCCACTATTATTACTATTATTAACATTGTGAGGCAAGGATTTATTTCTTGGGCACCAAGTAATTGCATGTACACACATAGACAGTGGCATTTATATGTGACATTTATAAAATACAGCAGGACAAATACTGCTTTCAGTAAAATTGTGTCTATTTTTATTGCATGATACAAAATGTGGATCTATACCTTCCTATGTTGAGATGGGAGGGTTTTGTCTTGTCAAGTGAACTAGAGGAATATTCTTCCAATAGAGCTGCCATTCTTACTTGGAAATTATTGATAATGAGTATATTGTTGGCCACGTTCAGTACAGCTTACTCCCAGGACAAACAATACAGTTCTGTACATTCAGATTCCTTTATGCAGTTGAGCACAGTGGGATTGTACCATGGATTTGATCATTTGCATCAAGTACTGGAAGAAGAGGAGAGAAAAAAAAATCATATCTTTGCGACTGTGGTGTTCTCACTCTCTCACCATAGCACAGTGGTAAGAAGAGAAGTGAGCTGACTGGCACCTTGCTCAGGACAGCACTCTTCTACTTCCTCCTTCATTCCATCCTTGCTACAACTCTGATCGTTGCATATTATATTGATTTATTAGGTAAATTAAAGTCAGTGTGCCACCTTTCCTTACAGGAGAGAGATTGGTGACACATATTTTTAAGATGTCATATGCCTCTAAAATTATAATTTAAAATAAATAATATATTTTAGGGTAATAAAATTCTTCAGCTTGTGATAGTGTGCAAGCTGTCTGTCACACAAAAGATGAGAGGCTCAGTGTGATCGGAAAATTGTGAAAATTTTGCTGCCAAACTCTTAACCAATTGCTACTGAGCATCTACAAACTATTTTTTTTCTGGCTTCACAACTTGAATCCATTGGGGCAAAAATTCTCTACAGATGACAAAAACCATAGCCCTTTGCAGTTCCTCAGAAATGTCAAGTTCCTTTTCCAATAAAAGGTGATGTTAAATTTTGTCATCTACATGCTTTTACAAATTTGCCCTTGTCTCTGTAAACCCAGTTTTTGAAAATGGCATTACTATTACAACTGAAATTTTCACCCACAAGAAGAACACAGAGTTCAGAAAGCTCAATCCAAACACTTGTAAGCAAATGTAAGAAGAAACTTGAAACACCAAGCAAAAAGCATACGTGACATGACTGAGTGTCTAATATGAGGCTATACAAGAAAGGCTAGGTGGGAGAGGTATCAGAAGGGGAAAGAGGGACCCCACATTCAGTAGCAATGGCTGGACAGGTCTTCCAAGGTAACAGCTGCTGAACTATTCCACTGCTATGTTATGGACAAGAGACAGTATTTGCTTTTTTCCAAATGTTCAAGGAGTGAAGTGAGGGGTAGACACTGATTTTCATCCTGTGGGGTGGGGAAGCGGGGAATGATAGAATCTGCAGGATGTTTAGTCTTGGATTCAGACTATTTAAGCAGCTCAAAAAAAAAAAAAGCCAGTTTTATTTCTAATTTGCACCAGCATGTGCAGGAAGTAGGGTACAGTTGACCCTTTGTTCAGTTCTTGAGATGGCAGGACTAGGCCAACACACAGCCTTCTGAATGGAGGCTGATGCTCAGTCTCCAAGGCTGCCTTCCACAGCCTTCTCAAGAATAATGAACATTCTTTGTAGGCAATGTCCTGCAAATAATTGCACAGAGAAGTTGATTAGGTCTGGTTTTCTTGTTCACTGTAATGTCTGGTCTCCAGCACTTTGTTTAAATTGCTTTTTTTGGTGGAAAACTTGGGGATTTTTTTTAAGCCAAAAATAATGTCGTTCAACCTCCAGCTCCCATGAGGGATTGTACTATTTCTAACCAAAATATGTCTCTTTTCAATTTTTGGGTTTTTTTTTAAGAAGTTGAGACATTTTCACTGGGGAAAAAAATAAATATATAGATATATATATCCAGGCTCTCTAGTTACATAGGCATGTGGGATTTTATCTGGCCCAGGTCAATAGCAGATTTGTTACCACAAGTCAATGGAAAGTCTTTAAAAAGCATATCAGCTAAGTCCTCTAAGCTCTCAGTAAGTCCTGCTGTGGGTAGGCCCCAAAGCACTACATTAGGGGTTAAAGAGAAGAAAGTGGTGGCTTCCCAGCCACTGCTGCAAAACCCAGAAGCAGCAGCAAAACGGGCCAATTAACCTAGTGTGGAAGGGAATCAGAAAGAAAGAGACCTATTGGTACAAGTTCTATTAGCTGAAGATTAACAATGTCTTCAGTATGTCTGAGTCTACAGTGAATGTCTGAGAGGAAGAGGCCAAAGAGTGATAAGATATATTCAGTGTAGCCTGTTAGTCCTGGATTTTGACTCCATCCTGTTTGTACTTGGATTATATGATATACCTGAACTATTCCTACTGCCACTCTTTGAATGACTGGACATATTTCAATTTAGAGCTCATATCCCATTCTATTTACACTTCTGTTCAATATTTTCACAGAGTCTTTCCTTTTATGCCATTTAATAATGTATCTAATTTTTTGGAGGGTGTGGTGTTCTAAAGTAAAAATGAGAAATATAAAACAGTGCCTAGCCTACAATTAACTTTATCCATGTGAGTATGTAAACTTTTTTGAACATAGTTTTTCTTTGCTATTGATCTAATTTGAATAACTGAACTGTATTAGAGGCTCTTGTATATATACACTTAAATGTCTATTAAAAGTGTCATTGTTTCAGTAAAAAGGATGCTATACTATATTATATGAATAAAATCAAATGCGGGTACCATCCCAAAGAAGAACTACACTATATAAACTTAAAATTCAGGACACATATAGTAACTTATAGCAAAAGATATTACAGAAATAAATAGGATAAATTGCAATGAATCTGGGAAATCAGAACAGAGGTTAGACTTCAACATAATCTTATTACATTAAAATATGAAATCATACTGATTATCTCTGGTCTGTTAATGTTGCTATGCAGTGACACACGTGTAGTTAATATTATTATAATGAAACTATGTACAGTTTTTGTTCTCCTATGGGATTAAAAAAAAAAAAAAGTAAGACATTCTCTTTGCACTGCTCCCTTCCTGCCCCCAAATAAAATGCTTTCAAAGTTCATTCAGTCCTGGGCAGGTCGAACGTATGTAGATTATGAAGTGTTGCAGGGCTCCACAGATGTTTTAAAAATTATAGTCCCAAATTGTGACCCAGTTTGCATGGCTATGCAAGATAGGAGGGAACATAAAGGAATAAAACACTCCTTTATTATGAATACCAAAGGGAGAGTAAGGGGCGAATAAAAAGAAAAAACACAATAGGGAGTCTTGCACTGTGTGACCTAGTTGCACCAGCATGTAAGAGCTCAGGCACTGAAAAGGAAAACCAGGAGACTCATTGTATCTTTTGAGCCACAATCTGCCTCTCCATTTTCTTTAAGGCAATGCAAAAATATGCTTGGCTTTGTTCAAGGCTCAAGAGCAGTCAGAACACTCCAGCAATTATTTCTGTGAAAAGTGTTTGATTTCTATGAGTAGTATTGGTATTTCTTTGAAAGTCTAAGTTAATACCAGTGCGTTATCCTTCATAATTAAGTACAATGCTTTTGGTGGTGTCATGTCTTCAACAATTAAGCCCAATACGTAAAGTTCATTCTTTTCCATGTAGTAGTCAGAAGAGATTGGATCCGTTTCCTGCCATGCCTTTTATTGCAAACAGTTCCAGTTTCAGCAGAGGCTTAGCTTTGCAGATGAACAAATTACTTTCATGATATTGAAATGCAGCTACTTCAAGCTAAAACACAGACTTGTGAGCACACAATATATCAGATTATGTATAGAGCAAGCTATAGATGCAATTACAATAAAAATTAAATTACTGGTTGTTACTGGCTACATAAAGGAGGAATAATATTCTTGATATCCATAATACAATCCCTTTTTTTAAGCAAAGCACTTCACTAAAGTTTGGTGCCTAAGAGCTGTGGTCTATGCAGTAGAAAATGGTGATAAAGGGATCTTACCAAAAAAAAACAAAAAACAAAAAAACAAAAAACCAACTTTGCCCCACCTCCAAGCATAACAGGAATCAGACCCAGATCATTTAGATGATGATACTTAACTCTTATTCTTTTTCTCACGTTCATGTTCTCTGTGTTATACCTACAATCTTTACTTTCTCTCAGGGAGAGAGGACCTCCATCTCTATCTGTTGTGCCCTTTTCTACATCACTGAAATATGCAGAGCTTTTATTATGCAATACCCAATAAAAACTGTCTGTCACTACTATTCAAATTCTTAAGTGATTTGGCTGGAAGCTTCGTTAATATCAGATGTCTGGTTCCTCTAAGGAGGAAGTTTCTGGAAGTTACTGGTGGTGAGACCCAATAATTTCCATTATGTTTAACACACCATCTAACAATACTCAAAATGTTTAAAGAGCCATCCTGAGATTAACTTCCAAAAGCACAAGCTCTTACTAATTTTACATCATCCTCCACGCACTGTATTCATTTATTTCATATAATCATGTCATCATGTCTTAGCACTAATGTTTTCCAGTTGGACCCCCACTAACAACAGCTTTTAAATCTCCACTGGATTCAGTGGGATTTTACATGCTTCACTGTTTATGGAAACAACACCCCACACTGTATCCCGTCTGGTGTTCCATTGGGCTTTCTTAGATGATGTCCTTTTATCGTGATTATTGCAATGGTTGCTTCAATCCTGTTGGAACTTCTAAATGAACTGTAAGGCATACTATAATAATAAATAATAATGTAGTGACTATCAAATCACAGCATTCCTCAGGCAAAACACTAAGTCAATCAAAGCAGAAAATATCTGACTTGCATCCAAACTTTAGCTGTGTTTCTGAATTTCTGGTCAGAAGACATAATATATTAATGCCCTGCAACTTGCACTGTGCTCACTTTAAAATTTATATTAAGTAGATTGTTACATTATGGTAATGTACTAAATTACCTAAAGCAAAGTAATACAGTGATTAACTGACCATAAACATTGGTTTATGGTCAGTTTATAAAGTATTAGAAAGATTAACATTATGCATTTTCATAACAGAAGAAAATTGCAGGATGAAATATCTGTGGATTGACTTGGTGCTATTAAGAATAATAAAATAGTGGCATAACTCACAACAGTCTCAAGTTACAGCTTGCAAGTAAACTTTGTTTTAAATCATTTTTGAAAATGGCAGAGATATTTATCATTTTTTAAAAATGCCCAAAGCTTTCCAAGCATAGAATAATGGTTTCCAGTATATGTTTTCTAATATATAATGTATTACCTTTTTTTTTTTTTTCTCTTCGTTACTCAACATATCATGTCAGATTCTGATCTGGCATAGTTGCTCTGATAACAGGAGCATTTTTCCTTCTTATCTGAGACAAATTTAGGTCTCTTTTTATCAGATTATATTTTTCTTAAAAAGCTAGACAATCAAATTTCAGTGCTTTATGAATTAGATTCATTTAATCATGCATGAGTAAAAATGCTGTTCACCTGTTGTCTCAGCATTTCATCTGGTCTGGCTGTGAGTTAAACCCTATGCAAAATAGACTTTTTTGGGGAGACTGAGACTAAAGGTGAAGGAAAATGAAGGAACATGGGGTGGGGAATCAGGCATGGGATAGGAAAACAGAGAAGGCCCTTACACAGCCTTTGATGAAACAGGACCATTCCAGGCCCATATCAAGCGCATGTCTCTTATAAGCACTGCTTAAGAAACAGCAATGTCTGTGTTTAGTCACAAATTTACAATATCATAGGAATTACAGAGATATGGTGGAACACCTTGAACAGCTGCAATAGCTTGGTATAGACTCTTTAGGAAAGAATAGGGAGCATGAGTAGCAACAGCTGTGCTCTTCATACCAAAGAGGCTACAGTGCATGCCTGCAGCTCCTCTATCCATGAGTGATACACGTGGAGTACTTAGGGGTGAAGATGAAGGAGGAGGCCAGAAAAGTGAATACTGCAGTCAGTATGGGCTACGGAACTCCCAGCAAAAGAGAGGGAGTAGATGATATCTTCTTTAAGCAGCTGGAAAAAATGCTCCTATCACCTCCTCTTGAAGTTAATAAAATTTGGATTATTCAATAAATTGGCACGAAACATGAAAATGAGTTGAAGGGCAAAGCAGTCCGGGAGACAGGATCAGCCTTTGAAGACAACCTTTTCAATTCACATGAAAAATTCAGCCTCAATCTCACAAAAACACCCCAGGCAACCGTAGCAGGGGGGGACAGTATGGTTGAACAAGAAACTCTTGGCTAAACTGAAATGCAAAGAAGAAGTGTATAGGATGAGGAAATAGGAACAGACTGACAAGGAGAAGAACAGAGACATTACCATGGCATGCAGAGGTGGAATTAAGAGGGCCAAAGCTTGCCTGAAGGTTAACTGTTGAAGGGCATGTGGAAGGCAGTACAAAGGACGTCTACAAATATGTCAAAAATAAAAGGTGAACCATGGAAAACGTAAAGCTACTGCTGAGAGACGATTGACTTAAAGACATAGGTTATGGAAAAGGCTGAGGAACTCAGTGCTTCCTTAATTTGGCTTTTGGTGACAAGGGCTGCATTCAGAGTCCACACAGCTACATGCCTATAGCAAAGCTAGAAACAAAATACTATCCAAAGCAGAGAAAGCACAGGTTAGGGCCTACTGTAATGTGTAGACATATGCAAGACTTTAAGATCACAAAGGTTACATGGGAGGGTACTGGGGAAGATGGCAGTTGGCTGGCACCTTTGAAAACTTTTGGCAAGGTTCACGGGAAAGTGCCGTGATTATTGAAAAAAACGTTATACTTGTGGTTAAAAGAAACTAAGAATGATGGTCTGGGGATATACAGGGTGATCAGCCTCATTTTAATCCCAAGGAAATTGATGGACCAAGTCCTCCTGGAATCCATGAATGGGAAGAAAATTATTTGGATAACTCAGCACAGATTCACCAAGGAATGTATCAACATGAACCTCCTTGAATCTCCACAAAGACAAACGGTAGCTCCCTCACCTAAGGTACAACAATATAGTCTGGGACCCAGCTGGCAAGAAAGGCCAATTTGCAAAAGCAGACCTGGGGGTTCTGGTGGGCAACACATTGAACATGAGTTAACCAAGCTCCTTGCCGTGAGGAGGGCTCCCCCAAGACTGGGCTGCATGAACCAGCGTACGGCCAGCAGCTCCAGGAAGCAGTTATACCCCACTGCAATTATTCCCCATCTCTCTTGTGAAGTCATGTCCATAGACCAGTTTTGGGCTTCCTAAAGCAAAAGAGATACAACTGGAGAGAGTCCAGGGGAGAGAAGCCATGATTTAGAGGGGGCTGGAGTACTTCATATGCAAGAAAAAGCTGAGGAAGCTGGATTTGATTAGCCTGAGGGTCGAAGAGGTATCTGCAGCATCCTCTTGCCTAAAGGGGAGTTACAGAAAATGCAGAGACACATACTTTGCATAGGTACACAGTGAAAGGAAAGAAGCCATAGTCACAATTTGCAGAAGGAAAATTGCAATTGAACTTCAGGGGGAAAACAATGGACAATAAGAATGATCAAGCACTGGAACAGGTTGTCCAAGAACTGTGGGAAACTGTCCTTGGAGATTTTTCAAAACTCAGTTATAGAAGTCGCTGGGTGCGATGATCCAGTTTGAGATTAACCGTGATTCAAATAGAAGGCTAGACCAGATGGCCCCCAAAAGCTTCCTATAACCTAAATTTTTATATGATCCTATGATTCTCATTCTGCATTCCCCCAGCCTCAAAAAAATGTAGTTGTCTAACATGAAGATTCCAATATTCTAAAGGCTAAAACCAGAAGTAATATCTATATTACTTCAATAAACCTTAACTTTTAGAGAACCTTTTGAAACTCAGAAAATTAACATTAAAATCTCCTTTCTTCCTTTTTATCTCTAAGTTCAGGTTCCTGAGACATTGAAATGAAATCAGCTCACTTTTTCAGGCTTTTCTGTGCAATTATGAGGTCTAGAAATATACTTCATTTCTGAATAAAAGCTAAGTACTACTGATCAAGGACTTTCAGAAAAGAATCTGTTACTGCAATGCATATGACAAATTTGCAAGAACTAGTTAATGAAATTTCTTGTATTTTTATGGTTTTTATTTTCACTCTTCTTTTTCTTGTAAATCTTAGAGACTAGAAATTTTTCTACTTGGTGTGATATTTAACTGTCTTCCTCATTATCTTTCCTGCTGTATATTATGACTTTCAGAAAACTCTGTAATACATGTATTTGATAATTCATACAGAAGTTCCACTTGTTTGTTACTAGTAAGCTATGTTAAACTCTATATACACAGAGACATTAATAATGTGATTTGGTTTAGGTTGGAATGCACTTTCTTGAAGTTCTTGAATTGAAAATAACTACTCTTTTTTATTTGTGGAAAAGAAAAAGCCACTGTGGTCCATTCCAAACCCAATAAATTGAGTGTTGTTTCCATCTATACTGTGAATACAGGGATTTCCTTTGGCACTGTTTTTGTGAAAGTGTCATCAAAATGAAAGAAAGGCTTGGCACATAGATATATGAAAAGATGGGAATAAGGAAACACCAGATGGCACAGTAGAAGCAATGACACTATGGTCCTGACCAAAATATTCTTCATATTTACATAACTCCTATCAAAAGAGGTAAGATTCCAAGGCATAAATTTGACACGACCATTCATCTTTGTTGCAAACGTTTATAAGCCTATTAGTAGAAAACTGAAAAATAGTCATAATGTTGGATATACACAACTTGTTGTGTAACAGCTCCTTGTTATCTGTGGCATTCAACTAGGAAGTTATAAAACTACTGATAATTTCTTAACTTGTAGCTGTAGACTTAGGGTGAAGATTGCCCATTCAGTTGAACTTTCGTCCCTGGCTGTTGTCTGTTTGCTTTTGATCCCTGTGAGAAGATGCCAGTGAGATGTCATTCTAAATAACTCCTTGTTTTCAATGTTTAAAGAAATGAACTGTAGGGTTTCCAAAAGGTGCCATGTGGAGGATGCACACATTGCAGTGTGCAAGGTCAAACTGTCTGATTGAGAAAAAATGGCATCTCCAGAAACGTGCAGTGTGGTGATAATTTCAGATAGAGTTAACTTTGCTGAAATTTGCCATCTGAGGTGTCTTGTGAGGCAGTGGAGAGGTGGCATGCAGACAGTCGTTCATCTCATCCTAACTGAGGTGCATAATATCACTTTTTAAGGTTACTCCTTTTGGGTAGCTCATTTCCTGCTCTAAGTCCCTCTCCTTGTGCTGTCAATATGTGATGAACAGGCCAGGCAACTGACTCAGACTGAAACAAGTTTATTAAAAAAAAAGTTAACTTTAATCCATATCACTTCTCTGATGTAGCCCATGGTTTCATGCAGAATGTAAAGGAGAGGATGTCAAAAGGCTGAAAATAAGAAGCCAGAGTGTGGTAGAAGGCAGAACTGCCTCTCTTAGTGGCACAAGCTTAAGTGGCTTCAATCCTTTATGAAATTTTTGCCTAAAATAATTTAGGCAAATCTCTCTCTGAAAGTTCTCATTTTTGTCCATTGCTATCGATAGAAATATCTATCCAGTTAGCTTATACTAATGCCTAAGAATTACAGTGCTAAAACTGGGTGACAGGAGTCAAAAGACCTTTTGAATAGTGGAAAATTTGTCATTGACTGAAATGCTGAGAGAAAGAGAGCTGATGTTTTTGTTTGCCCCATGTAAATTGTAAACATGGTAACTGAGAGACATCTTGAAGCTGCTGCACTTATTACTACAGTTGATTCCTAAACATCAAAATATTATACTATATTTATATACACATTTGAAAGTGGCATATGTGTTATTTATTCATTAGGGAATAACATATGAACAGCATCACCTGGTGACAACTGAAAAAAAAAAAAATCCAGCATGCAGCCTTCTCCTGTCAGAGCAGTTTTGGCTGGCAGCATCCCTCTCTCTTTCCACTTACGATGGCACTTTCAGGAAGGAATGGAACATGTACTTGGCCACTGGGGCATTTCAAATATTCTCACTCAAACTCCTCTGTCCAGCAATGGTTTACCCAAGAGATACTTGAACATGCTTATTCATCAGTGCAAGTCATAGTGTTCTGCAGCCCATCCCCAAGAGCTCATTACTTTCTAGACGGTCACCATCAAACACTCTATACCCTGATATATAATCACAAAAATAACTGTCAGGAATGTTCATGATGCCCTAATTTTGCCCACTTCATATTTCATACTGGATGACTAGATTATAGGGTGAATTTGTCCCTAAAATTCTCAAGGCAAAAGGCATGCACAGTGCAAGAACAGAAATGGCCCAGCAGTGAGTAAAGACCAGAATTCACAAAGAACATAAGGTAAGGTGACTGGTTTTAAGGTACAAGAACAATGAAATGGATGACAGACAGCTGGCATCAACACAGCAGATATACTTGGCCATAAGTACCAAAAAGTGGCAAGTGGAATTACTAAAAATGGGGATTTAGGAACCACTATCCCAGTTCAAAGTTGGCACAAGAAAAACAAGAAGGAATATTCTAAGGAAGGCTCTGTCTGAAAGAGAATTAAAAAGGCATCAAGAGCGAGATTTCCATCCCTAAGTGCTTCTTTTCTAATACAAATAAGTGGACCTTGTCATCGGTGAGTGCAGAGTATGAGCAGGTTGGGGGGGGAAGTTACTGGCTTTCAGGTTAAAAGTTATAAAGCCTTATTATTATTCTGACTATTTTCCCATCCATTCAGACTACATTTCTTTGTTCTCATCTAGGAAAAATTTACCCCACCTCTGACTGCTTCATCTGTAGGCATGAGTGGGTGCCTGAAGGGCTGCACTCATCATATTTCAGTTGAGTGGGACAGATTCCCATGGCACAAAAAAAGTTAGGCACAGATATCTCACTGGCACCACAGAAAGAAATCCAGGAATAGCAGAAATTTTAGGCACTGGAAGTGATGCAAACTGAAATTATTCTAACAGTTGATAAGATGTATATCTGAGGCCTCTGAGTGCAGTGGAATTACTGTGAAGTTTTAAATTTCAGCCTCCTGGATGTTTCATAAGAAGACTAAAATCTTTCCCATGCATTACACTTGAACACTGAAACACTTGAATATAACCAGAAAGGGATTTTATTGCAAAAATAGATGTCATCACAGTTTTTGAGGACTATTGCTTTTTAAAATTGTTCTTTAAAAGGAAAAAGATTGAACCAAGTTTTTTACCAGGGAAAAGGAATGGTATTAGGTTTATGCGTGTCCTGCCTACAAACCACGGTAATGTGTTACCTTTCATTATGCTGCCATGAACTGGTGGGATCCCTCTGTAGATCTCTAATTTTAAAACAAGTTCATAATTTATTTAATTTAGAAATTTATTTAATTTAGAAAATGGCCTTGGGTAGTTACAGCATACACCATGAATTATTGGGGAGCCATGATAAAGCTGAAAAGAGGTTTTAAGCTTTCTTTCTGGCTTGTACTTCAAAGGTGTCACACCACTGGCTCTGAAAATTGTCTGGCAACAGGCCGATGCATGCGTTGAGGTTCATTCTGTCTGGGACTTCAGAGAAGCTTATTAGTTAGCCCCAACAAAGCTTATTATTTTTGGCTACTAAAAGTATATGCTTTGGTGGCAGGTTATTACTTCTGCAAGCTCCGCTGTACTGAACTCTGAATTGCCAACATACAGAAAACTGACACAACAAAAGTGAGAGAACAACCAGTAAGTACTTCAGTCTTTGCTCAGTGGCATTTTATGCTGACTTATTAAGGTCTGAGTTTCACGTGCTTTTTCAGTGATTAGGGGAAAAAAAAAAAAAAAAAAAAGTCTTCTCTGGACAGTATGTATTTTGCAGAAGGTATTTAGAAACAGATACATTACAGCCACTATTTTGGCAGCATGAAGGATAGCTACAAAAATGATAGAGTCAAACTTGTCAGATGAACAAACAAGGGGAAGTGGCCAGAGAGTGCAGCTTCAGAGGTTAGGCTGTGCAGAAAATTTTAAACTGGTGGCACAAGAACTCTTTGGCTTTCACTGTCTGTTGTTCAGAGGAGCAGAATATTCCCTCATTCCTTCCAAATACCCTAAATTCTTTTTAAATTGAGAGGGGATCTGAGTAATGATGTTTTAACTACTGAAATGAACGAAGGTGAATACAAATAGTGCTTATACTTATCTTACGTAGGATTTTCACAGGTATTGCCTGGGTTTTTGATTAATAATTGCTATTTTACATTTTACGTGCTGTGTTACGCAAAATGTCAGCAAGCAGAATATGGCACAATCAGCTATAGTATATGCAGACACAACTAGACTGAGGATATTGGATTGTCTGCATTAGATTTGCCTGGAAAGCTTTCGTTTACACAACAATAACATTTACAGAGAATTTGTATGTAGAAATGTAGTTACACACAGGCTCATTGTAACTCTCATTTTTTTCGTTCAGGATTAGCTCAGGTATATGGTTTTGCCTGGCCAAGTCTCAGACTCCAGCCTCTTGTCTTCTCCTGAAATAGGAAAAGGACCTAGATCAGGGTTGAGATCTATACTAATATACTAAATTTCAGTGAAATTTAGGGACAGGAAGTGACCACATGCAGATACACAGAGACAAGGTGACTGGATATTTCATCTTTCCTTAGTACCATATCCTTGTAAATTGATTTGACCCCATACCAACATGGTTACAAAATAAAAACTTCATTCTTTATCCCAAAAAGGGACTGTTGTACAGAATGTTCTAGATATATATATCTAAATATGCAGACTGTATCTTATCTCAAATAAGGGGGAGCAGGGCATATAACAAGAAAAAAGTCAGCTGCAAAAGTCAGCTGAGTCTAACAAAGCTGGCATATGGCTAGCATAAACCAATGTGCTAATACCGTTCCTTCTGCATTCAATCAATACAAAGGAGGAGTACCAACACACACGGGTAACCACAACTCCTATTACCTTCTCTCAGAGCCTCTCCTCTACGCATACATACCTCCTTGGTCATTTTGTTCTTGCTCTGCACTCAAAATCCTTCACTGCTGAATGCCGTAGAGGTGTGTACTGTGTTTGTATCAAGGGGGGCATTTTCTCATGTTTGTCAGGACAGTCTGGGATTCCATTATTTTCATACCTTCCTGACAAATATCCATGACGTGCAACATTCTGGAGTCCTATATAAGAGCCAGCGGACTGGGTGCATGGAGTAAGCCTAATTGCACAAAGTGGAACAAATGTAATTAAGAGCTGTGAAGTTGAGCTAGGCACTGTTTGGAAGGTTAATAGAGAGCAGGAGCTCAGCCTCACAAAGGAGCCCACTAGCCCAGTGGACTCGAGCTGAATGGCTACACATGATTGCACACAGTGGAACAAATTTCATTACGAGCCTTGCGATCAACATTTTTAAAAGCTTAGTGAAATGGGTCAGGTTCACAAGGATAATTTGGTTCCTACAAAAACACATCCATGACGTTTGACACTTTTTATGCCATCAGAGTATTTCTATCCTTTAAAAAGTCCCAGCTCTCCTATGACATAATTGTCCAGGTTCACTCAAGTGTTTACTGTGTTTGACTAAAGCATCTAATTGGATAGACTGATGAGTGACTCTATTCTTACAGTTTCAGCATTAAAAAATTGCTTTCTGGGGCCACCAGAAATACTAGAGAGGGGGAAAAAACCTTTATTTTGGATGCACTGAAGGAATTAGTAATGGATTTGAAAGACAAGCCTGCAATGAAACATTCCCCATTGGCTTTGAGATTTAAAAGGGGAAGATGAAATTCAAATATGAGATATCTATGTGTGTGTGTGTGCATGTATGTACACATATCTATATATATATAAAAACTGATACTTTGCTGATTATTTTCCATGTCCATTGATTTCTACTGAGATATAAAAGGCTAGGCTAAGTGAAGTTGAAGTCTTTTGATTCAGATTCCAAACTTTCCTTTTCTCCTCTTAATAGATTTTTTTGCTATTTAATTGCAACTACCCTATTACTTTCCCCTTTCAGAGACTGCCTAAGAACACACCCTGGTTTATGGAACATGAAGGAGCTCAGAATAGCTTATCTTGCACCTGGTTTAGCAATATTAGCAGTGATTAAAAAAATTAATAATAATAACAATAGATAAAAGAGATACATGAAAAAAAAAATAGTAATGGCTATTTCTTTTCTATTTAATAACCTTTCTCCAAGCTTTGTTTTGAAGTAGATGACACATAAAGCATGTTCACAGAATCACAGAATCACAGAATGTTAGGGATTGGAAGGAACCTCAAGAGATCATCTAGTCCAAACCCCCTGCCAGAGCAGGAACACCTAGGTGAGGTTACACAGGAATGTGTCCAGGCGGGTCTTGAATGTCTCCAGAGTAGGACACTCCACAACCCCCTTGGCAGCCTGTTCCAGTGTTCTGCCTACCCTCACTGAGAAGAAGTTTCTTCTCAGATGTAAGTGGAACCTCTTATGTTCCAATTTGAACCCATTACCCCTTGTCCTACTGTTGGTTGTCACCTTGTTGTTGGTTGTCAACTTGTTGTTGACTTGGTAGTATTAAAGGAAGACAGGAGGGGAAGACTTTCCCTGAGTATGCTGTAGACTTACAGTGAACAGAATTAGTGTGTTCCTCTGAAATTATTTTTCTAATAATCTCTCATATCACTTCAATTTTCTTAAGTATGGTAATATGCTACTCTTTATACAACTTTTTATATATAAAAGACAATGCAATGTTTCATCTGCTGAAAGCATGTATGCAGAGATTTGGTGAAAATACTTTGCGCAGTTACAAAGAGCAAGGTTTTGAAATTTACCTGTGTGTAAAATGCTACCACTTCTGGCAGGCACAGAAAATTAATTACTCTGTTTTATAGATAGAGAGCTGAGGAACCAACCTCAGGTTTGTGAATGGTTACTATCCTGACTAACCCTATTAACATCAATGACATCAGTTGTGCATGAAACTTCTCACCAAGCTGAATAAAAGATTTTGCAATCTGACTCTGAGAGACAAAGTGGTTTGCCCAAGGTCTATAGCCTGGGACTCAGCAAACCACTTAAGCATGTCCTTAATTTGTAGCACATGTTTAAGTGTTTTTCTGAAGCAGAAGTAAGTAAGAGAATCATTACTAGAGTTTAAATCTATGTTTTCCAAGTGCCAGGTCATTTCCTTAATCCTAAAGCCACCTTGCCTTTGTGTGATAAATGTTAACAGGAATTGAGTATGGCTTATGCCTGCATACTTGCTGGGTTTTGTTTTGTTTTACAAAACTAACTTCAAGGGGATGAATCTTAAATTCATCTCACTTTTTATGGAAGGATATTATGGCTGAAGTATGAAAAGAAAGCAGACACAAAGTAAGACACAGAAATCCCTAAAAATGAGAAGATAAAAAGTTTGCTGCTGTCCCAGCAGCATAATTTGTAACCAGGCCTATTATCTTTGTTAATACTACGTCATGTGTGGGTCCTACACCACCTTCATGTACTTTATTCTTCATTTTATGAGGCTCCTTTTCATTGATTTATACTTGTATCACAGACAGGGCATTTAAGCCTGAGTTTTTCTGGTAGAAACTGTGGCTGGGACACTGGGGAGTTTTGGTGGTTAAGAACTCCCAGGAGCTGTACATAGACTATAGTGGGTCTTTTGCATGCACCTTCAGCAAGAGGTGACTAATAAACGTTATTGCTGCCACTGTGTATTCACAGAACTGGGGATGGAAAGTTTTTTCCAAAAGGAGAGGCACAAGGGAAGGAACTCTTACTGGACTAGCTCAGCTGTACACTCGGTTCCATTAATGTAACTATATAGGAATTTATCTCGGTGACATAAATAGTCACTGACCAGGGACCAACCATGCAGGATTGTTCTGTGATTGGAATTGCTTCAGAAAGTTGCACTTCACTTCCTGGACCACTGCTTATTGCTGCCTCTGCTATGTCAGACATAGTCAAGAACCAAAGCCATGGTATCTTATTTCTTAACAAAAGACAGGGATGGCTCCCACAGACAGTGAAATTACTGCCATTATCCTGTGCTTTTTAAAAATTGTGAATTACTTCATCACTCAGTCTGCATACTGCATGTAAAACCTTCCTTATGGTGTAGTCTACTACAAACAACAAATTATCATAACACTTCTCCAAAAAACAGAGATTCATGCCCGGAAAACATTCTTTCATCCATCCTTTGGGGAGAAAGATGCTTGGATAATATATATGCCTTGCATGCACTTCTCTCCCTAAATGCAGCAGCTGGAATGAAAACGTCTTTGTAGATAAAGTTGATGTTTTAATTTTTTTACCCCAAAGGACAAAATGTAATGTAACTTTTCAGTGTTCATTAACTATGGTACAGGTTGCTATAGGCTAAGCTTTCAGCTATGAACAAAAGTAAAGTAATGAAACTCTACAGAGGAATGTTTCAGCTAAATGCCATCCTTGGTGTCTTGTGGCAATGCTAAGCTTGGATGGGACTACAGTAATTATGTCTCTCTCCAGCTGTTCTAATAGTAAATTCACCAGGAAGAAGTCCTTTTTCGCCCCTGTTCTCAATCCCATGCCCCCAGGTAGCTACATTGCTGGTGTATCTTAATTGAAAATGCAAAAGGATCAGATTTAATAGATTTTTTAAGAGACATGGGATGATAATCAGGGAAAAAAAAAAAAAAAAAAAAAAGCTGAATATATGGGATTTGAGAGGAATAATTCCAAACAATAGAATTAGAATAGCCTCTAGAGACATTGTTACTTTGGTGACTTAACATAGGCAGCTCAAACACTAGAACACATATTGAATATATTAGCCAAGAGAGACAGAGTCTTTTCTATCCCGGACTTAAATATTGCTGCCTGTATTGAATCAATTTCTGAGCCTGTCCTTGAATGACGTGCTAGTCACAGGCTTAGTTATATCACCTTCCAAAACTGAGAAGCTAACACCGTCTTCTATCAAGAAGCCTCATGAAATCTTTTATGTGTAAGAGACAAACTACATAGGCTCAATCTGTCTGTCTTTACGCAAGTCTTCAAGCTAACAATAGTCCTCACATGGCTTGCTGAATCAGAATTTCATAGTTTTTATGTGCAACCCAGTTCTCAAAGGTGTAGGTAGATCTTAGGAGAACATCAGTGTTCATGTCTTGTAGGAACACACAGAAACAAGGTTGGTTTCCCCATTTCTGTCTCTTCCTTGATAATCTCAGAACTGGGAGAAGGCGGAATATCTCTTAAAACACAAAAGAGTTTTCAGAATAGACCTTCAGTACAGAGAAGTTATTTCTTATAATCAAAGAGATGATGTTTAGGCAATATCATGTGCTATAACCTGGCATAGCAAGTGTAAGTTTCTTTTTCTTTGTCAAGCCATTGAACTGTGTCTTACATGGGAAGTAAAAAGGAAATTATGCAGTTCATACTCATCCAGTCTGGCCCAAATGACATAACATATTAAACACAAGAGATTTATGCAGAGGACCTGTCTTTCCTGTGATGTAAATAACGTAATTTATTTTTCTTTATTCCTTTGGATTTTAAAGTATTTATTTCTCTAATGCTTTGAGACATCTCTTTGCCTACAGGGAAAGTAACCCGTAATCTTCCATCAGTGACCAAAATTACACTGACATAAATTGAACATCTCTTTAAAACACAAACAACAGACATATTTAATGCTAAAATAAATCTATAGACTAATTTACCATCACATACATAAAGCTTTTCCTAGGCTTCAGAGATTTTCAATGGTGATCTACCTTGATCAAGGTAAAGGGACCATTTTCTCTCCTGTCAGTACAGTGTCAATCTTGCTGTTGCAGGTCTACTTTTGAGGTAAGTGAAGCTCCCAATTATTGTTCTTACTGTCACAATCTGCTTTGATGGACTCAGACTCATATGTTGTCTTGTCCATGAGAATGCTCAGTGCTAGTCCTGCTAGGCGACATCAAAGGAAAGGTGAGATAAATGTAGTTTAAATATTTTCCAGATAATCTTCTCCTGCTCATGCCTAAAGGAAAGGTGCTGTTGAGTCCTTAGAGTTACAACAGTCCAAAGCCTTTTGCCTCTCTGTGTTATGAATCTTCATTGGAAGGGCTGGAATTGCCACTCATGCTTGCTGCAGAGTACCCAGCTAGCCTTTATTACTTCAAGGCTTTCAAAAAACATGTTAAAGTTCTCCTGCTGGATGTTCAGCTTCGCTTCTTGTTGAAAAGCAGAAGCTCTAATCCTAAATAATAGTACCTTAATCTATTAGTGACCTTACTAACACTTGCATAGAACACTTAATAATAAAATAACATTTCAAGCTATAAATACTAAATCAAGATGCAAATGGATTGTCTTATACCTCAATATAAATTGCAGATACAATATCACCTAAAATTTAAGCTGAGATTTAAGATGATTCTCAGATACTTAAATTCCAAGACATAATTTAATCTGGGTTTAGCTGAAGTACTAATGGTTAATTGCTCCTTACAAGAGCTCTTTCAACAGAAGACTTGATTATGCCTAAACCAGGCTGGAATGATATTAAAATTGTGCTGCAGAGCAATATAAATTTGACCTATCAGTAATGCTGTTTCATAAAGAATGGCACCATCTTCGTGGAGAGCCATTTATTTATATTTCGTGCAAACTTCATAGCTATTGAGAAAGTCTGCAAGGAAATAAGCTCTCAGATAAAGCAGCTGATATATTGAAAGCCTCTGAATTTGTTTAAGTAATGTATTTCTTTTTTAATTAGATAACGTGAAGCTGAGCAACCTTAAATATCTGTTAATACCTTTTAACAAAACTCTATAATATTCAGTGATATTGTGGTATATTCAAGTTGGGGCAAGACAGTAATTTCATTCAAAAAAAAGTAGGGTCTGTGGGTCTCTCATGTGTTGATGGAACACCTTCCACTCCGTTGGAGAAGGAAGCACTTGTACCTTCATTATTCCCAAAGGGTGAGCATTAAGCCACTACCACCGCACTCCCAGGAAATCTGTGTGGACTTCACTGTCCTTAGTGGACATTTCATTTAGAAAAAACTGTTTAAGCCAAGTCTGTCTTGTTTTCTTCCCTGAATTAATTTGAAAAATTTTGCCATGGTTGTTTTCTCCCCAGACTTCCCTAGAATGAAGAATTCAATTTTTTCACTCTTCTGTTACCAACTTGTAAACAGCTTATCTGGACTCTCTTTCATTTGAATCTTGTTATCTGAAACTATATATGGGTAAAGTTGAAGCTCTGTCAGTTTCAACCATGGTGGAGAGTTCACATATTTTGCATATCAGGAGTGACCTGGCATATAGCATAGTGTGATGTTTTCCTGCTTTCAACAGAATGATACTGTTGACTGATGCTTTGTTTATTCTTCCCAGATCTTTTTCTGAACTGCTACTGAACAAGTTCCTCATCCTCTGTTTGCACAGTTGATTATTTTTGCCCAAGGGCAATACCTTGCAGTTGTTTCTGATGAAATTATGGTTTGCATTTTCTAGCTGCTTCTCGCTTTCTCCAGATCACTTCGGTTTCTAACCCTGCACTTCAGTACATTTACTGCTATGCATTGTGGTATCATGAGCAAAGGTTAAAAGTAAGCTATGGTTCTTTATCCAACTCATTAATGAATATACCAAACATAATCATAACCAAGACAGACCTTTGAGGAATCAATTAATACATATCTTCACAATCTTTTACAACGACTCTCTTGGTGTATTTATCACTCAGTTTTACAGATGCCCTCCAGTAATTAAATCAAGACTGTGAAGACTTGCTTAAATAACATACAAGACTATCAAAAACCCTTACCAAAATTATCTACTGTTTTTCTCTATTTCTGTAGCCCATTACGACAATACAGAATATAGGAATTACAAAAAAAAAAATTTGAAGATTCCATGAAAGATCACAAGTCAAATACTTAAAATATGCAAATGCCTCTTCCCATCCCCCTTCTCCCCCTGGCCCTCTCTCTGCTCCTGGTATTTCTTTTTTTTTTTTTTTTAATATTGCTACTGCCTTGAAGCTATAAAACTTTTACATCGCAACAGGTCGGGAGGAGATCTAAGAAGGGAGTGGTTTTCCCTGGTCCATGAGAGCAACCTTCACAGAATGACTGAAATCAGCGTCTAGGAGAATACATGAGTGGCACAAGTAGGAGAATGTTTTCTGACACCAGGCTGTGTATAGCCATTATGGATTTCCTAGGGCTAGGGGACCTTGCTGATATACAGGAGAACACAAACAGTCCATAACAAAACTGATATATTTAGGCGACAATCTGATTCCTGAGCCTGCTCCCAGGGGCCTTCCAGTCATGAGCAATTAGGCTCCTTAGACTTTCCATAAAATGAGGACCTTTTTACACCATGACCTCTACTTTGTCTTGAAAGTGAATAACTGGGATAGGTTGTGCAAGCAGAGGTTATTGAGTGTTTGTGCACGCAACCAGCTGCATGGCTCTGACAGGAGGATGAAGGCATCCATCACCCAGTCAAGTGATGAGATGGGCACTACAACATGCAGTTAGCAAAGACTTAAAGAGCGTCTTCCCCTGGAAAAGAGATTTCCTCAGGTATGGAAGGCAATGAAGAGGACAGGTTAAGAGAGGCCCTATGACAATTAACATGCCTCAGAAAGGGACAAAACTCAAGGGCGCTAATGGAATACCCTTAGGAAGTGCCCCCTTCGGACAGCAGATAGGACATTTTTTTATTTTTCCACTAGTTGATTAGCTATTTTCAGAGGCTCATTTAGCTCTTCCTCTGCCTCCTATCATAGTGAGCTTACAGCTTGAGGCAGAAATTCCCTTACAGATGAGAGGCTAGTCTCAGTTATTTTTGCCACTAGCATGGAGATGAGCCATGCTTTTGAACTCGCTTCCAAATCCTGACCCAAACATCGTTAGTACTATCAGTTGTCATGCCACTGTAGCTATTATCCACAATACTTATTTAGAATTAATGCAACCAGTAAATCATCCCCTTACTAACCATATGGAACCAAGGTAAGAACTTGCAATCTTAATCAACATAAACTGTGCAAAGGGCTCAAAAGACACGAACAAGCAGTCCATAGTGGAAATATGCCTAAGGAAGAGTTTTGGGCTTCAGAAGGAAGAGTTCCAAACAAGCTTTCCCAGGTGTGGTAGATTTATTTTTTTTTAATTGAGTAGGAGATTTTGAAATTACTATTTAATTCTGTGCTGTGTAATGCTACAGTATAAAAGAAAAAAAAAATAGGTTGGGCAATGTCTCCCAACATGGGAAATTGTTTAATAACGTTCCAATTTGTTATAAATGTTAATAAAAGTATCAAATCAGATGCCTTTCTTCCCCTAGGCAGGTATGATATGGAGGAATATTCTGCAGACAAGCAGACAGTGACTTCTGACCTGAATTCAGCAGCAAATCAGCAAGTCCATAAAGATGAACCTGGACACACCCAGACTGAAAACAAGATCAAAGCCAGGGCTGGAGAGTTAGTTTCTTAATTAAGGCAATTTGAGTAAAAATAATGAAGGCGGAAGTCAGATTTCTGTAAAACCAATTTGGCAGAAGGGCTAGCCCTCTGCTTTATAGTACTTCAGATGAAAAAGGAAGACGCTATTAGTTGCTTTCTTTGTTAAGTGTTTGAATTAAAACCTTGGTGCCACTCGTTTACTATTTGCCAGTAGCGCTGAGTGAGTAATTCTCTGCCTGTAATTTCTTTGACTAAATTAGCCTCTTTTTCTTCTCATGCAATATCCATCAGCAGATCATGATTTTCTCATTTAAATGTACTCAACAAATATATCCGAATTTTTACCCTGCAAACTGATTACAAATATTTGAAATTCAAGCTGTAGCACTTCTTTGAGATCGGTAATTCAGGTCACACTGTTGGTTCTCCCTGACTGAACAAGTGTGAGAAACACTACTTCCTGTGCACACAGTTGTGTGCTCCCCCTCAAAATCAGTCTTCCATAAAAGCTTGTGTGAAACAAAATTTGCTTTTTATAAACCCTTCTGCTGAAAGTAAAACTCAATGTGTTGTTCTTTCACAGAGAAGTAAATGTGAATGAGTTCTGTGTGACCATGGGCAAATAAAATTCAATTAAGAACTTTAATCATTATTTGTGGACATTTTTTGTTTTATTCATGCTGTGCTTGTTTATAGACAAAGAATGAATTAGATAAAAAAATGCCTTCAATCCACATAACATCCTTAGAAAAGACAGAAAATGACCAAAATAAGAAAAAGCTAAAAAAGAAATATTCAAACGGGAAATGCTGAGTCATACAGCAAATTTGACAAAAGCAGAAAAACAGAAAAAATCAGTTCATCTATTGTGCACCATTTATCAAAAGCTGTACTTGAACAAGCCAGGAATAAGGTCCAATCTACAGGTTTTGTTTTCTTTCCTCAGACCAACAGGATGCTGGTTAAGGGGGTTCCTTATGGACCATAATTGCTATGTTGTTTCCAAATGCTGAAAAAATTTGTAAATGAAAATTATTCTCACATGATGGCTCCATGGATTCAACTAGTCCACTATTGAATGGAGAACTAGCAAAAAGAATAAAATAATATTCCCAAATGTGGTCATTTGTTTTTACAGGGCATTAATTGTTACAAACGTAAGCATGTATTTCTTTTGAAGTGTTTTGATAGTCTGGATAAACAAATAGATTTTCTGTAAGAGCAATGAGGAGGAAAGGAGTGATTACATGCAGATAGCGAATAGCATCATGGAAAAGCTCATAAATAAATAAAATAAGCATGAACACACACAGGGCAGCTGTCCTAGTTCCCAGCTTCTTAGATGTCTCTTCCCTACAGGCCCTCTCATCCTCTTTATCCCTCCTGACTGAGGTCAGCTCCTTCCCTTGCCTTTAAATCAACCATTGCTTTGTCATCTGGCAGACCGGCCTAACCAAGAGTGTAAGTAGGTGCAGGCTGACTCATGCCTCAGTGGCTTGCGCCGTATTCTGGGCTCTGTCCCACCATTTCCAGGTTGTACATTGTGTTTCCTGCAGAGCCCTGTCCCCATGGCCCCTGAGAGGCTGTGGAACACACACCAGTGTCTCCTGAGCCATGGGCATGGTCCTGCCCAGGGACCAGCAACTGCAGAGTCGTTCTGTGAGTCCATGAGTGTGTGTATGATGAGCATCCTTACACCTCTCCCTTACAGCCACAGGGAAGACGCATGCTCCAGTGATTGTGCTAGGCACATACAATCCATAAGGATGTGTACTTTTCAAGATGGCATTCATAAGGAACAGTCTGTTTGCTCTACCAAAATGCTGACTGGATATCAATCTCCAAGGTAAAATACTATGCACCAAGGGTATGCATTTTAGTGTATTTCACACTGAATTCCATGGGGCCAAAAATACTGTAGTAAAGAATTATAGTTATTAATTATTTTTTTAGGAACAAAAACTGCCCCATCTCTCAGACACAAGCAACTTCTGACTTGCTGATGTGATTTGGGCTCTGTTCAGCTTAAACCACCCATCTGGGCACAGATCATTGTGTGATTTCTGTCTTCCAATATTTATATTAAAATCCTTGCTACTTAGCTGTTGACACCTATTTTATTTCAAAACTATTCCATTCTGAATCACAGCTCCAGAAGGATTAACACAGATGCTGAACAAAACCCACACCTATTCAACACCAAAGCAACTAAGTTGAAGCACTTAAATGAGTAATTCCCCAAACAGGAGCTCAGAAGAGCACATAGCTTAACTAAAAAACAAACAAACAAAAAAACCCCACCTATATTATATTTTGCTTGTTCTCCTAATAGCACTGTTTTGTTCCTAAAAAATAAAAATAAAAAGGTCTCTATCTACCCATAATGTTAAAAAAATTACCCATGGAAATGCAAATAAAAACCACAGAAAGTCACAATGGAAACTTTATATGTATATATCAGCATCTCTGGCTTTCACATGTTTTTGCATAATGATAGGGCTAATATAACATAACAAATCCTAAACTGTTTTCACAGGGAGTGGAAAAAAGATGTGTAAAAGTATGCTCTGTCTTGCTTCCTTCTGTTCACAATGTATCTAAATACAACAAATGGTGTTCTTACTCTTTCTGTCTGTTTCTCAATCTGTTTGGAAAGTAGCCATCATTCTGCAGCCAACCATAATATTTGACACTTCCTGACATCATGAAAGCCACCATCTGTCTATCATTGGAGCCCTGTACTTTTTAAAGACTGTTTGGCCTGATCTTTAACGAAGCTTCACCATGAATGCACAGATCAGTTTAGATAGAAAACTGGGGACATCTGACAAAAGGAATCTGTGCAAAATCACGTTTTACTTAGATTCAGCCACAAAACAGAAGGAAAAATCTAGACCTTGTTGCAGGCAGCAAAGAAAAAGTTCAGTTTGCTTTCAATTAGACCAGGGTCCAAATTCATTGTTGAAAGTTTGGAGGATGAAACTGAATTTGGAAAATAAATAAATAAATAAATAAATAAATAAAGTGGAAAGAGTTTTTCCTTCCCTCACCCAGCTACTGTTTTGAGAGATAAATATAGACATTCTTCCTGTATTTGTAAGAGGTATAACATACAGAATATGCTATTCATTGGAAATTAACATGAGATTTCATATTTAGGGATTGCAACTGTTTTCAAACATCCAAAAAGCATTTTTTCTATGGCTTTGGCTTGTTATGTAATTTTTCAAGACTCCTGAAGACCAAAAAGGTAGAAATCTTCATCTATTTTATAAATATATCCCAGCAGGAAAGCATAAGCTTTTTTTGCCCAAGATGTATCTTTACGGAGAAATGTATTCCTGTGATATTTTAAGGCATGTATTGCTACCATGATTTTTGCAGAAAGCCACGACTCAAGCTGTAACGTCTGTACTTGGTTCACTTAGAACAAATTTGGACACAAACCTTTAGAAACCTGATTTGGAAAATCATGGCCTTTGAATACCCCATGCTCCCATTTCCTTCATCTACAAATTAAGTGTCTTCTCGTAGCTGCAGTGGCAGAGTGCTTCTTGCAGCCTTCAAGTCTGTTATACTCCTGTCAGGCTACAGCTCCAACAGACACATAAACCAATTCATGGATGGAAAGCCAGGACCATCGTCCCCCTTGTCTACCACCTCTGCTTTTTCCTTCTCCTTTGTCAGCCTGTCCCCCTCCACTGGAACCAACAATTGAGACAAATCGTTTTCTGTTCTTTTCTCAGAGCAGCATCAGTAAATATTGCTTGTCCCTTCATTTGAGAAGATCAGGTCAGGAGAGAGCCCCATGCACATGCTATGCAGGGGCCAAGCATCCTGTAACTCATGACCAGCCTCACAGAGTCACAGTGAAGGAGCAGCATTCAGCTGGCCAGGAAACTGCTGGAGGTCTCAGAGCTTCTAGAAAAGAGCTGCATCTCACTTCTCACCACTACTACCTCTGGAAAGCATCACTGCTTAGGACACAATTAATGGGCATGAGGTCATGAAAGGAAAATGCTTTTTTTACTGTCAATATATGGCAATAATAATTATTATTATTTTCACTTTGGTAATTATCCCACAGCTAGCCATAATAACTCCTGGTGAAAAAATTGAAACGTGGTCCTACATTTTGTGGTGAGAACAAATGGTCTGAGTGCCTGCTCAATGCCTCCTATTCCTGTCTGATGCCAAGTTCTATGCCTCCTAATTGTGCACCCTCCCACCCTACACCACAGCACCTGGGGAGTTTTCCCCTCCATCTCACATCAACCTGATTCAGCCTATATCTCCTGTTCTCCTGTCCCATCTTCCCCAGCCACAGCTGCAGGACAGCAGCTATTAGGTGTGCCTTTAGGACAGGATCAGTTAAGAGGAAGCAGAGCCCAGGAAATTACTTTTACCTGTTTCAGGTGGAAAGTATAGGTTTTTCAGTATTCAGGCCAATTTATATATGGTATACTGAATGCCCTGGAATCCTCCAAACCTGCAGACTCAAGTTCATCTGTATCTGAGGCAGGCTTTGTATGAGATCTTCCCTGTTGCCATCTTGTAGTATATGGCCACCAGGATTCTCTCTTTTCTTCCCTCTCACAGTCTTTCATTAATTTACCTGAACAGTATTCCTGTGAAGCTGGGAAGTGCTCTTGTCCCTATCTCCTGCTCTCTGACAGCAGAGAGACTGTTAACTCGCCCAGCACCATTTCAACTTCTGGTAGCAGTGCAGGGAGCTGAGTCCAGTTTTCCCACATCCTAGGCTAGATGTCCCATCACAGATTCTCACTGAGTCTTCCTGTTAATGTGACTCTTCCTCTAATGTTTTTCCATCATCTTCAAATTTTCTTTAAAAAACTATCTTCTATAACTTTAATGGTCATTTTTTTCCCATAGGCATTTTTATATTTTCACAGCTTTTTCTGCTACATATTTTTAGGTTTATAAAAAATGGCAGCTTCTAAAAATAGTCTTTGATTTGCCACACAAATATAGAGCAGTGGAGGGCAACGGCACAGAGGTGCAACCACACAGTGCAGAGCAGAGATGGCTTTATGCTATCCAGGATACTGATGTAATGACAGTATTATTACATTCAGTACTACGGAAATTACCTCTTCAAGCCCAAAATGGCATTGAAGGAGCCCCCCGAGGCACTTTTCACATGTAGGCCTGAGCACAGGACCAAATACACCAGCTTCATCCAAATCCTGTAACCAACAAACTTTCTCCCTGTGTGCTGTATGCTGTAGAGCACACACAAAACACAATCTGGCTTTTTACCTGTCCTTTGTGAAACACATCGAGTTGCTCAATAAATGAGATGTAATAACATTTATCTATTACTGAAATAGAAGAGAGAAAAGTAGCCGCTATTTGTACTGTCTCTTCATGGCAGAAAAGTAAAAGTAAAGAGAGCAATGTCAAGCTGACATTGCAAAGCGATAACAAAATGGGCTTTGTCCTTGGTACCTCTTTCTCAATTTGGGAGTGTTACTGGATTCCAAATTAGCAGCACTAATCCAGGACTCTGTTCTGGATAGCCCCTCCAATGACACTGAATTCAAAACAACCCATATCTTATTTCATGATGGGGTGAGAAGGGTGCCATCTACTGCAAATACCAGCTTCAGACACTTTTGAAGATCTTCATGGCTCTAGACTAGGGGAGGTGAAGTGCAGGAAAAAAGGGCCAGGTCTGCAGTCCAAAAAAAAAAAAAAGAGAAAGAGAACCTAGAAGCAACAAAGGTAAATGGAATTATTCAAGAAAGCAAATACATCATCCAACCACATACGTAATAAGTACCCTCATCCTCTCTATACATGCTTCATTCCTATCACTTGGCAAAACAGCATTTAGTTGTTTATAGGTTTTCACTTACAAACCAAAAGTGAGATGTGATTTTACATAATACTTCCATTTACTATGGAATTAAGACTAATGCATTTAAATATGGGTATTACAGCTTTTAGAACAGTAAGCTGCATGGAAAAGTGATGCATATTGGTTAAATAAAGAATAAATTATTCCAAGCAGCTGTTCTGGTTTGAAGATTTTTTTTTTTATTATTGATTACAACCTTTTAGTTTGTTTTGTGTGCCCAAAATCAGGACATACTAATCAGTGTCAGTCAAAGACTATTTTGTGCAAAAAAGTAGGAGGACTAACAAAGTTAGTCATGGCCATGAACAGCTAGGATACCTATTGTATATATTTTGGTTATGCCCTTGACCACCAAGTAATTCAGATTTAGCCTCTCATGCACTCTCACAAGGGGGAAAAAAAAAAACGCAAGGCAAGCCAAATTTGCTGTCAGTAACGGCTGAAGGACTGATGTACTCAGCCTTTGAATCTGGAGGCCATGAAAAGTTATTGTCACTCAGTCGTGGATGCCATTCGTTGGATGTAAATGATAGCAAACCTTCTTTCTTTAGAGATGTATATCTTCAGTCTACTACCAGATGCAGCAAAGGACTTTTTTGTTGGTATATTTCTCAGATAAAATTAATAATTATAGAGCTGGATTGGATGAAAAGTCAGGAGATCTGGTTTAAATCTTACAGCTGCAACCTGTTTCTGCATGGCCATGTGCTGAATGTTCAAAATCTCTGTGCCTTGCCTTCCATTCTCTCAGACGGGGGTGCTGATTTTTTTTTTTCTCTCTTTCCTTCACTGTCTTGTTACCTCAGAGTATAAAAACCTCACAGAAAAGACTGCTTCTCCTGTATCGATTAAATGCTTGTGTCCTTAAAAGATAAATAAACATGTTCCAGTTCCTAACTCATCATTACATATATCATGACAATCTAGGAAATCCCAGCAATTTCTTGAGAGGATTGATCTGAATAGACTATGGGAAAGGTTAAAATGACAGTTCAGTGAAGTGTGCTGGTCATTTTAGGTGTGCATTGTCTTTAATGTCTGTCATTACATCTCTCATTAGGTGCTGAAAAGATCTGTAACATAAAAAGATGCGTCTGACATCATCTTCATTTGTACTTAAGGCTTTCAACTCTCGAGCTCTTTTCTGAAGAAACTGTGAAGTAACAAGGGGGAGGAATGAGAGTAAATGAAGAGAGGAAGGAAGGAGAACCCATTGGAAGTTAAATTACTTTGTACTAATGTCTGAGTTCCTTCTGGAGTTCATCCAGTCGCATACTATTGCTCTTCAATTCAGTCCTACAGTTCTACTTCACTGTGGTTAGACAGTGGATCAATTTCTATGCTCTTTTTGCCCATTGTCTGTTTTTCTTCCTTTGTCTATGTAATTAAGCATCTGAAAGACTCTTCTATTAAGTCCATAGAATGGACTTAAAAAGTTATTAACCTGATCCACAAAAGCAGAAATTGTAAGGAAATGCTACAGATACCGGAACCATCTCCATTTTGCCTGCACATTCAGTGGGATCTGGAGATGCTAACAGCCTGGCGCTTCAAAGGATCAGGCCCATAGAACTCTCAGTAGTTTATATTTATGCAACAGAAGTTACATTCTGAGCTAGCTAATCTACCGTATTCCCCATGGAGACATCCCAGCATCAACTACGTTTGCTATCTCTATTCCTGTTTAAAGGTGTCAGCCTAAATTCAAGCAGCTGTCAGCTACCTAGTGGGCTTGGCTCTTTCCTAGTAGTTAATTGTGCAGACACCATTGATTGGGGGTAGAGGCCACTTGCACAGCCTCTGCTTTGCAGGAAAACAAAGAGGAAGAAAGAGAGGAAAATAAAACCATTCATTATATATAAGCCAGACATAACAAACATAACCTCACAACTATTTGTAAAATTAGCTAAGTATGCATGCTTAATGTGCAGATTATTTTCCGTATCTCAATCGTGCTGTGGCCGAGATAGGCAGCCAAAACAGAAATGAGAGGTAAGCAGTTTCTTTTCAAACTTGTTTCTGATTCCAGCTAGTTTATTTTGTAAATAATGTTCTGAGGAGACCAAAAACTTTCAGAGAAAATCAGATTGATAAACTTTGATGGCCAGAAGGAAGCATTAGTCTGACCTCTGTAAATCACAAGCCATTACACTTGATCCAGTTAACTCTGTATCAAGCTCAATAATGTGTGCTAATGTCTGATCATTGCAACTATTCCATAAACACATCTAGTCATACTTTCAAAAATGGAAAATTGGAAGTGTACAATATAATGAGCACAGAGTGAGAAGAAAACTAGACTTGTTCCTGAAACTTTCCAAACAGAATTAATTTCTCAGTGAGATATGAGAAGACTGTAGGATTTTTCCCTGTTGTTGTGGATGTGTGAGACATATTCTCCTTTTCTATGTCACATGTGAAAGACTTCTATCTGGAGAGAACAGATCCCTTGCCTTCTTTGCTGAAGTTGTAACATGAATATCTTTACAGACTGGCCATCTGGGGTTCTGTTTTCATGTTCTGGCATAGATTTGAGTGAAAACTAAATGCTAGGGTTTATGGCACTGGAGTTTTAAGGATGTTATTCTGTTACTGTGTAGTGCAAACTTTTTGACATTTATTCTAAAAGTCATACCACAGAAACAAGCTCCTTTTTTTTTTTCTCTGCCTGCTGTGAAATACATATGTGTAAAATACTGTAAAATCGACATGTATGTGTCTGTGTGCAGACTAAATCCTAACTTAAAATACTCAGCCTGAAGAACAGCAACATTTCTTTCATTCAGTGTGAAAAGTAAAACACACACACTTGACAAAAATTCGTTGCAAAATAGGTCTTAAAAGAATAACTTTCATCAACAGTGTAATACCGAGAAAGACCTATGCCTTCTCAGATTTCAGAAGTGACACACGTGTGTGACACAAGCTGTGGATGTGACAGCACACACCTGGGCCCTGGCAGATGTGCTCCTGCAGAGCAGTGAGCATCCCTTCTAAAGTTACTTATCCTCTGGGGGTTGTCACTCTTGCCACAGCAGTGACTGGCTAGTCAAGCACAACTGATCTATTTTGGTCCAATAATACTGAACTGGATAAGGCAGTGATCTGCATGACAACTTGAGGTATGATGGTTTTGTTAAATAGATGAAACTCAGCAATGTAATTTGTCTATCTCTGCCCCTCCTCACTTTCACCAGTGCTGACTTTACCACCTGTCATGCTCCAGGGCTCCTTACACATGTTAGGTTGTGATGCCTCCAACAGAGCCCTAACTTCTGTGATTTCCCACTGCTATCACCTACGTGTTTCCTACAGAAGGACATTTCTGATGATACAAATTTTTCAACATCCAGACACCTAGTATCAAATCATGGTATTTGCTTGCTTCTAGAAAGAAGGCTTTGGAAGTTCAAAAAAACTTTAGTAAACTGAAATTTCCTATCCTTAAAAGCTCACTAAGCCAAAATAAAAAGGTGAAACAAGCTTAAGTAATCTGAGAATCATATTCCTCCTCATCCCAGTTCTTCGTTATTTCTCCCAGAGAGGAATACAGGCATTTGTTTTGGTACATACAGAGTCTTTTTGAAAATCTGACTGATTGCATATTGAGCTTTGTGTGCAACCACTTTGATTTGCAAGAAACTGCATTTTCCAAAATAAAGCAAGGAGAGCTGAGAAGGGAGAGACACAGCTGTATGAAGTTCTATGTCCCAGCAGTGGGTGTGGTGGGTCCCCTCCCCTCCAGATACTTATTTCTTGGCTTTTATGCCTTCAGCAGTTTCCTAATTGTTTCTTTTTAAAAGTAGGAGCAACGTGGGGGGAGTTTCTACCTTACGATTGCTGACTCTGCCTAGCAACATTTTCAAGATTATTTTTTTTTCTGTCTGGAATTTAGTCTATGAAACATTTCAAAGAACATATTTCTGGTGATGCTTGCTAAAAGGCAGAATTAGCAAAATTTTGCCTGGAATAGACAATGTTTGAACTAGGTTGTGGCATCAGAAAGGACACCCACAAAGAAAGTGTCTCTTTTTTATTCTCTAACTATCCTTTTAAATCTATAGGCAATTGGCACCTAGGCCTCCTGAGAACGGTGTCCCACCTTTGCAGTGGGCACAGCGCCATCCTAGCAGATGGGCATGAGTGTTGGCATGCTGAGAATCAGTATGTGCATCACGTTTGAGTACAATAGGTCAGCCTCTCATCTAAGTATGTGGGAACGAGAGTGTTTCTGCTGGGCTTCTGTGCCAATGGTTAAAGAAATATGCAATCATTAAGACAGCTGAAGGAGATTTCATTTTTTTAATTAAGCCATGTTTCCTATAGCTACCTGGGAACACCATTTCTTCTGCTATGCTGCAGAAGATTCCTGGATCATTGACAGAAGGTAGAATACATATATGTATACATACACACACATATCCCATCCAGTGAGGCACCCTCTTGCTTCAAAAAAGATGTATTTTTGCTGTATTTTTGTCCCTGCTGAATGGCTCATCTAGGTACAAAAGACAGATCCATAGAAGCCAGCATATAATTTCAGCTGAATAGATCCCTAAGAGCACTACAGTATTTGGCAAGAAATTTGCAATGGAGCCCTTGAGGGGCTTTCCCATCCTGGAACCAACAGAGGCTAATTTTGATTCAGTAACAAAAAAAACGCACCTTGCTTACATAACAAAACAGACTTTTTCCAGCTCCTTTTTCTAGTCACATGTGGAAAGTTACTGGTAACAACAGGCATGCTTTTTACACTATCTTCTGCCAAAATGATCAAAATCTTTTCCAAGGAATATGGAGGCTCAGGGTATTTAGGCTGAATAGATTGCCTTACCACAACCTCTTTCTGCATAAAATGTGGGTAGCAAGTAAGATTGTCATTGTCAATCAGTGGCTTTTCTAGATTCTCACTGCTTCTCTTCTAACAGCAAGCCAGCAGCATTTGGTTCTCTAGAGAGATGATGACCACTCAGACTTACTGATGCTCTTTGGCCTTATGCATTTGAAACTGCATCACAAGGTGCATTGTAATTCGTCAAAATTCTTCCTTATGTCAGTGAATATTCTGTTTGTGCTTTCAAAATGTCACTCCTTTGGAAAAGCAGACAGTTTAGCCCAAACTGAATGTTCTCCTGTTGTCATCAATTTTAAGTAGATCTCTTGAAGACATTTTTTTCTGGATGGTGGACAAAGATGCCTTTTTTTAATTTTTTTTACCTTGTATGTAATCATAGCATGGTATTTTTAAATTAACTTTATGACACAATCATGAAGAAAAATTCTGAATTTTTCTCAGTACCTTTCTAGCTATTCTTGAGAAAATGAGAGACTGACTGTAATGAATAAATGACCAACTGATGTAGAAGAACCAGAGTCGTATTTCAGGCTTTACATTAATTGAAATTATTTGAACTGAAACATAATAATAATAGTAATCAGCTGAAAGCAGATAAATGCAGAGGAGGGACTATGTCCAGCAACTGAGCTCTATGAATACAGACCTGTTCCTTGGAGGGAGCTCTTTTAATGAAAATTATCAAAATATTTCAGGTTGGGAAGAAGTGTGCTCTGAATTGAAGCCAATAATAATCAGGTCTCGTAAGAGCATGGAAGTTATATTTTACATTGGTAAATCAGTTTTCTTTACATTGTCAAAAGATTATCGAACTTTAATGATATGATTTTCAAATCTGCCTGTGAGAGTTCAGTAGGTAACCTAAATTATTCTCATCTTACTTCTGAAGATCTCCCCAATATCCTAGCTAGTAGCCTAGACCTACAACAATTACCAACAATAACTAAGTAGGGCAAAGAATGACTAGTCCTACCATGTCTGCTTAGGGCCACAGGAAACACAGTTCTTTAGTGGTCTCTCACATCTTTCATAAGAAAAAAAAAAAGAAAGCATGAGACTAGTCACCCTTAACCCCACACTTATATGCTCTGTGGTCTAACAATTTCATTAATGAAAACTGGAGAGGGATTCACAGGGAAGGAGATGAAGTTTCTAAGTACACCATGCCTGCATTTAGTGGCAGGTAAATAATTATATAAAAGAAAAAGAAGCAATTACATTTTATAAAAACTTTAACATTTCAATTACTGTTTATAATAATATTATTTATATAATATATGCATATGATTTATAACATATATAATGATAAAATGTAATAATATAGTAATATAGTAATATAATGCAGACTACCACATACTAATTATAGTGCTAACCCATTCTAAATGTTCTTCATTATAACTTGTAAAACTAACAAATTCTTCATGATTCAAAACCTTACCATAACACTGAAACATCAAGTCCTTGCTGAGAAGCTGAGAAAAGAATGTCTTTTTTTGTGTTAATTATGCAGTGGGCAGATTAGCAGAATGAAAATTAACAAGCTTTTACTGTATCATTTACTTAAGTCTTTGTATTTCAGACTTTACTCAAGTGAAGAGCTCCATCTGGCCCTTATAGTTTAGGTAGTGCTAATCATGCAATAATTGTTTCTTAATTTAAAAAAAAATGTAGAGTTAGAAGTATTACTACATTGTGCGATATCATTGATTTGTTCTTAGTCTTTCTAAAGATGACTGAATCTTAATTATTTTTTAAATAATTAAAATTGTTATTACAATGATATATTTAAAGTAATTGCACTAGTTCAATACACAGCTTGAGATTATTTCTTCTCTTTTTTTAAATATCTTCCCAATGTCTTTGCAAAGAATTGTAGAGCAAGAGATTACTTGTCCTACCTTGTCCAATTGAGACAGTAAGAAACAACCCTCTACATGGCCTCCTACGTCTCTAGAAATGAAAGGAAAATAGATTCATATGGCTGGACCTTCCCCTTACAAATTATGGCAGAGCATGGAAAAAAGGGAGCAGTTCTAATAAACATTACCTCTTCAGTGTCCACAACAGGATGGTGGAGGAAAACATCTACCTGAGATGAGAAGGCTCCTTGCCTTTTTCTCATCTCCTGCCAAAAGAGGCAGGAGAGGTAATTTGAGATGTTTTAGATCGCAGTTCGTTCTTGTTTGTTCCTTCACCACTGTTATGCATAAAAAAGACACGTGTAAAACACTTTGAAAATTTTTACAAAGGTGGATCTTGCACATAGACAGACATCACACAACAGAACTGCTTATTTCACTGGGTAACAGTGAGAACCCTGGAGATCCTGAGATTCTGAAGAACCATCCTCAAAGATGACCATGACCATGGTACACTCTCCATAATGAGTAAGAAGAATTCATAGTTGCCTCAGTTTTTTATTCATCATTTTAATTTATTATTTTGCAAAGACCCTCTGGATTGAGTAAGCCATACCTTTTTTTGTTGTCACCAGTGACCAAAAGAAAGATAAGAAAATAATACCATTTTTAACATGAGAGTGTAAAATTTGAAATTTTAGCAATGGTAGATGTGTTTTCTTTATTTTCATAGAGACAAATGTTCTTTGTATTTCATGTATTAACCTAAATTATAGAATATCTCTTCCACATCTGCTTAGGAAACATGTAAATCAAGTTCCTGTGTTGAACAACATGATAGTCAAATCCAATTATGCATTGTTTTTTTGGGGAGTTTCCTATGCTCCATTCTTCCCCGGAACTGAATACCTTTCCTGCTAGGCAATCCTCCAAAAATTTGAAACTGTTAGAACAAGGACAGAATAGTAGAATGCATTATCAGAAAATATAACTGACTTCATTACTAAATTATTAAGTTAATTAATATGTTTATGTCCATGGCTAATTTACTTTTTTTTTTTTTCCTCAATAAAGGTGATACCATACAACCTTCAGTTAAGCACATGACACTGCTAATGTTTTTTTTCTCATTCTAAGTTCTATAGATGCTAAAATTAATTGCACCCCAGGGCTATCACGTTGTGCGTGAATAAGCACTCAAATAAACTACAGTGTTGAACGAAAGAGAAAGAAAGAGAGAGAGAGAAAGAGAGAGAAAGAGAAAGAGAGAGAAAGAGAGAGAGAGAAAGAGAGAGAGAAAAAGAAAGAAAGAAAGAAAGAAAGAAAGAAAGAAAGAAAGAAAGAAAGAGGAAGAAAGAAAGAAAAAAGAAAGAGAGAGAAAGAAAGAGAGAGAGAAAGAAAGAGAGAGAAGGAAAGGAGAAGGGAGGGAGGAAGGGAAGGGAAGGGAAGGGAAGGGAAGGGAAGGGAAGGGAAGGGAAGGGAAGGGAAGGGAAGGGAAGGGAAGGGAAGGGAAGGGAAGGGAAGGGAAGGGAAGGGAAGGGAAGGGAAGGGAAGGGAAAGGAAAGAGAAAGAGAGAGAAAGAGAAAGAAGGAAAGGAGATTTAGATGTATTCTGAGTGATTGCTTAGAGTAACATGATAATTGACATGTTACCAAATTGCAGGATTTCTAATCAAGGATATCAAAAAGTCAGCATTTTTTGTTTGTCAAGCCTTTCTTACATATTTTTGCTTCTGAAAGTGCTCCTGTGGTTAAAAAAAACAAAAACAAACAAAAAAAAAACCCCACATATTTCTCTTTCAAAGTATTTTTGTAAGAGTAGCTGGGCCAGCATCACAAAGGGTGGGAAATAAAAATTTGTATTTTTTAATCAGAAATGTTTTTACAAAAATAGTCATTCATGTTTCATCTTATTTGATGCTCAAGACTGAATTAGTTAAGCCTGTGAAGAATTCCAAAATTAAGCACATTGTGCTGCAAACATCAGACTGATACAGAGATATCTTCATGTAGCTTAAGGCAAACTGGCTCAAACACCAGGTAAACTAGACAAGGTAGATTAGCCTAAGCCTATTAGAGGCTGCACCATTTCCAGCAGCAAGATAAAATATTATTCTAGGGCTTAGCTTTCTAGACTCCAGCTGAAATGTAGAGGTAGCCTCCAGTTTTACACCAAGTGATACTCAAGCCCACAATAATAAATAAAATGTAGGCATCCCCCTGACCCCAGAAGGGTAAACCAGAGCACCTGTGTGGATGCCCAGTTCCCTGTACCATTTCTGAAGATGAGCAGGTGGTTTACAAGGCAGGGGACTATGTTTCTCCAGTAGGGAACCAAGAGCTGGGTACAAGGATATGGCTCAAACTTTCTAAGTTTTATTTCTGAACGTTTCAAGATCAAGAGACTAGGCCAAGTTACAGTAGCCCTCAGAACTGTCCTTCTGGTTAAGACAGAATTAGAGAAATCTGTCCTTCCCATGGCACAGCACATCTTTTTTATAACAGCCCTGCCTATAAGTCAATTAAATCGTGTTTCAGTTCCCTCAGCAGTTTTTGAAGGAGTTCAGGTGTGCATCTTCACCACCAGAAGGAAGACTCCTTGCAGAACAGAAGAGTCCCAAAGGTGCCAGGACCACCCGCAGCAGGTGCTGCCCTCTGGGGTCAGGCAGCCCTTCAGTACATGCAGGGCTGAAGAAGCAGCCCTGCTCTGGAGGACAGTGGTGGTCCTTGGTCATCTCTGATGGTGCCTATCTGAGCAGAAGACCAGGGACTGCTCTCACAGTCTGGTCTCATTTGTCTGTTTGTTTGTTATTCACCCAGTCCATTGAATGTAACAAGGTATAAACAGTCCAGTGAACACAGATCAAAATCTAGATCTTGCACGCACTGTGCTGGTGTACATAATCAATGAGCTAAAGATTTGCTGTCCCACTTATCTGTTTTCATTCTGACCATCAGAGTTAGGCAGTGATGGAAGGCTGACTCTCTGACTCCCTCCTTTGAATTTAGATATCTACGTTTTATCAGACAAAGTGGCCTTGTCTGTACAAACATCATTAACTGTCTCTGTTCATTGAGACCTATGATTTCTGTATGCAGACTAGCATCCCTGAAAATTCAGTCTGGCTGGTGGAGGCTTCTAGGAGACCAGTCTGGCTCCAGGTGCAGGCAGGTGAGAGCAATTTTAATTTCCAAGTGCAAGGTCATTCATATGGAAAGAGTGAGGAATGAAAATCCACTGGGATTTTGCAGTTATTGCACCTACTTCTGTGAAAGTATCATGGGATTTATTCAAGTAACCGGGTCTGTTTTATTTTATATATACATTTGTCTAAAGGAAAATATTTCTTCTCCAGTAGTTTTACAGTAATTTTTATACCTTCCTCATAAATACACTAACTTTATAATAAAGACCAGAATACAAAGAAGTAAGGGTAGCAAACTGAACTGTGCACTGTATTATAGGCCTGATTTAGATCTCATGTGATTAGTATGTATTAGAAGTAACTCCTTCTAAGTCCAGGTAGTCATAGTGGCCTAAAACTGGTGGAAGACCTCTGGCTGGAGATTTCTTACATAGGGAATTGCAGTTTTGGTCCTCTGCCTGGTTTACATAAGTGCTGTGTATTAAAGAGAGGTCAGGAATTTATGAAGATGGTGACTGCCACATAAAGAGTTTAGTTTTCAGAGTAGGAACAACCTGACACTGTCTAACAATAAAGCTAAAAGTTCCCTGTATCCTAACGTCCTATTCCAGAGCCCTTAGAAAAGAGCCATGTTTTATCAGATCTGAGATAAACAATAAATCAAAGTAAAGGTAGAGAGCATGGCCCAGGGCAGGAATCTGTTTACTACTCATGCTATTGCTACAGCCAGAAGCCGCTAATCCCTCATCTGGAGTCCCAAGATCTGAGTGAGATGCTTTACCTCTCAGAGACAAAGGTGAAAAATTAGGGACCTCCAAAAGATGATCCTGAAAAAGTCATCTAGTGAAGGAAAGCTTCCTAAGGAGCTGAGTATCTCCTATGTCTAGCTAATAGGATATGCCAGTCACGTCTGCAATCCCTTCTCTCCTCTGGAATTTCGGTTCCCAGGTTTGGGCTGTGATCAGATAGACGCTCTAGTTCCACTTGGGACCCTCAGCCACAAATCCTCTCCTGAGAAAAGCTTTAGCAATTGCTCCTTGAGCAGACCTCATTGTTTTATTTCAAAAATAAATCCAAAGGAGGAACCACATGTAATAGTTTAGCGGTTAGAGGCTCTCCCCGAGGAGACTGATGAGAGACCATGCCCTCCTCAGCCTGAGGGGCCATCAAATTAGCAGCTGCAGGAGCTGCTCCAGCCACTGAGCTGAGGGGTGTTGGCTGCCACCCCCTCTACACACCGCACACAGCTGACCAGCCTGTGGCCGAGGGCAAAGCAAACCCAGCTTTTCCAGACAGTGCTGAAGAGTGGGCAATTTAATCTAACTGTAACCAGCAAAGTGCTGACTGGCCACAATTTGTACTTCATGCTTCTTTCAGCTTCCTCAGAAGGAGAATTTACAATATAACAACATAGTCCTACCTGTTACACTGCAGCAAAGATCCCCATAAATATATTTCTTACGGCAACAATCAAATCTGATTCATACAGTAGCACTGTGAAGGAAAACGTGGAAATGTTAACATCTCCAAAACTGACAGGTAACACATGAATGGTAGAAACTAGCTGCTGCTAATAATTGTTACTGTCCAAGTACCATCTTCTTTCTAATACTGACTGTTCTTTTTACCTTTTGCCAAAATTATTTTTGCCCTTCAGCCTTCTAAACTTTTGTAAGGGTTCTTTTGAGGTGTATCAATACCTGAAAGATTTCTTGTACAATGCTTAAATAGAGAGGAAAAATACTGTCCCACTCTGTTGTAAGACGATTAGCATTTTTTTCCAGCAAAAAACTAAATGAACAAAACTAGCTAGGAAAGCAAACCTCACTGGTTTGTGAATAACAGTACCTAGTGGTTTGCAATTAAATTTATATTAGTACTTTTTTTTTTTTTTTTCCTGAAGGTAGCAATCTCTGAAGATTCCTCCTATAAGACTTTTCATTTATGTGCTGTATATCTGAGCACTCCAAAGACTGATCTAACTACGTTTCATCAGGTTCTCTATATTCATTTACTATGCATTGTCACATCAAAGGTCAGAATAACTTTTTTTCCTACTCAAGAACAGTAGGTTCTAATATCAAATATCTGTTCAAAGAAAAAGAGATAATTAGTGGATAGGATAGGCAGAAGATTTTATCTCCAGAGAATTCACTCCTCACAGATCTCTAATTAAACCAGAAGAAATTGCATGATGTGCATATGCTGTTAAGCGTTAGCAGAAGCAAACCTTGAAGAGGGCTGGTACAAAGTGACATGGGATATTTTATTCACTTGTTTCTCAACACTTCATGTAGACAAGACCTCAACTTCATTTTAGCTGCTAATCAGCTTGTTTGGTAACAGGATTTTTTTTGTTGGTATTATTAGCAATTATTTGCATTGAGACCTATTTACAAACTGAAGCTATGCTACTCCTGCCAAAAAAAAAAAGCAGGCTCTGCTTCAGCGAGCTTATTGTTTAAGGACATGACTATACTGTACCTGAGACTAGTGCTCATGATCAAACCATTCCACTTAAAGTTATTTCAGGTACTTTCTCTCTATTCTACAGCTGGCTTTGTAAATATTATGGAGACGTATCTGAAGCGTATGATAAGAGACAACAGATATGTACAGACATAAAGGGGAATACAGGGCAAAAAATGAGTTTATATTGGTCACTTAGACTGATAGGGGTCAAAGCACATTCACATCACTATTGTTTCCTGTTGTTTGAGATTTCTGAGGAGGGAGTGAAAGGAGGATGATAAAGTAGCTGGGCATGTGGTTGGAGGGAGAGAGACTTTACCCAGCATGAAGAGCAGAGGGAGAGAAAGCACAAAGGTGATTGAAGATACAAGAAGTGAATAGTGAAGACTCAGTTGTGAACAGGGAGGATATGGAGAGGTGGGGACAGGCTCTGGAGAATCTTAAGGGTGAGGGCAAGCAGTGCAAACCTCACAAGTTGGGAAAAATGCAGATAAATTAGAAATTTGATCATTTGGAGTGTTAAAGAAGTGAGTTAAGAAAATTATCTTAACACCCTTTTATATTGAGACCAGATTGCATTGTTAAATTTGGACTAAGACATGCTGTCATTAAAGTCTTAGATGACTAGTGCTGGGTATGCAAGTATGAGGAGTGGGCAGCATGCTGAGATACCTGCTACTTGTCTAGGACAGCTGAGCTTCCTACTGAATGTCATTGTTTGTGTTTTTCTTATATCCACCAGAGTTAGATTCACAGTGAGTTTAAAGTTATACTAAGCCACTGGACAAAGCTGCTTCTACAAACAGAGGAGTGAGACTGGCAGCTCAATAAGGTAATTCATCTTCTCCTCTAAGAGAGCTGATGTGAATCTCCTTTCTACTAATAGACACAATCAAAATCTTTCTAAGCACGTTTTCGAATGACTGTGTTGAGTTACATTTTTCTTACTCCATTTTTTTTATGCACTGTCTCTGTTATATCCAGGCTTCCTGTCTCTTCCTGTTCTCTAAAGGTTATGAAGTTAATTTATCAAAGTGGTTTTAAACATGAAGTGGTAATGAATATTTACACACGCTATGTCTCTCTTTGATGAGATAAAATGTGAGGATTTATTAAACAATTTTCCAATTAAAGATAGTCTGCAAAGACACGTGGAGATCTTAAAAGCTTATGAATTTAGGGAGTATTGACCTGCAATAATACACTGTTTTTTTTCAGATACTATTAAGTTTTGATGTGACTTGCCCTTTCTGTGAGTCTTGGTGGGTTTGTATCCTGTGGTGCAAATTTCTAAGGACACTTCCAGCTGAACATCTGTTGTAACCTGTGGATGGTTTATCATATGAAAATGTACTTTCTTACTGATCTAGAAGATATAGCATCCAACAGGTATTAATTTACCAGTGTCTGCAAGGAAAGGTGTTTCCCTTTGGTGGTGATGGTCATGTCTAGAGGAGATGTCAAAAGCTGACAGTTTAAATGCAAAACAACTTGTTTTACTGGTCATACAAAATCTGAGATATAGTACTATGAAGTCCTACATTCTGTCTGGTTTATAATGAAAAAAATACTTATGTACATACAAATATATAGGACTCTTGGGTCATTCCACTTCTTATAAGGAAACACAAGTAGAGTCAGTATTCTTGAAAACCAGTGGGCAAGTTCACAAAAACCACTGTCAAGTTAGAAGTTTGCCCAATCTTTTCCTTTCGTTATTCCATGAACCCTAAATGTGAAGGGTCTCTCATCTCTGGCTTACTATAACTTTTAGCTCAGCTGCTGATAGGAATAGGGGAATGAAGAGCCCACATTCATCTCTTTGAACTCCAAATTACGCTTATGTTCAAGAAACTTCTCAATTTATACAATTATCAGGTTTACTCAGTTCTAAAACATTTTCATAGCTCTTTAACAAATGGTAAGAAAATATTTTTCTTTATCCTTTCATACCCAACACTATTCTTATTACTAAGAGGGCTGCAAGTTTGATTTCACATTCCTGAGCCCTTAAATTAAATCAGGCAAGTACAGTGAAAATGAGTTATTTGTCAAACATTGCTAACAAATACATAGAAGGGCCAAAAGGCATGTGTATATATATATATATATATACATATATTTAAAAAAAGACAACCACTTACTATTCAAATATGATAAACAGTAAATGCAGGCTAGGTTCAAATAGTCCAACTTATCTGTAGGCACTTTAACCAACAAAGCACGTTACCTCATATGGTAGCGTTCTTGGTGCTGGGTAAGCTACCACCCACATGTGAAGGCATAAAAATATACACAGCTGAGAAGTTATTAGACATTGCCAATGTATTGCACATTGCCGCTCTACTTCAACTCCCAGTCACGCAATATTTTAGTTCTTATACGTCAACATCAACATTGTGTCTTCTCAAAAGATGGTATGTCAAAAAAGGAGTCAAAATCATCATACAAATGGAGCAAGAATTTTCTTCAGTTAAATGAGTGCAATCCAATAAAGGTTTTTCTCAAATCTACTGTTGTTCTTGGGTTTTGGTTGTTTATTTGAATTTTGTTTAGGGTTTCTTTGTTGGTTTTGTTTGTTTGTTTTTGGCTTTTTGTTTCTATTTTTGTTTTTTGTTTTTTTTTTTTTCACCCGCCTGTTTTCAGTCAGGAAAGGCAAAATCTCAGTGTCAGTTTTGCACATACTGTCTGAAGCTGATGCAAATGAAACTAGTTATTAGCTTTGGATAAAGGAAAAATATCTTGACAAATAAGGGTTTTTATCAACTGTGTATAAAACCATTGACTGATATATATTCACGACTGGAGTTGAATCTAGATGCACTTTTGTCCTTAAGCACAGGTGGTAGAGTACAAAATGAGGTTATAATTTTTAAGGAGTAATTTCTAGAAGAATGAACAATTGATGTGATTTCATCTTCCAAAATACGAGGGTGATATCAAACATTTGACTTAATCTGGTCAAAAGAAGGAAGTAAAATTCTTTATACTGTTCTTGTCAGCGAGAAACCAGTTGTCAGCCTGTGTTGTATTGATGTAGTTATTAGTGTATGGATACTAGAATGAATTTGTGCATTCAGAAATCCCATATTGAGCAGGATTGATCCTTGCAGTAGTTTGGATAAAAGTAAATATATGTTGAAATGTGATTCAGTATCATTCTGGTGCTTCAGACAGAACACGTCCAGTCTGGTGAAGTCTCAACTAGGGCTCATAGTGGCACATAGTGACACAGATTGTGAGTGTCTTGTATCAGGCAACACTCTGTAATCTGTTATAATACATGGCAGTTTTTCAGCTATGGAATAATTTCTGGTTGCATCTATCATTGTAAGTTTTCACAGTAAATATAACAGGCAGATGGGCAACAGCTATTTCAATGATATGTGGGCCTCAAAATGTTTCACTACCACTTTCTTTAATAAACTGCCTTTAATACATCAATCCATTTACAAAATAATAAACATTATTTAACATTATTAATTAATATTAATTAATTAATGAAGTCATAAACAGGTATAATAGTAAAAATGTGATTAACACAGAGTATAGATACTGGTAAGTACTTTGTAGTTTTTCATAAATATTAAACAAATAGGAATCATAACACATTTTAGCAAAAAAAAAAAAAAAAATTGGTGAGTAAATTTGAGAAAGGATTGCCTGCAACTTTACTCACTTCTGACATGCTGGAAATGATCTCTACTAATTATGTCACAATCTCTCAGGTTCTCCATGGAGATCATAGTTGGCAGCAGAAAGATAAACCTGTACCATATAATATTAGTCTAAATTAAAACCACTGTCATTGTAATTGAAGGAAATGTGAACATGGGCAAATTCAGCCCCTGAAATTTAGAGCCATCACCTATTCAAGTCAATGGGTCAGCATTAATTTAAATTTAGGCTTGTATTGCAATAAATAATGAAATTTTTAAAAGCAGCAGAGAGAAAGATTATGTGGTTAAAGTTTTAAATACAAACAGATATACACATCAAGTCCAATCTCACACCGTCCCAGCTCTCCTTTCCAACTCTGTCCACACTCTCCTTGAAGCATATATTCACTTTCTGCTGCCCCCAGTGTCAATAGCCTGGCAACTGCCTGACCTTTGCAGAGTCCCTCCCCAGACACATCTGCACCCCATATCAGGCCAGTCTGTATCACTTGCTGACATGGCACAGTCCCAGGAATTCCTGAACAGAAACTGACATCCCAAAACACCTGGAAGGAACTGAAGGATAACCTCTTTTCCACTCTCAGGACTACTTTTTGCACTTACAGGCTCCTGTTCAGCTTCATACACCCCTTCCACTTTAAGATAAAGAAGTAGAAAGCAATTCAGTTAACCTTAAATTGATTGTTTATGAGACTAACTGTTGGAGAACAGCCTTTATCATCATGATGTTCTTCAGAAAATCCTTCTTGTATTTGAAAAAGGTTATAAGCAGGATCAATTCAAAACTTGTCCCCAGTTGAGTGGGATGAATACTGCTTGGTGAACCTATGCACCAAAATGTATGATTTAGAGGGGAGGGTTGTCTATTTCCTGACCCACAACAAGGATCCTTAGCCAGCCTAAAGCTGGCATTATGTCCAAAGGACAGGAATAATGCTCCAGTCACCTTGATAGAGCACTATTTACACCCTAATTTCTAGCTCTGGCACAGACCTCCAGTGGAAATGTGGACAAATTCATAGCCCAAACTCTGTCTCAGCAGCCTTGCTTTTAGACCAGAGGCTGTGCTTCCTTGTAGCTGAAGAAGTAAATCATTTGCAGTCTTGATGTCCTTGTAGGAGAGCCAGATTAGAGAGACATCCCTCATTTACTTTGCAGAGCAAACTAAATTACCCAGGATGCAACTTGAAGATATTGTAGTAGGACTGCTCCTAATTCCTCCTTTGGAGGTAGCTCAATTTTCTCTACATTGTGACTTTTTCTATGTGAAAAACATTCTACCTACTCTTTTACTAACAGCTTTTCTCTGTCCAGCTGTTTGCTTTTTTTTTTTTTTCAGCATACATGACACCCATGTATTTACATCGGTTCACAGAGGACTGATCCCCGAGCAGAAACAGTGCAGTCAAATCCAATGAGTTCAATGGAAGTACTTCTGTTAAGGTCAGTGTATGTAGGGTCAGACTCTCTTACATTCAAATAAACAATTAACAAGCAAAGAATAAACTGACACAAGTTCCCGAGGGCTTCAAGGAGAAGAATGAGAAGGAAGCGCCTTTTACAGGTCAGTTATCAAAGGTTAAGATAATAAGACATCTGACCGCAGGGCTTCTAAGCCTCATTGATCTAGGACATACCTGCACATTAAGCAATGAGAAATCTTTTAATTGGTCACCCCGACTAGACACAAAACATAGGGCTGAGCCAGCTGGGCATTGAGCTCTGCCCAGGCTGAAAATCAGAAGTCACGTCAAATTTAACTGTATTTTTCTCTACTGCATTTTACTTTCATATTCTGTGTTTATTCCTATCCACCAAAAGTCTTTGTTCCTCTATATGCTAACAGCTAGATCTCAACAGCAGTCGTTCCAAACTCAGACAATGCAAAATCAATTTTACTTCCAACATTTGCCAAATGCACACACTATGTTTGTGTCAGCTTTTTAAGTCATCTGACTTTTTTTCCCCATTGTCCTGTTTGCAACAGTGAGGGACTCAGCATTTTTTTTGACAGGATTGTTTTCTTTGTGCTAGTACAATATCTTTGACACAAACAACTTCAAATGCTTTACGTTACCTTGCTGCATGACAAAGGGGTTTTGTATATTTTCTGTCTATACAGCTACATTTATACTTATTATATATAACTCATATAGTACATGCATGCATATGCACATATGTAAAATAATACAAATATTAGTATACTTTTGTATGATATGAATATACAACTCTATATGTGGATGAAAGCCAGACATAAGTAATCTTTCAAGGAAGCTGTAAAGCAAAATAAATGCACAGCTGTAAAATATATGAATAGTTCTAAGTCAAAAATCCTGTATATCCAGAATTATCATCATTGCCTTAACTCATATCTGGATAAAGTATAGCACATAGTAACTTTCTCAAAATCATTCATCAAATCATGAGCACAATTGGAAACAGGTGAACCTTGCCATGAGATACACTTTATTTTCAGTGCTGTATATTGAGAGATGAAGGGCACTAAGAGGGTACTGATATACCAGTGTCAAACAAGCCTGTTTCTTTCTTTCCCCAATTTCCTCATTTTTTTGCAGAAGCACTTCTTTTAGAATGTTCATATTCCCCTTGTAATGTAGTGCTTCAAAACAATTGTGTTGGAGAGTTAAAGTACAGGAAGATCAATGAAGCTTTTTAAATGGCTTCTAAAAATGTGATAAATCTTTCTTCTAGTTTCTTCTATAATAAGCACAATGTTTAGCAGAGTAGTTAAAGCAATTTTGGGCTCCTGTAAATGTGATTTAAGCTGTTCTAGCATTAATATGGAGAGGAACATTAAAGAATTAGAAGTATATGTCTTAGCAACTTTGACTCTATAGCTGAATTATTCTCAGTCAATAAGCATATTCAAAGGCGCTCAACGAGTTTCTTTTTTGTCTGATTAAACTGCAGTTAAGAAAACATATAGTTAAAATAGTTGTAGCCTGTGATTCATAATCAGTGTTCAGTAAGGTAGTATAGAGATGTCTTACAGCAAGTCACGTACACATAATGCTTTCTTAACAAAGTGTTAGTGCATATTAAAAAAAAAAAGAAGTGTTATTATAGTTTGCTAGCTAGAGATTCACCACCCTTCTGCATTACCCGTGTTTCACTATGTTTGTATCACAGTTTTGCAACTGGTTTAGCTATCTTTTGGTTGCTGCATGCACAGATGCTATTAAATAGAGTTAAATTAACACTTCTTTGCTGTCCATGTCACATGGTCTCCATAACATCAGATCACCAAAGTAGTATGAATTGGTTACCGTATTTTATTACTATGCCATGAATAATGAATATTAAATGTAGTTTAATAAAAAACCCACCTCAACATTTTAGATTTAATAGGTAACTGTTAGAAAACTAAAATACTTTTCTGTGCCTGAAAACAGAGTCATCTGCTTGTTTGTTAGTGTGAATATGAATATTCTGATGAAACTGGTGTAGCTGTTCCTTTCTGTTGCTCTCTGTTACTCAGTGTTTTCTGAGCCTGGGAACAGATGGTGCACCACCTGACTCTGCACACTCTAATGTAAGATTCATTGTGCTTCACAGGAAATCAAAGATCAAGCAACATTGCAGAAGGTGAAGCAGCACCTCAGCAACCAGCAACACAGTATGATACAGTCAAGTGGTGGAGTGAGAAAGTAGAGAGAGAGAAAGGGAGAGAGAAAAAGAGAATAGAAGCCAGAAAGACTTTGCTTGGTTTCTGAGGCTTCTTTTGCTTTCTTCTTTTTGCTTTTCTTTACTACTTTTTCTATTTTTTTTCTTTTTTCTTTTTTTCTTTTTTTTTTTAAGCTCAAATCTATTGTCTGTTCTTTGGGAGAAGGTTGCCAAAAGTTCAGATCTACCGTTCAAAATCTGAATGTTTACAAGCAAGAGAGTTATTTGATTTGTTTGTTTGTTTCAGTTTCACTGTAACAAATGGCTGTTTGTAACATTAACAGCTTTACAAATATTTAAAAGTTCATTCAAAATTTCAGATGGTTTTATAGCAGTAGAGAATTATTCATCACAGGCCTCTCTCCACTTGCCAGCCACCCACAGTGTGTTAACCATCCTTCCCTCCCTTTTCCCTGACTTTCTCTGCCTGGAGAGCACACTTAGGTCAGGCCACCTTTTAAGGAAATTCAGAGTTCACAGATACATTGTCATATGCAAAAAAGCCAGTCCTCTCCCCTAGTCTTGGGCTACATGAAACCAACAGCGGGAATTAAGCTCGGAATAGAAGGGCCTTCCTTCAAAACACTTGCCATCTGTAAATCTTTCAGATGAAAGCTGGGAGCTCTTCTCTTGGGCACCTCCACTGATGTCAAATGACACAATTTCAAGGGAAAACTGAGTGTCATCCTGACACACCATTTCAATACACATATTCAGGAACTAAAACCACCACCTAGCCCAGCCAGCATTTTCATATACCCAGTACAGCAACACCCAGAACACAGAGAATCTTTTACATCATTCCTAAGAGGCAAGTAACTACCTGAAAGGGTCATCCCCTACTTTCTAATTACTCCAATGCATAAATTTGCCTAACTGTATCCTTAAAATACATATGCCTCACCCTGCATTTAGGCCTGACCTAAATCGAAGTCAATAGGAAAACTCCTTTGTGCTCAATTTGAAGTTCACCACAACACACCTTGCAGTAAAATACCCTAGGGCTTTCTGTTTGAAATGTGTAAACACTGCAGCATAACACATAGCTGAAACCTGTATCATAGTGAAGAAAGTAAGAAAAGGAAGGGATCACTTGGAAGGGATGCCCAGCAAAGGGTACTCAGCAAAAAAAAAAATACACTCAGTCCACACACCTATTTGAGTGCCAGCCTACATCTAGGTATCTAACGCTTAATTAATTCAAAGTGAGGTGGCCTTTGAGGACCTGGCCAAGAAGAGCAGAAGGTCAACAAAATTATCAAAGGCATCAAGAAATACAAAAAATATGTCATTCTGTGATTCTGTAATTCTAACACTGTAAAGAAGATCAGATCTAGGCATAAAACTACAGCAACAGATTGGAGCAGCCATGGCTCCACTGCCTCTCTTGCTTATGCCGAGTCCCAAGAAAGCCAGGCTTGTACCTGCAGGACTTTGGAGTGTATGGGCTGTGGCTTCTGGGGGGAGGCATCCACAAGTCCCCACCATACCCTCTTGTTCCTCCAGAAACATCAGAAGCAGCTAGTCCAATTTCTCATAGCCTATCTTACTGGCTTTCCTCTTGGCCTTCTAGCAGCAGACTCCCGAACCTTGTCAGGTCCCTGCTCCTCATTCTTGGCACAATCAAGGAATGTGATAAATATTAATTTTGTTTACGAAGGCTTAAGACAGGTCTACCTAAGACCTATGATGTCTGGACACTGGTATGAAGAAGTGCACAGCTGAAGAAAATAAAAGATTGTCCAATATGGAGGAAATGTATATGAAGCATGGTACATTGCAGTATCACACAAACAGAAATTACACTCACCTTCTTGAAGACAATTTAACATCACAAAAGACAAAGAGCACAAACCAGCACATTACATGTTGCAGCAGTGTTTCACCGTGCTACATGGAGAGTTGGTGAGACAAATAAATCTTAAACTCCTCCTATGGCATTCACTTTTGAAACAGCCTGATTGACCCTACACATATGCTTTCCAGTTGCAGGTATCCACTTTACTGCATACTCCTCTTTTACATTTCTAACAGCCCCTATATTTAAAGGAAAAATACATAAAGTGGTCTTTTTTCTCCAGCTATCGGTATGCTAATCACCATAAGAAATTTCATTGGTACCATTGGTTCAAAACAGCTCCTTTCACCTAAGCATAAAAATAATAATGGCAGGCACAAATTTTATTTCTGTTATCATTTTTTGGATGAAATCTTCACATATGAGATACTGCTTAAAGCAAATGCTTATTTGAAGATGACTTATTGCTCTTTGACATGCAGTAACTGAAACACTATATTTTTGCTGTAACGACAGCAGGCTTGACACTCTGCATGTAGAATCAATTGGATATTACAAGTGTACATTACCTTCCTTTTTTTTTTTTTTCCTACTTCAGGCAATTATACTGTAAGGTTTTCAAGTAATCCTTCACAAATCACTGCCCATGTAGGGCTCTATGCTGTAAACTGATGTGGTTGAAATAATGATGTTTCTATAAAGAAATAACAGATTGGGGGAAAAAATGGAATATACATGGCACAATGGAAGAGATACGCAAATTTCTTCTCATAAAATCCAAAACAGCTGAAACAGCAAATTCACCAATCACTTCAATTTAATTCATTTTTATATTCTTACAATGTTTACTCACATTAATAACATAATTCATTACTTCTGAAGTCACTGCAGTAACTTAGTTTGACTCTTCTAACTGAGCATGACATGAAATGAGAGAAGATACTTTCACTTCCATTTGTCCATTATTTCTGATGAAAAATACTTAAAGTCTTACAACAAAAAGCTAAGATATTAACCAAAGATACTAATTTTGGATAGGAAATGCCTATCCTATCAATATGATTGCCATTTTTATTTATACGGTATTCTACTTTACCCTGAAATTACAATAGACTATTTTTAAAGTTCAATAAAGATACTTGAATATTTGCCTTGCTTAGATGCCAGAGGCACTTCATAGACTGGGAGAGGAATCAGCTCTTCATCAACAGGTACCATGATGAGAATAATCGGTACTTCATCTTTTTCCATAGTATTTCAGTTCTCCCAGTGAAGTCAAATGTATGGGACTGTTAAGTCATACTTAAATACAAACTACCAGAGTCCTGTCTCCCCCTCATCCCTGCCCTGGCCATATATTTTCATTCCGTCCTTCTCACCTATGCTGGTGTTTCTGTGATCTGACAGTGAGCTAGTTCATGGAGCTAAGCCAGCAGAAACTCACTCTCTTTTTAAAGGCTGGGGGAGAGATAGGCAAGCCTGTGGCCTTGTGTTGCTGTATACTGCTGTGAAACAACACCGTGACTAATGGGGTAAATACATGCTCACACCAAACCTTTTGAGTGTACTTGTGTGTTCACTGTGGTTCTTCGTACATGTTAGTGTACAGCCTGCTGCTTCAATAACAGATATAAAGGGGAATGGGAGGAGTACTTTCAGAAACTCCAAAGTTAAATTCAAAGTTTAATTATATATTTTCCTTCTTGGAAGGAAAAGTCGTATGAACACAGTACTGGGCAACTGGCTTTAGGTAAATCCCACTTGCGCAAGGGGAATGAACCAAATGACCTCTAGAGGTCCCTTCCAACCTCAGCTATTCTGATTCTATTAACATCACCCATACTCTGATATTGATCAGTTTTCCAAATGTGGTGCTCATAGCACCTTGTTTCATTCCAGCTATACATCTGAGCTCATGCCTACTGGGATGTCTTACGAATTAGCATGTATTCTTAAACAAGGGATACAGTACCTTAAAGATTGAGTCATGGGTCCTGAATCACCTTCCTAGCACCAATAGAATTTAGAAAGTTACTGTATAAGCCTGCACTGTTCATCACCAACCTCAGCTTTCAAGAGAAAATTAGTTTACTTTTTTGTTTTTTACCAGGAATGTGTTTATTAGCACTGCAAAGCATTTTGCACATATTAGCTTTGAAATGAACATAGAGAGGACTGGACTTGCCAGGAAGAAGCTGGGCAATTGTCACAAGCAGGGCTGTGTATCCAGTCCAGAGGTGTCCTTCTGCATCACCTTTGTTTGTACACATAGTAAAATTGAAGCACAGGGTTAACAGATTTCACTTTTTCAAAAAAAAAATGAACTGTACACTGACAACAAGATTAAAAAACCCTATAACTAAAGTGGTTCTTTCTTGTCACAAGAATATAGTAAATATTTTATTTAGCCTGAACTGACTTTCTCTGGTTATGCAGTTCTTTCTTAAGGCACCTTTGTATAGGGTGAAGCTATCAAACTAATGAAGAATTTACAGTGAGAGGATTTCAGAAGTTTTAGGAAGGAATAATATCTGGTTCTCCTAGTCTAAAAATATTAGATCCTCTCTAGAACAATGTGGTTAAAACCCAATATAAGAATGAGTGTATCAAAAACTGACTTTCTGTATTTTCCAGAGTCTTCAAAATTGACATTTATTTGGAATAGCAATGTGAAAATTCATCTCTAAATGGCTTACCTGGGAAAAAAAAAAAAAAAAGTTGGAGTCCTGTCTATCTTTTTGTCAAGTTATTTGCAGGAAGATAGTTTGATCAGCCACAACAATGACTTCCTTCTCTGGCCACTGTTACCTTTTCACTCGCAATGGAGTTAAAAATACTGGAAACTCCTGAATCTTCTCATTCCCTTCCCTATAAAGACTCCCACTTGCCCTCTTCCCTCCCACCATTTTATCATCTCTGTCCCCCCAGCTGTGAAGTGGTAACTGTTTTTCTTCCACTTTACCTGGCCTACCCACCTGTCCTTCATGACTTACACAGATTTCCTATCTTCTTTCATACGTAACTCATCATCCACACCCTATTTGTCTTTCTCAGACAAATATTATCTCACTCCAAATATTTGTCTTTCACTCTATCAAGACCAAATAGCCTTTCTGTTATCCTGGCCAAACCCAGACAACAACAGTAAGAACTACTCTCATTCACAGACAGGGTTGAGCCCTGTAGGTCTCCACCCGTTTCATGTCACCATCCAGATTAGCTCTGTAGTCTATACCAGGTCTGCTCCCATCAGCTTTTATCAGCTCCTTGTAGCCATTGCTTCTTCCATCCCAAAACACCAACCAAAGAGAGAAGGGACAGCTTCAGGACGGGTTTTGTGTCAATCTGACGAGAGATTTGGTGCCACCTAGGCATTACCATTCAGTAGCAATCCCTGCCTCCTTGGAGGAAGCCGGGATCCTGAGAACTCCTGGCTGCAATATCTGTATGTTGGTCTCCATATTCAAATGCAAAATGAGTGCAACCATTTTGCCAGATACTAGATGGGAAATATCTGTCATTCATGTTTCACATAGTCTTTATTGTTTGAACTAGGACAGAGGAAGGTGAGGATTTCAGAAGACTCTTCTGTGCATTTTATTTATTTATTCATTCATATTGCAGACGGTACTCTCTCTCTTCCACATTTTCCCTCCCAGGAAGAAATTATGATAATTGAATATGGGGGCTGTCTGCCAGCAACAAGCAGACCAGTGTTTCAGGAGTCATTGGAATATATCTAATGTAGATACATATGAATGTAAATAGATTGAGGCCTCAAAACCAGAAGACAGTAAACATGGAGGAGTTGCCAGTTTCTCTGACTCAAAATTTCTCGACAGACAGTTTGGAAGCTCTGAAGAGAATTAATAGCAATCACAATACCAAAAAAATAGTAAAGAAATAAAATCCCTCACCTCCTTGAGAAATGGGAGCTTCTCAGTATATTTCAGATGTTAGGTTCTTGCTCCAGCTTCTTCTCTTTCTGACATGTTAAACAGCTTTTGCAACTTTCTGTTATTCAAGAACGAAATTGTTCAACAAGGAACTTCTGCTTTGTGAACTCCCAGACATGACAATACTAAGATCCTGACTTGTGTTATGATTTCAAACAGATTGTTTGAGCTATAGAGAACGAATAGGTCATGGCAACTTGTTGGTGTTGTTGCTGCTATTTTATAAGTCATTTTCATACTGTCCTTGAAAGTTAAAACCAGCAAATACTAACAAAGATGACATTTTGCTGGAAGTTTTGTGCTCTGAAAATCATGATTTAAGCCTTGACTTTTCTTGTTATGTTGCCACTCTGTTCTCAAAGCAGAGTGGTGACTTGCCAACTTTGCTTCTTGGAGAATAATGAAGTAAAGCAGCTCAACATCAGAAACAGAGCCCATGATGAGCTTGTCATTTGAGTTTAACAGCAGGGGCCCTGCACTTGGTAATCATTACTACTGCCTAATCTACTGCATGTTTTCTTAGTCAGTAGAGATTAGAGCAATGGTGCTTCAGACATCTATTGGGAATAGAGCTAAAAAGGAATCACGAAAATTATGTGTAAAAATAAGAATGTATAACATACACATGCTAATATTTCTTTGCTCAGTGTTGTTGGCCTAGTAAAAATGCTGCTTGCTGCTATGCTGGAGTCCCACCTTTGGGAGTTAAATGTAGACTCCAACAACAAAACATAGAGACTATGGGCTTTTGAGGCTTCTATAAATTTAGAAACTCATTGAGAACAATTGTCTGCACAGAGGGAAGTTTTCTAAGTTACGTGCTTGGGATTAGGCTGCGTGACTGCCAACAATGTTAATAGGAATTATACTTGCCTCTGAAAATATCAGCCTAACTCTGTAATAAAGTAATTTCCTCCACTATTGGCTTAAGTGCTTCATGCCAAATTTCTGACCTCAGTTACTTATTTGAATCCAAGGTTGTTTTCTGGACTGGGTTGCAATGAATAAGTGCCTGCAGGCAAGAGAAACAATTGCTCAATAAAATTCAGAGACAATATCAGCACATCTAGGACTAATGTTGTCTGCTTCTAATACATATTTTTGTACCACTGTTCTCCATGAATAAACTACCAGTAGGGGACATTACAGGCATTATAAATAGAAAGCCTGGGTAATAAGTTCCCAGATTGAAAAAAAGAAAGAAGTATGAGCTGAGGGAACTGCCAGATGGATGATTCCAATGGCTAATCAAAGTTAGTTTCTGACCCTTCTCCTTGGGACTGGCAGAGCTGTTCAGTGAGATGTACAAGAAGGAGGTTAAAATGAAAAATGGCATCTTTGCATTCCAGCATTCCAAAGTCCAGTATCTCTTGGGACATTGTGGCTTAGCACGACATTGCACTGAATCAGACACCGGTCCACCACAGCAATCCAAATGGGCTGTGGGAGGCCATTTTGATGGTTTAGAAAACATTTGCTAAGATGCCATGACTCTGACAGACCAGGAAGAAAAGGTTTTAAGAGCTAAGCAGGAGTAGGGAGATGCTGTACAGGCAATATGTCAAACTTTATCATTATTCCAAACTAGAGTGACAACTTGGAACAGAACTACTTGTACAGTATAGTGCAAAAAATGCAATTTGCTTCTTGTCATTTCCCCATTATAGCAAAGAGAGGTGAAGCTGGCAGACATTTTTTCTTCTATGAAACCTTTTGTCTAGCTTGATTATGTGTCACAGACCCATATGGTATCCTCCCATTCTTTTTGGATTTCTGAAGATGCTGTAAGCAGTATGGATAAGTGGAATTTCACTTTCCAACATGGATAAGACAATGCTCTAAACCACCCAGGCTGTGTAAAAGTGAGTTGCTTGAACTATCATTCCCAGAAAACTAAAATAGAAAACGATATTTTAAATTAAACTTATCTGAAAATAAATTAATTTCATTTAATTTATCAAAATAAAATTTTGTTAAGAGACTATAAGGATTATCGTAACATAATGATATATGTAGTTTTGATTCTTTTTCCCCCTGCACAATAATTACTCCTTTTTTTGACTTCTGCATTTTTCAGCAGAATCAACATGTTAATGGAAAAAAGTGTGACTAGATCTAGTTTAAATGTTGTAAGATCTTTAGGTCTGCACAGTGCTGAGTTTTGTGGCTTTGGTCCAGTGAAGCACATAAGTGTATTTAATTTCAAATAGAACAACAATCCAGCATCTATACTGCACCTGCTACTTCCCAGTTCACTGTGGTCTCTAGTTGTCCCTTTCCCATCAGTGGAAACACACTCAGCTGGCCACCACACATCCTGGTCTTCAATTGTTTACACCAAAGGAACCTGTTGGAGTCACAAATGCTCTGTTATTGCCTGTGTATCAGTATTTCTTTACAAAGAAAACAAGGGACCACATTCGCATCCCATCATGATGGGTAGTCAGAAGTACGTTGACTAAGGTGAACACTTGGGAAGAAGGAGTGCAGGTTGCACCTCAGGGAATGTTCATACATAGCAAAACACACCTACAACACAAAGAAATTTTACAACCGTCTTCAGCATGGCTTTGCGGTAAACTACACTAGCATAGGTGTCCTTTCTTTCCCATTTTGATTAGGAGACACAATGATAAAGATTGTCCCTGCTGCATTTTGCTGTATACTGACAAAGGTCACCCAGGTGTTCTTGCAAAAGCCAGGAGGGAAAAAAAAAAAAAAAAAAAAATTGTGAAAATATACAAAGAAACAGACTGTCCTAGTTATAATACCATAATACCACAACCAAAACTTCCACATAAGAGCAACACAGCTACACAGCAGTGGAAGAGACAGAGATGGGCTTTTAAGCAATGCAGCAGATATAATACAGCCAATAGTTCCATTGTAGTGCTGGATTATCACATTTTAGAAGTGTTTCTTCACTTCCATTAATCTTTTGCAGCAGACATATATTCAAAAAAGTTTATTTTTCCCAGCAAAGTGATATTCATTCTTTCAGTGTTTGCATGTCTGTGTGTGTGTCCTTTTCATCTCTCTTCCCAAACCAAGAAGACCAGAACCAGAAAAGTGGTGAGAGTCAGATGAGGGGGTGGAATTCTGTACATTGAAGAGAAGAAGTGGTTAAAAGTTTCATGTAGATTATAGATCAAACAGGAAAGACACGGTGTTCACGGTTGCTGGGAATGGAAAGAAGGTCCCATATTTATTATGCTGTTCAGCAAAATGTTAATTTGAGAAAATTAGAGAATTGGCAAGAATTAGAGTTAGTAGCAAGTTAGCAATACTAAATTTGTCTGCTGGGAAATTTGCCTTCTGTCAGTTTCCCAGCTGAAAACTGTGAAAAATCAAGTAGACTAGATTGAGCACAGAAGAACCAGCATTTCCAAAGGGGGATGTTGCCTTATATCTGTTGATGAAAGACTAGATCTTTGGTCTTCAGTCTTTTTACAGTATGTTATTTATGGTGTTCTCTCATGTCAGTCCTTTTATCTCATCAGGTTTCACATGAATTATTCACTGAAGCTCTGGCTATATGATTTGATTGCTCTTCTAGAATGTATGTTAAATTTAGTTATGCTGCACTTTTCTTAGTGAAGCCTTATTACTGAAACTCACAGTTTAGCAGGATACAATCCCCTCCTCCCACCTTCCAACTGTGGGTTTTGTTGTGGGCTTTTTTTTTAAAAAAAAAAAAATAAAAACCAAAACAGAATGCCAAAAGCATAGTGCTAGACAGATCCTGCATTTATACTCTGAGGCTGCATTTTCATCTAGGTTTTCACCTCTCAGAAAGGTCTTGAATGTCTTGAACAGTGTTTTATTCAAGTGTATTTCTTGTAGGATGCCAGCTGCTTTACTGGCATTAGGCATGAACCTCACTGCTAAATTATGCTCTCTAACACTGTTTCTGACATCTTGAATGCAATCTTTATAACCCTGACCCCCATCTGAATTGAAAGGCACATTGTGGATTATTCCTGTTCTGGCCCATTCTTTCTCACTTTCACTTGTATTGTGTTAGATAACTGAACTAATTACTGTGACTCAAAAATGTCACAACTTTGCATGCAGGGGCTTGCAGACAACTGATATCATGAATAATGCTATATCAGCAAGGTTTCAAAATAAGGATGATTTTAAAATATCCTTTCTAACAGTGAAACAAGAAGGTTATTTAGAAGATGTCTCTTCTATTGTCTGCCTAATGAAAATTTTATATTGGCATATAAGCATTGTGTATCTCTTACTGCTGATCTTACCAGGACTGCAAGCCAAGGTCTGAAAAAACTGCCCTCTGAAATCAGAATAGGCTTTTTGCGTAACCACCCATTGAAATGAGCATGGTCAGTAAATTCTTTTTCTGTAGCTACTGATTTAGTCAAGTGTCTTCAATTCTGAGATTAGCTGTGTTCTGCATACGCAAATTCTCTGAGCAGGCATGGCTCTGACCTTCCCTTTCTGACCTGAGTGGTGTGGAGACCATGGATTTTTACAGCTCCTTCAGATGGGAGTGACTTGGAGGAGTACAGAATATGACACAGAAAGGAACAGAATGGTGCATATTAATTGCATAAACACTTCAACATTTTGATGAGGCTTGAGTGCGAATGTTTAGACTGTCCAAGATTAGCATTATGAAGAAACATACAACTTTCATATCTGGAATGCCACCTGCAACTAACTTTCTTTTAAATTATTTAATACAACTTTCTTTTGTTTATAATTCCAGTTTGAAATCAAGAACATCTACAACCCCAAGCATCAATGCTCTTCAATATCTAATTTCACAGCTTTCTTAACACATATCTCATGTTATTTATTATAGTCAGTGTCATCCCAACACCTTTGTCTATTCTTGCTACATTTTAAATGGTTTAGCTGGCAAGCCATCAATCATAAATCATGAGACATATTTTAACTTCAACTAAGACCAGTTTAGAAAGAAAACAAGTCTTGTATGGCCTAATTGGGTACATTACTCACATCTATAAGTGATAAATGCCTGTTCTGGAAAAGAAAACTTTCTTCAGAGTTTTGGTATATATGTATAGACAGAAACAGCATTTTCAGTTTCTTTATGGCCTGGAGCTACATAGTAATTGATAAATCCAAAGCTTTTAATGGGAGAAAGCCTCTTCAGAACTAAGTTTCGGTGTTCAGAAATACATCCATTGTTTCACCAAACACAAACTTATCCCGGTTATATTTCAGTCACTAGGTAAATGGACAAATGGTATAATTTTAAGAATAACTGAATTTCCTCTTCTAGGGACATAAAGAAGCCAGAATCAACATTTTTATTTACCAAGTATGTTTTAAAACTTCCCCTTCTTTAAGTTATCATGTACAGACTGGTTCTTCAGTTGTTCTCTGACTAACTTCTGATACTATACAAGAACAAAGCTATTTTTAAAATATTAAACCATATGTGAATTGATTATTTGTTTTTGTCTGCTTGGTGTTAAAGAGCAATATTATAGCAACAACAAATTCACAATATGAATTTGAAAACTATGAAAAAAATAAAGATTCAGTTTTATAGTGCAAAGAAAACAAGTATTTGGGAAAAATGCCAATTATTTCTACAATACAGAGTTAATTCAAAAGAAAATAGATAATTTTACTTATTCCACCAGGTCAATTGTACTAGCCACATTAACCAGGGGATGCTCATTTCATTTTACAGGTAATTTATTACAACTGCAACACTGACTCTGAGACAGTTCACAAAAATAATTTACCTTAAGCAAACACCATTTGCCACTAATGATGGGGCAAAACAAACTTGCAGAGCATTTATGAACAGTAACATCCCTCTCTTTCAGTACACATTTGCAAACTGATCTCTGTTGTTTGCAGATGAATTAAGCATGGCTCGAAAAATCATTAAAGCCATCTGCTTTGATGAGAAAAAAAAACTGCTGTGATAATTTTATTGCACTGACAGAGACTAGGGACCATTTTACAATATTTTTTAGCATCATTTACCCTAAATTTGACATCCTGTCTAAAAAATGAGCAGTATTATCAGTTCTCGTTGCGCCTATTTAGAACAAAATTTACAGAGAAATCAGCTTATACAGGTAACTCAAGGTATTTGTTTTGCTGGTCTCCAACAGATGGATGAGCCTGTTTTTCAACCATTAAAATCTGTACTTACAACAAACTAAATGTTTATGGGTTCTGTGGAAAGCTTAATCTTCCTCTGAAATGATAGGAGCTATTAAGCATAAATATATCATCAGTGTTTTAGTTACAAATTAGTTCCCATGGTCTATTTAAATATAACCATTTTTTTTTTTTCCCCAGAATACAGTTATTCAAAGTGTAACAAACCATTAGGTTAATATTGCTGGGTTTTTACTTTCCAAATACATACATTTGAGACTAAATCCACCTCATTTAGACAGCAATAACTTCTAATAACTTTCAGAATCTAAATGCTTCCCTTTTTAAAACCTTATTTGAACATCTGTGATTTCAACAGTTTTTTGACTCAAGTAGCTTTCAGCAGGATTTCACTGTCTGGATTCCACCATGACAGACTCACCTGAAAAACTATACATCATGTGCAATTTTAGCATTCCTCCACCATTGACAACACTGCCCTACACTGTGTTTAGCTTTTGTACAGTTAGATCTACTGCATAGATGAAACTTAGTAAAATTTGCTGATGATAAAGCCAAAAGGCTCCCAACATTAAATGAGTCATATTATCACGCTTTTTTCAATTTCACAAGGAGAGTGGTGGATGCATCTCCTAGAAAATGTCACTTATTCCATCAGCATCTTAAATAGATACTATGAGCCACATAGGCCAGACCTAGGAACAAGAAACCAGAACCAAGGAGCAGTTTGAGGCACTAGCTGCTTCCTAGAACTATAGAAATTATTTCTAGGTGCTAATCATATGCTCTTTTGCTGTAACCACTGTTCTCATCCAGGTCTTTTGGCACATAAGAGATATTCCAGTCCCATGGCCAATCTAGAAAACACAAGCCCCGAGTATTCGTTTCTGTGCATCCATAATAGTTACAGGTACTTTTGGAAGTACATAACCAACACAGCAGAATGCAGCAATGGGACTGATGGTTTTCAATTTCTGATGGTGATAAATTCCTTCATTCAGTCTAGAACCATGTTTGCTTTTTCATCACCACATCACATCCTGCTGCAGTAGATAATTGCCTCTATATACAAACTGCTGCAAGAATAGGTGGTTCAGAAATTAATTATTAATGAGTCCTCGTTCATGTGTATCTGCCTCCTTTTCATTTATGACTCTCTAGTTCTCTCCATTCTTAGTCTTTTCTAGATATTCTCATAAACTCTATTCCTTCTCAAATAGTCCTTATTCTTTCTATGGCTCTAGTCACAGAATGATCCTTTCCTCATTTTCTTCACTTTCCCTCCACCTCACTTTCTTTTTCACTTTGTTTCCCCCTTGATAATCTCTAGGAAAGTAAACGTCTGTCCACCCCTTACTTGTCAGTCCCCTGTCTGTCTCTTGTGATCATCCACTTACATGTGTACTATGGATGTCAACAACCATGCTCCAAAAATCAGTCAAGAGCTTAATAGAAGTTACTGAGTTTTCAGTACTTTTTGGATGCTTAGATGCTCTTCCCCCAACTGGAGCCATCTCTGGAAAACCTTAGTCTTTGTAGAAGGCTATGCAATCAATTGCCATGCTTAATAATAATATTCTTTATTTGGGAATATCAAATTATTGCAGTTACTCCCATCTTGCAGACAGAGAACTTGAGCACACAGAAACTAATATGGTGGCCATCCCTGTAAAGCAGGCCAGGTAAAGATCAGAATGAAGACAAGTCTCTGGGCGCATGGCACTGTGGCTTGTTTATTTTTGCTAGCTCTCTGTAGTTCATATGACAAATATTTGACAACAGATTTTAAGCATACTTTCCCCTGATAAACATTAAGTCATCTATCTACATTCCTTCTTACCAAGGTGAAAATACATAATCTAGGAAACAATTCCACCATTAAGTGTAAAAACATTCTACATCATTGATAACATCACGCAACCAAAGAAGTTAAACTGACAAGGAATAGAGCAAACCAACCGTATGTGCTCATGTTTCTGAGTTAAGAATTGAGCCCTTGGACTCATTCATTTCTCATCTTTTCTCAGATGCTTGACCTGTAATTGCCATCATCCTGCCTTCCTGTCAGGCAAATACATCTGCTGATACACACATAGATCTCTGCAAGGTCCAACAACCACAGTCTAGCTGCATCTCTAACAGTGCAGAGGGACTAGAAAGAGTTCACTAGAGATTCCTTTAATTCTGTACAAGATCACATGAAATATTTTATGACTGCCTAAGAAAAGATTTCACATCTATCTCAGACATGCAATGGTAGCTGTTAAATTCTATGCAGTATCAATGATATAACCACAACAACTCATTACCTAGCTCTTATTACCTATTCCACGCTAATTCTAAGAACAAAACATCATATTGCATGGAAATACTTTCTCAGTTACTCAACATTGTTTTTAAAGGCAGAGCTGGAAGTTAAGTAGTGATACTTTTAAAATAGTTGAATGCATATTGTATGAAACAGTCACATAGCAGAAAGCTGGGTGAGATAACCCATAAGCTTCTGTGATCAGGCTTCTGTACCCCTTGAGTGATAGAATTATGCAGTGGCTCCCTGAAATCTTAAACTGACTTTTAAGGTCCACTATTTTAATTAGGTAAAGTGCTTTGGATCTGATTGCTTTAATCCCAAAACATCAGCATTGTTCTCATATTGCAACTTTCTTTTAAAAACTTCTGGGGTTGTGAGATATACATAGATATATAGATATAGATATATATATAAACAACACAGGCTTTCAAAATTAACTCTGAGGCAGGATGTTCTCATGCAGGGTTTATATGGGAAAAATATCATCACTTCAATACTCTTCTACTGTTCAGCTAGTCTCTTTCAAATGAATTTATCCTTCCATTCCCTCCCAAAAAAATGTTGCTGAAAGAAAGATGAAAACTGCACTATAATGGAAGCTCTACCATCATCTTATATCAGAAATCAAGACTGACATGCTTGGAGGAGACAGTAGTTGTTCCCTGGGTACAAGATGCAAAATATAAAATATACAACATGAAGTATATAAACAAAGACATCTATATGATCTTATAATTTTCTCATTTCTTAGAATTTCTTTCCACCTTAAAACAATTAGGTACTTTATTTTCTTTTTTTATTCTGCTATCCTGCAAAATATAAATATTCTATATCGAAGCTTACAGTCATAGCCAACTTTTTCCAGCTGGTTAAGAGTTTAAGGAGCACTGCCAATACTTGCTGATTCACGAAGTCTTGTTAGTCATTCATTCTTTGTCTGTCTACCACATTTTCTCTATTTTTTTGATCAGTATTGTACAAAAGAAGCAGTCTTGTCTTTGTTTGCATATTTGTTCTGGAAAAAGTACTGTTGATGGTTCTGATAATGACCAGAGTCTGAATTGTCTTGAAATACTCCAGATCTGTACATCACTAAAAATAAGACACTTATTTTCTGTCCACCCTCACATCTTCGATGTTCCATACAAACAACCAACTAAATGGAGGTTTATTTGATTTATTTTGGATAGAAGCCACCTTTATGTTTTAAGAGCTAACCAACATTTTCCATCTTCTCACTTGTTTGCTCTTTACTTTTCCCAAAAGTTAAGCAATTGAGCTTTCCTTGTGTGAATATGTAGGGAGAGTTACAAATAAAAGTAACAAAGTAGAAGTTAGAAGTTACAAATGTATGTTCCACAGTAAAGCTCAGTGTTTGCTAAGTACATTACATCACTGTTATTTTTAGTGCAGCAGCAGTATAAAAGCAGATTCCAGAACCCACTTCACAAAATACTGCATGAACATATAGTAAAAGAAAGCTTTTACTTCAGAAACCGTATTAACTCAGATCAGGCTACTACGGACATCCGTGGAAATGGTCCTATTAATTTTATTTGCCTCTATGTTGATCTGGGTTCAATTTGTAATTTTCATTATAATGGCTACAACTCACATATCCACCTCCAGAAAATTCAGAAGGCACAGCTATGACAAAACAGAAGATAAAGCAGCGGTGAATATTTTCTCCGTCTGACTTTAGGAAAACAATTTAGGTTTGTGCATTGTCAGTGCTGCTTCTAAAAGCCAAATCGGAAAAGCTAAGATAGAAGAATCTCACTACCTGCTGGCTCTGTAGCAAAACCTTGGTTTCTATTCCAGATCTATAACATATATGAAGTAAGAAGGTGAGGATTACAACTACAGGAGGAATGGAAGTAGAAAAGAATAAGATATTTTGGCTGGCACATAGCTGGGATACAGGGCTCCGCACTTCATGGCACACACCATGAGCACATTCATGGCTGAAGGAGCCAGGCACTTCCTGCTGACTCAGGAGGGGACATCACCTACTGCAGCCATGAGAAACCACAAATGCACCACTCACTCTTCAGAGCAGCTGCGACAAGCAGTGCCTTGGTTCTCCTGGAGCAGATGTAGCACTGCAGCCCAACAGAACTGGCACCTGATGGTGGGGTGGATATGGACTTGCAGATAAAGGATTGCCTCATCTTATTGAAAAGCCCAATAGAAGTGAACAGAAATTTTCTGACACACTGTCTTACTGTAGATATCCTATTATTGAAAAGACTTTAAAAAAAATCTATACATAATATTTTGTGTTCAATTACATTCAAACTTTTTAATACTACATTAAAGCCAAGAGAAACCTAATGGTTTCAGCCCTGCTAAATTCTATGGAGTTTTTTAATATGGAGAATTAGTGTCATATTTATAGTAGTGCCACTGACTTATGATAAGCCTTGAGGAATATTATAGTCATTTGACCATGCCTACATATATAAGGCATGAAAACACATACTCTTTGTGATGCCTTTTCTGCCCAGATTTGAAAAAGCTAGCTAGTGATTTCTTTTCTGTAAATTTTTACCTCAGCAAATGATAGAGTCATTAAATTTCTGAGTAAAGAAACAAAAGAAAAACCTCTCGGAACGATTTCCTGTCCAATGACTCAAATGATTGCAATTAACAGCTTTCACATTTTCATGAGTTTAAGAAAGAATTTGACCTTCTTAACAAAGAATCAGAAACTGAGTACTCTCTCTCTTAATCTCTTTCTGAAGCTGAGCTAATTTAATTCCTGGATGGCACTGATTTCTTTACTATTGAATGAGTGTAGAATTTGACCTTATAACTTATAAAAATTGTTTTTTTGGTATAACTGCATTGGAGATGTTTTTAATACAGTATTAATTGATACTCATTGGAGGCCGAAGGGCTGATCATTTAAAGTTGTGGTATCAGACATGTCTTGCTTGCAGGCCTTTGGGACATGGCAGCAAGTACAAAGACTATTAAAATCTCTTTGTGAAAACACACAAAAATCAATCGTCTTCCACAAGGAGGTGCCCTCCAGCACAATCAATACAGACTGGTACAACAATATCTTATGACACTTGTCAGCTGCTTTAAACCCTTTTTCTCGGTAAAGCTCACAAAGTGCTGCTGCCTTTCATCTCTGCTGGATTGTGCCAAATGAAGATGTATTTCTAAATGAGTTGCAGGGGCAAATGCTACCATTGGTTACCCCCCTGCAGATGGCTGTAAATTCAGCAAGGTTGTAGAGGATTGAATTCAACTTGGATTATGTCCAGTAGAGTTAAAGAAGATGAATTTGTTTACTGATTTTAAGACTTTTCTTTGTTCTAATTTAGTTATATTACAGGATCTTGATGGAAATTTTTATTCTACATTTTAATTCTTGCATGCTAGAGCACAGAACACCGAAGAAATCCAAGTAATGACAATCAACAGGTTCTTTCACCTTTCTTCTATTATTAATCAATGTTATTAGGTCTAATTGCAAACCAACCGTTAGAAACTAACTTCATCATGAGCTGAATGCATTGGTCAAGTGCATATCTATCAACTACTTTCATTTTGTTTTGTCTTCTTGGGGTTGTTGTGTGTGGAGATTTTCTGAAGTGACTTTCTGGCAATCAGATATTTTCCCCAGATAACTGAACGCAGGGCCTGATAAATTGAACTATTTGGTTCCTACTACCCATCATCTAGTTTAATCAGTTTTATCTTCTGCTATGTATTCCTTGAAAATAAGCACAAAAACCAAAGTGATAAAGAACTCTATGTTGCTAAGCATTAGACAAAGAAAAATACTCCACTGGCCCAGGACAACATACCTGCACACACATTTAATACAAAAAGACACTTGATAGGCTTGTTTAGTGAAAAATTAAACAGTATTCTCTGTCCTTGCACTGTATTTCTTTATGTAATGAGACATCAAACACCATGACTGAAACCAAATCCCATAAAATCTTGTCCAAACAAGCCCAGTCAAATCGAAATCCCTTTTATGGAAATTAACCTTCTGTGAGAAGAAAAGAAAACTCAACCAAATAGGCAGCTGCATGACACTGTAAATTAGTACATTAGCCTTTCAGCCTTAGGAGAACAGAGTTTAAGTTCTGGCATTAAGTGCAAAAGCAAACAAATTTTGAGGTCTCATATGAGCCACGCTCATGCCATACTTTTGAGAGCTCATGTTCAAAGAAAGGCCACTGTGAGTTGGATGGATGACATAGTTGGTATTCAGCCCCTGATATTATTACCTACTAAATTAATTTATTAAAAGTAAATGTGAAAAATAAAGAGCTGTCCTGAACTCTCCTTCTTTATGAATAAAAACAATGGAAATGTGGCAGATACTGGTTTGTGAGTCAGAGAATGGTAGTAAAAAGGTCATTTATTCAGTATTTCTCCATCATTCTTTCAACTCCACAAATACCTTAGGGGTCGAGGGAATTGTATGAGGACAGGACAGCCTCCTAGGAAACACAGAGTATATCATATGCAAGCACTCTGCTTGATTTTTTTTCTCTTATTAAGATTACAAAGCCTCCAAAATCATCAATGTGGTTCTATTCTTTTCCATTTAGTTGAGCTGCCATTATGGGTCCTGGTTAGCAGGAGATGCCTGTCCTGAGAGCACTCCTGCAGAGATCAGGAATTGGCCCATATGTCAGATGCCAAGTAAATTGTGCAGATTTTACACAGGAGTAGGATCAAAACATGAAAGTGGAGTTCTTGGCTCCCAAAACTCATTCCATCACACAGTGGCATGAAGTTGCTGCTCAGTGAAAACACAGCCCTGAGTTTTCCACAGGACCTGTATCTCTCTCGCTCCCTTCCCACCAAACTCCTGCCAGATATCTTGACCTCCAGCCTAGGAAAGAACTGCAGTCTGGGAAACCCCTTCTGCAGGGAAGCTGAATTCCACAGCAGACAACCGAGGTGAGGCTTGGATTCAGTGCAGGAGCTCTGCCTGAATCCACTGCTCCTTATAAGGGTCACGCAGCCATCGTCATCAGAACTGCTTAGAGACTCTATGTGTGAAGAAGTAGGAAATTGCATCCACTGCATAGACAACGAACTGGATGCAGCTGGATTCAGCTCCAGATCAAATGAATCCTTGTGGGACTGTTCCTCACCCATATATCAATATGTACTTGTAAAGCAGGAAATATACTTCTTGATCCCATAATATTGTAAGGAAAAATTGTATAGCACTCAGTGCAGTTAGGAAGTTCATAACTAGTAAGGAATATGGAGAACCTCAGAGCTGCTTATCTTTTTCGTGAGGCTGTATCTCCAAAGTACACAAGTGACCTCAGTTGAGGTTGAGTGACTTTTAGTGAGGTAATGTCTTATAAAATAACTTTTTACATGGCTGAAGGCAAAATGTGCTGAAACACATGCTAGGAAAGGAATCACCTTTTCCCACTATCTCTGATGCAAACATATTTTTATACTTCTTTTGTAATCTCTAATATCTTAGTCACAAAATAGATACTTAATACTTCCTTCAGGAGCTTCTCACCAGTAATTCTTTAGGGGTCAGCAGGACATGCTTCAATAAAGAAACACTGTTATGACTCTACCAATAGGTAAGAAAAAAGTGAGCTGAGTGAGGCTCAGTAAAACTATTTACATATATAAACTACATACTTCATTTGCTCTCAAATGCAATTCCAGGTGGCCTGATATGCCCAAAATTCTGACACCTGAAATATAATGTTAGTTTTAGATCTTTTAGGTTGCTATCAAGAAGAAACCCCTGATCCAAAGGTATGAGACAGGACTGAAAATTTGCAAGTTGAACATCAATGGATGACATAACCAGGCAATAACATTAATTCTTACAGATAGAAATAGAATATTTCTATCTGTAGATCTCTATGTATTTTACTAAGGCAGGAGGATCTTGCTTGTCACAAGGGGTAACAGAAAAATACGGAGCTTTGCAAAAAGGCACCCATGGTGCTGTAAACACAACCCAGGCTGACTGGGTCACAGCTTGATGATGAGCATACTTCCTCTCAATTTGGTGGCCCAAGCAAGGGTTTGAAATGGTTCTGTCCACACGTTTCAGCAAGGAAGACATATTTAAGAATGCATAATATCCTGGTATAGACTTAAAGAGGTGTTTATGCTCAAATATTTCATACACTAAGACTAAATATTGTAGATACTTGTATTTTGTACCGTTTGTCTGCCACAGTACTCTCTGTAAGATATGTTAACTCATATGAATAAGATAATAGGTCTGCCTTAGCTTCCTGAAAAAGGAATTTTCACAATGGAAGAGTGTAAAACATGGAAGAAGAACCCAAACCAAGTGAAGTACATGGGATAAAAAGAAAAAGGATTTTTCTCATCTGAAGAGAAGAAACAGCAGATTACAGTGTTCTGATGGTGACAGAGATACAGAATAAACACAAATAATAGCTTGTTACAGCTCATAAAACACCACAGAGGAAGAAAAACTTTTGGATTTGCATGGAGAAGGCAGCAAACAACTGGATGCCACAGCCCAGTTCTTTACTTTTTATCTTCATTTGCATTTGTGCTGATTAGTTTGACCTTGCTCGATTCACACCCTCTATACAAGAATAAATGCATAAAAAAGGGGCAGAATGAATCAGTGTCCTCATAGCAAGTAAACACAAAAAAAAACCCAGGGCATACAAGATTAGCTTCTTCCCTATGATAATGAGGTAGAGTAGGGATATCAAGGGACTTCAGGGTTCTTGTTTTATGTAAACCATACAGAAAAATTCATAGCACCACTGTGAAATGCTGGAGGTCTTACCGAGCCATTAAGTGGAGTTCTGCTGCCAGCAAACGTGCACAAAAACTGATGCTTCAGATTTTGTTTGGCCCTTAATCTCTGCCCCGTCACAGTTCAGGCTTCCACCTGCACAGAGAATGTTCACACATTCAGGAAACTAAACATCACATACGGGTTTAAAAAAGGCAGAGTCACATCAAGGCTGTAGACCTTAAAGTAGACCCAGAGAAAGCATTTGAAATGCTTATATTAATACATTGTAACTAAATATTCCTATCTCTAACTTCTTTCGACAGAGCAGAATGTATTTACAGTCCTAAAGTCTCTGCTACCTGTTGTAATTATTATACTTAACCTTAAATTCACTAACTGTTCTTTTTCTTGAAATCTTGTGAAGATATTTTGTTTTACAGCTCTCAGGGGAAGCTGAAAACTTTTCTATTGTTATGTAGAACGCTGAAGCAAATAAATAGATTTTCTCTTGGCAGTGTCAGGAATGTGTTAAATGTTCTTCCCCTCAGAACTGCTTCTCAATCCTTTTCTCACTTCCACCTCCATTCTGAAACCAGACAAAGGAAAAACAAAAAGTTGTATATTTTTTACTCTGAATGTATTATACATAGGTGAAGCTCTTCCTCCAGTCTGTTCTTAGAGTCTGACTGTTGTCAGTTGAAGTCCTCCTTGATCCACTTGCACAGCTTTTCTACCTGCCTCATCAAAAATCAGCCTGTGTGCTCCCTTTCCAGGACAATGAGACTGGCTGCTTCTGAAATATCACACAGTTGTATTCATAGATTTTATGTACTGGGAAGAATTTACTCCAGCTTTTTTGTCTGATTCTGACAGACCAGAACAAATGTCTTATGGGGATCACACTAAGTTGTATCTTACAGCTTCAGGATGGCAGGATCATTAATGATGCCTCTTAATAGAAGCACTTCTATATTAATAATGTATACATTAATTACATGGCTATTATATAAAGTGCCTATAGAGTCTATGTACATGAATAGTATCCATGTAGTAAATCATAAAGCTATATGTCAACTGTAATTATCCATGCATTTTTAACTTTCTTTTTCTTGCTTCACTGTGCAACCTCATAGTCCAGCACCCTGGAAAACTTAGTTTTCTTTTCTTTTCTTTTCTTTTCTTTTCTTTTCTTTTCTTTTCTTTTCTTTTCTTTTCTTTTCTTTTCAAATTTCCCTCCTTTTCAAACAAAACCTGGAGTTTCCTTCCAAAGATCAAAACAGGATAATTTGGTTAAAGCTTAGATCCTCCTTAAAAAGTTTTCTACATCTAGAAAACCATTCAGAACATGATAACGGACGTCTTAGTAAGCTTCTAGATTCTGAGATTTTTGGATAGGGAAAATACAATTTTAAGTCCTCAAAGCCTGCATTCTCAAGGCATTTTTAGAGCTTCCTATAGCCTTATCATGATAAATTTGTAACATTAGGTGATTATTTCTGAGGCTTTCCACAGAAAATAGATGATGACAGTAAAATATAAGAAAGTTTCCAAAGCCACATTTTTTGCAGATGGAAAGTTTCTTCCTTCCTGTTGCCATTCTCTCCATTTCCACAGCTACAACACAATTGCAAGAGGTTTGGGCAGGTTTCTCGATTTCTTCAGACAACTCGGGCCCGGAGAAACCCATGAGAAGAGACACCCAAGAAAATTTTTATTGCTTCAACAAAACAGAGTAGGAAAACAACTTGAGATAGATTCAACATTAGCTCAGCTTCTGAAAGTAGTTTAGACAAGACAGAAGCCATCAACTTCTATCTTATAGATGTCTGAAACCATCAATAACTCTCCTTGAAAGAAGGACTTTGAATACATGTGTGAGTGCACAAATATTAGCTAACACATCTGTGCTGCCTCCCTAAGACACTCCACCTTGATCTCACTTTCAAATCCTTTGTCAGGACTTGAGACTTTCCATCACAACCATTAACTTCATAGTTTGACAAATGATGAAGCCTGTGCCACTATTCAAAAATTTCTAAACATTAGAATAATAGTTTTCTCTAGGGTTTTTTTATGGTTGTTCTTGTTATTGTTTTGGGTTTTTTTCAGCATATGAGGCTCAGAGAAAATAAAAGATGCTTGGGAATGTTGCTATAAAAGCCTTTTTATTTTGGGGGGAGTAGCTGTAAAATGTCCTTCTGCCTTCACAAATAAACAGCATGGAAATAACAAGCAGCTCAGGCATGGTAATACATATCCTTCACATCCATGTCAATAAAAACATTATAGCACATTGTCCCATGATGTATTCCGTAATTATAGCATAGCAACAACGGCATTCATTTAAGAGTGGATTACAGGCTTCAGCTTTAAATCTGAATTTCATCTTTCAACAGTAAGAATAAAGAAAAGTATTAGGAAGTTTGATGATAGCTATTAAATTTTTAAGGGGAAGCTTGTTTTTTGCTCATAAAGTAGGGTCATGCAAAAAAGGAAGCTACTGCATATCCATATAAACATTAAAAACCTGAGAGAGTGGACCTGCTTCTCTCAGTGTCTTTTTTGCTATGTACATAAGCCCCTCTGGATCCTTTTCTTTAGCAATAACATTGCTGCCTGTGTACTGATTCCCATTTTTTAAATCTTATCAATACAGAGGTGCATTTTTTTAACAAGTGACTTTTTCTTTATGATATCTGTCTGAACATTCCAGATGGACTTTTTCTAAGCAAATTTGAGACCACTTCATATAGCACAAAAATCCATTTACTTTAGTTACTTACAGCTCTAGATAGAAAGGAGATGCTGGGTGTGCAGTTCAATAGAAGATGAACTCGTCTGATGCTCCAGAATTAAAGGTCTCTAAGCAAGTCGTTCTAAGCTAATTTTTACTTCTCATGAGTTACACTTCACAGCCTGCAGTTGCCAATTTGCAGCAAGACTGAGAGCTATAATCTTCTTTTCTTATGCTCAATGGTCTCAGGATTTTTTCTTTGCTTTTTCCTACTTGATAGAGCCATATGTGCACTCTGTCCTCCTAATGTGCGGAACTGCTGTCTATCCCATTCAGGGCTTGTAAGAGAATTCAGCTCACACTTGCAATGATATTTTAAACTGACACCATTTTGGGACAATGAGTCAGCAGGTCACACCTCTATGGCTAGATCCTCTTACATAAATTTTCAGAAATACCAACTTCCCATTACAGTTAATTCACAGGTTCATCCCCAAGTAACACAAATCAACCAAACAAACCTGCCTTTTGTCTTCCAAAAATATTACTGACTGAAGACACCACTAACACAGTATTCCCAGCGCTTTTTCTATTATTTTACAGGAGAGATTTGGGTGTATTGCTGTCTGTGTTTGTCATAGCCATCCCATCATAATCCAAACCATCTTGTCACAAGAAATCTCTCTGTGGATCCACACCTGTTTCAGAGATTCGGATGCACTGGTCTGTTGATACAATTGATATAAATGCATGAAGTCACCTAAGGTTTTAAGCAAGAGTCCAAGTCTGATGAAATTAGGATATGTACTGCTTAATGTTATCTGTTGAGGATGGAACTTAGAGCATTATGGAATTGTTATTGATAGAGTTAGAGGCAATATGAGAAGGGAAAGACATTCATTAATGTGATTTTCTCTCTCTCCTTATTTGGGGCGGGGAGTGATAACTTCTGAGTCCTGCTTCAACCTTTTGTGTTACTAAATAGTCTTAGCTTACTGTATGCAAAAGTGCCACACAAGGAGAAAACATCATAGTGGAATGTTAGGTGTTAAGTGACAGGCATATAAAATTGTCATATTACTCACTAATTGGCCATTTTTTTTATTTTTTTTTTCTTTAATTTGTTTCTTCTTTTTTGAAAGATGTAGTTTCCAGTTAAACACAAATGAGGCAGTTTCCTTTCTCCTTTTAAAAATAACTCTGACCCCAATGTCAGCAGCTTAGTAATCATGCCCAAGTTGACAATAGCTCTTTGTAAGGGGTGTGTTTGTTAGCAAGGGGAACAAATCCTAGAGGCGAAAGATTCCAGGTTCAAATTTACAGATTAAGTGTAAAAACACCCAAACTACTTAAGCCAGTCATGTTACATCTTTTTTAGTTCAGCCACAGGACCCATATAAAATGCAGGATGCAGAATGCTACCTTGTGCCACTAGAATTTTGTGCCTTCATTTCAAACAATAGTCACTTCCAGGGAATATTAAGTCACCTGCAGTCAAAGGTCTGTCCATCCCAGGAGACACCAGCACTGGTGTTTAGAAAGAGAGTGTGGGAATAAGGTGACCCTGGCATGTCCTCTGAAGGTCTGATAGTCTTTGTACTGGGGACTTCCTGACTTGGAGAGTTCAACTTCATCATCATAGTCAAAAATGATTCTTGGCCATTTCTTCAAAGGATTTGTCTAAGTAATTTTTCTTAATTTGTTTAAGACTTGTGCCACCCAAACTAGCTTAACACAAGTTAATAATTGCACTGTGTGAAAAAATCCTTCCTTAATGTTCTTTAAATGCCTCTACTTTTTTTTTATTGCCCCCCCAATTAATTCTTGTTATGAGACTCAGTAACTTTGATTCCTTATTCTTCTCCAAACAATTCATGATGTTGCAGACCTTCTCCACTAACTGTCCCAAGTTGAATCCTTTTAAGTTTCTGCTAGTACAAAAGCCATTTGTAAGCCTTACTTATTCTTGCTTATTCTCAGTATCTTTCTAGGTCTTCCATAACCTTAGATGTGGGTATCAGCACTGTAGAAGTGGTCAGAGGGGCAAGAGAAGGTCATGTGGTGCATGGAGCTGCTTTCCTGGCATTTAGCTGGCATAAAGCATTAATAAGCCAAGCTGAGAATCAAGGACTTGTTTTGACATGGCCAAGCTAGGTCATTTATCCCAGGCTAGATCATGATCATAGAAACTCCATTTAATGGATTGCACAGTACCATGAACTGACTTTTCCATGTGTGGCAGTGCTTCTTCGGTCATTAAGGCTGGATTCACAAAGAAACTTTACATACTATAAAGTAGAACATTAGGGTGTCTAAAAGATAACTTGTTACTGAGCAGACTATTCCCCTATATATTAGGAAGAATTAAACACCAAAAAAACAAACTCATGAAAGCTCGAATGCTGAGCAAGCTCATGCATGCACTGTAGAAAACTAACAGGTTTTTTCTGGGTGTATGCATCTATTCTGGGCTCCAAGGAAACATTTGACTGCCTCAGCTCCTATGAACTCCCTCCTGCAGTGTCACACTGAAACCTGAAAATAATAATACAAAGGTGTTATTTTATTTCTCTGTAGATGCAGATCTAGGTCTTTGTTTTGTCTCTCCCCCATTTCATTTCTGCAGGAAGCAGAGAAGCCCCGGTTCAGCAATCCAGCTTTTGAAAGATTTTGTAGAGGCATTTTAGATATCCTAAATATGGCTGGGCTCACAGAGCCTTGTAATACGGAGCAGAGAAGTGGCTGAAATTTCTTTGGAAGTCTAGCCTTTGTGGCTAAATCCACTATGTACCTGAAATCTGCTACTCCCAAGAATGGCTGGAAGCTTAGTGTACTCCTTAAGTTTTTAAATGTCCACATGATCTTCACAAATAGCTGGGAAGGTAGCCTGACCCTACATATTCCAGCCACCTTTGTAGAGACCAATGCTGAGCCACTTGTACCAAGGACTCCAGAACTTACAGTTTGTCAGTATTAATCACAAAAGATCACTGTAAGAATTAAAGGGACATATTAAGCTCCAGCAGAGAGTTTTACACAAAAATGGAGCAAGTTGGCTACATGAGTAGAATTCAGAAGACATACATTTTTATTTAATTTCATCTTTTATTATTGGTCTCATGCTATGCTCCAGGTCTTGATCATTTGTAAATCTTTCTGAATAATGTAACAAGTGTCCTGTGTACATACCACACGAGACAGGCATACACATTACTAAAAACAGGCCACAGAATCTGTTAGCATAAAGGTACTTAGCTGACTTCAAGTAAACCAAGCTGATTCACACCAAGCCACAATCTGACCCATTATCCTATATTCTTTTTTTTCTTTTTTCTTTTTTTTTTTTTTTTTAAAATACAGTGGGACAATAAAGTCACTACATTTATAGCCCAGAACACCCTCTGCATATTTCAGTATCTTGTTTGCTCTTTTAACAGCTACCAAACACTGTGCAGATGGTTTCACTAAATTATCAATCACTCCAAAGTCAGTACTGATATTCCTGTCATTGGGGATATACGATCAGGGCCAAACACATCCCTGGTGCAGCTCAGCCTAACACATTTGGCCCACTGACCACAAAGTGCACTGCCTCCAATTACCTTCTCTCTCTTGCTCTTATCTCAGTTTACTGACTCTATACTTATCTTAGTCCCTTCCTTATCTAAAACACTGCAATCTTCCAGGTCCCCTAATGCTGTTCATGACTTGACTCTTGTTGTTCTCATCTAATATTATTGTCCCTTTCAGTGTTTTACTTTCTCTCTTCCTTTTCCTGAAGCACTCCCAGAAGCACTGAGGTCTTAAAAGATCATTGCTGTTTACAGAGTTTATTACTTTCCATCATTTCTTATGATTCTCCTGCAGGATGTCTTTCAAATAATTATCTCTGTGATTTACTATATTGGTCATATGACCTTCTCCTTCCTGTACTAATCAGCTCTGTTAGTTGGTGGGGCCAGATTGCCCTCACCAGACTTTCCCATCTCCGTGCCTTAGCCAGGTGTGCTGGGATGATGCTTTCTCTGGCTTTCTACGTGCACACAGAGCTCCTCACCAGGTCTTCCAGGGTAGGCTCACCCCAGCCGGCCAGGCAGCAGCCTTAACTGCGTATTTCAGCAAATGCCTCAAGCTCTGAGGAGCTGGTGCCTCTGCAAAAGCACCTCTTTCCATCTCTATTTAGGTTTTGCAGCCATATGCCACTCCCCATGAAAGGTTTTGTCTCAACCCCACTTTACAGAGCCCTTTGTAGTACATCTAAAACTCAGCTCTCTCTACTTAAGCCTCTATGAAGTGCCACTGTACTAACCAATGAGAACACGCTGTTCACTAAAATATCGGGGTGAGTGAAGAATGAACTATCCTCAGATAGACCAGCTGGGTCCTATCACAGACAGGAGGGCAAAAGAAAACAGTGAAATCTCCTCTCCTCTTTCCTTTCTAGGACAGCAGCAAGGAACTGCCACAGCCCATACTGTGGATTATACAGCAAAAATGCTACTTTGGACCCCAAGTATTTACCTGGTTACCTGGAGTGTGGAAAGAGATACATAGAGGCTTTTCTTCTGAAACAAAACAAATCATAGCTACTCATAAACTAACAAAAAAATAACCCCAAGCAATGGCTTTAAGTACCTCTCTACCATGCAACTAAAAACCATGGACATAGGCAGAAATGTCCACGGAGCTTCGCAAGAACAAAGACATAGAATTATGGCTTACCAGATTCAAATGTTTGATTGTGACCCTGCCTCAGGGTTACCTTCCTGTAACCTCTATTAGCAGCACGAAGCTTATTTAAAAAAGAAAAAAAAAAACAAGAAAAAAAAAACACACCACAAACAAAACAAACAAATAAAAAAAACACAAACAAAAACACAAACCCAAAACTTCAGGATATGCTCTGTCTTTTAAGGTCAGTCTAATGAAAGTATGTAATAGGGAAAATACTTGCAGCAGTATTAAAGACATGATACATTTCTAGGGTGAATAACACTATAGCTTTGGAGAACATGTACCTTCTTGGAGTTTATTTACCCCTTCTTTTGATGATGTTTGTTGTGTCATTTTCACACAAAAATAGTCCTTTGGGAAATGTCAACGAGACTTTTCACAGCCATTTTTAGACTATTACATAAGGAGATGGCAATGATATTTCCTTCCCACAGAAATCAAATTGGTGTTCAAGGGGGAAACCAATATTCCAACCTTCTGTGAGTAAAAGATGAAGTCAACTTTACCTGCCTACACAGCCATGAAAGCTGGGTGGTAAGGTACAGAGCTTTGCTGATGCATTGATGATTCTTAGGGATCTGACAGACATCCTCTGGGTAACTGTGTAGTTTTAAAACGCTACTGCCCCAATGCTCTGCCAGAGATTACCACTCCTATAGCAGATGCAACAGAAAGACAATGCACGGTAACTCCCTGTTCCTTAAGAGAACACGGTGGACAGGGCTCAGTTATGCATTGTAGATGCTCCAGTTCTCACCCTGGTATCTTAGGAAAATGCAAAGGACATTGAACTGGAGTTTCTGCAGGAGAAGCACCTGCTCTCAGCTGCTACCTCCTTTCCAAGCAGAGTAGGCTCTGATTAAAACAAAATAAGCAAACAAAAAATACAAAAACCCCCACCACAAAAACCCCTACACACAACAAAAAAAGTCCGAACAAGTGAACTGATAAATGAATCGCTTCAGTCTTTTACATACTCCAAGTGGAGTATTTCAGAGTTATGATTCTTAAGAGTGGAAACCACCATACTCATTAAGACTCCCAAAACATCTTTGAAGGATATTTGGAAAAGTCCTCAGTGCTATTAATGTGAGCAGTGAATAGGACTGTCCACTATTACCTGTAGTATGTGAGCTGAAGCTAATTCTCTTCAGAGGAGAAAGTACAGCCATTAACAAATTCCACGATTGCCTCATAATATCTTTTGTACACATTGACCTATTTCCTGCTGTTAAAAAAAACACAAACAACAACAACAACAAAAACCAAACAAACAAGGCAAAAATATTTACTAGATGATACTGTCCTCTGAAGATGGACTTGCAGCCCAAACCAGTCAGATGTGAAAGGAAATAAAACACTAAGCAGTGATCCCTGGGGTACCAGAGAATCCCAAAGATGAAAAGATTCGGAGCAAAGGGCTCTTCACAGGGAATTATCAGAGAAAATGATCCTTAATGTTCCTGTATCCCAATATCCCCTAGTTAGCACAGCAGCCAACTGTAAGTAAAGCAGGCAGATTTGGTCTGACAGGTATATGAAATTCATGCTTTCCAAGAATGTAACATTAAGATTTGCAGGGTAGTTGGTGTGTGGGAAAGTTAAGACTGGTGCGACCTTGGAGAGAAAAGGCTTAGGCTCTCTGTCATGTAAAGTCATATCCCTAAAGCAAAATTTGTGCATTGCCCTAAGCCTGCAATTTTAACTCTCTCAAACGGATTCTGAGGGGATCTGCCAAGTCCTTACGTAATTTTATTTCTGTTCAGCTACCCGGGCAAGCGAAGAGTCAGAGGAGAGGAAGCCCGAGTGCCCACAGCCGCACAACAGCACCTGGGTCTTGCAGTGACGACTCCTGGATTGGCTTCACAGCAGCGCTTCCCTGGGCTGCCCACTGCTCTGGGCAGCAAAGAGACACACAAGCAAACACATGCTAACTCCACTACAGCTGCTCCTAAAAACAAGAGGTGAAGCGTGCGTTTTTCCCTCCACTTGTGGCACCGCTTGAAAACAACCCCCCAAAAACCCCAAACAAACAAAAAGCCAGCAGGCCCACCTCAGCCCCAAACACCCAACATTCAAATTCAGGAGGGTATTAAAACACCCTGTGAAAATGTGTATATGTTCTTCGTCAGAATCAGTCTTCCTCCAAATTTACAGAGACCATCCTCCTCCCTTTTGTCAGTCAAATACGATGCTTTGGCAATATCTAACTTCTGGCTATAACTCACATATATATGAATTGTACATACTCCTCACTTCTCTTTTTTTGGTTACATATTGCAGGAAGCCATTCTAGGCACTGGGAACAGACCACAGTCTCTTCCAAAAGAATCACCTTACTGCAGGGGCCTCTCCAGTCCAAATGGTTAGGAATCCAATACACAACAATCTTGCAGAAATCAGCTGCCAGATTTATTATTCTACCTGAAAACCCCAAACAAAACAAAACAAAAACCCCAAACAAACAAAAAAAGTGGAATAAAAACAGACTTTAAATAAACCTCTTAGGTACATTTTTAAAAGGGTTAATCAGTTCAGTGAAAGACTTTTTATATCTTCTGCTGAGAGATCATGTAATGTTGGTCTGATTGCTTGTTTTGTTCAGTGAGTCACTACCGTATACAGATATATATATATTTCTTCTTAAATATTACACATTTTATGCATTTTTTGGTCTTTTTTTTTCCTTTTTTTTTCTTTTTTTTTTTTTCCTTTTTTGCCCAACCCCTTTCCCAAATACCCACATCTTGCCACAGGCAAGAGGCGCTCCGTGCTGACATTAAAGAACCAAAACCAATCCAAGGTCTTTTCATCAAAGCATGTTTCATTTGAACCTTATTTCAATGGAAATCACATTTTTTTAAACAATCTTAGTCAACCTCTTCCCTTTCCGTTTTTGTTAATTCTGCAGTTTTAAACTTCTGATTCTGGGTTGATCACTGAAAATTTAAGTGCCATTGAGATTTATGGATGACAGAATTAGGTGACATATTAAGGCATATATACACTCCCACAAAATATGTTGTCTTATGGATCTGAGTAAATTAAATACCTGCCCAAATGTTTTTTTATGCACCTGTGGTTTCTAGTGACCACTACTTCTTTACTTTTGATTAATTATATATTAGAATATTCATGGCTTAAGTAGTGCCTTAACTCATAGAGGATCGAAAATTAACCCACCACGTAGGATTGTCTTTGAAATCTATCAATTCTGATGAAAACTGTTCTTGTTGTTTTATGGTTATGCATTCATTTTCCTCCCACTTCTTGGGAATAGAGGAAAATGAAGTACTCAATATAACACCTATTTAGATTTCACTGGGCAAAAAAAAGAAATCCAGATCTTACCCCCTTCTCCCTCCCTTCAAACTAGGAAATATTATATTTCAGAAAAGGTGCTCATAAATATTTAAAACTTTGGGGTATTTGTCAGGGCTTTTTCTTTTCTTTTCCATTTTACATAGAGAATAGTGTGTGTGGCTTGTGTTCAGGATTGCCCCTCTCAAAAAATAAAATTTGAAAAAACAACAACAAAAAACCCTCAAAATTTAAATTGTCTTCCAAGTATATCTGATCACATTTACATTTAGTGTCCAAAACAAGTTGATTGGTAACATCAGTGCCAGCACTACAACGTCATACAGCGACTTCATGGTATTCTTTGACAATTTGTCTAAGTCTCCGTTCCACCAACAATTACAAAAGGTTCTGCAGAGCTTTCCTTAGCAAGCTGAAGCTTACTAGTCATTTGTGGATGCGCATAAAAGCTGCTTATAGCACAGCTACGGCGTAAGCTATTTTCTAAGCAATAAATGGTTCAAGTCATCTATTTTGTCCTGAAATGCTACCTGTAGTTACAGCATTGCTTATAAATGGTCATAGTAAATTCAGCATCAAAGAGAACATTACAGAAAAAGACAGCAGCAGAAGCATTAGCATTATCTAGTATTTATATATGTTATCAACATAACACAGCAGTAAAAGGTTTAAATGCATATTATTGGGTACCGTGTCTAAAAATTACTAAAGTACCTATTTAGTGTATTGGATATTTTTCTCAAGGAGTGCTTGCTGTGTCTAAACAGCATAATTAGATATGTGACTTAGTACAGTTAATTTCTATTGATTAAATAACTTATTTATGTACCAAAGGAAATGGAAGGATACAAAATGTCTTCTCCCTCCTGATCAGGATCCTGTATTTAATGCTGACACGATCATCAGAAAGCCTACCACATGTAATTACTACCCTCAAATGGATCTTGAAAGGTCTAAGCCATAGCATGGGCCATACATGTATAGCAACGTGGCACCTGATATGGCATGCGGCTTGCAGTCTGAAGTCAGGGATTTTGCTTGGTCATTGTATATACAGCCACTCTGGCATTAACCGGGCTTTTTTTTGAGGCCACACCAGGAAGAAAAAAAAAAGAAAGAAAGAAAAAAGAAAATCTCTTGAGATATCTGGGTTGTTTTCAGAGGCAAGGTGCAAAGTCTGCCGCTGCAAGCTTCTAAATTAAATGCTGTGGTATATGCTTTGCTCCTCTTTTAGAACTGCAGAAAGACAATTAAGAATGGCAAGAAACAAATGCCCTTGGCATGTTGTGCTGATATCATCATCAAGTGGTTATTTTGCACAATAAGAATTAACTGTACTACGGATACCCAGAGAAAATGTACAATATCTTATGCTGATATGAAACAAAACAGACATGATATAGCTTTTTTGTACTTAAAACCTGTGTGTTCCCTTCCCAAACTTAAGTAAAAAGCAAACCCACCCTTTTCCTCCTGTTACACAGAACAACGTTTAGGTTCCAAACCCCCTTTTCAAATAAAGTGCGCTGTCCATGGCAGACCATAGGAGTAATGCAACAGGAAAAGCCCCTTTTAGTGTACTATTTAAAAAACGAACTGAAGTCGATTAAGCTTTCCTCTGGGTCTTGAGAAAGAGGAGAAGCCGAAGGGAGGGGGGAAACATCCCCTTCACTGTCACTGTTGTTAATAGACATAGCCTTCGTTATAGGGGTGGGTGTTGCAGCAGCCACCGTCCTGCATGTAGACCATGCTCTCATCAAAGTGGGACAGGGGTACAGTGTCCTCCTCGTTGATGTGACGCTCCATGTCAGTCTTCAGTAAGGGGCGTTGGTTGTCTGGAAAAGCCATGGAGAAAAGCGCTTCAGGGTCGCAAACAAACTTGTAGACGTATCTTTCTCCAGCCACCTTAGGACAACAGAAGGGACAAAAAGGTGCAGCGTAAGACCTTGTGGTTTTCCAACTCCAAGTTCAACAGTCTTGTGAAGAATTCACCTTTGTTAAGCAATTAATAATGCAGCAGCACAACTGGTAAGGCAATGACCTAGCAAAGACAAGAGGGTTTTGCAGAAACAGACTGTGCAGAACGCTCTCGGTTTTGCCACACGTGATATCCTGTTGGAAGATGAACTAGGTATTCTAAACTTTTGTTTGTGATCGCTTCCTATACTTAACCACAAATGGAACTGTTCTCATTGGAAAATGTAAACAAATTGTCACTACAGTGGTGAAATAAAATGACTAAGTCCAACATTCTGTGTGCGAAGTGGAAAAAAGAATCACATTGCATGATAGAGATCTCAACTTCATTTTACGCACATTGATTCATACTTAAGTATAAAAGCACTTAGTTATAGTGCATACTGATTGTACAGGGACAGCATAAGCAAATAGGCAGGCTAATATGTACTTAGCAATTGCTCATGCAAAGCTGGGACATTTGGATTTGCTTATGGAGGGGCAATTTGTCCAAGATCCTAAAGTTTTCCTTTATTCAGAAACAGCACTAAATGCCTGTGCTTCATCTCCCTAAAAGCTGGAGAATGGTAAAAACAATAAAGAATTTGTGTCTTATTAAAAAAAAGAAGTCAATATAGTGTCTTCTCAAGGACCTTGAAGAATTACATTAAAAATAAGAACCATGTTGTATGCTCACAGTTTAATAAAATGATTTTAACGTAAAGATCATATTGCCTGCTTCTTGCAACTCCAGCTAGCATGGCACTGGAAGGGAGTGAGTGAATGAAGGTGGTGAAAGTGTTTTTATGGGTGCAAAACAGTCTGAAGCAGCTGCTTCAATTTTCACCTTATTTATTATATAAATAATGTAAAATTTTGGCAGATGCTGTACCTGAAGTAGAAGTTTTTTCATCAAATTAATGTGAGCAAGTTTGACAGACTTAAGGTTGCATTCAGAAATTGGGCATTTGCATAACCTGTTATCATTGCTTAACTTAAAACAAAAGGGGGAAAAACGTGCCTGCAAACCCTTCAGTAAAGAAACCTGCTATGAATCGACAACCACCATTAGTTTTTAATGTACACTAACCGGCCAGATAGAGTGATCCCAGAGCAAACCTCAAACATTGCTATGTCAGAAAAATAAGCATCCAAATTAGCTTTTAAAATGTGTATTAAATACATTCTTGTAGATAATAAAGTAGTAGTTTAAGAGCTAGCAAGCTAGCTGTCAGAAGTACTTGTAAACTTTCCATATTAAATGGATGTGTGGGCTGGGCAGCATTATCAGCCTTACGATATTCCCGTCCCCACCTTTTCAACTTGTTTCACTCTCTTTGCGACTTGCTCTTGCCTCTGTGCTGCCCTTGAGCTGTGCCAGCAGGACTGCTCATGCAGCAGAGCTGGAACCTGCAGCAAGGAGCTCCCCTGCCTGCAGCATCGCCCAGCACAATCCAGCGTTTCAGCTTCTCCCCAGCTGGACCCAGTCTCCAGTCCACTTCACAAACACTCAATGCAAAGAGTTATGTGACACACAGAAATGGATGAGGGACTGTGCTGCTGAAGTACCACAAGCCAATACTACCCCCGATTGTTGTCCCAGTTGCCTCCTGGTTAGTGAAAAAGGAGAATGCTACAATGATCCCATAATCAAAGCAAGAGAACTTTTAACAGGCAACTCCAAACTGGGGCTACACAAAACCTACTGGAAAAATCGTCCAGTAACTCGAGCCAAGAGCATCGTTTCCATTCATGGAATTGGTAAAGGGCAGGTTTAAACACATCAGTCATTAAACGTCACAAAACTAATGTCAAAAGATATGGAACAAGATTTACAGCACAAGGTGTTCATTATGATCTTCGATCACACCTGCCAGTTTTGCAGATGCAACAGACAGGTCTCTCCTATTGATTTCTCAGTCAATCTCCATAGTACTACTTGGCAAGATTTAAAAATATACATGTATAAATCAGCAAGCCAATTAGAAGGATGGCTTGAATACTGTCAGCACAACCAGACTGTTATATATAAATTATTGTTAAATATTTCTCATAATTCAGCCTATTATAAAATATTAAATTCCACTTTAAAATGGTATTATTACAACACTATTGGTAAAATATTAAATTATTTGGTATGTTAATTGGTATCATTTTTCTCCCCATCTTGCACTTACCAAAGTACCCAAGCACTGGGCAGCTAATTCAGAACTGCAAAACATTATTCATACCATACTCTACTGTTTGCCTTTCCCAGGTGGCAGGAAGCTCTTTTGGATATTTTTGAATGTTACCTCTTTCCCTATAATCATGATGTGCATTGTGTGAAGTAAAACCACAGACATTTTATACATAGGAAAAAAAAAACCCTTGATGCATATTCTGGACCTGGTAGGTGAAAAAGCTTAGTGTTTGCCTAAATAGATGAAAAACCTACCTAAGCAATGCAGTTACAAGTACTCCTCATAAACTGACTTACAGATTAATATGCAACACGCCAGTGAAATGCAATACAAAATTAGCTGCTCACCTTTTGCATGATTCCCTTTTCATAATAATAGCGAAGTGATCGGCTAAGTTTATCATAGTTCATAGCTGGCCTATTTTTCTGAATCCCCCAGCGACGTGCCACCTGCCACAAAAATGGATTAGCATTGATTTGTTAAATGCATTTAACAAGCAGATCTTATCATCAGATAGTTCATTTGGGGATGGAGGAGGGGGAACCCTGCAGGTGCAATTAATAAACACAAGAGAAAAGGTTGCCATGACCTGAATTTCCCATTTACTCCTATGACTTTTAATTGGACACAGAGTCATCCATTAAACTTGAAGCAGACTTACTTATTTGCAAATGTAGTGGAGCACTGGGGGGTTTTTCGTTTGTTTTCAATCAACTGATGAAAAAATAAAGCCATATAAAGAGATTATATACAAAAAATATCTATCATGTTCCACCAGAAAACTTTCATGCAAGATGAAAACTTTTCTAGTTTGACACTGTGGATAATTGTATTATTCCTGTGTTTTCCTTGCTGTCAGAACACTAAGTTATATTAAACACACATGCATACACACTTAGTTCATGAACTAATATAGACTGTATGTACTTGGAATGACACTGATGTTGAGATTATTAGGAGATACAAGTCAAAAGCCAAATCTCAGTCTTAAATATTACTTCAGCAAAGAAAATGAATTATCAAGAGGAGGCGGAGTAATTGCTTGGAAGAACTTATATGTCAGTATGAAGAATGGGACAGAAATTTCATAGTTGCAGTTGTATAATGTCCCTTAAAAATAATAATAAATGGGGAGTTGCAAATAACTCATGAAGCCATTCCATAGAGAACAATATGCCTTCTGCTCTGACCTGTGATTTCTACTTGCCTTTATGCTTCCTGTTTTATTGCCAAAGGTAGTTCTGGACCAAGAGACCTTTTGTTTAAATAGCTTAACTGCTTATTCCCCACCTGAAATCATAATTGGCTGTTGGTGACATTTCAATTACTGGCCGTACAAATGACTATCATGTCACCAGAGGGGAAAAAAAGTCAAAGCTGATGAACTCTTTAAAGCACATTTTATAAAAATGTTTGAAAGGTGCATGTGGAAAAAGGAGAGAGTAGCCAAGCAGCTTCTCTGCACACTACTCTGCACAACTTTCCCATAGGTGTCTGGAGCCTTTTGATGCAAACCATAGATGACATGCAGCACTGAGAATTGAAGGGGACTAAATAACAACACCAAAATCCATGACTTTGATCTCCATCTGGACAATAATTTTTAAAATTTCTTTTGAAAGCGTTATTTCCTTTCAATGGTACAGCTTTTCAGGCTCATGTAAATTATCATGGCTCTGCTAACTTCAGCTATGTTATAGCTGTGTTGAAACATATCTCCAATCATGTCAATTTATTCCAGCTGTAGATTTGGCCTAGATGTATAACCTTGATTCGCCCATTCATCTTTGTAACATATGCCTACATCACTCTTTGTTTATTCCTGCCAAGCTTTTTCTGCATTAATCAGAGTCCTAAAAGTTTCCAACAAAACAGGCTTGCATAATAACTAAATACACTGCAAAGATAACTACAACAAAATAATGGTTAAGTATATGTTATGTTATGTGGTATTTTGACATTCCTAAATAAGCAAGCAGGTCCAGAAGTAGTCTTGGTAAGCAAGTCTTCCTGTCCCTGAACTGCACAGCATTCATCAAGTCTTGCTCTGTGGATGTGGTTCAGGCTTCTAGCCTTCCACCCCACCTTCCTGATGAAGGTTGCTGGCCCTGTGGCAAGACAGCAGAAATGGACCTATGCCCAACTCTCAGCCTCCACAGTTCACCGTTATCTACTTTTTGAATGAACTACGGTGCTCTAGGAGCTGATACATATTCATTTTTATTGTCACCCTTTCTACAAGGGCATAAACCTCCAGAAGAGGATGGGATGGAAAGGTCATGTTATTGACATTCTAACCTGCCACAGCTGAACCAACAAGCTCTTTGACTTCCCTTCAATTCACACTTGGCAACCAACAGAAGTGTGCAACTTCCCACAGGCTATTCTTATTTTAATCGACAGTTTCTGTCAGATCCATGACATTCATATGAAAACAACTTAGGCTACTTTGTACTTCCTAAGAGCACAGAGGAGTGAAGGAAGTTTCAAGTAGCCTGCCTCAACCAGATTTTGGATGCAGTGCTCCTCAAAAACACAAAGCAACTGCTAGAAACCCTGACAAGCAGATGATCTAGTTAATCAGAATACGCAGTTCTTTAGGGACTTGCACAATAAGGAAGTCTTAGGGTTTTGTTTTGCTACCTTCCCTTTCTTAACTAACAAATCCTCTTAAGTTTTTGCATCATCTGCTGGGAACCATTTTTCAATAAATCTCTTTAATCTTGAAAAACTTTTAGCATACCTTGAAGACAAGACAAAAATACGATGGTAAAAAATACTCTGACTGGGGTAGAAGGAAAAATTAGATATCCCATTCAACAAAATCAAACAAAAGCCTTTGGAAAGATTTCACTGTTCTCGGCCAGGTCACACAACTAAGTAGCTCATGTAGCCTGCTAAGGCTGCAGACATGCAAGGAAAGTTTCAGTGTCAAATCAACTAAGACTCTTCTGTCGTCAAATCCTCAGATGCACAGTGCCAGGATCTGCCACGGTGACTACCACTAGTGAGGGGGATGCTCAGACAAATGAAAGTGAGCACATGAGTCCTTGCAGCAACCTGCCCCTCAGCCAGACCATGTCGGGAAGGAAAGGGACATCAGTCCTGTTGCCATCCCCAGCTACTCTATCAACCCCTAAGGGCTCTTGGCAGATGATGTAACTTAAATATAAAGAAAGCTTTCAGGTCGCTTATGCCAGCAGATGAATGGCAAACAGCAGAAATAGCTGGTGGAACACAGAAGCAGCCTTACACTCCCAAACCCTCTTACTCAGCTCTAGCTCAGAGGGGATCCTGATGGAAAATATGCTGCGATCTCCTCTATTACCCAACTCTGTCCAAGGGGCTAAAATGTAAACCAGAAAGATGCTGCTTTTTAACAACCCTAATAAAATCATCCGCATCAGTGTTACAATAAAATTCACGGACACCAGATTTTCCAACAATTTCCACGGCTGTTTAGAACACAGGATAGATTATTTAATGCTACCTAGTCCAAAAAAAGTTTACATAATAAAATGTTCAATTTATTCCTGTTTATCACACAAGTGAACTAAGTCACGCTCCAGCAAATAGTCATGAATACAAGTAATTTTATCTACCCCATGAGTCCTTCATGGTTCAGGAGAGCTGTGCGTGTGCATGAGTGTTTGCAAGTCCAGGACCTCAGCGTGCACTAAACAATCTGAAGATACAGATAAGCGCAGGAAGACTCTGAAGATGACTCTAGAAAGGGGGGATTTATATAACTTTGATGGGATTTTAATGCCTAACAATCTTAACTTCCTCCTTTGCCGTCTGTCAGACTTGGGGTCCTTCATTCTACAGCCTAAAAGTTCCAAGTTCCTGTATCTTCACACCAAAGACTATTTGGTGTTCAAAGACTATTCAGGGACAAGTTTCCAAAGGATTTTGGAACACAGCTCTATCCATGAAGTGATTCTGAAAAATCCAGGCCCTAAAATTAATGCCAAGTATTTTATAACTCTAGTACTTGCAATATTTTTACTATTTAGTGGGACTAGAAAATTAAGTCTATGCTTAACCACACCTCTGTCCTAACTGAAGTAACACCCCTGCCATCCTTTCTGTCACCCTTCCAAAGTGCTAATGAAACAAAACACTGAAGGAAAGCAAGACCTAGAGTCCAAAGGAGTACTATTAAATTTGCACAATGGGGCAGTGGATATCGGGACACGCTGTCTGTCTAACATACCTCCTCCGGCTCGATCAGCTTGAATTCCATGCCTCGGCCAGTCCATGCTATGAAGTGAGAGTTTGATGGGTCATCAAGAAGAGCTACCAAGAACTGCCAGAGCTGAAGCGAGCCTCGCCGTTGATACGTGGGTCCCTCGCGGTACATGCCTGGCTCCTGTTTGACATCACCTGCACAGAAGAGCAACAATGTTAGATGAGCAATGCTCAAAAAGCATCATGACTCCATTTGTCAGAAAAACTGGCAAAGCAATCATTAGGGTTAATAAAATAGAGGAAAACATTTCTTACTACCCAGACACCCACAAACGCAACACTCCTCTGTCTCCTGTTAATTGTAAACACTCTTACAATAACACATTAATATACTAAAAAGTACCTAAATTCAGCCATGATTTATGGAAGTCTCCCTAATCCTATCCCCATTTACTTCTGATACATGCAAATCTCGCTTGCAAACCATTTTGCAATATCCTTTATCTGAAAGAGCATGAACTATTTTTGTAGGCAACTCTGATGTCTGAGTACTGCATTTGTGTGCTATACTTTGCACAACCTCCAGGTTTGGAAATGTAATGTATGCTTCGTAAAGCTGCAAAACCGTATTGAGTGAAACTTCTTTTGCATGCAAATGCTTCTAAGGAAAATTTGACAAAGTATTTGACTTGGACTTAAACAGCATGTGCTTTATGTATAGCTATGCAAATCCTGCAGATATGCGAGTTCCTCTGTGGCATATTGGACTTGCATATAAGCACATATTACTTTTACTCATATATGCATATTAGATTAGTATTCCCCTGAAAAGCAGTGAGTTAATTTTTCTAAAATTTCAAATCCAGAGGAAGCTTTTAAAAACAATAATAATACTCTGCTACCAGATCCACAAACTGACAATGAAAGACCATCCTTCTACAGCCATACTGTGTCTTTGTTGGTTTTAAATCATATTTATACTAAACAACTCATGCCAACAACAACAGCTGAAAGGTCTGATGCTGAAGCAGAGAATATTTTTTTCTTCACACAATGATAGCAATCCTTGATACACTGGTAAAACTCCTAATTTCAACTACCAGAACAGCAATACTCTCCAATAAGCAGTGTTTAATACGGAAAGCCAGGACTTCACATTCAACCAAAACATTAGGATGCTCTGATGGCCATTACAGAACAGCTCCGTGTAGTCAAAGAATAATAATATTTAAAATGGAGCACTTCCTTTTGTAATCAGGAAAGAAAATTGAGTCAATAGCTGTGGAAAACAAATAAATCAACACAAAGCTTTTTGGTTTATGTGAGGTTCAAGTTCCAGTCCTGAAAGGCCTTCGTTTTCAAGGACAGGATTTTTCTTTTAACGATAGCTGAGCGATGCACAAATAGCAAGTGCAGTATTACAGAGGATCAGATTCTTTGCCTGTGCCGATCTTTAATGTCAAATGAAGCAGCTGAGAACCTACTTCTGAAACATCATGACTAGCCCTGAGCTAACACCACTTTTGCTTTACTGGCCAAAACATGATGACAAATCCATTATTTTTTCCTCAAAAGTCATAATGCTACAAGTACAAACACACCTATTTGTATTACAACATCAGTCTTCTAGAGTACAAGGTATCCTGTCAATGGACAGTCACAGAAGCTGGCAGCAATCACTTGCTTTGCAAGCGCACGAATATTTGCAAACATTTATTTCTTTTATGGTATTTGTATTTCTTTTCCGTTTTCATTCCCTTTCCTGTACAAAACCCAAACAAACAAAAAGGATTTTCAACAAAGACATGGACAAATGCTACTCCTGAAGAGTTTTAAGTTCTTGTCATATAGGTCTTATCCCATTGCCATAAATGTAAATATGAATTTGCCACTGACACTGAAGACAGGTCACATTCACAATCATTGACACAATGTGCCTTAAAAAGGTAAGAGGGTGAGGGGAAAGTAGGCAATCCAAAGCCAGTAGACTTTCAATAAACTACCCTTTCAGTGAATGTGTCAACCCAGTGACAATGCAATTCTGGATTGAGCGTACTTCAGTTAGGTTTAACACTATTTCAAATCCTCTATTTATTTCTTGCCATTCCTTACAAACCTTGGAATGCATGTTGTACCTCCATTTGAGGAATGTGTAATTCTTTGGGTTACCTTCATTTTAGAGTCTCCCACTCTTCAGCAAAGACAACAAATGCTGCCAGACACGCAATAGCTTTGTAATCCATATTAAGTGATTCTCAGGGGAAAACAAACAAAATAAAGCAGGAGAAAAACCCCAAGAGTTCTCCAGCTCTACTTTTAGCTATGGTCAGAGAGCTGTTCACAAGTTTATCAGAAGGTATCACATCTTTTCCGGTAAAATAAATAAAGCCGTACATGCATCCACTAACACAAAGAAGCCACTCCAGCATATTTAAATAATCCATCTCCAAATTACTTCCCAAAGTTGCAGACTAACAGAGTCACCAGTCAGAAATACTGAGTCCATCTACTTTGTCTATAACAAAATAAATCTGAAATCAACTGAGTTACACCAGGAACCTGATTTTACATCAGAGTAACTGAGGATAATTTGGGCCATTTATTTTAATTGACCTCAGAATCCCTCTTGGAAAAAAAATCTGTTGTAATGGGTACTGCTGTGAAAAGATCATTGATTTGTTATCAATCCCACTGAAAAATAAACCAATAGTACAATGTTTAACATGGTGCAAATATACTGACACAAACACAAAAATGCCCTATACACTCACTCCCCACTATTCATCACTTCACAGACAGCGAGACAAGAGGCTTAATCCTCAGTAAAACCAAAGCTGCCGCCTTCTCCACCGTTTTGTTAATTATAAGAACAGCTTTCATTAAATCTCAAACAACAAGCAGTATGTGATCATCAGTGCAATGGAAATCCTCCTATTACTTCTCAACTGTACAGGAACTGAGCTCTTCTGCCACAACTCTGGATACAGCATCTTTCACTGGCAAAAGTCAAACCACATCCTATTGAAAAGGAGACTTTGGTTTCAAGAGACAAAGGTCAGCTTTGGTTGGGCGCACCGCAAATGGTGTGTTAAGGAATCCTACATCGGAACGTTACTGAGCTTTTTTTGATCAGCAACAGAGAAAAGTCCCTCACCTATTCCTTTTTCATCTCCTGACACACGAAAAAGAAAGAGAAATGTGTCATACATACCGTCAAACTTCTCTGGAACAACACAAGTGTCATCATAAAACTGCCTAGGTCCCTTTTCATACATGCAACCTGTAAGTTAAAAAAGAGAGAGATGTTTATATAAAAGATGCATGGAGAAAGAAGAGACCATAGGTTTAATGCCAGAGGGAACACTAAGTCATAGAGGAATCAGATTAATATCCCACATCCTTTACACATCACCCAATCGCAACATTTTGGCCTCAGTACAGGGTTGTTTATTTAATGTATGCATTCCCAAAAGACTGTTAATCTCCACCTGCAAAAATGAAAAAGCACCCCTTTTTCTCTATGATTTATTCTAAAATGTTTGTCTCATTTCCTGTTTGAACTAGCACGGCTTTGACTTTTAACCATTGGTTCCTGTGGGTCTTCTCCCTGCGAGACTAAAATGTCCTACTCAGTATCTCCTCCTCATACTCACAGAAGTCACCCCCCTTGATGATTCCTCCAAATAAGATAATTCTGTACAATTTATTTTTGCTGTTAAAAGACACTCTCTGCAACCCTACGTTCCTCCTAGCACTTTCTTCTGTACACAGTCCCACTTTTCAGTATTATTTTAATGTTTTGCTTAACCAGAACTGCAGTGTATGCAAGTATCAGCCTCACCAGTGCTACTCAGCAAGACAAAACATCTCCTCCTCTCCTGTCTCCCTATGGCCCTACTTTTGACTGTGCAAATACTACAAGCGGCCTTTTTGCCATATAGTTGCAGTACTCGGTTGGGCTGTTTTTCCACTGTGAAGCCGAGGAGGAGGAGGCCCACCTCAAAATCATTTTTTCCAATATACTGCTTCCCGGTTCCATAGGCCTGGTCTACACTGAGCATATTAAAAAAACATTTTGTTTAATGTGCCCAGATTACCAAACAATTCAAACTGTTTTCTATGACTGCCCTGTCCTGCCCATTATTTACCACTCTGCCTATCTTTGTGCCATAAAGTTATCTATTAACTTTGTCCCGTATCTTTACTGAAAATGATGAATAGCAACACTCCTGATATCAATTCCTACAGAACTATAATAGAAACAATCCATTCAGAGATGACTGGCCAGTGCCAGCCACTTTTAGATCTGTCAGTTGGCCAGGTCTTAATGTATTTAATGTGTACTTTATTGATACTGCTTTGTGCTAACTTCTTAATCAGAATGTAATGCAGTGGCAAATTGAATGCCACAAAAAGTCTAAATATAAGATACAAGTATCTTTAGCAACTAAACTTTTAATCTTAGCAAAGAATAGAATCAGATTTGACATGACCTTTTTTCCATAAAATCATGTTGAGTGATTTCCAAATAGAGAGAACAAATATTTATTGAACATCACTGCTTTTTCTGCGTCATTCATAACAATTTTAACACCTCCGAGTACTCATGAGTGTATAACAGGGCAAAGATTGTTTTTCCCATGTCTGTGCTCTGATTAAAATTTAAATCTGTTGACCTTAGCCCTGCAGCCTGTGGATTTTTCCCTGATGTCTTTCACCTCTCTTATCAAGGTTCTATACTTCATATAATTTCATATACCAAGACTGTTATAAATTTCCAGCTCCTGTTTCACCCTCCTTGTTAAACAACACCTTTTATTTCTATTTTCTGCCTTTATTCCACCCCAGAAGCAGTTGGGCTTTCAGCCAGATTTGTTATCTTTCCGGTTGTGTCTTTTCACTAGTGTTCATTCACTAGTCTTACTAGAGGACTTGGATTCATACATCTGTCTAAATTCTCATCAATCTCAAAACCAATTTCCCTCATGTTTGTGAAATTTGCCCCTTGGAATAAAAACAAATAAACCCTAAACAAGCAAACAAAAAATTGACAAGAAAGATACACCAAAGCAGGGAAGTGGAGAGTACAACATCTTTTTCAATGGTCTTCTTTCTTAGTTCTGTTGGCCTTCTCTTTTCTAATACATTTAAAGCGCTTTTACTCAGAATTATTAATTTTGACAATGATGTAAGTTCTGCCCTACTGAAGAGTGGCCAAAGGAACTGGGGCTGTTTAGCCTGAAGAAAAGGAGGCTGAGGGGAGACCTTACTGCTGTCTAAAACCACCTGAAAGGAGGCTGTATCATGGAAGGTGTTGGTCTCTTCTCCCAAGTAACAAGCAACAGAACAAGAGGAAATGGCCTCAAGTTGTGCCAGGGGAGGTTTAGGTTGGATATTAGGCAAAATTTCTTCACCAAAAGGTTTATTACTAAGCATTGGAACAGGTCGCCCAGGGAAGTGCTTGAGTCACCAACCCTGAAGGCATTTAAAAGATATGTAGGTGGGGCACTTAGGGACATGGTTTAGTGGTAGACTTGACAGTGTTAGGTTAACGGTTGGACTTGATGATCTTAAAGATCTTTTCCAACCTAAATGATTCTAAGTCATTAGGATTTTTGGTATGTATCAAATGGCTATATAGTTTGAGCCTACGCAGCACCAAAACATTGCAAAAATCATAACAAAAGGAAAAGCCAAAAACCTCCACTGAATAAAATTGATTGTTTAACAGTTAACTGAGCCTGTCACACCAATAGCCTGGAAAAAAAATCACTTGAGCAGAATGAGTGAAATGAACGAATTTTTAAGTGTCTCTTCCTTTCAACTGCTAGAGGCCTTGAAAAGCAGAACGAGTAAATTCATAATAAAATTGCTTCCATCCTGATCAACCTGTAGCACTAAAAGAAGCTACAAAAAAAATCAGAAACTCAAGACTGGGAAGGGAAAGAAAGATGATGCGAGTCTTCTCAGCAGCAGAATTAAACCAGTGAACCCCAAATCCCCCTAGGCTTTTTAATTTTTTACATTTCTCTCATATAGAAGCGATACATAATAGAAAACTTAACTTCTGTTCTGTTGGGGTGAGCCAGGAAGCCTTCTTGCCTCATGTAAATGGAATGGCAGCTAGGCACTTCTGAAAGGAGAAGATGACAATGCTAGTCAGAAGACTGTCTGAAATTAAAGGTGTGCAGGTTACCAATGAGACAGGCTGCAGGCAGAATAGCAACAAAAAGGATGCAAGTTACAGTGAGGAGGAACCTGTCAACACACAGTCAGCAATTCAGAGCAGCATGCACAAGCCATGGCAGAGGAGAAAACCATAATGTGAGGATCATAGAGCCCACCTAACATAGGCACTTGAACTCAAACAATTATTGTAATCAATTTTGCTAAAAGCTGACTTCCATGACAATCACGCTTTAGACCATCCACAGATCAAAAAAAGCCACACAGGACAGTATAAATATTTTAAGCTCTGTGCTTGTATATCTACCTTTGTAACTAATTCAACCTAGCATTTTTAATAAATTACACAGAAAAGCCTGCCAATCACACTGGAGACTTATAAACTCTAATACAAGGAATGCCAGAGTGAATTTAGAATAGGATATTGCTTTTTAGACTCCAGTTAAGGACTTGAAGGGTTAATGAAATTTTCTGCAATTACTAAGCATTTCATGTAGGAATTCAGATACATCAATTTCACCCTCCAACTGTACATCCTTAAACAAAAAAAAGACAAATCCCCTCCCCCCCTCAAAAAAGAAATAGTGTGCACATTTTAAGTAATACAGACATTCACCATTCCCCACTTCTACTCCAATCTGCAAAAAGAATGAGAAAAACCAAACAGAACAAATGAAAACAGTGCTCTTTAAACATCTTTCTATTTTTAACCTGTGTCTTGCACTGTCCCCAAGTAGCTACATCCTATGCACTAGGATTTGCAAACAGAAATATACCATAAATGTTTGCCCTTCTAGATCATGTTAAACCTACTTCTTGGATATCAAAAATCCTGCTTAACAAAGTCTATTTGATCTTGTGATAAACTCCTACCCTAAACTATGCAATCTGTTACCAGTAACTCGTAACTCTTTCAGAGATGCAAACAGAGGTCGAAAGAGCAGACATTATTTTTCCAACACTGCCTACAGACTCTTTGAGGCTGTGATTCCAAATTTCACTGTTCACTGACTAGTGATGAGTATCAAAGATTTGGCAGGATAAGAAAATAAGGTTTTACATTGACTTCACAAAACAAGTGAAACACAGGGCAGTAATAATAAGTTTCCTCTAACAGTCCACAGTCTCTCTTGCACATCTGTGCCGAACTCTTCATTACCTACTCTGGATGAAACACTCGGTGCCTGCCTGCTCAGGCCTCGAGAATCTCTAATGTCTCAGGCAGCCATTCTGAGCAACCACAGGAATCAGTGACTCAGTGATCACCCGAGTCAAGTACAGCTCTGTACACGAGAAGTCAAGGCTACAAGTACTGGTTCACCTGCAAGGAATCACTTACGTTACCAAGCAGATTGAATTTTAAGGAGAATGGAAAAATCTACGTAAAAAAAGAGGAAGTTAAAGAACTGAAACAGATGCTATTTTCTATTTTAGGTTAAAATCCACCCGTATTGGCAGCAAAACCCTTTTTTGACTCATGAACTCCACTCCTGCAAAGTGATACAGCAGAGTATACAGAACAAATAATTATGCACACATCCAAGAAGTTGTGTTCTTAGCCAATTTGGGGTTTCATCTCCCATGTTCCTAAGTCAATTATAATTAACATCTGGAGTCTTTTTAAGGCAAGCATTGTTTGTACCAACATTACTCAATCTTCTGGTTAGCCTGTGCTTAAACAGTCCACAGAGGACCAAAAAATACAGCAAGGAAGAGTTTATTTCTCGTAAAGTAACTAGAGTCTTGTTATCTTAAAGTGCTATCAGTTAATTTATGACTATCAGAGTGGGTCAGACTCTAATCAAATTGTAGAAACATTTCCAAAGTGATTATTCAATCAAATGACTAACATGGTTAATTAGGAGCCATAAACATTGCTCTGAAGTTCATCAAAGTAATGACTTGCCCAGAAAAATTACTGCTAATTAAATTGCCTGCTGCTTTCATTTCTACCTTATCTAATAAAAAGTCCAACCAATGAAATTTAGCATTGCAGTTTTAAATTGTACTAAATGCTTGACTAAGACCCAGAAGTATTTTTACAAGCTAAGCGGAGCTACTTCAAAAGAAAACATTTTAGTGCAGAAATTACAGAGCAATTATATGTTTTCTTCTCCTGAAAGCATTACTTCAAGACAACAAATGAGACAGAATTAGGAATAAAACACTTCTAGGGTAGGATCCAAGTGTCTGAGGTGACTGATTCTATCACCTTTTAACAATTTGTAGTCTTCTAAGCAAAATGTGCCTTGATTTAGGACACACAAACTTATTTCAGGCTTTTAATGAAATAATTCACATTGTAAAGTTACATCATTTCAAGAACAGCAGAGCCCCCTTTTTTTTTTAAAAAAAAAAAACTTCTAAAAATACAGAGACATTAAAAATAAAAAAAATTTTATTAATTTGGAATACTTAGAGGTCAGTCTTCATTGTTTGCCTTGCTAACAGCAACATAGTAGTCATCTTAAAACAATGAATATGGCCTTATATCATATTGGGTTGAAACATTTTTTTCCCAGTTGGTGTTATATCAAAAATATGCGTAACCTAGACACTGGAGAAATGCGTTCTCATCTGAGACTGTCACAAACAAGAATACTGGAAATAAGCTCTGCTGTGCCTTCATCAAAATACATCAAAGCAGAAAAAAAAGACTTCCTCAGGACAAGAAAAATCTACTACTGAATTATCAGGTAGACGTTCTACATTTCATATTAAGGAAGACACTTGAATGGTCCCTTGGTAAGGAAGATTTTAATATTAATTATCCTATCAGGATTTAAAGGGCTAGGTTGTCTCAGCCCTATTTAACTCAACGTAGGTAAGGAATACTTAAATTTCCTTTTCTGATTGTTTTTCAGAGATAAGGACCAGGTTTCAGACCCACAATCACACCCTGCGCAGAAACAAACAGAATTTCAGCCCGCGTGCCCAGCCAGGCGAGACATGGTGAAGACTAAGCTTCTGCAGGCAACGGGACAAACTGGCCATCTCCTCCTGAATGAAGCAGAGCGAAGCAGGACCTAGAAACCTGAACCAGGATTTATTCTTCAGTCACTTCTGTTTCTGACCTTACATATCCTTCCTATCTAAAGGACTCCTTGTTATGTTACACTCTAACTCTGAATTACTTTTTAGTTCGCTTTATCAACATCATCAGAAGATTTGGAGGCCCAGGGCACAGCCCATGTGCATTGTGACAAAGCATAGTGCAATACATAGCTATCGCATTACATACATGCATGTGTAGAGAGAGAGACCAAGCTTAGAAGGTGTGGACAATCTGAAATAGTGTGGGTGAAGAGTCGAGTTATGGGCCTGGCACTGGTCTCCATGTGGCAGCTCTGGGGAATGGTACAGTGTCCTGAGGAGTGGCTGCTTCGTGCAGTGAGCCTGCTACCAAGTCACCTCAACTCATATGCGAAACTTGTCTACTTCCCTACCAGTATAAAACAAAGCAATGACACTAAAACTGGAACCTTCTTACTATGTGCCCATTTACTTCTCCAATTTACACTTTATTATGAACTAAGTCATATTAAGAACAGTTCCCAAAAGGAACTGCTCCCAAAGGGGCAGTTCCCCAAAACTCTGGAGGGGCTCCACTGGCAGTGTATACAGCCAGTCCTATAATTTAACTTCCACCATATCCTTCAAAATGTAATTACATGCGTTTTGATGCCTATTTCAGCAATTCAGAGTTGGTGCGTCTGTACAAAGAGACATAAACGTGCTCTGTCACTTGTCTTCACGTAGGCAAGAAATACAGCATGTGCAGATTCCTCCCTTGTGTGCTGCTGAGCACAGGATACTCACAAGCCCTTTGAGTAGCTGGGACCAACCCAGCTCCCAGGTGCCACTGGCACATGGCAGTCTGACCTTGTGCTACACAGGGTGAGAAGAACACCAGTTCTGCCTTTGGTGCCCTGCAGAGCTCTGCCATGGGCTTACCTGAGCAACACAAGCATTTCCCTGGTACGCAAAGAGGTGGTTGGTGCAGTGGGAGAGATTTTTTCCAAGTGCAGAGACAAAGGTAGCCTTTTCAAAATAAAATGCTCATGCTAGAACATGTCGTATTTCTGGCCTCAAACTTAAAACATCATAATCACACTCTAAGTAACTTTTCTGTTGATGGATTTCCAAGAACACTGATAAACTGTTTACAAAGGAGCGCTTCCATCCATCACTGAAACACATTTAGCCTCCTGGTGGAAAGCAGCTGTTTTCCACCACTGAGGAGCTCTGACCAGGCCAAGGGTGAGGAGCAATACTGAAAATACTGGAAAACAGACAGGGCTTTTTAGGTAAGAAAGAAAATTCTTCAAATCAGACTGCAACAAGTGGCTAAAGTGGCACCAGGCATCACTAAAAAAGATGCATGATCTATATTTTGCAGGGAGAAGTACCAAATGATTCTCTTTGATCATGAAACCTATGATTTTGTAAACCTGAAGAACACATTAAGATTAAAACTAGTACAGGTGTCCAAAAAGAGACACTCAGAACTTAGGACAATCCCCCTATACAGAAAGTGCTTGAGTGTATTTCACAATGACAAATGCTGGTGGACCATGTTTTAGTTCAACCACCTATAAAAGCACTATCCCCTCAGAAGCTACATAATTACAAGAGAGTCCTACATATTGGTAAAATCCTGGCAACCCAAAAGTCAGCATTATTTTTCCATTAGCAGGTTCAGCATGAAAAATGTAGGTGCACTGAAGTTACATGGGTGAAAACAGAGTCACTGTCTTCTCTGATAAAAATCAAGCATTCTCTTCCTGAACCATTATGCAGTTTTAAAACATTTAGAATCAAAGGTTTTGTTGATCATTTTGACTGTCACTAGCCTTCATACCAGTAATTAGGAGAAAAAAAATCTCCAAGTGTATGTACTCATAGGTACACATACATTCCCTTATAAAAATCACCTATTAAAATTTGTTCAGTTTAATTTCTTACATCTCACTTGACAAAAACCTACCGGAGAACTAGATTCGGCCCTACCAGCTCAGGTCTAAGTGGAATTATTACACATGTACAGAAAAAAAGCCTTTAAGCAAACAGCTTCGTTTCCACAACTTTGGGTTTTAGATCTATGACAACATCTAATGCATTTTCTGAGACCAGATGTCAACAGCCTGTCTAGGCGATGTGTAACTTTTTATACAGCAGAGCAGGAAAACAAAGGCTCATACATTCAGCTCTGAATTGAAATTCCACATGGAGCTGATCTTTTGAGCATACTTTAAAATCATATATTTGCTTTTATTAACCTCAGTAACTGTAAAACGTATTTTAAACATTGCTTCCCTTTGAATTCAAAAGAATGCAGCAGTATTTTCTCTCTGCCTCGCTCCTTTTGTTGGTAATCTTACTGCAAAAATGTCTGTGTTGCTTTTTCTCCCCTGCCCCATCCCCTGCCTGTAAAATCGAAGTTGGACAAACACTGCACGGCTGAAGTGACATATTTGAATGGAATTCAGACCAACCAGTTCCTGTTTATGTTTCTGATTTGAGAATGTAGCCTTCTCATTCACTATACATTAGAAACACACCAAGGCCATAAATGGTGTCAGCTTACAGGCAGGCAGGGCCAAGGAGCATTAATCATTACTTTAAGGCAACTGGCAAAAGCAGCAGCTGAGGGAACACTACACCCTTCAGCTCCGCATAAATGGACATTCCAGGGTTTGGCGTGTGTGCTTTTTTTTTTTTTTTCCCTTCAGCATCCATTTTATGAATGAAACTTCAGGCTGCACAGAGTCCATTCATATAAAAGCTATGCTCACAGGGCTCAGTCTCTCGGGATCAATCGGTCTTGGGTAAGGCTGATGTGATTGGTTTAAGGCAGGCTTCAGCCTTCCATTACTGATTTAAAATGCAGCCTGTGTCCATTTGACCTGCGTTAATGCACAAAGAGTAAATCCAGACTGCGCTCTCAATCCTCAAATCAAATCATTAGCCAGTGCCACTTACTGTAACTGTAGATTTAGAGGAAATTTATCCATTTCTTTGAAAAACAGGGACTGCAGGACAATTTTTCAGATTGTATTGTCTGCTTTGAGAGGAAGAATAAATGTATGGTCTCCTACCTATATGCTCACATTAGCCTGGTATTCAGGTTTTTCTTTGTTCATGAAGATAATATTAAAAATGAATTCTATTCTAACTACAGATTTCCCTCAGACAGAACTAGTGAATAGAGCAAATCAGTTAGATAGGAAGCAAGTGAGAAGTTAAAATTCTGCCATTCATAGCAATCTTCTCAAGTCCAGGTTTCCCAAGGTTCCCCCTCAGATGCTCGTATTTTCTACTGTCATACCATCCAACAGCAGATTGTGTTTATGTGTTTTAAGGGCACATACAAAGCACAGTGCAGCTTAACGACTGAAAAAAATCCACACTCATTCACTGAAAGAGCACAGCAAAGACAAGCTCCTGAAACAGAAGGGTGAAATATTTTAAACCACAGAAGTGAGACTCAGGGAAACTGCAAAACCAAAAACGAGGAGGGGAAGACTTCTTAAACCTACTGAATACAAGAGCAAACCGCCACCACTTCTCCCCTCCTGCCTTTATGCCAGCTGGATTTTCATTGAGAACAATTGTACTGCTGTGTAAAAGAATGTAGAGGCCATAAGGAGATCCAGTTTTGAGATGTGCGTACTGAAGCACCATATCCAGGAAAAGGATGGAGTCGCTTCTGTTTCACAGAGCTTTTTATAAAACTGTGTTCAAAAATACTGCAAATATCTGCAGCATGACCAAAAAGGAGAAAGAGACAAGGAAAGAAAAAGAAAACCTAGACAGAATTTGAGGAAAAGATTAAGCAGCTGGAGGATTTATGAAGCAGGATCTCAACAACGAGTCACACAGACAGACTAAAGAGTATACATGCAAACTGTCTACAGAGATTTAGAGTTGGTACATTAATACCAAGGAATTGTTCAGGATGAGGCAAAGAGGTGTAGCAATGAGCAAAGGAATGGAGCTGATCAAAGCGAAAATTTAGGCTTATGATCAAAAAATATTTTGTAACTGTGAAGTAGTCTGTGAAATAATCTCCCAAGGGAAAACCGTAGTAATAATACTTAGTACTCATATAGTGCTTTATATTTTCAAAGCACTGTACGAAAATTAGCCAATATAATTAAAAACAGTAGTAGAAGCACCACGAGTTGTGCCATTTTAAATGCTGCACTGGTCAACACACTAGAGAACACCCTAGAAAAAGCAAACTGGCACTGACTCTGACAGCTAAGATTTCCTTTCTTCCTTCACACTAGCATCTCCACATATCTGAACTTTACCTCCAAGAAGTAAAATATAATATCCAACTGTTGTTTAAAAAAGGAAAGAAAAACCAAAGGCAATCTGCAGATAAATATTCTTCCACAAAATAAATCTGATTTTATTTTCCCCTAAAATTTTAAGTCATCAGCATTCTCTTACGCTGTTCTGCAAACTCCCAAATTGAAGGACATGCCAGCTGACCTCTAGGGAAGAATGTGCTACTAGAGATCTTTTTCCACATCAACTCGCATTGATTTGCTTTTCAAAAACGACCACATCAGGTAAAAGGACTGTTGCCTTTTATTCTGTGCCCAGTCATTAGGTAAATACACATTTATAACATGGACAGTAGAATGCTAACAACATCCTAACCTGTAAGAGCAAACTTAGGAGGTTAAGAAATGTCATAATTACAACTTCCTGCACAACCCTGATACAACTCCTTTGTCGCAAATGAATTATGATACAGCCATTCGCCTCGGCACACTTGTCTCTTGAGTGCACAGGTCAAAACTGTTTGGGGAGGGAAAGCCATGCTGTAAACAGCTTTGCAGGTGGAGCCCCTGCTATATTTGTTACAGAGGCTGGAAGTTGTGTACTTCATGAGGCAGAACATTTCAAGAAAGGAAAATACGTCCTTCAGGATTAATATAGCTGAATTTTAGGCCCCAAAACCCATTCCAGCCCCAATGAAGTTTTCCAAAGCAGTCATATCACTTCTGCCAGTTTTTTCATATTATTTCTTATTTTTGCAGTGCTTACACAGGGACCCTAATCTGATGTTCATACACATCCTCGCCTAGAAATACAAAGAAAGTCCATAGGAGGTAAGCTTATTATTATTATGTAATACATAATGTTCTTTAAAAACTATCCAGTCCTAACTGGGTACCCAAAATAAACAGGTATATAGATCTGATGTGTCTCTCTGCCTCTGCTCATCTCTCTTAACAAAGGGTCCCTATCCATTCTCACATGCCAATACAAGGTATTTATTGCTTGATGTCTCAGGAATTAAAGGGATGAGCAACTCAGAAAGCAAGACGTGGAGGCTAATAATTCGTCTGGATAGTTCATTCTTAAGTGATGTGACTAGCATCCTGGAAGAAAACCTTGGAAGTGACAGGGAGGGAATCTAAATTTTCTAAGGTCTGTTCAAGCATTTAATTGTGGGGCTACCCTGAAATGTAACTGTGAGGACAGCCCTGCTAATGGCTCTAACCTGCTCAGGAAAGACTGAATCTGGATTTCAAAAGCTGAATTCCTGGCAACCAGTAATAAGCATATGCAAACAACAATTCCTCCTCTAACATCATCATCTGACAAATTTCAAAGTTCCTAAAGACATGGTCATAAAAGAACTTTCCAACCAAAATAACTATTTTGATTTGGTAAAACAAAATTAGATTTAAACTTAATAATTTCTCATTTTAAAATTAGATTTTTAGTATTAATTGATACACATATAGCTAGAGTCATACCTTAGTATATTTGCAAATACACTACATTAACATATTAAGAAAAGTCTGCAAAGATCCTGCTTAAAAATAAAGCCCAGAATAGATGCTGTATCTCAAGTTTGGCCATTTTGTTTAAGTACTCAAATACATTAACTGAATTCTAGAAGTGCTAACTGCACAGAAATGCTCACCATTTGCCCTTGTAAACAAAGGTCTTAGGAAGCCTTCTGGAGTATATTCATTAATGATGCAAAATCTCAAAGCTCTACATGTCCTTGGCTGCATCTTTGTGCTTAAAGCTGCTAGATATAGCATCAAGTACTAAATACCTCTGACTGGCAGCCATGAAAAAAAAAAGAAATCTGTGGTGGAAGATGAGGCCTGATTGATTGAACATATATGATGCTCTGTGACTTCTAGAAGTGTAGACGAATAAGGGCGGGCTTCTACTCTGTTGACATTTTTCTTTTTCCATTATCTCAAACACTCTGCAGTAGAAATTGCATACCTGCAATTACAATTACAACTAATTGATCTGCCATTTCCCATGTCATAATTAATGTCATGTTTTAATAGAGTTATAATCATTCCATAATAATGCTTTTCATTCACCAGCTTCCCACAAAGTATAAAAGTATAGTGCACAAAAGCAATGAACTTTTATGAGGCTCTTTCAAAAACATCCCAAAAGGAACATCTCAGTGTATTACAATGAACTTTTAAAATATGTTTCTATATTCTTATCTGAGCTGCAATAAAATACCAAGCAAAAAGGACTTTTCACTCTGGCATTCCTCCTTCCCTGAACATCCATAGGTGAAAAATGAAATCAATGATTCAGTGACAAATACATTATGTTTCCTAAGGGGTTATTTAATGTACTCTTAGCAAGGATGGAAAATGATGGTTTCTAGAGAACAGATGGTAACAAGACAAAATATCAACAGACCACAGTTGTTGACTGCAATTTATGGAGTGTACAGATGTGTCAACTTAAATGCAGTGATTCTGAGGCCAATAAAAGTACTTCCTGATACCAACAGATTAATTTTTCATGACCACTGGTTACACAGCTATTACATTTTTAAAAACTAATTATTCATCTGCAAAAGAAACAACAATTTTGCTTGAACGTCATTACTATAAAGTGGAATGTTGCTCTTGCTGGCACAAAAAAAAAAAAAAAAAAAAAAAGGCATGACAGGATTGGATACAAGTTCGCACATCTTCCTTTCAGAACAAAATTTCCTGCTTTATTCCAAAAAGAATATTGCAAAGAAAGATGAATCCTAGCAGCCAACCCAGATTTAAACTAATAGTATGCAATAAGGAGATCCCACTTTCTAGCCAAATATGAAGCACGCTTACAAAAGAGCTTTTTTTAAGTCTTTAATTTAGCAGGATGAATAACAGTGCTTGTGAAGGTTGCAAGGGACTGGCAGTGCCTGAAGCTGCGGTCCCCCATTTATTAGCCATTGCCACATGAACTCTGCAGACTGGCTCTCCCGTGCTGGTCCATAAGACTAAAGAAACACAACTGCCAAAGAACCTTCATCAATGAACAGGCTGAGTTCTAGATCTCATCTTTATAATCTGAATTCATATTCATCTTGTCTTATATTTAAACTTGGAGAAACATTTAATCCCTGGTCCCCTACCTGTGTGGGCATAACTGAAATTTACCTAAGGATTGGTTCTTTGCTTGTCAAGAACTAGAAACGAGAAAGCAGCTCTACTTTCCAAATTCCCCTGTTCTAGCATAGACATCAACCCTAAAACAAGCACTTTATATTAATGGTACCACAAACTACCCCTCTAAATAGACAATGTTAAGTTAGCTACAGAAATGACAATAAGAACCAGTTCTCTTCTGTATCAAATTGCAAGATAGCTTGTCACGGGCTAAGATTTCGAAGGAGACCTCACCACGTAGCCTTTGAGAAATAAACTGCAAAAGCATCTAGGCACAAACTGAACCAGCAGGAAAGCAGTGCAGGTGCTGCAGCACCCAGAAGAGAGAGTCAGACTGAAGTCAGGCAGGGCCACCCATTCCCCCTGCCCAACTCAGCGTGTCCGACAGCAACAGACCCTCCTCCAGAAGCACAGTGAAGACTCACTGAAATCCCTCCCTTTCAACAGTGTGGCAGACACAAAGCAGGACAGAGGCACAGACTGAAGGGGAGTTGCAGAAATCATTTACACAAAAAACTGAAAAACGTGTTTTGATTGCATTTTCTTGGCTCCACAGTGGCCGACTGTTTACCCCACCTAGCCCACTCCATGCTGCTTTAATTTCAGCTTCTCTCCATACCACCCTTCCAGCTTCTGTCTCCTTGTAACTTGGTACTCATTACTAAACTCCTTTTTTTGCATTCCTGATTCTCCCTCTCTTTTCCCAAGCATAATATAAATATTATGTTTCAATCACAGCAAACATTTATAATGCTTTTCCCTTGATTTATGCTTTTATTCTTTTCTATTGCTTTTCTGTTTTGACCAGAAGCTATTTGAGAGGAGGTTCTGCCACCACCTCCTCGGTTTTGTACCGTCCATAGAGCAATAAGGCTCCATTGCAGTTGCCCTATAAGCACAATCACAATAAACATTATTAATAGCAACAATGTATTCTCTACATCAGCAACCTGGCATCACAGATTATGTACCTGCACAAAACACAGCAGTATGCACAAACTGAGAAGCTGACACCAATTTGGCTGATTCTTCTCCCTCATTGGTTTTATAGCTGTATAAACCCCACTTCAGCGGAGTTATTCCTGATTTAAAGTAGTGCAAGCAAGAGGAGAAAGAGTCCTCTATTTCTGGCAGACAAATGAAAGAGCTCATAAAATGGAGCACACAAATTCAGAGGTCAGAGATGAGACAGCACAGAACAAGCCCCCTCTTAAGCCAAGCTCAATTTTGCATCCCTGATTTTTTCTTCTCCAGCTTCTTTAACCTGTGCACTTTCTGGACAGAGACTTCTGGAAAATGAAGTCCTTTGCAGAACAAGCAACGGTGGAATGAGTCACACTGTATTATGTAGCAATCTTACTACTTTCTAAGCTATCTCAGACATAAATTATTTCAGGAGACTTAGAAGCCAAAAGAGCAAGTTTCAATTCATACAATCAAAACATCAACAGCACTGGCTTGCACTTATTTATTACTTTGCTATGCAGAACTAAAGGAAAGTCTCACCTACCTGAATCATATGCAAAATCTCTAGGTTCCTGTTTAATCATCAGAGGAGGGGGGAAGTTTTGACTGGCTGCACTGCCAACCATAGCGTTGTGTTCATAAACTGGATCGTGGTACTCCTGCTTGAAACCTTGAGGCGGGAAAGGGATGTTTGGCTCAGACATCTGGCGCTGATATATCGGACGTCCTTCCCTTGGCATTGCAGGCAAAGGTGGGAAAGAATTGCAAGGTTCAGAGAGCTGGCGGCGAAATCTAGGACACAAGTTAGAGAGGTCATGTAAAGGACTTGAGCTACATTCCGTTTCCCAAAGACCTTCACAGGTCACGATCAGTGGCTGTATCGCTTTCTCAGTAGAAAGCATGTTGGTTATGATCATGCCCAGTGGTCCCATCAGGATCACTTGCACTGTAAAACAGCAACAAGCAAAGAAACAAAAAACCCCACCTATTAATAACAGCTCTAAGACCTATCCCCACCACCATCCTCTTTGCATTCACTATCTTCTGTCAACAGAAGAGGCAAATAGGAACTGCATTAGCTTCAAACCAGCAGAAAGACTGACATCCTACCACAGTAACACGAAGGAGGCTTAGGCAGAGTTCTCTGTTCTTTCATGAGTATCAGCAACGTATTGCTTGTACTCTCATTTACTCTTATCATTCTTACAGTTACACGGAAACCATTCTGACCACAACAAACACAAACATTTTGCATAAAGAGTACTGTCTGCTGTAAATCTGGAATCATTCCAGGATAAAAGTCCACAGTTCCGTCCTCTCCGGGATAGTGCCACGTGAGATCTACCTGCAAGGCTGCACTGCATTCCAGCTCTAATGGAAAGGGAATATAAGCACCTCAGCAAAAGGAGAGGGTGCAAATTTCTGCTAAGAGAAACAATGTCTAAGAATTTCCCTTCTGCCATAACTTGTTCCCTTGGTCATTTCTACATGAAAGAAGTCATCCATAGAAGCCGTTCTGCCATCAACTACTCCCAAATGCTGTTCAGCAGGTATAAAATCTGATAATTCAGTTTTAAATTAACTTCATTTACATGCCGTGCTATTTGAGAACCTATGCTTGTTGTTTCTTCCATAAAACATATCTACCTGAACTAAAAGGTCTGAATGTATTGGACATGTGAAGGTTCAGAAGCACATAGAAGAGCAAAAGGATGCCATTTTCCCACCGTGCCCTAATGAACTGCACAAAGTCTCCCTGTGATCTCTTGCAGATTACCATAGTAGTGGTAACCACCACTGCAGTAACACTGGGTCTGCACTAATCCACAGCAGATGCAACATTCTTTCAACAAACTGCCTACTAGTCCTGTTAGCACTCATCATGAACAGGGCACACTTTTTTTTTTTAAAAAAAACAAAAAAGAAAGAAACCTGTGCCTTTCTCTGCAAGTTTCTCAGTGCTACACTAAAAAAAAAAAAATAAAAAAAAAAATCAAGAACTACTAATAATTCCTCAGCTTCCTGTACTCTGGGTCTGAATCAACTTCGGTTCACGCAAGCAAAACCAGACATTCTTTTGGAAAAAAATGCCTGAGTGAAGAATACAGAGGTTTGATTGCACAGGCAATACAATCCATGACTATCAACTCACATGTAGTGTATGTTTCTGAAACAATTTAAACTCTGATAACATCTGTCATAATGCTTCTGTGAACTTGGTCTGAAAAATATTCACTGCCATAGCTTAATTCCAAATACTGTGGGAGCTACAGAGGTAGACACTACTACAATGTAGTAGTGGAGACAAAATTATTTTTTTTAATGCTGCTGTAAATATTATATTTTGCAGTAGAAAGAGTACTGCACTGTAACCTTGGGTTTTGCAATTCCACCTACACCTGCAGAAAATAAACTTAGAAACTCAAATGTATTATGAAACAGTTAGGCTGACTGGCACTGCATTCATTTCCCTCTTTTCCTTTTTTCATTAGCCAAAAAAAGAAGCAGAAATTATCATTAAGAACTGTCAAGGAGTGAATCAGAAAATTGCAACTTGAAGTTAAAATAAGAAACAGGCTCACTCACAAAGCCTCAAAGGAAGTTAATAATACTTGTTGTACTGGAAGCTTTGTATGGAATCAAGCCATTTGTTTATACAAGTGGATTTGATTCCTGTTGGTACTTGTTAGGACCACTTATCGTTCATATATTCATGCACTGTATGAAGATGTATGGGCTGTATGTTCTAGATACTAATGCAATCTTATGGCACCAATGCATGTTCCATAGAAATATGCCTTGAGATTTAGATTTATATACAAAATCACGTAGGTAGGTCATTTGTTTAAATGACATTTTCTGAACACACTCATTGTAGTAGCAGATCACCTTGTAAATCGGGACGATTTGAATTTCACAAAAATATGAAGTACATTTGCTTCAGACAGTTGTAAGTGCAAAGATTCACAACACATAAGAAAACTGGGAAAAAACATCTTCCATTACAATTGTAACTTTCTCTAAAAAAAGAAAAAAAAATATTTTTTTGGCCACAGTTTTCTGTTTTGGACTTCACTAAAACACATCATGCTCTATTACGGAAGGGAAGCACAAGTGCAAAATGCCCTAAAGAACATGAATATCAAAGATAGGGGCAGCAGGGGGGAAATGATGTAAAGAGCCTACAAAGCTTGGGCAGAGCAAGTGTTATAGCTATAGAAAAATATACTAAGGTGTACGCAAATCTCTATAAATACAAATTAGGACTAACATTCAGCTTCAATACTCTCTTTACAAGTGGCTCTAAAACAGAAGATTTTTTCATCTGAAAAATCTTATTACTGCTCTCTGAACAGAAGCCATTTAGCTTCTAGAGATTTCAGTCTCTTGACAACTTGACTTTGCTGTATATACAGAAACACATTTATCCATCATCCTGTAATCAAAACCACTGCCCGGCTTCACTGGAGGCCTGCGTGGTTAGACCACAGTCCACAGAGGGGAAAAAGATGGTGACTATGGCAGCTGAAGGGGCCAATTCAGTGTTTCTTCACTCCCAGCCCCAGAAGGGCTTGTAGAGAACCTTGGATGATATTTAAAACTATTTAAGCAGAGCACATAACAGCAACATACACCTTACTAACCCCCTTTCAGAAGTGATCTGCACAAATCCCTGGAGATAATAGCCCTTATAAGAGCAGAAGCATGCAGATCACACACTCAGCAACTGTGATTTTCTTTTCAGGTGCTACTTAATTTGCTAACGTTTAAGAGCTAAGTCGAGTTTCTGAACATATATATCTCTTTACATACAGCTGAAATTTTAAAAGCTCGGAGCAATCACACAACACTACCGACAAAACCAGGTTCTTGCAATAAAGGTTAGGATAAATAGAATTCCACAAACAAGTGTTTGGTCTCAAAACTCAGTGAAATCCACTGAGCATATCTGCTGCAAAACTAAGCTAAGAAAGACAGTCGGTTGTCTGGGGATTTCTAACATATCAAAACAAAACAGGGTGACTTAAGGACAGTTTAAGCTTTAATGCTAGTCTCTAGCTCTTGTGGCTTTTACTCAGACTAATGTTATTTAAGCACAGTTTATGTTGGCATCTTAGTTTGTTTGAAATACTATATTTCAAAAGGGGTTGGAAAAATGATCCACCCTTCCAGAGAATATTCTGAAGCAGTAACACCATAACTTGGCCACTTATCTGTTAGATAGGTGAGTTGTTTAGCAAGAGGCCAGACATTTATAGCCAGGATCATGCCTACTAGTGACTTCATTACGTTGAAGGGCTAACTAACTTCAAGTGAATCACAGTATATCCCAGGTTGGAAGGGACCTTGAAAGACCATCTGTTCCAGCCTTTTGTGGGAAAGGGAGCCTACATGAGATTATCCAGAACCCTGTAATTAGCCTCACAAGACAGAAAAAGGTAGTCACTAAAACTCTGTCACTGCCAATATGAACTCCTACTGAAGTGCACCAAGCCGGGCACCAGCCTTTCACAAAACACTATTTCTGACACTCTGAAAGTGCCTGGTTTTCACCTTGGTCCCCCAACTCACAAAACAATAGTTATGGGTAGGAAGCCAGTGCTACCCTTTGTAAGAGACCTGCAGCCACAACTGAAAAACCTTCTGTACAGGTCCCTCATGCGTTTTGTGTTTTACCTGTGGTCCACAGGGAAGCTGTTGTCTGGAATGGACTGCGATGGAGGGAGATGGGTAGGGAAAACCCGGTCAGGTTTCGGAGTCTGAGCTGAGTTTGGGGAGGCATGGTGCAGCGGTGACACAGGAGTGCTGGATGGCGTTGGTGGGTTGGAGGGCCTCATTCCCACTTGTGGCTTCTGATCATAGGCACTATCAGTAAAGCAAGGGGAAAGGAGGTCAGGTTATTTTCTCGGAAAATAAAAAAAAAAAAAAAAGAAGGTAGCATCTACATCCAGAAAAAAAAAAAATCAAGTGTCACATTTGTAAGCTTTTTATGATAGTTACCCTATTAACCAGTTTAGGAGAGAGGAATTCTCTACATTACGAAAAGCACAGAAAAAAAAATCATTTTATAGGCAAGTGGTTCAACACAGCATTTTCTTCTCTGGGGCACAGAAATGTATTTTTAAAGGATTCGGTCTTCCAGCGACATTCTAACAGGAGGCATACAAAATACATAAAAGTAGATGCACCTGGACTTGAGCACGAGAGCTGGCAGTGCCTCTCAAGACTCTTTTTTAGAGCTTGCACAAACCACAAAGTGAGACAGTAAAACAATACAGCTAGAGGGAAGGGATCTGACCCAGAAAAACAATGGTATGTTGGCTTAGCTACCCACACTAGGATGTCAGCAGTCTCTCCTGACAGGTTTCTTTTTCCCCCCCGTTCTCTCAAAAATAAAATGCTGATCCTTCAGATACATAGATGCTGTTTTCAAAGTTGTCCTAAATCAGGAAAGGACTTGAGCACACTTTGATCATCCCTCTTTCTAAACGGGAAAAATGCAGACATTAGGCAGAGAGTAAGCAAGAACTTGCATGCTTTCTTATGTCAGGTCTCCTATCACTCATCAAATTGATCAATGTATGCATTTCATTTTTGAAATCAAAATCACTCCTCTATGACTGGCAAAGGTGCCAGTCTTTTTTTTTTCCCCCTTTCATATCCAAAACGTTAAATGTAAATGCTTTAAGTGCTAACAGGTTTTGTAGTACATTAATGAGAATAAAAACTCACAAGCTAGATGAAAGATTCTAAAATAGACTGAAATGTCAATAAGAAACCCTTCACTGCTGACACTAAAGGAAGGAGTGACATGTAAGTGCAAACCAAAAGAAAGTCAATAAAGGATGCAGTAGTATCAAGTCTCTCCACTCCCACAAATATATAAAGCTTTTATTATCTACCCCTATAAGAGAAGATAACTTGTTTTTGAATAGGTAACAAAGATGCAGAGACTAATGAAATAGCCTTTTCAATTGTAATCACCCATGAATACACACATACAACATCTTCAAAACTTGTCAAATGCCTAATGTGTTGCTCAGACTTGCCAATCTCTTGCCTGTTACACAGATATCTCTTTTTCCTAATGTGAGTAATGCATTTTGAAAGTACTTTCAACACAACTCACAGAAAACAAGATACTCCTTCCTTCTGTTTCATGCTTGCACTCTGGGTTTTTAAACTTTGGCTGTCTCCCACGGAGAAGGAATGGAGAATATGCATTTTGATGAAAAACACTACTTTAAAATGGTTATATAAGTGTTTGATACAACTGTAAACAACTCCATCAGTGTTCATCAGCTAAATGCATTATCTAATCAGTCTGTTATCTGCTGAAGAGGTAACTTTTATAAGAACTCTATTATGGTTTTATTACTCTTTAGTCAGTCCTCATTTAAATCAGCAGTTCTCACTGCAAACATGCTACCGATTGCTTTACCTGACATTGTACAGGCACTTTTCCCCATAACTGAACTTGAATGGCTGCTCTTGACTGCAAGCAGAGCCAAGTTCCGAACATGGGCTATGGGGTTCCTTCTTGATTTTCACAGGGAGACCATGAAAAGCCACTGGAAAGAGAAAGAACATGTAATTAAAGCCCAAGTACAATATTAACAATGAGCTTTCTCAAGTAAGTCAGACACTGCTAATTAAACACATGATTAATTAAACCATTGTAATACTAAAAACAATATAGGAAATAAATATTTCAAATATTTCTTTGGGTGTCAACTGAAAAATAGACACCAGAGATCCTTCGCACTGGCTATTAGCACTCTTATTGTTTATTAGAATGATGTCCAGGATCCCATCTCATTAGCAGGAAATTAACAGCCCACTTATATTTGGCTTAACTACTGTAAATGTTGTCAGAGGCAAAATACTTCTCAGGCACAAAATGTTTCTAAGTAATATTAGTGAGGTAGCTTTTAGCTATAAATGCAATAGTAGTCCACTTTGAAGAGTGCCACACAAATTACTCCAAAATAAATTTCTCATATATCAAACTCAAGTATATTATCAGCGATCTTTTCGTCCCACAGAATGCATGAAAATTTGCAGTGAAACTCAGGAAACTGGATGATTACATGTGCCTTTAGGTATAAATAATGTCTGAAAAAAATACACAAAAAATGGTCTCAGTAATTTTTCTCAAAAATACAAAATAAAAAATCCTGGCCTCACAAAAGTCAATGGTAAATGTGACACAGACACAAATTGAGAGGGAAAAAAAATAATCATACTGTTTTAAAAGGTAAAAAGAACAGAGAGAGTGTGACAGTAATGCAGTATTAATTAAAAGCACAAGTTGGTCTGGATTAAGTAAAAGGCCAAAGGTAAAGACAAGGTTAACAAGCATATTAGTTTAAGCCAGATAACTTTCCTTATTTCATAGCCAACCTTAACTATAATTAAAGCAGAAGAAAATTCAAGGTTCACCTGATTTGGACAAATCTAAAGTAAGTCACAAGGAGGACAAAGGAGTAAAAGACAGGTATTAAAGAGCTTGAAAACACACCCTTCAAGTTTTAAATAAAACGATGTTGTAAAAACATTTTTGAACTCTGGGAAGCCTAGGGTTCAGAGATCAATTTTATCACTAATTTTTGATGCTGTCACCAAAACACCGTAGATTGAACATAACGTTCCAGGCTGAGACAGACACTTGTTTCCCCATGGAAATCCATATACATGCAGCCATCCCTGTTAGAGAACCTCAGCACAAAATCAGGCCATTATTATACATCATCAAGTAGCATCCTGTCCCTTCCGTTGCACCTGAACTTAGGAAAGACAATTTGTTACGCACACTATATATTTTCTGATGCTAATGCACCTGCGTACATACACGTGTTCACTGGGGAGGGGGAGGTAAATTAAATGCTGTCTGAGAAGTGAGCATCAGAATTAATAAACTCTGATTTATAAGTATCTGTGTGCAAGATCTGGAGTCCAGATTCTCACCACGGGTTTTCCCACGGTTGAGCAACGTTCAGAGACCTCTTTCACAAACAGGTCCTCTAGTACCTTATTACATGACAGCTTCTACTATTGCCTTTCAGCTGAGACGTATAAAAGACAGCACTATGTTATTTTTACACGTATTTTTACAAAACTCAAAAGAACTGCCTCTAAACCTGCTATCCAGCTATTTTATTTGGTGGATAATAGACAATTATCTGGAAAGATTACAAAGGAAAAGCAGACAGTAAAATAGGTACACAAATACATACGCACAGCATAGCAACTTAAGAAACATGAGAAGTGGTGAATGCCACAGCAAAGACAGAACTCTTTCTGAATAGAGCTGTCTGAACTTGCACTAAAATAAAAGACCATATGGACTTCTTAAAGATTCTCAAATTAAATAATATGTCAAAATGCAGCCCAGTCAGCTTTCCACTGTAATCACAAAGCAGACTGACATCCAGCAGTTCGTTTTAGGTTTTTGCTAGTGAACTTTTACCGCTGACTCTCCTTGAATGTCTTGGTCAGATAACGCATGCCGCACATTTCATGCATATGATGGGCCCCACAACTCCAGGATGGTGGCTCGGATGCAAAGGTAGGCAATCTCTTTGACTTGAATCAGAGAATTAAAACACAACTGCAACAAGACTCTTTTTTAAAGTCAGTATCACATATTCACACAAAGGCCACATGCTGCTCTATTTTTTTTTTTTTATTTTAACTTTGCTACTTCCTCGGAGTTAATCTGTTATGAAAAATTACTTCCCTTATTTATTTTTAAATAACGGGAGTACAGAGACTCCCACACCACAGCCCTGCGCGGAGAACTGGCTGGGTATTTCATCACAGCGCTGAGAGCCTGAACGTCTGCTAACAGGCAGTTTTCCAGCTCACTGGCACAGGCACAAGAAAGCAGCACATTCATTTTGTGCAATTTGCTTTACCTTCCCACATGGAGTTGGTGCATGTAAAAGGCTGTTAAGTACTAAATTATTCCTTATCAAATCACCATCATCTGGAGTCATGATCAACACTAATTAAATTACTTTCAGTGAACACGGCTCCAGCCTGCTGCCTCGGCTGCGAGGTACATTTTATTTTGCTTACTGTACAGTCCTACCGAGGTACAGGGCACAGTGCTAGAAGGCATCTGTGCTGTAGTTTTAATTAAAGTTTACCTCACCTTCCTCTCAGCTTTATAAGCTAGGGCAAAGTGTATCAAATCAAGTAGGTTAACGCCTTCATTTCATTTAGGGAAAGCATTACAGTCCAAAGTGATTTTATATTAGATCTTTATCTTAACTACGGCCAGAAAGATAATGTAGCTGTAAAATTTAAAGCCTTCCTCGGGCAGTCCCCTGACACAGTCACCATGCTAAACTTTATCTGTAGCTCCTTAAGTGTACACTTTTAGAGCCAGAAAGGAAAAAAAGATAGCCTAAGAACACTTACTGCATTTTTGGGGGGCTTTCTTGAAGGCTACTTGACCTTTTAAACCAAATCTTAAGTGTGGCTGAAGATGACAGACTTACTCCAACGATAAAATTTCAAACATTCAAACCAGTTCTTGTATCATCACTGAAACCTTGCACCCGTCGCTCTTCATTTTAGTGTGACACTCACTTAATAGTGCACCTATTAAAACAGATTTTAAACATACACCGTTTTGCTAAGCTGGATTTTATATTATGTTTTCAATCCATTTTCTTTTGAGGAGAGCAAGACTGCTTATTTATACAATCTAATTTTAGTGCAGCTTACCCAAGCTACCAACACATCCAAATTAACAAAATGACATTTCAAACAACCAGCTCCTCATCACTTCTTTCTTCCTGATGGCAAATTCATTTTACTTAACCCCAGAACAGAGTCTCAACCCTATTAAAGTAACGGGCACTCTCCCTTCATAACGATCTTATTAAGAAGTGACCAAGGGCCAAGATTTCATCCCGAGCGATTACTTACAGATAACCACCTCCCAACTTGAAAGGCAACAATCTCAAAACGTGTATTTAGATGGAAGGCTTCAACACCTCATCTCAGCTACTGAGGAAAATCAGGCTTATCAGTATCAGAATGGACTCAATCTGCAGACCCTCTCTGGAGCTTCTCTGCAGCCAACATGCAGATATAAGGCAAGCAGGAGGACTGCTACCATCTGTAGCAAATTGATTGAGGTATGTTACTGTATGCATATTCTCTGTGCATAAATATATCTGCAGAGTAAGAGGGCTCGCATGTTATACATAATGGGCTGTTGTACAGATCTGGATTTTATACAATGCAAAAATAATTTCACCACAAAGAGAACTTGCAAGGAACCTGCAAAAACACAGGGTGAAACCTGCTACCCCTTGTTTTGAAGTGCTGTTCCCCTTTGCTGTCTGTCAACAGCCTAATCTCCAAACATTTTGTTCGTAATAACACTCAGTTTAAGACTCAAATGAAGAACAAGTTTACTAAGACCTCAGAAAATAGGAGAAGGAATCACTGTCTCAGAGAAGACTGATTTGTATACTTTGTAGCCTGACAGAAATGTATCACCTCTGTACAGATAGAACTGAATCACTTATTTTGAGAGGGTCCCAGGAATTCACTGCATCAAATATAAAAGCAACAGTTTAGAGTATTTTTCAATTCAAGAGATGATTATTCAAGATTAAGAAGAAATGAGAGATATTTTGCATGAAATTGGAAGACATTTCTCCTTTGAACAAAAAGTTATTTTATAATTTTCAAACTTCAGTTTCCTGCCCAGAACACACAATAAATCTGATTTTATTTTCTGAAGAAGAACAGATTTAACTATATTTTTAAAAGGCATGAATATTACTGGCAATTCAATGACGTTGGCTAACAGCAGGCAATCCTGACTCCACTGACCAAGGAGACAAAGATGTCTTATTATCAGCACTCAGAAGGCAAGAACATTTCCTATATGGTAAAAAACTAACTGACAGCAGCAACTTTGCTCGTGTTACTGAACTCCGATGTCTCCCAAGTAATACTACATTCATGCGTATTATGTTTGAGGACTCTGTGTTCCTGCAGAGAAAAGGAACTAACTGAGAAGTCAAAGAAAATCATGCCCTAAACATTTCTGCTGCCTGTTTCTGAACTTCTTTCCGCATTTATGCTCTCAAATCACCCTCTAAACCTGATCTAGTAAATATACTCATGCATTTTTAAGATCGATTGAGGCAAAACTGTTAATACACGAAGTCAGTTTAGAGAGATTTCTTGAACACATTTGAATAGAGGGTATTTGATATTCTTAACAGCAAGATGAAAAGACAGAAAATGTAAAAATATTTAGGTTAATATCACTACAACTCCAGGTGCTAGACTGATTGAGGTGACCCAAGTGAGTATTTGGTAAAATTTCAAAAGCAAGAAAAGAAGGCCCTTGTACTGATAGAGCCAATACTGTCACACTTTAAATCTGTCTCCCAATACACACAGAAATGCAGCAGGCACTTCAGCTACAGAGTCTCTCCAAGATTCTTTTCCAGTACATTTACCTCTGCCAAGCCCTCCCCTTCCCCCAACACACAAAAATCCATTACTAAAGGGTCTAATCTCAGCTATCAGCACAGAGTGCCTTTTATGGAGCCATTAAACCATTTCTCTTGTTTACAGTGCCTGAAGAAAGATGTGAATTATGTCTGTGACAAAACAGGCGATAACATTTCTAAACTGCTATCAAAATGCAAACTGAAATACACTTAAGGACAGGGACCCTAATTTGTGTTTTCGCAATTTTCCTCGCTCACTATAGCTTAACAACACTCACCTGATGATTCAAACAAATTATTTATGCTGTAAGTACAACAGGTAGGCATTTTAATAATAATTAAAAAAATCTGCTTTCAATAAACAAACAGTTCACTGAACGGTTCATCAAGGATGGTAAAGTGCTGGTTACTTCTCAGGTGATAGTAATGACCTAGGTGTTCAGATCAGTATACATTACAAAAAACAAATCAAAACACAACATTGTGGGTTCCTAAAAGGCCTGAAATGCTCTATTTCTGCAACAGCTATTTACCATTTGGACCACATATTCAGCTCAAGTATTTGCATATCTGATGCAACGAGCTACAAAACTAAATACTTTCTATATGACCTTCAAGGTGGGAGTGCCAGGCTTTATAAGTATTTTCTGAAGAGGTTTCAAAAATGTGTATTTAACTTATGGAACAATAGCCTTCTGCATTTTGGAGGCTATTGATTATTTATTTCTAGATCATTATGGTTTGAGCTGCACTCTGAATTTCAACAGCCATTTAATAGGCATCTGATTAAAGACAACAGGATGCCAAAGCAGGGTGTTCTTTCCATTTTATTCCATTCTACATTAAGATGAGAAATTTCACCTGTAATTTCTGGGATGCACAAGAGGAATTAGCTGAAGCAGGTACGAGACCCAGCTGACCATTCCTTCATACCCTGGAGGTTACTGCTACTGCAGCTGAATGCAGCACCCAGCCTAGTACACTAACAAAAACTGAAATGAAAACATCACATTGGAGAGGTGACAGATGAAGAGAGGTAGGAGGATGGAAAGATAGTGAAGGCTGGCAAGTGAGTCTTTCCAGCTAAACTGTTTTGAATTAGTTTGAATTAAAGGCTATGCATACGGGCCACTGCAACAGCTGAAGAAAGAACTGACTGCAAGCGTGGATGACTGAGGCAAGATCTGCAATTGCTTTCACCCCAGTCAATCTCTTGCCTAGACAATGGCAAAAACTCCCTTTTGTTTCTGACCACTGCCAACAGCTGCAGAGATGAGCAAGACTTGTAGACTGTAGACTGATTTAAAAGTGGCTGAACAGATTACATCTACCCAGACTCCACTGAGTTCTTCAACCATTTGATCTATCAAAGTCACCTCTATCAGATTTTAGCTGAGCTCCAGTCAAGTGGATTTCATTTAGGTCCTGCTCTCTGCCAGATATTGGAAGAAGCTGGTGACAAATTGGATATCTGACACACAGATGTGTATCACCACTGTGGTTTCAGAGACTATCCTGGCAGCTTATATAAAAACTGAACATAGACAAGACACCTGAGCTTTCACTATCTCACAAACGAAAGCTGCTAGAAAAGTGGGGAAGAAAAAAATCTAAGCAATCCTGTCAAGTAGTTGTTCAAAGGTGTGCATGATCTTGGTATTACTCTTCATCTTATGGCTGCACCTAGAAAACTAGAACTTGCTTAAGATGCAGAATTCAGCCTTACAGACAATTGTCCTCCACCTAGTCCCACCGAGTGGTGACCACTCACCTGAAACTGAGTCTGCATGTGTGTTCGGATGTTTGTGTCTGTGCACACAGAGCCAAATGGAAGCAAGCATACCAAATGTGCAAGCCTGCCTCTGCCTTAATACCTTACGTATGGTCAAAATATGTGTAATACCATAATAAATGGCAGTAAGTTTTTTCCTCTTCAAATGTATATATGTAACTGGGGAGAAAATGGGGAAGCAGCAGGCAGAAGAGAGGAACAAAACATAAATGTGTAAAAAAAATTCAACAAAAAGCTAGTTCTTTCCTACACGATGTCCTGGTTTTAAGTCCAGGGGAGGAAATCTGAGGATAGCCGGCATCACGGCAAGTGCTCTGCCACCCCTCGTCTCAGTGCTCTTTCCCAGAAAGTGGAACTTTATGGCTGGGCAGTACTTGGCAAACCTGTTAGATATGATTCCATCAATTCAGTCTTTGCCTTGGCTTCAGATCAGATCCTTCCAGCCCCTACCAGCTCGATAGATAGAAACAGCATGGGACCTCATTTTTTGGAAGCTAGTTCTGAACGATGAGCCCAAGCACCAGCTTTCAAAGCCAACTGGCAAGAATAGAATACGTGGGCAAGATGGATCTATTTGAGAACCTTGTTTAACAAAAAGAAAATACCAGCTTTGAAGTAATCTGTCACCTTTACCGGAAAATATGCAACTACAAATGCACTTTAATAACAGTTAGAACTCACTCTGCAAAATGAAGCAAATTGCTTATTTTCTCTTCCAGCCTAAAGCATACAATACTGTGCATGTCAATTAATGGTCTACTTGAATATAGCATTGCACAAATGCTACATAATAGTATAGTCTTTAAAATCCTCAGGGGGTGGGGAAGGAATTGGGGGTGAAGAATAAAAGACAGCCCAAAATTGTGGGATTTTTTCCTCAAAGTCTACATGGACTGTTCTCAGATGACATGGTATGAGAAGGAAAAAGCATTGATTCTGAATTTGAATTAGGAAAAATGAGCAAGCATGTGAAGAAAAACTGCACTGGAAGTTGGAATTTATTCCTGTTTACTACTACAGAGTTTCAAGATGGAAAATAACAGCACATTTTCCTACAACTGATATTGGGAAATTCTGGACCTTAAAATCTGCAGTAATGCATCCATATTAACAAGCCTTGTTTGTTAATATAACTTTCTCTTGCTTTAAGAGGTTTTTTCTTTCCTTTTCTTAAAGCGAAAAGTATTACAGATTAATGACTAAAAGATGAAAAACAGGTATTGATGAAAATCAATTTTAAATTCATTAAATCACCTGTTCATCTCTAGATTATGTTAACTCTATATACCCACCACAATTTTTCCCTATCTTTGCTATGATCTGCTATTAACATAAAACCTTTGAGAATAACAGGTGAAGCCAAAAAAAAAGGTTCAAGTAGAGAACAGAGAGGGATTCGGTGTACCTACAGCACATCAAAGTTGCATCACTATCCATAAAGCGAGTTTATATGAGGGCAATTGTACACAGGGAAACGTGACCCACAAAATCATCATTATAATGCAGACATACGCCACTGCCCTACAACACAGCTTATTTAACTCCTAAACATGACACTCCTGCCTCTCTGTTCAGCAAAGAAATTTTCCAAGCTACTTCTTCACAAATGGAAATAAATCTCATTCTTTAACTGAAATGTTTTCTTCTAAAGCTTGTGCACTAAGACATTAAACATTTTTGCCAGTTTAGCTGTTTCTGGGCAGCTAACCCAAGACTCCCCTGCCACGACAGCTGCAGCCTTCCTGAGAGGTGGAGGGGTTCCCAGCCAGTGTGCAAGAGGGGGCAAAATATTATAGATTTCACCCATACAGCTTGATAATTGGTTCAATGCTATAAATCCCCATTTTTAGTGCAAGATATCCCTTATTTGCTTGCCTGTGAAATTGCAATTTCTGAAATATTCATTAGAGTTACTGAGGGTACACCTGCAGCTGGAAGCGCTGAAGGCACCACTGAGATAATTCAGATATTTGTAGCTACTTGGCATCTCCTTTAAAAGGACCACGCCGGTTGAAAATTGAAGTCTGTGAGTATATTCAGAATAGCAAAAATTAAGCAGCACACCGAAAAGGGTAAGCCACCTGGCTAGAGAAGGGGGAGGGGAGAATGCTTTCAGCAAATATCAATAGAAGTTAACCTATTCCCTAAACCCAAAGATGAAGCAAATCCAAGGTAAACTTTTCAAGAGGCTGCCAGTAAACACCTTGTCAGGATACTATAGGTCCTTTGGCCTGAACTGACACTGTATTTGGGCAGCTGCTAACCAGCTGAACTGCCACACAGTGTTAAAAGACTGTCTCCACTTCTCTAGCCTCAAGCAAAGGAAAAGTTTGACACAATTTTGGTTAGCTGACCCCTCTTCTCCTCTACCCCCAAAAGATTTCAGCTTCTTGTTAAGAATTGTCTAGAAGGCATTTTCATGCAGTGGGAGCTGCAGTTACCGACACAGTTTCTTAGCCTCTGAAAGCACCAATCTCACAGAAATGCTGTCATGAGCATTGTTTTATTCTGATTTATATCCCCTTCATACAATGCTCTCCTTGTTTTCTAGACAGTTACCTGTCCAGCTGTATGGGACTCAGAGTTGCAGGCAGTGAGGGGAAAGCACTGCCAGAGGGGCTCTGCCTCCCAGCAAGTGCCTTCAGGGCAAAATTTCACCTGCTGACAAATAGCATGGACATTGCATAACTCCGAGAAGAATACAAGGAAATTTGCAGAACATTGGTAGGAGAGAGGAAGGGAGGATTAAGCTAGGAGGAGCAAACTGGCTTGCTTTGATGTCTCAGGGGAGTAGGTGAGGCAGGAGGAAGAGCTCTCCCTCTCCCCCTGCCCCCAAAATAAACAGAGGCTTAGGGTTCTCTGGAAGAGGAAGCAGTAACCTAATAAAAATTAAACCAGATGGGTTCCATAGCAATTGATCTAAAACCTGTGGATTGCATAAGACAACTAGGGTTTAAAAAAACAATCTACAGAATTTTTAATCCCTCTATACTGGATCTGCGGCCTCCAGGACCCCACAGAGAAACAGGACTGCTCTTCATCTGCATTAGCTTTCAGTGTTAAAATCCTTGAGGAGACACAGCCATTTATTTGTTCCTATAGTTCCTCACAATATATGTGGCTCCAAAAGCAGGGTGCAAGGTGAGGCAATCCACCTTTAGAGCTGCTGCTAAAGATGAAGGTCTTAATGTAAAACCAAGCCTGGGAGGAAACTTAAATTGTATTCCTACCTGGGAATTATCAACAACGTTAAATGCAAAGAGAGGAGCTGGCCACTAAATCTGGGTCTGTGTGCTCTTCTGAGGACAGGACTTCCATTTGCTGCAATTTGCAAAATTTAATTTAACTTGTGAGAGGTAATGGCTAAGTACTACATAACTTCCATTACTAAAATATCCAAGTGAGATAATATCGCAGCATTTTACACACACACACTTTCCACTTCAGATAAATCTGCAGTTTGAGGGTTTCAGGTCTGGATTTCAATGAGTTTTGTAGAAACAGAATGAACTTTGGAAATTATAACAAGTGGTTTTGCCAAAAGTAACAGTAAGCTTTAAAATAAACCATTTTGTATTTTTTGTATTTATTGTGTAAAAGGCATCATCAAGTCGATATTTAGGAGAGCATGCCCACAGCAGAAAACAAACAGCAACTGATTCTGCCTCATTTCCTGTCTTACGGAAAAGTTTCAAGTTACATCAATCTAGTTATTATGTTTTCGTTGTTCTTTTCTGATGTATTCATGCAAAGAGCAAACAGCCAGCTATAGATGAAAAGGCTGCTGATCTCATAGTTGCAGCAGGACAAAACGTGAAAGAAGCTGGATTTAATCTCTGGTTCTGCCATTTGTTGTTCATAACCTAAACAACTCTGTGTCAGAAAGTTGCTGCTTAGTTTGAAGTAGCTCAGTTTTATGAGACTACCTTCAGAGATCCATAACCACGGTGCCAGCTTGCTTCCCTATAAAGATAGGAATAACCTGATAATAAAAGAGCATCATAATAAAAAGTTATTCTTAAGGATGATCATGCCTGTTTGTCAGCCACTCAAGAATATGCAAAAACAAAAGAAGCCAATAAATACTGAAATGGACTACACAGTGAGCTCTCTCTGCATGAATTAAACAACTAATTTAGAAGATTATTTACAATTTGTTTTTATTTTACCAACTCTGAATAATAGGCACTAGAAGGAACAAACTTGCAATTAAAGAAGATGGGTTTTTTATTTCATTTTGCCTTTAATAACAAAAATATGTATACATTCATAAAATAAGTATATAATAACTCAGGGCAGCTAATAGGATTCTTGTTTACTTCGTTGGAAGAATGAGACTGTCATGAGACTCTAAATACATGTGTCCTTCATGCTTTAATGTTAAATTTTCACAAATGCTCACCAGTAAGGCAACTAACATATCGAGTTTATAGTTCATTAAAGGAAGGCTGAAATCTAAATCTTTCACAACCAAAAAAACCTGCAAAAACTGCTGCCTCCACTGGCAAAGGCGTGGGCCATTGAAATAAGTCAATAACAAAATTCAGCTCACAAGTTTTATCACTGATTCAACAGAGAGACAAAGAAGCCATTGTCAGAAGTGGTTACGTCTGGGAACATAAAGTCAGGACTTAAATAAGGAGCCCGATATTCAAAGACTCTTAGCAAAGTGTTAGTTCTGGAGGTGGTGGAATTTTGACCACCTGCAACCAGGCTCTTGTTCTCAGCACAGATACTTAAGGCTTCTACTGCTACTTAAAGCATTTTTACTGTATATGAGACTTGCAACTGAACGTACATTACCAATACACACACAGCATGTTTTTTCCGAAGCCTGCTGTTCCTTAAGTTCTATGATTACTTTACATGTGCATGCAACCAGTAAGACTGATAATTACATGGCATGTACATTTCTTATATACATGTATGAATATATATACACATACATACACACACTGAGTATACACTTTGTATATACATGTATACTCGTATAAATCCAGCTCCCAAATTCTAATCCCAAATACTTGAAACTTTTGGTCTCTACTGAACACTGACACTTTCAAAGTCTCCTTTGTTTCCACCAATGTTAATGCTTCGGTCATGTGAAATTTTATTTATGGATGGGTTAGTACAGAAAAATTGCACTTGGTTTCAGCACAAAGACAAGAGTATTAAAAAAAAATTAAACTGTTTATCTTTTTAAGGTATATATTAGAGGCAGAAAGGAAACAACATTTGAGCAAAGAGGATCAAATTAGCAAGACTGGGAACTGTTTTTACACACATAATTTTTCAAACGTCCTTGATGACGACTCATAATACATAAAGACAAAAACCTGGCCAGTCAGTAACCTTCCTATTCAATGAGTACAGGACTTGGCAGTAAACGTCACTGCTAAAAAATATTTCACTACATTAACTTACTGGCAACCACATTTGCTGAATAAGTTCATAAACAGCCGCGAGAAAAAAAGACAACCAGAAATAAAGTTGCTAATGATTCACTCTTTTCTAACATGCATAATCCTCCGTTTACAGAACACATAGATACGTAAGAATAAAGATTTCCTTTACCAAGACAGTTCACTTCTCTATTCACCTCATCAAGGTCAAACTATAATCCAGGAACGGGCAAGAGTAATGTATCGGAGACAAGGAGAACATGAAGAACAAGTGAAAGGGAAAGAAAAAAAAGAATGCTTCTGAGGGAAAGGACTAGAGCACATGCCTTGGAAAAGTAATCATTTTTCCATTTATCAGTTTAGACTAGGTTTAGATCACTCCTACAAAAAACACTGACAACTTTTAAAACTCAAAAAAAAAAAAAATCATAATTTATGCATATTTATCTGTTTATAAATGGCTCCATCATAATTAATTCCCAGTACTGAAATGTATAGAACCAAAACAAAAGGACACAGAACCAGAAACAAGAGTTGTTTTTCCTGTACGCTTACAGAGGGCCAGCAATATCGGTCCTACACGAAATGAATGTGTCACAGACTCGCCAATGTTTAACTGAGGTTCCGAGGGCTGTCACTCTCTCCTCCCTTTTTCTCCTGCTATGCCCTTTGAAAACTTCACAGCCGTCTGTGAGAGAGCCTGACTTATGTCTTCAGTTGCTGAGGCAGCAAGCAGAGGAAAAAAAGCCCCCAAAATAATGATAAAGGCTGTAAACACATTTTACCTAAAGAAAAATATAAATAAATAGAAGTGGATGGACTCAGCTTGCAGACTGCCTCCTTATTTTACACCACCCCGGTGCTTATGAATTTTCAAAGCATTACTTAGCTTGCTCTTGGAATACAGAAGACATTTCGCAAAAACACTGTGTGGAAAGCAGTCTAGGGAGAATAAAAGGTTCATATCAAAATACAATCATGAAGACACTTCAATCTGCCTTTTTTGGTTTCTGTGTGAAAATACAGTTGAAACAAATTTCTGCATACTTTGTTTAATACAACTGGAACTGAACAGATGCTCTAATACATATACATACTCCTGATGAAATTAACTAAACAACTATCTGTTTTATAACAGAAATAACTGTAGTGTTACGAAAATACTGCCATGACTACAAGTTACAATGTGAGACTCGCCTGCATTTCCACAGATGGGATCTTCATAGAGTCCTTATGGGGAAGAGAGGAGGGGAGGCTTCCTCAGAAAGTAAACAGAAGTCTTTTTCAAAACTAAAAATTCAACATTTTGAATAAAATATGTTTAATGTTTTTTGTTTTTATGTAAACGGACCTTAGGAAGTGATCTGACAGCCTTAAGAAATTACCATTTGAAAGAAAAAAGCTCTACATGCTTCATCTTTGATCTAAGAGACAGATTTATCACAGGATAGGATGACTGAAGTTTATTCATTAGCTGATAACCTCCACATGCAACCCAAGCCTTTAATCTGCAATAAAACGGCAAGCGAGGATGAGGCTCTGAGGAAACTAAGTCAGCATGGCCGAGCTGAAGGCCAAGGGGCAGACAGGGGGACAAAACCCCCCAAGAACAGCCCTGTCCAGCTGCTCCGTGGTCCTCCAGGCCCCAGAACGCTAGAGACCATCAGGTTCACAGTGGCCCTGTGCCACTAAACCACACATGCATAACGTGGCTGCTCTCTCTGCTGGGATGCCCAGAGGCGCCTTATCGTTAGCAATAAAATTCACATCGCGGCATGCAGGGCACTCTGAAAATAACAGCTTTCACTTCAGAAGTTTTAAAAATCAAAAGCTATGTACTTTGATGAGGTCGTTTGTTTCACAGTGCTGTTGCTACCATCAGTATTTACTGTGAGTCACTACCACGGCTACAATTCAGATGAACCTCAAGTCCTTGCACCTCCGAAGCTGGAAATTTAGTATAAAAATACAAACAGAAAAGCAAATAAACAGAAACTGCTTATTAAATTCAAAGCAAACCCACAAATTCTCTACTAAGATCACAAGTTAAAGGCATTACGGTCAACAGTCTGCCTCTTGGTAAAACTTTTTCAAGAATTAAATCCTGCAATTATGGAAAAGGTCGCGACTATGGCAGATTTAAATATTTCCAAAAAAACCTCTAGAGGAAGGAGGAGGAAAGAAAAATCCATATTAGCACAGGCTAATGCTTGGCAATGAACCACAAAATGAGCCCACAAAGTTCTCTGAAAGACACTGATTCCTAATTTCTTTTGAATGAGAATTAAAAAAAAAAAAAAAAAAAGGAAGTTAACAGCTGGTAACAGTTTCAGTCCTGCGTTAAACAAAGGAAACAAGTGCTTAGGGACACAATGAAAGAAGTGGGGCTATCTAAGGCAACTATGAAGGGAGATAAGGTGGTCAGCATTGACTCCTCAGTCTGACCTCTCCAGCTCTTACAACAGCAATTGCATTGGACTCTCTTTGTAAAATGCTTCTGAGATCTCTAGATAAGTGATCATTAAGAAAGCTGTGTATCTCACACCAGAGTGATACATGCATTTCTGTACCTACTTCAAACCGAGAAACAAAGATGTTAAGCAACATGCCCAAGGTCATGCAAAGCAAAGGGCAGGAACAAACCACAGAGCCTCGACTCTCACAGCCCTTTAGAAAGAATCTGTCAGTCAGGCATGCAATAAAATAAATAAGTAAATGTCTCTGTATTTGACAACGTCTGACCTGTGAAAGGAAGTAGTTTCAAGACAAGTGGCAAGAAACAAAACATAGCTGCAGCAGAAAGCCCTATCAGGGAATAGCCAAACACCGGGAACAACCAGCACCACCCTGCAGGGCATTTGTCGGGCTGCCTGCTGCAGCAGGACACTTGCGGAGCTACACTTGAAGTCATTCCAGTCACAGAGAGTCCAAAAAATAAAAATACACAAACACATACACACACACAAAAAAAACCCCACCATGGAAAACACACTAGTGTGTGCAACTTGACACACACAAAAAACCCAAACACTACCAACTGCAGTTTCTAGGACATTGTGCACTACCAAGACATGACTACCAGCTGCCTATGTAGTGAATCATCACGTTAAAAAATGTTGTCATTTTTTTCAGTTCAATAACATTTCTTCTAGAAGCTGCAAAATTAACCTATTCTGCATGATAAACAAAAACAAACCCAGTTAACAGATCTCCCTTTGACTTCAGAAGGCCCATGAGAACTTACATTATTCTGGTATTTTCTACTTTGTTTTAGTCATGTGGGTTTTTTCCTCCAAAATATGTCAAAATAAGTGCAAATTAACCACTACAAATTGCTTACCAGCTCTTGCTATACTAAACCAAACAGGAAATGCTCTTCTGGTTCTGAAATGCTCTTTTGAAACTTAAGTCACAGAAAGAAAAAGAAAACAGAACATCTTTTGGCTGACAGTGAAAAATAAAATAACGTCTTTGTATGCTGCAAACATGTAAATAAATACTAAAGCTTTTCCTCTTTTAAACTGCATTTGGAATATCCCAAGCCATTAGTTAAAATGACAGAACAATACAGCTACCTGAAGCCTATGTAAAGAATCTGTCTTTAACAGGCTTTTAAAGATTGCAAGCTAGAGCATCTAAAAAGCACATCCCTGAATAATTTAAGGCTCCTGGCATCTACATTGAAAGAGCTCCCTTGCTAAACCTGGAGGGAAAAAAAAAACAGAGGTAAGAGAAAGAATAAAGGTCGTGAAAGATCAGAGACAAAATCACTACTAAAAAAGTATTTTTCCTATCTTAAAGTTAAACAGACATGGAGGAGCACAGATTTTACAGCCAGCCCTCCCCATTTATTGTGAACAGCTGTGGTCTAACACTTACATTTACCCCTTGGCAGTATTAAGTTAAGGCTGTGATGGTCAGGGAAACAATACAGGAACAAAATGAAAGAGAAGGAAGGAAACCGATCAACAAGGTGAAGCACAGCACAAATCCTCATTAGCAGAAATTCAATAACAAATAGAAAGCAAAAAGCTAGAGTTTATCATGAATTTTAAATGGGTAACCTACATTTTAGGGCAAAAGAAGAAAGAGAAAAAAACTCTGGAAGGACAGACCAATGTAAATATATATTAATAAAACAAAACAAAGTACCATTATGCTATTAAGACACGACACAATCTGGTTTGGGGCAGGGTAATCCCCATTTATAACCAATTGTACCAAGGTCAAATTACAAATCAGTGTATTGTTGACAACACCAAGTATTCTCTGGCAACTACATCCTTTAAACATCAGCAAATCCTACCTACTTCCTCTTGTGTCTGCCATAGAAACCATCCAAACAATGGGAGCAAGCAATCTTCACCTCAACAGCTATTGACTTCGAGCAAACTGAACACTTTATTCATTTTTACTCCTGGATGGAAAAGTCCTTGCTGTTCTACAGTATCTGAAAGCCTCGCCACTGATTACAACCAGCTCAGGATCTGGCTCCTCCTCAGTATATGAAAATGAACTTCAAACAATAGGAAACCTTATCTGAGGAAGTTAACACAGGTCACCCTTCTGGACACGTGAACACTGACTTTACGCAGAGACAAAAACAGCTTAACTAAGTCTTATGAATTAGATACCAATTCGGAAAAAGCGTCACGTACCAACCACTGATTCAAAAAGCCTTCACCTTTTTGGAGAAACAGACTCGGCGTTTTTGCTTTACACAACTTTTCACGTAATTGCTAAAAGAAGAGTCATTAGGAAGCCACTCAAATATATAGCAAACAGGTCAGCTGAAGTGCAGAAGCAGATTCAGAATGGGGCAAAACCAACCTGCCTAACACAGAATTTCCAAGTAAATGCCTATAAAAGTGATGCCTTTTTGTGGAATGTTTATTCCTTGTGAGAACGGAAATGAAAGAGTAAGAAAAATGCACTATTTAATATGCAAATGCAATATTTTTGCAGTGTAATTGCAAGCCAAAAGGAAGTCTTTTTGATACACATTTTTCTCCCTTAGAACTCAAAAAGTTCAGTCACTGCAGAAAGCAGAAGGTTCTGAGAAACTAAATAGCAATTTGTTTTCCAAATTTCACCCGAACAGGCTAGTTGTTATCTACTCCTCATTCCCCTCACTCTGAGCTAAACAACAAAAATATTCTTTGTGACACGTATTCATATTTTTTTTTTTTTTTAAAAAAAAAAAGGTAGTACAAGATGGACAAGATGGGGCTTTGACAAAAAAGAAAGGTTTGGAAGTGCAGACATTTCTAAGATTATTACAGCAGGAAAGACCACTTTCCAGAAGACATAACGGAGGAACAAAATGAATTCAACTTTAAACACGTAAACTGCAGTTTAAAGCATTAAGGGGAAGCTTGACATGCTGAATCTTTACCTAGTAGAAATATGCGTAATTCCAATGACATCAATAATATCACATGAAGTTATGGTAGTTGTTGATCTCACTCATACTATCCAAAGCCCACACCTAACTATAAATATATATATTATGTTTGCGTTTTGAAAACTGATTGAAGTTTAATAGCAACTCATAATTGAAATATTCATGGTCCCAAGCTGGCTTTGAAGTTAAATCCCTACGTGGATAAGTGGACTGTATATCTAATCTAAACTAAATGTTTCCCTTACTTACTAATACCAGTGCAGTTTCACTAGGTAAAATCATTATTGCAGAACAGAAACGTGAAGCCCACAGCTCTTTAAGGGGCATTTAATCCTGCTCAGTGCTAGGACACAGCCCATGCTCATGGCAGTATCAGTTCCTTCCACACCTTCGCTTCAAGAGTTGGCTAACTTGGTGATGTCTTGGCAAGAAAGTTTTAACCAGAGCTTTCCAGCACTGATAATGTTACTGAAGTGTCTTACAACTCCTTTCAACATTGCAAGCTTCAATTTAAGACCACAAATCCATCTGAGTTTTAAAGCCCATTTCTCAAGCAATGAAGGCAAAAGTAAAATGTAATTATTTTTTGTACCTGGACTGCAGACTGTAACCGTTTCCGTGGAACACGTCTGTTTTCTTATCATATTCTCAAATTGCACACACCCCTCCCCATAGCTTTATACAGCTCCATGAATGAAATTTGTGCAGCAAATTTAAATGAGGTGGATGGCCACAATTTGGTTGCTCCTGCACTACAAAGCAGCTGTGAACTCCTTCACTGGTTTACAGTTCGGTCCTTCACCACTTTTGGCTCAATTAAGTGTATTAAACACTGAACCTAGGAAAGCTTGCACATCCTCTCCCACGTTTAAAATAAAAATAAAAATAGTAAAAACACAACAAAAAATAAAAAGCGCCAAGTGCTCCTGCCAGCCTGCTGCCAGTAACAGGGTGAACACTGTACAGGCTTACAGATTATATATAGTAAGTCATTATAAAAGAGTTTGAAGGCAGGTTTGGATCCTAGAGAAAAGAGTCACAATTGTGCTACTGCTGCAGCAGTAATTTCCCCATGGCTTTGGTTATGCTGATCTCCGTTCCTGTTTTACAGAGCCCACAGCTACATATATTATATCCAAGTGTATGTCTGAAACTCCATAACCTTTGCCAGAGTAACTCTCCAGGAAGCTCTCCTGACCTTTACTTAAGATAAAGAAACCAACTGAAATGAAGAAATAAATGTTCCTTTGATAATACTGTGTAAGCTGTGGCTAAGGAACTTTGAAATACAACAGCATTAATAAAATACCCGTATTAGGAGAATTTCTTTATCACCAAAAGCACTGACCAGCTTCAATGGAGCTTTTCATTCACAGTTCACAAATTATTTTCCAAGAATCATTGACTTATGTAACGATAATTGTGGGTTAATAGAAGCCCTAACTGAACTTTGTACTCTTACACAAAGGACGTATGCATACATGACTATATTTGGACACAGCTCCATATGTAGGATAACATATCTGATTTTCAACTTATAGAATAGTTTTGGCTTTCGTTTTATAATTTAATTTTTTTTACAAGTTTTTGAAGCCAGAGGTTAAAAAAAAAAAACAACCAAAAACCAAAAAACCAAAAAACAAACACATGCTGTTACAAAGGGCAACTTTAAAAGTTTAAAAGTGACTGGGATTGTTGGTTGGTGTATTTACAGGAATTGCCGGAGGAAAATAAAAATAAATCGTTTCTGTGCAGGTACACTATTGGAGTCCAGGGGACAAAAAAATAAAGAAACTTATTTTTTTTTATTTTTTTCCCCCACAAAACATTGTTATGAATACTCTTAATAAATTGTTATTTAAAAAGTTTCTAAATAACTGGAAAAAATCCTCTAAAATATTTATAAGAAAATAAGTCTGAATTTGGGTTTTGGGTGAAAGACTATTTTAATGCAATTCTTTCTAATTTTTCTCATTTTAATCCTAACATTTCGGTACATTAATGCTGTATTTAATAGCTATCTGGTTTAGTGAACTGCCGTAATTCACTCTGATAGGATAAATTATTTAAGTTATTTAGCGAAACAGAAAAGCTACCATGCGCTCTGCTGCTATCAGCAGGCACTGTTTAGATGAGACCTCTCATGACGGAGAGAAACCTTGTCATGAGGAAAAAAGATGCTCCAAAAAGTCTGTGACTTTGTCAGAGAATGTTTCTCCTGCCATTTCTTTACTCCCTCCTTGCAATCACCCAAAACCACAGAACAGCAGGTACAGCAAAGGAGAGCCAGAGTTTAACAGAACAGTAGCACTTTAGCAGGTAAAAGCAGGATTTGAGGGGTACAGGCTGAGAAAAAGAAGTTTGGGCATATGTTAAGTAAAGTAGCAAACAACGCAAAGCATCGAGCTTAACAAAACTCCTGCTTCCTCCCATTAATTCAAAGAGATATTCTGTCTGAGCAACAATATGCCACATGCTAAGACAACTTAAAAATGCTTCAGGAGTGGCTGTATTAGACTGATTGTCTGGAGAATTTTATTTACCTATACATAAAATATACTGAGCAGCCTGATTTCTGCTCAGCAGAGCTGCCTTCTCTGTCCCATAGTATCTGATCCATATCGGCTCAACACACTCTTCTCCCCACACTATAGACACAGAAACTCCCTCCATCTCCATGTTTCTTCTCACTTCCATGGGGCTGGCGGGTAGGAACTACAGGAGATGGCCCCTGCTAAAGGTTATACCTTCAGCTTAAATAACTTATTTTAGCCGCGTATCAAAACGCCACTTGCTTTATCTGTTCATCACCTTGATGTCACTGACCGGCAAAAGGAACTATCACATGACCGCAGATGACACAATAAACAACAAATATGAAGACCCAAATATAAATACACAAATATATATTTTTAAGAAAGTGACGATTCATACTATACTTACAACTTTCAGCCTGATAGTCTGGCACAAACTGCTCGTCATTGTCAGGTACCTGAGCTGAGAAAAGGAAAACAAAAAACAAACAAACAAAAAACAAAAACAAGGAAAGAATTAAAAGAAGCCATTACAGCATAAAGACTCTTGTGGTTAATTTGAAGCACAGCCAAGATTAAAACTAGGATTTTTTTTTCCTTATCATTGTTGAGTATGAAAATCAGGCAAGTGCATCGTTTTACTATCAGATAAACCCTGGGGTGAAGCTGTGCGGTGCGAGCCCAGCGCAGCCACGGCACGGAGCGATGGGGACGAGAGGACGGGAAGGCTGACACTGGCGCTGGCCCTGCCTCGCTCCCTGCACCAGGGTCTGGACCTACCATGCCGCTGGTAAAACCCATCCGTGCTCGTTTTCAAAGTAACTGCACGGAAAGCCTGCACAAAACCAAATCCTAGTGGTTTACACTTAGGCATATTTAACCCCAAACTACACTTTCAGCTTCCTTAAAAGTGATTCCCATTTTTCATGGCAGTTAGCCAACACGGTAGTTCCTTTTGAGTATTTAGAACAGTAACAAAAAACCCTATTTGACCCGATTGCAGGATTCCTGGTTAAATGACAACATTTCAGACACTGAAAAAAAAAAATAATTACTTAAAGTAGGAATCATTATATCATCCATTCACCTTGTGTAAGATCATGTCCGCTTTTAAGAAGCCTTCATCACAAACTTGAGCTATAAAATACAATCGTTTCATGGTCTGCTGATACATAATTTTGTGTCTGTCGTACCACAGTTCCTTTTCGTTGTATATCTAAGACATTAGCCATCTCTCATACTGTGTTGGAAACTCATTTAAACCATTTAAGTTGAAATACCATTGAAGGTATATTATAGGTGAATACATTCAAATAACTGCAGAACATTACGCTGAGAAGTGGTGTCCTCAGAGCACAACAGGTGCTGGGTACATCCCAAGAGAGATCCAGCTTACCATCTCTGAACTTTGTCATCTTGTCTTCAACATACACTAACAAGAATCATCACAGCAAAGCCGCATTAAATTATCTGTTTGAAAATATTTCACTTTACACAGTTCTTGTCTAAACACAAGCAAATAATTCATATGTTCTTAATTAAAAGTTAACATCTGCCACGATCCGGTTACCCAACAAGATTTGAGAGGTAAATACTGGTTATATAATCATGTATCGAAACTGTGACTATCACATAATTAAATATATTAAATGATAAAATGTTACTTTACTGCCATTCAGAACACTTTGTGAGTTTAGGAAGTGTATGTTCCCCTTCACATATGTGCATTCGCTACTAGTTTCAACATAATTTCTTTCACTTAAAAATAGATGCTTAATTACTTACAATTATTTTGAATGTGCACTACAGTACTCTTCATGGAACAGACCTCCGCTCCTTACTCAGGATATATTTCTAATGACCGAAGTGAGATTTTTTTTCCCGGGCAAAGAGCTCAGAATCAGGCTCATTGTACCGAAAAATTATTTGCTCTCAGTTTTAAAATAAATGTTTTAAGATCTACTGTCTTAATTGCAGCAAACACCCCTTAAGAACAAATAACCCTGGGAAATCTGCAAATACAGATTTGAAAAGAAGCCTGAGTAAGATAAATAGACAAAGTGTAGTTAGCATTACTCTGAAAAAAAGAAGCATAGCTCTTATTGCTTTGTTGTTTGAGTTTTTTTGTTTGTTGTCTGGTTTTTTTTTAATAACCTATCCTTTTAGAAGAAAGCAGTACCTCTGAGGACATGTTAGCTCCTCCAAGTTTGAAACCGTATGAAATATTTATTTTATCAAGCCAAATATTCCCAGTATTTTTGATGCATTTAATTTTTTAATTTTTCTTTCCTCCATACAAATCACAGGACTTTTACCAGAAATTAACTCAGGGACAATATGAGCACAAACACTAACACTCTGCAACTTCTGACATTTCATGCAGTTCACTACATGCGAATGCTAGGCATTTTCCTTACAAAAATGCCAAATATTTGACTGTCACAGAAGAATCCAATTATGAAACCAAAGTATCCTACTTAAAAATCAGTTCCTAAGGATTTCTTACATTTCCAATTGTTTTTGAAGGGCTTGTGAGCACTTTCAGAGTTAAAGTAATTGTATCAAGTAATTTCTTGTTTACAGAAGACACATCCCACACATTTTTCTTAAGCCAGCTATCATTTTCGAATGCGGCAAGGAGGCTAGTATGACTCATGTGTTATACACACACATGCATTTTTTATATATACCATTATATATATGTTATTTTGGAAATCCAGGATACCTGAAAAAGGGTAAAAGAAAACAAAATCCCTCCTGTTGAAACTGGGAGGCCACACGTAGTGACTGCAGAACTGAGACAGCAGTCTTATGTAACTTCCTAGAGCATACTTGGTGCGCGAGACTGCTTCACCAATGCTTTATTCCTGTTTCATCAGCTTAACTTGACTTACTCCAGAACAATTCCATTGTAAAGACCCATGTACATATCAGTAAATGAGGCCCTTTTTTATTTATGGGCGAAGAGTAAGAAAAAATGAAATACATCTGGTTCAACTGTCAAGGAAAAACAGTATATACTGACACTACCCCTGATTTGGTCTGGAGTAAGCAAGAAAAATAAACTTCATTCACGGATCCTCAAAATTTATGAAGGGATATTTAACAGACATCAAGGCAGACCACTTTATCAGTACTCTTGAAATAGGTGGAGACTACGCTGTCAAATGTATTTTAAATACAATATTGACAGAGACTTAAAAGCCTTTGTAGGAAATGGAATACAGCAAGTTAGGAAGTGTTTACAAGCCTGCCAAATATAAACAAAACAAGTAACAATATCCAAAATATCAAACCCCAGGAACACAAGATTTCCTGCTGGAATCTAACTTTAGCAGCATCAGTACCTTAGAAACGAGCCCACAAGCATATAGAAAGAAATTAAAAGGACCTGCTAACTGTTGGAGATGAGGACTTAAATTATTCCTTCATTTAATCAGATATTATTTTTAAACTAGCAGAACTGAAACTCACACAGGATCATATTGCCGAAATGCAAGCAACCATCATGAGCCCAATCCACAGACTTCTTCCACCAGCCTCTTGCTGTGAGAAGGCAAATCGTTGGGATACCCCACGTCACTGCTCAAAGGGCTTTTGTACCTTGAGTTTGGATAATTATAGGCAGACTTTGTAGCAAATTAAACAGACAGGTAAGGACACTTCAACCTGAATGTCCGAATAACCAGCAGTGTTGGAGCCGTCTGTGCATTTATGGACATACGCCATTCATTTCCTGTTTTCTTTTATTCACAAATAATGCAATTCAGCAAGGCGGCCATAAAATCTCCATTGGTCTTCTGTTAACATACTCAATATAAGACACAACACATAAATCACCAAAACTCTTTTTTTTTTTAATTTTTTTTTTTTTTTACTTTGCCATTCAGACAAAAATTGAAAAAGATACCTGAAATTATCATCTAAGTGAATGAGAATATTTCCCTGAGCTACTTAATTATGGGGGTTTGAGAAGGCAAGTATATTCCAAAAGACTAATAAAAGGTTTTGAAGGATATTAAGCACATGGCTTTTACTGCTAATAGCAGAAGCAGCCACATTAGTTCATTCCACATTCAGAGCCATCAAGACTCAGACTCCTGAAGCAGACAACATCTGCAGCATAAGCCATCCAGCTCAGTCTAGATTATTACCAAAAGTTTTATTTTTTCTTCTGATTATAGCTATAATGTCTCAAGAGGATTTGGGAAGTGTACAGAAATGTTAATGACTATCTTGAGGATGTTATCAGTTTAGATTTTACGGTTTCACTACCTACTGAGTTAAAATCAGTTTGCCAAAAGCAAGCATTCACAGCACAAAAATACTTAATACTCGTTTGTAGTTTTCAGAGCTTTAAAAAGCTTTTGAAAAGCTGAACTGACAGCACATTTTACAAAGGGAAAGCAAATTGGGGAAAAAAAAAAGTTTAAAACTAGGGCCCGTTAGCTTGCTTTCATTACAAGTAAGCAAAAAATAAAAAGTGCCCATTAACAAGCATCCAGGACAAAAGGAGTTAATATTTAATTAAAACCAGCTCTATCCACTGTAACAATGACCTGGAGCCAAACAAGGCAGAAGATGTATGAGTCATTCTTTCTGCCAGTGAATGAGACAGCTGATCTCCGAAGCAATTCCTCAAGACAAGCAGTCAGAACTGGAGTTCTGCCTCCATTCACAAAAACACAGTCCAGCATGAACCATGTGGCCCCAACCACAAGCTTTTCATGTCACACCCTTCCAGAAAGCTACAGCAAAGTAAACTTGAACTCTAGGCATAAACACATTGATTTCACTGCTTTGTCTCAAGATGCAGTGCAGACCTGCTGAGGAACGTATTTAATAAATGAAAAGTTAAGCGAACTATAAAAGGCTTAAATTTAACTCTTCCTTCTCAAAATCACAAACTGCTTCCAAAAGCTCAGCTGCACTCCAGGGAAAGGTGTTCTTGTTTAAAAAAAAAAACCCAAAAAACAAAGCAAAACAAAACAAAAAAACTTTCCAGAAAAACAAGAAGCTGCAAACCTCCTCGCTTCACTTAAAACTTTATTTTGGGTAGCAGAACACTTCCTGCGGTATTGTGTTCTCTGACCTCACGCTTCACTTTTAGAGCTAAGAGTAATTTGTTTTAAAATATCAATGATTTATTCAAAGTGGCAAAAGAAACTGAAATTGGCAGGAAATTATATATGAACAGTAGTATTTTGGCTTCAGCTAAAATAAGACTTCAGGCCTCAACAGTAAGGAGTCTATTGAGTTTTCTTTGACTCATTGTCACTTCTGAATATCAGAGAGATTGTATAAATTTTAAGTATTCCTGAAAGAGCAGGGCGGCGGGGGGCGGGGGGGAATGTTTTGGGTGGTGCTTGCTTTTTTTTTTTTCCTATGGGAACAACTGTTTCTAACAAAGGAACATTCAGAAGGCAAAACAGTGACAAATTTCAAGATGGTGAAAAAATATTATTTCCCATAAGCACCGGATTTGCTGTCAAAACAACCCCTAACCCTTTTTACATACAGTGAGATGCTCTGACTAATAAACTTATATGCAGTTCAAAACTAGCTCCAGATCTCAAAATTCTTCCTTATGTGAATAATCCCTAGGAATATGAAGATGGGTTTGCAGAATCTGCTCTTCATTTGCTGCTATACTAAAAATGAGAAAAAAGTTAACTAAAAGAACACTCACATTTGACATTTTGCTACATCCCTCATGGTTCGCAAACCCCACTACGCCTTTGAAAATTACTATTTTGAGTAAAAGGCATATATTTTTCGACTAAACAAAAAAAAAGTTTAAAAGTTTACTACTACATAGACTTTCAGACTTGGAGATTTCTGGTGGTTTTATTTCTTTTGGATTTCTTTTTAAAAGAACATCCCCTCCATTTCTCCTCCTTTTTGTCTCATTTAACTTTTCTCATTCCTTGTGCACAGATATTTAACAAGTTACAAGTATGTGAAAGCCAGATCTGCCAAATCACTAGAACAAAAAATGTAAAAAAAAAAAAAGGCAGCTATTTTGTGCATGACAAATTCCAAAATAAAAATATTTTCACTGTGTTTTAGAGCGTGTGACCCCATCAGACATATTGTAGCCATGGAGGTATTAAATTATAATTTCTTGACTATTTTTGCTCTTGTAAAAACGTGGATAGTTATTGAATATGGCTACATAGCATTTGCCTTACACTGGGTAAATTTTACAAGTTTCTGGCAGGAGCAAGCTAGTTAGTCAGAGCAAGCTTCTATGCATCTTCACTGATTTAAACAAAGTCGCTCTAACTAGACCAATATTTGAAGATCTAGTACTTTCTTTTACCAAAAATAATCCTTTGAGAACTAGAAACTACTTATTGTCATATCTACTCATTTAAGAAATAAACCAGAAGTCAGCACCAACTTACACATCACCGCAACACTGGTACATCCTTCATGATAGCAGAGGGCAGAAACTTACTTCCAAAAGTTCGTTCCAAACTGAGATAATAATTATTTGAGAGAAATAACTTACATGCAGATACCAAAAAGTGGCTTTTAAATACTGGTAGGTTGTAGTAGCCATCCACTAAATGTAGCTAAACGGCAGTAGAGGCATAAACGCGTTACCTGTAACTATTATTTCAAAGCACTTACTGCTCACTTATCTTTTTCTATTTTTTCAAGTCACCGAAATAACATTGTATTTTATTTTCCAGTTTATTACCATCTGAGAAGTGTATTATTTATTGCTCTAAGAAACAGCTCTAGCACATAAATTCATTATTTGTCTTTGCTTGGGATGCCTTTTATGTATTTTTAACAAGCTGTAGGAGAAACTAGTACCTAAAAAGGTTGTTTGAAATAAAAATCTGGTTTTTGTTGATCTATTATACCCCTAAAACCAAATGCTTTTACCATGGAAAGGACACCAAGAATTTGTTCCCTCTCTTCATTTTATGCCAGAATGGGAAGTTACAGCTTTCATGATGAGATAACATTAGATTAATATTTGAACCATTTTTTCAAGTCACTGAACAATTGCTCTCTGCCAAAACCAATCTGATTCCAAATATACAGAATCAATAAAGTCATTTTATAATATTATCATAACAAAATGTTGCCATCAAGTTATTTAAATATAAAACAAAAGATAATGTCTGAATAATATTTGCCTTGGTTAGCAATAGGCAATTTTAACTATTTCCTTTCAAGTTTGAAAGCTGAAACAACTCTTAAAGGCTTCTCACTTTCAATTTCTGACATAAGGAAATAATTATAATCTATCTTCTGTCCAGCATAACAATTGACATTAAAATAATTTAGATTCTTTCTTACACATTTAATACTACACAGAGAAAGGAGCAAAACTCATGTCCATAAAAATCTAGTATGCAGCTCGTGGAATACATTTGTAAGTTTTCTGTTAAGTAGTATTCAGCTTGTTAATTATGGAGTAATAAAATATTAAAGAGGTTACTGGATTGTTTACATTTTGGATTAATTCTTTAATACATGTGAACCTCCCACTATTTTCAATGGGAAACAAATACATTTCTTTCGTGTTTACTTCTTTACCATCAACTTGTCACAGGTGACACTAACTGTAAAAATCTCCAGGCTAAAATATCTGATGTAGCAAGGATAGCTTCAGGAAAAGCAAAACAAAGAAATCCACAAGCATTTTTTGTGTGTCATAAAATCCAACTCACTTTCTTCTCCTAACTACTAAGTAGATTTTTGACCTGGTTACTCCCCAGTGGGGATCTGAACTCGTGGGAGAAACCTGGTCAGCTGCCACTGCTTTTCTTAAAAAGGGTCAAGATGTTTTAAAATTTCATGGTCATTTCCCTGGCTCCAGAGCATTATGAAAAGAAATATGTAAACATTACTGATGCTGCCAAATTGGCAGACTTCTAGCCTGTGAAGGTCCAGAAGAACATAAATGGACACATCTAGCAATGGGTAAACAAGTCTGATTTCAAAATCTGTTTCCTGGCTAAGCTCATCCATGTAGACACTCGAGCAGAACAACAATATATTCTCAAACACCAGTATATTGGAAAGACTACCAAAAGTTGTTTTGGGTGAGTTTTTTTTAACAAAAATTTGAGATCAAGTTAATAGCTCAATACTTGATTTTCTCATCTTGACTTTCTATTTCAGTTTTAGTTTAGTCTTCAGAAAAGCTGTGAAAAGTTTGTGTTTTGTGGAACAGCTAAGACCACGGCGTGGCCTGAAACACATAGGTTTCTTAAAATATTTCTAGAACACTGAAAAATCTGTAATATTAATTTGTAACAAGCTGTGGAAAAATGTAACATTCTTTAGCTTTATTATCCTCTGCTACATGAAAAGGCAACTTTTTTTTTTTAATTTTTAAATACTTACCAGATGATGCTATCTGCTTTTACAAAGCTTCCTCAACCTAGCTGGTGCAGGACTAGACACCTTTCTCTCTCAAAACCTATCTACATTTATTAAGTGAAATAGACTCAGCTAAAGAGGAAAAAAGGGCTTTCAAAATATTCATTCTAGTTTAAAATAAGCAGTGCCTCCAGAATAAAAATCACCATTACAGAAATTTATGTACCTGCTGAAATTATTAAATCAGTTTTACATTCCTTATTATTTTTCAAACTTACATTATTATCTGTACATGCATTATGAATCTGCCTGTATTTTTCTGATTAATGATCAAAGAAATTTAATCATTTTCAGAAACAAAAACCTCCACACCAGTGAAAAATCAAACTAAAAGTTCTCCTCTCAATCAAAAAATAGTATCTTTTGAGTAGTATTTTAACATACTTCTGGCTTGTTAGAGTGAATGAGATAATACAAAATAAAGAGATCCTCAGAAAAACTACCACAGGGAGACAGTTACAGTTGTACCTGATCATTATACTACAAAATGATCTTAGTACAGGACATTCTGCTTTCAGTTATTAGGAAAGAACCTTATTAATTCATAAAAAATATATGCTCTGATCCACTGATTTAAAGAGGACTTTTTCATTATATACTGAATAATCACATGCTAAAAATAATGCTAGAAGAATAAAAAGGTCAGCAAAATTAACAATACCCCACAACTTGCTTATATGTTAAGAACTTGACTTATATATAAAGAACTTGACTTGATATATAAAGCTGTTAAAACAAAAATCAGTATGCAGTCAAGTTGTCCTCAGCAGTATTTCCCTTTTTCTATGAAAACCAGCAGTAAGCAACTCACCCCAACATCCCTCCTTTCCCAAAAAAGCGTAACATCTATTCTATAAACAACCATGCCTAGTCCAGTACATTATAAAAATCTAACACACGTGAATACTCACATTCATTTAAATCAGGATAAATTTAGAGAGATTATGTTAACTTGCACCAAAATCATGTTTAACATTTCAGATGCAGAAGTTTACATAAAAATTTCAACCAGAAATATTGAGAACAGACAATGCATAAGAATGTTTATGCTTGAAATAAGCAGCATTGTAAATATCAAAGGAAAAATAAAAAGAAAATATTGCTGAAGAGAACAAATACACTTCAACAAACAGAAAACTACCTTGCATTCTATTAAAGTTCTCTTAACATAGCAGCTCATTTTTTGTTATTAAATGAATCTCTCAACATCTACTCTAAATTCAGATTTCTACATTATTGTTCTTAAACCTTCTCTCTTGAGTAGAATGTGCTCTGCAAGATTATTTGAAATACTTAAAAGCACAAGCAGGTGTAAAACAGACTGATGTCAGTTTTCTAATTACATAGTACACAAATCTCACAACTACAAATACGAAGATAAAAATAACATGCAAAATATTTAAAGGTTTCTGGAAAAAAAAAAAAAAAGAAAGAAGTACTTTTTAAGTATTCCATACACACCTAATGCTCTGTGTTGTGAACAAGGTGGAAAGAAGACACTTGCACTTAAATCTTGAAGCATCCCGTCCCGATGAACCCAGAGAAACTAATTTCTGCCATCAGAAAAGTACTCCACCAGAACACCAAATAATTATATGTGCTGCTCTAAAGGAAACGGCAAGCCCAGTTCTGGCTGTATGTAGTCTCTCGAGGTACAATAATATAAACCTGATCAATTGCAATTAAAATCTGAACAGAGGCTTAGAAGTTGAAGTCTTGGTGCATTAGTTCTTGCCAAAAGCAGATGTGATTGTGAGCTGGAAGCAATTTCTCCTGGTAATTTGTGATGACACTGGGTAGAGCAGCCCCAGAGTCCCCAAAGACAAACTCATCAGAGGCTCTAATGTATGCATGACACATGAGGTGGCTCTTTTAGAGCTCAATTAATTGGGCTGAACATTAAGACAGTAAGTTCAGGACTTTTTTTTTTTTTCCCTCCAGAGTTGTTTTTCCTCTTTTTACAAGCAGTTTTTTCCCTTACCTTCTGCAAGCCATGTCTCCTGTAATTGGCTCAGATCTTGAAAGAGTTCTGCAAAAAGATGAAGACATGGATAAGACTCACACCTTTAATCTCTTTTTAAGATTAAAATATGCTCAAAAATGTATTTTTCCTGATGAACAATGTACATGAATTCTGTTTTGGCCAGTCAAACATACAGACAAGGCAGGTATTTTTGGGTTGCAGCTAATGATTTTTCTCCACTTGTTAATAAAAAAGAAGTAACTACTGTACTATTTTATCAATTCCCAAAATACCAGCCAGAATCTAACCAAGTTCTATAGTATAAAAGGCTCATTCAGTAATACATAGAAACGTTTAAAATTGTAATTTTTCTTACAGGTGAACTATTTCCCCTTATACAATTCAGGCCTCCGCTTGCAATATCTGCCCCAGATAAAGCTATAAAGCTCCCTCGGACCTCAGCAAGAGTTCTGCCTGGGCAATGACCGACTATTTTTATGAGTCGGGTCGTAAACATTATATAAAATTTTGAAACAAAGACCTGGGATGCTGCAATAGTAAACAGAAATGGGAAGTCCTTTGTACTTCCCCTTATGTTTTTATGTATGACAAGAGAATCACCAGTATTTCCTCTATTCTATACTCACTGTACTTCTTTAAAGTGAAATCACTTTCTCCATGGACTGAGTTTTGCAGCAGCTTATCTTTTTTCTGCAACTCAATTGCTTATAATGGGTGTAAAACCGGGCAGCATTCGGCTTACTTGCAAAGCTCAGAAACTCAATTATGAAAATTCTGTTTACTAAGACTAAGTGGGATATTTGAACTGACAAATGGTTTATTTTTAATTTACTGTATTTTGAGAGAGACTTCCTCTTTTATGAATGCTGACAGATAGCTATTTAAACACACTTAAATGACAGAGGCTATTCATTTACCCTGTGGACTGCTACCTCATGTTCGTGTCTGGAAATCATTTAATTGAAAATCAGAAAGTTGCCTTCTTTTCAATTTACCCTAGAATAAAATTTCCAAACAAGTATGTAGAGATTTTGAAAAGTGTATCAATATGTCCTCACCCAATAAGATTTATAAAGGGGTAAGCTGCAGGGCCCTATATGCCTTCCAATATGTCTTACATACTTAGAAGGGTGTAGGCGCAGCATCTATACTGACAGTAACCTAAAGAAGTGTTAACAGCTATTGCTAGACTACAATTCTCAAACTACAGTCATGTGAGCAGCAACCTATGGGACCAAGTTACAAATCTTTGGCCATACAAAACTTCCTCCACTCTAGAATTCCTTAATTGAGTTCCCCAGGATTTTTAACCCTACCAGTGTTACACAGCAATAGAGACAGGCTACCAGACACCTGGAGCCTGACTCTACAGAAAAGCCAGAGTGAAAACCAACAGTCTCTACACGAGCATTATCATGCCGACTGCCGTCACTGAATGCACACCAGTGAAAAGGATGTTAAAAGATCGGAGCAATGAGGAAAAGCCCTGAACCTCGAGAGGCCTGGAGGTGAAAAAGCCAGGTGCCGTGACTTGTGTCAGATGCTGCAAAGGCTTGGCCTCAGTGCACGATATCCATGTGCCACATGTGCAGCAGTACCTCAAATGCAACAGGCTAAGTCAAGGAAAGAACACTAACTTCATCAGTTTATTGCCTTTGCCAGTTTGTTTTGCAGTAGTAAATGCAATTTTCTTGTCTTGTTTATTCAGATTGATCCAGATATATTTATCTCCAAAATAAATAAATAAATACCTCTCAAAAAGCTTTTCTGCATTAGTAAGTAAGCAGAGGGGGGGCAAGGGGGGGAACGGGGGGAACAAGCCCTCACCTTCTGAATCATGAGCCAGGTCTCTGTTAATGAATTTTCTTTTCCTGACATTTGTCGGTCTCTCATTACAGTTTCTCCCACGCGGATTCTATAAACAGGAAAGATCAGTTACTTCAGAAATCTGAGGGTTGGTTGGTTGGTGGTTTGTTTGGTTGGTTTTTTTTTTTTTTTTCATTTAATCAAGAATACTCAAAGCTGGCATGAATTCTTTACATTTTCAAACAGGGAAACTATCGGCTTGCTGCCTCCAATTTCTAGCAAAAGGTATTGCTGAGCACCTAACATTCTCTGAAAGATTCCTGTGTCTAAATGCAACATATTTTTATGTATGTATCTATGTAAACATCTGTTTGTACAGATACATATATAATGTGTTCAAGCAGCAACACAATACCATGTATTTTTAGCATCTAAAGTACACAAACCTACACAATAGCATATAAATCCCCTCTGCACAAGCTATGCAGGAGAATCCAGATATAAAATTATAATAGACTGCTTTGTTTCTCCGTGTTACTTATAACATGTTTGCAAAGTCCTGAAAGAAAAAAAAAATGTTAACGTTTGCCTCAAGTTCATTCTTCTGAGTGTAGCAGGCAAATGCAGCCAGAAACTTTGAATGCAGCTGCTGCTGCTCTTGCCTCTCTCATCCGCTAATCATGTGCATGATTTTTTAACCATCTCAAAACTGTCTTTTAAAGAACATGATGCTTTATTGAAAGAGCTAAGAAAATAGGCTCATCCTGCAGGCAAATCTCCCAGATGAAGTCGTCCCTACAGCAATAACAAAGCAGATACTCAGACTGTGAAACTCCCCCACAGAAATAAGTCGTAGTCAAGTTTACAAACACCAACTTTGAACCGATCACTCACATTGGTGACCATGTAAGGCACTTGCTGGTCATAAAATCCATCCATTCTGCAGGTCTTCCACAAGTCTTAGCTCAGTGTTTTATTTACTGGGCATTTGATCTGGAGATTTCCTCGGGATCTGGACTCCAACCAGCCTAGAGGGGAACACAAGATGGCTTTTAGATTTAAAAAAAAAAAAAAAAAAAAAAGCCATGAATGAACTGCTTGAATTTGCATAGCTAATTAACCTCAAAGAGTCCCATTCATAAAAACAACCCTCCCTTCTCTGCCTTCACCTGGGTTACACGCTTCTGCCAGGAAAACACGGAGCAAAAGCACTTCGAGGCAGCAGCAGAAAGCGAGGCGAGAGGCTGGGGTTTATTTACACTCCCCGCCGTATCCCCCGGGCGATCCGCGCAAGTGGCAGCCCCGACTCTGGCAAACGTGTGCTCAACTCGTAATGGCGAACGGCGGGGCTGGCCGCGCACCTCACGGCAGCGGCGGCGGCAGCGCCCGCCAGCCGCAGCCACGCACACCCCCCTAAACACCCCCCCACACCCCCCCACACACACCCCCGCACTGAGCCACCTTCTCCCCCAGGCTCGCTTTTGCAGCCCACCGCCAGGCAATCCTGCGGGGCGGCGGACAAAGTTGCGGGGAAGACCCACCTGAAGGCCACGCGCGGCGATCGGCTGCAAAAAATTCCCTCCAAATTTAATAAAAACATTAATTATTCCCCGGCACTTCCCCCTTGGAAGCAGCGAGCGCCACTGACAGAGCTCAATCCCGTGGTTTTTCCTCTCCTCCTCCTCCAGGGGCCCCCGAGCCGCGCCGGCGGATCCCCGCCGCCCATTGGCTCCCCGCGCCCCCCGCCGGATCGCCGGATCGCCGCGCCGCCCGCCCCGGCCCCGGCCCCGCCGCCAGCGCGGGGGGCGAGTCTCCGTGCTCCCCTCGGCTCCGCTGCCGGGGGTGTCGGGGGGGAGGTCGGAAATCGCAACTCGGATGCGCGGCGGTGCCGCCACGCAGGCACACCGTGTCCGCGACACCCCCCGAGTGACGAGGCAACCCCCTCCCCTCACCGAATTTATTTTAAAAAGTAAAGTTTGGCCTCTCGTGTTAAAAGCAAAACGGCATCCTCACCCACACACACGCGCGACTTTTCTGGTGGCAGAGCAGTCCCGCAAAACTTCGCGGGAGCCCAGAGGTGAGGGAGAGGTGAGCGCGGCGACAGGCTCAAGCCACAGCGGCAGGGGCTGCACCGCTCCGTTGGGATCTGGCGGCATCCCAGGGCTGTTGGTCGTGGGGTTTTTTTGGTTTGGGTTTGTTTTGTTGTTTTTTGTTTGTTTTTTTTTTTTTTTCCTTTTTCACTGAATCATAGAAAGCAGTGGTTATTTGTACTAGGATGACATAATTTCTAGGTTTTGTGGACATATTTTGGCAGCATCCAGGCACTGGGTCTAGATTGAGGGTTTTTTTGTTTTGGTTTGAGTTTGGTTTTTTTGGGGGGGTGCAATGGTGCCAGAACCTATCAAGCTCAGGATTTCTGAGGACTTCTGAAAGAAAGTGAGCTTTTTTTTCTCTGTATAGAGGGACTGTTGGAGGGCAGTGTCCAAAACCTGCTTTTTCTAAACTGCCAAAATGTACCAAAGCAGACTGTATGGTTTCATTTAACAGCTATATTTGTCCTTTCTTTGAGCACTGAATTCCAGGTATCACAGCAATCAGGTGGTAAATTTAGGTATTCATGACGTCGTCTTGCTGTGTGATATGAAGTTTCAGATTTATATGATCTGATGTAGTTCAGCAATTAACAGGCAGAGCCCCAAGCTAGCAAATCCAGCTTTACCCTCAGCCCTTCCTGAGGGTTTTATTTACAGCTAAGGGTGTAAAGGCAACTAAAGAAATCTGCTTTTACATAAATCGTCTCCAGTAGCAGTAACACTATTCAGGTTACTTCTATACTAACATTGTTTTTCAAAGTTACAGTTGTTTCACTACACCATATTCTGGCGCATATTACATTCTGCCACAACCATTCCCCTTTTCTCCTTTCTGATCTCACTGTTCATACTCGCCACTTACCCTGTCCAGCCAAGGAAGAGGAAAGCACCATGTTCCTGTCACTTCTGTCCTTCCCATGCTGCCTTGTCAGGGAAAATTTTCACCACCAGCAGCTTGTTTTCTGTGTTCTTGCTGCTTGTGTTTCCACACGTGCAATCCAGCATTCCTGGAATTACAAGAAAGTAATTATATTCTCAGTGTTGTATAAATCTATAATCATTTTATTGTGTTCTTGGCCACATCTCTTGAGTTGCTACTGCTGTAAGCCACTCTTGTGATGTAATTGTGGAATAAAACTCTGCCAAATGCTCCAGGTATAAATGAAATTTCCTGGGTAATGAGGCCATTGTTTTCTTATTTATACCCATATCCAGACTAGAGCAGCTGCTGAGCCAGGGATGATGGCCTCATGGGAGGGCTGTGGCTACAGATCTGTCCCTGGGGAGCACGTGACCACTTTAACCCCTGGACCAGCAGAGCTGATGAAGCTACTGTCTCCAGTTGTCCACACCACCCTGCCAAGTGGATGTCTGAGCCACTCATCGACCATCTCCAGAAGCGCTAGGCTTTACCACGTACTCTTCTAAACCAAAATCAGTGATGAATTATCATTAAGCAGCGCACTAAAAATTGTCAGTGTGTCAGTCAGACAAAGCCAATTAAGCCAGCCCCAACTGAAGTTTCCAAGGGACCTTGTACCCACCAGATACTAGGTACCACCTGTGGCATTTGGACCACTGGATCCCATCTTGCACTTCCCTACACCACAGGCTCACAGGCTGCTGGCACAGCACCTTGGCCACCTTTCAGCACATACCCCGCCATGGCCACATGTTTGGCACCCCAGTTTATGGAGCTGCAGGAGGCTGGCACTCTGTAACAGCCAAGATCTCTGTGCTCCCGGTTGGGCTGTAACTCCAGGAGAAGCTGTGACTTAAAGGTGTCCTGGCAGCAGACGAGCTGTACTGCTTGCTGTCACTTCTCACACCACATGCCTCTTCTTCCCTCCTCCCCCAACTGGTCTTTTCAGGCATGCTGGGGGGAACGGAAGAGTAAAGCTGTTTTGAAGTCCTCTTCATCCTCATCTCTCTTCATGCACTATGCTGAGTGGTACTCAGAGAAACTTCATTAACTATTAAGAGGTAGATGCTTACAGGAAAGAAAAAAAAAAAGCAACCCACATATCTACTGGCAACCCACTCAAAGCTCTGTGTGCACAAACACAGTCTTGTGCCATCACCAGTTAGACTTCTCTTGCATGTGAACTGGTGCAGCCACAGTAACTATTTTGTAACTTTGCATGTTTGTCCAAAATTCTTGCAGCTTTGTTTTACTACTTTAATAAAGTTTTAAGGTTTTCACTACTATTTTCAGGAAACAGTATTCTTAAATATATATATATTTTTTTAAATAAACCTTTTAGAAAACTAAAAAGTAACCTCAAAATCACTTTGTTTTTTACTTGAACAGACTGAACAGCTTTACCAAGTTGAAAACATTCTGAAAAATGTGCTGCATTTGTTTTACTAGAAAAAATAGTTCTAAAAATTCAGCTTTTTTAATGCTACTGCTTTACAAGCAAGATATTTGTGTTCTTTTAGAAAAAGACATGTTCAATTACACTACAAAGCTTCACTATATATTGAAAATTATATATTATTTCATTTTCATAATGTATATGTATACTTCACATACTTATCTGAAAGAAGACAATGATATATTTCTTGCTTGATTTGACACACTATGGAGCTAGAAATAATTGCTGTAACATAAAAACCAGAAATAAATCCAGGCAGACAGAGCAAGGAGAAGATTTTATAAACTCTGGTTTTCCTGGAAAATGTGAGAAGAATGTAACCACATTTTCAAATTAAAAAAAAAAACAAAACATAATCCAATAGGATAAAATCTAAACTCAATATGGAAAAAAAAAATAACACAAACTGACTTAATAACAAGACAGAGAGTTACCCTCAAAAATGCTTTATACTGAAAAAAAAAAAAAACAAACAAACCTTTCTGACATCTTTGTAAAATTATATATACATCAAAGAAGATCCTTCAGTAGAAGGATAGGCACAGTTGAAATGTAAGAGGCAAGTATATTTCAAAACAACATTCAGTTTAAAAAATCCCACTTGTTTTTCTGAAATTGTTTAGCCTAACCATTCCTTCCAGGCATTTCCTCAGTAAAGGTGATGTACTTATGGGCCTGATATACAACAAAAGGGTTGCCCATGCTGTCAATCCAAACAACTGTTGAGCAGCAACTTTTAAAACATGGTCTATAGCAGACTCAGTAAAATAACAACTAAACATGTGACCGACTACAGCAAAACCATGAAAACCGAATGAGATTTCTGTCTGGAAAATTAACCCTTGACCACATTTTAACCTCCTGATGCTGACTCTTTCAGTAGGTTAACAGTGCTTATCTTATCGTGACACTACTGGCATAGTAGTATAGTAGTAGTGTAGTATATAATAGCAAAATTCAAAAGAAAAAAACAGAGGAATTAATAGTGCAGATACCTGCCTAACAGCAGAGCTTTTTGTAAAGCTTTTGATTCAAATGCAGCATCAAGGAGTGAAACCTAAATTAAGAAAAAAGAAAGTACCAGTAGGAATAAAACACATACATACACTAAACTATCAGAGGTGGAATTTACATACGAACAAGGATCCTCAAAGAAAGGAGGAAAGAAAACAAAGAAGTAACCCCAGTTTGACTGTTTTTAGTGTATGGATTAATAACATATTGCCTATGTCATTGTAATTTAGAACTAGCATTGTGCAAACTGCGTTTAAATGCCCATTTACCTGGCAATGCAATGAAATGCAACTTTTAGTAAAACTTTTATGCTAGCCAGGAAAACAAAAATTAAGATATTCCACAAACAGTGCAAGAAAACAAAGATAAATCAAATTTTTTATTGCAGAAAGGCGAAAAGCAAATTTGCTTTAGTAATATTTTCAGCCTTTTTCATAACTAAGACTTCAAACTGAGGGTTGACTATAAAAGCTTTAGAAAGGAGAAGGCCTAGCAGCTCTCTTTAAGCACTGGCCCATTTGTTGGAGCAAAGTAACCTCAGTATTGTTCTGGCTCTGCTAGTAGTCTGCTGGGTAATCCCTGCATGGGCAAGCCCTGTCATCTCACTGAGCTCATTGGCGAGACAATGATACTTCCATCACTTGAGAAGTACTTTTGAAAATTATAGAAAGTGTATGATGATTGATTGTAGAGATCCTGGCTACACCTAGTTCCCTGGATTGTCTTAATCTAGCTCCTTCCAAATTGGTGAAGGGCAAAAATCATGCTGTGCCGATGTAGTAACTTCAACAATAGTTGCTACAAAACTGGAGTGGATTATCTAGTCCTGCGAAATGGTGCTCAGGAAAGAACGTTCAGCTCTGTGTGCCATCATAACCAAGGCAGTAAGCATCCCTCTACCACAAACTACCAGTGAACAAGTTAAATGGCAGTTTGATTGACTCTCATAAATCACTACTGCCTCATCTCAACAATGCTAATTTCCTGGCCAACTGAGCAAATCAAACTAAAATAAAAAAGATACTAGCCCAGGACCTAATATAGCAATATATGAGTCACTGGAAGAACAAACCAAGTAGGAACATGTACGTGTAAATTGTAATAGGTTTTTGCAGGGTCAGTAATCTCCCAGTTTACTCCCCTTCCAATTACACTTACGAAATGGCTGGCCATGATTAAGTGATAATGAAGTAGCCTAGAAGTCATTTGGATATCAGGCCAGTCAAAGAATTTGTGCACAACCCCTAATCTCACAGATGGCTTTAATTTGCATGTCCTCCCTTATGAATACCAAGAGAGAATCATGCAAACACTTCATAATCCTTCACATACTTTATATGAGATTTCTGCCCCACTATAGTTCATAGGGTTTGTAGAAAACCTCAAATATCCTGGTGCAGTTATAGTCTAAGACAAACATGAAGGAAGGGAAAGGAAGAGAAACACTTAAAAATTGTGTTTACTAAGTTTGCTGGAAAATCTGTCATTTAGAAGCTGTTCATTACACATTAAATGGGTTTGGCCATGATTTAAACCCTCCTGACAGCCTGAAATCCAGAAGACAGAGATGATACAAAGTGCCCTGTCAGAATTACACACTCCCACTCAAGATCACCATTGGACATGCTCAGAGCTTGAGCACAGATATTAACACAGCAGCAAGAGGTCTGTAGGAAAAAGCAGTGCCTTTTATTAAACGAGTGGCTATAATGACCAAAAAAAACACAAAAAAACACACAAAAAAAAGAAAAAACAAAAAACAAACAAGCTTTTGGAAACAAAGAAGTGCCTTAAGTTTATCTGCTCTTTTTTAGTAACTGCATCAAGCAGGCTAGTAAAAAATAAGACCTCTCTACAAATGTTAATTGATGCATTTTGGCAGTTACAGAGATGATCAAAAACTATTAGTATTAGCAGTCAATGGCTATATTGATACTACATCATATTATTGGCATTATCATACCTGCACTATCAATATGTTACTATCTGTGACTCTCTTCTCTTTATGTCCTAGTCCTCTCAGGAAATATTAATAGATATACACATGTGAAATCATAAATGCCTATAATCATCAAGACATAACCATTCATTTTTGCATGCCTACCATCCTGAAACCCAGATGTCTGAATACAACATCTGAGTATTCCGAGAGAAAGAGTACTAGAGTCAAAGAGAGAGAACAAAATCTGAGCTCAGCTCCAAGCACATGAAATAACAAGACACTGAAAAGCAGATATAGATTATTTATAGAAGGAAAAAATTAAAAGGCAGTGAACAGTATTTCTTAATGCTTGTCTAAATAGTAAAGGCCTGTCTTAGTAGCAGAAGCAAATAATAAAGACCTAGGTAAACCATGGCCTTAGTTGAATTACATATTTGTTGTAAATTCTGTTTCAGAGACAAAGCCTGCCCCAGTCTCCAGCATTAGGAAGTTGCTATGCGGGCAAGAAGGTGAGAGTTATTGTGTTCAGGTGAACATTAATTTTTTGTGTCCATCAGCAGCATGGAACATGTATTTGTTATGGAATAGCTAATGTAGGAGAAAGGAACTATGTTAACTCCTGTGAGGATAATCAGATCATATACATTATGTTCTCAGTTTTGACATATCAAATACATTCTGTAATTTTTCAGTTGCTGAGAATGCGAGCCTTGCAGTAGGGCACTGTTTTGCCTGTGAAGGTGCCGAATAAAGATGCCAGTCTCTGCCTGAGAGAATATTTTTGTTCTTTCAAACAGAAATGAAAATATGTACTCCCTCCCACCCAAACCGGTATCTTTGAGAGGCAGAAGTAACAAAACAGGCAGCAGCTAGGTATGGTGTCTACCTGTGCCAGACGGAGGCGTTTTAAATCAGAGGTTTTAAGGCAGCATTTGAAAGAACACAACATATGAGGTTCCTGAGCTTTCCCTGGGAACTTTTCCCATACAAAGCAGAAAGTAAGTAGCAAATGCAGGGCACTGCAGGCCTTCATTGTTGATAATTCAGCTACTACAGCTATTACACAGCTACCTGGAGCAGAAAACATCACAGTTAGGATAAAATATATTACAGAGAGCCAAAGGCAGAGTGCTTCAATGAAAGATGGTTGAGGACAGCATAGAAACCAGAGGAGGAGGGCAAGACAGACAAGGAGCCTGTGCTTTGTCGCACTACCTGGCGTGTGCAGACAGAGGTGCCAAAACAGGGATGTTCAGAGATGGGAAAATTGAAGGCAAGCAGTCACTGACAAAAGATAATGTTCAGCAAGTTTTAGATTGAGGACTAAACAACTATTTTAGCCATGTGGTAACTGAATTCCTCAGTGGGAAGAAATCACCTAAAAATGGAGCCTAAAATTATACGTACAGGTGGAATAGGATGTACAGGAATTACAGGCCAGAGTTCTTCCAAATGAATTGTGCAAGTCTTCACTGAAATAATAAATGTCACAGAGGATATAACAACACAATCACTTTTGAACCCTTAGAATTATAAAACATAACAGGCACAGAACATTTAGAAGCAGGAAGCGATCTTTTCATGCGCTGAATTTAATGTGCTTAAAAACTTTCATTTGCACCTCACAAAATCTGTTAGCAAGAGAGGAAGGCATAATTACCCCTGTTTTTTGGAAAAGGAAAATTAGGCTCTTGCAAGCATACCAAGGATCAATAAGAGGGAAAAATGGTGCATGCTGGGAGGATTTCAGTCATATTCAAGGACTTCATTGCTCCTCTGACCTGCTATATTGGGTCACCAAACTGAGCTCTGATTTTAGAGGCTTCTTCCACAAAAAGTGCACAAGGTTACCGTCATTTGTAACTTTGCAATTCATTAGTTTTCAGTATTTGAAAAAGAGGGGAGAAGGGAAAAACATATAATCTTTGAATGTTAGGAATTTAATTTTTTCAGTATCGTGTTTTAATAAGGCATTCTTTCCTTTAATTACTAGTTCATATTGAATTTTGTTTTACCCTAAAGATTTTTTGTCTGTTTTGAAGAATAAGTCATGTTTTAAAGTATCCTCCAAGAGGTGGAATTGAAGCCCTGTTTTATGTGATAAGGGGCAAACAGGACAAATATGGTCTAGCTCCACCTGCTACTGCTGCTATTCAGCTCCAGGTTCAGCACAGGGAAGCACAGAAGATGAGATGGCTGCAGCTTAAAGGATGCTGCTCAGAAAAGGAGCATCTTGCTGAAATATCTTTCTATGGGTCCACACAGAAGTAGTTTAGTTTATTCAGGTCTGCACAACCATAGAAGAATTCATTGGTGACTTTTCATTATTTTATTTCTAAAAAATTGGTTCTATAACTAAAATAACACATCTTTTGAGAACTGTCTGCTGTCTTAATGGGCAAACAGCCTGTGTACTGTCCACAAAAAGCAAGAAGGATTCTTGTAGTATAGCGACATTTCATGGTCTTACATTTCTTTTTAACACATCACAGGCTGGAGAAATTACTCTACAGTAAATGTGAAAAGCCTTTTTTACATAAGGAATTCCTCATAAGCCATTCTGTTCCATCTATTTTCTTGTGCATATTATTCTACCTACTCATTTTTATCATAAAAGAGTATAACTGAGTAGTAGAGCAGAGCTTTTGAATCCAAAGTCTGTACAATCTGTTTTGTTTTGAAGGAGGAGGAGATTTTAACAAATTTTCCACTGATCTTCTTTACTCTTCATTGTAGCTTTTTATTTGGTCTCTGTATTTCTTAGGTTGGCATGGTGTTAAATTGGGTGGTACCTGCTCTACATATGAGTTTGGAAATACCATAGACCAGGACTTAACAAGTGAAGTTTTTTGTGAGGGGTTTTCAGAGCATCTGCAGGAAAAAATGTACTATTGTGAAAAAGATCCACAGAAGCAGCTGCTCTTAAAATGTCATGCATGGACAGAGAAAGGGTTGCACAAAGTTTCCACTACTTTTGAAGAAGAGTGGTAAAATAAAAGTAAGAATAATAATAATAAAAATATCAGTTCAACAAATGCCAGTCAGTCTGAATGGAAATTTTCAGTTTGGCAGAAGTTCAGAAATGGAATGGCAGAACGAAGGCAGGAGGATTTGACATTTGCTTGTGTTTCGAAATCACATCTTGGTTGAGAAAGAGGGAAGGAGAAGAAATAAACATCTCTAAGAAAAACAGCAATATAAACAATATAAAAGGTACAGTTTATGTTTGATAGAACTCAGATTATGTAATTACATTATGCCATTCATATCATGATCCATGTTATTTCTTAACCTAAGATTTAAAATACAGTAATCATATTTGGCTTTTGAACATAATAGGTTTCACTGGCATTCATTTTTTCAATTTTGGTTTGGGTTCATCTGTATTTATTGTAATTTAAGTTTCAAGTGCTAAGTTTAGCTCTCAATGTTAATTGCTATGTTTATTTTTCTTTTTAATTTTAGGGGCGTGTAGTACAGTTTGAACTGGAGATTAATTAAATTCCTGGTAAATCACATTCTAACAGGAAATGCTGGAATCCCATTGTGAACAAGGCCAGCCTATATCAAAAAAGAAAAAAAGCAGCTTCTCATTCAGTTAGAATACAGTTCAAATAAGAACAGAAGCCCAGAATGACATAAAAAGTCCTTGGATTGTAGATTTGCCTCAGGAAAGCCATAAGAATGTAATGCTTCTTATATCTAAGGTTACAATCTCTGAAATCTGGTACTTTATTCAGGATGTTCCTATTAGAAACTCTGTTGACTCTATTATCATCACCATGCTTTCCATGTTGGCCTAAGGAAGAAAGCTGGCTTTTATTCACATCTTACAAAGGAAAGCTCAAATTTACTAGGCACAGTGCCCTGAGTCATTGTGGTTTGTTTTTTTTTTTTCTGCACAGGGAACATACAAAGGAAAACATACCTGAATTATGCAACTTTCTTCCTTGCTTTCTCTTAATGTTGATTTGTTTTATCAACTCTGATTACCATATTATGTTTTGAAAACATAATTTGTGGCATAAAGAGGTACCAAGTGTTTGAAGGCTAGCACTGACTACAAGTCAAAGAAAAACCTTCCAAGAAGGACTTTCAGTCCTTTAAGTTGAAACAATGGTTTTGTTGCCTCATTCTTTGGACTGGATGCCATTCTTTACTGTCAAGTTCTTTTCATAGAGAGTCAAAATATTAAGTTCAAAAGCTTATAGATACAGGATGAAAATTATCTTTGCCTTCTAGGGAAGTTCATGTCATCATCATGAAGATGCCACCTTTGGTACAAGTCCCTTACACAGATGACACAGATACGAAGGAGCAGTAATATAAACGAAGAAGCACCCGTACACACAGACACACCTAAAATTATTCAAAAACTAAATATCCATTCACTATTCTACTCTTAGGATAGGAAAAATTGTGTACTTGACAGATACTGGTCAGTTTGTTGGGACATTCAAAAGCTTAAGCAATGAGTTAATTATTAGAGCCATGCATAATGCAATTCAGGTCAAACTATTGATAGCAAGGGTGCCATGGTTATATACATAAAGTCAAATTATTTCAAAAAGCCATCAACTAATTGTAGTGGTAAAATGAGAAAATATCCAAGTATTTTTGCTGAATCACAGAGTAAAAATATAAATATCCATAAAGTACATATCCATATTCCAGAGTTAAATATTGAATCCAGACCAGCAAAAGCAGAAAGTAAACTAAGCCTTGAAGCTGAGAGCTTGAAAAATTAATGAAAGTGAAATTAGAAGTTATTTCTCTAAAATAGAAGGTGTCACCTCTTAAAGAAAACCAATGTCAGATAAATGATTGTACAAAAGCAGGGTAAAATGCCCTTCTTCCCACCCCTGATTTTGCATCTTCCCACATTTATTCATATAGGAATGTATTAACAACTTTTTTTATTATTAAATGGAGCTGAAACTTTCCCATAAAGAACTCAAATAAATATATCTACAATTAAGGTTTCCTGATTTATACTCTGTATATCCTTATAAAATAAAAGAAGAAAGATCAACCCTAAAAAAACCCAAGCAATTAAATGTTTGGAAATTCTGGATATTCAAAACTAGCAAACAATTTATGAACGTTTCTATTTCAAATGTACCATTGGAAATTTAAAAAAAAAAAAAAAAAGATTAAAAAAAGATTAAAAAAAGGAGACAAACCAATCTGTTGTTTAGGCTCAAGAAAACATCCTCCATAGATCCTATCACTTCAGATGTAAAAAATACTTTGTTCCCTTGAAAAGATCAGTCAGAAATCTTATGATACATACTTACATATTTACTTATGATTTATTTATTTTGTTAGATTCGGTAAAAGTGGTTTTCCAACTTTCTAAGGTTTGCTTATAAAAACTATAAATTGTAGGACTCTCCTTTCTTTTTCCACAATCTCACAAATCTGTAGCAAAATCTTAGTAACAGTCCTCATGTTTCATTATGAGGTCATTCAAATTTCATATTTATCACTTATATTATTTATTCTGATCAGGTCATCTTCTCTTACCTTGATAAAAAGCAAGATGAATCCACTCTCTGCCAAAAGTCTGCAGTTGACTAAACCAAAGGTGCCTTGATCATCTAAAGAGTAATTATTCTCAAGCCAGATATTGCTAACTAAGCACCAGCTCAGTGTCCTCTTTAAAGAAACTTCCACCACACAAACTTCTTACACATACACAAATCAAATGTTTTCTATTCACCTACTTGATATCTCCTAAGCACTTGAGATCTCCATGTGTTTGTGCTCATTTTCACTGACAGGAATATAGAAAGTTTTGTCTATACTTAAAGCCCTTTGCACTAGCTGGTTAAAACCAAATTTCCTCACGCAGTCTAAAGAGGATCATGAGAGAACCTGTTGGTCTATACAAGTAATCATTCTATGCATATAGCTTCTTTTGTGGGCAATTTTACCTAGATTTGCTTTCTGAACTATGGTTTCTGACTCAGCTTTAAGACTTAATTGAAATTTTGCTTCTTCAAAGAAATCAGGGAATTAAAATTGAATTTTTAAAAAGGCATTTATAAATAAAATTATTATTAAAAAGAGCTATATCAGCACCTTAGAAGATCATCCTGAGTTTAAACATGGGACTATAAATCCTCCCCATCCTCCTTCTCTCTTGTACCAACACACAGAAACCAAAGACTTACACGTTTGCCAAGGCATGCTCCTTCCACCATTCCTTCATTAGGCTTATGCACATAGAGTCTCATTTCCCCACCTCTAATCCTGAATTGTCTTACCTGTTGGGTCTGGGGCACCTCCTCAGCATGAACTTGAAATAGATTTGAGTTCTTGGCTCATGCATATCACTTCTTCTATTATTGCTTTAGTCCAGTTTTTTATTAATTCAGTTCATTCTCTGTATCACTGTATATTGTGTACTGTGGAGAACTGGAGGGATTAAAGCTACTCACTCCTTGGGCTCTAAATGTGATCCTCTCCTCTAATAGTAAGTCATCGGTGAAATTCTCATAGTTACCATCGTGATTTTAAAAACCTTCCACAGACATTAAGTAGATATTTGTTCTTGGTTTTAAATCACCCTTCACAAAATTGTACACTTCCTATGTGCTTTCACATATTTGATAATAAGTAAAACAATGGAAAATGTTGGATGGATGGTTGAGCTGCAGCATCACTTTTAAAGGTGGTAGATTGGATACTCAATGTAGCAGACATTCTGGTGTTTTCCACATAAAGTTTTTCTGGTTTCACCAGAAGTATTTTGCTACACTCATTCTTAGTTAAATTTATTAAATGAGACATTTTTTTTTAAGCTGAGAAGCCCACTTTCGGGTATATCAAAATGTATTGCTGATTTGTTTTTCAAAAGTATTCCTGATTTCCTCCCACTTAAAAAAAAACCCAAAAAACAAACAAAAAAAACCCACAACAAACCAACAAAAAACCAAACAACAACAACAAAAAACAACCAAACAAAAAAGCCACCCAAGTCTGAACAACTCAAAACATTTTTGTTTTGACACTTAAATATTATTAGGTTTCTTTTTGAAACGTCCTTGTTGCTTTTAAAAAGTGTTTGAAAATAGTAGGTTGAAATATTTCAAATTACACTAAATGATAGATTTGAAGTTTGTAGATATTTTTGATGATTGCATTTAAAATATATTTTAGTTGTTCTGAAACAAATTCACTTTTCAAGTTTTTGGAATTGTCCCAAAAAAGTCATTTATTCATATAGTTTTGATTCAAAATGAGCAGCAACTACAAAGAGAGATACTGGCCTAAATTCCAGTATATGGTACAGCAACAAAGGATGATTGAACTAGTGCTTCCATAATTGTTTTAGCTTTCCTCCTTACTAAAAAAGAGCAACTGTAGACTGCACTGGTTTCTTCAGAGCTGAAGAAAGGACTTGATCTCAGGTCACAAAAGACTGAGCCAGTGTTTGTAAAATTCCTTCAATAACTTTAGAAAAGGGATGTGATTTCACCATTTTCCAACTAATGGTTGCTTCCTAGTGGCTTTTGATTCTCCAGAATGTACCCAATGATACAGAAGTAGTTTCTACATAAACTAGCTTAGGCTCTTCAATAGTCCTTCCATGCCACTTTGCTGCAACAGCATAGTAAGTCAAGACTATTAGACATAAATTATTACAACTTCTAAATATTTGTGATTTACTCTGTGGCTCTTTTGAACAATAGGCCTTTTACTGCATGTGAGGCAGTCAGCTAAAGGTAGCTTAAAGGGTTGTACAGCCTGTGAAATTTCGCAAGCTCACTCAGAAAGTCCTTATCAGAGCTTAAATTCACAGTTTTCTTCTGAAGGCATAAGCACCTCCCTGATCAGAGCTAAGAGACACCAAATACTTCTGGCATTTACTTTATATATATATGTGCGTGTGTATATATATACACACACACATAAATGAAAACACATCTTGTAGGAAATGTAGTGCATTGGGAAAATGCTGGAATGGCAACTGAAAGAAGTATCCACATTGCGCATTTAAGAAGTAGCAGTTTTATATTAGGTTTAATATAGCAGAGAAATCTGTGCTGCCAGTACTGTCTGACAAACACCCCTCGGCTTTTCCACGGGGAACATGTCTAAGGCAAGAGTGCAGTTGAGTCTTGATGAACATTTAGGCTTAGGCTTCTGAGCAAAGACTGTCAACAAGAAAGGTATTCTTGCCAACTGTAGTGTTGCACAATTTAATTTTTCTGTCTGAATATAGAATTTCTAATGTTCATCATGCTTTCCATATGGATATAATTTGCTGTTCTAAATGTTTCATGGTGCAATATAAGTGTATAGAAACATGTTCAGAAGCCTTCTCCTCTCTGTACAAACATCTCCAGAATGAACTATTACAAAAATACTACACAACTTTAGAATGGAACACTAACATAACTCACCTCAGCATGAATACAAAGCCACATTCATTCTATTTATCACTTGCTTACTTGGCCTGATGATGATAGTGTCCTATACTGTGTATTAATAGCAGAGGTTTTGTTGTTGTTGTTGTTGTTGTTTTGTTTTGTTTTTAACACTGGCATAGTAATCATTAGATTAAAAGTGAAAGAGCTATCAAAACTATTAAATATCAAATGAGCCACATCTAGCACATCTTCTAAAGAAGAGATTTGGAAAACTGCAAGAGCTGACCATTTCACTCCACAATAATCAGCTGCGTGGCTTCTGGCACAACCTGAAATATAAAAGTCTCAGTTTCCTTTTTAACTTTTTTTTTTTAAAGGCTAAGAGTGTTGTTTCTTTCATCAGTCAAATTTTGTGAATCACCCTTGGAGCAGAGCACATTTCATGAATTCTAAACCAAAATTTACATTGTCGGTACAAATTTGATACAACAGGTTTTATTTTAATTTTAATGATTGATACTGGTTTAATTTTCCAGCCTAACTCATTAATTTTCTTGTTCCTACTAAAATTTCCATAGAAGAGATGGCAATTATGCAGAAAGAGCTCAGGACATTTTTGTCTAGTAGGACAACTAGAGGGCTGTCCTTGGTAATGCCCAGTGTATAATACTAGTGGGGTCTAGAGACCTTGAGATGCAACTAGGAAAGCATATACTTGTCATATGCAATTATTTAGTTTTGTACCAAAGGACAGAAGGCAAATCTTTACATTTTCTGTAGCTTTCCTGTTCACTGAAACTGGGAAGAGGAAGAACATTCTCCTGAAAGGTGTGTGGTGGGGGATGGAGAATATCCCTTGAGAAGTCTGAATTACAGGAATTGCATAATTTTTCCCCAGGGAGTTAGACAAAACAAAGAGCTTATGCAGTAAAAAATGTCATCACATCAACACTAGACAGTCAGAGGGAATAGGTATAGCCAAAAGAACATGTATTTGGCATTTTTACGGTAAGAATTTTTTCTTAAGACTTCGATATATACTTCAGAATTTCAGTGTAAAGTTTTGAAATATGTTGGTGGAGATGACAGGAAAAAAAATATTTTTATATTTTAAGTCAAAACAAATTTTGATATTAATCCTCAGTTCACACACACCACACACTACTGAGGAGGTGGTAGCAATGAACATATTTAGAGTTAAGGTCAGTTTGGCTTAACAAGCTGTGTTTATTGTATGTTCCAGTTCACCTAATTTGCCTAGTATTTGGAGTAAAAGAATTCCTCAAAGTGAAAAGAGAATGCAATTCAAACATTTGTGAGTTTTTTATGCAACATGGTGTGTTTTCCTTTTACTGTATTTGAACAGAACAAGTGTGTGGGAAGAGGCAAGGAGACAGAAAGCATCAGAATGCATTGGATTCCTCTTGACCATGTCAAACCAAAGAGACTCCCAGAACTTTCCTGTGCTTCTCAGAAACATCATCTACAGAAGGAACACAGCCCAGCATGCCAAGGGACTGAAGCTGGGATGTCATTCCCACAAGTAAGAGTTCTCATAGATTCACAGTTTAAGTGCTTCTGAGAACATAGCTTAGCTCTTTGGCGTACCACAAGTATGCAGCCGTTTTGTTAAAAAGTCCCAGCTGTATAGTAATCAGCATACATTTTAATCTATCCGTTCTCTGCTATGAAACTGCAATAGAGCAGAATAGATAATTTTAACAAGTACCCACTGCATTCAGTTATAATCTCCACTTGAGCCAGTACTTCATTTCTGTAGGTGATAAACCAGTGTGCCACACAGATTCAATGAAACGGTAAGTCTTGGATCTCTAATAAAGATTAGAAAAGGATTTATTTGACACAGATGACATAAAAGTAGGAGGATGGCAAGGATGTCACCCGTGCCTGATATGCTACTCAGAATTGTACATTTTCCATGTCAAACAATAAGACAACAGTTAGGGTGCTGCATAACAAACTTCCCTCTGCCCTCCAACACTGCAGCCATATCGGTCCCTAAGAGCAGAGATTAACCCTTGGTAGCATCACACAGACAGTTAATCTGTGCTATTTGCAACTGATCTTGCGAAAGGGTTGTTGCTGTGGTTTGGTTTGCTTTTTGTCTTTCTAAGTCAATAGGAAAACCTGGGAAAAGGTTTCAGTAAGATCTACTTTTAAAAGTACTATCCTTAAGCAGTAGAGCATTTTTTTAGAGCACCATCTACTGTAAAATGGCATCTGACAAAATGGTCAGTTATTTATCTGCACAATGACATCCCAAGTTTGCCAATATCTTCAGGGAAACTTTCTGCAACGTGTGATTGAAAAAAGTGCTTTTCACTTATCCTCTTCAAAAATGAAAAGCTTCACGTTTTTAAAGGTGGATTTTTTTTTTTTTAAATAAGCAATATTTTTTTTTTTTTTAATTAAGCACTTTGACTACTCCATGCTGCATCCCAGAAGGTTCCACCAACTGCACACAATCACTTGTGCTTGGAAAAAGTCTTATCATCTCCCCTTTCATACGGAAGGTTTCCCCACCCAGTATCCAGCAGCATGGCAAAGCACACAAGCATCCCTTTTCCAAACTACATGGTTTTTAACAGACAGCACCACAGAGACTGGAAAGAGACAAGACAGATAAAGAGCCTATGAGGGAAAGTTCTCAGTCATGAAATCACATGTATGATTGGTGCTCCTGAAATCTCTGAAGAAACATTCTGTTTTATACATATATTGACTTGAAAATGACCATTCTGTCAGGACATGTGAAATCAGATTATCTGTCCTCAAGCTACCCTCTTTATTCTCCTGGATATATTGTGCAACCCATTCTCTGCCAAAGAGAAACAATGCAAAAATAATTACGTATGGAAATATTTTTTTAAAAACATTAGTATAATTAATTAATTAGAACTGACAATTTTGACTGTTGGCATAATTTTTAAATTCTCATTGATCATAAAAATCAAATTAGTGAGTAAAAGAATTCACTTCAGTCCTGTCTGTGAAAATATGTTTCTTACATCAAAAATTACAGTTAACTCTATTTAAGATTCTATTAGAGACTAGATTGCTAACCAAGAAATAGAAAACTATTAAAATATTTCTGATAGCACACTACAAGCAGAAATTGGAAATAGCATAAGTACACCTTGTATTTGCATATAAATGATAGGTTTTTAAAATTTTGTCACATCTGTAAGTTAATAAAAGGTTATCTTTCTTCACTTTCTAAATTTCAGTCTGAAAATGAAGCTGAGAAATACTTTACAATTACTTGAGAAAATTATTTAGGTCTATGCTTACTTGTGAAAAACAGATTTTTGGTTTAGAGCATTCATTCCTGTAGCTCATTAAAAATTTGATTTAATGCCTATGTTATTGAAAGGAAACACTTTGTGTTCAGAGCATTAAAACTATGTTTTTAACAGATATTGAAGTGTCTAAAGACAGATGGATATGTAGCTCCTAACCCATACTGAAATCAGTAGGGGCTATATGTTACCAACATATTCAGAAGCCTAAAGACAAATATAAATCTAGTCTTAAATGTCAACAATTTGGAAGAAAAGGTTATTAACAATGTATGTGAATGTGATTGTGTTGCCTGTTTGGGAAATTTAATCCACATCTGCTCAAGCAAGTAAAAAAGGCACTCCTCATGGATTTTCCAACAGACCACATACAAACTTCAGCACATCTTATACTGTAGAACTACTGCCTACTTGAAAAAGTGCTCTATATAAAGTTCCTTAACATGAGAAAAAAAATGCCATAAAATACCCCAAATAACAACAGAAACCCTTCACAGTATGCTACAGGCTAAACACCTTTTTCTGGTTTGACATCTGTCTACACAGAAGAATGAGAAGGGAAGTGTCTACCAAAATTTCTAAGGATTTTGAGAAACATTTAAGAAAGAAATTAGATGGAAAGAAAAGTGCCATTTGTGCTTCTCATTGTCACGTCTATTGCATTTTAGAGACTAATGTTTTTAGATACTGTTAATTATTGCTAATGCATTTCACTCTTTTCCATTCTTTTGATTTGACTGCACTTCAACTATAGGAGTACTTCCTTGGGAGGTCATGTGTGACATACAACCATAAATATCTGGCATCTTTTCCAAAGCATGAGCCGTGGTGCATCTTCTAAAATATACAAGCATATAAACTACATCTTGAGAATCTTGAAAGTCCTTAAAAATCAATAATTGAGTGTTTTGTATGAGCATCATCAACTCTCTAGTGATGGCTTAAGAGGACTTTAAAAAAAGGTCATTGTGTAATACTTGAGAAAGTGTAACTCCTCTCATCTTCAGCATTAAAACATTTCTTCATCTTAAAAATAATTGCATAATAATTGCATATGAAGCAAATAGTTTACTTCCATGTATAGATATTGCATACCAAAATAGCATTCCTTGTAGAATGACTGAATTTCACTGTAGCCACTAGATACACAGACACACGGAAAATTTTGATATATTGTTTTGGAAACAATGTCATCCCCGTGTATTTCAAGTCTAATTCTATAAAAGACTAGGGTTCTCAAAAATCAGTGTCATTCACTACACTATAGTCAACATATGGCCTCTAAATACATGGCAACTGGTCCAATTCAGACCATTATAACTTGTTTAATTTTAGTGCCATAGTTTTTAAACACATACAGGTGAAGTCACATGATGGGGTTGTTTGTATCGATACATGGGACATTAGCAGCTGTAACAAGCAGTGGTGTGGACACAACTCCTACCTCTCTGGAGAAGGCTTTAGGAATGTTTATTGGACTGATTGCGTGCTGCTACTTTGGCAGAAAAACATAGTTTCTGGACACCAGATAAGCTTGGCTGCACAGTGACTCTTCAGCTGCTTTGTCTGTTCAATTCTTCACATTCACTGAAACCTAATTCTGGGTAACTTCAAAATAAGAAGGAATGAAGAGGCCTATTCTATTGACATCCTCCAGAGAAACAGAGCAGAGAAGTAGGAATTCACAATTTTCAACTTCGGCAACAAATGTTCCTATCCTCACTTTAAGTTACCAAGTTTGTTCAATCTATCCCTTAGATCTTCATGTAAAGCCATATTAAGTTGGTGGAAATATTTCTGCTAACTTCAGAAGAGTCTGAGCACAATGAAAATAAATCTTTATACATTCAGGTTTTTTCACCCTTCTAGTACATCTTTTCTAAGGAATATTTGCCTTAATGTCACATATAAAGTGTTTATATATACGTCACATGCTTTACTGCTACCTTTACTTTCGTGAGGAATTGTGAGTAAGAATTGCCTCTGTAAGTGAATTTTAAATTTGTAGCATTTTGTAGGGCACGGTAGTGAGTTACTTATTTTAAACTTATTTGGAATGGATGATCTATTCCCTGGGAACATATAGGTCTGATGGTAGATTAGCAATTTGGCACAAAGGATCATCCATTCAATTTTCACACTGCGCTTAATTTGTGCTCTGCCCCTATCTCTCCCCCTTCCCACCCCACCCTGCCCCAGCCTTCCCCCCCAGAAAAAAAGTGCCAAAGGGGAAAACATGAGCATTAGCTTTGAACATTCAAGTACCTCAGCTTTTGTCATATCATAAACATGCTTGCAGTAATTTTTATAACTTAGTATAAACTAGTCACAATAGGAAGCTTGTTATTGTTTTGCTGAGGATGCACACTGTGACAGAGAGGTATTTCACACCAGTAATCCAGTTTAGTACTTGTTACTCTGGAGGACAGAGCTAAAATGAAGGGATGCCAGGGAATTTTGTGAAGTTTTTGCTCTGAAGATGCTCTCCTCAGACTGGCTTCAAAGCCCTTTAGCCCCCTGTTTCACTGGACACATCCCTAGTAGGTTACTGAGGACATGCAGAGGGAAGTGAATTGGATTCCATTGTAAAAATAAGGTCGTGTCATGAAAAAGGCAATGTATTAGGTTAATTTATCCCTATCTCATAGTGTTTCATCATGTTGCAAACTCATAACCACTACAGATTATACCATGTCAATACACTTCAATGCAAATTTTAATTCCTCTACTCTCAATGTTTCATTTTCCTGCTTTGCATCAGTTATTCCAAATTAAAATGTTAGAGAAGTTCAGGAAATATGCAATATAGTGGCACAGAGGTAAACAAAATAGAGTTGATTTTTGTATAGCTATAATGCACACTCTTGAATGGCTCTGTAGAAATGTGCGACAGTAATTTTTCAAGTAAAGCTGCTTCATTACTTAACGTTTGAACCTTCAGTAATTCAATTCAGAATAACAAATTTTCCTGGAAAGCTATGCTGTATTAGAACAATCAAATGCCTGTAAAATACTTATTTGGGTTAATAGGACTTGCTAATAGTAAATAAATCCACAAGAATTTCTTAATACAGGATCTGTAAAAGGGTACACTCAGTTTTCAGGTGCATGGCTGGCTGATGGTAATGTCAGGCTTTTACAGTCTCCACACCTTACAAAAATAAAATTTTACTCACTGAAACTTTATTGCTAATGCAAATATTACTAGTGTAATTACATAATGCTATTGTAAACATGTGATGCAAGTTGTGCCTACTTCAGGCAAAAACCTAAAACACATCTGACTTTGTAGTGGGAAGAACACATAACTCTTTGTGCTTGGTTTTAAGTTCAGGACTGAAGCTGCCAATCTTAGAGAACAGACACTCGAACTGTAAGAAACAAGAAGGACAAGGAATGCTAAAATAAAGTCATATCATTAAATTATGATAAGTTTCTATTCACTTGTCTTTTAAATTAATGGTTCTTTTTTCAGAGGAGAATTTGCTTCCATCTTTTTTACTGTAAAATGCTTATAACAGTTGAGGGATCCTTAAGAAATGTGCTTCAAATCATTGATTTATAAAATCTAAAGCAGATTTCAATTGAGATTTTTCTTCTATTTTCAAGTTTTTGTAGCTAGCTGAGACAAAATTGTTCTTGGCTTTTTCTCTCTTTCCAGTTTTCATATGGGTACCGTACAATAAAATATTTCTGTTTTTAAGAAATTCATATTACATTACAAATAGCAAATCACTGTGTGATTAAAAGGACTAAAACTACTGATATTGTGGAAGCCTCAAGTGTAGCTAAATCAAAGCTCTTCCTCTCAGGGGCGATGAAAGTTATGTAAATCCTGTCAAGGGTATCTAATGTCAACTGCATGACTTAAGTCCTCCTTACTGTGAAATCTGAGGGGTTACTCAGGCCAAGAAAGCACCACTGATGAGACCCACTGAAAATGCTGAATGGATTCATCAATACAAAAACATGACAGGAATGGAAGCACATGTTACAGGTGTTGCTTACGTTTTTGTTGCTCTTTGGACTGAAGATGATGACTACTTTTTCTTCTTACCCGATCAAATTTAAGTAACAAATGAATCAATACATAAACACTTAGGAGAGAAATAGATGGTGAATGATAAACGACAAGAATCAATTTAATAAAACCTATCAGGCCACAATAAACACAAGCCATCTCTGAAAAAAATTAAAAGAGATGGTTTGCTGGGTAAAGTGATTGTAATTGGTTTAATAGATTTTAGTAAAGGTTTTCATGCAATCTGTCCTGGAAGCTTTATAGAAGAAATAGAATACACCACAGGAGGCCATCTAGTCCATTCCCAGACCACACATGGCACAAAACCCACTGGTAACACGTTTGTTGAATCGGTTCCTAAATACTCCAGCAAAATAGGCTCCACAATCTCCCTAAACAAACTGCTCCTGTGCTTAACTGTCCTTTAACATAAGACTGTTTTTTTAACGGTCAGACTAATCACATCACTTCTAGTCCTATCCACAAAGAGCTTATTCTTTCCCTTTTAGCATCAACTTTTTTATGCATTGAAGCCCTAGCATTTGTCTGGAATCTTATGCTTTTTATATTAAACAACTTCATCTTTTCCGTCTTCACATGCAACTCATCCACTCTTCAAGCAACTGAACTTCTTAAGTTCTATAACAGATACAAAATATATATGTTGTAAAAAGTAAGTATTTTAAACAAAGCTAATGTGTGTGCACTGTAGATATTTTTATGACCTTTTATACATTACATGAGATAATTGTGAAAGACATGCAGTAATAATTCAGGATGACACTGGACCAACTCTATCCATAGATGTATTCCATACACGTCAATGAATGTATCCTACACTTCTGACAAGTGACTTTTAAACTTCCACTGAGGATGCCAATTGCCAAGTTCGTATACTTCCATTGATATTTTAATAGACCACTGCCTCCTACACTTCCTTTGACCTTCCTTCTCAACCATTATGATGACAATGGGAAAACTCTATACATCATTTGTCCACTGAAAGGAAAAAGTAAAATGACATTTTTACAGTCTTCTTTCATATTTAAAATGTAAATATTCAGCATATTTAGATAGGCTATGTTACTAGTCTATCTAAACAACAAAAATGGAGAAGGTCAGTATGAAAACTCACTTCATATTTCCAATGTATTCTGTTGGTTGTGAACAGATAGCTGGTGCTGATTTCTTTTCCAGAAGAGGGCTTTTTTTTTCTTCTGTAGTAGAAATGCTGGGCAATAGATTGTGATTTGGATTACACACACACACAAATTGCATGAAGAAAAAAGTAAGTAAAAACTTCCTTCTGAACTCCAAATTAGCTTGTCCTGTCTTTGTAAGGATTTCTCAAAAGTAAAGGGGGAAAGAGAACTTCACAACTGTTATATCACCCATCCAAATAAAGAGAGAGAAACAGTGAATCTGCTGCTCACAGAATGCCATACATAAGGCTTCTCAGCCAATATGGAGTTGGTGTACAAACTCTTTGGAAATGATGTAAACTTAGAGAAAATTCTGTTTAAGGCACAGACCCATTCAAGGCTTTTACAATATCAAAGACCAAGCTAGCCATAACTGATCCGACGTAAGAGCTGTGGGTTACCTTTGAAACAGTGAAATGCCATGCAGCAAATTAACTCTGAAACCCTTCACCTTCCTTGGTTTGAGACCTTTAATTTAACTTTACTTCAGGGTGTTTTGCTAGTTAATTAAAGGCAGCATGGTAATGCAGAACCCAATGGAGATCTTTTGTGAGTGCTGTTCTTCAGATGGAGCACCTGTCTCTCAGATGCTAATAGCTTCTTCAGCATGCAGCAGCCTCCAGCATTTGGGGTGGTGTGACAACATACATGGAGACAGAGGTACAATTGTAACCTGAACCTTAGTATAGATCTGTCTGCTTCCTACCTTATTGGTAGTTTTCGTGTCTCTTCACTGCATGCTGTATCTCACTTGACTCTTACTTTATATTGATGGAGACTCTGAAAGCCAAAAACCACTGTAAGGGCAGGAAATGCAAAGTGTGGTCACTTTCTTCAGCCTATTATAAAATAAAATTGTGCAGTATCCTTTGTGTAACATGAGGTTTCATTTATTGATTCAGAGTAGCATCATCATACCAGAAAATTCTGTAATATATTGCTACCTTTCAACAACAAAAGGAAACAAAAAAAAAGAGAGGGAGAAAAGGAGAGAAAGAGAAAGTCTTATGTAGCCCACAGAGAATGCATCTGCAAATGCCAATAGCCATAAACTTCTCTTTATCAAGCAGATATCATCTTCCTGTACACAAACTCCAAAATGATACCTCTAGCAGGTTCATAATTTTTATGTACTGGAATGTGGGCATTCCTGTGTTTTCAGCACTACCCTTTTATGTAGATAACTCTACTCATTCCTTTGTAAAGCAATCCTGCATATTGAAGAAAATATATTTCATTGAGCAGTCTCCAAGCCAAAGTGAAAAAGAAATACAGGAACAACTGTTTGATGATGGTAGATAAGGATGTGCAAAACAGATTAAGCCACCTCATAATATTTTTAAATGGCTCATTCCAAATTGTAGAAATACTTGTCTTCTAACACAACAGTTCTTTCTAAATTGCCTTCCTTTCTGGGGTTCCCCACAGTCCCCCGAAGAGACCCTTTATGTCCCTTGAAGATCATGCAAACTGAAAATGGTAATAAATGTCTTCATGAAGACATAATGAAGACATCAGTAATAAATGACAAAATGATATTTGGATGGTCTAATTAGGTAGGTTCAGGAAATGTTCTAATTTATGAAACATTCCTTTCCTACTAGAAAAGTGAGTGTATGCTGCCTTTTTTTTTCTCCCTTCCTAGGAACTAGATCTTATATCTTAGGGATCCTGGTGCCTATCAGTCAAAGGTCATGATAATTTTTAAAGGATGAGGTAATTATAAAGAAATCTACAACATGGGTTTCAGTTCTACATTTTATAGAACCTCAGTTACAGTTTTGTCTTGGTGCTGGTGTACAAGCAGGTTTCAGGACTTCTCTACACTTGAAAATACTATTTTACACAAGTCATTCAGAGCTTCCTGATGGAACTGTAAAGGGCACAGTCAAGAAGGCTGCTCAGGCACAAACAACACTAATTCGTATTCTGCTGTCCACAACTTGCTGAGAAGGAAATCAAAACAGGTGAGCAATGAGAAGTTTCTGAAAACATTTCAGAGACGGGCATAAAGGCTTCTCTGCAGCACATTATTTGTGGTGGTGCTGTCTTTCCAGGACAAACATAGATGAGCTCTATACAATGTTACATTTGGTACCCATTGCAGACATAAGATAAGTGAGGATTCTCTCATACTCTTGGCAGTTGGATCAAATGGCTCCAAACCCCAGCGGAGGAGGAGAAAGAAACCAAACAAGCACACATACCAAAACCCCCTCAAATCTAAACACAACCAAAAACCAAGCAAACAAAAAACAAACCATATGATAACAGATCTCTCAAGTGTGAACCTATAGTCCAGGAAGACAAATTAGAAATTCTCTTTCTTGCCTAGATTTTCAAACATATAAGTTTAGACTACGTGTGTGTGTGTGTGTCTAACTTGGACTCAGCTCTAAAAAGAAATGGATAATTTCCCTGTTAGGTGCCACAAAGAAAAAATTAGCTTTACTCTATGTCCACTACTATAAATAGAGGAAACAAAGATTTGAAGTTTTAAGCACAGAATTAGAAAAAAGGGTATAAACCCACCTCAGAAGGTGACTTCTGCTGTTACCCTACTTCCTCATCTACTAGGTATACAATCTGTTAAAGCACGGCTTGGTGTATGTGTATATAGCTGTAAGGTACCACACGTAACAATTTAAAAGAAGCTTCCTCTGGTGCAAGGTGTAACTCATTTTAAGTGTCTAGCAAATAAATATCTATCTTGTTTTTCAGTGGGACTAACAAGTAAAAATAAAATTTTATACAGAACTAAGGAAGAATCTTTAGGACAAGATAATGCTGTTGACATAACTGTTCTTTAACATTTCTAAGAGTTCCATGGTATTTTAGTATTAAGTTTCACAGTGGGGTAAGCAACTACCTGATTTCCAGTGAATGGCTTGGCTCTAATCTCCACAGGATGCTTAAAAAAATTTCTCTTTAGCTTTCAGAGTTTTCTGTTGTCTTTACCACCAACCTATACATTTATCAATCCTCTCATTGTAGCCTTACCTAATATTCAACCATTATTGATTGTCTGCCTGAGGTTTTATTGATGAGCAGTATTTATTCACTGAAAAGTATGGTGATGAAGCAATAGTTACAAACCTCTGCAAGTTCTGTTCCTGCCTCTAGCAGAGTGAAAATGTACATATGCCTTTCTGGAAAAAGCCTCAAGCTTTATTCTTTCCCACTTCAGTGATAAGAAAATAAACCGCTTTGAAAGCAACTACTTTTCAAAGTTGGTTATATTGCCATCATTCACAGACCTTAAATAGTAACTTTAGAATGACGACTCCTGAGCTTGTTAATTTCCTAAATTTCTCTAACTCCTTTCCCCAACACACAGAGAATGAGAGAACAAGTACTGCATTATGTATATCTGCCCATATTTAAATATGAACTGTGTATAGATGTGAAACAAAAATTTCAACTTTGCTCACATAAAAAAATGCATTGAAAGGAGTAGTGTTGTGAAGAATGTAAAGGACCAGTAGAAAATAAGACAACATGTTTAATACTATAATAAAGACAATAAAAGTTACTGAGCAGCAGGCCCAAGTAGTGATTTCCACTCAGATTGTAATGTGTTTTAGGTCACCTGTCTTTTTCTAAGCAGAGGGCATTTGAACCTTCCAGTGAATAGAGTTTGCTAAATTGTTTCCTGTTTCAGAATCAGTGAAACCACAGGGTGAACATCCTTAAGAAACCTGTCCAACTTGAATATGGCCAAAGTGGATGCTTCAGGAGCTGCTTATACTAGAGGAAACTCAATTTGCAACAGAGTGAAGGTTGAAAGATCAAAGATCATGAAACATAGACTAAATAACAGTACAGGCAATGACTCTTTTGCTTTATAAGTCACAAAACCCATAAGAACAAAAAAGCACCTGAATCCACCTTCTGTACCACAGTGAACTAAAAAAAACAAACAAAGTAGAAAATGTTTCTTTTTGAAAGAAAAGCATTAAAAGAAATAAAAAGAAAAATACCATGCTAGCTTGTTGCTAAGTTTTTAACTCAACAAAATAAATGTTGCACAAGTAGTAAAATAAGCTGTACAGGCATAAGTGGTAAGGTTTAAAAGATAAGGAAGCAAAAAAGAATACACCTTTTTGAAACTGAAGTTTCATTGTAGTGCATATATTCTGAGGTTTGATCACTTTTTATCTCTGTTTTGGGGTACCAAATGTAAACTATTAGGTGACAGCAATCAAAACATACAGGAAATTCACAAAATCAGAATTGAAGTATGGGTCCAATGGCAAGTAAATTAAACTTTTGCTTTTAAGGCATGCCTTTTCACTGCTACTACATAGACTCTGTTGACCACATTTCCCAGTTCTGTACAGGCATCCCACTGCTGAATAGTGCTCAACTCTGCAAAAGCATTGACAACATGACAAAATGCTGTAGGCAGACACACTGTGATGTTGTTAGGTATTCTCTTTTAAGTGTTCAAATTTAAATTTCATTTAGATCTTTAAATATTTGGATGCATTGTTAGACATTTGAAATGTTAGGTGAAATTGTATTTCTAAACTGGTATACTTGTAGAGGTATTTAGTTTTAGGTTGGCAATTGCCTGTAGCAATAGAGTTATACATATCACATAAGTACTCAATTGTTCTTTACTCATTCACTTTCAAACTAATTTTCTTAGCTTATTATAGAGAAGCAAGATCTGAGACAGTTCCCACTCACCAAGAACAAGTACTTAGAAGAATATCTAAGGGTAATTTTTTTTTTCTTTTCCTCCTCGTCTAGTAAGATGGCATAATTTAAATTTTCTCGAAGGGTTTGGGCTATTTCCTTCATTACTTTAGAAGTTCAATTTTTCGTACATCTTTATGTCTTCTCTGGCAATACTAACATGAGACTTGACATGCTTAGTATTCAATTGTTTGTGGCTAGTCTGAACCCCAAATCAACAGCTTGAAATGAAATAGTACCAATACCTATTGTGCCTGCTCTGGGACTATAAATTTTGCAAATGCTGTCAAAAACCCTAAGGCACTCACTGTTACATCCATGAAGTTTCTGGGTCCATTGTGTTCTTGTGCTGTATGAGTAGAAATGACACGTATATGTGGTAGTTTTATGATGAGAACAACATCATAACTTATTTTTAATAGGTACATTTTTGTAACATGATTAACTGTCTTGGCAATGCCATAGTTAAGCTAGGAATCTTGCGGCTGAAATTTTCATTTAAGTCTATCTATGGTTCAGCACATTGCAAGAGACATCTCAGGCAAGCGTATTTCCCTTTCCAAAAAGAAATCTTCCTTTCTCTGTGTTTCTGGAAACACAAGCTCTTCTCCAAAATTCTCCACAGACAAACAATGTAAGTGGCATTCTGCTTTACCAAACAGTTTCTTCAGCTGGTTTATATATTGTATTTAACGAACACGAGTGGCAGATTCACTGGCGTAAGAAGTGGAACTGAACTGTGCGAAAATGGTGCTTACTATGCTGAGACATATACAGTCTTTTGTGTATTCAGGGAACTTGCATCCTCAGTCTCACTAGTGCTGTTATCTTTTCCTTACTGCTAGGGACCCACTATAGCAAACACTAGAGTCAACTGTGCTGACCAAGGGCATATTTTTACCTTCTTTCAAGAGAGCTGATAAAAGATACACTCACATGGTATTCTTCTAGTCTCAAAAAAATTAGTCTGGATGGTAAAATTCCTGAATTAAAGCAGACTACGACAGATCCTACAAGACTATTGTGTAGCCTATGTACACCAAGGAGTATATGAACTGTATCATGGAGTCTCCTAATGTAATTACACAGGAACTCTAGATGTCCAGTGGAAAATGTTTAGTCTACAGACTGAGAAAGTGCTCTTCCTTGTGTCTGTTTCAAAACAAGGAACTCCTAGAACGAACTCATCCCCAAGTAAAGATAATGTTTATCTTTCCAGTGCCTTCAGGAAATGTTTAACTCAGTGTATTCAGGATACTTAAGATTCAATCACCTTAAATACAAAAGCTGTAGGTTGGGTGATGTTTCTTCCTTCTGACCTACTAAGTAGCAGCTACATAATTAGTATGGAGATTGTTCTCAGCAGGATGACAAATCTCACTCTAAACTGAGGGAATCTAAATTTGAAATCTGAAATGTAGGGATTCTGAAGTTCTCAGTAAGAAGTTCTTTTCCATGTAGTACTTTGCACATCTAGTGTGCTTGACTCAAAGAAAAATAGATGTAACAAACAGAGACAGCCAGGAATCCAAAAGTCAAACCATATCCTCCTTGATTATCATAATCACCAAAAAAGGGAAGTAAAAATTATCTTTGGCTCATGGTTCTATTGATGTAGAGAGCAGGAAGGAAGCCAGTTGATGCCACTACAAAGCAATAAATAGAGTAAAGCAGTCCCTACTGATGAAATGAATAGCTACATTCTTAGTAAATAAAAAATGTACAGTACACCTGTTGAATTGCAAAAGAGCATTCACACATGATGCAAAACCGCTTTAGAAGCTTAAGTATGCAATGTATAGTTATAAATGCTCTAAAAAGAGAAACATTAATATAGTAGAATCTACTACAAAAATCTGAAAATGAGTATCGGAAATGGTCAACAAAAATGTAACCTTTTGGGATAATTCAATTAAAAAAAGACATTACACTGCAGAAGTTCCACATGCTTATTTTAATCAAGAGTATATGCTATCAAACTAAAAGTTAAATAGTGATCATTAAACTGTTTGAAAGATTGAAACACTTTAGGCATAGTTCTGGTCAGATGCTGATAAACACCATTTTATTTCCTATTTGTAGACAAATAATTTAGGTGGATACTGCAATGTACTGTAGAATTTAGGAATGTTAGGTTTAGTTAGATTGCAAAGAAATAGGGTGTCTAAAGCCTGGTTACTTGGTATTGCATTCTAACTTTATTTAAAGGCAAAATACTTGGATCCTTTTATCAGTGTTGTCATCAACTTATCATTAACTCCAGGTTCTTCTCTATCAAGCTGCTGGCTGCCTTCTCTTACCATTTTTTATCACTTCCTAGTCCTATACAGTAGGTTGCACCACTATAATAGCTCTCTGGTTGCATATATCAGAGCACAATAAATGCACATATTTAGATATTTAGATATTTTTCTTTCTCTAGTAAAAGCCAGAAAGAAATCATATTAAAAAAAAAAAAAAAAAAAAAGCTCAAGCATCCAGCAATATAGTATTTGGATTAGAACTAGAAATAGCTTCTTGAATACAAAAAAACGTCAAGGTAGAAACTGTCTACTACAAGTAGCACAATCAGGAATTTTTAAAGAATCAGTAATCAATGATTGCTTTTCCTGAACTGCTGAGTCAAATTAAACCAGATTAATTTAAATCAACTGGCTGGCTTGAAAAAAATGCAAATTGCTTTTGACAGGCAAATCTTTGTTATAAATATAAGACAAGCATGTTAGTTTGCCTCAGTCAAATTAGCCATCATTTGTATATCTGATGTCTACACTCAAGATATCAAGGGAAAACCTTATAAATATCCCAACAGCTAACTCTGAAATGATATGCAATCGAATGAGAGTTCCCATTGTTGCTTATGATCACCTGCTTTATGTATTGTCAGAAACCTTCACTTTCACAGGCTTGGTCTAGTTGTCACTTTTCACAGTGCATACAGAGAAGATGTCAAAAAACAAACAGCGTCACAATATGATGTGTTTTAACTCATGCGAACAAAAAATTCCACTTACAGGCAGATGTAAAAAAAAAAAAAAAAAAGAACAGAAATAAAAAAAAAAAGAGAATCAAAATGCTCTTTTTTCTAAGTCAAGAAAAGGAACAAACCAAGATCAAAAGTACACTGTGTTCTAAATTAAGACAGAGATGAGTGAAAATGTGTTTTTCTTGTGTCGTAAATGCACTGAAAGAAAAGTTTGAGGAAAGAATGGAGATCAGATTTGGAAACCGAAAATTCAATAATAGATATTAGATTAGATTGAGTAACAAAAGCATCTTAATACATCAATGTTTAAAAACAAAAAAAGAAAAAGTGGGGCCCCCTGGCCCCACTCCAAAAACCCCCAACCTTCCCCCCCCCCAAAAAAAAAAAAACAACAAAAAAACAACAAAACAAAACCAACCAAACAACCCAGACCAAAAAACTGAGAAATCTAACACGAATTTATTTGTTACTCTTAACATAATGTAAGGTAAAGAGATAATGCCATCCTGTTGGAATGCCAGAAAATGATTTGTAAACGCTACCTGCTTGAGAGTTATCTGTTATCTGCACCACAGCCACAGCATCTGTCCTCTCCCCAGGACTATGATATGGCCAAACTTCTAATGATTCACAGAGAGAAAAGCTGCCTTTGTGATTCCTGGCCCCCTCAAAAGATCCCTCACACATGCCACACACATTTCAAAGGTAGCAACTTGAGTACTGGAGTATTCACAAGGAACTAATAGTGAAGAGAGTACTGGTTTTATTGTGCTCCTATTTATGCTCCTGACCTGACAGAAACTCGGGTCAAAACCCAAGTTCTTTGTTTTCGCAGGTTGTTTTCCCATCCTTCCCAGATTCTTGTTGACTAATTACAAATGCAATGGAAGACAATTCTCTTGATAAAAGAAAGGGAGATTGTCACTGCTTTTATTATCAGGGAAACAGTGCTCCCCTCCCTCAGCAGCATTTGATTTGTGACTCCAGTGACAAAAAGCTAGGAAAGGACCAAAGGAAGTAAAGGAAAGGCTTTGAGTAGGGGGCTAAGTACATCAGAGAGACACCTGTTTGCACAAGGAAGCGAGGTAATGTTTTCCTTATTGGGTGAGGGGCTAGGAAGAAAAACGATGGGCTGCAGTTTGTTGTCTAATTTGCTGTGAGCTAAAATGATCCTTATGTTCATCAAACTGTGATTTGTATCTAGAAAAGAGATTTAAAAAACAAACAAGCAAGCAATAAAAAAATAACAGAATGTCCTGAGTTGGAATAGACCCACAAGGATCATCCAGTCCAACTCCTGTCCTCGCATATGACAACTCCACAGTTCACACCATGTGTCTGAGGTCCAGTCTCTTCTGGAACACTGTCAGGTTTGGGGCCATGTCACCTCCCTGGGGAGCCTGTTCCAGTGCTCCACCACCCTCTGGGTGAAGACTTTCTTCCTAATGTCTAGCCTAAATTTCCCCTTGCACATCCTCCTGTGATTCCCTTGGGTTCTGTCATTGGTCACAAAGGAGAAGAGTTCAGCGCCTGTCCTTCCTCCTGCCCTTGTTAGGAAGCCGGAGACCATGGTGAGCTCTACTCTTCTTCAGGCTGAACAAACCAAGTGACTTCAGCCGCTCCTCATATGGCTTCCTCTCCAAACCCTTTACCACCTTCATAGCTCTCTTCTGGACACTCAATCTATTCTATGCCAGAAGTCCATCAGTTCCCTCAGAGCACTGCTTCCTTTTACAATTTCCCTCCCGCTTGTGGAGTATGTAGTGAACAAAATGCGAGACAGCAGCTGGACTGCACTACAGGGCTTAGCTCTCTTCCATTGACCAAAGAAAACTGCTAAAATTCAGGGCAGAAACAATACTGAGTCATATAATAAACAAGCTAATCAACACAGTTCTTAAAAATTTGCTTGAGAAAAAAATAATCTGCAGCTGATTCTGAAACAAAAGGGATCAAATAAGTAACAGATAATTCTAAGGATGAATGTCCCTATTCAGTAGTGCTAGGGCTCAATTTAAAAAAGAACATACAACCCCCAAACAGTTTCCAAAATTACAATACTATTGTTTTAAAGGAGTGTTACATTTTTAAAAGTACAGACATTGGGTCAAAGACTACCCAAAATTCTCCAGAAAGATCTTTTTTTCTTATTAGAAAATTTATAGCTGTTTGTTCTTGTTGCATGTCTTGCAGATTTGTATTCTCAAATAATTTCCACTTCTTTGAAACTGTAAAGCTTCATATGTTAACTGACAAAATTAAACAATATTCTAAAGAAACACAAAGCATAACTCATACTGCTGGAGCCATAAACAGCTAATGCAGTTTTGTATGAAGAAAAGAGACAGCTTTGATAAAAAAAAAAATACCAGGATAGTTGAATGTTACCACCAATTGATTGGAGAGCTAGAGATAAAATGAACATTTTTTTTTTTTACATAGGAAGAATTACAATACACTAACAAAATTGCTGAGGTACACTTATTCCAGAAAGATATTCTTAGCCTGAGCAGTGAAGATTGCAACACCTGGAACTCATTTGCAGTGATTAAATATCTGTGTTGTTACATAAAAGTGAAATGCAACTCCATGAACTTTTGCAAATTTTTTCAAAAAGCCTTAGATTTCTTCTTGGAAAGACAAGGCAGCAGAGAACTCAAAGACTCACAGACTGAAAGTGATGAAAACATGAAAGGTAATATCCAAGTTTTATTGCCAGATGTTTGTGAATTAAGGGGTTCCAGACAGTATGGCAGACAAGCAGCTACAGAAATAACAGGAATAGTAGAGTAGTTTATTCCTATGCTTCCTAAGTCTAAGCCTTGGTTTTCTCTCTGATCTTTGCCTTATTGTTTTGGTAAATTGCTTGTTTAATTTTTTTAATGATATGGGCTTCCAAACAACCTGGAAATTCTCCCTGAGCTCTCCTGTACACCTTCTGAGAGGCTTCTCTTCTAGTTTCTCACTATTCAGTTTTGCTTTCAGTTTCAGAAAACTAAAAAAACCCTTCATTTTGTACTCCAAAATTTGCAGGATGTTTTCTGCATCCAACATGCATTCCAGTTCAAAATCAGAAATAAGCTGGAATAAGTAATCATGGCCATCAAAGAGCTAGTAAATGGGAGACCTAGGTCAAAAACACAGCATTGAAGTTAGAACATTAAATTAGCCAAATTGTCAACTTTCCACCCTCCCCAGCAGTTATTTATCAACATACAAACATCTAGGGTCCAAGCTTAATTTGACTGATGCTGGATGAATTTAACCTTACTTTCCTATCTATATCTAATAACCCAATTTGATCTGTCTTAATGGAAACTTGCTCCTCTGCTCAGATCTTAGATGGTAAACAAGTATTCCAATTCATGCTGTGCACCTAACCCATGGAGACGAGGCTAGAAGGATTAAAAAAAAAAAAAGAGAAAGTTTTTGTCCGGATTGAAATGCAAGGCAATTTATTTCCAAATGCAGCCTCCAGAGAGACCTTTAAATCTGTAAAACCAGAAACAAATTTAACCTGAAAGACAATCACCAATCCATAAGTTCCTAGACATCAAAATTTGTCTTGAGATGTTGATAGAGGATATAATTTGATGATGATGAAGTTCACTAGACCCACTGTCTTGGATGGATCCAACTTCCGCATGGATGGTAACTACTCTCTCATGCATACAAGCAAGCAAATAAAAATAGCTAATTGAGCTATTTCCTCTACAGAAGGGGAAGAAAGAATTATTGCTATTTTTATCTGTAGTAGCTGAGTACCTTCTGATTACTTGCAAAAATATGGGTCATGAAATTTATCTGAAAAGAAGAATCACATTACATTAAAATACTTAAAAATAAATTGAACCTGAAGAAGGCTGATAAACCCCTTGTCTTCAATGAAAGCATTCACATACTTAAATGCTTTTGTTAAATCATCTGCCAAACTACCATCTCTATGGCCAGCAAACAGCTTGTACTAATTTAAGCAAGGTAAGGAAATATTGAACGTTTTATTTGAAGTATTTAAGTGAAAAAACAACAGCAACAAAAGGGACTTTGCCCAAAGAGAAGCAGAGTTTTCCACTCAGTGCAAACAAGTGACATGGACACTCATGTCAGGACTGTTGCCAGAGTTCAAGAATTCAGTGGAAATATCATCTATGAGGTCTGTATATTTAGAAGCTCACAAGTGAGTCTTACTTTCATTAAGATTTGCAGAGTCAGCTCTTGCCCTTAGACTGCTACTGGTCTTTGCAATTAAAGATCTCTACCTTTTTGCAACTCCAAGAGATCACTCAAGTTTTTCTAGATATTAAGCACTGCTAGGTGAAAGCTTTGAGAAACAGAATAGGTAAGAGGAACATAAACACAGGACTATGAAACGACCAATTTTTTGTTTCTTCAAAATTCAGTTACTCTGCTGTGAACTCATGTATGAATATATTTTGGTTCCTTCAAGATAGAACTGACATTTTGTTCTCGTTTTGTGAAACATAACCTGGAGTATTGTTTTTTTTTTTTTTTTGTTTCACCATAAAGGTGCAGAAAAAATTCCAGTCAATCAAAAGGTTGTCTGTACATTTTAGATTTTCATGACATAAGATAGGGAATTATTTTTCAAGACATAATATAGTCATACCTTATAAAACACAACAGCTTTACTTGCATAATATAATTTGATGACTGGCACCTGAGATAACACAAGCTAGCTCTGTGCAAAAGTCCAACTGCAATACCATATCCTGATTTCTATATTGTTATTGTCCCTGTGCACACTCCTGAATGTGGTGTATCCTGTAGTTTTTAGAGACAAGATGTCCTTCCTCATTGTCCCATCAGTTATGTATAGGTCCTTTCGGGAGAGCTAGAGAGTCACTGGAGAACTCTTAGCATTCAGAAGATTTAGACTTCATCCAAATACAAACTCAGGGCATTCAGATCATAGAAAAAACGGTTTAATCTGCATCCCAGACAGCAAAATTGTGACCATTGAAATGCATAGATTTCGATTGCTTCAAAGCAAGTCTCAATCTGAGTAAGATGTGTCTCAGAGAGGATGAGGAAGGTAAACAGATGAGCAAATAGGTAAAAAAATAAATTGTGTGGAGTGGACCTGCTCTACATTGCAGTGGCCAAAAAAAAAACCAACAACCAAACAACCCGGAAATTATAGAGGTAGTCAAAAATTACACTTTGACACAACAGATGGCAACACCGTGACTAGAAGACCTCAATGGATGAAGGACAGACCATTTGATGAAGAATAGGAAAGGGAAAAATGCTTTTTGAAAAACCTGAAAGAAGGCTTAGACCTGCACAACCTGTTCATCAAGGATAACTCTAACCACACTGATATCTGCTGGAATGGGGATGTCTCTGGACGCAAGGAATCCACAAGATTTATGGACTCTATCAGGGACAATTTTTTGACACAGGCAGTGAAGATGCAGGGAGGGTATGCCTTCCTGGCACAGCGGCTACTCTCAAATAAGAAAGAGCTGATTGAGAATGTGGTAGTCAAGGGTAACCTTGGCAGAACCGAACAAGAGACAGTAGAGTTTAAGATCCTGGAAGACATAAGAAAGTCAAATAGTAAATAAAATTTGTAGGCATAGTCACATGGGAAACTGCCTTGGACGACAAAGGCATCCAGGAGAGCTGGTTGACCTTCAATCTGCTCAAAGTACAAGAATTGTCCATTCCAATGTGCAAAAAGCCAAGCATAGCCAGCTCGGCTGAATGGGTAATTCTTGACTGAGCTCAAATGCAAAAAGGAAGTGTAGAGAAAGTGGAAGCAATATTGGGCTACCCAATAATGTTATAAAAACATTTCCTGTGCATTCAGTAGCAAAATTAGGAGAGCCAAAGGTCAGATGGCAGGAGATGCAAAAGGCAACAAGAACCTGTTGTTATCTTGGAAAAAAAAGAAATACTAAGTGTGGGCCCATTGCTGAATGGGGCAGAGAAGTCAATGGCAGAAGACAAGAAAAGAATTATGTACATGGTACCTTCTTTACTTTGCTTTAACTTGTAAAGATTACTTCCAGGTCTGCCTCCTAAGTCCTGGGAAGCAACATTGAGAAATGTAGTATTTGTGTTAAAATGAATAGTGAAATACGCAAAACAAATTGGACATACAAATCCATGGGACCAGACTGAATTATCTCAGAGGCCGTTAAGGGAACCAGCAAGTTGCATTGAGACATGCTCTTCTACAGTCTCTGTGGGAGCTCTCTGAGGACTAGAGACAGGCAGATGTCACACCGCTTTTCAGGAAGGGCAGATCTAGAGAACTACGGGCTGATCAGTTTAACCCATGGAGCAGAGAAGAGGCAATGGACTTAATTTGCACAAAGGGAGTTTCCAGTTAAACACTAGGAAGAGTTCTTCCTAAAGCTGGCAGTCAGGCACTGCATTAGAGACATAGCAGAATTTCTATCCTTGGAGATACTCAAAACTCAACTGGATGAGGCCTTGGTCTGAATTCAGAGATTTTAAGCCTAGGGGCCTGTTTTAAGCAGGAGGCTAAGACCAGATGATCTGAAGGGGCATATATCTAAATTATTTTGTGATTCTGTGTGTATTCCCTATGGTGCAGTCTGCTGCATGGTGTTCAACATGTTGGTGAACTAGACAAAAAACCTATTAGTTAATAAGTGTAAGCCTCTCAGAAACTGAGAACACTTTGCTCTTTTCCTTTAACAAGTCAGTTACCAATGGCTTTCATCCCAACAATTTGTGCATCTAGAAAAAAAAAAATTGAGTTCTCATGTCATGGTACAAAGGAATTTGAGATTTGGATGACCACTCATTTGGGTGCCTTCAAAAATGTGACTGTTTTTTCAAGCTGCCTTTTTTGGTTGTTTTGGGGTTAATGTTTTGGTGGTGGTGTGTGGTGTTTTTTTTTCCCTTTTTATTGTTGTTGGTGGTTTTCCCCCTCCCCCCCTTAGTACCAAAGGCCATTTCACAATGGAGAAAAAGTATCCTGAATTCTGTAGCCAAACTGTTGCTAGTGACTCCTTCATCTGTCATTTGCTCTATCAGCTGGCATTCCTGCAGATAAAAGAAGTCTTAGTGCCATGAGATGAGTAAGAAATTGGGTCCAATATAGTATGCTAGCAGACTGATTTTTCTCTCTCACACGCCTTCATATTGAGTGGGATGTGACTGCCAAACCAAAACCAGAAGAAATAGTGGATTTGAATGTTAGCAGAGATGGGGTTAGGGAATTAACATTATCATTAACTCTGCCTGCGGTTCCAACCGCACTTTAGATTATGAATATACAGCTCAAGGTTTTCTGGCATTTTACACCCTTGCTCTCCCACCTTTTTTTTTTTTTTTTTTTTGTTTTGTTTTTTGGTTTTTTTTGTTTTTTTGTTTAAGAAGGATGTTTTGCATCCTTTGTTATGAAGGCAATATAAATACAGTAAAGATTATTTTAAAGGGAGAAAAACTTGGATTTAAAGACTAATCCCATAGTTCTATTCATTGAAACTCCATCTCTTAATTAGTTGTTACATCTAAACTTATAACCACTGCATTTAGTTTGCATAAATATGCATGTATGTAGCTATATATTTATACTTCATAAATATTATACTTTTGCTAAATGTTGTCAGCTGAAATAAGGACCAGATTCAATAATCTGTAAGTCTCTTGTGAAATGCTGATGAATTACTCATTTAAAAAGTTGAAGAAACTAAATATTTCACGACCAATACTTCCCCACTTCACACACTGTGACTTCTGTTATTCAACTAAGGTATTATGAAGGACAATGGCATCAAATACACCTGAGAAAACTTAGAATTTATGACATCTACATCAAATATACTATTTTAGAATCTCATTCTATGCATGAGGGTACTTTAACTACAGCTGAGCACTTGCAACGTAAGTGTCAAATGTGCCACAGACATTTTGGTCCTCTCCTGCACCCCTGTGCACTCTTGCCTGACCATCCTGGAGGGAATAGAGGCCCGGAGAGATGAGGCTGGAGGCTTGGTATTAAGCACAAATTAATAAGTTCCTAATTTCTTCAGCTATCAATTGCAACTTCTGTGAAACCCACCAATTCAGAGAGCAATCCAAGTCCTTGCCCTGAAGCATTTATCCTCCATGAAACAGACTTTCTTTCTATTTACTAATTCCTGCCCACAAAAACACACTCTAGGCTTGCTCCGAAGTATTTTTAAAGTGTAACTTTGAGAGGAAAGGATGCCCTCCACCCCAGTATATCAAGATTCATGATGGAGAGTTCTGGTAGAACCTGGAGAATGAGGGCAGAAGTCCCTTCAGGCAGACAGGCTTGGAGGCTGACTCTCACCACAAAAGTGCCTTTAGCTCCAGCCCACTTGATAGAAGGGTTTCACAGGCATCCTGTCTTTACAGTTTCATTTACCAAAAATTCTGTCTTTTTCTTTCCCCCTCCCTTCCTCTAGTTGAATTCTTTCTCCAAATTTGCAAATCGTTTCAGGCTTTGGAAAACAGACCACTTGCCAAATCACATAGACGTACAAAACCTCCACTCAGGCCCATTTAAAAGGCCCACCCCATTTGTATTCACTGAGAATAGCACATATCCTTCCACAGGGGCTGGGACATTGTCAGTCCAGCGCTAGTCTTTCAGCTGGTAATAAATCAACTCCACTGACTCTGAGGCAACTACTCCTATTTACCTCGGCTAAGAACCTGTCCCCAGTGCCAAAACGTTGATCTGACGAGTTAGTATCCATTTCCCTAAAATTCCTGCTGGGGATTGATTATTTTCCCCTTCCCCCTTAACACAACTGTGTGAAGTTGTTAGTTAATGTTACACAGTGGAGACTATTTTAACAGTGAATGTAGAGATCCTTTGTATCAACTTTGGTGGGCAAAGTTAACTTTGATCATTCAGGATTACAAAAAATAGCATATAAAAAATGACAATCAGTACATCTGATGGATCAAGATTTTCATAAGTCAGTGTGAGTAGTCCTAAGACTATTTAGTTGCAATAAACTGAATATAGAGAGATCCTTAACATCTTCCCTCACTTTACAAAAATTCTGCAGATATTTGATTATTTTTGTCAATATTTGATACTATATTATCAACATTATATATAATTTCAAATATTAGATATCACTTACAGATATAGCCTGTATCTTATTTCAGCTGAAGTGTGATGTCCCTTAGGATGATTTTTTTGGTCTGTGTTTATGGAACAGAATTTATATTTATCTTTCTACCAAAAAAAGAGGGGTGGAGTTTGATCTATTTTAGCAAATCTTTCAATGAAATCACTTATCTTCAGATACTATACAGTTATTAAGTTCCATCTTTTTAAGAGTAAGCTTTCTGTGTCCTTTTTTAGTTTATGTTTTTGCCCCTGGGATTAATGGCCTTTTTTGTTTTGTTTTGTTTCCCTTCTGCCTTCCTCTGTGCCAATAACATTTGGGATGTTTAGCTTAAAAAAGAACTAGGCATTAAAACATGTAAGTCTTTATAGATAAAGTAGTGAAATTGTTCAACCAGTCACTGCTGCTAGCAGATCCCTTAACTTGGCATAGACTATGTGATAGGAACAAGAACAGAAAGGATTTAAAGTGGATGTGCCTAACTGCGTATCAGTGACAAAACTTTTGGTTTATGTGACACTTTTTTTCTTAAAATATTTTTGATTGTGATTTCATTTTAGAAGTTGTGTGTTACTTCTACTTGTTACAAGCCATTCACAGTACGTCCAATTGAAATGAAATCATTATTCTCTAGGATTAGCTTTCAGAGCTATTCCCACTGTGTAACTCCCCAAAGCAATAAAACAATACACTTGTGAGATAATTACTTTTGCATGCTAAGAGGTTAACCCTGATGTCCTCAGTCAGGTAAAATCCCCTGTTCTTGGATTTAGACTTTTACCATAGTAGGCACTGCAAGACCGAACAACCCACACCTCTGCTTAACCTGCTGTTATGAGTCCTTTAGAGTTTCTGTGCTGATCTAATAGCTCTTTTCTTAAACTGTAGAGCAATAAGAGGGTTTTTTATGCTTTGTGTTATATTGTGGAGACATTAGCAAATGAAATAAATGTGAATTTGACTTTCTAGTACTTAAAAGTATTCACTTTGAACTGCAAATTATTTATGATACTCACACACTTTGTAAATAACAGGAAAACATCAGAAATCAAATGCAGATTGTGGTATTTAGTCTTGTCTTGGCATCATTAACCCTTTCAGTTCCATAACATGGTTCAATAAATCAAGCTTGTCTTTTAGACCTCTCTCTTAAAGGAGCTGGAAATCAGCAGAAATAAATGAAGCTGTCTACAAGTGACAGCTACAAAGGGAAACTCAGAGAAGCAGGAGGAAAAAAAGAAAAAAAAGAAAGAAAGAAAAAAAAAAAACCACAAAGGTGCTCCTGTGAGCAGGTGATAAAGCAGATGCTGTAAAACAACAGGGGGATTGCACCATTTCTTCTCCAGAATTGACAATCGTTTGATAAACAGCTAGTCATGCTCCTGGAAAACCCTGTCCATCAGTGCATATCCGTACAAATTAATGATGACATGTCCTGATTAAACTTGCTGTGCTGTGAAATGCAATGCATTATCTGCATGGCAGTAAATGAAAAATGCTCACAGGGAGTTAAAGTACAAGCAAAGCCACACATCTCAGGTTAGGTCCCGAGTCCTGGCTGCCTGTGGTGAAGTAGGTGTTTAATTGGCAAAATCAGTCTTGTGTTGTGGGTTTTGTAGGCTACAGCTTGTTGTTCTGTTCATTTTAGAGTTCTCTTGCTAATGCCCTTTCTGTAAAACTATGTAAAATTGCAAAATCTTCAGTCAAGGTTTTGTATCTCTTTCTCAAGCAATCCTTTGGTAAGCTTGCAACTTGTGGACATCAACAAGAAATCTCTCTTTGAAGCAAACTGAATACTACAAGTGTAGTAGGGGTGAGATCACAACATCACCCAATAGGAATTTTGCCTGAATAAGAGTTAAGCAATTTTTCAATGGAAATTTGAGGAGTCCCTAAAAATTCATTTTCTAGAGTCAAAGGCAAACAATTTTATACTTTTAATGTAATTTCTTAAAAAGAAAAAAAGTTACTTAAATTTGTTTTGAAGAGCCTGATACCAGAAGTTTGACTTGGCTTTCCTCTTCCCCAACAAACAGGATGAAAACCACAAGTTGTGTATTTAACACTGTTTCACTTTACTAAAGTGTTTGTGACATAACTGATAAATAATCCTCTATGGAGTTGAACAAGCATTGCTTCTCAAGGAAGACGGGTTGACTGAACAAAAGATCTCTTCTAAAACAGGTAGGTCACCTTGGGGATGGGAGCCAGACTTTGCAACTCATACTGCTGCTGAAAGGAAGGACCACTCAAGGCAGTGAGAACACCATTGCCAGCACAGCTATCAAAATCTGGCAGTTCTTCTCACATCTGCAGAACACATTGATGGCAGTAGACTCAATCCAGATGGCTAGATGCAGTCTGAAATATTTTTCAGAACAATCCTTTATCCTACTCTTACTTAACTAACATTTCAGGTCAGATTCCAATCTTGTGTAAGATCTAGAACAATTTAGCTGATTGCCGTGGACTTACATTAAAATGAATGAGATTCCAGTCCAAATGTTGTAATTTTTGTAAAGGAAATGCATAAGGCAGCAATAGTGACATTTCCTCTATACTTTTATTTAGGGATCAGATTTTAACAAATAAAAAAATTTCTTGGGAATCTTGGGAGAAGTGAAATCTTTAACCGTTTTAGTATTTAGCTTGCTCTGTACATACTACTTGGCCAGCAAATGAGTGGAAGGGGAAACATGTCCATTTCCCTGGCCAAAAACATATACTAAAGAAATATTGTACAAGAAGTTATTTTCTGAATTTTCAGTTCCTACATTGAGGTCTAGGAGAAGAATTAGCTATACAGGAAAACTTAAAGAAGCAAGGACCGCAGCTACATACAGTGACGTAAAACACCCTGAAAGTCTGCATCCAAGAAAGAACAAAATACCAAAAGCAACTCTTAGACTATACTTAAATACATTTCCAAAGTTTTAATAAAAGGTGTCAGGGCAGGAGAGCACAGTAGAGAGAGGGTGGATTAATCAGTACTATGTAGATTTAAGATAGTACTTCATTACTAAAGCAGACAGAGAGTTGCAGAAACCCAGGCCACCAATTCAGCAGGCCACAGTCAGCCTGAGTTCCTTTCACCCAGCTGTGGACCCTGACAGGTACCAGGCACAGCCTGGCACAGCCAGTGCCTTCAGCTTGTAAGCAGTCTCTGAAACAGAAAAATGCAAGACAACACAACTTTTTTCCCCTCTTTTCTCTCATATGGACTTCAACCTACATCTTTTATTCCTGAAATAAAGGTTTTAATTAAAGCTACCTTCTATACAATGCACTGCACTTCAGCTCTGTTGCAAATAACGTATTAATTTCCCCTGACTCCAAGTAATCTTACTTTCTCTCTTTTATCTCTCTATGCATCTTGCCTGGGTGAACACCAATGGGAAATAACAGGTGGGGGCAACAAAACTGAGGTAGCTTAATGGAAGTTATGACAAACTCTGCTTTTTGTTATTTCTCTTTATTTTTAATATATACATTTCTTTATTCTTGCACACTTTCCCCGGTGAAGTTATGGAATAAGCTTTAACAATGCAGCTTCTCACTGGGAGAATGAAAATAAAACGTTCACTGAAGGGAAAACAGAAGATAAAGCATATCAAAAGAGAGGAGTATATGCTCCATTCCACCACTACTGTGCCACCCTGTAGGCTATAGAGAGGCACTTTAAGCTGTGAATCTCTCTTTGTGACTTGCGGTAATAACTGTATTTGGCCTTCAAGCTCTAATCTTGCTTGTTATAGTTAGGGTAAAGGGGCTTGCATTTTTACATAAAAACTCAAGTCAAAATAGAGATTGTGAGATTTTTTGCATCTTTCTTTCTGACCCTGGGTCAGGTCACTGGCAAAACAATCATGTCAAAAGATTTTGCAAGGCCAGTTTCCCTGTGATATACAGTAAAGAAAGGAAGGGTGTGTGCTTGGTCTATTCAGCATTTCTCTAAAAAACCTCCAAGGTTGCTGGATCAGTGCTTGAGTTTTTTTGCACCCTTGCACTCCACTCCCCTCCCCCCATGCTTTTTGGATGGGGGGGGAGGCAGGGACAGATTTTAAAGAAGCACATCCACCGGGCCCTAGTGGGACAAAGGTTTCACAGTTCCTTCTACTAGTGGGGAGAACACAGCAGGAAGAAGTGAAATACCACTGTATGTCACAGTCATCATTTGGGCCATCAGAAGAGGAAATGAATGAAAAAGTTTCAGAACAAAAAGCTGAAACTGTGTCAAAGTAAATCCTCTAGCTGGGTTCATGTTCCTTGCAGGTCACGTGAAGATGGGACACGCAACATAATCATCAGCAGGCTATGAATGCATCTGACAACATAAAATTACATGGATATATCTCATTGTTCTAATATTTAAGTGATGTAGCTGTGGATCAGAACTCACGTTGTGCTAGATGTTCTAATACCACAGAACATGGAGCTTCCTTCCCACCCAGCCCTAAAAGAAAGCTTCTAATTTAAAAATACTAAAGTACAGCTGTGTGGGGATATGAAAGAAAACAGGTTCTGACTTCCATGGTAATATCTGCAACGTGGTCTTTTTCCAGATTGTTGAAGGAAGGATTTGAAATAAGGTAATGCAGTAGCTTTGTAGACATTTTCATAGGAATTTTAAGAAAATATAAGATGACTATATGCCAAAAGCCCCCAAACCTTTGCTTTAAAATCTAAGACTACACATTACAGAATGTCATCATCTCTTGATTAGATATAAATCATACAAATAGATACTTGCCTTTGTATTGAACAGATGAGATACAATGGGAGCTCTAAACATAGAATTATTTTAGGTATAGACACAAAAATATCTTTTGTTAAGGTAGGCATAAGCTGTAAAGGTCTCATAAGTGAAGACAAATAGCCTGTGCCTAATGTAACCAGAAGGGAAGGGGGAAGAAAAAACAAAACCAAACACAACAACAACAACAACAACAAAAAAAAAAGGGTCTGAGCACCGTTCTTGAGAGAAGATAAGATTGTGAACTGACAGACCAGGAATCCTTTAGAGGTGAACTCTGAATGGATCTGAACAGGAAAGAAAATTTACAAGGGCTGTGCCTGAGATCAAAATAACAAGTACTTTAATTAGAAGTGCATGAACAAAGCAAAGGAAGCAAACTAGCAGAGGGAAAACAAAGTGGTGGAAAAGCTGACAGAAACTTCATGGATTGAGTAGAATGCAGACAATCAGTTACTTCATGACTGAAGGTAAAGAGACAACAGTGATGAACCAGAAGTCAAAGAAATACTAAGTAGGAGTCTAGCCTAATGACATGTTTGTTTTTTTCTGTCTGTCTCATGGCAAGAAAACACTGTTCTTCCTCAGATTATCATCATGGAGGAAAAAGAATGCCACAAAATATGTTTTGTTGTTATGTTTTACTATGTCGCTTTATACTAACTGTTAGTTAACAATCTAGTAACACTGAAACGAAAAAAGTATGAGATTGGCTTTACACCTTAGGACAGCACAAGCTTGAAGGGGCACAATGGCTGCTCGAAATGACAAAACAGCACTCAAAGTACACAGACATTAATCAATACTGAAACAACAAAAGAAAAAGCTGTATGTAAATGCAAGAGATTGAATATGCACACTTTGTACATAATTTGCATACCTCTGACATATCACGTGCTGGTCAAATTTTGCACACATGCTTTTTTTTTTTTTTTTTTCATTTTGTTATTTTTCTTTTTAACGTTTTTATATAGCACCTAACACTGGATATTTAAGTACCAGCAAAGGCCTGACTCACTACTGCGTCACTGCTGTTTTAAGCATAAAAGACAAGAAATCCAACAGCAGCAGCTACTCCAGGCAGAAATAATTAGGAGTGGGTTGTGTTATGCTGTACATAGCTGAGATTTTGCAGCACTTTGTTGGAGCTTCTTAAGGCAACAGTACAGAATTTGATACCAAGACAATATTCTGTTGAACACACAAGTCTTAAGAGCGAGGTTCAAAGAAGCTATTTATTTGTACTCTAGTTTGGTGTTACATTAACCCAGCAGGGTGATTCAAAGCACTAAGGGTAGATTTTTTTTAAGGATCTGAATAGTGAGAGGAAAGGGACATTTACATAAAATTTGCATGTGAATTGTCACATGCAAAATAAAACACTCTGTGTGAACTCCACCTAGTTGGAGCTTCAACATCCTGATGCCTTTGAGATTCAAAGGTGTAGGTTAGGTCCTTAACTGAACAGGACTCTTAACACTGGTTACAGCAGTTACAGTATTTGCTGAAAAGTTGAAATCTTTGATTTCTTCCTTGATCTGAGAAATTTCAATTTGCTGCAATGTTAAACCAATGATTTCAGTAGTGCTGGAATTTCATGTCTGCATCCCTACTTCATTTGAATATTATCTCAAAGAAGGCTACATTATTTCAGTCATGATCTCCAATGCTATGACTTAGTGTCACATTCTACATTAGGACTTCAAATGCTCTTCAGTGGAACCACATTGGTGTAGCAGAAATAACATGACACACGAATGTATCTGTATTGACTGCTGCCATCTCCTATACAAGTCGTTCTTCAATGTTGATTATTCTTGCAAAAAAATATTCACGGTAGCCAAAGAGCTGCATTGAAAAAAAAAAAAAATAAAAAAAGTGTTTTTAACACCTTAGAGGAACCAGTTTTGAAAAAATAGTGTCTATCTCTGTGGTTATGTACCTGGAAAGTAGGTTGCTTCTCATAAAGGACAATTTTGAGAAAATGTTCTGCATGTAAGGGGAACCAGATCTGGCAAAATATTCTCAATCCTCCTTACACGGCTGCGGTTACATATTTTGATGAGGTTCATATCATAGTGACAGTTCAAATTAATTTATAAACCTGTTAGAATGAAAGAGTAAAGGAGGTTGCAGTTTGGCCAGACCTCTCCTCTTCCGCAGATTTCACTGAGCAGATGTGGAAATATGATTATGTGATTTTTTTTTTCCTGCAAATCCGTCTGCTATCCTGTGGCGTTGGATCAGAAGGTATCTTGGGTTCCTTAAAATATTATTTTATTGCACTTGTTAAAATCTGCTTTTATATGTTATGCTATTGAAATGTGTTTTGAAGAGGAAGCACCCAGCAGTAATAGTTTAAAATTACCATTTGTACTATATTTGAGATAAGGAATAGCACAAATATTGTGCAGAGAATGAGTGTTATCAGTGGTAAGTTACAGATGTATTTATTGCCTAATTGTACACTCACATTTTTAGATAAATGTCACTCTAAAAATGAGTAAAGGAAGTTTAACACTTTTCTGAACTAACAGTTTATTTGGACTTCTGCCTCTGTGTGTCTGACCCCAGGTGTTCTCTCAGATGTCTACACAACTGTTCTGGTTGTATTTGAATACTTTGACCAAGTCTACTGGTAGTATGTATTTCTACACACAGACCAACAAGGAACAATTGACATCTACCATAAGACTGACTTTTTTTTTGGTCCGAGATTCAGCAGGCAAGCCAAGGAAAAACTATAGTTCATTTCACACAGACTAATATCTCAACTCTTTGGCAGGGAAAGCTGTTATATCTGATAAAGTTACAGGATTCCCCTCAGAAGAGAACCTTATCTTGTGCTGAAGGAACACAACATTTTCTCAAAGCCCCATTAACCTCATATGAGTCCTCTCACCTCTTGTGTCAAGACCACAAAAATAAGACTGATGATTGTCACAGCCAGGATTTTAACATGCTCTCAATTCGGTTAGACATTCTAACATTACTTAGCAACCAAAAGAGGAATAGCACAACTTCAGACAGCATACTTGATTTAGCTGCTAATTCACCCCAAAGACTGAGAAACACACTAAGGGCTGTGGGATTTTGAGAATTACACGGAGGCAACAAATGCCTTATCAATGTGTTTGAATGATTATTGTCAATTGAGTCACAGTGTATTCAGTAACTTAGAAGAAACACTTAAAAGCATTATAGCTACCTTGTCAATAATTTATTTTACCATACCTAGTCTAAAATATTCTTCTGTTATTCACTTATTTTATGCCAATTAGGATAATTTAATAAGGTGATTTCCCCTTCTTTAACTGTCTGTCCACTCTATTTTCTTTGAAAACCAGAATCCACTGTTGTTTCTGAGAAAATTATAAAGATATTTGGTAAACTTTTAGGCTACGTGAAATAATTTGGTATTTAACATTATTCTGTCGTCTCTGTTTTTCTTCAGTGACAAGATAGATCTGTACTGACAAATTAACTTGAAACAGGAAGAACTATGGATCAAAAATCAGCTCATTGGAGATAACTCTCAGGAGCTGTGCGGCTATTGGAATTATAAAAATGCGGAGAAGTTAACATGAAGACTAGAATTTGATGTGAGGCCTTTTAGTCTTTTAGAGATCAAAGATTTCATTTCACAATCTTGAATAAATACTAAGAATTTTAAGTGTCTCCTAAAGGAAATAAGATAATTATGTTCATATTGGAATAAAATAAGAGCATCATTTCATTCACTTTTTTTTTTTTTTAAAGTGAAGAATCAGTTATACTACAATATTAGTTACTCACTACATTACCAAAACAGAATTAATGAAACAAACGAAAACCTTACATTTCCTTTTCACATTCAAGCACAAAATATTTTGACATTTAAAAAGGTAAATCTGATTTTGCTCTGAAATAGGATTCCAGTGAAAAAGTAGATTGATCGGGGAACATGAGTTCCTCCCTACAATTTTGTGTATTTTGATGAAAAAGGTGCTAAGGATTTTTTGACAAGAACTAGTGAAAAAGTACAATGGCCTAAATTTGAATTTCAGTGCGAGGCTTGACTTGGTAGAATAGACAGTTGGACCAAATCTTTCCAAACTTCTTCTTGTAAACTAATTATATTGAACCATTAACAGGTAGATTAATCTGGTTTTAAAAAACAAACACTGTTCAGAATATAGCCACAGAAAGCAGTGATTGACGTAAATGAGGTGAAAATGCCTTAATCTGCATGTACATACTGTTGTAACAATCTACTATTTAGGAGAAAAAAACAACACACTCATTTTTCCCCCAAATCCTCCCAAGCTACCTAAAATAAATGAGTTTTTGGCTATTCCTTCAGAGATAGGACTGAATTTAAATACATGAAAGTAAAGGTCAGATCAAACAGAACAGATCTTCCTGAATTTGCTTGCTTACTCATACGTATATCATAAACATATAAAATATGTGTCCAAATTAAAGTTATAGTCCTTATAATTCTGGGGTAAAAAGAGAGGTTTGGAACTCACATTTACTGAAAAAAACAGCAGTAAACCATCACACTCAAAAACCTCACACCACACACTTCACAACAGCAAACCTCATGGCTGGGTAGAAAGCACAGTGCTGATGAGAATTTTGCTAAGTCAAATTGCCTCACTCAGGCATATACAAATCACCACCATCTTTCTGCAGATCCAGATAAAGACGAATTGTTAATTATGTGTTCTTTTTTTGTACTTAATGTAAACAGACTGGCAGGCCCGAAGATTGACAACTTGTATTTTCCTCTTGTCAGGGGGAACATGGCCCATAAGTACAAGTTTCACCAAAAGAGGAAGAAGTGTTCACTTCCCTGTCAAGAAAAGCTACTTATTAATGTAAATTGCTATGTTCCTTCACAGCATGTGAGTTGGACCCTAGGTAAAAAAACCCCAACCAACCAACAAAAAAAAAAACAACACAAAGGTTTATTTCACACCCGCTAGCTGGCAGCTTGGTATTTTCACTCATTATCAACTGTAGACCAAAAAATTGACACAAAAATTCAAAATCTTTGCTTCTCACTCAGTTACACTCAGACAATAATTTCCCAGTTTTATTAGAAATGGGCATCTCACTATGAAACTGCTGCTTTACCATCAACACAGCTATCACCTTTCTATAAATAACAAAGCCTGATGATTATCACTTACTCTTCGTATGAGTCATACCTGAAGAGAACCCTGACGTGCTTCTCAGGTAGTCTCTTTGAATCATGAATCAGACAGGAAAAAAAAGCAGCCTCTGAAATATCGCCATGCCCAGATTCTAGATGCCTAGAACGTATCGTCACCTATTTTTAGTCTCAAGCTGTCGGGCAGCCTCACATAATGGAAGTCAGAAGTTTCTCTGCTTCAGCTATAATTGTAAAATTAAGAGAACCTGATAATGGGAAAGCTCATCCATATCTATGCCACAGACACACAGATCAGATCAGGAAAGGTCAAACTTCCTTATTTCAAGAACAACTGAAAATCCACAGTCTGAGTGTAAATGGGATATAAGAGCCAGGAGGCTCCCTATAGCACAAGCCTGGGTTGGGCAGACACCAGCAAACCTTGACAGACCTGAACAGAGTTTATACCATCAGCCATTCCTGCACAGCACACCCCTGCATGCTGTGGATTTTAACCTATTTTTTATAGCTCATTAACAGATTCAGCATCCAGATCTCACCTATGTTTTATTTATTTTCCAGCCAGGGCTACAGTAAGGCTTTTATTCACCTCAGCAGGACCACAAGAAGTTTCCTTCCTTATGGACAGGGGAGGGAAAACAAAACGCTTTCAGACCTGACGGAGCTAGAGAGAAGCAGCAATTATCTGACAAGAGGCTGACATGTTCTTCACCGCTCTTGCATAAAACATTGAGCAGTGCTTCTCAGGCCCACCTCAGCTTTCTAAATTTATTTATTTATTTATATTTCTGCTAACTGCTGAGCAGTTTGACAAAACTGCTATTTAACTGCAAGTGCAAATGTTTTCACTTTTTCAGGGTACAAAAGTATTCAGAAATGAACAAAATCCTGGCAATTCTTTTTACTTACTTTGGTTCACTCCTTCACAAAGGCTTCCAGTTGTTCCTCATTTTCTTGGGCCTAACTCTGATCAGCCAAACTTTGTCTCCACAAAGGAAAGAGACACTACCTAAGTCCTCCAGCCCTAAAAAGAAAAGATCTCTAGATTAATCTAGTTAATTTACTTCCTTGGAACATCACTGCTCGTTAGCCAGAAGTATCTTCACCTGGCCTCCTAGGCCCCACACTGCAATTTCTGTGGGCTGCCTCACACATCACTTTAAGCATCTGTTTTGTCATTCCTGAGCAAGTTCTCTGATCTTCTCTTGCTTCCTTGTCTAGAGACTTTTTTTTTTTTTTTTTTTTGGTCTTTCCAGTTTTTTAGACATCCTCTCTAGTCACTCTTCCAGAGAGGTGAGGGACAACACTTGTCTAACTGCTCCCCAAAGTCATGGCCTTGCTATGATCCACCTCTGAATTACAAGCCCCAGAAGCCAGCTGAGATTGAATGCAGTAAGTTACAGAATAGTGCGAGTACCCTAAATTACTAATAATCATGGAATAGCTAGAATCTCAGCAAACAAATATTAACCTAGAGATTGGAAAAAAAAAAAAAAGTCTTTTTCTCCTTTTTCTACAATAATTATACCAAACCCACATGGTCTTTGACTATATTACTTCTTACACTGATATTCTGAAACATGTTGAAGTCTGTGACTTCATTTGCCTTAAATAATTTTGGATATTAGCTAATCATTGTTGTGATATATGTGCAATAAGTTGAGTTGATAAGAGTGAGGAAATGTTACAGAAGATTTATTTGTGCTTCAGAAACTAATACTGAGTGTTTCCTAGCTCATCAAAGTCCTGAGACTATCAGCACATCACCTGATCTAGCATGCACATCCACGTACACATACCAATAAGCCTAAATCACAAGGTCTAACCCCCTAGGTTTAAATAATCGTGATGATATGCATACAAATATCTTGCAAGTACTGGAAACAGTAATTCTGTATCTGTGTCTGCAACAAATTCTGCTTTCACCTCCCTTTAACAGGAACTCAGGTGAAGTGAGAGCAATGCTAACCAATTTCAGAATTTAAGGTTTCTTCCTGAGTTATCATGTTCTTTTCCTCAGCACATTGCCCAGCTGCAACTCTCCAGCAGGGAGATGAAAAATTTGCAAATCCAGTGTCAGATATAATTTCTACATACTTGTAATTTCCATTTATATTGCAAATATCATTAATGAGGCCTTAAAGAATGCTTCATTGTAAACAGTGGTAGGTTTATAGCTACCACTCTTCAGTCAATGTAAGAACACTGTATCTATTTCAGCTATATGAAGATACATGCATATATTCTTTGTTTCACTTCATACATCAATGTAAAATTTCATGATGCTAATTCTGCACATACCGAAGTGAAAAAACAAAGAAACCCCCCCTGAAGTTCTTTCATTAAATCAAGCACTTTCCTTTCTTACTCTGTTTTATGTACTCTCGCATTTTCTCTTCATCATCAGTACTGATAACCTGAGTATGGTTTTAAATTATTAGAGGCTATGCTAAAACAACCAACCAACATTAATAAAAAGTCAGACTGCCACTGCTGCGATAAGTGCCAATATAGCGAAATGGCTGCTCCATTATGTTTTGCTACAGTGAGAATTTGATACATACTGACAAACAGATCTGAGCTACCTTTGATATGTCTAGTCAGAATTGTATGTAATTGTGATTGCATGAACCTATCTATCCCTCTTCTGTGTTATGAACAATTTACCATCACAGACTGGCACATTTAAAACTGCATACATTATCAAATAATAGCTTATGTATAATTTTATTTGTTTTCAGAGTTACAATGTTCATGAGATAATCATAGAGAGCACATTATATATTATTGTTAAACACATTTTTGCCACAAAAAGTTGAGAGCATCATTAGAAAATTCTATGTCAAGTTATGTGAAAATATTTATCACCTGTAACCATAATTTCATAAAACCAATGTACACTTTATGTAATATTATGTCAGCAAGTTCCTTCTTTTTTTTTGCAAATATCTTTTGTTCTATACTTATGTATGTTTGCAGTTAAGAAGTGCATCAAATGCTTCTGTGTGTGTGTTTGCAATGCACAGGAAAAACAGTAGTTTATTCCTATGGTAACTGTAATGGTCAACATCGCTTGACCAAAGAATGGGGAATTACAAGATCTTAATTTTAGCAAATAATTGCCCTCATATTTTTCTACCTAATGCTGAACATAACATTAATTGGTATTTACCTTCTAATGTTTACAGAACACAGACTGTATATTTCAGAGAGATAATCCTTACCAACTATATATTGACTTTATTTTCAATGTCTATTATATAAATTAGGACTCTGTTGAATTCTTACACTGAGGAAGAAATGACAGCAACTTTATTTAAATACATGCACAGTACCGTGCACTACAGAATGATGAAATACTATTTTTAATGGATGAATGAATCAATAGAAAAATAGATTTAATAAATCCTTAACATTTTAAAGTCTAGATAAAAATGGGTAATCATGCATTTCAAGCAAAGTTTTATTTTTTCCTTGTTTGTTTTTTGATGAAATCTCTGAGAACTTAAGACATGCAGAGCTGAGAAGCAGCTCACTATGAACAAAGAACCATGTTAAGACTGCACAAAAAGTTTTGATTCAGACTCTTTATATGCAAGACTGAAAAAAATTGCCATTCTTGGACTTCCCTTCAACATTAGACAGTGCTGTGCAAACCTCAGACGAATCCCTGTATTATGATTTCTAAGCTGTTAGGAAGTCTCTCAGAGGGCTATGAAAGTAAAAACCTGAGCAACTGGCTCCCTAAAATTTATGACAAGAAATGTTTTGTTTCCAGACAGCAGACTACAAAAGCAGAATAGATACCAGTTTATCCTTTCCCTAAGACATTAATTTAGGGCATGAGTAAATTACAGATGGCATACATTTATAAATAATAATGAAAATAAAATTAGATATAAGTTGAGTTTTCCAATAGAGTATGTGTCTATGTCTCAATATTTGGAGTGTGTGCCTATGTTTATCAACTTATGAAACAAATGAAAGGTGAGTATTTACTTGCAATTAATTTAATGTCTTTTCCTACCCCAACATTTGTGTGGACATTGCCAATGTAATCAAAATAACTGTAAATTTTCAGAAGTGAGCCTGCTCCAGTGAGCTTGTTAACTATGCATTAACCCATTTATCTGAAGCATCCTTCACTAAATCTTTGGTGGGAAATGCTCTTTATTAGGCATGAGCTTTGGTTATGTGTGTGCATATGCACTATACTATCAGTCTATATGCAGAATGATTTAAAGTTTGCCATGTTACGGAGATATATTGCTCATTAAAATAATTCTAGTGTTTCAACAAACACCGATGGCTAGTTTTGCAAGTATTATTATCTTCACTCTTAGCATGATCTCCTTAGCCTAATAGTTCTGCTCCAACTTGCTTTGACTTCCAGTCTTACAAAAATTTACACAAAAGTAATCATGATCATTTGAATACTACACACATTGTTAGACGTTTTCAGCAGGTACAGTTACTCACATACAGAGGAGTTGTCAGAATAAGATAAAAGATTTTAATGCTTAGCTGAACAAAAATATTCTCAGGGTAGAAAGATGTGATAAAGTAAAAGTACAGGTTAATGAGTACTGTTATTAATTTTACTCTGAAACAGGTGTAATTGGCCATTGAGGTGAAGATGTGTGATTGAAGGTATACTACTGAACCTATGGCACATAATTTTTGTAGTAGAAAATCTTGAAATAAAAATGAGAGAAAATCAAATTACCCATGGCATTCTCTTCCCATATTCCACACCAGAATTATCCCGAAGTTTAGTAAATGGTAACACATGCAACAAAAAATATGCTGTATCACTTTATGTAAACATCTGCTTTCATCATGCAAAATGCCTACAAAACTGTGACAATATTTTTTTTAATAGTGTAGTTTTACATTAGCTCAGTTATGGAAACGGTTAAACCAAAATCCATGATTTTGCAAGTAGAAGATATTCTAAAATTCTTGAAATATTTCCAGCATAAATATTCCAAAGCCCAACAAAGCTAATTGGTTTGCTAAAAACTAAACTACATAGGCTTATTCCTTGCTGTGGTTCCTTGTTCTTTTGATGATAGAAGAGAAAAGACCGGTTTTTGGAGGAGGTCCCATCAACATGGGGGCTTGGTTCTTGTGGGTAATTTTTATCTGGGGGAAGAAAGAAGAAAAACATAGTTATCCCTTGAGCTAGTTCAATCCCAAGTATCTGAGATACCTGTATTTACTTTGTATGTGACTTCCAAACCTTCTTCATTTAACCAAAGATGAAAGCAAAATACCTTTTTTATGAATAATGTTACATAGGCAGTAAACCAATCCATGTATAATCATTGTTTCCATAAATACGTTAAATTATGAGCATGATCAATATTAAAAATCATATGCAATAAAATATTATACATGCTGATATGTGACCTTACATTTTGAGCGTGGGAATTATTGCTTGCTTTTGAGTGTTTTACATATCTACAAGATGAATAAGAATTTGAAAGTTGGAAAGGACATACATGCTGATAGACCAAGCTGTTGCCTATTATTAAGATATAAGTTATTTCTTTGTATGCTTTATTTATATATCTAATCAAGCTGTACTTCTCTTTTAATGCAGGACACTGCTGAATTCCAAAATAACCATTATGAACGAAAGTCAAAAGTTAATACACAAAAAAGGTCAAAAAAGATGAACTAGCTTTCTAATTTGTTAATTAATTGTTAATAGAACAGACTCAAATATTGAAAAGCCTATTTAAAACACTTTGTAAGACTGCTCTAAAGCCACCCGTTTTGATTTCTTTGATATAAAACTACGAATCACCTTAAATGAGACAACCTTAAAGTAGATTATGTCTGCAATTTTCTCTAATTCAAGTCTAAATTAGAGAAGACATTTTATGAATGTATGCTATGCTCAAAGCTAATTGAAAGCAATTATCAAAGTGGCATTTTGTCTGTGACTTTAAGATACATTGTAAGATAATAAATGATTCTCATTATGTAATAAAAAGGTCACATCTTGCCTTTGGGCTAGTGACGCTAAGAGTTTTTCAAAAGCAATCTGAGACATTTTCTTTAGCGAACTACGACTAATACAAGAACCATCACTTATTAAATATCAGTTGTCACCTGCATAGTACCCACATCAGAGATGGGTATTTCTTTCAAAAAGAAACACCACCTCATTAAAAACTAGGAAAAATATATCTCTTAAAGTGCATACCTGACATTTTCAAGTTAAAATGAATATCCTTCACTTGTCATTCACTAATAGTAATGAAACAAAAAATGTACGTGATGTGGAGAGGCTCATTAAAATATAGATCAGGACACTTCTTGTGGTGGAAATTTACTTCACAATATAAGGAGGCAGAAACATAAAAATCTCAACAGAATGAGTGGGGTGGTTTAACTCTATTAGAGCCTTTACTTTATTCTCCAAATGCTTATTTCCATGCCACCTCTAGTTCATTAGTCTCAAATTTCATATGTGACCTCTTTTTGTCAACATTGTTCATTAGTATCAAATTTAGTATATGAGGTTTTTTGGCAACCTAGATTCATTTCACACAGAAAATAACTCCTGCTTTCAAAGACTGGCATCAGCACATTTTTCCACAAGAAATTCTGCTTCAGGCACCACTTTGCCTGTAGTTAGTGTAAATTGGCATCATTCCGTTGATGTCACTTTACACCAGATGATGATCTGGTCCTGGAAAAATGGCTTCTAGGATTTTTGGAGCTTTCACATACTTTAAAAGACGTATTTTGGGGCTCAGGAACAGTGATGACATCAACCTGATCCTGAGGATCAATACATGAAGTAATCTGCAGCTGCTGTGAATTCTTCAAGACATAAGGGTTCAGCTTATTGCAAGATTTGGCCATGATGCAGCAGTAGGAATAGCTTCAGAGGTTCCTTTCAGAGGTAAATCATAGTAATTCCATCTTAAAATGAATAAAAGAGCAAAGCTCAAAAGAAGGCTTTAGTATGAAGAGGTGAGGTAATCCTGAGACCCCATACAGATTGCTTGTTGGATTGGGGCTGTTCAATGCTGCTGAGGATTGAGAAAATGTTTATCATTTGTAATGTGCTTTTTTGGCTTGAGCCATCTGTTTCAGAGACCGTGACCTCTTCAGTATGTTGTATCCTATCAGTTGAGATCAGCTAAGATGCCTGAACATGATTAACCACTCGTGCATGAGGATGGAGTCCTCTACGCATTTCTCCAAGGCATATTTTCAACTGTTATAAATTGGCACAATTCCAGTGGTGTAAAATATACATCACATTCTGAAAATACAAAAATAAAAGTGTAAACCTAAAGTATATATTTTACTTATGCATGCTAGTGTATGGTAATAGTGTATTGGTTAATAATTATAACAATCGATTCCTTATTTTCCTGCTTTAAAACAAACAAACAAACTTATGGTTTGGTTTTTGCCCTGGACTCTCTCTTCTGCTTCTGTTTTCATACTGGCAGCACTGCCAGAGCTGGTGCTATGAGTTTGGGTGACAAGTGACAGCACACACTTCAAGATGGGAAGCATCACTAAGTCTCCCAGCTTGACAGTGTTCAAGAAGAGACTGGACAACCCCCTCAGACATATGGTGTGAATTTTGGGGTTGGCCTATGCAGGAACAGGAGTTGGACTCGATGATCCTTGTGGGTCCCTTCCAACTAAGGACATTCAATGATTCTGTGAAATTTAAAGGACCAGTGTATCTAGTAAATAGGTTTAGCAGGAAAATACTGCATTTGCAATTTCTAAATCACCTTTCCAGTATGAGAAAGTGTCTCCAATGATATATTTGAGGGAAGGAACACCAGATATGATTAAAAATAGCATAATTCTTAAAAGAAGAGATGGTAATTGCTCCCTATTTGTCAACAGCAAATTTTCCGATAAAGGAGAAGCCTGAATTTGTGATACTAAACAGATTTATAAATGCATAAAACAGACACTTATTTGTTTCAGGAGCAAGTCAAAGTTTCAAAATATGCCTTGAATCCACATTAATACAATGCACCCTTTAAATGAAATGAACTGAGCATCAGTAATTTTAGTATGATAACTGTATCTTTTAGGTCCATCAGTTTTATTTTCCTGTTCCTTTTTCTGCAATATGTGCCAGTTACCTAAACGTTCCTGACTTCACAGTATGTCTAAATGTTTCCTAATACCACAGAACATGATGCTACAAATACAGGTACTGACTACAATGTTAAATGACATCAGAAAACTGGAAACACAGGTAATCACCTCTGCTTATACTATTTCAATTAATGTGAAAGAAAGAAATCCTGTATTTTAAGGACAGAAAAAACTTATAAAGTTGGATATATTAGTTTACAGTCACTTTGTTTCATACTACCAGCAGGGTTTGGATGTTGGTAGCTTTGAGGGTATGAGGTTTTTCTACAGTCTAGATGCCCATATGCTGCTCCCCTTACAGGAACCTGATGGATGTGACGCCTCTATATCATAGGAGTATCTTCTCGTAGGTGATCAAGAGCTGTACTGGGTATCATGATATGAATAAGACCTATGGAATGTAGGCAGTGCTAAACAAAATTAACCTGTGAATTGCATTATGTGGCATTTTGGTCAAAATCTCTTCAGATCTAGATCAGTTGTTTTAAATACAGCATTATGTAACACATCTTTTAAATGGATTTCTTAACAATATTATTGTGCAAAGTGCAATCAAATCTAATCAGTTTGGCATTAATTAAGCTCTAATAATATACTCTAGTCTCTCTCCTAAGTAGTGTGATCCGTTTCCCCTTCACACAGGTAGATTGGAAAACATTACGGTGTCATCATAATTTTTAAACATACCGAGAAAATGACAGAGCTGCAAAATTAAAATAAATGATTAATGGCATTTTTTTCATGTTTTGTACTAATAGGTATCACTGAGGTTTTAAATTAATAGAGCTGTCAAGCTCAGGGTTGTTACAGATCCAGTGCAGAACTAAAATGGAAATTATGTGTTCCACAGACACCTAAAGATGACACTTGGAATATTTTAAATTTTAATTAGTAGGTGCAATTGTTCCCCCCCTCCCCTGCCCCAAACCACTGCAAATTAATTGGCAATTAGTCACAACTAATTCTTTTCTTAACAATCTGAAGTGGAAAGAAAGGTGCATTGTATGTTAGAGTATTTGTCTGGGGTGCAGAAAGCACACATGCAGTAAATTGCTTTGTCAATTACAAAAACTACTGTTTTGAAATTAAGAAAAAATATGCATAAGTAAACAAAACTAATTAATGTGCAATGTACCTGTGAGCACAAAAAAATAATGCTCAGCTGCAAAAGAAAGTGTTAGAAAATCAATAAATCACTCTGGCCTTGAAACAGAAATGTATGCACATTGATGCTCAAAAAGGGCAAAAATGCAGCTTTTTAGTATAACCCCAAAAACTTTTTCTAGCGACTGACTTCCATTTATGGGTTAACTATGTAATAATTGACTAATATTCTACTAAAATAAAACACCATATCTAGGACCCAGTTCCTCTTTGCTCTAAAGAAATGGACACAAAGGTTTAAATTGTCCCATTATAAAAAGCTGGTAAGAAAATATTACTACATTCAGTGACATGGAAAGAAGCTACTCTACAGACAGAGTCTAAAATACATTTGCAACTTCTCCATGCAGTCTATGGGGTGTTGGAGCCAATGCATCTTCATGAAAGCAAACCTGTGACTGTCTTTTAGTTTTCTCACCCAGCCCCGATGTGTAGTGATTATTAGCAAAAGCTTTTTTGGTTTGTTTTCAGTTCTTGTTTTTCTCTGGATTTAACTACAAAGGAAGGACTTCCCAGAGTCTCTGAGCTCAGGCTCATCACATCACTAGAGACTAAACAAGAGGCTAGAGAGGAACCATTCATTCGTTCACTCATAACTTATTTTAAGGAGCATTCAAATTATAATATTTTGAAACATTATTTATGAGTTTTATTATTAAATAGCTTACTACAAGTATTCCTATCAGAAAATAATCCTAAAAATACTATGTCTATGAAAATATATTTCTGGCAGTCCATTAGGTGGGCTCTGACTATGGATTCTCAATTTCATTCCTTCATTTAGGCAATATCCTTGCATCTTCTACAGATATTTTTGTCTTCTACTTTTAATCTAATGTTGCTAGAAGCTTGATATTTTTTTCGGATATGATGCCAAACAAGTAAGGAATAGATGAAAGAACTTAAATTGCAGTTATTTCTAATTAAGATGGAATATTATGGATTTTTTTTTCAAAACAATGCTAATAAGTTATGTAGCTAAATTGAAAGATTACTTTTTTTTTTTTTTTTTTTTAAAAAAAAACCCAATGGCTAAAGCTAGAAGTTTATTGAATTAACTTGAGAGTCTTTGAAGTTTCATTACTATTAATGACCTATTTGGAGATCAGGTGAAACCATAGATATCTTTCATGTTGCTATATTTGTCTGGGAGAGCTCTGATAGAATTTCCTCTTCAGCTAATCAGACGAGACGTTTAACATAACATTATTATCATCTTTCCTTCTCCCAAAGACTGCTCTATAAAAAACAGTGAAAACAATACAATTTGATGCTCAGATTCTGCATTTTATTATACCAGAGCAGAGTTACTTTGCCAGACACTGCAGTCTGCATGTGTTCAACATACTGAATAATTCTGGATGACAGATCTTTAGACCAGGCCACTCATATATTTAAGTATGCAAAGGACCTACAGGAACACATTCCTGCTCCTGTCTAGGGATGCTAAAGGAAGATCATACAGGATGCTAAAAGAAGCACATTACAATTTCTTCAGTACTAAAATTGAGAGCAGGAATGAAAAAAAAATCACAGATCACAGCTTCTGGGTAACTGCTACATTGTCTTTTGCAATCTACAGTATTTTCTCAGAAAATTTGCAGGGAACGTGATCTCTTATATGCAGTAGAAGGGACAGCTCTGAGCAAGTCATGCTACTTGTATAAAACTTTTACAGTCAGAAAGGAGAAATGGCAAAGATAAACTTGTTGATTTCTTCAACAGGAAATCAACTTCCAAGGCTGCATGTGCAGCCTACATCCCATACGTAACAGGGATTTGATGCAGAACTTGTTTTCTTTAATCTGCATAATGGAATAGCAAGAGAATTTTGATCAGGTTGAATTCAATTTCTTGAAAAATCATTGCCAAATACTCTCATTTGTGCCAAAATTTGAAGCAGAAATAGAGGAGGACTTCTGAGCTTAATCACTTGCATCTTGGGCCAGGGTTGATTCAATACGTGCTGAGTGTATGAATTTCTTTCTCACTTAAACTCTATAATTTTTATAGGTCAGTCCATAAAACTACTGAACTGGGATGACACTGAAGTTCCTGAGATGACCACACCAAAATAAAATGTGATTGCAGTCCAATTTTATTTTATTTTATTTTTTTTAACATCAGCTTTCTGGCTGGAGCACCAGAGAATCAAACACCCGAGGCTCAGCTGCTGTATCTAACCCATGTACATGATCTATGCAATAGAACAAGGTGCAGGGGTCTCTCCCCAAAACTAGTGAGATGGTCTATTCAAGCAGACCAGTACTGGGTGGAGACAGTAGTTTCTCTCCTTAAAGTCATACAGCTAGTAAACTAGTAAGTGCCTTCCCTCAGCAAACTAATGTGAAACAGAAGGTAGAATGGGAATGTCCCCCCGTGTCTCCATGTAGGAGTGCCAGCATCTTTGTATAGGAGTCTCGGTTCCTTGTAAGAACCGGGGGAAGAAATCTCCTAACACGGGAAACAAAAGGAAAACCAAACTCTCCTATGTTTCAAAAGGAACTAGACTTTCTTTTTTCTGATCATCAGAATTTTGTTCCATTCAAAAACTAGTCAATCATTATTTTCAGATAATTTTAGGAGAAAACCGCGGTTTTGACTCTAGAGAAGAAAAAAGCTTGTGATTCTGACATTGGTCTCCCCATGTTTTTTCTGAAATTTGAGCTCCTGCAGGTTCAAATAATTGGCTACATAGTTGGCTACACATAAGAATTTATTCTGACATTATGTTTTCTTTCAGACTCTGGCTTTGAGTACACATAATTGAGGTGTCATCCTGATAATGTAATCAAATACATTTTGGTTTCCAAACAAAGACCCCTCTGAAGCACACACTTAGAAATCAAATCTTAAACTTCAGTTGAGAGAAAGCTAACATCCACCTTTGTCATTGTCCCAAGAGGAATTCCTATGTATGTTGCAGAGAACTTCAAGAAAAACTGTAGTGTAGTTAGAATTAGTGGGCAGGGGAGAGGTTGGACCACACACGTTTTTTCCTTTGTAAGACACAGAAAGCAGAGTGGAGTAGATGTACAATAATGAAAGAAGCAATCGAAGCAATCACAATAAACTCATTAAGCTCCTCGTCAGAGAAAAAAAAAACACCATTTCCTGAAAAATGAATAATATAACATAAAAAAATAATTCTACATATAAATTCATAGAGGTGCAGTAGTCTAGACAAATAGTTCATATATTTTCTTTTCAGAGGAAATAAAACCATGCAACAGTATGGTTTTCTTATATAAAAGACAAACTCTATTCTCTTAACAATGGTATAGCAAAAAGGATGGGTTCCACAGAAAAGTATATGCCATTTCTATCCCCTTTAAAATGGTACTTCAACTGGACAGCAGTAATTATCAGTAATAATTTACTGTTTCCTCAAGGCAGTAATTGAAATATAAGAACTGTCTCTTTTTCCAGGTTTGTCCTCAATCGTGCAGGCAGCTTCTGCTAGTGTTATCAATCAGATAGCAGGGATTTTGCACAGAGCAAGCAATCAAGACAAAAAAGCACATGTTATTGCCAGAATCCTTCCATAAGTTCTCTTCTGTAATCTGGCAACTGAAAAATTACATGTCTTTTTCTTGAACAAGTAACTGCTGGGTTCAGTACTGTTGCTCTGCACTGACCCATAGCTATAGAAGAGAGGAAGATAATATCTCTAAACTCCAAAAGGCTTCCTGGAATAAATCTCATAAAATCCCCACTGTTCTGCCTTCATACAGTGTGTGTTCACATGGTTCTCCTCTCATTGCAGCATCTGAGCACTTATCATTAAGAGTTAGAGTTCAGACACTGGCCCTGCTGTTCAGCTGTACACTATGGTGTATCTAGCAGACGTGAACTATCACAACCCTTTTATTTCATTCTAACCCATACATTATCAGCTGCCACACTTGTTAGTTCCTTACTGAAGGTACTCCCTTCTACTTTTTTGTGTAGTCTTTCGTTTTACTACAGTTAATGAAAGTGATCCAGTACCCCAGTCTGGAGAATTTCTCCCATCTGTAGTGGGATTTCTTCCTTGGCATGTTACTGTTTTGTCATACTTACAAACTGCAGGGCTACAGCAATTAATCTACTTAAAAACATGAGTCTTCTTTAGGGAAACAAAATCAGTAAAACTATACATTAAAATGTATTACTAAGACTATATTAAACAATAAAGAGCTTAAATTTCTTCAACATCTTCCCAAATGCTTGGACAGCCTCTAATTTATTCGAGAGAGAGGAAAATGGAGAGTTCTTAGAGCTTCACCTTTCTTGTATTGTCTGTAAACAGATACTCAAAGACCCTCCTCTGAAAAAGCTCCCTCCTGGCCTAATCAATGTTTACCTGCCCTCACTTCGTATGTGTGGGCGCTGAAACAAGAGACTAAATAATTTTCTTCAAACTATAAGGTTTTTATATATGTATTTTTAATATTAGTTCTCTTGTGTAATTCAATCAGCACAGTCAAGAATTCAGCTTTCTATAAAAATATCCTTGATATAAACTCTCAAAAACATAATGGAAAAGCTTCCTATATTTGTTACTTAATACACTTTAGCATCACAACTGAAATCGGCTCTTCCTCAGCAATAGAGACTAAAAATCTGACATACCATAATAAATGATCACATTGGGTAATGGGATGCTGAGACTATACCCTTTGAGTATTTTTGAAACTTTTGAAATAAAAATATTTTTATTCCATCCTAACCTTTGGGAAAAAAAAAAAACAAAAAAACAGTATAATAAATTGAAAAGGCAGTTGGTGTTGAACTGTATAATGACCATGCGTGAAAATGTTACTTAAGTAAACTGAGTTAATGCTGATGGCAATGGTTGTCTTTTATACTGAAAGATTCCATCACTGAAAAAGTGAAAGTAAACAAATCAGTTAATATTTCTGATTATTGTAATTGTTGTTACTCATTTTAAAAGTTCCTAAATTTTTTGTTCAGCTCTCTTCCCAGAGTATCCCAGTATCCTCGTATTCCAGTATCCTTACCGTGCAAGGGGTTTGCATCCAAGGTTCCCCATCTATCTGCATAGGCAGAGACTTGCTGGTCCTAAAGTGATATATTTCACAGTATAAGTAAAAACAACAAAAAAATGATAAATGTATTTATTAAGGAGAGATACATGTTATAGTAAACACATATAATCCCTAAATTTCTGTGTAATCTCCAGTATGATTCAACATGCTCACAAAAGTAACCTAGTCACTTAGTAGGCTTAGTTCAATTTTCAACACACAATGCAAAAACATTGCAAACATTCACACATCCTGCTAATAATACACATCTCTCTCATGGGAGAATAGTCTGTAATTTGTGAAATAAAGAGTTAAATATTCAAGAACTTCAGGAATAAACCTTATTAAATGAAAAGACAAAGGAAACTCTGGTACTTTTTATATTTTAGACTGCCTTCTATAAAGGAAATAAGAAACTTTAGCTCTATCATTGCCATTTATTAGAACCATAAAAGATGTATTTACCCTTGTGTTTAACTCTGGGTTAGAAAGAGCACTCACATAATGTGACAGTTGTACTATATCCAGAGACTTTAACATACCATGTCCTAAATTTAAATTGTTAGTAAAGTTACACTGATCAAGCTTCAGCCAGTGTTCCCTGTCCAGTTTTGGATACCACACTAAGAAAAGTATAGACAAATGAGAAAAAAAAAGTATTTTGAGGTCTTTTCCAACCCTGTATTTCTGCATTATAATAGTTTGCACACTTAACTATTAGAAATAACATGGAGTAGGTAAATCTAATAATGGAAAAATGAGTCAACTGACCACTCATGTTGGTCAATGGAAATTCTGGCTTAAACGTTATTTGGAAATGACTAACAGTCCATTGGATTAGCCAATGTCATCTATGGCCACAAGTGGAGGAACGGACGAACATTCAATAAGCTCGCACTCTATAGGTTTGGCAGGGTTCTGAATCTTTTGTAGTTGTGGTTCTCTTGATGTGGGATAATAAAAATTATATCTTGGTATCCAGAGAAGATTTGAATGCCTTTGTGATCTTATTTCTCTTCCTTATTTAGAAGAAAGAGTACTTTTGAACTCAACGTCACCCAGTCCTTGAGGAGAGTCTCAAAAATATGCCAGGTGCTTTGGCAAATCCTACTTATTTTCTTAAAGTTTTTATTGCTGTTCTTCTGTTTTATGCTCATTTTAGGCTTCTGGAGCTCATAACCGTATATCTTACGATTTTATTGAGATTTTGGAAAATTCTTCCTGTGAGATTCTTCACTGGAAGAGAGTTGAGCATCTCTCTCTTTTCCAATCCTTATCTAATTTGAAGTTAGAATAATTATTTTCTCTTTAAGTCCTAATCCAGGATTCCTCTATTGTGAATGTTTTGGTCACTTTTAGCATAGCAAACAATACAACACAACAAAATTAGCATGCTCCACCATTAGTGGCTTACACATACCAACGCATTTATTAATAGTGACTTGTCAGTGCTCAGTAAATAACAAATAAATTAAAAACAGAGCACTTTGACTTCTACAGATCAAAAAAATGCTTTACAAATACTAATTACATGCTACTACTCCCTGGTGAGATATGCATTATAAATGGGTTAAAATGTGTCAAAGTAATGTTAAATGACTTTTGCTCAAAATTGCGTGGAGTGTATGTCACTAATAAAACCCAAGATGTTCATGCATTACTTGTTCTGCTCCAACTGTTTGACAATATTTCTTCATAGGATGAAATGACAATTGAATACAACATGTGAAGACTGGATGTAAGTATTTTTTTTCTAGTTTTTTGACAGATTTAAAGAAAGGAAGATGTATGGGCAAAGGATATGGATAGAATAGATATATTTCATATACAAACATGAGACTTTCACAAGAAATAATTATGACTATTAAACTACTAAAGAAAGTGAACTGATAAAATAAAAACCTTTGCTGCTTCAATACAACAATGCAGTGCAAATTAAAGCTGCCTATACCTGATGACAACAGATGAACACTGGGCAAGCCGTCTTCCAGCACTTTTCAGACCTGTGTATATCTGTCCCATCTCCATGGCTCCTTCTAGACCAACCACTTCCATAAGCTGGTCACTTAGATCTGCAAAAGTTGAAAAAATATGTTTTCTGTAGATAGCATTTTGATAGTAGTCATCCTGAACAGCAAGAATTGTCAGAAGACCATCTGATAATAAAAGACGTAGAGAAGAGAACTGGCAAAAATGATGATTCCTAAGAAGTGATTGCACCTTTAGGGCTGGACAAATCTGGGCCTGTTGTAACATAATTCTAAAATGTCCTGATCAAAATGATTCTGAAATACACTAATAATCTCCATGGTCTATTTTAATACACAAACACTGAACAAATAATCTTATTATATGAGAAAATAGGAGAGACTCCTTCACTTAGGTTATCTGATACTCATAGAATGAGATGTTTGCAGTTTAGAAATTTATGCTGACCATTGTTTCAACAGATCTGTAAAATCTAGTGAAGGAAAAGTTAGTGCTCCAGACCGTATTGAATTTTCTTCTATAAAATTATTTCGAGATGATGTGTACAACTCTAATTCAGCCTTTGTAAGCATGCATTATTACAGTCCTTAATTATGAGACCACATATTTTTTGCATTGAATCTTTGTCTCAAATAGTGCACAGATTCAATGCAAAAAGGGCAGAAAAAACCTTGTATCGGCAACTGTTCATCTAGCTTTCCTGAACTTTGTGGTACCTGTTTGCACCCAGTTATATTTCTGTTTCATACTGGTTTTGGATTACACAGTATTTTGGCATTAAACTTAAAAAAATATTTAAGTAAATAATGTATGTGGCAAAATAAATATTAGTTTGCTTGACTTCAAGGAGCAAAGACAAATTCTGTCTAGAATATCAGATACAAACACAGATACAACCAGAAACCTAAACAGTAATATAGTAGTCTGGTTTGAGAAGGAACAAGCAAGGTAATGAAATATTGTTCAGAATCAATTTGGGTATTTTGTATAAAACATTTTACATGCTCCTGTTTAAATACATGTTGCCAAGACCAGATGGACAAGCAAAGAAACCATTTTTTTTAGCTGCATGTGTACTTTATAGATTGGCTGTTAATATCCACACTTCCAAAAGGTACGTTGTTCAGTGAAGCTGAGCTAACATGCTAGAGTCTATCATCACATTGGAAAAACAAAGAAAGGAGAGCACATTACTTTTTGTATATTTTAAACCCTTCAACCTTTAATGAAGGTAGAATTCCAAGCTCATTATCATATCTATGAGACTAGTCCAAAGTATAAAGGGAGTCTTTTCTGTTCACTTCTTTGGGCTTTGAATGAAGGTAATTAACTGAAAGAAGTATTGTGATTGGGGGGGGCAAGTATTAAAAGCAAACAGGATTTATGGTCTGGATTATTCTCCTTCCAATCAGAAAATCTGATAGTGTCCAAGGCCTTAGTTTTTCTTCTTATACTTTCTCATCATAGTGAGACCAGTTCCTTATAATATCAATGAAGCAAAAACTAAACTCTGTTCTTTCCTCTTTAGGAAAAACAATAAAATGGACAAAAGATTAAATGATACAATATGATTAATTTTAAGTGTACATTTTTATAGTTTGCATCCTTGTAACACATGTGAACCCAATTTTGAAGGTCTGGCTTTCTGCTGAATAGTTTTTATCTTGAAATGTTTTCCTTAAGTTTCTCACTTTTAAACTTAGATTTAAACACATTCTGCTTTTCTTGATAGCCACAGGTATTTAAATGGGAAAGTCCTACTCATTTGCAAAAGCTAAAAGCACACAGAACTTTATAGATGTACTAAATCATTAAAATGTTTCCAGCCAAAGAAAACATCAAATTCTTATTCACTGGGTTATTAGAAAATTATTATTTTTTTAAAAGGGAGAATAATTAAGAACAGATTTTTATTACTGACAGCTCAGGCAACATATGCAAGATTCAGAATAGTGACATTTGCAGTGATATAAATTTGATGCATCATTTTTCAATAGCTGTGAAATTAGTGCCAGTAACAGCAGGTAACTTAAGGGCCAAATCCTGCCCTTTGATCTATACCACACATCTCAAAAAATGTCATATATGAAACACTGGAAGACGAAACTGAACAATACTCCTATCTACCGAAAAAGTGAAGCCTTTTCAAAACTTCGTATTTGCAGTGGCACATTCCCAAAGTGGGGTTATTTTAGGCCGAATATAAATATTTTTAGAATCAAGCTTAAATTAGACATAACCTTCCTTCAGAAGCAGTAAAAACTAAAGCAAATGTAACATGCAATTATCGACTTAGGGCTAGTTTGCGCTCCTGCCCTTGCTAATATATTTGACGTGATGATTTTACATAGTTATATCCGTTTCAACAAATCCTTGAGCTGTATTGACTTTGACAAGAACTCAGAGTGAGCAAAAGTGGAAAAGGGAGTGTGTATATTTTAGTCCCATTTTTCAAAGATGTTACATGGCTATAGGTACACTGGCTGAATATAAAGGGTCAAGACATCAATGAACGGATTACATTTGTTCTTAAAAGGTCCCCACCAAAGACTCTGAAAGAGACTAAGCTCTATTAAAAGAGATCAGGTCTTCTATTAAATTAAAAGATAGAAAAGGAAAAGTCATTCTTCATTCTGGTGGAAGGTTATCACTGATTTCTCAGAAATATCGGTGCTGTCTCAACACATGCCCCTAAATAATCTGGAAATAGAAGTACACAGTGAGTTACTGAGGATTCAACAAAGTAAAGACAAAAGCCAATTATAAAAAAAGTTTACGAATTTTTCAGTATTGAGTAATGGGGCTATATGAAGGCAGAAAATTCAATATATGTAACTTAATGCCTGTGAGGGGAAGCAGAGCTAACTACATACAATACAGCTAACTACAGATATGTAAACTGTTACATGCTTATATTTTACACTTGAAAATTAAACATGGGGTGCATGTATTTGTGTGTATACATCCATATATACATGCATATTTATTTTGCTGGGCTACAGTTAATATTGTCACGCAGGAATTAAGATTATGGAGTTAGTGTGGCTACTTCTATGAACACATCAGCTGAATGCTCATAAGCAATCAAATACAATAAAATGTTATGATTGGTATATCTATATAGTATGGAGTTCGTAGTTCTGGTCCACTCAGCAATGCACAGGAAGATATAAAATAACTGGAAATGAAAGAACAACAAACATAGTAAAAATACGGAAGAGCTTCTAAATGCAAATAAATTAGACTAGGACCCTTGAGGAAGTAAACAGATGAATGGAGGAAAGATGAGAAGACAACAAGTGTCATGGAGTAGGTAAAGATAGTCCTGTAATTAAGTATTTATCAAAATGCAAGACTTAAGGAGTTTCATAGTACTCCTAGAACAAGCAGAAAATCCTTTTTATGTAATACTTTGTTAAACCATGATGCCATACTAGACTTCAAAATTCCCTAAATCACAAACTGGCATGGTATCTTACTGCAAGAATCACTGTAAGTTTGCTCTCTTATGCTTTATTTTTAATCACGCCATAAAGGATGGTGTTAGAGGACAAATACCGAGCTACACGAACTTGTGAATTGACCTAGTATCATCATTTGTATTGTCTTCTTATACATCTTATAAATTGTAGACCAAAATAATGAATGTTGCTGTTCACTGAACACCATTCATTGCTTAAAACAGCTTATAATGTGGACTTTTCCATGACACGTATCCCAACTGTGTTTGAAACCTCATTCAGAAAGTCACTTTTTTTCAATCCTCAAATTGTAATATATTCTCAAGCTACAAATTCATGCATGCATCTGTGTGTGTCTCTACTAACTACAGAGCAAAAACCTTATCTTTTTAGGCATGTCGTATTTCATCTGCATTCTACAGATTCTATTCTAAAGAGAAAATAATAAATTGATGACCACAATGATAAAAATTCCCAATGCATGCTTCACCTATTACAACCAGTTTCAAGAGGTTTAGGTTTAGGAAATGGAATGTTAGTTTTTCAAAAATAATTTAGCAGCTAGCAGCGAACAACAGCAACTACCAGATACTAAGCAGCTTTCCAATCTAGCCAGGTCATTTAGTTGCCTAAATGAGAGCTGAAGTCTCACAGGTAAGCTATTATGGAGAGCATCTCAGTATTAGCGCACTAGGAAAGTGTTTTTTGACTGGTGCCTTGGGGTTCTTGAGTCTGTTTGTTCTACTTGGAGCTCTGTGAAAGAGCTGAAGGCTCTCGCTTGTTTTCTATGTGAATGAGCCATTAGAGTGTGTGGGAATGTTTTCACAGCACCATGCCTCTCCTGCCCTCTTCCACAAACCAAAGTACTTCACGTGTCTCCTCATATTAGCCCTGTCAATAAACAAAGGCGGCTCTCCCGGGGGAGCACTGCTGTCAGCAGATGGTGACGAGCATGCAGAGGGGCATCTGACCCCTTGCACTCATTCCTGATGGGGAGATAAAGTCACTTGGGAGATGACTGCACATTTCGTCCCATCAGGCAGCAGGAGAAAGAGAAGTCCAAACAAAAAGTTGCACAAGCGGCAGACAAAACACTCTACATGAATATAAGCCCTTTACAGCACTTCCCCAAGGCATGAAGAAGCACACTTAGAGACTTTAAAGTTTCGTAGTGGGGAGTTTATGTTTTCCATTAGCTTGGCATTAGGTGAATGCTTCAATATTCAAAGTGAACACACAAGAGAAAAACACATTTGGAATTCATCTATGAAGATAAAGCAAGGAAAGTAAAATGGGGTAGGGGGTGGGAAGAAGCATGGTATGATTAGAAATACTGATTTACATAGAGAACTTTCCCTCTGTAATGGAAGTGGTTTTGATATCCAATTTATCTTTGCAATATATAAATATTGCTGTCCTGGCAAGAGATTGAATGACTCTATTATAACTTGGGGTTACTGCACTCACTCAGGCACATTTGCATAAAAACACTGTTGGTCAGTGGTAAATCTGTCTCTGGCAGCAGTTTGTCTTTGAAGAGAAGGGGCTTACAAAATGTAATCACACCCTGGTAATCATCATGCTGGAAATTTTTTTGGTTCCAGTTAAAATACTGGATAAGAATTTGAAAACTGGTATGGTGCCAGAGACTCCTGAGCTCAATGCTCTGCATGGCTATAAGGCTTCAGTATCTTCCTAGAACATGGCATGTGTTGAATCTCTAGTTACCCATTATGCAGGAATGTGGGGTCATTTCCATATGCAGGGACAGGGACTGCTGTTGTATAAAATGCTACAAAACTGTTCAATGTCACAGTATTCCCCTTAATTTCAAATTAATGAGTTTTTTCTAGATTCCTGGTTACACAAAAGCAGTAAATTGAGTGATTTGTCCATCCTGTTTTTTGCTATGCTTTGTTTTAGGGAAGCTACCTGAAGTAACTTAAGCCTCAACATTTATAATCATTTATATCCAAGTTGTACTTGGAGGTCCCGATGATATCAATGCTCCATTTTTTTCACTGATTCCCAGACATGTAACAAAAGACAGCTCTTGTCTCCAAGAATTTATAATATTATAGGCAAACAAAACAGACAAAACTTTGAGGAAAAGTAACGTTATTATGTTCATTTTACAAAGTGAAAATTATACACAGACAAGTTTAAGCCCTGCAAAAGGTTTGTTCTCACACCCAGTTTGGTATATTGTGTGTAGACCCACAAGAGTCATAATGTTATTTCTACCATGTAAAGTTAAGCACATGAGTTCGCAGAATTGACCTGGCCAAGATCAACCCTCTGCTTTTAAAAGTCTATTCTCTCTCTCAATATTGAATTCAATGATATTTATCAAGTCCTACATCTATAGTATTTGGCCCAGTTTTGAGTATTTTGCATTGCTGAGTTTGCTTGCAAACATTAAAAATCTCAGGTGGCTCCATACATGTATTTCATGCCAGTATTGAATCTCAAGTCTTTACTTGTCTTCCTATGTTTTCCTGTTTCTAAAACAAAACAAAACCAAACCAGCTAAGCCTGTGTCTTGGTGTGAAGAAAGTAAGATATAGCACTGCTGTAATTTTCACCCTGGTGAGATACTCAGATATGGTGATAATAAAATAAGGAGATATTTTATGTATATAAACACACACAAAGATGCACACACATTTTATACCTATATGGATATACACAGATATATATCCATATTTATGCATATGTGAGAAATTCAGTGCATTTTGCTCTATCATCCAAATTGATGATTCACTGAATAGCTTTAATGGGGTAAGAATGCAAGAGTGTTATTTCTGACACTTAAAATGAATGCAATCAATAAAATCCCGTCTCTGCTGAATTCAGTGCCAAAACCTTTACTGACTTCAGTAAGGCCCAGATTTCACCCAGTATCTTGTGTCTCACATCCATCTAGCACAGAGACTCCATCCTCAGATGGAATCATTTAACAGATACAGCTCAGCCTACTACTGTGCAATGGATTTTTTTTGTGTATATAAAAATCTCCTGACTCTCATTATAATATCACCGAACGACAAGTTTCCTATAAAAAACAGGAGGACAAACAAGGAGGAATCAGTCCTTATAATTAAATATTTTATGAAACATTTTAATGTGCACAGAAGGCCTTTGGAAAACGTTTCCTTACATCCTTACATGAACTTTTTGTTTTGTTGTTGTTTTGGTTTTGCTTCTTTTTGTTTGCTTTTTTTTTTTATTTTAAAGCTTACTGGGGAAGGAGACATAAACTTTTTTGATTAGTAGTAAAAGAAGAAAAATAATAAGAAAAAACAACAAACCACGCCAGATCATTCAAATTAAATCACTTCTACCCCTAAACGACTCCCAAATACCAACGTTCAGATGTTCAACATTTGAAACAAGAGGTTTCATATTCCAGTTCAGGAGATCATTATGGCTAAGTCTTTTATGGTAAAGCTTGGCAGACAAAATGTATTCTTTTTTTATAGATTTATTCTTTTAGTAGTTTGAGGTACAATTTCATTGAACATGCTGCTGCACCAAAAAGTCCCCTATTATTTTAATCTGTATTCTTTTAAAGGTTATTTGTTCAAAAGGATTTCACTGTGTTACTCTTAGACCCCCTTCATCCAACAGAACAAAAGCCGTTCTATGAAAGGAGTCTAAACTTGGACAAACCGTAAAAAAAAAAAAAAAAAAGCAAAGTTCCTCTCTGTTTTTATCAAATTTGATTGCTGCAGCTGTTCCCAGTTTCTGTATTTTAAAAATAGCCTTATTCAGTGCCTTGTTGGCTAAAGGCCAGAGTACCATTAGAACATGCTGTACGGAAAACCTCTATTCAGTTACAGATACAGAAATATATTTAAGATCAGTGGGGGTCATCTGCAGCAAACACTTGTATGGGGGAAAATGGAATTTTAATGCACTTGGACTGCTCACCACTTTTAACAGATATTTAAGAACTTCAAAGCAGATATCTTTCTATTTGTATTGGTACTATCATATTACTGAGCATCAGGTACAATACAATATGAGCAAGTCAAGATCATTTCAACTAACAAAAATAGATCTAATTCTCAAATTACTCCTTAGTAGTCCTGGCATTCACTTTAAATGGCTCCCAGTAATACTGGATATTTGATTAGCCTATAAAAATGCCACAGCCTAGAAAAAAAAAATACAGTAATATTGATGGAAATGTAGAAATTTGATCAATGAAAACCAGCTTTGATTTGTTCATTTCTAGGAGGAATAGCACTAACAGGGGATAAATGTTCCCTTTCTGCAGGTTACCAAACTCTAATAGTGGCGTTATCCCTGTATTTATCCACCAAAGGGTTTTACAGTTATCAGCCAGAAAGAAATCTTCATTCCATTTACATGAGTATTAAAACTCCTTTTGATTAAAGTCATAACAATTTCAGTTCAGGACCTCAGAAACCCCTCAAAGATGATCTTTATTCCTCTTTCTCTTAATGAGAACCAATTCCATTTGCTTCCTCTACCACACAAGTATTCCATGCTGTTTGGAGATCCCAGTATGCAGAATGGATACTGGTTTGAACAGCAATTTTTAGTTATTAACCAAGAGCCTAAACCCAGGCAAGTATTCTGAAAATCAATGTGATGTATCATGAATCACTTTTAGCCATTTCTGATGGTCTAGAATACCTGCATTAAAGTATTCAAGGTTATGTGTTTCTACTGCAGCTGGGGGAGGAGTCTTCAGCAAGGTCGTAATTTTTATAGGTACCAAAAGGAAAGAAAACACAGCAGTGCTGGCATCAGTATAGTGTATATGATCTTGCTGAGACTCCAAGTGCTTAGTGGCTGGTTGGCCTCCTAAATTTCTGTGCCCTCACTCTCTTAGTACAATCACACTTCGGATTGCAGTTTCAATTACAACACCGTATGCCTTCTCTTTGTACAGAAGGAACATCAGGCAACTGAATGAAGTAAAATCCAGTAAACTCTGGGGCAGGTACTCATATCATCTAAGTAAACCAGACAATCTTCCCAAACCTCCTGTAGTCAGTGAAAAAACTTTTGATTTACTTTCCCACTAAACTAAATGCATTTAGTGTTGTCTGAGGAGGCACAGGATTTCCAGGACATTCACAAAGGGCTGGCAAGCCTGACACAGGGGCAACAGAAGCAGCAGATGAAAGGATGGTGTATTGAGAGGAACTCTAATGGTGATAGGAATGTGGATATGCAGAACTGAAGCAAGCTCAGAGATTTCTCCAGACAGTGATTCAGAGGAAATCTAAGAGGTCTGGTTTTCTGGGTGAGCACGTTTTTCTCTGTTGTTGCCAGGAGGAATCTTGGGAGACAGGCTAGCATGCTTGGTCAACTTAGCAGTATGTCTAAAGCTAACTTTCTGCTTAAGCTACGACTCCAGCGTTCACCCATGCTGGCTTATCTGCGGAGCCTAAGGCCTGCAGAAGTGATACGTCCTCTATTTATGCATTGTTTGGTTGGACACAAGTGTGCTTGCTACCTCCAGGACTGAGCTCCAAGTATGTGAGCAGATTTTTCCAATGCTTACTTTCCTTGAATTTGTTCCGTTCTCATAATTTGTCATTATGGGTTTTGGTCTCTGTTTTCTAATCTAGTTATGTAGAAGTGACTGCAGATATTTTTCTTCCTATCTGAACTACACACATTGCTAAAAATTCAGTATATTTTATACTGTTATTGGTTTACAAGATGACTGTTCCAGGATACAAGGAAACCTTTGTTATTGGAGAAGCGAAAGGGGAAAGTTACCTCTAGTAGTGCTGCAAGAAAAAACAATTGTCTGCTTGGATGTGCTTTACATGGAAGGACATTTCAAAGAATCACAAAGAAATGAAAAATAGATTTGTTATTGTACCTTTCAATATTTTAAGTATTAATGACTGACATCAAGCTACTTTTCAATAGTTTTTCCTCAACAGTTATTTACAACACACACATAAGCAAAGAAGAAAAGATATTTCCATAATGATAATCAAGACAACTACAGAACGGTTCCACATTTCTTCTCAGGGACAAAAAGACCACAGTCAGCTACAAGTATCACAGTAATGAGACTCAAGTTATTTCTACTACTCTGGTCCTGAAAAATATCAAAAAGAAAAATACAAACTTTATTTAATTCCAAACAAGGAAAGATGACTTACAAACAAAACTAGATCTGGTTATAATTTATTTGCTTATGATGTTCTGCCATAAAATGAAAGCCGTAATCTTAAAAAAAAAAAAAAAAAAATCCGAATGCACACTATTTGGCTGTAACACCACTCATGACGTTTCAGGTATTGCAGAAATACAGAAGCAAAGTCCTTGCCCAAAGTTAACTCATCCTGAGATGCTGAGCTGAAAATCTATACTGATGTGTGGAGCCTTACTGAATTTTTCTTCACAGAGATTTGAAATGGTAAGAAAAAGATCCCCCTGGAGTTTAACGCAAATAGGAAACCTCAAGAACTAAGGGAACAATTCTCGTCTTATTTTCATTCTCATTTTTCAGTCTCATTTTGTTCTGAAGAATGGAGAGTAAAAGAAAGTGCATGAGAAACAGATAAGGTAATCAGAGTTGCATGAATACACGTGCATTTTGGTTGTTTTCAGACTGGACTATGCTAAATCTGAATGTAGCAATCCTGCTCTGAAGAGTAGTCGTCACATGTGGAGTCCCTGAAAGAAGTTAATATTCCTCATCATGCCAACTGATGCAGAAGGAAAAGTCACCTTTCAGACTGACAAGTCCTGCCTCCAGTCCAAAACAGTCCATTCTGGGTTTGTTTCCATTTTACTGATCAACTACACACTGCAAAGTAAGGATAGGAGGGTTGCTTTTTGATTATATATGGAAATTAATCTGAAAGGCCAGAAGATTTTCATGAATATTTTGGAATTTTCACCTTCCAGGTTAATTTCAACAAACGACTGAGACAAATTTTTAAAGGACATTAATTTTGGTCTTTGTCAACAAATCACTTAAGCATGGATATTCAGTGATATCAAATGAACTACATACATGTTTCAAGAATGACTGTTAAATGCTGTGTTTATTCAGGCCTGTCTCTATGGTAACTACTTCATGGTACATGATTTCAGAACACTAATTATAAAGCAATATAAATAAGGTTGTATATAACAAACAGTTTTGCATTTACATATTTGAAGCATCTGAAAGTTCAGCCCTACTTGTATAATATAATGTGTGATTGATTTCAAAAAATATTTTTCATTATTGTAACTCATGCATAGTAATAGTAGCTGAGTATTCTTTTCCATAACACTAGTTTGCCCTAGGATCAGCAGCACAAAAGGACTGCAATATACTAGGGGAATTAAAGAAAGTAGAAGATGCAGGTGCACTAATAAATATGTGGTCTTTGGATTACAGTATTTATGTGTACTATGCCGAGCTAAACATAAACCTAAATGTTACACGTAAGAAGTGGTACAACAAGAACATCTGTGTTGGGGGACTGAACTGGCATTGCTAACACCTCCAGTGCCAGGTGCAAAGGAAATTTCACTACAGCTTGAGTAATTTTGACTGCTAGCATCTGTATACGTCAGATTATCTCTCCTCTTCCCTTCATATTCCACTAGAGTATTTGTATTATACATCTGGCTTTCAATTCTAGCACAGCAAAAGACAGGTTGTAATCTTTCAATTCCTGGCTCTTTGCCTTTTTTTTTTCTTTTTTTTTTTTAAATTTGCGTCTTGCTTTTCATAGTTACCAGTATTTTCCAAATCTATGGTTAAGGAAAATGAGCTCCCTGGGAAAGAAACATTAAAGGAAGAATAGTACCTTTGATATACTAAAAGCTCATCAAAATGCCTGTAGAGAAAGTTTTTCCTCTCAAAGATACTGAAGTGGGAGTAAAACTTGACATTTCTCTGAGAATGTCCACTGTTCTGAGAAATCCTAGATTTTAATGTAAACTCACTTTAAAAAAAAATCAACCTTCAAAATAACATGCAAATTTTCATTTCAGGTTCAAGTGACATACCTGACTCATTGAAATATTGATGATATTTAGCAGAAGACTTAAAATACTTGAAAGAATGAGACAGCTGGCTGAAATGCTTGCTAGGAGATGCAAACCCAGTAATTTGTGATGTACATATTGAAGCCCAATCCTAATAGTCTCTGAAATTCTTACAGAGTCCATTGAGACCATGACATGCTTCTGTATTAAGTGGCTCAGACTCAATCTTTTATTTGTTAATTAGGCAAAGATTTCACAAATAAAAAACTACCAGTGATTATGTTAAAGTGGAAGTCAATGGCGTAGTCATCAATGAAAGCTGAGGCTATTCTCAAGAAAGGATCAGGAAAAGGAGGGAGGGGGAAAGGAAATATAATGTTTGTATTCTAGTATGAGTAGATTTGTTGGTGCACTGTTAATGTGTCCGAACCACAGCTCTCCATGTTTTATTTGTCTGGCATACTTAACAAGACCTACAGTTCTATTTAAGACAGGAACAAAATGTTGTCAATAATACAACTGGACATATTGCGCTCCAAAGAAATTTTTTCAGAAACCTTTGTGGAAAACGTTTTTTTTTTTCTTTTGGCAATTTTAAATCACCTCCTTCCATCCACAGACACTTGAATATGTCTATAAAATTATCTAAAAAAGGAAAGGACAAATTATTTTAAGTCTACACTTCCCTGGGAACTGAGAGTGTGTTTCACCACATTGTAAATTACCTTTGCTAACTTCTAATAAGGTGTGACAAAAATGCAATAAATACAAATAAATCCCCAGGGAAGAGACTCAAAAACATTACGAAAGCTTGATTTTAGAAAAAAAAAAAGTTATAACAAATTTGCAATCCCTAGTTACTCATCTTTTCTTGTTACTTCAGTTCTAATGCCAAATTCCTTCATTATTTTTTGACCTGATATGAAATACCATCTGGCAAAAGCATGTTCCAATTCTACATAAATGAAATAATTGGATGGTTGCTTTAAAATATATTTCGTAAATAAGTATTATTATACATCAGCAAAACTCACTTCATTCAATTTCTGAGCTATGACTTTTTGTGTGCCTAGAGGACCTGGGATTCCCAGACAATCTTGCATCTAGTGCTTGGCAGTCGCCAGGCTGATGAGCTTCCACAGTCATACAGTATCAGATGCACATTTCCATATGTCTCATTTGTATTTACTGTATGCATTATTATTGCTACTACTGTTAGACAAGGGTAGCACCACAGACTCATCAGAATCACTACCTTGTAGGAAGAGATCACAGCCTAAGGCTCCTGATGGATCTGCAGCAACAGATTACAAACCATACGGCTGATGTGGTTATTTTATAGTAGACAAAATGGCTATGGTTATTTAAGAGCCATTTCAAAAGTGAATCAGGTGTCCCTGTCATGAGATATCTCCATCACACTTCAAAACACCTTTAGAATAATTTTGGCCAGGCAATTACTTTCAATCTACCACTACAATGCTGTCAGGGTCTGAGGAGATCATCTTGTTGCCGGAGTCCTATGGATGGACCTTTGTGTCCTCACAGTATCATTTGCTAGTCTGGGGGATCTTCTGGCGTGTGCACACCTCCCTAGGCATACATCGTGGGAGGAATCAAGCCAAAAGAGACAAAGAAGTCATTGATTAATTGGATACATGTTATAACGTTGCCCCTTGACAAGTTATGACAAACGTGGAATAATAGGGAAAACAAAATATTTGCTAGAGATGAAAAGCGGTATATAAAACAGCAGTTGGTCGTGAGCAAACATTTTGCAGCTATAAAGACCCAGCTGCTTTGGCTGACTAGAATGAAAAGGAACAATGCTTCAGGGATTGTGAAAGAAGATCTCACAACTGATGGATTACACAGAAAAAAAAGACTTCCTTATAAAGCATGAATACTCATAGTCCTCTTTTCATCCGTTTATAACATACCTAACTTCTTTGAGCCAAGAGTCCTAGGTAAGTGTGCCATGCACTAAATGAAACCTGTTCACAGCTGCTGAAACCAGTTTGTTCTGTATGCCTGTTTTTGTATTTCATTAAATATTCATTTATTCATATTAGACTTATGAAAAATTTAGTATAATTTTGATCCTCCCCTATATGAATAGGAGAAATTAAAGGAAAGGGGAGTTCATCCGGATTTATAGATATGTGTGACACAGCTTGTGATATTTCCAGAAAAGAAAAACAATATCAGGAATCAATGAGAAAAAATGTCTTGTGCATCACCTAAATATTTAACTACAATATCAGCTTATGTTAATCATATTTCAAGAGTTGGGTTGAACATGCTGTAATTGTGTCATCAACCCATATGAATCAAAGCTTTATTTAATAACTGTAAAAGCTGCCATTTGCTACTTTTAAAATATCTCATTTCTCAGGGCCTTTACTCAATAATGGTCACTAGAGTTACAAAATGCTAAAAATACCAGTGTTCTTGAAAATCTTATTTGAGTCCTACTGCAGAAGCTGAAACATCTGTAACAGTGTATGGCAGTTATCAGCTTCTTATAATTTCTGGCAATGTTCTGTTAAAAAGGCTATAAAAAGTGCAAGTAAAAACAGTAGTGTTTTGACTACTTGTAAGAAACTGTTTTGTATACAATTAATATGAAAGGAAGTGCCAAGTCAACCTGAGCTTAGAATTCAGGGGTTTGTGGTTTGTTGGGGTTTTTTTTGAATTTGTAAAAAAACAGAAACAAAAACCAAAGCTGCTGCAAAACCTAAAACCAACCATACATTCAAGGTATTTTATTTTAATTAAAACAGAAACACATATTGTCAAATTCAACAGATATACAAAATCATAAATGAGCAAGAGTAGAAACATCCTTATACAGTTAATATTTGAAAAAGCCAACTAAGTTTCCCCATGCTGACTTATGCAAGGAAAATCAAACAAAATCAAAGTCTAAGAACCAGTGTTCTCTCAATAGCAAGCATAGAGAAAGTTCAACAAAAGTTTGACTCAACTCGTATTCAAATATAATGAGAACTGGACCCAGTCCTAAATCTTTTGAATAAATGGAAAAGTATCCTCTCAGAATAAAATTAATCAATGCTATTTTGGTTACAGAATGAAAAACAATCAAACAAAAACAAAGAGGAAGATAGAAGGAGAACAGTGAGGGAAAACAGAGTTAATTGCTAAGTTTTGAGATATTTTTTTCCATCATATGTTTTCTTCCAAAATATCCTGGAATATGACATTGCCAATGCTAATTCACAGTGCTTAAAGAGTTCTTTATATCATCAAAGCACAGTATACACACTGAAGTTCATGGCACTTAGCATGGAAAATACAATGTACAACACTATATGGAGTCCAGAAAACTGTGCTCTTCACAAGAGGACTGAATTAAGATCACACTGTCTGAATACTGGCACTTTCTATCATGTTGAGTTCTAACTCTGTAGCCTCAAGATTGTTCTTTTAGCTTACTTTTATAACTTTTAACTTTTATAACTTTTTTAACTTACCTTTTACTTTTGTAAATTTACAGAATTTTCCACATGGATATACGGTAAGCACTTATACAAATTATCTGTTTATCTAATACTACTACTTCTCACTTCTTTTCAATTACATTTTTAATATTTTAATTGGCCAAAGCTGTTGGTTAAAAATTTAATTAAGCTTTATCCAACCAAAACTACTTTTTTGCTTAGCCCCCATCACATGGAGATTTTCTTGCTGCGACACTTTAGCTGTGAAGGCTAAGACAAAGACTGCCTATTGCTTTTCCTGTTTCACAAAATAGGACCATATTTTGAGGCTGTATCATAGGAATCATGACTACTGCTAATAACATGAAGTATAGACCTTTATTTGGGATCTGCTCCAAAGCCTGCCAGTTCTGCAGGAATAAAATAACCACCATGTGTTTGGTATTTTAACTCCTAAATGGATGGAAGATCAGATAAGTTGTGTAATATATTACCACTTAAAACACTTTCATTTTACTTTTAACTAAATATTAATTGCAGACAAAGACACAGAGGGAAAAGGCAGAGGTTTTGAATTCCATTCAGCTCAACCATATAACTGCTGTGTAACTTCAGGAAAGCCACCATATACCATTTTGTACCCTGATCCCATTGTACCTCCTGAATCACTAGAACTGTTTAAAGTTTCTATAGGCCCGGATTCTTCTGAGTCTCATGGGATGGGGAAACCTTAATTCACATACATTTCCTCAAAATTTTCCAATAGCTCTGGTTTCACATGTGAAATCAATGATCAGCCGTGATCATCAACGAAGCACTGAGCAGACTGTGAGCTCTCCAGGCACAGATTGCTTTTTTTTTTTTGTGCAGTACTCTGTTCCCTATAACTCCGCTATCTGATTAGACTCCTTAGGAGGTACTGGAATATACATAAATAATAAGCAAGAGGAGACAATTAAAAAAATAATAATTGCTACTATTAATATAAGAGATTAAGATGTAAACTACACACTTTGTATTACACTGCTGACTCCCAAGGGTGGTTTGTCAAAGAGAACGTACACACGTGCACATAAGGCCATGTCACTGAACAGTGCTCCCTCCCCAGTCCAGCAGAAATTCTATCCCAGTGCAGACTGATGATTTACTTTGTATTTTCCTTGGCTGACTTGTGAAGTGTTCCTCACTTCAGCTCAGTCACTCAGCCTTCTTGCAAATGCCAGCTTATTGTTCACAACTATTTTTTTCATCCATGGGGATTTTAATAGGCATGAATGAGTGAACAAGGACAGTTATGAAAGAAATCCACAGTGTAAAGGAAAACCCTGAAATTCAGTTATTAATTGGGCATCCAGGCTTCACATCTTTTTCAAGCTGACTAGTCCTTGCTCATTTGGACAATGCCAATGGTCTCTTTCTAGGCTGACCATCATAAAGCCACTTGTATACAGTAGCATGGCTTTTCTCTGAGCTTGTGAGTGTGCCTGCAGCTCAATAGGACTATTCACATGAACAGATGTTACTCAATGTGAATACTGGTTGCAGAATTAAGCCTGTCCTTGCTCTTCCTCTTGCTACAAACATCAGCTGCTCAGACATCCAGGCTTTCTTTTTTTTTAATGGCTTTTTGCCATACACAAAGCATGATGTCAGCTTTTGTAATTTGAAAAAAAAATAAAAATCCTACCTCCCATTAGCACGTATATAAACTAATGTTTATACACTCCTCCGTATAGTTTCCTGTATGGATGATGATAAAAAATTAAAGTCCAATTAGCTGTTTGGCGTGATATTTTGCATCTTTCACAGATAAACAGAAACCTCTATCTGGTCATTTTAAAGCATATACTTGAATGGGTACGGAAGGAAGTTGGATCAACACTGAATTTTTAGTTTCATACAACGCAACAAAAGCTGATAAAGCTACAGATTATGTTTGGCTTGATATATTTTCTTTTCATCCCAACACAATTTTTGTCCATACCAAATTAAATACACCATTTAAAAGTATGTAAACCAGCCTTAAACATTGAAAAAACCCAAAGAATTACTAGTAAGACACTTAACTATAATATTTATAAAATTTTAATATGGAATATCTCATAATATTTCCTTATCTAACTATCCTCCTCAGTTTCAACCAAATTGTGACTGTTACAATCTAAAAATCACATTAGGTCTAAGACACCCCAACTTAACACCTGAAATTATGTGTGTTAATGCTCACTTTTAGAAATAAATTAAATCTCGTGTTTGAAAATGAACAACAATAATAATACTTTCCCATACTTATTGCCCTCTTATTTAAAAACTGAAGACATTTTATTTAGCATTTTACTTTTAGCAATCATTGATATTAGTATCTTTTTGACCGTTTATATTTTTACATCTCTCCAACTTGATTCTGTGCTGAAAGCACAGCTGAGGTTCAGAAATAAGTTAGAAAAGGTATAAAAAGATCCTTTGAAAATGAAAAAGAAAAATACCTGAAGAGAGCAAGCTTCACAAGTAGCAAATATACAACCAGGTTCAAAGACCAAATCGGGCTTGTTTTTGTTTGTGTATTCTTTCCCTTTTCTGTGTTCTATAAAAATCTTCCGTTATTTCTCTTTGTTACAAACTGTGAACCCAGTAGCCTGGGAATAAAGACCTGGGAGGAAAACTTTAAGGGAGATGCATTTCAGATACAGCTGGACCAGGTGGTCCAATCTGCCAGTTTACAACTAATTGGCAAACCATTTGCTCTTCTTCAGACCCCTGGTATATCACCTGTTCTTAATGACTTGTCAGAATTATGGCGAGTAGATACACAATTCATTGTGACAGTTCTTTAAGAACCCTTGACTGAACATCATCTGGCCCTGCTGATTTATGTATATATTTAGTTTTTCTAGGTATTCTTTGACTTCCTTATCACTCATTTCAAATGATCCTCATTAAACCTTAACTATCTGTTCTGTGTTTTCATATTGAAAAAGAAAACAAACCTGAACACAGGGTGAGGAGGGAAGAGAAGAAAAAACAAAACAAAACAAAAAACAACCAACTCTGCAAAACCCTCAAATCAATTCTGGATGAATATTTCCAAAAAATAGTAAGTTCCCCACTTCTTCTTACTTAGCACCAAAACATGCTAAACGGATGCAGGTGCATGGATGTGCCACCTAACAGAGAATAGTGACTATTCTTGTTTAGCAGGTACAGCCTCACTTGCAAACAAACGAGGGAACTTGGAACACCCACTATTCCATTCCCTTCTCCTTCCATGCCCACAAATTACTCTCAAGCGGAATAATCCAGAAATAGTACTGATAGTTTCTGAAGTACCAGACATGCAACTGTAGCCATAATTTACACAGCAAAAAACAGGATAAGAAGACTCAAAATGACCAACCAACTTGTCTCAATCCAAACTCTTAATAACAACAACTATGTCTTATGGCAAAACACGTATTAACTTTTTTATAGTCTACTATTTATGTCAGATTTCTTATACCACTGTCTTTTGCTTCCTTTGGAAAGTGCCAGTACTTTCTGACCTAGTATTTTCAGTTAGCAAAATTAACAATATATACTTACTGGCCTTCTCCTTTTTTTCTTATTTCATGTTAATTCCTTCATTCTCTCAGCTCACAGAGAACCATGCTGGTACTCCTAGTACCAGAACTGCCATCTGCTGTGCCTTTATTATTGTATCATTCATTCTCTGCTGTCTTCCATGTCCTGTCACCTCTTACTAACACTGTTTACAGGATCCTGGCACACTGATTATTTTAATGTCACAGTATCTCCCTTTAAAATGCAGTATATTTTAATTTTGTTTAAACTTCACTGGTTTATTCATTATTGTGGCAGACTGTGATCCACTGCATCTAAATTCCAGAACCTTGGTCAGGGGGCACTGGAGGAGGAAGATGAGATGATGAGGATATCCAGCTCTTTTATAAACACACACCTAAGTTCCCCACCTCAACAGAGACAGATCTACCTCAATTAATTCTCAAGAAGATTCCCAGGTTCGGTTGGTCCCTCTTTTCGTTGGCTGTATAGTGAAGTAGCAAGTGTCACACAGACCCTTCCACTTAGGGTCTGATCTTTCCAGCCACATTACAAGGTGGGCATTCATGGATCAAGGTTGTCTTATTAGGAAAGAGCATCATCATAGCCACAGCAGCAGTACTTACTGATTAATTCCTGGTACTAGGCAATATCATCAGAGTTTAAGCCTTACAAAAGAGTGCCCATCAGTTTCCAGAGCATGTTGGGGGACTGTTAATGTCTAAGCAGAAAGATAATGGTCATAGGATTAGGAGGAAAGCAAGAAAAAGTATTCCTGAAATCAGGAAACATGGAGTCAGCTACAGGCAAGCTGAGAGTGCAGAACCCAGACATCTTTCCTGGATGAGGACCCAAACTTGCAGTCCTTAGTGGTAAAGGTAAAGGACCAGAAAGTGTTATCTCATTTCCATATGTGTAAGTGCTCAGTATGGCACTCAGCTATCTCCCTTGTCTGAACTGAGTCACAACAGAGCCTGAGGGAGGAAACACTCTCCTGTCTCCCCAGATTAATACTAGAAGTCATGGCTGTATCAGCAGCCAACAAAGCAGATAGCTTCAGGCAATGAGCAGTGCCTAAGGCATTTCAGAGCCTGAAGGGTCTAGACAGTGGGATAAACGAAAAGTATTGGATGTTTGTCTGTGGTTTAGATAGTTTCTGCGCACCTCAATCACAAGTTAAGTTGTAATTAGATTAATGGGATCCCACATACTTATTAATACTAATATTTTGATATTAAAGTTTATTTCACAGAACTGACTGCGTGAGTTCCTCTTGTAGATCTCACCAAATGCTGTGAGCCCTAGTGAAGCATTATGCTACATACTAATTAATTTGAATGACCCATGCCCAAGAATTATGCCTTTAACTTCTAGAAAGTGAAAGGTTATATTGAAAATGAAACAGTTGCTAAATTAAATACAATCAATGTATCAAAGTTTGATATGTGCTTATTATACTTTTATAATTTGAACACTAGGATGAGATTTAAAATATGTTGTTTGTCCTTGAAACTCCATGAATGTCATGTTTTGGCCTGGGGGATTTCGGTAGCTGGATTATAAACTCTTGGTAGAGTGATGAAAACACTGAATTATTGTGCAATAGACAGTGACAGTACAATACTCTACTGATCTGAAAGAACACTGCACCTTATGGTGAAAACAAAACCACTCCTTCAGCAAATACTGAATGAAAACAATAAACGATACTGATTCAAGGGACACAGAGAATCATGCTGGAAAACCTTATCCCATGGTAGCAGGCAGCAAATCAGTTTTTATGAAATTTCAAAGTAGTTACATAAAAATGACACGGTATATGCTGCTCCCCTGTAAAGTATATACTGTTTGCTAATACCGTGCTTGGGGTCCAGTAAGGACTAAAGAAGTTCTACCTCAGTATATGCTTTGTTAGTCTGTTACACAGAGTATCAAATTTTTCTCTCCCCAAATTGATCTGCATCATGTGTTCAGAAGAAAAGAGCATGTGTAAATCCACACACAGAATGCCTATCAAAAATAAATGCGACTAATACGACACAAAGTAACATGTTCTGAAACAAAGTGTATAGACCTCAATTTTTAAAGAGTAGACCTTTTATAGTGATGGAAACCTGGTCAAAGGAAGCTTTTGCAGTAGAGTGTATAGTTTCACATAAGAAAGAACTGGAGAAATTTTGCCCCAAAGAGAAGTAATGATGTAAAAGAGGGACGGAGAGGAAGCAAAATGGATAAATCCTCGTATTACACTTCCACATAGAAAAGCATTTGAGAAAAATAAATGAACAAGCTCTGATCTCTTGACTGATCCAGGAAACAATTCAATTAAAATAATCAACATGCCAGATCTCCCTTCCTGATTTGCTTACGTAAGTTTGCATTTGCAATTGTAGAATTAGATTGTGTATATATATGCGAATGCTTCCCTCCACCTCTTCTGCTCCAGGGAAAACTCAAACTTACAAGAGGTCATTTAGCAAATGTCATGAGGGATTAAAGGACCTCAGGTTCCCAGAATTTTGGCGGCATTAACTATAGGATTTGTATGCATTAAAGGACAAATCTGGCTCAGATTTAACTCAGCCACCTCTTTGCTAGCTTGGCTAAGCAAACTTCAGTTGGGTCACATGTGGTTTTGGTCAGGAACTCTGTTTTGCTCCACAGAACCTGTATTTCTGATTAGTTTCTATTCTACCCAAACATAAAAGTTGAAACATATATTTTATTGCATCATCTTTTGAAATGTCTGCATAAACTGAGTGCATATAACAAAAAAACCAAAAATTTTTAAAAATTGAAAATAACTAACCTAGCTAGGAGAAAGAAATACAGCATGATATTATCTTTACCACTTTGAAACATAAATCACCGCTCCTGGTTGAACATTTATTTAAGTGTGATAAAGTGTTAAGGGTCTGTGACGTAACCAAAGGTTATATTCACGGTAAAAGACACATTTCCAGCCAGACAGAGCAGATTATGTTTTTACAAATGGGAAAAGAACCTGCTTTTTAGTGTATGCTACAATGAAAGAAGATACAGGAATAGCAGTCACAGCCATAGCAGAGCACACTGATAACGACAAGAGCGTTCACTGATACTTTACATGACTTCGCCCACACAGAGTACGGCACTGTGCTGAACAGACCCAAGGTCCATAGACTCATCAGGAATAAAGTACAGATATTATCATTGTATGCTACATTAAATACTATCTACAATAAATTAATAAGGTAATGTAATGATGTCTCTCAAGGAATAACACACAAAAGGCTAAAAGGGCTTTAGTACTAACAACACACAAGTGATGGTAAACCCCAAATTTCTGTATTATGTAGTTTTTCTGTTTCACAGCGTTCACACTGCTTGTATTTATAACTTTCCTACACAATAGAACTTTTTGATAGTTAGCACTTTTCTGAAAAGTGCTATTATGATAGTAAGTTTTCTTCAAATTTATTAAAACATGATCTTTGAAGCAATTTCCCTCAATTCCTTAGTTTTCACAATATAGTATTGTAATTTCTATAAAAATTGCAATAGATTATTTGACAATTATTGATTTGCAATGATATTCTTACTTCCTCCCAAAAAAGAAAAAGATTTTTTTCCACAAGACATTAATTTTAAGGGAACACAATTTATAAGTATTTTAACAACAGCTACTTCCATATGTTTTCCTATCCCATTTTTCAATCAAATATTTTAGCAAAGAACAAGCCATTAAAACACAGTATGATCCATATCAGTCAAAAATAAACTCACAGTTTAGAAATGTACTGCAACTGTCATTTGCAATAGAGAATCGTGTTAGATCTACCCCCAAAAAATAAAAAAAATAAATAAAAAAAAAAATTAGATTTTCACTTTCTGATCACTGAAAATAATTTTCAAAAAGAGCTGAATGTTGCAATGTTATCTGCTTATGTCATTATTTATGAATAAACTGCTATTTACTTATTAAAAAAAAACAGAAAACACCAGAGTTCACGTGGTTTCACTTTGTACAGGAACAGGCAGGACTCATGGCTCCCCGCCTGGTACAGATCTGAGTTTCCTGAGTACCATCACAGAGCATTGCTAGAAGAAGGAAAGAGCATTCAGAGCAGCTTTTATAGCATAGATTTCTCTGTTCTCTGTCAGACAAGAGTGGCACAAATGACCATGAAAGCTGTTCTGTGAGATCTAGCAGAGGAATAACAAAGCATGCAATGTGTATGTTTTGGATTTGGGAATGCTATCGCTGTATGTTTTAAAATACTATCCTAATTAAGGACCAAATTTTTAATTTTAGAAGGCAATCTATCTCAGAGTGTCTTTAGAAAACAAATGAAATATAAGAAAATTTATATTGAACACACAGTGAAAAAGCCTGTTCCCTTTCATTAAACTACTTTAATGAACAGAGATAAGCTACCAATTTACCTCTCCTTCAGTCTGCTGAACTTCACTATAACTTAACAGCTAGTGAATCTTGGTTACCTCTTTGCTCCCACTGCAAGTTCTCCATAAAAACCTATTTCAGTATTACCCTTATGTATTATAACGAATAAGTCCTTTTTATGACCATCTTTATGAGCATAACATTTCGTTTTCCAGGTGAGCAGCACAACATTAAAAAGTCTCAAAAATTAAGTTGAATGTCTCAAAAGAAGGTAAATGGTCCTAGGTTAGCATCATTAATACTGAAGTTATAGAACTGGCATTTCAAAATGCTTAGAACTATTTGTGTACGACGAGAACAGGTAGATAAGTATCTGTATTCATATATCGTCTAAGTTACAGTGACTTAGTTCTATAATGGTCCAGCACACATATCTTACCATGCAACTCTGCTTAGGAAAATCCATATCTGGAAGTCTATATATGAAAGTCCAATATCCAAATATTTCCCCTTTATACATCACCTACAGCTGTGGACATTCTTTTAAAGTTGTAAGAAATAATAACAACAACCAAAAAAAAAATGCAAAAGAAAACAAAAAAGCCCACTGAAACTTTCAAATATTAATTTCATTATTTTGATAGAGTAAAAACATGTAAAATGTGTATCCATATGCGGGTATATGTTCATTTGCATGAAGGCAGAAAGAAGACAGAGGTATAAGGACTTACCTGGGTCTCATTGCAGAATTTCTAGTTTTAAAAGCCTAGAGACTGTATTATGTCATAAGTCTCTGGGCTTCACTAATTCCATGACTGCAGGCTTCTTTGTGATTTTGATTTTGCAATTGAAACTGATTGGCTGGCAGACAAAGAGACAGAAACAGCTGCAGCTGGTATTATTGATTATTTCCTCAATTTAAAGGAAGTAAAGCAGGAGGCTAACAATATTGAGGGACAAAGGCTAAGTTGTTGTTCTATGTTTCTGGCAAAGCCAGTCACTGTCCACTGCAGCATGCTCTGAATTAGTTCATAGCATGTAGCTATTATCATTTTAATACCAGAGATTGCTGTAGAAGTCATAAGGACCTGCCTGTTATGATGGTGAGTTTTTAATCTCATTATTGTTTTAGTAAAATCTGAAATCTCTAATATGGAAAGACACTAAATCCAATATAAACACTCTGGAAACTGCTTTGAGTCTGTTATCAGTATCATGAATAACTTCCTATCAATACACTGAGCTTATGGTAGTTGATGTCTACCCTAAAAGGCCCTGTTCTCTGAATGAGAATTGTGTCTTCCTAGAGAAAACAGAAGATAGCTGTTGAAAACCAGAAGACATATTAATGAAACACAATGGGGGTGTGGAAGAAAAATTAAATCAAAGCAGGAAATGTGTAAATTTAGAAAGCAAATGATACAAATGTTATTTGTTTATCCCCTCTCTACTCCCTTCAATGTATTGCCTTGACATTAGTCACTCTTTTCTTATGTGGGGCTTCAATTTGAAGGAAGTAAAGCAGAAAAATTGAATAAAGCTTCTCTCCATTAAAGAAATGTATGTTAACGTAGATGTGCAGCATGGATGTACCCCCTTGGTGTAAAATTAGGTTTGTACTCACACAGCTTCCTCTGGGGAGCTACTGGATGGTGGCCTCTCAGGCTACAGAACTGCACCAATTTAACTTAGGCGGTGGGTGTTGCACTGTTTGAAGATGCAGTTTTTGAGCAACAACAGCAGGAAGAATTAGATGTTCCCTTGCAACCAACACTTTTACAATAAATCTTAAGAATTACTAACACAGACATTTGTAAAGAGCCACAGACAAAAAAAGCAGGGACTTGCGGAAGCCCCTTATCTATGCCACTCAGCCATTCTCGCAGCCTTGCTGTGATAAAACTCCCCCAATCTCCCCAGGCAACCTATTCCAGTTCCTTGCTCTCATTACCATTACAAAGCTTTTCTAGTCTAGCTGAATCTCTTCACAGAATCTAAACCCATTACTCGTTGTCCTGTTCTCCATGTACATACAGAACAGATGATCTCCTTCTGCTTTAAGGAGTTGGAAGCCCTACTCATGTTTGCTCTCAGGCTTTCCAAACTGTGCAAGCATCTTTTAAAGAAATGCCCTCTAGGATCTGGAACCATACTTAGGTGATCATTAAGACTGGATCTGTGCAATACTGGATCATCTGACAATAAATATTATCTGCACAAGCAGATCTCAACATTTCTGTTCAGAGCACCCAGTGTGACGCCTTGTACACCCATGGATCCGATCGCCTGTGTTCTCCACCTGCATTTTGTCTTACCTTCCTCTTGCCTTCCAATAAAAGTATTCTGTCTGCAATACCAAACTAAACAAGCTCAGGTTCTCTGATCCTGAGGCTAACTGGCACAGAATGGCTTCCTTCTATACAGTTCAACTCCCTCATCCCAGCCAACAGTGTAGCTTTGTCAGTACTGCCTATTGGGAGCAGTCCTTGGCCTGTACCCAGACATTATCTAGGAAACTTTGTTTCCACCAGGGAGTGTTCTTGCTAATGAGCATGTGCCAGGGCTTGAGGCTTTTTCCCATTTAATTTACATCCATAAATGTAGCCAGGGATGTTGACCTTACCATGCTAGAAGCTTATGGCCACTAACCCTTTGGTATATGGTGTTCAGTTCCTGAGGTTAGCAACCACCTTAGAAAAAACCTTCAGGAAAAGCACTTATGCCACTTCCAGACTGCTGGACACCATCAGGCTATTTACTTCTTTTCGCTTCCTAGGTATCATTTTTAGGCTAGCCTAAGCATCAAGCTCTAGAAGGGTGTACATCCATGCAAAATCCCCTTGTCAGACACACCATGAGAGTTAAGGTAGGCTCTGCTGATGTGAATCTTCTAACTGGATCAGGATTTTCCAACTACATCAGAAGTGCTTTGAATTTTGTGGCCTCTCCCAGTTCCTAAGAAGTAAAAAAGCATATTTCCTAAATGTACTGAAGCTGTTGTGGAAGTTGATGTTATGCAAAAAATAGGCTGTAAACACTGGACATGCAGGAGTTGAACAGCTTCAGATACTGAGGAAGCTGTAACTTGTGGTCATCTCTTGACTCTAGAAACTACTGTCAGCATTGAGGGCAAGTCACCTCCTCTATCCACCCTACCACTTCCATGTGATAAAATTGTATACAATTTAGTAAGACCTTTGTCTTAAAGATTTCCTCAGCCAACTGAGCTCTAATTGTTTACACTGTCTTATACTTGTGGCTATTCCCACTGCTTTGATTTCTTATGCTAATATTTATTACCTATTAACAGAAATTCAACTCTTGACTAGTTCTCATCTTGAGCATTTCACTTTCACTCTATTTGGATTGGTCTGCAATCTTGGCTTAAACTTACTTTCTTAAAATTGTTTCCATCAGGTTCAAGTATGATCTTACTCTGGTAAGAAGTTCCATAACTTTGCTAAGTGTTGTGTAAAAAATGTGCTTTGGTTTGTTTTGAACAAATGAGACTCTTCTATTTTAAAGTGAGCACCTGACTTCCACCAGCTTTGTCTGATAGCTCCTTGTTTCTATACGAGGAAAGAGAAGGAACAGGCAATTCCCATTCATCCTCTGCAAGAATCCAATGATCCTACAGGCTTCTGTCATAATCCCTATACCTTCTCTTTTTCAGACTCAAAAGGCCTATTCATCTTTTTCTCAGATAATCCATTCCATACTGTTACCTTGATGTTTTATTATATTATTGTTATGTTTCAAGTATTCTAAAAAAAGATTTAACATCATATTTGATCAGAGTTTACCATACTCCAGGTAATTTTGATAGTACTTTTTTGTAATATCAGGCAGTTAATTCAGTTTTCAGTTAAACTTGTGCAACCATACTGATGGCTGAATGCACTATGCACTGACTTTGGTATTTAAGCCCGCAAGGACACATTTCTTTAGCGTGTGTATCCACTAATTGAGTATTTGATCACAATGTTCTAATGAATTCATTCTGAAATTTGTACAGAAGTGGTTTTGGGGAGTGGATAAAGATAACTGAACATATGGGGATTTGGGATCACTGAAATGATTTGAGCACAAATGAGGCATATTAAAGAAAAAGAATATGATTGAATGTGTGCAACAGATAACTCTGTACAAGATGGGAAACTCAGCCGTCACTTGTAAATACAATAGGTACAATAGGCACAACTGTGTGCACCAGATGGCGGATGGCCATCTGGAAAACAGCTCAGCAGAAAAGGACCTGTGGGTACTGGAGGACACCAAATTGAACATGAGCCAGCAATGTGCCCTTGCTGCAAAGAATGCCAATGGTATCCTGGGCTGCACTGGACCAAATACTGCCAGCAAGTGGAGAAAGGTGATCCTTTCCCTCTGCTTAGCACTGGTGAGGCCACACCTGGAGGCCACACCTGGTCCAGTTCTGGGCTCCTCAGTGCATGGACGTGCAGCCATGGACATGGAAAGATTCCAGTGAAAGACCATGAAGATGAGTAAGGAACTGGATCATCTTTCCCTATGAGGAAAGGCTGTTGACTGTTGAGCCTGGAGAAGGCTCAGGTGGCTCTTAATGCACATCAATACCTAATGGGAGGGTGCAAAGAGGACGGTGCCAGGCTCTTTTCAGAGACTGGATATATGTCTTCGCCCAAATTTGTGCAAATCTCCCCAACGCACAAGATGAATTCATACTGCCAAACTGTGAGTCCAGAAAACACTCAATTATTTAGCTGCTATGAATCGACCCATTTGACATTCTTTTCTCACACTGGGGGAACATTTTGAAAAATATATGAAAAAGTTGAGAATACAAATCTTTGTATCTTTCAAGTTGAAAAATTCTCAGAAAGTCATATCACAAAGGCATATTCTGAGAAGAGTATCTCTTGTCTGCCTCTGCAGAGTTCATGTTATAAAAGTACTTTACTTTTCTGTCTCATGCTACAACATTTCAGAATTTTTATGCCGTTGTAAAAGAACTGTACAATTATCCATAATAAGTCACATTGTTATAATTACAAGAAAATACTGAGGAAGTTTAAGACACCTGGAGAATTTCTGATTTGAAGTTCACATTTTGTTTGTAATCGCAAGGGATTTTTTGTGTTTGAGAAAAATAACTAAAGGAAAACCACTGTTTGGAAGAGAACAAATAACTGCTTGTCAGTTATGAGGAAAGGAAAAAAGGCACTAAACTCCCCTCTGTAACAAAACACTAGCATGTTGGGAGAGCTCCCAGGTAGCTGAAGCTCCAATGCTCCCTTCTAACTCTTCTGAATGGTGTATCTCCTAGCAGTATGCTAAGTTGGAATGGGAAGCAGGATGTATGCTCATAAAAGTGTTAATAACTTGTTCACTGTCCCATTAAGAAAGCTGAAGAAAATAACTGAAAGGCATTACACCTCTGTCATTCTATTAATGGGCAGAGCCAAGATGCTAAAAATCAGAGTGTGCCTGAAAACAATATTAGCCTGCTTAGTTTATCTTAGTTCTGTGAATCTTGACTGCTGCAATGTCAAAACTGAAGACAGCACAAGGCTGAGCCTCCCTGTGCTCCAATAGTCTGAGGCTGCATGTGACCACATAGGAATCACACAGCTAGGCTAAGCTAGGTCAGCTAGCAAGGCAAATTCCATTAATTTATATTGAGGAGAAAACAGTGATTCCAAAGCCAATGTAACTCAAAATCCTAGAGAAAACTTCTGAAGATTTGTGAGGGCTGTGCCACGAACATGGCAAGGGACATGCTATACTAGCCCATCATGGCCATGCAAATGGAGGAAAAATGGTGAGAGACAGTTGCAGAGATGGAACCAGATGGAGACCTCCAAAGACGCACCAAATGGCACCCAGCAGCAGTTGACACCCTGGTTACTGCAGAACCCACTGCCCAGATTTTTCCAGATAAGCAAGTTTCATATCCAAAGAGGAGAAAGATTTTGATAAATCCTAATGTTGCGTTAAGCAACAGTAGCAGTAATGGTGTCTTTGTGCTTCTATTTTCAAAAGTACATACTGTGTTCATGCAAAGTTGCATACCCTCAGAATCACCCCCTGAAACACAGGAAGCAATCCTAGCTTAAAAATGACTTTTGCTTACTTGATGAGTAGAAATGCTATGAAACAATGGTGTCTGAAAACACTAGAAAACTCTCTATGGCTTGCACCAGCCTGTATGAAACTGCTACCACAGTCTAAATTAAAAGGCACACAAGTCCTATTTACTCAATCCATTCTCACGTGTGTGTATAATCCCTTTAAAAGCACATGTGGGTGGTGTGCTATCAGAGACCACAGAGGATGATCTTCCACCCCATACAGAGACTAAAGGAAAGGCCAAAAGAGCTATAGATTTATCGTGCACAGTTGACTGCACATGTTCTCCTGCTGCTCCCTCTGGATGCACTGAGATGGTCCAGCCCAGCACTGACATGTATCCTCAGTCTTCACTGACATCCTAGCTGTTTTTACTCTTGTTCCAAGTAAGAAGGTCCATAACAACATAAAACTGGATGACTAGAGAGAGTTACATAGATTTTATTTCTGATTCAGCACCTACTTTGGACAACGGCAAACTCTCCACTGGTTAAACCGGGAGCAGGAGGGGATGAACATGTGCATGTGTGAATGTAGGTTCCTTTGTCTAATGCTGCTTTCACCTCTCCTGAAAAGACCTAATCTATTCTTGCATACTTAAAGAGGTATTTATTAATGTTTATCTTCCTGTAGATAATTTGGCTGCTCTATGCAGCCATAAAATTTTATGACAGTAAACATGAGAGATGTGCATAAATTGCACAGAAATGTTTCAAGACTGCCTGTTTTATTTTTCTTTTATAGTGTCAGTCTCATTAAATTTACATTGGTGCTAATTTTACAAAAACTTTGTGTCAAAGTTATTAAGGTGACAAATATGCTGAGTCAATTAATTTTAGCTATGCCCTCTGAATGACTGCATATAGTACTTTTCGGTCTGAAATGTACATATGTGAAAATTCTACAGAAAATGCTGCTATGCTTATCCAACTCCTGCAGTTGTCAGAGGGACCAGTGATGACAGCAAGAGATCATTAAAATGGGATTTTAATTGTTCAAATCTCAATATGACCATCAGAGCACGATGCCTTTCAAAACAAACAAAAAAAGATGCTTGTTTCTTAACATTTTGAAAAATCTGCAGTGAAGGCAAAAGAGAAATATATAGTTATTTAATAATATAGCTTACTATAATATAAAAATAGCTGAATATTATACTACTGAGATCAGATGATATATTGGCTGCTAGACCTTCCCAGATACAAAAGCAGAGAGCTACAGACCATTCCAGAATTAACACAGCACACGTTTCTATAATGATTGCGGAGAGAAGATTAAGATTATGAAGAACAAATACAGAATAGTGTATCTTTTGTTGAGGGAACACTTCTGCAGAATTATGCTCAGTACCTACTTAGATGAACTTTCCCTGCCTGGATGTCCTCAGCTGAAAGAAAAAAATATAAGGCTTAAAAGTTCATGCAAGTCAAACCGCCTTTTCTTTACACTGAAATTACTTCAAGCAAGATATTTCTTCTTGCTCCATCTTACCCTTGTGTTAGGGGTTAGTAGGGTTTTCAATGCCCTCTGCCTGAGATAGTCACAAAATGACATGCAGGTAAATAACTTAATCTCACCTGAATAATATCTGACTCAAAATTAGAGCCCTATCAGTTTGTTTATAGTCAACATCAACAGAACTAACATGATTGAAATAACACACATGTCAGTTCTTCAATACTGGAATGTTACTCTTTCGCATATTTTCTCTGTGTTTTCCCTTTGACTGCCTTCCCTTTCCATACCTTCCCTCTCTTTTCCTTCATGTTTTGGTGGTGATACTAAATTTGAGTTAAACCACGTTTTAGTTATAAAATCTTAAGATACTAGTTTTCAGTTTTGCTACAGACATGATTCTTGCAAGATATTTTTATTTGTCTGAGTTCACAAAGCAGAACCTTGTTTGGTCTAGTAATAACTTAGACCTACTTACCTGATCAATAGCTCACTTTGAACCCCTGCAAAAAAATGTTCAGCAAGTACACATGTAGATTTTCGTCTGTTTTTCAACAAAACCATGACCAAAGCAGACAGGTACTTGTGAAATTCTGATTAAACCATAGTGAAGAGACAGATCTGTCATGCCACTGGGACAGTATTTTCCCAGGAAAAGGATTAAATACTCCCAAGTTCTATTTTCCTAACTTCTCTTTCTGTTTGCTTCCTCTCATTCATTTTGCATTCATCTTTGGCTTGCATCTGTTTACATACTAGTCTATTTTTCATCTACAGTGTAATGGTGGAGCAGCCACTGCATCCTTTTCACATCATTTTTGCAGCTTTTGTTTCCAACTTGCTGTTTTTTAGAACTTATATAAGCAATCAAGCCAAGAAGGAGTATGAACACATAAAAAACAAAGTGTAGTTTGAACATCAAGCTTTTACAGCTTGCTGATGCCAGAGAAGACTAGCGTTAAGAATTGTCTGCTAGAAAGTTTAAGGCTCAAGGCATGATAAATGAAAAATCCTAGGGACTGAAGATGTAGGAATCATAACAGATTTCTGATGCCAAGGAATATGAAATATGTTACAGGCTCTCCAGCCGTGCTCTGTAAAGGCAACAAAACAGAGCTCCTCCAAACAGGAGAACAAACTCTTTGAGCATAACCTTACAGACACTATCCCTCTTTACCTACAATTTTTCCTGGGAAAACGTTTTTTAAGAGAAGTTTATGTAAGTATCACAAAGCCCAAAAGAGATCCCTCAGCCTCTCTACCGTAAATTTTTTTCACATGAACATCAGCATCATTTTGTCATGTTTTCTCTGTCATAATTAGTCCTGATCTTAGCTCTTCCTCTAAATACAAGACTTCATCGCTTCCTAATTAGGCCTACATACTGTTTTGTAATGCAAGAAAAGGGAAACACTCAAAGACGACTAAAAGGAAGCAAAATTAAAAAAAAAAAGTGCAACATCTTTCTTATGAAATAAACTATTGAACCCACAGCAGAAAACACTACTGGAGGAATGAGTAAAGGGGGATTCTTTAATGAATTTAAATAAATAAACTGAATAGAAATATTAACTGAGCTATGAGTACAATTTGGGGGGAATAAAGACTTTATGCCTCAAGACATAAAGCAAACATAATTTATTTGAGGTATAGAAGTAGATTCTGTATTCAGGTATTCATACTTAGCTGTTTTGGGAATTCTTTCCATCTTTGTTAAGCAACCAGTGTAGGTATTCAGAGGAAGATGAGCTGGGTCCACGAGTGAGTGACATAGACTCTTCTAAGTTTCTTCTGCCTTCCATATAAAAATAATTCACCACTTTTGTGCTGAAAAGCTCTTAGAAAAAAATATTTTTCAGCTGTATGTGGATATATTTATTTATTGAATTGGAGACGCTATTGCATAAAACAATTCTCTAGTCTCAGAAAATGTTAAAGGAAAAATACACCCACTAAGTGTCTGAGAAAACTATTATGACTACATGGCATCACACATACAAAACTTAAAAAGGATAAGAAGCCTAAACCATATATTTGAGAGAGTGTCAAATGCCCTTCTTCAAGATGACTACAAAAAGTAAGAAAAAAAGGGAAACAAAAATAAAATACTGTGCAGCATTTTACTAGCAGCAGCTAGCCTATAACTAGACAGCAAAGTGTACCAAGTTGCAGCTGTAATTTGTACATTTTCACACACATTTACATAAAAGCCCAAGTGCAGGGCAAATCTACATTCTTCAGTTCAAAGCATGCAAGTAACTAAATAGATTTCATTTAACTCAGTCAATGACCTGCCTGCAGGCTGATATAATTTTCCTTCACTATTACTAGTCTCTGGTGGATACCAATTTTGACTTCATCTTCTACAAAATTATGTTTCTGTAAATTACTGAGCAATCCAGATTTGGACATTAGGCCAAATAAATCATCCAAGCCAAAACAATTGTAAGAAGCAGTCCTTACACCGCCGTAGCAGTGAGCTCCAGACCAACTATGTTAGAGCAGCGAGAATTCAGGCTACACGCTCAGTATGTTCATCCTTCCACAGTACAGATTATTGGCCACAAGGTCTGGCTGCATTTGCAGTCTCAGATGCTGCCCTTGCAGAACTAATGGTAAAATCCACAGCGACCAGGTTTTCTGTTTAGGTGTGGGTTTTTATTTGAAATAAGGCAGAGACCTATCAAGCTTAGATCCTAGGCAATCTAAGTCAGGCTTTTACCAGAACCCCAGACCCATCAAGCTCTTAAAAATGTGAAATAAACCTTTGAGAAATAACTTACAACTATTCATAAGTTACATCAGTAACACAACAGAGGAAAACTATTCTCCATAAAATGTATTTGGTGACCTCAGAAGTGCTAATATCTAAAATACAACTACCCCTCTTATGACTTCCCAAATCAATAATAATAATGTTTGAATATGAAGTTAGACCTTCTAAATTCAATAGAAATGTCACCGACAGTAAATTTTAAGGAGATCTCATACTCAAAGACATGAAAGCTCTTCAATAAACAGAGGAAAAGAAAAAGTCTTCTGGCTCTGTCCCAAGAACACCTAATGTGTCTCAAGTGCAAAACAGGCATTCTCAGTTGTTTGAGAAATCATCCGTCTGCTCCCTCAGAATGAGACTTCAAAACACAAACATACAGCTTGGAGGAAGAGTTATTCAGGTATAGGTGTTGATGAAAGAAGTATTTTCAAGTGTACCTTTGTGCTCACAGAGGCTAAAAATGTTATTTTATCTTACAGGGCTTTTTTTTTTTTTTAAATAAAATGAAAAATATTCTTACTGCGTCATGTGATTCCATGATCTGGGGACTGAAGAAAAACACCAAATGTCTTGAGAGCTGGCAGCTCAGAGAGTGTTACAAAACAAGCCCCTAAGCCAACTAGACTGAGAGATGTTGTCCTCGTACAGTTGCTATAGCATAATGATAAATGTTTAAGTTACATGTCTATAGCATAAGAAAGCTGCCTCTGACTTCAAATGCTTATGTGGAAACTCGATCAGGATAACAGCATATGCCACAGTATACAGAGCTCATGTGAAACCATGCTTTATGTTTCCCCCAAGGGGACACAGCAGAGCTTTGGTTCTGCTGGCCCTCAGCCCTCTGCCTCAACCAAGAGCCTATCTGGCCAAGCAGAGAGGTGAAGGCAGAAGGAGTGTGTCATCCTCACCAATGCACAGCATCCCAGGCACACTGAGCGCTGTCACTGTCTCAGCAGAGCCCACTTCAATCTGGCTGGGGCAGAGCAGCTCTGTTCCCATCTAAATGATGGATCATACTGAATTGGTGCAACCATGCTGCATGCTGCGTTCAATTTTGTTTCAGTGGTTGCTTTACATATATGACGTGGAATCATTCCTTAAAATTCAAATTGCCATTCTTTTCCCTCATTGATGTTTTACTTTCAGAGGAATGGGCAGGAGAATGGAAAAAAAAAATTAATCAAAATTGCTTAAATAAAAGCTACTTAATTCTTGTGCTTACTGGTTTGTCTTTGCTACTCATTGAACAATTGCACTGAAAAAGTAAAACCACTCATGCCAATTAAGAGGATAGAATTTGGGTCGTTCATTTACTTCTATCTAGAAGATTGTTTTGCTGTGAAAATGTGGTGTCAAAACATGCTAGGAAAGATAAAAACCCACATAGCTGTTAGCTGAAAGAAATGCAAATTTTACCTATGTTGAGTCCAAATCTAAACTGAGATTGAAAAGCTATAATAGTAGCCAGCTAATAATTCCATTTCGTAGGAAAGAACATTTCCACCACTTTTGGAATAAAAAATTCAACATTTTGAATTTTTCATAAAATTCTTAACAAAATTAGTTCCAAAAATAGAAATATTTTGCTTTCATAACATTGAAACATCTTATTTTGATACTGACAAAACTGTTGTATTATGTAAGCAATAAATTCAATTCATGTTATGTTTTAAAAATTATTGCAGTATAAATACCATAAATGATTTTCAACATTACCAAAACATGGTAATGGTGAGAGAGTCAAAATGATTACATTTATTTTTTTCATTGAAACTCTTATTTCAGTAAATTTCCTAACATGTATTTTAAATTAAGTTTCAGGTCAAAAAGATGCTGCAGAGATGTTTTTAAATAGAACTCTGCTACTCTTTCCCTGTACTATTAATTCATTGTTTTAACTAACAGATGTAGTAGATTTCCTAGTGATGCAGGAAAGAAGCAGCAAATGCTTATTACTTTCTTGCCAATACTCTTGAGCTTTCCTTGTTTTACTTCATGTGCTGAGATTTGTCCATGCATTTAGTGCATGGACTTATCTCCTAAAACTAGTGAGATAAGTTTATGTTCTTACTTGAATGAAGATAGCAATGGGCTTACCTATCAAAGTACGTATTCTCTCACATAAAATGTCTTTTTGCCATTTTTTTTTGTGTGAAGTCGGTCTACCTCTGGTGTTTATATTTCATAGAGCTATGGGCAGGCAGTCAAGTGGGTCAGTTCTTGTCTGAAACTCCTGGAAAAACTACAAGTAAGTGAGAAATCCCCTACTACAGCTTTGTGTTTTTCCTTGTGATCCCAGTTTTTTTAAAGAGACAGATCAATAATTAATTGCTTGTACTTCAGATACAGTGTACTGTCAAATGATTCACTTGATATTAATAGTTTCCCTTCTACTTCTTACTGTGACAAAGAGGGATCAACCATTGAGTCATATATTTAAGGACTTCTAAGGATGTGTGTTTTGTATAAATGTTTATTTATAAGAACATTCAGGTATCCGTGTAAATCCAGTGAACATAAATTGAAAATAACATGACAAGAGTGTGTTCTCAAAGCTGAGGACACACAAAACTATTTACCAAATTAAGATTTACACAGGATTGAATTTGGTTTGAAATTGAAATGAGATCACAAAGGCTTTTATGTAAAAATATATTCTTTTGGAGAATGTAATTTTGAAAGTACTTTAAGAACCTAAAGGACAACAGCTCTCAGGAATTACATAATACAACATATATACATTATTTCAGGAAATTACACTTGTTAAAGTATGGAGGGTGGGGAGGAGAAAAGGTGCCTTTATTACAGTTGATTTTAGGCACTTAACACCTGAAGTCAGTTTGTTTATCACTCCAGATCCTCTCTACAACAAATGGAGAGAACTGGGCAGTTCCAGATGGTGACCCTGTATGAGCCTCAAAGTGATTAAATACTTGTGAGTTCTGCCTTCCTGAGCCTTCCTCTAATCAACTGGAAAACACAAGGTGTCTGCAGACACATAGGAAACTCATCACACTGTACGAGGACATACAGAGTCAGTAAAAGACACTGCTCATCACGCCTCAGTTCAACTGTGACACTCCTACAAACCAGGAAGACATTAGAAGAAAAAGGACTCCTGATGTTAATTTAAAGTTTTATGAAGAAACCACTGCTGAGGGACACACAGATTTGGGGAGCTGGAGTTAAGCACATATTTCTGATCTGAAAGGAATTTTTACTGATCTATGTTTCCAGCATAATCCAATCACTGCTGCAATTAACTGCACTGGAAGTAGTAGTAATACCTACAGGAGAGTAAACATTTTACATTAATCTAGCAAAGGAATAGCGAAATATTGGCAATTGAGAGACTACTTTCAGTAAAGACAACAAATGGTTGGAGATTGAATGTGAAAGGCCACTGAATGACAGGTGCAAAGCTCTAACAGAAATAAGGTCTGTAACAAGGATGGTTTTTAAAAGTAGTTATAACATTGCATGTTAGTGCCAACTGTGCTGTGATAAAATTGGTTTATATTTGATTAAGTAGTCATTGTTGCTACCAAACTAGCCTCTGCAGGTCCTATTGCAATAAATGCCCATTGCTAGCAAAGGAAGGAATTTTTTGGGGGCTCACAGAAAAGATAGACAAGGCAAACATACTATTCCATCATAGGATCAAGGAACGATGGACTGCCAAATAGAAAAAATGTGTGTTGATTCCTGCTTCGAAGGCAAAATTGAACCTATGCAGATGGAGGTCACTGGGAATTGTTCTAATTAGCAAAGTGCAACAAGATAGATCATCTGTTTCTGCTTCCTCTCCCAAGTGTCCAAATATATCTCATCAAGAACAGCTGCCAGGAAATAAATAAATAAATAAACCACATGAGAGAAAAGTGTAATGAGAACTAGCAAGCACCAACCGCAGCTTCTGTAGAATCTGGAGCTGCACTTTGCAATGAATTCCTACCAAAGAAAGTGTCATGAACATACCTCTGCATCAAAGTTTCAACATACATGCGTATTGGAAGTGTATTACTACAGATTTAATCCTGCTGTTGTTAAATGAATGAAAGAATCTATACGTAATGAATACGAAACTGGTATACACAGATATATGCTCTCATTAGGCCACTGGAGACGGATATAAGAAACACACTTCTCCAAGGCATTGTGATAGATCTACAATAGCAACTCTGTCATTGCCTTTTTTCCTGAAATTGATGATACTGGAAGCCAAAAATGCCCATATAAAACAGCATAATTTGACAGGTTACACAATATGCTTCCACAGAGAAAACTGAAACTACTCTCCTCTATATTTATGATGTAATCATGATTCAAAATGTCTCACGTTGTACCCAAGTTACTGTTACAAATGTGTTGATTTTGAAATTTCACATCTCACAGAAACATGGTTTATTATGGAAGAGAGAAAGAAAGAAAACCTAGAGTTTACTTAGGAAAAAAAATCCTAAATAAATAATTCATACTTGGATGAACCGAATTCTAGTCTTTTAGAAGGTGCCAACAGATGGTTTACATTTATAGAACGTGCACTTGCTGACTTTGAAACAGACATTAAAATTCATAAACTATATAATTAATTCTCCTTTGAAGCACTATTATGTTTATGACGAGGGTTTGGATTTTCCCAGGTGAACAGTCTTTAATAATAATTTTACTAAGGAAAAAGTGCAACATGTTACTTTTTAACTACTGTTTTATGTTTGTAGATTTAAAGTTACACTAATCTAATGATCAGTCCAAGGACAAACTGAGAAACATGGAAAGTGGACTAGGCTGATGCTTCCAGCTACTACAAATTTCAAATCAATTTCAGAATTCTCTCATTCCTCAAGTGAAGGACATTGTACTGTCAGTCATTGTGTCAGAGGTTCATAAACTGTGACTGCGGTTTATAATATCTTTGCTTGCACTGAACAGTGTAACCAACATAATAAGCAATGAGATTGCAGCTCATGTAAAAGTGGGCATGTAGTTCTCCTCAGTTAATTTTAGTAACTCCCTAGTGTAAGCATGGCCAATATAATAGCCTGGTATTATTGCAACACTTCATTTTTCAGCTAGACTAAATGTTAGCACCTACCAGGGTTATGATTAAGACTTACTTTACACTTACAAAATATACAGTGATTAGCTTTCATTAAGTCTTGTCATACTTCTTTTCTGTTGCTCCACAGCAGATTTACTGTTTAATATCTATTTTCTGATATAGCAGTGTAATACTAGTGTGTATGGAAGAATCCCAGTAGATAGGAGAAGAGTTTGCTGTCGCAGGGTCAGGCATAAAACATAGGAATCCTCTTTTTCAACAGAAGGCTGCTGAATTTCAAAATAAATGAGTTCTGTCAAAAGGAATTTGACAAAGTAAGAACCATTAAGGAAAGACTGTCTGCATATTTAGCCCACAGATCAAATTCATTTACACATTTGGTAGCATTATATATCACTCCATGGTGATGCACCAGTTGAAATCAACAGATATGAACAGGCTTCCCACAGTTAGGAACCTCAATGAAGTATCTAAATGATGAGACATGTATCCCTAGGATCATCTTTTCCAAAAACTAATTACATGCAGGAGGCAGTAAGCAGTGCAGAACAACCTAACATCAGTACCTAAGCTAGGCAGTGGAAATGCCCTTCTTCCCAGAGTTGACCTCCAAACACATCTGCAATCTATTAGGTTTGCATAGCACTTAGGCACCTCTTAATTCTGCACTCAGGTGAACAAAGTTTAATATTTCTCACACTAGAATTTACAAAGAAGATTAATTTTTGTTATTTCTCATCTGAATTCCCACAGCCACACAATGTTATTCAGGGCCTGGGCAGGGGCTATGATGGGCACTATACAAACAAGGAATAAATGCTTATTCTTGCCGCTTTTTCATGTGGTCAAGTTGGGTTTTTGTATTTTGTGAATGCGAACCTTGCTTCTAATGAAAATTCTAAAGGGCAGACAGTGTTTTTCATAGTCCTCTCACTGGTGATCCTGGCCTTGCCAGCCTACTGAAAGCATTTCTCATCAGTCAATGCATAAAATGAAAATTCTTGATCTTCTTAACTAACTTTTCATAACGACACGCCATCAGTATGGTGTAATGCACAAAAAAAACAAAGACAGTCCCAGGTATCTAATTGCTACTACAGCAAGTTTCTTCCTTATATCCAACAAAGACACATTATTAAAACATCTCATTTACTCTAAGTACCAACATAGAAGACTATTAGGGATGCAAAAAATACAAGAGAGTCTGTCTAAACTGATGAAGAATGGATAACAGAATCAAGTCTTACTGAGGGGGCTTGTCTTCTAGATTTCCTGATATTTTCCTTCTCTGAATTCTGCAAGTCAGACAGTGTATTAAATCAGGTGGAAAATGTAGTTGGGAGAGGAAAAGGAAGACAAGTTTGCGAGCAGCATCTCAACAGTAATAGGGAGTGGTCACCAGCTCTAGATCACCGAATGTTATGTATATGAGAGATAACACACAAGGACTCAAGGTCACAATTCTGTGAATTATTCAGATTATTTGGATATACGGGAAACCATTCTGGTTACTGCAGGACTTGATTTGGTTAAAATCAGAGTGGTATGGAGGTACAGTGTGTAATATAGGATAAAGAGGTAAATAGATAATCAGTGTCTTGTGATTCAATTTGAATGTAAAGGGTGATCAGTGCCTTGTGACAGAATGACTTTACACCTGAGAGTATGAAATACAACTTATTCTGTCAAAGTGCAATCTGAATTTTGCTAATTCTTATAGCCATGTTGTATTTCCCTTCAGTAACAAGCCCCAGGAGAACACTATGTATTACACACAGATCTGGATTGAGTCCTTTACTCTCTATCCTCCCATGCACTATTCAAGCAGATACATTTTCCCCAAAAGGCTTAATCTTATTCTGGAGAAGGAACACCACATTTATATATGTGAGAATTAGCGGGTCTATCATTTAAAAAACAACAAAAGACAAAAATTAACATTGCTTTTACTGTAAATTGCTAAGATATGGAAGAAAGATACTTTAGATGACCAGCTTAGAATCCGGTGAAAGCAAAATATAGCCTGGAGGAAAACAGTTATCTTAAGACTGTGTTTTGGTAACCAAAGCTGAAGGCAATGTATTCAATTAGAGAAAATACTTATTTCCAATATATTTTATAACTACTACTGACTTCAAGCCTGCTATTACTCTCTTGGGGTTTTTATGAACTGGAGTCTTTGTAAACTAATAAAAATGAGATGCTATCATGAAAATGAGAATGGGCTGTAGCCTTTGATGGAAAATAAGGAGAATGTCTCAGTTCAAATAGTTTGATACAGAAGCTCATTCACCAGGCCCTCAGGACAGGGTAATTTTTTTTCAGCCTAAAAATATCTTTCATGACCAACAACATATACAAAAACAGCAGTATATATTGTCCTGTTTCAGTTACCTTCTCAGTTTAGGTGTTTTTCAGGAATATGTTTTGCAAAGAAACAGTCCTTCCCATTTGTCCTTCCTTAGACAGTGAGACATACTGGTCTGAAAACATCTGGAAAGTTAACTGCCCTGCCTTGACAATAGGACTCCAATGTGGAAACAGTTTATTTTGTGGGATACTTGTGAGATTAGGCTGCCATGTGCAGGCTGTCCTGTACACAAGTGACTTAGTTGGACTATTTGAATGGAGACATAAGCTGTTTCTCTCCTGCTGAGGTCAGAATATGAATGCTTCCAAAGCTCTGGAGTATTTCCCTGGGTTAGTTTCAGGTCCATTATTAATATCTAATTTCCTGACTGATATTAGGAGCCTCATTAATACTCTGAAATTTGACCATTAATATCACATATTGGTTGTTAGAGAACTGGAAGTTTCTGATCCTTGAAATATTTTTTTTTTTTCCCCATAAAAAATCAAGACATATATCCATATATCTGGGATCTAAGTTTTCCGGAACTCAAGGAAAACTAAGTAAAATAAACAAAACAGCCTATTCATTGTTTGCTTGTACAGAGGCTTGTTCAAAACAAGATATAATATATTGATTAGGTTTTCTGAACAACACCTGTAAATTACCGTGTTGGAAATCTTCCTGTTACTAAAAAGGTTCTGAATAGCATAAATAATTTCAGGTGCTTGTATGTTTTATACTTTATCACTTAATAAGGGGACAAAATAAGGAATGCTGTTGAATGATTCAATTTGCCATCACTCAGACGCAACCTCTTTGTCCCCCCTAGTCCAAACACTTGCGGGCTCTTGGCCTGCTTGAATGAGTGAGCATGACTTTCTAGATGCAGACAAATAAACTTGCAAATATTTTATTTGCCTAGCAGTAATGATACTCACAAACATATCTCCACTGAAATTAAAAAAAAACAAACCAACAGTCAAGTACTTAGCCTTATTTCCACTCTAAATTTATTTTTGAATGGTGAATGCTTCACATGTATTTTGGATCTTATTATATGTTTTAAACTATTCCATGCTACTTTGCAGAAATTACATATTGACACTGCTGTAGAGAAGAGAGGAAGAAACTCATGCCCACTTCCACCTTCACATAAAGCTGTTATTACCACAATCAGTCCTAAAGCATATTTTTTTTCCTAAAGCAGATTAGTATTGCTACATCTATATAGCCATACCTGTTAGGACAATAATCACAGTGACTTTGACTGGATATTCCTTGGTCTTACTTGCCAATTTCTATTAAAAAAGAAGAAAAATTTTTTTAAAAAAGGATCACAGAGAACTTGCTGCTTTTGGAAACAGAAGAGAATCTCTTGATCTTTCTGCAGGAGAAACAGATATCTTTAACAACAGCTATCAAAAACTCTTGGTCATTACTGAGGAGCTCTGCAGCATATTGATCCACTGTACAGTGAAGGCGTGAGCAGATGTTCCATCTCAACTGGCTACCTCAGCTAAGGTTGCTTTGGCCCTCACTTGCTCCTTGTGGCCTGTCTTCAATGCAGGGGTGGGTACAAACAGAAATTTCTGGGACTGCTGTCAGAAAACCATGCATCTGGCATGGCCTGATTCAACAGAGTCTCTTACCTGGTTTGCATCATATTGACTCTCACACGCAGAATTAACTCAGAACGATTTTAGCATCTAGAGGCTTTATTAGCATTCCTTTCAGAGAACCGTCACACAAATGTAAATGAAATATTGACACATTAAGGAACCTGTTAGACAGTAGGAAGAAGAATGACTACCGGAAAGTCTTTCAGACTTATCTTATTCCTGTTTTAGACTGTCCTGTCACAGCTGCATTGCTGGGGAGGCTATAGGGACACCTTTTGTTTCATCGACTATGTCTTTGCAAATATTTCTGAAGGCGATATTCCTGTCAATAATTCATCTCACTTCAAAGATCTACATCAGGAGGGCAAGAGGAACCATGCCCTGGCTTGGTGAACAGTTGTCAAAAGGCAGGTGTGATGAACAACAGTGCTGATTTCTATGCCAAGCTTTGCAAGACCTAGACTGTACAACTAAGAAAGTCTATCCATCTTCTTCATTTTCCACTGCTACTTTTCTGGGGGGTCTTTCTGTACCTAGGTCTCACCCAGAATATGAACTGTAAGTAGGAAGAGATCTTTGCTGGTTCTTGGCAGGTATCTTTTCAGTGTGTCAAGAAAGAACTGTCAGTCACATATAATAAAATAGTCTAGTATTTACTGCTTGCTTTCTAAAAGAAGTACATGGCATTCACTATAAAAATGAATGGGAATAAATGTTTATTTTTGATTTATTTCTAATAATAAGATGCGCAGTAATAAGGAGTGCCACCAGTGTGAATTATGAGCTGTTCTTTTTATGAAGGAACTTTAGAAGTAGAGATAATTCTATTTCCATTTTCTCACTCATTTGTATAATATTTTGATTTATACACATTTAAGTACAAAAATACAGAGAATGTTCTGTCTTCAAACATCAGTACCTATTTCTATCCAAAAAGGGGATGATTTCTGAGAGATTTCTAGCTAATGAATTCAAGGATTTTCATAAGAGATAAGAATTAACCTGACATTGTATCTTAATTTTGGGTCAAACTATCAAATGAGTTTTGACCAAGTCTTTAGAATCTCATTAACAAACTAATTTTAAGTGGACCATGCGTGTATTTAGTCACACATGCAGTCAGTAATCAAACAGAAATTAAGGAGGTTACATTAGGCTGAACAAATCTTTGGCCTTATTATGGCTAAACAAAGAAAGAATAGGAAAAATAATTTCAATACTTAATAGAAATCTCAAACAAGTTAATCTTTACTTTTGGCTAAATAAGAAATAAGAAAGGCAGCAGTATTTTGCCTGTATGAACAGATGCACTGCTCTATACACCATTGGAAGTGAAAGCCTGTTGCAAGTCTGATTCTGAAACATCTTAGAAATTTAAGGCAGATCTTTCTTTCTAACAAAAAAAGGTTGGTTATTTTTATTTTTTTTTAAGCATTGTCTCTAAGCATGTTGCAGATATTTCAGATGTATATTCAGAGTTTTCTGAGGAAGCTGCGTGTGTTTTCAAACAGTTGTTCAGAGACCTCTTTGCAGTTACCAGCAAGATTGGCTCTTACCACTGTCATTCCCTTAACTATGCCTACTGACATCCCACTTTTGTCTTCAAACCAGATGTCATCCATTACAGAGAGCATTCTCTCCACAGGTGCATTACTGTCTCTGCATGCCAAAACAAATTCAGCAAGGAGCAGGAGATTTTAGAATGTATGGTATTTTTTTTAATTATTTACAATTTTCACCCATCTTTCAGTGAGTTTTCTGCACCCAAAACCCCATGACTGAGGGAAGGAGAAAAACCTCCAGCTGAAGGCAGACTTTCATTTCAGAAAGTATAAAGGCTCCATTATTTAAAAATAAAATAAAAATGAATTTACATTCCCTGTGGTTTTGGGACTATGTTCTGTATGCTACTAAGAAGAGGCAGGATTTTGGTTTAAGAAAACAACTCAGATTTGAATACCAATGACCGAATAAACAAATGTTGCAGGGATATGTTTAGTACTGAAGGAGAAAAAACCCCACACTTTTGAAGAAGAGGCTCGTGTAAATCTGGGTAACTAAATTAGTCGAAGTAACTTGTGATACTAAACTTGCAATGTACTGGAATGCAGAGGATTTAAGCCTTCATTACAGTAACTCAGGTTGCATTGCAAGTCAGAAATAAGTCCACTGAAGAACTCTTATATCAGCGCCTTAACACTGGGCTATCTCCCTAACAAGCATAACCATGGCCATAACTGTATGAAAGTCAATGGGACAGAGACTGAAATTTTCATGTCAAATGAGCTGTGCCCCTTCTCATGCTGCTTATACGTCTTTTACCTTCAGTCTTCTACTAAATATGATCCTGCCTCCCTGCAAAGTAAGCTGGGATCTGTACTTAAACAGCAACTCCTTTTTAGACACTTGTAGTTTGTACTAAAAATCCTGTTGTGTGGCATAGTGAAGGAGCACATCCAGTGCTGTTAAATCATACATTCAGCAATTCTTCCTGAGTAGAGGCCTATATATTCGGTGCTAATTACTGCTGACACTGCATGGATGCAGTTGCTGATGGCTGTGATATTAGTATAAACACAGTCTGTAATTAAAAGACCATGGCTCTTCCTATACAAACATTTCTTCCTGAGTATCTCACGCAGTGATGCAGATTTCAAAATCTTGGTATGTCAGGGAAGAATTGAAAGAACACCTCAGGTGAAAGCACACAGTTTTTAGATGTTCTGAACTTTCAATTTATAACAGTATTTCTGACTTTTGGGTCTGGGAATTTTTACTAGTAAATGATGTGTTGCCTCTCTTCCAAAAGCCCACACAAATACTGAAATTCTACTTCTGCTATTCTTTCTTATAATGGGCTGCAAAGATTGATAGTGCCACTGGTTTCAGGTACTTAGAACATGAATAGTATTTCAAAGCCATGAGATTCCCCTCTGATCCCCCCTGACATAAACTTCTTTATTATTTTCCTTCTAGTTTTTGAAGAGCCAGAAGAGCCAAAAAACAGCTTCCTTACTGAAATCCAATTTTTTCAGAAGACCTGAAGATCTTGGTGCAGACTAAATGTGGGCCAAAATAAACTAGGAGATGCCTGCGCTTCTGTGAAGGGGAGAGACAGAATGTACTTTACTTACTAATTCCAAGTGACTACTAAACCATTGCATCAGTCTTCCTCTTGGTATGAAAGTGTGCTCACCTTTTATTCTTGCTTCCAGGACACCAAGAGATGCCTTTCACAGTTTTACTATTGCAGAGAAAATTTCTGTAATATTTCTGAGAATATTTCTGTATTATAAAGGGTCACAAATTAATCTCCTCTTATAAAGGGAGTTTATTACACGCCACTCAGATATGCAACTTCAACCCCTGGACTGGGGATAAAGACCATAAAAAGTTGCAGGACTGTACTTGATTGTCAGTGGGAGGAAAAGGTGACAGTGCTCTGAGAGCCTTTCCTGCCCGCAGCCTGCTAGGTTGGAGGGTTATTATTATTCTTATAGCCAGGGGATGTGGACATCTGTCAGCTTGCCTCCCTCACATGTGCAGCAACTGTGTGTGGTCCTCTAAATGAAACTATTAGCTATGCAGGTCTGTATTCATGTACCCATTCTGAGTGGGCTGAACTCATGCCAACTAGAAAGTATTTTGTTATGGGTGGGTGAAAAGGGGATACATAAATACTCTAGGAAAATAAACAACTGCTTTAAAATAACTTTTTTTTTTTCCTTAACCTCCTCTTCAAATTTTACATTTGTTCTTTTAAAATGAAAGTGTGCACTAAATTAACAGGTCTATTTTTAAAATGCAAGCTTTTTTTACGGCAGTACACTCCACTGGATGATAATCACTGTACGAACAGCTGCTGTGGGAGGTCGAGGAAGTCAAAGAGGAGGAAAAGTAGTCACTGACATGAGAAGATGGGTGATCTCAAGATGCAGTTGGTTTAATGTACATAATATACATTACTAAGAAGACTGCATTAGTAAAGACTACTGGGAGCCAATGTTTACATACAAAAGTTGTTACACAACTAAGGACAGGCTACTACACTCATTAGGAAGGATGCTGTGATTGCACAGGTGTTTATGAAATACTTGTTGGGAGGTTTTCAGCTGATGCACAAAAAGCACAAATGTGTTTTATAACACTGAATTAAGAGATTTACTTTGTTTACTGGTTTAATTAACTTTTCAGATTAGGGTGGCCTTCAAGATTACATTCAAAACACAGCAACTGTAAACACATACTTTACAGCATAAATCTTGCAGGACCACTATCCTTATGCAAAGCCATCACAACAGCAATGTCCAAGCTGTACGCAATGCCTTCTTTGGGGTCATAACACACAGCGTGAAGCATTTTCTAATGAGCGGCTGAAACACACACTAATCTGACTTCCTATTCCTGCCAAGATAACCTATTTATGCTACTTCACATGCTCTGACACTTTTTTTGTTGCTAGATATGTAACAGTGTCATCTACCATGCTGTACAAGTAATATATGTTAGTTAAATGGATTTTTCTTTTTCAATTATCTAGCAACATTTTGTCAATTATCTAGCAGCTCGCATTGGCAAGACTTGTCATAAACTTCATAGATCTGTCAGATTCCTATAATGATGGAACATATGTTAAGAAGACCCCCAAATCCCTTAAAAAAAGGAAAAAAAAAATCAAACATGTGGCCTAGACCAAAAGATACTTAATGCATGTACAATGAAAGGAATCTAGTGATTTTTTGAATTCACTGGTCACAATGTCACTCTCTCTTTCAAGATGTTGCAAGTAGTTCCTCTGCTTTTAAAGCTAAAAGGCCATCTTCTCTCCTATTAGCTTTTGTTTTAACACAGTCCTTTTATTTCCCCAGCAGAAAAAAATCTTTCTCCATCAGCCAACTGCCAAGTGAAATTTTCTATAACTACCTGTCTCTCAAATCTACCCAAAGCCTTGATACCACTGTCAAGAAACATCTGACAATGTGAGGATTTTTTTCAGATTTTGACAAGACATACTATTCAACACATTTTTAAAGTTACTCAAAATATATTTTATAAAATTTTCTAGTTAGCCAGTAAAGAAATAATGTTGGAACACCAATGTTCTGAACAGACATAATACCAAATTGGTCTAGGCAGTTTTAACAGTTTTGGAGGGTGTTTTAAGCAGATAATATGTCATTAAGCATACTTTAGTTTAATATAAATTATTCTCTCTTTTCTTTAAACAACAAAAATAAGAGTCAAACTCAGAAATGTGACATACAGAAAAAGACAAAGACAAGAATTCAAAAATATGGTACTAGTTTTATACCAGCAATGTCCTTTGACTCTGGCTGAGTCAAATTCATGTAAAAGTGAACTTGATCAAGACCTGGAACCTCTAATCATTCAAAGAAGGAATTGCAAACCCAGCCACAAAACCTCTGCTCCAGAAAACCAAATGAAACCCTATCCAGATTAACATGGACAAAGCCCTTTTGATCTGTGTCATTTCTGGTACCGCCAACAAATTGCCATGAATTTTCTGACATATCACTACTTCATAATTCAACATAGAAAATAAGGCACAAAATGATAAAACAATTTAGCAGAGTAGACAGTATTTTGTAAAGGTACACTCACATGAACAGGGAGTTATTTAAAAATCGTCACTGGACCAATGAATGAGGTTATCTATGTGATGTCAAATTTTCATGCTTAGAATATCTCTCATGTAGTAAGAACAGGTGCAAAAAAAGACAAACAAGCAACGTTCTGTGTATTGCACAGACCTTGGAAACTGGTTTCAGCAGCTCCTAACACAGGGTCAACAGAAGCTGTTTAAGACTCCTTTCCCAAGGAGTTTTAGTGGGACCAAAGAGAGATTCTCAGGTGATAAAGCCCTGTCAGCCATTCATCCGCATTCTCTCTTCTCCATAAAGACAGTTGAAAGTATGAGAAGAATAAAGTGCAAGAAATATGACTGCAGTTCTTTCTAGTTGGGATAAAATATTTGGGATTTTCATATGCTGCACCACAATCTTTTTTGTTCACTTTTACTAAACGGACTTTTTCATATGTACGAGAATCACAGCTCTGAGACAATCCTGCAGCAGCATAATGAAATGCTTTAGTAGGGGTCACCATCCAACCAGTAATCAGCAGATTGTCTTCATTTCAAACACTATAAACACAGATCTTTTAAAATGATTGACAGCAAACATTATTAGATTTGATGTCCTTCTTTCTTTACTTCAAGAAGGGAGAAATTATTTCATACAGGTCTGATCAAAGTGACCTCTTCATTCTTTCTATTCAAAGAACGTAAGCAGAAAATTCATACACTTGAAAACCCCAAATGAACACAGTAATTTTACTTTTTTAAAATATACATTGCAGGTACATATAATGATTTCCATCCTCTCCAGTGGGCTTCTGTAATCTAGAATTCTTTTCCTTTTCTTTTTATGTTAATACTAGGTGGACCCTCATTTTAAAATACAAGTGACATTTTAAGATACAAGTTACTGCAAAGTAATATAGTAGTATGCTGTCTTACCTTATTATTATTTACCCCCAGACAGAGCTTAGGTTCTCATCAGACAAAAGTTTACAAACCAGGACACATATAAACAAATAGAGTGAGGACATCACAGTGACAGTCAAACTGAGTCTTTGTTCCTCTCTAGAAAAAGGGCCTGTGGGCTGAGAATATTTTAAAATAATCTTTGTATATAAGCTCAAGAATTGATATCTAAACAACTAGCTCTGTAGATTTTGATAATTGAGTGGCAATTTTATAGCTGAAAAGCATTTTCAGTATATATGAGACTAACCATTGAGATTTTCACCTGTAGAAACAAGTTTCAGAAATTGCTTCAGACAGAGCTACATTAATCAACTCCATCACCCCCAAATTAATTATACAGCAATTATTTTCTGATGTTTTAAATGTCTTCTGATTAGGTCTTACTCAGTAATTCTCAAAGTGTCTACATCTTAATATGATTTCCGATGTTATAACAAAAATTGCTGATTGTTTCTTACTAACATAACTTTTTCATGCTCTAAAGACTTAATCATCCATTTTATCAGTTCTCAGGTAATGGTTCTAAACATCCTCAAACTGGCAAAGAATATTTTTAACTGAACAAATTTAAAACCACAAGTCATGAATAGTTTTTTTCCATACAGACTAGAGAAGATGGCCACCTATGAGAAACTTTTGACTTCTGGGGGCCCCTTGCACTCCAGGAAGCTTATTGCCATTATTTTTTATAGGTCTGTAAGCCTTTTGGGATTGCAGATATCCTCAACTTTCAGCTACTTTCTCAGAACAAAACAAAATCAAAATTCAAAAAAAACCAAGAAGTAAGTAAACAGGAGAAAATGAAAGACTTTAGAAGGAAAATTATATTCTCAAGTATATCTAGAATCCAGAGAAATGGAGGAGAAGCCTTCTAGAAGATACTATGTGTGGGTATACTGAGGCCCTTTGCAGAAAGCAAGTTCCCAGCAGAGGACTCTTACTTGCAAGAGAACAGTAGGAGCCTTTGGGATTGGATGGTTGGGTCAGCTAATCTTATGATCCAGTGAATAAGAGAGATGAAATTAAAACAAGTGACATACTGACAGCCTGAATTAAGGTCACATACTTGCATTCAAGAACCAAACCCTTAGATTTTAGCAAATGAACTTTAGATAATAAATCCTTAGACTCTTTAGAGTGTAAGTTCTAGACAAGCCTCTGAGCAACCTGATCTAATTAGACCTGCTCTGAGCAGAGAGGGTTGGTCTAGATGACCTTTAGAGGTCTCTTCCAAATGAAATTATCTTTTGGTTCTGTGATTCTTCAAGCAGGAAATGTCCATTTGATCTGTGTTTATAAATTGTCTGGTGTCTGACACCTTCAGATTTTACCACAGAACAAATAAATAATAATCACTAACTGCCAATTTGTTCATACAGTTCAAATGAAGTAACGCATGGAATGGTTTGGTCAGCCTCAGATTATCTACGGGCTCTAAAAAGGCTATTTTTTCTTAAACATATCGCTTTTCCTGTACTCAATAGTATTTTAGACCCCCTCACAAAAAAAAAGCTTCACAGATATCGTCTGTGATTTACTACAAACCTATGGCTGCTCTAGTCCATATTTTAAAGAAGCTTTCTTACTGATTGGCAGCTGGAGTCACTGAAAAAACACAAGCAAGCCTTTCTGATGGGTTGAAAAGAAGTTATTTAACTAGTAATGAGAGTCTTCATTATAAAAAAACACACATAGAAAGTCTTTATGAGTTACATTGAGGATGTGCAAACCAGAAAAAGAAAATTCAGCTCAAACCCATAATTTTACCATCTCTACAGTGTGAACAACTATTAAAAGTTATTGTAAGTGTAAAGACATGTGTCTGAATACTGATAAGGAGGATGATGGGACAACCCCTGAGCCCTGCACAATGGACCTTTAAAATTTTTCAGTTAGCCTCTTGCAGGTTTCTGCAGCATGGAATCCATTGCTAAGGGGACGACAAAGCCAACGCAGCAGCTTTAAGCTGTGCCTTCTCAACATCAGTGAAAGTAGCACAGCCAGAAAATGTATTGCCTGCGGGAACCACCCACTGGAGCTACACATAGGTAGCACGATTTAGTGCTATCAGAAATCACAACATATACAATAAATGGCAAAATCTGTACCTACTTGGATTTTACAATTAAGTATATACCTCTGCTTTACTGCTATTTTTCTTATGTCCAATTTCAAGGACTTCCGATGATAATAAAAAACCCTCCCACTGACACATATGAAAGATAAGCAGTGTGTTTGTAACCCTGTTGCCTGGAAATAGTAGGTCCAGAAATAGTTGGCGCTAAACTTTAAATAAAATTATAGACCTCTTTCAACCTTTCTACTCTCACTGTGTAAATGCGAAAGTATTGTAAATCTTGTTGACAGTTATTGCCATATCTATTGGCACACAGTCAGCAGCAGTTTGAAAAGTGTTGTGCAGCATAGCTAGTGCCCATTACCTGTCTCCCTATATTTTCTTACAATTTATTTTCACCCCAGCAGGCAGCACCTCACAATGCCATTAATTTGTTGGGCAGCTCAGACTTTCCACGACAACCTACTTTACAATGTGCTCTTATAAACAACCTGGTGGTTTACTGGCAATGCTTAACACTGTCAGGAGGGAGGCTGCGATTTAAAGGCAGTAGGTAAAAATGGAGCAGGTCACGGAGATGACGCGGTCCGACTGGACCCCCTCTCCTTTAATTTGACTTATCATCAGCACAAGTGCACAAAATCACCAGACTTATATTTGGTCTCCGTAAATATGTGACTGAAACAACACGACAACCAAACAGTGATTTTTGTTAGTATGGTTGGAAACAGGCTTTTCCTACACAGTATTCTGCTAGTAGTGTATTTGTCAGCGGTGCACAGGTGCTTATATGAAGAAAAATGGAGAAAGAGGAAAAAAAAAGTATTTAAATTGATCGTATCAATAATAATGATAATAGCAATAATAATAAAACAGCCTCTCTCCTTACAGAGTAATTAGGCACTAGTAAAATTCTTGCATGATTCCAATATATATTTATAGCTACACATATTTGAATGCTTTGGTTAACACAAGTCTTTGCAGAATGAGGGAAAAAAAAAAAAACCAAAAAATTCAGCTTTTTTAATACAACAGATTGAAGCTGACATTTTTGCTTTAATACATGCTGCTTTTTTTGCATCTCTCTGTCTCATACACAAACACTAATGTTCGCCTGTAAATTCCACTTCTACCTCCAGTGAGTAATGCAAGTGTATATACACCCAACCTATGGTCTTACAGGATTCTTCATATCACCAAAATTTTTAGAATATTTTACTTATCTTTTTAATCAGTAATACTTTGTGTACATCAACTGAAGCCATCTCTCCTGTTGTTACTCAAAATTAAACTGCTATCAATCTGACACCTTTTGCAAACACTCAAGGAACTTGAAATTTTCTATTAACAAGTCATAGAAAACTTGAATGGATCAGAGGATACGATTATGTGTTACAGCAGCAAAAAATGATCTGCTAGGCTATTCTATTTTTATTTTTGTATCTTTAAGCTAAAGATTCAGGCACCTGGGGCAGGGTTAAATGAGCAAACAGTCTGAGTAATATGCTATCAGACATTCCTAGGGAATATTTGTCTGCCATTAAACAAATTGAATATTGTAGAATGGTTATTGCAGCTTTTTGTACAGAGGTCACAATATAAAAACATATGTTTGGCATCAGAAAATATTACTGTAAATCTAAACCATATAGGCACATACCAAGTCACAGTTAGGATTTGGGGAGGGAGCCAGGGGAGAGCAGCGGCACCCACAACATTCACATGTGAAGAGCCTGAAGGGGTTAAAACTGTCACAGTCTTAAATTCATCCAACCTTTCTACTTCATTTTTATCATTTTACATGTGCTTGCAATGTTTCCTAATAACAGGCCAATTCCTTAACTCACACAGGAATCTAAATTACAATAATCATATGCATTCCTTTCCCCAAGAAAGGAAACACCTGTTGTAGTTAGTTAATTGCTGACTTTTTGTAAGCTTTTGGAAGAAAAGTAACATTTACAAATAATTTATATCTGAAAAACCTCAGAATGAGAGAAACACATGAATTATAAAACTGGTATGAAAAACAAAAACTATGTTGAGACAGTAACAGATGTTTTCATTTTGTTAATTAAAGAAAAACTCTGTATCAAAGTACATTTATATCATATGGTTATTTTAAAACTAAGACAGGGCTACTTTATTTTCTCAGATGGGTTTAACAGTTCTGCAATAATTGTTACACGTGCCATATAGTGGTACGAAATAAAAATTAAACCCTACAAAAATATGAGAAGGTATGCTGCTGTAAAAATAATATACATGTGTAAGTATGTGTACATTAATCAACACACAATGTAGAAGTTTTATCCAACAAATAATTTTTAAAGTTTATTCACTTGTTTGTTATGGAATTCTTGCTGAAGTAGAAGAAAAGGCACATACTTATGTGATTACAAAATGTCAATTAAACATGTCTGGTATTAAATACACACACTCACATTTTTTTTTTTATCTGAAACTTGTTAATTTTTCTCATTCATATTTCAATATATAGAAAATATTAAATTCTGCCCTAAGCTATGGTATAAATCTGACAATTTTAGTGCAATTGCCCCCAAAAGAAGTTACATCCTGTGCTAATGCTCTCATACAAATACCCAGATTTGATGCATGGCACAATAAATTTTAAATAACAACTACTCAGCTACTATATGAGCAAACTTTTGAGTTCCAGACTGACCACAGGGTGCTGTTGGCACTACAGATGAGCTGCTGAAACATGGTAGCAAAAGTTATAGTCAAAGACCAACATGGAGGAAAAACTCCAAAACAGTTCAGGAAAGTCAAACTTTAGCTTCTCCTGTCATGTACAAAGGAGCTAATTATTAAAGAGCTTTACATCCTTTAAAGTGTATTTTCAAGTCTTTACACAGACAAATACCAGCAAAGCTGCTGTGTTCAGTACTAGCAATGGCGGGAGGGGAAAGCAGGTCAGTTTTGCTACAGTGAAAAACGGCACTTGCTACTAATTCTGCAGTAAGAAAAAAAAAATCCGACTCTTTTATATTCCACTCACATCCCTTGTCATTTACCATGCTTTAACTAATGGCTGTCATACAGGCGAATACTCGTTTACCTGGTTAATAAGGTGCAGGAGTCACGAAGGGCTCCCAGCACAGCAGAGTCAAACCCTGGGAGCTCTGCGGAACAGGTCCTACAAGCCTGCTGCAGACACCTGTGCTCAGGTGAGCCACAGGACCTGCACAAGCTGTGCATCAGGGCATGTCCCTCCTTCAAGGTCAGCCAGACCCAGGCTAAAATTTGAACACTGGAGAGGAGCCTGAGCTGCTCTGAGGAGCTGGCTGAATACAAGAAGCTTAGCTGCACCAGCAAGGTGATTTTCCCACTTTTTGGCAGCCAAAGTGAGTCCTAGAAGAAAATTGCATTAATGCTGCTAGCATAGAAGTTGGTGTGATTATTTGCATGCTATACTGTAGGTGTACCCTAAAACTATACTTACCACGTGCTTCTTAACGTGCCATCCCTCCTACCCTCACCTTGTTCTCTGCACAAACCAATTTACTGGGGCTTTTTTTTTATACAATAGCTAGAGTTAATTTCACCTACTGCATTTAATGTCATAGGAGTTATACGTGTAAATCCCTGTACTTAGAAATAAGATAGTCCTTTATGCCATTTTAATCAATCTTTGTCATGGGTATGTTACTTAATAGCTCTGTCTTCCTATAGAAAATGAGCAACTTAAGGGAAATGAAACTTTGCAAAGATACATTTTCCTTCTGGCAGTCTGTGAAATACACTATAATTATCCTCTTTCGATGAATAACGTTTGAAAGAAAATGAACGTTCTGTGCACCAAAAGGTATAATACAATGACAATCTCAACTGCCTTGTAAATAAAAGGAAATTGTTTTTCTGCGATGATCTATATTGCACAGAAACATATATACATGCTTTATAAATATAAAACCAAATCAGACTATCAAGCCATTTTTCAAGCTCCTACTACTTCCTAATAACAATAAAAATCAGTATTTCACAGCAACGATGAATTGTATTTATACGTCTAAAAGATTCAAACTGTATTATGAATTATAGACTCCATCCCCCAGACTGATGGGCCTACTCATTTGAATACGGCTTCTGCTGAACATGACACCTCTTCAGTAAGAAAGGTATCTAGAAGAGAAGAGCTGAACCATAAAGATTTGTTGCTGGGGGAGGGGGGGGGGGGGAGGAGTGTAAAAGAGGGGAAAAGGCTCTTTTCAGTAGCATAATCAAATCATGACTGTCCAGCCCACATTCTCTTACTAGGAAAAGAACAATCTTTAACACTAAACACTAAAATGAATGTTTGCCTTTCAGATCTTACAAACTAATGGGTGGAATGCACAGTTTAACTAAGCAGCTAGGACAAAGTACCATTTACCTGTCTTCCCAGTGAATGTGCACATGCAGTAAAAATAAGGAGCCAAAGCCACACAATCTTCAGTTGCTAATAAGGGACAAAAGTATTTGAATAGCAACCCATCCCTCATAAATTCAACCAAAATCTAGGTTTTGAGTTAGGAAAACTACCAGTGCCATCATTTCATCATATTGAGTACCTCAGCACCTGTCTCACCTCTACAGCATGTCTAAACTCACAACCCATTGCTTAAAGTAAAAGAAATGGGGATTTGCTAATGCGGAAGAACTGTGACATTCATTTCTTCCTCCCTTTCCCCGCACTGAAACCACTGCTTTCACAGAGGTAAAATACTGCTTAGTGGTAACACAGCACAGTATGAAGCACACTGTTCCACAACTTCTAGAGGAACAAAAAACCTGGGAACTACTATATCAGTAGAAGGAACTTCTCGGTTGCATCCTGCCTTAGGCAGGTCCTGGATTAGCAGGAACAGGGGCAAATCAGCAAGGGTTCTTTGCTCTTGTTGAATTTTCAACCTTACCAAAGCTAGAGATCAACAGCTCACACACTAATGAGCTCCACCATGCAGCTGCCTGTGGTGGGACAGGAGGTCCCACCACAGTTCTTGCTTGAGAAGTGGAGCAAAATGTCTGGCACAGTGGCCAGCTACTGCTGTTCAGCAGAGAAGAGGCAATGCACGATGGCCAAGGGCCACAACACCAATGCACACAAAGGAAACGAAGCATTCAGCATACCATGAAGATTTTTAAAAGGTGATAAAATAACGCAGTCTGAACTAATGACAGAATGCACATACTGACATGGTCTTTTCTGCTCAGCAGATTAGTGATTACACTGCTCATGGAAGACATGGGACACATCAGCACCAGATCCATAGAAGCAAGCACAGCTCAGCTTCATCAGGCTTATCTGGCAGAGAGGGACCTGGTTCCCATTCCTGCTCCAAGGACTATTCAGGCATCTAATGGGCTGTTTCTTCATGCAGCGCATGCAGAAATTCATCTCACCAACTATGCAGCTGGAAGGGAGGTGTCTAACCTGGCCTGTTACTTTGGCTCTACTTACAACAAATGGAGACAGAGTCACCTCTATTTTATTTTGGCATTTTATTCTGCCTAGCTTACACCCTTATTTGAGCAAGGAACACTTTTCTTGAGGTGAATGTATCTATTGACTATAGGGTTGATTTTTAGACACTAAACTTAATGGCATCCTAACTTGGACAGTCCTCACAAGCATTTGATTTACTGTGAACAACACACACTCATATAACTGCAGCGTGAAATTCTACACAGAAATATGCGAAGTTTAGGTTGAAGCTTAAATTTATGCCGTAAAATGTTCAGAATATGGTGCATGCTTATAGGAAAAAACCCTGCCTGAATACATTTAGGATTTTTTTTCTAAAGTTTAAACTTTGAAGAAAGGTTAATTTTGCAATTTTTTTATTCCTATTTCCAACCAAGGACAGAAAGTAAAGTGCCAAAATCCATGAAAAATACTGCTATTTTCAGAGCAATTACATAAAATTTAGGAAAGAAATGAAAATCTCATACAAGGCTAATTTTGTGTTATTTTCCAACTAAAGAAATTCAGGTATATAACTAAATGAAGTGGATTTTGTGAGCCAAATATGCTAGGCATTTTAGATTAATGTAACACTACAACTCATCATGTGTATGTTTCCTAAATTTACACTCTAGAAATAAGCTCCACATGGCTTTTATAGCAGTTCACACTGAAATAATACCGGAGTCTTCTCCTGAACTTCATACACTTAATGGTTTGAGCCTATACATACATCATCAGTGTTTAGTCCCATTTAAACAGTCAGATAGGGATGCATATAGATCTTCTTTCCTTTTTAATGTTTTGGGGAACTGAGACACACTATCTGCTATACCCCTGTTAAATTTAACTTATTTTACCATTTATTAGGGAAACTTTTTTTGTCTTTTTTTTTGGATCTGTGTGTTAGATCAGTTGTAGGTCTTCTTGGGTTGTTTTCATTAGGAAAAGAACACCAACATTAGATTCACATTCTTTATACTACTTCCTTATCATTACAGACAAAAGATCTTTTTCCTTAAATGTAGGAAGACTCGAACAGAAGGCAGTCTCTTTGCTTATCTAACAGTTTTATCATTAGAATTTGGCTGAGAAAGCTGTCTTTCTCTTCACTTTTTCTAAGACACGCTTCAACAGATTTTCTACTTCACTGGTGCTTTCTTTTTTCCCAGGTTCACTGTTCTTCTTCTGTTATTTTTCACAGAAATATAAACCTTTATGTCTATTACCAACAAGGTATTGCCAACATATATGCCCTGCCTGTATCTTTGTTTTGGATAGAGACATATATATTAGTCTGTGTGGAGACTTCTTGAAAAAGAACCATAAATGGTTCAAAAGCTATCTCAAATGAAAGAAGGTGTTTATACATCCCTGTTATCTATTCTAGTGAGAGTAAGTCTAGCTCAGAACAGTGTGCAATTATTATTTCCTTCAGTGTTTAACTGATTTAGTCACTGGTTTTCATTAAGTATATTTCTGCTTCCTTGAATTCTGAATACCAAGTGTATTACCTCAAGTTCTTAAACAGACACTGTGATCAACTGAAGTTAATTTACCTCTTTCTTTACAGTAACACATATAACCTACAACATTGACTACTAAAATTGGTAGAACTTGGTTATATCTCTACTATTTGTTTTCATCAAACTAAAAATACATAGTTAGGATTGTAGAGGGAGCAAGTAAATGGTTATTCTTAGATACTCTGTCTAAAGAACATTGTTTCTTTGAGTGTCCTAACACAGACCTGCTATGAAACAGCTATAATTAGTAATTTTTCTCTGTAGTAATATGTTAATGGCTATGTTGCCCAAAGCTATCTAAAAAAAGATACAAAATAAGGGTAATTAACTTAGCTAGCCATCACATTATCCACAGCATTTAGCAAAAAATGTTATTATACAGAGTTCATTATACATGCCTTGTACCATGTCATAAGTAACCTGAAGTCTGTGTGTATTCACTGTGTGTATTCACTGCATAAAGAATCATAGAATTATTTAGATTGGAAAAGACCCTTAATATCATTGAGTCCAACCATTAACCTAACACTGCCAAGCCTACCTCTAAACCATGTCCCTAAGCACCATATCTACACATCTTTTAAATATCTCCAGGGATGGTGTCTCCACTACAACCCTAATCAGCCTGTTCCAATGCTTGACAAATTTTTCCTGACACCAGAGTGCAGTTTCTAACGTTTTCAGCTTATGAAATTAATTCATATTTAGATATCTCAAAATTCATAATGTGTCAAAATTTTAAATTTAGAGAATTATACATAGCAAGGAGAAGCCACCTGGCCAGAGTGTAGTTTAGAAAGACCTCCATCAATTAAATTAATCTGCTGGCCCACAAAGTTTATAAGTTGTTTAGAGAACTCTTGGCAGGAATTCCCTTATAGGGAATTATAGGGAAGCTTGGGGAAAGATTCTCCCTCTCTCCTGTGAAGTGGAATTTGATATCAAGTAAGAAAAGTATATTTTCCTTTCTTACTATGTACAGATATTTTGAAGTGTTTTAAGGCCTTCACAGTCTCTGCATGTCCTCTGTTTCTAACTATAGCCAACTGTCTGTATTACACATTATTCTATTCCCAAGACTTCTGCATTTCCATTCAGAAAGTCCTAATACAGTTATTATACCAGATTTTCACATGGAGTTATTGAATCATATTGGTAAGCTTGGATTAGGCCTAGGTGCTGCGATGCAAATGTACATTGTCTTGAATTAGTTCAGTAGTTTGGCATGTTGTTAAGTAATAGCACTGCAGGTCTCTCAACAAGATGCACAGATCAACTTGATAAATACTTGGTTAAGTATCATTGAACCTGGTGGTGTACCAAAAAAAAATGGGAAGAAAGTATTGCACTGAAATATTTATAGTCTAAAAGCTTCATTCATTTATAGTTCATAGATACTGTCTTCAAGAACTAATCTATTGAGGTGAATGGAACTACTCATGCAAAAACAAGTTACGGATATGTTTGCAACAAAGTCTTAAGACACTTTAAACTTTAAAAAAGATTCCATTTCAGGACAAGGCTCTAATTGAACTTCAGCAATGAAAGCAAATCAAAGCATAACAGCATCCACCGCAAAGGAATCCTACTCCAGTCAGCAAAAAGTTTACTAGAGAGATTTTCAGAAGAATAATTTCTTTTTTGCCACAAAAGGTTTGAAAATTTTAATTAGTATCTCAGTGAGGAAGAAAATTTTTCTGTTTAACACTTAACATAAGTGGTATGTATTTCATGTAAGATATGTTGTGATGATTCAACTTATGTTTTGGATGTAATTTCCAAACAACAAGTAGCTCAGCTATTTACATTTATGATTCTCAACTCATACTTTATTTTCTATGCAGTATGTTCATCTTTTTAAAGCACTGATTTTTGTCATTTATCAATATCTGTGTATATCCAAATAAAAATCCTGCCCAAATAATGTTCAAGGATAGTTCACACTTACGTCTAAAATCTGTACTTAAAAAAAAATTGATTGCGCCTAGATATATCATATATATGTACATACTGCAAGATTTTGAAACATAACAAATAGAGACATTGCAAGTGTCAGATTCATAAATTCAAAATACTAATTAACTACTTTCATGAATTGTCAGATATATCTTCAGTTATATTTTCCTAGTGCATTGATTTTGTACAATAAAAATGATAATGACACATTAGGAATTAAAATGAAATTAAATTAGAAGAAAAAGTAATTTGATTTTTACCCTAACAACATTTGTTGAAAGACCCTCTATACTTCTGCACAGGACCTGAAACTAAAACTGTGTTATAATATTTTTTTTCCATTAACAGGATAATAGGATAATATTTAGTACATTACAGCTAAATAAGGTTTTCTTTCCCATGAGTTATAAGTTAATTAGACAAATATATTTTCATATATGTTTTACATGAGAATATCAAAGCCAGTTACTACTTAGACAGAAATATATGATACACACACAGACACACATATCTATATGCTATCAGTGACAAATTTTGCTCTTTAGCATACGTGCACAACTCTTAATGAGATAATAATTGAATGTATCTAAATAGTGCACATTTTAAACTGCTACATTTCAATATACTGTTTTTCATACTATGTGTATATAATCAGATTGTTTTCCAAGCAGGTGTCCATTTTGATTACTTAACATCCAAATTGTGGTCTGGCTATTGAGTATGCAGAGGTGCATAATGGGAAAGGCAGAGAAAATAAAAGCCTTTTTGCATCAACAGCTGACAACAGTAAGCAGGTGAAAAAAGAAGGGAGCAGGCTCAGAGGAATATACCTTCCCTGAATTGTAAAGATATATAAGATAGAAAAAAGAACCAGCAGAATTTTGACCCTTTCTCCTGTAGCGATAATCATGCTGCATGTACATGCCTTGTGTTAAGTGATAAACACAAGAGCGGGGCAGGACAGCAGCAGGACCTCACAGAGATTTCTTCTTTGGAAGTTCTCCAAGTCCTGCTAGGGCTGTTCCAAGAGGAGCAACACAACATGCTCAGGGGCAACAAACTACCCAGAGTGAGGAGACAGCTCTCTCAAGTCCATGAAAGTATCCCATTTAAGGGCTCAGACTATGAATACTAAAATGCAATTCATGTGTTTATGGTCAAGTCATAAAACCGTAAAAGCAGAGAGACAACATGAATACAGACTGATATACCATTAAAAAAACCCAGAGTTGCACTGCATACGTGCATGTCTCTCGGAAGTAGTAGATTTAAAAAACAAAACACAAACCAAACAAAAACAACAAACAAACAAACAAAACACCACACAACAAAAAACCCCACCCAACAAACACCTGACATATATCTATATATATATATCCACATGAAAACATGAGAATGTTTGACTTCTGTCTCCTAGAAAGTTTGGTGTTCAGTTTTCAAGTGAATAGATGTTTTACTTGGACATAAAACAAACTGAAAAGATACTTATTCAGAATAAGTAAATAAATTAGCAGAAGTTGACAAAGACGTATGTATTTACCATAGTTCTCAAACAGCAATACCTATTTCTGCACTAGGCATTAACATTTTGTAAAATGTTTTCTTCAAACTAAAAAGTACAATCCAAATGGACTTAAGAAAATAAACAACTAGAGGATATAGGGCTCTCATAAATGCTTATATAAAGCTGTGAAGGAATCACTGTGCTTTAGAAATGACAGGCAGGCAGTTGTTTTTGCAGTGGGTAGATTTAGATTCCTCAAAACTATTTGAGAAGCCTAGACATAACATTTATTTAATTCCATTATCCAGGAATAATCTCAAATACTGAGATGAAGCAGCATACTCTGACCTGGGAACCTATCTTAGCTAGCACAGGAGTGGATCTATACAGCAAATCAGTTGCTTCTCGAATGTTGACACCACGTTCATTTTTGAGGTTTACTCGGTTTTAACCTGGCTACATGGACTGGACTGAACACCCATTTGCGATCAGAGCATGTGTCCCCTCTCCATTTAAAGGGAATTCAGTTTGCAAACTCAAGACAGCTCAGTGTTGCAAACTGAAATGCAATAGACATGAACAACTGGGAAATCCAAAAAGCGTACTCCTTGTAAGCACTAAAACACTACTGTAGGTGCTAACAGTAATACTATCCATGCGCTCAGTGATGAGATAGAGGTGCTCTAGCTCATGATATTGAGAAGTCAGTCTCTGCTTTGACATTGATTGAAGCTACTGCCATCCACAGTGCATATAAAGTGATTAGAAGCTAAGTCATACGAGTAGTTTTTCTCAAGCAAGGTGCTTAATGTCTGCATTATGAACACTTCAACAGATAACGTAGGATCTTCTGCTCAGTCTTTAATATTTTTATTATTGTTTTATTTTTTCCTGTCCAGGAAAATGAAAATGGAGTGTAGCAATGCCCTTCTAATACACCAAAAATAGTAGTATGAAATTCCTGTTAGCTATGTATCAAATACATGCATAACTTCATTAGTTAAAGAGACTACAACATTTTGTTTCACTACTGCCAATAGGCTGATATGTCCTGTCTCCATATGTTCAGAAGCAAGACAAAAGCAGAACTTTTTGTGAGTACATTACCCAATAGCCTGCCTCCATCTCTTGAGCCTCAGAATCCATACAATGGATAGCATTCAGATTCCACAAAGTAGAGCAGAGAGTACTATTTACTGTAGGTTGTGTCAAAAGTTATGATTAAAAATAAAATGTACAGAGCAAATGCATCTAATCACCAAGAAAGTACATGAGCCCTAAAAGGATGTATCACGCCCATGCAAGCAAGCTACAGCACACACACTCAAGGCTTGCATACAGCATCACAGTATAGTAACTTAAAATGTATAGACAGCTTGCTCTTGTCACTCTGAAGTAATCTTCCACAGCCTCTGGCAAAAGTTTGCTAGAAACAGGGCACTATTATCCCCAAGTTTTATGCATACTGACATTAAGAAGCATTATAAGTGCTCAGTAAGCGTTTTCTGACTCCAAAACCTCCAGGTACTTCCAGAGTGAACATCATAGTAGCAAACAGTGCCACATGGTGTGCTTAGTCTGCTTAACAGGTAAAATCCGAGGCAGGCTTGCAAGTATATAGACTGTAATCATCAGTACATCTTTGCTTATGCCTTTGCCCTAGTGCTTCCCATCAGAAAAGCTAGATACACAAGAAAACAAATAGCTAAGAACTGTCAATCCTTTTTCTTGACAAGAGCCAACACAAGGGCAATTGTACAACTGAGTTGACTGTCTGAAACCAGATAGCCTATATTAATCTGTAAGCTTACCTTGGCATACAAACTTCAATTCCTTAGCATCTGTGACAGTGGTTCTTTTATCTGACCTCTTCTTTTCTGTCCGACGGTGGCTGCGTCTTTTCTTTGTCTCTCCCCAAAGATTCGATCCACCATGCATGCTTGGGATGTTCAGAATGGCAATTCCTTCCAGAGAAATATTGATTAAGTCTAGCTGAATTCCATCACACTGATTAGCAAGGAGGAAAAAAAAAAAAAAAAAAAAGGAAGAAAGAAAAAAAAGTAAAGGAGAAAAAAAAAAAAAGGAGAGAGGAAGCAGTAGAAGAGAAAGAAAAGTCAGAATGTTCTACCTATCAGGTATTTTTCGTCAGCACTTCATCATTCTTAACACTGTTAATGGTTCATTCAATGTTTACACCCAAGATATATACTTATATCTGGAAAGGAAGTATGAGATAGGAATAGATCTTCATTCAGAAGGCAAAACATGATTCCTGATTCCTATTCAGCTCTTGATTGCTTAAGTGTGGGACCATTTGGCAGAGCCATGTTATCTGATACCTATTAATTGACCCAAGTGAAATGTATCTGTAGCTTCACTACAGCTATTAGCAGAAAAATGTTTATACTACAAAAATTTCTATAGCAATAACTGGAGTATCTTTGTTGCTTGTTCCAGCAAAATTGTCTGTCTTATGATTTTGCAATGCTACTTGTTATAACACCTGAGTCCCTTCCACATGAAACATGAAAGTCCCTGCATACAAAGCATATACAGCTTCATAAAAGAGTCTAAGTGGGAGCACAGAGCACCACACTGACATTAGTTTCAATCCAAAGGCACAACTGGTGTGTCAGCATAGGACTAAGCCTGACTAATAACTCCTACTGAGAGGCAAGACTAGCAAAGCTGGGTACAGCAAAAAGCTTATCCCAGAACTTCCGTCAGGCAGTTCTCTGAATTGCCAAAGTTCTCAGCATTGCCAAAGGAAAACACAGAATATGGAGCTAAAGAAGAGGTATCAGTGCTCTAAAAGCCTTCCCAGACTTACTGGACAAAAAGAAATAAGTCTTACTGTGTGAGATAGTCCTTTCAGTGATGGAATCATTACTGTAGGACACCTTGTGTCACTAGTGTGTATCTATCCTGCTTCCTACAGCAACACTGGACATTAAGCTATTTTATAGGTGAACATTCCTTTGCTGTATTTGGCTTCAAATTATATCTTATAAAGGGACCATAATTTTCACCTTCAGCAGAATGGTTCAGAGACCTTAGCTTATCAGCCTGTTCAGTGGCAAACTGCAGGATCTTCTCAGGTGGCAAAAGCCTATAACATTTGCAATCAAAGTTCACCTGACACACATTGGATGAGAGGTTGATAGGCGAGACCTAGCCTTCATTGACTACCATTTACTCAGTCCTAGTCCTCTTCCTCACCCACATTGTTTTGGAATCAGGGGAAGCTCCTAACTCAAATAAAACACATTAATAGCAAAACATTGAAGAACCTCCACGGAAGAAAAAAGACCCAGCTTCAAACAACTACAGTTGAACCTGCAGGTGGAAGGCAAAGCATCCAGTTCTACTCATTAATTCAATGAACCAGCCAAAGTTCCCAGGATTTATATACTTATGCCTTGGCTAGAAGTAGATTAGCTTCATGCCTCACAACACAGCTAGAGTATATAGATATCCAGGCAAGTCACATGCACCTTATAGTGTGTAACAGCATATTTTTAAAGCATTAGATTCTCCTCCTGCAATGTTCTACAAGCCAGTAGGGGGTCCAGTCATGCATTTAAAACTGATTAAGGGTCTTATTTTGTAATTCCAATATACAATAATCAGGAAGAAAACTGGAAAAATAATTAACCATGCTTCACTAACAGTCCACTGACATCTTGCAGCTTGCTGCTCTGTGGGTCACTGGCACTTTTTCCTCTCTGCCTAAACCTTTATCACAGCTTTGAAGAAGAAAAAGAAAGTACAACTCAAAAATAACTGCGCATAAATATTTGTTTATCCTTAAACTTTCTAAGATCACAAAATAGAACTGTATGATAATGCATACTCTGCACGTTTTTAATTCTCCTAAGAAGGCTAAAACTGGAGAGAGAAGAATTTCAACATGAAGGTTTCCATTTCATATTTGCTCTTCAAGAATTAAATTTTAAACCTGTGGATTATATTCATATAGGGAAAGGTTTAAAGTCAAAAGACATATCTGGAAGAAAGTAGGCAGTTGTGGCAACTACTGTAATCAAAAGTGTGACTTTTTAACCACACTTTTCTTACACGAAAAAGGCATGGGTCTTCAATGTTATTTTGCAAGCAAATTTGTGATTTCCCCCCTATATTTCATGTATATTAAATATCAAGATGATTTATTTTACTAAAAATTCTGCTCATGTGTATGCTCACTTACTGCTATACATTCTAGATAAACAGATATTAATTTCATAATTAAAAGTAATCTTGTGTAAATACCCTGCAGGCCTCAATGAATCAAACACATACTGTGTGTCAGGCCTCCCACTGTCATCAAGTGGAATGTACTGGCTGGATAATTAGATAGTACATATTTTTTAACCTTATTTGCATGCATATTATATCTTTTGCACACTGACAAGCAGCAGTAACAACAAAAGTCAGATTACCACAGGGAATTCCCACAAAGAAGTCTTCATTCCTTATAATTTGCAGCCTAAATTAAAATAATTTGATCTTTGACAAGGATGAAATGTCAAGCAGAAGGGGGTCCTCTACAAGCCACGGCCTGTGGCTTCTGAAATTTGCCTAATTTATGTCAGTCACTTCTTAATACATATTTAAGTATTACACGAGAAAGATGATAAATATGCAATCTGACACCTTTGGTATTTCCCTGCTGTTAATTTATAAAGGTCTGGCGTCCCCCAAACTGACTGGAATTATTTAAATAAAAGAAGAATTGTGAAATAGAATGGCGCAGGGTCTGGCTTCCATTTTCACTCAATATTGAACACAGCAGGTAGTACACTAAGACAATTATTTGACGAGGCCTCAGAATCCCACAGTGACGGGGAACTTTCTGAATTAGTAAAGGAGGATTTCTTTTGTTCATACACAGACAAGAAGTTTCCACTACAGGTAGCTCTGCGTTGTCCTAACACATTCATACACTACAACAAAACACAGATGTGTTCTGCTCCTTCTTCTTTTTTCATTTCAAATAATGCAATGATGCTGCTAAAAATAAAAGCATACTTTTAAAATATGGAGCAAGCCTATCTAGATTAGAAATAAACACTAGCACTTCTATTTCTTTTTGCCTTTTTTCCTGGCCTCAGTCCCTTTTCAGGCATTATCTTTTACACTCCATGCATTAGATGAAAATTTTTCCAATCAGCTCAAAGTTGAGAACATATCCATGCCTGAAAACAGATAAGACTAAGGCTTTGCTCTGTAACCAAGTTCAATATCATGCAAGACCATGTGATAATTTAAACTCCTTTCCCTCACCCATTAATACCAGATGGTATAGGAGGATGTTTCTGGTCTCACAATGCATGTACAGTGCTTCAGGTATGGACTGTGCCATCTCCACTTACACTGCATCCATGCCTACTCTCGTTAAATACCCTTCATACATCTTTCTTTTCTTCTGAAGTGGAAATGATGTCTAAGTGCTCTAAACTGTAGTCTTAAGCCTCATTTACTGAAACATTATTATTATTAAAAATAAATCCTTAATTTTATCCTTTTTTTCCCCTTTAGAACTTACATTCCTCTCCTTCTTGGATGCCAATTTGGAAATAAAACATATCTTATTCTGCATCTCACACAGAACAAAATATACAGAACACGAGAGACATTAATGTATATCAGGAAAACCAACTTAATTAGGTTAGAAATCAAATATAGGGTTTGCCCACAGAATGTTTGATTGCCGTCTCCCAGCTGAGAGATACTGATCCTTAATTTTCATGGGCTTTGTTAATTCAAAATTTGGCTGTAGAGTAAATGCATTCTTTGCGCATTTTATTCAGAGTGAAATATGGTATCATACATCAAGCTCTCTCATTTACAGCCCCAAGCAAGGGGCAGCAGGTTAAAAATCAGTTGAAAACAGTGCTACTCCCAAGTGTTTAGAATATACAAACAAGAAACGTTAGACACAAGCAGATTGTCAAGCATTGTTCATTTAAAAGTACTGTACTCGTGAATAAATCTGTAAATACCTCCTAGCACTTCTTGAGTTAACATTTTGGAAACTATTTCCCCTATTATCTTTATTCCTAATTATAAGACTAATGATAATGACCAGGACAGATGAAGAGAATATTAACAAACATGTCTCATATACTGGCAACGTAATACTTCATTGGAAATAACAGTGTTATTGATGTGAATTGGTAATAATTATACAAGTGGCATCAGCAGCATCACAAACTTGTATGTATACTTGTTTTCTTTGGGATGTTAACATTTCATCATCCTTTCAACGGTTACAATTAGATGGTTTAAGATCTTTACATCTTACGGGCTCTGTAAGATTTTTGCTGGATAGAAGTATTTTCTTGGGAAAGCCTGCTCTTCAATTTTTATTTGATCAAAAGGTGCATTTAAGTTGCAGTATACTCAGAACAAATCAGGCAAGCATTTCTTCCAATAACTAATCAAATATTTTTCAGGTTACATGTACTTAAACCCAAATGCATGAAGCACTGTCTTGGGAAGCAAGACTTTGTTTGGCTGGTTTGCTTTTCCCAGGGTTTTTGGTTGTTTGATTGGTGTTGCCTTGTGGCTTGTTGTGCTTTTTTTTTTTTTTTTCCCCATTTTTTTAATCTAACATGTATGGAGCATGTTTCTACTTTAAAGAGAAACATAACAACAAAACAGGCAAGTCTGGCACAACAGGTCTTAAAGTTCCAGTCTCGGCATTCTTTGTTACTGTTCTACTACCAGATCCATGATCCTGTCAGATCATTTCAGACTTTGCCTTTCAGGGGGCTTTGGCCAGACTTTCATTGCTCTCACCATACCTCTCCGAGTGCCTCATGCTACTACAAGAATACTCCATTGACGTGTGCGGTTCCTCATTACTATTGGAAAGGAAATACACCATAATCCATAAATGGTTTCATTATTTAAATTAAATTCTCAGGGTTGTATCTTCACTCATTTCACATCTTTCATTTACTTACTTATAAATATCAGCCTTGCAAACAGTTTATGTAATGTAGGCACTTATTCTATCATCAGCCACCCAAGTAGCGGTGACACATTATTTTAAATTCCTATTTTGTCTGTAACTATCCTGTGTCTTTTCAGTTAGTGTTCAATGTATAATGGAAAGATGAACCCTTGTGCAGAGAGAAAAGCTATTTAATGAAGGGGAATGATTCCAAAAAGTAGATATTCTTTAACCTTTATTCAGGAAAGTAAGTACAATTTTAGGGAATTGAGTTTTAAAGGTTATAAAAACTTGGGACCTAGAAATAATAAGATTTTTTTTTTTATTTTAATCCTGCAGCAGCTCTCACTCCCTCCGACAGTCTTTCATTTTTCCATCTGACCTAGCCACACTCCCTATTGATTTCTAATGTTATATTTCACCTCTTGACCTCGTCTACTGTATTAAGACTTCACTAATCATCAAACTGAACTTTGTTCCAGTGTGCAGGGCCACACTACAAATAGACACGATAAAAATAATATTTTGGAATATAGGGTCGAAAGGATGTGCACTGCTTTGCCTTGTTGGATTCAGGCACTCTGCACCCTTGCTCCCTGCATTTCAGTCAAACTAGTGACATTTCACAAGTAAAGGCAACAATTAGTTTCTTACTTCTATTTCTACAGATTCATGCAGCTTCTTACAGGTGGCTGAGAAAGTTTCCGAAGTGCCAAATTCAAAATACCAAAATTTGTTCTTCATTCTGAAACAAGAAAAAAGGAAAAGAAAAAAGAAAGATCTTATTCACTATCAATATGTGACAAAAGTGATCATCCTGTCTTCCATTATAAGTAATGGCAAAGGCTTGGGAACATGTGACATCCCATTTGAAATAGATGAGCTCATAATTTTCAAAGCTTAAATGTTGGTGTCAAGTTGTATGATATCCCCTAAAGGGATAACAGGAATGTGTTGAACTGACAGGTTCAAATGTACCTTTGACTTTTCTTTTTCAGTGACTATCAGAATATTTTTTGTCACTTAACCAGTGACATGCCTCAGAAAAATGTATCAGTTTTATTTCATGTCTTACACCTACTATATGATTTCTGATTCATGGTTAAAATCTCTATCCTGCAGAGTACTAGAATGTGCAGGGCACTCCCACCATGAAGAGGCAAGGCAAAAGTGTAGCTTGCCTTAAGTTCTGTAAAGGTAAATACTTATTGTTCATTTGAAGAAAATGAAAATTTCAGATCAAACAATCTTTAGATATTTTGCGGTAGGAGAGCTGTGTTACCCAGTAATTAACTCATAGACGCATTTTAAATGACTGATGGAACCTGCATTCTGAAGTTCATTAACAGATTCTACAGAAAAATAAAACTGGATATAAATGCTAGCAAATTGCTTAGTTTATAATGACAGCAGGCAGAGATTACAGTTTTTTCTTCTTAAATACATAAAGACTGTACTTCTGTTTCATCAGATTTATTGCATACTGTTAAATACAATCAGGACACCAGCAGTACCATTTCAAGTAAGTATATGCAGTTTTGTTTAACTCTCATGAGTAATTATTATTCTGTAACAAAACAAGAAGCTAAACTAGAAAAAAAAAAAAAAAGACACTGAATTAGAATTCATTATTCACACTTAGGAATCAGATATGAACACAGTTTATCCACTTGGATAAACTGTTCTCTGACACAGACACAGCACGATGTGCTTGGAACTTGAAAATGACTGAGTTTCATGAGCTAGAAGTGAAGAGTGAAATGCAGATGTAGATGACTGTCAAAAATGCCAGCAAAAATATAAATCCTACTCTCGATACTTATTTTAAATTACACATAGAAGTGTACTTAGTGGCTCTTAAAGTCCACTTAACAGCTCATGAAGTCACAAAGGGAGAAGGGGTATTACAGTACTGGCCATTCCCAGAAACCTGCTGGCCCAAGCCAACAATTCCTTATGCAGTACCAGACCTGCACATGGATGCAGCTCGCATGGAGTGGAGAACAGAATAATAATAATAATAGGGGGGAACAAGAAGAGAGAAACTGACACATTTCTGTAGAAAAAGGTACAGGCATTTCCAAAGGGGTTTGCACAGAAAATCTGAAAACATTTGGAATCTGGTTTTGAGAACCCCCTTAGGGATAAATGGCATATTCTCAAAGAGCTCCAACAACCCAGGGGTTCAGACCAGATTCAGTTTCCAGACTCGATGAGTCTTTGACTGAAAGTGATCTGACCTACGTTCCTTCCACACCTGCAGATTAGTCAGCACACTGACGTGCTGGCCTGGGATCGACTGCCCTATTTATGCAAACATATATGAAGAAATGTGTAGTATTTTCATTTCCAAACAAGTGTGAACAAAATACTGAATCCCTGTTGGGTCCCTTTACAAAATCTGGGTGCAACTATATTCCTGCTACTTTCTACACAGAGATGCCGAATAACGAAACAATTAAAAAACCTGATGTACATATGCAGAAAAATGCTTCATCATTTCTTTTGATCTTATTATTAAGATCAACAAGCCTTTGTGTCTTCTCCTTTAATGGCCTTTCCTCTTGCTGCTCTGTTTTACCTCAAATGAAGCATCTTTTCTTTTTCGTTATTGAAAAGCCTGCTTTAAATTGACTTCTTAGCATTGTATATAATAAAATCTTTGACTTGCACAAAGATAAAATAGACAGATATATTTCAGAGTAATTCAGTATATTGTGTTAAATTCACGTATTTTGAGTTCAGCAAAACAAAACCCAGCATTGTCAGTGCACTCAAGTTTTACTAGAAAATTTAGATCCATGAATCAAAACCTTGTAGCATTACACAGTAGAAGATTAAGTACATTTATCAGGTGAGGTAGATATATTTCTAGTCATTGCAAAAAACCCTATAAGATTCTATCAGCCCAAAAACAGTAGTCTTGTGAATGTGTCCTCCTTTCTCTAGTAGACTATATATCTGTTTTTAAGAGTCGAAAGACCAACTACTTGACAGCTTTTCCAGTACAAAGATAGATGTAGATATAAATAATTTTATTCGTATTTTTCAAAAGGATTTACCAACTCCCTTTATCAGCCATGAGATAGATTGGGTTGTATATTTTTTATTCAAATGCAATATATTTTTATTGAACAGAAAACAGCATTAGATCTTTTCTTACATGTACGAACGAGAGCAAAATGTAAAGAAATAAAGATTAATTATACTAAACTTTCCATAAGCAAGATCTGTCTTCCCATTATAATAGATATTCTAATTTTTCTAATAATAAAAAAATATCAAAATTCATATCTTCCACTTGCATTCCTCATTCAAACAGGTGATGCTTATCTGCTTATGAAGACAGCAGTAGTAGAAGAGTCTGTTTAGATTAACAAACTACCCTCATGACCATTCTGATTCCTTTCACAATGCTGTAAGTAAATTTTAGACCAGTAAACAAATATGTATTTAATGACAATTTTGTGGTATTGAAACTGTAAGAAACTGAATCACGGGCTGCTATCATGTCTAATTTTTTTCTCTCTCCTAGAGGAGCTGATGATTCAGACTTGTTCCAATTTTTAACAAGAGATGACCAAAATAAAGAGCGCAGTAAAAGAGTGCTATACAGTAGCACTTTTCTTTACAACACTGGTTTTGTTGGTATAGGAAAGGGAATAGCTTATTTTTCAGGGAAGCATTTTTGCATATGCTTCAAAGCGCATAGCTAAACTCTTAAGCAACTTTGTGCTTGAAAATACAATATAAATAAAACATCAATCATGATTAAAGGCTGACCTGAACAGGGATGAAGCAAATTGTCAGGACAATATGGGAAGGTTAATACTGCCATTGCTGACAGTGTCTCTATACCGTGCATAAATATCAGACTTAGAAACCTGGATATGAAACTTAGAAAAGTTCAGGCTAATATTTGGTAATCAAGGCAAAATGATCAAAATAGTCTGTGATATGGGTTTGCTCCATTATCAGTTAATCAGAAACCCCCCTACTGCTAAAACTATTTTATATAACCTTTCTGATTAAGCAATTACAAGGCATGTCATTGAAAAATTGTCCTATATCTAAATATGGAAATAGAAAATATTTTATTCTACACCTGAAGAGCATCTATACTTCATTGCAGTATGAAAACTCTGTCATAACGTGCCTAACAATAGACTAGCTATAGGTTGCTAATAAAAGGTCACAACAATAAAACAGGAGCATCTTTAAACATAAGAAACAAATTTATCCTGGTGTTAAGGCTATACAGTTGAGACAAGAGCTTATGCTACATTTTAAAGTTTGTCACGCTTTCTGTTACATTCTATTTACGCTTCCTATATTTACTATTTCTATTTATTATATTTATTTCCACTTTAATTATGCAGTGTCAAGCTACAATGACTTGAGCTAAAAATATCTACATCACGAAATTTCTGACTGTAATTTTTATAAAATTTCAGCTGAAATACTTTGACGATTTTTGAACATGACTGGATTAAAAAAAAAAAAGTATATTTGCTTGTATCAAGTGTGTTTGATAACATACACTTTGAACTGTTTTAATGCAGCTACACTTTCAGAGTAGAAATTTTAAATTTAGCACAAGGATGGCCTTACATCAAGAATACGCTTCTGGCCATCTGCATGAAAATACATACAGAATTTAACCATATTATGACCATTTGGCAATACATTCTGGAAAAGCTTTATTTTCAATATTCTCATATGGCAGAAAAAGAACAAATTTTTGTCTCTAGTTCTGTCATCTGTCATCCTTTAACCCATACAAAGTATAAGGATTTTTACCCATGAAACTACTAGAATGCTAAATTCTACAAGAAATCTATGCAAGAACGTCTGCTCATGGACAAGCAGCACTTGGCTTCCTCCATAAACTATACTGTTCCCCCAAACACAATTCTTAAGCACTGCTTTCTGAAAACATTTCTTTTAAAGCTATTCCAATTTTGCTGTAGAAATACTGTTTGTCAGTGAGCGTCAAGAGTTGGTCTCAGTCTATATCATAAACTCATATGGTTTGCAGCATGAAGCTCTCATTCTAAGAGCATAATTTATAAATAACAGTGTATAGAATGTAATGAAGTTTAAAAACCCACAAATACATGGGTAAAAAACCAAAAAAGAGCAGGAAAGAAGCCACATAGAGTGGATGCTCATTATCTCATTCACCACCGTTCCAGGAGGTGCTCAGAGCCACAGATCCAGTGTAAGTATTTAAATGCAACAGGTCTCACTGGCTCTCTTTTCCCCCTTGTTTATTCTTCTGCCCTCAATTCCACGGAAATCTGGAACAGCATGTGGAATAAAAAATAACCAGAGAAATGTGCAGAAATGGAGGCATGAGACAGAGCTGTATGTCCACAGAGGGGAAACTGTGAAGAGTGCAAGGGCAGACAAACATATGTGAAAAAAATGAGGGGATCATTGTAAGGGAAAATAGATGAATCAAGAAAAAGAAGAATGAGAAAAAGACAGGAATCTAATTTCAAAATGCATTGAAGTTCTGCAATGCTGAAAGATGAATGATGATAAAACAGAGAAGGGACGAAAAAGAAAATAATCCAAAAGGAGACTCAAGTAAAACCACCTATTTCTGAAGTCTGAAAATACAGATAATAAGGTCTAAAAATGAAACTGGGAGTAGAGGAAACACCATACTGGGCAAAAAGCTGAACATCTGTTCCAATATTCCATCACTAACAGCGTTAGTAGCAGAGAGTTTGGAGAACACTGTAAAATTCCATGTAGTATACAGCTGGGAATAATCTAGCCTTAGCGAAGGTTTATTATTATTTATGATTTTATCAAATAGAAAGAGGGTATGCTTAGAATAGACATAAGGAAGAATGTTTTTACGATGGGTGTGATGAGACACTGGAACAGGCTGCCCAGAGAAGCTGTGGATGCCCCATCATTCGAAGTGTTCAGAGCTGGGTTGGATGAGGCTTTGAGCAACACGGTCTAGTAAAAGATGTCTCGGCACAAGGCAGAGGGGTTGGACCAGATGATCTTTACAGGTCCCTTCCAACTCAAACAATTTTATGATGCTATGATTTTATTTTAGACAGTTTGACAGTTTATAGTATGAAGCAATATGAAAAATAAAATAAAGCCAAATTAATGGGAATAAATGACTCCTTTTAAAGAGAAAAAACAAAACAAACAAAACCCCCCAAACTTGTTTATGTTAATCCATGGCTGTGTCCTGCTTTATTTGAGTTTGGAATTTCATATTGCATTAAAAAAAAAAAAACAATATAGAAGCCCCAGTGCTAATTATCAATGTGTGGGAAAATAAAAAGTCTTCAGTGAGGAAAAACTGAAGTAGAAGCAGCTATGGTAGTCTGTTCCTGCAATTGGGAATAATGGCGCTCAGAACCTCTACCATCTGATTTTTCTCAGGTCATGGAAAAGTTTTCAAGGTGTGTCTGAACTTGCTGCTTTTGGTTTATTGAGTCCCAGCCAGTGAGGCATATACACAGGAGCAAGTGAAGTAAAGTTTACAACAGATTGTATGTCATTGTGATCGTACATCTTATTTCTGGTAATAAAATGTGCTGATACATTGGATTTTAATTAATTAAATACTAAATATCTGATGCATTAAATAAAACTGAAAAATATTTTAATGCTTTGTACAATTCAATATAAAGAATATTCTTACCAAGTCCTATCCCTCTCACAGAAGTTTTCAAGAGAAAACATATTTTCCATCTTTTCTCACTGTTCATAAATCTATTATCTAGGTAATTTTATACTTAGGTAAAAATGATTTCATTGCAGCACATAATATATATTAATAAGAATGTATGACTTTTTCTAATGTTCTTCTTTTCTTTCCACTTCTGTCTTAACAATCATATAATTCCTGTTCTGCTTTATAATGAATCATACGCAAAGGTAAGGAAATAGGCAGTGGAGATGCACATCCATAAGAGATTTATGTGTGACTGGCATGATTTTAATAGAGACATCTTTGTCAATTTTTTCTTTTCCCATTACCAACTGTACTTATGTCAAGTCCAAGTGTTAATCTCTTATGGCACATAGCATAAGCAAAGATTGCACAGATAAGGCCAGAAAAGTTAGAATCCTGAAAGAACAGTTCTAGTTTTACACAATAAATAAAATTTTCACCTTATCATATAATGATAGCACCCCTAGTTACAACGCTATGCCATAAAAAGCAATACTGTGAGATTGTCTCTTCCTGACAATAATTCTCCTGCTGCAAAGCTGCATTTGACTCCATTTTCTAGAACCCACTCCTGAGCACCTTGTTCACTCTGATCACTTTCAGTAAGAAACGCAAACCACGAAGAGTTGCAAAAGGGTCTCGCAGTACTAAGTGACTAGGGTGCAAAAATTTACATTTATCCACATCAAACGTCATCTAAGGTGATGCACAAAGGAAAAAGAAAAATAATCCTAATTTCACAGGGACCTTCTCAGGGACAAGGTCTTTGGCTTACAATAAAGAGCAGTGTTGGATTGGTGCTCAATAGCATTTGCATGAATTGTGTTGTGATGCGCTGAATACTATTTCAACTTCCCCAAAGGCAAGTAGGGGGAAGAAATAAGGGGGGAAAAAAAGAAGAGAGAGAAAAAAAGAGAGAGTATAATAGAACTGGAAAAAGTATGGAGAAAGAAAAAAGGGACAATCAAGATATTAAACACTTTTTTAATTCTTCAGCCTTGAAAGGTGACAAATGAGAGAGGTATAACAGTTCTCTAAATCAGGTATGCCATGGGGAGGATGAATATGGTGTGATTAGTCACCATCTCTCCCAAGAAAAAGCTAGGACAGATGAGAAGGACCAAGAATGCAGTGGATACAACAAACAAAAGGTTTCTTTGCACAGCACGCAATTAAGATGTTCAATTCTTTGCAACAGGATGCTCTAGTTTTCATTGGTTCAAACATGGTTGGAAGGATTAATGGAAGAAATAGCCACTGAAGCCCACATAACAAAAACACCGCAAATATGGAAATATATTACATGTTTACTGTTCTTCTCACTCATTGGCACTGGACAAAGAGCAGCTGGCTAGACTGACCTTATGGCTGACATCAGATGAGTATTTTTGTCTTCTTATGTTTGTGGTCCTAACTGCATTTCCTGTTTTTTCTTACTATCTTTACAGAATAACCTATTTCTCCTCCATCAATGTCTCACCACTCCTTATTACCTTGTGTCACAGGATCCAACTGTATATTTGGATCGAAATATTTGTACAGAGAGTCCATGTATGAGTACCAGTTAGTTCATGCACTGCAGACAGGTACTGATGTTCCTGAAAATCATCCAGTATCTGTATATTTGAAGACAAGAGGTGCAACAAATTTACTGGAGGTCTGTGCACTGTTTCTTGGTTTTGTTTAGCTACTCATCAGAAAGTAATTTGTCTAGGTTTTTGAGAGAAATAGTAGCCAGATTGGAAGCGTTCCCTCTGCTAGAGCTACCAGAAAAAAAACATGAGCAAAACCAGGATGATAGTTATATCCATAACCCATATCTTTCACTAATTAGCTATGAAACCTGTTCTCATTGGATTAACTATGATGCCTTTCTCATATAGCCTCCTCACACTACAGAGTCTGGCAGAGAGAAGCCTACTACTAACATTTATGCAGAGGAGAATCTTATCCTAAAATACAAATAAAAATGCCCATACTGAAATATGAATACCAAACCCTAATAATTTTAAGAGCCTCAGGGTACACACTAGGTGCTAAAATGCAGGAGGAACTCGATGACTTTTAAGCTGTGCCTCAGGCTGCATCTGTTGTGTGCCAACAGGCAACAGGATGTTCATGAGAAAAAAAGATAATGTATTTTTCCCAGAGTTATAGAAAAGTGGTACACTCCACTGAGACAAATTCCAGGAGTTTAACCTGTCACACCTGGTATAAAAAACAGCTCTTATAAAGCAGTGTGATACCTGATTGATACAGTTTACAAGATATTCCTCCATGTAAGAAGGTACTGTTTCTCATCAGTGATAGAAATAACTGCTTTAAATAAGGAATTCTGACACTTGCTTTTCAATATATTACAACAACTGTTATTAGTAGGACCAAAAACCCATACAGTTTAGTTTCTCAAAGCCTTTACTTAAAAAGTGTCTTCATTATATCTGTGATTTTATCTGTCATTTTTCTCCACTAAACGAACATTTCTGTAACACTTCTTAAATCCTTTATGTCCGTTCCCTATCATGAAGATTTCTGCTCTTAACATTTCACTTATTTTTATCTTCATATTTTCACTCAGTTTCTTTCCCAAATTCCCCAGTCTTGGGAGCAGATGCTGAGGCACCAATGACTCATTAATCTGAAGAGGTTTTTTATCATGAACAAAAATAAAGTCTATAAACGGTTCCACATTTACCAGCCTTGGTCGTACTAGAGAACCAAGAAAGCTTTGTTAAAAAAACACCCCTACTATCTCAGAGCAAGGTCATGGACCTTCACATTTAATCTTTAAATTATGTCAGATGAATAAAACAATTTTCCTTCCCCTTGCTCACTAATATGGATATGTAAAAGCAGATATGACACTGAGTAGTACTTATATTAATGAGACCATTGTTAAGGCCGTTCAGAGGTTCAGGGACAAGTTTGCAAGGAGCAACTCCTCCTTGGCTGCTTCATATGCACAACTGTAGCTCTATTTTAGGAAACAAACAAACAAACAAAAATAAACCTGTTTTGTTTCCCTGTAATGCAGGTGATTATATGTAATTAAATAATCTTTTTCTCTACTCAATATTTTAACTCCCACTGAAAAACTGAAGTATCTCAATACTGCTATTCAATTCTTGCCAAAAGATCCTTCCATTCCCTTAAAATACTTGAAACACTATGCTTTATATCATTCCCAAGTAGGACCCAATGAGGAAACTAAGGAGAGAAAAAGTAAGCAATCAAATGCTGCAAGGGAAACAATGAGCGGCTCTTTTGAGAACACACAGGAGAAACATCAGACTCTGTGTAGGAGAAAATCTTTGACAAAATCTTTTCTCCTTAGGATCTCTCCAGAAATATTTAATCCTGTCAGGACTGGGGCAGGATTAAACATCTCTCCCTGACTGGGATTCACTGGACTTTTAATATTTTATTTTATTTTATTTTATTTTATTTTATTTTATTTTATTTTTTACTGAAAGAGCAGTTTTCATTTATAATGAGATGGCCTGCCTGAGATTCAGCTTAACTCCATATTTAGCCATGTCAGTGCCTTTGTCCACCTGTGAACTAGACAGGTATTGACATTTACTCAATGGAACTGAAGGTGTGATTCACCAGACTTCAGTAAGCAGAAGTGCTCTCTAGGCTTCATGGACAGAAGTTACTGGCTCTCTGCCTTCAGAAGCCTACATTGAGGTGTCTAATCTCAAACTGAAAACCTGTCTTGTTTCAAAACACTTACATCCCCTTAACCCTTACAAGATAAATGAAGTCTCATTAGTCCTCATTTTACTTGCTAAAAGATAATGTCAATCCATACTGTTAAAAGTACTTAGGTGGGACAAGGTCTCCAAGCATTGTTACACCTAAGGCTTTTAGTGACTTACCACAGAAGAACCCAGCAATGGAACCCAGTCCACCTGTGTTCCCTGTAGCACCTTACATACAAAAAGCAACATAACCCATCCCTCCTTAGTCTTCCAGGAATTTTTTAAATAGGCATATAACCTATCTTTCTCTCCAGGAAATGCACGGACATTGTGCTACCTCCTTTTCTACAGCAGGGTTCCAGCCCAGCACAACATTCAGGAGAGAACAGGCCAGTGAAACACGTGGGCCGAGCTTGTGAAACAAAAGTTCATAGTTATTAAATAACAGTACATTCATTTCTATTTTGTAGGGTAGGATGGGATGAGTTTTGTTCTTAAAAGGCCACCGATTTTTTAGAAACCTGAAAAATCTTACAATTAATGCTATATTTGTGAGTCTATATTTTTAGGCAATGTTTTTTTCCCCTGAAAACCGAACAGAGTCATCAGCTGTGGTTAAAAATGCTGTTCTGCAAATGTGCAGAGACTTCAAAATGCATTTTTAGTGTAGCAGAAGGTCTTTACTTAGTAGAAATCAGGACTTAGCATTGAAAATGCACATGGTAGCTGTATAAATAATAAATTCTACTACTATAACTACTTACCACCTTACCCTTCAAAATACAATCTAGAGAACTTTCTACCCTGAACAGCACCTAAAAGGATGAGGCAGGCTGGAGACAGAGGGTACAACTGAGAACACTCTGGTGGTTTTGCTCCCCTGTACAAATCTATGTGATTCTCATTCTGCCAAAAATCTTGTTGGATTATCAGCAAATAACTACTGTGCACCCTGCATGTCATTTGTTTCATTTGTTAGAATGTTGTAGTAAGAACACTTATTTTTTAATCCCTATGGCCCATTACAATTTAAAGTACATGCAATCAATAAATAAATTGATATATTTTCAAAAGAATACTTAAAATAAATCTATAAAATGGTTCTCTATATGCCTTCTACGGAATGTGCCGGTGATTATATACATTTTAGTTAGGGGAAGTCTATAGATATAGACCCTTTTCACAGGGTTATACCCAAAGATCACAAGAAATCTTCTTTCTAATTTTTGGATAATTATATGCTACAGGAATTGCTGAGGAATCAACCTTTATGGGTGATAACTCCAACCTATCAAGTAAGCCTTGTAATTAGACCTGTGCCTAAATTATATTTGTCTTGTTCTGTGCCTTCGGTTTTACTTCTTATACTACAGCTCCATATTGCATTTCTAATGATTACTCACCCCGGCTTTTTAAAATCTCTCACAGCTCCATGCTACCAGCTGTTGTTTTCTTTCCTAACACACTTCACTTGTAAGGAAAAAGAAAAAAACAACAACCAAAAAACTCCATAGTTTTAGATTTCTTTGAACCTCATCCTTACACATTGCTTTTCAGCTCTTGAGACAAATGCAAGCAATCATTCTTTGCTTTAAAATCAGCAATACTTTAGGACTTAAACTTGATAAGGAAATCAAACATGGTCAATGAGGATACTGTCATTTGGAGGCATTGATCTGATTTCTTCAAATTTGCAGGATTCCAAAGACTGTTTGACTTGAAAATTGCATCAGTTTAACTGGTTTTCTAAACTTAAACAAGCAAGTACATATTGTTTGGTGTATGCCATTAAATTAAGAAATGGAAATCAAAGGAGCTACTCATATATACAGATAAAATGAAGCACTTCAATGATTGCAGAATTGGGACTCTATTTCAATATAAAACTTCATAATTTTAGGTTAATAATTTTCTAACTGATCTAAACTAAGCCACTCTAAATGATAGTTAAGATACATCTTTTCTATCATTTGTTCCAGTGCAATTAAGAAAATTTTAAAAGTAACAAGAACAAGGCAAAACAAACAGACAAGCCTCATATTAAACTGGCACAATTTTTTTTTTTTTAAATCTAGACATCTTATTTGACAAAAACAAAACAAAACAAAAACATCAACTACACATCTTTTGTTAACATGCATTCATAGCTTTTTGTGAACTGTGAACACAATACTAAGGAAATACAAATTATCAGCATATGAAAGGCTGCTTCACTGGGCTTGCTGTAGTTACATGAGAACTGCAGTTAACACTTCCACTGATATTTGTACTTGCATAAAGCTGTATTTAGCTTGACTTTCTTTCAAAAAAACCAAATCTTGAGATATATTAGAGTATATAAGCCTAGCATCTAAAGCAGGTTTTACAAATGTATTGTGCCATAAACTTTTTAGGGTGAAGAAAAGTAATAAAAAATATAAAATATCATTCTACAATATTACATCTAAGAAAGGGCAAGTGAACTTTTCCAAATCTTGCCAAACAAAAAAGCTCAGAGAAACCATGTAAGAAAAAGTCTGTAAAATTTTGTGCATGGGACTTCAAACCAGCATATACTAAATTCCAAAGTAAAAGCTTAGCATGATGACTACAAAGTTATGCTTAAAAAATATAGAGTGTAAGAAACTTTTTCAGCTTTTCCACTGAGAACACACAGTAATTCATCATTTTTAATTTTAATGTTGAGTGAAGAACTAGGATGAAGTATACACTGAAATTCTCAGCTTTTCTGTAGTTCCTCTGCATCAGTCTACAAGTACAAAGGGGCAGTAAAAATGACTATCATTGCACCATATATAACAATATCCTAATGACTCTTACCTCACAGCAATACAACTTTGTTGTTGTTTAGGGGCTTGACCAGAAAAAGGGAAGATATTGGGATATTCCTTCTTCCTGTCAGTTTTCAGCTATGTAGCATGGTGATGAGGCTGAATCAAGAGTATCCATGTAGGTTTAATGGTTTAGCTGGTAGGAGAGGTGGCATAACACACGTAGGACTTGAAACACAACTTTAAGATTGAAGGGTCCCATATTTATACATCCTTGTACGAGCCCTAGAGCTGACTGGGCAACAGGTACATGTTTCTGTGTTAAGATATAAGCTGCACATTAACCAAATAAAACTCCCTCAGGGAAGGGGGTGGAGAGGAAGGAAAAAGCCAAGCCTGTTTAGTGAAAATGTCACTGTTTTCAGTGGACAACAGAGGCTACTATACTATGTTAAGACAGAAGTAATGCTTTCCAAAAAAAGGTTGTATCTTTGCAAGTGGGCTTCAAAAAAATGTTCCTTAAGAATTTTCTTAAGTAGTAATTATAATCTATGTGTTTATAATTATTATAAAATTATGGCTTTACCTTTGTGTAGGATTATTAACATATCAGCTCCCCTTTTGTAAGTTCAACGAGAACATGGAAAATCATTTTTTCCTTTGATTTCAGTAACCCATCTTTTACATTCACAGCCCTAACATACCTGACAGGCTTTTGTATAAACCTAAGTTTTCCAGACAGGTTACTTCTAGGAAATAATGAACATATTAGATGTTCTTTAGCTGTGTCTCTACATGTAGCAGTATGCTCAGGAGCATTTTTCAAAGTTAATCTAATTTTGAAAATGCTTAATTGCAAAAATCTAAGCCTGCTTCTTCTCTGAGTTGTTCCTTGCAGCTATATATTTGCAGTGAGTATGAAGTATCATGGGCAATTGTCACATGATAAATTACTGTTTTCACCCATCAAATATTAAAGCTGCTCACTACTGACCTTGAGCATCACTTACGCTCCCACAGCCGTGTCCTTTTTCTAAGTCAGCAGGGCACAGCTGGCACAAATTCAGTCAAGCAACCAGATTCATACCTGTTTGCAAAAGTTGAGACTATTAAAAGCGTTGCATCTCATGCATGACAACAGGAGGCTTGACCACTCTTGAGAAAGGTGTCCGACACCTGACTGTTTCTACCAAGGAGTACTACCTGCTCACATTGATTTGCAGTGAAGTATTTCTCAGTAAATATTTCCACTTAGCATTTACTCTCAGGGAACTCATGTAGTGGGAGATATTTACGAGTTGCTTTCAGCTTAAAAATAAATCACCTCTAATTCCTCTAAGCGAAATCAATCAAAAGTCTGTAAAAAATGGACTGGTTGTTTGGTCGATTCTGGCAGAAAAGTAAACAGCACTTCAGCTTTTCTCCACCATTAAGGTCTAAATGGCCTAGAAAGTAAATCAATATCTCCAGTCAGCCTTCTGGCTATTGTTTAGCCAGTAGATATGGATTTTCTCTAGCTTACTGCACTCCTTTGGGACTAACCTGTAATCCTCCGAGAGTAATAATAAGTTCGTTATCTAGTTCAGCTCTCTGTTGTACATTTAAATGGACCACATCCATCAGAAGCACTTGCTAAAGTTAAAGGACAATGACATCCCATTCAACCTATTTCACAGTGAAATACTCACAATACCTGATGGAGAAAATTATTATAAAAGTCTTATTTGTTGTCAGGTTATTAAAAATAAAATACCACAAATTAAGTAAACAGTAAATAAGGATTTTTCTTATATTTAACATTGTTTCTTTGTTAATAAGTTAAATTGTGGTGAAGCTTATTTCTGTCATACATCATGCAATCTTTCATTATTCATATCAATGTTTCAAATATTTCTGGTTAAATACTGTTGCCAAGCAGGCAGCTGTCAGAACCAATCAGTACATTTTTTTCATTCCTGAGCTACCAGATGTTTGCTGAGCTAAAATGATTTTTGCTCCCTCTACCTAGGATTGCATAAGAAAGCTCTCTCATTTTTAAACTCTGAAGTTTTAAAAGGTTGTACTCTTGGATCACAGAATCTGTGCTTTCAGCCAGAGAGAGTTGGAGTCTCTGAGCTGAGCACTCCGTTTTATTGTGTACACACCTTTTCTCTGATAAAGGTATTTAGACCATCACAAAAGGACAAACAAAACCATATTTCTACAACTGTAGCATCCATTGAACATTTAAAAAAAATACCTAGTAACTATTCTCTAGATACTCTGAGCATTTAAAAAAACTCACCACTTACTACTTACTAGTTACTGTGATTAGATCCATACTGTAAATTATGAACATGAAGACTCCTGTCTGCTGGTAATGTGCTGCATTTTATCTACAGCCTCATAGTCGGCCCTCAGAGGGGCTACACAAATATACATAAGAGTCACAGCCACAACTGCCACACTGCTATAGGTTATTTTTCTAATTCAGGAATTATTAGGAAGAATGAAAGAGGAAAAGCATGGGGGCTATGGCTTTACTCAGGCAAGTGGTTTGAAGAGTAATAGTTTCTATAATAAGTAACCATTCTTTTTTTCTTTCAGAATTGCCTATCCGGATTGCAACCGCATTTAGGTGAGTGACAATCTTCAAATCAAAAGTAGAGTTGACAGTGTCCTAAATAAAGAATATGGAATTGATCCTTAAAATGCGTCATCTAAATTCAGATGTTAAGTCTAAACAGCAGCGCTGTAGGGAAGGACAAATGGAACTTAATGACAGTGGCAATTCCCAAGGTGAAGCTTTAGTCTCTGGTGAGCTTCTGTTGGTACTGGGGTCACCATTAGGTGACAGCTGGAGAGCACCCAGAGTTACCTCTGATGTTCTCTTGAACAACTTTGCTTTGGTCCTAAAGGAATTCACTTGGTTTGGTGAAGTTTTTTAGATCACTCCACATAGCACTGTAATGAAAATCAATAGAACTTAAGTTCCTATGTACACGTCACTTTGAAAATATCTATTAACGTTGTGTGAAATAATGCTTATACACCTTAAAAATGGAGCCTTAAGGTCTTCTGAATGTCACTAATCTTTGGCAAGAATGAGGTCCAGTTAAAAGAGAAGTCAAAGAAATCAAAGCCACAGAATGTAGAATCTAAAAAGTATCATAAAAGGTGCCCTTCCATAATACACCACAAAAGTGGTTCTTGTTATTTCTCTTTTGGTATGCGAGATGTAACTTAAAAATAAATCTCTACTTTTGCATCGGACTTGGGGGTTCGCATCACTGTAAATAGTGATGCAACTGATAATCTAGGAGTGGGTATTTGTTTGATTTTGGTATTCTAATTGTGGGATCCTGTTCCCCTTGTTATGTTTGTTCCCAGGAAACTGTAGTGGCAATGACTTGTGAGACAATTCTGTCACCAGCTCACTGTGCCTACTGATGAGCATTTCTGTTCTTCATTGCTACATCAAATCAACCTACTTGCAGCTTCTGTGCCTTGTAATATCTTAATCTACCAAAAACCCCAACCTTCTACAATTAAATGACATCTCATGCAGATACTTCCTCTCATCACTTGGTAATTTAATCTCTATTTTATAATGAATGCTTAAGGTTGAACTGTTTGGTGGCTTTTTCCCAACTTCTAACAATTTTTGCAGCTTTTTCAGAAAACTTCTCAATTTTCAATGTTCTTTTTAAAGACTGGACACTGGAATTGCATATACCATCACAAGCAATGGTCTCACAAACACCACATAAAGCTTAAAGAATCACCTTCCTACAAATAAGCCTTATTCCCCTACTTGTAGAGCTAAAGACCATATCATAGAATCATAGAATAGTTTGGGTTGGAAGGGACCTTCAAAGGTCATGTAGTCTAAACCCCCTGCAATGATCAGGGACATCCTCAATCAGATCAGGTTGCTCAGAGCCCTGTCCAGCCTGGCCTGGAATGTTTTTAGGGCTGGGGATTCTACCACCCCTCTGGGTAACATGTTCCAAGTATTTTACCACCCTCATTGTAAAAAATTTCTTCTTATATCTAGTCTGAATCTACATTTTTTCAGTTCAAAACCATTACTCCTTGTCCTGTCACAACAGGACCTGCTAAAAAGTCTGTCCCCATCTTTCTTATAGGCTCCTTTATGTACTGAAAGGCTGCAATAATGTCTCCCCGGAGCCTCCTCCTCTCGAGAGTGAACAACCCCAACTCTCTCAGCCTGTCCTCTTAAGAGAGGTGTTCCATCCCTCTGATCATCTTGGTGACCCTGCTCTGGACCCTCTCCAACAGGTAAATTTCCTGTACTGAGGGCTCCAGAGCTAGACACAGAACTCCAGGTGAAGTCTCACCAGAGCAGACGAGCAGAATCACCTCCCTCGACCTGCTGGCCACACTACTTTTGATGCAGCCCAAGATACAATTTGCCTTCTGGGCCTCAAGTGCACATTGCCGGCTCATGTCCAGTCTTTCATCCACCAGTACCCCAGGTTCTTCTCCGCAGGGCTGCTCTCAATCCCCTTATCCCCCAGGCTGTACTTATACCAGGGGTTGCCCCCACTCAGGTGCAGGACCTTGCACTTGGCCTTGCTGAACCTCAGGAGGTTTGCATGGGTGCAACTTCTTGACCTTGTCCAGATACCTCTGGATGGCATCCTGTCCCTCAGGTGTGTCAACTGCACCACGCAGCTAGGTGTCAAACTTGCTGCGGTGCACTCAGTCCCACTGTCTATGTCGTCGATGAAGATACTAAACAGTACTGGTCCCAGTACAGACCCTTGATGGACACCACTTGTTACTAGTATCCATCCAGACATTATCCCATTGACCACTACTCTCTGTATATGACCATCCAGCCAGTTCCTCATCCACTGAACAGTCCACCCATCCAATCCATGTCTCTCCAATTTAGACAGAAGGATGTTGAAGGAGATCGTGTCAAAGGCTTTACAGAAGTCCAGATAGGAGACATCCATAGGCCTTCCTTTGTCCAATGATATAGTTACTGCATCGCAGAAGACCAGTAGGTCGGTCAGGCAGGACTTGCCTTTGGTGAAGCCATGACAGCTATCTCTAATCACCTTCCATGTGTCTTAGCATAGACTCTAGGAGGACCTATGCCATGATCTTCCTAGGCACAGAGTTGAGGCTGACAGGCTGGCAGTTCCCAGTGTCCTCCCTTCTTCTCTTTTTAAAAATGGATGTGATGTTTCTCTTTTTTCAGTCACCAGGGACTTCACCCAACTGCCATGACTTCACAAGTAACATGGAGTGTGGCTTGGCAACTACATCAGCCAGTTCCCTAAGGACTCTGGGATGCATCTCATCAGGTCACACAGACTTACGTATGTTCAGGTTCCTTAAGTGGTCACAAACTTGATTGTCACTTACAGTGGGAGAGACTTTGCTCCCCCAGTCCCCATCTTGTAGTTTATCCTCTCAGGGAGTGTGGGAAGAGAGCTTGCCACTGAAGACCAAGGCAAAGAAGTCATTGAGTACCTGAGCCTCCTCCTTGTCTGTTGTTACCAGTTTACCAGTCTTGCTCATCAGCAAGGCGGGGGGTGAGTACATTTTCTTTGGCCTTCTTTTTCTGGTTGACATACCTGTAGAAGCTCTTCTTGTTATTCTTTGCATCCCTTGCCAAGTTCAGCTCCAGGGGTACCTTGGCCTTCCTGACCACACCTCTACACAACTGGGCAGTGTCCCTGTACTCTTCCCAGGATACCTGTCCCTGCTGCCACTGCCTGCACATTCCCTTTTTGCCCTTTAGTTTGACCAGCAGGTCTCAACTCAGCCATGCCGGCCTCTTGGCCTCCTTACCCAATTTCTTACACCAGGGGATAGAGAGGTCTTGTGCTCAATGGAAAGAATCCTTAAAGATCTGACAGCTCTGTTCCGCTCCCTTGTCCCTGAGGGCAGTTTCCCAGGGGGTCCTATTGACTAACTCCTCAAAGAGCTGGAAAGTTGTCTTTCCTAAAATTCAGGGTCCTGACTTCAGTCTTTGCCTGTTCCACATCACTCAGGACTGCAAACTCCACTAGCGGGTGATCACTACAGCCCAGGCTGTCTCCAGTTTTGACGTCAGCAATTAGCTCACTTGCACTGGTGACCATCAGGTCCAGTATTGCCCCCCTGGTAGGGCTCTCTATTATCTGCTCTCTAAGCCACAGAGTCACCCTCAAAAGCTCTTGTTCAGTTCATTACCAGGCATGACCATCCAGTCCTTTCCAGAGTCAGTGTTCTCTAAAATAAACTTCTTCATTCCCCACATCTGATCTACATTTGTGATTTCTAGATGTTTGAACCTGCATTTAGTTATTTTAGGAACACACATAGACTAATTAATCCAGACAACTGTTACTGACCTTTCTGAATTATTATTTACCACTGTTCCAATTTTTATAAGATGAAACCTTTGCTAGTAATGTTTTCTTACAGCTCTCAGACAAAGACATTATGTTATACTTTAAGAAGTAACTACTTAATTCTACATAAATATTTTGGACATAAAAATATATAATAGTAATTATAACTATGGATTAGCCTGTGTAGGCTGTACGCTTTTAGTTTTTATAACACACTTATAAGAAAGTACTAGAAAGATAATATACATCAAATGAGTTCTGGCTTTCATGTAGCATATTATAGGTTCCTTCCAATCAATATATTTTTAATCTCCTGTTGCATTAAAAAATGCTGAAACCTAAATGACATTAAAGAAACTAAAACCTTCGGATATTTCTTTGAAATTATAACTTCTGTGTTCAGTTTTGTATATTTTTCTCACTCTTATTCAAAAACAATTTTGTGCAGGAACTAAATGCTCTTCAAAACCTGCAGAGTTTGATAATTATTTTAGGCACTAGTAGCTGATAAGGGAAGTTATACCTTAATATCTTGTATCTAGAATGAAATCTAACCCTGATAATTCAAAAATAAAATTCACACCAATTTCAATGAGGTCAGGATCTTCGTCTTGATCTTTCAAGGCATTAACCTAACACACTCTTGAAAGTCTGATTTTAGCAGAGTTCTTTACTTTGTACAATGCATATGTTTGTAAACTTTTTCTTTTGGTTTTAGCCAGAGGGCAAATAAAATACAATCAATTTGGTTATTTTTAAATACAATTATATTAAGAAAATGAGCTCTATATGAACATTCTCATATTCACTCATTTGTTCCTGTTTTCTTTTGAGTCTAAAGCAGAATGTTTTACCCAAATGCAGGGACTCAGAAAAACAAGTTCTTTTCAGAGCTTTGCTGATGAGGTGTAACAAGACACCCAAGGTTACCTATAGTTAAAACTTTAAGTAAATGATTGAATTTTCAGAGCTGATCACCCTTCTCAGTTTATCAACATAGGAGCAGTAGTTTTATGTTGCAGATAAAAGAGAAAATGAGCAGTATCACCAATGTACATAAAGCACCATGTCATCAACAAAACAGAAGCATCACAAGTGCTAACAATTATCAGAAGCAGTGGCAGCAAATCCTCCTGATGGAAATAGTTTTAAGGTTGAGGTAAATAGACCTTCCCTAGTGCAAAGACGTCACAGGGAGCCCAGCTTCAAGACACTTGTGTTTTTCTTTGCTATGCTTAGAGAATGTGAGAGAGTGGCATTTATTCTATTAGTATGTGACAAGCACTGTGCTCTGAGGACAGGCGTCCTAGGTGTTGGCAGGACGGCCACCCATCCAGCTGGACTCACACAATGCATCCCGACAGCCTTAAGGCACCATGGGAGATGTAGCCAGGATAGGTGATTTAACCATGGGGTAAAATGGGACAAAAGCACCTAAGTTACAACTCCCTTGAGATATTCAGCACTTGGGAGTAGGCAGGCAGCTGTTGAACTTGAGAGATTTCTTGATTTTCTAACATTCCTCTGTTGAAAGAATTTCTTAAGCTCACGTCATGTAACTGAGGAAAAGGTGCTTGTGCATGGTCATGTGGCAGCCTTTTGCTTTCAAGTGACTAAAGAAGTTTTCATAGCTGGGAATATGACTCTTCGCATGACTTTCCTTGGTATTAAGGCCTCTGCTGAATGTAATGCAGTGTCCTGGCCTCATATTCCCTCTGGGACACTACATGTCAAGTTCGATCGACCATGGGCTTCTGGCACAGGGAGTTCTGTTTTAGGTTATATGACTGAAGGCTAATCAAAGTAAACACAAAAACCTGGCAAGGAGTAATGACAGGCAGAGGAACCAAGTAACCTCACCAGTAAAGAACACAGCACAGGCAATCCTACCATCAAAGAAGACAAGTTCAGCTTGCCCCGTGGAGGTGACCAAGGAGGCTGGGGTGGTTGCATTTGTCCAATGAGGAGAGGCTTGGCTCAGCCTGGAGAGAAGGTAGTTTTGGGGAGAATAAACAACAGCCTTCTAGTGCCTCCAGGACTGAGCCGGGGTCCCATAATGGTGTATGGTGGCAGGAAGAAACAGAGAGCATAAACTGAAGTAAGAGAGGATCTGATAGGACCTATGAAATTTTTTTTCACCAAAAACACTTGAAAGCACCAGAATAGTTTGCCTAGAGAGGTTGTGCAGTCTCCATCCTCTCAGATTTTCAAGACCAGATTACATAAAGCCCAAAGCAAGTTGCCTCATAGCTGGCCCCAGGATTTGGGCACGGATGTGGGAGAGACCTGGACAAGTCCAGGACAATATGCCACAGCTCTGTGAATACAAGCAGGACTGTGGAACAAGAGGGTAAGGTTCTGCGTATATTCCACTAAAAACCATCAATCCCAATCAGCCAGAGAGGACCCAAACTGGGCTTTTTGTTTCATCCTTGAGCAAGTGCTGATGATGTTTAGGTAGGAGTAGGGAAAGGAACTGTGCTCTGTTTGGGTAGGGTCACTGGCCTTGCAAACACCTCTGATGTCCTGGAGCTCCCTCTCCAGGCATACACTGAAAACTTTTGTAAATGATGTGGGAGAACAGAGCCTGAGGAAATTTTGTTGAATTTAACATTGAAACAAAAAGCCTAAGAATCAGACTGGAATATTCAAGAATATTCCAGATTTGCTTTTTAAGTCTCTTCATTCAATGAAAAGAATTGGTACTTAATGCCTGCTTGAGACAGGAACAAATGTCAGTATTGCCATTTCATTCCTAATAGAATTGCTAGTCTCTCATTAACTACAACAGATACTTAAGTCTACCTTCAGTATCTGAGTATCCTATGGTACCCTATTGCCATTTTAACTGAGGCTCTTACAATCTGAATGTATGTAGACTTCCCTTACGTATGGCAATTGTATTGCTCTTCTTTATAAATGAGGAATTGAGACATAGAAGGATTAATTAACACCTGGAAAGTCTCTTAAGAAGGCTGAATCTACACCCCAAAGTCTGTTGCTTTTACCATCACATCACATGTTTTTTTAGCAACTGGCACAGTTTTTAGCCATGGCAGCACTGAAGTAAATCTCAGGGAACAGTCAGAGCCTAAGTTATCTTCCGTTAAAACCCAAACTGTATTTATTTCTGCCAAAATAGCTGATAAGTATCCCCAGAACCTTGTAATTTAGTAAGTGTAGATTAGAAGACACATTAGCAAAATCTACACAGATGCCTAAGTGAATCCATCAGTGTTAGACACGAGTAGAATCAACTATTTATGGAAAACAGCATTACCAGGAGGTATCAATGACCTTCAACCTCTACAAGTCTTGCAACAGGAAAAACTAACGACAAGGGAAACATCCAATATTACAGAAAACAAACTGCTAATCAACATGTTATTGATCCCATATTTTTGTCAAGGTCATTTAGTGTTTTAAAAAATGATCTCACACTAAATCTTTATAGAAAAAGTGGGCTAATTTGATTTACAAAGTAAAGTGCTATTAATTATGGAAGACAGTCAATAAAAAGCTGATTCCTCTAAACATAAGGCAGATCTTATGGCCTATGATTTATGATGATGATTATGATGGCAAAATATTTGCAGTTCTCACTATCATCTAACTTGGGTTAGCTGGAACAAAAGATGCAGGTATGATATAATCAAGCATCAACACAAAGAGCATTAGAAGACAAACAATCTTTAGAGCAGTAAAGGTAAACATCTGGATTAAGAACACTATACAAGAAGAATAAAGTGACCTATTGTTTCTTTTCCATTGTAGAACACAGAAACCTCTATTCTTCAATACCAGAGCCAGACTTCTGTCTTGCTGCTGATGTTTCCTTTTGTACTACTGTCCCTAAATATCTAAGTTACATAACCAGACATTTCAAGGCTGCACCACACTCATTTAAAAAGATGTATTTATTACAAATTTTCCCATTTGGGATTATTAGTATTTCAACAAAACCTGGCAGCTTCTCTTACAACTGAGGCAAGCCTTGGATTTTACTAAAAACATCTTGTGGAACTTTAAAATATTCAAAAGCGCAATTCCCTTCTAACAAAGGAATATTATTAAACCCTTAAGTTAAAGATTAGAAACGATGTAAATGGCTCATAAACCAGAAATAAAACTATACATGATAAGCCTAGAAAGAAATATCAGAAAGCCAAAACTGATTTACAGAAGAAAATAAATTTCAGATTAAAGAGTAGAAAAAGAGTAGAAAAATGAAGAAACTGGAAAAATCAAATGCATCTATCACAATGTATGCAGTTTTCCTTTTGCATTGTTTTTAGTTCGCAAAGTGAAAATGGGGTAATTCTCACTTTTTAGAATTATTGTTTCAATCTACTGCTAGATCAAGGCAGAAGTAGTATTGGATATACCAGGTCATGTTTTCCAACTTTTTTTTCATAACCACAAGATTTAAAGAATGCTTCCATCACTGATGTAATCAAAGCGCTCCAAAATCCAACATCCATAGCTTGGGCTTTCAATATATGTGTCTTAATTCAGTCTGGATTTTATAGCCATTTCCTCAACACAGAAAAACAGTTACTTATTCTGCATGGCTCAGAGAAAAGAATAGCGGGTTTTGAAACAACTTACCAAATTTCGACCTACCAAAATAATCTTTCTTTATGCACAAGCAGTTGTTTGAATAAAGTATCATTAATGCATAGTTGCAAGGCACTGGCAAAACAGTCTAAACCAAACCTGTACCTATCACTAAAAGCTTTCATCATGTTTGCTTTGTTTTTCCCTTGAACAACATTGCACTTAATTTTGACAATCTGTCATTTTTCCAGCATGTTCAGAGAGCGGTCAGACAGAGCAGTACTTTAATATTTTCCATCAAAAGCCTTACGATGCAGAACTGCTCGTCTTCTATTAGAGTCCTTGTCAAGCCCAGTGAGCTGTCTAGGATGAGGGAGGACTCTGTCACAGTGTTTCAAGCTCACGTGTCAGCAAAGAGAGATATAGATCTAGTGGTTTCTATCAGCATTAATGCTTGCTTGTGCATTCATACACATCAGATATCTTTGTTTGCAAGATGCAATTTGATAGTGCTGTAGTGCTAGTGTGAGCAATCTATAAAGGCCTCCATCTTTCAAGGTAGGAAGGGGCAACAAGGCCCCTCCACCAGCCTGCTCTCCTGGAGAACTTGATTGTACCTGTGCAAGAACAGTGGCTAGTCAGAGTAAAATATTGACAAGTCCAAGCACTGCAAGTTGATACAGAGATGACAAATGACTTACTGAATGTTATTCATCAGCTCTCATTTTTAGGTATAACAGAAAGTTGTATTTTCCCATAGATTCAATCTCTTTTCACTCTGGAGCAATTATGCGAGTATCAGATAATTTCTGAGAACTTCCCAAAAAATATGTCTATAGGTTGTTTTCAACTTTATAAAGTTGTAACCCTGAAATAAAGTCTATCCTTAGGGAAATCACTTTCTCAATCTCTCTCAAGGTCTTAATATTGTTGGGAAAAAAAAAAAAAAAGTCTGAACAAAAAACTATAAACAAAAATCACTTGTTACAGCCTGTGCACAAGAGGGACCAAGGACACCCCTGAATATTGTTCTGAGTGAGAAATCTAAAAGTACATAATGATTTTGCATTATTTATCTAAATAAATAAGAGAAGTTATTTTCTGGCAAATATGTAACATCTTTCGGCTTTATACCAGAAATAACATCAAGGTTCAAACTCATACATCATTCTTTCTGGTGTCAAATCTCTGCAGAGAGGATACTTTAAGCTAACCTAAAAACGGAAAGATGACACAACATCTATATTTGAATCTTTGTGAACTAGATGTTTCTTAAGATTTAAGTAACTTCTAGGTGCACAATAGTCCACGGTTACATCAACAGCATCTCTTGCCTATGACCTGAAGCCCGTACTCAGGCCCAGACATGCCTTGCTTCCAAACTGTTGTACATCTGTGGGAGAGCTCAAGAGAAAGCTGTGGTTGCTTCATGTTGCTGGACTCCCAAATAAATCACCTAGATGCCTTCTCAGAAGGGCTGAGTAATGGTTTTGAGATGCCTTCTCAAAAGGGTTGAGATTTGACTAAAAGTATACTCAGACAGCTTACAGAAGTGGAAGGCAGTAGCTGCACACGTACAAGACACAGTATGATCCAGCCCATGCCAGGATCCATGCTCTACAAAGTAGAACATGTATTACACATATAGTCTAAGATGGCAAAGCTGTCACTGTCAGTGCACATTAGTTCCTTGGGACTAGATGGTAAAGCTGTGCACACAGTAGGATTGGTCTGTTGCTATATCCTCAAATTATGCCAGAAGTCTGAAGTCTTATTCAGACTGGAGCTTTGCTCAACTGTGCTCTGCATCCCACATGCTGGAAACATTTTCCTGACTACGTAACTATACACCTTCCAAGCAAATGCCCTGACTTCGAAGAAAGGTGTCTTACAGAAATCAGTTACTTCAGGTACTCTAAGCCTTCAAGTAGGCTTATTTAAAGTTATTTATGAGCATATTTTTGAGACCTTATTTTCCAAAATTGAAGTGCAAATTACTAGATGGTCACAGCAGAGAAAAAAAAATATGGGAACATTTTTGATGTCATTCGCATTCCTACAGCAATAAGAAACCTCAGTCATGGAACAGGACACAATTGTGTCAGAAACACAAGACAAAGAGATGGTCTATGAATCAGAAACCCCTTACATTTAATGGATTTTTTTTCCACATTATTGATCAGATAAGAGGCTTCCGTTCTCTAGAAGGATAGATGATTTCTGAGAGAATGCCAATGTTATTATTTCTTACATAATGGTGTTTTCCAATGTGGAACAGCGGTAATGCCAACGCTAATATTAAAAAATCATGCATCAGGCCTCAAAAAGCATGTCATTTGGAAAAAAAAAAAATGGGTACTTTATATTTGTCCTTTGCTACTTTGCCTAAGGGAGTGTTCAAACCATAACTTTAAAAAGTTCTCTACCACAACAAAGACAAATAAACAGATTTGCAACTTCAGGCAATGTGTTTTTTTAATAATGAAGAATTTAGAACTGAGACCAGAAACATTCAAACACACAAATTTTAATCAAAAAGTCAACACTATTTGCCAACACTAGAATCAAAAAGACTGTGTTCCATGAGTCACTTGTAACTCAAGGACAGTCTTGCAAAGTCCTTGGGTGAGACTTCCTATTTGCACAGGGAGCTTTTGCATGGAGCAGGCCAAGGTCCATACAAAGAAAGGTAGGAACACTAGTCTGAGAACAATATTATTGTGTGTTACCTAAAGGGTAACTCTCTCATCCGATTTGTATTCATTTCACATTTATTCATCGGTTTATTTTTAAGTGGTTGGAGTCTATGTGTCTGACTTAACATGTTGTTTAGAAAAGAGACGTAGGAAACCAAGGTGAAGGAGGCATGAGAGGAGTAGAAAAGAAGTTAAGATGTGGAACCTGGACAGATCCAAATCACATTTACATGTACAAAATGCCAGTCAGGTAATACCTTGACAAAGAAAAGGCAAAGAGGTGGTATTTCTTTTTACTATCAGAGATTAGGTGGTGACATAGCAAGTCAAGACAAAAGGCAATATTAATTTTCTTTGCCTCATGTCTAGGAATACAGTGGAATGTGTTTCATTATTTGCGTAAATTACCCATGAAAAACAACCTTACCATTGATGTAAAAAGTCCCAGAAAGGGAACACATCTGGGCTGTCAGCCAAATATCCCATCATTTTAGTCAAAAAAGATCTGTGGCCACTAAGACCCAGGTTAGAAGCTCCACTCATCCCAGAAGAAAGAAAGGAAGGAAAAAGAAAAGGAAAGGGAAAGGGAAAAGGAAAAATTGAAAAGGGAAAAGGGAAATTATCTGAGGCTTTTTGCTATATCTAACATCACAAGACTATTTTTGTTTCTTTTTTACAACAGTTTTAGCAGTAAAAAGATTATTTTGTAGATAGGGTTAGTTTTCACTAACAATGATCTATTATATTATAACTGCAGAATGGAGAGAATTTTGACTTGGCGAACCAGCTTCAAAAACCAGCCAGCTTTTGAAAGAACAATATATGAGATTCTGCTCCATTAGATATTTCTAAATATTATGATTTGATGTACAGTTTCTTTGAGGGCAAAAATGAACACCATCAGATTACACCACAGATCTGCGGTTGAAAATAAGAAGAGATCCAACAGCTACCACAGCAAACAACAAAAGAAACATGTTATGATGCTTTGCCACATGCACTGCCTGGCATTCATTCAGCTCACTGTAGCTGAAAAATAGCTGTGAGCATGTACGTTCCATTAACAATATGTTAATTATTATCATTGTCTCATCAGTAGTTTGTTTACGACAGCTCTGGATGACAAGGATACTGAGATGCTCTGTAAAAGCTATCACCTGATGCGATTTTTATTGGCATAAGATCTTTCTTTCCCTTAGTTAGCTACATTACAAAGATCACTGTTTCATCACATGTAAATACTATTGCCTGCCTTTGGCTTTTTAGAAGATTCACATGACTGATAGAATAACCCTGATCTGGCATTGCACTAACCAGTTTCTTCTCTAAGTGAGGATAAGCTAATCTATATCTTTTCTGAAGACATTCACAGTATAATAGTAAAACATCAAACAGACATGTCGAAGCTTGCTTAATAAATCTTTTATTTCTGAGTCTGCCATTTATGAAAGATATAAAATGAACTGCTGTTGTTTAACTAAAAGAAAATTCCCTAGAAAGGGTGACACCAAAAGGGAAAGATAGCAAATGCTTAATTGTTCTTCGTAAATAATGTTTACATACAGTTGCATTACTGAATCCTTAGACTCGATATAGATCACAGCATTGCTAATGTAAATATTCTGGACCTCTTTTCTGGTTTCCTCCCTTAACTGACAGTGCTAATAAGGATGGTCACTCCAAAACAAAGTATGTTCTAGCAAGGTGAATGGTCCAAAGCCAAATGAATACAGAGGACTAATCTGTTAGTTTTGCTGGATATATTTGTGTCATAGATATTACTGAGATCTCTTACATTTACCCAAAATCTATATAAGCAGATCTTATATATGCTAATTTTAGAAGGATTCAGACCAGCTCCCATGAACTACTGGGCACTATATGCTTCTTAAGAACTGAAACAACTGTACTAGAGTCAATAGCCTGAACCTACTTCTATCTTTAGCTTCACTTCTCCTCTTTGGCAGACACCAGCTAGACAGACCTAAAATTATTACTCCTCCTTTCTTCTTCTCCCACCATTTTTCAAAGTGGAAAACTTGATACCTTTAGTAAAAATTAATTCAATTAGTATTTGAGGTTGTGAATAACAACATGAAACAAATGTTGCCACAGTAAATGGTATTGTACTAATCACTGGGCTATTTCCATACCTCATCTTACTATCTTTCACATTTATCTAACAGTTTTTCTTCTGGCAATTTTGATTATCTTTGTTATTAAATAGTTACATTACGTTATGATGAACTGGGAACAGGCATTACTATGGGAAAAACATCATCTAACTCTACTTAACAAACAACTTCTTCTTTAGCAAATGTTCTTCCAATCTGATTGCTTTTATTTCTCATTTGCGGCATCTGTCTTCTGCTAGATTCATAATCAGAGATGTAGTTATAGGAAGGAAAAGCCACATTCTGATTCTGGTATGAATCTCATCATAACAGTGCTTAGCTATGAATTTTAAATCATAGAGTGTCATCAGTCATCCAAATGTATATTTCATATCTCTTGGACTAGCATTTCAAATGTGCATAATGCCAATTCAGTCTCTCTGAAGCTACAGTTGATAGTCTTGTTTATCATCACTAAAAAGTTGGCCTGAAAGAAGTCTTTCCATCATGGAATTGCTTGTGAAACTACCTATGAGCTTAAACAATAATGTCCTTTGCATCAACCAGGAGTTTTCTTTATACCTGCCTTCCTAATGCTGATGCACAACTCAGCATCAGAGGAAGTTCTAGTATTAAGTGCTGTAGAAGGCTCATTGTTTGAAAATATACTGTGAATATCAGATCAGTCCTTACCACATAGTAATTCACAAGCAGATCAACCATCATAAAGAAAAGGATCATAAAAAGAAGTCTGAAATTACCAGAGTCTGTTTCATGCAACTGATTTTAATGTGTCTTAATCATATAAAATCCTTTAAATGGTCATGGACTACTAGCAATATACATGGAGGTTACTAAGAAACAGTAAGCAAAAAACATTTACAAATGCAGAGTAATAAAGTTTAAAATTTTATACTTAAAAATAGTGAATGAAGATATGAAGTAATTACATCTTAAAAAAGAAAGAGAGACATCCAAATGAAGTCGAATTTTTAACAGATTTACTTGCCTTCTCCACATGCATGTTTCCAGGCACTGGGCTTTGAGACTGAGAGTACTCAGGTCAACCACATATAATACAAAGCAGGAGCCAGATAAGCACCTTATCTTCAGCTTATTCCATATATTACTCTATTTGATCACATTAGTGATACTTCAAATTTAACTTTGTCATTACTCAGTTCTAAGGGATTTGTCTCCATTTAAGCTCTAAGTAGTCTGGTAACTGAATCTAAAACATTTATCCAGACCAATGCCTCAAGGACTTTTTTCACAGCTTGCTTGGCTTATTTATGGCTAAACTTAATTGAGTTATTTAGTAGTTGCTTGCTAGAATCACGTCTGAAGAGTTAAAAGCAGCACCATTGATGTGCTTCTGCACCTCTCTTTTACTGATTTCCAGTCAATGCTATATCACACCTAAGGAAAACAGTCCATGTAAGAATAGCCCGTGATTTCTTAAAAGGATACATAAATACTTGAAAATAGCATGTATTTTCCACTTTTGCATCCCGACTTAAAAGAACTAAAAAAAGACAAATTTTTGATCTGGACATTCCAGGGAGCTTGGCCTATGCTGTCATTTTGTACATAACAAAACTTACTATGATTAATTTTCTCAGCTGGGTTACAAGGCTTTTGTGTTTTGAACACGTATTTTTGTTTTGTTTACTTTTGCAAATCTACATTTTACTAGAAAGGTAGATATAAAGATTCTAGATTTTCATGGGATTCATATGAGTACAACTTAATCAGCTAGAATGAGGAGGGAAGCAAGAAAGTGACATGCAAGGTTTGAAGATATATTGAGCCAAGAATTTGGTCAAGAATTGATGAAGTTCTGGGAGAGGTCTTATGACCTCCAGGCATCCTCTGCTGAGGGAGCCAGATCCTTGTAGCAGTTCACTCCCCCTGAGTTTTCTTCCTTAACTTTGGGATGGAATTGGTAAAGTACCTCCTGAATCCATAAGTACACTTTTCAGAAAGAAATTCTGCTTAGCTTTGAACTATGATTAAAGGGTATAAGTCAAATGGACAATGGGGTGAGATTTTCTGTGTGTTTTGGTGTCCTTGTACTGCAAACATACCTTTCCATCATCCTTTAATCTATTTATTACTTACCCAAAGGACTTTCCTAGCCTTTTATGATGTCAAGTTTCAGCAAGGAATGACTTTTTATGACCCTATTATAAACCGTAAAAATGAAGGTTTACAATGGAAAAACTAACAGATGTTTATTTCTAGCTTTAAAAGAGAGAGCTTTGGACTCCAGAGTGAACATTGCTTTTATTTAAAAATAGTCAGTCTTCACAGCTATCTGGCATTTTGTTCTGGAACTCTATATTCTGTTTCCTACGGTTTCTTCAGCTAGATCTATCACTCTTACAACAGTACGATTTGTCCAGATACACTACAGTGAAAGATACACTGCAGTCTGCCCTTTCCTTACCAATAAATTCTCACTCTTAGCTCTTAAAAATATGTTCTTCATTTAAACTTGCCACTAAAAGTTGGGCTAGGGAAGAATTTGTTTACAAAACTTAGTAATGAATAATATGTATCTATTTTCGAGTTTTCAATAAAACACAGGAATGAATGACCTAAAGCTTAAAAAAAAAAAATTGATTTTTAAATGGGTTTTTGGAGGCAAATAATTTGTAAATAGTACTAATTGATTCGTTACTTTGGAAGAAAAATCCAAACATGTCACTTCTTAAAAATAGGTCAGAGTGTTTTCAATGACAAGTTCATAAGATAATTGGTAGGAATAGTTAGTGCCTCTGTTGCATTAATAAGCTAGTACCTGCAGAAACAAAAACTGAAAGATCATCTTACTGTGAAAGTGGGCAACACCATTGCTATCTAACATAACAAAAACTAAGGAACCAATTCTATATATTACATCATTATTAATTCTGAGCTAAATTCTTCATTTGTTTGAATTTCTAGTACTTTCCAAGATGTATTTTCCCTGATGTAGACGATGAACTTGGGCTCTAAGCAATCATAAGTGAAACAATATATATGAACCTATAAAGTCAGTGCTTTTCCTATTAAATCAAGTTCATAACGCATGCCTTGAATTCTGGTTATATAATGCTGTGATGTTTGGTAACAGAGGAGCACCTTTAAGATTTAAAAAAATGACACAGAAATGCACAGTGCAACATATCTGTAGCATACAATACTAGAAAAAATGATGGGGTATTGCAACACAAGCCCAGCATTACTCATTTGCAGATGTATTTTAAACAGTCATTTCCTATAATCTCTCTGCATTTCCTCCTCGCTTTTGCTGACTTTCCCTATAATGACTAGATTAAAAGGAATGTACTTTGTCAACAGCAAAGAAAATGGGCCTAATTCATTCTGTACAAATGCAAAAGCTTCTCACAATTTTGCAAAAGCCTTTTTTCTACAAGTTTTTTGGATACACTGTAAAATGGCTCTATAACAAGAATCTGAAGTTATTATGGCTGCTCAAAACAGAATGATTAGGTCTAATCACAATTATGAAACTTCACACAGACAACAATCATAGTTTTACTATCGTACAACCCTGATGTACAATATCTGATGTGTTCAATTCTAGCTAAATTAGTGTTATTCAGAGTTTGGGTTCCCTTGTATAAGCTTTCTCAGAATGGAGCCTACCCAGTTTTGGTGATACTCTCTTGAAAATTAGAAAGGCAACACAAAATATACACTGTTGCTGGAAAGCAAGAGAACAGAGAGTATTGCAAAACTACACAGCATTCTTATTTTGATAAACAAATAATATACACACCCAGTTACTCAACTGTATTAAAATAAAATCTTATATATGGGAGTGTACATATAACGAGAAAACAAGTATTACAAATTAAATTATATAAAATACAACTGAAACAAAACCTTTTGATGATCGCTACCATTCTCTACCAGAATTTCCGTGGCTGCAGCATATATTTGAATTTTCAAAGTATGTAACAGAATTTTAAGTCTTCCCATTGTACTAGTGCATGCAGTCATACTCTTACATATATCTGTGATTCATACGCATGTCTATATATTTCTATAGATTACAGAAACAGCATTAAATAATAACACTGAAATGGAAATTTTTCAGGGCAGCTACACAATTTATTCAGTTAGGTTTTACTCAACTAGTTGATGATGAGGTTGTAACTCCACAATAACAGGTCCAACCAAAGAGAAATGATGATACAGTTTACTCAGGTAGCTGTCCACAGAACACCAAGTGTTCAATCATTTGTTGTCTGGAAAGAGTGAATTTACAGGTGCTCCTTCACAGGAACATACTAAAAAAAATGTTGAATCTGAACAAATAGTACAGGGCTCATATTAAATTTAACTTATTAAGTGATTTTATGTTACTGAGTTTTAATTCCTGAATAATGTTTTTCCATAGCAGAATATAAAAAGATCAAAGAATGAGGAAGGCTGTTTCAGTCACAATGAAGGTTCAGTAAAGCTGATTTATGACTGCTCACTTCATATGATCTCTGATACCTGTCCTCACCTTAGTATCTAATACTTCGCAAACAAAACAAATGGAAAATATGGATCTATAAGATATACGGTAGTATCAGAGCCAGCAAAACTGTCACAGAATATTTTCGTAGGCAGTTATAGAGAGAAGAGCTGCAATGGTGGCATTAAAAGGACTTAGCAATTAAAACCGGAGTGATGTGAACTGGAGTTCATAACCTAAGTAAACGTAAGGCAGTTTATAGTGCCCTAGAGTCATAGAGATTACAAATTACCTTGGCTGCTTTTGTTTTTTACCTTACTTCGGCCAACTAAAGCTGGGGCACCCTCTTTTGATCGCAGGATAAAAGGGTTCAAATTATTTATCATGACAGATGTCAAAGGAAACAAGAAATAACTTAGCAAATCACGGAAATCTTTCAGTTAGGACATTAAATATACTTAGGAGGAAAAGAGGCATGTCATAAGACAGCGTCTTATAAAACGGTTAGTAAATGAAATTAGGATTAAAAACAATCAAATTGACAGAAATCCTATTTTATATCATAGGATGTTAAGATTAGTTCTTCCTCCTTTTCCAGGCAATGTTATTTCCTATTTAATGTACCCATGAATGTACTGATTAAGTTTTGTAGAAATTATAAGAGCCCCGATGTTCAGGAAAGTACGTAAAGTTAAATGCACACTATAGAGATGTCCTAAGGTGTGCTCACATGCAAGATGCAATGGCTATGTTTGGTACAAGGAAGGTACACATTACAAGGAACACACAGTTGACAAGCAGATGTGCATTGATACAGACACATAGATCTATAGGTATAGATACAAATCAGGGCTTAACAAGACCATGAATAAATTTTGAAGTAGGAGATGATCCTTGCTCATTTTGTTATTAATCTGTTATGACCCAATTTAGGTGAATAGTTCATTGATGAAGTGTATTCCTTCAAATGATTCATTGAAAAAAACAAAGAAATTAATACAGATTCATCAAATGGATTTAAGTCGCATAACACCAATAATTTCATGTAGAGGCTTGGGAAATAACCTGCATTGTGCCCTCTCCATCCTAAGGTTTTCCTGGGGGCTTTTGTAAGTACCAGCTTCCTGGAAGGAACATGAACAGTAAGATATGTCCAGAATCCTGGGCTGGGCTGAGAGGAAAGGAGAGCAAGCAGAACTTCAGTAGGTGGGATTAGGGGGAGCATGGACAAAAGAATTAAGACTTATTGAAAATGGCACTCCTGTGTGGGTATGCACATAGAACGTAGCTTAGTGAGAGAGATAGTGTCAGGAGTCAGAGATAAGAAAACATTAGGATAAAGATGTCATGCACGTTAAGAGAAAGAGATCTGAAACATTAACATCCTGATTTTTTTTTTTCCTATACAATTATCAGTTGCAATTACACATCAAAAGAAACAAATCTACCCCCAGTTGCGACAGATGAACATCTGCACTTTCCAGACGTTGCCTTCCACAGGATTTCTTTGCAATAGCATAGAACAACCAATCAGTCATTTAATGACAGCATTATAACCCATTATCTTCAAGAGTCAATTACTCTAAGGCCTTACGGTTTTATCACATACAATATGTCTAAATTGGATGTCATACTGCGGATCAATCAAATTCCAAATTTTATCTGAATCTGACTGTATAAGGCTATAAATGATTTATATTGGGGAGTGGGGAGGAGGAAGAACTGTCAAAATTACAAAACACCAAATAGTTGATGAGCCCTTAAAGAATTAACTACTTTTTTCATGGATACATGGCCTGTACACAAACAAGATAATTACAGTTTAAATAAAGTGTCTGGCATTTTTTCCATTTGTAGCAAAGCCCAGAAAGCAGCAAATACAGATTGGTTAATCAGAAACACACAGCACAGATCAGCATGTGGAATTAGACCATATGTGAAAACGGGACTGTCACAGCAAGGACACTAAGGGTCACAGGACACACATCTGTAGGAAATCAGTCTTCATTAGTTTGGCTGCTCATGGAGCAGTTTGTAAGTATTATGTTCATCCATGGACGTACAAGCTATAAGTTACTTTACACAATCTATATATAGTCTGCCTAAGGAACTGAGGAATCAACTAGAAATGCATATCAGATGTATTATTTACAAATGTTACATTTTGCAGCATCCTGACATTTGCCTGCTTGTAAAGGCTATGGCTGATAAATTTCAGTGGACAATACAGGTATTTATCCCTATATCACTAGAAAGGAAGCTATATTCCCTCTGATGGTCAAAGTAGTTGGGACTTCATTATTGGAAAATAAGATCTTCACTGGCTGCGAGTGAGCATTACTCCATCAAAATCAATACTGTTGATTGACTGTAACAGTGGAAGTGTCAGAAATATACGTCAAAATTTCCATATAACAACTGGAAGGAAAAGTCTTTTTGTTTGTTCTGTTTTCTTCGTGGTAGTGTGTTTTTTTGTTTGTTTTTTAACAGCCCACATACACAACCACTCTTCACTAAGAGCTCTGTATGTTTCCAATGAGTAAATGTGGAATTTAATAAACTTACATATAAGTAAGGGTTCATTCAAATATAGCCAAAAGAGGGGCCAAAATACAAGTATTTAGTTCTTCAGTTGTGGTAGGTACATGGCTGCAAGCAGCACCAGAGGATTGGAAAGGCTACTTGGATATTTAAACAGTATGATAGAACCTGACGGTGATGGTCAGCTGAGTTTATGAACATGTGGTCAGATGTAAAAGGACATCTGTTTGAGGGAAGTTAATAATATGACTTCAAACACATGGCAGTGTTAGTTAAAGCTGATTTCTACAAATTCAGAAAGCATAGGCAATACACTTGATCTACCATTAGGCTGGTCTGGATTCTGAAATCCTGAAGTTGACAAAATACTTTAAGAAATTAAACGGAATGGAATTCAGTTACAGTTTTGTTTAATAGGATTTAATAAGAACATGCTACCTTTCTCTTCTCTTATCAAGAAAGGTTGTCCGTTGCATTTAGTTTTGAGTGTTAAAAGCTATGTCATTCTGTGGATTGGCAATTCTAAGTCAGAATGGTTTGAACTACTCCCTCAGGTTATTCTTTCTGCTTATTTTATTAAAAATATGTTTTCATTATTATAATAGAAAGGAATTGAAAACTAATAGATTTGACTCTTCCATCTTCTTCAACTCTTCTTCAACCTTTGGACAGCTACTTAATGAGAATGTGTATACCTGGGATAATCAAACAAAGCTGATCCCCTAATCAGTGCAGGTTAGTGAGAGAGGAAAACCTACATTTCTTACTCAGACAGTTTTCATAAAAACAGAAGTTTTTTGTTGCCCTATAATCTAGTCAACTCACGTTCTCTATCAGATATTACAAGATGTGCATTCCTTCTGACTCAATATGATCAACCCTCTCCCCCTCACTTCCAATATCAAAGCTTGCACTGCAGCTCAGCAGCTTCATTAGGATTCCGGTTCTATGTTTACAAGGAATTAGCTTTCTGTAGCCAAACCAGTAATAAACTGTGTTGATAATGCTATTAGGAAAGCAGGGCAACACAGATTACAGATCTGTCTGTGACACCAAAATAGTGCATGTTCTAAATTGCCATTTAAAGTAAATGGGATGAGATGGTCAGGAAGAATATTTTTTTAAAAACTCAAGTTGCAAAGTACCATACTTAGAAAAAGCAGAACAAAACAAAACAGCAACAAAAAAGAAAGAGTAAAATACTATCAAAGCATGTCCTACAACAAAATATTCACTATATTCACACAGCTTTTCTGGTACTTAAAATATTTGTTGCGAAATTCACACCAGCAGCATGAAGGGAGAGACTGGCACCCACACAGAAAGCAGAGAGTCAGAGCATCAGTGCCGCACAGTGTGCAAATCTGTAGGAATGTTCCTCTGCCTGCGGCTGTCTGGGAGACACCAGCAAGACTCTTCGACTGCTTTACCTTCGTCTGAAGATGAACTGCTGTGGGGTTAATCACAATAATTATGTACTTTCTCCCTCTCTAAGAAGCATTATTTGCTCTGCATCTCAGATCAGGGATTGTGAAGAACGAAGTTGAGCCTGTGCATCTGCTGTTTGCCGAGTGCTGACTTAATCCCCCCCATCCTGCTGTCTCACATAATTATTTTGCAGAGTGTGGGGGAAAAGGAAGACCTGGATATTGTGCTTTGCTATTTTTCTTCTCCAGACATTTTATTTAAGCCATTTCTGGAACTGCTGTCTTTTTATCCCTACTTTGTCATGCACAGAAGCACCTACTTTTGCAACGGCATGAAACAGCCTGAATTAAAAACTGCACAAAACAAATTGTATCAAGTTTTTCATTAGAAAATATTTTTTATTTACCAAATGTGATTGCACAGTCAAGCTTTATTTAACTAGTTTATTATTTTGATTGCATACCTCCAAAATATGTTTTCAACTAAGGTAATTGTGTTAATTTGCATCTTGAAAGGGCACCTTTGCAAAACTAAGCATTTTATCAAGGTTATTCCTGCTAAATCAAAAGAAATTCACACACAGAGTTGTAATAATTGCTTTCAATATTAACACTGACTGGCAGAAAAGAAAAAAAAGCTCAAATCTTCCAACCCTAATACAATTAAAAAATTGAATACAAAATGGATTTTCAGTGGGATAGATATAAAAATGAATGATTCCTTGTTCAGGGAATTCTTAAAAACATGAAAGACCTGAACCAATAGCATGTGGTAAGAGTAGAATCCTTTCCCTCAGTGTAGAGATAAAAACAAATCGACTGTCCTAGTCAACAGCTGATCAAGCGTGGTTGTTCAACAGAATGTTTAACAATAATACACAGATTAAATAATTTGTTATATACAAAACTGGAATAAAAAAAATCAGATTAGGAACATAAAAAAATCCCTTTTGATATATTCACAGATGTCTAGTTTAATTATGTGAGATCTCATAAATTAATTACATTATTCAAAATCTGATGAGCTGTATCACAGTAATGCTCATATAGTCAAGATTAAAAAAAAGGAGGATGTAACAGTCTGCCTTGTTACCAGTGTGTATGTTGTTGCAGCTTCTCAGTGAACTGTGACTGAGATGTATTAGCAGGTCAAAAGGTCAAAGCTCTTCAATTTTTTACAGTTCTAGAAAATGGATGACATTCGAAGAAAAGCTTAGTCTTAGTAGGGGACCAAACAAAGTGATATTTTTTTCTATATATATATTCTTAAAGAAGGAGAAAGAAAACAAATATATGCAGGCTCTGTTATTAAAAGGCTCAACTTCATGCTAGGCTTCATCTGTATGTTTATTGTGTACAATTTACTGCTTAAGCCCCCTATAAAGCCCACACAATGATTTGGATAAAACCAGAAAGAAAAGTGCTATGAATCTTGCTTCCTGGAGTGGCAGAGGTTGGGCCAGAGGTGAGACTTCAATGAATTACACTCATAAGTGCCCATCAATTATAGATAACAGTATAGTTAGATGCATTATTTTATCTCAAATTATGGCCATGCAATCACGTATTCATAAGAGCTCTCTCCAGCAGCTTTATGCAAGTGTTGGCAGCTGAATGAGGTTGGACCTGACTGTATCTTCTTTAAAAAAACAGATAATTAAGTATCTCCCAATCATCTAGCCTCTATCTTTATTCCCCTTTTCAAAAGGTTAACACTTGAACGCTTTAAAATCTGAGTAATAAGAAAAAGATGTGGTGACCTGCTAAACTTTCTAACCTTTATTAGTCTCTAAGACATTTTTAACATTTAAAGTCCCACAATAATTTTCCTAATAGTTAATATTTTTCCATTTAGGAAAGCACACTCTGCTTGCTCTCTGTGGCAAGATGAAGACTCAGGACAGTAATGAAATCAATAGAAGAAACACCACAGTAACTAGTAAGTTTGTTGCAAAAGGGAACAAGGGAGAATGATCACTATATATTTCTATTTCATCAACTCTTTTAATAAATTACACCACATTTTTCACTAGTGCATGTATTTTTAACATATATAAACAGGATTAAATACCCTTTGATAGCCATGCCTTGGGCTGGATTTCAGAAGATATCATTTCAGTGCTAGACTCCCTCAAAAATCATTTACATCTTTATATATCTGGTTCACTATCGTGTAGACATCATCTTAGGTCTTATATATTCATGGGCTGTAAAAACATACAAATACACATAGAGCTAATGATGCAAATATAATTGAAATTTAAATTCTCTTCCTCAGTATTTTTTTTATTTTTTGCATATCTAGGGTATTTAACCACAGATTATTATCTGAAAGACAAAGCCTGGTCTCTAAAGGCAACATGAAAACTAGAGACAGGGCAGGACACTATGGATCCATAAGCATTTTCTCTTTCAATTTCCTACTGCCAAGAAATGCTTTGGAGTTGAAGCTGGGTCTCTATAAAGCATCTACTTGCAACGTGACAATGTTTCTAAGCAAGAACGGCTAGTATAGGCAGTCCTACTCAGAGTTGTGACAGGATTTCTTTACTTACTTGCACCTAAAGGTCCTTTTAAACTGAGGAGAGCTTACTATAAATAGAAAGGCTTGTAGCCTACAAGTCGATGGGTGACCATCATGCTTCTCCAGTAACATTTCAGTTACAGCATTTTGCAGGTGTCTTGTGTTCAGAATCCATTAGACAGGATTTGATGGGATACTCCTCCTGTCTCTATGCTGTCTGCATACTTATAAAAGTCAAAAGCTCTAAAAGGAAGGCTTGGCATACACCCTCACCAGGATTTGGATTCCAGACACCAAGGATGAATACTTGCCCCTAGAACACCCTGCCTGTATCACCTCTTCCCTCAACATGAACAAAGAAGGTGTGCTGCTTCTCCTGGGATTGAGCTAATTTTCTTCATAGTAGTTACAATCTTTTCTTTTTAGTATTTACCCAGGTCATTTGTTTTGGATTTAGTATGACAATAATGTTATAACACACTGAATTTCCCATGCTTTGCCCTAACAGAGTTAATGTTTCCTTTCCAGAAGCTAAACTATGTTTTGGAGTTGTTATGAAAAGAATGTGAGAAATCACTATGTTTTGCCTGCTGCCATGGAGACCAAGGACTTTTTCAGCTTTCCAGCTGCAGGTGCACATAGCAGCTGGGAGGGAACACAGAGCAACAGCACCCAGATTGACATCCAGGCTGTTCAATGAGGTATTCCCTACAACTAGCATCATGCTCCATATATAGCTGGTGTTGGCTTTTCTGGCTCGTTAGTTCTAGTTTTGTTTTTGGCCTTTTCCCTTTTTTCTCTCTTTCCAGTATCAGCTGTTCAGGACTGGGGTGCTCTGCTTTCCAGGACTGGCTGTTCAGGGCAGTTGTATTTGGGTGCCATCCGGATTTCCACTCTTCTGGGATTGGCTGCACAGGGCTGGCATTTGTGAGCTATTGCCTTGTGTATCACTTATTTTATATATATATATACAGTTGTTATTATTATTACTATTATATTTTTTCCTCATCTTATTAAACTGATCTTACTTCAATCCACTAATTTCTCCCTTCCCTTTCAATTCTCTTCCCTATCTGTTCTGGATGGGGGCAAGGTAAGGGAGGGGTTGCATGGTCCTATTTGCTGGCTAGGGTTAAACCACAAGAGAAGGAATTTCAGTTAATGACTACTACCTTGAGGACTTATGTAGTTCAGATATATCTTTAAAATGCAATTTTTTGGATGCCTTATAAACACTTCTTCTCCAACTAAAACTACCTAGAACTAAATGTTACACAAAATGCCATTCAAAGTAGCTATTTACCATGATTGTTGTGAATGGTCTATTTAGAAAGGGAAAACTGTGGTCAATTGTTTCTAAATTGCTGACCTATAGGCTTATAGAGCCATTATTGATCAATTTCTGGGCAAGAACACAAGGTAATCTTTGTCATATGATTTACTTCAAATGATAAGAAAATTTGGTTATTATCCAAGGATGATTAAAAAAAAAGACTTAACGATACTAAAAATATATTTTATAAATCCCTTCATGACTGAGTATATAATATTAATCTAGTGCTGTTAAATCAGTCAGTATTGCATCCCCTTCTGTAAATGACTGAATAATTGTCCTTTTCAGTATGTATATTTAGCACAGTAGAAAAAATATTCCTCCATTTCTTCCATAATGGTAATAAAAAGAAACTGATTATTTTTCACTTGTCCATAAAAAATGTCCCCGCAGCAACCTGAATTTGATTAAGCTGGTATATCAAATATATATATGGAACCATGTACCCAAAGCAGGGCTTACAAGAACGTATGTACAAATTAGATGATTGCAATATTTAATAACTCTGTGAACCCTTGCTAATGTAACACTCTTTTTTTTCTGCATTCAGCTATTTGAAATTGAAATCATTTCTAGCCAGAACATGCCGTTCTTTCAGTGTTTAAATCAGGCCTCCTCTATCAACACACTGATCATAACTGCTGTAATAAAACACCTCAGACCTTGAAAGTTTGCAACACACTAATGAAATATCAAAATATCAAGATATATTTGAGTTTTTGTTCTTTAGTACAAGACTAATTTCATGTCTGTTGTAAAAACAAACAAACAAACAAACAAACAACACCCACAACAAAATAACAATCACCTTCCCATCTTCCCTAGAATAAGACTTCATTCAACTATATAAAAAAAAAAAAATTCTCAATCTTACTAAAAGTGATGGAATTGGAACACTTAAAGGCACTTCAAATGATCTTAGCCTGCACACTTCCCACCTTGGGCTTAGGCCAGGAAGTTAGTATTAAGAAGCATTTAATACTGCACGAATCCCAAGCAAAGGAAATTGGCTTCAGTGTTTTAAAACCTAAGGTCAGTGGATATTGCACTGATCCAATGTGACAGACACAAGACCCGATTGTTTAGATGTGAACCACTCATTTCACATTCATTGTTATTTTTCTATTGCCTTTATTTGAGTCCAGAATAACCAAAAACCCCAGTCTATGTGTGCTCTACCTCAACAGTAACTGCACTTAGTTTTGCTTAAAATAGAGACTTAATCACTGTCAATATATATTTTTTTCTCTGACAGTGCTTCAAGTTTGCAGTGGAATTAGAAAATGATTGTTAATTCACACATACAAGATAATTTTATGTGACTTAAGAAAGATTAAATGAAACAATCAGGAGTGACAGTGGAAGAAATTAAATCAGGATATGAATGAGCGCTGTTTTATACTGTAGGTGTTCCTGCAAAACCTAATGCTAATACTTAAACTCATCAGTTAATCACTTCCCATATTCTTTTTCAAATATTAACCTTTTAAAAAGTTGAATTAGCTTAAGAATAACTTGATATATTATTAGGATTCATTTAAAAAGTCCATGCCGAAAAAGAATGGTTCTCTTTTAAACAGTTTTTAATTATTATGAGGCTTATATGAAGAGGAAAATATATTTTAACAAGCATCCACACAAGTGGTCTGATTATGTTATTCTAATCTGCAAACCTAATTATCACCTTCTTATGGAGTACAAGGAACAGCTTTAGAAGAAAATTAATGTATCCTATCAGTGGGACAGTTTGTCACTTTATTAAATAATCATCTTCTTTGCAAATAAAATTGTTAGAAGCTTCATTGTATTAAGGAAAAAATAAAACCCCTCACACCATTACATATTAAAATTAACTTCCCACCGTTTCTTTAATGGTCTATTAAGCCTTCACTGTGGTGGATTATGAAGTATAAATGAGGATATCAACTGTTTCTAAAACTGTAAGAAACAAATATGTTCTATGTGCATTTTTTTATTACTGTGAGTTATAATTTAGCAAACATTTAAACTATTTTCACTAGTTTCCAATGTTTGTCCTAAATACAAAGTAGATAATGTTTTGGTTTGTTTTTTTGTGATTTAGATCAAAAAGACAAAGTGTGGGAACAAAACTGACATCTCTGTCTATCTCTTTTTCTGCAAAATAAAAAATTCACATTCTATATTTCAACCTAGAAGTTAAAAAAATCCTAAACAATCTGAAGAACTGCAAAGGATGCCCTGTTGTTGCCTTTTTTCCCCTCTCAGAATACATATTATGACTTCCACGTAGAGCTAACCAGGATTATTTTTAGCTATCTTTGATTAGGCTATATTATTCAGTGAAACCAAAAACTACATAAAATGAAGCCAATTTTAATGGAATTTTCATCTAGAAAGTGTTAGCTAACAGATGGGATATCAGCTTAAAGCTACATGTAAAAACATACTTAGCTACCCCTTATTGACTGTCTCTGGTGAGTCAATGTACATCACCTGGGACTTAGGCAACACAGTTGTGTGTATATTTGCACTAAAGGCTTGAACTTAATCTCCAACATCTCAGGCAAGTGCTTTTATTTTTGCAGTTCTAGCCATGATTTTCAACGTTACCAGCTGGAATTTTCGCCCTGGCAGCAGGACAGCAGAACACATACGCCCTTGGATGGACCCATACTATATGCACCAGTTCCAAGCTGTCCAGGTGCTCTGCTTTGTACAAATAAATAAACGTTCACCACTGCAGTTGTAAAATAAACACACAAACAATCAAACCAAACCTCCTCTCATTGGCTAACTTCATATTAAGGCAACTTGTATTTAAGCAGCACAGAGGGAGAAGGTGGGTCTTTGTCTGGATGTGGAAGCTGGGACTCTCTTGTTTCCAGCAAACACCACAGCTCTGAGGATAACAGTAATCGTGGGAGATGCAAAGCTCCCTTTCTGTCCCTGAGGCTTCAGCAGGTTCTGATTTTTTAAAATCTAAATTAGCTTTCTTTTAAATAGGAAAAATATTTTCACATCAGGGAAACTATTTCCTGCCCAGCAATATCTTCTGAAGGAGGCTTACTAGCTACGTATTTTTTCTTCCTTCCAGGATACTTTGCCCTCATAGGTAATCCAGAATTTCACAAGGTAAAGAACTCAGGTCTTTGTTCTTTCCAGGTGTTACATAATTCTTTTCTTTTATCCTATCAGACAGTATAAAAGTCATAAAAATATAAAGCTTTGAGTTGTCATAAAAGTTTGGACAATCTATCCACAGAGAAATTTTAAAAAATCCTACATGTCTATTTGTCTTGTCATCAGAAAGATGGATCAAAGTGGTCATGAGAGTCAATAATTATTTCATTCATAAAACTGTCATTCTGGTTATCAGTAACATTTATATTCTTTCTGAAGAAAAGCCTCAGCTATAAAGATACTGATTTTCCTTAAGTATTATCTGATACAGTTAAATGTTCACCTCCTGTGACTTGTGGGTAAGGTAAGGACATCAAAAATATCCAATATTCTGTGATATTATACATGGGATGTTACCAGTAGTCTGCAAAATAAGATAATCAGTCTGAAATATTGGAAGGTTACTTAATTTTAATATACAAGACTTGAGTTAATGTAATAAACCATAAACTCTACCTCTGCATTTTTTAACTTACAAATTTGAAGATCAAAAGTATGCTTTGTAATAAAAAGTGAACAGACTTCAGTGAGGAAGGAACACTTCTCTAAACCTTATTGTCACTTTCTCATTCTTCACAGGATGCATTAGGCTTTCATTACTATATGCTTTAAAGAAGATTGCATCTCTAGAAGGGCACAGAAACTGATTGCGTCCTCTTCCAGGCAACAGGTTTTAGAGTGCTACCAGTGCAGGGCACTGAATCGGCACACTTAATGGTATGATTACTTAACTTTATATTGTCAAACAAAGAGAATTCTAGTAGAAGTGTATCCCACATGCAGCTGTACACCATCTTATAAGTTCATAGAGAAGAAAAGTGTTAAGAAAAAGACAGATATTATATACTAAAGACTTCAGGGAAAAAAAAAATCAAAACAGACCAAACAAAGCAACACTTAAGACTTGAAGTAAGAGACATGGCTGAAAAGCACATCCCTCTTGCTCTGTCAGCTTCTACGTTTCCTTTTTTATTAAAACACTAAACCATGAGCATTAAGCAGCTCTTAATTTAGCTTTATAATAAAAATTGAAATCCTTCTTAACCAGGAGTATAGTTTTGTTGAAATCTATATCCTTGATTATTTTATAAGGTGAAGGAACAAGGTAAAGTCAAGAAAGACAAGGAAAAAAGGACTCAAAAGCAGAAAGAGAAACAACAGAAGTTGTAAGAGGAAGGAAAAGCAGGAAAAAGATTAATGTGTCTTTTAGCAAGAACAGACTTATCCACTAAAATTTCATCTCCAAGCCTTCCTTCACTTGAGACAGCTCAACATATATGGTAAGATACAGAAGCTGGTATAACATGGGAGACTAGTGGCTACCAGCTTGTGCTCCAGTGTCCTGAACCACTGCACGTTTCATCCTCCACTTCAGCGGTGTCTCCAGTGTGAGGCAGCACACTGCCAGGGCTGCAGAGCTAGTGCTGAAATGGCTCTGGAAACACAAACGAGACAGCCACAGAGTATTGCTTTGTGCTTGAGGTAGTCTAAACTTACTCTAGACCACAGAAGAACGCGTGCTGGTGTTCTCCACAAAGGCCCTGGGGTACCATCCACCTTAGAAGCAGACCTGCAGCTTGTTATTCAGGAGGTCAGCTGTGACTGTCCATGCATGATTTTGAGAAACTGGCAGAGTCAGAGAAGGTTCAGAGTAGCCCAGACAGGCGTCTTCTTTCTGTAACTCTAGGCAATTCTCTCTTTGGCAGTGTTTGCTGTGTCTGACTAACATCTCTCCAACAGGGACTGTTCTCCATAATGCCCATATACCCTTATACCACAATTTTAGTGCCTTCAGGCATTGTAGGTGATGTCAAATGAGCTTTAGCAGACAGAAGGAAGACTACTGTGTGCACTTATTGCAAATACTTTAGGTTAATTAGCTTTTTTATCCTCTCTTTAACAAAAACAGTTGAGAGTGTCTCATTCTGGCATGTAGATACTAGCATGCTACACATAAACCATCAACTTTGTAGAAAGTGTGTCCAGTTTCCATGCTATTTGTTTATGAGAATACAGCAGTGGATAAATATTATTAGTAACTTAGTCTTTTACCAGACCTTAAACAACACAAAAATGCCTTTTCACATGGTTAGTGCCTTGGCAACCTGGTGACAGAGTCAAATTCCCACCTGCTAACTTGTTTGCTGTGTTTCTGCCAGAGTTGCGAACTATGGCGTTTGTAGCTGCATTATAGTCCAGCTGCTATTTTGTTGTTTAATGATTAAAACACTTTCCAAGCAAGTAAGTAAGCGAGTGCAACTGATTGTTCCTTGTCAGAAGGGGGGAACTGAATCCCAGTCTCCTTCTTCCTGGCTGAGCACCCCCACTATGAAGCCCATATAAAAACAGTCCCCTGGCTGCAGTACCATGGCTACTGTGCAGCTTTGCTACTGCAACGTTTTTTAAGCACAAGCCTTACTAAGGTAAGTCAATCCACTCAGGTTTAACTTTTAAAAGTCTACAATAATTTCACAATTAAATTTATCTTTCCAGATCACTTTCACAGAACATCTACTCTGCAATTCTCTAGGAGATCCAAGTAGCTAAACATATTGAAATTTGATTCAGAGTGAGCCATCAGCTGCCTCATACCAGCAAGAAGAACATATTTCTTTAACACACTTTTTTTGTTCTTTGAACATCAACAAAATCTTGATAAAGAACTAGATTAATAGCTTAAAACAGCCTTCAAGGTTTTACTATCAAAATCCAAATGACTGAAGAATCTTCTGCTACTTCTGCTGCTATTGTAGTTATTAATATATCACACAAGTAAAAGAAAAAAAATTCAAGAAGTATTTTAGCTCATAAAAAAATCAATGCTGGCCTTGTTTTTACTATATTGTCAGCACAAATATTCTAACCACAGAGAAAGTTCTTCAGTTAGCCATTATACTCCCAAATCACAAGTTACTGTTCCAAAGAGCATTCGATGTCTTTAGACATCTTCATAATTGGCTCAGAAATAGCACGCTGCAAGAAAGGTTAACAGACCTTGCTGTTCCTCATATGGACAAATCTTTATTAAAAAAGCATAACTGAAAGGTTCTTGAGAACCAGGAAACCATATTACTTGTAGCTGTTCCCTAAGTTTAAATTGAACAAAAAAAAAAAAAAAAAAAAAAGGCAAATCTAACAGACAGCCTCTTCCTCTGACTACTAAATCAAAATCCTAGGCAGCTTTTACCGTCATGTGGATTTTTACATCATGTGGATTCAAATGATACCCTTGTCCTGAATTTTAGGTACATCAGGAAAACAATTTAATGTAAATTCAATATGATGTTAAAATTCCGTATTAATTTCTTAACCGAAGGAACAATATTAATTGTTGGCATATCTAAGCACAGTTTCAGGGATTGAAACTGGATATAATTTGAAAACTTTCCAAGCCTAATAAATTCCAAGTAATTACTTGGTAAAAGTTGTTATGTCCAATGATTTTGTGCTTTTATATTGTGAACTATTTTATGCTTTATGTTTTATGCTATGACATATCAACATACCACAAGCATACGACTCATCCTCACAACCACTAATCGGTAAATAAATTCAGAATTCTGTAATTACTGTTCATTAAAACTCTGAGAAACAATACCAAATTTATATTGTTCCCCATGTTTCTTTGCCTTGTATCCTGTCTTTACAGTTTATCCAGAGAGTCTTCCTGAGCCTTTGAGCTGGAAGAGGGGGGTGTTCTGATTCTTCAGCCAACAATCTGTCACATTCCTTGTTGATCTGAACCTTTTTACCCAAACCGGAGCTGAAAATTACAGATTACTCAACAGAGACAGGTAACATACATACAATGTGTATTTCCTGAAGTGCAGAGTCGAGTCATGAATAAACATGAACAATTTTGTTGAACCAGGTTAGCAAAATTTTTTAAATTTCCACAATTTCTCTGTCTGACAAAGGAAAAAGTTGAAAGGGGGATACAAGTGCCCTGAGCACTGGTGAGACAGCAAATGAATGTCCATTAATCTCCTGCTTTAGAAGTGGATGCAGATCAATAGCGACCAACCATTCAGCAGTACACTTACAAGAGAATCCAGAGATGTACACTTGGAGTGCTATGGTAGTACATGCAAATATCCAAATATGAGTAGGCCTGTCTTAGGCAAGAACATAAGAATTATATGATTTAGTCTCAAAAATGTAAATCACGAAAGAAGTATTCCCAAAACACACCAGATCTCCAGTTAGGCAAAGTATGAAGTGCAATGAGGGAAAGACAGGCAATATAATTTTAAACTATTGTTATCTTTTAGCTAAACTTGGTTTCAGTAGTAGTAGTAGTGTCACATATCAGAGTAAGGAACAGCCATTCCATTTAAATCACCAAGTCGGTCAATATATTTCCCTTGTGGTGTTTTTTGTTGTGTACTTTTTTGCAATAATGTATTTAAAAGTGTGTAGCCACTTCACACACATACAAGATATTGAGAAAAGAATCCATATTTTGAGCTAAGGTATATAATATAAAATTATAAAGAAAATATAATTAAATATAAAAATAAAATTAGAAAATATAATTTGTATATATCAATACTAAAGAGATTCAACACTTTACTTGAGGAATATCCACAAGCTTGATCTTATTTTCTAAGATACACAAATTTACTATAGACTATAAGCTTGGAAATGCTTCTAGCTTTGCATATTTCTTAGAAAGGGCTATGTAAAATGTTGCAATAAAAATAAGAGACTTGAAATCAGATCAGAAAGCAGTATGATTATTTACATGAAAATATATAGACATAAGTCAGGCAAACAACATTCAAAAAATAATAAAGAGAAAAATGGAAAATGTTTTCTGAAGTGATGGAGATGGTGACACAGGCTCTTTATTAGATATTTTGAGTACTTACAATCACTTCAGTTATATAATTAGCAAAGGTAACAACTACAGGTTATTTAATCAGGGGCTGGCATATTGGTTGAAAGGATTACTTTTCAGGTAATCTATTAAAAAATGAATTTTGAACAGCAGTACTAAAATAGGGTTAGGAGGATTGGCTATTTTTTCTTTTCCAATTACCTAAGTCTCTGTAATATGACACAAACTAATCTGTAATTTCAGAGTGTAGAGTTGGAAGCCTGGGGTATATTAGTTGTAAGACTCTTGATCTGAAGCAAATCCAGGACCCAATTTCTCATGACTTAAGGTCCAAGACAAGTAAAAGCAGATGATGTATATCATGTAATTCTGTGCTATACTAAAGGAGTATCTGGGCTCTCCTCATTATCTATGGGTACTGTAGTACACATCTGGATAACAACATCCTCTAAAAATAGGGGCTTAATTACAGGAATTAAAGGATTAAAAAATAGTCCCATAAAGCACCCACAGTTCAGAGAAAAGGTTTTCATGTTGTGATTAAATTTTAATTTCTTTGTACTAAAGAATAATGTGTTTATGTTTATTAAATAGGAAGTGTAAAATTTATTCCTTAACAATTCATTTCATTGCTTTTAATGGCTTGGATATTGTCAATAATATTATACACAAGTGCGCTGTGGCCACTTAGCAACCTTGACTGGATTTTGAAAGAAGGTTTTGTTGGTTTTGTGATATATATTAGAAATGGCTGCTGCTTAACTCTTTATTAAGCCAAGCATCTGTTGTAAACATGAAGTATATCCACATCAAACTTAGGTAAAGACTTGCCATTTACTTCAGAGATTTAAAGATTAATTAATCCAAAATGAAGTTTCAAAATCAGCTGCAAATTTACATTGTTAGTGTTCACTAATTCTAACTACAAAAAAAAAGCTGTCGTACCTTGCAAAAGCAAGCAATATTTCATTAAAAAATAGTATCACAATGCATTCTATTTAATGTGCGCACATGAAAATCAGAGATAATAATCTTATTCATTTGTATATAAGTACCTGCCCATACTTCATCAACAAGCAATAAATAGCAAGCTGCAGTTTACTAGTTTTGTTACAGTGTTTCTCATATGTGAATTTACTACAAATGAAAGTAGTCAGAAACCCTTTTCTATCATTGTGTTACTAAGTGTTTTTTTTTCAAATGGTTCGACTAAACAGTGGAAGAAACCAAGATGTAACTCGTACATAGTTAAGTTTGCCCTCAAAGTATTGCTAAAAAAAGGCAGTAGTTTTAATTAATTAAAGAATGTGTAGAACATCCAGTGAGCACTTAAATCCATACAAAAGGTTCAATGACCTACTCTGAGTAACAAAACATCACCGTCTATAAATTCCTTTACCAGCCTGTCATCAGTTGAAGAAAATTTGGCCTATAGCATATGGATAGACCTGCTGTGAATCAACAGTTTGTTACTTGTAGAAAGCACACTGGGCCAATCATCTATATGATTGTGCACCGTGTTAAACAATCCTTTCTCCTAGACAATGCAATGATTTTCACCCTTTAACATGGCTATATATTTTACTTGACAATTTCTTAAGCAACTCTTTCTTTAACAACTGGCTATCATTACATTTCTTTAAAACACAACTTTCCTTAAAGAAAATAATATTCACATACCTTGTCAATATTAATAGTACATATTTCAGTTATTTGTTTGTTTTCAAAAGAGCAGAAGGGCAGATGTTTAACAAAACCACCTTCCAATGGAAGCGCCAAATAAACAGAGAGCCCTTACTATTACAACACTACAAAAACTGACCCTATTTCAGCTCTGCAGTAGTGAATTTGATAGCTGAGGACCCTGAAAATATAAACATATATTCAGTGCTCTGCTGAGAGTTTGATACAGTGTAAAGCTTTCAGAGATGTATTTTGAAATCACAGGGGATGCTCAGGACTTAGTGACATCTACTTAAAATGTAATTCATACAGCACACTGCCTCTGGTCCTCATGAGTCTGAACATAAGGTTCCCCAAGCACAGCAGCCTCCCATATTGCCACTGCAGAGTAATGTTTAAGAGAGTAAGAAGTCTCTCAAACAGAGAGCCTTAGCCCATTAACACTTTCTAGAGAAATGACAAAAATAGAAAACCTCGAATCAGAGAGAGGTGCAGATATTGCAGACAGAGACTGCTGTCATTTTGCTCTGCAACAGACATAGATAGGCTGATTCAGCATTATATACTCCAACTATCTTATTTTGTCCTGGCTCAGTAAACTCTCGTGCACATTATACTTCAGGCATTTTTTCTAAAGATGAGCTATTACATGTTTCAAGTCTGACAAAAGCACATGCTGTTTTTTTTTTTTTTTCTTTCTGTCTATACCCATTATAACCAAGAGTTGGGCAGAGAAGGTTGTCTAACTACAAGCGATCTCTTGCTCGTGTGGAAATACTGCATGGTCTATCATAAAAATTTTCACCTTGCATTCGTTCTTCTGATGACTACAGTTGCAGGAATACTGCCTGAGTTCTGAGGTATCATGCCCTGGACTCTTATCCTTTCATGAAAAGAAACCTGTGGGTTCAATGGGACAGGTAACAGATCTCTGCAATCTGGTCTCTCTGTGGGGCCAGTCTCTTTTTTTTTAATTGCTTTCAGCTCAGTCACAACCAGGAAGAAAGAAGAGGTTGAAGAAAAGAGACCGAAAATTCTGCAATTCAAGTTTGGAATTTTGTGCTGATGTTTATTACATTCCCTGCAAATATGCTGTTGTGATTCAACCCAAGAGACTCCATTACTTAAACTGAACTTGATAAAGATTCATTAGTCTGTCATTTCTCCCACCTTTTCTTTCTGAGGCCTTTCCAGATTAAACAAGTGTCACATAGCATGGAGATCAAAATGAAAGCGTAACCTCCTTCCCTCATATTCATTAAAAGAATACTTATTCTCCTGGAGACTACTTGCATGAAGTATATCAGTACTTTCTGTTACTTACATATTTCCTTGGAGATTAAGTGCAAGTTGAGAGGGAATCTCAAAAGTACTTGGTCAAGAACATGATACAAATAGAGGTATTATGAATAGGAACTTTTTCTGCTTTAAAATTTCTTCTTCATAAAAGATGAAAATTGATTGATGACTGAAAAACTCAAAGATGATGTACTAAGAGTGTGAATGGAATGCATAAGTCCTACTTTAGTTTATTCAGACTAAGATACGTATTTTATACTACAGGGTGTCAGAGAGTCAAATTAGCATGCCTAATTTAACTGTGTATTATTTTAGAATAGTTAGTATCAACTTGAATTATTTTTTTGTTGAATGTATTCTTAATTTCACTGTGTATATTCCAGTCACATAACTCTACATCTGTTATTCCCAGCATCAAGTCTATGATGTTTACACAGATCTCCCCGCAGGCCATTTTGGCCTAACGGAATTGTTATTTCAACAGTATGCCCTAGTTTAATGATACTGTTACTTGAAATTCTGTCTTTTGCAAGTTTTCTCCCCTCTGGGGTTAACGAGCCCTTCCATACTGAAATCAGAAAATCTGATCCTACTCTTAAGCTAAGAAGTGAACTCTGCATTCTCAACATAGGGTTCTCAGCATGTCAGACTGTAGAGTGGGTAATGTGACAGCTGAAATGCTGGGTTTTATGAACACATTTAGATCTTAATGCAAAGCAAGTACTGTTTTCTGATAATGTGTGCTAGTGATCATAAGGTATGATTACTTAAAATGGTATATTCGGATTCATTCTTTTGACAGAGGTGGGGATGCTACTGTCTTCTCACTTCCATTCTTTTCTATTTGACCATCATCAGAAGAAAAATTCTTCTCCTGCAGATCCATTTTTAGGAACAAGTAATGAATATTTTTTCAAACACTGTTAGACATTTATGCTGAGTCTTATTTGGAAAACAATATGGAGTCATTTCATATTGCAGCTTACAAGTATAATATTTTCAAGTGATTAAGGCAAGTACTAAGCATTTTTCAGTGAAGTTTAAGCTTCTGCCCACAAAAGACCCTTTTAACAAAGGGACTTGATTTCAGTTTCACGAGAAATTAAAACAAACAGGTGCTTCACTGAAAAGAAATGTCACAAGGTAGCTCCTAAGTCACGTGGTGATTTAAGAAAGAACAGATAATGTGGATTTTAATTCACGAGTATTTACACATACTTAATCTTAGATTTTCCAAAGACGTAAATGTCGAAGTATCTCTAGGCAGTTTAGAAATGCACACCTTAATGTATTTCTTTCTATTTGTAATAAGTCAGTAATACTAAGTCTTTGTGTCCAAAGTATATGAAGACTGCACAGTTTCAAAATGTGCCAGAGTTCCTAAAAATTAAGTCACTGGCTTCCAGAGGATTCTACAATATTGGGCAGTAGTCATTAAGAAGTCCTTCTAAGCCTTGTAGTATGTTCTCATCTTCATTTTGAGAAGGTAAACAAGCACAGCAAGATCCTGCTTCCACAGATAAGTATGTGTCAGGAATTCCCCTGTTGGTATGCTCTATTTACAAAAAAAACCTGGGATCAGCACCTCAAGGAATGTCCTTAGGAATTTGAGGATCATTACCAGGATTTAAAGCAAAAGATTCTCCAGCCCCAAACTTAACCTAACTTAGTTCACTGAAACAAATACAACACCCTTGGGTTTCAGAACATCTCTGCATACAGTATAAACTCAAAAGTTTCCTTGCTGAAGCGAAACTTTTACATGTTTGTTTTCAGGGTAGAGCCTCAGTGCAAGGATCTGCTTTACAAAACTGAATGATAGCTGTGGGAGCTCAAAACCTTGGAAAATCAGGTAAGCGAAAACTAACATAAACTCACAAAATAATTAATTTTTTAAAATCACTAGAGATATTCACGTGACAATTTAGGATTTTCAAATGAGTAATGTCAGGTTTTCAAATGTGTAAGTACTACTAACTATGGAGCCCACTATGCATCTGACTTAAGTTGGACTTGCTGATCCTAAATCATTTAGATATTGCACAGAAAATTCCCATTCTGGTGAATTAAGTCTTGTGGTTTAGCAGACATCTAAAAAAGGGTTTTGTTTTTCACACACTGAAGGAAAATGCTGCTGAAACATATTATGGAGTGTTGCCACATGCAAATAACTGTTAATGGAATAAACTATTTGTGAACTAACATAATTTGGAAAATTCTATTCAACAGAAATAGAAATCCAAATTTTTTTTTCTCACTACACCTGAAGAAACATTTTAAAACATCAGTCTCTATTGTAATACTCTGCTTAAGTCTTTACATTCTTTTTTACAAATGCATAGTCTTTCAATACCCAGAGACTCAAGTTCTTTCAATATCAGAGCACCAAAGCATGCAGGGACTGGAACTATATATTTTTGTAATTAATTTCCTTAAGATAATGTTAGAAACATCAGGTTCCTTAAAATATAGATGACTTTCAAGGTGAGTCTGCTATCAGATGTTATTAATGGCATATGATTTATTGTGACATGAAATCTGGTCTGAAACTCAAGTTATTAGCTGAGCTTTTTATAAATTATAATTGCCAACTGCTGAAAATATGCAAAAAGACCACTGATAAACTAGCTTCATCTTCAGGGCCTAGAATATCTGCATTTGCTAAATGTCCAATATCTCTAGTCCTGCTGAATGAGTATAATACATTAGGATGAGCAGATCAGGCTTGAGTTCAAATCTTTTCATAGTATAATTCTTTCAGAATGAGAAGCACTGGAGGTAGGAACAGGAGGTCAGACAAAATAAATGTTTACTGTGGAACTTAAAAAGAAATACAATTGGGTTCATAACATGTCATTGCACAGATGCTAAACAGATTGAGTATTGAAGAAAAAAGCACCCATCTCTGACTGTTAAATGTAAAATTCATACTTTCAACATGAAAACAGTAATAAGTTAGGTAACATTCAAACATATTCAAACATCATTCTGTACAGCTCTAAGATGACAGTACAAACAGCATATTTTATCATCCTAAGGTGTATGAAGGTTTACATCTACACAAGACTTTGCAGGTTGCTCCCATGGAAAACTCAAGAAAGTGTATGGACAGGCTCACTATGACAAAACATTTGTGTTAAAAATTATTTCTAGATATTCCTTGTTTATTCCCAGTAACTTCATATCTTACTTTCCTCTCCCCATGTGCCTTTAAATGTTCATTAAAGTTTCTGAAATGTCGCTTTTCCCCATCACAACTTATAATGCTAAATTACCAAAATAAGAAGAGACAAACATAAGCATTGCATTATGAATATTATCTACTCAACACACCAGATATTGAAAGAAAGTGAATTTACAGTGCATCTTGTAACACATTTTTAATCTCCAGAAAAGCTCCAAGATAACACTGCAAATTCAAAAAGCAACACAAGGAACGGATGCAAAGTCTCATTCCTGAATTTTTTACATGTTCAAAGTTGTTTAATGATAAAAGCATTTATGTGTAAAATGGCATTCACTTGCCCTTACTAAGAGTATATATGGAAGAGCCCCCTGTCAATGTACCAGTGTGCGTGTGGGAATGAAACATAAGGATCACCATCTGCAGCTGTCTAATAAGTGTTCTTCAGTGCCTAATGGCAAAGTGTCAATTCAGGGATCCTCACATACCACAATGCATCATCTTGTCCATGCTAGTCTTACAAGTCAAACATTTCGCATGTGAGAACAGTTTATTTATAATGCTATTCATTTTAGCTGAAATACCAGATATAAAACAGTTACACTACAAGGAGTCTGGAAGCATATACTTAATATAAAATGCAACAATTTCCTCTCTTTTATAAGAATCAATATTTTAAAGGATATGTAAAATTTAACCCCTCACAGAACATACCTTAATTACATTGAAAGAATCCTTTCATATGCAAATATTTTTAGATTCTTACCTACTGTTGAACTTCTCTGGATGTTTTTCTCTCATGATATGGAATCTGTGGGCAATGGAAGCATCCTAACAGGAAAAAGAAAACCACAAATCTATCATGACAAGAAAATTGCAAAACAGAAGACCAAAATTGTAAACAAGGCGTATCATTTATAAGGTACTTTGTGAACTGTCATTTTCAACAAGAACAATAGTCATCACTTAGAAAGCTTACAGGTACATTGTTCCAAGCACGGAATATATCTGAACTTAATAATTTATTACACTTGTTACAGTCTCTATTATTCCTTTTTACAAATCTGACATGATAGTTATGTTTACTCAAAGTGTCTTCAATTTCTGTTCAGCAAATATCCAGATCCAGTGAAGGTTTACAATAAGACCATCCATATGGTTCTTTTTTGTTGGAATATGAAATAAAGCGAAATCTCTTCCTTTAGTAAAGCTGAGTGACAGAGTCAGTTGTGTTATATACCTTAATATTTGCATATGGCCATTCAATAGCTTTCTCTAAAATCTGGTAGAAAATGGAAATCAATGCCAGGAGATGCCCCATTTGCATTTGTCAGGGTGTGAAAACATGTGGAGGAAAAAATGGATTTTTAACACAAAAAAGATACTTATTAATTAAATGAAATACATTTTACCAAAATATTTAAAAATGTAGCAAACTATGCTAATAACACATTTAAATAATGTATATGTGAATGGAAATAGTTGTATGAAACGCTTATATGTGTATAACATTTCAAAAATAATGAAACCATTGTGATGATGGGAGTTTCTGAAAATAGAATATTTGGAACTGAGCTGCTAGAATCAGTTTTTACAGCACTTTTGTATCTCCTTTGCAGGTATGAAAACAATGTTTTCCTCATTCCAAACCATGTAATATTTATTTCACACACTAATCATTAAAAATTTACAAACTGGGAATTAGGAAAGTAAGTTTTTTTAACCTTTTAATGTATGTATTAAATGATATGTGAAAGTATGAAATCTACCAGCTCTTCAGTCTTGCAGAAGATAGTAAAGACAGAGAAATCCATTTGGATCATATTTTATAGTTATGTCTTAAAATGCTGCATATATAAAAAGATACATATAAGAATATTAGTTCAGTTAGCTGGAAATTGAAATGAATTCCAGTTTCCATTTAAATAGAGATTGACAAAACTTAAAAAAACCAAAAAAAACTATCACGTATAAGAAAAAAAAACATTATTTACCAACCTAAAAGATTATGGAAATATAAAAAGTAAGAATTTTCAGGAGTATCACATTCAGTATAAAGTCTATATCTAGCAACGTTTTAACTGATTTTCAAAAAATGAGATTAGCATTTGGGGAAAAACCTAGGTAAAATACTTAAATTTTACCTTCTTGCTGATTCCAAACATTAAAATACTTTGTTTAAAATAGTTTTTATTTAAACCAATCAGTGTTAATATAAATCTCAAATAAGCTAGTGAGTATTCACTGCAGATGTATAGGTACCAAATAACATCACACATGGCTCCAACTCTTTGTAACTAAAATAGGTTTTTAAATAGTTTCTTAAACAGGGCATGCTCTAGAGAACAGGCTGGTCCAACCTTCAGGTTTGATTTACAAACTCAAGGGTACTTCGAAAAAAAAATATATCAACTTCAATGTAATGTCAAAGTTTAAATTGTTCAGACAGATTGATAACATTTAAATAAACTTTTAAGATAACAAATAAAAAAGTAATAAATAAGTCACTAGATTTTACACACACTGTACCTACACAATGATGTAGCAGAGTATAGAATTTTTAGGGAAAACTTGTGAACACTGATCAAATAAAATATTAATGGTATTGCTTAATGTACTGACTCAACTGAAATACTTCATTCATGATCTCATTTTGCAGGTTCTAAAGAAGTATATAGCTTGTTGCTTTACACACATCAAAATATTATTTCTTTATTTTCCTACTACATTTAAGAATGGAATTGTCATTAACATTTCACTATTCTACAAGGAAATGACAGCAAAACCCCTTACTGAGTGAACTGGTGTTAGTCATAAAATGCCCTGTTCCTCTGTCCTGTCATCCAAACTGTCACCTGAAAATATCAGTGCTATATTCTCCAACTGCACTCATAATTACTTTAAATCTATTTTTATGTGCAATGCAATTTTATAAGGCAAATATCCACAAGTATCCAGGTGATCCCACAGCTCTTGGAGAAGGATGAAATAAAGCTGACAGTAAACCCCGAGACATCACACTTCTAAACAAAGCCCACCAGCTGAACTAAAATAATAACTCTGTTAACTTTAGAAAGACGCATCATTCATACTTTATCCCAACATTAGATGTGCCAACATTAGAAAAGTATATTTGTTAGCCATTTCTGTATGAAAAAGAAGTAAAAGGGCTACTGTTGTGGATAACTTTTTTTTTTCCTACACACTGAAGCAAAAGCAAAAGAGAGACCTAAGAAAATGAATAAAGGAGTAGTAGGGTATTTGACAGAAACTAAGAAACACTAATCAAGGACTAACTGTCTAATGAATGAAATGAAAAGGCTAATGTGCTTACACATGCATAACAAATGCAAGGCACAAACAAGCTAAGGATCAATGCCTGCTGCAGATGGCAAACAGGCAGTTGTTTTCATGCAAGGTTGATTTGATCAAAATTTTCCCCTGCCTGAACATTTTCTGACTCCAAACCAGATCAACTAACTTAATGAGCTGAGAGGTAAAAAAAAAAAAAAAGTAATATACAAAGCTAATTTTGACAGCCACTACACAAGACAAGCACATGTCAGACCATTTCATACAAAAATTGTTGAAAGGTTATTTTTATTAATGGAAACTGTAAACAGAGTAGAAACTACACACAGATAAACTAGAAAGTAGGGGAGCTGCAGAGGTTTTCTTCAGTTTATAATGCCCAGCTGCTGTTTTGAACCTTTAATTGTATTCAATGCACAGAGTCCTTAGATCCTCTAGCACAGGGACCTCTTTGCAACCATAACTCCACACTACAGGAAAATCTGAAAGCACCCCATAACCAGCCTATACCAGTTGCACGTTAGCAAAATAATCTTTTGCTTTAGGGGAAAAAAAGAAAGACTACACTGAGTTCTGTCTCCTAAGAGCTACAGGAATTACCAGATGCCAACCTTGAATCTTGAGGAACAACTACGAAAAGTTTTGGATTACTGGATGAGGAGAAAAAAGGGTCATTCATTGTGAGCTGCTTCGGCTGTGTTTGAAATAGGATTCATTTTAGCAGACTTCATTCAGATATTTCAAAAAGAGGCATTTAGCCTGACCTATTTAGAGTATACAACTGTTGTTGGACCAGTGGAGAATGAATTTCTGTGTCACAAACTATGTTAAAATCACCTAATTAACTAGACTGAGAAACAGAGCAATAACCACATGCATGGTAAGTTGAATATTGTTTGCATATTGTTGCTTTAATATGCCGACCTTTCCTGGTACCTGATATTGTGGATGGCCAGTAAAAGATGAGAAATTATTTTTGCAATTGATAATAAAACTGATGTAAAACAGAAAACCCAGAAGTCAGTAAAGCAAGCTCACATGCTTCATGGTATTACCTAGCAAGGTAAGAAGTCAGTGGGCTTTTTTTAGAAAGGTCATTTGAAAGTCAGATACTGGTCTATAATTAGTATCACCTGTGGGCATTATTTATTCATTTTTATTAATAAATTGATAGGTAGGCTAGTCTGAAATACAATTTTCCAGCAGTACTATACCTGAATCTAAATAGTTTCTATTTTTAAAAGTCACAGCATAAATTCACACAAACATGCCTAAAAATCACAGGAGCTTTATTATTAATAATAATCTGAGGAAATACAATGCTGTCAGGCTTGTTGCAAGGTGAAAGGAGGAGGAAGGTCTTACAGGATCACTGTAATATGAAAGTAGCACATTTCACTACAGCTGTGCTTCAGTCACAAAGCTCATTTTATACCTAAAGCACTGTAATATTTTTCACCAAATAATCCAAGAATGGAGATTTTTTTCAGGAACACTTTTGCATCAGAATCAATACTAGTGCATGAAGTAATGCTGAATACAGAGCATTTAAGAACAGAAGTAAGTAACTATTATAATTAGACAATTTAGTTTTCAGTATTTGACTACTTGAGTTCTGTGCTACTGTTCTAAAAGACTTCATTTCTTGTTTTAAGATATACAGATTTTTAGTCATGTACATGTCATATGCAATAGATAACAACAGCCCAGATGATCATAACTTCTCTGAACTTCCATTTCATAATATCACCAATCTAATCTGGTAAAAAATACCACCCCTTGTTCTCTTTCATATGCCTCTCTAGTTCAGATGGTTTCTAATCACTACTGTAGCATTTTGAAAGTAGAACTGAAAGAATGGGTATTTGAAGAACAAAAGACACAGTTTATCCCAGTTTAAATTCTACAAAATTGTGAACAGACTCTAAAAATGTACCTCTATATCTCCCAAATATTCAAGCTGGACATATGTGTAATGAACATGAAGACATATACTCATATATACACCCTTAATTTTAACCTATTAAGAGTCTGAAGTAGCTGGACTATCCTTCTTATATCTCACTCAGGTTTGTTTTAAATCCTGACAGTGAAGATAAGATAGAGAACAGACAGAGCATATCTGAATCCACTCCTAGGAAATGGAAAAAATATTTTAATTGAACTAGGACATTTCTCAAAGTGACCTGCCAAGAAGAAAAGAAGCTTAAGTTGCTACACCTCTTTAATACCTTATGATTGACTTACACACATATATATTCATCTTTTTAATGGGTATTAGCATTACCGGAAAGCAATCTGAAGCAGTCTTTTCAGAGGAGTAACCTTATACATTGTGAATAACCTTATAGAAAGATTAATGCATTTAATAAATGTCTATCTATAAGCTTGCTGTGATTAAAATTTCCATTAAATAATAATTTTTTTGCTGGTGAACAAACAAATGACCAATACACATCTTCTTTGGATATAAATGGCCTGATTATTTTTTTTTCTAAGATGATGCTTTAATTAAGGCCTAATGGATCCACAAGGCTAGGAGGCTTAAGGGATAATTCAGCAACCTGTAATCTTTGGATCAGACTGCAAATCTAACCTGAATCACCAGTTAGATCACATTGGTTATTAATGTGGAATAGTACAGATGTACAAAAAATATAATTGAAAATAAATTAAGAAAAGTTTGCAGTAGTGGCTTAAGACTAAATATTATTTTTTGATAAACCAACCTTCTTATGCTTATGCATTCCGCTTTCTGCCCACATACACAAAAAGCAAAAGCCATAGATCCATCCTTTGTTTTCAACACTTCCCACGCCATAATAATCAGCAGTCTCAGAAAAGCAAATGACCTGGCTAGTACTGAACCATTCAATTATCCATGTCTAGAAAAAGATACCCAAGAAGCTTCAGGTCCTGCCTTGTTTGAATCAAGCTGTCATTTCATATTTGACTCCCAGGTACTTTTGATTAAATTAAGTGTGTTAACTGGAGAGATAGAGAGATCTTCCAAAAAATTCATTAATACATTGGTTTTTGGTGAAACACTGGTTACTGTAATTGTCTTAGTTTTCACTGATATTATGAGACAGTACATCTGAGAAAGGTGAGAGTATGAGAAGGTCAGCGTAAGAAGAGATCTCAAGCCCTTTTTGATACAGTTCCAGTAAAAGATAATTCACTTTCCTAAGAGAAAAAATCAGAAAACTGTGTTTCTGGCTTTCCGAGAAAAACATATAAACTGTCAAGATAATGCTATCCGTTTTGTCAGTGATATTCTTGACAGTCAGCCCCTGTTGGTCACGTTTAAATACATTTCATCTGTACATGTAATACTAAGTCAAGTGACAGTTCATGTTTTAAGTACTCATTCAAATAGGTAATATCTCTAAAGCCAAGATGACACATCAGTAACTGCAGCATTTATAAATGATAGGCAAAAGACAAGAGGATGGTATATCTAGAAATTGTAATAAAATGTTTGGAAGAGGCCTTCAAATGTAAGCATATTCTCTCTCCCTTTTCATTTGAAGTCAGATCTCTGTTGAGCTTCTGACACTATATATAAATAATTTGGTACTAGAAATTTTTCACACAAAGTGGAATCTATTTTGCAGGAAAAGATGTGTTTGTGGACAAAAAAACCCAAACAACATCTATGTTCTGCCTATGCATAACTCTATAACATACAGCTAGCGGACATATACAACAAATTGACTTGTCAGAATTTACTATCGATCAGTTCATAAGGTGATCACGTCCCAGCTGTGTAGGGCACAGTCCAGGGTCCAGTCCTGTAAGACAAGTCTTTGCACCAGTATTTCAAGGACCTTCTTTGAGAAGCTATTTTGGTTTTCAGAAACTGACACTAAATCTCTAGTATTTAGATTTTAAGGCACTAATCAAATTAAAGGGCCATCAAAGAAGACTGGGAGATAAGGCAGTTTGGTCATTATCAGGCTAGATGACTAAAACACATACTGTGCCCGTGCTTCAATAAAACGTAGAGGACACATACCCTGTAAGATGAGCTCTGCTGAGGACACACTGTGTTACTGAGCACGTCCTCCTTTCTTTATATTTGGTCACCCTATATTTACTGTAACTAGAGAAGAGTTCTTCTAGATCCATGCTGAGTGTTTATGTGGTCACTAAAAAGAAAAGACGAAAAGTGATCACATGGCAATTAGCCAATACAGCCATATAGAGGGTGTATTAAATATCTTGTATATTAAAAAGATCTCTGTGGTAAACCTTTAAACGCATTTCTGATAACTGCTGATGAAGAACTATGTTGGAACTGTCCAAATTATTCTGCAGAATGAATTTGAGCATAACACAATCAAGGACACAGCTCAGACTGAAAGTCAATATAAGCAATGCAATACAATACAATTGGCTGTTACGTTAGCTGTTCTTCAGAAACCCACAGCAACGGCTTACAGATATCTTCAGTAAAAAACACAGAAGAAAGTTCACACTAAGAGCCTGTCTAGCTTGAAATGAATGCCTAGACTTTCACGTGCAGCACTTATCCAGTTCTGAGGAAAGAGGAGTAATTCTGCCCCCAAAACAATTTCTAAGCATTTTTTTGGTGCAATAATTATTGTTGTCACACTAAAAACCTAACATAAAGAGTAAGTCGTATTTGGGGTAAGGAATAATTGCCTGTGCACAGTCTTGAAAAATTAAACTCAACTTACTTAGGGTTTTCAAACATGGTCCTTTTAAAACCCCAAAACTTCTCAGCATAAACCCACACACAAAACCAAACCAAAACAAACAACAATAAAAACACACACAAAAAAACCCCTCAGGGGCTAAACTGGCAGGATGAACTCTCTCTTCTCCCAGCATGCTCAACAGCAAGAATAAAGCTCTTTGGAAAGATTTTTCCAAAAGGCCTATTGACAAGTTTCTGTTCTGAATCATTGTTTGTAAACATTTTGTTAGTAATCACACAAGAAGCTGAGTGCATCTAGCTTCTTAACTTTATGAAGCTATGCCTGAAATGGAACAGTCTGAGCCGTCTTCTTGAAACCTTCACTGGGGTTCAAGCCAAATCTTGTCTCACCACTCATTTTATATGCTCATTTGCTTGATAGGGATCAAATAATAAATGTTCACCTGACTTCTCCTTAGCAACTTCCCATAACTTGCTAGTCAAAGCCTTGGCAACAGAGCCTTATAATTGTAATACATATTTATGTATTCATAGCAGATATTTATTTTTATAAGAAGTATGCAAACCACTGAAACATCTCCCATTGATTTACAGTCTGAAAGAATATTTTTCTCTTAATTGAAAAAGGTCACTGTTTTCCTCACTCATTATGTTTTCAATTTGAAATTTAAATTTTTGCATTAGAATATCATTTATTATCTTCCCTATTGCACAAACATTAATTTATAAAAAACCAAAAAACAACATACTCATAAGTTAGGGGTAGATGTTAGATTATTTAGCTGCAGATGTTCTCTCTCCGTTGACTCATGACAAACTTTTAAGATCCCCTCTCTCACATCTTTTATATAGCCTCTTTTCTCCTTCTTATAGGTCTAAAAACCACTTTCTTGACTTTTGCTCCATATCTGCACTTGTTCTTGTGTTGCATTGATCAAAATGTTTTCCGAATCCTTTTATTTTGTTTTCTTATTTTTATCTTCACCTGTGCTATTCCAAACTATGGAGATATACAGCTATCAGACAGGTTTTCTTCATTTCCTCATGAGTCAGACTTTCAGTTTAAAGTAGTTTTAATTTGTGTCACACTTATTACTTGGAAAGATTTCAGGACTGCCCTGTTCACCTGTTCTAATTGCATTATCATTGGCATTCTTAATTTTCTCCATTTTATTTGTGGTCAATGAGCCAAACTTCTGGTTTGGTTTGGTTTTGGTTTTTCCTAAAAAATGATAGTTAACTTGTACTATTTAACAAGCAGCTTTATCTTTATCACTAACACCAATTCTCTCCCTTTCAGTAATTTCTTCCAGAATCTTGTTCTTCCCTCTCTGACACCATATTCCAGGAGCAGTGTCAGTACCCTTTTCTTCTTTTCCACCTCTCATTTTTTTCCCTGAGCTGATAAATTCACCACAGCTTGTCTGCCCTGCAGGAGAAGAGCCCCTGCAAATGCCATTGGCCTACATATTACTACAGAGTATCTCAAGCGATTAAGTGATGAGTTCAGAGAGTCTATGGATGACTAAGATATTTATTTATTGTATTCATCATAAGCGTCACGTCTAAGAAAACATCCTCCTCAGACTTACTCTTTCCACCATCTCCAAATCTACCTCGGTTATAAAGCTAGACATACACGTGTGATATCCACCTACCAACAATGTACCGACCTAGAGGCCTTTGTTACTTAGGATTTCACTCCCCCTCCACTCAAAAAATAGGTTCATTTGACACTGCTTACATGATTACTATATTCATTTTCCTTCTTGCTTTTCCTGCTTAGTTTTTTCTTTATATATTTTACTTCTGTAGCCTGCTATTTAAAGACTTGCTGCAAAATACCTGGAACTGCAGAACAAGCACTATTTTCTCTCATAGAATTCAATCAAGACTGATTAGGCTCACATACCCTTGGCCCTGAAGCACAGTTAACTCAAGCATAGTCTTTTTTTCTTTTTCTTTTTTTTTAAGTTATGGCTCTCAACAATTTTATGTTGCCAATCTTTCATGCAGTCTTAATCTTACCTATACCATAAGCTTCCTGTTAAGGGATCAGCTGCATAATACTCCAATTTGGAAAGAAAATCAAGTCCTTACTCCAAATGCCTCATGAAACTTCTAAGTGACTATATATCAGGGCCATATATATGAGGGCAAACTGCTTTGTCCACACTTTGAGTAGGTGATGGTTGCAAAGACTTTTTGTCCTTTGGCCTTCAATTTTTATCATCATCTAGTGGTTAGTCTTGGCTTGCTGTCCTGGCAAAGTGTATAAGCTTCCTAATTCCCACATGGGTTTCTATGGAGGTTTCTTCAAGCTTGCTTAGTCCTTTCTCCTCCACTGATCTAGGCCACATTGTTACACCTGTAAGCACTTGGGATCCAGTTCAGACCTTAAGGATCTGTCAAAGTATGACACAGCTGTGGGAAGGTGACAACAGCAACTGTAGAGAATGTTTGTAGGCCCTGGGTAATGTTGTCTTTGTGAAGGAAGAGTGAGAGGTATCCCACTCTTTTCAGTTGTGTAAGCATGTTAAATATATGTACAGCCTTTAAGGGCTTTCAAGTTCTGATAAAGTAGCAGAAGACTCTAATGGAAGTACCTACACATGGCTTGGTACTCCTTAGTGCTCGCTGCTAATGTAAAAGAGCCAGATTGTCTTACAGCAGCGTGAGGTCATAGGAAAAATGACAGAAGAGTTTTGCATTAAATGGAGAAAAATCTATCTAACAGGTAGCTTGAAAATAACTGGAAAACTGAGAAGACTCCAAGAATTAAGCAACCTCACAGCAAAATAACAAATTTGGTTCTTGATGTGGTCAGAAATCCTGGTAACTGCACTAAAGTCCATTATTATGATTTCACACACACAGAATTTTGAACCCAAGAAATCAAAATATCCAAATTGTTTTCAAAGTGCTAACTGATCCTTCAGAGATGGCTAAAGGAACGTTTTGGTTGCCTTTCACATGACATAGATCCAAGTTTGCAGAAGACTGGTGAAAAAGTCTAGAGAAATGCATGATGAGTAGAACTTAGAAATTCCTTAAATTTTCTCCCCCAAAAAATTCCCCTCCCAATTGTGCACTTGCATAATGCTTTTTGCTTAACCATCTGGACAGGCTCAGTGCGTCACCGTTGTTTAGCAACTTCTGGCTTTCATGGTATCTTTGAATATATTATACCAGTATCCTATTCTCAGCCTCAAATTGTTTGGGAGGATTCTATATCTGCATAAAACCTCCTTGCATAAGTCCCATTTACTCAGGATTTCCAACACAGACAAGGTTTTCAAGCAGGCTAAGTTGTTTTCACTAAGCACTGGGGTATAATTACCCAAATTAATTAACTAGTTTACAGAGTTATTCCCCAAACTATCAGCTTAGGGTGCAGTAAGCTGTAGTGCAGAGGCAGGAACAAGCAGAATAAGAAAATAAATTATTTAGTTTTGTTTTGTTTGTTTTTTCTCTGAAGCCAGTATCCGTTAAAATAATGCTCTTAGTTTGAAATAAACCATAGAATATTGTTCTGGTTTAAGCCCAGATGGCAACTAAGCACCATGCAGCCACTTGCTTAACCCCTGCTCCCTAAAGTGAGATGTGGAACAAGAATGGAGGGGAAAAAAAAAAAAAAAAAAAAAAAAAGTAAAACCAGTGAGTTAAGATAAAGACAGTTTAAAAGGACAGGAAAGGAAGACAAAATAATGATAATAATAATGCTAAAAGAATATGGAAAACGAGTGGTGTACAATGCAATTGCTCACCACCCACTGACTGATGCCTAGCCTGTCTCTGAGCAGTGATCACAGTCCCTTGGCTAACTTTTCCCTAGTTTATATACTGATCATGACATCATATGGTATGGAATATCACTCCGGCCAGTTTAGGTCAGCTGTCCTGGCTTGTGCCCCCTCCCAGCTTCTTGTGCACCTCTTCACTGGCAGAGCATGGGAAGCTGAAAAGTCCTTGGCTTAGTAGAAACACTGCCTAACAATCACTAAAACATCAATGTGTTATCAATATTATTCTCATACTAAATCCAAAACACAGCACTATACCAGCTACTAGGAAGATAATTAACTCTATCCCAGCTGAAACCAGGACAAATTTGCAGCCACATATATACAAGACATATTGTAAGTATGCTGGAACGACAAACTATGCTTTTCTATTTGCACGGTCAAAGTCAGATCCAAAAAATTTCACTACAAACAAATTGAATGGGACAGTTTCTCTGAAATCCAGCCCAGTTAGATATAAGCATATTTTACAGACAGAGAACCACACTGATTTTTTGATAAAAATAACTCTATTTGCTTCATGAGCCAGAAGTCCTAAATAAATCTTTGGTCTATATGAAAGCACACTCGAGTCACCCTTCAACTTTCAACTTAAAAACCAACCATCCAGTAGGCTGAAAGCTGCTCCTAGTTTTTTAAAAATTTGCAAATGAAAAAGCACCTGTTTGCAAAGTGCTGCTTTGATCAGCTACTTAAATAATGTAACCAATACAAATGACAAACTACTATTCCCAAATTTGCTGCACAGTAAGAAGACACTTGTCTTCCCAACGTTTGTAATAAGTTATCCTTGTAATTACAGCGAAGACAAATGTAGTTAATATTAACTTTTACTTGAGCATAAATATCACATCCATATAACATCAGAAGTTATCTAGGAGTAAGAATGTTTTAATGGTTATAACTTTTGTATAATAATAGCATTAAAAAGGGCAATGTAAATCAGTTAAGTCCTACACTTACTAGTGTTTTAATTTTGCTAATGAACAATCAAAAACTACAAAACTAAATGCAATTTAAAAATCAGTGCAAATGAAATGTTTCCAAACTTTTGGAATTTAATTTTTCTTTTAGTTTCAGCCATGTACATTGTATTCAAAGCTATTTCTTATCCAGATGCATAAAATATACTATTGAGACACGCCTTTAAGGACAACTTGGAGCATAAAAGATATTTCGTTCTGACAAAATCAAAGTTGCAGGTCGAGCTGCCATGACTTTTCAAAGAAATGAATCCACATCAACATTCCCCAAAAAGGCATTTCATAATGCCCTTCATTTATACATTATGTGTGACAAAAACACTGTTTCTGGGATAAGAAGCATTTTTTGCCCTTAGTTTTCTTTCAGTAAAAATACTTACATTGTTTAAAATTACTAAAGTATCATCTACAGCAATTTCACTGTTATTGCACAAATTGTAAATTATGCTTTCTGAATTATGGATGGAATTTTTAAAAGGCTTCCATTTTTATAGTCTTCTGAAAGGACAATGAAATCTATAAAAAACCAAGATTACAATTTCAGCATTTAAAATCTACACAAAGTAATTCAAACAAATGTTATGACATTTAAGATAATGAAACCCTTCATTTATGCCAATGTGTCCTACTTCACATATAAGGAGTCAGAACAGATGTCCAAATACTGTAATGCCAGAAGAAAGTTAGGGCATATCTTGATTAATACTCTCAGAGCAGTCCATGGTGTCTCTTTAAAACTGGCATGCGTTACTTCAAAACATCTATTCAAAATCCATTCTAGGAAACACAGCTAGACAAAGTGTTCCCAAGACAAAAGGAAAACAATAAAGCTCTGTATAACCCTTTTAGCAATGTAAGCTGCATATTATCGACAGACCATTCATTGCAATCAACAAATGATTAATTGCAAATTTGTTGCTAAATTGACCACGAAAAAGACAAGCTTCAGGGTACTGTTAAAGAGGAAAAACTTATGTTAAAAATGATTGGAGACTTTTTGTAGTGAATTAATTCTAATCAATATTCTTGTTGACTACACTGTGGAATAATGACTTCCTTAAATAGCGTATGTACCCATTATTGTAGACATTCAAATTAATATTTAACCTAATGCTTTGCTTTTTTTTTTTTCCTCCTTTTGAAACAGTATTTTTCTTATTTCACCTTTAATAACTACTGTCTACTATCAACTGCAACATAAACCAGATTTTTGTAATGTCAAATATCAATCATCTTTGGAGGCATAATAAACAAGTAAGAAAAATTTCTAATACAAAAGTCATGATGTCTGTTTAGAATATTTACATGAAAGGCTTTTTTTTTAATTACTCTTGGCATGGATGAAATATGAGATGCCTTTAAGCATATCTACCTTATAAATTTCTGACAACCCTGCAATCTTTCAGCTTTGTGCAAAAGTGGGATTTCAAATTTTTCTGGCTGTGCCATTTTCCTCCTACTCTAGACACAGTTACATAACTTAAAGTTAACCTTTTAATGACATAGATGATTTAATTCCTGTGAAGGTCAATGTACTACTGCAAAACTGATCAGGTTTGTTGGTGCATGGTCTTTTTGTTTGTTTATTTGTTTGGTTTTGGCATGTTAAAGTTATCTTGAAAAGTGCTTTGCTTCTTGCATTTGATCAAGAGCTTGGTTCTCAACTTTTGTTCAAGAAGAACATTCTCATTATTTTACAAACACTGCTATTTATAAAGAAATCATTTAATGATTCAAGTATATTCACAGCTAAGGCCCAACTTATGATTTGGACTATGAATGCTTATGTTTAAAATTTTCTCATTAATTAAAACTTTTTAGGAAGCAAATTTCTCATTAATGTGGCGCAGACTAAACTGCAGAGCTGAACTATTTTTATTCTTTTACATTTTTTCATTGTACCATTACAGAAGCATTTTGTTAAGAGAATCTATTGAATAGCTTATACATGGGTTGTTTTATTTTGGTGGGAAAGAAGAATACATTTTTTTTTACAGGCACTATTTTTCTTCTACTTCACAACTACTCCTGCAAAATATATTAAAAACCAAACCAAGTCAAACAAAAAAAACACAGTAACAAATTTGAAAATATTCAAGTTTGTCTGATTCCAAAGCCAACAATAAAACTATCTAAACACTAGAGAAAGACAAGCTGAAGACACAGCTCAGAGCCAAAAGTGAAGCTGTTGCCAAACTGACACAAGTTTTTAAATATCTATGCAGGGCAAATTTTGACCTCATTAGGATTTCCACTTTAAAGATCTGTGAAATATTGTTTTCTTTGAGGAACTTAGATTATATAAAACATCCACAATACCTAGCTTTCAGATGCTTAGCCCAAGAGTAGAACCCAATCCCCAGAACTATACCCAAACCTCTATTTAATCAGGTACTTCAAAAGTTGACCCAAAATACAGTACATTTTATAGGTCAAATATATTTGGCCATACCACCGTGTCCTCTTCACTGGAGCCTTCAGCAAAGTTCCTCCACTCACTCAGTATCCAGAGACCTGCAAAGAGGTACTAATGTCTATTCTTTAAAAGAGCTTAGCAGAGTTTATAAAATAACTCCATCTAGTCTAGTCTCTTGTTTCCTTTTGGAGTTAAAAGGGCATTCTTCAGGCAAAATTTAGAAAGGCAAGCACAAAGTGATACTTACTCGGAATACTCAGCCTCCAAAAATTTTTTGGCTCAGACACTGGACTGACGGAAACGTCCTTAATTTCAACAAAATGGGATGAGTAGAGTAGAGTAGAGTAGAGTAGAGTAGAGTAGAGTAGAGTAGAGTAGAGTAGAGTAGAGTAGAGTAGAGTAGAGTAGCATGGGATAGGATAGAATAATAGTTGGACGGGACCTACAACAATCATCTAGTCCAACTGCCTGACCATTTCAGGGCTAACCAAAAGTTAAAGCATGCTATTATGGACACTGCCCAAACACCTCTTAAACACTGACATGCTTGGGGAATTGACCAACACTCTAGGAAGTCTCTTCCAGTGTTTGATCACCCTCTGGGTAAAGAAATGCTTCCTAATGTCCAGTCTAAACCTCTCCCAGTGCAGCTTTGAACCATCACCACACATCCTGTCACCGGATACCATGGAGAAGAGCTCAACAGCTCCCTCCCCGTATCTTCCTCCATAGGAAGATGTAGAGAGTAATGAGTCACTTTGCAGCCTCCTTTTCTCCAAACTAAAAATACCAAGTGTCCTTAACCACTCCTAGGAAATTCTTTCCAGCCCTTTCACCAGTTCTGTTGCCCTTCTCTAGATGCATTCAAGTACCTTAACATTCCTCTTAAATCATGGGGCTCAGAACTGCACACAGTACTCAAGGTGTGCCTGAGTCTGCACCAACACTAAGAACAGCTCTCCTGGGTCTTCCCTCATGCCCTTCCTGTAAATCGGAATTTGCTTCCCTTGTGCGTGTTTGGGGTTTTTTTTGTTCGTTTGTGGTTTTGTTGTTGTTTGTTTTGTTTTTTGGACAGAGGATTATCATATGCTATTATGTACAAACCAGAGCTAAGGCCTCTGCATTCACTCTGTACCATTCTACACTTTAAAAATACCCATGTGCACAGGTAGAAATGTTTCTCAGGGGTATTGTCTCTAGCAGTCAAATACTATTCATTACAACAGTTATAGCTTGTTCTTTTTCACAGTTCTTTTCCATGAAAACAGTAAAATACACTAATAATGTATTCTCAAAAAATTAATACAAAACACAATAAAATGTTGGTTTTTTAACTAAGAAATTAGGAATTATAGGATAGGGCTGTGTTTGTAAACCAACAGTACAAATGTTCTGCCTAGTTGTCATTAAATGAAGAGAGATTAACAGCTATAACATGGCACAAAAAATAAAACATCCATATGACAAAGTAGCCTCCATTTCGTATAATAATGATTTTAAACTTAGACTTTAAACTACATCTTCGTTAAGAATCTTTCTTATAGTTTTCTTTTAAAAAGGAGTCCTTTGTAATTTCGATACGTAAACCAAAAAACTGACATGCTATGTGAATTGAGTAGCCTCTTTGGATTCCAGCTGGCTTGGCTGTCTGCCTTTCTAATGGTAATGAAGTCACACAGCTGCTAGGGACAATCAGCTGGAGTTCAGATCATCACCAGCTAAATGGATATCCAGTGACTGGCTTCTTATCAGGACTCATTAAAGTTCAGTGTTAACAAACTGTGGGGTTACATAGGTTTACATGGTTACAGCAAAGTGCCTTTTAAAAATGAACTTATTGGAGCTGAAAAAAATCTCCCTTTTTTCTGTCTATAAATGTTACTTTGTCCTGGTCAACTCAAGAAATGCCCAATCATACTCCCAGTGAAGTGAAAGGGAAATTCCCATTCATTTGCATGGAAGTAAAACAAATCAGTTCCCAATGTTTCAGGGATTTTTGAAGAATACAGCTATTCAGATTACTTCAGAATGCCTCAGCTAAAGGGTCACTAAGTATTCAGCCATGTCCAATTTTCAGCTTAGAATGCAGTGCACACTAGACCTGTGAGAATTTACCAGTGTTTACTTTGCCCATCAAATTGCTAGTATGCTTATGTCACATAAAATGGTGAGGTTTCTCCACTTCCACAAGAAGACAATTTTATATCATGAAAATACAAGTAAATGTAAAATATTATTTTTTTAGTCTAACAGGACTATGCAAGCTTCAGTGTAAACGCAACAGATTTCAGTATTAACTGTCTTCCTTATAGATAAATGCAACGTACAAAATGTGTCAATTTTTACAAAATCAGAACTAGTATATTTTTCATCTCTATGGTTTTTGTCATTTATTTTACTGAACAAAAATTGAATTATCAAATCTTACTGGAACACGGAACATGCAATGGTGCTTGCTTGAGATACTCAAATGTGATTAAAGGTTGTATCAGCCTAGTACGAATGTGCAGTGACAGACCTCATGAAGCATTCTCCACATTCTTCAGAACTGATACAGTCCTTAGACAAAATTTCAGCTGTTACAAGTAATGGAACCAAATGGTTTCAATCATGAAAATAAGCAGCAACTGCTCTACTAGTGAAGAGTTCAGTGAGAAACAACAGCAGTAAAACAACTGAGCCTCTTTTAAATTAAGGAGAATTTTCTTTACAGATATTCAGTTGGCCAGGATTTTGGTCATCAGCTTTATGAGTCACCTCACAACACAAAAGCTGAACAATGTACAATTTATAACAGACTTAAAAGGACCTTATAGTCCTTATATATAAGGACTTCATCTTATCTTTATCTGCTCAAATTACACACAAACTACATCTTGCCCCTCAAGAAGTTCTTACTTTTGATCTCTCTACTTTCCTTTTTAAGGCTCTTTCCCATTGGGTTTCCTCTAAGAATCAAAAGCTAGTCAGTATTACTTATGTGAAACTCAGAGGAAGGGCTTTGGCAACACCACCAGATTATAATCAGCAAAATATCATACCTCCCACTAACCAATATATGGAAACTCACCCACATAAATTATATCATCCTGATTCAACTAAGCATGCTCAAACTGAGCAATGACATTCATGCACAGGGAGAAGTTCAGAGAAGGAAAATAACAATACTCCTACAGTTAATTACACTCAAAGAGAAACAGGAAAATAATTCCTTTAGACTTGCACATACTCTGAATTCTACATTGTAGCTCTTGCTAGTAACAAAAATATTATTTGAGTTTTGATTGTGAAATAATTTTAATGGCTATGAAAACTGGCAAGGTGACAGCATTTTCTACATAAAATCCTATATTTATCCACTGAGCTTATGTTTCCTTGCCAATATCCTTTGGCTTTTACCTACGGGAGCTACTTCTGCTGGCAAGCAATAAGTTCACTTCCATGGTTCACAGTTGAGGCTGTCAACAAATGTGCCAACTGAATGACATGGATATCTACTCAATAGAGAAGACTCAGCAAAATTATTCTATAGGTTGTACAAATGTCACTTGGTGATAACTTTTGGTTACTGTATACCTCAGCTGAATTTAAATAACTGATCTAGGAAGGAAAAGTTCTGTAACCCATCAGATGTCTCAGAAACTTATCCCAGAAAACAATCAATCAGCCACATTTAGAAACTGTCAGTTGACCTGTTTTTGTCCACTAGTAAGCACACAATTTATTATAATTTACAACTCCAGCTAAAAAGTCTTATCAGTCAAATATTCCTAGTAACTTCTTTGAACTTTTGATTAGCTTTTACCAACTTAAAAGGAACAAGTACTTTTCATATGAAAAATAGTAGAAATAGTTTAAACTCAAATTACATCTACTTTGTTTTCCTCTCTTCGGGTTTAGAAAAAATAGCTTCAGGAGCAAAAGAGAGGATGAGCACATGATCTTTTTCTGTTTCAAATCACTGCAGCATACAGGTATGTCTACAGGATATAACAAAGCGTTAAAGTGGTGTCCAAAAGAGAGACTTTGTACAAAATAGGAGCCACTTGCAGTGTTTTGCAGTGTAACCATCTAGAGCAATTGCTCTTGGCACAGGTTTAGCCAATTTGTGAACAGGCAAAATGCCATCTGAACAGATGGCATGAGGTACACAGCCAAATAGCCATGTATGTGCATCGGCTGTGGGTAGTAATGGCATGATTCTCAGCCATGAAGGTCTACAGTTGTCCATCCTGATCTTACAAGCTCATGTTTATAGAGAATTGTCATCAATAATATAGCTTTGTACTAAATTATCTTTCAAATAAAAAAAGTTCCTGGGGCTGAGAATGGCAGATAGTTGAGTTTCAAAAGAATTCTTGTATTAATTTATTACTTCATTTAAAATAATAGTAATAATAATAATAAAAATAATTTTTTAAAAAGGTACAGTTATGGAAAGAGGTCCTGGGTTCCCAAACTCATTCTACTTGTTGCTTGCTGCTGTGGTAACACTCTGCAGCCAAAGAGCTTGATTTGAAGTGCAGAAAATTAGCCTTTGGGTAAAGGAATGCCTGTGCTGCAAAACTGCACATTGTGCAAATATCCTCCTCTTTCTTCTTGTTCCCAAATTATTCAACTGTTCCCATGAAATAAAAGAACAAAATGTTCTTCTGCTCTGGAGCTTCACAGGAATTATTCAAAGCACTATGAACACACCCATGGCTGGGTATAATCAACTGTACCTGGAGCTTTACAAGCCTTATCTGTCCCATAATCATGGAACTACAAACCAGCTCTAATTCAACTTTCCCTGGCATCTTTACAAACAGCGTGTCTCAGCTACATGTGAAGATCCAAAGCAATGATTTTGCTTTGGCAAATTTCATTCAAATTCTTCAGAACTCAAGCACAGCTAATAATTACTAACCAGCTATTTTTTTCTACAGAATGAATCCTTTTCTGCTTACAAACTGTCCCAAGACAGACAAAGTTATCTTTGTGCTCATTAGTTACTTCAGTGGTTAGTTCTTATCCTCCAATCTCCACAGATTTTCATTATGTATATTTATAAGTTAGAGCTGAATTGGTTTGTTGACTGTACACAAAACTTAGAGCGACAATGGTTTTACCCTGTTCGCATGAACAGAAATTCTTACAATTAAGGTTTTGACACAAACTTTTGTAATTCAAAGTTCCAAATGAAAAATTGCAAAAACATTTTTTTTTTTTCTTAAAAATGTTTCCTGCTAGTAAATGTTCATTCATGCCACAAAAACATTACTACTACTTATCATTTTTATCTTTCTGAATGCTGGGACAAAAATCCACATAACAAAAGACAGATATTATTCTGTAAAGAGAATTGACTATCTGAAAAAAAAGCACCAACTTTACATTTATTTTATCAAACCAATCTCCTGATGCTTACTAAACTTTATTTTCAAGCAACAATACTGTGTTCTATATCAGCATCCATCCAAAGATCTTTTTGCCTACACAACATGTAATACTATAATGTTTTAGGGAAAATGTTACCAGTTGCAATTTATTTAGTTGTACTAAACAATCCATCCTTACAAACTCATCAGTGTAAATAAGTTGACCCTGTGCAGATAACTTGGGCTGATTCATTATTGTACCTACCAATGTTCAATAGAATACACAAAAGACCATCAACTATAGTCTCTCAAGACAGTTCTTGATGGATTCCTCTTGCATATGCCAAAGAATCTGGCAAACAAGAAGACAAATTTGGTGCCCTTGAAACAAGAACAACAACAGAAAGCCTAATAATTTCAACAGGGTCAAGAAATGGCCTGCAAACATATTACAGATTCCAGATTATCAAGTTTTATATATATGGAATCACAAAGAACTGTAGGAATATTTTTGGAGAAAAAACTGTGAATATAGGTTACCTTTAACCTTACAGGGAGAACTTTCCTATTCTTAAAAGGATTTAACAGTACAACTACATGTAAAATAGGCTAGCAGAGATGAAGCTTACAAAAGCAAAAAAAATCTGAGCTAAAAGTTTCAAATAGTTTTTAGTAAACCATATGTGTGCAATCAGTTAAACCTTCTCTTCCAACTACACCTTGAAAAAGAAGTTTGGCTTAAGAAGTGGCAGCAGAAGCATAGATTATTGCCTGGATTGTTAAACTGATCAGGCACAAAAGAGAGAACAAATTACCTGTCTATGCAGATGACAGGGATGTTGCGTGTTGAGCAGAGGGATAAATATTTGGTGATGGCATCCATCTGTCCACTATAATACTTATAATGGCTGTGAAAGTAAAAGCCTTTCAAATTTTCTGTTTGCCTACGGCAGCTGTAACAACAGCAGATTGTATAATGTGGTTCAGGAATCCAAAAGAAAGCACATTTCTCCTAAAATTGCCCTGTTTAGTCCTGGAAGCCATAATGGATTTGACATTATAAGGTGAAAGTGGAAGATTTGTCCTGTGTAGGAGGAGAGTGAAAAAAGAGATTCATGAACAAGACATATCTTTTCAGGCTCACTAAGGACCTGCAAACAAAAGCACTGATTAAAATGAGAAAGAGAAAAATTCAGAATGAGGACCCATGAGAAACCTCCAATGACAGAATATTATATCTGAGGAAGAGACCAAAAGTTTAAGACAAAAAAGCTGGTACTACTCAAAAAAACACAGACTAGGAGACCAAGTGTTGAAGAATACCAACTATGAAGATGTCAAGAAGGAACTTAAATAGCCATTGCTGCACTAAAGCTGGCAAGAGCTATAAGGTTGAAGACATTAAGATAAAAATCAAAATCACTCTTTATATGAGATTATGCCACTGATGTATTTAACAAAACACATTAAAATATGATATAGATGAATGAACTTCAAGAAACTCTTTTTCAAGCAGCACAGCTGACAAAATCTGGTTTCTTACTGATGTATGTCTGTTATGTTTACACAGTTGTTATGCTTACATATCTCTAACTCTCAAGACAATGCTGCTGGCCAATAAAGTGTGCCTATTGTAGCTCTTTCAAAACTAAATGTATGGTAGTTAATGCACTACTACTATGAATTAAATTGAGAGCTGAATTCTGGACTCTGTTTAGAACCACATGTGCAAAGCATGGCAACAAAAGGGTTATTTAAGTAGCTTAAGCATCTGCTTTTGTGATTAGTATTTAAAAGGAGATGAGTGCTGCTCTTGCAAGGCACAAAATGACATGGATTATAACAGGTACTGTTAATGACAGTGTATTAATGTTTAATAATGCAGAGTGATTAAGACTGGTTCTGTACTTTATTATTCTATCTTCTACATATGTCAGAATGGCTTGAATACCTTTTGGCATTATATTTAATTAAAAGCAAAAGTTAATTTTTCTCATTCATATCAGGTATAAGAGTTATTACTTATGATTACGCTAGATTTCCTACAATGACTTTCTTTGTTTAATTGATTGCTTACAGTCAGAATTAATACAATTTTATTTTGAGTTCTTTGATTTTTTTCTACAAAAATGTAAAATAGTTTCAGGAAAATTACACTAATATCATACCAATAGACAGAACATTGTTTAATATAAATAAAAGAGTTGTGTTTTTTTTTTTCCCCAGCAGAGGTGCTCAGACAAAGAACTGGACTTACAAAATTCCCAAGTGATTTAAGAGCATATCACTCATACATTTTCCAATGAATGTGGGACTTCTAAAATGACTTTAAGATCTTACGTCCCAGAAGCCTTGCTTTCAGCTTATTTGAAAAACCTCAGCAGATGCATTTTATCCATTTAATTAAAACAACAACAACAAAAAAACAAACAAAAAACTTAGCACAAAAAAACCTCAGACAAAAAACCTCCTGAAAGTAAATATTTTGTCTAAGAATTTCATACCCAACAAAATTGACAGTAGAAAAGCTGTTAAAGATACTTTCTTAATAGATTTTAGATCAACTCCCATACTAAAATGAAACTATCACATTCATACAACAATAGTCTTGCTAAAAATAGCAATACTTCAAGGCACTCTTTGAGCTCAGACTGACACAGACTAGCACATCAGCTTTCTGTATCTCCGTAACTCTCTGGTAGCACAGTAGTTTCTAAAGAGATTAAAATTAGATACACAACCTTACATGGCAAGTTCTTCTGCAGAATGCCAACATAACAGCTAAAATTAAGAAAGTTTTTCTAGAGCATCATCTAATCTTTCCTGTGTTTCTTTAAACGAATTCACCACAGAACATGATTTTCTGAAAATTTAGATGCAGTTAAATTCTTGTTCTCAGGCCTTGGGTTCTGTAAAATGGGAATACTATTTTTTTTTTTTTTATCAAAACGCACTGTGAAATTATCTTCATTTGCAACCATTGCTACTGCAAAGAGAGGCATATAAAAGTCTATAAATAAACTGCACTGTAAATCCCATTTATTCTGTGAATACTTGCCCACACTAGATTGCAACTCTGCTTCAAAAAAATATGGTTGGAAGCTCAAAGGATAAAAGCCCATATGTTTATCTTCTGTATAGGAATGTGCAGAGACAAATAAATTAGTTTAAGACACTCAAAATGGTACAAGGACTGATTCAGCTGATGTATAGTCCCCTGGTCTACGTAGCTGAAGGTGATAACAGCACAGGTAGATCCAGGTAAGGAAAAAACAAGCTATAAATTCTTGCCAGATAAAACTTTCATCTGATGTTTATCTGTGATTTACCTCCTGCCACCCTTGAGGCTTTAGCAAGATGTCTCTCCTAGGTATTGTGACATTCTATGTCTGTGCTTTCATACCTGTTTTTAAGAGGTATGATACTCTCTGCTCCCACCCATGCACTTGCTCCTATTTCTCTCCTCAAGCTCTCCCCCTGCACCCAGATTCCTCAGAGTGATGAGGTGGACAAGATAGTCAATTCTGCCTTCAGGAACACCATGCAGAGAGAGAGGAGCGAAAAAACCCAGTGAATTAACAACAAAGCAAGAGAAGTAAGGAAAGATACATTTGCCTTCCACCATTCATGACCCTGTTGTCATTCGTAGGTCTGTTTCTGGTGCCAAGCCCAACTTCAAGTGGCCCAGCAGGGATTATGAATCTGTGTTGAAACCCACCTTGCCCAGCTGAGTACTGCTACTAAAACTAAAAGAAATTGCTACTGACATATATTAAGCATTCCGTTGTTCATTTGCTGTTTAAATAAACTTGGAAGCTCAAAGCAACAACTGCTTGCATTTTCCTTTAACAGTAGACCAAATCCGTACATCTCGAAAGCATTTTTGAAGGGGGCAAGAGAAGAATATGGGGGTTTCTAAATTGCCTTCTACCTATTAGCACTGTTTTTTTGTTTTGTTTTGGGTTTTTTGTTTGTTTGTTTGTTTGTTTTTTTCCCACTAAGTTGTTAATTCTTAGGACTATTGCTTTTCTCTAAAAATGAATTTACCATCATATCAACAGATTTTGTTCATGGAGTTTCTGCAGGAGTATATCTTACACTTCTCAAGCACAATGAAAAGCACAATGAAGTTCTTACAGACCTTTATGCAATAGTTTGAGATATGTGGATTATTATTTTCCAGATCCCTTAGCAATTAATTCTCAACTGAAGTTTTAATGCAGCACAACACAGGACTATAAAGAAATGGAATCCTCCTACATTACTGTTTTCATAGAGAAACCAGATGTTAAAGTTATCATTTTGTTACAGTTAATGTTGTTTCTTCATTTGTCCACCAGAGCAACCATATTCTGATCCCTGACCTCATTCAAACCAATACTTCCATATATTCAGTAATTATATGTGTCCACATCAGTATAGATATTTTTTATAAAATTCATGGTACTCAACACAGAAATATACAGTTTAAAGAGGAGAAGAAATCTAGGTAGTTACATTTTCTTAACAACTTGATGTTAGAAGAAAAGTTTTGTTTTTACCATAATATTTCCTTCCTACTTCAAAATCTGAAGATTAAAAAAACCCCAGATCATTATTATTAAAACAATACTTAAAAAAAAAAAAAAAAAAAAAGGCAGGACCCATATAAGCCCCAGGGGCACAAATTACTTTTCTTTCAACACTATAGTGTTCTCCTGTAACCTTCCAGTTGCAGGGAATGACGAGGAAAGAACGAAGAAGAGCCAGCAGGACAATACCTGGCTCCAAGCCCAGTGTCACCAGCAGAATTTGGGGTTCTCTGATAATGAATTGGTCTACACAACAGCAGGCCTGCTGTAGACACACAGGGTATACCTGTCTTGAAGGGGGAAAAGGATCCTTGGGCAGGAGTTAGCAGGACTCAATGAAAGAGCTTTAAACTAGATTTGAAGGGGGAAAAGGTTAAAACAAGGCTCACTAAATGTAAGTCTGGGAGAGGTACACCAATATTTGAGGCATGGGGTGCTAGCAAGGCTCCTCATTCTGCCATCTCAGTGGAGGTAGGGGATGAAGAGCCATGTGACAGCAAAGATACAAGGATTATAAATGTGATAGAAACCATGGAAGCATCTGAAAATAGTCATGTGGGAATGAGAGCTTCTCCCCTCAAAAAGGTGGTGGGATCAGTAGCCCGGCTGAAGTGCAACTATACAAATGCGTGCAGCATGGGCAACAAAGGGGAGGAGCTGGAAGCCACTGTGCAGCAGGAAACCTATGATACAGTTGCCATCACAGAAACATGGTGGCATGACTCACATGACTGGAATGCTGCAATGGATGGCTATAAACTCTTCAGAAGGGATCGGCGAGGAAGGAGAAGAGGTGGCATAGCCCTGTATGTTAGGAAGTGTTTTGAGTGTATAGAGCTTGACAATGTTGACGATAGAATTGAGTGTTTATGGGTAAAAATCAAGGTCAATAAGGCAGATATCCTGGTGAGAGTCTGTTACATACCACTTAGCCATGATGAAGAGGCAGATGAAATATTCTTTAAGCAACTGTGAGAAGTTTCATTCTCGTGGGGAACTTCAACTTACCAGACATCTGCTGGAATTACATTACAGAGGAGAGGAAACAGTCCAGGGGGTTCCTGGAGTGTATGGAAGACAAATTCCTGACACTGCTGGTCATTGAGCCAGCTAGGGAAGGTGCCTTACTGGACCTGTTGTTTGTGAACAGAGAAGGACGGTGGGTGATGTGATGGTTGGTGTTTATGGTTCTGTAGGCACCCTTCAGATTACAACTACAGAGAATGCAAACATTTTTTTCTTTGCTTTTGTGCAGATAGTTGTGCATTCAACTATTTTACCCAATCAGAACATTCAAATTTCCAAAAGCATTCTATAATCAGATTATACCATGTTGACATTTATATACAAATTATAGTGTTTCCATGTATCATAACCCTTATAATCGTGAACAGCTTTAGTAGAATTCTCTGTGGAAGACAGCTTTGATAGAAAATCGTTTCTGTCCTCCCAGTTAATTACTGATTTTTTTCCCCACCAATTAGAAATTTGAACTCAATCCCACAGATTTATAATTTACAATCAGTAGCCAACGCATACAAATTGCTCTTGCTTCTCTTTTAAACATGACTAAAAGTTCAATTTATTAAATCATATGAGATATCCACAGTAAAATGCTGTGTAGTAAAACCTTCTCTGGCTACTGGAGAATACAGAATAGTTATTTATTTTAACTAATCAATCTTAAAAGCTACTAAAGGCTTTTCTACACTCAGCATATGTGTTTGCACTCTAACCTACCAGATTAGTACTGCCAATTTAGACTCTTAATCAATTTAAATGTATATATATATATCTTTAAAAGCACTAGGATAAATAATAGAAGTAAAACAGAAAATGTGGATTGAAAAAGGATGATTAACCTGCTAAAAAAATCCAGCCAGCAAGGCAAAGAGAGAAACATTAATTTAGACTTCCTGCTCTAGTAATTCAGCAACTGAATCATAGTAGACTGAGGTTTCAAAATTTACCTCAGTTCCTAGGAAACTGCATCTCTCTGCATTTATTTCCCTCCTTCACTCCCATTACCACTTGATACTCAGTTGTACAAAAGAGGACTCCATATTGAAACATCTGAAAATAAGTAAATAGTGACAAACCATCGCTACTTGCAACTATGCTCACAGAGACAAACCACAGATATATGAATGTTCCCAAAGCTCAATAGTGCTAATGAGTACAAAATTCAGGTATTTTCCTGAAAGCCTCTTCAGCGGAGTTTCCAAAAGCCAACGTCAGCAGATGTTACAAATGTGTCAATGTAATAGTCTCTTTTCCAATTAATACATCAGAGAATACAGGTATACTAAAAAAATCACTGGGCAATACTGACTTCATAACATCCAACTTAGGACAACCACATGTACAGCATTTTAATTGTTTTCTTATTTGTTAACTGATGTATTATAAAATATAACTAATAAAGAACTGTCAAAAAACCCTTGATTAGATCAGTAGAGTGCTTTCAAGCAACTATAAAGGAAGAAATATGAGACAACACATACAGGAAGTATCTTATGTGTCACAGAAAAATATACTACAAGAAATGATAAGAATAAAATTAATTTTAGTTCTGCCTTTTACAGATTTGGCCTCAGTGCCATCAACAAATAGATGGCTGTCTTATTTACATAAAAAGAAACATCCAGTGCTGGAACTTCAACCTATGTCACTTAGATTCAGATAGCTTTGGTGCTACTGATTAAAGGAAAATTTCTGATTGTTACAAATAAAAACTCTTTTTTTGGGCATTCTTTTCAGACTAAAGATCATCCTAAAAATATCTGAGTAACAAATTCAGAGCAAAGTTCTTTTCAATAATTAACTTGCTGCCATGCTTTCCTCACCCTGCCTGGAGAAGAGCTGATCACTTTTCTACTTCAGGTTATCACCAGTAATACGGCAGAAAGTGCTCTTGAGAATGAAATGAAGACTGTTACTGAAAATATTCATATCCATTGATGACTTGATCAATTTTCCTGATCTTTACAGACAAATTTCCTTTCCCTCAGGTTTCCATTTTCAATTATGCTAGATTATTATTTATTGACATAAACACTTAGCAGCTTAGTTTATTTTAACAACTTCAAGGAGAAGAAGCCTTTACTTGTGGAAAAAAACCCAAAACAGCAGACTGTGAAAGTTTTCATAGTGGTAAAAGTACTGTGAACACAACTACCTGCACACTTCAGTAAATATGAAATGATTGTGAAGCTACTGTAGTGAAAATCATCTTTTTGTACATCACCTACATACATGTAAATACATCTGTATTTCTGGAACAATTCTTTTACTCCAAAACTCACACATTCAATCCTTAGCAACAAAAGTATTTTCTCATTATTTTTCTGTGTCTTTTTGACTACACAAGTGTTTGAAGTGTGAGTGATTCATCTGAAGCCTACTCTCCTCTCTATATTTGGATTTTTAAATACACAACATTCAATGCTGGTGGAATTAATGATTGAAAATCCCTACACATTAAGTGAATACTAATTTTATCGCTACAATTGTAATGAAAATAATTCTTCATCACACTGAAATTCTGTTTTTGACATGAACTAGTTATACAACACATCCCTTTTTATCATATAACGATACTTATTCTTACTTGTTTCTTAAACATGTATGAAATACGTATTTTTCACCCCATCATTAGAAAACTGAGGTTCCCTGCTGAGAATGCACTGAATAAACAAACACATCATGGAACATATAGCCACATATTAACATGATCAAACTTAATGTAGTAATGGTCCCTACTTGACTAACCTAATCTCCTTCTATAACAAAGTGATCTGCTTAGTGGATGAGGGAAAGGCTGTGGATATTTTTTACCTAAACTTTAGTGAAGCTTTTGACACTACTTCAAACAGGCCAACAGCATCTTGGCTTGTAACAGAAACAGTGTGGCCAGGAGGACTAGGGAAGGGATCGCCCCCTGTACCTGGCAGTGCTGAGGCCACACTTCAAATACTGTGTTCAGTTTTGGGCCCCTCACTACAGGACAGACATGGGGGTGCTGGAGAGAGTTCAGAGAAGAGCAACAAACCTGGTGAAGGGTTTGGAGCACAAGTCTGATGAGGAGCGGGCTGGGGGAACTGGGGCTGTTTGGCCTATAGAAAAGGAGGCGAGGGGAGACCTTAATGGTCTCAACAACTACCTGAAAGGAGGTTGTAGCGTGGAGGGTGTTGGTCTCTTCTCCCAAGTAGCAAGTGACAGGACAAGAGGAAATGGCCTCGAGTGAGCCAGGGGAGCTTTAGATTGGATATTGGGAAAAATTTCTTCACTGTGAAAGGATTACCAGACACTGGAATGGGCTCTCCAGGGAAGTAGTTGAGTCACCATACCTGGAGGTGTTTAAAAGAAGTGTAGACATGTTGCTTAGGGACATTGTTTAGTGGTGGACTTGGCAGTGTTAGGTTAATGGTTGGACTTGATGATCTTTAAGGTCTTTTCCAACCTAAACAATTCGATGATTCTAAGAATTCAGAAAAGTTATTTTGTACACTATTGCATGTATATATAAGCAAATAATCAGGAGTGTAAAATATCTATTACCCCTAGAAAGAGATATAGATCTCTTATACTCTCAATAATATTGCAGTTACTGTTTCTTTTTTAAGTGACTCCTTTAAGGCTATTTGCTATTTGTTTTTTTCCCTTCTGTCAGGAATTCACTGTCAGAGGAAACCACCAGAAATATAAATGAGTCTGTAAGCAAAGTACTACCTCAGATGTGTTGACTAAATGGTGCTGTTTCTTGTTTCTGGTTGTTTTTAACTTCTATTCTTTAATAAAACAATAACAGTGGTAATGGCAACACTAATGGGTTCCTTGTCCAACACTTTTACCTAAAATCTCAAAGTCTCTCTGTGGACTCTATTAAAGTCTACAGGAACACTCTCTTTGACTCTAATAGGGCTAAAGTGCATGACAGTATTTATTAAGTATTAGCCTCCTTGTCTCGTAGGGGGACTTGGTACACTGACCAGTGTCCTAAAGTTGCCTAGTGTTTTTCTACATCATTCTGCTACCTTGATCTGAGATTATTTTCCACTTGAACCGCCTGTCTGTTCGTTCTTACTTTGGCTTCTCCTGGTCCAAGGCAAAGAAAACCAGCACTGACATTCAGGAAGCATACTAGGACCTGGCTTGAATTTGCACCCCTCCTCCATAAGCATGACACAAAACTGGCTTAGGCTGGTTCAGTCCCAGTCTACAAAAAATATCACCAGTAACCAGGCAGCTGCCCCCACCATTTTATTCTCTCATGCCCATGCCTAATTTTATTCTCAGATATATGATGTCATCCCACCACAAAAATGGGGTCTGCAAGGTATAGATACACCCAACAAGAGGAATCACAGACATGGCAAATTCAATGAGTGGTATAGACAAAGCTGATGTGAGGGGCATGTGAAACAGATAGCACGGGACAGCGGGGAGGGAAGCAGACCCCTCACTCATGCTGACAGGGCTACTGACACAGACACACCTATTGAGAGCCAAATCAGAACAAGCAAAAGTACCTCGGACTCAACTCACAGCCAAGTGTGGACTGTAGAGGAAAGAACAGTCCCCGTCACCCCCACCTCAAAACATAAAACAAAACAAAAACACCCAAACAACAATTAAAACAAACAAACAAACAAAAAACCACACACACACACACAAAATCCAGAAAATAAACAAACACCACCAAAAAAAACAAACAACAAACAAACCAACCCACACAAAAAGCCAACCTCCAAATAAACCTTCCTATTTCATGCTGGTATGTGACACACAGCCTTCCTCAGCGAAACAAAATTTCTAGTCCATAATCTACGGAAAACTAGAACTGTAGAGAGCACAGCCAAATAATGACAGGTAAAACCTTACAGGGATTTTTCCCAGCAACCCACAGTGTACAAGGGATTTTGAGGGAAAGGCAAGTTTTAAAATCACATTTTTGCTGTCACTCAGCTTTCCTCTTTGCTCTGTGGGGTAAATTAGCACTAAAAGTCATTGCTTAAAGAATACTTTCAGGCCAATTTTAGATTAAAACTAACAATTTTTAAAGAAATATAAAAATCTTTCTTCTGTCATCATACTGATTTTTTAATTTGATCTTCTGATGTGAAGTTCCTATCACACACTCCTACTGGAAAATAGGCAGCACTCAGTTACTTACACATAATTACATAAGTCAAATTCAGCAGTTCAGAATCCCTCATCACAGATCAAAAGTACTTCTAATACGAGGTTTCAATATTAGTTAATTCTCTAAAAAATTACTGTCTTCAGTTTATTAACCATTATTAGTGTCACCCTGACATGTTGTCATTTTCTCATTGACATCATCATATCTCTCTGCCACCATTTCCAGATGGCAAGGGTTTAGCTTCTAATGACAGAAACATAAAGTCTGCAGGTATATGTTATTCCAAACATCTCTAAAATAGAAAACCCCTGAGCAAAGCAGTTTGACACACACACTCTGAGCCCCCAGGCTGCTAAACCTAATTACATAGAGATTAATTCTAAAAGAATAATTCTCTTTGGTTAGAAATGTTGGTGTGAACACAGAATGCAGTATTACCTGCCCTACAAAAATACTGCCTCCTGTGGCTGAAAATACTGTGACTGCCTTCACGAAAGTTCTTCTCATTCCCCTGTGCCAGGACACAGTTATTTATTATTTGTATTAACACAGTATTTAGGAATGATTGTAATGATTCCCAGCGCAAAGAAGAGCTATACAAACACAGAATAATGAAAGGGTCAGTTCTTGTCATGACTGTCCTCATTCAGAGCCATTAAAGGCTTTATCTGAAACATCATTTCTTTGGATTTAATAGTTCTGGTTAAATCTGGCACTTGAAATTTATTTATTTCACAGTTCACACTAAATACTAAATAAGCTTAAATGTGAAAATAAATTTATTTTAGAAAAAAAAAAAGAAAGAGCAAGTTCTTGATTTTAGAAGTCATTACAAGAGTGGAATATAGCAAGAAATAACAATAAAACACATTTCAAGACTATTTTTAGAATTAAAGATCTTTTCTAACTGCTATATGATGTTGTCTGGTTTAGGAAAGATAAGGAAACTACTCCGCCCCTAATCCCCACAAATGACTAAGCCTTGAGGGGTTTACGGGTTACATCCACTTTCTTTATTCTTTTGTTTGAAGGCCATATACCGATTTTCCTCTCAGTCTGGTTTATATTACTATTCAGTATAGATGTGTCAAGAAAGGTATCTTCCACTTCCATCCTTTGACTAAGCTTATTTCTTCTGGCTTAAATAATATTCCAGGTCACCACAATATTTTCAGGAGTGTTACAAGTCACAGAACACAGGTCTAGCATAGATGTATAAATCACAAACTGTAACAAGTTATCACTACTATTACATCTTCTCGAATTCTCAGTCTTTAGTTTATCATCTTCATATCTTCATGGAGACCAGACACAGTTTATTAATTACAGAGCTTCAAACTTGGCATTTAGAGTGCTCTCACCCTTTCCTCACAGCACTTGTCAGTTTTGGGCTCTTGCCATCACCACTATACTATAGAAAATCAGTAAATCAGAATTCATTATAAGATTCAATCAGTTTTCCAAGAGCTTAATTTACCCAAGAAGAATTTCATGGCCTCTAAAATAATTTTCATAATCCTTTTTAGCCTGTACTTCACTTTCTACATGTGTAATAAAACACAAACTTCTGAAACAAACCTAGAGGTATTCCCCAGCCATGCCAATAGATTACAAATCTTCTGATTTTACACCTGAAACCTTTAGTAAAATTGATGGTTACTGTATTACATGAGATCAGCTCTGATTATCTGTCTTCCCCTTTCAGCATGGACGACTCCCAAAGACTACTGAAAATACACTTCCACTTTCATAAGCTCTATAAATATTTCTTCATATTTCATAACCTTGATTTTCATACTCTTCCCTTTACAAGTACATCCCACAATCAGAGTATATCATACGCAGATTCACTCAGCTGCTGTGTAATGCACTCAACAAATAAACAAACTCTCATTTAAAACAACAAAAGTTGTATCTGGTGGGTGGCTTTTTGACTGTTTTTCCTCATAGCTAACACCAGCCAGTTCTGCACTGATGTGAACCAGCAAAGCATCAGTTCTGCACTTCAATAAATATCCTTTTCTACTTCGCAACTGCTGTGCATGTCCTTACTGTTAAAGTTCAGACTGGTGTCAAGCCACTGTACATAATATAGTCAAATCAGAAAAACAGGGAGATTTCTTGATCACTTGGGCTCTGTGTTGCTGCCTGCCAGCATCAGTAGCTACAGAAATACATTAAGGTTAGACTGAAATGTTAAACTTATATACATCTATATTATTTGGCCTAGTCATATGAGCTTTAATGCTTATGGCTGGGCCATTTTTTCCCATTGTTTGAATCTCTTGAGGTTATGGGAACTAACTTAACAGTGTTTAAAAGCAGCTCATGTCAGTCAATCAGTTTATCTCGAGAGACAGCTGTGAAACTTGATTTGGATTCAACAAATATTGTATGCCATGTGGATAGATGCCTAAAAATCAGCTAGAATAGGCTACTTAATTAAAGCCATATGTTCCCATCAGTTACGCACCGCACATGGAAGCAGCTGGTCACAAGTTATACAACTCACATGCAAAGTGCTAGTAAACCCTTTATGTGGGAAATTAATGTCTAGATGGCACACTGGCAGTGCTGTTCGGTACCCTTTGATACTTGGATGTACTCCATCCAGGTTCAATGTGGTATTGTACTTAGATGCTTGCAAAGATGTTATTTAAAACTTGATCATGTGCAAGAAGAAAACAGTAAATCTCAGATTTTTTTGTAATGTGGTATTCATCACTCACAATTAATATTAAAATAGCACCAAGCAGTAGAATTACCTTCAGTAGTTTAACCAGTAGTCAGATTGATGACCAAGGTAGCTAGAATTTAAACACATGATTCATTAAGGACTCCATGGGACCATGTGTTTTCATCAGACCTATGAAATCAGGAAGACCTTGATCATGTGCCTCAAAACTTCACAATCAGATCCCTTATCCAGAAAAAAACATTGACTGAGGGCTAACTACTTATGACTCGTTAGTGACTACTAATTAATTAATGTTGTAATTACTATCGGCAGATACTTTGCTAATGGTAATGAAAAAAAAAATCTAGACTACAATTTTACTTGCAGTGAGGCTCTTTGTAATTCAGTCAGTATATAAAGATATCTTATGTCAGTGCAAATTTAAAAGCACAGTTAAAAGCACTCTTGCCTGGTAAAGGGACAAGCCTTTAGTTCATTAGAAAGTCTGGGTGGAAAAAGGTTCCCCTGGCTTTTCTAGGGAACATTGACTTCATCTGGCTGAATTTGTGAGAGCTAAATATAGGTACACACCACAGAAAACAGAACTGTGCTAATATCTTTTGGGGGTTTCTTTTACTTTTTAACAAACAAAACATATGCAATTGGGTCCAAACAAAGAATTGTTGTGAAAACCCTTAAAAAAACCAAGCAAATTCTGTATGATCCTCACAGTAACATGTTTGCAAGCAATAGCTTATACAGAGCCCAAGACAACAGTGCAAATCCATGAGCAAGTTTCATGACGAAATTATTAGCTATTTTACCCTTTGTGGCATAAAAGTACCTATTTCCAGAGAGGCTGCAGCTTGACCCACACTTGAGAAAACAAACCCTGGTTCTCCCTTCTATCAAACTTTTGAGCCACTCTCTTTCTAGGGTGGTACTTAGTGGACAAAGCAGAGCATAAGGTTTCAGCCAACTAGCTCGAAAAGCAATCAGGAGAGGAACATTTTGACTCTCCCCTCTATCTGATGGGGCCATAAGCTGGATACTCCAGTTCTTTGGCCTACAGATGACATAAATAATATTGCATAATAATGCTGTCCTTGGCAAGTGTGGTAATGAAGTTAGGTATTTATCTAGAAGAAGACAAATTTTCATTCCTGTTCAAACCAGGACAAACTAATGTACAATTTCATCACCAGCTTTTACACACAAGATTTTATATTCAAATTTCTGTGATATTGAATTTGCTGACTACCAGAAAGATTAAGATATGCATTGCTCTGGGCATAGGACTGGGAGAAAAAGGGCTATAGACCTATAAACCATTTCACTAAATTTGCCATGACACAAGACATCTTTATATACTGACTGAGTTACAAAGGTAAAACTGTCATCTATTTTATTATTATTATTATTTATTGTGATTACCATGCATTTTGCATCCATTTGAGACACTAGCTACCAGTCTGACCTTGGAGTCCTGTAGCTGTCACAGTACTTCAACTAACAATACCAATTTTTGCTTATGCTTCTAAGAGCTAGATCAGGAATGGAAGTGCAATAAAACTTTCCCGAAGATAAGAATCCTAAATCTACCTGGCATTTCTAACTGGCTAGCTGCTAAGTATATATGTGTGTAACCAAGTTAGCAGAAAACGCAGAATTTTACAGTCATCCATCCAGAGGGATTTTATATTCTGCCCACAAGGGGTAAATGCCTACACATTTTCAAAAACATAGGGCCCCGTATGCAATCTTCCAGCTTGACCTGAGTGGCCAAGCTATATAATACATCCTGGAGCTACAGACTCCTTAGCAGCACTTTCATAAATGTTTGCTGACTGCATTTGAAATTTTATGCAAATTAATGGCAGTCAGGGGCTTCCAGAAAGTCACCTCTTGGGGATTATCAATTGCCCAGTCTGCTTCTATCACCCAAATATAAGCAATCTGTGTTATTTTACACATGTTTTACATTTAGAACCCTTATTTTTTTAGTCTAACTTGAAAAAAACATCTTCAACTGCAAGGCTTAGTTGTTCTTGGCAGCTGACCATAAATTATCAGAACAAGGCAATCAATAAATATACATGTTAAAACTCAATGACTGTAGCCATCAAAACAGTCATTGGAATATTTATACTCTGTGAAACAAGGGAATTATAGAAGCTGTCACTCTTCTTGACAGAAAAAAGACACCATACATGCTGTTTAACTTCAAATATAGTTAAAGAGAAATGGTACACAAAATGACACAGCTCCACACAGTTTAAGCAATGAGCCAAGGGTGAGGATGAACTTATAATTATTCTATGCTGCATTTCAACTGAATTTCACATATGTACATGCTCGTTTTCTGTAGCATTTTCAATTATTCTTTTTCTCTGAACTAAAAAATTATTCTTGACATTAACCCCACTTCTAAATTGTCATATGAATCAATTGGACCTTTTGAAACTGTAGTCTTTAAATAGCTTCAGCGAAGCCCCAAATGGCATGTATCAACTCCAATCACTTTTTGAGATTTCAAACAGAAAAGGGAGTAAAGGCTGAAGAGATTGACTGAGATGATGTGATCAAGGAAGACATTCAAAGAATGGAATGTTTTTAAATAAAGTATTTGCTTTGACAGTACTATGGGAACATTACGAACCATCCCACGAAAAAATATGTAATAAGGTTCAAATCAAGTAGGCTAGCTTGTTAAACATCAAACTACTATATATCCTAGCTTTGCAAGAAATGGGAAATTTGCCTACTGGTTTTCCACACATTTTCCTTTACATAAAAAATTCCTTCTCATGATAACTGGCAGATAAAACAGAAGCTCACAGTATTACGTATTAAAAAAAAGGTTGCTTAATAAGTACTGTAGTCATTGTGATCCTATCATCATAATATTATATCTTATTTTATACTATTACACACTTAAATCTTATTATTATACTTACTGCAATATTTTTCAATTCTGTTGCTTTCAAAAGATTATGCCTCCTTTGCGTTGTGTATCTACCCTGCCATTTGAAATGTCCTTTGTTGTACATATGCAGCAGTAGAGCACTATGTGTGCTGGAGCACCAAACGACTGTAGACAGGCAGAGGACCTGAGAAGCCAGAGGAGCTCCAGCAGGCTGGAAGGGGAAGGACCAGCAACAGCCCACCTGTGTGCTGCCACTGCCCCTCCTTTCCTTTGGAACGGGCATTCCTGGCATCATTGAAGTATGTGGGAAACGTCTCACTGACCTTCACTGCTCAACCAGAGTTCATTATGATTTCCTGCATAAATAGGAAAAACATTCAATACTGCTGTTCCTAAATAAATAAATACCATTTGTTCCTGAGCTATATACAATTTTTTTTTTCTAGAAACAGTACTGTCTTGACTTGAAAGCTGAAGTGATGAAAGGAAGCAGATTGTCTCCCTGATTAATTTGCTTCATTTTTACATTTCAGTGACTCATGCCCAACCTTGATTTGTCTAGGTTCAGCTTATATCTTGAGGATCTTTGCTACCTTAACAGACTGCTGACTACCACATATTTTCTTCCCATTTAAGGTACATTTAGACTGATGAAGTTGTCTCTTCACTGCTCTTTTGCAATAAAGCTCTTAAACCTTCCAAATCACTCTTGTCACACTTTTCTGAACCTCCTTGAATCTTTCAACATCCTTTTTGAAATATGGATGCTACAGCTGGACAAATTTAACAAGAGTGTATCCAGTGCATGCTACGTTTACTCAGTGTTCCCCTCAGAAGAAATTCAAAGATAGTATTTGCCTTTCTAGCAACAACTTATATTCAAGTGATTACTGAACATGGCCAGTTAATGCATCAGAGTTTCTCCTTCAGAGTATGCAGCCTTCTAACTGTAATTTCCATGCTTCATTTCTAGATATCTGACAGTGTTACAACAGAAAACCCTTAATCTTGGCTGTTCAGAATAGCTATTACCACCCAAGAAATGAGAAGAGGGGAAAAACAGAAGCTGATCTAGATAACATACTTGCCAATTAATTTATTATTTGAGATTTGCCCTGGTAATTTCCAATATTAGGCATCTGAGAAGACCTGCAAACCTTTCTGACAGGCTGAAGTGTACACTAATTAATGACAGTGAATTTAATCTCCAAGAATGCATTCTGTGACATAATATTGAGTTAATCACAGTGTTGTGCAAGACAGAGTTCATCTGAAACCATGTTTTTTATTCTGAAATTTTGTATTTTGCAGTCTGTTCATCTGAAATAATTTTCAGAGGTATTCCAGAATCAGCATGGTCCAGAGATTAAAGTACTGAAAAAAAAGTATGGCATACTGTGTTCTGATGAGAAAGAATGGGAAAAGGGATTCTAAGGGCTTACAGTTGTGAAATGTGCTGATTTATCTAAATTAATTTAGACAAAATTGATGGAGTCATTTGTGTGGTTGCTTTTAAAGTGGTAAAGAGTGGTCAAAATTGATTTAGTTTAATTGGGTTAAGCTAAAACTGTTTTAGCCACTTTTAAACTGCTTCAATGTCCACACAAAGCAGTTGAACCTACTTAGCTAAATGGAATTAGAAACCGATTTTGTTAAGCAGGAACAATTCCTGTCACACAAAAGTGACAGAGTTAAAAACAGAGAGTGGTGAAGATGAGGTAATAATAAATGGGCATTATAGGATAAATGAATGAACCACGAAGAGGGGAAAAGAGTGAAGGGCTGAATACAAATGAAGACAAAATAGATAAGATATATGGATAAAATAGAAAAGAAGGTCAAACACATGGTGGGGAAAGAAGAGGGGTTTGACTTTAAACCTCTTGCAGAACAAACAAGAACAGAAGACAAAATAATGATTTTGTAAATCATGCTTCTAAGAATAAGCACCTATGTCTTGGTCTGGCAAAACTGCTATTGATTTTTGCCTGAGTAGAGATTGAGCCTCTAATTTGGCTCTAAGAGTGGAAATTTGTTCATTCTTGCCATGTACTATCTCAATGAACTATTGTAAGAAAACATGCTTATTATGATCTTTTGCTAAGATGCCAGGTGGTAGCACTTAAAACCTCTTGCTATGGGAGTAGAAAGGAGATTTATTTTCATTATTCATGAGAACCATTTTTAAGGGATAACCAGTAACATGAATGTAGTTGTGAATCAAGTGACATCAAGTGTACTTCTGGGGTTACAAAATCAAACGAGGTAAGGCAGTTACTTTAATTTTTGACAATTGCTTATGAAATGCAGGTATACTGTGGCAACAAGTTACAAGAACCTAAATTCATTAGCTCCATGATTTTTTTGAAGTTTTCCTTGTATACACACATGTTGGTGCCATATAGGAAAAACTGAGATCTAATATTGTGCACACAAGATTAAGTGCTGCTTTGCATTGTAAGCTTAATTTTAAAATCTCCTCTGACAATCCAGAAATATTGATTCTCCTTCTTATTTGCTGTTGTTCGTATCATTTTCTAGCACAGACATTTTTTCACCTCTGAAATCCTGGGGAAGGGGAAAAACCCCACAACACCACAAAAAGAATTCGGCTGTGGTAGCATGAAATTATCAGAATTAAATGCTAAAATTAGACAGAGAAATCTGAATAGACTGAAGTGGCCCAAAGCTTTTCAGAAGTCCTGAAAAGGAAAATTTCCTCTTGAGACCTAGGTAGTCCCTCTCATTCAAGCAGAAAAAGCTAGATTGAGTAACAAGTCATCTGAAAACGGGGTTTCAAAAATACAACCACAACCCACTTACTATCTCTTGATTTCATCTCTAAAAGCTGTCTAGCCTATAAACTGAAAAATTCCAAATACAATATTCTTCGTTGCCTTGTCAAGAAATATTTTAAGCTATTTATTTTCTTTAGATTTTGAAGCCATTGTGAGAACAGAAGGATTACATGGTTATATATTATACAACAAAGTAAATAAATTTTTAGGTCAAAATTTATAAGGCTTTTTTTTTCCAAAGATCTGAACTTCAGATCACTTAACACAGAACCGAATTAAACCATATATCAGTTAAACTATAAACACAGAGAAAAAAAGATGTCATGAAGAAAAAAAGCCAATGATGCTATGACTGTGCATCCCTAAACTATCTCTGACCTGATCTGCTATGCACAGATAGAGCAGTATCACATGAAGAGGGCTGCTCTGATTCTGGGTTCATGTTCAGACAGCATGATGCACATCTTTATCATTGTAATGGAAAATCCACAGCACAGATAATTCGCAGATGATCAAAAGGTCAAAAATAACATCGCTATTTTATCTATACTTAATAGTGAAAATTCAAACCATGCAAAGAAAGTTATGGCAGAAAAATAATTTTATTCCACACATGAGGAGTGGACTTAAGAGTCTGAGATGAAAGTACTCTGGAGACAGTGTTCACTTCTAGAGAAAATTTGTCTAAAACTCCACAGATCTGATTCTGTTCCCAGTTCTACCCACGGCTTCCTGAATGGCCTCTTAAAAGTCACTTTAATATGAATAAAACAGAGATAATGAAACCTGCTTCTTTTGCAAGCGCTCAGAGGGCGTAAAGTACTAGTAAGTGCTACTGTTGGTAGCGCCTAGAAGCAAACAGGCAAGTGACCCCCTTGTTTTCCCTCCCTCGCACTGGTGCCACAATGCTTACAACTGGACTCAGGCTTCAATATTGTCATGGGTTCAGATCAATGAGGATGTTAATTTGGTGTCTCTGCTCTATTCCTGAAAACAGCTGAAGTAACAGAGAGAGTTTCTAACAGTCAAACTTTATTCTCTGTTGAAGCAGAGATGAAACAGCAGCTCACGTGTCTTTCCTCCTTTCCAAGTAGTGAAGAAATTAATGCACTGTGCTTATTTTTTAATATGTTTTTGCCATCTGAAGCCACAACAAAATGTAACAGACTCTAATTTCAACTAATAAAACAAAACATTTCCTAAGAAAAAACATTAGTAAAAACAAAGGGCTGAAATAGGAATTTTAAGGAATTGTCCACTTGTCTGAAGATTTCTTTGGTAGCTAACATACAGTTTACATAAAATTTGCCTTTTTTTTTTTTTTTTTTTTGACTAACACCTCTTGTATTTTCATGAAAAGGGAAATCACCATAAACTTAGACATTAAGGAGATCATACGTCTAACAAACGAGAAAATTTCAATATCTTTTTCCACGCGCTTTGTCTGGGTGATGGATTAAGTTACATTGCAAGATCCAGCTTCAAACATTAACTCACACAATTAGCCAGACATAATTAAACAGTCAAGTGAGAGAGTATTAGTCGTCATTCACTGAGCTTTTTCATCTTATGACCTGTACAGATTTCCATAAGGTGAAGGCCAAAATGGACTACAGCATTTTTATTTGACTAGCATTTATGAATTCATGTATCATTATATAAACATTATCTTTGATTGAGATCTCATTAAAGGTCTCTCAGTCTCATATCAAAATGTCAATAACACTAGTAAGAAGAGAAATGTCATTTAACTAAGGCTGTGCTTATTAATCTAATAATTTCAAAAATGATCATAGAAAATGACTTTTTTTTTTTCTCATTAGACCCCTATTGTTTAGTTTTTTCCTTAAAAAATGCTTAACTTTTCTCAGAGATATTTTGCAATGAAAGCAGAAAATAGTCATCATTTGACGTGATACTTATTTTTCTGAACTAAGGAATTACCAAAGAACCCTCCTGTCACCGTGTTTCTTTTTGGCTTAACACAGGAATTTTTCTAGACATTAGCAGGGCCTTTCCTCCTCCCAGTCTCATTCTCAGTGTAAAAGTGACAGAACAAAAGAAATAGGATCACCATAGTGAAACTCTAATTGAAGTCAAGAGAGGAAAACAGAAACCCATCGTCCAAAGATGAATTATTTTTAGCATTACTCAACTTCTACCCAGCCATCAATGCTTATGTCTGGGTATATTCACTTCCCTGAAGATTCTTCAGCCACTGCTGTTGGTGAAGTGGGGATGCTTCCTTCTCTGTAACTCTAGCAGAAGTGAATGTGGTTGGATATTTCAGGTAGGTGATATATCAGTTGGATGTGTCAGGTGACAGACCACCTTTACAAACAGGGAAATATGGCAATGAACATCTGACACCATCCCCTTGACATGGAGATGGAATGATGGGAAAGGGAGCTTTCTTAGTCACCAACTATGGGATTTTATAGATGAAAGCAGCAGACCTTTTCCCTGCTAGTGTCTAAGGGGATAAAAATGCTGCAGCAATCTAGACAAGCCCTGTAGGGATTAGAATGGGCTTCCCAGGCTGTGTGTTTCACTGATTTTTTTTTTTTCCCTTTGGCCAAGATTGGCAAGGCTAGATCTATATAATCTGTTGTATCTTGCTATTCCTGAGTATTAGTTGCTTAAAATTCCGTACAATCCCAATTTGCATCTGCTTCTCCAGACAACACCAGGACTTCTGCTATTTATTTCCTCTAATATTCTGGATTATTTGAGTTGTTTGAGTGCCAATGGTATAAATAAGAAAGAAGTAATGCAGTAACATCCAATAAATATGGATTAATTACTTTTTAAATGTAGGACAAATGTGGCAAACAATTTTTAGGGTAACAGCTCTACACAGCAACTGTAAAGAGCTAATACCATGATCAGTTCTGAAGTGACGAGCGCCAATTCTGATGCTTATTTACTGGTATTATGATTTATGAAGCGTAACATTATGAGTTACAGAGTATAGGGAAAATGAAACCATGAAAACCCTGAGCAGAAAAGTATGGAAGGTACATGTGAACGTCCTTGACAATCCAGCAAATGAGCTTCTTCATTACCACAGGGACCGAAATGGCTGCATGACCAGTCTTTCCATCATGGCAGTACCACAGGTGCCCTGTCTACACTACACAGTTATTGAAGAGCACGTAGGCGGCTTGGTGGTGCTAAACTGAGGTGCAGGTGCAAGCAGGTGCATGGCCTACCATGTGTAGTACTACTGTGTAATATGTGTTGAAGTACTTGCATGGTTCTTGATGGGAGCATCCTTTACGGTGAGACAGCTGAGCAGGGTGCACTGGAAAGCATTGACTGAAATGTGTGGTCCTATGACTTTTACTCTGATGTGCCACATCAGCCCATTCAGCCTTGGTGACTCACCAGCAGTTACATAAAATGACAGCATAAAGGCAAAAATTTTGATCCATTCTTTGGCATGTTATAAGCCTAAGTACTCTTGGGATTGTCAGAGAAACAAAGAGTATGTTATGTTTTACTCTCAGAATTCCAGTTTAAATGAAGAAACTGTAAAATCACAAATAGTGAATAGAGAGTTCCTTGGCTATGTGTCTGTAGAGGCTCTTTAGTACAAATTGTTCCAGTAAGGACATGGAATAACTTATGTTCAGTAATTTGCCTCTAGTTCCACCTGGTTCAGATGGTAACATAAGACTAAGTGTTTCTTGGCTAAATCCACCCACTTTCATTTTAGTTAAATCATGTTCCTTTTGGGACTCTGCCATAAAAATGTAGAAAACACGCAGATCTGGAAATATAAAGAATAGTTTTGTACCACTGGAATCTCTATTAAGCTATCAAATCTCTAGATAAGTAAATAATGCTAAATGGCAGCTGAGATTTTTAGATATTTCCGCAATAATATTTCCCCCATATAACATACAACATAAAATTAATAATGCACATAATTTAAATAGCTGATATACCATTGTTGTTTTTATACATTTTGTAAGGTGAACTCTTTTCAGATATATACAAATCTCTCAGAACAAAAAACTTCTTCCTAAATAGTGTTTGTTGGATTTTTAAAAGAATAATGTCCCTGCTATCTGGGCTCAAGATGGAGCACAGACATGTACTGTACATATGGCAGATGTCAAAACAAAAATTCCCCGTGCCTGTTTAACACCCAATTCACACATCAGATTTCTCTTTTAAATCTGCAGAGGTGCCCACTTTAAATCTCAGCATTCTAACGGTCTTTATTTCTCCTACTCATCCTTGTGGCCAGAATGCCTCTCTTACTCTTTTTTGATTTATCTTTCTCCCTTATAACATCAAGAACACAAGAGCTATGACTACATGACACATGCTAAAATAGTATCATACTCATAATGCACTCAAAGGATCAATTTCTCATATGAATTTTCTAGTTTTAAAAGTAATTTTGAATGCAGTCAGCAAGTAGACTGTTCTTCTAAACTAAGTCCAAGGCAGAGAAAAAAATTTCCATTGGCTATCACGCTGTTCATTTTCTAACCACTAAGTAATTCTAACCAATTCAGTCATTTAAGAATTTATTTCTTAAATGTATATAATTAAATATCTCTAAATTTAATTTTATATAAAAAGCATATAAAATGGATCTCCCTTTTTGTTACCTGTAATAGACTGGGTTTCATACTATGTTCTCAGAAATAACTACTGGATGTCCTCAGTGAGTACCTGAGTCAGCATGAACATGATTTCTTTGGTCACCCTCAGCTACAGACGGCAACCTGTAAAAACCCAGTAGAGCTCTGGTAGACCTGTGAAAGTAAAGTTCTGAGACAGGATCTTTAATGGCATGTGAAAGACGTAAATGATGTTGTCACGGAGAAGCTGGTAAAGCAGCTCATTTACATAAACTGGTTTACACATATCAGGATTAACTTTCACTTGAAAACAAAATGATTAGAATTTCAATCTGAGCTATTTTTTTGATAGTTTCCATGCATACACAGAGACACATGTTTTGTACCTTAGTCAGGTGAAGGTATCAGTTTACACTCAGCCCACCTTATGCTCTGTACAGCTCCTGTACTTCAAAAACTCCTTTTCCAGATGCAGTTTATGTCCACTGCTAGCCTCATATGTTTTCAAAATCCTGGCCTTTTTTCTTCAAGCCATTTTCTCCCTCTAAGCTTCTTCTTCCCACTTCAAGCTCATCATGAGTCTTATGACCAAACTTCAAGTTTATTCACCTTACTCCTGACTTCAATAGAAAGCATTGTTGGCTGCTGCCATTCCTCAATACATTACCATAATCATTAACAAGCAGAAATAAGAAATCAAGACAAGGACTAAAATTTCAATTTCATTTGAATACAGATGCTTCTCAGTCTGTGTGCAAAAAAGCCACATCGTATTTTCCTGATATCCTTGACATTTCTTTTAAGAATTAAGAATAACAGCATTAACAAGATGAACATACATCACAATTATATTATGATAATATGAATGAAATACTATAATGAGCTCTTAATCATTACTTAGTATATTACAAATTTCCCATGGAGAAAATAATAACTTACATATATAATGAATAATATTGTACTAGGACTAATACTGTTGTAAGTTAATTACACACTGTGTAGCTGATTTAGTTGCATTTAGCTAAGGAGCTGTTCTGAGCTCAATGCAGATTAATTATGTCTTTAAGCATATACTCTCATTTATAACTGTCACTTGCAGTAGAAGCTGTTGGCTAGGCTGCTTTGTAGAGCCTTCCTTTATTAAAATGAATGAACCCCCAAAAAAACAAAACAAACAAAAACCCCCAGCAAAAGCCCGGAACACACAAGACTCAAAAGCTCTACTGTCTCAAGTAAGCAAAGACAAAACACTGGAGGACTGCATGTTTCATTTTACTTCACAAAACATCTTTTATAGTATCTGTTTAGTAAAACTATAGTGCCTCATTGCATTTTATTTAACTAGCTTTTTCAATACCGAAATTTAACTTCTTCTCAATTCTATAAATTGTTCTATTTTCCAAATCCCTTTTAAATTAAAGAGAAGAATTTAAGTAACTGTCGAAGACTCTCCCAATGATTCTTCTTAAAGTTTTTACTGACTATAGGAAACAATAGGAAACAAGTCACTTTCTAGCCTTTGTTTCACATCAGAAGAATAATTTTACATGACAAGAATGGGTAATAAGTGATTCCAAGTGCACGAGCTACTCATAAATCTAAAACAAGGGAGTCTTTCTTTGTTGAAGGCATTCAGCACTGTTCTAACTTCATCATGAGATGTTAAAGAGAGTCTCAAATACCTAAAATTCCAAAATAAAACAAAAAAATCTATGTGGGAAAATACGAGGGGAAGGAGGAAGGTCAAAGTTAGATATACTACACTCCTGTATGACTTTTTCAGGTTTATTGAAAAACTGTTGGAGCAGCAACGAAATTTTAAAGCAAATCTCTTAATCATCCCCACCTCCTGTGATTTGGTTTGAAGTGAAGACTGGTGTACCTCAGCCAGATACTTTTGGATGGAAGCACGTTTCATGCTGCTGATGTGCTCCTCCCATATTATGGGAACACAGGGGCCAAACTGATGACCAAGTCTTTTTAGGTCAGTTTAGGACAAGCACGTGCCAGAAGAGTTCATCGCAGGAGAACAGACTATATCCAGTTTGAATTAAGACTCCCAAACTGCATGTTTTGTAGACAGAAGGGACTCAGCATCACTTGCTGAACTCCTACTGAGCCAAATTACTTGCTAATGTAAATATAGCCCACAGAACTGTATTTTCACTGAACCTGACAAAAACCTTCAGTGAATTCAGCACACTCCTCAGTATTTTCGCTGCGTTATAAGGGAAATCATACACACAACTCTCAATCTATCTATATGATATAATTACATATTTTCAGGAAGTTCCAGCACAGACTGGTATACATTCACATTTTAGTGTTAAAATTAAAATAAATACATAACCAAACAGTAGGAATAACCTAAATTATTTTAATTTCTTTATACTTATACGAAAGACAAGAAATGTCTTTCTTGTCTATAATAAATAAAAAATAATAAAAACTATAATTTTTAGTAGGATTCATTAAGTAGTACAGTAAGCTCTGAATCTCTGGTGCTCTGCATGAACGTATCTTACACATTGCATGAAGTAAAGTGCAGATCTCTCATTAGGATACCCTGATACACCTTATGAATGGCAGGAGGTTATAATGGCAAGAGGGATTTACAAGGTAAATCTAATCCACAGTGGTAGGAGGAGCATTGTTGTAATACAGATATTACGAACTCTAAGGTTTAGTGTTTTTAGCTATGAAATTCACCTTCTGCATGTCCAGGGAAATATTGCTGCACAGCAGCAATGAGAAGCCTTCAGAGTGGCTCCTATTGCTGTTTATCTATGACTTACTCTATAGATCCAGGTTTCCATGGTATGTGGTATGTGCTTGTGGACTTCTGCCACATGGAGAAAAATAAAAAAACAACAACAACAAACCAAAAAACAAAACACAAAACAAAACAAACAAAAACAAAAACAAAAAAACCTGCATCAAAAAACCTGCATCACCTCTAATTCTAGATATTATGTTCAAAATTTCTGCAGAATTCCGAAAGCAACGAAAGCTGAAAAGAGTAAAAATGGTTCAAATGTGCAAATGACAAAAGCATATAAGTTGTAAAAGACTAGTAGTGTTTGGAGAATAAACAAGCTAGCTATAGATTGTACTACCAATTACTTTTGAATAAGACAGTATTTTAAATCTGGGACTGAAGCTGTTATGAACATGCTTCTTCTGAAAGACAGCATAATTCTTTCCACAGATAGAGCAATCACTTCTACAGATTTGGCTACAAGACTAAGGCTATGATATAGCCAATATCAACATGGTTCTTTTATAATTATATTTACATTCACATACAGATGAATTGCTCATTCTCTTAGCCCTTTTTGAAGAAAAAAGGTGATGTGGATTATGAAGCAATACTATTGTTTATTATGAAATGTTCTTTCCCTCACTGGCCCAGAAATAATCCTATATATCACAGCATTCCATTAATACATTCAAAGTGATTATTGTGATTCAGAAATCACTTAAGCATGTGCTTACACCCATATATATACTCCGGGATTCAAGAGGTGCATTTTTTTAGTCATTTTAATGTAACTGCAGAAAATGGTTAAAAAATTAACCAAGTATTTAACTGCTTTGCTAGACCAGCAAAATTTAAACGTTTACTCAAATGTCACATTGAATTAGTATTAAGATGTGAATGTGCTTAAATTCTGCATTGAATCAGAGTCTAAATAGCAAATGTCCTATGGAAAAAAAAAATCCCTCTACCCACCACAAACAGCAAAATGCTATGAGGTTTGGAAATTTCAAAATACACGGCTACAGCAAAACTAAAATTCATTCCCTTTTGTAAATGCTATATACCATAATGAATTCATTTTTTGTAGTAATACATACATCCTGAAATAACATAGATTAAAATAAAAAGATGATGGGATCACATTGTCGGTTAGAGAAACAACCCTAGTTAAACTCTGATATCTGTGACTAAAATTTCTGATAGCCAAAGTTTCTATTGATGCTAATGAAATGTTCTTGCATGAGATAAGCTAAAAATATAGCTTCTATGTGAGATTTTTCTTACACTTTTTTTTTTTTTGCATTTTTGAAAAAAAAATAATTAAGGAGATGTAATGGAAGTGGAGGTTGATGACTTAGAATATAGTGATGAGGAAGAAGATCCGTAACAAGTTCAAATTTATGATTATGAGAATTAAGCAGTCATATTTTTCCCCACTGGCAGAATAAGAGGCTCTTAGTGACTGGTTAAGGCTGAAGGATATTAAATCACGACCATACAAATATCTATTTGATAGTGCATTTGGATAGTAACATATTAGGTGTCATAAAAGTACACTTGTCTTTGTCATAGACCTTTACTACTTTGTGATAATAATTTTGCAGAGAACACATCCTGATTGTAGTATTACTTACTGGTGTTAAAGAAGTTTTCCCTCTACTTCATAACTGATTTTTTTAACAGCATATACATTTCCAGGCACATTTAGATACCCTTATTGCCTTTCCTAAATACAATTGCAAAAAATATTGTTGTTTTAGATCATCCAAGTGAAATATCACCATATCGCTATGAAGTCAACTATCAAATGCTGTAAAGACTGAATGAAAGACTGAATGAAAGACTGAATGAAAGACTGAATGAAAGACTGAGGTGTTCTACTTGCCTAAGCTCTGTTTTGGCATTAAAATTCTGTATCTATTGATGTTAGAAAAGCAGTCATTCGTAGTAGTGGAAGTTTCTGAACTGCCATGGACAAGTTAATCAAATGGACAAAAACAATAGATGGAACAGGAATCTGGATATCACAGTTCTTTTCCATGTTACTGTCTTAATTATTGTCCTAGAGCATTCCACTCATTTTTTCCCTCCAATATGTTCTTGGGTATGTGTTTGCACATGTATTCAAAGTTTCAGCTAAAAGGATGTTGGAAGATTCTTATTTAAATCCTGTCGTGGTAAGTAAACAGGATGTTTTCCACATCTCAATTATCTTGTGCAAATTAAATAGTTTGAGTAATATTAGCTATAGCTTTAAGTTTGCTAAGGAGCTTGATTCTGCTGACAATGACTCTAGAGTATACATGCAGAAGAGCACCAATAGCAAAGATCCCAAGTAGGCTCAAACCTAAGCATGCACTCAGCTGATCAGCCTACACCAGGGAGAAGCAATTCAAAATTTCTCAATGTAACTTCTACATTTCTACAGTCCTAAAATTACATTTGGCCCTTGAAGGCAATCACGATGCTGATGTGGCCCCAGGTGAAAATGAGTTTGACATCCCTACTCTAAGAGATTCTGCTGTTATCCTAAGAGACAGCATCCCTTGAAGTCCTTCTGGCCAGACCATTAAGCAATCCACCTAAGTGCAAACCGAGATAGTCTATATGTTCTTTATATACATAACAGCTACATAATTTCATCCAAAATATGAGTTAGTTCAAAATTTGAATGGAATCTGGCCCAAGAGGAACAAAATTGAGATGAAAATCAGCGTTACTTAACCAGTTATTATTACAGAACATTTTTAATTAAACACAAGGATATACAATGGTTGCTAGTATAATCTTAACAGCTGCTCTCTGCAAATACCGATCATTACTATAGCATTTGATTTACTCTTGCACCTTGAACACTGCAATGACAGCAACGAGAACGGCTTTCATATCAGAGTGGTATCTACTGTTTTAACATAGGGAAGGTTGCACTGTGCCACACTTCAGCTAGTATAATTTGTCTTGAAATCTACCTCAGCAATATATCTTTCTATACAAACTTGTACTAAAAGACAAGGAAGATGTTTGCAAGTTAAGTTGCTTATGGTCCAACACTCTAACTAATGAGCTGCAAGCGGCTTAGTAGCATATGCTCTGTAATACCCTATGCAGTATACATAAATTTGAATGAAACTTAAACAGTATAGTTAAGTTTATCTCCTATTAACATCAGACAAATTTATTATTTATTTCAAAATTAAAAAAACAAAAGAAAACAAAGGAAGAAAATGTTTATGGTAAAAGATTTTCAGTACTGATTCATGCTGACCTAATTTTAGCTCCATAAATGCTAAACTCTAATTCAGTGGCAGAACAGTAAATTCAAAATTATGCTTCCTTCTGGAAAACACACTTTAGAACTGTCACCTTAACAGCAATGCACACCTATTCACAATTTATTTCAGCATTATTTCCCACAAAATTAAAAACAATACAAAGTGCGATAAGTAAACATACAGGATGTAACTGGGAGACAGAGTGTTTGGTTTAAATCATTTTAGCCTTTTTGAGGTCAGTCATTACCTGGGTACATTTTTTTTTTTTTAAATATTTTCAAGTTGTTTGAATAATAAATGTAAAAAAAATCAAGGTCTAGCAACATTGGCTGCTGCAGAACAATGCTTGGTACTCAGCTTACTACCTTTGTGCCTTTGGCACAACTTGTTCATTGTGAGATATCAAATAGCGATGAGATCTTTTTAAAGGACTCAATTATAATTTTTGCCTGATTTCTCTGGGTTTTGGTGTTTTTTGTGGTTTTGTTTGTTTGGGGTTTTTTTGTTTATTTTGGTTTTGCTATTTGTTTTATTTTTTGTTTGGTTTGGGTTTTTTTGTTTGTTGGTTTGGTTTTTGAGGGCCTTTTTGTGAGTTTGTTTGTTTGTTTGTTTTTTCTGTTTTTGTTTTATCTTCAATAAATGTGTGGCAGTTACAGCACTGCTAATACTCCCGGACTTAGGAAATTAGGACATTTTGGCCAATTTTCCAGGAACTTTTATTGACTAATCCATGTGCAAGTGCCTTAGAAAAATAATTTAGCACAGAATAGGAGTTTCCTATTCTTTATAATCATATCAGTGACCAGACTTTGCTTAGCCAATATTACTTCTGAGCTTTTAATCAACTAATTCAAACCCAACACCTCCACAGTAATTTTGCCTGTACAACTCTGCCTCCATCCTGCATCTTGCATGTCTATGGATTGTTCCTAGAACTCCTGTGGTTCTCCTGCTCCTCCTAGTAATTAGAAGCAAGCCCAAGTAGAGAGAAACACTGACTCATTTCTCCGGAGTATCCACCTTGAAGAAGCACAGCAAGCCTAAGTAGCAGAGGTTTCTTGTTCTCTCTTACATTTTTCCTACCCCTAAGTATATAAGATAGCTTCTCCCCGCTTCCACATGCTCTTTTCAACTAGGCATTTAGTGAACATTGAGGTTTCTAATGTTTAATCACAACTGAACATTTAACGAGGCATTCTTCAAGAAAGCTTTTATCAAAATAGGCATTTTGTCTCAATTTGAGACAATCACTCGAAAACACTAAAAACAAGCATTGTAACTTCCCTCCATATTTAACATTCTTTAACAGCTTCCACATAAAAGATGCATAGCCTTGACAGTCACTCAAATTTAATTGATGATTATTATCTAAGTAAAATTGCTTGAAAACTAAGCTACTTTTTCCCAAGCTTAAAAGGATTGTTTCTTCACATCTTAGCATTATGTAAAATATCTGACCATGCTGTTATGTGGTTTGATGATGGTGCAGACACAAGTCCTTCTCAAGGTAACAAAGACTGTCCTGGAGCTTTTTTTGTGTTTTTCGGCTTTATGTGAGAGTTTGCCTCTCTGACTGTTGGTCCTTCATTTTCCACGGCCTACTGTTCAGGTCTCACTCAACATATGATTATTTCACAATCTTCAATGTTTATATGTCTTGCATGTACTTGAATTGAGCGCACTTTTTGTGAGTTTCATGGAATATGTGTCCATCTACTAGTACATTTTGTAATTAACAATGTGTATCTATGTTTTCCTGTAACTGCATGACTGTTTGGTGAAAGTGGTTTCATCCCGGAAAGATCTGGGATTAGACTTGTGAGCAATTGTTTATCAAAACCTGGTTTAGTTTTGTGGGCATCTGTATCCACTTATTTCCTCTTATTTTTGCCACTTAGAGTAATGCTGGCATACAGTCATGAGCATATAGGGGTTTAGTTTGGAGGCATTTTTGGTTGGTTGTTTTTGTTGGTGGTGGGGTTTGTTTGTTTGTTTTTAAGTTCAGGCATTGAACTGATGATTTATTACTTATGACTGAATTTTGTGAACATATTTCTCTATGCTAAGAGAGCATGCTATGTAATTGATTAGTGAAGTGTGGTTTGTTTGTTTTGTTGTTGTGGTGGTTTTTTTGTTTGTTTGTTCTATACAGGCCTGGGAAATAGATATGGAAAATAGCTAGAAAAAAATAAACCAGATATGCTATTACAGTACACAAACTTATCTGAAGTCACCATCCACATATACATGTTGACCCACTATTGGTGAGCAGCTGAATGCTTGAAGAAAGTAGCATAAGTTATGTTGTTTTATCCATAGGGAAAAGACAACCATGACAAACGCTATGCACAAGTTGACACTCTATCTACACACACGCTCCCTTGAAGTAAATTGTTTATAACCTCAGCAAGTTAGGTAAATGATATGACATGACTGAAATTCCATTACTGCAGCACTTGCAGAAATGCACTGCAAGCCCACTGGCTAGAATACAGTCTGGGATAACACGCCAATACTAACATTACTGAACTCTTCGATGATCACTGCGACAATATCAGTGTCGTGCATGAATGTATGACTATTAAAGCAGGTTGTATAGATTACGGGAAAACTAATTTTTTATTTTCTCAAAAATACGTCAGTAATTTTACTTGGTACTGTCTGACAGTTGACCTAATGTTTTCTGTCTCTAGTATACCTGCTTATCTGTTCTCTACTATTACCAGTTATGTTTGTCCAGCTCACTGAATCTGAGAATTTCCAAGACAAGCTTCCATTTTCAGATGGTCCTACTATATTCTTGAGGAGGGAATTTTTTTTTAAAGCAAATATGACTTGACTGCTTTAATAAGCATTTTTCTTGGATATTTAGCTTGTTTCAGTGACTCCAGTATTATTGGGAAGCAGATGGAACTTATCTCCTGGTATCTTGCCATCCTGACAGAATGATGGATGTGAGCACTTGAAAAATCTTTATCTTATTCTACATTGCTCTTAGAGGTTTTCTAGCTCCTGTTTTGAAAGTGACACATGGCTTGGCTTATGGTTTATATGGTTCTTCTGTGCTTTGTGCTTTCATTAGGTTGAACATCACATATATCATTCAGCTACTACATCTCACTTTGTTTCTTACTTTTTTCCCTGTACTTATGCATAGTATATATACATAGGTATATGTATATATAAATACATGTATATATAAATATACATATACTTACATACATATTAGAGCTCTGAGACTGCTGTACCAACATGTCTTTTTTTGCCTTGAACATACTAATCAAAGTTTTCACATACGCTTACTACTGTAAAACATTCCTTTTCAACTTAGTGCACCATTCTCCTTCCAATAGATAAATTGCCTTCTGATTGCTGCCTATGATAAAACAAAGTAGACTGCAGACAAGGAGAGAGGAGTGGATGCCATGCACGACTTCAGCAAGGTTTTGAACACTGTCCAACCCAGCATTCTTGTATCCAGGTGGGGATATTACAGTCTTGATTGGTGGAAAATAAATTAAAAAAAAAAACCAAAACAAAACAACAAACACACACACACACACACACACACACACACACACAAAACCCCACAAAAACCACAAAGACTGGCTGGATGACTTGGTTGACACGCCACAATAAAAGGTTTTGGGGAGATCTCGCAGCAGCCTGCAAGTACCTGTAAGGAAGTTATCAGGATGACAAAGCCAGGCTCTTCACAGTGGCACATAATGGGAGGATGGGAGACAAAGAACGTAAGTTGAAACAGAGATTCAGAATGGATATGAGGAAAATCATCATCATAAGGACAGTCAAGCACCAGGACAGGCTGCCTACAGAGGTTATGCCATTTCCATCCTTGGAGTCTTTTAAGACGCAACTGGATAAAGTCCTGAGCAATGTGACCTTTTCTCACAGCTGACCTTGCTTAGAACAGGAGACTGGACTGATGACTTCCTGTGGTCCATTCCAATCTGAATTATGGTCCTAAAGCAGTAAGAACCATTTAACTGAGTTTTACTCCCCTGGCCTTTCTAAATATATATTGGGATTGCTTGTTGTCAAATACAATTTCTGCTGTACTGTTACAAAATTCATACAGTGGGTTCTATTCTTATCAAATTAGAGGCTGTGCTTATTATTTGGCATGAATCTATAACACAATGTGCAATACATTGTACGTTACCATTCATTTTCACAGGGCCTTGGAGAAACAGTAAAAATGAGAAGATGGTGTAATTCAATTAAGTGTAAGTTTCTGCATGTAGGCAGGAAGAATCACCTATGAAAAAGCCAAGTGAGATTTGAAGTAGTGATTCTTCTAGAACAGTATCTGAAATTAACAATGAATCACGAGTCAAATATGGGTAACGAAATTCATGCTAATATTAAGAAGGTTATTTTTTCTTAATAAAGGTATCCTCTACAAGACATGAATTAATTCCTCTTTTCCACTCAGTGCTGATAAGACACCAACTGCAGCATTGTGTTTAATTGGGAGCACTATGGTTCCAGAGAGATATGGTCCAAAGGGAGTAATTGGATTGAATTCTCCTGTTTTATTTGAACACAGATAAAAGCCACACATATGATCAGATGTCTAGAAAACACTTTCTGTGAGGCTGAAGAAATTGGATATAGAAAGCTTACAGAACACAAGACTAGGGGATGATCTGATAGACCTTCTAGTAGGTAATAAGTAGTTTAAAAGAAGAATGGAATAATTTGTTTTCCTTGTCCACTCTGTACAAGACAAAAAGACCTGGGCCCAGACTATACCAAGACTATTCTGGTTAAATATGACAAAGATATTTCAGAGTACAGACAAAAAAGTAATACAGTACGTCATCACAGGTAAATCTGCTTTATTATGAATTTCTAGAAACAAACTGGACAAACATCTGTCAGGAACTAGTCAAGGGCCAATGACACTACCTTATGGAGAGGAATGGATAAATGAGTCAATGATTTTCTATGGTTCTATGAACAACATCAACTATGATATCAATCCTTTTGGTTTCTCTTAATATAACATTGTAGTCAGCATTAGTATTTTTCTGCTATAGGCTTGACTCTAGTTAAGGTCTTGGGTACCAGCAGCTATGGACTGGTGTGTAACATGGTGGTAGATTGCTTCTTTCCCAATTCAGTACTTGCCAAAGTTTGTATTAGGTTCCAAGTATTGAAAACAATTCTGCTTTCATGAATTAGATTTACTTTAGTTGTAGCCAAGTTTGAGTACTTAGCCTGTTTACACAGATAAACATTTTCCCTGGCTTTTCAAAAGTTACTATGAATGCTACCTAATATATGAACTACACAATTTTAGCAAGTCTCAAACCCAATTTCTGATGTTCTCCATTCACTTTCTCTTATTGCACAAAATCGAGAGGCAGACATTTTATTTAGTTCCATGTATGATAAACTGGGCAGATCTTACTCCTTCAAAAATATGATTTCACAATTTTAGAAGCTTTTCTCAATGCACCATATTGCATTGTCCATTCCTAGTATAATTTTCTGGTGCTCACATTTCTATTATGTGAAGAATCAAAATTTTTGTGTTATTAAATTCATGGACTTAAAGTTTTTAACTAAAACCTGAGTCTTCCGGTTGTCCATGAAGCCTGCTATTTTCCTGCAGCATTCTACACATAATTTATAGTATCCTTAATAGTATTATGATCTTTCCACTGTATAATTTCAATTCAACTTTTCAATTCTGTTTTTTTTCCTTCAAAAATGCTAAAGGCTTCTTTGAAGCCTAGCATGTTCACAGATGTCCCAGTATCTACTTGGCATTCAATTTCCCATTTCTGTGGTGTGTCTTTACAAGTAGTAGTACTCTACATTTTAAAAACTATTTAAATTGCACTGTATTAATATATACGTGTAAAATCTTATCACTTCTCCCTCTCACTTCTTGTTTGATTTCTTAGTATAACACATTTATTTTCTTTCTTCATCTGTGAGCTTTATCATCAATAATTCCTTTTGACAAAGTCAACTAATATTTCCCCCTGTGCTGGGCATTTTCTGTTATCATGGTATTTTTTTCCAGTAACCAAAGATTTTCCTTTGCACCTTCTCTCCTATTTATGAATTTAATTTTGGAATGGTTTTGGTGCATGTATTCTGCATTTATGTACTTTTATATACTAATTTATGCTATTTATGTTGGATCTAGTTGTTCTCTGCACTCACCTTGAACAAGAGGCTAAAATCCAAACTAGTCAGGAAAAAAAAAAACAAACTTAACAATTTCTTATTGCTTAAATATCTTAACCTTGGGGAGACCTGATGAATTGTTTTTCCAGCATTTAGGACTACACAGTACAGGAAGCAAAGGAAAGTTTTTAAGGAATAGACTGTCTCTGTGTGTTGCTCCTAGGCATTATCAAAATTAAGAATTGCAATTAAAAGGTAAAAATTTCATCAACCACTTAAAGCTGAGGCAGGACCTTGTTAATGCTGAAACACAGTGACCGAATAAAATAAGAACACATCCTTATCTTCCCTGGATTTAACAATGCTGTATGTTCTACTTCCCACTAAAACACTTTTCTGTAGCGTGTTGAAACAATGAATTGCAGAATTAGATATCCTATACAAGTGGATTTTGACTTTTATAAAAAAATTGTATACAGACTCATGTGGAACAAGCTGATTTCAGAACAACAAGTGTAGCTATTGCAGGGCATGTTCCCAAGCTAATTAGACTTCATTTGTGTCTGAGTTAAAAATCTTATTTATGAACTATTAAATCTGTGAAATCCAGACCTCATCATGGTCCCCCTTCTGCTTGTGTCTGACAGCACATCCATATCAAAAAGCTGAAGAGTCGAACTGGACATGCCCAATTCCCCTCGTATGTGCAATGTGGACAGCAGATACAACAGGAAAACAAAGTGAAGCACAAGCACAAGAGATGCAGTTTAAAGGACACAAGAGCTTCATTCAAACTGCAAATATTCCCATAAGACAGAACCAAGAAGATACTTGTGGATTATTTTTATATTATTTTATTTTATGATCTAAAACTGCCCTGAACAAATAAATAATGCCACTGTTCTTTTAAACAGTTCTGATTATGTAAATCCTAATGGAAAAGGTTACCTAGAGTTCTTACTAACTGATTAGTTTTTCTTTATATTTTTATAGGTTCTTCATAATGACAACCTAAATTTAGTGCTATGGCTGCTCATAAACCATTAGGAACAACACAAATATCATCTTTATAGATGGGAAGGTAGAAGGTCCTGAAAAATAATTCTGGTTTGAATGTGTGAAAGTAAATTTATGTAAATTGCTGTCAGTCATCTAAGTATTCATTTCACTGGCAAAATAACATTATAAATGGTCTGTAGCCAACAATTCTTCACTTGAAGACATGCAATGAAAATATTTATTCAAAACAGAAAAAGAAAATAACTTAAGGATAAGCATAAGTCTTACCACGCCAATAGAAAAGTAGTTATTGATGATGTTGTAAGGCACTGGGTCTCCTTTCTCATCTTTATCATTGGGTATTACTTCAAATTTCCATCTGTCCAGCAAAATCTCTGAGCTGTTCTCAATGTCTTTTAAGATCTTCATCAAATTCTCACCTTCATAGCCTAGCAAAACGTGAAAATGTTTATTTAATCAAATATAATAAAGTTTCATGCATTTTTTTTTCTAGATGACTGGAAAAATAAAAAAATATGCACATAAGACCTGAAAACCAGGTTTGTGTTTGAAGTATTGACAATTTTCCAGCACCTCTCATTAAAAGGAGTACAAACACAAAGCTGATTTCTGCGCTTAGCTAAATTAATGTAAACTTAGATTAACTCTGCAGATTTCACTGGGCATCAGATTTATACTGGAGAAAATAATTTGATGTTCAATATCTGCCAATCTCTTGAATTTTCCAAACAATTATGGCAGTTATCCAAGAAGCTACAGTTACACTTTGCAAAATGTTCTTGTTATGAAATTAATCTTAATGCTTAAATTCCTTTGATTTCAAAATTTCTGGAAAAAAAGACATACAGTAGATTTTTCTGATTCAAATCAGACAAGGTTAAATGTTGTCTATTTTTTTTTTTTTTTGATTGTTTCAATGTCCTTAATCATAACCAATCCAAAATTTGAAATCTATAACTGTTAACTTATCAGAAGAACTATAAGAACAGGTTTCCATCTTTCAACAATGTCTTTATAAGCTTCATCCCACTCTGTAGAGAGATCTTTCCCACTCACATGTCTTTAGGTAATTCACTTGTAGTAGTTCACTACACTGTACACTAAACTCAGCAGAAAACTTAGGCATACTCAGAAGCATGTAAATACTATATAGTATGCATGTGTACATGCATAAAAAGTATGGGGATTTAGCTAAGGGAAATTATCAACTCTGAATACTATTCAGACTAAATGACTTTATAACAGATAACTGAGACCTGTGGGCTCATTCGTTTTTCAATTTAGAAATTAATTTTCATATTCAAGCAAAATGTACTTCCTGGGTCACTAACAGTTTTAGCAAGTAAAGTCATTGCTGATGTATTTCTTTATGATTGTATAGTATGTTTTTGTTAGCTATTGTTAGTCATGTAACAGCACCCTGCGCAATTCCATTTGTCTGCATCCTTGAGATCACTTGCCAGCAATTTAGTTTCTGGAAGTCCTGTCTCCTCTCCCATCTACGGAAGTTCCAGACAATCTGTGTTATGGCATTATCTACCACAAAGCAACTAGGCAAAGAAACGATCCAAGCCAGAATATTTTAATATTGCCTTTTTCTACTTTAGACCAGGTGGAACCATTCAAAACAGAAGTTATATAAACAGAATGGAAGGACAGGTCCTGACTAAGGTGATCAAATGCTCTCACAGCTGACCCTAATTAGAGCAGGAGATTGGACTAGCGACTTCATGTAACCTCTTCCAACCTGAATTATTCTATGACTCTACTCTATGAACTGTTCAGAAAGTGAAGCAAGGCTGATTTCATTGACTTTTGGGTTGGTTTCTCTTATTTTCTTTCCTAAAACTACGTGAATAAACAATCACCAGTCATGACAGAGAAAATAAAGGAGGTCCTCAAATGATCCAACAGAACATTATGGTTAACAAAAAGTTCTATAGCATGGAAAATATTGAGAATTTGCTAAAGACTATCTGGTCACAAGGGCAGACATTTGGAAAGGAAACTTGCTATGACGAGACAGAAGGAAGAGCTATCTACAAAGGCTGAGAAGTTCCAATAAACAACCAAGGTCCAAATACACATCATCTCAATTGGAATGATCAACTGAAACCTGAACTAGAACTGTGAGCCCATAAATTCAAGTGCTTTCACCAGAGACAGTCTTTACTAGGACTTGCTTCACGTCTCCTTCAAGTTATCCTGTAACGCAAATTCTGAATGGCAATCAGTTATTGGAGGAGCTGAGAGTAAGGCTCCATACATCCAGGAAAGAATGCAAAGGGTATTAAAGGTTTGACTTTTCATATATTCTCCTTCCAGCATTATTTTGTCTCCTCATTTCCTGATAAATAGCACTTACTGTCTGGAATCCTCTGTAGCAGAAGGGGAGTGCATCAAAGAAACTAGTCTGAGGCTGAGACAAATTTTTCATTTAATATTTATGATTATTAAAAAAGATTAAACCACTCCAAACCCATTATTAGCTGTTTTCAGTAAACCTTTCAGAACACTCCAATTAAAATCCATTTAAAAATACTCCCTTTATAAGGTATTGATCAAAGAAATAACGGCAATATAGATGGTAAAAAGCCAAACAAATAGCTATATACTGCTGCTACGCACTGCATCTTGGAGGCTTTTTGGTGTTAGCAGAAGCTACAAATAAAGTATGAAGTGTGATTGCAACCTTTAAAATTTATAAAATTGTTCATATAACATTTACAATAGCTAATTCCACAAAGTGGTAAGGTGATATCAGTTCTTTACATACATCATAACAAAGAAATCCAAATACTGAGAGTAAACTTTGTTGCAAAATTTATTTTTTTTATTTTTAATTACATAATGCATTGTATTTTAATTTGTGCTTACCTCCTCCCCATCTCAGACACCTTGCTAAGTCGTTGCCAGTGCCAAGAGGCAGGATAGCAACCGGAGGATGCTTAATTAAGTTTGCTTTCTCTGTGAATAAAGAAGGAAAAACATAACTAAGAAACAAAAAGATCTAATCCTATGGTACTGATGCAGTAACTGTGTTAGGTTTTGTTTCCATGAAAGACAGTGATACATGTTTTGTGTATGAGATTATGCTGCCTGCTCAGCAACAGGCATTTTACCAAGCCACTCTACTATGCAGCCCCTTCCTCAGGCAACATTCAGTTCTTAATCCTAATTTACTCGACTGTTATCACAAGGACTTTTGCAATCCATAAATGTGATAAACATTCATAAACAACGATACTCAAGATCTTTCCAAAACTGAATATGTTGTGCTCTCCATTGTTTTCAGCTCTGCCATTCCCAGCTACAAACAAAAAGAAGTTAAGGGCATGAACAATTAGAAGAGTCTTGTACTTTTTCATCTGGGTGACCAAATTTGTGTCTAACTGTGTACTCACTTGGATTAATGTCTATACATGAGCACCATTACCAAGAACTCAATGGAACTAACACCAGGAGTTTGGCCATCAGGAATTAAATCTGCTATTCAAAATGAGCCTTAGTCTATCTGATCAAGCCTCTTAGTCAATATTTTTAATTTAATAAGTAATATTTTGAAATGTATGAATTTACAGTGACTTTTGACTCTTTACCAGTACTCTTCCAGCATTTCAAGCCAAAGGATCTCTGTTTAAAATCCAGTGGGAAAAACTTTGTCAAGAAATACAGCCTTTCTGAAAGCTGGAAGTGGGGTAGATATCCACCAGCTATAATAGTTAAAATATAAAATTTGTCAAATTCCCCATTTAATTGGAATTAGTAGCATGTCTAGCTTAAAAGTTATACTTGAATAGTTAAACAATCAGCTATTTTGTTCATACAAAACTCTCAGCAGGAGTTTATATACCCAATGGATGTAGCAGGGACATTTTGTTATTTGTCAGTTTCTCCCTTCAATTCTTTAGGAAGACTTAGCATTCACAACAGAGAATATAACATTTAGTAGAATTAAAATTTAAAAAGTAAAAGTAAGAACCAGCTAGAAAGTGTTTATTTCTCAAAACAGGTGATTTCTTACACTTTGTATGTGCTACTTGTGCCGAAGAGTTTGTTCGCTAAAAGACAGCATTCAAAAATCTAATTCCTGCACCTATGAAATAAATGGATCCTGGATCCATAGATTATTTCTTAGTTCTGTACCACAAAATTTGTTGCAGAAGACAGTATTTTATTAAGAAAAAATGTAGTCTTTAGTTCAAATAAGGCCATTGAAAATAACTCCATAGCATCTTAAACTTCAGGAAAAAAGTGATGACACAATTAACAGCTGCAAAACTTCATCCCTTCTAAGTTTAGGCAATACACTTGTTAATTTTGTACATAGATTTACGATTTTGAAAGCTGTTTGAGAGTTACAATCAATAGTTTGTGTTTGCAAAAAGTTTGTTGTTTTCTCTTCTTTCAAACCAAGACTAAAAATATGCCTTTGTTGTCACCCATTCCTCCATGACACCATTTTTACTTCTCACTGAACTTTAGAAGGTTTCCTAGTCCACAACTCCTACAAAACACATACTTTTAAATATTCTTCATCCAAACCTTCTGTTGATTCCTTCAGCTTCTCTTCATCTTCTACCTAATTTCCATTCTCATATGTTCACTTTTTTTTTTTTTTTTTTTGTTCTCTGCAGCCCTTCTTATGCCAAATAAATGATCACATGGGGTGGCAGATATTCTCCCTAATAAGCTTGGCTTCTGGGCCTTCCTAATGATTTGTAAAGAGGACTTTATGGCCGACCGACTAAAAGAATTCCAAAACTGAAATGACATACATACCCTACTGCACAGGTATCTACACAGCTGTCAGAACAGTCCTTTTCAAATGACTGTTATCCCATTATCTCAATTTTGAGATAACAGAGCATAAACAAATATTTGGAAATTGTAAAAGCAAATGAGCAAATGAGTAAATGGTCTTAAGAGGAACAACTTAGATTTGATTCAGTTTGGGCAACAGACTTTTAATTTAAATCAAAACAGATTGATTCAAAAGTCTTGATTTCTGGGAATCCGGAGGACTCTGAACACTGGACTTGTCTAGAAATTTTGAATATCCCTTGTAATTTGAATAACCTTAAAAATAATCATGTCCCAAACCGACACATTTAAAAAAAATAAATGAACAACATCTTGTCTGAAACACCTGTATCCATAAGCTGGTAAATAGGGAGGAGCAGTAAAATGAAAAACATGAGTCAAGAAAAACTGTGTAAACACTATTGATTACCTATGCAATCCAAAATCCAGCCTACTGTTCCGTCTCCACCACATGCTAGTACTCTGAACTCAGGAACATCTCGGAAAAAATTTAACCTAAAAACAGCAAATGAAGATATCTATTTAATTAACATAAATGCACTGTGCGTTATGCATACATTTTATGGCTTAAGGCATTTTATTTAATAGTAAATGGCACGCAAACACTTGAAATAATCGTCACCTCTGCTCAGGCATTCATTTTTAGACAAAAACAGTCCAACATTGTATTATCTGAAAAATTTAATATGAAATAATTAATTCAAGGGTTATTATGGTACGCTAATACTAGAATAACTTGGACCTCATTGTTAACCCAAATTTTTGTCTCAGTCCCAATCCTGTTAGAAACTATTGCCAGAAAACATTCTCTGTTTACATAGTTGCAAATGTGTACGTAGTCTCTGGAGACAGAAGAGTCTAAGGTGGATAAATGTATTAGCCACAACATTTCCTTGTGAGGTGCTGCTTATAAAAGCACATGAAAAAAGCATGTTTCTGACCATACACTAATACGTATTAAGATGAGCATCTTGTGGTTGATAAAACCAGTTTTGCACCATGGTTTAATACAAAATGAGTAAGTATCAGAATTCACTCATTCCCATCATCCTACAAACTGTATTTTGAATGTGAAACATCTTGGTAATATTTGCCTGGCTATTTCTGCTTCCATTTTCATTGAGTGCTGCACAGTATTATCATACCATTATCCACTGCATTCAATATCAATGTTCCATAATGCTGAAAAGTGAGGATATATTGAAAATATTGCAACTTAGAATTGTTCTAACTTAAAAGTATTTTTTCAGGATAGCTTTTGACACATACTGAAATTAGTCCTTACACATATATTGTGACTAGACAAAAACATTTCAGTGTGTGTATGCAAAATCACATATATTCTAGTGATCAGTGTTGTGGATATCTGAATGTATATTCTATGTGATAGTGACCAGATCTGATTTTCAGTTTGCAATCTTGTAAAAAAGGCCCACAAATTCTTAAATATGCAATAACTAGCGAGTGTTTAATTCAAGCTATTTTCCATATGAAACTTCAATGCTGCACAGAGAATGGTGTTCCTGTCCATAGAAAGTTTTAAAAATTGTTTCAGGCTTCTTGATAAAATCAAGAGCAAATGCAAAACCAGAGAGTTAAAGAAAGAGCATACAACAAGGGAAAGTATAGGGGTCAAAAAAATGTTATTTAAGATGTAGAAGACAACAGGATAACCTTTTGTTTTATTAGTTTTAGACCAGAATTTCAGGGTTAGCAAGGCTACACAGAATTTAGCCCATCACATTGTTATCCCACTCCCGCTAATATTGGCTGCTCAGAAGAGTTCTTAGACAATTTCAAGTGTCAAGTACAATGTTTGAAAGATGCATTCTATATTAAACCCTTCCTTGCTCTTCTCACCTTTTATCTTTTACTTTCCACATCTGCAGGACAAGCACTATAGGACCCCTTGTGATCCAAAACATCACATGGCAAATCTGACTGGGTACACTTGGGGAACACATCTTCTAATATGCACATGTGCTGGAAGACCCTCTCCTGGAAGTCACGTCCTACCACCAAGATATGTCCAGGCCCACAGGTGTGCATCTCTCTCACTTCACCACCCTCCGCAAAGAGACAAGTGCCTCCCATCACTCGCATTCCCACTTTGACCCAATGTGATGGGACTGTAGAATGTTAGATCTAATTATATTGCTTCCAGTACTGAGGGTATTTCAGATTAATTTAAAATTGAATTATAGCCCAGAAGTGAAGGCAAGGTACTAACTTCTATAAATATTTAAGCATTTTCACCACATGTAATGGATGTCAAAAGAAAGCCTGGAAAAAAACAAACAAACAAAAACCAACACCAGCAGTCCAGGGTTGATGCTAGCATTAATCCAGATAGCAAGAATATAGACCTAAACCTCCATCTCCCTTTTTATAAGCAAGCATCCTCACCAGTCAAAAATTAATTTTGTTTTGACTTTATATTTAATCTTCATCAAAAAAAGTGTAACTTTCCAAGAAAGTCGGGGATTGAAGAATGTGACAAAAACATATTGCCAAAAAAATTCTCAATAAGCTTCATTCACATTTCACAGAATCACAGAATGTCAGGGATTGGAAGGAACCTCAAAAGATCATCTGGTCCAATCCCCCTGCCGGAGCAGGAACACCTAGATGAGGTTACACAGCAATGTGTCCAGGCAGGTTTTGAATGTCTCCAGAGTAGGAGACTCCACAACCTCCCTGGGCAGCCTGTTCCAGTGCTCTGTCACCCTTACTGAGACAAAGTTTCTTCTCAAATTTAAGTGGAACCTTTTGTGTTCCACTTTGAACCCATTACCCCTTGTCCTATCATTGGTTGTCATCGAGAAGAGCCTGGCTCCATCCTCGTGACACTCAACTTTTATATATCTGTAAACATTAATGAGGTTGCCCCTCAGTCTCCTCTTTCCCCTGGAGCATTTTCTGTTCATACACAGTGAATTTTCCAAACATTTTCATAGTACAGCATTAAGTTCATATGACTTTCTCTTTTTATAAATTTAAATATTAAAATTATATATAGATTATATATCATACAAAAATGCATAAAAATAGAGTATAATGTACCATACATTGTATATTTGCATAGATAAAGATAGTGTATATAAATATACTATAACAAATATAAATATTTATAAAATCAAATTAATTTATAAAATTAAATATAGCTATATAATTATATATGTAAATAAATCTCATTCACTGAATTAGAATGTGCAGTTGGTAAGGGAATATGATTTTCTATGTATAAGGTTCCATTCAAACTCAGTAAGTGTTATAATTGTAAAGAAAGAATTTGACAGATTTCTTAATAGAACTGAAGGTAAAGCATAAGTATTGCCTATGAAGACAGCTTTAGTCAATTAGTGTTTTAATAGCACCTGTTACCTCATAGTCACAGAACATTTTATATGGTTTGAAAAGAAAAGAAGTGTTGGACTAGAAAGTGGTTTGAAATGGAAATTTAAAAAATGGAAGCAATTGTAAAGGCTTTGTGCACTGTCAGATTAAGGCAAAGGACCACAATAGAAGATGCAGTCTTATTTTCTTGAACTGATTTATAAAATTTTACAAGTATTCGAAGTATATATAATAATAATCAAATAACAGAAAAATATACAACAGTACGTACAATGGGTTTATTCCTCTAAGATTTTACGTCTACTTTTTAACAAATTATTAGTATTATTATTAAACAATTTAGACAATTACTCTTTACACAGCACAATGCAGATATGAATCTTATGACAAGTATGACATTAAGGACAGGTGTTCAATATATCAATAATCTTTAAAAAAATTACATCAATGACCTTAAGAGATATTAAATAGGTTATGAGAAACATGTAAATGATACTTCAAAGCATGTATTTTATTTGTATCAAATAATTCGTACCATAATTCACACAGAATCATTTAAACAACATATAATTTTGACTTTTTTCAATTAAGAAAAATATTGCCACTAACAAAAATTCCCCTTTTGTTTATGGACATTAGAATAGGTAGATATTCTTTTATATAGATTTGATATTTGTATACATTATAGTAAAAAGCTTTCCTACATCACAGAAGTCAGCATAGCTGGAATGGTACATAAGAACATTAGGCTGGTACAGTCTGTAATCCAAGTTATACCTATTCTTCAGTCACTGGCAAAAAGGCAACAAGACAGATCAGCACAACTTCTATTACCACCTCCTACCACAGGACAAACAAAACTCTTGATACATTTGGGAATAAAAGATGAAAAGGTACAACTGTAATAATCCACAAGAAGAGAACAAAAATTTGCGGTTGCACACTAAGACCTTAAAAGAGCAGGATATTTGCTAGGTGAATTGTTAGATGATTCTGGAAAGTTTACCATTTTTTCTTTCTACTGAGAAAGGTCAATACAACTAATCCCTAAATTTGGATTACAAGAGATTATTACATTTGATTGTATTTCTATCATCAAAATTGACAAGATCATCTAATTCTTTCCTAATGATCAAGTTCTTCTATCATTAAAATGCAGCTTCCTTTTCTAACTTTCCACTTCCAATAAATTTCATAAGCATACACAGTGTTCTTAGTCCATGGTCAACTGTGAATACAGTTAATGGGCTCAGTCATAAGACTGAGCTGGAAAACCTATCAATAGAGATCTTCATCTTGATAGTTCCCTTGTACATTGACCTGTTTTAGTCTTAACTAATATGGTTTCCTATCTGCTAGAAGTAAAACAAATAAACCACTCAAGGTGTCTGATACCAAGCTATTTTTATTTTATTTTGTCAGACACAAGGATCACACACACAAGCAATTACTGAGTTTCTGCTGATAAATTAGTAATTTCTACTTGAAACATGGCAACTCTTTCAATTACCTATACTACTCTAATTCAGTTTCTTGTAATCATCTCATCAAATCCATACAAATGCAGAGAAACTATGAAAAAAACCACCAACAGTACAGGACTTAACTGTTTGCTGTCAAATCATCCATTCAATTGACTTATGCACAGATAACACACACTCCACTCCACCCTTTACTCTTATAGTATAGTTTTAGGAAACCCAGTCCCACTTACATTAAAACTATTTTAAAACAGAAGCTGGAATGCTTTCCATTCAGGTGCCTGCACATGACTTTTTCCCTCATGCCCAGAAGCAGTGCACTACATTGAGATCTCAGGTGCTTAGCCACACAAGGTGGAATAACAACAGCCCTGTGTGACCTTGTTCAGCCAGTTGTTTTCATAAAACTGTCAAGCGCCCAAGCGTAAAATAATCCACTATATACTGGTATCTCAGGATAGGTATCAGCTAAATGTGAGGTGCATTGCAAATTACCAGTGGATAGAAAAATACTATTTAACTTGGTAAATTTCTCCACTGCAGAGAAGATAAAAGTGCAAAAAAAAAAAGGGAACATAGTATCTGTCTACATTAGAGAAATTTTCTCTTGAAGACCCTACAGCTAATTAAGTTCTTGTGGCTTAAATCCATGTTTTTCCCTCAGTGGTTTTTACAGTTACCCCTGAGTAATTTGGATTCATTTTCTGGAAAAAGGAGACTTACTTAGAAATAGATGATTAGTAAAATTTGCAAATACTTTTGCCTCATAGCTTCTCAGACAATATTTATTATACACAGTACATGAACTTTGCCAATTACTATACTTGCATTTAATTGTAATCAGCTGCAAGACTTCAGAAGCTTTGTATTATGATTTACAGAGATACTGTATTAAAAGTTATCTGTTATTACTTATGTTTCAAAACTTCTATATTTGCAGTAATAAAGTACGCTGGCCTTAAAGGTATTGGGACAATAATACTGAACCAAAAATATGTAAGATCATTAATTCATAAAATGTGGTAGAAATAAAATACAGTCATATTATAAAAAAATTTCTTGAATGGCATGTGTAACTTATCAGTTTGATAATTACAAGTTCACTAGTATGACATTTGCATATCAGAAGAGAATTTATGCTGTGTATGAATAGAAGTGAATGAAAGATAAACATTCACCCTAAATATTATGAACTCAAAGCAAATCAGAGCCTGTCAAATCTTCATTAACAGATTTATGTTGACACAGGACTGATCTGATAGATACCTCACACTTCCAGGTGAACCCTATCATTTAGAAACTCTGTCCTCTAGTGGATTCACAATGCTGAGTTTAATCTAGTAATTTCACTAATTTAGAAGTCCAACTCACTGCTGATTCTTCTTAAACTAACTGTCCAGAAGTAAGCACCAAGTTCAAAGACAAAGCAACTGCACTGTTGCAATGTTTACGCCTTTATTGTAAAGACCTCATTGTAGTCATTTTACTAAACAAAGCAAATATACTCCTTGACAAATGGTTATTTACTTGAGCCTATGAATGAAAACTAAAACCAGTTTTTCCTCTTCTAGACTGCCAGGCTGAGCTGGCCATGTAACTGGACAATGTATACAATTCAAACTCATTACAACTCTGAGTTACAGTTTTCTGTACAGTGTAATGACACTATTAACATAACAGTAATTTCAGTAAATCACTCTAATAAAAAAAGTTTCAATAAATTCAGTTTCTCATTGCATGAGGCAATATATTCCCCTCCTGGAATAGCATTTTAACGTGAAAAAGTTAATTGGTAGATGCATATATGGCAGCTGCAAATATTGTTTATCTAAAGATAAACAACTATCAACTATAAACAGCTATCAACTTAAAATCAAAGGCTTGCAAAAAAACCCCATGACAATACATTTAATAAACAAAACCCCCAGTCCTTCAGTCTGTGATCACATTGGATATTGAGGGACCCTATGAACATAGGGGACATTCAACTGTCAGGTACGCAACACTGAAAACAATGGTCCATATGGTATGCTTCACACTCAAAAATAACATTAATATCATAGAATCATATAATGGTTTAGGTTGGAAGAGACCTTTAAAGACCATCTAGTTTGACTCACCTGCCATGAGGAGGGACGTTTTTCACTAGATCTTATTGCTCGGAGCCCTGTCCAACCAAAACTTAAGTTTTCCTTAACTACTGCTTAAGATGTAACCCAACTTATTTTTCAATATAGCATTAGTATCAGTAGATGGCCCCAAATCATTCTGATACAGGTACTAAACAATAAAGATTAGCATCAAACCTATGTTCCCTGCAAGAACGAAATTAGCTTTATCTGCACAATTGCCACAAGATGGATAGCAGCCTTGCAGATTTGAGAGAGATGTATGCCAGTCACAAGAAGAAATACAGAAGCATTTGTGGGAAGAGTGAATCAATATATGCTGGGTAGTGGATAAAGATGCTGGATGTCATACATTCAGAAGTAACTTAACTGTGACAGCCAAAAGCTTACCTTGGGCTGACTGAAAAAGAGAACCAGTTTAAGAATGCAAGAAGACCAAACTAGTAAGCAAACTAAAGGATAAGGCAGAGGCTTTTAAAATGGATTTCAGACAAATCATAGTATCATTCTGGTTGGAAGACACCCTCAAAATCATAAAATCCAACCATAATTGAGCTCTAACACTAAACCATCTCCCTAAGAGCCTCATCTATACATCTTTTAAACACCTTCAGGGATGGCAACTCAACCATTCTGTTCTACTGCTTTACAACGCTTTCTGTGAAAAAAAAATTCCCAATATCCAATCTGAACCTTCCCTGGTGCAACTTGAGGGCATTTCCTCTTGTCCTATCACTTGCTACTTGGGAAAAGAGACCAACACCCTTCATGCTACAAAGTCCTTTCAGGTAGTTGTAGAGAGTGATAAAGTCTCTCCTCAGCTTCCCTTTCTCCAGGTTAAACAGCTCCAGATTCCTCAGCTGCTCCTCATGAGACCTGTGCTCTAGATCCTTCACCAGCTTCTTTGCATTCCTTGGACACGCTCCAGCACTCAAATGTCTTTCTTGTACTGAGGGGCCCAAAACTTAATACAGTATTTGAGATGCAGGCTCTCCAGTGCCAAGTGCAGCGGGATGATCACTTCACTTGTCCTGCTGGCCACACTATTCTTCTTGCACACCAGGATGCTGGTGGCTTTTCTGGGCAAACTGCTGGCTCATGTTCAGCCAGCGGCTGACCAACACTGCCAAGTCCTCTTCTGCCAAGCAGCTTTCCAGCCACTCTTCCCCAAGCCTGTAGCGCTGCCTGGGGTTGTTGTGACCCAAGTGCAGGACCCAGCACTTGGCCTTGTTAAACCTCGTACAATCAGCCTTGGCACATTGATCCAGCTGGTCCGGATCCCTCTGTATGGCCTTCCTACCCTCCAGCAGATCAACACTCCCACCCAGCTTGGTGTCGTCTGGAAACTTACTGAGAGTACACTCAGTCCCCTTGTCCAGATCATTGATGAAGGGATTAAACAGAACTGACCCCGGTGCTGAGCCCTGAGGAACACAACTCATGACTGGCTGCCAACTGGATTTGACTGTGATCACCACAACTCTTTGGGACAGGCCATCCAGCAGTTTATTACCCTGCGAAGAGTATATCCAAGTCATGTGCAGCCAATTTCTCCAGGAGAATGCTGTGGGAAACAGCATAAAAGCTTTACTGACGCCTAAGTACACAATATCCACAGCCTTTCCATCACCCATTAAGCAGGTCACCTTGTCGTAGAAGAAGATCAGGTTGGTCAAACAGGACCTGTCTTTACAAACCCATGCTGACTGGGCCTGATCACTTTGTTGTCTCATATGTGCCACATCATGGCACTCAAGATGATCTGTTCCACGACCTTCCCAGGCACTGAGGTCAGACTGACAGGTCTGTAGTTCCCCGGGTCCTCCTTCGGCCCTTCTTGTAGACGGATGTCACATTTGCCAACTTCCAGTCAACTGGGACCTCCTTAGTCAGCCAGGCCTGCTGATAAATAATTGAAAGTGACTTGGTGATGACCTCTGCCAGCTCCATCACTACACTTGGATGGATCCCATCCGGCCCCATAGACTTGTGTGTGTCTTGTGTAGCAGGTTGCCAGTCATTTCCCCTTGGATAACTGGGGCATCATTCTGCCTCCCTGTCCCTGTCTACCAGCTCAGGAGCTGGGTACCTGGAGCACAACTGGTCTTATAAAGACTGAGGCAAAGAAGGATTTAGTACCTCAGCCTTTCCTCCACCTTTTGTCATTATTTTTCCCCCTACACCCATCAGAGGACAGAGATTCTCCTTAGCCCTCCATTTGTTGTTGATGTATTTATAGAAACAATTTTTCTTCGCTTTTACAGCAATAGCCAGGCTCAGATCTAGTTGGGCTTTGACTTTTCTAATTTTCTCCTTGCATAACTTCACGGCATCCTTGTAGTCCTCTTGAGTAGCCTTCCCCTTCCTCCAAAGGTTATAAATTCTCCTTTTATTCCCAAGATCCAATCGAAGTTCTCTATTCAGCCAGGCCACCCTTCTTCCCTGTTGGCTCATCTTCTGGTACATGGGGACAGCCTGCTCCTGTGCATCTAAGTTCTCCTAAGATTTACAAAGGCTGTGTGTGGCAAACTCACTACTGAACAATTACAATGATTAAGAGAGAGGTGAATGTATCTGTCACACAATGTTGGAAGTCTAGACTGAGATAAGAGTGGAAATTACTGATATTTACAATACTTAAAGATTGTGATGCGTACGCAGCAAACACCACAGATGTCATACAAGTAAAAATACTGTTAAATAGCTGTTTAAAATATATCTTTAAACCCAAGGTTTAAGTTTCACATATGAAGACTTATTGTGTTCTAAGTATTACTGCTTTATCGTGCACAAGTGTAATTTTAATCATTACCGACTCACCATGGCTTGCTTTGCCCTTCTTTGGCAAAAACGTAATTCTTCTAAAGAAAAAAGGATGAGCTTCAAGGTTTTGTCCAGGTGAAAATAACTATGCAGTTATTATCTTTTAAAATATTCTTGGTGTATATGTCTTGCCAGAATACTCTGTATATTCCAAATGTCCCACAGTAAAGAAATGCTCTAGCAATCAATTCCAATAATAAGGAAAAATAGTGTAATTTTCAAAAAGGGCCTATTACTTTGTGAAGTTATAAAGGCCCAGGTGCTGTAGATTACAGAGTAAGCTGTAGGGATTCAGTTTGGCTGTCTTGGACATCTTTAAAGTGGACAGAATTTTACAAGCCTGTTGAGGTAAACTTGCAGATAGAATTTTTAAAAATACGTGGTCTCTAAATTAAATGTTGAAGGGAGTTAGAAAGAAATACAACTTTTGTGGATATAATTTCTATTATAGAGTATAAAAATAACATAAATTAGACATTTTAAATAATAGACTTAAGAGAACGAGACCGTTTTTAGAGGGACAAAGCCTTTGTGAAACAGTGACCTCTCTACAGAGTCATGTGTGTCTGTGGCTCGACTGCTATTCATCCAGCTATTATTTACCTCTCTGTGAAGTGAACAATAACTGAATTTCAGATTCTTCAAGATCATTAAATCCACAATAACAGTTGTTGTCAGAAGTAGAAGACTCCTATAGAGATGTAACAACCAAACAGGGAAACTCTTTTCAAAGCTGAAAACACAGGTGCTAGGCAGAAATTACACAACGTATAAGCCTGGCAATTTTCACGTCACTTTGTTAACTCTGGCAGTCTGTAACTGCACAGTACCTTTTATGCCTGTGTTCAGCTGCAGAGCTTACACGGTTTCTCCAGCTCACCCATATCTCTCTACTCCCAAAGAAAGAATGTCTAAACCATTAATTATCATACCCGTGTTTCAAGTATATTGTTGCCCTTTGGCTGAGAGTTCTTTGATTTTCAGGCCTCCCAGCAGGACATTTTCCATTGTTGGAATGGAATCAATGCCAGAGAGTAACTGCCATGCAATTTATTTGCACCACATACATATTTTTATATAGATTATGTACACAAGTCTTGACATAAATAGCTCTGAAAACCTTATCTTAGGCATGCTAAGAAGCTACAAGAAATATCTTTGTTGCTCTCCCTGCAGTTCTCCAAGGACCATCCCATCTATTATGAAAGTAGGTGACATCCTCTTGAGTAACTGCACATATAGATAGCAATACTAAAATTCAACTTGTTCAAAATATTTTTCTGTTGACCTGCTACAAGCCAGCATGTTTAGAAAAAAATGCATAATTACTGATATTAGGAAATGTGGGCACAGGTTTGTGTGCTTTTCTGTGGTTGCTGTTTTTTCTTCTTTTTCTTTAGAGGAGAGGATTGAAAGGAAAAATGAAATGTCTTATTCCTAGTTTTCAAAGAAATTCAAATATAAGACTAGAGTAGTGGCCCTTCTTCCTCTGAACAAAGATTATTTTAACCCTATTCCAACTCAGGCCCTTTATTCCAACACATTTCTGTGAAAAAACATGGTTATCCCACTGAAGAGGAAGAAGTGATTGAGCTGTTGACTTCTTTATTTATACAGAAGTTCCACAGTCCTCCTAAGACCTAAAATTTTACTGGTGTCATAGTTCTCTTGTCTTTCTCCCTGTTGTCTTAACAAGAGACTCTTAGATTTTTCGACAGAAATGAATTGGATCTATTAATTCATGTTAGCTACATATGTTTGGATGTCGAGATAGAAAACTTGTGAATATTATCTTCTTGTTTGATGACAGCAGCCCAGGAGAAAAATACCATCATAAATTTAAAACATTAACATGTGGGTTAAAGCAGACAGTCTGGCCCTACCAAAAACATGCAAATTCTCCCCTAATACTATGAACATTCTATAGGTTGAGTAAACATGATGGATATTAGTATTCAAAATAAAATTTAAAAAAATCACAAAATAGACTCAATTAAAATGTATTACAATAATCATAAATGCTTTAAAATAAATGTACATTATCTTTATCCCTTTCCACTCAATAACAGTAACTTGCACAAAGAATGTACTTTTATTTTTATCTGTGCTGTACAATCCACCACTCTGTTCCATTTCAATCTAAATGACACACATGACAATATTATATAAATGTAACACTTTGATTGACAATCTAGTATAACTAGCATTATAGAGATGGATGAGTGAGTGGACAGATGGATGGATGGGCAGGTTTTATGAGGCAATTCAGCCCTTGCAGAAAGGGAAACAAGGACTGGTAAGTCAAATACATAGTTTATTCAATTGCTCGCTCCAGGGACAAATTATATGCAGTCTACACAGTTTTCCCAGGGGCAAGAAGTGATGGCAGAAGATAAACTGGAAATTTAGGTTTATTCATTTCTGTGGAATGAATAAAAAACATTCCAAAACAAGCTTAATAAAATATAGTGTCTGTTTGAAATTTAATTAGAAATTTCTTCAAAGAGACTCTGAAGTAAAACTATTTTGATTCCTAATAGGAAAAGAAATTGAAAATATTTTCTAAAAAACACTGTCCTGGTTCAAAAGACTGAAGTTTAAATCGCTTCCATGTAGGGTCTCTGTTTGAACTTAACACTGCCCTCTTGTGCTTCTGCCTTAAAATACATTTTCCTTTACATGAAGAGATACATGAAAACTAGAAGTCAGTAACAGACAGAAATGCAGCCAGTAAGTGGGGTCCTACTTTTTCTTATTTTTGTTTTGTTTTGTATGTTTGGTTGGGTGGGTTTTTTTAAAGTTCAATGAAACACAATGTATTTGAACAAAAACATTTCAGTTATTTTAAGTCATCATCTCAATCTCCAGCGTGGCATTTCTATTTTAACATATATAAAACAATATTGGTTACTAGGTGTTGTTTCAGGTAAATTTTTTTATTAATTCCTGAGCTACGTTTCTGCAATTTTTCTAGTCTACTTACTCTTTGGACTAAGATTACTTACATTTTCCGTATGTGTCAAGATTAGCATAACAAAACATAAACAATAAATATAATTTGGGAAATAAAACAGGACTAACGTTCAGGTACAGGATAAAATTACAGGCATGAAAGAAATCATGTATGTCATTATTCCATTTTTTGAGGGGCTTTTGTGCTATTCTGTTAGCTACTCTGTCATACAATATATGCTGAGAATCTAAACTTCAAGAAGGATTGGGCCCGTTCAGTTTTTCACTTTCATCAATGCTATACACATCCTAAGTAACACAATAAATAAATGGACAGTTGTATAATGGTTGTAATAGAGAGTAGTTTCCTGTGTGTTTGGCCTTAAAATCAGCAGTACTGGGAGAAACTCTCAGAGCATACTCTTTCCAGTAATATATCTGATAATTGAAATATAACTTTGCAAGGCATAAGCCATGTATGTTTGCACCTTCACCTTATTTTCCTCCAACTTATAAGAAAAAATGGTCTCAACTAATAAAAACTCCCCAGATTAAGGAAAAAAAAGTATTCAACAACAGTGTAAACTTCCTGTTAGTGAATATATATCCCCTATTTTCTTTCTCCCACTCTTCTCACTGATGTAAAATTTCATGTTATCAGCGACATAACTAAATAACATCCAATACATTCAAAATGATACACAGACCACCTGTTTTCTTCTACAAAAGTACCCACTACTTAAAAAGGAGAGAGTTTCAGTTGGAAAAATTTGGAATTTGGAAAAATCTGCAATTCTCCTGCCTTCACATGAATGCAAAATGCATGGAAGCAGCATGTTAGGGGAGTGACTACACAGTTGGGTTCACAGAACACTTCAGTACCCCGGAAAAAGTCACTGACAGCATAATCAAGCCTGTCCAGTCATTTTCTGCCCACTACCCGCCCACCCCCAATAACAGAATTGATAAGAAGCACACAGCCACTGTAATTTGAAACATGCATAAGACATGCATAAGAATATATACGTACGCTATACATATATATTAGACAGACAAGTAAGCATGTACATATGTGTGTTTACATAAAAGAAATGTTTGTCTTGCAGGTCAGTCTTTGAGGCTATTTGTAACCAAAGTAACCCCTGAATGAACTTGGGTGGCTGATATAGCAGAAAAAGCTGTGAATAGAAAGAAATTTATCACACAGTTCTTAGAGAGTACTGCATGGTTATAAGTAAAACATATGATACGTTGTTGTACTAGTACATGTAAACAAATGACACCTGTAAATTTCTGCAGCCAGTCAGAGGTCTGTAGTGTTGATACATTCAAAATATGCTATATGTGCCTGAGGCTGTTCATGTGATTATGTAGCATTTTATTAAATGAGTTTCTGGTAATAATATTAACTGTAGACTTACCCTGGCATTGGTCCATTTCCAGAAAGACTATAAACTTGACGAGGATTTAAAAGGTACTGAAATTTTCTATAAATTCTGAAGAGGTAAAAGAGACAAGGAGAAAATATTTACTTGCTTTTTTTGTTTGTTTGTTTTGTTTTGTTTGTTATTTTAATGCTATCAATGAAAGAATTCAAGAGTTTAACACATATTATCTCATTTATACGAAAAGTCAAATATTTGAACACAGCACTTACAATTCATACATACAGAGCATTGTGGGCCTAAAATTGAGACAGAAATGCTACAAGCTATCCATAATTCAAATGCTGCATATAAACAGAAAATAGAAGTGGGGTAAGGAGGAATAATGATACCAAAAAAAGGTAAAAAAATAATCTGGAAGTGCACATTGGTTCCTATTAAAGTAACCTCATGGTAAAGCAAAGATTTATTCCTGAAATTTATTGCTAACACAAAATTACAAGTATAATTAATTGCAACAGCAAATCAGCTTTGCCACCCACTAAAAACGTCCCCATAGACTGAAAAACATTCTGGGAAAGCAAATCTGTTGTCAACTACATCTCCTTTGGATTATACTTGAATGGGAAGAAACCAGAAAAGATTCAAACCCATTGTTTTACTTAAATTACACATATTGTTAAATTGTCTGAATAACAGGACCCAATTTATTGATGCAGCATGAAAATGATTATACTGTTCCATAAAGGACCTCATTCTCTGTCCAACCCCCAGCAAATATTTCTTCAAATGGCAGAATATTTCAAAAACTGCACCTTTCCATATTTGAGGTTACTTGCCCTAAAAGTAAGACAAACATTTTGCTTTTTCATTACAAATATTAAAAATGTGATTTCCTACATTTACTACACTGAGGTACCTGCTTCATTTTTATAAAGAAACAAGTCAGTACATGAAGATGTTGGAGGTCAGAATGAATAAATATATACCTGAGATCTATGACAATAGTTTCTTGCTTTTAATTTTAATGTTTATTTCCTCAAGATAATCAGTATTTTAATGTTTTTAAGAAAGCACTTATTTTTTCCCATTGACATAAATCTCATAACTCTTCACTTCTTTTTACTGCCTTAAATAAAATAGAAGCACAATAATAGTTAAATTTTAAGATATCCACATTTTCAAATTCAGGTAAATAAAAATGTCTAGACATGATTTATAAGCATACTGAGAGATTTTTTTTTTAACTTAATTGTAATGCATCATTTATCAGGCAAGGTGGAAGACAAGGGTCTAAGAATACTGAATACAAAAATTAAAAAAAAAAAATCACTAAAATTGCAAAATTTGAACATTTTCTTAACTTCTCAATTATTCAGTGCTATCAGGTTCCTCATAATGCATCGTATTCAAACATACTCACACAATCTCTTCATGACACCATTCCTGACAGTAAAAGTCATTGTGAATCAGACATTTGACAATGGATTTACAACACATGATATTTCCATTTGATTTGCAGCATCTTACCAAGGTAAAAGGATCTTATTTTTGATTTTCTAGTTAGTAAAGTGTAAGTTGCTTCACAGCAACATAAAGGATTTAACCTGGTCAAAGGTGCAGATAATTCAATTTGTGTAGCTGACCACAAGAAAGTCATATATTGTTACGAAGTCTCAAAGGCTTAAGAGTTATATGCCTAAAAGTTTGGTGCTAGAAAACATCCTAGCCATTACCTACACTCATGATACTGTTGTCAGGTATAAGTGAAATGCTATAAAAACCTTCTTAATTAAGAGGGAGCTAGGTATCTCTAGTTAAAACCCAGAAGTCCACCTGCAATAATGAAGAGATTACATTGAATCCTACTTGATTCAGTGCATGCAACTCATAGGTACGAGTAGAACATCAATATCAGATAATCACACTGTAATGACTCACTGCAAATGACACATCATGATTTAAGTTATTATAACATATTTATGTATGCTAGTCTGTGTAAACTTCATAACTTGATGGTTCATTTCCACTCACACATTCTCCAAAGAGGAAGATGCTCTCTACAAATGCTTGCCTTCACGCTGAACTGTAACTAGACCTAACAGCACGATACATGCAAGAGGAGGAAATGGACAGTAGTATAGTATTCCAGTTTTATATCTACAGTACCAGCAGCTTACTAACACTGATGTGCCTCTGAATGTCTTGCTTCAGCATATAAGGAAGGAATTGGACATGGTTTCCTTGTGACTAGAAATTTGTGCAGACAAAGCCATGGGGCAGCACAGCTGGACAGGGTGCTGGGCCATCTTGTCTAGACCGTGATTTCACCAAGAAGGGTTGGATCATATGATCCTTGAGGTCCCTTCCAACCTGGTATTCTATGATTAATGCCCCAAAACCCAGTTTTTTATGATGGAGTGCAATTTTATGGACAAAGTCAGTTCATGAAACTACCACCTGTCAGCACCACCTCCACCTGGTTCCTACCCCATGACACATTCTTTCAACAAACAGTTCTCCATGCTTCTGTACCTGTTTGCAGGGTTGTTCTGTGATCTGGAAAACTAAGAAGATCCAATTTGAAATACAAATCCTCAGAAAGTTGCTCTATTGTCTTTTTTTTTCCCTTCACTTAAATCATGCCTGTGATCTCATATGAATCTCAAAACTGCTGCACTAGCACAACTGAGGAGGCAGAAAAATCACAGCAGGAGTGTCCAAGAGGACTGGGATCACCTTTAAACAGCTCTGCTGCTGAAGAAAATACTCAAGTGCACCTTCAGTTGAATTAGACTGAGCTATCTTCTGAACTCATAAGAGCATTAGTTTAGAAAGAGAAAAGACAGAAAAAACAGCAGTAAAGTTAACTACACTGGGGAAGAAGTTGGCCGTACCAGTGCCTTGTGCCAACTGGGGGACGCATCTTCAGGCATTTAGGAGGTGACTACTCAAGATGTGAACAGTATAGGCTTAATTTAACCCTAACGGCAGAGAAGAAAGAAGCCAAGGACTCCTTCCCAAAAGTGAAAGAATGTTAGTGAGCTTCTCTCCTAGACATAAAACATTAGAAAAAGATAATTTGAAATTGCTTCTACATTTTGTCTCAATGCTAAATGAAAGCTTAGAAAACCAGATTAATAAAAGGGTAGGAGGGAAGAGATACTATGAACCAAAGTTATTTGAACTCAACAAAGGTCAAAGATATCATCAGCCTGTGCTGCAGAGACACTGAACGTGGAGTCAGCAGGAAACGTCAGTGTACGGAAGCTGATCTCCAGTGCATCCAACCGCATATTTGTCAAGGAAACAATTGTTTAAACTCACCTGCTGGTCAGGCAAATAAATTGGAAAATGGGGAAGTAGAAAACAAACTAATGAGTATGACAAAACAACAGCATGATTTAGAAGGACTCTCATGTGACTAGCATTACCCTTGACAATAACAATCTTTAGAAGCATTACATTCTTGTTCTATATTCTTTCTGTTTAAAGAAATTATTTTGTTAATGATGTCTTAAATATTCTATTCAGAGATTACTGAAAGCTGTTGTCTTGATTAGTGAAGACATTAAACGCCAACATATAGAACGGTGAGCTCTAGGATGAAATGGATGTACTGCCATTCTTTTTTCTGATAAAGTCAATGATACCTGTTCAATTCATGCATAATCACTGAAAACATGTTACAGTGCGATACAGCCTAAGGAATTCACCTGAGTGGGTTTATTTAACTCCTATGTGATCTCATGCTTAATTAAAATCTATTTCTTGGTGGGTGAAAGGCTTAAACTCATGAACTTCAATTCTAATTTCCTAATATCTTCTTAATAAACATCAAATTATATTGTTCTATTTTATTTTAAGCCTAGGTATTACCCATTGGACTAAATCATTTAAGTCCCAACAGCTGTAAATGTCCTTGTGATGGGCAATAAACATTAGTCTTGAGAAAAAAAAAAAAGAGAAAAAAATATAACTGGGTTGTTTTCATACTTCATTTTGCAATTATATCTGAAAGTCACAGCACTGTTTTTTAAGAGAGATATCTATTCAAGAAGAACATATTTGTCACTATACATTTTATAAAACGCTAGAGCTTTCTAACAAAATTGAATTTCTAAAATGTATCAACAAGGATATAGTTGTAGAGAAAGTATTTTTGTGTTCTGAATACACTTTTTCTACATTATCCATTTGTTTCCCACCATTGCTCTGTTCCAGCATTCGAAAACCAAAACTAAAGTACCTAACATTTTCTGCCTTAAAGTGATCCTCAGTTCTTTTCCTTTGCATTTGAGAGATTTGAAACAAAATGCAAAATAAAAAAGGAAACAACAGAGTATCACTGGGGGAGTGCATTTATTCAACTGGTTGTCAGATGGATGCATACACTTGTCTCTTCAAGTCTGAGGGCAATGAAATGGGCTGGGTCACCATATGGCAAGGCATAAAATCTCATATGGGAAACTGTGGGAACACTGGAGTCTTGACAGTATCTGCAATAACCTTTCCGTGTTCAATGAAAGTCAATTTGAAATAATAACTTCACTCATTGTGATCTCTCAAATACAGAAAATCCTAAGTAAAGACTGAAGAACAGCTTTCAGTAGAAGAGAACCTAAATCTAAATGAGTCAAGATAATGAAATTCTCATCTACAAAAATTAGTAGGTTTTGGTTCTACCCCCCAACCCCCTCCCCTGCTGTGGAAATCTTACTTCTGTTATAGCCTGTTCTCTACTCCTAACCTCTCAATACCTGACCAGATTATAACATCATTATAATCAAAAAGCCCAAGCATAACTGTGCATTTTGCAAATCTATTTGTATCTCCAAATGTCCTGTCATTTTACTTTTCACAACATATAACTGCCACAAAATTGGACGAAGGTGGGAAGTGGACGGAAACACGGGATTCTTCTCTTTCTGGTTACTGACTGTAAAGCAGCCAGATTAAAACCGGGAAAAGTAAGGAAGTTGAATATTATTGCTTCTTGAAAATATTTTCATCCCTTAGATTTAATCTTCAAGCTAATATGCACTCTTAACACTCTCATTTTATAATTTTATTATGATACTGATATTGACATGAAACATAAACATCTAAAAGGCAGAGGGCAAATCCCTTCTCAAACAGTCCATACGTGGACTTTTTTAAACCTTTTTGGATCTAGTTTTAGATCTAACCACGAGATATTATCTCCTGCTTGTTAATGACTTGAGATATGTCTACATGCAGTCAACCTTTCGACGTGCTCCTCCTAACACAGAAATACGGAGTGCAACCTTGTATCATTAGTATGCAATTTAACATTCTCTTTTGTGTGGTAGCAAAGCCCATTTAAGAGCTTCTCATACTTTACTATATTTAGTCGCTGGTGGCTGCCCCCATGCTATACACTTCAGTGTGTAATGAGATTTGTAGGTAATGGTGTTAGTGAATGACGTGTGTGTAAGGATTTCATTTTTTAAATCCAAATAATTTCTGCAATCTGCTTGGTCTCAGCAACAGTTGTGTTAACATACACTGGGAAGTGTCAGACTGCAATATGTGAATGGGAACAGGTGCCTGAGAAAGGGATCAGGTTTTAAACTTGCTTTTACCCTGGAGAATATCTAACATTATATGACATCCCTCATGCATTAAGCCCATTCAGATAGTAACACTTGAGACTAATTATCAGCCATGAACTAAAAGCTGTGAAACAGCATCTCATTAAATTGTTTCTGCGTTATAACTAACTACATAAGTGCAGGTCTCTAACCTGCCTCTTGCCTATAGAATTCCAGACTGGATCCCTGATCCACTCACTTCATTCCAGCACTACAAAAAGCCAAGATGAGTGCCAGTGCATTGTGTTTCACATGCCCCGAGGCACAGACAACCAGGGCTACCTCACACTACTGTGTGTGAAACATGAATGCTCAGGACAGCTCACGTTGTTTTGCTGTCATCGCAAAGGCATGTTCGTGAAACTGCTTAGAATGAACCTTTTTGATCATTAACTGCCTTTGACAAAAGGCATTGCCAACATCTATGTACTACCAGCCCAGGGATTACACTATCAGCTCTTAAATGATAACCCTGTTTTCCCAGAGGTCTTAAAATGCAGTTTTGGTTAAATGTACTTCAGCTCTGAGAATTTCCCTAACACCTACTCTGCAGGATTTCTCCCTTTTGTCAAGTTTAAGGGACACTGTTTTAAAGAAGGGACCTAACGGAGGCAGCAGGGAGGTAGGGAAAGCTGACCCACTTGCAGTTTACTTGCTTGGTTCCAAGATTTAGAATCCCGGTGGATCCCTCCTTCTGTGCTTCTGTGCTTTTGGGTACCCACAGGTGTCATCTTCAGCCTGATCTTGGTCAAAAGACTGTAACTCTTTTCAAGACTTGAAGCATAAATTACAGCATTGACATTGTAAGCTAGGCTATAAAAAAATTGGGGATTTATGTGATGATCAAAAAGGGCCACACTTTTAGCACTTGTATTTCTGAAGTAGATACTGAAAAAATCTGCTCAGAGGTAACTGATTCAGCATTTCTGCCTGAATTTGATGGACAGATCAGAAAGAGAACGCTCCTTACCTCTGTTTTATCCTGGCTCTGATAAACTGACATTTAAACATAAACTTAGGTACTTTGAATTTAAACCAGTATAATTAATGACATATATAAAATTAAGTATGTCTTTAAAGTTTGTGTGATTGGACTTTAATACTTAACTGGATTGCTAGAATGCTTCCTATCTACAGAAATCAAAAGGAAATCTTACAGAGCGACTGGAGAGTCTAACTCCCTAAATCTTTGAAAGGCAAGTCACACATTAGAAAATGGAATACTGTTCCCAATTAAAATTGGCCTCTCTATATATTATTACAGAGAGTAAAAGAAAACTGATGTAACTTCAGAGTTTCAATGCAAAATACAGCAATTCACACCTTCATGCAAATCACAAACCCAAACACTGAATATATCTACTTTTTCTGATGTGATATGAAACTGTCAGACAGAACTCATTCTGGTTTTTAACCACAGATTTTTTAACTATATGCTAATGTGTACTTCTTCTAAAGGGGGTAATGGGATGTTCAAATGTGAGGCATAACAGTATAAAACATTAGGTTTCTTTTCAAATAAAAACTTTCAATGTTCCTTTTTAAACATATCATGGAGATCAGAGTAGAGAAAGAGAGGAAAAAACAGAGAAAATAAACCTTACCTTTCTCCTTGTTTCCCACCACTTTTAGGATTGACAAAAACTAAAAGTGGATGAGTGCCTGGAACTGGAGTGATCTAAAAGAAGGGAATAACACAGCCACTCATTAATGCTGTGTGTTGCATTCATTTTTTCCTATAGTAGACAGAAAACAAAAAGCTTAATGCAAACTCTATGTTATGCTATGTAATCCAACTGGAAGCAATACCATAATTTGCAATAATCCTCACTTCATTAATTTGCCACAAATTGCAAGGTGACTTTTTTTTTTATGCTAGCTGTCTTACAGCTGCGATGCCATTTTAACCTATAATTCCATTGAAATATTTATATATATATATATATAGGTTACATTCATCAATAGAGAAGAAAATTTTAAATGGTAGAAATGCACAACTAATTCTGATGGTAATTTCTCATGGAAAAATCTATGAAGAAATTGTATTTTTGTAGTGAGAAATAACACTACACTAGAAGGGTCAAATACAGATACGTGAAATTTTTAATTTGTCAGTTTTTTAATGACAGAAACCTGGAGCATTTGATATGATATGAAATCACACACCTCTTAAAATGCAACAAACATAACAATAATCAGTCCCTTTAAACACCTTAGAAAGCCAGAAAACTGTAAAAAGTAGAGGAGAAAATGTGGAAGAAGGACAAGCCTGAGGAAAAGAATGGAGAGCAGGATGTACTGAAGGGAACAACAAATTCTACTATATATTTTAATTCTTTTGTACATGGAAAGTTTTACATATTTGCATTAGTGTTCAGCTTTACAAACTAACACCTTTCAAAGTAATAGAGTTTGCACTTTCAGATACTTTAAGATGCACGTGTTCACTAACTTTGCTCTAAAGATTTCAACATAGAAAAAAATTACATCAGATTATTTTTCTCTAATGTCTGGTTTTAAACCATAAAGTTAGACTATTCATATTTCAAATTATCACTTTTAGGCACATACAATATTGATTATAGAATGTTTAAAAGCATACGAAGAGTTCAAAGTCTAGACCTCGAAAGTCATGCATTAACAACTTCAGAGATGAAGCTTAGACTGTCTCCATTTCAAAATGATACATTGAAAGTTCTTGCTCTGAATTCTTATTCATAATACCCGAAATAAAAAAATCTTTTCAGCTGCAGATTTCATAAAATTTAATTTAAGGCAGAACGCAAGAAACATGATAGCTAAAGAGTCTTACAGGTATCCTACAGACATAGGCATATAACCCTATAAGCATCTAAAAGCACTTTTCTTCTGGTAGAAAGTGTTAAGCTCTAGTGTGTCAGCTCCAGCCCTAACTTCACAAACAGATCCAAATCCATTCCAATATATACAACAAATTATGAAAAACTTCAGAAAACTTTGTTGAATTAAGCCTAGGATAAAACCAACCCAGCATCACATGCTGGCACAGTATGTTGTTACAGTAAAATGCTGTATGTTGAAACATATATCAAATTGCAGGATATAGCGAAGTTTGTCATATATTTAATTTTTATCTACTGTTTTAATCAATTTTAGTTATTTAGCCAATTCCCATGATGTTTGTTCCTGTGAACTAAGTGTAAACCAATGGTACTCATTGTGACAGAGATGGACTACCTACTGAAATCCCTTAGCACGCAGGTTAATTAATGAGACTCATCTTAAGGTTATACATGATCTATTACTTCCTCTAATTAGAAATAATAATCCTGATCATTAAGCTGGTTAGCTAGAAAGAAGTAAGATGAATGTGCTTAACTATGATTAATAGTCTTTAAGTCGTGCAGATCTCCACTGCCACTAAGTTATCTGCTCACGGCTGTCTGATGGAAGGAATGTTTGGTCTTGATGCTTTTCTCAATAAAAGCTATTTGATGAACTTACTTCTATTTTAAATCTTTTATTTCAAAACTTAACCATATTATGACAAGCAGGTGGTTTAGGACCATCAAAAAAAATCTAATAATCAGTTTGTATTCCACTCAATTCCAAAATAACTTCTCTTTCAATTAATTTCTTACAACTTTTCCAAATTACTTTTCTGGATAACATATGATTTCCATATAACAAATGATGCAAATAAAGATTTTGACTAAATTGGTTAATATTTTCAAGCCTTAATCTAGCATGATTTAAAGGCAACCTCTACTTGGTTATTGGATAAGTGACTTAAAATAAAATTTAAAAAAAAAAGTGGTGGACCAATTATATGTACCTTCTCCCACATTGAAAATAGGGTTCTAAAAGAAGTAGTATAAAGATTTGCTGGGTATCTTTGATATGTTACCTTGGAAACTTATATTAACAAAACAATCATTTTTCTTTTTAATTAAAAAGGTTCAAAAAGAAGTCACAAAAATCCTTTTCTTGTTCACTAAAGTTCATGTCAAAATGAGACCATGCCAGCAAAATTAGAGTATAAAAATCAGAGTAGCATGCTTTGACCACATATGGGAGAATTAGAGTAGTATATTTTGATCTGCTGATTTTTTTTTGCTCCAGACCATCTTTAGGCTAAATACCAATATTTATGGAATCTTACATCTTCATGGAAATAGTTCCAAAATTATGCCATATGTGATTGAAAAAAAAAAAACCTATCTATATCACTGACACTAAACTTTCACGATGGTATCCTTCAAGATCCACTCAGCTTTCATGATGATCGGGTTATTATTATTGATACTGACCAAAAATTTAATAGTTGGTGCTAAGATAGATTCCTGTTACTCTAAACCAATTTATGCACCAGAGAAAAACAAATACCACAGTATAACATCCCTGTTACTGAAACCATCTTGCTTCTCTCAACTTTTCATTTTGATGTGCCAAATACTCTACTTGGAAACACCTGGACAAATAACATCCATGAAGCTTACTCTATCCAGCTATTAATTAACAGGTCCAAATGAGAATAGTGAACTTTTATCAAGACATAGACTCAGATTTATGACATAAATTCACACAATGCTGCATAACAGATACTACAACAATTGAATTCAGCTTCAAGCCACAATATAAGTGTTTTAGAGCTAGTCTTCCCTCCCCTTTAACATCTTAGGAAATCCTACCAAACACATGAGAAGCAGATTTGCACCACAGGATTCCTGTACAGATGGAAAAATTTACTTATTGTGTTTTTAAATATGTAAAAGTGAAATGTAGACAAGTGAATGTATAGGAAATATTTCACTGTAAAGACTACACATTCTATCATTGCCTTCATATCTACAAGCATCTCCTTAAAATTAAAATAACAATAATCACACCTGAAGACCTTGTCCATCTACGGTGACAGAATTTGCTCTTTGCATTTTGTTTCGTTCTCCCAGTTTGTTCATTTGCTGGGGACAAGTCTTTTCTTTTTTCACTGTTGCCTGTCTTTCCTTGAAAAAAAGAAGAGAAAAGGAGAAAATGGAACATTTTAACACAAGACATAATGCTATACAATTGTAACTGAGACTTTGCCTTCACAAAGATTTTTTTGACTACAGAGATATGTCAGATTCTGCTTTAATGGAAATGAGATCTCAGTCAAACTATTACACCATGTCTGGCTACTTCACATAACATCTATCTGTGTGCCTGGACATTCCATAGTGACGAGGCAATAGATGGATGAAAAGTGTGCAGTCACAACACAAATTAATGCAATGATGCGAAAAGATAATCTGACATTGCCAGGATAGCGTTTTGAAACTTGAAAGCCAATCATACAAAATACTTGATAATAAGCACATTGATAAGAGATCAGTAATTTATCAAAATTTCATCCTAACTCCTAGCAAAGGTTGGATGCTTCAAGAGGACTGTATCACTCTGGCAAAATATACCTGTTCTAAATGTATCATAAGCAATTGGCTGAGTGGCTTTTTCTAAAGCATGTATTTTATATCAGAAAGAGAATCCACATCAGATTCTAAGCTGCTGGCAACTTTTGATGCTGACATGCAGCACAATCAGATGATTATTTCAAAGAGGAAAGCTCAACAGTATGTTACTGCAATCAGATTTTCAACTGTTGTCAGGTGATTTCAGAGAACTCTGAAGGGGAGGAAAAGTCCTTGCTCTTTATATCTCATTTATCCTATTTATAGGCTTCACCCAGCATGTCCTTATATGTTGTCCAAAAATGCACCATAAATTCAGGCAGCAGATGTTTATCAAACAGAATCAGTGTCTCCAATCCCGACTGCACTCCAGCCACTTTCCTCACTTCACAAGCGCAAGAAGACTTTGAGCTGGCCAGAGGAACTGGCTGACACGAAGCTGCCGCACTAGAAAGGAGCATGAAGGACACTGGTGCACCTCCCCGCTGCAACTGCGCTCACGAAGAAATTCATTAAATGCTATCATTTATTTTCCATACCAGGCCAAACCCATCTCTGTGGTACCTCTGATAAAGCCTGGAGCAGTTTAAACTGGTAAGAAACACTGACACATTCTCTGGCAGGAAAGGACTAACTCCCAGTTTAACACAGTGCTTTCCTAGTATTACTGTAACACAGATGTGGACTATCACTGTTTTTATACCATCTTTGGTTTCCTTAAATTTGCAAACTGACACAGCCTCAGTCTTGTCCCAGGTCATTCCAGGCTCCTTTGAGCAGTCAAGTGCTTTCGGGAACTCTGGCAGTCTGGTGACATTTCCTATAAAAGATCTGACAAACCTATTCCATATAAAAAAAACCAAAACAACACAGGGCAGTCTGGACTGTTTCCCGTACGCAGTGAGATTCCTAAGAGGTTAGTGAACTGAGCTTCTAGATGCTTAGAGTAACTTGATCAGTTCAAAAGGAGGTCCAGGAGTCTAGACTACAATATCATTGCTTCAAACAGAATACAGTAAAACCAATTAGAGCTATTCATCTCAGCCCTAACCTTCAAAACACAGAAAAGCACTGTCCATATCATTGCCTAAGAAATTACTGACTTTGCACTTATTTATTTGATGATTTTTTTAGAAACTAGAATGAGGCATCCAAACAGAGTAACTAACACAACACTAATGCACAATGGCACTGGTTAGTGACAAGGATAGAGAGTAAGAAACCAGTATCAAGGAAGCTTCATATTTCATTACAGCAGCTTTGGGGTTTGTGGATAACTACCCTTAAAAGCCACTACATTTCATACGAAGTAAGCATACCATGTTAAACAGGATTTTGTGTTACAACCAAATCTGGGTCTTGGATATTGCAACTTCTTAAAAAAAAAATCATATGCCAGTAATGCAGACACACAGCCAGTAAAAAATCCCTGACTTCCAATAAAAATCAGAGATGGAGAGCAAATTTTAAGAAGTCTAGAAAAATGCTAAGCCAAACAACATATTCGTGATACTTCAAAGAAAAGGTTACAGAAAGAAACAGATCCAGCACACTGAGTATGTGCATTAAGAGAGGTTAAAAAAAACCCTGTTCAAAAAGGCTTCCTTATAAAGCGTGGCACTAAAAATCTTCTTGTGTATATCATGCTATTACTTAGAGGAAAAGTATTTATAAACTGCTGAGAACTGTCTTTACATAAGGGATGCTTACCACAGTGCCCAAGCCTGCTGTTATCAATCATTCACAAACAAAATGCAGTAACAATTACCTCAAGCAAAGTTTTGGATATTGTTTATTTTTGTTCCAGCATGATGCAGGTAGCAGGAAATATCCCGGCCCTATGACTGCTGCATCAGCAACATTCCTGCTCTAATTTATATTACCTGTTCCATAAGCAAAACAACTGCTGGACTCACAAAGACAGTTTCTCCTAAGCAATGACTACACAAGATCAAGCCATACACCTTACACAATGTAAAAGAAAACCTGTAATAATGATACAGAATTTTCTGGAGTGTTATTAAAAAACTTAAATATGAATACTTGACTTCCTCCAGCAATGATTTTTGAAAAAAGTTGAAATTTTTTTTGTATCATCCATCTTCTATGCATATATCGCAATACATACCATGACATATACCAACAGTGCTCTCTGAAACGTTTCTGAAGAAGCTGACAGGAGATTCTAGATTTTCTAGAGCTACATATACTATAATTTTCAGATACGTGTCACACTAGTGAGGATATGACTTTCTATGAAATCATATAATAATGTCTATCCTAATGCCACTGAATAAATCTATCAATGGAACACAAAAAGATTTACTACTTTATTAAAAGAATCTTTTAAATATTCCTGAAGAGATACTTTATTTTATATATGAAATAGTAAGCTGTCTTTCTAATCTATAGTTGTACGTGACCCTTTAAATAACTTTCTTTCAGGAACTACGACATTACTAAGCTATCCAAGAGTGTCAAGAACTAAACAGTGTCATTTTTTATCAGAGAATAACAGTTTAATAAAATCACCTGTGGATAATAACCTACAAATTCTAGCAATGTTAAGACAAATTTGACATGCACTGAATAAATCACTTTACAAAATGCAAAAACTTATTTTTCAAGCTAAGAAATGTTTCTACAACAGTTGTGCTGTATTTAATATCTTGTTAATCAAAGCATTCAAAATGATAAATGTATCTGTGAACCAGCTGGTTTAGTGGACATGCATGAGGTTAAAAGAGCTACTAAATACAGCATTTTAAAAGCTATTGTACATTTTGATGGCTCAAAAAAACGAAGCTTTTCTGCTCTTTTGGTATGTGACAGAGCACATATCTTTCAAAATAGTAATCAACACAACAAAAATTTTTCCCACCCATTTTTGAACTTCCCATGATGCCTTTTCTCCCCTTGAACTCCCACTTTGAAGTCAATATCCATTAACTGGAGCTTCTACCATGTAGTATTGCTCCAGAGAGATTGCCATCACATAAGAACTATTAAATTGTATCTATCTCTTATTCATCCAAATAAGAAAAAAGAATTCGTAAATAAGACTGGGCCTTTCAAATGACAACACAGATTACCATGCCTACATTTTTAGATCAGCCCCAAAATGCACTTTTATAGCAAGAAGAACATATGATATCATGATCCATTAGTACTCGTGCGTACATGGATGCCTCCTGTTACGCACCTCGGGGAGCAAACCTCCTAAAGCGGGGAGCGTCTGTTGGGAAAAGAGAATGTTAGGCTGCAGCAGCAACAGCTGGGACAGGAAGGGGCGCAGAGTGCGCTCCGGGGGAACGTTACCTTGCAGCTCTTGTACTTAACAAACATACACAGCGCTTTTTTACACATTTGCACAACTGTGCTCCCCCAGTGTTCTGGCTGTCATATTATATAATTCATACTCCAGTAAGTATGTTTGGGATCATTTTATTACCAGCTAAAAATATTAGAAAACCTGAAGACTATATTATTTCAAATAGTAATAAGAGCTACTTGGTACCTGGGGAGTATTCTTTTTATTTTTAATTCCAAGTCTTTGAATCCTCATCCAAAGCAAGGAAGCTTATTTAAAGAGCTTTCTTCTACTACAATTGACAAGCTATACAACATGCATCCTCAAAAAGTATTGCTTTACATAGAGGTACAGTCTTTTAATTTTACCAAAACACTGACACTTAGAAATATCATACTCTATCATAGCTGTTATAAGGAAACAGATGAAGTAACTAATGGCTTACTAACTAGTTACCCCTTTATATTTTAACTGCTGACACAGAATCCAGTGCCAATGCAGCAAAAAATGTTTTTTCTCACCATGTCCTTAATCAGTAAATGCTAATATATTTTTCTGGATTTTCTCTCACCACAGAGATTATTTAAAAGTTTATTTTATACATTAAACAAGAATTTATTCATACATTAAAGAGGATTGTAAAGCCATTAGTGAATGGTTAATAACATTACACAGTTTGTCAAGTAACTACTCAAAACCTGAGAGTCCTTCTGAATGATAAGTACTTATTTTATACTCTATGCCTTCAGATGAGGCACATACCCTAAAGCCTAACCTCAGGATGGCAGTGCATAAGGCAAGAACCAAATTCTATACTAATATGCGTAAACTGAAATGTTTATTAAAAAATATCTTACGGTAGAACTCTGAAACTTGAAAGACACTGATAAGGGGAACCTGGTCATGGAAGATCAGATGGAATGCACAGAACAGTGTGTAAAGGTATCATCAAATGTTTGCAGGATGAAGGCCATAGAAGTTTAAATATGTGACTTGAATACCAAACCGATGTTTTTTTGAGAATCATGGAGGTAGGTTGCTCCATGATTCATTAAAGCTATTTTGTTTAATGACACAGGAATCTACAAGGGATGCAAAAATTGTGCTTTAATACGCAATGAAATAATAGAATAAGCACTCTTAGACTGTCATTTTGTGAACCTATGTGGTATTCAAGAGCTTGCTTACAAAAATTCCATTCTATGCAATTTCACATAACTGTCCACAGTTACACAACAACCAAAGAGAATCAAAGATTCAGAAACCCTCAAAACTGCAAAAAAAGAAAAACAACCCATCACCACTACCTCAAAACCCTGGGGAGCAATGTATCTGTAATACCTACTAGATATGGCATCCAAATAACTATGATTTACATGTGCTTAAATATTTTCAAAATTTACTGCATGATTTTTTATCCACCTTTCCAGATATAACCCTGTGTACATACTAATGTACATATCATGCTGTCTTGAAAGTTCATAGAGTTGTAGCACAATACCCAGGCTCTACATCCATGAGTTGAGGCCATAAGTCATCCTGTTGACAAGATCAGCGACCAATTCACTAGCAAAAATACTTCATGATGATTGTTTAATATGTCTTAATAAAGATGTAAAGAATTACACATCAAAATCACAATCAAGTATTTGTCATTAAGCATGTAAGACTTAGCTCATCTAGTTGGCCTTACATCTTGCATTCATTCAATATATTTATCAACATGCACCAACTGTAGTGCCCAAGACTTTCATTTGCAACCTAAAATGAACTTGGGCTATAGCAGGCAACTATATACATTGTCCAAGAAAGACAAAAGAGTTGGAAAAGAATTTTGAAAATCAAAACACATTAAACTCCCACGGGAGAGGATGTAAGGAATAAACTTAGGGACAGACAGTAGTGATGAGTTGTGGGCAGGCAACTAGATATAACTTAAAATGATTGAATGGCTGCCATTCCAGTTTATCAGCATCTTATTATTTTAACATTGAACTGTGTTTGCCGAACAGATAATTAGTTAGGAAGATACATTTTCCTCCAGGGCAATTATTAATTTCCTTCTGACTTCAAAGAAATTAAAAAGCTCTTAGTGTAGATAAGCACACCATTATATTTCAAGTCCAGTTTAGATTCTCAGAGAACTGTATCTGCAATATGATATGCAATTGAAAAGGAAAAATGTGTTTTGTTGTGTTTTTTTAAAACTTCCCTCCCCATAGAAGAATATATATTCATATAATGGAGGGGAGGGAGGGGGAGCCAGTATTTTTGTTCAGAAACTCAGAATAAGGCTAATACTCATCTTCAAAGGATCGAGTTGCTCATAAAGATGCTTAAACACTGCACAGCCTTTCTGCACTCTATGTTGAGCTTGGATTCAACTGAGTTAAAACTGATCTCTACCACAATAAAACCACAGGAATCATTTTAGGATTAAATACTGGAAAAGGGATTAAGAAAGATCATTCTTCAACCAGAATCCGCTAATTCCCTTTTTCTCTCTCTACATCTGCTTTCCAATGTAATATTTATCTACCTCCCAGGAAAGCAGTATTAGTAAGACATGTTATCAGACATGGAAAAGTATCTATTGAACTATGTTGCAATTATAACACAGCCATTAGCTATTCTATCTAGTCTCTCAAAATTCTGATAGCCAAAGAAAATTCTTGTACGTTATTTCCAACTCTAATTCTGCATTATTTTGTCAGCATCTCAACACACTTGCAATATTTACACAGAAGTTTGAAGTTACAGATCATAATGTAAATTGTTTAGTTGCACAGGACACATTACTTAGCTAAAACATTCATAATCTATTGTGCATATTGTTTTACATGGCTAACTACAACTCGTTATAAAAGATTTTTGAACAATTACGTTCTTGCACAATAAAATGCCAAACCAACCCAAACCGAGCCTGAATCAGATACATCTGTTTCCTCCACCATTTTAAAATAAGAGTTCAAGCAAATCTGACTTAAGATGGCATATTATATTAGACATACATAAACAAATTTACTCTATGATGTATAAAAATTCTATATATTTTTTACATATACCAAATTTTCTCTATATATATTCTATATTTTATGAACAGAATTTATGCTTAAATGATTTTTTCCTAAAAACTTAGAAGAATCTTCACTAGATAAAAGTCAAATTGATTCCTAAGAAAAAAGAAACATAAAGTGAGTTGTTCCAAACTTTTTATCATTACCAATTTGTCCCAGAATGCTGAACAATGAAGCTGAAAATCAGACACAACGAAATGTATAAGTTGTTTTTTTTTCTTTCACTTCTTGTCTTCAGTATTACAGAAGACCCTCCCCCTTTCAAATGAACTGGTTACTATGGAGACAGTAATAACTGCCATACAGTAACACTCACACCATAACCAGGGTACCTTATGTTTTACAATTTATTCCATAATTTTCTTTTTATTCCATGATTAACAATTTTAATTTCTAACATTGATTTTGAAAACCATAATTAAGTACAAAATAATTCATTGTAAAACTCACATAAACAACAGGAGACACAAAATCATCATACATTATGAACTATATATATACTTATTAAATAGTAGACTTTTATTGGTTGACTTGTCATTACCCAAGGCTATATCTATTTTGGTGGGAAACAGAAAACTAATTACTTTTCTACAAACTTAAATATAAATTAGAACATCCTATGTGTTCATCAATAAATGGAGCAAAGTAAAGGCAGGCATGAAATGAAGAAGCTATAATAAAATGTATGTTTGCATTTTTCCCTTTTTGTCTTACAAAGGAGTAGGGGAGAGAAGCTGTATCATAAGGAGAGACCAATCTCTTTTCTTCACTACTCACTCATCTCATTCCAATACCTAGTTTTTAACCTGGTTATGATCTAATTCTGTACTCTTGGTAGGCAAGGATTCAATTGAGTTAAAGATTTTTAAACTCACTGCCAGTCAACCTTATCATGAACTTTCATTATGTGCATGTAATTAATTGGGTCCAATGAACAATATCAGCACTGAGTTATAGACTCTTTCCCCCCACCATATAATTAGAATATAATTACCCACAGGATATCAGAATGATGCAAAACCTTTCCTCTAAATGTGCCCTCATTAGGAAACAAGTCTCAATGTACATTTATTCAATCAGTATGAATTAATTAAAACATTACTGAAATAAAATAGAGTAACATTAAAGTGTATCTGACATCTATTAAAAGACTATCACTTGAGATCTGCACACACAGTTTATAACAAAACTCATTTAACTTGAACAAAAAACTTCCCCATACAACAAGCCTTATATATGGCAAACAGAAAAGTAAAAAGGACTAGTTTTAAAGTTGACAGACTACAGTTTACTAAAACATATATAAAAAAATCTTCATATAGCATTGAACCTAGTCAGATATGTGATTCTTTCATGACACACACCGTATCAATTGGTTTCTTTTTCAGCTTAGAACATAGCTTGTCGTATCTAGGAAAAAACATTTGGCAAGTTCCATTTTGTGCCATTTTGAAGGTGGAAGTCCTCTTATTTAACTTAGACCAGCCATCTAACTTTCCTATGACCAGGCATTTATGCTCTTTCTCTAGCCATTAAGAGAAGCGACAGTATGTGAGGATCATGTCAACCATTCTATTTTAGAGGAATATCTTTTGAGTCGAAAGAAACCATTAATAAGAAATTTAGAACAGTCGCCTGAGCTGAGATGGGTATGTGCAGGGAGAAATGTCATCCTTTGTGATGCTACAATCAGGAAGGATACTTTTTTATTTATTCTTCATAGTTGCAGCAGTGATTTGGTGCATCAATGGATAACTAGAAAACGGAGCAACTGAGAGGACATGGACCTGAACAATAGATTGCAGCTGAGAGACCAGTTTGGTTCTATGATTCTATGACTTCTCAAATAAGATGCATAGTGGCTTCGCAGCTTCATCTTCCAGTTCCCTCAGGTCCCGCATCTTATCAGGTCGCATGGACTGGGTTCCTTAGATGGCATCAAACTATAACTCCTACAGTGAGGCAAAAAAGTCATTGAGTACCTCAGCTTTCTCCATCTTCCAGATAACCAGCTCTCCTGTTTCCTTCTGGAAAGGGTCCACATTTTCCATAGTCTTCCTTTTAGCACTCACATACCTGTAGAAGCTTTTCTTGTTGCCCTTGACATCCCTGGTGAGACTTAGTTCTATCAAGGCTTTAGCTTTCCTAACCTGATTCCTGGCTGCTTGGACAATTTCTCTGTATTCCTCCCAGGATACCTGTTCTTACTTCCACCCTCTGTAACCTTCCTTGTTTTGTTTGGGTTTGATCAGGAGCTCCATGTCCACCCTTGCAGGTTTCCTGGTGTTCTTGCCCGATTTTCTCTTTGCTGGGATACATCACTCCTGAGCTTGGAGGAGGTGATCTTTGAATATTAACCAGCTGTATCGGGCCCCTCTTCCCTTCAGGGCTTTACCCCATGGTATTCCATTAAGCAGCCCTGAAGAGGCCGAAGTCTTCTCTGCTGAAGTCCAGGGTAGTGAGCTTGCTGTGTGCCCTCCTTGCTGCCCTAAGGACCTTGACCGCCACCATTTCATGTTCACTGCAGCCAAGGCTGCCCTTGAGCTTCACATTCTGCACCAGCCCCTCCTTGTTGGTGACAACAAGGTACAGCATAGCACCTGTACTCATTGGCTGCTCTATCACTTGGAGAAAGAAGTTACCATCAACACATTCCAGGAACCTCCTGGATTGCTTGGTATGCTGGTATGTTGTCCCTCTAACAGATATTCAGGTGGTTGAAGTCACCTCTGAAGACCACAGCTTTTGAATGTGAGGTTGCTTCTGCCTTTTTATGGAGAGTCTCAACCACTCAGCTTGGTCTTCCCGGTCAGGTAGCCTGTAACAGACCCCCATTGTCCCAGCCTTTCCTTTAATCCTGACCCATAAGCTCTTAAGTGACTCCTCATCCATCTCTGCACAGAGCTCCATGCACTTCAGCCAGTCAGTGACATAAAGGATGATAACTCCCCATCTTCCCTGCCTGTTTTTCCAAAAGAGCCTGTATGCTTCCATTGCAACATTCCAGTTATGGGAGCCATCCCACCACATCTCCATGAGGCCAGTAAGATCATAGCCCTGCAGTCATGTGCACTTCTCTAGCTCCTCTTGTTCCCATGCTATGTGTGTTTGCATAGAGGCATTTCAGCTGGGCCCCCGAGAAGCTGACTTACTGGCTGGAGTGGCTGGAATTCCTTTGTGTTCATATTCAGGTGCTCTCCTGCTGACCTGTGATCCTTCTCCAGGCCCAGGGCATCTATTGCTGGCACTGGCATCCAACCGGTAGGACAGGGATGGATTGAGGTTCCTCTAGCCCTGGCAACTTTAGTTTAAAGGCCTCTTCACCAGCTTGGCAAGTCTATGACCAAAGAGATGTTCTTCCCCTTCTCTGACAGATGGACAGCATCAGCCCCCAAAACGCATGTCCTAGGTGAAAGACCCTTTCACTGTCAGGTGAAACATTTTTATTAACATTTTTATTAACAAACATTTACTATTCTATATTTAGACAATTCTGACATGGATATATTCACTGTTTCCACTGTCATTATTGAGAGTGCAGATTTCACATACATGGAAGCATTATGTTTCTCAAAAGGAGGACTCCCCATAACAGGAAATAGGAGAAACTAATTAATAATCAATAGTAATCAATAGTTTCTATGAGGAATTTGTATTAGCTAGGTCACCAATGTATTATCTGTAATGTAAGTATACTCAGTATTTTAATGCATTTTGGAAGAAATTACTAGATGAACAAATATACTACAAAATCATAAAGTTCACATTAAATCACAGTAAAATATATTTTCCATTCCTAACAACATACATTGTGTCGAAATACATGTTTAGTGTTACATTATTAGTATGTAATATTGAAACATGATTCTGATACAGGAAAACATATTTACTTCTGCTTATGCCTTCAAAATTTGCAGATAAAACAAACCTATTCAAGGGTGATTTGACTCTAGAGTGGTTTTATATATCCTCTAAACAACTTAACTAAACTCCAACTGTGGAATTAAAATCTTAATTCCTCCATCCTTCTTCCTCTTCTGAAAAGAAAATGGAGTTACGCAAATATAATTGAAGATGAAATTTCATGCTTAGGCTTTATTCAGTTTATAAGAATCGCAAACAATAAATAAAAATAAAACAAAAACACTCCAATAACAAAATCATAATTTCTCCATGTTAACTTTTAAAGTACGACCTAAAATCCTAAAAATTAAATAATGCAATGCAGCATGTAATCATCCAAACTTAAAATAATATTTTACAATTATTATTTAGAACTTGTCCAGATAATATCAAAATAACATTACAAACAAACTACAAAACTACTGACTTTTCAAATAAAATTTTAAAAATACTACATAATCATTAAAGCCAGATTTCCATTGCTTTACCTTTATTGACAGCAATGGAATAGTCCCAGTTTAGTCAAGTAGAGGGCCAAAGTCTACATCCATCCCTTAGCAGATTTATAAACAAACAGTCGAAAGGATTAATCAGAAAATAAGTAATTTACACTAGGCATGAATATTATTTTTAATTATCAGAAACAGATTTAAGATTAGAAGGTATAATTCTCTTGTTTGTCTTCCCCTGCAATCAAACATTCTTTCCCAAGTTCAAGCATTTCTTACTCTTACTATGAAATATATTTAAAGAGGACCACATGTCTGCTCTGTTATGAAAATGATGAGGCTATGGCTTTCATCAGCATAAACCATACAATTTAATATGTGAATGTATAAGTTAATTTCGAAGCTCTTTTTTCATGATAAGCCGCTCAGCTCTTTTCTATATAACCTACACATAGCATGCATTTTTATTTTCCTTGAATTGAGTTATTGTTTTTGTGGACAGAGAAATTTACCGTTCATGACTGCAGAATAAAATATACCATAACGTTGATGCATAGCTTACTGCAAGACCAGTGTCATCATTCTAGGTAACCTCCGGTTTAGATCAGAGACCTCAGCATTGCAGATATACAATATGCATCCCAAGCAAAAACTGTCCATAAGAATAACTTCATTATTCTGGGAAGCTGGATCTATAAAAGATGTAAAACGTACAAGTGTTCTGCCTATACTGTTTCTGGTAAGTACAGTCTGAGTAAGTGATAAAACCTGAGTCAGCTTCAGCTACAATATGCCCTGCAGAAAGTTCATTCTCACATGAAGGAAAATGCAACACGCTTGTGCCTATAAACTCATCAGCCAGGATTACCCATCATGTTTAAGGTTCACACAGTTCCACGAATGTAACAAATACTCTGGCAGTCAAGCCCAGCATCGTTTTAGTCGTTACCTATGACAGAGGATTACAGCTGAAATAAAGATATGGACAACTCACCAATACTACTGGGCAGATTGATGTGGGTGGTAAAATATGGTCCTTCAAAGGTCCACAGTCACATTCAGGTTTTAGATGTGAAGCACATTTATTATGCAACTACAGAAAGACAAAAAATGAAGATTCAACTTAGACATTTTTCTACTTCAGCCTAAGAATAAGGACATCCTAGAATGGGGTGAGTAATTAATCTAATTGTTACTAGAGTTACTACAAGAACAAAGAAACACACTGCAGTGGAAAGCCTTTTAGGATTGACCAAACCAATTTATTTTTATTGAGGAAAAGAACAGTGGATCAAATTTTTTTTCTAGTTTGGAAATTGCACATGAGGTCAGTCCAGCACTCAAAATGAGAACACTGCATGGCAGTACAGTAACACCAGCATAGGGTTATGTGTCATCAAAACCTTCATTTCCTGCACTGAGCCAGAAACTTCTGTCCTACTACTAGTTGGTAATCTGGGGTAATTCAAGGAAGCCTTTGGCATCATTGCTATAGCTCTGCTTCCTAGCTGAAGCTGATAAGGTCAACACCAATTCAATTGTGATGCTGCAATATCTGTGAAAATACATCTGAAATAGAAGAGAATAATGTAGGAATATCTAAGAGCTTTAAGCTATACTGGGGAAATTTTGGGCTTGATTGAATCAGTGTTCAGGCTTCCATTGACTGCTGAGGACGCTGAATTAGTCTCCTTTTCCTCCTTCATTCTTAGCATTCATCCAGTTTTCCTGAAAGCAACGAGAAGAGTTCTACTCTGAAAACATGGAAAGAATATCCTCAGGTCTGCTGACTGAAAGAGCATTGGCTTACTTCTGTATCGTTAAAAAGGTGGAAGGGAAAATGTGTGTATAACATCAACATAAAATATCAACAAATAATGATATATTTATTGAAATATTTGACGTTAATAATCAAGAGTTCTTGTTCACATTTTAATATTTAATTCAAATCTCTCTAAATATAATGTTTCAACATATATATAGAGCCAAACAGTACAAAGGCAAATTTGCGTGCCTGGATCATTCACATTTAATTAGTAAACTAGTATGCTTCACAATGTTATTAGAGATAGCCACAAAAAAATAAAAATTCATATTGTGAAATTTGGTTAAAGTTTATTATTTGGACTCGGTGATCTTAAAGGTCTTTTCTGAACTAAGAGATTCTGTGATTTTGTATGTGCATTGATTCAATAAACTGTGCATTTCCTATTGAGATAAATATTTTATTTTTTTGAGAAGATAGGCATATTTGCATTAAAGAAAAATAATCGAGATAATAAATATCAGAAGTTTTGAAGTACAAATCTTATTTAACAAGTGATTTAACTAATATAATCAGTAGCATACAGCATTAGTTCAACAGGTTCAATAGCTGTTATAAAATCTGTAGTTCAATATCTGTGTCTGTAAATCACATTTTTCCAATAACTGACTCATTTTCCCTCAGACGATTTAACTATGTCAGTATGAACTCTGTTAAATTTACACTAAAATTGTACCAGTTGCTGATGTACATAAGTTTTACTGGCTATTCAGTTTGCATAAAGTTATCTGGTACAGTTAATGCTGACATAACATTTCTGAATTTTGAACTGAATGGCACCTAATATTAGCCTTGTCCATATTCATTTATCCTGCAAAGTTACCTTTTCAGGCAGTTACTTAGCAACAGAAAATAAAAGTCTAACGAGTTTCGATTTACTCTGAGTATTAAAGCTGTTTTGTGCGGGTATTTTGGTAGCCCTGTAATCTAAATCATTTGTCATGCTAATTCTCTGCCTCAGTAGTAAAGCTACTTGTACCATAATTAATGCACACCAGGCCATGTTACATCAAATAAAAGTATCTTCACACATTCGGTGGTAATTAGCAGCTTTGCTACTCGGTGGCATGCAAACTTATCTATGAAAAAAAATAGCTTAATCTTCTTATTAGTCTCTGCTGATCTTTGACAACAGAAACGGTGCATACCAAACAAGAGAAATGGTAGAAGATACATAGCTTTAATGAAAATAACACTTTGACACAATGAAATAAATTAATATGCATCTCTTCTCAAAAGAAATATTTTAGCAGATTTTAAATACAGTTCCCCAAAATTCTCTTACCCCAAAGCTAGCTTCTTTAGAATATTACCTCCCTCACAACCAGATGCTTGCAAAGTATGAAAAACCGTATTTACTGGAGAGAAAACAGGGAAAAAAACAAAACAAAACAAAACAAAAAAACATTTACAAGACTGTAGTAGTGAACTACAGAGTATAGGGAAGAGGGAGTCACAGGCCTGGCTGAGAACTCAGTATAACAAGCCTCCTTAGTGAAATACACCTCTAAATTCTGGGATTTGATTCACTTATTTGACATTAGAAGTGACTCGATTAAGTTGTAAAAAGAGACATATATAAAATGCACAAAAGAGGATCAGAATTAGTTGTGTAAGAACTCTTACACAACACATCCTCTTATATTATAAAAAGATGTCTGCAACAAGCCCTAAATGTGTTGTTTTACAAGGAATTGAAAACGTATGACAGATGTGATGATAATTATGTGACTTCAGAATATCCATTCAAAAATCATGCATCTGTTAGAAATGTAAGCCACTCTTTTTTCAGTAATAAAGTTACTACTATTAGCAAAGGAAGTTATTGCAATAGGATATACAGAATACATGGAATTGCAAGAAAAGTGAAGAGGAGATGGAAAAACAAGTAATTTGCAGTATTTTTAGAACTTTTAAAATACTCATTTTTCACTTATGTGAAGCCATAAAAATTAAATAAAAATATGACTAAAGATATCTTGAAAATACAATATTAATTTAACAGAAAACAAAAATCTTTAAATTACCGATGCAAATACAATTGCAAAATTCTAAACCCCAGTGCCAACATTTTCAATTTTGGCTGTAACAAAAATTAGACCCTTTTTTCATTGGAATTTTTATAGTATTTAAGAATTTAAAAATGCACACAATCACCTTGGATATCTTAAAAAAAAATTAACCAGTTCTTTCACAGTAATTCCAAAGACAAGCCATTCCTCAGTATTTTCTCAGTGAATACCAGTTCTTCTGGAAGTCCTCTAAACCTTTACATGTATCAAGAAATAAAAGGCCTTTGCAAATCTGGTCCAGATTTGCATGAAATATTGGGAAAATATTTTTTCTGAGGAGCTACAGAATTTGCAACTTCCTTTGACTTTAGGAAGAAGCCTTACATAAAATATATTTCTTGAATGATATACACATATTATACAGAGGTAAACACTTCCATATTTAGAGTGGAACACTCTTGTTTATCTGTCTAAACACAGATAGCCATTGCCTAAACTTAATTATCTGCATGTGAAATTTTGGATTGGGTGTTTCACTCTCTACATAAATTATCCAAATTTTGACAGCAATCTGGACTACATATTTGTTTTCTTCTAAAATATTGGTTTATAAGTAATCATAACAGCTTATCAGTGAAAGTATCCTGGATCTATTTTCTTTTATGGTGTTTCATATTTTGCATTCTTCTGTTAAGAAAATATGTCATAAAACATCCAAACTTGTGTGTTGAAAACAAACATTCACTAATGCCTCAGTCTCATATTATTATTTAAAACACTGAACAAACAACTGGTGTTCCACAGCAATAACAATAATAATAACGATATCAGCAAAAAAGCAAAAACCCTACAAGAAGGCTGAATCTCTCCCCATTTAGATTTAAATCCTGCTCTGGCTAGGAACAGAAATACTGGCATTGCTCCTTCTAGCATGAAGATCTCACTTATAAAGGCAGTGTTCCTTGAATGTCATTAGTTCCAGTTATTGGTTTCTGCTGAATAAGGAGCACACAAAAGTTGTATATATTAGACTTGGTGCACAGATTAGTATATTATCAAGATGTCTCTGCTATTATGCCCAGATACTTGAAATCACTGTATCCTACCAGATGTCCTCAATTTCATTTGCCTGTCAGTACACCACAAATTAGGATTTTGCCCTAATGTCATAGTGACCTTAACTTCCACCAGTATTGAAAACTTATAATCTTTCAGTAATGTAGATTTGGAATTCTGCTCTTTAGAGTGACATACATTCTTTTCATTCATATATAGTCTAGAAGCAGAGTACACCTTTAAGCATATCTGCTTGCAACAATTTAGGACTCCTGTCAATATTCTACATATACTGTTTCATAAACAAACACTATCTATTTCTGATGACAAAACTGAATGAGACCTTTTGATGAATTATGAGGCTATGAAAAAGATATGCAGATTTTTGTCTCTCTAACCTGTGCTAAAGGTTTTACAATAGTATACTCACTGTGATCTGACACCAAACACAGTGAAGTCCAGTCAAGCCTTGGTAACATTTTATAGTTTTGTGACACTTATCACATTTTGTTGGACAATTTCCTTCTACCCAGAAATGGTGCATTACCTGCAAAAAAAAAAAAGTGTGGATATACATAGAGTTACTAAATTAACAGATACATGGCAAAGTTAATGCTATCCCAAACTTACATCAGTATTCTTTTTGGACTTCACATATGTTTTGATGCAAGATGCGGGAGCTCTTGCGACACAGCGTTCATGGACTGTATACTTGCAAACTGAAAGAAGAAACACATAAATAGATGTTGAGGCAATGGTGTTTCTGACTACATTTTTATGAAACAAATAATGTTACCAGCATGCCATCTCTATATAATCAATCCCATCAGTCAATGAAAACTCAAACTAGACTGCTTTTTCCATGGAATATAAAAGGCCAATTAGAGCAGGAAATATTATGCAAGTGAGAAATCCAAGAATGCACTATTATTGCATAACAGGAAATGCTTAATTAAATCAGAGCTCAATAAACTTTTTCACAATAATTTCCAAATGACAAAAATATTAAACAAAAATTGATGACTGCCAAAGGGTTTGGTGTCATTTGCTTATAGAAAGAAATCTATATTTTACAAACTATAGGAATGAGAGCAGCTGGCAAGCACAAAAATAAAAGCCAATGAATTTATATTGTTCCTTCTATTGACATATAAATCTTAAATGGCTGATTAGTCCATTTTCAGATAGCAATTGTTTCCATGCATTCCATGCAATCATCCCAACTTTAACTCTCCCAAATACTAACTCCTGAGAAGCTTTTTTTCCACCAAACCCTTCCGCACAAATTTTAGGTAACTACTGTTGCTGATCAGGTCTGTAGAGATGGCACTAGCTGCATTTAGAAAGCATACAAATGTCAGGGTACAATGCAAAGCTCTCCTGACTTCGACTACACAACTGTGCTTAGGCAAGGAAATTATGCTACAGCTTATATCTGCATTCAATAGTCAACTATTAAAAACTGAGAATGAATTTCTCCCTGTATGGTCTATGTCTCATGCTTTTGACCTGGAGAGCAATTAAGCACAAAGTACTTCTAAACACCTTGCTTGCACCTATTACACAAACCCAGTGGGAGGCGCAGCCATTAATCAGACAAACTGCAGGGAGTAACATTGTTGATTGGACCATGGAGGGATGGTGAGGCCCCCTGCAGTCTTCTCTTTCCTTTTTTTCCTCCCACACAATCTAAAATGCAAATAATAAAATCTATAGCAATGCTCTGAAAATATATTGGAGAAGACGCTTAGTGAGATAAGAAAATAGTGTTAACAGTTTTGTAAGTAGACTCATGCCCCTTGCTGCATGAAGTAACTAAAAGGAGCATGTGGATGTTCTTCAGATACTCTGGGACAATTGTTCTCACCAAATAAATGCCAAGGACAACAAAAAATAAATTTTGAAGAGGTACCTTGCAGCAGAGAAAATTACAGCTCTTGTAAGGTTGGCTTTTCTGGGGCAGTTTACTATATGTAACTCATCTACACATTTCTGATAACTGCTGAGGATGATGATCTATGTTTTTGGCTCAGTAGAATTTTATCTTTCAAACATATATGATTCTTATATTTCCTCGCAAGGACTGAGTTTACATCAGTCTGACATAAAAGAATATTAAATAATGTAACATTTCAAGATCTAATAGTCAATTCAGCATTTTATATATATAAACATATATTCCGGGTACTGTCATTAGCATTTATTAATCTGAAGTTATGCGATTTCTATTTGTTTGAATTTTAATAAATGTATCTCTCTCACTCCATAGTATCGTGAATTAAATTACATTACGTGAAAATGCATACATGGAAGATTTACATCTGAATTATGTTTTAAAGAGAACTGTGCCCAGTGAGGAAAGAGAAATGGTCGATTCCAAAACCCTCATTTATTCAGACTAATCTCAAATTAAATCAATAAAAGTATGCACGCAGAAAGGTTCTGATCAGCTGTGATGGGCTATCTTTCATACCAAAAACAGAGAAAGTAAGTTACACTAAGAAACTGATTAATTTATCAAAAAGAACAATGAAAGGTGACTTGATACTATCATGAGAAGACTACAGTGGGTACTAAAGATCTCATTAATCTAAAGGAGCACAGCATAACATGAACCAATCATTGGAACCATCTACCAGACATATTGAAATCAGAAAATATGTCTTAAAAAAAGATGATTAATCATTGGAACACACCACAAAAGAAAGATATGGATCATCCATCTCTTCAAACATTCAAACAGAGACGAGGTATCTTTCAGGAAGATTTGGTTTCTCAAGATACAGGCTATGAGCTGGTCAAACACAGATTATTAGGAGATACATAGATACAACTGAAGGAATTGAACTGTAGTAATTGCATCTAATAGTCTAATGAAGGTCAAATTAAATGCAGTAGTTTTTCTGTGTTCCTTCACATCATAATCAGTTTATATGTGAAAGGCTGCCAAAACTGAGATTTATGATTACAAACCAAATAAACCTACAAAACTTTAGAAGTGTTATAGAAACCTGATATCTGGGAAGCTGGAATTTTTACCTTCACAATTAACAAAACAAGAATTCTGTGGAAAAATTGAATAAACAAATATGGGACTTAAATGCAAGTCAAGCGGGTACCTATCAAAGAATATGAATAATTATGAATAAATACAAAAGAGGAATAACAAAAATATAAGGTTAAAACTTAAGCATGACAAGAAAAAAAGAAAAAAAAAAAAGGCAGACTCCAAAGGAAACTAACATTGAGAGCTATTCTAATACAGAAAACTCCCTCAAACAACAGCTTTGAAAGCCCAATATCCTGAAAAACTAAAAATGGAACCTTTAGCACTCAAGCATAGAAAACAAAGGGGGAGACACCATTGTGCTGGCAAAGGTTTTGTAATGGGAAGCTCCTAGTTCTTTGTTATTTAGTGAGCACAACGTTTCTAGGAATAGACATGTAATGCAAATGGACACTGAAATGCTGATACTCACAAGAACAGCAGAGACCTTGCTTCCCTACTCCGATTAGCATGTTCAAACAAAGATTACAGTAGGCAGGCTTGTTAAAGTGTTTGAGTCTCCATACATGCTGCCCATCATCTTTCACATTCTGCACAGGACATAAAAGAAACAGATTTGACTTAATAAAATAAACAATAAAATATATAAGTACCAATAAAAATTGGAGATTGACTCAAGAACATAAAAGACAAGCTGTTTCTTCATTTAATACTCTGCATCAGATCACAGTATAATCATCCTAAATACACAGGCAGTGATAAAATAAAAAATTCTTCAGAAGCTCATGGACATCCATGTGTTTCAAAAATGACTCAGAAAAGACACCAGGCTGCTGTCACCACTGCAACACAGTGCTAGCAATAAAACTAAGCTGATATAAAATTATAACTAGTATTAAAACTAAAATTTATCCTAGGCTAATTCTAAAAATAAAGGTATTGCAGGTTAGAAGGTAAACCCACCCAAAACAAACAACAGAAAGGATTGTTTAAAAACTACAGACACATTCCTAATGATCCTTAGAATAAGGACCATGTATCAACATATGTGCAGTGGGAAATCTAACCCCCCCACACAATAATACCTATGACCGACTTTAATTTATGTTAATCTACTGCCAACAGCCTATCAAAAAATCAAGTATTTAAGGGTGAGACTTACATCCTGGACCTCCTCTCCAAAAACTGAATTCCTTGTATTTAATCTCACAGTTTCAGGTAGCTGTAGCACTTGACTCAAATGTTGTGTGAACAGACTGATTAACTCATCAGCACTTACAACTCAGGGGCCTACTGTAACTTGCGTGTACAACTAAAATATTATCAAATCATTTGCATCCACAAAAGTAAGCTTTTTAGTTGCAGGATTCTCTTCCTCCTTCTTAGCAGAATCATTCTGAGACCTCACTGTTATTAGAAGGTTTTTTACAATGATGTAAACTTGGTGCAGTGTTAAATTAATTCTATAAATTCCAGGTTTCTTGGCAAGTCTGGCTGTCAGACTTTTTCCTTTTTGGAATCATTACATGTTTTGATTTAAAAAAAAATAGATTAACCTAATGCAATATAATATAATTTGATTTTTTAAAAACATATTTTTTTTTTACCAAACATAACATCCAGAGGAACAAAGGCAGTTAATATCTCTCAGCTGAAAATGTGCTGCAGTGGTTTGATTCTTCATTGTATATTGCTAAAACACTATAGTCTTCTTGGTCATTTTTACCAAAAAGAAACTGTGACACGGCCAGAGGAAAGCTACATCAGCCTCTGGTTCTCATCAGCTGCTATTTCTCAAGCAGTTGTTGATTTCTCACTTCAAGCCACTACTACTACTTGTCATCACGTATATACAATATTCCTGGCTACATCTTCAATAATATGACAATTTTCAATTATAAGGACAATGTAAGTCAGCGAACATAAATTTGAATACAAATTCAGTTTTGTCATATATTAGCATATACTGCATGACTCATTCCCTTAAATATCAATATTGCTCTATTCTAAGAATCAGCTGTTAACAACAAGTCAAAGATGAAGACTTCATCCTTGTGGGGAAAAATGTCCTGAACGAAAACCATCACTCCAAGAAACTAAAAATGTTAGGTTCAAAGCCAGGCCCTAGCCAGAAGACAACTTTGAATAATTCCTACAAAATACCTAGAAACAAAAGGAACTGAAGTCAGTTGAAATATATATATATATATTTTTTTCTCTATTGAGATATCAGGATCAGAGCCTAAGTGGAGTTTCCCCGATATTATCAGCAGGAGTTCAAATGGCATCTCTGACAGCTGGGCAATGTCAGGGTCCCCTTGCTGCAGAAAGAGCAGAGCAGATGCCTAATGTGGGATTCTCAGCCTGGCAAAAAGTGTGGAAGTTTTCCAGTTTTCTCTGAAGAAGCAGAAATAGATTCTGCAGCTGTGGAGCACTAGAAGTCTGTCAAGTTTCTTCATGACTGGCATCTGAAGAGGATGTATTTCATTAAATGAAGCTCTGAAACTTCTATTTTTCTTTCCATCTTACTACCACATTCCACACATTTTAAAAGTATTGTTAAACTGCAATATAGTGTGTGAATTTCAAGCCTTCTGAAAGCAGACAATTATTCACTAGACAATAAAGACCATGTAAAACCATCTGAGAAAAAACCAGTAAACAATGTACTCTTCAATTTTAACATTACTCAGGTCATCAACAGAGTCATGAATCAAAAGCAATTAAAATGAATGCTGACCAGCTTTCCTTACAATATTTGCTATTTCTGAAAATTAACAAAAATTCATAATTATGCATAAACTTGCCCCTCTTCCACATTAGTTCTGTGTTACTTTTTCATTTTAATTTTATTTTTAAAGAATGGCCATTACATGTGAATATGTGGCTTCTTATTTGAAGAGAACATATGGACTAACTTAGCTGGCATTTTCCTTATCAGAAAAACAAACAAGTCTTGATGTGGGTGTTCTGCCAATTAAAACACTTAACTGTGTTACAGGCTGCAACTGATGCAAATCCATTACATAAACACAATGCACTTTTGGAAAATAGCAAATTAAATTTTTGCTCTTGTGCACTGCCAAAAATAAGCAATAAAGTGCTGCATATGATTATGCATGCACATAACTTTTTAAAACACTGCCAAGAAAAACAAAAAAAGACATAATATGAAACAAAGCCCCCTCAATGCAAGTCTTTAAGTATGAATAAAATCCACAATTCTGACACATCAGTGCATTTTACTGACATTCACTCATTTTGGTTTTAAACTGCTTTTCAGGATATGGAAGCAAAGAGTCATTAAGAAGATCTCAAAGCAAGGCAGGTACAGCAAAAATATCTTCCTCACTTCATTATATATCACTGAAAATGAAGTATCTATATGCCATACGCAGACTTCAGCATATAATGAAAATAGTAACATTTATTTTGTTAACAACAACGGTTCTCTTAACTTATGGTCCTGACCCTTGTACCACAGCTTTGATTCCCAAAAGGACCTGACCTTAATAAGCAAGTCAACTGTGAAAGAACCAGTCTCAGAATTGGTGAAAAATTTTATGCAGTCACAGAATTTAGATAGACATCCCTAATCTGGTGTAATATTAACTTAGTTCAGCTTTTTACATATTTGTAAATAAAAGTTAGCAAAGAGAACTGAAGGTTTCAAGCACAAAATTCATGATTCTGAGACTTAAAAAGGGGTAATGAAATCACTGATAAATTTTCATCCTAGCAAGTATCAGCTCTTAGAATAGCTACAGAGCGTCTGAAATACCAGCATGCTCAGTCTTTTCTAAGAAGAGCCAGTAACAAGCAATCGACGGAAAAGGATGTTAGTGAGTCTGTTAAATCATTCTTTCACTGCCTACTTTTATTTTCATTTATTTTAAAAATATTTATATGACTTGACACTTTTACAACCAATCTTTGTGTAATGTTCAGTCAGCGGGAAGGTGAGAAGAGTTTCCATTAAACTATGCAGCACCTCCTTTTAATACAAATGCAGTTAAGTTCCATATTCCTTTGGTGGTTCTCAGCAAAGAATTCATGTCAGGTTTTGTTTCATTTAGTTTGGGGAGAGCGGGTTCTAACACTGTTCTCGTTCAACTGGAGGGGGAGAACCATCGTTCAAGAGACGTGCATTAGGGAGAGTTTCTTACTTCTGCCTTCCAAGATATTTTGTGTCTGTGTGTGTGCTGGAGAAAAGTGAAAAGAAAAAAAATCCCTTCCCCAGCCTTTATCCATGCACTCACCAGTGTACTATCCTGATCATCCAGAAATGCTTAAGTATTAATGTGAACATGAGAAAACAACAGCATAGAAAAGTGAGCACAGGAGGGGAAACAAATTTGTTTAAACAAGCTTCAATATTAGCCACACTCCAAAGTTCCCCTGTCCCTAAATTGCTAGTCACCTGTCATCCGCAGAGAATGATATGCTGCAGAAATTCCATTTTAAATAATGACAAATTTGTATACTTGTATGAAATAGCATTTATTTTACACCTTAGACACAGAAAAGGTTCTGATTACTCCTGACATCTGCTGGGCTTTTACCAACCTCCAGGCAACAGGAGAAGGAGGACTGTGGAAAGGAAAGGCATTTATAAACTCCCTGCAAAGAAGTGGGAGCCAGCACAGCATAAAAGCAGTCGGCGTTGTCAAGAAAAGAGATGAGCACTCTTACAGCAGCTCCTGCTATGAAATCTCACAAAGCATTAACATTTCCCCCTCTGCTGGCAATGCCGTGAAATGATACAGGTAAAAAAGCTCCCGTTACCACTTCGGGTGAATCTGCTTCCCAGCTGGCAAGGAGCTGGCCCAAAGAGGTTGAGCCCCTGCTGCCTCTGGCAGGGTCTTTGTTTTGCCCCCGTACATATGGAAACAGCATATGACCCATTGGCACTTCAGTCTTTTACAAAACTCACCTGTCAGACTTCAGACAGGACTTAAAAAAATATCCTTGGGGACAACAAAAGGCCAGATCGCCCTCATTCCTCACTGAATGAAAGAAATACAACTCTACAAAGCTGCCCAGGTACCAAATAGTCATTTCAGACTTCGGCCTGAGAGGGACTTCCCATGGTGCAAAAGATTCCACACCAGACTTGCAAATGTTTGCAGTTCCCCAGTTTGGTTCCACTTTCACATATTCAGAGCTCAAAAAGTAAGCCAACAATAATGTAATATACAATGTAAGAAGTAGTACTTCCCAAGTATGGATTCACACTTGAGTATTCCACACCATATTTAATAAAACAAGGTTAAAAAGGAGTTAGTGTAATAGCATAACAAATAGCATAACAGCTCTATATATTATATTATTATTATATATTTGCTGCTTGAATATTCAAAAATAAAATTGTAAGAGTATTCGCTTCTGATTTAATTGAAGCATAGTCACGCTTCAACACAGATGTGTTTATCCCATTGAGATTTACCTTGATTTAAAAGGTGAAATGGGTTGATAGTTAAAATTGGTGACTTAGGAGAAAGGCATAGTGGCCTGCTTTCAGATTGCTGATGACTTCATGAAGCATTTACACATTTTCAAGTTCTCTCTCACCTTAGGGCAGCTTTTCAGCAACCATATAGCACCAGACACGGTGCAACTCTGACATCTAGTGGCCACTGAAAAAATAATAAAATACCTTCCACTCCTAAAACAAGGGATTTTTTTTGAACACTAGCACTTCTGAACTTGCAGTTCATACCTAGTTTTTTACAATCTATGACAGAAGTGGTAGTAATGACCCATTACAAGAGATGTGAGACCAAAATATCTAGCATGGAATTACTACAGAAGATAAATCAAGTACTTTTATCAGAACAGTGTGGAATAATATTGTACAAGTGAGGAACTCCTGGGGAAGAGCAAAGTATTATGTTTGTGGACGACAACAAAACTTGGGAGTGAACCAACATTACGAGGCATTTTGTGCCCATATTACAGCAGACACTTTAAGCAATGCTACAAGACTCAATGGGGTAAAATACAAACTACACTGACAATGTTGATCTACTTAAATTAATGCAGAATGAAATGAAAAGTTCAGAAACTACGATGTTTCTACTGTGGAGGAGTAAAATAGTCTAGTGGTCACTAGTATGCAATAGGCTATTTCCCAAAACTGTAACTATCAACCAGAAGAAGTAATGCAGAGACATCTCTGTCCAGTCTGTGTTTGGATTGGAGACAAACTCTTGCCTTAAGAAGTAAAAATAAATTTGGAAAGTTGATGAGGACTGCGAAAATTGCAGGCTGAAGCGTGACACTCAGCAAAAAACTCTACCTCACACATTTATTATTAAAAATTGTACCACAAAAATTAAAAATCCTCTATAGTTACCTGATTTTTTTTTTTCCTACATGAAATTCTCACTTTTGAAGAGATTATTTCTTGGAACATTTTCCATGAAATTGGCACAACTAAACCTCAGAGTAAGAATTATGGGTCTTAAAGGTTTCAGTAGATGAAGTATACATTCAGCTTCTGCTAAGTGGAAAATTGTAGTCACCCAAGTACAAATGTTTTATGCACATAATACAATTACAAGGTCTTTTCTTGCAAGACAAATTTCCAAACAGTATGTGTATCACAGCACCCCTATAAAATAAGAACCAATTAAGTTCTTATTCAAGTTCCTTATCTTGTACTACAATTATCACATCAATTGCCTTGAAAAGCATCAAACTAAGAATATCTTGTTTCTATCCTAGAACAGTTGCAGAGCTAAATCTCTCTGTATTTCTAAGTTCTACTTTCACAGTAACTCTAAGCTAAAGTTTCAGGAGGAAGCAGCATAAAACCCAGTAAGATAAAATAAACTGGATATTTAGGCTGATTTCCTAGAGAAATTAGACTTATTTATGCTCTTTGTCCCTTTATCTCCAAGACTCTAAACTGCTCCAGCAATTTTTAAATTAATTTAGTAATCTCAACTAGATTTGAGAGGGCACTAGAAGTTTCATGGAAGTCTAGAAAAAGAGGGGGAGGAGGGAGCAGAGAGAGAGAGAGAGAGAAGGAGAGAGAGATCAGAAGACAAGTCAGGCAGATTTCCCAGTTGCTTCTTTTAACTTGGCAACAGCTGGCTGACTAATATTTGTAATAACAGCCTAATACTCCTGTTACTCAGAAGGGGATTACTGATGAGGTCAGAGGGCAAACACCACAAATCTGTGAGAGATTAGGCTATCTCAACCTCATTGTTTATAAATAGTAACTTGTTTATTCTTTTATTTTTTAATAATATAGTCCCATATTTCACTCAAATGCTTCTCTGATTTTTTTCAGTTATTGTAACTAAAGCATCTAATATAGTATGTTATAAAAACTGATTGAAAGGCTTCAAATGTAATATAGAACTTTTACATGATTATCTGATCTTTTGATACAGCTCTTAAAGGAAACTAAAGATTCACTATAAACAATGTAGCTGAATTCTGAAGGTACTATGACAAATATAATAAATTATCATAGTTTCACTGATATTAGCATAAAAATTACACCAGCTGAGAATCTTGTATTGGTTGTACAATTTCTATGCAAGAGTTAAGTATATCACAGTAAGTTAATGAATTCCAACCCAACACAAATTAAAGACCTCACTGTTTTTCTGTTGGTTTTGTTTTTAAATAAACTCTGTCCCTATCATCCTGGATAAGCTCTGAAATTGATGTTTTGGATTTAAAATGTCATCATTGCCTCAGTTCAGCATAAGAGCCAAAGCATAGTTGGCTCACGTTAAAAGAATGTGAGAGAACTGTTTGGTTGGTTTGGAGGGTTTTTTTGCTTATTTTCAACATGTGAAGACTACCTGGACAGGTCTAAGCCATAAGTAGGTTATGCCCTTTATTTTCACAGCCCAATCAGCCTGTAGAAAACTTTAACATATCAGAACTTTATTATTGGTTTACTGAGTCCAAAAGAGGTATGTTACTTTTCTTTACCATAACTAAAAGGAGACAGAAAGCCAGCCAAAAAGCAGAGTCCTGGGAAGCTAAGTTGGCAAAATCTAACAGCAGCACATAAAAAGGAATAAAAACATTCCACTAATGGGAATGATGCACTGCTTTGGTAATACATTAGATGCTGTAAAACCAACTAAACCATGCTGTAAGTTTACACAAAAGAACGATGGACAAGCATTACAGTTTTAACTTTCTTGATTTAACTTTGCAATGTCCTAAAGTACATTTAGATTTGATCATTTAGGACTGTGTACAGACAGAAGTAGTGAGTTTTTGCAGGTTTGATGGAAAATTTAAAAATCTGGCTTTCCTCTACACACTATGCAAATAGTTTGAGAAATAAAGAGCAGTTTCAAATATGAAAAGAAAAATGGGAGACCTTTTAGAGGATGGAATAATTTCCTAGTAAATCATTAGCAAATTACTAGCAATTCAACTTGTACAGTTCTGTAGATAATGGACTTCATTCACAATAAAGTAAAATATTAAAAAAGTATTAAAAGTCACCCCATCCATTTTACTCCAATTTTCAACTAATAAAACTATGCTTATTGATCAAAAATATATTTTGCATATCATTATAGTATTTTTTCACAACTGTACATTTACGTCTCTTCAACACATAACGTACAGGGAATACTCTTGATGACCAAAACACTGACCCATGTTGATTGCAGGCCATAGAACTTTGATCATTGTTGATGTGTTTTCATTATTTCCATATTAAAGCTAAACACAGAAAGATAAATTATCTAGTAACTAGGAAAAACACTTAAAAGGATAAAAGGTCTGATAACATACATTTACAGAGGTTCTTTCCAATAGCTTTTGCTTTAATATGAAAATAAACCTTTACAAAAGGATCTGCACTAATTTATAACGCAATTTATAGAGTTTTAAATTTAGAAAGAATGAAGTGTAGACACTGAAAAATGCTCCCAGAACATCCACACTACCTGTCACTAAAGAAAAATCTGTACTGAGATTGACTACATTATCCACTATATACTGATTCTTGACAGCATTTGCTGCCCTTTGTTCATAGTAATTCTGTGGAAATAATGGAATTCAGCCTGACAAAGATCTGTTGTTTGATCACAAGGAAGAAATTCAACAGTTTTGTTATTCAGTCACACATATAGAATTAGAATTTGTACTTCCAGTAATCCAAATGTACTGAAAGTTATCCTCAATTCAGATATTTAGCTGGTGATTTGATTAATAAGATTTGACATGAATTGTGTATCTTCTGCTAAATGTGTCGTTTTGTTGCATATTTCCCTATGGAAAGTCTAAGTTACCATCGAGCAACTACAGCAATCTAGGCTTAATTCAGGTCATAGCAGTATACAGGGAAAGTAAGTAATATTTATTATTTCACCTCAATATCTGAAAAAGACTTCAGAAAAAAAAATGAATAAAAATGTTTTCTCTCAAATAACAGAAAAGCATTTGAAACATATGCTAAAATACTTGTGCTAAAAATTAGCTCAAATACAGGACAGCAGGTGGCACTGGCAACATGCCAGTGTTAAAATAGGTGTGTTGAACTGGTATAAAAATGATCATATTACATCTGTCTTATCTTTAATGTGAAGTTGTAAATGCACAGAACATAAGCTCTTCTTTCAAAACACTCTATCCTTTGGTGTAAGTGTTCTCTTTGATATTATTACTTAGTGTAGTTTATTAAGGTAGTTACAGAGAGAGAAAAACTATAGTCACAGGGATGTATCATGACAGGACAAGAGCCAACAAGCAGTAACTGCTGCAGAAGAAATTCCATCTGTGCCTAAGAAAAAAAGCTCTTTCACTTGAGAACAATTAACACTAGCCTACAGAACTGGTGGAATCCACCCCACTGGAATTATTCAGGACTAGATTATTCCATCTGTGGCCTTGCCTTTAATAAAAGGTTGGACCAGATGATCTCCAGAAGTTCCTTCTAACCTATATTGTTCTGTCCTTCAGTATGGTTCATATGTTAATACTTACATTCTCTAATCCAAGGAGGACCAAGAGCGGGATTGTAGTCATTCCTCCTTGGATCCATTCCTCTAGAGAGACAGTGCCATCATGATCGTAGTCAATTTCTTCCATCATTTCATGAAGGATCTACAAAGTTTAATGAAAAATCTCATAAATTCTCTTCTAATATAGGAGCTTCTAGTTAGAACATGTGCAGATCTCAAATTCCCTCAGCTGCATGCAAAAAGTAAGGAAAATATTATCTGTATGGCACCTGTAGTAAAATGAGTACTCAACAGTTTAGAAAAGTGTCATATTCTTATCTACATTTTATTATCATCTAAAGTTCCCAAACTAAGTTGTGTCCCCTTGTTTACTTACTATATACAATACAAGTAAGACATAGTTACTTTTAGGAAATATTCAGAGACAAATTAGTTGTGTTATAAATGTTAATTACTACATGCACTAAAGAAAACCTTACATTCTAGTAAGAATGTTTCAGAGATCAGATTTAATCAGAATAAGACTCATAAAAGCACTAATTGACAGTGTCATAGTGGAGCGCATTCTATTATTATTTTTATGTTACTAGCATATAGAATCACGTGTTGACATGAAGTACCACAAAATGATTAAACACCATCTCTAGCAACATGAAAAACTTGTGATAAAATGGGTTCTTACTGGATTCAGTTCAGTAACATCCCATTCAAGGTACTCTGCAACATGCATCATTTGAGCAATTATATTTTCCAGCTCCTACAGATGAAAGAAGAAGAATTATAATACTTAATACAATATTATAATGACAAAGTCTATTGCAAGCAACTTATAATTCAACCATATTGCATTGAATGACACTTTTTCATCAATGTTCCTAATACAATGTCCTTTACACTGGAAACTGTCCACTCCTACGTGAATCTGTTTCACTAGCAAAACATCAGGCACAGACCACAAACCATGCGGGGAGGTGAAATACAGCTCCACAACTGAAGGACAGCCTCTGGCTTGAAAGTAGTAACAGATTCTTCCTTCCTAGTTGATCATTTGAGCACTGGTTTCATGTTCTGAAGCCCAACCTGTGATCTGATGATGTAAGGTCCTTTAAATTCCATAAATCTAACAAACTTGGGTTTTGACAGTCATTGCACAATTCCCAATTTGGCATAAAGAGGATGGTATAAACTAATACAGAGATATTTTCTTACCATTACAGTGTTGTAACTTCCCTGGATCACACACCACTAGTGCTTCTCCATATTGCTTTATACAATTCGGTTTGTAAACATGATCAAATTCTTATCTAGAACCCTTCTGAATTCTCATGTGTATTTATTATGCACTAGTTATCTAATTAATATTTTTATTGTCTAAAACAGTTATACAGTATTTACTTTATAGCTCTATATAACTTAGCTTCTCTATTCCTCTGTAACTTATGGGAATCTGCTATTCTTTACCATTCCTTTCTATGCTGTCTTACTTCAGGGAGATACAAAAAGGGGGGGAAAAAAAAGGAGAAAGAAAGCTGCCAATAAAATACTTCTTTCTGTTAGGTAACAGAAAAAATAGTTACATTTTTAAGTCATTGCTATATCTCTGATTTTGCTTCAAATGTCTGGTTGGGCTACTCTTCCAAACTTTGTTTTTAATACTGTTCCTCCATTCTGAATAACAACCTGGGAGTTCTGACATCTCTCCATTTATATCCACTGTGTGACTCTCATACTTTCACCTTTTAATGAATTCTTCAGAAATGGTGCTTTCATACACATCTACCAGCAGCATACTACAATTTCAGGAATCATATTAATGTGTCTCCTACGGTAATGTGATTAAAAATCAAAAGACTATAGAATAGGAGTCCACTTTAGCAATGTCAACATTTGAAAATGTATACAGTTGTAGAAAACTCAAGAGTGACCCTAAAAATAGGTGACTTTTTATTGACTGTAGTTTATACTGCTTCTATTAATTGAGGATAAATATAAGCTTGATTTGGATTAATGGAGTTTTGTATAGGTATGTCATTATGACATACTCTTACAATGCATTAAAATACATAAATAACATTACCGAACTATCCAGGTATCCATTCCCATCTGTATCATATAAGCGAAACATAACTAAAAATGAAACAAAAAGAGAAGAAAACTCAGTTAGAAACCATAGTAACAACATTGTTTCATAAAAAAACAAAACCTAAATTGAAACACAAAACAGCAAGGCCTGAGTTCTAAAGAAAGGACAAACATTAACATTTTCACACTAACTGTAGACCCACCAAACACTTCATGTTGTGTGAGCGGTTCACTCTAGTGACTGCCCTGCCCATAGCGCCTCCAATGAGACTTATTAGCAGGACAGTGCTATTGCACATTTCCACATAATCACTCCAACCGCTAATTTGGTCTGTGAACTTAATTCTGGTTCCTCCTAGAGATGGTCTGTATTCATGGTGAGTACCACCAAAAGGCCCTTTTGTCATTTCACAAAACATAGGATCACACACATTTGGTCAGGCAAATATTGCTAAGCCTACTTAAATTACAATGTTATCCTACTGCTTGGTTGCAGCTATCATGACTCAATAGATCCGGGACAGTTTGTCAGAGCTCTGAAATCTAAAGACGATCCCTTCAAAAACGCTTTTTTTTTCCCCCTCAGATCTATTTTCCAAGGAATAAGAAGAGAGATCATGTACAGGTGGGTCCCAGACACTGTAATGTCTTGAGTGACAGCAAAAGCAAAGCAATCTGCTTACAAACTGTCTTATCAGTTGTCTTTGGACACACAGCATACAATCTTGTCAACAGTGAGCAATCCCACCACATTGGACCCACAGCAAACGCTGTTACAGTCAAATAAATTCTGCAAGTAAAGTTTATCGCAGTTTTCAGGAAACAATATGAGAAGTGAGAGGAAATTCTTAGCAATTAGAAAGTAAAATTCAGAAAGAAATTGATTGGTTTTGGCTTGCAGCAAAACATATTTAACAATATGGATTGGTTTGCTTTCATTATATCTCCCCTACCTTATTCTGGTCACCTAACTGTAGAAAAAAAAAGGTAAGTACTATACCTCTCCACCACTTCAGCAATTTTTGCCACTATATTGCACTGCTCTTAAGAGCTGCAATATGAGACTGAATATATTGGCTATAGCACATTGTTTCAAGCTACAAAGGTCCATTACTCATTAGTTATAGGCTAAGAAAAACCTATAAAAATACTTTTATTTGCCTCAGAATTATACAGCAGAAATGTTTAAGTGTAAAACAACAGTTAATCCTAAAAGCCACCAGAGAATGGTACTGTCCCTGTTAGTATGCCTTCTACCAAAGCTGCTCAGAGCAGGACAGCTAATGTTATAATATCTGGAAAAGATACCATTAAGCATTCACAGTTTCCATAGGGACGAATCACTGAATCAGCCAGTGATAAAGTTCAAATCATTTGGTTCTCCTTCCTCCTCCTCTGTGATTGTAATGCACTGGTTGAAACAATGTCCTACGGTTATCACGAAGGCAAGGTTAGCAACTCCTTGACCCTTACCCACTCCAGGCAAGTAGTGCTTACAACTTTTTTTCCTTTATTATGAATTAGTAATTCTAATCAGTCATTTGAAAACAGATATTAGCATAATTATAACTGTTTCACCTCTGTAGCAAGTCTTTCCAATTACATATGTATTGGGTAGTGAAAAGACCCAATCTGTGCTCTTGGCTAGACTCTAAAAAACATTACTGGCGTGGCATGCAATCTCTTTTCTATTCATACTCTGCTAAATATTTATGCTGTTGCTGATTTACATACTCTAGGAGAAAAAAAAACAACAACAGAATGATAAAAACATCTGAACAAAAGTTCAGATGCAAACTACAGAGCCCAAGTCAATCTTTTATATTTATTTTCTCATCCATCTACCTGATAGCACCAACTGGCTACTTGATTTTTATTACCAGACTGCTTACCTTTTGTAAAAAATTAAAAATGTATTAAAAAAAAATACCAAGATGAGATCAGTCATTGCACTGCTATACTTTCACCTGCAACCTCTGGACTTCTCATCTTGCATATGACAACAGGTGGTATCTCAGAAATTCCAAAAGTTAAAAATTTGAGAAGAAGTCAGGGAATTCATTCTCAAAAACATATACATACACTAGTGCTGAATGCACTTTCTATTTTCACCAGTGCATGTACTCTGAAAACTGTGAGGCTTGTCACACTCCATAGAAGCCTGAATGTCCAAGAACTGCATAGCACAGGAAAAATAAAGACTGTAACTAATCATATGGCTGCAAAAATACAAAAGGACATTGAGGCATTCTTGAATCTTCTATTGGTATGGAAGAACAGAAACAGAATAACCTGGAGACAACCTTGATAAGAGAAACTGGCAAAAAGCCCACAGCTCATAATTCTTGAAGTTTCTGTTCATAATAGTGGAGAGAAGTTTGAGAACTTTTAAGCACAGTATGTTTGCAAACTTATGGTACCCATGGAGGTTGTGTGTGCTTCCTCCACACCATTTATGTCTCCTCCATACTGCCACCTGACATTTCTCTGAACAGTTTCAAAAGAAACACATCCCTGGTGTCCATGGTTATACTAATAAAAATCATATACGCATTGAGGAATGGGTTGTGCTGATAAAGCCTCATGTAAATATGAGCTAAAATAATTTCTGCTGTTGGGGACATTAAAAGAGGAAAAGTTGAGCTACATCATTGTTCAGTTCTTAGGGAGTACCCTGCACATTGACAAGGGGTCTTTCTTACACATTCAAGAATCCTCGTGTGGACAGCAGCAAGCAAAGCTTGGTACATGTGAAAACAAAATGACGAGCAGAAAATGGTTTCTATGGATCAAGTCTAAAGGTTGAGTATGAAGGTACTTACAATAAATGTACCTTGAACTATTTGAAATATGGCTAAAGAGAATTAAAATTCTGCCAATGTATCTCTGCTAAGAAAGTCTGGGATATTCTTTCTATTGAGGCCATGTACAGTTTATGAATAATAGATAGGCTGAGTGTGTCAAACAGGTGACATTCATAGTGTTTAACACCTCTAGGAATACACTGCTAATAGGTTAGAGAACCCATTAATCTGCTGGAATATTTGTAAATCTATGAAAACTCATAGATCACATAGATCAAATACCTAAACATTATTTCCTTTAGGTGTATTTTATCCTAAAAAAATCATCTAGCTTATATCAGATTTTATTTGAAAGCACTGCTTCCACATTCTGCTTGTCCTGAATCTAAAGACTCAGGTGTGATTCACAGTGTTATGATTTGAGATTAACATTAATGTTGGCAACTTCAGAATAAGCCATCTTTTCCTTTTTCACACCACTGCTACTCATTTGTATTTTACCTTAAAGCCACAGGACCTACCTTTCAGATAAAGGGTTAAATTATATCATGAATTTGTAAGGAAGTTTCAACTAAAATCAACAGGGAATTCTGCCTACTAACGGTATAGTATAATCCAAAATTTAGACACTAAAAAGTGGCAATATGGGGAAATTTCAACCCTGTATGACAAAGTAGAAAATAAACCTATATAAGAACCATAGCCTTAATTATATGTAGTAAATTCAAATGGTCTTTAATATACAAAACACGTAAGTGCCATACATTTATTAGATCAGGCTCTCACTCCTAAATCATGCAGATCATTTACAGTGTTAACCTATGCAGCTCCTGTTGCGGGAAGTTCATTGAAAATCCCCTGCCCTAAAATCATCTGCTTCTCTCCCCTTTTTCATTGTACCAATTCCTGGCACTAGGGGAGGGAACTGATCCCCGTTTCATGCTGTTTTGTGCACAGAGTGCTTTAGAGCTCTGATGAGGCTTTCATAGTTTGCTACAATGAAATACTTATGATATTGTAAGTCGATTTCAATCCTAGGATCTTAGTTGTCATTCGCCTGTGTTCTGAATGCACAATCACCCATATATCCTCGTATTCTCATCATATGATACCAAACTGGTATTACCAAATTTGGGGATGGATCCTTATAATATTTGCTGAGATAAAGGTATCAGTGACCTTATAGCACAATTTTTTTCATTCTAAGAATAGAATAGGATTGGAAGGAAAGGGACCTGCAACAATCATCTAGTCCAACTGCCTGACCACTTCAGGGTTGACCAAAAGTTAGAGCATATGATTAAGGACACTGTCCAAACACCTCTTAAACACTGACAGGCTTGGGATACCGACCACCTCTGTAGCAAGCTTCTTCCAGTGTTTGACCACCCACTCAGTAAAGAAATGCTTCCTAATGTCCCGTCTAAACCTCCACTGGTGCTGCTTTTAACTATTTAACTATTGTGCTGATAAATTATTTAACTATTTCAACTATTTTAACTGTCTCTGCAAACTAGGGAGAAGAACTCAGCATCTCCCTCTCAACCTCCCCTCCTTAGGAGGCTGTATGGAGAATGAGGTTGCTCCTCAGCCTCCTTTTCTCCAAACTAGACAAGTCCAAGGTCCTCAGCCACTCCCCACAGGACATTCCTTCCAGACCTTTCACCAGCTTTGTTGCCCTTCTCTGGATGCATTCAAGGGTTTTCAAATCCTTCTTAAATTGTGGGGTCCAGAACTGCACACACTGCTCAAGGTGAGGCTGCACCAACACTGAATACAGCGGGACAATCACCTCTTTTGGTTAGCTGCTTATGCTGTGTTTGATGCACACCAGGATGCAGTTTGCCCTCTTGGCTGCCAGGGTACACACTGCTGGCTCATATTGAACTGCTGCCACCCAGCAATCCCAGACCCTTTTCTGCAGGGTTGCTCTCCAGCCACTCCTCTCCCGATGTGTACTTCTGTGCAGATAAACTCCATCCGAGGTGCAGAAATCAGCATTTTGACTTGTTAAATTTTATCCCATTAATCACTGCCCAAGGCTTCAATCTATCTAGACCCCTCTGCAAGGCATCTTCTCCCTCAAGACAGTCAGTAGCACCTCCCAGTTTGGTATCATCAGCAAACTTGCTAATGGTTCATCTAACTCCTGCATGCAGATCATTGATAAGTATACTGAACAGGACTGGCCCCAGGATAAGCCCTGAGGAACACCGCTGGTGACCAGTCACCAGCCAGAGGTAGCCTCATTCACTACAACCCTTTGAGCTCTGCCCTTCAGCCAGTTCTTCACCCAGTGCACCATCAACCCACTCATCCCACAGCTGGAAAACTTGTCCACAAGGATGCTGGTTAGTAAGCTAACTACAGGTCATGAAACATCAAAATACTTCAGTAACATGCAGTCATGCAACCTTGTAATGAATTCTCCATTTCACCAGATGAAGCCTACTGTTTGCACTTCCTATCGTATTATTTACTTCCCATGAAGTATTAGAACCTGATCCCATAATTACTTAATAGACAGCTCAGCTATGTGTATAGAAGCACACTTAGTGTCAGTAAAGGACTATACAATTGGATTGACTGTTTATCTATCTGGAAAACTGGCTTCTAAAATTCCACAATGGGGAAACACACAATTTCTTTCTTTTTTTCTCCAATTTGCAGATCAAACTCAGTTATTTTTTCAACAGGTAGAGTTGTTGGACTTTAATGAATCAGGCCTCTAACTGAAAAAAATCAAGTAATTTCTAACTTCTAGCATCAAACATTCATTCCCAACAGTGGTGGAGACTTGGGTCATTCTTGGCTTTTTTGTCACTAATATTACAGAGTCTATGGCCTATATTAACAACTATTTTTTGTTTGCATTAGCTGGTTATCTGCAGATTATTCACCACTTCTATATATTTCTAAGCATTCTCGGTATAGTTCATTTGTTTTTCACAGGTCCTATTTTAGTCAACAGACAATAGTATAGAAAGGATTATTTTCACTGCAGAATGCATGATACTTACTCTTCATCTTAGCACATGCTAGATAGGAAGAATTGAGTTAGAATTTCATCAAATTAATATATTCTAAAGAATAAAAGATCATTCCTGCAATAACAGTCACCTAGGATCATATATTATAATGTAACTACTATGATCTGAGTTGTAAACTCAGAAAATTAAGAAACAGAGTTTTCATGACTTTTTTTTTACTTCCCTGAAAATAAAGAAAATGAACTTAAAAAAGAACATACATTCTAGCTTGTCTTCAGGTCTTCCTCTTTCTAGCAGTGACAAATAGCAAACAATATCTTTCAGCTGGATCATGTCTGGCGAATTTAAGTTGGCAGGAGTAGGAGGTCGGGATGTAGAGGTACCTTTGTTAAGTCTCAGACCTGAAAATAACACACAGCTTTTGTTAATCTTAATATATGGTATAAGCAGAAAATGAAAAGCAGAACTCCTAGATACATGCATCTTTGTTTTATTTGAATCTCAGATGACTTTTTAATTTAAATATAAATGAGAAGTTTTAAACAATTTATGTTCAGAGTTTATGCAGCAAAGGCAGAACTAAAATGGATGGTAAGGTTTTAAAATATCACACCAACATAGCAAATTATTGTAAAAAGAAAATCAGTTGTGGGAATGGCACAAATATTTTTTCACTTGTGTTGATCCGGTGTCATTTGATTACAAACAATTTGGTGAAAAATTTCATTCTACTGCATTCCATGTTAATTTGAGTATTTAAACAATCCCTGCCCAATACTGCATCCACTTTTCTGTGCTTATAGGAATTTTGTCTAACTTCAAGATTTACACTTGCTACACCAATTGAAGATGTTTCAGTGTAAAAGAACAATGATAATACACAAATGTCTAATCTTCCCATAAACACAGCCAGATGTGTATCACAGTAACACATATTTAAGACATTGAAGCCTTAGCCACAGAATATAAACATAAAATAGACAAATAAACAAATAATTTAAATATAGTCATAATAATTGCTCAAATATTGTGATCAAGAGCAGTTCCAGTGTGCCACTTGGAACAGAAGTTTCAACATTGCCAAAGTTTGTTTCAAGAGAACATTAATGAGCAGTCTTGATGATATTACTGAAATCTATAGGAACAAATAAATATAGGGAAAAAAAAAAAAGAAAAGGAAGGACAGGAATATAGAGAGAAAGCAGTAATAAAACCTTCAAACCTTCTTTACCAGTTTGTTACATTTCTCACTGTAAAGATGGGAAAAGATTGTTACAGTTCCCACTGCAAACATAAATCTTTACTAAAGGATTTACTATCTTTAAATATTTCTGTAATTAATTCAGAACAGATTCATCATTGCATACACAACCTGCGCATGCAATTTCTCTCATCCATTTGTCTTGGACATGTTAATTACTGCAGCAAATGGAAACAATTCTGGTGGGTTCCTCCCCACTCCATTTTTTATCTTGAAAAACTTCATTAGAACCGAAGACATTTTCAAAGGTCTACTGAGTTACAAACGTTAAAAAAAAAAATAAAAAATCAGTAAATAGAGCAATTTGGTGCGCAGAAAACATATCTTTTAATCAGGTTCATGCCCATGATTTCAGGTAGATAATTAACACTGAAAGTAAATATTTAAATGAATAAAAAGATTTAACAGGGCAATGTTCTCCTAAATGAGTTTGCGTGTCAGTAAGTGTCCTTAAAATTAAGACAGTATAAAATGTTAATCAATCAAGATGCCAGCTTCAGTCATACAACTGACACAAATAGTTCACATTCCAGTCTTATGTGAATCCTACGCACATAATGAAAGGTATTATAAAACTTGAGCTAACATATCTCAAAAAAGTATAGTCCTGGATTTCACTGAAATCCAAATGAAAAGGCATATAAAGTTTAAGGTATCTTATAGCTCATCGCCAGCTACAAGCTGAAGGTTAAAGCAGTACAGCTTAATCAGAGGTGTGAGAGAGGTGACTACAATGTGCTGACTTACAGATGACTGATAGTGCTGCTGCTTACCTGGCATCTGTTTCCACCTTTCTTCAGACACCTTAACTGAAAATATAATTTATAAACAGACATGAGTGGACCAAGAGACATTAAGTAAAAAACAGTCACATGGCAGAGAGATTTATGAACCCTGCTACTTTCCTCGTGATTTTCTCTAGCTCTCGTGTACCTTTCCACATTCCAGAAGAACGTTAAATGTTTCTGATAAATTTATTTCCCGGTATGGTCAGCTTTTTCACTATTAGTAACATTTTTAAATTACTAAATATCCTAATGTGAAGGTTTCCATAATTTTCATTTGTACATTAAAATCTACCAATGCACTCTTTTTCCCTTTAAATGCTAAAAATTATAAAGATGTTACATCTCGTTTAAACCTCATGCAATTGAATCACAATATAAACAGCATATTTTCAGGCAGAAGTAACCAAGAACCCTTGCATAAAGTGAACTGAATTACCTCTCTGAAGATACTTTGCATGTAACAATTTATCAAACAGTCCTTCTGGTATTACGCTAAATACATATGGAAGACTACTAAACTGCTCTCACGTTACATTATTTCTGAAGTCCTTACTAACAGAAAAAGATGAAAATTAACTACAAACTTGGAAAAGTGAGTGAAGGAGAAAAAGCTGTAGGAGTTAGAGTAAGAAACTCAGCATACAGTTTAAATAACAACTATTATTATTATTATTATTATTATATTTGCCACACATTAGAATAAAATCTGAGAGAATTACAGTGAAAGTGAAGAAAGATGAGCATGGACTATATTGGGCAGAATTTAGCTATAGATCTGACAATGACCTAAAAACAGTTGTTATTTCTACATGTGAAGTGTCAGACCCATAGAAATAAAATACCAGAATGATAAAATATGATTTTTTAAAACAATAGTACTCAGATATCATATGTAAAACCACAGTATAATAAATAAATATGCATGACTAAATGGCAGCTGCTATCGGAGTTTCAGGTAAAAGGCATTGAGGTAAAAGATTACAAATTTTGGTGGCTGGTACAGTGCATGTTTATTGCTGGTGCTACTCATTGATGAAAATATGACAAAAATGCCAAGGAAAAATTAAAAGTAATGAAAGTGGAAATGAAATTGTGCTGCTAAGACTTCAGAGGCAACAATCTATATTCACAGCAAAAAAAAATTCAATGCTGAAAATTTATGACATCCAAATTATACACTGCAGCATACGATGAAGAATACATTTAGACATGCCCTTAGAGATTCCATGGCGAGCATCTTGAAGGGCAAGGGACTGAATGGTCTAAATGACTTGCTCAGACCTGTAAGTGAATCACTATCAGAGCTGCAATTAGCAGCAGAAGGTTTTGAATACTCCACACAACAATTACACTACAGTCTACTAAGCTTACTGCTCTGCACATGGAACTAGTCTAGATAACTAACAACAAAAGTCCAAGAAGTTGAAAATGTACTGTCTACAGAGCAGATATTTGCAGAAGGAGATGCATCCATGGCAGTTCTGACTGGAAAGGACAAAAGGAGATAGCTAAAGCATTTAATTCGAATGGAAAAAAAAAGTATATGAAAAAATCATATAATTAATGTGGTAAGCAAGCTCTGCAAGCTGAAAAAAGCTTTTTCAGTTCAGTCTAACTACCCTTAATGATCATTACAGTATATACACCTTGCAAATAATAGAAGATGATAATGTAAGGTGGTGGTTTGGGTTATTTTGTTTCTTTGGTGGTTTTTGCCAGGAAATAAAAAACTAAGAAGGAGAAAAAAAATATGTATTGTAAACTTAAATAAAGATAACTGAAACCCATCTATTTAACATAGTGGAGAATGGCATCCACTGAAAACAAAAAACAGGTCACAGTGATATCCAAAAACCTGTAATCAGTATTGTACACTGAGGCATCTATGGAAATCTAGTGCTTGGCATGTGCAAGAGAAGCTAACATTTCAGCAAGTAGCACTTGTACCAAATTCACAATTTCTGGATGATTTGCAATTTGAAGACACTTAATGTTCACATAAAGAATTCAAGCAACTAAATACCCATCAAACCATTTGGTAACTCGCTCTAAGTGCTTGATTATCCCAGCTGTTCAAAACATGCAATTTATTTCATTAAATTAGTCTGGCATCTGCTTTTAGATACTGGAGTTTTATAGAGTTTCCAAATTGCTAATGTGTCAAACCAAATATATCAAGTTAGGAAGGTAACCTTAAATTTCTTCTCCAAATTTTCTTTAAAAGTTTTATAAAATGTTGTAACCTGACAGTTCTTAACACTATTTTTCATTGAAATATTTTAACCTGTTGCATCCTCTGAACTCAAAATCACTTTTAACCAAAATGTTCAGTTTAGCATGAAAATTTCAAACTGCATTAAAGGAGATCCTTACACTGAGAAAAGAAATACTGCTAACACTTCCAGGACATTGAAAATATCAGTAGCTGATAAGTATTTAGGATTACTAATAGCAGCATCACACCTAGACAGTTAAGAGAAGCAGCAGTAACTGGTTACAGAAACTGTACAGCACCAGCAGGAGCCACCTGCCTGATGCTCTGAAGGTTTCAAAGTGTTTATACAGTAGAGTAGGCAGCAAGATCATGTAACCATAGCAATCTGATTAGCATTAACATGACAAAGGTTGTCCACTTGGTGTCTCAGCTGCATCATTATTGTGAATTAAATAAAGGAAACCTTTTAATTTCCATTTCTTTTTACAATATTTCTTGCTCATTATTTGGTTTTCCAGTTTCACAAATATCAGAGCAAAAAAGAAATACATACAGTTTAGAATTCCATACAGTGACAGCTATTACAACTGAAACAGGAGGGGGATGGAACCTTCAGGACTTACATTACTGTGATTTTAATACTTACCTCCAGAAAGGTGCTGGGGTTTGTTTTTTATCAATGGGCTGCAGTGAGAGATTTTGTTGCTAAATGATGTAAAAAGATGCTCAACGAAATCATCTGGTAGGTCTGCCTCCAGAAAAGTCTTCATGAACAGCTTGAACCCTTCTAAATCGATTGTCTGCAGTGAAAGAAAAAAAAAAAGGAAGGAAAGTATTTGAAATTATTTGTTTCACAAAAACTTCCATACTAATCCATCAGATAATACATACTAATCCATCAGATAATATTCTGTTAACAAAAACTTCAGATTGTCTTTAAAAATATTGATTTCTGAAGATATAGGCTGGAATACCTATTCTTGAAAGTGACTGATTATTGAACTAAGTATTACTTTGAAAACTCACAGTATTGGTACAATAGCCCAGAGCACAGTGTAAGATAGCCCAGAGCACATTCAGAGCACACGTATCAGGACCCCAAAATGAAATTTCATGCTCTCTAGTTTATTAATTAGATAATGGCTTAACAGAACATACAAAACTGCAACCAAAGGCACCTATGGAGCTCACAGGGACACACCTAACAAGTCTTATGTTTTCCCATAATAAGGCAGACAACAAGCAGGGGACTTTTGGGAATTCAGAGAATTGAAGGCCACTTGTCGTTTTCTAGGCGGCAAGATGTTTTGCTGGTATTTGTCAAAGAGAAACAAATCACCATGTCTTAAATAGGTTCTAATAGTCAAATGAGAGGGCTGAGATGCACAACATTACTTAGGGAAAAAACATTGTTGATTTGAAACATTTGTCATTTAGGTTAATTTGGTTTTGCTTTTGCCAGCAAGTCAAGAGCTGATTAATGAAACATCATTGATTATTTCTCCTGGTAAGAGAGAAGTAATTTAATTACTTTTAAGTAATTATTACTTTTTAAGTAATTACTACTTTTTAAGTAATTACTACTTTTAAGTAATAAAATGGACCATAGAATCATAGAATAGCTCAAGTTGGAAGGGACCCATACTGAGTCCAAGTCCTTGCTTCTCACAGGACTAAATCATATTGACTAAGAGCATTGTCCAGATGCTCCTTGAACTCTGACAGGTTTGGTGCTGTGACCACTTCCCTGAGGAGCCTGTTCCAATGACCAACTCCCCTCTCAGTGAAGAACCTTTTCCTCAACTTCCCCTGACCCAACTTCTTTCCATTGCCTTGTGTCCTATTGCTGGTTACCAGATCTGCACCTTCCCCTGCGCTGCACAGAAGGTGTGAGCTGCCATGAGGTCACAGCAATGTAAAACATTAACATCCCATTTTATCCTGCTAATATAGAACCACTAAAGAGAAAGGTGTTCTGAAACATATCAAGAGAGCTTAAGACAATTTCATTTTTATCTCAGAAATAACTGTGACACAACTGCATACTTATCAATGATGCTACTCAGTTACGTACCGGATTTTAAAACAGCTTATCCATCATTGATGTATAAAACACACTGTTGCTGTCTTTGTTTCTAGATGAAACAGGACAGCAACTTTTTATCCTTAATAATTAAGGGATAAAGCCACATTATACCACAAAAATCAACCTGAAGAAAGTACCCCATGCTTCAGGAAGATTCCATTTCTCCATAGAAAACTCTTATACAACTCCTTTAGTTCAGAACAGTGAATGCAGCATTTGGAGGGAACAGACTAGCATGAAATCAGCTTGAAATCATGCCAGAAAAAGAAAACGGAAATTCGATTTTCAAAATGCCTCAGTGATTTTGGAATCTGAGTCACAGTATAAATAATTTTTACAACAACTTTAATATCATTTCAACACTTTGGAGCAGGGATTTATCTCCCCCTGCCTTCTCTATATTGTTTCATTTTTCTTTTATATTTATGAGACGTAGAAATTTTGTGTCCACATGAAATAAGCTGTTGCCCACTAAGGCTGAGACCTAAGTGCCCCGGAGTGATGTTTTAAATGTGTATCACTGTCCTTACAAGTGACCAACACCACAGATTGCAAAATTTGACTGATCTTGTGCAAGTCATTATTTGGAATGCAGAATTGACAAGAGGGTATCTATGCTGAGCTTCTAATCCAGAACACCTCATTTGAGACACAAGTTCAGTGAAACCAATAAAGCTCTCACCTACTGAACACAAAAATAGCAGAGACTGAAAAAAATTGCCTCCACAAGGCTCAAGCTGGGCATAAAAAGTGTTTTAGCTATTTTGCTAAATTACACACAAAGAGGAATTATCAAGCGAAAAAGAGAAACAGAAGAAAAAAACATGTAAAGACATGTAAAATACTTCTACTACATAAAACTTTTTTTTTTTTTTAAATTAACCTTGCCTGTGGATTTTATGTATATACTGCTAAAAATATTCCTTGAGTTTACAGTTTAAACTTTTAAACTGCTGACTGAGTGAGACTGGTTCACCAAACTGCCAGCAATAACTATACTCTTAATGCTACATCTTTTCCATTTATGGGTTTAGAATTATGTCTGGGCAGAGGTTTTGATTAATAAATAAGGTCACAATTATGTGTTTCTTCCAGAAGACTCTCTTTCTCAAAGATGCTCAAACTTTACCATATTTCCTAAAGTTGGTCAGATTATAATTTACCCCAGTGTCCTCCAAAGCTATTGTTCCAAAATGCCTTGTATTTTCTGTCCAGGAAAGACAACAGATATCGAAGTAACACATGACTTGGCTGCCATGTCCATTTATTATATTTGACACCCTGACTGTGACTGATTAGCGTGCCCAGCAAAGGAAAAAATAAAGTGGGTGGTTGTACTATAAGCTTGTTCTGCAGTCGAATTTCTTCAGCTGAAAGTGCTTCATCCTCTGCTCTAACGTGCTCTGTGACTTGTATTCCTCTGGGAAAGCAGCAACATTCATACGACCAGAGTTCGGATGCTGCACATCCAAAAGCTTTCAAATGATGCTGAAAGTTGGTTAGCGGCTGGTGACTTGAATACACATCAAAAATGTTTATAATAGCCCAAAATGCAGATGCAAAACCACATGCTGTAGTCAAAGGACGTGCAACAGTCCTGCCTAAAGGAGATCTATGCATAGATCTGTTTCACAGAAGAGAGAAATACAGTATTATGAGCATTTCTCCATTTTGCAATTATGCAGTATTTTTATTTTTTCCCCATGCAACTTTACCGTTCTAAAATATGAAAATTTGTCAGTAAGTAACTACCCTTCCTGTTATTAGTAGCATTTCCCCTCAGCTCCAGCTACTTTTTAAAGGAAGCACACAATGTTTTGGTAACCAAAAAGACTATAAGAGGAAGGCAGAGGACTTTAATTTTCCAGACTAACAGGAATCATGTTCACTCTTCTATGTAAACCCTTTAAATCTCACTGTCATATCAGAATTTCCAGATTAAAAGTTCAATAACTTTTGGTAGGGTTTGAAAATAATTTATTTCTGTTAATGAATTCACAAGCATTAATTTAACCGTTCAGATCAATAACATTAGAATAATTTATAATGGTTGATGTTGTTTTCTTCAGCATGCAGGCTAAGTGCTTAATTTTCAACAGTTGCTTGGTTTCCAGAAGCTCCAGTTGAATTAAAATGAACTTGAGAAAGAAGGATTTAGCATTTCAGAAGGCATTTTCCATGACGTTTCCCAAGTGAGGGGATGAGAGCGTGAGAGGATGTACCACACTGACTACAATTAACCTGACGCATGAATTAATTCATTTCCTTTCACAAGAGACTATCCAGGGCATAGGGAGATTATGATCACAAGGTTAGGGATCTCAGGAAAATTTTCAACATTACAGGGAGGTATAAAGGGACATAGTTGTCGCAGCCACTAGTTATTCAGACGAACATGAAAGACATTTCAAATCATTTGGCCTAAATGTTCTGAGGAGAGAGAGGTGGAGGGAAGAACAAAAATCTGTGCAGTTTGAGCTTTGATTCAAATAAAAAGGTACCAAAAAGCCTTGCCTGTAGGTCACAAAAATGTAGGTGTTTTTACATTAATCATATACCACTGGATTCCTCTTTTTATATGACAAACAACTGATTCACCAAGCTTACTAAAGTTCATTTTCTTATGTCTTACAAATATAAAGTTTACAATATAAAACTTCATAAATCTTTAAAATCATCTATATTATTAATAAAACTTTGTTTCATAATGAAACATTTTGATATAAGCCCAGAGAAGTGCACATTCAAAAACACCATTGAATTTCAGCTAATTTAAACCATAATATCCATGTAACACTCATTTTACTACTATTTTTAGAAGTCGTTCTTATCATTTCCTGTTTATAGATTGTGTCAGTTTCCGATTACCTAAAATTAAAAAAAAAAAGTGTATATATATATAGAGATATATATCTATATATATCTATATATATATATCTCCACCTTGGAGAAAAGCAAAGGAGAAAGGACAGAAACAAGAAGCAAAATTGTACGGTTTTAGCTGTTAATTTTTTTTTAGCAAATAAAATGTGGCAATCGTTAAATATTTTTTAGCTTTTCTGAAAATAAACATGAAACTGGACTCACTATGACACAATGCAGAGGAAAATAAAAAATTATGCATACTTTTTTTGGTGATGATTTGTCAGGGAAAATCTATAACATTTAATTAACCATCCCCCAAATTTCAAAATTAATCCCAGTACAAAACTGCCAACAAGAATTTAATCCATACCTATTTTTTTTCTGTAAGCTCACCCCAAATAAATCCATACAACAAAGTGAAAAAGAAGCAGCACACCAAAATTTATGACTTCTAAATGATTAACTGACCACAGAAAGAAGGTTCTGGATTTTCCCCACTGCATCCAAGTACTATACATAACACAAAAGATTTACAGAAAAAGGCATCCTAAGGTGTCTTGTACGTCTTTACTAAGTGTGTCCATTCCTGAATATCCTGTGATAAGGCATGACTTTCACTTGACAACACTGTGCAGACTAAGAAACCTGTTATTTGATTTCAGCCTAAAGCTGGACATTGGTATTGTATTGATGGCCTTATTCATACTGGGATTTTAAAGGACTCTCTCAAGTGCTACTAATCCATAAAGCACTTCTACTTTATAAACCCTTTATGCTTTTTACTTTTACTTCCTAAGGTGTTCACAAACTTGTTTCTGAACATAAAGAAAAATGTTACAGTCTTCAGTGGGTTGAAGATTTCATCACATCTAATGCAATTAGGGTAGATAAATCTGTATAACCAGATTCCACTATACATGTTCACGGGGAAAATAAACAAACAAACAAACAAAAAAGGCACTGTGCAACAAGTGCAATGAAGTCCCCCATGGCCTTGTAAAGGCACAGAAAAAGCAACAGATATTCCCACCTTTTGGAAAAGAAAAATCTCCTGTAAAGACACCTCCCCAGTGGGGGTTACACCTTGGCTGAATTCCCTTGTTTGCCTGAGGAAATTCAAACCTGTATCTTTTTCTCTAGGGAGTATCCAAGTATCAGAAAAGAGCTAAAGATTCACTGAGGGAAAAAGAAGTTTCTGTATGCCTATGCCAACAAAACAATTATTACCTGTAAAGATGTTGCTGAACAAATTACTCAAATAGTCCTTTGAATGAGGTGATCTGAACATCTTTAAGAAATCAGGCTAGTCAGGGGAATGTATCAAAACGGATACCAAAATGTTGCACCTGTTAAGGCAGTACTTCTGAACACAGCAAAGAATTTAAGATGCTTAGATAACTTTTCTAGAAAATGGCTAAGACAGCTTTTTTATTTCTTTTCTTTTTTAAATTGCCATACCACAGTTGGGTGCTAACTTCACTCAGAGTGGAAGTAACCCATTTTGGATCTAAGCATATGCTAAAAGAAACAAATCAAATTTATGTACTGCATATACATAAATAAATATTAATGTACACAACCTATTATATACAGTGTTATTTATTAAATGAAGCAGAAAACAGCAATTATAGATTGTTCAGAGAGGTCATTCGGTGCTTCTGAGACTATGGCACGTCATCTCTCATACTCCATTTATTTTACAATTAAATTCTGGCAAATATCCATTAATCCAAAACACTTGACAGGCTTTTTTAATGTTAATGCCATGAACATATTACATACCAAAAGTTTCATCACTGCAAATAACTCACTATTACTTTCTTATCTTTAAGAATAGCAGAAGCAGTTTTTGTAACAATGAAACAAGACAGACTAATCTGTCTTATTTCCAGACACTACGAGAACGTTCCTGTTGTGATGTCTGACTAAGCAAATATAGACAGATTTGCACAGAACTTCAGTTTCAGCCAAATTTGTCTTGTTAGAGAACCCATACCCAACCATTGTCTTGTGGTGGAAATTTTTCTGAAGCTTATGGCATCCTTCACTTTACAATAAAGCTACAAACACAAACAATTATGATTTGCTCTGCCAACTCCCATTACTTTGAAGAAAATTCCCTCAAAGAGCCCTTTAAGGACCAGGATAAAACAGAAATAATTAGGCCAAGAATTATACTCATAATAATATTCTTGAAATAATAAAAACCAGTTACTCAAGGAACTCAGTTACAATGTCTTATAGATATTGTAAAATATAAGAATATAAACCAAAACAACACTAGCTATATGGATATACAAAGTGGCAGCTGCACAAGGTAATGCCATATAGCACCTTTTTTGTCTAAACTAAAAATCTGAAGGGAGAGAGATAATGCCATTTATCCACAGATGGGAGTATGTGGGGAGGTAAAAACTGAGCCAGGCAGGCACAGAGGGAAACAGCAGCAACTACTGATCCTTCTTCCAAACTCATAATCTCTAGTTCTGAATTCTTTTCCTCCTTTCCAGAAGCAGCCAATGAGGCATCACTGGGTCAGTGTGTATGGGGTGGAGAGGAAGGCTAGAAATGAGCTACAGACCCCACATTTGGACTCTTGAGAGATTTCAACCACATCTGAAGGCAATGTTTTTAAGAAATAATCTGCACTCTAGTCAAAGAACTGAGTTAAGATCTAGAACAAAGTCACTCCATGGAACACTATATTTCCCTCTTCCACAGCTGCTAAAAACTCTTGGGAAACTCCTTAATGGCTTTAAGCAAGCATTCTTATATGCTTTCCTATTTTTTTATAACAATACATTTTAAAAGCCAATTCTGCAGAAAATTCTTTAGCCTGGGCTTTTATTTTTCTTCTCTGCCTCAGGAATCTGATCACTAGTGTATTCTTTTCAATGTACCACAAGAAATCCTATGACAAAACGACAAGCACACGTAAAAAGATACAAACAAATGACAATCATTGAACTAGGAAAAAATGACAGTCAAGATTCCTTAATAACAAGAGTTGAAAGTCACCATGAGATTAAAGTCCTGTCAGCTTAAAAGATAAACAAATTACAATTTTCAGGATAAACTCCATTTTTCAAGAGTTTCCAGGATGACACCTATCACACTGACTACAGAATTCTCAATTCTGAAGAAATAAAAATATTAAAAGTAGCTTGGGATTTTTATAGGTATTAAAAAATCTCACTTTATTCACAGTTAACAAAGTAGTGTGGAATTTTGTTCTACTGTGACTGCACAGAATACTACAAAACGGACAATACAGCAACTACTACTTTTGATACCACTATCATGACCATATGCACATTTCTTTGCACTTACCCCATGTATCTCATAGAATTATGACGGGAAGCTTTTAACCTACTAATACCACTAAAGAATACATATATCTTACTTCTCTTTCTCCTCTATACCAGCAGAGCTCTTACATCCCACTCACCAGTTTCTTTTGAATCGCAGATTCCCAGAATATATAAGACTCCAAGGAAAAGAAATGGAGGTCAGTCTATGTTTAATATGCTTGAAAAAAATCTCCAGTTGCTATGATAAGAGTTCTGTTTCTTCTCAGGCAGTCACTGATAAGTGCATTACACTAATTTAGTGCTAGTTCATAGAAGCTGAGTCTCCCAGCCTTGGAAAAGACAGGAATTGAAACACTGGTTTCCAAGTAGCAGCTGTGACTATGCTTGGCAAAATAACCGACAACTTCAGGTGTCTTCTAATTTTGTATCAGCAGCTGAGGGAATGAGGGCTGTTTATCCTGGAGAAAAGAAGCCTGAGGGGAGACCTTATTGCTGTCTACAGCTACCTGAAAGGAGGTTGTAGCATGGAGGGTGTTGGTCTCTTCTCCCAAGTAGCAAGTAATAGGACAAGAGGAAATGGCCTCAAGTTGCACCAGCAGAGGCTAAGATTGGATATTAGGAAAAAATTCTTCACAGAAAGGGTTGTCAGGCATCAGAACAGGCTTTCCAGGGAAGTGGTTGAGTCACCATCCCTGGAGGTGTTTAAAAGGCACTTAAATGAGGTTCTTATGGGCCTGGTTTAGTGCTAGAGTTAGGTTATGGTTGGACTGATGATCCTGAGGGTCTCCTCCAACTTAAATGATTCTATATATACACCAATACTCAACTAAAAATACAGGGTCTGCTCAGGTCTCTGATCTTCTGATTAAGGCTACAACAGGCTATCAAAGTGCCTTAAAATAACTGATTCTGTCCAGAAAGCAGAATGGCTTCTAACACCTTGTATGCCAGGGAGAAAGAGGCTTAACTCCACATGCATTAACAGGTTTGTAGGTTATAAAATCTGCCTTAAAAAATCTGTCACGGCTAACTGAAAGCACAGGATCACCTCTACAAATTCCCATGTCTTTGCAGAGAACAGCAACCAGAGCAAATGTACTATGTTCTGCTCATCCTCCACCACATATTGAATAGGAACAATCTCAGGTGACTGGTCATATACAACAATGTTGCTTTCTACTTTCTTCAAATGGGTGATGTCATAAAATTTCCCACACTTTATCTCTTTTGTAGTGAAAATCTGCATTGGCGAGAGCTGATGAATCATGTGCATGAGACCCACAGGAATCATAAAAAAGAACACACAGGAAGCTATAAACCAACAATTTGAGACACTCTTGGCAACTTTCACCGGACTCTTCTTGCAAGATATGAAACATTCATACAGCTATTGGATTCCCCAAACCAATTAAGCTTTCCCCCTCTCTGTGCTAAGCAGGAGTTAATATTCCTTAAATTATGCATTTCAGGTTGTGGTGTCCCTGACTAGGAGTGTGATTATAGGTAAAATAAGCCAGCTGCAGGAACTCATCCCTTGTTCCTCCATCTCACAGAGCAGAACTGACGCATGGGGTGGGTGAAGAAGTGACTGAAAAAAGGAAATACTACACTGTGAGTATTTGACTTCTTCCTTTCTCCTACTGCAGTTAAGCTGTGCCATTTTATAACCTGTTCTGCTTCACCGATGGCACACAGGAATGTAAGACCAAGAAAAATCCAAGTATGCATACTGTGAGGATGTATGCATCTATGTGTGTGTTCTGTGCCAACATACACAGAATTCTACATGGTATAGACATCACAACTCAGTATATCCTGATACTGAGAATACACAAAACATAGTTTCTCATTTAAAAATAGGATGTATATCAGTAATGCAAATTCTGCATCCTTTACTGTATTGTGAAGACAACTGTTCAAAAGCTTTAGTTATGCTTATTATATTATAAAGAAAACTATTCAGAGGTTTTAACTATGCTATGTAATATCTGAACTCCTACCATATTAAGATGTTTGAAGAGAACAAATATTTAGAGAGATAAAAAATTTACAGCTTTTGACTCAACATGTACCCTATCACAAAACTGCAGAAGAGGTCTAACTGCCTCCTCTATTTTCCAAGCTGATTTAAGAGCAAAAACCAGTTCTGCTGGATGACATGAAGAAGGAAGGAAAAGAAGCTGTATCATTCCACTTTCTTTCTCCTCACAAGATGCAAAAAAGCAACTTATTAATAGTCTCTTGACAAAAGATTTGTCATTGTGGGTGGGTCAGGGCAGGGAGGGGTAGAATAATAACTCCTCTTATTCCTCCCCACCACATTGGTCACATTAAATGGGAACAAGACATGATCCAGTGTTTGGAATTAATCTCCGTCCATAAATTCTTTTAAAATCCCACATTCTCTTTGGTCTTTTTCTTTTTAAATTGGTACAGAGTATTTCAACAGAAGCCACTGTTTTTGTCATCCTGAAAAAAATAATAAAAGAGAGGGGAAAAATAAAATAAATAGTTCATTCCAGCAGACTTCCATGAAATATGGTTTTCACTTATTAAAAAGAACAGTTCAGAGATAATGGAAAGAGAATTATGTTGAAATATAATTGTCAGTTAATTACTTTTAAAATTACGTTGCTGATCTCCAAATGGTGCCAAAAATGTAGAGTGTAATCAGCTTTAATCTACTGACAGTAATAGCTCTGGGTTATTTTTGTTTGTGGGTAGGTCCACTTAATTGATTATTTTCTTTTAAACAATTTATATTGACCGAACATCTGAAAAATGAGCTGTTGAGAAGGAAATGATGTTAGAGAGCCTTTATTCACACATAATGCTACGACAACAATCACACGCATCAATGCTAGTGCATTAGTGACAATTACATGACTAGCTGTGAAAAGCAATGTTAAAGCACCCCCAGTAAAAGTCCAGGTTTTGAAGATTCATTGATTCTGACAATGTTGCAAAAGCTGACTTTTTCCAAAATACATAGAAAAAAAGCAGAGACCATACTGAGGGCTAATTAACTCGAAAACATGAATTACATGAGAATGCATAGGTTTATGGTCTTCAAAATGTATTTCTAATATTTATATGGCAAAAATTCAAATTAAATTTTGAATTCCTCATGGAGATTGTAATTGTACATCAGGGTGAAGTTTGTTTAAAATTGAAAGTCTTTAGAATTTTCTGATCTAAAATTTGATTTAATCAAATTTGTACATAATTCATTTTGAAAGTTCTAGTAACCAAGTACAATTATTTCTTAGATAAAGCAGCATTTAAATTCTCATCAACTGAGATGAAAGTTTACAAGGGGAAAAAAAAATAAAAATCACATGCTCTCACAGGCTGCTCCTACCAAATATTCCATATGGCCAAATAATATTTGGATATTATCAATAATACAGACATATAGAACTGCCAAAATTTTTCCTCAGCTAGCATGTATCTTCAAAGAGGTAAACTCAACAAAGCATCCAAAATGGAAATAGGAAGACTCAATTTTTATACAATAATTAGATTTTTAAGCATAATCTTGTACTATCTTCTCATGTTATTGTAATAAATTGATGCTAATTACAAAAATAAATCTGGAATGTATTCACCAACCACCACAGTCTCATCCCAGTCTTGTTTCTGGGCAAGAAAAAATAAAAATTTACTACTGGCAAATCTTCTTTACTACATGATTATATAGATGTGTAAGGATATATTGTTCTTCAGAAAAAAATAAAATAAAATAAATAAATATATCTATATATAAAACCACCACCAAACCACATCCGGTCATAATTAAATACTCTGGGTGAGGCACTTTAACCTGTCTTTCCTGATTCAACCTGAGTAAACCTACAGTAGGTTAAACATGTTTAAAAATGTAAACCAGAAACTAACAAAACAAACAAAAATCAGACTGTTCTACAGCTTTGTCAGTGCCTGCAATTTTGTAGGCAAATAAAATATCCCTGCCCTGTCTCTGGACCAGGCAACATAAACACCTGCAGAACTGTTTACAAGCACCACATAGTCCTTAATTACCAAACTGTTACAAAGAGGACGTAAACCAAAGAACACTGTAACACCAACACAGCACTGATTCCATGGCTTCAGAGTTCCCACTGTTAGAAATTCAACAGGATTTCAACATTAAATGCGGTTCTCTTAAGAAAATGTCTTCATTTGGTTTTGTTTCACAGACTCCAAAGGCTCATTAGCCAAATACCCCTCGCCTGTGATTTCTTTCACGGCATTAATTCAGACACATAGTGATCAAATGAAGGTACAGCATAATACAATTAAAATTACTATTATTTAAAACTACGGACAGATACTTTTCCATTGATGTTGAACACATCTTAGTAGTTGCACATTAAAAAAAAATCTATCACCAATAACTAGCAGAATAAATAGTTGTCACTCATAATTTTGCATAAACATTACACCATTGCATGCATACTTGACCTGAAATGCATCAATTTTAAATGTTCATTGATGGCAATATAAAACTCAAGAAATACACTAAAGGTACACTTTCTGGAGGAATTTATTTCTATGTTTATTTCACTTTAAGAAAAGAACAACTTAGCTGATAAATTAATATGAAAATATGAATATAGTATTTTCATACTTTCTAAGTCAGTATCATAATTGGTACCATATTTAAACTGTTTCCATACTGTTAGAGGAGCTGAAATATTGTCAGAGTAGTCTTTTACTCTTCAATAAAAGACATTAGTATGACCCTCCACTTTTTTTTTCTCTTTTAAAAATGGTGTAGCTTTAAGCAGCATACTCCTCTGGCCTTAATGTCAAGACAGCTTAAAATTCTCTAACAACTTCTATCTAAATACTGATAGTGGTACCCTAACAAAATCAAAAAATAATCTCTTTTCCTTTTAAAATACTTTGAAACAGTATCCAGTGTACATCAAAGCAGGAAAATAGTCCTTAAGTTTGGCATTTAACGCATTATGAGAATAGGTAACAGGTAAATAAAAGCAATATGAGGCTCACAGAGCTTAAACGTAAGGTCCTGAGCAACGCAAAAAAAAGTAGAGGAAAAAAAGGACAAAAATGGGATCTTAAGGCCGAGAGGAGAAGTATCACAAGGGAAGGAAGAAAACAAGTATGGAGAGATGTTAGCACTGACTGAAGGAGACAGAGGGACCACTAAAGATCATTAAAGAAGTTCAAAACTGAACGGTTTTGCAGCAGAAGTTGACTATCTGGAACATCTTATGTCTCAGTGCCCTCAACACTTCCCACAGAAAGCAGGCTCACAGCCAGACTGCCAGCATCTCTGCCTGGCAGGCTTCCCAAATCTACAGCTATCCAGGAAGCTCTTTCCCTAGAAATTCTGCCTGGAGACCCGGAAAAACAGAGTGCTCAGTGTCTGAAGGGCAGAGTTTTTGGCTGGTGACACTCACAAGTTGCTAATTTTTTTCACTTATGTAGCTACAAAGATTCAACATCCTTTCTTGGTCCTCAGTTATCAACATGTGAGGGACAGGCTTCTCCTTCATAATAAATACACTATAATTCTCCACACCCTTCTGCAAATTAGTTACAATTTCAGTTAATTTTGTCTCACCATTTGGTTGAAAGCAGAAAGATGTGGTTTCTGCAGTACCTTTTTATAGAAAATTAAATCTTCCTACCTCTAGTAGAAATACTTCACTTTATATATTATAATAAGGCAAAGTCTTTACAGTAAATTACTATCTTCTGTCAGATCAAAGACTGTAGCAGAGGGAAACAGCACAAGAATCCTTCTTTCAACCCACACTTATGTGTGCTTGAAATTTTAAATAGTTTTCCACTTATGTCAATGGGCATAAGACAGTACCTTTTCTTGTCTTGTTCTCAGACCACCATGGTCACAGGAATATCACCACAATGACCCAGCAATATATTTCTCTTCTTCATGATCAAACCAAAACGATGCTTTGCAATTATCTTGTGATCTACTACCATACACAACAATTTATCTAACAATGCCACTAGTCCCAGGGTAAACCACACTGTAATCTGCACTACTGCATTTTGTTCCGTTTCCATTTACTATAGTCAATAATGTCATCAAGCTTTTCCAGCATAATATTCAGATTTTTCTCCATTTTAGCAATAATTCCCGAATTTGGTTTAGCAAGTTCATTCTATTAGTATCCATCTATTTTTGACAAGGTTATCAGCAAAAATACTGAGATTAGTCTCAAGACCAGTCCTAGACACACTGCTTTAACCTGAATACCTTCTCTTTCAGGACCCATTGCAATCAGTCTGTTAGCTTACTAAAAAAGTAATGTTGGTCATCTGAAGAAAACTGAGCCCTTCTGCGAACAGGTAGGACTGCTCTCAGTAACACACCTCTAAAAGCTCAACTGGCCTTTGACCCCAGAAACTGAGGGGTTCCTACAAAAATAAACCTTTCAGTCTCTTGACTTTTTCCTTCTTCTCAAGTTCCATCTGCCTCTTCACAGTAAAGCAGAGGCTTTTTAATACCTCTGTGCTACAAAGGAAGAATAACTAGGTCATTTAAAAAAACTAGTTCATTTGATTAGTCCTTCTTCCCTAGCTTTTTTTTTTTCCTTCTTCTTCTTTTTGATCATTGTATTTTTATACCTGCTTTCAGGCTCCTGAAGCTTCTCAGGAAGTCCTGAGTTGATGCTCAGCTCTTTGACCATTTCTCTTGCAATTGCTGTAAAGTCGCACTCACTTAAAGCACACCATAAACCTTATTCAAATGATTAAATCTGCATTTTTAAGCCTTCTACCTATAAATGGTGTTATGTGATTATAGAAACAGTATTTTTTATCTCCTTAGTAAGCTGAAATTTCTGTGATAAGTATGAAACCAGTTAAATGTTTGCTCTTAAATTACTTTTCATATTTCTCTGAATTAATGTTAGCAAAACTATGTACTGTGAATGACCAAAATGGAATTGACCTAGTGAAAAAGTCTGCCAGCAGAAAAAGAGTGCACTTTGCTCTCTGCTTTAAATATTTGTTTATTATCTGACAGAATAGACACATGCAGCATTTATTAGTAGAAGTGACATCTCAAAGGAAGCCTATAAAAGACACTACTCCTATGCATAACAAAAATAAAAAATAAAATTAAGATTACTTACTTGATTAAGTATATCTTGTTTCTGTAACGCATGCAAGGAAAGAAAGAACACACGTACATTAGTGCAGTGTCGTAACACTCAGGCTCTGTTTTCATAATAGAGCTATTTTTGATGGAAGGTTAGTGATGTAGATGAACAGGTTTAAGACATTAGGCAGAATATCCCATTTTCTTGCATTAGCACATATGACAAGAAAATGGTTCTAAGTCAGCATTCTAGTCTTGATTAGAAAGCGCAAGCAATTTATTTTTAACCATGCAATGACAGATAACCAAGGAAAAAAGTCAATACAATGCCTATCTTTCACCTCTGTTTACTTTAAAAAAAAAATCAAACCAAAACATAACAAATTACTTGTTGCCAAGAATAGCTGTTAATGAAACAACTTAGCAGAAGTGAATACAATGATAAATTCCATGAGTACATTAACAACTAAAGGAGGGCTAAGGAGAATCTCAATCCTTTACTGGATGCGAGTGGAAACACAGTGACAAAAAATGAGGACAAGGCTGAGGTACTTAATGCCTCTTTGCCTCAGTCTTTAATAGTAAGACCATTTGTTGTCTGGGTACTCAGGTCACTGAGCTGGAAACAGGGATGGGGAGCAGAACGAAAACCCCATAATTCAAGGGAAAACGGTTGGCAACCTGCTACACCACTTGGACATACATAAGTCTATGGGGCCACACAGGATCCACCCAAGGGTACTGAGGGAGCTGGCAGAGGTTCTTGACTAACATGATCTCCTTCTATGACAAGGTGACCCACTTAGTGGACAAGGGAAAGGCTGTGGATGTTGTTTACCTGGACTTCTGTGAAGCCTTTGACACTGTTTCCCACAGCATTCTCCCAGAGAAACTGACTGCTCATGGCTTGGACAGGTGTACTCTTCACAGGTTAATAAACTGGCTGGATGGCTGGGCCCAAAGACTTGTGGTGAATGGAGTCAAACCCAGCTGGTGGCTAGTCATGAGTTGTGTTCTCCAGGGATCAGTACTGGGCCCAGTTCTGTTTAATCTCTTTATCAATGATCTGGATGAGGGGACTGAGTGCACCCTCAGGAAGTGTGCAGACAACACCAAGTTGAGTGGATGTATTTATCTACTGGAGGGTAAAATGGCCATACAGAGGGATCTGGACCAGCTGGATCGATGGGCTGAGGCCAACTGTATGAGGTTCAACAAGGCCAAGTGCCAGGTCCTGCACTTGGTTCACAACAACCCCAGGCTTGGGGAAAAGTGGATGGAAAGCTGTCTGATGGAAAGAGACCTGGGGGTGTCGGTCAACAACCAGCTGAACATGAGCCAGCAGTGTGCTCAGGTGGCCAAAAAGACCAACAGCATCCTGGCTTGTAACAGAAATAGTGTGGCCAGCAGGACTAAGCAAGCGAACATGCCCCTGTACTCAACACGAGTATGCTGAGGCTGTACCTCGAATCCTGTGTTCAGTTTTGGGCCCCTCACTTCAAGAGAGACATTGAGGTGCTGAAGTGTGTCCAAAGAAGAGCAATGAAGCCGGTGAAGGGTCTGCAGCACAAGTCTGATAAGGACTGTGGCTGTTTAGCCTGGAGAAAAGGAGGCTGAGGGGAGACCTTATGGCTCCCTAAAACTACCTGAAACGAGGTTGTAGCATGGAGGGTGTTGGTCTCTTCTCCCAAGTAACAAACGATAGGACAAGAGGAAATGGTCTCAAGTTGCACCAGGGAAGGTTTAGACTGGATATTAGGAAAAACTTCTTCACGGAAAGCATTGTCAGGCACTGGAACAGGCCACCCAGAGAAGTAGTTGAGTCTCTGTCCCTGTAGGTGTTTAAAATCTGTGGTGCTCACAGACTTGGTTTAGTGGTGGACTTTGCACTGTTAGGTTAACAGTTGAACTTAATGATATTAAGGGTCTTTTCCAACCTAAATGACTCTATGGTTCTATAAACACTAACAAGCACTGTTGCAAAAGTCATCATTATATGCTGCTTTAGTTTCTAATAATTTTTATTCCCTTGAATAAAGGTGGGTGCCGTATTAATTTTCTACTTTAATCAAAACTCCTATCACTATTTCCCAGTAAGAGGTACTACCTTTACATTACAAATACAGGTGTATTCTCTGCATAAATTACACTGGTTGTGCTGGACTTTTGCTAAACTAGAGTCACCAGACTTATCCTTTGATATGTTGACAGAGTTAAATTAGAAAAACTTTGAGACCCCTGGAAATCAGAAGGACCCTAGAGAAAGCTTCTTAGAAGTATCAGCACTACTTCAAAAAATGCAAAAATCCTTTGGACAAGGTAGATGATTGCAACCTGACTACAAACATTCTGCAAAATTTAGGGCTTCACCCCTCTGGGCAGATGAGACCATTGAATGTGCCTTGTGTCGTGCACTTATTGTCACAACTTTCCTGGTGTTTCTGCATATATACATTTATTCTTTTTATCCACAACCAAACTGTGGAATTCTGGGGCACTGCCCTGCGCCACTTGCAGACCCCAGCTGCACTCTGACTGCTTGTCTGGCTGAGACACCTCCACGCACCTTCCACTCTCACTCTTCATGCATTGATAAACTCTAAGAGTTCTAGACAGTAAGTAGGTAAGCAGGTAAACAAGATATTATGGTGCACTCAAACAGATCCCTCAAAAGTGATGATGACACTAGGACCACAAGCAGACAATGATGTGTACTTAGTACCCATGTAGATACAGCCTTTAGCTATACCTGCTTTCCTAACTCTTGCTGGCCTAATCAGTGCTCCCCTCAAAGACAAATGACTGAAATTAATTAGCTAAAATAAATCTCAACGGATAAAAAGAAAATCTATAAATCACAGGTTTCCAGGAGGCTGATCTTAATCTACCTGTGTGTCTTACATCAGGTATAAAATCTATTCCTAATTACATTTTTGACACTGACTTAGAGAAGAAGGTGGAAGGGCAGAGGTTCAGTACCATTGGTATAAGTTTTAGTCATCTCCCTTACATTGAAAACAGAGAGTAAAAGCTCCATAAATAAACTCCCTATACTGGATGACCTTCTGATAATCAGATATATCATTTCCACTAAGCCCAAAACCCACTCACTAGACAAGATATAAGATAATAGAAAAACAAACCAGAAGACTTCAGGTAACAAGCTTCGAATACCAATAGCTTCTCTTTTGCTATTTCTGTCTCATTAAATTGGCTTGTGATAAAAAACTGCAATATAGAAGCGATGGAGAAGAATGAATTCCTGAACCCTTTAAGCATGGAGAAACTTGAAACAGGAAGTTCTTTAGGCTTTTTCTTAAGTACATAAATACATCACATGGCTAAGTCTGCCATAGCTCTATGCCCCATGTTTGTAGTAAAAAGCTGGCACCACCTTTTGGTAGAATATTGGCAAGATTTGAAAAATACTTGGAGTGCTTATGAGACAGTGATCTAGGAAATAAAGAAAGAACTAAAATGGAAACATGATGGCATCCCCTACAAAATACAGCAACAAAATAGAAGAGCCATCTGTAATATGTGGAACTAAAAAACTGCACTATGACTGATTTCAGCTGGATCATTCAGTTTTTGTCATCTTATTTACAGACAACAATTAATTACTTAAATAGTACATCCAACGCCAGGAGTCCTCATCTGACCAGATATAATCAACTTGCAAATCATTCTGTAAAGTTATCCACAGAGGCAGTTGAATGCATGCCAAAAATATAGGCAAGCATGTGCAAAGGGAGTTCTGTCTGACTTGGTATATTCACTCAACTGAAGTCCAACTCAGTGCCTTTGCCTCCAGTTCAGCAGTGTATGGCATGTAACTTGAGCTACTAGATCCAAAGTAGCTTCACTGCTAGCTGTGTTTTCTTTATGTTGCACTTCCTGAAGTCTAAGTACAAAAGCTGTCAGGGTTAGTCAGCCTAGGTCCAACATTGATCCAGTTGTAGTGAAGAACCATCCCTGCTGAAGACACTGAAGCCACCACAGTGTGTCTGACTTGCATTCCTTCCTCCCCTTCCATCCTGCTCACTGGCTTGGGAGCTCTGCAGCTCTATAAGCCCTGGATGCTCCAGTACACTGGTAGGATTCTGCAACAAATAACTGTGCAATTAAGAAGTCTGGGAAATGCTATACGGAATCACAGACTCAGCTCAGGACCAACTGTGTTTATTAATTACAGCTTTGCACAAATTCTGCCAGTTCACCTGGCTTCAGTCAGAGCAGTCGTCCCATCACTTTTTGCCATGACTCAAACTCTACACACCCCCAAACTGGAGGAATGACTTTGTTAAAAGAGACTAATTTCACAACGTCACACACAAACACTGATAACTTGATAATGTGTTACCTACATGGCAGTATGTTATTTAAATATGCATAAAACACACAATTATTTTGTACTTTAAAAGGTTACATTTCACAAAACTGAAATCTGATATGATGACTGAAAGTAAGAATTTCAAGAAAAACTATGGATAATAAATTAAGACCATTGTATCACATACACTAGGAGCACAAAACAATCCTGCAAAAATTAAAAGTGAAAAAATAAATAAATAACACACATGTCTACATCTAACAAAAATCAGTTAAGGGAGGTCCTACAGCCAATGGTGCACCGGAGAATAAATTAGATGATCATAGCATTCCCATCCTTCCCTTTATAATCTAAGATTCTAATTAACTAAAATAATGGGAATTTAAGATGATCATTTACAAGATCAACTTACATTATTTTACTGAATTATTAAAGATTTTCTTCAGAAACTGACAAAAATGATCAACATTATGCTTTGCAAAGTTCAAAGTGTCCAATAATTTTTCAATACTTAATGAGTTATAGTGACCTTAATTCACAATCATTCTTGCTTTTTATATCCTGAAATGTAAGATCAAGTCATATTCATAACTGTTTGAGTGTTTTTCTGTCCTGAATTCCACATAATGCAGGCACAGTTAAAGACATTACTATTTGAAACATTACTGAAACACATTTTTGTTTAGCTATATTTTGAATCGTGCTATTGGGATATGCTATCAGATACAAAGTGCAGTTCAGGGTAACAAAAGAAAAAATCTGTTTTTTTCTACCAGCCAAAACAGAATATTTTGTCTTGTAGTGAATCTGTAGTGACAATGCACATACACACACTTTTTTTTCAGCTGAATTGTCTTAAAACAAAATGGGCATCCCACTACCAGAAACAACACAAGAGAAACAGAATTTAAAAAGAAATCGTACCTGAACAGATTTTACTTTTGTAACTTTTGAAATCATACTTAATATTTCCAATCCTTAAAAAGAATTGGGAAGCATGTTAACCTTACCATAAGGGTGGTTTGCTTTACTTTTGTGTGTCTGTTTGTTTAAATCTTAGAAAAGAAAATGTGGTTTTAAGTAAACTGTTAAGTAGGCCTGTCTAATATAATGTTTATAAACTTTTAGCTTTTCAAAATATGAGTATTTTTGTTTTCCAAACAGTTTCAAATACCCCAAACAGCAGATTTATAAATAATCTTCTATTTCAGATGTTTAGATTTGCTACAACATTCGTAAATATTTCTCCCCACCATTTCTGACCATTGAAGAAAGAAAAAGAATTACCCCTTCAGGATTATATTTTGCTAACACACCACTGCCATGGAATTCTTCTAAGACATCCTTAATTTTCTTGGTGGAATCTGGATGAAGAATAAAGAGAGAGAAAATGAAAATACAGAAAACTTATTTACATAATATGAACTGTAATTAAAGAAAAAACAACAAAACTGCTAATAGCTTTTCTCAATTCACATTAGTAATTTTCTCTAGCTGTATGAGAGCTGTGGGCAGAAAGAAAATGAGAATGTACTATACCCTCTCTATCAAGTACTGTAAAAATCAGCTTAGAAACAAACGTTCTTTGACCCAGCCCTTAACTACTGTTGAGTAGCATATTTCTGAAGGAGTTGTTTGTAAGGACTATTTTAAGTCACTTTTCTCGTCCTTGAAACCTGAGTCATGTACGGAACATGGTCATTCCCAACAGCGCTACTAAATCTCCTCTGGCACAGCTGCCAGCGAGTAGAGGAACTGTCAGAGGAGCCAGGCAATATCAAGATGAAGTGGAAACTTGAAGAAAAAAAATCTTTTCCTGTGGTCATGTCACAGAAAACAAATGTTGCTATTGAAACCTCAGTCTTTGCAGACCTCAGATGTGCTAACCACTGCCAGCTACAGTAACTTCAGAACAACTTTTGTCTTAAAGAAATGTGGAAAATCCCTGAATTTCAGAAGCACATAGGTTTAACATTTTAAATTGCTTTTTGTCTACATGCAGAATAACAAAACTAGTTATTTCAATAACCGGCCACTATGTAAAAGCTTTAAACTCAGATTCTCTTAGAATACATCATGCATAAAACTATCTTTTCTACCTTAAATACATTAGCAATACTGTAAAAATAATTGTAACTCATTTTTTTCTTTAAAATGCAGTAGTTGAGTCCATAATGGTCAATGTGCATAATGGCCACAACACTGGAGTAAATCATCAAGCAGTGAAGAGTAGCAGATGCATTAAAGAAGAAAACAGGTAAACTTAATGACTGCACAACTATTTCTACAACAAATCTGGAAGGAAAGGAGAGAAGCAAAGGGTGCATCAAGAACAGGACTATCACATGAGCATTTAGTTAGACACAATTACAAACATTAGAACCTAGTCTTAAGGATTTATTAGTTATATCAACAAAATCATAACAGTTCTTAAAAGTTAAAGAAATTCAGCACTTAAACCTGTCTGTAAAAAATACATTTAATAAATTATATGACAAGGAAGGAGAAAATGCAGTGGTAAAGGATTTGAAAAATAGCTTTGTATCAGTTCATAACAGCTATAAACAAGACACACCAGTAAAACTCCGTTTTAAGAGGTGCTGAAGAAGTTGTTTTCCCCAGATCTTCATACACAGTTTAGATTGTAGTAAGAATGGCTTTTCCCAATGTTTGCCATTTTATGATTTTTTTTTTTAAATGAAAATACCCTAAACAATGTGTGTCCTCAATAAAACAGCTTAATTTCATTAACTGGATGCATTTCAATGTTACTGTCAACTGCAAGCAGTGGAGTTTAGCTGATCTCATGAGCAGTCACAGCAAATATTTAATTGATAAAGTCGTCTATAGTCTTATTGCTGTGTCATTTGAAATACAGTAAATAATTACAGCTTTGTATGAAAAAAAGACAAAAAACTATAAAAAAGAATGAATCGATACATTAAGAAATTAATTTTCTAAGAACTGTAATTAGAAGCTGATGAATTAGATATTTACTTATCAGCACAAGTACACAAATTGATGACTGACAAAAATTTCATTTTTTACTTTGTCTCTATTATTTCAATATGTTTTTCAGTTGTCATATATGGTTCTATATAAAAATCATTGCATTTTATGATAATGAAGTCAATAACTATGAAAGCAGCAGTGTGAGATCAGTCAATATATGACAGAAGTGACTCAACTTCATCCTAAGAAAGGATTTTTCTAAACTTTGGAAGAAGGAGGTTAAATACACATCAGAACAGAATGACAGCAAGGTCTCCTTACACACCTTTTACTAGCCAAAAAAAAAAATCATAAATAAAATAGAAATGGCTCATTTTCTAGCAGTCTAAAACAGTGTCTTGAGGTTTTCTCTCAGCAATGACCATGTTTCTTTCATTTATATTTTGCCAGATAAAGCCTATTCATCTTTAAATGAGTATTATGCCTATGCAGCTGTAATTAAAACCCAAACCTGTGTTATGTTACTTATTAAAAATAAATCAAATCTTGGCTTTTAATTTTGTTCATACTCTTCTTAGTCAAGTAGAATTAAGGCTAAAACATTCTCTATTCCAGCAACAATACAACTATTCACCTTTTTCATGCATGAGCTTAAAGCAGTGACATCCAAAAAGCATAGCTAATTTCATGCTTGAAATAACTGCCACACAAAAGGGTCTGTGGATGTAAATTTTGCTCTGGTTGTTCCAGCAAAACTCTTCAAGAGACGTCCACATTCTAGACAGGAGTTGTATTTATTACGAGCACCATGACATACATTTCACAGCCAAGGCAGATCCATTTTTCACAAACCATTTTATTCAAAGTCATTCAATCATTTTATCAGTTCATGTGACATTATCCACAACAACATGAATAGAGATCTTTCAAAATGCTCAAAATGACATATCGATATCTTAAGTCAAACACCAAGTGACAATTTTCTGCATGTGTGCTCTTCAACAGTGCTGACATGCCTCAGAAAAATTAATTTTCCTTCCTCACCCTATAGTAGGCAAACTGTTATTAGGCATATGTTCCATTTTTAATAAGTTGACCTAAAAGGATATGAAAAATAGGATAATTTTCAAGTTTCACTCCTTTTGAGGATCACATTAAAAAGAAATAAATGAGAAATTCCAATAAAATGTTCTCAATTCTAATTAAAAAATCAAGTACATGATTTCTGTGAGAAATAGAAAAAAAATAAATCTAGAAGATATATACAGAAGTAACTTTTTTGCTAAATTTCCTAACTAGGAAATAGCAATAATGCTATGGATTCCATTACAGTTATTTAGTCTGATCCAAATAATCTACATGCTCAGTGGAACATGGTGGTGCAAACACAAGTGTCAAACCAGAACCTGTGTTCTCAGTGTTACCTACAAGTACAGATGTTCTACATAACTAAGCCACTTACTCCTTTGAGAGCAGACACAGTAAATTCATAAGCACCACTCCAAATCAAGGACAGATTCCTTCTTGTCCAAGTCTCTGTATTCCAAGCTCTTCTTAAGAGGGAGTTTCTAAACCGGTGTAGATATGGCCCACAGCCTATCAACTTCAATGATTAAATCCCACCTTATCTGCAAAGCTATAGCTGACATAGTATGAATTTCGCACAGCTTTGAATATAAAGTTTGTTTCACGAAACATTTCTCTTTTTTTTTTTTTGTTCTCACAATTTTATCATTTTCATTACCCACTTGCACAATGTTTCAGGCAAGGAAGACTTTCAATTCACTCCTCTGCCTGAGTGGATTTAAACTCTTATCATCCAACCCATCTCCTGTTGCAATTTGGATAGAATGCAACAGTGTTCATCTAGCCAAGGGGGTAGAAGGAGAAAAAGGAAAACTGTGGTGCAAGAGCCAGAGCTTTCCTTGGATGAGGTGAGACATCGTTTCCCACCTCATGCCCCAGTGAGTTTGGGGCAGAACAAACAGGTTAGGCATGATGTGGAAGACTGCTAACTGAAAAGCTATTACTAACACATGGGAGATCCCACAGGGCTGCAGAAATTCTATTTTAAAATAAAGACTCCAAACAAAAGTTATATAGATGAGACTTGGGCAAAACAAGAGTTTTATAGATGAGACTTGGGCTAATGTTGTACTGTTTCAGGATAAAGGCAAAACAATTAAAATAATGACATTAGAAAAAAAAAACCTGCATATGTAACAGTAAAAGTGTCAAAGTTTCTGACTTTTTCTTCACTGTCCTTCAGTCCTAAGAAAGATACTTTTTATCACTGAAGACAAAGGTACATACTAAGTTCAAAACCATTTAAGTCCACATTAAAAAGTATGATTTTTTTTTTAAATGACTCAACTTTAGATCAAGAAGATTGAGCATTCAATTGAAACCAGAATTTGGTGCACCATTTCTCCCATAATCAGAAAACACAAGACAGAAGGAAGGCTTGCCCAGATCACACACTTTGTCTATATTTTCTCCCCATTGTACCAGAAAAATCTTTGAAAATTATTTTTTTCTCAACAAAAAAAAGGAAAGAAATAAGAAGACACTCTTACAAGACAACTTACCTAAAACTCAGCATAAATCACATGCTATACACACAAAACTGACTTAGAATTTAAAGGGAAAATATGCACTAGAAAACAATGACTGGATTATGAGTAATTCCCTTACAAATCCAGATATGCTTTTCATTTTCAAGAGAAATTCATGATTATCTGCATATTATCAGACCATAACTAACTTTAACACCCACACAGAAAGTAGAGCAATAACTACTTTCTATCTCAATTTCACTTTTGTAAACTTTGTACAATTTGCAAAATACCACGGGCATCCCAAGACCTACCATGGTGAAGGTCAGAATTTATATATAGAAGTTCCAGGGAGATTTTCTATGCATCTCATTATGATTCATAATAAAAAAAAAAGTGCAAGCTTCAATACACTATTTTCTGTATGCTGCCAAAGCCCAGCTCAAACCTGAAAACCCTGCCTGGTGAGAAGCATGGGGAAAAAACCCAGCACTCAGTTGACATCACAATTTTTGTATGGCTTCTTATTCTTCTATGGACTCTTTTTTCCTTTTGTGGATGCAACCATACAAAAAACTGTGTGTATGTATATAAATTTATACACAGTTTGTTTGTTTGTTTTTTTCCTTTTGCATATTTTATTTTATTCAGAGAACCAGAAAATGCTTTTGCTCAAGCTCTAGCTCTGCTCAATTTAAAGTTTTACTGGTCTAGCAATACCTGTGTGTTAAAAAGGTCAAGCCTGCCAACAAACCTGTATGCAGCACCAAAGGGTAAAAAACTGTTCAACTTCCAACAAAACAGGTTGTTCCAATAAAAATATGGTTTACCCAGCCTGGCTGAGTCTTGGAGCATGTCTGTGTTGGTAAAGGATGTCTGACAGTTAACATTGATCCAGCAGAAGGCAGTAGCTTACAAGTCCTATGCTTTCCATACTTGGGCTGCAGTCTCACTGGCAAGGTCACACCTTGGTTTTGATTTGTGACTTATAAGAGGCCTTTTGATGCAAATTTCACAGAAGAAAAAAAAAAATTCAACATTAAGTGGGATAAACACTCAATTTTGGTTCTCTTATATTTAGAATTTAGAACCCATTGTAGTCTTGAAAAGAGTGGCCAGGCTGGGAAGGCAATAATTTTCCAGTGATCTGAAGGAGACCTCCCCTCAAGTAGTTGCTACCAATGGTTTAGGGAACACTCCATAGACTGCAGAATTTGAGCGACTACACCCTCCAGCAAATCACATTCCCACTGAATGCATAACTGCTTGAGAGAGTCCAGCGCAGAGCCACAAAGATGATTAAGGGAGTGGAGCATCTCCCTTATGAGGAAAGGCTGAGGGACCTGGGGCTCTTTAGCTTGGAGAAGACTGAGGGGTGACCTCATTAATGCTTCTAAATATGTAAAGGGTGAGTGTCACAAAGATGGAGCCAGGCTTTTCTCGGTGACCACCAATGATAGGACAAGGGGCAATGGGTACAAACTGGAACACAGGAGATTCCACCTAAATATGAGAAGAAACTTCTTCACAGTGAGGGTGACAGATCCTGGAATGGGCTGCCCAGGGAGGTTGTGGAGTCTCCTTCTCTGGAGACATTCAAACATGCCCAGACACATTCCTGTGTAACCTCATCTAGGTGTTCCTGCTCCGGCAGGGGGATTGGACAAGATGATCTTTCCAGGTTCCTTCCAACCCCTAACATTCTGTGATTCTGTGACAATTAATTAGGAATAAGCTTCTTAGAACCACAAGCAGAATTGGATGAAGCTGCCTAAACAAACATGGTGGTGAGTGGCTTCTGCAACTCCTGCTGCACAGGACAACTTCTCCCTCCTGACAGCCCATGCAGGAGACGCCTCTTCCACCTGTCCTCCCTGCTGGGGCCCATCACCACAGGAGAAAGACTGACCCATTTACCCACTGCTATGTATACAGATAATCCAGGACTTTTTATGAAAAAAAAAGCAATATTGATGGCATGTGCCAACACATCATTAGTCCACATTAATAAAAAATGCTCACCAAATCCCACTTCCCTGCAGCAGATGTTCAACTGAAAGTGCACAACAAACAACAGGGATTTGTGAAGGAGTAGATAGAAGCTTAATTTTTGTCTGCTAATATGATGAGCTTTGAAAGGAAGAAAAAAGTAAAGGACAAAAATGTACTCCAGGACCCGAAGTGCAGGTAATTCCTGTGTGTACTTAAAAACATTTTGAGAAGAAAAAAAATATTCGTCTTTTACATTTTAAAGTGACTACAGCTCACTTCACTTCTTTTGGACTCTTTTGACTCCTGACATTCAGAAAATCAAGGCTGAAACAGTTTGAAAGATCCTCAGCACACATCTATGAGACCAAGGCTCAGGGTGCTGCAAGGATTCCTGCAGACCTGTCACATCCCCGCAGGGAGCCCTGGGGGCAGCCCCAGGCACCTCCCCAGGGATGGGGCAAAGCCAAGGCTGTCAGCCCACGAGTGGGCCTGACTCTGGAGAGCTGGACACCAGCCCTACTGAGGTGCTGCCAGGTCATGGCTGCCCCAGGGGGCAATACTTCAGAAACAGCTTGCCCTGAGTCCAGGAAGGTAGAGACACCTCAGAAGACCTCTCCAGCCCTCAGAGACCATCAGCCAACTTCAGCCTGAAAACTAATACAAACTTCTAGCAAGTAACTTTGTGGCTCCTTCATTCCTTTTTCTCATTTCCTGCTTATTTATAGCGGGTCACAATATCTGATACGGGCTGCCAGCTCATAACCTTTCCAGTTGGAACGATGATGAAACCACTCTCTATTAAATGAAGTAATGCTATTGATAACACATTCTACCTCAAACATTAAGCACTAACTTTCTAATGGCAAAGAATCAAATCAGTTTGGTTTGAAATTAAGCATGTATTCTTTCTGATTTTAAGTGGAAACGGGGAAAGGGCTTTTAAGTCTGAGGATATTGGTACTGGTTTTGAAATCTACATTTAAAAAGACAGAGTAGTTGCTTGCTTCTATTTTCCCCAATATTATTCTTCATAGTTTTTAATATGTATACTTTGAACTCATTAGCTATTTAACTATGGCTTCAAAAATTACTGCACAAGATATAGAAACATACAGTATACTCTTACCTATGTTCTTAAACACAAGTCTATATAAAAAAAAGTAAATTTCTGCACTTATTACAAAAAGAAGTAGCTCAAAGTAGTAAAGTAAAAATGGCACAGAATTGCTCACATGACTACAATTGAATATTTTGCATACTCTGCATCAGAAATTAGAAATACTTTGAAACATTCAAACATGGAATTAGATATCTATTAATATTTTATACAATTCCACAAAAAAAAAAAACACAACAAAAATAAAAAGCTAGAAGTGAAACTGTGAAAGCATTACAATGTCACCTTTCCAAGACTACAGCTAGGCCTAAGATACTTCATTTCTACCTAACACATTATTCTTATGCCTGATCTTCTTCTGTCATCAAATTTTAGCTCTCTTGTGTATTGCTTCAACACAGATTTACTAAAAAGTGGTACCCAAGTTTTTCACATTTCCACATATATTCCAAATATGAAATTGCCAAAGGGATCATGGCATATAACCAAGGCATAAAAATGTTAAAAACTTGTGGATTTGAATTTACAAAACCACTTAAATGATCACACATTATATGAAACACAATAACTGTGCAAAGGAAAACTGTGAAGGAGTTCAAGCTAACACATTTCACCTGTTTACCATGAGGGTGAGTCAAAACTGGGAACACATTTTATCAAGATACCCTGGCTTCATTTGATTGCCTATCTTTATTTTAAAGAGCTTGGAGGAAGCTCCTCAGGTGGTATCAGCTGCCCTGTGCAGTTGGGGGTTTGTTTTGTTCTATTCCTTTGTCTTCCCTCTTTCCCCATTTCTTCTATGAGCAGGCTGTCTTAAAGCCTTGTTTCCTTACAAGACATAATTGAAAATCTTGTTCTTACATTCTTCCATGTGCTATGGACACTTCTTGAAATGCTTTTGTAATCTTGAAGCAAGAAGATTTTTTTTTTCCATTTTGCTTTATCATAATTCTTTCTTCCAAAGTATCATATTCTTTTTACTCTTCCTCTTAGCAAGTTTTAAAGGTTCATACAGTGACAGTTCTTGACAACCTATGTACTGAAATTGTATTTCAGGGATGAAATTTTAGCTCTCTTGACATTGGAGGCAATGCTTTTGGCTTTTATCAGACAATTTTCTTAACACACAATAATTTTATTCTTATGAATAAGGGTATATAAATGTTGAATCAAGGGACTATTTTTAAAACTAAAAATCCAGCTCAATTTGGTTTTATTTGTTCTATGGGTTTCTGATCCATTAAGATATGCCTGTCTTCCATTTCAGGATGTACTTCCTATTGCAAGGAAACGTTATTTAAAAACGAAATTTGCACTTGCAAACACAAGTCTCTATTATAGTTTATCTTGGGAGCAAAGTCAAATAATTACGTAGACGATAAACTGAAAAGAATTAGCAACACAAGTACACATTGCTCTGGATCTTGAACTACAAATGATGAAGGTTCCTGCACTTGCTGAGGATATGTACTAGTAATAAGCTGTTTTACCCTTTGTCTGTTCTAAATACAATCCCTAAATTTTTGTTCTTTGTGATCACACACTTGGTATAGTAGTGAAGAGCAGCTGAAAAAGTGTTCACTACAACCTGTTCTCCCCAGAACTCAGAGAAACAAGCCTGCACAACCCATATAAAATCTTTTTCAACATTTGGTGGCGATCAAAACTATCAAAAACTCTATCAAGCACTGTATTACTATTATTGTATACTGTTATTTTGGCATGCCCAAAATTCTGTAGCCTGACTAGAGCTGGATGTGGAGCCTCCACATGATATATATATATATGGTATACATACAATGCTGTCAAGAATGTTGCCAAGCACTTGCTTTTTAGTTTATGTATACATGCACATACACATATATGTTCAATTTGGTAAATCCAGATCAACTTCTGCATTCACTATAATATTACCTGATCTAATCTCTATCAATTCTCCATAAGAATTAGCTTAAGGTTGCCATATATGATCTGAGGAAGAGAAAGAAAAAAAAGTCTCCTCTACATTCTATATATCTTCAGACAGCCTAAGCAGATTTGGCCACTTGAGGCATTACACAATATTTCATATTTGTTAAAATTATGTTACAGTTACATAATAAGAAATTGCCTGAAATTTCATGACTCAATACTCCTGATAAAATACGTATTTATCAATCATATTGCTTATATAAAGTCTCTCCAATTTGTATTTCCTATGTAGAAGGTTTTTACGTTTGTGTGCTCAAAGTGTTGACACTGCAACAGCATTTCTAATTTTCCACTGTTTCTGCTGAGAATGTTGCCATAATTCCATTTTGGATATAATATATGACGACTTATAGTATTACAGATGTTGAGCCCATAAAAACATTAATATCACAGAAAGTTTAGAGACAGTCACTGAAAAAATAAGAGCTGTGTTGTCCATAGGAACGAGCTGCTAAGTACACATCTGCTTAGAAGTCACAGCTTTCCACCCACCGTGTAATTACAAAGGCACAGTCTGATGCAGAGATTGTTTCCACTGTGGTATTTACACATTAAGCTACCTTATAAGGCCACTGAAAAAGTGTACTGCTAAATAGATAGAATTAAAAAATAAAACACAAAGAAAAAAAGCTACAGACTGAGTGGTAAAAATCAGTAAGTCTAAATTCCAGGTCAGGATCTAACTTCTGGGATAATATTTTTCTCCCAATGCCCAGGAAGTTTAATTAAATAAAGGACTGGTAAGAGGCGAAAAGTTTGTCTTAATAGCATATCAGGAAGAATGGGAGTTTTCCTATTTCCATTACTAGTGCAAAACAAAGCAGTATTTATATTATACCTTCACACATTAGCAAAGGTTAATATATATTTATTTATCTTAATGATTGCAGACCTATTCTGGGAAGTCTGTTTATGTTCACTGCTCTGAGAAACAAATATGTACTACTTCCATAAATATTTCAGCTGTGGAGTTCAAGATTTAAAAAAATTCTGTTTCCACCTAAGCCACCTCTGTGTCCAAATTACAAGTTACATAAGTCTTTTACAGCACTGGTATATCAAGTCCTTAATTTTGTTAGCATTAAATACTTTCTCCTATCAATTAACTTATTTATCTCATTAATTTCTTAAAAGACTTTACAGACAATATTGACCATAACAGACAATACTTGAGTAACAGAGAGAGGTACTACGCGTGGACATCAAGGAAAGGAAAGCCCGTAAAATCAGTTTATGCTCCTGCAGAGCCAAGTTCTACTGATACTTGCTTGATGCATCTAAAAATCCTTTCCATTTCACTACAAATACATTAGAACTGAATTCTCTGCCTTAGTTCAAAGGGATTTAATCGTCCAATATTCAATTTAATATCGAAGCTGGAATAGGGATAATTCTTTGCTCATTCTAGGGCTCTAAGGAACCAGTAAGCAAGAATAAACATTGTAATATAGTTCACTGATAAAAGCAGGATTAAACCCCATTACCAGGACTATTTGTGACTTTATCCAATGACATTTTAATGTCAAATATAGTCCTCAGAGAGGGACAGCCCAAGGAATACAGCATTTTCATCAAAATTTACCTGGCAAGATAATAACGTTGTTCAGATAAGTAGCTCCCTCAAGCAAGTTTATAGACCTCTCTAATCATCCTAAACAATATGTGCTAGATAATATAAAGGATTTAATACACTTGGGTTAGTTGCCCTCTACAGGCTTAGAAGCCAAAACCCATTTGCTCTCTGAAGCTTTATTTCTTTCTCTGTTATCACTTTCTGGAATTCTCTTTTTAGATAATAAAACAGGTAAAAAAGAATAAATACATTCTCAGCCATCTTTGTTCTAGTCTCTCAGATATATCTTTAATCCTAAAATTATCCTATAATCAGTTTTCCATGGTTTAATCCCATCAATCTGTTCTTTCTTCATATTTTCCCATTTTTCGCCAATCTTGTTTCCCAGGATAGATGTTTGCTCTTTTGTGTGCTACCACAAGTTAATAGTTTTTATGTGATGGATATAGTAGTAAACAGGTATGTGTTTTAAAACTTGCCTGTCCAGCCCTATGAACTTAACTACTTGTCTTTCAAAGTATCACCATGTTTCACTATAGGGAATGCAAAATGGATTGCTTTCAGCACATCTGAGTCATAGGGAAGACAGACCATTATTCAAAGGGAATTGTCTTGAGAAAGGAATGAGAAGTACTACAGATCTAGACCGATTTTTGCCTTAAAACACAGATGATGGACTGTTGGATAAATGTACTAGAATGAATGAATGGAGATGTAATTATGAAGGCATCATGTGAAAAGGATGGAAGCCAAGTGACTGTTACTTACTAAACAAGTTTATTAATTGAGTGTATAGAAAAAACATATACACGATGACATCATGAAATAACCTACCACCCAACAAACCAAAGGCTCCATTAAATAAACTAGAAAAATGCATCTTATACTAAAAATGCATATAACAAAGTGAGTGAAGGGCTAAACAAAGTTCTACGAACTGTGATTACGTACGTACTAAGAGTGCTTCTTACCTACAAGAATAGCAAAAACTATGACAAATAAGTTAAACATCTTTTAAAATGAGTATAAAACATGAAGAGTTAAGCTGTATTAACCTGGGGTTTATTCTTGATATTTCCAAAACAGTAAAACATCTTAAATGCATTTCAAACATTCACAATGGGCTTTTTAGCCATCAATTAGTGATCTATACAATTTATATTGGTATTTAATCAACAGTTTGGACCAGGAGAAGAACTAGTCCCTGATTCAAGAGAAGCAAATTACATTATAAAAAATAATTTATTCAAAATATTTCTACTATCTTTGTTCTGAATACTATTGCACAACATGCTCACATGTATAAAAATCCACCGAAAATACAAAGCTACAGAAGTTGCTATAATGATGAACACAAGACTTTAGGACCTTTTCCATAGCCTAGTAGGATGGGAATCTTTACAATAAAACATGGCAATGTCTCTCTTTAACAACAGGGCACAGCAGATTCCATCCAAGCAGTAACTATTGCTATAAACATCCTTGAAACAGTTACCTTAGAGACTTTACTAGAAACACACCCAATACACCAGTACCACCACCTTCTTTCATTACTGTCCTCATTTTGGCTGGGATAGTTAATTTTCTTCCTAGTAGCTGGTATAGTGCTGTGTTTTGGATTTAGGCTGAGAAGACTGTTGGTAACACCTTGATATTTTAGTTGTTAAGCACTCAGGACTTGTCAGCTTTTCACACCATGCCAGGTGCACAAGAAGCTGAGAGGGGGCACAGCCAGGACAGCTGAACCACACTGGCCAAAGGCATATTCCATACCATACAATGTCATGCTCAGCATCTATAGTTTTGGGGAAGCTGGCCAGGAGAACTGCAATTGTGAGCAATTGCATTGTGCATCACTCGTTTTACGCATTTTGTTTCATGCAGCCCTATGACAGGTCTATTATGAAATGGCACAATGCATATAGAAAGATCTTAAAAAGCATACATGGCACTGATTAATTCCATGTAAAGGTCTATTACAGGTGAGCACCCAATATGGACAGTTACTCTAAGTACACTATTGACTAAATCATTAATTTTAACAATGTAATTCTGCCATTTACCTGTTGTTATGGTCAGAAAATATTTTAGCCATTTCTGGCAAGTTCAACAAGAATTTCCTCACCAAAATCAGTTTCCAAATCACAAATGAGTTCCCCACCTTTGGTTTGGCCTTTCCTTAAATCGTCCCTGACAAAATCCCCATCAACAATCAATAACCTTTGGGGGAAGAATCATTGACCTTGCCAATCCATAATACAACAGGTTAGGGGAAAAAATTAGGAAGGAAATAAACCAATCAACTAAAACATCTCTTCTGTCACCTTCACATCAAACTACGAAGATATGTCCCTAAGCTAAACTCAACATATAATTAGAAGGAAAAGAAAAATGTCTACTTACTGTAAGCTTAATAATTTACATAAGCTTATTAAATTGTCTTATGCACATGTAGCTCTAAAATACAGGTATTATAACCACATTAAGTTACCTAACATAGTGGCAAGGCACCAGTAACAAGACATCAGCATTCATCTACCTAATATTGCCACAGACAAAAGGCAATGTAACAGTAATTGAACTAAAAACACCCCCAGGTCCCAGGATTCATATTTATATCCCTTCTTAATTCATCCATTTCTACCTCAGTATGTTCACACAGGACAAGTTTGTTTATTTAATTTTATATGGTTCAGTCAGGAAGATTAACAATGATACTGACCAGAGCCTCTAAGATCAGGATAATTTCTGCAAAGATGACCTGACAGAGCAAAAGCAAGCAGAAAAGACATAAGGAAAGAAGGATAAAGAGTTAATCACCAAAAAGGATAAAAGGAACAAGAGATGACAAAGATGGGGAGAAGGAAAGATAGGAAGGAGCAGATGAGACTTCAAAAACAGCAAGACAAAACAGAAGAGTTGATCTGTGTGATCTTCATCCCTTCTTTCACCCTTCTCTTCTTTTGCTCCTCTGTACTTTTATTTCCCAAGTTGTAACTAATGTGTTTTAAGGAGAAAAACCTGTCAGAAATGCTTTATCACTTACAAAGACCTTAAAGAATCTAAAAGTATGATCTCATAATTTTCCAAGTTTACAGAGACCTTAACTTTGTGATGACCTAAAAGGATGACTTCCTTTTCAGAAAAAGATTCTCCATCAAATGCACTTTACATAAGGGGAAAAAAAATCAAACCAAAACACAACAACAAACAAAAAACACCATAACACACATATTACAAGTTAATATTAGAGCATTCAGAAGTAGGAAATTATAGCCATAAACAGAACCTCAACTCTCCCAAAATTTTTCTATTCATCATCAACTTGTAGCCAAATATTCCAAATGTTCCAGAAGTCCGATTATTAAAAGTATTTGAATGTAATAACATGTTAATAAAATAGTTTGATTTTAAGCAAAGAAGAGGTGAGAGGATGACTGGAAACAGATTCATTTAACCTGAGGAACAGACTAGCTGAGAAGGAGCTACATTCCAATTTCAATGGAGCTACATTCCAAGCAAATGGAAGAGCAAACCATCTGTGAACTTTTTGACTCAACTGCTATTGGAGATCAGACTTACTAGGCATAAACTGCCTTGGTTCAGGAAAAGCTGAGGAAAAGGAAAAGTCATTTATTCACTGCAAAACATTAGAAATTGCAAATAAAAAGTAAACTAGACCAGAGATTTGTCAAATAATGGTAAATGCAACATTTTAGACTCGGTCCTTCCTTTTCAAGCTGGGGTATTGCTTTCTTATGTTATAACCTGTTTCACAATTAGAAAAAGCAAAACATTTGAATACTTCTGTTATAAAAACACTGCTCTAGAACATTTTAACACAAGGAATCTGTTCCTGAAAAAGATGTTGGCAGTCCTGCAGCCTGCCAGGCATGAAGTAAATACAGTACGCAGTATCTTATGAAAAGATCTAAGACTTTTCATCTCAAGGAAAGATAAACTCTAATGTCTATGGGGATAAACTGGACAGCATGGTTTTCCTTAAGCAATGGTACCAGGCTGACACATGTTCTAAATACCACTATATAGACAAACATAAAACAACTGTAAAAGCAGAATTTACTGAATACTATTTAGCAGGTAACCTGCTTCCCTAAGAAATACAATTAAAAATAAAGATATGTCATTTTTACTTGGCAATTAGAATGATCCAAGCTGGCTGCTCCACTCCTCTTGCAGCCTCAGCCCCATATACTCTTTATCATTCTCTCACAAGGTAAATACTCTTCAAAGGTAACTTCTTAAGCATGGATGTGCCTCTGATTAGGCACATAAGAAAACTGTAGCCACATTTACACTCAAGTTTCTCACAGAGCAATGACTTAGCTTGGTTCTAATCTTTTTCTAACGTTCTGTGTGCTGAGTAAAAGACAGCTTATTCCAGACTGTGCGTTAAAAAAAAATGACAGTGAACAAATGACTTACTAGCTTTCAATATGTATGAGATCATGGCTTCAAGATAAGTCATATAATAAAGACCCAGTCTCCTGAAAGCAGTGACGCACAATCCTCTGCACCATTAAGAAATATGCCAGACCCTTGTCAGAATATCTCAGGCTTAGTGTCACTCACAGATTGCAAACCAGAGAATATATTCATATAAGTCACAGTAAAATAAAGAATCTATGATTTACACCCCTTTTCTGCATCTTCTACCAAACTCTAAATCCAGAAAGAAACCCATCACCCAATATAAGGTATGGATATGAATATAAATAAAATGACTAGACAGGGGGATAACTCATTTTAGACAAAAATTAAAGATTTAAATTTTTGAAGCTGCCTTCACAAATCAGATCACCCAAATCAACATGCGAAGACAATACAGAAATCTCTCTTCAATTATTTTACTTATAGTTAAATGTTACATTTAACTTAAGTCTGAGCAAACTATTTATTTTTGTTCCACTAAAACAACCTGAAAGAATTTTTAGTAGAAATTTCTCGTTAAAAAGAAAACCGAATGCTTCAGTAGATAACATATTCCAATAAGATCAATATTCCTATTCTTTGACAGCTTTCACTTTTTTTCTCTTCAAGTAAAATATTGAAATATTTAATTCTGCAAGCATCCAAATGTTTCAAAAGGAACACCACAATGTTTTGTTTCATCAAAAGAATTTGTTGTTCTGTGTGCCTACAAATGGCACTATTATGTAAAGACACTCTGATTAGCTTGAATCAGGGACTGGAGGAATTTTAGAGCTCCTGAAATAAACTGAAAATAGACTCCAGCTGTGCTGCTGCACCAGTTTACTGCTTGTTTCTAGCTTTGGAATCTTTCCACTGCACTGCAAAGTACAGCACAAACATGCTGCTTCTCTGGGAAATTCCCAAGCATCACAGCCTTTTATTCCTGTAAGATCTAAGAAACTTTTTTATGATGAGGGTGGTAAAACACTGAATGCTGCCCAGAGAGGTGGTAGATGCCCCATCCCTGGAGACATTCAAGGCCAGACTGGACAGGGCTTTGAGCAACCTGATCTATTTGAAGATGTCCCTGCTCAGTGCAGAGGGTTGGACTAGATGATCTTTGAAGGTCCCTTCCAACCCAAACTATTCTATGATGACACAGGTATGCAGGCAGACCCTCTTTTGGTTCGCCACAGGCTCCGAGTTTCACCCGTGAACCCCTCCTGTGCAAACTGGGTCATAAGGACGTCCTGAAGCAGCAATGGAGAGCTGCTTGTGTGGGCACCGGGCACGGCACTGTTGCAAGAGGACAGAGAAGAGATGAAGCAGAGAGGATGTGAATCCCAGCAGGGAAGTGGTGGAAATGAGGAAACCCATCTGAGAAGGGTATGGGGACAGTTGCTAACCACTACTGAGAGTGTGAGGAAGGAGGAGGAGGAGGATGAGGAGAGCCCATGGCAGTCGAAGCGTCTCAAAAGCTCAACAAAGCAACATGGCTGCTGGTGCTGGACCATATGGAGTTAATTGCAACCACATAAAAGCAGGAAAATCAGAATGAAAGCTTCCTACTGAGCCTGCTGTGTGTCCTGGGAAGACATCGAACACTTCACAAAGATCAAGAATTGACTTCTGTCCAATTTTAAATAGAACAGTTATAATTCAAGTTGTTTAAAAGTTTGCATATGATCAAGTAGATAATTTAAATACAGAAAAACAAATACATTTTTATAAAGTATTACTTCTTACTTTTCTTAAAACACAATGAAAGAATTCCTCAAGAGGAATGTTGTATTTTAATTCTCATCTTAGCTTCTTTTCATGTGCGTAGCTTCTCTCCTTATTCCAAGCTTCACATAAACCCTTGATCATTTCTCGTATACTACCTTGCTTCCCATTAAGCTTTCTTTTCTCTTTGTCTTTATTTTTATTTTATTTAATCCAAAATTTCTCCAAGCTTAATTGCAAGAGCTTTTTTCAACTGTGCTTAACTATTCATGTTTTATCCTTGATGGCTACATACTTGCAATTACTTTTAATCAAAATAACTAGCTGATGAAAATCAGAGCTTATCTTCCTCCTTGTTCACTCCATGTTTGTACTTCACCTGTACAATTTCTTAAGGCAAAGCATTAATGTAGTTTCAAAAATCTATGATGCTCTGATAATGATTAAAAAGAGAGAAAGCATGATAAAATGAAATGGAATGGTCTTTTCAAAAGAAATACTGATAAGGAGTTAATTTGAAAGAGAAAAGTGATGCATATCCTGTAAAAGATCAGTTACTGAAATTTAATTTGTTTTCTCAATTTTTTCAAAACTCCAAAAGCAGGTTGCTAAAAAACCCTTCAAAATTTTAAGACGCTATTTGAATTTCCAGACCTGCAAATGGGAACAGAGCAGAACATTCTACATTCCCTTAATATGATTTATTAGAATGACTAGTTCAACTGCATTACTGGATAACATTTCAAAATGCAACTGGATGCCAATCAAAATATCAGTTTGAAAAATCTCAGCTCTGATAGCAACCTTCAAAGCTATCTACTGAGGGTCATTTGCCAAGGGCTGGGAATACCCACTTTTACAAAGCTCCATTGATCACTGAAGTTACGCAACATAAGCTACTAGACTCTTATCTAAGACTAAATGTGTGCAGTGGGGGAGAATAAAAACAAAAACAAAACAAAACCAAAAAACCACTCTAGAAAATGTATGTAAAGAAAATATGTTTTTCAGAATTATATGGAAGACTATTACTTACACTAAACTGAAAGCCAGTACCAGTAAAAGTAGGAATCTCCTGGTGAAGTGTTGTTTCACAGAAGATTAGGAAAAGACTGATCATTCTGCATAAATATTAACACTAAAAACTGATTAAGAAAAAAAATGCATAATGAGAATAATAAAAACCTGCTAATATAAAGGACTTTTTCATCCCTCTCACAAAAGGAAAAGCAGAACGTTTCCCATTTCTCCCATCTGCTTCATTTTTACACAACAACAATTATTGGTTTGTAATAATTAAACAGGTTGGAGAAATGGGAAGCATTTTAATGTCACAGTAGGAGAAAGAAAATGCAGTAGAATCCACTCCTTAAAACGAAATAGGTCACTGAGCAACACTTACAGAAAAGACTGAGCAGCTAAACGTGCCTTTAGTAAAACAATGCAGAAATCAAATCCTTAGAGACGCTTCACAATCTTTAAAACAAAGCAGATGATCAACTCTTCTGAGCTAAAACTAATTGAGAGCTGTGGGTGTATGTTTTTTCTTATTACCTCTCTATTAGTTTGATGTGGTCTGTAAGAAGCTTGGCCTAAAACAACTAGAAATCTATTAGAGCTCATAGTGATACATTAGCAGTCTGAATAAGAGAAGCACTTATAAAAACTCATCTGCTATTATGAACAAGACTAATCACAATTAAAAACCCTAACAGAGTTTGCCTTAATCACCACCTCAGAACACTACACTATAATTTGTCCAGCAGCCAGCAGCAAGCGAACACAACTGTGCCACTGGCAGCTGGAAGAGTGAACCCACAGGACCAGAGCTCTTGTGTACCCCTGGTTGCTACCACACAAGTCCTGCAGGGGACAAACAGGACATGACAAATTCTCTCTACATGGGACAGAACAACTTTCTGTACATACAGTATCTCAGCTGGGCATTCCTATCCAATAAATGTATGTAATTCCTTGCATTAAATAACATCTTTCAGGATAAACACTGAAGTACACATCAACTAGCAAGTTTAATAAACCAAAATGCAGCAACATGATATGTTCCCGAATGATTAATCCAAACTATTAAGAGCAGTTTATGCAGCTTTATTCACTAGAAGTGACTGTCCTGGTTTTGTTAAAAACAAGACCAGTTCTCTTTTCGTGATTTTTCCTTTAGCTAAGTTCTTCTAGGTGGCTGTACTTTTCTGAGTTTTAGCCTGCATATTTTTTTCCTAGGATGCTGTACTCGGTGCTGATAAAAGACCAACAGAATGCTGAAGAAGCTCATGTTTAGATTTATTACTATGGTAGCCAAGAAAGACTGATAAGTTTTCCCACCTTCTGTTGTGAGAGGGGCGTGTTTGAGGAGGGGTGGATGGAACAGGTGACTAGAACTGACCAACTGAAGATCAACTGAGTATTCCATCCCATAATCGTCATACTCCCTATATAAGAGGGTGATTACGAGGGTCAAGCTCTCTTTGACCATGGCCGGCATCTAGAGAGGACCCTGCCTGTCTGCCTGTGATCTACAGGCCTCAGGCACTGCATCCCTGCAACCGGTTTGCTGTGCAGTCCCGCCTATGACTTCGGGGGGCCTGAACTGCACCTGCTGGAGCCGCCAGCTCTGCACACCCAGGTCCTGCTGCTGGAGTGACGCCAACTCCACATCGAGCATTCAAGATTGGTTTTGTATATTTTGTATATATTCTCTATTTATTAGTAGCATTAGTAAAACCCCTTTAAAACTTTCCAACTTGAAGTCTAAGTCTCTCTTCCTTTTCCCTTATATTTCCAGTCATCTTTCCGATCTAAAGGAAAGGGGTGGCGGGAAATGAAGGGATAACAGGGAGCATCTGCCACGGTTTATTGCCACCTTGCCTTAAACCTTGACAGTGACACAACACTCAATGAGGTCTGACTCAGTTTCAAGCCAAAGAATTTCTGTAGTTGTAGACCATATTGCTAATTTCCACTAAAATAATTAAATGGAGACGTGATTATAACCCATTGTGAATAATTATGCAAAATTTGATATTGCTTTTTGTGTCAAGACCCCAAATCAAGTTTAACATGCTTGTGCCCGGAACCCTTACAAAATATTTCAGATGCATGCCTCACAGGGACAGGATGCTAAGCCACAAAAATGACTGGATTTGTTCAGGGATTTTTGGTTTGTTTTGTTTAGGGGGTAAGAGGGAAGGGGGTGTCATTAACCACAGGTGCTACGCAGGTTCTATGGCTAGATAACAAAATGGGAACGGAAAAAAGAAGGGGAAAAAAGAAGAAACTCTGTTTCTCATGAAGGCTGTTAATGGTAGGAAAACCAGAGAATTTAGAGTAAACTTACTCAGGTTATTTTTAAAAATATGAAATTTGATAACTTTAAGTTCCAATGCATACGCTGAGCTAAAAAGTATTTATCTTAAGAGTACAGCCGGTCTTGAAGAGTTTGCAATTGGAAGAGCAGCTTAGTAGTCCTTCTACATAATCAGTCATTAAACCTCTAGAACACTATTAGAAGGAAGCACTACTCTAACATTTGCTCCTGGAAACCTAATCCAGAATAATTTCAACGCATGCTTTAACTGAAATGCAGAGTTATACCAGGAAATACTTCAGAACATGCTTTTGCACCATTTGGGGCACCTTAATTATATTTTGTCTTTCTTTCTGTGGTTCCCTTAAGCTCCCGGAGTCCTCTTAAATGACTGGTAATTTAAAATTACATGATAGTGTCATACACTGTTTGGAGATACCACGGTCCTTTTTGGCGCTATCACATGATGAACAACATGACATGATTCATTGTGTCTGAAGCAAAATATAAAAATATGGTTCTATACTTAAAACAACACAAAGGAATATGAAATGGGTCAGTATTCCTTTAACTATAAACTAATTCCTAATTAACTGCCATCTGGTCCACTAAATTAATTCTGAACAAATAATCATTTCTGATTTATTCTAGAATAAGAGCACCTCCAAAAGGAATGCAAGTGGCTTATTTCAAATTCCAGTTTGAGTACATGATTGGATTTACCTTCTGCCAAAATTAGCTAAATACGTAGTCAAGCTTTAGAATCAAATAAGAATTTCCAAAAATCAACCTTTAGGTACTGAGCTCTGTTTTGGCTCCTGTCTGCTGTTCTTACCCTTTAAAAGCCTAATTTGACTTTGTCCTAATCATCTCTTTCTGAGATCTGTTCTTCTCTCGGTTTCTTTAAATCACTCAATACATTACCTATAAGTTATAAAAATAGGACAGATCCATGAATTTTGGTCTACCAAAAGCTGGTAGACTCCAACTTTATTTGGAGCCATTTGTTTGTTTGTTTTCTCATGGCAGAATTTTGAATTATTTTTATAAATTTTTTCCCCTTCAGAACTTTGATCCTCTTCATCCCAGGAACTCTGAATCACCTATATTCATGCTGCTAAAATGATACAGTTACCATCTATTTGTAACCTTAGTTCAAAAGTAGAGTAATGTACTTATCTTGCCACTCACTCTTTTTTGTTGCATCTCTTCAATCTGCTTTCATCATCTCTAGTATCATTTCAATAATTTCTCAAGCTCTTAGAGCATACCCAGTACTGAAGTGTCTCTGTTCAATAAAGCACTCAGACCCATGCTTAATATATAAACTATCTTCCCATCCTCATTTCATAACTGTTTCTCTGTTTCCTTCTATTCATTTCAACCTCTACAACACATAGGTTCTTATATAATATGCAGCCTATGCTTTTTTTCCAAAGCAATGATGTCCATAATGACTGCCAAGGTCTTTAATTAATCTAGTCTGTTACGAATAAGGATGCTAGACTCTGTCCCATCTCCGTAGTGAATTTCAATCATAAATAACTTATTAAAAGTAGAAATGGAGGGCCCTCGATTAAAAAACAACAATGACGATGACGACAACAACAACAACACAACAACAACAAAAGCAAGAACAAACAAAAAAACCCACAAAACCAAAACAAGCAACAAACAAACAAACAGTTAACACAGCATTTTAAAGCTACTTTGTATGCCTTTGGGAATGAAAATATCTATTCGTAGGTCAGGTAATTCTGGGAAATACATTATTCATAACAAATTCATTATCAATAACTATAATTACTGCTATAATTGAGTGTCGCAATAATGAAAATTATTTATAAGGTTTTATTTTTAAAATAAAGAATTTCTATTTTCAGAAACTATGCAAGAAAATAATATATGGGAATTTAATCACAGGTTCTTTCCTCAGTATTTCATACCGGTTTTAATAAAATTATAAACCACATAAAATCTGACAGTTCTAAAAAAAAAACTTAGCAATCAGTAGTGTCCTCAAAAACCCATTACATTTTGCAATGCAGCCAACAAAACTATGCAGTGACACTCCGTAACACCCGCTAAAAACCTTCCAAAGCCACAGAAAAAGCAATATATTTTTAGTGCTTGAAAAAACAATGAAAACATACATAATTACAAGCACATTTAAATTTTTTGCTTCTTCTAATTGGCAGAAAACAATGGAGAGGAAGGCAATGCAGGGTCCTTCAAGCCTGACAAATGGCAGAGGGAAAGAGGCCTTCTAACACCACCAGGCAGCCCTAAGCCCACTTTTTTTAAAACAAAGGCCTCCAATTCTAGATTTCAACCATCAAGAGCAACCTATCTCCTATTCTCAATAGCAACAAAGAATGTAGCTTTGGCTCTCCTTTCTTCAGAAATCTAGGAGAGGCAGAACAGCATAAGCAGTAACTCTAATAGCAAAGTATATTTATTCAGTGGACGAGTTGGACAAGTGGCTTTCCCCTTCTCACTTCAGGCATATGAAGCTTTGCTGGGCCGAGAGGACCCACTGTGAGCTACTGGTTCTTTGGGTTCAAATCCCATAAAAGCAAAGAGAGATCATCCTGTCTCTCAAAGCTATTTTTTTTTTAGTTTGTCTGATGAGTCATGGATTGTCATCATTTGAATTACACTTTCAAGCTCTTCTATAGAAACATAAGGACTAAAAATACATGCTTTTAATGAGAGCTGAGATTCTGCCACAGTCACGTGGTTCCCCAATTAGTCCACTCTCCCTTCATTTTGTTTCTTCAAGGCTTGGTGAACTGTAATTCTCTGTTTGTGACATCAGGCTCATTTCCATGGCAACCAATTGAATTATCCCCCAAACCTTTATAATAGGGAATAAGCAACAGGAACAGATGAACTCTTAAGAAACAAAAGCTTCTCACTGTTTACACGTAAAAGTCCATAGAAACAACCAAACAACAAAGGAAAAAAAATATATGGAAGATACATAGAAACATAGGAAATGCTTCAAAGGCATAATCAATGTTTATACATTTTACAGTGTATAAATACACATTCAGTAATTTTATGACTGTACATCAGGTTTGTAATAACCACAATATGTGTTCAATGCCAGTAACAGGTGATGCTGCAACACGAGTATTTAATGACTGGCAGCTTACGTTAATGCGGCTTCACTTCTAGAAAGCAATCATTATTTTTGACAGAGGAAACAGAAATCAAGATGAGATGACATCATTTGCCTTTCAGAATTCTAAGACAGGAGTTATCGCTGCCAGCCACTGCACAGTACGGATCCTACAGCTACAGAAACTTGAGAGCTATGGTTTCTATTTTGGACTTCTTAGGAACTCTTCAGATTTGCTTCTTGCAGTGATATCCTTGAAAATGGAAATGCATAGTCATTGACTTTTCCCCTAAAGACTTACTCATAGTTCTTTTCTGTTGCAACAAAGGCCCACCATTTGGGAGCCTGACTACATTATTAATATTGAAGAACTGTGGATCTAATTGCATGTCTAAGAGTTAACACAAGCCTTGATACTATTGGCAGTGTGTCCTGGTTTTGTTAAAAACAAGTTTCTCTTTTAGTGAATTTGCCTGTCAGCTAAAGCTTTCATATTAGTTGCATTTTCATGGAAAACCAGATACATGTTTTGGTAAACATAGCAATGGAATGTGAAGTTATTGATAAGCATGGATGCACCTCTGGTGAGAGGGGCAACAAGAAACAGGTGACCAAGAAACTGACCAAGTGGGAGATCACAAGGATCCTGTCCCTTTTCCTTATGGTCGACATTAGGAGAAGATCTTGCTAGTCGTCCCTGCAAACTGAGGCCTAGTGACAGACTGAATCCAGCTCCAGTTGGCTGCAGAGTCCAATCCAGGACTTTGGCTGCTGGCTCTGCAGTTGCTGAGACTTTCAAGATTGTTTTTTTATATTTTGTATTGTTTGCTCTATTCTTATTAGTAGCATTAGTAAAACATTTTTAATTTTTCCAACTCTTTTCTGTCCCTCTTTCCCTCCCGATCGCCTGTCCTTAGTGGGAAGGGGGGAGAGGGAGGGACTGAAGGAGGAAGCGGCGGGGAGAGGAGGTTAACAATACATCTGCCACAGTTTTATTGTCACTCCGCAATCAAAACCTCAACACAGTGCTAGAGCTCTGACTAACTTAATCTTTCCCAGATACCTAAACTGTATGTCCTCAGTAAAACACTGGAAACTTGGTAGCCTAACTAGAAAATAATACAATTACCCTAAAAATAAAGGTCAAACACTATCTGGTCTTAGCACAATTAATTCTATATCTGTGTTGTATTGAACTATTGTGTTTCACTACTCAGTGAGACTGAGGGATTGTTACAATCTTCTCAAAGAGTTGTGATCACCTTCTCTCCCTCATTCTTCCAGATGAAGCAGATACACAAGATGGTTGCAAGTAAATTACCACCTTACAGTGAGGACACCAAGTGCTCTTGATGATTAGACAGTGTGACTCTCTATGCTCAGAGAACACCTGAATAAGTCAGATATTTCTGGGAGCATCCTCCGTTTTTCAGAGGAACAGAGCATCTTATAAACAGCAGAGTATTCCCCAGTTTTGCCATCTGATAGTCACAAACACATATAAATTCACCGTTTTCCTTTCTTAAAACTTGTGTCCCTGCAGCTAGTGTACAAAGTTTCTTGCAGTCAGAAGAGAGGGGAGGATCCCTAAAATTAGCTAAGACATGAATATAGTACTGTGATAAGATCACTTTTAGTATACTCAAAAAGACATTCAATGTGATTTTACTTTGTGCCATTCACTGTGTACAATTGAAATAAAGTTCTAGCAAAGCCATTAGTTCCTAAAATATTTTTTTAAATTAGACTACATAGTAGCCTGAGAGGGACTAAAAGGACTCAAATGTATTTGCCTTTGTCATGAAACAAAGTAACGCTTGAATAATTTGATAGGTGCTTTACTCAAAGTGAGGTCAGTGATCCCTTCTGCATTGTCCCTTTCCCTAAATAGCCTATTGTACCTCAAATAAGTGGTATACCCTTCTTCAGTATGGGCATGGGAGCAGGCAGCAAGTTCTGCATACACCTGAGTACCCCACATGACTGCCATGAGAAGGTTACTCCTTACTCACAGTTGTGAGTCAATATGACACTCTTTACCCTAGACAGACTTTATGAGAACTTTCCTCCATCTTCACTAACAGCAGCAGAGATAGCATGTTCTTAAAAATCCAATACTTGGGGTAAAACTGTTGTCAGTAATCAGAACCAATTTTCTCTCTCCCCCTTCCAAACAGCCAAAAATAGCTAGTTTTAGCACTCTCTATTCTTTGATGAGGCCCATTCCCTCTTTAGAATTAGCACAATTCCATGTGACACTGGAAGCCTGGGACTCTATGAGGAATTGCATAATGGCCCATAGCTGCTGGTCACCAGCTGCCACTTGAATGAAGTTCCCCACAGGTTATCATTTATACTCATTGTAAAAGAAAAATCTTTTCCATGTGTGAGGGCCACAGAATCAAACCCACCCAAAAGTCTCTGGCAATTTAACTCTGGACTGAAACTTGTGCTGATCTTCCCGTTTCTCTTCAGAGATCTTTTTCACAAGTTCCTCCTTCCTGTTCCCCTATAAAATTCTGTCTAGCTCTTCCAGTAGCTATTGATGCTACAGCAAAAGATGCTACAGCTGCTGATGCTGTCCCTGTTCTCAAAGCCATTTCAGTATCACTCCAACACCTATTTCTATCTTCAGGCTGTAACAGTCTGCCCAAGTTCTCCTCTACCAGCCTGGGAAAAAAAAAAAAAAAAATCACTTCCAAAAGATTTGCAAAAAGTCTTTTTCAGGCTTTTTCCTCAGGGCACATTTTGTTGACAAACTCAAAAGGACAACACAAAACCAATCTGTTTCCCCAGAGTGCACATGCTGCCAGAGCTCAGAGGTCTCCACCTCTCTCTGCCTGCTAAATGAAGGGCAGATCTTCTCTCTTTCTTTTAAAGCCTAGCTGAATCATGAAACAGTCTTGCTTTAACTGTTTCAAATCCCTTCAGTATTTTCACATTTGCTTTCAGAGAAGGATCCTCTGAACTTCCCTTAAAGAATCATTTGGACTATAGCAGCCATAAAACTTCATCAAATAAAAAGAACACACACAATTCATCTAGTAAAAAAGATACAAAAAACCCTGTCCAAACTAATCAAATTTATCATACCGATAATAATCACAATAAATTTATTTATATTGTTCTCTCTAATGTCCTTACAATTCCGGCTGCTGTTAGGAGTAGTACAGAACTATGAATATACCTGGTACTATACGGTTTAGAAGAAACAGTCTCTGCCTGAAAAGTCCCGTATGTACATTACTCCATGCACTAAAGTGACATTTCTATGCAGAAACCCCCCTGCATCTTTTTGTCTTTCTTTCCCGCAGACACTATTGATCCTGAAAACTAAAGGAAAAAAAAATACTAATTTTCTTCTCTTCGGCACATTTCCCTAGAAATAGGTTATAAAAGTGTTGTTGCTCTTATTGTTTTTAATAATACTATTATATAATGAGGACACCACTTATTTATCTTTATTTTCATGTGTTCTTCTGAAGCAGTTTAAAATCAGGCAAAGATCTAATGCAAAATATTTTCTACTATTCTCTCTTCAGAACAAGAGGAAAGAGGAGATTTTTAATTTGACCAGTAAGGAAGACACAGAGGAACTGTCTCTGGAAATAATTATTATTCCAAAAACCACATATATGCACATTAACTACAAAAAGCCAAGTATTAGGCAATATGCTCTTTGAATTGTAGAAATACACTTTTCTTCTTTTTAAAGTAATATTTAAAGTGTTCAAAAAATTCATTTGAAGCCCCAAATTATTTAAGTATGGCAAGCAGATGAAGAAAGGTCTTTAATTCTAAGTATAAAGTTGCCTTGAATTGACCTTGAAAACAATTCAGCAAAATAAAATTATGGGTATTTCTTGGATTAATTTAATGCAAGGTATTCACTCACTGTTAAGTTCTGAGTGTCACTTGGAGGGAAATGTTTCATGGTTAGGAACAAGTGGTGAACTTGTTCTCCTTTGTTGTTCAGTTACATTTGTGGAAATGGGGAAAAGCGGTGTGTACTCAGGAAAGATATTTTACAGTCAGGGTTTATGTTCACCACACAATACATTTGGATCAAGCTAAGAATATGTGATGAAGAAGAGCAGCAAACAAGATTCTGTAGCAACTTCTCAATGGGATACCCAGGCCAGTATCTTGCATACAGTGCTAGGAGCAGGCCATGCGTGTTTAACTACACTTGCAAGAGCAGACAGACGATCATCGAGCTGGTAGATAATAAATTAAAAGTGGAACTACACCAAACTGAAGCAGTGTCTTTCAGTCAGAAAGTAGAAAGCACGTGTTCCAGTCCAAGCACTAAAAATCATGGGAGGAGTTTAACAGACTTTATAGTGAAAGATTCATACACCTACCATCGTGACTGAAAATTTAGGCTGAATTCAGACCTCTAAGCACAGGACAGCCAGATCTGAGATGTCCACTGTGGCAGCTGCACATCTCCCTGATGAGATCCAGAGCTTTCAATAGGGACGTTGATGGTTCTTTAGCACCTTTTGTGTGCCTGTCCACTTGTACACACCTAGGATGGTGCTGGTGGTCATGTCCCCCCCAATCTGAGGGCATGAGGGTGGGACTCTCAGTCAGGTGACAGGGTCCTCAACAAAGCAGGTGTCCAGAGAAGCTGAGAAGCTTCTGGACCATATTGTAACAATCACAGACAGATCTGAGCAGGCTATAAAATGGGGTCCCCACCGAAGACCCCCTTTGAGTGGTCTTCTCAGAGCAGCAGGTCTGTAAACTGGAGCCCTCACCTTAGACGGGGATGCCATCTAAAGAGACTTCCCAGGATTGAGTGTGCCTCATCTCCTCATATGTTGAGTGGTTGTTTTTTTTATCTGCTGGATGTATCTCCGAGTGAGTCCTTGCCTAGCCCAGGCAAGTGTGAGCCCTCGCCTAAGCCAGGTGAGTTTCTTCTGAGTACCCTTGAGTGAGAGGCATCTGTTTTTTTTCTTGTGAATGCATGCACGTTGCAGTTCCTCACCATTCTTAGGTTGTCGTACCCCAATAATCTCCTCAACTGATATCCAAATCTGTATTCTATGTTGTTGGACTGCTAATTAATTGTATAAACCCTGTTTCTAGTCAGTTTATTTGCTACACTTTTTCAGCTAGAATGAAGCCTGTTTTGGAACTTGTTGTCCACCTACAGTTGACTTCTGGGGTGCCTCCGTAACATCCACACTCAATAAGATGCAGTTCTGCACGTAAAACCTAACTCTGTAAGTACTTCAAGCTTATTATCTCTGCAGCCTGTCTTTCAATACAATTTGAAAATTTCTTTACATTACTAAAGTCAGTTGATGCAGAATCGAAGTAACTCATCTAGGTTCCTGCTAAGTCCTGTTGAAGTCTAAAGATAACAAGAGACAATTTCTCTCTTAGAACCTGGATGGATCAATTCCTTCGCTATCCACAGAAATCATAATAGTTGCAGACATGACTGATTTCAACAAAGTCTGACAGCAACAGACATCTTCATAAAACAGAAGTGAGACAGATTTGACTTCTAGTTAGCGGAAAGACTGATATGGGTTCACACTGAGGTTCAACCTCAAAAGACTCATATTGAAATACCTCAACTGCTACAGGTATGCCTTGTCTGCTACACAGCTCAATAGTCAGGGTTACCACCCCTTCCAATATTGGATCAAAACTAAGGCTATCAGGGCAGAAAGGTGCTGTGTGCTTGTGTGGAGGGCAGCGGCTGGGGGTGTCACAAGCAAAACACTGTCTCACTCTGTGGCCAGCTTAAGTTGAGGGCATTCAGCCTGAGAAGGAAACTATGAGGGTTTTGCCTGACCACCAAGCAAATATGCAAAACACCAGCAAATGCATTTTAAAACTAATATTTTCTGGGTGGACAGACACACGAAATGCAGAACATCAACTCCTCTCCTGAAAATAAATGAGGAAGCTTTCTTAACCAAATTTACTTAGGCTCCAAAGAGAAGCAGAAACTGAAACATATCCTGTGCTTAAAGCTTCCTGCTGGGTAGCACAAAGCAACTCAGCACACCTCCTCTTTGGGCTCACGTCCTAAAGGTATCTGTTGCATATTTGTTGTGTATTTGAGCATGGCAATATGATAGATATATAAGCATGAACTCTGAGTCAAGTATACTGCTTCCCTAAAAGTTTAAGACTTTATGTTTTCTTTCAATTAAGTCTTTAACATTCTGTATAATTACTTTTTATTTGCACATCAAAATCTGTGTACACTAATACATCAGAAAAACACTCTTTCCGTAGGTCTTCTTGTTTGAAGTGCTTTACTACTTTCTTTCAGGCTTATGCACAGCTTGTTATCAAATACCTTCATAAATTGATTCAGAATTAAAAATAAACCAATGTATGTTTGCATAATGAGCTTAAAAGAACAGTTCTTTTCACATTTCAGCTTATTGTTGCATTGGGTTTGCATCGTAACGTTTTGGTAGCAAGTGGGCTACAGGGGTGGCTTCTGTGAGAAGATGCCATAAGTTTCCCCCATGTCGGACAGAGCCAATGCCAGTCGGCTCCAAAATAGACCCGCTGCTGACAAAGGCTGAGCCCAACAGTGATGGTGGTAGCACCTCTGGGATAACACGGTTAAGAAGAGGCGGGAAAAAAAAACTGCTGTGCAGCAGCAGCCAAGAGTGGAGAGCAAGAATATATGAGAGAAACAGCTCTACAGACTCCATGGTCAGTGAAGGAGAGCAGATGCTCCAGCTGTCAGAGAGGAGATTCCCCTGCAGCATGTGGTGCAGGCCATTGTGATGCCAGCTGAGCTGTTCCCCTGCACCCATGGATGTCCATGGTGGAGCAGAGATCCACCTGAAGCCCGGGGAGGAGCCCACGCTGGAGCAGGTGGATGCACCTGAGGAAGGCTGTGACCCCATGGGCAGCCCACACTGGAGCAGGCTACTGGCAGGACTTGTGGTCCCACAGGGAACCCAGGCTGGTACAGTCTGTTCCTGAAGGACTATACCCTGTGGAAAAGACCCACACTGGAGTAGTTCATGGAGGACTGTCTCTTGTGGGTGGTACCCCACACTGGAGCAGTGGAAGAGAGTAAAAAGCGACAGAGTAGCTTGACGGGCAGCTGGCATCCAGCCAAGGTCAAGCCAGCATAATTCTACAAAAGTAATTCCGATTCCAGTGAGCTCATTAAGTAGATGTGACTATCAGCCATTAAGAGTATGATCCAAAGTCACTGACATCCAAGGTAGACAGGTTTTTGAGAGACTATACTTTTTGTTCCAGTACTGATTTTATGCCAGATTCAAACTAAAATAGGTATTACAAAGACTATACTTTGTATGTTTAAGAAAGTGTATCTCTTAAAAATTTCCATAGTCAAAATAACATAATTAATCAAGTTTTATAAAGTCTATACACCAAACTGAATGAAAGGCAGAGCAAATGACAGCCCCACATATGAGCAGGTGAGTGAAAACCAAATCACCTTGCTATAAACTCCCTACTGTATTCCAGAATCTTTCAGTGAAATCCACTCCTCAGCACAAGGCAAGGCTGGGGGCTCACCACCAACACTTGTTGGTGGGCAACTGCCACAAAGTCAAACCTCCTTACAGTGTTGTCTTCTGACACCCAGATCATCACTCCCTCCTGCAGGAGCCCCACTAGTACCTCAAGTCACATGCTGGAGAGAAGTGTGCAATGCCTTTTTTTTTTTTCTTTTTTTAAATAAATCAAATGCTACCAAGCCAGCCAAACTCTACTAGAAATTTGGTGAATTTTCAGTTCACTACCTTGCCATGTTCAATAAAAACAATGAAATACCAAAGCAATTATATACTGAAACTTCATAAAATTCCACATAATTTAATTACTACATAGCAATGGATAAAGGCATCTACTGTCACAACATTTCATATCTCTACATGTTAGATAAAAATGTATCAAATATAAAAATGTTGGCTCCAAGTAATTTTTTTTTTAATTGCATTTTAAAGTCTTAAATCACACAATCAAAAGACACTGCTATTGAGTCATTTAGCAAAATTAACTTGGGTAGCTCAGAAATTCAAAATAAGACCTATATCTATGTTATATTCCCTTGGTATTATATGTTAAAGTCTGTATACCACTAACATTTTTTTTTTTCTAATTGCATCAGAAATTGTACTATTTATACAAAGATGCATGGCATTTCACCTTTTTGAATAACTAACATCCTTCTATTCCAGTAAAGCAGAGTAAGCTTGAAATATACCATGTCTTTATTTTATGTACACACACAAATCTGAACACAAACCAATACAACCAGTTTCACCCAATACTTTATCCTGACACCAACAGTTCTATTAAAGCAATGGCTCTGAACTAGGGTGCATGCAAGAAGTGCTGGAAGAGTAAAAGGAAGTAGAAAGAAAAGGAATATATTAAATCACTTTTTTTCCCATAATGAAGATGACAAATATTTTGGTAAATGCTGCACTGAAGGCAAAAATTGACAGAATGCATAGAAAAAAACACACATAACTGCTCTCTCTCTCTCTCTATTAGAAGTCTTCAATTTCTGGTATTGAAAAAATTAATGAAGAATCTTTTTTAAATATTTTCCCAGGAAGAAGTAAGTTTTCAGACATAAATATTTTCTTTAAACTGCTACACTATGTTTAGTATCCATTTGGTGATGTAATTCGAAAGAAACAAGCTTGTTCACACCAAACATGAAAAATAAAATTTTGTTTGCAATGCTCTTTCTAAACTCCATGTAACTGCACCTTGTTTCCCGTTATTTAATGTTTCTGTGTGTTACATATGAATAAAAGAACTACTAAAAAGCATGGATATTTTCATTTCTCAGACTCCTACCAGATCTTTAATGCCTTCTTTTAAGGATTAAATACCAGGTGGGTACCAATGTCTTATATTCCACTATTAAATGAGAAACAAAATAGCTCCTTGCTTGGCAAAATCATTAAGGATTTAAAGCAGTATATAGAGCAAGTTTCCTTCATCTCTATAGCTAATCCTTCGAAACAAGAAAGTGGCATGGGGAGGAAACATACTTTGTTAATAATTAGAATCCTTTATAGAGCAATTGTAGAAAACTGTGAGACACAAATAGACCTACTACAGAAAGCATCATGTAAATATTTCTGGCCATTTTTTTTTTGGTTCAATGACATAGCATTATATAAAGTATCATTCATTATTTAATGTGATAGCATGAAAATATTAAGAATCTCGATCACATTCCAGTGGAATGTACAATTAAAGTTAATTCTAATAATCATTTTATGATTATTCCATTAGATGACTACACTGAAATACAATTAAGCATATGCTGTGATGTCATAGGCACAAAAAACACAATCACCAGTCTTCATTTTACCTTATATGCAAATGTTTCCTCTTGTAATAAATCAACAACAGTAATAAATCAAGAGATTTTCTCCATTTTAAAAAATACATATTTAGTTTACTTATCACATAGGAAAACTTCCTAAATGTTCTTGATCCTTTCCAGCCCAGTTCTTACCAGGCTTCATAAACTGTCTCTTAAATCTAACTTCTCATGTTCAGTATCTGTTCTCTAAGCACATAACTCTGAGCCACTTAAATTAAATTAACTAAAAAGAAAAGGATCTTCAGCTCAGGATTTTTGTTTCCTGCTCTTTCACAGGACAACTCCTCCTTCACGTTGCTTATAGTAGTAGAAACATCTTGAGCTGTGTTTCTCCTGGAATCTCCATGTTTCCTCCATGACTAAGGAAGTCGTCTTTTTAACTAAAAACCCCACTCCAGTGGCCTACAAATTCTTATGGTGAATTTAAGGCAGCAAGGCCATAAAAATATACTCTCCAAATACCCATAGTCACACTATGTGGTACTACACTGGATAACAATAAAAATAAAAGAACTTACAAAAACTAACAGATTTTTCTTCCCTTCCAAAGAATTTCTCTTTTGGATTAAAAAAAATAAACATAAACCATAATTTAACCTCTTATTTGACAATGAATAGTATCAATAACAATCATGTTATATTCTGCACTCAAAGTATTCTTAATAATCCATAAAATCACATATTTTAAAAAAATTACTTACATTCTGCATATTTCTGAAGCTGAGAAAACTCCCCCGGACTAAGGTTAACCCACTTCTCTTGGCTCGTCATCCTGGCAGCAAGGGTCCTTGTTAAATATCAGAAAAACATTCCCTTTGACCCAAGTGACACAATCTCCCTAAGGATTCTTATCTTCAGTTCACAGCGCTTGGAGACTGGAGGGATGGCATCAGTCAACGTGGATGATGTTTTTGATGCTATGAACTGTTCCCAAGATGCTGGTTCAGTGGCGAGTTACAGCCCTGTTAAAAGAAGATCAAACATTGGAAGCATAAATATCAGTTTTATTACTGAAATAAATGTAACTTCTAAACATTTTCTTATACACAGTTTTGCTCAAAATCTTTCCATAAAGTATTTGTCCATAAATAGTTTTATATGTTTTTCCAAACTTTATCATTCCAAATGCTCATATGCAGCACTGATAATAAAAAATAACAATTGTTTACAATCTAATTCTACCTGGACACCTTGTGTGGGATTTTCATGTTTTAGTAAAAATCAGTGCAATACTAGATACTACCTATCAGTAAACTTAGTTCCCTATGATTTTAAAATGGGATCCGAGTAACTGAATTTGTACCCAGTTACATCATTGCACAATGCTGTGTGGCCTTGTCAGAAATGCTCTGAAGTTTCTAACTCCCCATGCCAAAAACAAAACAGATTATACAGTTTGGTGAGGAAATTCACACAAGAGCTACATAAATATTAACTATTCTAACAAAATAGTAGGGGTTTGATTTTAAAAATGCCACAGCATTGCTGAAGTCACTACTGAAAATCAAACATAACTGTTGGCACCACTACAAATCAGTTCAGGAAAAGAAAAAAAAAAAAAAGAACAAACTGTGGGTGCCATCTCATTTCAATTTTATGCAGTTTTTACCTCATTAGGACAGATCTAACAAAGGCAATGTATTACCAGCACCACTCCTTGCACAACAGGTAAAGCATTTTTTGTCTAATTTTAGCCATCTAAAAGTCAGGTAGCTCAGTCGAGATTGTCATCTGGGGCTCTCTCTTTAATCAGCACAAAGAGACAGGTGGCCTAGACAACAATTAATCCCTCCAGTTTAAACATAATCTTAAAATATGATGAATTGCCTTCTTGCGGTATTTATCTTTCGCTGGTGATTACAGAGGTTGCCTAGATGACAAGTTTAGACTAGAAAGCTAATTTTAGACCACAAGTGGAATCTCTTTATATGCCTAGCAATGCATCATTTACAAGGGTCAAATTACAGAAAGAGCAAAGGAAAAGTTCAGGAGAAAAGGGACTGACACAGTAATGGAAAGAGTGCTATTGAGGAAGATGTTGGCAGCAGGGAGAGCAGAGAAAAAGGACTGAGATGTCATGAGGCAGAAGAAAATAAAAAGAAATAGAGTAGCTAGGAACAGAAGCATATGAAAAAGATACATTAGTCCCAGAGCAATGGCTCTCAGGCTCTTCTTAGTGAATGACTGAAGCATATGTACCCATATTATGAGCAAGTAAGGCTATCTAAATGCAACAACAGATTACTTAGCATCTGCCTTGCTTTTTTAAAAAATTTGAACTGAAATTCCTAGGCTCTTCATCTTCTCAAGTCAGAATAAAACAGCGATAAGGTGGAAGAGGCAAGATCCAGAACACTAACTGAACAAATAACAAAAACGAATGGTAACATGGAGACTAGGATGGAAAATGCAAGATCAATGTGGATAATGTTGGCCAAGTGCAAGGCACATCATCCCTCAAACACCAGTGAATCAACGTCATCGTCAGAGAAAGAGCACTAACTTCAAAAGCTAGAAGTGATATTCAGTAAGAAAAGCTATAATTCTGTCTTGAGAACTCAGTCGTCTTATTTATGACAAGAGAAAATAACTATGGTCAGTTGGGACACTGCAATCAAATTAGAGATGTTTCATTTCTGGCAGTTGATTAGATTGTATTGAAGATAGTTTTATTTCCTCAACGACATATTTTTTCTCATATGCTTGCCAGCTGATTAGGTTTTATTGAAAATGTTTTTTTGTTTACATAACTGATTTAATACAACCAAAATTTTCTACCACCATTTCACCCAGTATAACTTTTTTTTAAATTTTAACTATATTAGCTTCATTAGCTGCAAAAGCAAACACTGCTGAATGCTGTGCAGTTAGAGATTACCTCAAACATTCAATATGAATATTTGTGATACGCATCTTACCATTAGAATTGCTATCTCTAGTAAGGTAATAACTACTGTGCACTCTAAACTCAATCTGTTCACATGCAATACTTTCAGCTGGCCACCATCTATAGGATTTGACGTACAGAGAGTATATTGGCAGTGAAAACTGATATTTTCCCATTGATTTGCCATTCTCCAGCTTCAGATCTAAATTACCACCTCTGATATCCTTTCCTCCTTACCAGACACCCAGGCTCTGCTGGCTGCAGACAGGGATGCAAGAAAAAGTACATAACCTGAATGACAGCAATGGAAAAGTTTAGTATGGGCATGACAGCACACAGGAAAGAATATGTAGTCTGTGTGTAAGTCAGTAGAGTTATCATGAAAGATACAATACAGTTTAAGGGTATGTTATTATCTTGGAAAACTCTCCAAATACAAATTCCATCCTTTGAAAGCGAAGACTGGTGGAGCTCTAGTGGAACTAGTTTGCCAAGTTTAATTCAGGCACAGTAACAGGGAGGCAGGCACTCCCCTGACGATGCCCAGCTGGTGTCTGAACTGCAGCCAGGTCCTGCACACCATCTCAGTGCGTGTGATGTGGGAATATGCAGAAAAAACAGCAGAAATCTCGGCAAAAGGGACCTTACAGAGACTCCTTTTTCTAGTTTCCTATTAAGTTCTCCTGCAGTGGAGTCCTAAATAAAGAATAGGTCACTTCTCCCTGCATCCTTTAGTTTTCATAGTTAAACCTCTGGCAGTGGTATTTCCCTATTTCCCCATTTTATCTGCATAGTAATGTGGCTTAAAAAAAAAAAAAAAAAAAAATTCAGCACATTACAGAGATGCTGAGGACAAAAGCCCCCAAAGCATATTTGTGTTATATTATGTGTGCCATTTGTTAAGGTAAACATTTCAAGATCACCTGTATCTTATAGAAATATCTTCCTTTGTATAAAACAAACATATTAATTTACATTATCTTTTTCAGTAGCATTTAAATTTAAATCATCGAATAATTTTGGTTAGAAAAGCCCTTCAAGATCATCGAGTCCAACTGTTACCCTAACACTGCCAAGTCCACCTCTAAACCATGTCCTTAAGTGCCCCATCTTTTAAACACCTCCAGCAACGATGACTCTACCACTTCCCTGGGCAGCCTGTTCCAATGCCTGACAACTCTTTCTGTGGAGAATTTTTTTTCTAATATCCAATCTAAACCTTTCCTGGTGCAACTTGAGACCATTTCCTCGTGTTCTATCACTTGTTACTTGGGAGAAGAGACCAACACCCTCCATGCTACAACCTCCTTTCAGGTAGTTGTAGACAGTGATAAGGTCTTCCCTCAGCCTTCTCTTCTTCAGGCCAAACAGCCCCAGTTCTCTCAGCTGCTCCTCATCAGACTTGCTCCAGACCCCTCACCAGCTTGATTGCTCTCCTTTGGACACACTCCAGCACCTCAATGTCTTTCTTGTACTGAGGGGCCCAAAACTGAATAGACTATTCCAGAGCAGGAGGACAACCACTTGCCTATTCTAGCTGGCCACACTATTTCTGTTACAAACCAGGTTATAATTTGCCTTCTTGGGCACCTGGGCATACTGCTGGCTCAAATGCATCCATTTGCAATTTATTTTAGTGCTCTTTCTCTATATACTTCAGGAAAGTCATGCAGTGAGAAACCTATGCATAAGTACATGAAGAGAAAAGCAGTAACAGGGACAATACAATACTATCATGCAGGGAAAAAAAAAAAAAAAAAGACAATCTTAAACTAAAACAATAATCAAATGTGCTTGCTAGCAAGCAAAATAATGATCAGCAGCACTAAACAGACAAAGATTTTACCTTTCCATTCAGATGTTAGTTACTTTGAAGAACACACTACAGCATACAGTTAAAACATGAGGATGGCAGGTAGGGAACTCTTCCTCCAGTCCTCTAAGAGTCTGACCTATTGCAGGAAACTCAGATCTGTGCACACATTTTGTTGCTTAGGCAAGATTCATGGCCCTCTCAATGAGCCACAAAGCAGGCTTCACAAGTGAGAAACACTGGAAACACTATAATAATAAGCCATTTTATCACAAAAATAATTAGAAATAAAAAAAAAATAAAAATCTTAATTCTTCCTCCTCTATCCACTGACTATAACAAGCCTTAAAATGACAGTCCCTGCTTTATAATATGATTTTGTTTCTGGATTTGAGAGTTTATTAAGTTTTCTGTCAGGATTCCTACCAGGCCACATATCCAAACTAGGAAGCAAAACTTTGTTAAAAACTCTGCAAATCAAATTACTCAGCATTCAGCCAACAATGTTAACAAACTTAGATTTCCAGGAATTTCCCATGCCACTGAAACCCTCAGTTGCTCTGCATAAACCAGACTGAGGGGCAGAGAAAGGAACATACAATGAAGGAAAAAAACAAATACAAAGGCATATCCTCTACAGGCCAACCTCAACATTCAAATCATCTCATTACACCTCATAAAGCCCGCACTGCAAGAAAAGAGGAGGTTTTGGAAAGTAGGGGGGTTAAAATACATTCAGTCCTCCTAACAATACTGGGTTCAGCTTCAAACTCCAATTCCAGAGGAGGACCGTGGAAACAAATCCAGATTCTTAACCAAGCCAGCTCCCTCTGCTTCCTCCTGAAAGACCGGAGGGTTGCTTCTGGGGTCCATCCTCACTGCTGCGACTGAAAGCACGATGCTCTTCTTCACACATGCCTTCTGTTCACCACAACAGGGAAACCTCATCACAGAATCACAGAATGGTTGGGGTTGGAAGGGACCTCTGGAGATCATCTAGTCCAACCCACATGCTAAAGCAGGTTCACCTAGAGTAGATCGCACAGGAATGCATCTAGCTGGGTTTTTAATGTCTTCAGAGAAGGAGATTTCACAGCCTCTCCGGGTTCCAGTGCTCTGGCACCCTCAAAGCAGTTTTTCCTCATATTCAGATGGAACCTCCAGTGTTTCAGTCTGTGTCCATTGCCCCTCATCCTACTGTTCAGCACCACTGAAAGGAGTCTGGTCCCATCCTCTTGACACCCATCCTTGAGATATTTATAAACATTTATGAGATCCCCTCTCAGCTTTCTCTCCTCCAGGCTGAGCAGACCCAGCTCTCTCAGTCTCTCTTCATAAGAAAGGTGCTCTAGGCCCCTGATCACCTTCGTAGCCTGCTGCTGGACTCCCTCCAGTAATTCCTTATCCTTCTTAAACTGGGGAGCCCAGAACTGGATGCAGTACCAGCTTTTGGAATTAACCATTTTCTGCTTTCTACCAGCCCTTTCATAATATGCATCTCACAATTTCACCATTCGTTACCACTTGCTCCATAAACATGCCAGAGGGTAAGGCTGATGGCAAGATGGGGTGCAGGTGACAAAAAGATCTTAACTAAGCATCTTCCATGCTATACAAGACTGAGACCTTCAAGTCCTTTTCTCTCATTTCCCTGGTTTAGTATGCTTAATGAAAAAAAAAAAAAAAAAAAAAAAGGCAGAGAAAGAATGACTATAAACCCTAAGGAAACAAGTTTCCTTCCAGGGAAACTACAGTTCTCCACAATATGAGTGATTAGTAATTTTTGCCTGAATAGTAGGAATAAATAACACAGAATATTTTATACCTTAATTGCTATGGAGGCTGAAGCAATTATGCTTTTCAGAAGCTTTTCTGTACAGCATGTACTTGGTATTTCCTTCAGTTGAATCCCACACCTTCACCACAGTTAGCTGGATCCTATGATTTCAGTGTAGGTGACATGGATTTTCCAAAGGATAATTTTTACATCAATACCACATCCTGACACATACACATGAGTTTTTTCACTGAAACCAGTTCAGAAAGCAAGTACATTCTTTTTACTGACAAGATCAAAGCATCTTTCCTCTGAAAAACTCTGTGTCATTTGTGGGTTTAACAAACAACGAAAAAGTGAACATTTCATCAACACTTGTAGCAGACCAACTCAGCCTTCATGTGTAAAATATATTATTTTGTTATCGTATTTTAAAATCTATGTAACATTAATATGTAAGGTATTATGATGCACTATTTATTCTCTATTCATTAAGCTGTTAAGATGAAAATAACTAATATTTCCTGGGCACTGGAAGACCACACTTGCTATTGAACCCACAGGACATTTTCTCCACTAAGGTTGCTATTGTCAAAACAGCTGAACCTTAAAAAAACAAAACAAAACAAAAAAGCTAACAATCTCTGATTTCTTGGAAATGCGGGCATTATCTACAGATATACAAGACAATTTGTGTAGGTATTCTGGCATTCCCACTTCTTTACTCTCAAATACAGAAATATTGTGTTTAGAATTGCTGTTGGATTAACAGCATGGGTGGGAAAAAAAAAAGAGCCCCCATAACAAAACAACAGCTTTTTCCTACATAAATTCCATATTTTGCATAACAACATCCTCTTGTTTTTTGCATTATTTAGCATAAACGAAGTCATTTTAGTAGTACAAGTTAGCAAAGGATGCTTACTGATGTAAATTAACATAACTCCAAAATACAAACTCTAAACACTGATACACTGAAATCAGTGAAAATTTGCTTATCAACCTGAAAATCAGTCACTCCTTTAAAGGAGTGACTTCAACACAACTCAAAAGCATGCATGTTTTCATGACTTCTTTATCCCCAGGTGTACTAGTCTGGGGCATGTAAAAACATCAATTTAAATTTTAATACAAAGCTATGGACTGCATTCCTCAGGGAAGTAATTATTCAAATTCACTTCCTCAAATTATTTACATGGAATATATCAGTAAACGCTGGGAATACAAGCAGGACGAAAACCATTGTGACAGGATAAGCAGAATAACTGAATCTTTGAGAGAACATCTCACCAATACTACAGTTTATGATAGTGAGAAATGATAGCAACAAAAACAGAGCACCGTTAAAAACTGATCAGAATGGGAGACAGCAACTTCACTGAATGCAATTACTTACATTTAAAATGTAGGCATAAATTTTTAATTATATTTTTTGCTTTGCTCTACATGTACCTTAACTTCATCACATGACTACTTTAAAAGCAACTTCAGAGAGACCTTAAATTTTTCCAGCTCCTGGGCTAGCTATTTCCAAGTCGCTACACTAATTACCTAACAAGTCAGAAGAACTACATTCAAATTTCTCAGTGTTTTCTTCACTAAAAGAAATATCAAAATAAAAGAAACCTAAGGAGAACCTGGGACAAGGAAATGCCAGAATACATATGCACTGATGCATCATGGGTTTATAAAGGCTTTCTTCTTGCTTTAAATAATATAACTGAATAAACTAAACCGACACCTTTTAAGACTGGATTTTATTTTACAGTTATGAGAGAAACAGTACATAATTTAAAAAAATCTTCTCTAAGTGAGAATCATGGAGCTGCTCCCAACATTAAAAGCTTTTCAAAAACAATTTTAGGAAAACAGCTTTTTAAAAGTGAAAGCTTAAAAAGGATATTGGAGGAGTTAGTCATCCTTCTTATCATTTTACATGAATGACTAAACTAGCAAACTCATCAATAGGGCCATTAAAATTTGGTACCGTGTCTTTTATGACTAAATGATCACACTGTATGATATTTTGAATACATAAGTAATTGATTATAAACATACCGAAACAGCAAAGTCAAAAAAAAATATCACCACACCCAGAAAATAGACAATAAACTGTTCAGACAGAAACATTTCTATGCAGTTGTTAGTATTTTGAAATTGATGAATATCAAAAACATATTATTTGAAGATTAAAAGCCCTAAAAGAAGGCTGAATCATTAAGTCGTACAGCTGCTGTTCTTCAATAAATGGAACAAAGCAACCTCGACACGAAAGCAGAGGATTTGATAACTAGCTACACCTCAAATCCTGTGTTCAGTTTTGGGGCCCTCACTATAAGCAAGGCATGGAGGTGCTGGGGAGAGTTCAGACAAGGGCAATCAAGCTGGTGAGGGGCCTGGAGCACAAGTCTGATGAGGAGTGGCTGAGGGAACTGGGGCTGTTTAGCCTGGAGAAAAGGAGACTGAGGGGAGACCTTATCGCTGTCTACAGCTACCTGAAAGGAGGTTGTAGCAAGGAGGGTGTTGGTCTTTTCTCTCAAGTAACAAGTGATAGGACAAGGGGAAATGGTCTCAAGTTGCACCAGGGAAGGTTTAGATTGGATATTAGAAAAAAATTCTTCATGGAAAGGGTTGTCAGGCATTGGAACAGGCTGCCCAAGGAAGTGGTTGACTCATCATATCTGGAGGTATTTGAAAGACATGTAGATGTCATGCTCAGGGACATGGTTTAGAGGTGGACTTGGCAGTGCTAGGTCAACAGTTGGACCCTATGATCTTGAAGGTCTTTTCCCACCAAAATGATTCTGTGATTCTTATAAGTTCTCTGCAATGCAGCATGTTTGGTTGTCCACTGGATAAATCACTCTGCAGAGAGGATCAATCACAAATCTTTCCACACTGACCACTACAATTTCTATATGTTCACCAAGAACTCCTCCAAAACGAGAACCAACAGAGAATAAACATCTTAGGGGCAACCTCTGCCTTCCAAACTGTGCATCTGTCACTTCTCCAAGAAAGCCAGCTCCAGACATGCCCCCCTCCATGTGAACTCTACACAGAACTCCCTACAACTGGCACCAGAAATACCTGAGCACATACCAGCAGGTTGTTAAGCTCATCGAATATTATGTGTTCTGCCTCTTTCTTTCCATTCCTTCTCATGGGATGAACTGTAAATTCTGCATAACAATTAACTTTTGTTGGTAATAAGCTACAGGGATTTGGTTTGGTTTGTTTGGTTTTTTTTTGTTTTTTTTTTTTTTGTTTAATAGTTAGGTTTAATTAATCTCTCCCTATTTAGGTGCTCTAGGGGTGATTACATTAGAGGAAGGCAAAGCTGAAAACTGTAATTTACAAGTGGGGAAGATTTCTGATGATCCTTAATTTCCTGGGGCAGAAATGCCTACTTCATGCTCAGAAATAAGCCTTTGAAGAGATGTGCTTTAGTCTTGTGACAAAAATGTTCCACTGCGCTCGAGGAAAAGATTTGTTAACCGCTGTCCTCATTCCAAAGCTTCATGCACTTTTAAAATAAGTGGGAACAAGGCACTGGAGTTTCTTTTAAATAACTTGAGAAAATATGAACCTAACTTAATCTTCAATAGGAAATCTGTATGGAGAATAGAGATCAGGTTAGCAGGCAGGTTAAAAGATTTCATAGCAGAAGTTCATGCTATGTTGTTTTCTACTCGGTAGAATATTTTATTTTTGCCCTAGGGAGAGAACTACATGCAGAAGTTGATGCAACTATTGGAGTCCTAGGATACAAACAGACGTCACTACGTCACTGTCCACTGGGACAGCGTGGAGTCCTCTAGACAACTACAAACAGTTTCATGTGTATTCATTAGTGCCTCTATAAAAGAGTTCAGTGACAGTGATCTACTAAAAGGAATATCGTAAATTAGGCTGGACCCTTGCCTATCTGGAGCCAAAGGAAACTGTCATGGCAGCTGCATCTCAAACTACTATTCCCTGTTCACCCACGCAATTCCTGACCTGTTCCAATTCACCTCCAAGAAGACGATAACTTGTAGGTTTGTGAAGGCTCTGTGAATATAACCACTTGTGTGTTCCTAGCACTTGCTCTGATGGCACATCCACACCGCCTCCATAGGCGTGGGTGTGCAAGTGGAGTATGAGCGTTGCAGTTTTGCTGAAGCAAAGCCGTCAGGGAATGGCCAAGCCGGCCAAGTACCAGGAGCACCAGGGCGAGCACTGCACCTCTGCCCAGCCTCCTGTGCACGAGTCCAAGCAATGCTGAAGTCCACGCTGCCGCAGTTTCACAGCTCTCAGTACCTGCAACTACTGACTAAGGGCAGCTTGGCCTCATCATACCCAAGTCTCTCATCTCATGTTATATACTTATCAGTTTTCCTACGGGATATATATTCTGCTATTGACTGAGACAGAGAACCAGCATTTGTGAACATCACACAAGATATCTGGTCATGGATGGACGTGCATTTTCTGACTGAATGTCCTTTGTCTGTCTGTCTGGCCCCCTCAGACAGGCTTATAGTCATGAAGACACAATTTTAACACACTGACCCATCTTTCAGATGGGACACCACCTCATCCTCATGGCTAACTGTGCCAATTTTTTCAGAGGATTATGAGAAAATGATAATGAAATTTCTGGCCTCCACCTACTGATTACAACATACTAAGTTGTTACGTTGTAAATGTTCACGCTCTGATCCAAAGACTTCATCCTAAACCCCATCATTTTAAACATGTTAAGCTGTCTCCAGAATACTTTGTAGCTAAAAAAGCTATTTTTTCCCCATGGATTTTTTAAACAACAACAACAACAAAAAAATCAGTATTTAGTTGAGCTTTTAATTGACAAAATTGCATTTTCATGCAACTTAAGTTTGTGGTCTTTTTCCATGGTGCTCAGTTTCCAATATGAAGTCTTACTTTTGTTAATTTGTGTTTCCCTGTACTTTTCTCATCTTAAAGGGAAGATGAAAAAATGGTTGATCCTGTCTCCTCTTTCCCTTGGGTATTTTTTTGGCTGAGCTAGCTTATATTATGCTTGCATTTTTACAATATTTTTCCTCTGAAGAAATGCTTTGCATTTCTGTTATGTTTTTCTAGTATGTTTTTCTTTGGAGTTCTACCTAATTTTTTTCGCTCTTTAAATGTTGCAATTAATTCTCCTCAGACTCAGCTTATGTTTTTACACAGTAGTCCTTGGCACTAAGCTTTATTGCTATTGTAAGTACAATTATCTAAAGATAGGAGAAGTGTGGGACTGGTAGAAAGAAGTAAAATATTTTCCAACACATGAAGCTTTCAGACACACAAGCTTTTCCCCAAGTCTGGGAACAGATGAAAGAACCTTCAAGCTAAGCACAGGTTACAATAAATTACTCTCAGATTAGCTTACTTTTTTTTGTATTTTAAGAGAAAGGGTAGTTGATTTCCTATTGTGAGTCTAGACCACACACACACGCATCCTGCAGGATTTGGTTTTGGTTTTGCTTGCTTTGTCTATAAACTGTTGAATATACTGCTGGAGGGGCCACCGGTGGCACTCTGCACCTCCTGACTTGAGGGTGACAGCATCAACTGCCCTCACCAGCCTGTGAAGACAAATGTCTGGTTTCACCATCTTTTTGCCTATACTACCGCCAAACTTGGGAACAGCCTGCTTAGGATACAGTAATAAAACATGCTCTGAATTACCCAAAAAGAGACACAGGATAAATGCATGTGAAGTCCTTATGATACTACAGTGAGCAATTTTACCTTGCATATGCACTGTTGGCTACAAAACTCAACTCAGTTTACAAGACTGTAGCTTAAAATTCAAAACAATTTCCCCTGACTTTGCTGAATGTTGATGCTTGTTTTTCTTCATCCTCTGCAATTCCACTGGGGACCCATAGGATTTTGCTCAAGAAAATTTTAATGTTAACCACAAACTGTAGCCAAGAGCCAAACTAGTATTAAATAATCTCCATCTCCATATTGGAACACCTTTCACAGCACTATACATCTTCTAGTGTAGGTCACCCTGCTTTTGCTATTACTGTATTTGTCATGAACTAAAAGTTAACAATATGTATACTTCTGAATTATAAACACTGTCACTTAAACAATTAATCATCTTCTGTGCAATGCATTTTTATCAGGCAAAAGGCAAAAGATACACAATGTTTGATGCACTTCCTTTTGTTTCCCTTAAAAAAAAAGAAAATATGTATATGTTTGTGTGTATATATATATATGTATCTATACACACACATACATATATCTAGTGAGGAAAAAAAGAAAAAAGCTTAGTCCATTCTGACAATATTTTAAGCCTTCATTTATTCTTCTGTAAGTGGAATAATTACATAATTCAGTCTTCTGAACTCCACTCCTACACAGAACAGAGGTATCAGATAAGAGTGCTACCACTGCTGGCAATACTAATTACACATGTATTGCCTCCATGAGTATATATTCTTTTATAGCAGCAGCACTAACCACAAATGACTGCAAACCTGTATCTGTTACTTTATTTCATATCCACAAAAGTCCTTCTGCTTTCAAGCAGCGATCTGTTTTGATGGTTTTGTTAGTTTCTCAGATGAAGCACTGGGATGCACACACTGCACGTGACATGTTGTATGTGAGGACCTCAAGTCGTCTTAAATTGTTTCCTTTACTTCACGCTCATGATCCCACAACTTAACATTTAGAACTTGATGTATAACTATCTTGAGTCAACTAAAGGTCTACTCACTGAAACAAAGGTGTCTCAGAAATGCTCAAAATTTCATTTATACCGATAATTACAAAAAAAAATTTAAAAATTGGCCCCACACAACTTCCCCATGATCATGCAAATGTCAAAATTACCTACAAGGCTTATGCTCAGCTTTTCATTACGAGAAACTGTGAAGAAAACCTGATTACTTATGAATAGGCACAAATTTATTAAGTCACGTTTCAAGTTTCATTGTTTTTCAATATTTTTATCCCATAATTGTTTTACACAGCTCAGTCTGTAGTTAGTAACCACTGTAGTAATTCTTGTACCTGTACAAAGTCATCACTAAAGTCTCAATGTTTTATGAGAAGACTGTATACAAAACAAGTATATTACAGGCTTGGATTCCATTTAAATCTTGCAAGACAGAATATAAATGCAAACTAAATAAAAAATAAATAAAATAAAAATTTCAGGGTTAAGAGTTATTCTATATTGTTCCATCCTGAAATGATCCATGAAAGTTTCAGACAAAGACATTTTCCAAAGTCCTTTGTGTGGTCTACTCTTACCAACAGGCATAGGATCTACATGTATAACACTCCACCCAGAAGCCACCCATGTAAAGCTCACTTTCATCAACTAGAGAACTTGTGAATTTTAAAAACAGTTAAGTTAATAGAAATAATAGTGTTTAACTTTACTAAATGAGTCATTCCTTTCACCTGTTCTGTATTAAAACATGCACAACTGAATTCTTCCACATATGAAATAATCATAAAAAGGTTTGCTCCACTTGCATCCTCTTTATATCACAAGAATATCACAGCTATGTGACCTGTAAGTCACTCAGTTTACTAAGTTCATCCTATTTTGGTATAGCTCATGACATTTTAAAATAAAAAGAGAGAAAAAAATATTTGTTACTTAAAACTGTTCCATGAGGAGTTCTTTATACCGATCTTATATTTTTAATTATAAAGTTATACTTTCTAATGAAACAGAAGCTTATCTTCTGAGAAAATTCACCAAAGACCAGATAAGATATCATAAACCCTCCATCCTCAAAAACATAAAATGCATTTAAAATTAACATGTTTATAAGTTCGAATGGAAATTCACAGAAGTGGTTTTGCTGTACTCCAATAACTTTAAGAATTAATTAATTTATTTTGCGCATATTTGCACTAATCAAACGAGTTAGCACCTCTGTTTTATCATTTGAGGCATGCCAAGTAACGTGTTTTACCCAAGACCAAAGGATGACTATTAGTCACAAGAAGAAAAAGCCAACACACACCACAGAGAAAGGTCATCCATATAGGGTCACGTGCATCCACACATCTGCAATTCAGAATTCAAGATCCTATTGTTCAGACTTAGTTGCTTAGACTACACAGGCAGAAATCACAGAGCTCAACTGAACTGGGCAACTGGGACTACGTAGCCTGGGCACGGTGTTGCTTTTCTGACCTAAGTGGAGCGCCTGCACTTTGATGCCCAACAGTGCCTATGTACACTTCAGTTTTCTGCTCATTCTTTACAAGCTGGTTTGGTCCATGAAGCAGATGAAAAACGTCAAGTAACTACTAATTACATAATAATTATGTTCTTGTACTATAATAGCAGAAATTGGGATACAATTGACTACATCACTGACAGTACAACATACACAAGGGACAGATCTGCTTACTTTAAGGAGTAGAAAATAAGAGAAAGACAAATATCCCATTTTACAGAAACTAAGTAAAGACGAGAAATTCCTAAAAATGAATACAGACCTAGTGCTCAATTTTAAAAAGCAGCTAGATCTCAGCTGGCTTTAATTACCGTATTTTAAATTCACTAGACACACCGAAACATTTGTTCTCAAATAATTTGCTCGCTATCACACGGGAAGTTTGTGGAAAAGTCAGGAACTGAATTGAGTTCTATAATTGAATGTATTTAAACACATGAACAGTGCTAATTTATGTAAGTCAATAAAACAGTCCTACTTCTTAACAGCTTTATTTTTGTCTATCCTATCAAGTTTGAATTGGTAAATTTAAGTCTAAAGGCCTAAAAAAGTATTTAACTTAGAAGAAAGCTGTATATTATAAAAATTCTTGTTGATATCTAATTATCCAAACCACAGAATTTTAATTAAAATTCCCTAGCTTTAGTTAATACACCATTAATTAAAACAAGAAGTAGTTCAAAGGAAGGAGATACTGCTGAGGTAACATTATCACTTACAGATTTAACTATATGTATCCAATAATGTCACCATTTCAGAAAACTGTGGCTGTTTTTAAATTACTTGAGCACATGTGCTGTGGCTTGCCCCAGGGTCCTGGTTTTCCAGTCACCCCCACTGGGGACCTGGTTGGAAAATGTCACGGCTCCCATCCAGTTCCAGCAGCTCCACTCCTCTTGCACAGAGGTAGGACAGCCCAAGCCCCATCCGAAACGATGCTGGCAGGGCCTGGCCTGCACTCCAAAGGCCAGAAACTGCTCCTGATGTATCCACTTCTTTGTCCCAGTAAAAGCACCCTAAATAAAAGCAAGGTGGAGATTCTGAGCAAGATGCCTTAGGGTATAAACCTAATGAAGATCACCCAGCCTCCAATCTTAACTGCTGCACTGCCCCCCTCGAGGTGGGCAAAGGTAGAGACCTTAAGCAAAGAAGAATTAAGAAAAAGCTGGTGCTACTTGGAATTTAAAACTGCAAAGTGCCGAATACTCTGCTTTCAGAAGTGAGGATTCAGTGCATTAGGCTTTTTCAGACTCTGGACTTCTCAGATACACAAACCAAAAGATTATTCAAGAGATTATTATAGCTCTCTAACATTTACTAGTAGTTTCCAGTTCTCAAAGTTCCCAGGCACCAATTGCATCACTAGATTTAGCTTACATTTCCTAAATTGGCACAACTAAAATAAGCAAGTTATTTCTTTTGGCATCTTAGAAGAAGGAAAAACATAGACTTAGTATACCTACAAAATCCACAGTAAAAATATCATGACGTAAATATATGTGACACATAATTTTGTTTCCTACTTTCATTTTTCTTCAGGATAAGTATATTGAACATTACTGCTATTATATCTTGGTAGTATTTTAGAAACCTACCTTTGATAAAAGTGAAATTATGAACATATATACTTCTGTATAGAGACATCAGAATATTCTGATGACAATAAATAACCTTTCATTTTTCCCCATTTTACTTAATCATGAAATTTATCTAGCCTTTTTAATAACAGGTTCACCAATAATGGTGGCAGACCACTCACAACAGTATTGCTTAATTAATTACTAAGTCCAAGCTGGCACAGATAATAGATTAGATACTTACACTGATTAGTTGTGAACCAGAACTATGACTCTCAAGTATTTCTATTTTGATACCTATATAGTATACTTTCATGGCTTTAAAACCTGTATATATTAACTGAAAAAGTTCCAGTAAATAATATTAACAAATAAATGTGCGTTATTTTTCTGTCAAAAAGTTCAATGGGAGAGAGACCTAACATGCATTCTTGCTAATCATAATTACAGATAATACTGTACTTATTGATGTTTAAAATTTTGGATGCACAAGGTTTTCCTGAACGGTCAAAGTAGTTACTGTACTAGCATCTTCAAAATACTCCAAAAGTCCAAAAATGCTTTACTGAAAATAGCAAGTTTTGCTTGCTTGGCAGAGTCAGCAGAGTTATGCATATTTTTTAGATATATCAAAAGTTGCAAAAACACATGTCTTCTCTTTTATGGGACATGACGATTTCTCCATTTGTGGTGAATTTGCCCTGGGACACAGCATTTTACAAAGAAAATTGCATTACAATGGCCCACATTGTGTCATCTGTTTTAAGAACTCTCCAGTGATTTCTATGTAGCACGGTCTTCAAAAATAAATGAAACAAGATGTCCCAAAGTGCTTTTTTGTTGTTGTTGTTACCTAGCTTAAATACTTCTGATGAAAAAGATTCTGAAAAATTCAGAGCACTGTAGCATCACTGCTAAGTTATTCCCTTAATCTTCATCTATTCCCAAATGGATGAACATGTACGTGGACTGACGGTGATGTGTGGGGCAGCTCCACAGCTGCAGAGGCGGGTGAGAATTCCCACAACACAGGGTTTGCATGTGGAGCCCCAGGTCTCCCTGGAGGCGAGTCCTGCTGGCTCCCCTTCCACTCACACCTCCAGCAGGAACATCCTGTGCCACAGGTACCCACAAACACTGCAGCAGCAGCAGCACAGCCAATGGCATCATCCATACCAGCAAAATAAGCAGGCATAGGGACCCGGACCTAGAGAGGCCAGATGGCCATGAGTAAAACCACTGGAGATCTGACAGTCTAACATGATCCTCTGTCAGAGTCTGACAAGGATAATACCTGAAATATTGTGGCAAAACCAGTTCATCTAGCCACAGGAGATGATACATTCAGTATAGGGTGAATTGTGATTTACATATCAATGACAAGCTAACAAGCCATGGACCAGGCCGGCTGGCCTAAACAGGAGGTGAGGGGCATGCCAGAGGGCACATAGCTCCAACTTCTGATACGCACAGCATGGCACAAAGGGAAAAGCTAAGACCCTTCAACGTGGCCGGACACTTGTCAATCTTTCGCAATCACCCCTTTCCCCTAGACTTTTCTTTCTTTCACAATAACACCTCCACAAAAGACCAGAAGTTATGCAAGCAGGCAACCCAGAGGGCTATAAAGGCCCACCTTATGCAAGCACTGGTGGTGCCCACCCACCATCCTGAGGACCACTCTCCAGTCTGACCACACGAACAAGACATCGGAGGATGCCGCACATCACTGGATCCGAGACTGAACTCCATCACACATAAAGAGGATCCATAAGGATGGTGAAATCCTTCTCCTTTCTTTCTCATACTTCTACCTTTTCTGCTTTCCTTTTCATAAGTAACATAGTAGCATAAGATCTACAGCCCTGCATATACCACAAACTTTCTATGTTTACCAATTGAATCTACAACAATGTAAACCCTTCTGCCACCAAACCATATACCATTTGTGCCAAGCTGCAAAATAAAAGCCTTTTGTTTATGGACTTTAAGTACTGTGTGTAGTGTCTTCCAACCAAGGAGACCCACTAACCTGAGTCACTTCTCCCCCTAGTCATAGCTCTGGGAAGGACATGACACGCTCATGTTTGACCGGTGTCACCTCAATCCTTTCGCAGGATACAGGCCAAACACTGCAAATTCCACAGCCACAGAAAGGACCATGGTGGAGGAGCCAGGTGAACCTTTCCTTTACTCTGTGTCAACACAGTGAACAAATTTCATTATGCCAAATATGTTAGATGCACTTCACCTGCTCTACAGAACATCAAGAAAGGAAGAAAATACTGTCATGTCTTGTTATTGTCTGCTCTCTTTCAAGACTATTTCTCTGACACAAAATGTAACTATAAATTTTAATTCTGCAAACACACCATGAATTCCCTTGTTTACTTGCTTTTGAAAATGAGATCTCTGTAAAATACCAAAGTAATCACAAAGTTCTGATTTAAGTCCAAAACAAATAATTTATATTAAGAGGCATACTATCCTTATTTATATAGCACCAGAGCCTTTATTTTACAACAGATACACAGGGAAACATCCACAGAAATACCCTGATGAAATCACCTGAAACTCCTTTGAAAAGAACAATAACCTTCTGCATCAGTATAGCTTCGTATTAACTCATGTCTGACTTACAATCAGGACAAAAGCTTCCATTAACTTCATTAAACAGCTATTACCTAAGAATTCCAATGTTTTCATAGCATAACCAATGCCCTTAGATTAGTAGTATTTTTGGGTCAAATGGTCTTGTTCAAAAGATACTGTATCCTTTTATGTAATTGTCCAGGCAGCAGTAACATAGCCAGATGACAATACGAGCATTATCACAGAACTTTGATATTCATTTTACTAGTCCCACAAGCTGCTTCAATTTTATAAATATAGGTGACAGTTCTAAAACATGTAAGAGAAATATTTAATCTAACCCACACCCTCCACACATCACACACAGATATAACTGGGCTTGCAATACACACTTCATATGTGTGTTCTGGGTTTGGGGTTGGATTGGTTTGGGTTTCTCTGAATATCAATGAAGCAGGCAGTATTTTTATTTCATATACAGAATTGCTTTAGCCATGCAGATGATACCCCTGTCAAAATCGGTCCAAACTGGAATATTAGTCAGAAAAAAAAAGTGACAGGCAAAACATCATAGCGAATTTCTAGCAACATGATATGAAATCACAGCAATTGTAACATCACCATGAAGACACATCTTTCTTTCCCTTGTCAAAGAACCTTTCCCCCTTCATACCTCCCAGCCATCCCAGCCTCCAACTTAACCTTGATCCCAGTGTGCTACTTTCTTCTGAGTACCATTTCACATCTCTGTAATTGGATGTTGCTCAAACCCTCACCACAACATTTTGTTTGCTCCTCTTGCGCTCTGGAATTCACTGAAGGCTTAGTTTATGCCCTCAAACAAAAAATTCCTTGCTCTACCCATTCCAAAGCCACATCACATCGCCTCACTTGCAGATTAAGAGCTGTCTTGGCTTCTCTCATCCTTGAGGAGGAATGTGCTCATCTGGAATCTTTCACCTCCTGTTCTCCCATCCTTCTGCCTCCCTCCACACCACAAGAGGACCCAGCAGCAGTTGCAGGTTCCCTGCTCTACCTGTGCAAGACACGGTCACAAAGCTTCCACACAGGGCAACAGGTTTTCCCAAAAAACAAGACAGCATTTCCACAGTGTCTCTCAAACCCACACAACAATTTCCCACTATGATTCTTAGCATCTCCCTCCAAAATTAAAAAGAAAAAAAGAGGAAAAAAAAAAAAAGGAGAAGAGCAGAGGACAAGCAGAGAAGCCAGTGACAGATTTTATTTGATTGCATGTGGTTATTCCTATCAACTTTTCCTGTCACTTTGCTCTGCAATGCAGTCTGTTGTCTGCTCTTGCAAACTATCTTTAACAGTAGCACTTTGGCTCTCTGAAGAAGCAATCCTCACAGAGTGCAATTTCCACAAAACAATACAGTCCATTCCTTCATTTAAAAAGCAAAGACTCACTCAAACCTGAGCATCTTGGCCTAAGACCTGCTTGCTTTTACACAATGCTGAATTTTAGCCCCAGCACTTGGTAAATAGGAGCACAGATTGACTGCATATCACTAACTGCTGCAATCATCCCAAGTAGAAAAGTAAATATTTTGAAATGGAAATACACCCAAAACACTCTGAAACAAAACACAAGCCAAGCGTGACTGTGCATATAACAATCCTGTCAGTGCCTGCTCATCGGTAATCGGACACTAGCAAATCACTTTCCACTCTACTGTGCCTGTATGAGCCAAACCTGACGTTCACAGAAACTGAAGGAAAAGATGCAGAGTTAAGACAAGCCTGGAGCTTATGCCACATGGAGGCATCCTGAATTTTTACTGGAATTCCACTTCAGAAGTGGAGGGATGCTCTCACCATCTATTCAAGGCAGTAAGTGTTTAAAAAGAAATAAATGCATTTTATAATTCTCCCTCCTTTTTTTCCCTTAATTTTGTATACACACCAGTTCTCCCCGTTCTTTAGGAAAAGAGGAGTAAAAAAAAAACAAAAAAACATGCGTTTCCTAATCCCCAGACAGCACTATCAACATCCACTGGAAAAGAAAAAGCAGGAACAGCTCAAGGACATGGGAAGTGAGGAAGCAGCAGCAGAGATTTAAAAACAGCGCTGCACCAGCAGTCAGAGGATTTAAGTCAGGCAGTATGAGAAAGACACAGTTGGAATTTTCCTCAGCTGCTGTTTTGTGGTTTGTTTTAGGAAATATAACAGGAATTTTTTTCCAAAATGCTCTTAAAAAAGGTGGGCAACAAGGGGTGTAACTCTTAGGTGAGCTCACCTTCTGTCACACATTTCACTGACTCTACAATAATGGTGCAGGAAGAGGCTTACACACATAGATTACCATCTTTCTTTTACAAGACTTACTTCTATATATAACTGAATATATATTTCCATGTAGCACACAAAACACATAATTGTTTCTAAAGAATTCCCTAGATTATATTCATATGTTTTCATATTTCTAAGAGTCTTACCATCATGGCACCAATGCAACAGAAAAACCTATTGTATAAAGCATAGTTGATAAATAATATACAGTAGAGGAACAACAGTGATCTAGAACAAAGGGCCATATCTGGAGACTGATAACTGAAATATTGATTTTTAAGCATTAATGTATATATTTTACATATTCCTAGAAAACAGAATTGCAAGCACTGTTCCCATATAGCAAGATCCAAATGAAAAGAAAAAGAATAATTTAAAAAATAGTTCAATAATATTTTTATTCTATTATTTTTTTTTTAATCACATTGTTTTCACATCTCCACATGCACTTTCTTTTAAACGCACAAGTCCATTATGAGGAAAAAAAAAATCACCTAAAGATCTGAAGTTTACAAAACTACTTAACTATCAGATCAACACATTTCTGGTTTCAGTTCTCCAAAGCAAATGAAGTAATGATTGCAGGAGGGCATTTCAAACATGGCTCACTACCAACTCCCACGTTACTGACCGCAAACCAGTTCACTGAAGCCTCTCAGGGACTCCGTACCACAACTGTTCTGCACAAGTGAAATTCCCATGTACGTCAGCAGCCGCTCCACACATGGAAGGAAGGACATGGACCATTCCAGAGGCATGAATTTATTGTGGTCTAAATCCTAAAGTAACTCCTTCAGAGCATCAGTAGGTTAGAAGCTGCCTGCATGTGCTTTCGGTGCATCTGCTATGAAAGCCATAACACAAATATAGCTCAGGGGAAATACACAGAAAATCAACTTGATAAATTTTGCCAAGATACCCACAATACCGGAGGTCACATCTCAATAGCTGGCATTATGATGCATTGATTTAATACTATACATCATATTTTCTTCAAAACTTCCAAGTATAGGACACATTGCTCTGTCTACCTCAATATTTTCAGAGTAAGTCAACTTTAAAAGGAGTAGTAACTGGAGTCTGACAGCATCAGCCTTCCTCATTACTATTCCCTTGGTTTATCATATTCACCTTTGCAAGTTCAGATCCACCGAATAACACGCTATCTTTTAATAGTGTTCAGTATTCATTCATTTTACTAGCCCAGAATATTTCAGTGGTTATTATTAAATACATCTTACTGAGCTAAAATTACTTGGATTTCTTCATAATGTAAACTCTTTTACTGTACACCTACCAGAGTGACACCAGTCTCTATCATTAGTTAAGACCACCTATGAAATACCAGACAATATTTCTCTTAGATTCACATAACATGTCACAGAACTGCAACTCCTACTAAAAGGATTAAACAAATTATGTATTGCAAGGCTATATACTTTATTATTTATAAATACTATTATTTACAAGCATTATTTATAATGATGAGTAGTTCATACAGAATAATTTATGGGATATGTATTTTTTTTCAATTAAGCGTGACCAGCAGTTTCACAGAAGTACAATTCTTGGAAACAGACTCCCAGTGAGAATAGTCACATATAAAAATTAAGACAATATTGTCCCACCTTCTTCAATATTTAAATTTAAAATGGCAGACTAGAAAAAATTGTGACAGTAACTGCTTTGCATCTTTACAGATAAGCACAGGAGGCACACAAGCACAACCAAAATATTACATTTTATTCTAAACTAAAATTATCAAAGTCTTTTGCCCTCTTCTTATAGCATTATTGTTTTAATCACTTTACCTTGTATTACAAATCTTAAACGGAGATATTCTGTGGCTTGTGGTGAGGGTGTGCAAAACTGATGTTCAGTGAACCCCGTCTGAATGAAGCATCTCTGACATTTTTTCCTGAGGCTTTAAATGACTAGACAACAGTGCTTGTGATCCATTCCAGCTCCATGTTCCCATTGTTACATTAGTCAATTAAAAGAGGATTAATATGGTGATTCTGTTTTTTTCTAATATTAATAATAGTGTAAAATACAATTATTTCGTACTAATACGTACACTCACATAGCACCGGTTACTCACAAACTCCATTTCTGTTGGATGTATGGATCTAGAGAAAAACAACATTTCTGTCAGGTTTTGGATTTATTCCAGAGATCATGTGATGCCAGTTATGGTTAGTCACATGCTTGGGAACTGCTTCTCTAAATATTACCTCAAAACTTCAGTTCCTATAAGTAACTAAACTGTAATAGACACCTTCTAACAGCTATAAATATAATTGTGTTCATAACATACAATTAATATTTGCTGGCATGTAGTCAATATACATTTATAGAGAATGTATGCATACTTGTACACACACATCCATGTTCTAAATTGACGAACTATTTATTATGTTGCAGAATATTTTGTATTAAGTTATGGTCAGAAGACTTGCAAACACAGAAAAACAAAAAAAAATATTTCAGAATAATTTAAAAAATCTTTTTATTTCTAATAATTCTTTAAATGAGTAAATTTACACAGGAGGTATGATTCATTAGACTGTTATTATCTTTTAAATCATTTAAAGTTGACTATGTATTTTATTCACAAAGAAAAACAATCCACTTCCAATGAATGATCAAGCCATTCTTCCACTTGCTATTATACCCATACCACTGAAACATTTAACGTAGATATCACAATATTTTTAAAGGAAAATATTTAGAGAGTTGAAACAGAATTTAGGTTTCATATAGGCACTAACTCCCCCAATAGCCTGACTCTCTCTTTCTTGCTGATGTTACTCTTCACTTCCCGCTGGAATAGTCTCATATGCCCCAGCATTGATGAATATAAAGTAATGCATATAGAAAAAAGGTCCTAGCAGCACACTTAAAGTGACGAGCAGTGATCTCATCAGTGATGAGTTATCACTCAAATGAAATTTTGGAATTATTATCAGAAAACATCAGATCAGGGCTCAGCAGAGTTCAAAAAAAAATTCTTCAGAAAGGAACAGAGAATAAAACAATTTATTCCATTGTATAGATCCCTGCATTTTGAATAGCACATAGAGCTTTTGGATTTTCAAACTGATTGGAGCAAAACTGCAAAAAGGGAAAGACAAAAAAGAAAAAGATGGAGCAACCTGTTCATAAGAAACAAGGGCCTAAACTAGAATTCTTGCAGCTTCAAAAAAGATGTAATGGGCTATGGCAGAGATCTGTAAAATAATAAATGTGTATAGAGAGTTGGTGCCTGGAGGAAGGCTCTGGAGATGCTTATCCTACTCTTATATTCTTCCCTTGTTAATCACTGTTAGGAGACAGCATGCTAGTCCAGACAGACTTGTAGTCTGATCCAGTAAAGCCAGCCTTATGCTTCTAGGGAGAGGGATGAAGAATGATCCCATTCACCTGCCCCAGCAATAGTGCCTTACCTTGACAAGAATATGAATGAGTCACAGAGAAGTTTAAGGACAATGTTTAGAATGTGACTCCACAAAAACTAAGAGTCCAGACAAACTGATTAATAGTAATTATTTTTCTCTGAAAAAAAAAAAAAGGCAACGCTACAACATTTACCACACTCTCTAATGCGCATGTTCACTTTCCACATAAATGGCACTTACTTGCCACAAACATTGGGGCATACAAACAAAAGGTTTTACTGGCAACTTATATAGTTTTCAAAAATAACTAGATAATAACTAATAACTAGATAATAACTAACCCTTTAAGTTCTAACTGTGCTCGCAGGCATTTATAGAATTCCACTGCAACCACACTGAGGAATGTAATCTGCATTATCAACTGTTCAGAAGAATCCATCTACTATACATCCAATTTTTTTCCCTAAAAAACTTAACAACAATATATAAGGTCTTCACATCATGCTGTTTACATGCATTTTAAGATATTTAAGTGTATTATGGGGCATTTAAAATATTAAGACAGAAAGGACATGTTCCATGAGGTTATCCAAAAAATAAATATTCAGTGAGATTTGTGCTAAATTTGCAGAAACAATGGGAACATTGTTGAAGACAAGGTAAGACTAAGTATTATCTTCCCTTTTAGAACACCCACAGGTTGAAAATCATCACCACAGCTATTCTGCCATCAGGTGCTTGCTTTTTGAACAGTTTAAAATCTCTCCAAATGCTGTGCTTTGCACAAGGAATCACTCTTTAAACAGCATTACCATTTTTGCATTATTCCTAAAACATTTAGATTGATGTAGTAGATACCACTATTAAGAGTTTGAGACACTTAGGTTCTATAAAGGAAATAGACATACAGGTTGTATTTACAGATGTTCTATACACTTTTAAGTGTCCACACATCCCTCAAACATAGAGCTGGGACTCAGCCTAAGCAGGATGAAAATCAGTTTTTATATCAACATGCAATAACGAGCCACACACGATTCATATTCATGTGTCTGTATCAAGCATGGTTATCAATGTATATGTTGATATGGAAACACAAGGTTCAGCAAGTACAGATGATCTTCATACTGGGACACTTGTATCAACTTCCCTGTAAAGAAATGGCATTTTATTCCTTCATGGGTTAATAATTTGCTCGTCGTTCGAAAGAGACGGCATCTGCTCTGCCTAACACACATTTGCATTTCCAAAGGAGAGCAGTAAACAAGACAAGGGGAGGAGTGCTGAAACTTTTCCTGAATAAATTAAAGATTAAAAATCTCTAAGGGGAAGGGATGAAGCATTTGAATCTGAATGAAAACTGTAGAACATGCCAAGAAATACGTACAAGAATTGGCAAACTTTTCCTGTTTGTGATGCTCTCCAGTGAAAGCTGGCCAAGAACATAAATAATGCAAGACAAACCAGACCTTGACCTCACAGCAAATCTAAGGAGTTGTACACCTTGCCAGAATACATAGAAGATTTAGATTTGATTTTAGTACAAGTAAACAAATCAAGAATATCTTTCAGTTCTGTAATTACGGTCATTATAAATCCATGTTTCACAGTAGTTTATTTTGGATTTTGCAAATAATGCTTGTATTTAATTTTACCTTAAGATGGTAGATGAACTAAGGATGAATTACAGAAGTTTTCAAGGTTTCTAGATTATGAACTCATTACTCCAACCCCACAGCAGTGGTTAGCCTTTTAGTTCGGGTCCTGGACTAATCATGCAGAATTCACTGTCTCAACACATCATGGTGTGAGGACACTGAAAGGATAATGGGTCCTCTCTTCCTTCAGCTGGACAGCATTTTGAGTGTCCCTAATACAGGACCTGAAATGAAAAGGCTTCAATGAGTGACCAGAGTTGATCAGGAATGTGCCCTAAACTGAAAAAAGATCAGAGGGAATATGGACCAAACCCTAAAGGAGTGCTCTTCCAAAGTGTAAGATCTTTTATATAGCTCATATATTCGTATTAGATTCCTCTAGAGCTATCTGTTTCTTAAACACCACTGAAATACGATTTAATATGTCACTGTTATTGGGAAAAATGTATTTGTATGATTCTAGAAACTCTTCTGTCATTGCCAAATGAACAACCCTGACCTCCAGCTCATCAGTCCTGAATAAGAATGCTCAGAAATCCTTCATAGAGACTTGAATTTCCTCTTGTTCATTAGAGATACAACTAGATATAAGTATCGGAGCATCCGTCCAGATTATTCTTCTCAACACCAACACAGACATGTAAAAAAAGACTGTATAATACAATGTAGAAAAATATCCGGATCACTCATAAAAGTAACATCACCAGTTTCTGGATGCCTAAATTATTTATAGAAAATAGCCTTTGACAGAATATAAAGCTTTTCTATGAGTCACTATTTTGAATTCACAAAGGCAAAAAAATTTTGTAACTGAATATGGTATTTTACTATGTAAGGAACATAAAATAACCACTTGGCATTTTACATTCAAAGAGGAAGAAAATTAATATTTTTATCAGAGTAATCTACTGCAATAAACAACACCTAATAGTCAAAGATGGGAGGTTTCCCCAGAATTCCTCCAGCCATTCCACTTTCATAAAGAAAACGTTGTGTCAACAGTGCTAAGCCTAACAAATGGCAGTACAAAGTTTTATCTCTGTGTTATACAAAAAATTATGTTGTTTAGGTTTGAATTATTTGACACAGAAGTTGTAAGGCTGTTTAAACACAAACCTTTTCATGAGTGCTTTTAAAGCAAAAACAAAGGCAAAATGACCCACTGCGCCACCTGAGCAGAAGTCATAGTACTACTATAAAATTTTAAATTTATAACAGCATATGAAGATAAACCTGGGAATAGACACAGTAGTTTTTCAATGTGTGTGACATGTAGAACAAAGTAAAACTAAATGTTTGAGCAAGGCTTCGCATTTTCAAAGTAAATCCAGAATCTTCAGAAAATCCCATAACATTCCATGAAAAAGTGTTATTGGAATATTTTCTATCAATAATGAATTAAGACCGAGGCTTTTTTTAATAGAAGCACACCATGGCCATTTTTTTAAGACATTTAAAAAAAAAAAAAAAAAATGGAAACATTCCAAAGTACTTGTTTATTTAGATATATTTAAAAATAGGTCCTTTGATATTTAACTTCTGGTATGTGGCCCATTCTAAGCAACTACTTTTTTTAAGGCTATTCTACTTTGTGTTTACTTTCAGTAATGCACAATGATTTGATACATTCTTATGGTTTCAGTTCTCCCTTACACTTTTCCTTCTGGTTGAGAAAATACCCAAGGGTACAATTTATCTCATCCAAAGACAGATGCCTTAAAATTAGACCTTAAACTGTGAAAAAGTCATCCCAGCCCAGCACCCTTTATAATGAACTGAGAGACCTGGATACATCCAGAATGTACTTCAACTGACCTATATAGGATGCTCATCTTAAAATTAAAATTACCCTCAGCAAGTGCTTTTGTCTTTCCATTAGCAATCACAAGAGACACATAAGGTAACCAGATGGTGTTTACATACCATATATAGTTCAGATTAGGCAAATTTATAGATATTTTTAACTTTATCAAAACTTTTAACTCTAAATGATGATTAAATTATCAAAATATGAAGAAATAGCTAAAGTAAAAATCTTGAGTAAAAAAATTCTAGAAGTAGAAGGAAGCAGTATCCTGGCTTTATAAAAGGGATTAATCCAAGTTTTACATTTCTAATCCTAAAATCTTTTTATGGAATTCTCAGGCTTCAGTTCTTTTAAAATTCAGAAAAAGTTTTTCTTTGAGGACTTAACTGGAGAAAGAAAAAAAAAAATAATATCAGTAACTATTAAATCTTCTTTTGTATATTTATTCCTGCCTGTAATCATATATTTGTCTGTTTTCACCTACTTCAACACCAATTTTTTGGGTATTTAGTGTTACTTCCCTCGTTTTTCTTTCTTCTTTCCTCCCTTCTTAAAACATCTTTCTGGCCTTATCCTAATATTATCTCCCATTCAGTTGATACATGCAACCATTCATGCAGGAAATACGGGAACATCCACAAATAAAGAGGCAAAAGATGCCAGAAGAAAAAAGCAGCAGACTCTTGATTCTTGGAATGCAGTGGTTCATACCGGTTATGTCTAGACCATACCCTCTAGACACTAGATTTTCAAGACAACACTTATTTTCCTTTCACAAGGCAATACAGGAAAGTCTGCTGACTTCACATCATCCACAATTCTTTCCTGGGCTGACACAGCTCCCTTACTATTTGCCAACTCTATCTGTTGATTATATTTAGCTTGCCAAACGTCTAGGACCACAAACATGCAAATATGTAACTGCATGAAAAAGCCACATGAACACTTCAACAGTGTTCAGGAATGATTTCAGGCAATTTCCAAACTTGAACCAATGTAAGCATCAGAAGTGCCCACCTGGAGACACACTTAGCCCAAACAGAATAAATCTGACTAATCGTTTTTCCTTTATGCAACATGTTTTAGAAGACAAAGGAAAAAATAATCAAGTTTCCATTATTCTTGCAAGTTCTCCCTGAATAAAGCACCACTACATCAGAATCCTTTGTAATATCCCACATGACAATCTAAAACAGAAGCAAAGCACCATTTCACAGCAGAAGACTTGCAGAGCTTGATGCACAAAGCACAACATGGACTTTCATGAAAAATGCATTATGTATCTGTTGGGATTTCTCCTACTATAAGGACTAGAGAGTCAACTACTAATTACTACTACCGAGCACTAGACACACCATTGAAGATATAATGAAAAAAAAAAAATCACAACAATTTCAAACCAAATAATCAAACGGTGGCTGAAAACCAACTAAAAAAAATTAACAGCATTTGCATTAAATATTTCTACCAGCATTTATAAAAGGTCCATTCCTGAAAACTAAAATCATTAACAGACAGGAAAGAAATATCTTGAGGTCATTTTATTCATTCTTTATTATAGTAAGTAACATACATAATCTAAAAAGTTCATTTGTCCCAGCAATTAGAACTTCAATTACTAATGCTGAACTGACAAATGTGTTGCAAGATTGCTTTTCTTTCTTTAATTTATTTTTTTTTAAATACTTTAGGGCAACACAATAGCACCAGAGTTGTACATTTACATTCCAAACTGGTATTAAGAGGTTGGACAAGAAATAACTAGCCTCCAAATACTTACATTTGTTAAGCTTTTAAACTTGTGGCAAACTAACTAAACAAGACTATATCCCCTCAGGGCTAAACATTATTCAGAGAAAAGTTCTATTTTGTTCAGAAACAATTAAAAAAGGAAAATGTGTTCTACATTGCATAAAGCTGTTTTACTGGTGAACAGTTAGTCATCTTGATTTCAATAAATAAATAAAAATTTACCTCTTGACTTCCTAAAATGGCCTAAATACCTACATCGTATCATTTCTATCCACAGTAAGAGCATCAATAGTGGAACAAAAATTAGGTCAGGTTGACAAACTGGTGATACCAGCTTCAAAGCCCAAATGTATAACTTTTTCCACTCTTGTAGACAAGGTATTAAAAATAACTACAAACATTTAACTCCTTTCAGTGAGCCCCTACATGTCTCTTCTTATGCTTTCCTCCAGTACCATAAATTTCTGGTTCCGCTACAGCTAGTCCTCGAAGAGAAAATTATTAATAAAATACTGTGATGAAAAACTACAGTTATGGACAAGTAATTGTCCCAAGTCTACTACTACTGTTACTAATTATTTTGTAAGTGCACCAGGAAACAATGGACCAGAGCTCTCTGACTGAAGAAACTCATAACTGAAGGTCAACACATTCTTTATGTGGAATTCTTGTCACAGAAAGAAATTTATTTTTTTTTCCTTTTTATACCATCTCCTGTTGATTAAACTGGCTGTGAAATGCTGTAATTCCTACAGAATAAAACTTAAAACTCATTCTGTGCTGGTATAAGAGGGAAAAAAAAAAAAAAAGTGAATGATATCCAGAACAAGGCCTGGTACATTCTATTGATTTATTTTTTGCTTGAGACAATAATGCAAAGCTGAACTGGCAACTCCTGAAGTAGGTTGCAAACTTTACTCCATAGCAACAAGAAGTAGAAAGCTGGAATCCAAAATAATGCTTGCAGGAGGACAGCATCCTGTTCTTCAGTAGCATTGTGCTCTGTTCATGTCTACCAGATTTCACAACGTAACTTTAAAATAAACATAAATATCTTTCCCAAGTACCTCCTGATTGTTGTCACTCTTCCATAATTCTAGATACAGATGGGGACATTTCATCACACGCTTTTCACAACAGTCCACAACCCTCACCGTGACAAGAGATGAGAAAAGACACTAAGAATAGAGATATCATCCTGTGAAGTGCCCTTTGTGACAAAGCTGACTTTAACAAAGGCAACATCGGAAATAATCAAGACTTTAAAAGGTCTTGTTAAAAATGTGTGCAGAAAACTTATCAATGACCTAATACAGGTCATAACAATTCAAAGAGAATGAAACATCATGTATTATCTATATTCAAGGAGCATTACACAAGAGTCTGGACGATGCTCTCAGTTATGGTTTAGTTTCAGGTAGTCCTACAAGGAGCAGGGAGTTGGACTCTATCCTTATGGGTCCCTTCCAACTTGAGATATTCTATGATTCTATGATATATGGTGCTAATATTTGTTAGATTAATTACAAGGCATGACTTAAACCCATTATCTTTAATTCTATAGGTGCTGTTCTCAAGAGCTCGGTGCTACTGTCATACAAGCACAAAGCAAAAGTCCAGTCCAGCTAGCCAGCCAACTGACTTCTAAGTTTTCTAATGCTGACCTATTACTAACCTTACTCCCAAATGTGCTCTGTTTACACTGTGCTTTATCAAAATGTTGCTCTAACAGGTTTCCTACAACTCTTTTCCCATTCTCTTCATTCCTGTTCCAGTGATCTCATTCCGTTGGCAAGAGGTACCTAGACCTGTCCCAATAAACTATCACCTGAATAACACTTAGTTCCAGAGCAGAAACAGTGTAGAAAAAATAAAAAGCTGATGTCTAGTACTCTTCAAAACAGATATTAACTTTATTACTTTCAACCTTTGTAAACTCTTCAAAAAATAACTTATCTGTTCATTTCTGCATTGCTACTAAACACTGTTCTTTGAAAGTTCAAGACACCTATAGGTGTTTACAAAAGATTATCTCCGTTTGTAAGTTAAAGTTCATACATATTTCTTCTTAAACAAATATAAAAATATATTTTCCTAAACCTGCTTAAGAGCAGCAGCTTCACTAGTTTGTAGGCACCTTAATTAGATTAACAGATTTAAGCCCAAATATTTCAAATCCATGGCATAAAATATCTCACTTCACATACGTTTCAGACTGTTGAATAACTGTTTCAGGACTTCCCTGCCATGACAAATAACAAAGTCCTTTTGCCTTCACAAATGAACAAGGGACGACACAAGCCCCAGGAGGAAAGCACTGCTTTGTGATGCACCATGTTTCTTGATACTTGTTTTCATTCTATACCAGACACGCACTTCAAACTCTGAGCAACGCTGGATTATCACTCAGGGGGGAAACAAACTTATTTCCTGTCATTTTATTCATAAAGCATAGCACAGGTTTTTGGTATGTTTTTGTTTTGGGTGTTTTTTGGACGTATAACGGCTTTTTAATATATTTGGAAGTATTATACCATTCAAATGCAAATAATAAAAACTATTACCTTGCTACATTAGGCCATTGGACCTAAAGGGGAGTAGAAAAAACATATAGTGGCTTTAAAAAGAAACTTAAAAGACTAGTTCTCCTGCAAGAAATATTAGTTTTCCCCATTCTGTTGTTTTGCCTTTTTTTTTTTTTAGTTTTATAATATAGATTTTATAAGCTTATATCATCTGGTTTTTAAAGTTACACCAACCAGATAAAACTGATTTTGAAAATTAATAGAGTTCTCACTAAATTTGTAGAAAAGCAGACAGAAAGAAAAATTAAATTGAAGACCCTTAAATCTACTTGTTTAGCTAGGGAAAAAAAAATACTGATCAAGTAATCTTCTGAGAAAGCCTTTCATCCATTTCAAAAACAGGATACTCAGAATGAAAAATGTAATTACATGCACTCCCGGCAAATAAAACTCTTTCCAACAAAATGAATCAGAACAACACTGGACCACACGAAAAAAGAATAAGCTCTATCTGAATTGACTTCAGACATGCAAAAGTTTTGTCAATTAGTACAGGATTTTTAATTCCCCCTTGAAAAGACCCTTGGACAGTCAGTCTGTCACATCGACACCCAAAGTTTCAGTAGACCAGCCTTTTAAGCGTAAGTTTGCGGCCGCATCTTTTGTTTCCTGCACGCCCTGTTCTCATCCCCACTGCATGCTTCAGCAATTCACCGATTCGGACGCGACTATCAATGAAAACCCGGGCAGCATCAGGACACCGACTGGGGTTGACCAAAGTGATGTCGGTCAACGAGGCAAATTGGCGTTAATTGGAAACCAAAGCCACGAGTCGTGACAAATTCGATACAGTGCGGTTAGGGACAACTTTCTGCCCAGCCTCTCCACGACGTCCACACACACACACGCACATAGATACACGGCCCCCCCCAGTTCCGCGAATGCAATCAGTTCAGCCGCCCAGCGACTCGCAACTTACTGCAGTGCGATGCAGGCGGAGAAAACGCACAGCCCTAGGATGCAAGCGAGCCCGGCGCCCTGGGCAGCCACGGGAACCGGCCATCCAGCCGGGCGACCGCCAGCGACAGCGGCACCGCCGCCAGTCCCCCCCACCCCCGCGTCGACTGCCGCAGCCCAGCGCGCCCGGCCCCGTGGGGCCACTGCTGCCCTCCGCCCCGCTCCCCGCCGCCGTCCGCGGCGCAGCGCGGAGCCCGGTAGCCGTCCTCCTCCCGCGAACACCAGCCACCGCCGGGCCGCCCGGTTTTAAGCGGCTGTGCGCCAGCTCATCTCCCACACCCTTTCTGGCCGGGCGGCAGGGGGGAGGGGACAGGCGATACACACACATAGACACACACTCCCACACGCAGCCCCTCCCGCCCCCCGCGCAGCTGCGATACCTGTTGTCCGGCGCCTGCATCCCCCGGGTGCCGCCCGCCGACCCCGCGGCTCCGCACCCGCTCCGCGTTCGGGCAGTGGTGCGGCAAGACGCGCGCACAGCTCCGCACCCCCTTCTCCCACTCCTGCGCCGAGAGACGTTGTTCCCGCACCCGCGCAACACTTACCCAAAGTTTACCCAGTCTCCCCGCCAACGGTGGCCGCGCAGAGCTGCCAGCCACCCTCCCGCCCGCTACGAGGCAGCGGGGCTGTAACACAACGGCCGCGCCCGCGCAGCCGCCGCGGCGCTGAATGGCTGTGCGCGGCCCGCCCTGCGCACCTGCGCTACGCCCGCCCTCGCGTACCTGCCGCCCGCGGCTGAGCGTGCTGCGGCGGGAGGGGGAGGCGGCCGCGGAGTGGCTCCCACGCAGGTGCGCGGGCACTGAGCGGGCACTGCGCCGCCGGGGTCCGCGGTTCAAGGGCGCCGGGACAGGCTGCTCCCGCACCGCCGCGACTCCAGCCGGTCCACGACAGCCGTTGTCCCCAGGCGAGGCCGGTCCGGTGACCGGCTCCGCGTCCAAGAGCCGCTTCAGCGGCTGCCAGCCGTGCCCGGCTCGGGAGCCTCCATTTGGCCGTCCCTGCTGAGGGACCTTCACGAATCTCGCTGCTCGAAACGCTGCCCTGTTCCCCCGCTTTCCGCCAGCACGTGTTTGGGAATCTCAACAACACAGCTAAGGCCCGTAACCAATTTGCAGATTTACTCGGAAAAGAAAAAAAGAGGAAACTGAGCAACAATGGCATGAAAATCAATGTCTTTATACCAGTGCCTTCCACTTAGCAAGACACAGAACAAAGGAGCAGATCAAACTTTTGCTGACCGGTTCCCAGTGTGTCTGATGGCGATTTGTCTTGACCAAAAGAAATTGCCTCGAAACACTGTCAGACTTATAAGCAGTACAAGCGTTGCCAAACTTCCATTTTCATCGGGTTTCAGGACCCTCAGATCAGCGTCAGAAGATCAACTGGGATGCTGGTGGTTTGGTTAACTATAATGACCACTAATTCCTATCTAAATTGACTTCGTTAATGTAAGACATTAGAATGACTTCAGCTTTGAAGAGTGTTTAAGGCGACCTAGATGAAATTTAGCACACTGCTAAGATTTTTATATAACAGTGATAAGACCATAGAAGTATGAAAATACCAAAAAAAAAAGTTACCAAGATTTTTTGTTTATTTTGTAACTGCATCCGTTTTTCCTTTCTGAAATCTGTATTTAAAGGGTTCATTTATCACAGAAGTGCTAGAAATTTTTTGAATCCTTTTTATTTTAGTAACTATGTAAAGCCTTACCAGCTAGATTTTGTTTATAAAGTTTTTTTGGGGTTCTTTAAGGAGAATTTCTTAATTCACTTAGGATACTGTAAGTGGCTTCCTCAGACTACATAGTACCTACTGTCCATGAATTAGCTTCTACATAACACAGTAAAAGAAATGTAACCGTTTTAAATTAGCACCTTTACAAAATTCATTAACACTCCACCTTTTTCTTTAACAAGCAGTTTGGATATACAGATTAGCTTCAAGTGTAAAAGTAAAATGTCTTTTTATAGTATATAATGCAATAAATACATATTTATGCCATACACTATGTGATATAAAGGCATTCACAACTAAAATTTCAGTGTGATATAGCTTTGGTTATCCGTAATAACCTCACTACCTATAAAAACAAAATCTGTTCATCTCTCTTTATATGCACACAAACCCAAAATTAAAAAAAAAAAAAATATATATTTTATATATATATTTGGAAAAATGTGGTCTATTAGGTGTAGTATAAAACATATTAGCCTTTGAATTCCGATCCAGTAGTCAACCTTATCCATATTTTTCCAAATGGCTGCTTCATAGTAGCACATGATGAGTACTTGGCTTTACTCTCCCATGTTTAATACACTGTTTCACTTTAGAACACTGATTTCAGGAGATTCTTTTTCTCCCAGGAAAATAATTCAGTCTCAGTATATTTGAGCCTTAAGTTACTAAATATGGATCAAAACACTGAAGTACAGTAAGTAGTTACTTAGTTGTGATAAATCATTCCAGTAGAACACAAAAATTTTATAGGCTTTCCAATAATATGGTTGATTTAGTGGTTCGGGTGAGAGGGACCTGGTCTTAAATGACCATATTGCCTTAAAACTTGGTTTCAAGCATTCTCAGTTAGATAAGGTCATAATAAGTAAAAATTGCTAGGTGAAATTATGTTCACAATTACAATATTTTTTAATATTTTACATAGCTTTTGTATACTCATGTAAGTTGGGCCTTTATTGTTCTTTTCTGGTGCAATATTGAAGTGTCCAACTTCAGTTCCTACTGAAATGGAAGAGGTCTAGCAAGTTTATGTGCAGTGTGGAATGACAGTTCCACTGACATTTATAGCTTTAAAACTCAGAAGTTAAATTTGAGGTCTTGTGACATGAGTAGGAACATTAACCTTTTCATTAAACATTTGATTTGCTTTGGAAAAGCAGCAACCCTCACACAGGCCAAAGCCAGCTTGCTACAGCTGCTTTCTGAAAAATCAATGTAAAATATGTTACACTAAAGAGACATTACAATTAAGATTTGTTTGTTTGTTTGCACTGGAAAATACTTAGGTAGACCACTATCCACATGTCTAGCCTTAGAAACATGGATGTAGGACATGCAGTTTTGAGCATAGGTCAAGGTTGGGGGATAGATAAAATATGGGTGATGGCTAAAAGCTGCTTCCTCAGCACAGAGCTCAGTGACAGTGTTTGGGAGTCACACATTCACATAAACAGCTTTGTTCTGGTTTCAATGCAAAGCTGTGTCCTGTTCTGGAAGCAGGATGCTGCCCAAACGGAATATGCTCCTGTCCTCTCCTCCTTTAACCAAGCTCCTGCTATAAGCAGATTAAAATATGCAGAAAGTTTGTCTCTTAACAGCTCACTCCCTCACAGCAAAGAAAATAACAGATGTCTAGAATCCACAGCCAGAATTTTAAATATTAAATTTATTATACTATATTCTTAGATCTGTGTTTGGATATTTAAATAAGTTGTGTTGCTAAGCACAACTTTAGGTTGCTCATTTAACAAGTCCTTATTATGAACTCAGGGCCCTACATTTTTATATAATTTATGAAGGAAAAAAGCACCAAACTCAAGAACCTTGACAGCAAAAACAATTCACAGTCTCCAAGATTTTTTACTTGTTATTGAGAAGTTGCAACAATATAAATCATCTGCAGTCATTGTATATTAGTACTTTTGGGAGAAACAGGGTTCAGTCTTCCAAATCTAACTTCAGTGGCTACATGACTGTACTAAGTCACAGGTACAAACTGTTGAAAACTAGTCTAAGTCCATGTGAATTCAGCTGAGATAACAGCAAGCTACATATAAAGAAATTCTGATTCAGAATATATGGTTATCAGAAGCAAATAGAGTGCACCCAATTTGTTAAAGAAAAAAGGATCTTCTCAAAACTTAATTCATCGAACTTAGGCAATTCTTGCACTTTATGAGGGTTTTTGTGAAAGAAATGGAATATAGTGATAAACTTCATTTACACAGTATATCTATACTTCATGTATTTTCATCAGGAAATGTCAATATACAGTAGAACTGTACTACTCCCTCACAGAAATACCAAATTCACAGGCAATTAGCAATAAGGATCCAAACAGGAATCAAACATTTTTTGTCAGAAATAATATCTTTCATAGATCATGCTTACATTACTTTATATTAATTATTGTAGTGATAAGGATATCACTACATCATTGGATTAGCACTGATATACATTTCCTTGATTCCCTAACTGCTATACATCATTCAGTCTCACTTGTGGCCCTGGGAGAATCCTAGGGTGAGTCTTCTTGTAACACTTTTTGAGGCACATGAAGGGGAACAGGGTGAGTAAGAACACTCAACATGAATTTACGAAAGGTAAATCCAACCTGATCAGTCTGACTGTCCTCTCTGATGAACTGATTGAACATATGGATGAGGGGAGAACACGGGATGATAATTGTTTTGGCTTTTGCTAGGCCTTCTACACTTTCTTCTACAACATTATTCTGTCCAAGTCGGGATGTTACAGACTGAATGGATGGAAACTAGATGAGTAAGTAACTGGTTGGACACTTGAGCTCAGAGGGTGGTGGTTACTGGGCTGTACTCTATCTAGTTCCTGACAGCAACTGGCATTTCCCAGAAATCTATCCTTACATCTGTACGTATAAAAGATATGTCCTCACATCTTTATCAGTGACCTGGAGGACACAAAGGAGTACACATTCTTCAAGTCTGCAGGTGAGACACACAAATGGGGAGGACTAATTGACATGCTCAAGGGCAGAACTGCTGTCGAGAGGGACTGAGACATGCTAGAGGAATGGACTGATGGGAACGTTATGAATTTTGACAAAAACAAATGCAAAGCCCTGCACAGGGGAAAAAAAACAAACAACCTCAACCTGCGGTGATGGGTACTGGCTGTCTAGGGAGAAACTCTGTCGAAAAAGCCATGGGGGCTTTGGCAGACAGCAAGGTGAGCATGAGCCTGCAGTGAGCCCTGGCAGCAGAGCAAGCCAACACCATCCTGGGCTATGTGAAGAGGAGCACAGCCAGGAAATAGCTCAAGGGGTGTTATTATCTCCCTACAATCAGTATGTTAGAGATCATACCTTGAATACTTGTTCATAGCATAATTATGACTGAAAAGACTCGTAGAACACCTCTAGCAAGGATCAAACGTGAGATCAGACCAATGGGCTTTATTCAGTTGAATCTTGAAACCCTCAAAGGACAGAATAGCATGACCTCTGTGGGCAGCCTGATCCAGTGCTATACTATCCTCATGGGGAAGAAGATTTTCCTATATCCATTTCAGCTCACTTCTGTTACCTCTCATCTTCCCACCATACATAACTATGAAGAGCATGTCTCTGCCTTCCTGACAGACTCCTCATGGGTATTGGGAGGCTACTGTTAGGTGTACCCACAGCCTTTCTTTTGCCAGGCTGGACAAGCCTAGATGAGCCAGTGATTATATAGGTTGTTGTATGAGTGTAACCATGCTTGGATTAGTAATGGATTTGTCTGTACTCTGGTTTTATACTATTATCTCTAGTACTTTAAAGGAAATAATGACAAGTATAAAGAAGCAAAGACAAATGTGTTATAGTGAAATATCTTTCAGTGAATTTATAATATTTTTTTCTTTACAACTTACTCTCACCTTTACCTTACTCAGCGGGAAGATTTTCAGATGTATCAGAGGGCAATGGGTTGGCAAGCTGATAAAATTGATATGAAAGGTACCATTGATCTCAACTGGATGCAGGAATGAGCCTTTAGTCATACTAAATGAGAAATGTTTGTTCAGTCTGAAAATATGCTATTTACTTAAAGATTATCTAAGAAGCAGATGTCTGATATCTCACTTATTCTGAAACTATAAGACTATTAGGCAATATACAAATTCTTTAGTATTTTGTACTGGGCAGGAGGTTAGAGGCAAAATCCATTTACTACATATTTCTTGATGTAGCATTATAGCAGTGACATGCATATTTTTTCACTACATTTCACTATATATATATGCAGCATATAAAAAGAAGCATATGAGTAGCAGATGTTTAAAAAAGATATATTTATATGAAGTATCTCAAATATGGCTTTATATTTTAAAATATGTTTTTAATACATTAATTACCATCTGTATGTTTACTGAACTGTCTCAAGTGTGTGAAGAGATATGGCATGTCCTTAAACATTTGCTGAATCTTATCACATATTGCAGAATCACTTTTTCAACAACCAATGTAATTTGTTATAAGAAGGCTTTTTCTTTTAAACTTAATTTAACAGGAATCCAAGTGTAATACATTATCTGTTGAATGGTAATAATGAAAAAAACCTGATGGCCTAAAGTATTAAATTTAGATGCTTTTAGTTCATTGGATGCATCTTGTGGAAAGATCATTCCTGTTACTAAAATACAAAATTACCTTGGTTTTGTCTGGAATAGAGTTAATTTTCTTCCTAATAGCTGGTATAGTGCTGTGTTTTGGATTTCATTTGAGAAGACTGTTGATAACACACTGATGTTTTAGTTGTTGTTAAGTAGTCGAGGAATTTTCAGCTTCTCATGCTGTGCCAGGTGCACAAGAAGCTGCAAGGGGGCACAGCCAGGACAGCTGACCCACACTGATTAAAGGGTTATTCCATACCATAGGATGTCGTGCTCACTATTTATCTTGTGGGATGCTGGCCAGGGGAACTGCTGCTCAGGAACTACCTGGTTATTGGCCGACAGATGATGAGCAATTGCATTGTGCATCACTTGTTTCATATATTATTTTATTACTGATACTACTATTATTATCATTGTTATTATTATTCCTTTCTATTAAACTGTCTTTATCTTAACCCAGAAGATTTACCTGTTTTCCAGTTCTCTCCCCCATTGCACTGAGGAGGATGAGATGGTGAGTGAACGGCTGGGTGTGATGCTTAGCTGCTTGCTGGGTTAAACCACAACTAAAATGAAAGGCATACTAAGGAATTATTGGTTTTGTTTTCTTCCTCTGTTTTGTAAATATTCTTTAAATTTTCCTTTGCTTATGTTGCTTATATTTAATATCATGCCTGCATATGTGCTTCTTGCTGGTAGATCAATGAAGGGCCAGCAGTAAATGTCATGTCTTAAAACATAAATACTTAGAAGACATTTGTAAGAATCATCTCCCTACACTATTTCTGATGAGAGGAACAAAACAAAATGGAACTGGGAACAGCTACATTCGCATTGATTTATGAGTTGACAGAGGTAGCTTGGAACAGAATGTGTACCTTCTACAGCAGTGGTATAGAACTTTTACAGATTTTTATTAAACATGGAATATACAAAGTGGTTTATGACAGACAACAAAGATGCAGGCTTACAAAGACGAGAGAGAAAGACAACAGTTGACTAAAGAACAAAGGAGTCAATAATAAATAACGAAAGGGAGGAAGGATTCATGGCACGAATTTAATCTAAGAATTGCCATTAAAATATGCACTGTGTAAAACATAAAATAAAACAGAAACATTTTTCTGTTTGGTGCAGCACAAGGTAAAGAGCAGAGAAGAAAAGAAATACATAGAGAGCTAATGGTATTAGTTTTTCTCAGCTTAAAAAAAAAAATACCCCATAAAAAGAGCATCAGAAAAAAAAAAAAACCAAAACCAGTAAGAAATTATTTTAAAGTATAGTTGAAACTAAAACCCACACATATGCCTGTCACTCACTATATTTGAGCATAACTTGTCATAAAACAATCAAGTGAACTACAAGAATTCAAAACCTGTATCTCTTAACTAATTAGATCTAACTAATTAGGCCTGCGTCATTTTCATTAAATGTGTTTAGGAGATAATTTTTTTAAAAAAGCAATACAGAGAAGGAGATATACTGTGTTAGTATGCCAGGCACATATATCAGTACTAACTTCAGTATACCTGACTGCAGAAAACAATTAATAGCAAGACCATCAGCGTCAAGACTTAAGGTTTGGGGTACATATTCAAGGAATACATATATGATTATAACTGAAAGTGAACAGAACTTAAAAGCGAGATAGAGGGTTCAAACTTAGAAAGCTGAAATAAATTAGAAAAAGTTAAGACTTATCTGTAAAAGGAAATTGAAATAAAATAAATAGCAGAGAAGAAGAAAGAACTGATTACATTTAATTACTTTAAGAAAGGTTTTTCAGAGGGCTGACAGAATGAAGTCAAAGAACATCTCCAAAGATGGTTTATAACAGTGAAAATTAAGTAGGAAAAGCAGAAAAGGTGGGCTTAACAATTAAAAAAAGAAAAAAAAATAATTATTTTTTTTCCTGAAGTTAGTAACAAGGAAGCCACCAGACATCTTCAAAAAGAAACTTTTGGTATATTCAAGGCAATTAGAGAAAGAAGAGAAATCAATAGTAGCAAATAGTGGCTAGGTAGCACCTGCTCTATTTGTGGCCCTTAAATCTCAGATTCTTTTATAGTTTTTTGTGGAATTTATGAATATTTTTTTCTCCTTCTGAAGCTGTGTTTTGTTGAGAGGTTGGGGATCTATTTAAATCAGTCACACAACACATTTTATTATAATGTAATAATGGATATTTTGCTATATCTAAAATAGATTATGTCCCTAAAGAAACATACTTTTTACTTTAATGTACCTTGTACTGCTTGTTTTCCTCACTGATATCATTGTTAGAAGTACTTATATGAAATACACACATCAGTGTTATGTTGCAGATACTTCAAGTAACTCATTTTTTATATACATGTTTGGTTAAAAGTTAATGAAATTTTTATTTTTTAATACTTCCTTCTATGCTCATGTTTTTAACATGTTTTCAACAGGCATTTGAAAGTATGTAACAAAAATCATATTGCACTCACTTCTCTGGGAATAGATTCACATACAAATTCCAGGGAAAAATTTAGCAATTTATCAATTTATTTTTCGTGCCTGTATTTTGTTTTAGAGTACATGCTATTTAAAAGCTAAGTTCTGTTCTACTTGCACTGTCACAGCTACCAACATAGTTTATTCTAGATTTACACCATACAAATAGTATGAAAATAAAGGGAGTAGGTTTTGAGAGGAGCAGGATCCTGTGAGCAGAGAAGTCAGTGGCATGCTCAGATACTTGTGTTGTATACTTAGTTCTGATGTTGCCCCATTACTTGACTTTGACATCTAGGATCTATGCACATAAAACTAGCACTGTGATTTAAGACTGCAAATTTTAAAATCCTCCCTTAATACTACAAAACTCAAGTATTCAGTCTGAAAAAAAAACCCGTCCTGGCTCAAACAGTGTCACTAAGAGCAGGTTGCCCAAGGTTGCCTGGCAGTTCAAGTATACGATCTGAGTGTCCCCGTTCAGACCTCTCATCCTGAAGCAACACAAACTTGCAAATCTTACCTCACAAGAAGATAATGAATCACCTTCACTGCCTGTGAACACCAACCAACAAAAAAAGATGAATTTGACCAAACCCCCAGCAATGATACTGTACCACTATTCCCCAAGAAGGGCCAAGAACTTGATTGTATTTTCTTTTTTCTTCTGGGGTGCAGGATGGTTTTCCACCTAGGGGGTCTGTAAAACCACGTTTTGAACTGAATTTTGATACAATAAATTTTCTGTTCTTTAACTCAAAAGAAGTGACAGATACAGATGCCATCAAGACCAGACTGAATGTTAAAATTCTGGTTTAGGGGGAGGCAGAGGCTTTGAACTCCTTCAGAAAAGGTTTGAAACAAATTCTTCTGATTTTTATTTCGTCACTTTCTCATTCTCTTGACAATTTTAAAAAAGAAATGGTGACTCTTTTGAAGATGATGTGAATACCTGTTGGATATGCTCTGAAAGGTCTATCAGACAAAGATGTTTGAAGGACTATGTATGAATCTGCTTTTAGCTCTAGTTCAACTTTTGTATGAACTCTCTCAAGAGTGAATGAATGAGTGAATGAAGACTAGCACCATTATGGATATTTGAATATGTGCAACTCTATGTTTCTAAGAAGTTTCAAAGAGCAAGAGGCATTGAATTCAGCATTAAGCAGCAAGATGCAAGAACCACATTCTTGGAATTAGATTCTAAATGTTTGCCTACATCATCTAATCCATCATTTATACTATTTTTAGAGCAAGCCTTTTTTTTTTTTTCTCCTTATATGTGTTTTACTTCTCTAGACTGAAATTATCTGGAGCAGAGAGTTTCTGTGATATGAATGCTAACATGGTAGCCATCACAGTGGAGTATCAAATCTGGTTTGGTCTCTAATATAAACTGAGTCCATGGCACTGTGTATATTCATCCAGCTTATATAAATTCCAACCTTATAGCTATGTGGCAAAGGAAATGTTTGCTTCTAAAAGCTAAATGAGACCAAAATCAGGTAACCAAACAATAAACACAATACATGCATTTGCTACTGCCTGAATGCAAATCGTAATTACACCCTTTAGGGTAATTATTGTATACTCAGACTTTGACTATATCAACTAATTTAATGCTTCCTCCATTTTCTGTAATTGCTTTAGCAGTTTTTATTATATTTTAGTTTTAATATCTTTGCAATGCTGAGTCTGTTTCAATGTATAACAAACACTTTGATGAGCCCTTATTTTCAAGACTAGTTTCTCTGTCTTGAATGAAATTATTGCTGCCTGTCTGCTAATATGAATAAACATGCACAGCCCATCTCAGAACAAAAAAAAAAACAGTCCTGATGCTGAAAAATTTGCTTATTTCTACCAGTTATATATTCCAGCTTTTTATCTGGAAACTAACTCCTTGATATTGTACATTTGCATATATATGAGTAGTCATCCACCTGCATACAGTTATTCTTGGTGCAGTGTTTTAGCTCTTGTGAGTAGGAATTTCAGACCTTATCCACCACTTTTTTCCTCTATTGATTAGTCCCTAATCCTTCTGTAGGAGGCTTCACCTGACATAGATACTGAGGAAAGTAGGCCTGGTGGAAAGGAAAGAGAGGTATCATCCTGCTTGACAATTCCATATAGTGCTGCAGCCAGCAGAGCTGCTGTGATGTATGTGGCTTTGGGGTAAGGTATAGACGGAAACTTCTCCAGCTCCTCACCTGCATTACCTTCAGAAAATGTAAATGCGGCTTGCAATTACCAAAGTCCAACTTCCTCCTTCTGTTATTTTTTTTCTTTATAATTCTGTGATGGTCATCTTAAAGGTACAACACAACTTTTTTAGAGATGAGTGTAAACTCAGGTTTTATTCAAATGGTACTGTGCTTTTAGAAATAGCTTTCAGTTTGCTTTTAACAAAAGTGATAGAATATTTCATGAAAAATTCATTATTCTCAAAGCTGTTTTTAAAGTTAGAAAGACTAAGAGGTGTAACAGCATCTTATTAACTAATCCCCATTTGATTTAGTGGAAATGCTGAACTTAAAATAACTGAAGTATTGTTACAAATGCATCCATGCTCCTTTGTACCATTTTCCTTGATGACAATGAAACAGTTGTTGATTTGTATTTGTGTATGTCTCTCTGTTATGGTTCCTCTTTAGAACTCACTTTTTTTGGACTTAATGTAGTACTGAACTTTGCGCACAAGAAGGGCGACATTTGGCCACTCCATGCTGTCCTTCCTGTTCCACCGACTAGAAGCCACTGGCAGAGATTAAAAGACTCAGATGTGTTCCTTACCAGGGACTTCAGCCTATGAGAAGTGCAGAATGCAGAAAAAAGAAGGCAAAGGAGGAAAATCAAATGGAAAATGCAGTTTTGTAGGCCTGCTGTAGGGTTTTGCTGTTGTACCCTCTAGATTCTGTCTGTGATGCAAGGTCAGCACAGCAAGGGCCATCCAGAGACTGAGGAATTTAAACATTGATGAGAGCAGTGGCGCTTCATACAGAGAACCCTTAGTAGAGTAATCCTCAGGAATGGATTAGCAGGGAAATGTAGATACTACTCATATCTGCTTGCTATTAAGTTATTTTAAGTTACCAGAATCATAATATGTTGCAGTGAAAACATTCTCACACAACATAGAATTCAGCAGTGATAAAAGTAGCAAGTATAGAAATTAGAAAGCAGGAATAACAAGGAAAGTACTCTAGTTAGGTACAGGGAAATAAATGAAGTAGGACACTTGGAAAGACCAGGAAGTAGGCTATGATGGTCTTGATATATTACAATTTTTAAATATGTTCAAGAGCACTTCTGGAACAACAGTACTTTTGTATAGCATTAAGTAGTGTAGTGTGGTATACATTGCCAAGAGGACTAACTGAAGCTGGAAGTCTTCTCTAAAAATACCAATTAGAAAAATGTGTTCCTCATATATAAAACTCTTCAAAACATATGATCCAATACCATCATGACTAGGGAGGGTTTTGGCTCAGCTTGTCTTGATTGTCAGGATTCTCAAAAAAAAAAAAAAAAGAAAAAGGGGTGGTAGGGTGGTGGTGTTTATGGGATCCTACTTCATGTTGGATCAGTCTTTGAATAACATTTTAATACGGTGGTCAGTTTTAACTAAATTTGATAAACAGTTGGGAAGAACAGAAGAGCAGAAATAAATTTTACAAATTTGGGGGATTGGACTAGATGATTTTTTGAGGTCCCTTCCAATTCCAAACATACTGTGATACTGCGATACAAGAGCCAATATCCAAGCAAGTAAGAGATACTCAGTTTATCACCTTGAATGGGAAAAAGGTTTCAGGATGAGTGAAGCAGTTATCTATTCTGTTCAGTCTGTCAGCTGACCCACATGCACACAGTGGGAAGCAGGGAGAATTTGGGTTATTTCTGTATAAGAATAAGGATTCTAATATTCACAGACCCAGTGCAAGGTGTGTTTGAGACTGGAAGTGCTAGAGAGGTAATGCCTGGCATGAACCATTTGGAAATGGAGAGGAGAATTTGTGAGACTGATGCTGTACAAGCACTCCTGTAAGGTCTTATCATGGTATTGTACAGTTACAGCACAGGCTTTCCAGAGACTCACAAATCTTCACAGTTTTGTCATGATACCACTAAGGACTTGTGGCAAAGCTGGCCATGCAATGACACATTTCCATTTTAAATAGAAATGTTACAGCAAAACAATTTCAATATGCAAAGACAACCATTAATTGCTTAAAGCTGCTACTTAAAGAACTGAGCTATTTTCTCAGCCTGAGGGACCAAACTATTCCCACAATAGCCAAATTTGCAAATTTTATCAGAAGAGAAAGCACTTAAGAGTTGATTCTCCCCTTCTTAAAGAAAAAGCACCCTATATTTAGAAGTAATACTGAGCTTTGATTAGACTGAAAACAACAGCAAATAGTTATAGTTTAAAAATCCCTCACTTCATACTGTTTTAAACTTTTTAATTAGATGTCACTAATCAAGTAGAAGTTATTAAATTATACTATTCATGATACATTGGGAGAAATTAATCCATTTTACTGAATACTCATGAAGAAGAGTGGTGTGTTTTGGGGTTCTTTTTTCATCATTAGAGGCTACAGATGAGATCCTAGATATATGAAAATGGAGAGATCTTCGTTAGCTAGTATTATAGAAATGTACTTTAATCTCATTTTTAGAAAAAAAATTAATCCAATAAACTATATGCAAAGAGTAATGAAAGATGACCTTAATAAAGAGGTCAGAGGAAAAGCTGAGGGATGCAACCAAATGAAATGACTTGTATTAACTTTCCATATTTTTAAGAAACTAAATAATGAGAGGAAACAGAAAAATAGCCTGAAGACACCAGAGAAATGGAAAGCTTGTTTTATGAACTGTAAATTAAGGAGAATTGTGAAATAGAAAGGAAGATAAGGATGTGAAGAAATTCCCCAAGTTAGAATGCTCTATCAGTCTGCAATCCATTTTCTTAATAGTCATGTTTCAGCTAGAAAAAAACCCAAAACCAAAAACAAATAAAAACCAACTAACAAACAAAAACAAACAAACAAACAAAAAAAAACCAACTCAAACAAAACAGTGGGTTTGGTATATACTTTGTTTTAAATATATATAAGGCCCAATAGGAGGTTATGCAATTTTAGTAATAGTAATAGTTGACATTAGAAACTAGTGCAGCAAAACAACTGAAGAAGTGAAGATACACAGTCTTTAGGAAGCAGGCAATGAGATGTTACTTATCCTGAGATGAACAGTGCTGAGAAGCTGTAAACTATAGTAATGGGACAAAATCGTAGATATTGCCTCTGCATAAAAATTATGCAGCTGATTAAGAAGTGTTTGATGTTAGTTATTAAGAAAAACAACTTTGAAAATCACCTTCTTGCTAAAAGGCATTCAGAATAATTGTCAAGGCTGTGGAACTGTAGTAGCAAGTGATGCTGCAGTTTGAAGCATTACAATTTTCCCAGCTGAACTGATATAATAGATGAAAAATTCAAAAAACGTGCATAATTCACAAAAGAACTAACTCACTAGCACTGACTCTAAAATCACTTGCAAGGAAGCAACACTTTGCTGATGGCTTGGTCCTGTATTGCTCTTTAATGGCACAATGAGCTGTCAATTGAGATTAAGTTCTTTGAAGGGGTCTTTTCATTGAATTAAGCTTCTTAATAAAAGTAATTACTTTCCTAATTCCCCACTGGGCTATTAAAATATAATCCAGCACCAACTGGAGAAAAAGTAGCATCTCAATCACTTCAACTGTTATTTGGAATGGGCCCATAACATCAGAACCAAAGCTGTGGCAAAATAATATATACGAAAGAATAGGACTCAATATGTTGCAGAAAAGAAGTAGAACCAAGAATTTAATAATTGTAATGCAGAAAGAAAATTATTTCATTGTTTAATTATAATTATGTTCTCCTTAAATTGATATATTTTCAAAAGCAAAGAAAACAAAGAAAAGGAAGAGCAGCAGCTTTCCCTTGCAATAGTTAGATCAGATAGCTAAGGGCAAGTATATTCTACTAAGCCAGCTAAGAGAAAAGCAGATGAAAGCAAGTTTAATGGTCTTATTGAAATGTTGAGATTTTTATTCATGTAATAGTAAGCCCTTCCTGAAATTTACAGTTCCTAACAGAGATAATGTCTGGGCAAAGAGTTCCCTGAATTTATAGCAGATTTTACAGGTCTATCTCCATGTGCAAATTTGGTGCTGTGTAACAACAGCTGATTCTTTATGTTTTTGTGCAACTAGCAAAGCTGGGCTCCACTGCAAATATTCAAGTGATTCCTGTTGAGAAAACGTATCCTGGGAAAAGCACACTGGACACTGATTAACAATGAAAAACACTGCACAGTCATGGAATATTTTGCCTTTTCCCAGACACTCAGTGTAGATACTTAGTTCCTGTGGAAGAATCAGCTGCTGCTTTAAAAATAAAAAATAGGTGGGTTGCAAAACAATTGGAAACTTTCAAGGTGCTTTTTTAATTAAATTAGTTATTTATTTTTATTAAGAATCACAAAGATTTTGTGATCTAAAAACCAGGATATTACAGTGAGAATCACAAGATCTTTTCACATCCTGGTCCCAATGCTGGCTTGCAGGATAACTCTGAGATTCCTGTTTCTGTTACCTGAGTTCTGCTTTTCCACTCGTTTCTCTGGTATAAATGCGAATTAGGTGGAACTGCTTCTTTCTGTGTAGCACCTAGCATATATGCAGTACAATTCCCTGTAGGCTTGTGAAAAATCTGGTGAGACAACTGAGAGATATCCTGGTAACAGCACTTAAATAACCAAAAATCTAGCTTTTGGAAGTGTATGCTGCCACAGAAGCCAGAGAGGATGGTCTCTAAGTTCTTCCTGGTTTTCTCTTTACAAAAGTAGAAACACTGAAAATGGCAAGTATGAAACCACATACTTAAACCCACTAACTACATTTCTATTGGATTATACTGAAATTTCCTTCCACAGAACCATTACGAAGAGTTGGCTGAGCAAACTACTCAGAAATACAGTAAGAAGATTTTTGTCTTTGTAGGTTTTTTTTTTCGTTTTGTTTCATCACACACTGCCTTTAATATTTACATTTTGCCCTAATGCTTATAATTAGAAATCAGACCTATTTCAGTATAGCTTATGAGCAATGAGTAGATTTTCTGCATTAGGCTAATTGCCACATATAACTGAGGAGAGAGAAAACATGAAGCATAGTTCAATAGAGTAAGAGCCCTCTTCTTCCTTGGACAATATATGGAATGCTCTCTTTAGTTGTCCTCATTGTTTTGAAGTTTTAGCTATAAGCAACATGGAAAAATACTAAACACAGTACATAGATTTAACTACAAACTTCTAGTGCAAGATTTGCAATAGACTGCTAGGCTGCTGAGAACTCAAGCAATAAAGTTGCTTTGAGGAAGTGAACACAAAGTAACATGTATTTTATATTAGATGATTATACCACAGTATGTTCCATAATCAGCTTCACTGCTGCTTCATTATCTGTTGATAGCTATACCAAAATAATTTGTCTTGCAAAATGAATCCTCATCCTTGATACAAAAGTAAAAGTCTAGTTTTATTATTCATGAACTAACAATAAAAATTGTTTGTAACTAGGAGAAACAATGTCCACCTTAATTAAAAAGTAATTTCAGACATTCCATTTTAAATGTGCATGTCATTATCAAAATTATCTCTTATGCCAGCTAATTCGTACATCAGAAATGCTACACACAGTCTGAACAGAAACATGCAAGCACCCATGAGATACGGATATAAAGTTCTCCTACTTCGCTACATGTACAGCCTAATCTTAAAGAAACACTTCCTGCATTGCTAGTAGTTAACATCCTTCTGGGTATCAGTCAGTATATATTTTCTTATTTTAAATTTGTTTCTAAACAGGGAGATTCTTATTGAAGGATTCTTCTAGTATTTGTATATATATCTTGTATGGGTTTCATCCTACTTCCGTATATTTTCAGTAGACCTTGACTGACAGTACATATTTTGTATTTTACATATATATAAAGGCACCCAATTAAACTGCCGTAATTTGTGAAGTCACATTACTTAGAGGCATTAAGATAATTGCACACTGTTCAAGAACTACCCTAAGTTCAAAATTTTATGAATTACGTACCTATTTACCTTTGAAAGTCTGAGCAAATGTCCTTCTCTTAAAGCATACTGTTTATCCAAAAATTGAAATAAAATACAAGACATGGGATTGCACACCAAGTTGAAGAAAAAGCTCGTAAATACACAATAACATTGAAGTTATTCAGTCAAAATCGTTTATAGCCATATAGAATTAATGCAAGACAACTTAAGTCAGGAACAAAAGCAGAACTAAAACTATTAATGAATTTTTTGTGAAACTTGCCTCCAGATAGATATGCTCCTCCTTAAAGATCATTTAAAAAGAGAAAATGCATCCTTAGCCCACTAGACTAGAATTTATTGAAACAGATCTCATTTTTTCCAACACTGATTTATCCCAAATTTTTGCATATTTATAGTAAATTCCGGATCTTGCACTGAAGTTGAAAAAAAGGTTTGTCCATGCCCCACAATATCATAGGAAGTGGGTCTGAAAACCCACAACAAGGTTATAACATAGACCTTAAGGATTCTTTAAGTGGGATTTAGTTCACAGTTTAAGATGACTGGTTTTCCATTATAGTCAGTGAAAATAAAACCAGTGCAGTATACAGAACCTAGACATGTTCATCAGCCCCAGTTTACGTGCCCACTCTGCAGTGAGCTAGACATCCGCCTTGGCTGTATCAATCAGATCCTTACCAGCTATAAGGGGTGTGTATTTTTTTGCACTTATATATGGGCATAAAAATTCCGGTGTCTCACTCTGCAAACTGAATTTTGCTGCTCGCTGTCACTGAACACTTCTTTCAAATTGTGTTTAAAATAGAGGAAAGTAAGAGAGAGTTGTGGGGATTTTTTGTATTTTACAGAACTATTTGCCATCTTAAAATAATGTTCAGAGTGTATTTAATTAAAATGGAGTATGCAGCCTTGACCTCCCTGTAATTAACTTTTGTTTGCAAATCAGTTGCAATCAATGGGGTTGTTCTATCTCCATGGTATCTCTGATACTGCAAAACTTCTGGTTTAAAAACCTCTGCCAGGACAAAAGTACTTTTTCCAGTCCAGTTTTTGTGAACAACATGCCTTTTTTGCAGATGTCATGCATATACCTGCAATTCTCTGCCCTGAGAGATCTCAATAGGGCCCCGAGGCATAGGTATCTCAGGGACTTGATATTTCATATTCACATTTTTCTTACAGGCAGGCAGTTTGGTTTGACTTCAGAATGCCTGTTGAGGCCACCCACCTTTGGCACAGACAACAGGGCCCTTATGAGATCATCTCTGGTTTCCTTTGCCCTTTGGTGAACCTCAAGAGCAGCAGGCATAGATGAAGTGTCACAGCCAGATGTGATGAGTGTGAATTTTCTGTGACATGATCTGAACCATGAGACTTTCATAAAGCCATTAGAAATACCCACTCTGGTGTCTCAGAGATACTGCAAAGAATTTTTCAGAAGATAAATATTTTCAGTAGGCAGAAAATGTACCATTATAGCCTTATCATGAGGTTGCTTCTCCACAGCAGTACAGAGACAACAGCATGCATCCTCCTGGAGTTTCATCAGTTAGGGAATAAATTGTTCGAAACACTTTTAGAAAAAAAGTAATTAAATTTAACACTTGGATTTTTTTTTAAAAAAAAAGGAAAGAAGAAAGTGTATTACCATAAAAATGTAAACCGGGTAGCTAAAAAAGAAACTGCAGGATGCAGAGAATTCTCAATTCTGTTGTTTTATCAAATACTTGATTTACTAGTGTATTCTGATTTAAGATGACCATTTGAACAAGAGCACTCGGCAGCAAGAATAACTACCATAGGCTATTGTTTATTCCAAATGCGCTTATCACTCATGGCTCTGCATATCTTCCATTTATTTATAACTGTGGAACATCAGGAGGAGAATAGAACAATTTAATTACCTGACAGGCTTGAGCTGGACAGTGCATGGTTTCAAAAACTGTCTTTGTTTCTGGATTCAGTCTCCTTTAATCTGCAAGTTAAAATATTTTAAATGCATTTACATATGGAGTATAACGATATATGACAGTTAGAGCAATTGTACCATTGCTAAAAAAATTAGTTACTTTTACCTGTAACGTAGTTCCTTTGAAATCAAGGTATTTCCATCACTGAAACAGCATGTTTTCCTCAAAAAAGTTTTTTTTCCTTTTTATTAAGTCGGCATTTTGGGGGGATGATCTAAGCGAAAAAAAAAACCAAAAAAAACCCCAAAACAAAACAAACAAAACAAAGCCCAAAACCCAGCTGTGCATTGTAATAACCAAGATTGGTGGAATTAGTACTCTAGGCTGGTTATAAAAGAGATGGAAGTGTTTAAACTACAGGAAACAATAACTGTGAAGTCATAGTAAACTAAACTAGTTGGTATATGGTGAAAGAGTGTAGAAGGGAAAAGAGGATACAGCAGAAAAGTCAGAGATGACAGTTTCTCTTATCATGATTTTCCTTATCCCACATATCCCTTGGTATTCCTGCTAAACTCAATCTTCACAAATATGACATATTTGCAAATAAATTTAGTAGTAACGTTATTTATATGTACTTAGTGTTATATCTAATGACCATAAAATAGCAATCCAAACACATATTGTACACCCACTGAATGGCACACAATTTATGTTATTCTGCCACTAACACTTTTGTAGTTTACACAGCTGAAAATGGCTTTGTCTGCATCTTGGATAACATGTACTACCTCAGATCAGCAGTTTTCCATTCAAGCTTTAATCAAAACAATACACTGAGCATTCACATGGGGCATTAGAAAAGCCTTTTGCTAGAAGCTGACTCAGAATCTCCCTGTTCATTCAAACGCTTCTGGAAAATTCATTTTAACTAAATGCACACATTTTTGCTTTTCATTAAGAAAGTTTATTCTATGAAGGTGAACTTGCTGCAAGAGTGAAAACCTTTGTTTAAATTGCTAACTGAAGCATAAAAAGCACAGAAAGATCAGACAGAGGTTATATATCTGTAATGATAAATCTATTTTACTGATGTTATCAAAACATATTTCCTATTGATTCACATATAATTAATTCCTTTTCACTTTATAATTCTTTGGTCATTGATAGATTTTCAAATGTATCCAGCTGAACTAAAGACTAAGAACACAAATGAAAGGGTTTTGTTAAAGAAACAACTAATATTGACTAACTTCTATAAGAATAATGTGTAACTCTTCATCATTTCACTTGCTACTAGTAAGTATTTAACAGATTTATTTATTCTATTAAAATGTTTGAGGATATCAGTGGAATGGGAAATTACTGAACTTCCATACATGAAATGAAAAACATTGACATAAAAAACAAATACTGTTGGAATCAGCATGGACATTATAATAGTACCATCTAGAGCATCTTTAGGATTACGTTATTGACGTGTACCTAAGAAATACAGCTTGACAGTAAAAGGGAAAAGAGCAAAAGCAAAAAGCTTATATTTTGACTAAAAATAACCATATTCTTTGGAACTGAGAAAATCCAGGCTTGTGCATGTAAAAACTTTTTATTAGCAAACTATTTCATGTCTTTCGTAGAAAAAAGAGCAAATTACAGCCAGCATGCCCAGCTAAAATTAGGACTCTGCAGATAAACTTTTGACAATGGCTGTTGAAATGTTCAGTAACAAATACTGCTTTCTGCAGGTAAAAGATGAAACTGTATTTGATAAAAAGAGTGAAAACTGATGTAGCATGGAATGTCATTTTTTGTTTGTTGTCTTCTCCTAGTACTTTGAACAAAGAGGAATATTTACTTATAGGGCAGAAAATAATGCAGTCAGTCATTAGAGGTTCCAAACATGAATTACAGCAGTTATAAATAATTATTGCTATTTTTTTTGTTGTTTGCAGGGTTTTTAAAAAATAATTTTTGAAAAATGGGAATGGTTTTACTAGAGTGAAATAGTATCACTTTATATCATTACAACTATGCTTATCCCCCATGTGTAAAATTAGAGGATAAATCAGCTGACAGATAGCAGCATCTCAAACGTATGCACAAAATGTTTTCTTCCAGGGTACTTAAAAATGGTAACGTTACATTAATATGTTTTGGAACAACAACAGGAAAATCAAACCTTGCACTGTAGGAAGGATAGTCTGAACCTCACAAGATTAATTACATCAGGACACTGTGTTAGAGAACATCTGAGGTGTGCAAAGAGCAAACAGACTCAAAAATAAAGTAGCAATCAAACCAGCTATGCTATGAAGCTACACGTTCAACCTCTTCGCTGACTTAGGCACACATTCAGTGCTGTCACAGATGCTTTCAGACACATTAAAATTCCATATGGTGAAGTAGGTGGCAGGATAAATTTCTTGAGCAGAAGTATGCATGATGAGAAAGGGATTTATTTTTAAGTTAAGCTTTGCATAATGGTTGAAAACCCTTTCTGCTACATTGTTCTTTCAGAATATCACAGAATCATCAAGTCCAACCATAACTCTAGCACTAAATCATGTCTCTAAGAACCTTGTCTAAACACCTTTTAAACACCTCCAGGGATGGAGACTCCATCACTTCCCTGGGCAGCCTGTTCCAATGCCTGACAACCCTTTCCGTGAAGAATTTTTTCCTAATATCCAGTCTAAACCTGGTGCAACTTCAGGCCATTTCCTCTCAACTTATCATTTGTTACCTGGGAGAAGAGACCAACACCCTCCATGCTACAACCTCCTTTCAGGTAGTTGCAGACAGCAATAAGGTCTCCCCTCAGCCTCCTTTTCTCCAGGCTAAACAGCCCCAGTTCCCTCAGCTGCTCCTCATCAGACTTGTGCTTCAGGCCCTTCACCACCTCTCTGCACTTTCTCCAGCACCTCAATGTCTTTCTTATTATGAGGGGCCCAAAACTAAACACAGTATTCAACATAATTTGTTTTATCTATTTTCACAGAGGTATAAATGAGCTTCTTTTTTTTTTTTTTTTTAAATGAAATTAGTATACGTAATAAGTTTGATGGCAAATTTGAATTAAAAATAAGAAATTTTCAACATTTTTGCTAAGCAGACTTGGCACACAATAAAAAAGTTAGCACTTTACTTTTGTTACTTAATCAAAATAAGCTTCTGCGGAAATTCAGTTTGAAAAATATTTCTAGGACGTAATCTTTACAGTAGAAAGTGATAGGACAAGAGGAAATGGTCTCACATTGCACTAGGGGAGGTTTAAATTGGACATTAGGAAAAATTTGTATGTTAGGTAAAAACTCTTCATGGAAAAGTTTGTCAGGCATTGGAACAGGCTGTCCAGGTAAGCGGTGGAGTCACCAGGTGTTTAGATGAGGCTCTTAGGGACATGGTTTAGTGCTAGAGTTAGGTTATGGTTGGACTCAACGATCCTGAGGGCCTCTTCCAATCAAAATGATTCTATGATTCTATAAATAAATGAGCCTCAGGGTAATCCAAGAGCTGTGTCTGTTCAGGATTTATCCTCTACCCGTTCATTTATTTCTTATCTTCCCTGCACATCCTCTCCCATGATGCCTGTTGATACTCCCTACCTAGGAATCAACTCCCCTGTGTTTCAACTGGAAGAACAGTACTGTTGATCTTGGTCAGTATCTGCAGAGTCTGTTTGAATGTCTACACGCACATAACACAATAAACCCACAACTGAAAAAACCTCCACGTACCTAATTGACAACTACCTCATTTCTGGATTAAGTGTGAATAATGTATTCAAAATCCAGTTACTAATATTTCACATGAATAAAGGAGCAGGGGCTATGTTTAGCTCATCAGTCTTTTCAATCTTGATTCATTGTTGCTGTAGAAATCTCTCCTTAGTGTAACCCAGTTAAGCTCAGCATAACATGTTTAAGGACAGACCTTCTAGATGTTAAAAGCCTTCTGGGACTGTAGTTTGCAGCTTCAGAAAGAGAATGAAATTGGAAGTATAAAATAAGAAATGAACACTTAGAATATACATTTGTTTGTAAGTAGGCTTTTTGACGGTGCTATCTGCTTGCTGTTTGGAGGAGAAATGCCACAATACCGGCAACAGTACCAGTTTTCCATGCATAAATATTGGCTTCAGAAGGTATGTTTCATTTTTTATGGCCCAGAATTAATGTGACTAGGACAGCTGCTATTTAGCAAACAAAAATGAATTGCAGGTCTGATAAAAATAACATATTTATTAATGTTGTATAGCAATAGATTTAGTATCATTGTTAATGTCAAATGGCTATACAGCGCTGAAATAAAAGTAAAAGACTGAGTTTTCTCCAAAAGAGAAATCAAGGGTTTTCAGTTTCCCATTGTAGACAGGCAAAGCCACATGCACCAAAGCTGCATGCTCAAAGCCTATAAAAGCAGAATCCATGGCAATCAAAGCAAACAGTTCCAGAGGTATGAGAAGATAGTCTCTGTCTGGCTCACTTTTGGGGTGTGAACATCAGAGTCAAGGGTTATGGAAGAGATTTGGTGTATTCCCAAGTGAAGAGAGAAGTGGTTTTGCACTAGTCATATTCACAAAAGGAATAGCTAGGATGCACAAATATTTACAAATAAATTCTGAGATATGCTGAGAACCTTAATTTTACTTCTGTGTAAAGATGGAATCTGTGTACTTGCATATTTTTCATTAACATAATCAAATACTATCCTGGAAATAACCTGTATAAATGAGAATCAGAAATGAGTTTTGATAGTCTTGTTAAGCAAGATTTCACTAACACAGTCTTACTGTAATAAAATTTCAGATGAGGGTCTTGCCAGTGAAGATTTGCTTTCTTTCCCAGGCTTTCCCAGCTGATCTTACCATAACCAAGAAAGCTTTTAAAATGTAAACAGGAAATACATAACGAAAGAAAAGTTCGATCAGCCCCTTAAGTTCAATCTTTAGATCCCAGAGAAAGATAAAGAAAGAAAAATACTACACATACAAAACCCTTATGTTGCTAGAAGAATTTTGCTACCATGGAATAAGAGTAAGACTGCCATATTTGCCTTTCTCTTATGGTAGCCTACGTGACATTGTTCTACACAGCACTTTTTTGGACTAATTTTGAGACTTAAGAATATTTTAAAAACTTGAATCCATAGAAATTAATGGCAAAATACCATCCTTATTTAAGACAGCTTCATGCAGAGAAGTGCAATTTTTGTAACTTTAGATTATTTATTAAAAAATAATTAGATGGTGTGTGTGCGTTACTACTCACAGTGTATGTTCTGCTTAACAGAATTTTGGTAGGTATCATTTTACATCATTCCCATAACTAAAATAGAACTTGAGAGCAGTGGAACAGATTTTGGCATTAGTGTAAGGCATTTGTTAATGGGGAATCTGCCAAAGGAATCGGAGTTTTATTTTCGTGGGTGATTCATTATTTAGCTGAAAACAGCTTGGGTAGCAAACATGTTTTCCAAAATTTCTTTTGAGAATATCAAAGATGATTTTTTTCATGCATCTTTGAAATTATTTGGTCTGACAAGTACTTTTGTGATTGATTATACCTACTGAAATCAGATGTTAAGAGTCTACTCATTTACATCATATACTCTTTCAACATGCAGTTTTCATTCCATCAGGAGTTGCTGTATCGTATGCCAATGAAATACATTTTTTTGAGAATGTTTATCAAGAAAATTTCTGTTGACATTTTCTTGGACTGTTTTGCTCTTTAGCCTGCAGTACAGTATCTAATGTTTAAGAAAATGAAGATCCCATGTATGTTGACGAGCTAAACTCAGTCTGAGATTTTGAGTATTTTTTTTCCAACTCCTTGCTATATTTTTTAGAGACAGTAAAATTTTCTCATTCATTGCAAGTTGTTTTAATCAAGAACTGTCATTTAGTGGCTGAAGATAAGAGCTCTTAAAGTAAATTGTATTTGCTGTTCTCTGAATGATGAAAATAAAATATAATTTGCAAATGCATTTGTTAATACATACTTCGGCACTCATAATTATTTAATTTTGTTCTCGCTAAACTTCATGCACTTATTGCAATCTCCTTGAACATGAACAGATTTAGATCATTTTTTTTTTTTTTACTGTAAATCTCCCCCTGTGTTTTACAGGGTGCCATGGAGCCATATTCCATGGCCTTACTGGGACCGTGGCAGGAATGTCTCAAATACTCCACAGTCAGCTAAAACTAAACAAATAATGCATCTTAGCAACCTTTTTATTTGTCTTTTATTTGTACCTCAGCCACTGGCCTACTCTGTACTTGTGGGCACGTCGTTAATTTTCATTTTAATAAAAAAGAACAGGAGACTTAGTTTCTTAAAAATATGAAAGAGCAACATGAACTATATTTCTAAAAAAAACCCTGAAATAATGAAGTGGGGTAGGGTTGGGTAAATAACACTTGTTCAAAAGTTCGAGAAGGAATTTTACAAAGAGTGGAAACTAATTCATATAACTAAAAGTGGGGAGCACACTATTTCAGACAAAAAAAGCAGGGAGAGGTTTTGCCAGCAGAAAAGGCTCGACAGTAAAATGACAAAATTGCTGGTGTTAATAAATTAGTCCTGGCTGTAAAGTGAAAAGCTGATTACAAGGAATTGCAGAAGTACCTGTAAATACTGAACAAACCAGAAAAAAAGAAAATCTTTACACACTTAAGCATAAAGATGTGTACATGAATAAGAACTTCTTTGTACAAAGCATATGAATATAATAGGAAAGTGTCAAAATCTGATTAGGAAAAAAGAAAAGGGAAACTACCAATTTATTACTGGAGATATTAAGTTCAGCTTTTATTCAAAAGGAATGGCTAAACTGAGTAATTAGCAAGCTACAGGCTACGAGATCCAATACAGGAATGAAACTGAAATAATCTCAGCATTTATCTTTCCCCCGAGCATATGGAGGACAGTAGGATCAAAAGAGGAAAACAGCTGTACTTGACTTTGAGAAGATTGAATGGGAGGATCCAGAGAATAAATAAATTAGTCCATCTGATTTCATTTCTCACAAAAATGCTGGAATATCTGTCTGGTTAAAGACTGCAGACAAACTAGGGCAAACATCCACTTATCAAGAGAAACCACCAATCCCAGCTACTTTCTCCTTGTGACTAGTAATGGGCCCTACTGATAGGTGGAAGCAGTAGATACGTCACGTGCATATTGTTTCAAAGCATTTGCCAGTCTTATGCACCATTCTCATAAATAAAGAATTAAGTAATCCAGATGACACTATTGTAACGGCATGCACAACAAATGTGAAGCTACACTTAGGGCAGTAACCAGCTGTCAAACTAGAAGGAAATACCAAATGAGGTTTCATAGGTCCTGTCCTGGACCCAGTATTATTCAATATTTTCATTAATGACCTGGATGATGGAATAGAGAGTACACTTATTAAATTTGCAGACAATACCAAGCTGAAAGCGTCTGCAAGCACTTTAGTGAATAGGATTTGAATTGAAAGTAACCTTGACAAATTGAAAAAGTGATCCAAAAAAAAAGAGAGAAGAAATTCAATAAAGAAAAGTACAAAGTATCACACATAGGAATAATCTCTGGCTGGAAAAATACAAGAGGAGGAACAACTGACTACGCTTCAGTTTTACAGAGGGTAATGCACCACAGAGACACTAAGAGTTAAAAACATTTTATAATACTATATATGCAAGACCATGTTATACAGGAAATGTGAACTAATCTTATTTGATACTAGTGCAGTTCAGTCTCAACACTTGCCATGGTCAAAGCAGCCTCTTCAGATAGGGTGCTGCATGAATTTTAGCTACATCAGAAATATTTAATGGGGGTAATAAGAAAGGTGTATTTTGGACTGCTAAAAAATGAGAACTAGTATTTGCTTCATAATATGCAGAATTTTAAACCACAGCCTTCTCTGCTGCAATGATTTTCTGTCCCTGTTGGCTTAAAATTTACAGAACTGCTATATTTTCAGGTAGGAGAAGTATGGTACAAACTCAGTTGTGAATGTTGAACAACAGAAAAAACAGTTGACCGCAAAGATGACAGTTTTTCATTAAGCATGAACCACAGTGGGGAATTCTGTACTGAAAAAGCTATAAACAGTAGACGTGTTCGAATAATGGAAGTTACATTCCGATTTAGTTAGGAAGGGTTTTTGTTGCTGTTGTTTTGGTTTGGGTTTTTTTTGTATTCTGCATCCATGATATTTATTTTTAATGTGCATTATACTTATCATTCACACTACTGACATACATTGTTAATATTTATGGATTCATAGCAGCAATCATCTTCCTTTACTATTATCCTTCGCATAACATAGGTTCAGCATGTATTTTTCAATGGGGAAAATACAAGATGGGGAACAATCAGCTACTTTGGAGATCCAGAGAGGGTAATGCCTTTCCTTTTAAGAGCTCATGAATGAAAAATGTCATACGTTGCAACATACATAAGCAGAATTTATGTAGGAAACATGGAGTAAATATTCCATGCAATATCCAACGACACTCTTCACAACCATCACTGTTCCTACTTCCACGTGTACATGGAACATGTTCATAAAGGATCTGATTGATCAGATCAGAAATTATCTTCACAGGCAAAATAATTCGACTACTACAAAAAAGTTAATAAATTTTCAGAAAATGACTAAAACTTTGGTTATTTTTATACATCATCTAAAGAAATGTTAGAACAAATGAAGCTCCTGGCATCCTTATCTTTAGGTTTATTAAAACAGACTTTACCCTTCACTATCTAAACTACTTATTTATTTATTTATCGCCATTTCATCCTGCTTGGGGAATGAAATTAGACAAAATAAATGCACGCTTCTTGATCAGTGATTTGTGATGTACAGGCAGTGCTGTGGAATGTAAGGAAGCATATAGTTCTTTCCATCAGTTTAATTAGCATACTATTCTATAATTGTTTTAACTAAAGGAACAAAAATGGAAGGTTTAATACTACTCTGTTATCCTGAAACAAGCTTGCTCCTTTAGTTCATAATGGCTCATGCCTAGTGCATCTTTGCAGAATTCAGATAGGATTGATTTTATAAGTCTTTTTAACATATAAGTCTTTTTAATTCAGTTTCCATTTCAGTTAGGCCTTCATGATTTATGCTTTGCATAATTACTTTGTAGACTTTAAAACTGGATATTGTCTTACCTTTGACCACCACTGATTATTTTAATGCCATCAAGAGCAGTCTCTTGAAATAGTGCATGAATTCAAATTTTTGTGAGCTATCATTCATATGACTTGTATTTCATCTCTGCAACATTAAATGTATTATCATTTGTAGTGAGTAATGGAAGACATATTCCGATAAGCAGTTATAAGTAGTGACACTGGGTGAAGGCACATATTTAATCCAGCTGATTTTGGAGCCATTATAATCATCATTCCAAATTAATTACACCGTCTATGCTTATATGGGTATGAAGTCTATCCCTTAATTCTTGCTACCTGTAAGGTGTGGACCTAAGTCAGAATGCCATAAACAGGTGTCAATCTTGTCATTATGGTGATATTAGAAACAGAAAACAGCAAAACATATATAGTACTAGATAAATAGCACTAGTTTTCTTTCAGGCAAATGTGGTGATTTTAATAGAGTTAGTCTAGGAGTAAAGCATGACTCAGTATAGAAACATCTGAATTCAATTTTAATGATAATAATAATAAGAAGAAAGAAAGTCAAGGAAGTGACTTAAATTTTAAAAAGCTTCTCTTGATTTCACCAATAATAGTAAATTAAAAATCTTATGTCTTTCTGATGCTTCCAGAAAGAGAAAGTAATTCAGAAACAAGAGCTGCTTGTCTAGTAGAAAATGCAGCGAGAGATAGAAGTCTTGCCAAAACACTTAAATTGTTGTAATTTCTTAATTAGGAAAATATAATTTCATTATTTAAATGACTTTATTTAAAAACACTGGTTAAAATATTATATATTCAGTATATATGCATTTTCATAAAAATAAACATATATCACTTGTCACAGTAAGGCACTGTTGCAAATTCTATTATTCATGGTCATTTAATCAAATGAATTAGAGAAATTTAGTTGTACATTCTATGAAGTACTGCTTTAATCTTCTAAACTTGTTGTCAGGATGAGGTTTGTTGATGCCTGCTAGTGAATAAGGCATGGTAATCTTAGAACTAATTTTACATATTCTAAGACAGACAGTAAAGGTCTCCAGACTCTGTTTAACTACTGAGAAACAGTTTCATTTCTGCTGTTCTCTTGAGATCCAGACTGATTCAGACTTAATAGAGAAGTCATGGGACAAACGGTCCTTTTGACACAGTTACTCATAAAGGTAGTAGGGAATTTCTCTTCTGCCTTCACATCAGACTTTAGCCACTTGTATTTTTAAACTGCTATTGATACATGAGATGCAAATAAGAGTAATGCAAACTTATCCTGGAAGTAGTTAAATACAGAGAAGTCATCATAAGGTAGCACGTATCTCAGAAGTAACGCACCAGAGTGGAAGAACTTGCTTTCTAAAACCAAAAATTGATGTTAATGATTTTTTTTTTTTTTTTTTTTTAGACTTTACAAAAACATCAAATGCAAATGGAAAATAGTATTTTATTCAAAATATGCAGAACAAAGGACACTGGTTTAAAAAAAAAAAAAAAAAAAAAAGAACCTAAGTATACAACTCCTGTGAAGGAACTCAGATGTAGGATGAAAAGACATTTTTTCCTTCTGTCACTTTCTGAATGGCACTGATTATAGAGGTCTTTCTACATAAAAGATGGACAAAGTCAAGTCAAAAGGGGTGAAAAGCTGACATTTTCTTGGGGATTCTATCTAAAAAAATATACTCTTTTTGAAATAACTTAACTTCGGCCTTGTTCTTTTTCTATAGTGTTTTGCCCTCAAACCATTCCAGTATTTTAAAAGTTCTTACAGCTGTTTTTTCCTGAGATATAAGATAGTGGAGTACCTGGAACACAATATGTATCTAATACAGGGATTAGCATACTCTGATAGCTGACCTTAACCTATCAATGCTTTAAACTTCCCTTAAACACCACAGTGCCTACAATGCAAGTTATTCTTCTGTATGTAAATGAACTGAAGTAAATGCACCTCCTGACTTTCTGCCCAGATGTTAATATGCTAAAGAGTATGATCTATTCGTGGCAACAGTTATTTGTAGACTACACAAATGAGATTCCAGTTGTTACAAGTTGTGACTGAAACAGCATTGGAACAGGCTGCCCAGGGACGTTGTTGAGTCACCATGTATTTAAAGGCAAATAGATGAGGTTGTTAGGGACATGTTTTAGTGCCAGAATTAGGTTAAGGGTTGGACTCTATGATCTTCACGTCTCTTCCAACCAAAATGATTCTATCATTAAATCCCTATATGTCCTCTTTTATTTTTTTTTCTTTTAAAAAGTTACAATTGATATAGTGCACTCACTGCCATTTATCATCATTAATAATTCTGGAAATAGCAAATAACCAAAGATTTGCCACAAACCTAAAGCACCTGCCAACGCTCAAAACCACTTAAAATTATTTCACTGAAACTTCTATGCCTAAACATGGAATTAGACATTTGCCTGTAGGCAGACAAGTGTGAGCACTTTGTTTCAGCCAAAATGGATTGATATTCAATATGCTTGTACACATAGGAACTGGAAGCACATTTTAGAGTATCAGATATTTATTGCCATCTTTACTGCCTATGGTTTGCAATACAGATAGTCTTCACAATGGAATATGTACTTTTCTATGTTGTACACTGAACACTATAAAACCAAGGGCAAACTATGGAAACGTCTAACATATAAGTTATCCTTTAACTTTGAGATACAAAATACCACACTTCAATCTGAAAAAAAGAAGCAATGCACTAAAAGTAATTAATCCTCTGTAGACACTGTAGAAAATCAGTTATTGTAGTTAAAGTGATGGCCACTAAGAAAATTAACACTATGTAATGATCAGCATTTTAAACTTTGTCTTGATTTTAGTGGAAGTTGCCAGGTTAAAAGAAATTAGATCTAAGAAAAATCCCCTCATTGAGATAATTAGATAAATGTTATGAACCCCATTTTCAGAACCATAGGAAAGTTCTTCAGTTATTATTAGGGTAGTGTTACAATATATTGCATGTAGAAGAGGACTATGATTGTGCCATTAGACTTAATATTTCCCCCTACTTCCCAGCAAACTATATGCCATCTGGAAACTGGCTCCTGGAAATGATAATATAAAAAAAATTGCAAGTATTAACAGAAAAGGGGTAATGGAGCTGAAATCAGTCTTGGTACCATTTCCTTCCAGCACAATTGTACTTCTCTAAAGCTATTGAACCCAGTATCATCAACAGAAAATGTCACAGACTCTCAAAAGCAAAGGACAGACAATTCTACAGATTATTGGATCATGTCCTATTTATAGACATCTAACCTTTTCAGCCCCAAAGAAAAGCAAACAGAAAAGTGGAGTCGTGTCATAGATCCAAGCCCCAAATTACAGCAATTTTGTACCATTATTGTATTTTGTTAATCACAGAGACTCAGCAAAACAGTAAATGAGTCACCCTTAGTATGAGTAACATTTCATTGTCACAGTAAATAAAACTACCATACTTAAATATTCATAAAAAACCAAAAACTCCAACAAAACAAAACACCAAAAAACTCTCAAAAAAACAACACAAATCTGCAAAGCCCTTTGCCTTGTGTGCAGCTGTCTATCTTTTTGTCAGTATACCAACAACATATATTTTTAATAACAAGCTACACTTTGGACAATAACTAGGAAGGAAAAGAGGTAAATTCTGCAATTTCAAAGTCAACCAAGTGCAATATTAAATTCAGGTGCTAATTTACATCTTATCTAGGAAAAAAAATCATAGACAAGACATGAAGTGTGAGATAAATAATTATAGGTCCAGGAACATGATAAATATCAATTTCACATGGGAGAAATTAGGACCAGGTTCTACAGCAGAATAAAAAGCTCTGGAAGGCAAGAGCTTTTGCAACATTATCTAGGTAAGGTAATTGCAATGGACAGACAAAACTCTGCAAAACATTTGCATTCTTGGGCCCAGCATTGATAGGTCTCAGCATCAGCTGAGATGGAAGTAAAGTGATTTTTGTTCTGGATTCTTTCCAAGGCTTCACAAAGCTAAATTACACTACAGGATTGTTTTTCGAATTGCTCTGGCAAAGTATGGAATGAGGTACCCTGTACTTCAGAACAATGATCTCCTCTAAGTGAAAAAATAAAATTTAATACTTCGATTCCATTATATTCTTAATCTTCAACATAATCTTCATCATAGTTCTTTAAATTAGCATTATATCTGTCCTAAAATAAAAAAAAGGAAGATCTAAAGTTGCCCTCCCATCCCCAAGCTGAGTGCAGATTGCCACATGTCTACTATTGCAGATATCTCACCACTGTTTCAAACACTGAGAACTGTTTTTGAAATTCAGTCACTCCTACATTCCACCATGTTACTGAAACTGTCACCATTTTCAATGGGCTAACAGCCCTTTTATGCTGAATATAAGTGTCTTTAAATGACTGCCCAAGAGTAACCCCATACACTGAATCAAATTGCTCTTTGATAGTCCCAGCCATCCCTAACCTTTAGGTGGAAAGGTGTTAGCTGTATGAAATTATCAACTCATGGCATAAGTATATTTCCAATAGACTCATTGAGATGTGATGTGACAAGGAATACATGCATCTATTCTCAGTTCAGAACTGTGTGCATATATTATACATATATTTGTGTGTGTGTATATATATTAGCAATTTAGCCTTCATTTGTTTTAATTCAGTGATGTTAGCACGAAATACAGAGGACAATCAGTGGTTTTCTGAGGAGAGTTCTTCCCAATCTGATACCAGGACAGCATTATGATTTCTAATACTGGCCTGCCTGGCAGGAATGATAACATACATGAGATATAATATCATGCAATGTAGGTGTTATTACATGGGAAAGCTGACAAGATTTCTACACCTGGTTTCTTAAGAAAAACAGCAATATTACAAATGCAAAATATCTTTCAAGAAACTTGTAATCTTCAAGTGGTCTTTGTAAAAGGAAAAATATATTAGTTCTGCCCTCCACAATATTCTAGACATCAGGTAATTCCAAGAAACTAAATCACTATCTTGAGGAATTTATAGTGGCATCACCAAGTTGTCAAGAATTTATAAAATCAGTTCATTTCTCTGATTCAATCTACATTTGAACTCAAAGACTGGACTATACAGATTTTCACATGGTAAAATGTGTTTGTGTGAGGAATCCCACTGACATCAGTCAGGGAGCTCACATAAGAAAATTCTCCTCAGCATAAATAAGTTTTGTGCAATGTAGCCCTTGGCAATTTCATAACCGTTCAAACTGTTATTGCAAATCAACTAAAAAGGCTTTGATTTGCTAAGAGAGAACCTTGCAACAACAGGTTTGTCACATTTTTAGGCATTATTTAAACAGCCAGTTTAAATAAAAAAGTATTATATAATTCTGACTATTAGAAATTCTTTTAATTGCTTGTCTGCTTGACCTGAAGTCCATTTGCTTGTCATTTTCCTCACAGTCCAAACAGCCTATTTAACCTGCTTGTTCAGTCGTTTAGACTTCTTTACATTGAGATTGTGTTTGATGCTCCTGAAACAAAGGACACTACCATGTGTAAGTTTATATTTTGATAAGCATTTTAAAAAGCTGTCTGCTGAACTTCTTTCGCAATTATTAGCAAGTTACAAATAATGACAGAGAGTGAATCATCTGACCTTTCTCAGGATGGTACAAGCTGTCCTCACTGGTTGCATTTTTATCTTCCTTGAGTAACATACAATGTACTGAAATACCTATCTTTCCAACACGCTAATTAGACCACGAGAATATGACTACACGTTTAGAAAAAAGGAAAAGAAATACAATGGATAATGGGTTCAAACTGGAACACAAGAGGTTCCACTTAAATTTAAGAAGAAACTTCTTCTCAGTGAGGGTAACAGAACACTGGAACAGGCTGCCCAGGGACATTGTGGAGTCTCCTACTCTGGAGACATTCAAGACCCACCTGGACACCTTCCTGTGTAGCCTCATCTAAGTGCTTCTTCTCTGGCAGGGGGATTGGACTAGATGATCTCCTGAGGTCCCTTCCAATCCCTCACATTCTGTGATTCTGTGTAAAAATGTGGGGCACGGTCTCATATGCTCATAAAAGAACCCTCCACAAACATTTATTACAAGATTTCATCTGGAGGTATGATCTTGTAACAACGTTTATCCTGCAAATGCTTACAGAAGTCAGGAACTAAAGAGTTTAAGTCTGATGCTTAGTCTATAAGTCTGATGCTGCAATTAAGTAACATTACAAGAAAAATATGACTAAATATGTATAAAAATAGTTTCTCTTTTTCAGAAAAAATGTTCAAAATCAGTTCACATTGCTTTGTTTCTAAACAGTAAATAAATAATATTTTTATTCTGTTTGTAAGCATTTCAGGTTTGAACACAAGACATACGGTATCATAGAAGGTATTATTTAAGTCTGTGTCTTGGAACCTTAAGTAATTATTAATGTAACATGAGGAACAAGGATATGAGCTTATTTTTTTCTGAATTTCAGCTGACTACCTGTAATCAAGCAATTTCTTTACAGTAGTGGCAAATACCTATGTGTCAAGATTAATCTGATGACTCAGATACTATGCAATTATTTTAAAGGCACTTATGTGCCTTTTTGAAATTTTAAGAGATGCCATAGAGAATAAATGTGCTCAAACCCCTTTCTATTATCCATTATCATTAATTAAAAATATAACCAAATTATAATATGAATATATCCTTTAGTTTGACCTAAAAATACACTTAGTGAGAGTGAATGATTATAGATATATTCCAGCAAGTATAAAACCCACGGTAATTTTATTTTTTTTTGCAAGCACTGCTGTAATGCTGGGTAAGACTAACTGTCAAAATAAAGATCATAAAATCAATTAATCCAAAATTTCTACATGAAAGACAACTCACTGGAGTCTTCTGCACTGTTCTCTACTTGAAAAAGAATTTACATATTAGAGCTATACCAAGTAATGACATAACATGACAATTCTTTGTTAGCTCAAGCATTTTAACTCTAGAAATGGAAATGATAATTCCTTTTACCTCTGTTCATTTGACACAGTTCATCCATATTTTACACAAGCCCCTCAGTCAAACATCTGTTAAAAGTTCTATAATTTGACAGAAAGAAACCTGATCAAGATAGTCATGTAGAAAGAAAGGGATATCTATAATTACACTCAACAACCAAGCTCATTCTAATGTGTTCTAAAGTTAGTGTAGTATTGACACCTTCCTTTCTTCCTTCCTTCCTTCCTTCCTTTCTTTCTTTCTTCCTGTTGTGTTTCACTACATATGCTGTAGTTAGAGTGCTGAGGGAAATATATTTTGCATAGTATTAAACAGCACGGGGGAGAATAGCTTGCATAATACTGGGGAAAAAAAATATATATTTCTCAAAAATGAGGGTAAATAAATAAATGTGTCAAGGATTTGTAGTTCTCAAAATTTCAGCTTTTGAAAGATGAAACAATTAAGTACCATAATCAAAGTTCTTCTGGATTGAGAACATTTTGTTTCTTTTGCTTACCAATCACTGGTTTGGTTTTAAACCAGTTACGTAACATTCAACCATTTTTTTGTCTACAAAAGACAGTTGAGAGTGTCAAAATAGTTTTTAACTAGGAGATACTACTCCCTCTGTAATATCAAAAGAGTTCTCATCAGCATTATTAGCAGAGTAATTTAATTAATTTTAATAAAACAAGAAAACACAGCTCCCAAGATATGCTCTTCAAAATAACTTTGGGATACAAAAGCAGAAACAGCCTTGGAAGCTTTCATAAGCTTCTGTGGAGATGTTTTTGATGCTATCAGCCACAAATTTAATGTGGTTTATATCAACCACAAATTTAAAGAGCTTTAAAAAAAATAAAGTCTGCCTTCTTGAAGGAGTATATCAGTTTGATAAAGAAGAGAGAAATATTTAGCCAAAGGTGTGAAGGCTTCTGGAAACTGAAGAACTAACTGCCATGCATCTTCAGAAATTTTAAGGAAGCATAAAGTTAATTTAAGCAAAGAAAATGTTAGTATTCCACTGGTAGTGTTTTCCTTCATTTCATTGGTTTTGTCTGACAAGGTTTCAGACAGAATGTAATATCTCTCAGACCTGTCAACCCTGAAAAGCAACTCCAGTGACAGGAATCATCATAAATTGACTTTTCTATTGTATGAGGGCCTTATTTTCTCACTTTGACTGAAATGGTTTGATACCTGGATAATTTTAAACAGAGCTCACTATGTACCTTGCTTTTTGTGCTATTTTGAACATACGATTCAACTTTTTCTTCAGCAAGATGTATCTCTCAAATGATAAATATTTCTTGCTGGGAGAACATGGCCTAAGACAGAGAACCTGCTGACATTAAAACCAAGGTGCCATGATGTTGTCCTCATGGACTTTGAGGTGTTCACCATTGCTTTGTCTTTCTCTTTGTTGTCTCTCCATCTTCCTAATCTCTTTTGCCCCTCATAATTTAAACCTGACTTTTTCTCAAATACTTAATTTATCAAGTATAAAATATTAAACACCAGCAGTAAGATTAAAGTTCTTAAGTATAAAGTAAGATGTTACAGGGAGCTTAAGTTCCTGTATGTTCCGAGACCCAGAGACAAAAGCCAGCTGAAGAAAACAGGTAGATTGAAGAAAACTTAATGCTATGCATGTTTTGAATATTTCTTCCTCTTCATAGAACCATAGAATCATATGATGTCCTGAGTTGGAAGAGATCCACAAGGATCATTGAGTCCAACTCCTGTCCCTGCATAGAACAATCCTAAAATTCACACCATGTGTCTGAAGGTGTAAGTAACCAGTAAGAGTTACTCCTTTTCCCAACTCATCTCTGGAAAAAAAAAAAAAAAAAACCAACACAACAAAACAAAACAAACAAACAAACAAAAACCACAAAAAAAACCCCCCAAAAAACCAACACCTTTATTCCTCTGTTCCCCTTGAATAATGTTTCCCTCTTTCCCTCTTCCACTAGGTGTTCAGGAGCTTAATTCTCTACTGCCAGTGATTCTGACACCACAGAGTGCGACCAAACATCCTGCGCTCACTGAACTCCTCTCTGCGCTGCTACCAAAGGCCCAGGAAGAGTCAAGTTTATTCTTCCTGTTCTCAGTACCAGATGCTGCCTGTTACGGGTCCTCCTTTTGAAGTGGAGCCCTGTACACAGAGGTCATCTTTTGTGGGGAAACACAATAATCTTGCAGAACAAGCAGCCATGTCTTGAGGAGCAGCAGCTCTGTCCCCTAGATCTCAAACATTTGAACAGCACAAAAAGCAGGCCAAATATGTTGGTTTTTGACTCAGAACTTTCAAGGAAATCCCTTTGTTTGACTCTGCTCATGCTTACAGTAACATGTAGCTGCTATAAGCAGTCAGATTATTTTGACTACCAACTTAGTTTCAACAACAAAAAATTTTCACATACAGATTTTCTCTATTGCAAGATTTACTTAGATAAGTATCAATGGGTACTTTTGAGGAATACTTCACATGTTTTGCCAGAGAGTACTTTTTTTGATTCAGAGGATTATGCACCATGGCAAAATTTACAACTGAAAGAATAGCTGTTTTTACTACACTGAAGTTAGACATTTTAATTCCATATACTTACATGACAGTACTCAGGTCTTCATTTTCCTGTTCAATAGCATAGTTAAAGCTAAAAGAACAATACCTTTTCCTATTACAATTCCTATTTAATGCTGGGTACATCCAGGCTCCATTGTATGCCAGAACTAGTGAAGTCATATCTATTTGGGGTATGTGTACATACAGATAAATGTATAGGTTTAAAAACTCACAGGCACATTCAAAGCAAATTACTAATTGCTGACTCACAGTAGCTTAAACTCACATTAGCAGAATGTGGGACAGAAAAGCCTCTTCATTTATTATGCCAGTTTATCCCTCAGCTGGAGCCTCAGTGCAGGATGAGAGGGCTGCATGTTACTGTGGCTAACACACAGTATTTAGAGCCCTTATATTTTCTCTCATTGATACCTGGAGAAAAGTGGCACACAGTGCTATACAACAATTAATACTGAATCTCATTTCAGGCTGTCTTTCACAGCTTTTTGTGCTTAATTAAACAATTCACTTTGTAAAGCTAGTGGTGGACCAATAATATTGCATACTTAGCCCCCCATCCCCAGGTTTGTAAAGAAACCTTAAAACCTAAGGGAATATTGATGAATGAGGTCTTGTATCATTTACCTGCTTTAGCTATGAGTCCCTATGTGCTATAAAAATATTGAACTTTTTCTAAATATTCAACAATACCATTTCTAGAAATTAATACACTTCTAACATAATCTTCTTGCAAACTCTCTAGTTTTTAAGAATAATTTTTCAGTCCAAGTTTCCGGAGTTTTTTAATTTAAATACTTGAAGAAAATTCAATAGATATCATTTTGGATTACCTCCTATAAGAAAACATTACCTCTATGCCTTTGAAGAAGAATAAAACATTTAAAATTATCTCTAAATATGACTAAGGTTCTACTGTCCTTCTTCCTGTAGCATTTTTTTTTCTTTTCTTCTGATTTACAGAATTTTTCTCTGAATAGATATGTTGACTAAAATTTCTCAGATATGTGATTGATTGACCTTAATACCACCTTTCACAGACACCACAGCAGATCTAAAGTTCTCGTTAGATGTGTTTCTTACTTTTCCTTTATAAACAGTTAAATTTGCAACTTGTGTGTATTCTAAGAGCCCAAGGAAACCCAAAACACAGAATCACAAGACGGCTGAGATAGAAAGGCAGCTCTGGAGATGGCCTAGTCCAAAATCCTGCTCAAATCTGTGTATGGTACAGCAGGTTTCTCAGGGCTGTTGCCAGTTGTGTTTTGACTATCTGCAAAGATGGAGACTCCACAAACTCCCTGGGCAAGCCCTTAGAGTGTTTGACCATCCTCACAATAAAGAAGTTTCTTATGTTTAAATAGAATTTCTGGTATTTCAGTCATGTCCATTACACTTTCACTTAAAAGAAGTTAGGAAGGTTATATCCTAAAGCTGTTTAGGATCTAAAAGCTGTAATTAAGTCCCTTAGAGGTGTACTGGGCATGGTTTGGCCTTGATGAAGTTACTTCAAACTTTACAACGATCAGCTGAGAAAACCACTGTTTTTCTGTGGTTTCCTTTTTTATCTTTTGTATTGCTGAACATGTAATATTATCTCAACTTGGCATACGGGTTGAACTTCTAGCTAGCAAGCCTAGAGCATCAGCAAAATTTACTAATTGCAGAATCCAGGCTGCTTACATCAATCCACATACTTTCTCATAATGAAATGAATAGCAATGCAAAATGTATGAGGGAAAACAACTGACTGGATCTGACAGCAGTGCCTATGATGAACACTGTTTTCTCAAGTTCACTCAAGTTTTGCTTACTTTAATTTTTTCACGCTTCATGATTTAAGCTGTCAAGATGTTAACTATTCATCTTCACAGACAGCAACACCTGAAGATATTCCAAAACTAACTATGAAGGAGGATGTTGCATGCTTTCCTTTCTCTGTGAATTGAAGGGTTTTTTCGAGATCTGTTTTTACTATTTTTCATCTCACGTGACTATTTGATCAATATAACCTCCTAAATAAAAATAAAGCAAGCATGATCTTACTTTTATTAATTTTATAAAACAAAACCCCCTCAAATTTTAGTGATCACTAAAATATAATCTTACATAAGTCAATCAGATTTATTTTACTTTCCCTGGGAGACAGTTGACATTTTGACAATATGGTGGTTTTATTATTGTCCTTAAGATCCTGTATTTATTGAAGAGCCCATATATTATATCAAGGTCTTGTATTTTTTGTGCAAGTGTTACAGTCTGAATTCAAATTGAATGTTTTATGTTTTCATTAATTTTATACTCCATATTTAAATTATATTTTTTTATTTGCTTACATTTCAGAGATTCTTCCAACAGTCTTTCTCCACTATTGTATCTATAGACAAGTAAAGATTACATAAATGACAGCAATTTATTACTTCTAAGAAATATAACAGAACTTGAATGATCCTTCAGTGATCATTACCCTCAAGGAAATGAATGTAAATATAAAGTTTATATTGATATTCCTAAGATTTTAACAATTCCCAGGGAAAAGGCAGAAATAAAAATGTACAATACTACCTGAGGTGCGTTCTTACCCAGTTAAAATTTGGTATTCTTATAGTGGCATTTAGAATTTGTGTTATTTGCGTGTCAGCCCCTAAAAATTCTTTTTTATATCAGAATCGATGCAATTGATGATTGGCCTCATCCCGAAATGTCTAAGCAAGTATATGTCTAAATGAGATTTTTACCTTTTATTTTATGTTCTTCTATCTGATACTACTTCTACCTTTTTTTTTTTCCTTCTTACAAACACATTTTGAAGTTTTGCAAACTCTTGTGCACAAGAAACCTGCGCACAAGAAATTTTTGCACAATTTTGCACAAATTAATGTCTCAATTTCCTTTAACCTTGATTTTTGAGCCTTGATAATGAAATGCCATAAAGTATTTATTTAATGTCAGAGCTTTATGGGTTGTTTTTTTTTTTTTTTTAATTTTTCTCAGAGTACCAGGTAAGTCCTAGCTTTTCCTTTTATGAAGCAGAATTGAAAGTGATACTGAAGTTATCATGTGTGCCATAACTCATTCTGTACTTTATCTTTGTGGGTTCTTGTAATCTGCAATGGCAAACTTAGTTTTATTTCTACATGAACGGTGGCTCAAATCTTCCACTTGAATTTTCGTTTTGTTGCTGGAACTTTGTCTGTCAGTGCAAAGCTCTCATAATGGTTTTAGACAAGATATATTGACCATGTCATGAGCTAGCCCTAATCTTTATAAGGTTTACTTTTCCATTTTCTAACTGAAAAGATATTTACTCATGCATATACAAGAATAATTTCTACTTTGAAACCCCCATAAAATTTTTAATGACCACTCATATTTTTGAGATACTTTAAAAACCTTTCACTTTAAAGTCAAAATTATTTATCCAGTGCTTTAGCAGTGCATTTTTTCTTTTTCATATGTGACAAATATTTTATTTACCTACCCGAGCTCTTTTCTTAATCAGTTTACTTAATCCAGCTGCATCCCTTCACCCAATTTTTGATATTTTACTTTCATCTCTAAACATTTACATTCTTCTGTCCCAAAGAATGTATTACATGCCACACTGATACACAGTCAATCCAGTAATATTCTCTCCACTTTTTTAGCAGAAGCGGAATGCTCAGAGTTCCCCCTTCTGAAAGACAACCGACAGTTCAGATAAAAGTTACACTCCAGTAGAAACTCCCATCTCAAAACAGGCTTTCCTACAAATTTATTTTGGGTTTTCACTAAAATTTCATGAAATAGCGTTGTCAAAGACATCAAGATACAGAGAGCATTGTAATTTCACAATCTTTCCTAGATCCCTACTTTCGCAGACGTCTGCTTGAAACAAGCTCTGTATGTGCTCCCATTAAGTACAACAAAGCCACTCCAATGCAGCATGCTGTTGGAGCTACAACAGCCCATTTTTTCAGCCAGACAGCACACTTGGGCAACACAACTAACATCTGAAGTAACTGGATATTCCCTTAGTACGGTACAGTTCTCCAAGGAGACTCTACTCTGTGTGGTACTAGCCTAAAGGATCAGGAGACCTTCCAGTAGTAATCCCTGTAGCAAGCAGGAGAGATGCAGAACCAGATCAGCTGTTATCAGTATTTACTTGTTTTGAATACAGACTTTACTGTATTTCATTACATTTTATTATTTCTTCACCTACAGGATACATATAGGATAAAATGACTCCATTTTGTCATAGGACTTGCTAAGATAAACTACTTTATTACAATGAAGAGACTGGACCACAACAGAAAGGTTGGACCAGGTGGTCCTTGTGGTACCTTCCAACCTGGTATTCTGTGACAATGCAAGTATTATAGGAAAATGGAAAAGATTAACTCTTCTTGGTAATTCCATACATCAACTGTAATGAAACGTAAGAAAAACTGGAAACACTGAGCATGTAATTCCCTGACATTTTCATTAAGATTCCAGGTGTTTATGTAGCATGGCACTTATGCTAATATTAAATTAATATACTTAAATATATAAGATAATTGACTGTATTACAACATCATTTACACATGAATACATAAATATAATGAAGTATAGAAAATAAGTATCTAGCTGACAACAGCTCCCACTATGCAGCTTCAGTATAGAGTGGGAAAGACTGTGGCAATATGCTCCTGTGAGAGGGAAAGAAAGGGCCAAAGGCTGGGTCTGTTCAAACCTGTTGGATCACTAATTGGGACATCCATCACTGACCAGTTTGGAAAACTCTAGTTCCTGATATAGTTTGTTTAATGGAGAAGGAAAATAAAATGTATACATAATGAGTCTGCTATTAGCAATGAGATAATTTAATAATTTACCTGATATTTACTATTCAGTAATTACCAGGTTGTTGCTTTTAGATAACCAGGCAAATATAGTGCAAAAGAAATGTATCTTTGGAGGAAAACAAATCAAATAAATAAATATTAAGAAAAATAACAACATGGAAATTATAGCTGAAATGGCTTTCCATAAAAAAAAAAAAAGGCAGTTAAATTATGGCTTATTTCTGCAACAGCCCTGTGAGAAGGTTTTCACAGATTAAAAAACTACTTGTAGCTTAAGTTATAAAATATTCTCCTTAACCGTTGACAGAAATTGACAAGCATAAAGTTGACTGAACATGGGACAAGTTCTATTAGCCTACCTTGCTAGCAAGCTTAGCTTTAAATAGGATCCTTTAAAAGTTTATTCATAAAATTAATTAAATCATTAACTCGCATTTATAGCATTTAGAACATCTAAAGGCCATTGTATGTACTTGGAAAGCAATTCTGGTATCTCTTATTTTTTATGCAAGATCAAAAGATGCCATTGATGAAACTAGTGAAATTACAGCAGTTTAATAATCACAAAAACAAACAGAAACCTATCAAAAAAAAAAAAAATCACAGGCAGTATAGAATACATTACAAATGTTCCCTTGCAACTAGCATTTTCTAGCATGAATGCTAAACATTATATACCTGTTTCTATTTATTTGCTTTATAGCAAGACTATAGTCAAAACTGTAATCTAACTAATCAAGAGTTTGGGAATACATCTTATCTAGAATGTTACACATCTACTTTAATCCTTTCACTACATTGTTAATTCTTCTCCCACTTTTCCAGGTCTTAACATTGGGGTAATGCTTAGCCGCAAACTAGGGGTGAAAACTAATCAGTGCTTATACAGTACTATAAACATGCATAGCGCTATATCAATTTGAAGTTATCAGAGACTTTCAAAACACAGCGTGATATGAAATACATTTTTCATTGCTGTTTTTCATTGCTACTAATACCCACTTGTTCTCAGACTTTCTGGTAATTACTAATGCATCAACACCTGGAATAATTATTCTTTCCTTATGAGGAAATATTGTTTAACAATAATAAGTATCCAGATTCTGATTAAGTGTAAAGTTCATTGCAATCTTCTGTTTGATCCCAACTGTATGTACTTACCAGCATTCAGCAGCAGACTCAATATTCCTGCAACAACACAAAGTATAGGGCATTTCTGTCACAAAGACCTTCGTTGGTAACCAGAACAACAGATAATTTATCCATTATTTGTGTTTTTGCAGTTTTTCCATTACATGTTGCATGTTTTATAGAAACCTAGTATTCATAATAAAAATTGTCATTTTTACTTGCCTCCATCTCATCATGGAAAAGATATCAAGTCAAAGACTTAATTAAAACAAGGAAATAAAATACTTTCTTTTTTAGTCATTCATATTTTTCAGAAGAACACTGGAGAAAATCTGAAATCTGTAAAAGAAATGTGGTCAGATTTATTTCTCAACTAGTTCTCTGAAAAACTAAAGGCAGATTTATATGAAATATTGAGCATGTAAAAAGATTACTCTTGAGTTGAGTGGGGAATCAAAATAGAGAGTCACTTTACCATTAATTTGTGAAGAAACAATCATGGAAGAGTATTAAAAGCAATTTGAAAGGGACTTGCAATTTCTCCTTTGTGGATTATTCTTACGTGAGAATTGATTTGAACTAATGCCAAGATGCAATTATTTTTAATGTGAAGTTGCTACCCTTAAAAAATAAACTCCAAATAAAACTGTAATTCTAAATAATCTCTAGGCATGAAAAAGTATAAAAATAGCCACTTAAGGAAAAATGCATATAAAAATATTTCACGTATTTTGTGGACAATTTTAATTATATGAAACTTTAAATATTCCAGCCTCTTCCTTTTAATTTTTTTTCCCCCCATAAGTGAAATGATTATTTCTGTGTGACAAAAAAATAAAAGCAGCATCACTTCCCATTCATGTAAATAATGTGGGCTGCCTGTATAGTTACACAATTAGAAATGCAGAAAAATGACTGAAGTTAATACATGTCCATTCTTATTACAGTTTTATGATTTTGAAACCAATGCTTTTACTTTGTAGTTAATGTATTGAGATTCTTCCTCCTTTTTTTTTTTTTCTTTAAATATTATTATGTTAAATGTATACCTATAGGAGACTGAGGCTCAGACTGATTTCTTTATAACCTGTGTATCACCATTCACAATAGTAACTACAGAATCTGTATGATGCCCTTGCTTAAAACGTTGCTGTTTATTGATTTTACACATATACAGGGCTTCAGTAGTTCTCCTGAAGAGTCAAAGAAAGAACAAAATCAATTCTATGCCCTCATGTGTGTTCACTTCCATGACTAAAAATAGTAAATCATCTGTTCTGAGAGGAACTTAGAATATACTCAGCAAGTAAAAATGCTTATTAAAAAGGCACTGCTGTGACACAACTACTTCAGAATTATGCTGTTTTACAGATTAACACCTCTTAACATGATTTAGGAAATATGCACTATAAACTTCAATTTGTTCTAAATATTTTTAAAACTCTGACTTCCATAACAGCTGCTTGTTGAGCAAAAGTATCCCATGAGAGATTTTACGTGTCCAGTTTTTTTGTTCTTAGAGGTAACAATTTTTCTCTAATACCTTCCTTTGTTGTAAAATATACTCTTTTGTCTCATAATGTAGGAAACATTTCATTACTATCCTGTTTAATTATTAATTTTTCTTTCATAGAAGGGTGTTAAACACTTTATTCGGATTTTCATGACCAGTCAAATTTTTGAAGTGTATAATTCTTCTTGCTCTGCTATGCACTTCGTTTTATCTGGATCTTTCTGAAGAGAGTGAGGCGATCATAGATTTCTTATTCCAACTAGATATTACCATATTAGAACCACGGTAAATTTTCAAAAGTTGACAAACGGCAAGACTCCACTGGAATGAAAATGGTAGTATTTCTAAAGCTTTCTAATATTCTATTAGAGCAAATGCGACCCCTCAGCTCTCAGTTTATATATTTAAGTAAGTAAGTAAGTAAATAAATAAATAAATATAAAACTGTATTTTTATATATTGAGAACACTACAAAATGATACCCCTGGAGGAACTGAGGAAATGCAGAAAGTTCGTTCTAAACAACACAAAATCAGCTTAATTTGAAACACTAATGAGAGATTTAGCTTCTCATATTGGCATTACACTGTAAAAGTACATAACAGCTAATATTAATTAGTCTGATTATGAATCCTTTTTCTGTTACTTAATAAATATATTTCATTAATAGAACATACAATGGAACTATAAAAATATATCAGCATGAGCACTAACTGCTACTTGTTTTTCTACATTATGAAACAGATTATTGCCTATACCACTTTAAATTGGCAAGTTTAATTAGTTAAACCTGAATCTGAAAACGATAATTTTTTACTTTGCCTATCCTCATTTGCAATTATTTATGCTTTAATAAGAAACTGAAAATTCTAGTATTAAGTCCATGAAAATGCTATAAACTTTATGTTCCGTATTTACATACCTTATTAGAAGGCAAAACATGCAAAGAATCCGAGATAGCATGTTTGTATAATATATAGTCATTTAATTAATGTTGCTATTTCTCTAAAATATTTCAAAATCAGAAGTTTGCTTGCACACAGGTATACATGATTTACTCATTTTTACTAATTACAACAAAGCCAATGATTTATCTTTTTAGTGGTCAACTATCCACTGTTTAAAAACAGCATTTAAAACTAAATGAGGCCTCACTGCCAAAGGTGATTTGTCAAACCTTATACCATAAAGCAAGGTCAGAGTTAAATTAAACTCTATCAGAAGTAAAACAATGGAGTGATAGAACCAACTCTGGGCTTCTCAATAATGTGGTCAAAACTAAATTTTCTTCTCTAAAGGACACAAGCCTGAGACTGAACAGATCTGGAAAGGAAAAGTCTGGAGCTGGGCCGGAGCCCAGAGGAGCTGGACTTGCACCTTTCTGAAGCCGATAGGGATGCACGGAAACAATGGCAACTTGTGCCACCAGAGGGAGCAGCCTCTCTGCCCTTCCTACTCTACCTCCTGCCTCCACCACACACAGCGAGGTTTTTCCTCAGCTTCCTCTATGGGAAAAGCCACCTCCTCCAGTCTAATGTCCTGATATCTTCCTACCTCACCTGTGCCATCCACAGAGTGACTGCCCATCTTGTACCATTAGTGCACCAGAGTAAGGTCTTTCAGCTAAAGACAAGCATTGAGTCCATTTGGGAAGAGGAGGAATAGTTTTCCTATAACTCACATCTAGACAGAGACAAGGCACCCTTAGAATGATCTCACATGGTACAGAGTGAAAGAGAGCCAAAGACCCATACCATCTCCCTTGGTTGTTGCTACTACTACCCTTTATACAAAGGTTTTATGTTCAGGTGACTTCATTTCTGTCTGTTAAGAGAGATTCCAGTAAGATGATTTAAAGCTCTTCAACATTCATATGAAAGAGAATTTTAATTCAAGCTTAAAATACTTTTAAAATAAGTATTCTAACACATTATGATGGAGAAAACTTAAATACAGTTGACTTGGAGGAAAGCAACTATTATAACACACTCAGGACATTTATTTTAAAAACAGATATCCTATTAGCTTTTTGATGGCTGTGCAGGAAGGAAGTGGTTTTTTGTTTGTTTTTGTTTTGTTTTTGTTTGTTTATTCATATATTTATTAAGATAATGTACATTGAGCTCCATAGCATGAGAGGAAGTTCTCAAGCTTGTATTTAGAGGAAAAAGAGCTTGCTCTTATTTTTTGATCTCTGTATACTGAATACTGATGGTGCAATGAGTACCGCAGTTACTGTGAAGTTTTTACCCCTCAGATAGGATTTCTTTTTAACTCCTAAACACTTCTCCCTATCCTAAACTCTATATGTCAAAATTCTGCCTCAACACTGTGTTTTTTTAATTATGTCTCAACAAAAAATATTAACTGAATGATAACCTTTTGGATTATCCAGCTTTCCCATTGAATTGGTCTCACTTGGTGAACAATTGAAGAACAGAACTTAAAAAGTCTTACAAAGTCATCGTTGCTCTGATTATTGCTTGAATATTGTATTTGATAAATTACTAAAATCCTCTTCTGAAGTAATAGTCACTTTAAAAAAAAAAAATGTTTGGACATGTTTAGAAATCAACACCAGTTAAATTTATTTTAACTGAAATTAAGATCAAGAGAGCTGATGCTTAATAAATCAGCTCACTTTGACTTTCATAGTTACAAGGTAGCAAAGGAAACATGCAAAGGATTCCCCATATAGGAGTTTTAGATGTGGTTAAGGTTTATTTGGAATACAAATACTTCTGGGAAAATTTTATTTAGGTGTATTTCCATGCTGATATCATGTTGGTACTCTGTGTTTCTAAACAGCTAATGTAAAAAAATAAACGCAACACAGAAAGCATGGCTTTTGTTAATATTATGGTATTTCTAGAGACTACGGTTTTCACAAGCTATTTTACCAACAGCAGTGCAGCGTTTCTGTTGTGGGAAAATACAAACATTAAAATCTATGAGCCAGTAGAAATCAGGTAGATACACAAAGAGAACATTAACTAGGTCTAGGGATAGTAAAATATGGCTCAAAAAAAAAAAGTGCAGTACATCATCAATTTCGTGGCTTATCTGAAATAGCACAGAACCAGAAATATATAAAGGTGGAGAGATTATTTTAAATTAAAAGGGCAGAGACAATTGCATACAGAACTCCCCCATCCTCTTATAAGTTAAATTACACACATTCCACTTTCAAACGTTTCTTACTTCCTCAGACATAAAATCTTGCCATACTTTTAAGAAATATAGCAAAACATTAGTTTTCTGCATACAAATACTTGTGTTTCAGAGAATGGAATTTTTTTCTTCTTATTTTTACTAGTTGAAAAGTAAAAGCATATTGGATAATATATTGTTCTTACCTGTCTTGAAAAGCTAGCTTGTCATTTGTTAAGAATACCTTGATCCGATGTCTATATCAAATTGTCTAACCTTAAATGAAACCTTGTGCTGGGGGAGAGGCTTTCATTCCTATTACTTTTTATAAAAAAAAAAATATAGATGACAGATCCTTTTACAAGGTAGCCTAGAGTGACTAGTTCTTGTCACAATGTTGTCATAGTGACAGTGACATCAATATACTTCATGACAATCAGTCCAGCAATTTATCTGGAGAAAACATCAGCGTTGATTCCTGAGTGTATTTTGTATTGATTTCCTTCTCAAGTCTCATCATATTATTTAATTTTTGCACTGTTCCTTAATTCAAATGTGATTGTGCTAATTCTTCTGGTTGTAAGCAGCCAAACGAAACCAAACAAATACAACCCCAAACCAAAAATACACCAAAACAAAACTGGAATAATAAGAAGCAAAAAAAGTTTGGCTATAAAGTTTATTTATATGAATTAAGATCTTGATTATTTGTTAGCACAAAAGACACCTCCTAGGTCTAATTCTGTGACTCTGCACTCATAATCCTTTTTTAAAATAGGATGCGGAGTTGCTTACAGTATAAAGTAGAATACGCAGATACACACAATAAAAGGAGTAGAAAATGGCCCCCTAGAAGTAGGTGATATATTCTCAAGCTCAGGTATATTTTGCTGGGCAATACTGTATGTCTGCTAAAAATCACACAGTTTCATGGTCATTCTTCACATCGTCATAGCACCTGCCTTCAACCTACAACTTGTCACCTTCCTGAAACTATTCACATTTTCACTTGGTGATTTCTATCTGACATACGATCACATGAAGTTCCTGAAACAGAAAATGTATACTCCTTTTTTTTTGTCTGCGAACTCTGTTCCTAAAAGTAGGTGAAGGCTGCAGTTTCCCTCTTACCCATCTGATCTTTGTGCTACATGAAATCTGCCAAGGCAACAAATTAGTGCTAGTTGTGGTGTTCTCTATTGATAATAGAACTAATTTTCAGACTACAGGTGACAATCTTCAGTGTTGATTTCAAATGTTTCCTTCAAACAGTATCACTTAAAATATTTTCTGATGTTAACACTCACATACTGACAATAGCTTCAATCCTGAACCAGACTACCTCTTTGTTCCTGTTTATTCAGTGCATTAAGTGACAATTAACCAAATACAGTTTCTAAATAAAAAGGAAATATCATTGTACCAACAAATAAATCCATTATGTTCCCCCATCTTGAACATTCACTGTATTTGTACTCCCAAATATTTGAAATAAAAGTTGTAGTTTAATAAAGAGAAATACAGATAAATGGGATAACATTTAGAAATAAACTAAGTTTCTTATCACTTAATATTAACCACATTAGGTCTGCAGTTGAAACTAGTCACCTATGCTGCACGCAACCTGCCAAAGCAATTCACTCAGCCACTTCAACATTGTTAACTGGGATCACTCATCCTCCAAAGGTGCTTCTCTCTCCCCATTAACTACTGTCTACATTGCTCATGTCTACTGTAATGTACAGTTATTTCAAAATAGATGTATTGCTTAGCCTGGGTCTCTTAAAAGGCTATTGAATCCTGGCATATAAAAGTATGGATTCATATATGTTACATTCAAAGAAATGATCAGGTAGTAGGCTTAGGAAAAAAAAAAAAAAACCAAAAAACGAAACTGTTACTATCCATAATTAGCCAAATACTTATAACAAAACACTTCATAATAACTAAAAAAAAAAAAAAAGGATTTTGAAACTTAGAATATAAGATGGTTCACAAAGGAATGAGGTTCATCGATGGTTACTCTTAAGTGGTAAAATCACAGCCTCTTTCTCATGAAGTCCCTAAATAAAAAATGCACAGAATGATTTGAGTTGCAGTGCTTAGGTTGCCACATTTTATTTTAAGATTATACTCACCAGAAAGGCCACCTTTTATTTTGAAATGCAATTACTGGACTATGTGAAAAACAGGACTTAGGCTTTTCACTGTCAGCAACAGTTAATGGGAAGGCTGACTGCCTCAGGCATTTTATAACTATCTCTAAATGATTATATTATAGGCTTTGAAAAGTTTGAACAGAACTATATTTAAAAGGATGAGCAATAGATGAGAGAGTCATTTGTCCTGTGAGTTGATACTTGGCACAAAGTCAGGTGCACTCATATCATAGTATGCATTGACTAAGTAGAACAGCAACCTTACTGATTGAACCTTGCAAATTGGGAATCAGTACTCTAGTCTACAGTACATTAACAACTCAAAACCAAGAAAGCATGATTTATTTCCTTATAAAGTAAACTTAAAGGAAAAAGAAATTACTTAACAGGTTTAAAATTCCCAAGTTGCAAAGTATTGTAAATAGTATTATAAATAATGGAATATTTTAGTAGTTATTTTTTAAAGTTGTTCTTCATAGCTGATATCTTTATTAGTGGATTACTCATCCAAAAGGCCAGAGAGACAACATCTACCAGCTGCTCTGCTTAATCATCTGACACTGAATTCTTCCTTGATATCCCTGTATAAGATGTTGTTCCTTCGCAGAATACAAGACAGAGGTTCAGCACTGACCTGAAATCATTCTGATTGACTGCTTTAAAAGTCAGATGAGTTTATTTTAAACACCATGGTGATATTTGAAATAATTTTTGTCCAAAGTAATATGAACAATTGTCAAAACTTAAAAAATACAAGAAAACTTGATTTTTTGGTGATACCTTAATATTTAAATCTTTAGCATGTCTTCCTCACTGAAACCACTTACTTTCTATGCAACAAGCACATCTAAATGGATTTGTTCAGAATAAATCATATTAGTGAGTACACAAGAAAATTTAATTTCAAGAGTAGACAGAAATAGCAGACACTGTGCCTTCTAGCTAGAACAATGCAGAAAAAAAACACTTTATAAAGCACTGTTACAATTCAGCCCAACATCCAGATTAGTTAGAGAGGTGTTAAAACAACAGAATCCATCATTGCAGAAATATATGTGGTATCTTTCATTGCTCTAAACCCACAAATGCCCAGGTTTTCATCATAGGGGATGTTTCAGCTCTTTCTGTCCATATGATTAGTTTGAGCATCACTATGGTAAATGAAGATCATGGTCAAGTTTTAATATAAAAGTAAGAATGATGGAACAGAGCTCTTATTCTCAAATCATAGAGCAGTCCACCTACTAGTCCTGTTTGGCATTACTGCTAATTATTTTTTTGGATAAAGTAGAAAATATTTATCCAAGGTTTACGAGCTTTAATTCTAAACCACCAAAATTTTAATCTCTGAAAAAAAAAAAAAAAATCCCCCGAGGATCACTAATTCAGGGTAGTTTTGCAACAAATAAATATGTGATAATATATATAATTTTAGATTACTTGAGTTAAGAATAAAACAAAATAGATCTTCACATTAAAAAGTGCATTCATACTTATTTTGTGTTGTTAATTGACGTTTGGTTTAAATTCACAGTTTTGCAAGCTGAGATTTGTGAATGAGTATGTATTTTGGTTATATAAAAGTGACTGCATATTTGCAAATAATAAAATTAGTAAATTTGTTTGTTTTTATTTATATATATATATATATATATAACTGAAATTAAACATCAGATTTCTGTCATATGGAATCATGGATCAAGGTAGAGGACGTACCTGCTATTCTAGATCCTCACAATCTTTGTAATTAAAGAACAGATAGAGAATATGGAGCTTTATGATCATGGCCTTTTACTGAGTCAATAACCCTTCAATTCATGACCTCATAAGTCTTATGCAATATTAATAATAAAACTTCATATTAAAAATTCTCACAAAGAACTAATATTATTGAAAATGCTAGGTCTGAAATAAATTAACCAAAACAGTTCCAGTTAAGAAATCTCAGAGGACAGAAAGAAATGGAAAAAGAAAACAAATGAACAAACCACTGTAGAAGTCAATTGTTTCGTCAAAATTTCCCCACCAATCTGATAAAATATCACTGAACATCACTGATCCCTAAGAATTTCTGTGAATTTATAGCCATCTAATACTGGAAACTGATACTGTTCATCAATCCAAATCCATAGATCCTGATTAACTCTACTTTTTTTTTTTTTTTTTAATTATTTTGCACTACAATTATAAACCGAACATGCAGCACTGGGGGTGGTGTACTGGAGAAGCTATCTGCTTGGAGTTTATAATAGCTATCAGAGGTCAGTCTTTTATTTTTAAAGTGGTGAAAATGCTCTTGGTTTTTTTTGCCCACTGCAAAACATTTCCATACAGAAAGAAATTGCTTACTGTACCGTGGTTTAATTCAACAGTCAGGGCATATACAGAACAGCCAGATTAAATTTATTTTAGAGAAACACCTTATTAACCCATGGCAAAACAGTTTACACATGGCAGGCTGCAGAGATACTGTTGAGAAGGGTGCTGAACAGTGTATCTCGGCAGTTGCTCCAGATGCCATGCCATAACAAACAATACTTACAGGGTGCATATAGCTTCTTAATGCACTACTGCTTTTATATACTAGGTGCATAAGCTGTTTTAGACTCTTCCTTGCAGTGAATTTCTACCCACGACACTGTGATAAATATGTCTGACTTACATGTAGTTTTAAATTTATTTTTAATTGTCCTTCCCCCACCACACACACTGATGCTTTCTCAAGCTCAGTTAAAAGGTGTCACAAAGATACACAGGTGTCTTCAAATCCCTAACCTACCTTTCTGGAAGTCTCTGACATCAACCAGCTAACTTGAATGCAACATGTCTCCTATATATTTGGTTTCATAGAAGATAATAGGGAATTCTCTAATCAGATGTTTAACTTGAATTATAAGCATGAAGAATGTAAATAGTAGACAGAAAAACTTATAGGGGAGGGGATGAGTCCGTGGGATTCTTATACCAAGATATCCCCAGCTGCTTCTAGCAACTATAGGTTTAAAGCAGACTATTCCAGGTCTCTTAAAATGTCTAAATGGTCTTAGGTATCTACTTAAGTATTTCCATTACTGATGTTGCTGCTTAGTAACAGGATTAACAGATTTTTTCAAGTGTTTATCTTTAATTCAGTGACTATATCTGAAATGAGTAATTTATTCTAAACTAACATTTTTTTACTTGTGATTCACATTGAATAATAATCTGGACATTACAAGACTAAGATTTTCAGGTTTTTGTTGCTGAGTTGCAATAAAATATAATCGACAAACACTTGGATTCCTTGCAGTCCTAGTACTTTTGGATTGTTTTTTGTGCTATACTGTCTTTAGTGCTCACTATGTCTACCATTTCTAGATCAAATGAAAGATCTGAGTAACTGATACTACTTCAGAGTCCAGCACTAGTTTTTTATTCTTGATGATGCTCTCAGCTTGGTTGCCTTCCTTCACGGATTGATGAATACACTGCCAAGTACTTTGTGTATAAGGCAACGTGAGAGTTCAGGACATATATCTCAGACTGTAAAGATCATTCTGACAACAGTTCGTGCAGACAAAACATGCTGTGTGCAGGGAACTTCAGAAACTGGAAAGAGACATTACTGACAGACAGCGTAAGACATCATCCTGAAGCACCATCTTCTACACAGAGGTCTGAAAGCCAGGATCCTTTTGTCCAGTTTGACTTGCCAGCATTCAGACTGATAGTCAAGCATATATTTCCTACTGAAAACTTGTATGCAGTGTGCTCGAGAAAGTCTGCGGTGTTTCCCTGCTGTTTTGTTTAAACTTAAAGTATTAACACATGTACAAATCACACTGGTGATTGCTTTTCCTGCTGTAAGCACTGTTTCTAACATATCACTCCATCCTTTCGATTATACTCCAGCTTGTCACCCATGACAGCTTTGCCTCCAATTCCGGCCTTAATTGTACTCACTGCAATGCACGCACTAACACAAGCGGAACTAAATTTAAAAAGTCAACCTCTTTTTAATATTCTGATGACTCCTTCTGACTTCAGCTATCCCAGGACATATTTTCTTTCCTGCTTGTATAGAGTTTTATTCATTTATTTGTTTTCAATAAATTAAAACCTCACATTTGGATTTTCATTGTTTTTACAACTTTGAGGCTTCCATTCTCAGTGTTGATTTTTTTCACATGCATATGAAAAGAAATTTAGGTTGTGATTTTTCTCTTCTTCCCAATTTATTTCACAAGATAATTAGTCTTTATTTCCCATATCAACTTTATTTTAAAATGAAATTTGCATTTCTGCAGAAAAATATGAACATTTGGAAATCCATCTAAGTCAATTAAAAAAATAATCAAGGATCTGTAGAGAGCATCAGCCTACCTAGGTAAGTAGACAATGATGGCAGATAGTATTTGGGGCAGTATATTCAAAGTCAAGTGTGCTGGACTGAGGCTGAGTATCTTAAACAACTTCCCAGCTGTGAGTGATGGAGATATTTAGACCCCAAACTCAACAGAATATCCTACCATAAGCACAAAAACAAGCTAGATATTAAGATATAAAATGAGGAATATGAAATAAAACTGAGATTAATATGATGTTAGTCAAAGCTATACTACTCAGTCACCCTGTATAATATGTTTGTATGACTTAACTTTCAATAAATATAATTCTAAAAAATTATTCCATATAGACTACAATGATTAATAGAAGTAGAAAAAAACTCTTTTACATTAGGAGTGGACTAAATACATTTGGACTGTTTGCTTTAGAAAGGTAAGACATAACAGGATGGAAGAAAGACAAAATAAATTGTATAAAAGGACTGAATGTTGTCTCTTACTGTTGCATATAACAGATGTAGGTGCTTAAAAGAAACAAGAAGGAGAAATGCTTATTCCTCCCACCTAAATTCAATGCATACTGCAAAATATGACCTTATGAGAAGGAAAAATAAAAACACCAACAAAAAAAAGACTGATATATACAATAAGAGCAAGCATATTTCACTTACTAAAGTAAGAATTCAGAAGGAAAATGAAATGTCCTGTTTCAACTGTTAATTACTTGAAGTAATTTTCTATTTTGGATATCTTGCAGTTTCTTTTTAAGTAGCTGGTACTGTCAATAACGAAATCCATTTATCTTGTGTCTGATCAAGTATTAACTGCTTTCAGCTAATGTAGCTGCTCAGTTGACAAGCATGGTTCCAAACTGCATTAGGTTGCACTGCCTAACTCAACCACAGCATGACTGAGACTTATGTGGTTACCTAAGGACTCTTTCGGTACACAACTTATGAACTCATTATCAGTTTGCTTTCAAGAAGTTTTTGTTTGTTTGAAGAATGCCTCATTTTGTGTTCTTCCTCATGACTGCACTGATAAAACAACCACAACAGATATATATAGAGAACAAAAGCTATAATTATCTATTTTTCTCTACCAAACAATGGATGTGTGAACAGAATACTCTTGCTGAGAAACCATCGCATTCAATTGTGTTGATAAAGGACATTTGAGGTTGGTAGAGGAAGCATCACAAAGCTTGGTGCAGAGAGACTGTCATGTTTTCATAGTAGAAAGATCTAGGTTAACTTGGGTCACTTTATCCAAAGCAAAAGAAAGATCACCTAGATAGAGAGGTAAACAAGCCATATACTGGAATTTACACTACCTAGAAAAATCCTCAAAAGATGTGGGGGTTACTGCCACTCTGCTAGACTTCACATGCAAGGAAACACGAGCATACACGGCCATCTAGTGAGTGCTGAGGGGTGCTAGTGGGAAACAGCAGATGGCCAGAACAGTCTGACTGTTCTGCTAGGAGGTTACTACCCTCCGGTCTTGCAAAGTTTAATAACAATCACTAACTTCTAGCATCTTTGTATGCTTTGTTAAGTATGCAACAATGTATAATAACTCATGACACTTTTAGATGCAGAAGTACAACATGGAAGGAAGAGGATGTTGAGGAGGAAAAATGCAGATGAGTTCTGCCCTGAAGACTGTTCTTGGTACCAAAGTAGTATTTCTGATGAGAACATGCTTTTTCATGCAGAGATTGTGATGCTAGCACACCTAAGCACTGAGGAGTAAAAATGCTGTCTTCACAGTGTGTATGCAAGTCAAACGTATGGTTTGTAAGCAGCTGCAACAGTAACACAGAGGTTTCAGTCATACAGGTGACCTTTAAAGTCAGTGAACTTAAAGGTGTTTTTTGACCATCTTCGATAATTAGAAGATAAAAGCAAAGTTAAATAGGGCTGCACCTAGTAGTATTCAAAAAAATTCATAGTAGATCTGAAGGTTCAGAAATGCAATTTCTGACCAGTTACATGTGCTACCCTGCCTTCACCAAACCCAAAGTATTACAGAATAAGGTGACAGACTCATAGCCTATACAAATAGCAGATTACTGCAGCTCAATTTTTGTTTGTTTGAAGCATGCAGCATGGCTACTTACTAAGCCATGCTTAGTCATTGAGATTCTTGATACCTTTCCTCCTCATCAGTGTATTTGAATTGGTTGCAATCAGTTGTGAAGATGTATCTATGTATTTAGCAACACACAGTCTAGTCTGGATGAAATTAATAGATAATACTTCAGAACTGGTTGTGAAACTGATCTTGGTAGTTACCAGGTTCATTGTTAAGCTGGAAAGCTTCATTGAATCACATTTCTTGTTGAAATGTCCTAGCTTTCATTCTGCTCAGTATTTTTACTGATGATATTTAGTGATGACAAGAATTTCAGCATCACCCAATGGCTTGCTTGACAGAATGGAAAAATCAGTTTTCTTGAATTTGCAGACAACACCATGCTAAGAAATGCTTAAGACCTGCTGCAGACTTCAAAAAGAGAGTAAAAAAATTTGCAGAAGCTGTCTAAAATAACATAATCAGCTTAAGAAAACTCTGAACACTTACATTTCTGCCCAGACACAGTACAGGAAACAACTGATAAGGTAATTCTGCATATTTTCAACAGCTGTGGTATTCACTAGGTCAAACAGAAGCTTTGAACTAACAAAATTAATTAACAGAATGTGAGTATGAAATGCACTGGAAGGAGACATACAAGCCACAGCTTAAGGTAAACATGCTTTCTTTTGTTTACTTTTAATTCTGATCTACATAAAGTTTACCTTTTTTCGACTATTCAGCATTAAGAACCATGAAAGTGAATTCACTTACTTTTCTCCTTTTTCAATTCCTCTTTATCCAGAAGTGGGAGAAACACTTAAAACCATGCCAAGCTGGTATGAAAACTGTCTCAGCACAGGCTTTGTGTCCTCTAAAGCACAGATGCTTAACTGGGATGTTCCTGTGAAGGCATATTCAGTTCAACTAAGCAGCCATCCCCCCAGAAAGAGTTGTTCTGGGACACAGCTAATTTCATTCTGCAAAAGCTAATGTGACCTTTAATTGTATATTAACACCTCTGATTGGTGCTGATGACCATTTCCTGAATGTGCTTCTGAGACACAGTTCTAGCAATGAGTAATTCTTGACCTTTAGCCATTGAATTAACAACTCTAATTGTAAATGAGAAAGCATTTAACCAAAACTCTTTCTAACGAAGTAGCTTATATGACAATTATTGCTCTGGTCTACTACAAAATATCAATTGCCTTAGAGATTGGGAAGGACTTTTTTCCCCCCTGAGGATTTCTTAATTTATGACTTGCAGAAGTTGCTCAGGCTGTATGTGCTTTACCAATGGCAGTTGGAAAGGTGATGCCTTTGCTATATCTTGCCTGCTGAAAGAGTGGTAATATATCAGTACTACTTGAATTTACTGCTTCTTGCCATGTTTCTTTGTGTGTCTTGTGATGCAAAGTCACAGCTTGTAACCAAACTGCAGTAGGCTGTGGTCTTGTCAAAACTCATAGAGTAAGCAAGTTTAGTGTGGCAAATCCCTATGTGGCAGAGCTTGGAGACAATAATATTGGATGAGCTTAATTTTCTCATTTCTTGCAAGACTTCTGGACCATCCACTCACACCGAGCTATAAGCTTAAACTTGAAGCTACTCAGGAAATATGTAAATTACAATCCCCATGGTGTTAAGACTACTGCTGACTTATTCAAAGCATAAATTACACACAAATGGCATGTCTATGAGCATTGCCTATGAAAGACCCGTGTCTGTCTGGTATCATGATATTGCAACGCTGTAGAACACTCTAGGATTGCACACTTAGTGGAAATTGAAATATAAAAATCTTTAGTTTCAAGACCAGCTAGAAAAAGGTGGTGTAACAGTTTTTTTGTCTTCCATTTAAACAGAAATGTCTATCTTCATCCCTAGGAAGGCAAAATACTCTTTTGGTTGTCTTCTCTGTTTCTATCAGCCATGAGTTTCTAGTAGATGTCCAGTACAGGCTGAATCCTGTTATTCTTCTGTTCCAGAAACTCATTCTAGGCTTGTTCAGCTACTGTTAGCTGTTTCCCCCCTCCTTCTGACAAGATCCTCTAGGCAAATCCATTTTTCCATCTAGGAATTATACATGCTGGCATGTTCAGTTAAAAGGAGTCCACTTCTTACAAGCTTAAGTTACAATAATAAGCTCATAGTTGTATTTAAAGAACAATGCAAAGGTATTAATATTAGAGGAATTCATAAAAACAAATGTAGAAAACATTTTTTGAGTTTTAGTAATAGCTGTGTTCTGTCACAGCCCTTGAGAGAAACTGAACTGGAAGAAGAATTTGTTCTAATATATTAATTAAAATTAACAACATCTATATTTTCAGCAAAAGCATAAAGTACATTTGAACTGGTGAACTCCCAAAAGGAAATACTTACCCTTGCTTTCCCCTTGGAGCCATCGAGGTAGCTCCAGCTTACCCACACACAGCTCAGGGATATTCTGTGCTGTTGAAATAGTATGCTTAGCATATTAGCATCAAAACACAAATGGCTACTAGCTAATCTGGATAATATAATGGGGGATTTGCTACCTTAAGCACACTACCAAAAAATCCCAATTTTAGATAACCAGTTTTACTACCTGTACTTTTAGCCCAGATCCACTAACTGGATGAGGCACTTGATTCAGTTGAGTTCCTACTAAGTTTTCTTATACTGGAGTTCCCAGGTAAGGGAAGAAAAAAAAAAAGCAATGCCAGCTCAATCTTTCCATTATGGGAACTAAATCACCTGGAGGCTGAAAACAGGTATGAGTTCTTGCTTATTTTTGTTGGCATATTGGAATATAAAGCTGAAGTTAACAGAAATTAGCATGATTCTGAGAATTTTTAAAAATATACACCAGATTTTTTTAAAAACAATACCTTCTGTACGTTCTGTTGAACAAATATTACATTCAAAGCAGTATAATTGTATTAAAAATAAAGATGTCTTAGAAGTGTAAAAAGCAGAAATATAGAGCAAGTGAATGGAAAAAGAAAGCTCACAAGACTTAAGTGATAATATTTTATACATCACTCAAAAATCACAGCAAGAAACAGTGTATAAAACCTAAACATACTGAAGGTTTACTCATAGCTTCAAATTTAAATACTAAGTTCTAGTACCTACCCAAATATCTAAAAGAAAATTTGTAGAATCTTAACACCCTCATAGAAATTCACCTAAACAAGACTTTAAAGTCATAGAATATGAAGTTCTACTTTGTGTACACAAAAATCTGCAGCTTTTAATGACTATTGATATTTGTTTGCTTCAGTTGTGATGCACCTATATGTGTTATACATTGTATTTAATTGGAATAATCAATTCAGTGGTATCTCAGTCTAGATAAAGACCCTTGGAGCCAAATTATTTATTATTTCTTTAGGCTTTGAACACCTATGTTGCTTTGTGGACCTGTTAATGACTTACCTACAGTTCCATAGAGAATAAAACACAAAGCTTTTACTTCTTACGGACTGGATTGTGTTCTATCACCAGATCACCTTGGTTTTTCATTAACAAATGAAGCACAGAGGTATTAAAACTCATGCTACAGAAATTATTCCTTTCACTTCAAAATTTCTTGTTCGTCTACAATACTACTACTACTACTAATAATAATAATAATAAACAACCCAACAGATAACTGCATTATTCAAGCCAGGTATGGCAATTCTGAAAACCTTTGTATAACAAACCTCATTTTCAGCCCTTTTATTCATCAGATCTAGGATCTGAGAGCTTATTAAAATGACACAGGAAACAAACCAGGCCTGGTTTATGCCCCTTTCCTATCCTCTTTTTTTCAACGTCAGCACAATTTACAAATGTTTTCTGTCAGCTTTTTCCTTTCGTGTCTGTTCTCCACTGTCATCATGCACTTTGTTTTCATCAGTATCTCTGCCCTTCTCTGACTGGAGTAACTAGATTTCTCCAGCTTCAACATCCTATCAAAGACGTGTCCAAAATACTTATTATGTTTGTTTGCCTGCCCTTCTGAACCAGTGGCAGTGCAGGCGTTTGAAGCCCAGATCACTCACAGAACGTTCACCAGGCACTTTCCTATCTAAAATCATCAATACTCTGTGTCTGGTAGTAAGAAGTAGAAGCCTTAAGAGAAATTAGGGCAGAGTTCCTGCCATCTTTCTGCCTCCAAGGAGCTTAGTCAAGGAGCAGCTTCTATGTATATGCTCAGCAAGGCTGCGCATTGTTAATCTGGTTGAAGTGTTAAAAGCTTGTGAGCAGCTACAGAGACAAAGCTGTGGGGATTGAAGCCTTCTTTTGTGTTCTATCAGTGTAATGCCGCTTGCATGCTGAATGCTTTTCTTTCACTCCCTGTCCCCCCAATGCTGTCAATAGCAATGAAATAGCTTTATTTTCAGAAAGTTAATTCTAAAAAAAGCACTGATAAAATAGAGAGGTGTATTACAGAACTGAAAACATCCCTCAGCTGGAGTCCGTACCAGACCCAAGAAGTATGACACTAACCTCAAAGCAGAATCAGTTTATATCCTAGAAGTGTCAGACAATTTGTCAATAGATGAAGAATGGCTATAGATGCCTGCAGGCAGAAGAATGTAGCTGAGGATCTTTTATTAAAGCTGTTCCCCCTATTCACTACATTCCCTTTGCCTACATCTCAGTCCACAGCTTGCTGTTAGCAGTGTATTTTTGCCTGACCTCTATAACGTGTGAATTTTAGCATCCTAACATGCTAACAGAAACACTTTTTAGCTTGGTTTCCTAAGAAAGTGAGGTTTGTACTGTAATGCATAAATATACACAGATTTTTCCTTCATCTCCAACTGAATATTTGGTTTGATTTCCACCAAATTTTGAAATAATTACAAATTCTAACAGTATTATATATTTAAAAAGTTTGTGAAATACGTGGCTGGTTAGAGGAAAAACTCAGTAATGCCTCCCATGGAGCTCAATTCCCATTAGAAAACAGAAAGAGTATGAAAACTCCAACCATGGGGTGGAGAGAGAAACAGAGACAGAAACCTTTAATGACAGAAGCCTTTTGCACTACATTAAGTGTGAGAGAATTCAACTAGGAGACAGGTTTTTATGAAACCATGTTTATTCATTTTGCTGCCAACAGAATTTATGTTGATGTCTCTGTGCTGCGTCATCCAGCACTGAAAAAATGCTTCTGTCACAGTGAACGACACTTCAGCGTGTCTCAGGCTTTCTGACAAACATTGCTCTCACAATGCAAATACTTCATCCTTTCTTATTCAGCTCTTTGGAATCAAATTTCAGAGTAAGAATCACTCCAGAGGAAAGAGAAAGCTGAATGCAAGAACTTTGGTGAATGGAAACTGGAAGATAAGATTTAAGCAAAGCAAACCACTAGCCACTAAACTGCAATTCAGAATTACTATTTTCTTCAGTTTAGAAAATGTAAGAGGAATAAAAAAGTTTGATACTCTCTTGAGGCTATTAGAAAGAAAATAAAATGAAGTGACCCTTTTTGTTTTACTAATGGAGTGCTTCTTTCAGTCATGCAAGCCTGAGTGTTGCTATTTCTTGCTGAGTTCTTCTTCTTTCTTGTAGACTTGTTGAATCTGACCTTATAATCTAAACCAAAATATGTAAGACAATGATCAGCACAGGAATATTCAGAAATTCAGTTAAGCCACAGAGCAGCATTCTACTTTTCTAACAGTTTTCATTTGAAGATTTGAATGTAGTTCTAACTACTTCAATCGTCAAAAAAATTGTGTCTGGACTAGTTGCCTCTAATGCATTCCAACACATTCAATGCACCTTTACTATGGTTTGGTGAGATTCCAAATTCCTAAAAGTGTTGTTTCAAAAGGAATTTAAAAGAGAACTAGAAAATATCTCAATACTGTTTCATTTAGGCTAATTCCTAATTCTCTAACACCAAGTTTTCTTTAGTGCTTTCTTCAAGACATCTCTTTTAACTGACTTAGTCTTCATGTGTATCACTATGCTCCATGTCCAAGTTGAATGTGGATTAATTTTTTTTCTCATTAAATTTCCTATATAAGTGATTCAAATGTGTACTATAACTTTCACCTTGAAATTCTATTTCTGTATATGTTTTGTTTTCCTCATGTTTTCATGATGAGACTCTTATTTATCTAAGTGTGACTCATGGTATTATATTTTTGTTTAGTACTTTAGGGTTTATGAAGCATTTGCCTGTGCAGATGTCTGAACATATTGCTGCACAAACCCAATATAAGTTTCAGACTTGTAACAATATGGTACTGGGTTCTTCAGAGAATAATTTTTAAATTAACTGTTTAGGGTATTATATAACTAATATAATTTACTTATATTCAGTGCTGAAATACAAAAGAAATCTGTGGCTGCATTATAAGTAGCATGTAATTAGTGTTACTTACACTGAATATATCTCTATGTTCATACTGGTTCAGGTAATGGAAGAGGAGGAAAAACAATGTAGAGAAGGAAGCAAAAGGGGAAAAATTAAATGAGCTATAACAATGAAGGAGAATAAAAGAAGCAGAAAGAGGGACAGAAAAGGGAAAAACATAGCAAGGGAAATAGAATTCTGTGTAACATTTCATCCAAATCCAAATCAATCCAGAAGCTGTGAGGGATTTGCTATTCCAGCTAGATCCTTAAAAGTTGATGAGGCTTGATGGGATTCATCCAAGCATACTTAAAGAGCTGGCTAATGTCATAGAGAGACCTCTCTCCATGATTTTTCAATGCTCCTCAGAATCTGGACAGGTCCTGGAAGACTGGAAGCTGGAGAATGTCCCAGTCTACAAGAAGGGCAATGAAGATGACCAGGCCTGTCCACCTCGCTTCTGTGACTGGCAAAATTATGGAAAACATCATTCTGGGAGTTATTGAAAAACACTTGAATGACAACACAGTCATTGGTCCCAGCCAGCACAGGTTCATGAGGGGAAGTCTTGCTTGACCAACTTAACTTTTTCCTATAACAAGTTTACCCACCTAGTGGACCAAGGGAAGCCTGACAATATGATATTTTTGGATTTCAGTAAAGACTTTGTTACTGTCTCTCACAGTATTCTCCTAGACAAGATGTCCAGCATACAGCTGGATAAACACATTATGCAGTGGGTGAACAATTGGCTAATGGGTCGGGCTCAAAGCGTTCTAGTAAATGGGGTTATGTAAGGCTGGTGACCAGTTACTAGTGGGGTTCTGCAGGGATCGATCTTAGGGCCAGCACTCTCCAATGTCTTAATAAATGACTTGGACACAGGACCTGATGGAACATTAGGTAAGTTCACCGAACAAAATTGGGAGGAGCTGTTGATGCTCTCAAGGGCACAGAGACCCTGCAGAGGGATCTGGACAAATCAGAGAACTGGGAAATCACCAACTGCATGAAGTTTAACAAGGGCAAGTGCCAGATTTTGCACTTGGGACACAGCAACCCTGGCTGTACCTACAGACTGGGGAATGAAATGCTGAAGAGCAGCCCCTTGGAGAAAGATCTGGGGTTTCTGGTCAATAGCAAGTTGAACGTGAGCCGACAGGGTGCACTGGCAGCCAAGAGGGCCAATCATATCCTGGGTGCATCAAGCACAGTATTGCCAGCTGCTTGAAGGAGGTGATTCTCCTGCTCTGCTCTGCACTGGTGTGGCCTCACCTGGAATACTGTGTACAGCTCTGGGCACCACAGTATAAAAAGGATACAAAGCTACTGGAGAGCATCCAGAAGAAGGCTATGAAGTTGGTGAAGGGTTTAGAGGGCAAGCCGTGTGAGGAGCAGCTGAAGTCACTTGGTTTATTAAGCCTAGAGGAGACTAAGGGGAGACCTCATTGTGGCTTACAGCTTCCTCACAAGGGGAGGAGGAAGGGTAGGCACTGATTTCTTCTCTCTGGTGACCAATAATAGAACCCAAGGGAATGGCAGGAAGATGTATCACAGGAGGTTTAGGCTGGACATTAGGGAAAGGTTCTTCATCCAGAGGGTAGTGGAGCCTTCCAAGGGAGGCAGTCACAGCCCCAAGCCTGGGATTGGACAATGACTGGACAATGGCCTCAGACACATGATGTGAATTTTAGAGTTGTCATATACAGGGACAGGGGTTGGACTTGATGATCCTTGTGGATCCCTTCCAGCTCAGGACATTCTGATTCTGTGAATTCTCTACACACATAAACAAATTTATTAGCAAACCCCTAAAGCATCTGGCATTTGAAAGAAGACTTTAGAAATTCACAAGTTTGTCTGAGTACGTTTTGGCCTGACAACTTTCAAAGGGTGCAGAAGTTGACCAATACATCATTAATTTGAAGTGTGTATTTGTTGACTGACTTATAATGGACTAGTAATATTAGGCTAGTGCTTGCCATGTTAACCTCAGCTTCAGTTTTTCATGTGCATGTGGACTCTATTGTTCTTATTTTACCCCAAATGGACAAATCTCTATAGCATCTGTTCTTTGTGAACTGTATTTATCCCATATAAATACTTACCCAGTATCAATGGAGGAGCAACCATAGACAGAGTACCTACAACCATGCATCTCTAGAAAGAGCATACCAAACATATTAATAGTCCTACCTGGTATGTCCAGGCAGTATTTGAAGAACTAGGTAGAATGGCCTCAGGTGTTTCCTCACTTGGTAGACTGAAAAAAAAAAAGCATGTCAGACTGGAGCTAGAGATACAAGGAGCTAGATGGACAAGGAATTACTGGAGAGAGTCCAGTGGCGAGCTATGAAGATGATTAGGGATCTGGAGCATCTTTCTTACAAGGAGAGACTGAGAGAGCTGGGTCTGTTCAGCCAGGAGAAGAGAAGGCTGGGAGGGGACCTCATTAATGTTTATAAATATTTCAAGGGTGGGTGTCAAGAGGATGGGACCAGACTCCTTTCAGTGGTGCCCAACAATCGGATGAGGGGCAACAGGCACAGGCTGAAGCATAGAACGTTTCATCTGAATATGAGGAAAAACATCTTTACTTTGAGGGTGACAGAGCACTGGAACAGGCTGCTCAGAGAAGTCGTGGAGTGTCCTTCTCTGGCGACATTCAAGACCCACCTGGGCGCATTCCCATGTAATCTACTCTAGGTGAACCTGCTTTAGCAGGTGGGTTGGACTAGATGATCTTCAGAGGTCCCTTCCAACCTGTGGTGGATGCACTCGACCCTTCGCCAGCCAAACCGGTAGCAGTTTGGTCCAGGCTCCAGAGGAGATAAGGTCCTGAGCCTTAGCCAGGCCAAGAATTCCTTCCAGAAGGCCCACAGGGAACTAGAATGGCACACTGAATGCCAGTGGTTTGTGGGTGCAGGGAGTCTCGTGCATACTTTTCCTACTGTATGCAATTTAACTATGAGTCAACCACTTCATTCTATAAATAGGACAGCCTGGATGAGCCCACTTTGAGCTCTCCCTGCTAAATAAGTGAGCTGTATGGCAATAGTTTTACTACTCAGACGTCAGTGGATGAGCCCAATTCAAGTTCAATATTAGCCATTTAAGCTTAAGTAGATGCACACCAAATGTAATGGAGATATAAGGTTGTATGATTTTTAATATACTCTGAATCATGTTACTTAGTAGACTAGATCTGCTAAAATGTTAAGCTCATATTTACCAAAGCAACAGCAGACTACACTAAATGCCTGCAAGATAGTCTAGCTTGCATTTTGCTGGAAAAAATTGAACTGGCGGGCAAAACAACGATACAAGGCTAACACAGAGACATTACAGATATCTGCATTGTGGCGTCTATTTTGTACTCCACTGAGAAGAAAGGACTTATCCAGACAAAACTGCACCTTCAAGGATGTGGACCAAAACCAATGTCTACAACCAAACAAAACAAAGGCCCCACGTGGAGTCAGAGAAAAGGGATCCAATAGGGAGCAAAGGACCTGGTGGTGAAATTCTGCTATTGGACTGGATCTTGGTGTGAATGGTCTGTAAAGATATAAAAGTTTGTAGTTTTCTATGCTTGGGCGGATCTTTGTGCAGGTACCCATCTTGAGCCAGCCCTTCTGCTATTATATTCCATTAAATTTTTTATTTTCTGAGAATCTTGTTTCCTGAAAGTCTGCTCTGCATATGGTCATAAGACCTCACCTGAAAGTTTGCCTCTGGAGTTCTGTAATACAGACTCCAGAGCAAACGGTTATCAGGGAAAGAACAATCTTGACAATTTGCACCACGACACATAAGGCCTCACCTGAAAGTTTGTCTCCAGAGCTCCAAGACACAGCCCCCTAGAGTGAACGGTTATCAGGGAGGGAAGACACCTGAAAGTTTGCTTCGTGAATGGGTACAGGCACATGGAGAGAAGGTAAGCAGCATTCAGCTTGGCATATTTCCCCCATGCAGTAAATATTAGAGTGAACCTGCCACTGAACTCTTTTAAGTCATGCTTCTCTTTAAGAAATCTAAACATTGTTCTGCAGCAAGCAGAACCCTAAAATCACTCCCCCATGACACAACCCTGATCATTCTGTGATTCTATGATACCAGTGAGAGACTGAAGTGACCCTGGGAAAGTCAAAGCCACCTAGCATGCTACACACAGCTTTACCGTCTTACTAGAAAAAGCAGGTACAGGAATCATCAGGACTACCTTATAGAGAAAGGGGGAAAATAAGGGAAAAGCTTAGAACACAGCAAGATGAAACTTCTGTGACTATACAAGAAATCTCTCATAGAAAACAATAACTGCTAACGAGAAGTCACTGAACATAAATTTTAGATAACTAAAGGACATATTCTGAGAAAAAAAAAAAAAGAAATAAAAGGAGAAACAAAAATACTAGGATCACAGAAAGAAGACAATAATTGACTTTTAAGAGCAAAATAAATTTACTGATCACGGGATTACATGATGTCATGTCCAACCTAGGACAGGTCTTCAGTTCCTCCAAATTCCATACTCATCTTTCACTGTCTGCCTTTATAGAATTCAATTCCTATCTCCTTCCTTGCTTCAAAGGGATTTTCTGTACAGAAAACATTGTATGTGATGTCAGCATTCCAGCATTCTCACTTGTTATAGGGATATAAGGTAGATGAAACAAACTCTATAAAGGTACAGAGCCATGCAAAACCTTAAATCCTGACCAAGGGAGATAAGTTGCTTGATTTTGAGAACTCTTCAGATTACGTGCATTTTAAGGTGTTTTCTCTCTGCTTTCCAGACATCAGTTCTGACACTGCGAAGTTTTTGGTTTATTTACAATTTATATAGCAGACTCCACTATTTCACTTCTTCAGCCTACCTGGTATTATGAGAAAAAACTTGTGAGCTGCAATACCGTTTATCATATTTAATCATAATTTAAAGGCCTTATGTAATAGAGTCTATTATATCCCTTGCAAATTATTTTAAATACACAATTATACTCATTAAAGTTTAAAAAACAGAACAGCCTTACTACTACTGAGAGTTCATCTTAGTTCAATTGCCTTTTTTAATCCCTTTGCCTACTAGGGTTAGAAGGCTAACAGGAATTTTCTATATAAATCATCTCCTAGATCACTCCATCTTTTCTCTTCAATAAATATCTAATGCCCTATGAAAAGCTAGATTTCTTTTTGTGAAAACTGTCTGTGATAAATTCATATTTTGTTAAAAGGAATACACTAAGGGAGATGTGATATGCTTTGGTAACAGCATAAGTTTCAGAGGGAATTGTTTGTCATCTATAGCAATCTGAAACCTTGTAGACTTCTCAACACAGTAGGCACCTACCCAAGAATCTTCCCTTTAGTAAGACATGTTGAGCATTATTTGTTTGAGAAGATACTCTTTCACAGCATTAAAAGTATGATCAGATAGTGATGCGCTTAAAATATTTCTGAAGTACTGAATGTAGTACCTATGAAAACAAAGGTTTAAGACCATCTGCTTTGTAAAAAACTCAGCACCACAATTCCATAGAAAAACTTTTTTGTAATCTATATTTTTATATTTTATTGTGTGGTTTGTTTTTTTTTTTTTTTCCCCAGAAACTATGTATTGTAGCAATCAAACAATAGCTACTTTTCTTCTAAAGCACCTACAGACAGTAAGACTACTTAAAGGATGAGCATAAATACCATTATTGCCATTTTAGGACATGAGTATTTGATGTATACTAGCTCCTTGCTGATGCTACTGCCAAGTTATTTGTGCAGAAAGTAAGGGTGAAGTGGAAGCTGTGACAGTTAGGCACATGACTTTTAATGATGTACATTGCCTGACAGAGAGAGGGAATAGCCACGGGCATCTCAACTCGCAAAAGGTAAAAGTATTCTCTCCCTACCATTTTTCTATCAGTGTACCAGCATCCAGGAACGTACCACCAGTAAGTTCCATTGCAACACTATGGCAACTGACTCCAAAAGGGACCATGAACTAATATGCACAGGAATTAATGTATTAAGTAATTAATTAAATATGCAACTGCAAAAAGAACCATGAAACCTAATTCTCCAGCATCATTCACATACAGCTTGGACAAAATAAACATGAACCTGAGAAGCCAATTGTCTGACTTCATCTTCGTGTTAAATTTCTCAGCTTATGTGGCATGCAATATTTGTATATGCAAGCAATTAGAAGGACAGAAGTAAAATGAAGTGTAATTAGAAACAATACAAGCAGGATTATTTAACATTCAAATATATTTTAAACCCCTCTTATTAATTTCATAAATGACAAACTATTCTTTAACGGTCAAGTCCACTCACAAAAAACAGTAGCCCTCTGTCATGTTAGGAAGAGAAAATAATAAAGGAAGTTGAGACATGGAATTCTGTTATACATCATCACTAACTGAGACTAATAGACAACCAGCCTTATTCCCCTAATTTTTCATTCAGATGACTCAAACACAACTCACTCTCTGAGATACAGAATATATTTGGTGGTAAATGTTTGGTGATGGCAACATACATACTTTTTCCTTTCCTTGGCACTTGTAAGAGAACAAATCCTGACCTCCATCATGAAAACTATATAAAACAGAGTTTCAATACATATTTTGAATAAACACAGGTGCGCTGGTTTTGACTGGGATGATTTTCTTCATAGTAGCTACTATGGGGCTATGTTTTGGATCTGTGCTGGAAACAGTGTAGGTAATTCAGGGATGTTTTAGTTACTGCTGAACAGTGCTTACACAGAGTAAGGGTCTTTTTGGGTTCTCACACCACCTCACCAACAACTAGGCTGGGGGTGCACAAAAAGTTAGGAGGAGAAACAGCTGGGACAGCTGATCCCAACCGATCAAAGGGGTATTCCATAACATATGGTGTCACACTCAATATATAAAACTGAGTGAAGAAGGAAGGGGAGGACATTTAGAGTGACAGTGTTTGTCTTCCCAATTAACCATTACATGTGATGTAGTCCTGCTGTCCTGGAGATGGCTGAACAGGAAGTAATGAATGAACTCCTTGTGTTTTGCTTCAGCACATGGCTTTTGCTTCACTTATTAAACTGCCTTTATCCCAATCCATGAATTTTCTCACTTTTAGCCTTCTGATTCTCTCCCACATTCCAATGGGTGAGAAATTGCAGGAGAGGATGAGTGAGCAGCTGTGTGGGGCTTAGTTTCCACACAGGGACAGAGGTTAAAGATTTTCACAAGAAATAGTCTCGAATTTTAAGATGTACTTGCAGATTATAAACCCATGTTTTCCACATCCCAGAGTTTATTATTGTCCAGCCTCTGAAATATTCTGAATGAGAGCAACTTTTTTTTTTTTTTTTTTTTTCCCTCCAGTTGAAGCTGAACCTCTGTATACTAAGAATATGAAAGGCAAAGCAAGTTTGTTTCCAATGCAGTTTTGATTTCTGGTCATGCTGCAGTGCAAAATGTATTTGCGTTTTACTTTAGAGTAAGGATGGGGCAGGGAGAAAAAAAAAAATATATATATATTTTAAAAAAAAAAATAATCAATCAATAAAACGCACACAAATATCACAAACCACAAGAGCCCTTTGGCCTGAAACTGTAGTGCAGTTAGGAGGACTGGATTAGAGAAGAAAATGCTTGCTTTCCCACTAAGCCAAATAAATTTGGATGGCTTGCTGGACTGTGTCCTGTCTTCAAGGAGAACAAAGCAAAACCTTCATCTAATCTTGCCTTTTGGTTAAGGAAATTCTTTGGCTATAGGATCTCTAGGTTCAAACCCCATGAAGTTAGAGACATGTAAAACAGGAGCCTTTGCTTTGTGAATGACATAATCTAAGATTATTGCATAAAAAGCATGAAGTATTTCCTCCTCTGTTGCATTCTTAGAAGATAACTCAGTTTTTAGACTCAAGCAGAATCCTGGAAAGGGAAGCCCTGAGATGTATCTAGTGAGGCAACCTTTTATAACTGCTATTCTCTACTAGACAGATTGAGTATGCATCCCTTCTGGACACATCAAGTCGTTTTCCAGAGGTTGTTTCTGTGGGGTTTTGTTTGTTTGTGGGGTTTTTTTTGTCATTGTTGTTGCTTGTTTTAAGCAGCAAAAAGACATGGCAACCTATTGTTGCCATCTGAAAGCCTCTCTCCATTACCTCATGATGAATCTATTTTCCTAATTTAGGTTCACAGTCTACTAGGCAATTCAATCAGCTTAATCTTTGCTGTTAAATTTGCAAATATTTCTTTTGCCCAAATGATCAGGGAAGCCTATAAGATACATTGGACATACCTCGCTTTGGCTGAAATGAAGTATGTATCCTTAAGCTTCTAAACTACATTTATTTATTTGATTATTCTTCTTTCAAAGTTCATTACCTGAATTTTCTTTCTGTTAAGTCAGGTTGGTAACCACATAGTTGTGTGGATGGCATCTTTCATTTCTACTGTTAATGGATTGTTTATTGACATAGTTTCCATATTATTCCATATTTTACTTTCTCCACATTCTGAAGAGATGTTCACTTAGCTCCTTCACTCAGAGAAATCAAGCCCTGTGAATTTTATGTTCCAGCCCCCCCCACAATCAGCTTCCCACCTGCAACTGTGTGCCCAGTATTACAATTTATATCTGAATCCTGAAGGAAAGCAATGGACTACATTGAGGTATTTTAAAATGCATGCTTTCTCACCTTGATTAAAGAGTACAAAATAAGTGTTTATCAGGCGTGTCTATTTTATGATCTTAATTGCATCAGTAGTCAGTTGAGATTAAAAAATTAATAGCTAGAACAATTACTGAAGATACAGTAACAAAAAAATAGAGAATTTGCCAAAGAATATTTTTCTCTCATTTCACGCATTTTAATTTGAGGCTTCAGTGCCAAAACATATTAGAGGTGCTGAGCCACATGCTTTATTTTCTCCTTATTAGGCTTACTCTGAATATTCATAGTTCTCAACAAACTGAGATTAATCCACAGTGTGTCATCCTGCATCATTGATCTCTCTCTGAAGTAAATGAAAACAAACCATGTAACTCTTCTCAGAATGTAGTCCTCTGGCCTTTAAATTCAATATTAAATCAAAAGTTAACGTTGAAGGCTACAGCTTTACCATGCAAAGATTATTTTTGCCTTTTAAAAATGACATTTCTGTGAAGGTTATGGAATAAATCCTGAATAAATTTATTTTAAATGGTGAAGCAGCTCTATCTGGGGCAGGTACTTTTTGTATAAGCGTAGCTCCAAATCAGAAAACCAGACCACTGCAGTGCAGAGGGCAGACTTAAGGATCCAAACAAAAATTGACAGTATTTACGTTCTGCTTGTGCCTTGAAAATGGCCCCACATAAGACTACGATACAATTAGCTGCCTATGAATCAAAAAGAACTACTAAAGCAACAATACACAAATCAGATTCCACAATGTAAATCTATCCTGACTAGAAATAATATTATTTCTATATATTTGAAAGCATAGTCGATATGCAGCTGTCTGAATGTTTTCACAATATTCAGTATTTTCAGAGGAAATTCTGTACTCAACCATCTAATAAGCTTAGGAAAGCTGAGAAATTGTGGGTTTGCTTCACTAATATCTTTGTGCTGAAATCTCCAGAAGCATCTGATACTGCAGATCATAGGTGTCCCAGTCGATGCAAGATGTGAGAGTTGCAGAATGTCACACAGGCAGACTGAGAGATCAGTGAAGATTACAGATAAAATGTAAGAAAGCATGAATTTATAACAGGAATAAAGATCGGTACTTGTTCTCATTTGGATCCCCCTCCTAAAGCCCAAAATAGATAAAGGCCCACTTATGGTGGTACTTCTGCCAACATTCATGAAGAAGCAGATGAGTGATTCTTTATTTAAAAGTCTGGTCTATATGTTACTCATGCCTGAGCTATAGGGGGAAAGAATGAGGGGAAAAAAAATAAATAAAAAATGGGAGAACATTCTTTATGCAAGTTGAGATGAGAAGCAATAAATGTATTAATTATTAATAATGGATCTCTAAACTTCCATCTTGTGTACCTAAGCTCTGAATAAATGATCTCTGATAAACAGGTAGGTAGATCCTGAAATTAAACACAAGTTCCAATGAAGAACAAAATATACAGCCAGAAATGACTAAAAATATTTCAGAAAGCAGTTAAATACTTGATAATGCGTTAACCTATTAACATTAGGCAACAGATAAGCCAAACTTTTGATAAACTGGAAAAATAAGTCAAAATGTATCAAGGTTTTTAATACCTGGACTCCTACTCTTCACTTCTAAAAAACAACTACTGAGTAACGTGAATTTGATTCAAGTTCTTATGACAGAGAAAGTTCTCTTGCCTCTGGAAAAAACATCACCTATATACTAACAGAACAATAAATGGCAAGTGCATGGGACCAAATCCCCTGCAGCATAAATAAAGTAATTAGATGAGTCTCTCCTCAAGGAAACAGAATTAGATAAATATTTAGAAAGTAATACTGCTGAAAAATGTATAATTGAATGACAGTGAAGATAGACTGAATACTGCAGGCAGCAACAATTTGTTTTAGTTGATGGTTTAGAGCCCATTAAGAAAATATGGAAATTGAATTAAGAGATGAAAGCCTTTGGAAGAGCAGTCTTATAACCACTTTAAAAGAAAAATGAGCTTTATTGCCAATAAAGCAAGTCAGTTTAAAAGTAAAAAACCCAACCACAATTCCTTTCTCTTATGACTAAAGACTAAAAATATAATTCTTGCCTCCTTCCTTGTGAGTAAAGACCTATTTATCTGTTGTTCTAGCAACTTTAACTTAATACATGAAATGTGTTCTATTTTGGTTGCATCACAAGCAAGACAGTAAGTTGGATTTACAAGATACCAAAGATTCAAAAGAGAAGGTATTTATCTGGCTGCACTTGTATTCAGACTTCACATTATTAATCTCCAGTCAAGTGACAGAATCTCATTTTGATGACAGAGATGTTTTAGTAAGGATTTGCCCAAATCCTTTGGCAGGCCAAGGAATAGCAGAAAACAAACAAACAAAACCCCCCCAAACAAAACAAAACTTAGAGTTTGCTTTTATTTTTATGGAAGCCAAGACTTCCTTATAGATATACCATGGAAAAACATCCATGTCATTTTATTCTTTATTGTTTCAATGTATGAGACATGATTATTTTAAAACTCCAAATAATTTTAAAGTACATATGACTATGTGCACATATGAATAAATGCTTCCTTTGAAGGTTATAATTCACAAAAAGCTGTGGCCTAGTATAATGTTTAATATATGCAGTAGTACCCACTGTTGCTGGCTAACACAAATACTAGCACAGCAGTAAAAAAGCAGAGTTTCTACAACACCCAGTGAAAGCTGCTTATAAAATCATGTATCTCACAGGGCTCAAATAATTGGATTCTCCACTCTGTATAAGCAGAACTATTAGTAAACCCAAAGATGAAGCAATAAATTATTACATTTAAGTAATATTTTTCCCCAGTGAATACCATTCCTTCTTCACAAAAATGGATGCCAGTTGCTTTTCATTTCTTTTATCCATAATGACATCAATAGTGAAAAGAGGCTTAAATTTAGCCTCTATTAATGTCAAGGAAAAAGGGGGAAACTGATAGTGGGGGGAAATAATAGTGGGGGGAAATGGAAAAAGATTTTACTTATTTTACATTTCTCTTTTCCTGTTTCAGGTCATAATTTTGTCTACTGTGCTGCACACTAAGCTGGATAGTAACACCACAAGGAGAATTATTTTCTAATGGTCACTTATTCCTCTCCATCTCAGGATATGGAAAGAATTGCACTTGAATTACACAAAGAAACAGGCAGATGAAGAGAACAAGAAGAATCAACAATGTTTCTCTTCATTAGGATTCCACAGCAACTACAGTTAGCTTATACAACAAATTACTATGCATGTTTCTGCCTTAAAACCCCAAACTTATGCACAAAAACACAAGAAGTGTGTTGCATTGCTACTTACACATCTACTGCACAACAAATGGTCATGCTCTCAGTATTGAACAGGCATTTCAAATCGTAGATGTCCATGGAATTCAAGTATGTTTCCACTAAATAGTGTCTTCACATACTTGGCAAGAAGGATCAGCAAACCTGAGACAGACAACTATCCAAAGAGAACTTATATAGCTTTGTCATGCTAACTCCATGGTTCGTTGTTTCTCAAATTCTGCCATGTATATTTTCACTGAAGGTAGGAGCTTGTTTATAAAGGTTCATCCTCATATTTTGACAGTACAAAGCAGTTGTCATTTCCACACATGCACACACCATGGTTAAAGTCATAGGCATGTCTTTTGGTCTAAGCAGAAGCCAAGCTAGCTGCTACATGCTGCAGCCCAGAATTCCCCATGGCTTTGTTGTCCATTAAATGAAAAATGCCAAGTTTCCTACACCCACATCACAGAATTTTATTCTGGTCTTTTATGATCCCATGGAGTTTTCAAAATAACTTTGCCTGTAGCAAGTTACTTTTGATAAATTCTCCAGACTCACTTTCAATGAACCGATGCCTTTTCTGGTGAGCTTAATGTAAACAATTTGTGAAAATAATCAAGGATGTTAATGAACGTAAAGACAATTAGTTATCTTCACACTATGCCACAGAGTTTTACAGTGAAGGGGAATTCTATATATTGTTCTTGAATTTAACCCAGTTGCAGTTTGATTTGAACTCTGTAATAACTGTACACTGAATTGTCTGAAACCTACGAGCTGTTGTATTTATAAAAGAGAATCAAGAGTTGTCACTTCGTGAATCCCAATTGCTTCATACCTTCTTTCTAGGATGAAGTTAACTGTTTTCAGCATTGTTTTAACATTCTGCATCAGCTCAGTAAGAGATTTGGCCTTTACTACAGTAAGTTACATCAGCGTATTGCTTATGTGGCAACAATATCTAAATAACTCTTCCAGTCTACAGTTATTTGACACTCAGGAACACTGTGAGGTAGAGACATTCATCTTAGGAACCCTTAATAAAACAGTTAATGCAAAATTTGTCTTCTATGAATTTGTTTAGTTGCTTTTTTGAATTAATGAAATTTTTAACATCTACTGTAGTCAAGAGACCAGCTGTATCATGCAGTTCAAGGAATTAATGGAAATACAGGTATAACTGCTGCTGCTCTGTGCAAAGAAAAGAAAAAAAAAAAAGAAAAATAGAACACAGTTAGATGACTACACAGCCTCTTCTTCACCTTTTAGGTAATTTAATGTATATTTAGACCAGAAGTCACATTGAAATCTCTAGAATATAAAAACAATGTCTGCTTCATCTCTTGTTAACTGTGGTTATGACCTACCTAACAGTATATAAACATTTCTAGGTTAATCCAATAAAGTAGATGCTGTTCTTGCCTGCAGTCTGCTAAACCAGAATTTTAAGGTTTATCTTCATGGACTCCCTGATACCCAAAATGCTTTGAATGTTTTACACAGTTTTGTACACCAAGTACTTCAGTAAATCAAATTTAACATAAGTGGTATTTATTTTTTATACCTTTCTGCCCCTGTAATTTCTGCTAAATAGAATTTCCCCAATATGCCTCCTTTCAGGAGAATTATTGGTCATGTGTATCAAAGGATAACAAATTCCTACTTCTCCTATTTAGTGCAATCACCTTAGAGAACCACTCCCAGCAGAAATCAAGCCTAAGGCTAAAGTTGTACTATCCAACAAGTGAAAACTAAGAATCATTTGAATTGTAGTTGCTGGAAAATAGAGCTATTTCTTCTGAGAGATTTGTAATCTAATGAATGAAAGTAATTTTGTCATTCTGTAGCCACACATACAATTTACATTCTGCAAAATGCTAGCCCCTAACAGCAACCTCAGTAAAGCCAAACATTAGTAAAAACAACTCTGCTTTCTGCTTTCCAGAAAGCAAACACTACACTGACATCAAGCCAGCAACTTTTAAAATAGAGGCCAAGGGGATTATTGTGTAATTTTCAATCAAGCTAAACACTGTCTCTGCACACCACATGATTTTTCATCATCAAGACTTCTGTCACTTTGCTGAACTTTGCAATACTTTATATTTTAACAGAAATAATGTCATCAGACCCCAGGAGTGAGGGCTAGGGAGTAGGAGTATGAAGACGTGGCGCAACTGTAACTTTAGAAAATAGAGAAACATTTCTAATGACTTTGGAAGCAAAGAATAAGAAACCAGTTTGCTTTTGACAGTAAGTTGACCACACTTTCCAACTAAAATTTGACTTGACATTAACCTCAAAATATAGGCAGAGGGGAAAGACACCACTACTTTTCCAAACAATAAAAACTACAAACTTAATCGTTTTAGGAACAAGCATATTTTAGTAAGGGGTATGAAGGCATGAAAAAATTGCTTGTTAGGATTCCTACTTTACCTGGGTAATTTTAAAGGATTACCTTTTATGACCCTCTGTATATAGCTGTTTCACAGAAAAAAACAAACAAACAAACAAAAAAACCTCCAATATAAATAAACTCTTGCTGGCAGCCTAATTATACTCACTTGAAGCTTTTTACAGGGGCAATGACTATATGAGAAAGAAGATCTCCAGAGTCCAGACAGTATATATGGAAACCCATCCTGCTAGTAAATACCTTATTCCCATGGGTCCACTCCCATTTAAAAAGTAATAAAACAATCATCAGGTTTCCTTTAAGACTTTATTGCCACATATCTCACTCCTTTCCAATCAAGTTCATCATGGATTCTGCTGTTGTTGGTGTCATATGTTTTCTCATAGAGAAGCATTAGGGAGGAAAAGCTCTATCCTCCCTCCCCCTTTATCCAAATATCCATTTAAATGAACAAACAAAACCTCAAAATTCTCTTTTGATTGGCCAAGTGTGACCCATGCAACTAACTCCATAGCTTCAGTGAATCCTCTCTGGTACAATATCTTGTATGTTTATTAACTCTGTGTCTGTAGAGTATGCATAATTACTGAGATGTTAATAATGAGGATCTGTAACAAAAACAGTAAGCAATCACTATTTTGTAAAATTTCACTTTTATACTTCTTTAACATTTTATGCTCCCTGATAAGCTAAACTTTTATACCTTTTTTTTTTTTTTTCCAATTTGTTCATCATATATACCTAGTGAACATAAGAATCTTCTCTTTTATGTTGTTAGCACCGCTTATTAAATACTTAAAAATCCAGTGTTTGTAGTACTTTGTGTATGGAAAAAAAAAAACATATTTCATAGTTTACAGTCCTTGAGTGTTGGAAAATACTCATTGCTTTGCCCTATGTTTCATCATCTTTTCCTTTCTCTTTATGCTTTTGCTTTTTTTCTCTTTTAGCCATTTTTCTGAAGCACTTAAAGGGAAAAGAATTGCCAATAATGGAAACAAACGAATAAATAAACAAAAAAACCCCATCAACATAATAAAAGACAAACGAGGACCACCGTTAAAATAAATAATTGCTCTTGGGCTGCTCAGAGTAGGTGAAATTTCATTTACTAGCAGGTAACCAACTATCATGTAAAAAAAGGAATAGAATAGATCGGATTTTTACTCTCCTTCGAGAAATCCCTGAAGAAAACAGTGACCTCTATGTTTACAGCTTTGCTTTTTAACCATTCTATAGAATTTAAACAGATATTCATCCACTTAGAATTCCAGAAAATGGTTAGGAGTCTTGATGAGCCTTTAATAGAGTCACAAATTGTTAGATTATAAATTTGCTGACTTTTAGTACATTTTGAAAGGACACATTTGATTTCATTAGTCTTGCACCAAAGCCTGCCTACCTCCCACCCTGACAGTCACAAATCAGGCTGCTAAACGCTACAAAAATTAGACATTTCAGAGGCAGATACATTGAAGAAAAAAAATATTTTAAATCAGCATTATGCCTTTCTGACCAGCTGCGTGCATGATGTTGAAGATAACTGGTAGCTTAAAAGCTCCTTTAAGTTTTTTCCTGAGGAACTATCCACAATCTTCACGGGAAGTATTGCTAAGTTAAAGTTATACAGATGTATAATGAAGCTAGACAACTTAAAATATGAGTTCTCCTAACACTGCTTAAAGTCACATTTTACCTCTGCTAGGATTTTAGACTTCCAAAGCATTGAAGATTTCAGGTAGGTTAAAGTTAACATCTTCACCCTACCCAGTAAGCCAGTTAATTTTATGAGCATTTGCATCATGTACTCTCAGCATGAAATTCCTTTTAACAAGCTGGCAGACACATGTACCAGTTTAAAATAACAGAAGGATACACTTCTCTGTTTCACAAGAAAGTTCAGCTGCTGATAGCCAAGGTGACAGAGATAAAATGTTACTCTAATTAAGACAGTGCCTTTCCCACTTACTTCCCCTCACTTCAGGCTGTTTCTCACTACAGGCTGGAAACATAAGCAACCTGTAGAAACCAAGCAGAACTCTGATAGTTTGTGTCAAGTTGCAATTGCATTCTGCAGACACAGAAAGAAATACGAGGCATGCTATTAATTTATCTAAAGGAGATAAGGGCGAGTCCCAGCCAGCTAATACATACTTGCTCTGCTAGACACAGTGTTTTTGATCCTTGGGGGCATAAGGGGCTTGTCCCAACTCATAAGGAAATGACTAGCGTGCATTCCTTGCACAAGGGACACAGATTGGTACCTCTTGATAGTCCTAAACAGTTTAAAAAGACAAAATACCAAGATAGAGTGATGTGATATTCTGTGAGAACCATATTTATGACATATAAGAAAAATTTTCTGCTATCCTCCGCACATATACTCTTCATATGTATCTATCTCCTTGCATTTTGCATGCTTATCTCATTAAAAAGCCTTTTGTTGAAGTCCTACCTGGAAGTTTCTACAATCCAAACCTACACCAGATTTTCCTCTGTGTGTGTGTGTGCCATTCACAGATCCCAGACCCCTGGGCTGAAATAATTGAGCCAAACATTGCTCAATACAGCACTCATGTCCTCAACACACTGTTGTGACAGTATCTCAGTAAAGACTCTGTTTACTGCATCACTTATTGTGTATATACATTAGCTTCTTGAAGACATGAAGGCACATATTCTAACATACCCAAATCCTCTTTCCCACCTCCTGCTATGGCTGGCATGACTGAAGTCATCCTGATGCTCAGAATTTCACATATCTCAAATATATTTTATCCTGACTTTATTTCATAGTCCCAGACAAACAGTGAGAGAAACCAAACAGGCTGTGCCTATGAAGAGGGACTGGAGACAACGAAAGCCTGAAGAAAGTCTTTGCCAAATCTTTCTTATTCAGGTATTTCCCCTCTATGTCAGTGTTTGTAGCACTGGGATGATGAATGTGCTATGGCCTATAATACAGACAGGAGACAGCATGGAAATTTTTTGCAACGAAGCTTGTAACTGTGGAAACTGCCGTGTCAATCAGAGGATGAGGACAAAGACTATGGTGGGCTACCTTGAGCAACCCAATGTTCCTACAGTTGTTATCATGAACACTTACTTGAAATGGTGCCAAGGTCGCAAGTGCATAAACAGGGTCTCAATGGTCCCAGTCTCACACAGGACATACATCCACTGGATCTCAGCTCCAAGTTATCAGCTGGCAAAAATACCACAGGGGAAAGTCATGATAGATGACCCATCAGTTATACATGTCACAATTCCTAGAAGCTATGAATCAAGAAAAAATAAAACAAAACAAACAAGTTCTACTGTCACAAATTGTACCCATGAACAACTACATTGAAATTAATTTTCTAGAAAGTTGAGTTTTAGGAAAAGAACAAAACAACTTTGTGTGCTCAAGGTGACAGCTTTTCTCTAAAATGTGTTTGAACTGCAGTGGCCTCTAGTGTGTGACTCAAATAATAATAAATTTGGAGGATACAACCACAAAGAGGTGGTTCTGAGGCACAGAGTTTGCAACCCCAGGATAAGTGAACACATTCAGCAAAGCTAAGCTAGAAGAAAGGTGTCAAAGATAGAAGAAAGGTGGGTAAAACACAGGGCAATAAGCAATTTTCACAGCATATGTCTGCTTTTCTGCTGGTGCACAACATAATAACTTCAAAGGTACATTTAAAGTGGAATAGAAAAGAAAGAGTCCTTTGAAGCTCTCCTCCCAAACCTTCTTTAGTCCTACTGCAAGCTTTCCTTTCTCTTCAAAGGGGTTTTCCTCAAGGCATTTGGCTAAACAATGCAAACACTTTGGTACAGTTTATTCTGACTACTGGAATTTTAACAGATTTCAGGTAACTGCAAACAAGAGCCTAGCAGGGTTCTGAAGAGCTGCTAAGCCTCTAACTGCAGCCTCAAGTGTCCAAGTCCTTTAAACTCTGGCCCAGGATCAGAGGTCCTTAAACTTGAGTTGGACAAAGTTATCTGAAGTGATATTTAACATGTCCAATGACTGGATGGTTTTTCAACAGAAATATTCACCCACAGATTCTACTGTCCTCATTTTCTTAGCTCAAAATTTGTCTTGACTTTTTGTTACCTCTATTAAATCTACCTGTAAGATGAGAATTATTTTCACCTGTGAAAAACTTAACCCTACAACAGTATATTTGTGGGCCACATATGCTGATACTATGAACTTCAGCTGTCTTGAAGACAGCTTTAAGATTGACTTATGACATCAGCAAAAAATAAGTTAAAAAATGCTCAGGATACACCACTGAAATATTTATTATGGAAATACAAATAGGAGTTTAATTTAAATTATGTCACATAATCATAGAATCATTTAGGTTGGAAGAGGCCTTTAAGACCATAAAATCCAACTGTCAACATAACACTACCAAATCCCTCACTAAACCATGTCCCTAAGCACCACATCTACACATCTTTTGGACACCTCAAGGGATGGTAGCTCAACCACTTCCCTGGGCAGCCTGTTTCAATGCTTGACAACCCTTTCCATAGATAAATTTTTCCTAATATCCAATCTAGATCTCATCAGGTGCAATTCAAGGCATTTTTCTGTCATCCTATCATTTATTACTTGAGAAAAAGATACTAACACCCACCTTGCTACAACCTCTTTTCAAGTAGGGACAAGGTGTCCCCTTTTCTCCAGACTAAATAACCCCAGTTCCTCCTCATAATCTTGTTCTCTAGACCTTTCACCAGTTTCATTGCTCTGTGGACACGCTCCAGCACCTCAATGTCTTGTAGTGAGGAGCTCAAAACTGAACAAGATATTTGAGGCGCAGCCTTACTAGTGCTGAGTATAAGGGGACAATCTCTTCCCTAGTCCTGCTGGCCACTCTATTTCTGATACAAGCTGAGATGCTGTTGGCCTTCTTGGCCATCTGGGCACACTACTGACTCATAATAAGCTAGCTTTTATTGGTGAGCATGACATTATACAGTATGGAGCATCCCTTTGATCAGTTGGTGTCAGCTGTCCCAACAGTGTCTCTTCCCAATTCCTTGTGCAGCCCCAGCGTGCTCACTGGTACGGCAGTGTGAGAAGCAGAAAAGCCCTTGTCTGTGTAAGTACTGCTTCACAACAGCTAAAACATCCCTGAATTAGTGACACTATTTTGATCACAAATCCAAAACATAGCACCATACAAGAGTCTATGAAGAAAATTAACATCAGGCCAGTCAAAACCAGTACAAAAATCTTAGGTTTGTTGTTTTGTTTTGTTTTTTTCCTTTCATCACAAGTACAGTTTGTTTTTTGGTTTATCTCCTCAGAAAGGTATTGCATAAATGTGTGTGTGTCATACATGCACTGCAAAAACCAAAGTGTTTAATATTAAACAGGAAGAAGCAAGATTTTCTTAAAAAATTGCAGGTCTCCTGAGATCCACCAGAAATATCTTCCCCCTTCTAAAAATAGACTCATAACAACACTTACTCCTTCTCTGCCTCCCAAACTTCTTTTATCCTGACTCTCTAGAAGTAGTAAGGAAGTAGTAGGGTATCTTATCTTCAACTCTTGTTGTAATCAAATTACAGAAATCCTTAAGAGTACATCTACAGTTGCACACTAATTCTGTAAGTATCCCTGTTGGCCTAGCATGCAAGAGCTTCAAAAAAGGTATACATGGCTCAAACAATATTTAAATTTAAGCATAGTAGTTTACTCACTCGGGATATTTAAAAGGTATTTTAGAAACCCATAAAAATCTAACAAATTAGCTTTTGTTAACCAAGACAAATGTTTTCATTTATCTTTACAGGTACATCTCATTAATTTCATCAAGCATCCATGTATGAAGAGGCCTTTAGCAGCAACATATCATTTTAACCACATATTTGACAGTAACATCCTTTGGCACAGATATTTGTCTTAACAAGATAGTTATAAACATTCAGGAACTGATTTTTAACTAGAAATAATCACATTCTCTTTCCTCCTTTAAAAAAAAAAAAAAAAAAAAGAAAGAAAAAGAAAAGAATAAAAGTTCAGGTGGAAAATTTGAAGTGAATTAATCTTCTTCATTCTGAAAGTTCTAAATATGTTACTGAAGTCTTATTTCCATTCCTGGCATTAATGGCAACTAACACCAAAGAGAAAAATGAGTACTAAAGAGAGGGGGGGAAAAAAAAAAATCCATCCATTCAGAGTTTACATTGTTAAGTATTAAAGGCACCTGGCAGAGAGACCAACTAGCAGAGCATTAGAGACAAACTGATCCTAAGACAGGGAAGGTGCTGAAGATATTACAAAGACCAGAATCACCTTTTACACACAGTTATTTGAGACAAGAAAGGACAGATTAAGAGTCCTTTGAGAAACACAGGGAAAAAATATTGTTTGCTCACTGTAGGAAGAAAAATATAGACATTGATAAGAGCCCTATTTGACAAACTAATTTAGTGGAAAAGAATAATGGGAGACATTGGAGGAGGTTAGACTGCAGAATTGTAAATTCAGAGAAAAATCTATGATGTTATTTATTTATTTATTTTTTAAAACAACAACAGTTCAACAATTTAAGCAGGGACAAATGACAACCTGGCCCCTCCACTTTCACCGCCACCATACTTCTTAAACAGAAAAGGCTTTTTGTTTCCTCCTACCTGATTTGCAGATTCAGGGGTCAGATCCAATTAACTACCTTGCATTTTTAACACACCAAATGGTTCCTTTTATTAGTTAAATAACTTAAACCGCACAGGCTATAGGTGATGCAATGTATAGCAAATATCCTAAACTGCAGGTAAAGGCCCAGTTCAATTTTCTGCCCTTTGGGTACATCAGTTTAGTTTGAGTTTGACAACGACTTTGTACCCAGCTATCACCACTAAATGTCAGTGTATCCTGCCACTTTGAGGGAGTACCCCTGCATCACAGTTTAAACAGTATAACACAGGGGGCTTTCAGCCATGACTGTGGCTACTGGGCTGTGCTCTGTTCACCTTACTATCCATAGCCTCTGACTCCATCTAAAAGCCCCAGAAATCTGAAACAAGTTCCACATTACTAGGTGGAAGTAGCTAGTTCAGAGGTTGTGACAGCAATGTGTCCAGGCAGTAATGCGTGAAACTGAGTAGCTGTACAGAGTTAAATGAACTTGCTACCTTGGATTTGGTGAATTCACTCATTAAAATAGTTATACAGTGTGACTGAAGAAGTAAAACAAACAAAAACCACAAACCCAAAGAAATTTCATAGCTAACATACCATAGCTTCTCTGTCCTTCACATTCACAAGGACTATACCAGCAAGCACAAACAGGGGCTATTAATGTCATCAGAAATTGCACAACATGTTTAGAGAGCTCTTTGTTCCCAGGAGTCATTTCATCACTCACCCACAGCTGTTTAGGGCTCCTTACACCCATACCTTGCAGACCTGTGGACAAGCTCTTCCAGCTGAGGCATGCTGGAAGAAAAAGACAGTCAACACACACAGCACTTCTGCACTACCTGGCTTGTATCCACAGATCTTTGCTTTTATCATGGTTGAACTACAGCAATAGTACCTGATCTTTCCAGAAGAGAGAGCATCTATTTTCTTCAAATCTGCAGCCAGCGATCACACCCAGAAGCATCAGATGTGTGCAATAACAGGTAAATGGCCATAATTTCATCAGCAGGAGAAGTTGTACCCTGGTTTGAGGAGCATCTGGAAATACCAGCACCTGAAGCAGCCACAGAAGGCCCTAGGCCACAGCTAGCATACTGCATTTAATATCTCTCCTTTCCCAGAGAGGCAGAACATTGCAAATAACACCCTCCTTAGGTTATTCAGTACTCTTAAGTATGCCTTAACTCCTGGCACCTTTGCCACTGTTTGCCCTTCAAAAGTAAACAGAATAAGTCCAAGCACCTTCTCCTCCACAGAACCTTTCATTTTACAGCAGCTGCTTCCAGGGGGCTCTTCATCACAGCAGGAGATTATTAAGCTCTTCATTAACCCCAGACAGGTTGCTGCTATCCTACCCGTCTTCGTAAAGAATGAGTCAAATGGCTTAGGAGTACAATATGAAACTCTGTAAATCTTGCAGTATCAAACTGGATGTTTTATGTGTTCATATGTTCTACTAAAAATAAGAAAAAAAGTTAATTTACTATTTCACCAGTGATTTAATGTTTCACCAAAGTGAAAGTAAATAGTACTGATTAATTTCATTTTCCTGGCTAAACAGTTTGTGAATGTACAGACTAATTCTTGCAATTGCTTAAGGATTAAACTTTGTTTCCATTTTCTTAGAGGAGATATAGTAGATAGCATATGAAATGTAAACAGATTTTACACTCTGCTGCTAAAGGGATTTAGATATTCATATGTAGTTAAACAGAATATCTGATGGGGAAAAACACAATTTTTTTTTAATGACGCATTTAAAATAATTTGCAAGGACACGAAAAGATGTAAGTTGTGTAGTACAAAAAAACAACAAACTTGCCCTGATTGTCAATGACAACGCACTAGAACATGAAGTGACACATAGACAAACCTTACATCAAAACCAAACTGGCTTCTAGAAATTCAGTTTCACATCTTTTAAACTTTCACTCTTGATTTTCAGAGAGTGAATTTGCAAAGGTATGAATAAATGAACAATCAGAGTACCAAGCCAGGTTTTTCTGTAAGTCGGTTGCTTTCCTATGGCCTGATATTTATATTTCTTTTCACATAATCACCTCAGAGAAATGAACTGATACACTACTAAGCTTTTGTTACTTCTGAAATAACATTCCGGAAGTAATTAGAAATCATTGTGATCCACCTTTCTTCAGCTTCCCTCTTTGCACATACATGTCTTTTTTATTTCCTCTGAGTCTAAACAGGCATGGAATCATGAAACATACAGAGACAATAGTTGTTCATGAATATTTATAAGCTAATGAATTCCAGATAGTTCATGATTATTCATCAACAAATCATACTCTAAAGTGAAATGAATTATTCACTGTTAGTTTATAGCTTCAGCATCTTGAAATAATTCTTCCAGGTTTGATTCCATTTGAGTCAGTCTGGATAGCAGCCATCATGATTAACATGGCTAGAATGCACTGTTAGACAAATCACCGAGCTCTGGAGAGTGAAAAGTGGAAAGAATAATTTTCAGTTGTTTACTTTATCTTTAATTCTTAACATTTCGTTAGTTACAAACTGAAAATTCAGCTATATGCAAACGTTATAGACCATTTTACATTGTTAAATAGAAATAGATCAAAAATAATAAAATATTGTAGACAACTATAGTTTTTATTTCTGCCTTCCTCTTTCTTAAAGGAGGGTTAAAATGTTGGTTTGGCTTGTTTTTTTTTTTTTTTTTAAATATCTGAGTACAAAACACAGATGTCTAAAAATAGCTGTATTTTCCTTTATGGAAACTACATCTCACCAGGGAATGTCTTGTGTTTACATGGAATATAAAGTATTTTCTGGTAACTTTAAAACTCAGCTATTCTACCCTCTCTATCTATCTATCTATCTATCTCTCTATCTATCTATCTATCTATCTATTTATTTATTTCTAAACCATGTCAGTTAGAGTTTACTCCCTACATACTCATGGAAAAGCAGTTGGATTAAAAAGGAAGTAGAATCTTATATACACTATAAATACACAGAAGAAACAGTGTGACCTGAGATAAAAAAAAAAAAATACCTCAGATTTTTAGGCCACCTCCTTTGTTTCAAATATAAAACAACTGTATTTTCTGATAAAACCTCGTGAACAGGGATGAAAGATATACACCATAAATTGCAAATCTATATCACCTGTTTCCTATTACTAATAATGTTATCTCCAATACAATTATATGTTGCTTTCACATGTCCCTTTTGCTGTACCCCTATTTTCACTAATTTACCATATTCATGAATACTGAACTGGAGCTGCCTAAAAACCTGTTTTATGACTTGATATATTTTCAGATTAAAATTTTCTAGAAAACATTATTTCTGATGGACAAAGTTTTTTGGTTTTTGTTGATGTTTTTTTCTAACTGTACTATGTGATTTGATTCAAGTTGTAATACTGCTTTCCTTGTAATCTTAAAAGACACAAAATATTTTCTTCTGTCTCCTGCAAGAGCTACCACCATCTTTTCTGGGCACTACTTGGATGTTCTTGGATATTCCACATGTAAAGAATCCTTCCTTGATTGGGGAAGTTACTTAGTTTTGTAAAACCTAAGGCACTCTAAGGCTTCCAAAGCAGAAATGGGAAAGGCAGGTCATGCCACTGTACAAAGTGCCAATAAATCCATATGAGCTGCAAACCTGCTGTCTGAATCAGTGCCTCATCTTGGCTGCTTACTGAAGAAAAGCTGGATGTGAACCACCACTGGGTGCATGCTGGTTTCCATTGGAAGGAAAGCCAGAATGCACGACAAAACACAAGAGGGTATGTATGTCCTATACACTGCAATATCAGGGAATCAGGACTCCAGCGTGTATCATAGAAGGCATCACTCCGCTGTGGAGACACAACTACTACTGTGTTTCTTATAGGAACAACTCTTATATTTTCCAGATTAGAAATATATATTAGAACCTTCCAGAGATTGGATAAAACACATTGAGTTTTCACAAAAATGGAAAGTAGAAGCAGATGAAAAAATTGCTATGTAATATAGAAATAATAGACAGAAATAATTGACAAAGTTACATAAATGCTTGCAAGATCACTACAACCAGAGGACTATCTAAATGCCAATAGCCCTAGAGAGCAGGGACTTAGTTATGCAACATGTTTTGATTTTTGAAGCAGCCATGATAAATGTTCCTATAGACATACCCAGCCTAAAGCAAAAGTGAGGAAATTTGACTTGTTATAAGTACCTTTCACTAAAGAGTAATCTAATCAAAATTACTTTGCCATGGACTAAGCTTTCTTATTTACTGCCCCAGAACCTGGTTTTCTGTTAGTCAGGCTTTGAAGACACCTACATGCCTCTGTCATATACTCTAAACTCCAACTGTTCTCCCTTCCATTATGAAACCTTTTAGCTTTAAACTTTTCCTCTGGCATCTTTTATGATTACTGAAATTTTAAAGAAAATGTATGTGAAACTCATGCACAGGGAAATGCGAGTTTCTAACTAGACAAGTTTGGAGTTTTGCTATAGGGTGTACAATTAGCAAATTTACAAAGAAATAGGTGCCACAGATGATGCAAATCCTAAAATTAAGAATTAAGTGTGTCTCCTAGATCGATTTTTTGACCTTATGAAATCATGTATACATAAAAATCAACAGAGGCTGAGCTAGCAGAGAGCATAGTTCATTCCTAATTACTCAGTTTACACATATTACAGCAAGAATTTGATTTAATGAAAAATGGATATATGTGTAAAAAATATGCTTACCTTCTATTGTCTTCATCAACAGAGTTGCAACCTGATATTTTTATCAATTTTCCTATTTTTATTCCATAGGTATTTAATTAAGACCTTCACTACTCTAAAAATTCCACATCACTGTTACTTTAAATAAGACTGTTTAGGGGGAACAGGAGATTATTTCTTGGACAGTTTTAACATTTTTGCGAGATGGCTAAACCTTAATAATGTCAAAGCAGGCGAGAGAGAAATTCTTCCAGAATCCTGTCCTGCTGAAGCAAGGAGTAGAATCTATATGTCTGCACAAAACAAGGGGGCTGTGAGTCACCAGAAACCATTTGGAAAATTATCCTGCCCAGCATGCTGTGAATAGACAAGACCAGGAAACTAGGCAGAGAAATCTCAAAGGGGCATTTGTATTCCATGTTTTCTGGAGCAATGCTTTAACACCAATAAGCATACAATTATGTGACAATTTGTGACAGACTTACAGATAGAACAGATATATGGTGAATTGTGCACTTTTGACATAAGGAAAAACACATATGGAATTAATACACAAGTTAACCGGAAATCAGATGTTATGTATATGTTCAAGAGGATGCCTTAATTTGCTTGAAATCTGAAGTCTTGAGGTCTTTAAATATTCATAACTCACTGATAGCTCAGTTTCTTACATATTAGTTCTTACATATTATGTTCCATTATGAAGTATTTGTTTTATTCTGCTTACAATTCCTAGCTGTAAACCAAGATCCCTTTAATTAGATACTGTATGTAGAAATAAAAAACAACCCCTGCCCCAAAGATCTTACAGACCAACCAAAAGAGAAAACAGATGGGCAGAGACAGATGGGGGAACAGAAGGAAATAATGAGACTTCTGTGATGGATATAAATGTAATTAGGCTGATCATTTACCCACGCACAGTAAAGTTTGCCGTGAATACAATGCTACAGAGAGATTTTATAGAACTTCTGTGTTACAGCCCTCTTCTCTCTCCTGCCATAACAAGGGCACTGCTGCCACACAAAATAGCACAGTCCATGAGTAGCAGCTTACTCAGTAATTGCTTATTCATGTATATTTTGGTTAAGTATCTCTTGGAAATTACCCAACTTCTAAGCCCTTTCACAGTGGGGAGATAAGGCAGAGAGAGTGTTTAAAGCTTTTGCTACTACTCTGTTTTGCCAACGAGGCATCTTCGGTTTGATAACACTCAGAGGATTGTGCTTCCTAATAAGGGAGCAAGAGATAATAAAAAAAATATGAGTTTAATATCCATGTGTAATTATTTCATAAGTAACTTTCTGCCTCCCTGCCAATATTGCATTATTAGCAGGAGGCTGAAATTAAACCCTGACTGAAATGTATTTGTAGGTCTTTAGATGTTCACTTATTTCTAATTATATTTGTGAAACTTTGCTTTACTAGAAACTGAAAGTCTAATGATTTTGTAATGTATTGAAAAATACATGAAGGATGATTATGTCATCTTTGCTTTTGTGCATGAATCAAACTTAAACCCCACAACAGAAACAATGATTAAGTGAAACAAGACAAAGTATATTTGTCTTGTTTGTTTCATACTATATGTACAGGACATCTGCTCAGCTAGAAAACAGACTGCATGGTTTCAAAAGGTTAAAAAATATACCACAAAGTATCCAAATTAGTATAGAGTGTTTTACCGTCAAGCAGAAATACTTTTTTCTTGTCAAACACAGATACACGGGCCTGCAGTATGAATATGGTGAATAAAATATATGGTTAACATACATTACATTTAGAGTTTGGGTGAGATATTACAATGCCTTTTTGACCTTAAGAGGCATGTGAAACTCTCCTTGCTTCCCAGAAAAGCTCAAACCAACAGAAAACCATCAATAAATCATAAAGGACATTGATCATGCTTCCATTAAACAGAGGCATTCTGCACTAGACATTTTTATAATTCTTTTGTAATACTTGATATTTGAGGAATGATAAAATTTTCTGAGCCTTCAGTATGGAACATTTATTAATTCACATTTAAAGCAGAACTTTATTAATTATGTTAAATTATGATTGACACGCAAGGGAGGACTGATGGAAATATTGTATCTGCACATACGCTGTTATGGGAGACAATGCTAAATCACTGCAGATCACAACCTCACTCTGGATAAAATGTTGAACAGGCTAATATATTGGAAAGAAAACAAAAAAAATGTCAGTTAAAAGATTAGATAATATAAAATTATAGCAGTTTTTGATGGTCAGCAACCACTAGTTCACACGCAAGCATGCTCTGTATGACGCTATCAATCTTTACATTAAAGACTTAAGATTTTCAATCTTTCAATCTCCTTGTCACCAATAAAGCATTCTTCATGTAAGTTCCAAGTACTACTGATTCTTTTTTTTTTTTTTTCTTTTAATTTTCATGCACAAAAACCTGGTGTTTGCCTCTCCTTTGCATAAACTGGGAAAAGGGATCAATTCACAACTGGACCCACTGAACTGAATACAAAATGCATGAAGGAGTTTGACTTGAAAATGTATTTTCTTCTTTTTTTCCTGTTTCACAGAAGTGCTGTCAGGTGCCTGATAGTAAAAATAATGCATGCGATTCACATGAAGGAGCTAGAGCTAACTTGGTGCAAATCAGATAGCAATTAACTGTAATAATAACCAGAGAAAACATTCCTCTTGAAGCATGTATTCAAGCCACATTGTTTTACTTCAACTTCAGTTATATTTTAAGATTTGAACTACAGTGGTAGACTAAAGGTTTCTGACAGTTATTATTAAAACTAATGTTCCACGGGAATAGCCATAAATTATAGCCCAGCCAAATGTCTAGTCCCTATTATTATTGTTCCTTCCAACAATTTATCCTCTTACTTTTCTTCCCACATTTTCTTTTATTGTCTTATGTGATAGTACCCAGCCTTACCTGAAATGCCAGGCTAGTCCACAAGCAACTTTATATCTGTTGGCAATGACAGCTTCATCAGACAAGGTAAGTAAGAATCTGCTGATTTCAACCTTGCTGTGGGCTAGATTGTGAAGATTCAAATGGCATTTTTATTTATTCTTTTACATTCTGTTGTTCTATGCAGTTTTATTTGCCACCTCTTAACACATCCTTCTCACTGTCAGAGACAGTATCACCACACAGTAGTGCACTTATCTCCTCCTCTGGTAAAAGTTTGGTAAACAGTTAAAGATAACCTCTGTGTGGGTAAGATGCCTAGTGAACAGCTTTCTTTTTGTGCTTCTGGCCTTGACCTTGATACTTAGGAAGCCGTGGCAAGTCAGAACTCTCCATCTGGGCTACCTTAGCCTCAAAAAAAAAGTCCAAGGACCCTCATTTTTGTTTAGCAGCTTTTTGTAAAATGAAGAGCTTTGGAAGACTAAATAGCAGAGCCTTTGCACAGTTTCTGTAATGAGGACCTCTGAGACTGAACACTGGAATACAAAATGGACAATACAGTAACTCACTTTTATTAACACCATACTTCACAGTTTGATTCATGTCACAGTTAGATAGTGTACAAAGCAATATAGTCCAATGCAGCATAAAGTATCCACAAATTCTGAAATATTCTGCTCTCACATGATAAAAAAAGTCAATGTTCCCTGCATTTTACAGGTGTTAAAATCAGTCATATACAACAATATTTAAAAAGAACCCTAAATCTATTACTAGTGTTATTTTCGGGTATGACTTTAGCTCTGGTCTCCAGTAAGGAATGGTAGAAATATATTTTTAAAGAATTTAATGCTTTCAAACAGCTTATTGTTCTACATGTCCTTGTAGACATTTGAAAGGTTACAAGATTTGAATAATTGAATTTTAGAGAGATTGATTTTATATCAGAATGTAATTTGCAATATTTTGAACCAGTTCCATTTATCTTCTGATTTTATAGGTCCTATGCAGCTGTATTATGTAGGGCACAAATGGCTTCAAGTGCTTCATGAAATCTAATAAAAATTGAGCTGTTTCAAAGGAAAAATAGATCTTACAAATGTGTCATGTAGCTAACCTTAAGACTCTAAATGTTTTATATTCTGAATTGCTTGCTTGTAAGAAACTAAAAGAGAATATAATGCCAGCAAGATTTGAATCCACAAGACACACACCATAAAATTAGGCTAGTGTGAAAAAGAAATAAGCTGTTGCTGATATAGTAAAATAAGGAAGATAAGGCAGAAAGTGAGGATTGCAAAGAGTGTAAAACTGTCTGTCAGCCATCAAATCAATATATGTTTTAAGAAGCCAGTTCAAAGTGAAATAATGAAAGAAAAATGTATACATGAGTAATCTTCAACATTCATGAACACAGCCAAACTGCCTGTAGGCTGGACAAATCGGCACAAATTTCGTCCTGAAGTCTCATTATCTGACTGGGTTTGGGAAAGTCCTTCAGGTGTAAGGTTTCCTCTCTTTCTGACAGTGTTTGAAGTAATTCAGAAGAAACTTATTACAATTTCCATGCTGGCAACAAAGCAGATAGGCAGCAAGAATGCATTCTCAAAAGCACTACATACCAGCCCCTCTGTACAACATACCTATTTCACTTTAGAGGTTTCTGAACATGAGCTCTCGTCGTGAGAGAGAGTGAGAATGTGACTGGTGTATACAACTAACATTCTCACATTCAGTTAAAGTCCAGTGTTTACATAAGTATACTTGTCTCCGTGTTTGTCACATGGTGAGAAGTCCTAATGAAGAGCTAACCTGACAGAGGGAAATAGCTGGTAGAAAGGACTAGGAAGACAACTAAGAGAAACAGAAGTATCAAGTAAAACATGGTGCTGAGAGGTAGTATCAGCAAGTGATATGGGTGAAGAGATAATGAGATTGATGCTACAGAAAAAAATTAATTAGAACTAGCAGAATCTGGCAGTTCTTAGGCACAGGAGTGCCATTTCTTGTTATCTTTGTTTTATTATACTAGCACTTTATTATTCTGTTGTCAACTTCACGTTTTATTTCTTGTTGCCTTTCCCCCTCTTACTTATGCTTTCTCCTGTGCTTATCTCCATCTTAATTTTCAGTCTCCATTTACTTAACTCCCTTCCAAACACCCATGTTGCCTCTCCTCTAGCCTTCTTCAAAGGCATCTGATTATTGTTGAGGAGTGATGTACTATTTTCTAAAGATCAGAACATTTACTTTGAGTCATACATTTGGTTTTAATAGTTCCACTTAAAAGCATTCAAGTTGAAAATGTTGCCTTAAATAATACTGTAGACATTTTCATAAAAAATCAGTGTTTTCAATATACAGAAATTAGTGTTGTGCTTGACATGAAAAAAAAAATTAAGAGCAAGGGACCGACATATTGTGATGGGAACTTATTATGTATTTGAAAATCAATGTCATAATATATTAAGGAAAACAAGAAGGACTGCTCATGACACTGACAATTACAGGCCTCCTGGTTTATAATATTTTCAGCAGCTGTCAAACAGCACCATGGACAGTAACAAACGAGCTCCTGAAACGCTGCACCGCCGGGCGTCGAGGTTCAGATCTTGCCACGTTTCATCACTTCAATCTCTTGATAGAAGACAGGATGACTCAGGACATACCAAGCCTTTCACTTCTATCATAGTCTATCTCCTAATGTTTAAAATGCTGTGTGAAACATTTGACTTGCATCATAGAAGTGTTTGAAATTTATGCTTGGTTCAGGTTTACCTTCTGCTTGTAAAAATTCAGTATTTTATTACTTTTTTTCCTTCTCATGCTAACTCTTGAAGTTCTTTTTTAAAATCTATCCAGTTATCTTCAGCTCATATTAAGGTCCTATCATCTGGTGAATCTCAGATTTCATTAGGAAAAATCACACTGTTAAGCACAGAAAATATTCCTACGTGAGAATTACGTTGCTTTGCAGAAACCTGACCTTCCCTAACAGTTTTCAATTAGATAAAAAATGGTTTCTTAAAACACTATCCTTTCAGACCTTGACCAGAACTCAACTGTGAAACAAGGCTTGAGAATCTGTTTTTAAAGAAAGTTAAGCAGATGAACGATATTTGTTTAAAAGTGTGGGCAGAATTTTGTGTATAATGCTCAAAATGACATCAAGACATTCCAGTCACATATCCAACCTACCATCATGTCTGGGTTATTAGTTTTGGGTGCAAATGCAAAAGTCCCTTTCCAATGGATTGACTCTGGTATTCAGTAAGACTACTAGGCAGTCTGCAAATAAAAAATTACAGACCTGAAAATTTAGTACCCCCCATTATAAAATGAAGCTACCTGAATTTTATTGTATTAGTTCATCCCATATCCTACATAAGAAATTTTCAATGCACTGCCAATCTCATCCATCAAGAATGTCCAGCAAGGACTTATATTAGTGTTTATAGATGGAGTTAATATTAAGAATAAAAGTCATTATAAGGAAAATAATATTCTTATATTTAGGTCTTTGGGAATTAAAGCAACACTGACGTATACAATATTGCTATCATGTAAAAAAAAATATATATATATTTCAAAATTACTCCATCATTCCATAAAATAGGCAAATGTTTCCTGTACTTGTTTTTAGCCTCACATTTCAGAACACAGAATAAATAACTGAAGCACTTTCCTCACATTACTTTGCATGTATACTGCTGTGCATTGAAAGATTAAAAACAAGTGGAACATCAAGCCGAGTAATCAAGAGTTGATTTTGTATGCTGGCAGCTAGATTGAAAGCAAAACGCCCTCAAACAATCAGCTGTGATTTTCCTGTAGTTTCAGTTACAGAGCCCTGAAAATGTGAATCAATATACTGTATCTTCAATGCCGCATATTTTAATTTAAAAGTTGAGGATTGTCATATTTGATTATCTATAGAGTCACAGACCATAACTCCACATCTACAGAATCCATAATTGTTATATCTATGCTTTCAATTTAGTGTTTACTTTTCAAAATTAAAGCTTTAGATTTACCTGCAGTTCTATTTGTTAGGGACAAAAACATAATCTTGCAGATATCCACCTAAATCGGGATTAAACAAACAGAAGCCAAGTATTTGTACTAGTTAGCAACAGAGTGAACTTAGCATGAGGTTGAGTTTATCATCTTCTTTCAGGGGAAAAGGGAATCCTTAATGCCTATGGGTTTGCCAGTAACCTTAACCCATCATTTAGAAAGCACTTTCTCAAGCTTTTTCAAAACCTAGTTTTAAACCTTAGTTTTAGAGCTTACTGTTCTCACATAAATTGAGAACAAGTGAAAAAAAAAAAGTTAATCGTGTAGTCTTTCAAGTAAATCAACTTAACCAAATGCCTGACTTGTAAACTGATTACTCCTCTAAGTTTGTTGTTTTGTTTTGTTTTTTTGGGGGGGGACTTTTTGTTTGCTTTACATAAGGCTTAACTTTCATATGTAAAGAAACACTACTGTAGGGATTTTTTTTTTTTTTTTCTTTTTACTGCAACACCCTGGACCCCTAAAATTTCTCTTACTGACAAAATGAAAAACAGTCACTGAAAGATACTCATTTTGAAAATAGACTTCTGTCAATCTGCACTAAAACCACAGATGCTGAAGTGTTTCTGGACCTTGTCTGAAAGACATAATCCTGTATTTACATTATTCCCGTTAGCAACTAGATACACTAGTTATTGTTTTGTGGTATTTGACAGAAGCAAAGTTCCATATCATTTAGATATTTCATATCCAAAATCCCCTTTCTGCTTTATCCATGACATCCCTCTCTGAGACACTGTGGTCCTATTTCATATGCACTGATGCTTGCAGTCTCAGGGAAATTCTCCAGAAAGAGCTTGCACTTCTGAGCAGAGAGTGCGTGGGAGATGAATTGGTCACGTTCAGCAGCTGCAGCAGAGCTATTTCTAGTGTAAAATGGGCTAGACAGGCTTAGATGTGCAAAGAAAAAAGTGCTTGCTGAGGTGTTACTGTAGCAGTAAACACTGCTATATATAGCTTGCTCAGCTTGTGAATGAGCAGTCTTGCAAAAAACCTGGCTCTATAGAACAGAATTAAAAAAAAAAAAAAAAGGAATATTCACAAGAAATAGATGAGAAATAATTTTGTCTTTTCTTGGGGGCACGGTGTCTCCTTATTTGTTACTATCAATCTTTTTACTAAACTCTGTGGTTTTGGTTTATCTTCTTGCAGAAAGTGAGTGAATCATGCTCTGAAACAGTACAGTTTCTTACATTGTAGGATGAGAGGACAATAATGAACTTTAATTAAACTGGTTCATATAGTACCTCATGATTCACAGCCTGTGTATAGAATGATGTCAGCTTAAAATGTGTCATGTTTTGCCCTTGCACTCCACTTGTCTCTATTTGCAGAAAAATTGAGCTTTATGTCAGATTCCTAAAATCACGCAGAAATCTCTGAGAGACCAGAATTTTTTTTTTATATATATATATTTTTTTTTAGTAAATACAGCCTTTTGTTTCCCCAAAGCCATTGTGTAACTTTGTTCATTTTCAGTGCTAGCTTCCCTATTTTGCTAAATTATATCAGGTAACATTCCTATCAATAAAACAATGCTTGAAGTTCTTTAAACCATTTTTTACCAGCCCAGAGAACAGCAAGTTTATTAACTATGGTAGGTATCGTATTTTAGTTACTCACTGACTCTAAAAGGCAGCAATTCCAAAGAGGAAAGAAACGTGACAAAACTCATACTCATTGGCAGATCTAGTTTTAGTAAAGGTCTGTTCAAACTACCATTATGTCAGATGAGAGTGTCTCACCAAATATTTTTTGATCCCACAACACTTCATTTCCAAGTTTTACTAATCGTTCTATCCTGAAAGCCAGATATATACAACATACAACCATAGTCACGGAGTCAGATGAGTTGGTTACATTTTTTGTAAGCTCCATGTTAAAACACTAACAAGTTATCATTATGTATATTATTGGAGGTGTAATTGTCTTTAATGACCTTTTCAGTGTATTCCTGTTTCATCTTTTAATATAGAACAGTTCCTGTTAATTAATGCTTACTTATGCAACAGCAAAGACATGTTAAACTTAATGTGGCAAGCTAATGCACTGAGCCTCATTACTTTGAACACAGATTCAGATGAGTCATTAAAAAGTTCCAATTAACAAAATAGCATCAAGCAGGTATTTCTATATAAAACTGTGTAGTATTGAGAAAGCTAATCTCCTAATAATCCATGCTATCCTTCAATTCTCTGACCTCATAAATCATTTTACTCAGAAACAGTGAGGGAAAAATTTCACTGTACTTTTAAGAAATGACTCTATAGCAACTGAAAAGAGAAACATTTGCCTTTAATTCTTGTATTTAATTTACCATTGAGAAGCACAAGAGTTATTTCACCACTTTTTCAGTGTTCTTAATCTCATTAGAATTGCCTGAGAAGCACTGTCATGGCACAGTTTTAAAGCGAATTTGTCCTTCCTATATGGAACTTACATGACCAAGATAGACTTATTCTATAGAGGAAGACCACTAATTTGTAGGTAAAAGCTGCAGTATTCTTTCTGCTTTAGCATCTGAGAACAACAGCAATACAATTCTTACTGCAAATTCCATACACACTTTGCTATTTCGAGATTTGAAGAGCGGCAGTACATTTTTCTGTGACAGCTTAGTTCACAGCATTATATTTCACCACAGAAATTTAGGACCTGAGCCAAAATGGAGGCAGTGGAAAGGTTCCCATTGACGTCAGTGAGCTTTGGATCAGGCCCCAGACTTCTAAGGACTAGGGTTGTTAACTTACAATTAATGTGCATCTATACTGACCCTAGAACAGTCCAGGCAGGAAATTCCCCTGTTGCTTTTACAATTGGTTTTAGCATCTTTTACTGGTAACTTTGAGAAAACACTAATTAAAAGTAAGATAAAAAAGGAGGAGAAAAAAAGAGAAAGTCACCTACAGGTTTCCTAGAGTAAAACAGAAACTTATACTCAAACCTCTGCATAAGATCTTATTTGCTGATCTGTAATATAGTAACAAAATTATAACATTCAGCAATGCAGTGTCAGTAGGTACAAACATAATTTTCCTTCACAGTCCAAGATTGTTGTCTATAAGGGTCTGAAAGCTTTCTCATTTAAATTGAGTGAGTAAGGTGTCTGCAAAGACATGAGTCTGAATCTGATAACTGAGTTACAGTGATGACACTGAAGTAAACATTTCAGTTTATAAAACAGAGCTGTTTCTGGTGTTTTAATATGTTTAATATGCTTTAATAACATATAATATGTTTTAATATGTTTTAATATGTTTATTATAAGTACTTTTTAAGGGGTTGAAACAGGTTATTAATGTAGTGTGTCTGACAGAGGATCATTAGCTAATATTGTGGTCAACAGTGTCAGTAGGACTAACAACATAAACAGTGACAAAACTACTTATCCTATTTCATTATTGCCTTTTTCTTTCTAAACAATAAGGTGTTTTGGCTCTTTACTTCATAATTTGAGCTTCCATTTATTTTTTTTTGTTATGTTTTGCGTCATTTATGCTTATTTCTGTAAAAAAAAAATGCAGACTCATTTTTCAGTTAATTAAATATTATAGCTTTGTGTGAGAGATACATTGTTTTAATGGATTGCAACTCGTAAGCAGCTAGTATTCATAGCAGAGATGAATCACAGTTGTATGTCACAAGAATGTGACGTATAATTAATGTCATTGCAGTGAATTATTAGTTCATGGGTTTAATCTTATTGAAATTTTCTAAATATTACAGATAGGGTCTCATATTCTAGTATGTCCTCTGACACTGATGAAATAAAAAAAAAAAAAACTTAACTCATTAAATAAATATCAAAGCCAGAGTAGGAAGGTTGATGTGATGGAAGCAATTACTCAGGTGTTCACATAAACAAGCTAATGAACATTGGAGCCATTTTTATGATTGCAACAGAACATTCAATTTGAAGGAATAAATCTCCTCTGAACACCGATTACTCATTTCATATAAAAGGTAATTTTATTTTCCTGTGTTGCACAGAAAGTAGTACTGTTGGTCATATTCATTTCAAGGAAATGGTTGGTTTGTAAAGCTTTTATTTACACTGTAGGGAGTAGCAACATTTCAGGCAGTGTTTTAGGCTCCTAAAGAATCTGAGAAGCATCAGCTTCAATGAAAATATTTTCCTTCTGAAATGCTGAACATTTAGCACTTACTCATAGGCATTTCAGGGCTGCAAGAGACAGTAGATTATAAAAATCACAGTGGGAACTTGAGAAAAATAGTTTGACTTATTGACTACAGAGAATTACAGTGCAAATGTAGAAAAAAGTACATGTTGCAAAATGGGATAATGTTACAAATATTTAGGAACATAACTCTATACACCCATTTCAGTAATACATTACATTACATGCTGTGTCACTGAATTCAGCTACTATGACAACATAATGGAAGGAAATAGAGTCACTCTGATCTTTCAGTCTGTGGATGACTCACCCAACTAACTTCTGACTCCAGAAGCAACTTTAGATAGACCTGAGCAAAGACAGTTGGAATTAATACATTTCCCAAGAAGTGAAAAGTTAAGGAAATATCTGTGTGCATTTGGGAATAGTTTCAGCAATTTTATTGCTAAAATAAATAAATAAATGTAAAGAACGATAAGTGGATGAGCAGTCAGAACAATCAGATTTTTTTCCTTTAACATTTTCAAAAGGCAATATTTCAACTTAAGTATGTACTTGCTTCTAAACTGCTTTTAACTGCTGAAGTTAGTTATTGGAACGTTCTCCCCATACAAGCAAATATTCCCACTCAATCTGAAACAGAAACTCAAATACAACTGCAATGTTTTCCTTCTTCAACTTGCAACATTTCTGGCTCAGCCACTGAACCTAAGTATCTATTATTTGCATAGATCTTCCTTTCTGTTTCTCTAAGGATTGTTCCCCTTCTCTGGAAGTGGAATGACCATGCCTCCACTATCTAAACTAAACTGAAATGTCAGGATAGTGACTGGTGGGATATGTCAGAGTTTTGACTAGTGTTGACCTAAACTTCTACTGAAATGGATTTGCTTGCACTTTTCTTCTAGTTCATGTGTGAGTACAGGAAAGAAAACAGCAGTTGTACACATAAGCTAAACCCCCTCTTTATTGCTGGCCATGAAGGTGCCTCTTGGCTTGGCTGCAATTCCTAATTCCTTGTATGCAATCTTAAGGCTACTCACATATTCATTTTACAGTCTAAACAACCTGTTGTATTGGCCATGAGGTCTTCTGTTGCCATTCACTTGAGTATTTGTTCACGTGAATCCCCCATGCAAGCACACTTAATGGATATTTCTAAGTTTGGACTATTTTGTTGCAACTTTGCTGTTTTCGCCTGTTTTCCATCTGGTTTCTTCTAACACATAGGTGAGGTCACAGTCAGTCAAGTTCTCTCACACGTCTTCGAAGCCATCTTTACGTGGAAGCTTTTTCTTCTGTACCACAATCTGCTGCTCAGCCTTTTCAACAGGGCAGTTCAAAGCCTACGCGGCAGGATGCAATTGCTGCCTGACAAGTTTTCTTTATATCCCACAGGAGGCTGATGGTGATAACACCATTTCTGGCTTTCCATGGAAGACAGGGAGGACCAAAGCTCTTGTATCACAGCTTGGCTTGGTCTGGGAAGGCAAACTGAAAAGCCTGTGGTGGTCACAGACACTTTCAGCTTCCTAGAGAGGGAGTCAGGCTCCCTAGGGAGGTGTCACAGCCCCAAGCCTGGTAGTATTCAAGAAAAGAGTAGACAATGCCCTCAGACACATGGTGTGAACTGTGGGGTTGTCACATGCAGCAACATGAGTTGGACTCAATGATCCTTATGGGTCCCTTCCAGCTCAGGACATTCTATGATTCTCTGACCAAATGCCAAACAAAGGACTGTCCACATATCAAGAAAAATATCTGGATGTTTTTCTGAATAGTTTATAACAGCACAAATGAAGATAGGGAGAGCATGTTCACTTTCTTGTTCTCATCCTTCTCACTCTCATTGTTTCCTCCTTACACTTAAAAAGTGCAGGAAATTGATTTTGTAATGGGAAAGTTGCAATGCTTTTTAGATACGATGGAAGAATAAAATAAAAAAACAAACATCACAAGCAAAATAAAAATAATAATAATAAACAAATCCCATCAATATGCAGAATGTCTAGAAGTCTGGTTATTAAGAATTAAGGGTGCCCTGTCATTGTCTGATATTCAGGCAAATAACTAAAAGCTGCTGGAATACCTGTATGTGTGACTTTACAAGAGCTTGAATATATTCATACATTTAGGGAAACTTAGAAATACAAAAGCTGGAATATAGAGTAGAGACAGGAAGGGATTTTAGAAACAGTTGTTAAAGTCCATTCCTGAGGTCCCAAACAATAAGTTTTCCATGGTGATGACTGCACTGATAGCTTAGTGCTATTTAGAAAATAATTTTCTATTTAAGTATTTTGAAGTAAGTTAATTTTTTTTAAATGTTGAATTAATCCCATGGACTGCTATTTACCTGTATAACAAGTGAGTCACTAAATAAAATTTTCTTTCTTCCAGGAGAAAATACAACAGTGTAAAGGTTATAGTAAAGAAAATGCATCAATACATAAACAATATGATTTTAAGCTCCTTAAGAAAAGGATAACAAAAAAGGAAGAGACAGAATAATAAAATAGATTCAAAATGAAGACTTAAACAAGTTCTCGTCTCTGTAGGCTCAATTGTGGCCCCCTTGATGGTGTTCTGTCCCTGGCAAGAAACAGGAAACCTGAAAAAGGACGAACAATCTCCCAAAATAGAAACTGAAGCATAATATTTCTAAGCAACAATATCTATTCAATAAACTGAGGCAGGATTTGTAAGGATCCTGTTAATCTCCTGCCTGAACAACAAATCTGGTGAAGTGGCACATGTTCAATCAGTTGTCTAGCTTTCGGCTACTGACCCTGTCTGTATGAAAGCACTGGTTAAATGTTTGAGAAACATCATGTATTTTGTAGTTAGAGGGCAAATTTAGAGAAATAAGAGTAATTAATAAGCTTTTACAAACATGGGTCTTGTAATTTTACTTAGAAACTTTGCCTTCTTTCTTGTTCCTTTTTTTAATACAATTTTATTCTCCATTGTTAAAAAAAAAGGAAATTAAAATAGGATCTCCTGAAAGCTAACTTAAAAGTTTCTTATGACCAAGATGCCAGGTTATTTATATATGTATTATATGTATTTGTTTTGCTAGTTGATTACTTTTAGATGTCTTGAGTATATTTTTGCTGGAGACAAGAGTGATTACAGCTTTTTTTTTTTTTCTAATGGTCTCATTTTCAGAGCAAAACCTCTGTTTAGCCGCTTTATATTGCCTTAAAAACGAGTTACAGAAAAGCTATTTATGAAGCTATTCCAAAGCCATTCACTCTCATTTAAAGACATTTCCCATACATCCATCTGACAGTGTTCTTGAATTCTGTAATGACTTAATACCTGAAATCATGATAAATCCTGGATGTTTAAGCTGATCTTAACCCAATAGTTAAGGTTAGCTAACAGCAAACCAATGGCAAACAAATGACAAAAACAAACTTGATGGACATTGCCTAATTGTCTTATAGCTTCTTCAGTATGGCACAGCATGTTCTTGAAGAGGCAAAAGCACAAACTGTTAATAAGCCTATTGTTGCAAATGCTTTTTCTTTTCTGGTTAAAAATGATAGCTTAGAATAACTAGAATCATACTAACTATATTTAAAAAAGCAGTTTAGTGTTGACTTGTAAAAGAGCTGAAGGCCGTGAGGCTATATAAAACATATATTTGCTTGAAACAAAAAAAATCTTATATCATTCTCATATATTGATGTATAATGAAAGAGTGATTGTAGTCAGTTCTTTGGAATTAAACTAACCGAGCTCTGTGAACTGACTGCTATAGATGCGATAATCTGACACTTGCAAATATATGAAATGGGAGTGGTTGTTAAAAGACATGAGGACGCGAGTCCAGTATCCCAGGAGAAGAAACAACAGCAGTATGCCATACCTCAGTCAATGTCTTAGGATATTTTTTGCAGTACTATATTTTAGTTTCTTTAGCAAAGGACACTAAAACCCTGAGAACCAATAAATGCTTATACACTTAGTAATTATGTGGGATTTTTTTTTTTTTTTCCATAGAGTGGGGAAACCCACGTATACTGTCAAACCTTCAACACCTTCAGAAACTTCAGGTTGTTCCTTACTAAAACTTGAAAACTTCAATGGATTTGTTGCCTTTTCTTCTTTGCTGTTCTGTATGACATTATGATATCACTGACCGAGAATTTGGACCCATCTGCAAAAGGACACTTAATGAAGTTCAAATGAACTAACTGAAGGTGTGAACTGAGCTGCATCATCCAACTCTTGCACTTCTGGTTATTTCATACAAAAGTTGACTTGACTAAACTAACTCAAGGCCACTCTTCTGAAAGAGAATATCCATGCAGATGTAATGCAGGGTAGTCTAACTTCACACCTTCAGCTAATTTCTCACAATTTCCCCAGTGTCTCTGTTTAAAAAAATATCCTGGAGGCACACCAATCATTGAATCAGCTACACAATCTTTAACTATAATACAGAATTGGCTACATGCCTAGAACTTCTGGTCTCTGATTTTTCTCTTTCATCCAGCATTTTTTCTTCTAATAGTCCAGACAAGCAAAGCCCAGATGTTTTCTGCTGTTCAAGAAAGCAATCAGAGAGTACTTTTAAGGGTTCAGTCTTTTACTTTCAGAAAATATTAAATTGGGTCAATTTAATTTCAAAAACATAGACAGAGTTTGTCTTCAGATTGTTATTCAAAATACTAATAACTACATAGTGCCTTAGGGCTTCCTAGTTCTTGCATGCCTTCAAGTGGAATAGGGTCCGAAATTACCATGTTCTCCATAATTGATTTTCATTTCTAGAGCAGGCAGGGCTTGAAACAGTTAAACTACTCAGCCTGCTGGTAAAACATCTACTCATAAATCAACTAATCATTCTACAAACATAGGTACAAATCTCTACTATAATAGATACTGTAAACAAATCACTGTTTTCTCAGAAGTTCCTACTCCAATATTACGATTTCTCAGTTACATGGCTTGAAACATGAAACTCTTTTGGAAATGAAGCTGAAAAAAAATAATATTGTTACAGCACTATGTTCACTTCTTAACTCTCCTTCCCACCATCCTCATATGAGTTTAGCTGAAACTAGACTGGATTTCTTGAGACATTTCTTGAATAAATACTGAGGATATATTCCACTCCAGATGATTTATAACGCAGTCTTGTGTTTATGTGTGGAAAACAGCAGCTTCTTTGATCCTATAGAGCATACTTGTTTAATGGAAAGAAATTCCGATACCATGATGCCAATGCGATGAACTAATTCATCTTTCCTCTGCACTAGTTTTCTGTTTGTTCACTTAAAGAAACCATAGTTAATTATCAGGATTCTTTTATTATCTCTAATGTACTTTTATTTCATGCGGAATAATTACAGTATTTCCTTTGAACCATGTGTTAATTGCTTATATACATCATATCACAACTGTAGTACAGGTGTGATTTGGTGGCTTTCTCGGTCAGAGCAATAATCAGGACAATGTATACATTGCCCTGAATTGTAGGATTCATTGCCCTGTAGAGAACATTGCCTGTGGTCCAGAAAGCTGACCAAGGCATGGTCACTAAGAGGAAGAATAGGTGTTCTTTGGTCTGTTCCTTCATATTGCTCTGAAAAAAACAGATGGGGTCCTGGTGCAAAGCAGACAATTGCAGAGGGTGGCAGAATTGCCACACTATACTAAAGGATTTTTTCTCATCCCACCAACCTCACTCCATCCTATGGCCATAAAGTTCTGAGCAGCAGCCTCACACCTGCTGTAGGTTTGACTGCACATAGGCAGGGATTCCTTCCCAGTGACTTCATGCGCTGCTGTGCCTGGTACACACAACTCTGACCAGGAGAGCATGGCTTTCAGGGGTTTATTATTGCACTTCTTGGCATCATTTTAGACAGCTCTGGAATTTCTGTCTCTACTTTTGTCCTACCATTCTAGCTTAATAAGAGTATAAATGCCCACACAGGAGAAAAGATCCTTTGTTTCTAGCAAGTAAGAGACTTAAAACACATACCTTACTACTGTGGTGGTATTACTTGTTATGTACTAATTTCAGATATTATACACAAGCAATTAATAATGTAATTATTAATGCAATTCCATCCTATTCTGGTTCCTTCTCTCTGAGCCCTAAACCATTGTAGTGGTTTTCATTGCTTAATTTACCTTAATTTTTTATGAGTCACTTCTCTAGTGCCTTATTGCCATACCATTTTATGACTAGTGGTCATGTTTCAATTAATTGAAAATTGAAACAGAAATCAGCAAAGCAAAACAAATTAGAGATAATTTGTTTGTCATGTCAAGTTTTGTCTGACAACATTCAGCTGTACTGTATCTGAAAATAATAGTTCATAGCATTGTTTTTAATTCTTACAATTAAATAGTTTTTGAAGTGCACAAATCAGATAATTCATGATTAAGTGTCCAACTGCCACCAATATGCTCTCTGAAAATCTTTGTGTTCTACACAGAGTCCAGCTATCACAAAGTCAACATGCTTGTGTGCTTAGCTTTATATATTTGCATAATATTCCAGAAGCCTAGGAACATTTACGTAAATAGGTTCTCAAGCACAAGCAAGGGGGAAAAAATAGATCTATTATTGAATATTGAGGATACATTGAAATTAAGCAGTTAAAAGTGCTTTCACATAAATGGTTGAAAACACAGGTTTTTGTTTGGTTGGTTCTTCTTTTTCTATTTAATTTTTCTTGTGTTTCATAATGAAGAACAGATCAGGTAATCACAATTCTTTCCTTGAAACATTCCTGTATTTTCTCTCATTGGATATCTTATCAACTTGTAATTGTAATAAGTACATTTCTAAACTCAATCAAATTTTTAAATCTAAAAACCAAGATATGCAGTTTCTTCTTTTGGATTAATGACAAGAACAAACAAGAAAGTCATATCTAACGTGCTATAATCCCCTCATTCTTTGATTCTACTCTGGTCTTCCTGATAAAGTGATGTTGCCATTCCTGAAACATCACCATAACTAATGATTTGCCTTCCAATTCCTTTGGTCATGAATGTGAAGATGTAGTATTTTGGACAGACATTGCTTTGGCAACCTTACTAAAGAAAGGGAGCAGATTCAGCTAAAACCATGTGGACCTGATTTCCTGAATTAGAGATGAGATTGGTACCAAGTCCCTTTATGGAGAAGAAGTATTTGAGTAGAACTTTTTCACCCTCCAGGATTGCCTATGTTATCCTGAGATCAAATCCACCTGTACAAGAAAATCTGATACTAGGCAGGTTCTGAAGAAAATAAAAGTCAAAATCCCTTTCCCTATTAACCTTTTCCCCTTATCTGTATATTGCCTGCATATGTTTTACTCAGCGCTTCAAAACACAAAACACACCCCCTTCTTTAAGAGCACAGGTGTATCTTATTTGAGTACAATTTGTTCCATTAGAGTAAAATTGTCTGACTCACTGATCTTACCAGAGATATTTTGGTTTGTTTTTCTTTTTTTCCCTGCTTGGGACAACCAGTGGAACTGCTAGTTTTCATCTGCAGCTCTTTAGGAAATAAAAAATGTCATGCAAAATTAAAACAAACAAACAAGAAAACCAACAAAACCTTAAGACTTCTAATTTTACTTAGTTGAGCATCAGCAAAACTGTGTCAAGACATTTTATCTATTCCTACAGTAAAGGAACTAGAAAGGCATTAAAAAACCCAGTAGGACCCTATTTAGAAACAAAATTGGACAGCAGCCCACTATGCCACAAGAATTTATTTTTCTTCCCTTCTTACCCACCCCTTTCCCAAAGCCACCATCTGAGGTAGACGCTTGTGTGAAGCTTCTATAGAAGGAGTGAGCTTGCAATGGGTTGGTGGCAAGCTACTCTCAAGAAATAAATTGAAAAAGGCCCTCTCTAATTTTGGCCCTCCAGAGAAACCAGAGGATCATTTGTATAAATTGGTTTAAAGCTAGTCTATTTTCTCCCTTTTTTCCTCACTCTGAGTATTGCTGAAGTGATGTATGGTTTCCTCCCTAATGTTCACAAACCCCAAGTGGGGGATTTACAAGGATGGGTTCTGCCCACGTGCATACAGGCTTGCCTACCTCCATCTGGGCTTTGGAGAACAATTGCTCACTTTGTACAAATATTTTACAGTGCAGTCAAAAGAATAACTGAAGACAATAATTTGTTTATGGCTTTTATTTGATTTTGTAATAATTTTCAATTTGGCACATTCTTTGCAATTGAATGTGTTTCATTGATATTATTTCATTAAAAGAGAAAAACTTCTCCCTCCTTTAACAAAACATCATTAGCTCACTGACACACCTCTATATCATCAGTAAAAACAGATGAAAGATGGCAACTTATGAGCAAGCCGTGCATTTGAGAACAGATTTTACTTCTGGTTCTAAGTATGCACAGCCTATTTTTTTTTCAGCACATTGATACCATATATTTTTAGGACACACATTGCAATATAATTATTTTCAAAACATTTTCTATGATTTTTCAGAGGTATAATTGATACAATTCTGTGTTCTTCTCCCTTCTGCTAGTTAGTTCCCAATTTTAAGCTTTTTTTCTTGTCTTTATACTGAAAGGATTGTGCAGAAATGTTTTTTAGACCAAGCTTTGCGTTATACCTATATAGCACAGAGATATTCCCAATACATTTTAAAAGTGGAGAAAGATATCCTACATTTAATATGCAGCAGCTATTCTGTACCGAGTTCCAAAGTTACTACTGTAAATTCCCCATTCCTTAACTTTTTGTGGAGTACTATTGTCAGTTAACTCAATTTCTTAAAATCTTCAGTTTTATTTCTTGTGTATGTACCATATATTCCAATTGCTTTAGAGGTTACGTGTTTGAGCTGAAATAGACTGGAACAGAACTGCTACAAAGTGTGTTACAGCAAACATGAGACTTTGGCAGGTGGTGATACAATATGTTTGATTTACGTGCAATTATGAAGTGATTAGAAATATCAAACTGAAAAAAAAAAAAAATCACTTTGTATCTTTGCCAAAGGCAAAAATTACAATTAGCTTTTTCACACAGCGCAAACACATGCTATCTGCACTACAACAGTTGGAGATATATATTTATTTGTTCTGTGACAATGGAATTTCTCAATTATATCAGTTTTCCTAATTACCATTCAATTAAACAGATTTTCCTCAAACTACACTTGCTGTTTTAAAAAGGGGGGGGGAAGGGGGGAGGGAAGAGAGGGTTACTTTCTCCTAACTTTACCTTTTACTCTCTTTTGGCTAGTCTTACCTAAGTAACTTCAGAAATTATATTAGAGTCAAATTAATTTTTAATAGCATACAAAAATTAAGGACAAAAGACCCTACAAGCTTAACTAGTCCATCCTCCTGTTCCATGGCAGAATTATTTTTTTCTAAATCATCCCCAGTACATTTATCCAATTGGTTTAAACTATTGGTTAAACTATTGGTTTGTTCCCATTCTTCACTCTCTTTACTGTTATACTTGATGCTTAAATAAATTATTTAATTCTGCTTTAGTGTAGTATTGTTCTGCCTACTATTTATTCCTCATCATAACCACAATGTAGAGAAAACATTGTAAAACCTTACGTATTTGTAAATGACAGTGAGATGTTAGAAACCTTCTGCCACCCTGTAGTTTTTTATTCTCTAAATTGAACAACCACTTCTTTTAGCTTTTCCTCATAGGTCAAGTTTTCAAAGTTTGCAATAAGTTTCACTGCTCTCTTCTGTACAATTCCCAGTGCCATTTCTTTATGGTGATATTCAAAAGGGGATAAAATACTCCAGAGGCTACTAATACTAATAGTACTAGGTAAAATAAACATTTTATACTGAATGCATGACAAATGACATTCTTTTATCTAGTTTCTAAAATGTTTGTTTTAATAGAAGTCTCATATTTTTGGTTCACATTCAGTTTGCAATTCACAGTAAACAAGATCCTTTTCTCAGGAAATCCCTAACACGTCTTTCCTCCTTTGACGATTTCTAACAAGGACAGAACTTTCCACATATTAAAAACAAACTAACAAACAAAAAACCCCACAACAACAACAATAACACCAAACCAAACCAGAAATTTCAATAACAATAATAAAGAATAATAACAGTAATTTCTCCAGTTTACTAAGATACTTTGGATTACAAGCCCATCTTCCAGAAGAGCTGTAGCCACTCTTCTCTTGCAACCACTGGACAGCTGAGTGAACATACTATTTATTCTATTGGGTCATGCTGAGATACAGAACAGTACGAGAATCAGAGAAGATCAATGAAAACCTTTAATGAACACATCCTTCCAGTGGAACAGCTGGCAATTTATTCCAGCTGTCTTAGTACAGTTAGCACGTCAGCTTTGCACACACTTTAGAGTATCTGATTCCCCAACTTACTTGGAAACCTCCTAGAAAGCAAGAGGGCTTAAGAAAGAAGCAGCGTGATATAACTTCTTCATTATGATGACATCTTGCTGTGTATGTTTAACTTCATAATCAGTATTAACTCCCTCCTTGGGATATAAAAATCAGCATAATTTGGAACAGCATAGTGCACATCGCTAGTTGGCAAAATTGAAAGACCATAAGATCTTTTTCTAACTTTATACTGATTTGAAAGGGGGTAGAAACATAACCTCATTAACATCCAGATATTATCATCATAATAGATTCCAGAAGAACAGAAAGAAAATACACTAGTGACAGAACATGGTGCAGAAAAGTACTCAAACTTACAGCTAGGTCACCAGATAGTGTAAGCAGAATTTTTGTGTACTAAGGCTTACTTAGAAGAAATAATAGAATAAATCTATTAGATCGGGAGGAAAAAAAAAAAAAGCACCTGAAAGATCGAGTCTAGTTTTCCATGGCTAGTCCTTCACATAGAAATAACACAGCTGACACTAACATTGTAAGTGAAAATAGAAGCAGTCAGCTGAAGTAAAGGGGGTGAAATAGTGCTGGAAAAAGAATGGATTATTTTTGTCCTCCATTTTAATATTGAAGACTGATTCATTGCCTGTCCCAGTGCATTGCTCTTGGACATCTGAAATTACTCAAACTAGAGATTCATGGCACAGTATGGATTGAGACACCCAGTAGGTTTTCTGAAAATACAGTAGCAATATCAAAAACTCCTTATCCTTCTCAGTCTACTTGCCTTTAAAACTTAACGAGACATATTGTGATCCTGTTACATATTCAAAGGTTATGTCTTTGTCAGAGGGACTCTTTTGCCAATTTAAAAATTTAATTAACTTTTAAGAAGTTCATCTACTGTAATTAGGAAATTGCAAAGAAGAATAATTATAAACACTATAATATTCACAAGCTCTCAAGGTTTATGAATGCAGAGATAAATTGTGCTGGTTTTGACTGGGATAGAGTTAATTTTCTTCATAGTAGCTAGTATGGGACTATGTTTTGGATTTGTACTGAAAACAGTGTTGATAATATGGAGATCTTTTTGTTCTTGCTGACCAGTGCTTCCACAGAATAAAGGCATTTTCTGCTTCTAACACCACTCCATCAGTAAGTAGGCTGGGAGTGCATAAGAAGTTGGAAGGGGATACAGCTGGAACAGCTGACCTCAACCGACCAAAGGGATATTCCACAATGTATGACATCATGCTCAATATATAAAGCTGGCAGAAGAAGAAGAAGGAAGGGAGAACTTCTGGTGCAATGGTGTTTGTCGTTCCAAGTAACTGTTACGTGCGATGGAGCCCGGCTTTCCTGGATATGGCTGAACACCTGCCTGCCAATGGCAAGTAGTAAATGAATCACCTGTTTTGCTTTGCTTGCATGTGTGGCTTTTGATCTAGTTACGAAATTGCCTTTATCTCAACCCACAAGTTCTCACTTTTCTGATTTTCTTCCCCATTCCACCACGGGGAGCGAGCAAGCGGCTGTGTGGGGCTTATCTGCCGGATGGCGTTAAACCATGACATATACTCACAAGAAAAGTAAAGGTGAGAAAGCAGAATTTGACATTGGTAATTAGTTTTGAGTGAGTCTGAAATACATTGCTTGTGTTTTTAGACACCATCTTGTTTGTAACAGTCAGCACCCTGTTTGTGTTATGATACTAAGCTGCTTAAGGACAGTTTAAAAGTGTAGTAGATTCACTTTTAAAATGTGAAGGAAATTGTAAATTGAGAGATTTCTTTATTCAGGCCTCGCAATGCAGGAAATACACTACAAATAGCTCAATTTTTCAAGCACGCTTTGCTAAGACCAACCATCAAAGCAGCATGGCTGAGGATTTTAGAACAGCTACAAGTGCTTTGCTCTGCCAGAGAGCTGCGAGTGCAATCACGGCCTCGGCATCTGCAGCCACTGGAGAGAAGCTCCCCATTAAGGTCTGCAAAGTTACTTCTTCCTTCTTCTGCGAGTCAGACTGCAAAACTTAACCCCTGAAGTGCAAAAACCCGGCCATGTATGCAGAGAGACCTCTGACTGTCACAGGTCAGCTAATATCACTTCTCTTTTCATTGTGTTCCTGCATCAGGGTCTACCCATCTCATGTCTCTCCTTTTACTACTCCGTGCATCAGTGCAGTGAGGCAGAGACCTCTTTTTGTTCTGTAATTTTATGCTTTGTGGCATCAAGGAATCTCAGGCTTGCTTATGACTCCAAGGTGCTGCTGTAGAAGAAATAATTATGTAGTAGAAAAGCAGAATAGGATGATCTTAGAGCTTTATCTCTGCCTAGGGCCACAGATCCAAATTGGAAAAAAGCTATTCATTATGTTCGCTGAGTTATCAGTTGCCAATTCTTCTGCAGAATGCTGGTAATCATAATAATTCTTATTTCAAACAGGGAAAGCTAAGTACAGAGAATAAGACCAGAAAAGGATATTGTTGTTGTGGTGGTGGTGGTGGTGTTTGGTCATTTGTTTGGTTTTGTTTTTGTGGGGGTTTTCTGTTTGTTTGTTTGTGTGTGTGCATTTGTGTGTGAATGGTTTGTTGTCGATTTTTTCTTCTTCTTTTTGTGGGCACAGGCTAAGCATTCACATGATTAACTACATATGAAGAAAACAGACTACAATAATACCTTTGATTCCACTTTTGAGCATAGCACTCTAACTATTTTCACCAATTCATTATTAACTTAAGTTCTAGCCTTTACACACCGAGAAGTTGTTGGTAACTAAGTCTCACTAGTTATTTCCTGAAATCTGAGACAAGCACTTCAAGGTGCTTCACCTGGCAAGGCATTATTATTATTATTATCTAAATCAAAAGCCTTTCTGATTAAGAAAAGTAAATCCCCCTGTTATATATTTCCTACAGTAAACTCCATTCATTCTGAGCAAGACTACAGCTGGCCTGTTATAAACTCATAATGCAGAATAAAAAAAAAAAAATGTGTGGCTTTAGACGTCTCTCATAAAACCGTGTCCTAAACTGCCTTAGAGTTAAAGCCATTGGAATGGGTAACATCACTTTTCTGCAGTCATTCTAATCCTTACAGAGCTTTAAGGCTTCATGGACCTTGTAAGAATCCTGAAGTGATGGCGGAAAGGCAAAAATCTAAAATTTGCATGTGAAATTTTATCTGTAGAGCACTTATTTTAATACCTGGTGGCTCATTAATATGGCAAGAAAATGATAAATATTTGGAGTAAATTGCTCAAGCTTTAAAAAAAACAGTTATTGTCCTTTTAAAATACAGCATAAATGAGTCTACAGAAGTTTTCTCGAATTCACATTAAGTCCAGTATACTTTTTACATAACAGTATTAATACAGAGTAAAAGTACTACTCAGTAATTCAAATAATTTGCATTCTGTAGATGCAAAAGTAAGACACCTTATTGATTATAATATGACATTAGAATCGACTTGTATATTATATATAACCTCATGTGATAACCTAATGAAAACACAAAATAATGAAAGGCTAAGTTGAAGGAAAAAGATTCATGACTGGGAAAATAAGACTTTGAGGAAATGACAGAAGCCATGCAGAACAGATGCATTTCAAGAACTGCCTTCAGATAATTAACAAAATTCAAAAATTGGACAAGTACTATTTCCCAGTTACTAAACCCTGACATTGGTGTAGCTCAAGCAAAAGTGAACAAGGTTCCACCCCCCCCCACACACACTTTTTCAGAACAAAAGAAAAATAGACTAATAGAAGAACGGGGATTAGTCTAGAATAAGTGAGACAAAAGGAAAGCTAAACTCCATATTTTTGTATTTAACAAAGAAAAAAAAATATGTTTCAGAGTTGCATGGGATAGGTAAGGTACTATGTAACTTCTACATCTACACTTTTGCATATCACAGTGGTAAAATGGTTGAAGAATATTAGATGGACCAAAATTCTTATATAAATTTCACCCTGCATGACTCCAGTCCTTTTGTAACATTTTCTTATATCATCGCCTTTATGTAACTACGATTAGGTTCTGTTTACTATAACAAAATGTTATCCAAAGGTTTGCTTAAGGACTGAAATATAAAAGCTTATGTTTCTCATTTGACTCAAAGTTGAAACTTCTGCAATACTGGACTTATGAAATTTATTTATTATTAAAACATCCAGACTCTGAGCCACACTAAAACTGAAATGGCCAATTCCCATATTTTGGCACAAAAACTGAAACTCCAGCCAAATGTCAGGAAGAGCTTTTCTGAAATTGAGCTTGATTTCATTCATATGTGAGTGAATGATGCTGTAAGGTGATTGTTTCAAGTCTGTCCGCAGGTCATAAGAAAAGCATTTAGAGTTTTATGGAGATATCTCATCATTATCTCTTTCAAAGCCTCGTCAACTCTGGAGGACAAATAAGTCTTAGCCAAACTGGTACTAAAAGGAAGATGTTCATTTAGTCTAACTTAATATTTTTTCTTCTCAAAATAGAGCAGGAGGGCTTTTACTTCCATAGTCACTAGCTTATTTCCTTAGAACGTCTTCCAGAACACTTATATCTCTCCACATGCACTGACATACAATCCTATGAGGTATGTATTTGTGAAACACTCTGAGCTTCATTACCAATTATTTGCTGGACGTAAAAGAGGAAATTTAGTCCATCATTAAAGATAAATTTCTGACTTGCTGATTTAGGTGTTTTAATATTTAGTAATGTATTACTATAAATTGACTTCAGAATATTACAAGTGAAAGATTAAATGAATAACATTCCAGGAGTTTTTTTGAAGTTATTTTTGTGCAAAGCTGATTCCTTGTTATTAGGTATTTTGAGCCAATATAGCTGCATGCTTTCTAAATTAAAACAAGCATTGTTTTGAAGTTAAAATGTGAGTCTTTTTTTAAAAAAAATCAGTGTTAATAGCTGTATACTTGCAATAAGAAGCTCAGGAAAGATAGTACCTCTTTTGCTGTTTTTTCTTAAGACAGAAAAACTTGAACTTTAGTTGAATTTATCTAGTTTTTCTACCCTTGAAAACACATTTATCACTTTAAAAATTATTTCCATTTCAGTCTTTAGGATGCAGCCATTTTTAGCATTCCTCTGAAACCATTCCCCTCCAACTCAAAGAACAAGTTTTAATCAAATGAAAAATACGTAGTCTACATATCTAGATACTCTACCCATTTTGGTATGGTATCAAATGACCATTTAAAAACAAAACACCAAAATTCAATGGTGTTTATTACTTTCCTTAAAAGATTATTTTAAAAGCTTTTACATAGAAATATATGCAAGCAGTTCCACGGTCTTCACCAGTGGTTCTCAATGTGTGATTCTTTGAAAACAGGGAACTTCTAAGGCACTAGGAGATGAACTGCCCTTGTGGTACAGAACAATGCACAAACCCTCTTCTCTTACTCTGAAGTCCACTGCTCCACATGCAACTTGTCATGCGACTCCTTTCATTGCTGCCCATGTAACTCACTAAAAAGCCTTGAAATATGGTCTATAGTGGGGCTCTCCAACACTGGATACCAGTGGTATGAAAGTTATGTCAAAGTGCTATTATCTATCCTGCCATCTTTTTTTTTTTTTTTTCTAAAGGGAGGGTGGCAACAAATGGATTCCTTTTTTAGCAGTCAAAGAGTTAACACTGCATCCAAATAAAAAAGGGACATAGGGCTGGAGTGTACCTCCTTCCTTGTATGCACATGGTAGAGGGAAGGATAGAATTTTCTTGTATTGATCCCACTGCAGTATTACACACATCTCTCTTTGAGAAACTGACAACCAAATGAATTCAAATGAAAAACCAAACTAGGTTCTCACTAAATCCAAGAAAAGTCCTTTCAAATGTTGTCTGTTAATTTTTGTGGGAAAACACAAAAATTTATATGCACTAGCTTTATCTGGAAAATGAGTATAGGCTATAGAGTGTCCACAAAATGCCACAAATCTGTGCAGAAACAGAGACTACATTACATGTCTATCTAAACTTTAAGATACAAATCTCCCATTGCCTTATAAATAAATGAGGCTGCTATTTATTGTTTTTCTTTTATATCTATAGCCAGAAAAGTCATCGTTTAAAAAAAAAAAAACAAAACAAAACAAAAAAACAAAACAATAAACCCACAAACTTTAATTCAAGACTCTATATCACATGTTCTGCTATCCTTAAAGATGGCTAGCAATCAATCAACTATTAGGAATAGGAGGTATTCTTCAACTTTAGATTTCATTAAAAATGACCAGTAGTTGAAGTTTTCTATTTGCAATTGTCGAAAGACAGTTGTCTAAATATTGGATTGACAACAAAACAGACTGTGTCAATTACACAAGTGTAATTGACAGCTCAAGACAGATATACATGATACTTGGGCTCTTTCTGATGTGAAAGTTGTTTCAAAGAAAGCTTTTACCCTTTCTGAGATAATAAAGTGATCACAATAAAGACTTGTCTAAAATTATGCCTGAATTCTCTCACTGCCTGGTATCCCTAATTATCTGACAACCCTTGCTAAGCATTGTGGGAGTGGAAGTTATAGGGACAGATCTAGATGATTAGGTCATTCTTGATTCTACTGACTCAAGAGTAATAGTGAGCACTTAGCCTAATTCCCTTCTGATTTATTCGTTAGAACTGCTCCATGAATTTGGCTGAAGATGTCAACCTGATTCATCTTGATACAAGAAAGAATTTTTTTTACAGTGAGAACAATCAATCATTCAAACAACCTCCCCAGGAATGTGGTGGTGTCCCTGTCACTGGAGGTTTTCAAGATGCAATTGGACAGAGTGTTAGATAATCTCATTTAGAGTCCTTTTCCTATGAAAGGTTGGATCAGATGATCTTTCAAGATCCCTTCCAATCTGAGCTATTCTATGATTAATTCAGTTAGTACATGATCTGGTAACAGGTTTAATAGAAATTTCTTTACTACATGTTGTTTAGTTAAAAATGTACACCGGTGAGATATGTGGAGAAGGCATGGAACAATAAATAGATAAGACAAATCGAATCCAGTGTGAGTGCAGTGATAGTGGTGTCTTCTCCAGATGCTTTGTTGCTTGAAAGCATCATTCCATTTACATGTGCAATATGTCTGCACTGGCCCCAGCAGACTTCAAAACAGGATCATAATTTAGTTGTAAAGAGGAATTCTGAATCCATTAGACCATTAAAACAGATCCTAATGTATTTCATCTATTAAACGGAAGGCAATGTTTTGTGAAAAATAGCTCTTTATTCCCAGCAGGAATAGGGCCTGCTCTCCACAGTCACAGATATTTAGCAGTTACGATGTGGTGTTGACACAGCTGCAGGCCCTGGCAGCTGGGCCAGTTTCACATGGCTCTGATCTTTCCTTCCTCCCTCTTCCTCCTCAAAATCTAGGGAAAATACTGGACAGTTTCTCACCTGGCCTAGTCGGTTTTGTGCACAAGCCATTACAAGACTCTATCATTGTCATGTTTGATGTAGGCACATTTGGCTGTTGTACTTTCAGTAGGGTTATGAAGTCAGCTCAATGCCTATGTTTGAATACAAAGTTGGTTGTGTGTACATGACTAGGTCAAGAGTTGAATGAGAACAGATCAGCTAAGATAAAGCACAGGTGAATTAACTCACATAGGTAGAAGTGAACCACAAAAAAAAAAAAAAAATCAATAATATCTTTATTTAGGGAGGTATCTACTGGATCTTTTGCAAATGTGAAAGCTGTGTATATCAAATATATCATACAACTCTAAAAGCACCATGAAAGAAGAGAAAGTGGAAAGGAAGACATTAATATTTCAACATTCAGACCCACTAGGATTGTGAAATATTTCTGCTTGAAATCACCAAATAGTCATTCACTACAACTGTTTTGCCTGGAAAAGCTCTAGATGAAAATTAGCTAACACAGTACAGATTTCTAAAACACTAGCCTCTTAACTTCCCCCTTTTTTTTTTTTTTTTTTGGGGGGGGGTTGGGGGTGGGGCAGGGGAGGACTGATGAGTAATTGCTTTATATGACAAGCTCGTGTACTAAGTTACATAAGGAGACTCTGATACAGTCACATTTGTCCTCAAAGCAAAGTTTAGAGTGTTCACCCACACCTCGTTTCAAAACTCCTCCAAACATCTAACATTCCTGTGGCAATTGCTTGTCTTGGAATAGTTTCTATTAACAGAAGCTCCTCCAGAAAACATTTTCACTGTGACTACAAGAGGAAAGGGGAAGAAGAAAGGAAGTTTTGTTCTTGCACCTTTTCAAGTTTTAAATTAGTCCTAAATAGGAGATACTGTGAGAAATATTATATGTTATAATTAAAAGGAAGAAGACCTTTACCCTTATTTTAATAACTGGTTGATGAATTATCCATCTGTGAATTACTGGGAGGGGGGGTGGGGAAAGCGCTTTCTATAGATTATTTTTGTTTGTTTGTTTGTTTTTTCCATAAAAAGCAAGTCTTGAGGAATAAATAAGAAGGTTTCTAGAACTACTCCCTGTGTGCACCTATTAATAACTTTCTGCATCCAGAGTATACTGACTGCCAATGTTTTGAAAAAGATTTGAAATATTTTTTCCATCATGTTACATTACAATTAATACAGGATGCAGAAATGAGTTTAAGTTATTTTATTTTGTATTATTTGACCAATCTTAAGCCAATGACATTCAATTTAGGAACACTGACTACAGACCCTAAAGTTTAACTTATGGCATGTCAAGTATTTTTAATACTAGATTTAAATAATAACACATTTATATACTTTGGACACTATTGCATAAGCTTCTAAATTCTATAGTGCTCCTTTATCAATGAAGCAGCTTTTGACAAAAATGGAATAAACACTTCTCCATTGACTTTCAAACTTTTATTATATAAAAAAAATATTCCACATCTGCTATGTTACCAAAAGCAAATGGGTGACACTTTCACAGTGCTCATCAGCCCCAGGAATCCTGGAAACTGAACATTCCAGGGAAAATAAATGCAAAAGCTCCTTCAGAGATCAAGTAAACAATCCTCTCTGGTATGCCTAATGTTTTATATGCAGCCAATGAGACAGTTAAGTGTCTTTGAAGGCCTTTGAAAGAAAGTCGCATCTGACTAAAATAAGGCATGTCCTCTCTCCCATGAAAACCACAGAATTCAACCTCTCCAAGGCAGTTTGCGGTAAATCACTCTGGACCTTGTCTATATCTGTGTGTCTCACTTCAAATGCAACATAACCACTGCCTCAGGCTCCCCCAAAAGGCAGCAACATCTTGGTTGGTCTAAGGAGGGGGTAGAACAGATGGAATTGCTTGCCTCAAACATTTACATGAGATAGAGGAAAGATGAGTGTTTCCAACTTCCAGCAATGGCCTTTAATCTAGTTTTACAATCCCATTAGAGTAAAATGAATTAGATTAGCAGGAAGAAGATCACCATCTTTTCCCTAATGACTGACTGAAACTCTAAAAAAGTCTATGTTTTCCAAGAAATTTAAACATTTTAACTGTATCTGTCTAAATTTGGACCAGAACAGGTTGTACATATCTGTATGTCTAAGCAGGCACTAAATACCAAAAATCCCCAAACAAACAAACCCTAAAACCAAGAACAACAATTAAAAAACCCAAACAACCAAACAATCAACCATTCAAACACCCCAATAACAAGTAAAGTTACATACCTTGGAAATGTTCATACCAAACAGTGCCTCATGACTTTATATATGAAAGGTTAACTATCTGGAATTCTGCCTGGGATTTATATTTTATGCTTACAGTTCTACTCAGTGCCTAAGTGGGATTTTGGGAGACTGGATCACACAATACTTGGTCTTTGATTTAAATTGCATATCCGCATTCTAAAGTTAACGGTAAGTCATTGTAATTCAGAGACTTCACAAAGGCAAAGAAATATAAATAACCAGTTTAAAAGAATATGCATTGCATGACAATTTTTAGAACTTTTGGAAGGTAGAGAATGTAAGATTTTTATTTAATAGATTGGCTTTAAAAAGCTCTAAATAAAAAAGTGCTTTCTTGTAGCTGGGTTTATTTTTGGAAGAACTGCTGTGTTTTGTCCCATGAGGACTGTAGTGCTGATACCCTGATGCTTCCTGAATAGATCTTGACTTTCTCTTTGCTAAAGCAGTTATAATACAGATTACACACCCTAAAAATAGTAATTCAAAGGATACTTCTGAATTTTAATCTCTTTCCCAAGGCAGTTAGCATGCAAGAGGCCTCTCCTCTCCTTGGAGAGAAGATGAGCAGTGAAGCTAACCCAAGAAAGCTTATACCTGGATAAAATTATAATCCTGCAATTATTTGCTGTATTTAATGAACTGGATATAGCTATTTCTCATGGTTTAAAGACAGAACTGAGGCTTGAATTAAGACTTCCATAGATGTTCTCCTTCCTCCTCTCAAAATGTCTTGCCTTTACTTAAATAAGAGTCTGAATGCTTAGCATAAGGCATAAACTAAAATGTGTTCCCTACACACTACAAAAAGGATTGTGACTTTCATACAGCATTTGCTAGATTTTTTTAATTGAAGAACAAATAGTTCAGAACAGTAGTTACTACTAAGGTTAACTAAAAGAAGGACAGACTAATTCTTCACTCAAAAGTCTTTGAGGAGCACACAATACTCAACTAGACCTATATATTTTCCATTCTATTTTCTCTGTTTGTTTTGTTTGTACATATTGTGGTTTCACCCCAGCCTGCAGCTAGGACCACGGTAGCTGATATAAGAACAGTTTAAAAAGACAACAAAATCATAATAATAATAAACTACTACTAATGTATGTATAGATAAAAGAAATGATACTCAAAGCAATTGCTCATGAACTCTGGTAGCAGCAAACAGTCTTGAGAAGGAGAGTGCTCCGGTCCTGAACAGCTGGTCCAAGCAGGGGAGCAAAAAGGCAAAGGCAGAAAGGCCAAAGACCAACTGCAAAAAATGGCAGAATGGCAAAAGGCCAAACTAACACCAAACTCAAAAAGGAAATCCTGAACAGAACTAACCAACAAATTGGAAAACCTGAACTAACTAGACTGGAAAGCCAGTTCTAGCTGTATAAGATCATGATGTTAATGATAGGAAATATTTCATTAACCAGCCTGGATGTCAATCTTGGTGCTGTCCCCTTATTCTCCCTGCCAGCTGCTATTTTGCACTTGCAGCTGGACAGTTGAAAAAGTCCTTGATCTCCTCAGCAACAACCAAAATATTAGTGAGTTCTTATATTCTTTTCATACAGACTCTAAAACATAGCCTATGTACCCAAAGAAAAGCATGGGAAGATTGGTCATTATCACATCATTCTCATACTAAATCCAGAACAAAACCCCATGCTAGCTACTAAAAAGACAAGATTCTAACTGCATGGATAATTACCTTGATTTCAGCTAACACAGACCAGTACATACAGAATCTATTCTTCTCTTTACATCTTCTGACAGGAGCTGAGATGGTTAGATGGCCACAATTTCTCTGAGGAGCAGACATTACTCATGTTGCCAAGAGCAGATGACATGGTGTTGCAAGGCTTCCAGGTACTTCTTTTCTGACTGTCTAAAAGGCATCCCAGATGACTGGCAAACTCCATGCTTTTGAAACTGGTATAAGTTTGGGGTTTGTGGTTTCTGGTTTTTGTTTGTTTGGTTGGTTTTGTTTTTTACTTTTTCTTTTAATTTTTTTTTCTCCTCCATTTCAGTTGGAAGAGACCCTCAGGATCATTGAGTCTAACCATAACCTAACTCTAGCACTAAACATGTCCCTAAGAACCTCATCTAAATGCCTTTTAAACACCTCCAGGGATGCTGACTCCACCACATCCCTGGACAGCTTGTTCCAATGCCTGACAACCCTTTCCGTGAATAATTTTTTCCTAATATCCAATCTAAACCTCCCCTGGTGCAACTTGAGGCCATTTCCTCTTGTCCTATCACTTGTTACTTGGGAGAAGAGACCAAACCCCTCCATGCTACAACCTCCTTTCAGGTAGTTGTAGACAGCCTCCTTTTCCCTAGGCTAAACAGCCCCAGTTCCCTCAACTGCTCCTCATCAGACTTGTGCTTCAGGCCCCTCACCAGTTTTGTCACCCTCCTCTGCACTCTCTCCAGCACCTCAATGTCTTTCTTATGATGAGGGGCCCAAAACTGAACACAGTTCAGCTGTGGGCTCACCAGTGATAAGTACAGCAGCATGATCACTTCTCCAGTCCTGCTGGCCACAATATTCCTGATACAAGCCAGGATGCTTCTGGCCTTGGCCACCTGGGCACACTGCTGGCTCATTTTCAGTCAGCTGTCAATCAACACCCCCAGATGCTTTTCTGCCAGGCAGCTTTCTAGCCACTCTTCCCGGAGCCTGTAGCGCTGCCTAGCATTGTCTTCTAGCTGCCCTTTTGTAATTATAAGACTGAGATGATAGATTCAAAGCATCAGAAGACAACTATCTGCTGAGGAACTACTATGGTCTGGAGAAATACCTCTCAGCATAGTGAGACAGACAATTCTGTGAACCAGAAACACCGGAGCTCAAACAGGGATTAATTATCCTTCCTGGGGCAGAGTTTGATATCTAAGTACAGATTATTTAGTCTGTGAAAACTGTTGATGAAGCTACAGTGTCCTGGAACCTGCAGTGTTTCCCAGAAAGGGTGCTCCATTTTGATTACTACTTACTGCTTGGCTCTGCCTCTTCCAATGTCTGGAACCAACATGTCAATGATCCAAGCATTACTGAGCCCTTCCAGTGATTTAATTAGAGGAGAAGCTGTTTCTGCACCCACCAGGGACCATATCTGTTCAGCTACCTTTAACTTTTGGGCTTTATCAGGTGTGTTCCTTCTTCAGACAACATGCATAGCCCTGTACACCAGGTCCAAACACTACAAGGATCTACCTCTCCTACAGTTTGAATATGACGTATCAAAGACAAAGCTTTATTTCATATGCATAGAACCAGTTCCTTACATCTTGACTGACGTTTTTTACTGGATATCATCAGACAACTATTAAGACTTTTGAACTGGTTTATCTGCTTTACCTATATGCTAAATACACGGTGTCATTCTAGTTTTTTATCAGAACCACATGGTCTGTTTATGACATATCTTCAAATGTTATTTTTGGATCTTTTCCAGTCTATGTGTCTTGATTTTACAATTACACTAGTGCTTTATATAGATCTCATTTAGTCCTTGATGGAGTACAGACATCCTGCTTGCTGGCCTATTTTCCAGCTTCTTATCAGTTTCACTCTAAAGTATGACTTCAGTTGCACAATTACAGCAGTTAGGACAACTCTTTCCCAAACTACAGTATTTTAATCTACCCTTTCTAAAATAACTCATTCTAACTACTTGAGTAACCTTTTCTAACTAAAGGAAATACAACATATTTTAAGATGACCAAACAGGAAAAGGAAAATAGACCAAAAAGTAGTATAACAATAGTATTGTTTGTAGCATGTGAAACTAAAGTACCCCTTGCATAATAAGTACAATGCCTGCACAAACTAGTGCACTTAAAACCCTCAACCAAACTAAATGAAATTCTTTTTGCAAATTTCTGCAGCACTGAAATGTACTTTCTATCTGTCACCAGGGTTTCAAGAAGGATCTAACCAATAAACACAGACTACAAAAAAAATTCTCTTTGAAAATGTGTTGGTTCAAGCTGAAGACTGGTCATAATTTTTGTTTTCTGAAGAGACATGTTTGCCCAGATTAAAGGAAATATTCTGTTTGCAGGTATTGTTCTCTCCATTGTGTCTGATAGGAGAAAGTGAATGTCAGCATGAATAGGTCTGGAATTACATTTTATGTTAAAGGCATAAAGTAAGCTAACTATATTATACATTTTATTTTTTTTTAAACATCTTATTCTTCCAAAATATTAAGGTTTAGCACCAGCTATATAAAGACTTGATCATAGGAATCATGTTACAGATGTAACTTCAAGTTAGACACAATTGTTTGATGTTAATTGCTCACTGATAAGTATAGCCATTAGGGAAACAAATATTTGTAAAGATGACCAACCAACCAAACCAAAGTCACCTCATCCTCAGCAGCACACAACGCATCACCTTAATGACATACATTGCTGATGCAATTACAACAAAGGGTGCAATTCCCATTATAGTGAGGATCTGCTACAGGCCACCCGGCCAGGAAGACCAGGTGAATGTGGCCCTCTATAGACAGACAGGAGCAGCCTCATGTTCACAAGCCCTGGTCCTCATGGGGGACTTCGCCCACCTGGATATCTGTTGGAGGGACAACACAGGAGGAGATAAGCAATCCAGGAGGTTCCTGGGCTGCACTGGTAACTTCCTTCTCCAAGTGACAGAAAAGTCACAGAATCACAGAACGTTAGGGATTAGAAGGGACCTCAAAAGATCATCTAGTCCAATCCCCCTGCCGGAGCACGAACACTTAGATGAGGCTACACAGGAATGTGTCCAGGTGGGTTTTGATTGTCTCCAGAGTAGGAGACTCCACAACCCACCTGGGCAGCCTGTTGCAGTGTTCTGTTACCCTTACTGAGAAGAAGTTTCTTCTCAAATTTAAGTGGAATCTCTTGTGTTCCAGTTTGAACCCATTACCCCTTGTCCTACCGTTGGTTGTCACCGAGAAGAGCCTGACTCCATCCTCATGACACTCACCCTTTATATATTTGTAAACATTAATAAGGTCAACCCTCAGTCTCCTCCAAACTAAAGAGCCCCAGCTCCCTCAGCCTTTCCTCCTAAGGGAGATGTTCCACTCCCTTCACTATCTTTGTTGCCCTGCGCTGGACTCTCTCCAGCAGTTCCCTGCCCTACTTGAACTGAGGGGCCCAGAACTGGACACAATATTCCAGGTGTGGTCTCACCAGGGTGGAGTAGAGGGGAAGGAGAATCTCTCTTGACCTACTAACCACCTCCCTTCTAATACACCCCAGGATGCCACTGGCCTTCTTGGCCACAAGAGCACAGTGCTGGCTCATGGTCATCCTGCTGTCCACCAGGATCCCCAGGTCCCTTTCCCCTACACTGCTCTCTAATAGGTCATTCCCCAATTTATACTGGAACCTGGGGTTGTTCCTGCCCAGATACAATACTCTACACTTTCCCTTGTTATATTTCATTAATTTTTTCCCCGCCCAACTCTTCAGCCTGTCCAGGTCTCGCTGGATGGCAGCACAGCCTTCTGGCATATCAGCCACTCCTCCCAGTTTGGTGTCATCAGCAGACTTGCTGATAGTACACTCTATTCCCTCATTCAAATAATTTATGAACATATTGAATAATACCGGCCCCAGTACTGACCCTTGAGGCACTCCACTAGATACAGGCCTCCAACTAGAGGAGTAAGGAGTTGAGGAATGAGGAGTGGTGTTATGCTGGACTTCATTCTCACTGACAAGGAGGGGCTCGTGGGGCATGTGAAGCTCCAGGGCAGCCTTGGCTACAGTGACTATGAAATCGTGGAGTTCAAGATTCTTAGGGCAGCAAGGAGGGCTAACAGCAGGCTCACTACCCTGGACTTCAGGAGAGCAGACTTTGGCCTCTTCAAGGATCTGTGTTGTAGGGTACCATGGGATGAAGCCCTGGAGGGGAGAGGGGCCCAATACAGCTGGTTAATATTCAAGGATTACCTCCTCCAAGCTGAGGAGCGATGTATCCCAGCAAAGTGGAAGTCAGGCAAAAATGCCAGGAGGTCTTAATGGATGGAGATGGAGCTCCTGGTCAAACTCAAACAAAAAAAAAGGAAATCTACAGAGGGTGGAAGCAAGGACAAGTAGCCTAGCAGGAATATAGAGAAATTGTCCAGTCTATCAACTAAGTGTAGGTTAAATTAAGTGGAAGAAGTGTACTACACAGCCCTTTCATCCAGATCTCATAGTTTTATCTTGATAGTCCATCTCAAGTCTAGAAAAGGGAATTATGAAAACAATATGGTGCATTTGCTAATCAGGAGGTATTAATACGAAGTGCAAATATATAAAGAAATGAAGCCTCAGAACTTATTTTTCTCCTCTTCTTTAGGATTCTTGTACTTTCTTTTCTCCATTGTGACTTGAAAATATCAGTAAATTGGTAAAAATGTAAGACTGAATGTAACTCTGTATCATCTGACTTAACAGAGGAACTGTTTCTGAACCTAATAAATGGAGAACAGTGAAAGCAGAACTCAATTTTCCATCTCATTCTTTGATTTGAGGCTGAAACTAAAAGAGATACACTTTCATACTCTGGGGAAAGAAATAGAAAATTAATCTTCCATTGCCGTTATGTCTCCGTTAGCAGTGGGATATGAGGTCACACTGCTGTCTCAATAAAGATTGCTCAGCCTCCTCCTTCACCAAGTGCTGTAGTCCTGCAGAGTATGAACAGCTTGTCTATGAAAGACACTCTAGGTGCGGTGGCTCTATAAATGCCTAGCTTGTGCTGTTAATAAGGTGTATCAGCTGGCAAAATGTCCTGCAGATGTCTAAAAGCTAATGAAGAGTAGTTTTCCAGCCTTGTAAAATTGCTTCCTCCCTCACCTTCTCCTTAGAGTTCACACACAGAGAGTCAAAAATACAGACAGAACTGTAGGTTCATAAGCCGAAAGATATAAACCTAAAGATGTAATGCCCACTTTCCCACCCACCATCATCTGGCAAGATGGGGGATGTAAGAGAAGGGGTATATGGGTGGCATGGCAGTGGTTCCATAGGCACTTGCTAAGTAAATACTGCAGGCATGGGCTACCTAACAAGACTGAAAAGCACCTGAATCCCACTGTTAACACTAGCCTCAACATTACCTGTATTTCGTCTTCATGGTGCACAATATGTCTGTTCTACCAAGCTGCATTTGTGAAAGGCCCACAGGGAAGACAACGACAGTAGCTGCAATCATTTTTGATATAAGCAGTCCAAGTTCCTTTCCCCTTTAGAAGGTTTCCACTTGCCAGCCTCACTGCAGCAGAAGTTAGAAGACTAAGCTAGTAAACACCATCTAATATTGGCAATATCTCCAACACCATCACTATAAAATATTCAGCTGCAGAGTTTTAATAGCATATCTTGCAGATCATGTCAGAGAAGAAAGGCAGCAATTTTCTGCTCACACTCCCTGTGCTACTACTGTCAAGTCTCCCCTCAAGTTTTTTTCTTTCCTTCAGTCTCTTGGTTGAGAGCTTCAGCTCTCTACATTTTTTGTATTTGTAACAGAAGATTGTAACTCAGACACATATATTCCAAAGGCAAAAGGATGATATCAAGAAACCCCCAAACAAAAAAACATTCCCAAAAGCCCCACCACATCCAGACTAGAGTACATGATAATTTTAGAAATTACACATCCTTTGTGCATTACTCTGCTAACTCTTGGGGAAAAATATTATTTATTACACCTAATAGCCAGATTTAAAATTGGAGTCACAGTGTTCATATTCTACAATATTCAATTATTATTATTTCATCTCAAAAATGGAAGCATGCTATATGTCTCAACTGTAGGTACTCAATATTCCAGGAAAAAAAAAAAAAAAAAGAAAAAACAAACCAACCACAATAAAATCTCCACACCTAAATAAATCAATTTACTCACAAAAAGCATTCAAACTTTCAGCTTTTTTCTTTCTTGACATAATGCTAGAATTTGTTTACATAAACACCCAGGCTTCCCCTGCTTTGTCCTCTTTCTGCTCACCAAGCTGGAGTCCAGTCCAGGCTCCACAGCCTCCAGCTCCAAGGCCTGGTGTCTTTTTTCTTTTATTTTTTATTTGCCCATGTTCACAAGTCTCTCATCATCACAGAATTCCTTCTCTCAAGTTAATTTGCGTACTCTCACATCAAGCTCACCCTTAGCTCTTCTGTTCTTAAGTCAGCAAGTATCATTCTCCCCTCAACTCCAGTAAAAATAATGGAAATCCCTCCCAGTATCAAATTTCAAACCTGTTTTCCAGAGCTATCAGTCTCTTGCCTAATCCTGTAATGAACATCTTCAGCATTTTTCTATTTGTAGGGACAAACCAAGGAAGTTTTATGCCTCAGAGGCTAATCTTTAAGAAAGAGATGTTACATTTATAGATAACTTTAAAGGATATAATTATATAAGCACAATTTAATCATTATGAGTCATTGTGGATATGGAAAGAATAAATCATGTTAAAGAAATCTGGTTACTTTTAAAACAAGAAAAATGTTATTAGCCTAGATAAACCAAGAGACTTGACATAGCTGGGTTTTTAAAAAGGTTCAGAGGAAGTTCAAAATGATGGATCATTGTTATCATTGAGAAATTTTTGTTGTGGATGGACTAAATATTAAAAATGGGCTTTAAACATTTCTCCAATAGTAAACACTTGTGACCCAGAATTCATATCTGAAGGTCAGTATCCCGAAAGCTGACTCTTTCCCGTCCTTCACCTTTAGTTTGGGCTTTTTGGGACACCTGCTTTTCCTGTAAAATTGTAATAACTTCAATTGACTCCAGATCTGATGCAGTTACTTTCCTTCAGGGATCAGCAGTACCGAGGTACCAATCCGTACCCAGAAAAACAGGGGATTGGAGGGAAAACAGAAACGCAGTCTCTGAGAAGCAAAGTCCCACAGAGCTATAGATTAACACCAGCAGATTTTCATATTTTATTCAGTGGTCTAGATAAATCTGTAATAAGTCAGATCATTAAATTTGCAAATGGTACTAAAATAAGGGGAGTATTTAAGACTCAGAGGGATGTAAGAATAATCCTGACATTAACAAAATGGGCTCAGAGGTGAGATAGGAAATTAAATGAGTATTCATTTAGTGTAATGAAAAGTGACACACTTCAGTAAAAATAATGCCCAGGACACATACTGAGACACTTACAACCTAAATTAAACTAAGTTAATTAATATGCAAAGACAAAGCTACAAATTTTACTTGCATTGCCATCCACATTTATAGTTTTAAATGATAGGAAGAAGACATGGTCCCTGTTTTAAAGAGATAACATATTAGTACAGACGAAATAACACAATATCAGTTAACACAGCAAAACAAGGTGTGTGCCAGAACACTCCAGAAAAGAGAACTGCAGCCCTCTGGACCAGTCAGTCAGTAACTCAGAAGAATGAACTGTGGCCACTACCATGTGTGACTTTCTACTATTTTCTTCTCTACAAACTTATGTCTGAATAGAGGCTACTTCAAAATTACACAGATAATTTTTAAGAACATAAGTCCTCAGGTATGAAAAGACCAATGTTGTCTTGCCAACCAAACAATACTCAACAAAATTAAATGCTGATTTCTAAGAAGAGGAAAAAACACCCAAGTAAACAAAAAATCCAATCTCTAAAAGCAGGCCTTCAACCCTCTCCTAAGGTTGCATAATAAATAAAAATAATCTGAGAACAAAGCATCAAGAAATCCAGTAAAATGCAGAGAAGAACGGAAAAAAAATAAATAACAACAAAATCAAGAACAAAACAAATCTACAAACAAGCTAAAGGCAAAGGTCCTTAGTTATAGTTCACAAAAAAAGAAGCCAACCTCAAAACCCCATTAGAGACACCAAAATAATTATGCTTATATAGCAAAACGACTACAAAAGCCAAAGTTGTTGTCTATTAATATTACTGTAATAGCATGTCGTAACACCTACCTCCAGAGTAGAATGCCTCTTTTCATTGTACCAGTGAAAGTCTAAGGAGGATTGAAAAGAAATCTCTCACAATTCACCCTTGAACCAATGCAACCATTTTCATTGAGGCAACCATGTTCCCCAGATGTTCTTGTCTTAGCCAAATTTCTTCACCTAGCCTATTAACCAATTAACTACAAGTGTCCAGCTGCAGAGCCTTAGCTAGACCTACTCTTTGTCACAATTCAAAGAACAAATTTTCAAGGAAAAACAGCAGCAGTGTTAACAGACAGAAACTGCCAAGGTCATATGATTCATTTATCTAGGAGCTTAGCAACAAAGGAGAGCTGTGAAATACTGTAACAGCAATAAGCCAATGGATTAACACAGCATCAAGCAACATCTTGAAGGAGATCAAAGTAGTAAATAAAACAAAATGCAGTGACAAGAATGAGAATAGGGTATTCAGTTTCCTAAAAGCATGAAATAGTGAATGAATTGCAAAGGACCCATACATCTTGGAACAATATAAATAGAGAGGAGGGAAAGAAAATCCTACCAAAGCTTTACCTCATTTAATAAGACTTAAAATAAATTTATGTTCCTTCTTTAATTAAACAGTTTTGTTAGTGTCTTTCTTAAACAAATGACAAGAACTCTGATGTTTATAAATAATGTTATTTTACAATATTTAAGCAAAAAAATAGAACAGCTACAGGATATAATGAAGCCTATACTGCAGAAAAAAAAAATAAGAAAAACAGTGATTCATACTGCTAAGCAAGTCCTCTAATTTCAGTTTAGAAAACACAGTTTGACGCGTTTGTAGAAAGAATACATTACAGTAAGTGTATCTAAATCAATCAAGTCAGAGGATATATATAAAGTGTGCTGTATCTGGAAGCATTACACCACACAAATAAAGCCCACAGTCTGTGATGTAAGTTGAATAGAATCTACTACAATATTACAAATTTCGAGTTCTCAAGATAAAACCTCATTTAAATATAAGCTTACCAGAGAATAAACCCCTTGTGAATGAAGAGCATGCTAGGTATTAGAATGACAGAATCACTTGCACTCAGTAAATATGAATTATCCTTCAGTAGTATCTCATTGCTGTAAACACCTAATTACATCTGCAAAAGACTGTAGCTTGATCACATTTGCTATTAAATATCAAGGTTTAAGCTTGCTTGTTAATATATACAGGCAACAACATTTAAAAGTCTAATTTAGCAATACTATTTCCTTTGTAAATCTGTATAATTCCTCAGATACAATAATAAATGTAGGCAAATGGTTACTTCTTAACAGCAACTACTATAGAAGTTGGAAGAAACGCAAAATCTGATTTCTTAATTTCCCACGACTTTTAGCTTTAGTGTCTCCACTGGTGGTTGCCTCGTCCAGCCACCCACAGCCACAACTGGACTAAAAAAAAGTTCACTGCTGTCTCTCAGTTTGGTTTGCTTCCAATATGGAATGAGTCCTTCAAGGTTTCTGCACTTAATAACACCCAGTCTGAGTGAGCTTTACTCAGTTGAATACTTCTGTATTTCTGTTTTCAAGAGATGGTAAGAAATGAAGCACCTCTTTCATTTCTTTCTGTCACATTTTATTGTAAAAAGGCACATGTTACCCGGCTTAGGACAGAAAGGACAAGGAACTCTGATACTACAGGCAGTCAGTCATATGAGCAAGCAATTCCAAAACATCTACTTCCAAATTTTTGTTCTAAATTTATTGACTATTACATTTGCATTTTAAGCCTTCTTTGCCCATTAGTTAACCAACTCCTGATTTTTGATCTTTATTTCCAGATGACTTAAAGGTTACATGCAAACTGTCCTTTCATTCTCCCAGGTTCTGGCGTGCACCCCTGTGTTTTCTGACTACCTGCTGGCACGTGACAAAGCTTTCCACTCTTCTTCCAACCCTGTGCTACAGATATTGACCACAATGTGTTCTCAATCCAGACAAGAGGAATTCCCTGTTAATGCCAGCTACCATGCAATCTACAGACAGCTTGGGAAAAGTAGACTGTCTCTCAGCTTTTGTTTTATTTCTTCAATAGATGAGTCTTTTTGAAGTCTCTAAATAGCCTCATTGCTGCCTTCTGCATGTAGGTGACCAGAACTCTAATATTATGCTACTATGGACAGGATCTCATCAGCATCTTGTAAAGTTAGCATTAGGGCTTTTCTGTCTTTATAAGGAATTTCTTACTGATCTCCTCTTTTTTCAACTACAGCCCTTTGGAGACCCCCTCAAATCCAGTTCTTCCTTCTTGATTACTCTTGTTCAATTGTGTTTTGAGTTAACAGCAGGTTTTTGTCATTATTCCTTCAGTGAATGACCCTGCAGTACATATTATTAAAGTTCATTAAATTTCTGTTATTCTCTTCCTTAAGATTATACTATATCCAGATCTGTCTGTCCTGATGTCTTTCAGCTTTATCAACTAATTTTCATTTCTGCACTCAAACATTCTGTGCTGAGGTAGCTAGAGAAAAGTTAAATAATATTATCCCCAAGATTGAGTCTTAAACAATTCTAGAATTAATTCCCTGGGTTTTCTTTATCAGATCCTCCTAAGAAAAATTAGAACAGTGAGAGACCAAAATTTCCCTTCTACCTAGATGCTTAGGGAAAGTATATGATTTTTGTGACACATAGCCCACAATAGATCTATTTTATTTCATTAATCCATCTAAGTATTTTTTAACTTCATAAACAATTTTTATATTTACAACATTTTATAACACTAATCTTCACAGCTTAATTATGTGGCAGGTGAAATAGTACTCCATTGTCTTTTGAACCTAACAGCCTATAACTTCATTTGAAGTTGCCTAGGTTTTCCAGTGTCAAAGAAAGTTAATAATCATCTCCTACTTATGCTCTTTCTACTTACGATTCTACAGACCACAATCATATTCCCTTTCAGCAGGCTTTTCTTGAGGCTAAAAAGACCCAGTGTATTTAGTCATCTATTTTGTCTGTTTCCTTACATAACTTATAATTCCTGCGTTTATCAAAATCTATCTTAGCTTTGCTAGTAATTTCTTATGTTGCATCTAATAAAATGATTTGGATTAACAGATAACTTATTATACTTTTCTAAAAAATCAGTTACCCCATGTAAAAATGGCAGCAATTTAGTCTGGCATGACCTCACTGTGGTTAACCCATGATTCATTTAATTCTGTTTCCTATTTACCTGCACATCTTAAATTTTTCTTTTATTATTTAGACACTTTTGAATTCTATTGACTTCAGACTACCGAGCATGAAATTACTTCAATACTTTTATCCATTTGTTGTTCTCCAGTAATGAAAGCATCCTTACTCCATTATTTTGGAACAGCGAATAATGATTGCCCAAAATTGAACTCATTCAGCTTACTTAGTTTTGTTTCCAGTAGCTATTTCCTTTTTTATATAGTCAAACTCATGGACCATCCTCATTTTGCTTTCATGTTCTGTATCTTCCTCTTAATTTGAAACTGAAACAAAGCATTCATTTGGATTTGTAGACATACTTTTACATTCCTTTTACAACTTCTGGGCTTAATGTTTTGCAACTCTCAACTGATCCTTACTAGACAAAGTTTTCTTTGCTGATGAGGTATTTTTTCCCGTTCCTTTTAGATTTACTCTTAGAATATTTTTAACAGGATTATTTATCTAGTTAGGTTTAGAACTTTTCCTACATATTTATGTTCTTCCTGCAGTCCACAAATAATTCATCTTTGCAGCTCTGGTTGTATGATCTGTTTAGGCGTCACTGGGAGGGAGCGTTACTTCAATGCAGTGCCTTTCTGCTACCTTGCATAAGAGTGGAGCTGGTGATGTGCCTGTACCATCATGCTATCCCTGCAGTCCGAATACTGTGGAAAGCGATGTAGCAGGCATCCAGGTGGCTCTGCACAGAGCTGTGGTCTGTCACAGCTGAGGTGAAAGTGGATTTTGATAAGACAGGACAGGCTCAGGCAGGATATCTCTGTCCTGTGCTCTCAGGACACAATGTTCCAAGAAGGTTATTAGCACAGCGTTGTGCAAATATGGGCTGTAGCCTTTCTGAACTTAATGCATCAAATTGCACAGTAGAAGTACAGAGAGGCCTAAAAATCTTTTCAGAGCTGCTTGAGGATGGTCAGGTATATTAGAAGTTTATGGCCATACCATACTTTTAATAAAGGCCTTTGCAATGTCATGACTCTCTGTTTCTAGCGAGTTTATTCACTAGGTACCCAGCACAGATTTGAGAGTCTTTTAGTCATTTCAGTTAAATAAATCTCTTCCTTAATATCTGTCTTCAAGCCTAGACAAAGAACTTTCATTTGCTGCTTCTACTATTTTCTCATATCCATTTGAGCAATCAATGATCTAGAAAGCGCAGTTAGGTGGAGAAAAGAGACTCTACAGTGTTTGCCTTCTTGAACTGATGTCACTGAAACTGCTTACACAAGCCAAATGGATACAGTATCAAAACACAATTATGCTTACGTAGCAATAATGGCACAGAAAAGTCACAATACACTGACTAAACTCTTGATTCCTTCCTATTTTATCCTTTTACAAACACTCTTAAAGCACTAAATAATATGATAGAATTCCTATTAAATAAATGCAAGGTGATATGAATTTGGATATATTTTCATGATAAAAAGTGTCTTTATGACATCATTAACATTTTATTTCTCCCTCAGGCTCTCTAAATGTTGAATAAGAATGAAGAGCATAATGCTGGCTGTAAAAATCAAACATTTCTCACCTAGCAACAGGAGAAATTGATATATTCTTTATATGAGAACAATAACTGAAGACACTATCAACTATTGTCTGCCAAAAATTGAGGGGTTTATGCATAGAGATTTGCAAAACACACAGTTTAGAAAATGGTCAAAGTATTTGAGGCTTTATCAAGTACTTTTGCACTCAAATTGTTTCTATCAATTATGTTTCCTGTTGTAAGATCATCTTTCACCTCTTCATTTCATAGAAAGATTCCTGCCTGACTAGTTCCCTGACTGAGTTTTGGTTTTATTATCATAATGGAGTCAATAGGGTCTAAGCCATGTTGCTACTCAGGAAGAGACACCAGAACAATAAAAGCAAATCCAGATATTAGGATTTGTGGAAGTAAAATGTAATGAAATGTAATGTAATTAAAACCTGCAGTTGGTTGAGAAAATAAATTTCCTTTAAAAATCAGAATTAACTAAAATCAAAGACAGAAAAAACATCAAATGAACACAAAATCCCAAACAAACCAAACCAAAACAAGACCCAAAACAAAACCTTACCAACATCTATAATCTGAGGCAACAAAGAATTCTCCTGCTTCTTTAATCTTTTGAAATATTGGGGAATTATTTGTCTTATCCCTGTAGAAAAGAAGAAGCCAGGAAAAAACTTCAAAGTCACAACCTCTAGAAAATAACACAAAATTTCATATGAGGATCTCAACATAATGGGCCAGAAGTTACGGAGAGACATGGGTTCAGGAAAATCAGGCCTATTTTTCTGGTGTGCATAAAGGGACTCTGAGATTCCTCAGGAGAATGAGGATTCTGTGATTCTGTGAGGAACAGAAGGAAAGGGGTCTGTCCTGGGGACTGTGCTTGACACAGCAAATTCTTCTTGAACATTTTGAACCTCCCAATTTCTCCTGGAGATTTTGTGAGGCAGAATTACTCAGTACTGCCTACTGCTGACACCAGAGACTGCATGCTAAAGCATTCTCATAGTACATGCACATTTAAAAAAATACAAGTACATTGGCTAATTTATTGTAAAGTAAATCCATTGGCAACACTTCTTCATTATGTATCCGTCTTTCATCTATGGACAAGTCTAGGACCCTTGCCATAAGGTGTAAACAGGCACAAGCCATAGTCACAATATAATCCAGATGTGTGAACATGAGTTGCTTAGAAAAACCAGACCTGATTTCATTCTAAATAATCTGGATGGTTCTGTGCCTTTGACACATAGACTTCACTTGCTTATGAGGAAGGCTGCTCAAGCCTTTGCTGACTGGCTAACTGCTACTGTACCCACTCTGTTAGACTTGATCTTGTCAAAACTTGTCAGTCGTGCATGTATCTGCAGAAGATTCAATCAAATCCTGCATTTGTTTCACTTTGAGGTTGCAACTTTTGATGATAAGTTTATTCTAAACAAACTTCAGACATCTGGGTAAGTTTCTAAGCTCACTCATCATCAAAAGAGAGAAAGGCATGATTTTTTCTTGAATACGATTTGAACTCTTGACACCTTTTTACTTTTTTTTTTTTTTTCCCCACATTGGTATTTTCATTCTTATTTATGTTTTCATGACAGGTATGCATCTGGTTTTGGTTGAACCGAAACTTTGATTTGTCAAATATTCTTTTCTTTTACTAATACACATTTGGATTTATTTTCAAAAGATTATTCTTCAAAGCTCCAATAGATGTCACTATCAAAATATAAAAGAGAGCTCATTGTGTAATGTAGTCCAAGAGACAGGCAGCAGGGAAGCCTTACTCACTGGACTGCTTCAAATCCCAGCATGACAGCACAATTAATTAAGCTAGACATTGAAGTGAGCAGCTGCCAGCCAAACCATGCACATATTTTCATTCTTTAAGTCCTTACTATTAGATCAAAAATATCTAATAGTTTCACTGAATATGAAAGTAAGACTGAACCTACTGATTATCTGGACTAATAAGTACTTTCCTGTTATCTTTTTGTGCTTTCCTGATTCAACTGCAAAAAATGGCCTGTTCTTTCTTTATCCCCCTTTGCACATCACTGTGCTGTGTTTTGGAAATGTTCATTTTTCTTGTTGTTTTGGATCATGTCGGGAGTAAGTCTGCTATGAAGCTTTACTACTGCTTTTGGATTGACCTGTCAAAACATGACAGTGTAGCTTGAAATGGATAAGTGAAGCTTATGAGTAAAATGATTTCAGAGCTATTTGCCCATATTATGGAAAGCTTTCAGCTCTCGTACTTACCAAGCAGATATTTTGTTCTTTTTTTCTAACCCCTACATCTCTGGAAAAAAGTATATTTTCTGCGTGAATAGTGAAATCATTCATTGTTCTGAATCTCTTTTTTATACTGCTTGGAACAGAGCAGCAAAACCCTACGTAGCTGATGTGTCAGCTCTACTACATGATGTTGAGATGACTGTACCAGCTCTACTATCTTGTTACTTTAAAAATAATTTTAAGAAGTTTTTAGCCCCTAATTCTTGGGAATGTATCTGGGGATGGGAGGCCTTCTACTTTTAGAAACCTAGTGACTTTTTCTACAAATCTCTATGACCCCATATGTGGAATGTCATTTTGATCAAATATTATAGTAACGCATTTGCACTGGTGCAAGTTTTGCAAAAACTGCATCAGGATCCATCCCCAAACTAAATTGTGCCACAAGATGTCAGTATCCAATGCAAACAGTTCTCATTTTCATAGCTTCCTGTGATCTGCTTGTGAACCTTGTTCCAGTTTGGAGTTATTCTGAGTAACAAATATGTCCAAAAGGTTATTAGTCTATTTACAAGCAACTAGCTAAAAGACCAGACAAGAGTAGTTATCTGAACAATTCGTTGCAAATTACCTGTCCAGCCTGGACCCTGACTGTTCATGTAGGAAGACTTCTGGCTTTCTCTAGGATCCTGGACCTGTGCATGAATTCAAAGACCCAAACACTTGGATAGTTCTGCCAATGACAAGTTTGTGGCTCCCACTCTAGAGAACCTTTGTGTTTTAATGCAAATATTTTTCTAAAAAGATTCTGCACTAAGCTACAGAATTTACAATATGCTACTGCACTTACCTTTTAAACCATTTCTTAAAGGGAATTTGGCTGAGCCACTGGTTAATGAGCTTAGGATGTGAGGCAATTCGATAAGCCAAAAAGAACAAACAACCAAACACAAAGGTCAGCACAGCTACCCAGTTTATGTTAGCCAACGATCAGGCTCTTAACAAAACATTGTAGGAATAGAACTGAGCTCCTGCTTCTTTCTCATCTGCCTAAAAATATTTTTTTCAAGACCAGCTTGGCTTTGGGCTGATGGGAACCTCCCAAAGGTAAAAGCATGAGTGCATGTTGTAGAGCACTATGAGCACGCACTACTGATCACAGTGTTTCTTTCCATGAGAAATGCAGCACATGTGCACATATAATCTAGAATTAGATCTTAGTGAAGGGGCTTTTTCGTTTGCCTTTTACCTGCTGTTTCTTGTCAAAGGAGGGCTTACTCTTTTATTTCTCACTAATCTTCTCTGATGCGCTACTGACAGCAGGAACCTTATCTGCCAGACTCTCTCCATCTTGGAATCAGCTCATGAGAGAAAAGTAGACCCCAGGTCCTCATACACGGTGTCTAAGCAGTTTACTTGGGTGGTCATATCCAGAGATTTTGTAAACTGGGCACCCTGAAAGCAGACTGAAACAGCACAGCATCACTCTTCTTGTATGGGTCATACATACACAGGAGATAATGCTAGGATACACAGGAGCTGAAGCCAGGGTCCTCAGCCCAGGTGGCTCTCCCCATTTTTGTAGTTTCCCTGTAGAAGGTGTGAGAAAAGCATGTAAGACCTTTAAAGAATACAGTGAGAAGAAGTCAAAATCAGTAGCCTCCAAAAGCAATTGCCACAGCACAGTGAAGTCATTAATGGGATTGTATTAATCAAATTTTCTCAAACATCTAAAATACAGGATTTTATCTAGCCTATAATTCCTATAATTTGCTATAGGAATAAAGAAAATAACTTGTGAAGTAAGCAATGACCACAACTATGAAAAGCTGAAAACAAAAAGGTTGGTAGGACTGCCAAATGCATAGTGAAAAAATTAACGTAATTTCTCCAGACAAGCAAACAAGATGCAGAAAGCATGAAAGAAAAATATATTTCTATATATATTTTAGCTCACTTCTCCCTAATCAGATTTTATTCTGCAAAGGAACCAAATGTAAGTACAAAGCCATGTAGTGTTATTATTTTGCACCTTTTAAACCTTAGTGTCTGCTGCATATGTAATCAGTATAAACAGAGAGATTATAAAGTCAGTTACCCAGAAATACTAGACAGTGGCTAGAGAAATACGACTATGCCTTCTGAAGAACACAAAAGTATATCTATATGTCCTATTCTGTGAGAATTTAGACATAAATCTCCACATCTAAGAAAACAAATGCATATCATCTAACCAGACATGCTTAAGTACTTGGGCACTATTAACTCTGTTGCTCCGAGTTCTTCCTTAACAGGAAAATGGGCCTTACAGTTGAGTATTTTCCACAGAATATATTTAGACTATATAACTACATTTTCCATAAGTTCCAGAAAATCTTCCAGAAAAAACAAAAACATCCCAGTGCACATTTTTGGCAAATTTGACTGAGCTCAAACTGTGCAACTGAACTTGAAATGCTGAGTTCCTTTTACTAATATTAATAACACAGTGACCAATATTTTCTAACTCTTTTTAACAGTAATATTGGTCATTACTTCTATTTCCCACTGAAATCTGACAAGAAGACACCTCTGATAATTTTTTTAATATACTGACAAAACGTAACTTCATCGCTGCTACTCTGCATTACATTGCCTACAACTATGTTGTTTGTGAAATGCTGTCTAGAAGAAATATTATTTGAACCTTTGTTCATTCAGAAAATTCAAAAGAAATACATTTTTTAAAATACTGTACCTCTGCAACTACTAGCCAGAAGTGGTTTCTGCTGGTGATCCATAAGAATTGTATACATTCCTGTATACTCATCTCGCTGAACAAGAGAATTACAAAAGTACTGAACTATGCACTTTAGTGGACATATTTATACCAGCTTCAATGGCCAGAGCTACATCTTGCCTATTTTCATAATCTTGCTTTAAGCACAATAGAATTTGACAAGACAATAAAACACACATTGTGAATACATGTCAAATGCTCAAACCCACCAGCATACTATTTCATCTTTTTGATTAAAGTATTGGTAGAAAAATCTCTGCTATGTATTAGAAGACCCATGTGCTTTGCACTTGCCCAAGGCGTTGTGTGATGGAGAAGTTCCTTGACAGGAGAAACCCAAAGAAAGTATAGCAACTACCACCATCACCCCCCAAATAGGCCACAGGCACTGTTCATGGACTGCATTATCTGTTTTGAATTAGAGGGATTCTGTGCTATTCACTTCTGTGCCAACCTCCTACCAGGGCATCCCTCCTCCTGCCCCAATGGGGTCCACTGTAAACTGTGCTCCTCTCACTCTGCAGCTTTTGCTATGGAAGGCCATCTCTGCTTCCCAACCTAGAAACACTGAGGAAGGGAGACTGATTGCCTTATCCTGCTTAGGTTGCTTGATATGGTACCATTCCCACCTCTTCCAATGCTCAGATGTCTCAGTCACACTTGAAGATTAGATAATTTTCATGAAACATCTTAAGAGCTTGCTGATTCCTCAGGGAAAATATTACAGGCTTCCATAAAGAGGTGCAAAGAGGAATCCATTAGTGGTGTACAACAAGTTTTCATGGTCCTGCAACACTCAGGACTATACTAACTAAATTCCAACACTACCACAGGGTTTTCTTGCAAGGAGAAGTCCCATGGAAAAAAATTCTCAACAATAGTTCTGCTTATGTAGCACAAATAATTTTTCACTATTGTTAATTAATAAGTCCATTTACATACATAATACAGTCCAATTACCAGGCATAATTAGCCATAGGCATGAGGCACTCTTAGATTTTGCCATGAATAATAGGAATATTGCTGGCAAAGAAAAAAATTATTCAGGTATATATCTTATTTTGGGTCATGAAGGAATGAATACATTACTTCTCTCTTACATCTGTATTTCAGGGAAAATAAGTCATATATTAAATAAAACCAAAGGTGACATGATCTTTGATAGCACACTTTGCTGTCAAAATCTCAAAAACATCCCTTTCATTTCTCCCACTGATCCCAGATCATCAGGCTTTCCTCTGTTAGACAACACTGTGAAATCCAGTTTGTGGTGATGGAAGGGAAATTGCGAATACTTGAGGTTTTCCAAAAATAAGCATGTTGGTACATTCCTACACTGCTGCAGTGTATAACACCTTTAACACCTTGCCCTCCCTCAAAGCTTTTTTTTTTTTCACTGTGATTAAAAGATGAGCAAAAATAAAATCTGCGCTTCAGAATGATTAAAGGTAATGAGTCAGCCATGAGTCATGAGGGGATAGAAGGTAAAGGGCTGTTAGAACTGAAATCACAAATGCTGTGCAAAGGAGTAATGCCATTATCTTCAAATAACAGGCTCATGACCTCAAAGCGGACAGGCAACAGCAAGAGACATGATCACACTCAGTAAGTTAACAGACTATTCTCTGAACTAAAAATTGCAGTTCAATTGTCTTACAGTATTTTTCTTTCCTGGCAAACATTCCTACAATTGTAATTTACCTGCTGATAAATACATTCACGGTCTGTGGAAAAATGTTAAGCAGCAGAAACACTGCAAACTGAACAGTGTTTAAAATGTTCTATGATTTTCTTTATTTTTTTCATCTATTTTTAATCAAACATTATTACTACTGGGTTGCCTGCCTCTGCCACACTAAAATCATCAGGTTAGAAAATAGTGCGTAAAAGCTGTAGTAGTACATCCAGAGGCAGAGACAGGCAGTGACAACGAAAGCACAACGCTGAAGGGAGAAGTAACGAGAAGGAATTAATAGTATAGAAACAAGAGAGGGAGTAGAAACTGGGAAAAGGACAGTGCTATGATACTGGAATGGAAATAGAAAATGAATCATTAGAGGACACCAGGCAGATACATACGAAATAAATAAATACAACATTAACAATGTATGAGCAGTGTATTGTCTATTTTGAATACGAGACTGTTGACTGACAGAAACGGTAAAGAAAGTAGTCACCTTTACATAAGCATGTTTGGCTCTCGTGTATCAAAATAAAATAACATATTTGTAGATATGAAATATGCCATTATGTATCTCCACATAACAAACCTAAAGCAAGACAGGAGAGGATATTTTGCAGAGATAAATAAACACATGACAGAGACAGAGAGAAAAATGGGAAAAAGAATAAAGGAGGAAGCATTAAAAATATAGCAAGGGGGCGGTGGGGAGAGGATTCATTTTGTATCACTTTTCTTTGCCAAACCATAAACACAAGGACACTCAGCAGTTCATTCTTACTCAATGTTTCCACATTTTTCTGCTGTTTTCCATAGGTGGGGCAAAAATGACAAAGGACCGAGCCAAGTTTTCCATTGGCCCTGATATTAATATGGAAGTGTTTCTCCAGGATGCGAGATATCTTATTTTTGTTTTACCTTGTGGTTTGTATCTGAGTTTCAAACTCAGTATTTTCGCATTTGTTTCCTCTGTAGAAAGAGAGAATCCTGAGGTCCACAGTACTTCTCTTGTTTACTTTGAGCAGAACTGCTGGGAGGGCCAGGTAACATGACACACTGTGGTTGAGGTCTGTGAGTGCTGAGAGTTACTGAGGGTGGGGGGGTCCTCAGAGAGGCGGCTCTGTGGCCCACTTTGTTTTAATTCCAAACTGAACAGGTCAAACACCAGCAGGGAACCAGGAAACCCAGCAAAACTCTGCCTCACGGCTATTGTATATGCCTATGCTGGAACCAGAGGTTTTATGGAAAAAGGGGTACACCAAGAATAGCCTTTTCCCATTGAGTGTTAGCAATCCCTAGAGTTTAAACACCGTGAGTCAAGCCTCATGTAATGACTAGGGTGGTTTAAAAAAGGAAAATACTTAAAAATATTACCTATTATGATCTTCCTCTTTGCCTCTTAGATTTAGAACCTTCTAGAGCTCTTGTTTTCAGCAGTCAGAAACATTTGTTAAAGAAAGCAAATAAGAAAAACAAGGAAAAAAAAAGCAGCAGTCACAGGATTCCAGGAGCCAGATTTTTAAGACAAACTTCAATTATGGGCAACACAGCTTGCATACTATTGCAAGATGTGGCAATGCTGTTGGCATTCCCTGAGAGTTATTGCTTTTCTTGATGAACTCCATCACTGAACAATAATTCTTTCTAGCACAAGAGCAAAGAAGCTTGAACAACACTTACCTTTGGTGCCATTCAGTTTCGTAGTGTCTAATCTCATAAAATCCTGAAAGCTCACAGAAATTTTTCTGTAAAAGGGAAGCTTTACAGTATCTGATCAACTACCTCCTTTTATATCATGGTTTTGTTAATGATGTCCCTAATTCCACAAACTTGAGAGAAAAATGGAGACAAGAAAGACAAGAGAAAGGGCCCGGAGTTCTTTGTATTTGTTATGCGTAACTCAACTGTCATCATTCATCCATCAAAGGGCTCAGATTTTAATATATCACAAAGAACACCATGTTAATCACTTACAGGAACAAGTAATTGTGCAACTGTGTTATTTTCAATTGATGCATCGTACCAAATGTTGAGTTGCAGTAAATATTGCATCATTCTTTTTTCCATACAGGGAATGCTCTGCCCTGATCCTGAGATCAACAGCAAGTTTTTCGGTGACTTGTATGGTGCAGGGTCAGGTCTCAAGTGAACGCAAGATTCAGCTGCTTACTTCTGGATTTTCAGTAACTTGATATTGCTGTGTGGACAGTACGGGAAAGGCCATGTGTAGGGATGTGACATTACAGCAGCTGGAAAGAGCAGGGGAAGTCACTTTTTTAACACTCTTACTGAAAAATGTTTTGTTTATCTACATTTTTTCCCCAAGGTGTGCCACGGGGGAGTTCAATGACAAACAAACCAAAAGGAAGTCTTAAGCAATACTGCAAATATTACAAATGTTATTTATTATGTTTCTCACTTGGACATGTGAAGCTAGGGTTTTGGCTTGCAGAATGTATTTGTTTGCAGATACATGAAACAGTGTATCTCTAAAAGAAAAAGAGTTATTTGCACAAAATCTATTATGTCTACATCAATATTTTCTTCAACAACTTTCTCACATAATTTACCTGATTTCACTTGATCCCATACATTTGTTCAAACCACACAACATGGTCAAGCTCTAAAGAAATAAACAATGGCTTATTAAAAAGGTGAGGGGAGAAGGGTGGCTTACCAAAATACCACTAATATATCCTAGCAATAAGCAATGTTTGCATTTAGCATTCAAATCATTCAGTTAACTGTATATAATATATTAACTACACATAATTCAATTCATTTGCCATCTAGTCATTATTACTCAAAACCAGAGATCTTGGGGATGACTACTGCACTCTATGCAGTGGCTATAAAGGCAGTATGAATTAGATCCAGTAGTTAGATCCAGTGTTAGCTTCCTGAAATACTGAAACAGTTTATATTTGAAAAAAGTCATGACAAGGCAGTTGCCAGGGATACAGCTACCTATCACATAGCTAATGGGAGAATGACGCAGTCAAGAGTGTTTCCATGAGCTTGTCCTTGAAACTCACTCTTCTCTGGGAAATGCAAACCCTAGCTTCTAGTCTGTAACACTCTATGTTGCTCAGTATGCAATATGAAGAACGTTGTTCCCCTCCTGCACCTTACTTTCAAAGAACCTATGCACAATGGCAAGTCCTTGGAAGTAGGAAACCGTGATTTAAAAACCCTTGGAAAAAAAAAGGACATTTATTTGGCCTCTAATGACCAGGTTGCCTTCATCAGGCACTTTTTATAAGGGATGCAGTTCTGTTAGATGTTTGACGGGAATGGGTAGAGCCCTTCCTTCATTTGGCCAAACCAGGACTGACAAACTGAAACTGAGGAATGTTTCATTTCCAGATTCCCATCGAACTGAGAAATGAGACACTTTCAAGTAGGAAAGTATGGTTTCTGTACAGTTAAGGATCTTCAAGAGATTAAGCTGTAACAGGTGTACATTTGCTTTCTTGTGCCTGATTTTTGCATATTTATTAGAATTAACTTCATATAACTATTTTCTTTCAGATAAAATATTAGTTAAACTACTGTGACTTTTATATTTGTCACTATTTTATCTGCATTTTTAATTTATTTGTAGAAAACTACTAGAATGAGAAACTGGTTATTTACATAGAACATTTACATCTTAAACTAAACTTACTTACCTTTGAAATCCCATTACTTACATTACTTCATATAAATAAATGACATTCATTAGTATATATTTGAAATTAATTTAATTTAATTTAATTCAGATCTTCATTATTGTCCTTCCAAGATTGCAGTTTTTTAAATGCAGAAAATGTTAAATCTTTATCCTATTCATGTCTCTTTGGAGGATTCATTTTGATAAGGAAAGTGACCTTCAATATGACTCTTCATTATGTTACATAGTCATTACATTAAACTGACCTCAAAATATTCCTGTGAGGTTGATGTCACTATTACAAATTTTGAAAGTACACATACACTAACTTATGGGGTCACATAAGAAGTTTGTAGATTGTGCTGTTCTTCTGGAATCAGATCCTGTAATTTTCTTAAATATCCTACAACAGTGTTGTAAGAAAAAGATCCCAAATGCAATACTTTCATTAGGGTGAGAGAAACCATCAGTATAGCCATCAGCCCCATTCCACAGACATGGAAATTCAGGCAAAGACATGGTAAATTTTGGTCAGAACTGATAGTACCAGAGAAAGCTTCTGGCTGTCAAATCAGGGTGTTAGTCAAGAGATGATGTTTCCGCTCTTGAACTCAGAGGTATATAATTGTATTTATACATTTCTTAAAAAGACTTTGGAAGCCTACCTTGTTATGAATAAAAATTTTAATTAAACTTCTCAACAAGTATTTTAAATCTGATTTCTTTCAGGTTTTTCTTGGGCCAGTTTTTTTAATATTCTTATTTTGTAAAGTGAAGAAGATCCACAAGTCCTCTGTTTAAACACAGCTTCAGTTTAGGAAGGTATTATTCCTACTTTGCATTCCAGGTATTACTACCTCTAATCAAACTAACATCTGCTTTTTCAGTCAAATATTTCAAGGTCTTTGAGCATAATCTAAAGTGATAGGCACAAGGCATCTGATACACAAATGGACTAAAAACTTGGGTTTTAAAGTAAAAAAATATTTAAAATTGAGCCAGTACTCTCAATGGGCATTTGATCAATTTTATTTTATAACATTAGTGTGTTTCTTTCAATTTATTGGAAACATCCAATTATGTAGACAGTGGTATCTGTTACAGCCAGAGACTGAATATATGGGTTAATTAAAAGTACGCTCTCTCTAAATCTGAGATGTCTGTTAGCATGTCATCAACATCCTAAAGTAAAATGGAATGGGAACAAAACCCAACCCAAAATTAAATCCATTTTTAATCCAGTTATTATTACTAGTTTGAAGCATGCAAGACAGCCTACATATTTTAGCTACTTGACTTTAAGCACTTCTAAAAGTCTTGGAGCCAAATAAAAAGTTGGAAGAGTGTGAGGAAAGAAAAACAACCTAGCTCCAGTATTTTTGCCAGTCCTGCTGTTTGGAGACTCCCTTTACCGTTTGTATTTAATTTTCCTATCTTAATACAAAACATCTTTCCAACAGCTCCTGAAAGACAAGACATGCATCTCTCCTGAGGTCACCCCAGCGAGAAATTACCAGAAATTAAGGACCCAGCCTTGCAAATATTTTGTCACGTGAGTAACAGTCAGTGGAATACCCATGTGTAAATGCTGGATTGATCAGCATCTAAAGTTGGCAGCCGCAGGTGTACTCCTTAAATACTTCAAACTAAACTGCAAACCTGCATTATACAACACATACATCAGCCAACTTTGTTGAAGATGTTTCAACTCATACTAGTTCAAGTTATTTTATCATGCTGTTTTTAATAATTTCCTTGCCTCAACTACTCATGTAGCTGTATGTATGCCTTGAATTGGGCATGACATTGAGATTCTAGTGTAATTCAATCATTATGGAAAACCTGACATTCACATATGTTTATGTTTAGCCTCAATAGGAAGTCAGTCAGTCACTTTATACCAGGTTACAACAAATATGATATTAATTATTCCTATTGTGAAAACTACTTTTCACATAGAGTTACTAACAAAATCACTGCAAAATATGATTAGTTTTACAAGATTTTGAAGACTTCGTAATCCATTGAATGGAAAAAACGTGATAAACTAACATTTTATTTAAATTGGAGGGAAATTAAATACTTCTTAAAAATCAAATAAAAATGAATACACATCCTAATGAATCTTTCAAACCTTTATACAATTCTATGATAAGTGAAGTGATTTTGATTCTGTAATGTTCATGGCTGACTAATTAGAAGGTTATTCCAAAGTGCTGTTTCCATAATTCAAGTGATGTTAGATCTGCTCTTTCAGTGATGTTTATCTTCAGATGAAATGATTCGCTTCGTAAGTTGGATTACCCAGAATGCAGCACAGAGAGAAAACAAGACCTACAAGAGAGAATTTTAAATGAGAAATATCATATAGGATTTTTTTTTTAATTATACTTTTCTGTAAATATAATGAACGGGTGAAAAGACAGAGCTCCAGAGTAGAAAAATTATTACAAGAATTCTAGGCATACTGATAAATTCACTTTAGGAATGTATTCTTTCTTTTCTCTACTACTCTTTACTGCATACATTCCTGTCTGAAATTGTTTCTGAATGGTACCAAAATGAGATAACTGGCAAAGTCTGCATCACCCTCCCTGCTTTGTAATTGAGTTTGGATTTGGAGTACTTAGAGTCATATATAAAAAATCAGGACAACAATAACACTAGCTGTGACAGATGGCAGGTGCAAAAATGTTAACTGTTTTTTTTGCAAATTGTCTGCAGCAATGCTGACGTTGTAAATTTCATGGTAGGGTACAAATATCCAACATAGCTTTGAATAGAATCTGTGGCAAAAGACGTGTTCTAGTCACAGTACAGTAGATCAGTATAAGACTTATTCCACAACCTGCATTTATGATGAGACATAAACTAGACTGGAAAAAACCTGTAATACCCTTTATTTTGTCATTGGATCTATGTTCTCTCTTTTTTTTTTTTCCTAGTCAGTGAATTTTAATGATGGCTCTAATAATTTTTTTTTTTTCATTAATTTGCTGAAAACTGATTTGGGATGAGAAGGAATAATTGCAGGGTAAAGTCTAATACAGGTAATAGCTTTGTCCAAAAAACAAGAAAGAGAGCAGGAAAAAAGCATGTGCATGTTTATGTGAAATTTTGTATTTTAAATTTTCTGAAAGAAACCTTTGTCTTTCACATAGAAAAATTTCTCTAACTTAGAAAATTGCAAAATTAAGGCAGTTGTTATGGCTTACTGAAGTGAATTTTTTACTGTGAGTTAAACAAAACATTCAATTGATACAGAAAAATATTTTGTTCAGGTGATTTTTTGTTTGTTTGAAAGACAGAGAAAATTGAAAAGGAATTTTTGGGTCAGGTTATAATAATTCTTTTCTCAGGTTAATCTGCAGTGAAAAGATACTGACTAGGAGAGCTCAAATTTTAACATCAATATCATTCAACATTTAACAATACATGGCTCAAAAATCTACTTCTGTACCCATCCAGTCACTCACCAAAGTACATGAGATCTGAATGTTCAACATAAATAATAAATGACCATAAAACCTAAAAGATACTAATTTTGCACTCACTGAAGAGAACATGATGGGATCAGGTCTGATCCCTCTCACAACCTGCTTGGGACAGGCAAAGGCTTTTTGTCATCTCTACATTACATACTTAGTAGAACGAGATGGAAATAACCCAATCAATCACTAAGCAGAATTCCAATCTGACAAAAGAAAAAAAAAATCCAATCCCCATTCAACCCTATCAAGACAATTTCAATTATTTTCATTGGAGGCTTTCATTCTACTTGAGCAAGGGTATACCGTCTACCATGTTTAAAACTTCTGATGACACTGCTGGTGCTGTATTTGTGGTCTCATTTATAAGAAAAAACTCATCAAATTCACGCCAAAAGACTTGTAAGATTTTCAGACCTCTAGCTATGAAAGATTTAACTATTTTCTCTTGCATTATCACAAACACCTTGTAAAACTGCATAGCTCTATTTTATGGCTGTGGAATGGAAAGATTTTTTAAGCAGTGCTGCAGGCACATACTCTCCATATTTTGTAACATGCTTTATTTCTATGCTAAGATGCTTCATATAGAAGAAAAACAACTGCAAATAACTCTCTGTAGTTCCTATTTGGCTGTTACATAATTTGGATGTGTGTGAATCATGACATGCATAAAATGATGACTTCCATATAACATGCTCTTACTGTAGAAGAAAATATTTGTCGTGCTATCTCCAGAAACAGATCTCATCCACTTGTCATAATTAGTACTTTTCTGACATGTTACTAAAATAATTTCATTCCTCACCTCAGAAAGATCACTCCTATTCCTGGAAGAAGCATTAAATATAGAAGTATTTCATTTTCACAAGCAGCATGTTTAAGCACATTTAATGACTGAGGTACAGGGCATTTGTAGGGGATTAATGACTGCTGGGAGATGATGATCACCTGAAGAAGCACAGCCATGGGCCATTAAGCCCCAGGAAATGTCCTCAACTAAAGATGGCTGTTGCTATTATAGTCTGAAAATGAAAAAAACATCTCAGGTGAATTTTTCTTTTTAAAATGGAGTGATGCAGTTTCTGCTTTCTTAATGAAATTCTTCATTGTGAATTTCTTAAAGCACGCAATCAATGCTTGTGGAAGCGTATTTCAAATTGCAGTTATTACATCCAGAATGAAAAACCACATACCACATGTTGTGGATCTGCAGAACTAGTTTGGCTTCATGATTCCGTAACAGTATTGATGCATTGCCTATTGATGTCAGGACTAACAGTACTCGATGGAAATAATGTATTCATGAAACAATACTGTTGCAAGGTTGTGAGGGTTAGACGAACAGGGTTTGAGGAAAAACCCAGACATGAGGGAAAAAAAATAAGGGGCCACATCCTCCCTTGCATGACAGCAATACTGTCTGGCTCTACTGCTATAGTGCTGACCTATCCTGAGCAGAGCCAGCTGCATGGGGCTACCAAGCAGAAACTTGCTGTGTAGGTTGGAGTTCCATTTCTTTTGATTGCTGCTACATATTTTGGAATTACAAGGCTTGAACCACTTGAATGAATGGTGCAATCGGGTGATGTCAGCAATGGAAAGCCAAGAAGATACATACCAGAATTCTGAGCAGACAATAGTGTAGGCAGCAGGAAGCAATAGAAGAGCATTCCACCCTGTGGCCTGAACTACCATTGACTGGTATTTTTCTAATGCCCTTGGAAAAACATATTTCCTAAATCCTATGTGCAGATATTTTGCATTTTCTGTTCAACTCTCTCACACTCTAACATGTTGGGTGGTTTTGGCTTCCCCGCCACTCACACCTTTGCAGTTTCTAAATTTTTGTCACAGAAATTCTCATTCCATCTTGTCTTGTCCAAACCAACTATTTATCTCTTGATAAAAATACTCACATATCATTTTCCTAATTCAGCTAATTTTGAAATAAAAAGATAGAATGAGAGTATTTTTTTCCATTTTTACACTGAGAAAAGTTCCTCTACAAATAATATTCCATAAGAACAATAGTTTCACTTCTGTCTTCAAATGAAAAATTACTGTGGAGAGTGATCATATATGGAACAGTTAGGCCTAAAAGCAGAATTTCTCACAACCATATATCCAGCAAAGTTTAATGCAAACTTTTTGCTGCCTTAATATAAGCACTTGTTACATTTACCTGTTCAAGTAACTGTAGATTAATTACAGACAGTGCTTTAGACTGCTGGAAGAGGATAGTCACCTTCCAAATATTTACATTACCTCCTTTCATGCAGTCTTTCTATCTCCATACAGCCCCTATTCTCTCACTGAATTAGCCTACAGAAATGTAAATAACATTCTTCAGAAGAACAAAGATAGCTTAACCAATGGATTGATTGCAGGATTGAGTCTGCTCTTAACAGGAAATTCCCAGTGGGGTGATAGAAGTTTATTAGGCTGTAAACTGCTCTAAAATCATTAGCTAAATTCAGGCACCCACTTCTGCATGATTAGCTTTGTTTTTGATCGCTAATGTTATTTTCTGCCATCTTCTCTTTTGTAATGACTTTGTAAATCTGAGTTGCCTAGACACAGCATCTTTCCTCTTGCAGATTTCAGCTGTATAGACTTAGGCAGCTTTGGAAGTTAGTCTAGAGATGCAGACATATGTCCAGACAGCCCTCCCTGCTTTAAGGAGGGAGAAGAGGCTTGAACCACAAGACCTCATATCCCCTCCAAACTAAATCATTCCATTATTCTCTGACATTTCTCAGATTCTACCCAGACGTGTTCACTCCAAATTCACTGCAGAGACAGTCTGCAACTGTGCAACAAATTGGCTATATCTGGGGAACACCACCATTTGAAATAGAGCATTTTTGATGCTGGATTCTCTGTACATCTCAGTACTAGCTAATGTAGTCCTGGCTCTGGAGAAGGCTCAGGAAAATAAGCACATTCGCATACTTCATAGGTTGGCTGTTAACATCATAAAGTGGACCTGGTACTGGCAAATATGATAAATAATGAGCCATCTCAATGTGATGCTGAGAATTGTTTGACACTGCAAATCAAACATGATTAAGGTTCTTTTCATATTCTTCATTTACAAATCTGAAATAATTTCACAATATCAATATTAATGATAGAGTAATTTTTAGACTTTATCTAAGAAGCCGGTCTCTGGGTAATGTCATTGTCCTTTTCTAGTGAAGATGGAGATCATGAACTGATATAATAGTTAATAAAAATAATATTGATAACAAAATGTCTCAATAACCTGCTCCAGATTTCACAAGTACCTAAAAGGTACAATTTTCACTAATACCATCACTGTTTTTCCACTTCTCTACACAGGACTGCCTCAGGTGCTGAACTACACAGAGGAGAAGAAAGAAAACATCTCAGAAGTGGGGAAAGGGGTTCAGTGTTTCTGGAAGTCAGGATTTGGCTAATAAATGCATGGATCTTCATTCTCAGTGCAATGTTTTGAGATTAACAGTCCGAGCCTAGTAGAGAAATGCCATGGTATTAACAGCAGACCTAGAAATCACTAATATTGTACAGTGCATAGATCAAGAAGACTGTACTAGCAAAAACATCACACTAATGATGAAATTTCCTGAAAAGGAAATCCAAGAAATAAGGTTGCTTCTCTATGTGCCTTCCATACACTTGGAAATACATGGAGGAGGAAGTGGGAAGCTGATTTGATTTTTTTTAATATATATTTTTTTCTGTGTGTGAAAGAACTGTGGATAGAAGAGAACGGGGACAACTACGATAGTAGCAGCTTCACAGCATTTGATCAAGATTTCTGTAAAAGAAGCAGAATGTTGATCACTCACAGACTAGTTTCTTGTTACTATAATATGCCTAACTAGTTTTATACTTAATTATTAACACATAATGACAAAATAATAGGAAGGTGATACATACAGCTCCTTCCTATTCTGTTAAATGTTTTAAACATTCCTTCTTTTATTAAAATATGGTCTGAGACTTTAAAGCTAGATAATGCATGAAAACATAGGCTGCAAAAGCCCCCATACCTTAAAAGGCTTATGTTACCTATCCAGGAAGGACAAAGACAGATCTGGAAAAAGGATATATATTCCTCTGTTGCTTTCACAGCTGAGCACATCCCCAGTATGAAATCAAGTGCACTGCAGAGATGCCTGAGCTAGTAAGGATATAAGCTGCTAAATCTCTCTCAGCACAGCACCAGGTTGACTCTGACTTTCCTGGCATTGCACAGAAGCTAGTAAGTCCCATCCCTCAGCTTAAATACATGGGGATTTTTACACAGACAGTGATACTGCAGTTATATTTAGACCTTAAATATCTTTTGTGCATCCAGCATGGTATCTTGCATCACGTCCTTCACTCAGGAGAAACCAGCACACTGCCTCTCAAAACACTTGTGTAGATATATGTATCCTATTGAACGGTTACCTATGAAATTCCTTCTCTCTTGCATCACAGAATAAACCACAACCTAAGCACTAGGATTAGGGAGGTTTTACCTCATTCTCCAAAAGACAAAAAAAAGACACTAAAAGAGGGAAGCTTTGCTGTCAGTCATGTGAATAAGAACTCCAAAGCATGTTAATAATTATTAAATCTTCACCCTGTGATGAGCTAATGCAAGCTGGAGATGCTATCAACATTACACTCATTCAGATATACGTAAACTCTCTGCACCTCTTCAGTATTAAATATGCTTTAAAATATTTTATTGAATTATCTGAGAACACTTACCTCAGTGAGATACCTAATTCCATCCATAAATTCCTAGATCATTCTAATATGTCTAGATATTTCAAGTTTAAAGTAAAATCTGGTTAAACAAAAAAAATTATTCTTAGCTGTTCAATGAACATTTACAACTAACTTCTGGACCAAGCCTCTTCCATAGTTTTGCAAACATATTCTCCAACATATTATTTAGTAATTATAAATTGTCAATCATCAACTAAGCTTAAAAATTTCATAAAACCTGCAAAACAAATACACACTTTGTTACACATTCTAAAGCACAGTAATATTTTAGAATGCCTGTTTATTGTTCTTAGTTTCATTTTTGACGAAACAGTACAGAAAAAAGTTCAAAGACCAACAGTTTTAGAAGACCTTAATTCTGAATGTTAACCTTTTTTATATCAAACATTCTGCATTTTTTTCAGCCTCATTTTCCCTCAAAGTTGAGAAACAACAGGTATGGTAAATTTTCTCAATTATTGTATTTTAAATGAACAACCTAAAAGAAAGCTTTCATAAAAGTTAAGACGACACTTACTCCATTTGCAAACATACCAGTTTAATCTTTTTCAGGCTAACAGGCCAAATGAGATTGAAAGAGTTATTAATAGCTGTTTGTTGCAGAAATGAAATATTTTAGAGAGTCCTGTCTCAGTTTGGATAAAGCTTTCGAGTTTATTTTCTTAAACATTTAAATAGGAAATGTACCCATTGAGACAAAACATCTCATTTACTTTTACGCCTGTCAGCAGCTCTAGCATAATTACATACACCCCACTGCATCACTTACAGCTCAAACACAAGCTGGAGGGTAAAACAGACATCTGCAAAGAACTATTTTGCTTTATAAGGTATTATTCAAATTACATGTAAGGAGCAGTTTAAGCTCCCTTATTCAAGAAATATGAAGCTAATTTTAGTTTAATCATAGAATCACAGAATCATTTTGGTTGGAAGACACCCTTAAGATCATCGACTCCAACTATAACCTAACTCTAGCACAAAAACATGTCCCTAAGAACCTCGTCTAAATGCCTTTTAAACACCTCCAAGGATACTGACTCCACCACCTCCCTGGGCAGCCTGTTCCAATGCCTGACAACCCTTTCTGTGAATAATTTTTTCCTAATATCCAATGTAAACGTCCGCCAGTGCAATTTCAGGCCATTTCCTCTTGTCCTATCACTTGTTACTTGGGAGAAGAGACCAAACCCCTCCATGCTACAACCTCCTTTCAGGTAGCTGTAGACAGCAATAGGGTCTTCCCTCAGCCTCCTTTTCTCCAGGCTAAACAGTCCCAGTTCCTCAGCTGCTCCTCATCAGGCTTGTGCTCTGGACCCCTCACTAGCTTCATCGCCCTACTTTGCACTCTCGCTAGTGCATCAATGTCTAATGATGAGGGGCCCAGAACTGAGCACAGTATTCAAGCTGGGGCCTCAGCAGCGTGATCACTTCTCTAATCAATAGTTTACTGCAGAGATCTTCCATTTAATGAAGTTTAAATTGTTCTTTTAGGCTTAAAGAAATGAATGCTTATATGCAGTACTCTATACAAGAAAGACTGGACTTATATACTTCTGAAATAAGAGTAAGGGCATTCTTTTTATACAGTCATGGGTTTAAGAAAATATTAGATACCACATTGCTTAATTCTGCATTGAAGTAAGTTTTTACTTAAAAGATGGGGCAAATTAATTTAAATGAGCTCATGCAGGAGGAACCTCTCCTTTATGCCTGCATCCTTTCTTGAAAATATAGGAAAATTATGGCAAAATTATTGTAGTTTGAACACAGAAGGAAGATTGCTAAACATAACATTCCAGAATTTGGACTGGATATTACCTAGTTGTGTCACATTCATCAAATAAGCATCTACAGAGATAATTCAACTTCTTCAATCCCTCCATTTTTATGTCAGTTTAGTAGACTACTACACTAACATTGCAGGAAAATACATTATACAAGTCAGTGTCCTTCTCTCTCTCATTAGCAGACACAAAATATTGGATGTTTCTATGCAGGTGGTTTCATTTCAGAGCATGGCTGTTGTTCATAAGCACCTTGGCAAGGTGGTAAGCAGAACCAAGAGCTATGACAAAGGTGGCTGCAAAGTGGAAGATCTCTACTTGTCAGTGTACTAAATAAGAGAAATTTGACTACCTACAAGCTCCAAAATGGGAATTTTTCCATTGTGTCGGGAAAAATAATATTAAAAAAAATAATCCCAGCCTTTAACTATAACCCACAGACGTTAGGTCACTGCTGGGAAAATCTTTGCTGCAGATGTTGAAAAGAAGTGATGGGAAAATCTGGCTACTATGACTAATGGCAAATGTGAAAGAAAGGAATAAGAATGTGCAGAGAGGGATACAGCAATTGAGTGACAAGCAGAAGGGATTTCCAGCACAGTGAACAAATACCAGAAAATTATTCAAGAAAGACAGAGGAAGATCAAAGCTAAAAGCCATTTGGGATGAAGAGTTCTCTTGAAGCCAATACGTTGTAAGCAGAGATGAATCCTTTAACTGTAAAATGTAGAAAATAGAAGGCAGTTCTCAGCATAAAAAAAAAAAAACAAACAAAAAAAACCACCCAAAACAACCACCACCAACAACAAAACAAAATAAAAACCACCACCACCAAAAAAAAAAAAACCAAAACAAAAAACCAACCAACAAAGGAAAAGAGTTAATATTCATTGATATCATAAAGGAAAAATCTTGCCATAGAAGATACATATCCAAGTTAAAGATAGACTGAACACACCCATCAAGCTGGCCAACACTCTTTTGAGGCCAAAAGCAGTAAACTGTGACTGTTTTTAAGTTCCAAGAAGAAGAAAAATGTGCTGAGGTCAGTCCAGCCCTCTGTCCACCCCTTTACATGGAAAAGTAGATCTGCTTCTGGCTACTGGTGTCTCTCTTTCTTGCTTGCTCTCAATCCACTCTTCCTGTGTTCTGGCTTGTCGCTTCTATTCTTGTCTGAGGAAACTCCCATTCCCAAAACTCACCATCTTTTGATTATATAAAAATTGTTGTTATCAACATTAACCACACACACATTCAAATGGGCTAAATAATTTATATTCCTACTCATTATGTCAAGCCAATGTAGTTGTATTATTTAATTAGGTTACAGGAAAAAAGAAATAAAATTTATGGAAGTGATCCATTTGACTTTCTACTAGGAAAAATAGGTGCATATAGTCTAAACAAAACTTCTGTAAGGAGGGTACAGAACTGAGTTGAAGAAGAAACCTCCAGAAAGGAATAATCAATTTTTACATCACAAAATGAGAATGAAATCAGAAATTAGATAAAAAAGCATGCATGTATATTAAAACATGTCTACAATACAAAAAACTACGAAACATCTTTCTTTTCCTAAAAACAGGAGGCTTCAAAATGTTTTTTTTTTAAAAATTCAGAGACACTGAAGAAAACGTGTAATTTAACAGAAATGGAACATACTAGACTTCAGATAAACCAAATATACAAATATGCAGTGAGGATAAATCATTACTCTGGAGTACAACAGAAAAAAATTGGAGAGTTGGAGCAGTTCACAAACAAAACATTTCTCAAACATATAGTGCTGATACAAAAAGATGCTAATATCAACGTGGAATATATTAACAGAAGCATTTAATGTAGCCCATAAGTATTGATTCAGCTTAATGAATGGTGATGAAGCCTTCTAGGAAAACACAGATAAGCAGGCTGTAGTCATGAAGTAGACAACAGGAACGAGAAAGGGTTTAGAAAAGTTGACCTGTAGGAAACCTTGAAGCAATTCTGCTGTGTATTCTTGAGAAACAAACAAACAACCCAAAACCAAACAAAACCAACAGAAAACCCACAACCAAATAACAAAAGTAAAAAAAACCCAAAAAACAAAGAACCTCAAGAGAATGATAAGAACAATCTTGTGACATGTAAAAGAATAATACAAAAAGAAAATAAGATTATAAGCTCCTGTTCAGGGTAAGAAAAACAACAACAACAAAATCTTTTTAAACTAAAATTTTCATTAGATAACAGCTGGCTATAAGGATGGTATAGCATTGGAATCAGCTATGTAAGGCAGCTGCAAAAGGTATGCAAGTGGTTAGAAAGGCACATGTCTATGGTGTAGCCATACTTGATCCTTCAATACAGGCTTCCTGCCGGCCTGGTATTTCTGTTTATTCACAATGAACACAAAAGAAGTCTTCACCTCTAACTAACATTTGATAAGATCTACTTTGCCAACAGCGGTAAATGAAGATGAGACTGCTTAGCACATGGAAAAAACATTGCTTAACAACTTTTTTTTTTTCAATAACCAACCCTGTGCAAGACTTCACCGATTTCATTATCAGATGTGGTTGTCAACTTAGTAAAAGGATGAAATACAGGATTTTTTTTTTTTTTTTCCCAGTTTCTGGAATTGGACAAGGTTGAAGCTGCTTCCCATCAGAGTAATCATAGGATTATTACATTTAGCGATCAGCTTGCAGTGGCTCTTGAGATGATATCAGCAAAAGCTGATGGCAGAAGCATGAGTTACTTCACTCCTACTTTACACTCAGCATACTCTACACTAAAAGCATGGGACTGCATAGTCCAAAATCATCATCCTCTAAGACTGTGAAAGAATAATCAAGGAGTTACAGTAAAAATCTGGGATGCTGGGGTATTCAGTTTGCATTCTTTGCTGTAGATGGGCAAGACAGTCTTTACAGCAAATCAGATGCAAAACAGATAGGTTCTGATTCCCCAAAAAGGAGTTATTTTCCACTTCCTGTCTTAATAAAAAGATAGTTTCATTCAACAGAGTAATTCTGAGAAGACAAGATATCAAAAACACATAGATTTGGCCTTCTGTGATTTTTTTTTCTCTGATAAGACTCATATCAATAATTCTGAATGTGTGCTTTATTTTTTTGTTTACTCCCAACAATTATGTACTTGGATAAACACAATGGATATCCTTAAAAATCAGTTAATTGCATGCACTACTTCTAACACTCCAGCTATTATGCAATCTTTTTTCCATAACTCATGACACTGACCACTTGAACAGTAAAAAATGGTGTGAGAACTTGTTTCCATCTCATGATTATGCTGGTTAAAAAAACCCCACAAATCACTATATCATTAGCAATTGTGGAATGTTGGAAAAAATACCAATCCAGGTTTCAGTTTTACAGAAATACATCATTTTCTTATTTTAAGTTTTGTTGTTGTTTTTTCCCCCCATCTTGAATCCTAGATTAAAAAGGATGTTGTGCCCTAAATATGCTTGTCTTGGAAAGGCTACTTGGTATTGTTGTACTTGTATGTCAAAGGGAGGACTGAAGTCTCAACAATTGTTAACCTCTCCCATGGTGTGCTAATAAAAGGTCAGAGGCCCACATGTGGCTTGCAGCCTGGGGAATTTCTCTCAATGTTCTGCCAGGGATGGGACCGCCTGAACGGTTTCTCTCATAAGTTTTAAGCCATAAACTGCATCCTACTTGGCTTGCTGTGCCAAAACTGGACCCAAGGGTATCCAGAGTCTTGGTTGATGGGAAAAAATGAGTGCTTCCTATGGAAGCCACAGCTGTTTTCCTGAGAGAGAGAGAGCACAGATGCTCAAATATTTCTCTACTTTCCGTTTCTGACTACCTGTTCTGGCAGCAGTTCCAAGAAAGGGGGAGGACAAAGCGAGGCATCCAGCTGCTTTCAATAAGTCTTGGCAGCACAGGTACTGATTGCCTAAACACTAAAAGTGTTCAAAAATATTTTCTGGATTTCAAACTATAAAAAAGGTGAGACCATGCACTAATGCTCCCCACCTTCCAATATTGAGCAGAAATTTAGTGATCAGGATAAAGACCTTATTTATGAAAGCAGAGACTGTGTCAGGGAAAAAATGATACTGTATACTATTGAAGAGATACCACTCACAGAAGTGTGCGTGTATATACATAAATGTGCAAAGAAATTCAAGCGCCTACATAAAATATCTATATTTTATGCATTTTCTAGAAAGATTTGTTTCCTCCATCAGACTGTAGGCTGAATGTCATAATATGGATTTAATTTTGAATAGTGGGGCCATATTTCTCCCTAGTATAACTCTCTGAAGTCAAAGGAAATACATATGCAAAGTTATATTATGTATTTATTTGGCCCAGGATTGTATATAACATCAGCTACCTCATAAATTTCATTGCAAGTACATTACATTAGGATGTGGCTTATGATACTGTATTGCCTATACATATATTGATGTCCAATGATCTTTTCATAGATATACCTGGTCAAAAGTCTATGTTTCTGTTCTGGACAGGTTATATAGGTGGTTTGAAGCCCTTATATTGGCACCCTTCAACATTTTTCTCCAGTTCTACCTTTTGGAAGTATTATATAAGTATTTCTTAAATGGATTTAAGTAGTACAATTAAAGCACAGTTAATTAATGTAAGTAAAAATTGAATAGTATATAGTTATAGCTGATATGTAAGCAGCAGAACAGCACATACATAAGACCGTAAAACCTCTGGATTTAATGGTTATGCATTGCTCAGTGAGTCAACAGAAGCACTACCAGTTTAGCTCCCAGTTCACCAGGTTATCTTAAGGAGAGCTCTGTCAGCCTCATTCACGGCTGCCACGTTTGCTACCTGCAGTGCTGTCAGTGCCCACCCCTTCTATCACAGCCTCTCTTCCTATGAAATGAAGAAACCTGTCTGTCATCAGGGGAAGTAAGCAGAAGATCAATGCTGTCCGCAAAAAAATTTGTGAATGAGCATCTCTATAAAGGTGGTAATTCCCTCCAACAGATAGTCAGAAAGGCATTCTCCCCACAAGCTGTCTGAATGATGTTTGCAGAAAGACTCACAGTAGGCTACCTGAACAGCCACCGACCAGTCTTCCTCAGGGCTCTCACTCCCCTCCCCAAGACCCTTCATTTACATTCAGTCCCAAAAATGTATTGTTATTGTTGTCTGATGTCTAGGCAATGATCAAGACATCTATTTCTACTTCAACTCAATTATCAAGCTACGTTACCGATGTTGTTGCAGAGCTAAACTGCTCTCCTAGCCAGTGCATTCCCCAGACAGAGCAATAGCTTTGGCTTGACAGCTTCCACAAAGCTACATTGCTATTGTCTGAACACTCCTTCAGACCAGAGAAGCTTTAAAGCTTGTGAAGTCAAACCCAGTGTGGTAGATACAAGATTTCTAAGTCATAAGGATAATAATTTCAACCCGCTGTGAGGGGTGATCTCATAGCTCAGCCATGCAGGCTGCTGCTCCCTACTTAGGGGTAGAAACCACCAGCAAGATGGATCACTTAAGAATGTTCCACTAGGAGTGGAACAGGAGGAAGAGAGTGGTTTTGCTTGACCAAACCATGAGAAGTCAGTGAGTCTGAGCCTATAAGGAAGAAAAATAACTACTGTATTTAAGCCACACCTTGCTCAAAACTGTTCAAACAGGAGAGTTATGGCAATTTTGCTCCCTGTATTATACACTTGATCTTGATTCTGCCCTGTGTTACTTTCTCTTTTGCAGCTTATTCATTTCAGTTCCAAAAGAACTAGTGCCTGACCTCTCTGCTTTCTTGTCCAAGCATTTATAACATAGAATCTGATAACCTAGCAGCTCCTTTTTTCTTTTCTGTCCCAACTGTGACAGAGGACTTTAGAAGTCAAATGGCTGCCCAAGATAATGTATCCGTTTCTGACAATAAAAATCAATCCCCCACTACCTATTTAAATAAGAATATAAGACACTTCAATTGTCCATTAGGGATCAAAGAGGTTTTGCTGATGTATCATAAACCTAGAATGAACCTATATTGTAGTATATCTTTATCTTTAGTTTTAGTTATTTGAAATATTTTGCTGTGCTAGCTATTTTTCTACCCTTCAACTGACTCACATAATGAATTACTCCATTTTTATTGAAAGTACCTCCTGTTTTTATGTCCTTCAAGCACTCAGAATAGAAGCTTTTTGCAGTAATGCACATACATCAGCCAAATCATACTTTCAACAGTACTATAAAAACACAACATTACTTTTCCGTTGAAAGCCTGCATACTTAAATACTGAATCATATAGAAACTATGGAAAATAAGCGTGTTATCACAAAAATCATTAAAGCAGGATAGTGAAAGGGGACAGGGTTACAGAAGTGTAGACACACTTCTGACAAATTCATATGTATGTGATATAAGATCTAATCTTGCAACCCTTACTCACAAAAGTAATCTTACTGAAGTCTATAGGAGTATGCACATAAAAAATACAGGATTAACCCTGAAAGCCTTAAAGAAATCCACCTATTTTTTCAACTATGAGAACAAATATTGCATCATAAACCAAATTATGTCCAGATGAGAAAAATAGCTTAGCAACAAGATAATCTTATAGAAGACTTATGGGCACGTCTATAGTGATGACAGATAATAGAACCTGAGGAGAGGTTATTACAGACAATTTGGAGTATGGCAATGGGTCTCCTCCTGATTGTTAAAGAAATTATTGTCAGATACTGCAGGAAGATTAGTCTGTATCTAGAGGGATTTACTACTGATATCATAATAATGGCATCAGAGATAACTTATTTTTGGAATAAAAGTTTTAAAAAATGACTAAAAAGCACCTCTAGTTGCCACTAACCAGAGAAAGAAATGAATGACCTACCCACAGATCAAAAGAAAAAAAAAAGCTAAGCACACTCTATAGAATTATATAAATGCATTCAGGAACAAAGATAAAAATGAAGAGGAACCAAACAAGTTTGGACACAGACGTATTTTTGAATAAACAAACAGGAATTCTTCATTAACTAAAACCACACAATTATTCAATATTCATGCACAGGTTTGTTCTGGCTGTAGCTAGGAACTTTCTGTGGGACCTTCTTACAGGGCTGATTCTGATCCATAGAAGGGGAATTAGATCAATATGCTTTACTGTGCTCATCAGGCTATGAGATATGCTAAAATATTTGCGAGCTGTAGCATGGGAGGTGGCTCCCAGAGGATCCCCGCATCCACTCAGGGTGAGATGGACCTGGCATCTTCCACAGGCTCCTATAGAGCAACAGCAAAAGCCATTTTGTGATGATATCTCTATGCACAGTATCTGAAACAGCCTTTGAAAGGGCTTATTGCAAAGTTCTTCTCCTACATACACCCAGGGTAAGGACAAGTAATACTTTCTTTTTTAAATTTTTGGAATTTTGCCCCATGGTTTGTCAGTCTTATGAATTCAAAGTCCGCTGATTTCTATGTGAATTTGTATTCATTACTGAAATAGAATTGTCTAGAAAATGTTAGAATTAACATTTTTTTATGTATCTTTAACAGAGACATCTAATTTTAGAGTAAAATAACCATATGCAAACCCAGACCTATGTTAATCATTTTTATCTCTATAAAACCATGTTCTCCTTATGAATCATTGTACTAGGATATATTCACTAAAAAAAAGAAAAAAACATCAAATGAGATTTCCATTCTGATGGTGTAAAACCTTAACCAGGGAGTTGTGCAGAAGGTGTGGTTGCTCAAAAATGAAATGAAAAACACCAAAAGAAACAAGAAAACCCAAAGGCAGACAAACAGAAAAGTAAATGTGAATGAGGATCTGGCGGGCAGGGTGTAATTTTCTCTACCTACGCTATTATAGGACAAATATCGGTATTGTAAGTCACCTCTATGCAAAGTGGACATAATGGACCGATTTGGAACTTAGATTGTTATCACTACTCAGGTATTGTAGTGATGAGAACATCATAAACAAATATGTATATACACTAGAAGTCCATTACATATATCAGTTCCACAATATGAAACACAAATGTAGAGGAGTTACAGATGATATGGGTATTAGAAACATATGACTGAAGAACTTTCAGAATCAAGTTCAGTTCCCAAAGTGATAAGAAACCATGCAAACAAATATTTTGTCCAGAAAAACCTACAGAATATAATACAAGCTAAAAATATTTCCCCATGTGCTTTGCTAAACTTTAGTCTGTAATAAAATCACAAAATCTACAACTGCTGTATACAACAAAAAGACCAGGGAAGCCATAGTGGCACTCTAAGAAGCACACATAGAATGGGATTACAGATGCTCAAATTCCTGTCTATATGGGCCAGCTTTTCATTTAATACGCTGGCTAAAATCTAATAACATACTGCAGAATATAAATATATTTTCCACACCAGAGTGTCTGAAGTGAGTAATGTAGACTAGAGAGTGCTTTGGAATCTTCTAGGATGAACATATTGTAAATTATATAGAATTACAGTAATCTGCATCATTAATTTTTATATTTATTAAATCACATTAATTAATTACCACTTAGAGCAATTGTGTGGTTTCTCTGAATAACTGTATGGCCTGGTAATCCATCACAAAAGATTTATTGTGTGCATTTATTTGTGGAATGTTTAGTTGAAGCAGCACTCAATATCGTAGTAACGAATGCAGAAAAAAGGACAGAAAACAAAACATATATCTCACGTACATTCCCTTTAAAAGTTTTCTACACAGATAGAATGGCAGTTTTTCATGAAACTACAAGTAAAAGTGAAATCAAATTGAATTATTTGACATAAACATGTACAACATTTCAAGGAAATAAAATGCATGTAGTAAACTTCAGTTATGGATTCTAAATCTTGCATCTTAGCAGAAAAACCCCGGATCTCCAAATCAGAAAAGCTGTGTGGGTTTTGTTGATACTAGCCATCCGAGTGGCCAATTTAAAGTGAGATATTTATGACTTTCATGTGAGAAAGACGTATTGCAGTTCAAACAGGAGTTGGATCCAGTTGAAAAAAATTCTTTAAGACATCAGATTTCATTTCATGAACCCCAGAGACTTTCTTTTTTTATAAAGGTTTACAGGTAGCTTCAAACAGATGCACCTGGCATACAAGTCTCACTGAGAAGGTTAAATTCCGTCTAAAGTTCCTTTCCCTGACAAAACAATCTTGCCAGGTTGTTATGCTAAGGAGTGGACACCGTGGCATGCTATGAAAACTAATCACCTTTACACATAATCACAAAAATTAATAGTTTTTTAAGTCAACAATTCCCGCAGGTTGTCACTGGGAGCTTGTTTTCATTTTTATTTGTCGTTGGAACATTGCTACAGCAAGTATAGAGAAAAATCCCATTTAAACATTTTATGTAACTTAGGATTGAGTTTTTGTTTTCTTGCTGTTAAGAGCTGGTTTTTGCTTTTTGTGAGTTACAGTTTGTGAATTAGGACATGGAATATCCCGTCACCAGTCAGAACTTTTTGATACATAATCATTTACAAAATATAAGAATACTGGAATCCATTGTCTCAAAATATCTGGTCTAAACATATTAGCTGCTTTTTATTCCCTGAGGTTTAAAATTTTTAAATCTTCGTAAAATTGGTACAAATGATATAAAGTCGTCATAGTGAGGTTTTTTACTCGTTCCTCAAGAGATACATGATGACCAACATACACTACTATGGAGAATTAAGCACCCATAATAAAAAATAAACAGTGACTCATTTTAGTTGTTTCAAACGTAATTATTTGTGGGGTTGGATGTTTTGGGTTTTGTTTGTTTATTTGTTTTTACATTAAAAATATCTCATCTTCTAGTCTTAGCTATGAAATAAGTAACTATGCTAATGGGATTACATAAACCAAGTTTATCTCTCATTTTGTGCCCAGTTCTCATTTACAAGAACTTCAGGCGGTCCTGCCCAAATGAAATAAAACATCTGAAATAAAACACAATTAAAGTGACCACTTTCGTAATCTAAACTTGAGATGTGCTCGGTTTAGTATTTTTAAACGGGCGCTCCAACCTGTTAGTTTGTCTGCATTGCCACCTGGAGGACCTCATAGCAAAATCAGGTTGAATTCCTTGAGTGAGATTCTGTGTTAAGACTCCATGAGTTAAAGCAGCTTCTTGTGCTGCAGGAAGCAACTCACTGTGGCTTCTTGCCTGCAAGAGGGAGCCCTGAAAAAGTCCAGAGATAGCCTGGAAGATGTCTAGCTACCTAACCAGGTATATGCGCAGTTTCTCGCTTCCCCTCCTCTCCACACTTGTCTTCTCATGAATTTGTTGGATTATTAATCGCTCCCACATATGAGAAACTGAGAATAAACACGGCTCCTTGAAAACTGATGAATGGCAAAAAGGAGAAGATAAGGGCTCCAGTCTATCTGGACTACTTAACATTGTGGCAAATAACTAGAAAAAAATCAGTCTTGAACTTGGTCCATTTAAAAAAAAAAAATAAAAAAAATAAAAAAAAAAAGACTACCAAAAAATGCTACCTATTAAATATTGAACAGATGGTGGCTTTTTGAAACTACTGCTCAGTCTGGCGCCTTAGATTTACATTAAAAACTCAAAAATCAGTGAGGAAGAACATGCTATCAGGTTGGGCAACAGAGATTTGAAGAGTTTTGCATCTGTGGGAAAAAAATCAACCTTCAAAAGAAGCATATCAACCTGCAGAACACGTCCATAAGACATCATATTTAGGAAGGAAAATAAGGTGATGCTACTTGGAAGCACTGTAAAGACAAGTCCTGTATAGCAACCAGAGATAAAGCAAAACATTTTTAAAATAATACAAACACAGTGATTCTGAAGAAAGTTAGAGAATAATATGCGATAGCAAGAAACAACCATTTTCACCAAAACTGCCATATTTGCAAGAAATTAAACTTTTCAGCAAAATCTGAAAATTTTTCTTATGTTCCTTCCCCTGAAGGCACATAATACTGCAGGCATATTTTGGTTGTGAGTCTAGCTGGTCAAGCAGCTATGTGCTGATCAGTGCAGATCACAGTCTCCCCACAGATCCAAGTCATAGTGACAGAAGCAGATGCTATCCACCACACAGAGATGACACTGCTGTAGCAGGGAAGATGGGCTGTTTCAGCAGGAGGAGGATCATTAGGAGTGAAGTATCCCCCATCAGTACTGTCTGGGAGATAACTACAGCTAATGATTAGATCATTACTTTTAATGTAAGGAAGATACTAAACATTAGTTGGACACAGGTACAGAGGGTTAATGTGATACCAAAGGTCTGACTAACAGGCTGGAAGGGAAAATTTAGTCTTATGGAACAGAGCGATTCAAACATTATGTTATACACAGTGCATGAGTGAGAACTAAATAACATAGCAAAATCTTGGAAACTCAGAACAGTAGGTTTTAGCAGAAAACAGACTACCTGTTATACACATAAAATAATGTCCTAGGTACATCTGAGTGCTTCAGAAGAATAGCCTATGAAGACAGAAAGGGAAATGGAAACAGGAAAAGAAAGAAAAAAAATAATAAGAAAGTTGAACCTCCAGAAAGAAATCACGTGGAGTTACTGACAGAGCATTATTACAGAAGTTACTTCTTCTGCAAGAGGGCAATGTTTTGGCTGCCTTTCACAGTACCTGAGCATGAAGAATCTTCCTGTGGCCAGGTGCAAGACCTGTAAGGACACCTTCTGTTACTCTTAACTGGAGTGGAAGATCTCCCATCCTACCTCTCTCAAAATTAACTAGGGATTGATACTGTTACTGCAGCCACATTTCAGCACCTGGATTGGAGCTTTATAGGCTGTGTCTACACCAGGAGCTCTCTTGCAATAACTGAGGCAAAGCACTAGTTGGAAGCAATTGCTGCTGAGCTATTTGTGTTTCCACTGTGTTTAAGGAACAGAGAATTAATCTGATGTAAATATTGGCATCAAATACAAATACTAACATAAATGTACTATTTAATTACACCAAAGCCTTGTATTGCTGGATGTGGAAGAAATCCTTCAACAATATTCTCTAGTGTTAAAGAACTATGACTACAAAGTAAGATATGAAGGATACAAAATAAAATTTTAAAAAGTCCTCCATGCTTTGACAGAAAAACAGAGGAGTCTGAAACGGAGGTAAGCAGAGTAGACAGAGCACAGAACAAGGAGTACAGCCTCCAAAACAGTAAGAGACAAACTTATTTTAGTATGCCACAGTGTGCCAAAACTACTAATCTGGTTTAGTATTATGTTGGATACTCCCTGTATTTCTTCTACAGATTTCTACACAGGAAATTAAAGTCTGTACTTACTGTATGGCTGTTACTTAACTGTAACTGTTAGGCTTCAGTTAAAGTCTCTTTCTTTAGCAAAAGAGTGCTAAGAAATAACAAATCAATAAGCTGCTTGAGACACATGTGGTGAAAGTTTGATTTGGAGGCCAAAGATTGTCTCCTACTGATGGGAACAGCCTTTCTGCAAACTAAGTAATTTTTTTTAAAATAAATATCAAATCTATGGAAAAAGGAAAGAGTACACAATGTATATAAGTGGAGAGAGAAGCAGGGAAAGGATGATGCCTGTGAGAAGCTTATGTATTAGCATCAGAGAAAAAACAATGGGGGGGGGAGCAGAAAAGAAAAAGGATAGAGCCAGGGGAAGGAAAAACAGAGTAAAGAGTTGAGAGGCTATAGGAGATGGAGTGAGATGAATACCATATAAAAGCACAGAAAAATAAAATAAATTAAAAAAAAAAAAAAAGAAAGAGGAAGGAAAATTAAGGAAGAATCAATAATAATAGAAAAGAAAAAAATGGAAGGGCATAAGAAATTTTTAAAAAGTAATGGTTCATTCTAAAGGTGTGCAAGATTTGAAGAGTAAGTAAATTAAAAGGAAAAAAAAAATAAAATCTACAAATACTGTCTATATATAGTCTGTATACCTTTCTTCTACAACCTTCCCAGGATAAGAGGCTTGCTGATGTTTCATGAAGTACAGGTGTACCGAGGGGCTACACCATCACCCAGCAGCAGACTGAGCTGTCATCAGTGCTGTCCTGCTGGATGGGGCAAGGGTTGTTGAAGGACCTTCCAACCTGTTTTTTTTTGCAGGCTTATCAAGCTGTTTGGCTGCCATTTCATAAAACAAAATTCATTTGCCAGAAAAAGGGTTAAATTTAATACAGCTGGACAGCTGAGCAGCTGCTTTCATGATTTAAATAAAAACAAGCTGAAATCCTTGCTGTCAGATCAGTGATATATGACTTGTAATGGGATGTTTCCAACCTTTTCTTCCATATGGTTGCCTACGTTAGGTAATAAACACAGCCTACAGTGCATCCAGCTTCCCAGAAAACATCTGGGTCCCATTCCTGCTCTGTTAGCTTCAGTGTTGCCTCCCACAAACACAGATGATTCATAGGACAACATCCCTTTGGTTAAGGATCAAATTAGGACGTTTCATTGATCATTTTATCATGCATCCCAACTGAAGTTATGGGAAAATGGAACTCATTCAAAAAAGAATTTTTCTGCACATATTTCCACCCTCCTATCTGCAGTTGATAAAGTTAAGATTTCAGAAACAGATTATGACTGCTTAGGGAAAAAAAAAACAACAAAACACAAAACCAAAAAAACACTACCCTATCTCCTGTGAGGAATGTATTTCCGCTTGTTTTCATCTTCTCTCTCGCCTAATTTTAGAGTATTTCCCCCTTTAAGAATGTGTTTGCTGAAAGAAAAATCATAACACACTACTCATTTCTGGAAGCTGAAATCAAAACTAATTAATTCTTCTATTGATAAGAGATTAGGATCTGCTGCAAGAAAATTATCTATGTTTTAAGAAATATAGTGAAATAAAGAAAACGGACGGTCTGCCCTGGAGCTCATACAGTGAGTTATACAGCCTGTCTGCTAGAGGTTCTGTTAACAACAAAGCTGACAAATACTAGCCAGTCACTTCTCTAGTTCAGGTCCCCATAATATTAATCCAGTAGACCATTCAATTATCTGTTTGTGAGAATTAAGGCCCTCACTGGTATCCATTACTTCAGTTTTTGTGGTCGTACTTTTGAACACGAATGACTGGCAATGCCCAAATTTATGCAGCAATTCACTGATTTGCACAGTTGGTTGCCCACACCAATCAGTGGTTTTGTGTGAATATCTTTAAATCATCTTTTCCAAAACAGTTTAAACTCAACATGGGTTGCTTTGGTGTGATATATTACCCTATTAGTATTAGTTAGAAAAAACAACAACAGCTGAGGTATGGCACTTTCCATCTACTCAGTTTTCAAAATGCTGTTTTTTCCCCTCACAATTCTAGTGAGTGACAGAAAGTGGATTAGGGAGAGAATTTAATTAGTTGACTATTATTAAATAATAAGACAGCAGCTTGCAAATGCATCTCTAGCATCATTTAATATTCAAGCTTAGTTCCATTATTTCAGATAAGTTAAAATAATGTAAGGATGCTCAAGAAAATATTAAGAGCTTGTCAAAATGACACTCTGCTTTTTTCTTTGGCACATACATATTTTGTCTGTGTACTAACAAAATGTAAAATGCTAAAAAAACCCACCACCAACAACAAAAAAGTCAGATTCTCATCCATTCTCCATCCTAGGTATAAAATAACATAAAGCATAAACCAGCAATACTCTCCCAGGGGCAGATGCATATAAACACACTCCTAAGCTGTTTTTCAAGAATCACCCAGCTACTTCAGGATGGTGCTGGGCCACTGACATGTATACAAGGACAATCTGCCAGCACTGCAGAGGTGCTGGGTCATGATCCTACCCATAAGGAAACAGAGACCAACTACTATAAGGCAGGGTGGATGTAACTAGAGACAGGACTCCATAACCCCAGCCTTTCAAGACTTTCTAAATCATGCCGGGGCTGGTGGTGCCGGTCCCAGAGCAGAGTCAGCGCTAACGAAGACTTACAGCCACTGTAGTCCCAGCTGACAGTTCTGTGATGTGCTCAAAGGATGTGCAGCACACACTCTCACCCTGTGTGTTACCAGGATTTACTGAAAGAAAAATCAAGGGCCATCTTTGTTTTGGAAAGTCTGGTCACATTTTTGTGCAAGGATCTGCTGGTGCTTTTGTTTTTCTGACACTTAGAAATTGCTGAACAGTTCAAATCGGGATCAGTTGTGCTATAAAATCAGCCACCTGACACTGTGAGATGCTCTGGAGTGACAAAACAAACAAAAAAAAGTACATGAAAGAACAGACACAAGGTTTGCTAGAAAGTTGTTGCTTGTACTAGTAATTTACTTAAGTAATTTTTCTCCCATCAAGCCACAATTTTTCTGTCAACTTGAACAACATTCTGTTGATTTGTTGGCAAACTTATTGAACAGCTTATATTCAGCAATTCAACAAACTGACTCAAAAGATTTTGACTCGAAGTATATGTATTATAGACAAATTCTTTTCAGAATTAAGATGAAGTGCATCAGAATTTTTAGAGTGCTGTAAGGAGCAGAATTCATGGCAGTCCTTTACCTTTAATTTTTGCAGAAAGGTTCCCTCTAACAGGTCATTCGCTGTTGAAGACATAATGTAATTTAAATCACTTATCATTTTCCTGTATGTGATGTTAATTTTTAGCTGTTATGGATACACTTCTCATCTTAATCAGATACAACACAGTAGCAAAATGAAAAAACAAAAAAAATTTAAGGCAGATTTGAGTGTTCATTATCAAATTCTAGCACTGACATAACATCAAAATATGTATTATCTACACCAGGAGTAACTTATCTTGTGGAATGTCAACACGTTATAAAGCATAGAGGAATTCTCCTCAGCGAATATATCCTTCTACGCATTACAAGGGAGTAAACTCCTCTACACTTTATCTGGAGAATGGAACTGGTGGAAGTAGAAAGCAGAGTGACCATACCATTAACAGTGGAAGTATCAAAAAGAACCTGATCAGCCTCCAGAGTATGTAAAAATATCCCTGGGTAAGGCACACACGCTCATTCTTGTGTTGCAGATGCTTAGAACTGCAAATCCCATAAAAAATCCATAGAAAGAAGGTGGCTGCATGGAGGCAAAGAGTTTTGGGGTGAGAGTAAAGTGAAATTACAGAAACAGCACCCTTCTTTTTTTTCTTATTACTCATAATCATATTTGAGGACAAAGACGACATACACAAAATATCAGCTACCTGCCAAAAGTCAGAGATGTTTACACTGAACTCCAATATATTTGTTGCCAGAGTCTCAGCTTCCTTTACACCTGCCTCAGTGACTGCGAAGCTTTATGATGAGCCTCCTTCTATTTCATCTCACTTCTACTTTAAGAAATTGAGTAAATAATATTAACCTAAAGCTTAGATAATGTCGACATTCAGAGTTTAATACTTATTGGTACTGCATTTTTGCCCCCAAAGCTGAAAGTGTAAAAAGGTTAGGGACCACATTAAGCTCTAAATATGAAAAATAATGCCATCATCAAACTTCACAGAGGTCTTTATAACATGTTACAATGGGATTAGTTCAAAGCAAATGACACAGTTTTTTGCTTTCCTTTCTCAGTAGTTCCATTTTTTTTATTCCATTTCGTCCCACTTTCTTTGCATCTATTTGGTGTTATTACTAGGAATCAGCAATGACAGAAGCTCAGAAAAAATACAGAATGATGCAACCCTAAACAATGAAAGCACAACTATAAACTTCTCTAATAATGCTTAACACCAGAAAGCCAAGCTGATGGAACTGTGTATAGACTATAAGAGTGTGCATTCAGATAACTGAACATATATGAAACAGAAAGTATACAAAAAAGACCTCCTTTCTTTTCTACATTGCGGTATCCAAGATAACACGTACACAGAACTTTTCTCAGTTATAATTTCCAAGACTGTTTAACTATTATCAATGCTACAGTCATGACCCAGTTTGAATGAAGAAATACTCTCATATAGCAGAAAGCTTTTATGTCAAGAAAAATATGTATTTGAAGGATGTCTGAAAGACCGTTTTAAGAGGAATGACAGGCATGCTTTTCTCAGAAATACACATACATCTGTAATTTTTTAAGATTGAGCTAGATGCACATAAATACATGCAAAACTGTAAGCAGATGACAGATTTAGTGCATAGGAAAGTAACCAGAAGGATCAGCAAACTAGAGAAAATTATCTTTCTCTATTGTGAAAATTAGTATGTTCCACTGGGTGAAACCCTGAACTGACTCATCCTCCTAATGAGACAACTCAAAAAGGTAACAGGGGACCAAGAATTTCAGCTTCTGAACTCTCTTCTCGATTTCTTGTTATTGTACACTGAGGTAACCAATTAGAGTGAAGAAATGTAAAAATATTCTTCTAAAAAAAAATGAGTTCCAGCAACTTTTCTTCATCTGCTTAACAGACACTCTGGTGCAAAGAATCTCTGCAGGAAGACTTACCTAATCAGAAACATTCAATTCCTGCCTGAATTGATTATCAGGATATTCCCAGGTCATATTCCCTCACTTCTATTTCTTGAGACAATTATTTTCTTCACAAGAATTGTTTTTTTTATTTTTTTTTAGGGCAAAGAACTATTTACAGTGATTTTTCTTTTCTCTAACAAAGCTCTTAGACTGAATATAGCTATTTTGCACCACTTAAGAACTTCAGAAATAGTCACAACTGGCTATTAACCTTTGGACTTCCCACCCAGCCCTGAAAAGTAATGAAATGAAATGTCCAGGACCATAGTAACTTCATTCTCCTATAAACTGCTCTGAATGTTTTATGTGCAGCCAGATAAAAATCGTTATCTTTGAAGACATGCTGTGCATATTCCCTTCTATATGATCATCATACCTCCATTAACAGTCTCAAGGTTTTGAAGATGGCCGTAAGTCATTTAACACTAGCGTATGATTTAATAAAATGTTTTTCACTCATGTTGTTTGTGTTGGTGAAGCACAAAAGTTTTGAAGGTTCCCTGAAAAAAATCAGGCTAAAGTTAATTAATCTGTTCTATTGAATTCCATCATGAAAGCCTAATTATAAAATAGGATCTTTGATTTCTCCATCTTTCTTTTCTCTCAGATTTTCTTGCCAGACTCATTCAGCATATAATATTGTAACAAAAGACCAGAATTCATTATTTTTCTTTTCCTTAGCAATGTTAAGCATAATGATGATTCTTACTTCGAGGAAAACAAACAAACAAACAAAAATTGTCATAAGAATACTATTCTATAATAATATTAATTAATAATGCTATACTTTCTACCTAGCATCCAAGTAAATGACAAATGGAAGGAGAACATCTCCTGAAGCCCAGGAGTTCATGACACTGCTGGGTGGGGAGACCAAGATGATTATGGGAGGGAACAAAGCCTGGAGTGTAGGAGATAATGCATGTCCAGGGAGATGTGCAAGATGGTCTGGAAGCTTTATTGAGGGTGGATAAAGGCTTCAGCAACAGGAAGGTCAGAAGGAAACAGGTGGCAAATAGATGTGGAATAATATTCTTGAAGAAGTCTTTTGTGAGGGATTCAGGTTTGAACTCAGGCTGGCTTGGGAATTTTTGTTAATTAAGTTAGAAGTGAGGAGCATAGTCCTGCCAGGAATATGATGCTTTAGTGGCAGGAAGTGAACTTTGAGAATGCATAAAGCCATGGGAATAACATTTCTCTGGTGCCTCAGAGAACTTTAAAGATTGCAGGATCTGGGCATAAACAGACAAAAAAAACCCAAACAAACAAACAAAAAAACCCCAAAAAACAAAACCACCACCAAAATATTGTAAAGATTAGCTTTACTTTTTAGGCAATAGAGTTAACCTTCATAGACAATAATGAGAATTGGGAGCCAAACATCCAAAGCCAAATCTCTCTTCAAGGTCCCTTCCAATCCCTAACATTCTGTGACTCTGTGATTCAGATACTCTGCTGGAGATGTCCAGGTTCCATGAAGAACACACAGTTTTAAAAGTATCAAAAACCAGTTTCTAAATACAGGCAAACGGTGAAGCAATCAACCTAAGATGACCAATAGGAGACTTAAGCCTGCCTCTCAAACATGTTTTCAACTCTGAGCTCTCCCTTGGATCTAAGTGCCTAAAAATATTATTCATTTTAAAATAAAAATTGGAGAAGATTCTTGTACCTTCCGTATGCTCAGTATGCCCATTGAACCAGACACAAGGAGTAAACTTGGTGGTTCAATCACTCTGTTTATGGCTCAGGCCTTAAGTTCAATTTCTTCATAGAATATTAAAGAACTTGACACAAAACTAGACAGCTCCACCCAAAAGAGCTCAAGTGCAACTACCCCCAGAATTAGTGAATAAAAAAAATAGCTAAATTCTTTTCTGGCAGATGCAAGGAATGGGCAGACATGAAGTTGACCAAATGAGTACGCATTATTGAGGTAACAGTGCTCTTAATCTTGCTGAATTTGTATAACCCAGCAGAAAAAGTGAGTAATACCTTGTCCGAGACTCTGGTTGCAGTCTGAGCAGCAGAGTTGTAACTAAACTCACCTGGTATGGATTTAGAAGCTGACATAGTGGTGGTTTAGGCCACCTCCCAGCTTTAGGGAGAGATGTCCCTGCAGCACTAAGTGTAGTGAAAGGCAGAGGGGCAAGGGGAAGAGTTTTGATATGATGCACAAGTTGGATGTAGTTGTATGAAAGGCAGTCAGATGTGTAGCTATCCTTTGAATATAGCTATCCCATATTTTGAAAATATTACTGGTCATATTCTGCACATGAAGGCATTTAAATATTTCTAGAAATCTTATAAAAATGTATTGTGGAAAGACAGCACAATAATTTTAAGTTGTCTTCTGTTAAGTGGAAAACAGAATTGGTCATTGACAAAGTAGTGCAACTTATACAGATTACTCCAGCATTCAAAACTTACCACATATGCATGCTCATCTGGCTAGAAGCCAAACTGAAATCTTTCAAATAAACTTTAGAGAAAACTGTCCAAAAAACCCCAGAAGAACTTATTTAACATAAAATTATCAAACATTTTGTGCAAAGAAAAAATTTCAATAAACTATGAGTTCATTGAGTTTTGCAAACCACTCAAAACTTCCATGTTTTAAAAACTCCAGGACTGGATGAAGAGTGACTACTTCATTTTAAATGGTATTAGTTTCTATAGCCCTAGGATAATGATGTATTAAGGTAGTGTATCTTAATTTTGAATGCAAAATGTATTGTAGAGACTGTATTTTGCATTCAATACACTAATATTAAAAATAATATAAACTGTATGACTGTAATATAGTGGAATTTGGCTCAGAATTTTAAAAAGAAACTATCTCCATAAGATGCAGTAAATAGTACATTTAAATAAGTTTAAGATGTTTTCAGTCTATTCTGTTTTACTCAATGACATTTTTTCTCTAAAACAACATAGAGAAGAATTATATTTAAATAAGTTTAAGATGTTGTCCAGTCCATTTTTCTTTCCTTTAACAAAAATATAATTCATCTGTCAATGAAGACAGTCACAATGTTTCTTGAAGTTCTCATCCACAGGAATAATGAAAATACCATTCGTACGTAACCTATCAAACGAGAGTAAAAATCCCACATTCTAGCATGACAGACAGACAAAATTGCCTTCAAAAATAATATTAAAAGGAGAAAGTAATATGATAGCTTCACAGCTTTTGCTGACCATAATTAAATGCCAAATCAAATACAACTCATGTTTCTGTGATTTGCCATTTTCAGATATATAGTAGAATGACTCAGAGTGCCACCTTTACTATTTTAAAAAGACAAAGAAAATTGTAATTAACACCCTCCTCCAGTCTCTCTCCCACACAATATTTTTTCCATAGCTGCTTTCTTACTAGTTAATCATGATTTGAGATCACAGTGTATTTTGTTACTCTGCCTAGAGTGAAAATCTAATTATCATTTCCTGTTTCCTAGTTCCTTACATGATTAAAAATGAAACAAAAGAGAAAAACAAACAAATAAAACAAACAAACAAACAAAAAACTCCAACACACACAAAACTGATTAAAGACTAAATAAGACAAATATGAGATTTCCTGAGATACAGTATGTTCTTCCTGACTACTCAATTGTTTTGTCAATCATCATATGTGTGATCCCTACAGTTCACATACCTTAAGGTAATACCATGATACATTTAGGCTACAGCAATAAAGAATCCCAGACACACACCATAACTGTTAGCCTCAGCAACATGAACTGATTTTCCTTTTTAAGACGTTGGATATCCACAAATCATCCCTAATTTTCTAACATGCACAATGATTTTGCCCTTTATTTTCCATTTGCTTGCAAGGTACACTTGCTATGCAACACTTTACCTTCCGATGCGCAATGCAATCAAACTTCTCAACAAGCAGAAAACTCAGGAAAGCTTGAAGGAAATGTTCTTTTTAGTGAAATCAGTCTAAATCCTACAAAACTGTTTTACTATGTGCATGCCTTGTGTGAACAAGCTTTTTATATGTTGTTTTGGAGGATGGGGAAGCAACCAATTACTTTTATTTTTTTACTGAGGAGATGGAGTCAAGCTAGAGAGAAATTATAAGAACATATGGTAGTTGCATGCTGGCTTAAACAGTGTAGGCCAGAGGTTTGTGTGTGTGATTTTCTGTGTTTTTTTTAGTTTGTTTGTGGTGTTTGTTTTGGGTTTGGGGTTTTTTTTGGTGCCATGACAACGAAGCGATTTAGATGTTCCATCAATGTCATTGAACATGATAGCACTGTAACTCAGTGACTAAGGATAATCCTGGTGATTCTGAATAACTGTTGTAGAATGAGCATGTACAGATTTTCTGAGACTTACACAGGAGACTACCTTTGAATACATTAAAATGAAGAAATTCTTGCTAGAGAAGAACTGAAAATGGTTTCTGAAGGAAGTTATGGTGTTTGTAGCTCGCAATTTGAGAAAGAATGTGCTTGTCTCACCTTCAGATTAAGGGAGGATTTATAGACACCTTTGTAAACCACAATGAACAAGGAAATTCAAAGGATTATATTAAAAAATTCAGTATCCCAGCAGAGGTATGGAACCTTCTGCTGCACTGCTAGAACTCTGGTCGTTTGGAAATCATTTGATAGACTGAATGATATATTAGAAAGAAACACGGATTTATTTCATGCTCCTGCAGTGCTGAAACAGAGAATGGTTTTGTTAAGTAGGTGATTTTTCTACTTTAAAAGCCCAGTTTCATACCAAAAAAGGACCCATTTATGAACTCAGTTATACAGTCACAGACTCATTTCCTGTCTTTATATTTCCAGTTTGCTTTCAAAGTTATTCCCCTCTGCAATTTGCCTTTTAAAGGAATAAACTGCTATTGAAATTGTGGGGGCAGAAAAAAAAAAAAATCACATTTCCTTCAATGCACTTGTGAATTTCATTATATGTGAAAAGCAGTTTTTAGCTGCAGAAGCCAATATTGCTCAGAGGAAGTGGAGTGGAGGGGCAGCTGGAGGTGAAGGGCTGGTCTATACTTTCTGTGACCTGTCAAGCTGAAGCATACGCACGTGATGTGGGCCACTCGCAACAGGGTAAACCTAAAAAAGGTGGGAAGTTCTGCTGATGTCAAGGGAAAAGCCTTGGAGAATTAGCTGAAAATATTTGCGACAAATTGCCACAGTCCTTTGAGTTTATTTCTTGCTGCGTTGCAAAGTGGGTTAAGAGCTCCCTACACCCTGAACCTCTATTTCCTTCCTCTTTCCCTGAAAATGAGCATTGATAGGGGTGTGAGGGAAGAGGAACAAAGTAGGAAGGACTAGGTTTTCTTTTTAAAGGTAAAAAAAGTGTATCTAGGCACCAAAATAGAGAATGTGTGGATGGTAATTCAGAATTGGGAAGGAAAAAATAAGTTCCCCCTTCCTCTCGCTACTCAAGAAAACACAACCAAAACAAAATAAAACAAAACAACAACAACAAACACCAAAAACCAAAACCAAACAAACAAAAACAACCAAAACACAACCAAAACAAATAAACCCCCAACCAACAAAAAACCATCTAGAATGCTAAACCTCAAAAAAAATTATGTTTTCAAAATATTCCACTGGTAGAAGAATCACTGCTGAAATATCTGACATTAAATTTACTTATCTCAAAAAGTGAGAGCTTTCTAATTTTCCACTAATTCTTTCACATTTTTGACTCAATGAACTATGTGACACTTTATGATTAACAACATAACCTTTTCTTTAATTCCATTTAGAATAAGAAAATAAGGGTTGCTTTTTTTTTTTTTTTTTTTTTTTTAAATTCAGTGTGGTTTATTATGAACCTTTTTATTTTCTGGATATTTTTCTAATTGCTACCACAAGTCTTTAAAGACCAATCACCAGCTTTTCCAGTTTCTTTCTTACTTTTGTTTTTTTCTCTGCATGAGAAAAGAAATATTAAAATACCTTGATAACCTTCAAATTTGCAAAGGTTACATCGTACCTTGCAGGTGGAATTTCACCACACGACAATTTTTGTTGCAGTAATTTGCAAACAAAAACTAAACAAATCAGAGCTGAAAGAGTAAAAACAAATCCTCTGCCTCCTCTATATCATGATCTCCCTGTAGATAACTCTACCTGAAAAAAATAATACAGCTTCTTCTGTGGTTAAGCTGTATGTACAAATATACTTCCTTTCTATGGCCTTCAAAGCCATTTCTGAAATGCCTCATAATATATACCATTAAGAAGAAATTCTCAAAACATATTTAAATAAGAACTCAGATCTGCAAATTTCAAATTTGGAAATTGCATCTTGACAAATTAATTTAAATATTGTTTGCAGAGCAAGTAAAGAAAAAAGCAGATACGAGACTTCCCTTAACGATACGTCTGTTTTCATAATGCACCTTACTTAAGTTTCAGTAGAGCTAGATACATTGTGACAAACTTAATCCACAGACACTGATGCTGTAAATTATACTGGTGGAATAATTGCACCATTCCCACTATGATTGATTATAGCTGGGTTATTAATGCTCCAGTGTACATCTGCATATTACATGAAACTTTTTTCCCCCACTCAGAATCCATGTTCAGGTGCTAAGAAAACTGATGGGGTGAAATAAAGGTTACTCTTCGTAAGCATCAGCATTTTGGAAAATTTAAGGCTTGTTTTATTAATTAAGATGATATACTCATAAAAGATGGGAATGTCCATGTTTAAGCCAGCTCAACCCACTTGTTTGCTGACATATCCCCAGAGTAGTGGAGTTGGACTTGGAGAACTGTTTAATAATGCATTAAGTGATGTGCAAAAGATGCTCAGTGAAAATAGTATTGGATTCCAGCCTCAGAGAAAAAGAAAATATGAGCCCTGTACACATAAGAAAATAAAGGGTGTATAAAAATCTTGAAAATAGGGCCAAAAGAGTCAGGTAATAGAGCAGCAACACGCTTTCGCAGATCTCCGACTACCAGAGTCTTGGCCTAGGTCCCAGCTTCAGAAGTTGCATCAAACTAATCTTAATTTTCCAGAGCTTATGTAAGCTCTAAAAATGCAAATCTGAGCTCCAGCATTAAAGTGAAAGAGTATTTCTTGCCTTATGCCATTTTTCAAAGCACATAGATTTTAAAATTAAATGCTGAGACTCTGCAAGATTTGTACTATGCAACAGCCAAAATAAGTTACCAAAATTAATGGAAATAGGGCAGTAAGCTTTTTCAGTATTATAATGTGATGCAAGTGTTAGGCAGAGTGATGACAAGTCTGCTGCTCCTCTAGATATTTGTATTTCATTTTTCTGTGGTCAAGAGCTTCACATGGTTCTTCTATTTACAGAAATCAACAAATTCTTGCTTCTAGATTTTCACTAAACAGATCAACTACTCCTACATTTATACAGTTCTAAAATTACATTCAGCCCTTTGAAGGCAACTGCGAGGCTGATATGGCCTCAGTGAAAATTAGTTTGACACCCCTGAGTTAGAGAATAAAGGAAGTCATACACAGGCATTTTGTCAAGATGCATATATGTCAAGTAAGTAAGTGTGCCATATTGCTGTGACATGAACATTGAAGTTAATTCATGCAGAGTACATCTACACTGCTTTGTACGGTGACTACAGATTTTATAAGAACAACTAATACTTAGCTTAAATGATAACATCCGTTAACTATGTCTGAGTTTGTAACTTCATTGAAAAACATTCAGCAAGACAGCTGTTCTGGTATGGAAAGATCCATGCATACATACACACACCATACCTGAAAATACTTTAACATATTTCCTGGCATACAATACACATATGTTGCTATACTTCGTGGTTTGAAGCAAGAAAGCAATTTCAAGACTGTGACGATACAAATACTGCAAAATATCGTTTGTCTGGTACTACTGACACCAACAATTACTCTAACACCTAGCTTATTCCAACACCTGGCCAATGAGTTGTGTTACAACTACTGCATCTTTTGTGAAATGAACTGGGATCTCATCAAGTTCTGTCCTGTCTCTCAACTCTAGAAAAGAGATTGTTCTAGCATCATGGGATGGTGAACCTTAACAGGCACATAGATATTACTGTAACAGAAACCCTAATAACATAGGGTGGTGCTGTTAAGTCAGTAAACAGACTTTACCTAATTATTTTTGTTATATGAGTCAGTAATTTTCAGATCTGGGCTCATCTGTACTGGGTATGGTTTCCTAGAAGTTATTTCAGCCTCCCATGATCCTTATTATTCTCCTTTTCCATTTGTTTTCTCTGTGAATACCCAACTAAGGAATGAAATCCTGGCTCATTCAAAACCTAAACAAAAACTCTCAGTTGGTTTGATAACGCCTTTAAACCAGTGCAGGAAACTGAGCTCTTCAGCACCTGATTGCAAGAGGGGACAAAGTAGCCTGAAGACAGAATATATGAAAATATTAGGTGATAAACTCAGTATAGCAAGAAATATCTACTGGTTTTGGAGGAAAACCAACAAAAGTAAGAACTTTTTTAGAAGTGGAAGAAAGCATCTGAAATGTTGATGCTACTCTATAAGGTTTGGTGGTGTGTGTGTGAAGGTGGGGGCGGAGGGGTTGTTGTTGTTTTGTTTTGTTTTGTTTTTTTCTTCTTGCTGCTAAGTTTCATATTCCAACTTTTGGGAACAAAAAAAGGCAATGATGGACTAAACAGAATAGAGAATGACATATCTTCTAGGAAATGTTTATGACATAAAACTACCTACCAGTTGGATGTTGCTGACACATACTGGCAAAAATTTCAGTCATGAATGGGAAGATTACAGAACTTCTTGTGTTTTACCTCATTCATCCATGGAAGAGGAATACTCAGTGGTGAAAGAATAATTAATACCCTATTTCCTTTAGGATCAATAAACCACAAGAATGATATGAAAGTCTAGTAACATTGTATTTCTACAGCTGAAAAAATGGCAAAAGAGCTTTCTTTTAGAAAGAGAAAAATTATCACAAAAGATGTAAACATTTTTAACCACAATTATTCCATCTAAATGTTACTATTTTGCATAAATATTGGAAAAAAAGGAACAAAAATAATATTTATAATATTAAGTTATATCAGGAAGTGTGAAATCATGTGCAAGAGAAAAATGTATATGTCTCTATGAAAATCCAGAAATAAGCACTTGGAGCATTTAATAAATATTTGTTACGAATACTGAAGATCTCTTAAAATGTAATTTAAAAAAATATGGAATAAAATTCCTTCATTCATCACCAATGTATTTAAATACACTGTGCAGTTGCTTTGCTGTTAGAATATTGAACATAACCAGTAGGATAACTTACGGTTGATTCATGCCTTGTTGGTTTGGAAGTTTACATGAAAGATGATGGCATACCATGCAGGAGAAATTCTGAACAAGGAGTGGTGAACATCTGTGCTGTTTCCTCTCTAAGAAAAAGAAAAAATCATATCCCACCCAGGGAGAAGAAATGACCCTGATAAAGAATGTAAGTGATCTTGTTTGACCTGTGACGCAAGACTTGTGCTGACCTCTGCTGCCTAACCACAATGCATGTTTTTTGTTATAAGAGTGTGCAAGTGTGTATTGCTGAAAAGGAATGCAAGGAATATGAATGATGCTAAAAGTCAGAGGATGAAATATTGCTTGTGGAAGTGAAAGTATGTTTGTTCAGGTAGGTATGAAAGGCTAAATGGAGGAGGAAGAGGAAGAAATCCATAAAGAAAATGAAAATAAACATACACATAACCAAGCCATTTCTATCTAGAAACAAATCAAAGAATATACCACTTCCTTGTCCCTCCTCAGACCAGTATTGCTCTTATAAACATACTAGATATTCTAACTATAAAATTTCAAACAATAAATATCCCAAATATTGACCCATATAATTATAAAAGTACCAAAATGTTAATTTGACTCTGTTTTGGAATGTTAGTCATCAGCATTCCATATTACTTTAATAACTCTTCTAATTGTAAATTAAGTACTTCTAACTCAACACATGGAGAGCATGATTAATCGTTCTCATCCAGAAACAACCCAGTCCACTCATCTTTCGCTTTAAAAGAAGCAAACACTCTTATTTGCCAATAGCTGGATACATAAATATTTCTAATATCGGTATAAATACAGCACACTGTTGCTGAAAAATGAGCACATGAGAGATTTTAATTGCCAGCCTACCCATGTGGTAACATTAAAGTAAAATAAAATACAATTCACTGCTTACTGACAATGTCTACAGGACAGGAAACAACATGCTTAATAACCAGTCCTTATAAACATATTGTCTGTGTAGGTCTTTTGTTAAACATGATTAATGTAACAGATGAAAATCTGAAGTCAAGTTTAATCTATACAATCTCAAAGCACAAATCAAGGCATTTCTTTTCACATTCAAGAAGAAGGATAATTTATTAAAGGAACTGTGGAATGAATTGAATTTACTAAAGGAATTCACATCAGCTGAAAATCTGGCCTCCAGTTTAAAAAGTGACTAATAGAAAAATTAGAGAATGCAACAATAAATCTAATTATATTGCAATTTTTTTCTGGAACACTTTAATTTAATCCTGGAATACAAGCACAAGACCAGCATTAAGCACCAAAGAATAACCCTGACAGGTCTGATGTACCAATCTTAGTACTATTTGAAGCTATTGGACAGAGAATCGAACCTGTCAGCAGTCAATATGCAGTACTTACTTAGCAACAGTAAGAATATGTCTGGTGGAGCTGGATGACTCAAAAGACAGGAAATGTAACATGGAACTTTACATCTTTGGGTCACAGGTTCAATTGCGACCCAGGGCAAGATCCACAGTGCAATGCCTAAACTTTAGGCACCTGCTAAGAAATTGTAACCTAGACGTCACTCACTCCACATAGATGCTTAACATACCTTATAAATGTACAGGGAAAACAAAGATGTTCAAAAGGAAGTCCAAGAGGGCTTGGACAACAAACAGGGAATTTCAGCCAGCAATCACAGAAAAATATCAATTTACAGTGCAAGTGAGCACTTCCGAACCTAACTGATGATCTATAGCATGACTCTATCTCTAGAGTCGGGTATTCAACCCTGTCTCCTAAGGAGAGGCACCCAACAAATGGATGCTTCAAAGAGCTGAGCAAGATTCTCTCTTTTTAAAATGTAGTCAGAGAAGCAGGTGGTGATGACTGTATCAAGCTTTTACAAAGTCACCTTCCAAAAAATTAATCTGTTACAAAGTCATGAGACAAATTGTTCAGGAAAATCACTTTAGTTTTCTCCTTAGTCCAAGGGAGTTCTTACCCACAGCCATTCTTTTGCATGCTCCAAATGCCATATTAAAATATATAATGAAAAAATATTTTTACTCTTTAACTTCTGCTGAAGTTATACCTCTACATGGAATGAAATAAAGGACTTAAGAAATGAGAGAAAATGTGCACCAAAAAAGGTGAACCTGACTCTACAGACCACTGACTTGAGATATCTCAATTCCAGTCCACGTTTTTGTTACTTCGTATATGACTTCAACATGATACTTTGCATTAAAAGGACATTTACCAGATAAAAATAAAGACTGCTGATTCAGGTGCTGCTCTGGAAGGTAGATGTATATTTGTCTCTTCAGAAAGAAAAAAATAATTGCATCTGGTTCTTCTGCTTCCTGAACTAGTTCTGTCTTTGTTAGCCTATTATACTGCAGGAGAGAGAAGGAGAAGTAACAAGAGTGTGTACACTGGAACAAAACAATTGCTGCTGCATCTTGAAATGAGCTTGAATCTGTCAGTCCCATGACAGCATTCTGTAAAAGGACAGTGGGAGTCCCTGTGATAGAGACAGAGGAACTTTGTCTTGGCCCCCACCAGACTTTTGCATGTTCAGTCTGCAGCAGCACTGAGCAAGTAAAGCAGCTTAAGTCTGGGTACTTCCAGTGTGAGAAAGAATTTTTAATGACAATTTTGGAGTTAGCTGCTTCAGATAGTCTCTCTGGAGGTTGCAAATCCTTTAGCTACCAGTCTAGTCTAGCTATCAATCACCAGGGTCTACAGCTGCTGCCAGTTGATGGAACATGGGCAATTCATGGGTATTCGGAAAAAACTGGCATGTCTTCTTTCAAAACAGGCGCTCTCAGCAGTGAACATAGAAAGAAACTGTCATCTGGCTAGAAATAAGGCACATTGGTCAACTTAACACACAATGTTGTTTAAACCACACTTATTTCAGTATCATCATCCAATCGGTAGTCCCACCATAAATATGCACATGCTAAAGAGAAGGTCTGTAAATATCTCTATCTTATTTGATGAATTTCCTTACAGCTTTGCTGTTCAAATTAATACTTTAACTACTCTAGTGTTTATGCTGTATTAAAATATGGAAGTATAATTAATTAATACCACCTGTTACACATCAGAAATTCTAGTCAGTATACTGGTTTCAGAAAAAACAAATTCAAGTTGAGAAATATACTTTTACTTCTCAGATTTCGCAGGTGCCAATAACCGAGGGACTAAAATTTCATCAGCAATTACTAATGAACATTATTATATTTAGATGTTTAGCTGATTGTTGAGATTCAGCTGCCCTGATAAGATTAGCTGTCCCCTCGCAATACATATCCTACCTTCTTTTTCAGCTATTCACAACTCACTAAACAAACACAAGAACAGAGGAAAAAAAAATGAGAAGTTATCATTCCACAAAATTTTCCCATTTTTGAAGTCACAGACTTAAAAAGCACACTAGCAACTACATCGACATTGCATAACTCCACAACAGGTTCACTTTTTAAAGTGTTGAATTTTTCTAGTAAATACTAAAAGAAATGCAAAGTTACATGGTTATTATATTTCCTATGAGTTTCATCTTGTAGGAAAGACAGGTTGTGAATATCATCCTTTAATCTTTCTGAATCTCAGTGAAGTCTGAATACTCATATTAACTCTATCTTGTCACTTTTCCAGCAAAATCCTGCCAGTGGATTTCTTCCTCTAGTGAATATGGAAATGTCTCTTAGCAATACTGCTTGATAACTCTACATGTTCTCTCAGTAAGGTATCTTCCATATCCATTATAACATTTTAATTAAATATAAAATATAAAAAAAGGCTTCATAATACCTCAATATGCCACCTTTTCCAACAAATATGTATTTCTTATTTTATTCTTATAGCTGAAGCCCCACCTCTTAAAATAAATCACAATGTTCTTACTTTGCAAAAGAAGGTATTACTAATAGCAACAGAAGGAATTTGAAGATTTTCTTCTGATTTTTATCAACTTCATCATCTTTCAAGCTCCAAAATCAATGGAAGTGTCTTTTTACATCATATATTATAGAACAGTAACTCTTCTGCCCTTGGGACTTGCACAGACACCTCAGCCTGATCTCCAACAGTTGCAATCAAAACTCTTGACATGTCTTGAGGTTGAAATCATTAAAGTGTAAAGGCTCTGACATTTTGGAGCATTCTCTTTATGTTACATTGACAAATGGAGGGGTTTTGTGTTTCATTGGTTAAGAGGGAGTCAGGTTTTAGTTATTTGAAGCTGGGGTAACTTCATTCATGGATCAAAAAAGACCTCTTGGGGTTTCCAAAGTCTTAATTATTTTAGAGCTACAAGGCATGATTTGGTAGAGATTTGGGTAATGGGAAACATATTCTTCTGGGATCACTTCACTTTGGGGAGCTTTCCAGCTGTGAAACAGGCTCTCAAACTTAAAAGCTCTCCAAAGCTCTACCTGGCCCCAGGCCGACATTTCCCTGTAACAAAAGCTGACTTGTAGAAAGACTAGTGTAATATATGCAACCAAAAAACTGCAACATTAAAGAATTGGTAAGATTTATGATAACACTAAAAGTTGTTAAAGTGTTTTTAAAAGGTCAGCTTTTCACATTTAGAATCAGAAGAATGCTCATTTTTATATAATCACCACAATGTTCATTTTTATATAATCACCACATACCTAATTCCACATGCAAAAGTAACAGCTATGTTATTATACAAGGTATATAAGGAGGTTTGCACATCAGAGTATTAACTTATTAAAATAAAATGAAGGTTCCATTTGTTATCATTCAGAATGATAAATATCAGGGCTCTATTCACATTAGAATTGTTTTTCTGGAAAACTACATATATGGTGATGTCTTGTTGTTAGTTAATGTAAACATAAATCCATCGAAATCTTTGGATGTCTGACATAACTTTGCAACATTTAAACAAAATGCATCACATTCAAGGATTATTTGTCACCAGAATATATGGAAGCCAGGATAATATTAAGCCTATTAGAAGTAACTGGACATTGTATGGACATGGAACAGTAGATAACAGCTGTCCCATGCAGTTTGGGATATTAATAGGGTGCAATTTTCATTCAGAATTGTTTAAATTGAAAATTTTTCTATTACTATCAGTATGAAGAACAGTAAGTAGCTTTTGAAAAATCTAAACTCTGGAATTTTATAGGCTCAAATCTGTTTAAAAGTGCACAGAAAACCTTAGGTGTCCAAACAGACGTTCAGCATAAAAACCAATATGATGGTATTTTACACATGCCCAACTAAAACCTCTTAATATGAGAAGACTTACAAAAACCTGAGGTAATTATGTATGCCATTAAAGAAAGCCATTAAGCTTGAGGAAATTACACATGCACAGAAATCACACACAGCAACCACCAAAATTCCCTACCATATCAGAACATCAGAAAAGCATTCCATGAGAAAAAACTTTCCTCTGTTGAAGTGTAGGGAAAAACTCTTTCATGTTTATGGGCTCCATTTGAAGTCTGGAGCCCACACATCTCCTGTATTTAAGAAAAAAGAACTGTAGATCAGCTGTCTTTCAATGTCTCTATGCTCTCTCCTCTAGTTCTCAACTAGGAAAGCCTCATACATCTTCTGTTCTACTCTGCAACAATGATGCTTTTTTAAAATGTTCTCTGGGATGATGATTATTAAAGCTTCAATTCTATACGATGGGTGACTTTGAACAATATGCCTAAGCATGTATTCTCTTTTGATTCTGTCCTGATTCCTCTTTTTCCTTAGTTATGGCTCTACCTTACATTAAAAATTCTTCACACCTCTGAGAAAACATTCCAGTCATGTAACTGAACAGTAACACAAATACCATCACCTCTCTGGTCTATATAATAATGTTGGGCATGTGGGATACCAGCTGGAATAGAAAAATGCAGAGGAGCTGAAGACAGCGAAAGCTCGTGCTGAGTCAGTCCAGGTGAAAGCTGGTCTGTCCTGACCCAGAACAGAAAAGACTTTTCTTCGTTTGACCAGATTTCTACAGAGAACATGGTACTTTTTGACTGTGATTCACCAAGATCAATGTTTAGGGAAGAGACAGATTTGTTGGCATAGGCAGAAACTGGGATGTGAGCTGTCTCCCTGTGAAAGAACAGGGCAAGAGCCAAAATGACAAGTGTTCCTGGAATCAGTAGCACTAAGGAGCATGACAGACAGCCATGGGAATGTTGCTCCCAGCTCCACTGGATCGGGGACACGGGCAGGGAGATCTCAGATGGTCATGTGCACAATTCACTGTGCAACCCACATCTCTCTGGATTTATTAGTTTGTGCTTTTTCTCTGGGAAAAACCTGCTAGCCTGTTCTTGGACAAAAACTTTGTAGAAGTATAATTGTATTTGTCAAGTGCAAGGACTGAACCAATAATCCAGCTTGCAGGCATCGAGCTCAGAGTCTCTGTATTTATCTAGCTTGTACATCTACAACATAGATAAGCTGTTGTAAATAACTCAAAGCAGACTGTAATATTAAATATTGGTAAAAAAACCCCAACAACAACAAAACAAACCACAAAATCTCAAACCAGCAGTAACGTGTGGTTGCCTAATAAATTTTTAAGAGAAAGATTCTATTTATTTATTCTTAAACATGCATTCCTTTAGACACTAGAAATGAGGGAATCTGGAATTTCTTTTTAGAAGGGAGAAAAGTCTAGAACTGACTTGAAAATCTTTGAAAAGGAAAATCTGGGATGGAGCTTGAGGAAAAAAGAATATGTATTGCCCAATGCATATAAGTAGACTGAATAAACCAGACCACACTAAACAACTAATGCATGTAAAATTATATAAAGTATTTGTATCTTTGGAATGAATTTACCTGACAAACTGCCAAATTTCTTTTTGTTCTATCATTACTTAAGATTATTAAGAAGGAAGTACTTAGTAAAATCAAGAAGTCTGTCTAGCATAGCACCTGATTTATAACAGAGGCCAAAAGCTAATACCTAGGGAAGAGTGTTAGCACAGGGCAAGTATGTAGTCATATCTTTCCAGAAAACCCTCCCAGCCTCCAGCGATTTCCAATTCACAAACTGAAGGAAAATATTTAAATGAAAGATGACTATGAACAATGTCCATTGCTAGAGGCAATGAGTCTTATTCAGTACATTAGCCAAATAGTCTAAATGCTAAAAATTATCTTCATTCAGTAAAAATTACTATGTTAATAGAACTGTTATTTCAGTGGCTGCATCTGCACTGCTCTGAGTGTGAAATGTCTGTGTTGTGTACACCAAGCCCTGGGGCATTTTTTATATCTTTACTTACATTCTCCTGAAAGGTTCACTGCCTGCAGGGCATGTAGGTCTGACAAGGAGCACCAGAGCTGCACACAGACAACACAGATGTGGTTTCTGGGAGTGTTCACACCAATTGAGTGGCTCTGAGGCTGTTCTTCACACAGGATGGACTTGCCTGTCACATGGACAAAGGGCCTGCTAGGACAGACTCAAGCCTCACCAGAACTTCCATGCCCAAGTCCTACAGGGAGACTGCACATACACAGGTTTTCTGCAGCCTGCCACTAACACCGCAGCAGAAATGGGAGGTCAAGCAGTCACAGAGCATCTGACCCTTGCTGTTCTTCACAGTCATAGCCACTGCTGGGCCCCAGTCCTGCCAACACATGGTGTTATCCTAAGCCCTAGGGTTGCTCCTGTCCTACCTAGGCTTGCTGATGCAAAATAATTTTAAAAAAAAATATATAAATAAATAAGCATTATCAAATTATTGGTCACAAGATTAACAAACTCTTCAGACTCTATTTCCCAGTGTCTTGCACTGACATGTTTTCAGTATTCCTAAGGAACGGAGCTCAAAGACAATTCAACAAACTAATAGATTTCACCACAAATTAGACCTGCCATGTTCAAAACTCACTGTTCATGTTGACCTGTTGCAGCTTGTACAAGGGAAGAGTATCACTTATGCTGCTGCTGGAAAATGCTCCTGGCCCCCTGGCAACTGACAGAGAATTGCCTAAAAAGATCCCAAGGAAAGAGAAAATGTACAAACTGTTTGTTTTTTTTTTTGGTGTGAATAGTAAAAGATGCATAGCTCTTTAGGCCATGAGAGTTTCTATGAAAGGGCATCTGCAACTGAGTACTCCAAACTTTCACAAGTTGGAGAGGGTCAGGCAGATTGTGTCAGTGTGCCTGTGAATTTATTCCTTAAAAAGTCACTAGAATTTAACACACTAACAGTAGGAAGGGGAAAACACCACCACCACAAACTAACAAAAAACTTGTAATTAAAAAAATAAAATAATTGAAAGGAGGAGACTTTGCTGTTCCATCCATAAATAACCTGTATTTGTCCTGCCTTGATATGACATTTTAAAGATACTTATTTAAAATCGTATGAAAATCATACCTGTGTTTGAACAAGGTTTATTTCAGCTGCTGTAACTTCATACAGAAAAGCCTGAATCTAATATGCAAAGGTAGCACCAGGACCTGACTGGTGTTTCTCCTTTGACTATGCACATCAGCTTCAAAACAGGCCAAGACTATGTACAGATGTTATCAGAGAACAGTACTCCCTCACCTTTAAAGACGGTTGCTATAAACTTTGCCCTGGGTTTTGTTTCAGTAGTTATAGGACGGAGGCACAGAGTCAGGTTACACCTTCTGAAGGACTTCCTGACATCACAGGTATCCCCAGCAGGAATCTTACAGATTGCTGCTCCCTGACACTCTGCCATGCTGTATGACTGCTATCCAGCCCTCACTTGAAAGAGTAATGATTAAATAATTTTACCTGATCCACAACACCTGTTGGAATGTAGCTCTGAGTAAGAAGTCTCCATAATTCAGGTATTTGAAATCAGCTTTGTACCAAGAACATGTGGACAGCAAATTACATTATTCTGACAAAAATATTTTTCTGTGCTATTGATCATTCTGTACAGCTTTGTCTGTCATAAGCACACACATACAGGCTCATACACCCACAAACAGCCCCATCCTCCTCCCATGGGCAAGAATATTTCAGTTTAAATGATGTTTACAGGTGTGGTTATACTGAACACTCATGTATCTAGGGCATATGAATGCTGCCAGTATACACAGCCATGTGTACCCTTTTTATAGTCATAACTGCAAATCATCTTCTGTACTGAAATAAGTCATCACTCATCAGTTGCATGTCATAGTAAAAATCTATCTGTTCTGTCTCTGGGTAATTCCTTCAGAAGCAGCTGCAGCAGAGCACTATGTCTGAACAACTTGGCTCACGTTTGGTAAATCAGGTTTGGTTTTCATTTAAGGAAATTTTTTTTTACTCCACAATTTCATTTAAACAAACATTAAAAGCTTTCACAGAATTTCAGTTGCAATAAGTGATCAAAGCTGTGGTTATTTAGGCTCCTTTTTTACAGCATGGTTACAACCACATTAGCAATGGTTTTCATTCTTCTTCTTTTTTTTTTTTTTTTTTATTGGATAGCACTGTCTCAGTCATCACCCTGTGAGTGACCTCTGCCCCAGCAGTCATGGCAGAACAGGCCAGTCTTTGCCCATTTATCATGTCAGGACATAATTTCAGCCATGATGATGTACTTGCTAAGGTCACGCTGAATATAGATTTTCCCTTTTCTCTTATTCGTTCCTGCATGACTTCCCTTTTCTCACATAGATCTAAGAACTGTAATAACCTCACCTATTAGGATGACTCTATGAGACCATTGTAGGTCTGTTAATACAAAGAACGATTAAATTTTGGTTTATGGACTATTTTGGAATTTCAGCATAATGGATAAAGCATACCAGTAACATCTAAATCTAAATCATGGACTCAAATGTGTAAGTGTGCTGAGATGGGACTGTCAAATGAAGGAAACAGTTCTGTGGCATTATGAAAACAAACACAGGAACATTATAATAAACAAACAGCAATGTTTTTGTTATAGAGCTTTGGAAGTTATTGTGCTTTCATTCCTTCTGATAAGCAATCTGACTCTTGCAGTCATAAATATGCTCGAATAATAGTGACTTGAATGAGACTTGTAGGATCTGATCCTTCAGGAATTACTCATGTACATAATGTTAATAACGTATGTAAACTTTTGCAGCACCAAAACCTCAGTTTATACAATACGCACATCACATCGTAAATTGTGTTATGCAAGCATTTCCATTATTTTCACATCTTATTTTCTGTCAGCTTGTTAACGTACATTTTTGTTGATATCTAATTCAGACACTATTTAAAAAAAAAAAGGGCAGACATACATTCACGTGCAATGAAGTGTATGCGAAGGCTCCCAGGACTCTGCTGGGCTGCAGTTTCCTTGGTTCAGAGTGGAAAATCTGACTGGGTTAAAAAAAAAAAAAATTCATTTGGACTTCAGTCTGGCAAGATTTGGCAAAATTCCTGGTTTATGCAATTTCTGTTGCCTACTGCTTGTGTTCCAGGTAATGTAATGCTTCAGAATCTTAAAGACTTCTGCTTTAGTAATTATTTTTACAGAATTCTTGAGAATGCCAATTAATTGATTCTCATGTGATTTAGTTCTTACTACTTATAGTATGTCATCTAAGATTAAGTTCAAAATCAGATGGTAATAGAGCTGTTCTGAATAATATATATTTTTAAAGTTTACTCTATATATTTAATTCATGGATCATATTAAAAAAAAAAAAAAGAAAAAGAAAAAATAATTACCTGCAAAGGTTTGGAACACATGAAAATCTGCTGCCTTTGCTCAGGAAGGTTAGAATAATATTAAATGTGATACTGAAACTTCATAAAAGCCTGCATTTCCATTTTGAGTCAATTCTATTTATAAGACTTGAGTGGACCAAGCTGATATTATTGAAAATCATATGCAACATCTCAGCTGCTCAATAATTTATTTTATTGAGTCTGCGTTTTTTTGAGCAAGTGGCAAAATCCATAATGTGAGTCATGGTCGTAATGCAAAATTGTAACTATCCCAACATTTTTGGGGGAAAAGAAAAACAAGCAGTACTTAGACTGTCCTTTAAGGTTTTTTACTACTAAACGACTGCTTGATACAGAAGGTATTAAAAACAGTAAGAAGGAATGACCCTCTGTATTTGGTGCTTACTTTTAGGTATAACACAATGAGAATATCAAAACATAATTTGACAACTGGGGTCAGAGCAACCATGAAACATTACCTTGTGATGATTGGGATAAGAAGAAGGAATAAGAAAGAAAGAAAAACAATAAACTTCTCTTCAAGAATGAAGTTTTCAACAGAATTACAGAATTGCTTGTAGGTTTTCAAGGAAAAATTATCTAAAGTAAAAAGGAGTTAAGGAGAGTTCATAGTACTCTAAAAAACCACAATATTAAGGAAATAAATATTAAAAAAAAAAAACAAAACAAACCAAAACCAACTTACCGACATAGCAAAACAAAAACACTGTCATTATGAAGAATATTAATATATAAGTTGCCCTAAATAATGAACTTTTCCTGATTCCAAACAGAACATGGAATGTACAGGAAATATTTGAAACATACTGTAACAAAAGCTCAAATAAACTCTTTATAAACAGATGTATAGGTATAAAGAAATCTTTATATATACATATGTAAAGCATAACAACTAACACAATTGTATGAAAAACAAACTGAATAAAACTATGTCCTCATTGGATAAGGCAAGTATGATTCAGGCCTAGTAATATTTTAAATTGCAAGAACAACTAAATACTGAAATACATTGCCTGGGGAATCACCACCACTGAAAGTCTTTGGAATAGGTTAGAAATACATCTGCCAGGACAGCTGTGAGGAAGCGTTATTGACCTTGCCGTGGGGACGGCAGAAGGATTGGAGGCCTTTTCTCTGATTCTTGCAGCCCTGCAGTTCAGTGTCCATTTCTATTAATTCTATCAGTTTGGCACAGTGTTCTGTGCCCTTCAGAGCCCAATCCATCACCTCATCCTGTTTCTATGAACCTCTGGTCACCATCAGCCTCCCCTCAGCATTACAGTAAGGATGGCCCTGCTCCGTCTCCTCAATATACGATATCCCTGTTGGTATGGAACAGAAAGAACTGGACACAGGACACAAGAAGGATGTGGTTACACCACAGTTAGGTGCTGAAGAGAATCTCAAGTGAGAACGAAACCAAGGAGGGAGTTGAGTTTCTTTGCTGTATTTATAAGGGTAAAGAGGACATGAATGCATGTGGAATGCAGTCATTGGTGTAGTATCACTGTGCACAAAAGGACATTCCATGATGTTCACTGAACAGTGTTCTACTTTTTAAATATATGATCTAAATCTAAATCATGGACTCAAATGTGTAAGTGTGCTGAGACAGGACTGTCAAATGAAGGAAACAGTTCTGTGGCATTATGAAAACAAACACAGGAACATTATAATAAACAAACAGCAATGTTTTTGTTATAGAGCTTTGGAAGTTATTGTGCTTTCATTCCTTCCGATAAGTTTTATTAAAAACAGTATTTCTGCTAGAGTATCTATGTCACAATGCTATAAAGTATTTTAAGGGTTTTTAAATAATTATTTTCCTGAAAGAAATGGTTGTCGCAGTTTGTAAAAAATCATCAATAAATAAAGCTGCCTGAGGAAACTCAAAGGTATTAGCTTAGTCACTAAAGCAATATAGCACTGACCATGCTATGTCAATGTCTTATTCCACCAAGAAAATAAGCCTTGCATTGTGCTGTGTTTCACACACATGAAGTGTGGCTTAGTTTTTAAGTTGTGTTGATTTCCCAATGATAGAATTTTAAAGAGCTGTAATATTTAGCTGAGGGTTCTTAGTCTGTGGGTATTCTTTTAAGAAAGGGCAAGTAACAATAAATAGATAAATAAAAACCACAATGACTTCTATAATGTTTCTTATTTTGTTTCAATTTGCAATGCATTTTAGGTGTCCTTGAATTCCTAGGAGTACAGTTGGCCTAAACAGCAATTAACTTCTTGACTAATGCAAAAAACAGCATTGGGCTAGAGGGCAATCCCGAAGTTCCTTGCATATCCCTGATCCTATCATTCATCTGTTGTGCACACTGGTGGCCCTAACACATTTTCACCTAGGAAGACAGTCAAGGCTGAAACTACCAAGTCTCCCTGTGATAAAGCTACTAAACAGCCTAAACTCTGCCTAGCCCTGGAACAGCAGGGCCTTGGAATCCAACAGAATTTCTTGTCTTGCCTCCCCTTCCCTTACTCTGAGCTCTCTGAGGGACATGGAAAGTGTCTCAAGACAATCAGCCACTCATAAATTTTGGAAGGCAGTCACAGAATCATTACTGTTACTATTTCCTAAATCATTTGCAGCTTGACAACACTCCTACAGTGTCTATAACTCTGCTTAAGTATCTGTAAACCCATAAAAGTTTATTTTATATGGCTGTCATTGTTGATTTTAGGAAAATACTTTAATAATCTTATAATCTGAAGACCCAATAACAATGTCACAGCTTCTGACTCCATGTGAAAGCTTCTTATAACTAACACGCACATGTAAAATCTGAAGTACTTTAAATATCCATATTGACCTGTGTATTTACCATAATCTTTACTGCAAACATGCTAGTAAATGAAAATTCACTTTTCTGTTTGAAAAGCAGGTTGTTTAGGTACAAACGGAAAAGTTTTTCTTTAAGTTATTTACTATTTCTCTCTATTCTTGTGTGCTTTGAAAAGCTTTTGGGGTACAATCACATACAATCCTTATACAAAATCAGCGATGCATTTTGTGCTGTTGCACAATAGCTACACCTGTCCGTACGTGCCAGTTACACTGTGTTACTGTGCAAATTGGACAACCAATTTCCTAAAAAAATCAGGTGGATTTTTTCCCCCAAATCAGAGAGTAATTTTCAGCTTCTTTTTGTAGAAGTGTGATCACTGACGGCTGGTCTATATTGAGTACCAGCATTTTTCACAGAACACAAATTACTGCATTACCAGCAGATATCCGCTAGGAATTAACCATAACAATCTCAACTGCAAACATATAAAATCAAAACAGCAAAGGTTCCTGGAAAATCGATATTTAGAGTCCAAATAAAAAGAAGCCTGCAGTCCTCTAAATCCAGGTTAGCACTACTTCCTTCTTAGTTATGTGTTGGTAAAAAAACAATTATCAGACATTATGCACAATAATTTGAATGAGATTTGACATCATACATCTTTCTTGCTCAAGGAATCCCCAAACCAGCCAGTTTCTACATATAAAAAACCTTCTATGATTTTTTTCCAGTGAATTCTTCTAGTCTCTTCTTAAGCCTATGTGAACTTTTTGATTTTACAGAATCTTGTGAGAAGTTCCAAGGCCAAAACCACATTAACCACATCCTTGCACCTTATTATTTCTTTTTCCTTTTCTTGGTTTTGCATTCACCACATAACATATTAGGTTCAGTTGCTGTTAAGTAGCCTAGTACTTTTTCATTTGCCTTTCCACACAAGCAGTGCATTACAATCTACATCAATGAAGCAGAGGTCCATCGTGGAACCTGGCAATGCAAACATGTATAAACCACATTATCAGATATTTCTCAGTGCCACATGAGATCACACATGTTCCTCAGCTGTGGACTCCCCATAACTTAAATGGAAAAGAGTGAGAATTTCGTGGCGGGAAAAATAAATAAATAGATAGATAGATAGATAGATAGATAGATAGATAGATAAATAAATACTAACAATTAAAATGCAATGCACCAAATATTGCTTCAGGGCATTTTTTTTTTTTTTTAATAAGGCAATAATACACACCTTTTGCATCTCTGAAGACTAGAGAACATTCCCCAGTAGACAAATATGCTACTAATATGTTACCATCTCTGGCTGATTTATGCTAACTTCTGTTAGTTTTTATGTCCCATCACTAAACCAAAGCACATGGTTCAGTCTGTGTGTCTACGCACCTGTCAGCAGATTAGTTAAAGCTGGTTAAGGGCATATTAAGAGCATCTCAGTATTTCAATATTCTGTTTACTAGGATGTTCTAAAGAAGCAAACCTAATATATAAGATGAAGGCTGAATTTTATACCTATTTAAATTTATTAATTATCCTGTCTTTGTTGAATATACTGTAGCTGATAGCTATAGCACACAGCAGTTCTGCAGGAGTAACAGGTGACCTTTTAAAAAAAAAAAACACAAAAATGAGATGCATGTAGGACAATCCTTTTAAGAATCTTGACGTATGAATCAAAAAGCCCAAATTGAGAATGCAATGACTTTTTAAAAGTTAAGAGTATTCCCGGTTGAATACCTCAAGACAAGACCAATATAGCCACAATAATAAAAATAATGTTGATCGACAGATAAGCCAGTGAGTATTCAGTAAGAAAGTAGTGTTGTCTAGCAGATTAAGAATTAGACAGGAGCAGTAACAAGAAAAATAATAAATAATCATGAGATCAAATTAAATAGGCAAAAAGGTAAATCAATTATTCAGTATTAGTTCACTTGGAGACTAAAAAAAAATAGGACATTTGCAGTTTTTTAAACAAATGGGATCAAAGTGTTTCTTTTACAAGACCCTAAAAAATATTTAAATTTTAATAAAGATTTTTCAAGGATTTTGCTTTCTCAATGATAATATAGGCAAAACAAACCTGCAGTGCCAAATACTACGTCAAGAAGCACCAAAATATCTGTAAGTGCTAGCACTTCGTGACCCCACCTCTATTTCTGTATTTCTGATAGGAAAAAACAAGTTTAAAAGATTTGGGAAGAAAGTCTAGAGGCAAGAAAAAGGATGAGTGATGATCTGGCTTACCATTATGAAGACAAATACTAATTAATTTTTAATGTGCTTCCCACGATACACATTGTATACTATATTCTTTGATACACATCACAATGTTGTATGTGTTTTACTACATATGTTCCACAAATGTATATTTTGTTTTTATTGATATGTGTGAACACATAGGTATTCATTCAATTTCTAAGTTTATGTCTGTGTTCTCTTATTTTCTCTGTTTCTTTAAAAAAGTGAAATTTCATGACAGATAACATTCTTTGGTATTCATTTCAGCAGGGAGCAAATAGCCATGAATGACCTTCTTGTCTGTACCTTTGATTTTTAAAACGTTTCTTGGCGCTTTAACAAATGGTTCACCACACTTCAACTGAAGGGGAAGAAGACGTCAGTGACTTGATGGATGGTTTTTACTACAACTAGGAGTAGAAAGAAGACATTTAGCACCATGTATTCTCATTCTTTGTTTTATAATCCCACTGAATATGTACAATCAAATTGCTAGAATATGTTGCTAAGAATATAGTTAAATCTTTCTGTTTGAAATCTCTAAGATTAAGTTTATTAAAAGACGCATAGCATTTTCCCTGAAAAGTTTATAAGGAAGAAAATCTGAAAATATTTAGCTCCTAAATCTTTACTGGAATTTGCTTTTTGTCTTTGATACAAGACTGTCTCAAAGCTCTCTGACAATGTTGAGAGTACACAGAATCAACAACAAGAAAATAGTTACTGACAGAAAGAGTTTTATATAAAGAATGGTCATTAAACTTGTGTATACTAAATCAAAAAAAAAAAAATCAAGTTTATAACAATTGTCAGCTAATGGCTGTAATACATGTACATTTTGTGAATGGAAAGAGTGGCTTTGATTTGCTGTGGAACGACCGTCTAGTAGTTGGAGGAATTTCTTTTACATTAGATCAATTTGTTCAATTTTTAATCCACTGCTAGTTTCCCACATCCTTTTGCAACTAGTACATGATAATAGGAGATTACAGATGGACTTAGATAAGCCACTTGGGGCCAACTCCAATAAAAGACTTTGATGCCTTAAATTAGATGCTACTACACCAAACCATACTCAACAATCCCTCACAGAGAAGTCTATGCCTTTTTTTTTTTTTCATTTTCAGGGCTGAAACTATATCTGCTGTTATATGATTTGCATCAGTACACTTGAAATGTCTCATCTTTCTACAAGGTACCTCAGGAATTTCCAGGAAAAAAAAAAAAAATACGGGACTTTCACAGAAGTGCTGTGTTACTAGAATAAAAGATTGAGCATTGCACTATTGTCAAACCAGTACTCATATGCAAAGTACATTAAAAAAAGTCAGAAAATGGACAAATGAAAATGTACTCATTCTACTTTCCTATATGAGGAGGGTTACATTCTCTGCTCCACCCCCTGGCTTTCTCAGCAAAAAAAGTCTTTGCACAGCTTCTTTCTGTCCTCTTTGTAACTTGTTTAGTCAGTTCTACCTGGGCAAGTCAGGTGAACACAGACATAGCACACCGCAACAGTGACATAATGGCCACCTGCAGTTCACAAAAAAGAGACCCATTGCAAGTTTGCAACCCAGCTTAAATACACGATTTAAGGCATTCTAATAAAACATTTGGTAAAGGTAGCCCCATTTTCAGAGGTTAAATAAATGAATTTGCCTATCTTTGCCACCATGTTGCCAAAGTAAGGTGGGCATATAGCTACCCGCATCACTGTCTTTCCATCATCCTTTTACATTCAGGAATACTCCTTCTTCACTACCCTTTGCATTCTGCTGCTTGTGGAAGGTGCAGGCATTATTTTAGCTTGCCCTTCTGTGCTCTCCACTTTTTCCTTTCAACTCATGTAACAAGCACTACGATTTTATTGTTCATTTTCTGTTGGATTACAAACATTGTCTTTCTTCTGTAATTTTTTTCACACTTTTTTTTTTTCCTTCTCTTGTTTCCTTTAGTGGTCTGTTCTACAGCTCCTCATCCTTTTGTATCCATCTCCTAACTGTAGCTAGCTCAAATTTATTTTATAAATGGCCCCTTTTATTGAAAAATATTTTTTTTTCCCTGAATATCCATTCTCCACTGATTTCCCCCTCTTTTCTGTCCTTCTCAGCTCAGTTTGCTACAGGTCAGCCAACCCTTCCATTTCATTAAGTAGATTTTGTCTTTTTAAATAATCACACTGCAGCAGTATTATGGTGATGTTGGGTCTCAGATGACTGGTGTAACTAGAGGCAAATTCTTGAATTCTGCTATTCTACCTTTTCAGTTTGGCAATCTGTTTCAATCTTTCTGGCATGGACATAAACAGTGTACATTTACAGAAATATTTTCCAAATTATCTCACATTAATACAGAAATTTGTACTTTCAATATGTAGGATGTCCTAAGTATCATAGTGTCAAAACCATTATCATTATTTTTTTATTTGGTAAATCAATTCACTAATCTGAAGTTCTGAATTTCCAATCTATAAAACAAATGGTGGCATGGGCATTTAGAGATAAAACAAATGGGGAAAAATACCATTTGCTTTCCAAAAAATTATATTTTCCACTTTGATCAGGAAAGCAAAAGACATAAGACCTTTGTCTCCATGGCCTCACTGTAACTTTAGTTCAATGGGATTCCAAGGAATATGGGAAGATTTATTAATCCCCCAAGGCCTGTAAACTGGCTATTTTTCCCTTCTTCAGCCTCTCTTGTAGGCGGGGCTCTTCATTTTCTAAAATCCTCTTAAGAGCTGAGGCAGTGGAATTTTAGGCTTCAGACTTAATAAAGGAATTCTTTTCCCTTGGGTATGCAGCACTGGGAAGAGGTATAAGAAAGTTCAAATCCAAAATGAATAGAATCATTTCACATTTTTTGTATTATTATCTAGTTCAGGTGACTAGAGAACACTGACAGTTAAGTCAATAACATGGCTTTGATACAAAAATCAGTGTATTTCAGCTATCGAGGTGTATACTATCTCACTAATGAGATTTTAATTTAAAATGACAATTTACTTCCATACTGCCAAAGTGTATTGAAAAGATTTATTTATACACCTAATGAACCATAACTTAGAGAGCTGTATAGGAGTATATTACTCTGTGGAGGTCCTATGAGTTCCACATTCCTATTTAATTTTTACTGTACTGAAAGGCAATTAATTCTGGTAATTTACTTTGACAGCTTTCTGTCAGGCAGCCAGGTGTAATCTACAGAATACACAGAAAAGCTACAACAGAAAACATGATTGAAAAGGCAACAATATGAAATGTGTTGATTTTTTTTTTTTTTCCCCCATGAATTTATGCCTAGATTAAACTGATATAGACACATAAATGGCAGGGGATTTATTAGGCAGATCCAAGAAAATTCAGTGCTTTAAGAGTTTCAAGTTCAGTGGCTATCATTCTGTGCTTGAAGTTAGCTGTACATATAAAACTGCAAGTAAAGTTAATTACTAATAGTAGCAAAATTCTAGGTTTATATTTGGCTGTCTGGTTAGTGCTTAGTCATTGGCTATTAACTGGTAAACTTTCAATATACAGGTTCCCTCCCTTAATATTTGGAGTTAAGACAGTAGTCTAGACAAACCACAAGACAGATCTAGTGCCTAATATTTTGTAATTGGGCTACTTCTACCTCAATGGAACTTGCAAAGCATCTATATACTTTATTGTGAGATTTCACTCCAAAGACGATTCAGTAGATGTATGCAGTTGCATTATTTCCTCTTCAGAAAATCTGCTCTAATCTATAAAATCATACTCCAACTCCCTGCTCAAAGCTTCCATCAAATGACTCCATCAGGGCAGAAAGCTTGAATTTGTCTCAGTGGTGATGCAAAATTCTTCAGCAGGGGAATGCTGACTTAACACCTCTGCTTGAGGCCATGAATTCTCAGCATGTGTCCCTGGGCTGTTATCTATGATTTTTTCCTGTCCTCCCAACATAAATTCAGCTATACATTCTCCTCCAGCTGCTAGCTTCCATTTCTAGCCTCATATAGAGATGCAAGGGTTCCATTATAACAATGCTCTCTAATACTATCTGAATGATCCCACAGTGATTTCCAGGACAAAGCACACTGCGTACTGGCTTTCAGGGCTTCTCCCTCTTTACCACAGCAAAGTGTCTATAGCATGGCCTAGAACAGGGACCAGTGTTACAGAGGTCACAGATCCCTCCTCACAAATTCTTAATGTATCTTTGGCTGAAAATCATGTACTTAGGTAGAATAGTGCCTATTAACATATAATTCAAAAACTCATTTTGGGTAGCCTTAGAGGCTAGATCAGGGTTTCAATAAGTGAAGTGTTATAAACAAGCCTTAAACTGTCTTTTCTTCTCATGAGCTGCTGTGAGCAGCTGAAACCAGGACATGAGCTTATAAAATGACAAACAAGAACTTACAGATAAGAGAGACAGGAAATTGTGAAGTATGCTTACGGTACATGCCCTAGGCTAGCAGCCATCTAAACGTTTCTGTTTGGCTATCCCTCTAACACACTGGTTCTTGTCTTTCAGGAGCGCTGAAAGAAGCAGATCCTCAGAAAGGATTTAAGGGAGACATTAGTAAATAGTAACTGAAGAGATCAGTTCAATGAAATAAAGCAGTAACCTGATAGGATGAACACTTCAACAACCAGGCACAGGCTCAAGATCGATCACCTTGATGAAACAGGGGAGGTGATGGGAGACTAACTCCCTGCAGTCAGGAGCACAGAGTATGAGAGTGAGAATTTGAAGGGAAGACCTGAAGATTAAGACAAGAAGTCTGAACTCATTAGGACTGGAGTTGGTGGAAGTTCAAGAAAAGAATGGGATGATCACAAGTTATCTGGCAGGCATTTTATGTTGCAGTTTGTTCCCTTTGGAGAAAAAAGGAAAAAAAAAAAACAAACCAACCAACAAACATTTGGGGATCTTTTTTTAAACTGCATTTGGGGACTGGTTTGTGGGACCACAAGTATGAAGGGCACATCAAGCTAATAAGAGTGTTTTTCTTCCTCTCACATTCTCCCTTCAACCTTTTAAAAAAATAAGGCTATCAACACCACAGGAAATTAACACTAATTTATGTACACTTTACAGCTGAAATCATCTGCTGAATATACTTAATTACAAACACTCTTGCTTTAATACATTACATTTGTAGGGATAATTTCCATGATGACACATCTCAGTCCAGATTCACTGAAGCTGGTTAAACACAGTCTACCTAAAGATGGAACGGATAAATATGCTTTACAAGGCAGGGGAGATTCCTGCTAGAAATAAGTAAAGCAGAAATGATCATAAGTGTTAATGCAACCCCTAAAATGGCAAAAATTTATTTCCTCTGATATTTACACTCCACTCCTCTGAAATGACTGGGAGCCATCCAGGACCAGCCAGGGTCAGAACCTAGATTTCTACTGACTTTAAGCACTATGCAGTCTCCAAGTCTGGTTAAATTTAGTTTATGTCTGAATTTGGAATAACAGAGGACAGGGGAATTTCAGTTTCAGAGTTCTTGTCAGACTTGGCCCACTTAATCCTTTAATTGGATGTTGAACTTTCTAAGTATAAAAACAGAAACCCTACATACTTCTCATATCGGAACATATGAGAAAAATAGTGTGTGTATAAAATTGATAAAAATCAGGAGACTTAGCTTTAGAAAATATTTTTAAAGTATAGAAAAGTGTTCACAGAGAGGTTTGTTCATTTTTTTACATAGAAAACAGAATCCAGAAATATTTAGTTATTATTTTATGCTTACATGGCTGGTTCAGCTGACAACATTTAATGAGCTTCCCAATATTTATTTCAAAGTAGTGCTTTACAGCTTGAAATGAACACCAGTGCTGGCAGGTGTCAAGATTCAACAGCAATTTACTTTCAGAGCAATGATGTAAATTACACACTTGAATTCTACAAAGAAAAGAGCAGTAGTAAAATATGTAGCGACAGTACTATGAAGTCTGCAAGAAGTGTGACGGATCAGCTTCCTGATATATCTGGTTTACCTAGTGCAACAAAATCTAGTACTCAGTGCAGACTGTACTTAAATTTAGCTATGGAATTGAGCTGTTTCTTCCTATTTCCACAGCCTGAGTATTTTGCTCTGATGCAATATTTCTCTACATTCTTTTTACTAAATTGAATGCTGAATAGGAACTCTTCCAACCCCAGCACAAGTTCACTCAATCCCAAAATGACAAAACAGAAATCAGTGAAACACACAATTCCCTTAGTTATTTAAGAACAATGTTAAGAGAAAGTTAAGCACTTATTTAAAAATAAAAGCTAGTACAAAATTTAGATGTCTGTATCATCATTGATTGATTTTTTTAAATTAAAACAAGATTTTTTTTTTAATGTGAAAATTAATTCTAGAAATACTGCTTTGAAAAAGTATCATCTATATAAGTTATTTGAAATTTGCTCTACTAACCCTAAACAAAAATAGAAAATACAGATTTAATAAAAATAAAGACCAATGGCAGTCAGGAAAGATCAATAAGTAAATTCAGATATATAAAATCGTCTCCATAAACAATTTTCAGACCAGTAAGGTAACTGTTTTGCGTAAGGGCTCAGGTTAGTGGAAAGGAAAACACAGACTACAAAAAGATTTAAAACACATGCTTAACTTCATGCACCTAAATAGTCCCATTAATGTAAAGTTAAGCATGTGTGCATGTCTTTGTAGAATAATACTCAAGTGATAGCCCTTTGATGAATGTTTCTTCCTGTGTTAGCAGGGAACGGTGTTTGATCAGGCCAGCATGGGGTTAAGCACCCTTTATCTTTTACCTCTCCACTTAGAGGACTCTACTGTCTTGGTGAGGGTGAGGATGAGAGAAGCTGCATCCAGCCCTGATGGTACATAGTGCAAACCAGGTTATTTTAAGAAAAGGAGCCTCTAAACCAGCTGAAACTGAAGGTCTAATTGTAGGATTTGTATCCTACAGGTTCCTGAGCTGCTTTGGATTGTGGACAAATTCCTGAGCAGATGTTTCAAACTTTTTTTTTTTTTTCATAAATTATATGTAGTGCTTAATATGGAAGTAGCTCTGCCAATTTCCAGATTAAACTTGTTGTGCTAAGAACATACCAATAATTTTATTTTCTGTTCCACTGTATGATAAGAGGTCCATTTGTGTACATACCCATACATTTTTTCTGGATCTTCACAGCAACAGCAGTGATTAAAAAACAGCCACATAATATACCACACTGAACAGCTGCTGAGCTCTAATTATACATTCCTGGCTTCAAGTTTCTTCAGGCATGTTACTACAGTAAGGCTAGTTCAAGCACCTCCATGACGGGAGAAGTATATCACAGCAGACCACAAAGTTTTGTGCAAAATCAAAACGAGAATGTAGGGAACTGTTTCCTTTGACAGAGTAACTTCCAATTGCTTAAGGCCTTTCACAGTGTAATTCTAGAGGCTCTTCACAAACACAGTAATCATACCTAATAAACGCATTATAATGTGGGCATTCTTGGATGCATTTTCCACTCGGTTAAACCAACATAAATAGGGATTCTGTCATTTGCCTCAGCAGTCACTAATTTAGGAATAGGCAGGAACGGATCCTCCAAGTTCCTATTCTTATTTTAGAAGTAGTTGAAGGGGCTGGATTTTTTCCCACCATTTCTATTGCAATATATTTTCTTCCAAACAGAAGTTTATAACTGCATATAAGTATTGCATTATGGACTGCCCTAGAAAGACATGTAACTTGACTGTATATGCCACAAGGATGTAACCACACATGCTTCCTAAAATGAAAAAGAATTCAAAACATATGAAATATATCAGGAGAGAATATAAAAGAGAATTTAACAGAAGGAGAAAGGAATTCACTCTAGAACTTTTGGTGAAGAAAACCAATTGAAGATTATTAATGGCCGCAAATATCCAGTGGCTGTGAAAAATGTTGTCAAAAGCTAAACTGATGCAGAACAGAAACAGAATAGAAAGCTGAGAAGTTGTGTGAAAAAAAATATTTCTTATTCTTTTTCCTAAATGCTGTTTTAATATTCCATATATTGTTTTAACAAAAAGTGGATTGGGTGTATTCAAATAAGAAATTGTATTAAAACTAACAACTGACTCATTATACATGACTTACGCTGTAGCATCCCTAAATTAACAGTTTGTGATGGCTTTGCATATTCCTAACTTTACCGCTAACACCCCTTCCAGTTTTTATTATCACCTCGTTATTCCCATTCTTCCTTCATGATGTTATGGTGACTAAGAAATATGTGACTAGAAAATAGTAGCCTTTCATACTTCAATCCCCTGACTTCCCCTGGGGGAATGGATTACTGCATCATAATACTGGTATCTGTTAGTTAATGCTGTGGGCTTCACTCAGCTTCAAAGAAAAGATATTAAAGGCTCGTTTTCCACTACAAGGCAGGTGTATTTTTATTAGCTCTCTTTCAAAATTGCTATGACTTCACTTGTGGATATCCCGCCAACAGTCATTATTGAAAGCTGGACTATAATTGCTAAGGAACATGCAATGTCTGAAGCACTAAACCAGTGTTACTGCAATCCCCCAACAATTGACTGAAACCAAGTGTTACATCATTAAAGCTGAATTACAACACACCCATGGTGTGTTTTCCATGTGTGCTATTTTAAACAATAGTAGAGAAAAATCTGGCTATAAATTCACAGATCCCCAATTTGTTCAAAATTCATGAACAATGAGGGCTGTCTGACAGGTTCTGTTGGCTCTATTTTAGTCAGAAATGTCACGCACCATAATTAAATGTCTGTTTGGCTTTTATTGGAGATGGAAATGCTAGCTTTAGTTATAAATTTAAACAACCTGTCACAAGGGGAGACTCCACATTTGTATAGTTTAGGCAAGTTTAGCAATTGTGATTGCTACACGAAAGACAAATAAACTAATGGAAACTGTTCTATTTCTTAATTGGCTTTGCATTGGGGGGGAAAAAAAAATGTGGTTATGATATAGCTTTCATCTGGTTCAGACAAATCTCTTCACTTTGGTAGCTAAAGTTAGTGTACCAGTATTTTCCATTGCTGTTGCTTAATTTTCACACAGAAATTAACTGAAGACTGCGGTGATCACAGCTTCTAGCTTAAGAGAAGATGCCACTGACAAGTGGCAACAGTCTTCCAGAAAAATGTTTAGTTCAATTTGGCGCAGCTTGCCCTGATGTTGTCCAAGTGGAAATATTCTGCCATCACACTGGTATGCAGAGGCTATTATAGTTTAAGCAAATCCTGCAATTTTTCTACTCAGCTTCAGAAATTTTACTGTGCCCAGATTCCAGCGGAAAATATTTGATCACTCATATGCTTGGACAGAAATTTGTCACCTGGAATAGAAATCAGGGTAAACCTGCCAGCATCCTTATGCAGACAGGCTCTGCAAATATATACTAGGCAAGATCTCTGCCAAATAACTTGTGTCTGGCCAATACCACCTTTCAAATAGTCTGTGAATACCAGTTGCCAATAAAGATTCATTATAACATGTATAGGTAAATATTATTTTAGCTTTTGCATCTACAGTTTTAAGCTTACACAGTAGCAATTCATTTGCTCTCCACATATTACTTGTCTGCAAGTTTCTGTGCAGTAGCCAATCACAATATTCACACTTCTCACTAGCACCTAAACAATATTCTTCTTTTACTTAAAATAGATCACTGTCAGATGCAAGCATTTTCAAGTTATGTTTTTCACTAACACACAAAGTACATACTATGGCTATTTTAAATAGTAATATCACATGTAAAACTTCACAGTAGACGTTATAATAATCTATGTCTTTTCCTGATGCACTGCTTTTCAAGAAACTAATAATTTCAGATGGGTTCTATAATCTTTGAACAGAGGTCAATGTATAACATCTTCTACTTCAGCAAATGTAATAATTTATTAAATTAATGCAAAAAATAATATTATCTCTACATTTCTTATAGCGAAATTTTAAAGCCATTCCCTCAGGCATGGTAGATCCACCAGGATAGTACCAAATAATGCTCTAGGTTACAGTTGTTAAAAAAATAAAAGGATTTTAGAAGGGAGCATGTGCCACTCTCTTCATAAGCGTTTCCTTATACATCTTCATTTCCTCTTGTTTAGAAAAAGTCCAGCAACTCAGATTATCTCACTTCTGAATGCTATTTACTTTACCAAAATTTCACCAAACTTGCTGTTGTGAAACTTCTCCAATTTGTAATTTTCACTTCCATTTTACCACTATTTTCACCTATTAGAACTATATAGGAACAGCTATTAATGTGTGATTCCTAAAAATATGTGATACCAACAGCATTCAGCATTATTTTTTTTTCCATATCATTTTCCCATTTAGCTGGCAAATTAGGTTGCTTTCTCTTTGCCTTCCTTTTCTTCTGTTACATTCTTTTTTTCCCCTCACTCTTCCCATCACAAAGTCTTCCAGTGACCTTATGTCTTGCTAGTACTTCAGTTATTTGAAGTTCTCTCCTGAAAGCTTTCCTTATTTTTGCTCATATGTTACTTAAGATTTTCTATGAGGTTCGTTATTTCCTTCTTTCTAGAAATGTTCATAAATTCTAAGGTTTATTTTAGAGCGCGCTTCTTCCAGATGAAGAGGGCTAATAAACGAAGTTTTGCCCAGATCACAGGCAAGTGTCCATATGTCCTTGTGTGCACCAGCCAGGACAAGTAATGGCAAACATTCTACTCCTTTCTACCACTCTGATCTCCAGTTCTTCTGGCTAGTAATTTGTCACAAGCATTGTTTACTAAATCCTCAACACTACTTCAATTTATTCTTACTTTTGCAGCAGACATTGGTGGCTGAACAATTGTTATATCATAAATAAATATTCCGTCCATTCTTTCCAACAGTAGTAAAGTCTGATTGTAGTATCAGAGCACTCTTACAGCATAAGAAGGCATCACATTTGGTCCTAGTTGCCAGCAAATTTCATTTTCATGTGTGCCAAAATAAATAAATAAATAGATAGATAGATAGATACATAGCTAGATAAATAAATAAATAACTCTCATCACTGTGATCTCAATGAGGATATATTAATCTGTTGTGTATTTGGACATTTTTCTTTAAATAAAGGATATTTCAACATTTTTTTTTTTATTTTACTGAAAAGATCTATTGTATATATCTTGTATAAATAAAATACATTTTATGCTATTATGTAGGTCTCAGTAGATACATCAAGTTTCTATTCCATCACGCTCAGCTCAGATACACCAAGTTTTTGTGCAAGCTCTGTCCTTGTTCTGCTTTTGTATTCCTCTACATATTATTACCCCCAGCAGAAATTCTATCATCTTTATGCAGATCCCGCTTTCTTCTCCAAATCCCATCCCTCTCCCCCCACCAACTAAAATGTAGCTTTCCTAACATTATTGTGTGTTTGATTGTCAGCTTGGGTTAAACATAGTTTAAATTATTTATCTCCTCTGTTTCCAACTAAATTTTGCCTCCTCCTTTCCCTATAACTCTAGATATCATCATTGCTGCTTGTATATGACCTTCAATTCCCATGTCTACTGAGATTTGTCACATCCACATGTGCGGATTCTTTCCTAATAACATACCTGAGATTAGTTTTACTCATTCACACATCTAGGATTCTCATGCAGGCCCTTGTCTTCTTGTATTTCAGATATGGAAATTCTCTAGGTTAGAACCTTTCTACCTCACTGACGTTTAGTCAGAATACTACTGAAATAAATTAGTGTCTTTGACTGTCCCTTTGGCTACGTCATTTCTCTATATGTACATCTGCTTTGGTTCTCTTTTGAAAAGTAAGGGAACTTTCAGCATTTTAAGGATCTTTTCAGAGTATCCCTCTGTTCCCTGAGCTAATCCTGTTAGCTCCCATTATCAACATGCTCAGTTTTTATAGAAATATTTTGTGAATGCTCCTCCAATGGAGCATTGTCCACATTGTCCTAATGCTTGTCCACATCCATCTGCTGCCTTTTATCCCATGGTTACGCTGTAGGTGTCTAGGAGCAAGACTACAATTTTGTTCTGGGACCAGACAGTACCTTGCAAAACTGCTACAGTATCTGGTTGCCAACCAGTTTGACTTCAGAGTTAGTAAAGGAAATATTTCATCTTAAGCAGTACATTGCAAACTGTGATTGTAGTGATGAAATATTCTACTACTTGCAGTTCATCTTCTCATTAGTACATTAACACACTGATTTCCTATGGTAGAGCAAATGCACAGCAAGGTGCTTCAGCACGTCCTTAATACAATGAAGGTCAAAATGCTCAAATGTTAACAATATGATCCATAGAACACTAAATAAACTTTTGAAAAGTATTTTTCTCTCTAAATATTTTGAATCAGAAATAAGATCCATTTTCATACTTGAAGAGCATTTAAAGAAAAACAATTCTGAAGAATATTTTAGAAGTGTTTTTTCTTAGTGTGTAACACCTGTAAGTTTAATATAACTGTTTGCATTATGAAAGGGATTTACTCACATTGATGACTCCACAGTTCCTCTCAGTTGTAACAGTAAGAGCAAAACAGGAAAGCAAGTCACTGAACTATCACATTTCATCTAATAACAAGGCAATCTATTCTTCTGTTCAGCAACATACTTCAAAGTGCATATCCAACCAGAATTTTTCAATTTTTTAGCTCCCATTAAAATAAAACGATGAGGTGTTTCATGTAATGCTAAGTGATATTTTTAAGCTAAGCAGTATGAAAATACTGGATAAGAATGAGCTCCAGAGAGCTGGCATTCCTCAAAAAATACCATACATGAATAGTTACACATGCATAATTATATAATTACACTTGATGGCAGCAATAGCACATAGAGAAGACTATTAATAGCACATAAAATCTGCAGAAATCTTATGAAGACAAATATCCTCCAAAAGTATGAAAAGGTGGCACTTGGTGCAGAATATATTTTACTTTTACATTTCAGCATGACAATTACCATGAAAGAAAGGATCAAAGTCAAATGGCACAGCTGGCAGCTTGAGAATAATTTAAGAGGTGTACTGGCAATAGCTTTTTGGTTTCAGTAAGATGGACTGCATTAACTGTAATAGGGAAACGATGGTGGAGAAAAGTCATCCAGCATTCTTGCCTGGCATTAGTATAACATTAGCTGAACAGCAGTTTTGATGACTTCATACCAATTTTAAAGGAGAAAACTTCTGCTAATGAGTATGAACAATAGCGATGTCTCCTCTGCAGTTTGGGACAAAACAATAAGCCGACACCACATTTAGGCTTAAATCATAAATTCATGAGCACTTGGGAAATAAGATTAGCATATGTCTACAGTATATCCAACCATGGTTACTCATCATTGTCCCCAAACTACAAAGAGATAATCTGTCTGACTAAATACTTCAGAAATCAGGGCAGCTGGGCTAGAAGGATGTAATATAAGATGTGCAGATAATGCTGTATAAACCCAAGGCTTTTCTCCCATTTCCCATTCTCACTGCAAAGTTTGAATTTTACTGTATTGCAGCAGTGTGATCACAGAAGTAACTTCTTATCATTCAGTTCCTTTAGAAATGAATTAATAAAAGGAGTCCAGGAGAACGTACAGATCCTCCTTACTTTTCCATCCTTACCCCAACTCTCTCCCAGATCATAACCTGTAACCCTTGGATCAGCTGTGTCCTGAATGGACTGGAGATGGCCTCCCGTGTCTGCATCCAAGCCCCATGCCATTTCCTTCACCTCCATTTTTAACCTGGCTAATATTTGAACACGCATACACTGTCCAACAAAGAATAATGTTGCATTTGATAATACACTTGACAGTTACCAGTTTCCAAGTCCTTCCCTCAAAGAACACCACACCTTGAACCAAAGACCTGTCTTAGATGAGTTTTCATACAAACAGACATTCAGTAGAAGATCAACCATTTTTTGTTTTGAAAGCTATTAAGCATAGTTTCAGTTTCTTAGCAATTAAGCTAACAACACAGTCCCCTTTCAAACACAATTTTCCAAAGATGATTTGCATTCTAAGGGCTTTGCCTAAGCCAATAGGCAAACATTTGCCCATGCACTAACAGTTCTGAAAATCAGAATCTCTGCTGCCAGATTTATTGTGGGTTCTCTGAAATTACTGGCATATATGCCCTAATATGCACAGTCTAACACATGCAGATTTTATAGCTGCAGTATGCTTTTGAGTAAAGTTTAATACCATGGATTACTGTACATTATAAAGCAAAATAAAAGCATGAAGACCACGTAATTTGATCTCCACAATGATCAAAATAAAACAGCAGAGGATGTGAAGTAGTTGGTTGGGCAAATTTTATGTGAACTGTCTAGGAAAAATGGACCAGTTTTGGTTGCATGCTGCTTTCACAGCTATTATTTTTGTTAGTTTTGCAATCTGATGCTTTTGATTTTTATTTGATGCTAATAAGTTCTGAAAGCCACAGAGTTTACAAAGCCAAAAAAATAAACCTGGATCCACTAAAGACCCTGTTTTACTCTTTCTTAACTCCCCACTAGCCAGGAGTGGAACTGTCAGTTTTACATCACTGGAAGGAGCAGATTTGATCCATCTAGCATAGGGGTGTCAAACGCATTTTTACCAGGGACCATATCAGCCTCATGATTGACTTCAAAGGGCCCAATGTAATTTTAGGACTGTATAAATGTAACTACTCCTATACAGGAGTCCCCGATCTAGTGGACTGAGACTTTTTATAAGAACTTGTCAGAAATTAGTAAATACTTAGAAGCTGATAAATAGTCTAATAAGATACTCAAAACTGTCAAGTTAAGGTGGCATCAATTCATATAAAAATTAAGGCTATAAAACGTATTTGTTCTCTCACTGTTCTTAATCAGAGTGGCACTGTATAAATTGACGTTACAGTGGGAAATAAAGTTATATAAGAATATACAGTGCTACTATTTAAACTCATTCATTGTTCTTTGATATAATTCCTTGATAGCTATGCACTACATATACACATAAAACAGAGACTCTTTCTCCAACCACAGGTGAACACAGCTCTCCTTCAAGCTAAATGAGAGTTTTCTAAGACCTTCATGGAGCCTCTACTGAGAATTTCTTACTGTAGATTTCTCTATCTGTTTGAAGTGAGCTACCATTGAGTAATGTATAATGTAATGTCTAACGGAAAAAAAAAATCTGAGTGTGAAAAAGCTGATCTGAATATTGGGCACTAATTCTCCAATACCAAGGACTGTGTTAAAACTGGACAGTGTTTTATATTTTTTTTTTTTAATATCCAGTGTCCCTCTGCTAATAGAAAGCTTATTTCCAAAGGCAAGATGCTCTTATAGTCACTCAGAAAAAAACACTCACTAATCTCTCTCTCCTCTTGGAAGTAGAGATGGCACAATTTTATCAAACAATTTTTTTCTTCAAATATGTCACTTTGAGATTAATGAACTTAAAGCAAGTTGAAGACTTTTGATTTTATTCTAAATTGGGAAGTTTGAATTAAATGTTTTTGTTCCAGGCAATACTTTCTTCTGACATTTGGCTGTTCTTATTTTATATTAGTGGGGAAAAACAAACAACAAACAAACAAACCCAAAGCAAAACCCAAAAAAGACAAAAAGTGTATTAGCTCAGTTAGAATGAAAGATTCTAATTACCTACCTCCAACCTCCCACTTGTTTGTGTCTGTCTTCCATTTTGCAAAAGAAGTGAAAAGCTTTCCAGTTTTCATGGACCTCTGAAGTATTTTGTAGGTTTTATTTTATTTTGATTTGGTTAGTGAACCAGAAAGTAAAGTTTTCCTGTGTCTCTCTATTACTTGAGTCAAAGGGGCAGAACATATTGAATAAAGGCAGTCTTGAGCCTCCAACAGAGCTGCAAGTCTTCACTGACCAATTCAAATATTTGGTGAATTGACAGGATAAAATATGTTCACTACAGTTCAGTTATTGACAGAGTGCCATAAAATAGCATGAACAATTCTGCCTGGAGCAAATAGATTTGATCAGAAATCTTGGCCTAGGATGCAAACACACAATTGTTAATACTGGTTCAAATTGTTATTTTTGGAAATTTCCTGTGGGTAATATTTTATCTGTCAAGGTTTTAAGTGAATTCCTCTGTGTAAGTCCTCATATCAATCCTCTCCATTTCCTTTTAGTCTCTCTTCCTTTTTCACACATAGAAAAAATAATTATAATAATAATACAAGGGAAGAGAAGGAGAAAGGAAGAGAAGGGCAAAGAAAAGTTAAAACCTGGATAATTTTATTTAGAAAAGGCTCAAATAGTTTTCAGCGGTTTTTTAAAACACAAACTTACAAAAGCATAAGCCACTTTTTAATGCCAGCTGCACATTTCAGACTTCTATCCAGAGGGCATGGCAAATTCTATCAAGTTGTACCATAATTTTTTAAAATTTATGAAGTTCTTCGCAGTTGTTATCTTGGTAACACATTTTTAGGTCTAATTTACAAGTCTGACAGTTGAATTACTGGCTTTTACGTGTTTTATGGTCTGGGGATGCATTTTAATAAGCCTCAGATAACCCCAGAAGCCAATTACCATCCATACACATAGTATGGAAGATACATTTGGAAGGGACTCTGCTTAGATCAACACTCTCATTAAAAGCACTGACGGCCCAACAAGATACTAGAATTGGAGTCCTGAATGCATCTTGTACTGTGCTACAATGTACTCAGCTGAAGACCAAACAGAACTTAAAAATATGTATACATAAAAATCCCCATATGTTTTCTAAACAAGGTGACTGTTTAATAGGCTTCACTTAAAAGATAGGAATAAAAAATTACCAGGAATTTAACTAGGACGATAGCAGCTCTGCTTACATAGTGCATGGAAGCAAGACAGGCCCTTTTCTATATGCACAAGAGTAGGTATCTATTATAATCTAACTAGCTTGTTCACAGACAAAGGCAAGTGGAGATGGATGTGGAGACATGCAGATATAAAACAATGCAGTCAATGGACAGCTTTGGTTTCTTAACATCCTTTGTTATCTCCACTCATAGCCATTTCCTAATATCTGACCAGTCTTTGTAAAGAACTTAAATGAAGCCCATAAGAAGAGAAATAGATATATCTAGAGATTTATAGTCATATGCAGATGTGCAATGAATGTAATAGCTAAGGACAAAATATAATATCATTTTCTCCATAAAATCTAAAATGTTCAGATAAAACCAGTGATTTTCAACTGTGTATTAGCTTCCCATCAGCAAAATAAATAACCTATTCCAGGCATTTCATGGGCTTCACATGAAGATAAAGCAAACAAATTCTGTCAGGACAGATGTGATCACTCCCAGACTCCACAGGGGGTTGCTGCATTATTTTGCCCTAGTTTCAAGTGATAACTAGAGTTTTACATGTGCTTTTTTCCCATAACACCTATTTCCAACTTTTAAACATACAAAGTGTTTTGTGTGTTCTGCACTAGGGAATCAGCTGTTAAACATAGCATTTGCTAATCTTCTTTCATCAGGCAATTTTTATGTGGCATTGGCAAGAGAAGGAAATTCTAAAACATTCTCTTTGGCTTGCATAATACGCAAATATAAAAACAGATATAGTTTTGTTGCTTTCTTTATACTCCCTGACTCTAAACGTCATAGAAAACAGAACTCGTACAAAGGAATGATATAACAAGGCAGTAATAAAGAAAGTAAAGCACAGCACAGATAATGGTTTGATTTTATCTTACTGATCTATTGCCCACTTTTGACAAGAGACACTGGCTGGTTAGAATTCAGCCTGCATTTACCCAGATGTCATGAACTAGTTTTCAGTCTCTGTGGTTATTTCAGGTGCTGCTAGTAGAAAAACAGAGGCTCAGTTTTTACTGTGCTTTTCTTCCTTTGTTGTTCCTAAGCAGCTTCTGAAAAAATAGACTGAGCAAGAGATTTTTTGTTTTCAGTCATCAATTCCAATAAAATACATTATAGAATATCTTGAGTTAATTTCTGCTTTCCTAAAAATTGATTCGGCTTTCCAACAGCCTATGTTACAGCCCAGTTCTGTAGGTCATACACAGACATTCTGCTACAGAAATGCTAAGTTTTCACAGCTGCCATGTTCTGCTCACTGTTACAGAAGTGGGAAGGTACATTTATGGGAAGAAGAATCTTGTACCTTCATTTTGCTTGCAAGATATATAAACTGAGTAACCCTGGACTGTATGTCTTTTTTACATTTGGATTTTCTTTATTTAAATATTATGAGACAAAAATATCTTCAACGCTTTAACCACTAGGCTGGTTCTTTGTGGTCGCCTTGTGTGTGCCAAAACCAGATTTATTCCACGTCAGAAATAGCTAGATTAATTAAAACTATCATCTCCAGAAAGTTAAGTCAATCTCTCTGCCAGTCATGCAGAGGATAAAATTCAAACTAAGCCATCTGCATTTATGGTCTTGGGAACAAAGGCACAGCTCTGTTCTCTAAGATTAGGATAATTCCCACCTGCCAGGCGCAACAGTTTCGGTGGCAGACCACCTGATTTTAGAATGAAGTCTACTAATTTTCATATCAGGTTGTGTTAACACATATAGGCAGATGAGCTTTAGAGGATAAAGACAGCCTGGCCACAGTGTACACACACACCCCAGCTGTGAGCGGTGGGGCTGGAAGGGTCCTCGCACTGAGGTGCTTGGCACAGTTGAGGGACACAGTCTGATGGATACAGAAGGTATCTTCTGCTTCTCCCCACACCATGTGTGTGGACGGAAAATCTCAGCAAGCATGCCAGTGTCCTACATTCAGCACACAGCAATCACTCATCTTACGCTTGCCTTTGACTCTTAGAGATTGCAATGTGCTTTACTCTATATTTTAAATCAACTTTGAATGTAAAATAAGTGTAAACTGACCAGTAAGGACTGACTTTATCAAGCATAGAAAGCATTAGTCTGCTCTGCCTTTACATCTCCCCTACAGAATCCAAATGGCACAGGGTCTTTCTCTCACTCCAGTGTACGCCAGCACTGCTTGTGTTGTGATGCAGAGGTGCCTCTGTGCTTATATCCATGACTAATACTACAAATAAGGCACTCCTTCATTGGAAGTACTTTTTTAAAGCACTTTAAAAGGAGGAAAAAAAAAAAAAAAAGTCACTCTACAGATCAGTTTTCCTAACAGTACTACCTCTGCAGAAGAAATCCAGGTATGAAACCAATATACGTGTTTGTGCATTAACAAAAAAAATGTCAGTTTATACTCCAGTACTGGAACTGCAATTACAGAGACAGAAACGTTTACCCATGTGGAGTATCTCAGTTGTCACCAGGGATTAATATCGGTGAAGCAATTCACTGGTATGGAGATTTCTATTATTAACCATGTGTTATTATGATGTAGAAAAGAATGCAGTTTTATGGGGTTTATAGTATTACTGGCATTTAGAAAAATTATGCTTTGATTTATGAACCAAACCAGTTCGTAATGCAAATTAGTAACAATGTGTGTGAAATGGCAGAGTTTCATTTTTACAAAGATATGAGATGTATGAGATGTGTAACTGAACATTAATAATTTAATTTGGCATGGCTGTTATCTTTAAAATGCAAACATTGCATACAGATACAAGCCAATCACTAACTGCTTTCAACTAAGAAGGGTCAGAAAATAAACTTTACAACTCTCAATGTGAGTGTTTGCAGAAAAAACCCAAAATTTCAGACAGTATATGTGACAATATATCCATCTTCAGAGTACCACCTTTTCTTCATCTTTGTATGCTTCTGATTTCTATTAAGTATGACTACCTCCCTGTCTTGTCAAGCAATTAAAGTGACAAAAGTAATAGCAGATGCCTCTTTCATAGTTAAAACTACGGCAAGCAGATCATAGCTTGCATTTTATTACAACCACTCTAAACAGCCTAATAATTGCAAGGTAATTGAAAAGATCCTGATAATAAACCACCAGTTTACTTTTATCAAACAAAATAAATATATAACCCAATTCAGACCTCATTTTAATGACACATTAGATGGTTTCCAACTTGTCTTGATTTTTGTTTTATTTTATGATTGTAAATAAACCCTGGAAAATTCCTTCCCCGATTTTACCACCTGAAACTGCAGCTGTTGGCTGACACTATCAAAGCCTCACAATTCCGAACTCACGTGCAAATCTCATCAAGTGCAGACACTTCTAATTGATTCCAGAAGTTTTTCTTTTGCTAAGATCAGTGGGCAGAAGAAGAATAATGAGCAGCTTTTAAGCAGAGGGGGGAGGGTGTCGAGCTCAGGGAGTGGAGATTTTAAAAGCTCCAGCTTGGCTGCTCTGCCAGAAATGCGGAGCAATTTTACGGTCAATTGGCCAGAGCATCTGGAACTATACATCATAGTTTTTAGTTGATGGTGGTGAAGCCGACTTTCAAACTGGCTAAGTCTAAAATCAGTAATGACTCTGCTGTCACACCTAAGTGGAAACCAACTTAATCTACTGCCAGATTTTACTGTGACTTTTTCTAAGGGACATTACTCCCCTTAGGGCAGTTGTCAAGAATATTAAAAGTCCAGTCCCTGGGTTACACTGCATGCTATAGAAGACTTTTTTGAAAGAAGCTAACATAGAAATTACAGATTACAACTCATGTTTGTTTAATTCCATGTGTGTTGACAAGGCTTTTTATCATAAGGGAGTAGAGGTTCCTTCCATCCCCAGCTTCATTTCTAAAATACATTTCAAGTACACCAGCAAATCTAGTTAGGGCACAAAAACTGCATAAATGCTGAGGTCATAAATCACAGCACAGGGCATGGAGCCTTCCCCTTAATGGAAACCAAATATGGGATATGAAGCTCTTTGAAATGTGGCACAGATGATCATAACAAGGGACCAAGGTAAAACGCTACAAAGCTGAAAACTATCGTTGATGTGGAAATAAGTTCTTATGAGTAAATGTTTGCTTTAAGTCAGTACTCATAAGTCAGTATTCCAACACTGGTAAATTACACTAAGAAACAAGTGAGCTAACAGCAAGTCTTTGTACGATGAAAGGAGAAATAAGTAGCGTGGCAATATATCAAATTAAGAGGGACTGCTGTGGAACACAGAATATAGTGCAAATCAGTTCTTTAATAAAGAGATATTATATATTCTATCCAGACAAATTAGCCAACACACTCATAAGAAATATCAGAATTTTAAGAAAGATCAGAGGAACAGTCCAGTTGGTACAGAATACCGTCTCCAAAAGTTATTGGAACAGCTGCACCTATCAAGTTTAGATACTCTGGAGGAGTAAATAAACAATTTGACCACAACGAAGTTCATTTCTGCCTTCGTTAGTTAAGGGCTGAATTATACTCTGCAGCACAAGATTTCATATATATTCCAAATTTGGTTATATTTCTAATGCACCATGTGCCCACATAAAACAGAAAATAAAACAAGTTATTCATTCAAAATATCACTTCTGTACACAACCCCTCTTTTTCTCTCTTTCCCCCATTGAACATCATCCTAGATTTTTATCCTTCGTACCTGTAAGTTAATACACGCCTGCAAATGCTTTCATAGCAAGGCAGCCAGAAAGCTGCAATGCAAGAGGAGTCTGGATGAAGAGATTTACTCTCAGATATAATGCCTTAGATGAAACAAAGGTAAAAGACAAACAAGTACATCAAGCCAGACATCTGTGTTTCCTCCTCCAGCTTCCTGACTCCTAGCCTCTTAGTTTAAGAGCCTTTCTCAGTACAGACTTGCAGCGACTACAAGGTTTGGTGAAAATATCTAACACGAGTTCCAACAACACGTCAATGGCTCTCTTTTCTGCTTGCTCCTCATTAGTACTACTCTCAAATAACAGCCAGTGCTTGACCAAAATCAGCTCATGGAATATGCTAGCCAATGCCAAATGAGAGCAGTTGGATGGAAACACTTTGAAGAGGTGCTGCATCATCACAGATTTATTTTTACATATCGTGCCTGCTGAACTGTCACATAACTGAACACACAAGCAATGTTTTCTGCTACCTCCAGGTGGTTAGGAGACTCCGAGGCCCAGTCTGACAGAAAATTATTTGGCTTTAGTAATACACACGATCATCACATTACACAGGCATGAAGTAACCAGCCTAAAGAAAATTAGTTAGTATAGGATGTGGCAGCACAGATCCTCAAACAGACGCAGGTTAGCTCCTCGGTTTACTGTCTATAACCAGCTAAATACAGTATCTCTGCCCCTATCATAAAAGGTTTTCAGTAACCTCCTCCCAAAACCCTATGTTCTTCAGATCTAAACATTTCCTCAAGCATCACAGTTTTTTCTCAAATAAAAAAAGCTTATTTCATCTAACCATCCATATGAAATACATAAAGCACAAAGAACAGAAAATGCACACTGACAAATTTTTGTTGTTCCACTTCCCATAAGGAAAAAAAAGTCACTTTTCTAACTCTGATAGCTTCAGACTATTGTCTTGTTTGGAGAAGTAAACCAGGAATATACCTTGGAAGAACTTCAAATACAATAGCAAGGAGAATAATACATTTAAACGACCATAAAAATAATATGGTCTTCAAATGAGACAAAGATAGGTAACACATAACTTCAAAGTATCGACAGACACAGTATTATGCTTAATGTAGCGGGAACAAAATGAACAACCATATTAAGATTGTAGCTTTAGAGAAAACAGAAATATTTTTTCCTTATACAACTTCAGCTTCATTTTACTCCCACCTTCTCTGGACCTCAGCGTTAAGAATCCTTCTCACACCACAAGTTGCATCAATTTACTTATCTGAATAGAAATCTTTGACAGCATTAGGCAGAGCAGCTGGCCAACCCAATCAGCTGGGCAGGAGGGAAGGAGTTAGAGCCAGAGGGCAGGACTGCTCCTCCTGCTGGAATTGCAATCATTAGCTACTTTTTTTCACACTCATCTGAACTAATTTAATGGCAAAATAGGAAAGGCTCACTCCTTGTTTCCTCTGCTCTTCTGTCTCATGTTCCCCTGGTTTTCTCTAATTTCTTCATATTTTCCTTCAAGTTTTCACCTCGAATACAGCAGTTCTGGTAACTGTCAGACCTTTTTGTGAGCAAAAAGCAATCATTTGCAGTTTAAATCACCTATTTTTACTAGCTGGAGTACCCTGCAAATACTTCTGAAATCTTATCTACTGTTTCTAAAATATTAATGAGAACTATGAACATATGAAACACAGTCACAGAAGAAAACAACACAGTCACATACTTTTTCACTAATGATTCAACATGCTGTATGGCAAAATCAGTGTTGCACTTATCTGCTGCAATGTGCACCATTAATTTAAGAATGTTTTGACAGAATTAATTGTTAAATACTAGACACACTGAGTGGGGTGATCATCCACTTGCAGTTAATTTTTCTTGATCCCTAAATAAGTGCCCAGAAAGGCATAATTTATGGACTCAAAAAAAAAAAAAAAAATCAACAAATTATTTTACATGATCTAATGCATTCATTATTATTGCTCATGAATAATGGATTACTAAAAAATTGTTTCTTTGGTAACATATAAGGAGGACATTATTTAAGTATAATACAGATTATGACTACTGAAAATATAACATTAAAAAGATCGAAGCCAGATAAATCAGCATGTATGTTAAAGATCGACTATGTTTATAAGGGAAACAAAAGGATTAAGTCACTTAATTTACAGCTCTTAAAAAATTGTAAGTGGATTTGAAAGAGAAACAGAGTAAAGTAAGTTGAAAAATAAGCACATAACAATTACTAGGACATATGCAGCAGAAATTAATATTGCTTATGAGATAGTTCTATGTTTATGGCCCTCACAAGATGCTCAAATCTATCTAAACTATTATGCTGTGAAGGACAGATAACCTAGTTCAATAGTTGAACAGAACGGAAAGCATTTTAAGGACAAATTTTAGACCTAATTTCTGGGAAAACCTTTTAGTTATCTATCTACTTATTTATTATGCTTTCTAGTATCTGCTGGTTCAAAATGATCAGGTCAATATTGAGCTAAAACATTAATATTTGAAGACTTTTCAACATGACTTGACAAATCTCTGGCACTTTCCCTTTCCTCAGAATTTTTTTATCATAAATTCCATTATAACAATATTATCACACATAAGAACAATCCTACCATGAATCCAAAAAAATGCAGCACAAGTGGAACATTTAATAGAGGACCCTTTGAAGTTCATCTCAAACATCACAAAAGCTATTAGTATCAGAAACTTTTTGATTTATGATAAAATGTAAGTCTCTAGTGTTGAAATATTGACATTACTCTGAAGCATAATCTATTCCAGTTTCACTGATAGCATTTGGAAGACACCTATTCTTCCAGCATTTTCAAAGAAAAATATGTGAGCAAGGTACTGCCTTTTCTTGTTAAAAATGGCCAAACAAGGGTCTAAAAAAAAGAGTAAGAGAGAAGTATAATTTAAAGGATAATAGTAAAAACAGTAGACAGAATAAAGGATAGGAAAGTACAATAAGAAATAACTGGAGATGGAAAAGAAGTTAAAATTTTAATGACAGATACATATAAAGAACAGAATAAGACCAACTTCATTTTATTTGCTCCTTCATGGCAGAATAGGAAGCTATATATCTCCATGCAAACAATACAAATAAAAATCTGATGATTTTTACTCATTTCTTAAGAAGAGCCACATTTACATATGCACACACACACCCCTCAGCAAGGCAAGTATATGTGGGTTTTGGGGTTGTTTTGGTTGGTTGGTTTGTTTTTATTCAGGGTGTATATTTTGACATAAAATTCTCCAAATTCAATTAGAATAATTAATGTCTGAGAGACATATCTCAAAGGCAATAGAATTAATCACCAAATTTTAGAATTCTCGCTTTAAGCATATCTACTGTGGTAGACTACTCAGTAAATGATAAAAAACATTTTTCAAATTATATTTAAGCAAGTGTAATCCTTAATATATCTGCTGAGTTCTGGCAGACTCTTATCAAAGGAATTCAAAAACTGTTTGATTTTTATATAGATATATATACATATATACATACACACCAGAGCTTTGACAATGTGACAATATGGGAAAAAATCAAAATGACTCTTGATTACTGGCATTTACCTACCTTTAAATATTATCAAATAGTTATTGTTTCCTCTCTCAGGTAAAAAAAGAGAAAGAAAAAAAAAAAAAGACCCACAATAGCATAAGATATTTTTCTACTCTCCTGCTGCCTGATCTTTTAGAAAAGCAGGAAAACCATCACCAGTACCAGAAACCTCCAATTAGTAAAGTTGCCATTGATTTTGCAGGTGTTTCAAATTGAAGAAAACATCTTGAACTTGGTTTGAATCTTAATCCTTACAGTGTTACTTAATTTTTTTTTTGTTTTTATGCAAAAAAAAAAGGTAACTTTCTGATAACAGTTCTGCAAGTCTAGCAAACTGTTCATAAACTTTGTGATAACTACCTTTGCTGCTAACCAACACTAGGCAGCTTGGGAATGTTATTCAGATGAGAATCATATTAATGCTTCAGTGGTACCTAATTCAGATAATATTGAAAGAGTTATTATTAAATACTAACTGTAATGAAATAAGGAAAAGGTAGATTAAAAAGCAAAAGTCACAAACAGGATAAAAATAAGTCCTAAGAACACGAAAGCAACCATATTTAATCAGAACAAAGGTCTACTTAGTCCAGGATCCTATTTTTGTCAATGGCTTAAAGTCTATTTCTGAGGATAAGTACAGAAGAAAAATTATATCTAAGACCCTTACAGCCTCCAAGCATTTTCAGATTTGTCCCATGAAAGGTGAGTTAATCAATTCAGCAACATACTTTTGCTATTCCCTTCAAAGCATATAACCACTGATATATTATTTTTGCAAGAAATTTTAAATACACATTTTCCTGACATTTTCAATGTAAACTGTCATCTCTGTAGCAAACTCCAATATTTTCCTTACAAGTTAATAACAAAAAGTGAAAAATGCAGAGATAAGAAAAAAATTAATATTCTACTCATATAGTATAATCAAATATAACGAAGAAAAGTATAAATGTTTAGTGTTCTTTTTTTTTCTAAAAAGATAAATAAATCTAGGGTCATCAGCATAGATATTTCAAAATAAACATCCTACCTCATATGCATAGCCCAAGGAAGAAAACTGACTCCTTAAGTGGCCAAGTTTATACACACCTATGAAAACTAAGCAGCGGATGATTTCCAAAATTCCTGCTTTGGGCCTAGAAATGGGAAGTAATTCAGATTAACATCCTCTCTTTTCTTCTTGGTTAACTTCAATGAAAAAGAGAATGTAGAAATAGTTTGTCATGTTCTGCAATTATACCAAGTCATCTTTCTTAACCTTATAGAGAAGTTTTTATTGTAACTAACTTGTATGGACTTATTACACTGAATTTGCCAGGGGTGAGAATACACATACTCACAACCTATATATGAGTTCACACAAATTTAGATGTATATATATAGCTATTGAGTTTTGCTCTCAAAAATGACTATAAAAAAAATCCTGAAAGCTGACATGTGAGTAGTTCAGAATAATTTCATCCATCTGTTTCTGTAAATTATTACTAATTCATGTTATTCCTTACATTAATATACATCTAAGCATATCAACAGATTTTGACTGACCCTGAAATAAATTGTTCAATCAACACAAGTGGAAGGTATTCCTTCCTGAAAACAAAATGAAGAGCAGTTGCGAAGAGGAACTGGTACCTCAGTCTCAAAGGAAGCTTCTATTCCACATTTCTGTTCTGGCAGGGCAAATAGTTTATCTGTAAGAAACTGTAGCTGCTCTTTACTCTTCTGTAGGGCCATGGTGCCCATATAGATGACTTCCAGAGTGTATATCTCACTGGGCTTGTGTATTCAATATCCAATTTGTTTTGAATTCATACTGATTAAATTTATTCTCTAGTCTACACCATCCTTCACATAATTTTGAGTCTAGTCTGAACTACACTGTGTGCTTTTCATATACAATCACTGTATCAGACTCCTAGGGTGAGCTACACAGAACGGGCACAATATGACTGGAGCTTGAGCTTGAAGAGCCTTGTACAGCCTGCAGGTCTCACTGGCCCACCAGTGTCCCAAACCCAGAGGTGTGAAACCAACAAATACAGGCACAAAGGGTGTCATTCGTAGCCCACCCCATAACTTTTTGCACGGGACAATATAGATATAACCACTAATTGCTATGGGAACACGCCTGGGTTTAGGTGCTGGCTAGTCATGGATTATTTTCTAGTCAACAGACAGCAACCTATCTGTCTGAGTGTATCTATATTTTTTTATCAATATAATTTCTGACACAAGTGGGATTTCCATATAATGAGAAATAATGCATAATGAGAGGAGAAAAGCAAAACAAAAATGTTTTGTATCTTACCTGTTCTCCATAAGTAGTCCAAAAGAGGTCAAGGACAGAATGATAAAGCCAATTCTCAGGAGAATAGTTCCCTGTGATAACATCTGTTAAAAAGCAGACAAAGCATTAATTTAGAGTGACTTTCTGAAGAGAAACTGAGTTTTAACAGAACAGTGGCTTAGTAGCCCCAGCTTCCTCACTCAGAGATGTTAGTGTCTGCTTTTAAACTAATTCGATACTTTACATTTTACAACAAAGCTATCTGCTCTGGATAGCACATTTATCTGGAATAACCACTTTTATAGATGCTTTCTGAATGTTTTATTTCCAAAATAATGTTTAGGATATTCCCTTCCGCACTATGTGATTTCCTGAAGTTACTTGACTTCCCTATGTCTTTACCCAAGAGGGAACCAACTTATTTCTAGATGAAAAATCCCAGAAGCGCAGTTCTTTTTTCTTCATCTTATTTTACCAGATCTTTACAACAGTCGCCTATGGAACCCAATGGATACCAAAGCCAAGACATTGGTCAGAATAAGAATTCACATGACGTGACAATATGACCATATTGAAAAGAAAACAAAATTAAAGTTGTCCCTTCCTGAAATCTCAACACTTGGTTCCCAATTCAGTAAAACTTTGACTCATGAAATTAACTTCAATCAGACTTAAAACACTTTTAAACATTGGCATGTGTGTTAGTACTTGGATGAACGGCAACATGAGGATTTATGTCCTTAAAATTTACATTGAAATGATAAAAAAATGAAAATCGATAAAAAACAGAAAATCTTTTCATTGGAAGTTTGATTTTTTAATTTTAATTTATTAAATATCTTTTGTGTTCTGCACATCTGCCTTTGAACATCAAATATTTAATCAGTTTTCTTGTTCTCTCCCTGACTTTCTTTCAAATATTAGTTTTGAAAAGCCTTTGTTTTTTCATTAAAAAAAAAAAAAAAAAAAGAAAACAAAACTAAGAAAAAAACCAACCAACCAACCAACCAAAAAGCAGTGGATCTGGCTGAGTTATAGGACTCCTTTCTGCTTTCAATAGCAATAAGGTTTTTGAACAGCATCTTTCACTTCAAGATTGTAGGCACTGGAAAAAAGAAAAATCTCTTTGTCTGGCCTCATTTAAATAAATCCCACTCAGTGACATGCCCACCTTCCTTTGGTGGTGGCCCCTACCCCTCAAAGAGATCTAAGGTAAGTATCTGTGAGTGTGGGAGGCCACAGGAGGATACACTCAAGTTTTACAGCTGTGTGAACTTAGAGTGCCCATGTTTGCAAAACACATCAAACCTCACACTCAGGCTGGGTAGTCTTCTGTTGTTTTACTGAAGAGTCACAAGCACCTACTTAGATATCCTTAACAAACAGTTACTGAACAAAGAAAACACAATCCCAGGAATGAGTGAGCTAAACAGCAGCCTCACAGGTTACAAGCCAGAACGCTCTTCTCAGAAACTACACCTGTCGAGACACTCTGTTGCACAAATTTATACTAGGTAGATCAAACTCATTACTGCATTGCTACATTTCAAATCTGTTCCATCTCTCCTTATGACAAACTTACAAAACCCCAGACTGATGATTACCACCATAAGCACCTCATATGTAAACCTTAAGAAATTATATTCTTGTACTTTTCTTACCCTCTTACTCTGGGCATCTGTTATTCCACAGGAGAAAGGATATTGAGCAAGATATGGAACCCTGGGGGGACTACGTATAGCAGCTATCTGTTGAGAGTCAATGCTCTAAGGGGCTTATAGTTGTTTATCAAAGTTTGTATCACTTGGAATACACTTGCAAATACCAGAGACAAGTTTTAAAGTTTGTTAATAGAAAATTGAATTGAGGTTGCTCTTTTTGAAAGCTTTAGTTTCTAGAATCTAAAAATCTCCCAGATACCCTAAGTTTAAAAGACTTTCCACTGTTAACATGAAGCAATTAGTTTTGAAGTGACAAAATTTTTGGACAGACCTCTTTTAAAAAAATCAGGCACTGACTCTATTTATTTTAATAAAATGAGTAGTTCTTAAACTGCTAATGTAGCCACAGTAAGTTCAATTCCCACTTCAGCATCCTGTAGAAACTGGGTCATACAAAAATTCAAGAAGTGAGGAAAGAAAAACATGATTTGGCACAGGCATAAGGGAACTCACCCATAAATTTCTTAGAAATGCTTTGATATGTTTTTCAGTGATTGTTACTTGTCAAATAAAGGCATTTGCCAGGGAACTAGGACTGGAATTCAAGACTTGCCTCCTTAGACTGCCCTCACTTTTAAGTTGGATGATCATACCTTTTTTAAACATAGTCCTTCTGGCCAGGTGTGTTTGATTTTGCTCTGTGTTTCCAGTGCAATGCACTAGCTTCTACAGACTGCCTTAAAAATATTTCCACAGCGGTAGGGCACTATCCTGAGAAAAAGAAGCTAAGTTTTGTAACCCACTTAGGCCAGAAAGAGAACTGAATATCAAATCCAAATTTCAAGCAAGTAATGTAATTGCTACACTAAAATATATGACTAAAATCACACATTATGGAAAACGAGTGATCCTGTAACAGTTTTGTGAGAACAAATGTTAATATTTGTCTTTGGGAAGGATCCAGCAGTACTTGCTATGAATGAATAAGGGTGTCTCCAATTTCCAGTTTAAAAGAGCTACATGATTCCTCCCTTTTCTGCCCTCCTAGTATTTCTGAGCTGGCTGGCATTCAACAACCAGTCACTAAGTCCTACGCATCTGGGTTTCCTTGTGATTTCAGCTTGACAAAACTGAGGTGCTGTTTCATTCTACCTTAAATACCTTTACTGAAGTGTCTAAAAACTTGCTGTTAACCTGAGCTTTCTCTGTAATCAGTGGAGATATAGAACTTTCTGAATGATCCTATTTCTTGCCATTACCTAGACAGCAAGTCTTGAGGCTAAATCTAGTCCTTACACTAAGAGTTGGATCTGAGGGGATGATAGAAACATTTATTCAAAGAGGACGCTTCTGGGTCACATTTTTAGTGGTGTTTTCTCTCATAACTTCTATTATTTTTTTTTTTCTTTGCTTAAATATATATTCTAAATGCCATTTCTAGACAAGTAAAAAGAAATTAAAATTATTCTTTAAAATTCAGTATATTTTCAGACAACAATAACATTTTTTATTGTTGTTGTTCTGTTATATTGTTGTTGATGTACCTTGAAATAATGATCAGCCTGATACCAGACACATTATAATATTGTAATTCAGACTGCAGCTTTCTCTCCACAATGAAAGAAAGAACTGAATACGATAATTTGGATTGTGACCTTGCAAACTTCTCTTAAACATTTCATCTAAGATGGGCAAAATTGGAATCTGGAGTTATCATATGACTCTCCCCATCTATCTAACTACAGAAGAAAAAAAAGCATAGATTAATAACTTGAAATTAATAATTGCATTCCATTTTAAACATGGATTTCCAAAAAGAAAAAAGATAATAGAAATGCATTTTAATGTATGGCAGTAAATCAGAAGAAAGAATGGAAGAAACCTTATAATTTAGGAAAATCCAACCCAAATATAAAGAAGCTTTAAATGGGTAAAATGCTATATGTGTGGTTTAGTATGATAACTACTTGAGTAAGGTACATTTATACTTTACAGATTCTGTTTTCAGTCCAATTTCCTTTTCTCTTCTCTCTAAGATGCTCTCCTACTGGAGCCATAACATTTTGAGTACTAGCTGTTTGTAAAACCTTTTGTGGTTCAATACTATCTATGGCCCTGAACATGAAGGATGGGAAGATCCTAAAGCACAACCTGCAGATCACAGTTAATTGCACACTGGCACTGTCACCAGATTAATCTAAATGCATGGCACTGTACTGCCTGAGCACAGAGTTGCAGCCTTCCACTTCCCAAGTCCTCAGCTTTCTGGAGTGATGAAGGGTGAGGCATAAAGCCTTACTGGGACCCATGAAGGTAGAACGTGTCAGTTACTCTTCTCTGTAGATATACGCACCATGTCCACACACAGCAAAACCCCCATTTTCCTTCATTTGTGCTCCTACTCAAGGACTACCAAGAAATTTGCAGCGAAATAAACCGTGATGCAATTTGGGAATAACAGCTTTTAGAAAACCAGCCATGTAGCATAAATTTTAGCATTATTATTTTGCTTCTATAATTTTCTCTTTACAGCTCCAGTGGTATAGTTATATGCTGCCTTGATTCTTTTATTTACTTTCAAACATGCATCACCCTATGGATGCTGGCAGCTGAGGCATCCATTTTCTAGGCATTACTCTACCAAAATCAACAAAATAGTCAGTAGGTTATATCACTAAACTAAACATCATATATTAAATCTACACACTGCAAGTTGCAGTGCTACAGGAATGCATCTTTTACACATTCATTAGTGCTAGCATCCTTGTTCCACTTAAACATTATATGGAAGGATGTATATATAAAATAAATGAGTATTTATATACTGGAGTATTTGTATAAACAGAGACGCCTGTGGGACCACAGCAGGTTCCCCAATTACAAGTCAGCCACAACTCTGCAATGTGGTTATTGGCTACAATCAAACAGAAAAAAATATTTCTGTTGGATTTTGATTTCATTGAAAAATACCTCAGACCCTTAAAAAAAAAGGGAGGGGTAGTGGTATCATAGAATTTGGGAAGAAGTTTACATGGCTTTGTAATCAACAGAATGCCATCTCATTATTTTTTAATGGAATTTTTTAGTAATGAAAAAATAATTCATTTAAACAAAGGAAATATGCCATTTAAAATGTGTATTTAGATTCAAATAGTTTTATTCTTTTGAAGAGTAATATGTATGCATTTTCTCCTCCCGATGTGTTCAGTGTTTCAGAAGAACTGCTAGCAGTGATGTCAGCACATTTCATAAGTTAACGGATGTTCTGCTATCGCATATCAGACACTTTCAGTGTTCAAATGAAGAATGTTAATACAATGCTATGAAAGTTCTATTGTTAGGTGCCTTTGTCTGTATGAAATTCTTTCAATTTGGAATTCCTAAAAAAAAATGTAATTCTTAGCAATATTCCATATACAGCACTTGATAATGTCCTACTGATTGGATACATTAATTGTGTTCTCAGCTTTCAAAAGATCTATCTGTTACTTACTACTTTTTATCTAATTGAAACTGCTTGCATATTCATAGCATTACAAGCAGAATAAAGGTTGCAGTATCTATCAACAATAAAAAAGACACTGCAAAATGTGTTTAAGGTACATTTGACTTTGATTTATGTGATACATGAAGTTCTGGAGCTATGAGACTTTTGCTTTGAATGTACTGCAGTTATACACTCGTAGCACTCTCCCTGGGACTGGTCCAAACCCCGTTTCTTCTAGCAGCTTTGTGTCAGATCTAGACGTGCAGAGCTCAGAAGTGATTTTTATTCTCTGGATGTAGTGCAGATCACTATATAGAAAATAAACACTGCATGATCCCTCCTGTGGAAAATAGATATTTGCTCTTTCTTGTTTTGCTCTTTTCATAAGTTAAATATAGGTCATTCAGACTGAAGGTATATGGTTGCTCCTTACATATAGAGAAATTTAACACTTCTGCAGGGCAAGAGACCAAAAACTGAGCAACTGTAATCACTTGAGAAATGTAATAGCTATGTGCTGTGTCTTATGGCTATTATGAAATGGAACTTAAACCTAAAAATGAGGAAAACAGTTAGCTTTCTCCATTTATGGAGCTATGCCACAGTTCTGACATAATTCATAGCCAGACAGAAAGTTCCAGTTGTATCCACAGACATTTCATAACTCAGTGTAGTGGAAAACTGATATTGAAGAAAGATTTTTGCCAAGTAAAGTTATTCATACACAAGCTTCCTTCTCATGACAGCTTCCCCACTGTACTGCAAAGTGATGCTGGAACTCTGCCTTGGGACCAGCACTTTCTACATCCATGATGAAGGTTTATGCCCTGAGATGAGGTGCTTCTAGTCCCCCATGCTCTCCTTCTTATACTTATTACCCCACAGTTTCGTACAGAGAATTTTCTAGTTGTTTTTCAACAATAACTTCATAGGTGGTGGATCTTCAGGATGTTTCCTCCATGACTGCAAGAATTTAACGATCATCTGGGGCTTGGGAGCATTTTTTCAGTTCCCTTATTACTTATTCTTAAACAGCTGCAGTTATCAGTGGAAAAAAAAAAAATATTTGGAACATCCATTTTTGCCTTCTAGGACCAGAAAAAAGGCATAAAGAGAAAATAATAGAGTAGGAAAAAAACTCATGCACAGACTCCTTACTTCTTGCTATTAAAACCAACTGCAACAACAACAACAACAAAACCACTAACCAACCAAAAAAAACCAAAAAAAAAGCCCACCAAACAGACACACACTCCCAGTTTCATCCCTATGCAAATATGACTTCTTGCTGATATGTAGGAATCTAGAATCATATCCAGAAAATCTTGCAGAGGCTTTTCTCAATATAATAACATTGGCAATCACGTATACGATATTTCTTGTATACATTGGATGTATTTATCCTTACCTTTGGCTTAATTTCCTGTTCTCAGAAATTTCTTCAAACAGACTAAGCCTCAGATGGCTTAGTAATCCCCACATTCCCTGCAATTGCAGTGTGACCTTTCATAGAGGTGAACGTGATGTGCAGAATAACTTAATATTAATCAGAATAGCATGCTTGAGGTAGCTTCTACATTATATAGGGAATATACATAAAATACTCTATAAACTTTTCTCAAAAATCATACTATTCCACTGGTCTGATGTGCTACTCAGAATACATCTAACCAAAAACTTTTAAAAAAAGGGGTGTAGCAACTCTATATATGCAGAGATGCCAAAGCTGCTATAAGCCTGCTGCCACGTATCCCAATAAATTACTGCAGGCAGAGTCTGTGTCCTGCCCCTCTTGCCCTGGGACACAAGAGGAATGTCTTGAGTCAGAAGACCAAAACACTGATGCTTGGCAAGATTTCTGAGAGCTCTGAAATGGCATTGCAGTTCTCTGGAATCTTTCATGGATAACAATGGTCACTTAGGCAAAAGATACTTATTTCTAGAAACATGCCTCTGGACTGGATTCAGACATGGTTGTCATGGGCAAAGGCATCAAGGTGCAGTGAGAGGGGTTGTTCACTGGGGAAGGGGCTGGAGGTCGGTGATAGCTTGTGGTGCGGGCTGTGGCCTTGGGGGTAGGGTGCTGTCCCACAGCCCCCATCAAGGTGGGAAGGATGAAGGCTGGAGATGGTTGGGTGACTGTGTTGGGATGAGGGAGGTCCATGAGCATGCAGATGCTGAAGAACCCAGGGGGCCCTTGGCACCCTGACAGCAGGTCTGTGGCAACGTGGGTTCCACAGACACAATGAAAACTCTGCTGTTTAAGCAAGGAGGTAGTAAAAAGGGTTTAAGAAACAGGTGAAAGGCCATTTTATCAAACTGATAGACTTTTGTGGTGTTTTGGTAGGCCTTTGACGGAATTGTGGGTATATTAGATGCATTAAAATTATGCTTCATAACTAGAAGATTTTAGCTTTTGTAAAGTAGAAAGAGATGTCAAGGAAGGAAGAATGAAAAGGAGGTCAGAAGGACATGAAGCCCTGGAAGCAACTAATGTCTCACTTCTTGTACGTTAATATGGCCTTGTAGTTTACCTTTGGAGCCTGCAAGGGATTCACTCAGGAACCACATTGTGTTACCAGGAAGATTCCATTAGCCTGAAAACAGGGTGGTAAGTATATGCCCCTTCTGGCTGTACTTCTATCAGCGCTGTTGTATGAAGAATGCTGGAAGAAAGATTTGCCCTGAGTCTGTGCTCCTCTAACTCTGAACTCATGTTGACACTGAGCTTCCCACCTGCAGGCACTACAAGACCTTTGCAATCTTCCTTCTAAAGCCTGTACATTGCTGACATCTAACAATATGACAGTACTTGACATCTTGAAACCTACATAGTTTCAAGTCTAAGACACACTTTTCCTTTCATGAGGTCCTTAAAAGTGAAGCAGATGTGTACATCTTCTATGGAACATTTATTATTTTTAATTTAATAGCTTAATTTAAGCATATCCATCTGTAAATAATGAATATGGTTATTAAACATTGTTTAACAAACAATGTCAAACATTATATATTTAATATAACTATATATTTAGCTATTTATTTTGATTCTTTTTACAGAATCTAGTTATTATTATAATAATAGTTTAAATAAGATATGAGTCATGCTGTAGAACCTCTACTCAATGCTTTATTATTTTAAAATGTTGTGTGTCATATTACTGTTAGCACAAGATGCTATTTCATAAAAATAGGAATTACTTACAGTCACAGTACCAAGAAGTTCAGTATACAAGTCCACTATTATGACAAAATGTACAACTGCATAGCAATTAAGGTAAGCTGGTACATGCGGATTGAAGAGAACTTCTTTTCCAGTGATCTGTATAAAGCAAAACATAATACTCTTCAACAGTGACCTGCTCCAGACTGTTATTCCTTAGTATTCCTTAGTATTCTTTAAATACTCTCAAAAAAAGATTAAGGGACATAGACAGCTGCACAAAGACAATCTACTACCAGAAGTATTTACTACCTAGTGTGAGACAGAGTTTAACTCTGTGTGTGTGTATGTCCACAGCTAAAAGTAAAAGAGAAATTACTGTACTCTATAGAACAGCTTTGAAAATCTCTTTAGGAAATGAATAACGAAAAGATAAATAAAAAATACTGGTTTTCCTTCAAATAAAAGGAAAAAAGCACAGCTAAAACATTTATTTCTTTCAGTTTCTGTTCCCATTTCAAGGGAACATGCTTTATGACTGCTAATTTGCTAATTTAAAATAGCACATGTAGAGTTTTTAACATTGATCCAGTAGCATTAAGAGGTCCAAGTAAATTACACAAAACTGAAAGCTCATGCATGTTCTATTTACCACTGGGATTTCCTCAGGAAGGCCAAGTCTAGGTTTGCCTGGTCCCCAGCCTGGCCCTTTGAAAATGACAGAAAGCTTATTGCAGAATCCAGGTGTGGCCCAAAATGTGTTCCAAATATGGGCTAAGGGACGTAACTGAAAAGAAAAAAAAGAGCAAGTAATTTTTCATGGTGAGTAAAAAATAAAATTTAACATAACATATTTTATTCGTTTTTAGCTCTCAAGTAAATGATTTTTTGAAGTCTGTAAAGAGAATAAATTACGAATAGATGAAGACAGTCAAAAGTTCAGAAAACCTGACTGAAATAGCCAGGAGCCATATCAAGCCCTTGGTTTATAGTGAGGATTACAATGACTTCTGTGCAGAGGAAAATCTGTCTTTCCTGTAATCAACCCACAGAATTCAATGGTATGTTGTTGTTAAGGTTTAACCCCAGCTGGCAACTAAACACCCCACAGCTGCTCACTCACTCCCCCTGCAACAGAATGTGGGAAAGAGAATTGGAAGGGTAAAAGTGAGAAAACTTGTAGTTCGAGATAAGAACAGTTCAATAATTGAAGCAAAACAGAACTGAATAATAATTACAATCAAAAACATAATAATTTGTAACGAAAACAATAAAAAGAGAGAAATAAAACCCAAGAAAGACAAGTGATACAAACGAAAAACAATTGCTCACCACCAACCAACCAATGTCAAGCCAGTACTCAAGCAGCAGCCCTCCAGCTAGCTCTCCCTGTAGTTTATATATAGAGCATGCTGTTGAACGGTATGGAATATGCCTTTGGTCAGTTGGGGTCAACTGTTGGAGCTGTGTCCCCCAACTTTTTGTGCACCTCCAGCCAACTTGCTGGTGGCATGGTGTGAGGAGCTGAAAACACCTTGACTTTGTGTAAGCACTGCTCAGCAGTAACTAAAACAACCCTGAATTATCAACATTCTTTCAACAACAAATCCAAAACATATCCCCATAGTAGCTACTACGAAGAAAATTAACTCTATCTCAGCCAAAACCAGAACAGTAGTATAGCTATATTTACGGCAGTTTTAAACCAGAATTTGATTACTGAGACCTTGACATGACATATGTTCAATAACTAAATTACTTAGTATCTTACTGGAATGGACATAATTGCACAGGCTGTGGCCATCCTTCCAGCTTTCAGTCTAGATACACCTGCAGCAGAATTCTCATTTTTGAGATGCCTCCTTGGGTGAACAGCCATGAAAAGTAAATTGGGACTTAAATAATTCTCAGTCCCTGAGCTTTTCACAAGTTTTATCTAGCTTAAGGGAATCCTGGACCAATAAATCTAAGAAGTGCCACACTGAGTACTTTTTCTTCTTTATTTCTTCTTAAAAAACAAAACCAAAACTAACAAACAAAAAGCCCCTATACTCAATCTGTTCTGGAGGTTTTCTTGAGACCATGATGGCTGCTATATAACACTGTACAAATCACAGTGGAGTACGTAGAATAGCAAATATGCAGAAGAGATTAAAAAAGTAAAGATATTACACCGTGAGGTTATTAATGAAATAGCAATATTTAGAGAAGAAAAACAACAGATAAATATGTATTTTTTGTCTGTGCATCACTGCATATTGCTCATTGCTCCGCATATGGAAAATGGACATCATTCAGTCCAAGGCCTCATTGTAATTAGTTCTCAGTTTTACAGGATTGTATTTTCATAATGACTACAAGCTCTGCATATGCTCAATGCAGCGAGTAGAAACAATTGTTTTGTAATAAAATACTGAAGAATTTGTAGGTAATTTAACTGACTGTAGCAATACAAGGATGGCCTCAGCTGTGCTTGAGAGGAGTTTCTTTTGAACATGAGGGCCTTTTGAGGGTATCGGTCAGTGATACAAACTGTAGCACCTGGAGCATGATGGGATCAAATGAATTTACTGGATGTGTTAAGCCATATACAACTTTTGCATCTTCTGCTTCAAATGTTCCTGATGGAAAAAGAAAAAAAAAAAGAGAACAACCAATAATCAAATTCAAAAGTATAAATATTTTTGCCACATTATCTAAATACGAGAGAGAACACCTTTTTTACTTACCAAATATCCTGTCCCAGATAATTAGTGTGCCACCATAATTTTTATCAATGCAGTAAGGATTTCTACCTATAATAAAAATAATTTATAAAATCAGTAATTGCAGACATAAGAATACCTGCCACTGAAATGAAGGGAAATCATCACTAGCATCAATTTATAATAAAATTATTTTAAAGGGTAGCTAATTCACCACCCCTTATATGTCTATAATTTTTTTTTTTCTTACTTGGCTTATTGGTCTCTTTCTCCTCAAATTCAAACACACAAATCAAAAGTGTCACACCCAAAATTTCTGTGAAATAGAAGGATTAATCTGGACAGTAAATTCAGTTGAAAATATATTTATAAAGACAAACTAAAAAGCAAACAAAAATCATTTCACCAGTTTATACCTAAGAAAATCATGCTTAGTACATTTACATACAATCATCTCATTAATGTCTTTCAGCTGTCTCTATCTTCTATGCCATATGTCTGATCCTGCTTTCACTATTATTTACTTCAGTGTGAGGAAAACTGATCCCTCTACCTGTTTTCTAGGGACTTTATTTTTATATAAGATGTCCTATCAAAAGTATGAGCAAAGAAACATTGATTACATATTCCCAAATTTGTCTGGAGTGACTGCATAACACCTGCTCAGCTCCAGAGTGATGGTGCTTAATTCTGATCAGGATCATAGGATTAGTCTGGATTTACAGCAGAGCAAACAAGAGCAGAGTGTCTCCCTCCAGGATTACCAGTACTTGTGCAAATTTCAAGGATTAGACACCTACAGCACCACAGTCTTTTTAAAAAGCCTATGCAGTGCCATAAACACTTTACACATGGAGGATATAATAAATATTAATAACATCCTCTGTACATATAACTGCATTAGAGTCTGTTTCAAATTATTTTGTTCTTCCATTCCCTTATTATCTCTGCACACTGAATGAGCCAAGGGCATTTTTGAAATCCACTTCTATTCCTCAGATATGTTCATGACAGTTTTCAGTATGCAGTGGAGTTATTAATGTAATTTAAATATGCAGTACATTCTCAAATGTCCCTGAATATTGATGAAAAATCAATCAGCATGCACTTTTGTGAAGTGAGATTTTCTACTAATTCAGACAGCTGAAACCAAATTCCACTAAAATATTTAACAGTCCTTCTTCTAAAAAGCAACTGTGTGTTTTCACACATGCAGTGCTTGAATTTGAATGAAAAAAACATGTTAGTGATTGACAAGTTGATGATGTTTTATTAGTTAGGGAAGGGTGAGGAATTTTTTTATTGCTCTTCATATTTAAAAATGTTGAACTGTTGAATAAGTGGTTACACTTTTAGCTTACCATGATGAACTCTGTGATGACTGGGAGTATTAAGAATCCACTCCAGAGGTCCAAGTTTGTTGATAACCTTAAAAAAAAGTAATTTTTCAATGAATTTGAAGATACTGTATAAAATCAAGAAGAAGGATGGAAAAGAGGGAGAGGAAATGCATAAAGATGATTATCTTAAGGAGAATGTATTTTTTTTTTTTCACTGAACTATTTCACTGTATTACTGTTACAAGAATTTTCAGGAAAAAAAAATAGTAAAATGGAAGTTAAAAATTAAAATTCTTTTTGATCCAGCAGTACATTTTCTTCTTACTGTTTTTATCAGTTCATGATTCCATACAGATAATTTCAAGCACATTTTTTAGCTATATCCATTGGCACTGCTTGGGATCCAGTGTAACTGTAAGATCCCAGTTGTGTGAACCCTTGATATCAACAAATGGCTGACCCAGAAAAAAGCAGTCCTACCTCCTTCAGTACCTTTGACTGCTTTTTCCTTCTATCAATACCCTTCTTTTACTCTGGCACAAATGCAGTAACACAACAAACCTGATTAGGGAACTGATGCAAATTAAAATCATTTTTGTTTTGTTTTTCTAATTTAGTTTAACTGGATCAGTTCCTCAGTCTGATCCAACATATGGTCACAAATAGACTGGCATGAGTCAGAGGTATGAAAAGAAAGTAGACCAGCAGAAATTCATAGTGGAGCTGTGATCTAAGGCAACGATTCCTATCTTGATTATTTTAATACCAGACCAAAAGTGACAGAAACTGTTGATCGCCAATAAATTCACTTTAATGATTCAAGCTTCATTAGAAAATGCTGATGAATTACACTTCTATCAGCAGGGCTTAAGCTAAATTAGGTACTTTCCTGTGTTACAAAGCCAGAGGAAAGCCAGTATCAACTTCACAATTTGGTTAGCTCAATGGAAGTGTATGGGTACGCAAGCAACTACTGCTTAATCCCCAACACAAAACCATCAGTCACAAGTAGATGGAATCAGTGGATGACTGCAAAGATTTCTGTTTCAAATATACCCACTACAAGAAAGACTTTGAGGTGCTGGAGAGAGTTCAGAGAAGAGCAACAAACCTGGTGAGGGGCCTGGAGCACAAGTCTGATGAGGAGCAGCTGAGGGAATTGGGGCTGTTTAGCCTGGAGAAAAGGAGGCTGAGGGGAGACCTTATTGCTGTCTATAACTATCTGAAAGGAGGTTTTAGCATGGATGGTGTTGGTCTCTTCTCTCAACTAACAATTGATAGGACAAAGGGAAATGGCCTCAGATTGTGCCAGGGGAGGTTCAGATTGGGTATTAGGAAAGTGTTATTATGCACTAGAACAGGTTGCCCAGGGAAATGGTAGAGTCACCATCCCTGGAGGTGTTTGAAAGACACTCAGATGAGGCTCTTAGGGACATGGTTTAGAGGTGGACTTGGCAGTGTTACGTTAAGGGTTGGACTTGATTATATTAAAGGTCTTTTCCAACCAAAAGTATTCTTTGATTATATGATTCTAAAATTGTACCTATTCCCCACGTCTGATCATGACTGCATTGCCCTGCAATTAATAAAGTGTGGGGGGGGGGGTAGCAGCTAAACAAAAATGCTTAGACCTGAAGAAACAAAACCCAGAACCTATCCCTTTGTCTTTTACAGAACTTAATTAGTAAATTTAATACTTATACTGGAAAAATGGGTGATCTGTAATATAATAATAGAGAAAATACTGGCAAAAACCACATTAAGTAGAGAGGCAGACAGTCATTACTAATGAGAGCAGGCTCATTCATCTACGTAACTAAACATACAAGGACTGTTATTTATTTAAGGTTTACAAAACAAAATTATGTTAATTCAGAGCTGTGCGAGTGAAAGTAGATCTGGAATCAAAAAGTAGACACAGGACATTCTGTATTTAAATTTCTATAAATCAGGTAAATATCACAATAAAAGGAAATCATACCTTGTGTTAATTTTTGTCTTTAATAGCAGCTAAAAGAATGTCTATTTAACAGGTTAAGCAGAGCATTTCTGTAACCAAAGGAGTATAGAAATGAGCAAATTCTTCAGATAGAGAGAAGTGTAACATTTGGAGCATCTCTCTCAAAATCCTGCACACAGCTGACTGGAAAAGCAGAATACTGGGACAAGTTTGTTTTGCTTCCTTTAACTCAGAAGCCAAGGACAACACAAGTAGGACCATTTGTCTTTCTCAGTTCTCCCTCAAAATAGGTTTAAGCCTGAAAAGACCATCTGAAAGTGAGAAACAACTCATCATTCATGCTAGCTCCATTTCCCATCTTTCTCAAGCAGAAAATCCCACTGTTTTAAGCTATGTAAGATGTGACCACTAAATTAATTTGAGTGAAATGTCTTGGATAGAACTGCAGCCCAGCACCTGAGAGAGCAGTGATTTATCTACTGGGCCACACCTAACTTTGATCCAATTTGTTTTAATATATTTTTAGATCAATAGTTTAACTTCCTGTGTGTGTGTGAAAATAAACCAAATTTGCGCTAGGAGAGCAGGGAATCACTATGGAATATCAGTCTTCACTTTAACCTACAGGCGGATTATAATAAAATGTCCTCAGAATTAATGCCTTCAAGTCTTCCATATCCAGCTGATTAAATTAATATTTTAGAATTAAAATTCATCCTTTTGAAAGTCCACATAATACATCAGTATACTAAAGTAGAACTTTTGGTCTTGGGCTCCCTAAGGACCTCAGGAACTTATGTAAAATTTGAAATAAATATTTCTGACTAATCCTAAAGAAAGTATTTTCTTTGGAAAATGAACCTTTTCTCATATTTTAAAACAGTCTTTATTTGGATGATGACATTTACAAATCTACTGAAATATCTGCTCTGTAGCATCATTAGTGATTGATATCTGGGCCTGCTTCAATTCATTTGGCCAAGGTTACCTCCATTGCAAAGACATACTAGCCACACGATGATAGAAATACCATCTGAGATAATTATAACCATATGATTTTTAAGCTCAGAGGTGGTACAGAAGTCTGTACCTGACCAAGCAAAGATCCAGCTTGCTGAAATCAGCAATCTAAAAAGCAACACTTTGGCTAAAACACATACAAATATTTTTTCACCAGATGTTCAAAATGGTAGAGATAGTAGGGTGCTATTTTGAGAAACTTCTCTTGCTATCAGTGAGTTTACTTCAATATATTTAGCGCATCTCTAAAACAGAAAAAAAATGTTGTCAGTGAAAACTTCAGGTGCCAAAAATTTTATAAATATTTTTTAAAGGTATAATGTATAAATATATCCACATATCATTCCAACAAACAAAAACATATCACCTCTGGAAAGCTGAATTTTGAAGGTTCCTGCAGCACCACATGGCAAAGAATGTAATTATTTTGTCGACATTTTCTATATTCTACCATCTTACCAGGGGCAAAACTCCTACAAGCAGATCTTTCACCAAAGTATAATAAATTGTCAAGGCTAGGATAGTCAGGCAAGATTCTGACTCTGTCATGTCAGGCTGATGAGAACTCTCTGAAGTCACAGTGAAAGGCATGAAGTTCATAGGAACTGACTTGGAAGAAAATTTAATGTGGTGCAAACAACAGCTCACATTCAAAAGAATGGGGAGAAAGGCAGTGGCAGGTACTCCACCTACCCAGCTACCCTTTGGCTGTCAGTCTGCCCTCATTTCTGTGCCTTCACTGTGCGCAGACATTTTCCTTAGAGAACAGCAATTGCAAAGGAGCTGCTGAGTGTTCATAGTAGCAGTAACCAGGCTTATGCTGCAGTTGCAACCAGTCACTAAAGTATATACAGGGCTAGGTCTCAGTTGTTCAAGACAGAAAAATATTTTCAGCTTGAAATAGCTTTGTATTCACAATGGCTTTTTAAAATAAGATCTTTCACAATGTTTACATTTCAGGAAAAATAAAAAGTTATTAAAATTTCAGCACAGCTCTCTTTTTTTTTTTTTTCAGGATTTTCATTGAAGAAAGAAAAAGGTTTCTGCTACTATGATTATTCTATGCAGCAGAAAGTTTTGTTTCAGACATTTTTACTGGAAAGTAATTTCAAAATGAAAAACCATAGTGGAAATGTCATCATTCAATTTCCCTATCAATTGTATTTCGAACCCTGTTTCATACTATTGACAAGAAACAGTCTGCTTTTGATTTTAAAATATTCTTGTTCTTTATACCATCACTTTGCAGTGATTTTGGGAATACAGAAAAACAGCTACCAATCCTCTAGAAATTGAAATAGCCCAACTGCTGTCCAACAATTACCTTATCTGTATTTTAACCAATATGGCTGGTGGGTTTATGCTTGTGTTTTCTTCCCTGATACAGACACCTAGTGTTCTAAATCAATTCCTGTCTCCAGTTGTTCCTCTCTCAGTTAACACATCATGGACACCTCAAATCCCATGCCAGTGACCCACAGATGAACCACAGTATTCCAGCAAAAGTATTTTCCTGTTTGCTTTGTGTATTTTCCTGTTTGCTTTGTGTATTTTTTAACATCCCATAGCCACACTTTCACTTGCCCAAATCCTTATAAATGGACTCTATACCTACAAATAAGATATATGGGTATCTCATGTGTATCACTTATAAAAGGTTTGTCAGATCTCTTCACAAATCATGTATTCCTCTTGTTTTTTTTCAAACAAACAACATATTCCCTCAATTATTGTGCGTGGGTATCACTAAATAATAAAGCAGAATTACTGACAGCACCTGAAGCAATTCCAAGAGCAGTTTAATAAATAAGAAAGGCTAAAAGCTGTATACTTAGAAACAGTTTCCACACATTACTGAACAAAACATGCTGGAAGCCAGATCTTCATACATAATGAGAAGGAAATGTTGGTTTTTTTTTTATATAATAGTAGTTCTTATATAAAGATGTTTCTTCTGTGACAGCAATTCCTAGCCTAAAGGAAAAGAACATTATGCAATATCTCCTGTGGCATGTAAGCACCTCCATTTGCGGTCTCAGAGTTTGTCAGCACCAAGGGAAATCTTTATTGCCTGGTACCGCACCACTTCAATGTAGTTCTTGTTTAAATAATGAGAAAAAATCGTGACACGAAATCCTAGGGAAACTTTACATCTTGTGTAACAACTCCTCCTGTCACCACTACAACATGAATCTTTACTTAACTCCGTTTCAGCATGAACGTTAGGAAGGAATGTCGACAGAGTAAAGCAGGCAATGTTCCAGTAAAAGTAGTTGTATATTAAAAGTTTATTTTTTTTTTTCTTTGAGCATAAGAAAAGCTGTTTGCAGCACAGCATTACTTTGAATATCATAGTGTTACTGATCTACAGGACAGGAGAGGGTAAGTTCATCCCTAGAGCATCACTAAGGAGCACTTGGAACTTAACTTTGAGGTTTCTGTCAGAACAATTGGTAGTAAAACACATATTACTATCGATTTCCTCATCAAAATCAAAATAAGATTTTTATTCCTGGTATATAAATCTATACTTCAGATAGTCTGGTGGGGAAATTTAACAACAAGGCCTTAATTACATTCCCCAGTAGAGCTGCCGTGCTAATTCAGGACAACACACCCATGTATTTATACAGATGGCCCTGGTGATCACATTTGCCATGTGAAATCTCTACAGGGAAGCTGGGGAAAGGCAGAACTCCTGGGATATGTGCTCATCTGCCAGTTTCACACTTTGAAATCCTCGGCAAAACCTGATTTATATACCACCAAATGTTTTCCTATCTGATTAGGCAGTTTTCTGTTCCAGTAAGCATGTAAAATGGATGTAGCCAAATTTCCACACTGAGGAGAGAAAAAACAATATTTATAGTTTAGAAATAAAACAAGCAGGAGGAATCAGGCCTGTTAGGATTATGAAGACTTTCACAGGGGGTGAATTTTTGATAAGTCTGGATTGTAAATATGGGAGAAGAAAGTCTAGTTTTAATGGACAGTACAGTTTAGGCCATATCTACATAATAAACACACAGTGTTAAGAAAGGTGTTTATAATAAATTATCTTGAAGGCAGGCTGTTGTCACTTTTCATTGTTTTACGTCTTGACCAGGAGGTAAGGTTTCAATCAAATTAGCATCTTACGTGAATATTTCAGTTAACACTTTCAAAAAGTGGATGCAAGGTGTTTTTTTTTTTCTTTAAAGGTTGAATTAAGCCCTGGTGTGGGAAAGATGAGCACATATAGGAAGTTTTAATCAAGTTATCTGCTAAAAATGAGAGAAAACCTATACTAACTGGTTGTTTTAACTGCAGCATTACAAATAGCAGAGCATGGAGAAAGTCACTCTTTCAGTCATACATCAAGCTAAGCATTTTAAACAAACTCCAGGAGAAAAATTGCTATACAATTTCAGTATTTTTCAGCAGCTTGACAAATACACGCTGGCAATTGTGGGGAAAAAACCAGAAAGTAATAAATCAACATGTCAGTCCTGAAATAACCTAAAATACAACCAAGTCCAGCTCTTCACCTTCCTTTTTAAACAGATCAAAATCTAGTCAATGTATTATGCTTTCTGTTTTTAGCAAATAAGGGTCTTTCAGATTTTCGGTTGGCTTTGAAGACATAGCTAATTTAAATAGACTTTCAGTGAGTCCAAGCTATGAGAAACACTCCAGAGTATTGCATGTAAAATGCTAAGATAGAAAATCAGAGGGGTTTTTTTTGACAGAGAGCAGTATCTCTGACTTATCTGTGCATTAGTGTGATATCATACTAACTTTGTTTGGTAAATGAGTTATATAGATTGTTTCACAGCATGCAGAATGTAAAGAAATTAGTTGCATCTCTAAGTAGCTCATTTCACTTTTATCTTGATAATTCTCAGAGCCACTGGGTACAGATCATTACTCGGTTCATCTAAATTACTTACATATTTTTAATCCCTCTCTATTCTGCAGTTCAGTTGAACGAGAAGCTAGATAAGAACAAAATACTTATTTCACTGTGTCAAGGCACTTCTGGGTAGACTCAGATATTTGAACATGCCAAGGAGCACTCTGATTTAAAGTAGGAGGCTCATCCTGGAGCTACTAAAGTGTTAAGTTGTCATTCCTAATCATAATTGAGGTCCTACGTGTCAAAGAAAGAACTCCAAACCTTAACCCACTATATTTTTCCTGATTAAACTGTGTTCAAGTGCAGCCTACACTTAGCAGGACAGGAAGAGTGTGCCCTCTTATGAATGTTTTTTGGTTGGTTGGTTGGCGGGGGGGTGTGTGTGTGTGTGTGTGTGTGTGTATGTGTGTGTGTGTTTTTGTTTGTTTTCTCTCTTTTGTTTTTATTTTTATTTAAAACAAACTCCAGGGTTATATGCCTTATATATCTAGAAAGGTAATACTTTTCTTCCCTAATGGTGGGAGTGAAACATGGAAAAGTGGAACACATTTTGGAGTTACTGCTAGTATTTCCATTTAGTGATAGTATTGTTAGCTGTGCTCTTCTCCGTGCTCTGGCAAGTACAATGATGACAAGACTTTCATCCTGCAGGTTGGTCAGAAAATCTAATAAGCCATTTTGGCAGACATGCTGGATTGAAGCAGTCAGATCTCTTTGTTTCTTGGAATCATGTTTGAGTTTTATTGCCTGCACTAAAGAAAGTATTTTTATCTCCCTGGTATTTATTGATTTATTTGTTCTCTTTCTCACCGCAGTAAATGCTTGAGTTCACAGTTTGTGGTAGGTGAACAAATGAGTTTCTGAATGACAAAAGCATCACGAATGGGATCAGAACTTTCTTTGGTAAACCAAAATTTTGTTCTTTATGCAAATCAGCAATTAGTTAATTCTCCATTAGTTTTAGAATAATTTATTGGATCTTTGTAACAGTGAGAAAATTCAATCTCTAAAAGCCAGTAGGCTGTCGGACAGTGTGACCTGTTTCTGGGAATTCTACTTAAATAATTTCATCACTGAGAGTTGTCAGACACAATCTTGAACACCAGACTAGGAGAACAGATTTATATCACATCTAATTACATTCATCTTTTTGATGACTTTTAGCAAAAGCCTTGTGAATGGCAACTCCATAGATTGATCCCTTGTATCCTGACTAGGACTGATATGTGTGTTTCTCATTTGAAAGGCAACACCAGACAGATCTGTGTCGATTTTTGGCTATAGTGGACGAATTAAAGAGAATAAGTTTGTTCTTTCATTAAAGGAACAATTGAATTAGAATACAAAGAATGAAAGGTTTTGTTGGCAATTCGAATTCAAAATGAGTTTCCAGTGTCAAACTCAAGAGATACTGCAATTTCACAATTATACCCAATATGTTGGATTACTACAGATTTTATCCTTTACTGGTGATGCTCTTTACTAAAAAAAAACCCAAACAAAACACCACCACAAACAAATAAAGAAACATTATTACGTTGCTTCTAAATTACTAAACTACTGAAAGTACATTAAATAAACCTTGCTACACTTGTTTACTTCTGCATTCCTTTCTTGTTTATTTACATGAGATTACAGCACCCAATGTGAATAAGGTAGTTCCAAGAAAATGGAAACATGAAATTTGTGAAGAAATAGAGAACCAGTCCCAATTGTTGGGGCCTGGGAATTAATAACTGAATATTTTCTCTATTGTCTTATATTGTAACTTATTTATCACATTGTCCTAAAGATTTTATGGTTCTTTTAACCACCATCCCATAGACTTCTGTCTCAAATAGTTTCTGCTTAAAAAAATACATGTGTCCTCTAGAGATTCAAGAATACCTTTTGCTATTGACACAGTAATCACGGGTGTACTGCTATTTAAAAGAAATACATACATTTAAATGTATTTTACTAAATTTTACTTGGTTCTTTAATCTACTTGTTTAATTTCTGTATTGACCCTATGTTTAATACTGGGGGGGAAGGAAAAACAAACAAACAAACAAACAAACAACAACAAAGCCACACACAAACCAACAAGAACAAAACCACAAACCAAAACAGAACATTTTTTTCTGAATCTACCTGTCTTCCTAGGTAAGAGCTGACTGATGTAAGGACTTGGCAAACAATGACAGGACAAGGGGTAATGGGATCAAGCTGGAACACAAGAGGTTCTACTTAAATTTGAGAAAAAACTTCTTCTCAGTGAGGGTGACAAAGCACTGGAACAGGCTGCCCAGGGGGGTTGTGGAGTCTCCTTCGCTGAAGACATTCAAAACCCGCCTGGACATGTTCCTGTGCGACCTCACCTAGGCGTTCCTGCTCCAGCAGGGGGATTGGACTAGATGATCTTTTGAGGTCCCTTCCAATCCCAAACATACTGTGATACTGTGACTTCAGGATCGGGCCATAACAGCTCACCTGTACTCAGGGAACCCCAATGGGCTGTGCGTGGCTTCCTGCCAGGAACAGAATTCCTCTTCATGAAAGCATGAAGACTCCACTATTTCTCTTTCTTTCAGTGTTTTTCATTAAAGAAAACTGAGCAGAATTCAAAGCTAAAGAAGGTCATGAACAGAAACCTAGATCAGTGGACATAAGTGCAAAATATTTTTTTAACAAATACAATGTACTTCCACAGCAACTTTCATTTTTACTGAATTGATGTTTTCTGACCCAAAAAAAAAAAAAGTATATCTGTAGCAATTTCATGCCTCTTTTTGCAGCCTGCATGAGGTATTGCCAAAATTTCTCCCATTCCTCGCCTTTTTTCAGTCACAATAGTCCTTGTTACCAGTAGTGGCTCACCTTTTTCTGCTTCCAGAGTTTCATAAGGTAGGAAGACTTAAACAAGGGAAAAAGGGATGCCTTCAGAAACCTGACTTCCAGAAGTATGATAAAGGACAGATCACAGTCTTTCCTTGAATTAGAAAATTAAACAGAAACTAATGCATGTCAAAGATCAAACAGGCAAGGAATAATCTGCTGCTGCAATTACTACCAACAGGGATTGATTCAGTTGATGCTTTCCAAATACAATTTGACATCTCATAAAAATTACAGCTAAATCAACAGAAACTAATTTCTGTTTTTCACAGGTGTCTATCAGGTTATAAACACACCTAACTTATTAGTTGTAATAAGTGCATAACGGAAGGATATAGTTTAATATAAGCCACAGACCTTCTGAATCACCTGTGAAAATAAACTGAAATGGAGTATTTCTCTCTGTCAGTAACAGTCCTGAAACATTTTGCAGTTTTTGAAAAATTAGATTTTTAGTGCTCTTTGACCAAAGTATTTTTTTTCACTCTCCTTATGATCTAGATGAGAATCGTCGAGTCATAGAAACATTTCTCCCAAACCATTCAAGATCAGATCTACTGACTGAGTTATTCTACTGACCTATATAGTTTTAGATAGGACCAAAATGCATTTTATGTTCATTTATTTAGAACCTATCTTTATGGACCATTACAGAAAAGTATTTTCTTCAGTTGTTTTAGGGTTGTTTTTATTGTGGTGTTTTGTTTTATTTTTCTATTTTCATTTATTGTTTTAATAAACTGAGTTAATTTCAATACATTGGTGCTACTCAGAGATTTTTTAAAAATCTTTGGAAAATTTTTAGTGTCATTTCAGATTGCCAGGTACACGGCGCAATAATTCACAGAAGTACTGATTAAAAAAAAGTAGACTTCAGACAGCAAAGTTCTGGTAATGGGAGAATATAGTTAAAGGCAAATACATAACTGAAATCACAAAGCTGTATTTTCATTCTAGCACACCCAACATTTATTAATTAATGAAATGCCCTTCTTGTATCAATAGCCTGTTCTGATTTTAGTGCTAGAGATCTTTTATTATTACTAAAATAATCATATGGTGAAATATTTATATAACATTTATGGTGTTTAAAATGCTGTACTACTTCATATAAAGGGCCAAAAGGTAATGCATACCAAGTATGCAGGAAATAAAGAAGTCTAACTGAGACAGAATGAGTGGGTACTTTTGATCTTTATGATTTGGTGTACAGTCTTCATGGGAATATATGAGCCACTTGAGTTAAAATAAAATAGACCTTGTCTAATATGCCAGTAGGAAAGCTGGACAAAAACTGATGAAACAAATATTGAAGGTCAAAGTTATAATACAAGAAACTTATCATTGTTCAAAACAGCACTGGACGCATTCTAAATTATAGGAAAATATCAGGGATCATACTTTGTCTATAAACATTTACTCTAGGCTGAAACATGGCATAGGAAGTTTCAGCACAGCATGATTCTTCTTTTGTAATTACTGAATTCAATTTAAATTACTCCCAAAGCAAAACATCTTTCCTCAGAAACTTTCATATAATTTAGTTCTTTCCTATTACTTAAATATCATGTATTTTTTCTTTTATAAAATAATACATTGTGCATATCCTTTATTAAGCCTTTCAGTGCTATGAAAAAACATCACCTAATAAAGAATAAATAATCTTTTACTGTATTTTACTAGATTTTCCTCTTCTGAAGGAGGAGGAAGTGTGACCAAAATTTGTGAAGTTATGAGTTCCAAACATCCGTGACTAGTCAATATGGGGACAAATCTTGCATAAGGAACCAATGATATCGATTCAAAGCAAAAGAAATTTGTGGACAAACTTAACATTTCTTATCAAATGCTCCTGCATTTTAGAAGCAAACTATTACCTCTTGCACTAGCAGAATAGAAATAATGAAGCGTATCTCCACAAGATCCCACATGACTCGTACTGTCACCGTGTGACAGCACCCACCACGGTGCCAGAGGACACCAGAGCTGTCAGACCATGATCAGTCCCGGTTCTCAGAGCAAGGACTAGCAGCGGTCACTGAGACAGGATGCTATTTTATATATAACCCCAGACCTGCAGCCCCAAACCAATGTCATCTCTTGGGAACCTGTTCAAAAAGGATTTTCAACTTACTATAATTTATGTAAGATAATTAGAACTGTTAAAATTCATGAAAAGGACAGTCAAATAAAAATTAGAAATGCCACAGCTTTAAACAGCTACATTGTAACAGTTATTGAAAAAGAAAAAAAGAAAGGAAAAAGAGGAAAAGAAAACAAACAAACAAACCACAACAGCATAACAGTGAAGCATCATATTAATTTCACCAAAAATACTGGCTAATTGCTGCAATATCTGCTATGATTTCCCTTCCTTTTCCTTCTCTCATCTGTTATGCCCTTGCTCTTGAGAGCAGAAAATCTGCTTATACATGGTGTAAAACTATTTCTGCTTTGACACCATTTTTGACCTTAAAGCATGACTTTAACATATTTCAACTGATTTCAGCTGCAATACAAAATCAACAATATCAACACTGAGAATATCTTCCCTTGTAAAGAAAGATCTATGATGGATCAACTGGATCAGTACAAAAGATCCATTGTTTTTCTACCAGCACAATAATTTAATAGTAAGAAGTGATTATGTTTTCATTGAGACTGAAATTCATTTCTGTTTAGACTAGTGTCTAAACCTGGCACTATGCTATGGAAATTCTTTTTAAGCCCTATGAAGGATTTAGTGCTTTAAAGAGATGTAAGCAATCCATAAGCCTCTGAAATTCACTTTAGAAACTTTAGATGCACACTGTGGCACCAGTGCTGAGGCTCATTGGTTTGCTGCTGCACAGTAGAATATTAGAAACATCTCAGCCAAGGAAGAAATGGTTTCAGAGAGCAGAGAAGAGGTAAATGAGGCATATTGTATTTTTCTTAGTGATAAACCACTGCAAAACTGGTTTGGGGAACATAAGGCATAGTGAAAGAAACTTTGCTACCATGTGATCAAGAATATTCATTTGGTATAATTTCAAAGTGTTCAAATTAATTCAAGACGTTTTGACAAGCTTAATTGTGTATTGCTTGAGTTTATGTCACGTCTGGTGATGTGTGTGACATTGTATTGTAAAACTTTCCCATTCATGTGGTGTTGCAGAGCATCAGACGTACTAATGATTTTAGGAATGTGCCCAGCAAAAGTAAAATTTCAACAGAAGTTTGCTATTGGATCACTGCAAGTCTGAAAGTACCTTTTTTTTTTTTTTCCGGAGGGGGAAGAGGGGTGGTGGCGCAGGGGGGAAACACACAGAAAAGAGAAAATAAAAACTGTAATTTAAGCAAGACAATCACCTAAAATAGCAGATAAAGAAAATAAAATTTTCTTCAAAAAAATTGTCCTATAGATTGCATAATGAAACTACAGAGGAGAAAAAGGCATCTGTATAATCAGAATAATCAAAGGAGTAAGTATTGTAGACACAATCAGCCCTCAGCTTACTAGGGCCAACTGAGAAATACGCTACTGACATATAAGATGGGAGACTTTTAAACACCTGTAGTGTGAGGGAGAAGGCTGAAGGCCATTCAACTACCCAAGAAGTGTATGAAACTACTTCCTAATTGCAGTGGCTTATTAATTGTATATGTATGTAAACTAGATATGCTCTATGCCAGGGGTGTCAAATTAATTTTCACTGGGGGCCACATCTCCTACATTTATACAGGCCTAAAATTACATTTGGCCCTCTGAAGGCAACTACGAGGCTGACGTGGCCCCTGGTGAAAATGGGTTTGACACCCCGCTCTATGCACACACAAAAGAGAAATAAATAGATGCAGTCATAAACAAATAGCTATCAGATAACCAAAGAGCATTTTTCATCTGAGAACTACCTGCACTGAGAAGGAAACAATATCTGACTTCAGTTGCAACTCCAAATGATCTTTGATAAGCACTGGGTTTGTGATATTTTTCCCTAAAATATTTATCTTAGTTTCAGTATCTGCCAGAAATGTGTTAAAAGCTACGAGATAGGAAAATATAGTATTAAAATAGCAAAAAGTTTGATTCCTTACAGTTACTACTGCCTTTTTTTTTTTTTTTAATCTAATTGGGACCAACTGGCCTCATTTTTTCTTATAAACTTAGCAATATATATTCAGAAAAAGGAATAAAAATGAACAGATGTTTCTCCTTAAAGTCAGACAGAGATTTTCCTTACACAATAAATCAGCTGCTAGTGGATTTCCAGGACACTGCTCCAGGCTAACTGTTTAGGTATGGCTTAAAAACCTGGTTTACCTCTGTATGTATCCAAAACTGGTAAAGTAGATTAAACTGTAGATGAACAGCAAACACTGAAGGGGGAATGAAAAGAGCCATGGGCAAGTTGAAAATCTGGAAAATGAGAAAGAAAATAAATGTTAGAAGTATCATTCTAAACCTGTGATGATATAACAAAGTACAGTCTCAGGAGCTCAAAGCACTGCACAAGACGCTTCTTCTAATACCTCAATGATATAGACATTATGCAGAATAGATACTGATAATTACGTTACTACTAGATTTGCTATAGCAAATGAGACATAAATTGCTGCAAAAGTGATTTGCCAAAAGTCATAATGTGAGCAAGTAGAAAAATCAACAAAAGAACTCAGAAATCGTGAAATTAGATGTTTATTCTGTGTACTACATGGAGCAGACAGCAACATACCCTTGACATGAAGGGTTCATTTACAGAGGAGAATTATCACGGAGTAAGCAAGGTGTGAATTTGTAACACTATAGCTTTTCCGTCTGAACTCCCTATGTGAGCACCATAAGGGCAAATCAACTTACTATGCTTTCAAAGTTAATTATAAATCCTCACCCTAACTTCCTCACACCATCTCCCTTGAAGCTCTGATATATTGCTCAGTTCTAAAGATGTGCTAGCATGGAAACAGTTTCAGAAAACTGCTTACTTAGGAAAGTGACTGGGATCCTATAGAGTAATGTCCCAGGAATTTCACAATTAATTGCTTAACTGGCTGAGCAATAGAATAAGACTTTCAACATACTCACGTGTTAAAAGTCAGTCTGTGTTCTTCAGAAAAAGGCTTATCTCTTTTTTAAAAATTCTTTTTCATTTCCACCTGATATTGCATTATACCAGCTGCATTAAGAAGTTAATCCTTCCTTAAAATACAGGTTTGGCTTTTTTTTCTAAACCAAACAGTATCAGAGGCATCTTCAAAACTTTAGATATCTTTAGCACTCAGGGAAAATCTGGGTAGCAGATAAGAGCTCCCTGTGGAACACAGAGCAAAATTAAAAAACTCCATTTTCAAATTCCTATCATCCTTCTCACAAAAATAAAATCTTTGAACATCAGAGAAAGCAATCTGACAGGCATGTCAGGCCTCCTGAGCCAGGAATACCTTTAGCGTAGGTCGGCACGTAGTATTTAATGCTGATATTCCCCCAGTTTTTGTCAAAAGGTCTACCCAATAGGTAAGATGTCACACTGTGACTGTGAAACAAATGCAACTCCATCCCCACGAGGTGGTCAATGCTCAGGAGAAAGCCATCACAGCTGTATCTCACTTTCACAAGCCAACGGAGGACTAAAGTCCTGCAATCCCAGCTCAGTCTCCTGGTTTCAACATCAGACAATGACTGAAGCATTGGAAAGAAACTATTTAGTCACTGCAGCTTCAGCATCACCTGGTGGGGCTGGGAGAGCTTTGATTTCAAAAGCTATGTTAAAAGGCTTCACAGATCACAGCTGCCTCACAAACTACACGTGGAGCATTTCTGTTTGAAAGTCTTGGAAGTACTTCTCCAAGAAGTAAATGAATTCAAACGTGGTAGAAGGATTATGCTGAGCTTCTGGAACTTGGGGAAAAGAATGTAAACAGCTATTTTATTTTAATCAGTTTGATTCTCAAAGGCTGATGTGTTTGCACAACATTTATAAAACAAAAAAAGAAAGAAAAATGTATTTGGAAGGTGAAACTTGCACATTCAATCCCTAAGAATCACTCACCCTAACTCAGAAAACTTCACAGCAACTCTTGCCTAAGGTGGGAGCTAGTAAATACATTGGGGGTGTGTGGCGTTTAGACATGAAATTTTGGAGTAGAGGTGGGCACAAGCTTTCTTTGAGAACTAAACACTTGGATAAGACTGCCTTGTGCAGAAGACTATTAAACAGAAGAGTGAGTTTCAAACCCACAATTCTCTGTGCTCTGAAACAGAAATGTAGTGCAAACCTCCCATACTTTAGAAGAAATGCCCTAACCACTGCATTGGAGTCAATCTCTTTTCTGAGTTCCTTTTCCTTCTTCCCCTAACCTGCATCCCCTTAATATTTAATTATAAAAGTAGGGGAGCTACACAAAAAAAAAAAAAAAGAAAAAAAAAAAGAGAGAGAGAGAGACTTAGAGATATTTGTCCAAAAACAGACAGAAGGCTGACATCGTTTTTCTCAAAGGTTATCTTACAAAGAAGCCAACGAAGGAGCAGATACGTGGCCAGATTTAAGTAAAGCTACTGCAGTTTTCTCTCATTATTGATTGTACTTATCTAATGGCATGATAAGAGCAGGGAAAGAAGGAAAGGGAAAGGGAAAGGGAAGACAAAACAGATGGGGTTTTTGTTCATGGAAGTGGTTCTAGGATTGAAAGCAGGGTTTAAAACGATATGCTTTTTCCCTAAAAGTATCAGAGGCAATTTGGTGGCATTCACAGATGACTCAGAGGGGAAGGAAGGATCATCTTCATATTTATTTTCTAACCTACTTCTCACAATGAGTACTAGGATTTCCCTGCTACGTGGTGAGATGAGGGAAATTTTATATACATCTACAGGTAAATTTGAGATGGACAAAGGAGAATGCTTTCCTAACTACTTCATGTTTCCCTGCAATGCAAGTTTTATTTTGCACAGGAAGCCTTTAAAAGATCATTTACAAAAGCAGAACTCATAGGGAGGAATGATAATCTCTCCTATATGAATGATTTGGTTTCTCACATTTATAGTTCCACTGAAAAATAAGATTAAAAAAAAAAAAAATCATTAAACAGTTTATCACTGGAAATGACAATTCACCAAACCAAAGCATTTCAAGAAAATCTCCTAGCTTTCACTAACGTGTAGAGGAAGAGCTTTCCTGGCTCCAAGATGGAATTTCTGGCCACAACTGCAGAAAAACATTTATCACACTCACAGAGCTTTTCCCACTTATGGATTCAGCAACAGGGATTGACAGAGAGAGGTGATAACTGATAACCTGATGAGAAAGGCACTCGTTGAGGGGATGGAGAGCAACTCATACCTGGGGCTGCTGCACCGCAGCTGAGCGCCTTCACACCTCAGGTATTGCCCATTTTGCAGGGTCTGCGTCTGCTGCACGCTCGCCGGTATGGGCACGCACTACCTTTCTCCCTCTTGTGTGTAAGTAAAAGCTTATAAATGCTTCCTCTGCAGAAAGGGAAAAATGTTGAAATCCCTGAGGTTTAGCAGGAGAGATGAGTGCTGCACCCTTTGTTTCCACACTGGGTCTCCAAGACCACCTGCCGAAGTGGCAGCTCCTACTGGCAGCTCATAGAGGAGCCCCGGGGCAGCTGCACATAGCTGGTTCCCATGGGCTATACTCTGTGAGGATGCTGCAGGAGTTAAAGGTTAGGATAAAAAAAATCCCTTACAGATCCCAGAGCTATCAGACTCCTCAATAGATAAAAAGTGAACTTTGCGATTCTCTGCTGAAAAGTAGTGTTACCTATTCCCTTCCCAGATTTGTATACAGATTTTTTTCACGGCTTTTAAACCAACAAGGAATAATTCAACCCTTTATCTAAACGTATAGTCTAAAGCTATCAATTTATTATGAAACTAATATTTGCAATTAAATCTTACTCTCGGAGAAAAGCTGAGAACTGGTACTCAAAGAATTAAATCATAGCTTTTCAAGGTGCATGTGCAGATCTCTCCTTTCACAATTATACTTCAAATAAGTGTTTCCTCAGAAGCAAAAATTTACATAGCATTAGCTCGCTGATTTCTTCTTAAAATGAATATATATTTTTTTCCACATCTTTTTCCAAAAATGGGCTTGAAAACCATCTCTCAGTCTTAACAGTAGTAGGTCTGCCTCCCTATGCCTCCCTCGCCCCTGAGAGTAACAGAAAGACTGTGTGTTCAAACAACATGATGCAATGTGCATTTGGTTCCAAGTTCAGGAGTAAATCTCACACCACTGACTGTACTTCAAGCATGTTTTGCTCTTCTATTTCACATCTTTTCAATCAGCTCAAGCACAACCCACACAGATTAATATGCTGATTTATTTATCTTATAACATTTAATTTGAAACACATACAAGCTGGCAGAAGAACAGTCCCACAATCCCACATCATCCACCACAACACTCTCACAGCCTCCACAAAACTGCCTGTCTGACTGCATTCAAGAGCACACACTCAGCAACAGATCATTGAGATTAACTGAAGGCTTCACTGAATTTCAGCTTCGAGGCAGATGGATCCATAAGGTTCTGAACAAGTTTGGCAGTCCAAAAAAAGGGCAGTGCAATAAGAACTAACAAGAATTGTGTTTATGTACAGAAAAGCTTTGAAGAAATAAAACTGGCACACTTCTCAAAAGTTCCAGGGCAAGGTAAACCAATATTTATGTTAATCAACTGTTTTGGCTAGTACCAAATATTTGGTGGAAAAAAACACTACACACAAAAGTTTTACGGATACCCAGGTTTCCTTCCCTTTGCTCAAAGCATACTAGTTTAAAATATACATATATTATTTGCTAAGTGATAGCAGTGTTGTCCTGACAATGGGCTTCAGAATCTAAGGTGGCCAGACATCTTGGCCTTCCTGAATATTTTTTGCTCTCTGAGGTATCATCCTCAAAACTACGCAGGCAGACGAAGGGCTCACACACACCCATGTGTACACACAGGCTTTTTGTCTCTTTTGAATTATTGTTTTTGTTAAGCATTTGCACATATGGTCCCAATGGGTAAATGTGCAAAGGTTAAATCTTTAACATGGCAGTATTTACACAGGAAGCAGAGTCGTGACAGAGATGCATCCCTTCCGCTATTGGTCATTATGGCCATTTAAATTTGAGGCACTCCTAACATTAGATTATTATTTTCTGAATAAAAAAAGTAACAAGACTTTACAGAGAAGACTTTAAGAAGCAAAACTGATAGTATCTCTTTCACCATTTCCAGAAGAACTACTAAATTTTTATTTCCAGTGTAGCACTTTAATTCACTACCACTACAACCTGAATTAAAAAACAGAGTCAAACAAGAACATGAGAGAGCAACTGAGGAAATCAGTAGCTACCCCAGGCCCAAAACTTAATACTGAATAGCACATCACATTTATGAATGTATTTGGAAATATGCATTTTTAAATTCATAAATGAGTACTCAACTTATATTGCATGTGTACACAGGTCACCATTTAAAATAAATTATATCTGAAATAACAGTAGGTAAAAATAGTGGCATACTGTCTTTACTGGAGTACTGATACATGACACAAGTGAGCAGAGACAAATAAATACATGTGCATGTCCAAAGCAATCTTCAGTAACGGTTTCTCTCCCTGCTCCTTTCAGTTATACAGAGGTATTATAGTGTGGTTATGTTATACTCTGATCTTTTCCTGTATAAATGCATAAATAACCAAATGAAAAGAATTGTCCCATTTTACTGAATATGTTATAGAAATATAAATGCACAACTATTATTAGCCTTCTTAAGCTTAACTACTGTACCTCTTTTCAAGTTTGCTGTAAAAACATTAATGGATGTATTCTTAAAGCTTATGATTCTCAGATTCTTCAGTTTGAACTTCTGCACTTTCCGTGTAAAACATCTTAAAAAAATTGTATCTATTTCTTCAAATGGAAGTAAACACTAAGTTTTCACCATTGCTAAATCTTGTTGATATTGTTTGTCAAATCTTGTGCAACTTACCCAGGAGGTGTATTTCTGCAGTACAGATTGTCTCAAGGCTGTGAATAAGTTGTAATCTTCAGAACTATGATGTACTTGGTGCGCTGCCCACAGTATATTAACCTCTGCAAAACACATAATTTCTAATGAGGTATGTATGACACAACAAAACAACGTTACCCAAGGCCTTTTTTCTTAAGCTAAAAGCAACTAATCCCTCAACTTACACTTTGTTATTTTACCATAGCATAGCAGGTAATAAAACCTAATAGTCAGAGCTGATTTTGGGTAGACTGAGTTAATAAGTGGACATAGTCAGTGTAACTTTCATGCTAAGGAAGGTGAAGCTGTGGCAGGAATCAAAATCATTCCTGGAAGAGCAGAAGAATGTGTGAGATGGGAGTTAAACAGCCACAAAGCCTGAGCTGAGTCCTGATGACAGGAGTCAGCCAGAGCCCTGTTAGATGCTTCAGAGGGACAAGGACTGAGGATGCTTTCATGCCTCCATTTGTTTACTAAAACTATATTTCAAGACTAGAAGGGGACACAAAATGTTCCAAAAATCTTACTCTTCAAATTTAAACAACTCAGCTGATGTCTGATGTTTTGCTTACAGTTTTCTGGAACACGTAAATCCTCAAGCACATTTGTACCACAGACCACAAAACAGCCACTGCCTGCCCACTAGTGACAAATGGAAAAACAAATGGTTGCTTGCTGGGAACTCTGGGCCCAGCCAAAGGAGAGCAGTGGCTCTATTGTGTTACAGTTCAAAAAAAGTAACCGGAATAAGGGCAAAACCACTGTTAGCCATGTCCTCTGAAGGCATGAAATCTCTAATGTACCGCAGTGAAGAAGAATACTTCAAAATCCTGATTGTGTTTCAACGCATCTTCTCATTAAGTGTAGATCTGAGTGGCCCCTCTGCATTGCATATTGATATCGGGACAGTCTTAAGTGCAAGGTTAAGGTAGAAATGTTCACGGTCATGAGACATATAGCTATGAGGATTACCTTAATCATAGCAAAATGAGAAAGTGGGTGGTTAATGAAGCCCAAATAATGCCTATTTAGCATAAACCTAAATTTATGGTCACATGTATTTCAAGGGATGAGGCATACTCAGAACCTCAGTTGATTACAGAAATTAGAAGTTACCTGGCTCTTCATCAGCTGCATACTCCCATACTGCCACTGACTTGTTTCAGCAGAGCAATTAGAGAAGTGCCTTTGGCAGATATTAGAATTGCATTCACAGAATGATCTTATAACATCTATTTAAAGTCCTGAAATTACCTGATGCCAAGCTTATATCAAATAGCTTAGGACTGATGATTAACATTTGCTTGCAATACAAAATAATGCCAAAATATTATCTTAATGAATTTCACGGCATCTTGACCATTTCAGTGGACTCTATAGTCTTGTAAGAGGAGGTAACAGTCTCGCATCCTAGAAACTGAGAACCTAATCTAATGAATTTTGACAATTTGGTAATTTACCTGATCACATAATTTTTCAATGTCCTCTAAGTCCTTGAAAATTCTTACATTTGCTGAATTAAAACTGTAATTTAAACTATCATAAAACACTTAACAGTCAATATGAGAATCCTTCCTTCTTAAACACATTTGTTCCTGAAGGAATGAGTGTTCATTATATCAAGAATTAGTGATCTCTCTCAAAAAAACCCCACAAAACCAACAATATCTTAATGCATCTCTGTCTAATAAGCTCAGTAGGAGATGAATTATTCAGGTGAGCTTAAATACTCAAAAATAATTTGTATTTGAAATGTTTCCCAAGACCTCAACAGAAGCTAAATGAGTGAACAAAGCATCTGAAAAGGTGGAGGTTAAAGACCTGTCTCCTTAGTTGTTTTAAAAGCATTTACTTCCTATCACAAACTGTGTGTAACACAAGCCTCCACTCAATGAAGTACAGCTGTACAAACAGGGTACAGTAACTGGATCTTGCTTCTTTCCCCCCGTCATTTTTCAGCATTGTGAAAAGTTCAAGGAAGAGAATCTATGATGATTTTTACAGTCTACTTTCATTGTAGTTAAGGTCAAATGGTTTTCAAAATGAATTACTAAAAAGGCATTTTATTAGCATTCATTTTTCAGTTAAACAGCCTCTTACACTAAGAAGAATATGGAATGAGCTGACTGAATACTGGTAAAATGTTAATCTTTCAGATGTGCGAGTCAGTTTAAATGATCTATCATTCAAAAATATCCTACAGGAATATTAGGGACATAAACAAGCAATTCTGCCACAAGTAATTTAACTGCTAAAGCTATTTCTGACTTCTTCTGTTACAGCTAAGTGAATTAAATCCCGCTCCTTAATCCTATTCTTGCTGACATCAATGGCACAGACTATGTATAACAAATTTCTTAGCAAAATAGGCAGAGTTGATGATCGGAAATAATTTTTGTCTCAAAAATTTATCTGAAGAAACTGGTCATCAATAACTTTTTATTTGAAGAATAACATAACGAATAAATGTAAAATAGATCACCCCAAAACTCAGTCTGTAATGATTAGTAATGTAAAAATATTACAGTCATAACACCTAGACGACATCTCACAAATGTAAAGAACAGACCAAGCACTCTTCAAGGAAAACAGCTGACTGTTCACTGACTACCCGTGACAGAAACCAAAATGTATGTGGCTATAGAAGAGCTGGGTTTCATTTTTATTTTTTTAAATCTTTGTGGAAAACAAGAAGTGTTATTCCATTTTGCAGATCTCTTCAGTCAAATTCTCCCATGAAGTCACAGGAAAAAATTAGGTGATGGAATTGGAGAAGTCACCCAGACAACTCTTTAAAGGAATTTTCGATGTTTTCTAAATCAGATTAATAAACACAATTTTAAAAAAATACATTAACTGCAACACACATATGCACAAAAATATTATTTTTGATTCAGAAGAGCGAACATTGTAGAATCACGGGATAATTCAAACTGGAGAGAACTGCAGGAAGTCCCAAGTCCAACCTCTTGCTCACAGCTGGACCAGCTTTAACTTCCTGAGCACTCAGTTGTGTCTTGGAAATTTGCATCTTCTGCTGTTATGAAGAACTATCTCTAACAGAAGATAAAGGCAGCAATTCCTGTTTGTGTATTTATGAGGAAAGTTATAGGCAGCACAGTAAAGGCCTCCTTTCCTGGTGTGGCTTATCGCAGGTTCCTCTTAACGGGTGGACACCTTATGAGCCAGTCACATCTGGGGAAGAACAGACTTATATATTGCTACTGGAGTTAATCGTAGTTTAATACACTATTGTTACCATTGTACACAATTAATGAATATTTTCTTCCTTCACCCAATACAAACTCCAAAGGAATCAGCACTAATCTGAAAAGAGAATGAATGATGCCATGTAGCTAGGTGAGGAAGGAAAGAAAATTGGCGCTACACAGGAACTGCTGGATGATGGATGGGGCCTCAGTTTCCACTCTAGCTCTTTTAAGCCCCTATTAAGTGATCCCAGAGTCAGACCTGCAGTTGTTAAAATCAGTGGGCCCCAAGCAGTTGAGATATTTGTATCCTAACACTAATTCTAATAGAAAATGAAGATTTGTCTTTTTTTAGCATTGGTCCAATATATGAATTCTCCTGATAGTAAAAGGAAAATGAGAAGCTGAGGGAAGTGGCCTGGAGAACAGGAGGCTTTGGGATACTTAATAGTAGCTTTGCAGCACCAATGAAGCAACAGTTACCACGAAGCTGGAGCCAGGCTTTTTGCAGCGGTCCCTTTATCTTATTTTCTGACTTTTCCAAAAGGAAGAAAGATTAACGATGTTATCCTTCTTCTCCATTTCTTCCCTCCATCCTCCTCCTAATTAATACATAAAATATAATGTTTCACATACCATCACAACCATATTGGTATGGCAACCAATATTTCTATTTAACCTTATTTTTTTTCTATTTCAAATTCAGTTTTTGGCACTAATCAAATTCCTTTCTATGATACCCAAAGACAGATGCAATGCCTGGGCCATATTTCCCTACTTTTGAGGTATTTCTTGTGTGGTAGTAGAAATGGGTCATTGTGCACACAAGATTTCTCTTTAGGAATACATAATGCAGAGTGTTCAAAATGACAGACTTGGTTGTTGTTCATTTCTGCAGCTTTCAGTGATTTGCACAGCCCAAGACATTTTGATTACTAACAGAAGAAAATACATATGCCAAAACCACCTGTAGTCATTTCAAGGAGTGATGTCAATGAAAAGAACCACTTTACACAATCTTTGAAATCAGTGACATGGTAAAGATTTGGTTAATCTCTGGTGAATAAAAATATTTTATAATTCTTTAATTAAAAGAGGGTAATTTCTTTGTGCACAGATTCATAAAACCTGTGTCTAAAGTAAAGTGGAAAAAAAGTACAGATGTTTAGAAATACGTCCATATGATGAGTCATGTAAAGTTTCCATTCTCGTTCAGCCAACGCTGACTGTAGCTAAGAGAACAGGCAAAAGATTCCCCTCAGCATCTACTTAAATTTAAACAAAACCTTCAGTTTGACTATACTTGCCTTCTCTTATTATACAAACTTAGATACCTTCAGTATTCAGTGAGAAACTGAGCTACAATTTAACTAGCTAGAAACTTAGAAGATAGCAAAATTACATTTACTGTGGCATGGATTACCACACTACCATGAAATCCACAAAGTCAAGCATGTGGCAAGAAACTCCTCAGCCATGGTGTGGCCCCTGCTGACCCCAGCCTGGAAACTTCTGATTCCTAGAGCAGCTGTAACCTGCAACGCTCCAAGGGCAGGTGCCTGGTGCTGCATTTGCCTACAAGCAATAGAAAAGCAATCATCGGTCTACTTCTCTCTAGTCAGAATCAGCAGAAACCCCAGGCAGCTGAGGAAAGAAAACTGCCCTGGAAGGTGAATCTTCCAGTCATTCCTTTTCTATGCATTTCAACCATCCTTACAAAGATAAAACAGAGAAGAACACATAGTATTTAAATAAATGCTCCAGTAATCTATTAGCTTTTCTAATTCACAAAACAACAACAGCTTCACTACATACTGCCTTCCTGCCTTGTTCTAATTGATCTGTTCTGTTGATGCTTAGAAAATGTTTGAATAACTCTCTCCTCGTGCAGGGCTTTTTCAAAGAGTCTCATTCCCTCTTGTGTTCTACATTTGCACTGGATGAACAACCACTGAGACAGAGCACCACTTAAGCTTTGTTACTAGGAGGGACAATAACCAGATTTTTTTAATAAAAGCTGGCTAAAAACCCCTGTATTTTGGGACCTAGAGTGGATGCCTTCATTAAAATTGGGAAGTTGCCATAGAATCCATTCCACTTCACATGAAAACAGAAATCTACCTACACAGGTTAGTGATTATCTCCACAACAGAAGTAGATACGATCTGTATATGACTCCCTTGCTTAGTCTGTTGTGGTGTAGTCCCTCTTCTGATCCACCTTTGCTTTATGTTTTTTGTTTTAGTGTTGTTCAATAAGAGCTGCAAGATGGGTTATTTGCCAAAAGCCTCTGCTTCCTTCTTATTAGAAATATAATTCTTATAGGAACAAATTATTTCTTCAGTTACATTAGTGTAAGCATAGGGCTGCATGGGTTTAATGAGAACGGGACTAGATCCAAGGAATTTATCTGGAAGACTGTATTATATACCACACACAAAGAAGCGTGTATACAGGGAAATATATGGGGTTTTTGGTTTGTTTGTGGGTTTTGGTTTTATTTTGTTAATAAAACACATTATTCTTACATTGTATTCTCAAAATGATCACACATCTAAATCAAAAGACTAGCTGTAATGAGATCTGAGTTCAAGTGTTGAATTAGACTTGATTCACTATATAGCTTTGAGTAATCTTCTTAAATTTCTTCTTCTGCACATTTTTATTGAGAAGCACCTATCTGTGCATGTACCTGACACAGACCAGTTCTCAGCATTTAGAAAGTAGCTGTTCCACTGCGGTTTAGAATAACAGGAAAAAAGAGAATAAAACAGAATCTGCTAGCCTTTGCTCCCAGAGTTTGTTTGTCAGGAGAAGTGGAACAACTCAGAAGCACCTCTTCAGCCTCAGCACCATCTAGTTCTCTTTGGTCATCTTGCAATTAAACATATTGCAGTACCCAGGTAATTCTGGGACAGGCAATCACGCAGCATGACACTGCCAATCTCAAATGAGAAATAATGCTACTATGAGACACTTCTTTGATGCGAGATGTGCTGCTTCTGTGCTTTATTCAGTATTATTTCTGTTTTTCAGCCCTATTCTAAGTTACTGTATGCAGTCAGCAAAATACTTAGTGAGTGGCTAACTTATAATCAAGTAATACATGGTATATGCTCCCATGGCTCACAAGCCAACAACTGGAGAAAATTTTCTACAAAACCTGCCTCCAGAATCTGTGCACGAGCCAAAACCTTCTGCTTGATCTGCTGCCATACCAGTTGAAAACACAAAACGGCTCCCACACAAAAAAATCCACAATAAAATCTGCAAAACTTAAGATGTAGAATGATCTAGGGAAACGTGGGAAGAATCAAGACAAGCCAAAGCATTACATATGCTACCCAGAACAAACAACAGGCCAGATCACATCCCTTCTTAGCAAGAATCCAGGGAACTGTGAATTATATCCAGATACACTTCTGAATCTGTAAAATATTTAAGATATCATAGAGTTAGGAAAGCAGAGCTTGGCCACATCAAAAATAGTGGTCCTCTCAACCCATACATGTCCTATGTTATTTTTTGGCTTCCTCATAAGCATAGGGTACCAATGGGGAGGTCAAAAAAAGCCACAGTGTTCCCCAAGACTCAGCCTCTTCTAGTAGGAGTAGCTCCTTTGGAAGCAAATCTTCATGGATCAAACTTTATGCAATCTAGTTATAACAACGTAAACAAGAGTAATAGTTTCAGTTAATTACATTAGGATAGTCCTAACCAATGGCCTGTGAGGTTTTCACACAGTTGTTAGGAATTGAACAGTCTCTCTCAACACATGAAAACCACAAAGGAATAAAGTTTATTAAGTAAGGATTCAGAAATTAATTCAAAGTGTATCAATCTCTGACTTCACTCACAGTTTAATAGAAAATGAATACGCATTCCTTTGCAGGGAAAGATACTGAGAAGATAAATGATCCAAAGTGATTTTAGCATGCAATTGTTGGATTTGGACACTGCCACAAAGACAAATTCAAAAGATGAAGAAACACACAGAAGGAATGAAGTTTTAGCAATGTGTATATAAGTAAACTCTGAAAACAGTGGAATATTTGGCACATCTTTCAGTATACAGCAAGTCTCTCACACAAATTCTGCTATACCAACTTTCCCAACCAACCTGCTTCTCACAGCTTCCTGAAGCCAATTGTTCAAGTTCTTAGTTGTCTGGAGCAGCTCCACAGGTGGTTAAAGTTCTGTTTGCCTGAGCTGTGGATGATCTCTGTAGCAAAGATCTGAGTCTGTGGATCATGAGGAACCACAACGGCAGCAGCTATTACACAATTACTTGTCTCTTTCATACGTTTATAAGGCTTGATTCGGGCACACTATTTTCCATTTCTTCTAGCTTTGAAATGAGATTCTTTAGCTCTAAGATTTTGAAAATAACTCTGATTTGTACAAAAATATAACTTGGTGCCATGACAGTTTCAAGGATAACTAAATTATAGCACCAAATGCTGCTTATGAAGCCAGTCTCAAGCCCTGTAAAGCACTTAACAGCTTAAGTCCCATATTTGGCCCAAGTTCTTCAATTATCCTTTCTTCAGTGAGGGTTCCTACTGGTTATCACAAGGTTTATCCACCTTATACCCTCACAACCTCTTGACTGAGTGGCACAGTATACGTTAACCTCTGCAGGTCATTGATGTAGCAATTTTTTGCAGCACTTACCTCTTTCTATACCTTTTTTACCACAAAGAGGAACATATGGCTCATTAATCGCACACCTATAAATCATCCTGTTGGTGAAATCAGATTTATATATTAAAATAAAAACCTGCAACAAATTTCTGTGTAAAGGAGAAGATCCTCAGCAGCTGCTGCAAAGTGACTCCTATAGATCTGTGCCATTTTATACAAGCTGCAGACTTGACTTGAGCTTCTCCAAATATGGCTGACTACAGAACTGGCAATCTTTAGTTCTGAGCATTTGCCAACCTGTATAATATAACCTGGTGTCAAACTGTGGTAGAAATGTGTGAAACACATTAACTGTGACCAAATTAGCACTCTACACCTTAGCTTGATGATAAAGAGAACTGAGATAGATGATTTTGTTTTGGGGTTTTTTTTTTTAAGTTACTTCAGAGTGCCTACTTTTTTTTTTTTTTCTTTTTTTTACTTCAATTCTTTTCCTTTTTCTTTTTCTATTTTCCTTCTCCAAAAGCGTCTCAGCCACTGAAACATCAGCTTATGCAATTTGAGAATGTATTCATCTTGGAGGCTCTTAGAAGGAAATTGCTGGAATGAAATGGAAAAAAGAGAAGATAATTCTCCTTTTGTTTTTCTGGTGGGGGGATGAGGGTGAGAGTTCCTACTCTCCCGTATTCTGGGCTGTCTCTACAAAAGATTGATGTCTGGTGTCACTGTTAGGAAGTGCAAACTGTTCAGCTTCATTGCAATCTATGTCCTCATCCTCCTGCTCTGCAGGATACCACATACTTTGGCAGGCAATATTCAGATGGGAAGTACTTTAATGGCAAGAATGGATGCCAGTGAAACCTTTTCCCACAATGTTCAAAACTCTCAATGTGCATACGTTAAAGCAACATAAAGCTGCAGGATATTAGGAAGAAAACAATAACTGATACTAACTCAGCCACATCAATCTTACTTTTTGCCCCTCAGAACAATAGATTCAAAGAATGGTAGGGAAATACACACAAAACAAAGAACAAACACACACACACACACATAAAAAATAGAAACAAAAAAAGATGAACTGGAATGAATTAAAGTCCTCCAACTCAAAGGTATAAACATACTTTTTCAGAGGAAATATCCATGGCCCCTTGACGTAACTTTTACTTTGTAGGTTGAATTCCTGCATTCATTTATTTGGTTCTTCATTTTTCCAAGCCAGATATAGTAAGAATAAACACTGGTAAGTCCACTGAGTTATTCTGGCGCAAAAAAAAAAGGAAATATCTCTACACAATTTTCTCTTACAGAGTGTTTTAGACAATTTATTAAGCCAAGTTCCTGAATGATAGAAGTGTGGAAATGGAGACTAGATTTGCAAAGAAATCTATTGAAATTTACAGAGATATCAGGAAAGCCTGAGAGACATCAGGACAAACTGCCCACCTTAAATAAACTTTAAAAATATTATAGAAAAAAAATAATTTACATCCAACTTTCCTCCCACTCTTTCATATATTTGCAAACCATAGACAAAGCCAGGCAGAAACTTTAGGCAAAGCACATGGGGTTTGTACTCTCTAAGGACGGGATCCAAAACTTACTGAATTCAGCTGAAAAATATCTACCAATTTTAACAGATTTTAAAAAGTTAATAATATATTATAGAATTCAAAACAAAGTTAATATTTAGTGAGATAGGTCACCCATATTTATTTATGCATTTGTTTTACGTGTCAAATTATTTACCTGAGAAATAAAAACAACCAATATAGTAACAGATATCGCATGCTTATTTAACAGTGATAGATCGACTGTATTTGGTAGACAAACTGCTTATTTAGCAGCATATGTGATGCATACAAAAAGAAACCTGCACTTGAACAGATTACATTTGGACCAGTGTTGTCAGTACTTGCACTTGCATTCCTAAGAGCACATAGCTAACCACAGATCCTCTGTGTCCATCAAGTAGTCACCTATCACTGCATCTGTCATACAACAGATTGGCTTTGGACACTATTAAGCATGTTGAAACTTTAACAGCCTTTTCCATTTATCATTCTTAACGAGAAGGACATGGAAGCCATGTAGACAGATTAGATAGAGAGAACAGAACACAGGCAACTGTCAAGCACACAGCTTCAATTTAAAGGTGAAAAAGAAAGGGGGCATATAAGCCTCCCTCTATACCCCACTGAGCTGGGATCCATCTGGTAGAGCCCACCCCTACATGTGCCAGCTAGGACTATCTAGAGGATGCCTCTCACATCAGAATGCTATCTTCAAGGTTTTTATCTCCCACCACTCCATGCCCTGTCTTTTCAGCAGGGAACAAAGACGTGTATCTAAATTAGGTCTGCACCATTCAGTCTTTACACCGGAGCCATCCGTGGGGACACAGATGCCAACAGTATGATCAAACACATTTAGCAAAAAGGCATGAAACAGACTTTAAGAAAGCTTTTTTACTTGAGTGTCCATTGCTAGTGATGCTATCTCTTGAACTTTGACCATCAGTCAGAGGAGTTACTTCTACTCTTTCCCCAAAATATTAATAAATCATTACTAGCTGAAGACTGAAGCCACACGTAGCACAGTTTCAGATACAGAGTTTCAATGTTTGTTTTGGTAGTGATGTTTGTGGGGCTGAAGCTGGTCCAGCAGTGCCAGCAAACACTGAAACAGGTCACAGATACGGGAGTGTAAAATGAAAGCTGGCAAGAGCAGGAGCTAACAGATGAAGCCAGAGGTGTGAGGGAACAGGAATACCGGCAGGCTCCTATGATGCTCATTCAGACTGATTTGTCAAAGAGCAGCTATAGCACTTGACCTGTAAAGTCACTCCTCCTACATGATCACTGTTTTTTGCAGCCACATGTCTCCTGACTGATGTTGCATTTTCTGACTTTAAAGGCCTACAGCTAGCAGCTGGATAATTAATAGCAGAGCTAACAGAACAGAAAGGATTTCAGAGACAGAAAATACCAAGCACAGAAAAGAATGACATTTAACTTATTAATTATGGCACTTTAATATATCCCACTGAAAAATAACTATTTTTAATCCTTTATCTATTTGCCCTAGGCTATAAAATAAGCTAAGATTGAAAGCTCAATGCGCCATGTACCTGTTTTACTTTGCACTTTCCAGACACACAAAAATAAGCATTAAAACGATGAAGTGCAAGATACTAGACTGCAAACTTACCTCAACCACTAATATTGTATATAGGAAACAGATCTGCCTAAGAAAAACAGGCTCCTGTATTTTATAAAGTGTCATTATTATCTGGCAAGGGTAGGATATTTTATTTTCAATATAAAAATGAAGCGTTTTGCTGGTTTGAGATCTCTGATTAAAATTCACCATTAGAAAAAAGAACTGACCCAAAATGAGAGCACGCTGTTGGCCTATTTATGCAGATTGTGCCAAACGTAACTCTAGTCTACCAAAAAAATATTGTTACTCCACAGCCAATCTCCTCCCACAGTTAGCAGGGGAGGAGAGGGAAGGAGAATCTTTCTCTTTATCTGAAAAGTGTTGATATTTTTATGGAAAACATACTTGTAAGTACAAAGTTTTACAGTGTGTTAAGACAGATCAAACAGTAAGCATTTATGTATAATTTCATAGGATATTTTATATGCATGCCAGTAGCCATTATCTCCATACCCAGCATGGGAGCTCTCAAAGCTTGCAAGTTAAATGACTATCCCATATTCATCCCAGTCCTAACTTATATTCTTTGGTACTAGGCCCCAGCAATGGATGAAGTCTTTTTTTTCAGCTGCTCACCCAGGAGACACTCAGCAGCAGCTGAACAGCAGGAGGCACAGCACAACCCAGTCCAGGCTCAGAATATCCTTTGCTAAAATCCCAGAGAAACTGTTAGAAGCTTACACTAGGGAACCAAGATCCAGATAATCAAAGTAGTATCATTTAAAACACCTGATGGCCAGCATCACAAATTTTAGACAGTGGCTACAGCACAGGAAGCTTCTTTATTTCAACTCCAGAGAGAAAGAACGGGGAGGAAAAAAAAAGAAAAAAAAATTGCATGAACACAAGTGAACCTAACTTAGATTTAGTTGTTGAAACACATCAGGACAGTAAATTAATGTGTTTATAAAGAACTTGAAGGATATGAAGCTTGACATTATTTGGCAGAAACTGATCAAACCATCATTTAAGTGATTGTTTAAATCATTTTAATCCCATTTAAATTACATTCCCAATTACTTAACCACCGTCATAGACAAGCAACATGTCTGATAAAGTAAATGGGAATTAAGACATGGGCAGAACAGTAAATTTCCCTGTTCCTTAGTTTACAGAATGAAAACATTACTTCACAGGGCTGTTGCTTATTTCCCTCTGCCACTAGCAAAAAGAACTGTAGTTTAAGAGTACTAAGTACTCTCCTGATTCCCCTTCAAAATTACAAGAAAGAAAGTACTGCCTTGATAAAAATGAGAGAAAAAAACAATAAATGTCTCAGCAGGATGTCAGTACAGTTTATAAATAGTATAGGTGTATTTTGTTAAATCTAAAACCACAAAAAAATCTGCATTTTGTAACTGGTCAAGGTAATCACATCACCACATAGATATTCACCTAATTTTACACCACTCTTCTAATCACCCACAGATTTTCTCTAAACTAGATTACAAACCCTTAGATGAGGAGCCTTTCTTTCTGTGCATTTTTTGAGCATCTAGAACCTACCAGCTTCAATCTTTTCTGAGACTTCAGGAACTCCTGTGCCATAAGACATCATAAGGTCTGAATGATCAAAGTTATAAGGAAAGATTTATAAAGGTGTACGAGAGACAGATACATTTGCTCTGGAATAGGATAGGACTGGTGAAGTAGAGCTCAGTGGAAAAGCAGGTGGTTGAGATTATAATGAACCAATCAAACAAACTCAGGCAAGCTGGACCAGATGGCCTTTTTTCTGTTACTAATATTACTTATGTTCCTATTCAGCTGTAAGAAGTTACAAATAGTTTACCTGTTCAGATTTTTCTGACTCAAATTACATAAGATCAATGCTCTCACTTCACCATCACATTAAAAGTTATCATGACACTGTCTGTAGTTGTATTTAATAATTTACAATGCTGCCTACGCAGAGGAGAAACTGGTAGGTGTAACAGAAGAAGTTTTGCCTTTTACAACACAAATTATGTAGCAAAGCTTATAAAAAGGGAAAGCATTAAAAAAAAAAAAGACAAAAACTTAATCTAGAGGATTAAATGCTACTAGATACAAGCAAAATCTAAGTATAAACCATATTTCCTGTACCAAAAGATGAAATTTTGAAGGAAAACTAATGGGCATGACTAACCTCTAGTCACACAGATTGCATGACACATTAATATACAACTGCACCAACCATGTCTAAATCTCTCCTTCATCTAACACGGGTCAGAGTTCAGAGGCTACAAATTTAAAATCAGGAAGGCATTTCACAGGTGCAAGAAAAAACATTAACATCTCTAATCTCCCAATTTGCATTAATTTATTTCAAAACTACTATACAAGCAATTTTCACATATAAAATAAAGGTTATTTTAAAAGTCAAACTAATGTAAGAATGGTTTTTGCATGGTGGCAGATCTAAATCAAAGCAAACTTATTACCAGTTGTGGGGTACACTCTGATGCAGTGAAAATGTTAATAAACTGTACAGCAGTGACAAGCTTTACACTATTACGACTGGACATAAGAGCAATCTACTCAACAGCTATCTTTGCTTTCCAGAATAACTCTCCCCACTTGATATAATATATTATAATACTTAAGACAGAGTAAACTGTTTAGAAATTATTCTATATTTATGCCTGTGGAACAGGTTGCCCAAAGAAGGTGTGGATGCCCCATCCCTGCAAGTGTTCAAGACCAGGCTGGAAGGATGGGGCTTCGAGCAACCAGGTCCAGTGGAAGGTGTCCCTGCCTATACAGCAGAGTTAGAATCAGATAATCTTTACAGTCCCTTCTAACCCAAACCATTCTATGATTGCATTATTATATTAAGTATTTCTGCATTTTGCTTGATATTGCCTAAGTAGTTTTGAGATAGTTTAAGTATTCCTTTCATAATCTGTTTCATTAAACTACAGGAGTCAAAAACTGAGCTCAGGAAAAAAATCCCACTCACAAGCAGCTTTTTCAATAGGGTTTAATCACACAAGGTGCTGAGACCTCAGTAGTGTGTATGTACAGTAGGCTGTGTCAGTCTTCTCTTGAGCTGCAGTCCTAGACTAGAGCAACAGAAGATAATAAAGCCTGCTAAACAATGGGACTCTCTAGAGACCATCAATAAACTTTCTTGAACTTTTGCTCCAGAAGAATTTCACACCTTTGGTGTCCTATTGATGTTAGGAGCTTATATATAAATTGCCAGCCACATGACCCAAAAAGTATGCAGTTCATGATCTCATGCACCATGAAATCACAGATGGGCCGGTTTTATTGCAGCTTAAGGAGAGACTCACAAATGACAAACATTTGCATTAAATTCTCAGATAAATCAAGATGATCACAAACCATAAAGATCCAGAACATCGTTCCCAGTCAGTTTCACAAAAGTGTTACATTTTTTTTTTTCTGGGTAGAAATTTTTTTGCTGATGGCACAGTACTAAAAAAAAAATGTTTTCATTTATAACTTTTTATTATATGTCAAAATGTTGGAGGAAGTCTTGACAAGAAACATTAACCTACTGACTCATCTCTCGTCATACTAGAAATGATCAATGAGATGATTATTGAGAAATATAGCTGCTCTGCCCTGAAATTTCCAGCTTTTTCACCCTCTCCAGTCATTTATCCCAAATTTAGACAAGTTTATTCTTTCAGTGTGACAGCTAATGTTTTGATCTCTTGGTGTCATCCAGGTCTTTGGAATGGCCAAGCTACAGCTGAAGGGCCTGTGAGAGCAACTCACAATCTCCACCTCTTACATTTGCTGCTGATTCCCAGATATGGCTTTGCCCTATCTCAACAGCATCCTCATGGAAACTCTAATTTAGAATTAGGTCAGTTGTTATGATCCCAAGTGATGCTTATGGCAGTCAGACAACAGTTCAAAAGTACCACCTTATGTTCATGGTCATCCTCTACTGATTAGTAAAGCTCTTCACAATGAACAAGACCACCACCTGCCCCTTGGCTGTTCAGTCTATCACTTTGCAAGTCAATATGGATTTGATCCTTCTTCAGCCCAGAAGACCAGTATAAAACCACTTAAAATATGGAAGAGAGGCAGGCTACAGACAATGCACAAGGAGATCAGGTGTGATTTTGAGCTCTTAACAGGATGGCTCCTTTGAAGTGAAAGAGTTATAAGTGTAAAATCAAGAAAGCAGAGCAACATGCACATACGATTTCAAGTCCATAAACATCCCATACTCTGTGTACTTCTGTATGAGTATGTTGCTATGTATTATCTAATGATATCCCCTCTGAAGTACAGTCACCCATTGGTATACAGGTAGAGGTGACTGACTATGAAGACGGATCCTACTCATAGCTTATTTTACTAGGCCAGTTTTCAGCACAACTGAACTTTAAAACTTTAAACATGCATGTAGGGATTTGCCTGTGGCCACTATTTTGGATTAATGAATGAGCCCCTGAACATGCTGCACATCTGATGAGATCTCCAGCTGCAACCCAGAATTATGATTTATCATAGACAAGATCTGCTGGGTTCTATTAGGAAATGGTTTTAGAAGTAGGGGAGTGAAGATGTCATAGGTCACAGCCAAGGGATGGCTGAGAAAGCCCGCTGCAATTAAAGCAGCCTTACACAACTGTCATGAAAAATTTTCAGTTCAAAATACATCTGTGCAAGCAACTCTACCACAGCAATTGTGAAGACAATGACCAAAAAACCAAGGAAAATGATACTATATTCTCTCATAAAAAGTCCTTCCCATAAACAAGCAGAATTTTACAGGGCTCGACTGAGTGAGATGTTGAAGTCATAAGGGAGAAGTTGCAAGGGGTGAGCAGAAGGGGTAGGTCAAATCCTTTATAAGTATCAGCTATGTATTTGCTATGTGTGGCCTCAGTACTGTTGAGGAAGCCAGGAAGGAAAGCCTCCAAGAAAAGAGGCTTGGGGATGTAACTTAAGAACAAAGAAATCATTAATCCTAAAATTCCAAGGAGACCTTAACAGTTATAGTATTAAGAACTTATATTTTATAACTCCACAGACATAAAGTATGCAATTTAACTATTTACTTACTAAGTCAAAAAATATCCTAATTTCTTAATAGCTACAGGAAAGTAATAAATGACTTGGTTAAGCAGTTAATGGGGAGAATCAGTGGAATTCTAAGGACAAAGGATAGTTTCTTATGAACAGTACTGTTAACAAACTTTAAAATAGATCATGATAAATTTAAATATGTCAATATTTTAAGAATAATTACTATTTTTAAATAGGCATATTTCTTTCAGTGGGAATTTGAGTTAAAAATATGAAGTTTAACAGGATCAGTAGTCAGTAGCACTAATAAGCTGATTAACAACATGTATCTTAACAACTTATACTGGTGTCCACCTGATCAATGATGTTTGTCTGTGGACAGCAAGATGAAGTAAAAAGTGTAAATTATCTTGCTAACAGGAATCACCCCAATGGATAGCATTCTGCAGGACTGTGTAAACTTATACTAAGTACTAAAGCATATATAAGAACCGAAAAAAAAATATTATTATACAGATTATATGATCATTTATCAGTTAAATAAAGTATTAATGCTTCTTCAGTAAAAAGGAAATTTATCACAGATTGTGACTTTGTTCTAGTTAGCAATTATTAATTGAAATAATATTCTCTGCTCAATTCATACAAAAGACATAATGCAATGGATATCAAAGTTAAAGCAAAATATCTTTCATTTATTTCTTACCAAAGTGTTGAAAGTTAATATATATTGTTTTAGCAAGGTGAAATGATTCAAAGATGGTAATAAAGGTAAGTATAATATTACCTGTAGTTTAAGGTTTCCTGTATCTCTTGATCTTACACCTGTGGAAAATTAAAATTCACCTTTCCTTGGAAGTATATTGGATGAGTAAATAGAATCAGGTCAGGAAAGATTTGATGTGAACCTGAGCAACAAAGCAGTCAGGGCGAGATGGCAGGTGGTCTTAGGAGAAGGCAATGTCAGGGGATGGTGTGAAGGGAGCAGAATGGTGTGGCAGAGGGTTGTGGTTTTGCATTGGTATAATCCTCTCAATGGCCTGCGTGAAGGGGGACATGATGGGCAGCCATGTGCAGGTTGACAAGGAGTGGGGGATCATTGCTGCTCTCTTAGAAACAGCTCACAGTGAGTGGGGCTTGAGGTGACTACAAAAGTGAAGCAAGGATAAAGAGGCAGTCCCTCTCGTCTGGAAACAGCATATAATCACCTGACTTCACACCATGTATTCATTCATGGCATTGAAAGGCAAACATGTGCCTAAGCCATGGCAGCATCAAGGTTTGGAAAGGTTTGGCAAAGTATGAAAACATGCTTCCCACCCATATATACAAACAAACTTCATTAGTTAGCTTAAGAATCTAAATAGCCTAGACTCTTTTTATGCAGAGGTCTCGTTGCACTTGAGGGTGGCATCTGTCAGGCAGTTGTGTTCTGTGGAACATCTGCAAAGGCAGATTCTGCACATCAAGGCAGCATCCCCCATACACAGAATTTTCTCTGCAAAGTGCACAGGGGAGAAAAGCACTATAGTGGGTTCACAAGGATCTTTTAATTAGGCTGGTGACAAAGACCACGGCACACAGAGCATTCTAATACAAATCTGATTCACTTCGTAGGTGTTCCTCACAGCAAGATTATTTTCAAATATTTATAATTAAATAATTCACTCTCCTCTCATCTGAGTTTAACTTTGTATTAAGTGACTTTCTGGTCTGTTCTTCAATCAGCCTTAATGTGTTTAGAGGCATCACTTTACCACCTTTATGCTGGAGATTCAACAGCTGCTTTTATTGCTATTTTGAAAGCCTCACTTTAAGGTACTCTGCTGAACCCAATTTTGCTTTTAGAGATCAAACTGATGTCCAGATGCTACTGATGTATTTAAAGATGCATGGAAAAAGAAATGGGACTTTGTTTTCTGCCTTCCACTTAGATTTCTTTCCCAGAGATCATGACAACAATAAATTAAAATCTACACAGGTGAAATCTTTCTCCAAGTGACTGACAGCCACTTTTTACATTTTCCAAGAAACTAGCTGATTGCATCAGTTTCATTCTCACATCTAATTTTGATTTTTAATTTCAGAAGAAAAATATTTAAAAAATATTTTTTCTGTGTAAAAAATCCTTAGATTGGAATGCATTTTTAGAAACTTTTAAGGTTTAGTAATGTGTAGTATTAAACTTCTTTGCTTACTTTTGTTTCAAGGATAAGAAAAGTTGAAGGAAACATACTTTTCTAAATCTAACAAACATCAAAATATTTCTATTGTTTAAAGTTAAAATTCTGAATACAATTTTCTACAAGGCACTGACATTGGCTAGATTTATAGAAAAAAATATATAAGTAAAGTATCTTCCATTGCAAATTTTGCCTGTGTCCAATAAATCTGATTCGTTGTTAACCACATAAACAACTGCTACAATTCAATAACAAATTTGCAGATAACAAAGAAAAGCACAATCTTACTTCTGAGTTTCATGTTATTCTTGATTTTTATATAATCTAAAAGTCAAAGCAACTCATGGCATCAGAGTATATGCAAATGCAGTAGGTCTTCCTGAGTTTATTGAATCATTACTTCCTGACAAACTTTGTTAGGAATAGTGGGCAGTGATTTTTTTTACTGTTCTACAGTTCTTCAGCAAGTTTTTTGCCTGATTTCTGTCACCCTGCATATCTTCCATTTCTTTACTCATACAGGATGGAGTACACCTCTGGCAAGACTCAAATCTCTAATTGGCAGTATCAGAATCAAAATCTTATAACTTGGTGGTTATTATTTTTGTGTCATTTTTCCATCCAGAACTTTAACCATGGAAAATGGAAATTTGATCTGTTTGGTTTTTTTGTTTGATTTTTTTGTTTGTTTGGTTTTTTCTCAAGGACTGCAAGATTCCTGAATCAGGCTCAGGTCATCCTGTAATAGATGTTTATAAACTCTGTTAGAGTTTAGTTATTAAACTATGTTAGAGAAGATAAAAAAATTACTGTTCAATTGTAGATTCACACTTTTTATACATCTTGCATAGCTCATGGAAATGGGAATTCCCATTTAGACACCTGTAGTGATCTATATTTTGCCAATTAGCACAAAATCTATAATCAGGATTTCAGACACATCAGATTTGCAAAGGTTTCTATAAACATAGTAATTCATAATTGTTCAACTATAAATGATGAAAGGAGAAAATTATCTATGAAGTATTTATAGAATTCAGTGAGTTATATCCAGGATAGATTAAGCGTTTTATTTTTTTATGCTGCTGATTTTAGCACACATTGAAATACATAATAATTTTAGGTGAATTATATTGCTTTGACCTTGGTCTTATTTTACTCCATCCAGGGTAGTAGTATAGAAATTGTGGATTATATGTAATGGAAGATAAAGTAAAAATGTCCAATAAAATAACCCTTTTTCAACTTAGCCTTCACTATTGTTATTCACTAAATATGAGCCACATAGTATGAACTGAAAAAAATCACCGTATCCCAGCTGCAATCTACAGATGATTGTCTAAAAGAAGAAAAAAAGACTGGATATATGTGCAAGACGACGTGGAGTACAGTCAGTCCTGATTACAAGCCAGCTGCATGAGCTTGAGCTCTCATTAAAGGGCTTTAACATCTTGGGTTTAGGCTAAAAGTTAGCATGTATTTTCTTTCCCTTTTCTTTAAGAAAAAAGATGTTGCTTCATGGAAAGCAAAAGAAAATGTCCTTATCAGGGTCAGCTTTACTCCTCTCCTCATCAAATGCAAACTTTTTAACTTGCTCAACCATAATTCTTGTTATGGTTGAGTTTTCAAGTTACGCATTCCAGATGTGAGGCAACAGGAAAATTGCAATGCGGGGGTTGGCTTTGGGATCTGTGTGTGTGTCTGCAGCATTTTTTTTCCCACTAGGAACTCTTCCCACATTTATAATAATGAAATTTTGAATAATGAAAAAACAAAAGAAGTTCCTAAACACAAGGGCCAACATTTTCAAATTATAAACAAGAATAAAGTATCTCTTCTTATGATTCATCCATTAATTTTGGAAACTGGTAACTACAGGTCACACCATCTATTTCAGAACTCAGAGGGAAAAGCTGGCTGATTACTTCTTTTATTAGAAATATTTTGAATCTCTGGAAATGCAGCCAGCAGGAACTTCGGATGCAATGGAGTTCAAAGTTTGCGTGGGTGTATGTTGTAGTGAAGTAAAGAACAGCAATCCAGGCTGCTTTAACTTGCCAGATACAATTTCCTTTCTCAACATTGTTTCTATGGGCTTGCTTAAAAAACTGGAAAAAATCACTTTTTGTTTTCCAAATTGGCTATAGCTGGAATCAATCAAGCCATACTACCAAAATTTTTAGTTTCATGTTAGAGAAAAATAGTGACACTGGCTCAATGTTGTCTTTCTTATCCTGAAATAGATACACGCAAACCGCAGGAACTAGACATGTTACATGTACATAGATAACATGAATCTGTATATATTGTGTGGATGCATACACAAATTACATCTATTTTCTGATGTGATCAGTCTCTAAATCTACACATTGGCAAACAAATACATCCTGTTCCTGCAAAGCACTGTGCTCCTGGGGCTTCTCTAGGAAGTACTTGGTGTGGCTGGAAACACCCTGGAAATAGGGTTGGGCATGCACTCTACTCCCCGAAGTCACAGATAATCCACTGCATATGGAATGAGGCCTGAATATCTTTTCTTTTTTTTTTTTTTTTAATCTTCTGCTGCAGCCTTTCCCCTAATCAAGCAACATAAAAGCAGTTTATATCGGGGGTCAAGTGGGAAGACACTACTTTGGAACCACAGGCTCCTCCAAACAGGAAAAGTCCCTTGAGCCCAGAGTGGCCCAATGCTGTCATTCCCAGGAGACATCCTTGTCCTCAGTCTGTTTCTGCAGCATCTTTCCAGAGTGGTGGGATTTCTGGGCAAGTCCTCCAGCTCTTCTGTGAGCATATGTGCAATGCCAACGACTCCCAAGAAAATGAAAGGTGCTGGAATTGTTTAGCTTTCTGCCTCAGCAGATTATACAGTACAGAACTCCTCCACCAAAACACAAAAGGTGTTTTGAGGGCTGGCAAAAATAGCCCTGAGTATCTAATGCAGATAAGCAAAACCAGTCTGCATTAGCAATTAAACACCTGGTTGTTTTGCTGGAAGTACAAACATGACAAATTGAAATTTCATGTTACTCTGCAGAGATGACACTTTGTGTATCACCTGAATGGCCACATTTCTGGAGATGGCACAGGCCAGCTCTGCTGACTGATAACACCATGTTAGCTTCTTCTCATATCCGAATGACTTAAACAGATTTTTTGCAATATTTTCTCTAATCTGACCCCTATTCATGTCTTCTAGGGCATCACGTCATTCTGTCGGTGTCCAAAATCCAGCAGTCAGCACCAAAACACATTCATTCCTTCTTTACTTTAGCAGCAGAGATTAGAGAGATTTAAAACCAAGCAGGAGCTTGAAACAGAGGACCTTTCAATGCCTACATGTGGCTGTACCAGAGACCATATCTTTGTAGGGATTTAATTCCTCAAGTTTCTGGTTTTGGACTACTCAGAAATAACAAATACCTGGTTGTAAAGAAAAGGTTTTGATTACGTTTTGTATAAATAATATTTTATGATGCACTGTGTTTTGGAAGAGTTATTGAATAGAAAATGAAAAGATAAATGCCAAAGAATCTGTGTGTCCTTCTAGGAAATCTGAAGTTATTATGGACAGAAAAAGCTTCACTTTCCTTTTCAACTTTAAATTAGAAACAAATAGATAAAATAAAATATTCATTTCCCTTCTGAGTGTCTTTATATGATGAAATTTTTCAAGCAGCTAGTAGATACATTGCTAACAAAAAGCAGATATATTTATTCTATCCTGCTGGGCCACCAGAAGTACATGTTGTAAGTTTATGAGGAGTCTTTCCTCATATGTTTTGGGAATGAAGATAGTAAGAGTACACACTAGAAATTTGAAGTTAAATACTTACTGTACTTAACTGATCTGGATTCTTTTTAACCACAATCTGCTGAAAAGATTTCTGCTGAAACAAAGCAAGATTAATTTCACAGATCTTTAATTCTTCACTTATATATTTCAAATGTGAAATAATTTTGGCTACTTACACATCTTCTGAGTCCTATTTGAGGTTACTTTCTGAATTCTGTTAACCTTCATTTTACATCAAGTATTTTGAATACAAACATCCAGAAAAAAAGTGCTTCTGCAACTTTGAGAGGTAAGGCACAAAATATTTTTTTAAAGAATGAAATAGTGACAATGTATCAAACTATGAGTATGTGCTAATGTCTTATGGGCCTGGGAAGAGGTTATTCCTTCCACTCATCAAATTTTAGATTGGATGAAAGTGCAAGACAACATTTTGCCTCCTACAGAATTAAAAATGATTTGTTAGTTATGTATTATATTACAGGCTGTTGTTACCAGGTATCATACCCTCTTATTTCAAATTCACATAGACTCCTCAAAAAGTACTGGACCAGTCTAGTTCAGAGTGGTTTTAAACTAAAAGTGATTTTAGGACAGAAATCTGACTTAAACACATTTTTTATGCAGCTGATGTATTAAAAATCATCTTGTCTGAAAGTTTCACATGAATTTACAGCAGTCAATCATCATCAGAACTGCTGACTCTGCAGCAGCATGCTAAAGGATAAGAGAAAACGGCAGCACATTATCAGAGTTACCATTTATCAGTGGAGCTGTTATTCTGGATTCCTCTCTCTTCCCCTCTGGTAGGATGCCAGGGAATTAAAGTCCCAGTGGCATGTTTTTGACAGAGTAACAGGACAGTCACTGAAGTTTTTTCTGATGGAAAATTAGAACCAGAAAAAACTCACCCAACCCACCCGCTATTTCCTCGCTCAAAAGCCAAATAATAAAAGAGCAAATGAAATTGTGTGGAAAATGCTTAGCAATCAGTGAAACTGCATCCTGGAAGAAACGTGGAGCAGGAGAAAAACTAGAAAAACATTTGGATATCTGGGAAACTCCTGCCTCTCCTAGAACTCCTGCCAGCCTCTGCTTTCACCTCCTGTTCCTACTAGTGCTATGGATTGGCAGCTGCTTCTCTTCAACAAAATTATCAGCTTTGGTTCAGCTATAGACTTGCCCCTGTTTGGCACCTCTCAAAGCCTGAGACAATTTTCCTTCTGACCTCTGCCGCTGTTACCTGGGGTTAGTACTCGGCTGTTACAGCAATGGAAAGCTGAGAGCTCTCTCTGCAGACCCTGTAATTCCCCTGGCAGCGCTGAATAGTGCATGTCCATCAAAAATAACAGAAATAGGGGGATTTACAGCGGGACATGCAAATCTGCCAAATCCAGCCCTATGGGGATTTCCCTTGGGCCACCCTGGCTGTGCTGGATTCACCCTAAGCGGGAAGACCCTGAAGTCCTGCTTCAGTTTGCATCTGGAGACACAGAAAGGAAATCTTTTTCTGGGGGAAGGGAAAGGGAGCTCCAGGGAGAAGCCAGACCACACGGCAAAGCCCATCTGGCAGTTTGCTATAACCAAAGCACTGATTGCACATCCTTCTTCGGCCTCTCTTCCCCTCTGTCCTCCTGTACACCCACACATGCTCCTGCTCCTCTGGCACTCACGACAACACTCAGCAGGGTAATTCAGTTCACTGGCTTAGTTTTTGCCTGGGACTGTAAAACAAGAGAAGTGGGACTGTCATCCTTGCTTGTGTCGTTTGTTTAGTTTTCCTTTAACCCCTGCTTTTCCCAGCACTGGAGGCATTTGGACCCAATTATAAAAACACAGTCATAACAATTGTGAGCATGGAAGCACTTAAAAGTCAGGCATGAATTTCAGAGAGTGCTTCTATCACGCATCACAAGCACAGGAAGAGGTATGGATGCCCAGAAGGGCACACACTATTCCGAACTTATGACAAGCAGAAGTAAACTTCAAACAAGTAGATGTCAAACCCTGCCTATCTCATGTTCCTTTAACAGGAAAGTAGAATGCATCACCTGAAAGGCTGCTGCTTAAAGCACTTAAGTCATCCAGCTGCATGCAGACAACCGACCTGCTCTTCTCTGGTGTGATGACGAGATGTTGCAGCAAAAACAGTACCTGCTGTGTAGGTGCAGGGATCCCTGGACTGTGGATCCTATCCAGTCCTGGGCAGGACTATAAATCTAGACTTCCTCCAAAATGCATCCCAAGATTTGAATTGCTTGTCATTGTAGAAGAACTAATGCCTTCAGCATTTTGCATACTTAAAGGTCAACAAAAAAAAAATAATAGAACAACCTCTTGAAACTCATCACAGAAACGCAGCCAAAAAACTTGTAGAAAGGATAAAGGAAGATAGATAGGGCAATACATAATTTGACGGAAAATCATGAAAAAATCTTTAGACATGTGTATAATAATTCACAGTACCCTGCTCTCTGACATACTTTTAATTTCTTTTTTTCAGTTCCTTGAACATATGTTTGTTTATGCACATCTGTCCTTTGGTGAATGCGCTCAGCTCATTTATCATCTGTACAAAGTGTCAGACTTAAAAGTCAATGTAGACACCTAAAAAATCTGCATGCAGATACACACTTCTCCCTTTAAATTTTACTATGGGCTTACTCATAGCCAAATGCTTCTTATGAAGAAATCAGCTATGAGTAATTATAACTGTTCCTACAAATTGTTAGTATGTTGTGTCAGTGGAAGAGGTGATAAAAGAAATGTATGCATGTTTTTGTTGTTGTTTGGGACGGGGTGAGTGGGAGGAGTAGATTAACTCCCAGGACTTATTTCCTGCATCTCACCACGGACAGTAAATACATAAGAGAAAAGGTTTCTTCCTTTCCCGTAGAAAAGAATGTCTTGGAAAACAGTTGTGCAAGATTTAAAGGTGACAGTAATATGCTACTGATACACAAGTGGCACCAAAACATGCAACACAAAATAAACGTATGTGCTTCCCATGGTAAGAAAACTCTTGACATTCTCTGTCATTGCAAAGGCAAACTGGTCATTTTTGAGTGGCATTAATTAATTATTACTTACTGAAAAAACAACTTAAGTCTAGCAGGTATATATATGCCCTCTCTGGACAGCAGCTTTTTACACGTAAATTAAAGATCAGAACAATGAGGATAAAGTCATTCTTTAAATGGTACTTTAAAATGTTTCTTAGTTTCCTAACAAACAGCATGCTACTTGTTAATAAAGACAGAACATATAATGAAATTGCTTTTGCCTGTTAAAATTATTTCAAAAAAACCTATTTAAATATATATAATTTTCTTTTTATGCTCATGTTTGCAAAAGGTATGGTGAAAAGATAATATCTCCTTTGGAGGAAATATGTATAAAATCATAGAATGGTCTCGGTTGGAAGGAATCTTAAAGATCATAGAGTTTCAAGCCCCCTGCCATGGGCAGGGATACTGTCAATCAGACCAGGTTGCTCAGAGCCTGATACAGCCTGGCCTTGAACACTTCCAGGGATGCAGCATCCACAACTTCTCTGGGCAGCCTGTTCCAGTCCCTCATCACCTTCATGGTGAAGAATTTCTTCTGTATTTCTAATTAAATCTAACCTCTTCCAGTTTAAATCCATTACACCTTGTCCTATCACTACATGCCTTTACAAAAAGTCCATCTCCAGCTTTTTTTTTATGGTCTCTTTAGGTACTAGAAGGTTGCTACAAGGTCTCCCCAGAGCCTTTTCCAGGCTGAACAACCCCAGCTTTCTCAGCCTGTCCTCATAGGAGAGGTGCTCCAGCCCTCTGATCATCTTTGTCACCCTCCTCTGGACTTGCTCTAACAGGTCCTTGTCCTTCCTATGTTGGGGACCCAAAGATGGGTGCAATATTCCAGGTGGGGTCTCACCAGAACAGAGGGAGAGAATCATCTCCCTCAACCTGCTGGCCATGCTCCTTTTGATCCAGCCAAGGATATGGTTGGCTTTCTGGGCTGCAAGCCCGCATTTCCGGGTCAATCTAATATCATTTGTGCGGTAATGAGGTATTCCAGTTGTAAGTGCCATACAAATGCATTGCACACAAACCACTGTACATCTAATAAAGGAATTTCCTTCAATAGTGAGTGAGAATTCAACTCCACTTGTCTGTCTCTTTTTCACAGGTGTTCACATAGAAGCTCCAGTACATACACTTGGATATAATTTTCAACAAATACAGATATTTCAGCAATTTTTTCAAATACTGAGAAAAAAACCAATATGCCAACTTTTTTCAGTAAAGAAGAAAAAGGAAATCTCTCATTTTACAGTGTAATCTGAACAACTAACTGAGATGCTGTAGGGAGGAAATTTCACATTGGAACTGCAAATTAAAAAAAAAAAAAACAAACCAAAAACAAAACACAACAACCAAAACCAAGATGAGCTGTTGAAAACTCATTAAAATCAATGCAACTCAATAAACTCTCATGTGCTTCTACTTTTAAACACAGTTAAAACTGTAAAAAGCAGCACAAAAACACTTTTTATTGCTTTCTAAACTTGTTCTGGATCAGAAAGTGCAATGCTTACTACAAAAAAATAATGAAAGCAGCTAATAAACCTTACAGAAAACAGTAGACTCAAGCACATGCAAGCAATATGCCCAATAGCTGTTGATTTTCTGTCTGCTGAGTGACTTCAGATCTTGTCACCAGTACAGTCAATGGGGGACAAAACCCTGTGGAATTTGCTGCATGGTGCCGGTTGAGCAAATCAGCCACTGGATCCTGGGACACTGGACATGTCACATGCCTGTCATCAAAGACCACACTGCTGTTCTCACTCTCATGCCAGCAGAAAATTCTGTGGCTTATGTTAAATGCAGATTCTCAAATCAGTTTTAATAAAAAGTTGCTTGTGTGCAACAATATTTAAATCTCCAGCAATTACTCTGATTAAGTCAAGATAGTCCCTTTCTTCATTCAGTGCTTTATACTGAGTACCTAAAGGTTAGATAGAAAGCATACCAAAAGCCATTTTATTTTGTGTTTGTTATGGTTCCTACTCATAGCTTTAGTCACATAGTATTGAGCACCTCCAAGAAACTTGTTGGCAAAGCAAAACTTGACGTATCTGCTATTTTGCACACATTTACTAAATGAATGTCCTTGAAAGCTAATGATGGGCCATGCCCTTTTTTTTGCAGGATTTAAAGAGTCAATGTATTTTCCAGAAACATCTGCACAGTATATGCATTCATATCTGCTATCTACAGCCTACAATATAAACAAGGGGCTTATACATTGAATCCCTTTTTAACTATGAAGAAAGAAAGAAATAGAAAGAAATAGAAAGAAAGAAAAGTCAGAACTTTATATAAAAATGGTCTTCTGCTAAAACAGTTTAGATATTTGGGCTTCAGTGTCAAGGCATCTAAACTGTTACTATCAAAAGCACCTTCGGCTTCTTTTAAGGGACTGTGACGATCACCTGAGTAGCTTACTCATGAAAATTTCTTACAAGGACTGCAGTTTGTTTATTTTGCACAATTTGCAATTCCTTTGTAAGGCCACAGACACTGAGCAAGTGAAAATGTAAAATCTAAACAGAGTTTTCTGTTCAATGCCTTGCTTTGTTCCCCTTTGGCAGAAGGAAGTGATTTTTTTGTTGTTGCAATTACTATGAATTGGAAAACAACTCCTCCTAACCTGGCTTTGAGAAATGAACAGGTCCAGTTCAGTATAATAAAGGGGACCCTCTACCCTTGCTGGGTATTGAAATACAGAAATATGATGTGATACATGGAACAGTTGTTACTAGCACACAATTTATTGATTACTCTCCCCATAATATAAAAGGTCTGTAGCTGGCTAAAATAAAGATCTATTATGGCAGCAACACACATGCCAATACGTAGGACCTTGATTTTCTTCTATTTGCTGTAACCTATTGTCTGCCCACAGTCCATTGGGATCCCACATTTGGCATATTTCAAAGTTAATTACAATTGTGAAATACCTGCCAAAAATACAAAGGAGTTTGAAACGCATTAAAGGCTTCCAACTCCAAAATGGAGTTGTCCCAGTAATAACATGATCCTAGTTAAATTACTGGTGTTTATTTTCCATTTTTAAAAAATCCATAATTAAGTTCAAAAGTTTTGGTGAACATTGGCTATCAAGAATATAGACCTTGCTCATTTTGCTTCTTACTGACCTAAATAAATGCACACACAGGAATCAGTGGATATTTTTCATCTGGTAAAGACCAGAGTGTCAGCGCATCTACAGTGAGAATTACTGGGCCAAATTCTTTTCAGATCTACAACTTTGTGAAGTTTGATATAAAATAGGTAGCTCAGGCCACAATAATAAAATAATAAGAAGAACTAGCATAAATAATTCAGTCTTCACTTGTGAAATAATGATGTTCTTTTCCTGATATGTTATCTTCCATTTTTAAAATCACATTTTTCCAGTCTCTAAGCTGTAAAAGATAGTGTAAAAGAATGTGACCAGCTAAATCTTTAATGCAGAGAATCCTTCTTACAAACCAGTATTAACTGTTTTCAAATATTTCATATTTTCTCCATTTGTTTTTTACATTCTGAACTTATTAGACTACTTTTCCATTTCTTTCCTGGTATGTAATTAAAATGCACTGCAATGTACAACTTGCATTCCTGATGATGGATAATGTGAATGATAACTCAGTCATATGGAGATTAACATAGTCTGATTTTTTTTTTAGGTATAATGTGTTCTTGAAAATTTCCAACATGTACAGTAAGAGTTTCCTGAACTATCGAACAAAAGAGCATAGGTTATAACATAAGGAGATAAAGCCTGGGCAGATGTATTGTGGAAGAATATTAAGTCCACTCATTATCAGCTGTTAGGGTTGTCTTCATTCAGTCCTGGCTCATGTCACAAGGCTGCACTCACAAGGGTGGTACTGTCCCCTGCCAACCAGATCAGGCTGCATCTTCCACTGGATAGTACTGTCCCAAACTCACAGCTCTAGAGTGTACATAACTTGTCATATTTTCTGGGAGTACATGTATTAATTACCCTTCAACTGTCCATTATGCTCTGTTTTCCCTGTCTTGGTATAAACACACAAAATTAGCTCTTGCTGACAATTCTGGTTTCTGTAAAGGAATCCTGAGCAGCCTTTTTATAGGATTTTAATTTCTTTTTGATTAAGCCTGTGTGAATTTAAACTCTTAATCAAAGCTCTTGCCAACATTTTACGTAAATTGCAAAGCCAATCAAGACTTGCTCGTTTGTTTTCATTATGTTTCACCTCATGTAAATTTTCCACTTGGGGGAATGATGGTATGCTGAAATGTTAAAATAGCAAATAAAGAAAGGAAAACTTGCCCTAGAAATACTACAGCACATAAACTCTACCAACATGCATTCTGCTCCTGTCCCAGTTCCAAGTGGAAAAACCTGAGTCTCCCTACTCAATTCAAATGGCCTTAAAGGTGGCCCTGCATACTTGTCTAAGTATTTCCCTTTCAATTCTCTGCCTTTCCCTTTCTTCTTGCACAAGAAATATGGATTCCAGGGTAACACAACTAATTTCCAACTGTTCATGCACAACTACACAGAAGGATAAAAGAAAAGCTTCAGGTACAGCCCAGAATTAGGGATTATGTCATCTCTAATACCTGCAGTGATGCAAAACCACCTAACTCCTACTGTAAGCTCAGTTAGCTCAAATAGCAAAAGTCTTGTGATTTTTTTTGCCCTGAAAAATGTCTATTCCATTTGCAGAGTCACCAGTACCCAGCTGGCAAACACCCAGGCCCGCAGCTTCAGTACTGATGGAGTAAGAGAGGCTATGTATATTCCATATACATATATCATGTTTGAACAGGTGCAAGTATTAACCACAAAGAAAGTTTCTCAGTTTCATTCTGGACTGTGAGACTGGCATGTCATCAGTGTGCTCCAAGGAGCCTTCTTCATTCAGCTTCCAGAAGGTCCTGTACTGCAAAGCATTCAACTCAAATTATTAGCAGATGATAACAAGATAAAAATGTCTCCTGTAGCCTGACAGATAATACATTATATGAAGTTCTTTTCATCACAGCATGACAAATATGTGGAAATTCAAAGTGAATCAAACACATTTATATCCTAGCCACTTTATCTTTTTGTGTTTTCTATTCTAATCACCTTCTTTAATTATTACTATATTGCTGAGAGAAATTAGAGTTTTCTAAGCTGGGATTCCACCTTTTTTTTTAGAAAACAAAACAAAAAAAAATTAAAGAATTCTTACAGCTTTAAGATTTTATGCAGAATGTTGTAAGGAATCCAAAATTAAAACTGTTATTAGAAGCAGTTGAAAGCAGGCAGTGAACTGAAGCTGTGCCTTGCAATCTTGGCTATTGTTGTGTTATTGCAGAGTCCCATAGGCAGCCCTCACATGTACAGTACAGAGACTTCACATCCTGGATCTTTTGATTCTTTTGTCTGCCCTCCAACCTGCGCGGCCAGGAACTTTCACTTGAGAAAGATTTATGAAGCCTCCGTTAACAGGGTCAGCCTTGTTATATCACCAGAGGGCTTCTTCTTAAAAATAATAACATCTACCCGCAGCTCCGCAGGGCGGTCTTTCTTGGCACTCGCTTTCCCTGTTTGTCTTAACAACCAGCACACACAAAGCCCTCAGCTTGAGCCAGGGCGACCAGCAATTCCCCCCGGCACAGTAGCCCCGTCTCCTGCTGTCTGCCAGACCTGTGTGAGCCGAGATAACCCACACCTTCAGGAACCACACCAGGTTTCTAAAGCCTTGACTCTTGCAGCTTGTGGGGTTATACATTTACATACTCAGAAAAGTTTGCAAATCTGCAAAATCTGTAAAAACTTTGCAAGCAGAACTAATAAAAGCATTATAAAGACTCTGACTACACAGTCAAAGACTCTTTATTTTTATGTGCCAGTCACTAATATTATTTGAGTGTGTAGTCACCCTGAGTAACTCCTGTCATTTCTAATAATTAAGAGATTCTTTGCTACCATCTTAAAAGTTAGTTTCAAGGGTCACCCTTATGACCTTTACAGTGCAAGTAGGGTGGCTATTTATAGCATATATATTTTTGGAAGAGGGAGAAAAATTACTTTTTTTTCCCACTGAAGTTATCAAATATTAAAAATAGGTAGGAAAAATCAGTTTTACAGTCATTTTTCCCAAAGCAGCTCATGCTTAGAAGCCTGGACAAATCCTCAGATAATCTGTCCTACTCTGTGTATTTCTTAATAACATAAAAAGTTGAACTTGTTCCCATTGCCCTCGTCCTGCTTAAGTAAATGCTCTTAAATTTATTTTATTTATTAAGATTATATAAAGTGTTTCTTTCACAGTAAGCATTCCTAACAAGCTCAGTCCCCTGTGCTGGGAGGAGAAAGACTCTTTTCATGGATACTCAGCCAAGGGTTCCTGAGAGTTAATACTCCCACTCTTCTTCTTTGAGTGTCAAGGGATTTTTAACATCCGCAAAACAGACAGGAACTTGGTTTTATGCCTTAGGAAAAGAATGGATTTTTTTTCACCACATAATGATCTGCTGTGCAATTACCAATAAAAAAGTAATATTCTCTGCTATAAACTGAACAATGTGCAAGAAGCATTTATTGCTAATGTACTGCAAAAGGCAGAAGGAATTTAAATCAAGTTTTAAAGTGAATATAGAAATCAACAACATAAAGAAACCACGAGCACTATACAATGCAAATTATTTAAATGATGAATAGAAGCTTGTAATATGACAGGCTATTGAGACATCACAGACTAAATTGTTCACTTTCATAAAATACTGATGATTAGTGGACTGCATTCACTGTATCGAGTGCCATAAGGTCTAGATAGGTATAACATGTTCACATAAAAGAAACATTAGTTTCAATCAACTCTGTGTGGGAGCATTTCCCTTCACAAATCCAGCTGGAAGGCAGGGCCTTTATTAAACTAAAGACTACTGCTTCCAAATTCTAATAAGACAGAGGGAATGAAGGTTTTGTCCCTGCCATATCTGTTTACGGTGTATAGAAGTGGGGGTTAACCTATCTTATATAAGAATTTGCTGCCTTTCTTTTGACAGGTAGCAAAGTAGATCAATGAAACAATCTTTCACATGATGGACAAATTTAACAGCAAGTAAACAAGTTGAACGAACACCGATCGCCCCACAAAGCTCTTATTTTGCTGAAGGAGAACATTAATGGCTCTTAATGTTTTCATAATAAATTAATTCTGAACCCTGAGTAACTGGAAAAGTCTTTCATTCAAAAATATGTGCATATGTTGCTACTGAGTCAGAACGTGGCAGCAGTAAAATAGCACACTGTAAAATACCATATTTTTTTTTATCTTTTGAGTAATTTCACACATACAAAAATGTTTTTATAAAACTATAAATTTTCGAATCATGCTTACCTTTACACAGATAATATTAGAAATTATGTATCTTCCATCATTAACTAAAACTATTCCCAAAAACTTAATCATCATTCTGTGCAATACAAATACTGAAAGCTACTTTAAGGTATGTTCTTCTCCTAATCCACAGTTAAGCTCTTCTATAGGTAATGAAACAGCAGCCAGCACGATATGCTTTCAGAGGGTGCATACATTCTATGTGTCCTTGCTGGACAGACTAATTCCTGCTTCAATACGCTTTAATATGAGGTAAAAGTCACCAAGTGTGAAAACTTTCTCAGGTGATTGCAGGTTGGGTAGAATTACTAAAGCTATGAATAACTTGCAAATAGTTCTTTTTCATACAGCAAACCAAGCCAGCAAAATGTAACACAAACTAATCCTGCTTTGTCAGAATAATCTTAGAGTTTGCAATGAGCTCTGTTTTTTTTGTTTGTTTTTTTTTTTCATGGCTATCAGAAATAAACCATCTAGATTAAGGATGTCGCCATGAGCAGCAGTTATTTCCACAAAAACAGAATACAGCTATTCTAGAAAAGATAATGCTCTTCAGTCTCTCAGGTGAAAAAGTATTCCTTAGGTTCTTACCTGCAGACTTTAGAAAGTAGTACTATGTTCTCCCTTGAATCTAAGCTTTTTTTAAAAAAATTACCAGAAATTGGTGGTCAGGTCAAACACAGACCTATTTATTTTCCTTTAATTTTCATATGGACTCAGGATCACCTCATGCGATCAATCCAATGAATCAGAAAATTCTACTGATCAAATTTTGGCTTATCTAAGTGAACTGATCTGTCTCAGTTTACAGGTTATCGGACCAAAAAAGAGAACCTAGTGACTCAGACGTCCATGATTGTCCAAGATAAGACCTGAAAATGTGACTGACAATTCACTTTGGGATATCAAATGGAAAGCTCTGGTTCTGGTTCTAGATATCTTCATATTGAAGATATCACCAACGTAATTTTAAAAAATGTTTCCTATTTTAAAATTAATTACAATTTAAAATTGTATTGAACATGGCATTAAAAGCTATGGCAGGCATATTATCTACTAGCATCTTTAGGCATTATTTATTGTTATGTTTTTATATGTACGAATCAACAGTTTTGTAATTTAGTAACAGTTGAAAAAGTTAATAGATACAGAGAAAATCAGAGAGATGCCCTCAAGTTTTCAGGACACTGACTATCAGAATTTGTTCATCATTCAACAGTTGACACAGTTTTAAAGACATACCTATAAGAAGCCATACATTCTGTCACCCTAGCAGCCTCACCCCTCACAGTGTCTAAAGTTTTTCATTTGTCTTCAGAAAATATTTTAAACCAGAAAATATTCCATATATTTATAATGTTATGAACATACAAAAATAGCCATCCGTTAAATGTGCACAGGTTCAAAAACATTTCTTCCTGCAAAGATGACTTTTCCATACTTCCTCCACCGCGGCTGGATGTAAAGTGCATTACAAGTCCCAGCGCAGTAAGGGAAAGGCCCTCCCTTCTATGCCAGGAGGGAAGTGCCAGAGCTTCAGCACATCTCCAGCAACATTTCCGCTGACCTTTTCTACACGTAGAGGAGGTTCCAATCCAAATGACCCCCTAATTTCCCAGGCAACAGCAGCAACTGCCCTCAGTCCATACCTTGCAATATTCACTATCTCTTGACCAAAGGAGTAAGGTAAACTTCTTAAGAAATCCAGCCCTTTCTTTGCCACGCCTGTTTCTTTCTCCACCACAAAGTCAGCTATGTTTATACTTTTTCTGTAGGTCACCTAATCTTCCAAAGGGATGGGAACTCTGCACAATGGAAACATTTTTCATTTTATCCGTAGAGCTAGGAAGAGCTACTCCACTACGGACCTAATGTATCAGGCTCTCAAACGGACACGAACTGCAATCCTCACCAACAAACACACACACACACTCTCTCAGCTAAAACAGAAATGTTTCAACATGAGCTTTGTGCAGTCACATCTCAAAAAGATGCTATTTCCATAGACTTACATACATCGATAACTAATTTTGATACCTAAAATTTTAAAATCTAGGTTTTGGTACTTGATACTGTATTGCTATAGAGCGATTACTTATTTAAAATGATGAAACATTATATAAATTGTAAGTTAAACAACACTTAATTCTACACGTTCTTTCAAAATGCCAGTGCCATCTCCACACCCAAGACACTGCAAAATAACCATTTGCTCTAGTAATTACTCCCTATGCTATGCTGTGGAATTAATGTTTCCAGCAAACAAAAGATGAGTAACTTCTGAGACACTATTGTTATTTATGCTTCTTACATCACCTATATTCACTAAGAACGTATCAAATGAATTTCTAAGTCTTTAATTTCTTCAGCTTCTTAAAGATGAATAATAATTTTATTTTTATGCACCCTGTATGGAATTTACAGTGTTGGAAATCATGCTCATACAAAACCTTAACAAATTGCTTCAGTCAACTAGAAAATTAAAGTTTTTGATTCACTTATTAAATGCAAACAATGGAAACCCTCTCATCTGAGAAAAAAAATAGTCCTAAAAGCAATTCATCTTATTTCTTTAAAAATTTGTCTTCAGTTGCCAGAACTGTCTTATTTAATTGGAAATCTGAAATTGTAAGAAGACACCAGATCTTCATCATATTTCCAGAACATAAATGAAGAATAGACTTATTTAAGAAATTCACCCATGCATTTTTTCCAGAATGAGAAAAAAATTAACTTTAGTTGTTAACAGTAATAGAAGTTTGCAATATTTTCTCAAATCTTAAAAACAAATATTTTAACAAGTATCAAAACAGGAGCTGTAAAACTTTACTGCAGGTTTGTAGTGATTTTCAGCAACAGAAAGTCCTTTAAATTTGTCTAAAAGAATAAAATGAGTAATACATTGTTCTACTTAATGTGTTAGTAAAAATATAAGCCCTTAAACACAGATGCCTTATCTGAGAACATTAGGATTCATTCTTTAAGAATCATTAGTGGAAAAAAAATAGCAATAATAAATGGAATAGCACAAGGACATGGAAGCTGAAGGTATTTTAAATCTAAAAATTTTACATGTTTCCCTGTCAACTCCAATACTAGTCACAGCAGCAGTCTTGCAAGTCACAGTAGCAGTCAAGTTGCAACCCCTCTCCTATATATTATGTCTAACTATCTGGAGACTGCCTGTAGTGATTAATTTTTTTAAATGCATTCTATATAGTAATAGTTCAATTTTGAATAAGGTTCTCCTCTTTTCTCTCTCCCCATCAATTTTAAAATATTTTCCTCATAGGGCACTAGGAAAGTGTTTATTTTGACAGTCACGTATTTGGGTTATAAAACTGCAGTTTGGGGTACCAATCTGAGGAAACACACAGGCTTTTGAGAACTCAACAGCCATGTTTGTTTTTTTTTTTCTAAAAAAAAGGTACTTATCCTTGATAATAACTTCATGATTCTTCACCTCATATACAGTGAGTCACCCTGTTCAATCCTCAATATTTTAGCAGCACTATACCTCACATACACACCAAATCAAACATAGCCAGGTCAGCTGTAGTACTATCAACACAATCTGCTTTGAAAACATAACCCTCAGATTACTATTGTTATGAAATTTTACTATCCATGTCACACCACCAGATTTATTTGGCACTTGCAGTCATGACTTGTTCTTCCGGAGGAATTCCTCTATAATTGAGCATTAGTTATTGTGCCATTAAACTACAGTGTTTCCGTAAATTTTAAATAGATAACAGCACTTTCTAGCAAGTGGTTTTTTAGATACAAGTTTATTACCCAGTTACAGAGGAAAAAAAAAAAAAAAAAGAAAAAAAAATTGGCTAGAAAAGGTTTTCCTTTTCTAGTTAAAAAAATGAGGTTAACAGAAAACATCCTGCCATTGCTCCCAGAGGAATATTTCCCTGCTACAAAATGAGAGAAGGCCATTTCTGAGCATCAATATTTTAAAACCTAGTGTAATAATAAACAGTTATCCTACATATTTTTTCTAACATGATCTTAGGTATATTTATACTATAAGTGTTTTATAAGTATTTTTATCTGTTTCTTTCATTTGTGGATGCTGATTTTAGGTTCAACATTATTAACAATGGCAACAGTCCAGCGTCTTGGTAGAAATATGCAGTGGGCACAGATCACTCCAGTTCCTGGGCTTACTCATATTTCAGATGAGGAGTGGGCCTATGCAGTTGAACTATTATTTTTCCACAAAAACGCTGAGAGACTGGGATGAATAGGCTCCTTTCATTATTCTCTGAAGGAAGAGGAAGAGTAAAATGTTCATGGCGAATTGTGTCTTCACATAAATGTCAAGACAAAGTAAGGCTTCCTGCAAAAACATTTTCTTTACAGTCTTGGCAATTCTTTCCCTAACAAATACTGCAGAATTGTGTGCATGATGTCGGACATACTTTAGTAAGTATGAAGGATTAACGTTTTGTATCTCTCTGCTGATCTGTTTTCTACTATGGGAAGCCAAAAACACAGAAGTAAGCTTTCAGTTAGGTTTCCTTAAAGCAAGATACAGCACTGTCGCATCTCAGCCCTGGAGTACAAGCTGCTATTTGATCAGAAAGACTGGCACTTAGGCATCTAATGTAAGCAATACCACTTACTAAAATCTTATTTTCACACAAATATACATGTCAAAAACAGAACAAATCTGCCAAGATCATGAAGGGACCACAGAGTTTATTATGATTTTACCCTGTAATCTTACTCAGTCAATGTGGTAAAATTAGGTGTAGAATTAACAATTTTAGTTTGCATTGAGAGTAATGTTCTTGAAGTGTTACATTACAGTATTCTAAATAAGTATTTTACACTAAATTGTAAGCAGTATAATATCTTTTACAAAACAACACATTTAATGGTCATCATATTGTAAATGTAGTGCGTCAACCTAGTAGATCATAGAGAATTAAGAATTATTCACAGTTATGGATATAAAAGAAATTTTGAAGAAAAAAATGAATTTTTACTTTAAAATAAATCTCATTCTCAAAATAGCTAATGACTGTAAGCCGTTTCAAAGATTAACATAGTAGTCAGTGATTCAATTTTTAAATCCCTACATGTACTGCAAACACAATTAAAAAAAAAAAAAAATAAAAAATCAAAGGTTAAACACATTACTTGCCTGAAGAATAACCACAGGTTTACAGTTACAGTTGTTGTGGCAAGTGTGTGGGAATCGATAACATACAGTATGACTACATTGTGGGTGATTGGACCTTGTTAATATTCAGCATTCAGAGCCGCTGCCAATACAGCATTCACCTGAATCAGACCTGGGGGATGAAATACTTTGGTTTCAATTAGGATTCCGAAGTTCTCTTTGGAGCAAACTACAGATACAGTGAATTTCTTCCTGACCTGAATACCATTCCCTGCATTTGGATTTTAATTGACAAGACATAGTAGTTACTTCTGTTTTCTGTTTCTTCTGGCATAGTTATTTCTATTGTGCTATTACTGAATCACATGGTAAGCACTTTCAGCAAGGATACAGGTTATATGAAAAATTTGTGCTAAAGTTCAGAGAGGTCTTGTAATGGTTTGGAAGTTAGAGATAACTGTGCATGTCACTATTGAACCAGTACCTTCCATGCTGAACTTTCCTGTATCAGTGTCTGACATAACATAGAACATGCACGTTGAGGTGGGAGGAGGGTGTTTTGTTTTTGCTCTTTTGTTAAATAAACTAGTTTTACCCAGTCATTTTCAGTTCGACCTTGGATATGCTGCAATCAAATCAGTCCTGACAAACTAATAAAGATCGGGCCAATGTTTGGATGCGACACTGTTAAGGAAATCTATCTTGCAAGAAGGAAATTTAACATCTGCTTCTGGAGGAAGCATCTTTATCACTGATTCAGAGAGGAACCAACTGCTTAGCATAATTTTAAAGGCAGCTCCTCTGTCACAGGCATCATCATTCAGTTGATGTGTAAAAACCATTTATAAATATTAGCAATCATCTGGCATTTTTCAAAAGAACAGGAAAGTTAATCCTGTTTCCTGACTGAGTTCTGACTTGCATAATTACATTCTGACTACCTAAGTTCCCCTGCAATTTCAGTTAATTACAGTATTATTCTTACTTCCTGTCCTAAAGTTATTTGTGTAGTAACCATATCCTCCTAGAGTGGAAGATGAAGTAAGCTCTGTGAATTATTTTGATTAATGTGTAAAATGTTGTGCTCTCGCCTCACACAAAAAGACACTACATATTGGATGTTATTCCCAACTAAAAAAATGTGTGAAACTTTTCAACAACTATATTAACACTCAGTAGCACACCTCTCAAGGGATGCTTGTATTACTCAATAATAGATATAAAGCTGTATGTATCTGAAAATATTAACATAGCCTTTTATTGAACATAAGCAAATGAAAAATTTTAGATACCTCTAAAAAATAAAAAATATACAAAATACATACATAACATACATACAATTATAGTCTTCTAGTACTTGCCATTGCCTTTTCCTTCATAGCAGAGAGTGGAGGACAATTTTACCCAACTCATCCATTAAAAACTACTATTGCAGTTTCTACACATTGAAAAATCATTACATTCACTGGAAAACCATGAGATTTTGAAGCATAACTAATTGGGGAGTAACTGGAGTATTTTCAGCAGACTAGAGATGGCTGTCCTAGCTTTACGGCAAAATTTTACTTTAGTGGTATACAAAACCATGGGATTTCTTACTGCTCCATACAAAAAGAGGACTTTCCTTCACTTTTGGTGCAAATTCTCACTTTGCAATTAAAGGCAAAACTTCTGCAGTCTTCTGTGGGACAGGGCTTTATCCCTCAACAATGTCATGCAGTAGCCATAAACCTATCCATCATAAATTTCCTCCCTTAGCCTCAGACCACGCCTCCTAAGCTCATTCTGACTCCACATACATTCCTCCACACCTCCCCAGTGCCTACTGCTTTCTGTCACATTCCTCTGCCCTCCCCACACTCTCCCCCACATCCAGCAGAGCTTCCACATCCCCTTCGCACAGGCGGATGCAGAGCACTTTCCTATCTGAATGTACCCAGCTTTGCCTGTTTCAGTCTTATCCTTCTATACAGTTATTGTTGGGATAGCTGGAATTTCTCTAAGTGCTTCAGTTGCTGTAATCTAGACCCCTTCCACTATCACAAAAATTATTTCACTCCTCTAAGATGCAAGGGGAGTTGGGGGGAGGGAGGGAGAAGCACGCGTGGGCTATAGGCACAGATATCAAAGCCAAAGAAAAAATAATCTAATAATTATTTCAAAACCAATACTACAAGCAAAAAGTTATCGAGACAGGCAACAATACTGCAAGACCTGGCAACACTGGCAACACACACACAGATAAACCACCATGACATGCTTGAAAAACAAGTTTGAGCTACGTGTTTTGTCACTCCAGTCTCCTCTCCTTCTACCTGCTCGAGAGAACTGCAGCCATGAGTGGGAAGAGCAGGTGGGTGGCAGGTCCGGACCCCCTGCTCGTCCAGATTTGCAGGGCCCACCACAACCAGTGGTGGACCAGGGCAGGTTCCAGCCACCATCTGGAGGGATTTTTCCAAGCACCTGGAAATTTATTCTCTCCTCAAGTGGAGCACCAGCTGCCTCAGGATCAGGAATGAACTCTCAGGAGCAGGATTATACCACTTCTGTAATCACTTCTTTGTAGTCGCTCTCCATCACTCTTCCTTGTTCTCTCTTCTTAACCGTTCCCTTTCCCCCTCTATCTGCAAAGACTCTTGACAGTAAGTACTGCATCTGATACCTCTACACTTTCTTTGCACCTTTCAATGTCTTCCCTTGTCCTAAGCACCTGATGCTTCCAAGCAGTGTTAGGAGGATTATGCTGAAACTGAAACAACCTATTTCTACATGCTTGCATGACCGATTTTCAGGTCATGCTCCAGAGCCTATTTGTTCTCATATACAACTAGAAAGAAATTAGTAAGTCATTGAAGAAATTTGGCATTGGACAGCCTTTGTCGTTGAGACAAAGATTTCTGGAAGCTCTTTACATTTTCTAGGGAGGAATGGACTGGACTTCTGTAATTATATGGTTATTATGTTTTCTAATGTTTACACACTAGCAGAATGGGAACACAACAAAAAGTGTACCTAAGCACAGCAAACAAAAACACTTCAAGGCTGTTTCCATTTAAAATTACAGGCCATGCCTTTTAAGGGAGTTCTCAATTCTGGAAAATGCTGCAACACTGTCTGCCCTGGAGAAAGGATAACCCTTTTTTTTTTTTTTTTAAATTTAGGGAAAACAAAACAAAACACACCAAAAAAACATGTTTCACCCTTGCCATGCTTGTTCAGAGCTCCCGAAGGAGTAGGGAGTTCACATAAATGAGTTCACCACCTCCCATGCACTAGGGCAGGCTCCAGCCCTCAGCTGCCTCTCCAGGGCCCTGAAGGCCATGGGAGACCTTTAGCCTGAGGAGAGAGAGAAAGATCTGGCCAGTAACAACATCTACAAGCTGGAAGGGGCCTCCTCTGCCTCACTGTGAGACTGATGGCAAGACTCTCTTATCCCTCATCAGCAGAGGAAAATCCCTTCCACATTAAGCACAATTATAGGGAAAAATTGGCTGCCAATTTTTAAAAATCTGTCCCTTTAAGTTTTAAGGGAGCTGGTTTCCTTTTCAATTTTAAATATATCTCACTCATGTGGGAATAATACACAATCAAATCCAATATTTTTCCTACTGCCTAGCAGCTAAGTTATTTACTTGACTTTAACAAGACTTTTCTTTCCTCTTCCCAAGTTTGAGAGCAAGCACAAGCTGAGATGGGCTGTGCTGCTGTATGAGCAGGCAGCCGCTTCCAACAATTTATTTGAAAAGAAGCAGATCTGTATGTTAGGTGGGAAAGGGAGAGACTTAGCGTAGGCGGGGGAAAGAGGGGAAAAAGTCAAGGTTTAAAATTTTTGTTGTTGTAAATAAGCTGCTTGAAACATGGGAACAGAAAATAGGAAACTTTCAATGACTTGACACACCTATTTCCTACTGCTGGAAAATTAAGACAGTTCCATAAGCTGCATCTCCCCAAAACTAAAAACAATGCACAAAGAGTGTTAAGTTAGCCACGCAGACATAATGGCCATTAAAAAAAATCCCACCTGTATGCTGTGCAAATTTGCTTGTGCTACCTGCATTTGTTCTTAACACACTAGATTGAAGGCAAAACAAAGACTTTTACTTTGAAGCTCCCTCTTTTTTTCCTCCAAACTGTAGAAACAAAAATTTAGCATGTTTACTATTTACAACTTCCTTCTCAGAAGACACAGGTAGAGTATTCATGCCTTCCACAATGTAACCTTGCACATCTGGCCAGCAAACATCTGGATATTTATCTTCACTCATCATTTCCTTCACTAAGTCCAAAAACTGTCAGTTATTTCAGCTGAGATTCAGCCCAAGGGAATACAAAAAAAAGTTACATCCTTCTTTTGTCCAGGTTTTATAAACTGCGTTTTACCTTTTTTCCCTGGGATATCAGTAAGTACAAAAATAAGCAGTCTGGATTCCTTTGACTGCGGTTATTATTCCGTGAATATGTACTTCTGTAGCCACAGGGAGCATACATATGCAGTTGTATTTATTACAAGGTCATATCTGCAATGCATGCAAAATATTCTACATCTTTAAACAGCCTTTTTTTTTTTTTAAAGTGCTACATACATCCATAAAAAAAAAAAAAAACCAAAAAAAACCCCACTCAAATCACAAGTAAGAATACAGATTGATTTTTGAATAAACCATATAGCAGAACTTAGGCCAATTAAACTTCAGATTTGGGATAGTCATGAAACAGTATTTGTATCAATTAACTTAAAAAATAAAATAAGCCTTAAAAAGCCAACCAACCAACAAACCCAAACCAAACCAAAAAACCCTTCACTTGCAGAATTGTTGTGGTGGAGGCACTGCCTTTGGACTGAAAGCATCAGCCTGAGGAGCTCACCCCTGTCCATTGCTCTGCCACTGTTCTAGGGAAGTCTCTTCATCTGCCTGTGCCATCCTTCCCCTACTTTACAGAAGGGCACATTGAAACTCATATCCTTTTGAAAACACTTTGCAGGCTAAGTGGGAGAAAAAACAAAATCAAACACTCAAATGTTATTACCAAAGATACATATTTTAAAAAGGAACATGTCAATCATTTCTTAATCTACCTAACTCTGAATTTAGTTTTTCTTATTATTCAGTAATTTAAAGCTACTGCTGACTTCAAATTTTCCAAATCACCATCCTGGTATCCAATCTGAAATTGTTTAGCAAATTGTTTTGGACAAGAAATAAAGAATTCAAATTATGCAATGAGGTTTTTTTGAAGTCCACTGTTTAGCTGAGGTTGCATTCACTTCTCCTTTGTTATTTCTTTGAACCAGCTTCACACTGTCCTGCTTAACTCTGCTTAGTGAATTTGAAGTGCTCTTCGAAGAGAGGTTAACTAAAAAATCATAGCCATATTTAAAGACAAAAGAGCAAAAATGAATTGTTATGGCTTCTTAAAATTTTATCATTTAGTATGAATTCATTTCATATGTGCACTGTGGGCACTTTGCACACTGCCATTTGTCCCCTAGGAATGCTGCAGAGCATTCATGACTCCGATTCATTCTAACCATATGGTACAAGGGAAGCTGTTAATGCTATAACAAGCCTACATACTTAACTCTACATTTCTCTGTAATACTTTTAGATTTTTTTTAACCTTAAATCAACAAATAAAAATACATTTTTATGTACCAAACTAACATCTATAATTAAAAAAAAATCATGTTAGAATGAGTGGACAAGAAAGATCAGAAGAAGAGCAAAGACACACAGAGTGGGAAAGACTTGAGAGTTGGCTTTGAAAGGTTTGCTTCTTCCTGCCTCACATCACTTCGAGGCAACAAACTGCTCAGGAGCAGTTCCTTGGCTTTTTTTCTTCTTTATTTTATTTCTTCTTTGAAACAGAAGGTAATTTCCAGTCAAAACTATATAAAATTAAAAGACAGTTTGGGGTGAAAAACTCCTCCTATTTTTATTTCTGTAACACACTATAGGTTACCTTACTGAAAAAAAAGGAAGATTTTATTTTTACAACTACAAAGTCTTTAGGATCTCAGCATCCACATGTGTTAATATTGACTATCATTTAAAAGAAAATAAATGAAAACATAAAAGTATGTCAAGTACGTGGTGCTCATATAAAGGATATACAATCCTTACATCACTGTGCTATGAAATAAAAAAACAAAAACAAACAAACAAAAACAAAACAAACAAACAAAAACAACAAAAAAAACACCAAAACCCCTCATACTTGTTTTTGTCTCAGTTTAATAGGCCAGTTTCTAGTTGATGAAAAGCATGAAAATTATATAATTGATTTGTGAAATTACTCCTTGTGAAAACATGTCCCCAGCCACACTTACTACAACCTGTGAGTCTGAACTTTCCTTTTTATACTTAGCAACAGCTTTGCCACTGCTGAACTTAAAACTACAATACAGCAAGGTATTCTTAGAAGAACAATGATATTTGTGATGTATGTTCATTAAATAGAAAAGAATTCTTCTAATTTTATTAAAGTTAACAACGGAAAACTCTCACCCATGTTTTACAAGGTCCTGTGCTTGGATTACTCTACATTTTCTGAAGCAATGCCCCCTCTGTTTTACTGATAGTTTGCCTAATGACTGCCGCTTACTTGTCCTCATCAGAGATGCTGAGTATGATCATGTGTTTGCTTTTTTTTCAGAATAAAAGTTTGTCAGAGTTTCTGGAAAGTTAAAAACTAGATAGAATCAAGAGTCATTCTCCCGGACCCTACAAAACCTTGCACTTCCCCATGCATACATAACAATACACACCAATATTATTTGAATATTCACAATTTTTGTTTACCAGCAACAGAAATAAATTTTCAGTTTCCATTTAGCCATCAAAATAAGTAGCCCAGAGGTGAACATCCAGTGATAAATCCAAGCGCTTTGCAGAATCCAACTATGAATACCATAATAATAGATGAGTGTCTCTTATTTAGGATCTCTTTGTTTCATACAGATTTGTACATAAGAACACTGTACATATCTTGCAACAGGATGTTTGTGTTCTATCTTCATTGTTATTATCAAAAAGGTAATTTTATTTGCAAAATATTTAACCTTCATGAATTTATTCAGGTTCCATAATTACTGATTCTTGAGAAAATAACATTGAGAAGTACTGTAAATTATTTAAATATCTTGGCTGGGGGAAGTAACGGAAAAAAACTATTTACTGATAATTTTAACTATAAAAGAGAAAACTAAGGAGAAAAAAAAAAAAAAAGGTCAGTCATTTTTATGAAGTTATATCTTCCACTAGTATGCTACCAATTTAGATAGAGTATGATGTGGAAAAAATTGCCATTCCTGCACTCAAAAAGCATTTTTGGCAGTTTAAATACTTTAATTAAGGCAATAAAGATGCATTGAAGGAAACATACATGCAAAGAACATTGTCCAGATACAATAATGTTTTGTCTGCTCCAAACACATTTTAAATGTTAATTGCCTATCTTGAAATGTATAATAAACTATTTTAAATGGTAATGGCCTCACTAGATTTTTAGCGAGCAAGGAAAACTATTACAGACATCCAGCTTCTAGAAATCTGAGTAATATCCTGGGGAACAGCTTGCCATTTGGGGGTTGGGGTGGAATGCACTTTTAGTCTGCTTTAAAAAGTCATTTTCAGTTTCTTACTTATAGCAAAATAAACAACAACCTTTTCAAATTTGTAAATAATCATGCACCTTTTCATTGTAAGGAGTTCACAGCAGTCAGTAAAACCTGAGGGTGCAATTAGCAATGGATAATCTTTTCTGTTGTTTTTCTTTTTTTAATTTTAGCTAATTCCAAAATGATCAATTGTACACACTTGGAAATATTCAGACAGCCACATAAGCTGATACCAAATATAATTTTAAAAGAACTCTTCTCTCCTTATGTATGCATTTATAAAATACACATGTAGTGATGGAAACACACTGGAAAGCTGTATTTAAATTATGGAAAAATTTGCATAAAGAGCTTGCCTCCTTGGAAGAAATGGAAATAACAATGATATTTCTGATATATCCTGGGTCCTAATACAGAAATGAGAGTTTTTAGCAATGTCCTGCTGAGGAAAAGAAGTATGAGCCCAAGCCCTTCAGAGTGGCCCATCTCCCCGGGAGGACAGCAGGGTCCATATCCTCACTTCGCATTCACTGTACCGCTTACGTGTCCCAGTAGCCACCTTACCTTTCCCTGCAGGTAGACTGAGAAGGTGCTCCAAAGCTAAATTCTGCAGAGTTTGAAAAGAAATTTCAAAATACCTATTTGAAATTGCAAAGTACTATAGGTCTTCATAGTGCCCATCAGCTAAGCTGCTTCAGAGCAGAGAGAGCTTTCTGCGCAATTCTTTCTCCATGCTAAAACTATAGAGACTGACAAACAGAGCAATAATGACCAGGCAATTTTTATTAGAACAGCAGGAGAAAAACAACTTCTTTTTGTAACAGAAAAAGCACAAGCATCTCAATGGGCCATCTGTTTTAACAATGCCTTTTATTTCTCTAGGCCTCTGCTTCTACTTTAAAACTTAGTGACAAAAAATATTACCACTGCTGCTGTTTGATGAATTATATGGCGTGTGCTTTTACTCTAAATCTAATTCCTTACAATCACATTTTCATATCGCAAATTAAAAACTGTTGTTACATTTAGCAACTTTCATTGCTGATTTCAGCAGATTGGCAAAACACAGAGGGCACATAAAAATGAACTTTGCCCTTCTTCGTACATCCCTCCAGCCCACGAAAAAGCAAGACAGTGTGTAAAGCTGCTGTGTCATAAACAGACAGCTAGCTCAATTGGTTTAGGAAAGAATTGTGTTTAAAATGAGGTTTAAAATGAGTCTGGATCAAGTGATTTGTGTGCTACTCATTCAGGAAATAGATATTAGTGAGCACTTTTCCATTTCTCTCTAAATTAGTAAGAAGCCTTTAGCTGATGTAAGTAACAGGGCTTAAAATTAGATCAAGATTATATATTCTTTGGTGGTTTTCACTTACTCTAAATATATTTTTAGCATAAGATACATATTCAAAGTTCAAGACAGAAACAAAAAAGGAAGAGAAGACACATGTAGCTGGACTGGCTTCCTTAGCAAGTAGCTGAACTTCCAAACATAACGTCTCTTACCTCAAAGTATGAATTCACCTGATTAAAGGTGGTTCTATAACATTTAGGAGGTCAAATACTGTATATAATAGAACTATGTCAAACCTTTTTTCAGATAAAACCCCATAAAAATAAAATTTTCAAACTGTCACAGAAGAACTAGTTTCTCCTCTCCCACACTCACTAACTGCAAAAGGTTCACTTAAAAACTTGGATAATTCACATTTTACTTTATGTTCTATAATACCTTAAGCAGTAGAAGTGTTATGCACCATTTCATTGGTTTTCAGCAGCACACTTGGAAAAGTATGTCAAATGAACCGTTTCCCTGCACAGTGAGTTAGAAGCTTTCATACTCATGTGTCCACTCAGACTAAAAAAAGATATTTTTCTTTTCCCTCCTTAAAATGCACACACACAGACTAGAGGGCAGCACTAGCCAAGGATAGGAATGTATGAAGACCACTGTCTCTTTGAATGGTCAACCCACGCAAACTTATAGCAAACTTTCTTCTCCCACTTCATCCCATAAGAAACTGTCTGCAGTTGTTCATGCACAGTGGCACTTCTATCAGGTTAACTTCATAATCAGGAGTAATTGCAACATCCATGTGTGCAACGCATTGGTTTCTTCATTACAACCTCTCGTTTAAGCCACATGTTGTGTACATTTCCTGGGGATCTCAGAAGAGAGTCATTTCCCAAATGACTTTTGGAATTCATTTCAAGCTTCAGAAAGTTTAGGTTTTACCACCTTAAAGAAAAATTCAGATGAAAAAGAACAGAGATTTTCCCCATGGCTTTGAATATTTCTTTCTTTTCTGTTTTCTAGTGTTTTATTGTAAAAGCATGTTACAAAATTGCTTTTGTGCAAGCAGATCTAGAGCATTTTCCCCAGTCTGCACTCTGGGACAACATAGGTGCTGCAGGTAGAAAAAAGATGAGATTTTACCCTCCAGATACCCATAGGTACCCCTAGTTAAAGCATGTCTTTATAAAGAGCCTCGAGAAGGCCTATATAATATGTAAATCCTCAAAGCAGGATTTGAGCAATACTTAAGAGTAGTATTAACCTTGTGCTGGCTCCTTTCCCAACCATATGAAAAGATGACTAACAAGGAAAATGGAGTAATATGGTTTCTTTTTCATTTTGTACTGGGGAGCTTGCCAGATCTCTTCATGGTGGGAGCTTGATAAAAGATAAACAGTGATGACTGGAGATAGAATTACCACCTGAATATTTGGTATAAAAATTGTGTCATAATAATGTCAGCTCACGCTTTCATGAATACATATTTCATGACATTTAAAAGATGCATTGTCTCTGGCATCATAAAAATGAAAAGGATAGCTTTTATACTCCTATCAAGGCCTAATTCATAACAAGCACAGAGGCCCATTTCTCCCAGTATCATGTGGCAAAGAAAAGCAATTACAAGATATTTATAGAAAACCTACAAGAATCGTGGCAAGTGTATAATGACTTTTCTCCTGATAGCCTTCCATCATCCAAAGGTAAGTCACTTATGTCTTCTTGGATTAGTTGAACACAGACCAGAGAGTTTAGTTCCTTGCCTATAGCCATCAGCCATGTCCTGCCTTCCACTACATCGTATTTCCATTCTGGAGTGCATCCTATAGCAGTTCTAAAGAGCCAAAAATCCACAGGTGATCACTTTGCCTGATATCCAGCCTGTTGGTGGACTTGTTATTACCATCATTCTTAATAATCTCTGGCATATCACGTGTTTAGAAAATCTATTTACCCGTACATGTCTTTTGGATACTCAGAAATTAAAATGAAATAAAAACTCTCTAGTCAATTTCCTCATATTCCCATCTTCTAAACTCCTCAGGTTATTGAGATTTTTCAAAAAGTCACTTATTGCCTCACAGCTTCTAAAGTAAAACAGAAGGAGGTTTATGACATCTGCATGTGCCACTATAAATTTAAGAGAATAAATGAGTCAACCTCACCTCATATCAGGACATTATTCTTGCCAGTATACAAGAAACTGGTCTTTCAAACAACAGGAACTTATTATGAACAATAACAACTTGAAAACAATACAAGCAGGCTCCTATAATTTTATGGGACCCTCGACCACTCCATGTCAGGATGCCTCATTGCAGCTGAGGTAGTTTTCAGGAGAACTTTTTCAACCAAAATTTACATTTAAATATCAGAAGGAATGGCAACATTTTGGTTTGCTAATATTGACAGTGGTCTATTCAGTGTTCACTCCGAAAACCAACTGACACGTCGTAAAGGAGTACCTCTTACTTCTGAAAAGTAAAAGATACAGTTATAAAAACAAGTGTATAGAAATAACAAATGATGTAGTTTATTTACAGTGGAGTTAGAAGGCAGGGAATGAATCATAATCACATGAATTCTCTATTTATTTTCAATTCATGTTATGCTGTCTGCAGGTATTAGGCTAGAATCAATCAAAAGATAGAACAGAAAATACAACAACCAGCTATTGCTTTTGCTATTTTTGTGAGGCAAGCAGAGTCAGCATTTTAATATCCTGCTCTCCCAAGTCTGTTTAAAAAATAATAAAAAACAACTGACAGAATGGCAAAAAATGTTTTCTCTAAAATTCACAAGAAGAGAATATTTTTCTCTTAATCACTGGGTATCAATTCCCTTTGCAATCAACACAAGTTGTGACAAGAAAAAGAGCAGAGCTTCCTTCAGTTACTTGACAGTTCCCAAAGTTTTCTTTCACTTGGGTGGAATTAAATTTGTTTCATACTGGATAATCAATATGGTACTAAATTTCTAGTCAGGTAAACAGTGTGATTTTCCCACATGCAAGGGCAAGCCTGAAAAAACACCACAACCCAACTCTCCTCTCCTGCCCCCCAAATAGAGCCTTTGGCATGTAAAAGAGCATTGTCATTTACTGCATCCCTAGGGGAATACAGATTTTCCTGAAATAAAACCTTGTGTCTCTAACCATGTTCCCAATAACAAAAGTCAGACATCATTTTATTATAATGAATTTCTCATAAATCTGAAATCCTTTAAATCCAAAATCATTTCAATATACTATCAATTCTTAATATAAAAGCTACTTAACAAGTCCATTCTAATATAGTGACTTCAGACAAGTACATTATAAAATGCAGATGAAAGAACCACTTCAAAGGCAGGAATGGGTCAGATAAATAAAGATAGCATGATCATATGATTCCAATATACCCTCCAAAAACTAGTGGTAAATGTAGATGCTGAAGAGACTTTGAGCCCTGCTGTCTTCTCCTTTAACAAGCTTGCAAGGTCAAACTCATATTTTTGTTAAACAGTGAACATAGCATTGTAGTGGCATCAAAGGTGATAATACATTAGGATTATTATTGCAGACTACGTACATAATTAGCAGAAAGAACAGGACTATGTTTTACTGCTGCCCATTTCAGTCATTTTAATGTAATGAATCTTGAGACACTACCTGCCCCAATATATCCACTCTGGTTCCTTAAAAAAGAGTGAGTCACCTGCCCGTGATTTCCTGACCCTGAAAATCCTCTCTGCTCCCTCTGAAGTCTCCAGTTATCCCATAGATTCTGTGCTACCAAATCTGTTTTATGTTGCTTATGTCCTTAGCCACTGGCTAAACTGGGCCCATGAGTACTGAAGTGAGTTGGATTGTTTAACAAAAAAACCGAACACAACCCTGGTTTTTAATATGGACTATTTCAGTGAGCTTATTCACATAGTCTCCATGCAGGAGGTTTTTATCAGAACTGAGTGGGTGGTAAACTGCAGCATCATGTAGTAAAGAGCATCCAGAAACACCTGAAGTCAGCTCTGCTGCTGAAGAAATTGTTCTATGAAACAGTAACAAAAGATACTTACTTGGAGAAGAGCCAGAAGCAATGTAAGTCATGGCTAAGAGAAACCCCTGTTTTTTAGAAAAATTCTACAAAACAGGAGAGTAAAAGGTCACAAAGCTTCCAATTACTGAAAATCTTAGGAAGAAAGGCTCCTCAAAATCCTCAGTTGAGACATTTTGCTACAGATCTTAAGCACGGCCTTTTGAGGGACAAAGCTGAAGTGAGTTTTCAGGGTTTCTCCTTTGTCCTCTGGCCCTTCAGAAGCTGGCCTTGGCGAAAAAGGTCAGTCCTGCGGGGTGGGAGAATCTGAGAAGCTCAAACGCTGTTGCTCCAGAATACACCTGGTATAGTAGAAGGCTTATTCCTCATCCATAAATAAACTCAGAATTATTAAGAGACACACCGCTAACTTAAAATTTTATGTAGCAGCTGGGGAATCTGCTGAGGATATACTTATCAGTTGAGGTCTATTTTACGACCTCTGCACATAACTCAAACCATCAGCTCATATTGGCTCGGCCCATCGCTGACAGGGACCGTGTCACGTATCCCGCAGGGCAGCTGGAAGCGGCCAGCGGACAATGGGGGCGAGCGGCCGGCATGGGCTGCGGTGGCCCCGGCAGAACAATGCAGCTGCTGCGGAGGTTGGCCCTGCCGAAGGAAACTCGCTTCTCCCAGGTTGTCTGAGGTGAGGGACACTGAAGCAATGGAAATTCCCCAGCAGCTAAGGAGAACAAAAGAAGAGGTGTTGGAAACTGCTGTTAAAAAGAGACAGGCTCTCTAAACCTGCTGGCTGTCAGACTTGGACAGCTTCTTCCAGGGCATGGAAGAGGAGAGGAGGGTCCCCTGGCTGACAGAAAACCACACTGCTCTGCAGGACACAACCCCCTGGGAAACACAGATTAACAACTACTCCCTTCCTCAGAGGACAGGCATTTCACTGTCCCCATTGGCATGTGGGGTTGAGTCCACAGCCGCTGCGAGGGCACTGCTCAGCCCAGGGGTGTCCTGGGGCTCAGCAGAGCCCCCCACACCCAAGTCAGCCATGAAACCCCCCACTACCCCACAGATGGGACCTGGGCTCTGCACGAGCCCTTCCCTCTTGTTTTTGCAGGGATCTGGAAGTCTCCAGATTTCCTCCCCTGATTAAAAGGTGTGGCTGCTGAAGAAATTAGTTTACAGAGCCTCCAAATTCCTTACTGCCGTTGTCATACGTCTGCAGCAGGAGGCTCGGCGAGGCCGGGGCGCAGGGAGGGGTGTGCTGCACCGCGGCTCACGCTGCTCTGGGACCCCCGAATCCCCCTTTCTAGTGGGAGTAACTCTGCAAGGACTCTGCACCTGGAGAGGAAACTTGCGGAGTAATCCATATACACTAGATTAAAATATCTGTTAAAAACCCCCAAACCCACACATATCCTTCCCTGAAAAAACATTAAAATAAGATTTGTGATTTTAAAGCTCCCTTTCTTTAGTAGTAGAGTACTGAAACAAAGGGAAAAGTTACATTGATTTACAAATTCATTAAAATGCCAGGAGAAAAAGCAGTGGTTAACAAAGTGCTTCCATTGACTGCCATGGCTTTTGGATCAGGCCCAGAAGAATGCTGGAATAAGTGGTGAAACACTTTATTTTCTAACTTTTTAGTGGCTACTGCAAACAATGGAAAATACAAGCACATACTTAGAATAACTCTATCCTTTGCAAAATGAGATCACACCTAAAAATACTTCCTCTTGTTGCTGTCTAACTCAAGTTTATGATAATAGCTATTACACACGTATAGTGAAGAGGAAAAAATAGCTTCCAAAGTGCTGGGTAAAAACTTGATATTGTATAGCAGAGTGTCTGCTACAGAAGAAATTCAAAAATCTCCAATGATGCAGGCTATTTCTTCAAATAGCAGAATGCAGAATCCAATTATCTCATAGATAACATGAAATAAGGTAGTAAAAATCCAGTGGTTTGAGTTATCAAATTATTGCTTGAAGGCAGGAAAAGCCATATGATGATGATGATTACTTTGTATCAAAATTATATTCAGTATTAAGAAACAACTGCAAAATGTATCTGAATTTTAGTTTTCCAGTTTGAAACAGTGCTATTATTAACATCCCCACACATAAGCCCGCACAGCTTGGATTTCCTGGGATATACATGTGCTATTAATTTTTAACTTCACTCTAGGATCCAAGCCTGAATCACCAGCCCTGTCACTTTCAAATGCAAGGGTGAGTTTTGTCCACTTGCACCAGAGACTGTTCAGTGCCCTGACTTCTCAAAGTGCAAAGGTGTTTTTCAGGAGTTTACATTTTACTTTTTCAAAAGCATCTCCTACACTTAAATTTCCTTACCAACTTCCGAAGAAGTCGACTGTCACAGCTGTGTTGCTGCACTACAGATTTAATCATTACTTGACTACAGAAAAGTGTGTTGGTTGAGTTAAAAATCACCATCTAGAGTGATTTTCTCTAACATTGCATCAGTTCCCTGCTGAGCAGCACAGAACTAACTGCAAATAATATTTCTGTAACCTGAAGAAGAGTAAATTAACATTTATAGAACCGCTCAGCACTGACCTTCTTGAGACAAGAGCAGCATTTTATTATGCAGTTTCCTCAAATCCATTACATATAGACAGAATTGGTTTGAATTTTAATTCTAAAACTACTAGAGTGATTAATTTCAAAGTGTGCAATCCCAGTGTTCCTCTCAAAATACAGAAAAACAGACAAAAGTAAACGCAAAGTTGCTTCAGGAACAGAAATACGTGCAATTGATCTAGAAAGCACAGAGCTGACCCTGCTCCCTTCTCTGCCAGTGGGAATTTTACCACTGGCTCCCCTGAAAGCACTGTGAGGCTAGTGATTTTCTAACATTTGAAGGCAATTATTTTTATTTTAAACGCAAGAATAGCCTCCCGCCCTGGTCCAGTTCTCAGCCTGAGGCTGTAGCCCTGCCAGCACTGTTAATGTCATTGTTTGCGAAGCGTATTCCCAGTCCCGCATACACCCACGCAGGGCTCCCAGCTCCCGGCTGCGATGTCCCCTCAACCGCATTGTTCCAGCTCCCTCGCTTCCTCGCCTCCCGCCCTGTCCCCCTGCCAGCCCTGGCCCCCTGCACCATTGTTGTCCCCCTGCACCCACCCTGCATTGTTCTCACCCCCACCCGCCCGCCATCCCCACCTGGGAGGGACCCTTCCTCCCTCCCACTCCCCGCAGCAGCTCAGGCTCCTTGCTTACCTACTTCCATATATTCCGCTAACCTATTGGCATCAAAACAATTTCGCTTTCCAAAAGCGCTTTACATAAACTGGATCCCATAGTTTCTGCGAACCGTGGGCGCTCTGCCTTGAGAAGCCCAGTCCAAAGTCTTTCAAACAACAAGAAGATTCTTATTTCATTGCTATGGAGTTTAGATCAGGCTGAAAATTAGGACTGATAGAAAGGGTTATTGCATTTTCAGATAGGATATAAAAGGCTAGAGCAAAAATATGTTGTCACTATAAAACCGAAATATGTAACAAATCAGATACATGGAGATCAATACTATTACATCTTCACAATAGATATGTACAGAAATGACTGGCATGATTTACATGGGCTCTGTTGTTACAATACATAAAAGCTAAAACCTTTCTAAACTGTGCTTTTTCTCTCTCATGTGTAACAGTGACTAGAGTTAAAAGCTACTTCCGAGAAAAAAACAACAAACAAGACAAGGCTCACATTTACACAGTCAAGTGTTAATTGGAGACGGGATTTCTTAAATATATTATTTATATATGTATATCTAGATGCATATACATATAAATTATAGAACATTTTTATTTATTTACCAGTTAAACAATGACTGAATGTTTAAAAAAAAAAAAAACTAAAACCACACAGAAATAGATGTAGTTAGGCAGCCGTTCTGTCATTATTTTATCCACCTTGCTTTTTATTGCCCTCCATTTTATACATCCATGAGGTTCTTCTGAAATAGTTATCTGTACTATGCCGAGTTTTTCATACAGGCATATAGAGAAACTAACCCTAAATTTGTATGCACTTCCTAATATTTTCCTGTGATACTCCACTCTTGCTGTGGTACTGCTATCAAAATGACACTCCCTCTTTTCACAAAATTGCATTTATTGTAGATAGTATGATGTATAAGCTGTTTTCCATGCTCAAAGTAAAGTGAATCTTTCCTAATTGTTGGAAAGAATAGTGGCTATATATGCTTAGAGTTGATTATGTATAGAAATCTAATTTTTTTAATAAATAATTTATATATATATTTTTTAATACATGAAAAACTCATTAACTCTTACCATGGCTTATGCGATGAAAGCAGTAGTATGCAAAGTCCACTCCCACGAGTGTCAAATACCATGTCCATGGTGAGTCCCAGGGCAGTTCAAAGAGTCTGTAGTTATTCCATATGTAGATATAACTAATTAAGTCAACACTTCTGAATAAAACACTGAAAAAGAGATTAAAAAAGTTTTACTGATAATTTTGTCAACTTTAATTAAAAAACTTTTTTACTATATATTAATTTTTTCACATTTATCAGATGTGACCCTTTTCGTAACACATAAAACCAGTCTCCAAGTTCTGTGACCTTTGTCAAGTAACACTACTATTGACTTCAGTGGAACCTTTGCTCGAGGTGAATGAGGTTTTTTAAAAGCAGCCCTCACCCACTCACCACCCATGTTATGGCATCAGGCATGTTGGAAGGCTGCAGCCTGGGCTCTGCCTGTGCTGTGTGGTCCTGCTCTGAGTCTGGAAGAAACCTGTCCTCCCTAACTAACAAGTGACTGAAGTATAGGAGAAATTATGCTCAGACACTAATGTATGACATTAAAACACCTTGACTATTTCCATTGTAAGGAAGGGTGTGGAAGGTGACAGGACTTTAGGGAGCAGTGAGATTTCAATCTGCTCAGCATATCACTTCACTTTAAAAGAGGATAAACGCAGCAGGAGGAAACAAAGCCCAGCACCTCTGAAAACAAGAGAAAGGGCAATTGGTTGAGAGGAACGGCAGGATTGCCAGAAAGGGGGAGAAATAAATAATGATTTTGCAAAGGCAGGAAAGCCATCAGACGGCAGCTTTTATTGCTGCCGAGTTCTTGGACTACAGGGAGTGAGCAGCTACCCCTGACCTAACACAGGTCAGTACTGAGACCAGAAGAAGGAGAAAGAAAGTAGCTCTGGGATGAGCAGACCAGATCCAGCAGTAACTCCACATAGCTGTTTAGGTTAATGCAAATTTGGGTTGCCACAGTCATACCATCCCCTCAGTGTCCCAGTACCTCCCATCTCATTTCACTGATTCGGAGGCTGAGCTGTCTCCAAACAAATTGCTTCAGTTTTGCTGGGCAAGTTTTTGGACAGATGGGGAAGTGTTAACCCCAGTGCAAGAGAGATGAGAGGCCATGGGCACTGGGGTGGCCCAGGGGACAACTGGTTGAGGTAGCTGTGAAATGGCACCTCAGCTGCAGATTGATGTATATTTAAACTGGCATTTTTGTAGAAGAGAGCAAACCGCAGCATGATTTGCAGCAGCTTCCTCACACGCCCTCCTGTTACCCTCTTCTGCTGCGCTGCTGAAAATATTTGTGAGACTGTTGTGAACTGAACTGCTGCAACCTCTGAAAAACAGCAAGCAGAAAAATGCACGGGAAAGATACTACCTGTAGGAGAGCTACACGTATCCTTTTTTTAATATATCAATAGCTTAAATATTTAAGGCCTAAGAGTCAGAAATAAGTTATCATTAGAACCATCTCTACACACAGGAAAAAAAACAATCTAGTTCTCAGACATTTTGCTGCTGGTATCTTTTCTGTGGGGGTGGTGAAAGAATTAACAGTAGAACAACACCTATGTGCAAAGTTGTGGAAGATTTTAGGAATCTATACATCATATACATGGTTGGAGGACGACCGAGCGATTCAAATTCAAGGAGCTTCAAATGGAGAGTGCAAATGGCATACCTACAAGGCACTAATTCAACAGAGGTAGTAACAAACTGCACATGGGTGTCACAGCCTTGTAAAACCTTAGCTGAAAGACTGTCACAGACCAACATCTTTCTGTCACTTTACTTCAGCCAGAACATCACCTTACATTGAAATCTGCTAAAAGAGCCTCTGTGCATCTCTCTGTTCGTGTCTGCTCATTCTTGTCTCAGTGCCACTTCTCAATGGTACTTTTTCACAAACCCTGCGTTTATTTTTCCTTTTTCTTTCAACTACATTATTTTTTATATAGTTTACAGTATGGCCCCCAAAATACTTGAATCTGCAAAACTAAAATAGGACATATACTCCATCTCCTCTAAAGCTTTGTTTGTCACACCTGAGAAGCATGCTTGAAAACGGTCTGGCCATGTCCTGTCCTTTTGGGTAGCTGCACCAAACATGAGGGAACCTCAGCAAACGTGTCTGTTTCAGCTTGCAAACCATCCCTCATGCTATGACTGAATTTTGTGGTCACCTCCATGTTTTTGTAGAGACATTTTATACTTCTGGCATTAGCACCTTTTCCCATAATGGTGTTTTGAATAAGGCTAGAAGGAAATATCTTGAGCTTCTGTGATGCTCCTCAATTACCGAGAAATAAAGTCAGTTGGAAATCCTGAGCTCCCAATACCAGACTGTGAGGAGCACGGTATCACATCCACCATTTTATCCTGAGAAGCCGAAGCTGCACAAGGAGTTATTACTTGGGAAGAAGAGCACAAATATCTTTTCCACAGCCACCTGCCACATCTTACCTGCAAGTCATTCCTACCTTTACTACAGTCATCCCAATTTTTCTCTTGGACAAAACCAAAACACAACAAAACCCACAAACTTTCATTTCAGCAGCTGGCAGATGAAGAATTTCTCCTGACTAGCAATGACAGGTGCATCTACCACTTCAAAAACAACTTAGCCATGCCCAGAAGTTGGACCATGCACACCTGGAACACGTTTAATTTTCATAAGAGCTGTGTTCTATAAATATTTTTAAAGAAGATTATATGTGTCCAACCAGATTTTTGCAATTCACCTCATGAGGCATCTGTAAAGTTCAGTATAAATTCTCAATCCCTTTCACAACAGGTCAGAAGGGAGCTGATATTATCCAAACACAAAGAAACGGGCATTTTTTAACATCTTTTCAATGACCAGGAAATTTAAAACACCTCTTGCAACACAAAGTATCAGTTATTATTAGGTACTGTTTTCTTACTTTATTCTTTTGCCTTTATTAACATATAATGCCTTTGCAGTACATCCAAAAGATATGTGAACTGGTACACTTCCTCAATTTTTGATCGGCTTTCAGTATTTCACCCTCGAGTCCTTTTATTTTTTTCCCCCCACAAGCTGAGGCCAAGGTGTAAAACTTGAGCTAACCCTGCAACACATTTTTTATATATGTAATTTGCTGTACAAGTCAGAATTTGCTTATTCTTTCCTTCATGCTTGAATCACAGCTCTACAGCACATAACACTAGTTGATTACAGCAATTAATTTAGAGTAATCCATCATATGACTATGCAATGCTGAGAAAGAAGAGTTGCTTAGCTAAGTATTTTTTCAAATTTACAGTGTGATAGATAGGAAAGTCCAGAGCTTGCATTCAATCATGATTCTGAAAGTTCACTTGGAGTTTTAAAGGTTTATATTGCTCCTTTTTTTTCTTCCATAACTTTCATTTTCATTTCTTGAAGATATTGAAGAGAACATAAGAAAATTTTTTCCTCATTTAAAAGTTAGTTTTAAATGATGAAAATGACAGAAGCAGATATGTAGGACTTTTGTCATCTAGTAAAATCTTCTGCATAAGGAGTAGTAACTCCTAGAACAGACAGACTATATAGACAACCTTATTGTGTACATTGCATAGACTTGTATTATTGGATTTTGAACATTTCTGCTGAAAATTTTCTTCTTCTGTGCCAAGTATGCACTAGGAAACAGTTTTGCTTTTGAGAGAGGGTTCTCATCTCCTTGTTTCTAAAGTTCATACATTACCCAAAGGTAATAATATCTGTTTTAATAAACCATTTCCCCCCTTCTCCTTCCACTGGGTAAGATTATCACTTCGTCTAATTAAAAATGTCCAAGAAGGAAATTCTGGGAGATGAACTCTCCATGTGGACGTGAAGATCTACTTATGGTAGATCCCTGTGGGATACAGAAGGAGGAAGAAGGTGGAGGAAAATCAATTGGAAAAAAAGGCAGCTGCCTCTTTTCAAAGTTTTGCTTCCTCCAACTCACACATCAGCCTTAGAGCCTGGAAGTTTTAGGAAACCTCTTCCATGGTGCCGAGGACAGTCCCCGAAAGGGAAAAGGGTCAGAGACAGTAGCTGCTGTCTCTCCCCTGAACATAGAGTAAGATCCGTGTATCAAAACTGAAGACCCCATGGTAACCGCATCGGCTCTCACTGCTATTGCAGTCACCACCTCATGTCACACTGGGAACCGATCTGGGGCCTCGGAGCTAAAAACATAGCTCTACAGCTGGACCTACAAAAGCTCGGTTCTCAAGGGCATTAACAGACTTGCATCCTTGGAGGTCAGACACAGAGGGAAACATGTTAAGACACCCTGGTCACAAGGTTATATTATCATTGAAAATAGTGAGTTATTACTAATACCGCTTCCCTGGGTTAAATAAATTCAGTTCTCCTAGCCTGATTCAAACTATGTGAATGTAAAGTTTCAAAATGTTGAACAAAGGCAGTTTCTCAATAATTTGAAATTATTCAGACCATATATGTCACAGCAGGATACATGAATAATTAAATTCTCTGTAAGCCTTTGTTTCAGAGTAGAAAGCACAAGGATTTCCATTTCCAAGGATACTCATAGAGCTTGCTTTTCCAGATGAAAAACTGGCTCCAGTCACAATTGAAATAAACATTTTGATAACATGATTTCAGTAAAGAGGAGAAGGGGGGAGGAGGTAGAGGAGCCTTGAGAAAAGGTCCATTTGGAAAACAAAGCAAACCTCCTGCAACTGAAATCCCCTTTTATTTCCTGTACAGGTGCCAGGTCTTGAACAGACACCCAATTTATTACCTTGTCAGCTGACTTATTAGGGTTGACACAAATCGAGCTGAAATATGCCTGACATACTGCAGTCAAGGCTCTTTTCACGCTTTAGCACAAAGCCAAACTTTCCACAAGGTGGAGGAAAAGGGAGAGGGAGCTGTGGGAGTTCTATTCCCTGTTTTCTATCATCAAGATGAATATGATCCTCTCCCATTCTTAATATGCAAAACCAGTCATGAAATAACCCAAGGCTAAAAAATAATTCACAAAAATGATACAGCTGGGAAATGATTATCAGGCTCTGGAAAGCCCTTGATTACAGGAAATAGCACCTACATTTTGAGAAAATGTTCCCACCAGACACAAAAGCTGAATCAAAGCTTCTCCTCTTCCTCAGTATGGCTTTCTCCTCTAGAGTTTTAGCCTAAATAAGGAAAAGCCCCAGTTTTGCTCAATGAGAAGAAAAACTATCAAATGCAAAGTGAAGTAAAATGGAGGTGAGTTTGGTATTTCAACTAGCTTGTACACAGTATTGCATTACGTTTTGTCTGACAGAGCTGACCTTTTCTCCACCAAACCTATTCCTGTTGCACTTCACTGATTATTCTCTAATTTAAGACACTAATATTAATTTACTGAAGTGGGTGGAATAAAACATGAAACAACAGGTTTTGGAAGGAAAAGAATAAAACTGGATACACAATACTGGCTGATTCTAGAACATTGTGTTCTCAGCGGCAAAAGACCTGACTTTTCAATATTTGTATAAAAAGCACCATATAAGTGTAACACAAATGCTTACTTAGTACCTTCTTCCAACAGAGGATTTGATTTTGATCTCTCCTACTTGGTTGTTCCACTGAAGTCAGCAAATTTGCATTACAGTTTAAGGAACAAGCCTATAATATTCTCAAAGGTCACATATAAACAGAAGTAATAAGGAAAGAGAAAAGGGTATTATATTCAACTCAGATTAGTTCTTCTGAATTTATCTAGAACAAAGGAACTGGTAACAGATGACGGTTGCTATGCTCTATAAAAATACAGTGAAATACCTTCAGAGATACAGCATAGTACATCAAATGATGAAATGAGGAAAAATATTTACATGAGAATTTATATTGAAGGGCTTTGGTCATATTTTTCAACTTTTTAAATGATAGTTTGCTTTTGTCCGTTATATACACAGTGGTGAAAGTCTATTCTTTTCAGATCTGTAACACTGATTTACAGAATCATTATGAAACATATTTCCCCAGTTTCCATAACTTCTAGGTGTTGACCCAGGAAACTAGTTTGGCCAGCTATAAAAATGCTACCCCTGTGCTCCATCTAGTGGCATCCTGATCTATGCTGAATGCATCTTTTAGTAGATTAGTGCTTCAGTCAGACAGATACTCTACACAGCAGCAGTTCCTTTGAGTTTTTTCAAAATACGTGCAAAACGACAAAATTTACCATAAATCAAAATACAGAAACATGGAATAAAAATCTACACAACATTTAAGGGTTTGAGAAATTCATATATTTTGTGAACTACAGAGACTATTAAACTTAATTAATAGCATATTTCCAATCAGAGTAAACTCAGTTCACAGTTTGCACTTTCACAGAATAGCTCAAAAATATCCAAGAACAAACACTCACAGCTTGTCTTTGTTTCAAAAGACAAGGCAGGTGCAAAGCTGGGCTCTGAGACTCACAAACAGGCAATCCCCAATCCATTTACTGGCCCCACTATATAGAAAAAGGCAATGATGCAATACTAAGGATGTATAGAAATGTGCATTCTGCAAGCAGCTGTGTCTGTGTAAGAAGTTACAACCTAAAAGAGTAATTGGCTCCCTGACAGGTTCGTGTGAAATACAGCAATCTCTAGAACTATGATAGGTAGCGTCTACCAGTTGTTTCAGTCAATTAGTTTGAGAGCATCCTAAATTTCCCAAGTCTCTCTCCTAAATCCTCTTTGTAATGTTTAGTAGTTTATATGTCATTTCATTAGAGACTTCAGAGGTTTAAACTCTGACTCAGAGCTTTCCTTAGTGATCACCAAAAAGTAGCACTCCATGCATGCCCAGCTGTCTAGAGCTGCTCATTTGTACTCTTGTGCTCTCCCAGCAGCTCCGCCCACATGGGTGCTCTCCAGCCTGCTTCACACAAAATGAACCAGGTTAACAAAATTCTGTAGTTCAAACCACTAAAGGTAGCGCTGCTGATAGGCCTGGGAAGGACTAACCACAGAGAGAAGTGGAGATGGCAACAGGGGATCATGGAGGTGGTGATGAGCACCTGACAGCAGGCACCAGCATCCTTACTGGGCACAGCTGGATTTGGCCAAAGCCACAGCACGATTTTCACCAAATTTATAAAACTATGTTAAACTGTGTGGATTAATTATCCTAACAGGTACTGGTTTCCTTCCACTCAATTCATTAACAACAACCCAGATCAAAACCACCTTACTAGACCAAACAAAGATTGTTCATGTAGATAGTCACTGCCAAGAGCCTAACTGAACTGATTTAGAAAAACACCTTCCATAGTCAGGTTTGCCTGATGAAAATGTTACCAGCTCCTACTGCACAGCACTACCCCCTTATCAAAACTGTTTACCCTACTCTGACTCTTTACCTACAGAAGATTAGTGAGTTATTTCAAACCTGTTCTTCTGACACGGCTGTAAGGGCTGTGACCTTTGGCAAAATGTGGGAACAATTAGCACTGTATACAGGCAGTGCAGCCAGAAGGCTACCCAGTGCTACTTGGAGAGTTGGAGGCACAGAGGAGTGAGTAGATTCTGTCTCTTCAGGCTTGTTACCTATTAAAATCATATTTTTTTGAAACATCTATGACAGACACTGTCTGAAATTGCCATAGCTAGCTGCTGCAGGTGTAGTCCTGACTGCAGGTTCAGTAGAGCCTAAGCCAATACATCTCTTGGTTGCCACATTCCCACTCACTTGCCTCTCTGCCTTAAGCAAATAATTTTGCTCTAACAGTGAACTGAAATACCTATGCCCAGGATGAGATGAGCTCCTGAACCAACACAAGAAAAAGAGAGGACTACATAAACGAGTACAGGAAGGACAGAAGCGCAGTAGCCAGAAGCTAGTTTAGTTTAGGGGCATGGCATGGCCCAGCAGCTTTACTTGCCATTTAAGCAGGTTAAGCAACTACCTTTCCAGTTTAGCCCCATCTGCTCATCACTGCCCTAAGTGTGGTGGTTACCAGTCTTCAGACCTGCCAGCATAATTGCATGCATAGCTGCTCCCTGACCTGGCTCTGTCAAAATGAATGCAGCTGAGCTTAAACACCTCTTTTATAGTTCTTGGGGGGCTTTTGTTTCTGCTTTTAGCTGGATCACTTTGTCAGGACCAGGTTAGGGAGCAATTAAATGTGCAGTTATGTTGGCAGATCTGAGGGGGCAGCTGGATCAGAAGCAACACATCTGACCATGCTCTAAATAAACATCTGTCCAAAGCCTTAGTCAAACAGATGTGGAGAAAAAAAATCTACCTAATAAGTCTTGAAGTGAAAATATAATTTACGAGAAACTGCATGTATCAAATTTACTTCTACGAGACGCAATCACTAATGTATGAGATTATGATTTTCTGCAGTCATACATGAAGTATCTAGCAGATAATTCAGGAAACTAGGACATAGTTAATGGATAAATCCATGCGGGCAAGTATTTTGTGTCCTGTCAGGACACTGCCATCTCCACAGGGTTGTAAACTCCTTGTACCAATTTGAACAGACTCTATTCTAATCAGTTCTGCATATTGCCACTATTAAGAATTGAAGATTTCTGGTTTCAGATTGAAATTTTACACTTTAAAGACAATATCTCAGTAATGCTACAAAAGAATTGAGTATTTCTTATCCTGCAATCTCTGACTGTTTTTTTCTAAGCTTATTTCTTGTTCTGGTACATGATTTTGCACAGTAAGGATTGACGCAGCCCAGTATGATGGAAGGGTGCTGGATCTGCTTCCAGGACCACTTCACCACAGGGTGACACAAATGCTGATGCTGGTAAAAGGAGTGAGAAGGTGCAGAAGCAGGAATGAGCAACCAGAAGGACAGTCAGTCAAAGTGGCTTCATTTGACAGCAGCGTTGGTCTAAAATGTACATGAAACTGCCCCTTCAGTCTAACTTCTGGAAAAAGATTACTTAAAATCTAAATGATGATCAAAAACGTGAACCACACTGGTTTACAGGAGAAATGGGATTTGTACTCCTTTGATTCAATTACTGCTCATCTGCAGATCTCTTAAAATGCATAAAAGCATTAAGTAATCAAAAAGCATTTTCTCATTGCTTTCTGATGTTCAACAACGCTTCAGAGAACTTGAATCTCCTGTTTCACAAAAAACAAAACAAATAATGTGTAAAATTGTAATGCTTTCTTTCAATAGACATTCATTGCAGACTTGACTGACAAAACTCTGTGTTATATATATATATATATATATACACACACACTCACACACTGTATGACTGTGTTGCAGAGTTGAACACTAAAAATTGGCAATTGAGCGTGACCATAAAGAACGGAGACTTTCCCAACTAGTTTGAAAATACGCCTACTTCAGTTATCCCCCAAACACTTTTTGATTTGATTTATGTTCTGCTGCTTTAAAAAAAGAAATGGGCCAATATGAAATAATGCACATACTTGTGTAGTGTATATTTATACCCAAAATAAACTTTCTCTTGGGAGAATATTTTTAAAGCAGGATTTCAAGTCTCCTGGCAATGGTTAGTTAGAAAAGTTATTTATTTATTTAGAATAAAAGTTCTCAGAAATTTTTTAACCACCAACATTTAGGATGCTGGGACGAAGCTTAGTAATTCAGGTTTCCCCCTTTCCCCCAAATTGCTTTTCATTGAATATAACATTTAGTATTCATACATGCAGAGGAACGCATAGCATGGATTAAGGCAGAGAGAATTATATTTAGGAAACATATGGGCTATTTTACAAGAGGTGATATGTACACACAAAGTAATTAGACTTAGTACATGCTGTTGAGCCTAAAACTAGAACACATTGCCTTGTCCAATTAGACTTTTCCTCTTGAACCTACTTTTTTAATATTTGCCATACGAATATCAACAATTCATGATTTGCATTTTCTCCAACAATGAAGTAAGAAACACTGAATAAATGCTGTTTTCCCACAAGATATGTAGCACCTCTGTTATACAGACTGTGAAATGGAAAAACATACTCAGAGGCTGAATATGGTCTGTGCGTGACTCCTAATTTTTTCATTAAATGTAAAGACCTCTTTGCAATGATGCATCTGAAGCTTCATTCTAACTAATAGACTGAAGCCCACCATTTTAGATTCAACCACAGATTTTTTTAAGGAAGTGGCAAACCATTGCTGCTAGTTGGGAAAATGAAAATTAGTCCCTAGGAGAGGATACAATCAATGGTGTGTTAATCTAACCTTCAGCTGTTAATGATTTGCACTACTATTTCCCCTGATGCTGCGGGTTCTGCTGAAATATTGTTTTAGCAGTTTCTGTCAGCTTTCCCTACCTTTTTCTGCCTGAAAGGGAAAGACTGAAGTGAAAGTCTTAGCAAAAGATTTTTCATGTGCTTTGTTTTTTTTTTTTGACCCAGTTCTTTCACACCATGGAAGCAGAAAACAGGAGGGTAAACTATTCTGTTTTTTTCAGTTCAAGCCTTTTTAGGCAGTCTATCATTCACAGCTCCTGCTTACAGAAGAGTTGTTACGCTAGGCAGTCAATATTATAATTTTGATATTAACATGCGATTAAATAATAATAACATTCAGCAAGAAAGTTAAAAGCTTTACAGAACACTTTTTTGGAAAGAACTGCCGAGGAGGGTCTTTTCTTTCCAGCCATGAGAGCCACACAAGTGACCTGGAAGAGATTTCTTGTGCTGGTGTAGCAATGAATAAGTGTACTGATCCTGCAGATTTGCCTGATCCTGTGAAGTTTGTGTTCTTAAAGATCATTTGGTTCACTCAGTTAAAACAACCTTGCAAAATAATTCTTATTCAAAAGAAAACTGCATAGCCCGCAAGCCAAATTCTGCAGCAAAGTACTGAGTGCCAAAATAATAAAAGTACTCAGCACCTTGCAAAGCTGAGTTCCACACATGCAACACTAGTTTTCTTAGCAAGCATTTATTTGAGGAATAAGTACATCTGAAGCACTTTAGTATTCTCAAAACAAAGCCAAAAGGCCTCACAATACCATTCAAACTTAATTTGCATGCATCTCAGTCTCCTTGTTTAACTTAGTCCTGAATATTTCAGATTAAAAGAAAAAGTATTTAGCATGGTAAACCTTTGAAGTGTGCAACTGTCTAAAAAATTTAAGTTGAAGAAGTGACATTAGAACTATTTCAATATTAGCTGCAGGCAAACTAGAGTAAGCCTTTATCAGGTTTCCCTGTTGGTACACACAAGTCTAACATATTGATAAATATTAATATTTAATTTATTACACCTTAAAATATAATGAAAAAAGGAATGTTTCTTCTTCGAGATCATGCTGACAAGTCATAATTAAATCAACAAAATGGTCTGAATACAGGTTGTACACTAGGTGCAAAAATAGTTTCACAAAATTCTCAAGTACAATAACTCAGCTATTACTTTATATTTGAGTAGTTCTCATACTGAAAGCTCATGGCTCTTATTTGCAGATATAGGACAAGTTTTGGAGAGTGTCTCTAAGTGACACTATTTATCTACCAAACTCCTTAAAAGGCTTCATCTGTGATATTTACTACAGATAACAAAGATAATCTATCACAAGTTGTCTTCATACCTAATTTAAAGACATAGACACAGACTCTGTCAAAACTTTTCTTGATTAGAAAGTTGGTTTTGTTTTCTCTTTTTTTTTAAATCAAGTAAATGTCAAATGTCCAATAGATTACAAAGTGGACAAGTTACACATTGCAGAAAACAGGTGCTACTTGCCAGAAGGGATAATTTTTCTGTTGCTGTGCTCTTTTAACGTATTTTTTCAATATCCTGGCATGAAAGAGAAGATGTTTAGTAAAATTTGCAATGACAAAAACCAGGGATCTCTAAGTAACAAAGACAACATTTCATGGATTCAAACTACTTCAGGATGACCACATGTACAACCATGTATTTCTATGTGGCTGAATATAAGAACATATTGCCTAGGAATGAGGGGTGTAAGCCACAAAATCTAAAAAAATATTTGGGGATGAAGGATGGCTCAAAGGACATGGGATATGCATAGGGAGAAACAACAAGTAGAAATAGAGAACAAATGACTTCATTATTTGGCACTGATGTAGCAATTTCTGAAATATGGAGTGCACTTGAGACATCAGCGCTAAGAAGGCTGAAAAACTGCAGAGGATTCAGAAAAAAAGGACTGTGGGAATAATTGAAAGACTTGAAAATACACCATATAGTCAAATGCAAATAATAGACTTTTCTTTACGTAATGAACAGATTACATGCAATTTGATGGTAGTCTGTAAATTCGTATGTGGGAAATAGAAATGTAATCCCATTTTAACAGAAAAAAATGTAATAAAATCTATCATCTGAAAGATCATATCATGCCAAGGCAAATCTAAAACATTATATTCCTTAGAAGTAATTAGATGTCCTGAAAAGCTTAGTGCTTTTACATGAAGAATTTGCTAGATTCCCTGTTACTAGGTATGTAGTAATACACCACGGATATTTCTTTAAATGACAACTCTGTTCGCCATGAACTAATTCAAGTAAATCCTATAGCCTTTACATACGGAGAAAGATAATTATGTTTGCAACAATTCTTTCAGAAATTAAAATCCACTGAAGTCAAACACAATATTTCGACGGAGCTCAAAGAACTTTGGATCACATGCATGTTCACAATTCTATCAGTCTGGGTATATGCACGCAGTTTTAAAGACTCATTAAAATAATGGACATGTTTGTGTTTGTTTTTATTTTGTTTTCTTCTTTCTGAAGTTTAATGAAAAAAAAGCTCAGATTTTACCATACAGTCTAACATAAGATAAAGTCAAGTCAACTGAAGTCTCAGAATCAGCAAAACGTGACAGCCAAGATAAAATATAAATGAATATAACTGGAACTGGAAAATATCCTCCAAATACCATATTTAGCCTTACAGATTAGAAAGACATTTACACTCTTTATGCAACTTCATTTTAGGCAAGTAAGATCCACATGTCTCATTTAATCATTTTGGTTTAGCAACAACTTAAATATATAATTCTCTTTTCTTCCTTATTTGTGATTAAAAACAAGCTAAAATAACACGTATACTTACTCTGGCAGTCGAGACAGGATACCTAAAGAAAGAGAACTTATGCCATCATTGATTCGACCTGACAGCTTACGCTTCTGAAACCAGCTGACAACAAACTCCAGCCCAATAAAAGCAATGAAGAATGGAATACTCTGAAAAAGAGTTTGAAGAAAACAAGTCACAACACAAATAGAATTAGATCCACCTTTCCTAACAGCAGTTTATGTAGTCGCATACTTCTTGAGTTGTCTGGCACCTTACTAGCTACTACTGTGATAAAGCCCCACATAGACCTTATGAACAAGAACAAGGCTACCACACCACCAGCATAAATCCAGTGCACTAACTTCCTCCCATATTATTTTCTTTTGTATCTTCTGCACATAAATTGTTAAATGGAATCAAAACAAAATGCAGAAGTTTTTCCAAACTCATATTTTTCATATTCAAGTAAATCAATAAGAGCAGTACCATTTGTGGACTCCTCTAACCACAAGGTAAAACAGAATCTGCTTTCGATTTGATATGTAAGCAGTTTTTGAACGCATTCAGCCACTGAATTTGGCATCCAACAATATTCTCTGAAAGGCATATTGAAGTTAGTTTCTTCCTACTCAGCATTTTTGCTGCCATGCTTTTTGCTGCAGATAGCAACAGCTCCTCTGTACACGTTTCCATCAGAGAACCCAGTAACCATGCAGCCCATTCCAATGTGGGCCATACAATATGTTCTTTTTTCCAGACCAAGTAGCAATGATACAATGTTCCTTTTTACTTTGGGGCTGTCTGTACCAACTGTAAAATAATTTTTTGTCTTTCTGAATAAAAGTATAATGATGAGTGAGACAGAAACATTTCTCACTCACAACATTGCTTCAGTCCAGGATTCAATTCACACTGCCCATCTTGCATCCCCGGTCAATTGGCAAGGTGAAAATGCACAAAAACATCATCCAGTAGAGAAAAGTATGGATGTATCTTGTGGTAGGACTGGTAACATTATTGTGACAATAATGTGTTTCATGAGTGGAGAAAGATTGTTACAGCTGTTCTCAAATTTTCATCAGTATAGGCAAGAAGAAAGGATTGAATAGTAAGTGGAAGAGTATATGCTTTTTTACTGATGCTGGAGTCCTAACAGTCCCTGCACTTCATGGGTGAAGGGAATGATGAGGCAGTGGCCGCGTATCAGCCACCAATACCAAAATCCAGAAAGCTTGTGGCAAAGAAAATAGGAAACAGCTATTTCACTTTTATCAGACCTCTGTGCACGTGAAATATTCCTTCAACCACGTCCCTCACTCTGTAGAAAACTTCTGGATGACCTTGAAAACATTCATACAACTCCTTTGTGGCATTGAGGCATAAAATTCCCACCATGTTTTGCAGGACTAGCAAAACACAAGACCTGTGAGACTTTCTGCACCATTACGCAAGGCATCACACTGCCAAACTTGCCCTGTTAGTCTTCTTCTGCTGTCCTCTTCAAGTGACCTGTGAACACATATAGATCCACAGACTGAAACCCTCCAAACTGCACTGCTGTGGAAGAGAGGCTGCTCCTGCCTATACAACATTTTAATGGAAGAAGCATGTTGCCTCTGCAAATGCCATTGCATTTTGGAGGGTGCTCATTTTTGTTGCCAAGTGAGATATGATCCAGGAATACCTACCAGGCTGGGACACTAAAGAGACTAAGATGGATATAGACCAGATTGCTCAGTCAAAAAAAGAATGGGATGATTCAAACCATGCAAGCAGCAAGAGATTTATAGCGTCTAGGAAACGTGAAAGTTCATAAACTTCAGGAGCTCAGGGTTAGGTTACAATAACAGATGAACAGAGATTAATATCAACGTGGCACTTTTTAATTTAGATGCCTAGATTGCTCTTTAACAGCATTTTAGGTATCTAAAACCCTGTTTGGGTTACTTATTAACTGTTGATATAAGAAACTTTGAAAGCAAAGGAAGACCCATGGATAAAGCCTAAAAATCACCCAAGAACACCAATGTGGTAAATCTTTGGATATTTTAAAACAATTATAAATAAATAAAGAAATAAAAAACAAACCCCACAACCTTTCATTTGAAATAATTGAAACACTCTAGGAAAATTTAAACACACCTTGTTTTGCTCCATTTGCTTCATTTCTAAGTAGACAAGACTTTTAATGTACTTTTTGTAATTGATATAATTAAATAACAGATTCTTATCAAAAAAGCTTGATGACCATGGCTATACATTCCAGCAGAGATAAAAGGGTCTTATTTAGAACAAGTAAGAAATGCTTGACCACAATATTAGGAGCCAGGTCTAGCACAGACTGCAGACAGTTTGAAGTTACAGAACCGCAGAAGCTGCACAGCAAATCAAATGGGCTCAGGACAGAAAAATTCGGGTGCTTTATTCATGAAACAAAAATAGTGAATAGGAAGTATATAATGCCTGTACTCTATGTAGCAATTCACTTTACCTAGCAACATCTGAAACAGTTAAAATACTTGATTTTTCACTAATATGCACTAATATAACTTCTTTCCGATTGACTTCATTAAATATTTTCTTCCCACTGTGAAGCTGTGAGACAGACAAGCACTTGACAGAACTTTTTGACTCACACATAGGGAGTGTCATAGCAAGGAGGACAGAGAAACATTCAGCCAGCCTTAACCTCCTGCCCATCAAGGAGCTTGCAAAAAGAAAGATTTACAGCATACCTCTTAGTATGTAAGAAATTACTACCATCTCCCACACATCTACATTAAGCTTTGTCCAAAGCAGATCAAAGGGATCAACTATGTCAAGACTAGTATTATTTATGTAACCATGCACCTACCAGCTATTGTCATGGAGCAGGATCGTACCGTGTTAGATATAAACGTAAAAACAGAAGGAAACGGCACTCCCTGTCCCAAACCACCTACAGCCTGAAATCTATAACAGAAGTAGGATGACACAAATAGTCCAAGAAAAAAGAAGACAGTCAGTATAACTGACAATAACCTCACTAATCACTACTTTCTTTTTTTTTTCCTTTAAGTTAAAATGACAATTAAGACATTTAAGGAACCTGTTGAGATAGATAGCTCTGCAAAAGTTTTCAATTATTTTCTTTACAAACAAAATGGCACAAAGTTAAGAAATAGCCACTGTTGGCATCGCAGGTCAGAGACAGAAGCCAGATCCTTTTGAAATCTTTCAGCCTATAAATGTTTTACTCTCTCTCTGTTTCCAGTTTCTTTCTCTTCACCCATCACCAGAAATACTTAATGAAGATTTGCATTAGCTTGTGATTTACTTGAATAGCTGATCCATAACTTGAAAGTCTTAGTCTGAGCACTGAGTAGGAGGAGTTCTCTTATAAGTAACTCTTACAAAATGCAAAGGACCATTTAAAATCAGTTTCTGCTTTGTACAGTTGCAAAAAATAATATTCTAGGTTGAAACTCAGCATAAATTCATGGTTTTATTGCAAGTCTTGAAACAATTTCTGTTTTCTTAAGGTCCCAGGTCCTTACAACATAAGAATCTCAACTTTCATGTAAAACTAAATATGAAGGTTCTGTGCCTCATTATTTAGAAGAAAAGCCTAAAATGTGAATGGAGTGTAAATGTGAACTTAATCTTTAGGCTCTCAAAAGCAGAGAGTAAAACGAAAAGCAGTGATTATAAATTTAAAGCTTTCATCCCAGGGCTCCCAGCAGAAGGAAGAGTGTTCTCTCTTCCTGAGTCTGACTCATGAAAGTGTTTACTGAGCACAACTGATAATTTCAGAATGCAGCAAAGTGAAAAGTGAAGTTGTTGCTGTTCATGAAAAATATATTTGGCAAGCAGAAAGCAGCACTCCATCTGCCCATCTGTAGATTATGAGAGAATAAAAAAAAAAAAAAAAGAAAAAGCCACCAACAAAAAAAACCCCAACCAACCAAAAAACAGCACCACCACCCCCTCCCCCTCCCCCCCCAAAAAAAACCACAAACAACACCAAAAAACCCCATGTGAAGAATATGATCTTATAGCAAAGAGGATGCTAGTGAAAGGACAGGGCAAGCATCAGTATACACTGTAAAAGTCACAATGTTCTCCTCCAGAGAAATAAAACAGACTTACACTTTCTCTTCTATTCCTAGAAATAAGACAAAATCAAGGGTTTCAAATTCTGCATGACAAAAGCTCACATAAAAAATAAATTCTATTATTATAGTCCCGGATTTAGACCCCTTTTCCCAGAATTATGGAGATTAGCTGGAAGGGCGACTTCTCCCTGGGCACTGCTGCAGAGCTTTCTTACTAGTCACTTGTGGATGATCAGTTCATATTTTAAACAGGACTTGGGACATACAGCTCTGCCAACATGAACAGAACATGATGCAGAGACCAGAAGCTGTCCTGCCTCTGAAAAGTGACGTAGTATAACCACAGCCAGAAAGTACACCACAGAAGTTAAGATAATTAAGTTATTGTGTTCTCAAAAATCAGAGCTGCTTCACGCACTGCTGTCATTTGCTGCCCAGATGTAACAGCACAGCTGACTCTAGCTCAAAGGAGGTACTCCTATGAAGTGCATTTATTTGGTAAGTCACCAAAGTGCTCAGTTTTGTAGATCACCAAAAACATTAATATTTGACTCAATTAGGAGGTTCTACCACCTGCCTCATGTTGGAAGGTACATATCCCAAGCACTGGTAGGCATGTGATCTAATGTACTAGAAATACCCTCATCCATCCGATATATGATAGATCACAGAGTTGAAATCTAAATCCTACTACTAGCCAGTGTCTCAGGAAACAAATAAACAAACACCACACCTCTTTAGAAATCACTAACGTGAACAGTTTATTTCAAACACTCATCATCATTTCTGTCTTTTAGAGTGAAGTATTTAAGCTGAGGCCTTCATTTATTACCAGTTAGACACTAGAATTTTTTTTCGTTGTTGAGCTGAGCTCAGACATCCACTTCTGTATTTGTACCACCTCGAGAGGTTACCACTCCAAGGCCCCCTTGGAATAGTTCATCAGGTCACTATTAAATCTAGCCCTGCTGAATCCAATGGATTTGTTGCTCTTGCAATTGTTCCCTAAACAATCCAAGACAAGTTACCAGACTAGTAGGTCAAATAAACAACAGTGACAAGCAGCTGGAGAGGGACTGTAGATGGTTACCTTCTGCCCACAAACATATGGACAAAAGAAGAGATGTGAACACTGTGTAAGCTCAGACCAAAGCCATAGACTTACGACATACCACTAAAAGACTTTTACACATCCACCTAACCATGCATCAAAAGATCTGTTCTGGCAACAAAAGCACTAAAGGAGCAATTCTAGTACAACTAACCCAAGACAGCAATTATTGCAAAGTATAGCCATAATGGGAAACCTTTTTTTAGTGTAGTTTTTTTCTGAGGTATATATTTCCTTCCAGACTTATCATAATGGTGCTCTACAACAGCAGAATCCTGCAGGCACTTTTATAATGCAAAGAAGTATTAAGATTCATTCTGCAAATTTTTACAGTTGTGTGCCCAGTAAAAGAAATTCCAGGTTTGGCCAAGGTCTGAGCTGAATATTGCACAGGTCTGCATGGGAAAATAAAGCCCAGGGATGTTAAAGAATGCTGCTGGCAAGGAAGTGAATGATACTCAGTTGGAAATGAGGGAACAGTAAAAGGGGTTGAAATAGGCAATAGACCTGGAGGAAGAGATCAGCCAGCTAGGCAAAACTGTTAAGCTCTAGACAGTCTTCCTCAATCATGACGTGATAGCTTAGTTGCAAAACGCAGTCCATGGACCAGACACTGCACACACAGGTTGAGTTTGTCGCAGCTGTCCACTTCCCCTGTCCAAAAGGGCAATGTTTGCTGGTAACAGCCAGCAGCGAGGGGCTGCTGCATACTGCGGTTCCTAGAAAGGTGCTGATGGTGCTGCACTGCTCTGCACAACCCACGACAGCCCCATTGCAGCGCAACAGCAGCTGCTGCACACCAGTCCAGGTTCTACCTGGCAGAGGACCCAGTCAAAGTTAACAGGACCTTCTGTAAAAAGTGTGGATCTTCAGTGAAGCTGGACTGAATTTACTTTGACAAGGGCAAAATAGTATTTATTTGCTGTCTCCATAAAAAGCTCACATCGGTTCCAGGTTCAGCAGGAGCTGGGCACCAAGGTATGTACAATAGGTAGGACAGAAGGGAACAAAGGTACCTTCATGGAAGTGGATAAACAGGCAGGGCAGGAGGGGAGGGAGGGATGTACGCTGCCTGCTGACAAGGGAGTGCTCAGCCTTGACCTCTGTACTCTTGCCTTGGAGCTTTAGGAGACAGCACTGTCCCAACACAAATATTTGTTCTCATTCTCTTAAGCGATCTTTATTTTTTATTTTAATTTCTATTTTTCTTTCTTTGAGCTTGTAGCACTTGCTGTCAGGGCACAGAGACCTGACTTTTTGCTTGTTTTGAGAACCATAATAGCCAAACACAGTATCATGTTTTCCGGTTTACTCAGTTCCATTTGCTGTCACTATATCCAGCAGCACTGAACACGTTAACATCAACCCTCAGATATTTTGGGGTGTTTCTCTGAAAACTTTAGCTCCTGGTATCAGGGGAAAGCATCTCAACCTTCATTTAAAATACATTAAAATAGAGTGCATGGTTACACAGGCAACTTGCAGACAGACAGCCTAGGAGTGAAAGCAAAGAAAGCTAAGGTATTTAATCGTAATTCAGGTGCCCTTTTGCGGACATTGCTTCCTTGGGCCGCCTATGCCTTTTGAAAAAAAGAAGGCGGCAGCTGCGCACAGGCTGAGCGGAGGGGGCGGCCAAGGCTGCTGCCGGAGGAGGGCTGGGTAGGGGGCTCTCACCTTCTCCACGTAGTCGGGCACCTCCTCCACCGTGCGGAAGGAGCTCTCGCCGGGCGGCAGCGCGTAGAAGAGAGCGCGGAGCTGCTGTCCCGGTTCGGTGGCCCGCGGTCCGCCCCCCTGGCTGCCCATGGCCCGGCTATCGCGGCCCCGCTGCGCGGCTGCGGGTGCCCTGGCCGCGGGGACCCGCCGCCGGCCCGCCCCGCTCCGCACCGGCGCCTGCTCCGAGCGCGCCGCAGCGCCCTGAATTTTAACATGGCCCGACGGCCCTATTGCCTTTCCCCATGGCTCGGAGGGGCTTGAAGGCTGCTGGGAAAGCCTCCAATGTCTTATTTCTCTTTGAATCATGCTGTTCTCTTTTGTTGTTTTTCGTTTGTTTTTGTTGTTTGGAGTTCTTGGTTTTGTTTGTGATTTGTTTGGTTGGTTCTGTTGTTTGGGGTTGCTTGGTTTGTTTTTTTTTGTTTTGTCGTATGTGTCATCGCATGCATGGCTCACTTCTGGGTGTCAAGAGAAAGCGGTCACACACCTACCCACTGGTAGAGATCTAGGTATCCTATATCATCTTCAGATAGGTTTCTACACATGCACAAATATTGCTCAGGTTTCAACTTCTGCATAAAATGGAGATTTTTTATAAAATTAAAATGATTAAAATGTTAAGGTTTTTTGGGAAACATGCTGAAGTGTACTTGTTTGTTCCTTTGGTTAGCTGTATTAGTTTATCACTCTTCCCATTATTTTTTTTTTTTTATTTTTTTATCTTTCATAAGAGTTTACCATGGCTCAATTTTATATAGATCTGATTAACATGACTATGCTGAAAGTAGCCTCTAGAAGCCACCTATTATGCTTTCATTTAGAGGGAAAAACAGGGAAATATAAAGAAACAGTGAAAATAAATATGTATGCTAGATCCCTGTAGAAAATTGCTTTTAGAAATGGGCATAAGGACAGGCTTTGTACATTCAGGCCTTTAGCCTGAAGTTCAAGAGCATGCATTTCCCTGTCAAATGTTTGTCAATCACACTTGATATGTTTGGCATTAGTACAAATAATAAGTTTTGCGGTAAAATGGATTAACCAGAAATAACACAATGTCCCAACAACCCCTTTATCTCAAACATTCAGTTCTATTACAGTTTTGCAGAAGAAATGAACTGTAAGTCCTGCTGTAAACAATTTTGCCACACTTTAAATCCTGCCAGTTACTGAATTAAGAAAAAAAATTTATACTCTGAATCAACTCTTAGTTTTGGAAAGGGAATATGACAGGTAATTTCAACTGAAATTTCTATTTAGGAAAATAAACAGATGTAGAAATTGACATTAGAATAATTGAAGTAATGCACATTTGTGATGCTTGCATTAAATACATTGCCATTTAAACAACAGCTGGGGGTTAGATTTAAACAATATTCTTCAGTTTGAATAATGTAACAATAGTGTAGTGCATGAATGCCAGAAAATTATTGGAAGTACCAATAAAAATATTTCACTTTGTTAAGCTGAACAATGCCCCAAGTATTTTAAAATGGTATTAATGATGAAATACATTTGGGCACTCAATACATATAGTTTATACTAGTACTGTAAGTAAAAATTAATACACTTACAAAAATGCTTTAGAATTACATCCTAATGTTCTCCTCAATTTCAATATTGATTTATGATACTTTGAGGTTCTTATATATCTCCAGTCATTAACTTCTAAAGTCTAAATTCATCTAAATGAAAATTCCAAGCGTACTCAAAATCACACAAATCAACAGCATTCTGACTAGATCTTCATTGCAGGCAATGACATATGGTAGAAAATGTTTGCTTTTCCATTTAGATTAGCCTGAGTATTTCTGTGGTGTTACTCGCACATTCAGGCTCCTTGAACTCACCCCAACCACAGCCATATCACCCCAGCAGGCCACCCTGAGTCCTTCATTGCTCTAGTGCTGCTGTTCATCTTGCTCCACTTTCAGCTCACAGAGTTAAAATGACCAAAACTTAATCCTACCAAAAAAAAAAAAAGTCATTGCACAGTATCTGGGGACCCCTCTGGAGTGAGTAGAACAAGGTGAGAAACATTTCAGGTATCACAGAACCACTGCCTCATATTACAGCATTCTTGGAAAACAAGAGACTCCATTAGTTTCTTGGGACTCTACAGTTTCTTAAAAATTATTATTTTGGACACTCATCTCGGCATAAATTATCACCACAATGAAATTCTTGTTTTCAAAACTAAAGGAAAGAATTTGGATTTGATGATGCCTCACAGGGGAAGCAGATGGGTTGTGTTTTCCAGCTTCTGTGTCCAAGGAAAAATAGATGTTGTTGCTACAATAGCTACACCTCTGGTGAGGAAAAGAAAAATTTTAAATCCTATCTGAAGCATCTATGAGTTTTAAACAGGCTTCAGTAATCTGTCTGTGCAAATATAGCTGCTGTTGTCTCCTTAAGCCTTGCAACTTAGCATGCAGTTTTCAGTGCTCATTCTTTTTGTCCTTAAGAAAGGAATAGAAAATAAAGCATTCAGAAATGTTGCTTTTGTGGAAGCTCTAACCCTCTACCAGGCAATGCTCCCTCCATTCACTGACCTTGCAGAATTTTTTTTGCAAGAGTTGTAGTTGATTTTTTAAATTATTTTTATTTTGTTGCAGAGTTTAATAATGTACTTCTCCTCCCCCCCCGCCTTTTTACAACAAAAAAATAGAAATGTAGATATTTCCCATCCTATCCTGCCATCAAAAATGCAGAAAGATGTTCTGTCTGGAGACTGGGATTCTGCTGTTGACTAGTAGATCATTCCAGTAACTAAGGCAACAAAAGCCTCTGTTCTACTTAGAGGAAATTGGGGAACTGGCCTAACATGATCTGTAGGTGGATCATATTTTGTTTTCTCTAAAGAACTCCTTCCCACCCACTTCATGAACAGAGAACGCCCAGACGCTTCCTGTTTAGGTCTCTCTGAGCATTAAACCAGTACTAAACAAGAAACTCATAAAGGGAATTAGGGCAGGTTGAAATTGGGATGGGCGATATAGTCTGCCTTGGCAATCATTCACAGCAAACTGAATCATGTCCAGAACTGAGCTGGGCTTGGTATGCTCCAGTTAGTAGTATCTCTGAATACAGAAACACCTTGAGTACATTGAGATAAGCAGATGTCAGATTTTTTTGTGTGTGTCACTACTCCAGGAGCTCATTAGAGAAGCACTAGATGCATCAGTGTTATTATAAAACTGATACTACAAAATATCTTCAATGTTATCTTTGCCAGTGAAAAACCCCACATCATACATTACCTTTAAAAAAAATATTCCAGTGTTTGTTCATATTTTATAAGCTACATGTATTAATACACAATTCTTAGTAACAGCATAATACTGACTCCAAAAACCTGAAGACAGGGATGTTTTGCATATTAATCAATGCCATGCCACGTACTTAGCCACTTACTGCTAACTCTCTATTTCTTCTATGGAGGACTGCTAACCACAGCACAGTGCTCATACATGATCCCTCCAAATTATTTAATTCAGTACAACTTGTTAGCAAAATCAATTTATTCAAGGGTTGCCAAGATGTCCAGAGAAAATAATACACCCTTCAAGCAGTCTGTTGGGGAAACTTACTGTGATGAATGTACATACCAGTTTTAGAACTGCTTATTTGTTATTAGCATCTGTTCTTGATCCTATAGCAGGTTTGGTTTTTGGTTTTCTTGTTTGTTCATTTTCTGTTTTTTTGGGGTTCTCTTTGTTTGGTCATTGGGGTTTGGTTTTGTTTTTAAACAGTGACATCCTTGATATGTTTCTCCATTCTCTTATGGAGAAAATATTATCTTTTTTTTTTTTTAATTCTTAATATTCCTTATCTTCCTTTCTCTGTCCCCTAGTGTATTGACCATGGTAATCATTTGCACCTTAGAATCTGGTCCTCTATTTAGCTGAACCAGATGCTGATTTTCTGCTGGAAAATGGGTGGGCAGCACTGCTCTCTCCCTCCTTACTTCTAACACGCTTCCTCCACCATTTACCTAGCCCTGGCACAGAGGCTGACAGGATTCCTCCATGAGTTGATTAGTTGATATACCTCACCAACTCACATAGCAAGAAATTAAGCCATAAAAGAAATGGTTTTACATTTTTCTACTGCTCTAGTGAACTAAGTGGCTCATGAAAGGGTCCAGGGAGTGCAGGAGTGGAGATGAAAGCCAAGGATGAGGAGGGTAGGACCACACACACACACCAGAGATGGGAGAATGAGGTGAAAACAGAACTTCTTCATTTCAGCAGCAGCAAGTTATTAGATCAACTGAACAGCTCATGGAGTCACCGCCTCCTGTGCATTTGCCAAAAATATGGCTTCAGTAGGCTATCATATGTCAGCATGCAACTACATCCAAACAGTTGACGCTTCCTTTACATCAGCACTTCAGTAACTGCCTTTCTCAAAGTTATCCTTTTATTTCTGGAAGGCCAGTCTCTAGCAGTATGGTAGTTTTCTCTTTTATTTGCTTATTCACATAACTATATATGTTATATACTGCATTTTATGGATGTGTTTTGGCTGGACAGGAAAGCTCACTGTTACTCTGTGTTCTAGCTGCCACACATGGATGAGGTCATGGGGCATCTTCTGAAAGGACAGGAAGATGTGGTTATTCAAGGAATCTACAAGGGACCATCAGGAAGCCATGAGAAGATTGTTCAAAAGGTGTGGCAGGTAGAAAATGTAGCATGAGATGAGGAAGCAAAGGCCTGATTAGGAAGAGGACAAGAGGGGCTCAGAGCTGCTGGAGGGAGGTTCTCCTGGAGACCAGAGCAGCTGTGCAGAGATTGCTGCAACCCAGAAAACCAGCTGAGGTTGCAAGCTGAGTTGTACAAGGTCTGAAGGTAACGTCTCACCCTGTTAGGACACAGTAAGCAGCAGGGGAGTTGGCATTCACATTCCGTATTTTTATTAGTCCTCAAACAGGAAAACATCAGCTTTCTGTATTTCAAAAGCAACTTTGGTTTTGTTTCTGTTCTAATAAAACAATGTTAGAGATAGAAAATCCTTTTGGTGTGGTTGCTATGCTGACTGAAAGATGGGCAGGGAGGTTCATCCTGAAGCTCTAATTGATGTTTGGGGAGCCAGTCACAAGCAGAAAGCCCTCTGACATGTTTGCATGTAGCCTTCTTGAACAGTGCTGTAATGGCAAGAAGTTCCCAAGAGAGCCTAAGTGGTGGTTTCAGCCCGCCCGCACTTCCAGCTGCACGTTGTGCACTCTCAGCTCTTTCCTTGTGTAAGCCCTGGTGGTCATTGGACACTGTGCTGAGCCATTTTAACATGCTTCATCAGCAGAAAAAATAGCCCAACAAAACAAAATACTAAAATGGGCTGGAGTTTTTCTGGACTGAATTCAAGACGGACATTTACAACAGAAAAGATGATCAGGAAGACGTGGTAGTCTAGACTCTACCCTGCTGAGAAAAGCTTTGGAATTTCAGAACAAACTTATCTCTGTACCTCATGCCTAAGCTCTATAGAAAGATTTGTCAATAAACAGGCATGTGATCTGACTGTACGATTGCTCATCCGCACTGCATGCCTCAGTGCCTGGGCTGCTCAGCTGCCCACAGGTGGGTTCCCAGGCTACCTCATCCACTGGGGGAATCAGCTATCAATCTGCTAAAGAGGTGCACTCTTAATTAGGTCTGTTATTGGCACTCCTTGGAGTCCATTTCTTGGTCTGCTTGTCTCTGTACAATCTGAAACAGCTCCAAGTAGCTGCTTCTAAGCCATGAGCAGCCCCACACCAGCTGAGTTGTTCATGCCCAGCTCTGATGCAAACAACAGAGCTGCCTAGTGAGTCAGGGAGCAGTCATCAGGGTCCTCAGGCAAGGTGAAGAATATGGCAGAAACTTTTAAACAGTGTTTTGGTATTATTTGGTATTATTTTTTCAGCATTTTCTGGTCTTGAAATACTTTAACCTTTTGCTCCTACTGAGGAAAACTATGTTTTCAGGTTTTTTTGGTGGAAGAGAGGTTGGGATTGGAGTTACTGGAAAAATAAATTCCATCTTCAAGGCAGGCCTATCGAGTAACTTTAGAAGAACAGCCTGCCCACCTGTTGTGAATGTATCCAAATTTTGTTTGGCACATTCTGCTGTGCAGTTTCTCGCACTTTTATTTCTGAAAATCTCAGTTTAATTTATTAGGAACACCAGGGTTCAAGTTGCTGCATACTGTAACCTACATGGTATGTCAGCATTGTATAGCTTAAAACCTCAGATTCAGGATAGATATCGTATACATCAAAATCATTTGATCAGACATGTTATAACCTATTTAATAGGTCTTTGTATTATCTGAGCAGTGATTATAACTCTTTGTTATCACTGAAATAGTCTCTTTAATGTTTTTAAAGTAGGAGTGTATGACTGTCAACAGTAGGTAGATCCAAAATTATGAAACATCTCATGACATGAGGTATAGCATGTGCCACCACTTTACTGCATGTGCACAGGCAGGAATAATTTGGGTCATTTCTGAGTGGAATCATAGAAAGTACCACCTTTCAAGCAAGACTAACCAATATACTGAATTTTTTAACATAAAGAACAACCCAAGAGAATTATAGAGATTATGTGTATATATATCTGGACTTCCACAGAAAGGCAGTTGCCATAAATTCATACTGAACATCTTTATAAATATATGTTCTAGTAGCAGCAGCAGATGTACTTGATAAAAATCACTGGGTAATATTTTAAAGCTTGAAATCTTCAAGCATCATCTGGCACTAAATCGACTCTTTTTCTTTAGCATGAGGAACAGGGAATACTTTATTTTTTCCCAGAAAAATCACATAGTTTCTATTTCTTTCTAGAATGAAAATCCCTAGTCTTTAAGGAAGAAATTATTTTCTGTGGATGACTCCCTCAAGTAAACTACAGTGAGTTATAAATGCTGAGTGCAATTAATGTGTTGGAGCAAAATAGAAAAAGTAAAATGCTTGGCTACAAAAGGTGATATAACACCTTTTGAGAGTGTCGTGGTTTAACCTGAGCTAGCAATACAACCATGATAGCTGCTCGCTCACCTGCTCTTCTTCCCCTGAAGTAGGGAAGAGATTCAAAAGGGAAGGGAGAAACTTGGATTGAGATAAACACGGTTTAATAAAATAACAAAATACTAATTTGCTACTAAATATATATGTATATATACAACAGAAATAGAATATAAAATATATTCAATGCAATTCTCCATGTACTCTGTCCACTCCAGCCAATCCCAGGAAGCAATGCCCTGTCCCAGCAGTTGATCCCAAAGAGAGAAGAAAGAGGAAAAAGGCAGAAAGGCTCAGAGGCCTCTGCAAAACAGCAAAGGGCTGAACTAAATGTCCCAAACCAAGCTCCCCCAGCTGCCCCTAGAGCAAGTGTGGGAGATAAACCACAAGGCCCCAACTGCTTAAATATGAAGCATAACCCTAATGGGATGGAATCCTCTTATTGATCAGTCAGGATGTCAGTCAAGCTCTGCCCCATCCATGTCCCTCTTCCTCAATGCCTCACACCTGTGGGCAGAGCACTCAGAGTGTCCCTGGCTCTCAGACCAGAACAATAAAAACATTAACTCTGTCCAGGGGTGTTATCTCTTGTTCTCAAACTAAGTCCAAATAATGACCATGCTAGCTACAAAAAGGTTTCTAACTGCATGAAGAAAATTAACCCATTTTCAGTCAAACCAGCACAGAGAGGTAGAAATCCCCTTTTCTGTTTTTCTAATAAGTTACCTGGAGCTCTGGTGTGCAAAAAGCCTCCTGTGCCAGTAAGCTTGGTAGGAGATGGACATTGTCACGCCACCACCTCCCAAAAGGAATGCACAGCCACTGTCCCCTGCCACTTCAGAGCTAGTGCTCAGCTCTGGTCCAGCTGTCTCTCTGCTCCCCCTTAGCAGAGTAGCAGAGTTTTTTCCCCTTCCTTTCCTTTAAGACACTGCATCAATGCTGCAAATTCAGGTTTTAGGACAAAGAAGGAGCCTTTCTCCTACTGCCTGGAATCACAAGCTGCCAGCCTCCTCCACCTGAGAGTCTCCATCCATCATTCATCCACAAGTAGCCTCCTGCTCTCGCTCCTTTGTTACCCAGTGCCTAAGTACCATGACCAAAGTACACCTCCCACTGTGAGACCACCCCAGGAAGAAGCACCAAGTGATCCTCACAGCTCAAAGTGGCATGAGGGTATCCTTCATTGCTCCAGTACTTCTGATGCACTCCAGGTAATTTATCTGTCACATATCAAGGGCCAAACCTTACAATATTGTGCAATCCCATCCTACCTGGAGATAGTCCAGCATACTGTTCGCACCCCAGATGGCTCTCTAATTGCCAAAACAGCTATTAGCTGTAGTCCAGCTGACCTAAATAAGTTCTTGCCTAATCAGCAATCAGATAAAGGCAGAAGTTGCAGGCCCTTCTTGATCAACAGTCTCCAGTTTAGAAGGTGATTAACTGAAGCTGTTAGCTCCAGGAGGCCCTGGAAGCTTTCAGAAACAGCTAAGAACTGTAACCTGGACTGAAGAAAAATTACAAGTAGAGCAAAAACTAATTAATAAATTAAATGCAATGAAATCTGAAAAAAAAAATTTTGGGGGGGAAAAATGTAATGTGGAAAAAAAAAACAAAAATCAACCAACCAAACAAAAAAAAACGAAAAACAAAAAGGCCAAGCAAGCAAATCAAAATTAAAAGAAACCCAAAAGTTTCTGGAATAATTGAAATATAGAGCAGGAATCTAGTTAGAGGTCCTGGTAGAAGGTAACGTGATGAGCTAATTGAAGACTACCATCGTGCTTAAGCACTGTGACTGTCTGTTAAACTTAATTCAATTTTTGAGTGGTTTTCATTTTGCAAGCCTGAAGTTGATTTCATGCTCCACACTTTTTAATATAGTCTAAAAAGCAAGAGTAACTCCAAAAGTTATTTTATAAAATAAATGATTGAAATTAGTATGACCAGTCAAATTACAAGTAATATATGTCATACATATGTCATGCTTTACTGCAGCAAAAGGTTTGTTTGGTGTTTTTTTTTTTTTCCCCTGCTTCTTTTTCACATGGTGATTATAAATGAAAATATAAATACAAATTTCATTTGTGCATACACATCACTTTGAGGAAAAATAGACTATTCACTACAAAATTGACTTATGCCTATTTTTTCCTCCTTTATCCTAGTTCCAAAATTCAGTTTTCCATATATTCATGAATGTTTCTAATCTCTTTTTATGTTCAGGGAATGAAATGGGCTTTAAATTTGTATGTCATAAGTATGGAATGTATTCCCTGATATTTTGTTGTGGGGAATCCTTCCAGTGTTACAAAGTAACATAAACAGCAGCTGCGGTCAAGATGTCTGTAAGATTTTCTTTGCTGTGCTGTTTACCTGTTCTGAAATACTTACTGATTTACTATCTGAGCCAAAGCCTAATTGGGATAGTAAGATTTGTATGTGTAGTTTTGGGCGAATGCTTAGGGGTTTGTGGGTTTTTTTGGTTGTTTTTTTTTTTTAATTTTTCAAGATACTGAGAGACAAAATAGTGAAAAACTAGAAAAAGATTTGCAAGAATCCAGATGGAACTATCCAGGTCAGTTCTGTCTACGTAGAGCAGGTTTGCAATGAATCAGCTCCATTATTTTGATATGAACCATCTCTCTGACTTTTAAGAGACTGATGAGCTACCTAGTGAATGGATGTTCATTCTTAAAAGATTACAAAATCCAGCACAATCTGAACAGGCAATCTGAATAAAGCACTAAAATTTATAAAATGCATTATTTTACATTTTTGAGTTAAAAAAGAAAAATGACATTGACCTCACAACTCTGTAGTTACTTTTAAATTGATGAAGATTTTAGGCCACGGTTCTCGATCAGTTAAATTGCAGTTGTTATGTTTGAGCCACTTCTGTAACTTCATTAGTCCTTTCTTTTGGGTGACAGAGAGGTATACCTTTGGATTTTGAATGCAGTGAGAGGCAGAGATGGGAAGTGAGGAAACCAAGAATAAATGCAGACTTTGCTCTATCAACTCTTCAGAATCAGAGAAGAAAGTTAATATTAAGTTCAGGCTCTCTCTGAGAAGTGCCACTGAATACAGGTGAACCTTTGGAGTCCAAGTGTTGTCACAAAGATAAACGAATTTGAAACATGTTGATCTATGTCTCCAGTTTTACTCTCAATATGTTTTTGCCTTTATTTTTTCACCTTGTTTACTTTTCAACGTGAGCAAACCCTGGCTTTCACTCTAATGTTGTGAGCAAAGAAAATTGGCAATGAAAAGGCTTATTAGAGGCTTCTTTCCTTTTTTTTCTGTTTGGTTTGGTATATTTTTGTTGTTGTGGGTTTTTTTCTCTTCTGTAAATTAGATGTAATGATTGCATGCAAATCTGTATTTGCTTTAGCATTACAATACTGTAGCTGACATTATAATCTGCAATGAGACATTTGGTTGTAATTCTGAACCACCAGGTATGCAAATAGTGTGCAAAATATTGATATCTGTCACATCCAGTCATTCTGCTCCAGTGAAGCACGTTCCTACATAAACTTCCTCTGCAGGGATTTTGTCTTACTGACATTACCATATTAATAATGTCTTGGACTTCCTGCCAACTGGCATTTCAGAAGCCGAGAGTTTTCTTTATATTTACCCAGATGAGAAGAGGAATAAGCTCTACATTACTTTCCTTGGCTATTTTGGGCAACTGAAATTCTCTCATAAGTACTCATTCAAGTATTTATTCCAATTTTGAGGGTTTTTTCTGAATCACACCTGTGTGAGATACCTAAGCCACTGCAATAGTGTGAAGACAAACCACAATTTTATAAATTCCTAACTTAAAAAATGAAATGTGAAAGTAGCATTCTAACTCAAAACATTATATATATGCATTCTCTACAAGTTTCAATTTTGCTTTGTAAATGTTTGTAGATGATTTTGTTATTATCAGGTTGAAACTAATTTCAAATATAAAATTTTCCACAGAACAAGAATTACCTTTTCCAAAATGTTCACAGATTGATTACTCTATGATCAGAGATATCTGTGAAGAGTCCTGATGAATCAGAACAATTATTTGATTTGTTTTCATCTCATATACATCACTAAGCCTTCTCTTGATTTTGGAACTCACAGACACACAGAAAAAGATCTCAAATGTCCTTAAAAATAAGATATCCTTATTGCCTTGAGTATCACAGCATCACTTGTAAAATGAAATCTCATGTTCTATGCCGGGTTAGGACACATTTGTACTTGAATAGGTGATGATCAATATGGGAACTGAGATAACAAATTTTTTCATCCTTCTTTGTCATTCTCTCTGTGCATTTGAGAGATACAATGCCCAGACATGATTTTATTGATGCTGGTCTGAGGAAATTGCCATTACTCATTTGATATGTGAGACATATCTGCCAATTCATTATTAGTAAAAATCACAAGTTATATTTTATACAAGAAAAAAAAAAATCAACACATTGTTTTCCTTCCAGATAGGAAAAATTAAAAAACAGAATATGATTCCAGTGTCCCAATTAAAATATAGTTTGTATAATTGCAGTAATCAAAGTGGTGCTAAGTAAGAAAATTGCAGTTGTGGTTAGATACATCATTATTCACATTCACTTCTTCCCTTGTCATTCTCTGAATTGTTATGCAGCTCTGAATTTTAACCTCAGAGAGAGCTGCACAGCAGTGATAGGCAAAAATAGGGATAGGTGCTCATGGTTTGCATAAAGCTGCATATACCTTATAGCATAATTCTCTAGATGAAAATTTAAATACCTGGATGATAATATAATCTTTTGCTGTCAAAATTTCTGAGAAACCTATACCCACCTTGGTCCTCAGAGCTTTATCAAACTCATCAAAGATGACTCCAATGGTACTGTTCAGTGAAAACAAGCCTTTTTTTATATTGTTGTGATTTTCTGCTATTCTGAGACAGTTGAAGGTATTTACACGTATCTCGCAAACATGTTAGGAAACTATAGTCTCCTGATAGAATTAAAACAAATCTCTGTATTGATCTGTCAAATGCTATTTTCACAAAGATATTCAAAAGGCCACTGTAGGATGGACTCAGACACAAATATATGTCTTCATCCTCATTTAATCCATAACGTGAGCAGGTATGGGATGGATTTTAGCCATGAATGCATTATATCAAAAGATCAATTTCAATGCAATTTTCAGCTTTATTTTCCTTTCATTTCTTTCTAATCAAAATGTGTTTATGTAAGCTTCTATTCTGCGAATTTAATGAAGAACCCACTCTAACAGGTAAATACTGGGGGTTTGATATGTATTCAACATGGGTCAAGGAAAAATTTTAGGGGTTTTTGGTTTTGTTGTGTAATGAAATGCCAGTGATACATTTCAATAAATGTACTCGTACAAAGTCTGTTTTTAATTTCACGAGATCCTAACTCCAGCTCCATCAGGCTTATCTCCATACCATTGCTGGATCTTTAATTCTTCTTTTGTTAGTCTCTTAAGAGTCCGTATAACTTTTAACAAGAATCTGGCTGAGCCAAAAAGGAAATCATCGCAATAATGCCACTTGCCAGTGTTTTGTGTGCATGTCGTTATCAGAATATGCTAAGTCAGTCAGAGGCTAAGCATGATATGGAAAACACAAGAGGAAGCCTTCATGAAAGTAAAACTGTTCTTTATAGTAGAAGACTGGTAGTTCAAAATCATCCACGTCTCAGGGTTGATCAAAAATGTAACAGCAGTAGGTACTCAGTTACTTATAGGACTGCTCTTTATCTCAGTGTCATATCAATCTCTTGTATATATTTTGTCAAGGGCTCTGCGTAAAGCTGAGGAGAAAGTTGGATTACTTTTGTCACTGATAAAGCAAACAATGTGAAGTTTTACTGTCAAAAGGAATAAATGTGCCTGTGCTTTCCTCATCCTCATTTTTTAAACCACTGACACTGTCATTCATTCTGAATGCCAAGATTACAAAGAGTAAAAGGACTGTTTATTCAAAGGACCTCTGAAAACAGCATAGGAAATAGGAAGCCTTGCATTTATACTGCTAATCCCTCACCTCCTAACAACACTCATCTGCTAGGGAGAGAAAAGTGTTGTAACATCTGGCTCAGTGTGGGGAGTTTTCATCTTCTGTTGGGAGGGCTGATGTCATGTAAGGAGGAGAGGAGCAGACTAACTATTGTAAATGAGAGGCAGCAGCAGCACTTATCCTGGGAGCCAGGGCTCATGGATGTGTTGAATGGCTGCCTGCAGCCCCCATGTGTTGATTCTGGCCCATTAACCATCCTATTAATCTTCAAAAAGCTTTAAAGCACAAGTGTTTTGGAGAGTGAATATAGGTGAGAATTTGCAGGTGTCATTCACACAATACAGCCATCTTCCACACTCTTTTCAACAAACAGCTCTCCCAGTCTACTAAAGCACAGAAGGAAATTCTTTCCACCACCTTTTACCCTGCCTGAAATTTCTGAGAGCATCAGGGTTTTGAACATTCTGCAAGATGGCAGTGCAAACGTAAAGAACAGAAAGGCAGCTTATAAGAATCAGAAGCATATTTGTTTTGGAAAATGTGTACACTTCATTCAACCCACATCCTTTAAGTTTTTGAGTGTGACCACAATATATAATGCTGCATGAGTCATCTCAATCCTGTATCAACCAGCATTTCAATTCTCTGTAATATTCTGTTCTATTCTTTTGGGAAAGAACAGCATATAAGAACTGTGCAATTTTAGGCAATTCGAAGGTTATACCGTGCTTGACACCTGACTTCACTTTAGTAACACCTGCCTGAAGAATAATTAGCAGGCCACTTTTAAAGAAAGAACTTCCATACACCACAGATGGCATTTTTCATACCAGACAGGCAACGATGTATGTTGGAAGCAAGCCAAACTGTCTGCAAAAACTGTGAGAAATTCAAGACAGACATCTGAGTGGAAGGAAAGTTTTACCTTCCTCAACACCCCAACCCTCCCCCGCTCCCCGCAACCATTTGGGAACATCTGTTCAAACCTACTTCTATATATAATGTGCTTTATTTTTCTTATCTACTAATGCTACAAATTACATGAGAAGGAAAGCAGCATAGCAAGTTTCTTTTATATTGATTCTGAAACCTATGATTTAATAACATAATGTGATGATTTGCCAGCCATAGAAATCCCTTACTATAAGACTCTTGTTAAAACGAGGAACAAAATTTTCTTAACTGGCTAGTAATATGGAGTCCTCAACTCAGATTTCCACAAAGTGGTCCTAATTTTCACTGTGTACTCAAAACTTTGTTGAAATCAGGATACCGTGTGTCATAACAGAGGCACAAAGTCAACAGTCACTTTGGAAATTATTGGCTAATGTCTTAATCCTGGACTGTTCACTGATTTGTATGAACTTTTGTGTGTATTTTGGGCTCAATCCAAATCCCTGTGAAATCAATCGTAATCTTTCCATTGCCATCTATAGGCTTTAGATGAGGTCCTTTGCTTCCTTAGAAGAATCTTTACTTCTTTTTAGCAAAAATATTCTATATAAAAGGATTCTTGAAAACTCTTCATAATTTTGCCATCAGAATCAAATTTTACGCAAATATGCCAAAGTTAGAAAAGTAACAGTTCTATATTGTACTTAGTGTCATTTATGAACCCCAAAATTGTTCATTTTATTTTCCCAGTACCAATTAATAGGTATATATGTAAGAATTATAGAAATACATCTATAAAATTATTTACAACGTGTTGTCATTCCAAACTAGGGGTTTTTTTTCTGCTCTAGTAGTTTTTACTCTCTTAAATGCATTTCTGTGGTGATTGTATCAAATTTTTCTAAGGGCACTTTTAAAGATAAATTTTTAATTTGGGAAAATGCCTATTTCAGTATTTTCTCAGCTGTGCATGTGACTTTTTTGGCAAATAATGTGGTAAGCATTCGGAATAGTCATATTTCTAAAAACCCTGCAGTCCATAAGCAAACATATGTAACATATACAGTGTCTATATATTCACGGTGACACTAAGGATGAGAATGTATCCCTAAATACTAAAGCACTTTTTTTCTGGTGAATCCTATTAAGGAGAAGGACTCATGGTTGTGAAGGTTGGAAGAGATTGTCGTAGAAAGCATTCAAGGGCCAAATAAGATAAAGAACAGAACCAAGTCCTCACAGGACATTTAGTAGGGCACAGAACCTAACCCCAAAAGTTTTACCGGGCCTATGATACAAGGTGGCCAGTACAAATTATTTCATTACCCATTAAAAAGGCTATTTCAAAAATCAGCTTTCTTAAAATATCTTTAGAGTCTGTCTACAGAAAAGCACTGTATAAAAAGGGAGCTGTGATTATTTTCTACTACAACTACTGTTTAACAAGCTCTTCATTTACAACACTTTTTGAGGTCTTCTCTGTTTGTGATAGTAAGTCTACTGCCCAGGTGATTGTTTTCAACTGAATGAAAGTGAAGTTTCATCAAATTTCTGCAGGTTGGAGTCATCACAGTTCAGATGCCAGAAAAAGGACAATGGCTAACATCTGCATGCACGACTTGGACAGAGGTAATAAATGGGTGAGAAACTTCTAATACATTTGCAGTTTATACAGATGACTGTGATAACCTCTTATTATGCCATATGGAGGCCCTGAGTAACAGCCAGGGGCCTTAAATTACACTGAAATTGATTCCTACACTGCAGCTTTCAGCTGTAAAAGATGTCAAAAGACTATGGACTTAAAATGAAAAGGAATAGAAATATATACAAGCCAACGATCTCTAGTAAGTCCTTATTAATCTGAAGTAATCATGGGCATCATCACTGAAGTCCCATGCCAGTTAATGCCACCTATTGGCTACATTGCCTTTTTTAAATGAATATAGACATCCAGGTTATGTACAGAATTGTCCCTTTCAGTCCACACACATTACATAACGATATTAAATTACAGTATGTAATTGGTTAAACATTACTCTTTAAAATTTCTTGAATCTTGTAGCCCATCTTAAATACTGCATGTACTCTATTAAATACAAGCTCACCCAAGAGACATAAACTGACTGAAGCCAGGAAATTCTAAATGAAGGCTCAAGCTGACATTTTGTCCCTAACTTATATAGCTATGTTTCCTTATATCTACTTAAGAGTGTATGTCCTAGTGGTGTTTCTTTCTTTATTTGTACAAATAATATTATTGCAGTGGTCAGAGCCTTCATTTAAGAAAGCAGGATACATAAACTACCTTGAAACTTGGCCTGTAGTGGAAAGACATAGGTATAGAGTCTGTCCTTGTGCTCCTTTTTTGACTATTTTTGGATCCAATGAAAAGAAAAGAAAGTCAAGAAAATATAAGCATTTAATTAAATTCCCAAACTATTTCCAATTTGTGATTTAACAAATTGAGCTAGGTTGCAATGGTGTTATTTTAAGCACACTTCTTGAATTGCTGTTGTCAAAATAAACCTGAAAACAATGAAGCCATAGTAAACAAAAATACAAAATAAAACCTCAAGTCATAAGGGAAGAGAAAGAAACCCTGCAAATAATATAGAGCCTTGTACCCCAGAGACAGTAGAAAAAAGAATTCTTATCATCCATCATGTTGAAAATTAAACTGTTAACATCACTGCCATTTGAGAAACAAACAGATTTTCTGTGTATGTTTCCTAAGAGTACACATTTCTATATCTGCCTCAGTGATACACTAACAAGAGAATATCAAAGAGATGTAGACTCTGGACAGATATGATACCAACATTACTGTAACTCAAAAAATGTCATGGTGCTGCTGACAGAATGATCCACCTATCAAAATGCCTTGGGCTAGGAACAGATTGTTGGTACATTTCAGGTAACGTAAATAAGGCACATCCATTTGTTCTGTAAAATGTCAGCTGATCCCTTTTCAGGTTTAGTCTTAAACATTATCTGAAAGCCAGCAACAAACAATTCTGTAAACCTGAAAAGGCATTTCTGGCAAATAGAGTGTCTGAAAGGCAAGAATCTTCTCTCTCCTCTTTACTAGCAAAAAAAAAAAAAAGTCACATTATATTTGACTCACTGTCATTTGAAGTTGAGATGCCTTTTTTTTTTTATTTCATTCTAATTTTTCATTTTGAAATGTAGCTATATTTCATTTAAGAGGGTAAAAAAAAAGCCAAGAATAACAAGTTTTAGTCTGAATCAATGGAGTTTTCTTTCCTGTTTCGGTAGTCAGCACCACCACCTCAAAACACTTTCCCATCCAGCCATGAAATAAAAAATATTGAGTATTCAAAAGTAGTTGGCTTACTTCTCTATCGCACTCCCATTCTGAGCAATTTTGTATGACAAAGGCATTTGAAAAAGAACCTAAGAAACAAACGCAAAACCCCTTAACTGCTGGAATCAATGAAATGCTCTGAAGTCTTTCAAGAAATTAGTTATCCATTGCTTGGATATTTTAAACTGTGACAACAATTAACGTGCAAGAAAGATCCAGCCTACAGTAGAAAGGATTTGGAAGACAGACACAGAATTCTTGATGGCATTTAACTTTTATGATGCCCTACTGCTCCACGTAGCAGAGCTATAGGGGATGTTCACAAGCATTTACTAGGATATGCACATTTCTTGCTCACTCTTCCTTTTACTCAGCTCCTTCTATCACACTACCCACTCCAATTAATCTCCAAAGTTTTTGGAGATATTTTCTTTTTTTTTTTCTTCTGAACAGCTTATTGAACAAAGGCACAACGTGAGTATGCATCCCTTCCTGATATTTATTCCTTTTTATCCATTTCAACAAGGTCCAACAAAATAACCCTTTATATTTGCTCTAAATCTGGAAAAAATGGTTGAACAGGCTCTTGTTGTTTTTGGCTGAAGACATCATTAGATGCTAGAGGCCTTTTTCCTGCTAAAGGAAAGAGTTTCCCAAATGGATCAAGGTAGAACGTTTATCCAAGATTAAAAGCCTACATTTGAAAACATAGTTTTGTGTTGCCCACAGACTAAGTTCTGAAAGATCTGGAAAAGGCAGAGCTGCTTAGGACTTTTACAAAGAAAACTTTTAGTTTCCTATGAAATCACTGTAAAGAGACCAGAATTATTTTAAAAGGATTATTTATTAAACATATTTCTTTACAAAGTACAATCAATGGTTTGCATTAAATTTGGGGGTTTGGTATTTGGCTGTATGTACAAAAAAGCTTACAACAGAAAATGTGTCTTGATTTTACACATGGGACACAATACTGAGTTACCTTCATATTTTGATTTCTACCAACATAAGCAGTTGATAATAACTCTCAGCTTATCTGCTGGTTTTTTTTTAAACCGAAGATGAAGCAACAACATTTCTGCAGAGTGTCAGTATTTATCAATGTACTCAATTATGACAAAGTAGAAATGAATAAGTCTTTGAGAAGTTTCCACCAAGCATGAGTGAAACGTGACTTTTTTGGCAGGTTACTGGACTATCCTTATGATCCTAAAAATCTTTTTTTTGCAGTTATAAGATAAGAAGAATTGAGGAGCTAGGTAGGTTTAATAATACCCTATTAGCAGCAGTTGATAGTAAATGCAACATAAGGTTTGTTTTGTCTGTCATACAAGATGTCCTAGCAGACACTATTTATTGTTCTCTACTTGAACAAAAGTATCTGCCTGTATTGTATGTCTTTGGAAAAACAAAACAAAAATAAAGAAACAAAAAGCCATTTATTGTCATGAGTGACTATTGCCATCAGCTAATATGAATGCATTGCTAAAATTAGTGAAGACAGGAAAATGCTGTAAGGTAAATATATACAGAGTTAAAATACATTTCTTATCCACTAGATAGTGATTTTGTGGCACTGTAGTTTTCAGGATATAACCTCTGTTGAGAGCAATGTAATTTTCAGTGCAAGCTAAAGCAAAAATACCTGCCCGCTGTCATAAACATGACAAACAAATCTGGAATGTTCCAAGTAAGTTCATCTTCCACTTCTCCACTCTTGAGGCACCTTTAAGACATGGCACTTACTGTAAACCATCTAAAAAATCAAGAAAAGCAGACACAATAAGCCTGAATTTTCCATAACAACTTTAAAAATCACTGCCAGAGTCACTTGCATACGTAAACGTTGCCCGTGTAAGGCTTGCCAGCAAAGCATCTTTCCTGAGAACGGAGCTGGGACACTCTCTGTGTATCATAAGTGTGCGTGCTCAGAGCTGTGATCGCTGTCGTGACTGTCGTCGTTCGCTAGTGAGTCCCCCGTGTGCTGGAGACCAGCTGCGCCGATGCCAGAGAGCTCGGAGGGGAGCAGCGTGCCCTTTTTCACATTCACCAGTTCCTTCTCCCGGGCCGCTGCCCCTTGCTGCCCCCCTTTTACCCGCTTCCACTTCATTCGTCTGTTCTGGAACCAAACTTTTACCTTCATGGAAGAAAGACAAAACAAGAAATAAAAAAGGGGTTATTGAAGGTAATAATGGTCTTTTTAGCTATGCACAGCACATGGTGTTTTGGGTTGGTTTGTTTTTTGGTTTTTACCGTGCCTTTCTGTCTGTGTGGTAAAAAGCTTAACGTGCCTTCCCTGAAGAGCAGGAAATCCAGTTTTGGATAGCTCACGAACATTGGGAATGTGAGGATAACGACTGCAAAGGAGGGAAAGGGGTAAGCACGTGAAGGCAGATAGCTCCACAGGAAGATCTCAGAGTCCTTTAGAAAACAGTAAAAAGCTAAAATACCCTTGGAAAAAGTATTAATGCCATTTCACAGGCAGAGTAATATTTTGTGTAACACAGAGCCCTGTGTGGTGGCAGGGACCTATACTGCTGCCCCTCATGCTTATATTGCTTTTAATGACCCTTCAAAGGAGGGCTGTTACTTTGGAAAGGACCTTGCACTGAAAAGTTTGCATTGCTTTCTGTGTGTTTGTTTCCATGAATTGGTGGTGAGTTTTGGGTGGAGCTCCTTAAAAGATCCTAAAGATCCTTTTTTTTTCTTTCCTTGCTTAAGTATCTGAAAGAGCATTGCTTACCATCAAAACTTATGACTTTCCTGTCTGTTTCACAAAAGTATTAAAATTTTTCTAGTTGATTGATCCTCAATTCTACTATATTTAGCCATAGACTCTGTTCAAGTTTTTCACACAAATAAATGCCCCCAAAGCCAGGAGCCAAGGCATTCATAAATTTGAATGAAAATTGGCAAATAATTTCAGATGAAAGTGGAAAAGAAATTCATAGCATGAATGAATAGAAATGTATCTGTATTTAAGTCACATTAAACCCCAAGATTTCACTCCAGCTGAAACTCATTTCCCCTCCTCCCCTTCTCTGTATAGAAATATAGGGGGCGGGGGGGGCGGGGAGTAAACCTAAATTATTTGCACAGTTCTAAAGTACCAGCACTGCAAACCACAAGAAGGTTTTTTTTCAACAGTCAAAAGAAAAAAAATAGATGTGCATAGCATCTGTCAAATATATTAGACCAGATTAAAGGCTGATTTAAAATCAACTGAAAATATTGTCACTGAAAACAGTATGAATAGAAGATTGTTGGGTTTGATCCCTTTAGAATTGATGTTGCTAAAAGATCTTGTGCGTGTCTGTCTGTGCAGCTCTTCATATGAAGGTTCCACAGAAAAATAAACAATGTCTGCAACTTTTCACTTGGAAAGAAAGCAAGAAACCTTGCAATGTTGGTGTATCCTCTGCTGTGTTTAGCAGAATGTGTTTCAGAGTTTTAAAAGAAACAGCAAGGAACAGGCACAGCAGGACATATTGTACAACATGAGTAATAGAGCCACAAAAATGCTGTTTTGCTGAATCTGTCTTATACATCCAGGAAACATTGCAGTGTTTAACCTTTACTATCACTTTGAATTTTACATTAAAGTTTTACTGCAATTGAACTGATAGTTAACGTCGCTATCTGTATGCACATATGTGGGAAGGAAGAGAGGTATATTTATTTTTTATACTCTGTATTCCCGTTAAAGCCAATGTGAGCTGTTAAAGCCAATCACTGGGGAACAGAGAAAAACCCTTCTAGGTTAGTTAAGAGCCTCAAAGCACAGCACATCCTTTCCTTTGGTCAACTCATCAGAGCCAAGGAATCTGGCTTGTAAAGTGAAATGAGTGTACAGGGGAAGGTATTTATTACTGGCTGCTGTGATGTTTGGGATCATCAGACTCGGGTCACGTATCAGAGGTGTCCATTGAAACAATGTCTTCAAAAGGGTACAAGCGTAAGCACAGCACTGGCAGCTTTCTGGGGGAAGTTAAGATGTCATTTTGTTTATTTTTCTTTTCTAAGACAAAGAAGTTTCTCTTGCAAAAGAAACTATTCCACTGGTGCCAGAGAGTGCATTAGATGCAACCGAAGTCATAATCTAAACATTAAAAATAATACACTTCGGATTCAGCCCAGTACCTCATAATGTTATTACTTTTCTTCTGAAATAATGGTCAAGATAATTTTTTTTCAGCAAGAAGAAATGACAGGATTGGAATAATATTTAAAAGATCTAAGCAATTCTCCAGATATTTTTATGTCCTTGAACATTATCAGAATAAGTCACGGGATTAAAAGCCTGAAACAAAATAATAAAGTATACGAAAAGTGGTTTCAAAAACCAGTGACAATGATGCATTTGAAGCAAAAATTTCAATCCACAGCCTGGATTCTACCTACTTTAACTTACTGGAACAAGAGAGACCCAGGCAAAGCACCTTCCAGATGCATCCTTTTAATTTTTGGATACTGGAGAAACTAAAGCTAATATTCCTACAGTCATTGTCAGAAATGGTTCTGGCTAGGACAGACATGAGCAAGATGAATACTGCCTGGCTTCTGATGTAGATGCTCCTTGCTGTTCCCCTCTTGCAGACAGAGCGAAATTCTGCTGGCCTGCCATTTTTTGACTGTTTTCTACTCTGATTTAATAAATTATTCTTTTTTCTTTTCCATTTTTTCTTACAATACGTTCTTACTTCTGCTTTTTATAATGCAAGTCACTTCGTCAAAACCGCAGTCCAGAACAGCCTCTCTCCTTGAGCATTAAACCCAGGAGAACCAATCGGCACCAGCCTTCAGGTGATGAGTAGCTGAGGACAAGCTGAGAAGGACCTCTTCATTCAGCTCACCTGGCCTCAGACTAGTTGCCCTAACTGTGCCCTGAAATGCCTCCACCAGGGATGAGGTTAGGTCAGTGTCTCTATATTATTTGATACAAATAAAGGACAATGATTCCCCTTTTAAGAGCTGCAAGATACATTTACAAATTCCTGAGAGCATCCAGCATGCAACATTATTTCTGCACATGACCCACTGTCTGGGAAACATGGCATTTCAGGAAAGTGGGGCTGAAAGGACTCCAGCCACCTTTGCATGCACTCTCGTGACTGTAGGGGTAAGAGAGTAACCCTGGTGCTTCCATAGGAGAATACACACTACTGACTGGCATGTAGCCTGTCATGCTTCCAATAAATAGAAAATAGTGAAAGAACAAAAAAAAAAAAAAGGTTAAAAAAAAGCTTTAGGCCTTTTTGTTAAAGACTTAAAATAATCTGCATCTGATTTACTTAAAGAAATTTTTTATATGATATTCCCTATTTGACACATCAAAGATTATTTTCGAAAGCTAAATATCAATTATAATGAAGTTTATCGCTGAAAATACTGCAAGTTTATTTTGATGTAATTTTCTCCATTAATGTACACTGGGACTCATGTGAGGAAATACATTAGGTATTTTTTTATATGTATTTCTTTATTACCTCCATTATAAAGTACTGAAATTCACTTTGACCTGATTCAAAGTACACTAATGTCAGTGTGAGCTTTTCCATCGAGTGCAATGGACTCTAGATGAAGACTTTAATGCTCATGTGCTAATAATATGAGACAAGTCCTTCACTTGTTATTTCCTCTAGAGATCAATTTCAGATACTGGAATTTTTAACTTCCTTTGGAGCCGAAGAGTAAATTATGGAGGATATAGGTGTTACTGATATGTGATCCATCTATATTTTAGTAACGAGAAGGAAGTGAAGCAAACTGTGTGAAGTACTTCAGAGTGTCAGTTTATCTGGATTCATAGAAAAACATGCTTTTCAAATGCACAACTCATTTGAAACTTACAGGTATTGCACAAAACATGCATCAGAATAAAATATCCCAAGAAACAAAAAAGACAGAAGACAAAGAGGAGAGAGAATGAAAGAAAGAGAGAGAAATGAGAGAATGTTTGAAAGAAAAATAAAGAAAAAAATAAAATAAAAATAAAGATAGAGAAAAAGCCCTTACTGAAGTGAACTTGAAAAACTCTAAAACTTTTTTCCAGTGAAAGAACTAGCTTGTGTAATTTACAACTTTTGCAAAATCTATATCTTTTTAAAGTAGTTTAGAGATCTAGTATGACAAACTTGATACTATAGGTTTTATGAACCTTTTCGTGCTGTTTTTTTCAAGCCTAAGTTAGTTCCAGCAGGAGCTGCGAGTGCTCACCTCCTCCTAGAATCAGATCCTGATTGCCTATTATTTATTAAAATGCACTCCCTCTTCTCCACCCTCTGACTAGCACAACTTAATTGTATAGAACACACATATGTATGTACAGAAAACAAAGGAAGTGGAGGGAAATGAACTATACTAAAGATGATAGTAGCATTAACAGCTGTTTCTAAATCAGCACTTACAAGCCCATCTATTGAGCACATGTGCTTACTGGCACGAAAGCACAGTTCCTTTTCCTTTAGTCATCAAGTTGTTTAGCATCTGCATCTCCACATCTGATGATGAGACTGTTAAGATAGGAGTAAATGGTTTCACATTGCACATCTCCTGATGTATGTGAGAAATATTTTTGCTGTGACCAATTTATTTTAAGGTCTATTCTGTAGGAATCACAGGAGGAGATTCCAAACAAGGGGGTTGACATTGTTAGTGTCTCTATTACTGAAGTAATCATTATATACTTATGATATATATGTCCTTGGTAGGCTTAAGGGCCATATTATGTGCTGTCTTGCATGTATATCTTTAATACAACTTCACGATGTGGACATCAATTCATCAGTTTGGTTCCAAATGAGCTCATCACCTAAACTTCTGATTTAATACTCCTTCAGTGAGCCCTTCAGCCACATTAACTTTAAGAATAGGTGAATTCTACCATGCTCTGTAGAATGCAAATACTTCCTTTTGACATGGGATTTTAGCATTCTGTACTTACAGATATACCTTCTATAATTAATGAAGTATTTCTTAACAAAAAATCTTGTCTGAAAAATGAAAGCATGACTGAATTAGAACTATCCTAGTTGCATCATCTTCCTTCTTTTAGGAAAAAAAAAAGAAAAAAGAAAAAAAGAAAAAAAGACATTTATCTTTAAAAAAGCTCTTTTTTGAAATGAAATATTTTTTCCTAAAATTATGTTTTCTACTCCAGGTTTTAGTGGCATGAATCCCAAATGAGATTAAAATTTGAGGCCTTAAAAACTAGAAACAAGGGCACTGTGCCAGTTGAAACTACTATTTTGCTATAAGGGACGCAGATTTCTAAGTATGAGTCTTCGAAGTCAGTATCCCAAAATTCCATGTTTTATTATATCTAAATGATGTGTCAGGAAGATCAGGAAGACCACATCACCAAGCCCTTTAAAGGTTCTGCCCCTGGTCAGCCAGCCATTGTTCATTTTCTTTTATTATGGTTTTGTTGGATTCGGTTGGTTTTACTTTTGTTTTTGTGTGTGTTTGGTTGGTTTTTTGTTTTTAATCTGTCAATTTACTTCCCTCTAATGCGGACAACCATATGGATAAGAAAAAAAAATAAGCCTGACTTTTCAAAACCAAAAAATTTGAAAAGTTTACTTCTCAACTTTCTTTGGCTCTGAAACTGTCCCTGTTATTTTTAGATAGTGCACTTATGCTGCCAGGTTTTAAAGAAAGTCAAACTCCTGAACTTTACAGAAATCACTGATGCTATAGAGCTGAAACTTACCTTTTTCACATATAGAGATAGTATTTTTGTGAAAGTTTATTCAATAAAGTTATAAAAACAAATAGGAATGTAAAGTCATGACAGTTTCTTTCCTTGTTCTAGCCTATGAATAAATGTAGGAGTTGGAAGAATGAAATCTATTAGTTTAAAATATTTACAGAAATTATAGTCAGAGTTATCAATTCACTTCAGCAACTAAATATAACATGAGATTTTGAATAGTTCAGCTGGATTTCAGTCATGCTAGATACATGGGAGTGTAAGTTAAGGTAGTTTTACTCAATTAAACTTAATTTTCTTCCTCATCTGATTTAAAGAAATTCCAATTCCTATTCCAAAAAACTCCTCTTAAAAATCTTAAATATATTTTGAGCTTAAAACCAATTTAAATAAATCCAAGTATTATATGTCTTCTTAGTTGTTATGAAATAGAACCAAAATACCTCAACTGGAGAAAATTAACCTTTATTTGAAAATTAATGAGTGGTACCAGAATCTTCTGATTAAAATTACTGGCCACCTTTTCAGTGATTTAAAGTAATCTGCTCCATGTTATGTTACAGAACCTTGCACTGAATGTGCACAAGCACTTTTTGCAGCTGTTGAGAAAAAGGGGAGGTCTTGGCAGGTGCACAAAGGACAGCTGGAGCTTTTGGCACCCAGGAAGGTGTAGGAGGGAGTTCTAGGTTTTTGTTACATGGAAGTCAGTAGAGGTTTGGGTACTGCTTAGGTGATACATTCTCTTTTCTACCTCCCACGTTTAGACAGGGATGGAATAGACATTATATTTCAGAGGAGACCAGTGATAGGAGTATTTTTTTTGTTTCAGAAGTCTTTGAGAGAACTCAGTTGACCTCCTTCTACTCTGTACAAAGTGCCATCTTCTCCACCAGGAATTTTCAGAATTAATTTCATGATCAAACAGCTAACACTTCCTATTCAAATAGTCTTTTAACTAGGTTTCAGGGTTAACATACCTTAAGCAGAATGGGACACACTATTTCACATTCCTTCCTCCTACTGGCTTGTTGTACACAATCTAAGGGAGCATTTTTTAAAAAAAATCAGTCTCTCTTTTCTGTCCAGAGTCAAACAAATGCGAATGCGGGCCTGCTGTTAGAACTCTCCCTACCTTATTCTCTTTATTCTTTTCAGAGTCTACCTTCACCCAATTTCTTTGCATCTATATAGAAATCTACAAAAGAAACACACGCTGGAAAACTAATTTGTGGGGAAGATCTCCTTCAGCTAAACTTTGCCTCTTTGTATAAGTGTTTACCTGCATGAATTACTCACATGTAGAGCATTTTATGTCATGAGAAAAAAATTCTAACATGCTTCATTCTGCACCCATTTTGCACAGGCCAACTGAGTGTGAAAGTTAAAAAATGGTGAGCAGTCAAGACTGGCTTTTGTCTGAGTAGTTGATGCTTTTTTCTGCTACTAATATAGCACAAAGAAAGGCAACTGTCAATAAGCAAGATTCAGCAGAAAGCAACCTCTGACAACTGGCCCATGACAATCCTCCGGGGCTCTATGGCTATGGAAGCCACCTCCCTGCACAGGTAAGAATCACCCTCATCTATATTCACTTAAACTATTTCCACAGTTCATGACTTCAAATCAGGAGGGACTTTTTTTGCCTTCCAAAACAAGCCAGTCCTGAGTCTTTTGATGGTAAACTAGCCTCAAAATCAAAACCTAGTTTTAAAGCTAGTAACCCTCAAGATGCTGCAGCTGTTTTCAGCAGGGCCTGCCTTGAAAAGGCGAAACTAGAAAGGTACTCTACATTTTTCAATGCCCTGCAGAAAAATTAAAAAATCTCCTTTATTCATAATGTTAATATGTACCTCTCTAATACCATTTGGTCCTTCCTGGTTTCTTCTCTCTGTTGTTTAAAGTGATCATGAATGAAAAATCTAAAAGCCTTATATCTCCTTAAACAGCAACAGAAGAAGCTGCATCTTTCTTGAATTGTGTCTAAAGAAGGGCAAGGGTAGGGGACAGCAGAGCCTTACTCACTTTGCAAAAGCAGCCACATGAGCTGTTAATAATTCTGTCCATATAGCATATGCTGCTTGGCACAGACAGAGGTTTCTCCCCACCCAGAACCCCACAGGGATTCTCTGCAGGTGTAGGGTCCATTCACAACTAACAGCTTGAGGCACTTGGATCTTTGCACATGGAATTACTTGTTTGAATTCAATCAATACTACAAAAGTAAATACAGTGTTTGAAGTTTTGCCATGTACTGTTTTTTAAAAAATAATAATAATTATAGTACAAATCAAAATTATGTATGCGTTATAATTAAGTATGCCAGAAGCATTCTTTCCTAAGAAAGAACAAACTGAGTTAGCACAACAACTCTTACTGCTGGTATTTATATTGCTTAAGAAAAATGTAAAAGTATTAGTGTGTTTTACTTTATTAAGAGTGTTGCTTTAAATATAACAAACAATCCAAAGGATTTCAAGCCACACAGGCTCATTACTACAGTGTGTACAGAGAGTGCATAACACATGGAAGCTTGGAATGAACAGCTGCCTTTCAGAGAAGACATGGCAGCACAATAAATGAGACAGATACGGTCAAGCTTGTCCTATCAATCCATTATTTGATTTTGTTTGAAAGTATACAGGGGAATAATTTTACCACCTGACCTTAGAAATCCGGCTTCCTAAGATAGTAAACTAGTCATGCTGTGTGATGCATTGAGAGACATTGACTCCTCCAGAGGTCATTCAGAACAAATGCCCTGTTAAGGAACATTGAACTCTCTGTTTTTTCACTCAATTACTATAGGAAACTACTCTTACCTTACCAGTCAAGTCTGAAAAATACAGTGGTCAGCTCCCCTGAGCGCTGTGATGCTGAAAAGGATTTGAATGAAGTCACTTGTGATGCAGGACAGAGAGAACCTGGTCTGGAGGGAACTTTTCTAATGGAACACTTCATTTATTATTTGTATAGTCATAACAATGTAGTGCTACAGTGTCGGCTATGGCCCCATTGCCCTAGGTACTACACCAACATTGCCCAAATGCATTTGTATCATAATGCCGCCTGCTTCTCTTTGTGGTAGAAAAAGGCATTACAAAGCTTCTTCCTTTGTCACTCATCCCCTATTGGTACCACATACATGGAAGCCAAGCACAGATGCAAAAGCACTCTTCATTTTGACAAAATTTTGTCTTTTATCTATGCAAAATCAATGTCTTCGGACCTTTTCTAACTGATTGGTGGCTTCTGGGTGGCTATTGGAAAATAAAGTCAAGAAGAAATAAACCTTCTCATTGCCATCAGCAGAATTTAATCTGACTAGGTGGGATTTTCCGTTTATGTTGGCAAACAGAAGCATTGCATATTTGGATTGTTTATTCCGGTAACCTTAGCTAGCCTGCAGAACTGCAACATTACTCTTTTGATTAGCTCCATGCAAAAAGTTCTTGCGAGGTGGAAAGCGCTCCTACTCTTTCTATATTTGGCAGGACCAACTCCATAAAAATGTCCATTTTGCCACGCCTCTGATACCCCACTGCAGCTGCTTCCTCTCCTCATCCCACAGTGAGATATTAAAAAGTTTGCATGGAACTTTCTCCAAGTTTATCTGGATGTACAAAAAAGCCAAGAATGCGCTTGTCAAGGTTACAAATATCTAGGGAGCTAAGACAGTTTTTAGTCTAACTGGCTCTTCAAAAATAAAAGAGGCCTGGCAGCTGAAAATTATTAACTGCTGGCTGAGCAGGGATTGTGAGTGCACTCTATAAGAGATGGAGCAGGAATTACATGTACCTATAGTGCTGGAATTCTTACAATACCATAATAGAGCCATCCTACCACCAGATGTGCTTATAATGCTCTCAAAGTGCACTCTTAATATCTAGGCAATTGAGGCACTTATTTCATTTCATTTCATCCTCCTGTCTTGTAACTCAGGTTTCCTTTTTAGGGAGTGATAGGATTACTTCCTTGTCCTGATCCATATGTTGTGAGGGGTTTTTTTTCATTATTATTTTTGTGAAATGGCCTTCCATGAGTCATTTATGTTTGAACTGATCTTGTAAGTTGTTTCAAAAGTCAAATGGAGCCTTACTTTGATGACTGTAGAAAACTTTAATACCCTTATATAGCTTTTTAAATATGGTCAGATATACATTTTTTTCTACAGCTTGTTTAAATGCCAGAAAGGTAATTATGAAGTGTTAGTTGGTCAGTGTCTCTTTTAAGCTGTGGCGTATGGTTGAAATTATCACTATAGTCAAGAAGAACATAGAGCTTTCTTAAGATAATAGGCTCTGTGATTTATTTCACATCTTGGGAAATAGCTGAAAGTTTTAACTTTAGGATGACCCACCAGTACTTTCCCCAGTTTACTTTTTGTTCTTCTGCCTTTTAAATAATATGATACTTATCATTTTTTTAAAACCTAGTAAAAAAAAATGCTAAACAATTCATTCCATTAGGGGTTGGGTCTGCTCTCAAGCCTATTTTCTGAGCAGATACATCAGTTCACCCAATACTCATTGGTGGTTTTTGTCACTGCATTATCTGAAGCAACTTTCAGTTCTCTGTGTGCAAATTCAGTGTTTTATGAGAGATCAAGAGAGCTTCTAACAAAAATAGGTCTACAGTCTGTGATGAGATCAAAGTTCTTACTTGTATGTTCACTTATTTCAAATAAAGGAACTACAGCCTATATGTACCATTTTCTGCAATGCAGCCTGTGGGAGAAAAAACAGTAAGTGAAAACTTCCAGAAATAGAAATTTTCTAAAAATACTACTTTACTGAAGAACGTGGTTTGTTTTTGGAATTCTATCAATATATTTTAATTGAGTCATAATAATTTTAGAGAAAGGACTGGTTTTGTTGCATCTGTTTAAGATAGGTATCAAATATTATCTCTTCTGTGCAACCGCTAGGAAAAGAAAATAATGACAGCAGTAAGTAAACAAATAGGTGCTGTTATCCCACTCAAGAATAATCACTCATTCTGCTAATCATGGAAAGACAGGTCCTGAATATCAGTTCAGTCTCTTAACTGGAAAAAACCACCAAATATTAGTATCATACCAGGTTCGTCCCAGAGTTCTTTTTTTAAGTCACTGAAGGAATGCTGATGTAAAACAAGTATGCAAGAGGAGTCAAGCCTTTTGATTCACTGCACGCTGAAGGGTGCCATATACCATGGAAACCTACACCCAGTTCCATGTCTATTTTTGCTATTTTTCTATCAAAGCAATATATTTGATTTTACGAAGAGACATTTCTAATTGACAAAATTGGAAGTGACTTCATTACTTGGTTTAGTATAATTCAGAAACTGAAAAAGACGTCCAGAGTTCCCTCTCAGTTTTCTCTTTTTTTCCTACTAACAATACGGGTTTTATGCTAACATTTTTTTTCTGTTAGACCATTTTATTGTGGCAAGATACAGAACTGAACTCTATCGAGCTAAAAATCTTAATGTTTTCCTTTTCTAAGCAAGGGTGGCTTTAAGCAGGAAGGTAGGAAGGAAGGAAGGGAGTTATCTCTAGCAGCTCAGTTGTCACTCTGTGATAATCTGGGGAAGCAGAGAAGAATTATATTACATAATTAGAGACTAATCATAATTCTATAGAAATTATCACCATTAACAGCAGAACACTTAGAACTGGCATTACGTGACAGACAGGAAACAGCAAGTGCTCCAATGACTTAAATGAAATCTCTGTACTTGTGTAGCACAGGCTACCTTTTCTCCTCCAGAAACAATATTCAATATTTATCTGTTCCTTTTCTGTATGTTAAGTGCTTTTCATTTAACTATTTCATGTAGGACAGTGAACCATCTCTTCATTTAGTGGTACTACTCAACCTGACCTTTGAAGAAAAGAATAAAGAATTTATCAGAGAGAACAGTTAAATTGCAGGCCAAATTCACCATTGCCTGAATTCAGCTGATTGATTTCCATCAAACTGACATGCAGATATTTCTTAATTTTTTTTATTGTTGCTTACTTCCACACCAACTCTACCTTTGTCACTGAGACAAAAATTCAGTCTTCCTCTCCTTAGCTGCCAAAATCAGGTGTAGAAGTTAATCTATTTCTCTCAGCTTACCTCAGTGGAAATGAAAACCAAAAAATTTTATCAATTGTTTGTTACAAAGTGGTATGCTTTATAAATATAGCAGGCATATTTAAGTAAGTGAAAATGATCCCATTGGAACCCGGCAACACATTCAAGTCAAACAACAGAAATTACTGGCTGCTTCTTGACAAACTGAAAGGAACAGCCATTCTCTAGAAGCATTCAAGGAAAAAAAGAGTTTCATTTGCTTGTGTGAGCAAATGTGTATTCATATGTATAGGAAAGGCCAGATTTTCACTGAGCTGTCTACTTATGGCAAGCGTTAATGAAACTCAGGAAAATTGCAAAACTTCTCATATCTAAAGTTCACAAATCATGGTGCTATTTTGATACCTTCCCTTGAATATATCATCATCTTATTGGCTGTATCTAAAGCAATCGCTCAATCTGAAGAAAGAATGACTGTCTGTCAGTGGGCAAAAAGCTTTCAATTTTAATAATAAAATCTTAGCAATCTTTCATCAAATTTGATGTACTTGAGTCCAGTGTTCTAAATGTCTTTACTAAAATACATTTTTAAAGGAGTATGTTGATGTAATTATTATTTGAAATGTGACTGGACTAACCATTTGTTGGGATGAGATCCTGAAACACTTCAGTACATGAAGTGTTTAACATGAATATTTCCATTAGAAATCAATATGACAACGTACATGAGGAAACTTGAGCACATGCAGGAGTGTTTCCTGGACCAGGGTTTGGTGAGAAGGAAACCCAACAACACTGATAAGAAATTCCATCATCTCCTCTGCTTTCACAGTACAGAATAAGATAAAGTGGTTGAAAACACCTGTATTCTAGTTTTGCTGGTGTTCCCATTCTTGCTGCCATCTGGAAACAGGATGTTCAGAAACCCTGTACAAATGGCAGCTGTATATATTTAATACACTAAAACAAGACGCTCATATTTGTTGTATACAGGTAAATCAACTGCTTATGCATGTAGCATTTGGGACCTACCACTTCTTCGGCCACATCATTGGGAACAGATTAGAAAATATGTGCATCAGTTTAACAGATATATTTACTCATGTTTTTATTTTCCATCTCTGCCTCCTAGATGAAACTAATCTGTAGCTGGTACATATAAAAATATTAATTACCTGCATAGGAGAGAGATAAAAAATGTGTATCATTTTGCTATAAACATTCGATCTGATATATTGACTTATATATTAGTAAAATAAACAAGAGCTCAACCATGAGAAGCTCCTAACCATCGGTAAATATTGGGCAAGCATTTAAAGTCCATTGTTTTGCATCAGTACCTGTCTTTCAGTGAGGTCAAGGTTTACTGCTATCTCATATCGCCTCAGCCTGGTCAAATAGTTATGATGAGCAAATTCTGCTTCTAGCTCTCTGATTTGCTCCTTGGTGAAAGCTGTCCTTTCCTTCCTGGGTTTACTGTTGACCTCTGACTTGTAGTTTCCTTCTTGGGAATCTGAAAAAAAAAAAAAATTAAAAATAAAAAATTGAAGTAATGACAAGTGTACAGCTAAGTAGCAAACAAGCCCAAAGATAACAATGTGCTAACAATGTGCTTAAGTTGTATTCTTCAAACTTTCTTCTCTCAGAAACAGATCCTTGCTTTCATACCTATGGATTCTTCACTGTAAATCTGGAAAGAAGCAGTAATTCTGACAGACATGAGCTGCTGCTTCCATTCTCGCATGTCAAACTTTAGCTTAAAACCTTGCAGTGTTTCATTTCCTAACAGTTCTCTGTAGAATTTCTGCAAAGTATCAAGTCCTTCCCGCTTCTGGCAACTCTCAGTGCATCCAGCCAGTACAGGATGTGTATCATTTGACTGGTGTCTTAATGAGTAATACTTCAAGAATCCCTCTCTCCTATCACTTCACTTTAAGCCAAAGCTCTGTTTTAAAGAATACACTTTAAGGTTTAGTCTAGTTACACTTTCAGGGAAAGGTGATAGAAAAAGCATAGAAAATACAATATGCATCAAAAAGAAATCCCACGTTATAATGGGATCTCCTCCTATTCATGTCACAGTGCAAGAGGGAGGTTATCCGTGATTGGTATGAGTATACGAAATTTGCTACCACTATAGCTCATTACCTAAGGATTACTTTGGCCAAAATTGGAGGAGTTTTGCCGAAAATTTCATTACCACCCTTCTGATTCCTTTTACTCACAGAAACAGGTACATCTGGTCCTGAGCCAAACTACTAAACTCAGCGACAGTAATTCTACTGCTGTCAGTGAAATCTGTTTAAATAAAGAGATCAAAAACCAGAAAACTGAGAAAGAGTTGAATCAAAAGAAAAAAAAAAAAAAAAAGGGACCAGACATTTATAAGTTTGGGTACAATACAACACCTATAAATCTAAAATTAGCAGGAGATCAGTGGGAGTATCATTAGTCAAATTCTGGCCTCATGAACCATCTTAAAAATGTCACAGATAAATTCACACTTCAGCTGCTGATTTAAATAGAAACCTGCATCAACATCCAAATGAATAGCCCCTCAAGAAATCACTCCCTGGCACTCTGTGTCAGATGAATCATCGACATGCCTGAGACTGTCCAACTGGCCAATGGGTCTCGTTTCAAAACTATAGTCAACTATCTACATTTTCAATTTTGTCAGTTACTCTACTGCTTGGAATGGATTTGTTGGGTTTTTTTGTTTTTTTTTTTTTATGAGAACTGCTGATGTTTGACTCAGTTCTATGGTCATTAACTTTGAATGTTTTAAAATTAATTGATTGAAATCACCAACCTCTTTGCTGACATGACAACTTTGTTTCAGATGTAGTTGTACTGCTGGAGTGTATGACTGAGGATATCAAACAACATTGTTGAATGGGTTTGGAAGCTGTTCGGCACAACTGCAGTAGGGATTTTCTAGGACAGGACCTCATTAGATGGCACACGCATTCACTACATCGTGAGGCCAAAGTCCATTATCCAAACACAACATAGAACTCTTGACAGATCAAAACCACATTAAACCTAGAAGTTCACATTTCTTCCCTCATACTAGTTAGCAAACTAGACTCACTATAACTTCTCTCTGAATTTTTCTGTCACAGGAGCATGCAGGTTGCTTTTCTTCCTTGAAATTTCCTTGTCTGCTGCCTCACCATAAGGTCCAAATACTATGTAGATGACCCAGTCCTTAATCTGTAAATCCCAATATCAGCATTCCAATGAATCACTGAAAAGAGATATCTAACTTATTTTTTTTAGCATTCAGAGGTGTGTTTAACAAGTCTTTTAAAGCAGGTAGGTGTGCATACTGCATATCTGCAGTACAACTGTCCTGGTTTTGTTAAAAACAATTTTCTCTTTTAGTGAATTTGCCTGTCAGCTAAAGCTTTCATATTAGCTGCATTTTCCTGAAAAGCCAGATACATGTTTTGGTTGACATAGCAATGGTATGCAAGGACATTGATAAGGATGGATGTACACCTCACGAGAGGGGCAACAAGAAACAGGTGACCAAAAAACTGACCAACTGAAGTATTCCATCCCATTCACATCATACTTCATATAAAAGTGGAAGATCATGAGGATTCATCAAGATTGGTTTTGTATATTTTGTATTATTTTCTCTATTTTTATTGGTAGTAAAACATTTTTAATTTTTCCAACTCTCTTCTCTCTGTCCTTTCCCTCCCTATTGCCTGTCCTTAGTGGGAAGGTAGGAGTGGGAAGGGCTCAAGGGGGAAGTGGGGGGAGAGGAGGTTAACAATACATCTGCCACGGTTCTATTGTCACCCTGCAATTAAAACCTCGACAACAACACAGAAGTGTATTTCATGCAAGTTATTGCCAAAGTCCTCTTAACTTCCTTGGTAAACCTGTGCCCATGTGAGGCCATGAGCCAGGAAGTCTTCCCATGTCAGTACTGGCTGTAAGAAAGACCAATGACTCACTGGTTTCCAAACTAAATATTGTGACCTTAAATAAAAGTAATACACCTACACATGATACTAACACCACATTGAAAATTAAATACTAGAAATGAAGACATAAGCCTGGAAATGCAACAGAAACTGCAGTCAAAGGTGTAAAAGTTTGGTAGCTATTGCTATTGTGAATGGTCAAAAGGAAAAACTTCAGGAGTACCCATCCAATCGTCTCTGAGGAGGATACTGATCTCTGTAAGTGACTGGAATTCCTAACACAAACAATTTTTCTTCAAGCAGATGGTTCCATGAGGAAAACAGAATTACTGTACAGCCAGTAAAACCATAATGAGCCAAGTTGTCATTCAACTTAATGCTCATGGTTCTGAGTTCCTGATTTACAAAAGCAGTTAGCATTTAAATTCCAGGTTCCTGGGATACTGCTGTAAGGAAAGAGAAGTGTAACTGTGTGAGTAGCATTTGTCCTTCATCTTTGACATCACAGAGGATTCAGCACTGCCAGCAATGTCAACCCACGCAGATCCTGTGTGAACATTAGCATGCTTGGACAATTGGTTATTTAGATATTTCTGCCATTGCTGGATTCTACCTTTAAGTCAAAGCTGGATTAAGTGCCTGGCAGCCATGGTTTTGTCAGCACTATGATTTCTTCAGCAGACTGACACGGGGGAAAAGTTTCAGGTTTTTATTTATTTGTGAATGTCATTGAATGCATTTGTAATAGTGAAGGTACTCTGAAAAAAAAAACAAAAACGCATGATATATTCAAATATTGCTGAAAGCAAAAGTTGAAGAGGTACGCAGAAACCTGAGACAGGTAGACAAAAAGCTGACTCCTTCTCAGTACTGAGGTTCAGGCAATAGAACAACTGTAATCCTAGGAAATCTGTTCAGCAAAGATCTGCACAGTGAGACAACAGTATTTTTCATAATGCATTTGATGTATTGAAAAGATATCTAAAAAGAGACTTGGATGACAGTTAGGTGAACACCAGTTATGAACTCTTCCTTTTATCTGACTTTTTCTGCTGTGGTGATGCTGCAGTTCATGTACAGATTGCCTTTTATTTCCTATTGACCATATAGTAATAGTAATTTTAGAAATTTTCGTTGTTCTAATTTGCAAAGAGGTTTTCTGATTGTTTCTCTTTAACAGTCTCTCTACAGCAGAAGCTCCCATCTCTTTCTGACCTTCAGGTCTCTGATTATATCACCTGACCAGCTTCCCTCTGGTGGAAAATGGGTGGGAGACTTGGAAGAGATTTTTGGCAGAACTCATGTCAGCCTACATCTGTTTTGCAGCTGTTGCAACTAAGACAAGAAAAAAAATCCCAACAACCTTAGTATTCCTCTACTGCCTACATCTTATGCCAAATGGTAGGTGTAGAGGCACAGAACAAAGCCTAGGGGGATCTAAGTTACACTCCTTGCCTCTCAAAAGGCACATGTAAAATATATACAGATGGTACAAACCACTTGATGAAAAATACAGCAATCTATATTTTCTGTCTTCTGCCTTCTCTCAGACAAATTCTGGCACACTCTTAGAAGATGTAGCCTACATGCAGGTATTAGTACCTTATCAGTCTCTCTTTGGCAGACCTTTGTTCTTTGGATGTCAAGTAATGTAGGCAGTTAAACACTGTTTTGAGGGATGCAGGTCATACCTCTTTCTCAGAACTGTTTTTGTCAGTTTTCAAAAATTCCAGGCAGCATCTTTAATATCTCCTGCTAGACATAAATGATTGCTGGTAACTGATGTAGAAGATACCATTTGGAAAGACCTTCAAAGCTATAAACGACTGTTCTACAGATCTTTGGAGGCTTAGATTTTTCCTGAGTTTAATAATAGCTCAAGTTTTCTTACAAAAAATCATTACTAATTGCACTACTCTCCACCCTCAAAAGTTACTGCCACTTTACAGAAAGGATTGCTCTTCATCCCAACATTTGTGTTGTCCCACCAGAGTTCCTATTTCCTTTTCTCTACATCACTGAGAGATGAAGCATACCAAATAAACACAGGTCCTAACTCCTATGTGCAGCATATGAAAAGTGGTTATTTTGGTGGTTTTGGTTTTGATGCATGCCTAGGGAAAAAAAGGACTGGTCACAGAACAGGAAAAAGAGACTGGTTGGAATAACCATGATAAAAGATCTGCTACTAACAGGGTAGGGGCAGAATCACAGGCAAAATGTGCAAGAAGCTCCTGCTATTTTTTCTTGGATTAGTTCAACAGCATTTCTCAGAAAGAAATGAGCTTTCAGTGAATATCTGCAGTGGAAGATCCCAGACAATAATTTTCAAAAATAACTCAGATTGACAGCACTTTATTAACAGTTGCAGATGGTTTTGAGATCCTGATATCCGTATTGACAGTGAATAGTGACAATAACCACTAATCATTTGTGACAGAAAGGCCCTCAGAATTTCACTCCTATAGCTATTATTCAATGTCCAGGTTTTCAAATTTCACTCACATTTTCCAACACTTCTTCTCAGAAAGCCTCTACTATGAACAACCTATTTCTAAATTTAATTCACTATAAATTTATAGTAAAGTTGGCTAAATTACTAAATTAAATGTTCTACATTGTATACCTTCATCTAAATGATGCTCAAGTGTTTGCAGAGAACAACTACTACATGGTTTTTTACTTTAAAATGAAGCAATCTATGCAAAGTAATCAATGTAAAAAAGCTTGTAACTTCTGAGCCAAGTTGTGTGAAAAAGCATTTCTTTCAAACTTAATTCCTATATATTTGTTTACATCACTAACATGTAAACAAAAGCTTTAGATCTTCTAAACATCAACAGGACACAACAATATGTGATTCAATGCAAAAAACTTTTCTTCTTTGTTGTTTGTTTTTTTTTTTTCCTTCAAGATACTGACAATGTGAAGTTAGGGAAAGGTACTTCACTTTCAGAGCAAAATCATTAATCTGAAATATACATATGAAGACAATAAGCAACTTTATACTATTACAGGGATATTGTGGAGAGGACAAATATATTTTAATGGTCAGAAGTACATACTTGTATACAGTTGAATTGCCTAATCTAATTGTTTCTGATGCTTTATAGTTAATCATATTTTCTGACAAAATGAAACAGTTCAATGAGGCACAAGCAAGGATCTGGCATAAAGGTCTCCATATGGTTCCTATTGTTTTGCCAGCAACTATGTGTGAGAACAAGATTTACCCAGACTTTCAAACATTTTTGATATTTAATAGAGAATACTATACAGTTTTTCCATGACGTTTTTTTCTATTTTCATTTCAAAGTTGCTCAGAAGTCATGTGTGTCCAAAACACGGCCCATTGCTTTGGAGGATCCTAATTTAGATCCTTACTCCCTACTTTTGAGTATAATCTTTGTACCAAAAAATTAGTTAACTCCTGGGCTATATAAAACCATATAGTTAAGCTTACATTTGATGCACCTATTCTTATTTGCACCACATGCAACCAAATGCTGCAGACTTAATTAATCCATATTTAATACTTTTTCTTCTCTTTAGAGTAATTTAAATAATATTCTTATAAGATTTTGCTCATTTAAAAGTACAGGTGCAAATCACTGATCATATTCAATCTGAGTGCCTCTTTTGAGAATGTCATTAAATGTATTTCTGGTGCTGCAATTCACTAAATGTATTTAGAGAAGCCTTTTTGAAAATTGAAACAAACAGATTCATTTCTGTAATTCACAGCTCTGCATGTGCAAATGGGCAAAGCTGCACAGTAGCAGAAGTACGATGTCAAAATTATGAATCCTTCTTTTCATTCTAATGAAAGCAACTTATTGCTTGCTTATTGACTTAATGCTTTCTAACCCAGTCTGTGACAATTTACATATTAAAACAGCCTCATATCCACTCCCAAAATACCATGAACTGGCATAATAAAACCTGTGGGTACTCTGAAACACACTATATACCATCCTAAACCATTACCTACTAGTTGTTGCTGCCAACTTTTTGTGTTATTACTGCCTCTTGAAAGTACAAGTCTAGAAATTATACTGCAGTATTGGAAACTCTTATTCATAAGACTGTGATAGTTAATGATGCAGGTTCTTGAAGACATCTGTGCTGGAAAAGATGTGCTTCTGACAGGTCATCTGATCAATCTAACTAGATAGCATGTACACATCACTTCTTCAAACCATGCAGTTATGGAAGGCAACATATGAATTCTCTCATGTGAATAATTGCACTAGTTATTAGATCTTCAAGTGGAAGATACAACTTTCAGTCCCAAATGTTTATATAATTACAGCTTATGTTGGGAAAGGAGACATGAGATTTCCGTAAAGAAACTTTACAGGCTACATTTTAATAGGACTTTTTTCAGTGTGACTTCCAATTCCTGTTTGGAGTTCTGAAGATATGTCTCTTATATGCAGCACTGAATAACATACACATGGTGATTGTTTGCCTATCTACTGAACCATTTTCATAATTGTCTTTCACGTGGAAGAGCTTCATTAAATGAAGGTGAGAGCTGCCAGCACCATCACCCCACAGATTAGCAGTGACTCCTCCTGAGCAAGAGTTAACCTACAAAATTGAACCAAGGAATTTTCCATGCAGAAGCCTCTTAGAACAAAGACATACAAGTGAAGAAAGCAGTAGTTGTGATAGGAGTCTATATAATCTTCCTTCCCTTAGGTCTCACCTCCTAGACATCTCTCATGGAGGCTCCTTCCTACCTAAAGGAAGCAGAATAGAAGTGAAGAGCAACCAAACCCACCCCAGACACTGTTTATCCCTCAGTCATCCTCATCACTCTGATAAAAGCCCTTCCCTGGACAGCAGCTGTATCTAAACTCCAAAAATGTGTTAAAATACTCTTTTTGTCCTACTTTATTCTATAAAAATACTTGGGAAAATAGATTTTTTCTAGAACGGCCAACATAGGTAATGTTCTGGGACTCGGGTTTAATAAAATGCCGTATTAGTTGCTTTCTGGCAAAAAAGAAAAAGAAGAACAACAACAACAAAACCACTCACAGAAACAAACAACAACAACAAAACACCAACGAACCAACCAAAAAAACTCCAAAACACTAAAAGAATTTAATGATAAAGAATGCATTCTTGATGATTTAATCCCTTGGCCAGTGAGCTTTTTGAGGAGACATTTTCTCACAAGTACATGTAAATCTGCCTCTTTGTCATAGTTCAGATATATTGAGGTTGCTCCACATTTTCTGACATAAAATACTAAATATTTAGCCTAAGATATTGTCAGCAAAAACAGAGATGAGGCTAGGGAATGGAAAAATATGTTGCAGTGCCTTGCTTCTAAGAAATAAATAGAGAAATTATACTGGTATGTATCCTGCTTGTGCTATCTAGGATTTAAATATCATGAAAATAGCTACATTTTTTTTTTTCTCTGTAAACCAGTCTGCCACTGTTAATATTAAGGATCCAAAGTACAGTGTGGATGGGAATATATGTCAAGCAATGCATTTTACAAAACTTGTTTCTATATTAGCTTCTTTACATAAATCGCATTAGTTTCACGTGTTTTCAAATTTACATTCAAAGCCCCCTGCATTTAAAGCAGCAGTACATTCTACCACAGGACTAGTGATGTCTGCTTCCCAAATGGCAGTCAGCTCTTGCTAATAATTCTGTTGCTTAGAAAGCTCGGACCTTGTGGATATTATTCGTCAAATCTGTGAGTAAAATGCTTTTAATGAGGTGTTACAAACTTGGTTACTCCATGTAAACACCTCAATTATTTGCTTTTCAGATATCAGTACAATAAATCTCCATTGTGAATTTCCAAATATCCTTCTAATAGCCAATCACTGTGTTTTATCTATATGCAAATAGACTTCAATTTTTTTACACATAGTCACTATAGTCACCTTATCCAAAGACTGCGGAAATTAAGGTGTAATTTCCAGACTTCATCAAGTGCATAGCCTTATGCTCTTTCTTCCTTAGTTGATGTGCTATATATAGACAGTGCCATTGTCCCCACTCCTCACACACAAGGCATTACATTTAAAGAAAAAAAGTAAAAAACCAGAATCTATAGTAATTCTTGTGGATCTTGTAACAGACCACATCACTGTCCCAAAATATGTATCTTTACTAGAGCAAATGTCTTAGAAAATAGTGTGCCGTTTGGGCTACTTTCTTAGGTCAGGCCAAGTTCTCCCCCAGATTACAGTGGGCAAGCTCAAGAATTTCAGTGGAATCGCTTCTCAGTCACCAGGATGTCAGAGCTGATTTTGATCCCATTGTAAGTCCCAGCTTACTTTGTGTATGATCAGGAGAAGTCTTGAGTTGGTTAAAGAAAAGTATTTTCTTAGGCTCCTACATATATATTTTCTCAAAATATACATGCAGAACTTACAGTCAAAATCTTGCTGACTTCTAAGTTTGCTTTTTAAAAAAAAAAATTTATTGCAATTGCATGAGCTCCTGTCCGAACAAAAAAAATAGTTTGCACATAAGTCAAAGAATCCAGGCTTTTAGTTTTCCATACTCAGCAATAAAAGTTGAAACACTTACAGAAGTTTAATACACTTGGAGTTTCTTTAGGGCTCGGTATTGCCTTACTCACCCATCTTTCCAAAGCATGTCTTCAGGATAGAGTTACACAAAGGAAAATATAAATGGGTACCAACAATTCTAGTTTAACTCTTTCTAAGAACTATTTTGCTGCTACAGGAAACAGGAAGCCATTTCACAATGCTGTTTTTCAGTGTAATTCTTCCATGTGTATTACACTGGCTGACTTTTTTTTTTCCATTCATGATGGAACAGATTTATTTGAACTTATTAATGATGTAGTGAAAATTTTATATATGTTGAACATGTGACAGAAAAAAACAGCGTCTGGAGCAAATCTAACATCCAATATTTCTGCTTTATCCTATGTTAATGTGCCCTTTCTCCCTCACAAGCAATTTCACGTGGTCATTCCCTTCCTTGGTGGCTGCCCGTGTTAGATGTGGCTCAGCTAGTCTGGCATCACAGCTTTCAGCACAAGGCACAAACATAATCCCTGTCTGGGTCTTTGAGAACTACCATAGATTTCTTTGCAAATGTATATGACTGCATATGTTTTAGTAACGTGTTTTGTAAATCTTATTATCCCTCAGAAAGCATTAAAATGAAGCAAAGAGCCCAGCTGTGCTCATAACATACCTTAGTAGATATCCAGACTTTTTTAAGGACAGAAAAACACATGCACACTCTCCTACCAAACAGGGTTGCTGTTCCGGGTGTATTCTACTATTTCATTCACAGTTTACTTTACAACATTGTGCTGAAGTATTACGCTAACTATAAAAATGGGAAAACAGTGGAAATTACTTTCCCACCTGCAATTAAATGGAATTACCTGTCTTTCAGGGGAAACCAAAATAAAAAGGATTATAAAATTAACTTTTTCAGATGTTTAAACTGTTTATATAATTGGCTTTCAGACCAACCATGAAAGTTTCACTTTTCACTTAAAACTATTACTATCTGTTAATACTAGATAGAAAACCTCCTAATGACTACTTTAGAAGTCCTAACTATCAGCTGGTTTTGACTTACAAGTTCTCCTATTTAGCAGCATGCCACGTTTTCCTTTCTTCTTGTTTTCTCAAACGATTATCATAAAGGGCAGAATCCATTAAAAACACCCAAAGGATTTGTCATATTTAAAGCTAACACAATTTCCTTTTTCAAATTATAGCACCATTGTTAAGGGATGGAAAAATGCTCACATAATTAAACAGAAAACACAAAATGGTTCTCTGAATAGTATATTGTGTAAAGGAAATAAATCTGTAAAAGAAATAAAATCTAATCAACTGTGCCGGTATAAGTTTTCTGATAAATCTATTTTACTATCAATTTTACAGTTTAGGAGATCTTTTGATGAATTTTTCTTGATTGGTAGCAATCATACTTGTACAGTTATAGTTTGTGACTCATATGGAAAGCTTTGGCAGGGTGTAATAAAAAAAAAAAACCACCTTCAACTTTGATGTGAGCAAAAAGCATCAACATAATTGTTTGGAGTACTTCCTATTATTTTAAAATTAGACTCCAAGAAATTATTCACTTTATATCTAAGAGGAGAGGTCACTTCAACTATGGTTCAGCAATAGTTTTTCAGGTGGCAAACATTTATCCCATACTCGTACAGTCCCCTTTTATATGTCTGTGATAGACTATAGTTAAAGTAACTAAGAGGTCTAAGCCTTCTTTAATGTCTAAAATGGACTGCTGCTTCCAAAGTAGTTGGTATTCCTTACATGGTCTTAATTTTTAATTTAGAAAGTTCAGTAATAAGGGCCTGATTTTGAAAACTTGTCAGTATGTATATAAAGACCTGAGGTCTCAAATGAGCACTTTCAGAACTGGGGGGGGGGGGGGGGGGGGGGGGGAAAGAAAGGAAAAAAAGGGGAAGGGGGAGTAGGGGAAACAAAGAATCCTCCAAACCAAGTAATTAAATCACAAGTCCACAGTCAAATCAAAAGGACATTTTGTACCCAGCTTCATTTCCAACTCCTTTTCAGTAATGGAAAGTCTTTCTGTGATCACTACTCTAATACGAAAGTAGAAAGTTTTGTTTTCCCAAATAAGAGAGGCCATTTGGCACACAAATGTTAAATAATATGGCCTGACTCTTCCATAATTCACCTCATACAACTTGCTGCATGTAAGCTGGAAAAGAAAGGCCTTCCTGGTAAAGTAACGTGCTAGTGAAATAGTCTGAAAGTGTATGTCAAAGCATAGTAAATCCTATATATGTTTTACAAGTATTTGTTTTACTCTTTTAAACAAAACTCATTTTAAATACCTACCTCTCCTGGGATAACAAAATTAAGAAACACTCACTACAACTGAAGATACAAGTTGAACAGGTATAACTTTTCTCCATCCTAAAAGTTGTAACACTGAAAACAAATACAAAGGTTATTTAATTTTTCTGTAAAACAATCCACATCAGCCACCACATTGTTTGTTGTGATCTGTTGTCACCTTCAGTAATGGTTGGCTGGCTGGAGATGAGACATCATCTCCCCTTTTGACTCTGAAAATGCTGAACTCCAGCCTTCCAAGAAATGAAAATCATTGTTCTATTTCTTTGTGCTTCTTCCCATACACATAATCTAGGGTTAGATGCTCTGCAGTAAGAGTAGATACAATATTTGAGATCATTAGATCACAGAAATAAAGGAAAAAAGAGCAACAAAATTATTAGCACACCTACTGAAGGATCTAAGAGCATAATCTAAGTAGCAGACACATGAAGCAACAATGAAATCCCAGTATATAGATACACTAGTAATCAGAAATTCCAGGGCTGGACTTCATGTAACAACAATGAATACTGTCTTTGCCAGTGCTAATGAGGTGAGGAGAGGGAGATAGAAAAATACCCTCTGAACCTCAAAAAATGCCTCCTGAACTCTAGTCTGGCAGCTCTGAAAAAGAACATGCAGCAGCTCCAAAACGGCACAAATTCAAGGGATATATTAAGAAGTGGAATAAAAGTCTGTAGCTTTCCAACAAAATGAGTTATAGCAGGTAGACACAAGCTCTGGGGCGTTACTCTTTTCAACATAAAACTTTATTCCATTTAATTTTAAACTACTCGGTCACTGTGTTTCCACACAATTAAATAAGCTGATTGGTCATTACACCATTTTTATCTAGGGTATCTTATTTTAAATTGCACAGCTCTGAAAAAGCTTAACACCAAGAAAGGAGCTATTCCATTCTTTTTTTACCCATTGATAACTACCCTGAATATGGGCCAGTTGCATCCCTCCTCAGGATCTTGAAGCAAAAGGGACGCCTACGAATGAGGGACCATTCGCTTAGCACAGCCATCCCTGTGATATACTGCCTGTTGGTTTCTATTGATATAGAACAAAAACCGGAGCATCCGATCTCAATTTTCTGTGGTGAAACAAAATGTCATGAGGCAGATGTCAAGGTAAGTATTGAACAACCTCACTCCCTCTCTTACCCGCTCTTCTGCTGAGAGCTCTTTAGCAACACAGCACTTTTGGGATTCATCTGCTTGCTGCCTGGTTATTTAAAATGTCCAACAAGCATGACTTGCACCTCCCTTCCTTTCTGCAGCCCCCAGTGACTCCAGTCAGTAGAGCATATGTCACTAGGGCTTAGATTTATTGTGAATACTGGATTGAGCATGCTCCAGTACAGCACAGCCCTGTAAAAATGGTACTTCTTCAATAACTGCACTGGGCTGTTTTACATTGTTGCAATGTTTTCCAGGGGATTTATAGGCCTCTGGAGAACTGAAAACATGGAGCAATAGCTTCTTTTGCAGATTTAAACATGGGCTTGAGTAAACAGTTAATTTTTGCTGGTGTTAGAGCATTTGGCAGATGTTCCTAGTCATAAACAAGTTTTCTCCATCTTTCAAAACAAAAACAAAAACTGGATATTGACTTTCTCTATCATCCAAAACTTCAGCTTGCTTCTTAAGCAAAATTGGACCCAGTTCATTTCACAAATCCGAGACAAAATTCAAAAGGAAAGGAGGTTAAAATGTTGGTTTGTTAGGCTTACAACTATGCTGAACTCATATAAATGATAAAAGAGCATAACATGCTGATATATCTGATGTTTTTATGCAAGGCTGCCATGTTTCCATTAAACAGTGAAAAGACAGCTACTGTTCAACTGAAGAAACTGGTGGAAAATCCTCATTACTATATAAACAGTGGTTTAGGCATAAAAAGTGTTTAGTTTATGCATCTGTGCATTTAGCTGAACACTAAGCTTTTTCTAAACACAATTTGGTGCCTTCCTACTCCCATATATTTTCACTTTCTTTTTGAAAGCAGGAAATCTGTGTCTTCTCATGCCTCAAAATGTAAACAAACCAAAAAAAAAAATTAATAATTTTGGTACCATGTGTTTTACCTAAGCCACTAGAAAATTCCAGTACAATGCTCCTAGAGATGCAGTTTCCCTTTAAAGTCTGTTTCTTCTTTTGCTATATATTTTTTTACCTTATTTTCAAGGAAGATTTTGGTCTACCATCACCATAAAAGACCTCATTGGTTACATCATATACTTTTTCTATTTTGGGATATAGACCGCTTGTTTATTTGGGTTCTGTCATTTGGTGGCTTATCCAGACCTAAAGCTGAAGCAAAAAACCTCATAGTCATGCAATTACAATGGAATGTTCGCATTTTATTTCCCTTAGCTTTTAAGCCACATCAGTTAAAATGTGTACATAAACCACTTTTTTTTCAGTGATGGCTTCCATTCCTGGTTCCACAAATTTCATCTCTTTCAAGCTGATCTATTCCCTATTAAAAATCTCAATACTGACTCCTTTCTCTCTTCATTCACTTCCATGATTTAAGCCCTTCAACAGCTTCACATAATAAAAGTTGTCTTGCAGTAGCTGTCATGCAAGTTAACCTTCAGTTTTGTGGACAAAATGAGAAGATGTTGGTAAGACAAGGCTGAGAATATCAAAATATCACCGGTCATTCCTTCTTGGATTGCAACAATGGTGACCAGAGAAGAAGTTCAGGTTAACCACGCTCCCTCAATGTATTAATGAGCATTAATTCACCCATATACTAACATTCAAGTCAAATAGGATTATTTGTGTGGATAGTGCCCTATTTGTCAATAGGACCTGCCCCCAAACCTACTGAATAGATCCACATTTGCTTTTGTGTACCTTAAGACATTAAAAATGCCTTTTAATCAGTTAAAAGCTAATTCTGACTTGGTTTTTATTTGATTTAACTTGCACTGAGAAATAATAGGAGCCTATTTCAGACAGTTTGCTCTTACTTGAAATTATTCATCATTAATTCTCAGAGAAGAGACACTATCAGGACATTAAAGCATGACTCAACTAAGCCGTAAGGGAAAATAAATAAACAAACACATTTTTATAATACTACTTGGAAAAGACTACAATTCAATCAGAGACTGAAGAATATCTGCCATGCTAGAAAGGCTAGTTCCCTAGCTAGGAGGGCATTTGTTTGGTTCAAAAACTGTGGAAAGAGCCCAGAAGCTCTTCCTTCGAATGAAGACATGTATGCACAAAAAAGGATGAGACAGAGAAACTTCCAAATATATTATTCTTCAGTTTTAGTGTAGCAGTGTTGCTTAAAGGGTGTTCTCACTGTGCTGGGTACCGCATACTAACAAATGAAAGTCTATGTTCCCAAGAGACGATGACGCATTTATTGTGTGCTGCACCTCACTTCTTCATGGCCTTAAGAAAAAAGAGAAAATGTTGATCACTGCATCCCAGCTATCATCATCCTGGGTATTATACCTGACTGGGTTTCAAGGAAAGACTGGGGGAAAACATTACAATTGCAATGTCATTCAGCTTAGTCTCCCAATTCATTTAACTGAAAACAACAGACTTTGATCCTTATTCAAGTAAGGTGAGTCAATAACTGCCTACATTTGTATATTTACATACTGTTTTGCATATAAATAGTATCACATGAAATCCACATTTTAAACAGGAGACCCAGGTGAAAAGAAGCGCAAGGAGGAGTCAGACTGTGTATGATTTAGTCAAAGGTGTACAGACAGGGCATAGGCTGACGTTCAGGTAATGTCTTGCAGAGGTACAACTGCAGAAGCAACAGCAACACAGTCTGTTTCTCTGTGTCAAACTGGTCTTCTCAAGTGGTGCAATTCTGAAACTCCTTACAGTAGGCTTATGACACACACACAAAAAAAGTTTATCTCAAAGGTTGTGGGAAATGAAAGAATTGAAAGAATTTTAGGAAAAGGTCAAAATATGCAATGTCCTCAAACTTGTGTTCAGCAAAAGGCTAAGCAAAAAAAACTTGTTGGCATCTAAACCAAGGATGAAAGGACAAAAGCAACATGAAAATGTATATCTAGTTCTCAGCAAACCTTTGTAAACTTTCATGAGAAACTGAGTGAACCTTTCATGAGAGTGATGTCAATAAATACTCAGGTCCACTGAGTTACGTAATAATTCAAATACTTTACATCTGAAAAGACTAGTGTTTGTGGATATAAATCAACAAATCTTCTACATGACAAACTGGTAATACGCGATGTGGGTATGATCTATCCCTTTAACAAACGAATAATTCAGATTAAGAAATCCTTATACATAGAAGTCTGACCTAAAACTCCAGAAATATATTTAGGATGCATGAATACAAGCCACAATCAACCAAAAATGGTTTCAGGGTGGAAGCAATTTCTGAAATTATAGACATGTCATTGCAAATGCAAGATAACAATTTATCAGTAAGAGAGGTATGAAAATCAGATGTTTATTTTTAGGCAACTCATATGTCAAGTTGCCCAGGGGTAAAATCACTTACCAGTATTTAGACACTCATCTTCCTAAGGATATTTTAAAACCAGCCGTTTTGAAACTCCCTCTGCATACAGGAGATGTTAAGGGGAATCAAGATAATTTTTAAAACTCGGTGAAAGTACACACGTAGTGTATGAAAGTCATTAGCTCAAATCCAGTTCTGAAAACCTGTTTACAAATCACAATCCCATGGAGAGCTCATACAGGATATGAACAATAAGTTGTTTCACAACTCTCAGCAAGCTGAGTGTGAAAAGAAAAAAGTGGTAGAAAGTGCTCAAGAAAATGCACTTCCTTTTGTACCCATTTTTCTAAGGAAAATGACTTTCAATGACCCACAAGGCTGTTCTGGATTAGTAATTTATCTACACCTTCTCCTGTTAGTGATAATCTATCCCATTTTAACTGGTCATTACACACAGACTTCCTTCTCAGACCCAGAACCCTGTGAATCACTATGAATACAACATCCTGGAATGCCTATACCATTCCTTTGTCAAAGCATTCAATATTACTACACAAGCAGTTAAGAACCAATAAGGCAATAATGTTGAGATGCCAAAACCGATGTCCAGCTTCTCATTTACCCTAAATCAATATTAAGAATAATGTAGGAGAGGGCAATGTTATATCCGGTACAAATCATCACCTGGACCAAGCATATCTGACTTTAGACAGGACCAAAGTACTTGTCTGGAATGCTTCCTTCTCTCTGAATGCCTTCCCCTCCACCCCCGCTCCACCTGATGTTAAGACGTGCAGGCAGATGCCCTTGTCACTGCCTGGCCTCTGTGTATTTGCTTGGACTGATTCGTACTCCCACTCCAGATGATGAAGATTAGGCCTCATCCTACCCAAAGCAAATCAGGCACCAATGAGCAGAATTTGCTAACTGATGTAATGCATGTGCAGGTACTAATTCATGCATTCTGGGAAAAAAAAAAATAGTTTGAGCTGACACATAAACACGAAAATAGTCTACTTAGCATGAAGATTCACATGACACACCACATTTCTTTCCTGCTCTGTGCGCTGGCTCCCCCTTGAAGTAAAGAGTCCACCTTAAGGTCTCTCTCTAGCTGTTTAAAGCCACCCACAAAAATAGCTTTAGAAATCTAGCAGCTTTTTCCCTACAACCTGAAACTTTTTAAAGACAACTGTGTTCCAGTGAAACAATTATAAAACTTAGGAGTGTGAGAGGCTCACAAACACAGAGCCAGGTCTTTTTTCCCACCAAGACTGAATCTCCATTCCCATAAGAAAAGTGTGGCTCTAGAATTCACAGCTTTAAAAAGCAGAAACAAAGCACTCTTAACTCTGATTTAACAAGTTATGCACATGCACACAATACAAGAAAAAGCTGTGTAGTACACACAGGAAGAAGTTAATTATTTTATGCCATGTTAATATACAAATTCATGAACATGCCATCTTTGGGTTCTCATAAAGTAGCATAAAAATTATATCAGATATTGTTGTTTATTATTTCAATTTATCCTACATTAAAAGTATTTAAGGAGCCTAAATAAAAATAGTGAAGCAGCCTCAAAAAAATGGCTGTAGCCTTTGCTCTGAACAGACCCTGCAATTTTTTGATGCTTATCTGGAGCTTGCCCAATAATTCCAAACTTAGGTTTATGTGAATGGATTAATTATTAAAAAATAAGTATCTTTCTGGTTGGATTTATACTGTCTGCATGGTGCTTTTGGGGGGGTCAATATTTTGTTGGAAGGCATTGTAAACAGGAAACTCCCAAATATTTAGCTGTTACAAAATCTAGCTATCAAACAAAAGACAGAAGTTTCAAAGTTTTGAGTTCCAGGATTATTTAAAAATGGCTTGAAGATCCCATTTCGGCACTGCCTCCTCCTCCTATTTTTGATCTGGAAAAAATACACTTCTTCACTGTATTCTTTACAACTTCAGAGATATTAAATGAATCAACAGGGAAAGTGATAGCTTATTTGCTCTGCAAAATGTAAAAACATTCTTTACAGTTGTCATATAACTAAAATTCCTTGAAGTTCATGTAATGCAAAGCTAAGTGTTTAGTAGCCCTAAAGTTTTCCTTCTTCCTGTAACAAGGTGCTTTAGCAGTTACATAAATAAACCATCTAAGGGCATAATCCAAAAACCCTTATGCAATTTTTATTCACACATCCTTTAAGGTATACTTTCACATATTTAATCTTATGGGGTTTTGTCTCCTCTATTTTTTTAATAGATCATCTTAAAAATGACAAAACCAGAATTCCCATCTATGCAGAAGGCTACATACTACCTGACTGATACAAAGATACAGGTGTGCAGATGTTTCTTTGTGAGAACAATCATCAGCCTCTGTTAATGATGGGCCATAAGTCTCTGAGAAGCAACCAAACCAAACCAAAGCAAAACCACAAATGATAACTGCAGGTTAAAAAAGAAAAAAAAAAAAAAAGGCATGAACAGAGTTCGTTCCATTTCATATTTCCTACATTCCTACCACCTATATTTGGAATATAGCATTTTCAGCAAATTCAGCTTTTATAACCTATCCTGTTCTCTCCAATTCTTCCCACCATTTCATCACTTATTCCTAATGATCACAGATTAGATCTGTGATACATCAGGATCTAAACAGTTGTGTAGTTTCAACAAATGTGCCTTTTCAGGACTTGAAGCTACCAAAATTACAATTGAAAAATTATCTCTAAGCACTTTTTTAAAGTATGTGTGGATTCATTTCAGCATATTTTGGCAAATGTTATTTGGAAACTAATCCCAGTTTTATAAACAAGCAATGTATTTTGTAGGAATTGAACTGTCACACGTATGGCAGACAGATACGTGCCTTTCTTTTCCTCACTTTTGTTCTGTTATTGACAAAAACACCACTTAAGTGGGATTAGATGCAAGCCAGGAAATATATATTGTCTGCTGGAGCCCCAAGTTATTTCCAGAAGTTTTCCAAATTAGATCTGACATCTGGCACCACAGCAAGTGCCATACTCCTTTTGGTTTAACTTTATATCATCTTACCATGGGTCTGTTTTTACATCTCCCTGTCACTAATGCAATCAATTGTAAATCTGAAAATAAGAAAGAAAGGAAGAAGGGCATCCCCATCCCATCCTCATGTAAGGACATATGATGGGGCAAGCTGACAGCCTGAGGACAGGGTGTGGAGAAGCACATCTCCCGGGCTCTGCACAGCATTGTCTTTCTCTTCAGTTCCCTTCAACCCTTCAGTAGCTTCCCACCAAGGAACACAGGGACACTTCAGCTGGCAGTATGCAAACACCCAGTGCATGGCAGGAAAGGGACAGATACAGGAACGTCCCCTTAGGTCACTACTGGTAAAAACATGTACATATTACAGGCAGCTCAGGGAGGTTGTGGAGTCTCCTACTCTGGAGACATTCAAAACCCGCCTGGACACCTTCCTGTGTAACCTCATCTAGGTGTTCCTGCTCTAGCAGGGGGATTGGACCAGATGATCTTTTGAGGTCCCTTCCAATCCCTGACATTCTGTGATTCTGTGATATTTTTAAAAGTCCTATTAACTTATAAAACACAGTATATACAGAAAGCATCAAAAGGCAATCTGAATACAGGGATTAGAATAAGCGTTTGGACAGGATACAACTTAAGCCTGTGTTTATGCTTGTAGTAATTAAAAGAATACTTTCTACCTTATTGTGAGTTCAAAATGTGAAGTATTATATTTGCTAGCAATAAAAAAATGGAGTGGAATGTCAGCACGAGTCTGAAAATAAGTCACTTAAAAGGATTTGGATAAGAACAAATTAAATATTTTATTTATAGGACTAAAGGCAAAAAAAATTACTGGCTGTGGATCCAAATCCAAGATAGAACTTTTACTGAAACTGTAATAACACTGTTCTCCAACAAAGAAAAAATGTCAATGGAAATACTGACGCTAAAACTCTTAGCAAGCATCCAATGATTTAGAAACAAGTATAACAAATTGAAAGGATGAAGGAATATGAAAGGTTTTAAACACTATTTATAAACTATGTTGTAAACTGTCCCATTTAAAAACGCTCACTGGTTTTTGCTGGGCCAGGCATCTACCCCTAACAAAGATTCATTAGATTTTCCCAAAAAAAGTAATCTTTCTTCTATTATTGATTGTTCCCATTATGAGTTCAGCTTCCATTAGCAGCTCCTTGTAGTTTTTATATTCACAGACATTTGTACAAGTCAAAAGTCACTTTTTATTAGGAAGGAAGCTTAAAGCTAGCTTCCTGAAAATAACTGCAAATTTTTAACAGGAACATTTTCCTTCGCTTTTATGAAGAAGTAAACTGTACTAGTTAACTTAACCTAAAAATGAGTTACAGAACCTGAAACCAAGATTTTCCTCCCTTCACAACTACACTCATCTGTCAGAGGCTTAACTTCCACAACCTTTTTCAGCAGTGGAAGTAGTTCAGCAGTGAACAACCAGAATGAATTAGGGACTTTACTAGCTTTTCAAGACTAATTTTTCACATTGAAAAAAGGTAAATGATAAGACTTAAGCTGCAGATTGTTGGGAAACAGAGACTGCGATGAAATAAATCCCAGCTCAAAGGAAAAAGCAGATACAAACTTACACATGAATACACTCAATGCTGAAGGCAGTCAAGGCACAGCGAGGTACCCTGTGGAATGAAACACCAAGTACAGCAAGCAGAGACCCATCTAGTTCAAAAAGGGAGCCAGAGAAGTGTGTAGGTCAGAAATATGGCACCAGACAAACAACAGCTGACACAACGGACATCACCGACCTGGAAGAACTTCCTGGACTCTTTCAAATTTCCTCTGTCCCTGTGAAACTGGCTCTCTTTAAGTAGTTTCCAAGGGCCTGCATTTCATTTCTTGGCTAGGCAAACTCACTTTCACTGAACACAGTGATGTGAGGTTTGTTTGAATTCCTGCTGTGTGGAAATCTACTGTACTTTCTAGCAGGTGTGAGAACACTGAGGTTCCTTCAGTTGCAGCTCATTTCCACTTACTAACTACTTTATCTCCGTGTATGAAGCAAAAGTGACTTTTGTGTTTCCTGGCAGTCTGCTGCTTCAAAGAACCTAATAGTGATTTGTTTATTTCAGAGGAAATGGAGACCAGTCAGTGATGACAGATTTATTGGTTAAATGGACATCACAAAAAAATTTTCATGCAGTACAGGCTGGCTCTAGTCACACTATGAGAACTCATAGTAAGAGGTGATGTGCATTCCAGAAATCCAGTCTTATTTAATCCACTCTGCACTAATCTGTACATTTATATAGCACACTTCACACAATTTCCGAGAGCTCTGTACAGAAATGTAATAACCACTGTATGGAAAAATATCCAGATATATTGATGGTCTACATTTAGACTTGAAAATACAGCAAAAGGAGCCAGACTGTTGAATATCTCCTGGCAATGAGTCAGTCAGTGACAGGCAAGAAAAAAGTGGATGTTCAATCTCTTCCAAATCTCAGGATAGAAAAGAAGTTCTTAGTTCTAGAGAGACAATTCACAATATGGCAATTCACAACAGCTCCTAGTGGAGAACTTTACATCAGAGCAATAAAACATCAAAATTTATATTAAACTTTAGTGGGACCCAATATAAACTGTACAATGTGGCTGATCAACCTCAGTCCAACGAGATGAAGAGGCACAGGGTTTTCAGTAGTTGTTTGGTCTGCAATCCATGAAAGCTTGCTCAGAGAACTGCATAGTCTCAGTGTGAGATATAAATAAATGAAAACGTTCTAGAGCAAGATGCTACCAAATTCATGTTGCTATCATCTTCAAATGCTAATCGGATGTGATATTTGCCTCTGTCAAAGAAGGTAAAATAGATTTATGGATAATGTATAGGAACCTATGTTAAAAATCCCAGATAACCTGGCAACTACCTGTTTTCCATAAGGGTGAGGAACATTGATCAAGGCAAGCACAGAGATCCAGCCAGTCAGCAGGGCATTCCATTTGATCTGGATTCAATTTCAGACAAATGTCTGGCTGAGGTCATGCATCAGCCAAACAAACACACCATTTGGAAAGAAGCTGGAATATTTGTTGAGGCAGAGAAATATATCTGTACATCACCTCTGTACATCTGGTTGGCTAAAGCACATCTGCCAATAATTGGCTCAAAAACTCACCAAAATGATAAAAATGCCTGTATTTAAGATGATAAAATAAAAAGTGTTATTTATTCTTTGGAGCCACATACCTGCTCAAAAATACCTTGATAGGGAATTCACCCAGCACTATCATTGCATTTTGGCTCCTCCTACTCCCCAGTCTTGCTTGACATCCTGAATGGCTTACCTCTGTTTATACATAAGGAATTGTAAGCTAGTTGTGCCCATTTTACAGATTGAAGATCTGCAGTATGGAATAGCTACAGCACTGTGTAAAGATTATTGAAATTACTCACAAGGAAATGAAACCAGCGGGTCTACACAAGGACTCCTGTAGGGAATATATTCAGGGTGATTTGCCCAAAATAACATACTTGCTTCTCAGCAGGGGCAGTTTGCCTGGCAAAATCACAATGATGACCTGCCTGTGCCAACTTCCAGCTCTGGAGATTGGTTGGATGCTTCTGCACAATGTTCTAGCACACAAATTAATGAAAGAAGTCTATGGCAGAGTTGGAAACTCAACTTTTTTCTCCTTTATTTCTTTCCAATGTCTTATTTCAAAGCCATTCATCCCTGTTTTAGGGGTGCAAAGTAGTATGGTGGCTTATTTATTAAAAATAGTCTTGTGAGCCTACTAATAGTCTCTTCCTTTTATTAATTGTATCTAAATTTTAAAAACTCATAACCCATAATGAAGTCCAAAAGAAGCTGAAAGGTGTCTGCATTTGTGTGTGAGAGCATGTATGTGTTTTCTACAGAACTTGTGTAAAATTAAGTCAATTTTTACTGGGTGTTTTTGTTGTTTGTTTTGGTTTTGTTTTTGTTTTATCTATAAGAAGACACACTAGATGCCTTATGTGATCTTGATTTAACTCAGTCTTGCAATTACATATACTACAATGATCTGTGCATTATGAACCTTAAAGTATAAGCACAATGATTTGCAAGCACCCTATACACTAGCCTGACCCAAGAAATTTTCTAGGACTGAGAGCTTACTTTACAGAAGAAAGTACACAGCTCTAGTTTCTTTAAAATATATAGTATTTTACAGGATTGCCAGCCCAAAGAAAACAAAAGCGTATGACTATACCACATTTCCAGAGAGCCCACGTGCTGGTTGAACTCCTTGAAAAAGTATTGCCAAAGCATTAGATGCAGAGAAGTAGGTCCCCAGTATGAAAGCAACATGAGGGACACATAGTTTTAAAACTCAGGACACGCGGAAGGGGTTGCAGCCTTGCAATATTAACAATAGATCTCTTAACTATAAGCAAATGCTTGAAGGATATAGATGAGGGACAATTCTGGAATAAAATGTTTACAGTTAAAGTTCTACAGACAGGAAGAGATAGACTAAAACCTAAAAGCTGCCTCAACACAAAAGGATCAGCTTTCAAGAAAGCTGCACACCCGACTGTTACCATTTAGGCACCTAAATGAAGAACAATGGGGGTTGCTGGGTTCTGAGCTCTTTCAAGCATCTGGTCCAAATTTTTTCCTTCCATATGAATCAAAACAAATGTTTAGGCTACCAACTTTCCATTGCCCTTTCAGTTTAATGCCAGTTTTTCTAGCTTTTAAATTCCTTAATATAATAAGATGACTGAAACACTAACTTAGCAAAATGCCCAGTTAGGGCCTATTTGCAATATTTTCTTTTTTATTAGCAGGAGACATAAAGTCATTGCAAAAATATATCTTTCAAAATAATGTCTTATGGAACAAGATTTTTTTGTGTAATACATTTAAAAAATATGAATGCATCTTACTTGACTAACAAAAAGTCAATCACAGATTAACTCACAGATATGAGCACAGAAAAGACTGAAAATCTGCATAAAACAAAACACAGTAGGAGAAACAGCCAGAAAATTACCAAGTAAATTCTATTAGAAAACAAAAAAGAGATCACATCATGATTTGGAAGTCAAATATAAGTCGACCTCTCTTGTGCCACACTATGCTAAGCCAATTCCTGTTGCTCAGGACAATTATGTCCATCCTACAGTGGTGTGGAGCCTGACAATGGGAGCTGCAAGGCTCTGCTTGAGCCCGGATACATCATTGTGTCTGGACCCTGATACATCCTAAGATGGTTGAAAGTTGTGCTAAGTATTCATAAGACTTTTTATTTAAATGTTAGAGGGCATCTATAGAGACAGACGGGCAAAGGTAGCTACATGGAAGTGCCATACTTCTGCAACTAAAATAGATGACATAGGAAATGCACAGTGTTACCTGATACTAACCCTGGGAGAGTAAAGTTCCATTGCCATTCCTCTTCCCACTATGGGAAAAACCATTTTGCAGAAATGTACAAATTACAACATCTTAAGAAAGTCTCTGCTTAAGAACACAGAAAATTTGCAGGCTTATCACATGGAATACTGAAATATTCAAGACTTTTCAAGCAGGTTCATGAGTAAGCAGACTCCACTGGACAAAAGTAAAGAAAGACGAGATATCTCATTTTTGTTTACAACGCACACAGCAGCAAAGGAAACAGTGACTAGTGAAGACACAAAACCATGAATGGAAATCTGTGGTTTTTTCTGACTTGAATGAAAGAAAACTGCTTCAAGAAGCACGTAAAAAGAATTGGCAGGAAATATCTTTACTAATTTACATGAGCTAATTTAATAAAATGTGGGAGATGGAAAGAAACATACAGTTCATTTTCAGCTTTTCCTATACCCAATGAGCATTCTTCTCATCAGTTTTCCATTTCCAAACTATATTCAGTTTTAATGTTTCTGCTGCTTTATGATTCTTACATAAATTATTCCCTGTAAGTGATACAGTGCTAAACAGCCACTATGCCAAAGTTACTTCTGACTTCCAGTTGAAAAAAGAGCTTTCATTAAGAAAATAAAGCAAAAAAACTTGGAATGAACAACTTGATGATAAGAACAAAGACTCATCCCTAAACTAACTAATCCTGTGTATAAGAATGCATGAGAGTTGTCTTCTAAAGCTGGCTGATGAAGAGAAGGGATAAATTACTTAGGACTGTAGTAGAGCATGAGACAAGGTTCAGAAAAAGAAAGTTTGGGGTATTTTAAGATGAGTATCAGGCCAAAATTCCTGCAAGTGAGATTTATTACACCATGGAGTCTGTTTCCTGAGACTGGTAATGAATGCAAGCTATTTTTTAAAGTGCAAATGAGCATTTAATAAATGAGTACCACACTCAGAAACCATATACATAACCCATTTTGTCATATTGAATTGAAAGAAATCAACCCACACTCAAACCTTTTAGTCATCACTACTTCACCTCATCTGTCACTCCTCTAATAAAAGAATATTAATATGGATTGCTGTTTGGTGGGGGGTAGCTATTTCCCTGTAAATAGGATTCCTCTAGGTAAATTACTTTTGACTTTCTAGGAAGGTTTCCTTGTTTTTCTGTTTCTTTCTTTTTTTTTCTTTCTTTAACTCGTACTGTGTTTTATGTCCTTTCAATTATTCCTAGGTCAGCATAGCTAGACAGCAATGTAATTAATTATCTTGTAATTAATTCTTTCAGGGGGGTTGTTCAGCCACCATCCACTGTACCATCTGACCATCATCCACATTTATCACACTGGAAATAACAGCATCCCTAATGGACACTACAGCTTCTGTAGCTCCTCTCCTTTTTGGAGCTAGAGAAAGTTCAGCCTGGCATAGAGTAGCACGGAGAAGAGAGGGAGAGAAGGGTTGTTTTCTCCTCTTTGTGACGGTTGGAAGTGAGGTGAGGAGGGTAGTGATGGAAGTCAGTATGATTATGACAAGAAAAAGCTTTCAGCTATGACAGTTTTGCAGCATTTCCTGAAGGGGGGCAGCCCCTTGATCCCTTTTAATATCCTTATTAGTCTCCAGTTCAAGAAGTGTGTGTGAGGACATGTTTAACTCCTATTGAAGTCAATGGTTCTTAAGCATATGCTCAAATTTTTTCGCAAATCAGGACTTTAATCTGTTCCTTATGTACATTTAGGATTACAGAGAAGTCTTCTGTTTTTGAAGTTGCTAGAAACACCAGCTTGCTGATGCGAGGTGGGGGAAGGGAACAGGACTCCATCACTTTCAGAAGTCTGCAACTTCCTTGTTTTGGTTTTGGTTTTTGTTTGTTTGTTTTTTGTTTTTTTGTTTTTTGTTTTTTAATTTTGCCCAGAAAAATATCTGTTTGCCCATTTTTTAAAATCTTCTCAGATACTATCTATCAGATTATGATATGTGCTACAGAAATATGGGTTACTGACACAATGCACTTCTAGGCTTTTGTTAGTTGTAAACTCACAAATACTAAGGTTAGCATCTCATTCCTCCCTCCTTCTTCTATAAAGTTGATAGAACTCTTAGCAAAACCTGAAGAGATTTATTCCTAGCAAGGGGAAAAAAAGACTTCAGACAAAAGCTGTAAAATTGTCTCTGTCCTACACTGCAAATGTACCTCAGCTCTGGTATCTAGAGCTTTTGGCTATTTCAGTCCTGGAACAAGACTCTCTTCACTGAGCCTGAAGGTTGTGCCAAACTGTATGGTGATTTTTGTGATATGGAAAAAAGCCCACTGGAGACTAGCTGGAAAGCAGCCAATCTTGTGATCTGATCATCATGTGAATTTATGTCTCCAGAGTTCAGATTTAATATCTTCTGTAATTTTACCATGCCCTCTATTTGCTGATATTACACTGAAAAACTCTAGATATTGAAAATAACTGCAAAACTGCCAAATTCAAGCATTCAAAAGGTACAAGCAAGACTCCTACACCTTTTCTTTTCTCTCCTTGCCTGAAGCTTCCTCATCATTCCCAAACTGTTTTTGAAATACATTTAGGAAGAAAGTAGCACAGTATAACCAAGTACTGGTCCAGTCAAATCAAGCGGACTATCCACGTCCCTATCTGCTGTTATTTTACATTTGATACACACATGAATGCACATACACACACACACACAATAAATGTATGTTCTTGTCTATTGTATCAATGAAATGGAATCACAGAAAAATATTTTAGTGGTTTCAAAATTCTTCTTATGGAAAACTAGAGTGAGAGGACAAATTGCCAATGCTATTTAAAGGATTTTACAGGCCCCTTCAAAATAAGACTACTTTCATTGAAGCACATTCCTTCTGGCACAAGTAATTATTACCTAAAGTCTTGGAATTAAGAGAATGCATTTTAAGAAAGTTAGATTCATTTTTTTTTCACCTATTTGGCTTAGTTTCAAATACTCCCATTTTACACAAGGCTCTTCTCAACACTGGGTATGTCAGTGGTATTAAATATTAACCCTCAGCATTGTCATGTCTTGGTCATGCTTGATATCTGCGTAGCTGTTTACGGAACCTGCTCTGTGGTGCACACCCTTAGGAAGTTAAAACCTCAAGAAGATAAGAGAGAGGGCACTAAACATCTTTTTTTCTCTCTTTTTTTCCCTGTTTACTCTCATCCTTGCACACTTTTCTTGCACACCATAAATGCATAGCAGAGCCATGATTGATCTACTGTTACCAAAAGTAAGTTCAGAGTAAAACAATTTCTGGCTTGGGACTGATGGGATAATGACAGAATATTGCTTCTGGATGTTTCTTGCATGTACATGAGCCACACTGAAGACAGAGAAGAATGTGAATGGAAAAAGGAAGGACACACTTATGATAGCACAGAGAAAATATTGAGGTAGATAAGAAACAGGATACGAAAGATCCAAAGATTGGCTGAGCAGCAGTTGGGCAACGCCTTGCAGGGATGTAAGTTTAACTCTGAGAGGTTAAGCTGGAACCAGAAGGATTTCAGGAAGGTAATTTCAAACAGGTATGGTTGACAGGTAGGGTCATTTAATCAGCTTTGATTTTGACAGGGTTAAAATAGCAGCCAAGAGAGAGCCAGGCCAGGAAAACAGGGTTTGATTTCTGCTAAGTAGTTTAAAAGTAATTTGCAAAACAGCCTGAAAACATGCTGGAGAGAGAGAAGGTTGATAACGCCAACTTGCAAACTCTTACGGCAAAGTAAGATCTTCTAAAGCATGGTTCTCACCCTCTTCAGGACAAGCAGCAGCCCATGGCTTTGTACTGGGGAAACCACGGACAAAGTTACTTTGCCTTCGTAAAAAGATACTTTGTGCTTACCCCAGGTCTCTTTTGTGAGCATTTTTTTTCCTAGTCTGTGCACTCTTGCCTTGGAAGGAAAGGAAATGCTGCCTGTTCTTATAAAGAAACCAACCTTAACTGCGTAAAGCTAGCTCTTAGGCTTTATGGAGAGCAGAAGTATACAAGACATTAGATGATATGGCAGGAAAGGTGCAAAGGCTGAGTAGTGAGACCTTCTTTTTATGCTTGTTGTGCAACATGCTACACACATTCCCCAGACTTGATTTAGTCCCCAAACTTGCAGAAATACTCTCTGGAAGTATTTAGAGAACACATACCCCATCCCAAATAGCTTCTGAACTAGTGAGGCTGCATGTAGGTTCACATGAACACCTCAGATTAGGGCAGTACTTCTTGCATTTCTAGCTCTGTGGATTTCACCTCTGCCTTTTCTAATATGTTAACAAGGTCATTTTAACTAATAGGCCAGCAAAAATATGTAGCCAGACTCCACTATATGGGCAGCATCAAGCTTTCTGCTTATCTACATAGTCAAGTCATCCATATGTTCCAAGGTTAACATGGATGCAGCTTTTAGTTTGTGTGTGTGTGAGTTAAGAGTATCAATTAGCTTTGGAAACATGCTTGAAAAACACAAAGCAAGCCAGAGCCTCCATAAATAATATTTTTATGGTATCTACCCATATGTTGTGGAACTACAAACATTTCTTAGCCACACACCACCAAGCTGGAGGAATCAATGACAGAATAGCAACCGACAAGCCTATGCTTAACTTTTTCAACATTATACTGTTAATTCTAAGAGAATTATACACAATAACACAAGCTTCAACAGGATTAGAGCACCAGTACACAGGCTGGAAAAACACGGAGTGACTTTTGCAAGAGGGAGGGAAATGACCTTCCCAATACCTTTGAAGGATTCGGTCATTCTGTCAATTATATTTCACCAAACATACTTCAAAATGGCTGGATGCATTTAGCCACTGTACCTGAAACACACAATCTCTATCCAAAAAAAGTGCTTGTTCGGATGTCATATCAGGCAAAGCCCTCATGATATGTTTACAAGTACAAAAGCATTAAATCTCTAATATTTCTTATGCCAGCAGACTGCAAACTCGATTGGCACCTTCCCTGCATGCCTAAAATTCAGTTTGGAACCAGTGAAATAAAGATAGCTTTACAGGGTTTGAATACTGTTAGATTTCTGTGCATATCTTCATACTAAAGCAATACAGAAGTTTGCCTTATAAAGTTGGACCAATGTATCGAAGTATAAAAGGCAAAGGAGTCAGAATGAGTGGAGAAAATAAATTTAAATGCAAAGCTAAACCAAAGTTACAGGAAAGTTTGGCATATTTCTTCATAATACAAACCAATCCAAAATATTTGTACCCTTGTCTCCAGCTTTTTCTCCTGTGCACAGTCACGTCATTTTTTAAAATTTGTATAATTTGTTCTATTTACTACTTTTAATAATAACATATTGTTTTGTAAAAACAAATAATTCAGACAGAACAGTCACTCTTTCGATTGGCCCAATAATATAATCTATTAGATAATCATGTAAATTAGAGTGGTAATAGTACAAGAAAAGATAATGCTGTGGATTCAAGACAACTTATGGACAACTGCTAATGAAACCTCCTGTTTTTACCTGTCTCTGCTCCACTGATCCATAACTGTTTCATCTTGCAGTGCTTAACACACTAACATTATCTAACAGCGCTCTTCTACTTAGCGGAACACTGCAGTTCTTATATTTTTGTACATTAGTATCTGATTCAAATCTGATCAAGGTAAAGGCTGTTATTTTTTGTTTTACAATAAAGAACATGCTCATTCTTCAAGGATAAATGGAAATTGAAAGGATATACAGGCATACACTCCTTCAGAAATGGATTTGTGTAACTTGTGTAAAAAAAAAGAAAGGAAGGGAGTGAGAGGGAGACGGGAGTGAGACCATTAATATGTATTGTTCTAATGTCCTCAGGAACGCAAAAATTTAACACACAGCTGTGGCTTGAGGTCATTGTGGTACTTCCAAAATATGAATATAGAAAGAAAAAAAGAAAAAAAAAAAAAACAAACAAAAAAAAAGAAGATTAGCTTAATACTGCTACGTCACTTCTGAGTCAATCAAATCAGTAATTCCAAAGCACAAAGGACTTGCAATGTTCCCCGATCTCCCCGTGCCCTGTAAAAGGCGAGTAGGACTAGCTGACTTTTACTAGGTTTTAAAGTCTAGTTCAGAAACTATCGATTTGAAAGGAGTAAACATGCCTCAGCCCCCATTAGACCACTGTTTTCTTCTGGCAGAAAATACTGTCTGGCATTCTAAACGCAAAGCTTTACAAGGCATCTTCAAGTGGTCGGCATTGCCGTAGCTGCCTGGGCTTCCATTCTCACTGTTTTTACCAGCTCAGTGTACCAAAGCCTCGCAAAATATGCCATTGTACAGTTTATCAAAGCATCTGATGTCAGTTCTCTTTCCTTCACTAGACCAAATGATATTTTCATTAATTTAGGAGACATCTAGTCACTGTTCCTACTGTTCTTTCTTACAGTAATATGCACATTTTATCAAGTAGGTTTTGCTTGTCCACATATCCTACAAGGATGGGACCTACAGCGTTCTGGTATTCTGCACCAGCTGGAAGAAAATGAAAGGCTTGAAAAGCTGCTGAAACCCGTGTGCCTGAGGAGCCTCACTCGCCCTGTGAAAACACTCCCATCCAAAGAAGCCCCCGTGTACAGTTAGGGTACATTGCACACTTCTACAATATGCCATTTTTTGCTTGGCAGGTAGAAAAGCCCACGGTTCATTCAGTTCTCTTCGGAGCTATACTGTCAGTCCACATATGTCCAACAGATTTTTTAGTATCTATTTTTAGAACGACCAAATTGGGAAACAGTTTTTTCTTCTTGGTAAATACAAATGACTAATGCCCCCAATTCACCAAAATGTGTAAACATACACTTAACTTCAGGTGTGTTTATATCAAAGTAATACGACTACTTCTGCTGTGAAGTCCTGGCCCCACTCAATAGTTTCGACTTAGCATATCCGAGATTTTATTCATCTCCCAACATACAAAAGTAAATGCATACTGGCATCATCGTAGGATCACAGTCTAAGAATTAAAACTCAGAATGGTGGCAGAGGCTACTGAAGTGCAGCTAACAGAGTTCATGTAAGGCAGTTTTTGTTCAGGAACACTTGCTAAAAATAAAAAATAGCTATTAGAGATCTGAGAGAATGCAGAAGGAAGAAGGACTTTTAAAAGCCTGTGGTAATCTGTTTCAGTTTTAGTTTTTCATATCCTATTTGCTATAAAATAATGTTCAATCAACCAATTTTCTCTAGTCCAAGAAGCCGCTTCATAAAAAAAAAAGAAAAAAAGATTACTTGGCTTCCAGTTAGGGTTTCATAATCCACTAGATTTTATTGGTTTAGTAAAACTATGCTCTTCCATCATAAATGAAAGATTTGACTCATTCCTTTGAGACTTGTTTCTTCTGCTGTTTGGTCAATTATTTTGTTTCATTTATTGAAAAAAAAAAAAGATAAAAGGAAACACAGGTCCAAGCACAAAATAATTTTTCTTTCAAATGACTGTTAAGTTTTCATGTATGTTTTCTTCTGTTTAAGTATTTTAAGGGCCCCTTTTCCCACTACCGCAAAGTTTATTCAGCCCAGATAATTTTCAATGCACAGTTCAGGCTGCTTTTTTCTTTTATATTGAGCAAGAAGCTCCAGTGATTTCAGACTGCATTGTATTGAATGATTACATTCATCATTAAACAACAAAATATTCAGTAGTTAATTTCCAAATGTGATTTCTGATTTTTCTTTTGAGGTGTAATCACATGCCTATTTAGTAACATGCATAACTTCCAGTCAAGTAACCTAGCCCCAAAATTATTTGTAAAATTCACAATTCCATACAGAAAATAAACTCACATTCCAAATAGGAGGTATGTTACTATCTTCTGTAGGTCCAAGATCTCAAAATGAAGGACATCCTCCCCAATCTACAATGATTATTACACCTTTTATATCATTGATGTAAATAAGTAGAATTTTGACAGTCTAAGTTGTCTATTTATAATATTTAGTAAAAGACGTCAGAAGCCACTTTTCATTTATGACAGTGAACTGTCTACTACTATATCCCATTATATTAATGATTTTTTTTTCCACTTTGCATCACTCAGCGAATGCTAGGATATAGTGATGCAACTCTGCAGTAGTGATATTACAGATATATATATAAAATCAGCAGAGATTAAATAACACCAATGTGATTTGAATTATTGTCTATTAAAAGGTTATTTTAGATGGATATGGTTTAGGTAAATTCATCAAAGGACATATATTTTGTAATATATATTAATAAATAATAAGGACAACAAATGATAGAAATCTGAGAACAATGGCAGCAGTGACTTTTTAAACAAGCATTCCTTTGCTCTGTTTGCCCCTAGAAGCATGTGTGACAGTGTATCGCAAAACGCATAAGCACTAGCACGGCTAAATGGTCTGTTTCCCCGTCTCAGGCTAAGCCACATTCATAGTAAGAGCGCACACTTTAAGATCTGGTACTACAAAAAATCACTGTGAGTTCTGTTGTCAATACCTTTCAGGTGAAACGTCATTAGCATGTATGTTTATAAGCCATTTATTTTAATATTTTTTTTTAGTGATTAAAACACATACAAGACTAGACCATGTGCAGTCAACACATCAGGCTATTTCTGAATTCAAACTCTAATAACACACAATAGAAATACAACAGCCATCAGTGACTCCAGACACTCACCCCAGAAGTCAAACGACTTCTTGCTCTTCACACCTATACAGCCACACAAGCCGATGCTGGTGAAGGTGATGGTATTGCCCCACCGAGAAACGGGAGGAAGGCTTTTTCTGCAGGGTAGCTGTGCATCATCTCACTCCTACCCCACCACCAGCAACACTCGAGAAATGGTGATGCAGATCTGAAAGTCTTTAAAGCCTACTAAAAAAAGCATGCATGCACACACACATGCAAAGCTTTTCATTAAATAAAAGCTTGTAGGACTTCACAAATTGAAGGAAAGCACTGGTATTGCCATTGTATAGGTTGGGGAAACAGACACAATGGGATTGGGCACAGGCTCGACACAGATGAGCAGGCTGGTTTCAGTGCCCAGCTGTGCACTGATGTAACAAAGTAGCCTCAAGCACTCTTCATCAAACTTCTTTAACACCACACTTTGTTAGTAACGTTATTAGCGGCATATGCGAGTATTTATATTTTAAAAATATGACTTTCCTTTCAAGTTGCATTCTTAAGTGTATTAGAACAAGGACACGGGATAACAGCAAAAATAAGGATTGAACTCAACCCCACCATAACTACATTTTTCTGATGGGTTTAAACTTTGCTCTTTCTAGCTCATGAAACCAATTTATTTTGCTTCCTTTCTGGAGACTAGCAAAACTGCTTGGTAGAATACATTTTGATATTGAAAGAAACATGCTACAGTGACCATTCATACTGCCGTGTAACTTGTGTTTGCTGAAAGTAATAATGCAGTGAGCAATATCAGATTATCAGCAGACAGCAGCAAAGATAATGTTGTCACCTTTCCTTGAATTTCAAGACACAGAACTCAATCCTACTCTTGAGGACCTCAAAGATAGAGCACGTTGCGTCATCACTTCACTAAAGAATGAGTATTTCTGAACAGAAAACTACATGCAGATTAACAGGCTTAACTAAAAAGCACTTATTAAATAAAGAGCATGTCTAAAAAGGGCAACAAGTCTGACCAAAAAAAAAAAAAAAATCCAAAATCTGATTACTTATACAAAATACCAGAGAAGTTATGCTAGATATGTTAAGGAGAAATTTTATCATAGGATGTTAAAACCAATGAAACTAAAATTAAATTTATACATGTGATGCTGAACCGGCAATGCTCAAACAATCAGGGAACCCTAAAGTTTTATCAATAAGTATCTGCAGGAATTTTATAGCATTTTTCTTTCCCTACCACACAGCAGCGATTTAAAAATCCTGAAAGGTAACTACAACCATGTTTTTTTTTTTCAAGTTTTAGTGAAACTTTCTCCAGATATTGCCAGAATGTTTGCATCTTTAATCCCCATGTATCCATATCTCCTTCTGCATTTGGTTCTAGTGCCATACTCCTTCCTCATGCAGACCCCTCAGTGACTTTTCTTTCAAGATGGGGATCCTTGATAATGCTTAATACCAAATAATAAAAGAATAACATGCAATTACATTTCTTTGCCAAAGATTTAAAACAGAATAACAAAATTCAGCTCTAACGGCTTACAAAACCTTGAGCACTTCACTACTTCCACTAGAGTCAATAGACCTTCTCACAAAACCATTTCTGCTCCAGCGAAAATCTGGATTGAGACCCCGACATTTCTAAAAGTGCAGGTTGAGGGGAAAGAAGTTTAAAACCTACTGAATTATATATATATCAACAGACAGAAATAGATAATTAGAAGTCATAGTTATTTTTGTCCACACAAAATTGCTCTTTGGCTATGGGCAAAGAATTCCAAGAATTTATCAGTAAAATTGTGTTTAAAAAACTTACAGTCCTAGAAAAGTTCCTGAAAGCAAAAGTGAATGCATAGCAAATTTTCATCTATTACACAATCCAGCAAGTGGCCCACTATGTAGCCCAACGTTTGCTAAACAATCAGCATTAGAAGTTTTCTCCTAAAACTATTATTATTATTCACAGGATTTGGAACATGTTTCTTTTCTGAAATCTACAGAGTGCTTTGTTCTGTTTTGTTTTTTTGTTGGCAGTGGGGTCTTTTTAATGGTAAGTGATGCTTTAATACTGCATACCAAACAAATTAACTCTTTCCAGAAAAACTATGCATTATTATGTATTTTTTTCTTGCTTCCGTTTACAACCACGCTGAAAAGCACAGACATATTGATGAATCCGTTACACAGTTCTTTTTGACTACAAGTGTGCAGCTCATTTTTCTTACTGATGTGTTTCAGAAACCAATCAGAAGTCCTCAAAACCCATGATTTCGCAGTATTTACAATCATTTATCAAAATGACCTGCTTTTTAGAAACCATTTCAAACAAGTACATGTGATTTATGATATTTAGATGTGCTTAAAATAAATACCCTGGAGACATAAATTTTTACTGCATGCATGTTGAGAATAGGTAGGTTACAAAAGATGTTAAAACACTAGAAAAAAAGAGTATTGTTTTCTTTTCATGTGATTTGTCAATGAACAAAAACCAGCAGGACACCTATTGAAACACTGGATTCCTGAAATGTTTTTGTAGGTTTAGCAGCAGTGTTTCTATATGACACTATTGTAAATATGGCCAAAAATAAGAATAGTTGTTATTACCTGCGAGCCTTTCCTAGGAAATCTACACCATACAAAAACATTTTTCCATGTCAAACTTCAAAAAAAAAAAAAAAAGTTCTCATGCTTGGGGGCATGTGTTTAATATGTGTTTAATTACATTAGACTTAAACTGGAATAAAATTTACTTATAACATATATTTATCTATCACAATTAAATGTTTGAATAGTTTTTGTGCTTAGAAGAACTCCCGCAACAGTACTCAGCGTCCCCCCAACCTTTTCAACATAGTACTGATTTTTTTTTTTGACATAGCATTTTAGGTTTCCTAAAGGATACCAAACTCACTTTCTTTTTGTGTGTCTCAGTAAGCCTAGATTATGCTTTCCATATAAGCATTAACATGCGTTTCTCCTGACTAAAGTTTTAAGAAAACTTGGGCTTAAGTAAGCCAACCTAAACAATTGCAGTAGTAATTTTGCATTTGACGTGTTCTGCATCGTCTGAGAATCAAAACCTACTCTATAAAGACCAGAAATAAAATGGCCTCAAAAATCACAGGCAAGTAATGAGAAGGGGAGGCATTAGAGAAATCCAAAATATTCCATATAGAATAACTCATACCACAAAGCAACAAAATGCTCCAGGAATATGTTTTTTATAGACTCAGCATGGTTTTCATCCGCACCTCATTAGCACATAGATAATTCTGACCATTAGTGCACTTTAAAGTAAGCGCATTTCTTTGTAACCTATCCTCAAATTTAGTATCGTCTTTTTCCTCCCACATCCTTGACATACGCAGAGCTCAGTTATAAAGGCAAGGATGCAGATGCCATGATTCACCGCAAAACGGTCACATCTAAAGATTTGTGTGCATCACTCCTCAACTCACTGGCTAGTTCACTGACTCAATTCTGGGCCTATGCAGGTTGAAAGGAATGTTCTGAAGATAACGAGAGAGCGACTACAAAACCTGGAGACACTGGCAGCTGTAGCATGCAGGGGCCAATGACTAAGTAAGCAGCATTTCCTAGTCCTTTGCAACAAGAACAGTTGACAGTTTCACCCTATTCTGTAGCAGCTTATTCAGTATCTTTAAAGGAAACTTCACAAACTGCTTAAAACCTGGGTTAGGGTAAAAGAAAACAGCATATGTAAAACTACCACAAAACACATTTCACCTTGCTTTCTCGATCTCCAACAAAAGTATAACAGAGCATAGCGCAAAATATTTCTATCCTCCCCTTCCCCTGCAATATGTGAATTCCACAAGCAAGCACAAGGACAAACTCACAGTCCATTGCCCAAGATTTTGCTTGCCCTTTGAATTTTTGTTTATAATTTTTAAAAATTACACTCCCGTCATCACAACAAATAAGGAAAATGGGGCTATCTCTGCTGCTACATTTTCAGAGTATCTATATGGCTATGTAACAGTTGCTAGTTTGGGAGATAAACGACACAAGGAATGTTCATGTTTTACTTTATCTATAAATTCAGCTTCACGAATTAATGTTGCTGATCTTACACATTCAGAAACGAAAGCAAAGTAGTGCAAGAAAGGGGTAGCCTAAGGTTAATTCAGCTCTGAAGTGCGGAACAGATTCAGTGCTCAAGAAAACGCTGAACATTCTGTGGCTTTAAGTGATATGCTTAAGAAGAGAAAATATATCTGTAAATAAGCAAGAGCATTAATAATTGTCTCAGAATGCTGGCACTGAAACTTAAACAGTCTCCCTTTGCTTCTTAGTTATTTACTATTAGGATTTTACACAAATGCCTATTGAAGTGGTTCTAAGTGTGATGAATATGTCTTCAAAAAGTGGGAAAGGCATCGATGAAATTCTTTCAAGTGCAGTAATTCATTTTAAAAAAAAAGAAACATTAATGAGAAATAAAGGGGATTATTTTTAATCAAATGAGGGACAATTATGGATGACAAACATAGAAATGCAGCAACTTAAAAATAGTTCTTGCTGCCATACATTAGAAGGGCATTAAATACCTAGCACCAGCATTAAGGATTAATAAAGGGGTGGGGTTAAATGTGCAGTTCAAAACTGAAGAACAACCAAAACCAGAAGAAAAAACAAATGTACAGCAGCTACCCAGTTGTTGTTAAAAGATGCCTGTATTCAGTTTGAGAGATTCACAATTGTGTGAACAGACATCATATTATTTTTTCTTGGGAGAAGGGAGAAGGAAATAGTTACCTGCCTTGTTCTTCAGAAAGTCTTAGAAAGCGAGGTCCGGAGTACAGTGCAAGATAAACGTAACCACGGCTAAAGGCTCAAACCCTCTTCCACTAAATCCAGTGGAAGGCTCCAGTCACTGCAGGGTAAGATTTGGGATATTCTCCACTGTTTTTTTGTTGGTATGCTTTGCAAAATGAAATAAACAGAAAGCGATACAGATACTTCCCTGACAGTGAAAGGGACTGATTTCCTTTTTTCCTTCAGCTCTAAATAGACTGATAAATGCAACAAATCCTTACACCAACCGGAATCCTGTTATTTTCCCAGTAGTAATGGGGACTCAAATTTTAGTGCTGCTTATACACCTCATGAAAACAGAGAATTCCTTTTATCTCATAAAATATAATGAAGATGAAACATTAGATTTTGCTACCAGTGTTTCAAGTAAACACGACTTTTAATCATGGAAGAATTTTCAGCCTGTATACTAGGTATGGAAGATGAAATTCAGTTAAACCCATCTCCTGAATTACTCTAAACACTTCTTAATGTAACGGACAATTAAGAAAATGATGGTATCCTTGAGAGTTATGTTTTAATCACCAAGCTCACAACTTTTCGAGTGAAAGACATCACAGTTTCAGTTGTGAACTTCGTATCTGGAAAAGCCTTTCACTTTCTTTTCCTCGATAACAAACAATTCACTACGCCTGCTCTTGAGTTTTGAAACTGTTGAGACTTCTCTTTTCCAAGTGCCTCCTGCCTGTCTCAGTATATTTTTGATGACCCCCTGGTTTATGTGCGTTCTTATGGAAGTGCCATCAGTTGCGCTGCCTTTGCCGAGTGGCTTTTGTCAGAGTTGGACTCTGACAGGCTTTGCCGGTTTAAAAAGCAGAAATTATGTCAAGTGTTTTTGCACACTCGGTGCCAAATCACCATCCCGGAATGACTGTGGGTCTGCATGCGCTTTTGGTCTTCTTTAAGTAAGAACTGCAGTGATTTTAAAAGTCAGACAGCTGCTTCCTTCCCTCCACCCTGCCACCAGCAAACTGAAGTGAAGCAGCTTTCTAAAACTCCCATTCACCCGTTTGCTTTACAGACACCAAATTTTGCCCCTTCCACGCTGAGGACTGGATACAGGCGCACCCCTATCCTACAGGGCAGCAGGGCATCAGCTCCTCTCTCGAATCCCCACTTCCAAGGCAGCGTTTCCAAGCGTTGTGCAATCGCCTCGGAACCGCAGTCAGCTCCGCGGCGAAGGGGCGGGAGGGAAAGGAGCGCGCTATATTCTGAATTTTGAAGCAGAGGTGGCGTATCGGGCAAGGGGGGAGGGGGCGCAAACCAGATGCTAAAATCCTCGACCAAAACTACAAACTTTTCCCTCCTTGACGGTAGGAAACTCTCCCCCCCACCACCAGCACCTTGATTTCATGCTCTATCACGTACTGGATTTTTCCTTTTTATTTCCCCCCCCGTAGCTCTAATAAAGCTTGCTTTGATGATGGAGATTCCCAGAGTGCGTTTTGAGGGAAGGAGCGACCCGGCAGCCCGCTGTCAGCGGGCGGAGAGAGCAGCGTGGCGGCCGGATCTGCAGCCGGGGCCGGGCCGGGGCAGCCCAGCCAAGCCCGGCCGCGGCGGGGAACCCGGGACCCGGCAGCGCAGCTCCCCCCAACACCCTCCGCCCGGGGGTCCCGCCCCGCAAGAGCAAGCGTGAGCCGTTACCTGAGCTGTCGCTTTTCCTTTTGCCGGACCTCTTCTCTGTTTCCACCGGGGACAGAGCCTGCCTGCCATATTCCCCTGGCGCGCATGCTGCCCCCGTGGGGGTGTTAGTGCCCAAGCTGGAAGAGTTTGAACACAGGACGGGGGGGCTGCTGCCCAGCTCCGGGGGTCCTCCTGAGTCGGGCTGAAGACAGAGGCTGTGCCTGGCCGCGGCGGGAGGAGACGACATCTGAGGAATGTGCCAGTTCGTCTGCAAAGCTTGGTGCTGCTGTTGCTGGTGGTGGTGGTGGTGGTGATGGTGATGGTGGTGGTGCCCCCTATGATGCTGGCTGGCAAACATGCCCTCCTCATTGGGGTATCCCGCTATTATGCAAGAGGAAGAAGAAGAAGACAGATCAGGGTAGGACATGTGGTCAGATCTTCCATGCAGGGCAAGAGAAGACTGGGAGAAAGGGTGCAAGCTCTGCGCAGTGGCATGGGGGCTGCGCAGGCAGCCAAAGAGTGTGTGATCCATGGCATGCAAGTCTCAGGTTCCAGGCAGGAGAGTTTAGGAAGGATCCAACTTCACCACCCTTTGTCAACTTTCACTGTAAACAGGTCGGGGTTGGGATTTTTTTTTCCAAAAAGGCAACGACAGACTTTGCAGCAGGCAGCTGAGCTCAGATAATCCAGGTCTTTAGCCCTAGTGGCCAGTCTCCGCTGCATAAACACTCGGACCTAGATGAGCCTTTCTCAGAGCTGCTCAGATGTCAAGAAGTGGGAGAGGTTGAAGCCAATAGAAGGTGGTCCCAGAGAACTGCTTGAAGGGGGAAACAGCTCCGAGAGGTTATAAATACAGTAGTGTGTAATGTGAGCTGGGGGCTGGCTTAGCAACACAGCACTGACCACATGCGAACTCCCTCCAAAACGCCAGCGCCGTCCCCGCTCTGAGCCGCTCCGTCAGCGGGCGGCAGCGCTGCGCGCCCCGGGCGCCCGCGGTAGCGGCGGGGGGGTCGGCTCCGCGGGGGCGCAGCCCGCCTCTCACAGTCCCCGGGCGGGCCGCGGGGAGCACGCCCCCCCACCGCGGCGTCCGGTGGGGCTGCCCCGGGGCCGGCAAGGCCGCCCGCGCCCCGTCGGGGAAATCGACGGGGGGCAGAGGGCGAGAGGCGGCGATGCCCCCGCAGTGGCGCGGCCCCGCAGGGCCATCACCGCGCCGTCGGGGCTTGCGGGGCCGCTCCGGGTGCCACCGCCCCCCGGAGCGCGGGCAAGGGAGAGCAATAAAGACGTGAAACGAAACCCTGGGATTGAGTCTGGGGTGTCAAGAGGGGGTGCGGGGGCTACCAGGGCCCTTTTCCCCCGGAGGGTGGCGGGCACTTGGCAGCGCCTCACCTGAGCGCCCAGGTGGGAGGGCGCAGCGCGGCCCAGCGCGCAGGCGTCCGTGGCGGCGTGAGGGGCTGCGCTGGCCAGGGCCGGCCGCCGCCATCCCCCGTGCCCAGGAGCGCAGGGCGGCCGCGGGTGCGGAGCGTTCAGCCGCTTCGCCCGCACCCAGCGCCCCGGCTCCCGGATGAGCCGCCGCGCTGCCCCGGCTGCCCACACGCACCTCACGCCATGCCCCAGCATCAGGGGTTGGTTCTGTAACGAAAGCAGCGGCGCTGGCCGGGCAATCAAATCTGGTGGGAGAAAGTCAAGTTTCCCTTCCTGCCTCCTGCCCCTTTCAAACAAGAATTCGCATAATTTTTATTCCCCGTATCTTCATTTTCTTCGTTGACGTCTTTAGTGGCTCTGGATAGACAACCTAGAGAGTCTGGACTTGTCTTTTTTGGCTTTTTGGGGTTTTTTTTTTGGGTTTTTGTTTTGGTTTGTTTTTTTTTTTTAACATGTGTGGAATTAACAGTAGCCACGAAGGTGACTGTTAACTGGTTTAAATTAGCATAACCCATTTATTGACCACCAACCAAAGAGGTGCCCACTGCGGGAACGTTTTGTTTCTTAGCCCTTCCTCCTCGCTCTACCTTCCTCCCCCAAATCAAAATCTAGAAAAAAAAAAAAGGGAAAACCATTGTGCTCCTGCAATTTAAGTCTAAATTCTTGGGTCCATGTGCGAAAGATAAAATGAATTTCAACTGGTATTGGAAAAAATCAGGAATTGTATGAGATTTGCAAGAGCTAGTTTCTTAAACGGAAATTGAGTCCTATTTTGTGGGAAATTAGTTTTGCAGACTTTCTAAAAAAAAAAAAAAAATCTAAAACTTTTGTTCAGCAGCTGCTCCACTTTTCCCTGCAGTTTCAGACTGAGCTGGAACCTGCAGCAGTCTTTCGACGGTAAGATTTCCCCCCCTTTTTTGACATCTAATGCTTTTTAAAAATTGTCTTTAGATTTAACTGTAACGATGCGGTCTTTAAAAACAGAGTGTCGTCCAAAGCAGAAGTTGCTGCCTCTGTGCACTGTTCAAAACTTGATATTTCTTCAGAATAAAGGAAATATATAGTTACAACACTGATGAAATATTTTGTGCTTTTCATTGTGTTTATCGTTTCAATATGTGCTCTAATATTAAAAGAGAGGAGTACAAAGAAAACTCAATGGCTGAACCCCTCTTGGCTTTGCTAACTCGCCGGGCTACGAGCAACAGGGCTGGTGGTGTCCCCGAGAAACAGCGAGTGCCACGAAGCCACAGAGTGACCGGCGCGGTGCGTCGCGTCCCCGCCGGCCCTGTCCCGTCTCCCCGACGTGGGTTGCGGGGGCGGGCGGCGGGGCCGGGCGCGGGCGGCCCCAGGTGGGAGCGCTGGGAGCGGCGGGGCGGCTCCCCCGGCGGCCGCTGCGCCCCGCACGGCACCTCTCCCCTCTGCGCATCTCCAACCTGCCGCTGTCACCCCGCCCGCCGCTGCCGCGGGGCCGGGACGTCGTCGGGGGTGATAGGGCCGGGGCCGGGCGGGGGCAGGAATGGCAGGAGCCGTCTGGCAAGGGCCGCCGTCGCCGGAGCTCTGACACCGCCACAGCTGCGAAGGGGCCGGGGCAGTCCCAAACCAAAGCCGTTGCAAAATGTTGTTGTTTTTGTTTTTGTTTTTGTTTTTTTAATTCTAGGGGATGGCCGCACAGGATTTCTCGCACAGGATTAAAAAAAAAAAAAAAAAAAAAAGTGAAATAAGTGAAGCACAATGAAGAAAGTGAGAGGGTGCGAGGGGGAGGGAGAAAAGATTGAGTTTCCAAGAGAAGTAAGAGACGGAGTCAAATAGCACTTTTTGGGGGGAGAGGTAGGAGAAGCTCCAAAATGTGAAGAAGAAGAAAAAAAAAATAAAAGAACGCAGTAGCAAAGTTGTAATGGCACGGCAAAGTGTTTGCCATGAGCTTCATAATCAAATCTGAATATTCGGGATTGTGCTTTCTTGGGCTCCTGAGTCACCTAATAAGTACTCGAGTCCTATATCAAGTGATCTTATTAGTTCTTTAATTAGAGGTCTTAAGCATGCAAGAGCCAGAAATACAAATCTCTATAGAGCGTTACGCTTTCATTTTAAAGTGTATAAGGAGAATACAAATAAAGGCATCTTATGTTGAAGCAGAAAACCAGCTTCAAACGTTCACTGCCATTATTCAAAAAGTTTCTGTGTGGAGTTATCAGATGACTATGGCTATACCATACCATCCTTTGTAAAAATGTATGACTTTTCAGTCAAAGAAGGCTTCAGTGCAAAGCTTCTCAGCAAAATAATTGTTGAAGAAAGCGTAAGCAGTTACTACCTCTCAATATTAATGACTGAATTCTTGTTCATAGTGTATCTTTTCAGAATGTGCGTTTGACCTACATGTGGTACAAAAGCATAACTTAAATCAATGCCAGCAAGTTTGCCCAAAGCTTATAACATCAAGTGAAAAAATAGAATGTTTTAAATATATGAAAATAGTAAAACATTTAACTCATAAAAACATCTGGAGCCAACACAGTTTGGAACATCATTTATATTTTAATGTATGGGCTAGTATGTGCATTTGCTTTGTATTTTTCGGGTTTGGTGGTGTTTTTTTGGTTTGGTGGAGTTTTTTTTTTTGGCTTTGGGGTTTTTTTTAAGCTTACGTTTTATGGCAAAAGAGCTCATATAAAATTGATCCCAATGCACCAGTGTACAATTCCTCCTCTTCAGGACTTTTGTAGTCTTGTTCAGTTTTTTACGTTGAAGGTTGAAAGCACCATCTTCCTGACTATTTATCAGAATGTTAGTAGGATTCTTGAACAGTTCTTTCTAGTATGCAGTTCACATATTTGCAGTATGCATATTACAGTAAAATCAGACAGATAGTCATGCTTGGGGACCACCGTTTGAGTAGTATAAATCGTCATAACTCTGTTGAAATCAGCAAAAAGATGGCATTTTATGCCATTTAAGAATATTCTCCTTGCTGTCCAAGAGAAAGCTTACAAATATGAATTCAGTTTATTTTAGCCAAAGATTTTATTGTACTCAAGAGCCTACCAAAGCAAGAAGACGAGGTTTTATTGTGCTGTAATTATGATCAGTTCATATTTTTCCATGGCAATTTGGTGAAGGCAGGCATCATTATTTAACCTTAGAGTCAATCCAGATTCACAACAGATGTATGTTTATTTTCAGTCTTTTCTTTTTTTTCCCTAAATTTTGCCTGTTTAACTCCCACAGAAGCAATATAATTCATTTCTCTTGATACCTGTGCTGCAATGGAAACCTACAGATATAAGCAATAATAAAGCCTGAGGATTATGCATCATTTCAGAGATGCTTGAGTGCCTTAGCTGAAAACCTTTGCCCAGAAAATGAATAATTTGTTGACTGACTTGTAAGAAATACTGAATCCCTGACTAGTTAAGAATGGCGATAATAACATTCACCATTCATAAACCTACAGTGAACCAGTATCTTCACTATACTTCGCCATAAAAACATTTTTTGTGAGGAATTACACTATCGCAATGCGTACCACATAACTTTAAAATTGCATTTCTGTGGTATACTTCCATTTACCTTTTTTTAACATTTACATGTTCCATGGTTTAACACTTATTAGATGCATTTTTTTCTTTAAAGACTACAGCGTATCTATAAAAACTTTAAGCCTGAATCCATATTTTCAGCTACTTCTTCCATATACATATGGATTCCGTTCTAATTGTCATGATCTCTAAGCATTACAAATTTTAGAGTTATGCCAGCAATTTAGTGTATTACACAAAAGTTGTGCTGAACTATGAGGCCCCCAGTGAAAATGATTTACAAGTTTGCATTACATCATTACAAGTTATTTGAATCGCCAGCCCAATCTAACCGGTAAAATATCTTACACTTCCTATTTAATTTAAATAAACTGATGAAATATTAAAATGGTTAATGTACTTGAGGCTTCAAACCTGAACTATGATGTTTCAGGAATGCTTTTAGAGTTTAAGCTATGGGAAATCTGCATTCCACATTAGACACTCAAAAGCCCCAGAACAAGTTCTCTTCAAACTTTGGTGTGTGTCTTTTTTTTTAAAATAGATAATTTATTTGCAGACTGAACCATCTTGCACAATACTATTTGTTTCCCAATCTGCATGTTCAATTGCAGTTTAACAATTGTTTCATTCTTTCTAGCATTATCTTCACTTAAGAATGCTGAACTAAAAAACAGTTATCGCAATCCTTGAAGGATACTTTAATAACATGTATCTTTCATTTGTTTTTAGAGATGTATTCAAAGTGCATGTGCAGGCAAGTCAATGATGCCTGAAAAATATGTTTTCCATTTTGTTTTCTCCAGATCTTGACAGTCAAACACCGCACTCAGTCCATTCTCATACTAAAATTACTAATAGTAGAGAATAAAAAAAGCTTGTATTTTTACATATTATTCATTTTATTACTTGATACAATTTGCGTTGTGGATTTTGAACAGTATATGTATTTGAAAGATATTTTACCAGACCCGCATCGAAAATACAGACACAGTTGTGCACAGAGGAAAGGTGATGTGTATTTTTAGCACTCTGTATCTGTGACAATATTTACTTCTTACTGTGCTGCACAGTTAATATTTCCTGATTATGCTTGAAGTTTTAATCATCCAGAAGAAAAAAATACAGATTATTCAAATCTTTGTGTACCAAATGCATAACGGTGAGAGTTTTACCCATTTACTGGGCAAATACACAGCGTGCTTACACTACAAAGACCAAACTAGGGAAAAAAAAAAAAAAAGCAAAACCCCCCCAAAAAAACCCCAAATCCCCAAAAAACAGCAACAAAACAAACTAATAATAATAATAAAACAACAAATAAACCCAACAAAACACCTTTACCTGAAATATTTATTGTCCCCTGACTGGCATTTCCAGGCCCTTTGCAGGACCAGCAGCAGGGGGCATATTTCACAATTCTGCTTCCATCAGGAGACGTTACAACAGTGGTAAGTCAATAATCTACATCACCTCTTTTACACATTAACGAGTAAAATACTACTTATGGTGTATATTCCTAGTCCTTTTCAATTTTTTTCTGCTCTGGAGTGAGAAAAAGACAGATATGCATATATCTATGCACGAATAGTAAATAACTACAAAATATATGGGTTTTAATAGCTGCTGGGATTATGTCAATTACTTTGCAGGTGTGTTTGTTTACGATTTATAGTGTGATGAGCTCTAGACTTGGAGAAGAAACCCCTAACTAGCTAGTATTTGAAACAGAAAGAGATTCACAACCCTGAAGAGAACAGGCTCTATTAGTTTCACTAGTTTCACATGGGAGTACTCCTGTATTTTTAGAGAGTCCTGTTTGCATTCATGGGGATTTGCCTGGCTAGAAGTATTTGCAGTATTAGAACCTTAGTTAATAATAGCTGTAGGAAACAAAGAGCTAAAAATTGCACATACTTTTTTGGTGCGTATTTGCATCATACTCCTCAAAGCCTAATGTCAGATAAACTAGCAACAGATACTAGACAGGAGAAATCAAATCCTAAGTAACAATTGTTTGAAATTATCATCTTAGAGTAAACTTTTTTTTTTTTAAGATGCAGACATTATGGCTTGTGAAAGAATGAGGAGGTGGGAAGCAATCTAGATTTCCCTAAAAAATACATGCCAAGAAAACCTTAATTTGGGTACACATTACAAAAAAAAATATCCCTTTCAAAGATTCTAATTCAGGAAACGATTTAAAGTTTGCTGGCATCAATGACACTACTGATGGGGGTTTTTTTTGAAAAAAAAAGGCAAGTTCTTAATTATTTCAAAGAAAGATCCAAGTGGCATACCTTAAGGAGACTGACACCTTCCAAAACCACATTTATTTGCATAAGCTCATTTTTTTGCTTTTATTTCCCTGACACAGAATGTAGGTTTCTTGATGAACTGTGAATATATTATATTACTTCTCAAAATTAACCCTTCCAAGATATTTGTATTTGTTATGCATCATTATGCATCACACTTGCATGTCGTTTGATGTACTACAGATGGGTCTCAGGGTGGGTTCAATAAGGTGTTCCAGTAAAGGACCATCTTTGAGGCGCTTTCACACCATGTAACTATACATATTGGACTTTGGCACACTGGATCACTTTCAGGAGCCACCTTGCTCTCTTCATTGATGCCTATTTCACATATTTCATTTAAATTAGATGTCCAAAATAAAAGTGTGAAGCCCATTTATTTCTACCCCTTCTTTTCCAAACAGAAAGTGCCGTGCAGCGTGGGCTTGGTGAAGCTCAGCTGTACAGCAAAGAAAAGGTAAAATTTTTGGCATACTTTTTAGCCGACTGAGACACAAATGAAAAATACAGCACTTGGGGACACTGTCTGGATTTGTGCAATTCCCTCATAGACATTTTGTCCATGAACTCTACAGATTTGTGCATCCGAGCTGTAGAACGCATCACTTAGGGATTTAGATTTTATTCAGTAATCCAAGTATATTTCAATGCAAGATGGTAAACTAAAAATATTTTCCATTTAACTGTTTCAAAGCGCCATGTGCAAGAGAACACAACAAAATGGAATTAACTCGTAACATATGCAACTCTTATTTGTGCAAGAGCAGTATATGCCCCTAAATCTAGACTGCAGCATCTGGAGGCATAGCATGTCTCTGATGGAAGAGAAAGGCACGAGACATGTCAGCTTCTTGGCTAAGTTACGCTAAAAGCCATGCCTTTTCCTTCGTGGTACCCAATGCAACTCTGATTAAAACTAATAAAACAGACGCTGTCCAGGTAAACTGCCTTGGAAGCATTTTGGACTTTTCATCTCACTGGATGTAGGCAGTCGGATTAAGCTGAGATAGATATTTACAGTATAAATATATGTAACAAAAAAAAAAAAAAAAAAACACCTTATCTAAAGTTCTTTCATTTGAAACAATCCAGATTGAATGAAAACTAATATCCCATGGTATGAATCATGCATTCATAGTGCATCCAAACATACACATTCCCATTTGTAGAAACAAGTTTCGCTGTCACCAAGATATTTGTAGTACCTCTTTATTATTACTACTTTTTTCCTCTAGCAGTATTATGGGATAATGTATTCTTCATATACTTTTACTACTGTGGAGACTCTGAAAACATTTTAGAGAAACAATTCATCCTTTAAATGCTTTAAAACACAAACGGTCTTCAGACTTGACCTTGAGAAGTGCTGAGTCTTTTCTTTTCCCCATCGACCTCGCAGTATCAGCTTCATTGTAAGACTGTAATAATGATTTTTGAAAGTGCAGCTAAACATAAATGCTGTTCCTTGTGGTTAAAAAAAAACCCAAACTCACTGAAAATTGCGTTTTGAAACAATCATATGTGAAAAAGATCTGGTGGATAAAATATTTTATTAAGGCATTTTCAAATTTTTATTGCACTAAAATCGTTAAATGATCTGCTATAGCTGCGATGTCTAATTTAAAATTTTCTTTCATTCATTTTAATAATTTAATCTCCTCTTTTATATTCATAGTAAGCAAGGGAGAAAATATGCCTATCTATTGTAGTTATTCTTATTTGTAGAAAATGTAAGTAGGAACTGAAAAACTGCATTAGTAAAAAGATTTGGTTACTAAACTTTGAAAATCCTATCATGAACAGCATACTGGATGTATAAATACACACATGTTTACTGTAAAGAGGGTGTTCAACCATGCAAAAATAAGAGCATACCTCTAGGCTCAAACCCTTGATGTATGATTAAAACAAATTAGATTAGTGCCTGTTTTCTTTTAATAATAGGGAGAGTTCCTAGATGCATTGTACAAAAATAGAAAGCCCCGCATTAAAGCAAATTAAGGAGCAGAAAAAGCTCGTTGCGCAGACTACCAGACAAAGTTCTGACTTTGCTTTCTAGCTGAGGAAAATGGGAATGTATCTAATCTAACACACCCTATAAAACTGTACAGTAGTCTCTGGTACAACAGTGAGCTGTACGGAAGAAAAGGTCATATCCCAGAGCAAAATTCCAAGATTTTAGCCTGCGATCCAAAACTGCCGTGTTTCACTTCTCAGTTGTAAAGCTGTGTACCCGTTTTGGAAACTGGGTAGGTAGCCTTTTCTTTTACACATACAGTAATTTCATTATGTATGATGCCCTGCAGCTGTGGTAATGAGGCTTTTTAAAAAACATACCTTGAGATGAAGATGAGAATATTTTGCTCTATCAAGTCATATACTTAATGTCTAATATGGCAGGCATGGCATGCATCCAGGGGCACAATCCAGGGGCACATGCAGTAAGTTTACTCTGTACAATTTGTAGTCAATCAGTCTTTCTCAAATGAAGTCCCATAAATATGAACACACTTTGCTTGTTTGTTTTTTTTGTTTTTTTTTGTTTTTTTTTTTAAGTTTCCTTTATTGGTATCATAATAGTATGACCCAAATATCAGGAAATAACCGTATCATATTAAACACAGGAATATGCTTTCACAGTCATTTATTGTGCATAGCTAGTAAACATTTCCTGGCAAACAATTTAGAGAGTCCATAAATTCCATCCTAACGCTACTTCCGTAGCTAGATGCAACGCACCATACACGAGGGTATTAGCTCAGTCTCTCTCATCCGGAATGGGTGGATTGGAATTGAAAAATCCCCACCCCCCCATTATAGCACCATATGTCTCGAAAGTCTATCCTCTCTCAGGGCAAACGGCTCCTCTCAGATCCGCCTGATGGATCGCGACTAAAACGCTGCTGTCCCTCACTATTTAATCCAACAGCATTTCTGAAGTAGCTACCAGGAGAGCACAGCGAGCCAACCATCCCTCTGGCATTAGTGGCAGTTCCCCACGCAGAGAATATCAGGGATATGGAATAGCACAGGGAAGATCTCCCACACCATGCCAATTTGTGTGGAAAATTTGATCTTCAAACTAGGGGCAGAGAAAAGAAGAAAAACTCCCACTCTAGAAAATTGATCAGGGCTCATGATTCCACAGTTCCTCATAGAACCAGTTAACCAGTGCTAGTAGACCAGCTTTGCAGCATCTTCAGAGGTACTGAGTCTATAAGAACGTCAAACAATTTTCTCCAGATATCTTATTTAAGTGTTTATAGATTGAGTGATTATTAGGGGAACAATTACCTATAAAGAGTATTTGTGGATTAGATTTCTGCTCAGTCTTTTTCTGTTCTTCTCTGTGGAAAAATGAGAAAAAAAAAATCATTTAAATGACCCTCAAACCATTTGGCATTTGAAAGAATTTGTGTGAGATGATCATGTTAAGGTAAAGTTCATGTCGCTAGCAGAAGAGACTGAGCTGACATATTTCTACCAGTTTATGTCCTTATTACAGGTATACATTAATATCGTTCCTGTTACAGCTATTATTTCCAGATTATTTTGGATTGAAAACAAAGACTTAGTAAAAATCTGGACTCCTTCCAAGGTACCAAAGACAAGCTCAAAAGCTCAAAGGGGTTCAGTCACCATTTCAGTGTTCTGTTTTACAATCTTTAATTTTACAGGATATAATATTAAAAACTCTCCCCTGAACCCCTTGAATTAGAATTTGCAGAAGAGTTTTGTGATAACAAAGATGACTGAGGGCAGAAAGATTTTATTTCACTGGTTGTGGAAGATGGAAGACTTTTTTTTTTAACTCCTTGCTTTTAAAATTCTGTTTCATTTATTTATATCTAATGGAAAGACTATTAAACAAATAGCCCTTTTCTTACTTACTGGCTTCATTACATATGTTGGATAATCTGTGTATATTTTCATAATCTTTCAAAATACATGCTTTCCTTTGGAAAATTATTATGTGAAGAACAAAGGCTTTGGAATTATAAGTATGATGAATTATGGCACATTTTGAAACTAATTAGAATGACCACGATATCACGGCTCTAGAATTTATTTTGGATTTTTTTTCTGTGTTCTCTTTTGCCCACCGTTCGATAGTGGACCTTGCACAAGCATCCCTCATTTTCTGGCTACTCATCTTTACGGGCTCCCTGTACTTCCTCACGGTACCTCTAAGGCAGCGAGTCCAGCCACGAGTCCTTCAGCGATACTCTGAAGAGAAGTAGTTTGTGGTCTGCAATTTGCTCAACTTATTGTCTGATGAAAAAGCCCCTAATTCCTTTCCTGGACCAGGACCTCCGCCAGCTTCCTTTCATTGTGCACATGGGCAAACAGAGCAAGAAGAAAGATAACGCTCCGCTTGTTCAGCACAACCCCAGCAATCATTTTCTCTTTTATATTTCCAGTGAATCTGATTGCTGGCAAAAGCTGCAAGAAAAAGACAAGTCTGATCAAAAAGAGCATGAGCAGAGAAAGTCCAGTTTCCCAGATACGTAGCCTCAAGGACTATTCTGTAGTGGTGATAGGGTGTGTTAATCACTGGGACCGGTCAACCTTGGACTCTTGCAAATCAAACAAGTGTTCCTGCTCATGTGAATGTACCCTAATGACCATTTCACTGTGAATACTTGTCTGATTGGCACAATACACTATTTTCTCATATTTAGCCTTATGCTTGTGCATGGTTATACGGATTTTTTTCCTTATTCTTCTCATGGTACAGAATACCAGTAACAAATTCAATTCATGTGGTTTATGTACATTAAATAGTAGGAAATACATCTGTGTAGAAAATGTAGCTAGTTCCTGTGCTTGCAGAATCTCTCTGGATTTATTGTATTGAAGCCAAATCTATTGTTAATCCATTTAATACTGATTGTATTCTCCAAATGTGTTGGGTGTTTCCTTTCCGAACTGTCATATACATAAGGCAGCATTACCCGTTCATAAGGTACTGACATAAAATCGCTAAAAACAAGTAATACATTGTGTTCTTGCTGATAAAATATTTATAATCTCACTTACTAATTTTAGATGGTGATCAGTGATATTTTAATAGGATCTCTATGGAGATCTTTACTCTTTTGCATCAGGTGCTGTGAAATGAAAGGGAGAGCTTTTAATCTAAATAGGAAAGATAAAAAGAAAAAGAAATAAAACCAGGTCACTATAAGGCAACTATACCTAAAATTTGAAACGTATACAGCAGATACTAATTTCAGGTTTGTTGCTAAGAATAGTTTGATTGCAACACAAATAGAAATGCAGTATTCTGCTTTAAAATGTTTACAGGGAATCATGTAGAATGAATTAGAAGATGTGTTCCCCCAAAACATTCTTATTTAATACCATTTTTAATAGATTTCACCCTCTTAAAGAATGGAATTAAATCAGGGTGAGGTAATTGGGAGTTATGGTCCAGTTAGTGAACTTTACCATGAAGCTAATGGCAAGTTAAATCATTATAATACGGAACTGCATTTTGTGTGGAAAACTGCTGGAAGTCTAACAGTTTGAGTGCTACTGACTTCAAAGAGGCTGGAATTTCAGGCCCTATTTCCAGGGTTTTATATTTTATTATATCTGTAGCTGCATTTTCAGACTGTTATGTATTTCTGCCTAAAGCACTGAGGTGAGCCATCGGCATATGACACTGTAAATAAACAGATGCTACAAGAGAACTATGTGAATCCAGAGTCACATTTACTCCTACCAAAAAAAAAAAACCTAAATGGTTTTTGTATTTTAAGTCTTTCACATCTCTCAGTAACCGTGTCAATATTTTTCAAACCACAGTCTATGATGAAGCAATAATTCAAATTGTAGTTGTATCAGACTGACATCTCACTTTTTATGCCTCATTTAAAAGATTCTTATTGCTGTCACAGTTAAATAATAACTTCAAAAGTCTCTATTTCTTGCACACAGGTCATGAAATATCTTAACATGGAAAAAGTGCTTAAGGGGTATGGAATAAAATTAACATGAGCTGGAAACCTCAGAGTGTCCATAATAAAATATCAGCTATATGAAACAAATCAAAAATTACTTCCTAACTTCATCCAACACAGAGAAATTCTCTACTAGGCTTCATTGTGACAGTCAAATCAGAGAATTAAAAGTTAATTGCTTACATGGACGTAGTTACAACTTGATTATATTTGTTTTATAGGCAAATGAATTAAAATCCAATATTTATATTTGGTGGTATAACATGGTCAGCTTTTACAAAGTTGACAGTGAGTGCAAACCAGTTATTTGGAGAAAATACTAAAGGAAAATTTGATTGGCAACTTCAATCTGCTAAAACATACTTTAAAGGACACCCCCCAAAAAAAGTCACAATCTCTACACTTTTGTTGAAAATAATAAAATTACTTTGTGTGTGAAGGTGGCTACTAAAAGAAAAAAAAGAAGAAGCAGGGAAAAACATAGCAATTAATGTAAATTGAAAGCTGGGAAATATAGAACATTCGATAAGGAAAGCCAAGGGTCACAAAGAGAAAACAGAGATAAGAACTCCATAAAGACATTTTGAAATTGTATTATGAATGAAAATCCTGACAATTGACTTGCTCCGTTATTAAATGGAAATTACTAGGACTTTTTTGGGATTATTATTTTTTTTTAAGGCATTCTCAAATACTTTTATTCTGTATTTTGGGAAAAAGTCAACTGATGTATTCATAGGAAATTATTATGATGAAGCTGTATTTCAGTAGTAGCGCAGGAGAACGTTAAATAGCAGCTAATAAAACCAGACATTTTTAAAATCAGTAGACCTGAATAATTTGCATGGAGGTATTTTAATACATTTGGCAGAGAACCTGTCTGCAAGGTTAGAGAGAATTTTTTTTACGTCTTGGAGAACTACGGAGGTTCAAGAGAACTATGCAAAACTTTTGTCAATAGTTACAAAGAAGAAATGTGATGACCTGAATGTCTTTAGGCATTTCAACCTCATGTTGATCTCAAGCAAAATAAGGAATAGCTTCTAGGAATATTATTTCATTTTAATCAAAGCAGTGAGAACAGACGTTTATGGAAAGTTATCTTGCCAAAGCTCACTAGATATTGTTTCATAAGAGTATATAGTTGGTAGGATAAAGGTAATTTTAGTAGTATTAAATGTGCAGAGAAATATTGGAAAGTCTTTTAGTTGTTAATCATAATATTTTTATGAAGAAAAATTCATTAAAATCAATATTGTACCTATTAAATAGAGTCAAATCTCAGTCTCAAGCATGTAGCAAGGGGGGAAAAATAACTGTGGTGTTTATTTTAATGGTGACCCACAGATGCATGGCCCTGTAGTATTTTTTTTTTCTATCTGTCACTCTTTTATTAATGATAAGAAAACATATTTAGAAAGCTTGCAGTTGAAATTATTGGAAGATTAGTAAAAAAAGCTCTAGCCAAGTCACTGTGGAACCCAGATTGGCCAGGAAACTGGCCACAGTTAATCTGTAAATTTCGGTCCAGACAAACGTTAAGACCCTGCTTAATAACAAAGACTGTATGTCACTGCTACCAGGTATGGACCCTTCCTGCAGACTGAAGTTAGTCTGAAAAATCCTGTAGAGCAGATAAACAGCTGGGAAGATCTGTGAGTACAAGAGGGTAGACACAGATCTGATGCAGCCCACGGGCACATCACCAGAGTAATATACAATATGGTCGTGTTACCTCTGTCCTTGGCATAGGTGCAACCAGTTCTGGAAATACTGTGTCCACAATTCAAGAGAGCTGATTGTTGAAAAATTGGAAAAGGTTCAGAGGAAAGCAATGAGAACGATGAAAAGACTGGAAAACATTCCTTGTAACAAAAGTCTCAAGGAGCTCAATTTATTTAGGTTATCAGAGAGACGTTTAAAAGGCTACTTGATCACAGCTTGTAAATAGCTATGTGAGAAAGAGAAGTTTGATAACACTAGAGTTTTTAGTCCAGTGACAAAGTTTTAACAGAAGCCAGTGGTAAGAAGATGTAGTTGGAGGAACATGCTGGAAGGTTTAAATCAAGATCTAATGCTTTTCTCCATTAAAATCACACACACATACACACACACACACACACACACAAAAGAGTAATTCAGAAAAGTTTTGGTGCCCCTTACACAGAGGGGCAGACAGGATAGGTGACCGTAATAGCCTTTTAGTTTCATAGGCCATGAATCTATGGCTTCAATTGCAGGTTTCTCTGCTCTGTATTTTCTTACACCATCACTGGGCAGATCCAACTAGTGCAAAGTTAATCGGAACCAGGTGGAGCCTGTTTTTTTCAGTGCAAGGGAGCTTTCCCCTGAAGCTACATTGGATAAGACTTGGACTTGACCAGACCGAAGGAATTAGTACAGTACGAAGAATGCATGTCGATCATATTGACGCCTATCATTCCTAATTATTGCAGAATCTATTGATACTTGAGTCTGTACAAAACACTGTCTTGAGGGGTGAATTATGGTAAACTTTATGGCAGACACACACCTTATCGGCTCCAGATAAATAAAAGGAAATAGAAAATTACTTATAAACACACAGTGCACTGTTTAAGTGAGGCAGAGTACAGAAGAGAGACCTAACTTGTTTTGCCCAAATTTTGTGCTCTTGAGAATAGTGTAGATCCGAAAACTTTCCTTCAACCGCAGAAATTTCTGAATTAACATTCTTGTTAGGAGAAACTGCAGGAGGAGGTGGAGCAACAAAGAAAAATGCTAACGGAAAAAACATATATAAACAACATGCCATATGTAGGACACTCACCATATGCCAGCCTCGCTTTTTTCTGCTCTCTCTATTGTGGTCCAGTAATTCCAGTGATCTAGAGGGTTATTCACACTGTCTACTTCTGGCGTCTGATTTAGGTGCTTTGAATTGCAGCTGCCCCCCCTTGCCTACAGCCCCCTGGCACCTCCGTCTCTCTGCCAGCTACTCAGAGAAGTACAAACACCTAGGTTTAGTTCTTAAAACTGTGCCCAAGTTAGATATCTAAGTTAGCCTAAGGCTGTTGTATAAATACCACTCTTTCCTATTAAACTTTTAAAAAAATCATTGCTATGGAAAAAATTAGTTGTTTCAATTACAGGGCTATAAAAGTGCAGGAAAATTTACAAATTCAAGGCCAGCTCCTTAGCTGGCACAGTTTGTATACTGGCATTCAAATAAACAGACTGATTCCCATTTGCCCAGGCAAAAGTGCAGCCCTCAAGCTGGTTTTACAAACCATGTTGGCCACCTGATTTTGCTGGGTAAAGCACATATGTTTTCATAAAATGCAGAAAAGAACATTTTACAATGTAAGTCCATTAAGAAAAACCCTCAGAGGGGAAAAAAAAATAAAAAGAAAAATCTCTGTTGGAAGTGGCAGCTACTGCAGTCTGCAGAAAGCACTTCTCTTATAAAAGCAGAGGAAAAGTGATGAGAGATCACGATCGGGCTCAATAACGATTGAAAATAATGTATTTTTCTGACGAAGTCTCTTACTTCCCTTCCTAAATAAATTGTCTTTTTATTTAAAAAAACACCTAAAGGCTTAATTGACTCGTATTAGCTAATAGTTTTACTATATACTTCAGCTTCATCATGTGGTACTGCAGCACACCGAGGTAAGCAAAGCGTGCAGATCTCAATACAAAGCTACACACTTCACAACAGCAGAAAGGCAATTTTGCATAAATATTGTTGAAAGACAGTGAGGAGAGAAGAGGAAACTCTGCATCTTTAATGCTATATCAAAATGCTCTGTATACTCCTGGAACCCTTCTGCTAAAATGTCTCTAACTCTAGGGACACATTGTATGAGGCAGTTATGCACCATTTAAATGTGAAAAATGCGCACTTTATGTGGAAAAAGATGTGTGATGTGAAGTGTTTTTAAGAATAATTGAATGATTTTGTGATTCATTAAATGTTTTTTCCTCACCAAGCAAGTAATGGCTTTTCCACTAAGCACCCAAAGGGTGAAAAGTCAAACAGTTAGGAGTAAAGTGTCCTTAGGAAAAGGATCATTTATAGAGATTTTTGGTTTATTCTTTATCTCTTTTTTGTTCCAGGAGGAATAGAACAATGAGCAAGAAGGAAAAAAAAAAAAAAGTGAGTAACTACATGTAGGAAATTAAAAAGATTGAATGCTGGAGACAAAAGAATATGTGGCAGTTGTCTATTCTTTGGTTTAAGAGGAAACAGAAAAATTGTGGCACCTAAGGTTTATTGAATATGGCTTCACATACATATCCCTGCTGAGGCTGTGGGATCAGTTCTTTTATGGGACAGAAAGAAAAGGAGCTGTTTTCATATACCCAATATATCTTTAAGCCAAAGTGTAAATCTTCAGTTTCTCTCGCCCCCCTCCCATTTTTGGTTTGTGTCTTTTTTTTTTTTCTTAAAAAAAAAATCTAGGGAAACAATACACACCTTGACTCCTGCAAAAAAGATCTCTGGCAAAATCACAGGACGCCTGCTTAAGTAATACCCAAAAGGTAACTCCATGCATTCCACTGGCCAGAAATAATTCACAGCATGATGAATCCACAAGAAAGTCAATAGGATATTATAACACTCTTAGGGGAGCTGTAGCTGTAGGAGCAATGCGAGGCAATGCCTTAGCATGAGCTATCACTTTATATATGTGCTGTATGCATGAGCATGAATTATATTACAACATTTGACACACTATGGCTTTTGATCTACTGTGACTTATGACCTCTGTCCTATTGTGACCTTTATGCCTAAACCTGTAGAGAATAGTTCAAACAATAGAACATACATGATAGATGACACTTAGATAGGATAAAAGTGTATAAGGAATATAAACACTCATGCTCAGGGCAATAGTTAGCCAAAACCTGCCAAAGATTAAGAAGATACTTCCCTTGGGCTATGATATTATGAATTTTCTTGCACCTTCCTCTGAGGCAAAGGAGCAAAGGATACTTGCCTAGATGGACCACTGATCTGATTAGGTATGGCAGTTCTAGTATTTCTGTGTACATATGCTAGTGTGGAAAAATACAGCTTATATGGTTAATAGAAAGTTCTGCATAAGACAGGAAGGAATCTTTGACCAGTGTAAAATCATTGTGAGCTTTCAGCTGAAAAGCCAGTTGAACTTTGTGTAGATTCTGTTTCCACCCAGATCAACTGTGATTTCCAACTTATTTCAGAGGAAGCAAAAGGAAAACTGCAAAGAAGCACTGTGTACTCTCTTCTATGGGGGAGCACTCAGACACAACTGACTACATTTTCTTTTTAATAAAAACATATAACAATCTCTGTAGATCTGCGGTCTGATGAGATTTTCCAGGTAGCCAGGGTTGGCGCTTATCTCCCTCCATAGGAGGGACAAGAAATTTAAGACAATCTTTTACAACTCATCTTTATCAGCCTCTGCTGCTGGTCTATTTTTCAACAGCTCCTATTTGGGTAGCTTGTTCCAGCAGCTTCCAGCTGCTATCCTGGACTCCTAAAATTGGCTTCCTGATCATCAGCTACCTGGCTTCACAGAACAGTCCAGGGAACAGGCATTCAAATGCAATTAAATTGCTCTCCAAAAGAAAGCTGGAGAGTGAGAAGTAGTGTTGGCATGCTGCAGAAAAGCAGGAAGACAAAGAATCAACTGACAGTCTGTATAGCAAGAGACTGGAGTCTTTGGCTAAAATGTGGAATTAGTCTGCATCTTGGAAAAAAATATGGACAGAAAAAACCAGCCGTGGAATGAAGGTATCCATAAGGCCTTGGCTGGAACAGTTTTCAGCATTTTTCAACAGCTGGATATAGGCACTTCAGTAAAACTTTGATCATAAATTGTATTTTCAATATTATTGTCATAACCTTAGAACCTGAAACTTGCTATCTTTTCATAATACATAAAAGCTATAGCTTCTTTGTACTGGGTATAAGTGTCAATTTATTTAACTAAACTGATTTAAAACCAATCAGTAAACAGCTTCTTGGCTACCCTGAGTTGTGCTAAAAGCAAATTGATTTCAGTACAGCCCTCATTGATTAGTTCAAGCAACACAAGTCACTGAAACTGTAGCCAGACTTCATATACCAGGATTTATATTTGTTTGAAAGAAATCTATTTAAAAATTGAGGAAAGTTATGCTGATTAAGCCTGGTTCCCAGCCCTGTGGGAACTGTGGAAGGCCTGGAACCTGTGAGTTCAACAGGAAAAGTGTGGAGTGGCCACCTGCTCTACTGCCCACTCCTCTGGCTGTACTTTGGGAGGCAGTTCTGGAGAAGTACAAGGAATTTACACTGAAGAAGAAGCACTGTAGGAAAGAAAGATAATGTATTAAGCAAGGCCTGGAGATTGGCAAACCACCTGTTCTGATGGAAAATTTGCACATGCACAAGCTATTACTACTCTCTCCTTCATACAACCCCCAGCTCAAAGAGACCTCAGGTGATACCTGCCATCTACACATGCCCTCATTTACAGACATTCCCGATGTGCTCTACTTGATGTGTGGAACAGGTGTGATGTGAAGCAGTGTTTGAAAGTGAGATGTTGCAAACAAGCAACTGGATGGACTGGCTTTTACTGTTGTCCTCTCCAGATAACGGCCGTTATGGGGGATAGATGCAAACTTGCCAACTTCCTCTGTCTTAAAACCACTCAAAGCAATATTACAGAAGGTGGAAAAACTGTAAATAATGCTCATTTGGGAATTTATTAATTTTTTCCTGAAATATTTTTGTTTTCAGACATAGAACTAGATATTGTTGCACTGGCTAAATAATACAGCAGGATTAGTGGTAAAAAGATTAGGCATCCTGAACTGAGATTCACCTCATGTAACTTAAGCCATTTGTAGCCTCAATGACGATATGCAAACTTGCAGTTGGAAGAAGCAGGTACTTTCAAACACAACTCATCTGATTTACTGAAGATATCTACTTTATGTAAGATGGAGCCGCTCCTGAGGCTCCGTTGACTCAACCTCCAAACAGCTTTTGGTAGCAGGAGAGGCCAGTCAAGAGGCCAGTTGTCTCCACCCCATTTGAGGAATGCTGTTGTCACCAGAGTCCTCAGAAAAGACAGCGCTTCTCTCACTGTTACACTGCCATAAAACAAATCTATAAATATTTGGATTGTCATTACATCCTATCGATAATCTAGCTAAGGGATTGAACGGTACTATTATCTAAATATATTAAAAAAACACATGGGTTGTAAAATAATAGGCTGTCAGCAGTACACGCCAATCTATTTAGCATGAATTGAGACAGAGATGCATTACACAGAGAAAGCTGACACCGGTGGAGTTTCTATTCCCCCTATGACACTGAGCACAAACCTTGCCTCCCGACGCTTTGTCTTCACACTTCTCTGACATTGTTCCTTTCCCTGTGTTCCTTTTGTCTCTGTGCTTGTCAAACTGTTCCTCAGACACCTGGCCTTTTTTGATAGATTTCCTAACCAGTGCTTTGGAGCTATGCATTTTTCATCTCACAGATGTATGAACTGAGACATTGTATTTAGTTTAAATTAAAAAAATGTCAAAACTAGTACATGTTCAGACCAGAATCGAATGCTATAATCTGTTTCCTGGAAAGTACTTATGCTGTGCAAACAGAGATTTTATTTTTTTCAAGACAGATGGGAAGAAACAAAAAATTCCTGAGAACCAAAATTTATTATATCAAAAAACCAAAACACTTTTTAAAAATTGTTTTCTATGCCTGATGTGATGCAATGTACAAAGCATTCCATTAGTGCAAAATAGTTTCTTTTCATGGATACGTAAAAAAAAGCTGAAGAAACAAGGGGTATGATTCACGAAACTGAAGAAAGACCCACACTCTTATGCACAATTAGGCTACCATTCATGCCAGGCAAGAAATGTGTTAAATTACTTTTTCATCATGTTAACAGGAACTAAACCCGTATTAGCTCTCTTCACTGCCTCCTCTTAAAAATGCCTTTGTACTGGCAGACAAGAAATGACACAGGGAGTTCCTTAAATGAATATAAGGATAAAGATAAAGCTTACTTGTTTTTTGACAAGATCCTTCACTTAAACCTCTTAGAAAAACCTAAACAGCCCTGTGATAAGAAGGGAAGTCTTCACATCCTAAAAGGACAAGACAGAATCAAATTATTAATTTGCAAATCAAAAGAAGTTCCCAGAAGAAAGAAGCAGTATGATAGAGTCTATGGAATCAAAAGTAGTGTGAAAAGAATTAATAAGGAATGACTTTTTCTCCTCTAGCTTAGGAATTAGTTGTAATCAGATGAAGGTATTAGGTACGAGCTCCAAAATGATCAGGGAAATGTAGTTCTTCATACAAACGAAACAACAGAAGTTGTGGATTCTCTAAGTTTGCCAAGGTCACCAGCTGAACTCATGGCAATAACCAGTGACTATTAAACATCAGACAACACTTCAGATACAAAAGTTCCTGAGCCACAAACTGTTGGGATGGAGTAGTTTGGGGAGATATCAAATATGTGCTTGTCAGTTCGTTTGTTTTTTCCTTCACTTTTGCTTTAACTTCTACCTGTTACTGTCCATTTTCAGCAGCGCGTTACTGACATGCATGACCTCTTGTAGGATCCAGTACCCTTTCTTCCTGGGCAGTGCCCTACCTCGGTAGCTTGCTCTCTCTGGTTGACATTGCTGCACTCAGTACAGACCACAGAATGTGCAGGGAAATTAACTGAAGATGTAGCAAAATGGAGTGGGGGGGGGTGGAAAAGGAAAACAAGAGCAATAAAGAGTTGAGGTAGGTTTGGTTTTCCTCTTCTCTGTACAGAATGATGAATGGAAGGCTCCTGACTGACTCATTATATATGTCCAAAGTGTGCATAACAGTACACCACTATCTGCAGGCAATTATTGTCTTTGCCATAAACACAGACAGACAAGGGCTGACATGTTTGGATCCAGAGGAAGAACTGCCTCGGGCACATTACAGGTGAACAGTGATGTATTACTCGTATGGCCACTTCAAATCCAGAAGCAGTGTTAGCTCATTTCCATAACGCTGCACCCCCAGGGCTACTCAGACTCAACTCGGATGCCTGAGACAAAGTTCTGTTATGGAGAATACTCATAATCTACAGCAAAAAAAGTGCATATGTCCTGAGTCTAGTCCACAATGAGTATAGCTGAGACTGAAGTGGAGATGATGGTGCTGTAAGACTGAACATCTCAGAAGGGTCACCTTCCAAACACCCTGACCCTGCTCACAGCAAATACTGCCCTAGAGTGGCTGCTGCGCCCCAGGTAACAAGCCCTGCAAAGATGCAGTGCATTAGAGAGCAGCAGCTCCACCAGAGGCACCTCAGCGACAGGTTTTATCACTAAGGCTTGGGACTGGTCAAGTTGGGCTTGGGCTGTCTTCGCAGTTGTCCACTCAATCTTGGCCATAATGTGATTCCCAATAGTCATTTATTGTTTGTGAACAATTTAGAATATCGCAACTCGTTTAATCACAGGTCATAAGAAGTTGTTGATTTAGACTTCTCATTTTTCATGGTCTCATTTATCTTTGAATGCTGATAATCCAAAACTTGTTACAACACTTCAGAAGTAATTTTGTATGTGAAAGAGAGGGACAAACTCTTCTTCACATAGGTATTTCTAAGAGCAGTTGAGACAAGGGTTTTTTTTCACTTTTGGTTTGGTTTGGTTGAGTTTTGGTGGGGTTTTTTGTTGTTGTTATTTGTTTGTTTTGTTTTGGTTGGTTTATTTGCTTGTTTTGATTTTTAAAGAAGCAATTCTGCCTGTTTGACCAGTGTGACTGCTCCTAAAGTCACATGCGGGCAAAGAGCAGAGTGCCACAAGCACCACTTTTTATGCTGTGAAAATGGTCACAAAATGGAGAAAGTGGAAGTGATTAATTAAGTGAGAAGCTTTTGTTATGATTCTTTTAGGTTTTAAGGGTAAAAAATGGAGAATGGATCTCCTTGGAGAGGAAGGAGAGAGAACGGTACATCTAAAGGATGCAATCTATCATCCTAAACATTGGTAAGTGACATTTCCTTAGGCAGCTGACAGCTAAATATGTCTGGGTTTTTCAACTTGTCCTCATAGAAGAAAGAAGGGTTCTTATGCTTCCATTTTCAAAAAAGATATCCACGATTCAGTGACCATAATTTGGTACAAAAGCTACTGGTAGAGTTGCATTTAGCATACTTATTTCCTGTGTGGATATTTTGAGAGGAAAGGAATTTGTTTGTTTTCACGTCTGGTTTTTATGGTTTTTATTGAAGATGCCTGTGATGTGTTAGAAAGCATCATGTGCATAGAGGAACTGCAGCCCTTCCTGTAAATTCAACAAACTGGTATTTGCTGAAAGCAATCTCTGAATGATTTACTTTTTTCACAAAGAGAGGTGAAGAGTAGGAGAGGGGTGGGAAAACAACACATTTTTTAAATTATATTAACACTCACTACCTGCAAAAGCATTTGTAGAGAGTTACCCAAATCTCCTGTGGGCATTTGAGCATTAGTCCAATACAGAAATACAGCAGAAAGGAACGACTAGTTGATTGGGCTACAGGCCAATCTCAGCTACAACTGTATGGTATCATAAAACACCTTGGCCCCTTCCACAAGAAGAAATAATCAGGTCTTCATGATACTGTGTTGCTGAGGAATGTGGTTTTCCCAGATAATTTTCATTTTCTGAGTCACTGTTAATTTTCTTTAGACCTATGTACAGTTCACATTCCTGTTACAAAGGGCAACACCTGAAGAAAGTACTGAGATGGTCAGAAAGCAATAGGAAAAGAATGCTGAAAGAAATTACTTCCTCCAAAAGACACCCGCAGATGCTTGAGTGTTTTAAAAATGTGACAAGTTAGATTCAACGGGGAGGCTCAGGGAGCCAACCAACACTTTCTCCTTGATTTCCTCTCCAGCGTGGAGCCAGGAGATCGCTAGACAAGCCCCACCTTGCACCACTGCTCCACTCTGTCCTCTTCAAGACTCTGTCCAACTGGGAATGAATATAGTGTTTTGTTACTAAAGTTATTGCTCTAAGACTCAACATCATTGACAAGTCAGTAAAAATCCCTCTCTATGACTTATTCTAACCACACAAATTTATTAGAAAAAAAGACCTATATATTGCTACATAAAGTTGTTCCAGCAATTATTTTAATTAAGTGATTAAAAATGGGCACAGTATTATCTTCCAGATGTTATTAGAATGCACAGTAGTAGCCCAATTCTTACAAAGATTTACATTTGTGTTTGAATAATATTCATGAATTGGGAATTAAAAATCTCACTCAAACGTGCCTTCACATAGTGGGCCAAATAAAGCAAAGTTGTTCAACAAGGGACTTCTGTGTTAGAGACCTTGAAAATGACTTAACAGTATGCTAACTTGCTGAAAAGAATCTCATCAGAGGTCTGTCCAGCTATGACATGTTACAGATTTACTTTGGACTGAGCCAATGGGCTGAGGTATGCCATCGAGATGAAGGAATACAACTTGAAAGATATATATGTCTGTTTTAAGTAGGAATGTTCATTCATTAGCTCACTGCTTCATTCACTAAGCTGTGCACAAACTGCTGCACAAACGAATGATTCAATACAGATGCCTTTAATACACCACGTAGCAGTGAGTAAAGAGCAAAGTACTTGCCATCATGACTGTCCTGGTGAGACAAGGATGGAATTTCTTCATGACTGTGCTGGGAGGCAGAAGCCCTGAAATGGAAGAATACAGGCTACACTGGGCAGAGTATTCTTTAACTGAAAGTGAACTATACATTAATATCCTCGCAATCCTGCTTCACATCTTGAATGTTATTAATTTACTTTGGGGGAGCAAGGGATAGAAGAGATGAGTCATTTTGAGGACCAGGCTGAGAAAAACTGTCCAAAACAGCAGCTCCAGGGGCCACTGAAATAATATACAGGCTTTCACAGTGCAAAGTATGCTAAAGTGGGTCCTGCAGTTTATTTCCAGATGTTCCCATCCCTAGAGTATTTTCTAATGATACAGATGAAATCCTTAAAGACTTTCTGTATAAGGCCAAATCTGTTCAGAAAACAGCAAAACCTGTGCAGAATAATTTACTGGGATGTAAAAACAGGACGCGCAAACAAACAAACAAACACAATCACAGTCTCTGTATTTAGAACTGAAATTACTAAATTTTCACTGTTAATAAAATAATTTATCACATTTCACAGAATGCCTTCCCCCTGCCCTGGAAAGTTTCCAAGCTCAAGTAATATTCTAAATAGAGGAGAAAGTTTAACAAATACCAAATATTGGCAGAAGAAGCATAAAAGGAAGCAGAGAAAAGATCAAATGATGTGAATTATAAAAGCTCTCAGGTAAAGAACTGTGAAGTGGCTGCCTGTTTGAAGAAACTTTCAATTTTAACACTATCTTTTGTAGAAGTTGTAAAGTGTAACTAAGACTGTTAAGAAGTTTTTTTGGTAAGCAGCCCAAAAAGTACATATGTGTTTTAATAAGAGGGCTTGGAATATAAGCAGGGGCATATTCTCAGAAATGAAGCAGAGCATAAAAATATATATGTTTTTGGTCACTAAAAATGTTTGCCTGTTATAGTAGGAATGAAAGAACAGTGCATTAGATAACACTATGTATGGACTTGAGTTGCATTTTGGCCCATATGTATAGAACAGAAAATACAATGCACATTTAAACCTGTGGGCCTTCCCAAAGATTGCTAGATGACACTAGAGGACTTACGTTTTTTGAATGAATACACGTGCCATTGCAGCTATATAGCCCTTTCTCATCATAGACCTTAACACTTTATCTTAGGGAAAATACAAAACAAAAGGACCTCGAAGTCTTAACGCCTTTAGCTTTCTTTTTCTTGCAAAACATCGTAACCATTATACACTCATTTAACAATGGAGCAGGATGAAGTGCCAGTGGAGAACCTGCTTTAAGAAAGACAGAAGACCATAAACACATATGTGATATATTTGTATACTTTTTTCTGTCAGATCCATCTGCACTACAGCTCTTCTTAGAACAGTTAAGGAAAAACTCTCTGTGTCTCCTTGGTGCATATAACAACCGTATATCAAATCCAGTATTTTTTGCAGTTGTCACTGTGTTTGATGTGCATCATCTAAACTTAATTCAGACTCATCAGTAGAAACTACAAAGCAAATTAGACAAAACTTTACCCAGCAAAAATTACTTGAATGGGGCAAAGTAAGGAAGTTAGAGGCAGGCTCAGTATCAGAAATATGGTCTTTTAATTGTCAGCTATGTGTTAAAACCAGTCATCTTTTCTTCTGTCATTTAACTTCACTTTTCCTTTCTACTGCATTTTTATTGTGACAGTAATATTTGGAGCACATATGTCCTGCATTTTTTTACCACAGTATGCCTTAGTTACTTTTTCCTGACTGATTTTATACCCAGGAGATACTTTTTGTTCTTCTAACTTGACCTGCTGTTTAATTTAGACAACAGGACCCAGAGATTTCTGCATCAGCCGTAATACCTGTTCTAGACTGGTTGTCTTTCTGAGAGATATGTTAGAGCTCAATTTAAGAACTGCAACAGATGGAAAATCCAGCACATTCCTACTTGGAATTTGTTCAAAAAGTTAATTACTATCACTTGATATTTGTGCTCTGTTTCCAGCTCAGAATTGTCAAACTTAAATTTCCAGTAGCTCCATCTTTATTATTAATTGGATAATGTTGAAGTAACATCAATAATTAAAAATTAACACATAATTTAAAGACTTTACTAGTTAACTAAACAGAACTGGTCAAGAACATATTTTCCATGACAGGTCTTACAGACTATGATAAAGTCTCCTTCTAACATTGAGTAAATTGAGCTGCTTTAGTGTCTCAGTATAAGGCACAATTCTCAGACCTCATACTTGTCTTGCAGTTTTCTTCTGAGCTGATTCCAGTTTGTGCTTCTCAAAATATAAACGCTAGAGCTAGAGGGAGTATTCCAGGAATGCTCTCACTAATAACATACACAGGGAGAGTATCACCTTCTCCATCTGCATTCCCTTGCTTAGACATGAAAGGATTGCATCTGACATTTCAATCATGGCATCATTCTGGTAGCTTACTTTCGAATTATTCTCTAAGTCTTTTGTAGAGTACCTGCTCTGGAGGATCCAGATCACTAATAATGAGTCCTGCATATTCATTGTCCTTCGGCCTCAGGTTTGGCCATGCAAAAATATCTTGTTTTAATGAATCTACCGTAAAGACTACTCCAGATTAGCTCATTCCCCTTCCATCACCATTTTGTCAAATGATTTTGTCACTTGTAAGTTTTGCTATTGATAATTTCACATTTTCCAGACTTTGCTAAACATATTGAATTGCATTGGAGAAAGAACAAAAACTCACAGGATCACACTAGAAATATTTTTCCCTACTTGTCTATTCTACATCTATACTTATTTCTTTACTGCCTCAATTTTAGACAGACTTTTAACAGATTTGTAACTGAAAATCTCAGCATTAGTTAAGTCTTAGACAATTTCTGCAGCATTCTGTAAATAAAAACAATTAGTACACTGAAATAAACCACCTTAGCTTGCATCAAGGCTATTAGCTGATCCTGCCAATTTGGAAAAAAAAATGCAATAATATTTGTTCAGTATTGTTTCTAGCTACTGATGGGACAGAAAATACTTTACACTAGCTTCAAAGTAGAAATAGATGTTTCTGTCTTTTTCTGGAAAAACAGACATGTGTGAGCACATCTGCCCTTACACATCATGATCCATGTTTTTCCTGTCCTTGCTGAGTACTGGATTTAAACCATTACTAAGATCTCAGTTTTTCTTTATATACTTGAAGTATTGTTTCTTATTTTCCTCTGTCCTCTACAGTTTTTCAAAGATAGTTTCAGCTTCCTGTATCAACTGTCTGTATTTCCCTGGGGTCAGTTTTAAACTCCCTGCTATTACTCTTGGTTTTAGTTTTGTGAATTTTTATTGCTGCCTTTAGTTTCTTCTCAATCAATAGTGTATTTTTAGGCTAAAGATGTCTCTTAAGCATTGTGATGTAGTGTGTCTTTTGACCCTGAATTTATCAAATCTGAATTATCTTTCATATTTTCTTGTTTGAACGTTTCCTGCCAAATAATTTTGCTTACAGTTTTTCCCAACCTTGGGAAACCAGTTTTAGAAAAAGGCAAAATATATACATTACTAGTAAAGTATTCCCAAGGAAGATATTGGCAAACTACATAGATATTTCTAATGGCAAGAAAAATAACAATCTCAGTCTTTCCTTCCCCAAAATACACATCAAAATAAGGATATCCGTATAAATATCCCAGGTTATCAGGGTTTTTTACTCACCAAATTAGATTAATAATGTTTTATTTGGTTTTCAAACATCCAGCAGTTTAATTCATTGCTCGCACTGATTTGTCCTAAGGAAAGATATAGAGTGATTTAGAAGTTAACCCTAAATGCAAGATCATTTAGCCTGCTCTGACTCATGTCATGTATTTGCATTGTGGAAAGGACAGGTATGTTTCTGTTTCACTTCAGAAGTTCTAAACTTCTTAATTTCAAAATTAAATATTGCATACCAAGGGTGTTTTTTTTATTTCCTTATATATGATCTCAACATATTATGGAAAACTAGATTAATATATTCTATAGAGTGTATTCTAAGGTTGTATTAGTAGCACTGTAATTCATTTAAGCATCTGTGGATTCTTTGACTTTTCAGTGAGAGTCACAAAAAACAAGATTAGAGTTTGTTGTCCGGTTCTTTAATTTAAAAGAAGCATGTGTTAAAGAGTCCATATAGCTTGACACGTGACAACTTTGCTAAATAGGCTGAAGAGTATAACTTATTCCTTCCAAAATCAGCAGTGAACTGGGATTAGATTCTCCCAGAATTAATGGATTAGGGGAAAAAAAAAAAAAAAAAAAAAAAAAAAAGAACCTAGACACTTGAGATCAAACTCTTACTGTCTCTTGGACATTCACCAGTGGAACTGGAGACAAAACAGAGAGATAATCTTTACAGAATCACAGAAAAATGATGATAGTGAATATCAACATGAAAACCTGATTGCCGCATGGCTTCAAATTCTCAATTCCTCATCACTGATCTGTCAAGCGAATTTGTCTTTACACATTTAAAGTGTACATAGGACAGCCATTAAGTATTTTACCCAGGCTACCAAAGATGCTTCCACTACTGCTGCTTCAGAAGTGACTTGCTCAGAGTTAGGTCTTTTAACATGATCTCTACTTTTATTTTCCTTTAGAAAGAGAGAACATTTATGGGGACATCTGACACACAAGCATTTCAGTTTCGAAATCAAACATTTTATCTTTTTTTCATACCTATTACCGCATATTTCAACTCAAATCAGCAGATATACACACAGTTCAAACTCCAAACCCAAACATCCTAAACCTAAGCATCTGATGCAGAATTTGAATGCTGGCATTTCCATTCCATCTTGCAACAAGACCTGAGAATTTCAGTATTCATAGGTGGTTTTGCATGTGTGTACACCTAACCAGTTTTCACAGTGTTAAATAAAAATAAGTTTATATAATCAGGAACTTGGTTTCAAATACCTATATTTATGAATTTGCCTGTTTGGCTGAAAATACTGTATTAATTTGAGTTCATTAAAATATAACTCAGCTGTAACTTGACCCATTTTGAGTAGCTATACTTAAATCGGTGTTATGTTTTCAGTACTAAAGACTGATAACTTGATAGCTCCCCAGGGTTTGTTGGTTACAGTTTAAATACAGAGTTGACATTACATGCTATTTTTCTGAAAATCCCAGCAGTAGTATTACAGATGAGATACTGGTATTTGGAGATATAGTCAATGATTAAGTTAGAGCATGGATATCTTAAAACATATAGCATCTTTTGCTAACCTGCAATTTTTTTCATTTTCAGATCCCTTTAATCTTATGAAAATGGAACTGAAAATCCTAATGTAAACAGGAGTTCAGAAGTGTTCTTTGGGCCAAGACAAAACCAGCCTGGATTCTGTCATCCTTTTGGTGAACGGTAAATTAGTCTGTAAATAGTCCTCATTATTTCAGTATGAATAAAGGTCACCCAATTTGGTGTTTAGGGATTACATAATGATTTTTCATCTGCATTTCTCAACATTTTTTAGAAAGGATGCATAACTCAGTCATGTTTTGCAGCTGGGAAGCTGGTGTAAAGTTAGATCAAATGAGTTATCCTATATTTTTCAACAACACAAAAGGAGCCAAGAACAGAACCTCATTTATTTTTCTGAAGAGATTTCATTAGAATATGGTAGCATTCTGTTAGCACGTCTTTCTACTGCTCTGACATTTCCCAAAAGCTACATTTCAAAGAAAATGGAGGATTGCTATATCCATTTGTATTACTGTCATTTCTTAGTCCATCAATGAATGCAAGAAATGATGATGCCTGATCACAAGAAACTCTTATTCCAAACACCAAAGGAAAAAATTACCATGGGTAGCAGATTCATGAATCTGAATGATTTAAGGCTTTCATGCAGATTAATGGAGGGGTTTATTCAATTTCCCAGAATTTATGTGTTTGTTTTTTTGTAATAAAGGAAGTTTCTAGCTTCTGGTTGTGAAGATAGCCTTGACAATGTAAACCAACATACTTTCATCTTGTTGGGTTCTCATCCTTACCAGCTAAAACAATAGCATCAAGCGAAGTTAACTTCCCCCATTCATCTTACCGGAGTGTCAGCCTTGAAGCATAAACATGCACACTTAAGTGCCAACACTGTTAACCAATTCACTGCTTATTAGCAGATTAGAAATAACCAGTCAGCACAATTAGACAGCAGCTGGATGTCTGCGATGTTCTTAACATGCTATCACTTGACAATGTTGAATACACTATTGATGAAATAATAGAGAGCAATGTACTAAGTTTAAGATCTATTTTTGTAAAGTAATTGTCTGTGTAATGTTGCACACTTAAGTTTTGGAGTGTGTTTTAAAGACCTCCTCCTTCTAAATATCTAAAAAATTCCCAAACAGTGACTCTTAAGATTTCTTACCTACTCCCTACCTCTAATTTTGGTGCTCTATGACCAATTACTGCCTGACTGCCAAGTTTCTCTAACCTGACAAGGACTTCACATATTCTTCAGTTTCTTTGAGAGAATGTTAAGGAAAAAGCATTTAAAATTGGCCCAAAAGCACATGGATACTCCTTTATTCTGAACTGATTGAAACAAGCAAGCAGAAATTACAAAAAACACGCTAACACCATCCTTCCAGTATTGCAAGGATGAGGGAGGAGACAATGGGACAACACAAAACCTGCCTGCTCTTCTGAAACATCCCAGATTAAAAAAAAGCAATGCCCAATTATTATACATTACATTTTCTCTCCTGAAAGAAAAACACTTCACTGATTGTTTCTGCAATGTTTATTGCATCAGTTTTACAGCTGAAGAAACCAAGACATAAGGCTGAAAAGGGCATTTGGTAGGAGAGACAACAGCAGAGACAGGAAAGGATGCAAAGTCCTGAGACAGAATGCAGTTTGTTAAATCACTCTGCTTTGGTCAGGTGGCAGCTTCAGCATTGCAAATTCTGGTAACAGCTGCTGGGAAAAAAACTCTTCTCTGGCCCTCTTACCTTGAATGTCTAAATTATAACATGAACCCAGAGGCACAGTATCAAATACACAGGCCAAATCTCACCTTTATTACAAGAACGTGAGCAATGCTGTTATCTGTGCTCCGCCTTGCTGTGAGCCTGCCCAAGGACAAGATTGGAGGGGGAAAACAGCCTCTGTGACATAAACACTTTATAAAGTCCAAAAATAATGCAAACAGGCCTTAACAGGAACCAAAAATATATCACTGATTCCTCTCTCTCTATTGCTCAGTGTGCTTTGGTTTGGACCAGGAGCAAATTAATCTAATTCATGCACACAGCAAGTACCTGACTCTAGGAAGTCTACCTGTGTTTCCCACTAAGGATTTTACTTTTCTTTCCTCCATTCGTTTGCTGGACATAAGTTTACTGGCAGCTTTTCTCAAACTGTGTTTCTGCCTACATCTTACCGTCTCCATCGCTTTCTTGAAGCCTCTTTCAAATCAAATTTCTTACACTCAAAGTGTAGTTAAACATCTAATAACCTTAAAAAAGTGCTATAGTATGAGGAAGTGGGGTGTATTCTTTACACAATGAGAGTGAAAACACATGGAGTGGCTATTTTTCAGAGTAAAAATATATTTTATTTTCTGACGCTGTACTGAGAGAACACCTATGCTGCTGTTTATTGAACAATACTAGACATACATTCACTGAACATTGATCATCACAGCATTCAATTCAAGTTCATGTGGTTTCACATGACGGGAAGCCTTGAAAAAACAAAAAAAGTTTACTTTTCCTGGCAAGTGTTTAGCTATTGCACAAGGATTCTGACTATTTTTATTTAGAAGGCACTTTTCACTTCCAAAGCCATTAACAAGGAGTCTGCTAAGTATCACATAAGTTACACAATTATTTTGTTAATGCATTTACATTTAGATACCCAGAGGATCACGCAGAAAGTTTGAATGAAGAGCATGAATGAAGGCAGGAGAAGAAGACACCAGACTGGCAGCGATCCCAAGACGCTCACATGCTGATGTTCAGGACAGCACATGTGGGTGCCACATGAGCAGGTGAAACTGTGATTTGACATGTGTGGAAGGAAGGATAATAATTAAGCAATCAGATGTGCTAAGTGTATCATGCTGGGACACTGCTACATTTCAGATGGGTTGCGAGGTTTCAAAACCGAAGGTGATAACTCAGGCAGTGGCTAAGTTACAGTTGGAATAACCAGGTTTGCCGCGTGCTCCCTGGAGCACCAGGGTGCCAGCCTGTCCTGACATGCTCCCCGGTAGCGTGCCAGGCACTTTGCAGTCGAAGGCGAGCATTCAACATCTTTCAGCTGCTAAAACTCTAAAATTTTTGCTCCAGATTTATTCTAAGGCTCCTCTCCTGCAAGCGCGTACATACTGCAGCCCTCCCTGGACCACCTGCAAGACTCTCCACCACCACCAGCTCCTGGGGATGGAGACTTGCCCATTGCAGCAGGGCCAGCCTGGCGGGCCATGGCCGGTGCAGAGTTTGGGGCTGGTGCGGAAGCAGCAACAGTGGAGGGGCAGCCGCGAGTGAGTGTCGTTTGATGCAGCTGCTGCAATAGCTCCAAATGGTTATGCAAAGGGTCACAATAAATCCGTCAAAAGCTTTTATTGCACTTCAGTATGGCCTTCTGTATCCTGGTTTGTCCTTCCTTCTCCATTTTTAATGACAATCTTGGCCTGGATGGTTTTTTTTGGTGATAGTTGAATTATTATTTTTGTTATTGTTGCTGTTATTATCGTTGTTTGTACTATTATTATTTCTTTTGAGGTAGAGGCTATCCGAGAAACATGGATTTAGGCTTTGCAATGTAACTGAACTATTAACCTGAACTGCATGGAAATGCTACACCAAATAGCCATACATTTGTTCAGCTGGTTCTGGCCCTTTTTAAAGCAAAACCAGGGAAGTTTCTCAAGAAGAGATACAGCAGGGGGTCACAGAGGGCACCTGCCCCTCCGTTCCCAGGCCGTGACCTGAGGAGCACCAGGGACCTCCCTGTTTCTCCTGCCTGACACACACACAAAGCTGCTAGAAGGACCTGTACGGCTGCACGATCATGTCAGTGGGCAGCTGTGCATTTCTGTACTGTCTTTCCACGTGCAAAACTTTGAAGGGAAAACAAACAAACCCACCCTCCTGTGGACTGCAAGGCAGAGCTGACACCGTGTGGCCTCTGGGACCATTCCTTCCTCCACTGCTGACACTGGAAATTTGGTTGCTTCTATCGGTTGCTTCTCTTAAATGTCTGCTTCTCTTTTCACCTTGTCTGAGGCATCTGTATTTTAGATTATAAGTTTTTCTGGGTGAAGATGGTGTCTATCTGCACGCTTGTGGAGTGTTTAGCACAACAGCCCTCACCTGTCACGTTGCCTCTAAGACCTGCAGTCATACACCACTAGCAATAAATGCACGTCAGTGAATATTTTACTCCACCATCTCCAGCTGAATACAAAGCAACTCAGAGCTTTGCTTCTTGTGATCTGAATCTTGCATAGCACAAGCCCGAGCTATTTCACAGACCGTTCACAGACCGCCTGCCTTTTCTTAACCATGTGTAGAATTGACTACTAGAAATCCCGATGTGTTTTATATGTCATTAATAAAGTTAACATTTCTATTAAATACTACTCCCTTTCAGGATTCTCACCCAACCTTGAGTGTAATAATCAAGAAAAAAAACTTTCTGTCACATTATTAAATGTTCAATTGCAACAGTATAGAAGACTCTGGTAGCATAATGCCATGTTGGCATCCTTCCAGTATGGGAATTTTTTTCCATAGATTTTTTTTTTTCCAAGTCTATTTATTGGAAAACAGTTGCTTTCTGTAATATCACAGATTTATCCAGAGTTTACAATGCAATCATTGCTATTGGAAAAGATTTATTTAGCCAATTTTGGCCTTCATTCCAAAAGGCTGAATGCCAAATCATTACAGTGTATCTGGTGTTCTGTTGTCAGAAAATATGATCTAACATTGAGATACTATTCAGAGACCCTAAAAGCCAGAGAAAATAATTGCGGTAAATCAAAACCTCATAAATACTTTATAAAGTTGTTTTTAATGTCTGTCCTTATGTGTGACAAAAAAGTACCAGTTTACATGCAACAAGAATACATGAGTTTTGAGGCTTCATTTCCTATATCATCTAAGTTTTAAAACAATGTTAAAGTCTATCCCATATAGATACAAAAGTCAGGAGGTTGTTGTCACATTATATTTTCTGGTACTGTTGCATTTTAATAAGCCAAAGGACAGCAAACTGCTTTTCTAGACTTAACTCCAAATGACGTATTTTCTTTTTTAACAAAAAGAAAAAAAAAACAGAGAAAGACTAAGAAATATATATATGGCTCTGAAGCTGGGGCTGCAACCACGCAAGCACATACACACAGGCAACGCTCAATGTGGTTAAAGAAAAGCACATGCCAAAGACTTTGGAGCAGCTGGCCCCAAATTTTGGCCTCAGCACACCATGTGAAATTGAACATATGTGTGGACTAGGTTTGACTCCCTTCAGATGCTTCTGGAACACAATAATATCTCACTGGGTAAGAAAGCTGTTCTGTCTTCCAAACTACCTATGCCAACAACTTTTTATTTTTCCGCCAAAAAAAAGCAGAACAATTTTCCTGTGTAGCACATCAGTGTGACAGATAACAGTTATTGCCAGAAGTCTGGACATGGTGATATATCTGGGATGGACATTAAACTGAGTCTGTCTAGAGGCATGGGAAGCATGGGGGAGTAACAGTCATAATAATAAACTCAAGCAAAGAACATATCCAGATCTTACTCTGTAAATATTCCACTTACTTATTTTTGGAGCACCAGAAATCTATCAATAATTTACCTTTTAAGGTTGTAAAATTATATAACCTGTGGGCCAGCGAATCTGCTACCTCACATCATATTGCATACAAATTCAGAAGCAGCTAACCAATGCAATATGGAGAGGTGGTTTTTGCAAAGAAGAAACCACAGAGGCCAGAAGGGAGCACTGGATTGAGAAAAGGGGCTGAACTCGGAGGTAGCACTCAGCCTGATCTGACTTAGTTGCCTCTGAGCAGTTTAAACCATGGCTATATTCCAAAGGAGAACAGAACTTATTTAATCACTGTTATGCATCACTGGTGGAAGAAACTAAAGGTGGTGAAATCCTGCCAAGCTCTGATGTTCGTGGTAAGCTATAGAGTTAATAGCAGTTTTGTCCAGCTGGCTTTTTTTTGCTAGTGGGGAAGGAGACTGATCTATATGTTCTGAGGTGACCAATAATTTTATGGGCCTGGCTCAAAGGAAACAGATTTTCATAAGAGAGCTGTTGAGCATTTTCTGAATATTAGGCAACTTTAACAATGTTTTATGTTGAACACTTGGATCCTTACAATACTCAGAGTCTTTAATCAATGTTGAAAATTCTGGCTGTCATATGGACCTGTTTCTGGTAAAAACAGTAGAGAGGACACAAACCACAAACAAACCACCAACCAACCAACCAACCACTTTCTTCCCCTTAAGGCTTCATTCCTTCATTTTGCTGCTCTGTTCCTTCATCTGAGTCCTCTCACTGACTCTGAGGTACCTCGGGCATCCTGCAAAGTTGTAGTGAACCTACTGCAGACTGAATATTTGCAGCTGCATGTGAAGCTTTACTCCACTGTACAGTCTCTGACACAGCACGCTGATAGCAACGGCCCTCCAAAGGTAAAAGGCAAAATTGTCTTTCACACCCACTGTGAAAATCATCCATCATTTATAGATATTAATACATTGGCAATTGTCAATGTCAAAGATATTTTTTCTAAAGATGTGAAAGCTTCTGTTTTGAAAATCTCTTTCCATGCAAAAACTCTAGGTGCTAAACCTTAGAAAACAGTTATAATCTCATTAATCCATATACAAGATTCAAAATTATATAATTCACATTTTGCCTGTGCTGCAGCCTATGTTTGCCCACAAGGATATCTGCTGTTCCTTAAACCACAGTCCTGTCTAGGGCAAAAGACAGTACTCAACAAACATGCAAAAGTATCTTTATTTTCTGCCCTGATCTTCTAAAATGAGAAGTTTCATGTGGGCAGAATAGTATCAAGACTGTTTACATTTTGTTTCTCCTTTAACTGCTTTTCATCCAATTTGGGGGTTTAAAACTCTCTTTCATGACAAATATCTGTGTTCTGTCAATAATGTCAATTTTTATAAAGAATATTAGAGAAAACAATAACAACATAAAAACAAATCAGAAACAAACAAAACAACACCCTCCCCTAAAAAAGAATTGCAATGACACATTTTAACAGTAATTTAAACACTTTGGGAGGCAATAAGGAGAATGTACATAATACCAAGAGAAAGCATGGTAAACAGCGCTGCACTTGCCACAGTGCACCTGGCCCAAGGTTTAATGCCCACACCCTCCCTAATCTGCCAAACGGGGATGGCATAACCAGGTATTTTAGCCCACAGGGGGGAGAGGAGACACATGATGACATTTGTTGATGCAATAATGCAAAGCAGATTACATTTTAACATTTTATTTGTTCTATGTTGCAGAAGGAAATAGTAAGATAAGGACCAAATTACAGATTCCCAGCTGAGAGAATTCCCAGTTTCTGTTGCAGTTGTGCCTCTTGAGTTTTGACTATTTTACAAAAGTTTAGAGGAAGTGCTGACGAACATTAAAAATTTCTTTTAGTTCTTAGTTATCAGTGAATGTTTCACTGAGGGGGTGGATAGATGTAGAATGAAGACAAAATTAAAAAAAAAAAAGTAAAAAGGAAGAAGACATTTTCAATCGACTCTGATAGTTTTCTGATTTCAGCTGGCAATATTTGAACCACTTCTCTACTTTTATACAAGATGTGATAGTATTATTACTATTATGCTTTGAAATACTTAGTTTTGGTCAGGTTCTTGATTTTTAAACTCAGAAAAAAACAGCAAGATCTTTCCAAACACAATGCTCTCAATCCAAAAGAAAAACGAGTACTAACACAGTAGGTGGTCTTCCCACTGAATCACTATCAATGCCTGCACCATCTGGGTTTTCCTTGGAGGCCTCCTATCCAAGAACTGACAAGACCCAACCTTACTTAATTTATGAGACAAGATCATAACCAATGACTATACGGATGCAAGCATATATAGTAACATCGTGAGATTTACAAATATAGTATGAAACAACTGGTGTATAAGTAGGCTTCAGGGTCATTATAACACCTTTATGGAATTCTGTGTCAGTGAACTTTCATGGCCAATTCATTTTACACACTATTTGCTTGGGAAAGTACCCAGTAAAGAAAATAAGATTTCATTTTTGTTGGAAAAAATACAAAAACTTTATTTACTACACATGGATTGTGTTTTGAAACTCCAGTATGTGCCCAATCTTTTTTCTCCTGCAGACATCCAAAAGCAGTAGTCAAATGGTAGCACAGTTGCCTACAAAAATGGAGTTAAAGAAGAAAACAGAATTTATGCAGAAATTAAACAAAATTTTTGTGTCCAAAATCTTTATTTTACTAAGTAACTTAACTTTTTACCGCAAATTAATATAATCCTGTTTAGAATTTAACAGAGAAAAATGTCTACCTGTATTTAAAGGACTCTAAAAAAGAAAATTATAACTTTTAAACCCCCCAAAAATACATATAGAAGAACCTAAATTACCAACAGAAGTATATAGGTATAAAGAAATACAAATTATAACCGAGAGCAGCAAGTACAGCTGAGTCACCAATAACCCATATAACTCAGAAGGAAACTGATATATTTCATGGTTAATAATTTCTTATGAATCTCCCGAACTAGAAAGGTAGTGGAAAATCAAGTTCAGAAGTTCATACCCAGGTTTAATACAAACAGAGCTGAATTACAAGTCACTGTAGTTCTGACCTCCTACTCACTCATGAATTCTTCATGGTACCAAAAGTTTTTATTCCTACTCTTTTATAGTTAGTAATTTGGCTACTTTTCCAAATAAACATTTTTCTATTAACCTAAATATTACTCACTGGATTTTTTTTTCTTCTTTGTTATAATATTTTCTAATTTTAATGACTTTTATTTCTTTTTCCTTCTTTTTTTAATTAAAGATCTGCTATGCAGACTTTCACAGTTCTCTAGAATGTGCAATAAAGAGAATAGAGATGAACCTTTGCAGCCATTGTCTAAGAACAATGGGCAAGTTTTCACTTAATTTCCTCTTAAAATCAGAAATACATCTGGCTTGTCTAGACAAAGACACAGGATAAAGGCTTTAGGCACCTATCTTAGGAGCACTAGCTATGCCTAAAGAGAGGACAGGATAAAATTCTGTAGTATCTACACCTTCATGGTGAGAAGACTTCCCTACAGTTGAACCAGGCCTCAATCTGTGAGAAACAGGTGTAACACCTAATTTAGCACCACTACCAATGGGCCAAGGCCAACTGTAAGAAGATCACACAAGGTCAAGTGCCAGGTCCTGCACTTGGGTCATAATAACCCCAGGCAGCACTACAGGCTTGGGGAAGAGTGGCTGGAAAGCTGCCCGGTGGAAAGTGACTTGGGGGTGTTGGTCGACAGCTGACTGGACATGAACCAGCAGTGTGTCCAGGTGGCCAAAAAGACCAACAGTGTCCTGGCTTGTAACAGAAATAGTGTGTCCAGCAGGACTAGGAAAGTGAAGATTCTCAGTTTAGCTCAGCTGTTGCACTTAGTTGTGAAAGCACAATTCTTACCTGCCTACAGTATACAGGGGCAGTTCTACTGACTGCAATAGAGACAACAACAATTTTTATACTACAATTACACAGTACTCTGGATCTAAAATAGTCTTTCAAGGCTCTTAATGACTATTGCCTTCCCTTCTCAATGGCAAGAAAAACACAGCAAAGAGATTATGCCTTCCTGCAAGCAACTAATTTCCTATAGGTGAAACCCTGCAGAACAGAACAGATGTCTACAAGAAGATGACAATGTGAGTCATGGGCTTATCAGTCATTCTGGGCCCAACTCAGCCACAAATATCCTCTCAACATATCTGATGTTTCGCAAAGTCTGCTTTGTGTGTCTGAATCTCAGCCTTACAGACACATTTGAATTTGAGTTGTCATGCATGAATTTTTGTCCAGATCTAACTCATCCACTTTTCCTTATCACTACACAGATACTTGCTTCTTCTGCTACATGCTCAGTTATTTACCAATTTTCAATGGTTTGAATTGTCCTGTTTCAAATCCTGCAGTTTATTACAAATCCTAGGCAGCCTTTTTTAATTCTTAAAAGGCTATTAAGAATCCAGGTGCTCACTGATTTAGGTAAGGGGGCATAAAAGTACACACAGAGTCACAAACAAGCAGAAGTCAGTATGGTCACTGCTAGCAGATGTCCCTAGACATTTTGTTTCTGACTGACACAGGCGCCGCAACAAATGCAAGCTCAATTTAAGAATCAAGTTAAGGGTAATAGTATAGGCTAAACAGTATTTAAAAGAAATAAATAAAGCACTGTAAGTGCTAGAACATCTTGTATTATAAAATTATCTTAATTTATAGAAATAAATTCCATCTATATACTTCTCTCTGTATTCATACAAGAAAGCAGATAAGAACTCAAACTGAAGTTATGTCTTCTAAAAAGATGTCATGACCTGCATTATTTAAAAGTCATTGGGATAGAAAGCAAAGCTCGGCTTCTCTCAGATATTTTTGTTAGCTAAGAATAATCAAACGTAAATCATCTAGCCATTTTGAGGTCAATAAGACTTGTGAACACACAGTTAAAAACCAGACAAATTCATTCACACATTTTCAGGAAGAGATCTGAACAGGAAGGCTCTTCTGTCATTCAGATAGGAAAGCAATAGGATAAATACAGTTTATAGCAGGTACACAATAGGGTAAAGAAAGAGCATTTTTTAAAATGCAGGGTTGTTTTATCATGTAAGTCAAATGCAGCTCCCATTACTGAAAATACATCTGTGCATTCTGGGCATCATATCTACGTTGCAGAGAGAGTTGCATTATGTAAATGCATATTCCTTCCTTTTGCTTCAGTCCCAGACTGATTCAGACATATGGTTTGCAGAATGCTTGCAACTGTCTCATTTTTGGCACTTCAAATACAGGAAGCAATACATTATTTGTATATTCTGTTAGGGACTAATACAATACAAAGCCCACTGAAACAGCTCAACTTTGGATCATACCCTTCAATTCTCTCCTGACTAGTCTACATTGTTTCCTGAAAAGGCATCACTTAGATTTTCTGTAAAGGTAGCTTGACAGCTGCCCTACTGGTTATTACTAGTCTTAAAGCTTTTCCTGCATTGGTCTGTGTTTACCCTGCATTTTTTTTCCATTGCCTCTGTGTTGGGCTCCAGACCTGATCTCAGTGAAGACAACAGGAATCTTTCCATTACTTCATGACAAACGGTTTAGGTTGGAAACCAAGTCTGCCCTCCGGGATGAAAAGTGAATTGCATGATTTCCAACTAGAGAGGCTCCAGTCTGCACTTGGTTACCCCACCACACCCTTCTTTCTGAATACTTGGAGGAAAGCTACAGATTTGCTGTGTCAGCATGTTAGGCAGCAGTGCTTGTAAAGCAAGACATAAAATACATTTCTCTGATTCAGTGTCAACAATGTTTAGATGTCATTTCCAGTTACATTTTGTTCTAGTATGGCTCAAATTAGTGTAATTAAATCACAATTTTATTTTTACTCCGCTTGCGTTTCTGTCTCTGTGAAGTTGCCTTTTAAAAGTGTGATTGATCACAGAGAATACAACGATATTAAATATTACACCTTACTCTTTTCAAGCAGTGTACACGGGTCACTAATTTACCCTTTGTAAAGGGACACTTTTTTTTCAGTTCTGTCTTCCAAGATCTACAGTAAGGTCTTTTCTTCTAGGAAGAAAACAGGTTAATAAATAATCTAAAGTCTGAGGTTTATTGGCCTTTTTTGTCATTCACCTCCAGTGGGAATTATAGCAAGGAACAGTTGCCCTTGTTAACCTGCAAACATTTTTCACTCAGTTAGGTCATTGCCTCTGGCTCAAGGGTCCAATTTTCCTTTCATTCATTAAGCACATTGGGAAGCGGAGTTCCTAACCCTTTCCAGTCTAAATGTGGAACAATCACATCCCCTCACAATCAAGTGCCAATGTGCTGGGACCTTTACGTTTCACTGTGATCTCTCAGTGACGCAAGTTTTTAACAATTGAAGGATATTAAGTCAAAAAGTTGTTTTCTAATTGGAGGAGCTCAGGGGATTTCAAATAATGAACTCTTATAAACTGGAAGCTGGTACATGTGCCTTTCCAATTATTTTTGTTTAAAATCAGGCAAGAGGGCACTGCTAATCTCAGAAAGTAGATTCCAGAAGTTCTGCCTAGGAATTAAGGCCACAAAGCATAATGGTTGAGCAAGCATAAAACTGGTATTGCTTTGGGGAAATGAAATGACATAGTCTTATATGTCATTTTACCGGATGGTGTAATAGCTAAAGAACAATGTAATTCTAGTTTTAAAAAGTGCATTTGGTATAGCTAATTCACTTATTTCTTTTTGAAGCATTCATAAGGAAAGAAGGGAGAATGACTGTTTCCTATTGGTAAAAGACTCTGGATGCAGAGATGGATGAATGATGGATGCAGTCTGGTAATTCTGGGCTAAACACTTGAGTTCTATGTAAATAAATCTCTCTATGCACATCATTGGCTGTCCAAAATATAATAAAAAAATTAACTCTGTAGTAAGTTAGCAGCAGTGTTTAAACAGGGCCAACTCTATGAGATAAGCACAAAAAATCACTAATCCTTTACAGCAGTACAATTGGAGATTTTATTAAGCAGGATAGTTTAAAATGGGAACAGAATGACTAAAAGAGCAGTCTCCGTAAATTGCTCAGAAGAGGCTTTGGGATATGGTAAAAGAGAAGACAACTGAGTGGGAGAAGTGTGGGATACAGAAGAGTTTGAATTTCACATCTTTATCTGATTTCTACACCTCCTGAGTGGTCGGGAAAAAGCACAGGAAGGATTTCTCAGGAGCTATATGCAATGATTTCATGGCATAATGTGGAGGGGTAAACTGGAAAAGAGATGTAGTTAGGACATGAGATAACCACAGTAGGAACCAGAATCTTGGGAATGGAGGATGAAGGGAAAAGGATGAAGACTGGAGACTGAGCAGAGGGAAAAAATACACAGGGTCTGGATGTGTGGGATGCATGTAAATAACAACTCAGCTGCAGATGGAGGAAGAGAAAGGATGACATTAACATTGTCATTAAACAGAAAAAAGAAAATAGCTGATGGTCAGAAACAGACAGAGGAAAAGCTGCTGTGGATTTTTATCTTGAAAATATTGAGCTTTTTGTTGTCTGCTTTAAGATTCCCAGAAAAGTTAGCAGACATGTCAGGGGAAGTAGAATATGGTTCAGTGGGGAGAGATGGAAAGGGAAAATTGGGAATTATGTCTTGGCCAATTGTTGAAGAAATTGGAACCAAGCCAAATTTTCAGGGAGGTTGCCAAAGAGAGGGAAAAGCAAACTTGGTGCTCTTCAAAAACACACACATCCAGCTTCCTTGTTCCTTGTACAACTTATGTGGCAAATGTCAACTTTTTGTTATTTCTAAAAAAGGAGGGAAGAAACATGTTTTGTTTGAACCGTGTGACTGCCCACATGCAGATAGCAAAAGTTAAGACTTCAGCTAAAAGTATGTAGGATAATTAGACACACACATTTTGGTGTCTTTCCTGAATAAGTTACCCATGCAGGCAGGGTGTTCAGCACTTCTCACACTCTCAAAGGCTCAGATCTAAGTTAGGCAGGAGACTGGTCAGCAAGAGAGCAAGTCACAAAAACTTCGAAACAATTTTTTTCTTCAGCTGGGATTTGTCAAAATAAAATTCTTACAGTGTAGATGCGTAAGTATACAAGTATATATGCAGAGAGAGAGAGATCTATATCAGTATAGTTACAAAGATATAATTCCCATCTGTAAATACAGTGCCAGATACCAGATAGATTCTGGAGCAGGCCCTGGTCTCCTGTTCAACTGTATTTACATCCAGCCCAGCAGAAGCATCCCCAGGCAAGCATCCCCAGAAGAAGTAGCTGGAGGATTCTCACTCTCTCACTTCCTATCCCATAGGGTCCAGGGCAGACAGACTTCCCTATGAGCTGGAGTTTCCTAGGGCTTCCAGACTACTACAGACTTCAGAACAACTTCATTTTATCTTTTTTGTTTTTAGCCAAACATAGAAGTTTTTCCATACTGGATTGAAAACAAAGTTTCTCAAATTTGTGTGTGTGTGTCAGATTTATGCTGGAGGAATTCAACTGTCTCTCACAAGGTGGTTTTTACAAAAGCCTAGGACACTAGAGGTTCGAATTCTTGCTCTGATATCAAGAATAGTTCCATACAACAACAACAAAAGCTGAACAGGACCTATGTCTTTTTTTCCAACCTGGACTACAAATGTTTTTTCTCTTATCTGTTTCCCCCTAAAGCAACTGAACAACGCTGATACATTTCTAAAAGCATCCATTTTGACAAAACACCATATTCTTTGGAAACTGAAGTGCAGTGAAGCTTTTTTGACTACTCAACCTGAAGATCTGTGGAGTGTTTGAAGGACGTCATGAATCCAAAGCCATTTTCCAAAGTCTTTCCTCTGAGTATGGACTTCAAGTAAAGCTGCCTGAAGGCAAACATGCTGTTTCAAAGAAAATATCTAAATTTAGTTTCGTGTGAATTAAACTAAATTTAGAAATATCCAAATACTCTGTGAAATGGGACTGCTGCTTTCCGCCCAGTTTTGGTCATACACACAGGTGTTACTGGAAGCTCAGGGGTCTTGGCTAGAGGATAAACTGAGTGAAAGGGAAAGAATGGTGTTACTGTCAGCTCTCATCCCAAAACCTGTAATGCTGTTGCTGCAGATTACACACTTTCAATGTCAGCAGTTACTGTAATTTTACTTCAAGTTTGCTGTTATTTGGTGGTGTTCCTGAAAGGCCAATTTCTGGAATCTTGCAAAGACACATGAATTTAAGTGCAATTTTCCCCTTTAAAATAGATTTAGGTTTGTATTGGCTGCAGAGACAAGTTTTAAATTAAAAGTCAAAATGCTCAAGCATCGCAGAGCAGATGGAAAGACCCTTCTCTTCAATACATTTTTTTTAAAGTTCATGGATTTTAAAGTAGTTTGCTAAATTTCTGGAGCCCTATTCATAATGTTTGAGTGATCAGGTTTGGCAATACGTGATTTCTTCTTTGCCCACACACACAAGCTGATGCAAGCAAGTCTTGAAAAAGGGTTGACTAAGTCTAGTTATAATGCTTTGCCAAACCTTTGTTTGCTGACAAGAGAAGCATTTTGGAAAGGCCTGAGAAACACTGAAAATCTTTTTGCCAGCTTAAAAAGAAAAAAAAATGCAAGTTGCACCTCTGTATTCCAGGCCACACAGACTGAAATAATTTCTTAAATGGAGGTTACACAAAAAAAGAATGTCCTCATATAAATTTGTTAAAGCACTGAAATCCAAATGCACTGCAGATTCTTTACGTTATAAGTCAACGTTACAAGACAAACTTTAATTCTGTGAGCGTATATGGTAATAGCAACAGATTGTACTAGTCTGTTCAGGAAGAAACACTTGTAGGTTAACTTCTTGATCACATTGAGAAATTATTTAAGAAACACTGTAAAAGCTGTTTACACTTTCCATGTATTATACATAAATATTTGTTTATGGAGCAACTGTGTGGTGCTTTGCCTTTGTCAGCAACTGGAAATTGTTACAAATAACTACATTCAGGGTTATAAATGCCATAACCTCTATCTGACTCCATGCAGTACTTTCCAAGAAATTGCAAAGTGAGAACTCTGGCCTGGGCTTCAAGGAAAAGTTATGCTGAGATACACAAAAATGTTCTGTGAGAAAGTTTCTAAGTGCTTTCCATACTCTATTACCCCCATTTCCATAGCCATGTAGAGGACACTCTGTAGGCTTGCACAAAGGTGTGTTTTCAGAGTCAGCCAGAAGTTTGAGCATATTCTTAAAACCAGACCTAACCCCTATCATACACTATCATATCACCTCATTCCTCTTCTCTTCTCTTCTCTTCTCTTCTCTTCTCTTCTCTTCTCTTCTCTTCTCTTCTCTTCTCTTCTCTTCTCTTCTCTCTTCCCTTCCCCTTTCCCTTCCCCTTTCCCTTCCCTTCCCTTCCCTTCCCTTCCCTTCCCTTCCCTTCCCTTCCCTTCCCTTCCCTTCCCTTCCCTTCCCTTCCCTTCCCTTCCCTTCCCTTCCCTTCCCTTCCCTTCCCTTCCCTTCCCTTCCCTTCCCTTCCCTTCCCTTCCCTTCCCTTCCCTTCCCTCCTCTCCTCTCCTCTCCTCTCCTCTCCTCTCCTCTCCTCTCCTCTCCTCTCCTCTCCTCTCCATTTCTCCCTTCACTAAAGACCCAAGTCTCTGAGCTAGCCAAGCTCTGTAGGCACTATTGTCATATAAACACTCTTACTAGCCCCAAACTTTAACCTCCACTTACATTTCTATGTTTGACTCTCAGTTCACTGCAGTGAATGTTTATTTCCAATTAATATCTGTCACACAACAAAGAGCAGAAAGTCTGAAGTGTGTGTTTGAGACATGTTAGCAACCACTTTAAAAAGATTTAAGTGTGAGCCAAAATGGAGCATAATCAGAAAAATTCCTTTCTTGTATTCCAGATAACAATATCAGACTTCGGCCAGCTATTTGGGTACTAACACAAAGACAAAACTAATTAGAATTTTTCTTTAGTTTTAACACATCAGGTCTTACTACATTAGCTTGCTAGGTGAAAGACCAGTGCTATACAGAAACCTAATGCAGCAGAACAGATAAATGAGCTCAGGAAAGCATTCTGGGTATTCTCCTGTATGGTAGGGTTCTGCTATCCTCTTTCAATAAGCACAATTCCCAGATTCCAAAAGTTATCCCAGAGAAATTAGTACAGTATTTGGCCCATTGTTAGCATACTCTGCTAAGCAATCTTTAGCATAGAACAATACCCAGTGGATTTTGTGGGTTCAGCTTTCTACAAAACTATTTCTTTCCTTCATACAAAAAGGACAAAAAAGAAGAAAACATGCAGGCATGGGAAAGTAAGTTAGGCAGGAAATAAGTCTGTATGCACATTTGTTATCCAAAAGAAAAGTGTATTTGAAAAAAAATATATAAAAACCCCCCATATTTAAAAAGCTGAACATTTTCGCTTAATTTTAATTAGTATTTATTCAGAGTCCTGTGGGAAAGAAGAAAGAATGCCATACAACATATCTGATGCTGGAAAGCCCTGAATATCCTAAAACTCACGTTAATTAAAGTAGTAGCTGAAACATAGGAACTGAAGGTCCTGTTCTATATTTTTATTAATATTTATATGTGCAATCTAGGCCACAGTTTGACAATAGTTAAGTAAAGCATTAGGGAATTTGTACCATGTAAGAAATCCTAGGAGAGGAATCTTGTGCACAGAGTTATGCTTAAGGCTCTGGAAGAGATGAACCTCATCTGCTTTAACCGATTGTGTATGTGGTCGATACACTCACATTCATCTCTTTTATACCAATTTTGTTGTGAGATTTTTCTAGTTCACATCTACAGGACCAATAAGCACAAATGCAGGGATTATAGTGGGTGTGTCTCAGTTAATCTTATCTGTCATCAGAAAAGCCATTTCAGAGTAGTTCTGTGTTAAATTGCATCACTTAGAAAATTCAAGAAGCAAAAGGTAGTTCATACCGTTTGGGTGCAAAGTACTCAATCTATTGATATTCATTTCATGCTTTTTATACTTCATGGGAACCAAGTCTGATGAAATCCTCATAAATCAGTGAAAAAGCAAATGACATATGAACTGACTATATGTGAGAATAAAAGTAAAAAAGCACTACTGGTGGACTCATCCATATTTCTAATTACTTCCTTATTAGTTGGTGGTTCTCAGTTTCTTATTAGTAGGTACACCAAATCCTAGAACTTCAGAAAGTCCTCAAATGACAAATCATTCGTGGTTTTCCTCTCCACCATATAGTTCCCCAAAAGACTTCCCAGTCTAGTTTCAGATATCCCATCTGCTAACCCCTATCATTAAAGAAAAGGTGGAGAAATTCTTCATGGTCACTCCCTCCCTGTGTTCTGAAGGCTTCCCTTCAGAAGAGTTGTCTTCAATAGTAAGCATCATCCCTATTGGCAAAATCCTCCCATTATTAAAATCTTACCTGCTATTCCACGTCACATTTCTTTTAAAAATAATCAGTCATCCCTCAAAATCCTTTTTTTTCTTTACATGGTATCACACAGGAGGGCACTGCCCAGTACTGGCAGTGGTTTGGAGAATCAATACCACACACTGGGGCTCTGGCTTGAATTTCCAGAATTCAGCCTGGTCTGTAAAGTCAGGTGCTGACAATGTACAAAACAATCTCTGTTCTTTTTGCACAATCCAAAGTGTATGAAGAGATAAAATACTATGACTTGATTTAAGAAAGTGGAGGGAGGGTGCTATGCACACATACTGCACACACATCATTTTACTTCTGAGCAGGCTACACAATAGACTCTCTGGCTGGGAGAGGCTACAGCACAGATCCTACTATGCTGATCAGGAAAAGACTGCAACTGAGAAAAAGAGCTTTCTCTCCATTGAAATCTGAATACATCTGTATATACCTGGGGAAAAAAAAAATCTCCAGTGAAGATCTGCTTTATGAAACCAGGGTAGTGCTGACAAATATTACTAAAACTGTGTGTTTGGTGCTGTGAGCACTAACAATTGTTGATGCTTAGTTGGATTTCTTTTTCTAGTATGGGTTTGTCAGTAGGAGGGTGGAGCTATAAAGTTCAAAATATTTCCTGAAACTCTTTGAAGTTTTTAAAAAAGAAAACCATTTTCGGTGAGTAGGAAAGTATTTGATACATATTTCCATTAAAACAGGCTTAAGCTTCGAAAACAACATAATTATCAGCCTACAGACCCATTCTCCAAATTTTTGTCAGACTGAAAGAGTAAAGATAGTGAGTTTATTTTTCTTGTTGCTCAAAATTAAGTTCTCCACCTAATTCTGGACAAGTATGAGAGAAGAGTTTTGCAAATCCTTCAAATCAAGGGAAAAAGAAAAAAAAAAAAAAAAGCAGTTCCAAATCTCTTTTTATGTGTAACTTACCAAACTCTAAATAAATCGTATTAACCATTATCCTGGCTCTCAGATATTTTCTCTGTTTCAGAGAGAAGATGCATCCCTCATTTAAATCAGCCTAACTCACAGTAACCCTGTTAAAATAATTTTTATCCTATCCTGGACAGGATGTTTAATTAACTCCTAACTTTGGAGTATTTTCTGAACTCACCTAGAATGCACACTGAAGAGAAGCCCCTAAATGCCTGTCTTTATTACCTTGAAGGGTAATTAGGTTTTGAATTCACATAAACTCTATACTTACCAGGTTTTCCAGTATCAGCTGCTTCAGGATTCCTCTCAAGAAAATTTTTTTATTGCTTCGATTCATATAATTCCAAAGGTCTGCATTTTTCCTTATCCTATTTCCCTTTCCAGCAGCTGTGAGCTACCTTTGATCTGGGAACATATTTTGATAGACTAGGTTGCTGTGTTCTGGTTCCTCTCTCCCAGTACCAGAGGGGTCAGCCATCCACATGTGCTTGCTTTTTAAATGCCCAAAGGTAAATAGCCATAATTTGGACAGTCTGTCCTTGTGTTGTCCTTCTGTTTTTCAGCCACTGGTAGTTTTTAGATAATATTCTTAAAATCAAGGCACGCTTTCTCATTTATGTAACAATGCCCAGAATTTTCTAATTTACTGTCACTGTCTGTATTTCACACTAGGTATCCAGACCTTCCTGAACACAAAAGAGAAAGAAGGAGAATTTTTAAGTTCAGATCCTAATTTATGAGTATAGATTCTATCCTCCGTCAACTGTGATCACAAATGTAGAGGAAAAAGAGCACGCGTGTCAAACTTCAGTGTGACAATCTTACAACCCTGTCCTTTGGGATCAATCAGCCAGTCGTGAAGAACAGGTGCCTTATTTCTGCTCTTTGGGGCTTTCCTGTACTGATCACAGCTCCCTTCTTCTTTCCTTTCTTTTTGTTAGGCTAAAACTGAAGTTACACTTTTCTCACTCTCATCCAGTTGCCTCTTGTACGATATATTTACTTCTTGTCTTTCGTGTTTGCATAAGAATCTTGTAGCACTCAAGTTTACACACTGAAAAATAAAGATTAATCACATAAACTGAAAACTCGGAGGAGAAGAATCAACTGAGCTGAAAATGTTTAGAGTCCTGCAAGGGTTTAAAAGGTTACAAACTGAAAGGACAAGGATTTCTGGAAGTAGACTTACGAGTAAACAACCTCGCCATGACCTCGTGTTCATATAAGGAGTGAAGAGGAGGAGATGGACCCATTAGGCAGGAAGTTACAAGAAATCTGCTGAGCTAAAAAACAGCAGAGAAAATAATATATGAAGGTCTGCAGTTGAATCTGAAGAGGAGGAATCTCCAAGGACTATCTGGAGAGAAGAAACTACATTACAACATTTTCCTGGCCTATAAGCCTAAGTTAGGAAGTAAGCAAAGCCCAGACTCAGTGCCAGATCACCGGGATTCACTGAAGCTTACTGCATGCCAGAACATCCTCCAAATTTAACAAGAGGGAACAGAGACAACAATGACCCTTTTTTTCACAATCTTTCTTAACTAGGAGCTGTAAAGCAGCAAAACCTCAGGACTGACCTGGAGATGGTCCACATGAATCGGCTGAGCTGTCCACAGGAAGAAAACTTCCAGAACAATGCATAAGAGAGCTGAGAAAGAAGGGAATTGAATGGCAAGCTAAATGTAGAGAAAGAGATTCACCTCTCATACCAGACAGGATACTCAGTAATGTTTGGAAGGAATTTCTGCAAACTGACCTTATTATTTTTCTAGCGTGAGAAAACATGCCAGGTACCTAACAAGCAAAGGGACAACATCAGTTCAAAGAGCATCTGACCTTAATATAGCATGACACCAGAAGCAGTGACTGGAGAGAGAAACGACTGGAATGGCAATCTGTACCTATTTATATTCAAATGTACTGGAAAAGGGGGCCAAAGAGACTCTGAGGAAATGTGGTTAACTGAGAAAGCACTATGCTAAAGTCAAAAGGAAGTATGAGAGCCAGGTGAAGAAAGGAGCTAGAAGTGAGCAAAAATCCGACAAAGAAAAAAGTGTTGTTGCAAAAAAACAAAAGGTGTTTACTTTAGAGAAAAAGCAAGGAGCCAGGGAATGGAGACCCAGTAACAAATCCCATGACTGTTCTAAGGTGCAAAGAGTCCCATGATGTATGAATTTGTAAATAATGAATATAATTAAATAAACTCAGCCTCCTCAGAGTAATGGATTGTTTTCATATGGTGATTCAGACACGTACAGGTAGCTGTACTGTGCTCTTCTGAGATTAATGCATGGATTCAAGTCATTCATTCCTTCAGTTTCAGACAATTGTACAGCAGGTATTATGCTAGAGGGGGCTCATTCAAAATACACACAATGCAACATACGCCTGCACTTTCCAAGCTGAAAAACCCCGCTTTGCTACACCTTCATATAATTTAAATTTGTGAGGGGAAAAAAAAAAAAAAAGAACTGACAGAAGACAGTGTGGGAGCATTGGGAGCATTCAGGCATTTCACACCACGTACCTTAGCCTACTGATCCTCTCTTCCTACCTGGTATTTCCACAGGGAGTAGAGAGGGACAGGCAGTTGTCAGGCAGTTTTTCAGAAGTAGTCTGCAGCTGAGTCTGTATCCTCCATGGAGTCCATGTAAGGAGTTTGGAAAGGCTGGTCTTCCAGGCTGGGTGCTTCAGTTCAATGCCCAAAGGCAGACAGTGTGGCTATCCCCAAACAATCCCCTATCCCAGCAGTTCAGAGATTAGGGTAAAACAAGGCTTCAGGACTCAGCTCTCCATATAAACTAATTCCCCCAGCTCTAGTCTTTATAGTATGACTTTGATGAAGGTTCCTATACATAGAAACTACATAAGGTCAGCATTTATGCCCTGCAAATGAGTCCCTTAAAAATTCTCCTGTGCTCTTGAATCAGTTTATAGAAATATTTGTTCCACATGAACATTTGCCTCACCACACTTGTCCCAGCTTGTTATATATTTCTTTGTTCAAAGGCTTGCCTTCTCATTTCACAGCAATCATTAATATAAAATATAAATATAAAAGCTACAGGGTGTATGACGTATAATTGCTTCCCATTCTTGAACTGCCAGGTTTCTCCCCTCGCACACAGTCATGGCATTCATTTAACAAAGAGATAAAGAGAGAAATCATCTTCCTGGAGCATTGTAAATGTCACTGAAGCCAGTATGAGATAAGAGCAGAAATAATAAGTAAGTGGAAGCTGAATGATGTACTTTCATGAAGCTAGATGATGTACTTTCATGAAGCTGATCAGGGTGCAAGTGGGATAGCAGGTAGCTACAGCATATAAAGGGAGTAGTGTGTGTGTACACACACACGCATGTGTTTGTTTATTATAGACGAAGGAACAGAGTGAATTCAAAGCTCTATAACTCAGAATAAAATGAGCTGAATTCATAACACATATTTGTGTGGCAGCCTTTACTGCATATGTCATATCTGTAATAATCTGGGGCCCAGATGGCTGGATAATGAGAGCCCACTGGCCTGTCCTGGACAAGGTTCCCAAGTCTCTTCTCCACGTGTGAACTCAGGGAGCTGCAGCTGCTGTACCACCAGGCACCACACCGTGCAGGTGAGAGACGTCTACGTTTGAAACAGGTACAGCCTCTGGATATGAATCCATCTAGAGTGGCTAAGGAGGGAATAACAGAGACTGGAGTGACAGTGACATCATGAGGAGGGACTTTTCTAAAGGAAATATTTAACAGTTAGTCTAAGAAAATGGTGATAAAGTTCACAAGAAAACTACAATTTTAATTTCAATCGTTTGTTTTCTGTGAATTACCAACAGTTGACTGCTCAGCAGTCGAAACTATGGGGAACAGCCATAAAACCAGCCTATCAGTTCTTGGGTACTTTAACCTCATTCATTCTTTTTTAAAAGTCCTGTCAGGCTGTTGGCTCCGCTACAAAAATAGTATGAGCTAAGGAAAGACATGTGAACTCAAGCCTGAAACAGTATTTAAAGGGAAACAGACTATACAAAGTATTAAAGCTTGTGGTGGTGATGAAGACACATACACACAAATGCTGAGTCTATTGGCTAGTCACAGAGAAGGGATTTTCTGTAGGCGAAATAAACTCCAGTCTTGCTATTAATATTATTAATTCATTCTGGATCATCCTTTGTGCCAGCTCCACCTATCATTCACACTTCATGGGTAGTTCAATTAAAAACACTAACAACTGTCAGCTCTACAATGTTAAAAGAAAACAGTTGTTATTAAAATAGAAAATAGCAGCAACCCATATCATCAGACCACCATAACATTGCACAGTTTGGCACAAGTCTTGAAGCCTCTGCTCTACTGAGGCCCTGTCCAGACCACACACAGAGCCTGAAATAGAATATAAATCATAAAAAAAAAAAAAAAGAAAAAAAGAAGATAAAAATAAAATTGTATGTCTTAATCAGAATTTGCAATGTAACCATTTGCTTTGACTAGTCTGCAAGTGGCATAGCTGATCAAAAATGAACTTTCCACCCCAGGGGGAAGTCTGATATTCTGATACTTATTTTTATTATTAACTGAGACAGAAGTTAAAAAATTCTCTTTATTCTTCTTCAGCTTTTTTAGCTGAATTATTTCAATATTCCTGAATCAATGTATTCTATCTGATCTGTCAAATTCAAACTGAAATAAAAGGGTCTATTCTCTCTGCTAGCATGGATCCCCAGGGACTGACTGCCATGCAGTATGGAAAACACAGTCCAGATGCACAGCATCTTTTCTACTGGGAAGAAAAGCATGTAAGTTCCAAAGCAAAAATTTCTATATGTCATTGCTAAGCTTATGCTGAGGAAGAAATTAAACACTAACAGACCTGAAATATTTACATTTCCTGTGAAATCTTCAGAAAGTTAAAAAAAAAATAAAATAAAAGGGTGCTTTCCTATGAAAATTTCTATTTTGATAAAGTCGCATTTACTGACATGGAAAATCCTATTCAAATTTAATTACCTTGCACGTTAAAATTTCTGTCAATTATATATGAACATAAAGAATGGCCACTTCCAAGTGACTATGCATATACCTTGCAATAAAATAAAAAAACTACAAGAAAACACACATTCTGGCTGTTTCAATGCCAGACACACAACAGTTAAGAAATCTGCAAAACAAACATGTCTTTTCAACTGTACTACACCTCTCCTGTACATTATGATATGATCTTTAATTACACAAACGCATGCCATTTTTTCCACAGTCCGTCCTCCCAACCCCCCTGTTTCATTCCCTGTGCGGAGTGAAAGGTGATGCAGAAATGAATCAGTGTTCTGCAGTGAATGAGCCCATTGTCCGTTGGTCCCTCGCCTCCCTGGCTGCACAGCTTAGAAGGTGTCCGGTAAATGAGGCAAAGGGCTGCAGGAAGAGGATTGTTCATCCTGTGCTCAGTGTGCCTCCTAGAAGTGCTGCCTACAATTATGCCATTAAAAATACTAATTGCAGTTCTCATGCACAAGGACACTGAGTTGATGTTATCTATAAAAACATCACGATCATTTCCTAACTTTTGAAGAGGTATAATAAATGTGCAATGTTCTTTTATATACGGATCAGTAGGGCTTCTGCACTTGATGTCAGACCTCAGCTGGCTCAAGCTTTCTGCAGAGAAAGAGACCATTCACTGACAAACTTTAATTCACACACAAATAAAAAAAAAAAAAAAAAAAAAAAGAAAAAGTAAAAGGAGGAAGGGGAGGATTTGAAATAAATTCCTGTAATACTGGAAGAAAAGTTACTCAGCCATTGAAGAAAGTGAAATCTAGTTTATACCACTGCTGCTCAGGGGCCAACCATTTATTTCAGTATCAGAAATCTTGTTATGTTGTGTCAAGCTGATGTTGCTGAAGACTACTGAAGTGCTGATATGTGAACCTAATTTGGAGGATTTGCAAGCTGTGGAACTAGTAAGATCACAGATAACAAGGGGATGTATCTATTACACACTTTCTCTGGTTTCATCATGACATAATGCTCCAAAAATCAGAAAGTAAAATACAAAGTTGGCTCCAGTCCAAGCATCCCAGTCTGTTAACTACAAAGCTGGATTCGTGGATGTGGTACGCAATTAGTTTCTTTTTTTTTAAGAAAAACATTTAATTATAAAAAATAAACATAGTCAACAGTACTGAAGACTAGAAATCTTCGTTAAAGACACAAAGCAGGCTTCTTCCTAGGGGCAGACTGCAGTGGAAATGCAGGAGGGCTATGGCGCTCACTCTTTCCTTTTCCCCTCTAGTTAGCATCACTTAGCACGCCACAAACTCCGGGTCACATACAGTCATATGGTTTGCAGAGCTCCACTCCTCCTTCCCCTCTCCGCATCACAACTGTGCTTCGCCACTGCCTTCTGCTGCAACATACCTCTGGCCTGAACAGAGAAGATAATTTCTACAATCAAAAAGGATATTCTGGCTCGAAGTCCATTCAGGCTTTGGCTGCTTTAGTAAAACTGCCAAAAACTAGTGGAAATGTGTTGCATTTACTGTAATGATTTTTGTGTTGTAAATACCTGGTCTTGATAGCTCAGATATTTTGTATAGGCTGCATAATGATGATTTAGATTGTTGTTGGCTTTGAACTTTGAACATGTTACTAACAGACTATTGAAGGATCTGTATTAGAAGCTGGGTGAGAAACGATACTTTCATAACAACAAAAAAAAAACCAATTAATTTTCTGAAACTTTTCCTAGGTAGTGTTTGGACAAAACAGACAACTTTTAGAGTATTTTCAGAGAAAACAACAAGAGAATGACACCAGAATAACCAGCGTCCCTAAATGATGTAAAAGAACCAGGCTCAAATCACAATCCTGAATCAACGCAACACAAACTGAGATTTTTTTACCCCAAACCAGGGTAAGCCCCCCCACCATTTAGCCATCATCACATCCAGTGTTTCTGGGTTGGGTTTCTGTCACTGGAAATTCTATCTTGAACCTGCAAAGCCTCTCCTGAGAAAAAAACAATCATTGAAACTAGCATGCTTCCCTGCAAAGCTTAATTTGGTTTCTACACTTTCCAAAAAAAAAATAATCATGCAAAAGAATGAATTGCATTATAATCTATATCTCATTTATTATCTTGTCACCTGAATTACAAACAAATTTACTTGTAAGCATAAGGATCTCTGAACTCAACTTACCAGTTCCCTCAGCAGGCAAGCTCCTGGGTTTTGTCTGATTTTTAATCTTGGATCTGATTACTTGGACCAAAGATATGAGAAATAAGACATTTGGCTTCTATTTCCAGTTCTGCCACTGAGCCTCTGTTGCGATTTGGAGAAGTCATTTAACCTTCCTGTCCCACTGTTTCTTGATCTACTAAATAGATACAGCAGTATGCAAACTGAGCGTATTTTAAAGCTAAATTAAAAGCCTTAAAGAAAAGGTTCTAAGTGTCATTTCCCCCCCTTTTTTTCTAGTTATAAGATCAAAGAGTGAGAGAGGGAGTGTGTTTTGTTTATAAGCAGTGAACATCTGATAAGTTTTATAGTCTATGCCAATAGCACTGTAATGCTCTTTAAACCTACTGTCCCCAATTACAAAAAATAATAAAAAATCCTATAAGCAAACAGCAGTGCAAAAGACATTCCAAGGTGCAAAAGACAGCTATGTATATTCTTATCCCATTAACTTTGGCAGAAGTGTAACGATTGTTGCAAGCCTGAACAGGCTCCCAGTTCCCAAAGTTTTCTGATGATTACCACCACACAAGTTTTCCGTGATTGATGTAAATTCCCTGTTACCGATCAAAATCACTTTGCTTGACTCCATATTTATGTTTCTTAGATTTATTAATCCCTCACAAAGCTTAAGACAAAATGGCAGCATGAACACACTTTTCTTAAGTTCTGAATGTAATTGGTTGTGCCATGCCATGTTGATGCTCAGTTGTGTATCAGATCTTGTAACTGCATGCACAGATGGATAATAAGGAACAGTACTACCAAATCTGCATGGAGTTATACAATGGAAAATTGTTCCCATACACACTTCCATCTCTGATTTAAATGTTTGCCTTATGTCTTTGAAGTGCATGTCAACAGAATCTGGGAGCATACAGTTATTCACATTGTCATCAGAACACTATCATGTCAGAAATATTCATACCTCCACTGGAATAGCTACATGAAATAACTTTCAATCTATTACTCAGCATGAGTAATTTCTCTCTTATTCAGCACTGCTGCATTCTGAAAAAGCTTACATTTTTGTTTACTGCTGTAGGTACAGCATAGTGGACATTAGAATAACTGTTTAAATGCAAAAATCTTCTACAATTTAGTTTCCTGTGGCTTTTCTATTCCCTTTGTATTGTCCTTCCAATACAGATGTCCAGTCCACATGAGTTGTTTCCAAATTTTTCATGCAACCTATACAAAACTAAATGTTTTTAGTCTAAACACATTGATCCATTTGGACCTGGGTAATGTGGATAATAGGTCAATAATTATCCACAGGTTCTGTCCTAATTACTGTGGTATTAAAATGTGAAAACCACTTTTCACTGATCTTATTTTTCCGAAGTTTATATAATTTTTATTTAAAGGCAACCTTTCTAAATTCTTCTTGTCACGAGAGCAAATATTTCTGTGTTAATACATAACGATCTCAAATCTGTCTTTGATCGAATGTGATTTTGCTTTGAAAACCAGGACGTTACTTTCCACTTCTGTTATGCCCCACAAACTCCAACTTAACACATTCCTTGGACCCACACAATGTAATACCAAATAGGCCTTCACTTCCTATGATGGTCAATAAGTGAGATGGATACTCCTTCAATCAAACTCATCATGATTCCATACTCCTTTCCCTGTATTGTAGTTCAAAATATCAAGAAATGTGAAAAAAATGTAAAAGGAGAAATAAGAATCCAGACTCTAAACATTTATCTTCTGTCCTACTCAGGGAAAAAAAAGAGAAATGCTGAAGTTATGCTGAGTCATGAAATACCTGTTACTAGAAAACAACCTACTTCTTCAGGGATCAGATTTTCCAGTATAGTCTAGATTACTGATGTTTGGTAACATGGTAAGAGACTAAATAGCCTAGACTGAAAAAAATGAATATGAGAAATTAAGACTAGCCAAGAAGAAAGGGGAAAGCCCATTCATTTTTCTCAAACATCAAAACAGCGTCTCAAAGAAGACAATAGTGTTTGAGCTGAGTCAAATTTTACACTCTTTTATGAATATCTAATGACTGATAAAGAAAGTCATATAGGTGTTGCTGATTTCAGCCAGGTCGTGTTGGGAGATTACAGTGTAAACCGGAAGGGACAATAGCGAAAACTCTGTAAGGAATCTCTTTGCCGTCCTCACTAGGATTTACATGGCACCCATCCAGTCCAACTCCATTCAGCATCCTATTACATCCCAATATTTTACCAACAGATCTTCAATCTAAATATACAGTGAAGATGCTGTCTTGGGTGGAATATCAGCTTAAGGCAAGTTTCAGGCACAGAATATGAAGTCATCATGAGCAAACTCATCATCATAGATCATTACATCAATCTCAGGCCTTCTCTTCCAATGTCTGTGTCTCAGGGCATTTATAAAACTGCTACAAGTTTGGGGTGAAGACTATACTTAATAATTGTCTTCCTCTGGAACAGTACAGCTCTACAGTAATTAAAGTGTTTATCTAGGCAAGAGACAGGATTTTCTCACAGACCTTTCAAAACTGTAAAACAGACCCAGTCACCAAGTACTGAACTTCAGAAATCTCACCACCTTTTGCTCCAAGGTCAAAGCATATTTCTCCTAAATGGACTTGTAAATCTGTATCTATAAAAACAGAAGAACAAATCATTAGAAGCTCTACCAAAACAAATCCAAACATACTTTTCCCTATGGAAATGAGATCTGAAAAACAAACACCCCATGATATTGCTCAGTGTCTTACTGAGGGTGCTGAGATACTGAATTAAGGAATGCGATAAAAGAACTAGGTCTAAAAGCATACACGTACAAAGGTACTCATATAAAAAGAGCATCTCAAAGTGAAATATCTGTAAAGCAGAAATGCTCACCATTTAAACATATTTATTGTTTGACCTCTCACCCCTAGGTCAAAGTTCTGAATAGTTACAGATTTAAAAGTTTCCAAACAAAACAACTCAATATTACATGTGGAAACACCTTTTCAAATACTTTCACATACGTTTGCATGAATGGACTCTCAGTCACTTTATTAGGAAAATCATATTCCCTAGATTTAAGATATGATTCATCCTTCAGAGCTTTTTTTAATCTAAACAAGCATTGCCTTATTTATTTATTTACTGCATCCAGAATTTGCAGAGACCAGACATACCTTTTATTGTAAAAATTCTGTATCTAGACTAGATGACATCTAGTAAGCAAAGTTATTATGTAATTTTTATCTAAAGATTCATATCAACTATCACTAACATCATAAGCCCATCTGCTTCATTTGTCTTTATCCCTTTGATTTTCTCTGACGGTGTTTTAAATCCCCTGTCATTTTCTGTTTTCTTCCACATGTCTACCATATGTATTGCATAATAATAAAGGTTATTTTTCTACCACCCACCTATAAAGACTGTTCAGCTACCAGTGGGTGCTGAAAATTCTGCTTGGGAGTTTACTCTAAACTGAAGATAATCAACCTGTGAAACGCAAGTCTACAATATACAATAAGAATCCCAAAAGATGGCAAGCAGAAGATAACCACTTGACTAAACAAGAATGTTATTTATTACCTACACTGAAATGAGAATTAGGTCTCCAGAGATGAAGGGCTAGGGCACTAAGCCCTGAATCTAGGGCTGGAAAAACTGTTTGCCTCTGCACATTGTTTACTGAATTGAATCCTTTGTCTGTTTCCTGGTTGTCTAAAATTCAAAGCACAGTTTAGCTGTACTGAAGTTCTAAAAAGTTTTGGCTTCAGCTGGTATGATTCCACTTAGTGGATGTGTCACTCTTGTGGAGATTGCTATTATTTAAGACAGAAGATACCTTCATTCTATAGCATTCCTACAGCAACCCAAGTTTGGATGGCACAAAACCAGCACTATCCATGATCTCAGATTTCCCCTCCATTCCTTCCTTGAAACATTCACACAACCGCAGCATTCAGTATTCCATATGGAAGTACAAGTTGTGAGCTTTTTTTCTTAAAGATATCTATTGCTCATCATAAATGTAATCAGAATATAGTATTAAAATGCATTATTTCCAGGAGTAAGCCACTAAATCAATGTTTCTTCCGTTATATCCTGGACTACAAGCTCAGAAAAACCACAAACAGAGCAAATTCTTTAAGTAACAAATGTGTGCAATTTTTCTTCACATGTAGCTCTTCATGTCAATAAATAATCTTGCTTTGCTGAGATATACCCGATGACACAGTCTCGAAATATATTTTTGCCTTTTGCCACTTTTTATCTCCTTTGTGAATGCCAGAATGTTGTTCTAATTTGGAGGATAATTTTCTATATGAGAACTGACAGAATGAAAATAAATTCAAAGTTCCAGGAAATAATGAGTTCCCAATTACGTGTCTGATTACTGCCAGCTCAAGGAATGTACAGACTTCAGAAACAGAGAAGACCTCTTTTCCTTTCAGAAAACTGGGACCCCTGAGTTGGTGGCAGAAGAAGATTTTCAAGTCCTTTTAAATCCTCCCCAGTTCTGCACAAGAGCTATTTTGAGGTCATGTTCACGTTTCTAGACTGTATAAGATTCTCTAGTAGAGACATCTGAGTCTTATCTGCCTATTTCTGGCTTTGTTTGAGAATGTTTATATTATTCAATGTGGGAGACTTGAACTCATGACAAGGAACATGATAAATTTTCTTAATCAAACTGGGTATCAAGAGGTGGTCTGTCATCATTTCCCTTTTGTTGCGCTGTGAAAGAAAGCAAATAAGGAGCATCCAGTGTGATCCCCACTTCTGTTTCAAGTCTCCCCACCAAGTCATTAAACATTCTCTGGCCTTTGTCAACAGCCTGGTAAACATCCAGAGAAAGAATCAGAATAAAATAGTTTATTTAACATTCCTCTCCTCCAACTGCTGATTAGGATAAATAGTTTGGATAAAAAGCCTATCTGATCCAAAAATCACAAAAAGAAAGGATTCAGCTATCAGCAAAGTTTAGATTTGGTTTCAAATATTTTTAAACAGCAAAAGAGTTTTTTGTGCTCTTTGATATTTTCTCCATCCTCAGCACATCATGTTAGCACCGTGTCAAAGCAAAACATCAACATCAAATGATCACTGGGTAAACTCCAGTGAACTGGAGTGAAAGGCTGGGGGCTGAAATTCCAGGCACAGTATAAAATTTGGAGAGATGCCAGAACAGAGTTCTTTTAAAAGTGCCTAAAAGGCTGCGGAATTGATACCTAGCAAATCCCTTCATTCACCTAATAGTTTGGAAATTGCTGTTCCTGGTCAGACTGATGAGTCCTTTGAGCCAGGATCATTTCCTCTGACAGAGAAAAGTGTCAAATGATTCAAAGAAAAACAGAATCTTCTCCCTCCAACCACCATTGTGCTCATCCATAATAAAAACAAAGCAACAATATGCCTAACAGAAAGCACGTACCTCTCACACAGCAACTTGTGGTCAGCTCAGGAAGTGAAACAGAAGAATTCAGGACCATTTCATATTTTTACCCCGGACAAAGTGGTTTTGTAATCCTAATGTCTTTGCCTCAAAATATTGGGGGACAGGACACTCCCTGGTATTTATGTGCTCTGAAAAGATTTCTTTATATCTATAGTAGTCTTGCTGCCATTTAAGTTGACCAACTGTCTCATTGCTCTTGTATTATATCACAGTAAAGAGAAGCAGCCAAATGATCTTAACAGCATTCAGAACTATTGTGTCAGATGCTTAGACTGTGTAGATTAGAACAGCTCTATTACACTGAACCACCATTTAAAATGTTGAATGACTACAAAATGTTAAATGCCTGTTCTCTGCGTTTGAGTTCTGTAAGACACAGTCAATCAACTATTTTAACTATTTTTTTTTTTTTTATTGTATGTCTGAGATGTTTAATATCCTTTAAACTTTGGGTCAGATCATCAGTTAACATAAATCAGCAAAGCTGAAGTTACTGGATCGGTTTACACAACTGAGAATGTTGCCTGTGGCTTTCCCACAGTAATAAAGTGAGACCACATACCCACTTTGGCTGAAATATTTGAAAACATCCAAATGATCTGCATGCTTAGCTCCCTTTTACAGGATATGGGGATAGTCTTATCCATCTATCTGATGGGTAATTTCTATTTGTAAAGCACAGATACCTATGGTGCACCCACACGCCAGAATGATAGAAGGCAAGAAAATTCCGCAAATGAACTCCACAAAGGAATGTTTTTATATATATATTATTCTATCAAGAAACTGTAACCATAGAATTTTATTGCACTTCTCAAGTGAAAACTGCTGCTGATACTTTAAATGGTGAGCTCACTTCTAATTTTAAAAAATACATACCATTAAATTTCTCTTGAGAAAAAGTTACACAATATTGGCACATTAAATAATGCATAGCTTTAGATCTCATGGCTAATATACTAGTAAAATAGGAATAATAGAATAACTTATAAGTCAAGAAACAGTTAAAAATAGGTCTTTGCTATTGTTTACAAAAAGAAAATTAAGATTTGCTTTTCCAAAACCACTTCTGGGAAGTGACTACATACCTGTACCAGTTGACTGAAGCACAGAGTTTATCACTAAATTCACTACTGAAAATAATTAATGGTCCCCCAATAACTCTGAATGTGCAGTATAAAAGATTTAATATCCACACTATAGGACCAGAGTCACCCTAAAATCTTATAACTTTATCAGTAGTCTCAAAGATATTCAGGATTTTGCTGAAAGCTACAGCTGCTTTCTCTCTTTTATTAAGTCCCTCTTTCTGACAGTTTGGAAGAGCTGGCTGAAAAGGTCATCAGAAGAAACTGAACAAATGCTGGAATCAGAATCAGAGAAATGCCCTCTCCTGGGAAGTAACGTTTGAAAGACAATCATCCATACAACACCAGGGTGCGCTAAGGAGCATTTCACCAGGATGGAGACAGCAACACCTGTTGGCTACTTCATGAGAAGAATTTAATGTATGTAATTTAAAGCAGGGCCTGTGAAATATATGTATAACAACAGCTTATTTTCATGGCAGCGAGAATATGTATGAAAGCCCAGTTGCATTATTTTGACATCAGTTCTGAATCAGAGTGAAAATAGAAACATTATTCAAGAAATATGAAGTTTGAAACTTCTCGCTTGAGAGTCACCCTCCTGTACTTCAGCATTTCATTTCATAAACTACTGCAAGGCTGCTCCATGGCAGCTCAGACACAAGAAAAGAGCCCAGTACATCACAGGAGGATGGTCTGAGCTGGCAGCTGGCACAATGAAAGTGTTGGAACTCCAGCTCATCACAACAGCTCATCCTGGGGAGCTAGGGAAACAAAAAAACAAATAAGTTACAGAATCAAACAAGCAAATCAAATTAATAAAGAAAATATCTTTAAATGAGTTATCTACTTACAAACGAGGGGAAAAAAAATTTGGCTCAAGTTCAATGTTTCTACTTTAATGTTTGAGTATTGACTCCTCATGTTCACCCTCTCACAATTAAGAGGAAATTTTCACTTAATTTTAAAAAGGACACAAATCTTCCTCTTCAGTAGTATCATTTGTTGGCATTTTTTTTCAGCTAGTACCATTCATAATAGTGAATGTATGAGGAAAGAGAAACAGCAGCTGTGTGCTGCCACTGAAGGTGAGGAATACCATGATCCAGCAGCAGCACACAGATAGCAGAACACAGAGTAAGCCAGTTCTCATGTCTTATCTGCAGAAGTCAGCTTGGAACTGAATCTCTGGGAAGGCATTAAAAAAGTGCCTTTTTGTTGTTTTTTTCCTTCTTCCAAAAAGACAATATGATTTCAACACAGAAAAAGCATTGGAACAACTGTACAGAAAATACTAGTTAAATTTGGTTATTCTAGTTTGGAATTGATAGCCTTTAAAGAGTTTGTTTTGAATTGTTGTATGCCATCTGTAAAATGATTACATATGCATAAAACAACCTTGGAGGAAAAGGAAAAAGGGAGAAGAATTGACCAGTGAAATCCCTTGTGAAAGTATGTTTAAAAATACTGAGGTTTAACACAAACCAAAAAAAGCCAGGAAATTCTAACTTAAACCTAACAACTCCATCCTGAACCCATGCTGCTGAGAAAAATAAAAGGAACAATGCCGAGATTTCAGAACATATCTGCAACTTCAACTGAGCTTCCTGATTCCTCTCCAATTTTTAAACACTTCTAATGTTAACATTTAAATAAATAGATAACTGCATTTATCACTGCTCTCAATAAATTAGTTTTGCAGTCTTACTATAGGATAGGTTCATTTGCTTCAGCCAAAGCACTGGGTTTAAGCACTTTTCATGATGTTTCTTGTGTAAACAAACATCAGTGAAGCTTTGTGAAGGTTCAGTTTTATGACAGCTTCTTAATATGGTGCCATACCTCCATAAATGACTTGTTTTCTGGTTGTATCCTTGGGTTGATGCAGTATTTTTCATTTTGTAAAAATTTATAAAATTATTGAGCAATAATTCTATTTGTATGCCAAATTGATAATCTCCGCTTGTTATTTTTACTGTTGCAGTGATGCATTTTTATTATTTACTGCCATTATAAATTATTAGTATGTTAGCATTTTCTTTTCAGCTGTTAGTGATTTGCTGTTTGATCTTGGATATGCTACAGGCATAAATGTACTTCAGCAATGTGCTTATCTGCAATATTTAGATATTTATGATAACGGTATTTATTTTGCACAATATTTGTTTTCCTTTCTAATGATTATTTCACTCACATTCAGCACTCAGAGAAAAGAAAGCTTAAAGTTTGCTCAGTCAGATGAAATGCCTAGTTTGAAATTATCTGATGAAAGTGAGACCATTCATGCTCATATTCTGATTTAACAACAATGCTCATCCAGTCAGGAGAGGTAAAACCATGCTATTCTCCTGCCCTTCAACAAGAAGCAATATTATTCTGTAATGTGAGTTTCCAAATTCGGACACCACACTGCAGTCTGGATTGTATTTTATCAACTAAATACATTTACATGCATCTACAAAAGTTCACGTAATTTCCATTGGTAGATTGAAAGCAGAAAATGACCACACAATATTCTTCTGAATTATATGCTGAGTTTTCCCCTCATTCCCATCAGTGACTGAGCCCTTCCCACAAGACATGGACAACTTCGGTAGCTCTCTTCCCAAAGCACATGTCTATATAAGCTGATTTGTAATCACTTTTTGATCAACATCATCTCGATACTCATTTACTTTACTGACCGATTTTTAAAAAAACTTGGTTTCCTTTTAATTTGACCACCTGTTTGCTATTATGCTGAGTTCAGTTTAGGTCTCAATGAAAACATTTCTACTGTTGGCTGACCAAATGGACACCGATTGTATAACAGCTGCAGTTTGATAGGTGCAGAAGATGAGCCTGTGGAAAATGTGGCAATGTGTTTTGCAGACTTAGAAAAAACATAACACAATGCTTTGTTCAAAAGCAGGCACTCAGGATTATTGTGGTTATTGATGTTTTATTCTAGTAGTCAACGTATGAACATTAAGCACAAGAGGGTCCTTTTCCTGAAATCAAAGTAGGCAAGATAACCCAGAGCAGAGCAGAATGTAGCATTGGGGACACACTTCATTTCAGTCCCATGCTTTTGTTAGTTAAGACTTAAGCTAAGTAGGAACATAGAACCAGAGCACAGAAAACAAAGCAGAGAAGGTACAAATCAAAGACAACAAAGGCATATGTGAAAAGATTGTCAAGGGATGAGAGGAAGCAGGAGAAATTTGGAGCTAACAGTCTATTTGCTTAGTGAGAGAATCTAGTCAAAACCATTAAAGACTCAGCCAAAATCATCATAATTTTTGTTTGTTTTATTAGGTTTTCTTTGTCAGTAAGTATGAGCAAATGCTGCTAAACTGCTATAGTGAAGAACAAAAATATTTTCAGATACAGAAGCCTCACGTATATCTGTTATACCTCCAAGTGTGGAATAAATGTGATCCAAGGATGGAAAAAAGTTCCGCAAAGAGACAGAAGAGGGAAATTATACATTCCAGAAGTCTTTTAAAGCATCGTAGTGGCATCTAGTGAGCAAACTATCAGTTTCTGTTGGGAAGAAATTCAAATGTGGTATTGAACATCGAATTAGCTAGAAAAACAACTCAGAGGAGTTAAAAACACCTCCAGTAATTAAAGGATGAATCACAGTTCTGACCAGAAACTACATCACATGAAAGATTAACGTGTAGGTTTCACCACACTAAAGAATGCAAGAAATGGAAACATTCCTGGACCACATTACTTCTGCTCTGCCAGCAATTTTTTTTAAAAAAATAAATAATAAAATAAAAATAAAAAACCGAACTCCATCTCCTCCACATTCCCAGTGGCTTGTTTTAGTAACTTGTCTCTGCCTACGTAGAGAAAGACAACTGTATTTTCACAGATGTTAATAAGTGACTCTCCTCTGCCAGGATTTGGCAACTGCTGCCCCATATTGGAAGATCTGGGAACTCTAACTGCAGCAAATTGTGCAAAATGTGTGTTATATACAGCATAGTTTGTCTTGTAAAGTAGCAAGATTTTCAAGTAAAGGAAACTGATTGATGTAACAGTTCAGAGAAAATTGTACAACAGCTGCAAGGACTGATTCAGAACTCTTTCTCAAAATGCTGAGATATCAGTATAGATATTTGCACAATCTTATAGCTGAACACAAAACAATGTAGTGAACACATGGTCTTCCTGAGAATTTTTATTATTTTTATTCATCCCTGGACATTTGGAGTCCTGAAGCTGCAGAACCACCCAGCTCCACATAAATATGTAGAATTATTCTATGCTTATGTAGTACAGCACATAGACTGAAAATGTGCTTTTCTGTCCCACCATGTTGACCATATTATACACATCAAGGGATAAAAAAAAAACCCGCAGGAAAACAAAGGCAAAACAGGTGTGATAAGAGAGTCTCGTGGTAAAAAAAAAAAATACTAAATTGCTGGTGGGGTTTAGGGCTTGCTTGAGATCCAGATTACAATTATATTCCTGTCCATAATAAATTGGAAACTTATCTTGAAAATAAAGGAATACAATTATGCTGTAGCAAAATTGTGTAAAAAAAAAAAAAAATCCTCTGTGTATTCCATCAGTGATTCTCCAGGTATTTAACAATTTATCAGCTGCCTTTTACACATAGGGAAGCTAATCAGCTATTTCTTCAGTCTCATAATAAAGAATTTTGCCAAAGCTAGAATCTCATTTCTGCTTTTTCCCTTTGTACATAGTCATGACAGTGGTTGACCTGGCAGCTCATCCAAACTACTCTGAATTGAGTCATGACATTGATTATTTTTCTAGCTTTTAGTTTTATGTTTTTCTCATTTCTACTGGGTCCCAGGCCCCCTTTCTTCTTGGAGTGGCAGAAAAGAAAGCAAGCAACTAATTAATACAGAATTAAAAAACAAACAAACAAAAAAAGGCAACTCCAAACGTATCCAGTTACTTTCTGGTTTACATCACCCAATGTGTTATTTTGTGGAAGGCCTGCATATGAAGGACGCACTTGCTTTCTAGCCCTGGGACAATGATTGAAATGTAATGTACTCTTATGAGCAGAGCACACCTCTGGAAGTTTTGGAATATCTATTCTGGAACTTCTCATTTCAAACTATTTTGAATAGGTTTCAAACTATAGATAATGAGATTGGCTGTAGTGACAGAAGCTCTAACATTCCTCTGGTGGAATATGGGACTGTAAACCTGGAAAACTGCAACTTGCCTAAAATCTAAATACCAAGGATGAAGTCTGTGACTTATTGAGATCATTAGGAATTTTGTTACCACAAAAGATATTCTGAAGAGCTTAAGGTCTGTACAATGCAATGACAAAAAAATACTTTATTTGGATGTGTAAAACTGGGGATATTAAGCAATAAGAAGGGAGCAATCCAGCTGCTGTTATGCACAACACTCATAAGACAAGTACTTGACCATACTTCTGTCTGTGTTTAAGGGACAATACCAAATCCTGGAGTTCAAAGGAGGGCCACAGAAGTTATTATGAGGCCTGGAAAATAAGTCATCTCAATCACAGATTAAGGAGAGCTACTTATCAGACATGAGCTAGGAGCACAAACTACAGTCACACACAGGGATAAAATCTGCAAAATATCAAGAAAAAAATAATAAGAAGCTTTTCATTCTTGTTGACAAGGACTTTACAAGACCCATTTTCTGAGCCCTAACAGTAAAATTCAATCCTTAAACATGACAATAGCTTTGCATTGAAGACGATCAAACATAAGGAAATTCAGGGACTGTGGCACCGAGTTCCTAGGGTGAAACTAACTCTAATAAAATTTTTGCTCTCATTGAGCTTTAAGGAAATTTTCTTCGGCCCCTTCTTGCACATGTTCATATAGATAAAGAGGTACTGAGAGGAAACTGGGCCAAATGGAAGTGCAGTCCTTTCAGATGTCCAAACTAATGGACCTGTATCTCCTACACCCCTTCACCTTAGGTATGACTATATATACTCCACCTTCATGTTATGTGAGACATATCATGCTTCTAGCTTTCAGTACCTCACATAGAAGTCAGAAAGAATTATTTAATTTCTGTTTTAATTTACTTTTTTTTTTTTTGATAGTCACCTTTCTCTTACACATCAGAGACAGAACACATCTAAGGACTGGGTACTAAGACAGTCAAGAAATAAGACCATCTTTCTGGCCCCCATTTGGTGTATCTCACACCCTCATTCTGATCACAGGTGTGGGTGTCAGGGCACATTGGGGCCCAAAGCTCCCCGGGCATGGGTAGGGCTGGGCCTGGCAGCCAGGGTCTGTCCCACCACCCCAGCTGTGAGACAGCAGGGGCAGCCCCAGGCATCAGATACCTCCCTGGGGAATGGACCAGGTTGGAATGTGGGACTGGATTAGTCATAGTGTGTCCACATAAATGAGTAAAGTGCCATAAGGACTGTAGCAGCTCCCCCTTGGATACCTCTAGCCTGGGCTGAATCCAAGGTGATTCTGCCATTTTACAGAAGAGAGTATCCATATACAGCTGCTGCAGAGCAGCAGTGATTAGTGACTGACTTGTTTGATTAGAGGAGTCGTCAGGCAAACTTTGCAATGCAACTTTGTTCAGACCAAGTAAAGAAAACAAATTAAGTGGGAGGATTGAAAACATAGGCATTCCTGCCAGATGTTTATGGAGAGCCAAGAAAAGAAACAGGATACTAAGCCCCTCCTGTACTAGCCAAAAGAACAGATTCTGGCTGCAAAAAGCAGTTACTTTCTTTCCTTCATTGGTGGGTGATGCAACATCCTTGCTCTAAAACACACTCTGCCAGAGTCCCTGTACAATTAACTGAAAAGTTTCTGAAAACACTTCTCATCTCTCAGCTCTAAGTCAGCCAGGCTGCGAACCCCACCTTGCTTCCAATCAGACAGAGAAACTGGACATGGAAAAGATTTACTGAGTTAGCCAGTCTGTGTCTGTGAACAGGAGGCAATAATTCAAGTTATTGAAAGGAAGTTGAAACAGTAGGGTCTAAAATATTTGACTGTGAAACCAGTGATGGCCTGTCAGTTCTTAGGCCAACTCTGTCCTACTTTACAATGCCCAGGCAGGTCCAAAGCATGCACGCTGATCACAGTCCCCAGTGGGACCATTTGGTTGTTTAAACTAAAAATAAATGAAAATAAAAATAAAATAAAAAGCTGCCACTTTGTGAAATCTCAGCTTTGGTTTTGGCCTCAGGGAGCTGGAGCTGCCAAGGGAAGTCCCATCCAGGCACCGTCATCTGAGGCCAATTTCCAAACTCCTTTAGACACCTGCGGTTTTCCAAGACCTGTTTTGATTCTTCAAAGAGCACCTGAAATCTCAGTAGTATCCCTCTCTTGCCAGCCCAAGGATACAGACCAGTAAGCCTCATAGTACTCTGAGAGAAAAAGTCGCAGCAAAAAATGCTTGTGCTACCCAAGCTTTGTTCCAGAGACTTGTTAAAAGAAAACATATATGAGAAAGTAACTATTAACTAACAAAATAAATCAGCTTTAATTCCTATTCAGTCAATTTATATTTTTTTCACGCTACTGTTAGTCATCACACAGGTTTGTAATCTCTGTGCAGAATCAAATACTGTACTGCATGAAGTGAATTACTTGGCAAAATGTGACAGATTTCACATGGAAATACTGAAGTTATTTTAATTTGATTTTTATCATCTAAATTCCTTTGTTTCTTTAACAGTCTAAAAAGCCAAAGGAAACTGGTATCACAATTGAAGTGTGAGAGGGATTCATAATTTATAACTTTTTGACAGCAATCATGAAGAGTCACAGGAAGAGAGAAGACTGCAAAGATGCATATAAATAACAGCACATGCCAAGAGGTAGCTCCTTAGGCTCCTGCTCATCTTACAACCTCTTTTATTAATTATTGCATGATAGCCTCACTACTTGGAGTACCTCTCTCGCGCTTACTAGTATCAGCAGCATAGGCTTCTCAAAAAATATCAACTGAAAGCCAGGAAGGAGGTCACAAGACAGGCCAAGTCTAAGTTTCCCACTCTGTTCAAAGCGCAAGTTAACACTTTCATTAAAAAGTATCTTAGCTACAGAATAGTTTAATGATCTTACTTTCATCTTGGTCTTTCAAATTTTTCCTCCCTCTTTCCTTCTCTCCCTTCTGTATCCCTGTTTTTTTAAAGCACAGGGAAAATTTTAAAGAATAACATCCAAAACAAAATTGTTTGAAAGGAAAAAAAAAACAAAGGACAAAACTCAATATTTCATAGAAATTAAGTTATTAAAACAGTACCAAAGTTCTCCTTTTTCTTTAATTTACTAGAAGAATCTTGATTTTTTTTCCTCTGCACTCAAGTTTTCGGTATTATATTAGTTCATAAGGAAAATAATGGGGGCAAAATGAACATGAGCAGAAAACATCAAACAATTTAATGTTTTAGTTCAAATATGGGCAGGAAATGTCACAGTGACTGATAAATTCAGTGACCTAAGATGTTATTTATCACACTTACATACATTACAGGGGTTTTATTATCTTTAAGAACCAATGGTCCTTTAAAAAATAAGGGAGTATTTTGGTCCCAAGGATGGAATCACAAAGAAACCTCCCAGCGTGGTATGATTAATTAGCCTTTTTTAAAAAGCAGTGGGTAGAATCAAGATTAGACTCCAGGACCAAACATGAAACAATAGCTTGATTTGTTCCCAGCAGTTTTAACGCATGGAGATGACAGTCTCTTCACAAATGTCTCACTTAGTTGGTACTTCCAAGCCCCAGGTCAGAATTAGAAAAAAAAAACAACTAAAGAATGGCTAAATCCATGGCACTAATATTCATACCCTTTGATTTCATGACAGTTACCCACAGATCTGCAAGTTCTAGGATTGTATAATCTTTTCCATGGATTGTCTCTGCAGTTTCCAGTGACAGCTACAGTGACAGGAATCTCAAATAATGCTCCTTCTGGAGACATGTGGTGGACAGACTCCACTTACTACTAAAAAATCACTGCCTAGTTTTAGTTTCTTATGCATGTATTTTGCTTTTTAGGAGATTTTAGGGTAGACTGGTACTAATTAAGGTGATAAGTTAGTTCACTGATCTGGAATAATTGAAGGATGTGGAATTTTATGGGTAAAAAGCAAGACAAGAACCCAAAAGGGTAATTTAGGAAGAATATCAAAAAGGGAATTTCAGTAGACCCATAACCCTCGGGAAGAGAAGTTGCTGCAGCACTCTGCTGGGATCTTGCGAATCTCCAGTTTAATTCTAGCCACTTATCTGCCAAAAAGCTTTGTTTGATTGCCTAAGCTTCTTGATCTACAAAATGGGTGTCAGGATAGGATATTTCTGTAAAGTATTTTGGTATTTTTAAGTCAATATTCTACATAAAGGTGACTTATTTCTGTCATAGGCAAAGCTATTAGAGGTGAAATTTAGTCTCTGCATAAATCAATCACACTTTGCCAAACTTTCAGGTTTTTGTACTTGAGATTTACTGTGTATGGAACAATGCTGTATTTGCAAGCTGGCTGAACAAGAATTTTTTTACTGGTGTGTAGTATCTATTGTTCACTTCTAGTTATTGTAAAGGAAATAGATTATATTGTACCAGGACCAAAGATGGTATTAGCTAGTAGACGCCTTTGCTATTGAAGTAATAAATTACCAAGTTTTTATATCAGCTTCACTAAAGAGGCAACTCTGTGTTCATATGCTGAACAAATGGAGCATTGTTTCGGACGAGATTCTGATTCAGAAGGGATTCCAAATTTCATTGGACTTAACTGATAAAAGAAACACTTTCCCTCCTTTACTACATGATAATTCGCAATTACACAGAGAGAAAACACACAGAGCTAGAGATTCCCACTAGACTATTGACCTTAAACAGACAGGAAATGGCTGGAACATCTACATTTGTCCTGTCACCATCCCTCTACATTTCACCTTAAAATAAATGCTCCTATTGGTATTGCATTTAGACCCCTTAGCGAGGTGATGGATGCAGAAATATATATGCTAAATTAAATCTGCTATGGTTTACGCACTGACTGTGCTGCTTTTTTTCCTCTTACTCTTTGGCCTTTGTAATTTTATTTCCACGCAAAGAATTTGGCCCTTTGGTGCACTACAGAGAATCCAAAGAACTAACCTTTTAGTGTTGGGAAACAGCTAATGTTCCTGCCAGGGAGCTAAAGCTGGAGTATCCCTTTGTCATGGCCAAATTTATGACATGGATCAAAAACTATAAAAAGCTGTGTTGCATCCTGCCATTAAGGAGAATTAATATTTTCAGTGGTATGTTAACCAAAGTTTTTCCAGTGTCTCTCGTTAAAAGCAGATTGTTGACTTTTTATCCTGGTGTGCCAAACATTTTCACTGAAACCCTAACAGGACTTTCATCTTACAACCATTATTTCTTAATGGACTTGGATAGGGGCAGTGTACGGGAATGGATTTCCTTTTCAGCTCAGCGCAATGGCCCATCATTAGTGTGCTGGGTCTTGGAGAACCATTACACATGCAAACATTTAAAGTATTTCCAGGGTAACTACTTTTCTTTCCTGAAATGCAATTCATGTTTTATCTATTATATTTAAGCAACATTTGGTCACATTTCACCTTTCAAGTATCTCTACTGTGATCACTTCTCATTCTGCTGTATAGTAAAAGTCATAACGAATGAGATCATACACAAAAACATTTTTTTATGGAGTGGATTTTGTAGAACTTTCCCCTCATCTTGGGCAATAAATCTGTCTCTGAAAACCACGAAGCCCAAATGCTGAGCATTTGACAAGAATACTGTATGACGACATCACTCACCACTTATTTCTTGAGTAGATTTTAGCATTCATATTTGGAAAAAAAAAAAAAAAATCTACTGTTTACCCTTTCAGTGCTTCTATTTTTAGAGATTTCTACTCATTCCTGTTTTCCTACTGATGGTGCCCTGATATCCATCACCAAACAGCACTCACTTGCTTTGCAAGAGTGTTGGGATTTTTTTTCCAAGCCGACACGAGCAGTGTCAGCTGCTTTCAGAAGTTGCCCATTTCTCCCATTAAGCCCTCTTATTCCTAATATGTACTTCTAAAGATTCCTTAACAATTACATACACAGATGCAGTTTTGGAAACTTTCAACCTTTGATGGTATTTTGAATCACGGCCCTATTGGCAGCAAATGAACTCACAGTTACAACCCTGGAGTGTGATACCATCAGTTCTAAGAAGCTGTGTAATATTTATATGTCTTTATTCAGAATTTATATCAAATGTAACAGGCTTTGCAACCTTCATTAAGAAAAGCTGGCACCCAGAGGTTACCATATGTTGCTCTTTTTAGGCTAGTGTTTAAGTGCAGATGTATATTTATTTTTCAACTCTACAGTTCTCCCTGAACTGTGCTTACTGCAAAGCTAATCCCCCTGGCCTTCAGGGCACATCATATGTTCCTTACTATTTAAGAATTCTTTTCGGTGTGCTTTCTATTTCCTTACTTCTGCAGTATTTATAACATCATTGTTCAAGAGGCTTTGCTTTTCTACCAGCGTCAGAGAAACTAAAACCTTCGGTATCACACTGAAGGTAGAACTGAAGCCAAGTCTGCCAAAGTCAAATGCAGAACAGTTCTTCCCCCACCCTGTCCCATTTGTCCAGCATCTTCTCACTTAGCTGAGCCATCCAGGACAGCCTTCCTTTGACAGACTTGTCAGACATTTTTTAAGTGGGGCTGCTCGACTTTCCAATCCAAAGATCCTTCTTGTATTCCAGCTATTTTTTATTCCTACAACATAGTCACTGTGGACTTCCAAATTCTGAACCCAAGGTTATTACTTAAGGCTTCGCAACAGGCACTGGCTGCCCTCTTTATAGCAGACGAATGCATCTAAAATTTCTGTTATTTCTCTTCCTGTATTGTAACGTTTCCACATTTTCTTCAGGCCTGATCCAAACACCATTTGAGTTAGTGAAAACACCACAAACATAGTAGGCCTTTTCCCTTTTTTTTTAATAAGGAACATATTCCATTTCATTTGAACTATGGACCCCATCCCACTGCCTTGATTCACACACCTAACCTTTAGTCGGAAGAGCAAATGTAGGGTGTGCTGGAGACCTTAAGGCTATTGCTGAAAATAACGGCTACAGATTTGGCCCCATTTTCATCTTTCCCTTTCTGCAGTGGATGTTTTGCAAGTGATTAATTCCTCTGTGCTTGATACTAGTCTATAAGATTAGACTTTTATACTATTTTTTATACTTCAGTAAATCCCACTGAACTCATTCTGGTTTAAGCTTCTTCTTAGAGAAGACTATTATATGCAGGCTGAATCTCTTAACTATATCAAATCCAATATAAACACCCTCTTTATAAGACACACCTCACTCTAATGCTCAGTGTGGAACTCCTAACAAAAATTATAAATGAAGTGCTTTGTTCAGGCATTTAACTCTTTCGTTCCTAATATCAAATCACAATGTTTAAGCTGTTTTTATTTTGCACTTGAAAATAAATATAAAGGGAAGCGGTAACTTAACCCATATGATGTATTTGAGCAAATCTGGGAGAAGATTTTAATAAGAGACGAACACTTAGGATGTGACTTCACCAAAGTTTTGAGTTTTTTTAATCTCATTTTTGGAGGAGTGTCTTAGAAGGAGAGGGGGAGGGGGAACGTGCTAAAACTTTGCTAATTGTTGGAGAATTCAAACCTGTTTTCATTTATTTGAAATTATTACATAATGGAAGCGGGACGCCATAATTCAACCCAAATGGACGACTTCAATAAGCGAGTGGAAATGATTCAGTACATTAAAGCGAAGCTGTTTCAATAACAAATCTTTATTATAATCAGGAGTGAAGTGGTTAATTTAAGTTTTTACTGAAAAACAGGCTGGCAAAAATGTTTCCAGGGATGTGGGGATTTTTTTCCTTTTACTCAGTAGGGGTTTGGAGAGGAGGTTTGGAAGGGAAGGAGGGCTTCGGTTCCAGGATCCCCGCATTCCCACGAGTTCCATTAAGGAAGGGGGAAGGGCTTCCTGCTGAGGCAGCCATCTGCAGCTTTCTGTGAACAGCAGGAACCAAAGGCCTGGCAAAAGGAGAGTAAACCCAGGGTGACAATTTTGTCTGCATTCAAAGTCAGAATGTGCCTGATTTTTTCTTATTATTAGTCGTGTTGTTCCTACCATTATTATTAAAGGAGGAGGGAGGGCTTCTCCGGCAGAATTAGCAAGTCTATAATGGAATATTAATTAGGAGCAAACAATAGTGTTAGAGGCAGAAAAGTGTCTAGTGCAAACACACCCTGACAGCCTCTCCTGGAATGTGCTGCCGACAGCAAGCTGGGATTGTCATCATCCAAGCTACTGTTGCTCTGCTTCAAACTATCTGGAGTCCGTGGATGGATGTCTGAGGTCCCCTTAAGTTATTGCTTTCTAGGCTAGAGTAAATTAGACCTGGATTTTTGTAAAGTGCTGTCACTTAATACCTATTTTATTAAGGTTATTTTTATGCCCATAATTTGAGGCTAACACATCTGTTATTTCCTCCACTGCCTGGCTTTGGTGAACATTGCCTATGGAAAGTAACAAAGAGTGACACTGGAAAAAATAACAAGGGTGTTTTAACTTCCAACATCTGGAGAAAACAATATTAAGGAAACAGGAACAAATAGGTACGGTAGCCTACAAAGCAAAAGTCCACTTTTTAACAACAGTGCATAGTTTATACGCTACAGTAGATTTTTATTATTTTAGTCTGGGCAATCTCATACAAAAAATAAGGTTGAAAAATCTCATTAAAGAAGCAGTGGTTCCAGTTCTTGTTTAGGTCATCCTAATGCCAAAACCCAGGTACAAAGGGAGAGAGGAAAAACAAAGAAAAAGTACTAATATCCCTTCCAGAAAAGAGCTTTAAAATTCCATCTCAAAAGCTTCCCGTTATGTAGTTTTCAATAAAGTTTTATCACCGCTACATATATGTCCCTGGCTGCTACCTACAGAGATGCACAGAATTCTACTGTATCACATGAAACTTCAAAACTGAATTAAGCATTCCTGTGGAGTGATAAATATCAAGATTAAGAGAGTGGTGGTAGTCTTCCAAGGGAAAAAAAAGATATAAAAACAAATATAAAACCTCTTAATATTTGCATTCACATTATTGAATATAAAAAACAAACCAGAAAATATATGAGCGTATCAAGTAATCATTTAGGGAAAGGGATGTATTTACTTTATAAATATCTGTTTGGAAATACCACATTTCAATACCACTATTTTTCCTTTTAAAATTTGATAGATATATTTTTACAATGTACATTCCTAAACCCTCCCATTTGTTGTCTGAATTCCTGTTTGTGACCTTGGAATTCCAAATTTATGATGTCATTCTCTGCTTTTTTTTTTTTCTTTTTCCAAGGGCATTGTATTAGATAATGAAAACATTATGAAAATACTTCCCTGTTCCTTCACACCCTCTCCTTTTCTCCTGTTAATAAGTATGGATTTGGCATCCAGTAACTGAAATAAAAATAAATTGAAAGGTATCTTATACTTACCATACTTAGCAAAACAGAAGGCCTACCTTTGTTTCACAAACATTGCAGGATGTGTGTAGCAGAAGCTCCTCATTTCTAGCTACTGTTTTGAGGTATGGAGATTTCTGCTTTCATTTAATATTTTATTTTAAAGAAAACAACACATAATACTGCAGAAGAGTTTCTACCTTTTTTAAAGCTCCCCAAAAGGAGGACTCTACTTCCAGTGGTGCATGATTATTTTAGCAGTTTTCCTCATATAAAGGCTACATTTAAGTAAAGACTCTTTCTCCTGCCAGTAATGAGAAGTAAATAGATGGTGGTTAAGAACAGATGCTCCTAATGGCTGGACCATTGCTTGTGACAGCAAAAGCCAGAGGAAGTCATTACACACCTAAGCAGTAGATGTGCTTTCAGTTCTCAGTACAAATAACATGTGCCCCAGGTCAGTGAAACACTCCTGCACTTGAAGAGGTTTGGTTGCTATGCAGAGCTAAAGGTTTGCCTGGGTTCTTTTCTGCATAGGTATTTTGTCTGCATACATAAGAGTGACTCCAGGCACAGGTGAAACAACTTCAGGTACTGGCTGAGTATCCCAGGCAGGCTGCAAAACAACAGGGTGCAGTGTGAGAAAAACTCAGAGAGTCATGAGAAACCACTCTTTCAAATGATATCTGATTAAAACCTTAGTGCAATGTGAAAGCTGGTATAATGAATTCCGGTCCAGCCCAGAAAATCCTCCTTATTTCAATAGTTGTTACGAATGCTCAGCACCTCTCAGGATTAAGTTTGAAGTCACTTTACAAATAGCATTTCCTTCACAACCCAAAGTACTAATTTTTCTAAAGAAACTTTGTGACGCAAAACTACACAAATCAAATTAAAACAAACAAACAAAAACTAAAAAAACAACACAAACAAACAAAAAAGCCCACCAAAACCTGTCTGTTTTAAACACTACCGAGACCACAATGTTTGCACACTATTAAGAATATGAGAACGTATTTCCGTCGTTACGTCATGAAACATTATTTTACTCAGATGTGGCTGTACACGTAACACCATTTCCCAATGCTGAAATCAAAGTGCTGCAGCAATATAGATGTACCGCTTTACAAAAACAAACAAACCCCAAACCAACTACGACTTTGCCTTAATAGCTTTGCTTTTTAAAAGTTCAGGGAGCCAACATGATTATTCTGAATCAAGAAGATTTTGCTAATTGTCTCCACCCACAGCAACCTCCCAAATCTGCCTACTGATGTTCTGAGGTGTTTCCCTTCTGAAAACACACCAGACATGCTTACAAAGCTTAGATATTTAATGTTACAATGTAGACTTTTTCTTGTATACATGTTTTCACCAGCTTCATCTGTAATTGCTCTGTATCTCCTGATGCAGAAAATACCTTCTGCTTCAGTGGAATGAAAACGCAGTAGGCATTATTGATGAAAGGTGTGATACAACATATGTTCATATGACACCTATTTTTTTTTCAGTTGGTTAATATTGTAATCGCTTTAGCTACCAAAGGAATATGGTGCCTGTGGGTAGCACCTTGGAACAACATGCAGGTATAACACACACCTTCATAAATGAGTAAAATTTATCACTGAATATATAGGTATCAGGAGATCTCTCTATCACTTAAGTCCCCAAAATAAGGCCCTGGTGGGATTTGAAAAATATGTGGGCTCTTCTCCAGCCCTGTGAGGTAAATGATATCTAGTGAAACTACAGATACACCTGTGCAGGAAGGTGCCAGCACTGCCCTCCATTCCTCTGTGTCCCAGCCGGCAGCAAACCAGCTCCAACACAAAAGCCACATGGGTTCATTCAGCGGAGAGGTTGGGCGAGCTGGCCTTACCACAGCCAGCACTCAAACGTGCTCACCAAGGGTCTGCCAGCTAGTTCGTCAAGTGAGCTTGTAGTTAAAATTGTGTGCAGAATGCTGCTCAGAAATCACACTGAAGAAGGTAATGATACCTTCCTATAATTCATCCAAACTTCTCTTTAAAAACGTGCAGCAATGCAAATGGCTTTAAAAATGTATCAAAGCTGTTCAATTAACACTATGTTACAATTTAAATGGGCTGCTTGTTTTTAAAGATACATGGTTATAGCCTGTCTTCACTGTAAAGAAATGAGGTCAAGAGGCCAGCATTTCTTGTAAATTTTGATATCCTTCCTCATTTATAATATATGCTATGAAATGAAGTAGAAGAGGTAAATGAAGCAGCGAGCACCTAACAGCTTTACTGACAGCTTTTGTGGTACCAAAACAAACTACATTGTATTTTTATTTATGTACTTGGAATTCACCAGTTCAAACACTGACCATTGACCCCAGCTCACTAAAGTACCTAAACATGTATTCAAGCAGTTTCTGAATGTGAAGAATAAAGCAAAAGTTTAAATTAAATCATAAGTTTGAATACTTAGCTAAATTGGAATCTTATTGTTTAAATAAATTGCAGTTGCAAAGCAAGCAATTGTTCTACAGATTACTCTGGAATTATTCTAAAAGCCTATCACAGAAATCTGTGTAATTCAAAATACTGGAAAGTCAACAGGAAGACTGATGTCTGTCGACTGGTGTTTGGAGCAAGATATTGATTCCCAAGTGGAGCAAGGTTAAAATGTTACACCAATGTGATCTGGAATGATTTTTCAAAAACTAACAAGCAAGGGAAATGCACCAGGGAATGCACCCAGGGAGCATGAGGCCATGCAAAGAAAAAAGTCATACTTCTTTCAGTCCCTAAGGGTCTGCCTATGAATTCATCGCCAAGGACAGGAATCACTAGGTTACTTGTGCTTCAGATCTGTCAGGAATAAACCTTTACTTATGCTCTTTCATACCACAGATACCACTTCGCTTCATAAAGCAGTAGTCTGGTATTTCTATCAAACCTATAGCAAATAAAATAACAATAACAATAATAATCTGATATTGATGTGATTTGAAATTTATTATTATTATTATTATTGTTGTTGTTGTTATTGTTGTTGTTGTTGTTGTTGTAGTTGTTGTTATTTCATCAGAAGGTGGAAAGAATAGGGGCAAAATAACTTCACCCTTTGCTTTCCAATTTGACTTTGAAAGAAAGTGAGATAAGCTAAGGAAAAAAAGAACACTGAAAAATTTCTGAGCAGAAATTCACAGGTTTAGCAAACTAATCAAGAAGAATTTGCAAGAGCTGTGACAGATTTGAAGGAACTGTATAGTACAAAGGAAACAAAAATATTTACTAAACCAAAGGCTGTTGTCCACTAGTGTTCTCAACCAAGATACAATGACTCTCTTCTCATGTTCCAGTGTGATAACAACTCAGTTAGAGAATAAACCACAGGGAAGGTTTGGGTCATTACTTCTGTGTTTGTATTAGACCTGGCTTCTTCTTAATTTTAACATATGAACCTTGAAACAAATATCCATTTCCTTTGTACTACGGGAAGAGGAGGTCTTTTAAAGCAGAACTAGTAATTGAAAAAAGATATTTTCTGGTTTTAATAAGAACTAAGCCAACATGATATAAAAAACCCCTATGTTTTGCAACACCTGTCACAACTTCAAAGAACGTAAAAAGTGGCTATTGTGAAAATAACAGGTGTCAGCCTAGAGATGTGAGGTCTAATATGTGGCAGAAGCACAGCAATTCAGGCAATTGCTGTTAAACGAACACACAGCCCAAATCCCCCTCAAAAAGCAAAATGGAAAAAAACCCTTATGACCCATGAGAGTAGATATTTTTAAATTCTACATTTTTATATTATCTCATAAGTAATATATCATTGAAGTATGCAAAGAGACTCAAAAATAGATTGGAACAAAACTGAGGTTGGGAAATCAAGCTTTCAGGGCCAGGAAAGAGAGAAATTAAGATTAATGTTTAATTTTCTGTTTTAAAATATGGTCTTGCAAATTTTGTAAATGGATAAAAACTATGCAATATTGATCATCAGATAAAAACTGATAAAGCTTGAATGATCTGGGATACATGGGTCTCAGAATATTAAGTTTCCTGGTCATAAAAGATTTAAGGTATCCAAAATCCTGTAAACTGATAAATCTCTGATACAGTCCTGAAAATTGGACAGAGTTGCCCAGTTGGTCCAGATGACAACATATTGAGTGACAGAAGCATTGGAGGTATTACAGATCTGGTCCTAAAAACAAATTAAAAGTTAACTGCAATTCGCATAGTAAGTGAGATCTTGTGATACACAGTGGATAAAGGGAGCATAGCTGAAATCTCAGGCTGGCTTATTTATTATAATTTGTTTATTATTTCATATTTTTGAGTCTACTCTGACCAAATCTCTGCTAAGAGCAGAAATTAAATTTTGGGAGGCTGACAATATGAAATTTCCTTTTATTTCTAACTACCCAAGAGGGACAGAAAGAGTAACATCCGATTAGTAACCACGCTTCCTCTGTGATGCTAACTGTGAAATATGTAGCTGGCCCAGGGTACTAACAGGGAGTATGTGCTTGAAGCATAGAAACAGACTGGGTTGTTTGAAACATAGCAACAGACTGGGTTACAGTGTCCTCCCTCACTGCTACCTAATTTGGCTTACTGAGGGTTATTCATGGTCTGGGTCCCCTGAGGAACTATCATGATGACTCATCTACAGCCCATATCCAGTATGTTTATCATCATGCTATCGTATATGAGAATAGTACATCGCTCACTTCAGTGATAGACAGATATTCATTTGATGTAAGGTTTTCAGAAGTGCTTAAGTACCTTGTACATTTGCTCTCATTTTTTTTTAAATGCACCTGAGGAGCCTGTCTAATGGTAAAGCAAAGTCACTGAGATCCTGTGGAGATCCTTACTCTAGATCCCAAAAATAATTGTTCTTAGTTATGAGACTCAGAAGTGTGAATCTGTTCAGCAGATGAACAACTGTTTACCTCCCATCAATAAGAAAGCAACTGAAACAGAGTTTGGGACCAGTTCAAACCACCAAGGGTGCATCTCCTTATTTTTAATGAGCCACCTTTTTCTCCTTCAGTGCTGTTCCTGCATCTCTTAACATATGTATTTTCAGTTATCGCCTTATTTGAACCAAAATTATAAAGTTCCTAGTTTACCTGAGTTCTGTCTCTTCAGATTGATGGATTCTTATTTTGGGAAAAAATGAATGAGGGGTATTCATTGCTCTGTTCTGTTTTGCAGGAGGTACAACACTGCTTGCCAGCTGCAGGCACATAAGAAAGATTTCCTGAAGTGTCGCAGTCCTGTCAGATGCTTTGCTTTTTTGTTCCCTGCAGCTTAGAGCAGCATTCATTTCAGACAATCCTTTCTACTGAAGAGATGGTGCCTGATGCTCTCAGAATTTAGTGTTGTGCCCAAATAATCCAATTAATTTTGTTCTCAGATACTGAGAACTTAAGGATGTGCCCATTTAATCCAATTACTTTTGTTGCAAATGTTTAAGAGTCAACAAAAAAACCTCCACCTTTGCAGTCCACATCTAAGTCAAGGTAGAGAGAATTTTATTACTACTCTGCAACACACATGGCAATTCCAAAAGTAGGTTTTCAAGGCCTTATTTTAACAAATTTAGAAATTCAAATGTTCTATGAAGGCCGGAAGAGTGCAGTCAACAGCCTATTTTTTAAGCAACAGTGTTCAAAAATCTCTCTACTTCCTTCAAAACCCCCAATGTTTTCCTTTAAAGTTAGGTTCCGTGATTCAAGGTCTTGAGAATTTAAGTTCTGTGCTTCTTTTGCCTGGTTTAGCCAGCTCAGTCAGGTCTTTGTCAGCAGCTGGGAGGGATTGCAAGTACATAGCTAACAATTCATTTAAGACCAAACTGAGGAAGACTTATTCATGATGAGCAGGAACTTGCTCCCCCTGCATTAGTTTTAATAGGAATTAATTAGGAGAAAATGCTGCAAAAGTCCAGTGCTTAGTTGACAAATTGATACATTTGCCAAATATCAAACACTGCAAAAGGCAACTTGAAAACAAAAGTTTCAGGTTTCACTGCAGTAGCCAAGAAGGTAACATTTCCAAGAAGGTAGCATTCCTTGAGAGGAATTCTCGGCATTGTATGCAACTTCAACTTTTTACCAAATGGTACCCTAGAATCTGTAAAATATTCCAGTTTCAATAAACAGAAAAAAAAATAGAGTCATGACAAAGGGATAGCTGAAGACTAGCTTTCTTCCCAGCAGAGAAATACCTCTTGTATTTCTGTTTTCCTTCAGCAATGACTTCCTAACAATCTTTTCTCTCTATTTCTCCCATGTGTATAAAGAGGAAAATAGACATAAAGAGAAACATTTTACAGAGAAATCATTTGACCCAGGCTCCTCCATGACACAGACCCTGGAGAACCTCCCTGGCAGTCAAGCACAGGGAGGAAACAGGTGTGGGAATGAGCCATGCACGCACTTCCCTCAACAGTGGCCACAAAATTCAGACACAACAACCGAACCCCACTCCTGCAGAAGCAATGTCTGTGACATAATGCCAACTAGTGTTTTTGGTGGAGTAGCAATAGCCTGCAGAATCCTTGAAAAATAAGAGTAGTGGAAGGTGAAGGAGGATTTCCCTAGAAGAGGGACGGCTAGGGAGATAAATCAAGTAAAAACCTGCAGAACCAGAGGATACCACTGGATAATTCTTGAACTACTCAAAAACTGGTATAGCGTTGCTGAGTGCAAAGTAACTCTGTGTCTAACGCAGAACATCTTCGATGTTATATATTTGTTAGTCTTCACAGAACTGCTAAACTCTTAGCCAGTTTTGTTCATGTGTAGATTATAAAATGCTTCAAGGACCTTTGATCTGTTGTGTATTTCCACAACATCTATCAAGTGGAGTCTTGCTTCAGGCTTTGGCATACAAACAGTGACAACAGCCAAACTACAGCTTTGCCTGCTGTCACTGATCCCTAGTTCTTCATTTACGTATCACAAATTGAAGTTTCACTTACATGCATTTCATAAAGTTGCAAGAAGTTTTCTGAAAATATTCACCTACAACTTTCTCTTTGGTTGTGGAATGAAATGATGTGCAATGTGTTTCCTTTCTAGTTATTCAAATCATTCTATGAAGTTTTTATTTTCAACCCCAAGATAATTTTTATTGGCGGTAGTGTTTTCTTCTTGTCCAGCATGCTTCTTAAAGCAGTATATGGATGCATAATCTTCACCTTTTATTTAAAATTATCCCCATCATCTACAGAGCATAACTCCTAGAAAATCTGAGTTCTTTCAATATTTTGCTTTGCCGAGATCCTCCCAGGCACACATTGCCAGCTTTTTAAAGTCAGAAACAAGACGGACCTTCAACACAGACGGTAGTTTCTAAGTCGTAAGAAATTAACTGACCCAACTGTGTAATATTCTCTGCATTCACTCCCTACACGATGATATTCATCACCCACCCTCTTCCTTCCTCCACAGACTCTCAGAAGATTCACACTATATCCATTTCCAGTGCTTCTCTCAGATTCCCCAGGCAAATGCCAATCAAAGCTTCCTTTGTTGGTGATATGTACATTCCTCCATGAGCTATAAAGGGTAAGAATGTCGCAACTTTCTACAGGCTATCATAGGCACGTGCAATATTATTGTCCTATAGTTTATCTTACCATACCCCAGAGAAATCTCGTCATCCTGTTTTCTTTATATGGACTACAGATGTCTTAGCCAAGCTTCCTCACCACTGAGTCACTGACCAGGATTGTTTACATCTTCATAATGAGTCACCTTCAGGATTTGGCTCATTGTCAATAAATGGGCTGACAGCTTCAGATAGTCTCTGCTTTGTCTCATTCTCCTTCATCTTGTCAATGTAATTGTACCTGTTGGGAGTAAGAACACAAAATGGCTCCTTCTTACTTTTCCTTTTGCTTTCTTTACAGCACTTCATGCTGACTGATGGCACTTTCTATCTCTAGATTGACTGCTGTTCCTAAACTTCAACTTTCATGTTGTTCCAAGTTCCTGTGCCGTAGGAAATCCAATTCAGATTTCTTTTTTGCATCCAAGAATATCAGTTGACATGCAAAAGTGTTATATCTTGGGTCTGATGTCAAGCTACATTTCATACATGTCTTTCATCCTCCTCATTTATAAATAGGAATATTGTGAATATTGCAAATATCTAGGATGCTTTCGAAGTCATGTTGCCTTTTTCTATAGGATACCTTTTCACTTACTGGAATTTGTAAATGACTAGGAATTCTGCTGGCCCAAGAATTTTCCTTTTTGCACTATCCATCACCTTGAAAGTTCATTTTATGAACGTTCTGTATTTATTAATTCTTTCCTTTTCTAATCACTATATTTAGTATGTCCACTCAGCACCTAACTCCCCCTTAGATCTAAACTCCTTGCAATCAGTGGTTGGCTGGGCTCCCAGAGTTAGTCAGATTCATTTTCTCTTTCACCTTCAGGCTTTCATGTACTACTTCAGAGCCATTATAGTTATGTTTCCAAAACAACAGAGTAATATTAATATTTTCATTATCTCATTATTTTCTAAATTTATATTGTAAATATGTTTTTATATTACTTCCTTTCCTTCAAAAGATTAAAAAAAAAATAAAAAGGTATTAAAGTGCTCGATAAGATCCCTCTAAGAGTCTTTCACAATTCCTTTTTTCTAAAGTGGCATTTGCTTTGTTTCATAAAAAACTCACAGCAACTAAATTGGGGTGAGAGGTAAAATACTGCTGTGAATTAGAAACAGGCTAAGAAACCAAAAACAAAGAGTCAGAATTAATAATCAGTTTTCAAGGGAAAAGGTTAACAGGAAGGTGACCAGAACTGAACCCAGTTTGCCAGGTGAGGATAGAAAAAAAAAATGTGAGCAAAACATCAATGTGTTTAATTATTACTAGCAATATAAATAAATGGTACTTAAATGTTTTGCATCTAATTCCATGGAAGTCACACCCAAAAAATCTCGTTTAAAGATTCAGTCGGTAACTTCCAACATAAACCTGATTTTTATTCAAAACCGCAGCTTTTGTGGATAGAAACATGCCCTTATCTTGTTTTTAAATACCAAAGTCATTGTGTGAAGGGCAGAATATCCTTGAAGAGCTCCAAATCCTGTGCATACAAGACACAGCTATTCTAAAAGCTGAATCAGTTATTTAATTCTTCAGCTTTGTCTTCTGATCTTAACTACGGTTTCTTAGACATGCCGAGTTTATCCAGACCCACCCACCCACCCAAAAAAAGGTTTTTGTGTCCTCTAGTCCCAGTTCAGACTAATGGCCAAACCTATGATCCTGTTTATTTTTAAATCAAGCTAGATAAACAAATCCTTACATTTGTCGTTATTGTTTCTCTTTTTGTAATTAATCCTCTGAGAAGCTACAAATTAAACAGTACTTACTCAACCAAAATGGAAACTTCTTATAATAGTTTCTTTCATAAAGCACAGATCAAATATAAATTCACATTTTTTTGAATATGGAAATACTCGTAGTGATGAAAGTTATACTTAGTACATGTGGAATGTGTCCTTCATTTTTTAAGTGTGTTCTTTTTTTTAAATAACAACGATGCCAGTGAACTTCAAGATGATGAAGTTTAATGGGCCCTGGAGCCTGCTCAGATCTAGCTGCTTCCATCCAAATGCTAATGTGCATTCAGAACTGTGAGCAGGAAAACTCAGAGTCTGAAAGACTCATTGCCCTGGTGGGAAATATTATTTCTGCCAGTGAGAGGAGCCGCTGGCTGGTTTATGTGATTGAAAGATTGAGAACATTGGCCCACGTGAGGTGTAACTTGGTTGTAGACAGGATTCCACTATGAAACTCTCCCTGATAATATGATTGTTTTTAGATGAGTCCAAGAATAAAGCTGTTTGTATTGTTTGAGCTGCCTGAGGTATTAATGAATAGAGCAATAGACACTGTGCTGGATTCCAGAGGTGAAGAATGATCTAATAAGAATTTTTTGTTTTCAGATGCTGGACCTCATTTTGATGCTTTTCCCAGTGTGGTGCTGGGTAAGAGACCGGCAGCTGTAGCCAGCAAGCTGTTTGTACACTCTGACGCACACAACCATAAAAGAAAGCAGACTCATTATGGCTGTGACAGAGCCAATTCCCCCCATTCTGGAGGTTTTCTATTAAACTGCCATTGAGTGAGGATATTGATGCACTCTTGCCTTGAAAGAAAGAGAAACTTATGAACTCATACTGTTAACAACCAAACAACAACAACAAAATTGTATTCAGAGTAAGGAAAATACAATTTACCCCTGGATTTGGCTCTTCTGACAATATAGGACAGGATAGTCTCAGTCTTGCAGTTTAGCTGGGTGTTATGCTATCCATCAAAATCTGGGATGATACATGACCAAAATGTGGAACATCTGTATACTATTGAGAGCCTCAGAATAATTTTTAATTAGAAGATGTGTTTTGAATGCTTTCTCACTTAGTGTGCTAAATAAGCCAGCAATTTAAAAAACACAAACCCCAAATTATTTATGGCAAACCAATAAATTCCCCATTCCAAAATCAGCGCAGCATGAATGCTGACCTCACCTCTGCTACTACAGCTAATAGGAAAACTGAAGCACTACTTAGGCTGGGCATAATTAAGAAGACAAAAAGTCTGCTAATGGATTTTTCAATTATTTTCTAGACATCTGCCACAGAGAAAGATATTGATCTGGATTCTGTTCCCAGACCCAGTAACAGAGTGCAGTCTCTAAATAAAGCGTATATTAGCATGGAGCCCAACACACAAAAATGGTGAGATCATTAAAACTGAGAGAGTAGTGTGTAAAATTGAAATAAAGGGTCAGGCGAGAGGTGGGGTTATGAACCGTTTCACAAGGAATTATTTTTGTTTACTATTTTGATTAGTGCCATGGCTCTAGAACATGGGAGTACACTGCTGGAGTCTGCTGGCAACACAGAGGGGCATATATCAACAGACAGGAGCACGAGGAAAACCCACTGAAAGAACTGGGTATTTGTGAACTGAAATGAGATAACACTCAATTGTGAGGGAAAAGGGAAAAAAAGAAAAACCCAAACCAACGCATTGAAAACTAAGAACTAAAACTCTGGTTTGGAAAAGACTCACTAGAGTCTGCTCTGGAACTACCAGATGACTGCAGGAGGCTACAAAAGCAATGCTTTGTTAAGGTAACACTAGAGGAAGAGTAGCAAATTCTTACTGTCCAACTGTGCAACCCTTGGAATGTCTCATCTGCAGTTCTGCTTACAATTTGTGTTCAAGGAAAATGACTTCACCACTGAAACAGGTGTAGAGATGGCATACTAGGATAGCCAGAGGAATTCATAACCTGTCATGTGAGAAGAAACTAAGAAAGTTCTGCTCATGTAGCCTTATAAAATTAATTTGGGGTGGGCAAGTAGGTAACAGGAAAGCAGAATAGTTTTATAAGCTAACAGACAGGGCTGGCACAATAATAAGTCAGCAAACACTGGTCATAAATTACTTGAGCCTGGCAGCTGAAAGATGTTGTCTAGCCATTACAGCAATAACTGTCTGATGGAAGATCTGTTCCAGAGTAAAGAGACAAAAACCATAACTCCTCAGAAGAACTTAACCAACTATGAAAATATATGGTAGCTATATTAAAGAACCTGAACATGTAACTCAAGAGTTCATGTCCATTCCTATGTTTCTGTCTGATAAATTCACTTGAAAGGATAAATGCCCAGTTGGACATAGTTCTTGGTTCTAGAGACTCATCAGCTCCCTGAGGAGAAAAGCTGTACTAGACAAGCAGCTTTTTCCTTGTGACAGTGAGGACTTCCATAAATTAGAGGCAGGAGCAAAAGAATAAATAGGCTATTTTCTCTGAGATAAGTATGTGGCCTTGCACAGCAAAGGATGCCACTTTGCCATTTGACCCAGCTAGAAGTCCATAAACCATCAGTCATTTTAACTTGGCAACAGGGACTCTCACATGTGTTCAAATCTGTGGACCAAAACTGTCCTCAGGCTGTCTAAAATAGTGCTTGACTAGTCTGAAATGAAGGTGAACTCAATATTAAATAATCATATTGATATAACTGAAAAAGTATCGAATTAGGGGTTATACGTTTTATTTTATACACTTTGGGGCTCCTTAGAAGGCTCCTGAGGCTCCTTGTAAGCTAACATTAGTTTTCTACTTAACCTCCTCTGACAGTTTTCTCAGGTAATTTAATGTCATATAAATTAATAAGACTGCATTGAAGCTGGCTCTCAGTAAAGTACTCTAAAAATGTTTTCTTCCAAGTCTACTTGACTCTGCATGGTGGGTTATATGTAGGAAATCTCTGAAGAAAACAAACTGTAACAGCCATTATCTCTACTAAAGAATATTTTTTAATACAAAACAATGCAGAAAAAGAAAGCAACTAGGACAAAATGACATTTAAAAGATTGCATCAATGATACGAACCATAACATGCATCCATTTTCTTAACATTGTGAAAGAAGGGAAGAAAGTCATTCCCATTCCATGCATTTTAACATTTTCCTGTGTCTAATTAATTCATTAAATTTAAGTAATAGGTTCTGGATGAAATTTCCATATTTTCATTTGAACTGCTGAAGACATTCATCACAGAAGAGCCCTTAGATCTTACTTTGCTAAATTCAAGCAAAGTCAGGATTCCTCCAAAACCCACGGTTCTTTCATAAAGAGTAAATTAAAAATATAAACATTGTCTCATTTCTGGTCATTTGCATTGCTAAGATTTTGTCCTACATGATCAGATCATTCATTCACTAAAAAAAATACATGCTTTGTAACTGTTCAAAAAGTGGATTAAATCCTTTAACACATTATTACAGCACTGCCTCAATAAGCCCTTAGTTTACCAAAAAGGATATTTACTGTAAATATGGTACTAGAAGCAGCTGCATCACATTTACACGAAAAGAAAACATACTGGATTGTTTAGAAAAAGAGGCATAATATAGTGGCGATTGCTTTCCCCTATACTCCTGAATTAAGAGTTTGAAATACTGTGCTTGAAGTCCCATAAAGCTTGGTATGCCTTGGGAACTGCACTCTGAGCTTAATTTGGGCCAGGCTCGTTTTTCCACTTTGAAGGAACAAAATGAGAATTTAACAGTTCCAGGAGCCTCTAGATAGTTGCAAACTGAGGGCTCTAAAGCATTCACGTGGGCAGAGCTCAGCCCACAGTGTAAAGCATATTTTAGGGAGCTTGACTTTTGGAACAGGATTGGACCACCTCCCTTCCTACCAGTGCAGGACTAAAACCAAAACACTTTATTCCCCTTTCTAGTTGTCTCCTATGTATATTTTAAGAATTATATATGAAGTGAATTGCAGATGTGATTTTCATATCATTTAGGGATGTCCACAACTCCTAAGTCAAAAACAGACAAGCTTTTGGAAAACACCGTCTAAGACAGCAAGGGTGCAAAGAGTAAATTTCATCATAAACATTGCAGAGCTATGCGATATTTAGGTACAAAAACTATTCAGGCACAAAAATAACAGAAGTCACCCCTCCTCCTCATTCATCCCCCAAAATGATAACATTTGAAATTCCAGCATGGAGCAATTTCAGAGACTCATGTCATGCAGAACTCTGTCACTTAGAGCTTTTAGCCAGGAAATTCTGCAAATTTGTCCTCAGATTAAATGGTGCCACGCAACCCAATCACACTACAGGTTTATTTTGAATGCTTGCACTTGGTGATGCCTCTGGCTGAAGATGTCTTGTATTTTTTGGCTCCTGCAGAGTTTGTACTAGAAAAACATTCTGGCACAATTGACATCTACTGTTTAATCTCTTAAAAGAGTAGGGAAATAAAATCCCTTTAATTGGTCTTAGGTATGCACATGTCTTGAAAGGTTTAAGACTAATTTTTAGAACATGAGCTAAATATACAGCCTGAACTAACTTCCTATCCAGCCAGGATGGTCTTTCTAGATGAAAGATGAGGATGCAGAAATAATGCAATAAAATTGCATCAGAAAAGAAGCTTACTGCCTGGCTTTGCTAACTAGGGGTTAAAGAGATGCCTACATGGCAGTCAAGAAGTAGGATTTAAAGTTTGTCTGAGGACGTGTGCACAAGCTGCAACTAGTTGGTCAAATGATGATAAACTTATAGACTTAGCAGAGAAAAGTGTGGACTGAAAACTTAATCTGAAATTAGGGGCAAATATTTAGGTGGCTAAGCTGTACTGAACTCCAAACTGCCACAGCTAACACTTCAGTTGTAGGATTTATATTCCTATCTAGTCATAATGAGTAAAACAATTCTGACAATAATTTGTTCGAAGTATATAATGAATTCAAACAGTGGGAGTGAAATGAGGAATGGCGGTGTTACTGGAACTTTTCATCTGAAACTCTGTTTCATCAATAAAAGTAAACTGCTAAGCTTCTGTGAAACTGGTGCTTCTAGCAAAATCTCTACCTACTCTGATTTCTTGGTACAGTTGCTGAGTGGTATTTGGAAAGTGTTCCTGGACTGGGGTTTTTCATGAGAATTTTCAGAGGAGAGTTTAGACGTGCTCTTCCTTAATTGACTGGATCCATAGACTGAAAAACAACCTTGAAAACCTGGAATAATAGTGCCTGCTTGCTTCAGCAGACCCACCCATGATTGTGTGCTGTAATTTTTCAACAAGATGTGGAGGTAGGGCCTGAGGAAACTCATAAAAAATGTTTGGTTTGGCTTTCTGGCAGTTTTCCCCAGCTAGAGTGCATGAAAAGCACTGAGGATGCAAGATCCTGCTAAATTTCCATCGAGCGCCTGCCTCGAACACCACAGAACATTCTGTACATCCCAGAGCAGGGGATCGTATTGCTCTGCTCACCCTGGGGACAGACACCAGCAGCAGCAGCAGCAGCAGCAGGTCATCAGCTGGAAACTGGAAAGCTGCCATCTTTTAATTAGTTGCTCTCTACTTCATAGTAATCCTATTTAAAATCCTATATAATGCAAGGTCGGGTTTGCTGTACAAGCTGAGATAATGCCAAGCCAAATTTTTAATCATATAATTAGTCAGCAACACCTTTTTAGATGGAATAAATATCATCTCCTCATTAAAATTAGGGAGTGTAATATATAGCCAGGTTCTGTTCTTTCCTATTCTTAATCATTGTCTGGATGAACAAAAATGTTTTCCAACTGACTCTGAATTCAAGAACCCTTTTTTTTTCTTTCTTTTCCTTTTTTTTTTTTTTTTTTTTTTTTTTTTAACTAAAGACAACTGCTTTCTATACAACTTAACCTGGATTTGGTCTCAAGGTCCATATAGACAGTCTTTCAGATACCAGAAACAAATTCTCATTCCTTTTACACCTTATGCAAAGGTATTTTAAGCCACTCCAGTTTTCAATGATTCAACCAAACTGCTTTGTGAGCAATCACTAGGTGCATTTTAAGAGCAAATAATACTACTTAATACAAACTGTACAGAAGAACTTAAAGCAAAGGATATCAAAGGCATCAAAGTCTTATCATCACTGTCTGTTGCAGAACTGAATAAGAAAGATTAAGTGCTACTTAGTCACACAGCAAATCACTTCCTGATTCAGGAGTGGAACACGGGTCTCCTGGCTACTGATCCAACATCATGGAGGAAAAGGTCCTCATCTGGACCTAAAAGGAAGATTTCTCACATCTGGTCTCTTCCCCACTTCCACCATTATACCGCTTCACTACTTATTCAGGATGCTGGGTTAAAATTTGCTCCTTGCTGGGGCATTTAATAAATAAATAAATAAATAAACAAACAAACAAACAAACAAATAAATAAATAAATATGCAGTAATTTACAGTGGGTGGGTTGATATTAATACAAATTAATAAGGTTCTTCTGTAAATATGCTGCAGTATATTGTGTAATATAATATAATTCTAGTAATCTGAGCCCTTGCTGCTGCTCTCTGCTATTAAATCATTGCCGAAAAGTGGGGAAAAACTGCCAACCTTATGTGCAAATTATGAAGTGTGTAGATTCACAAGATTCTGCCTTATTGACAAAAGAAAACTCTTTTTGAAACAGACTGATTTAGATAGCCGATTTCTTTAAATACATTTATTTTACCTTGCAGGCGTCATCCATTTGGGCAGGAAATTAACTTTTCAGCCAGTGATCTTTTTCACAACACCTCTTAAAATGATATTTTTGTATGGAATGCTAGCAAGAATAGCTCTGTATGAACACACCCCAAGAAAAAGTTTACAATTCCTGACAATACCCCAAATATTTCAGTAGGTGCAGAGCATACAGGCCCTTGGCATTGAGTCAGAACTCCAAGTCTCAACTCACAAAACAGCAGAGAGCTGCATGCAAAATTTGGCAGGTCTGAGGCTTCAACCTCACCCCAAACAGGCAGACAGGCAATCAGCCAACCTTTCAAGAACTACCTCGGGATGCTGTAAGTCTCCAGCTCTCAGCCTGGACTTTCCACTGACCACTGAATCATCCCTCCACTCTAGTGGATTCTGTTCTAATGGGTTGTCTTGGGGGATTCCTCTCAACAGCCTTCTTGATCATTAAAGTTCACTCTTTAATTCCACTCCTCTCTGCAGGATCCTGCTCTCCCTCATTCACCCGCTCCGTGGAAAACAGATGAGTTTGAGGCTTCCCAGTTTTACAACAGATTTCTTACTCAAACTTACAACATTCTGACCTATTTATCTAACCTACTTGAGCTTAACAGCCATGACATGTAGCGTAAGTGTTGCCAGGGATGAACAAGATTAGTAAATAGGAACAAAAGGGAATGTGTCACCTTTTGCTAATGTGTTCTCAGATAGTGGCAAAGTAGAAGCAGTTCTACACCTGGAAATGATCTCACAGCAAGCCACTGTCCCAGCTCACCATCATCTCAACTCTGCACTCAGTCTGAAGCATATTTCTCGTTGCACAGGCTGTGTCTGTGACAGGATCTTCTCAATTTGTAATGGAAGCATTCTCTGGAAAGAGCTGACTGTTACTCTTCCAACTAAAAGTGACCAAATGGAATACGCTCATGGAAAGTCATTCTAATTAAATGCTGCCCAGCCCCCCCACCCCACCCCTTCCCAGTCCCCCTCTTCATTTGCCACAAAACAGTATGGTTTTGGTAAATGCTGTCAGTTGTTTAATTTAGGGAAAAAAAATGACTTTCCACAAGTCATTTGTAAAGCCAAGACACAGTTCAGATTTCAAAATTTGTGGGAAGTTTTCGGTATTATATTTCCACACTTCCCATAAAAGCTTTGGTACTTGTATATGTTCTTCCTCGTATTCCTTATTAATAAGCCAAAGCAATGACATAAGAAATTGCTAGAGATTCAGCATATAAGACCTTAAACACTTTTATACCTAAAGAAAGGGAAAAGGAATGTAAACATTGACAAAGTGAGAAAGCAGCTACATCTTTTACCACTGTCAATCCTAACAGAGTTTTCACTTGTTCCACTGAGAAAAATAGATTTCCTCATCATCCTTTCTTAGTTTGAACACATTTGCCAAAAGGATTCTTTTCATACTAGAAAACCACCTTTATTTTTCATGTACAGTGTGCTCTGAAACCACCTATATTTTGTATTCTGAACTAGTCTGTATTCAATGCAAGAAATGCTAGTCTCTTGAGATGGGTCTGCTTTACTTTTTTTTGGCAGATTCCAAAATATAGAAATTTGTCTTACTAACAAGTGTAACAAACACACATGACAACACATCTGAATTGACGTTGCTTATGCCATGTGGTGGCCAGAAGTGCTAGATAAATAAAACAAGACTAAAACAAACATAAGAACCTGAAAGGAGAAAACTGAAATGCATAAGATGGCCGATAGGCCAAGAATGAGACACAATGGCTATATCTACACCAGTACTTTAAACATGCCAGAACAATCCTGGCTGCTGTAAAAAACTGGCACGTCCTGGACCATGACTATACTAGTAAGTTCTTTCACCCTGCAAGTACAGGGCTGGATGCAACATAGAATTTAGAAATGGTCACTGGTGCATGCCAGCTCCTGCACCATGGCCAAAAATTGTCTGGCAGGACTAAGTGGCCCAGGCCTAAAACCATCCTGGGGCAGCTGCAGCAATTTAACTCTGCAGTTGGCACCCAGGAATATTTCCTTGACTTACAAGTATGGATGCAGCCAGTGAAGCCTCACTGATCATTAATAATAGATGTACACTATCACCCTTCTCTTTCTGTGGAAAACACTAGCAATGTTTCAGAGATCCAGTCTGTTGCATAGCTAGCTCTCTCTAGCTAGCTTCTCTTTATGTAGTATACTCATGGAAAAGGGCAAGTCAGTGGAAAGTTGTCCTCTGAATTGCTGGAATCACTGGAAAAGAAAGAATAAATGAAGCAGAATGAAAATGTGAGTTAGAGATGACACTTTGGTTTTCTCCAGGGCTGCCCTGGAAAAGGTTATTTTTAGGATTCTCTTTGTAGTCCTATGTAGTACTTGCATACCTTTCCTGCCTTTACAGTTACATATTAAATGTTTAAGCACCAAAAAAACACCCACACACACCAAAAAACCCAAAAACAAAAACCAAAAACCAAAAAGCCCAACCAACCAATAAAAAAACCAAACAACAACAAAACCTCAAAACAAACAAACAAATATAGGTTTCTTATGCATTCCTTTGCAGTCAAAGTAATGAGTTTCCTTAGATATCTCCATAATAATTTGAGATTATTATAGGTCTTGAGTAGATACAAATTTTCTTTCAAAATTCATATCACAAAGTATATTTAGTAAAAGTCATTTTACTGGTTAACAAAAAAAAAAGGAAAAAAAAGTTATGATGGATTTTAACTTATGGTTATGCCATTAGTAATACATGCAACCTTGCAGCTGCAAAATATAGAACTACTTTTACTTCACAAGCATTTGTCCAAATATTTTCTTTCATTTTGATCCAAATAGTTTCACACCCACTGAGTTAGACTTTGACTTTCAGGTTCTAGCAAACTGAAAATTTCCATCAGCTCCTCAGCTAGAGTAAATTGGTGTAGCTCCACAATGGAGCAAAATATCAACTTCAATGGAGCTACACCGATTAACGTGGGTTGAGGATCGGATCCTGATCAAATTGAAACTCAATTGAAATTGCTGTGCTTCACCTGGTGTTTATTCACACCTCACATCAAAACCATGCAAAGCTATGAATTTTGCATTATTCTGATCCAAAGCCACACAACATATATGCTTAAAATTGAGTTCAGGTCATTCAGGAGTTCCACAATGCTAAGCAAATCTTTCGATAAATATGGTTTGCGTTACTAGTTTGTAACAAAACTCCACACCAGGTGACTTTTGTGTGGTCTGGTGTTTCATTGTGAACATTTTGCACTGCTCTAATGAAACATGATTTCTAAGACAACTAGGGGAGAGAAAATGGTTCTATTCAATGTTTTACCCATGAGTTCTGCAATACGCACACAAATGGTGACCACAACATGAAACTCCCGCTGTCTAAAATTTGAAACCTAATTCCCTATTAAAGCACCTAAATAATGCTTAATGTGATCTTCTAGAGAATTTGTGCAATGGACTGCAGCTCTCATTATTGGTAGTACTGCAAGTCAAACCACTTCGCCTTAGGTCTTTATATAGTCTGGGATTTCATCAGAGATTGTAAAGGGATTGAAACTAGCTTTTAAGAGGCATTTGTGCAAAAAAACTACCTGGAAGTGCAGGTGGCCATCTAAGGCTAGACCTAGTGTAGGCACTGGGCTCTTTAGAAAGAGACAGGAAAGGCCCTGTGTGTCAGGACAATCTGCATTGGCCAAGGAGCAACACACTCACAAGAACCCTCTCACCTCTCTGGAGTTTTGGTGGCAGTGACAGCTCTGGGCTTGTGGGATCAAGAGCTTGGAACATGAGGCTGCTTAACCTAGACAAAAGTATTTGCATATGCTTACACATTTATTGCATGTCCATGAATCTGCTGCTTTGCCTTTTCCATGCAAGAAATATGTATGCCACATGCAGAGTAGGCCAGATGCCTCCAAGATGCTTTGAACTCATTGTATTTGCCCTGGACAACTGATTTGTGTATGTGGTGTAGATTTGATACCCACAGGCAAAATGCATGTCTGAGATTCCTGGATTGCTTCAGACAAAGTTTTCAGGTAGAAAAATAAGATATATAGAAGGAAACTGTGACAAATGGCAGACTTATGCTAGTGAGGTTTACAACATGCTTACAACTTCTTTCACTCCCCTTAGTAGAAAAGGAGAAATACAAGACAAGGGTAAGTATTCCCATCTAGATACGTCCATAATGTGGTGGGCAGCAATGAATCCTTTCAGGTGAGGTATTGTATGTGGGTGCTTCCTCATGGGAGAGTGCTCTAAGCTATTGGCTCCTATATGCAGCCCTGACATGCTGAGCTCTTCAGAAGAGATGAGAGAGGAATGTATTATTTGATACTTCTGATGAAGCTTTGGAGAAAGAGGAGTGCCCACCTGCTCGGAGTTAGGCAGGTGCAGCAACACAGACAACCAAATTCTAGCCACATGGAAAAAATACATCTACAGTGAGAGGCCGCCTGAACTTAAGTAGTTGTAGTGTTAGATGGCACTGAGGAGGAGAAAATCTCAGGCTTCATGTGGCACAGTTCCCTGTTAGAAACTCCCTAATTTTTTGCTATAATAAATACATTGAATACCTATGATACATTGTGTAGGATTTAAGAAGAGCTAAAGTACCAACATCTTCAACAGGGAAGTTCCTTACACTCCTGCAGTTTTGTTACTGTCCCTTTCCCAAAACACCACCATTTTAACATGGCTGAGCCATGCAGGATCTGTTTGTACATGCACTTCACTAAGACACTTCAACTCAGCATTGCTTTCTAAAACACATAGTCTGGCACAAGACTAAACTTCTCAGAAGGCAGAGAGCCAAGGCTATCTTCTTAAAGATCGTTGTTGGTAGAGGAAATGTTATATTTTTTATATAGTTCAATGTTTATATCACTCCCAAAGTACAGGATGCCTGAGGGAAACCCTTTCCTAATCTGCAAAAACCTGAATTAATTTATTCTGTCTTTTAGTAAAGTGACAAGCTATTAAAATCCTGCACATTCCCATCTCTTAAATTAAAGATGTATTAACATGAAGTTCCCCAGAAGAGAGCAGATGACCAAACAGCTGCATTACTCCCCAGCTACCAAGAAAGATGAACTCCTGGCAAAGGGTAAACCAAGGGAATAAGTCCATGGGCTTCTGCTCTCCAACGCCTTTCAAATAACCCTGTGTGGCTACTTTACTGTGATTTTCAGATATGCTCTCTTGTATCTTTGAGAATCTTGCCCTTAGCATACAATTCCCATTGCATCTGGGCATTCAGAGGGTTCAAATGTACGCGTTCACATCTTGGCTAATACACTGATTGGTTCTATGCTATTACAACACTTTGAAAATCTCCAGTGGTGATCTGACCATTAAATCCAGCTATAAATTAAACAGGTTAGCATTTTTCTATAGCCTTTTCCTATAGGGAAACAGCATGCTTCTTTATTCAGTATAAGGTTTACTGATGGCATGATTCTTTAGGCATGAAGACAAGGATGTGTTATATGCAACAATGGTACAGATGTCTGAACAAGTCATTATAATATGTCACCATTTCCCTTAGAAGCACCTCATGCTCTTTGGATTGTAGCCACACCAGTACTTGACTCTGACTTCCACTGTCTTTCACAGAAGAACGTCATGTAGGAACTGGGAGATGACAATATAAAAATAGCTAAGCTTTCCCCATTGAAATTTCAAGATGTGAGAGAATGGAGAGAACACTTCCTCTGTCCCTTGGGAAAATTGGTTGGCACCAAACCCAAAATCTTCTTCTGTGGTCTAGCATAAAGTACTTCCCTGGGTAAAAATTACTTGATGAAAATGTTTATTTCCAAAGGCTTTCTATTTTGGGTCTTCAGTGTGTCCATTCACAGAATAGGAGAGACCTTAAAGTTTTTCATAGCACAATGTTTAACTTTTCTTAGGCTACCATCCCTTCCCAGTCCCGTAAAAAGGTTTACATACAATAGATCACAAAGACCATAAACTGAAGACAAAGACCTGCACAACGCTGTTGAGGTAATTCTTTGTACTCTGTACATACCACTGCTGTATATTTGAGGAAAAGCACAATAAACTATCTGAGACATCTGGTTTTATGGTTGCAGAACACTACAATGTAAAAAACAGGCTCTACAAAGCACTCACATTTCCACTAACTTCAAATGATCCCGAATACTCAGTGGAGAGCACCAAACTGAGTGACTGCTCTCCCAACGGACAACAATAGCTTGATGTTAAATGAGACAGATTCTCACGCTGCCAGTACGCTGTACTGTCATGATTTCTTTGCTCTCCATATGATGAAATAGGTGGCAAGCAGAGTTTGACAACTGTGCATTTGCTTTATCATCTTCTCTGTTAATTCCGCTATTAGGTACTAGATCAGATTTCAGTGCCCTGTTTCAAAGAGCACAGCATCTGCTTATCTGAATTTGCACTGCTGTCTCTAGTCAACAGACAACATAAATTCTAAATAAAACTGCTTACTACAGCTATAGTTCCGTGATTTCTTCCAATACATGAAATACTTTATCAAAAACCAATTCAGGGATCATGTCATAATGAAGCTGAAGCAAAGCAGCTTTCGGGCAGCTGCTCAGCATTCCTCCTTCTGCCTTGTGAAAGGAAACAAAGATTCCTGTTTGTTGTCTAAATCCCATGCCCATAGCACAGCATCCTCCACAGCAAGCTAAAAGCACAGTGGCCAGGAGCAACAGAGCTGGGCTTTGGAGGAAGCAAGTGCTTCACTAAAGTACATTGTTCCTTCCAGGGAAGTAAAACAAATTCACCATCTTACCCCGACAAATTCTAATGGTCCTTCAAATTCTCTGTCATATCATGGAAGATGTTCAAAAAGCCTCCTCAAAGTTCACATCTTCAGATTCTGGAGAACATATCCAGGTAAGGATGACTTTCCCTTAGTGAGAAGGAGAACTGTAAGACCCCTCAGCTCCAAGAGACTTGTGCAAGATTTCAGAACTGCTTTTTTTTTTGTCTGCTGCCACTTTCTGCCATCTTCTGCATACTCTGGAGCTTGAGTTTATACATCATGACAAAGACTGCTGAAAAGTACCCCAGGACTTTGTGAAGGCACTCTACTACCTGCATAGCAAAAATGTTCTTCAGTTCCTTTGCAGCATATGGCTGAGTAGTGAGTTCCTGCTGGAGCTCTGCATAGCAATCTCACAGCACCCCAGATCCCAGTAGGAAAACATTCTGGGGGTTGTTGTTAGGTTTTTGGTTTGGGTTGTTTGTTGTTGCTTGTTTTTTTTTTTGGCCAGGGTGGTGGTGTTTGGTGTTTTGGTTTTGTTTTTTTTTTTTTTTACAGGCTTCCAAAGTATTTTCTTGAAAGAGGGCCTGAGTTATGTTTTCTCTACTCATAGGCAGTGTATAGAAAAAAAAGCAGCAAAAAGTAGAAAAATGAAGCAGCAACCACCATATACCTAGTTAGATGAAAAACGTATTGTATTTTCTTTCTTTTAGTTACCAAAGAAAACTTGCCAGGGTCTCTGCTTGATGTTATAAGTTGCCAGTCAACAGCTGTCACTTAGATCATGGGAAGCTACAGTCCTGCATGTTGTGTTCCTTCAGCTAAGGATGATAGTGTTTAACCACAGCCTAAGTAATAATGCTTGAAATCTTGGCTTGATTCACTCTTGCTCTGGAGCAAGTAAGTGAGAATACATAAAAGTTTTCTGAGCAAACTTACCACTAGTAAGATCTGTTTTGATAAAAAGGTAAGAATAATCCAGGCATCAGCCTAACACAGAGTTAGTGTGAAACGGACCCAATGTCTTTATGACCAATTATGGCCCTAGAAGCTTTTGTTTTGAAAATAGTAGGTTTGACGATATCTGTCTTCAGAAGGAGGATGTACTGTTTCCTATATGACATACTTTCTGTATTGTGTCTTGTTTTCCTGTGTTCTCTGTTTTTCAGGTTCTATTTGCCTCTCAAATATTTTCTTGGGTGATATCCCATTTCTATTTCATTGCTTTTTGCCTTAGAATAGCAGAACATTTATATTATGTGTTGGAAAAATTTTGGTTTTATGGACGTTCTGTCTGTATCCTGTGCCAAGTAGCACATGAATGAATTCACTGATCTGACAGAATTTAGACTAAAATTTAAAGGACTCTCTTAAATATCCAACTTTAGTGAAAAAAAGCTATTAAAGAAACCTTAGATGTTTGGCACTAGGGTTTCTTTCGCTCAGTGTAAGTATACCTAGCTCTATGCATGGTTCATCATGAATGAAGTGGTTGAGTCACCATCCCTGGAGGTATTTAAAAGATGTGTAGATGTGGCACTCAGGGACATCGTTTAGTGGTGGACTTGGCAGTGCTAAGCTAATGGTTGGACTAGATGATCTCTATGCTCTTTTCCAACCTAAATCACTCTATGATTCTATGATTCTATAAATATTTATTTAAATGTCAGATGCGGCATTTGAATCTAGGTTTTTCATAGTCATCCATCCTAGGCATTTAATATTCATATAGGCTATGTTTACCCAGACCAAGGGCAGGAAAGAGGTGTGCTCACCTATACATTCTGGAGGAGGAAAGTCAAATATGCCTAACTCCTGCCAGCTGAAGCAATGTCTGCTGTGCTCAGAGGAGGTGCTGCAGGTTCATTGTGGTCACTGAAACAATCGCTACCAGCTGGAAGGAGTTAGTTACTAAGACTGGCACAGCAAAGGCCAGAGGTTGTGCCTAGCAACCAAATCATGTCTAGCTATCGAAACATCTCACTGCAGTTCTGTCTCTGCAGGGTACTCTCCAGGTACACAGACACTGTGCACACAGTGGAAGAAAATCTGCATGCTGCAGGATGCTTTTCGAAGTTCATACGGGTGTTCCCTTGGAAAAGAGTTTGTTTTTTCTTTACATTTCAAGCCCCTCAAAACAGGTAACTCTTTACCACTGCACAAGTATCAGAGCAGGTATAGCCTTTAACTGAAAAAGAGAAGGGCTGTACAGCCACATGAGTGCAACCACACCATGGAACAGTTGTGTATGTTATCCACATGGTACTTATGGATGTATCTCTCCAAAAAGTCCCTACCCATGTCATTCTGTGTCAGATTGCACTTAGTACAGTGTGGTCTGGGCTGAGGGAGGACTCTCATCTCTACACAGTTGAAATCACAGATGCTAATTCTTCTGCAGGCAAATATAAACATGTCAGTAAAGAGAATGGTTGGTTAACCAGTAAAGGTGAATATTTCCCTGTGACTGTAATCGTTCTGCATGGAGCATACTCTCATGGATGGGAATTGTTAGCAGTTCATTTCTGTTTGAGAACCTGAATTAGTCAAACAAAGCTGCAATATGGCTTTTTGGGCTCAGGCACAATTTCTTACCACTGCTTCAGGGCCCTGTCCTCATTTTCTTCCCAGCATGGTCAGACTTGCTCTGGCATACTCTCCATCTTGAACCACTGGCAACTTCTTCCAGATGTTTCCACTACAGCAGTCACAGCCCAGAAATATGGACAGCACCGGTAGCATGTGAGAGTCAGGCATGTTTGTACTCACATGGCATCTTTTTTTTATTGCTTTTATTGAACGCTTCTAGATAGAGAAAATATTTGTAGGAATCAAGTTTCATTTCTGAATAATTACACATATGAAAATGAAATGAGTAATTGAATTCCAATCAATAATTCAAGCAGCTTTAATATTTGAATCTATAATCTGCCAGAGTGTTATATGATCTTATTTCCATTTGATTCCTGAGAGGAAGTGCCTTACAAGCACTGGTACATAAAGTTGTCTCTAAACACAGACACCATCCATCGTAAATGTTTAAAGTCCAATCATGAATTACAGTACCTGTTTTAAGTGATCAGCTACTAAAGGATGTATTTAAAAAAAAAGAAAAAAAAAAAAGGACGGAAATAGGGATTTCTTTCAAGGAAGATTATTTCCTGCTGTTGAATTTCTACATCTCAATAAAGTGCTGCTACATCTACTGTGCATACAGCTGAAAACTGAAGCAAAGATCTTAGCACGGAATTTCGGCTACAACACCAAATATTTCAACCTCATTTTGCATGCACAATGATTTAAAGCCTTGGCTATCTGTATACACGTGATACACTGCAAAACAGGGCCCACAAACTTTTGTTCAGTTTCCCAGTGATTTTTTCCTCAGTCTTTTCTACTATTACAATTGATTGTAGCATTCCTGATAATTTGTAAAATGTCATTTTTATTACACACACACATATTCACCTGCAAAAAATATACTCCATGGATCCTCTCTGAAAAATTCCTTCTAATCAAGATAATATCTTAAGAGTTGAGTGACACATAATGAATGATGTAGAGTCAGTACTAAGTGGTAAAAGTCAGTGCCTTACTAAAAATAAATAAAATACAAGGGAAGGTAAAAATAATAGGATATAACAGAGAAGGGGGGCAGGGGCAAACCTCACAGACTGTTTTGGAATTATTCAAATGCAGAAAAATGGGGAAAAATTCACAGTGGATCTGTTTCTCAGGGAGTCTGGTCCAAGTCTTATTGGCAAGAGGGAAGAGGCAGACTTCAGAAATATGAAATAAGGAGAAAGACATAAAAAAATGGAGTGAGGGGAAGGACTTCATGCCACTTTTTCCTTTTGGCCTTTATACTCTACACACATTTTCCTTACTCTTACTCATACTCATTCGTCTGGGGGAAATGTTGGGATTGGGAAGTGATCCATGAGAATGAAGCAGCTTGAAAAGCATTATATTAGTCTGTGGAATAAGTAATACTTCAACTAAGTGAAGTAATGGAAACTGCTTCACCCAAGTCATTTAAAGTTGGACTGAATAAGGCACTGGAGATTATGCTGAAGGGAACAATTCTGCATTGGCAGGAGTATGGACTCGATGACTTAATAGATCTAGTGTCCACATGCCAAATCTTGAGATCCGGATCCAGTTTTTATTACTCTATCGTTACTGAAGCTGAACTTCCATTCACATTATTGGGAGCTTACCCTAGCACAAGGAAAAAATAATGAAGAGCTTCAGGATTTATGCAGAAAAACAGAAATAAAAACTACTTCTGTAGAATTTAAAAACTTGACTTGCTGCATAATAATTATAAAGTCTGAGTGCAAAAATCTATATAGAACGTGTCTTGAATAATTTCTAACAGCATGCCCAGAAACGTTACACAGAATTTATCCAGTTTAATTAGTTAAGACTCACCAGAACCTTGGATCAGTGAAAAATTTATTGCACACTCGAAATAAGTCTCTGTGTGTATGTTATGCCATACCTGAAATGGGTGAAAACATCTGTGAATAAAATATCGTGATAAAAATTAAATTTTAAGTATACTTTGCTATTTAAACACAAGAAGAGTATTAGAAGTTGTTATTAAAAAGCACAATTTAAATATAGGCAACACTGTTTTTCCCTTTTCGTCATTCAATATCAGTGGGGCATTTCAATGTAAGTGATAGAGGATTTAGGCTAAATGGAGTCTGTTCTCCTTGGTGTAAAATGTGTGTAAAAGAATAAAGGCTCTTCAGAGATTGTGCTTAATTTTTATTTGGTTTAGTTTTAAAACAAAATAGTACTAATTAAACAAAATTATTCCAGAAACACTATTAACACGTTTAAAATGAGAGAGTTGATGGTGCTCTGGGGACAGAGACCTGTATGTCCTTGTATGTACACAAGGGTTAGTTTAGATGCAGTTAAATAGTGCCAATTTTCACTGTATTCCCATTCACAGCAATACCTGTTGCCTGCTAAGATTATTCCTGACATGAAAAAGATGGAACAGATTGAGTGTATTGGGAAAAAAAAAAAATAATCAGAAAGCCGAGGTTGCAAATTCTGTATTTTGTGATATACAGAATTATACATTAGCTACAATAAAGTTAAAACTTCCCAATATGAGGAAGAGGACTGGGAGCCATAGGACAGTGGAATTTCTTCCCTTCTAATAAAAAAATAAATTAAAAAAAAAAAAAAAAGGACATTTTAAAAGTTCGTTGGAGTTTTATTAAAGATTTTTACACTATACTGAAAATTTTTGGAGAAACTTCCCAAAATTTGTCTTTTTAGGAATTCTTTTGTGCTTATACTGAGCCATAGTCTCCCTAAAGGGAGGAGATTTTTCTCTTATCTTTCTGAAGTTTGTTGCCCAGCATTACAAGGCTACGAAAAGTTATGTGTGTTTCCAAAATGGGAAGAATGGAAATCTCATCTGATTATTCCTTTCTGTTCTGTTTGGTTTTGTTAGTTTGTTTGTTTGTTTTCTAGATCAACACAGAGGCTATATGAAACCTGATGTATTATCTTTAAAAATATCACTAAGTCAAAACAAAACTCATCAGTGAGTATGTCCAGATATGGGGAGAAGAGCTGCTGTCTTGCAGCAGCTGGAGAAGAGATGACGGTGATGAATTAACCTTGGAGGGACTTGCAGTTGGGTGTGAAGACAGAACGACATGTAGCCTGACCCTGACCCTACCCCTGTCCAGATGAGGACTTAAGAGGAAGGTCCCCTTTTGTACAGGGCAAGGCTTAGCTGGCACAGCCAGCTGGGTGGCTCCTAGGTCAAAGAAGTTTCCAAGGCTAAACAAAACCAGATAGATCTGTCAAGTCTGAGCCATCAGTGGGACTCAGGCACTGCCTCCTCCCTTGCATTCCCCTGCAGGTGAGGACACATTTCACAGCACAGTGCAACGCTTTTTCTTTCATGGTCCTACATGTCCAACCCGTCAAGGGCAGAACATTACAGCTGCAACATATCAAGAGAAAGCAAAAGGGGGCAGTGCCCCCTACCATGTCCCAAACTCAGTAGAAGGCAATCCCAAGCTGCAGCTTAGGCTCAGCTAAGCTAAATCTGCCCACATGAGACAGTTTCCGCCTTTCACTGGCACAAACCCATTTTGCCAGGTACTTTGCTGGACATACCAAAAAACTGTCACATCCCAGAGACAGAAAGGTATAGAAGAGGCTGAGGAGAAAAGACAAATGGTTCGACGCCACTGATCTGACATAACAAGCGTTCGGCAGCTAATATTGATTGCACAACTTTAGAGGAGCACAAGGGTTGCTTTAATTTGCACCACCTACTTAAGCAGCTTTGGTTGACTATGGGCATGGGGAACAAGGGCAGAAGACATGCAGAGATAGATATTATTAATACTGTGATATTGCATTAGTAGTTCATGGAGACTGAAACATGCGTCATGTCTCCCCCCAGGCTGTTCAAAGCATGAGACAAAAAGGATAATTGCTGCCTAGAGAGTTTACAGCCTACACGGTGACTAGAACTGCTGCAGTCCTCCCCAACTCCAGATACACCCTGTAGATGCACCTGACTGCTTGGCCCATCATTATTTTTAAATGAAACAAAATGTCTTTCTGCTTCTTTGGTTATGGAAGGCATCACTTTCACAATATGCTTCATCTGGAACTGTATTTAAGTAAACTCAAGAGAGCATATTCTATATAGGCAATACAAAATACTGTGTGATTTTTTTGCTGTTGTTTCAATAGATAGGCCTTGAGTAATGTCAGGGTTTATGGCTTTTCTTTTATTCGGAAAGACTACTTTTTAACGGAAGCAGGAAGCAGTCGTTGGACACACTAAGTCACAATGTATAAATAGCCCTACTGAGAGTGCAACAAAGGCTCTTTTGTGCTTTTTTTTTTACCAGTAGAGCAAATCATATATGAAATTTAGTAGCTTAAAAATACTTCATCCCTACTTATGACACCTCTACCTTATAAAAAATTACTAAGACCTCTATTTAAATTTCCACCAAAAGCACATTATTTTCTGTGCACTTCTTAGGAGAAGTAATAGGGTATTTGAAATAATATTCTTTAATAATTATAGAGAAATTCAAGAAACTTTCTGTTGTCTGATTACTAAGTGGAGCATACAGTTAATTTATCTCAAGTTGGAATACATTTGTGGAAATATGCTTCTCTATATGGTTTCATATTTATTTCTGCAAGGTGAATATAGTGACAGGATTTTGTAAAATTAGACTATGCTGCTTTTTTTTTTTATTTTATTTTATTTTTTTAATTAAATCAAAGCCAGTAGAGTTCCTGCTTAGCAAGTGTTCTGGACCTCATTTTAAGCCATTTGAAGGAGGTCTGAAGTTTATTGGATTTTAAATAGATCCTTTTCTCCATCAAGGCTCTTTTAAAGGATACTTTAATCTGTCTAATTTACATTCAGGAATTTCATCTTTTACTTGCCAGGCTCTGAGACTGTCAAATCCTTGGGCTTCTTATCAAACTTAATAAAGTGAACATATATAACCAGTAGGATGCATTTTTTGTTATTTTTATCCAAATGCCATTTTCAATCCAATTTAGGTCATATAGGATGCCAATTTTGTACAGCTAAGAAGCTAGATGGGTTTTCCAAAGAAAGATTTTCAGTAGTAAGTATAAACATATGTCAGTTCATTAACTCTTAAAAAATATGCAGCACATCAGACTTCATTCCCTCCTACATTATCAAATACTACAGTAGGTCCTGCTTGAGGTTCTCATACAAAGACTCCCAAAACCAGTGGAAATCTTTTACTTCCCTAGAGGGGTTTGTACTTAGGCAAACCCCGATACACCTGACCATTTTATTGAGTGGTCTTGATCTCATCTTGAGATTCTGGACAGATAAGCCTATTCCAGCAACTGGTTAGAATAGATTCCAGTGAAATGTCCTCCAGCTGCTCTGTAACTTAAAGAGTTATTAAGTCTTACAACTAGAGACAGAAGTTGAATTTGCCTATTGTCAGTCAATCATCCCCTCTTCCCCCTCTCTCCTGCAAAAATAGTACTTCATTTTTACTTGTCTTATATATGAAGCTTTTTCCCACTTGGTTAAAATTAATACAGCTTCTACACAAGGTGTTGATATGCATTTCTTAATCATGAATATTTTTTTCCAGTATTACGATAGAGCTTAGGAAGTATTTTTTTCCTCCCTGTACTTTGAAAAAGAAAGATTATTTTATTTCCAGCTTTAGGAGCAACCAAATCTAAATCCATGCTAATCCCTAAAGTCAAGTAAATTCTAACAGCTCCTCAGAAGTAGTACTAACGTTACCAATTACTTTCTTCCTCTGCTTAGCCTGATGCAAATCAATACAGACCAATGAAAGTGAGTTTGATTTCCCCGCACAAATGAATTAGTTGGTACACCAAAAATCAGTAATGTACCCAACTTGAATTATCTCCTAAACATCTTATTTCTTGTATACACAGAATATTTTAAGATTAATAAAGTATTCATATATTTCTTAGGCTTAGTGAAAAAATGAGTCTGTCTTTAGTGGAGCTTTGTACTCTGATGGCCATAGATGAGGATTCTGCCAAATCAAATACACAACTTTCATTAACAGAAACCATGTGAAGTTTCACTGTTAGCTATAGTTAAATAAACATTATAAGGTAGATTTTCTTATCTCATGCACATGAATACTGGACATACAGGAGGAGGACAATCCCTCCGTTTCTCAGTCTTCAAACAGAAGGAAAAAGTGCTTGAGGACTGACTTATTGCTTGTTCTTTGAGCAATTGCTATGTCATTAAATCAATATTTAAGATTCCAATCTCTTTTTTTGCAGACAGGCAACCATAGAGTACCCATTCACACATGAGCCTAGCCGATCTCATGTCTTATGATGATAATGAAAAAACATTTAGAAGTCTATACCACTTTTATTTTAAATTCAGGGATAGCATAATTAATAAAAGATATAACAGCACTTTTCAGCACCCTCTCACAAGAATGGAGAACAAATTTCTGTCTTAAATACATTCAGATCCACACATTCAAAAGCTTTAAAGCAACCACTTCTGTGCTCTTAAAGGAAAATGTGGATAATAACTCGGAGGGCTAAACCTGTCCCACTAGCACAGCCCTATGTGAGAGGCTCCTCCCAGCAGCCTCTTCGCCAGGGTAACTAAGAAGAGGGAGCATGATTCAAAATATCTTCTCACCTCTTTCCATGAACAATTCATCTGGTCCCTCTTGAGCAGTCAGCACACTGATCTCCATGCTAGCTCATTTACAGCAGCTGGTTACTATGGTTGTCCACTGAAATCTTTGCTCACCTCCCATTGCTGTCAGCCAGTTCCTGCCTCTGCTGACAGAGAGAAACGGAAAATCAGGCACCCGGGTCACACTCACCTGCTGTCACCTGGGCTTGAGTGGGGAGGGGGAGAGCCTCAATATTTTTCCTTCTCCAGATCTATCCCAGTGTAAAGGCTGTTAGGACAGTGTAGCACCAAACTCCTTTATGAGGCTACAGGCCAATATAGATCAAAGGCATTGCAGTAATAGCAAGGACTCACATTCAGTGATATAGAGTCATCGGTGAACATATACGGCTCGAGATAAAGCTTTTCCCAAATACATAGCCTGGGATTTTTGTATTGCACCTCCTGGGTATAGAACTATTTGACAAGTTTTATAAAACAGTACATCAGAGAAAGCAGAGGTTTAATAGCTTCTGGTCATGAGTCAGGTCAGAGGGACAGGGGGATATGCCTGTGATTCTAGGGCAGGTAGTGTCCATAGCTCTTGATTGTGTTTCCAGCAGCTATAATTTAAAAAGTCTAGATCACCTCCACCAGAACAGAAAGTAAATATAAAAAAATCCACTCCAGTATCCCACAATATGCACACTTCCGCCAGCAAGTAAATACAATTCATTTTACATTCACACTTGAATTATTGTTATGCAGCCAATAAAAACAAAATATTAAGCTTACTGAAGAGCAGTTTTAATTTGACAACATTTCTGAAGTGTCTGGGGAAATCTGCTGTCTATGAATGCTGTATAAATTCTGCTGTTGTTTTCTACAGTGCTGCAAAAGGAGAACTTCCAAGTGTCGTTCATAGCAGGAAATGCCTTCAGCCCATTTCTACCCACAACCAATAATTCTTAAGTTAATATCTGGTGGGCCCCTCCAAGCGCTTCAAAATAGTATGCTTTCTGCAGTGGTCTCGTAAGAACTATATGACATACAAAAATTGGCAAAACAAGTTGTGCCATCTCATAATGATGTGTTCTTTTGTCAGTGTTGTTTACTATAGCAGTGATGCAAGTTGTGATTAGAAAAAAAGTAGCATACAGTGACTAAAAGAGATTTTGCCTTTTTATGTGTTTTTACTCTTTCTTTGCTAAAGAAAAATAAAAAATCCTTCTCAAGTCCCTGCTGTCCTGTTCCTACACCATCCTTCCTCAAATCCCTCAGTCATAAAGTGTTGATAGTTTTCATCAGGATTTAGAAGAGAAGAATGGGATTTTCCATTCCACTTATCACTATATTAAACTTACTTCCCTTTCATAACAAAGTTTCATCCTACCTATTTATCATACTATTTCTTACACAAGACCAGACTTAAAATATCCCTGTATTTACAAATGTTTTATATGCCAGAAGACTAAAGGAGCTGCGTGTAAAGTCTCAGACCATAAGTCCTGTTAATAGCAGCTAATAAGGGGTATCTATGAAGAAATTCAAAAAACAAGGCATATGTAGCATTTTTATATATTCAAATTTATATATTCATATTTTTATATATTCAAATTGTTATCACAGTCCACACAATTTATAATGAAAGCTCCCCAATTTTCATCTCATCCACCAACTTTTTACACCTTTGAAGCTGGCCTATTTCTATTACTCAGATAGCTAGAAGTGAGTTAATTGCTGTGACATTTTATACTAGCTGAGGACCTCGTTCTAAACTTCTAGCCATATCTCATTTAAGACTGAAATATATGCATCCTACCAAATAAATCAACTTGATATTATGAAAGACATATTAGGAAACTAAACTAGACAATTTGTGAAGTGTTCAGGTTTTGTTTTGGTTTGGTTTTTTTTTTTAATAAAGGTGCATGCTGGAAGATAGATACTTTTATTTAATGAAGTGCATTTTTTTTCTATAAACTCTTCGAAGTTCAAAGAAATAGCAACACAAAAACCACAGAGTAAAAGATAGAACATTAAAATCTCATTGTGGTGTACACTAGAGTCATTTGGGTGATTATGCGAAAAATGAATTTTCAAGCTACTGTCCTGTTCTTTACATTTCAGCATTAGCTTCAAGATTATGCATTTCAGAAACAGACAATACCCACTCAGTTAGAAAGAGATTACCTTAAGTCTTCTTTATGAAAAAACAGGGATAAGTGGGAACCTTCACCTCACAGCTATATCTGTTTTAACTGTGCTGACCCTGTTTGTATTTCACTGCATCGGTGCTGAAAGTCTTGCTCTAAGTTGAAAGATCAGAGATTTGAGGAGCTATTCCTTAATTTTAGTGTTCTTGGTTCTGGCTATTTGATCACAGTAGTTTTTAAATGGTTCATCAAATAGACCTGGGTTTACCTTTTTCAAATTCCATTATTTAGAATAGAAATAGTCATCTTCTTTCAATTCATAAGGCTAAAAAAGTCAAGTCAAAGTACAGAAGTAGAATTTCTTGGTGTGTCTGCTCTATCCCTTTTTGTTCCATTTTTTGAGTGACTGAGTATTTGATTCAGCTCAGGCAGTCACCACTCCCAGTTCCTGAGCTCCAGCCAGGTCTCTCAGGCCCATTCACAATTCCAGCACTAACTTTCCATAATTATTTTATTTCCTTAATCTTCCCAATGGCTGGTTCAGCCCCAGGTGGGCCTCAATCCTCTCCAAGTTCAATAAGACAGTCTCTTACTCCCTCTGCTCTCCTGTCTCCTCCAATTTTGTTTTTTGCTGGCAGCCTCACAGTGTCTCTTCTTCTCTCTCTCTTTTACACACACAAAAACACACATGCACACACACCATAGCATGGGAAATACCTCAGCCATTTGGAGAGAAACAAATTGCAACTTTCCACACCTAGAAAAGCAGGGAATGAAACAAAGGATGACCAAAAAAAAAAAAAAGAGCATGAGGGAGAAAGGAGGACCACAAAACTTTAAATAAAATAAAATGGAAGGAAAAAACAAGAGAGTTTAAAAATAGCAGTAGAAAAACAATGAAAAAAGTTTCTCATACATAGAAGGACGAGAAGAGAAGAAAATATAAGAGATATCAGAGATAAACAGGAAATGTAAAAACAGAAAAACCATTAAAAAACCCCATTAAACCTAAATAACTCTAAGCTCAATGTAGCTACTGTCATTTCTACCTATCTGTGCAAAATACCTATCACTAGATGTGTTTAAAACAAAGCCAACCAGTTTCATCTTATTGTCTCAATCTTAGCGTATCATGCAGTACTCCTGAAGTCGAAAATGTTAAATGCTGGAGTATTCCCTCATCTTTTTCCACAACATGTTAAGCTGGAGTGCAATACATATCATTATGCAAGTGTAATGCTGCATGCTACACCCTGGTGTAGCATCTAACTTCAGTCTACAGAGACTTAGTCTGTTGGCTGCTGCTTAATAAACTATTTAAATACGTGGCTGATTTAAAGCTATGGCTAACCTGTGGAATCCAGGCGTGCTTCCCAGCTCCTACAGCCGTGTGTGTGTGTGTGTGTGAGCGTGTGTGTGTGTGCTCCAGCTGCACCCCAGCTCCATGCTAACTCCCCTCCACCCCCACACCCTGGTTTCCGGCCCAGCCAGGTCCCCCCCCAGACAACGGGGGACACGGCTGTGGCACACACCCCACAGTTCAGACAGAGCCTTAGGGAGTCATCTAGCATCACGCTTGCAGCAGCCTGAAACAGAGCTTTGACTCGGGGTAATTATTTTGTGAGCTGAGCCTTGTACAATTATTTTCCACTAATAGTTTTGCTGTGAAAGAGCATATCTTTTCTGTCTCTCAAAAGCAGAAATAATTTCCATGCATTTTTTTAAAGAAATTACTTTAAGAGCTTGTACCATATCTAGTCAAAAGAATATGAGCATGCAGCAGGGCCGACCTGGTAAGGAAAGACACGACAATTTGGTAAAAGCAATCAGAGCATTCACGTGGCCACATCACCGTGCACTGAACTGGAAGTGTACTCCTAGGTGTCACTAGTTCAGGCTTGGCCATCTGTATTTTTTCAACAATAGCAATTCACTTTTTAATGAATGTTTAAAGTCTCAGATCCCCTGGGAGTAAAAGCTATAGAGAGCATCAGTTATTGCAGAAAGAACAGGGATTCTAGGAATAAACAGAATATTGTGGAATCGCAAATGGGAACCAGTGACTTCATTATTCTGGAAAACGTCTCCTTTCGAACCACAAGGAATTCTGACAATTGAAAAGGTTTAGTCTTGAACAATGGAGTTTTGCAGAGACAGAGTGAAAGCAAAGTTGAGCTGCCTGTGTACTTAGGGCAGGTCTTTATTATGTGCCATATATTATCATGTTGTTTCGTGTTTTGCTTTATCGTTGTTGCATCTTTATTAAAGATGGGCCAGAAATAAAACCCAGATGTAAACATACCTGTACTTCCAAGGTGCTTGGCTTTAGCTAAGAACCCGGCAGCTGAAAGCCATCCTCAGTATGTTTTATTCTAGAAGGTTTACATTCTTCTCCTCTTAAAATAAAAAACAAGGAAAACTTTTAAAACAGCAAATAAAATCTCACTGTTGTAAAATAATTACATATTATGAGGTTTTTTTGCTGTCGTTTAAAGGAATCTGGACATGCAGGTATGGGGAATGACTCTGACTTTAAAGAGAAATTAAAGAGGATAGCAATTTTGCTCTCTAGTCTGCAGAATACTAAGAACACAGGACACATTCTTGTCCTAAAGTCAAGGGATTTCCTTTGTTTAGGCTTATTAGGCGAATTACAGTCTGGTATCTTGCAGTCAGACACTGAGGTCTGCACTGGATTATTGAGCTGCAGGACACAAAACCATATAAAGCAAGAGATGTCATTATTCCAATGACAATAGAGGAGAAAAATATCCACTGCTGACAGGCCTACTCACTCACAAGTCCATTGGTGTCAACATACATAGCAGCAGAGACAGATAGCTTAGGAAAGAGTTTGTTACATCTGGTTAAAAGGGAAGTGTAAGAGCTAAAGGGGAGCAAAATACTGTGTGTCAATATTTGCCCTACTGAGGAACAGCAGACACATACTGGAACTGAAGGATACCATATATAAAGAAGTAAGTAACCACATGTATTATTTCAGCCCTGTGCCCCAGCTGTAAAACATTATTTGAAGTTATAAGGTTATAATAGTTGCACAGCTGTGGGAAGGTGAGGGTCATCCATTTTACATACATATTCAAATTAAGAATGCAGGGCTGCTGGTACAGAGCAATAGCAATGGCCTCAAGGGTAGGAATATACAGAAAGACAGTCAAAAACCTCTTTTTGTTTTCTCTTTTGGAGATGGATGTGAACTTTTTCACTCCTTTCTTGATTGTGCATGGTTAGGCCTGAAGATGGAAAACAATGAATGACCTTGGCACTTGAAGTACAGATTCACAGAAAATTCAGGAACCTAAGTAAAAAAAAAAATCCAAAAAGGCCTGATTTACACCTAAATTGCATGTTGCCTAATCCCCTAAGTGCTTTCTTTTTCAATATTCAAATGTATTTCTTGAATCACACATTTGTTCATGGCTGGAACTGCCATGGCTGGATTTTCCTCAAGCCACATCTGGATCCAGAAACTAGATGTTTTCCACATATGAATATGTCTGCACAGAAATACACAGGTCACATGTACCTCAGCTAGCTAATAATGAACTAGTCTGGGTACCAGAATCTCATAACATATCACTCCCCACTGACTACGTTTTCCTGCTTTGATATGTCCTCATTATGTCCCACTATGTCAAGGAAAAGCAGAATTGCTGAGGTTGGAAGGGACCTCTGAAGTTCATCTATTATGAACCCCTACTCAAGGCAAGGACAACTAGAACAGATTTCTGAGGATCATGTTCAGCTGCATTTTGAAACATGTCCAGGTATAGAGACTCCACAAACTTTCTGGGCATCCTCTTCTAGCATTTACTACCCTGATCACAGTGAAAGAGTTTTTTCTTATGTTTAAATGGAATTTCTTCCATTTGAGTGTACTGGTTGCCTCTTGTCCTGCTGGAGCTTGGGCTCGACAAGCTTGGGGTCTGCTGCTGGCACAGCTCCCAGCCCCTTGTCTGCAACAAGGACACCAAACATTTTCTGTAGCTGCAAATCTGCAGGTGGAGCAGGTGAGATTTGCCTGATGCCAGAAGTTCAAAGTTTGAAGTCTTCACCCTCATGGTGTTCTCTGACACCAATGGCTCTGCCTGACCCTCCCTTTGTACAGTTGGAGTTTAGGCTTTTGCAGCTATGAGGTCTTGGAGAAGATCTCATCAAACTCCTTTTCTTGTTTCTGATTCTGTGTAGTCTGTAGACCTTCTCCAGCAGGTGACACAGATCCTCTATCAATAGGGAACTCTTGCAGCCAAGGATGCCATTTCCCCCAGTCCCAGCCTCAGTGAAGTATCCCTGTACCCACAGACCTGCAGAGCTTCATCCTCTCTCAGAAGCTCAGGTTGAGTTGATGCCAGAGGAAGTTGCTTTAGTTGCTGCTGCATGACAGGTCATCATCGCTGCTTGAGCACATGTACACCACCTTCCATAGAGTTTCTGGCCCACTTCTGTGCACCCTTCTGCCCAAACTGGCACAGACCGCTGCATCTCCTGGTTGCCTCTTTTAGTTGTCACACATCTGTGTCACAAAGGTATGCCTAAATCTCCTGAGGGACATAACCCAGATGATTATCTTAATACAGGACTGACAAGACATGGCTCCCTAAAGCACAACAACACATGCTGTCTTCAACAATGCCAACAGAAACACTGGAGAAGTAATTCTTCTCCCTGGGATTTGACATTATTTGCTGAATATTGGTACAATTCTAGCCATGTTTAAAAATCAGACATTGCTATCCTCTATTTTTACTCTGGAGTGCTTCTAAAGACTCTAGTAAAATCTGCTCATATAATTGAAAATAGTTAGAGGCATCCTTTGACCTTCAGAAAATGAGTACTTCCTATTCACTTGCTCTGGGCAGTTCACTGTTTTCCTTTTGACTTTAGATGCTTCCCTGGTCAGCTAGTTAACTGTTCTAGATCATGATTTGAAGCATCTATGTATCGGGAATCTGGACACCTAACTTAGGGGACTATATACTCTCATACAGCTCAGAAGAAAAATACTTAAAAGTCATTATGATTTTACCCTATTGAAATTTCTGGAACTTAGATCCAAAAAGAAGAGTAACGTCCCTAGATATTACTTTTGGTATGAGTCCCAGGTCCTTAAATCTCCAAGGACTAGACATTCAGATGCTCAACACATCTTCTCAGTATATGAATGAAAGCAGAGTTCATTGCAATGCCAAACGAATAAGAGCTAAGAAACTAGCTCCTGGTGTTGGATTCACGATTGCTCAGCACACTCCATGAATGTAATTCTGTATCTCTCTCATTCCTATTCTAGCAAAGATGATGAGTCAGCAACTATTAGCTGCAGAGCGGAAGGATTTAAGACCTTTCAGAAGCAAATTCCACTTTTAATTACGGCAAAATGAGAAGAGTAAATTGAACACCACCATCATATAACAACCTTCAGTCAACAAGGAATAAAGTAAGAGCAGAGTCAAGATCAGAAATTCAATCATTCCTTCTGTGTTGGGAATTGTGAGACTCTTAAAAACAGATCCACCAGAAATCATGCTTACATAAATTGATTTGTTTCTAGTTCCATCTGGTAAAACACATATAACTCTGCACAAGTAAAATTTCAGATGAAAATGTCCATTCTCTCCCATTATGGCCAATAATACAGAATGGATTGTGCATATACATTTAAACCCTCTTTACTTTCCAAAGCTGCCTACTGAGAATGAGCTGTGGTCTCTGCCAGCTTCCAAATCATACCCAGCTGATCTTTTGGAGATCAGTAATTGTCTCAGAACAAAAACCTGCAGGGGACTATTGCACCAGTTTAGCACTAGAGAAAAACCATTCAGGCACTCAAAACATCCCCTGGAATAGTCTCATCTTCCAGTAAAGAAATGGCCAAATAAATAAATAAATAAATCTAAATTTTTTGTGGTTTTAGCTTGTTTTTATTGGGAAATGGACTTAAAGTTATATATTTTTAAAAGCAAAATCAGTATGTTAGTTTGATTTTCCAAAAATAAACCATCTGTAATAGTGCTGTTTGCCTATCGATCTGTCTATTCAACCTGCCTGTCAGTTCTCCTCAAAAACTTGCAAGGAAGGAAGGGAACATAAAATACAAATTCAAGGAGCCAGACTTCATTAATATTCAAAACAACCTGTATTCCTTAAATTCAAGTCACTATGCAACATGTTTGTTCTCTCTTAAAAGCCTCATTTCAAAGAATAACACTAGAACTTGATGTAGGAATTGTAATTACACAAGAAGAGATCATTCAAACACTCTATCTACGTTCAAGGCTATAGTAAAAGCAATCACTCTGTAAAAATCACAGGTATCCAGAATGGTGACCTGGTTAGTCTCTCACAGGACACTGTGACTCAGAGGTGTACAGGCTGAGGACAAGAACCAATAGGCACAAGTTGTAACACAAGAAATTTTGACTAGATATAGGAAAAAAGCATTTACCATTACAGTGGTTGCCCAGAATGTCCATGAATTCTCCATCCTTGGTGACACCCAGAACGTGACTGGACCAGGCACTGAGCAGCTCGGTGTAACTGGACTTAATCTGAGGAGTAGGACAGACTACACAGACTCTAGAGGCCCCTTCCAGCACACACAACTTTAAGAGTACTTACATCGAGTCTGTGAGAAGAAAAGAAAGAGCTGGTGAGAGAATTTAAATCCATTCTAATTAACTCATGAAATAATAGTGAATCTTGAAATTGATTCATATTTCATTGGTAACCAACATATATCAAAGGATGTCTCTATATATTACTGGCTTGCTTAGATACTCTCTTGCCTCTGTTCAGTTGCAGTCATTTGAAACCCCTATGATCTCTATTTTAGTAATCTCTGAATTCCTGGATAAATCGTAAAAGATGGGAGGCTTTCAAGGCTGTCATCAATAGCCTGTGATTGATCTGTATAAAGTCTCTGGATTCACAAAGTTAAGTGAAAGATATGTACACGTAGCAATATACCTAGAAACAGCAGAAAACAATGTCCAAGAACACAGCCTAGGCAAAGTCAAATGGGCCTAGAGATTCCTTGAATCTAATGCAGGATTGAATGACGGACAAGTGGTATGCCTTAAGGATATCAAAGCAAAACAGAAGCCAGAAGTCTTCAGATGAAACAGTCACAAGAGTGTAGACTTGAGAAGAGACATGGAACATTGACCTGAGTGCAGAAAACACCTTGGTGTAGGTAAGCTAGAAATGTTATCGATGGTTTCTACTGTTTTCTTAGGAGATGGGATTTTGTGCAGATTCTTTATAAACAAGCAGAATTGTACCCAAGTGAATGTTGTACCTAACTTGTACTACACATCTCTGAATTGAAATGAATTTGCAGGGCACAGAAGATGAGAGCCAGAATGAAAGAAATGAGGTGTGCGATGCAATTGCCAAATACATGTATTATGTGGTATTTGAAATCTCTGAAGATACCCAGTCAGCTCACTAGATGTCACTCCAGAAAGACACAAGTTTTCCTTATCTGCCAGCCCCACATAGGTGTTTCAGGTGCTGTACGGTGTCTCAAATGGCACCCACAGTCTATGTTTAGGCAAGTGAATTGAACTCAGGTTGTTCAGACAGAACATATAATTCCTGTAATCTTGTTCCACTTGCCGTTGCAGAGGCTAGAGCTGCCTGTTTTCAGGTTCCATGTTACATTTCCCTTCTTACTCTCATCACTCTCATGCTATGGTGGGATGAAATAAGGGCCCTTCAAATAAAAAAAGTAAAGGGAGGCCTCATCACTCATTCCAGACAGAAAGAAATGACATGTCAATTCAGGTAGCCCAGCGAGTCCTCAGATTTCTATTTCCAAGCCAAAAGCTTTTGGCTACAGAGGTGGTCACAGACACTTCCATCTTTCTCTTTGGGCAGGAAATACTACTCTTCATTGTTTCAAATAACATCCATTGAAGCACTGGAAGGAAAAGACTGCCCACATGTTCTGTGACTGATGCACTCACTTTTCCGAAAACAGAAGGCAAATCCTACTTCTGTTAATATTTAAGTCTTTATTCACGCACACACAAAAAAACCCCCACAACAACAACAACAAAAAACCCACCAAAAACCAAAAACCACCATAGTAGCCTGAGGTTAGACCATACACATTTGATATGGTACAGACAAGAAACTGTACTGGACTTGTTTCAGATAAATTTCAGGGAAGGAGAAAGGGGTGGAACAGTTTCTATTTGATGCAGGTTGGGCAGATCAGGACTGTTCTACTTTGAAAACAGACCACAGAAGCAGTAATGAAGGTATAAAAAACACTGAATGGCAAAGAGGAGGTAGATAGAAATAACAGGTCATGGATTTTTCCTGTACAAGGACTCGAGGTTGTCACATAAAACTATTGGCTTGCATGTAAGACACTTCATGCAAAGCACACACAAGCTCTGTGAAACCTCTTTAAAGAGTGTTGCAGGTGCTACAATTTTATATTATATGAAAAGTGATTAGAAATATTCATGAAAAAAATTATCAAGGACTATTAATTACAGAGTTAAATGGCAAATGACTGACTCCAATTTGCATTGGGACAGAAATTTTCAGTACATGTCTGGCCCTTAGCAGACACATTCCTAAAGCATGTACTTCTGACTACTGTCAGACAGGCTGCTGCGCTGGAGAGGCCTCTGGTCTGTCTGATACAACCATTCTTATATTCTTAAATCTCTTACCTAAATGAAGCAGAGCTGCACTTTGCAACCAGGCTGCTTCCAAAGAGAAAATCCGAAGGTAACATATGGCTCTGTGATTTTGAGCAGAAACGCCACCCTGCAGTTCCAAAACTCCTTGTTCATATATTCCCAGCATTATCTGATGAAAAGAACAATAAAAAAGAACACTTCGCTTAAAAAGTCCCAACCAGCTCCTGTGTTATCCAAACCAAAACTCCACACTTTCCTGAGGTTTCCCTGCCAGAACCACAAAAGACATTGGCACGTTCTACAGGCTTAGGCACTAGTAAAATCCAATACGTATCTAAAGAAGACTGATTGCCCGTCCTTACTGCAATGATTTTAAGGCCCAGTGCTCCACAGGGGAGAGATACAAGACAGCCAGGAAAGACATCGTGAAAACAGACTGTGAGCATATAAATCACCCGTGCAAATCAGACATGGAAGCTAGGAAGATGACTCCTATTTGGAAGATTAATTACACTGTGCATGCTAAGGCAGAGAAAGCACATCTTTTGCTGTAGATAAAATGCAGAATACTGGGGGGACAAGAATGGAATCATCCTTCTGACCCCAGTGAAAACATTGGCTTTATTGAGCCAGGAACTGGAAAAGCTTATTTTTTTCCCTTGTGCTGAAATATAACCCCCATACCATAGCTGGGAGGAGGGCTGGGGCACATGCCTACACTGATTCCATCTAGTATGGAAAAAATATATGTTCTTACAATGATTTTCTTACACCAAAGAATTTGTCTATTTTAATAAGTCCAGAGAACCTAGGTGTCTGGTGATTTCTTGTCATAAATCAAGAGCTCATTAAAAAGAAAAAAGTATGAAAAGAAGGCAAAGATTCTGGCAGGAGTCTTGAGAAAACAATTGAAAAGCATTTTTGAAGTTTCATTCATTTTAGTGCAATGTGTGCAAAGGCCACAGCTCGCAGCACTGGTAGTTCTGAAGTCTGTCAACTAAGTACCTAAAAGCTCCTGAATTTACTGAATTTTGGACCATAGATTCAGTTTTCCGCCTGTGCCTGGATATTTCCTGCTCAGAATAAAGCGCAAAGCTGTGGTTGTGGGAGGGAGGTACAGAAAGTCACGCTACCTGACCAACAGGAAATTCAAAGTGCATCAATTGTAAGAGTCCAAAGAGCTGTTGAAAAGTAAGATAAGGTTCAGAAGGGGATTACTGTGTCCTAAATGTGATATTTTTATTGAGAGGGCAGTGCTTAAATTACATTTTTATGAGCCAGCGTGGCATACCATCACTTTTTCATTTTACTGGGAAGCTTGCTGGGACTTCTCTGGTTCACAGGTGCAGAACGGATTAATTTTATCCTCCCCTGAATAAGACCTTCTGTCCCTCTGTAGCTTCTAACTTGGAAGCAGCATGCAAGGATACTACAAGACAAAAATTGTTACATCATCAGACAGAGCAGAAGAGGAATGGGAACAAAAATGGATAAAACACTAAGACTTGATTCAGCAAAAATATTTACATGCCTGTTAGCCTTAAGCATCCCTGTTCAGTGAAGCACTAAAGCATGTTCTTGGGCTTAATTGAAGTTAATGGGATTTACACAAGTCCTGAAGGTAATCACATGCTTCACTGCTTCACTAAATCAGAATACAAGTATTATAGGGCAAGGTTTATCCTCAGGGAATTCCATTGAAATACAGGGTGATACAAACCTATAAATCATTTTAAGAGTGTTTATTATTAAAATGCATGCACAGAAATGTGTTAAGAGGAGTGCAGGTTGCACAAGGGCTGAGCCTCAGAATAGCACTTTGTTTAACAAGATATCTGAGACATAAGACCTGTTTAAGTGTAAAATCAGAAGTAACTACAGGGAAGCCAAGGCCGATGCAGCTGAAATCAATATTAAACCCCAGAGAAGGGGATTTTCTAAAAGTATAGGGGGAGGGGAAGAAAAATGGAGAACAGGTCCCCAGAGAGTGTGATAAATGATGATGGGTTAGGCAATATAGTTCTGCTTCCAAAAGCCAGGCTTAATCCTCACTCAGGAGTAGACATTGTGCCACATATTCAATCTATCCCTTAGAGAGAGTCAAAAGGATCAAAAGCATCACACAGATACTTAAAGGGAAAGGTCATATTCCCATTGAGGACTAATGACTATATCCCTTCCTGCAAGCTTGGGGATTTCTGGTGAGGGAACTCAAACGGCAATGTTTCCAGCCCTAGCTCTGGCTGTAGGGCATCTGCTGTCACATCAGCTCCATGAACCCTTCGCCTTTACTCCCAACTGCCCCCACGCTGTGCACTCACAGCTCCCTGTGCTGCTCCCACAGCTTTTCCATACCTTTCAGCAAAGGGATTTCTTTAACATAATGGAGCTCTGTGATCAGATCACCCAAAGCCACTGCAATGTCTCAAGACTACCAAAGCCTTTGTGGTTACAGAAGAATTGTAGAGAGCTGCTATAATTTAAGAGCAGGGATTTTTTTTTTCCACTGTAGTGGTTCAATGTGTGTTGTGCGCACACATGTGCTTCAGCACAGATGGAGATTCAAATGAATATCAGACCCTTTGGTGTGAGTTCAAATTTCCTGAAGGTGTTGGAATGTCTGTAAAACATCAGATGCCCTTTTGGTTGTTTTTTTATAAATACATTTTAATTCTCTGCTGATTTGACATTTCACTTTATTTAGGAAAAATGGGGGAAAAAATGACAACATATTGAAAAAAGTTATTACGGAAAAAAAGAACAGGGAAAGGGAAGGAGGCTCGCATGTCCCTGGCAGCTACCTGCCTTTCTTATACAAAGCCACCTATGATTCTTCTACAACCACAAACAAGCCACGTTTTCTTTGTGCTCTTTCCAGAAAGGAAGTTCAAAATATGTACATCTACTCCAAAGCTATCAATCTTTTTTACAAGATTATTAAGAGGAGTAAAGAACCATTGTCATCTTTCTTAAAATAATTTTTCCCTGAAGCTTCAGGAATCTTTAAAGTTTAGGATATTTTTTCTTTCTTCCCTTCTAACACATTTACCTCCTAAAAAATAGTTACCTTATTACTGATTTACTTTTGTATTAATTATGTCTATTTCTCTGTTTCTTCAGAGAAAAAGAAAAAAATATACATATACATATATATATATATATATATATATATATATTTATATCCTAGCTGTATTTAGAGCCCTGCATAGTTGGCTTCAGTTTCAGGTGTCTACTGTCAACCCAGACAAGGCTGGAGAGGTTGTGCATCCTCAAACACTGAAGGATATGCTCCATGAAAGATTTTCTAAATGGTCAGTGAGACCAAAACCAACAATCTCTGAACCTTTAGATTTTCCAAAATGGTTTCAATTGCATATTGAAAATAACATAAGGCAAAACAACAACAAAAATCAGAGTCAGGCCCCTAAACAAATGTCATCACTGCTTAGACTTCAGTGAGGGTGTTAATTATTATCACAAAGTGAGGAAACCACAGAATTGTTGGACCAAACACGCATTTCATGTGGAGAAAGCAGTACAAACAAACCAAAAACATACATCATTTTCCATGAAGCACAAAGAAGATCCATCTATTTATTCAACAAGCCTTAGGGATCCTCCTCCTGTACAAACTATCTAACGTATTACAATATAACTTGCATCCTGAGGCTATTACAGCCTTTCATATGCCTGTAATTTATTAGCTATCTCAGCTATGAGATTACAACTGGAATAATTCTGAGTGCTGTTAAGAAGGAGCTTCTTGTATCATATCTACATACACTGTACTATGACACTAGTAGTGGAGAACCAGCCTTCTCCCATACACCCACATTTGCAATTCTTTAAGACGACTTTTAAACTAAATTAAAGCCATTAAATTGTTCCACCTGGCTATGTGACATGGGATATAACTACAAGCAAGAATTCTTATGCTGTACCCTGTGGCTGAGCCACACACATGGTGAAAGACATGTAATTTTCAGTGCAATATGACATCAGGAGCAGTGATGCACATGGTTATCTCAGAGAACGATCAATACCAGGGACACCACATTAGGGCAGTAGAAAGGCAACAGTAAGTAGTTTTTGAATGATCTCTTTAGAAGGTGTCCTCTTTCCCCTTTCAACCTCAAGGTGATTTGCTACCTGCAGCTGAATAAAAAACAACATATGTATGTATCTATACATGACCATTATCTAGCCATGGCACAAAGATTTTGTTATCTATGAACCAAGCTAGCAATAAAATTACTTACCATGTTAAGGGCAAAATAGAGATTAGGCAGTTCACTGATCGGTAGTCTCAGAATTAAGAAATACAGATGCTTTCCTGGTATGCACTCATTGCAATGAGCAATTTTTAGAACACCTCCTTACTACATACTGATGTCACATATGACAAAAAAGCTGACAAACTTAAGTTATGTTTCTATTACAATACTTACCTGAATCATAACCACACTGCCAGACATTAGTTTTGGACTGGTAACCAGTAATATTTTATAGGTATGCACAAAGGCTGTACACTGGTTTCAACAGGCAAAATCTAGGTTGAGAGAAGGGAAAATCTGCAAGTGCCTTACAAAGGAGATAGAACAAGTTCCACAAACTGAAACTTCAAGTCAATCTTATTGAACCCCTGGAAATTCCTAACAAAGTCCTAAAACTGATTTACTGAATACAGTTAAACAGCTTTAGTTAAAGTCACATTTAACTGAGGTCATTCCATATTAGCAATTTGAGCTAACTTATCTAGTTTAACTTACACCAGGTTTACTATGGTCTAGTTTTTCAACTAACCCAAAACAATTCAATTTCTGCATTTTCTAACTGACACATGAATTAATTTTTTAAATATGTCTCATACTTAAAAATCTGTGAGCGAAGCCAATGCTGCAAAAACCACACCTTTCCTTGAATTTACTGCCATCTTTTTAGAAAGTTTATTTAAAAGAATATAACCCAAATATGTGTTTTGCTATGAAACGTGCTTTTCAAGTTCATTTTGCCAGAGAAAATACTCATTTTCCAGAATGGCATATTTCATTTGCTACCAAAGAGGACTGACTGTAACATAAAGCGAGTGGCTCCTTTAGAAGAAAGAGAAACAATTTGACATGGTAGGTCTGGTATCCTTCTGCAATATCAAATGAAGCCCTACATTTTTGAAATGATGCATGGGAATTTAACCACGTGGTGCCCATTAAAGTCAATGCCAGCTCTCATGCTTTATGAGGTCACCAGAAGTCCTTGATGGAATTACACCCCTGTCCTGCATGGCTGATTCTCTTCTATCACAGACAGAGTCCGAAGGAAAGCCCATAAAGCCAACAAAGAAGTCTGCAGTCAGTTTGGTCAGGTTCAGATCAGATATTTCTACTGCAAAGAGAGAAACAAGAGAGAAATAAATTACTAGACAATTGTTATTTTAACAGCATGGCATAGGTCCTCTGTTGATACATATTTCTGTATAGCAAGGGGGAAATTATGTCTTCCTGTGGTCGTGCTGGAGGCATTTGATGGGAAAGAGAAACACTGGGGAATATTCCTTGGAAAAACAAAAGGACATCCTGTGAGAATGCAATTATAAAGTAATTCTTTAAGCCTACCTAACAGCTACCATACAGCATATCAAGTAGAACATACTTGAGGAAGAAATATCCTGAGCTCTCTGTGCATCACCTGCATTTTTAGAATTTACCATACTGGTTCACATTTGTCAGTTTTGTATTTACTAGACTGAATCTTTTAATATCCATCACACATTGATAACATTCAACTTCCAAAAGTGAAACGTGGCACCCAGTTTGCACAAAGACTTTGCACATTGTCATGTTTTAAAGCACTCAGTAGTTAATAAAAGACTATGGTCTATTGGTATATTGGTTTTCGTATTCTCTTGGTTGGAATATGAGCTTGCTTTAGCAATAAACTGATATGTTGATTGAACACTTTCCAGTTTTTAAGTTTCAGGTTGTGTTTCTGGAGTTATAACACTAGAAGCATGGTGACCTGCTATAGTTGCCTGAATCTGTGTATGTAAGATATAATTCTATGTAGAAAGTAGGCATTTAGAACATGGACCTGCAAGTTCCTAGGAGTTTGTGTTCATATCTCTCATGGTCTGGGTTTCATCAGAGTACAGTGTCCTAAGCTTATTGAGAATTTAGCAAGCAATTTGTATCAACACGTGCATTAATACATGCATATCTTGGGAAAGAAAAAAAAAAAGTCTAGAAAAAAGCAGACACGCCTATTGAAGGATCTTTGCACAAAACTAATAAGTAACCTCTCCGAGAAATGTAGCCAATTTGGAAGCATAAGAACAATAAGAATTATCGCCTCATTTTTCCATGGGTGCATAGCATCTTCTGTTTAGTTAGATTTATGTTATTGAAGGCTATATAACACATGAGAAGGGTACCTTGGCCAGCTGAAAACACGGGTAGTACAACACTTATTTTACAGCAACCCTCAGGATCAGATCAGACAGAGAGGGGAAAAAGATGATGCTTTAATATGGCACCTCTCTGAACTAGGGAAAATAGATTATTCAAATATAGCTGTACTGCTTCTGCGTTCAGGTGTCTTCATACTTACTGCCGCATCTGTCCTCAAGCTGGATAGGTCACCTACCAGATAAGTGTGAATTAACCATACAGGGAATGTAGCGCTGTATCAAATGAATTTCTGTAGCAGCTGTGGAGGTTATGGCAAAGTTTCAGAGCCTTTGAATGGCTGATCCCAGCACTATCATGGCTTTTCATTTTCCAAGAAAGATTCTTTTAACAGAGGCTGGAGTACATTTTCTTCTGTCTTTTGTTTTGGTCTCTGTTATTACTATTCTTTGGAAAGAAAAAAAGTCAGGAAAGTTCAGAGTGGGGCAACTTTTTCATTACAGAGGATTGAATCACCCAGTAAAAGACAGAATTTACAGCAGGAATCCTGTGAAAGAAGCATTGTGTACCTATGTTCACATCCCAACCTTATGATATAGCCTGTAATATTTTGCCTTTTGTAGCCAGACTGCCATTCCTTGCCTTTGCTTAAACGAGCAGTCAGAATACACACAGCTGGCCTGTGTTATTCCCCTAGCCCATCATCTTTTCACCCCTCTGAACATCAAGGTTCATCTAAATTTTCCTGATAAAGACACCACTATGCAGAAGGGAAAATACGCATTCTTTATGCCATACAGCTGAGTAGGGCTAAATGACTAATATCAAGTCCCAGGCATCAACTTAGAAGGAGCAAAGGGCTGGTGCTGTGAGTGGAACTGGGAGTGGGGGCAGGCTGGTGTGGTGGGCTGCAAAGGGGACATGCCAGTCCTTGAGCTGGAGCCAACGCCAGTTACACAACATGGTTTAAACAACACTACCTCAAAACTGCGTGTTTGTTTCTGCAAAGGGTTCGACTTCCATTCCAGTGCCTTTTGTATGAGCTGAAAGGAAAGCTACTTCAACTCTTTTTATAAACAACATAACTTAGGTACATACTTAACATGGATAAATACTTTGCAAGCAATGCAGAATTATTAATTAGCAGCTTACATTGATACTCCAGTGCCCTGTTTCTAAGGAAGAAGTCACAACCCCGACACAACGGCTGGTATACTACAGACATGCAATAACAGAGCCCTGGTTTTTAATAGGAGTTTTAGAATGAAAATATTAAAATAAGCACTTTGAGGTTGTCACTTAAACTGAACTTGCAAGTCCTTTTACCCTCACTGTCTACAGGCATTGTTGTAATGACACCCTCACCATGGTCACTGGCATGCTCATCCATACAGAGCTCCTCTTTTCCTCCCCATCAACTTTAACAGGCTGAAGCAGCGTGGCAAAGAATCAGAGAATCATTTTGGTTGGAAAAGACCCTTAAGATCATCGTGTCCAACCATAAATCATACAAGCCCTCAACGTTTCTTCAGCAGAGCTGAGGGAAGAAACAGACCGTCATTCACAGAATCACAGAACGTCAGGGATTGGAAGGGACCTCAAAAGATCATCTGGTCCAATCCCCCTGCTGTGGCAGGAACACCTAGATGAGGTTACACAGGAAGGCGTCCAGGCGGGTACTGAATGTCTCCAGAGTAGGAGACTCCACAACCTCCCTGGGCAGCCTATTCCAGTGTTCTGTCACCCTCAATGTGAAGAAGCTTCTTCTCATATTTAAGTGGAACCTCTTGTGTTCCCGTTTGCACCCATTGCCCCTTGTCTTATCATTGGTTGTCACCGAGAAGAGCCTGGCTTCATCCTTGTGACACTCACCCTCTACATACCTATAAATATTAATGAGGTCACCCCTCAGTCTCCTCCAAGCTAAAGAGACCCAGCTCCCTCAGCCTTTCCTCTTAAGGAGGTGCTCCACTCCCTTAATCATCCTTCTTGCCCTGCGCTGGACTCTCTCCAGCAGTTCCCTGTCCTTCTTGAACTGAGGGGCCCAGAACTGGACACAATATTCCAGGTGTGGTCTCACCAGGGCAGAGTAGAGGGGAAGGAGAACCTCTCTGGACCTACTAACCACCTGCCTTCTAGTACACCCCAGGATGCCCCTGGCCTTCCTGGCCACAAGGGCACAGTGCTGGCTCATGGTCATCCTGCTGTGCACCAGGACCCCCAAGTCCCTCTCTCCGTCCCAGATGGCTGACGGTGCGTGGCCAAAATGAGCGAGAAATCTGGGAAGAGCAAGCTGAACTGGAACCAGCGAATACAGAGTTAAACGGGCGCTGACGTCATCTGTCGCTAGGCAGCCTGTTGCTGTCCCGCCGCGCGGCCGCTAGGGGGAGCCGTGACTGAGGCCGCCATGACGCAGGAGCGCGGGCTGCGCGCGGGGAGCGCGGGAGCGGGGTTCGCGCCGGCGCGGAGCGACCTGAGCAGCGCAATGTGGAACGTGTTAGCGGGTCGCAATGTGGAGGGCAGATTGGTGGCCATTTAAACCGAAATGATTTCAGGGTAAAATCCGACACTCAGCCGACACGTTCTGGAGGAGAACGCGGGAAGTTCTGAAAGGCGTTGCTGGGGATATCACATTTGAAAGCTGATTAAAACAACCCTTTCTGTGCAAAGTCTTCAGGTTGTAATTGGAGTGGCTATTAGGAACACTTGCTAGCAATTCAGCAGAGATCTGAAAGAAAAATGTCTTTGTAATTCGCAAGTAAAGGAAAAATAGCTGATGAAAGGTGTGTTTTGTTTGTTTTTTCTGCCATTCTAACTTCATGTTTCCTTCTGAAATGTTTCTACTGTTTTCTTACTCAGTATTTTTAAACTGGTTTTATATTTTCTGCTTCAAATCATTGGCACATAATGGGTGCATGAATAGAGATTGATGTAATCTTTGAGATTAGGCTCCCAGGGGTATAAAATAGGAAAAAAATTAATTGATTCTTCAGTTTAATATATATATATATTCAAAAATATATGATTTATTAGGAGGAAAAGTAACTCATGCTTTCCTGTTGAGTTGTTATAATACAAATGGTAGCATTTTGAACTCTTGGCCTAAAATAGTTATATTGAGCTTTGATCCTTAGGACGTTAACAGACGGGAAGCAGAGGAGTGAATTGGGGTGAATTTAATAGTATCCAGAGATAGAATAATTAACTCTTATGGTGCCTATTAGCAGCTAGGGTCTGAAAGAAAAGGGCTTTGAAAAACAAAACCAGGAAGGGAAGAGAGTAATTTTTGAATGTTGTTAGGTATGTAAGTTGTTGGAGAGAAATGAGCTTGTTCAGCCTTGAGAAAAGAAGGCTCAAGGGAGACCTCATCAGCATGTTCCAGTATTTAAAGGCTGGCCACAAAGAAGATGGAGACTCCCTTTTTACAAGGAGTCACATCGTAAAAGATGATGGGGAGATTCCGACTGGACAGAAGAGGGAAAACATTCATGATGAGAACAGTCATTGAAATAATTTCTGCAGGGAAGTGGTGGATTCACCAACATTGGACACTTGTAAGATTCAGCTGGAGAGGGTGCTGGGCCATATTGTCTAGACCGTGCTTTCACCAAGAAAGGGTGGACCAGATGACCTTTGTGGTCCCTTCCTATCTGTTTTTCTATGATTCTATGAAATTATGACATCCTTCTTTAATATGAGTCATGAAATGAAAGCCAAGTTCATGTTCTTTATCATCCACCAAAGAGGATAACTGTTTGCAAACAGGCCAAAAAGTTGTAGGATACAGGTTACTGTCACTGCTCATTTCTTGAGCTTTTATTCTTTTCTTGTATTAGTGAACTTTTCAGTAAATTTAAGCTTTTCAGAATGCATGTGTGAGTACATGGAATAGCAAGCCTTCTTACACTGAGGAGCTACAGATCTCTCCTTTCTTTCCAGCTTTGTTTGTAAAGTAGGTATCAAATCCTATACAGTTAACATAGAGACCAGATCTGTGTAGGTTTAACTGACAGAGGACTTAGCACTATTATACTCCCTGATTTACCTCTGAGTGTCTACATCAGTTCATACTGCCCAGTGTATCACATCTTTGTTGTAATAACAACCTGAGCTCAGGCTGTCTGCAAATGCAGCACCTTTATGCCTGTTCTATGGTATTAAGAATCTTCTAGGAAGGACTCTGAAAGTAGCTTTTTCTGTTCAACAGAACATAGATTGGGCTCGGAAAGGGTATGTTGGCCACAGCACAGATAGGCTGAAATGCAGATTCAGACCTGCGCTCAGAGCCCAAGGTGGCCGTACTTGTGCGTACCCTCCTCTTTAATTGCTGTGTTAAGCATTGGTCTATTCCTACAAAAACCATCAACGTGCCTGAAAACAACATGCAGGACATATTATGTAGCTAACAGAAGCCTGTAGAGGGAGAGGTAAAATAAAATTATTCCATAAATATCAGAGAGATGTTCCTGACATCACAAGAAGCGCTTCATTTCTCAAAGTCTAAGGCATCAGTGCGAGTGACAATGTCTTTCAAAGTGTAGAGTAGATATTAACCCATTTCATTAAAGCTATGCAAAAACTCAGAAAGAGGTACTTCACATCATTATGTATTAAATACCAAAGAGGAAAGGAAGGAAGGAAGAAGAAATCTCCCCAGCCTTTCTGCAAATGCATACAATAGAAGTCATTGAAAAGCCTCTCAGTATTTTGCAGTACTGGACAGTAAATCAATGTAATCTGCATTTCTGCAGTAGCAGGAAACTTTCCAAATGATCGCTATAAATGGAGCACATGTTTTACGTATAGGTTACTATTTTTGGCAGTCCATCAAACCCCTTTGATCTGTAGACAGTGGGGTTTCATCCAGCCAGCAGGACAAGAATAAAAGGCCCATATTCTACCTTGTGCCAAGATCCACTCAGAGCAGGAGATGGGGAGCCGGTTATGGTCACACAACTCAGCAGCTGCTCCTGTGTCAGCTTGAGCCACAGCAGAACTTAGATAATCGTATGTAGTTCAAGGACACCCTAACTAATCCAAGCTTTTTTTCAGTCCCCAAGATGTACCGATTAAGAACCGAGAGCACTCTTTTCTGCTTCTGTGGGTCTCTCAGTCACTCCCTGTGCCAGCACGGGAAGAAGAATTGGCAAAAAAGCTGTTTATACCGCCTTGCGCTGGCTGCACAGCTCCCTGCACAGGGAACATCCCCCAGGGGCCAGTTAAGCCAGCGCTCTGCAACACCTGCACAATACAAAGTGATGGAAACCAGCACAGAGGGTCTGGCCTGTGGGTCCTCAAAAATGGAAAAAGGCAGATGAAAAAAAAAAAAAACACAAGGCAAGGGAAACCAGGCAGCACAGGAGGATTAGAAAGAAAAGACCCAAACAAAAATTTATAAAATTCAGCAGATCACTTCCTGACTGCAACAGAGCTCAACTTCAAAAAAGATCCACTAAGCCCACACTGCTGCTTCCCAGGACGGACAGTGTATCCGTCTCCCTCTCCTCTGGTTCCTCATCAAAGATTATGTCAAGATTTATGTCTCCCTTTCTGAACAGTTCTGGGAGTTTAAACTGAGCCTCAGTCCATTGCAGCCCCTGTACAAAGGAGTGAGCAGCAAAGACAAGTGTTTTGCCGCATGTGAATAATGCACTATGGGACACGAGTGTCCGATATCCATGATTTCATGGCTCTCCAAGTTGATTCCAACCACAGAGAGAAGCCATTGTTGACAAAGAGAATTATAAATATCTAATTTACCCAATACATTCTTTTTTTATTATTATTACTCTGAAATTCATTACACTCATGGTATATATATAAATACATTTCCATTCACCCGTCATCAAAGCATGCAAATCTTAAAACCCCTCTGCTGTTCTGAGTGACATATTTCAGGAATAACTACTCAGAAATAACTGCTGTAGATGTGTCTGGCTGCTGAACATGAAAGTATGGGTGCTGCTGACTGCCTGGCAGCTGGCCCAGCATTTAACCCTGCTGTTTTAAAATGTCGTAAAATAAGCACAATTTAATCTTTTGAAACCTTTTGGTCAGTGACTGTGATTTCCGCAAAAAATTACTTCAAAGGAAAGACAGGCACCTTTGTTGATGCCTTTTTAAGCAGTCATGAGTTCCAAATTATTTTTAAAAAGGGAAGCAGAAACCTCAAAGTGTGTAACACCTCCTCAGGATTAGATGCTGAAGCTATATGTAAACTGGGCTGTAAAAATCGATCCTCCACTAGCGATGTGGCTAAGTATGATATAATTAAAAGATAATGTCAGTGGAAAAAGAATATCATCGTAGACTAATGGGCTCCTCCTGACACATAAATGCCACAGCAAAGCCCCTATTTTAATGAAAAAATACCTCTAAGAAGCCAAGTTATTTTCTTTTCAAAGCAGGATGTGTTGAAAATGTACCTTTTCTGTTGCTATATTTCTATTTTGCCAAATGTCTGACAGAGTTAACACCTCCACCTTGCAGCGTGCATACAATGCATAGCATTCCCCTGTGCCTCCAAAGCACCGTGTTTTACCTATGCAAAAGTCAGCTTACTTCTGCAAATAGTGTTCCTTTCTGTTAATAAGTTGCAGTCTTAATATAGACTGAAGGGAAGGTTTTCTTTCCAAACTTAGATGTGAGGAAAAAATTTCCAGATTTAATCATTTGACACAGATTCCATTCTACTTGATTTAGGGAATGTGGACATTCCTAGTCATGAGACTATCTAGGGATAAAGTGACTATTTTCCACCCCAGTCAAGCTGAGCTAAAAATGCCATTTAAACACATAGGGGAGGAAAAAGGGGCTGTGAAGATACCTTGAATAATTAAACAAATTTCCAGTTTACATCAAATTACTCTTTTTGCCTTCACACACACGCACGCAGACACACACACACACACACGAAAAGCCTGCTCAGATTTGGTTTGGAATAAATATCTTTTGGCATTGACTATTAAAGCTGAGTGATATGAAGAGCATTTGATCCATCAGTGTATGCTAGGATGCTCTGAAAACGCCTACCAGATGTGGCCTTCAAAAGTCTTAGGCGTCTTCTGCTTAGTTCCTGGCTTTAGACCAGTCTGAGGAAAGAACTGGCTGATGAGCTGCTCAGACCAAGCTGATCTGGACACGATCTGGACAACTATTGTCACCTACAGAACTTTAAAATCGAAAAGGGAGGTACCTTGCAAAACTAGGCGCCTCCAGGATTAGGCAGCAGCCAAGCATGGGTTTCTGGAGAGCACTTTTGGATACGGTTCCACCTACATCCTGCTTTAGGTGCCTAAGTCCTTTACTAGAGCTAGCCAGAAAGGCTAGATTCCCATTGAAGTCAAGAGCAGGATTTACAGTAACTTAAGTGAATTGGTTCAGGCCCTAAAATGAGAACCATGTGTACATCCTTATGAAGAATATGGTCCCTTCTGTTTATTCATTGTGACTTCTTGCTATATTGAACCATTCACGTGCACTAATCCACAAATAATACGTCAAAAGAGGTTTTGGAGAGTAAAGAGAGTTGTGGATGTTCGTGGCCATCATCTGTGCTATTCTCAGCGGTTCTGGAAGTACGGCAGCCACCCTGGCTAACAGGCCAGTCAAGCCACATACACCATTCAGGTCATACATAAGCTGTAATTGTATTACTCGTTTGGCTCGTCAATACTTTTCCATGGAGCCGAAGGAAAGGAGGGCATATGGAATAGAGAAGCAGGAAGACTAATGAATGAGAGAATATAACTTTCAGCGTTTTGGCAATGTTTTCACATCCATTTTTTGCTCCACTCCCCTGAGGTCACAAAAAGCAAATGGCATATTCATTTCCTTCCATCTGTGCTATTCTGAACAGCAAACGGGAACTAATATCTAAACTTTCCTAATAAGCAGGGGTGGGAGGAGAGGTGGGTAATAATTAGCTACTGGCTAGCAATGCCTTGTGGATGATGTGACTCTCAGAGTGATGTTCATTGTAGATGTATTTTTCTTCTTCCTCTCCTTATTTTGCAGTGCAATGACACTTTAAATTAAAACTTTTAAAAAGCCCGCATTCTACCCAAATCCTACACATCCCGCACGAAGCAGCGGGAGCAGACCTGTGCAGAGCCAGGCCAGCACCGTCCCGTTTTCCTTCAAAATACATGCAATTCCTTGTAAACACTGGGATGAGGTGGCTGGCTAGGAAGCCGTGGTGGTGTCGGATGTGTGGCCATGGCCCCCCTTCCCCAGGGACAGGCTCAGCTCCAGCTGCAGCTGCCTCCCCCCGCTGGCTCCGCAGGAGGGGGCAGCTGGCAGGGCCTCCCCGCCACCGCGCCGCCTCAGCAGCTCGTTCCCCCCTCCCTGGGCCGCAGAAACCAGAATTTAGTGACCTGGCGATGCAGCAAATAAATAAATGAATGGAGCTGGAGAGCTTGCTGGAGAGGGCTGCGGGCCGTGCTTCCCAAAGCGAAGGAGAGGAAAAGCGCTTCTGTAGGCGTCTGGCTGGCTGGGTTCCTGTCAGAATAATGATTTCAATGTTACCGTGATTTCACTGAGCAGCACACTGGGGTACATAGGGTCTTGGTAGGCAATTTTTTACAGTTGTGAATGTAAATAAGGCATTTATTCAAATTAACCCTCTATTATGCAGAGAAAACATAAGCTGTGAGGCAGCGTTGCCACCTGAGTACTGGATTGCAGTGCGTTTATGCAGCAGGGAGCAGGACAGGTCCTGAGCATCACCCAGAGAGCAATGGCTAATATTTGCATTTAAAAATAGGGTTCAAGAGCAATAATTCTGCCACTGACCTGGTTAGCAAGGCAGCTCTACACCATGGCTTCCAGTCTGTAAAACAGGCATAATGTTCGTGCCCTTATGCAAGTCTCAAAAAGCACACTTGTGTCACTTGAAAGCACTGGACACACACTTGGTTGGAACCAGATTTCTGCTGCAGAACAACATTCACAATTCTGAAGGAAAAAAGATAGTGTAAGAAAAAAAAACCAGCTTGAAATCCTGAGCTATTTCTTTAAATAAAAGTCTTCTAAGCGGCATTGTACTTATGTCATCCTAAAAGATTTCATGTGAGAGGCTATTTACATTTTTTTGTACTTCAGTTGGTTGGTTTTCCAAAATGCAAAGCAATCCCAAGCCAGGGAACCAAGATGCTATTTTTTTAAAGAGAATAAAAATGGAAAGTTTTGATAAATGAATAATTTGTCCAGATTTCTTCAGGTCAAAAAATGCATTCAAGCCCTTTTCTGTGAGGAAGTTTCATTTTCAACCAACTAGTATTTTTATATGAAGATACATTTCATTAAAAGTTTTCTGTCTAACATGGTCAAGTACTACGATTTTGTATTTGAGTACTGCCAAACTTCTGCTGGGCTCCACTCTAATGCCCAGTGAGCTGAGTTCAGCTAGGAGGCTCTTTTAGGTCTTGGTGAGTTTCTGCCAGTTCCCTGATGCCCAGGAAACAGCACTTTACCACTATGACAAAGCCTGCCCGAGTTTAAAATAAGGGCGGTTCCTGCCTTTGGTTAGGCTTTTTTTATTATTTTTTTTAATTTTAAAAACATTTCCCTTTTATTTTCATGGTAAAAGGTATTTTCAATATTTTACAAGAAAATACTGGATGTCCTTATTAGCTTTAGGCCATAAATGCCACAAAACAGATTTAAAAACTGGAATAAGCCCAACATAAATGCTTACTATTGGTGAATATAAGGGCATACAAAACAGGGCAGTAAAGTCACTATACAATATCAGGAAAACCATTAAAGAAATCTGGAAAAGCATCAAGATGGTTGGCCTCTTTGTAGTTTCAGCACAAAAAAATTGAGCCTTATTTCTAAATATTTTCCCTAGTGGGAAATAACAGCTTGAAAATAATCCCAGATGTATTCATTTGTGTAACATTTTTCTGCTTGCAACATATAGGCATGGAAAAAATATTGAAGGCTTCAATTCTGGACTTGTATTTTAAAAATGTCAAGCTTTTGAAAAACAGCATCATTTTTCCTTAAAAGCTATTCATTTACCTGGAATGTTGGCCAGCAGGCCTACATTATGGACTTAGTTTAGTTAAGGTTGAAAAATTGCCCAAAGGCAAAAGAGAAGTAGGCAATTTTTGTGGCTCAGACTATATACCAGCACAAAATACAGCTGAGTTGATTTTTGCCCTGGCATATAAAAGAGTTTTGCAAATATGGGATCTTAAAAGTGATCAAAAGCTATCTAAGGCATTAAAAGGCTCAAGGGTTGTTTTTTTCCTTTTGTCTTCTTCACAACCAAAATCTGCATCCTGAGGTACAAACAGTTAGAAAGCTCTTTTCAAATGGCTACTGAAAACAATAAAAATAAAAGCAATCCAAGCCAACAAGCAATAATTTTTAAAGAAGGCAAAATGAAAGTATGTTCCTGTTTGCTCCGCAAAACAAGTTGTTACTAAAATATTCCTATTTAAGGTAAATATCTATTTTTTTAAGGGAAAAAAAGAAACACATACACTCAAAGATTTGGGAAGATGTCTTGCTAAAGAAATGACAGTTTTCATTCAATCTAGACCATCATATTGAAAAGCTATTTGTCTGGATAGTACTTACAACCCAGTATTTTCTGTGGCTCATTTTCTGTGACCTGCAGTAAGTAAAGTTATCACGGTATAGGTGTCTAAAAATAATTTAAATGGTTGGACTTTTTTTCCCCCCTCGATGTACATGAAATATCTTTATTTTATGCAGGGAGACTTTAATAAAATGAAAGGTCAGGGGAAAGTTAGGGAATTAAATTCTTCCTCAATAGCCAAAGCTACAGATGTGGGAAGAGCTTTAGTGGTAAAGCCAGTGTACATCAACCCTGCAGGGCTGAAGGAAATGCCTGTACTCTGAAAGAAGGAGCCAAGCTCATGTTGAACCAGCCAGCTCCAAGACCAGACAGACTATTGCTGTATCGGTGCAATGCTCTGTGTTAGTTGAGTAAGTGAACAAGGCTGAATAGTGTGGACATAATGCCAGAGCTCCACTGGCTTGGCACGAGTATCTTTGCACAGTGGTGTTGTCCTGCAGAGCTGTGCCAGCCTGCCAGGAGCCTGCTTGAGGAAGTCCAGGTGACCCTGGGCCTTGCAATGAAGGTATAGCTGGAAGGAGCATAGGGAACCAGGGTCCATACAGTCCATCCAGTTCCCCCAGAAATCATTGCCAGAACTTCTCTGGTTTTCTATTCGAGAAGAATCAAGTCTTTAGAGGATACCATAAAGGGTACCCTTCAGGAGATGTAGCCACTACACAGCCGGGTGGTTGTTCCATGAAAGGTGCTCCTTTTCCTTCTGGAGTGCAGACTGCTGCTACAGGTGCAGTCTTCCTCAAATGCAGAGCATTAGGAAGAGGTTCAGACAGAACCTGAGCTCAGCTAGAATGACTCAGATGGCTCATGGTCTTTTGGGAAACACATCAGCTTTGCCCTGATGGAATAAATGTCCACACTCAGGTCACATATGACATTGGAACATGGGTCATGTGATGGGGCAATGGTGGTGAGAAGTGCCATGAGTGGTGTTTTCTCACTTTTCTTCACTAGATGCAGTCGCTCCTCAATTTCTTGGATACTTCACCCTGCTCTCAGTATTAGCCTAATGGCAACAAACAGTGGCTCAGCTGTACCTCTCCTCGCCCACATGCTTCAAGAAGTATTTTAAACAGGTAGTCAAAGTGGGAAGAGCCAGTTCAGGGATGGAGCTTCTATATCTGCAATACCAAATCTAGATTAAATGTGAAAAGAAGGACTTCTGAAATTTCTTCTGAAAACTTTTCTTCTTCCTTAGCAGAACTACAGTCCTCTATCTCTCTCAAGAAAAAAGTGTGAAGAAGACAGGCTTACATTTTTGTGTTACTGAGGTCTCCAGCAGCTAAGAAACAGTCAGCTAAGAAAAAAACACTGAAAAAGTGCAGGCAACGAGGTCTTAATGTACAGCTGGTGAAGCTGGCAGAGATGCCCAGGAGAGCAGTCAGACCACAGACCTGGGACCTGTAAAAATGATGGGTGTCTGCTGCTCCCAGCTGCAGGTAATTAGCATATCTGAAAAGTCAGATCAATAAATATCTCATTGCAAGTTAAAGAAAGAAATATTGTGTGGACATCATTGCTGTCTCCCTGCAGAGCAGTTGCAGATGTCTTGGCAAATCAGAGAAATCAGATACGTGGCCTCTGGTTACATCCTAAGTGTAAATTCTTTTACTTACACATATAAATAAGTCCTGGAATAGAGATAATCAAACAGCGTGTAAGCAATTCCCTTGTTCAGGAATCTCAGCTCATCACTAAAATTGCAATTACAATCAACAATTCCACTTGAAAAACAGATTTTAATATGAGATCAAGGCAAACAGCAAACTTGCCTTCTGATAACAGAGCTCCCTTCACACACAACTGTACATAATGCAGATTGAAAAAAAAAAAAGAGTATATCTTTTCATGAATGAATAGTTACTTTCATGCTTAAATAAAAGAAAAATTGAAAAAAAAGTCTGGAAGACTGAAATGGCACCACCTGGTGACACCTGCCACATGGTATGAATGGCTGCACATTAGTACTTATGAAGCTACTTTTGTTGTTTGAAGTTTTGTTGAATAGCTGGCTGTATAACCATAAAAGCCTTTAACAGAAACTCTTAATTAGCCGTTGCTTTTTTTTTCATTCTGTTGCTATAGCTGGCTATAAAGACAATTGTGGACAGGCATGTGGACTCAGGTACTTCATTCAGAAATTACCAGAGTAAATCAAGTTATATATAAGACTCACCTCACTCTAATTTATAGTTCAGCTCAGACCACTGAACTTGCAAGTAAAATTTATGGGGGAAGAGCAATAAATTAAATTGGGTAGAAACATAATTTTAGTCCTCCAGTTACTTGTACAGTTCGATTTAACACGTAAAAAATGGAGTATAATACTAACTTGTTAATAAAATGTGCACAGCGCTGACATGTAAAAACAGTTTTATAATTGGTTGGTCACTCTGTTAGCCTTGTTGACAACACTAAATTTTCAAAACCCTACATTAGTAACATTGAGCTAACATTATAAATGCAGAAAGCTCATAAATGCATACAACAGAAATTCATTTGGCCTTTGATTTTTTGGGGGGTATCTTTAAAGTGAAAACTGTAAAATTACCACATAATAAAATCCAGTACACTGAACACTAATTGCCCATTTATAAAAAGCTCTTTCCCTCCAATCATGTAGGTGTGAGGCATAAACTTCTTGGGTTTTACGGAGCTGCGATTTATACTTTCAGTTCTGTTTCTCTCTGTTGCATTTCATCTTAATCTTATAACAGACGAGCTGGGTTTTATTAATCTGCATCAGCATTCATTGGACATTAAACCTACGAAGATCCCTACAGGGTTTTAATTGTAGCTGAATTGCCAACAATAATTGGGCCTCTGGCTAACCGGGGAGAGCAGCCCACCCTGGCTGCCGGGCACGGCCACGAGCCGCAGCGCCAGCCCCGATAGCCCACTTTGTCAGCCGCCCGAAGGGAAGTTGTCAAGTCTGGGACCCTGCTGCTTTATTCCTATAACTATGTTTTAGAAACACCTCACAAGTGGAATTGTGGTTGCCTCATCCAGAAAATGTGGAAAGGATTAATGTGGCATGTAAAACAAATCACTCCTGAGCTCAGCTGAGAAAGTGGGTATTAAAAGCACTCCAGTCAAAAGAGCTTTAGTGAAAGGGTCATGGTGATATACAGTCAGCACATGTTGGGCTGGTAAAGCTGCAGGGTGTTTGGAAATGGTAATGGTCCATGGGTGTAAATTCTTTCAAGACCTCTTAAAGGCACATGTGTTTCTTGAGCATGTTCTCCAAACAAGGACCTGTTATAGGTTAGATTCACTGGAGCTTTTAAACTTTATTGATTGGTTTGTGATATTCCAGGTTTGCTTACTGGGTTGTTGGGTTTTTTTCTTTTCTTTAATGCCATTGATAAACACAGGAAAAGATCCTGGTTTAATCTAAATCTTATAAATCCATAAACTACGTGGTATGTAGCTTTATTGTAACATATTTCAGAATGTGTTGTTTCTTTGTGCCAGCAATCGCTGGCTTCACAAGAGTTAAGGGTCTATCAACATTTCTTTTATGAACACAGGTTCGTTAAAGCATCTTTAGTTTTGAGGTTAAAAAAGTCAAACCCTTAACTTTGACATAACATTTAGTGTGCCTTTATATATGTTTGTAACATTTGTAACATAATATTTCCTAAAGTTATTAAAAAGATGGCTCATGGCAGCTTTTCTTGTAAAACTGGGAGACTTACAGTGCCTAGCGAAAGCTTTATTTTACAAGTTGCACTATTCCTTGTTCTTTTTTTCATTAGGAGTTTCACTGTGATTTAGCATAAAGAATAAAAAAAAGTGATAACATATATGTACCATGTAGCCCTGTTCTACCCAAGGAATCACCACCACAAAATGGAAATGTCCAGGAAGGGTTTTTGAGCAACAAGTCACCTTGACTTCCATCAGAAATGTGAGGGTTCAGTAATTTTGTAAATTAGGCCTTCTGTGCAGGAATCACTTCACTTACACTTGAAATGGAGCCATTTCTGAGAAGCATGTGTCAGGTGTTGAGCAGAATGCAGCCACATCTTTCTACAGACTGAGTGGCTGAGAAGTGGAACTGAAAAAAATATTGTATCTAGTTGCTGCAGTACTTGCCGTGATATAATTAAAATCATGAATAATCATGTCCAACACACATCATTCAGCTGAGAAGACATCCCTGCAGCAAGCGGCCTGCATTTGATTCTAGGAAAGTTGTGGTGCAAAAGCTAATATTTTTGGATTTGGCCAGCAGAACACTGCTTTGGTGAGGTACACTAGAAATTAGGTCTCTTTTAGCCTTATTTTTGAATGTATTTGCTTTTATACAAGGCCACTGTTAATTATTTTGTGTAGTCATTTAACCTGTGTTCACTGCAACATACTTAAAAGAAGAAGCACAGATTGCAGTTACATGATGTGTCAGGTAAAAACATTTGTTCTGAATAATTATATTAAATTGAAATAATATTTAAAAAACCCAGGGAGTTGTTTTCTCACAAACCCACAGGACTGTTATGAACAGGGACAGTGATTAGATGATCAAAACCCTACTTAGTCAAGTTAAAAGAAATAAATAAAATAACATATGACCTTGGCAAAGTTTGGGTTCTATGTAGGTTCTGGTTCAGTGCCTCTGGCTTTGGCTCCAGCTACAACCATGACTACAAATATTTTTTCACAGGCTTCAGCGATGACACCATTTGTTACTTTTACTTAGTACAGCACTGGTGAAAGTCAAGATCAATCATTCTCCTGCAACGTTTCCACCATGCAATGAAGTTCCAGCCATAAAGCAAAGGGACACATGGTAGATATGATGTCACTGTCTGGCATCTTTATGAATATCAGAAAGCTTTGGCAATGCTGAACTTCAAAATTAAGTTTCCTGTCCTTTTCACGAAGGTGAAATGTGATGTTCCTGTAACCTGTCTTGAAACAAATGTCCTGTAGCTACTTCAGTAAACAGCTGAGATAACTGACCAAGACACCTTTCAATGTTTTGAGAAGAGACACACAATCTAAAAAGAACAAGGCAAAAATAAAAAGGTTAATAGCAGACATGAGTTGTTGTAATGTCATTGTTCCCCATTGCAATAATGTGCGGGAAACTGGACAACACTGTAATCTGTAAACCAAATTATTGGTGTTCTGCGCAAACATTTTAAAACCCAAACACCTGCAAGGAGCAGCCAAATTCTCTGAACAGAAGACTAGTCCTCCTTCTTTTTTCTCTTTTCTTCTTTTTTTTTTTTTTAACCTGTGAAAAAAAAAATAGGCTTAGGAAATGTTTCTCTTTAAGCTTGCTAAGCTACAGGACATGAGGACATGAACAAAGGCATTTTTTTTCCAACAGTATACAGTTGCTCTGTTAAACCAAGTAGAAGTTTCCTGTACCTAGGAAAAAAGACGCTGCTTACCTTTTGTTTCAACTCTCATTTTATAACAGAATGAATCTTGCTAGTCTTCATATTAAAACCTCAAATCATCTGTTTCACTGAAACACTGAGGTTGTCTTAAATTGCAGTTCTAATGGTACGAGCTTTTTAAGTTAAATTCCTAATAGCACTGGCTCTCAAGTTTTGTTTCATTTTGAGAAGATTCTACTCTATCTCAGAATTAAACCTATAGATTCAGATTCAAAGATACTGATCAATATGTTCATCATCAACTGCAAGACCAGTCGAAGTTGGAGAATAAGCTAGAAGAAAAAAAGAGAATATTGCAGAAGCTCTCATTTTGGTGTTTACTTTTTTCAGTCAGTGAGGCTATAATAGTTTGATTTTAATCTAGTATAATTCATTGAAAACCTCAACTTTCCTCTCTGTTAGAAGACAACCTTGTAAATATCCACTAAAGTAAAATAAATAATGAGTAGATTAAATAGGATGCCAGTGGTTTACATCCTGAAGATGATCTCTTTCTTATCCGAAGCCAAAGTTTAACTGTTCTGTCAGTAACCTGAAGGCCTTCAGGTAGCTGCAATTTCTAAGACATTTCACCAGTTAGCAGAGTTAATTTTGACAGAAGAGAAGCCCAGGGTAGAAGGCTAGTGAGTTCTCTGTGCAGCTTGCTACTCAGCTGTTCCTTTTCTGACCCACCACTCTCAGCCCCCCAAAACTGGTTTAGTGGAGTAGAGAGAGATCTAAAGCATCAAGGTCTCCCTAAAATTACTCATCCTTTTACTCTTTTGTGGAATTGCCTCAAATGCTAGTAAGGTCTAGGGCCTTGCTATGCTAAGAGGTGTATAAACATCAAGAAAACAAATATTGCATGCTTTGAAGAGTAGATAAAATTTATAACCTTCTAAAAATAGCAGTCAGTGAGCTCACACCTTCCTAAATAAGAAATTAGGTAAGAAGAGCAGAAAAAAAAGTCACAGGGTTTATTTTCCTCTCAAGCTCCCAATTTAGGAACAAAGTTGTTTCTATCTGTACCTACCGAGCTTCATCCAGCTTGTTCAACAAGGGCAGACCAAGAGTCAAGGTTGACTTTTTGGCAGGCCTGTGAAAATACATCAGTGGTACTGAGAAAAAAAATGGAAAGAATAAAATAAACAGTGAGCATAACAACAGGGAAGGAAAAAAAGCTGGAGAGAGAATGAAAAAATTATTTAGCAAAAATTATTCTGACTAAGTCATTTACATTTGGAAGGCACATACGAAAAAAGAGAAAAATCTAATTTCTGCATAGTTTCTTTAAAAATTATTGAAATGCCATGCTGCAGTAAGGCCTGGTGCTTTAAAAACAAAAGAAAATAAAACAAAACAAAACAAACAGATTCTAGACAAATATAGAAATATTTCACACATTCGATTTCTTTGAATTTCAAATTTAAGTTTTTGCTGTATATTTCTTCTTCCTTCTTTTTAGTTTTTCCAATAGAGGAAGATATAGGCAAGCCTTGGGAAGCCTTCAGCTGAAAGTAAAAAATATCCTGTATTCACGAAACAGCATGGATTTTCCCCCACAAAGTTGAGCAAAACCTTTTGTCTATTGCAAAAGGTTAAAAAAAGGCAAAGATAAATCCATGTAATCACTCAAGCAGTGAAATGCATAGGCTGACTCACATTTGCTTTTGCTGATGTAGGACTGTTCATGTGTCAGCCGTTTCATGAAGGGCATGGACACCACCTAGCAACCCCATCTAAATCAAAAGAAATGTATCTGAGAAGGAGGCAAATGTCCACTTTCTTTGCTCTGTTTCTGCTCATAAGCTGCCAGTGCTTACTTTCCAAACAGTTTTCCTGTGCGATGTTTTTCACACTTTCCATGCACTTGCCAGATTTTCCCAACAATATCTTCCTCTACATTTCTGCAAGAAGTGCTACACAAAGGGCAATGAGCACACATCACTTTCAAGCAGCCTGATAATATATGTACGTATGTCTGTGCACACGCATGTGTTGAAAATGTTTATGAGAGTCTTCTTGTGGCACTACTGCTTTCTTGTTCACAAGTGCCATACCAACCCCAGGCATAATATCAGAATGAAGTGCTTGCAGTTGAATTACCTGTATATTCTGCTATCCATACGTTAAATACAAAATGTACTGAAGCAACCTCAAGTTGTCATGTTATACCTCCTATTGGCTGTGTATTTTGCCATCATAAGAAAGAAAAAAAACCAGCTAGTTAAGAATCTGAACAGATTAACCAGCCCTGTCTACTAAACAAAGGAGAGCAGATACAGTAGGCAAATGCCCCCACTAACATCTTTAGGCAGCAATTTTCAGGCAAACAAAAGGAAGCACTTTTCTTTACAGTGTACAATTAAATCATGGAACTCGTTACCACAGGATGCTGCAGAAGCCAAAAGTACAACAGGGTTCAAAAGGAGATTAGACTAATTCGTGAAGGATATGTCTATCAATGGCTATTAAGCATGGTGCTCCGGATGCACCCCTGGCAAAGGAAGTCCCTAACCCACTGCCTACTGGAAGGTGGGAGGCATACTGACTTTATGCAGAGTTTTAATGTTCATATATATAAAAATATTATTTTAATTGAGCACCTTAGAGAATTGTTTAGTTCTCAGACTCACCGTTCTTATTCCTACTTGAACACTTTAATGTTTGCAATGCTCTTTTTTAGTGGCCCTTTTTCAGCAACTCGAACATTATATTTAAGCAGTAACTTCTTTTAACAGATTTACCTGATGTTATTCATCCAACTTGTAGAAATCTCTCTACCTTTGTAAAGCTGCAACATCAGTTCCCAGAAACCTGGTAAGTATAACTGAAATAAAATGTGATATGTGCACACCTGTACAGCAGATGGCTACGTTAAAAGTGATTAAACCGCATTTCTTTTGGTTTCTTTTAATTTGAACCTTACTCCCTTATGCTTCTACCAAGAAAATGTTAGAGCCAGGACCCCTCTAAGCAACCCAATTTACTGAAGCTGAGGATGCAGCCCTTGATTTTACAAACTGAGGACAGATAATTTTTAAACCTCAAAGAGCACATGCTGCTGCAAAGCTCTTAAAGTAACACTTCTTTTGCCATGACCTTCCATTTGAAATGTGTTTGTGTCATCTATATTGCAATTATGGTCTAATGTAAGATACGTATTGAAGTATAACTATCAAGATTGAATCTACCTTGAAAACTCAGACTGAATCAGGTTTATAGCCTAGAGGCAAGTTGTGAATCCCATAAAGCATTGTTTGAGGGACCTGGTTAGTGTTCTGTACACCTGCTTAATGTTGTTTTTTCATAGTCACAAATGTCAAACTGCTCAGTAACGCATTGGGGTTTGAATGACAGCCATGCACTTGAGCACCAGTTATGTTTTTTTCACTACCAAATTGGACTATAAATGATGAAAAAGAGGTCAGAAAGGAAGTATGGAAGCATACAAATTTGAAAGGGGAAACTGCTAATAGTCATAAACCGTGTGCAATCAAAGGACTGGCAAGTCATTGTGAATTACCTGCTCCATGAATTACTGATCTAACTGCATTATGATATGGAATTTTCTAACTCCTTTCATCTGTGGTGCAATGGCTCCTAACAGCTCCCAGATCAAAAGCAAGAGTGCCAGGAAAACTATGGAAAAAAAAAATCAAAAAACCCACAACACTGACTTTCATTATGAGCACTTATTTGTTAAACTTTTCTTAATATGCAGGCTTCATTATTTATTGATTCACTGATTGGATGTACTGTAAGAATGCCACCTGCCAAATTTGAGGAAATAGCACAGAAATGATCAGCAATGTGACACCTCGGTGCAAGTCAAAACTTGTAAGCATGTGCACATAAACACTCATAGCTTGTGCATTTCTCCACAGGTGGTAAAATGCAGAACAAACATTGGGTTTATGTGGCCTCCTTTTTTTGTAATCCAAATCAACCAAAATGCTTTATAAACAATTAGCTACATGTTAGTAATTTTACTGATCGTATAAAGTTAATGAGGCAATTAGCTTGCACATGCCAATAGCACCAACACGAAGACCCAATCTAAGGCTTACATGAGCAATGAAGACACAATTGATTTCCACAGGTACCTGTCATACATGACCCAAAACAGAATTCTAAGCGCAAGTTATGACCATAACAATAAAGCTCAAGCCAGCACATATATTAAACAAAACATACAGATAGTTCTTTCAGCTGGAGTTAGAAATTCTTACGGTGTGTATTACAATGTTTAAAAGACATTTCTAATTTGACACTTCTTTTTTAATCTGTTTTCATAGACTGGATGAGAAAAAACGAGGTGAGCTACTGTCACCTGAGCAATTTTGAAACAAACAAACAAACAAATTAATAAATATGTATATATTTTGATAGATGTCTATTTTGTTTGGTATTTTTCTGCTGGGAAAACTCTGAGTTTGCACAGAGATGAAATTGTGAATTTGTTTCATCATGATGACAGTCTGCACAGTGAATAAATCCTTTTCAGTGCCTATCATAGGGAATAAACTGACAGCTGCATCACTATTTCGGTGTGAACGTATCGAATACTTTCCACCTAAGATCTTAACTGTAAATATGGGATGCGTAAGCAAAGACGAAGCAAAGACCAGCAGTATCACCTCGCTGGTAGATCAGCCTAGAAAAGAGAATTTCTCTCTGGTAGAAAGAAGTGATTGTAATTTTTTCCTGAATAATTCATATTTTTGTACAGGAAAGAAAACCTACAAAGAAAGCTACTGCAGAAGAGTCTATCTGAGGGCCAGTGCCCCCCCCATTTCATGTTTTACTACCCCCCCACCGGCTGCCCCACTTCCAAGGTAGAGACCTGGTAGGGGTGTCAGAAAGCTGGAGAAGAAGCTACCTGGGGAGCGGGGAGCCAGGGGAGCCCAGGCTGGCACAGGACCAGGAGCTCCGGCTTCCCAGAGAGCCTGCCTGTCTGCTTTCCATTGAAACCTTCGATGGAATCAACATGTTCCTGTGAAGTGTTTCAATTTTGTAAAATCAGCGTTTTCCAACAGAGAAGTGTTCCACTGGAAATTTTTCGACCAGCTTTAATAATCAGGGCATCTTTAACATCTCACACAGAGGTGAAGCTGAAGGACATTAAATTCCCATCTGAGAGACTGTGAGCCAAATGCTTTCCTTGCCTATGGCCTCAGCTGCAGCCATGGTCTTCACTTGAGCTGCCTGCGGCAGCAGGTTGGTGGCTCACCATGAGTGTCACTATCCAACAGCACAGAAGAACTCCATTGCTACAGCATGACCAAAATGATCAAATGGCTCGCACCACATAGTTGATGTGGCCAAATGTGGGGCCATAGCAAAGACCATTTGTGAAACTCTTGGGAAAAGCTGTTATTTTTTGAAATGTGCCTTCTTCAGGAGGTCGATTCATAAACTTGACAAAAAGGTATGGATTTTATTTATACAGAGATTCCATTCAAGAAACATTTTAGGAAAAGATCAACAAGAATATCCAGCAAAACACAGAAAATGAGTGTTTCCTGACAGTTATCAGTCAAACCACTGGCTAGAAACCTCTGTTGGTGTTCACACCTCTCTGTGTAACATACATTTTCAGTGAGAGATTTCAGGAGCTTGTTCTATTAAGATGAGCTAAAAGTTAGCTAGACAAAGGCCTACTAATATAGGATAAATCACAGTAAACAATTATTCGATCAATATTTTAAAGTGAATCTGGATGACAGGAAACTGGTGCTTGATAGGGATTTTTGCAGTGAGTCTAACAGACCCAAATATGTTTCTTTACTGCAAGAAACAGGTAAGAGAAAGATAAATGATATCTTTAGGTAGCTGATGTTGGAACTCAAAAAGACAATGCAGAAATTATTGTCAGCAAGTGTTAAACAATCAAACTACATGATGGCAATCAGATCAAACCAGCTCTTTAAATTCTATTTTGTGACTCATTTTTATGGACTGGATTTCAAATTACTGATGTCCTTCAATTTCAGTTCTGTGCAGCTGTAACATTAAGGGGCAAGAGTTAGCTCACAGCAAGTCATGCAATAGACCAGGTCTTCTAGGGTGAAATTTCTCTTAGTCTAAAATCGGCCAAATAAATCTCAGGAAGAAAGTGCCTATTTCACTCTATTAACCATAAGAGGAAGCTATGGTGACAAGCTCTGGATAAACATCTACAGTTATTTAAGCTAGGTGACATGAAGCCAACCTAACTTTCCTTCAAGGTAACTTTTCATGGAATAAATTACTAGTTAAACTTGGTTGTAGATGACTAGCATTTATGTTGATTTTAAATTTTGCAAGAACAAGTTTTACTGAACAGCATAGTCACATCTGTTCTTTAAGATCTTGTCATGATAGAGGAATTTTTAAACAGACCAGATTCTGAGGCTCAGTAAATATTTTACGAAGTGACCTCAAATTTAGGATTTAAGTATTAGGAGTCTCATTCATGTCAAACCTTACAGCAGCAAGGCAAAGAAAAATCAGAAATTGAAGAAGCATGAAGGAAAAGGGAGAGACAGATATACCACACACACACACACACACACCCCCCAAAACAACAACCAAAAAAAAGCAGCTGAAAGTCCAGAATAAAAAGAGAAACAGAAACAATCTACAGAATTAGCCATCCTTTTTTGTGTCATAGAAAAACATGTTTAAACATCAGCAGATAAGCTTACTATCATTACAGGAGGTGGCCTTGAAACAAAAGCCCAAATTTAGAAAGCTGTGCAGCTGGGGAAGCTGAGCCTGAGCCGTGCTTTGCATTTGGCACAGCCCTGGCTGCAGGGTTGTGCCGAGCCCCCAGACACAAACACTCCCCCTTGCCACAGCAGGGCCACCAGGTGCCTGGCCCAGCTCCAGCCCAGCACCAGCTTTTCCAAGTGCTCCTCATCCTGCAGACACACAGTCACTTGTATGTTGGAAGCCATATATCATGTGCACATCCAACATGTAAAGTCACTTTCTATCCTGAACATTTTGTGAGTTTAAATTATTTAAAATTTCATGAAATTATACATGCTATTCCAAATTTCCCATCTGATGCCTTCCAGCTAACCTCACCCCCAGCACAAAGCAGGAGGTTTTTTTAATATATAAAGAATGAAAAATGTACTTGGGAACTGCTTGGTGAAAGAGGGGAACACCACATGCAGCTAGCTATAGATGAATACTCATGGCCACTGCTGTCCCTGCCACACAGTAAAAGAGATTACGGGTCCATGCATTTTGGGAAGTATACTGGTGCCAGCCAGAGAACATCCAAATATACACGTGCAGTCAACGCATAAGTACCTATATATATTCATACATAAATATGTGTGTACATATCACCTACGGTGTGAGGAGCTTGGGAAATATCCCAGGGCACATACACTTGAATTATATTTGAGTGTGTTTGTGTATATATGGGAAAGTGGGTAAGCACAGCTGTACACATGTGTTCCTCATGGGCCCCCGGCATGCCTTGTATTTCTGCTGTTTCGGCTTGGTTACCTCAGTGCCCAAGTCTACAATAATGCATGTCACCCTTGCGGGTAACATTTTGTTATAAATCTAAGCATGCAAATATTTGTGTCAAAGCTGTCTACGCGTGCAACCAGTTGAGAAGCTGAAATGCCTTCAAGTAATGTAGCAACTGTTTTCATTTTCTCTCAAATGGTGTTTTGGTTATTTTTGAACCTCTGCCTTTTTTTTATTGTCTTTATTCTGCTCTAAAGCTTGACTGCCTTTCTCTTCTTTGCCTAAGTTCTGGGCAGTGAGAAGAATGTGTAGGAGCCATCTCCAAATTTTAATACAAAGACAGCTAAAATTCCAGTCTGTATCAAAACAGTCCCTTGCAGAGCTGCTCAGCATTTCTTTTGTCTACACAAGCCCTCTCAGAGAAGCCGTAATGCAGCCCTAAGAAGCTACCAGTGATCTTTTAATAAATACTTTTCTTCTAATGTGGCAAGGTCTTTGAAATTTAAGTTATAGATGTGACAGAAGGATTGAATTCAATTTTGTCCTATAGTTCTTGATGCAGTGTAGCTGGGTATGGAGGCCTTGCCTGTGCACTGCTCCAGTGCACTTAGTCAGTAGTTGCCTGGGTGGCCCAGGGCCTTCCCAGCAGATGCAAGAACAATGGGCTGATGGGAGACTATGGACAGGCCGGAGAGACAATGGTTGACTGAACTCCTTTCTGGCCACCTTCACTACAAAGTACTTCCAGGGGCACTCCAGGAGCAAATTTTCGAGAGTCCTGAGAGACCCTCAGGCAGGTTCCACTGTGCCTAAAGTGAGAGATAGGCACTACTGGTACACTTCAATAACACAGTAACACCGTAACTGGAGAACGTGGACACTGAGGAGGCTCCCTCAGGCAATTCCTGCAGCAGAAGTGACCAAACTGTACATTAACAAGATACTTGTAAATAGTAGAAAGTGTAGCTGCAGAAATGGTCACGTAGGACAGTCTTTTGTACATAGTTAAAGTAATTAGGAGATGAGATGGTTTGCAAGTACTTTATGATAGTCAATACCAATGGATCATGGACATGCTGGAGTAGTCATGTGGGATCACAGCCCTTACAGTTTGGGAAGTCTCACCTGATCCAGCTAAAGACGTCATTGCAAGAGACCTTGCAATGCAGACTACAGCCACGATCTAGACAGTGACCAATCATCCTGTTTGAGAGATTTGGTCCCCCACATGAGTATTACTCTATACAGATAGGCCAAAATCTCTGGGTTTTTTGATTGGGTGGCTTTTGCCTTTTTCTTTTTTTTTTTTTCCTTTAAAAAAAAAAAAAAAATCCATACATCAAATACAACACTACTTAAATGTAGAAAATCTAAAAAAAAAAAAAAAGGAAAAGGGAGGTTTCTGCTAAGCATCCTTCTACATGAAGCAACAACAGGAAAATGTGGACTATGCTGGAATTCAAGGAAAACAAACACAAAATTGGCAGGACTCAAAGTAAGTCCACCTGTCTAAAGACAACTTCAACTGTAAACACTTCGGAGAACTAGTTACCACCCACATTGAAGAGGACTGAAGGAACCAAGATTAACTCATCAAAACAGACTTGACCCTGACTTCCCCCGTCCCAACACTCCCCTTGCTTACTCTGTCATAATCCACTTACCAGTTTTTCTGAAGTCAGTGGCCCAAAAGGGCACCTGATCAGGGCTTCCTCAGTTTAACGCTTTTTACACAAACACAAAGGAATAATATCAACAATAATAATAACAACAATACTAGTAATCAGTCTTTCTTAACAAGAATTAATAGCAATCAGTTACCTGAATGTTCATTTGAGACTTCAGTTCTGCAAGATAAGAGAGCTTGTGCAGAATAGACGAGCATCAAGGAAGCATTCTCTTCTATACATTCCCTTCTATAAATTTGAAGCAACTCCAAGGAATTAAACCAAGTTTACAGATTCTAAAATGTGGTAAGAATTTATCCCATACCATGTATAGTAACAGACTCTTTAACAAACTGAAATTAAGAGGACCTGGAGCAAATAAACAAATATAAGTAAAGCACTGTCCTTAAGTAAACATCCAGTAGTTAAAGAAAGGGTCCTCTATGAGGCTGTAGGCAGGGATATGCATTCATAAGTCCTTGTCTGTTGTGGAGTGATGGGCCAAATTGTATTTAGCCACATCAGTGGCAATGACTCACATAAAGAACAGCAGGAGCAATACAATTCATATGGCTAGCTTTCATACATGTAAAGGTTTCTTGTACCACGTGGCATATATTCAGTTTGTAGGAATAAATATATTAACTATGTTTTTCTAACTGAAAACATTTTCCACATGCAAACAGACTTAAAAGCACTTTTATAAAGGAGATGCAATAATCGGATTTTTAACTCTGACTTTAAATTCAAAACAGAACTTGAAGTAAGTCTTTAGGGATGTTCCTCTTTTTGAAGGAATGCACAGTTCTTGTTACCTACTTGAAGCAATGAATGGCAACACTCAGTCACAAAAACGCAACAGCACTCCTTGGGAGTGGGAGAAGGGGAGAAGGCTATATAAAACACATTTCAACACCAAGATCATAATAGCCAGTAAGATGTGGAAAAGACTGAGGCAAAAGTAGATTTGAAATTTTAAATAATATCCTCAAATCTTTGCTTATCAACCATTCCTTGTTTCCAAAGAAACAAATCATGTCAATTCCTGTTCTCCAGCTACACACAATAGTTATATATTAATATATATTAATAATATATATTAATTAATTAACATATTATTATATTAATATAATAATATATTAATAATTAATATATTATTAATATTATTATTACTGAAAATAACTTCTCTCAGAAATACAGGACCAGTTATTTTCGCAAAAGATGTGGCCAACAGTGGCAACATGCAACATGAGCTCTTTGTTAAAGAAAATAGCATACAATAATGGCTAAACTGCCATCAGATAGCAAAAGAAAATATCAGTTGTTCATCAGTGCTCTTACCATGATTTTTATTTGAGTGTGTGCATTGGACCCACATGGGCATGGGAGCCAGGCAAACAGCACAAGGAAGGAATGGGAAGGAATGAAGCAAGGAGCCCTGGTGACGACCTGCACAGCACATTTCGTTCCCTGGAAGATGCCCATGCAGACGCATCTATGAATCACCTCTCATTTTCTTTTTGTAGGTTTAGCTTACACCTTGCTGGCTTTGCTGAGATGCAGGAATTTTCAGGAGAAATTAACCTCTGCTCATACATAGGTAGTGTAAAAAATGCAGAGCATGCTTTGAAGAGCAACAGATGTTAGGGAAGTAGTTACTACTGCTAGAGTAGTAGTTCCCACTTGTAAGTAACATTTTGTTCTTCTTTGATGTGGTCTGTGTATATCCCCTGCCACAGAAGCCTAGCAAGCAATAAAATGCCAACAGAGGTAGGTCCAGGAACTATAATAAGACAGTACAGGTACAAACTGAGGTAAATGAAATATTTTCCATCACTAGACTGTCTGGCCTGGCGCCATAGAAAGAATAACTGCCTAGAATGCCAAGAGACCTTGGTATATCTTATCTAGGAAAACAGGATGAAAGAATAAGCAGCAAACACATCAAGGACCTTAGTATTGAGCTACCAACCTAAGAGTGCCAAGATGCAATGATTTCCTTCTCTCTTCTCTTTGCACTGACACAGTCTTGTGTTATTGAGTTTCTTTGACACTTAGGAACTCGTATACACCACCTCACACCGGTAGCACTGGGAAGAACCTCTCCTGTTCCTGTATAAGAACAGGAGAAGCATGTTAGGATATTTGTCACACAACATCCTTCTTACATTATGTCTTTAAGCAGTTGTTGAGTTGGAGTTTTTACCTTCATGTTTCATATTCCTTGCTGGACTCTTCTTTCCTGAATTAACTACTCACTTTATTAGCCTGTGTAAAGTTTTGGCATTCTATGACAATGAATCCCATAGACTGATGGTAAAATGAAGTGTTACTTTCTTCACTGATTCAACACAGTCAAAATGTTACATCATTTATTCTGCCTTCTCTGGCGGACAATCATTAAAAGTGCATACCTGCTCACTAGACTCTAAGATTGTTGCAGTTACACGTTGACAGTTTTTATTACAGTAGGACACTCAGAAGTACTACGGACCTTGTGATTTCCATTTCTTCCATCCCTTTCCAAACAATTCTAATGTGAGTGACAAAAATATCACACAGGCTTTTCATAACATAATAGAATACAGAATGTTATTATATTCTCTATTGTTTGTAAAAGCAGCATTAAAATATTTTTTGCATCTTTGCTGTGTTATAACTAAAACAAACTATTGTTACAGCAGTGGGTTGTTTTGCTGGTGTTGGTTGTTGTTTTTTTTTTCACTTTTTGCTTTTTATTTTTGGACTATTATTAAATGTAGGTAACAAGCCACAGGAAAAATTCCAGCTAATGTTTTCTTAATGTAATTATTTATCTTGACTTTTGAGACACTTCTTTTCAGAACCCTCCTGAACTGCACTGCCCTTAAGTGCACAAAACAGACAACCTGAATGAATGCATAACTGGGGTATAGTGAAAATTAAAATAAAGCAAATGCCCTTTGGGAATACATTCATATCACAAATACCCTAAAAGCTGGAACTGGTCTATCTGTAGCAACGTCAAAGACACAATGTTTCAGAAACAACTGATGAGTCAGCTGCAAAAGGTTGAGAGATTTGGTTCAGAGAAGCCCATTTATTATATAATGAAATATTTCCGTAACATCCCATATTTGACATCCCATAAGAACACCAGTTACAGGCTGAGCTAATAATACCACCTATTATTGAAACTGCAATAACATATCCCAGTATCTGACCCTCTCGCCAGCTGCTTATAAGCTTGTAAATCTTTAACCATTTGGGGCTGTAATTTTCCATTTTTTCTGTTTTCCTATGACCCATTTTTCGAGTTTTTTTTCAAACTAACAAAATACTGTGTTTCTTTCCAAGAAAAGCTCTTGGGAGGAAAAATGTTGTTTTTTTCCTGTGAAATAAGGCCTGATGAACTCTTGTTGAGAATCTCTCTGACATTCATGCTTTGAAATAGGAACAAAAAAAATTGGGCTATAGGGAAGTTTTGGGGAATCTTTTTGCAACTCACATTGAGGTATTTTATAATAGATCCATCAACTGTTTTGAACTTCCAGAACCAGTTCCTAATACCTGCAAATGTTTGAAAGAGCACAACCCATTTAAAAAAAAAAAAAAATTAAAAATTAAAAAGTCTTCTTTCCTTTTTGGAAAAAAAAATGTATGTGGAATAGATTATAGATGGTAAACACTCACCTGCAAATGATTTAATAACAAAAGGAAGAAGTACTGGTTCACTTTTCATCATCTCTACAATAAAAATGGAAATATGTTTGGTCACATGTTACATACAATATGCTTCATGAGTATGTTTCTTAGCCTTGTATGCTATATCCTGTGGAAGACAGGCATTTTCACTGTTGCTTTGACCTCTCAAATTTACTGCATTTTCACTGGCTAGACATTTTCAGCCCTTTTCCTAAGCTGGCAATTAAAGTCTCATTTGCAGCTGTGCTTGTGAAGCTGTAGCTTCCATTTTATCAGTTTTGAAAGCCTGGGATTTATTTGATCTGTGGAACTGTAAAATTCTGCTTTTGAGAATATAAAAAGTACATAAAATATTAAAAACATAAGAAATACCTACTATCCCTGAACAAAAAACGATTGCCCCACAGCAAGATGACGAACATGAGCAGCAAACATAAAGAAAGGAAGAGGAAGAAAAGCAATAGTAGTTTGTCCTTTTCTAGAAAGTCTGGCTTGCTGGCTCTGAGTGCATGGAATGAGCTGCAGAGGAAAACGAAACTAGAGAATATGTAAAGCTGGGAGATGAGATCATCCCCCCAAAAACAATCCTTCAAATTCATAGACACTTCTGGATTCATGAGGTGAGAATAACCAGCACTGAGGGCTGTAAAATTCATTTGTAGCATTTGAATTTGTTAACATGCATTTGCAAACTGTCTCCTCCTAGAAGGGGGAGCAAGAGATGCCCTGGAAACCAAGGGCGGAGAAACATAACTGTTTAAAAAATGCCTCTGAAAATAGGAGTGACAATAGCTCGAATCCAGACAGCCTCTTTACTAGCAGTCTACACCAATTCAATCAAGTGTTACAGCTACCTTTTAAGTTTTCATCAGCATACTATTTTGCAACAGCCTGATCTTGCAAATTATGCACCTTCCCAGGTGCATAATTATTCACACATGGAGCCCAGTGAAAACAATGGGTGTCAGTGCATGAATAACTACCTGGAGGGCTGAGAGTCCTGAAATTGTTTCTGCACGTGATAGGTAAGTTGCATACTTACAAGGGGATTTTCTTCATATGTGTATTCGGGTTTTTTTCTGTTTCCAAAACTAAAATGGAGATAGGCCCATGTCAAAATACCCAGACAAAACCTTCTGAACTTTGACAGTGGATAGAGTCCAAACCTACAGCAATCTCAAAATTTTGCATGTATAGTGGCTCTTTATAGTGGGTTGGATCCAAACCTCACATTGAAAAAAATCCCCCAGGCAGTAGAACTTGGATCTGTGCTTTCCGGTTTGAATCCAAACTGAAAGTGTTGCAAGAAATGGCTCATTAGTTTATTCTGTAACATTTGCCTCCAGAAATCTGTCATTGAACAAAGGAACATCAACATTTGGAAAAAAAAAAAAAAAAAATAGATATTTTTGGATAACCCAAAGGCCCTCGAAGTGTTGTAGCTCAAAATCTTCTGGAAATCAAGGTCTATTGCAGAGCTGTCTTACATCTCTCTATCAGTGGAGACAAAGCTGACTTTTGCCACAGCAAGAACATCAACATTACACTTGGGGTGGCCAAAGTTTATGAAGATAGCAAAAAAGATCCTCCCGTGAGGTGGAGGTGAAGGTGAAGGCATGATTAAAAGAGTCAGTCAGATTTTGGGTAACTATGACTAAAAGCAGTATTTATTTTATTTTCCTTTCAACTCTTCTCCTTTATTTATGTATGGTGTTCCTCTACCCCACCTGCCATGATAGGAAGAGTCCTTCCTCTTCCTCGTGCAGTTGTTCATTCCCTCTTGGTCTCAGAGAAGGGATGGGGCTAAAATTGGAGTAGGCCAGTTCCTCATGGGAAAACAAAAAGTGAAAAATTGAGCTTTTGTCTGATTTCTTTTCTTGTGAAGACAATTACAGACATTTATTTTGTCTCTTTTCTTGGTTCAAAAGCTAGTTAATGCCAGAGCCAGAAAGGTATCTTAAAGAAGTACCATATCCCTACAACATGCATGTCTTGTGTCCTCTTAATGGACAAATGCAAGGCTTCTCCTGACTTGATGTTGACATTCAGAGACCAAAACATGGAAAAAAGGAAGGGGATTTTTACCTCATGTTAACGTCTTCTCAGTCCTAAAACAGGCTATAGGTCTGTCTGAACTACTGCACTGGTCATGGTCCCTGTAGCACTGACGGCTACAGCCTCAAAGCAGTATGTCAGCAGCTGAGTGCAGCAGGGCAAGAAGTATCTCTTAGCTGTGTTTCTTGATCCATTGATACTGTTCAGAGATTTCTCTTGGCTGTTCAAACCATCATCAGATTTGGTAAACTATTTTAAAGGCTTCCTCTTGCCAACCAGAGAGCAATGTTGAAGACCTCACCCACCATTTGGCTGGGATTGGGTTGCATAGAGCCTGCTGGTAATTTTCAAATTTTCTTCCACTAAACTGAACTGAAGCAAAGTGCAATACTCAGAAGCATTGTAGAAGACATTGTCCTGAATTTATAGCCCTTTGAATTTTACTGAGAGTTTTCCACTAACCTCAAGCAGCTTTGGTCCTCCCATTGACCCATAGGAGTCTCAGCTCTTCTCCACTTCGTTTCTCCATCAGTTGTTTTTTCCTTCATTTTCTACATGGCTACTATTTGTCTCCCTTCCTTTGTGGAGCCACATTTGAGAACTAGAAAACAGAAAATAAAGTAGTATTGGGAAATTAAAGCATGTTTGCGTTTTATACTTGTGTAATTTTCTCAACAGAAACTTAGGCCTTATCTTTCAGTTCAGTCATCATGCTTTATGAAGAAATGCTGTTTCCAAAAATGGATTTGGTCACATAGTGATTACAGAGGGATGATATTCTGATTCTGAAGACACGCATTGTCTGAGAGGTTTGTTTATTTTCTGTTGGATTTGTTGTTGTTGTTTCTTTTTATTTGAAAGGGAACCTTTCATAAAACATAAATTGTTTTTAAGCTTTGGCATAATGCCTATAAGTGTTCATTACTTGTGTAAGGAAGTCATCTATCTTACCAGTCTAGATCAAACATAGTTTCCATGTTAATTGGATGTATCAGATCTGATATGTCAATGACAGTGCTTCATTTTAATCAGCAAAGAGAGGGCTCTTTAACCTATACAATGCAGGTATAGCCTCTCCCAAACTAAATGTAACAAGTCTGGAAATTATAAAATCACAGGCACTCATTCCAGGGCCCTAGAGATGCCAGACACTGGCTTTCTCTGTGGGCTCTCACTTGTGGTAATAGAACACTGGAATTCTACACAGTAATTATCACTAAATTATAATTGCAATAATGGATGTGTTAAGTCATTCTAGCAAGACCAGTCTCCTGAATATAATCACCTAAAAAGGATGTATAGTTATTTTTGCTTTGACCCCGTGGAAATGTTCAAAATATCCCCGTGATTTTTGAAACAGTTACATGCAATTTTTGGTACTTTCCAGAACAGGGCTGATTAACCCACTAATAACCAGAAGTTTTTTATATCATGTGCTTTTGAAATATGCCTCTGTGCACTATAGTCTCTGCTTTTAAGTAATTTGCTGCCAGATGAAGGGAATTTTTTTGAATGTATTTTTGGAAGTAAATTCCCAGTGTTACGACAGCTGTTCTGAAATGTGTTGTGACAAAAATATCCACACGAAATGATTTTTTTTAATACATTTTCCAGTTATTGGGGAATAACTATTGGAGTAATTACTTTGGAGCCTGTACATTTCACATAGTAATATACATCTATTACATTTCAGTATATCTGTGTTTATACACATTAGCCCTTTTCTGTGCATATTCTGCCACTGTGGAGATTTAAACCCTATGAGCTCAAGGCAAAGTAATCTCCTCATGACCGAGCTGTGGCCAGTTCAGTACTCAGTTCAGCAACTCAACAAATCCCAGGATGGTGGGCATGGTGTCCCAACTCCATCCCCCTCTGGGGCAACCAGCTATGCCTGGCCAAGCTCAGCTGTCTCCAGCCCATCTCATCTCCAGACAGTTCTTTTGCTCATGTCATCACTCTGTGAGTGCTTATCAAGCTGCAGCAGTGCCTTTGGGCAGTATTAATGGATATATCATGCCGTGTCCCTGGCACAATCCACACTGAAAACCAGGAATTTACACTCAAGAGTCCTTAGGGATGTGAAAAAAAGCACTGCTCTCAAAGGCTCCTGTCAGAGCATACTCCTCTCGCAACTTTTCAAAGGGAGATGGCATGTTAGTCAAGAAAGCATCACAGCAAAAGATCCCCCAATCATTTTCAAATGAGACATCACTTATTAAAAGGAGATGGAGACAACAGAGATTATATTAAGCCACTCCAGATGGAGACAGGTCTTCTTCTGGTCCTTCACACTTAGAGGTCTGATTCCCTGATGCTTTTGACTTCAGTTGCTTACTGCCATTACTGCTAACTTATGTTACTTCTATTTTATACTAGTGTGAGCCTAAAGGAGCCAGAGAAACTGAAAATTGTTACTAAGGGCAGAAAACCCTTCAACAGATGGGAAAATGATCCCACTTGGCAAGAGGCAATGTTTGGTACTTAAAAAAAGGAAAAAGCTTTTGGATTTCAGCCACCAAATCCAGTCCCCAATCTTGGGCTGTGCAGAGTAATTCCCAGAGCTCAAATGTAATGTACTGCTGTGGATCATCCATTAAACTGTCTATTGAATGAGGTATAATGCTAAACAGGCTGAGGAGAGTCTATCATTCAGACTAATGCTACTCTAGCTCACAAAAGCCTCAGAAATATTTTTTGTAGGCAGGGCAACTTGGTGTTAAATAAGTTCGTTTGCTGTGAGAGCCAAGATGCTAAAGCATTAGAAGCCCAGAAGAATATGGCTATTTCTAGGGGCTGAATCATGACACAAGTATGCAACAAAATGGAAACAGAGTAAACACTAAGAAACAAAGAAAACTGCATCAATTTCTACCTCTGTAACAAAACCTTAGAAACAACATACAAAGCCTTAAAAAAGTTCCCGAGATTCTTGCTTTGAAGGCAATTTTACAGAGGTATTTTAGTCCAGTCAGTGGCCTGTTCAGAAGCCCACTGATTCTGTAACTCCTTTTGCAATAGTGTGAAATGTGTGAAATGTGTTGTTTTCAGTTGATGTCTGGGTGAAGTTTAAAACAGCCACCAAATGTGTCTTTAATATTGTCATCACCGTATGAAACACCATACACACAGTATCATAAAAAAGCATCCTAAATGATTGTGGAGAATGTAGATTTACTTAAAAATTAAGAAAAATATAATGTAACTCAAGTTTCTTGAATATTTAGGCAATGGTCATTTAAAAAAAAAAATAAAAATCTCAGCATATTGAAAGGAATTTTTTTCCTCCAATAGACTTGAACTTACTATGATTGGAATAAAACACCATCATTAATCTGGTTGTCTTTATGCTTCAGTTTATAGGTGCCATGGCTATGCAAATGATAAAACATTTGTGACATGAAACAATGAATCAAGAGCTGTATTTCTCTATTATTTGCATTGTTAATGTCCCCAGAATAAAAATGGCTTAGTGATTAGGTGAGTCATTTTAAACTTTAAGTCATGTAGTTATCAATTTGCATATAAATACTCAAAAATAATTTTGTACTTTTAAGTGTTGACAGTCTGTAGGCAGGGAGCAGAGATGACAGGAATAGGGAAGGAGAATACACAGAACTCTTTATATGAAGTATGTGGAGTTGCTTTATGTTGAAATCTCAGTTATATCTTCTTGGTCCACAGCCATAATCCGTGACCCCACAGCACAGTCTGTCTTACTCCTCCATGGTTCTTTTGGACTTAACTGTTCAATCCCTCACTGTCCTGTGGTGTCTAAAGCAGAAAGGGTGCTAAAACCTGTGTCTTAAAGACTTGGCTCACTTCTCTGCAGTGTGCTATATAACTATCATTTATTAGAGTATTATTTCATGGTTATGTTTTGCAGTGAGAAACATGTGGGACCAGAAGATTGTAAGTATATTAATTCAACTTTTTTCTTGCTAGTATTTTAGAGAGATAGCCAGTTATATTTACATACAGTAGCTTCCTCAGTCTCCTTGTACCTCATTCTGGTTTTGTACAGCCTGATGTTGGGTGTTTGCAAAACATTGAAAACGAGTACACAGTAAGTGAGAGTTCTGGCCTTGGAGTCCTCCCTTGAAAAACAAAATTGTTCTTTTTTGGATGATTCTGAGAAGCATTGAGACAAAAATTAGAAGAACTTTGTACCTTTGCCCTAGTCGAAGAAAATAGTAACAAGACAACCTGAACCAAACATGGACATAAGCAGCCTCAGCCCCCAGTGGAGATTCACATCAAGGTCATCTGTCAAATAAGCAACAGTGAAGTACGTGTGCAGAGAGTTTCTTGTGACATATGCCCTTTTCTGGCACTGAAAGTAAGTAGTCTTCATCAGACTGTGGGACAATTTATTTTAAATTGCAGCTAAAATAGATACATTGAATTTAAAGTTATAGGTCAAAAACAGAAATAAGAGGGTTTTTTATGTTTAGGACAGTGAAGGGCTAATATAGAGAGTCTTTCTCAGCCAGCATGTGGAATAATTCAAGACTCAGTCATCCTCTTGAAATGGTAAGCACTATCTCTCAGCTTCTTAAATTCTATTCAAATAGCAAAAATATATATAGAGAAAGCAATGGATAATAAATTATTACAATTTACACCTCTTCATTCATCAACTTTTAGGTGCACACTCCAGCACCACAAAAGGATTCCACCATTACACATCCAAAACAGAGAGGAAAAGTAACAAGCACTCTGTAGAGAAGTAAAGAGCCTGGCCAAAAAAAAACCCCTGACCTATGTCTCACACGAGAATTGTAAACCAGTAATTTAGGAGTTTTTATATGATGATCTCAAGAATCTTCAGTTGTGACTACCACTTCTGTTTCACACTTTCCTCAGATACATAACTTTCCCAGTCATGTAAGAGAAACTGATGAAAAAACAAAACAAAACAAAACAAAACAAATCAAAACAGGTTTTCCGTTGTGTAGTTTGTTTTTTTTTTTCCCTGTAAAAATTGCAATGATAAAAATATTAATAGTGACATTTCATAGCTGCTCCTAGATATCACTTTATAAGAAACAGATCTCCAGGACCCTGACCAAGGAAGACTGATGGAGTTTTTACTTCCTCTAGGAAAAGGTTTGAATAATGAAATATTTTATGATGTCTATAGAGACATTCTTTTTATAATGTTCTTTCATAAGAATCTTCCTCGCAAAGAATTCAGGATTTCAAATTATTTAAACATCATTAAAATAATCCTTGAATTTGTAGCTCACTCGGTTCAGGCTGTGCTGTATAAAACTTTCTAATATCTTTCTAAACAAAATAATTACCTTCTGTCATTGAGAACTGTTCAACACTGAGGAAAAAAGTCTGATTACTGAAAATAGGTGCCTACTGCCAGCTTAATCCTAAGAAAGACATCCACACTGTAACAGCCTAGATTGCTGAAACGGCATTAGATACCTTTGTTTAGGTACCTGAATTTTTCCCCATCTCATCCCAAGATCTCATCCTTTCTGAAGATCCACGAAGGAGATGATTATCCACAATCTATTTATAATTTATGGTGCGTAGGAGACTGTGGATGGATGCCCTTCTGGGGCAATTTGTGTCTGCCAACCAAAGATGCTCCCAGAAGGCTTGGAGTTCACCAGTGTGAAGCTGTCACTCCTGGGCAACCACCAGGAGACACCATATGAGCAATACTTTGTGTCCTGCAGCACATCTTAACAGTGATGGCCAGTGCTAATGCTTTGAACTATCACCTTGCCCCAGCTAGACTCAGAAACCCAAACAAAGCAGAACTATAGGGACAAGGGTCTTCAGTTACATGCTTAGCAGAAAACAGCTGGGGATAGTAACATCTTAAACTAACACAGCTGTCTGCAAATTGAACATCTGTCCACAGGCTAAGTATTCAGCTATATAATAAGTGGAACAAAATAGATACACTTTGGACGACTTAAATATGTGATTCTTACTAGTAGATATTCTCTTAAATCTTACAAATCCCTAAGTATTTCTTGCATTACAAATATGGCAACCCTCATTTGCCTACTTTGTGTCGTGATTCTCTGTCAACTGGAAGAGAAAAAAAAAGAGATGCAGAAATTCTACAATGCCACTTGTACAGGATGTTACTTGCTAGGGATTATCACCATTTACTTTCAAAGCAATAGTGGTAATACATGTGGTATAGTGATATACATGTGTCTTCAAATAAGTCCTCTTAAAACTGAGCAGTCTGTGCTGGATTACAAATATGGAACAAACAGAAAGTAAATTTGAATGGATTGCTCACTTCCCAAGATGTTACTGAGTATGCTAAAGCCAACAGCAACCTTAAATTGTGCCATTTTCATGACTGTGGCCTACGAGGGGCTGTGTGTTTGTGAAGTGCGAGGTAGTCTTTCTTAAGAGACTCTGTTAAGCTCTGATGCAGAGCAATTTCTATACATTTTGTCAAAACGTCCCAGTTTTATCCCCCACACTGGCTCTGTCCCACTCACTCAATCTGGCAGCAGAGTTTTCTGTTGTGTCTTCATCATCTAACCTCCTACCATCAACCTGGCAGGGCTTTCTGCTTTTCTGGGGAAGAAGTGCCTCAAGAGTGCCCTTCAGGGTCCATGGAAAATCAGATCGGTCAAGGGAAGCTGCTGTCAGTGCTTTGCTGTCATCTCCCTTCAATGCTGCCCTTCAGAATGGAGTGCTGTGCTTTTGGGGCTCCACTTGCTACAGTTTTCTTCCAGAAATATTCAGCTTTTTCAAAAAGTATTCAGCCATATCCTTCAGCATTACAGCTGTTTGGTTTTGATTCAAATTACTCCCTGAGTATTCAGAAGGCTGAGACCACCACACAGTTGTTTGTGCAGTTGTGGAAGGAGCAGCTTGTAGTGTGTAGTTTCTCCAGTTTAAGTCCCTGTCAGCCTTGACAGGCAGGTATGTCAATAGACCTGAAATTTGAGAGCTCTGGGGGAATTCTTCTTCCTAACCCTCTGAGCATCCATCTGAGGTTCAGGCAGTTACTCCGTATGACTTTTGTTAAACCATGAAGCAGGTGCCTCCTGCAATAAAATTTCAGCTTTAGCAGTTGGAACCTGCATCCAAGGTCAGCTTTGCAAGATGGTCAGAATTAGCCTGTCCAGTGGAGCACAAGGGGAAGAGAGTGTGCTTGCACTGGACAGAAAAGCAGGACTGGGAGATATATATCTGCCAAAAGAGTGCTTCGGGAAAGTTACTTTATTCCTTGCTCCTGCATATCCCCATGTGAAAAGAAAGAAGAATTATTGCTTTCTCCTCAGAATACTGTGAGGTGGGGAATAAAGTCCATTATATAGTTCGTGAGACATAGACTGATAGACATAAACATAGCTGGATTTGATAATAGTACCTATCCTGAAAGAGTCCCGTGGGCTGGGATCAGGGTGGACAGTTCCCGACAGGATCAAACTGGGACCTTTTTCTAACATCTATATTTTCTCTAAATAAAGGCAATGAGCACTTATAGCTTTTCTGTCAATTAATATCTGCTATACCCTTCCTACACCTTGAGGAGGCCCTGCAGGGAACAGCCCCAAAAAAGTAGAGTTAGAAATATAGAAGATGAGTTCTCATAATTAATCTCAGGAGTGGCTGAACTAGTTTTCTCATCAATGCTAGGCTTTTTGTTTGAGCTCTGCAGTGCTGGTTTCTTACTTGCGCCCATCGCAGGAGTACATCAAAAAGAGCAAATCTTCTGAGGCACACCAGGATAGTGACTGGCAATTTCCTATGGTAAACACAATATGATTTATTTTTATTAGCTATGGCATGAGCGTATATTAAAATGTGAGGGCTTTGGCCCCCTTTTGCTCTAGTATTATACAATATATGCTTCCAGTCACATTACAGAGAAATTTTTAGAGAGCTGGACTGTTTTCCTTCCCATCCCAGCCCTTCAGGTTTCTTTTAAGAAACACACAAATATAGATGCCTAGGATGCCACATTTTTGCCCTATTTTGGATTTAGCTATTCAGGAAAACTAGCAAAATAAGCATTTTTGTCACCAGAAAACAGTATTTGCTCCATGACAAATGTCAACCACTGCCTAAGTTTGTTTCCCTCTTTTGCACTTGAAAATTATTGATTAACCACAGGAACAGAGGAACCTTTGAGTACTAGCCCAAATTGTCTGAAAGCTTTTCTTGGTTTCCCAAGCATGAATTCCACAGCACTTACTATAAAGAAAAATATTTACAAGCTGGGTGGTAGCAGACACCTGGGTGGAGTGAAATTGATAGTGGGAATAGAAGTCTGACTCAACTGTAGTTAGAGTGAAAAGCTTACCCAGAAAATACAAACGATAAGCCATTAATAGAAACGGTGTTCTCGAGATTCATCCCATGAGTCTGATAGTACAGCAAGGAAATAGCATCAGCAGTGCCAACTGGCAGCAAAACAGAAAAACAAACATCAGCAGGGTATTAGAAACTGATCTTGAAGAAAAAATGCTGTTTACAGGTAAGATATATTAGGTGAGACTTGTCCTGTGAGTGCAGCTCTTTTATGCAGGGAAAAGTCATGAAAAGAGCCTCTGAAAGCTTCAGATGCAACTGGAGAAGGATTTCCTCCGGCAACCACGAGGAAGGCTTTTGGCTGTCCCTCTAAAAGTCACTGGTGACCCCAGGCATCAAATAGGCCCCCAGTGGAGGTGGGGGCCACAGAGCCAAACCACATGCATTTCAGACACATTGAGCAACACTGTCACCAGCAGAGCATACAACGAAGGCCTCTGGGCTACTTAAATTCTGCAAAAACCTGAATACTGCCCCAATTCTTGCAGCAGCCTGGGCTAGAGACGGGGCAGAAGTGGGCTAAAACTAGCTTCACTTCTCACTCCCATGGGTGTAGAGTCACGTGCTCTTTGGCAGGTCACCCAGGCTGTCACCCCTAATCTTTTCTCACTTGCACTGACATGGAGTCACCTTTGAATCTAAATACAGACATATTATAAGAAAAGAAGGAGGAATACTACACCCAGAAGTTGTGCTGGGAGAGACACGTGCATACAAGCTCTGGTTTCCCACAGGAACACCATAGCACCCACTGTGCATCTCCTCGTGTCCCAATAAGCAGCCAAGCCATACACAACTGCTCCCGTTGGGCCAGGCCCCCACTCACAGCTTCTTCCAGGTGTGAGGTGTTTCCGTCATCAGTGGGATAGCACACCCTCCTTGGCTTCAGAGGCTTTGGCCACAGAACGAAAAGGAACCATTTGTCCGCTACCTTAAAATCTCATATTTTATGACTTAGTTCATGGCAAGTCACTTCCCATGACCATAAAGCAAAGCCTAAATGGAACAAGGAGAAGGAGAAATAGAGGGATATTCTTATTCTAATGAAAAAATGAGTAGGCACATAAGCCTAAAGTGACACATGGGAAGATGTCATAAGCATTTCTTTGCTCTGACAAGCCGCTTTAGCAGTGAGAGCGTCAGAGAAGACGTTGTTGGTGGCTAAAAAGGAAAAATCCTCAAAGTGGCCACAACATTCAAGGATGTGTTCAGGTCTGAGTCAGCTGTTAATTAGGTAGCTTCAAATGGGAGAAGTAATTTATAAGAAGCCTTGATCCTGAAAAAAAAATCCTATGTATTCTATCTGGAATTATGACAGGTCAATGAATATTAGATAGAAGAGAGAAAAAGAAATGAGGCAAAATAGTGGCCAGGAAAAGTCTTTCACTCCTTATCACCTTCTCATTAACATCTGTCTTCTCCATCAGATTTCAGTTCATCTAGATACATTAGGCTGGCTGGTGGGATGACTCAGTCATTGAGGTGAATAAACTCTTTCCAACAAAAAAGCAGCAGGTGACCAAGTGTGGCCATGATAATCCTTTCCTCAGTGTTGCAGGGAAAGGGCAGACAATCAGATGCCATGACGGGCAGTTTTGTGGTGTTAATATAATTTGAAACAAAAGTAGTCAGGGGGAACAATTCTGCAGCCTTCTGATTTCAAGTTTAATGCTGCTGGTGTGATCTCGTCACTCCAAATTACTGGATTAGGTAAATAAACTTCCCTAAAAATACAGCTGCTTTGATGGGTTCTTGCATTCTGTTGGCTTGTATCTAATTTATTTTATTCCCATTCAATTTGTAGAACAGACTCTTGCAAGTATTTCCCAATAACTTTTAAATTTCTACAATTGCTGAGATAGTGTCTCAGACAAAGACCTATAGGGCTGAAATAAAAATAGTGAAGGGTTCAAGATGACATCATGTTTTATGAACACAAGACGTGACCACAAATAACCTATAATAACCTTTAAAATTAGTTTTTTCCTGACTTCATAAAACAATATTTTATTTGGCAGGCCTTTATTGGCAAGCACTTTGAACAGTTCTATTTGTTTTCTGTAACCAGGAAGACACAACCAGTGTTTTCACATAGGTTTCCTCAGTTCTGTGGTTTTGCCATTTTCTGCCTCTTTATTACTGCCTGCTGCTGTTGAATATTTTTCTTTGGGATGTTTATTAAGAACAAGGATATGAATTAAAAAAAATAAAAAACCTTTCTTTATAACAGTACTGGTGAATTTCTCCCACTGTAATATTACTGTATCAAAAACACAGAAATAGATCATGGTATCTAGAATGATCTGGTTGCTTTAAGTTTAAAGATATGTAATAACATACATCTGGCTACATGTATATTATGAGAAACTGAAGGAAATCAGCCCATATGTCCTTTGATGCATTAAGCAAGACCAAGGTTTAGAAATCCACCATAACTTGTAACATCATATAAAATGGAGGAAGGGGCTTAGCCAGTCACTGAACTAAATAACAAAATAAAAGCTAAGTGTTTCAGTTAAAGTAAATTAGAAATGAATATCACAGAGTGCAAGAAATGCTCAAGGTTTCTTAGGGGATTTTACCCGGGATTAGATGCTATTTTGTTTCAGCATCACAAATTTATCCTAGTTGTGAGAGCCACAACTTGAGAGGAATGTTATTCATAGTGCTGCCTGTAACTGAATGGGACTGCTCTCCGTATTTGACACTGCTCAGGCTTTTGTTGTTTTGGGTTGTGCTGCTGTGGAAAAATATACCATTTTCCCACCACGTCTGTAGGGGTAGTTACTCTACTCCCAGTACCTTATATATGTAATTTGGGGGTTTGGTTTTGGGTTTTTGTTTGTTTTTTCTGTTTGGTTGGTTGGTTGGTTGTTGTTTGGTTGTTTTTTTTTTTTTTTTTTTTTTTTTAATATTCTTTAAAAACATCTCTATAATATTTTTGTTCAGTATATTTTAAACTAAGAAAGAAATTTAGTCTGCAGTCCAAAACGCACCATTCAGCAAAGCCCATCCCTCCCAAATGTTTCGTATGTTTGAGCAGGGCCATGCAATTCAGATGAGCTTTTCAGCTTCTGTACAGGGTTTGGACTTCCTAGTAATCCCTTTCTCTTCTCTACAGCATGAAGCTTGAGTGAATAAGGAAAGTTCCAATAATTAAACTTGCTCTATTGACCTAACCAAAATTAACTGGCTATGCAACAATGTAGCTGTCCATGTAAAAACAGGAAGTCAGATTTCCCCAAGTAACCCTTATTCACCATGAGAAAAACAGCTGGTGCTCTCCCTTTACATGCAAGTGTGTGGGGCATGGATAAAAGATGTATACTTCTGATATCCTCTCTTTTAAAAGGGTGTGTTTTTTTTCCAGTGGAAGTTTTCCAGTACTCAGTTCCTGAGAGGTAGGGCCCCAAGACAGTCTGGTCAAAATAGTTAGAATCATATCTTTGTAAGGAGAAGTCTGTGAAAACGAACAAAGAAGCCACATTAGTATAACATGAATAATCCTCCCTGACCTCCAAAGAGAAAAATAATAAAGGATTTATTACGCTTTTTTTTTCTCCCTAAGAAAGAGTAATAAGAAAAATCCTCCTTACAACAACAATAACCACTGTTTCAGAATCAGAGCTTTTGTGTCACTGTTTTTCAGTAGTTACGCTACATTTCTCCCAGTACACTGCTGGGATTTTTTATTTTTTATTTTGCTACGCATGCTTGCACATCTGCTCCACATGTGTGATCAGCAACTGGATTTTCTGAGCTGAACGTCCTGTTAAATGGACAGAGTGGGCAGATCATTCCTTAGAGAGCAGAGAATCTGCCTCTGGTGGATTGCCGCCAAATGCAATGGTGTAATAAAGAAAAGAAAGCTGCTCATTCGGATTGCTCTGAAATGAACTGTGTCCTCTCCTAAAATACCATCTGGTTAGGATCCCTGGAGGCGCAGCCCAACACACCTAGGTCTGGCAGTCTGTGTGTTTGATGGCTGTAAATGTCTCTGCGTAGGTCGACTGGGGGAAGGCAGGATCATTAAGAATTAGAAGAGGTGAAACAATTGTACTCTCATTCCCTTTCCTCCACCCAGACAAAATAACACATGAGGGTTGTGGAGGTGATTGTACTTTCTGTTGCTGAAGCTGACAGCTAATCTTTAAAATGGCTGTCTTAGGCTTTAACTTTCTCTGTGTTGTCTAAACGCTTTGTTTTCGGCTGGTGTAAACCAGCAGCAGTCTGGACTGATCATCTCTCTTCAGATTTGGCCCTCAGCGCATTAATCAAGGGTTTTATAGTAAAGTGTATGAAGGAGATTGAAGCGAGCCTTATGGTGTGTGTGCAAGGAAATCCAGCTTCCAAAAATCAAATCACACCAGGGACTGATAACAGATGTGCAAAGTAAGAGGAGAAATTAACAGATGCTTCCCAGTTTGGGCCATTATCACCAATGAAACCCAACTCATATGGTCTATAGGTCACATTAAAAAGCGCTGTAGATGAATTTGGTTCTTCCCTGATGCTGGCAAAATTAAGATTGTGACTGCACAGTGCTGGATCTATCCTGAATACAAGTTGATTTTCTGAAGCACTATCAGTGCTGCTAAAAGTCCCTCTGTGACTTCAGCAGTTAGTTCTGCAGCCCAATAAATAGCATCACACTGGTTTAAATCCCTCTCTGTAATGGATGTCCTGTAAAGCAGGAAATGTGACAGTTCCATTCTCAGTTAAGCAAATACTTAATTTTAATTTTCTTCTCAGACTCCATCTATTCTGGTGGATTAAACAGGGCCTGGAAACATTCTTGGGCACTGGATCATGATCATCTACAGTGTTAAACAGCCAGGCGAGTCCCTAGCACCCTCAAGGCTGCTGCCAATTACCATTCAAACTGCTCCCAGGCACAAATCTGAAGCAGGGGATTTCCAGAACCATTCCCAATAGGCAATTTGCAAGCCACCACCCACTTTTGAAGGTTAAGAGTGTTTACTAGAGCTGAGCTGGCTGCCCCATGCTTGTTGGCCTCAGTTCCTGGGAACCTCTGGGAATGTCTCGGCCGCCCATCCACAGCCCTGGACAACTCTCACCAGTGAGAATTTTAAGCGGGGGCAGAGTCTACCACTTTTTGAGGCAGAGGGTTTTTTCTGCCTGGGGAAACCATTTTCTTTGTAAACAAGCCCAAATTATAAAACTCGAGTTATTTTCAGAGCTTCCCTCTGCAGCGAGCACTTGACAGGATTTTGGCTCTGCAATTGCCCTGGAAGCTGTTTGGTGACCGAGCTCCTGTAGTAGTGTCATTTATGGGGTGGACCTCAGCCTCTAGCTAATGCAAGTGCTCTGCCCCATTGAAACCAACCTAAAAATGTCCTATTTGGTTTTCTTTTTTTTCCAGAGGTGTTTTAAAATAGCTAGCTATTGGTTATATTGTGAGTTCCTATTGTCCTTGTTTATGCATCTGCTTGTAATTGTGTTGGGTTCAGTTCAAGATGATTTTTAACTGATTTGAAATCATTAATTTGATTATTGCTTACCACCCAGCAAAGAAATGGCCAAAAAGTAGGATTCTGCCTTTTCAGGACTTTTCAAGAACTTGGATTCAACTCAAATACAAATGAATTATTATTACTAGTTTTCAAATGTCTCTTGAGCCAGACATTATAAAAAATTGCATTAGAAACAATGACAGAGAGTGTATCGTAAAGAAATTATTCCTTTGGCTAAAACTGTTATTTTAGCAACTAGGGAACTGAGAAAAACATCACTTTCACTAACAGCTGTGCTGGCTCAGTGGGTCTCAGACTAGGTATTCCAGGGAAAGTATATTGTTTTACTGGTACTTTCTGGGCTTCCTTGCCTGAAGCTGAAGCCTGGCAGGAATTCCTGAACCCACCAGCTTCTAGTCCCGTGGAGGCCTTTGTCTGAGCCCAGCACTTCCAGGTTCCAAATACCAGCTACAGATGTGACGGGTGCAAAGAGCAGGACTAAAGGCCAGGACTCAGAAGGCTTCCAGCCAGCTGGGAGTAAGCCCTGGTGCACAAACCTGGGAAGCCAGCAGCTTTCAACCTTGACTTTGTGCTGCTCAGGGTTTGGGAAATGCAAGGCCTTTGGTATCCAGCATTTTGGAGTCAGTGAACCAGCTTTATTCAACGGGCAGTTTCTGACAGACCATTCAATTAGCTAATTCCTGATAAAAATTAGTGGAACAGACATTGGGTAGAAAAGAAAGCAGTGAATTGAGCTGTTTATTAGCTAATCACTATGATTAATTAGTGATATATGAAAAAGTTGAACTCCCAAGTGAAGGTTTTTCAGTTTGGCAGTTGGAGGTGGCTGCAGAGGGAGGTTAAATGTTTTCAGCCAGACCTTAGATTGGGTTCAGAATAAGGCAGGATGCGTCTAAGGAAATAATACTTACAAAATAAGACTATTAAGTAATATAAAGAGCTCTCCCATTGTTTCAAATGCAGATCCTATCTTGATCATTGTGTACAAAAATACGATTTAGTAAATAGCTAGTTGAAATTAGACAGAAGCATTAAGACAAATGCTGAAAAAAAAAATTTTTCATTCATTATGTAAATCATGGTGACAGGGTAATAACTAACTATGAAGTGAAGCCATTTTTGTAATGAACTAGATGACTCAGAGCCCACCACTTGAAATGAACCCATTTTGAAGTCTGGTTAAGTTCATTTAGAGGTTTTCAGTATTTTCTGGTTTTCTTCCTGCCTTTCTGGGTTCCCACTGATGCTCAGCATTCTGCTCTGTTCTTCACAAGCTCAGATCTCCCAGGAGTGCGCTTCCCTTCTCGGTGACAGCAGCACCACATGGCAGCGATGTGGCTCCTGCCGCAGCCAAGCCGGGCAGATCTACTCATACTGCCAGCACCAGCAGGGATCTACAGAACCTTCTGCAAACCAGGCTTGTGGAGAAGGATGGGGGCAAAAAATCATTTGGAAGTGGACATGAGAAATAGGAAGCTGGCTTGAACAGAAAAGGTTCCTTCTTTGAAATTTTCTTTATCAGCAGAGCAAAGCACTTTGTCCTGCATGGCTGTACTTTTCCTAATTGTGAGACAGGAAAACTGAGGAGCAGTGACTGCCTGTACAAAATCACTGAAATTAAGTCTAATCTTCTCACCTGCCTTGGTAACTGATCTGCTGCCCTTTGAAAAGGCTTCCTGCTGGCTCAGATAGGTTTTTTAATTTGGTCCCCATGTAAGTATAGTAGAAAGCCCTTAAGAAGGCAAATAAAGCTTTGTGGAATCAAACCATTCTATCTTTTGTAATTCTACTACAATGCATTCAATAATTCAAATCTTAGCTATTTTATGGGGTCACATAAATGGAAAAGGATATTGAGGAAGACACGATGTGGGGCATAGAGTCCTGCATGATAAATAGGCTATTTTAGCACATATGGTGGCACAAAGGCAGAGCTCTTCAGACCCATGCAATAAGCCATGCCACCTGTCTTCTACTCTGCCTGGCACATGGCTTTCTAGATCCCACAAATCTTAAGAAAAGGACTCAGTAGTAATGTACTGTGCTATACCACACCACACACCTCCTCATTTCACAAATACCATGACAGCATTATGGATTGATGAGAGAAAAACAAACAAACAAACAAAAAAAGGCAAAAAACATCTACTACTGGGGAAAAATGTTTGCCAACTTTGTCTGTTCAGTGTTGTCAATACAGTTTTTAGTTACCTCAGCAAGTTATGGTTAGGTGAAAGATAACAGCCTGCCAAGTCTAGAGAGTAAACATTTTGTGTTGGTCCACCCACAAAGCATTCAAATAAGAAACTGGAGCTTGTTCAGCATAACTCAGGTTTAACTATCTCATTTTCAAGACAGTTTGCTCTTCATGGCCTTTTATATCCCAGTTTCTTCATGTTTGTTCTCAGCCTCCTGAACCTTCCAGCCTGCTCTTTCATGTTTGACATCTGGCTTAATCAGAGTTAGGTTATCATTATATTTGTGAACATGTCTGATGAAGGTGCCTTTTTTATTACTCATCTGCAGTCTGGTTTTAAACATTAACATCTTAAATGTTGATAGGTTTTATTCTCATTCCCCAAACTGCATATTGTTTACACGTGTTTCTCCTAGGTATGTAATAAAGATATTAAAATGCAAGCAAATAGGTATGTGCATAAATGTTGCATCCACACAACATACATTTTATATAGAGATATATATATGTGCATACTATATATAATGCATGCAATCTTTGTGCATATTTCTTTTGACTAGGACATGGCTTTAAATTCAAATATTTCTTCAATTATAACAGCTCTTAGTGATGTATCTCTAAGTTTAATAACAATCAGAATGGACTTGTGTTGACAGTAAAGCAGTCCAGAGGCTCAGGCCACCATGTAACTAAGGGCTCTTTCCACATGAAGTTGGTAAGTAAGTTGCACCAGGTGGAACACGACAATATAAAAACAAGAAAAGGAAAAAGAAAAAGGGAAAAAAAAAAAAAAAGACAGAAAAAAAAAAGAAAGAAAAAGAAAAGAAGAAAAAAAAAGGAAAGAAAAAAAATAAAAAAAAAAAAAAAGAAAAAAAGAAAAGCTTATCCTTGATATTATAGAGCAAGAAAGGAAAAAATAAGGGTGTATTGTTCTAGGAAACAGAAGAAGGAGTTTCCAGAGGAGGTTTCTGTTCTCTTGTGGAAACTGAGGTCAATGATATTTTTCAATTCAAAGAAGATCAGGAAAAAGTAATAATGGAAAAAAAAGTAATCAGGGAAAGAGTCCTTGTGCAGGAAAGGTACACCTGAAGCTCATGAAAGTATAGGCCTGGAGAGGATGGATTTGAGGCTGACAAGAGCTGCTTATGAAGGGCAAAGGAACTCTGCAGCTGATGTGGCAGAAGGGAGTTAGACCAGCAGGACACACAGCTGAGGCTGAGATACAATCTGGAAAGGGGCGCAGCTGACCAGGAGCATCAGTGGCTCTCACTGTTGTCAGAAGTGTGCGCAGTGCTGAGTTCTGGCAGTGGGTTCACTGTTCTCTCCCTGCCTGATATATACCCCTGAAGCTACTGGTTTTATTACTTAACAGTGCACAGATCTCTAAAGTATGGAAATCCCTACAGTGCAGTGCATCAACCAAAGTAAGACATTTGCCTTTATCTGAAGACTTTTGCTCTTCTTACTGTAATCTGCTTGGAGATTACCAAAGTTTGTGCATGAGACTTCAATCCTGTTCCACCTCAGAAAGCAAGACTGCAATGTTTTTATTAGCCATTGCTGAGCCATATAGTTTCTTGGTCTCCATCCCTCAGGAGAAATCTGATAAAGTATCTCAGAATGTTTGTCAAAATTTCTGCTCTTGTTATCCTTTTGGACCTGAGACACTGGCCAAAATTCAAGGGGTTCAGACTGTTCCAAAGAGGAGAAACTGGTACAGGAATCAATATTTCTCTCAAACAACTTTGTACATTTACAAGGAATGGCTTGACCTTCTTTTTTCTTAGGAGAAAAACCACAGTTATTCACCACATCAATGTCCTCCTAAGTTACCTCCCCATGAGGAATCTCTCTAGGCTTTTCAGCATTGTGCAAACATTGGTTTCTGTTCCTTTTCCCTCTATACCATGGAAAGGAAAATGTTGCAGAGGGATCACAACAGAAGCCAGGCTAATAGAAGAATCAAATTAATACAGCTGTGTCAGATCTGTGTTGCACTTAAGCTAATGAGATATGCTGAAGGTAGTGCTTGTAAGTGCAAACCCAGCACAACATGCAGGAAACTGATTTGTTTGGGGAATACTGTTTACAGTCTCCACAAGACAACACCTGGGTTACTATGGTTGGACCCTTGGGTTACTGTGGGGGATATCTAGGCAGGTCTTCTTTTTGATTCCATTAATTTCTCTCATATATGCAACTATTAATTTGAACTATACTCTTTCCAGCCCTCCAGCCAGAGAGCTGATATTTCTCAGTTGCTGTCAGTATGTCTCAGTGTTAGTGTGGAGACCAGTGGTGCTCCATGAACTGTTTACTTGACTCCAGGTGGTCAAAACTGCCCACTTCAAGGGACCTTCACTAGACTGTCAGTGACTGAAAGCACTGGAAGAAGCCACAACTTCAGCAGCTGTTTTCTCTTTCTATGAATAGTATATATGAAGAGACAGGTATACCATGCACCGCTTTACCAGTTCTATCTGGAGCAATCTTCTGATCTTTAATGTGGACACTGTGGATTTTGGTTTGAGTACCTGGGATCCAAACTTAGTAAACTTAGTGGGTTTGTTTTGTTGTTGTTTTGTTGTAGTTGTTTTGGCTTTTATTGCAGCACCTTGCCAAATCCTTCAAACTGGTTAGACTGTCACAGACCTCTATAGAATATAGCCAATGAGCTATTATGGATAGGGGGGTCACAGAAGCAAATAATTGTAAGAAAAGGTGGGGGCAGAGGTAGTAGCAATTCCTGGGTGTGTGCTTCTGTCCTGTAGGAGGAGTATAATGACATTATTTTGCTGTATAGGCTGTGGGTGAAGGGAGACTAAGAAATGATGTCTCTCAGCAAAATGGGAACAGCTCTCCCTAGCTATTCCACATTGCTTGCCGTCACCTTTAATGAATGTTTATAAAGTACTTGGGATCTTCCCATGCAAAGTGTTACAAAGGAGCCAGTGATAATTAAATGTTTTATTATGTACTTGTTTAAGCCAATGCTAACAGTAACTAGCGGAAAACTTAAATCTCTATGTCTCAAAAAGGTCAGAATAATTGGAAAAAGCTGACTGTCTGGGTAAAATGTGTGAACTCTGAAAAAAAAGCCTCTGTGAAGAGTGTGATGTGTTCTCACAAATGGGTGGAGAAAGGGAATCTTTTTTATTTGTCAGCACTAGTATTTAATCTAATGTGAGAGATTAAGACAGAGAGCGGATACAACCAGAATATTTTCTGTGTATGTTGCACTGATAGAAGTCAGGACTTAAACTGGATAATGTATCCAAAAGGATTCAGTATCTATATGATGTTCAAACATACTACATGTAGGTGGTCATTAGACAGCTTCAGCAAAGGAGTTCAATCAACTTATGAAGAGCTCTGAATCTTCTCTGAACTGGAGTGAGACACTTGTTATCCAAAGCTCTGAATACTAATGCTTAAAACAAGTAGATGCAACAAACAGTGCAAAAGAACGAAGCGTTTGGTGACAACTGAGAACAACAGTGAATTTGCCCTGTCTTAAACACAGGACCTATAAATTAACATGTGTGCAGGTGCAATTCTGAACGTGCCTTTGTGCATGTGCACACACGTTCAGTGCCTGCCAGACAGAGATCACAGGGAGCTGCTGCAGCTCCCTCAGCCCCTGCTTGGCCCTGGCAGCAGTTGAGGAGCTGGTGATTGTTTCCCTAAGCTATGCACCAGGTGCAGCTCCTTTGGCTCCAGGCTGCCATTCACAGCCCTACACTGCACCCCCTTGGGCAGAGCCCACACCATCTTATGAAAAGAAGACAATTGAGAACCAGAGAGTTAGTACTTTGGTATTGAATGAATATTATACGTATCAATGGCCCTTGCTGTCTCTATCCCTAGCCATTACTATGTGATTGTATGCCTTTATTTTTAAGATAATGTAATTTTTAAAATGTAACCGTAGGATTGGCTGAACAAAATACTCAATTGTTTCACCACACTTGTAAGCTTCGTGCACCTACCTACCTGTGAGCCGGTACAACTACAACAGTGGGCAGAGATTTTAGGCTCACATTCCTCAGCCTGAACTACACATCTGGAACCTAGGTACATGGCAGGAGACCTTACCCACTTATCCTCCCCGCCCCGCCACACACATTCACTTCATAATATCATAAACTACATTAGCTAAACCCATTAACCAACCTTTATCATACACGGCTTATATATCATACCTAACAGGATTAAGTTGCTAAATGGCTCGATAGATGAGAACGCGCGCTTTACCAATGGAAGCAGCCGCTGCGGGGTCACAGGCTGCCGAGCGCCCGCAGGCGTCCCCCGCAGCCCGCCGGCCGCCGCTGCGCCCGCCATCGCTGGTGTTCGACTCCCCCTGCAGGCACCGGCCCGGCCCGCCCGGCTGCCGCCGCCCGCCCGCCGCCCCTCGGCGTTTCGCCTGCTCCCGGGCATGTTCGCTTTCCGTCCCCTGCGGTCACCTACCGTTCACTGGCGCGTTAATCGGAGCAGCGTTCCTCAGAAAAGGCTGTTAAGGAGTAACACCGCATGTTTATCACAGGAAGAACCTTGATACTGTCATCACTTACTCTCTCTCCTCTTGCTCAGCATTTTACAGTTTCACACCCTTTTTTACACATCTCCGGTGCTTCCAGGGGTCCTGTTTTCTCCTTGAGGTAGAGCCCCCTCCTGCTCCTGTGCTGCTGCCCCCCAGGACGGGTCTCCATCAGGCCCTCTCGCCACTGCTCGTGGTGACAGCTGAAGGACACCGATGGTCTTTTTCAATCCCTCCATGAATTCTGACACCCGAATATTTTTCAACCCCAATCAAAGCCAAAAAGAGACATTTGCTTTTGTTTGTTTGTTTGTTTGTTTGTTTTCCTTGGTATGAATAGTGAAAAAGTAAATTTTGAAACATCTCTTTGAGTACTTTCAATCAAAGTAAAACACAGTTCATCATCTAAATGCACATGGTTTCAAATGCTTTGTCTTAAACTGGTATTAAACTGCATTTCCCTATAAGAGCATACTGCCTTGCGGCAGGAATATTTGCCACGTCTTTCCTATGGAGTCCTTTCCCCAGCTGTCTTTCACAAAGACTCCAGAGATGCGGGACTCCCACCCTCGCTCAGGGCTTGCTCGGAGGAAAGCGGTGGAGGATGGTGTCCCTCAGGCGCCTGGCCAGAGAACAGCAACAAGAACGGGCACGAGCGCCTGGGCTGCTCTCCTCTGAGACCTGTGTAGCGATAAAGAAACGCACAGCAGCGGCTTTGGTGAATTACTTGAAGCCCATGTGTTTAAAGTCAGCTAAAAAAAACCCTAAAATATTCCAGTTTGGTTACATGGATTGTTTCAACTTTGTACACACTGTGTTTTCTTGCAAAAATTCATTCAGGTGGAAGATTTCCAAAGGTTTTCTCCTCACGTTGGCCTGGGGTGGAAGGCAGGCAGCAGTGAAGAGGGGTGTGGGGACTGTTCCCTGCTGAGGGTCCCTCAGGAAAGGACGATCCTGAGCTCAGCTGCCATCCCAGCCATCGGTCTGCCAGGCTGAGCCACTGCAGCTCCCTGGGGACGTGCCGAACTGCTGTCAGGACGGGACTGCGGATGTGAGGTACCTGCAGCACAGCCCGTGTGGGGATCAAGGAGGCTAAGCCTGGAAATGGCTGCCAGGCAGAACAGGGAGGAGCTGGTCCTCCAGCCCTTTCCTCCGCCAGGGAGTGAGCTGTCCTCCAGCAGGCCTGAGGGAGCCTGTTCTGAGCCTGGTGGGGTTACACGCACCCTGACTGGCCTTGCTCCCCTCACACTGAACACACAAGCTGGAAGTCTGGTTTCCTCTTTTAAATGCTTTGAAGAAACCCCAGTTCTTAACAGTGTAGTCATCAGTGTAAGTGACAGTCCCAGGTCTGTCCAAGAGAGATTTCAGCTCAGTTCACGTTGCTGATGCGGAACATAATTAGGAATGAGCATTCATATATCTATTGCACAACATCAAATCAGTCAAATGAGAAACATGGCTGGATAATTTTAATACACTGATAAATTCTGCAGTCCTTGCCTATATTTCAGGTACATGAGTAATACCACCTGTTATCTCTAGAGCCACTGAAAAATGAATGCAGTGAAAGAGATTTCCATGATTCAACCGGTTAATCAAGGGTTCCCTGATACACGGAGTTGTTTTCAGCACTAAACTATTGTCTCAGAAGTAGTAAATTTTACAAGACAGCACTTTTAAGCTTTTACAGTTTTCAATTTATAAAGGACTTCATAAATATGAATACAACCACTATAACAAACACTACTGTGAAGTAGCCATTATTCATGTACCACAGAGAGAGAGAGAGAGAGAGAGACGTTAAAGCATAGAGATGTTTACTAACCTGCTGGTGCTCATCTCTCCCTGAGCAGGACTAGGGCCCAGCTCTCCTCACTCTCCAGTCTGTACTTTAAACCTGGGACCACGTACACAATACATGCTTTGTTCTTTAACTGGGAGAAAACAGAGCAGTGAGATATAGTAGGGACCTAAAGGATCTCTGCAACCTAGCACTGGCCTCACTCACTATCCTGGTACCTTGTCTTTCCTGAAGTTACTGTTTTCTTGACTTTTTCCAGTCTTTTTGAGATGCCTGTATCTGGCCTCACTCCTTTTGTTGTTTATTTAGGCTATGATTTCCTTGGGGCAGATGCACTGTGTCTCAGTCAAGATCAGAAACCCCAAATAATGCATTCAAGTTACAGTGGTGTGTTAGTTACTTCAGAAGATACATTCATGAAAGCAGCATCTGACTTCAGGTGCTGTACTTACCAATGAACATATATGACAGTTACAGCCGTAGGCCCAAGGAGCTAACATGAGGTGTTTTCGTTCCACTTACACATATATATGCAGCGAACCTGAGGGCATAGGCAAGGAGTAACCTGTTCTAGTCCATGCTAGAAGTACCTGCCAGAAACGGTAACCAGCAGCCACTCTTCAAAATTATCATTGGTAGGCAAAATAACACATCTTTGATGTTTTAAACAGCAGATCACCCCCTCAGCACTGCTGACTTTTTTGCTTGCTCTAATTATTTTTACTATGATGATTATTATTACTGCTGGTATTATTGTTATTAATTCTTTGGCTTAGTTATATCATACTTGTTATTTCCTTCCCAAGAATGCTTTTCTTCAGTACTGACCTTCTCTGGCACTGTAGAAATAAGGAGGAACATATTTCTCAAACTGCCTTCCAATATAACTTTTATTTTTGTGCACATGAGTCATCTCAGTGGATAATGAATATCACCTGCTTTTTTACATATATGCTAAAATGCTTTGCCAGAGTAGGACCTACAAGAAAGCTATTTACAGCCTTTATTTTCATTTGAGTTACTATTTTTTGTGTCATCCAATTAAATTTTTTATACACCCCTGCACATTTATCTCAAAATGTACACAGGACTATGATCCCCTATATAGAATTTTACATGTCCAAAAGCTAGACATCTATTTGAAATTAGCTGAATAGAATCGAGATACAATCAACTGAAGTAAGACACTTTTTCTCACCTGTTTTTGTAACTGAGTAGGGTGAATCATTTCATATGTTTCTGTGCATAAATGGGATAAGCATTCTCTGAAAGGGATTAAAAAAAAAAAAAAGTTACCTGTAATTATGAAACTCACTGTTGTTTTAAAGTAGTTCATCGGGTCATCTGTACATAATTTCTACTTGATAGCAAAAAATGCAAGAAAATCCAAACCTGTGTGGAGGTGGTTGCATGCATATAGTGAAACCGTGTGCACCTGCAAATATCTCAGCTTCTGGGCTCTCAACTCTTGCTATAAGTGGTACCACTGTGAAATCACAGGATCATCTGATTTACCATAATACTTGCTAGATGCGAGTAATAAAAGCCACAGCCTAGCCCACAGGCAACCCCAAAAAGCTTCCAACAGTATTTGCTGCTCTACAGTTTTTCATTAACCTGAGGTACTATATTCCATAACCAGGAAAAACACAATTTGAGTGCACAGACACAAACCAACATTTTAACTGCAGAGGGCAGGAAAGAGCTACTGAACAGCACCGTGTTTTACTTCCAAGGCTCATTATTTGCAATGTAATTTTCTAAGAGTTTGATTTCTTCCACACTGACTATATATAACATCACATTTTAGTCCTGAAACATCGTCTAATGAGCCATCTGATTGATTTATTGGGGAAAAATACAAACCTAAATAACATAAATTATCAGATTAATTCTAGAGGATATTTCTTAATTATAAACATGGACTAGAAATCATTCTGTCATTCTTGCTAAATGTAATGCATGTCACTTCTCACTGAAATTTTATTTCCCATTTTACTTTACATTCAAAATCACTTTATTTTTATTGTTTGTTTGTTTTTCATACATAACTGCTAATATAGGATGAGCTGATGTTTACCTGTTACTCACTTAAAGCCACTTTGAAAACCCCCAGCCATTCATTAATGCCCACTAGAGCCACTGACCACATCCAGCACAGTGCAATGCAGCTATTTTCTAACACTATCCACATGCTTACAAGGCTTTCACCAAATTGGGCTTCGGATTAAAAAAAAAACGCATTGATATTTTCACTGAAGTATAAATTATCATTGAAAAAAAAAAAGCAGTTGAAGATTTGTAATTAGAGCACAGAATTTTCTGGAACTTGCCCATTTGGGCTGTATTTTAAGGTCTTCCGGAAATCTGAAACAGATCTTACTCTGGGTGTGTTTCCAGAGGAATGAAAAAGGTCTGCAGAAACCGCTACCAAGAATCCAGCCTGAGGCAGGTACGTGTTGGCAGGAGCAGTCCTAGCCGATAACAAACGCTTTGCCACCCTCCACCCACACAACCTGACTTGCGTGAATCCCCATTTTTCCATTAACCCCCATGCTAAGCATCTTTCCCAGCCTCCTCTTTAAGATACTCGCATCTTTGTTATTCACTTTGCAGTCGTCAGGGCTGGTGTGGGGCTGTTGAACCCATCATGCTCAGTATTTTTTCATCCTGTCTCAGTACCCCAGGCTGTCACTACTGGGAAACAGGGAAGGTGGAGAGGAAAATACTGGCTCTTCCTCTACTATAGGCACTGTTCGTCTTCAGTTAGGGAAGATTTTTGATAAAATATTGATGGACACCACCAGAGGGTGCATTGTTGCCACTGTAACGCTGCTCTTACACTGTAAGTAACCATGCTCTGCAGTTGCAAAACTTCGGATGAACACTGTACCTTTGATTTCTGTGGAGCTGCCTACACAAAGGTGCACAATGGAAAGCAGGATTATATACCCAAGTCAGTGAAGCCAATTGCTTTAAAAGAACTGAAAATGAAACCAACCAAACAAAAAACACCCCAACTAACCACCACTACAACCAAGGAGAAGTAATATAGTAATATGCCTTTTGTGCTGTGCACTCAAGGCATTTTTGCAGGTTTTCTTGAAATATCCATCATAAGAGTATTTCTTTGATCCCCTGCTAGCAGCCACTCCCAGAAGGGGTGAGAGACATCTCGTTTCCTTCCTTCCTTTCCTTATCCTGACCTACCAGTCTGGAATGCAGTTCACCTCTGAGCATTTTCAGGTGTATCCTTTTCAGAAAGGTTTGCATGTCACAACATACAACCGGGGCTTACTTCACTGCTTACAAAGCCTGCACTTGACAGCCAAACAGGGGAGCCACATACTGTGTCTGACCCTCCCCTGCTTCACCTACGTATAACAAATATTCACCTCACCCTCAACATAGGCAGGACCCAAGACTGAAAAGTTGAAAAACTAGTGCCTCAAGGGTGCAGTTAAGTGGCAATTTAGGCTGGTCTATACCTGTATTGCTGCAGCCCTACATACCCCCAGCACATCCCTTCACAACAGTCATCATGACGTACCTCCTCCCCAAAAGTCATCCCACCTGGTGTCTCTGGTGGAAGCCAATCACTTCTCACTGTTTTAGCTTCCAGCCTGATAACAGTTTGGTTTTCAGCTTCCCCAGCTGACTTGCTACACAGCAGCACAACTCTCAGTAGTAGTGTACAGGAGAGAGGGACAAACACAGTGTCTAGAAGAGGCCAAGCTACTTAAACACTAGCTTAAACAAAGCACAAAATCATCACTTTAGGCTTCCTGTGCTGTCACTGGATTCAGAATGAGTCTTCAAAGAGAGATTTTAGATTCTGAATTGCCCTTTAGAAGTGCCCCTATTGCCCCTCCATACAATAGGACTGTGGATGCTTAAGCTGGAGAACTCCAGAATTCCAAAAACATACTTGGCATTAATTAAGACCATAATGTTCCCCAACCAAATAGCAAGGGAGTTGAGCACAGCATAAATACACATATAAAACTGCAGCACAATAAAAATAATAATAATAAACCCCCAGCATGGTTATGTGTGAGTTAGCTGAAGATGGCTGGAGGGAGGAGATGCCAAACATTCTTGAGTGCACTGCAAGGAACTTTCAGTCCCATTGATTTCAATGGGGTTTCAATCAGGCTGTGTCTCTGCTGTGGAGAGGAACTGCTTCACACAGCATCGTGGGGTTCCTTGGGTTTTGTCTCTGAGCAACTCCTGGCAAAGCCACTGTTTTGTAAGTGAAAACACACTTTTTCCAGTCACCAAGACTGCAAGCTGTACCTGGATTTGGCTTCTTTTCTTGTCTTCCACCCTTTGTTGCTGCTGAGACACTGATAGATTTGCAACTCTGGCTCCTTGACTAGGTGTTGACTTTACAAACCCGAGTTTGGCTACTGAAGGGGGGCAGGGGGTGACCTTGGGGCAGATCATTTCCCCTTCAGTGGGCCAGCTCTGCTTGCAGCTCAACTCCAGCTCACAGGCAGGGTTCAGCGTCAGCCCAGCAGCTGCCATGCAGGAGGTCCCTCCCTTGGGCAGCTGCTGCTCGTTTGCCTGCAGCTGGCAGCGGAAGTGACATCTGTTCTCAGTCCCAGCTGTGAGCAGCGCTGAGGTGCCAAAGCCCAAATGCCTCAGTTGTGGATCCAGGAGTGAGGAAGGGTTTCTGATGCCAGACCATGGCCTGGCTTGCAGGGGAAGGGAGGGTTGGGGTGGGGGGAGATTGTCTCCTTCAACGATAGTGGGCTGGGAAGAATGGAAAGAGAGGGACAAATAGGGAGAGAAAGAACAAGTAACAGAAGTAGGGGAAAGAATGGGAAAAGACAGGAATGGCTGAAACAGAAAGGAAAGATGAAATTTGAAGTGACGGGGCAGTCTGAGGCGAGGAAAAAAGGGGAAGGAGGCAGAGTAATGAAAGAGATGCAGAAGTAGCAACAAATAACTATCTAAGGGAGGCAACTATCTAAAAAGGCCACTGAACAGGGAGACGCCTTAATCCAGCTGCCATCTCAGGCGCTACTGAGCCTGGAAGGCTTTCCTGCCTGCAGCCTTCAGCCTGTTGTGCCATTGAAGAGGTCTGCCCTGCAGATTTTGCTGTCTAGAGGAGCTTGGTATATTCTCTCTTGCCTGCCTGCTTCTCTATCCTATTTAAATTCACATCACTTTTTCCTTGCCCAAGTTTCTTGCCCTCTCATTTATCTCTGTAACTGTGTTATAATTCAGTGTTGTGGCATTCTAAGTGAATTATAACTTACGTTTCTGTGACAGGAATACGGGCAGCATGAAGGACAAGATCCATTTCAGTCTAAAGATTGAAAAGCAAACTTAAATTACCCTGGGAATAAATATATTAAGGAATGCCACTTTGATCCCCAGGTTGGTGTATGCAAGCTGAGTATATACAAATGTATTTTCACAGTTGGTGCTGTTTGCTCAGCACAGGCACTGAAATAGTGTTTTTCAGATCTCAAAACTAACTGAGCATTCCTGGAAGAAATAACCCAGGAAAATGTATGTCCCACAAGTGCTTTACAGCCCTGTCAATCAAAATCAACTTACACGGGGAAAAATACAGTGGCAGTGCCTGCTTCTTTCCCTTGGTGCTCTCCAGAAGCACAAGACAAACTGAGTTGTGGTAAACAACCGGCCTGAGGAATGGGCCAAGGGGGACAGACATCATAAAAACTTACCAGTCCAACACTGAAAGGGCGGGCACTGGAGGCACACAGATTTGAACCCCTTTTGATACTTTGCCTTGGTATGTTACTGGAGGCACCCAGAGCAGGGAATTAGTCATCAAACTGGTTGCCATTACAAATTATTTGAAACCAGGTGCAAAAGATTGGATTGATTGAGTTGGGAGGGAATAATGAAAGCAGTTTCTTAGTTTCTCAGAATTCAGCTCTTCAAGATTGGCTTTAAATAATGTAGTTATCATTGAACTTTTTGTATCACAATTGTAGATAAGATATAGATAAGATATATTTTTATATCTTAATATTTCATAACAGATTTTCCTAATGAGAGCCCTTAAAGATATTCTTTTTACAAGTCGCAGCAGCTCTCCCTGCTTCAGTGAGAATTAGTTGTGGTTTTAGTAAGTGATCTTTGAAACAAACAAGAGGAAATTCCTCTGAATACTATTCTTTCACTACCTACGCAAAGAGAAAAATCTACCATCTAGTAAACTGTGCATCTGGATTAACCAATCTAATAACTAAATACTTTTTTTTTTTCCAGGCAGATAGGAATAGGACTAGCACATCTATCATATGGACCAGAGAGACTAATCAGAAATTAGGTCAAGGTCGAGGCACTACTAATACTCTGAAGGACGCAATTCATCCCATAACACAGAGTTTTTACTGCTACCAGCCATTTCTATGGCCCAGTCACACTTGGCCAGGTCAAAGGTAGCTCTCACCCAGAACTCTGGCTCCTGTGGGAACATTGTTAACATGAGCCTGAACCCCAAAACCTTCCTCAAGAGGGACAAAAGGAAGGATGCATCATCTGCACACCTTGTTGGATGCTTGATAAGATGAACTAAAATTTTTCAGATCAAAGTTACAGATGAAGAGGAAGGAGATCTGAGATAAAAAAGCTTTTGCTTATCTGTAAATGTGCTTTTCTTCAGAAATAAAGCCTGAACACAGAGCAGTGAACAGCAGCAAGTGTCTGACACAGGGATAACAGAGCAAACCAACTATGACCCTTCTCTGCTGGAGTGACCTACAGACAGGAGAAGTTGCTGTATTATTGGAAAGGGCTAAAGCATTAACTGGGAACCTTACGTGTCTGTTTGGATGGCACCTAGAACAGATTGCGGGGATGATGAGGCTCTGGTGTCACACTGAAACACAAATCTGAGTGCACCAAAAGCTTCAAGGCATCCAGACCCATTTTTTGTTCTGCTGCCTACATTAGTTATCGACATAAGCAAAAAGCTTCCTGGTGATATTTTAAAGTCAACTAGAGTTGTGCCACTGGTTACAATAAGGTCACATCTCACTTTGTTTCCCTTTGCTTTCTGGTTTGGTTTGGGGGTTTTTGTTTTTAATTCCATTGTCTTCTATCTTTTTAGAGGACCATCAAACCATCCTTTTCAAGTTAGGTAGCCTGGAAAGCTAAAGAAAAAAGGACTGTAACTAGCAATTCTGCCAACTGATCTAAGTTGAATGAAGTAAGTTCATTTTCAGATTTCGCATGAATTGAGTTTGCAACATAGAAATCTAATTCACTCAACTTTTCAGTTATGAAAAGCTATATTCTGTATTCTCTCTTCCGATGAACGCTACCCAAGGAATACTAATTAGAGTGCTTGAGGAGTAAGGTAAGCAAGGCTGGCAGAGTCTGAGCCTTTATTTACTCTGTTATCTCTGTCCAAATGTTCAAAGCAATATGGGTGGTGACTGATGCACTAGATAAATTCCTAACAGCATGTGTGTACAAAAGGCTGCCAAGTTTCTCATGTATATAGGTATTTGTGAGATGCTATGCACAGACAAAAACCAATCAACAAGTTTCTTAATTTCATTTTATATCTTTATTCCCATTGTAAGTATTGACAGTCATCCAAAAGAACATTTAAATTTGGTTTGTATACACAACAGCATTAATCACAGTCCAGTTTTTGATTATTTTTTTTTTTACTGCAGTTCTAATATTTCATGATCAGTTTTAGTAGTACTGTTGGTGTATTTTTCAGTGTTTATAGATTATTTAAAGAGAATGTTAATGGTAAAAAAAATCCACAATGCAAAGATTAACAGTATATTAATAAAGCTTATCATATTCCATTTAAGATTAGTACCAAGTATGTCTGATGACCTGAACACAATTTTTGTGCATTTTCTGTTCTCTTTTCAAAATAAGTTCATAAACAACCACAATATATTTTTTTATTACAGCAGTTCATTGCAGTAACATTTTAAAAAGGATTTAAATCCTTTTAAGAGAACGAGGTGAGTAAAACAACCCTAAAAAGTAAAAGGTTCTGTTTAAGCAAGTGACAATTAAACACAATCCAATGCTAAGGAAGTATCACAACGTATAAGTTAGAGTGGATGAAGAACAGAAAGGACTTTCTGAATTCACTTCTATATTATTATGTAGGGAAAATACAACACAGATTCTGTGATTCTGTGATTGTATATTAGTCTTCGAGCAAAGAAGAATCACAAAATACAGTGAAAGAGACATCTTTCATCATGTCTTTTAAAAGTCTGTGAGATGAATTCCTTCATCAAATTCATTAATGTAAAAGCAAATTCAGAAAACTTATTTGTGAAAGCTGTCCTGTTAAATTATGAATACCAATAATAAATTCTTTAGTTCCTCATTTATTTGCATAGTCTGCATATGAACATGCATGAATATTTATATTAATAAAATATGCCTATTGTATAGCCATACACAGAGCTAATATGAATGCTTGTGTTGTACAATGTCAGAAAAGGACAAATTATTAATCAAAGCAGAGAGGACAGAAAAGCAAAGAAGAAAGCAGACAATGCACGAGAACTTTGTTAGTTGTCTTAGGGTGATTTCTTTGTGAAAGAAAATGTGCACTTTGGAAACAGAACAGCCAGCAAACAACTCTTTATTTTATCGTGTAATGAAGGAAGGTTGGGATCAACACCAGCTTCTCGCAGAGATTTAAAACAGAGATATAGATAATCAGGTGAAGGGGAAGAGGAAGGGGAAGAGGCCGAGTGTGGATGACGCTATCCTAGGTTTTGTTTGCGCACCAGAGGGAGTGGGACATGGTGGGAGTAAGGGGAGGAACGCTGGTTTCAGAGGGATATGTGCTGAACTGACAGTGGTCTTGCTCAGGACAGACCGAATATCGGGCTCACTGGTCACTTCTGGTGGGGTTATTTCCCCAGGACACTGTTCCAAGCATGACAGGTACATGAGACATTAACCTACCACCTTCCCAAATTGCAGGAAAGCTGGAATTCCTGAGTCTGATGCATAGGGAGGGACACACTTTTTCAGGGACTGTCCTCGTATTGCTCTTAGTGGTTGTGATACCTGGAAATACTCCACATAATAACCACTCACCATTTTACGTTCCTGCTCCAACATTCCACACTTGAATATCAATGTAGCATCTATTTGAACTCATAACACTCAGTTCTCTTCACTGCTATTTAATACATACATATGCCAACCAGCAAGAGTCAAAAACTGTATGCTTGTAGATGAGCTAACAGAATCTTCCTATTTCTCCATTACCTACAGATTGGGCTACAAAACATTTTTTTCAGCCTTAACTCTTCCTTTATGCATACATATGCAAGTACATGCATATGCATACCCACAGAGGTGCACACACAAAGAGTATGTGTATCACAGGACTCAGAGGAGCAATTGGAGCTACTTGGGAATGCTGGCGCAGGGGCACTGGCACCAGTGCTGCCCTGGGGCACTCCCCACAGCCCAAGCACAAAATGGGGGTTTAGCACCTCATTGCCCCCAGGAACATCTTTGTTTCAAGGTCACCTGCATTACATGGAGGACAGGGACCTGACCCTTCAAACACACCTTGCAATGTGCATTTCTGTTGATGTCAGGAAGGCTACGCTGTATCGTGAACTCTGTATTCGCTAATAGGTATAGCAGCCATTTTAAAATAATTTCATGTAAAGAACAAGAGCTGTGCTTTAGGGTGATTTTACCTTAAATCAAATTTCATTCATTCAGTCCTAGAGTACAATACGCATATATGGTTAAAGACAATTCTGTATGAAGACTGAATGCTTTAGTGTCCTCTGTGCACCTTTTCAAACAATCAGTACCTCACAATAATGTCTCAGTATTATTCCTCACAGTATGTACCCAGTATATCTCAGAATGAGTTGTATCTCATTTTATACTTTATACATAATATCACACCCACATTTTAAGTATCAAAAATACGCTGTTAAAAGATCTTAATAGCAAATGTCATAAATCCAGAGTTTTCATCAAAGGGTAAAATGATTCAAGATCTTTGGTGAATGGATGATGAAAAAGAAACATTTCCAAAAGCTACACGTGATTCATGGTCTTATGCGACCAACAGCTGCCCAACCAGCTCTGGGTTTCTGTCCTTTATTAATGCCAGGATAAGAGCAGCAGCAGAATTTACTGTGTCCTGAAGCAGCAAATGGTCCTGGGGGTGGGAAAAAAAAAGGAGTGGGGGAAACAATATGTTAACAAAAGTTGAAAAAGTAAACATTTAAAATCAATTACCATATGATTGTTGAAAAAAAATAAGAACATTTGCACTTATTAGAAGAAGAACTTGTAAAATATATTTTAAGGAAACACAGACACTTGATTCTGTCACTTGCTTCCTAACTGATGCTTGAAATCTAAAAGGTAGTCAGAATTTGGGGTTTGAAAACATTGGAACACAATTGAAGATTTAATTGAGTAGCATAGTTAAAGACCTATAACTTTAAGCACCTACTGAATCCCACCTGTAGTCTACAAACTACTTAAACTCACAACAGCATTTAAGCACTGGGACTTCAGTAGTTTAGGCTGATCTTTGTATCAAATAACATTAAAAGTAGTCTGGTTTTGACAGGCAAGTATAGAGACCAACACAGGATGAAGTAATAAAATGAGACTTTGATTTTGTGCTTCTAACTGAGCACTCCAGCTCACATTTGAAAGAGCCCTTTGTCTAATTGCCAAGTTTTCTTAATTGTATTGACTATAAAAGTTTGGCCTCCTGCTACCAGTAACATTTTCATTTGCGCACTGGGAAAATATCAATAGGTGCGGCCAGACAGACACATCTCTGCAGAGAGAAATAGGCGGGAACAATTTCTGTGAAGCAACAGAGAAAAAGAAAGGTCTACAAAACTCTGGGGGGAATCTGGAAGAGTTTCAAATACAGAAAGGGAGCTACAAAGAGAAAGCAAGAGCTCTTCTTCATGTCCACAGCCAACAAAACTGGAAGCAATAGGCTTAAGGGAACTTAAACTGGGACATGAGAAGTTAGGGAAGTATTTTAACATAAGGACTGGAATACAATGGAACAGATTATTGGGCAGATCACAGAAACTTCATCATGAGGATCCTGTGACATGAGACCTGCACACGTGTAAATGGGGATGCAGGTCCAGCTTCCTGCCTCGGGAAGTATCTTCCTGCAATATCTTTTCCCTACAACTTTCCTAAGATGCTGCACCAAGGAATAATTTATAGATTACATGTTTGAGACATTTGGATTAATGGAGAAAGAAGAAATGGTTTCAATAACTTACTTAAAACATGTTAATCAGTGCTTTTTTAGGAATAAGGCTGCTGCTAAGCAGACCTAGCTGTTCAACTAGTACAGAGGGGAGCTGAAGACTTAGAAGTCTGGGTTGCAGGAAAAATTGTCAGGGGAAAGGTATCCCTGGAACATTCTGAAATATAGCATTATATTTTATAATGCTCTCATTAACTTTGTGCTTTATGTAAATGGCAGGAAAATGCTAGAGAGGTAAATTGATAGAACTAGAAATATCTAGTTTATACCTGATTCTTTTATCGTTCCTGGAAACTGATACTTGCATGTGACTAGATTTTTATCCTAAAAATGATCAAATAAGTAAGCTGTTTGTTACAGTTTGTAAACTCCCAGAAGATTACAATTCTCACAAATTTATGTTATATATTCCAAACTGTAGTAAAACTATTTATTAGTGGTCTAAAAAATTGTCTTGGAGTAAGAATGTTCACCACAGCCGTGTCTTGCAGTTTACTGAGTGACACCTCCCATTCAGTGAAGCAAGGGTTGCACAAGTGAGTTCAGATGCCCTGCTCCTCCAGCACCTTTTGTCATGGACTGAGGGTACAACGAGGAACTCAGAATCCACCGCTCCAATTTGGAAGGGGTTTCACTCCTTCATTTCCCACAGGTATAAATGGCTGTATAACGTACACGGGGAGCAGAACTTGCACACGCACCCCTCAGATGGCAAACACTGCAATCGCTTTCAAGATCTAGCAACACGTTTCTTGATATTCAGCAGTGCCAACCTCTTCGTGTCCCTCATCGCTATTTGTTCCGTTTGTCTCGAGAAGCACTGTACAATTACAGACACTGTGTTTTCCAAACGGGCCTCCAGCCATGTCTGAAATTGGCTAGAAGTGTCTATTTTTTTTCCCCATTTCACAAAAAAAAAAAAAAAAGAAAAAAGAAAAAAATACACCTGGCCAGGAATGCTCTTATGTTTCTCCCAATAAATCTTTCCACATCCTCTGTTGGTTACTGGATTCAGTACACATTCCTTTGCAGTAATAAATTATTTAAGTTTTTGAAGATAAAAGGAAGCAAGAGAAAAAAATTTAACTTTCACAGGAGAGACTGAAAATGACACCACAAGATTCCTTCAGACTGAAAAAAGCTTTTTCTAAAGCTAAACCTAAGGCTTAAGTGCTAATTTCCATGTTCTGAAGGAAAGACATGCAAAAAATTGTGAGTAGCATTCGTAATGCAGGTGATGTGGCACAGTGCTGTGTACAGAAACCTGCATGCAGAAGTGGTTTACAAACCACACTGAAATCACCATGTGAATTGCAATTTGCTGAAAAAGAGAAACACAAAAAGTAGGCAGCACAAATTGAAATGCGTTTGCAAGTTTTACAGCTACTTCACTTCTAATGATCTGATTATTATTATAACAGGATTGGTTCCTGTAAGTCATTCTTTTGGAAATAACCAGAAGTGTATTCTTTAAGTGAATACACACTATCTTATTTAAAACGACAAATGTAATAGAAAATATATTCTTAATTTTATATGAGCTACAGTTGATGGTTAAGTGACATCATGAAGCACACACTGAAGCTTTCAAGAGCGCAGTCCTTTGAACTATTTATCATGGGGGTTACTAATTTTTCCTGGTAACGTTGTCCCAGTCTGAAGTCAGGGTCACCTACTCATTGAACAGTGTCCAGCACCTGGGCCTGCGAGCCAGCCTCTGAGTGCAGGAGAAATCAGTGCCACAAAGGTCAAGTGTGTGCCGATTTTAACTTGCTTTATTCTCACAGTCACAGTCTTACTGGAAAGAGGCAGTAAATAATGCAAAAAAAAAACCTGGACTCTTCCAGGAATTTCAAAATCATTGTATATCCTGTATCGTTCTGAGAATCAGAACTCGCCCTTATGCTAGAAATTATTGTACTATCTGATAGTCATAGCCTACCCATAATTTACAACTTTAGTTGATCATTTCTACTCCTTATTATCACAAAAAAAACAGAACAGAAAAAGAAATTTTAGCAGCTGAAAGAGAAGACATTGTTTAAAGCACAGGCATAGTGCTGACTGACACAACAGTATTCTTTCTTCTCTGAATCCTGCTGTGAATTTCACTTTAGGCCATTACTGTGCACGTTAAGTGGATCTTTTCAATGTGTCACAATGATACTTAGCTCTTCCCTAAGTAGTTATAGGTAATTTGGATGCCAGCAGTGTTTACAAAGAATATTAAAAAGAATTTGAGTGACAGAATTCAACAGAAACCCAGGAAAGAGAAAGAATCTTGTGGGTCTTTATTAAAGTTAAACAAATAAGTGAGCACTTCGATTCCCCCGGCTATACCCTTAAAACACCCATTTTTCTGACTCTGCAGTGTTACTTCTGGCACCAGTGTTGATTCCAGCTGATAGTGCCTACAGGGAGGCTGCAATAAGGATGCCAGGACAAATTTAATCTACCACACCTAACTCCATTGCACATACAGGCCCCCAATCCTCTTTTATAGTCAATGGCATAGCACTAAATCTTTCAAACATCTCATTATTAGTTGCAGGAAGTCAAATAATCAAGCAGAACCAGGTCTTCACACGTCTAATTGCCTGCCGTGTTTGCATATACTGTAACGACGATAAAAAACAGGATGTAAGAGCAGAACGATCAATACAAATGCTCGTGTAGCCCACAAGAGCTCTCCCACCCACTGCTCAGAGTTGCAAACCCTGAGCAGAGAACATACTCCAGCTCGCTACTCAGTGAGCATGTATCCCTGCACGTGCTGGAGGGATCAAACATGAATAGTTCTTTCCCTCATCAACGAAATCCTTAAAAAAGACCATGACCTTTAAATAAGACTCGGAGGCACTAATGACTGTAAATGGATTAATGACTGAAGTTCCACATGATCAACTGATGTGCCAGATCCCCCCCTAAACCATTGTGATACTCACTGTCTATTCATTTCATCCCGTTGACTTAAATGAGTCTCTTGTAAAAAAGAAAACCCAAAAAACCCTGACATTTCTTGGCCATTAATAAATAGATATTTTTTATTGTTTGAACAGATTATTAACTGCATTTATAAGCTAAAAACAAAACTTTTACCACTTTATATTTATGTACTTTGGAAAATAAAGTACTCAGAAACACTGCCAACCTTATAAACCATAAATCCACATAACAGTACTTTGATTCCAAAATAAAATATCCACTTTGTCTGTTATTAAATAGTAAAAATATTCCAACATAACCATATTGTGCGATGGTTGTAACTCATATTCAGAATTTATTTGATGTAGAGTTACTGACTGCAGGGGTTTTCTGGTCCGCACAATAAGACTGGGAATGGATACAGGGACAGAGTTAAAGTTGTGCTTGGAATATGCAATCTGATACTTTGCAAATGTGCATTTATTTAAGAAACTGTGAGGATATCTGAATATTTACTGACATTCCCCTAACGATTCATTTCCTTGCTTCAATCTTTCTTCTTTTTTTCTCCCCAGCTGGAGCTTCACATACATGCATTTCAATTTACGTAGGTACTAGTTCAGTTTAAGCATAGCTTGAAAAACACACATGACCCTTTTTAGCTAAAAAATAATAAAAATAAAAAGCCTCTGCAGGTATTACCTCTGCCTTTTACTGTGTCCCTCCAAAAGAATAAAACAGCTGTGTTCCATTATTTGCACTCTGTTTTGCTGTAGTATTATTTGACTTTCTATTTAATACAGTTTTTAAAAATTAATAGAACTGATTATAATTAATAGCCCAGATTATAATATATAGGTGACGGGAAACCTGACAACATGATTTAAAGATGCTGCCAAACTAGGGAACAGGGACATGAACAGGGTTCTGTCTGCAGCGGGGATGGACACCCCCTGCCCTTGCTGCGCCATTGTCCGCCGGCTCCCTGGCACAGCTCCGGCTCCTGCCAGCCAACAGTTTCCCACACAATGGCTGGGCAGGGTTCAGGGGACAGCACCGGCCAGGGACTGCTCCCAGGGGACAGTCTGAATGAGGCCACCCTCTTTTGGGAAAACAAGCACTTAGCCATATGGACAGGAGGCATGCTGTGCCGTTTAGCCCTGGGGCAACAGAACCATCCCTGGCCTGCATTATTACCAGTATAGAAGTAGCATAAGTGTTGCTGGGAAGTGACAGTTGTGCCTTTCTCTCCCTACCCAAACACATCAAGAATATATTGAACAATCAAATAATTCCTCCTAGAATTAGGCACAAATCCCATGTAGCTACCACATAAACACTCATCGTTTAAAAAAAGGATTAAGTGCTCTATGGACACCTTTCCCACCAAAACAGAGCAGGAGGGAGGGAGGACACAGAGCAGCAGACAGCACTTGTGCTGTATCTCACCCTCCTGCCACCTCAGGGAGACAGGCTGGAGCCAGCAGAAGAACCGCGGGATGGAGCATGTCCACTGCTCCCTTGCACAGGGCGGGCCTGGGGGCACACCAGCCATACCGCATGGCAGCAGTGGGAGAGAAAAGGGCCGAAATAGTCTGTGTTCTGGCAAACATACTGCAAAAGACTATGTTGGCAGTACAAGAGGAGCTGCTGTTAATTTAAAGCTCCACGGGATGCTGCAACTTATACTAAGGCTATGCCAGGTGTCTTCAAACATCACCCGATGTCACATACTGACAGAGTTTTATTTGCACTCAAAGAAAGTGAGCACAGAATCCACACTCAAAAACTACAATACTTGAAGTTTTAAAGTTTTAATCTTAAATTTTTTTTTTATTTTTTTAATTTTTTTTTTTTATTATAAAAAGGTGATCTGAGGAGGAACTGAGGTTTTTTCCACTACTAAAAATCAATCGTGTGCCATGGTTTGGTGTAATTTGACCATGAGGAATTCTCTGGCAGATTCACGAAAAAGCATTTTTTCCTACTCAAGATATGTAGTGGCATGCAGCTACATATTAAAGCAACCTCCGTTTCTGTAACAGTACAAATTAATCTGAAGTCTCCTTTCTTCTCAAAATGCTTCCACATCACATTTTTGAATCCATGTGCCAAAGGCTCTGTTGATAAGTGACATCTCATACATAATATCAATCCAGCAATTTACCTCAATAAGAAGATAGCTATGCAGATCATTTTAAAAGATAAGAAAACTATTTCTCTGAGTATGTTTGCGTTTACTTTCAAGTAATACATAAATAATTAAGGTAGCATTTGAGTTCAGTTAGGTGGCTGACTTCAAAATTACTTCAGCAGGTTGATAATTGAACCTCTGTATACACACCCTTGCCTCCTTTCTCAACTAAGAAAATGCAATCAGTTCTTCTTTAGTGGATATTCCTCAGAATAGAAATAATATAGAAATTTAGGTACTCGAGATGCAATGAGGGTTGAGAAAAGAGATGAGTAGCACTGGAAGAACCAAATCGTCACTGTGCTGATGAAGTCTAACAGAACTCTTAGTTAATGAACTCTGACAGATCCCAGTGAACTCCCTGCAGTTAAATAGTTGTACATCTGTGCTATGATCAACCCAAACTCAGACAAATTGTGCATAATATGTGATAGTGTACTGTACCTCTGTCTCCTGTACATTGATCAACCATGCCTCTTATAGTTCATCATAAGAAAATTGAAAGCAATCAACATTTAAAATGACTGTGTGGATACACTGAGATCAGACAAGTATTTTAAATCTCCTGGAGTCTGTAAGGATTACATCCCTAATGCTATTTCATGTATCTTTCCACCTAAGACTATCAGATTCAAAACTGAAGGTAAACACAGCTCTTTTGAAATAAATAAATAAATAAATAAATCCCAAATCAAAACAAAAAGACCCAACCACCACAAACAGTCAACCCCATAAATTGGATTAATTGCTTTCTCTAGTACGAAGCAAATAGACACAGTTCCCCTAAATCAGCTGCTCTAAACCAGCTCCATTATCCACATGCTCTTCAGCGTGTAGGTGACCAGGGTTCAGTTCTGTTCTTCGTGCAAGGTGCTTCATCTGCTCCACAACTCACACTTTACTTGGATTGGCTTTAAAATTCCTGTGGAGGAATTCCCATTTTATGTGCAGTCGCTGTATCACAACAGAAAGATGACATGAATCCAGCCTAGACACTAGTCCAGATGCCTGGGGAACAAGTGAAAGCTCTGTTTTAACTTTTGCTCCAAAGTTTGTTCATTTGATGTAAAATAGACAAATGGTGTTTGGAACAACCATGAGCTAGGTGCCAATGCCTATGTCATCTGCATAACTAGACTTTATATTTCCTTGTTCTTGTCCTCTCCAAGTCATTTTTTTTTGTTTTCCTGTAAGAAAAATTGTTAGCGTGATCATACTGAATAATCAATAAAAATTCCTGGACCAAAGAGTTTGTTATAAAAAGCATTTTCAGCACATTCAATCATTGCAGCTTAAGCAAGAGTTTTCATTCAGCACTTACCACTATCTGATCTAAGCTCTTGGCAAGAGTGAGTATGCCAGTAGTGATAGCACAACCGTCTGTCAACCATCTTTCCTTCTAAGTTGTTCAAAAAGCTACTTCATGCTTGAGCTAGCAGCCAATTCTGCCACCTGTTTGGGACTAGTATGAAAATACTGGCAGAAATAAGCCACGTAACAGATGTGGTTATCTGCAAAAGTATATTATGTGTTTGAGGTTTCTTAGAGGTGGTCTCTTAATACAGTATGTTACCAAATAAGACTATAATACAAAATGTATTCATGTTAATATATGTTACTGTACTACCTACAGGCCCTATGAAGTATCACTCTAGCAAACTTGTAAAACACACCATAAGGGTTTTTAGGGGGAAGGAAAAGAAGTTTCTTACTATCATACAGGAAAAGTCAGACGCTCCTGAGGCACAGGAGACCTGCTACCTTCTCTGACAACCTGCACTGCAAGCTGCTGAAAATCTGAGATTGGGCTGAAGTCGAGTGAAGCTGCGGCAAGTCTTTCCTCTGGTTTCCAAAAGCTGTGGATCAGTCTGAGAGCACTGACAAATCCATGTGTGAGTGGGATTTAAGCCTCACATGCAGCAGCAGCACATTGCAGTGTTTCCCTCAGCGTGTATGTGCGGTGGATCCTCTGCTGCCTGTTCCGCTCTGAGAGTCTATAAATCCTTTAATGGGCTGCAGCATTAAGTTCTGCAGGCGGCCAGGAACATGTAGCAGAACCACCACACACACACACACACCCCCACACCTACCAAAAAAAAAAACAAAGGGTAAAACAGTGCTGGCCTGCAAAACATAACACCTCAATCCTGCAAGTCATTTGGAGATTCGCAGTACACCAGGCACCAAGCAAAGACGGAGCCGCTATGGATCCTGATTGAATGCATTGGACACATGGGGCTAGTAGCAGAGCAAAAACGGTTCAGCACAGTTTAGCTTGTTTTTTTCCTGTTATAAAGTGAGAAATACAGCGCTTTCAAGCTCAGTTTCACTCAATGATTAGTGTTTTAGCCCTAGTCAGCAGTATTAGGAAGGTAAAAATGTATATGTGGAGAAGATGGAGAAAAGTGTTGGGGGAACAAGCTAGGAGAAAGGAGAATAGAAGAAATGTCAGAGGTAAAAGATTAAGTACGCAACTATCTTGGTCCTCAGAACATAAAAAGACATACCTCTGCTAAAGATCAGGAGAATTACTATCAATGCCAGAGGTTCTTGCTGATTAGCAAACTGTGTCATACAGTGCAGGTCAAAACAGAAAAAATCTTCAAAGAACCAAGTAGGACATTTCTACCCAGTGAGATCTGAGGTCATCAATGTAATTATAAAATTACAAGCAGGGAAGTATCACGTATCTGAATATTTCTCTTCACTTTTAGAGCACTATGACATCATTACGTAGGATCTGACAAAACCTACCTAATGGAGACAGAGAAAACAGTACAGCGCTTCTTCATCTGAACTTCTAGCAAGAGCAAAAAAAGACATATTTTATGGTAAATTTAACACAGAATGTTATGATATCACAGGTTTTCCCTTTCTGTCCCATCTTATGTTGACAATATAGACTGGTTGTTGCACTTTTCAAGAAAAACATGAACACAGTAGTTCACAAACATCTAAGCTGCTAATATGCGGTACAAGACATGAAACGCTTTACTATCACAGGTTACAGAATTTTGCATACAAATGTGCAGCAGCGGTTTTATATAATTTGTGACATAAAATTTGTCATTGTGGTTATCAGTGTTATATAGAAAGGCTGGGCAACTTTTAATAACAAAATGGGAAGGTCTTTGGAAACAATGAATGATGCATTTGAATTTCCTAACGGGATGCTGAAAATCAGTGCAGAGGAAATGTGAACAGTTTTTTTTTCCATTTTCTCAGTCTAAAGCACACTTTTCTTCCCTCCTATAGGTGTCAGCTTCATATGGAATATTATGCATAACAGACATACAGCTCTTCAAAATAAGAAGAGGCAAGCTTGCATCCATTTCAACATAAGCATTCTGTTCAGTCATTAAAATCTTCATTATACAACTCCTACAGACTGTGAATACTCTGAAATACAAGCACACGGCTGCAGTAAATAATTGATTGGAAACATTCCTCTTGATTACAGATCATTTATTTGAGATGGTTCAGAGGAAAAACTGTATCGCCTACTAAAAAACAAAATTAAAACTTCTCCTTTGGGGAAAGAAATAAACAAAAACCAAGAGATTCTGAGGGGCAAAGTATGTGTACACATGTGCTGGGCTATTGTTCACATCCCAGTCTTGTGGCTTCCAAACTTTTAGGATGATAATATCAGTTCAGTGGGGTAAAGGCCACATTCCAGTCTTGGTTACAGAAATACAAACCCAAGCAACTGGTCTCATAATACTGTAGTTACTTTGCAGTTGCAGAGACTGGAATACAACTATAAACTCTGCATTTTGCTACCAAAGACCTAGTACTTAACTGGTTTTAAATTGTTTTCTCAAAATTTCAAAAGCGGCTTCAAAGTAACTCAAATGTCAGTGTTTTGAGCAGTGAGACACACTGAGAGGGAGTGGCTGTCCAGAAGCTCATCATTAAACATTTGATAGCATAGATTTCCCTAATTTGATACTCTTAATTAAATCTAGCTGGCTGCTTGCAAGTGGATTTTGAGTTGCACCATCTCATCGTTGTTTGAGGGTGGAATGATTACAGAATAAATCATAAAACCTTCATGTTTAAGTTACCCATTGAAATTTGAAAACAATCTTTAATCAACCTTGACATTTTAAATTAAATATCCATCCTACATCTTTCATCTCACCACTCAAATTCTACTTCTCTGACCACTTGTGTGACATTTAGGCATAGTTTATTTCCCGTCTCTGGCTTCTTTTCCTGTCTACAGCTGACGGTCAACAGCCTACTGGAAGGCAAAACCCATGAATTCCTTACAATTCAAGACTTTTATGTAAGGCCAAGCTCGTCTGCTTTCTCCCAAAAAAATAAAAATACCAGACTGATGACGAAGTGTCCAGAAATGAGACAAAAAGTTACAAGGACATGAGGTGACATCTCTCCTTGGAGAGTAAGAGGAGAGGAGTCACCAGGGGAACAACCAGTTACAACACAAGTTATTAATAAAGATTCACTCCCTTTGTCTCGCACACCAATATGATGTTTTAATACATTAATTTTGTGGTAATTCTGATTGTTCTCAACATCCCTTTGCACAGAGCATGGACTTGTTCCCTACTCCAAAGCACTCCTCATGCAGTAGATGTAAGAAGCTGGAAAGGAACTTGCATTTCTTGCAAGCACAAATAATTCTACAGGCAAAGGAGCCCTCAACATGCTCAAGTGCACTCAAATGTGTTCAAATACACTCAAAGCTGCTGTGATTGGAGAAAGTGTGTTTGCCTCTGTGTATCGTTTTCTTTCAGGAATGTTGCCTACACTATGTTTATTTACACAGTTAAGACTGGACAGTTTATCTGAGCAGCACCCGAGGCCATGAACTGAATGAATCCCTATCCAGTATGCACAAGGAAATAATAATAATTCCTAAAAATGTTGATCCAAACTCGCAATTTCTCTATTTTCTATGTATTTGTCCTCCTTAGTTCATAGCCTAAAGCCAATGAAAACAGAACATTTTCCCAGGTTAAAGTTTTCAGCTAAGCAATGGAGGGAGCATATAAATTTTGAAAAACTAATCCTAGAGGAAAGATGGTCCTTTGAATCTGGTGTGAGCAGAGTCGCTGGGTTTGGAAAGCAGCAGCAAATAGCCTGTGCCCAATCCGCAGAGCAGAGAAGAATCGTAAAAACACACTAGGAAACCACTGCGGCCAAGTGCTGTTTTCACTGAGGGGCTGAGAGGAACAGCCCTGGACACACCGAACCTTTTGTGAAGCGTGGATGGTAGCTACGGATGGACAGGGCTCAGGGGCGTAAGTGCCATTTTTAAAGACACAATCACAGCATCCTCAAGTGAGCTGACTTGCTAGCAGTGTGACTGGCGCAGCATAAAATTTCAACACAGACCGATCACACGTGCAGTTACTCACTTTCTCAGCTGGTTTTTGCAGCCCCTCGGTAGCTGGTGCTGAGATGGCTGTTCTGAGCCTGGGCCCCCACCCGAGCACCCCTCCATAGCTTGAATCGCATGAAAGAATCTCTCCTGTCACTAGCTACTGACTAAACCATCACACAGCTGGAGGGCAAATAGTCCATTCCAAAAAAACAACCCCTTGAGTATAAGCCTAGTGATAGGAAGGCAGGAGAGGCTCCAAAACTGGCCTTGTAGCCAAAACACAGCAAACAGATGAAGCTTTTAGTACCATTCCTCAGGGTTCCCTGGTAAACACAAAATACATAATCCTTACAGTTTTAAGGGGACAGATGTGCTTGCTTTTACATTCTGGTTTTCTTTCAGGCTATGAGAGGCCAGCTACACCACAATGACAGAGCTCACAGATGTTCTCTTACATAAAAATCAGGGTTTGCCAAGACAGGCTTCTCTTTCTTTCTGCCAGCTAATATCAGCCCAAACCACGTAACACAATAGCCTGTCCATAGGCAAATAAAGGCACTCAAAATTAAAATATATCGAAGTGATAAAACTATTGTAAAATAACAACAAAAAAAAAAGTTTTGCTTTTTTTTTTTAGAAAAATGGCTATTTTAAAACTTTAAAAAGAAATAGAAAGAAATTGAATGAAAAGTAAAAAGAAAAGGAATAAAGAAATAAAGGTATGAGTCTTGCTTTAGCAGATGGATGAATTGTACTCCATAATTAGGACATCTTATTAAAAACAAAACAGACAAAATATTTTGTTAGCTATGAACACATCACTTTTTATGAGATTAGCATTCGATGTTAAGATTATCCTTCAGGTATGTTGTATCTTGAGTTGCATAACAGAAGAGTCTGTGTTTCACAGCCTTTAACACTTTCAATTAAATTGTTACCAAAGTTTCCTTTCAAAAGATCCTAAAAGCATCTTGTGCCTACTTGCAACTTTAAATATGTCCGTGACTGTCTGTAAAGATAAGTTCAGTTCTCCCTCATATCTCCTCACAATAGGCATTTGATTAAGAAACTATTTATGACAGTTTCCAAGGGCATGACTAAACATGATATGTGAGTTTACCACATCACTTACTCCTCAGTTTACAATTGGGGTTACCCAAAGCTGATTGAAATCAATGGGCTGAGAACAAGTGACCAGTGCTGTTTTCGTGGTGATGGGCACTAGTCTTTTTCATGGGAAAGGGGACTGATATTCTTCCAAGACAGGAAGGCAAAAGAGGTGATATTAGCGTCTTGCAGACTGCCCGCATGTGGAGTGATTTTGTTTTTCAGCTTTCCCTACAAAAGCTGAATATTCAGCTAAATATTTCTGTCACAAATATTTAGAAGTGATGCAAGAATCATGATACGGGATATTAGGTAAATACCTGTATAAATCGCCGGCATGATCTCTACTTTAAAATGTCAACTGGTAATAATATTTAAAATAAACTCAAGAATAATTGAGAGGGCTTAACAACATTATTGGATTATTTTTCATGGTCAAAAACAAAGGCAAGCAAAACACTTAAGTAGTTTTCAATCTGATAGTAATTTCGACAGCAGTTAATTATTACAGCTCCTAGACATAAGACTACAGAGGAATTTTAAATTGATTTTTAAAAGTCATTACTTTTTTGTAAGAACTGTATTGTAATAACAACATTCACGTTTAAGGGAAACATTGTAGTTTAATTTTGTTGGGTTCTGGTGTTGATATCCACAGCCACTGAAGAAATAACTCCCACAAAATGGTGCAGCTACTCAAGGGGGAACACTGGATGGCACAGATGTGAATCTGAGCACTCGTGGTGTGAGCCCAGCTATTACAGCCTGTAGAGCTGCTATGTCATACATTTGTTTGGTTAAAAAAGGAATAGAGCTGTTTAAGCCTTATTCAGAATTAAAAACTAATTTAGCTGCTCAGATGAGTTAGGTGTTAGTTAAGAATTAATCTCCTGGTGCTTCAACTAGAAAGCACAAGATTTTCTCTGACTTTTACTTGCCTTTTTTTTTTTCCTCCCAGCTTCAATACTTGCTTCCAAGTGCACAGCTGCATTTAGAACTGCATGCATCTTTTTACATGGACAATGACTTCACATTGTTCATCTCCTCAGCCTGTATTGATTAGATGAATGTGTGGTTTGGCTTTTCACAGACATGTTTTAAAAGTTTTCTCTGGACAAAAGAGTAATCTCAAACTCCATTTCCACTAATTCCTCTCTCGATTCAATATCTCTTTGTCTTCAACAAACTGTATTCCCTTGTGCCTGCTCTTGGCCTCAGCTTTTACCCCATACGCTCTGCTGTCTGTTCAGCAAGAACTCTGTCTGCAGTGCTGTGTACGTGCCACAGCCTCGTCTCTTAACACTCCGAGCTGCCTTCAGTCACAACGTCTCCCTCACAATGACTACTGAGATTAACTTTCTATTATTTTCTTGAAGCTTGCCCGTTAGCAATTTTTGCAGTAACTTTAGCTGCTGAATACCCTTTTATATGCACAAAGTGAGATTCCATTTTCCCAGGCAAACAAATCTGCTAAGAGAGCTACATGTTCCCCTTGAGTCCATTGAGAAAACACAGGCTGTCTTGTACTTGGGGCTCGCTAAGTACTTGCTTCAGTCTAAAGATGGGGCTTAGAAAGCCTCATGCTCTCAGTTACTGCTTTCTGATTATTTCCTACTGGTTTCCACATACCGTCTCCTTTAATCAGCCCTGACACTAGCAGAAAGGATTTTCCAAAATGTTTAGCCTAATCTTCACCTGAAAAAATAATACTATTGTCTTCATGCCTTAGTTACTTTACTCCTCTTACAACACTGATGTTGCAGCACAGATTTTTCTATAAACTGCATAGCATAATAGAAACAGGTATTAGAAAAAAACTTCCTGTCTTCCACTCCCATTAAATTTTAAAACTACTTCTCAAATCTTTGCTCTCCTTACCAATATCCCGGACAACGTAATTTAAGCAACTAGTTCAGTTTTTCCCTGAGAAAGCTGCCATGGACCCTACAATTTTCAAAGTCCTAGAGTTGGCCACTGTGATGCTACTTTCTGCTGTGACTTTAGTGTGTGTTCAAAGGAACCAATATTGTATTTACACAATAGATAATACATAAACTGTAATAAGTTATGACAGGCATTGTATTTCAAGACAATTATAATTTGCCTCCAGTAGCTTTATAAGGCATGAGACTAAATACCTATTGAGTTTTACCACCCAAGAAGAACTGTTTTGGACTAAAATGCCTGGATTATATTACTGATATAAAATAGAAAATTAACTTCAAAATAAGGAAAACAAGCTACATATTGATTCGTGAATGATCTCATTGCACACCAGCTCCACAACATTATTTTTGTCAAGAACCCTGAAGCTATTTATAATGGCAATTGCTATCAGTTCATTTTCAATTTCTTAACTTGTTAGGCAAAAGAAAAACACAGTTCAGATGAAAAGAACTAAAAAATGATCTCATAAACAGTTAAACAGTTAAAAAGCAGAAGTAGTGCATGATTGTGAGATTTTGCCAGCACACTGTTTGTAAAGCATACATGATTTTCTTAACTTAGAACCTGAAGATAACATTTTAAAAAATTCGAATTTACAGAACAGTGCTAGTTCATGAGCAAAGGGTCAAAATTCAAGAAGCATCTTCACCATGCATTCATTAAAAAGGCAATCCATGAATCCTTGTATCTAAGCAAGGTAATGCAAACTGCTGTGTGATTTGCAATTGCAGTGAAGGTTTGTTACTTGTGAAAACTCTTACATTTATTTTGGAATCAGTTCCTTCTCTTGCAAGAACTGTAAAAGCATAAAAAGCATTACAAGGCACCGACATAGATTATTTAGTTACTACCCACTTCGTCAGTCCAACCTTATGCAGAGACACACACCCACGATTCAACACCAGCAGAACATGGAAGCTTTTGGATGAAACAAACTACCAGCAAAGACTGTTGGTAATAACAAACTCAATCATCCTCACAGGAACGAAAGTTGCACTCAGGTGCTTCAGGTGCAATAACGGAGGATGGCTTCTGGCAAGTGCATTGCAAGGCTCTGAGGGCACCCCATAGACATCAACTTTCTTGCAAAAGTATGAATATTTCTGATATTAATTGCTCATTTGTTACACACATGTCCATACTGTACTTAAGCTGGGAATCTAAATCTCTCTTGGCTTTATTTAAGACACAAAGCATTACTAGCATTACTGATAAGTGTACCTAAAAAATATTTTAAATTAGTCTTGATAAAATATGTAAACTGCACACCTTTGTTTCTACTATAGACGATTTCTAATGCATCTTCAAATGTGAGATCATCAAAAGCAGACATAAGCATGAAAGATATTGTGATCAGCCAAAGCACATTTCGTTCACCACTCCTGCTCGTTGTCCACTCTGTTCTCTCTCTTTTGCAAATTCTGTTTTCTGAAACTACGGCTTGAGACATGACATGAAAAGTAGAGAATGAAAAACAGAAGGTAGAACACTACCGTGCAGCTTAAATGGGTGAACTGTATAATCTAATTACATAAATAAAAGTAGGAATCAGATTCCAAAGGCAACATAAAAAAGTGAGAAATCTGGCTTGTATGCCAGTCAGAGGTACTTTCCATGTTTTATTTAACATGAAAAGCATTGAAAGTAACAGTGCACTACAGCCTCCTGGGGTACAGGTATCAACAGTGGCTGAATGACACCAGAATTTACTGGTAAAGATAATATATCCATCCATGCATACATGCTTATACGTAAAACAGGTGAATAGGTGAATTAATTTATAGTAAGAATAAAGGCAACTTTTGAATACAAGACTACCGTTATTTCATAAGGATCCCTTTGTTAATATGTATTACATGTCCAAGATCAGAATTTTTTGTGATAGTATTTGGAGACAAGGTACACAACTGGAGTGTTAGAGATAAAGGACAAGCACTGAGTTGATATAACCTCACAAATAATCCATAACAAAGCCCATGTAATAATTTGATCTGACACACACGAAAAAAATGTTTTAAAATAAAAGTTTTTAAAATATCCTTCTGTGTAACATAAGGAGCTCTCAATGTCTATTGTGATGAAAGAGATATGTGGCTATAAATGCTTTATTTAAAAGCAGACAACCAGATTGACACAATCCACAAGAAATCCAGGATTACAAAACCAAGCAATGGGAGAACAGCTCTTAAAGTAGTTACTAAAATTTACTCCTACATCAGATGACAGGATCCAAAACCATATCAGATTTAGACACAGATTCGCAGAAGAGTTTGATGGCTTTTAGTAGACCTTGGACAGGATAAGCATGCTCAAGTCCAGAAGTACCACTTTCAAAATCCAAAGATACTCGCAAGTCAAGTAGTTCACATATTTTGATGCTATGCACCCGAGATACTCTGGTTTAGAAGGAACAAACTGCTAAAACACATAATCACTAAACCTAAAATCTGCTAAATCTCTGTATATTTTCTCTAAGTTGTTTGACTTACTGCACTTCATTAAGTGCAAAAAAATGGATAACTAACTCAGGAAGCCTCCTTCCCCTAGACCAGAGATGTCAAACTCATTTTTACCAGGGGCCACATCAGCCTCCCAGTTGCCTTCAAAGGGCTGAATGTAATTTTAGGACTGTATAAATGTAACAACTCCTACTTTTATACAGTCCTAAAATTACATTCGGCCCTTTGAAGGCAACTGTGAGCCTCTTGTGGCCCTGGTGAAAATGAGTTTGACAACCCCGAACTAGACTCTCTTTAGAGGTATAAATGAACCTCTCCTTCCCTATAAAGTGATTCAGACCAGGAGCTTGATGCCTACAACTTGTAGATATTGTTGTAGATATTGTAGCTGGATGTCTTAATCAAGTGACTGTAATATGGAAAAGAGTGATTTATTTTTTATTATGTTTTTCAGATTCCAAACAGAACTTTGCATTTCTTACAAAATCTTCTTTAGCTGAGAAAAATTCTTGTGTGGGTGAAGGGCATTATACAAAAAAATCTATTCTAAAGGCACACAGGCACACAAAACCTGATATATATATATATATATATAAATATATTAGATATATTAGCAGCAAAACACTAAACCAGGTCCCACAGACTCTTATTTTTAATGAAAACTGCACTTAATCCTTCTGTGGTAACAAAAAATAACTTAAGACATTATTACTCAAACAGTCACTGAAAAGAAAAGCAACATATTGCAATGTGTTGTTCCATTAGAAAACTGTATGTCATTGTGTGTCTGCATTAGTTGTCTCCCATGCATAGAAAATTACACTAGAACTTGATAGATTTTAATTGCTGCAAATGATGCTGAAGAATTTTACTCCTAAGCACTTGTAATAAAAGATGTTTGTATTTTCTGCCTGCCTTTTTCTTGCAGGTTTGTTTTCGATTTCCCATTTTCCTCAGTGTCTGGGTAAAAGTGCTACAGGTTAAGTAACAGATATTTTCTTAAAGACTTGTGATTAATTATTTCTCTTCGATTTAACTTTTTTGTTTAAATGCTTTGTATACTGTACAAAGATAAGGAAATTTGAATGCCAGGTTACCTGGTTCCACAGATATTTTTGTGTAGTAAATAAAGTTCTGCAACACACAGTGATAAATTCAAATATACAGCGGTTTAATATATAAAAAATGAGAATCATTAGAGGAAATTTAATATTTTTACAATTCTATTATATTGTTTTATTTCGGCAACTTCCACAGACTATCAATATGCAGAAAAAAAAATTAATTGAAAATACAAAACTGAGTATTTCTATTTAGTAAGAATTAAGAAGAATTTTAAATACCCCACTAATAGGATGAAGACAAAACAAATTAAGAATCTTGAAACTGGAAAAGGTTTCCTTTCCATTCTTTCTTGTGGTGAGTAACAAGGGTGGCACTGCACATGAGAAGTGTCCAATCCACCAAGATTAAGCAAAACAATTAAATATGAACATTTAAGAGTCCTAACAACTAATTGAGCACAACTGAGATGAAAAGAGAAGTTCCATAGACTTCAGCGATAGTCAACTTAATTAATCTCCTTCGCGTTTTTTAAACACCCAGATTTAATGAGTGTAGGACAGAGCATATCAGAAAAATGAAACATGCCTGCCAGATACTGTTGCTTAATTCATTGGAAGGTAGACAGGGAAGCAAGAGATGAATGACACATACTGTATGTGGTTCAGAGATACTACCAGTTCACTCAAAAGTTCATTTTAACACTGCACAAAAGAGCTCTAAAAATGTCAGCTGCATTATCTATAACCGGATGAGTTTATTAAGTCTATTCCCAAGTCACACCTATCACACCCACTCAGGCAAAGACAACTGTTAATGAAGAAATATGTTCTAGTTCAATCTATTCAACCCGTGCTACAAATCTGCATTCAACAGAGCACTTCCAATTTGTCTGAAGTCACGTTTTCAAATTGCATGAACACACACTGGAGGAAAGGAATTCCACTCTTCTTGTGCATATGCCTTGGCTCCCCACACTGCAAAATTTGAGTCATTTCTCAGTAAAGCTTTTTTAGTACTATCACCTTCTATACTTCACTCTTAAATTGCTTTTTTTTGAGCACTCATATGAGGCGGCTGCTGTTATATTATTTAGATTTTCTTTCCTAGAAACAGTATTTTCCCCAAAGGTCTAGAAAAATTTTTAAGCAAGCAAGTGCTACAAAGCCTACCATTCCTTATAGTATAGTATTGCTGGTACTATCTTGCCTAAAGTTGCATTTGTGTGATTATTTAGACTACTGAACAATATCAGTATATAGAATATACTGTACACGTATTTAAGACAAAACACATCTGTATACTGACTACAATGTGGAGTAAAGGCCAAGTATCAAATTCTTAATTTCTTGGATATAAAAACACATATGATGTTAATAAACATATTGATCATAGTTTTGTAAATGCACACATTTAAAAAAGGGATGCTTTAAGCAAATTTCTTGAACTAATAAACTTTTTACTCTTTCATCAAAAATATGCTGAGTGTAAGTCTATAAAATTTGTATAGAATACTCCTCTCTGTTTTGTAGTATCTCTGCTTTTGTGCAATTCAAATACAAGAGTACATTTACCACAGGAAAAAAATATATACATTTTTAGACACAAGTAACTATGTGAGGAAATCCATCACCCATCAGAGGACAGGCTTTCTCACCATCTCTTTCTTGGTAATAATTATGGAAAGAACCCATCTATTGATTTTGCTATGAATTCATATGCTCTTTCAAATTGTAAACCTGCATGCTCTATCACATGCAGGTGGTGGGATGAGAACAGACACATCTCTCTTTTACCGTACCCAAGAGTTTCTTGTGGGTTTTCACTCTGTAATTTCGATCATGGAATTTATTTCAAAAGCATCTTTTAAAAATAAACCTCTATCCTAATTTCTACTCTCTTCCTACATTTTGTTTAGAACACAGTGGGATGTGGTTGTGAGGCCATTCAGAGGGACCTGGGACACGGTGGAGAACTGGCCAAGAGGAATCTTATGAAGTTCACAAGAGGGGGAGATGTGAAGTCCTGCACCCACGGAGGAACAACCCCACATGGCAGTGCAGGCTGGGGACTGACTGGCTGGAAAGCAGCTTTGCAGAGAGGGACTTCAGGGTCCCCGTGGATGACAAGTGGGACAGGAGCCGGCAATACACCCTTGCAGCAAAGAAGAACAAACAGCCCCCTCGGCTGGATTAGTCAGTGTGTCAGCAGCATGTCGAGAGGTGATTGATCCTTCCCTGCTACTCGGCACTGGTGAGTTCACATCTGGAGTGCTGTGTCCAGTTCTGGGCTCCCCAGTACAACAAAGATATGGAATGACTATACAGGAATACAAAGTTGATTAGGAGAATGGAGCATCTTTCATATGAGGAGGAGAGGCTGCGAGAGCTTGGACTCATCAGCCTGAAGAAAAGAAAGCTCAGAGGCATCTTAGCATAGAAATAACTGATGGATGAGGATGAAGAAGCAGTCAGTAGTGACCACTGAAACCATAAGATATAATGGATGGGAATATTAAAAAAAAAAAAAAAGGCAACAACAACTACACAGAAACCCACTACCACAATCTGGACACTGTGAAGGTGGCCAAACACTGGAACAGTCAGGCTGGAGAGTCTGTGAAATTTGTCCTTGGAGATATTCAAAACCTGACTGGACAAGGTCCTGTACAAGCCCACTGTAGCTGACTCCACTTTTACAGGGCAGTTGAACTAAAAGATCTCAGGAGGTCCCTTCCAACCTGAACAATCCTATGATTCTGGGACTTGGAACCACAGGAGAATCATTCCTGACAGTGCCATAACAGGCATCAACCTGTGGGTATGACTGTCGACATTTACCAGAATATGAAGCAGAACTGGTGGCAAAAAGCCAGTACAAAAGCACAATGTACCTTATTATCATACTTTCTAAGCAGCATCAATCTCAGTTGTATCATTCATCTCAATGCACTAGTAAAATCACTGCACATATATCCTCCCTGTTCTCTTAATGGACTTCTTGCAAATCTACCTCTCTTTTAATCTTCAGAGCACTATTTTGCATACAGGTGTCAACTCTGGCATTTCATATCAAACAGAGTCCTGCTTGTTTAAGTTGGAGTGTTTGTGCGTTTCAAAAATGTCGGTTTTGCAGCGCAAATGAGAGTATTGGTGGATATACTGTATGTTGCTGAACAATAAGTCTTAAATTATTTCATTATATATTACCCCAGAAAGATGCTAAAATTTTAGTTTTCCTGAAACTGGGGTTGGGTGGCGTTCTTAACCTGGGCACAGTTATATTGTGTAAGGTCACTGCAGCACTAACTTAACATTCCAGGAGTAAATCTTGCTCTGGCTGGATTTAAAACCAGTATTATACCACTGTAACAGTTTTCAGTTGATCGTATACTGCTGCAAGAACGGAATCAAGCCCAAAGTCTCAAGTTTAGTGCTACATCTTGATGTGTTTTAAAACTCTGAGCAGTGCTCTCAAAGTAACAGCATATGTCATGTTCACCTTCGATGGTAAAGTTAATGTAGATATAGACACACTTGTGTGTTACAGCCTCACCACACCACCAGGAGGTTTCAGTAGAATTTTCAAAATGAGAGAGAAAAACAAAGTTTAAAAGGCATTTATGGAGAAGTTGTTTAACAAATGCCTGACAGAACACATTATTCACAGATGAGGTTTATAAATGTTCATCAAATCAGAAAGTCATCCATCACTTGCCCTATATGCATTGTGAGATAGGTATTTAAACTCAAAAGAAGAGCACATTATGAAGTCTGAGCATTAGAACTGATGGACTGTTTAGAACTGTACAAAATTGCTATGTTAATACCACTTGTCTTTAACTTTCAGTGCATACTGTGAAAAAATGCTTGTTTGCTAACTGTATTCCCATCACTTCCAATTTTGAAATATCTATTTAATAACCAAAATACTGCTTAGCAATAGTAATACTTATTGTTTCCACATTCTTTTCATGTTTAGTCTATCACAGTAAATTGCCATGAGAAAAACAATCAGACAACAAAGTCTGTTCCTATCACAAGAAGATCCTTATCTACATAACATTTTTTAATGATGAATTGAACTCCATAAAGCATTTCCCATCACAGCTGGCTTTGTACTCGATTTTAGACATGCGGCACCTTTACTACTGGAAGTGCTGCCGTCCTTGTACCTGCACTAGTGAGCACAACCTCATATATCTGCAAGGCAACCTGGATCTCTGTGTAGGGTACTCATCTCACTTTTCGAGCATGTGAACAGCGCTGAAACAGAGCCACCAGCCACATGTTCTCAGCGGAGAGGGCTTACTGCACTTTGGGATATGTCAGGAAGTATTTCTAATTATCAATATTTGAGCAATACTACCTGTTCGGGCCAGCCTGTTCAGGATATTTTCTTTTGATGAGGGATATGAACAAAACAACATCTGGAGGACTTTTATAGCCCCAACACCCTTTTCTTTAAAATGATTGTCTGACTTGATGATTCACTGTTGTAATTTTTCTAGTAACTGGCAACTTTATGTTGCCAATTATTTAAATATCAAAATAATATATTTGCTCGAAGCAATAAAAACAATAAAAATAAGAGTTGGCATTTATTACTTACATTATAAAAATTCTGATGCAAAGAGTTCATCCAATTAGTGAAAAGAATAAGTTAGTTAAAGAGTACACTATGCAAAATGTTTAATGCTGTTTTCATTTAGATTATATTTGTATTCAAATCCAAAAACAAGTAGTGAGAGTGACAGGGCTCCGTTTTGCGAATCCTGCCATCTGGCACAGGATCTCTTGGAAGAGTCACAGAACAACTGTTTAAGCACCAGCTGCTGTCGAGGGAGACAGATTTCTTCTGTGAGGGGCACGGAGGGGAAAAGAACAGTCAGATGGGGGGATCACTGAGACACCTTCTCCTAAGCCCAGCCTCTAGACTAGCAGCATCCAGGCTTTTTAGATTTCACTTAAGCAAACCACCCACTCTCGGCTGCCTCTGCTCAGTGCCAGCAGCCAGCGGCCGAACAGCTGAGCAGAACTTCTGAGCTAAGGGAAATGAAGATAATTTAGAGCAAATAACAAAGGTAACAGGTAATTCCATTGCTGAATGGAGTAAGGGAAAGGGACTATTTGCTCATAAAAGGGATGCTGCTGCTGTAGATGAAAGTAAAGATAATTACATGCACTGGAAAGGCAGAAGGAGAGGGGAAGGTTGCCTGGCAATGAAGAGAGGCAGGCAGCTGCTGCAGGGAGAGGAGTGACCTGCCTGCTGCTTTCCAGAGGGGACAGACCGCTGAAGCTCAGGTTCTGGAAGGCCTGGGTTAATATTTTAACCCAAGGAACCCAGGAAAAAAAATAGCTCCTGGGATTTTCTAAATTCAGACTTCTTCACCAAGTAGGGCAGCATAAGAAGAGCAGATCAATAGAATGATATAGTTGCTGCTGAGGACCTTGCAATTACACAATACACATTTCAGTTATTCAATACACATTTTGGGGGTTTTACTTCACACCAGTTCAAATCTGAGCCCCAGACCAAGTGTTCCCACTTCAGCAGTTCAAAGGAAAGCTATCCCACAAAGATTTCGTTTCCAGAGAGCAGATATTTCAGCTGGATACTCTGGGAACCACTTCACCATCCTTTTATCTGTCACAGGTGATACTGCTAGGTGGCAGAGGCAGTGACCTGCAACTCCCTTCCTTATAAGCCTCACATATGGAGTCAAAGCTTATTTCTGTTTCACTTCCTGTTTCTTCTCTGTGTCTCTCTGTCCTTGCTTACACAAAAGTGCCACCATAAAGCCCTCAGGAGTTTCCTGTCGATTCTGACCTTGCACCACTATTTTGTCAGTGACCAATGTAAGAGGAAATGTGACCCTGCTCCTCTGTCCATTGTAGTTACTCCAAGAGGATACCCCAGATGTACTGACTTCAGACCTCATGGAGGCACTTCAGTCTCAGCAAGGAGACATAGAGTCAATGTCTTCCAGGAGTCTCTACCACCACCGCTGCTTTGCCTCTAGTCCAACACCACCTGAAGGTGCTAGAATCCCTGTATGGGACTACATCATCTTGGGATGTGGTGTGACATAGACAGTACGTGCAGGACTTTGAATGCAGAGATACAGTGAAAGCACTGCCATAAGCTGGCATCAAGATTTCACCACGCTTCAAATAAATTTTTGGTGCCTACAACTGTATTCAGTTACAGTGGGCAAAGCCATAATCAAAATCTCTGAGGACGTTTTGCAAACCATGGTCTTTAAACAGCACATACATACTTCATATGTAGAATATCCTTTTCTTACATGAAGTGATATGACATGATCAAGTCTTGAAACTGGAGACTTTCACATTACACAGTGAAATTCCTTCTTGAGGGACAGCAATCGCCGGCATTGAAGTCAACGGCAAAGACTATGAGGTTTTATTAGTCTATGATGGTAAAAGCAGAACATATATATATTTCATATATATATATATATATATGTATATTCTCATATATATATTCTCATATATATATATTTCATATATATATTTCATATATATATTTCATAAGCAGCAATACAAAATATTATGATTCCAGAGGTTCCCTTTGTTATACTAATGTAAAAACTTAACAAAAGCAAAAAAAAGAGGCAATATACCACTAATATATTTAACATTCGTCAACTATGCTAATGTACTACAACACTAATACCAGTTGGTTATTTTGGGATGACTCACCTGGGAGTTCACCCTCTATTCTACTCAAATGTAGAAATCACCTGAAAACATTTCTATTTTGCCAGCCTAAAGCAGCAATGAATAGCTATAAAGCTTGTCCAAGCCCCATCCCAGTGTACCGCAGTATAAAAATAGAATTTTGCAGTAAATATGTCCAGGAAACATCATCTATGATTTTTAAGGGAGAAGTTTCTTGTTCTTGCAAGTTGCAACCTTCATATTTATATTAACGCATTTGGGGTTTAAAATTTTACTTTGTAATTTTAAAGAAGTAAATAGCCCTGCCATTCCTTTATTTCACCTTCATAATCTTGCACTAGAATGATGTTAATATGAATAACAAAGTCTCTGTTTTCTTCTAAATTAAAAATTTTACTTTGCTAATCTCAGTCTTTACAGCATAATCAACCAGTCTGCAAACACAGCAAGTTCTCTCTTTTGAATAGGATATACCAGCATCATTGCAGAACTTCATTAATTGCCACTGAAATGATTTTTCCCTCAGCATATCAGATACTAATTGGGTCTCCACTGTACATCTTAATAAGTCATTGAGAAATGCTTTTTAACATGCATGTGCAGTGAAATATGATGAGTAGTCTGGCAAAATCATTTTCATAATTGAGTAGCTGTTAGGAATTCCATTTTCTTAAATAAAAGCATAAAACTGGAGGAAATCTCCACAGTCTCCAAACAGCCTCCAAAGCCCTGCTCCCGAGCTGTCCACAAACAAGATTGCTGAAAAACTGGAATACCATTACTATGGCAACATGGACCACAACACTAACTAAATCCTGCTTCTCACAACCAGGCATGCAGACAAACCCCCCATTCTCCTAGAAGGGCTCCCAGATTCCAGGCTTCTACCCAGCCTACTTTAAATTCAGCTTTCTTGAATATAATTAACCAAAACCCACATAGTTTATATATGCTCATACATAGTAGAATAAGGTACCAAAATATTGCAGAACTAATTTGCATGCCACAAAGAGAAAATATTTTAAAATAACGTTGTTTTCTTTAAAGACCATGATTGTGGAATATCAAAAGAATGGAATAAATCAAAATAACACAAGGTAGGGAAAAAAAATCCCACACAACAAAAAATCCTATTCAGCCTAAAAGCTCAGCATGAAGTAGAACCTGTCCTCTATTCCAAGCTAAAGATGAAGAATTCCTCACCGCTTTTTCTTTCTTTCAGATCTGATCCTGTGTGTTCACTCCTCCCCGAGAGACCAAGATTTGTATCTCCAGATCTGGCCAGACACAGCATTCCCTATAATATGTCCCTCACATAAAGCACAGCATCAGTGGTCCTGTCATCAATCACAGATGCAGAGAAAGGAATACAAATATGCTTATTTCTAAACCCCATAGCTTGTTGATACTTGAAAAGAAAGAAATCACTCCATGAGTATCTCATAAATAGCATTTACTTACAATAAAAGCATTAATAATTCCAATAGTATATCTAAAGAGCTATGCAGAAGGCTACTGATCTATCCAAGGGTAGAGGAAGGAAAAACTAATAGAATTAACAGTTCAAAAATTCTGCGAGGCAAAACAAACTTGAAAGCTATAAAACACTGTTGGAGAAAAATGTGGAATCACACTAAGATCTTGTGAACTAAAGCTGTGAATCCATACACATTCCCCTCCTTCAGTGATATTTGCCCTGGGCTACTACATTTCTGAAAGAGGGTGTCTGTGTAGAGATTTACAAATTAACTTCACTTGATTTTCAAAAACTGCTGTTCATCATTGCATCATGTTTTCAATGGGGGCAGTCAAAGAAGCTCAAGTGCTTCAGCTGAAGCCACTAAATATTTGCTAACTTGATACTCATGTCGATTCCAGGGTGGAGAAAAGCCCAGAAATTAAGGATCACTTTAGGCCCATTTCACAAGAATTTTGAGGAGGTCACTGTTTTCATTCTGACTTTTAAAACTCCTTTCTGCTACGTGGATTTTTACTAGAGTTCTTTCTTCCTTTTTGCTTATATTAAAAACACTGCATCCTGAAAGACGTGAGTGGGAAAGATGGAATAACTAGGACATAACCTGCATTACTGGTACTTTTCTTTGTATCTGACAGTTTGAGCAAAAAAGACCAGTTTTGCAGTTGCTCCCACTTTACCCTTCAAAAGGCCATGATGAACAGATACTGTTAACAATAATAAAATATCTTATCCATCTAGGAAACGGCTATAGTTTAGAAAGTGAGATGTTCAATCTATTTAAAAAATAATACGAACAAACTCTTTCTTCGATGTAGTGTGCACTCTTCATGGCTGGTAGGCCTCGAATGTTTTTGCACGCATGAGCATGCGTAGGAATGTCTTGTTTCAAAATAAACAGTAGAAGCCTGGGTAATAAATTCATCTGGATAAAATCACATGCCTAAAATTCCATTGCCCTAGAGTATAATTATAGTAATAAAAGCGTTGCTGACTGATGAAGAAATGTACTATTTATGCTGCAGGGATTGTAAATCAACACTTCTTTATACTCAGCCAGTTAAAAAATCCAGTCTGCATTATAAAACTTCATTGGTATATAAAATAATTCACCTCTGGACTGTAGTGATTAATCCTCCTGGCTTTCTCCTCCTGTATTATTCCTTTCCTATGATTTATATTATTGTAATGATAATAAATTCATCAATTCAAGATAATACTTGCCCTTTACTGGATAAAACATGTTTATATAAAATGCACGTTCATTGTCCTAAATCACATCTTTAAGATACCTTTCATATGTAGTAAAACATTGTCTCAGTAGATTAGAGCAAATATTTCCAAACATGTCTACAAAGCACAACCCTCAGAAACCTCCTATCTTATTTTAAAATCATATCTTTAATGTTATTTTGCTCACTATATCCCTGGAGTGAATATTAAAAAGAAGGCCTATTTTACAGTTGCCAAGCGGGGATACATCATCTGAACTGCAAATTTAAATTTAAATGCTTTAGATCTTCTAGCAAGATTAGAAATGTGAGTAGTGTTTTCATCTATATTTATGAAGTACTTATTGATAGTTTCCAAATTCTGTCAGTAGGGGCAGAAGAGCCTTCTCTCATCCAGAAATGATGTGGATATTGCAATGCCTTTCCTTTTCTCCATGGAAGAATGGTGGTCCACCTTCCATTGAGCCAGCTCATAATTAACTTTACATTAGATCACTTTTTGAGAAAATAGAGGCAAAACATACTGCTCACTAGATCCATTTCCTATTTTGAATACAAAGATTCACTCAAAAGTCAGAACTCCAATAATGAAGGTTTCTCTGTACAGCCTATTTCAAGATACTTGTGCATAAAGCGTTTTAATACCATGTGATCACTGTCTTCTTCACCCCACACGACACAGTGGGAACAGCACTGGGAAGTGCTGCAGACTCTTAGAAATGGTAACATGACTGCAGACCCCATGATCTACTCCACCTGTGGCATAACAAGCCAAGTTCATTGCTGCTGCCCTGCTCCCCACCTTTTTTCTTCCCATCTCCTGCCATTTTCACTCCTGTCTTGCCTTTTTTTCTCCCACTCTAACTAAAACGTCTGTTTACCACTTATCCTCTCTTCTTGACACCAGGTGCCTAAGCTGAGGAGGACTGTGAGCACAAGAAATTCACTCCACCCCATCTCAACTATTACACATTGTAAAATAACACCAAATGGGCACAATAAGCTGCAATGTGTTCCCTGGGAAAGAAAAAAAAAAAAAGACAAAAAACCTCCAAACAAAGCCTGTGTGGGGTCTATTCAAAGGCTTTGTGGAAGTGACAGCCATAGTGAAATCTGGAACCTGGGAACAATAAACCATGATGAGTACAGAGGAATGCCTGCAAATTTCAGGGCTGTAGCTTTCACTGTCATCAGCAGTGTATGTACAAGAAGAGTGTTTATATAGCAGCATCACTTGGCTAAATCTGGATTAATGTTTATAGGAAAAGAGGAAAATATAATCCTGATATTGTGTTGACTCTCCAGAGCAGGATGCAGCTTATCGAACATAAAACCAGGATTTTGCTCAGTTTTGGTGAAATACAATGTTAGGACAGGCTACATGTATTTGCTAAACAAGTGAACAAATCACACTGCACACAGTAAATCTGCTTTCAGCTGCTAAGAGAACTATACAAATAAGAACATTCCCTTCTTAATTGCAGAACCATTTTTCTAATCTTACCTAACAAACAGACCCTACATTTAAGTCAGAAAGCTTTTGGTCAGTTTTACATTAATCTTGTACTTACCTCAGTTACCAAATAAAGTTAAATCCTAGAGATACCACAACTTCAGACTAAACACAATGTGTAAGGATATCAGTTTGCTTACGGTGCTCACTAAAGCTAGCAGAAACAATAACCATGTTGCTACCAATGATAAAATCATAGCAAGATAAAGAGCCAATCGGACCAACACTATAGGAGTGTACTAGCCAAGGCTAATTAACACCAAAGTACCCGATGATAAAGCTCATGCTATAAATTAGCACACTTTAAGCTATTCTACCCAAGGTTCCCATCCTGAGTGCATCTGATCTTACACATCCCTAATTATCCTGGCAAGTACTATCTGAAATACGGCTCTGCTGCCCCTAGAAAACGCTTCTTGCAGCTCCTGTATATTTACAGCATGTGGTTAATCACTTCCCACTGCCAGTTTGAGAAACACTCATACAAGCATTCTGGATCATTCCTTGCACATTTTCCACTATCTGTATCAAATACAGAATATCAATAGAGAATCTCTGAAAAAAACCCACTTTGATAGTTTCACCAGTGTTACTGCTTTTTTAGTAAAAGCAATATTTAAAATAAAATTTCCTGTTACATTTTGTCTGTGAAGAAAAAGCTACCTTCAGTTTGCTCTGTTGTAGCAATTTAGTCTGTGATGGGCTTTGATCTGAGACAAGAGTGGACATCATTTCTAACAGGCAACATAAAGAAAGATCTTGACTTACAAAATAAGATGTAACTGAACGTTAACATGATTTGGGCAGACAAATGAAGGTGAAAAAAGGTTGCTTTTCAATAATAACCCTGAACAGTTCTGTATGTCTGCATGCTCGAAAGATATCGCTTATGTCCCACTTAAACAAGAATATGTAGGCGGTAATTAGGCACTGAGCCAGTGAGCCTCCAAGCAGTTTCTCTTAATGCTCTAATATTAATTAGTACAAAATATGTCCTTGCTGAATAGAAGGGGACAACGGCCTAATTCATAAGAGAAAGAAGAGGAAAAATATCCACAGTTAATTACATAACATTTTTTTGCCAAGCAGTGAAAAACTGAAATAGATCGTTATACAAAACAAATCCACACTTCAGATACGCTGTATCAAGTCACCTATGCAAGATGGATAAGAGGTACCAAAACCAATACAGAAGGAAAGCAAAGACAATAATGTTCACTTTAAGAAACAATCTTGCATGCAGAGTGGAGGATGCTGGATGATGACTTTTTTCTGTCTTTAATATCTAACTGCCTCTGTATGAAGAAGAATAAATATTATTAGCCACTGATTTTGTTCAGCACTGAGCATTCAAATCCATCTCTTTTAGAAAGAGACCAGCTTCAAACTCCTACAGACAGAGTTGCAAGGAGCTGTTGGCACATTATATAATTCTGAAATTATCCCTGCTTTTCCACTAGATGTACGAGCTCTGTTAACAACAAAAGCATCACTACAGTTGACAGAACCACCAGCTTGCATGGCTTTGCTACTGCTGTGTCTGACACACAACTTGACCATGAAAAGCTGTATTAGAACAATCAAAAATTTTCAGCAGCTACTTTCTTACACCACTAAATTTTATCTCCACCTTCATGCTTGGGATGAACTATTTCAGCAAGATTAATCTCTGATCACTTACTCTTACACACACAGAGGATGGCACAGTTTCTATCAGACCAAACCTTCCTGGACAGAGACAAAATGTGGAATCTGAGAAGCGACCCACAGCCTTGAGTGGGTCTCCCAAGATGACCAACCGAAAACCAAGGTCTGTTTAGAGTTTTGTTTACTGCACCCTCTCCTGTGCATCAAAAACCTGTATACTAATTTACTAGATCATACATGTAGTATTAATAGTCTCCATGAGCCTGTAATGGTAGTTACACCATAATTCCACAGACTCATCTTTGTGCTTTGAACTTGGCAAGCATAGAGTGTGCTTTGAGGACAAAAATATCAAAGCTGATCTATGCAACTGGTATCTGATCTAGTCAAAGGAGGACTTTGGAGCCATTTTACCTCATTTTGGATAATGAAAGATCTCACAAGACAGGGAGAATGTTCTAAAGCTTCAGAGCAAAGTAAGAGAGTGGATGGAACAGTTCGTGTGTAGTCAGGCTTACAAAGAGTACTTAGTTTTACTGCTGTCATTTAAGTAGAGATCATACTTTGTCTCTCAGATGTTCTGTTATAAATTTTTGAGAGACACTTGAGCACGTATCCGCATAAGAATGGAAAAACTGAGTCAGGGAAAATGTTGAAGGCAGAGGCTCTGCCAAAAAGGAGCATTCACACTGCTGCCAGTACCACACAGGTTGAACCAAACTCAAATGTAAACAATCCCATTTTTTAAAATATTCTGCTTGGTGGAAACTTCAGAGATCAAAACAGTTATAAATCAAGCAGATTTATTTACGCACATTGAGAAGTAATGGGCTCTGCTTCTCAAAAGAAAGTATGACTTTTCTGAGCTGGTGGGAAATTACACTGCAAGGCTTGGAATATAGTTAAAATGTTATTTAGGAGCATGAATAAAAATTGGCTTAGGAAAACAACAGCTCAAAGGATATTTTAAAAGTGAATATAATTAGTTCAGACTGCAAATGCTGGAAACTCTATAATGATGACATTTTCCTCCTTTTTTTAATCCAAGCATACAATAGGAAAATAACTTTCAGAAATTACTTCACAACAAAATTCAGATGAAAATCACTACCTATAGAGGTTTCCTATGACATACCTGTACTTCTCTGAATGACAGTATTTTTAATAAAATGTAAACATACCTCATTCTACCTCTACTAATCCTAAATTCATGCATTTTCATGTCTTAAGAGAATTTTCGCTGTTGAGTGTAATCTAACTTCAAATGCTATGCATCTCACGCTATCTTGAGATATGAACATATCTTCATACCCAGATGTTCCAAAACATATTGAGATGAAATGTTTAGAGACTTAACATCAGCGAGATTAAGTTGCCACAAGATTTGCTGCTGTTATCTCTTAAATGTTAAAAAGTAAATAGCTCTCAGCAACCAGAAGAATGCACTAAGAGATTCTTCTGGCCATATCCTTGGTGAAGAGAAACAACATGTATTTATTGGCTCCAAGTGAATTTCTTTGCTTGCTTTTTGCTTGGTGGTTGGTTTAGATGCTGCTTGTAGCGAGGTCTGTGAGCTGCTTGATACAAATGTGGGTAAGGAACACTGAAGGAGCAAGGGTACATTCGCACCTTTGAACACAGTAACTGAATCGATAACATGAGGCAAGCGGCTAAATGAGAGACCATGGCTGACAAGGGCACGAGAGCAAGCTAGGAATGGTTCACAGACATCTGGGGTCCTTGCACGAGAATGTTCCTTCATTTCTCTATAAAGGCAGATACGTAGGAGATGAAAACAATACTCACGTAGCAAAAAGAATCACACACTAAACCTGAAAGACAGTCAGTGTGCACGAAATATGTTGTGCTAGAAATCTCGAAGGCAAGATTTACCTAGGACATGAGGTCACAGCTAAAGAAAGTAGAAAACAGCCTGTCCAGACAAGACAAGATTTGTCAACATCTGCTGAATAACAAACCCAGGGTGACGAGCCACAATAGGAGCAGGAAGATCCATAGAGGCATAGGACAACAGAGACAAAGCAGAAAGAAAAAGGATAACAGGAGAGAAACAGAACTGAAGGATATGTTTCCTGTCCCAGGAAACAGAAAAGAAACAGGTCAAAACATAAGAAATCTTGCAACAAGAATCAGATTGTGCAGCTAGACCTACAAGTGTGAGGATCCTGGTTTCTGAAAGAGTCAGGATCGAAAGCCAAGAAAGAGGAGGTCAGCATCACAGACTGAAGGAGAAAACAAGACAGAACAAATTGCAGATGGTGGGGAAGAGAGAGCGAGGAAATCAAACCGACACAAGAACAATGTTTCATATGACATTTTGAATTTAGAATGCAGACGTATCACAGAATGGGTCAAAGCTAAGGGAAAGAGCCTGGATTACATATACTGAACACAAAACGACAAGGGGACAGAAATTAAAACTACATACTGAAAAACTGAGGAAACTTGTTGAAAAGAAGGTAAATGAGTAACTAAGAGAATAAAATCCTTACAGGAAATACAGATGTTCCTAAGGGCTCAAGGCAGGGCAGAAAGAGGGCGGTATGGTAAAACAGCAGGATAAGGGAGATGGAAGAACAACAAGGCATCCTTCAAAAATATGGAGACATGCCCAGATAGGAAAACTAGAGAGAATCACCATTTTTGGCATATTAAATATGAAAACACAGTAAGGCAAACAAAAACACACAAACACACACAAAAATGAGGAACAACTAGCAAAAAGAATCAAAACCATTAATAAATCTTTCCTCACAGACATCAGAAAGAGGAGGCCGGCCAGAGAGTCTGTAGAGCCACCTGACGGTCAGTGTGTACACTGAGCACTCAGGAAAGACACTGCTCTTGAAGGGAAACTAAATTAATCCTCCAAAGCGGTGTGGGGAAATTCACATGCTGGATCCCCTCTTTGCTAACAGCCAAATAACCTGTAAAATTGCAGTTAACTGTGGAAGAGGAAGAAATGAAAGAGAGGAATGGAACTGTATGGCATTCACCCAACAGTTCTGATGTTCAGCTCCTAACAGAGATGCACAATCGCTAGTTTGAAAATTGCCTTAGTAGGCACAACTGGGTGGTAGTAATTGCCCATTTAAAACAAGAACAATATGGAAAGATAGAGAGAACTGTAGGATAGAAAGTCTTAAGCCTGTGCCAGGCAATTTAACAAGAAATGAAATACCAGATATTAATTGTAGACAGCGAGTTAAAGATGATGGTAGAGTTAATGTGTTTTTGTTTTGAAGTTTTACTTTGCAATCTTACAGGATTTCTTCAATAGAGCTGGTGACAGTTGATTGACTTTACTGGTATTTCCATGACTTTCAACAAAATTCCTTGCCAAAGGATTTTAAGAAAACTCAGGTGCCACGATGTAAGGCAGAAGTCCTGATGTGGATCCAGACTTGCTCAAAAGACAGAACTCGCTCTCGGAACAGAACCTGCATAGTTCAGGTGGGATTTGATATAGGATCTATGTTGTTTAACACATTCATAAACAAACTAGACAAATGAGTAAGCAATAAGATAAGTTTGCTTATGATAAAACGTTCATTAGGGTAGGGCTGACCGAAATTAAGTGCAGAAAGACCATTACAAACTGAGTAAATAGGCAATAAAATGGTAAATGAAACTTAATACAGATGATTATAAAATAATGCATATGTATTTTGCATTTTAAATGATGGGATCTCACCAGACCATTATTAATCAGAAGTAAGACCTTGCAATTAGGACACTACTTTGTGTGTCTCTCTTTGTTTTCCAGCCTATGTAGTTGTTCACTAGGGGATGCTGGGGATAATAAAAGTTTACATGGACTTCTGGGGACTAGACAAGAGCTTGAAAGAGAAGTCTAATACTTCCATGGAAAATAGCTCTATCTCGGGAAATACTTAACAATAAATGAGTGTAGGGAGAGAATGAGGGGATGTCACATATGCTTGCCCTGATGTGATTCTCTCCTGGCATTTCCTTACAGCCAGTGTTGGACAGAAGTAAAATGGCCTGGACAGACTTCTGATCTGATTCATTAGGGTCATCTTTGATGGTAATAAATGATAGCATAATAAAGCCCAAACCTGAGATGTATCAGGACAGGTACTTCCATATGAGATGGGTAAGTGACACAGTTCACACAAATCTCAAGAAGGTTCAAGTGCACCAAGAAGATACTAAGATAGACAGGTATCACACAAAGGGAGGATGGAAGAGCTTGAATGCTATATTCTATAAAAATAATTCTGATAAGGATATGACTGCACTGTGAATGCAGAAAGAGATAAAATACAACCAGTCTTCCCATAAAAATGAGAGATGAAGAAAAATCCAGCTCATTTTGGAAGAGCACTTGACTGGTTACTGAAAATAATGCAAGACTAGGAATTTCAACACAGGGTTTCAACTCAGTGTCAGATACGCTCTTCCTGTTCTATTTTATTGATGCTATAGCTTCACCATTTTTTTAAGTGCATTTCTGAATGTAACAAAGTTTATATAAGTGTTGTTAGTTGTATTAAGAGAAACATTCTTAAGTAGTTGCAGAAGTAATGTATAAAAAGGAAAGCTCTCACTCATCCTATGTAAAGATGCTTCTCTCATTCAAAGAAAAATCCTATTGCCGTCAAGAAATGGGTTTAGCACAACAAACTAAAGTAAATGGGGGCTGGATTAATTCACATTTTTTCAAACCCAGAATCAAAAAGAGAACAAGTCTCATTTGAAAACAACAGAAAATACATGTTGGGAAAGATCTAGAGTAGCAAAAGCAGGTTTATAATTTCCTACTGTTTCTATCACAGTTATGCTGAGAAAATGATCTTTATTTCAAATAAACTATAAAAGTTATTGCTCTTCTGATATTTTCAATCCAAAATGTCTATTATGTTTTATTTCTGTCTTCTCAAATAATTTTTAAAAGTTCACTAGGACTTAAAGGCTGTGCACAGGCTGGGGAGTGAAGGACATTTTTCATTCTTGACATTATAGGGCTTTTGCCATAATGTGTAATATCATATATTATTTTTATATACTTCAGCACTGGGTTTGTTCCATAATGGATGGCTTTCATATGAACAATCTGAGATAAGCAACAAATAAGTTTGGGGGCTTAGTATCTCAAATCCCTACAGAAACACCAAGCCCTGCTTCCAGCCCCTGTAAAGAAATCCCCAAGAATCAGCACAGAGCTGGATTACTTGATACCTGCTTGTAAACAGCAGAAGAATGTACAAGTGGAAATTAATATTTCCAATATAGATTCGATGGCCACTGCCTCTGCTACGCAAATTTTAGGAGCTACCATACCTTGAGGACTGCAGCAAAAGCCACCAAATGGTTTAAGTTACTAACAATGTACAGCTTGATGTGCTTAAGTGGCTGAAGAACTTCATAAGTTTTCCTGGTCAAATACAGTGAAAATGTGCTACAAACCAAGGAAGTTATATGGTTGAAGGGATAAGTTACATGGCACAGTAAAAAAAAATATTAAAGCACAACTGCTATCTTTATCATTGGATACAAGTAAATTAATGGAGCAGAAATTACTGATCTTTGCCTGCAGAAACCTAAATTCCACAGAAATGTTACAGATCTTTGCCATATGATTAAATACAAGACCTACTGTAAAATATTGATCAACATCTATATTACCAGCCAAGCTAGCATCAACTCGATAAAATCCCATTTTCAGTGTTGTTTAACGCTTCAGCTATAAAACCAAACCTTGTATTGAAACTGGAAAAAGTTATGTGAAAAATTTCAGCCATATTTTTTTGCTAAAAATGTGCATCGAAAATACAAAATATCATTAAGAAACTAACACAACAGAGAGCTGGTAGCATTTTCAAAATGCCTCTTAAGCACGCAGGACAATTTTAACAAGCTTCCTTTTCATTGTTTTTTTACATATCTAGAGCTAAGCCAGAAAAAAACAGATGTGCTCATGTCTATAGGTGAACATTTTGGTTACCTGCTAAATGAGGCCTCTAGGGGATAGTATGGAAGCAAGATGAGAAGCCTAATTTTTGATGGCCAGTTCAATTTACAATTTTGACTAATTTTTGATGCCCAGTTTAAACAGTAAAAGAGTACAAGGAGTACAAGCATTGCTTTAAGCCAAGAATTGGAGCACTAACAATTCAAAAGTGTAACTGTCCGTAAACAGCTATAATAGACTTCACAGGTTTCTGTTAGGCAAGCTAGCAATGAAAAAAATAAGAAGTTAAAAGCAGTCTGTTTGCAAACAAAATTTTTGTCAATATCCTTTCATCTTAAATGTGTATATGTTTCCACTGAGAGATAACAGGTCAACATCAAAGCTTCCATAAAATGGAAAAAAATTCAGAATAACTCATACTAACATCTGAAGATGAAACTCGGATTTGATGCTTATGGTATTTGTTTTTGAAAATGGTTCCAATTCAATGTTTATTTTCTATCACATTCAAGTGTTTAGCATAATTAATACATACATACTTTTCTAGGTTGCTATATTGTATATTACATTTTCCTTTCCTCTAGAAAACTCAACATTTCACCTTTCCAATCCTTTTGCTCCCAAAAATTCCACTCCATGCTATTAAGCTATTTTAGAGCAATATATTTTACACAATTAAAATATCCACAAAAGAAAAAATTGGCAACTTTTACCGACTACCATTGCCAGAATGGCTGAACTGGGCTATAAAAGCAAGGAAGTTTAAAGACCATTTTATGAAGATATGACTTTTAAGATAAGTCTACATCCCTTAATATTTTGGCTGACAAGGTGATGGGAGAACTCTGACTTCTCCAATTATAACTTCAGTAGCTGAAGTAACTCTAAAAAGGTCATGTGTAAAAGGTATAAAACATTAATCTCATCATTTTCCATGCAGCTCGTTAAACTCCTAGAAGGTGTAACAGCTGAGACAAATCGAACAACTTTCCGACCTTTCTCTGATAGAAGCCTATACAGTTGTTTCATGAAAACCCAAAAGGTTACCAATTATTTTTCTAAAAAGCTTGTCTTCATCAGACTGGGAATTTGGTACTGCACTGTGAAGGCAGTTTGTGAAAATGCTTCATTTGAGTGCCTTTAGTAAAGCTGCACAGTTGTAATAAATCCACTAATCTATTACCTGTTTTGGCTAAGAGAGGAGGAAAAGGAAACCAGGAAAGGCAAGGGAGAGAGAAAAACAGAGAAAAAGACAGCGAGAGAAAATGAGCTAGCAAATAGAAGAGCACATATGCCTGCATTCAGAGTAGACACACTAAAACCCTGGGGAAAAAAAAAGAATAAGGGTAACAATTTTTTGATCAATGTGACCCAGTCTCAGGCTTGAGGATGCCGCTAAAATCAGCGGCAGTAGAGGCAAGCAGCAGCGGTTCCCGCAATGGCACACACCAGAGCGTTTCAAACAAAAGTGACTCTTCCAGGTTTTGTGTAAATAATTTAACACTCAGCTGTTTATGATCTTTCCTGACTTAAAGCCCAAAGCTTAACCAACATTTTGGTAAACTTTGAATTAATATATTTCTTAATTGACTAATGTTCCAGAGACGTGACCTCTTTAAGTTTCTTGACATGCTTTGAATGGTGCAAATCAGATGCAGACGGCTGGTTTGGTCAAACAGATTTCAGTTCAAAATAAAAAGCCACATAGCCAGTTTATTATTTCTCTATGTATTACATAGTAGAAAAAATATTCACACATAGAAGTATTACTTTGGAATTACTGAGCTTTCTAGCTTTCAAATTTATAACAGATTTTCTGTAGTTAAGTACTATAAATATTTCATTGACAGAAAACTTAAGAGAACTCTCCAACAGTCTTGATACTAACATGTAAAAATTATAGAAACATGTTGTGCTAACAGGCAGTTGTTACAAACAGTATGACTAAATCTCTATTTTAAAACTGTGCTATTTTCAGAAGTTCCTGTAAATGTGCTTTCATGTGAGCAAGTCTGACAGACAAAAAATTCTGATGATCAAATCAACCAGATGGACCAATGTTTTTGATCACATACTTTTGAACAAAGCCTGTTAAGATTTCCACACATTTACACAGTAAAGTACATGAATGAATGATGAGCTGTTGGAAATTTCAAAACAAATCAAAGACAAAACTATCACAATGGGTCATAACGCTATCAAAGAATCAGAGAATGGTTTGGGTTGGAATGGACCTTGAAGATCACATTGTTCCAACCTCCCTGCCATGGGCAGAGACACCTTCCACTAGACCACGTTGCTCAAAGCCCCATCCAACCTGGCCTTGAACAATTTCAGGGAGATGGGGCATCCACAACTTCTCTGGGCAGCCTGTTCCAGTGCCTCTCCACACTCATGGTGAAGAATTTCTCCCTTATATCTAATCTAAATCTACCCTCTTTTAGTTTAAAGCCATTACCCCTTGTCCCATCAATACATGCCCTTGTAAAACATCCCTCTCCAGTTTCTTGTTGGCCCCTTTTAGGTACTGAAAGGTCACAATAAGGTCTCCTCAGAGCTCTCTCACGCTGAACAACCCCAACTCTTTCAGCCTGTCTTCATAGGAGAGGCATTCCAGCCATCTGATCACCTTCATGACCCTCCTCTGGACTTCCTCCAACAGGTTCATGTCCTTCTTATGTTGGGGCTCCCAGAGCTGAACGCAGTACTCAAGGTAGGGTCTCACCAGACTTGAGTAGAGGGAGAGAATCACCTCCCTCACCTTGCTGATTACACTTCTTTTCATGCAGGCCAGGATATTGTTGGCTTTCTGGGCTGCAAGTGCACACTGCTGGCTCCTGTTGAGCTTTGCATCAACCAACACTCCCAAGTCATTCTCCTCAGGGTTGCTCTCAATCCATTCTCCACCCAGCCTGTATTTGTGCTTGGGATTGTCCTGACCCATGTGCAGGACCTTGCACTTGGCCTCGTTGAACTTCATGAGATTCACCTCAGCCCACTTTTCAAGCCTGTCAGGGTCCCTCTGGATGGCATCTGGCATCCCTTCCCTCAAGCATGTCGACTGCACCACACAGCTTAGTGTCATCGGCAAACTTGATGAAGGTGCACTCAGTTCTGCTGTCCATGTTGCTGACAAAGATGTTAAACAGCACTGGATGCAATACTGACCCCTGCAGAACACCTTTCATCACTGGTCTGCACTTGAACATCAAGCCATTGATGACAACTCTTTGAGTGCAACCATCCAGCCAACTCCTTATCCACCGAGTGGCCCATCTGTCGAATCCATGGCTCTTCAATTTAGAGACAAGGATGTTGTGCACGACAGTATCAAATGCTTTGCACAAGTCCCTGTAGATGATGTCAGTTGCACTTCCCTTATCCACCAATGCTGTAACCCTGCTGTAGGAGGCCAATATTATTCAATATATTCATTAACGATTTGGACGAGGGAATTGAGTGTACTATCAGCAAGTTTGCTGATGACACTAAGCTGGGAGGAGCGGCTGACATGCCAGAAGGCTGTGCTGCCATCCAGCAGGACCTGGACAGGCTAGAGAGTTGGGCGGGGAATAACCTGATGAAATTTAACAAGAGCAAGTGTAGAGTCCTGCATCTGGGCAGGAACAACCCCAGGTTCCAGTATAGGTTGGGAAATTACATATTAGAGAGTAGTGTAAGGGAAAGGGACCTGGGGGGTCCTGGTGGACAACAGGATGACCATGAGCCAGCACTGTGCCCTTGTGGCCAGGAAGGCCAATGGCATCCTGGGGTGTATTAGAAGGCAGGTGGTTAGTAGGTCCAGAGAGGTTCTCCTTCCCCTCTACTCTGCCCTGATGAGACCACATCTGGAATACTGTGTCCAGTTCTGGGCCCCTCAGTTCCAGAAGGACAGGGAACTGCTGGAGAGAGTCCAGAGCAGGCAACAAAGATGATTAAGGGAGTGGAGCATCTCCCTTAAGAAGAAAGGCTGAGGGAGTTGGGTCTCTTTAGTTTGGAGGAGACTGAGGGGTGACCTTATTAATGTTTATAAATATATAAAGGGTGAGTGTCACGAGGGTGGAGCCAGGCTCTTCTTGGTGGCAAACAATGATAGGACAAGGGGTAATGGGATCAAGCTGGAACACAAGAGGTTCCACTTAAATTTGAGAAAAAACTTCTTCTCGGTGAGGGTGACAGAGCACTGGAACAGGCTGCCCAGAGGGGTTGTGGAGTCTTCTTCGCTGGAGACATTCAAAACCCACCTGGACATGTTCCTGTGCGACCTCACCTAGGTGTTCCTGCTCCAGCAGAGGAATTGGACTAGATGATCTTTTGAGGTCCCTTCCAATCCCAAACATACTGTGATACTGTGATCTTTTGGGGACATTAAAAGGTGATATGGCCCATTCAGCCTATTGTTCTTTATGAGCAATCTTACTATTTTTGTGTGAGCCATTCCCAAGGGAAAGGGATAGTTTTATGTTTGATTTCCTGAGAATCAAGTTATGAGTCCCCAGTTCTGCATCTTTTATTCACTGAAAATTCTATCAAGAGTTACTTGTAGTTTTATTTTAGAAGTCAGTGTTGTAAACCTTTTTCATCCTAACAGTACTACCCCTTACAAAATATGCAGCCATGACTGATTGCAGACAGCAGTAATAATTAAGGATAATTAATGTACAGCCTCCTTAAATATAAATCACTGGGGTTTTTTGGTGAATGACTTGCTAGGTGTTTGTATTAATAAGCTTACAGATGCTGATTTGTATGAGGTTACTCACACAGAAAGTTTCAAACCAGATTTGGTTTCCCTCTCTTGTTCCACGCTCTGTGCAAGTGAGATCACTCTGGCTCATCACTCAATTGCCCAATTTTCCTTCATGAAAGAGTGAAGTCCATAGGATCATACTACTTAAAAGTTGAGTTTCTGGCTCTTGAAAATACCAAACTAATTACTTGGCCTTAAGAACTTCTATGAATAGATGTACGTTTTCAGATTCATTACAATCTATTATGTCATTGCAGCTGAAATTTAAAAAGTGTCATCTTGAGAGGAGAGAGGTCTCCAGACAGCATCCCAATCATTCTAATCAGACTGCAATCATTTGACCAATTCTGTGCTGATTATTAAATGAACTAAGAAGCATGCAGGGGTCATGTAGGGCACGGCTCATTTATTTCCAACAAGTCGTCAAAGTTTTAGTTTGTAATTTTAGTTCATCTGCCCTTCAGTCTCACCACCTCACTACTGGTTGCCAAACCATATTCTGCTTTGCCACTTGGATGATCCCATTTGGGGCTGTGATCTCTGTTTTGAGGACCACTGCCTTAATGTCTGCACATAATACTATTTTTAAGGAATCTTTCAAGAAAAAGAAACCATAAACATTCACCTTTTTGATTTACCAAACGAGAGAGAAAACACTTCTAGCACTCTAAGTATTTCTTAAGCCATCAAGCATGCTGTAGATGGGCCTCTTGTCTTCAAAAATTCTTAAAGACTACAATAAATGTCCAGTGTCTTTGCATAAGAAATCACCCACACTTCAGTTTCCTTTTAGTTTCACGCAGCTCCATAACAATTATTCTATTGCATCTTTTGTCTTTTTTTTTGGTGTATGGATTGTGATTCTTCTGGTTTTCAGTGTAGTTTCTTTGTCTTAATCAAATAGCCATTTCGGATGCAAAAGTACTTGGGGCCACCTTACCCCACAGCGAGCCTGGGCACACATTTCTGTTGGGACCCAAAATTCTGTCACTGCTTCTCTGAAGTGGGATTAGCTGAAATTAATATAGTCCTATAACCAAATATATCAGCATTACTTTCATATCTTAAAGCTTTCATTGGCTTCCTGTGTCCATCCATGCATGCTTAATTTTGCGTAACTGTTCTTTTTTATTCTCTGTTAAAAGTAGCAAAGTTATTACTGAAACTTCTAGAGCAAGATTTTATTATTGTGACCTTTACAAGCTTCTGAATTTGCTCCCATATTAGAAAATGCTGCTTATATTTTCTTTTTATGTCTGTTGACTATTTTTATGTTTTTAATTCAGATATGACATTATTATTTTAAAAGGGATAATAGTAGTAAATAGACAAATTAGTATTTAATAAAAACATTACTGTCATATTTAAGTATAAAACCATTAACTACCTAGAATATGTTTAAAGAGAACAATACATGTGTTTGTGAGATCAAGGAAAAGTTCAGTATTATTCCATTGCTCAGAACACAGATCAACAAATAACTAATGCATGCAACTGAGGTCCCCTCCCAAATCGTATAGTTTGAATGACATAAACCAATGCTTTTGAGATTAATATATTTCCAGCCCTGTATGGATGCAAGGTCTTGACATTACCTTCAGTATTTTTTGGCTTCTTAGCAGTTATTAATACCTCTTTTAAGTAAAACTTTGTTTCTGTAAGCATACCTTTGCTTCTTTTTATAGCTTTTCCCCCAATATTCCAATGGGCTGTTTTGCACTGCACTGTACTAGACTAACTACTATTAAAAAAATTTCTTGTCCTAATATATAATAAGAGCACACCAGTCATTGCTATTTTTAAGGTAAAGTACTCATTAAATCAAAACAATTGGCATTTTGCTAACATTGTCATCAACATATGCCATTAAAAAACCTGATTTTTCTCCTTATTTTTAATTCACTTTGCTTATCAACTATTTCCTTCAAATCACCTGAAAAACCCTCAAAAGTTAACTCCAAGGTTCAGACTCTGGAACTTACTGAATACTGTTTTACCCTCTTTGTTTGAAATATGTAAACCATTTCTAACATGTGGAATTGTTTTAGAAAAGAACTGTCTTTAAAAATATTTTGATAAATGAAACTCAAATCAACAATATTTTCAGGATGCAAACTAGAGCTGTTGTGAAACTGATCCAATCTTTGTATCAATATCAGTAATTTGGTATCCCATGCATGATGTTTATAAGAGAAATAACTGCGTACAAGCTGTGACCATGAACTCATTTCGAGCAAATGGAAGGTACAAAGCAAGTCATTTATAAAAAATACCAAAGACTTTTCCTTTAATTTCCTTGATTAGCTTCTTGGAGTATCAAATATTTATAGAAGTACTTGATATCTTTTTTTCTAAATACCAAATAAACACTGCATTTATAAATTGAAAATGAAGACATATTTTTTTAAGCCTTCATATACCCTCCAGTACTGTCAAAAATGTACTCCAAGGTTCCAAAAGCATTTCACTTCCATTTCCAAAACATTAAAAACTTATATCTCTCTGTATGGGAACTTGCACAAGAATGGCGAGGAGGTTAAATGTAAATACGCTCAAGTGACTTGCAGCTGTGGTGTAGAAAAAGTGCATACATCACACTAATTGTTTCACTGACCTCGTGTGCTTGACGAGTAGAACCTCTGTTAGATAACACAGGCCTGTGAGAAACTCTAGGCACCTTATCACTATGTCTGAGATTCCTGCTTGGTTCTGAGAAAGAGCAGGAGGCTGCGCCTGCCTGAAGCCTTGAAATGCAGGCGAGCTCAGCAGGCCCAGTGATCTTCTTAACAGGGCTCAACTGACCAGCGCCTGCGTCCCTGCTTGTGTTACCTCTGCACGGGAGCTATTTCAGAGTTCTATTTCAGAGATCCCCCAGTAGAGAGGTGACTAAAAGAAAACTTGCTCTTTGCAAATGCATTCCTGGCCTCTGGTTCTTCTTGCAACACGCCTGCATTGGTTCACACACTCCCAAAAATATGTCAACAAATGTATTTTTCTAATACAGAATCTTAGAGAGTTCCCTCATGTTCTTTTATATCAACGTATCATCACACCTACTTAATCATATTACCCTTATAGACATAAAATAATTTCATCTCAGTATTACCATGGTCATGTGTCTCAATGAATTCTTCATCCCTTACATTTTATCCCTGTTTTTGAATTAGTAAAATTGTGTATATCAACTGTGCATGTCTGGTAGTGATGATATAATCTGTCAGATAGAGGAAAGCTCTGTGAAGTAATCTGTCATCACTTTTCCTGAAATAAACTATAGCTTTCAGGGACTTCTGTAAACTCACTACTGACAGACATTATTGCGGCAACAGGCTGAGTATCCTAAACTACAGCAGCAGGTGCTTTTTGTGTTTCCACTTCCTCTGGACCCCCACATCGTGCCTGTACGAGATTCACCTTTCCATCCTCAAGCGTGGCATTCACCTATGGATCCATCTACTAGCTAATGGGTTGTGCTAAATGTAAAATACCTTGGTGAGTCTCAAACCATGCTTTGGAATTTATAAATAAATAAATAAATAAATAATAAATAAATAAATAAATAAATAAATAGCGAGATAAATAAATAAATAAATAAATAGAGAGATAGATAGATAGATAGATAGATAGATAAATAAAGGTAAAGTTTTAAAGATGCCTTTTCACCTCACAAACGCTTTTGTTCACAGTGCCCCCCTCTCACTCTCCCCAGACCAGTAATAAAGTTTGGGTTATGTCATTTCTACATTCGTACGTCGAGTCTTTCCGTAGGTCCTCACCTAGAAACAATTATGTTTTGTAGATTTGCAATCAAAAGAAAACTGGATAGATATATCACATATATACACACACAATCTGTATAACCTATTTGATAGTAATCTATCGAAATAGGGACAACTAGCAACTCAGGACTGTATCCCCACCTTTGTGAGCAGGACTTGTTTTAAAGCCATTTTAAAACAAGATAGCTAGAAGTAATTTACTTATTTTGCAAAGTGTTTTACTCTATATAATACTTTTCCCATGCTAATAAATGATGACTTTCTGTCTGCAGTGACCATAAGCATTCGAGCTTTTCATTTGAAAAAAATGAAGGCAATGTTCTGGTGCAGTTCTCTTAACACCAAGGATCAAGAATTTCCATTCAGATCTCATATTGTTGTTTTACATGTCTGCTAGTGACAAAATGTTTTGGTGCCATGTTCACAAAAATCCTCTGCAGATTATAAAAGTTTTTCCTTTTTTCCAGATATGGTTATTAACTATTGTTATCAAGATAGGTACATTTGATCCACTGTCATATAAAAATCATAAAAAACAACCAATGATGTTTACAAGGAAAAATATTACTTATACCAAAGCAATATTTGCGATGACAATTTTTACTACGATAACGTGCTAGTGTGACCTCTTCAACTTATGCTTCAAGAGTAATTCAAATTATTTTTACCAAAGAAAGCTAGAATTCACCCTGGAAAAGTGGAGTTTGATAGTACCAGAAAAAAGACACTAAACAGTTGTATACCACCGTGCATAATGGTTACTTGGGAAGACAAATGCCATAACTCCAAATGCCCCCTTCCTTCTTCTTCCCTCAGCTTATATATTGAGCATGATGTCATATTGTATGGAATATCTCTTTGGCCAGCCTGGGTCAGCAGTCCTGGCTGTGCCTCCTCCCAGCTTGTGCATCTCCTGCCTTGTGGCTCAAAAGTTCGTGACTTGGTACAAACATTGCTTAGCAATAAATGAAACATTGGTGTGTTATCAACATTCGTCACATTCTAAGTCCAAAACACAGCGCTATAACAGCTAGTGGGAATAAAATTAACTCTATCCCAGCCCAAACCAGGACAATATCTAACTTACTTCTTCCTTCGCTGTTGACTAAGAAAGTTCTGCATTTGCAAAACCTCTGTCTGCAATGAAGACAAGGCAGCACACATTTCTGGTTGGTTGTTTCCCATGCATAGATTTTGCGAGTACAAAGGATGCTGGAGTGCTAATCCTTTTCGTCTCTAGCTGAGGCCATTTTCTGCTATTGCAGACATGGACGCTGTTTGTTTCATCACCTATATGCCATGTCCTTTCTGTAACCTGAGTACCAAACACTGTTTTGACGGGGAATGTAAAATTCACTGATCAAATATACTATTTTTTACCTTTTAATGCTGCAAAAAGCAAGTTTCAAAACAGAAAAAAAAAGAGGGGGGGAGCCTGACACTTTCACATGCTTCTAAAAAATCTTTACCATTTATTCCTCTCTAATCAAAATGCTTGCATTTTTGCCTATAACTAGAGGCTCTTCTGAATTTTGAACAAGAACAGGCAAGAATCTTCCCAATAAATGTTTTTCATGTAATATTTCCCTTTGATTTTGTTTTAAATGAAGATTCTATCATGAATCACATAAATCACAAAAGTAGATAATTTGTATATAGAAAGAGAATTACATACCTTATACTGGATAAGGAGACCATAAACCAAAATATTTTCATTTTTCACTTCCCTTGCAAATTTCTTGATCCTACTTAGTTCTTCCATCCCAATGCTGAAAGAAATATTTTCTGAAATATCCAAGAGCACCTGTAAAGGAACAAATATGGAAAAAAACCCACCAAAACAAAACAATTTTCAAGGTGTGTGATTTTAGACTGCTAGTTTTTAATATCTCATTTTTATGCGTTAAGAACATGTAAAATTACAGACTAACAAAGGTTTTTCGTATTTAGCTTCTGTTACTATTGAATTACACCACCTATGTATTTAATGACACAAAAATTATTTCTATTCAAAGCACAGTGAAACCAGTATGCCAGAACAAATCAGAACATGATGTTCTAACTGCGTATTACAGATTTTTAATTAAATCAGGAAACAAACAACATTCATTTCTAAGATCTAATCTAGCTTTCACAGATTTTTTTTTTGGTTACTATCAGGACACTAGAGAGATAGAAGTATTTTCTTCAGCATCTTAAAGGTTTTCAAACTGGAACTACATTCTTTAAAGATTTATTTTGAATCTACCACCTTTCCAGTACCGCATATCAGTTGCCTAAAGTGGATTAAATTCAAGATAACACGTCACGTTTCAAAAGTAGAAATGAGTTCAACAGAAGGTAGGGGATGAGACTGTCCTGCACTCTTGGGCATGGAAAGGCAGGTCTTCTACCCAGCAGGGATGCTGCACAAACATGGTGGGTCTTCCAGGACCTGAGCTGGTATCTCCAGGGAGGTATCAACCAGCTCAGGGCTCCCTGAACCCTTTCTCAAGGCTTACATGTACCCACGGTTCAATTAGTTTACTTCACAAAGTTTCTATTAACTGTAGAAATCAAAATTAAGAATGATGCTTTGTGTGTATAAAGTTTAAGCATCCATTAATAGCAGAAATACCTTTCCCTTAGAAGAAACAGAAAATATTTTTCTGGCTGAATGATTCCATCTTATATAAGATTTATCCATAAGTACTTACCTATAAGTACTGAACCTATAAGAGAGACAGAAGTATAGAGGCAGCCCTAGAGATCTTTTATGGGAAAATTACTTCAAGCTCCCTTTTTGTTCCTTAAGTTTAATTTATCCTGACAGATAATAGGCTTTTACTCATTTTTCCCTGCAACACTTTTTAAAAAGCTCTTTACATTCTAAGTGCATATTCACGAGCAACAAGGCTATTGTCTCCTACTACACAGACAGAGATTAATTTTCAAACACTCATTATTTTGTTATTTTTTACTGAAAACAAGGCTATGTACTGCTTATTTACTGCTATTTACAAGAAATGTTAAAGTCTGTTATTTCAAGAGAGAGTGACCTAGCACCTGTTTGCCATTATGCTGTTGCGCAACATTAAAGAGATTTTCCTCACACTTACTTTTTACCAAAATGCAAACATTGGCAACTAGAGTTGAAGTATGAATATTTCTTTCTTAATAACCCTAAGTAATAACAACAAAATAAAAATCACACCTATTCATTTAGACACTTGCATCTATAAACGTGAACACATATTACTCCATTATGAGGAAAGACTGAGGGAGCTGGGTCTCTTTAGCGTGGAGAAGAGGAGACTGAGGGGTGACCTCATTAATGTTTACAAATATATAAAGGGTGAGTGTCACGAGGATGGAGCCAGGCTCTTCTCGGTGACAACCAATGAAGGGGCAATGGGTACAAACTGGAACACAAAAGGTTCCACTTAAATTTGAGAAGAAACATCTTCTCAGTGAGGGTGACAGAGCACTGGAACAGGCTGCCCAGGGCGGTTGTGGAGTCTCCTGCTCTGGAGACATTCAAAACCCGCCTGGACACATTCCTGTGTAACCTCATCTAAGTGTTCCTGCTCCGGCAGGGAGATTGGACTAGATGATCTTTCGAGGTCGCTTCCAGTCCCTGACCTTCTCTTATCCTGTGATACTCAGAAAAGTAATGTCACCTTGAGAATATGATTCTTCTGGTTCAAGCAGAGTTGGAAGGGATACTGGTTTGATGCAGACAAAAAATGGCATGAAGTTTCTCCCGTACCATTGATCTTCCCTTTTCTGCTATGGCCAAATACAGTAGTCGCTGCTCCATCTTGCAGATGCCACCAAAAAATCCAGTCAGGCACCAGGATAAAGGACAGTCTTTGAAATTTGGACAATTTATAGGAGAGAATATGGACAGAAGTCATCATGTCTAGTGCAAGCTCATCCTTTTACTGGGATAATTCCCCCCAGGCTGGTTAAATAAACAATCTGGCACAATAATAACACCTGTCGTTTTTACAACCAAAGAAGATGAACATTAGAAGGAAAAATAAAACTGTTTCTCTAAATTATCAGATTGTTATGAAAATGTTACACATGTCCTGAAATCGAAGAACAGACAAGAACTTTCCAATTACACAAAAGTATACATAGGACTGTTCCTGATTATGAGGTTAGAATGGAACCAGCTGCTTTCCTCACTTATCCTTTCAATTCTTGGCTACCAGGAAGAAATTAACTTTGAGAGTAGAAAAGAATTTTTCCTGTACAGCTAGTACCTAAAACATATGCATTTAAATGTCATCGTATTGCTTAAAATTTTTAGTCACGTTTGCCTGAAAAACATCAATGTGGCCTTTTATATCAAAACAGAAGGATCTTACAGGACTTGTCACTAACAATGCATTCAGGTTCTATGATAAACAAAGTATATAACCAAGAATAAAGCTGAGGAGAATTCTACTCATAAGCCTTAGTGAAGAGGATACCCAACATTGAGTTTAATTAACAACTGCTGAAGGAAGTCTCTGTCCCCCAGCCATACCATCTGTGATGAGTTTTTGGGATCAGAATTTTAAAGGACTTAAATAGTTCCCAGTGATTAATATGAGACAATGATTTGTTTAGTTAATTCGTCATTTAAAACATACTTTCCAGTCCTTCTATTTTTTCCTTCTTGTATTTCTAAAAGACAGTGTGGTAAGTCCATAAAATTTGAATGTGTAGCACAAAGTGCCTGTTTATATTTAGGGTACTTAATTTTTTTTTAAGATACTTTCAATAAATATACATGTGACTGTGTTTTAGATGTTAGCAAATTCTTCCACCTAGTTATAAGATTTTTCTCCCACTGTTTAGTTTTGGGAAATTTCAAGTAGTCGTCAGGAACAACTGATGGATCTGGAGTATAGTGAAGTGATTAAATACTATTATTTTCTCCTGAGGCTATTTTAAAAGGTGTTCATCTAAATAATTTGTTCATGCACCAGGCTGCTCAAGCAAGTACACTTCCATTAAAAATGGTGCTGGATTCCACAACGACTTCAAGACCTAGTAACTTAGTGGCAAAACCTGAGTTTCAGAGTGAGCTTGTGTATACATTATCTGCATTCATACCTACTTTTCAGGAAATATTAAGTCCAGAATATTTATAGCTACAGTTATTAAAACAAAGCTCTCACATTTCATATGTCACACCAAAAAAGCACAAAATTCAAACTCCAAGGTAGAAATTAGCTATGAATCAGGAGCAAAATAAGAATGCTTTTAATACTGTAGTATTACGTAGTTGATTAACAATTCTAACTTTATCTGCACACTCCCAAAATTTAACAGAAAGAAATGGTTTTTTTCATATTCCTTACAAAGGGCTAATGAAAACATCCTGAGTCCAGAAAAGAGCATTCTGCATATCTAGTAGTTTTGTAAATACGCAACAGAAATAGAGGTGTATCATTACTGTGATTATCAAAAGCAGAAATAATTTATCAGTAAAATTAAAGCTCCATCCTGAACTTCCTCAGAAATAGGGTCAAGAAAAAAAGCTGGCCTAGAAATAAAGTGCTATATATTGATGTTCGTAGAATCACAGTAGCTCATTCCAAGACAATAGCAAACAATAGATAAGGATATAACTTTTTTCACTTTGCAAAGTAATTGATCTTCATGATATCTCATTTATTTGTTAGATCAGTAAAGAAATTTCATTACTTACACTTCAGATTAAGCCTAAAATTGAGAAATAAATGCTCAGCTTTACCTCCGGATCACTAGACTACGCTCTTCAGAAACTATTCAAGCCCCATATAAAATACGTATCTATTCCTTTTTCAGGAGCTTCATATATGGTATTATATTTTAAATTCACAACATATTATCTTGTATTATTGCTGGAAGGTATAATAAATATAGTCCGGGGGCACATTGCTTGCTGACATGTGGCATTAATGACACTCATTTCACGCAAGACTTCTGATCCCTACCTATTGAGCCAGAATTAATAATGACAGAATTAATTTGGGCTGGTTACACAGCATGGAGACTTTCGAAATCTACTCATATTTTCTCCTTTTTAACAGTCTGAGTAAAATAAAAGTCATGTACACCTTCAGCTGTCGCCCACATGAATTGTTGCATTAGTCTGGCAGCAATATTCAAATAACGAGAATTTCATCCAAAAATACACTTTAAAACTTTGGCCACGTGTCAGAATAGATTTTTCAGTCTTACAACATCTCAATAAGTAAAGTATGTTTTTAAAGTTATATTGTAAAGTACTTCAAAGTTAATTTCTAATACTTGGACCAGAAAAGCAAACAATAATTTTAAAACTTTGAATAAACCACACAGCATAGAAAAAAATAAAGCCACTTAATTCTGCTTCAAGTGAGCATTCAGGCAGAGTCCATCATTCACAGTATCCCCAGCAGAAATGGAGCACAACAGCAAAGCAGGAGCTAACAGTTCAACATGACTGCCCACAATGAGTCTTTTACAGAAATATACAATTAATAAATTGTCATTTGGTAGTGTTGGTTTATCTCCTGACAGCATGCAGTGCATTTGCTGAAGTGCAAAGGATGCTCTTTACAGTCCAATTTACAGTTCAAATTTACAATTTTATTCAGAGCTATCAGCATCTCTTGAAACAGTTTAAAACTAGTCTAACATTTAAAAATGTCTCACTAGATGCTTTTTACAGTAACTTACAGGAGTTACCTACCAAAATAAGGACAACTGGATATAAGAGAGGAATATTTGATTTTTCCAACATATCCACTACTTGCTGGGTTTCTTGAACAGCATGGTTTTTATCCTAAATGAAAATAAATGTTTATAATTACTGCAAACATCAAACAATTATTTCATTAAAAAGGAATTCCAAAATCTGATATTTACCAGAAAAAGATCCACCACTTTTTTTGTTTTGTGAGTTTTTATTTGGTTGGGTGGTTTTAATATATTTGTAATGCTTTTGTCTGGTATAGTTATAGCTGTTTTAAAAAAATAAGATTAATTATATTACTCTTAAGAAAGAAAGACAGCTAGATAGATAGATAGATAGAAATAACATTCTTAGGGTCTTGACTGGTCTCAGATATGATTCAGCTCAAACCTTCTTGTTCACATCCAGGGACTCAAATACAGAAATACAAAACTGGCACATATGTGTCCAAAATGGGAAACACTAATATAGACCAAGGTAGAAATTCACAGTTAAATGACTACACATGACATCCTTCTCCTTGAGACAATTCACTTCAATACAATATCTATGAACGGAAATTTTAAACTACTTTCAGTTGCAGCCCTCTTGTTCAAGAACTCATGGCTGGTTTAACAACATACTGACCGAGGCGCAGAACCAGGAGAGAAAGAATGAAACAGTATCGCGAAGGTCTAGTTTGGTGCACATCAGAAACACCAAACATCAGAATGGATACACCAACAGGATAGAAATAATCTTATTATTCAAATATGTAATTATGATTTACCATTACTAAGAAGATTAAGTGCAAAATGAAAAGCATGCACCCTTTCTACTTACATTTATACAAACAAAATTGTAGCACTGTCCTGAAATGACGCTTTGCAGATGGCTATCGTTTTTGCTTAGAGATACTGATATAGATTCAACCTGATTAGGAAAAAAAAAGAAGAATATTACTATGTCACAAATTTGACTTCACCCTTAATTATCTGCTAAAGTTTCCACCATGATGGCAGTTTGGTCATTCAAATGTTTTAAAACTGGCAGTTGTTACTGAAAATTACACAATTTTTCAGGTGATGACAGTGAAACAGAGTCCAACACCCTGCAGTTTTCTGCAAGGAAAAGTCACTCTGGAACTACTGGACACCAGTGCTGCTCCCAGGGTAGGATGAGGATGTTCAGCTGTGGTCAGAGATGTTCATAGGATCACGATGATCTCATGATTTTAGATCACTAATTCTGAGAAAATCTCTATAGTGTTCCTATACACATTTACATTGTCTCCATGCAACTAACAAAATCAATGGAGTGTGTATGACGGACCAGGTGCACAGGTATTCTCTAAGATTCTGCATATGACAAGACTCATTTAGAATTTCTCCTGAAAAGCATTTCCTCAATGAATACTTTAAAATACTGGCTTAATCACAGACATACTTACTTTGCAAATTTTAACTGTAACAGCAGCTAAGAAATTATCTTATACTAATTAAAATAAAAAGTAGATTCTGCTACATCATCTTCTTCAGGATTGCCTTAAGTAAAACACCAAACCAGACAGTGGTTCTCTAAGAGAAGATAACAATTCGAAACAAAGTAAAAAAGCTGAAAATAAGTTCAAAAAAAATCATGTCGCTTCTATTAAACCAGCAAACCTCACTGTTCCATTGCTCAAATGAGCTTTATTTCTGCCCAGGAGACATATTATATGTAGCAGCAAACAACAGAACCAAGACACTGCTGTGTTCCCTCGAAACGTCACTTAAACCACAACCCAACAAAAGGACCATATACAACATTTTAAAAGGCTTTGAGCTGTTATCTAAAGCTGTATTTGTCTCTTTCTATAATACTCCTGGAGCTAACTTGTTGGCAAAGGAAGGTGCTTTGAAACCCAGAGGCTGATATTTGTGCATTGAAGACTTTAGAAACATTTTGGGCTGAAAATGTGATAATGCAGCCCCAAATAGCTGATGTTTAGTACTTCGAGGAGATTTAAAAATAAAACAAAACAAACACAGAAGGCAAGAATTTCTTAAAACACTTGAAAAGCGCAATACTCCTGGGCTGTTCTGTTTGAATTTCTGCAGAAATAAAACTAGAAACCCCCAGTATCTTCACAGCCTTGCACATACATAGATGAACAGGAGCATATCACATGCCAGAGTCTTTTCAGAAGTTAAATGGAACATGACTCAAGGGAGAAGGCCTACTTTTTTTTTTGAGATACTACAATACATGATGCTTATGTATTCTTGAGCATTTAAAAATTAATTTCATGCACCAGAGTTTTGATTTAACTTGAACAATTTGATAAACAGTACATTAAGCCTTTGTTTTACAGCTATATTATCCAGCAAACATTAAATCAGATTTCCCTCTTGAAAAGGTAAGCACAGCTGCCCAATGAGAAGTGTCAACACAACATCAGTTAACTAAAATTAATTCTTATTCTATTTGGCATGTTATTATCCTGTGCAAAAGTATTTTTAACTAAAATTAATATTAATCAAAGTTATCATCTACTTGGGATAGCAAAAATTACCTAAAAATACCACCTCAGTACAAAGGATTTGTCACACGATGTTGCAGTGTTTAAATAGAAAAAAAGTATATGGACTTTTTCAATAACTTCTGGTCATTGTAGCAATTGATATTCAGGTAGTATAAAGAGGCAGAGATGGTAAGCTTTTAAGAACATAAAAACAGGAATAATAAATATGCTTTCTTTAATGTTTTTCTACTTATCAGATGTCCCGCGCTGATTTTTCAACTTTATTCAACATCTACTTTAACGAAATCAAACAATAATACCTGGACAGTGGGAAACTGTACAAGTTGGTTAAATTCAAAATTTAAAAGTCACACTTAATACCAATCCAGCAGACAGACAATGCAATGATTGGGAAATTATTAAATGATGAAGGGAGTGGAGCATCTTCCTTATGAGGAAAGGCTGAGGGAGCTGGGTCTCTTTAGCTTGGAGAAGAGGAGACTGAGGGGTGACCTCATTAATGTTTACAGATATATAAAAGTTGAGTGTCACGAGGATGGAGCCAGGCTCTTCTCGGTGACAACCAATGATAGGACAAGGGGTAATGGGTTCTAACTAGAACACAAAAGGTTCCACTTACGTTTGAGAAGAAACAACTTCTCAGTGAGGGTGCCAGAGCACTGGAACAGGCTGCCCAGTGAGGTTGTGGAGTCTCCTACCCTGCAGACATTCAAAACCCACCTGGACACCTTCCTGTGTAACCTCATGTAGGTGCTCCTGCTCCGGCAGGGGGATTGGACTAGATGATCTTTTGAGGTACCTTCCAATTCCTGACATTCTGTGATTCTGTGAAATTTCTACTAGTAAAACACTAGTTCATTTCCTAATCAAAACCAACCAAATACTTTTATATACTGCTTGTGGATATTTATCCAGTCACAAAAAGAACACACGAACATCCAGCCGATTACATTTCATTTGATAGTAGCCCCTGGCCACTGAATAAGCAAAGTACATAATTTCCAGTCACAAAGGTAAACACCTTCGACGCCAATTTAGTTTGCTTGCTTCAAAAGAAAAGGCTAAATAACAAAGGAAAGACTCAACTTATGTCTTTCACAGTAAGATATCTTCTGTAAAACACTTATTTATTAGTTATATAGTTTATATTATCACTGATTAAAATACCTACTCTGAAAGTACTTTGCAAGCAATAACTGTTGCCTTAACCTGTTTTTATGTTTGTTTTGTTGTTTGGTTGGTTTTTGTTTTCAGAAAAGATTTTATTTTTCTTTATCTCATTTTAATTTTTAGGTCTGTTTCCCTGTTGTTAGCATTATCATGTTATCGGAGTTTCTCTTGAAAATCCCCCTAATAAAATTTCTTTTGAATTCTTCTGTAAGGATTAAGGACACACCTAGAAGTTAACAAATATCCTAAAAGTAAATATGGCTGCTACTAAGACCTAGAGTGTCAAAAATATCTAAAATGGTAAAATATTGACCACACTTAGTTTAAATTTCAGATAATATGTACTCTACAGAGTGATCCCCAATTAGTGTCTTATTTGGATCGCGTACCCTCCAATTAGCCCTTTGAAAAGGCCCAGCTTCCAGTATGGTACATTTAATGTGCTTAAAATAATTATCACATGTTGTACACAAGGTTACTGTGCTTCACTTCAGAATGCCAGATATATTTTTTCTAAGGTGTTTCAAATTCAGAAGTTCTGTATATTAGCAAGCTTAAAAATTAACTCTTAGAGATTTTACAGTTTAAAAACAAGATACTCAATACATATATATTACTTTTTATAGATTTTTCAATCTAAGGGTTCATAAAATGAATGACAAGGGATGTTTCAAGGAAGACAGGGATCTTGATGCAGTTCTTTGGCAGGTGTCACTTTGGAGGTATGTTTTGAAAGTGTTGAATTGAAATGTAACAATCAACATCATTATGAGGAAAGACAACATGGATCAAAAAAGAGAAGAATGGTGCTAGAAATCATCAACTATATAAACTGCTTTAATAGAGCCATCAAAAAATTCAGTCCCGTATCAGTAGGAATCCCTTCATTTTATGGCCTCATTACACATTATTTTATTCAAATACACCATAGATTTAAGTACCTGACCAACCCAAGGGTTAACTGTTTATGCAATGTAAATTTGGCCATATGTTGAAAATTTTAAACAATTTTGATGCCAGTCTGATTTGAGGTTACTAAGTTTGGAGTCACAGTGTTGGCTGATGAAACATAATGCATTCTTTGACTTTTCTTACTGGCTTGGAAGAGTTTCTCAAGGTTTAATTAAAAGTGATTACATAATATCTAGATAAATTAATGCTTAAAGAAGTGCTTGCTGTTCTAATATGGGTAATGATGTCTTCCTAGCAATTGCAGAAAAGTTTAAATGGAGAGAAAGAAGGAAAACTAACAATGGGTCTGATATCAGTGAAACAGAAACACACTTCTGCTCCATTGTTCAAGCTACTCAGACAATAAAAGATCTTAAAGATCTTATTCAGTTCTGCTAATGTTTTGCACTTGTAAATGCAGATATGTAATACATGTAAAGCATGATTTTCCACACTAAATACAATTCTTTTCAAACAAAATCTGTAAGTATGTTAAATGACATTTCTAGATATAAAATAGCAATAGTTTGCTACAGAAGAACATTCTAATATTAACCGAGCACACAATGCAGAAGATCGGCAGACATCAATAAAACCTTTAACAGAAGTAACATCATGGGAATCAGGAAACCTTTATTTTTGAACAGCTATTCCCCATCTGTTTCTCTGGGTAGCAGAAAGAAATGATATCATCACATAAGATATAATTAAGACCAGTCAAGATTTAAGCAATTACCAAATGTTAATCACCTTTGAGAAAACGAAAATATTTGATTGTTCTATTAGTAGGAATAATGAAAAAGAGAGTTAAAAGCTAGTAGAAAATTCCACCAATATACTACAGCAAAGGCTTTAATGAGCATGCACTATGAGTGAAATGCACCCCATCTCTCTGCAAAAAGACTGATCAATTTGACTTTAGATTTGCAGCTCTGCAGAAATACAACTTACTCTTTAATTGGTTCGGACTTGAACTCAGACTTCAAAGTAACAAAAGCATTTCCTCTGTAACATATTTGTAACATTTCAGGCTTACTGAATTCATAAAATCTAAAGAAAATGGCCTCTCTGTTGTCTGGATCCAATTTCTCCTCTAATCTAATATATACATTTTAAGAGAATCTGCAAAATCCCCCCCTACAGCATAATTGTGCAGAAGATGTTCCTCTCTTGGTAACTTCCACACCTGGTGTTAATTCCTTGTAATAAATACTGCAGTGACACAGGAGGTCTCAGTTTCTGTACTCACATTATTTAGACCATTCCTTCCAGGTTGTGACAACCAGAAACATTACATTCACCATAGAGTTTACAGCCATAGAGTTGTACTTACTCTTATTTGGCTTTTCAGAGATTCATGAAGGAGAAAACCTACTTGGGCAGCAGCTTCCTTCACATCAGTAATAACACAAACTTGTTTTGAAAGGTTGTCTGTGATAAAGAAAAAAACCCTTAGTATTTCATACAAATATAAATTAATCAAAATTACTAATCTGAGAAACATTACCTTCAGTTCACATACTGCTGTCTCCTGGCAGAATCTTTTCAACAGCTGTAAATTTAATTCTAAGATGACTTATTTCAAGGCACAGTTAATATAACTACATAATTTCTATATTTTTATATCTCAAATATAAAATTAATATTTTATATTATTTTGTACAATGTGAAAACATCACATAAGGCTTTGACATCAGAGCCTATTTAAATAAGGGTGAGAAGGCATTTGTTCAGGTCCACGTTACTGACACTAGACAACAACCAAGGAAACAACTTTTTGAAAACTTTGTACCACTTACCACTTCAACAGATCATTAAATGCAAGGTCAGCAATATTTAGAAAAGCAAAAAAACCCAGGAGATAGCATAAATCCTCTTCCCAACAATTTTTACTACATAATAGCATACTACTGTCTCTTGTTCAGGGAGACAGCAGCCATAACTGTTCACCTCAATATCAAAAAGTTGCAGAGTCAAAGATTTTGGCATGGGGAACTTCTTAGATCTTCTGTTGGTGTGGGGGAAAAAATATATATATTATTTTGTTGATACCAAGAACAATAATTTCAAGTTACTGCCTGATCTGCTCCACGAAGCAAACATTTTTGAAAATTAAGATTTTTCTCTTGCTACTGATTACAGTTTCAAGATATAGTGAGCATTTTCCTTTCTTTAAGCAAACAAATCAAAATAATCAAAGTCTGGAACTCCCACTTCTAATTCAGGATTTTATCCGTTAGATGTTGAATCAATATGCAGACCAAAACATAAGATTTCCAATGTCTTTGGGGAAGTTATTCCACAAACCACTAGAAATTTCATATATGTAAAGTCTAATTATATTTAAAGCAGACTTCAATGAAACTTCAGGGACAAAAATATACCAAACACCACCACAAAATAAATGAGTAGTGAAAGACATAAAAGAAATTATAAAAATATGGCATAACTGCTCTTCAAACAAGTCTGAATATAAAGATACATATTTGTTGCATGTGGAAAGGGGTTTTTTTTAATTACATAGCACAGAATAAGTTTAATCAGATGCATTACTTAAGTAAACATCTCACTTGCTATTGTAAATTCAAAGACTTCTTCACAAAAATAGACATATAGACCCGAAAATTAATTTTAAAGCTGCTGCAGAGTTCATATTATTGGAAAGTGACTTGTGAAATTTAAACAGTATTTTCTGAACAGGAAAAAGTGAATTAACCACTGAAGATCCCAGAAGATAACTATAATGATTTTATAAATCATGGGCATTTATTATGTCCAATATTTATAATGTGACAATGAAAACAGTGGTAACAGCTGGCTTTGTATTAAGTTAGCAAGAATAGGGAGAGGGGAGGAAAGAGACAGAACAATAAACATCTGCTTATAAACCATCACAACCAGATGAAAGTGAGGATTAAAAAATTCATGGCCAGTTCTCACCCGACTGGAAATCACAGGGTACCACAACTGTGGGAGAAATTATCTTCCCATAGATTCACCAGGCAAAAAAAGATACTGAACAAGCATCAAAGTTGGCTTCTACTTAATACAGAATAACTTTACAGTCTAAAAAATGGGTGAATGGGAAACCACATTGATTTAATTTCTTACCAGCAGAAAGCAAACTGCTGGTAGACTGAAATCAGAGAACAAGAGCCACTTGAATTTAGTACTATACACAGAATGCAGATATGAGATAGACGTACAAAATAAATAAGGCTAGGATATCAGATTTCAAGGACCCAGATTCTATGGAACTAAGTAATTTAACAAAGAAAGTCAAATCAGAGCTATTACAAAAATCCACATGTGGAAGAAGGCTGTGGAATTCAAAAAGGCACCATAACTTATGCTCAGACAATTCTTTTCAAAAATACATCAGTTATCAACAGCAAGTGTCTGAAGTAACCTCACAGGAGGCTGCCCAAAGACTGCAACTATAAAAGCTCATCTCATTCTTCTCCCCAATCCCCCTTAAACTTCTACCTTCTTGTAACATCATTGAGAAGCGAGAGAAGACCACCAAAAAAGTGACTAAGATTTGTAGGTTAAATTTAATAGAGAAGAAAGCAAAAACTGAATGAAGTGTGAAAAAAATGTATTTTTAATCTGGAGGAGGAACATAATGTTATAGGTGGAAAGTCTATTAATAAAGTATGAAAAACTAAATTAATTATAACACACACATTGAAAAGATGCTGCATGCTTTTAAATGATCAAGAAAATTTAATAAAGTCTGGGAAATCATCATTTATAAAATCATCATAACAAAGCAACAGTGCTGTTCTAGCTGAGGTTTAAAACTCAATTTAAGTGGCCAAAAAGATCTATATGTTAATTTAGACAGTCTGCACCTTTGCTTTCCCATGGGAAGGCAGGCTGAGTGGAGCCCTCATCCCCGCAACTGCCCATGTCCCATCTCTGACAAGCTGATGGAGCTTGTGATCCCCAAGGATCTCACGGGTTCTTGCTGACCACCAGTAAAGTTAAGTGCCTGCAGCACTTCATTCCTGGTTTTCAGAAGTCTGTTAGGTGAATTCAACAGTCATTCTGCAAAGCCATGTCATGGTCATGTCACAAGGAAGTTTAATACTCAGCTAATAAAATTTTGTGCTGGGTAATGCAGGCTGTAATGGACCTCAGGAGGCCTCTAGTCCAAACTCCTGCTCAAAGCAGGATCACCCATGAGGTCTGGCCTGGTTGCTCAGCCACTTAATCCCTTGGCTCTTGAAAACCTTTGACGACGGCGACTCCACAACCTCTCCAGACAACCTGTTCACCACTTGGTTGTCCTCGTGGTGAAAGACTTTTTCCTTTTATTGAGTTGTAACTTCCTTTGGTCAGTTTTTGCCTGTTACCTCTTGTCCTCCCACCATGCACCACTGTTCCACTTTTCTTCCCTTCTTCCATGGCGTACCTTCCCCTTCATCTACCCAAGCTTTTCTTTTGTTCTTTTTTCCCTCACTATTATATACCTATCAAAATCTGTCTCTTGCTTTGGCTTCCTCTTCCTCTATTTAAACTTATTATTTCCCTTAAAACTTCTTCTTCCCAATACACATCTCCCATTTACTCTTGGCTTCCTTCCAGCTGTACCTGATTATAGTGTAACTCTCCCCATACTGCATCACATTTAATATCCACTCAGGAAGTACTTTTTGCATAAAATTAACAATAGTTGAAACTTTACAACACAAAATTCTGTTAGGTTAAACATCACATTTCTCTATCAGGAAAGAGGTAAGAATTTTCTTCATTAAAGATAAATTTAATACAGGATTTCAGAATTTGTTTCATTAAAACTCATTCTCTCTCCAGCAGGAAACTTAATTTTCAATTCTGCTGTGCCCTTCTTTGATATTGTGAAAGCCTGAGATCACATTATTATTCAGTAACACCTGTTACAGTCTTTATCCTAGGATCTCACCAAAAATTACAAATTAAAATGTGTGCATGTTTATGGCACTACCTCAGTAAAATAATGTATTAAATGTACTCTAACAAATGACTTAAAAGGTTACCCTGAAAAGCACGCCACAAACAACCAGCAATTAAAATAATACGATTGAATAAAGATCATGAATATCATACCCTAGGGAATTAATACCATAAGAATAAAAAGGCATCTGAATGGCAAATAGATTTTAGCCTAAAGATGTAAATTTTCTCTCTTAATTGCACATATCTGTCTATACATACACTTATTTTTGTAAACATATGTTCCTACTATGCCATTCTTGGTCTGTCATTACAATTCCTACTATTTTGGAAGTACATTCTATTCATCAAAATACTTCTGAAGTTTGTATTGGATTCAAAATGGTAAATTAATTTATCAGAATTTAATTTTCAGTTTCTGCACAGCAATGGCTTGACTGCTCTGGAAACTTAGTATGGTTCTCCTTGACGTTTTTACTATCTCCCGCTAGAGATGTTTCTACCACTGTAAACACAAGAATAATGAAATAAGTACTGCCAAGCATTTAATTGATTCATGCTCAACAGAATGAGCTAAAATTGTTATTCTTATAGGTAACCAAAAATATCTACCGTTTTTTTGTTTATTCATTCCACATTTCTCTGTAGCCACAAAAAAACAAAAATCAAATTTGACACTGCCCCGACCAGTATTAGCATGTAAGAAAGAGAGGAACATTTTGTGGTAGAAGCCAAGGAAGAGGGTTGTTTTCACCTGACAGTAGCTATTCCAAGGAGAACCTCCCCACCAGCCAGTCTATGTCTTTGCCTCAGAGCAGAGAAGAGCCACCAGTTAATGAGTGTGCCCATGAAAATGCAGCCAATCTCCAGCAAGATACCTGTCCTTTGATAAACAAAACTTACACTCCTCCTTTCCTTTCCTTTCCTTTCCTTTCCTTTCCTTTCCTTTCCTTTCCTTTCCTTTCCTTTCCTTTCCTTTCCTTTCCTTTCCTTTCCTTTCCTTTCCTTTCCTTTCCTTTCCTTTCCCTTCCTTTCCTTTCCCTTCCTTTCCTTTCCTTTCCTTTCCTTTCCTTTCCTTTCCTTTCCTTTCCCTTCCTTTCCTTTCCTTTCCTTTCCTTTCCTTTCCTTTCCTTTCCTTCCCCTTCCCCTTCCCCTTCCCCTTCCCCTTCCCCTTCCGTCTTTTTTAATAAAAAGTCACATGGATCCTTCATATAACACAAAAATAAGAATATGACTCCCAAGAAACATTAACAGTTTGAAGGCATTAGGATATTTTTCTTGGCACTTGCAAAACATGATTGTACCTACATCAACTGATACTTATTTAGCCAAATGTAAAGGCAAAATATCCAATCTGCAAGCGCGTGCACTAGTGAAAAAGTCACTGCAGAAGAAAGGCCCTTAGGAAAAGAAAACAGGGGAGGTGAGAGAGTCAAACTCTAAGCTACAATCCTCTACTGAGAAGAACCACTTAAAGTTTGCATGTTGGAACTAGAGTTCAAAGATACCTACCCCGAGGGCAGGAGTCCTAATGGAAATTTTTTAGGATGTTTTGGATTAGCCTGATCTTAACAACATTTCTAGATGAGTCACCCTGATTGTAAGATGATGTTTTCTTACTTCAAGACTATTAAAAATAGCATGTGCCCCCTTGTCTGCATAATCTACAAGTTCGTACCTGCTAAAGAAAAGCATTAAATTTACTGTTTATAAAACAAATGATATTAGGACTCAGACTTTCAAAATACAGGTGTAAAAGGGACTTGAGGAAGTAAGCAAATTAATAAGACATGTTTTAAGAAAACAGTCTCAAAGACAAATAACTCATTAGCCTATTTACATTAGTGAAGTGTTTCTTTATATTGCCTTGAATATGAAAGCTACATATAAATATAAATATCTACAGTACAAAAACGTATGCATGCATGTATGTTTTTCTTACTCCCACCTGAGTCAAGTTTAGCAAGCTGAAATTTGTCAGTTATTATGTCTCATTAGGGAAGCAGTTAAAAATCTAGTTGTGCTTTTATGAAACATTTAGGACTTATTAGATATGTGGAACTACATTTGTAATACAGCAGACTATAGAAATAGTCTTATAATTAGAATCTAATGATAAATTGTACTTTTTCAGACATAATTTAATTGCCAAACATATATTACCATAATATTTTTTCTTATATTTAATTTGATCAGTTACAGAATTATTAGTTAAGACATGGACAATAGACAGAAATTTAAAAGTACCTCAAAAATAAACACGACAGCAAAATAACATGTCAGACTGAACTACAAGGAACATGTTCCTTGGCAGAACTGTTTACAGGCACAAATGTAACATTAATATTCTAGCATAAACATTAAAGTATTTAAAAATCTGTTGAAGTTCATAATTCAAAGAAAAACCCTGCTATTTGAAACCAAAAAGAAAAAAGTTGGGTGAGTAATTCTCATCAAAACAAATATTTTTAATATAGCTTAAAGTGATTTTCTAAATAGAACAAACAGGTCAACAGAAAAGATAACTGTCATTCTCTGAAGTTGAAGGAAAACAAGTTTCAGTCACTAATAAACAGAACTGTAGATGACATGAAATTTGGAACTGTAGTCGCGAAATTAAGTGTGTATACTCAAATGTTCTTCATCGCTTCTGAATTCATCCAGTGATAAAATGTGCATTGGATCACTTAATAATAAAGAAATCAGTTGTGAAGACTCGAACAGTAGTGAGGAGCCAGTGTGAGGCCAGTGTCCTTGGTACCCTACACCCTCCCAGCCTGCACATTTAGCTCCTGGGACAGCTCCAGAGGGCCTTGGCAGCATGCAAGGCGGCACGCCAAGAGCTGGGACCTTGCAACCCAGCCTTACAGTGTCATGTGGGCCTTCTTCTTCAGGCACCTACGTGTCCTAAACCTGAAGTCTGAATCCACCCAAGTGTGCGATACGGGACTGTACTTTCTAGTGCATAATGCTGCATCTCAGTCCTGCATCCTCTTCAACAACTTAACACAAAGAACCATTGTGTAGAACACCATCCCAGAGGTAACACCATTTATACCTAAAGTGATATGTAGTGTCAGGAAAAGTACCCTCTTCTCCATGTAGGTAGGAGAGATTGCTGGTTGCTGTGCTCAGCAACATTACAGACAACCCAGCAGCCAGTGCCAAGCATAAGTAAAATGAGTTTTAACAAGGCAAAACATAGTAAATTCCACATGGGAAGGCACATATTCCTGCCATAAACCTGCCTTTCTGGAGTTCCTGGCATCTCATTATCAACCTAAAGAAGGAAAAGGAAAAAGGAAGGGAATGAAAAAGAGAAGGTAGATATCCAGAAAACCTGTCCCTGAAGACACCTCTATGGCAGAACAGTATGAGAAAATTCACAAGCATGTGGGTCTTGTGCAAGCCATGAATAGCGTATTGGCACCGTGGGGACTTCTGCTAGCCAGGTTTGTATTGCCAGACCAATCAGCACCAGCAGAAGGTCCTTCTCTCCAGAGACTGTCACTCAAACCATCACAAGAAACATTGTATGGAAACTGCCACTTTCTTGCAGGTGTTGCTTCTCCATCAGTCTCTGTGACACGCTGCCATGACACCAGCCAGTCCCTAACACAGAAGCTCATAAAGAGCAATGAGTAGCTACCACACAGCAAAGAGCTACCTAAGTTGTGGGAGAAAACACAGAAGGGTAATGACACCACGTAGTAGGTTCTGAATTCTTGAGAAAAGCAGACACTGTGATCCAGTCAATCATGCGGCTCATAGGAAAGGCCTAACTGAGCCTACCTTGGCTTGTACGATGGTTGCCGTTCTAGAAGATGATGTGCACTTGAAGGTTTCCCATAGAGGCACAGCACAACACAGTGGGATATTGCTATTAAGACTACTTTTGTAAAACTAGCAACCATGAGACTGAATGATGCAACAAGGGGGTACAACAGAGTAATGCTCAGTAGGTCAAAAAAAAATACACCCCCCTTAAGTGTGGCACAAACTGTGACTTACCTAACATTAATTCACATGGCTCAATGGTCCACTAAAAATAAGTCATGTTATATCAATGTGAGGATTTGAAGCCCTTTGAAGGGCACAGAATAGGTAAGGCACAATTCTCAAACCACAGACTTGGAGTGCTAACAGTGTCTATTCAAAACCTCATTAAAGATAATTAATTATGTAAGATAAATCTTTTATGAGGTGTCCTAAATTGCTATGGAGGGCTCTTATTACACTGCTTGCATAAGGAGTGAAGAATATGTAAGGCTTTCTCTTCCTGAAATCATGCAATGCAACAAAAAGCAAATCTAAACTTCAAGGAACTTAAAATACAGTTTTCCATACAGACCAGGCATAATAAAAGACTATTGTGGTTACTGAAGCAGGTATTTTGCATGCTGCCATAGTAACAGAACATTACATAAATAAAGATCAAGTAAGGGATCAAGTAAGGCCTGATTTACAACCATGCAAGTCTTCATTTTTACTTCAAGCTACATAAATATTTACCATAACCAACAGCTGGAGAAGATTGCACTTGGTTTAGTGAAAACAAAAAGTTTGATAACATGGTGCAATACACATGTAAAATATGTATCTATGAATGGTACATAGAGAATGACTAATACAGCGTTTTTGTCCCAGTTATAAAAAGGAACTTAGTGAACATTCCCTCCATCTGAATAAGTGGCATCCCCATTTTCTACTCAGTCAGTTTTAGAAAAAACTGCTTGGAATGGATTTTATTTTTAAAATAAATTATAAGTAATCATCTTTAATGACTTACGTGATTAATGAAACCCTCATATACACAGGAACATTGAAATTTGCATGAAAGCTGCAATATTGTTTCAGGTTTATAATTTTTTGCATGAAATAATGAGTATGTGTTACATAAAATTAGCATAAACTGCTATATTTTTTTTTAAGCGGAACACTTCAAAATACTACTTGTTTTTCTTTTAAATAAACTCTGAAGAAGAAAGGATAGCACTGATTAAAAATAATACAAGGAGTCACCTTTATAAGGATGAGAGGGCAGCAGGAGATAAACCATTTTTTCACACTGTATTTGTTTCTGATTTCCCCACAAGAAGTGTGATGACTCAGTTCCCACCTTCCAAAGAGCTGCCCTGTAATGACGGGGATATGTGGGGAAGGAGCATAAGCAAACTGGACAGCTGAGAGACAGGATGAGTGACAGGAGCAGAGCGCTGTCTCCTTCTCTAGCTACATGAAGCAACATATTTCACATAAGTTGCCCATCTGGCTTTCTCCTTGCCGACTACAGAAGAACATCTCTAGTAAAGGATGAAATAAACTGCAAGATGAGAAAGAACTTCTGATTTTTCTTTGAAGTTTACACATCCTCATTACATCCCGAAGGCCCTCTGAAGTAAATAACTCTTAAACATTTGACTAATACTGAATGATACAGTTCAACAAATTGGCCTTTGTATTGAAAAAATAAGTACAGTTTGCAGTTAAGTTCAGGGAATATGGAAATTAAAGTGGATCTATTTGATACAGTAATGACTGAAAAATTGCTGTTAAATATTAAGAACATACGTGGTAAATCAATATGAAAAATACACACGCAAAAGGAAAAGAAGATCAAAGTTTACACAGAACTACAAGTTTACTGAGACTTTTTCCAAGTTGAATATTGAATCTTTTTCTCAATATTCGACCAACATAGTCCATTCGTCAAGCTGATTCATGGTATTTACATCATTTTATGCTGTCATTACGGGCTTCAGCGAGCTTCACTGACAGAAGTGCAACAATTCTTGTTACAGCAAATATTTATAAATATTGTAACAAAACAGCACATCCCAGACACTGAATCTGACTTCTTCATTTCCTAACTAATGTTACTACCAGAGGGATTTTTCTTCTACAGTCTCTGCTATATATAATACTTAAAAGTACAGATAATTTTCTGTCCTGTAAAAACATACATACACAGTTAGAATTAGGAGTTCAGCAAGAACAGTGTAATGGGATCTATATTTAGACTGGAAAAAAATAACTTGATTTTTTTATAGTTTTGCACTTCTCAAAGGCTGGAAGCTTCCCTTTCTTCATTGATCTATCATTCAAGGTAAACTATTAGTTCCAATTCCTATTCATCAAGGAGATAAAATCATTGCTTAATGTTACATTATAGTGTACCATGAAATCCATCTTATGCATACTGATTCATTCAATTAACTATTTTTGTCTTATGAGCCATTTTGCTCATATGAAAACCATAATAACAATATTTGAGCTTTTAAGATTTATATGCAAACTGAATTGTTTTATCCAAGGAAAGATCACTTAAAATTAAATGAAAACTACTACTTACTTTTCCAAGAGCAGAAGAATTTCAAAAAAAATGAGAAAAAAAATGCTTTGATAATAAAAAACTTATCTAGATTTAACTTCTGAAAATCTCTGAAAGAATTCTGTTTGGATTAAGTTTGTAAATATCCCACAGCTATCAAAAAATAAGTGGACAAAATGGAGAAACTTCAAATTTTGAAAATGTTTTTCCAGTTTAAGTCAGATCACAACTCCATTTTCAAAGCTTCCCAGTAGCTTAAGTAAGCTAAAAATACTGTTTTGAAAATATTAACCAAAGTAATTTCTGAGATGAAATATTCTTTTCGGTAACTCAAAAAAGCTGATGAAAAATGGCATTTATAAGCCAAGAGATAGTCATATTGTCAATCACAGCTGAATTAATCATTTCTAGGAAATCAAGGACAGACAGTCTCCCTTCCAACCTCACAGCTTTGTAATAAAAAAATCTGAGAATCTTAGGAATTCCCAGGCTTTCCAGATGTAGAAATGGAATGATCTGTGTTTCAGTTTGTGTCCACTGCCTGTTCTCTTTTGCTGAACATCACTGAGGAAGCGTCTGGCTCCATCTTCTTCAGTCTGCTCCATTTTGCATTTATACCTATTACTAAGATCCCCCTGAGCCTTCTCCAGGAATAACAGTCCATGTTCCACAGCAACTCCTCATATGACAGATGCTCCACTACCTTAATCATCATCATGGCCCTTCACTTGAATCTCTCCGGTATGACCATATCTGTGCTGTACAGGGGAGCCCAGAACTGGACCCAACACTCCAAATGTGACCTCCCCAGTGCTGAGCACCTCTCTCAACCTGCTGGCAATGCTACCATAGTCCAGTTTTCAATCCACCTCACTGTCCACCATTCTATTTTATACTTCATCAGTTTGTCAAGGAGAATGTCATGGGAGATAGTGTCAAAAGCCTTGCTGAAATCAAGGCAAACCATATCCACTGCTCTCCCCTCATTCACCAAGCCAGTCATTTCACTGAAGATGGTTAACAGGTTGGCCAGGCACAATTTCCCCTTTGTAAATTCATGCCACCTACTCCAAGCCACCTTCTTGTCTTTAATACATTTGGAAATCCTAATCATGAAAGCTGAAGGAGTGTGGAACCTTTAAGAATCAAAACCAAGATTTTAAAAAATTCCAGGCCTCCAGCTATGGAGATGAGAGCTCATTCCCTTTCAAAAACAGAACTTCCAAGACTTCCCAGCCCTATCTCCTCCATACGTTCCTGAAAAATCCAGTCAGGTGGTTCTTGCAGCACATTTAATATGCAATATTTGCCTACTTTAAGAACCAGAAACTTCAAACTTGCTGCATTCCTGGAGATCTAAAGAAGTGGCATACAGACTGCCACAGTGATATCTGAGCTCTGTTGAAGCTTTCTAGCCTGTCTAGGGCAACAGAACTGATCTCAGCATGGCCTAATTTACCCAAACCAGAAGCTAAACCAATACTGGATATTGCAACAACACATCAGCCACCAAAGTGAACAACCGGTCAGTAACTCACCATGCCCTAAACAGTACATGGGGTTTGCTCTGTTTTTCTTAAATAAGAACCACACTCTTTTCTCTGGAAAGACCTTTTTTAATCCAAAGAGAAGTTCCTTTCTCTTAATCAGTTTCTGGGATTTTATCCCTCAGTTCTCAGTGCGCTCATTATACAGTACTTCAGAGTTCTTCCTTTCTACATTTTTTCAGAATGAGTCAATCTAGATAAAGAGTAAATCTGGGTTTTTATGTTAAACTGCTGCAAAAACACTGTTCCCAGTACAGGAAAAGCTTAAAAATTCATTTAATATAGTATTTATAAATTAACAGAATACCTCCATATCATATAGTTGCTATATCAATTTAGGTAAACAAGTTTATGTATGTAAAAGAGTGAAGAGCCCTAAAGAGTTAATATTTAATTTTCAGTCTCCTACTTAGATTAGAAAGATGGAACACATTCAGAATTGAGCTGGAAATGAAAGAAAAAATTGTTTATTCCTTATAAAGCCATTCAAAATTAATTTGTTTGACGCTGTAATATACGCAGCTTTTTATAAGGTTCTCTATTCTAAGAGAAGTAAATAAAGGTAAATAATGCATAATTTAAGTATTCCAGTGAACAAGCTAAAACAACTTACCTAAGCACATTTTATTCTTCATAAAACTTTTCTTAAAGACATTTAAAACTACAGCACACAAGATTCTTAATCAGGCTCAGGAATATGCAAAGTGACAGTCACAAGGGCGAACACATACCCTTAATAATCGATTCAGCTGCATGCAGATCCCGCTTGTAGGTCACCTAAAGGACAAACAAGTCTCATTAGGTTTAACACAGCAGGAAGGAATGTAAAACCAATAAAACAATGCCCTGAAGGCAATTCTTTACATTTGAAATACCATAAACAAATGACATTGTCGATTTCTTAATTCTGGTAAAATATCTCTGGCAAGTCATGAGAACAGAAGTTGCAGAAATTACTGGGGACTCAAGAGAAACCTTTTTTAAATACTTAGATCTGCTTAGAACTCATTTGAAACCTAAAACTATTTTTAACCCCTTGAACAATCATTAAAACATTATACTGTATCTATTTTCACATATCTATTTTCATGATTCCTTAAAAAACTGTATTTCTACTCTATCATTTTATTGTGAAATAGATTGATTTTTATAGGACTTGTGATCGTAAAAATGACAGCCAGGGAGAAGCCTCATTATTTCTTTTGCTAATATAGGTGTAATTTTTCAGTAGTGCAAGTCTATTACTATTAATGAGAGTTTAATCCATCAGTAGGAGTCAGCGAGACTAGAGCAGGCTTTCTATGAGCTTTCAGAGGATTAAACACCATCAAGATCTTCTTGAAGACATTCATCAGATTAAGGTAGATTAATCAGATCAAGTTAGATGGACAATAAGATGCTGAATATTTACTTGGTACTTGCAAAAAACACCTTTCATATCTCCCTTTGTAGCAATTTGTAGCAGTTGACAAACACAGTATTAGGCTTTGTAAATAAAGTAACAGAAAACTAAAAACAGCAGCCACCCAAGATACTAAAGTCTTTGCTAGCAATGTCTTTGCAATGACATGCAGTGACATGAACTGACACAAGAATAACTCCTAAATACTTGTTGTTTTTACTGTAAATTCCTTTTATGTTAAATAAACTAATACTGGCTTTTCTGCATTTGTTTCTCTAGAGTCTGAATAACCTTTATCTTTGAAACGCATTAATAGGATTCCAAAAGCTCTAGTGCTGCAAAGTATATCTTACAGCAGAAGCGTACAATTGCAGGTATCAGCATTTTAGTCTCCAAGTAACCAATTATTTGATTTTAACATAAGGATTCTTGTAACCACTTTCCTTTCCATCTCATAAATTAAGCTGTGTATTGTAGCCAGAAACAGATGAATGATATTACCTTTCTCGTTACTCACAATTTCTCCAAGGAATTATATTATTTTAAAATTAAAAAATAACTTACTTCCCCGCAGCTTGTCCTGAAGGAGAAGCAACCAGAGAATTAACTTAGCCTGAGAAATCATAGGTATCTGAGTTTACATACTGTTGGGAAGAATCAATGTCTTGAATTATTGAGTGAGCAATTTTGTTGTGAGGTTTCTTTTGAATTACCTGTTTCTAGAGGGCTTTTATACTGAGCTTTCACTAAACCTGTAAGAGATTATCATTTAAAAGCCTTTCAAGAAATAAAACTACCTAAGCTCTGTCAAAAGTGGTCTCACATACTCCAAGGTTCACAATCTCTCCGAGCTGCAAAAGTATTTCTAAACAGTCTGTTTTTAAAAATAAGTTACTTTATAAAGTAGACCCAGTCTTCAAGAAAACAGCACAGAAAAATGAAACATTAAGAATGGAGCTTTAAAATTACTTCTGAGATTCTGAGCCAAACAACAGCAAGTAAGTTTTTGAGTGGTGAGGATTTTTCACGGTATCAGCATTAAGTCTTTAAAGGCACACCAATCTTTTTGAAGTGTTCTTTCAATGCAGTTTTCACTTGCATTATACATATATATATATATATTACACTCCAATAACTATATTCTGTTACACTATTTTATACTTTATTTAAGAGGCTGTTGCCCCAGAACATTTAAGGTCATTTTGTTTAAAAGGCATCAAGCACAGATCAACTGTAAAGGTGGTGTTGATAGTGTCATTCTGTTTCCTTTTTTGTCATCTTGATCCTAAATAGCTTATAAATAGTTATATTAAAACTACATTTATAATAGAACTTATAAATATTTATAACACTAAAGTAATTTGAATATTCCTGCCTGGTTATTGTCACTACAAAGAATTATTTTAATTTTGTAATTTGTTACCAGAAAGTAAACAAACTCTCTCTTGCTTTAGTTCCAATGGTAAGTGACTTTGAAATGTTACTTTTTCTAATGCACTCTAAGTAGAGAGTGCTTAGGTAGAATAATTAAGAGTTAGCTCAATAAAACAATATACATGCACATACAAGTAACCTTTTTGCACAGCTTTGAGTCATTTATTGTTACAAAGCTTGTGCACCTAATAAAGAAATCAAAGTCTTACAAATACCAGATCTGCTCTTTAAAGGTTCGGGTCCATATAGGATAAAAACAGTTTGTAATACCTGGACTTCAGAAACTGTTCCCCACCTGTTAATTGGCTGCAGATTTTCTGTTCCACACCCTCTGAAACCTCAACTGAACAATGATTACTTATTTCATTTCCCATTTATCTGGATGGAATATATTTTTGCATCTTGTTGAAAAACAAACAAACAACAAACTGGGGCCATTGGGAGCACTTCAGTTCTTGGCATATGAAATCTAATTTATCTCAGCACTGGAAAGCCTTACAGAAAAATAAACAAACCCCCCACATGTTAGAAGTTACATTATTATGACAGCTAAGGAAAGACCATTCTGCTTCTGAAAGGTAATCAGTAACTAATAGAAATAGGTCCTAACCATTTTGTAGGCAAGTACCACAAGAAAACTGGCAGACTTCTGCACTTCATCAAGCTGCACAGACTGAGCACAAATGTTCTTTAATGTTACTGCTCCAAGTCACCTGTCAAACACTGTGTGACCAATAGCACAGTGCTATCCAGGCAGGACAGAGCCAGCTTCCTCCGTAGCCTCTGACTATTCGCTACAGAAATTATTTACTGTTTTACAGATCTCATCATTTTTATGCTTTTGACTTTGAATGTCTTCATAAGCCACAGAAGACACCAATGACTTTCAGCTACAAAATAAGACAGGGAATAAGATGTGGAAGTGATAGGTACTTTCATGATATGGCACCAGCATCTTTGTGTATACTATATATGGCATATTCACTGCTCTGCACCGGCTGCAGCACAGTATCGGCACATAAATGGGTGCTATTGCTACTGTCACATGTCGCACAATATTGTCAACACCGAGACTCCGTGGTGGGTTGACCTTGGCTCTGTCTCTCCTCTCCTCAGCTGGACAGGGGAGATAAAATGTAATGAAAGGCTTGTGAGTCGAGGTAAGTTCAGGGAGATCACTCACCAATTACTGTCACAGGCAAAACAGACTCGACTTGGGGAACTTAGTTTAATTTATTGCCAATCCAAATCAGAGCAGGGTAATGAGAAATAAAACCAAATCTTAAAACAACTTCCCCCTACCCTTCCCCTTCCCTTCTTCCTGGGCCCAACTTCATTCGCAATTTCTCTACCTCCCTCCCTAAGCGGTGCAGCAGGATGGGAACTGGGGTTGCGGTCAGTTCATCCCACGCTGTCTCTGCTGCTCCTTCCTCCTCAGGGCAGGACTCCTCACACTCTTCCCCTGCTCCAGTGTGGGGTCCCTCCCACAGCAGACAGCTCTCCACAAACTTCCCCAATGTGAGTCCTTCCCACGGGCTGCAGTTCTTCGCAAACCGCTCCAGCGTGGGTCCCTCCCACGGGGTGCAGCCCTTCAGGAACAGACTGTGCTCCAGCTTGAGTCCCCCACGGGTTCACACGTCCTGCCAGCAAACCTGCTCCAGCGCAGGCTCCTCTCTCCGTGGGGCCACAGGTCCTGCCAGGAGCCTGCTCCAGCGTGGGCTTCCCATGGGGTCACAGCCTCCGTTGACCTGCTCCAGCCTGGGGTCCTACCTGGGCTGCAGACAGATCTCTGCTCCGCCGTGGACCTCCATGGCAGCAGGGGGACAGCTCAGCCGGCCTCACCATGGCCTGCACCATGGGCTGCAGGGGAATCTCCACTCGGATGCTGGAGCACCTCCTGCTCTCCTTCTGCACTAACCTTGGTGTCTGCAGTTTCTCTCTTATATTACCACTCCTCTCTTGTGGCTGCAGTTGTGAAGTTTTTTATTTCCTTCTTAACTGTGAAATCTCCATTCTTGGGGATATTGAAAATTCAACTGGCCAAGGCCCTGCACAGCCTAATCTAACTAACCTGGCCCCATTTTCAGCAAGGTGTTGGACCAGATGACGTGTAGGTATTTCCTTCAGACTTAATTATTCCATCATTCTAGGTCAAAAGACTACATTTCATCTGCTGGGCATCAGTAGTATCTACAGATAGTAAAAAACTAAATAAACATTATAAAGAACTAAATGAGTGTATTTTGTCATCCTTCACATAAATACCACGCTTTGCAATGAGAACAATGAAATCATCCAAGAAGTGATGTAATGCAAATATGCATGACATAATCTGTCCCACAGAAGACTGAATAGGAAAACAGACAGTATAGTGTTTCAGAAAGACTATGTCCCTGGAAAGGTATTGAAAGAATTTGCTATATGCAACCAACGCATAAGTAAATTCTGGTGCTAAATTGCACAGGAAATTTGCACTGCAGATTCAGGAAATTACCTTTCTGCATAAGATTTACTGTCATATTATTAGAAATTATGTCCTGTTGGAGGAAATTTACTGTCAAAGACAGATGGAGTGATTTGAGCTGCTTCCAGATCCTTCCATGTGGAAATGAATAAAATAAAAAAAAAAAAAAGAAAACACTTAAAAATTGCATGACACAACAGCTACTGAGAAAGAATAATGTCCCACCATCCAAAACAATGAAATGAGATACTTTTAAGTAGTAGGACGTATCCTTTGGCACCTGTATACACACCTGCTTTGTCAGTCATCAGGAACCTGCAGACAAAGTGAATGATGTTTAAAAAATTTAAAAGACTGTTTGAAGGGGTCTTAAATGTTACAGTATTACTAAATGGAATGAACTGCTCCAAAAATCAAACTGTTGTTAGCCAAGTATTTGGCATCAGAAAAAAACGGATGTCCTTATAGGAAAAGCGGAGGAATATACACAAAAGATATAGGAAATGGCAGGAGAAAGATCATCTCATAAAAAAAATGTTCTTAGTTTTAGAGATTATGGATTTATAGTTGTACAGATTCTCAAGTTAGTCAAGTACCTAGTTGGTTTTCCTACCCTCAGATGAACACTGACTTCATTGATAATCTCAGGTAACATCTGCCCAAGTCTGTCTACAACAATGAGCTCTAAAAAACCTCATTGATAATCTAAAAACAATTCTGAAATTTGGAAGAGAAAAGCATAACTATTACAACTGAAAATATATCTGAGTTTTTTACAGCAATATGTGAATTTTATTAATTTTATAAGATATATAAAAATATAGATTATTATTGCCTTTACCTTCCAGAGGTCAGCTGTTCCTTCAACAAGTTTGGCATTTGTTTTACAGTATTTCAGAGCCAGATGCAAACATTCAGTTCCATAATCCAGGTCATAGTCTGTACACTGTAGAAATTAAAATAGAAAATATATTCTTAATTAGTCTTAAAGAAATCATACTTCTAAGCAATAACAGATTTTCTTTCATTTATTAAAACTTACATCTCAAAAGTCCTTTCCAGAATAATACATGCCATATTAGGTAGGTAACTTTAGGAGGGATCTGAATAAAACCCTTCCAAGAAGCTTATGCCAAATTCTAGCTATCCAGCAAAGTGTTACAGAAGTAAATAAACACTTTACAACCACAAATTAGGTCAATGACGTGCTGCAATATCTTGCTACACCTTTATGTTGTTAATTCAATTAATGAGAAGTTACATGTATAAAATTTTTTTATTGTGTTGAGGCCTCTCCAAAATAAATCATCAACCTTCTAATGACAAAGTTGACAAATTGTAGAAGCATGACTCTTCAAATGCCTTGCCCTTTGGTTTTTGCAGCGTCAAAAAAGGATGATGGTAACTAAAAATCTCTGTTTTCTGTGCATGTTTCTCTCCATATTTTTCTCCAGTTATGTGCACACAAAATAGCAGTTTAACACTGTTCCATAAGCCTTCCAGATTAAAAAAAAAATCAACAAAAACCCCCAAAACTTTGTCTGCTTTTTAGTCATCTAGAAGAGGCATTCTTCTCTCAGCAGCCCAAGCAGTTAGGCTTCCTACAGTTAGTGATTATAAGAATCTGTTAATGGAAAACTGATTATGGTGCAGAATCTCACGAGCCACAACAGAGATAGTTACAAAAGCAGGAACTGGGAGCTTTATCAGACAGGACTACCTCAAGATGAATTGGCCTGATTAAGATAAAAAAGTTCTAGTCTATTTTCATATTGCTAAATTACCAGTCCACCCCGAAACATGAATTACATCTAACAAAGAAGGATAATTTCAGATAGAGTCTTTCATAAAAACGGATGCATTTGATTAGACCACAGGCTGCCTAGCCCCATATTCAGTCGCTAGGAGAGACTGACAGTGGATAGTCAAGGATAAGTAAATAAGAACAAGGCAATCACATCATCATACGTTCCCAGAATACACCCTTGGCCTCACATAAAGCTATTATCTTGGCTTAGGAAATCCCTAACTTAAGAAGTCCCTGAGGGACACATCAAACCAGAAGCAACTGCTTTAACAGTCCTCAGTGAATTACAGGAATCCTGAACTCCCCCAATTACTTTTTGAATAGCAGTATTTTTGTTAGCGCTGGCACCAGGACGCATCTGATCCATCACTCTTTTCATCACATACTCTGTTGTTCTGACAGAAAAGGGAGTGCAAAACCACCTTCTCAGCTCTTCAAAATGCTCCACCACATCTAATGTCTTTGCATGGGTAAAGATCAACATCTACTCAGTCATTTCATGTGTGAAAGGTACTTCAAAACTTTGATCAACCCTTTTGCCCTCCTTTACTTACCTACCAATTTTATCATAACATCCTTCTACAAACCTTCTTAGTTAGTTAGTCCTTATCTCTATCAGCCAGAAAAAATGGTTATCTCCACCTCCTGTTCCAAATTATTTATGAACAAAATGAACTGCACACAGGGCCAGGCACAGATCTTCACAAAACTCCACTGGTAATTTACTGCTCTGAAAACTGGACATGTACTTTACCTCGTTATATTCTAACAAATAATCCTTCTGGTGAGTCCTTGTTCTTATCCCAAATGTGTTCAGCTTCCTTAAAGAGCCTTTGGTACAAGCTTCAGTGAAACATCGTATTAGGCAAGTAGGCTGTTATCAGCTTCAGTAACCTCACACAAGATGCTGGTTAACTCCTCAAAGAACAACAACTAGCTCTGCAATGCATAAGCTTTCCTCTAAAAAGCTGAAATAACCTTTCCACTCTGTCAAATTTAACCATGTGTCTACAAATTTGTGTTTTGAATAAAATGTGACAGGTCAGGTACTGTGCTCAGTAATTCAGAGTCTCCTCCAAGATACAAGAATTCAAAATTGTGAAGAATGCAAAAGCCTATGTGGGTTAAAGAAGATCCAAATGAGAGTGCTGCAAAACAACTTGCCTTTTTTTTTCATTTCCTTAAGAAGTTTAATTGAAAAGATGAAGAAAAATTTTGGATTCTATTCTTGTTTTATAATGCATCAGTGAAATTCAAGGAACTCATCAGCATTATACATCTGAATTTATTACTAATACACACAGATGTCTTAGAAAAATCATAGTTATCACTTTTATATTATTTAAATCAGTAATTTTTGTGATTTTGGTTTGTCATAACTGTAATCAAACATAAGATCATTTTACACAGTCCATGTAGAAAGAAAAGTAATTTAGGTGTTTTGAAGCACTTTGAGTAACAAAACAAAACAGACACAAGAAGACAGAGTAACTTAAAAAGAAAAACTTATTTCAAAATACTAAAAAAATAGGGTTTTCAAAAAGACACTTTGGAATATTTTTAAATTAAGTAGAAAATATTTCTATTCTTTGTTTTGTTTTAAAGGAAAAATTTTCTGGTAGAACATAAATTCTTTTCTACTAATTTAATATATGGGTAATGAATGATACTAGGACAAGACTAAGCAATTCCAACTTTTTAGCAAGGTATTAATTACAGGTAATTAGTAGGGAGTAGAGAAGTTCCATAAATGGGCTAAAGCATCTCGAGGGTACTGCTGGCTTCAAGGGATGAAATATGACACAAAGCAAAGTAATAATTAAAAACATATTTCACTAACACTTGTACATCGTGACATTTACCACTCTAATTATATGTAATTGTTTAAACCTAAACATATTGTCACAGTGTACTCTTCTGCAAGTCTAATACACTGATGTCAGAGAAGAACAATGAAATGGAAGTATAAGCTCAAGACCAGCTGATTTTGTATATTATCCATATGCTAAACAGCTCCACAAGTGAAAATTCAAATTCATATTTAAGGTGAAGAATTTGAAAGCTTCTATATTGCACTAAGAAATTCAGATAACAAATTAAGCATTATTAGGGAGTGCCTATAATAAAAAATTGTAGAATATCTATGCGGAAAATTCTTACTGATCCAGGCATGCAAACAAACTCATCCTAAGTCTTCCATATGTATTTCATTGTACAACCAGAGCCAATTCACACTACAGCAATCTGTTTAAAACTCTTACTATTTCTAAAGTATCTTCATGAATGAAGGCTTTTTAACATACAATTTGACAGGATACAGTTAACTGAACTTGACATGCACACACAGCTTTCTGGGACAATAGACATAGTTTAAGTTTTAGACCACAGATTGGAAATGGTGGAAACAGCTGGAAATATTGGCTCAAAACATATCCACAAAAGACAGAAAACAGATTCGTTTAGCTCTTTAAATGGCACAGAAGGAAATATGTTATTTAAAAATGCTTTTGAACTGTTGAATATCCAAAGGCATTTTAATAGGTAGTTATGGGGACTGACTTTTTTGTGGGTGTTTTTTGTTTGTTTGTTTTCCAAGAGTGGATGTTTGAATAAAGTGCTATGGGTAAAGTGAGATACATATTTTAGCATTACACCAATTTTTCTTCCCCACTCCCCAGATTAGTTTGAAAATATTTGGATAAATAATATTACTTCCTAAAACGCAAGCTACTCTGTTGTTGCTTAGTTGTAAATGTGGAACAAGGGGTTAGAGAAAAGCACAGCTATGCAGCCTGCATCTCCCTGGTACTTACTAGAAGTCCATAAACTGACTTGTTTCCAATATAATACTTTGAACAAGTAAAATGCTAAAGAAGCAGTATTTAACATTAACAATTGCTTTTACTGTTCACATGCACTATTTTACTGTATCTTTATACTGATAAAAGATTTTGAATGAATACAATGGGAACTAGTAAACATACAACAGAACACAGATGCAAGAAAAATCTTCATGACAGCATCATCATTTGCTTTTTTTTTCATTATTCCTTAGTTATAAAACAAGAAAAAAAAAATCAATATCTCTACATTGAGGCTGACAATTACTGTTCACTGTACATAACTTGCTGCTGGGCAGGAGGAGTCCCATGGGCAAGAATGCGGAGCACAAACACACAGTGACACAACATGAACTTTTAAAAGTCATAGCTACTAGCCAAGGCTGGGGATAACTCTACTCCTTTTTTCTTTTCTTTAAATACAAATTTGTTAAAAACAAAAAAAAAAAACCACACTGTCACAATACATAAAAGCAGAATCTTGGTGGGATTCAGAAATGCCTATGAATGCAGAGAACAAATACTTATATCAGACAAAGTATGGACTTCTGAGCATAAATTAAACAAAATCATTGTGTTAGAACTAGGAAAAAAATTGTAATGTGGATATTTTTGTCGATTTTGAACAGGTTCCTTCAACTTTCTTATAAGCAACAAATCACACATGAATCTGTGACCAAAAGAAAGGACCTAGGACTAAAGAACTAGATAGAGAAACCCTTGTTTTCAGTGTACCATTCTATCAAAATCACTAAGAAAAAATGACATTTACCTTGATTTAGAGCCATCAAGGAATCATTACAACAAAAACAATGCAATAAGGTAACTAGACAGTTAGAAAATATATCCTTTTTATCGACTGCCATTTTCTATCTCTGACCTCAAAAGGAAGCAGAAGACAAAGTATAATCACAAGACTAGATCCTAGCACAAGGCTGTGATAGCCCCAGCCATCTCAAGTGGGACTCTGTATAAAAGAAACAGAAAAATCAAGGTTTAAAATTCTTTTGAGAAAGCATAAGACCTATCTTTCCTGTTCTTAAATTCAGGCCTTAAGATACTTGCAGATACCCTACAGAATTATTATGATAGTGTCTGTATCATTAAAACCTACTCTTCAAGTCAGTGTTTTTCTGGCTGCTACTGCTTGTGTCCATGCAAAAGGTGAGGTCCAAACAAACCAGTCATCCTGTGAAAGAAGTACATGAGTACAACCTTACACCAAAACCATAAAAATACTACTATCACTTTGAAAAACCCTAGTTCTGTTTGAAAATTAGATGGAGAGCCCCATCACCTACATACCCAGAGAATGAGGTCTGTGATGTTCTAAACAAATCATGGTTGACCTGTAGAGAGAGGGGGGAAAGTGCAGCTTTGCTATTAAGGAACAAAAAGGTCCTTTTCTTTGCACTTTGATACACTAAGCTGTCAGTAGCTAAGAGATGAAAAGCTGTAGCATTACTACCTCATATTTTTCTTAGCTCTCTCAGAACAAGCAGCAGATGACAACTTAGATGGGTGGTCTCCCATCTGCTGGATACAGTGATTCTCTCTCAGCATTCAGCATTTTTTGAGTCTGTGCCAAACGGGTGATTCTTGTGGATACAGTACACTTATCAGGGTGCATCCAGTAACACTTTAAACAATACTTGCATAATCCAGTCTAACTTCCAAGTTGAATAATCGCAGTATGTCTCCACAACATAGACCCTCCGAACTGTATCTGAAGACAAAATGCCTTTTCACTGCTACAGAGACGCCAGATTTCACCCAGGGCACGGCAGCTTTGCACCACTGCACCAAACAGTTCCAAGAGCTAATATGTGAATTTGTGAAGTGCTTTGAGATCCTACAGGATGAGGAGTGCCATAAAATGGAAGTAATTATCCCATTAGCAAAAAAAACTTTTTCTTTTTTTTTCCTTATGCAAGGCATTAGAATTTCTCCAAACATTCTTGTGGCAGAAATTAATTAGGGCAAGGTGGGGATTCATACAATATCCTGGCTCTACCATTGCGCCAAGGAACTAATCAAGTACAGAGCTATCTAAGCTAGCGTAGTTTTCTCAACAGACCACCAATCTAGCTTCAAGTTTTGAATAAATGAAAGCATTACGGACAAAATTCATTTAGTATATTTCTCCTGAAAAGGATTTTGTAGAATAGGGTAGGTTTTAAGGGTGGGAGGGTGGGGGGAATTCCTCCAAATCTCAGGACAAAGCCGCTAGGGTAAAAGGATGCCAAATGAAGTAACCGTAAAATCTCTTTGGAAAACATGTCAGAACTATAACCTGAAGAGTGTACAAATTAGGATATCCATTTAGGTGTATTTAAACAACAGCCTCTGTGCGTCAGCCTGAAGATGAATAGAGAAAGGCAAATCCAAATCCTCTGTAAAACTGCATTATTAAAAAATTAGCTCCATTATAATTTTACATCAAAACAAAAAAAAATTACAAATTTTCAGCAGGAATGAAATGGAACAGAACTCAGGTTCTCCTGAAGTTTCAAATAAATCATTTTTTAAATGGGATTAAAGCCAGAGATAAAATCCAAACCAAAATGCACCACAACAATGAAAGGGTGCTGCTAATAAAGTAAAAACTTCTCATATAAGGAGAAATGAGATACTAAGTTTTCTTTCAGCATTTTGGAGCTACACAGATTTCCTTGTCAAACAATCAGATCTAAAATCCTAATGACCCATGGACAAATCAGAAGAAAGACTTCCTTTGTTAGTTTTTTTAAGATGCTTAGATTGCACATTGAAAAACTCACAGATATTCCCCATCTTGATACTATTATCTAGCTAATTAAAATCTATATTATACCATCAAAGGAACTGGAGGAGGAATTTAAACAAACTGAAATAATCCATGCTACTTTATTATTCAGCTAAGTTGACTTGGACCAACCAAGTAGATAGTTCCACTAAAACTGTAATTACCTATTGCATTTCATAGCCAGATGGAAGTGTGCTGCCTTTAGGACTTCATACAAAGAAAAGCATCAGCTTCTAGTACTGACTTCATACAAATCATACAAGTAGCAGATAACTATTATTTTAGCTAACTCTTACCTAATTCATTAATCACTTCTTGATTCAGTATTTCAGAACACAGTTGATGAGAAGGAAGAAAAACTATAGACACAAACTGGAATGCAGAATTAGGAAGAACACAACAGTGTTGTTACATGACATATATTTAGAAGATGTGAATATGTAACTACAAAATACAAAAGCAAAGCGGGTGACCAATGCTGGGAATGGCGGAAAAGGAAGTGGATCTCCATACAAACACCCAGCATATAGAAATCACAAAACACATTTGAAGACGAACGAGGTAAACCGATCATCCTTACAAGCTAATACACTTAATAAAATATGTCTGACACTTTTTTAAAAAAATGAAGGCCAAGAAACATCCCATTACAGCTTATGATTAAATCTATATATCTTACCTACTGTTAGCCATATGTTAAAAACAATGGTGATTTTTTTTTCAGTGGTTTACACTACAAAAACAAACATCTCTGACCTATATCACTAATTCATGATTGAATAGCATTAGGCAATTTTTTTTTCCCCCAAGTGAATGTTTACATATTGTAAATATTACGCTGTTCCGTCTCGCCACAACTTAGATGCCTTGTCATACACAGAGTTTCGTATTTGGTGAATGTTAAAACATAAAAAAGTTGAAGTGCCCTGAAGATTCAGATATCTTTAGTCTTAGGGGGGAGATGAGCAGAGTGCTTTTTCTCAGGATCCCAGCATTAGACTCAAATGCCCAAATTCTGCCTCACATGTTGACTCTTCAGTCCTTTTTCTCAGTCTGACCCTTGCTCCCAAAGTTGCCAAGGTTTTAGTCAACAATTTGTCCACTACTGTTCGTTTAAGCGCCTGTTGCCCCTGGCAATGTTAATTTGACAGACATTGATTTCTTTAACAAAGAATGAACCCAGAGGAAAATCCCCAAATCAGTCTAGACAGGATTTGCCTGACCTGTGCCAAAATATTACTAAACTGCTACAGCTGAGTCCACTTCCCCACTACAGAGGATACTAAAATGCTTCACGCATGTTTGAAGAAGAATCCCAGTAATGCTGTGCCCTTTCAAAAAGCAATTTAGAAGTTTACAAAATCCACATGGAATACACTCCTTATTATTTACATACAGAAAAGACAATACTTTGAGCGACTATTTCTACAATGGGCCTAACAAAAGCCAACTTCCTTTCTTACTCTGGCAAAATCTTCCTTGAACATTCTCAGGCCTTTGTTAGACGAGAACAATTTTGGGATTTCCTTTTCTTCTGCTGAGGACCAGGTTGGACAGTTTGCAGAATATCTCTTCTCCTCATCTCAACCCCATCTGGTGACATCTTGTAATGATTTTTTGGGGAGTGGAAGAACATCTGCCTCCCAGAATTTAGCATCAAAGTATTTGCATGATTTTCCCTGACACACTGTTATTTTGTATCTTGTCATTGCTATGCTTATATATAGCAGCTCTCCTGTGCAGGCAGATGCTGTAACTTCTTATAAGTAAATGTGATTGCTTATTATCCAAAAAGTGGGTAATGTTGGCTATGAACAGATGTACAAATTCATTATAGTGCCAAAAAATAGTAATGTCTACATAGTTTCTACAAGGATTAGAATCCCTAAAGTCAATCTGTTCCAAGTGGATATCTGAAAGGAGGTTATAGACATGCATCAGAGAAATGTCTCTAAACATCTTCAAGCTCATCCTCCTCCAATGAATACTCCTGCTTCCTGTTCCTATTATTTTTTTTTATTTCAGCATCATTGTTCTGATTAGCTAAATATAAACTTCTGTAACCCACAAAAGGTCTACTATCAACAGATGTTTAAACTACCTATGCAATACAAACACCCCCAAAATATGGTGCAGCTTTTGTGGTAATTTTTTCCAGGTACAGAAGATCTTGAGACTACATGTAAAACAATACATAAAAGATTATCAGAAAAAAAAAATGTGTATCAAAATTATTTTTTAAAATTAAGATTGTTATAAACCTGTCACTCTATTTTGAAATAGTGATCAGACTTTGCCGTGCCATCAACATGTCAAGGATTCCTGCAGAATAGCCTTCTAATATGTCTCACCCTTTCTTCCACATTGTGTAGCTTGACTTCACCAGACTTGTCATATTGGTGAGCAATTCTATTTTATCCCCAGCATTCATGCTGACAATTCTCTAACCATCATATCACAGAATCATAAAATCATTTAGGTTGGAAAAGACCTTTAAGATCATCGAGTCCAACCATTAACCTAGCACTGCCAAGTCCACCACTAAGCCATGTCCCTAGGCACCCGACCTACATGTCTTTTCAACACCTCCAGGGATGGTGACTTCCCTGGGCAGCCTGTTCCAATGTTTGACAACCCTTCCAGTGAAGAATTTTTTCTTAATATCCAATCTAAACCTCCCCTAGTGCAACTTGAGGCCATTTCCTCTCAACTTGCTACTCAGCAGAAGAGACAAATACCTTCCATGCTGCTCTCCTTTCAGGTAATTGCAGACAGCGATAAAGTCTCTCCTCAGCCTCCTTTTCTCCAGGCTAAACAGCTCCAGTTCTCTCAGCTGCTCCTCATCATACTTGTTCTCCAGACCCTTCACCAGTTTTGTCACCCTCCTCTGAACTCTCTCCAGTGCCTTAATGTCTTTCCTGTAGTAAGGGGCCCAAAACTGAACACGGAATTCAAGGTGGGGCCTTATTAGCATCGAGGGCAGGGGGACAATCACTTCTCTAGTCCTACTAGCCACACTATTTCTGATACAAGCCAGGATGCTCTATCTTGGCCACCTGGGCACACTGTTGATTCATATTCAGCTGCCTGTTGATGAACACCCCCAGGTCCTTTTCTTCTGGGAAAATTTCCAGCCACTCTTCCCCAAGCCTGTAGCGCTGCCTGGGGTTGTTGTGACCCAAATGCAGGACCCGGCACTTGGCCTTGTTGAACCTCATACAGTTGGGCTTGGCCCATTGATCCAGCTGGTCCAGATCCCTCTGTAGAGCCTTCCTACCCCCCAGCAGATCAACGCTCCCACCCAACTTGGTGTGGTCTGCAAACTTACTGAGGGTACACTCGACACCCTCATCCAGATTGTTGATAAAGAGATTAAACTCTTGCCTAGGCTTTTTGTTTACATCTCTGACATAGAAGCTAGTCAGGATCTTCTACATACCGCTTCTCTTCTGTTTCCATTTTCAGTTGTTTCTCTCCCAGATCAGGAAAGGCAGAGCTTTTTAATTGTTCTTGCTACCTTCCTTATTTTGGCAGATACGTTGCAAATACAGAATGCTTTGTTAAGTTTGGGTATTTCAGCCCTTGTACATTGTGGTTGTGTCACTTTGTACGCTAACGTGACATGACACAACAAGATGCTTTGTGTTGAATACAAAAGATCTCTGAGATCCCTGTGCATTTCGCAGTGTGTCAGAGACAGGTATTACAGAAATCAGTCTTAGCCTACCCTGATTAAAGGAAAAAGGCAGTCTACCTGGCTTCCTGATACTTTGACTCCTCAAAAGACACTGCTCCAGGGGACTTCTAGTAAGTGAAGTCTTCCCTCCACCCTCTTCCTCCCAGGCTTACAGGATCATACTTTGCATTTGCTTCTTTTTAATTTAAAAAGCTGAATAGAAACTTGAAACCACCTTAAGCAAAAATGAACAAGTCTGGTCTAAGGAATTTATCCTTTATTTGCTATCTTTGGAAAGGGTGGTTTTTCAATTAACACTTAAACTTTTCTGATTTCCCTTAGGGCTGATAAGAATCGAAGAGAAACATGCGTTTCCAAAGATCAGGAATTTAATTCTTATTAACTTAAAAAACCACAAAGCAAAACAAGCAAAAAAACCCCACAAAAACAAACAACAACAACAAAACCTGGCTGGTTTTGTCCTAAGTAGGTTAGAATTAAAGTAAATCATGGGTTCTGCAATTTTACACCTCTTCCATGGGTTTTACTAGTTTTACTCTCAAATTAGAACATATCAGAACTAGGAGCACTGATACAACATTATGTTTTCCCCTTTATACACTTATATGGCCTTTTACTAAACATCCCAAGGAAACCCCTGGCTAAATTAAAGCCTCCTGCCTGTGAAATACTACACACATTATAAATACAATTCTTTCTCCCATTGTGGTTGTTTCCACTTGTCACTTGTCCACCTTGTGTCGAGCATGCATCATACAAATAACAGCTATAACTTTTATAAAATTAATAAATTGAAGGCCACGAAAGAAGTGCTGGTACTTCATAAGAGTATGAGACAAGGAGCTATATATTCGAAGAATGACACAGGCATATGTAAGGAGGCCTGTATAATTCATCCTTTTCTCACTTCAGGACCATTCAATGCTAAATTAGAAAGTCCTACTACAAAGTGGAGGCATGAGAATACTTCACTGAAGTAAACAGCTGTTTTCCAAAGCTTCATATAACTAACAGAACTGAAATGTGCAACAGAAAGCATTAAGCATTGTTACATACAGGGGTAGGTGCCTGTATATGCCAAAATGCCATTAAGACTATTTATTTATTATAGCTAAGTGCTCTATGTAACGACACACAAGTTAGGGTAGTGAGGTCTTTTAAGATCAAGACATCATTTTAGCTCCACTGGCTGTTGTGGGCTCTGAACAGCTGCTTAATTTCAGTATTGACTTTAAATGTTTTTAGTCTGGCTTACATGATGTCCAATACAGGGGGAAGAGGTATCCCCAGTTAAATGCAAAACTCGTAACAACATAACAGAAACTGTACTAAAATGTTAAAATCAATATCACTATTCTGGAGAGGAAGGAGTCACTATTTCCTGAACAGTGGTCTTCTGATCCTGCTGCATTGGAGCAATTATCATTTGAGGTAGAAGAATACTGAAAAGCTTTCACTCCCCTGTTGCACCTCCACTTACCTGCTATATCACAAAAAGGCAGAAACAAAGTACTCCCAATTCTTATTTCACCAGGAAACAACAATGGTTCTCAAACTGTTTGCACTCCCCCAATAAAAAAGTAAAAATACAGGACATTTGAATGTCTTTTTTTTCCTCTCAAGCAAACACACAGACATATAAAAAAAAGCTGCTTCCATTACTTATGGATGTTAAAATTGATGCTAACTGAAACCAACTGAGATTAATTTTAAGGAAATATTTTCATAAATCTATAATATTGTTTCAGTATGGTTAAAAAAATATTCAACATTAATCATCAGAAGACCTGACAGAATCCAGTACCTCACCAACATTTTTTGACTGTTCTTCATGTTTCGGGATTAAAAACAAACAAACAAACAAACAAACAAACCAACCCTACTTTGCAGGCAGAAGTCCTTGGCTACCTTACAATAGCAGAGCAGAAAGATGAAATAATTTACCCGTAAGAATCAAGAAACATTGAATTGTGAGAGGAGGACTGTTCCAAAGAACCAAAGATTTAAAGTTAATACATCTTGCAAAAGGAGAAGTGACTAGTGGTAACAATGAATCCTTTTAAAAACAATATAACTCATATCTGCTTGCAGAACTTAATTTTCTCACATAACACAAGCAAAAATTAGAAACACAATGGAAATTATTTCATAGCATACTTCAGAGGTAATGGATGGAATACTTAAGCCCATTGCTGGGTAACTGACCATACAGACTCTAATTTGATGTCACCTTTTTTGTTTCTTTGACAAAGTGGTTGTAATAAGGAAACCGAAAGCCAGAAAAATCACATTAAACAAATAAAAGTAATGGGTTTTAACCTCTGAAAAGTGCTATTAAAGTGGGCTTCAATGTCAGATATGCAAGTGATGAAGAATGTTTGTTTTAATGAGTTCTCAAAGTCATTACAAAAAAAATGGAGTTCATGCAATTTTTGAGCAACAAAATTTAAAAGGTTTCAACAGCACTACTTTAGAGCTGAGAAGTTAACACTTATGATGTCAGAAATCTTGACATCATCACAGTTAAATCAGAAAGCAACACGTATCTGAACAAAGAAAATCTGTTTAGAATATGTATGTTCCAGGCAGCAGAGAAGAGGTAAGAGTGAAAACTAAATTGAGATCCAGAACACAAAATTGAGATGCCTCACAACCAAATGCATGCAAGCAACCTGGCTGAATGTCCTCAAAATCTGTGCTGGATTTTTGGCACCACACATAAAGGAAATTCACTGTAGCATACATACATTTTAAGATCATATTGTAAACCAACTTTGGCATTTGTTATTTCTCCTTCAATTCATTTTATGTACAAGGCATCTTTTTTTTTTCCCCCAAATTATGGCTATCATTTTTTTAATCAAGCAAGAATTGGAAAAAGTTTTCTAAGGGAATGACTCCTAACTTGATAAAGATCATACAGGAGTATTTTTACCTACTTTAATAGTGTTACTAGCTTATTCCTTTCTAGTTCTAAACACATTCAAAACAGCAATAAAAGGAGAAGCACTAGTCTGTTCTGCCCAGATCGGTACCAGACAAGAGGAGCAAAAAAGACTACAGATGGCAAACCTGCAAGGATCAGGGAACTGACCTTTGAATGAATGTTGCAACCTAGTGGTTAAGATACTCAGAGATCTTACATTTGTGAAAAAGAACACATCTGGAAGTAAACTCTCTAAATCTACCAATGATGCATTTAAATAGAGACAAACTTTGAAAGCAGTATTCCACATTACCCACAACATAACTGAAAGGCCTATGTTATTTGAAGCAATAATTCAAATGGACAGTTTCTTTCTAAGGAATGCATGTTTGACTGTTGTTTCTTTCCCCACACTGTTGTTGCATAAAGGTCACAACTGTATAAAATACACAGGAATGGGATCGTGATCCCATGCTGAGTCAGCCAAAATGAATTCCATTCCCAGCTTTGTGAATGACTCGCAACATGAGTAACAAAATTACTTTTTTTTAATTTTTGCTCATCTGTAGAATGATACTTATCTACTTTACCAGGTTGTTGTAGGAATATGATGGGTATATTAATATTTAGAGATCATTACAAATTGCATCCATTCCTACAAAAATCTGTCCTACAGTAGCTTGACTAAGTTTTTCAGGACAGCAATTATCTATCTTTTTTGTGTTTGTTTGTACACTTCCCAGAACAATAGGGTCTTAATCCTTGACTTGGACAGCTAGGCACCATTGAAACATAAATAATTAGCAAACAATACGAGTTGAGAGGTTTAGCGAAGTGTTATCCTTCGCAGAGCTCCAAGGCACTGAGCATTTACATGACCAGAATTTAGTCAATGTAAAGGGAACTGGGAACTAGGAACCATAGCCTCAGTTGCCTGCTAACAGCTTTGGTGGCTTGCTCTTGAAAGAGCAGAGACATAAAAAAAGACGACTGATGGAATGCATATGTGAGAAGAGAACACTATTCAGAGGAGTGCAGGGACTGAAAATATAGTTGCCTTTTGAGCAAGGCATTTAGAGCAAAAGCTTTTTTATGTATTTGCCAGTTCTACTGTATCTGCAAACGAACAGCAAACAGAGTAGGAGTTTGGGGTTTGTTTTGGCGTTTCTTTTTGAGAAAAAACATATAAACACGCACTTTGCCAAAGAGACACATCAGCAAGAAAGAAACAGCTGTATAATCAACAGTAGCTGTTGTCTCTTGAGATGTGTTCTATGCACAAGTATACCCACTACATTCAAGCAAGAGTCTCACTTAAAAGTATCAACTGTGTGTTATCATACACACCAAAACCATCCTCCTGCTTCCCATCAGAAGTAAGAAAGTTGGAGCTAGTCCAATCCCTTGAGTAACTCTTCATCTTGGACAGCCCTTCACTTTCAGAATCTACAAATAGCTTCAACTAAAAAGCATAAAGAGTAGAACAAGGAATTTGTGCCAACATTTTTAAGTAAAACAATTACTGAACAATTAAGCAACTGTTTCTTCTTCATTGCATGTCCACACATTTGTTCTGTTGTTGGTGACTTCTAAGCTATGCACTCTCTGAAGGTGGATATCAGTAATTTGGGCTTGTTTAGAAATGAAAGACTGATGGGAAGTGAGACTGTCAGCATTACTGGAGTGAAAAATAATTCCTTCCAAGTGACAAATGAAGAAATGCACTACTTCCAGTCAGTTGAGAAGATACCTGGAGGACAGGCAATTTCCACAAGGTGATGAACGAAAAGGAAGTAGAATGCTGAGATGAAAGCCTGGAGTGTTTCCAGTAAACTCTAAATGCAGGCTGGGGCAAGAAAAGAGCAGTCTCCAAGAGGGATAAAGGCAAAAGAATCATGGTTTAATACACAACCCACAATTTTTATCTTCTTAAACAAAGATGATGTTAAAGCAATATATTAAGAAAAAAAAAATGGAGAATTACAAAAGATACTAATGAAATATTATTTTTAGCCACTAATCAAAGTACGTACAGTACACATGCAACATGAAACAAATTATACACTTATTTACCTACACTTATCAATTTAATATTATCCCAGAATTTTAAAACAGCCTATATCCCATCATATTATTATATGTCATTATTACACTGTTTATGAAAAACTCTTTGATACTCTCTGTCAACAATATATATGTAACTTTAAACATATGTAACTGCTCATTTAAGTAATCTATTTTATGGGCAATACAAATTAAAGCAAATCTGTCTTTCCAATAGTTTAGACCCCTCATCCCCTCTTACATGTGGCAGTTCCTGAAAAACTTGAACAGATTAGAATGATAAAGCATTTTCGTCAAAGGACTACAGAGAAGTAATACACATACAGTTGCATGTGATCTGAAATAGATGCTGAGTCTCTGTTTTTGAAAGAAGAGCAATAAAGTTTAGTTTTTCTTTTTTTAAACTAAAGTAAATGGAAGTCTTAGAAAGTCACAGTCTTACCTGTTGATATGCTTCATAGATTATATCAAACAAGAAAGCCTGAGGCATTTCACTCGCTCTGTACTTGGCACGTTCCAACGAGTGGTCTAAACAGCCATCTGCAGCAGAGGCAATAACCGTAGAAACTAGAGGACGAATTGCTCCTGCTGCCTGCAGAACAAAACACAAAGAGAGGCCTAAATGTTATTAATGTATATCAGAGAGCTGCAGTCAAAGAAAAGTAAGAGTTTTAAAATACATTTTCTACCTATTTATCTTTTATATATCTCATAATGCACAAGTCATACTACCTAGTCTGTATAAAACTTTCAACATGAACATAGCAACAGAAGACTGCATAAGTACACGCTGCAGGCCAATTTCCAAAAAAATAAATCTGAAGGTCCTTCATAAACATCTACTACAAATACACGTACAAAGCTGAAACCTTTGTTTTTCAGACTTTCTTCTACATACATATTAGATTGTTTCTGTGAGGGCAGTTCTAGGCCCATTCAGATATCAAATAGCAGGAGACATACCTGAGAAGCGTTGACAACCCACAACACCTATTGCTTTAATAGATTTCAATTTGGCTAAACAGCTCAGAAATAAGCCAAAAGTTTCAGAAAACTGAGTTTGTTCCTCTGTGTTGAGTTCACCCTGTGAAATACTGAGCACCCACACTTAACAGTGAAATAACTGGGAATACAGTTTATACATCAGAAATCATTCAATATCTAGCAGCACCATGCCCCAGAATAGCTGTTTAAATGTTTATATTTCAGTTCTGGTTTTGCTTAGATTTGAAATCAATTAAACATATATCTTTGATCTTTTCATCAATATATAATAATAAATATTTATGGCATCTCTGAAATAGAATCATTTTAGTCATTTTGACACCAGAAAGCTACCCATACTTCATCAGTCACTTATCAGTTGCTCACATTACCTTTAGATGAAGCTAAAGGCAATTGGGACAAAAGTTGTCCATACAATAACGAAGAAGAGGATGCAATGGAAGAACATTGCTTATCACAGGGCAAAAAGCACGCCTTTTAACAATGCCAACCACTGAGAGTAGCATCCTTACCCTATACTGTTTATTATCTATTTTTAAGAATAATAAAAAATAATAATTGATGCTGTTCCAAAACATTTGGAATTATCCAACATCTTAAATCAGTATACCTAAAAAACCACTCCCAACAGTGGATTTTGACATTTTTCACTGCAGCCACAGATCATCGTTAGAAGTCCAATGAAGGTTGACACAGAAAACAGGTCTCTTATCATGTAAAATAAAAGCACTGTTATTGTTGATTTCATCTACCTTCTGTTGGCAAATCCTGCCCTCATATATGTGAGTCTTGTCTATTCTTACAGGATTTCTAACCTCAGATAAGCATAGGGTGACAGAATGGCACACTAAAAGAGAGCCCAAAGTTTTTTTTCCTCTTGGAAGAGCAAGAATTAGTTGTCTTCCCTCCCCCTTTCACACTGCTGAACAATAAAACAAAGAGGAATGCAGTGAGCCTTTTGAGCACTTTATGAGCTCTAAAATACAGCTTCTTAGTTCATTCTTTTACAGAATGAGGACAGAGTTGTGAACCAATTTCTCATGCCCAAAGAGGACTGATATGGATGAGCTACTGGGGCAGGGAGAAGGGAGAGAAAATATTCAAAAGATTCACATGACAGAGAAATATCTGAACCACTTTCTAAACATCTGAAAAGCACTTTTTCTAATATATGGGAAGAAATATCTCTATAAAACACTATATGGAGCAAAACATTATCATCCAAAGACAAAACATGGTGCAGAAAGATGAGCAAGAACTATGAAATCACAGAACCATCTGTAAAGGATCTTGAGAGGTCACTAGTCCAAGTCTCTGTTCTAGGCAGGATCAATGTCACTCTTGTCACAGAAAAGAAAAACTGACAAAACTAAATACCACTGTAATTTTAGTAATAGGTCAGTGTATTAAATGAGGAGTAAATTTAATAGACATACTTGGAGGAAAAACTGTGCACAAGCAGAAGTCGAGACTACATAATCTGCAACTTGTCCCCACTCTAGTTCTGATGATCCAGGACATGGATTATTACCTCTATACCCCAGCTGCTGGGCATTTGGACTATGTTATTCTGCTCTGCTGTCATATTTTAATTGGTCACACTCACACACATAAAAAAAAATATAAAATGAGAAGGTCATGGGAAAAAAAGACAGAGCAGCATGCTAGCCACAGCTTTTCTGTAATTAGTTAAGTCTTTTTTTGTTTTTTCCCTGAAACAGTTACCATTCCAGAAAACAAGTTAGCAAAAGACGCTTCCTTAGGCTGATCCAATATTTTATTACGGTTTTTAACAATCATGTCATGTCACATTTTAAGCAAAAAACAGGCCAAGAGAATACAATGTGACTTGCATAACCAAATCTCACAAGTGAAACACGCACTCTGAGGAACAAAAAACCAAACTGCAATTTTAAATAAAATTGAAGTACTTAAAATTATATTCTTAAAAGAGCTCTGAAACACATTGTTTTCTTGACATCTGGTTTATTGCACAATAAAAAATCATGAATGTCTGTATCTGTATCTTTGTGACAATACTGAACCACATCTCCTGCTCTGCTGAGGCCTAGCTCTTCCAGAAGATTCAGGAAGGCATAATTTCTAATAAATCCTAACATATCATGTTTTAAAACTGACAGTTAATGTCTCAAGTAATTGGAAGCTTCATGGCACCTAAAACCTAACAAATGGTATTTTTCAAACAACTACAACATTGCTTTACATTATCCCAGAATTGAGCCCAGTGCAGCAGGCTGGGAGTTTTTCACCTGCCATCTGTCCATTTCAATGAGAAATAGCAAGTTGGGCACAATGAGAGGTCTTCTGCAGCAAATCCACTCAAAACATAGCTGACACTGACTAAAAAAGTGAAGTTTAATACAAAGAATAAGAATTATGGCTGACTTCTGACTATGTGAGGGAAATTCTAACTACAAATATAGTCACAGGATAACTAGCAGTCATTGGATTAAAAAAAAAAAAAAAAGAGCTTTTATTCCAACAAAAGGACAACTCAGTCCACTTCCTAAAGCCAGGAAGTTTCTACTGCACAGAAAACTTTCATATGATGAACAGATGTGGTCCAAAAGCCACGAATCCATGAGCAAGAGCAGGGCTGTCAAACTCATTTTTTGCTGGGGGCCACACGAGCCTCGCAGTTGCCTTCAAGGGGCCAAATAATTTTAGGATTGTGTAAATGTAGGGGTAGTTACATTTATACAGTCCTAAAATTACATTCAGCCCTTTGAAGGCAACCGCGAGGCTGATGTGGCCCCCAGCAAAAAATGAGTTTGACAGCCCTGAGCTACAGTATACTTGCTCAGGTTCAGAACTGAGTTGAAACCTTAATGTCCTGAGAGAAGATATAGAAACTGGTTGGTTGTTTTGCTCAGTACCAGCTCACCTTTTTGCAGGATGCTTCTCTGTCTCGGCACACATGCACAGGCTCCCTCAATCAGATAATACGACACAACATAGGGCTGAGTTTACCACCTCAATGACACAAGAACTACATCAGTTCCTAAGGTGATGTTCAGACTGGGTGAAACTGGGATCACTCAAAGGAAAATACTGGCATGTGTATGCCCTGCATTGTTTTCATATAGGACAAGAAAGCTGAGTCCCTTACACAGGAACCTTGCATCTGCAGCATAAGGGTGTCTCAAAAAGATGGACCCAATTTCAAAGCCCCCTTGCTTTGAAATTGCATCCCTCTTTTTGAAACACCCTGTACTTCAGGTACATTCTCTAGCTGGCATATGCCAACAGAGCTGCCAAACCCAAGCCAGCTTACACAGACAACACCACATGTGCTTCTGTGTCCAAAATCAGCTCACGAGTATCTTCCTTCATGGTGTAAACATAATATTTGGCATGTAAGAACAGAAGAACTGAGCTGTGAAATTTGTTGTCGTATACAGGCAAAAGAGCAGCACAGTTTAAGACGTATGGTTTGTTCTGTGATGTTTCCTTCTGGTTAGCGCAAGCATCTACCCAACTCATCACAAAGGCTTTTCTGAACTCCACTCCTAACAGTCTTGCAACGAACTGAACAGGGAATTTAGGTGCTTAAGGCAATGCTACAGACTACATTTTTTAGTTCAGAAACTTAAACATTAGGGCACAATATGGCAAATAATACAATAAGGTAGTACTGTATCTAAAGGGGATTTTGTCCCTGGCAACTCTGGAGTCTAAGTGAGAAACACAATCATCCAGCTAGTCTGCGTCTATTCAGTTACAACACAAAATATTTCATTCTTTGCAAGGAATTTTCTAGTTGTTTTTCTGGTTATAAATCAGTAACAAAGACCTATTTCCATACTGGTAAAGAGAATGTATACTGAGTCTCAAGTATTTGAATTTTATTTGTTCTAATTTGGGAAGCTTTGACTTGCTATTTATGTCAGGAATGTACAGGTATTTGGTCTAGCTCTCAGGCAAGAGGTTCAGACACAAATTCAAAAAATGAATAAAACAAAGGAAATCTGTCCTCTTTCAAAGTTATAAGCACTTGTTAATGTCACTATAGTTTTACAGATCTTTCTTACACTTGGAATTAGCCTACACAAAATACAAATCCTGTGAGCCTAAACCAAGTGTCTGGATCTTATACTAACATTTCCCTACCCAGAGTACTCATCTTCCAATTTCTAATCATTTTGAGCCAGATCTCAAGTAGATTTGCTTTCAAAATTATACACAAAATGCATCATACACCCTTCCTGAATGTGAAGTGGACAGTTAATAGATAGTTACACTGAATTCCTTTAAATGTCGACTTTACAGCTGTCAAGCCACTCCACTTCATAGACAGCCAAGCATTAGCTTCAGTGAACCTGCAACGTCCATGAAATACATACACTTCTCTCTCCTGTTTTTTCATTCTTTGTTAAATAAATTAGTTACAGTATCAAAAGATCTGTGGGCCAGCTCTTATGCTTTCATAGCATACCAGACATTGAAACAAACACTGCTAACTGGTTAGTTTTGGTTTTGCAGACAAAATATTGGAACAAAACCCATTCTTTTAATCTATCATTTTCTTCAAACAATCCTAAAATGTCCTGAGAATGCAGAATTCCAACGATTTTAATGGAAGTGACAGAATGGTATCACTCAAGAGCAAGCTCATCCATCCATCTGCTGAAAACTGAACGAGTCTCTCGATACTTTCAGAAACAACAGGTGTCTTTTATAACACATTTTAAACAGCACAAATAAAAAATGTTTACTAACAGGTTCTCAGTTTTGTATTCAGGTTTTCTTTGCACAACTGCATAGATCAGAGCATATATTCAAGATTTAAAGATTCAATGGCAACTGAAAAAAAGGTAGAGAATGAAGTCCACCATGCAGGTCAGTTTAACAGGTTATCATAAGCCTTTACAAAAGATTCAAGATGTACTTATCCACCTTTCCACTAAACAGTAACACTGTATCACACGTTTATTCTGACAAGAAATTGTTTAGATGCATGTATTGAGTGAACACATAACCAGGGTGTGTTTTAAGACCAGACAACACAGTCAGTTAGTTCAAGCAGTATTGATGACACCTTTTATTACAAAATGAAGTATGAATGTTTAGGCCACAGAAGCCTACACACAATATAGTAACCTGGCTAACATAATGCAGTACAGTTTATTTTACTGGAAGTTCATAAAATCCTTGTCTTATTAAAACAAACAAACACACAAAAAAAACCCCACACAGAACCCATTAAAATTTCAAAAAGGACTGGGGGCAGGAGGAGATGGAGCTCCTATCACAAGCAAGAAATTATCTGCGTTAAAAATGGCCCTAACACTCCGCATCTAAAATACAAATTACCAAGAACAGGTTACCAAAGAGCCAGAAGCTTCAAAAAACCAACACACTCACATCTCTGATCTAGCCATTTTTGGCAGCCAGAGTTGAAACAGAACAAAGCTAGATAGCTGCAAAGCTCAACAAGTTGAATGATATGGACTAGAAAGAGAATTAAAAAAAGCAATGGCACAAAATCCTTACAAAAAATTCCACAACTACAATTCCTTTTGTTTTACAACAGTGTGGTAAGAACCTCAGACAACCACAGATCCTCCAGGCCAGCATACTGAAGGAAAAAAAAGAAAAAAGTATTCTATGTCTTTGTCATGTCCCTGTCCCCAGCAGGCCCCAAGTACTAATGCGGAACCACAATGTTCACTTACATAGCCAATTTGCAACCCTGAACTTCGAGTAGGAATCACAGCCTAAAACTTTATAGGCTAGTCCTAAATGAGCAGACTCTCCCATCCCTCTGGCCTGACTCCCTTCTACTTCCTTATTACACCAGCAATACCCTTCTTCTCCCTTTAGAGCCTCTGTCTCTCCTGAAATTCATTTTCCCTATGCCTTCTATCTTCTCAGCCATCTAGTAGCATTAAGTAAAAGCACATTTTATATTTCAGTCATCCTAATTGCATTAGACTCAATGTTTTAAAATTACTTAGGAACAGGCCTGATACTAAACACATACAAACATAACTTACGAGTGCTATCTTTAAAAGCGTGTGCCTATTCTTACGTTTTTTTCATATTTTCTCAATAGTTGTATTCTTTAATTTTTATTCTTTAATCAGAGTTGAAGAAGCAAAATAGTACTGAACCAAGACTCCCAAATAATTTAGTCATCCTGTCTTAGAAAAAATAAACTTGTCTTACATATATACACTGGAAATAGGAGTATATTAGAAATACACTTTCATTCCTTCTAAGCAGCTGACTTCTTTGAAACTGTATGCTGGAGATTGTGGGGCTAATCACACTTAGTAGGACAAATATGTCTTGGAATTCCATTAAAGTTAATTTTGTAGAGGTGAATTTGGTAAATATACAAACAATTTTATCTTGCTTTTTCATGAAGACAAGGATTGCTTTAGGATACTGTTCAACTACATAACAATAACAATCGATGTTAATTTAGATAAGCTAGGTATCTAACAGTTTACAAATATGTCCCGGAATGTTTTCTATTAGGTTATTATTCATATGTTATGAAACACTATAATCTCCTAAGGATTTCAGTCTAAGTTAGGTCTGGCTATGAACCAGCAAAAGAAGCTCAGAATAACTATAATTAATATCTTCTCATTTTATTCCATCGAACTGTTTCCACATGTTACTACAGGGAAAATATTCTTTTACACGGATCAAACTACTTGCCATGAAGGGCATCCACAGCCATCCACAGTGTGAAAAAATACAGAAATAAACACAGGATCTGTGATACATGAAACAGGTAGAAACATGTATTTCTATTCAGACATCTGCACTCAAGCTAATTGCATCTATAGTAATCAACATGCTTCAGCCACCCTCAGTAATTACCATTTAAGTTAGAAGGAACTGTCTCTCCTGAAAGATTTCTTATTTCAAATTCATCAAACAAGCTTCAAAGCAAAATTTAAAAACTTAATTATAAGATTAAAATACTTCATGTATTTAAGAGGATATTCTTGTCAAATCTTTTATATTGTAAATGTGAAGGGGAGAATATCTAATAAAACAAAGTCATGTAACTATCTTTGTAAAATCAAGCAACAAGAGAATTTTTTCCTATGCACATTCAAGGTATCACATTGAAATATCATATCTTTATATATATATATATACATATATTTCTTTTTTTCTTTTCTGCATTTTGTATCCAGCTGTTGTCTAGGGCTACATTTTATCTTCTCTATAAACAAAAGTTGTAATCTATTAGAAGCTTTATGATTCTGCTGCCGAGATGGAAGACTTGAAGTATTTCCTCCTCCAACCTACAGAAATCCTGGAAAAACAATTCTATTTGGATGCAAAAGATTTGGGCATAGACAAAGTAAAGACACAAACTACAAGCTACCACTCCTGTACAGAAGGTACAGCTGATAACTACAATTTGGCTAAAAGTGCAAAGTTTTCTGAACTTAGGTATGAAGACATATCCAAGCCCAAACTACCAGACTTCCAAACTGAACTGATTCAAGCCTGCACATAGTCCATGGCGTTCCTAACCTCATTCTGCAGCCCAAACCCACCTCCTCGCTGTGCAGCAAGGCAGCAGTCTGGACGCATGGGTTCAACTCAACCCTGCCATCACCTCTCCCCGTAACTCCTGCTAACATCGTGTCCAAAAGACCCCCCAAATCAACACCTCAGCTGCACGCTTCTCTAAGGAGCAGACATGGCACACAGTCAGGACTACAGGACAAGCAGGATGACTCAGTACTCTCATTACCATGCAGTAACACAAGTCTGAGTCCAGAGCACATCACACTTTCACCCACACTCACACCCAGACTCTACCATGCAGCACAGACACCCTTTGTGTGGCTGTGCTGTGGTGGGGACAGGATTCCTCCTACCTATTTCCTCTACCAATAAACAAATACAATCTGCAACCTGGGCTGTGTATTCATTGGAGATTAAGGGTGAAGAAAAAAAGGTTCCCTGCTTTATGCTAGGTATTTTCCTTTAAAAAAAATAAAAATAATAATTCTTAAATTACCTTATTTTTATTTTTGTTGGGGAAAAAAAAAAAATCAAAATTCATAGTCATTATGGGCACGTCATCTTTGATTCTCATTAGACAGGCACCCACCTAAATTTTTCCTATGTAGGCAGTATCACCAACCAGTCCAATTCCAGCTTTCTTGACATTTTTGTACTGGCAGCTTTTAATTGCCTAAGGACAGCGCTTGTTGAAATGTTAAACGAGCCTGGCGTAACACAGATTTCAAACCTAAGCTTCATCCAGACAAAAAGAAGGTTAATTATAACAGATGTAAGGAGTTTTAAACACTAAGAAAAAAGGCTTGTATGCTGAACTTCGCCTAATTTCCTTAAAGTCTGTTTACCCAGCTGGCTAGGAGCAAGTCGAACCCACTAAAATTGGGCACATGTTAATCTTAAACCAACACCAGGAAGGAAGAAGTTATAATTGTGTTTATTCCTAGCTGCAAAAGAGGGGATGTTTAATCAGAAATTTAATATATGCTTTGATCCAATGTTAATGAGCTGACACTACGTTGTACATGGAACTGACTTCAAAGACACACTATGCCTTAAACAAATGTAATGTATATTTATGACACTGTTTAAGAAAAAGAAAACATTTCTTCTAATGAGGTCACCTTTATCAGAACATACTATCTGAGTAACTGGGGATAGTACGTGTACATTGAGACATGTTAGAGCTCCAATTAGCTATAGCAAACTAAAGAAGATTACTGATAACAGGAACTGGTGCTCAAAAATTAAGACTGCACGTGTTCTTTTTTACTTTACATAATTTCAGTTCTTTTGTATTTAAAGCATTTACCTCCAGAGTGTCAGTAAATAGTGCATTGATCTTACTGACAGCATGCAAAATTCTAAATGTTATCATATAGTAATAGTAAGATTTCTCGGAGAAAAATCAAAAAGTTTCCCGTCAAAAAGACACGACAATAAGAATATGCAACTGAAAACATATATACGAGGTGGAGGATGAAAGCAGAACTAGGCATATCACAGGCTGTGGTTTTTCAACACACAGCACTGAAAACAAGCTCAGTAACATACTGAAAGTGGAAAAGAAACAAAACTGAGAACATATACATGCACTTACAAAAAGCAGAGAGCGGTACTACAAACTAAGATACTATTAATTTATGTGAACGTTTCATATTAAAATTGGGGCTTTTTTAAAAAAAAAGCAGATTAAAAATAAGTCTTAGGAATATGTCATTTATGCTGCTATAGTATTAATACTGCCATGTATCAGATGAACTATTTTTAATACAATAAGGAATAAAATTACAAAAGTTAGCAGGATTAAAACAATAAATACATTTTTAATGGTGTCATACAAGTTATATAGCATTTCTTCTAGTGCATTCCTTATTTGTGCATTCCATGTGAGAAATTCAAGAATGGTCACAGAAGTTTATATTTTCCATAAATACAATAGTACTGCATATTCAATAAAATACATTTTGTCATATCATTAGCAAAATAAAGTCTTATTACCTCAGTCAACATATTCAGCTTATTTTTGTCACAGTAATAATTGGTAATATTTAACAACATGTTCTCATTCATTAAGGTTTTCTTCTCTTCTTGATGGATTTTTTAAAGTACTTCAAAGTTTGTATAAAGTTTACATAATGCTACCAAAGATCCATACCAAGTACATGATTCAGACCACACATAGCATCCCCCACCTAAAGAGGAGCACATGCTGGTATAGCACTTCAAGACTTTCTTAGGATGTATTTAATCTTTCCAGTTGTCAGAAATAGTTGTATAAGTTGTATACTATACACAACTATGATGGACTCCATAACATGTAAAATTCAATCTAAGCAATTTATACATTCCAAAGGAAAACATGTGGCTACTATGCTACCAATAGTTCTCAATACTTTTAGAAATATTTTAAAGTTTACTTACAACTTTAAATTTTGGCATTCATTCAACATAAGATGACAATAAGATGAGCTACCAGCACTTCCTTTTTTAACTTGTGCTGTACTGAAAACCTAGATAGCAAAAATTATACACAATATTTTCTATAAAAATTAATCACAAACCCAATAATTTTTGCCTCTAAAATTAAAAATAATATTTATTTTACTCTGCATAACATTATCTTGCATTAACAAGTAACAAAACACATCTTACAGTCAGCAAGCTGTCTTTCAGACCCTAATTACTGATTTAGATTGCAACAAGCTGTCAGTCAGAGTGCACTGTACCACAAAGAATTTTGCATGTTACAGTGAGTCAATATAAAGAGTTAACATTTGCACTCAGCAGAGAAGAAATCTTGAAGCTACAGCCATAAGAGTTACAATTACAGTTAAGAAATTATGTTTTCCCTCCAGAAAGTCTACATTACAAAATCAGCAATCCCATCATGTGACAGCTACTGATCTACTGCACATCACTGAACGCATGGTTTGCATCATATTATGAAGACAGAAGAAAAGAAATCTTGAGGTGTTGTAGGAGGACTCTTGCACAATTTGATCAACCAAATGCAAAACTGCAATGTTTAATTAATAACTCTTTCTCACACACACAGTCCTGAGCAACCAAAACCACGGGCGCTAGCATTTGTGGTCACACAGTTCCCGCAGCAACTCTGTGCCTGCTTATCAAATGTCTTTCCCTTCTGAATTTGCTCTTCTGCTTCTCTCTGAACCGCTTGTGTCCTCTTCTTGCATGAAACCTTGCACCCAAGCTTCTTGCTCTTACAGCCCATTAAATTCAAAATTTCAAGTCACCTCTTTATACAAGTTTCAATTTAAGACCCTTTCTCTTATCAAGGGACTTGTAAAATGGATCATTATACCTTAGTATGCGAGTTAGGCTCAAGTAGTGACTTGAATACATGTATGTATGAATTCGATACCTCATGAATTCTCTTCTACATGTTCCAATGCTCCTCAAGGCAGTTTTAGTTCTGTCTGTACCACAACCCACTTATCTCCTTGGAAGCAGAACGATAAGCACAGAACCAGTCCAGCAAACTATTACAGCACATGAAACAGGCCAGGTTGGCTTTCAGAAGCTTCACCCAACTTGCAGGGCTGGTGTCATCCTTGCCACAACCACTCGGATCACAAACTCAGCCAAAATGCAGCTGGGGGCATTTCTGGATGAAATCTCAGATTTCTTTTCAGTGCAGTATTTTCTGAAAAAGGCAAAAACTCAGGGAGGTGTGCATGCCTAATCTTTAGCCAGCAAGATATGGCTAAGAATCTCTTACAGATCTTGCCAAGTAGAAGTGGCAATGATCCAAGGTCCTTATTCAGCCCCTCACACATGCTGGACAAGCTGAGATTTCCCTTATTTTAAGAACTACTCTGTACTCCTTTGATCTACTGCAGGAAGAAGAAATCTGAGTGATTAAATAGACACAATTTGCTAAAGGCTGCTTCATTTTCCAAAGTCATACTGTTTTCACAGATGAAGATTTTAATTAGACTCAAATCAACAGCAGTGTCATGTGCAGTTTTGCTAAATTTAAAGGAGGTACATTTTATAGACATTACATAAAAATTACCTCAGCAACTACTTAAGCATAAGAAGCTGTGCTCAAAACTTATTTCCAGGATAACCTCATCCTACGTAAAAATAAAAAAAAAAAAGAGAAGGAAAAAAGAAAAGGTAAAAATTACTCTATGTGTAGACTCCCAGAAGCTAAAAAATGTGGGTTAAGTCACCTCTTTTAAAAAGGATTAAATACTAGGCACAGCTGGCTGTTCATACAACACACAAATACCACAAAGAAGAAAGGAACATTATAATTTAAGTTTCTGTCTATGAATGCAATGAATCATCTAAATCACTTAAATTGAGACTGGGAAATCACAAGAGTTGTGTCCCCCCCTTACCAGTGCTCGCCCACCACCAAAGACTACATCTTGCTAGGACAAAGACTTCAAGCATTTGCTGACAATACATTAGTACTCCATTCGACACAGAAAACAATTAGCAACTTAGTTGAGAAGGTTATAACTTTCTATGGGACCAATAATGCCATGAGCTATGGAAACATCAGTATGTTTCCTATAACTACCCATTACTACAGAGCTGAAAAAGGAATAATGCATTGTATAACTATTTTCTATGCACCAGCAAAACCACACTCGATTTCTTCACACATCCAGAAGAGTTACAGGACTACTGAACAGACTCTGATCTTCACAATAATTTAGGTCTTCAGATGTTGTTTTCTTCTAAAATTGTTATGCAACACCCCTACAATAAATTAATACGTATTTTTACATTGACATAAGTCAGAGTCTCCTAAACTACAGAACTCATTCCATCAGTGGAATAAAAATCATGTCAAGATGGTAATATGTCATCAGTTCTTGATTCTGCTTTTGCACAAGCATCTGACAGGACAACGGGAGCCCCTCGAACTATCAAGCATACAATGAAAGCAGAACCCCCAAGAACACAGCCACAGGATAACTTCAGATGACCCAGTGTATAAATATGAATAAAAATGGTCTGTTACTGATGCAACCTTTACTGCTGGTTAAAATGAGTTTTTAACTGCAACAAAGAGGACCAAGATCATGTGTGAAATATTCCATATATAGAAAAAACAGAGGAGATAAGAGAACATAAATAGGTAATTGCTTCTAAGATAAAAAGAACAAAGGATGGACAGAGCAATCAGAACTGCTCCAGCACGGCCTTCCCCATCCAGTTGTAACACACTAGATCATCTTATTTATCCACCCAGGTCCTCCCTCACCCTCAGCAGAGAAAAAGAGGTGGGTTTTGGTTTGCCACCAACCATATTTTTCTAATGCAACTCAACAATCATAATACATAAAGCATTTATTTTGCTGGCTAACTGGGTGAAAGAACAATGTGCGTATGGGTGCGTGTTTTCTGTGCACAGTAAGAGTGATAACCGCAGCACTGAGTAAACTCAACATCAGAAACAGACTGAGCATAATATGTAGTTCTTGCTGTGCATGGGTATTGACTGATTCGGGCTATGAAGATGATGAAGGGCCTAGAGCATCTTTCTTATGAGGAGAGACTGAGAGAGCTGGGTCTGTTCAGCCTGGAGAAGAGAAGGCTGAGAGGGGATCTCATCAATGTTTATAAATATCTCAAGGGCGGATGCCAAGAGGATGGGACCAGACTCCTTTCAGTGATGCCCAGCGATGGGATGAGGGGCAACAGGCACAGACTGAAGCATAGAAGGTTCCATCTGAATGTGAGGAAAAAATTCTTTACTTTGAGAGTGCCAGAGCACTGGAACAGGCTGCCCAGAGAGGTTGTGGAGTCTCCTTCTCTGGAGACATTCAAACCCACCTGGACACATTCCTGTGCGATCTGCTCTGGAAGAACCTGCTTCAGCAGGTGGGTTGGACTACATGATCTCCAGAGGTCCCTTCGAACCCCAACCATTCTGTGATTCATGGGAATAAGAGTCCCTGAGACTGAGTAGCACTGTACATCTGTATTGCTATGTATGCTGACAATTAAGTAATGGTGCTAGAAAACTTTCAGAAGCCAGCTTTTATAAATGCCATTTTGATTCTGTCTTTTCAAAGAAATAAACTATACTTTCAAATATAGTTTAACTACAGAAAAGGAGTCTCTGACTGTATGCACCTTTTTTTTTTTTTTAAACTCTCAATAGCAGAACTGACAAGTTCCCTCCCCCACCTTCCTGATTTCTTTTCTTGTAAGCATTTTTCTTTTTAGTTATGTTCTTTAAAATGTAATGTTGGCAACGAGATATTGCTAGAGGCTCTGGACTGTTGCCTTCTAAAGCTTCCACTTTTCCCAATTTTTACAAGCAATAAAGAATTTGTTTCTAGAAACATGTAATTTTAAATACAACATTACCCCAAAAACATACATGGAAGTTAATTGGTTACAAAGTAATATTTTCACATAATCAAGGGATTGTTTGGTGGATTTAAGGCATAATTTATTAGTTCTGGATAAGGTACACATTTTGATTCCTACAGGCAAATAACAAACTGATTAGTAAGTATAATAAAGCAGTTTATTTGTCTGACAATTGGCAGATAGAATTGCAATCACTTATTTGATCAATTGCCATTTTAAAGAACATTAAAGCTTCTCATAATTATGCTATCTATATGGTATGCAGATGAACAACAGTACGGCATTATCCCTATTACACTAGGGATTTAATATGATGTTTCTGCCAAGTTTTGTACCTTTCTACATAATGCAAAAGGAAGTAATTACTTTCTTTACTGAAAGATTGAAGAATTTACTCCCTTTTAGATATGCAAAGAATTTGACTATAGGAAGAACTAAAGATGATAGCTTCTTTCAATCTATTTTTCTGATATTCAAAACCACACATGTCAGTCTTGAGAAAGGGTCTTGGCTTTCCAGTCATTCAGTTCTTCAGAATTCTGTACTTGTCAAGCGAAAACAGCCACCTCTCTCTGGCAGGAAGCTTTTCCAATTTGTTACATAAAGTGAAGTTCTTCTCATGTTCCCTTAATCTAAATACTTCATCAGGTAATGTCAATAGCTAACAGCTTTCGGAGTCCACTTCTCTGATGGCCCAGCCTCACTGAGTTCACTTCATCTAAGGCAGCACATGAAGCCAACAGATACCACACACATTGAAGACAGACATTATACAATGGAAAAGACTATGACATGTATAAGATTACCTTTCTGAGATCAAATGATACTTCAGTGATTTAGGTAAGAAATATTTATCAGTCAGTAGTTCAGATGAACTAAAGTACACTGCCTTGAGAAGGTCAATGGAGAGTACCTCGATTTCCTACTGTTTTACTGAAAATGTCTTACACCAAATTAAAAAGAAAACCCGGAAAAACATATTACATTAAAATTACACAAGTTTCAAGAAAAAGTGAGCATTTTAAACTTAAGGTATATTATACCTCATTTGTCTTTAACATGCAAAGACACCTAAGCACAAACACATTCAGAAAACATTCTTATTTCAACTCAACAGCAGTACAATTTAACCCCATTCTTCTACTGCTGTCAAATAGTCTCACTTAAACAGATTTACAAAGGGGATCTATTTTAAAGTCTTTGGCAGAGAATCAATTCTGGAAAGCTATTTTGTGCTATATGAGAAAGGCCAAAAACGTTGTTAAAATTCTAATGGAATGTAAGTGTTAATTACTGGAAACTATGTTCTGTATCACTGAAAACAAAAGAGCACAGTTTCTATTTTATTGTCCTTTCTCATTAAGCCAATCTACAAAAGTACAGGCCTACAAGTAAAGAAGCCAAATATATATTTAGATTTTTAACATAATTTTCTGAGACCTTACATCATTTAATTTTCATAATAAATATTTTAACAAGTCGTATGTTCCCCTTCGACATTGAGATTTAAAATAAAGGTGGAGGAGCACTAAGGAAATACCACAGTTCATACTTTGGACTCTTTATTCCACTGTCAATGTTGCAAATCATTTGTCAATTAGCTTATCTTTCACCTCAATTCCTGAAAAACACATTCAGTGGTAATTTTCCTAGCTTTCTAACACCCAAACAATCTGCTGTCACTAATGACTTCTACCTCAAATCATCTCCTTGAAGAAGAGAAGCTTTCTACTGTCTTATTAATGGAGAACTGCAGTACAAGGTAAAGACAGCAAATTGTACAGACAAGCCTGTGACTAAGTGGTGATTTCTTATATCTCTCTCCTAGTCAGCCACTTTTTCCACCAGTTCCTCTTGTTGCTAGTGCATGCCATAAATAACTCTTAACTGTACTTCCATAATACTTCTTCCAACTCTTCCCCCTCACATATCACTCACTTTCTCAAAAATCTGTCTGGTTTCTAGGAATATTCCCAGTCCTCAAATGGAGAGATGAACAAGGAGAATCTCTAACCTATCGTTGGAGGCTTCTTACTTCCCCTTTTTCCCCAGAAGTCTGTTATGCTTACAGATTCTAGAAAAAATTACCCTTAATACACATAGCTCTCTTGCCATTTATTCAGGATTTGCATAAAAGTTTGAGATGAAAACACATGAAGTTTGCAAGTCAACCACTGCAGTGGTCTCTTAGGCTACTATTAATAATCACTAACTGAACTACTCTAGTATTAGGTTAGAATTCTGCATGGAAAAATAAGTAAACTATCTTTATGTAATTTAGCTTTCAACTAACAAATTGCTGGTTAATTCAATCTGTTACTGACAGTCTCTATGGTGATAATTATTCCCCACAGCAAATAATGCCTGTCACACTTAATGTCTCCCTCCCCCATCTGACCTCTCCACATAACAGGGATTCTCAATCTGTTCTGCTTACAAATTAGCATAATACAATTGCTATAAAAAACCTTATTTATCAATCATATAAAGAACGCTGCAGAGTTCCACTGCTATATAGTACATACCCCATGTTCTTTAGCAGCCATAACCACTTTTGAAAGAATATCTTCTTCAACAAATGGCCTCACAGCATCATGGATAATCACTACTTCTGGCTTCTGGAGCAGATGGTTGGAAAATTCATTCTCTGTAAATACTTTCAGTCCATTGAAAATTGACCGGTGACGAGTTACTCCACCTTTTACTATCGTAACTCTTTTGTGGCCGTATTTTTCAATGATAGACTTCATTGTTTCAATCTTTTCAGGAGACACCACCACAATAATGTCAGATATCCAACTTATCCTAGAAGAAATAGTACAAAAACAGAGAAAGTAGACATGAATGACTAAATAAAAGTACAGATCTCCATGAAACAAAGAAATTCATATCAAAAGAAATTCAAGATGGCTACAGAAAGCATATCTCAAAATACTCGAAGTCCATTTTTGTGTGTGTATAAGCACTCCACCCCTAAAGGGAGAGCTACATTAGAGGATCTCTATCAACACATGGACATCAACTGAAGTAACCGGAATTCCAGGAAGAGACTTGCTTCCAACAACCAGTTTGCAGAGAGAAGAGGTTAAAAAAAAAGCGCACCTTCTGATAACCCTTCCAAAAGCCTTCAAAACAGTCTCATTCCTAGCTTCAAACATAATTTTTAAATCCATCAGCTACACTTTGTTATTTTTGGCTTTCTCTAAATTCAGTCTCCAATAAACTGGTAAATCCTGAGACCTGGAGTGCTCCATGTTCTACTGTGCAGGTACATCGCATCCAAGCGAATAAGAGGATCGCAAAAAACTCTGAAACAAAGATCACTATCAAGACAGGCATGAGTAGTAATTGACAGATTGCTAATGAATCAAAATTGTGATACTTGAATATTGACAGAAAACATTAGACAGGTAGTTTGGAAAAAAAACAAAAACACAACACACAAAGGTTTCTGCTCTAGAAAGTCAGCAAAATGTAAAAACATAGCTATGCTAGGCAAACTTACAGTAATATGAAAAGAATATTTTTAGAGAACTCCAAGCTTGTACTGTTGGTATCAGCCTAGCTCTACAACAGGGGTGGTGTGGAGGGAGAATGACCCACAGCTCACAAGATTGAAACCAGCCATAACGGAAGTCAAGCTGAGGTCATACTTGTGTCAAAGGGCCTAGGAATACAAATTATAGTCACATGTGACATACTGTACTTGAAAATAACAGAAACGCTATAATTCAAATCCAGCTATTTCAGTGTCTTATGTCCTAAATTCTACGTGGAGTGCATTAAAAAGGATTTTTAATCGTTTTATTTCCTTTCTCTGTCTGCACAGATGACAGGAGGGTTTTCAGTATAACATACAATAAACTCATCAGATGAGGAATGATTACAAAACCAATTTACTATAATAAAACTCCTTGTGTAGCCTACAGATCCAAATATGAAGGGAAACTAATATGATATGTATATTCTCCTAACTAAAACTAGTAAAGCTATTGAAACTAATTTTGCAGACACAAGACAAAGGTAATAAATACTTTCAGTTGGAAAATTAAGAGTAAGAAATTTACAGTTCACAAAAAGACAGACTTAAGCTATTGGTTTCTGCAGTAACACATGAGAAGGCATCGCCTAGGATTTCTTACTCCAAAATGGAAGTTATCTGTGATACAAACCACTCCACTAGAACGATGTGAAACAACAGAGCATCTTCCACCTTCTATATGTTTTTGTAATTAATACAACTCCATGGTAAATTATTTCAATGCATGTTAAAATGACTATTAAAACTAAAATAAATTGAAGTGCTATTAGAATTCTTCAAAAGAGAAATTTGTCCTTATGTTCATTTTATTATTAACAAAGGCAGAAAAGAGAGCCAAACCAACATATTCTCAGCATTTTTTAAGTATTGAAGTTGTTCAAATGTAAAATCTGAAGTATTATGGTTTCAAGTTTCATTTCATCTTGTCACTCACCACACATTCAATGAAAGGTTTTCAAATCTCTCCAATGAGTCCTGGCATAGTCTTACGTTTAGCCACCAAGCTTAGCACCTCTGCAGGACTTCAACTCGGAACTAGGACAAACTAACTGGATTCATCTCAGTTCTTTTGAATATTGAGAGTCTGTGGCTTAAAAAGCAAAGTTCAAGAGCTATTTCACACTAAAAAAGAACTATGCACTTCTATTTGCAGATAGGCTATAGCCTTGCACAGTTCCCAGTAACAGTGGATAGTCTGCACATCCACCAGTGACTGTGTAAAAACACCGACATTTTCCATTCTGGAGACAAATGAAACAGATTATGAGCCAACTGGGTAGTACACAGCAGCTTCTGAGAAGAAGGGAAGAGAACAGAAGTATTGGCCAGGCTATGATAAAACTCTGCATGGGGCAGGGGTGGAATGGCTCAAGGCTTCCAGTGGTACCGAAAAGTGACAGGATGCGGTCACAGCTCCACCCTGTGTCTGGAAAAACACATTTATAAACTGGAGTATGTCCTCCTTAAACTCATTCTGGACTAATATTCTATAATTAGCACTGGGATTCAGAGATGCAACCTGTTCATATAGGAGTATAAAGACTGATTAGATACAAGAAGAGCTTTGGCTTTGAAGCCGAACATGACCCATCAGAACTGATTTCTAAAACTCATGAAAAGTACTAATTTTCTAAAGTATGCTACAAATTCTCACAAATGAGAACTGTGCAACACACAGGTGCTTACTCTTTTAAAGATCAGCTTATGGAAATGTTGCAAAGTGTTCTAATGAAGTAGAAAGATATCGTATACACTCAATCAGGCAGTAAATGGATCTTTTTTTCCTCTTTCAATTTGTCACAGCCTTTTCTTCAGAAAGATTTCATACTAAAATAATAAGCAGCTCAGGATTTGCTGAAAGGCAGTTTAAAAATAGAAAACACCTTTTCCATTTTATAACTGCAATATTAGATCAAGAAAACGCAAGCTTCAGAAAGAATCAGCACAAGCCATGAAAAACATCGGAATACTGTCCGCTGATGTACTTTAACAAGCACTAAATACAGAACTCCAGTGCTTCCATACAACATCTGCTGCAGTTCTAAATCAGGTCTGATCAAATAAAATAGAAGCAACAACTCCAGTTACAATCCCTTAACTTGGAAAGGCCTCACTAGAAGGAAAACAATGCAGCAGAAAAGGACTATGTGGTTTTTTTTTTCCTATGACTGTCCTTCTGGCCATCACCTACAGAGAGACAGACCAACCAGCTGCCTAGCAGAAAATAGTATTGTTTCATCCAATTTCAAACAACAGTATTTATATTAGCTAAGCTACAACTCAAAGTACAGGAGCTCATTAACTCAGCAACAGATTAAGCTACCACGTGACATCACAGACTGCAGAGGAAATTAAATAACCAGTGAGTTAAGCTCTGAGACTCCATCACCTAAATGGCTTATTCAGGTATAGATTTGACTGAGGTTTAATCTTCTGTTAGTTCACTCACATGGAAACCAGTGCTGAGCCTTCAATTTGACACACTGTTTAAATACTCACAGTTTCTTGCAACTCTTACCCAGACCAGTAACAACCCATCTAACAGGTAAGCTACTGGAATTGACAGTTTTATCAGCAAAACAAGGCCAGAACCAGGAGGGCACTGCTGAGACAGCTGTCTTTAGAGGTACAAGGTAAATCTTTATGTTACTCTTGCTGATCATGTTATTCAAGTGCTGAATGAGAAAAAAAACGTCAAGAACAAAACACATTTGCAGAATGCAAATTTCCTTTTGCTCCCTAATGGCTTTATGATAAGAAAAAAAAATATATGACTACATATGTATATTTTACATTACAAAAATTTAAGTCTGAAAAGTTTCACAGGTATATTAAGGAAGTTTTGAACATCTCATGTACAGAGGCCATCTTTTTTTTTCTGGAAAGAAAATGTTCCTTATTAGTTCGGCAAGATAACAAAGATATCTTAATAAAGTTGAAACAATCAGATTGTTTGCTATGATTATTATTAGCTCATAAGCAATTTTAACAATAAGCTAGAGATAACTGGACAAAATGAACTATCACAATGGATATATTTAACAAAACTGTAATTGCGTGACCTATAGAGCAAGTGAATGTGCACCAGCCAACAGGGACAAATACTTGGCAAATAAACTACACAAAACACTTTTGAAGAGGTGATTTTTGGAAGCTCCCCCAGGTAATTTTTTTTTTTATTATATCAGGTCACCTGTTTAAGAGATTACATTAGAGTAAGCAAAGTAAATAAAGCTGTCTGAAACCTTTACGGAAAATTTTTATTCTGTCAGTAAACATGTTAACTCTGCTTTCCTCTTTCATAACTTCTCACCATACTTTCAACAACTGGTGGAATATGAGCACAGCAAGAGTAGCAGCAGCTTATTTGTCCCAGAATTTTAATATATTTTAATATTATATTAATATTATTAAAATATTTGTCTGAATGTGCAGACAGACCTGAGATTCCTGCCTGTCTCAGAAAGCAAATTGGAAAGGTTCTATTCTAAGCAAACACACACCTCAATAAAAAAAAAAAAAAAAAAACCCAAACACCCTAACAAAAAACACAAACTACTAGTCCATATAGAAGTAAAAAAGGAATAATGCTATTCTAGTCCTGTTGAACTTGATGCAAAAGCCTTGCACAGTTCAACAAAAGTAAAAACAAACCCAATGGGGAAAAGAGAGATTTAACTTCTCTAATACACTTTAATTTTATCCCCGAGGTAGGACCTGACCTTCCTATCAGCACCACTGTACTAGCAATAAAAAAAACAATCATTTCTCCTCACCCCATTGCTTTTTCACCTTTTCTTCCTAAGGACATAATCTTTGATTATTATTGGCAGGCCAACATTCCACATACTGTCATCCCATGCAACAGGATGTGCTGCTTATTCATTCGTGTCTGCTCTTGTCTGCCAATTTTTCCACATCAATATTTAAGATTCTCACTACTTTCAGCTGAACAGTGTAAAAACCTTTTCTCCTGATTTTTTAAAAAGCACATGCGAACCAGCTGCAAATTCTCAATTTGCTCACATATTTCCATCTATATGTTGTCGCATTTTTTCCAGATTAAAAAAGGCATAAAGTTACAGGCTAATGAGTCAATGATTCATTCAATTACAGCAGGTAAACTATAGACTTTGGAAGATAGTATCAAACTAAACACAGAAAATCCACCACTTCTGGGTGACAGGTAATGTGACAAACTGCATTTCCTCAATACTACATTTTCATGCATACATTGGCACAAAGTAAGAACAAGGTACCTCCTTTGCAGTTTCAGAGATCAAAGTAAAAGTGTGGAGATGAAAATTAAAGCCATTCCAAGCTTTAGAGTACATCTGTTCCCAACTCCCCATACACACAGACACTCCAGTACGGAGATGGCAGAAATCCCTGCCTGTGACAGCACTGGCACCAGTTATTACAATCCTAAAGTTAAGCAGAAGTACTAGGTTGTTACTTGCACAATCAACTTGTGATCACGTGCCTGGTTGGCCTGAACAATTAGAATTCAACCTTCTAATTTTGTGCAGCTTTAAGACATAAATATAATATTATTGCCTAAAGAACTGTCATTTTCCTGAAGCTCACTGGCAGCAAAAACTAAAGAAGGGGGTTTTTTTAACAAATAACATTTTATTTTCCTATGAATATCATTTCCGCCCCAAATCTCACTCTGTTCTCTTTTCCAGGTCTCCAACACACTGAGGATATTACTCTTCACTGTAGATTCCCATGACATTTTGGCAGAAGCTACAGCTGTGACAAGCTTTGGACTGGAGCTTTTACTTACTGATGTGTTTAGCTTTGTGACTGACTGCTGTTGAAAATTAAATAAAGAAAACAAGCAATATTTCTTTCATAAAGCAACAAGTGACCCGAGGGAAGCCTCTCTGGGTGGGCATGGAAAAAGAGCCCCAATTTTGGTGTTCTACAAGTTTCCATGAGTTAAGAACTTTGGGAGATGTTGGCAGTTCCATTTCTTTTCACCACCCTCCACTCATCCCCATTTATTCTCTCTAAAATCTAAAGGCTTGTTTCTTTACAAGTTACTGCAAAACATCCAGAGTGCAGCTGACGCTCCACTCCTAACTGCAGTGTTTCAAGTGACACTAGATACAAGACTTACATTATGTTAACATTTGACAATAATATATTAACTGTCAGTCACATGCCTAGAACTCAACAGCCTTATGAAAAGGAAAAACCTGACTGCTAAGATATTCTATTACTTAAATTCTTTGCTGCAATGTAAACAAAGGTAAGTCACGCATGCAGCCTCACATTATGTAAGCTATCAGCTCTGGCCCAGCAACTGGGTCTTAAATCAAGCCAAGGGGCATTTGAGCTTCCTGCAGAGACCAAGAGTTCCACCACCACTGTATGGTGAGGGCATAAGAACAGTGTGGACTACTGAAGTTTTCTCACTCTGAAGAGTGGATCCTCTTTCTAGGCCTCTAGGCAACATCAAGACCATCTCCAAAGCCTATAAGATAATAGATCTTTTCCAGCCCTCTGAACTGTATCAAGACCCTCTCCAATGGCTACAGCAGGCACCTAGCTCAACAAACTAGCCGATGCTACAGAAATCCTTGAGCTTCAAGGCTGAGGGCCTTGAACAGATCTCCAGTAGCACTGGAAAGCAACACAGCTCCAAGGCACCAGCAGCACTGGGGAGCGAGAAGACCCCGTGGGTGGTGGTGCCAGAGCCAGGCTGGGACAGGGGGAGCACCCAGCCCTGCCCAGCACCTCTGCCCAGCGCCTCTCAAAGAATGTCAGGGATTGGAAGGGACCTCGAAAGATCACCTGGTCCAATCCCCCTGCTAGAGCAGGAACACCTACATGAGGTTACACAAGAACGTGTCCAGGCGGGTTCTGAACGTTCCTAGAGGAGACTCCACAACCTCCTTAGGCAGCCTGTTCCAGGGCTCTGTCACCCTCACTGTGGGGAACTTTCTTCTCCTATTTAAGTGGAACCTCCTGTATTGCAGCTTGCACCCATTGCCCCTTGTGCTATCACTGGTTGTCACCGAGAAGAGCCTGGCTCCATCCTCGTGATGCTCATCCCGAGTAAGGCTGCCCGGTCAGAGCTCGGAGCACTCCCGCCCTGTCAGTGCTCACACATGTGGACTGGGCGGGGAGAGCAGGTCCCGCTGACATGCAAAACCAAACACTCTGAAGGGCGGCGGCGCCGGGGACGCCCAGGGCCTGAACCAAGGGCGGCGGGCGGCCAGCGGCTTCCTAGGCTCGGCAAGAGCCGGCGGCCGGGCCCCAAGCGGCGGGAGGCCGCGACGGAGGGGAAGGCCCGCAGGGCGCGGACGGGTGCCGAGCGGCGCCTGCCTTGTTACCTCTCCATCGTCTGCACCGTGTAGCTGACGAGCGGCCTCCCTTGCACGGCGCAGAACTGCTTGGGGGTGGCGCCACCCAGGCGCTCCCCGCTCCCGCCCGCCGGCAGCACAACCGCCACCGGCGTGCCGGCGGGCCTGGCGTCGCCGGTCCCGCTGCTGGGCTCCATCTGCGCGGGGCGCTGCTCTGCTCCTCGCTCTCCCAGCGCCCCAGCAACACGAACGCAGCTGGGACAGCTCTACCGCCCGCGTGTTTTATTTGCCCGCGACGTCCGCAATCCAAAGAATCCAGCGCCCGCCCGCCCCCAGCGGGAACCAGGCCCTGCTCCTCGCCCACCCCGCGCTACACAAGGCCCCGCAGAGGCATGCGGGCCCGGGCGCGGCCGGACGGCCCCGCGGCATACGCCTTGACCTCGGAGGAGGCGGGAACGCCCCCCCGCCTGCGGCTCCCCGTCAGGGAAACAGAAGGCGCACAGTGCCACAAGTCGGGTACGGCAGCCATTGGCCCTTTAAGTGCCCGGCGCTGGGTTGTTCCCCACAGCGCATGCGCTCTCGGGCGGGGCTGCTCCACCTGCGGCGCGCGGGGGGGGTGCTGCCGGCCGGGGCGGTGTGGGTCGCCATGACCGTCCCTGGGAGCGGCGGGAGCAGACGCTTCTGCGTGGCCTGCCTGGCCTGGCCTGGCCTGGCCTGGCCTGGCCTGGCCTGGTCTGGTCGAGGAGGGCTGCTCTCTCTCAGGGAGGAAATAAAACACCTCGTATCTGCAGCCGAGGGGAAGGCGGGTCGAGAAAACGCGGCTCTGCGTCTGCATGCGAGCCCCGGCTGTCGGGGGACTGCTTCTCCACAGGCTGGCTGGGGACGCCAGCCAAAATCTGATGTGTGGCCTTCTCGTTCCTAGAAGGTAGAGGTTGAAATAGCAGCAGTCGATTCACAGAGAGAAGCTGGGGTGTTCCATCTTAGGGAGCTGCTGTAGGCCGTGGCTGAGACAGGTTGACCAGAAAACTCCCAGGGCTGGTACCCATTAGATGGCAGAGGAGACCAGTCTGGAGAGGAGGGGACTTGCTAAGCGGGACACCAGGCCACACATTTGTAATCACCAAAACAGGTCTCAGGTTGATATGTCTGGTTCCTCTACATTTTCAGCTGTAACTTGAATGTATTTAATTACTACTCCTACACTATCTTCACCTGAAAGTTTTGGACATTTCACTGCAAAGATGGCCTTGCAAATCTGAAAGGACTGCTGTGAGCTTGTTGCTGCTTATCAGGGCACAGTGAGGACCAGCCACTCCGAAAGGGAAGGGGAGCCTGGAGCAGAGCACAGTATCAAGGCAGGTGAGAACACTAGTGTCACCAGAAAGGAGGCAGGATGCTAAGCATGGGTCAGGGCCAGGATTGGACCCTCAGGGTCAGGCTTAGTCCAGTGATCACCTGGCAAGGCCTCAGTGAGACAATATGTCCTAGGGCAAGCCAGGAAGCTGAGGCAGTGGGTGCAGGTCAAGATCTGGGAGGCACCGGATCAGGTGCAGGTGTAGGGGGCCAACAGTAAAGACTGCTTAAAAGTAGCTTCCAAAGGAAAAGGAGGAACGAAGGCTTCCAGCCTTCCTCATAACAGCTCTTACTAGTGGAAGACCTGCCTTTGGACTTGACAAGCTAAATTCCTAAACTCAGCCAACTCAACTTCTTAAAAGTGGGTGCACTCAGGACCCTAACATTGTCTTCTTTGACGTGATTTTTAGAAAAAAAAAAAAAAACAGTCTTGTATGCAGGCTGTCCTAAAATGACCAGAGGCCTTATAGTCTGCAGGATTTTATAATCTGTTCTTTATATCTTTGAGAAGCTAACTTATCTACAGTTTTTCAGGTTTCTCTTAGTTGTGTTAGAATAGACTATTTCAGTTGAAAGGGGCCTGCAGCAATTATCTAGTCCAACTGCCTGACCAATTTAGAGCTGACCAAAACTTAAAAGCATGTTTTTAAGAACATTTCAGAGGATCTTGGTCTCCCAAAGCCTCTGCCATCATGTCTGAGCAGGAGACAAACTGGCAGGAGATCTCCACTCTTTTCCTACATGAACTGTGCACACAAGTGACCAAAGCACAAAAGCCATCTGCACTGCTCCCCAAACCTGCAGCCACCCTCTCTGTGTAAAGAGGAACTGAACTGGAACACTTATGGAGACTTTTCTGAGGAGTAGGTCTGATCCAAAAAGCAGCATGGCAGGAAGTTTATTCTGTCCCAGCTGAGCTGCTTTGTCAGTAAAATGATCATATGAAATCGCAGAGGCATCATATGTAGGAATCATACAATAGGAGTGAAGTGATCCGTGCTAGCAAAGGCAGAGTTCACAGATATCCTTGATACCTGCAATAGCAGGAAAGTCCCAGAAAATTGGTCAGTACAGTGGAGAACATACGCACTTCACATGCAGAGGTCTCTTGACAGTTAAGACAATGAGCAGAAATCACATTGGCTCATACCATGCAGTGAAACAAGAGAGGGACTGATGCCAACCAAAGGAAAACATTTTGAATTAAAACATACAGATGTGCCTTCTAGATAACGATGTCTCCAAAAGTTTCTGTAAGGAAAAAATACATTATCGTGGGCATTGAAGGAAACAGGCATGTAAAGAAGAGGAAAGAATATGACTTACGCAGATTGCTGAAAAACTTCTGGAATGGAAGCCTTTTGCACCAGTGAAAACATTAGCTAGAAGTTGAACTGCCTTCCTTCTGGCAAGTGTTGGTCTCATTATCTTCAGGACTGTTTATCACCTGGGATTATTTTTAGAAAATCCATTGGCTCAGAAACTGTGTTTACCTGGTTTTTTTTCCTTTTCAATAGGTCTTATATTTTCTTTTCTTAGGAAGTATTTCTTTACACCTAATTCCTGACAGGTGACATACATTTGTCTGTTTTCTCTTTTTAGGACATCCAAGTTTGCCCTGACTCTTCACCTCTGTGCAGATTGCCTTCCATTCAGCATCACCTCTTTGTTATCAGGTGCCCAACATGAATTTTTCTTCTTAAGGTAGGCACCTCCAGTGTCCATAATTATCTTGAATTCCATAGATTACATTATTCTGACTTTTTCTTGAAGCAGTTCTATACAAACATGTTGATGGCAGGTTGTTCTGCAACATTCCCACTTTTTTTTTTCCCAATGTAACATACTTCCATTCATAAAGAACACAGACGTTAACCTAGTCACCTGCAGCTGATTTTCCAGACATTTTTTCTTGTTTGCATTATTATAAGGTGCAAAACGAGGTAGCTTTAGTTCCCATGGCTCCTCCCACAGTACATTGATTCTGAGGGGCAGGTAAGCAGGATATTGCCACACACAAACACAGCCATCAGAACTATTTTCCCCTTCCTTCTTGGCAATATGTTTTTGCAGTCCCTCTGCTGCAACAGTCTGTTCTGCCTAGTACCTTCTCTCCTGCCCAGCTGGTGTTTCTCCACTTCATTTATTTCATGCATATTAGTTTCTTCTGTGAAGGATAAAAAGGTAAGAGAGATTGAGGAAAGAGGATCACATGCCAGAATTGGTTCCATTCTTGTTCTGAAGCCCATTTTCCCTATTATTCTAGGTGGGTAAGACTTGATCTGTCCAGAAGAAATTATATTGGATAATAACTATGATGGATGCAGACTTCAGTGTCATCAAATATGTTGTATCTTGAGATTTGATGATCCGGCCAAACAGCACTTTGAAGCTGCTTTTGGCTGCACTTAAACATCAGATGCTTCAGAAGTTTTCATGCTTTCCACAGTCCCTGTGGAGTAAAAAGATACTTGTGTTGATAGCGCTTGTTAGTTCTTCATGAAGTCCCTCAGTGTAGATTTTTGGGGTCTTGGTTAGACTGAGCTTGTTACTGCTATTTCTCCTTTTATTTTCTGTTTTCTTAGAAAATTATGCAGAAGGAAGAGCATATTTACATCATTATCAATTTATGTCATATCTTAGGATGAATTTAAAAAGCTGGGATTTTCAGTTTTACATCTTTTTAATATCCATTTGATAGTAACAGGCAATGAAACACAGTGGCATTTTGTGAATACATATTTTGCTTCAGTTCCATTCCATTTTGCATTTTTCTATTGAATGAATCTAATAATAATAATAATAATACCTTGTGCATGCTCATATATAAACGTTTTAAGTGGGGTAAAAAGTAACTTCACACATATTGGGAGAACAATTTTACACATTTTTTAATTGCATAAAGAGAGATGGAGACAACATTTTTGCCTCAAAGCAAGTAAAGAGCAGGCTAATTTATCTTTTCTGTGCAAAGGTATAACATCTGAAACCGCAGTAGTTGTTTGCAATTATGCAGTGTAGAGGTTTTGATTGCAGGGTGACCATAAAACCACGGCAGATGTATTGTTAATCCCCTCTCCTCCCCCACTTCCCCATTCAGCCCCTCTCTCTCCCCCCTTCCCACTAAGGATGGGCGATCAGGAGGGAAAGAAGGATAGAGAGAAGAGAGTTGGAAAAATTAAAAATGTTTTACTAATGCTACTGATAAAATAGAGGAAAATAATACAAAATATACAAAACCAATCTTGAAAGTCCTGGCAACTGCAGGGCCGACACCGGAAGTCTTGGACTGGACTCTGCAGTCCACCAGAACTGGATTCAGTCTGTCACTACGCCTCAGTTCGCAGGGACGACTCACAAGGTCCTTTCCTGATGTCAGCCATGAGGAAAAGGGATAAAGGGATGAGATCCTCATGATCTCCCACTTTTATATAAAGTATTAAGTGAATGGGAAGTTATATTTCATTGCTCAGTTTCTTGTCACCTGTTTCTCATTGCCCCTCTCGCAAGATGTCCATCCATCCTTATCAGTCCAGTGACCTTGCATACCATTGCTATGTCTACCAAAACATGTATCTGGCTTTTCAGGAAAATGCAGCTAATATGAAAGCTTTAGCTGACAGGCACATTCACTAAAAGAGAAACTTGTTTTTAACAACACCAGGGCATGCAGTAAATATGCCAATCATATATTTGAAAAGTGATTTTTTTCTTTTTTATTGAAAGGAGATATGTACAAATTGGAATTAAATTACAGAAGTCAAATTCATCTGAAAATTTAGCTGCAGGGGGAAAAAAATCATCCGTTTCTATGGCTGAAAATCATAATAGTATTTCCAGAGAACATTAAGTTATTGGAGTGGTAGAAATCATATTGAAGGGTTTTTTTGAAAAATTAGTAAAAGAGTAAAATGTCTCAACTAAAAATTGCAATCGAGTCTTCTGCAGATGTAGAATAAATAAACTGAGAAGTTTTCTGTCCCTTTTTCAAAGTAATTTCTAAGCTCTTAAAGCATTTTTGCCTTTAATACAGGCAGAATAAGATTAATTTACCTTTTCTTGACCAGCAGCAAGGTTCACTATTGTGTATTTGAAAGCGAAACGCATGCACTCAAGAAATATTTGGCAAAATAAAGTCAATTACAAGATCTAGAAGAGACAAAGCAAAAAATATTTAAAATCTGAGAGCCGTTATTGCAGCTAACATGGTATCTGCAGCATTCTGAACAGTGATGCAGGCTTTTAGCCAGAACCTCATGTTTGCAGGACTGTACTGCAGTAATTTTATCCAGACATAGAAGTTGTTACTTCACTGGTGGTAAGCCTTAAAACCAACATCCAGAGCTGTAAGTAAGCAAGTGGAAGGTCAGTTCTCTTAAGAGCGTTTTTCTAGTCAAGTAGGATAGCAGTCTTGGCTTTCTTTAAGTCACCAATAACTGTCTGTAATTGTTGGAAGTCACTGTTTACAGAGACAGACACAGGTTCTTTGCATATCTAAAGAGATTAGAAAGTCCTCAAAAAGGCAGTATTTCAGGTTTTGCCTTGCATGGCTGTTGCTATTTATTGCAGTTTACACCAGATGTCAAAGTGTTAGGCTTCATCGCCATTTCTACATATAAGTGTGAAAAAAATAACAACAGAGAAAGCATAGTCTGGCTAGGCATTTTGTTTCCAGATATTCTATTTCATTTCTGATTGATCGCTAGAAAAAATAATCGTATGTCAGTTTTCTTTTATGCTCGTCACAATCTTTTACTTGTTGCTTGTGACTGAGACCTAATCAACCCACCGATTAGTCCTTTTGGACTGACTTACATCTTCACTGTTTCAGTCTTTGTTGCACAACGGCTTCGTCATAGTATTTGCTCTGTGGTGACAGTGGTTACCAAGTCACTGTCATGTCACAGGGACCATATACCTTGAGACAGTGTAATAGATAGTGGACTGTTGAAAAAAAGAAAAAATATTTTCCCTCAAAATCATAATTAACACTTTTGTGAAAATCTCATGTAATTTCATATTAGCATATTTTGATGTTTGTATTGTTACAAATACGATTGCAAAGGGTTCTTTCTTGCTCTGAGATTCTTTGATGAAAGATGCTATGAATGTGTGGAATACTTACATAAAGTGTTGTGCTATTGATGTGCTCCTATTGCTATATGGAACTAAGATCAAAACAGCGTGTATTCAGCAAGGGAATTATGCACATGCATAACTTAAATGATGTAAATAGTTCACTATCAAATATCAAAGAGTGCTTACATGCCTAATATACCGTGTGCATAGAATCACCTATAGATGACATCCCTAAGGGCAATTCTAGGTGCTCTTGCCTTCCTATGCAGTTCTGCAAAATATTTTTCATGTATGTTTTTCGTTTTTGACAAAATGATGTAAAGAGCTTTACATTTTAATTAATGAGGTAGAAGTGTTCCATAATTTTTAGTTTGTTAATAGTTGAAGCATAAATAGAGAATATGGAGGCTACAAATGTAAAGGAAATGTGGTCTCTGAACACAATGGAGTGTTTTCATACTTGCACGTCATTGTAGTGAAGTGTTGAAAAACAGAGGTTGAGTTTCACCTGTTGCATCATGTGTGGTTTATGTCACAGCTTCGGCATTGTTTTACATGCTTCTAGTAGATAAATTTCTTTTAGAGTCTATGAATACTTGATACACAGAGGGAGCATCTTGCTTATGTTCTGTGCAAGTGCTAGAGAAAAGATTAACAGAGATTTCAGCTGATGTTTGGCACACATTTTAAAGCTTCACCCTAAAATGTTATATTCTTCCTGGATTGTTTATCTGTACTGTACTTGATAATCCTTTAGGCTTGCTCTTTGGGGTATGGAAGGTTAGTTCAAGAGCTACTGAGTATTTTGTGTACACAAAGTAAAATACCTTCAAGATAAGAGAATTACTGCATAGTATCTAATCCAATAATTCATGAGAATGAGAGTCCCTGGCTGGAGGAGGTCTTGTGAAATTCAGAAAGGTTAAAGACTTGAAGAAAATCTTCTACTGCTTTGGAGAGTGCTTTGGCAAGTCGGTGAGGAAGTAGAGGCCTCCTGTAATTTTTCATTAGAAGTGATTGATAAGTCTTAAACACTTGGCTCTGGAAGGGTCTTTATAGGTTCTAGGCATGTTTGTCAGATGTTAAGTAATGTCAAGGTTGGGTAGGCCTGTCTGTTCAGCTTTAACATCACCATTTATTGTGCTGCTTTATAGGAATTGTGGTTTAGGGTGTTCAGCTGTCAAGAGTTCATTGTATAGTGATCCTAACAAAGATTAAGACATGGAAGTTGAGAGCCCAGAGGCTTTTTTCCACTGTCACTGTGACTTAACAGCAGGTGCCAGCCATTAGGGTAATGCCCCATCACCTCAATATAAAAATAAATGTTTAATTTAATCTTTTTTGGATACACATTCAATTGTGACTGGAGAAACAGTTACCTCTGAGGAAACACTAACAGTAGTTTCCTTTTCCCAAAACAATTCAAAGGAGAGATAGTCTATGAACTGGCTAAATATGTGGTGTTAAGTGACAGATGCCAGTGATACAGAATAATGTAACTACTCCTACATGTATACAGTCCTAAAATTATATTCAGACCTTTGAAGGCAACCACAAGGCTGGTGTGGCTCCCGGTGAAAATGAGTTTGACACCCCTAATGTAGTGAAGCACCCGTAATGTAGTGAAGAGATAAAGTTATATTTAGAATAGAGTTGGGATTTTCATTGCCTTAAATCTTTGTTTTAATTTTGGTGTGTGCGTATTATCATGCCATGTTTTATTGCTTTATCGTGTTCTGTGTTATCTCCATGAAATGTTTTTGAACGAAGTGAAACAACATGATGGACAAAATCAAATGACACCAATGAAAATTTGCAGATTTGGTATGAATATGAGTACAAGCTTTCCTATTTATTGCTACACTGAAAATATTGCTTCTGCGTCTCCTGTTGTGTTAATCATGGTCCTTACTCTTAGGGTGACGGGAATGTTATTAATTAATCTCGTATCTGAAGAACATAAATGAACTCAGTTTGTCAGAGTTTATATAGGAGGGATACTATCCATGTAAGTTTTTACTTAACAAATTAAGTCTTGTCCTAGCTATATGATCAGGGACTGAAATTGCAGCAGGTGTGACAAGATACTGTTCAACACAAAAATTTGCCTTTGCCTTCATTGTGAATTTGTATGGTACACATTAGACAAAACAATCAGATGGAGCTAGTTCATTTTTCTCCTCTTCTTTTGAATTTTTAGTGTTACGTTCTAACCTTTTTGGCACTTTCTAAGGAAAGTGCCTTAAAATGCAGCCAGCCTCGTGGAAAGATCTGTGAATCTTTTTTCTCTTTATAAATATTTGCTTTATAGTGAGCAAAACCTGCAGGATGGTAGTCCCTAAAAACAGTAGTCCTTTCCTAATCCTTTGCCCCATCCTTTGCTGGCTTGTCCAGTACTAGCATGAAAATGTCAGATTGGAGAGAGTGAGTCCTTTGATCCCATTCAGTATTTAGAAAGATCAAGGTTACAGACTTTTCCCAGCTGCAGTGATGTGGCTACCTGTCATCCAGCAGTTATATAGGGAATCAGGCTGTTTAACCTAACTAACTACTGGAAAGAAAATAGTTTGGTCATTGAGACACTAGGGAAAGAAGAATTAGATGTTGCCAAACCAGAAGTTTCGAAGTGGAGGGCAGAAGCAGGCAGGTTTTTTGAAAGGCACTGCAATATTTGAGTAGATAAAGAGTACCACAAAGTAGTACATTCCTAAATTAGGATTCAGATAGTGGCTTGAATGGTCTGTCTAATGAGGGCTTTTATGGAAGAAGTATGCAAAAAAGTATTTCATTAAACAAATAAAAATGGAAATCCATCTTAATATTTAATTTCTTCTTGGCAAAGGATGTTGCAAACATTTTCTTCTGGCAGAAGTGTCAAGATTCATAATGGATTACAAAAGGTTCAAAAGAAAATATGGCGATGTTTCCTAGTTTTGTTAATAATAAGTTTCTATTTTAGTGAATGTGCCTGTCAGCTAAAGCTTTCATATTAGCTGCTTTCCTGAAAAGCCAGATACATGTTTTGGTAGACACAGCAATGGAATGCGAGATCATTGATAAGGATGGACATCTCGTGAGAAGGGCAACGAGAAACAGGTGACCAGAAACTGAGCAATGAAATATAACATCCCATTCACATGAATACTTCATATAAAAGTGGGAGATCATGAGGATCTCATCCCTTTTTCCCTTTTTCTCATGGTCGATGTTAGGAGAGGACCTTGTGAGTCATCCCTGCGAACTGAGGCGTAGTGACAGACTGAATCCCGTTCTGGTGGGCTGCAGAGTCCAGTCCAGGACTTCAGATGCCGGCCCTACAATCTGCCAGAGCAGTTGCCAGGACTTTCAAGATTGGTTTTGTATATTTTGTATTATTTTCCTCTATTTTATCAGTAGCATTAGTAAAACATTTTTAATTTTTCCAACTCTCTTCTCTCTGCCCTTCTTTCCCTCCTGATTGCCTGTCCTTAGTGGGAAGCGGGGAGAAAGGGGCTGAAGGGGGAAGCCAGGGGAGAGTGGGTTAACAATACGTCTGCCACGGTTTTGTTGTCACTCCGCAATCAAAACCGCAACAGGATAATAGTTGCAAAGCATCTGAAAGAGATTTTATGGATAACTCACTACCTGCATGGTAGTTAATGGTCTTGTTTACAAGACCTGTGACCTGCTGTAATTTTATAAGAATATCACTGAGAATCTGCTCTTAAATTTTACGTAGCTCGTAAACAGAATTTTGAGCCAAATTGTTCAACAAGGAAGTCCAGGTGTGTGGTAAACTGGTAATTTTCTAAGAAACCTGTATGTGAGTCTTTTTAGCTTTGGCAGTATTATTCTTTCTCCTCAGAAAGAGGAAGCTGTGGTTGACTACCGGAAGATATGATCAATGCAGTGAAACATGAGTTTCTGTGAAGATGTCAGATTCTGAAGTCTCCCTGACTTGCCCTCATTCAGTATGGAATATGTGGATAGTACAGACACACTGTGCTGTGCATTCTTCCCTTTGCATGAGAAGAGACGACAGGAACAGTCAGAAATGGTTATTTACCATGTGAATTTAGACTTGGCAGTGCATTAAATCCCAAGGGTAGCATGTGCATTGGCTAATGTTTGGCTTAGCAATCTGCGGACAGAGCAAGTCTTTGGAAGTCTCATGAAAAGTTGTGATCATCAGAAGAAACTGCAGGACATGGAGCACATGCTGTCCTCCATATGTCACTTTGTTCCATTTTTTTGATCCATTTTCTCTTCTTTCTCCTCTTCTAGACACACCCAGATTCAGACAGTTCAATAACTGAAAACAAAAGAGGCACTGCAGTGATCCAACCTGTTCTCCACTTCTATAAGCTGTTCTGGCTACAATCCTGAAAACTGCAGTAAAGATGCACAAAAGCAAAAAATTCAGCATGCTTTTTCATTGGAATAAAAAAGCAAGTGATCCTTGCTAACAGCAACATTTTTGCAGCTTTACACTTTAGAAACTCTCAGACCTCTGTTCTCCATCCCAGCTTAATGGCCATAGGGAATCTGAAAGAGCTTTCTTCAACCCATCCCAAAAATAAATGAATAAATAAATAAGTAAATAAATAAAATAATAATCTAACAAGCAACAGATGTTTAAACTTGCTTGAGCTGCAATTAAAACAAAGTCTTTGTGCTACAGAATCTGTTTTAAAGCTCTGCATAGTTCTGTTTCTCAGTGGCTGTTCTTGTGGTAAGGCTAGACAAGTGCTTTTCACCTTAGGCCCTCTCCCTCAACTCTCCACTGTTTCATACAAAGGAACTTTAATGAATGTGCCTTCTTTAACCCACCAAAGCATCGAACTTCACAGACTGGTTTATGCTTTTACTGTTTTCTCTGCGATTTCCTCACTAAGTCACTTCTCACTGGGCCTAACAAAACAAATCAAATGTGGAACTCCTGGGTCAAGTCAGAGCATGACTTCTCTAGTCAAAATTTAAAAATTATGCATCCAGTCATTCTAAAAAGAGATTTTAAATATTTTTGTATCAAAAAGCAAGCGAGCTGTAGCAAGTATAGTTCAGAACAGCTAAAGGTTTAAACAATAAGACAATACTTAAGACAATACAATAAGTTCAACTACTAAAATAGTGCAGGGGGCAAGAAAAAGACAAAGTGTTCAACAAAACATTTTTAGGTGATGTAACTTTACTTAAGTAGATGGTAACAAAGGTCACTTGTTGACAGCAGTTGTCTTGGAGGTTTAGTAAACAGAACTATATTATTGTTCCAGTGTATTGCAATCTGGGCCTCGTTTCTGGGGAGGTTAATTTTTAAATTTTCCTTTACATTCATGAAATACCATATTCCACAAAGAGCCCTATTAAAGCCAGTGGTCCTGATTTTCATTTATATAAGACATCCTTTGTATTTCTTTGTGGTGGTATAGAGGCATTAAGAAGGCCTAAACTCCAGCTAGGTAATGTAACACTGCCTCATTCACTATAATATGTTGTCAAACCAAAGTGAGTTAAGTAAAAAAAAATAGAGTTACCATCCAGTGTTTGTAGAGCTTTTTCTCATCAGTTAGTAGTGACATGTTATTTTCATGGCATGTAGTTTGATGAGTGTTCATTAAGAATGAAGAGTATTTTCTTGTCATTGAAGTACTAAGGTAAGTAGATGTTTGAATATTAACTTGGTGGTAGGCATTATCATTTGTAAATCACACTTTTCTAGTGTGACAGTCCACATAATTCATACGATGAGTGAGCTGAGAGGCTGGATGTCTTTCAGAAAGGTGCATGGGCAGACTTTGTGTTGTGGGGGTCACTTTCAGGCAAAATTAACAAATCCAGTGACAGAATGTCTTCTTAACTCATAAATCTCTAGGGAATTTTCAGTTTTAGCCTGGAGCACTGTTTGTATGCATGTCAATGAACTTAAAATCAAAGCCCTTTGCCTGGCCTACAGGTAAGGAAATGCATCATGAGAATAGGATACCTTCCAACACTAAGGATTCCTTATAATTTTCCACTGAACACCTCAAGGTTAATACTGTAGCAACAAGACTCTCACAGTGGAATGTGTTGAACAGTCCTTTCCTGATTAATGCTGTACTTCTTCAGGAAGGATATAAAGGTCAAGGTTAGGAGGACTACAGTGATTTACTACCAGGAATTTGTTCGGTACTTTGAAGGGTGTTATTCAAATATCTGCTTTATTTCCAAACATGGCTGAACTTGGCTTGGGTGGTTTTGATTCCAAGGCTGTTGAAAAGGAGAGAGCAACAGAATTGTTACTGTTACAAAAAAATGGATAAATAAACTTCTCAAAGGGCCCTTCTAGTCTAGATAGCAAGTGTCAGGCCCTTCTGACTTGTGCAGTTCATAATGTCCTAATGACACATGGTATCCCACCACTGGCTCTCCACAGTGACTCCCCAGAGTACTACCATGCTGTCAAACAAATCAGCATCTGGCTAAGTTTATTTCTAGTGATATCTAAGGAAAATTGACTTCCATTCATTGTAAAACAATTTACTCCTTAGCTGGGGGCAGTTTTCATCAAGTCAAAAGTAATGAAATAATGATGGTAGATTAACAGATTATTTCTAATTTATTCACCTCTAGTTTTCTAGAGGAGCAAGTATAAGAACTTAAAAAGCTATTAGGTTCCTTTTAAGATGTTTGAAATGGTTTTTAAGAAGCCCCTGGACTTAGTGATCTACGGATACGGTAGGATAATATTGAAAAAGTCAGTTTCAGTTTCTATATATTCTTAGTGTAATAAATCTAGACATGTAGTGGTCTAATTTATATAAAAACTTATCTGATCTGCTTCTATGTTATTCTCTTTCAAAACATTTACATGCTCCTTGTATCTATTTGGCTTAATATTTCAGGTGAAAACTAAGAAAATTCTTAGGGTTTTTTTTAAACTCTAAAACAAACATTATAAGATGTATCTTATTTTAAATTATTTCCGTTTAAGCAGTACTTTCTATGGTCTTTCTATGGCATGTCCAGCAAAACTTCATGAAGCCATCTTAATGGAAGTATGTCAAATTATTCTCCTTGAGATAGTTATGCGTGAAAAGACAAAGTAGGAGTTATGATCTCTATTGCTAAATGCAAACTCTTATTAAATGTGCATATTGTTCCTACAGTCGAACTTCACTGGCTGTAGAAGAATCATGAGGAAGATGTGTGGGTTTTCTCACCATTCTTATTTCTAGGAGTCGAACACAGAATGGACAGGGTAGCTTTACTGATGTGTAGTGAGTATTGGCTTTGAAAATTATTTTAGTTAAATTTTGGTCCATTAACTCAGTCTTCCATGCTTTATCATCTTGTAGAAGTAGCTGGAGAACAATTTAAAAATGGACAGATATTTGGCAAATGGGAATAATCTTTCCCTTATGAAATGGATTGATGGAGACTATAATGTCTGTTAAAATAATAACCTAGGGTATCTGTAGGTCCACTGGACCAATATGCTTAGGAGCAATGTCATGTCACCTCTCTCCCTGCTAACTCCTTTATTCATCGTCTGTCTTCTTAGGCTTAAAAGAAGCACCTTTAAGATCAGAGAATTTAAGTATAAACGGTCTCTGATCTCATGTTCTCATCATTCTGATATTTTCACAATCACAGAACTAAACTGGAAACAACTAGGTCATTAATGCGCTGTTTCTTAACTGTACCACCATGTAGATCACTTAAAATTAAAAAAAAATAATAAAATAAAATCTATATTTCTTACATATAGCAGATTTTAAAGATAATTCTTGAAAGCAGCTTTGAGGAAAAATCATAAAATTTTGTCAGTAAAATTTAGGATTCACTACGTCAGGCAGTAGCAATGATTTTCAAACAGTTCTACATTAGCGACCGAGGAAGATCTCTGCCAAGAACTTCATGATGAATCTTTTGGAATTAAGATGCAAAATGGAACGATATAGAGAGAAGGTCAATGAGAGCTTGTGTGAGACCTTATCAGGCAAGACTTTTCATTACTCTCTCCTTGTGTCATCTTTTCTGTGGGTGCAAAAGGGTTGTAAAAATTAATGATTTAAGAACAGCAAAATCCTGTGATGAAATCTTGCCTGTAGTATTTCAGTTTAGTTTGAAAGATTAAGAACAGATGATTCTTGAACTATGTATTGAAAGGTGAATTGGTTACTCTGTATTTCCAGATACATTCTGTAAGAATTTGTGGATAATGTGCAGGACTCTATTGGTTCTATGGGAAAGACGAAATTGCATGTTATTTTTACCATTAGTCTTTGACTTGATCATCACTAGTGAAAATAAAAAAATGTGGTGTCATACTAGCTTGTAAAACTTCCCAAATATAAACTTGTTCTGCAATGTACAATTTGAGAATTGTTAAAATTGTTAAAAACCTGACTTGGACCGTTAATAAGCACCATCTGTTAAATGGCCATATAAGATTTTTACATCCCAAAAGAATGCACAGAAAGATTATTTTAACGTTAAATATCACGGATAGATTTTTTTATCTAAATAATGTTCTCCCATGTTTTAAGATTAAATGTTGTGACTGATTAAAATATGTGCATTTTCATACATAGAGCCAGACAACAGTTTTTTAGCAGTGTTTATTTTTGTAAAAAAAAAAAAAGCCAGTGAATTTCAAAGGAAGTCATCATATCTGTCTTTAGATTGCACACTTTTAAACAAAAATAATACAGAGTGGAAAAATAAAAACACCACATTTTTATGTTGCTACTTCAAAATAACACCTAAATCTATGAACGCTCAAAATGAAAATATATATATCGAGAATGCTAAAATGTCTATTGTACATTATCTACAAAATATAAGTTCTAATCCAGCCACAAATCATCAGAAAATACTTTGATACATGAGAAAAGCTATAAACATAAGAACATTTTGGAGGGAAATAACACACATAAAAGCTCATTAAATAATTACAACAACAAATAAATAGTTTGTTCAGCTTTACTTTTTGATTGCTGCCATGCATATTTTAATTTTTGGTATACTGGGATAAGAGAAAGGTCAGCATGCAAGGCAATTTTTTTAGAATGAATCTGAAAGCAGGTACTAGTGGTGTATTTTTAAGCTGTTGTCAGAAGTTCATTAAACATTATATAGAAGGCAATAGATGTGATAACTGTTCTCATGAAAACACACTGTGAAGCATCTTTTTACAAAATAGACTTCAGTGAACGTTCATGGCAAATTTTCTTTGCTTCCACAGCTGGAGACAATGTAAAAGTTTATAGGGTGAGTTTAGAAGGCTTGTGTTGTTCCCCATCTTGAGCATTTGGAAAATCACTCGAAAGGTCCATATGCTGAGAATGCCCCTTTTGATTTTGGTCAAAGCAATAAGCATGTAAGTGTCAACTGAGAGCAGAGCAATGGCAGACTTGTCTTTAAGCAGTCAGAACGGTAAAGCAAATGGTTACAGGTGAGTTCAATTTTGGCAGGAGGAGAGGGAGATGAGAGAGGAGAGAGAGTCTGACTTCTAACTTGTACTATGTTTGCTGGATTTACTGGCTCTTTTCCTCTCTTTGTGGTGCTGGATAGGTTTTGCTTGAGAGGTTCCCTCAAAGTTGTGGCTGGACTCATTGTGCTGCCTGGTGTATCGCTTGCACTTGCAGGCTGTGACCACAGTTATTTTGTAGGTTCTTATACTTCCATCCTGACACTGAAGCTGGATCCTCTGGGTGCGAGTTTTGTCATTGACACATCTCCACTCCTGCGAGCTCCGCCTGCTCCAGTACTTGGTTCCATAACCTCCTCCAATCCAGTTGGGAAGCAGTGGCAAAGGGAGGCATTCACCAGCGCACACCAGCTCCTTCAGCGGATTGATGCTGGTGCACTGCCCATCTGAAATGTACTTGGTGGATCTCAGTTCCCGACAGCCAACTTGAACACGATCTGCAGAATGCACACAATAATAAACACTGAGATTCAGAATGGAGAGGTTTCCTTAATCAGTCATTTTGACATCAACAAGCCATGTTTTTCAGAAATTAAAGCAGGCTGTAATCTTTACAGACCATCTCTTTACTGTTGTGCCCCCCAAGGGCCTCAAGCACTGATGGTATCTCTGGGTATTACCACAGCATAAAGAAATCGTAATGATATGCACATCAGCAGTTGTGGCAGAAGAGGCAATTTTATTCTCTATCCTTCTTCTCAGGGACATACCTTTTAGAAGAGAAAAAATGCCCCAAGGGAAGAAATGTTTCCTGCTTGTTCTCAGTCTCAGGACTCTGCTCTGTGATGTGTAGAACAATTATGTTGGATCGTTAGCACGGGGGGAAATAGTGCTTTGGAAACTGTTTATGTGCTTTTAAATGAATTTCAAATAGTGTGTTTCTCCTCATTCCACAGCTACAGTGGACTGAGTCTCCCATGAGTGCTGCTGCTCTGAACACAGATACTGCAGAAGTGATAACAGCTGGAGTTACCAGGGAATGGTGTTCTGCATGCAAAGTTTGAATGATTAGCAGTAATTATTTCAGAGTGGTCATTTTGCCCTCAGGGTAACACCATCTTTGTATCTATTGTAGTCTTTATATTATAACATAGAGGATCCTTCAAATTCTCCCAGGCAACTGACATAGAATGAAGATGCAGAGCTTCTCATACAGGCATGTTTGTACCCGTCTGTATGTGCAGCTCTGCACCCTGCAATAAACACAACTGTTTATTTCAGTAATTACACTTTGAAATAAACGCCCACAGTGCGCTTAATTTTAATAAGCAATCTTTACTGGCTATACTCTCCCTCTTTCTGAAGGACAATTACGGCGCAGATTCTACACACAATGCAATTAACTAACGCCTTTAAAATAGAAGTAATTACTAGAAACATTTTAGAATGAATCATAGAAGGCTTTGAAGGTACATCTACATATCACAGCTAGAGGCTGCTTCTGTTTCTACTTGGATTTTTGGAAGCAAGTTCTGTACGGAGACACAGAGTTAAGATCACTTCACCCTGTCCCCTCTGTCTCAGGATGGGCAATCAAGAGGGACTGTAAATTTGCAGGCTGATCCGAGGGGCTCTTTCCAGGACTGTTCTCCTGCCTGCCTTGAGGAAAGATTCAAGGTTGCCTTCCTGCAGCTGCACTCAGGAATGTACCTTGAAGCAGCTGGTCAAAGATTTGAGTTTGTCTGTCCTTCTGTTTTTATGTCTTGCCTGGCTCAGCTTTTCTCCAGTGACAGCTCATTGACGGTGAATACCTACGGGCTGCTTCAGTAATCTTATAATGATGAGATGCTTCCTGTGCACTTAAACCCTTAGCATTCATAGAAGCTGACACACCTGGCTTAGCTGAAAGGTATCAGTGTCACTTTTTGCCTTCACTTTCCAGGGATGACGCTATTTTTATCAAATCCTTGTGGGTGGGTTGGTGTGTGTATGTATGTGTGTGTCTCTATTTGGATTTCTTTCATTTTAAGGAGGCGGGCAGGGGAGGGAACAGATAAAGTCAGCAGAAGGTTTCCAGGTCCACATGTATCTGACATAATATAACTCAGCAGGAAAAGACTAGGTATAAAGAGGCAAGTTAGAGCAGAGATCATAGGTAAATTATGAGCTGATTTGTTTACTTTCGCTGGAGGTGTTTAGCAGCTAAATGCTACAGCAGGAAGTAAAACTAAACAGCGGGAACAAAATTCAGAGTTTTTTATTGCATTTGAAAAGTAGCCCAGACACCTCCCCTGCCCACAGTGGGAGGGTGAGTTAAGAAAGCGAGGGCTTTGGAAATGCCTCTCACTCCTTTTCCTTGATCTTGCTTCCCCGCCGGATAACCCACAAAACCCGGCGTTCCTGGATGTACCTCCCGCAGGAAGTAACCTGCCCGAGAGAGCCGGTCCTACAGGACTCGCACGGGGGAGGGAGGCTTTGCTGGGGGCCGCCCGGCCGAGCGCATCCCAGCCGGGACCCAGCCGCAGCATCCTCCCTTCCCCCGGCTTCCCCGGGGCGCCGGTTCCCGGTACCGCCGCACTCGCGGGGGCAAAGCGCGCTGCAGCGGGCGCCGCGGCCGGGGGGCTCCGCTCCCGGGGCCGGGCTGGGAGGAGCCGCCGCCGCCGGAGGGCACGGGACGCGCTGGAGGTGCCGCCGGTAGGATACTCACTGTTACGGTCGGATCCAGTGCTGGTGTAGTGCCTGCCTCCGTTCCTGGCTTGATTTAACGTGCTGTTGCTGCTTGGGCTCGCTGCAGCAGGTTTAACAACGTGGGAATAAAGTATCTCTGTGGCATCGTTCTTGAAAGCCAAGTAGCTTTTCGTGAAGATGCAAGCTAGGAGAAAGCCGTAGAAGTGGATGGCAGGGAGAAGCATGGCTGGCTCAGTCTCTGACAGAGCTGGATGAAATCTTTTTCTTCTGCTTCTTCTGGGTAACTCTGAAATTGCTCTTGAAGGTTTCCTTTATATATTCAGAGAGGCTTGGCATTCGTTCAGGTGTAAAGTTGTGGATAGCTTCAGAATGAAAACCCACAAAAGGGGTGGGATCCCTACATGAGCCTGTGGAGACTTTCACCAATCGGAGAGAAGACTGCAGTAAAGGAGGAGTTAGATGTGCTAATTGCAGGATTCCTATTTGGGGCTTTGGAGGGTATTGGAAAACTCTGAGGCACCACACAGCAGCATTCGGGTTGAGAAGTAGAGGCTGCCGGCTCTGCCCTATGATTCCGTATGGCCCTGCATGCCTGGCGTTTTTACGTGATGTGACTAACACGGTGTCAGTCTCTCTTGCTCCTTTTATGCAAAGTTACGTCTCCTCGCATGTGACTTTCAGAACACTTTCCAGCTCTGTAAGGATGCAAAAGTTTATAGAACTTACAGAAGACTTCTAGTTACACAAATGATGTCTGCTATATTCCAAGAACGCTTAAAAAAATATATTGTGAATAATTTAAAGCTGCCTCTAGATGCTTTAAATTATGCAGCTTTGATCAACAAGGAGCACTGCTAGAGAAACTACTTGTTTTAGAGGAATATGCTCTCCCTAGTGTGCAGTTACAAGTATTTCTGTATCACCACACATAAAAAGCATCTCCTCTAGGCTCCTTAGTACAAACATATCCATATTCATAGCCTCTCACTATACTCATTCACCAAACAAGTCTTTTTTAGTTTTGTACGTTGCCTAGAGCATTCTTCTATTTTTAATATATTATTTCATGTGATAAAGAAAACAAAGTGGAAAGAATACTCCTTATTTTGGCATACCATTTTACTGTGACACAGATTTATTTGATTTTACAGAAAATTACATGGCCCAAATCCAAACGCTAGTGTAAATTGAGATGTTGTCAACAGGCCAATGCTTGTCTGCATCATGGTGAACACTCTGAAGATTTTTGTTATAAATTAAATAACGGTGATCAATACTGAAAGCTCTAGTGTTCTAATTAAAAAGAAACACTTTTATTGGGAAAAATCATGACCGTGCAGGAGGCCACTTGTTGTAAAGGTTAGACTCTAATTGCACTTACAATCTTTGTAACCAAGTTGATATCTATAGAGTCATCCTGGATTTTATTTGCTGTAATGGAAACAAAACTGGAACACAGGTCAGTTACCCCTACTGTCAGGGCCAAAATCTTGTTCATAAAAGAAAACTTTGTTTCATCGTAGTCACAGGTGGAAGTGTATCAGCAACACTTTCCACTTGCATCACTAGGAAAGTTACCCTGGATTTCAGCAGGGGTAAGTACAGATCCACAGTCAGTGCCAAATGGATAGTCTTCACTTAAAAGACACAGGAAAAACAGGAGTGTTGCAAGGTGAAGTGAGTTTTACTGGCAGGGCTGTGTGTGGGGAAGTGGAGTTGATTGCCTGCATCTATTATGACTAGCCCAACCCAGTTCTGGAATAACAAGAATGTTGCAAGGCAGAGTGAGATCTTTCAGCAGAGTGATGTACGGAGGAGTGGGATCACTGCTAACCCCTGACAAAGCTCCAAGTTCCATTCTCATGAAACATCTTATTTAACCACAAAAGCAAAGATGTGCATTTTATCTTCTCTTTAAAAAAGCAGGAAGATATGTACATTATAGACTGTTAGTATTTTAGTATTATTTTTCTTCAGCAGCAGCTAACCAAAGGTCTACTTCGTCTGTGTTCAAGTCCTACCCATTTTGTCTCATATTCAAAGACCATACAGATCTTCACACATCTCACCTTCCCTACAGGATAGTCTCTGTGCTGGTCCGAGCCAAGATAATTAAAAAACATGGAACCCATTTTCCAGTTATCCACCGTACCTGTGGCTATCAGTCAAGGGACCTGTTTGTAGTAGAAATATTTTCTCACATTAGAGAAGATTTAGAAAAGTCAGAAGTTTCCCTGAGAACTCTTTTCTTTGAAATAAAACATGTAATCTTCTCACAGGAAAAATGAATGGGACCTTGCAGTGTCTGTAGGACTAGGTCTGCAAGGAGCTTGCTAAGCCTGAACCTTTTCAGCTTTCAATGAAAGCTAAAAATCATCCTTTCAAATTTGGGCTATATGAAAGCATTAGGTTTGTCACATACTTGTCTTGGTCTTATCACTTAGAGAAGGAAGACATCAAGACAAGCCTCTTACAGCCTTTGTAAATGAAAAGTTTGGCTCCAAATTTGTCATAGGAAAAATAATACAGATTATCTTCTTTTTCTGTGCACTAGACACACAGTAGACAATTTAATTTGTATTTTCCATTTGTTACAAATATTGCATGAAAATTTCATTATTTCAATTCCTTGGTCAGTACTGTCAGCCTCCCTGCTTTGAAAGGTAAGCAACTTTCTGAGGAGTTTTTCAGTTAATTTGATTTATACTTTATTTTGTCAAACCTGGAGCTTGCAGTGTTTCACTTTTTCTAAGTCTTCCTGAGAGAGATTAGAGGTCACATGAAGGGAAGGGATGCTGATCAGTCAAATTTGGTTATTCTTCCTGAGTGAACTTCACAATCAAAAGGTGTTTCTTAATGCTTAGCTTACAATGGGTTCCTAGACTTAAAATATTTTTTGCTATCATTAATTAGATGATCATGATAAGTTTACAAAAGTAAGGGGTATAAGTTGCCTTTCTAGCCTCCAAAATAGACTTACGCAATACATAGTCTGTCCTTATTCTACTCAGATTCGATGGCTTGTGTAAAACATTGCTCTGTGCTTAATCTCTAATATTGGCCATAAGGAATATATTACACATGGTCTTTGAAGTCTGTACTGGCTTCCTTTTTGCCTCTGGGCATAACTCAGGATGTTCTTATTGATCTATAAAACCCTATATGCTTTGAGTCCTAGGCAATAAATTCTGTCTCCTTTATCTTCCATTACGACGCTTCAGATCAGCCAGGGCAGCATGACTCTACCTGAGTGTCTGGAGAGGTTGAATGCTCAGCGTGAAGAACCCAGGATTTCATTGCTCCTAAGGATCCAGGAGAGATCCATTCTGCTGCTTGCCATGGTGTAAAGGCCATTGGTTGGTGAGATCCTTGAAAGGTGATGGTGGGGAATGTGCAGGGGTGAAACCCCTTTTAGCCAGATTAATTTAAACGTTTGTACACGTACCCAGGGATAAAGTGCTACATTTAACTACATGCTTTTTTCAACTTAACAGCCCTGCTTCTTAATGGACCTAAACAGAGTGGTAAAGCCATCCATCAGTCTTCCAAGAGAATGGTATCCAGAGTTATCCAACCCTTAAGTCTTGCATTCTCCATTTTCTGTAACAGAAAGAAATGCATTTATCTCAATGGATGCAGAATAATACAAGGCATATGTTCTGTAAAGATCTCAAAAGAGAATTCCCTTCCTCATGGTCATTTATAAGTCTGTCAGGATCCCATTCTCTGTGTTTCTTAGACACTATAATGATGTCCAAAGGGCAAAGTTTTGTGTGGAGTGCACACACCTGTCTAGCAGCACAAAACAGCCACGGGGAATAGAAGGGTATGCACTGACAAGTACAAATGACTGCTGGAGAGCCTTCTCATTGCAAACCACATGATCACTGAACACGCACAAATAAGAAGGAATTCCCAATTTTTCATAAAACTTTGGCCTGCCTAGTTTTAATAATAACAGGAAAATGACATAGTTAGAATGAAGACTGCAAAGAAAGAAAGTTTCAAAATTAATTTTTATATTTTTATTGTTAGTCCCAAAGAGAAGACCATTAGGGCTTTGCATTGCTGAGTTGTTTCCAAAGGCAGATACTTTGAGAATAAGTACAGGCTCAGATAAATGACTGCAAAAAAGAAACTGACATTTATTACTTTGCACCTTAAAACAGAAATGACTGTCAGGCTATTTTCTGTTAAGCAATAAGCATATTAGTAACGTACTTCAAAGCAGCATAGAATGTGATTTGGAACATGATAAGAGAACTTGTCTGAAAGTGAGGTAAAATTATAATAAATGCAACTGTTGAGAACTTGTAAGCTGTTGTGCAACAAGTTAGCATAGTTTTAAAAGCTCATACAGAAAACATGTTAGAGAACCAAGATACCCCCCCATAAATTCTCAAACCAAAGATTTTTTGAATACTGAGGTTTTTCTATACTAAGTGGTATTTTTTAATTTTCTCACAAAATCACATTTAAGACATTCAATGGAAAACATAACATATATTCTCATTAATGAGAACGACTAATTAGTTCTGATTTATGTCTTCATCTCCCTAAGATTTTGTATTACAATTTTATTTCTTTCTACTTGCTCTTATACATAATGTAGACAGAATAATTTAGGTCAGGCTGTGGCTTCAAAGGAGGCAATTTATCACTTTTATTGAAAAAGACATTAAATACAGACTGTAAAGGGGGAAATATTTAAGTTTATTTTGAAATTTTAGGAAAATTTACAGTAAAGAACTGTCTGCACTAATTATAATTGCCACCTCTTTTTGAGCATTTGCAATATGATTTTAAGACCAGATTGAAGACAGTGTGGCTGCTTATAATCCAAAATATGTTTTATGATTTTCTGCATATATTGAAGAAGAAAGAAAAGCAAGCCAAGGTTTTACAGTTTTGGTTTTTTTTGTTTGTTTGTTTGGTTTTTTTTTAAGTATTAGAATAAAAGCTTTTTTTTTATTTGAGGTAACATTTTTGGAAACTCTTAGGTGACACTGAAATGTAACACATATATTTTAAGGAGATTTAGGGCAATAAGGCAGGATTTTTTAATATACATAGACACTGAAGTCAACTGGACTTCGTTGTCTACATACTTTCTAAAATGTTGCCCTAAGGAGTGAAAGTCCTATTGATTCTCAGTGAGCCAGTTGCTTAAATGCTTTTGAAAATTTTACCCTCAGGTTAAAATTCTGAAACTCCTACTCAGAGTTAAGCAGGCAAAGTCCCATCAACACACCCCAGTTGCAAATAGAATAGAAACTGAGGAAAGGTTTTGAAGTCTGTCTTGTTTCTTTACATATAATTAACTGAACTCTTAATATATCGCTATGTTTCAGTAAGCTGCTTTGTGTTTCTAATTACGTGGTCTGAAATGATTACAGTGTATTTAAAAAATGCACACTCTACAACAAACCAGCTAAGGAAATCTGGCATAGTTTCAGGATTTCCTAGGCGAACACTTGCCAAACCTGTTGTTAGATCCAAAGTCATAATTTAAAAACAAGCCCACAAGGTATCTGGATGAAGATCCCTCTTTCCTTCCTTCTGCTCCCTCTCCCACTCTCTTACAAGGAGATCGCTTCACCTTATCAAAACAGAACAGTTACTGACATTTGTTTCCTGGTAAGAAACCTATCCATGCTACATTCAGATTTTAGATTTGGCTAGTGCATATTGTTATTAAAAAAAAAAAAAAGGTTCACCAAGAACGTTAGTGTCCACATTCTTCAATCAGATAAACATGCACAACTCCCTACTGAAATTAAGGAAGTACCTGAGGGCAAAACCTGTCCCCAAATTAGAATTTTAATAATTGTAATACTGTGTAATTCTTTCCCTGCCAAAAGGCAGAAATGGCCCATCCTGCACAACAAATTCAGACTTACCATGTGATCGGTATCAGGGTTTCACTTGCAACCCATGCACCAGAATATAATTGAATGAAGCATATGCACTTTATTTTACTAAAATGTTATGGTGCATTTGTACAGTATTGAAAATCTCTTACTTGCACATGTAGGATCAGCTATAATAGAGCAAATATTTCCACATTTTCACTCCAAACACAGTTTTAAATTCTGGGAACCTTACTTAAAATGGAGATCTATCTCTCTCTCAAAGGATCTAAACCAATATAATTTCATGTGTAGGTTTTTACTCTCAGCTGCTGATATTTCCTTGCTACCTGAAGCTAGTTTCAGACACCTCATTCTTTTTCAAGTCCCAAACTGTTTCGTGCAATCAATGAATAAGGCTGGATGAAATTAAGACACAGAACCAAGTATCACCTGCCCACGCAGACACTACAGCCCATCCAGACTTCCTTTCCAGCAATCCTAATTCCCTGGAATTCACACATAAAAGAAAATGTAACACAGAGAGATGACAGATCCCTGCTAATTGAAGATCTCTTCACTGGAATGCTCCAGGATCTCTTTTAAATCAATAAAATTACATTTTTACTAAACTAAGGTTTTGTAAGACTTTACTATGACTACAGTACGGCCCTAACAAACAAGGCAGCAAAATGCACACTGAGAGTCAGGTTTCCAAAATTCTAGGGCTAAGTGCTTTACAGATTTTTAGGCTTTTTTACAGTGGGAACATTTTGGCTTTGCTGTTGACTCACGTACACAAATATAATGTATAGAAACACATGCACACTCAGTTTGGCTAAAAGAGTGTGAAAAATGCTATTGCTGTAAAGTTGAGAGGTGGGAATGAATTTTCAGTACATTCCACTCATTCTCCAGGTTGTATGTAAAATTTAATATCAAAACACTTCAGGGAAGAACAAAGAATGGAAACGCTCTGCAGCAGTAGATGTCAAGATTTCAAAATCTTTTCTTCAAAGTCAGAAAAAAATCCTCATATTCTGAGACTCCTTATGGAAGAAATTTCAGAGAAAAAAGAAAATCTAACCAGAAGTTACTTCTCGGTATTGATTTTTTCTTCAATTAGTCTTGACTTTTAATAATGGCAGTTCAACAGCAGCAGGATAGTCCCGGCCTTTAGCATGACACCAGGTTTTAAAGGATTATTTATCTTATCCAAGCTTAGATGTCTCTTAGTATACCTCTATGGTAATAGACAATTATTAGCTATACTTGCTTAATCACAGAGTGTTAAGCAAAACCATCCTCTAGCCCGAAGTTCGGTGGGATTTCAGTCTTCAGCTAATGCTCCATATATGATCACAACCAATTAGCACTTAGAATTAAAATGTAGTTAAAGTAATATGGTTAAAAAACAACTTAACAATGAGGCCGCTGTCAGCAGAGATAATGAGCAATGATGAATTTAAAATGATTACTTCTCTAGAGGCTCAACTTTGTCCGTACTGTTCATAACTGACCAGAACTGTAGTTCTTGTCACTACTGCACCTGACATCAGTGTCCAGAAGCTGAATAGGCTCCACAACAAACGTATGTTACCCCATAATCAAAACCTTGTCACTGTTCATGTCTGTAAACTTCAGGCAACAAAGATACTCTTTTTCCAATGTGAAACATGGCCGTCGTGACAGAGATTCATTTTGGGACTTCAGTCTTAAAATCTCTTTGGAATTACAGACTGATTTAGATGTCATATAAACAGTATTCAGGAAAGCAAATGTCAGAATGTTCCATTTGTTCACTTGGTCTTTCTGAAATTCTTCAAAGCTTTTTAGACAATTGCTTTTCTAAAATGTATTCTAACAGGAAAACATTATACAAATAAAGTTTTCATAACTGTCAACATCTGAATTTGTTTTTCAGCAGGAGTATTTCCAATACATTTTCGCTCTGAGGACAAACAATAGTGTCTCCCTTCTGGTAGTTTTCCTCTAAAATGTAGCTCTCATCTCACAGCTTCATGCTTGCCTGATTAGAACAACATAATGATTTTTACTGTAAATGGAAAATCCTGCAGGTGAAAATCTCTGGCATGATTCTTCCCTGATGGTAGCCAGATTGGGCTCCTGTAAGTCCAGGAGATGCAGGTTTCCTTTTTAAGGTTAGATGTAACAAGCCACCTTTGCATCGACATCCAGTAAGAGATGGTGTTTTGCTGTGTGCGCCTGACCTGCATACTGGTTTTTCTAGTTAGTTGCTACCTCTTGGGAGGGTAGCACCATCAAATATTGCCTTCCAGCTTCCCTTCAGAGTTTTGCATCACAGTTGCTCATTTCCACCCAGCTGTTGTGTAGCCACATGGAATTAAGGCCCCATACTGAGTCCTGAGTTCTGTGGCAAGCTCAGGCAAGCTGTTGGAGCGTGAGGGGTGTGATAATGGCTGTCTGGCATTTCTGTGTCTGCCCCCCTGGTTCCTCTGTATGGGAAGCCCCTTTAGCAACCCACAGAAGAGACAGAAGGAATCTCCCCAGAGATTTTTTTGCACAGCTGAAGCTTCAAGAGGGGAAAAGTATTTGAGATACTTATTAAAGCTGCATACTTGATAAAATCATAAAGAGCTAGTGAATCAGGCAGGTCCAGGAAGCAATTCGAGGACACATTTTATAAGATAGGTATTCTAAGGAGACTTTGTTATCTACTAGGTGGCAATGCACTTCTCACCCATTTGTGTAAAAAAGGAGTGGAAAAGAATTTTAGTAGTTTCTATGGCAGATGAAAGTACTTGTTGCTGTAGAGTTCCTTCCATAGTAAAGAACCATATCTGTGACGTTTTTTTTTTTTCCTTTAAATAAATTACTTAAAGGAAAATTACTTTAAAATTACTTTAAAATTCTGTATGTGCAAGAAGCTATAGCGTAATTTCTGTTTTATAATTGTAGACAATATCAGTAAATGCTGTTATATCTCAAAGGCCTACATGAACTTCTAGGTTGCGCCCACTCTTGCCTATATCCAGGTTTACATCTTCTTAGATAACTGTACCGCATGTACACATGTAGCTTGTTATAAATTGTGCATAGAATAGCTACATTGTGCTCCTTCTAAAAAATAAGATGGAGAACATAAAAGAAGGATATCTTACTCAGAATAAAATACTTTGTTCTGGGCAACCCAATACATAATTATTGTCAACACTCAGTATCATTATGAGGTTTGTTAAAAAAGCACTAAAACTGAACTACAGGAACTAATTTACCAATAAGACTCTAATGACTTTCTCTATTCTTATGTGAGGAAAGTGGTTATTTTATTGCTATTAATTTAGTTAACAAGTATAAACAAAAATGAATGGATATGATCATTACTAAGGACAGAGGTGTATGTGGCCATGAAATACTTAACTTTATTTTACTTTATAGAAAACCCTTGCTGTCAAGAATAAACTGTTTAAAATAGACAATTTCTTTTATAAATGCTTTTATATAATGCTTTTACTGCAGCATTAACTTTCTCTAAAGGTCCAATTCAAACCTTGTTGAAGTCAATAGAAAACCTTCAATTGTCATAAAGGAAGTTGGGTTTAGAGCATCCACACAGGAAAACAATCACCAAGAGACTAGCTGGTAGTGTTCCGATAGTCTGTGTTCATAGCGTGCACATTAAAATAACTTAAAACATCTGTCCAGTAGGTGGCATATGAGATCTCATAGTTTAAAACATAAATAAAGCAATGGCATGTCACCATCAACACAGGAAAATGGTATTTCACCAGTTAGGTCTAAAAGGCCAATATGAACTATAACTGTCTATATGCAGAAACCAATGTTGTCTTTTTATTAGGTTTTATTTAATTAGCATTATTAGATTCACATTTCCATGTTATTAATAAAAAACTCATTGTGTTTATGAATAGCATGGTTATAAAATATTTGATTCATCCAGCTTGTTAAAAATAGTTTACATTTTTCAGTTTTTCCATTACTTAATGTTTATTACTTATGTCAGCACACTTGTGCTTGTAATGTGGTGGCAGTCCTTCCCAAGTCCTCATTCCAGACAATCTGAAGGACAACTTAGTTTCTCATTCTTCCTGACAGAACTCTACTTTGCTTAGAGGTCAGTAGTGAACGCATAATTCCCTAGAAGCGCCTTGTCCTGCTATATGCATTGCTTCCTATGGACATTTCATGCTGAGGCTCCAATTTCATCCTCATGCGACATGCAGTGATGCCACTGTAAGAAATCTGGGATTGTCCTTTAAAGGAAGGCTTGGGAATTCTCCATTCCTATTCGAGTCCTCTTCGCATCACTAACTGTTCTTTATTTTGATACAATAGGTAACGACGTAGCAGTGACTTAATACTGCATCACCACATCAGACTAAACCCCACTTTGTGAAACTACAATTCCTGAAAGAACTTGAAAATATCTTCATTATCCCACACACAAAGATTAAAGGAAGGAAGACAGTCCCAGGAATACAGAGGCTGCTTAATGTAATCATACTTCAGGATTACTCTTGGTTATTAAGGTCCTTTTTTGGCTAGGGATGTTGCAGGGGATTGAAGTCGCTCATTGTTTGCCTTATTACCTTCAGCAAAACATCTGAGGAGCAGGAACACTGAATTTGCTCTCCAAACCTAGCCTTCAGCTTTGTGGCGCGCATAATCTCTGCATGGTAAAAGTTCAGGCTGTATCCTGAACCCTAATTGGTTTGGGCTCCAGCATCAAAAGTTGGCAGTGTACTTGAAAATATCTCATTAATCTAATCTCGTGATTTTGGGGCCATTACCATGTTTTTTATGTCTAGGATTTGCATTTGTGGATCTCAGAATATTCTCAAGACCTAACTCTCCCATAATTCACACCACAAACCCTTAAACTAATACCAAGGCGTTATTTTAGCATGAGTGCCAGGATGTGGAAAAACTCTCACTACACTCAGAAACCCAGATTATACCCAGTAGCTTTGTATGGGCCAAGCTTTTGTTCAGGCAGGCTGCCTGGCCTGCACCCAGGCAAAATCAATCATAGTAATGGTTCGTCAACTAGTACTGGGAGGTTGTTTCTCTTTACAGCGGTGTAGATTATTTAAAACCAAGCTGTGAGTGGGCTACGTACAGAAGTATTGATGGAAAATTTGTGGGGCATGTGGCTTAGTGTGCGTATGTGTGCAGTCAAACCCTCTTTTCAGTTTGTAGTCTAGACGTGGCCTTATGGCTTGGATTTGGAAATACTGAACCTCACAGAGATGAAAGTAGGGTTTTATACCCTAAGGCAGATGGGTTGGAATGTGGAGAAAACCTAATAATGCAGGTTACTTTAAAGTCTGCAGTATGACTGTGGTCAATCCTGCTCTTTTAAATGGGGAGGGGGAAATTTCATCTCATCAAAATTTGGCAGGTACAATTCAAGATAAATAGTTTCAATCTCTAGTGACTGTGGTTTGGAAACAAAATTAAGCTTCTAATAAATTTCTGTAAATTTTCTTTCCAAACGTTCTGCTAAACACAACTTCTCTCTTGGAGGCAGCTGTAATAATACAATCTTTTACATTCATAAAGTGCTTTTCATCCTGAAAATTCCCAACAGACTTTGCAAACTGCTTTTGTTCAAAATCACCTAAATGTGACTAAACTGCATGGGCAGCAACAACCAGACATGGAAGCACAACACGTACCCTGGACCATGGAAGTTTTGGCCAAAAACACTGGACTAAAATTCTATTGCTATTGAAAGAATAATACTGGAATGGCCAGGACCCTGGATTTTCAAAATACTCAGTTGACTGTAAATATTACCAGTCCACTAAGTACCTTGGAAGGTAGAAAAAGTGAAATGGTTTGGTTGGGACTGGACTACTAAGAGCCAGGGTGTGTTAAAACTAATGCTTAGAGTGTTAGGCCTTCCTTGCCACATATATCTGGATATTAGTTCCAGCTCTCTCTGTTTTGCATGCAGATGAGACAGTTGTCAGGTACAAAGCCTTTAAGGAGGCTGCAGACAGGCAAAAGCACTTTCCTACAAGAAAGCGATGAACTTGATGTTACTAGCAACCATTTGCCAGACTGTTATGCTCTGTTAAAAATAGAAAATATTAAATATAGCGGTAATTTAGAAAGAAAATAAGTACTGCATGCGAGCAACTAATGCAAGTGATAGTATTGGGTGAATGTATATGTTAAGATCATGAGCTTTTTTGTTACAGTGGAAATAAAATGGAGAATATAGTGAGTGTTCATTTTGTTAGCTTGCAAAACTGTCATATAGCATTATATTTTTGGCATCAAGCATGTTGAGAGATCCAAAAATGCTCGATACAAGTTAGAACTCAAATGTCTACTTCTTGAGAAGAAAGAGCTCTCACAGAGTTCACCTAAATTGTGCATAAGTGAGGCAGGATGCAGCTTGCTGAAGAGTAGCTGCACCATTCACTGAAGTGCTGTTAAGACTGGATTTAGTATGTGGCATTAGAAATAGTAAATCAATTGAAACTGCATTTTTGTGCATTAAAACAAAAGTCTCAATAAAATAAAAATGTATTTCACCAGAAGAAACATTACACTGATTGTTGTTTTCTGCCTCACTCCTGCCAAAGGGATAGTCCTTATCCAAGCATTTTAAGTAAATTATCAATAGAACACTTATGGACAAAGCACAGCTCATATGGTGTAGATAATAAACATGTATAGAAAACATTTTAAAATGTACATTTTCTTTTTCCCTTTCTAATTGTAAGCTATAACAGACATAATTCTCCTCTCCTCCCCACCCCCCCCCCAATCTTTTTAATGAGTTTTTGGAAGAACTCTCTTAAAATTGGACCATTTTCATTGTTAAAGAAAGTAATGATAACAATTGGTGTTGTTTCTTGGGACCTATTGTTCATGAAAATTGTTGGGTATTTTTCTTTTCCATACAGGGTCCACTGGCCAAGTTGTGTGTTGTTCTCTGCCACAGGCTGTGAAGTTGTTTATACAGTATTTATTTGTTTAAAGGATAACTGTTTAGAAAAAGAGAAGGAAAATACTCTATTTCGTTTTAAGTTCATGGAATGCAAATTTTTCTTGTTTCTGAGATTGTATTTGCAGGAGAAACATATAAAAAAGGAAAACTGATTTTGGCTGAAGTCTTTAAATGAGCCAAAGAAAATCAGCTGTCCACTTTGGTTGCTTCATGAGGATGGTTTAGTTTCTATCAGCTTTACATTTGTTTGAAAAAGTCACTAACGCAAGGCACTATTTTTCATTAGAGCCCAAGAAACTGAGATTATGGAAGCCACAAAAAATTACGCAAATTATTCATTTTAGAAGCTACAGATATGGCAAAGTATTTGACGCACACATAAAAAGTATTTAAATGTTATTTGTTACTATTTTTTTAATGGAAGAGTAAACAGAGCATGGACCCAATTTTATTGCATTTCCCAATGCATTTTTAATATTGGAAAGACAGAGAAGATGATTGCTAGTTGATTGTATACAATATATCCAGGTACTTTTGTACCTGTACCTTCATAACCTGTATTTGACTGAAGAGTGTGTTTCAGAAAGGCACTGAGATGTGAAGGAAGCAGATGCAGAATCCATCTCTTCTGCTAATTCAGACATTCACCCTTGCCATTAAGAATATGTGTCTTATCCGTAGTCTGAAGGTTTGGACTTCCATTTTTTTGGCCGCAAAAATATTTCTTATCTGTAATACGACCTGGTACTGTCCCTTGTAAAGGTACAGGCACATTAGGTTTCAGTAATCTGTAAGTATTCTTTTATTTCTCTCTCATTTAAAGCTATTCAGTCTCTCAGGCAGCTATCAAGCTACTTAGCTGAACACAAATGAGTTATTTTTGTCTTTAAGACTATGGCATCAGGTCTACTATACAGAGAGTACAAAACATCAAGGCATTCATGACAAAAATCTATTTTAAGAATGGTGCTGTCAAATTCTCGGCAGTATCAAAGTGAATAATTCCTTTAAAAAAAAATGGTTATATGTGTCTTCACCTTTTACAAGCTTTGCTTCACCACGCAAATAGATACTGCTGGAAAATTAGGTGGCTGAGGCAGCCCCCCCCTTGCCCCTGTTTTTTGACATGTAAAGATTATATAGCAAAAACTGTGCTCATTTGAGGCTGGTCGATGATTTTTCATTGGATGCTGGGCATTTTTGCCTCTGCACAGTCCAGTTATGCATTATACAGAATCATTAGACTGATTTCATTGAAATGTACTGGTTTATGAATTAGTAATGCAGATGTTGTCTGCTAGACACAAATCAGGAGGTTGGTGCTTTCATAGACATGAAACTAAAACCTTCCTAGAACTTGTGGGATGAAGGTTGGTGTCATTTGATGTGAATTGGGGGCAAGGTTACATGTTTAGGCGAGTACTGTGGTTTCCGACCAAAATCTCCATCCCCTAGAGGTATATTTTGTCTGTATTTCATGAGGGCAAACTCCTGAATCTGCAGAAGGCTTTAGCAATTGCACTGATGCCCCACACAGCAGCAGTCCAGGTGCACATCAAGAGATAAAGGCACTGAATGCTGACATTTTAAACCACTGACAGGTACATATAGTTGTTCCTCATGTTTCCTAAGTGCTGTAGAAGTTACCAAGAAGTAAAAAAATAACTTTTACTGATAAACAAGTATTAAATACAAAGATTGGAAACTAAATAGAAAATTGGAGATGGAACATAGTGAATACAAAGATGGAGCATACTTTTAAATAGAGTTCCAAATAGCTGTACATCATTAGTAATCACTTTTATATCAGATTATGAGCTCTAATTCAACCATTTGACTAAAAGTCTATAGAAGCCCAAGTTCTTTGTTTTGTTTGTTTGTTTGTTCTATTGTGCTGTTGGGGTGTGTGTGTGTGTTGGTTTTATTTGTTTGTTTGTCTTCAGTTTATGTGACTGTCATTCTGGGCCAGTTCTCCCCATAGGAGGTCACTCCCCATTAATCACTCTGCTTGAGAAGTGGCTAAAAGATGGATGAGGCCAAAGCATAGAGCTGTGCTGAGGGAATGTCTGCTGGGAGAAGGACTGATCTACACAGGGCAGGAGCAGAGGGAGGCCACGGAGCAGTAAAGCCACCTCCTGAACTGTGGTAGCTCCAGAACCTTCATCTTCATCCAAAGCAGATGCTGGAAAGAACAGTGACAACTGAGAGTGTGGGATTTACATGATAATGGGTCAGCCTTTCTTTACCCATGATTGTGTATCTATTTGTCCAACAGAGAAATTGCCTGCTGGCAGCAGTTCTCATACTGCAGAGTAAAGAGGAAACAGCAGGGGACAATATCATGGTGAGAGCAGAGGCAAAGGTGAGAAGAAAAGTTTGCAAACCTATGTATTAAAATATTGAGCGCTGTAGTTCCTACTGACTGAGAAGATATGGTTGGGCACTTGGTAAACCCAGAATCAGAACATTGATTTAAGAACCAGCTTTAGAGTCCTGATTTTGAAAAAGTATTGGAAGGGGATTGAGACTATCATCAGCAAATTTGCTGATGACACCAAGCTGGGAGGGAGTGTCGACCTGCTGGAAGGCAGGAGGGCTCTGCAGAGGGATCTGGATAGACTGGAAAAATGGGCTGATTCCAATGGGATGAAGTTCAACAAGGCCAAGTGCCGGGTCCTGCACTTTGGCCACAACAAGCCCCTGCAGAGCTACAGGCTGGGCACAGAGTGGCTGGAGAGCAGTCAGGCAAAGGGACCTGGGGGTACTAATTGACAGGAAGCTCAGCATGAGCCAACAGTGTGCCCAGGTGGCCAAGAAGGCCAATGGTATCCTGTCCTGTATCAAAAACAGCATGGTCAGCAGGACAAGGGAAGTGATCCTTCCCCTGTACTCTGCATTGGTGAGGCCACACCTGGAGTACTGTGTTCAGTTCTGGGCCCCTCAGTTCAGGAAAGACATTGAAGTGCTGGAGCGGGTCCAGAGAAGAGCAACAAGACTGGTGAAGGAACTTGAACATAAGACCTATGGGGAGAGTCTGAGGGAGCTGTGCTTGTTTAGTCTGGAGAAGAGGAGGCTTAGAGGTGACCTCATCACTCTCTAGAACTACCTGAAGGGAAGTTATAGCCAGGTGGGGATTGGTCTCTTCTCCCAGGCAGTCAGCAATAGGACAAGGGGGCATGGGCTTAAACTCTGCCAGGGGAAATTTAGGCTGGATATTAGAAAGAAATTCTTTACAGAGAGAGTGGTCAGGCATTGGAACGGCCTGCCCAGGGAGGTGGTGGACTCACCGTCCCTGGAGGTTTTTAAACTGAGATTGGACATGGCACTTAGTGCCATGATCTAGTAAATGGACTGGAGTTGGACCAAGAGTTGTACTTGATGATCTCTGAGGTCTTTTCCAACTCAGTTGATTCTGTGATTCTGTCGGCTTAAATATTGAGAATTTATGAAGCATTTTGTACAGATGGTAATATAGCCTATTGCCATGAGCTCTTTCAGTTTAGTCGACAGATACATAATGAGCAACATGCTACAGGAACCACAGATTTTATTTTTATTTTCTCTTTGTTCCTTCCTGTCTTTTCTGCTAGGAGAGAATTTAAAGGAATATTGTGTACTTTTGTAAACACAGAACTAAATTCTACTCAGAAATATACCTGTAGCCCTATTCACCAAAAAACAAATTCTCATCCTCTGGCTTTCTGTGAGACTTGTCTGGTTTTTTTTTTTGTAGTCTGTCATGTTTCCTTTCCCTGTTGTTACTACAGACTCTGTGGAGGTACCATTAATGAAGATTCACCAGAATTCTCCAATGTGAGATCTTCTTTTTGTGTTGGCTTTTGTCCTGGCAGGAGATAAACCATCTCCTTCACTTTGTCTGGGACACAGATGAGTATGGGCAACATTCTTCCACTACTGAGTCATTAATCAAAAGGATCTGGTTTTCCACTTTTTAGTGGCCTCCCTTTTTCCAAATTTTGTCATTGAGTAGACTGTTGAATATTTTCTATTTATATAAGCCCAATCTTTTCCTAAAACAGCTTGAATTGATTAGTTTAGTGTCAATATTCTCTAGACCATGCATTTTTTTCTACACTTAATAAAATACGGACACTTGAGAGCTTCCTCCTTCTATGGCTCATTGTAAAGTGAAGGTGGCAAAATGTAGTTCAGCACCATTCGCCATTGTTTTTTTCCAGATGTGGAATTTTGATAAAATTTAAAATTTGTCCATGAGTATTCAAGTATTGAAGAACATTTGTGAGTTTCAAAAATCCACTGTTGGTATCTGTGAAATAGATGGAGAATCTCCTTCCTTCAGGCAGCTCCTAAAGGATATGTTGTGGGACACCATCTGGTGGATAAATGTAGTTAAAGCAAATAGTTATATTTGAAAACAAGTTTGGTTTTTTGTTCTATGAAGTTCATATTTGCTCAAATACCTGACAGTTTCCTTAGCCTTATCTAGTCTCATACTAATGGAAGATTAGAAGTACTGTTCTGATGCAAATCCTTTACAAGCATGGCCTTGAAGTAAGCCAGACCGTGAAAGACCTTTGTGATTAAGGTACTGAAATGGAACAAATTTTGAATGTTGATGCTCCCCACAACTACATTTCACCATTAACATTTTAGCATGTGCTTTTGGAGGGTATATTGTGCTTTTATTCACATCATGAAGCAATCTCAAAGCATAGGAACTAGGTTGCTTTTGGATGAGATCAAACTAGAAGACATGCTCCAAAAGCACACCTAATGCTCTTCAGCCATAGGATCAGGCTACAAATACTCCTAGGCAAACTTTCCTGAAATGTGTGGTGTGGATGTTAAGCTCTCAGCACTAACTCTTCCTTGCCACAAATCCTTTCCTATTAGCCTGCGCTACTTACTAATGCAGACACCATGCATGTGGCTCACTTGAATCTACATGCAGAGAAGCAGCTTACCTAGATGGGCTTTGTGAATCTGACTGGAAACTTCAGTCCATCCAGCAAAGTGAACTTCAAAATGGAAACACAGGTGGGACAGGCTCCTGTGCATCTCAAGATTTGTTACATCGATCTAAGGTATGTTGTAGCCACTGAAGAAAAAGCCCTGGACCAAAACTTTTCCCCTTAGTCAAGCAGAGTCCAGAACAATTCCTTTTCAGAACATGTTTTGCTTGGTTGTTGTTGTTAGTTTTTGTATTTGTTAGCTTTTATATTTCTCATGAAGCAAGCAAATGGAGAGATAGGGTGTCCTTTTTAAAATTAAAAAAAAAAAAAAGTGGAGACAGAGAATCACATCTGTGTATAATTATAGACAATGTGCTGAAAATTTACAGATCTTTTGTGAGCTCTTCCTTAACAAAACCTCACACAATCATCCCCTTTCTATGCCAACAGAGTGAGTTTTACAACCTGGACTTTTCTACATCATAAATGTAAAAATAAAACCAGTGTCTTGGGAAATATTATTGGCACCACTATATTTCTAATGAGCTATAATACATTGCTATGTGCTGGTTTCTAGGTTAAGCCTAGCTGTAAATTTGTAAGCACATACACCCATGTAGTACTTTCACTTTATATAATACAATATAGAATCTTAAAATATACAAGCTGTATATTTAAAACGAAGTAACCACAAATTCTTACAATTCAAAAAGCAGCAGTATTCCTGTGAAGAAAATACATGATTGACTCAAATTCTTTTCACTAGGCACAACCAATTTTTACTTTTATAAGTCCAAGATAAGTAACACTGGTTTGTTAAGTAATTTTAACAACAAATGTTAACTATTCAAGCCTCACATGCACTTTTAGGATTAGTAATGCCTATCAAATTGATGCTTACATTTAAGTAGAATTCTTAATTTTATTTTAAGAATGTAAGAAAGGCTTTACTGGGTCAGACCAATGGTCTATCCAGCCCGGGTTTCTGTCTTCAGCAATGGCAATAGGAGAGGCTGTTCACAGAGAATAACAAGCCCAGCTGTTTTCAGACGTCCGCTCCTCTTTCACTTCCCGTGATACCCCTTTGCTATGTTAGGGATGCCAGAGGTACATCCCCACCCTATGGCAATATTGTCCATCTATTGGTCTAACCCCTTTCTGAACCTGTTGACCCAGTTTGCCTCTACCATCTCATGTGATAGCGAGTGCCAGAAGTCCACTGGCTTTGTTTTGTCTGTTTTAAGCTGGTGTTCTACTATTTTTATTAAGTTCTTCTATTACAGCATAGAATGAACAGAAGTTCTGCCTTCACCTTATCCACTGTATTCATGACTTCATAACACTTCATCATGTTTCTCCCTAGCCTTCTCCTTTCACTGCCGAAGACTCCCAATCCTTTTAGTCTGTCCTCATAAACTCAATCTCTTATTCATTTCAGTTGCCCTTAGAGCTACATGATGTAACACAGAATGCCAAGACATTTTTAAAGATTTTGAGAGCTTCTCAGCAAATTCTGGGATCCAATTGCCTTATTGGTGAAAAGAAAACTGAAGGTTTTCATATTATCAATCTGACAGCTACTTTTCTAGTTAAACAGGATACTTTTCCTTATTGCTTATTCCCAAGGGTTAAAAAAATAATTCTGGAGAATATAGTTTGATCTTCCTCCTTATTAATTTCAACCTACTATTTTATCCATAATGCTCTTCATTAATTTCAAATTAGAAATGTTGAGGAGTACCTTATTTTTGCTATAGCAGGCTAGTATATTTAGCTGTGCTTCAGTAATACTTAGACTTTCCTCTAATGTGATATTTGGTTATTCCTTTAATGCATTTATCTATCTACAGCTCTTTTAATTATGTTAGGCTCTTCTGGAATGTCTTTAAAGTTTTCCTCAAAGACTCTGAATCATATATATTCATTGCATTCTCTGACACTCAGTATTTCTCTTGCTCTAGCAACCTAGGCTGAACACGGGTTTTGAAAACTTTTTGCTTTCATTTGAGGGTGTTTTTTTCCACCTTGTATGTTAGAGGTTTCATTTTGCATTAGTAACAACTATTATGTACAAGTACAGAAGCTTATGGTCACAGGTAGCTATCTTCTGTTCTCCCAGGAGAAAAAAACCAAGCCTTGTGCTGACTGTTACTGATTTATAGAACACAAAGGCCTCATTCATTCTCATTTCAAGGTCATCGCTATGTGATCTTCTTGACAAGTTTGAACAACTTGCAGATAAGCATCAAGAAATCCTCATGAATAACAATGACTAAACTGTCAAGACAGTAATAGCATGATTGAAGAGAGCATCCTCTAAATGCAACATATACTAAGGAATGTGGAGAAAACTTGCACACATTACAGTTGTGATAAAATAGGATATGGCATTTTTAATGTAATGGTGAACTGGATTACTGATTGGAATGAAGTCTTAAATGAATGGCTTATTTAGCCAAGAAGAGAGAGGTTTTGACATTTTGAATAAAGCAGAGTGATGTGCAGGAAGCTCAGAGAATATAATATCTTTCTCTGGCTCCTTTGTTGCTCTGTGGGAGGCCACTGTAGAGCAGTCAAGGAAATTCCTTGATGCTGCTGAGTTTCATATGAGCAGATTGACAGGATGCACAGTTTGGCACAATTGTCTGTTTCTGATCAGGATTACAAATAGCAGAGGTGGCAAAGATCCAAACTGACCTATACTGGCAGAATAATTTGAGTAATTGTTCAGGGCACCATAATGCAAACACATTTAGTCCTTTACTTTCACGTGGAGTTCAAAATGCTGCAAAAATCTCACAGTATGCCACACAATTGTGAGTTCCAGGCTGCACATGTTGATTAATAATGTGGTGAGGTATCACACAAGACTGAGACAAGAAGATACATACAACAAGGTTCTAAAGAGTGATAAACTGGGTTTATTTAATTCCTAGATAATTTTAATACAAGTAGGACACATGTGAAAATTGGATGGTGAAGATTCCCATGCCCAGTACCACTAGGAATGTCATGTATACTAATTAAGCAAATAGAAACAAGAAAATAGTGTGTATGTATTTTCGAGGTGCATACAATTCACAATAGACCAGGTTTCCAGTCTCGGTGCCGGATAAGCCCAGCCAAAAAGGATAATGATTGGCTTCATGCACCATTACACAGTGTCTAAAGGCATTCATAAGCTATGGTTGATTACATTTTGAATATTGCCAAAATGAATACAATCCCCTCACTGTTGAACGAGATCATAATATTTATATCGACAATTGAGAACTTTGAATAATACACAGTCTCATCATGTCTTTTCTATAAAATTAAGACTCCTTTATGTATGAAATCAAAACCAGATTGCACAGTCCAAATAGTTAGGATTTTGTCAGCATTTTTCAATTAAAATTGCTTATTTGTATAAGTTGTGTCTTCATCATATAAATACGAAAATACATTCTCACAGTATGGACTTGGATTCAATTCTAATTCCAGTTTTTCTTGTATGTTCTTATAGTCTATATCTGCCCTCTTAAAATGAGATATAAAGGAAGTTCTTAGTTTGTGAGGGTGAGAAAATAAAACAATGTTCCTGTTTAAAAATTGTTTGCCTCAAAAAGTTAGTATTAAATATGGAGACATTTTTCAAGAAGAGTGACCAGATTCACTTTAATAAAGCACAGGCTGAAGGAGAGTATGTTCTCGGCCTGAAAAAATCCAGTTTTCATCTAAAATTTGAAATTAAAAGTTATTTCAAAATTTCTGATGCAACATGGAAACAATCACTATGTTCTGTGCATGTCCCAGTGAAGCAAGAATGTAGGATCACTTTTAACACACCATTTTTCAGGCACTTCAGAAAACTCTTCTCAGACTCAAAGTTCACTGTGTGCATTTAAGTATTTTTAAAGCTTTAAAAACTATTTTATTCAAATATCTTTAAATCCACTTCCTTTTTTTCCTTTATTTTTTTTCCTAATTGCCCTACTATTTGCACATAGATATGACAGTCAGTAGATCTTAATTATTTCCATCACTGCCATTCTGTGCTTTTAGAATTCTGTGCATTTAATTCTCCATGATCAAAACATAGATGAAAATAATTTTGTTGATATAAAGCTTCAGGATTTATTGATGAAAGTACCTCTTCACACAAACCTATGAGATTAATTTTGGTTGCTGGGGTTTAGACAAAAGCTGTAAGGTATCTAGATAACCTAGAACAATTTTGAGACTTAAAATGTTTGATCTTTCTTTAAGGGAACAGGGCAAACATGCTGTCCCAGGCCAAGGCAAAGATGGCACTAGCCACATTTATCTTTTCTCAGGGGAAGTTTTTGTTGTCAACAAACCTTAAGCAAAACAAACAAACAAATAGTGTATCAATGGACACCAGTTACACTTTGCTCATGGAAGGTTTAGATTTGTAATAAATTCCTGCTGCAAATCTGGCAGAGGAGTAATTTGGGGCCTTCTGTACTCATTGGATTCAGGGCACAGAAGACCTCAGAAGAAAGTGCAACTGGCATGTCATGCTCAACACTCTCTGGGACAAGGGAAGTCCCTTTGGGTACAGTGCCCCTGCCCAAAAATTACCTCTGAATGTTCTCTTCATTCCTCACAGGCAGAAGAAGAGGGTACTGGGCTGCTGTGGGCACCTACCTCCCGCAGAAGTCACAGCTGCAAATTGCATTTTCTGTTGTCTAGCTCAGATTACAGTCTGCCCCGCAAACTGATTTCAATTAATCCCCTTCTATCCAGGGCATCTATCTTTTTCCAGGACATTGAGCATGGCAAGTTCACTCAAAGTTCTCAATTGCTGTGAGTGAGAGGGTTTCCACTAATCAGACACAGCAATACTAAGTTTTATAACTCATGTATCTCCTTTTAAATCTAGATAAAGGTCTTCTGCCTTTGAGTGTCAGATAAAAAGAAGATAATCTTTCCTGTGTGAAGAATGCCACCAAAGGGAGACACTGTTCTCCCCTAATTTTCACCATTACATTTCATAATGGGATTGTTAAGATAGGGACAGTTATTTCTGGTTTTTGGGTTGGGTTTGGTTTTTTTTTATCTTAACTTTATGTCTCTATGATTCCACAGCTTCATACATTTTTTTCTTTCTCCTTCTCTGCTGTTCCTTCACTATCCTTTTGACACAAAATAGCATAAGTGATACTGGACCACTGATGGAAATGCATCTGCTGAGAGTCAGAGCATAATGAGAAGCTGCTTTGTACCTTTGTTGAAGCTATTTCTACAACATTAATTGGGACTTCTTTGGTTCTTTTAGGCAGTATAGGAGAAGATCAGCGAAAACTGTTCAGGATGTGCTGTTTAATTTTAGCACACACATTGGATGCCAAAGCTGTTTATATATGTGGTTAGCATAGCAATAGAGAGGGGGGGAAACGCAAATCAAACCAACCAAACAAACAAACAAAAAACCAAACAGAAAGCCAGTTGCAATGAATGGCAGTTTAGGTTGTTCTTATTTGTGGTAGGGTTTTTTTGCTAGTGATAATTTGGGAAAAACAGTATTTAACTACAATTCCATCTACCAAGGAGTTAAATATTCAGCACTGCTAACCAGTGACCTAGCATTAGCATTAAAAAACATAAGATTTACTGGCATATATTAATGTTCTAATAGTATGTGTTTTAGACATGTACTGAGAGTTAAGATAGTACTGCATAAAAAGCTTGCAGATAAAAATCCAACTCAAGTAAATTCCAACAATGCACTGTGAGACACAGGAAATTTTGTAGAAAACTATCCCACTGCCGACTAGACAATATTTTATTCCTGGACCTACAGAATATTTTGATCAAGGCATTTACATGTAAACATAAAGTGTACATAGTTTCAGAAAATGTGTACATTTTTTGTTGTCTTCCAAGGTGCAACCAAGAACTAGGTTTGAAAGCTATTCAGATGGCTAGAGTTACAAGCAACTGTCTAATGCCACCTTCCCAAATGCCTAGCATAAATCAGTTTTCTTAGTCAATCAGATTGCTGAACATTAATTTTTAGGATTTTTTAAAAACTTACTAGAACTAGTCCCAGAGCACCAAAGGGAAGCTGCAACACTAGAGAATTATTTGAGAGATCCCTAGTTCTATCCCAAGCTACTATATTTTTGTCTTATGAATGTCAGTTACTAAGGTCACAGAATTAATAGAATTTATTAATTTTGGATTGACACTTGCAGTTTAGAAATTTGACTCTTTCTTTCATCGCACTTGGGTATGTTTGCAGTTCAGATAGAGGAGTCTGGAACAGGATGTAAAAGCTAAATTCTTGGGAATAAAGAATGAAATAAAGTAACAAGGACTAGACAGTTTTCAAAGGATGGATGTTTGTTGCTTTCTGAAAGTCTGAAAAAGCGCATCAAATTGGGAACCAAAACTGGGTAAATATAGTGATAGATAGTGTGGCATGAATTTCATGAAATATGTGTTCTTTGCTTAGATTTAAAAAATTGGGGAAAGCCAGAATTAAAGTTATCCTTCTAGATACACTATTTTCTTCTTGATTATGTGGACTAGTTTAGCCAGGGTGGTTTTTATGTATCTTACACAGTTACACTGAATCAATACAAAATAGAGTAATTTGAAGGCAAATAAACCCCAGCTCTATTCTGAACTGTCTTACAAAATGGTGATGGTCCTGGAAAACAGAATGACAAAAGGAAGATCAAACTTATGTCACTACTAATAGTAAGGAAACAAAGAAATAATTAGAAGGCATCCACTCCATTTTTCAAAAGTATTTCAAAATTCTGAACAATGACCTTGTTAAATGGAATATTTTAAACATTTATATGAAATGCTTTGTTTCAAAGTCCTTCTTTTTAAATCAAAAAGTTCAGCTCTTACAATTCTCCTTTCCATTCTGAAGTTACATAATTTTCCTGGATCACTAGAACTTCTTAAAAATCTTTGGCTTTAACAAAACCGTGTATTTGAGTAATATTTTTTACATTAAAATCTTCTTATCACCTTGAATGAGCTAAAATAACATAAGCCAATGCTATGGATGAATGTGTGTGTGTGTGACAAGAATTTTTTTGTCTCACCAGACATACACTTTTTAATCACAAGTTATTCCTGCTCACCAATAAGCAGACACAGAAAATAGGGACCTTCCTTGTATCCATAACCTTTAACTAACAGCAAATCTTCTGTTTCCTCAAGGCAAACAATCAGGTAGCTCTGACACCTGCAGCTACTGGAAACATTTGTCTGAGAAGGAATCAAACTAGTGGGAGCCTGGGGAAATATAAATACAGGAAATGTATTGAAAATACTTCAGCTGCCACTTAGAAATTTTACAGTCATGAAGTACTACACTTCGCTAATAAAAAAGCAAAAGTTAGCTTACTGTGGGTGTTGGAGCAATTACCAAATATACTTAGGAGAAAGCTGTATTATGGATTAAAGCAGTTTATACACCAAACTATATGATGCTTTCTAAGATGACAATTGCTTTTAAGGTCTGCTGGTACACTTTACAGAACACATCTATCACTTTATTTTAAAAGCACAGATATTTCTGTAAAAGTGGAAGTGGGTTCTACCCGTATGTGATTTTACAAATGTACACGTCTTTCTAAAAACAAATCACAAACTTAGCCTGACAGGCACAAAAGCCAGATTCTGAAAGGTACCAATGTACCTAGAAGTACAAGTAGTGATCTTAAAACTCTTCATAATTCACATAGTATGAGTAATTGCTTTGCATTTGACAGCTCCAAAAAGTCTATACTGGATTCAAATTGTGCTCTGCTATGACTGTCACAGTATTTATCTCCCCAGTACAGTTTTGCAAAGTTGAACACATATCTTTGTTAGTCATGGGCCTAAACAATGACAATACATATTGGTATACATACCATGCCTCTACGTATCTTTGCAAGATAATAATATGAAAAATGAGAGCACGGGCCTAAGAAAACTTTAATCTGAAATTATTAAACTCTTCTTACATGTCAGTGAGATCATCATGCCCACCAGCTGTAGAAAAACCTCAAAAGCCAATCACAACAATGTAGTTTGTGAGAATCTTGCAGTTCATTACGATGTCTTCAAGCATATTCTCCACCCCTTCATCATTCAATGTTACCTGCTCCCTTTTTCTCAAGCAAGACAGCAAGAAAGAAGAAATAGAATCAGAAACATTTGTGAAACACAATTACACTATTTTCATTCTGCTGCTAATTGGCAATAACATTAAAATTTATGAATGTGATTATATGAATGCAAGACAAAAATAGTGGACTTGATCTAGAAGGTCCATTCCAGGCCTAGATCCTATTTTCTGTGCAGGACAGCATTATACCAGTGGCTTTCACCATGTACACAGATTCAAGAGACAAATGAGAATTTATCCATTAATTGCGTTTGATACACTGCTACAGTGTCCAGATGTCATTTGATCCTAAGTATTTTAATAGTTTTAGCTACTTTTTAGTAACTTTAGCTTAGGTACAGTACTGAGTATATGGCAATCATTAGAGAATAAGAATAGAAGTAGTAATGTAGTGTGTAAGTAATTCATTCACACAGCGTACATCAGTACAGCTTTGACAGACTAAACACAAGTTACAGTATCCCAAAATATCAAATCTGAGACAGATGAGTCCGGGTTTTCCCCAGGGCGGAAGGCATGAAGAACCAGTTTCAGTGCCAGGTAGCCAATAAACATAATTTATCCCATATTTAGTTTAAGATACATGATCAGTATTATATAAATCCAAATTTTTTGTAAGATTAAGATAGTAATTTCAAGAGTTCTGGTATTGTGATTGCATTCCTTTTCCCTTGAATCAATGTACATGCAAGCTCTTACATTTATAAACTCAAACTCTTCTTCAGATTTTAGTTTTTTTGTTATATTTGCATATAATCATTTGCATGTATTTCATATTACGGTATGAATACACCACAGGACATACATTTGCCGTGTTATATCTTCATGACATTAACTGAACAATTAAGTTCCTACACTTTTGTGGCTGTTGTTACTGAGAATGCCTACACGCCCTGAACACGTTCTCTGAACCCTCGTGCTTCCACAGATAGTGCTGAGGGGCCAGCAATGGGTACAGACCCTCCAACACCCCAGGCAATTCACCCAGAACTGCTTGGGCGCATCTCTGCATGACACAGTCCTGCACCATGTACACTTAGACTCACTGCCAACATATTAAAAAGACAGAGTACCAGCCATTTACATCTGAAAATTACTTTGGCAGCCATCATAATGAAATAATTAGTTGAAAATGAAAAGGGCTTTTTTCAATATATGTAGGTTATGAAACCAGCCCGGTGACAAAGAATTCTCTGAATTAAAAGGCATGCTGCCATCAGAAATCAGTAAGAACAGTATTGACTTCTACATGTAGAGAGCTCTGCAGACATTATCCTTTTAGAAACAGTTATTACTTAAAGGCTAAGGTGCTCAATTTTGTTAGGAAGCAGTATTTAAAGTTTTAAACATATATAATATGTTTTTATGAAAAATACTAACATAGTTGATTGATTTCAAGTACTGAATACGGAAGTTTTACTTACATGACTAACAGCGACACTTTTATAATAACTTCTCTATTAAAATATCTTCCCATGAAGGCTCAGGCATTCCAAGCTTGCACATTATAGAAGACCAACATGTCCAGTTACCATGTTCTGCAAGGCATATGTGATCATAGCAATGGAGATTTATACATATGTATGTATTTATGTTAAGAGAGATAAAAAACATTATGGAAATGCACATTCAACATTTTGAAACATTAGGATGTAAATTTCTGATACTAGAGTGATAAGATCATTGGACATAATATTGTTTACATTCCCATAAAAGAGTTGCAGCAGACAAGAGTTTCACTTCTGAATGTCAAACAGACTTGAAAGCTGAACCGCAGGAACACTCCAGAACGCAGAACAGCCAGAGAACAAAGGTAAGAGTTGGTTATGTTGAAATGAATCATATATCCAAATTGTCCTGATTGATAGAAGAATAAGACTGAGCCTTTATTGTTGAAACACTTCTCCATCAGGCCTGTCACATTTGTGGTGCTGGTGCTTTATTCTCCAGAGTTGTATTCACATGTCAAGTCAGACTGAAGCTGGATTTGAATGAGTTAGTTCACCCATATGATGCAGTCTTCTGGGACAATTTCACCATATGCTGCACGTGGACTATTTTGCCCTCTTCCCTTACATCTTTGTGTGACATATATCAATTTGTATTACACATAATAGTAGAAAAAACTAGACAATCCAAGTCTTCTGTTTCCCAGACAGTGTTCTAACCATTCAAATTAATCACTAGCTTCAAACTGAAAATAGTCTAAACTGTTTAAATACAGGGTCAAGCTTGTATTATTTATTAGGGAAAAACAAAAAAAAAAATCTCCCAAAATTCTGCTCCTAAACTTGTTAGGGTTACTGCGATGCTGTCAGAGTCCTCAGCAAGATTAATAGTATGAGGGAGAGAAGTCATTCAAATGCCTCAGTGCTTTACACAGCGTAGAGTATTTGAAACATCTGCACAGGACTTGCAGCTACTGGACCGAGGGGAGACCTGCACTCCTGCAGAGCAGTAGCTGGAATGCAGGTGGGACATCCTGTGGATATTTCCTCAGGCTTCAGGGTTTCACCTGATAAACACTGATAAAATATTTCCGGTAACAAGAAGAAAAAAAGGTAATATGCATTTATCTACAATATTTCACATTTACTTCAGACTTTTCCAAGTGATATTTATTTACAAGGTCAAAAGCAAGTTAATTGTGCTAGTTTCTATGTAGCATTATTATAACACGGGCAATATGAAATTTGTCCCAGATAATTCTCTTATTTTTTGATGGATGTTCTGTAGGTATGCAGAACCGTACAAACATGTGAGATGGAAAATAATTCTGTTGTAGGATCTGCTTTCTTTGGAGAGTTGGACTAGATGACCTCCAGAGATCCCTTCCAACATAAATTAGTTGATTCAATAAAATGAAGATGCAGTTTTTAAAAACTCCTTTTGTGAAAAAGCCATAAAGCACAGTACCTTTGAGAAGTACTTAATTATAGAAGACAGTCAAGAACTGTGCAAGAACCATACTGTAATGGTGTGTATTGCATCTATTTATTAAAAAAAAAACAGTTAGTGCAATCTTGCTATTTTTTCATTGTTAAATTTTTTCTTTTTACATTAAATAAATGTGCTGTAAGAACACAGGCCTTGTCAGGGAGATGCACTGAAACACAACATTCAATCAAGGGTCAATAAGGCTACAAAGGTGAGACTAATGTGCAAGTAGTTTAAATTATCTGTAGGAAATGAAATACATTTTACTTAAAATATTTGGTACATTGCATGAAACAAAAATCTTACTGGTATAATATACAAAGAAATAGAGACCTTCAAAATGGTAATGGTAATGGTAATGGTAATAGAGACCTTCAAAATGGTAATTTTTAGAAATTATATAGGACTTGAAAAACATAAATCAGATACAGACCCTGAAAAACTTAATTAGAATATTGTAGGCAAAGAACAACTGAATTCTGAAGATTGTAAACTTCAGTGATTAAAAATAGCACATATTAGACACGAGTTTTACCGTGTTGCATCTTTCACAGCTATTGAGCAATAGTTTAAGTTACGGAGAGCCATTGTGCTATTAGATTTTCAGTAAAGCCCTATCGAAATCATTGTGAAGTCAAAAAACAAACAAAAAAAGGTAGAATGATTTAGCTCATCGCCTAATCATTGTCCAAGTGTCACTTGCTAGACTGTGATAAAACTCTTCCCACCATATTTCCCCAGAGAGGACAGAGAACATGAGAGACAGGACTAGAGAGCAGCCAAGCCCATACACAGGGGCTCAGCAGTGTGGACAGAGCCAGGTTACGTTTTAATCCAGCTTTAATCTGAACTTTTATTATCCCAAGCAAACTCTGTTGCTGTAATGCGGTCTCTGCAGTGATACAGCAACAAATCCCCTCGAATGGTCGTGTGGGGTTGAAGCATGGACACACTCAAATGCACCAGGAGGCACTGGAGCGTGTCCAACGAGCAGCAATGAGGCTGGTGAGGGGGCTGGAGCACAAGTCTGAGGAGCAGCTGAGGGAACTGGGGCTGTTTAGCCTGGAGAAAAGGAGGCTGAGGGGAGACCTTATCGCTGTCTGCAACTACCTGAAAGGAGGTTGTAGCATGGACGGTGTTGGTCTCTTGCCAAGCAGCAAGAAGAAATGGCCTCAAGTTGCACTAGGAGGTTTAGATTGGATATTAGGAAACATTTTTTCACTGAAAGGGTTGTCATTATTGGAACAGTGGTTGAGTCCCCATCCCTGAGATATTTAAAAGACACATAGATGAGGTTCTTAGGGACATAGTTTAGAGGTGGACTTGGCAACATTAGGTCAACAGTTGGACTTGATCTTAAAGGTCTTTTCCAACCAGAACAACTCTATGATTCTGTGAGTGTATGAAATACTTCAGGGAACAAAGGCATTAATCTGGGTCAGATGAACTCTTCTGGGCATCTCCAGTGTTGATGGTTTACAAAATGAATCATCTCCTGTTCTGTCCTACCACCTTTGTCAGTAAAAACAGAAAGTCTGTGCTTTCCCCGATTTTCATGTTCTGTTATCACTGTAAGATCACACTTCCGTGTTCTATGTATTCATGTATGTACAAATTGAGTGTTTTTAGCACAGAAGTATAATGAGAACTTTTTCAAAAAACATGGATAGCAAATCTGTATTCTGAATATTCCAAAGGACAAGTGACCATGTATTCATTTATGCACAGCAATCTGGGAAAAGGGTTAAACAGGTGATAAGTTACATATTTGGGAAAAGGACAACACCTAGTCAATATAAAATGTGGTGAGAGTTCAGTCTGAATACAAAAATATTCATTTTCTGCCCAAGTTCCTTTATACTTAGTGGGGATTTTAAGTGTCAGCTCATGGATGCAGAAAGAAAAAGAGATTAACTTTATTTGATTTTTAACAGTCTCTGTTTAGGCACCCAGACTAAGTCTGTAGCTACCAGTTATCAACAGAGACAAACACCTCAAAACACGAAAACATATCAAAGCAAATCTCAACCCATGTATGTCACCTCTGGGCTGGAATGCAACAAAGCATCTTCTAGAGGTTCCCTCTCCATACTTTACTGAATTTGCCTGTCATATCTTGTTAATTCGACTACTTGGTAAGACAATGTTATTATTAAAGGTGACTTTTTCTTTCATCACTATGTCACTGTTCACAATTCTAAAGTGTTGGCTTAAAACACAGAACTCAAATGTAAAATGAAAAAAATATGGATCTGTGTGCCAGTTTATTCTTCTCTGGTACATACTGTGTTTTTATGTTCTTTAATACCCTAGGAATATTTTTAGAAGCTAAAATAAGTGAATAAAGACATTTCTGTTGTTAGTTTATACTTTTAAGATGCCTGTTCCTTCTTATTTTCCTATTTCTTTAAAGCTACCTAGCTGAAACGGAAGCCACCCACACAATTTTTCTATGAAAATTAGATATTGGCGATGTAATACTTGTACTGTAGTTCCATTCCTCCATCACACACACTATGTCTAGTTTCAGTGGTCTGAACAAGCAAAGGCATGCACGTAATTTATTCCATGAGGGACAGCACATTCATATATTTGCACACACAACTCTTTGTGTATCAGTTGCACGTAATTTAGAATGACTGTTTCTGCTAACTCGAGTGCTCTGTGTAAATTAAATTCTAAATAAAGCTCCAAGTTTTCAGACATATTTTTGTTGTAGCTTGCTCAAGTATTTTCTATTGTCCCGCATGCACATAAGCGCTCACACACACACGCACACACACCCTGGAAACAGCTTTTTGTATTCTTCAGCTTGTGCTACGCAGTAAAATGGTTATAAAAATAACAACATGGCAACAGTTGCTTGCAGATGTGGATGCCATAAACATGTTGCGGTTCTCTTCAGGCAGGCCCAGCGCTGTGCGGCAGCAGCCCCGCTCCGGGCACCGGCACCGGCACCGAGCTCATGTGCAAGTTACACACCAGCAACACAGACGGTGTGCATTAGTTATAGGGAAAACACCTGTGACTTTAATTTGCAAGTAACATATATACATACACACACATGGGATTTGTGCTTCAGAACAACCCACAAACCCACACAAAAATGTAGCTTTAAAAACAAAACAGGGCCGCATAATCTTCCAGGACTGTGAGCGAACAGGCCCCAGAGGTAGCGCGGGTCTGTCCCCTCGCCCTCAGCCGTGCCGGCTCTCCCGCAGGACGAAGCGCTGTGCGCATTAACGCCCAGGTGCGGGCTGTGCGCATTAACACCCAGGCGCGGGCTGCCCAGCGGAGGCTCAGGCTCCATTTCGCTGTTAAAGGGAGCGCTGGGGCCGGGCCGGCCCCGCCACCGCCGCCTCTGTCACGGCCGCGGCTCGCGCTCCTTCGCCGGCCGCCTGCAAACGGGCTCTAAAATGGCGGCGGACGCCAGGGCCGCTGTGCAGGTGAGCGCAGCAGCGGCCTCTCCCCTCACCACGCCGGGCCCCGCGCCGCTCCCCGCCTACCCGCCCCGCGCTGCGGCCGCCCCTGGCGTGGCCCCTCGCAGCCAGCCCGCCCCCGCAGCGCCCCCGGCCCGGCTCCGCAAGCGGGCGGCGCCGGCCTCGCCCCCTCGCTCTGGCGGCCCGGGGGCGCGGAGGCGCGTTGCGAGCTCGGTGCTGCAGGCCGAACGGGGGCCTGCTCGGGTCCTCCCGCGGCGGCGGAAGGAGCTCACCGCCCCCGCCCGGCCTGGCAGCGCGGGCCGGCCTCGGCACCCCCGGCTGGCCTGGGGCGGCAGCGGGCGGCTCGGCTTCCCCGAGGCAGCTGCCCTCAGTGGGAAGGACTTGGCCGGGAGCAGCCGCACTCCTGAGCTCCCGGGAGCGGCGGGGGCAGAGCCGGGGCTGGCTGGGAAGGAAGGAGGCTCCCGAGGCGGGGGGCAGTGAGGCGATCTCAGTTAATGGTGTTTGACAAGTGCAGCTCTTGAGACGCAGCCTTTTCAGGTGTGACTGTCGGACGCAGCGTCTGGGGTCCGTGTTCCTGTGGCGGATGTGTTCCTATGGGCACGGCTGGCTGCCCACACCTTATGGAGTCATAGGATCATTTCAGTTGGAAGAGACCCTCATGATCATCAACTCCAACCATAACCTAACTCCAGCGCTAAACCATGTCCCTAAGAACTTCCTCTAAACGCCTTTTAAGCGCCTCCAGGGATGGTGACTCCACCACTTCCCTGGGCAGCCTGTTCCAATGCCTGACAACCCTTTCCATGAAGAAATTTTTCCTAATATCCCATCTAAACCTCCCCTGGCGCAACTGGAGGCCGCCTTCTGGTGGGGACAGACACTGACCCGCCGGGGTCTGTTCTCCAGACAGCACCTCTGGTTCCGTCTGCAGGTTTTGTTTGTTTAGAAAGAAAAATAACGGCTATTTGTCATAGATTTCTTTTCCCTGTGTGACAGCTGCCACCAGGCTGCTGGCTGCACCGAGTTCCTGGGCAAGCGGCCCCTGTCCCAACATCAGCTTGTGGAGGAAGTGGCTGGTGTGGGTGTCCCGAGTTCCTTCCTGCTTCTGTTCAGAAAGTGCTGCAGGTCCAGCACACCTGCAAGTGCACCCACGGTTATTTTGTGTATGTTCAGTACATCCAGAACACGCTGGAGTTATTGTGCAGCCGATAGAGACCATTCTAGTCTCTATGCCCATCAGTGCTTCCAAGCCATTTTGTATTTGCAAAATTGTACCAATTTTGTCTTTCAAACAATAGTGATCTTAACAATGTCTGAACATGATAACTTGTGTAGTAAAACTTTTTTTTTTTCCTGACATTTTACTTTTTATCAACCACTAGTAACTGAGGTCCATAATCCCTATGCTACCAGCATTCATTGCTTTTACAAATTACAGGACATCAATAATATACTCTGAAAATAAAATTCTATCTACACTTTTCAACATTAAATGTACAGGCAGAGTTTTCTGGATGCATAATTTTAAAACACCGTGTACATAAAGTTGCATAAAATAAAGTTGCAACTGTATTGTGAGGTTAGCAGTTTTCTTGTTGATCACATGTACTGACCTGAGTGAGCAGCTCATTCTCCAGTCAACAGACATTACTTTTTTACTTCATTTCTATGAGCTATGGTTCTCCACAGGAAAAGAAAACTAATGCAACATAATTGTTGGGGTATTTTTATCAGTTTAAAATAAAGACTGCTAATTTAATATCTCTTTATCTCTCTTAGACTACATTATCGTTTGCAAGATGCTGTGACGCATATATTAATTTTGGTGCGCATATTAATTTAGACACAATATGCATACATTGTAATGAATCTATGATTATGCAGTATGCTATACTGACAAATGTATTATATGTTGTCAGGCAGTAGAAAAACAGCTGAAGATCTGCGGCATTAAGAGGAACATAGATGTCTCAATATTATATCTGGCTGGACAGTAAGTAAAATATGTTTTTCTGTTTGGCTTTTACTAAAAGTAGAGCACACAGTTAATGCTAGCCTGTCATAGTGCTTTCCGTATTAGATGCTCTCTGAACATCATTTATATGTGAAACATCGGTAAATCACGCTTATACCTAGTCCGTATATGTTGTGTAGGAAAAAATGGTGAAGATGTGCTGTCATACAGAGCAGAGCTACACTCACAGTGAAGTATTAATAGTTAACTGCCTCAGCCCCAGACACACAATCTTTCTCCAGCAACCCAGGATTGCTCGAGGGTCTGTAAGTTCAGAGAGTTGTGCATGAACTTCTACCACAGGGAGCAGAGGAGTGAGACTTAATGGGCTGATCTCTGCCTGTTGTAACTGGCTCCTAAGGCTGGGTGGAAAAGAGTCTCAAGAACGCAAATGAAAAAACACAGGACCTGCCCAGTCTTAAAAACTGCCAAATTTCTGACCTCCCTGAAGAAATCTGTTATTGCAACAGTAAAACTCATTGGTAGCACCTTTGAAATTACCTGCGTCTCTACCATTAAGAATTGAAGGGAGGGCAGGGCAATATGAAGTGAGCACAAGAACACTTGTTTGGGTCTGGCAGTACTGATCAGAGACCTGATCTCCTCTTAGAGCTTTATGAAACAGCTTAAGATGTAGGGCAGATGAGAAGAAGAAACAATGGTAAGTGAAGGAAGGCAAGGCTTTCATGAGCCTGTGGGTGATCTAGGTTGATAGGGCTGTAAACTGGAGAACGAACATGCTGAGAGGCTACCATAGAAAGATGGAGACGTGACAGGGCATACTTCAAAGTTTTTGAAAAGCATACTTTGAATTTCTGGCCAGGGCATAATTCCAAGTGTTGCATACCTGTCTGCAAGCCTCGCAACTGTGTCTCATGTTTGTACGGTTGATATAATATATAAAGAACTAATGTAGTCTGATAATTCAGGGACAAGGTTTTCAAGGTCTCTAGGTCTTATGAGTGCAAAAGAGAGGTGTTAAAGGATTTCAGTGTTGTCTAGCCTGTGTTTAATATTATAGAAATCAAGTCATCTTGAAAGTCTAAGTGTGTCCACTGATATCTTTAATTTCCTTCCCTATCTCCTGATTTACACTCAAAGTATTTGATGCTTTGTGAAAAGAAACAGTAAAACAGAATTACTGTCAAAATTATTAAAATATGCATTTTAGAAAGAAGAAATCACAATCTAAAGGAGAAGTTTAAATAAAGAGAAAACTACAAGATGCGTATATATTTTTCTAAACAATACAAGAAAATTATTGTAATGCATATGTATAAAAGAATTAAGACTGTGTATACAGTCCTAATAGGCGTATATTCTGATTTTAAATACTTAAGTGTACTCACTGGCTTTGACTCTTTTTTTTTGGTATGGAATAAAAAGAAATGTTCAGATGGCAGATAGAGAAGCGATCTGTCTTCCCATGAAACCATTTGAGAACGATGATGCAAGCTGGCTTCTTTGATGATTGGAGAGAAGTGAATTCCTTTTATTCTATATCAGTGTATATAAGCCTTGAATCTCAGCCAATCTCACTATCAGATCATGCCTCCTTAACTGTTGGTTTGACATAATTTTCTGCTGGCTAAAATAAGAAAATGAAAAAATAATAGGTCAATCAAATTAGAGAGAATGAGATTCTATTTTTAAACTACTACTAATAAATGGACATGAAAATATATAGTTCTGGACACTGAGAGTTGTCATCCTAGGAAAACTGATTAACTTAGCAGTAGGTAGGAAAAGAGCACTGCAGGCCAGAAAGGATCAGTTTGTAAGAGACACACAAAGTCTGGAAGGCATGCAGAAAGGGACAGGCTCTATTAAAATGTTAGAGGAATTAAGCTCTCCCTGAGGCAAATTAAATGCCTTAATACCAGGGAAAAACAAACCAACAAACAAACAAAAACAGCACACACCACAACAGATCAAGGCTTGGAAGTCTTGGAGGTAGTCAAGATGAAGCTGTTACTAGAGAGAGAGTAAAGCCAATTAAAATGTAAACCTGTAAACTAGGTGTAGAATGGCAGTGACAAAGAATATGAGGAAATTTTGCTACCTAAAAAATAGTTCAGGAGTGTACAGGTAGACCTATACAGAAGAATTAGATGGTAGCTCTTTTATGTCCTCTCAGCCCTCATCTGCTTGGCTTTACTACTTGCAGTAACGTATATTCTGGTTACTTGTGACAATAAACATGTATGTATGTATTTGCAGGATTCGTTTTTATGGGTTATTTGAGAAAGCCAAATGAACAGTTCAAAAACCTGGGAATCTAGACACTAGGCTTCACAGTTGGAAAACAAGCAGATCATTTTAGGCTCATGATGTGAGGTTAATTTTTATCAATCGTGTTAGTTCTTTCTGAAACACTGGCCCTAGTCTTGCAATATGTTAAAATCCACAAGGAAAGTTTTATTAAGTCAATTAAAATTCATCGTGTAAAGGTCATCTATAATTATTCTAGAGGAAATCAAGAACATTTCTTTAAAGCAATGAAAAGTAAGGAGGACCAATTAGTGAAAATTACTTGGCAGCTCACTAATATTCCCTGAGTAGTAGGTAATTTTTTATTTATAGTGCATTAGCAATCTCCAAGTGCTAGATACGCAATTAAAAAAAAAACCTTACCAGCACACGGGAGATAGTTCCAGCTTCAGTGGATGTGCAGTTTGACTTAAAACAAGACTGTTAATGAATATGAGTACATACCAAGTTTATGTCAGGACAGGAGAGAAGAGGGGTGAAAATAGAGCAAGAGATTTCACAATATGCACTGCTATGAAAAATAACGAGAAATATACATTGCTGTGCAATTTTCCTTTTAGATTTATGTCCCCAGGATACCAAACCTCTCCTGTGTTCTGAGCAGTTTCTACAAACGGAAAAATACACTGGACTCATGCTCCATGGACAAATAAATGCCATTATGGAAACAAAAATAATCTATCACTTAGTTTGTTCCCATTTCTTTACCACCTGCTACTTTGTTATGCTTTCAGGTGTGTAGAATGCTTACACTGTCTTCGCCATCTTCTTCTTTGTGTCTTTCTCTGCTATGATTTCTACAGAAGTGTGGCTTTTTAATGCTTGGGTAATATTATTTGTAAGAAGTTGAACTGTGTAAAGTGATTAAGCACCATTAATGTTAAGAAATTTGTTGTTTTTCTTCCACCAGAGGACTAAGAAGTATCCCAAGTCTTTCACGGTTTCATAGGTTAAGGTATTTGTGGATTAGCAACAATAAGGTAATAAGGTATTCCTTTAAAGAGCAGAACAATTCATCTATACTCCCTGACTACTATTTCATGATTTTTTTAACATGAAGTCAAGATAATAAATTATTTTAAATTTCCAGGCAAATTCAACTGATTTAAATATGACAGTTTTGAAGAAACAGTATTTTGTTTTAAATTGCAGAGTATAAGCTGATATATTTTCCTTTGGATTCACATCAGATTTGTAAATTTTGTGTATTTAAGAAGCTGAGGTGTTGTGCTAACACGTTAGCAATTAAAGAAAGATTGAGCATATTTAAAACTAAGTTACTGGCAAAATTGCCTGATCGCATACCAATACCTGGGGTCTGGGACAGCAGTTTCCCAGTGTAACTCGTAGCAAGAATACCCTGCCCATGAGTGGGCAGCTCTTGGAACAGACTGAGGGGTGATACAGCTGCGGGGTGTTCTTATAACAACTTCTGGCCTGGTTTTCCAGGAAAGGAGTGGACCCCAGAAAATGTGTAGCTCTTTTTTTTATACCCTTGCAGACATGCTGAGTTTTATTTCCTGGCAGGCTGGTGGATGAAGTGAGGCTCTTTTTTTCCCTCATGCACACACGAGTGACATGTAACTCCTTCAAATGTGCTTCTCCCTGTGCACAAAAAGAGTCACTGAAATGCTGGGGTTGATGTGGTGTCTTCTGTCAATGCAGGCTGTTGTGTCACCTAAACATGTTTGACTTCAGAGAGATTCACAAGCAAGTGGTTAGAGTATGACATTGGGCCACATTAATTTCTTTTGCTTCCAATGCACTGTGTGGTCCTAAATCAGTCACACAAACCATGTGCCTTTCTTTCTGCATCTGTGCAAAACCAGATTATCATAGTTATTATATACTGTAGGACTTTTAAGACAGTGCTCTGTCAAAATCTCCAAACACTACAGCTTCTAGCCAAGTCTAAGCACATTACACCTTACATAAAATAATTTTCTTGACAGTAGAATTAGCTTATTTGGAAATCTCCAAATACATAGCCAACCATTATTAAATGGTTGAATTGAATCCAAACCTTCACCATGAACCACTGGTAATTAAAATGCAAGAAAAGTGATAATAACCACGAATTTATAACCCGCTTTTAAATATCTTACTGTACAGTAATTTACATGACTTACACAATGGGCTCAAGTTCTTAAACACCAGAATTGCTTGTAAATAAATAGCTCTGTGAGCAACAGAAAAAAGTAAATTTACATTCTGTGTCACTTAGGAGTGTATGTATATCTGCTGCCCCAGGCTAACATCAATTACAGACTATCTTATGTTGACTTCTGTGAAAGTCCTGTGGTTGTCCAACGATTAAAAAAACAAAAGGGCAAAAATATGGATGCATTAAAAGCTTGAACTAAAATCACAGGTATTATAAGGCTTTCCCTATTATTTCTAAAGGACACTAAAGAATAAGAGGAAATGGCATAGTGACTAAGCAGAACTAATCTTGCTGACCATAAAAGATAAATCAATCTGATTTTCGCACAGATCTCTACCTTCCTACCTAAGCAGTAACAAAGAGCATTCTTCAGTTGGTCTATATAACTTGTGTGAACAAGCTGCTCAGTGGCTTTCCTTAGGAGAGATCTTAGCTAAATGCTCTAATAGGGAGAGCATATTTTTCTGAACTCAGAAGATTTGAGATATTTATTCTTTCCATAAAAATGCATCATGATAAATTCCAGAATATCCTAAAACACTCCAAACGTGTCAAAGATAGAGAAACACTGCTATGCACAGTAGGTGTGGGTGGGCCTTTTCACTACACAAGGTACAATAAACATTGCAATTACAATAATCATTAACAGGATGTTTTAATTTGTAGCTTGTTTAGCTGTCAAGAGAATCCTTAAACCAAAAGCCTTAAACAGAAATGTAAGAAACTACCTATAGTTAAACAGTTTTCAAGAGACCATGTTTATGTTCTCCAAAGTCAAATTTATACTGGCATATAACAGTTTTCCTAACTTTAATTTCAGATCCAAGATTTAACTTTCTTGATCAAAAACTACTGCTTGACTGAACTCTATCTCAACCATAACGAACTGACAGATATATCAGGTACCCGCCTTCCCGTTTTAGACTGTTGAGCAGAGGCCTATACTGTCCATTGGCATTCAGATTTATAGAAGTGGATAACAGCAAGTACTTTAATGGTTGAAAGCTCCTATGTATGAATAACAATACATGTTAATTATTTTCTTAGATATTTAATTGTTCCAGCATGCTTGAGTGGCAATAACATGATATATTTATCCTGGTCTAAAGGATGAGATGTCATTCACTTTAACGTCAAGCAATTGTAAAATATTTTTGATCTTACATTACTATATTTCGTATTGAAAATAAACATGCAAAGCCCTTTTTACATAATGATTTGTAGTTCCATTGCTGACCAGGTACTCTGTAAGCTGATAGAAGAACCTTTTGATAGCCATTTATGTTTATATGATGAAAAGCTGAGGGCAGTGCTGACAGACCTAACATGAAAATAAAAGGGTAATAGATTAATAAGTTGTCCCACTTGTAAGATAGTCACTAAGGTTCTGCAGTTTCTTCAAGATATAGTTATTTCTATAATCAGAAGTATTTTGCAAAGTTTCTCAAAAATTTTGTTGTAAAATCACATTTCTCTTACACTTCTATTTCAGTTTTGCTTGCTCTTGTATATTAAAGTGGCTTCACCAGACTAGTGAATTTGTGAATGAAGAAGCCAAAGCATTATAAATTTGTATATATTCTAGATATTTTAAATGTTAATATTTTACTTTTCTCTGTCCCTATAAAATGTTGGGATGAGAAATGATGTTGATCAGTTCCTGTCAGATTTTGAGAAAAAAAGAATGTTTGAAAGAAACAAACACATGGGCACAAGTGATAATACCGAAGATAAGATCTGGGCAACCAGAAGGGCCAAGTATCATTAGTAGAGAAATGTAGATGAGAAATACTGCACAGAATTTGGAAAATGAGATATCTATGCCTGGGGTGATATGAGGATGTGAACACGTAGTGTGGGTCAGCCACAACAATATTTTGTAATAACTTTTAAATACATTAATAATTATTTGAACTGGAACTATTTTCTAAGGAAATCACTATTTATTGCTTGTGAGGCAAAGGTGGTATTAGGGATATACTATTGTTTGTGAGACAAAGGTAGTATTAGGCAAGGGTAAAAGGAAGTGAAGATGAATTAATCGAAGTTTACTGTGATATAGGAAGAAGGAAGGGAGGAAGAAGAGAGGATACAGTTGATGTTGATTTGTTGAAGCAAGGGTGATGGGGACAAATGGAAGGAACTGAGATGAAAAACGTTAGGCATATGTTCAAAGGACGTTACTAGAAAGACAAAAGGCATATTGCAATCTCTGATAATTTCTTTTTGGTTTACTAATCTCATGCAAGGTGTTACCAAAAGGCAGAGATGTATAACTAGAATATCAAATTCAGCGTACAGCGTAACAAAGTAATTATCAAATAGAGGCAGTCAGGTATGGTGAGAATAATTAATTGCTTTTCATTTTATTTCAGGTGCTCTGAAACATTTATGTGCATTACAGATTGTGTTTCTTCACAACAACCAGTTACAAAAACTTGTCGAAACAGTGAAGGAACTGAAAGGAAAGATAAGCTTGCATACCCTAAGTAATACCTTATTTTATTTTGCAGAACGCTGAGCAGTAGTTTTTTAGTGTTTCTTATCAGGATGTTTCTTGTCTGTTTCCACATCATTTGCTGGTAGCTTTTGAAACTAAATATCGGTTTCAGCCAAATTAGACAGAAAAAAGAGATCTCTAGCTCATGAAAATTCCATAGCGAGTACCTCAGCTAAGGAAAAGCTGCCAAATGCCTTCAGAAGTTCACTCTTTTTGGCTGCTGGCTGGCCCATCTCCTGGAGCTTGGAGGCACTCAAAGCAGTTTACTGCTACCTTTTTGTAAGGGAACATGGGAGTAGAGCAAGATTATCACAGAGGTGAAAGGAACTGAAAAACGGGTGTTATTGCTGTTTGAGAGTGAGAGTGATAGGTTATAGAACCTAAAGTCCTGCCTTATTAGTTCTGCTGTTCATACAACTTTCTGCACCTTTTTGGCATACTGTGTAGGTTTCTAGACCCTAAGAATAAATATACTTTAGATATTAAATATAACAATATCTGTTAAGTAGCATGCTTTCTGATATACTCTCTGGAAATGAAAGTAGTTTAGACTCTGAAATTTCAAATGAAATTATACAAGACAGTGTTGGCGCCACTAAGTTATGATGTAAGAATTAGCCTCCAGGGAAAGTAGGATTATATGCTATTAACCTACTGAAATTGAAAGTGTCTTTTTCCATGGTTCCTCAAAGAATGTCACCATAGGTCATGCCAAACGCTCAGTACTTTGAAAAAACAGGAAACAAGTTTTGCATCTTAGTGACACAATCAGTGGAGGTGAATGTCATCAAGCCATTACCTCCTTATGCAATCAAAAAATGGAAGGCCTGATTGCAGGAAAGGAAAATATGGCTTGAAAAGTACACTTTTAATTGAACTTGACACTGGGACAAAAATTAAAAAACAAATCAAGTGTTTAGGAAGAGAACATGCAGCCAAATTATTGTAATTTTTTTTCATTATATGCAGGATTGAAAAAAATTGTCTGCTTAAGAATGCAGTTGTTGGAAGTGATTATGCAAAGTCTGGACAAACATCCTGTGTATGAATGGTGCAGTCACTTGAGTCTAATGTTATAGCCCTACCAATTAATAGGGGGCTTCAGCAGGCACCAGGAGTTTGTTGTACGTGTTGCAGCCATCTGTGGGAAATAAAGACAAACAGCAGATAGTTAAAGTGCTGCTGAGTTATTATGAGTGGCAGTCACAAAGACATAGTGAAAACTGGGCGTATACTGGACTAGCCACCACCATAGAAACACAAATGTTTAAGAGAACTATCAAACAATATATAGATCTACTAATCTACCCTAATGAAAAAAATTGTTCTTTAGTTCAAAGATATGAAAGTAAATGCTAATCAGTGGAAGAAACTTAGTAACCTTAACTTCATAGGAATTCTTTTTTGACCTTTGCAGTAATGAAAAAATTGTCAATGTGTTTGTTTCAAAGAGATTTCATAATAATGAGTTTTAAATTAACAGGACTCAGTTCATTCAATAAAAGGCATTGTCCTATTTGAAGTAAAGGACAGCAATAAGTGAACAAAATAAAATTTCAAAGTCATATCCTATATATTGTACCATATTACTGTATAATTTATTTGCCTACTTGCAATATTCAGAAGTGGGAAATGGGTACAGAATTTGCACACTGTAGCTTTGAAAAGGGCTGTGCTCATAATTAACCTTTATCAAAGAAAAACTCTTTTGGGAATGGGAGAGTTCTCAGTGTTATGACATAGAACTTTTTTATTGCTGGACAATCCGATTTAAAAAAATACACTTGCTAGCTTTCAACAGAACTTTTGGATGCATAATAACATTTTATTATTTGTAGCACTTGGGGACATTAGAACTATTGAAATGGACCAGTCTAATACACTATTATATTTCACTTCAGAAGTAGCATGCAGCTGCCAAAACATTGCATTTATCTTCCTTAAGACTGTCTTGTGATATTTAGTCACTGCCCTGCACCGGATTTGTAGCACACCACCATTCTTCAGCAGGCGTTTAAGGAAGACACTCAGCTTCTAAAGATTTACTGAGCAGGTTGCTCACAACTGCTGCCTTTTGGGAGATATGGAGGGTTTCTTTGTGGGTTCACCTTGTGCTCACATCTTCTTTTTGGAATCCAAGATTTTTGTTACGTACTCTGTAAATTGCCTCAACTGATTTATTATCCACAACTGATAACATCTTGCCGCTAGACCTCAGAAAACTGCTTTTGTTCTTCAATATGTTTCTACCACATTAGCTCCTTTCTGCCCCATGTGGGTTAGGCACACTGTTTTTCTGCACTCCAAATAGAGAAAACAGACAAAGCTGTGGAGAGAGAAAGCATTATCCCTAATTTGTAGACACAAAATTGCATGATATTGACAAGAAAGTAGATAGCAGAGCCAAGAATTGATCCCAGATGTTCTGTGAAATAAGACCCTCTTGATCCATACAGTGGTTTGATTTATTGTAAGAATGAGCAGTAGAAAAAAATCATATACTCAGAAATAAACCTACAAATCAGTGTTGATGAAAGGGGACATGCTCCAAGTAGCATCCAGAACCAAAAGTACTTAGTATTGACCCTGATGTGTACCTTGGAAAAATCTCTCTTCGTCTTCATTCCATTCCACTACCAAATGTGCCTGCTTTTAGAGACCTTTCCGAAACATTTTTCTTTCTGGAATGCTATCACATATTTTGTTGACTCAAGAACTGACCGATATATATGTAATATTCTTTCTGATCAACACTTTCTAGAAAATATTGCTATACACTATGTTGTTTGGTGAAAATTGATCTTTCTTTTGCTGCCACCATGTGGGTCTCTTGCTACTTTCAAAGTACAGTGATTTTTATTTTTTTCTTTTAAGAATAAAAATATTTTAAGTTCTCCTCTGAATATGTGAAAAGGCTTTTTTTCTGTGTAGGAGATACTAAATGCCCATTCCAGCCTTACTGCACCCTCAGAATAACTGTGAAATGGCATCAAGCACTGAGCTTTCTTTGGCGGTCATACTTATCCTGAAAAACATGAAATGGCATCTTGTAGTTTACAAGTCTGTATTGAATATTTCCAGACTTTTTTCTTCTTCTAGTATCTCTTTTTTGCTTCTGTAATACCATCTTTTCCTTCCCTAAACTGCTAAAATTACATATAACAGGATTTTTACCCTAGAGTGAATATTAGCCACAGCCTCTCCTCCAAAAGAGAAAAGCAGACCAGTGTAGATCTTGGTAGAAGTTGTCAAAATTATTAATTTACAATTTCTTTTTCGCTTCTCTGATCTCAGGGTAGCAGCCTCCTAATTATTTTTACTGTATCAGAAGAATAGCATTTGTATGAGTAGAAAAATAGCATTATTATATTTTCATTTTAAAAACAAAACAAAATACAACAATGCTCAACAACATTTGTTTGTTAACTGATCTGGGAATGGGCCCATTTCTATTTTAATCAACCTCAGATATCACTGTCATGAAACACACTGATGTGGCATGTCAGATAGGCAGATGTTCCGTATCTGGCCAAGCAGCAACATGGCATTTATACCTCTCTCTGTGGTGCAAAGGTTTCGTTATTCAGGTAATGTGAGTCTGAATGGAAGTAGTTTAGTTAAGTTGCTAATGGGCTTTTGGGTCTTAGTACCTCAAGTCTCAATATAAGTTAGTAGGACCCAGGTACTCAGAAACGTAGGTGCTTTTAAACATTTTATGTTTCTTGAGTTTTCAAACTCCTCATCTGTCAAAACACCAGAAAACGGGGTATTTACATTTTATATTGTGTCTATGGGATAAAAACTTCATATCAACTGTGATAAAGCCTTACATGTCCTAAATCTCATCTGCTTTTAATAACTCTCTCTCCTTACAAAGTTTGTGTCTTTAAGGTGTCACACCTAAAAGACTGCTATTATTTAAAATAAGCATCATCTAACAACACATAAGAAAACTAACAGCAAACACTTAGTGGTTTTGTCTGTATATCATAAAAAATAGAAAAAAACCTTCAAAGGTATGGAGCACACGATGGCACCTTTACTCAGTTCTTGCCTGTGGTGTTTTGCATACTCTACAAGAAGCCAATTCTTGCAGTCTGTGTTTAGTTGGATAATTTTGCATGTGTAAAGAGCCTGTGCTTGGTTTACCCAACATAAGAACAACTTGAGTTTAGTAATTCAAGGTTTGATTTTTGTGATATTTGGTGGGTTTTTTTTGTATACATTTTGCAGACCTATTCCATAACCCTCTGGCACAAGATGCAGACTACCGGCTGTATGTGATACATGCCCTCCCCTCAGTGCAGCTCCTTGACAGGAAGGGTAAGGATTGCTTTCCCCTTCTAATAAGGCATTGACAGTTACTTTTGATTTTAATCAGTTTGGAAAAATAGGTGATTTAATCTTGCCTGTTCTTTTGTATGCATTTGTTGATATAGCAAAAGGTCTAATGAACAGATACCATTTTTTGCAAGATTTGTCAAGCAAATAGAGTTTGCATGGCATAAAGGGCTTCCTTTGTCAAATGCTTTTGATCTCTGTCTTTTTCTATGTAAATTGTGCATGTTTATCTTGGTCTATATATTTAAGGGTGAGATAGCTAAAAGCCTGTCCTTAGAAACATGTACCTACATTTGTGCATTCACAGAATCACAGAATGTCAGGGATTGGAAGGGACCTCAAAAGATCATCTAGTCCAATCCCCCTGCCGGAGCAGGAACACCTAGATGAGGTTACACAGGAAGGTGTCCAGGCGGGTTTTGAATGTCTCCAGAGTAGGAGACTCCACAACCCCCCTGAGCAGCCTGTTCCAGTGTCTGTTGTGTCTGTTACCCTCCTTGAGAAGAAGTTTCTTCTCAAATTTAAGTGGAACCTCTTGTGTTCCAGTTTGAAGCCATTACCCCTTGTCTTACCATTGGTTATCACCGAGAAGAGCCTGGCTCCATCCTCGTAACACTCACCCTTTATATATTTGTAAATATTAATAAGGTCACCCCTCAGTCTCCTCTTCTCCAAGCTAAGGAGACCCAGCTCCCTCAGCCTTTCGTTGCCCTGCGCTGGACTCTCTCCAGCAGTTCCCTGTCCTTCTGAGGGGCCCAGAACTGGACATAATATTCCAAACTGGTATATTGACATAAGTGAGTGTCTTTACTTAAATATGGATAATATCCTCAGCTACCTACATGTTTCTGTACAGTTTAAATAGGTGTATGCACATTTCTTGATGAGGTACATGGTGACCAAACTTTGAAATATAAGTCTTTATAAATCATCAGGAGATCTTTCACAGCTTGTCTACTGTAAATTCTGCAAGGGACAAAAAAGCCTTAAGAATAGCCAGATGATAAACCAGTCAATCTATAAATATGCCACAGTGGACCCAGAAAATCAGCTTTGGTGATTTCTGTCTTTGGAGTGCTCTGTGATTGGCAGAAGGACTGAAAATTACTGGAAAGCACTGATGAAGGTGTCGATTCCTACCCCAGCTTTACCTCATAAGAAAGTAGCAAGGAGAAGTAATGGAATCTTGAAAATTCGCTCTCGAGGAGAATGAGGATGCAGGACCTGAGCAAGGCAGCCGCAGGACAGATGCAGGGGTGGGCAAACCCTGTGGCTCTGTCACACAGGAAAGCTGGTGGAAGGGCCACAGCACGTGTCAGGGGTTGGTGAGGAGCTGCTAGATCTGACCGCACAGCCCTTCACTTACACATTCGTTTTGCACTGGTACCTCCAGTCTGTTGGATATTTGATCTCGTGTTACATGTGCTTAGCATGTCTGTCAGGCTGTTTTACTAATGATTGTCTTTGACTAGGGAGCTGTGACTCAAGCTTAATGTGCTGGAAAATATGTGTTGCATTTACAGCTCTAGGAACACTTCCATAAAACTTCCTAGACTTAAATCTCCTAAATACAGTTATACTGTAATCAGTCCTGGCTTAAGACTTGAGGTATTAACTTGTTATCAAGCTGAACCCTGGACTTTCTATTTAGTGAACTGTTTCTCTAACATTGCAAAGCTTCTTCACCATCTGTGGGACATTACCACAGCATAGTCCTGGCTGTCACCTTTACACAAGACATGCGCCCGCACTCCTGTTACCTCCAGGCATGACGACAGCAGTTCCTTCCTAATTGGCCCCCTAGACACCATGACTTTAAAACTTCCCTGAATGAAAAATGCTTCTGCCAGAGTTAGTTATGTGTTCTAAACCTTTAGCTCACTTCTATTCCACAGCTGAATTACTAAATTAGTATGCAGTTCATGTCGTTGAAGTTAAAATCCACTATTTGATAGATTAATCATATTTGATAATTTATTTGTTTCACTGATAATTATCAAAGTAGGCATACAACTGTCTTTATCTCTACTGTGCAGTCATTAACATATATAGACAGTGGTATAATTTTTCCTTGTTTTTCCACTGGAGACTTAATATTCTCAAATTCTTCATTTAAAATTTGAAGTTATTTTTGACTTAAAGTGCAAAACAGGAAAATTTTAAGCTTTTCTTTTGATTGCACTCCTACAGTTTTCACTGTAATTGAGCAGTGGGAATGGAACTGGCCTTGATCCGGGACTTGTTTTTTGCTATTCGTAAAGAAACTTCCCAATCTTTACTGACTTGTGCAGTAGATCACATTTAAGGGGCATGAAAAGTCTTGCTTTCTAGTTTCTTGGTTTGAAACTTCTGATCCTATGGCATTCAAAAGAAAAAACTATTTTATTGGACAGGGCTTCACGCTAAAGCCTTAGAAAGTATCACTCCATGTTCTCATTTTGAATAGTTGTGAAATTACACAGATTTACACCGCTATTATTACGAAACTGCACAACGACAGCAACAAAGAGTGAATCACCTTCTGTATGTGGATAGATAATAGCAGACCTTTAAATTAGTAGAAAAAATATCAATTTTTTAATATTCCTTTTAACAGCAATTACACAAAGAGAAAGGGAGTCAGCGCTTTATCTTTATAACCGTGAAAGGTCTTGTGTGGTGCAGCCAATAGCTTTTGGAAAGAGAGTGAGTACAGTCCTGGGGCCTCCGTTGGGATCCCGCAGAGCCAGCGCTCAACCAGACAGGAGCCTGACAGTGCCCTCAGGTATTTATAATAATGTAAGGAAAAGCATTCATTTTTACATTATTTGAATTAGGAAAAATTATTGTCATTCATCTGATAAAAAGTTATTGGTTTTAGTAATAAAGTATAAATGCATCGGGAACTCAATGAAGTTGCTTCATAAAGCAAGGAGTAGTAGCAGCAACAGGCAATGAGTCCTTCTTCTAAGGGTATTGTGGCAAGTAAGTTCCAGTCACTCTCTGTAGTTACAGAATTGTCTGTGAAGATAGTTTTTTTTCAATATGTGTCTTGTGAGTGTTTGGTTTTACTTTTATTTAATTAAAAACCTCTCAATACACTTCCAGGCTCACGCAGTGATCAGCATCATAGAGTTTTGATGCCCTCTAGTGCTTTTATAAAATAATTTATCAAAGGAAGTATTTTCTTCTAAATAACGTTTTAAATTTCACGTATCTTGCCTAGTTTTGGAAGCAGTTTCTTTTTTATGCTTTCCAGGCTGAGAATATTTTAATGGTGCCTTATAATAGCATATAAAGTAAGTTTTAAAGAGTTCTTAGACTCAGATCTGGAAGACAGCATGATCCTAGCACAAGAAACACAGCGAATACCACCTGGAGCCTTGTGCCTTGGAGCACAATCCAGAACAAACCTTGAAATCCCACACAATCTTGTCTGCTTTTTGTATGTTTTAAAGATAAGAAAAACAATATTGTGCATAGATGACTGAAATGGTAGCATTTTAAATGGTAGTGTAGATAAAGTTTAGAACAGCAATAAAGTACCTGAATTTGGTTTTTTATGTATATATCACAATAGTAAACCTGAAAGTAGTGTAATTTTGAAAAGGTTGGGGGAAAAAAAAAAGATAGTTTAATCATATTTAATACATTTGTTTTGCTGATATCTGTCAAAGTAGGCATATAATTGTCTTTATATCTACCGCACATTCACATATATAGACAGTGGCATCATTTTTCTGTTATAGAAAAAAAAATGCATGGAAATGTATACCTACAGGAAATAAAACACAAGAACTGCATAAACCTAAAGAAAAACAAAACAAAACAACGCCCCCCCAAAAAACAAACAAAAAAAACCCAAACCAAAACCAAACCCAAACCAAAAAACAAAACAACACAAAAACCCCCCAAACAACAACAACAAAACCCACCAAAAGCCCCCCAGAAACAACAGATACTCATTTCCCCAGTGATTTAATAAAATATGATCTTGAACATTTCAAATCATCTGCTAGTTTTCAGTTTATTTGAACAAGTAATTTAGGATCAGGATCAGCTCATCAAAAGGCTCTACAGCCATTAATATCTTAATTTGAACTTTTTGTTATAGGTTGGAAATCTGGAAATCACACCAAAAAGTAAGTAAGTAAGTTTTAAATTTGCTTTCTTTTGCATCTCTGAAGTATTTACTTAATGTCCTCTTCTTGTACCTAAAACATCCAGTAAAAATGAGCTTTTGAAAACATTTCTAGTCTTTGTATTTATAATAGTTGCAACTCTATACGATTCTTATGAGACAACTTACCCGCTGCTGTCTGAAATTTAATATTGAAAGGGATTCCACATTTGGAAATGGGTATATAAAAATGCTATTTATTTATAAGATCAAATACTGATCACTAGAAAAAACATGCTTCAAATATTAGGGCATCAGAATAGCTGTTCCTCATTATGCCCCAGAAAACTTTCTCCTGACGGGCTTTTCAGAAATACATACTCCGGAAAATATTATGACTTGTAGAATGAAACTTTTTCAGTCTGCACTTGTTGTTACTTTTATTCTGTTTGGTTTCAAAATCATAGAAGTAAATGTAAAACTTACCTCTGTTATCTCTGTGTCTGGACTGAGGCAGTATAAAGGTTGCATTTTAATGTGATGACATTTTTAGATGCTGTCTTTATAAGGGTAAATTTACAAACTTTAGATATCAGGCTTGGTTTTAGTTTCTAGCTTTTCATGTGAAAATATTTGAAAAATTTATTAAAGGAAATAATAAAAGCCTATATATGATGATATCCTTGAACAGTCTGATTTTATACAGCTGCTCATTTTGAGTACAGCTCTTTACAATCCAACTAATTTATGCTTAAAAACGAATTTTTAGCTGCTTTCAGTGGAGTTTGCTTTTCTTATTGATAAGGTTCCTCCGGCTTATGCAGATGCTGAGGCTTCGCAAGGTACCTTGTCATGACACAGTGGCTTATACTCAGTGGAAACATTAGGTTTACATTAGGTGCGTGTTGCTACAAATACATCTTTATGAAATAAGTTCTTATAAGATCAGATTTTAATATTGTATCGGAGTGAGAAGGTTTTGGTTTAACATGAAGCCCTTGTCAATTCTGTCGATGTTGTGCGCCTGCCACTTTTCTCTCCCAGACTGCAGGTGGGGCAGGACACATGAACAACTCAAGCTCACAGTGGTCTGCATTCAGAGCTTGGAGAAGGACTATTTGCACGGTGGCTAGTTAATATAAATAATTAATTATTTAATAATTTGTTATTTAAGAATTAATAATTTAATAATTAATAGAAATATATTGAAATAAATGTGCATTTGCGTTAATGGGTATCATGCCACTATGAAATCATAAAATTAGCTTTACGATTTCCATTGAATCGGAGTATTAAAAGTATACAACACTTACAATTTTTATGGGGAAAAAAAAGCAGTGAAAACAAAGTAACATTTAAAAGTCTACTGTAAATTTATTTTAAATAATTCATAGGCTTTTTTTTTTTTTATTAGAATCCTGTGATTCTGACCTTTTCTCATATTGTTTTGCTTTCTTAAATTGGTAAACAGAAGGAAATCTTCCAATTATTTAAGATTTTCAAATCCCCTCTCTTAGTGTCATTATGACTTCCAACCACTTTCTACATAGAGCGGGTCTAGTGAATTACCTCCAAAGTAGTTTGGAAACCTCTGATAATGCGGACTGGTTTGTTCTTTTTGCAGAGTACCGTTTGAGAACCCCGAAGATGCTGTTTTAGTGCGGGCAATGACAAGATCTGTGATGGAATTTTCCTGTGTTGACTGGAACAAAGTAGCCACCTGTCAAGAAAGACGGCTTGAAAACAAAGTGGAAGAACCTCTTAAGAAGATGACAATCCAATTCAGATGAGGACTTTCTTCTGTAAGAAAAAAATCTTCTTCTCTGCAGTGTGAAGGCAAGCCTCTTGTAAGTTGATATCTCTATAAAACCAGTACACAAAAACATGCATCTAGTTAAATGAACTTTCAGCAAAAAAGAAGTAGTAGTGTAACATTCCTTTTATCATCAGATATGTCATATGGAGAGTGAATAAATTAAGAAAACAAATGATAAATAGGGGAAGTGTCACAATAAAAGTTGATTGGAATGCAATTCTTACCATACTTCTGTTATCAGAAATTATTAAAGCTAAACAGCAAGTTAATTTTTAAGAAACTAAGGATAAATAATTTCATTCCATATAGTTTCTACTGGAGAATTAGACTTACTGTGTTAACTAGCAGTAATTTGTCTTCATCCCTCAAAATACAGGTATGAGAGAGCAACCATTAAGCTTTTCTCATTTCTGACAGGGATTCAAGTTTCAATGTGCTGATTCGTGTGCTGCACGAATGCACTGAGAACTCTTAGTTCTATGTGAATACTCCTTTGGTCTCACTGCAGTGGAACCGTGAGTTCTGCCTGCTGACAGCCAGCTCCCAGCTGTGGCTGCTCGTGTTCTCCCACGACACAGGCCACTGCTTACTGCTCCTTTTGGAGAGCCAGGACTTGCCGTACACTGTGCACCAGCCCAAGGCTGCTGACTGGTTTTAACACACTCTCTTCTATAACCACATGGGTTGTGTGATGCTGTGGCTCCACACCCTACATTGTTGGCTTCTACAGCCTGTTACCATAAGGCAGCTGGTGGGAGATGTGCATATAGATGGAAAATAATACAGTTCCTCCCATCCTCCTCTCACCATTCTGCCAAAGCCCTAAAGTCAATGCTATCTGACATATCAAAACCCTTATTTAGCCTCTGACTTGTCTTCTGAGTAACATGTCACATGAGATGCTTTTTCCAATTCATGATTATGGACATATTGACCATGATCTTCCAACAGAAGAGCTGTTGCCAGCTCAAGCTGAGGAAGGCAGAGGTAGCTCTGGAGCGTCAGTGCGCGCTGGGACCCAAACTTGGGTTGCAGTTGCTCTCCTCATACTCGCTGTGCAGCCTCTGCTCATAGTGCCTTTGAGGCCTTTACAAGTTAGAATGGGAAAAAAACACAACTGCAGAATCTGCATCAACAATCCCATGCTTCACATCTACTACCAATGTTCATACTTGCTCCTATTGCTTGGGCTTTTCTTCCTCATCAAGAAGTGCTGGCTGGCAGACTGAAAGCAAGACTTACGATGTGGATTTTAACACAGTTCTAAAATCCTGAAGCATTTCTGCCAAAGGGTTTGCATTTTCAGAGAAACCTTGAAGAGCAACACGCCCCCATGAGCCCCGAGTGCTACATGTAGAACAGGGAACCGGCAGTACTTCTGCATTCCCAGGTATCCAAGAGTGGCCAGTGACCACATTGTGACTCCATATTTCAGTTCCAGGCAGACATCTCTTGCTTGCCAGTCGTCAGGAAATTAAACTCGTACACCCAAGCTAGAGGAGACCCACGCATGTAAAACAAGAATGTCACCGTATGTCCTAATAGTGTTACAGATGCAGTAAAGAAAATTGCCACGCAGCTCCTTCTTTTAAAAAACTTCCCTTTATTCTTTACAATTTAATAATCCTTGAAATTAAAACATGGGTACATTCCCTGCACAGGTGCATTTATGTATCCTCGCTCTTACAGTTTTCAAAATATTAAACAAAAACTTTCAATATATTAAATAGTAAAAAATTAATAGTATTTTTCCTCTCTTTCCTCTGAGGATGGTCCTTATTCCTCTAAGTTGAAGGATATTGCCATGTTCAAAACATCCAACAGTTACATATCTCAATTTTTGCCATCCTTATGCAGTAAGTGGTATTTTCAGTTCTGGCGTTCCCATTGATTTTACGAGACACAGCAGTAAATCTGAGTGAAAACAGCACAGTTAAGGGCAACTATTTTCTAGATACAGTATTCAGTTGAAAGCCTAAGTGAAATCCCAGTTGTGTCAGTGCACACAGGAATTTTCCCATTTAATTCACTGCGACCAGTGACATCCATCCCAGTGTGCTCTAAGACATCTTTACCTGAAAGCTACGACTTAGAAACCATTATTATTGTCAGTCAAAATATTTTAAATCATTCTGGTCTTCCCTTCATTAGAGTTTAACAAACTTGGAATATTTTTGACCAGACCAATAGTGAAATAATTCTGTTGCAACACATATTTCACAGTCAGCTTACGACATCTGAAACAGCAGTATCATTTAATAAAATTGCCACAAAATAGACACTATTGTTGTGCACTCACTAGTCAAAAATATTTACAGTACAGATGAGCATCTTCAGAAACTTAACTGCTACTGAATTCTTTCAGATAAAGCTTCATAAAATGGTGTCAAAAAAACAGTTTAACAGTTGGTTTCCAAACACTTTTAACTACAGTTCTGTGTACTTGCAAAAACCCCCAAAATTACAATTAAAATAGATTTTAGGTTCTGAAAACATGAATAATCCAAATCAAATGCTTTTTATTTTTCACCAAGTGGCTGATTAACCACAGTCATAGATCTTTACTATGCTTACTGGTGGTATACATGCAGATGGATCTATGCCACTCTAATTTTTATCAGATAAGAAATATCTATGTTGACAATCTACAACAGAACCTTAAGAATTTATGGACAAATGAGCCAGCATTTCATCTCAAGATAAGCAGAGACATGCTGTCTTTCAGAGGGACTCTTGCAAAAGCCATGCCAAAAGAACTGGGACATGGTCAACATAAAAAGTTCTCTAGGACGCTTGAGGTACAGGGACGTAGCCAGAACACTTCGTCCCCTCCTACCCTCCTCTTACTCTTCAGAATCTTGTATTTTTTGAAGAGCAATGTCAGATAAGCCAGTCTCACTTTGCAGTGGACTGTCAGGGTGCAGGGCTTGTGCCTCCGTCTCTTTGGTAAATTCAGGTTCTTCTGTTCTCTCAGTAGCATGATTTGGATTCACTTCTTTGGTGGCATCTGGACCAGGATCCGACTGTTCTTCACTTGTAGAACTACCCTCTACTAGTTGCATGGCATCTAAGCAAAAGAGAAATTGCATCATTAGTAAACAATGAACCCATCTGCAAACAAACAATTTTTTTTGTTGAAGAGTAACTAACACTAGGAGACTCTGCATCAATTACAAAAATGATTAACTTCAGCAAGGTTCATCAAAAAAACCTTTAGGGACTACAGCTCTGCTTAAGTTGATGTAATATTACTCTGAAACAACCCTACACAAAGTTCTCACTAATTTATTTTCAATTTTGCCAAACTTCTTTTTAATGCTAAGAAGAGCAGAGTAGGACACTACAGTTCTTTTAGCTTTCGATTCAAACTTGCTTTATTGACACTATTCTTACAGTTAGCTTTACAAAGAATGGCTGCAGGCTGGTTAAACATAGAGTACAGGTTAGTTTTTTATGTGTGTGGTTTGGGTTTTTTTTGGTCATTTGGTTGGGTTTTGTTGGCTGGTTTGTTGTTGCGTTTTTTTTTTTAAGTAAAAAAAAAAACGCATTCACATTATTATGTAGGAAGCATTTTTGCATGTTACAGACTGAAGAAATTAATTTCTAATGAACAGCTGACCACAATGAACTTTGATTGATGTGCGTCATCCTAAAATTTATAAGCTTACTGCATGGAACAGAATCACCCACTGCACCTTTACTTTAAAAGCAATGTCTTCAGAGAAAAAAAAAAAAGTCAAGTAACTTTTTGCCTTGATTCTGCTAAGTAGGGCTTGTGTGCTAGCAATTCTGAGAAGAGGGGGAAGCCTAGTTGGGGGCCCTGGCACCTTTGGAAGGAGTCTATCTCGGTTTCTTTTTCTCTGTTATGATTGACAGCCAGCTGAAAACCGTGTCACATCCAGCCACAACACTGCCAGAGCCCTGCCGAGGTCTCACCTGGCTCTGCAGCCAACTGCCTTAGGCACAAGCTGAAACACACACTGACGTAACACTCACCCTTTGCACAGCAGAAACTCTTAAACTCTTTGTTTTGCTTGTAGTTGCAGCTGCTGGGTTTTTTTACTTCCCACTCCCAATGTATAGGATTTGTAGGAGGTATTATTAGTTAAAAATTGCTGTTGGTGAGAAGACCGTTGATGCAGCACCATTCAGAAGCTAACGTCAAGCTGAGAGCAATTCACTGTCTTGCTAACAGAGCATAATCTGATATGGTCTACAGTGTGTTGGCCAGGCAGGTGAAGAAGTTAGTGAAGATTAACATGTAGGTAATGGAGTAGTAACATGTCAAAAAATGTCAGCTTCCCTTTTTAAGGATGGGAGGGAGAAGAGCCATCCACTAAGATCTGTCTCTGCCTCTGTACCCAGCCACTGACTCGTTCAGCTAACATGAACCTGCAAGTGTGTTTGTCACCAGTGTGAGGTTCCACACTGCTCACAGCTCTTCACGTTTTGCTGTGTGCCATTTCTGGTATCCTTGTCCCCAACTTCCACAGTCATCCTGATGTCATCCAACAGCAACTCTTGCAACAGGATCATCACATGGAGCTGTTGAAAACTTCAGTAAGTAACTTATTACTAATTTATTTCCTGCTATAGTTTTCACAGTCCAGCTGAAGTGAAGGATGCTGCCATTATAAGAAAAGTGTGAGTTGACCAGTGCATTTCTATGATCCTTAAAACAAGGAAAAGGGAATCTAGTAAGTTGTAAAAGAGAAAAAGTGATTTCACCTCCAATTTTTGTATTATTTCACTTACAGAAACATGGTATCAGAATAAGTTAAGGGAGCGTGCGTGTGAAACAGTGTTTTTTCTGTCATTATGTATTAATCATCTGCTTTGTGAAGGGAGAAAAACACCATTAACAGTTTAGAGTAATGCTTGCTTTCTTCACATTCAAATACACAACACAACTTGATACTCTGATCATGAAGAAAGTATTACAGGATAATTAACTGATGCATTAACCTTTGCAACTGGAAGGAATGGGCTGCTTTCTTGTTATCCAACTTGTCCTAATGCCTCCAACAAAAGGCAGAGTAGCATGAAACTTCAGCATGATTTTGGTTAAAGATTTGGATTTTGAAACCGTGCAGTGTACTTCACAGTGCTTTAGTTGCAGAAATCTGTGTAACTCTAGCATTAAAAACCAGATTTTAGAAAGTACACAGCACTTGTAATTTGAAAGCCCAGAATTCCACAAATGCATGTATGCTACTATGCTACAACAAAGGTGTTTCTTTCAAGCGTAGCTGTTACAGATTTTAAGATCTCTTACTGTTCCTCCTTGTGGTGCAGTTAATGCAGCATTAGTTTCAGCAAGCAAACTACAAATTCCAACCTTTTTTATCCTTTTTTTCTTGTTTCCTTTTTTCTTTGGCAGCTTCTAGTTCTTGTTTCTCATGAATTTCCTTCAGGGTCTTGCAGACTTTTTTGTGGGTAAACCAATGCATTTTCTGGCAGTTCTGGTCACAGTACATCACCTGAAAGTTACCAGAGCTATCAATTCATCTTTATGTATTAAAAAAAAAATACAATATTCTTGTATTTCTTAATGTGCCAAATTAAATCTCCCTATGTATATTACTTAATGGTATTTTAAAGCAGTTTTTAAGGTCATATGAAGTGATTCTAAGCTACATGAAGCTCTATAAAGAATAGTTTACTTTGTTAACTGTAAACATACAGAAATTTTACTCTTTCTTAATTCTTAAACATACACACTTGGAAATCCAAGTGCTCTTACTCGTGAATTTCAGGCACCTCTCCCAGAGGTAGCTGGCTCGCACATTTTCATTGTAGGAATACGTGCGACTCATAAATCTACACAGTAAATAGTCAAGCATTCAAAATCCTCAGCACCTTGGTGGCGCTATATTTTGTGATTCATTACAACTATTCATGGATTCTTACCATTTTACACACTGAGCATCTTTTGTCTGCTCCCTTTCCCCCACAAGTTGTACAGAATTCGGCATCCACAAAACCCACTTGGCCAGTAATAGCTTGTGTAAGTACGGAAAAAGCTGTAGGATCAGAACCCTGAAAGGTAGGACAAGAGGTGGTCAGGAGGTGAAAAACCAGCACTCCCATTAAGAGGGACACACAAGAAGAAACAAAACAAGGAATGCGAGTTTCCAGGCAACCGGCTGCGGTCTCACTCAAGATGCCACAGCAGCAAGAACATAGAACTAAATCGCAACTCACATGCACAACCCAACAGTTCTACAGGCAGCTACATTTTTGTATATAAACTTAACTCAGTCCTTAGCTTCCATAGAAAGGAGGATTAAAATTACATTTTTTTACCCTGTAAATTGTCAATAATACTATCAATGAATTCTGTTCTTTACATGCTGTCATCTGATTGTAGCAGGTTTTTGCAAATTAGTCTCTGTGCTGACACATACAAAGATATTTTGCTTGTCACTGCTACACTATTGTGCTCAGTGCACCCAGATACTACAGACCAAATGGTCAGAAATCAGAATCTTCAAAACAATTATTTACCTATTATTATTTTGATATTATTTGCAGTATCTTTCCCATGCAATACAAGCAGCAAGATTTAGTATATTATGCTGGTAACCATAAGTTACGACTTTTCTTTCAGGCAATGATGTAAACACTAGAGGAAAAAAAAACCACGAAGTTGCCCCATCTCTCAGTAAATCCTTGAACTGTCGGGCTACCAAGAAATATACACGATCATAATGACTACGACAGCACTGAGATGCCCAGACTGAATTCAAAGTAATTGTGCAAGCCAAAGGTCAAGGCCTTCCAGACAATTAAAACTGTATAGCATCTCCTCCTTCCCAGTATTGCAAATGGACAGAAATCCAATGCAATAAACTGTATTTCTTTAAAGGGAGAAGGCACAAAAGGCTACAAGCTCTTGTAAGATAAAAGGGACAGGAAGGAAAATGTTTACTCTAAAGCAAGTCTTAATGCACCATGATGGCTTATGTTTCCACATGGTGTTTATTTTTCTGGCCTAGACAAACAGTAGGGATTGCATTAAGCCTCAGGACAGTTCAGTAGACTGGAGCCACTTAAGAGGGAGGCTATTTTTAATTCACTCAGCATAATCCAAACACATCACAAAATTGTTCCACTTCCCCAGTGTTGGTGCATATAACATGTAGCTGTCGGAGGCCAGAGAGAGCATTTTTAAAAAGAATAACAACTCTTGTGTAGGATTTATTATGAACTAATTAACAGTACTGTGATAAGTGTGTCAGCCAAGGTGCATCGGGAAAACTGAAGTTAGATTTTTTAATTTGTAATTTTGATTTCCTAATTTAGCTACACATTTTACTCTCCCTGTTATAAAAGGAGCTTCACAGAACATTTTCTGTTTCTACCATCATGTATTACGAACTTTATGTGTACACTAGAAATGCATTAAATCTAGGAAATTATTTGATCTTAAAATTGAATTTAGACATTGTGAAAAAACGATTGCAAACCCTACAATTTATAAAAGGAAATTGGCAAAGAAAAATTGAATAGACATCTCACAGTAGGAAAAGAAAGCTCCGACATAGACATAGTTATAATTTTCTTTAAAAGCTGAAGTTTTTAAGCATTCATTATAGACACGGGAAAACAAACTACTAGTTGAAGTATTTTAGAGCATTTTCCTGCAATATGTAAAATAAAATGCCAGTTTGCCAGAGAGTTCAGGGACATCAAAAACCTTTGCTTAATATAATACATTGCAGAAGCTGAAAAACAGAAAGATGGCTTGGTTTAAACTGAATTTACTATGCAAGTTGTTTGGAAAGTATTTTCTTGATAGGCAAAACTTACTATTTCAACAGGAGCAATACTTCTCACAAGCTGCTGGAGCAATGTAGCTTCACAGTAAGGAAACTTTCGGATACTTTCTCGAATTAGCTTCTCTTGATATACAGGAAAACCATCTTTATCTCTCCCTTTCAAGAGACTAAATTTTTAAAAACCAAAGTCAAATGAGAAATCACATAGTAAATGTTCAAGAACAAATATCCAGCATGCTGTGCTCTGTCCTCCTGACTCTGTCCTCTTTCAGAGAAGAATTATAATTCGAAATAATTTGACAACTTCAAATGTAACAGTGTTTAAAATGCAAATGAAATTATTTTTATTCTAATGGATCATCATTATGAAATAGAAAATAACTAAATGTATGCTCTGAAACCACTACTTACTAATTGAGCCACACAGAGAAACATAATAATCTACCGGTAGACTAGTATCTACATCCGACTGAAGCAGCAAAATGCTTTGTTGTGTTTAAAAATGAGCGTTGTAAAAATAAACACAGAAGAATACATAATACTTTAAGATGCAAATTCTGCTTTAATTAATGTTTAATAATGTGTTACAGTCCTAGTGTTTCTATATTTATCTGGTTGGCTTCTACTTTTTTAGATGGACCACCAATGAACTATTTGATTTCAGTATGTGAAAGCTGACTTCATAATTTATTTTCAGCATCACACAGAAATCCATGGAGGTCTATGGGGAATGTGATCCATCCAAAAGCCAGGACATTTACTTTGATACTTAAGAACAAGCAGCTGGTTTTGTAACTCTGAGAATGTTCTGAAGATCCGTATAAGTCTCATCCCGAGCCAGTGGGATTTGCACTTCTCGGTTGCTTAAGTGTTTTTGAAAATACTCTCATCCTGTATGACTTGTGGAGAGCACGAGAAACGCTCCCAGATGATCCATATCAGACACTGAGAAATTCTTTTATCAAGCCTGTCACTCCCCTTTGTCTCCACCCCACGTCGCTCTCTGCTGTTTCCTGGTGTGTGACTGCCAAGCTCTGACCGGTTCCAGCAAGGAACTGAAGCACTAGGTATGTTTCCATTGTACCCCAGAAAAGACAATGTCCCTTCAGACAGAAAAAAGGGAGGCAATGCCACCCTGAAGTGACTGTAACCGGGATTATTTAAAAATGTACTTGGCAGAGCCTTTATCCAAGACAATCCGATCAATTATTACAGTTGTCTTTGTTGCGTATCTGTAAAGCTGGTTCATGCATAAGCCTTCAGACCTCTAGGTAGAAATACGTACCTTTTGATAAGTCCATCTAGTTTATCCTCTCGCTCTTTTAAGAACGTAAGACATTTCTGGAAGATGCAACTGATGTAGTGCATTTTCATAGCAAGTACCTCATTCATATCTTTCTGCTTCATACATTTCTCACAAATTAGATCCAGAACCCTGTAACATTTCTGCAGTGCTTCTACTTCGGCCAATAGAGGGTTCTCTTTTACCAGCAACACGATCTATGAGAAAGATTGAGGAAAATGTAATCCAATGAGGAACTAATGTTTTTGAACTTGTGCATCAGCATTAAAGGTTATACAGCTCATCGTAGCTAAATTTTAGTGGAGTTTCTAATATTCCTCTAATTCCATCTTATGCAGTCTTCCTCTTCTTTTTTCAGTCATTATCTGGTATTACTGTTTAGTGTATGGTAATTCACAGTTCCCGTAAAAGTAGTATTCAAAATTAAGTCTGGTATTAAAAATAATAAGGATTTTCCCAGAAGAAGAACCTGAAGAGTAAAAACTATTTAAAAAGAAAGAGTTACAGAAACTACTGGACACTGTTGCAAAATCTCTTTCCTTTTAAACACCTACGGCAGGGGTGTCAAACTCATTTTCACCTGGGGCCACATCAGCCTTGTGGTCGCCTTAAAAGGGCTGAATGTAATTTTAGGACTGTGTAAATGTAACTACTTCTACAAACGAGTTTGACACCCCTGACCTAAAGTAAAGTGGACTTGCATGATTTAAGCAGTTTCACAGAAGGCATGAACCTCACATAATCTTGGAGTACTTCAGGTGGACTAGGAAAGCACTGAACTCACCATTTTAAGAGGAGACTCTTTACTCGCTGAAGTAGTTGCCACGGATGCATTAATGTTTGCATGTGTTGCAGATACCTGCTTGGCAACTGTTGACAAATTCCTGACTTTGAATAGCAAACCCAAGGACCTTGTCTTTGAATTTAGGTGCATTAATTTCTCTGAACTACACTGGAGGAGTAAACATTATTTTCAGCAAATACACTAGGAAGTAAAAATAAAGATCACTTGCCCATACTTTCAGAAACAACAGCAGCAGATGTTACTATGGTGAACCAGTGATGAAGGTAGAAAGATACATGCTGAGACGAGCATTGAGAGAACAATGAGATTTTGTTAAGACAGGAAATTGTTTTCTGTTTCCACTTCGAGTGGGTCTAATAAAAAAAGCAAGCCAAAAAGAAAGCTATTTATGGCTATTGATGTAAAAAACATGAATATCTCCACTTGAAGATCTTAGTTTGAGATTATGGTGTATATAGATGCTGAAATAGCTTCACTTTTTAATCATGTCTAAATGTTGAGCCCAATTCTTTCTCATTTGCAGAAGCATCTGAATTAGCGGATAATACTTTTGATCTCAACTGGTCTCTGAAGAGCTGAATGCTTTCTGATGTAAAGAAACAGTTCCCATGCCAACAAACACATAGAATTTGCGTATTACTCCACCTTAACAGGATGCATGTTAGTAGTCGTAATAATTTTATGTAGAGGCCCAGCTAATTTTACTGGCAGTTTCGGTTCTTTATCTAAGCCTTGTGGTTTAGTATAGTAGTCCAGCCTTTCACGCGGGAAAAAGTTGTTGATGACAGTCACGCAGTCATGTTGACCTAAAGGCACACAAGAAAAAAAATCACCAATGAAATGACATAACCAAAAAAAAGACCTAAATCCGTATCTAATACAAGCGATGTAGGTGAGAACTACCCACAAAGGAGCTCGGCGGGATACGCTTTGCAGTGGTAACAGGCATTTGATAAGCGCAACTTTTCTGCTCAGTAAGTGTAACCTATTGACTCCCAGCAGGGAAGGACTTCACAAAAATTCATTTTGAGAACACTGTCCTGTTCCTGCACCCTCCCTCCCTGGTAAGCCAAAACCAAGAGAACAGGTATTTCTCCCCAAAGTTATACTATACTAATAGTGAAATCCTGGTGTTAAAATTTGCCAAGAGAGGTTCTCTCCGCTTTGCACTTTCAAGAATTAATGACATTTGCATCGAGACTTGTAAGTTTTCAGACCTGAAACAGATAGTGCTAAAGATTTAGTGGGAGAAATTATAAGAACAGACCATGCTTAAAATTTAACAAAAAAAAAGGGACCGTGATAGAAGTAACACCCCCTTCTTGTTTTCTACATCTGACAACATGATTGATTACTTGGCTAAAGGGAAAGTAAAACTTTGCTTCTCCAGTTCAGGATCACATTCTTTAAACTGATTTATCTTGGCACTAATCCTATTAATCAGTAGAAGATGACATAGCCAAGCAAATTCCAGCATTTAAAACTCTCCACTGTTTCAGAAGGGACTGTTCTAAGCTAATAGAGCACAGTGTAAGACAAATGACAGGATAAGAAGTATCCTCACTTCCCACACACAGACAGATGAATTAATGTTGATTGGACAGAGAATAAAAAAGAACAGGAATGGATTCCAACACTCAGACTTCTGCAGAGCAGCATATCTCAGTATGCCTCAAAATATTTTATCTTGGTGACATGATGAGATTTTAAACAAGGATTCTCCAAAATTATGTTGGAGACCATATTCCCCCTTAGCTAATAATTCAGCATCACATTGGAAAAGACTCTCCAAATCCAAAGCATAATTAATAGGAGTGAACTTCTCTGACATATTAAGTGAATAGTTAAGGCTTTGCTGCTTGAACTTCAAGTGAGTAATGTCAATCTTTTCCTCTTTAAAAGACAAGAATGAGATATCATTGAAACTGAAACTGCACTAACTCACTATTCAAGGAAGTAGCTCTAAAAGGCAAGGCAGGTTCCTGAGTCCAGAACACCTAACAGACTTGAAACAGAGTTTTCAGGCACTTAAACAAGAAGGTTTTGTTGAAGTAAAAATACAGGTCTCATTTTTGGTTGTTGGGAAGGTCATTTGGACAGCAATAGCTGAATTATTAAAATTATGCCACTTTTTCTGGTAATGTTTTATCACACACCCTTGCTAGAAATAGAGAAAAAGTTGTATATTTGGGAACATTCATCCAGGAAACTCCCAGCATTGTCAAGATGGGTAAAAAAGTAAAAAGGCTTTAGAAAAAGAAACAAGACAAGAAAAAGAAACATAACAATGGAAAAAAGCCTGGTTCCATGTTTTGCCCAGGATCACACATCATACTGGAATCACAAATCTTTTCTCTTGTTCTTGTCAAGTTCAGGTCCATAAATACTGACTACCTTAGAACAGGGTCTGAGACTTCTATCTATCATTTTACTTCTTTAGGAATTTAGGAGATCACAACAGACTTTCACCTTACCCACAAAAGCAGCCATCTGAGCTGCTGTCCTTCCCACAGAGTTGACAACATCAGTTTCTGCTCCAGCCTCTAACATCATCCAGGTGATTTCTTTGTTTCCTGAATTCAGAAGGAAGATACAGGGAATGAGAGAGAAAATAAAATAAAATAACTTGTAATTCTTTATGTTGTAGAAAAACATGGGGTGAATGTCTTGAAGAGCAGGAGTAGCACTGAGGGAAATAAGTGTTCTTAATGTCATTATTTGAAGCTTATAGGAGTCATGCATACACTAGAGCGTGGTCCCTCTGGACAGCAGTATAGAAGCAAATTCTAGTAATCTAGTTTGACAGTTCAACTACAACATTTGCTATTCTAAGAAGAAAAACAAATTCAGTACTATTATGTAGCAGGAGCATAGAGAAGAGAACAGATTGTTCCTTTCTCCGCAGCAGGAACTGGGTGTTCAGACTGGGCTAAATACCAAGTAAAATGAAGCTAAAATTTGATGGGAAGATTAGATGACTTAATTGGTGCCCTTCAGAGACTAATAAGGACACTTGTCACCACTCGTGCTGGTTCTGCTTTCAAAGGTGTTCTTACAGTATCAGGTTTTGTGCACATGCTAAGTACAGAAAAGTGAACTTAAACAAAGAAGAGGGTTGTGGACGGAAAAGAGTATTTCTGATCTTAAAACAAAGGCAATGCGTCAGTAGTGCTTATGTACCTTTTGCACTCACAGATAACAGACCTTAAAGTCAACATTCAGAAGCATTCAAACCTGGGATGACAGGTTAAAAGCTCAGCTGTGAGAAAATGGTAAAAATCCACCATTTTCCATAAAGCTGCAGCCATTTAATAACCTCTGAGAGTTTGTTCCCATCTATCTGCTGCAGCTCTGATGTTGCTCAATGCCACAGAACACTGAAATTTCCCAAATCTTTTTACCAAAGTTTTAGCAGAAAAGCAATCTGATGATCCAGTTAAAGTTCATATACACACATATGCCCTTCTTTTTTTATACTTAAGATGAAAGAAAGCAGAGTTTAAACTCTGCCTGCTAAGAAATCTTACTTCTCTAGAATCTCCTTTTTGAGAATATGTAAGTGGCGTAGTTGAGAAGATATTTAAAATAACTTAATATTCCCAAATCTAATCTTTTCTCCAGATGAAACTATGTTTTTTTTTATGTAATGTATTTTTCTTACTCGAGGAAATAATTGTTCCTTTCATCTGGGAAAAAGAATAGCAAGTGGAAACCTGCAAACCACCACTTGAGACAGGAGAAGATACATACAACTATAAGCACCCTCAAGTAAAAAATGTAAAAGAGTGAGTATTATTGTGATAAAACATTTTTTAAAAAACTTACTAAATACATGTTTAAAATCCCACAAGATAATTTCAAAAATAACATAGGAAAAAGGCAAAATTTGAAAAATACTAGATTGTTCTGACAAGCCGCAAATGTTAGTAAAGGCTACCGATACATAATCCTAAAAAAAAGCAGTTTGGTGCAGCATCTATTCCAGTGTAACACAGTATAATTATACAGAATGTATCCTACTTCAGGTGAAAATAGTCACAGGAGACTGAATTTTGAGATCTGACAAACAAGACAAAATGGAGTATATGTCTCAAAATTCTGAACAAAGCCGATTTTTATATGAAACAAGCCTGAACAGTAGCTATCTTATTCCACTGTCCTGATGATTCTACTAGTCTTGACATATATGCCTGGTTCATATAAGTAACAGTAAACCTAAATAACCAAAAGATGCCATTTTCCTTTAAATAATTAATTTATGGCAAATTGTACCCATCAATGTCATAAAAACTAGTAAGCTAAGTTCAGTAAGAAGTTACCTGAAAGTCCAGCAAACATCAAGGCAGTGTATCCATGCTCGTGTTCGTTGCAGTTAACATCAGCCCCGTGTCGCAACAGCAACCTGCACATGTCTATTTTCCCTTTGTATGCTGCATGCATTAGGGGGGTCATGCCATGCTAACAACACAAAAAAGAAGTAGCATACAAAAAATAAATAGTTTTATCTCTTGATCTCCATAACATCGATAATTTTTACTTGTATATACATATTGAGTGGATCTGCCTAGGCCTCACAATATTTAAGTTAGCAACAACAAAAAAACTCACAAAACCTTGATGAAAAAACGTGTTTACTAACATACAGTAAGTTTGCCATTTCCATGTCACTTTTCTGATTATGCTTTGCTATATATTTGAAAACAGACCAGAATTGATAAAAGAAAACCCTGTACCACCGATTTGTCATTGGCATTTTGTATAAGACATTAGTGCTGAAGACAATGTTTCTGTCAGTGGCAAAAGCTTGTTTTAGAAAATTTGTTAGGTTCCTAAGTTATTTCTTTCCTTCCCCACATGATATGATGAGCAACAAGAAAATTAGGAATAGGCTCTTGTCGCTTTTGCCATTACAGAGACTTGCAGTTCCTGAAACCCACCTTGCTCATTTTCAGCCGTGATTACTGGTAATTGTGCTACCCTCCTCTCCCCCATTTTTCCACCTTTTTGGTATTGTGTCTGTGCTCTTCCATCAGCCAGTGCTCTGAAAGCCCTTGCTCAGACACACAGCCCTAACTAGACTTTAACAACTGCACTGTCTCACACCTTGCCTTTTGATAGACTGCGCTCGCAGGAAAAGGCTCAGCTTTGGCAAGCGAGGCGCTGAGTTTTTACTAGAGTTGCACTGGTGTAGTTATAAACACAAATCTGGGCAAACCCTAGGGGTAGTTTACAGAATTAGGGTGAATTGACAGTGCAGGCACTCTCCCTCTCAAAGGGCAGGGAGAAGCACATTTCTGCTTGAGAAAATTGCGTGACATGCCATTTTTAGAATTCAATGTGCTTTTTTCCAATATGCTGTTTATTTTCACTTAACAGCAAGTCAGGATTCATGTTATCAGCCAAGACATAGTAATTGCCCGAGAACATTCTCCAACACTGAATAAAAGGGAGTGTACTTTAGTCTGTCCCTGAAGGAAATCAAAATGGGATTTTCTTCCTTTTTTTTTCAGGTTAAGGCTGTCTGTGTGAATACACTCACATACACCATTACTGCGGCTCTGTAAATGCATGGTAATGTGATACTCTGAAATAAACTCTCAGTTTGAGCCTTAATATATTTCTTGGTTCAACTTATGATAGAATAAAACCTAACTGAGTTAAATTTGTCAGTATAATTTTCAAAAAACTCCTAAAGGTGAGGGAAATTGGGAAAGTTAAAATTATAATAACAATTTTAAAGCATTATATTTTCTTTATTCTCCATTCTAACTGAAAACAATAACAAATGATTACTTGAGGCATTATATTTTTGTAACCCAAAATATTTTGGTAAACTGCAATAAACACTGTTGTTAAAAAAGCAAGAGATGTGAAGACATCACAAGCATAAAACAAATTTGTGATTGTTTCTGTTAGGTTTCAGTTGTGGACTGACAAAGGCTTTCTATCCTAATATATAACTATGTTGTGTTATGTGTTATGCTATGTTGACAGCAATTTTTATGGGCTAATCCCAGTCTGTAGTCATAGTGTGGATTCACCTCCTTTAGCAGCACAGAAAAGTACTGCTGTAAGGGTATGAATACAATAAGGTTTTTGACTGGAAAAGGAACTTTAAGAAAACAATTTTAAGTTTGGTTATATCTTGAATGTCAATTGCTTCAATTAAAAAAAAAAAAAAAAAAGTCTGATTATAGGAGAAAATAAAGGGCTGGTTTGGGTGTGGTTTGATTTGTTTGTTCTTTGTTGTTGTTTTGGTTTTTGGTGCTGGCGCTTTTTTTGGTCCCTCCCTCTTCCTGGGAACCTTTTTTAAAAGCCTTTGCTTACATGTTTAAAGTGTCAGGCTGTGGTGTGGATCAGAAAAACATACCAAGCAGAAAACATGTACAGTTGTTAGAAAAATGGATTTAAAGTCACACGAGTATCGGCCTTTCATATTCACAGCAAACAAAAAAGTTACAGGCTAGACACAAGCTCGGTATCCTGTGTTATGCCCCTATGCAGAAAATGAGATGACTGCAAATATTCTTGTCAGGCTGAATCTCAAAGACAGGTCCATCAACACCATGTTTTCTGACAGATGACATTTGGATTGTCAATACAACATACTTAAAAGACTAAACTAACAGACAGTTTATTAAGCACAGAGATTACTTTATTGTTCCAGGATGGAACAAAGGATGAAGAATCCATTTTCTAGCAGCTACTATGTGATGTTCTTCTGACCAAAAATCCAGTCTTTTACCCTCATTGCCTAGGACAAAAATTGATCTCTCCCAGTTTCTTGTTTACTTTGCAGGGATGTTACATGGTTTACAGGGAGCAAAATTAACATTTCCCATCTTGGTGGTGAGTGAGGGGTGACCAGGGAACAAGACCATATCTCATCCCTGTCACCTGGGCTTATTTGGCAGAAAACCTGACCACGTTGTCAGCATTTAAACACTCATACTGACTGTGTAAGAACACAGACATGATGCATGTATATTTTTAAAAGCCATCGTTTTGTGGAGAATGTGTTGATGATGCACTACTGAAGTAGCCACATAGACCTGTGTCATTCAAGAGAAAAGAGGAATCTGGCAGTCCCCAGATTCCCAGTGTTTCGCACTTCTCATCCTCACTTGATCCTTCTTCTCAATTGTGGAAACGTGGCCAAGATGTGGCACACGTGGGCTGGATCACACTGGAGCAGCTCCCTCGGCAGGTATTGGCATGCACTGTGGCACTGAATGTGTGAATACCAGCTACTTAACTGCAGTTTAAGTCAGAGGGGATTTGGGTAAGTGGAACTAGAAAATAAAATTTTTAAAAGAGACAGTAAAAACTCCAGCTGAGAAACTGTTGTAGACACTTTTATGCTGATGTGTATGTTAGAGCATCCACCTCCTCCTTTCCCAGCTCATTTTGCAATGAGGAACTCAGCCCCACATTAACATGGAAAAAGTGCCTTATTTTATTCTTTTGATTCAGGCAACTATAACAGTCCTATTCATTCAGAAAATTACAAACTAAACACAGACTGGAGATTTGGCTTTTATTTGAGACAGTATTTGGAAAGTTACTAAAAAGGAAAAAAATTATTCCAAAAGAGCTGGTGTCAAAAAGAACACAGAAATACTAGTTGAGTAATGTCTTAAAAATCAACTTTCCTAAATAAAAACGAAGAGCACTACTGAAATCAAACCAAGTAATTAAGACTAATTCAAATAGGTATTTGGAACTGGATTGTAAAAATGTCTCTGATTTTTAACAGAAATGGTTCTGAATGCTACTAGTTTAAAAATACTTTACTTGAATTTTAATTGCATGAAAGCCTTTAGAAATTTCATCTTTAAAGCTTTTGCTTGCCGTTGATTGCCCTTACCTATCTCAAACTTACTACAAGCTGGTTTTGGAGGCTAGTGAATAGACACATACATGAAAATTTTAGCTATAACCAAGTATGAACTAATTAGAATAAGAAATACTGTTAGTGAGTGTAGATATGTCGATCATAGCCATAGTTCTCCTTCTTAGCGACCCTGCTGAGCTGTTGGTTTCACATATATAACACATTACATTTCTCTGATGATCTTTCTGTTCATCTGCAGTGATGAAAAGTTAAAGTCTATATCAGTCAGTGACCTGAATTGAAAACAGACAGTTCTTAGTAGCAGTCAAATTTTCTTCCATTTATGTATTTTGAAATACTACTTAAAAAACATCAAATGACAAAACTCTTTCTCCTCAGTAAAGGCCAAGGATCTGGGTATTTTCTGCTAGCACAGGAAGTTCATACTGGAATAGCAAGATAGATTAACTGAAGAGCTCTCCACGGAACATTATCAGTATGAGCAAAGCTACACGTCTCAAACTAGTAAGCTGGCTGCTGCTGTGATTCCCAGAAAGTATTCAGTTCTGTAATTAGCATCTAGAAGTGGACTGTTTCCAGAAAGATGTATTCTATTACAGAAGAGAACAGCTGAATTACCAAAGTAGAGAAAAAAAGTAATGCTGCTAATGCCAAATGATAGTTCTATATATAAGAAGATTATGAATGACCTACAAATTATTTTAAATACACAAAACTGTGAAGCCTTTTCAGGTCAAGTCTCTCCACCTGATGTGCAGAAGCTGTGGGATTGTGGTACTACAGTGCTCCTTTGCAGCCTGAACTGCCAATGTGACCATGGCTAGAAATGCCACATGCTTCCTCTAGACTGCCTTTCCATAATAATCTGAAAGATCTTAGCCGCACCCTGCAAATGGATGGAGTTAAAGTCAGCAAACTGCCAACATGAAGCGTCAACACTATTTACAACCTCTGTACTCCCAGGGGAAAGAAAAATCCTGAACGCTTTCTTCCACACTACGTTTCCAAATTAGCAACCACTCCACATAAAATAGGACAAAAAATGACTAAGCAGTGTGCCTTAAATGAAATATATTTGTGTTTATTTTGCATCCATTTCCATTGCTCATCTATTTGTCCTAATATCTTGGGACATCTGAACTTAAATGCCTCTGAAGTTTTAAAGGCGCCAGAGTCAAACTTTTAAAGACAAAGTTTTGTGGAAAAGCTATCTATTTATTTGTTTTCATAAACAGCCAAAATACCTTTCCTTTCTTTGACGAACAACAACAACAATTATTTGGTCTGAAAAGATGCTGGGAAAAAAACAGGACTGTATCTGCGGGACATTAAAACCTTCTGGAAGGTGGCATCTGTGAAACTAAGTTGAATAAAGGGGTTTTACTCTGCTTTCAAGTGACCTACTGCTCCCAGTGGAGCACTGCAGATCAGAGGAGGTGAAGGGTGAGCGAGTCTTGGCACATGGGCAAGAAAGGCAAATAGAGAATTTCTTTAAATACATGTAACAACAGCAGCAGCAAAGCTGAAACAGTGTGTCCAGCTCATGCCTCCATTTTTGAAGGAAGAAGCTGAAATAACTGGAAAGGATTCAGGAAAGAACCATGATTACAGCTCAGTTACTGAAGAAACAAAACTCTAGTAAAGAAACTTTAGAAGTCAATGCATTTTGAAATTGTTTGAGATGTGACTTGGTCCTTGTCTAAAAGTACATAGAGAATAGACTGTGTGTTGTCAGTAGTTTTTAAATCTAGAAAAAAGCAGACCTAAGCAGTTAGAATATATGGTCAAACCAAAAATTAAAGGGACATCTTATGTGTTTCTTTTTTTTTAAACGAGGAAGTGCAATATTTAGCAGTCTGCTTCTGGATTCTCTAGCCTGTGGAAATCATTAAATTGTGACTGCATGCGTGCTGTAGCACAGAGGAATTATATTAAACCCGTGCTCATTTCGTGGATTCTCTCATGTAAAAAGAACTTTAAGGAAGGAAATGAGTTCTTAGTTCCCAACTGAATTGTGCTCCCTTTTCAATATCTAAGCATTTTCAGGGCTGCTTCCTCATTTCTTAACATCAATAAAATAAGTAACAGTAGTACGATAATTTGAATTTCAGGATAAACAGCTAAGTCAGCAGCATAAGAAAATAAGACCTGATGCATTCAAGCAGACTCCAGTTATAGCAATGCTGAATAACAGATGAAGCTAATGTTTAACTGGGGTTTCACGCACTCTATTTATGTATAGATATTAGAATAACAGAGAGGGAAAATGGTTTATAACAGAAAAACTCTAAAAGTTGATGTGAAATGCCTGATGGATTGAGAATCCTAAACAAATCTGAACCCCTTCTATTTAAATATGCATCATCACACACCACTCTTGGGGATAGAACGGACACTGCAAGAAGTCCATTGCACGAACTTTTTAAGCCTTATGTGCCTTGGGTGTATTTAGTCAGATGTGAGCATTAGGCAAGTATTGTTAATACTATTCTTTAACAATAGCCTGAGGCATAACTTGTTACAGTTTCCATTAATAAACCATATCCTCTCAACAGTAATCCTGCATGTTGCTCTAATACTGCATCAAGAGTGCAGTCATTCAGCACTAGCTCAGCAATTACATTCAAGAAAAGCTTTTAAAGTACAAACAATAACGGACATTTGCAAATATAATAATACTGTATTTTGTGTTCCTAAAGTTTACTGTAAAGGTTAGAGTAGTTTGTCAGAAGCTTGTTGAAATTCATACATTAAAAATTAAGGTTTAAATATTAATTGTATTTAAGAACAATCAGAAAATTGATCTGTTGGCAGCACAAAAAAAGGGCTAACAGTGCTCCAGGAAGATAACCAGTAGATGAAGCGATAATTTTCCTGCATTCATGAGACCACAGCTACAACACTCTGTCCAATGTCGGGCCTTTCAGTACAACAAAGACATGGATAAACTGCAGTGAGTTCAGCAGGGTACCACCAAGACATGGTAGGAACTTGAGCACTTGTGCAGTGAAGAAAGGCTGCAGGAACTGGGCTTGTTCAGCCTGAAGAAGAGATGGCTTTGGCTGCATCCAGTGGAATCCCTCGAGGCTCAGTACTGGGACTGGTACTATTCAATATATTCATCAATTACTTGGATAAGGGAATAGAGTGCACTGCCAGCAAGTTTGCTGATGACACCAAACTGGGAGGAGTGGCTGACACACCAGAAGGCTGTGCTGCCATCGAGCAAGACCTGGACCGGCTGGAGAGTTGGGCAGGGAAAAAATTAATGAACTATAACAAGGGAAAGTGTAGAGTCTTGCATATGGGCAGTTTCCAGTAAAAATTGGGGAATGACCTGTTAGAGAGTAGCATAGGGTAAAGGTACCTGGGGGTCCTGGTGGACAGCAGGATGACCATGAGCCAGCACTGTGCCCTTGTGGCCAAGAAGGCCAGTGGCATCCTGGGGTGTATTAGAAGGCAGGTGGTTAGTAGGTCCAGAGAGGTTCTCCTTCCCCTCTACTCTGCCCTGGTGAGACCACATCTGGAATATTGTGTCAAGTTCTGGGCCCCTCAGTTCAAGAAGGACAGGGAACTGCTGGAGAGAGTCCAGCGTAAGGCAACAAAAATGACTAAGGGAGTGGAGCTTCTCCCTTATGAGGAAAGGCTGAGGGAGCTGGGTCTCTTTAGCTTTGAGGAGATTGAGGGGTGACCTCATTAATGTTTATAAATACGTAAAGGGTGAGTGTCACGAGGATGGAGCCAGGCTCTTCTCAGTGACAACCAATGATAAGACATGGGGCAACGGGTGCAAACAGGAACACAAGAGGTTCCACTTAAATATGAGAAGCAGCTTCTTCACAGTGAGGGTGACAGAGCACTGGAACAGGCTGTCTCAGGAGGTTGTGGAGTCTCCTACTCTGGAGACATTCAAAACCCACCTGGTCACATTCCTGTGTAACCTCATGTAGGTATTCCTGCTCCAGCAGGGGGATTAGACTAGATGATCTTTTGAGGTCCCTTCCAGTCCCTAACATTCTGTGATTCTGTGAACCCAACAGCAGCCAGCCAGTGCCTACAGGAAGATCATCAAGAAGACAGGGCCAAACTCTTCAGTTAAGGTGGCAGGACGGTGAGACAATGAGCCTAAATGGAAATAGATGTTCAGACATAAGGGAAAAACATTTTCATCATAAGCACAGTAAGGCAGTGGAACAAGTTGCCCAGAAATATTGTGCAGTCCCCATCCTTGAAGGTTTATAAGGTCAGACAGGATAAAGCTCAGAGCAATCTCATCTGACCTTGGAGCTGAAGCTACTTTGAGTGGGAGGCTGAACTTTCTGAAGATCCTGACCTGAGGGTTCTGACCTTCTGAGGTCCCTGCTAGCCTGAATTTCCCAGGGATCCTATGAAAGTTAGGAAAAATACAACCTGACATTTAAATTGATAAACTGCACACCGATCAAACATGCAAGCTGGCTGACTGCAGTTTTTCTTCCACTCCATATTAATGTTATCTGCTTTAGAAAACACATTGTAAGAAAAAAAAGAGGAGGAAATAGATAGAGACATTATATTAAGTTCCTTTCTCCACAAACTTCCTCCCAGATTCAGACAGCACTTAAGGATTTTACCTTCTACATGTCCATCACATCTGCCTCTGCAAAAGACAGTGTTTTCCACTTCTGACCTAGTTACTAACTGCGTATGTTTATGGTTCTGCAAAGAAAAGGCATTAGGTGATGAGATGCAAGTGTGAGATGGGGACAGGTATTCCCTGCCCACACAGTCTGCTGATATCTAAGCAGAGGGACTACAGTTTGGTGGAGGTGACAAGAAACCAGGGAGCAGCCCCATGTGTCCTGCTGCAGTGTTGATTTTACCTTACAGACACCCAAGATCATGCTGGAACTTGAGAGAAAATACAAACAGTGTAGTACTTCAAGTAACATTAATCTTTAAATTCCCTTAAAAAAAAAAAAAAAAAAAGCAGCTCTTCAAAGTTTCACTATTCAGCTACAGGTTAGAAATAGCTTCAGAATAACTGATATCCAGGAGCCTGTATAGCAATGTTATTTGACAACAAGAAGGTCTTCAGACTTCGTATTTTCCTTGCTAAACCCAGTATTATTCTTGTAGTTTCACTGTACCTCATCCAAGCAATTGACACGGACATTCTTGCTGCCCAGTAGCCTTCCAGCCTCCTCAGTGTTTCCTTTAATGGGGAAAAAAAAACCCAGAGAAATGGGGGTGAGAAGAGGAATAAACTGTGAATCAAGAGGAAAATATCAGTTCCCTTCCTGATTAGAATCGAAATCTCTGTAGATTAACCACTTGAGATATAGATTAACCACCAATAAAGCAATGGCACTTAGTGAAAAGGTTTAGGAATAACCAGTGTTCTGTTCTAGAAGCTAAAAGCTGAGAAAGAAGTCATAACATCAAATAGCAGTCTGCGAGCATGCACTAGAAGTAAACATCCATTTTATGTGAAGTAACTGATCCACACACACACAAAAGAACAAGGCACTCATATGTCTCTTCATAAACTGCGTCAGAACAATTCTGAATCAGTAAATGACAGGGAGCATTTTAACACATTCTATACTCATTTGGAACACCTTACGTCTAAAAGAGCTACCTAGAGTCTCAAAAAAGGGAATTATCCTACTCAAAGACTTTTCTGTTCAGAATGGAACATGCTTTATAATTTACTCAAATCCCATTTCCTGTTTAAATTTGAAATTTGCAACATTCCACCTCCCAGGTCCACAAATGTGGAAGGAATTTGCTTTTGGTAATAGACAATAGAGGTGGAAAGGGCAAGGACTGAGATAACTTGATCAGTGACATTTCTAAAAATTGCCAAATGCACAAGTAGACTGAACTCTGGGGGAAAAAAAAAAAGAAGTATGAGGAAAAGTAGGTCATGACTTTGTATTTTTATATTTATTTATATTATTATCACAGTATTTATATTTGCTAAAAGAATCCTTTCAGTTAAGCCACAGATCTAAGAATGTGATTTAAAGCCCTTGGCCTATTCAGTAATGTCAATGCAACTTCAACAGACATTCAAACAAATCGAAATAAAAGAACATTCAAAGAGTCTAAGTTTGGGGAATTAAATTTATTGCAAATTAACAATTTCTGATCATTGATTCAATGACAAGCAAAGCTCTTCCAGCAGTTATGTGCTTAATAAAAATAAGCATTACATTCCTTATTTTAATGACAGACTTCATGTTTATCTTCATTATATCACAAGGAGGGGCTCTTCCAGGATATTTTCAGCAAAGCGGCTCTTGCGAATTCAGCTTTGTCTCATTTTCTTTCAAAAATAAATTTCAAATACTAGAAATAATTTATTTTCATAAAGCTTTTGGTTTCTTTACCCATTTTTTTCTAAAAAATAATTATTTTAGGGAAAGAAGCCAGTCACCTGAATCATCTCACACACTTGATAAAGACGCAGTAAAATATACTGACTGACAGAGCACTGTCACCAAATACATGTCAAAATGTCACCCCAAACACCTACATACATACATACATACACACACCCCCATATATATATCGATGTAAAACATGTAAAGCTTCTTAGGACCTGGAGTAGTTTAAAGAAGAACATCAGAAACAGCAAGTCTTCAACTCTTCCAAGTAAATTTTAATGCAAGTGAAGTTGCATTTACAAGTTCAGGTTCCATATGACAAAACATTGAAGGATTTCCAAACAAGACACTAAATTGACAGAAGTCAAACTTCTAGAATTAGCTAGAACTTAAAGTTGGAGTAAGGCTGTTCATAGTGGTGCATGGTAGGAAACCAAGAGACAACAGGCAGAAGTTGTAAAGAAAAGAAGCTTCAGAGTGGATACAAGGAGAAACATTTTCACTATGAGCCCAGTAAGGCAGCAGAACGGGTTGCCCAGGGACACTGCAGTCTCCATCCTTGGAGGTTTTCAAGGCCAGACAGGCTAAAGCCCTGAGCAATCTCATCTGACCTCACGGCTGACCTGTTTAGAGCAGGAGGTTGGCCTAGAGACCTCCTGAGGTCCCTTCTAAAGTGAGTTATCCTATGAAGCCAATCAGGTAAGTTAGACAGAAGTGTCTACAAACTGAAGACCTACAACTCCGATTAAAGTAAGTCAATCAAACTGAATCTCATCTACAATAAATTAATGGCCTGTGTCTCTGACACAAAGCAACATTTTAATATAATTGAGAGTGAAGTTCCAAAACTACAATTTCTTATAGGTTCAAATTGCCTCAAAACTACATGTGGAAATATATGTAGTGCAATACATGTTTTTCACTTACCTCCAGCTAACAAACATCGCCCATAACTTTCAAGATACCATTTAGAGTATAACTATTTAGACAGGGCGGTGAAATTCACATTGCTAGACCACGAAATCAAACTGTTAGAGCAAGAGGGACAGAAAGCCCCAGAGCAGTAAGCATATGTGTCACATAAAATGGTGAAACTGTGACAGTTACGTGAAATGCAAACTAAAACAGTCCAAGGGATAACAGGTGCACAATACCTTGGACAAGCTCAAAATATGTTAATTTAAGAACATCCTGTCTGCAAGGACATCCTGCTCTGGCAACAGCATAAAGGGAAAACTGTAACAGGCTAAAGAACTGGGTTATCCCCAAGAAAACATGGCTTTGCAGAGCACATTAATACAAGTCGTTAGATAAACGCCAATGTACTTTACAAGTATGAATACACATAAGAAAGATATAAACTTTCCTTGGCAGAGTCAGACCTTCACAGCTGGGCTTGCCCTGGCTGTGCTGCACAGCCACACACGCCCCCCCGCGCCTGGCAAGCCGCCCCCCGGCATTCCCTGGACGGCACAGGCCTGCCCCACGCTCGGCGAGCGCTCTCCCACCAGGAGGAGGACGCGGCCCACAGAGGGTCTGGAAGGCCAGCAGGCCCGTGTGAGGCCCCTGGGGAGCCCCGCAGTGCCGACGGCCTGGGGCTGAGAGGAGCCCGCGGGAGCCGGCGGCGCGGCCAGTAACGGCTGCAGCACCCCCGCCGCGGCCCGGCCCTCCAAGCCCTCCTCGGGCACAACCGACGCGGCGGAGAAGGGGCGCCGGCCCTGCCAGCCCGCGGCGAGGCGAAGGCGCCGGAGCCAGGCCGGCGGAGGCAGCACCAGCGCCCGCCGCGCAGAGGGGCCAGAGCCAGGCCGGGCTCACCTGTGGCAATCACTCCCAGCAAGTCCTTCTCCTCAGGGCTCAGGTCACCTTTCCTGGGGGGAGCCATCGCGCCTCCGTGGCTCCCACAAACGGTAAGGTGGACCCGAGACGGCGCCGCCCGGCGAGGTGAACTCAGCCCGGCCGCGCCAGCAGCCTGGGCCCGGTACCGCCCCCAACCACCCCCGCCCTGCGGCGAACCCGGCAGCGCCCGCCCCGCTCCTCATGGCGACTTCCTCCCACAGCCCCGCCCCGCCAGGGGCCGGCCGCGGGGTAAACCATTCCCGCCACGGCGTGGGAGAGATTGAGTGCCGGCTGTCCCCTTCCACCGCCTTCCCAGCCCGGCGCTACCGGAGAGAAGGAGACCGTTCCTCTCTTGTCCATCATTTTAAAGTTAAGAAACGAGTTTTGCTTTTCTTTTGCTCCCCACCTTCTGGCTGCGTTCTGGCTCCTCCGCCGTTCTCCCCCGGAGAGGTGCAGTGAGTGGTGCGGCCGGGCGGAGGGGGCGGGCGCAGAGGCGCCCGTGTATCAATGTGTCTGTCCTTCGCTCCTCCATTGTCTGCTGCTGCCGCTGTCGCCTTCGCGCCTGCCCTCTCCTCCCCGGACCGCGCAACCACCCGACAGGTGCGGCGGGCGGGAAGGTGCCCCCCACGAGTGGGCCTCCCCACGGCGATCACGCCGCGCAGCTCCGCGGCTGTGCTGCCCGGGCGGTCGGCGGCGGGGCAGCGCCGGGCGGGCGGGCGAGTCGCGGGGCCTGTGCGCGGCGGCCATCGCGGGTCCGGGCGGGCGCCGCGGCGGGACGAGCGGGGGCCCGCGGAGGAAACGCGCGCTCGGAAGCGCCGCCGTGCGCGGCTTTTGCGCGGCCCGGGCGCTGCTGCGGAGCAGGGGAACCCGCTGGAAGCCCCGGGGGCCCGGATCGGGCGGTGCTGGGTCCGCTGGCGGCGGTGCGGGCTGGCACCTGCGGCTGGGCAGCCCCGGTGCCCGGCAGTCGTTCCGCAGAGGTGGCTTTCTGCCTTTTTGTGGCATCGGTTTGTGAGATGTTTTGTTTGTTTGTTTGTTTGCTTGTTTGTTTTTTTTCTAGGCAGGAAACGCTGTTTGTTCGGCTGAAGCGGCCGAATAAAGCCCTGGTTGTGTCGCGACATCGTGTCTGCTAAAGGAAGCGGACTGTGATGAATTGGGAAGGGAAATAACGCGTTTAGGGTTGTTTAGAGCCGTGCCTTTGTTAGCGCCTTTCTAAAATTAAACCGTCGGTGGAAAAAAGATCTTTGTTACGGATCCAACTTTCCACTCCTCCAGCTGCGGCTTGGGAGGCGCAGGGATTATCTGCAGATCCCCAGTAAGGCACGGGGACTGAGATTTAACATCCTCGATTTTTGCATGTGTTTGTATGAGAGAGAAAAGCAGAACCCCGGTACTTGGTGGCACTTTGAACCCTCCTTTGTTTTACTCTCCAGTGTGTAATTTTTATATCCTTTATTTTAAGGAATCCCTTTTTTTTCCTGTAGCTAGTTTTTGAAGGCATAGCTTTATCAGCAAACTGATTTTTTTTTTCTTTAATTAATACTTGCAGGCCATCTCATGGCTGCTTATTTATTGGAATCTATCTTTTGAATTGGAATTTTATTTTCGATTTTTACATTTGTTAACTGCTTAACTGACTTTCTGAAATGTTGAAGTCCTGTTGTTTGCTTTCTGGTTCATAGAAAAGCACGTTCTTTGAGTCTAGTATATCTTTATAACTTTTTGGGTAGAAAACCAAAATGTGGTGCAATTTTATTTTAACAAAACAGTCAAATTCTGTATTTTTTCCTGATTTTAGAAATCACAGAAATACAGGGATGTACCACCATCTAGTTTTATTTGAATCAACAAGTGTAAATAAGAAAGATTGCTTTGGACTTCAGATTCTAACAGATTCCCTTGACTTTTTTTGTGGGAAAACAAAAGTGCCTGGAAGGAAATTCCCTCAAGACAAAAGTGCTTTGTATATTCTGGTCCAGGAAGATATCCCCATGTCGTGCTCATGGGAGTCTGTCACCAGCTCAACCATGAAGGCTGAAATGAGGGGCTAAGTGGGCTTTTGTTGGTTCATCGCAGGGTGTGAATTTTACCCACTGTGAACAAATTTTGTGATATTTAAAAAAAAACCCCACACAACTGTCAGGCATTCAGTGTACAAAAGTAAGCATATTACATTCCTTTTTTAAATGTGAGAATGGCAATACATTCACTGCACCCTAGTTCATAGAGTAAAGGAACACACACAGTTTTTCCTTGACAGCCTCAATAGAGCTCCCTTGCTTACTTAAGGCTGCAGGAGTGCTCTATCTGTAAGAGTGATAAGACTTTAACACAAGTTAAAAATGTTTCTTGCTCTTACCTATGGAAGGCTTCTGTGTGACCTTCAGTCTGGTAGTTTGCAGACATTTCACAATCTTCAGTTTATTGTTGCAAGATCGTGATGAGGTAATGAAGTGGCGTTGCCTCCATTTTATGTGTTGAATTTGAAGCATGGAGGCAGCAAATTGTTTTTCCAAGGTGAAGTATGGAGTCTGTGTCAGGGTGTGGAACTGGAACCTGAAAATGTAGGTTCTGTACTGTTGTGCCTTGCCCTTTAATATATTTTATCTACTGTATCTGGTTGTTATACCTATTTTAGTTATGGGTATTACTGTGTGGTAATGAATAATTTAAGTTGTGGTTATTGCAGAGGGAAAAAGATGCGTTAACCTCACTGCGACTCAATATTGTTTATGTTTCAAATGATAAGTATTACATATAAAATATTCCTTATTTCCTCATCAGATTATACGTCTGATACTTTTGATTTGTGAAGCAAATTTTGGGGTGACATTTTTTCCTCTCCGGTTTGCTGTTTCTATTGTGTGCAGTTCTGTTCCTGGGAATTTACGATGGCTGTTGTAATCCATGTGTAGGTGATCCTAAACACCTGATGTTTTCTGCAGCTGTCGAGAGCAAGGTCCATGCAAGAAAATAACAAGGATTTCTTTCATTGAGTATTAGTAATACAATATACAATACAATAAATGCCTTTTCTTGAGTCTAGCTAGGGGAGAGGGACTGCCTTATTCCTTGGAAACTGTACCATGAAACTCTCAGTCTTTGGATGTGGAAGAGACGCAAAGGAGATGCTGAGCTGGTTTCACTGGTTTCAGGCTGTTTTCTGTCAAATGACTAAGCTTCATGTGTGTCTTGGAGGCTGCTTGAATTACAGCCCTGTACTCTGCTGCTCTGCTCATGGTAGCGGGGGTCAGAGATCCTGTAGCCTCTTTCTATGCCAGGGCTTAGCATGATCAGATACTTGGTCTGACTCACTGCATTTTCTCTGGGGAAAAATAACAGATCAAACAAGTACTGATATTCCTATTACTTATTCTCCTATCTCCCATCCCACTGGTTCACAGCTGAACCTTTGTATTGGATTACCTGCAGTGGATTTTTTTTTAATTTAGGTAAACTATCTGCAGCATCCTGTGGTTATAACTGCCACAGCTGCTTGAAAAAGACCTCTTTTTGGTTTTGAACCTGCTACTTCACAGTTTCATTTGATTCGTCACCCTCAGCCCCCAGTTCCTGTTTTGGGAGGCGATGAAGAATTGTTCCTTGTTCACCCCTGACATGCAACCATGGCTTGCCAGACCTGTATTATCCCCCACCACTGCCTTTTTGCCAAGCTGAAGTCTTAAGTCTGTTTAATAGTTTCTATGTGAAAGCCATTTCAGGTGGCTCTCAAGTGCATTTTTGTAAAATGGTTCTGTGATCTGCATGGCCTGGGCTATGAGAATCTCCTTCACGTGCAGCTGAGCCTTTAATAAAGACCTTCACTGGGTTTTCATCCTGCTCTCTCCAGTCCTGATAGTTATATCCTGGCCAAAGTGAGGAGTGTTTAATAGGATTATTCATTTAGATCAGTTCAAGTTCATGCAAGTTCAAGGCTTTTATTGCTAGAAACATCCTCTGTTTTTTCCTCTCAGATCTCACAGATACTGATCTATGGATAGATTACTTTCCCCTCTACCTTATTAATTTGTATCGTATAACTCTTTGACTTCCTTAAGTACTTTTATGTTACTGTGTTGGGGCTTTTTTTAAGTTTCATTTTGGATCTCAGGATAGTCACTGAATCTGTGATATGATCTGTCGGTGTCGCTAAGTCTTGTTTTATACCCAAAGGTAGATTATAAAAAGACTGCAAAAGAATAATTGAAGGTAGACAGAGGCTGGTGAGCACGATACACGTTTGAACACAATAGGTGTTTTCTTTGAATGCCAGTGTGTTCCTATAGTCAGGGTGCTCATATGAGACATGGGTGTAGATCTACATCTGCTACCATTTCCCTGTTGACCTTGCACCAAGTTAGGCTTTCTCTACACTTTCAAATTCAGGAGCAAATCCCAACACTTGACTCCAGCCATATCCAGGGTCTGGCAAAGTGAGACCTGTACTCACTCCATCTTCTCTTGAACACTGACTTGAAGGATTCTAAAGCTTATGGGGCAGAAGGACATCAAAGCATCTCCCAAAAGACCGTTGGGTAAGCAGAGTAGAGGTGAGCAGTGTTCTCCAGCAGGAACTACAGGACAGAGCAGTATGAAAGTACCCAGTTTGGGGCTTGAAGGTTCAGGTAATGGTATAGTTCTCTTCACAGGGTTTATTAGTCTGATTTAGCACAAGTGTTCGTAGTTTGCTCCTAGACCTGATCTGTCTGAGCTGAGCAAGCTTTCATATTTTTACACCTAGAATATCGCCAGCATAGCAACGATCTCTATAGATGTTTCTGTAGGGAAAACTGCTCACAAGTTTATTTCTATAGGCTGCAAAGTAAATTTTTTAGTATATGCGCTTTTTTTTCGCTATATCTTCAGCTGGTAATCATGCAAGGCCAACCCACATAATCATCCTACAAATGATGAGGGTTAACAGTGCAAAGAAGGAATTTTCAAGTGCTCAGGTATTGTGATGATGAGAGCAATGCGAGTGCCTTAGATAAATGTGCATTTGTTCTATGTGATTAAAAACTAAAAAGAAAATAAATCAGCATTGCTTCCATAACAAAACCAGAAAAGTGTAAGCCTTGCTCCATTTATATACTCAACATTGGATCTGTAATTTAGGAAAAAAAATGCTCTTTTCCAGTTTGATTTCATATTCTCTTAATTGTTTGTTCTAGATGGTCCTGATATGAACCACTTGCTCAGACAATACATCTACTTGGTTTTTCGTATGAGACTTTGAATCATTTTGTTTCTATTTGATAAGAAAAATCCAAGCTTTAAACAAATTGTTTCACACAGATGAATTCCATGAAGGGAGGTACTTTAATTTTTTTGTAAGTGTAATAGAACAAGCAGCTCTTTGCTGGTGAAGGACTGAGATGTGTTTAGTGACTGCAGAGCGATAAGTATCAGAGGCCCAGCTGAGCACCTTTGCAAAACTAAGTTCTTCCCCACTTAAGCTTTGCCAGTGGTGGCAATAACCCAAGCATGCATTAGCACGGCTTCTGCAAGAGTTGATGTGCAGTGGCTTTTCAGAGGAGTGTTGCTAAAATAAATTAAAAGCTTAAGAGATGTAAAGTAAATAAAATTACATAAAGCTGTAAAGCAAATATATCTCCATGTAGAAGGATGTTGAGAAACTTAACAGCACATACAGACCCCACTCCACCTTCTGGGAATCGTGAGTGTGATGCTGGGAAAAATGAAGTCTCTGGGAGCGTATGTGTCAGCAGTTAGTGACAAACCTTTTATCTGGTGAAGAATGGTGGAGGCAGTTGGGTTAAACATATCTAATTAGATCTAATCCATGAGTAATTTTTCAATGCATGATAAGATTATTTAAATGCTGCTTAAATAATGCAGTCATCTACAGATATATGTATCTGTTTGTGGGCCTAAGGGAATTGTTTAGGACAGAGGAATAAGATTATGTGTTGAATGGATATGTGCTATTAAGTTCACATCAGTTTAAGAGACATCATTTTTTACGTAGCTTATTTTCTGTCCTTATTCCTCCTATTCAAATTAAAGAATTCTTATGTCTGTGTTGCACATAAGGCAATAGGCCGTCACCTATATCTCACTGCCTGAACCTGCAGGAAAAGTAATTCCATTCTGATACGTCACATGCAATAAATTTCACTTGTGCACTGCCATGGCTGTCCTGTGGATTTGATTTCTTTTTCCATGTGACCTGTTGTTGATTAAATACGAGTGCTCCTCTCAACTGCAGCAGTACTTACTTGTTAATTTAAAAGAGTAATTATCCGTTCAAAGATAACTAGAATATGCAGGGATCACTCAGAGGTAATGTTGGTGTGTGAGAGGAAAATTAACAAGTGAAAAAAAAAAATCTATTGCTTATCCGTCAAGAGAGAAGTCTGTGGAGTGCAATAATATTCTGCCACACCTGAAAACCCTTTTCAACTTGCCATACCATACTGCTTAAATCTAGCTGTAGATCTTGTAAGAAACTGCAAAAATCAAAACAAAAAGCAAAGTCGAGACAGTCCACTGACCAAAGGGAGAGTACAATGCTGTGATGGCCTTATTTACAGCAGCATTGTGCTCCTCGAGGTTCTCACATGCTATAAAACCAAGAGCAGAACAAAACGCTTGAGTTTCAGGATTGTACAGCTTTGTTCTTGTGGGAAGTGAGGTTGCGTAGTGCAAGCACCATAAAGGGAAATAGTATAATTGTAACATATTTCTGGTAAACCTTCCATCTTGGCTCAGTTTTGCAGTTGGGTTGGGCCAGTGCAAGTGGCAGCTTGTGTAGGTCAGGCTGGAAGACTGGGACATGCCTGGTGCATACTTCATAGGCAAAAAGAAACTATTATAGTTAAGAGGTGAGCCAGTCATGAGTCTGTACAGAAGATGAAACCTGGGTAATGGCTGTTAACATGACAGGTTTTTTTCCTATTGTTCATTCTTGTTCCCACTCCATCTTTAGATACACCTTTAACACTAAGTATGTTTTAATATAGTAAAAAAAACTTCCTTACATGTGCCATATAGAACAAATAATCTTTTGTCAAGTATGTATTTTGGTTTTTAAATTCCCAGAAGTCACGAAAATACTTCTAGGAAGTAAATCAGTAGTAATTCCTACCATAATAGGGACTTTGTCTAAAAGAGCTGTTTGTTGCTATGCATCTAAGAGATTTTGAAATTAGAAATATGGTTTTGCAGTAGAATTTGCATAGAGTTTTTAATAGGAATTTTTAAATCCATTGAGTACTTCATACATAGCCATGTTTTGGAGTCCTGTATAACAATTTGCTCTGCAAAATCCAAGTTATTCTTAGGTCAGATGGAGAAGTTTTGTATAGAAATTGCTTGCAGTTATTGCAGACTCATAGTAGTGGACAAGGATTATTGCTTTTAGTCAGCCTGTAAGAAGGATGAATTACTTCTGGTGGGAACTAGAATTGAGGACAGACAGGTCAGGCAAGGAAAATGCTAGACACAGTCTGGGACAGACAGGTCGGTCAGGGACACAAGAAGGAAGCACCTCCTGTGATGTCTTGAATCCCAACCAGTTACACCCATCTACAGCTCCTTCAGCTACTTCGAGAAGAACAATTAAATATGCCTTTGGGGTTGTACTTCATTGTAGTAACCACTGTTTCATGTGTTTTCCTTAAATGTATTTTCATGCAGAAAAAGAAGTCTAAGCAGCTTGACAGTTTGTAATGTGCAAGTGATCCTTTCATTTTAGGTTGTTTCCTTAGATAAAAACTCCTGCTTGTCTAGATTTTTTTTTTTTTTTTTTTTTCAAAGAGGGAATATTCATTCAGTGCATTCAAGTTATACATTAGTCATTTTTCTTCCGATAAGGCACAGGAGGTGAAATCTTGGGAATGTGTTACTGAGCATTAGCAGATACAGGGCTAGTCATTTATTTTCACTGCCATTCATGCCTAAAGTAATATGAAATTAGGAAAACAAAGTATGTTATTTGTTTCATAATATTACTCAATAATAATACCCAATAGTAAACCCTCAATGAGAAGTCAACCCTTCCAAAAGACGAACAGATAGCAAGTTTCTTCTTGATCTGCAACCTTCTGTGTATGAGCCAGTATTGATGAGTTTGATCAGAGTCTTGTTGCTGGATTTGTCCCATGTCTCTGCACCTCTCTGAGATTGCTCCTGATACCTGGGCTGGTAGTCTCCCTTCTGTTTAGGTCTGCTTTGACTATATTATCTTAATGCATAGTTTCTTGTGACTGGGACCTAAGGATCCCCAAACCATCAGCCAGTGCTTTTGAAGCCCCATGTTGCGCTGTTGAATCCCATATTATGTCCAATATAGTGTTTTGTTGTATTTTTTTCCCTACATTTTGCAGCAAAAAAGAGGCCCCAGTCAGCAGGTCCCCAGGGCTGCCTGAATCCTTGGCTCTGCCCTTAAAGTCCATTATCCTGCGTGTCAGCCTTGGGTCACTTCCCAGCACAGGGAAGAACCTGCTTCACCTCTGCTCAAACACCTGGATGAGGTCTTTTGCTGAGTTTTGAGTTGGGCTATTTTGTTTTGTGTAACTCTATTACAAGATTTTTCCTTGGATTAGAGGAAGGAAAAAAATACTCATAATCTACTCTTGCAAAGGAGACAAAGGAAGGGCTTTATATTTTAAATTGTTTTATTTCTGTTAAAGTCTCTATTGGTCTATGCTGAAAAGTGCCTTCTTCCCAGTGTGCCCTGTCATCAGTGTGTCAGTTTGTGTTGCTGTTGTGCCTCCAAGATCCTTTGTTGTGACAGTGGGCTGGTTGTTTAGTGACCTATGTTGCTAAATCATTGAGGCATCAGACTATCTGGTCTCTCCTGTGATGAAGTTGTGGGATTCTTTAACTGTCACCTGCAAGCAGTGGTCCACAGGTCTCTGAAGCCAAATGCGTCAAGCCAGAGCATTTCACAGGTGACCTGTCTGATGCTGGGGTTAGTTTAGTAGCTTTGTGCTCTCTCTGATTTGCTTTTGTTCCCTGGTATGGGAAGGCCCGATTCTTTTCCTGTTTCCCTTTGTCTTGTCAGTTTAAACAGTTGTTGACCTTTTCAGTCTGACCTGGTAGGTATCAGTGGTGCAAAAGCAGTGTTACGATATGAGGAGGCAACACAAAAAAATCATTTGAAGCTGAGGGAGAGCAAGATGTTGGTGATGGGGAAAATGGCACTGTCTTCCTAGCACAGAGCAAGATGTTCCCCATTGGTTCTTTGTAATATCATTTTAACTTTTATTTTGTTCTTTGTAATAAATTACTCAGTTTCTGTTAATAACTAGGTTTTTAGATTACTGAATAGCTACCAAAATTAGTGTTCTCAAGAATTGGTTAATGAAGGTTCATATCAACATACTCTTAATCTGAAATATCAACTCTGTTTTTGCAGCATTGTCAAGATTAAAGGAAAATTACCACCTTTTGCAAAGCCTCTGGTTGAGAGTCGGGTTAAACATCTGCTGTTTCATTTTAGATTTTTAAAAAATAAATTTAGCTTGGCACTTCTGCCTTTACATTTTATCTTCCATTAGCAGAGAACGTATGCTAGGTTTTCTAGTTTTTCAATGCCACAGAGTGTATCAAACATTCTATGTGGGATGCAAATGCATTGGTCTGAATGGGTTTTAACAGTCAGTTCATTGACTTTGAGAGTTTGACTGTATCCATGACAATACAGATCTACATTTTGGGATTTAGCATCAGTTCACTTCTTAAAATTAGAAATAATTTTTTTGTTGTTTTGTTTTCGTAATTGTACAATAGATGCAGTAGCCGTTAATGGTATTTTGGCTTTTGAAAGGCTTGTTTCTTTCAAAAGGACAGGAAGTATATCAGTGAAAGGTATTTGCCCTTTTTTCACTGAAAGTTAATGTATTTTGTAGAATCCTTTTCTAGATTGAGGTTCAAAAGCCCTAGGTTAACTGGCATATCTTTCTGAAGTCCTCAGAGAAACCAGCCAAGCCTTTCATTGTGTTTTTTCAGTCCAGAAGAAAAAACATCTTTAGCTATCTTGTTGATAAACCTTTTAATTTATTCACCTCTTGCATCCTTGTTGGAGGTGAGCTGTAGAAATCTAACATAGCTTTTATTGGCATTCTTACTCTCTTACATGTGCTTTTGTATGCATACACCTACAGACAGACATACATCCCCTGGACCCTTTATTAGGTTATCTGCAAAAGTAGGTTGCTGACATCGGTCTTTCCAGTGCATGAACAATAACGCTGTGAACAGGAAAATAGGTTTCCCTATTAACAGTGTCAAATATCATTGTGTGGAGCTGACATTGATCCAGCCCAAACAGCCACAAAAAGCGGCTGTGTGCTCTTTCTGCCGAAGGAAGCCAGACTGGCTGGCATAGTGAGGTTTTATGCCTATTAAAAAAGATCTTAAACCTCTTCTGGTTAGAAATCCGTAACTCCAGCAGTAATGCTTGGCTTCAGAAACTGGGTTGGGCACGAGTGGGTGGTTATGGTCTAACGCTGAGCCTATTCTCTCAGCATATTTGTGGTACGCTGGATTTTGAAACTTCTTGTCCAACAATGGAAACTCTGTGAAACATCTCAGAAAGATAAGCAAGCAGGTCTACTGAATTAACTATAGAACTGAACAATATACCACTAGTAATCCTTCTGTTGTTAATTTTGGCTGTGTGATTAAACTCTTTTTAGGTGTCACTGAGCTATAGATTCTCACACAGATTGCCAATCTCCAGGTGTGAATTTCTGTTGTAGTGTTGTAGAAACTGTTGGAGGAAGTTTTGATCTGCTTCAAATATCTAAAAAGTGCCTGAAGCTGTGAAACGGTTCACAAGAGACTCCCTTAAGATCCCACCTGGAGATGGGCAAGCAGAATATTTTAGATAAGCTATTTTCTGGAGATGTTCACTTCTCTCCATTGATTGTGAAAAGAGCCAAAAATTGCAGGGGCAGACTTAGGTGTCTGCCGTCAATTCATGTCTAAAGTTAAGTCAAACGTTCCCCATTTTTGGGTTCTGACAGTTGGGTGTTTGGTCAGGAGAAGTGGATACCGGTTTTGGCTTTGCTAATTGCCTCCTAAAATGATTGACAGTGAAACAGGCAGTGGTCCTTACAACTAATAGCATCCATTAAACTGTCATTTTTTTTGCGCTGAGCTGACTGACAGCTGTCCATACGTCTATTCCCAGTGTGTGGACACGAAGCACTTCAGGAACTGCTGCAGTGTAAAAAGGTACTGACCACAGGTGGGATTTGGTGCCTCTCCAGTGGAGTCGTTTAAAATATTGTATATCTGCCCTGGGCTACATCTGGGTGAGGCAGATGTCTCTCACTCAGTAACTCCTACTAGCTTTTTGTAATGTGATTATGCTGTTAGCACATGACACTAATACTGGAAAATTAATACAAATTCGTGAGGCAACAGGCTAATTACTGTGTTTTCTTCTAGCTCGGGTGATTTATATTGTTACTTTATTTGATTTCCTTTCATGGCAATGTTTCTTAATTCTGACATTCTGGTCAACTGTGTATTTCAATGTGTGTGTGTATATATATATATGTATGTATACACACTGAAAACAACTAGTTTGAATGTCTGCTGTAATCTCAAAAAGAAGCAATCTAAAGTCTTCCTACAAAATCAGTAACACAATAGGCTGACCTGGGTCAGCCCTCTTGGGATTTTTGTTTACTTTTCCTCCTCACCTGCCCGTCCTGAATTCCCACCCAGCTCTCAGTGTTGTTGTCATATACTCCGCAGTGGAGAGTGTTCTTGTGGGTGAGTAAAGCTTGCCTGATGTGTTTATGGACTTAAGAGAGCCTTTCTCAAAGCACAGAGTGAGAAGGAGCTGTGTGGGATACATGATGCCTCTAAGTTACCTGATCTCAGACCAAAGCTTGACTTACTGGGAGAAATTGGCCTTTAGTCCAGAGCCTGGTCTCTCAAAGTGGCCTGTAGAGTTGCGTAGGTGTAAAAAAGTGTGTGCGAGAAGGACGTTATAAAAATATAGGTAGGTAGATGGGAATACTACATTTGTTTCTTTCATGCTCTTGTCATACTTACAGCAATTTTCAGCTCAGAAGGTTGTATCATCCCTGTGTTTAATAGCCCCTGCTAGACTCTTGTTCCGTGAATCCATCTAAGAGCTTTCAGGCTTCCATGTGGGTCATTTATGGACTCTTTTTCTGGCCAAGTGAATGCTGCTAACAGCATAATCAGCATTAGCTGGTGTGTTTAGAATACTTGACATGGTGCAAAGCGTTGTGCGTTTCCACTGCTGGCTCTTTGTGCCATCTCATTTTAGCCAGAAATATCAAAATCCAAGCATCTAGAAGCTAATTAACTATCCTGTGGGTAAAAAGCCATGTGTTAACTCCTTTCTCTTGTATGTGCTTTGAAGAAATAAGTAAGGAATTCTGAGTTAAAATTTGCTTGTCTTTTTACAGCAGTTGTCATTTTATTAAAGCCATGGCCTTCACTGCTTGCAAGTGTGTAAGAGGTGCTGGCTATTAATACATCCCTCCTCTGATTACTGTATTTAGTTCATGTAATAATAAACTGTTAGCAACTGGGAGGCATTACTTTCTGGAGAATGCACACTTAGGGTTTGGGGTTTTTTCATTTTTAAGCTTAGCCTGTGTAACTTTGAAGGCAACTTACGGGTTTTCAAATGCTGCAGTGCTGTATCCTGGAGACACCAGTGATCTCCTCTGCTTTTGCTGTTCAGAACTTTGAGGCAGCAAGAAAAATGGAAGCAACACACCTCTGATTTTGTTGTTTTGATATTTGATATCGACTAGGGTCGATAATGTAAAAATACAACTTTCAGTGGGCTGGTACATTAAAAAAGAGAAGCAGGGTGGACTTGAGCAGAGGAGTGGTACCCTGCATAAGAAAGCTGCTCTTCTTGCCACTGGCTGTCATTACTGAGCTGTTCTTCTATTGTCTCGTGTCTCACAGATTTCATTGCCTGGAACTCTTTTTTAACATGCTTTCTTCCAAATACTTGCTTTTTTTTTTTTTGGTTTATTGGAGACCTGTCTCAGGGGACCCCTATAAAGTGCCTCCATTAATGATTTCTTGCTAGTGCACTGTGAATGGTGTCTGGTACTACTCTCTCTGCCAAACATTAGTGAAGAATTTAGCTAAGCTGCAGCAGTACCTTTATAATCATGTTTTTGCAGAGTTTCAGCTGCACTGTTTTTCCTATAGGAACACCATCTCTTACAGTAATTGCTGAGATAGTTATATTTTTTCAGGATAAACAGCACATCCAGTGTCCCTCTGGATTCAAGAATCCTGTTCTAACATCTGCACAGTCCATTGAAAGTGGTATATTGCATAAGGAAAAAAGAAACCACAACCTTGTAAGCGCTGAAAGAGTACTGCTTGTTTTTCAAGTTAACCTGACCTTGATCTCTGCAGATCCTTTTTATCCCCCCTTCTTTTTCTAAGAGGTTTTCCCGCTGGCAGGGCATGCAAGCTTGGAATTAGATGGCTAGCCATCACCTTAAAATGAATGTTAATTGGGTATGTAGCAATACACCATCTCCATTATCTCAGGTACTTCAGTGAGGAGCACAACAGCCTAAGAGAGCTCTCAGCAGTCTGAGAAAAGCTCCTTACTAACACCTTTCTCCTCTTAGTTGTGGAAAGAAACCTTGTTACTGAAAGATAAGATTTTGTGTGTGTCAACCTCAGGTATTATTTCATTTTCTTGACTTGTATTTTTATCTGTCAATAATTAAGATTTTTTCCCCCACTGACTGTGACTTGACTCATGCCTATTTCATATGGTTGCTGATTGCAAGACATGGAAATTCATTGCTTTGGTTGTTCAATTTACAGATCTCTTGACCTTGTGAAGTGCATCTCGAGTGCTTTGGTCATGGGAGATTTCTGTCTTGTTTTTACCTTGTTATTCAGCTGAGGCACTTCTGTAGCAATTCTTGGTGAGGGACCTAAGAAATATCTGCTGTCCTGAAATACATGTAGTGGGCTAGATCTGTGATGCAGTGTGTGATTGTACTTTAATTGGTGGCAGTGTTGGGGTTTGATGGTTTGTTTGTTTGTGTTTTTTGAGTTTTTTTTCAAGAAACATCTTCCCGTGCATCTCAGTTTAGCAGTTAGGTGACAAGATTTATGGTACAAATTTCACTGTGTTTGTCTTCTCATTTTTAGTTGGTTTTACTTATTTCTCAGCTGTATGACTACTCACAGGTTACACAATTCTTGGATGGAGAATCTTGCATGAGCACAATTTTTTACTTAATGTGTGGCAAGTTTCTTTCTCTTTTGGTATTTGTTTGTACTTGCTGCAGAATTAAACCAATTCCACTTGATTAATCTTTTTGTTTTCTTTCTCCCACAAGGCATGCTAATAAAGGACAATTACTTTTATTAGAGTGGACACTTACTTTTTACTGTGGAAAAGCACAGTCCCGTGATTTTAAAAATAAATAAATAAATATTAGGTGCTGTAAGAGCTTCTGGAAGGCTCTTTTGGGAAAGACAGGGCATTTGGTGTGTGCTTAAAACCTGCTCCAACACTATCTTGAGATACTACACATGATAGCCACGGGTACTAGGGCATGCTTCCAAGTACGAAATCAAAGGTCAATATCTAGTTGCGTCGTGTGCTGTAATGTCATAAGCAAAATTAACTCCTAACAGAAGATGTATTTTTCAGTAATAAACATGTGGATTAGCAGTATCCTTTTTTTCATGTAAATACTAAAAGCTTGATTGTATTTACCCTGCGCATCATTATGTGGCTGCTTAGTCCATGCATGTTGCCGTTGAGGTTGTTTGTGCAATAAAATCAGTGAGGTGATTTTAATGTGGTAAGAGCCTCGCTCTGGCTTTACTGTTTGTAATGAGTGAAACCTTTGGGGTAAAGGTTTCATAAACATTTAACTCTGCTGGTGGCCTCTGTGGGCAAAATGGCAAGATAAACCTTCCGGCTGCCAGTGCTGCCCTTCCTGCTGATTTGTACCACGTCTGAAGTTACAGACCTCCAGATTATTAGTCACTTCTTAAAAAAAAACCCTGTGTTTTAGGAACAGAGGGTAAGAGATGGAAAATGGTGATGAAATAGCACAAGTCAACCTGCATAAAGAAAACCCGGTGAGTCTCACTAAGTGTAAGGGCTTGGTTTTGCTGGCTCCCCAGATGTACAGAGGAGAGAGGCGGCTTCTTAGTGCTGCTCTGGTCTCGTCCTCAGCACTTGGGACCCTGCGAAGCAGCAAACAGAGCTTTTGATCACCTTATTTTTCAGCAGTATCAAAGTGAGCTTTAGCAGAATGTAGGGAGTGTTGCTACCGCTCTTCACATTGTGGGCTAGCCAAAGTACTGCCTCGGGTGTGTAAAATAAAGTGCTTTTCCTTCACACTGACTGGACCTGGGAAATGTCAGCAGCTGGGGTGGGTTCTGTAGCTTTATGAGAGCACTAAAAGTGTGTTAAAGCAGAAAATGCTTCACAGCTGTTGTGGTGACCGCTGCAGGAGCTGTGTGGGCTGCATGACCGATGCGTGTTGCCAGGCCTTGGGAAGCGCCTGTGCAAACACAGGAGCTGCCAGAGTCCCCACGGGGGACCCATGTCCGGGTGGAAAGCAGGAAACCTGGCGAGAATTGGGCGAGAACTGGTGGCTGCATTGCGTCCGCTCCGGCCTGTCGTCCCCTTACATCACTCTGTTAATCTCTACCAGTAATGATATCGGAGTTTTCCACCTAAAGGTTTTGTTAGCTCGCAGTCTAGCTGCCTGCTGACTTCCCGGGGAGCAGAGTGCTGCTGGCTGTGTGCTGACATGTTTCCTCTCCAGCAGAAGCTCAAGGGCAGCTCTTCCTCCATGCTGTTCAAATCCGGTAATATGCTTTTAACATGATTCCTTGGCTTGTTGCTGAAAGAAGAGGAAAACCCTCTTTAGGTTTGCATCCGAAGCCTGGAACTGTAACAGTGAGAGGATGAAAATGCCTAGTAACATTGCTGAATGAAAAAGACCCAATAAAGCCTTTTAATGTCCTGGATATCCCACTTCTTCAGGGAAAAAAGATTGATCTTATATGTGGGTTGGGATTTTTCCTTCAAAGAAATTCTCCCCATCATGCTTTATTGTATTTGACTTTGTGATGAGTGTTCCTGTCTTGCATGATGTCTGAGCAAGGGAAAGAGATGGAAATAAATCCTGCCAAGCATCTGTTCCTGTGAAAGCTGGTGGTGCTGTGTTGGTGGTGCTCTGGCAGCTCTCTCCAGCACCTTGTCAGTCAAATGCCATCGGCGAGTCCCTGCAGCAGCATCAGCAGCATCCCGTGGAGCAGTGATGCTGGAGCCCACTGGTGGGCTGCACACAGGGTCTCCGCCTGCCCATTCTTACAGTGCCATGTGAACAGAGAGCCATTAAAATCTTGGTAGAGAATTGTAGTGAACAGTTTTTTGTTTGTGATTTTTCTTTTTAATATTGTCTGGCATTGATTTCCCTCTCTCCATAAATAACTAGGGCAGTGAGGTTTCTCTGCTGTGAAGCAACTGTTCTTGAATTCGTGAATGTGTTAATGTTTGAAGAGTCTTAGGTGATTCTGAGACTTCCGTTAAAAGAAGTGTAAAATGATGCTTAGAAAAATCGTATTCGTTTGGATAAAGGTTTCAGTGGTTTTTTTTGTTGTGTTGTTTTGTTTCAATTTGAGCAATACGTTTCCAAGAACAAATGTTTGCAGTATTTTAGCTTGCTAGAAACTTCAGCCTTACCAAGGCTTTCAATAATTTAGGAGTTGATCATTTTAAGAACTTCCTTGTGGTATAGATAAAAGGCTACGTTTTTCTGACTTGTTGAGCAAGCTCAAGCTCGGCAGAGCTCTGAAGTAACTGCTACTTAATCTGTTGCTGGTTTTGTAAATTAATTTTATTAGTTAATACTGTTACCATTTGAATTAGTTGTGTGAGAAGTATTGGTCAATTACAGAAACTGCTATATCATACATGTCTAGATCTAATATACCACTGTAGAAGACCCCTAGTTTTATTTTAGCTGTTTAGGGTCTTTAGCATGTAAATGAGAAGCAACTGCAGAGAAAACTGAACTTGTGGACTTCAAGCAGTTTCAGGAGAATGTACCAAATCAACAACTTCGTATTTTTTAAGTATGAATCTGTTTTGTAGAAGCCCGTTGACAAGAGTGGGAGTGAAATTTGGGAAACTGTTCTGTCATGCATTTTTTAATTTTTCTGATGAATTTTGTAGATACAAGTTTGTTACCATCAGGCTTAGATACTTTCAGGTTTGTGTGGAAAATGAGCCTGTTCTGGAGTGTGTTGCCTGGTTCTGTACTGCTGTCTGACATCTCCCGCTTGGGTCACCCTGCTTATAAAATAAAAGGTATTCAGGTATGGATATTTGAACACGAGTTGTTTACAAGAGGTTTTCTGGATCCCAAAGGAGACTCCAGAGTGAAGTATCTATTGCCGAGCCTCTCCCGTCTTCTGTAGAATGGTGGAATCTGCGAACGGAGTGTGCTCAGGAGCTATCATTTCCACACCTCTTGCTTTCTTTCCCGCTGGCTATTCCTGCAAATCGTATAGGATGTTGGGCTGCAAGATGTAAGTTTGACTGGTGGTTTAGCTTTTCTTTTTGAGGCTATTTCCTTCTTACCCATCCTTAGGATGTTTACTTCTCTGAAGCCAGTATTACTTCTCTAGCCGGCATTTCAAAATTTGCCTTTGGCTTTGACCTACCCAGATCCTGTACCTTTCAAAATGGAGAATATATGTAATAGTTCAAGGTCTTTTATGATTTCAAGGCTTTCTGGCTACGTGACACCTGAGAGGCAGGCCGCACAGCAATACAATCAAATGTACTGTGCAAGTTTATATGCTGCCACCTTAAATTTATGATTTTCAGCCATCATTTCTGTGCTGTTGTTGGTGTGTTCTTGATTTAAAACAAACAAACAAAACTTTTTTCATTGCATTCACTTTTGTAGATTTTAAACTACAGATACTTGGCAACAGCACTTCAAAATCTGATTTACAGTACCTGGTGTCATTTGCAGTGTAGGTGCATCCTGGGCTGTGGTACAGATCACTGGTTGGTTTTGCGCAGGCTCGCGCTGCGTTTTCGTGATGAAAGTGCCGGTGCTGTCCCTGGGCCAGTGCTTGAGGGGGCGCCTCATAAAGCCTGACTCTCTCTCCAGCAGATTAGAGCACGGTGCATTTAAAGTTAAATATAGAAGGCGGCAGATCCTGTGTTCCCAGTAATTAACTATTCAAAAGTCTCTTCTGTTTTCCTGAACCTGTGTAGTCATTAAATCTGCCAGTAGTGATGAGTCTTACTGTAACTGCTTGCTTTTTTTTTTTAATCTTGTTCCCAGCTGTTTTAGAGGGCATATTCACAGGGAACAGTTGTAAAATCTGATAGTCAAGCTTCATGTGTGTGCAACTCTTCTCGCAGTTTAAAAAGACACTGTATCAAAGGAAAGGAGTAGTCTAGAACTAGAAATCTAGCATATGCATTTATATATTTCATAGCAACTATGAAACTGTACCAGTATGACTGGGTTGAGTGTCAGGTGTCATTCATTTTGTTGTCCTCCTCCCATGAAGGAGATGGGCAGTGTTGATGCCAGCCCGATGGCATGTTTGTGCTCTGAAAGAGCTGTGACAAGAGGGTTAATTCTTACCTGCTGTGTGGCTTGCTTGACACTTTGTTTTTGAACCTTAGGGTCTCCTTCTGCAATCTATTGAAATTAACATTTTTTTAAACCCAGAACAAGGAGTAAGGTATCAGCATCAGGTGTAAATACAATCAGAAAAACCTCGGCGAATGTTATATTTTATAGATCAGTCTCTTACAAATAACCAAAGGCCAGAAAGACAAACCAGATAAATACGTCAAATCTAGCTGGTCACTGGCTAGAGGCTGGGCTGTTGCTTATCCCTGTTGACTGCTAAATTATCTGCCTAATTAATTTTAAAAGCACCTCCTGTTCCTGTGCCACTGAGACAGCTCAGTGGGGGAAAGAGGCTTTTGAGCTCTGCTCGGATGGGAGGTTTGGATCCTACAGCGCTTGGCTTGCCATTTTTAACTCTCTTTGCAGATGGACAAACCATTTTTCCAGAAGGCTATTTAGTGTTGCGTTTTTTTTTAAACGCTTCTTGGTCTGTTAAAACCATAGCTTTAAATCTCAGTTTAACTGCTTGTTGCATCTTTCTATTTTTGATGACTTGCAGGAAGCAAAACCGATCTTGACTCTTGAACTTTAGTGGCTATTTCCAGTGCATGTGGGCAGTTTCTGATTGCAGATAAATAGTAGACCTTGACTAGAAAGCAGTGGTTTGCCAAGTTAAACATTTGAAATGCTGCAAAAGTGGCCGGATAGTGATGCTGCAGCTAGAAGAGGTTTTCTGCTGGATGGGAACATACTGGGTAGCTAGAGCATTGTTAACAGAGTTGTTAAATGAACTTGCAGGGCCAGGGAGAGCATTAACTTGGATAGTAATGTGGGGTCGGCATCTTTCTAGCCACAGAGCTTGAGTTTCCCTTATGCTAGGAAGAAGTGTTGGTAAATGCGTGTGTACTTTTAAACTAGACCTTCTGAGTCCGCAGTGAAGAAATACAAATAATACACATTTTTGCAAAACTAAAGTTATTAGAAGAACGTGCCCAAAGGACAAAGCTTCTTGCATGGTAAGACACTATTCTGGATGAGCAAATTGTATGTAACAGTGACCTAAAGACCTTCAGGTTGTGAAATAGGTGGCCTGTAAGTCCCAGCACTGGCATTTGCTGTTGGCAGGACAGGGAATGACCCATGACAATTCCCACGTGCTGCAAAGCTTCTTGTATTCGCTGCTGTTTGCATTCAGCTGTTTGCTTAGCTGCTCATTGCACAAGCTGCGTCTCGTGTGATTAAACTGATTACATACAAAGCTGAAAAATAGTTTTGTTTTCTTTAGATAAAATGGCATTAATATATGATAACTTCCCAAATTTTTTAATGTTGCATGTTGAGATTCACTGTTAAGATCTGAAGTAATATAAGCCCAGCATTTTTACTGTTTTTGTTACATGATGTGCTGTGTATGTCCTCAACTGTGTATTTATACACAAAATTGGTGTGTGGAGATATGGTTATCATTTCTTATTTTTACAACACGTACATGTTTTTAAGAACTAGAAGTTACTATGATATAGTAATGCTTGGTGAAAACATTGTGGTTAGACCCTAGTAATGTCTTCAGCAGGATGGCCTGTAGCCCTGAGGGTCTGTCTGATGATGGTGAGACCCGTGCTGTGCCCAGCCCCACCAGGATGGTTCCAGTCCTGTGTCCTGGGGGCTTCTGTGCCCCCGAGCATCCCCATGAGATGCTGCTGCATCTCTGCTGTACCCCTGCCCAGCAGAAAGGACAGAGGCGCCTTCGCTTTCCTGCCCCAGTTTGAGCCTTCAGGGTTTTGTACAGGGATGCTAAGAGCCAGGTTTTGAGAGAAGCACATCTCATCACAGTTATTCTTGGGATCATAGTGCTCTTCGTCTTGTAAGAGAATGTGATTTATTCTTTGAGTATACATCAAGAATTTTCATGTGTTGGGATTTTACTACACTGAATGTTTGTTTTGCCTTTAAGTTAAACTGTTGTCTGTAAATGCCATAGTAAAAATATACTTTTCTCTTTTTATTTTTCTTTTCCTCTCCAGAAATTTTATGAATAAGAATCAGAAGCCGGTGCTAACAGGCCAGCGGTTCAAAACTAGGAAGAGGGGTAGGTTCTGTTACATTTTTTACTTTATTTTCCTCTTTGTTAAAAGTACTAGCAACAGGGCAGATGGAATAACTGAAAGTTCAGTAGGATTAAGGTTTATCTCCTCTTCAGCCATGTTAAGAGTACAGATGATAATTTTAACTATGCTGTGAATTTTGTTATTTTTTCTAGGTATCTTAGGACTTTCAGAAAATTTGAGTTTATTAGTTATTAAGTCTTGTAGAAACTTCAGTTAAAAATCAGGTTCTAACAGAGTTTGTAGTATATCTACACATGAGGAAGAAAACTTGTAAGATGTTTGTTTCGGGTGTTTTGTAAAATATTCCTTTCAACTAAAAAAAAGCAAAATAGGAGCTTCTATTTAAAGGTTGCATAAAGAAAAATATCTGGCCTTCTTTTTTAAAAATTTTTGGTTTTTATTACTTTAACTCAAATCTATGCCATATCTATAAATGAACTTTTCACATGTAAAAAGGAATGCTCTCACCTTCTGTCTCCATGAGACAGTCAGATCATCTCACTGGCCCTGCTTTCTGTAACAATAGAGGTCAGAAAGCTTCTTTTTCATAAATATCATTTCTGCTTTGTTAGTGTAGGTTTTTTTCTTTGTTGTTAAAATAAAACAATTACCATAAGTCCAGTTTTATTAATTGTGATATTTATTTTTCTGTAAACATGGACAGCACTCTCTTTATGTACAATACTGCGTCAATTTTTAAAGAAAGCAAAGTAGTGCTAATTATATCAATCATCCACATATTCTGTACAGTGAGTATTATTCTCAGATGCTTGTTCATACTGTACACAGCGTGCTTTTGTCATGCTTTAGAGAGCAAAAAATATTTTTAATAAATGATTGTCTGGTTTGTGGAAAGAAGGCTTAGATATTTTGCTGTTTCAACAGCAGATGATTAGAGCACAAATACATGGGGTTTCTGTCTGTCATGTAACAAACTTTTTCTGTCTTGACTTTCTGATGAAAATTTAACACCTGGTCTTAACTTGTTGTAAAAGAAATTCGAGCATTTTCTCAGTGTGGATGAAACAAAAAGACTTCACAGCCTTTCCCAGAAAATTATGAATTCTGTCACGAGTCTGAGGAGCTGAGTGCATGTCTTGAAATCTAGAATGGTCACGAAGTTTGGATGAGAATTGCAAAATAGTTTGTTTTCAGTCATATTAAAAACCAGTGCCAGCTTTCTTCCATCTTTCCTCCCTTGCACACATCGCTTCCTCTGTTTGACTGATGTGGTCTCTTGATTTGCAAACGTCCTTTCCATGATGTGCATACAACATTTGCAGGTATAACTAATTAAAAAAATTAACCTATATTGTTGGTAATTAGTTGTCGCAATGCTTCAGTAATTAGTAGGATTAACTTTGTGTTGGCATGGTCCAGAACATTGTGCAGTAGGAGCTGTGTGCTGCATTAACTAGCAACAGCACAGATGGAACTAGAGGAGTAGAATTAACGATCCCTAAAGAGAAACCTCTGTCAGATCAACCAGTAAAAGCAATTGGATATACATCCTGCTGGATTGATCAATGTGTGATTCAATCTATGTTGATCAGTTATGGTACATACTTTTTGCTAAAATTGTCCTAGAAAATATTCTCTCATAAAGATTTCCTTTTCAGACCATGTATTGCAATGTATTTGGCATAATGGGTCCTAATACTGATTTGGTCTTTGGCTCCCTATTTAATAAAAGTAATAGTTAGAATAAATAAAGAACTTGTATTTGTAATTCTGTGCCTGTCTATGAATTTCTGTCACAGTGATGGGAAGTGACACTAGATGCTCTTTGACTACCTGGAAAAAGGAAAAGACTCAGTGGGGTGTTGTTTTCTTTTTTTTTTGAGAGATTACTTCAGTGAGGTTGGGGATATTAAATGGCTTTAGTATAGAAATTTTAACAGGGAGGCATTTCTTTGTGCTTAAAGCATAAAATCTCTTCTTCAAAAATTGCAGAATTCTGGTTGCCTTAACGTTTGAGGATCCTGCTTAGAAATATTGTAGATACCTGTTATCTTTCTAGAGGCAGAGGGCTTGAGGAAGAGAAATGGCTTCCTAGAATGTTCATTCCCTTCTGTTTGTATATGTATCGTAGCAGTGTCACAGACTTAAACTAGAAGATACTGCTAGGTTTTTGTACTTCGGGGAGTCACGAAATGTCACGCAGGTGGAAGGGAGGGCAGTGGCTGTGGTCTGGCCATGACATTTCAGTCCTCGGAGACTGTTTTGTTGTGTATACCAGGTAGAGAGCAGGATCTGAAATGTGCAGATCTGTGGGGAGCCTAAGAAAAATAATTGTCTATATGAACTCTGTCACTGGTCAGTTAGCTGCAACTACTCTCTGAATTTGAACAATTTTTGAGCTTTCAGAGAGCAAAAAAAGGAAATAGAGTTGTTGTTGGTTTTTGTTTTTTTTTTTATTTAAAGTTTGGCAGGGTACTTAGTGTCTAAAATATTTTTTGGAGAGAACTATGAAGGAGAAGCTTGTAATTCCTACTCTTTCCAGCTTCATTAATTGACCTAATAAAAGGTACAAACCTTGCCTCCAGCATATATAGCATCAGGCATTAAAATGGCTTTTAAAAGATTTGAAGGAAGAAAAATGATGTTGTAAAGGGAAGCACCTTCCAAGGGAAGGAGACATCTCACAGTTCCATGTCGAGTTTTTAGCGATCTAGGCGAAGAAAATAGTTTTGTTCGTTCTTAGTATAGTCTCCGTACCTGTTGAATACTACGTTTTGCTGGGGGTCAGCGGTAGTTTGCATCTGGCTGGGATTTGTGCTTATGGTGCAGATACGTGGAATGTGGATTGTATTGACTGCGCTGTACTTGCATGCATGCAAATTGATGTCCTTGTGTCTTCTGAAATAGAATAGCAGAACTGCCAGTAGATAATAAGGAAAATGTATGTATCCAGACAGCTGACAAATACCTGCAGGGCAAAAAGCTTCCCGAAGCATTAACAGGAACAAACAGTGTGTATTGTTTAAAGTAACTTGACAGGCAATAGCTGAGACCCAGGTTTGTTCCCATGGTATCGATAACATACAGTTAATATCTGCTAAAAAACTGGTGCTGAAAAGCAAATGGCAGTTTAAAAAAGAAGCTAAGCAAAATGAGGCATGTTACTTTCAGGAAGAAAATTATCTAGTAAGAAGTCAATATTAACACCTCTACATTAACCTGAAGTAAGAAGAGGGGCCAAAAAGGGCATCTAATTTTTCTTCTACAGAAATATAGTTGTGGGCCTCCTGCTGAGGAGTTAATGTTTATTTGTAAGGAGGGGTGTATAAATGTACTTTGTGATTTCCTTGGACACAAAAGAAAGGAAATAAAGATCTGGGAACATGATGAAAATGAAAAGCTGTGTATAGCACTGCTGCACTGGATATTGTATGAGTCGCATCTGCAAGGTACACCTGCCTCCGTTAGCCTGTGATTGAAACTGTGCTTGTTCAGTAATTATGTACTTGACAGCTCAACATACTGTCACCACTTCTGATGATGGCTTCTTACTCACCCTGTTGTACTACATCAGCATATTCCTCTTCAGTACATTAGCTTGGTAGGAAAATGTTCCAGTGAAATTATAAATCATTTTTCGTGCAATGAGTTTACCTCCTCTTCCTGTGTAAATTTTTAGATTGTGATAGACAAGAAAATAGTAGGATACTCCAGATGAGAGGAGAATTTCTGGGGCGCGAGAAGCAGCTGTTTAAAATAGCTAAGAAATATTAATCATGGTGTTTGTTTGTATTAAGCACTGTGTACCCATGATACTAAGCATATAACACTTTTCAGTTTAGATGTGGGCATTGTACATTTTTAGACAAAATAGAGTTGAAAAAGTAAAATAGGATTAGTTTTTAAACACATCTCTTAAGACAGAACTCTGTCTTCTTACTAGTTAATGAGTCATCAGGCTTTTATTTTTTTATCCTGCAAATAATACATATTTTTTTGGTAACCCAAAAGAGAATAATTACGCTCAGATACTTGTTTATGGGTGGAGCTGCGTTTCTGGTTTGCAAATAAAACTGCCTGAAGTGCACATACTTGTTTTTTTTGGAGGTTGGTTGGTTTGTTGCTTGTTTCAGGTTGTTGTAGTGAGCTGAGCATGGCGGGAGAAGCTGGGTTGGCACTGTGATGGTGTGCATCACTTTGGGGCGAGCTATGTTTGGGAACCAGTGCTTTCCTCAGTGTGTACCTGGGTACCCACGTTGTTGAGTAATCCTCAGCTTTGGTCTGAGGAGGTCAGCTTCAGGGGATGGGTCAGCAAGCTGCTTGGAGACGAGTGATAGAGTCAGCAAGGCACTAACAACTAGGCATAGCAGGGAATTTCTGGAAAATAAGGTGATGTCTCATTTTTCCAGTATCTCTTGAGTGCTTGACAACCGTGGAGCTGCTGTTGGCTCCTTGGAATCACCAGTTAACTAGTCCATTGAGTGGCCTGGACAGTGAGTGGGGAGGCACTGCTTGTGCTTTCCAGATAAAATGGTTGTGGAGTAAGGGGTTGTGTTGGAAGAAGGAGAGAATGGGCAAGTGATGCCCTGAAGAAGGTAGAATGAGTGCACTCCAGGTACGTGCAAGAACAACAAGAGAGAAATGTGTCTATATTAGAAATAATAAAACTGATAAAATTTGGCATTGTGTGTAAAATAATTGTTCAATTGCCTTAAGGCTATTGTGGCAGGAGAAAAGAGATTGGGGGAAGAAAGGCTAGCAGAAAACAAAGTCATTTGGGGGTTGCTTTTGGTTAATGTTTGTGATAAAAAGCTGTCCTGTGAGTTGCAGGAAAAGGAAACCTGCAGCCAGACAATGTGTAATATCCAGAGCATCTTCTCCCAAAAAGCCTGGGACAGCTGGTGCATTTCAGACTGCATTAGCACATGTTTAGACAGGAATTTTACCAATCCTCATTCGTCTTAGTAACTCAAAATCTCTGCATTTGTCTTCTGGATAATAGTATGTGCAGGTTTTTAAGAACTTGTGTCAACATTTGTGTTAGCAGGTGATAACAAACCAGTTTTGTTTTTCAAGTGTCACGGAACAACTCACAGGTCTGTTTCTGAAGTTGAAAGTTACTTTGATGCTAACAAGCTTTTCATAATATGTGTCCTTACATAAAGCCAGGACTTGTTAAGAAACTTCAAGTGTCTGTGGTGAGCTGTTAAGAGCCTGCAAGGAGCAGCAGCAGGAGGTGGGGGTAAATCTGCCCAGCTTTATCTGCAGGTTGCAGTTATTATACATCTGTTGTGACTAAAGGTCTTGACATAGGGATGTTGTCTGGGGGTCAGACTGTGCCTTGATTGAGTTCAGCCAGGGACAGCTGTAGAAAATGCAGTGTGACTGCTGTATTTGTGTTCTTTGCGCTGCTTAGGTCTGTGAATATGAAAGATAAATTCTTGGTTACACTATCTTGCCTGGTCCTAAATGTTTATGCAAAAACTATTTTTACGGCTACCCTGATCTCATCTTCTCCTGAAGTCTTGCCTTTTTTAAAACATTTTAGATATCTGACCACAATTGTTTAAAGAAAAATATCAAGAAATGAAAAATGGAGTGTTCCTACAGTGAGATTATGTGCACATAACTGACATTCCCTTTATTCTGCTATCAGATTTAGCAATGCGTGATTATACACACATTCAATAATATGTTTAACAAGAAAAGTAAAAATGTGAAATTTGAAAACAATTTCAGTAGTTGCTTTTCCTCCCCTTTATTTATTCCCATATGTTTGTGTGTGTTTTGGTATTGGGGGGGGGGGGGAGGAGGAGAGGAGGCGAGGGTAAACACTGCAAAATTGCCAGAGACAATACAAGCCAAACAAAAAAACTTTGGGTGTGAATGGTAAGAATATGTTTATGTGCCATGGTCATTTCAATTGCTGGCTGGTACAGGATTTTAACAGGAAATTTAAAAATTGACTCTCTCTCCTTTTCCTTCTCCTTTATCTCTGTTCCAGATGAAAAGGAGAAATTTGAACCCACAGTCTTCAGGGATACGATTGTCCAAGGCCTCAATGAAGCTGGGAGTGACCTGGAGGCTATAGCCAAGTTTCTGGATGCAACAGGCTCCCGGCTTGATTATCGCCGCTATGCCGACACACTCTTTGATATTTTGGTAGCTGGCAGCATGCTAGGTAACCTGCAGTGTACCTGATCTAGAATTTTGATGATCAGCCTTGCTCCTTTTTAGATACTGTCTTCCTTTAGAAAGTGCAAATTCTAAACTGTATTACAATTTCACTTATCTAGATGCTTCTTGCATCTCATATCATCATGTTGTTTATTGTTTGTAGTGCAGTAATACCTGGGGGCTTGGTTGTGTGAGGTGTTTTGCAAATATCACAACAAATGGATACTGCTCTGAGAAGCCTTCAGTCTGAGCTGAAATAGCATATAAATGCAACAGCAAACAAAAAATGAGACACACTAACTTGGGGAAACAGGAATTTGTTAGCATAAAAAAGTATAATATAACTTTCCAGGTTATTAGCTGTTGCAAAGCTTGCTTTCTATATGTTGCAACAAAGGTTAGCTCGAGAGAAGTGAAGGATAACAAGGAGTGCTTTGTGCATGTTCATGTGCCATTACTTGGGCAAAACCATACCTTTCACCTTCCTCTGTGTTTTGAATAAGTTGGCTTTTTTTACTGGTCACATTGGTTTGATTCCTGCTTCCTGCTCTTTAGTATGTAAGAAGAAAATATGTTTTTGTAAAACTTGAGGTAATGCAGGAAGCAGAAGCCAGTGGAAATATCTAGGAAAAAAGCTCTCAACAAAATAAGCCAGGAGAAAACTTTGGCAGCAGTGTTCTGAATGTTTACACAGGCCTGGTAAGCGTTAGAGGGGAAGTCCTCAAATTAGTAAGAGCGTGCTAATACTCTTCTCTTTGGAAAGGATTTATTTTATTGTGGTACTTAAAGCAGTAATTAAAATATGTGTGAGGGTTATGCTTCAACCCATACTTATTTGATCACACTCAGTGCTCTCAAAACCAGCTGATATTCAAAATCTCTCAGTCCTGTGAGGTCTGTGTGATCCAAGGAGCAGCGTATCAGCCAGCCTGTCCCTTTTTGTCAGATAACACCACAGCCTCGCACAGCTCGGGCTCTCTGTTCCCCCCTCTCCCCTGCTAGCTCTTACCCTTGCCTTCTGCCTCAGTGATACTAACACAAGATTTATTAAATGTTACAATTATAGAATATATTCTAAAGAGAAATCGTTTCTTGCTTTTTTTTTCTTTCTTTCTTTCTTTCTTTCTTTTAGCTCCTGGAGGCACACGTATTGATGACAATGACAAGACCAAGATGACCAACCACTGTGTATTTTTTGCAGATGAAGATCATGATGCCATCCGAAATTATGCTCAGGTCAGTAAAGGCATGGTTGATTACTGTTTTCCATTTATGGAAGGACTACAGTGGAACATCTGCAGACTGTCTAGGCAGCAGTAGGCTGGTTACAGGGCAATTGAAAATCCAGTTAACCAGTGATCTGCCCTAACCTCTAAATTTTAGGTAAGAAAATAGGATGTCTAAGATAATCTGATCACAGCTAGCAATGCTTTACTTTACAGAAAGCGTTCATACTTATTTCAGGCTGCTGTTGGTTCAGTATATTTTTAGACACCATCCTTTTATTTTTGTTGACCTTTTCTGTATGCAGCCTGAAAGATTTGTGTGAACACATTTTTAGAAACACGTGAAGTGTATGAATGACAAAAACTATAAAATTCACGCCTACGACCTTTAGTTGTATAACTAGTTAGGAATTGGGCATATATTCCAAGAGCTTTCATTTCTGTTACATATGTGATATATAATTCCTTTTGCAGGAATAAGGCACAAATGGGCCTATGTGAAGTTAACACAAAAAGCAATGAAACCTAAAACATTATTGAAGAGAAGCTAACATGACATAACTCTTTAATGGAAGATAATGATTAAATGAGAAAATACAGTAAGAATTCTGTTGAAAGTTCAAAGCCACCAGACAATTCTGGATACAAGTAGGATTGCATAAGAATGCAATACTACTGAGACTCCCATATGTCAAAAGTTTATCGTTAATTAAGTAGCTTATTTAGATTTTAAATAACTAGCTATTATTAGGGTGCTGGGGACAGTAATTGAAAACATAAAAGCCACTGTCCCTGCTAAGGTGTTGAGGGTGGTAAGTTGCTGAAAAGGTGCCCGGTTGATTTAAAAGGAGCTGGGATCAGAATCTGCATCGGTAACGAATTTTTGCTAAATAGCGGCAAGTTCCTTTAAACACGTGTATTTGATAAGCTCAAGAAGTGAATTATACTTTTTTTTTTTCTGGAAAGAGAATCGATTCGTCTTGTGTATCAGCTGTATATTATCTTAAAACAAGGTATTCTACCGTAGGGAAATCTCTGTTATTAGTAAAAGCATTGATTCTGCCTTCTGGAATGTTAATACTTTAATAATAAAAAATTGGCAGTACCAGTCCTCCAAGGAGAAAATTAATTTTAAAATAAAAGGTTGCGTGTTGGAAAATGGAAAAGAAGGCTTCAGGATTTGAAGCAGTGGAATTTTCAATGTATTAGCTGCATTTCAAGCCAAAAGCCACCAAATAAGTGAACATTTTGTAGTTAATGCCTGAATGAAGAGATGTATCCTCTTATTGACTTTACTAGGTTTTTAATGCATATTGTATTATGAAAAAGTGGAGTTAAGCTAAAATAGCATTTAGAGCTTCTTTATCTTCTAGGTAGTTTATTACTTTGAGTCCCAAATGAACTGGTAATGTGGCTGCTTTTTGTGGTTTTAATCATGGAAACAATTCAAAGAGTGAAAAGTCTTCAAGAAAAAAGACTAAAGCTACCGTTGATATTTTAGCAAATGATTTGCCTATAAACTGTACTTCTGTCATTTACAGGGACTTAAAAATATGCAAAATTTTCTTTGGAAATATGAACAAGGTGCTAGCTTACATTTTCATCTTCCTTCTATTTTATGCCTTATTTTATTAAAATTCTGTGTTGCTGTGCCTCTCAGCATGGGCACAAGTCAATTTTTCTCTTGTTCTGAGCCAAAATAATACCATTTAGGATGTCTGGATGTATTCTACTTTCTCTGAAAAGCAAGTTGAAACTTTCTAAACTTAATTTCTCCCTTCTCCCGCCCCATCCAGCCTGACAATAGTGTCGTTTGTTCCCTATATAAGCCTTTTTACTTGTGACAGTGAGTTATATGTTTTGTGCCCTTTGTACAGTAGTGAGAGCAGTGATTTTTGTTTATTTAATTTCTTCTTCCATCTGAACGCAGCCTGCACCTGCGCTGCTTCTGCTTTCACAATCTGTAGCCGCATGATGGGAAACAAATGGTGAAAACTGGAGAACAAGTGTTTCCAAGAACATACTTGTTGTAAAAAGAGCTTTGTCAAATGTTTTTCCTCTTTCCCTGGTGATAGCGTGTTTTGTTATAAGTGTTCGTGTTAGTGGATTTGACAAAGATCCTCCATCTCCTGAAGATGCCCAGCAGTGTTATCTGACGGCCTCACTCTGAGTTACACCTGAATGCTGCATTGCCAAGGGAAGGGTGCAGAGTTAACCTCCTCCTCCTTTCCCCTGCTTTCAGTCCATGGACAGGGTGAAAAGTAGAGTAGGAATAACATTTTGAGAAGTATGGAAAAGAAAACTCTCAAACTGCAGTCAATTCTCGGTTTCAAACGTTGCTTTATAAAGCAAGAATTGCTACACTTGTAAATAAACTAATAGAGGGATGTTTCATGGTCTGTCCTGAGAGAGACAACGCAACAGATGACTGCAGAAATATAATACTGCTGGCTGCTTATTTCCTAGAAACATTGTCTAAAACTACAGTGTGAGAAACCATCAGTGCTTCCTATTTCTTTTTCCTTTCCTGCTGTGGAGATGATAAAAAGGATAAGTTGTCTTATGGATTAATCAAAGATATTCTTTATGGATTCAGTAGTGGCAGTCATGTTTCCCTTTGCCTTTTCTGTTAATCTGTGTTTATCTTTAGGTCTTCAATAAACTCATCAGGAGATACAAATATCTGGAGAAAGCATTTGAAGATGAAATCAAAAAGGTAAAGTTGGTGGCAGTCTCCTTTTAAACATTAATAGTTTTAATCCTGTGTCTAATATAATTGCATATGTACAAATGCTGCACTTTCGTGTATTTTATTTAGCTCTGCTGGAAAAGATGATGGAATCTACAGGTGGCAGCTGTAGTCTGCAAATTTAGCTCTGTGGAAATACTGCTGGCAGCACTTGATGTAAAGTGCTTCTGAATTAATGCTTCCTTTGATGGCTTTGACCAAACTCACCTTCCTATCCCAGGCTTTTCTGTGCAGAACTTCAATGTGCTTTGGAGGGATATAGTTCTTAATGAGGGAAGATGTTACTGTCCTGATATAGAACCGCTTACTGTGGGTTTTTCCCACAGAATAAATGCAAATCTGCTCTGCAGAGTGTAACTCAATGTATGAGTATTAAACTGCTCCTACATTGTGGAATGAGTCCTAGCCACAAGTTTTTGTACTTGAGGCCATAGATATATGCAAGAAAAAGTCATCACCACTGGCAGAGTACTCAGGATTTGCTGGTTAGACTGTAGTGGATATTTGTGGATACTGTTTTGTTTTGTGATGCTGACTTCTAAGGAGATAGGAGAAACATGGGTAGAAGTTTTTGAAAAACAAAACACAGATTTATTTTGTCTATTTTGAGCTCCTAGTAACAGATGTAAATATATTTTTCTAATGGTCTGAGTACATAATAAACACTGCTACACTCTAAGTTAACAGACATGCTGATAATGGCAAAACCTGTCCTGTGACTAAAATGCCATGTTTGTTAGAAGAATAAACGTGTATTTCTATATTATTTAAATGTTTGAAAGATTGCTGCGAGGGTCAAGTGAGGATAAGCCTGGAGTGTGATGCCTCACCACCACCTCTAGTGGCTGAGTAAATTTGGCTCTGATTTATACATTCTTGCTCATATAGGAAATTATTTTTGTGCTTGTGGCCAGCATGCCTATTAACTGGTGCTGATTGCTCAGTACATCATTCTAAAGACCTAAATTTACCTCTGTCGCCCTCTCAAATCTAGTGTTCTTGCTGTTAATTACTGTAATCATTGACATGAGAAGCACTGACTCATAGCATTCAAGTTGCAGAGAGTGTTCAGCATATTAAGCAAATACCATGTCAGTTCAAGCCGCCTCTTCTCTCTTCTCTGACTTGCTTGGTTTGAATCCTTTAAGTTTCTAAGAATTCTCTTGGCACACTCAGTGACAAGATGAGACTATGATTAATATATAATAATTTGACTCTTCAGCTGAGGAACAAGTGCCTCTGATGTGAAGATTAACTATATGGTAGCTTCAGAGGAAGCAATGGTTTGAGATACAGCGTGACTGGAGTCATGCTGCTCATGTAGAGCCATTGGATGCATCCTAGCCCTGGCAGCATGGGGCCAGAGAGGGCTTGTTCACCCTGCAGACTGCAAATCTCAATTTTATGTACAGGCTTTTTGTATAGTTTTCAGTGTCAGATAACATCTGGTATGAGAAATCACAAGATGAGGTTTGCATCGTGGTCCTAGGCTGGGGGGTAACTTTTCCATCTGCTCTTCCATCGTCACCCTTAGTGCTGGTGCCAGTCTCGGCCTGGACTTGTGGTGTGGGTGCCAGGTGCACTCTGTTCCTTGGCTAATGCAGTTTATTTGAAAATGTAGAAGTTGGGAAGGTGGTTGTGAAAGTTTGGGCCTGTGTGTTGCACCTGTGCTGTCATTGCCTCAAAAACCCTTGAGGACTGGTCGTAGTTGCCTTGTGCTTGAGGCTGAGGGAGCTGGGTCTCTTTAGCTTGGAGGAGACTGAGGGGTGACCTCATTAATGTTTATAAATATATAAAGGGTGAGCGTCACGAGGATGGAGCCAGGCTCTTCTCGGTGACAAACAATGATAAGACAAGGGGCAATGGGTGCAAACTGGAACACAGGAGGTTCCACTTAAATATGAGAAGAAACTTCTTCACAGTGAGGGTGACAGACACTGGAACAGGCTGCCCAGGGGGGCTATGGAGTCTCCTACTCTGGAGGCATCCAAAACCCGCCTGGACACCTTCCTGTGTAACCTCGTCTGGGTGTTCCTGCTTCAGCAGGGGGATTGGACTAGATGATCTTTTGAGGTCCCTTCCAATCCCTGACATTCTGTGATTCTGCTTCCCTCTCTGTGTGTGGGCCTGTACTTCAGGTGGCTGTCTTCTCACTGATGAGGCTGCTGGGTTTTTAACTATTTAATACTTTAATCACTGTGTGCAGTAATGCATGTGAGAGCAGCTGCCCATGAAAAGGGTCACAACATAGATACATTAATGTTTCTAGAAGGTGTTTCTGCACGATTTAATCGTTCAAAGACTACTGCAGTTAGGTGATGGTTAGAAAAGCCAGAGAGCAACTCCTCGATGTTGTTTCATGGGTCATTGTCCCAGCAATCGTGGTTTTTCTGGTAGATTCATTAGGCAGCTAGAGCACTTGGGGGAAAATTAACTCATCTTCTGGAAAGTCACACTAAAAAAAACAAGGCCATACCAGCATTTTCATTCTAAAGAACCAGATGGGAACCAGGGGGACTTCTCTTTAAAGAAAGACTGTCTTAGATGGCAGTATTTGTACAAGTATTTGCTTTATATCTTCTAGCTCATAATTTTGTCATTTTGTCATGATTATATTTTGTTGTTATTATTTCCCAGAATCTTTCCCTTTCGTGTGTGCTTCCAGCGTTCAAATGTTTTATTTCTTAATTCTCTCCCCACAAGATTGCAAATTATTCTTCTAGTGACATACGCAAACCTTACATCTACATTTTTACATCTAAATTGTTTCATGCACGCAATTTCGATAGAAGACGAGGATTTTTAAGTGCATTACTCACCTACTGTTTTTTAATATAGGCAGCTTACGTTTGCATGAGTGCTGCCCAGTTGTCATGGTTTAACCCGAGCTAGCAATACAACCATGATAGCTGCTCACTCACCCCGCTATGCCCCAGACAGGGGAGCGAATCGAAAGGGAAGGGAGAAACTTGGGTTTAGATAAACACAGTTTAATAAAATAACAAAATACTAATACACTACTAGTAAATATATATGTATATATAAAATAGAAATAGACTATAAAATAAAAGATACTCAATGCATTTCCTCACAAACTCCATCCACACCGAGCAGCCAGTTCCAGGAATCAGCACCTGGTCTCAACAACTGATCCCGGAGAGAGAAAAGAGGAAAAAAGGCAGGAAAGGCCAAACTAAACGCCTTGAACAGAACCCTCCCAAAACGTCCTGGCTCTGACAAAAGAGACTGAAGAAGGTGAAGAAACGAGAGAGCGACTCAAAGATCCCAACTCTCCTTAAATAGGAAGCATGACGCTAATGGGATGGAATCCTCTTATTGATCATTCAGGATGTCAGTCAAGCTCTGCCCCATCCATGTCCCTCTTCCTCAATGCCTCACACCTGTGCGCAGAGCACTCAGAGTGTCCCTGGCTCTCAGACCAGAACAATTAAAAACATTAACTCTGTCCAGGGGTGTTATCTCTTGTTCTCAAACTAAGTCCAAATAATGAGTGTGCTAGCTATGAAAAAGAAAGGTTTCTAACTGCATGAAGAAAATTAACTCATTTTCAGTGAAACCAGCACACCAGTGTGCCTGCATAGACCTATGACAACATTTTGCAATAATTTGAGTAAAATTCTCAGTTCCAAATTTTTGTTCATCTTTCTTACATACCTATTTCTGCCCAGGTCAGTGGGTGAACCATGCAGCATTATTTGTCTGTGTAGTATTTTTGTGAGCCTAAGGAGCATTCTGTATAGGTTTTTTTATTTAAAAAATTGGGATAAAGTGCAGATAAGTATGTTTTTGGTCTTAACAGTAGTAAATATTACTGAGTCATATGAGGGCATGTGAAGTACTGGGAGATGTCATGAGATCCTTTGTTCATATTCCTGTTTTCCTAATGGAAGAACTCTAAAGCTGAAAATTACGAAATAAGAGGAGCCTAACATTCTGAGATCAAATGGGGAGTAAACAGCGATGCTTTAAGTCAGCTAAATGAAAGGCAAGAATCAGTCAGCGAGTATCTGTGATTTCTACTGCTTTCTCCACTGCTGACAGTTCAGTGCTGTCTACAGATGTGACAGACTGTCAGATGCTAAAGCAACAGACCACTTCAGATAATCAAGATATAAAAGGCACCACACTCCCTGTGTAGATGAAATTCCTTAATATTCACTATTAAGGCTTCCAGATTGCAAGAGGGAGAGCAGAAGCACTTGTTTTTCTAGTATGCTTTTTAATGTTGTGTGCATGTCTTTACTTGGGCCTATCTTTTATGCCCAGAATTTGTGCCTAAAAGACTTTTCTTTTAAAGACAAAAATAGCATGGAACAGCACATTAAGTCTGGTCTTGTGCTTATTAGGCATTCTGAACTCCCACTTAAATACTTGGGGGCTCTTATAGCTATGATAGAAATACAAAATTGTGAGCCAGAACTGCGCATTTTATGCCTGGAATCAGCTTGTATCTGTAACAAAAGCAGTAATGGCAGTGCTTGGCTCACAGCAGGGAAGCATCGGCTGGGAGAACTTTCTGTGGGTGGTTTGGTACTATTCTGAAGTGACTTGAACATTTTGTTACTTCCCTGCTGAGGTTTGTAATTGTGACGATAAAAGAAGAGCTCTTAAAGTAATCGCCAATAAAATTCTGAAGCGACAGCTTCGAACCGAACATTTTGTTCTTTTTGATGGTTTCTAAATGGGTTTATTAGAGGTTTTGTCTTTTTCCTATCATTCAGTCTCCCCCTAAATTAGCCTATGTTTCACAGTTGCTTGAAATATAGAATAATATCCTTGAAGAGCAGAAAATGATATATTTAAGTTTATTGGAGAGTTTTTAAAAAAAATATTAGTAAAACAAATTATGCAGTAACACTATCAGCACTTTAAGCAGTAGGAGATGTGTAGAACCCAGGTTCTTGCTCAAAACATACTGCAGTGGGGTACTGTTCAAGAACACCCTAGTTCAGATTCATTCCAAGAGACCTGCAAGAAGCACATTTCAAAGGAAAGGGAAGAGGACGAGACTGTGAACTTCACAGACACATCATCTCATACCTTGCAAAACATTTGGACAAACACAGATTTCTTGAAACAAGAGTCAATAAATGTTTGGATGTTCTCTTAGGATCCTTCTCCACCTTGAACTGCATTGCCCTGGTCTTGCAGCTGCATTTACTGCTGTTGTTGCTTTCATGACTCAAGTCTGACATAAATGGGTATAACTGTTCATGATTTATTAATTACTGACAAAACCCTAGGGAGGTTGCAGCTCAGAAGTATGCCAAAAACCTGGTTTGTCACGTTACGGTAGTCAGTGGGACCACTTTAATCAAAATGCTCATCTGTTGCTTATATGGGAGCAGAAGGAAAAAGAGTCAAGGAGGCTACACAGAAACCTAAAGCTGTTTTCTCTTTTCTTGTGCAGATCTCATTTTGATACAGTGTTGTTGTTAAGGCTTGTATAGAGAAAACTTTAATTCCCCAGGCCTCCATTTTATGCTAGGCTTATACTGAAATACTGTAAAAATGTTTTCAGTCTTCCCATTAAATGTGGCCCTGGAGTTCCTTTACTTGCACCATTATGTATACCAGTTAATTGCTGCATTTAGAAGTACAGCACACCACTTGTTTCTCAGCCATATGTTTAGAAATAATAATTCCATTCATCTGCATCCCAAATTTCCTTACATTTTTGGCTGTGAGTCACAGTTTGTTGAAATAAAATTACACCTGGAGATCTTATATTTTTTTTATTTTAAGCTAAAACTGCATGTTGCAATCATTTGGCTGAAGCTCACTTAAAAATCACTAAATGGTTTGACTGTGGTTGAATCATTCAGGCCTGTGCAAGCTGTAATTTAAAGCTGATGTTATTATGTAAGTACTACCATATGAATGAGGGTTTTTTTCAGTTCTGTTCACTGATACAGAGCAGAGCTATTCATAAAACACTGCATGAGTTTTAATAATTTACTTGATTAGTTATCCGGATTTTAAAAATGTCACTGCGTTCAGAGAGCTTTACAGTTAGTGATAAGCTGCTTAGATATCTTGGAGAGGAGCTCTCACTGTCTGTGGTAATGAACAAGCACAGGGACATATCTGGTATTCTGTCCCTTTCTACGAGTAGGTTTTGGTAATTAAAAAATACCCTTGATTTGGAGACTGGGTGGGAATTTTCCATCAGAATGGGCTGCTCTGCTTTGATTGCATCTATTGCTCATTTGGAGAAGGAAAAAGGGTGTCATGACAGCAGAAGGTAGCTGAATAAAGCTCTGGTAGCTGAAGGAAGTGAGAATTCCTTTTCAACTCAGACCTGGATGTCTGCAGATATTTTTTTCCCTGATGGTCGGTTTGTAAGCCAGCTTCTGATGGAGTCAGCAGCTTTTTGCAATGAATGAAGCTGCCCTTTGCTCTCTAACCTCCTTTTTCCCATCAGCCATACTGTGATTGCTAACAACATGTTAAGAAAATGTTACTGTTAACAGTAATGCTATCAACAAAATCTTGTTTTCGCGGAACTTCTTTCCCGATGTAAAGGAAAAGAAATTGTGCTGCATCAATACACTTTCAAGTCATTCGTTTTATTTTAACATGAAATTAAGATATATAAATAGACTCGGTTGTTGGTTTCAGACTTGAAGAGGTAAATGCGTAGTTCAGATTTTCTAGTGCTTAAGATGGAGAGGTTTGTCATTTTTTCTCAGGCTGGTTGTTTCCTCTTGTAATTAGTAGTGGCAATGGCAAGGTCTTAGAGCAGCTTTTGTTCCTGTCTGTCCTTTGCCAGCTGCATCAAGAATGTCTGAACTTGAAATATATTTCTTATTTTAGCCAATAGAAAATCTGTTGTAATTGCACTCTGTTCCCTTCCCCGAAAGGAAAACAGGAAACTTTCTCATCCTTTTATTGTTCACATGAGTAATAGTTTTTGCAAGCTAGAAAAGGAACTGTGACTGTGTGGGGCTTAGTCTGGTCTGAAGATGTGCAGGCGCCTGTCAGCCTGTTGAAATGAGCAGGTCTGTGATCCTGTAATTTCTGTGGGTCTCAAGCCTTTAGCGAGCACTTTTATTTTTACACATATATCTGTATATTTGGAGAAGACAGGCCTCGTCTCCCTGAGTAAGGCTGTATTGCACATGCTTGCATCCTTATGCAAAGTGAAATTTTAAGTGATCAGTGAAATGGCACTGCCATGCTTCAGGGCAGATTTTGATGTGATTGTTATTAATTATAGTGGGACTTGTTGAGAAATAAGAAATTAAACTGTCTGCTAATATTCATCTCTACCTGTTATTATTGCCTATGGCTCAAATATATCTTTTTTTTTTTCCTTCCTGTCTGATCCACAGCTTCTGCTGTTTCTTAAAGCCTTCACTGAGACAGAACAGACAAAGCTGGCAATGCTTTCTGGCATCCTGTTAGCCAACGGGACTCTTCCTGCTACAATTTTAACAAGCCTCTTCACTGACAATATAGTCAAAGAAGGTAATGTTCTATACAATCTTTTTTTTTTCTTACTTTATCTTGTATTTTATTGCAACATATTTTGTACATTGGAAGCCTTCAACTGTGCAACAGAAATCAGTATTTTAAAGCAGAAGCCTATACAGACAGCAACAACCAACATACTTTGTGAAATCTAGTAAGAGGGCAGTCAAACATAGGAAAAAAGCAACAAAACCAAAAATAAATCCTAAAGGATTTATGTTTTCTGGAAGTTATACACATGTGTGCAGAATTGTAGAATATATGCATTATAGTGGTACTACAAAAGTGTGAACTGTAACATCTATTCCTGATATATGCCTACTAGTGTTTTTTTCAAGTGTTGCAAATATCTTGTGCATTTGAGCGTGAAGAGGGACAGAGAGCACATGCAGGCCAGCTGGGTATTGCAGAAGGTAAAAAAGGATTCAAGCCCCCATTTTGCCTTCATACCAGTAGTGATCAGTGTTTGATACACTTTCCCATGGATTTGCATTTACCACATAATGAGTAACTGTTCTTTCAGTCTTACGGTATAATGCTTTTTTGAGATGATTTTTTTTTTTTGAGAGTTTTTCTTTAGTTAGTTAGTTATAGCTACCTTGGAGTCCTGATTTTTCCAGTGTCTTTCTCCACTAGTTACTGACTACCTGGGATAATTGCAAATGCACCGTCAGTGTCAAACAGGTTTTCCTGAAATCTTTTTGATTTTGTTAAAGAGCTATATGTTAGCTAAAATGTATTCTAACTTTCATTTAAAAAAAAGAAGTGTTCTAACTTCATGTTGTCATTTGCAGCATGCTAACCATTACATTTGTTTTCTAAATGCTGCAGAAAGAAAAGCCACAGCTGCAGCTTTGCTCTGTCATCACCCACAGCTTTCGGAATCAGAATTGAACTGGGAGAAAATTCAAACAAAAGCACTAATCCATGTCTTAGGGTGATGGCCTGCAGTGTTTTTAAATCAGAGTCTATTATGGGTCTAGTTATGGGAAGACAAGAGGCATCTGTTACCTCCAAATTTTAAAACACACATAATTTGTTATATTTTAAATTTAACATTAAAAGAACACAGTTGTTATATACAGATCCTAGAACAAATTGTATTTGCATTATACACTTACGTTTCTAGGCGCTCTAGACTTTTGTCAGGAGTTTACATATACTGTTGATTCTGGGTTTATCTATACTAAAATGTACCTGTGTCACATTTCAGGAAAAGGTTGGTCAATCAGTGTTCTGGAATAGATCTTTTGTGGAAGAATAATTAAAGATGCAAAGATAAATGAAAAACGGGAAAAAGATTAAGGCTTAAAACAGGTAGATCATATAAAAATAAGCTTTATACTTTGATTTACAAAAATCGATACTGCAGGCAAGTGAGGTTAAAATCCACAAGGAAAAAATTATCTGAGGGAGCAGTTGATCAGCATGGCAATTGTAACGTTGGCAAAGAACTGGTTGAAAGAGAGAGAGGACAGATAGTGCTAGTAGGAGATCCATCAAGTTTGGGGACAAATACCTGATTTATTTTAGGATTACCCTTTTTTCAGTGTCGTCATTACTTTTATTGTGATATATAGATGTGAAAAAAATGTCTTTTGGGGATAGCTGACATATTTCTACCAGAGACACAGAAAGGTCTAGGCAGCATTGAAACCTCAGCAGGGTTGTGTGTGCCCTTATTGTCACCCATGCTGAAAAACTAGTGCAAATGCAAAGAACGGTTAATGGGGTTAATCAATGAAATGAATGGCTGGAGCAGCTTTCTGCAAACAGGGGGAAAAGAAAAGAAAAAAAAAAAAAAGGAAAAAGAAAAGAGCTGCTTAAAGGAAAAGGCAATGGCAGCACATGAATAGAGCGTAAGAAGTGGCCGATGATAAATTTGGACTGTAAATTAGAAGTTTGAAAACGTGTGGGTAGGGAAGCTGTAGAACAACCTCCCTCTTTGTACAGGTATAAAATTTGTTTTGTTTTAAGCTAAAACTTGAAAAACGGTTTAGGACATGGCTCTTGGGGACAGTGCTTGGTGACAGAGACCAGAGTGTTCCACTCAGTTTTGGTGGTATTGAACTTACGAGCATGTCGGATATGCTGACCTGTTCTTGTAGGTTTAGCAGTTACAGGTGGGCATTACACCTAGGTCTGCTCTTGGTAGACCAGTCTTTGTCAGTCTTGACTAGTCAGCCAGCACTACTTGTGATGGCTGCATCCTGCTGGTTGCACTTGGAACCTGCTGTACAACGTGAAAAAAGCCCAAAGTAATATTTGTAGACCTCTCTTGCATGGCATTGTGCACCTATAGTTCCATATGGTGCTTCTGTAAGGGCTGTGCCTTATGACTAAGCTCTTGCAATAAGGTTGCCAAAACTGTCGTAACAGTCAAGATCTGTAATGAATGTTAATGAAGCTTAATGCTGCTCTGCTGTTCTTGTTTGATGACTCATTTAGCCAGTGTATCCTAGAAATAAGAAGAATGGATCTCTATCTATAAAGTGGCTAAGAATGACGAAGCTGCTTCCTACCAGTAGGTCTCATCTAGCTCTTGCAGCTTCAGGACTGTTTGGGAGTGAAGCAGAAAATTATGATGACCGGCTGTAGTGTAGTATGGTATACCGGTATCATTATCCTCACCCTCAGTGTCACTGTAAATCTTGAGATGAGTGTAGTATGGAGAAGTGTAGCTGGCCTAGAGGGGACCTTCCTCAAGGGTGAGCTGGGTCTCCCGGACCTTGCAGGTTCCTCCAGCTCTCCACAGTTGCCACTTGCAGCTGAGATGCCGGAGCAGAGCTCCAGGAACCAGTGCTGCTCCAGGAACGCGAGCCGGGGGGAAACAGGAGGTGTGGGGCTAATGGCGCGTTAGCTCCCTCGGGAAAGCTACAGCTAGGGGAAGAGGAGTTCTTTCGATCCAATGCAGAAAGTATTAAGTTGTGCCTTGAGGAAGGAATTTTTAATTTAAAATAGCATTTGTGCCTGGTTCTACCAGCTACTAGGAGGACAGGGTACAATCAGTTACCTTGAAGCTGCAAAGTTATTTAACCCTATTCCAGGGCTTCCTAAATGCTGTTTGAATATATGGGGGTTTTTTTTTCAGTTCTTATTTCTGATTATTCTTTGTTATTTTGTGCCTTCATTTCCTGATTTAACACAATTTTTCCTTTTGCCATTGGACTTAGTCTGTAAATTAGGGAGGGTAGGAAAAACAACTGCAAAGAAAATCTTTGAACAGTTGAATAGTGGTGGGCAATACAGAACGAAAAGATTTTTCAAACAATCTAGCATACTTCAGAAAAATAATACTGGATTAAAGAAAAAAAATAGCATTTCATCTCTACGTGTTTGGTCCTGTTGTCATAAATGTATTTTCATTCCTTGTGCTTGTAACCATTTTGTAACCTTATACTTCTTATAACCATCTCTAATTCATGTTGAAAAGTGCTGAAGCATGGTTTTGTGTTTTTTCTCAAACAGGGATTGCAGCCTCTTTTGCTGTAAAGCTTTTTAAAGCATGGATGGCAGAGAAAGATGCCAATTCTGTTACCTCTGCTTTAAGAAAAGCCAACCTCGATAAGAGATTGCTAGTAAGTACAACGTATTTTCAACAAGAAGGAAATAAAATGCAGATGGTAGTCTGTTGTAAGCCTGTTAACTCCCCATCAGACTGACTTAAATTTTTTAAATATTTTGAATAACAGCAGTATTGTTATGGCTGTAGCATTGATACACGTTCAGGAATATTAAATACCACATGTTTTTACATTCTGTCTCTATTTTTTCTATAGCTATATGCCTTCTGAGAGACTACATATATAGGGATTGGGCATTAATTACATAGGATTTTTTCTAACCACTGCTAACAAAACACACACCACTTGCAACTGTCCATGAGGACTTGTGGTTCTTTTGAGACATGTTTTACTTTTGTAAATAATAAACTATAAAGGGTTGTGATTATAATATAGGTTCCAAAGCGACAGTGTTTAAATAGTATAGCAAAAGCACAGTAAGCTCATTTTCTGTAGCAACAGCCATCTGGGCAGCACAACTGGTCCTGCAGTGGTGCCAGCAGACCTGGTAGCAGCAATGCAGGAAGGCTGTCAGCCTTTGAACTCGAAACCTGTGTTCTGGGTTTGTAGCAGTGGCCTGAGCTGTTTAGAGGATATATGAATATGCAGCAGTTTTGTGTGCCGTTCTCTCACAGTGTCTTTCTGAAGATCAATAGGGCTTTTTTTTTTTTAATCCTCAAAAAGATTGCTGCTGTGATAATCCAATCAAATGTGCTACATCCTGTGTAGCGCTGCCTGGAGAATTTCAGCAGCATTTCCTGTTTCTACCTCTATAATTTATGATTCGGCAAGAATCTTTCAGAAGTGAAGCAAACCCGCCACCCCTTCATCTCTTCAATTTGTATTTGATACGAAGAGTCCAAGTCATAAGTAATTTGCGATAAAGCTGTGAAATGGGCTAATTACACTGTTTATTAGAGAGGGGGAAGAAAAGCAAACTGCGTCTTATTTCTGTTTCAAACTTGACTGACTTAAACTTTCAGCTGTTGGCTTTCATTATGCTGCTATATTAAACAACTATAATGTATCAGATAATGTTGCCTAGCATAGCTGTCTTCATGAAAGTTTCTTCTTAATCTCATTTTCAGTAAGGAAACAGATTGAGGGTCTCTAGCTTCTTTGTAAAAAAAGTGTTATCTATCCCACAAATCATTGTTAGACAGCAAGAACTGGATGGTAGGCAAGTGCCGTGGATTCATTACCAAGATGGGGCGTTTGCTGTAGCAATTTTTAAGAATCATTATAACTTTTCTAAGTAGCTGGACTTCCATAAATCATAGGTTGATGGTGTCTTTGAGTCAGAAATGCCTACAGGAGTTAATGTTAACAGTACATAGTGGCTTTTGAGATGTTTGTTGAATGATGCATTAGTGGTAATGGTTGCTCAGCAGAGTAGCGACATCAGGCCAGGGTGCCGGGGCCATATGTGTATTGCAAATGTATTTTTCTTAAGGGGTAAATGTATGGACACACTGGGAGGGCTTGGTATGTGTGCTTTGCATATAATGGCTTTACCATCTATTCTTTTGTACTTTCCCTGCAAAACTCTTGGAATCTGTAAAAGGTGTATTTTCTCTGTTTTGAGCGACATCTTAGGGTCACAGGTCTTTGTAAGTACATGCATTTCATGTGGAGAGGGTGTTAGGCTCCATCGTTTTGCCTTCCACTTTAATGAAACAACACTATGAACAAAGTGTTGACTTTTCCAGTGTTAACACAAGCATTGAATTTTTTAAGTGCAGTACCAGGTGATTCCCATTGTTCATTCTTAAAAAATGTTCCTTCCATTCTGTCAAGAGTCACAGTTGGTTATTTATTTAACAGTGAGCATTTCTGTCTTTTTAGGAACTATTTCCAGCCAACCGGCAGAATGTGGACCATTTTGCCAAGTATTTTACTGAAGCAGGTCTAAAAGAGCTCTCAGATTTCCTTAGAGTTCAGCAGTCACTGGGGACTCGTAAAGAACTTCAAAAAGAGCTACAAGAACGTCTCTCTCAGGAATGCCCAATTAAAGAGGTAAAGAGTGGGTTTTTTTACAACTTCTGTTTATACGAACATAGTGAAAGACTTGAATCAACAGTAGGTACAGAGGAACAGATATGAGCACCTCATAGTTTTCCTGCTTTTCTTAAAATTATTTTAATTTATTCATCAGTTCACCCTGTGCTTAAGAAAGCAACAAAACATCCTCTGGATTTACAAGTGCAACTTACTGTGACCTTTTTTGGTTGTTCTTGTTTTGTTTGCTTTTTTCAGTTATGCTTGATGAGAATCTCTCTCATTTAACTGTATTAACTGTTAGGTTGGAGAGGAGGGACAAAACTTGTAGTCAAGTAGTAGTAATGTTGCTAATGCTAAATGCTTCCTTTTTGTTATTCTTGTTCTAATTCTGTTTCTTCTTACTTCTGTGCTGTGGTGTTATTTGTAAATGACTGCAAGTATTTGGTAAGGCAGCACCATTCCTGGTTTATTTCCTGCTGCAGGTAGTGCTTTATGTAAAAGAGGAAATGAAGAGAAATGAGCTGCCAGAGCCAGCAGTGATCGGTCTCCTGTGGACCTGTGTCATGAATGCTGTGGAATGGAACAAGAAGGAAGAGCTGGTTGCAGAGCAAGCCCTCAAACACCTAAAGGTGCGTGTGTGGGTGAAGAGGGGAAGGGCTGCAGTGAACTAAGAGAATACTTTGTACATCTGTCAAGTTTTTGCCTGCTTAAATCCAGGAGATTGAGAGTCTTGAGGGCTGACACTGAGCACACTAAGCATTGGAGTGTCTTGTGTCTAGTCCTGTAGTCAAATTAATGCAAAACTGAGGTAGTTCAGATTATCGAATGCCCTGAGCCACAGTGCGGAGAACCAGGGCAAGCTGAGGTGGTCACAGCCTGAGCACCTCTGCACTGCACTTTCTCGGCGTGCCGGATCCCAAGAGACTCCTTGCTTTGGGGACAGCACTGAGCAAGTGCTGAGGCTCAGCTGTGCTGCGACCTGACTAGGAAGCCTGCAGGAACTGCCTTTGCAATGTCTTTGCCAGAAGCAAAGAAGTTTTGGGAGCATGGTGAGGTGGCACCTGTGCTGGCTTTGCACAGAGCTTGGTTAGATCCAGGCAGGGCTGCTGAGCTCAGAATCTGTGAAACAGTCTCACTGATGTTGACTGTGGGAGCTGGATACTCGTTGACTTGTCAACTAGTAAGCCAGGAGCTGGCTTGAGAGCATGTGCATTGTGTAGGGTTGTTACTCTCTGATCCAGGTACTGTCCTTATGGCTAAGAGAACTGAATGCATAGAGAGACGGGCTGTAGCTTGCTAAGTGATGACAAATCACAGTGTCACTGTTTTATGGTGGTAGAAAAACTCTTATGACCCTGAAGCGGAAGAAAAACCCAAAACCTGAAAACAATGCAGAGGCATTGGAGTCATTGCAGTGGTTGGTGTTCCTCATCTAAGTCTGAAGGAACTGTGTGGTGCAAGACACTTGAACTGAGAACAGAGGCAAAAAGGCTTTTCAGCAGAATTAGTCCTTTTAAGCTAGTAAACCATGAGCAAGAGAATACTCCCTCACAGCCAGGGCTGCAAAGATTTGCCCTAGGCTAGAAGCAATCTGTGCTTCATTCTTTATGGTAAAATGGATCTTAAGCTTGATCTGAATTCCTTTCTTCTTCATATTGGATGCCTCTGTTGGAGTTCCCACATTGGTTTAGCTCCTACTACTGCTGTCCTTTCATCTGAATTTGGTTTCCCAAGAGCAACACCAGCCATCCTAGAAATGCAGTGGCTTGCGATCTTTTGTAGTCTTTGATGGTAAAATTGAATGCCTTGAAGTCTTCTCAAGTGACCCAAACAGCATTAGAGGGATGAGATAGTTTCCAGAGGAGGAGAGACATTGTTTTTCTTGTTCTTTTGATGTAAAAATTGATCATATCTCTTTGAGTTGTAACAGAGTATTCATTGAGATTTACTGTCTAGTACTGCAGGGCAAATTAACAAATATTTTTTTGAATATTTGAACATGGGAAAAATAGAAACATAGCCGGCTTTGTGCAAATATTGTTGACTGGATGCTTAGTCATATGAATCTCACTGTCCCAAGCCATCAGCTATGTATGTAACCCCACTAAATTAGGTAAGGCATTTTGCCTATATGAGACAGGCGTCTTTCTAGTTAGCACTGTCTGAAAACACAGGACAACTTTGTACTATCTGCAGCTACAGGTAGGATTTTAACAAAAACAGTAGTAATAGAAATTTAGACTTTGCTAGCTGCTTCTTTACATTCAATTTTTCAAAAACGAACAGCATTTGTTTCACATCCTCTGTAGAGACAGATCTCGGATTCCTCTCTTTGGACTCTCGTCTGACCCAATGTGTCAGCCTCCTCCAGAAATCAGATTAACACTGTTGGTGTGACACAGAGCCTGGTTCTGTGCCCTCCTGTTTGTCAATGTGCCCTGAAACAATCATAGAGTTGTTTTGTCCTGGTGGTGCACGTCAGGATGTGTTTAAATACGTATTTGACATGGGACATGCCAGGTGGTGGGATTTATTCTTGTATGGCTGTACCTGACATGTAACTTTCACAAAGCACAGTTCCCAAAGCTTGGACATGTGGGTACCAGTCTCTTGAATTTATTAGATTTCTTTTAGTAAACTATATGCAAGGGGCCCCTGAAAAGACATATCAAGACACAGAACATTAACCTAGTTTACAGTTCTTAACAAGCTGTTCTTGGATGGGTGGCTTCCTAGTGGAGGTGGTGGGCAGCCATGAAGCAGTCAATGCCACATGTGCCGTGCACACGGCAGGAGCTGAACTCAGGAGGAGACAGGGCAAGCTGTTAAACCCAGAATCTTACAGGATAAGCTCTTCATCGCCCCAGTAACCTCACCATGACACTGGGGCTTAGCCCCTAGGCCACCTCCAGTGCAGGGAAGAGACGTTCCCCATCGGTGGGGAAAATCCTCCAGACAATTTGCGCTGCTAGCAAGCCTGTGATGTGAGATTCATGACGCTGCAGCTGCTGGCCTGCTGCTACCTAACCCGAGGCAAATGGAAAATAACGCCACTTAACTCAGCCAGCAATGAGAGAACACTGATTTTATGGTTTCTTAGTCAGTCAGACACTTGTGAAACTTGTAATTGTAAGTCTGTGCCAGTTGAGGAGCGAGAGGAAAGCAAAGGGAATCGGTCAGATGTGGCAAACCCTAAAGGTAGGATTTTTATTATAAATTGCTTAACACTTAGAGACAGCAGCACTTCAGAAACCTGTGGATGGGAGTGAGTTCTGCTGGTGCATTTTATTTATTTAATAGCAGTATATATTGCCCTGCCTCCCTGCAACTTACCTAGATACCAGCTGGATGCTTCCAGGGCCAAAAGGGGGAAAAGAGCGAGTCTGCTACCTAAAGCCTGCACAAGTGCTGCAATGCTTTTATAAAACAGTGGCGTTTTTTCTAGAGGTGTGGCTATACCTGCCAGAAGTGGAGGACTCAGCCTCTGGTGTTGGCTACATTTAGTAATTTCTCATAGTTACTTTGTAAGGGGTTTTCTTCCACAAGTAATAGTACTGTCTGCCTGCCTAGCTGCTCTTGTTACAGTTCCACTGTGATTTTTTGCACTCTCTTTCTTTAAATTAATAGCTAATAATAATTTTGCAAAAGACTTTCAAACTTTAGTTGATTTTCATGCATTTTAATATTTTTTTTTTCATGGATCATGTTGAGTAAAACCCTCAGAATTTACCCTCTTGTAAAGAAGTCCTGAAATGTATGTTCTTCTGAAAGTGCCCATCAGTGCTGCTGGTGACGGGTGGTTTGGTACCTGACGGTGTCCATCGACAGCCCCGGTCGCACAGACCAGAACTCTGCTGCATTAGGCCATTGCAAATCCAGCTGAAAAATGCCAAACTGATAAGTGTTACTGAAAATGATGAAGCAAGGCTGAACTGAGCAGTACAAAAACAATTTAAATGGTAAACTTAACATATATTTGGCTGGGGGCTCTGAAGATCAAGGTCTTCCCTTCAGCTCTGAAAAATGCTTTTAATAATTACCTTTCATTTAAGATTGCAGTCTTACCTGGACTTGTCACAGGCAAAGAGGAGGGGAGACTGGAGAGATGGATATAAACACTGCAGGTTTTAAGGAAAGAGTGAACAGGATATGGTCCTTTAATATAATCTCTAATTTTAAAATCTGAAATAAGAGGAAAAAAATTGCATAACAGCAAAGTTTTTACTGCTACTCTCTTGTCCGAATAACATTAGCAGTTAATTCTGTGCTTTGAAAACATTGCCGTTTACCAAGGCAAAGGTTATCATGATACTCTGGTGGTGATAATGAGAAAAAGAATGACACTTGATCACAGTTATCTCAAATAACTTAAATTAGTTCAATTTCCTGGGACTTCTGAAACCCCTGTGAAACTAGGGTTTTGTATTTTCACAGCCTTCATCCTTGGATGCCTTACGTTATGAACATCAATAAAGCATCATCACTCCTGAATCGGCATCATCCTGCCTTGTGAAGTGTACGAACAGCAGTACTCTGAGATGTGGGCTTTATAAATTGATTTTACAAAATTCAGTATCTAAAACTGGTACTGAATTTTAACTCGCAGCATGCAGCAAATCTTACAAAAGCTCATTGATATTTATGTATATGTGTTTAAGTAAATGCAATTGGCACGTAAATCTAAAGTTTCAGTGAAACAGATTTCCAAGGATGAAATTCATGATACAGACATTAAAAGTTTTTTATTTATTTTTATTCTCATTATACTGACATGCATTTTGTTTCCTACCCTGTCTTCCTTTCAGCAATATGCCCCCCTGCTTGCTGTGTTCAGCACTCAAGGCCAGTCAGAGCTGATTCTTCTCCAGAAGGTGCAAGAGTATTGTTATGACAACATCCACTTCATGAAAGCCTTTCAGAAGATAGTGGTACTCTTTTATAAAGGTAAGAGTCTATATCCATTCTTGTATACTGTGCATGGATTCTCTGTGCCAGTCACTCACCTGTGATGCCATAGGAATCAGATGTTCTCCAGGTATTGCATATGAGGAGGTTGAACTCTGGAATAACTTATGCTTTGGTAGTTCGAAGGAGCATGTGGCAACAGGAAAAGCTGAAGCAAGCTTTTCTGTCTTTGTTGCATTTATCCTGTAGTCCGGAAGCATGTGCAGGATCCAAGCACCATCCACAGTCTGGTCAAGTGCAGTTTAATCCTTGTATAAAACCAGTTCTAGGAAGACATTTCTGTAAATTCCTGGCAGTTTTAAAAAGGTAAATTAGAGCTTGGTTTTAAGAAACCTTGAAAGTGCAAACCTTTTTGGCAGGAAGATTTTGTTACTTCTTCCCTGCCAGAGGAGCTTTCCTTATTATTCTTTCCCTTTTACTTTCCCTGCTGGTTTCTTGCAGGTGCCATAGTTTGAGGGATTTAATCTTTATTGTGAAGTTGACTTCTTTGCAAGTTAACTCAGATTGAGTTGTCATAGAGACTAATGGTCTTGCACAGCGTGTGATAGGTGGGTGCCAGTTTGTTCCGACTTTTTGCTATAAATGGTTTAAGGAGAAAAATCAGCAGGAGTAGAAACCCAGTATTGATCTTTGGTCACCCTGTTGTGTCCAGGTGCATATTCAAGGCAAACAAGTTCAGACTGTTAAAATAATGGCTACAGAAGGCAGAAGTGAATCAGATGGATTTATTTTCTACTTGTGTCAGTATAGCATGGCTTCAGTGATCAAATGAAAAGGTGATACACCTTGTTCTTCTGCCTGCAAATTCTGCAAATTGTAAAGACTGCTAATGACTGAGGACAAAGTTCAAACTGCAACCTGCAGCAAACACTTTTTTCAGTTTTCTTGGAAAAAGAAAATTCACTTCAGACACAGTGAGTGACTGCTCTAACTGCTGTACGCTCAGACAACAAGTGATGGTTAAAGCAGAAACAGTTCTGTGTAGGACTTCCTTCAGAATTTTTGTAAATTCATGACTGTATTAGCCTGCAAGAGCAACCGCATGGCCTGTCAGTGGAAGCCATAAGTTCAGCATGTCCAGCACACGCGATACTGTGTTCATACCGGGAATACCTGGGGTAAGCACGCCGGAGCCCCGGCCTCTCTGCTGCCTGTGGCCGTGCCACAGCACGGCTGCCGGCCCTTCCCAGCCCCGGGCAGGCTGAAGTTTGATCTGCCCCATTTGGCAGACTGACTGCTGCCTGCTGGCAAATGCTGGCCTGACTGTATGGCCACGAGCCGTAGGGCCCTTCTGAGTGCTGGACACGGTAAGGAAGTCTATTTGAAGCAGCTTTGGAGTCAAACAGTGTCCATTAGGTGAGGACATGCTATGGCGTTAACCAGGGAAGGTTCCAGGAGTGCTAGTCCTCCCATTCCTGTTTCTCCCATGTGCTGTTATTGTGCTTTAACCACCCATGGCTCTGGCTTGTCCAGAGCTGTGAGGAAGTTGATGGCCGAAAGCCGGGACCGAGTGCTGCCTGCCTCTGCTTCATTTCCATGCTGGTGGATTTCACTCTTGTCCTCTCCCCAGCTCATACATATCCACTAGAAAGAAGCCATCAAGTCTTTATTTAGAGACATACACTTTATTGTAGATAAGTTGCTGATAACAGCATATCTTCTCTTTCCTAGTCAAGGAGAACAGTCCCCAAAAGTGATTACTGGCTATGCTGGTGATGAGGGAGCAGCAGATGGGAGCAGCCCCTTTCTGTTGTGCTTCAGTTGGAACCTGCACAGGAACTGGAGAGGTTTCAGGGGACCTAATGAGCTTTTTCTAGTGACAAATATAGAGATCTGAAGTATCTGTGGATGTGCAGCGAGAAATTCAGCTGTCTACCAGGATGAATGTGGACAGCTTATTTGCTTGTTACTCATTATGAGGGAGTGCTTCCTGGGCATGAAGATAGTCATCAGTGATGACAGGCACCAAATGCCACCCATGCTTTGACAAATTTAGTTGCATGACTACTCTCATCAGCATGTCCAACATCTTGCATTTAAATCTTTCCCATGTTTCCATCATAAAATAGCCCTTGGATTACTTTCCTGGGAGTTACATGGAAACACCAAACATGATGGGAATGGTTAGGTTCATTAGCATCTAGAAGGCCTGAAAGCCTGTGGTGTTTGTTTGTTTGTTTGTTTTAATTCTGTCTCTAACAAGGAGGAATATCCACTTTTCCCCCAGTGAAAGTCCAATCCCTGTTTTTCCTTATGTGGTAGCAGCTTCTTACTGGCTTGTAGGTATAATCTGCAAAAGCAGTTCTATAGTCAGTTAAAGCTTGTTGACATTATTATTATTATTATTATTATATCTTTATGTTCCTGGTACACTACAGAGGAAAACAAGCTGTCCAGTTCTGTACTGATCCCTGGCTATGATGTTGCTTCTCTGGTTATTACTTAAAACCAGTGCAATTATAAACCTGCCTACTGCATTTTGACCAATAATTTAAAAGCCAGTTGCAGAATAAGAATGACTGAATTCTCCTGAGTGACATCTGCTAAGTTTGCCAGCCTTCTTGCTAGTTATGCATGGGCTCTAAGGTGTATATTGGTTTTTAGTCCATTCCATGTTTCAGTGTGTCCCTTAATTGTGGGTAAAATAAGCATTGAATTACACTCTATAAATTGTATTCAGTTGCAGAATCTCCTTTAGTTTGTGTCCGACCTGGAAATTTCAAATGTGAAATACTGATGCTATTGAAATTAATAACCATTCCTTTCATGAGGAATTTCACCCTTTGAACAGCAGACACCCTTAGCAGGCACAAAGTGTCTGTGTACTCTTGCATTAGAATTCAAGACAACATTTACAAAATATGGAAGGGGAGCAGAACACAAGTACATGTGTAGTAGCACTCATCGTTGTCGTTAGGCCTCAGAGATACTCTTCTGCAGCACAGAGATCTTGTAACCAAAAGATGCAGACTGGCTTCTCAAATGCTGCAGGAATCCTGTGCTTACAAGGACTGAATCTTCAAATTCCACTCAATACACAGGTTTTGTTTTTCAGTGTGACACAATTATCTTTAAATATCGTCATTATTCAAGTATTTCCTTTTGGTACTGGATGCAAAATTTTCCCAGCAAAAGAAAATATACCGTAAAGACCCTGACTGTACTGTGAGAGACATTCCTGGCATTGAAAGAGCCCTTGCCTTAAGGCTTTGTCCTCGCAGCTGGGTTAGCTGCAATAGAGTTGAATTTAGGAGATTGATTGACCATGTTGGCAGCTGACAGGGTTTGCTTTTCCCTTTATCGCCAACGGCTATGCAGTTTGAGTTGAAAGCAGAAATTCATTTGAACTGGGTGATTCAATACAAAGCTGAGACCTGAACTTCAAGCAACTTTCCAATTAACCCTGCAGTAAAGGCACTGGGTTCCTCAGTCTCTGCTCTGCAGCTCCTTCCTTCCATGAGGGTTGTCCCCGGAGGCTCTGGCCGTGGGTAGTTTGGGTTGTACCTGCAGGAAAACCAGCTCTCTGGGGCTGACAGCACCTGGGACTGTAGTGAAAATGATGTGCACACCCCCACAAACCACGGTGTTCAGCCTCAGCCGTTAAAATATATATGTGTATATATATATATAAAAAATCAACTTTAATAACGAATAACTATAACTATGTATATATATAGTTATATAAAATGAATCATTCTCTTCCTCCTCCCGTATCCCCGAGTGTTCCCATTGCTTCAAAGCAACCTCGAGGTATGATTAACTTCAGCCTGTCCTGCATGATTGTTTAATTGAGCATCTCTGTGCTGACAGGAGAGTATCATCTCTTAGGAGCACTGGAGGCATGAATGTATTACAAATAATATTTCTCAGAAATGAAAGGAGAGTTGCAGTTGCCTTTTTTGTAGTTCAATGCATCTTGTTCTTCCCTATTAGTGTAGGAGGCTTATTGCTATGGAGTTATATACAGGCAAATTTTCCATCCACCTGACTCGAGAATGTTTTAATCTTCCAGGCACACAGTGAGATTACATGCTGCTATTATCAGGTTTCAGGTTTTAGGGAGGGAGGGGAGAGATTCTCCCCTTCTTCTTTGGCAACAAACACATCAAGCCGACAGTCTGCCAATAAAATAAATGAACTTAAATCCTATTACTCCTGGACTGAGATATGTGCCTACTTGGAGGCGTGTCCTTGTACAGTATAGTAATATGGACTGTAATGCAGCAATGGGCTTCTGCAGCTTATTCTATACAGCAACTTCATGTTTTTAAATGTCCACAACACCCAAGAGCTCTAGCTTGAGCCCTGGGAGACGGTTGTTCTACGTTTATTTTTCCTTTCCTGAAATCTCTCCTGATTTTCTTTGCTTCTTCCTAAGGATCATAATAGGTGTCACACCTTGAGTAATTCTGCGGATGTGGTTGTGTGAACTGTAGGACTCTGTGGTATACATAAGCTTTTACGTGCAGTTTCATGGGAGTCCATGTGAAATATTTTCAGGTTTGCTAAATTAAAAGCCTGAGTTGTTAAATGCTGTAATGTCTTTGAGCTGCTGCTAAAGACTACTGGCAAGTATTCAATGCAACATGCTTGAAACCTTTTTCTTAGCTCCAGTGTTTCTCTTGCATTGGAGAAAAAGTCCATTGTGGTGGGTTGTGATTTCAGGAAGATGCAGCTTTATATGCCACTTGTAGGATTCACTAAACACAAATTTGTACGTACTGGGAAAAGCCCAGAGCCAGCACCCTCTCCTTTTCCCCCTGTTTTCGGCTTACTGTCAGCTGCAGCAAACTGCAGAAGAGGTTTTGTTTTGGAGAGTGTCTGAGACAAGGTAACTTCTAGCCACATGCACTCACGAAATTCCAAATTTTCAGGGAGACTTCATATTCAGTTACTATTGGATGTCTTGGGATAGTCTTGGTTAAGTTCAAATGTATCTCTGGTTGCTTCCATCTGTTTATTATTCAACAGCATATGTGAAATATGTCTTCTCCATCTCATTTTATCAGATGCTTTGCGGTTTTGGTGTCATTTATCTGAATTTGCCTTCTTCCTGCCTGCCACATCTACTATAATAAAACCTTTAGGCAGAAGGTGATGGTTGGGGTCGGTGCTTTGGCAGCCAAATATCCAGTGGGTGGGATGGCACCAAGGAGCTCAAGGAAGCCATGAAGAACTTCGCTGAAATGTGTTGGTTTTGTAGAGCACGGGAGGGTTGTTTGTTCAAAGAAAAAAAGAATGGAAATTTTAATGAGATGTAGAAAGCTGTCTTGGGTCTTTTTATAGAACGAGTACAGTTTGGTGTTTTTTTGTTTGTTTGTTCTTGCCTCTTGCATTATATAACTGCCAAAATGCCATTCTGGATCCCAGATTTTGCTTCCGCAGCCATCAGTTACTGAGATATTTGGCTTGGCTGGATTGTGGGAGCTTTTTTCCTGGGGCTAGAGGTCTGTTGCTAGCCCTACCTTTGCATCTGTTGGAAACAATAAGTGTTGTTGCTGCTTATTAGGATTTCTGTATTCTGAATCTCCCTCAGCCTCGCATTCCCTCACCGACAGCTATTTTGTTCTCAATGCTTGACAGAAAAATGTCAGCTGGGCTATCTGATTTGGTCCCTTAGAATGCGTGGTCTGAATAGTGGCCTTAAAACTTATCAGCTAAAACAATATAAAGCCTTTAGGGGGCGATGATTGCAAAAAATCCCTCCTGGCTGTCTTTTCACTGTTTAATCAGGAGGTGTCTGTCACTTCAGATTTCTAGAACCATGCACAGTTCTGTGATTCAACAGCAAGAAAAGGCATGGTATTTCTTCTAAGATGTGCAGACTAAATTTTTTTTAATCCAACTGTCTTACATAGTGTATTTAAAGCAGATGAATAGAGAACTGTCCTTTACAGAAGCGCAATATTTGGTACTTCATTTTAAGCCCTAATACATTACACGCTTTGTTGCATCTGGAATCCCTTATATGAATCAGATATTCTGTAGTCGTAACCTAAAATAGTTCATGCAAAGCTTGTTCCACAATGATTATATTAACTTATTTTAGGCTGCCTTTTTGAAGAAAAAAAAAATCTCTACACAGATGTTCAAAATCATCTAACCTCTGATCTGTATTTCAGCTGATGTTCTGAGTGAAGAAGCTATCCTCAAGTGGTATAAAGAAGCACACGTTGCTAAAGGCAAAAGTGTTTTTCTTGACCAGATGAAGAAATTTGTGGAGTGGCTGCAAAACGCTGAAGAAGGTACGGATTCATTTAAAGAAATATGGTAGTCTCTTGGCAAAGAGAATTTCTTTTTTCAGATTTTAGTTGCACAGCATATGAAGTACACAGGCTTAGAAGACAGCAGGCATGACTGCTCCATATTGTTTCTTGTCATGCCTGAGCCCAAAACACTTGCTGCTTTTTAATGTTTATGATGTCCTTGTGAAGTCCTGAAGTCATCAGGTACCACTTCTCTGGAGGTAAATTCTTTAAGCTTCTGTAGGAGGAACGCAGCACCGATGATGACATGATGTACCTTGGTGTGTTAGCATGGCAGCCCAACATTTTCTGTATTGCTGCCTTTTCTGCTTATACCATCTGCACTGGCGACGTGAACACAGCGTAAACCTGCCTGTGCCACTGCAGCTGAAATCGCTGTGAGCTGAATGGGCAGGCTGAGATACGTGCTCTGTGTTTGCTGCTTTAAAATGGTTATTGTGGAGGAGAACTAGTTTCCTGTTCTGCATAGGAAGACACATCAGTTTGTCCTGAATAATTAAGTTACGTTTTTTGCATGGAAAAGGAATTCCACATCAATTGAGAAGATCAATCCATGTGTAATAGAAAGGGATATAATTATTAGTGCTCATTTGCATACATTTAATGGAATTAGTTTTAGAAACTTGGAGGGAATACCTAGTAGTAATTACAAGATAAGACTTTCCAGCAATTCACATGTGCATGTAGCAGTATAAAGTGGTAGATCCTTTCACACTTAAGACTTCAGACTAGCAATCTTGGTCTAATTAAGCATTTTTTCACCTTTTAATCTTCTGCTTGTATGCCTTTCTGCTGCTCTGTACTTTTATCCTTTTCCCGCATCTCCCCTCTGCCAGCTGTCCTTGATTACAAAGTCCAGTACAAATGGAGACCAAATGTTGCTGTAAGAACACACAGACCATGTTTGCTCTGAGAAAGCTGATCTAATGTGTAATATTTGCTGGCAGCAAGCCCTTTCCTGTCAGGTGAACACACACAAATACAGCATGATGCAAAGTAGCTTTACGTGATAAAAGGCACTGTGTATGTTCCTACTTCTAAATTTCTTGTACTTCTCGTGGTTCTACTTCTTAATTACTTCTATCTTATTCTATACAAATGATAAAAAAATGTTGTTTATAGATATTTAATACCTGCTGTAAGGTAACACTACATATACCATCCTAGATAGGCTGGATGGTGATGCTGATCGATATTTGCAGAGCAAAGAGTTTACAGAGTGCTTCCTGGATGATAGCATCGCCTACTCATAGAGATTAGAAAAGCGAGCAAATAAAGCCAATCCTTTATTAAACTCGGGTCAGATAGGCATTGCATGGCTCTGCAGGTGAGGACCAGAATAATTCACAGTGGTCTGGTGAAAACTCTAGTGACAGATCTGTAAACGAAGGTCTCCACCGCGGAGGGCCCAGAGTAGATGTGCGTCTTCTGCAGCTGCGCATTTCTTTCTGGCTTAATCTGTTTAATCTGTCAACCTTTCCTAGGAAGTAGTAGGTGTGAAGAGAATTTTCATTTGAATTTTGGAAGGATATCTTCTTATTTGTATTGAATTACATCACTGTCCTTGTGCAACCTACGTGAAGTATTTTACTTTGTTCTCTTCTAGAGTCGGAGTCTGAAGGGGAGGAGAACTGAGACGGTTCAACAAAGCACAGTCTCAATCTAGGTTAATGCCAAATGCGCTTGGGAATGCCGTACTGTTCAAGCAAAGAGGCTTTACTTCAGCGTCATACAGAAAACTATAGGCTAGGCTTTCCTTTTGTTTAGAAGAATAAAGGTTTTTAATGGAGCCCTGAGGCATTAGATACTTTACTTGGGACTCTACCTCTGGCTCATTGTACACTAACTTAGGCAAAGACATTCAGCAAGGAGCCATATAGAAAAAGTGAAATGAAATACTTATGGACTCCTTTTTATTAACGGTCTTTTTCAGGTACTATGGTATATGAACACTCCAGTTTCTGTTTATAGAACTGTTTGGTCTGTGTTTGTAGCTCAATATTGGCTTGTGTATGTGATTTGACACCACCACATTTTTTTGAATAAATGGCTTTTATATCTTAGTTTTCTGGTGTTAGTGAGTATGTTTTCTAAATTGCGCTTGCCAAAGTTTTTATGATTCTTCAAGTTAAAATCTACAAGAATGTCAGGAGTCTGTTTTCATACTTGTCACAAAATCAGCATCAACAGCTAATTGGGATCACTGTCTAATCTTTATGCCTGTATTTTCACATAACTTTGGACAGATTCCACAGCAAATGTTAATTCATTCCATTAATTAATTCAAAGAAAAATTTGCAGAGTCCTAATTTTGCAGGTACAAAATTTATGCAAATGAGAAGTAGAGTAATACACTGTTCTCAGTTCAGGCCACTCAGTTATTGGTGATGGCTAAATATTGCAAGAAGGAGCATCTCATTTTAGAAGTACTGGCTTCAAAACATACATGACTAGAAAGTCATTACATGTGAAATCTGAAATCTGTTTACATCGGCGTGATGTTACAAACAGATATTTGACTGAAATACGTAAATTAATATACAAACTTTTCAAGACCCATCCTACATAATTTAAAATTCACCTTGTGCCTTGATTGGTGCCACTTACAATTCCATCGCCTGGGACCTGGTTATGGTGTTGCACGGACGTGATGCAAAGGTTTGTACATGTACACAAGGCTCAAACCCAAGCCCAGAGTCTTCTTTTTAGCAATCTTCCCTTCAAGAATGTGTTACTTAATGCTCTGCATCCTTCCCTTTAAACAGAGTTAAAGCCACATGATAACTGAGTAGTTGGATTAGTAAGGTTTAGAAAAGAGAGGCTTGTATCCTTACAGGAGAAAAAGCATGAAAGAGCATAATTAACTAATGAAGTGGTGTATTTTGTCACTAAGAACCAATAAGCTAACGGATATTATGGATTTTTCTATGGAAAAGTCAACACTTCATGCAAACCACCCATCATATGGTTAAGTCTCGTCTCAGTATCTAGCTTTACTGACAACAGCATAGGACAAGTGAAAATCAAGTGCTGTTGATTTCCAGCTCTCCATCTGTAACAGCATTTATTTTTATAACAGGTATTGATCCTTGAAAGGGGAAATATGTAATGTGGATATTTCCAGTAACTTGGAGACAGTAAGACAGTTGTATTAAAAAGCACAATTGGTTCATTAGCTGCATGCTTTCCATTTCAGTGTTTTTTACTACAGAAAACACATTTTTTCAGGCACTACTGATCTGGGGCCCTCTGCTCACAAACTCTGCATCTGTGAAGTGGTAGCAGTGAGTCTTTACTGATATGGAGCCACTATCGCTAGAAACATTTAAAATTCAAAATCATGCTTTTCTAAGGTACTAATGAATATTCAGTTGGATGCATGTAAAACTACTTTTCCATATAATCTAAAACTTGGACTGATTTCAAAGGTGCCAATCTAGAATAACATGCAGAGGACACCACGAGATGTACCTGCCGTGAGACTGCTGGAGAGAAAAACCACTGGCAGCAGCTGGCACGTGGTGGCAAAAGGCAGCAAGTCCGGGATGCCGGCTGCAGCCATGCCCTTGGCGTGCAGCGGGTACGAGCAAAGTGCTCTCTTGGGAACCACTTCACTGAAGCTCAGGTACCTACAGGCCAGGTGCCCATCGCTCATGCAGTTGTCCCAGGCTCTCTTTATCCTTGTTGTGTTCAAGAGAAACAGGTGTTTTTAGGATGGCGCTCCTGGTGACGCTGAGACCTGTCATTCAGAGCAGGGTGAGGAGTTGCATTCTGGACTGACAGGAGTTGTCCAGTTTTCAGTCAGGCAACTCCCAAAGCCCAACGTCTTCTGTGTTTGTATCATGTCTCAGGTTTAGCTCCTGGAAACCTCCCTCTGCTTGCCCTCACCCAGCAAAAGAACCTGGTATTTTGCTGAGGCAGTAAGTGTTTCTGATTCTGGTTTTCAGGAATTTTCCTTTGAGATCCATTCAGATGGAGACTTCTCATGCACCTGTGTATTTTCATCTGGTATTCTGAATATATGCCAGAAACTGAACTAGGTAGCAGTATGAATACACAGAGACCTGGTCTGCATCAGACTGAATTTCAATACAAATGCATGTAATGCTCAGGCTTTGCAATAAGCCTGTGGTTTAGAGGCCAGGCAGTGCTTTTGATGTGAGTCTCTTCAGGTGAAGTACCCTTCCCTGGAAGCCTTCACGCCATCTTCATTTCAGTTAAAAACATCCCCAGCCCAAAGCATTTCTTTAACACAACCCTTGAAATAATGTTTCTCTGCCAGAGAAATGAAAGTTACAGTCAATGCTAAATATATTCTTCAAATCTGGAGCCAATTGTGTTATAAAAATATACTTCATAGAAAATACACTTCACATAATATATTCCATCAGTGGAATCTAAATGTCAGAACTATACTTGTATCTCTTACTGAACAATAAATTGCAATAGAATGCACTTTAAAATGGGAATTACTGAATTCGAAGGTGACTCTTCCCTCCTGAAATCAAGCAGAGGTATTAACTGACCCCCATTTATATTGCTGTAAAACATTCTTCTGGCATGCAGGTGCTCTCTATGAGAGGGATCGCATGGTCCTTGGCATGCAGCAGTGAGCTGGGATTTCTAGGCCCCTCAGTTAAAGCACTGGTTAGAAATCTGAAAGCTGTTGCTACAGTCCCCTTTTCTTGCTGCATCTACTGGATAACTGCATTGCTGGTGTGTCCAAGCCTGTAGGGCCTCATGCAAAAGGGGGGCTAGTTACTCTTAATATTTAAAAATTTCAGAACACAGGAGATATGGGTGAAACGATGAATGTGTTCACTCAACAAAGAACCCTGAGCTCTAGTAATGACTTCTTTCTAATTAGGGCCCTGTCCATTCATGCTGCTGTCAAAACAGATTTAAAAATGAAAAACTATTTTTGAACATTAGTTTTAATTCTAAATAATATATTAAGATGCTTGCTATAGTATACTTAATATAAATAACATACTATTGCAAAATATTTAGAATCACGTGACATTTAAATATATTTAAATACATAAATAAAATTCTATAAAATGTAAAATTATTCTTGAATAAAGCTGTTTAAAATGTTCACATGTGAGAAAGTTACTGCACTACTACAAGATGGGTGTAATAGAATCATAGAATCATTTTGGTTGGAAGAGCCAACCAAGCCAAGTGGTCCAAGTCCAGCCAAGAACACTGGCACTAAACCATGTCCCTAAGAACCTCATCTACGTGTCTGTTAAACACCTCTAGGGATGTGATTCAAGCAATACTAAAGGGAACATAATTAGACACAGAATATTTTGACTGCAACTCAGTTTCAGTCCATGAGAGTTCTTTCTAAGTGAATAATCTAATTTCTAACTTCAAAACTTTTGGAATATATTTTAGTTTCATTGCAAGTATTAGTTGCTTTACTCAAGTTTATTTTTAATAAAAATATTCAGAAAATATGAAACACTGGGATTCTGAAGAATTTTTTTGTAGAAGCTTTTAGCCTGAAATGCAATCACTTACCTGGAATTTACCCTACTCAGTACCTAGTACCTGAGGCGACAAACAGACAAACTAGTGATTTAGCCTTCTCCTTCCTGTGCTGTACGTCATGTCTGGGCAACTGCTTTAAGAAAACACACACAATCATCTAGCTATTAAAACTGATTTTAGATTCCTTTAATACCTCTAAGCTATGCATTGCTTTACTTCTGCAGCTTTTTGCATTAAGAGATGCAAAGTCTTTTAAAAAAATCTCTGAAAAGGTCAAATCTAATCTCAAGCCTAACTCAAGACATTCATTTTCTTAACAACTTTATAAGGTAGGAATGCCTTGGAAAGCCAGTCATGGCCCAGGGCAAACCCTGCTATATGGATGCACATGTGCACAGGAGAAGCTTCTACTTTTACCACTTCTTTTTGGGGCATGAGAAACACCCTCCAGAAGGGCTCCTAGTCTTCCTTATGAGATACAAGGTAGTGGGTTCTCCTGTGACCCACCTTGCCACACTCTTAGGTAGGACTTTCAGGTACCAAACAGTTAATACCTGTTGTTTGGCATAAAATGGAGAGTTGGGCACATGAACAGCAACAGGTAAGGAACTTGCCTCATCATTTTCCAACTCCTGAGAGCAGGCCAAATACAAATACACAAATACAAAAAGCATGAACTATGCTAAACAGTGCTACAACAGAACCTCTCCAGCCTCTCAGTACTACACAGACAGCACTCGCTATAGCATCTCTGAGCCACATACAGTCCTTGACAACACAGAAGTTCAGCTTTTCCCACTCCCCTGGATTCATATTAGCTAGCTCCCATGGTTTTTGTCATTTTCACAAAACTTATGTATTTGTTTTTCTCAAGTACTATACAATTATAAAATATTTTGTCTGAAAACACCAAAAACCTTTTGCTTCTTGCATCATCAGCTGGTTCCCCCATCAAGGGTTCAAGTGACATTTTCTCAAGTTTTTAAAAACTTCCCCCCACCAATCCATTTAAAGGCGTGAGGCAGCATTCAACAAGATCTCAAATGTGTGTGTGTGCACAGCATGAAGCAAGTGTATTAGCTTCTTGTATTTGAGCAGCACAATTTTATTTCAGGACAGCTTGTGCACTTGAGCAGTGACAGAGCAGCACTTTGAGAGGAGCAAAGACAGCAAGAAAATGTGTCCCCATCCCTTACTCTGAGTGATGTAAGGGTGTGGGGTTGCTGAACTCTGGTTTCTGTTTGCTCCAAAGGTGAACTTTTTGAACCAGCAGGTTCAGCCCTGGAGTGGTGACAGACTTTGGGCACGTGATAATTCAGCCTTGCTGGGTTTGTCTGAACAGCACATGGAAAAGAACAAAACCCGTCACTCTCAAACGCCCTTACTGTGGCACTAGTAAACTGCCTGGTAATTGTAACGTGCTTCCTCTGGCACCTCAAAGGCTCAGCGTTAAGTTCCCATCATGTTCACGGGCAAGAATAACTACTTTTAAAATCACATTTGCACTTAAAAAAGGGGCTTCTGATTATTTAAAATAAGGCTTGTGGGCTAAGACAAACTGGTCTGCCCTCAAAAAGAACCACAAATAGTATTACGCGGGTTCATTAGAGCCAACCATTGAGTGCTGGCTGAGCTGCGTCGGTTTTTCAGAACCAAAATTAGGTCAAATTACATAAGTACATCCTTTCCAAAAAAAAAAAAAAAAAAAGACACATTTTCTGATTTTTCAGCAAATATCCCAGCTACAAAATGGAGGAGGGATAAAGCATCCCTTCGGGGTCAGCTTCTGCTTCCTCATCATGCTCTTTGTTTTGTGCTGTGATATGAAAGCAAAAATGATCCTCAGTTCCTTACCAGCAACATGTACCTTTGCACCTTCACGTCAACAGAAACAAATCCAGGGCAGGCAAGTAATGCCGTCACCTGCAGAAGACGTGACTCGTGACTCAGGCAGGCGAGCGCTGCCAGGCTGTGTGTGTAACCTGTGTTTGGCCCTTGGCACAGATGACCTGCTCACTTGCTATTTCTTCCCAGCAGAAATCTGATTACTGGCACGATGGCGGCCATGGTTTCCTCCCACAGCAGGCCTGGCTGCTCATGTCACACCACGCGCTGACAAGGCTTTCAGATGCTCAGGCCCTTCTGGGTTTCTCTTCTCCAGTTTACTCATGCTGCAATAGGGAAGTCCTGAGCTTATGAGGGACCTCAGGAGCTTGAGTGGGAGCTGTGCAGGTTGGAGTCTCACCTCCCTGCTGCTGCCCAGGGGCACCGGGTCCATGCTGAGAGAGCAGTATCCTTAGTACCAGTCAGAGGCAATGCAGACAAGGAGAGTGAGGAGTACGTGCTTGCTTCCCTGCCACCTGTCCCACAAGGGGCAAGACAGAAATGCACTTGTCAGTCTCAGCTGTCACTGAGCAGGACCACATGGATGGCTCCATTTTGCAGACATGCAGGACATGTCCCCTATGCACTGGAGAGCTGTTGGTGGACTGTATATGCCAAGATCCATCATCATCTCCCAGTCAGCATGAGGAAAGAGGCCGGTGCTGGAGCTCCTAATATGACACACCTGCAGACTGACGGGTAACATTTTGGTACTTGGATCTGTCACTCTCATGACTTCAGGCTGCCAGAAACTCAATTACCTCAGTCCAAGTGTCTCATTTAACAGTTCAATGCTAACGATTGCCACTGCCTCCTACAGTCATCCCTGGCACTTGTGTTGATGGCGTTACAAGACCCGAGTGTCTGCACCCTTCACCCCATGGGACTGCAGGGTAACTGCAAACTGCTCCAGAACTCCCCTAACACCCAATTTATCTGATTTAAAAACATATAGGAATAAAAAGAGAAAGATTTGACCCAGAATGAACAAATTCGTGTATCATGGCAACTTCATAATGATAAAATGCATCTGCATTGCAGTCTCTCCCAGCACATCGGTTGCCTGAGAATTTTCTGTTTATTTTTCCCTGATGAAGTTTTGGAACATTGCTGACAGGCCAACACAACTCTCTCCATATCATTACTAGTTATTGCTGGGATATTTGCATAATGCTGACAGCCATAAATTATGCCAGAAGAAATAACAAACTAGTATTGCTTCCAAGTATCCAAGCATATGACCAAAATAAGGTTTGTAGGCAGACCTATGTTATTAGACCCACTAGTCTAGCTGGGAAAAAGATCAATAACCTTTCAAGTAAATCGGTCCCTCTCCAGGTGCAGCAGCCTTGAAAAAATAAAAACCAATTGAGAACAACTACTCTAAAATTTAGTTAGATTTGTATCAACAAGACCACCCAAGAGGAAATAGATGGTATTTATGATACTGAAGGATACTCTAAAGGGAAGTGGGCAGGAAGATAATTTATAGTTTGTGGAATAAACAGGACATGTCAGTGGAAGAAAAGTTAAAATATGTCACAGAATCTCTCTCTCTCACTGTGTCGATGACCTAAAGAAGTTCAAATACAGGAGATTGAGACTTTCCACTTTCACTCAAGGGCCACAGACAGCACTACACTAATTGGGGAAAAAAAATGGTATTTACCATGTGGCTGGATACCCATCCCTGCACCAAGTCTGTCCCTACCATCCAGGGCCTTGGGATAATGCCAATGCAAAGACATCTTCTGAAAGAGCCTGGAGATGAGACTATACTGCCACAACCAGAAATTTCTCTTGCATCAAGAGATGGAAGCAGTATATGGATAGACCTGGAAGATCACACTTCTCTCACCTTCTGAATATTCAGGGTGTTTCAAAAAGATGGATCAAATTTCAAAGATATAGTGATGTCAAATTGAGTCTGTCTATCTTTTTTAAACACCCTGTAGAAACATTTTTTCTGTGGTTTTATTGAGGCAGTGGGATTCTGGGACTAATAGAAATCATGTTATATTTCTTCTTGCTACCACAGACTTCATCTCTCCTGCATTTTGCATTGAGCATAAGACATTAGTGAATTCAGAAACCTCTGAACCTGTAAAACTCTTCCGGAAGAAACCATTAAGGCTCACCCTGCACCCAGCTGAGAACATCCTGAATTCTTTCTCCTCTCACAAAACACACAAAATTAAATAAATCCAACACAGAAACATCATCTGCCTCGTGACAGATCACCTCTCACTTAACTCGGTATCTCACCTCCCTCTCCTTCACAGCTTAGCCCAGGTTTCCAAAAAGGCTGGGGAAAACATTTTATCACCCTCGGCTCAGCTTCTGGCCCTGCAATCAGACACATCTGCCCTCCCGCACCGCTGATGCTGAAGCCCCTGTGCAGCGGCATCTCCCACAGCCCCTCGCCTCAGGGAGGGCAGGGGATCCCCAATTCCACAGGGAGTTCAGACCCCCCATTGGTGCCCCCTGCAGCCTGTGCAAAGTGCACAAACCACATCTGCTGGCACAGTTCCTCTGGTCCTCAGGGAAAACTGCTTTGAGCCCCAAAATAATCACAGCAGCCAGATTTGTAGGGACGAAGTCTCTGGAGATCCCAAACAGGCCAGTAGCTTGTCAGCACCTGGAAACACCACAAAGACAGAGGGAGAGGAGGAGTATTCAGTACTAGTCCCGAGAGAAGTATGGGATACAAAAAGCAGGACAGAAAAATAATTCAGAATAACTGCAGAAATCAAGGTCACGTGCTGTTACTTCTGCACCAAAGAGCACATCTGTAGTGCTCCCTCCGTGCTGCTGCTCTTCCAGTCACACTCAGGTCCCTGTTACATTCAGCAGAGACCACTTTGTCTCCCTTTCTCTCCTTTTATTTCAGCTTTCAACTACATTGTGTACATATTCACACTCACTGTTTCCTTTACCTATTTTCTTATTTTTGTTTGTGTGAGTGAGTTTTAATAGTTTCATAACAACTGGTTAAGGTTTAGTGATTTCTGTAGCACTATGTCATTATATTTGTTATAATTCAGTGTGTCATGACTCTTTTTTTAAAGAAAACTACCTGAAACAGTAGCTGATGGTGCGCCCTTAACTGAAGAATTCTAAGGGCAAAATGCAGCTCAAATGATAAACGCACACATCTGGATGACTTAAACTTAGATAACACATTCCTCCCTTTGAAGACTAGAAAATCAAATGGCCACTTGTTTATGCTCTGCCTGGGTGCAAACACCTTTAGACGCCACTAGGCTTGAGTAGGACCGATGACATGCAAGAATCAGATGTGGGCAAGAAGAATCAGCATGGATAAACCAAAGATAAATGAATATATCTACTAAAGAAGTCCTAAAGCAATCGGTTTCCACAGAGCCTGGGCAAGTTTGAAAGCTGTAAGCAGATATAGACAACTGACTGAATAGGAACACACGGTGGTGCTGATGTTTCAAAGCAACCCTTAATTTTTAACATGAAAAAGGCACAGAGAATAAGTATAGTCTTCTAATCCTCAGAGAGGAAGAAAAAGGAGGGCAGCTTCTCCCCATATCAAGGGAAGAAACCACTAGGGACAACTTTAATAGTATAGATGGGAACGTAAAAATAAACTAGAGGAAAAGCACAAACGCAGTGCCTTCTGCAAACATAAATGAGAGTGACGGCAGAGCAACAACCTGCCAGTTGTGAGAGGGTCTGAACCATTCTGTAGATGACATTTAAGCTGGAATTTTATTTCCATTATGAAATTCATGGTAACTGTTCTCACAAGCAGTCACTTAAAATATCTGGAACCTGGAGATGTTATGGAATTTATAAGGGTTCTTACTCCACGCCATAAAATGGAAATGTTGGAAAATCCATATATTCCCCCAAGATGCAGGCATCAGAACCAGAAACTCCATCTAGTTTTGGAAAAGGTGTTTGAAGGGAGTATAATTATGTTACTGACCTTCCTCTCCCCAGCCATCTTTCACTGCTGTGCTACCCTGTAACATGCAGAAATACATTCTTCTTCAAAGGCAAATAAAAAGTCAGAAATTAGCCAACTCCATAAAATAATATTAAACAGATCTGATAAAGCACTGTGGGGAAAAACAAAACGTGATGACTGAATAAAAATATCAAATATCCTCTACTGCCCAAATGCAGAGGTGCCTACAGCATTTGGTTAGTGCAGGGCACATGCCTTTGACACAGGAAAGTCAAACAAAACAAGCATACAATTTAAAAGAACTGTCTTAGCAGTTTCTGCAGGACTTACCCAGTGTTTGGAGTAAACCCTGTACTTTTGAGGGATCTTCTGCTTTGTTCTGTCAGACTTGTGACCTTCCTGTCCTTTGCCTCAGGAAAGGAGACAACACTCAAGGCAGACATCAAGATACTTGGAAATACTGCACAAGTGACACTTATGGGGATGAAGTGATGGAGTTTCAGCCTCAACACAGATATAGTGATGAGAAGTAGATGAGAGAGACCAGGGGTCCCACTCCTCCTGGTCATCTCAGAAAAATACTTCTAAGTACCAACAGTCAAAATTGAGGCTGGAAACAAATACTGCCCTGCTGCTGACAAGAAGAGGGCCATAAAGCCTACCTGGCTTCTGCTGGCCTGCTTCTATCATAATATCACTTGTACCAGCTAACAGACATAATATCTATTATCACTCACATCAACAACCCCACCAAACAGCTGCAAAGAAGCACCACAGTGCACTTGTAGGTGGTCAATGCTCCAGATCTGCCTGCTCCCAATACGACGGATTGCTCACTCAACCTAAATTACATGAAATATTTCCTGGGGAAAAGCAGTCTTCCAAAGCATTTGAGTATATCATCTTTGTGTAAGGCTGGATCCTTTAAAAGATAGGTTCATATTTAAAATGGTTTGGTACTGCTGACACAGCCTTGTTTTTCAGCTGCATCTCAGTTATTGCTTTGTCAGCTGCTGCATCTCAGCGGCAGCACCAAGCACACTGTGAGCTGCTGTGACTTCGGCCGCTCCAGGGAAACGCTGCCATCAAGCTTCAACACCCTTCTAGAAGAAAAACCGCTCCTGTGGTGACAGGAGAAGGTGGAACTAAAGCACAAGATGGTGTAAAACACATATTCCAGCTCATACTGGGAAGTAAACTAATTCTTAACTTGAAAATCCACCATCATTTAAAAATCTCTGCAGAATTAAGTTTAGATTTACCTTTACATTTCCTTGGAATTCAGTGTACTTTCTGTGAAGCACAGTCACGGCAAACTTTCCCGCATTTGGTGATTATTCACTCATCTTCTTAAAAAAAAAAAAAAATGAAAGAAAATAGAACAACATAAACCCCACTGTTTCCTTCCTTCATTTTGTTCCTGTTTGCTTCTCTAACTCTCTTGCACAAGGGCTCTTGTCCCATGTGAAAGTGCATAATTAAATGGAAACTGTATCAGCACGCTGGTAGAACACTCTTCTCTTTGAATGTGTAAACCATAAAGAAAAAAGCAACTGCATAGAAAAAATGAACAAACCAAAGTTAATACTGGCCAATTCATACCAAATCATTTTTGACCGATAGCTCTCCTGACCAGCAACAACTAGAAACATGAAAAACCATAGCTCCAAAAGGGCAAACCCTAAACTAGGACTGCATGCTGGCAAGCCCGGCAACAGAAAGAGGCAAGTCTTGGGACTCTGAGAAGAAACTTGGGTGAAATATAAGCCATGCCCTATCACCTCTTTTTTTTAGGAAAATTGTACCAAGTAAATTCAACTGACAGAAAATTCCTGTGTGCTAAAGGGATTACTTGCTTATTGCAGGTATCAGTATGTGACCATCATCTTGTGTTATGTCCCTAACACAGATGTTTGGTCACTGATAGCAGAAAGCACTGACAGCAGACTTGATAAGCAACTAACCTGTAGGATAAAATCCGAAGTTTAAATGCTTAAGCCTATATATTGCTTAGCCTGCATAATGTCAGAAACGCACCCCATATCAAGACAAATAGGCTGATTTTCACAGTGATATGGCTGCTACTGTGCTGGAGCTGGATGTACAGGTCAAGAGCAAAGAAGTAAGTTCCGAATAAGCACAAGACTTTAGTGTTTCACTGCCAACCCCTGGATATGTCCTGGTTTCAGCTGAGATAACTTTCTTCTAGTGACTGGTATGGTACTGTGCTTTGGATTTAGTGTGAGAAAAATATTGATAAAACTCTGATGTTTTAGTTGCACTAAGCAGTTAAGGACTTTTCAGCTTCTCATGCTGGCCTTACAATGAGAAGGTGGGAAGTGCACAAAAGGCTGGGAGGAGACACAGCTGGGACAGCTGACCTCAACTGACCAAAGGGATAGTCCACACCATATGATGTCATGCTCAGTATATAAAGCTGGGAGAAGAAGGAGGAAGTGTAGATGTTCAGAGTGATGGTGTTCGTCTTCCCAAGTAACCATTATGTATGATGGAGCCCTGCGTTCCTGGAGATGGCTGAATACTCGCCTGCCAATGGAACATAATGAATTAATCCTTGTTTTGCTTTGCTTGCATGTGCAGCTTTTTCTTTAGTTATTAAACTGCATTTATCTCAACCCATGAGTTTTCTCATTTTTCTGATTCTCTCCCCATCCCCACTGCAGGGGACTGAATGAGCAGTTGTGTGGTGCTTAGTTCCAGCTGCGGTTAAACCACAACAGGATATCACCCAACACTCCAAGTAATAACAACAAATAAGGTTTGTTTCTTCTATTTCGTAGTTACTAGGTACATATTCCACGGTGAGCTGCATCCGCTTGCAAGAAGACTACTGGAAAATAAAGAGCTGTGCTCATAGAGGACCATACTCTGAGCACTCATGTTGCTTTACATTTCTATGCAAGAGCCAAAAACCCTTTCAGGACTTTCAAGGGAAAAGACTGAACGATGAAACTGCTTCCCAGTTTGTCCCCAGCTTGTGCACAGATGCTAGTGGTGATGCAGCAGAACTGGCTGGCAGTGGAAGGTTGTTTTCCTAGCCAGAGGAAAGAGTCATAGCTTTTTCTATATGCTCCTCATGCATGCTCAAAAGTACTGCATTCACATACCGACTGCACTTCAGAGAAAACAGAAAGAAACACCAGATACACAAAAATCTGACATTCTTTCTCCTCTTTTCTCTCTGTGAATTCCTTTTACCTGTGGATTGCTGGTTTGGACCTGTCATCTCCATTCTCTCACAAGTGATCTATCCTACCTGAGCAGGGAGACAAAGGAAAATACCAGCTCATGATGCCACAGGTCAAAAAGGACACTCTAGCTCCTGAACAAATGACATAGGAATGACAATGGAACTGGGTTTATTTAACCTAGATGAAAGAAGGCTGGGGGCAGATCCGACTGCATTCTTCCACTCTCTAAAAGGAGTTAGAGCAAGGACAAAAGCCAAACTCTTCTCAAGGGCAAACGAACAAGGCAATGGCCATAAGGGTGAAGTTTTCACCATGAGAGTACTCGGGCAGTTGCCCAACAGTTTGTGGCACTCCATCCTCAGAGATGTTCAAAACTTGCCTGGCTGTGTCCCTAAGCAAACTGCTTTGGCCCAGAAGTTGGTGTTACTTGGAGCAGCAAGTTGGATCAGACGACCCCCGGGAGCCCCTTCCAGCCTGTTGTTCTGTGACAGGCACAACAGACCTTGTCAGAAAGCTCACATGCACAGCATGAGCAGCAACGCAGCCAACAGACAGACCTGGTGACAAGCACAGCTAAGCAGCTTTCACTACAAACTTGTTGCTCGAGCTTTCCTTCATGATGCACAGCTTTTCTCCCCATCCTCCCGCTCTCACAGTGCGACATCTTGCTCAGACCATCCTCTACTGTTCTTCCACATACTTGTAAACACTTTGGATTTCTGCTTCTTAGCATATAACGCCTGATTACTTCAGGATTTCTTGAAAGCCTCCTATAGAATCACCTGGAAGGGCATTCAGCAGGTGGTATCAATTTTCCCTTCAAACCAAAACCAAGTGGTGATGGTTTCCACCTGAACCTTATAAAGGAATCTTTGGGATGTGATGGTAATGAGAACCTGTAGCAGATGTAACAGAAGACCAATAAAAACTGTAATTCATTTGAAAACTATTTATTTTCCCACTGCTGACACCCCACTGTCAGTCCACAGGCATTAACATGTCCTGTTAATCCCAGAGTTACTGTCTTAACTTATATTCGTTGCAGTTTGCTGGGTTTATTTCAGACCTGAAGAACAGATGTGACAGCAGATCAGGTGCCAGCACATCGCACATCCCCACTACAACAGGGTAGGATAAACCCTGTCTCCAAGAGACCACCTTCCCAACAGTTATCCACCTCTACAGAGAGACACACAGATGCCCTGTACCCAACAGCACAAACAAATTTGGATTTGGCTGCAGGAAGCATAAAATCACTTTGCTCCCTAGAACTAGACTTCAGCCTTTTTCTTTTTCAGACTTAATCTAAACCCAGCCCACTCCTGAACATCCCAAAATCCTGGCTTTGAACAGAAGGAATGGGCTTTGAGTCAAGCCTTTGATGTGCTACTATTCAAAATATCATTATACTGCTATTTTCAGCCTCCAGTTATTTGTTTCTTTAATACATGAGAGGCAACAAACTCTCCTGATCCTAGTCCTCTATCAGCTTAATTTAAAATGGATTTTAAATGTTCCAAAAGGCAATTCTTAAAATTAAGAGCATCAGAAAATCCCAAGAACTAGCTTCTGAACCCATAAAATGAGTATTCGCCTATCTTGCTATTTTTAGAAGGCTGACCTCCAAAATACACTTTTCCTTTACAGTCAGTGCCCTGGTGCTATCTTATTTCTTTGTTTTGTTCTGTTTTCTTCCATCTATAAACATTAAATCAACAAACTTCACCAAGTCTGTCTTTTGTCTGGTAAGCCTTATTCATTGGACAATTCAAAAGACATGGGTATCAACTGAATTAACAAGTAGACATGCTATTGTTACACTCCAATGCTATTTTCACCCAGTGCATAGTAGATCTGCTGGGAATTATAAAGAATGGTTTCGAAAGTGAGGCTGGACATCCAGCTGCTCCATCCGGAACAATGGCTTCACGCTTGCCTGTAGCTGCTTTTGCTCCAAAATAATCTCTCTTTTAGGTAGTTTTTTGGCAGTGATTTAACTTTCCAAGCTATTCCAAGAACTTAATGCCATTTTGGTCAGAAAGTTTCTCAAATAATATATTCAGTATCTGTCTTTTCAAGAGCAAAGATGAACAAATTGTTATTTCATCACTAAGTCATGCGTAACCACTTGTTAGATTTATTAAACTGAATATTTGCTATGTCTTTGTGCTCTTAGAGGAGCTAATTTCTGGCCTAGTTGTGGGTTGCTGTAGCCACTGTACTTAAATGGCCTCTTTTCCTGTCCTAATTTCCCTTTCTCAATCTATAATGCTCCGTTTCACTAAAAAAATAAATAAATAAAAATGCCAAATGGTTTTGTACATTTCTTTTTTCTTCCCGGCAGAGAAGAACTTCCGATCCAAACAACACAGGCAAGATTATTCTGCATGGCAGAATCATCTCACCCTTGTGTCTGGCTCATAATGATCATCGACATGAGACACCACCACTCTACTTTGCGCATCTACCCACCAGACAGCAAAGATCCACGCAACAGCTACACCTACCTCAGCCACTCTATTGCCTGGCACCAGAAAGGGCTTCTTTAAGGTTGGGGTGAAATGTCATGAACGTAACAGCACTGCTGGGGATCTGATTGTGTTCCAGGAAGTGGAGAGAAATTCATGACGGCATGCAAACACCACAGCACAGAGAATTAATTGCAATTCAGTGAATTCAGTGAATAACTGGGGTATGTCCCCAGGACATTTACACTGAATTTAGCTCTTTAAAAAAAAAAACAACCAAACAACAAAAACCTTGATTGTTACTGCAGATGACATTTTAAGCATATGTTTTATTTACTCCATATATTCTACCTGCTGTACTACTGATAACTAAGGTGACCAATTGACATGACTGAATAACTGAGGTGGTTCAGGTGACCAAGATGACTCAGATTTCCCTTTTCAGGGCCACAAGAAATGGCCGGACACTGGAACCTGGAGAGACACAGTTGATCATACACAGATTATAAACAGCATTTTACTTCACAGACTTCGTTAACCATAATATAGATCCTACAGCCACCAAACTGTTCGCCTCAACACTAACATCTAAAAATGTCAACTGCATAAAATAAATACTTTGAAAACAATTTAGACAGACAGTAGATGCTTGGCTTGTTTTTTTAGGGCTGATTCAATAAGCTTTAAAAACTATCCCATGGGACCTTTTTGCATCTATAAAAGGAAAATGAGAAATTCCCTAGATGCTGCATCATCATAGCAAAAAGTACAGAATTACTGATTTTAACACTGTCATTTGCTGTTTTGATAATAGTGTCTTAAAGGAAGCAAAAAGACCAGTGCTATACTTCTAGAAAATAACACCAAACCAAACAAAAATACCAAGACAAATGTAGCCAAAGAAGAAAATCGTGCAAGGTGCATTCCAAGTTTCCATAAAATCCGAATGGAATTAGCAGTGGTTTTAACATGCCTGATTGTCTTGCAGTGCAGTTCATACCGTTTAGACGCATATCTATTTTTTCTACTATCACAAGTATTTTGCTTACACATTTAAGAAGAGAAAGTCAAATTAAAGTCTAACAATTACAAGTACAGAGATTGCATGCGGCATTCCTACTCCTGGAAGCTTCTGGCTTTTTTTAACGCCATTTTTCCCCTCCCTGATTTTGATGTGCATGAAAGACTTTATACAAACAACAGGGGAAGAAAAATGACTTTACAAGACAAAGAATGAAATTAACTACCCAAAGTGCTGTCAACAGCTCACCGTAAACCTGGGAAAAATAAAGCGATAAAAATCAATCTCTGCAAACAATGTTTCACTTACAAAGTTTTAAACACTCCACAATAGCAGAGAGCAAGAAAAAAGGTCACACTGGCTGAATTTTAAGACAATAGTATATACTTTAAGAGAAGTTTGTACACACTTAAACCTTCAAAGTACAAATTTGTGCCTCAGAAGTGACACAGACCTTTAGATTTCATGCACATAATAACGTAAACCAGCTGAGTTTGCATTCAGAGTGTTTCAGCAGAAAACCTCCTGGAAACCACCCCAGCTGATGGGAGCTTCACAGGGAAACTAAGAGCAAAGTACCCAAACGGCTTCATTTGAAGCTCTTCTGACTAGTAAGAAGCTCACTGGCACTGAGCCCTGGGGTAACTCTGCCTTTTCGCTCCCCTCTCGCCTTGCAGGAGCTTTTCCTTCTGTAATTCTGTGCGGTCTGTATGTGCACGTCAGCAGCATTACAAGTGCCCAGTGCGCTTTCCCCTGTCACAGTTTCCCATGAAAGAACAACTAATTCACGCTGTCCATAGCTGCTCCTGCTGCCAGCAGTGTCATTGAAAGACACCAAAGACGGGCAGGAGAACAAAGACTGTGCAAGGAAGCGGAGAATAAGCGTCAGAAAAAGTGAGGGAAGAAAAGGAAAAGGCAAATTCTGCTCTTGCTTATATCTGGCAGCTCTGGATTCATGTCACAGATCGGAGTGCAGAACTTGTCTTCCACAGAGACAAAGGGTGAGGAAACAAATACTTAAGATCCTCACCTGGACCAGCTTAAAATAATCTTTAAAAAGAAAAAAATAATCAAATAAATTTCTCCTACAGAGAAGGAAAGATTTCCCTCCAAAAGCAAGACAACCATTTTATGACTAACAATTTATAACTATCCCTTTAAACGAATTAAGCCAATTTAGTTCTAGCCAGAATATAAAATAAATTCTGCAGCCTGATAGGGAATAGGAGCACAGACATACCCCTGACCACTACCAGAAATTACAGCAGTCAGCACTGCCAAACGCTGTAACAGCAACAGTATTATTCTGTATCTAAACCATATTATTCTAAGTTTATACTATAACTTGTGAAGAGAACTGGAGGGAGAAAAAAATAATAACTAGACCCCAGCTACATTTATCTCAGTTCCACTTATGTAATGGAAGCCTCTGATTATTTATATCATCTGAACTGTGCCCCACAGTTTACAGTCAGAGGTGGGTAAAAAACAAGTTGCATTAGTCATAGTTAGACATCTACCTGAATCTGAAGAAGTAAACCTGTAATAGTTACTTTTCACCCACAAAGGGCTGTAGGAGCTGGTTCCCTTAATATGAAACAGCAGCATTAATTAAGAAAGTGGAGGTACACCTTTTAATAATTAAAAGTGAAAGAGATCTTCTAAGAAGGGCAGTGGGTGATAATATTGAATAATTCAGCACTATAACCAAAGGAACAATGGTACAGTAACTTTAGATGTGCGCCTTTGCAACAAAATCCAACAAAAACATTTGATATGCTGATGGCTTCCTGTGTTCAGGAAATGGTGTACATTCAAGGTTCTCCTTCCTATTGAGAGGGCACCAAAAAGCTTCTGGAACCAGTGTTTACAACAAAATTCAAAACAGCTGGTAAAATTGCACTGAAGCAAGTGATTGTCCTGGGCTTACACTCTGCCAGACTTGGGCCCAAAAATCAGAGGTGTGGCCCTGTAAAGACAGTAGCTCCAGCCAGTAAATCTGCATTCCGAATATGCCAAATAGACCAGAACATCAACAGTTTAATTAGCAAGAGGGAAGGAAAAACAAACAAACAAACCATCCCAAAAAAGCCCACCCCAAACCAAACAAACACAGAATCCCCAAAACACAACAGATTTGTCACTCACCCTGTCACTTCACAAAGCACCAGCAGCAGGGATAGCCTGTGTCTGTCAAGTTGAGAAGCAAACAGAAAGCTTCAGCAGCTGTTGAACATTCAGATTTAATTTGTGGTCACAAATATCGGAGAATTTTAATTTGTTGCCTGGCTAGCAGCTGAGAGGTAGATATACACCAGTAAAAAAGTGATGAGTCTGCTATTGCACGAGACAAAAATGTGTCTTATATTTAATTGCAGAAGTCTGGCAAAATATCAAAGAGCATGAAAAAAAGACATTAAAAAAAAATCTGAGTGACAGACAAGGACAAAGGCTGGTGCTGTTCAGCCTCTTTCTGTCTCACTCGCTGGCAGGGATTATTAGCCTGCTGTGGCTTCCCTTAGCAGACAGAGGCCAGCCAAATTACACAAAGCAGAATGCTCTTGGAATTTCCCTCTTAAATTGCTTTGATGACAAGCTCCTATTAAGAATTGTCGTGAATTCATCAGAAAGCAGATGCAGCTTCCTCTGCTTACTAGGAACTGACCATCACAACTTCTTCCCTGGCAACAAAACCCTGATGAAGCAAAACCACCGTGCTATGTACCCTTACAGACATCCCAAGGGAAGAATGTTTGTTTCCTTGTCTCTTTGTGAAGCCCTGCAAAAACATAAGGTATCTTGGGACACCCATCACACAACATGTACATGCTGAAGTGCCTCACAGTTAGTAGGTTTGTTATAGTTATTCTAAAGCATTATAGAGTGAGCCCAGCCTACAGTGACTGCAGGGACAGGCTTTTAGAAGCTACCAGTGAACTGGGACACCACCCATGCCAACTAAAAACAGTTAACAAAAAACTTGGTACCGACTGGTAGGAACTTATTGAACTTTGTTTGACTACCTCCAGGTAAAAATATTTAACTCTCACACTAAGGAAATATGCAGATTTAAATATGTAAGAAGTATCACAGTGAAAACATGACTGTTCTTCAAAATTTAAAAAATAGAAATAAATACACTGATGAATAGCCGGTAAAACTGTAACAGTGCTCCAAAAAATTAAGTGCCCTGGAAAAGTAAATCCCTGAATGTTTCCTTTTAATTACACAGGGGATTAGGTCACCGACGATACACACAGACCACCATGGAAGAAGAAACCTCTCGTTCCCTAAACAAAATGGCCGAGGAGATGCCAAACCTCCTCCAGGCACCCCTGGGTAAGGCTCAGCAAGTTCCCCTCTGCCCAGCAGCGCCTGCAGCAGCGCCTGCAGCAGCGGGGCCGGTAGCGCTGCCGGCCCGGGGGCAGGTGGCGCTGGGCCCGGGCAGCTCCCGGCGGGCAGCCCGCGTTCCACCACCCCGAAAGGGGAACTAAGAGCTGCGCGACCGACCCCACCGCCGGTACCGGGGGAAGCTCCGCCGGTGCCCGCAGATAACGGGTGACGGGGCCGGCGGGCAGAGCCTCCGCCAGCCTCCCAGCCCCCCCTGCGCCTCCTCATTTGCATACTTTTACCTTTGCGCCCGGCAGCAGCCAATCAGCGGGCGCGGCGGCTGGCAGCGGGCGCCGCTCACCTGCTGCGGCCGCGCCCGCGCCCGCTCGCTGCCGGCGCCACCCCGCCCCCCGCCTCCCGCTGCGCGGTTCCCGGCGGCGGCAGCGGCGCGATGGTGTGCGGGGGCTTCGCCTGCTCCAAGAACTGCCTCTGCGCCCTCAACCTGCTCTACACGGTGCGTGCCCGCCGCGCTGAGGCGAGGCGGCGGGAGGGAGGGGCGAGGGCTGCCCTGGCGGGGTCCCCCTCGCCCTGCGGGTTCTGCCGCCGGGTGGGATGAGGAGGTGTCGGGGCTCAATCCGGCCTGAGGCGGCTGCTGGTGCTGAGGGGCCTGGGGGACGCCACGCCGGGGCCGCCGCTCGGTCGCGGCCTCCGGCTGAGGCGGGGCAAGGTGGCACCGGTCGGGCCGGGCTTTGTCACCGCGGAGACGTGGCTCCCTGGGATCAAAATCCAGGGCGGTCGGGCAGCGGTAACACGGGCCGGGGGCTCGTTTCCTGCGCCCCCCACAGCGGGCCAGGCTGGGCCGGGGCGGGGGCGGCGCCGTGGCGAGGGGAGGCCCGGGCCGCCGCTGCCCTTTCTTCCTTGCCTGCGAATATCGCTGCGCCAACCCCGGCGTGAGCGAGGGAGGGCTTATTTTGTTATTCCCCAGCCAGGGAGTAGCAGCGGCTTAAGTGCAGATCGGTGAGTGACAAGTGCCGTGTCGGTGCGTTGGGCCCTACGAGGCCTGTAGAGACCAGAGCACATCGGAGAAGGAGGGGGATGCGCTGGAGAGGCCCCGGCCCCGTGGTGAGGGGCTTCCCGGCTCTCCCTAGGGACCGACCAGTAGGTTTCAAAGTCTGTTTACTTCGGGGAGCTGGGAACATGTGTGAGGGGAAAAGTAGGAATATACTAAACTGAAATAATGGAATTGCTGGGAACTCCCTGCAGGTGCCTGCTTTTGTTCAGGCAAGTTGGAGGACCTGTTTTCAACAGAGAACAACGAAATCTCCACTTGTGGTACAGCTGTGGGTTTTTCTTTTCATTATTTTAAAATGACACAGAAATAAAAAGAAACAGGACTACATGTAATGACTTCTCACAACACATCCGGACAGATAGTGTGTCTTCTAATGTTTCATGTTAACAACTGGGAGTTAACTTTCAGCAGACTTAAACTGGGGTCAGCCAGAGCTTGTGTGCAGTTGTATCAGTGCTTTTCTGAAAGCACTGTCTGATCTCATATTAAAGGCAAGACAGGAGGCTTGTAGCCGGCAGTGACTGTACCTGATGGTGATCACCAGGACAGAGTGCAGATGGAGATAGAAGCCACCTGTGTTAAAGCCAGAGTTGGTTGTTATTATATTATTTGGACCATGAGGTGACCCTTGGTCCCTTGGAAAAGAGCAGAACAAAAACCTTAATACAGGAGAGGGTGTGCTATTATGCATGTGCTTCCTTGGAGAAGCTTGTGGAATGTGACCCTGAGAAGTCTCCGTAGCATGTCTGGGGAGCCCAGTCTACCCACTGTAAAAGTCACCCAGGATCACAGTGGTACTGTGGTTTGCCCATGCTAGCCCCAGCCAGAACAGAGGGGAGCAGGTAAGCGTTGCTCCTGACATCTATAGCTGGAGGTAAGTTTAGCGTATATAGATTCTCATCATTTGGATAAGTTAGAATCATAGAATAGCCCAGATTGGAAGAGACCTAAGAAGATCATCTGGTCCAGCCTTTCATGGGGGTCCCTCATCCCAGTGGATGGGTTATAGATCTATTGTCCCATTCTGATTTCTCCTTTCCATAAATCAGAGATTAATGCAAGATGTTGTTATTATCTCTTATGTGACAGAAGAGAGAGAAATGTGAATCTTTCCAACATAATACAGACACAAATATCATTTTGATGTCATATGGACAGCAGTTTTTTTTTTTTTTCCTGAAGGTACCAGCACTTAGTCCTACAGCCATATATTAACCAAATCTAAGTGGTCTGGTTGGCGTCTTGTGTGTATTTAGCCTCAGCACGAGTGGATTGATCTTTGAGACCTCTGTAGTTCTCTTTGTGATACCTGTACAAGGCACCTATGATCCTAGTCTTGTGTATCGTTGGGCAGAATTTACTTTGTGGGTGTCACCTTGCTATTCTTTCATCTGACCTATGCAGAACATAAGTTTTTGCTGAAGGGAAGGAGTGACTTCTTTGAATTATAGTAACTGCAATATCCAGTTGTTATTGCTTGTGTCACTTATTAGTTATAAGCAAGTTACAGGACTAATGCTTTTAAATTCTGAGTTGCAGAAATAACATTTAAGGTATCTGGTTGGCCTGGTGGAGTTGATCCAGCAAAATGTGTGGACTTCTGTGTTCCTCAGTTAGACAAAAACCTGACAATATAGCACATAGGTTGCAACAGGACTTATTTTTTCCCAGCTGGAAAAAAAATGCAGAAGACAACCAGAGCAAGGACTTAATCAACATCTTTTTAAACAATGTTAATTCAGAGTAATAACTGGTGGGGAGTAGTGAAGGTAAAAAGGGTTGTTAGCTCAAGTAGGTAACACTTCTTGATTGTTTTTTGAGCTAGCGTTTATGTGTCTGTATCAGGTACTTGGGATGAATTAAGCCTCAGAACTGTATATTGGGGGTAGTAGTTTATATTCTGCTTTTCTTTAAAACATTTCTAGAATAGGATATTTGAGCTTGACTTTGTTTGTTTGTTTCTTTGTTTTAATGATGTCTTCTTTTACTTTTTATGTTAGTGCACCAAGAAAAATGTATGTCCTGGCAGTAATAAATCAGATACTGGTACAAGGCAAGAAACCAGAAACCCACTAACCTAATTGCTCGCTTAATGTTCTTTTTAGATGATGACTTTTGGTTCTTCTCTGAACTAAGTTAATGTCTTTAGGCCATGATTCTATTTTAAAATTTGTTTTATATGAGTAATTCTGACATCTATGCTGCGTCATGCTACCTTCACTATGGTTCCTTATGGGTATTATAAAAGTAGAGGAAATTAATTGACTATTTGTTGAGTCAGTGTGTATATAATGATGTGTATTGCTGGAATAAAGTCTTACATGAAAGAACTGTTTGCATACAAGGATATTTAAAATATTAGTTTTGGTTATCTGACCAATTTTGTTGTTACTTATTCAATCATACCAACATTTCCCATCAAATGACAAATCCCTGCAAACTGTTTAAAAAGCCTGTCCACAGAGTTCTGCCAAATTCAAGGATGTGTATGTAAAGCAAGACTTCTAATCTTGCAGGTATAAGAACCCTAGATGCTGGCTCCACCAGTATTTGCTCACTTGAACCAGACAAGGATTTCCTTAGGTAGACAGTGTTCTTTCCAAGCAAGTCTTGAGTAATTGTGTCAAAGTGTGAACAGCTGATATCTTATTGCAAATCAGATTCTCAGAAAGGAAAGGGAAATTCCTAAGTCCTAGCTCTGGATGAAACATTGAAGTGGTAGCTAGCTTGCAAGATTAAATATTTAAATGTAAAAAACAAAAATGACAGTTTGTTTGGATGGTGTTTGCTGTTTTTGTCACTTAATTATTGCTTCAGCAGCAAACATGAACTGTTTGTTCTCAGTATGTAAACATCTTGCCTTTGTTTTGATAAGCAGTTTTTCAGTTTTCCATACACTGGAGTGGCCATTTGATTTGAAGTAAAACATGTGGTACCTTTACCATTAAAAGTGTGTATTTTTTACTAGCACAGAGGTCATTCCATAAGAGCATCCATCTTTCCTCTTAACACTAAAGAGTACTTTTCTAAAAATAATTTACTTTTTTTTTATAATGCTTTACTCTCTGAACTTGCTTTCTAGACTGCCTGTTAAGTGTCCTGGTTTTGCTATCACTTTCCAAAGCGTTGTATTTGAAAGCTGTTGTGCTTTTTTGTTGTTGGGATTTGGGGTTTTTAATTTGTTTTGTTTGATTTTTTCCTTCCCTATTGGTGCCTGTTGTTTTCTGGGTGCAGTTTTTATTGGAAGTGCAATTAGTGCTTTTCTGCTGCCTTTATCAAAATTGCTTTTCCGCTGCCTTTATCAAAATTGCTTTTCCAGTATTATGGAAGTATGCACAGATGAGGACAGAAATTCTCAGATTTGGGCAGAATGTATTTGGCATAGTAGGGTCTTTAATAGTGTTTGTCTTAGTTGCAGCATTCCAGATGCAAAGATGTGAGCATGTTGCATCTTTGTGCAGATTTGCCAGCTCCATCTCCCTTCTCTTTGCATAGGGGAAACCTGGTGTCTGAGGTGTGGGCAACATCTGAATTTTCCTAGGGAAAGTGAACGTGACTGTTTTCCATGTTTTCTGATAGTTCCTGACCGCCATAATAGCCATGTGGAACCAGGTAGTAGCAGACAGGGATTAGAGAAACACAGTTCTTGCTTCATGTGCCAGTTGGTTTCACAATGGTGAATAAATCTGCAATCTCTGAGTTTAATTCCATTTTGGTTTGTGTAAGCTTGTTTTCTGCTGTAAGAAGTGAACAGTAATTATCCTGTTGTTTGCTGAATTTGATGGTCTGTGATCAGCGTTCAGGAGAACAGTGTCAGGAGTTTGCCCCAGTGCCAGCCTGTGCTGGGATGGTCTATCTCATCCTCCTACCTGGATGCTCAGCAGATGGGGCAGGTTGCCCTGGAGCCATTTCTGTCTTTCCCAAGGACATTTTTAAGGCGTCAGTATAAGCTGTGCTATCTGGTATTGATGTATAAATAAAACCGTGGTACAGAAGGTCCCAGGTACGTGGCAGGGAAGGTTAATATTGGTCATGTCAACTTAGTCTCAGGGATTTTTGTTTTCATTGGCTTTTTTGGGAAGGATTCTATGCTCATGCTTGAGAATACTGAAGAATGACCACAGCAAAAATATATATTTTAAGACTTTTTGTCAGTGCTTGGGAATGTCCTCAGGTATACTGTGTGCCAATTTATAGCCAAAGTGACAGTGGTTTGTGGTAGCAGGTCAAAATTGAGACATGTGCAGGGTCTGTAGACGACATATGAGCTGGTTTTGGTTTGTTTGTTTTTTTCACTTGTCTGGCACAGAGTGCATAGTGGCGTTGGAGCTTGGAAGGCAGACTGCCTTTGGTGACAGAACTGGAGAATGACAGGACACAGAAGAAGGAGGCTATATGTAGCATGGTATGTTTTGATACCACTGATGTTTTCAGCCATCCTAGTGGTGCAAGTTTACACTTTAAAACCAGTACAATTATCGAGAAGCCCTTTGAATGCCCTGTGGTAGCTTTGTAGCTTCAGTTACTAGTTGTGCTCTTACTACTCTTTTTCATGTTGAGGGGGATATATGTGTGGAAGAAGCATCTATGGGATCACTGAGCTTCCTGAGAACATTTAACAACTTCTTAAAGAACAGTGAACAAACAAGCAAAGGTAAACTTGGCAGAAGATAGTTTTTCCTGCTAGACAGCAGAAAGCTTGCATTTCCAAGGAGCAGGGAGTACAAAACAGGGGTTAAATCTCACTGCCATTTTAACATGAAAGAAGCTTGTTATATGGTCAAAACCAATTTGATCCTAATCATTGGCCAGTAACATGAAGAACTCTGAAGTAGACCGTCAAACTGAAGGAACCGGCTTTCATGATAAGAGACAAGAATGCTGCCTTTCACATAAATTGCTTGTTCCACGTCATGTGTCTCACGCCTGTTCAGTAACCAGACTACTCTTCATTTAAGTAAGTCGCCTAAATGTGCAAGATTTTGCTCTCTTTTAGAAGTCCTTTGGAGGTACCCAGAGCTTTCCTTACCCCTCAGCTTTTACTGTGCTTTCAGTAAAGCTGAAGAAGTACTGTAAGGTGATGAAGTTGCTTACAACTTGGCAAGCTTACAGCTGTAATGGAGATCTATTTAGCTTAGGCTTAGCTTGCTAAATATGTACCACTTTGTACTGCCTGCTGTTTTAATATGTTTTTGGATCAAATGCAGGGGACCAGAAGAACTGTCTTCAGGATTGTCTATGTTTGTGCAGAAGTGGCTGGCCAAGTTGAAGGGGAGAGTGGTAGAAATCTCTGCCTTCAAAATGTATACCATTTAAGTTTTAAACTTGAAAGCCCTCTTAAAAGAAATGGAATATGAACTTTCATGTGGGGAGAGAGAGAGGTTAGGGATGATGTGTTGCATCATGTGTGTAATTTGTGTGATTTGAATTCCTGTTCCATATCCAGCCTGACAGCTATTCTGTAAATATTTCCTTTGCTGATACCAGTGTAGATGCTATATAATTGCTTTACATGGGAATGGTGAAGCTGTATTTCTTGAAATTTAAATTCTGAAGCCCATTGTTTACTAAATTCCTCTTTGGGCTGAGGCTACAAGAAAATGGTGGGAACGCTGACTTCTGCAAATGACTTCCTTCCTAGCGAGCACTCCAAGCTAGCTGAAATGCTGAAAAGTTGCTAGTTAATCAAAACAGCAGGTTTGCTTGTGGATTGCTGTTGAAGGAAGGGGGAAATGGATTTGGCATTTGAATTGTTTCTCAGTGGCGTTATTGAGAGAAACAATTTATCAGAATCTTGATTTCTTTTTGTAAAGTAGACTTTAAGCTTGTGGATAGTACGCAAGGGGTAATTATGAAGAGTAATACAGTTTTCCAGTACAGGAGTGAGGGAAACGAGCAGCTATGGGCACAGGAGAACTTCAATTTAAAGAATAGACCAAATTAGTATTTTTTATTGTGGTTTTTGTTTGTATGTTTGTTCGTTTGTTTTAGGAGGAGTAGTAATTTATGCAGCAGTAAGGGGAAAGAAAACCCTGACAAGTATGGTAAAAGCTAATGGTTTAATCATATTAATCAGAAATTAATTGGAGAACAGGGCAATCAAACTTGTGATGACTTTGCCTCTGTGACAAATTCTCCTTTGTCTAGAAATTGTTATTTTTGAAACATCTCTGGAGTTCAAATGTGTGTGCATGTATATATATGTATAAAAATACAATGGAAGTCACTTAAAATGGAGTCTGATCTATCCCACTGGTCTTAGTCTTAACAGTCCTTAAAATCCTTCCTGTAGAGATGCTGATATTTGAGTAAGATTTTGTCTATTGGCAGTATGCTTGATTTTTTTTTTTTTTTCTCCATAGAAAAAGCACTTGATTTTATAGTGAAAACTATAAACTATAAATTGATGAGTTTATATTTTGGATTATGCTAAGCCTCTGTTTGCTTGTGTGCTTTTCAACTAAAGCTGCCAGCCTTTGTATTTATGGACAGTATAGTATATAGTAAATACAGATATTAAATTTAACTTACTGCCCATGGTCCTGTGTTGTTTTTCTGGTTTGTGGACAGTATGTGCTTTTAGTGTTTTCCTGTGAGACAGATTGCTCCAGCCTGAGATTGTAAGAAATTGTTTTGCTCTCAATGCCTGTTGACTTTCTATGTAAATGCATCTTAAGTGAACGGGACCTTTAAAATCACTTCTGAGAACAAGACTTATACTTGTGTATTTGAAGCTGTATAAGTACTTCTGAGGAATCATTCATTGCTCTTTTATTGAGAGAGTTTCTTACTGCTTGTAAGAAGGTGTTTTCTTGATATGGGGTTTAGGAGCTGGTATGATCTACCTTTAATGAGGTATATGATACAGAGGAGTCCTTGGTAAGTACTAAATCTGTCCTTTATCTGCCTCTTAAAGCTTGGTGTGGAGAGTGGCAAACCTTTCATGCTGGAAGAGCTGGCTGTCGTGTGTGGGAGTGTTGGTTGAAAGGGACTTCTGGGGCTCATCTGACCAGGCTCCTACTTAGAGCAGATTTATGAATAACACTCCTTCGCCAGCTGTGGCTTTGTCTGCTGAGTTGTGAAGACCTTGAGAACAAAGATTATCACCTCTTTGTGTACGGCACCACACCACCTTGCAGATATTTTTTCTGATATCCAGTGTAACCTCCCAAGCCATTACTTGTGGTTGTTGCCTCTTGTTTTGTGCTCGGTCAATACTGAGAAGAGTTTGCTTCTGTTGTTTTTGTAATGTGCCTTCAGCTTCAGTTGCTATTAGATTATCCCTAGGCTGCCTCTTCATCAGATTAAACAAACCCAGCTACATCACCTGCTTCTCAAACATCATCCTCAAGGTTCCAAGCCATTTTGGTGACTCTTTACAGGTTCTCAAATTTCTTTTCAACCTAGGGGGCTTGAAATAGGACACAGTATTTGAGCAGCAGTCTCATCAGCATTGAGTTTCCCATGATTGCACTCCTCTTGGCTTTTCCTCTTTGCAATAAGAGCCGACTCCTGGCTCATACTCAACTTGGCAAACAGTGTCATCCCCAGGCCTATCTCAGGCTGTTGTTCAACTGATCCATTCCCAGGCTCCACTGAAGCACCCCAGAAGCAGAATTTTGCACTTCATGAGGTTCCTGTTGGCTTATTCCTCAAGCTTATCAAGGTCCATCTGTGTTGAATCTCCATTTGGAGACTCAATCACTCTTTCTTGTTTGGTATCATCCACAGATATTCTGAGGATTCATTCTGTCTTATCACCCACGTTGTTGATGAAGATACTATATAATATTTGCTCCAGTATCAAACTTTTTGGTGCTCTTATCTGCTAGCAGCTGGATGTTAAGACGTGGATTACTACCCTTAAGCTCAGCAGTCCAGCCTGTTGTCATTCAGTCTAACAGGCCATTTCTTCAACCAAAGCCTTTTCAGTTTACTAATGAGACTACTGTGTGAAACTGGCTCCATCGTAATCACTAAAAACTGGACTGTGACTTTGTTTGTTTCTAGTGGATTTACCAACCAAATATGTGAAGCATTAATAGCCAAGGCTAGCTTTATGTAAGTAAACTCCTGTAGGTAAAATTGAGTTTCACATGTACCTCAGTCTTCCTGGGATGATGCTGTTTTATGTGGGGGAGTTCTGGTGCTGTGAAATGTGGTTTCAGTAAAATAAAATGGGACATTCAGAAACTCCCTAGAGAGTCCTTTTTCCTTTAGTTAACAGAAATAGGTGACTTTTTAAATTAAGTAAATAAAGCTTGTACGTTTAGAATGTATGTATTACTCATTTAGAAGTAGTTAGGGTCATGAAGTAATTTTGTTTCAGGTACATTTTACAAAGTCTTAGCAGCTTCACTTTTAGAAATATTGCATCTAAATCCTTTTGTTTCAAAACACTGAAATAAGCACTGTTGGGTAGTCATTTCTGGTGGCTGAACAATGCCTGACACTATGAGCCTTGCAGTGTTTTACAGACTTGTAAAACCTCTTCCCAAAACAGCTTAAGTTACTCTTTCCTGTTGGCAGTGGTGTGTGTTTACTTTAGTTTTTCACATTATGGCATTATAAAACTATATATGTACATACATACATAGTTTTATTGCTCAACATTCAGATAGTCTAATTCAAACCTGAAAATGAAGAAATAATCATAATTTCATCTTTTGGTTGACATGCAGAGGAGTCAGGAACTAAATCTGTTTCTGGTATGGTTTGTAAACCTGCAGTGTTGAAACACGAAGTCAGCGTTCCACAATTTCAAGTGTCCAGAATTGGAGTAGCCAGTAGTTATTTTGATCCAAATCATGTATCTGCCTCGATGGATATAGCATTTTCACGTAGCTTAGCAACCAGAGCCCAGTAGCATAGATTTGTGATCATACTGAACTTCCAGATGTTTTAAGGAACTAGGCAATGGACAACTTCGTCATGTGAAAGAAAATACAGCCTTAGTATTGTGGTGGTAAAGCTTGAAAATGACACTGGCTCTAAAACTAGAATGTGATCAAAAGAGAAACTAAACTATTTTATGTTACTTTATTTTGCAAAGCCAGTCATGTGTTTCCTGGACATCTAGGGTTCAACAATAGGTTGAAAAGCCAGAGGTTTTCTTTTTTCCACTTGAAAACCATAGCAGTTCTAGATTCAGTACGTGGCTGTTTCTACCAGAAAAACTTTTTGGACTAGGTGGCCACCGTAATAACTTTTAGTGTCATACGCACTAATTTCTTGTGTACGCCATCAGAATAATGGAAACGGAGATGCGAGCAGCAAGAAGTAACTGGTACCCTGCAGCTGGTGCACTGCGTTTATCCAGTAGGTGTTTTAAACACAGACTTTGTTTAGGTCTCTTCTTTTGATTGTGATACTTCAAGAATAAAGCTCATTTCATCTAAATTGTTTTAGACCTCTTCTGAAATGAGCAAAGAGCTGAATAAATACACATTTTGATATCCTGGAGGGAGATTGGTGAAAATAAAGATTTGCAGTCATAGCTCAGGCAGGATAAAAAGTGTTCGTGAAAATCTTTAGGAGCAAAGTTTCTTCTTCTTTTCTTTGTGAAATAAATTGGAATTTGGCATTGCTTTTGAGACTTTTTTATAACACTTTGAAGAGCTATGTAGTGGCAGTGTGAGTTCTGAGCTTAGAAGCTGGTGCAGAGCACGAGACATCAGCCAGCGCTTTCTGATTGGAAATTGGGTTATGAGATTTCTTTTGTTGTTTGCTTCTGATGCTCATGTGGAAAAATAAATCCTCCCAGTGGTATGAGATAAATGAATGGGCCTAGATCAGAACAGGTAGGTCTTGCACTTAAAAATTAGCCTTGCTAATCAGGCAGTTAACATAAAACATCAGGAAGTTTATAGTCTTCTGAAGCATGCATTCAGAAAATCTGTCCCTGGCAGAGCCAAGGCTTTGTTTTATTTTTTTCTTCTCACCTCCATGTAATTCAGATTTATGATTTCTTAGCCCTGTGTTTTAGTTTTAACTAAGCTTAAGGCTTTTTGTTTGAGAAACAAAGACAAACGTGAATTAATCCTAGAACTGTACTGATATTGATCAATTCTTTGGAATTGTATAGTTTTCTTTCGTCTCTTCATGTGGTAAAAGAGAGGTAAAGGTATGGCAAATATCCTCCTTCTTGCAGACTCTTAAATTTCTCCTGTGGATTACTGGCTTTTGGTGGAAACGTTTTTTTCGAGGTGTGTTCTTGTGTGAACACACTTGAGAAAATACTCACTGTGTTTAATCTTGATAAGCATGACTACTTGTTATACTGGATTTCTTGATGTTACCTTCAATTTCCTTGTTTCAAAAGCAGCACTACATGGGTCAGTCTTTTGAAAGGTATTTAATCTGAAAAAATACGCCAACATGTTTGGTATTAAAACCCACAAAAATGCACAGCTTTAGGTTAAGTATACTCATGGATAAGTTGGAAATTTCCTCTTATATTTAACTTCTTTCACCTCTCTGGATAAGCAGTAAAATGTCATGAGATACATCATTTGAATGGAAACTGGTGAACAACTCTTAAGTGCTTGCTCTGGATTTGCTGTCAAATAAAGCCAGGAGTTTGGACTAGACTAATCACTTACTGGTTTTGTTCTGTTTTGTTTTTAAAAATGATACAACTCCTGAGTATTTTTTGGTGAGATCAGGGTTTTTTGAAGTTAAAATTTGTATGTTGAATTGGTGTTATTTAACAGGGAACGTCATGAGTGATAAGTTACGCATAGGTCTAACTGTTTGAAACATGAGTGTGTTAAGCAACCGGTGTGTTGGACATCTGGGTTGGCTTTGTCTGCTGCTTCCCTCCTGCTGTACTTCATTACAGATTTCTCTTCAGCTTTTCATGTTGGAATTTTATTTTTTTCTGTGCTTTTGGCATGGAAACAGGAAAGGCTGGAGCTTCCTGCCCACCTAACAATAAATCCCAGTAAACTAACTGGGACAGATTCTGCCTGCCTTCCCTGAATACCATCTCTAAAAGGAAGGAAACAGCGTAAGAGCATTTTGGGTATTGAAATAGGATTGACTTCATAGTAGAGCTATTTTTCTTGCAGAAGTACATAGCAGAGACAGGGCACTTTTATTGTTTTCCTACATGAAGTCCTTGAGATACAGACCTAAAAAGTATTTTTGTGTGACCTTGTTAACTGTTGTATTATATCATGAACTATGTAGAAGCTTCTCTGATGAACTAATACAGCTGTATTCCTGATTACAGTAAGTTGGCAAAGTGCACTTTTTTACATGTTTAAAGCTGTGGAGCTGTACATCCTATTTTCTTTGAATATACTGCCCACATTTCAGAAGACATCTGGAATTTTCATTCTTCCATTCTGTGACTGAAGCCAGTGATTTTAGTTTATTTGTCAATTCTGTTTTAAGTGTCTCTAGTCAGTTGCAGATAATGTAATGTGGCTTGATTTGCAGGTGGATTAGGTTGTAAAAGCTCCACATTAGCAGTGTTGAAGAGTATATGTGCCTTAAAACATCTGGAACTGAAGTGATCTCCATGATTAAGTGGTAGATTGGTTTGTTTAGGGTTGTGCTGCATCTCTTTGCACTGGAAAGAAAAACTGTACCTAATAACAACTTTAATGTAAAGAATGTAGCTGTGTGTAGGTTGACCCTCTGTTAATATGCAGACTGACTTTTTCTTTTCTCTTCCCTGCAGCTGGTCAGCCTGCTGCTGATTGGAATTGCGGCATGGGGAATCGGCTTCGGCCTCATCTCTAGTTTCAGAGTTGTTGGAGTGGCAATTGCAGTAGGAATCTTCCTCTTCCTGATTGCCTTAGTTGGATTGATTGGTGCAGTGAAACATCATCAAGTGTTGCTGTTCTTTGTATCCTTCTAATGCCTTACATGGATCACACTTGGTTCAAGCCATGTGAACAATCTGTTCTGTCAGCTGAGACGAATGTAGAAGCTGCTTCAGAAACAGAGCAGCAATTCACAACCTTGTTTTGGTCAAATGCAGTCTAAATTAAATTTCCTTCCCCTTTATTCCAGCTTCCTTTTTTTCCTCCCTTGTTTGCGCTTTGAAGAGGGAAGTGTTTGCATCTCCTCTTTTAAAAAATAAAATCTTCCCATTTTTTGAGAGCTTTTAGTGGTGGGTCACTGTCACAGGTGCTTCTTACAGTGTACCCAACCCTACACCAAGCTAGAGTATGTGAACTATCAATGTTTAGCAGTAGAGAAAGGTGATACTTCCAGATAGCGAGCTGGTTGTAGTTGACAGGGGAATGCATCGTGAGAAGAACAGGCTGTCAAGAAGCAGCACTTCGTTTCATACCTTGACTCTAGTGGCCAATTCAGTCTAGAAATGAGCACAGGCCTTCTCAGTGCGCTTTGCTGCCCCTTTATGCTCACTGACACTGTAAGCAGTGTGTGGTGCTGTCTTGCATAACAAAATTGATCTGAATGAGAAAAGAGATTCATCACATAAAAATCTGTATTTTTCTAGTTGTGGTCTGTTACTAAGTAGTGACCTCCACTTTACAAACAGTTTAATTGTGTGAGATAAATACCTGTTTCTGAATGGAGCAGCCAAATCATGAAGAGTTTCAAAACGGGATATTTTGTATCAAAGTTTGTTCTTTGTGATTTGTTCTGTTTTCAGATGCATTAGTCCAAAATTGTGTGAGGATATGTTCCAAAAGTAACTCTCACTTATAACTTTAACCTAGTTAAAAAAATATTTTGTAATTAATTACAAGACTATGTCATTGAAGAAAAAGAAAATCTGAATGTGCAATACCCAGAAAATATTTTCTTTACTTCTGAAGTGAAGTATCTTAAAATGACAACACCAGTCCCTAAAGCTGGAGAAATTGACTTAAGATTTTTCTCTCTCGAACCCCCTTTTATTAACCTCTCTGCTCATGTTAACTTGCTAGGCAAGAAACATGTTACAAAAGCAAAATTAATTTGAGAGTATATCCTTAACTATTGCTTCCAGTACATGATTATTCTTTTGCTAGTCTTTATTGTCCAGCTTTCTGTCTCCTGTGCCTGTTTGGCACTAAACAAGGAACAGCAGGTAAGAAATGTTTCCTGACTTCTCAGTTAATGTATAGCATAATACTATAAATATACATACACACACACAAATATCTTCCATAAAATGGGGAGAGCATATTTTAAGAAAATCAGCATTATCCTTTTAAATAAGGACTAGACCTTAGGCAGTACTTGGCCCTGGTAGCTAGGAAGAAATACATCTGGTCCTAAAATGACTTTCAGCTGTGTTTTGTTTTGGTTTTAAGCTTCCTGTCTAGGTTCATGGTCACAAGTGTAGCAGCATGATATCTTGACTATATAGTGTGTTCAGCAGTTCCAGATAAGTTGATGATATCTACAATAATCATAATATAAAGATGATAAGGCCACTGAATTGTGCTGGTGTAGCTGAAAAGGTTGTAACTACATGAGGAACAGAGGTGACCCTTAAGTGTGAAAGTAAAACCAGCTTCCATGGAGTATGGAGACTAATTCTTAACTGCATAAGAAGCAGGCAAGGGCACAGTGACTAAATAATCAACTTTTATATGTAAGTGCACTTCTTGTTTAAAGTCTGAGCAGTCCCAGTTAGATGAATTGCAGGTCCCATTACTAGCGCTCTTGTTAGTTTTAGGAAAAAGAAAGGAAGAAAATGAATTATGACCATGAATGTGCTGCTGTCAGGTGCTGCTATTTCGTTAGCTGTACAGGCTGTTTTAACTTTCAAGTCGTATTTTAATATATTATCCTGTTAGACTTCAAGATCTGAAGGTTTCAGCTAATTATTGATTTGGCCTATTATATTGGTTTCCATTGAAATGCAAAACAGTTCAATTAATATGTATTTGCTTATGCCTTTTAGAGTCAACTTCTGGAGGTGGGATGGAATAACACTAACAGCGCAAGAACAGATATTGAGAGAAACCTGAATTGTTGTGGATTCAGAGTTTTTGATCCGAATGAAGTCTGCTCTTCTGTGAGTTCATCATGCATGAAAAAACTTAGGTCATTGTGTTTGTTTATATATGTACAGCTGTTTTCATAGTTGCAGAAATCAGAGTTTTTAAAGAAACGTGTAAGGTAGTTGTTACAATGATACTAAGCTCTCCAGCTAACTTATTGGAGACATAATCACACAGCACCCTGCAAAGATTGTACTCCATTGTCATTTTTATATACGTGCTTTTTTGGAGCGTTTTAAAACTGCTTGAGTTTTGTCCATGGCTGGCAGTCTTTTATAGAGGTAACTAGACACTTTCACTTAATGAAATGTCATCAGAAAACAGAGTGCGATTCTGCTTATGTATCTGCTGCAGGATTGTTTTAGAAGTCACCAGTGTCAACCATGTGCACCAATAATAGAAGAGTATTCTGGAATGGTGCTGAGATTTGTTGGAGGCATAGGACTCTTCTTCAGTTTCACAGAGGTAAGAGGTTAGAAAATGTAGTCCTTTTTCCCCACTTTTAAGGCTTTGTTTTGTGAAATAATTAATTTTAGAGGGTTTGTTACAGGAACTCTCAGTGCCACCTCAGGAGTCAAATAACTAATTGGGTCATATTTTTCCAGGCCATCAGCTTGTTTAAGTCTGCCGAAAGGCGGACTTGTCTTTATTTGACACAGTGAGTTTTTACAACTTTGTTATTTAGACTACAAACCACAACTAGATACCACATTAAAATGTGGTGCTCTAAAGTTTAAATTTTGCAGTCTTTGGGGCTTTCTGGTTTTGGGATTTATTTTTTTTTTGTGCCTCCTGTAGTGCAAGGATACAGTTTCTTGATGAGTGAACTACATTTTAAACATCAGGTTAGAGAGGTGCTTTACTCTTTGCTTCAGTACCCAGATTATACATATTCTTGCTTTGCTGGTTGGTGGATAAAAGTCCTTGGAGCAGATCTTTAGTAACTTCACAGTACAGCACGTGAAAATACTCCTGCTGCTTATTGCACTTTTCAGACGGTTTGTAGATATTACAGCAACAGAAGAGATATAGCAACTTCAACAGAATCACTCTGACATCTGCCCTCAGTTTCTCTACTAGGAATGTGAAGCTGCTGGGAGGGGGGAACGTGGTTGCGGGAATGACAAGATTTGAAACTGTGCTAGAAAAATAGCTTTATAGTTAAATGTTAACTGTAAAATGAAACAATTTGGAAGATTTGTTTATCATTACATGAATAACAGGCTTGTGAATATTTGTGATTTGGGGAGGGGGAAGTTTAGTGCTAGACATGCATATGGGAAATATTTTGCATTGCATTGCAGGTACAGTTTTGGCTTTTTTGCTTTATTTTTCTCTGTGTGGCTAGGTATGAATTCTTTCTGAGAAGGTGCATTTTTTTTCTAATTAAGAAAGCTGATGTGTGATTGTGCAGTTTTAGCAATAGTAAAGTATCGTAAACTTTTGTATTGGAGATTCATTGTCAGGATTTTATGTTTAAAACAAATTTTGTTCAAGTGATGAAAGATGGGGTTGCAGACCCTCTGCTTAATATCTTTGTTTTTTCTTTTCAGATTCTAGGAGTCTGGCTGACATATAGATACAGGAACCAAAAGGATCCTCGTGCAAACCCTAGTGCATTTCTTTGATAAGTTTATAGAGGACTGAATCTTCTGTCTGCACCCTCTACTTCAAAATGCTGACTCTCTGTAGTTTGGTATTTCTCCATAATAGGGATTCTACATGTACGCAAAAGAAAACTTGATTTCCATAAGAAATTTGTAGTTTTCATATTTAATTTTGCAGTATTCTTCTAAGCATCTCTATCTTGAAGTAGACTGGTGCATTTGGTAGCTGGGCAGAGTCAAATTGCTGCTCTGAGCTGGTTAAATAACTCTGTTAAGACTTTGGTAGTTGATGTGTTGAACTCTATACAGTGAGTTTTATAGCAATACCGGCTTCTCTGGTGTCCAAAAAACCACTAAAGTATTTTCTGCTGTATTCGTTGATTACAAAAAATCACATGATTTCTCATAAAAATGCTAAAATTATATAGTGGATGGTTGGACAGTATGATTTGATTAGGATTTGAAATTAACTTGAGTCAGAATTTTTTGTCTTAATAATGATCTCCCACTTTCCTGTTAAAGTAAAAATAGAAGCTTTGTCGTTTTCTGTGGTGCACATTAAGTACATGTTAATGACTACTATATTCTTCACCCTTTCCCTTCCCTGTTTGTTTTGGCTTTCTGGTAGCTTTAGAATTTTGTTGAGAAGAAAAATAATTAATTACTTTTTAAATTGATATCTTCACTATGAGAACAATGAATGAGTAAAATCAGGAGAATGTAATCTGCAGCTGATTAAACTTTGACTTGAAACTTTTGTTTTCTTTGACAAGTGAATGAAGTTTGGGATTTGCACATCAGAATCAATAGTGTCTGTCATCTTTGATGTAAGAAACTCGATGTCTGGAAAGTTGTTGTACAGCTCTTTTCTCAGATGGGGTAAAATTGTTGTTGTAATAACTCCACAGTGTATATTCCTCTGTCATCCAGCTAACAGTCTTGATTTCATGAGAGATGGAATGATGTGTGAAAAAGAAAGTTTAAAAAAAAAAAGTTAAAAAAAAAAAACCAGTAGTGGTTTCCAGTAGTGGTTTTTGTTTTGTTTTAGAAAAAACAAAAGAATTAAAGTTGGAATGGTGCATTATCCATGTAGTAAGTGTTTTCTGAGCAGAAGGAAAGCAGGGTCCTTCTTCCAGCCTGTCATAGAAGTGGTGCATCAGCTGGAACGTCAGCCATCGCGACACCCAAGGTACATAATGTCCATTTGTTTCTGATCACACTGAACTGCAGACGTGCACTGTGTTCAGCTGCTGCTTCTGGTGCGATTGGCAGCTGCTGCAGCCTGAATGTGGCTCTGCAGGAGGGGAGGGGGAAGAGTATTAAGGCCATATGCCAAGTACACAGCAGCTGAGTGAGGGAGACAGTGAGGGCAGACAAAGTGGGTTCTCATAGCCTCCCTTTACTGGGGAGATGCCTCCTTGCTCCTGCAAAGGAGGCAAAAAGAAGTTGACTTACATGCCCCTCAGAAAGCCCAGTGCTCCTGAAGAAGGAATTGTCTCGAGGTTTTAAATGGGAAGAGTTGAACCTGAAGGCATAGAGAACTTGCTAAAGACATCTTCTCTTCAGGTGTAGCTGATTCTTCCACAGCTGCTGTCAGCGCCATCTTCTGGTGTTTGCTCTGAGTTACTGCTTCCTACGTGGAGAAGTATTGACATCTGTTTCAAGCACATACTTGTACAGGCAATGTAAGAGCCCACTCGTGTACTCAAAGACCTTAAGAGCCTTCAGATTATTGCTGAAGTATAATGTAAAAGTATGCAGCATTTTTTCACACCCCCACCCCAAGTGCTGTCCTGTTTAAGCAACTAACCAGCTGTTCTCAATACTTGTTGAGGACAGTGATTATCTTGTGACTGCCTTCAGCAAGAGTTTATTTTCCTAGTCTAGACAGGACTGTTTAAATGTAGTAATTTAAAGGAGAAGTCTTACAAAGAAGGTGTATGAAGCTTAAGATAATACCACATTGCTGCATCGATTTTTATTCGTCCTAACTATTTCAGTGCTCAGTTTTGGGTGGGTTTAGTCTCATAAATGTGGTAGGTGATGCTGGAGTGTAAGTGTGCATCACTGAGAAAATACTGAAAAGCTTACCACTTCAGAAAGTGTTGTGTCTCAAAACATGTGAATCGATGGATTGTGTGGCTTGATTGAAGTTTTTCTACCATATTAATAATAATTTGTCTCTTCAAGGTTGTGGTTAAAAAAACCAAAACAAACCCCAGCACAAACTTGGAAGATTCACATTAGAGTGTGGATTCACTTTCAGAACCTGATTCTTAAGCCGGACAATAAAACACATTGAGTCTGACTTTGGGTTTTGGGTGGAAGAGAGTAACCTCCCTTGGGAGGTCTGACTTGTGTATCATGATACAAGAAATGTATTGTTCTGATGTGCTGAAATACAGCATTTTAAAGAATGATTTATGCCTATTCTTGGTGAGTTTTGTCTTAGAAGCTTTCTTTTTTTCATTGCTTTGTCTTTTCTCTTGAGAAAATAGTTTGGTCATATAAAGATTTTGTTGTTTGGCTTCTAGAGAGATGTTTTTAATTTTTATATGATCGAGAATTGGGCTTAATTGTAACCGGATTTTCTAGAAGCTGTTTACAAAAGCAGCAAAGTATCAAAATAACAAAGCGGTTTAACTTGGAGCATTCTTAATGCTTATATTAGATGTTTTTTGACCTTAATTACATTGAAATGCTTTCTTAAAGTTGGTTATTCTAGGAAAATGTAGAAAGCTGTCTTGATTTCCTTCAAGACACCTACACATTTTCATCACATATAAGTAACTGGCTATAAAATAATAAAATATAATTCTTCTACATCAATCTGAGAAAGTGAATCCAAATGGTAACTAGCATACTGATACCACTGTGCAGCATCTGCCTGGTTTCACATGAGAAGAACTATTACAAAAAGAAAAAGCTTGCAAAACTTGATACCTTTAAAAATGTATGTTAAAGTCTATAGCTGACGAGTAGAAATGTGCTAGTGTTACTAGCTTGCATGATTATTTTAGACCTAATTATTTAAAGATTGAATGCTAGTGGAATTCTGGAAACCTCATCCATCCAGTGTACTTCAGATTACCGACTGTATGTACTTCAGCAATGGTTTTCCAAATAAATTGAAAGAGGTTTTTAGGTATCTTAGCTTGGTTTGATGCCTCTATGGGCCTAAATAATCTGCATTTAGAGGGGAGGATGAAAAAAGCAGAATTAATTTGAATTAAGATTCTTGAAAATTTGGCTAAGGTGAAAAGCAAATGACAAGTGCCTTGAGTGCAAAAAATTAATTTCAGCTTCAAAAATAAAGTTGTTGCTACTTGCAGGCTGAACTAGCTCATGTATTTGCATCTATAGCACACAGACTACGGGACCCTTGTAGATTCTGCCTTAAATCCATTTTAGGATATGCATCAGTACATCTGCTTAAGCAAATGACGTTACTTCAGGAGTCTTGCAAAAACAGACTTGTAAATGTGATGGCACAAGCAGCTTCCCCCCACTGCATCCTTTTCCCCCCGCTCTGTCTTCTGGATGCTGCAGTAGAATGGAACATCTTGCTGAACTGCTGAAGGAATAGTGGCATGACTGAGGCCAGTTCCAGGTGTCACATGAGGTTTTCTGGGTGGTAGGGTTTGCATAGCTTGCCAGAGACATATCAGCAGGTTCTAATTTTGCTGAGAAGTTCCTTTGAGCTGAAACCCACACTTCTCTTACCTGTCCTACCCTCCCAAGTGTGTTCCTCTCTTGTGGTCATCATCATGACTGGTAGTGCTAGTAGTGGTAATAGTAGTGACAACAATAATGGCTGACATCATTGCCAAAAAGCTGAGGAGATAGTGGAGATACATTCCTGGGCAAAGTGTTTCTCACTGGTGGTCTGTACAGCCATGTGTTCAGCTGCAGGGTTTCTTTTAGTTCTGACTTCTCTTATTCCTTTTGGGCTTGTAAATGAGCAATCACAAGCTGTAACACCATCATGAAATCAACCATATAATCAGTATAATATTACTTCTATTAATCAGCTCAAGGCTTTTCTGAATTCCAGTGTAAGCAGGAGTCGTCTAAGGGCAACAATTTTTAGCTTTAAAAAAAATTCTTCATGTGGGTAATGTGATCCTCAGACCACATCAGAATGCAGCATGTTTAAAAGAAGAAACAAAAAAACCCCATGTAAACAATCCCATCCTCTAGTAGCAAGTACTTTTCTGTGAAAGGTTTGCACTTCTTATCTAGCTGTAAAAGAAAAGGCTGATAATGACAGCTCAGACATAGGTTGGTGCTATGAGAAAATAAATGGAGATAAAGCAGGCTGAGCAGTCCTGCGTTTAGCTGGCTGCTAGAACTGGAGATAAAAAGCTGCTTTCCTGTACTGGGCTTGGCTGGGTAGAGTTAATTTTCTTCACAGTAGCTGGTATGGTGCTGTGTTTGGATTGTGACCGAAACAGTGTTGGTAACACAGGGACGTGTCACTGAGCGGTGTTCACATGGAGTCAAGCGGGGAGGCTGGAGAGGCACCAGGAGCTGGGAGGGGGCACAGCTGGAACAGCTGGCCCCGACTGACCCAAGGCTATCCCAGATCACACGTCATTGTGCTCAGCAATAAAAGCTAGGGTAAGGAGGAATTGGGGGGACATTGGGAGCTATGGCATTTGTCTTTCCAAGTTGCCATTGTGCATGTTGGAGCCCTGCTTTCCTGGAGATGGCTGAACACCCACCTGCCCATGGGGAGTAGTGAATGAATCCTTGTTTTATTTTGCTGGTGTGCACAGCTTTTGCTTTATTTATTAAACTGTCCTTATCTCAACTCACAAGTTTTCTTACTCTTACCCTTCAGTTCTCTCCCCCATCCCTCTGGAGGGGAGTGAAGGAGCAGCTGTGTGGGGCTGAGCTGCTGGCTGGGGTTAACCCACAACAGCCCTTTTCCTTCCAAAGGGCTTAGGTGTAAAACTGCAAGCTGTGGTCTCAAGTAACAGAGTGGGTTTAGTCTTTCTAATAATAGTAGATGATTATAAGGAAAAGAAACCAAAACACAAAAATCCCCACAAAACCCACAACACAGCAACGTTTTGTATGTAAACACTGGAAACGGATTTATTTCTTAAAAAATCATTTTTTACAGTTGGATCATACAATATTCTTCTGTATGCCTTAAAGGCCTCCAGCTTTTAAATATGCTGCCTAGTACAAAAGTGCTAATGTAAAACTGTAGTGTTTGTGTATATAAACCAGCACTACACATTACTAAATATCGCTCTAAATAGGCTCTTCACCAGTTTCAATGAGTGGAGAAGAGGTTGAAGATCAGACTTCATAGTATTTAAGGGCTTTCCTTCTTCCCCTTACAGTTCAGTCTTCAGGAGCTTCTGCGCTTTCTGCATATTTGAATACACTGGAAATGAAATATTTATACATGTTATTTATGTTGCAACTTCCTATTCCAGCAGCTACAATTGTGGTAGAGAAAATGTCGTTATTGTTAAAGCTTTTGCTCACATGCCTATTGCTATACGGATTCTGATGCACTGTGCTCTTCCAAGCATTTTCTGAACATCATCTGTTTGATTTTGAGCGGTGAGAACACAGATCTGTTAAGGCAATCGTGCAGGCATTCGCAGGGCAGAGATGGGAGCTGTGCAGCGGTGAGAGTTCTCACCATTGCGTACACTGAATACTGCTGAATTATGCACGTTCACACTGACGTGTGCTTTCTCTTAAAACAGATGAATGTTTAAGGCTCCAGGGCTCTGCCGTCATTCTCTTCACCTCACTGAGTTTAAGTCTAGCATCTTGTTCCATTTTAATCCTGGTTAACTATCTTTCAGCAAGTACTGATTGTGAGAGGCTGTAATGCCTGGTGTTATTCCTTGTCGCGTGAAAAGTATAACCGATTTCAGGATATTTCAGAATATGCTACTTACACAATGAAATGTCAGAGGGCTCATACGCGTAGAGGCGATTTGAGTATCTTCCAGTGATATCTGCTCTCACAGTCAGGGAAGGATCTAGAAGAAAACAAAAAGGATGAGAGAAGTTGTAGAGAACAGGACTAACCTTCAAACAGAAGGAAATAAAGCTTTCTGCGCTTCTGCTTGCTTCCTAAATGTTTCTGCAAGACAAGTCTGCTTTCGCTAAAAAAACCCCAAACAAATCATCCTTCTACACAGTCACTGCATTACAATTTTAAGTGTTCACGCAGAAGTGGATATGTTTATTCTGTTCAATGCTGATGAGCCTTACACCCTGTGCCACTGCATAGATCCTGAATTAACTTTACAAGCTAAGGCTGCTTTCAGGCTATTAATGTTTTAAAAAATAAGTAATAAAGGCAGAGATAATATGGCAGTTGCCTTGGTCTGTTGAAAATTATCATCACAAGATAGATTTATCAAGGGATGTGCTAGTGATACGTGTGTATGTAAGGTTATGTATCTGTTCTGGGAGAGGGAACACTGGGGTGCCTGCATGGCCGCTAATACGTGTTCAAAATGTAAAAGGCTATGAGGGGGAGTGCAGGTGAGGTGAGCATGGAGCTGAGTTCTGAGCTTTGAAAATCGGCCCCTGAAGCCTCCAAGGTCACTGCTGTTCCTGCATTGTCTGAGACTGTTGTTACAAATGGAAACCTGATGGGTATGTGGTATTTTTAGGGATAGGAAGATGAGCAAGGCTGAGCCAGTGTCTACTCATTCCAGTGACTGCGGCATCACGTCATTTCAATGCCACAAGGGAAGAAATTGCATCATTTGTGGCACCAGTGGGGGAGGAATGCTGGACCTGTGAGGCTAATGACCCATCTGGGTTTGCTTTGAAATTTCATCCAACAAAACCAACTAGATTTTTTTTGTTTCTTATGGAATATATTCCCGCTAGCAAGCCTGAGGATTTGAGATGCACGGTGCAGCAGGGGCTTCAATCTGAGATCAGCTTTGATGCGGGAGATACTCACCTATGAACAAAATCCGAGGGACGTACTGGCCATCAGGGGAAAGATTCTTGTCTGTGGTTTCATACTTAAAAAAAAACAGATAAGGTTCCCAGTGAGGATTGCAGGAGGGCATGTTACATAATTTTTTTTTGTCTTTCTGCTTTGTGTTATGAAATAGAGCTTAAATAATACATTTTGCCATTAAAAAAGTCAGCCTGAGATGCAAAGTTTTAACAGCTGGAGTTGCAAATTGATAGCAACAGTTAATGTTACTACTGAACTTTAAGTTCCCTCATATTTTGAGGTTATGATAGCTACAGATAAAAGAGACTCATTACTAAATCTATTATGCTTCAGCACTAGTCATTTTTCTTAGCCAGCCCTGGCTGTTAAACCATCTAATTATAGCTAGAGAAGCCATAATTAAAACATAACTTTATTGCTTTCACTTAATGAAGTGTAACTGGGATACTTACCACAAGGTTCAGGAGAATGAATTGTTCAGCCAGTTTCTGTATATCTTTACTTTCGGCAAAGGCCTTCTTGAGGGCTAGAGTGGAAACAAATGGGAATGGAAGTTAAAAATATGTCCCTGAAATATATTGTCCTTGAAAAAGAGATTCAAACAAAATTACAGAACAAAAATGAGAATTCCCAGTTTACAATTACAGCAACTGAAGATTTTAAGTTAATTCCACTGGAAGGTGATCAACACATTTATACTTTGCGGTAAAGAGTAATTATAATGGTACAAAATGTCCCTTCTTCCTTCAGATGGTGCAGCTTGGTCTCAAACTTGTCTATATAAGTTTGAATTTGAGCATTGGACTCTTCAAACCTCTTACTCTACTGTTACAGTTTCTGGCTCCAGTTCTTAAGGCGCTGACCATACTGTGCATAGGACCTCAGCCTTGTACTTTTGAAAGGATTTTAACACTTGTACAAAGATCCTTCAGGAGTTACTGAAGCTATGGATGGTCACAAAGATCCTGCCGTGTGGGTTGGCTCATAGCAAGAAGGCCCCTCAGGTAAATTCAGAAACACTAGGGAAAGAACCATCCCAGTTACCAGAAATCCCACAAAAGCTCAATTTCAGCCTAGTCTTGTTTAGTCCCTGGCCAGATTCACTCGCAGTCACTAACAGTACTGAGGGCTGAATACGTCCTTTCCAGTAAATCACTGTTTTTCACTATTGCTGGTCTTGCTCTTATCTGATTGTGACACGAACAGAACCCGGATTTGTTACAGGTCATGTTGCCTGTTTCCGTACCAGCTCGTGCAAAACTGTAACGCCAATTTTATTTTATTTCTGCACCTGTGAAAATGCCTACGTGTGACAGCAACTTGAAGAACATGCCCTATGCTTATGCGAGTTAGCATTTCACTGAGCCTTCCTTAGCAAGCAGTGGGGGCTGATTTGCTGATTGAATTATTTTTGTTTTAAGCAGCATTTAGCCAGAAACTGAAAACTGGATTTTCTTTCTTTTTCCTTTCCCAGTGCCGGGGGATTACCTTGGCTGTGCGGGCAGTCGTCCAAGTGATGGATAATCATCAGGGGCTTGTTGCTGGAAAAGAAGATTCCTTGTTAGGAGCGGGGTAGATAGTAGGGGGTGCTAGAGGGCGCCAGGGGTACCGTGGGGGTGCCGGGGCCGCGGTACCTGTGCTTGGCGCGGAAAAGGGCTTCCTCGTACGTCTGTGTCCAGATCAGCTGGTCTCCCCAGCCTGCAGGGAAAGGACAGGCGGCGCGTTATAAGCGGGGCAGGTCGCCACGGGTTCGCGTCCCGCCCCCTGCCACTGCGGGGCTCTGAACAGAGGTGCTGCCAGAGGGCTTTGAATCAGGAGTAAAGAGGGAGGAGGGCTGGGAAATACTAGAAAATTTATTTGTAGAATGAATTGCAAGAAAATCAATATTTTAGAGCAGCGTAGAAATCAAAAGTTTAGCAGATTGCACTTTGTTTGTTTGTTTGGTGTGTGTTTTTTATTTTTTTCTTTACCTCTGGAGAGTGTCTGAGGCAGTTTCGGTTTGGCAGTAGTCTCCTTTGTCTCCTTGGTCTCCTTCTTGCCTGCATCCTTTGCTGCCAGAGCACAGGAGATGGCAACGAGCAGCAGGAACACGGACACATAACTCTTCTCCATGGCTGCTCCTGGAACAGGTGGGAGAAGCTGCAGGTTGTCCTGCCTGCCAGGCAGGTGCTTGCCTTGGGGCACACAGCGGATAAGGGCGGTAGAGGGGCAGGTCAAGTCCCAAGCATGCAGGAGGGTGAGTCAGGGCTGAAATGAACTGCTCCAGGCAGGGGCCTGGGCTTGGGGGAATGTCCAGCAAGGGTGAGGTTTGCTCAGCAAATTGCCATGGAGGGCCTGGCTGCTTTCTACAGCTCTCTTCATGCCATTAGGCTGTGGTCCTTCTAAGATGTGCACTTATGTGCTGGCTTCTCTCTCTTCTTTTTACATATGTTTAATTTGCTCAGTTAAACAACTGAGTTTTGGCAATTCCAAAAGTACTTTCAAGTCCTAATAAGTTCACAATTGTACCTCGATCTCCCAGAGTTACAGCAACCAAGGACTTTAGCAGCCCAGGCACTAAAAAATTGACTTGTCTCAGCTCTTTTCCATTTTGCAGCGGGAGCAACTCAAATGAGAAGTCAAAATGTTAAGCTAGGCTTTATAGTTAGCCATTGGCATAGACACAGCTTAATGCTGTTGTTTAAACTTCTGATCCTGTCTTTTCCCTTAAAAGCACCATATAATCCTTAAAACCAGTAGAATCTGTAATAAAAAGAGTGGGCAGGACTTGCTGTGTGGAACGTTTACTAGTTTAAGCAACACAAAGCAGAGGACTTTTCCTGAGCCAGCCTCTCTGGCATGGAGATGGAGATTAGACATGTCTGATGGGAAGCTCCTGTTTCAGCTGGGATGCTTCCTTGAAGGGATAAGACACTTTAGCAACATGACTCTATGTTTTGTTGATTAATATTCTCCTAGAAACTAAAACACTAATGTAATGGGTACAGTTAGAGAATCCAAGATATTCCAAAAGCAATACAGAAAATTAAAAAGGCTCATGCGAAAATTATAACTGGCTGACATTATTTAAAGTTCAGACAATGAAAATGAAACTCCAGGGCAACAGAAGCATTTTGCTGAGTAGGAGCTGCAGGAGGAGACATTAGCAGAATCTGCATCAGTGGTACAGTGTTCTTTCCTACTGGGATGCCCAATAGACCTCAAACATTCAAAGAGTCACTGTTTCAAAGGAAGGAAATACGACTTTTGCAGCAGGCTGCCTTTCTGCCCTGAGAAAAGTCTCCTTGGCAAGGAGGAAAATTGCATAAAGTTAAATTAAACTCAGTGGTTGCCTGAATAGTTGTTTTGGCTCGACCCATATAGTGGAAGTAATGCTTCCTCAAACAGAAAAAAACCAGAGGAGGTATGGAACAACCAGGAAAGCAAAGACCAGGTGAAGTTTATGCTGTTGCTGATGCAGAAAGCAAATACAGAGGAACATTAAACCCGCTCTTTAAAAACTTTGCCTCTGGAAGGCTATGTGCACTTCTGCTAAGTTTTCCACCCCCCAAAACAACCCCTCCTCTCTCAACTCCTCAGCCTGCAAAGCCAACATTTCTCCACACGTTTTTCTTCCTGGCAAGCTGTGCTGAACTGTGCCTACTTTGTTGCAGTCTTTTCTTTCCATGGATCGACCATCCCACCCCAGGTAAGCCAGGCTCAGAGCTCCCCCAGGTGCCCCCTGCAGCGGCGCCTCACCTGGTGTCCTGGCCCAGACGCCTGCCAGGGTGTGAAGGTGATCCGGCTGCGGTGTGAATGCTGCCGTGCCTACTGCCTATTTATGCACCTTCACACACCCCAACTCCGCCCACAAGCTTTGAATTAGGTTACTACTTCCAAAGAGCTAAACTTTCCAGTCTTTTCCCCCACCAAAACTTTCAGGGTTAAATTTGTAATTAAATAGCATTACAGATTCCTTTTGGAGGCTGCATCTAAAGCTCAGAGGTGTTTCTGTAGACTTTTGGACCTTTTTTGAAAGGTGATTTTAAAATGCTGGCAAAGATCCAAGTCCAGGTAAGCTTAAGTCAAGAATCCTGATTTGCCCAAAGAGTGATTTGTCTTTTTTTCATTGGCTGGAAAATCAATATGAGTCCCTGTTCTTTTAGTCCTCTGAAGAAGTTAGGTTGATGACTCAGAATTTTAGATGTTAATTAGATAATTAACTATGCACATTATATAGATATCTGTGTACACATGCACAGGTAACAGCACATAGGAAAATTGTAATAAAACCTAAAAGGAAAATTGGTCTCAGCAAAAACGTATTTGGAAGGTATAACAATAAACTGTGATCATAAGCGGAGGTCTAAAGGGATCTTTATTTCAAATGCCATGTTTTGTTGGTTGTATAAACATTCATTTTTAACTACAACATTAAAATATACCATTTTAGGTTTCAGATACACACATAATACAGTACAACGCTTAGAAAAGTGAGACCTTTCAGGTGGCTGGAAGGCCATCTCTACCATTGCACTGCTTGCAGGTGGTCCCTCCTCAGGGCTCAATGTGATCCTGTCCTCAGCAATATATGCTGAAACTACAGCATGTTCTCCTTGGTGCATGCCTCATATATTTCAGTGAGATTAAAATCACGTCTGTGGGCAGTGAACACTTAACATTACTCAGCTGGGTAGATGAAATCCATCAGATATGGATTTTCCTGTTTGAAATTCACAGTGCTCTCTGATGACTGCTACAAGGGCCCCCTTTTTTTTTTTTTTATGAATATACTTAAGAGAATATGGTGCTTTTTTAAAAATACCTTTTGCAAATAGTAACTAGGAAAACTTGATGCAGAAGCAAGGCGATGAACTCAAGGAAAAAAAATGCTGTTCCTCACAAATGTACAGTAGTACCTTGCTTTGCTTGGTTGCTTGTCTTACTAGAAGGGTGAAACCAAAGCTCCCAGGGATGCCAGTTATTTTAACTCCTGTTTCTATATGTTTCATGGCAAGTGTGTGTTCTGATAAAGAAATAAAATGAGAAAGATTGCTTATGCATCTCTGCTCCTTCTCTAGCACTTCTCGCTGAAGATTCAGAGATGTGTTTTGTTAGCTTCTATGTTATGTATCCAAATCACAACCATTCAGATTTTCTTCTATTAATAAAACATATCCTAAATAAGTTTCCGAGATCCATGTTTGTACATGTGAGCACTCACTTTGGACAATCAGGTTACATCCCTAGCCCACTTCAGTGTAGATGTAGGATTCAACCAACAGGTACCATTTCAGAAATCTTGGCCTCAGCTCATAATTGTAATTTAACACACTCTTGCTGTCTGTCTTCCCAGGTCACACCTAATAGCATTTGGTAGCCTTAAAGCCTGTAATATAAATTCTAGTTGCTTTCTGGTTACGTGAAGCCCTAATGAGCAAGTAGGCTCCTACTCACACACTTTTCTAAAGAAAAAATTGGGTTTTGTCTAAAAATGCATTCTCAAAACTAAGCCCTTACCCACTCCTTGGCTCCCACCTTAGGTCTATTTCCATTTACCTACAGTTTATTGGTAATATTTTCAAATCGGATGGCAGAAGAGATGGTTAGGATTTAAAATATGACATTCTGACCCTTTGATTTCTGCTTTCAAAAAACCCCACCAATCCATCAGGATTTTGATATCTCTGAAGACATTCTTTTCCACTTGCATGTGCACATTTATAACACAGGTCACCACCACTTGGCATAAATTGGCAAGCTGAAATGCGAACGTGGAGCATCCTTTACACAGCTTCAGGTAAAGGTGGGGATTTATCATGTACTCTGTTCTTATACTCCTTTTTGAGCTGTGAAATACTGGGATGTCTGGAAGGCATTGCTGATGTGTTTTAAAATCAGTAAGTCATTTGAACACATGTAGTAAATATACTTGCTCTTGTATTTTTTAGTGCCCCTTTTCACAACAGTAAGGAAAATATCATGATGTTGCACCGAGGAGTTTCAAGGTTTTCAGCCTAGGTAGGGTTCATTGCTCGGCTTGCATTTGGTAAGAGAAAGCCTCATCCTGACAACGTTTAGATTTAACTTTGAAATATTTTGTTCAGTCCCACAGGGCGGCAGTGAATCAGTGCAGAGGGATTCTTTGATGAGAGGGATTGGGAAGCTGGGGTTCTACCAGTTTGTGGAGAAGATTGTTTACCTGGTCTCCTTAAGTGGGTAAGTCAGTTATGATCAGCAAGGCTTCGTGCCTGAAGTCTTGTACTTAGGTAAATGCATTTTAATTAACAAAAATAACTAGTGGTGCTTAAAAGCAGAAATTTTGCTGTGCTCCAAGATTAAAGCCAATGACTCTTCCCCTGTCTGAGCAAGTGATATTCAATTTTCAGTATTGCTCAAAACCTGTAAGACAGCAGGTTCTTATTTTTACTATACTGTGATAGATGACGATAGTGGGAAGACCTTTCTGGTTTGGACAGTTTAGTATCAAATGGAGAGTTTATAGTTAACCCCTTTTTGTTAATATAAATTGTTTATAAATCCTGCCTGCCTTGGTTCTTGAACGATAAAGTACTAGAGGCAAGTAGCTGAGCCACGATACTTGCAATTCAGTGAGTCTCCTGGAGCTGCCACCTTACTGTGATCTCTTTGTGTGTCACCTTGTATTCATTGTTCTTATTTCAAATTTATGTTTGATTATCTGTAGCCCAGACCCTCTCAGTTTTTCTGATGTTTTACCTGAAAGATCTGAAGACCTTGACTTCTAGTGAGTATCAGTGATATGTTGCCAGCTCCGACTCCCAGAACTGGTCCAGAAATAGTCAAGGATGTGATCCTCTTTATTTGCTTTATTCTCTTTATTCTTATAAATTTACTGGAAAGCTTGCAAAAATGAAGAGTTCCATCCTGGTCAGGTTTTTCTGTTTGTTTGTTTTTTTGCTTTTAGTTTTTTTTATTAGTGAGCAATAAAAACATTTGCTCAGTGAAATTCCACCTGAACCCACTGACACAATTGCTTTCTTAGAACCACTGCTGCTTGTGCACTAATGTCACAGTATTTAATATTGCTTTTGGGACAATATCCTGATCAGCATCACCTCTGCAGCAGAATTTATTTGTTTTGCTGAGCTGCCCTTTTTCTCCAAGCTGTGCAGACTCTTGTGCTATTGACACATTCTGGCCTGCGTGATGTGTTCCACAACATGCTCCATCTTTTCCTGAATTCCTGTCATTGCCTTGGCTTGTGTATTTGTCACAGAATGTGCAGTTTTAGCCAGTCACATAGACTGCACAGTTTTAAGGAACTCCAACCTTGAATTTTTCTGCAGCAGGTCTCACAGCTGTCATATTTTCACCATGTCCACATCCCAGTACCATTTTTTCTCTCTCTACTTCAGTCTGAACTGGATGAGGATCTTTGTTTGGATAACTCCAGCTGCTTGGTCAAGGTTAAATCTGGTGTTTAGCAGTCTGATTTTCTGAGTTGGATTTCCCAGATCCTGAATATTTTTTTTTAAATATGCATTTTATTGTATTTTTTAATGTGGACCTCAGCCACAAAGCTGTAAAACTGACTCTCCAGATTTAATCAGTGATAAACTCCTCTATGTTTTCACTTTCTTACCCCCTTTTTTTTTTTATGTGGGAGGAGGTTTTTACTTTCCTCCCAGCCCCCCACTCCCTGTGTGCAGTACCCTAAATTTTGTCTAATGTCACAACTGAGCTTCTCTACTAAAATTCAAGGGATTGGATGGGCTTGTCTAATCTCTTGAAGTGGAAGATAAGGAACTATCTAATAGTAGCCTTCAAGTACTTGAACAGATGCTACAAATGAAGGATCTTAACTATTCCATCAGTTTGAGGGCCATGAACTGTGTCTTGGGACATCAGGAAGATCATCTTCATGGGCAGGATAGTGTAGCAGTGGCACAAGTTACCCAGAAAGGTGGTGAGACAAGTCTGCTGCCAGGTTTCTAAGAGCTGGTTCAATGAAGTTTGAAGTTGGAATCTTAATGTCATTGTTCAGTGATCATGCAGGGGGACAGTGTTGTTCATCCTGTGTCTGACCTTCAGCTGTTTAAACTTCATAACACAAGCTTTGAAATAACACAGAAGTCTGTTCCATCTGGTTCGTGCTATGAGGTAGTTCCTGATGCAGACCACTGAATGTGCTTCTGAAGGCTTCTCACTGCAATTCTTGTCTGCAAATATTGACGTAATTCCTTTTCTTACACAGTGTCTTAATGATGCATTATAGACCACTGGTTTGTCTTTCAATTGAATAAAGTCATTCTGTTGCAGAGTGCCTCAAGCATCATATTTTCCTTAGTTTTTTACTTTTATGTGGCCTCTATTCTATGCCATGCAAATATTCTATTTCTTACAATAATCTTTGATTTGCCGATATAACAAAAATAGTAGGGACACACATGTTTAAAAAGTCTTAACCAAGGTCACCTTTAAAAATCCCTGTAGAGCTACAAAACCTGACATAGTCCCAGGACAGAATTCTTATCTTTTTGCATTCACTGATTGTGTGGGTATAAAGTTCTGCTGGATTTTCAGTAAAGCCAGCAAAAATAGCCCATCTCACAGGGTTGAGAATCTTTCCTTCTATTTCTTTGAAGAACAACATTTTACTGCTAATAATCTCTCAGCACGCATCACCAGTACATGGTCCAGAGTTTCCACTCAGGTGTTTCACTTCCAAGTTCAACAATTCTGTTATTTTGTGATTCTACATACGCAGCATATGCAAAAGAAAAGTTAAATAGTGCAAAGATGAATTTATAATGGAATGCAGACATATCCCACTTTCAACTACAGCTGACCTGTTGCCACATAAAAGCTAAATTAATGGAAAGGTGCCATATTGTTGTCACAGGTTAGGATATTATTGCTGGAAGAGTAATGAATGGTTACTAAGTTTTACCCATGAGGTGCTTGTGTTTCACCACCATGTGGGTCATACACTGTACAAATACAGTTGTAATATCCCTATCAGAATAGTTAGCTGGCTATTTAAGCCAGTTCGCATGACTTAAGGCAACGTGTACCTAAAGTCTTGTTTAAACGTTATGGCCTGGAAGTGGAAAGCACACTCCCGCAGGCGGTGACACTAAACAAGCAGTATCAGTCACAGGGAGCTGATAGGAGGATGGGTGTTCCCTCTCTCCTGCTGGCCCAGTTCCAGCCGGTGGCATGGTGATAATGCGGCTCTATCTTCTCATTCAAATGCACAATGCTCCTTAAAAAAACTGCATATTTTGTAGCTGGTGTAAGCAATGCTGCCCCAAATCTTGTGAAATACTTATCTTATAGTGGTCTAAGGGCTGACATAGATTACAGCTATGCTTAACATAGAGAGTGAGAATTTGGGATGGGGCAGGCAGCTCTCATTTCCCCTCCCGCCCCATGAGGTCATTCTGGCAGCTGAGAATGGCTGAAATAGAAGTGAGCTCAGGCTATGTGGTCTTTTTGTATCCAGCTGTGCCCGGTATCCAGCCCTACCACCTGGAGATTCCCTGGGAGGCAGGGAATTCCCACATAGTCAAGTCACAGGTGGTCTAATCTCTACATACCAATAAAATTGGGTGGCAATGATGGAGATAAGAGCATGATGAGAAAACAGAGCACTTAAAACTTTGTGAAGAGTCATATATATGTAAAATTTCACATACTGAAGTTGCTATGGCGATCGTCTGTTAGGATCCACTTGTGCTTTCAACATGTCTGCCAAAAAAAAATTAAATAAGGTGTCATTTCTTGCATTCTTTTGAAAGACGTGTCACTACCCTACTTTGACACTCTAAGAGTTGAATGCATTGAGTTATTACAAACACCAGTAAGCTGGGGCTTCAGCTCCTGTACTCCTATTTCATATAGTGCAGCTGTCAGAGCTGCAGAGCAAGCAGGCAGCTGGTGGGGAGCTGCCTGCAACCAGCAGCCTGCTGCATTCTGCAGGTGTTGCTGGGCAGAAATAACCTGGGGGCAACTGGTAGCACCCACCTGCTTGCTGGTATGGGTGGAGGAGGGGCATAAATCAGCAGCACAGCAGGAATGGGGAAATGTCCATCTATGCTTGGTTAGTGTGAAGCTCTAGTGTCTGTTACTTTGGTGTGTTGGCTGGTGATGCTGAGATCCAAGTTGCTAATTCAATGCACAGTACTGTTCCTTCCACTCACTGTAAGTTTTTAATGTCAAAAAAACCCCAAAACCAAAAAAAAATGGCAAACTGAAGGTAATAAATAACAGAGTTGGGTAAATGATGTCTGTTACCTGAAGAGAAGCAAATAATCTAGGCTCTACTTTTCAGTAATATTCAACAATGTGAGTGCCTTGTGCCAATAGACCATAGGCAGTGGGGTCTGTTTTTTTCTCATCCTGCTGCAGTGTCTGTGTGCGTTACTTGTTTTATCTGTAAACCAAAAAATAATGAGTATTACTATTCATCAAAAGTTTGTATGACAGGAGTTACTTTCACTGGTCTTGTATGATGATCAAATAGTAACCTGCAAACAGCTGTAGGCTCCACCAGCTGTTCTAGCTCCCTGTACTTTCTATTTAAAAATCTGGAAAGGAATAGGCAGAGGAATAGACTTCTAAAAGTCAAAAATTACCTACAGCTTTAAATGAGTTTGATGTGAACACTTTGATGTTGCAGATATCACAGAATCATAGAATCATTTTAGTTGAAAGATCATCAAGTCCAACTGTTAACCTGTCAAGTTCACAATGCTTGTGTACATGTAAAGCTGTGCTCTATGGTTGGGAGTCATGACCTTTGGCATGGCCTTCTCTAAAATCTTTTTTCTTCTCTTGTCTTTTACAAGAAAATGACAGTCTAACAGACAGTGGGTCTAACTAGTGATGCCTTCACTGTTGTTTTATTAGAGGTGCTCATTATACTCAGGTTTCTTCTTCCTGCTGACCAATAAGATTGTAGCACCTGTATTTTCTTGCAAACTTTCAGGTTGGTGTGTGCAATATCAGCATATAGTTTGCTTGACTTCATCTCTCATGTATATGTGTTCTGTAGAACGATTCCCACTTTCTGCTCTTACTATCCTGGCTCAGCCGAAAAAATAAATAACATTCTTGTAACCGGTTAATTAAAGTAGAGTCATCATAAAAGCCTAAGAACTGATGTAAGCAGTAGTAAGCTGCATCTTGAACTAGGGGATCATCCTTTTGGCCACTGACACTGCTATGTCAATGAAGCTTAAGCATGAGTACACTATAAGAATAGGGATTTTCCAACTCTCTCTCTAAGGCAGTCAGATTGGTTTTGAAATAAAACCATGCCATTTCTTCTGTTTAATACAGGAAACGTAGGAATATAAATCTCCTAATGCAAGTAGCTCTACCTTTTAACTGTTGCAGTTGTAGGCTGTAAGAATATCTCGAAGCTGCCATATTGTTTGAATCTGTCTATATGAGCTTTAATTGCCAGAACCTGTGCTGTGAAAACATGTTGTACTACATATGTTGTGATGTGCTGCAGTGAAGTCAAGTGGCCATTTGCTGCATGTGCATTTGGCTAGCAGAGCTCAGGTCTGAATTATTCACAATCTTTTTAGTTCATTATGATTTGGGAAATGAGGAAAAAAAAGAGTGTAATTTAACACATTTTTCAAGGTAACTGACATGGGCCTTGAGAGACTGAAGATACTTAAAGATGTTCATGTTAAAATATTAAAGTTGTCCATGCTAAATTATTAAAGATGTTCATTTTAGGGAAGAAGTGTTAAATTCACAAAAGTGTGGTGAAAATGAAACCAATGCTTTGTGTTTACAGATAATTTAAATCAAAGAGAAAAGGTATTCCAGAGGTATTATTTTTGCTGCACAATTACAAGGTTTTATTCCTGTCACTAGTGTCGCTCATGTAAAGCAGAATGATGCCTTTTGCTCTGCAGCACCATCAAGGTGAATCTATCAGCAAGGATCCCCCCCCAGGAAAGTCACACAGTTTTGCCTTCCTGAGAATACACCATGTTGCCATGTTTTTTTCCTGTTGCCTGTTTGGTGAGCAAACAAACCTTCTGTGAGTTCATTTAGTGATCCGGTTCTCACTAAGCAGAGAGGCTTATGCTTCCAACTTCTCTATGCAGCTATGTTAAAGCAGTTTCTAAAAGATTATTAGGTTAAAACCAAACTCTGTTCTTGACCAGTTGTCAAAAGGTAATTTTTGTAAAGCGATGCTACTTTGATGGTCTGTTAGGGAACCTGAGCCTGAAAATGCCTCAGTTTTTACAGGTCAGCTCTCACCAAGCACATTTCAAACTGAGCACCCCTTGTTTTTTCTGACTACATCAGCTGCTATAATAAATTAATTAACCTCTCCTTGCAAACTGGTGTTTATAGAAATATTGCTTGATAAAGTGCTCTGGTTGGCAGTGGTAGGAGCTGAATTCTGTAAAACCTTCTAGCCAGTTGCACGAAAATGCTGCTCTCCAGTCATCTTTGTTTGACTGAATTCTGACTGGTGACCGCATCTCGCCCAGGGCAACTTGCAGAGCTGGCGAGCAGGAACCTCTAATAGCTGCAGCCCTGGGTGTTGGCTCTTTGTTCTGTGGCACCATAGTAATTTGGGAGTGGTTTTGTTTGATTAATAGCCAAAATACTCTACTTGCTACCTTTACTTTTATTAGGATAAGGGGCAGAAAGAGAGCCTGTGCCCGTGGCTTATTGCAGTAATGAGGTTTAAATGTTATGGCAGGTAAACAGCAGAGACTTTTGTCTGTCTGTGAAGGAGGATATCCTTTTCCTTCCTCTTTGTGTGTTTTATGCAGGATGATATTGAATTCTGAATGTACTGGAGAGGGCATCCTAACGCAGGAATGTGGTTCTCTGTCAGCAAATCAGATGGCTAAAAGTTAATGCTGGATTTATTGTGCTGGTTAAAGAATAGCTTGCAGCTAAGTTGTACAAAGAATGTGGCTGCAGTTTTACTAAGAGGAAGTGAATTGGATATAAAACTAAATGCAAATAAAAGCTCCACCCTACAATTTCATTTTTTTGTTATACCATTTTCAATTTTTAAGATTGCCTTATTCTCCCGTTCATGCTAAGTCAATGTTAAAGATATAAATGTGAGACCCAGCAACCGTGCCTGACCAACCTCGTTGACTTTTATAAGGACATAACAAGATGGATGGATGAAGGCAGAGCGGTGGATGTGGTCTACCTTGACTTCAGTAAGGCATTTGACACAGTCTCCCACAGCATCCTTACAGTTAAACTGAGGGAGTGTGGTCTGGATGTAGTGAGGTGGACTGCGAACCGGCTGGAGGAAAGAAACCAGAGAGTTGTGGTCAGTGGGGCGGAGTCTAGTTGGAGGCCTGTATCTAGTGGAGTGCCTCAGGGGTCAGTACGGGGCCGGTATGATTCAATATATTCATCAATGATTTGGATGAGGGGATAGAGTGTACTATCAGCAAGTTTGCTGATGACACGAAGCTGGGAGGAGTGGCTGATACGCCAGAAGGCTGTGCTGCCATCCAGCGAGACCTGGACAGGCTGGAGAGTTGGGTGGGGAAAAAATTAATGACATATAACAAGGGCAAGTGTAGAGTCTTAGATCTGGGTAGAAACAACTCCAGGTTCCAGTATAAGTTGGGGAATGACCTATTAGAGAGTAGCGTAGGGGAAAGGGAGCTGAGGTTCCTGGTGGACAGCAGGATGACCATGAGCCAGCACTGTGCCCTTGTGGCCAAGAAGGCCAATGGCATCCTGGGGTGTATTAGAAGGGGGGTGTTCAGTAGGTCCAAAGAGGTTCTCCTTCCCCTCTACTCCGCCCTGGTGAGACCACATCTGGAATATTGTGTCCAGTTCTGGGCCCCTCAGTTCAAGAAGGACAGGGAACTGCTGGAGAGAGTCCAGCGCAGGGCAACAAAGATGATTAAGGGAGTGAACATCTCCCTTATGAGGAAAGGCTGAGGGAGCTGGGTCTACTTTAGCTTGGAGGAGACTGAGGGGTGACCTTATTAATGTTTACAAATATATAAAGGGTGATTGTCACAAGGATGGAACCAGGCTCTTCTTGGTGACAACCAATGGTAGGACAAGGGGTAATGGGTTCCAACTGGAACGCAAGAGATTCCACTTAAATTTGAGAAAAAACTTCTTCTCAGTGAGAGTGACAGAACACTGGAACAGGCTGCCCAGGGTGGTTGTGGAGTCTCCTACTCTGGAGACATTCCAAACCCACCTGGACGCCTTCCTGTGTAACCTCATCTAGGTGTTCCTGCTCTGGCAGGAGGATTGGACTAGATGATCTTTCAAGGTCCCTTCCAATCCCTGACATTCTGTGATTCTGTGATACTCAGTTGTCCTCATGTTCTTGCTAATTAGAAATGTTTCTTTTTAACATGTGCTAGGTGTTTAGCAATGCACAATAGCTACAACTTTTGCCTTTCTGAAGGAGTTTGTTTTGAATATGAACCTGGGTCATTCTAGAGTTCTTGCTGGGCATCTCAATATGACATCTTCAACTTGAGTACATTTTTTCTTTAAAATACCTCTACTATTAATGCTTCCAAATAGGAAAGTAAGTAACTAACAATTTTAAGCATATCACAGAATCACTGAATGGTTGGGGTTGGAAGGAACCTCTGGAGATCATCTAGTCCAACCCACCTGCTAAAGCAGGTTCAACTAGAGCAGATCACACAGGAATGTGTCCAGGCAGGTTTTTATTGTCTCCAAAGGAGGGAAAACAACCACCTCTCTGGGCAGCCTGTTCCAGTGCTCTGGCACCCTTAAAGTAGAGAAGTTTCTCTTTATGTTCAGATGAAACCTCCTATGCTTCAGTCTGTGCCTGTTGCCCCTCATCCTATCGCTGGGCATCACTGAAAGGAGTGTGATCCCACAAAAAAAAAAAAAATTATTCATATAGATCAATTCATTTATGAAACTTATATTGTTAAAATAACAAACAGAGAAGAAGTATAAATGGAGATGTGAGAGTATAGAGGGTTTGTGAAGTTGATGGTGTCACCTTTGCCAGAGGTACTGGAGCAGAGCGATATTGTAAATGCACACATAAGTGAGTGAATCAGCATCTCACAGCATAGCTACATGAATATTTGGAAAATTTTCTGCTCCTGAGTGGGAAATTTTAGCTTATATAATATGATACCATGAAATATTTTAATTCCCTGAGGAATAAAATTGACCTGTGCAGCACTGTGGTTATTTGTGAGACAGCAGTGATAATACTGTCATTTTGACAGATGGAGTGCCTCAGGTTCATAATTACAGGTGATCGGTTAACTGCTTAGCCAGGTGCCTTCATTCCTACACCATTCCTTTCTCTCAGTCACTGGGGAGCTTACCCTTTCTTCTTGGGTGAGCTTTGCTATATTGCTGAATACACCTTCCTTCATCAGCATTATACAAAGAGATTAACTTCTGCTGGACATGGTTTTAAGGTTAAGCTAGCTGAGGTGTGCCCATGTGTCATGCATAAATGCTCGGTTTTATCTTGGTTCCTGTCCAGTTTCTGGGGATAGGCTTTGAACTGAGGCACCAGCTTTGGGTGAGATCTCAGCCCACTCCCTGAATGACCTGAGGGCATGATGATGCACATATGTGCGTTTATAACTCTTGATTTTAAAATAATATGGCAAGGCAACTTTTTTGGTTACTTGTCTCATTTTTTAAAAAAAATTAATTCCTTCATTTTTAATCTTTCCCAACTATGGCAATGTCAAGATCTAATAATCTTTGAAACAGTCTCTCTGCAGCACAGGATGTGGAAGTATAAATCAGGCATGCAATGCAGCACGCATGTGTCCAGGCATCCTGAACTGGACATGTTGGCGGAAGTGCCCTGGAACTACCTTCCTCTTAATTCCTGCTTTAGCTCACTTGCAAAGCTAATTGGATATAGTTCCTCTGTATAAGCTGTAGCTTGACTTGTATTTCTACTTGGTTCAATGACTGATCTCCTTCCAATCTATATATGTTTAATCAGGAGGTGACCTAGGTCAGATAATAGGTCTGCTGCAAATGTTGTTGTACTTGCAGCATGTTTCGGTAAGTGATAGCAAATCTGTTGAGAATTCCTGCCATGCAAATCCCTTTCAAAACACTTTTACTGGAGGAGAGAATACGTGTCAGACTGGGAATGGCTGCCTTCCTATTCCTTACTGCCTTGACATTTTCAAGAACAGTTTCAGGATACAATATACCCATGCTATATTTATCCATGAAGGTTTCCGCTTCTCAAGCTGCTACTAATTAAAGTTTCAAAGAACTTCCTTTGGTATTAAGCAATTATTTATGGGTTAGTTAGGTTTAAATAATTTGTCCTAAATCACATACTTTTCCTAAATCTTATTTGCTTTAATTCCTGTTATCTTTCCTGTTTCTAATAAATGCAAATCTCAATATATAATTTAAATATGCTCTACAAATTTCAAATTGCTGTGCCTGTCTGTTAAATCTACATTTTTTTAAGATCTGTCTATGTATGACTATACACATGCAGGCTCCAGAAAGGACAAGAGTTCTTGCTGAAGCAGTGACACAGTAGGGTGCCTTTTCAGTTAATATTTAGGAACAGGAAACAAGCTTCTTTCATGGCCATTTCAAACTTTTGATATCCATTAAGACTATTATTTGCTGTTGCGAAATTGAAAATCCTTGTGGACTTTTCTGCTTGGTTTGTGAAGAGTGATGTTAAGACTACACATCTGAGGGTCTTTTCAACATGGTCAACAACCAACACATAGCATGAACACCACTTGCTACCAGTGATACTACCCTGGAGAAGAAATGCCAAGCAGAGGCAGTTCCTGCTCCCCTGTGGGTGAATCAATTCCAAACCAAGAAGTCATGCCTGGGAAAGGGGACTGTCAAGTTAAATGAATCTGCCCATTGACAAAGGACATGCTGTCTTCAGCAGATGGTTGTGCCTCTTGTTACTGTGTCTGGTATGATGTCCATGGCATGGTTGGTGCTAAGTGACATCAGTGTGTTTCTGGTGAGCGAGAGGGCAGGGGCTCAGCTCTGCCAGCCCAGGCTGAGGAGTGCCTCAGTGCTGGCTCTGATTGTATTCCTGCTGCTTAGGAGCCTAGAAATGAGGGCAAAACCAGCTGCACTAAGCTGCTGCATGGGGGGAATCATAGGGAGGTTTTCCACATGGCAGCCTTTTCAACAAAGCCCTTAAATATACCCACATGAGGGAATAGCTGTCATTCTGACTCTGGCTATTTGTTTCCTTCTTGCCTGCTTATTGCACATTAGTATGCTGCCTTTTTTTTCCCCTGTAATGTTCTGGGCTTGAGGGAGCACAGGAAACAGCATATTCTATAAAGGAAAATGGTAGGGAATGGTTCTTGAATGCTTGATCATTCTTGCCATGTTGTTTGCCTACTCTTTTTGCATTGTAGATGCTTGGTAAGACCTTTGGTCCCTAAGCCGGTCATATTGAGTTCATTCCTCAAAGTGAGGCCTCACTGTGCATTCAGTGAAGTTATTTTATCTGTGGAAGAGAGTTAAAGGACATAGGCTGCTTTGTGCAAACCAACCTGGGAGAAGGAATGTGTTCTGGAAATGAGGTTTCTGCGTCTGTGCCTCAGCCGTGCCTCTGCAGAGGGAGCGGCATTGCTGTGCAGGCTGGCTGCTGCAGCTGAGCTCTGCCTTGCTGTGTTTGCCCAGCTGGGTGGATGCCGGGAGACAAGGGGAAAGCAGATAGGAGCTCTGGCTGGTTTGCCTGCTGTGCGTAGGATCCTTGACGAAACACAGGACTTGTCATGCAGCGAGAAGGGAAGAAACCTGCCCTGTGCATTCTGTGTCAAAAAGGGAGGGTGTGATGGACACTGGCAGCTCTTTCTGCCTGTTTCCTCATTGGATGCAGCTCTGTGCTGGAGGTGAAAGTGAAGAATCAGGGTGGTGATACAGGCACTTATGATGTGAACTTCCTGTAGCGCCAGAAAGGATGCTGCTGTGTACCATAGAGCCTTCCACAAACCCTGTAGAAACAACTGCAACTACTCTTGACATGAGTAACCTTGAGCAACTGCTTAGTGGGTGCACAGTGAATAGATGCATTGTGAAGGGATTGGCTCACTTGTGTTCTCACCGGTGCTTCAGAAAAAAGGATCTTGAAATAAATGAAGATAAATAGAATCAGTGATATAATAAACCAGACAATGACGAAGAAGTGTTGAATAACAATCAAAACTCTATGCAAGGACCAAAAGTTTGCTCTCACGGATATGTGCCCATTTCTGGGTTATGTTATTTTGCAGGTAACTTTATAACACAGAAAAAGACAGAGTGCTGTTTTAGTGAAAAAACCCTCTATCATACCTATCATTTAACCTAAAAATTAATGTGTTATAGTATTTTTTTTATTGTGAAAATTCCTTTGGTTTATGAATAATACTTAGATTATCTGTCCTGGTGATAAAATAATATTCTATTCTACTCACTTTTGAAAAAAATCAACTGGAGAAGTATTTCCTTATTTGCACTTCTCGGTGTAGAAACTGGCACTCTTACCTTCTTTGATTCATTTACCAGCTCAACTAATCTAAATGGCATTTCTTTGGTCATGATTATAACTCGCTCCTCTTGGGAAGGCCCAAGACGTAGGCACAGCCTTGCCTACATCAGAAAGCTCCATGATCTGGTGATATGAGAGTACAAATACGTAATTGCTGTTAATGGGCAGGGCAGATTCTCAGGCTCATTCCCTGCAAATTTGTGCTGGAAGTTGGCCGCTTGAAATAACTCAGACCAGCATCTTTGATGGGAAAAAAAAATCACTTTGCAGATAATGAGTGACAGGTATGACCCTCCATCCCCCTGGCAGCCACTGACGGCTGACTCCTCCTTCTCTCCTAGAGAATGACAGCCTTAGGGTTTTAGTCCCTGTCTTGATTCTGGCTCACATTTAGGAAAATATAATTTGAGGTACACAGGGGAATTTCTTAGTGAATAGCTTGTTCACTCTTCTTCTGCTGCGTTCCAGATTCAGTCATACCTTTGACATTGCTTTATTTCTCATTTTTCCTCTTAAATCAAGGGAGAATGCAAATTTTGTGCCATGGGACAAGGTAATAGTGATCAGGAGGACTGAGATACATGTGGTCTTTTTAAAAACAAGTTAACAAATGTATCACTCTTATGTTCCTTAACATCCAATCTTTTCCAGTAAACTAATGGTTTAGTAGCATGAGTTACTAAATACCTTATCATGCCCACATATAGACTCTTTTGCTGTCTTACCCAACTAAACTACTCATATAAGTTATACTTGTATAAGTTACCACTCATTTACATCAGTTTGTGCCTAAAATTAAAAAATAAATCTGTACTTTGGTTCGGAATCTACTGTTGCCTAGCATTGTGACTTCGGCTGTGTAAGATGTCCTTTTCTATTAAACAAGCTAGTCTCTAAATACTGTTCTATTCTAGTTACATGAAGACTAGCTCATATAGGAAGTGAGTTTGAAAATTTTCTGTAATCATTGCACAGTAATCACTTTAGTAACTGCATGGATATTTGAGATATATTTTGTACCTCTGAGAGGTGCATAAAATAGTGATTAAAGCTAACACATACTGGGAGGATGCATCCTGTCTGTATCAAGCTTTTTATAAGACGAGAATATAACCACCCCTACAATTGAACTGCAGAAACACACTTAGAATGTGTTTGATGTTTCATGCACAGGAAGTTTATATCCTTCCTATAGGCAATAAAACTAATAATTAAAAATACAACCACCTATTACAGGAGAGACAGTGTGTTACAAGTATGTGCTTAAATTGTATTATACCATGAGATATGTAGCTAAGTCACATAGAGTGATAGGTCCACATGTGCTTGTATACATTCACCTTCAGGTAAAAACAGACAATTCAGTGCATCTATTCTGATTCAGGCACTTTATTCTAGCAGTTATTCTGATTTTAGAGCAATACTGCTAACATAAGAGGAAAAAGCTTGTAAGAAAACTTCAAGATTTGATTGGTAACTGGCTACACACTGAAGGCCAAGGCTTTACTCTGCGGTGATCACTGTTCTCTAAACAGAAGTTAGGTCCATATGTGGTAGATGCAGTGACATCCCTTGGCTTTTCCTATAGCCTTCCTCAAGCTATATTGGATACTTGACCTCTAAACCTAAGCCTTTCCCCTTAATTTGGATGAAGCCAACCAGTGTTTAGCTACTTGATAAACTTCTGATAAGATTGTAACAACCAAGGGATTATGATTATTGTTTAATCATGTGTCAAAATGACCCAAGAAGTACAATAATAGTACAGTAGCTACCATAGTTTCCCTCTATCTAAGCAGAGTCAGTATTGTCTACTAGGAAAAGTGCATTTTACTTGCAGAGTAAGGTAATCATTTACAGACAGAATCATGTGGGGGTTGTAATAGCCAGAAAGGGGAAATGTGTTCTCATCAGCCTAAATGCTATTGTTGCGGCCAAATTCTGTCCTCCATTACAATTCTGGACAGGCCAAAGTCTCTTCTGAAGTGCAGGGCTGTGATCTGCTATTTGCCTTGTTTACTCCTCACAAGATCCCGAGCTCCACAATGCCATGGTCACTGTAGCCAAGACTGTCTCCAACCTTCACATCCTGGACTGGTTCCTCCTTATTTGTAGGAATGATGTCCAGCAGAGTGTCTCCTCTCATCAGTTCATTGATCCCCTGTATCAGGAAGCTATCCTCCATGCCCTCCAGAAACATTGTGCATTGCTTGTGCTCTGCTGTGTTGTCCCTTCAGTAAAGATCAGGGTGGTTCAAGTCCTCCTCCCATGAAGGCCAGAGAAGAGAAGAGTTAACAACAATCCTAAAGAGCAATAAACTTTACTTCCTCCTCTCCTCCCCCCTATCAGCACGCAAAGCAATCTATACTTCTATAAATAAAATACTCTTAAAAGTATATTTTTTATTCTAGGTTTCATCTGTGAGTTTTGCCAATATATTCAGAAGCTATGCATACAAACACAGAAATTATTTATTTTTCCCTGTACTGTCTTAAATTATTGTGATTATTTTCATGGAAGATTTTACTTGTTTTTCAACTTTGCTGTTTCAAAATATGGTTATCAGGCTGACATCTTTTTGGCAACTTGCCCCTATAGTTACTATATAGTTTGAACATTTCGTGATTTATCAGCATTCCACTACAAACGTATTGAGTCTACATGACTGAAATATACACATCGAGTAATGCCAAAGTATTTACTGGCACTGGCAATATTTGGCTATTTTCAGCCTTAGAAACACAGTTTCTTTTTTAAATTAATTTGAACTTTACCTGTAGACATGGTAGCTACCATAAGACCTCAGCACTGTGGAATTAACTGTTTACCACAAATATTTCTGCAATTTACTCTTTCTCAAAGACATTGTTATTTCTGGGTTTGTTTATGGCTCAGTAGAGCATGTTATGAAACTATATAGCACAGGAAGAATTGTCGTTAGCTTTCTTGGTGAGTCATTCTTTCTCTAACAGAAGGACACGTATCCCTTAATTCGTTTCAATGCAAGAAGGAAAGGCTTTATGTTTTAAGGCTTATGCATTGGTTATAAAATTACAGATGCTCTCTTTCATCTATCTTAGTGCATACCTTTTTGCCCTTAATTTCAAGAAGTAACACAACCAAAAGAACACATTTCGCCATCAGAGAGTGGCAGCACTAGTTAGTTCATGCTTATTTTCACTCACATTAGCTTAATAAATGCCCTTTCAGTTCCTTGCCCTGCTACATGCTTTTTGTGTGATCTTAACCTGCCTGTGTTTTAGTTCCTTCTCTATAAAAGTATGGAAAGCTAAACATCCTTAGCTCCTGTGACGCTCTTCAGCAAAAATAACTAAAGGATCTGTCTGTCTCTTTAATGCTACTCCCATATCACAGGCAACCTTCAGGCAGCATACCTGCATGTTGCTTAATGCTTAAGCTGTCTGGTCCTTTGTGCTCCAGAGATGCCCTAAAGCTATACCTGGAGCTGTGCAAGTTCAGCTCACCATCTGTGCAGTCAATGTGTTTGGTCAGGAAAGGCAGCCTTGAGGTATTGCCAGTAGTCATACTCAATGGTGTTCATATACTGAATACCATATACACACTTCAGATAGGTTCACATTTGCACTGTTACCTCCTAGAAATATCATATTAAAAAGTACTTTTTCATTTAGTAAATCTCAGTGAGATATCAATAAAGTTGTTTCTTGGCTTTTATAAAAAACAAACAAGCAAATCCCAAAGTTTTCTTTTTCTTTTAAGTAGTTGTTCCACATCTCATATCTTTAGTCCAAGAATGCAGAACAACTCATAATGTTTTCACTGGAGTGTGGCTCCCTCTCTATTAATGTGTTTGGTTAGCAAATAAGAAAGGGTGTTTTTCCAAGGAAGGAAAGATTGAGTTTCCAGGCTCTGGGTAACTGCTGCTGTGAACCTCTGAATTCCCTTTTGGGAGCTCATTATGGGATTTAGGAATTTTTGTCTTTTTTGTCAAAGTTGAGAGTATACAAATTAGTGAGAACTAAAGCCACTGAGACAATGAGGGAATATTTCTTTCAGTTAGGATGAGAGTGCTCCTAAGAGGGAATATATATGTGAAAATATTTGCTAACAGTAACATATATTGAATGTGGAGTTTTCCACAAAGCAAAACACTGCAGGTCTGGGAGACGTGGGCTATTGTTCTGTGCTTACAATGATCTGATACAATTGCTCCAGAGCTGTGTAAAATCACAACCCCTCCTGCTTGTAGACTTGAAGCAAAAGATACCTTAACAGTTTGTGGCTCTTCTTCTCCTGATCCTGTACAATACACCTCACCTTAGAGTGTAGCTTCTTCTCCAGGCAGTCACTGTTCTCTTCCCTACATGTGAACATAAGTAATGAAGCTGGTGCTTTGTACGTATATCCGTGAACTCGGGTCTTCTCAGCTGGCTGAGTGCTAAATAGCAGGGTGGATTCGTGTGTGCCAACCTTTTACAAACAATTCCTTGGGAACGTGCAGTCAGGGTGTGCAAAGCAGTAATGCGTGATCGTCAGTGTGCACAGAAAGGTAGCAGAAGGCAGAGCTGATATTTTTGAAGTACTTGTAGGCTCTTTCCTGAAACAATATCCAAGTCTAAGCACCAAAAAAGAGACTCCTAGGGAGTGTTGTCTCATGAGTGTTATAACCTTGAAAAATTATTGCATATGTTTACTTTTCTTATGTCACATGTAGACGTGTACAAAGAGTGACTTGAACATCTGTTCAATAACAGTTGGAGTTGGAATTACAGAGAAATTTCAAAATGTAGTTCCTGATATAGCAGTGTGCACTAAAGGATGACTGCTGTATTTGGGTTCTTCATTGATATGCAAAGATAGGGAGACCTGTTGTTTTTGTGTGCTTTCTCTTATTCTGAAGAGATCAGCAAATATATGATACCTCTTAAAAACGGTCTGCTGAAATAGATTAACTTTTAGTGACTAGTGGATAAGTTACTTTACAATACACAGTAGCAACCTAAGATGGTAAGTGATAGCATAATCATGAGCACCTCAAACAGCAAGGAAAAAGTGTGAATATATAGATTGCAAATGCTGGCGATTTTCTGGTGGAAGAATAAATATTCCTCCCTTCTGATGGATTCCTTGGACTTTCTAATTGCCATGGAGACTTCTTGTTTCCACCTGACTCATCCCGTGGATCTGTGAATCCATTTGAACAAAAGAAGAACCAAAAAGAATCAGATGAATGATCTGGCCAATCCTGTGGAGGACACCTCAGCATTTGGAAATTTCTCCGTGTCAGCCTTTGGCAAGAACACATGTAGCACATGAAACAATCCAAAGTCTATCAGCCTTATTCTGCAAAGTTCAAGTTACTTTTGCATTTTAAGTGCTGAGGTGTCCCACAGGCTCTCACCTCCATGGTACACAAAGGTATGGTGGCTTTCTTTTGTTTTGGTCAAGCGCAAATATTTGCACACAGGAAAAAGCTTTTGCTCTGCAGACCAATACATCAGCCATCTGCCTAGAAAAGCCAACGCCTTTCTGCGCTGAGACGGATATATAGGGGAGGATCCTGTTCTGTCAGTTCTCAGGTTCCTGTGCCTCACCTCACTGACGTTAAGTCCACGTTTGTTTGACTGCCCTTGGTCTGATTACAACAGATAAGTCCAGACAGTAAAGCAGGTATGGATATGTGAACAAGTGGTAATAAAATTTGCTTCCTGGAATATGTCATGTTTGTAGCAAAGGCAGAATTCTGAGAAATTTTTTATAGAAAACATGGGCACTACAGGTGATGCTATATTGTGTTCATGTTAGTATAAGCATCCATACATATAGTAGACAGATTATGAGTTCTATAAAAACACACAGTCTACACAGGTAAGCTTTCTCAGCTACTTACTCTCTTGCTATTATGTTTGAATTTATTCTGTGTAAAACAACTGCTGCTCTTACATTCTCATTTTCAGCGTTTTATTCTCTTCCTTCAGCTCTAACCCAAACAGTGGATGTCAAATAAACCTGGCTGGTTTAGTTCAAATGAACCAAGGAATGAAAGGAACAGTTTCCCAGTCTTCCTTAAGAGAGAGAAGTAGAGTGTGAATAAAAACCTGCCCACTAATATGAAGAATAAAGCTGTGTGGCACAGAAGCAGGCAAGAAGGGAAGAAAAGAGGGAGTAGTGTCTCATGCCATTCATTTCAGGGGAAAAAAGGAAAGAATCATATTTTATCTGCCAATGCACAGGCTACAGACATGTCATCTTATCCTGAGGAATGAGACTTTAATCTGTAAGCTGAGTTTCTGTTCCATCAGGAGAGATATTACCTGGCAAAATACCATTTAAAGAGGAGAAGGCAGAGAGATAGTAGCAGCTGTAAAATTAAGGATGAACGTTGAACTAAGCTGTGAATGGAAAATATGTGTACAACATACAGCATGGTTTTTACCTGAATATCTAGCTCCACCAAAAGGACCGGATATGAATCTTTAAGAATCACAAAGATTTAGTCCCATTACTCAAAGCTATGCCTGAGAACAGATTTCAGCATGATACCTATGGGGTTTTGAGAAGGGAAAGAAGAAGGTGAAATCCCCTTTAGTCACTTTGCAAAGTCGATCTCATCAGACACAGATTAATTCATGTGCCTGTGACATTTCTGCAAAATGCCTGCTGTCTGCTTGGATGAGTAGTTTGTCAAAGCCGTCAAAAACCACAATGGAAAATACTGTTCTATATTACAAATGCAACCAGTATCAATAGTACCTTTGAAAATTAATCCAGATTTTCTTTAAATGTTAAAATAATGTGCATTGCAATATAGATATCAAGGCTAACTTTTGTTCAAAAATGAAAGTCAGTGGTCATTTTATTCAGAAAATTTTGTGATTTATATTACAGTAGTTTATTTAATTCACACAGTTTATTTCCTGTCTGCTGGCTCAATATCAAATGCATGAAATAAGGAGAAAACAGTAGACTTCTAGGCCCAGGGATTGCATTACTTGTTTCTTCCACAGTCCCAAAAAGTGATAATTCTACAATTTATTTTCCGCTACAGCTCTGAGGTCAGTCAGACTATGAAGGTTAGCATTCCTGAGCCCAGGTAAATTCTGGACTGTGATCTTGTGATCTTGAATCACAAATCTTTTGGGATTTCAGCTTTGTAGATTCTTGACAGCCATCTCTTTACTTGTGAATGGATCCACTAAAAGAAGTGACACAAATATAATCCCTAAATATGCAAATGTTTGTGTAAAATAATGGTTAACATAAAACTTTCAGATCAAGGAAGTTCATCTCCTCATAGTTGAGTAGAATGTAGGATATATAAAGGAATTCAGTGTTTTTATAATGACTAAGATGTATTGGATTTGAGTATCTAGTCTTTTAACTCGGTACCCTATCTGCTGCATCCTAGATGCTAAGAGGAAAGCATGACAGACAATACTATCCATTTTAATATAAACCTGCAGCAGCCAAAGTGCATATATACAAGTATGTATCTTATTAGCAGTTGTTATCAGCAGCGAAGAATTAATAAACTTGATTTTGACTGAGTGGGAGTAGCCAATATGCACCATCTTCAGATAAACCAGAGCAAACGCTATGCATCAGGATTTCTTGAGACAGTAAATTCACTGGGGGCAACCACAGGCGTAAGATGCACGTTGAGCTTGGTAATCGTCTCTCAGAGCAACTACAATGTGTCCTTGGATCTAGGAATAACTCTTGCACATTAGCTATTCATTTGCTGTGAGGGCCACCCTTCATCTCTACAACCCTGACAGTTTAAACTGCAAAAGTGATGTAAGACCCTGTTGCTGTGAATTATGTTGCTTTTGCAATTCTGTTCCAGCCAGTTAAATAAGTAGGTCTTGTTTTCTATTAACGGAAAGTAGTGACTTATATTTTTAGCTGACAATTGTCTAAAAGCAGTTAAGATATAAATCCAGCTAAGCAATTCCCCTGACTTGAGACTGCTGACTTCACAGGATGGCTGAGGATGGAAGAGAGCTCAGGAGGTCACCTGGTCCAACCCCTTGCTCAAGCAGGGCCACCTAAAGCCAGTTCCCCAAGACTGTGTCCCAACAGCTTTTGAATATCTCCAAGAATGGAGACTTCATCACCTCTCTGGACAACGTGTGCAAATGCCCAATCACCCTCACAGTAAAAAAGTGTTTCCTTACGTTGAGAGGGAACTTTCTGTGTTTCAGTTTGTTCCCATTGTCTCTGGTCCAGTCACTGGGTACCACTGAAAAGAGCCTGGCTTTGTTCTCTTTTCACTATCTCTTCAGGTATTTATATACATTAATAAGATTCCCCTCTGAGCCTTCTCTGATGGAATTATACTGATGTGACATGAGACTGTGTTTGTGGCTTCCCTCTCTTTAGTATATAAATGTATTAACATTTCAGTGTCAAGAGTGACAGTCATCAGCACACAAAGGACATCATCCCTGGGTTTGGGTTCTATATATGTGCATGTATCTACTTAACAGGAAAGAAGAATTAAAGTGCTCATCCAGTGTATTATCCCAGATGATCCCTCAGGATATTTATGCTCTTCAGCATTTGCATGTGTGAGGATGCCCGTCTCCTCCTGAAAGCCTGATGGAATATCTGGACTGACTAGGGTAATCCGTGAATGTAGTATTACACAGCAGACACTGTCATCTTTGCAATTAATGTAATAGAAGTAGTAGTTGGCAAGGAAACAAGAATACCATGGACAAAGATGTAATTACTGGAGTTAAAGAGAAGACAACAGGTTTGTTTCAAAGCTGCTTTCCAGATCTGAAATGGAAAGATTTTGTTTCACACTGTAATGAAAACATAGCCATGCAAATACTTCCACAAGCGTAACCTTCCCTCAAATACCCAGGCAGAGCCTGAAACCTTTGTCTTCTTGATCTGTAGTAGGTGAAACAGGCTTTGACTAATAGTGTAACTATCCCACATTTGATTTCCTGCCTGAGTTAGAGCAGAGGTTGTTTCAAGCCAATGTCTTGTGTGATCCTAGCTGATGCTGAAAGTGAATGTGAGGAGGTAAAATACATCCCTGCAATATGACAGCAAAGACTCTCCATTTTCCACCTAATCTTTTGCTGATATTTTAAATCTACCATATTCAAGCACTTCCTGTTTTGTGCTGTGCTTCTCCCCAAAGTAAATTGTCTCTTGACTCTACTTTGAAAGTGCTGTCATGGCCACCCTCTGTCATCTCTGGCAGCTGCTCACATCCCTTCTCCTGAACATCCCTGACATGCTCAAAAGAGGGTATGCCCACAGACTGGGAGATGTTGCCAAATCTGGAATAAAAACAGACATAAATGAATAGAGCTAAACACAACTCAAAGGAATGTGGTAATCGGTTTAATGTTTCTAGCATTTTCCTGTAGGTTAAAAAAACATTTAACTGACTATGAAAATAATAGACTGCTAATGACTAATACAAGATATTTTTTTTCTCCTAGTGTACAGGTCATTTATCACCACTCTGTTGGAATATACTCTTATATCCAAATTTTACATAGTTATGAAGATATAGATAGGCACAATATAACTTGTTCATCACAAATTAATACTAGGTATTGTAATTAGCAAAGCTGTCCTGCAAAGATTGTTCCTTTGTCTTTTATATCTGTATTTAGACAACATCATAGGATGTACAAATCTACTCACTAAGCTGCCACTGTCATGAAAAAGAAGGAACGACGTAGGATGAGCTTCAGTGCCAATTCAATGAAAAGAACTAGGACAGACCTGCTCATTTTTCTCATACCAGGCTTTACAAGCATCACTCAGCCTCAGGTGTGGAGTTCTGGAACTATCTCCTTCCATCTCTCTTGCTTCATTGTATCTTTATAATAGCAAAACCTGTAGCTGCTATTTGATGGTTATCACCTGAGACCACATGCTCAGTGTGAAATGTCTGTTCTGTTTCAGCTATCAGAATGATAGTTGAAGAATTATACAGAAGAAAGCTAAGCCCAGATCACTTTTTTTTTTTTTTTCCCCTATATAAGCTATTCCAAAATCTATAGAAAGGGCCTTCCTGTCTGATTTGCCAGCAAAGTTTCTTTTCCTTTATTGAGAAATAAGTGCATAAATCAGAGTTACATTAGTGACTTGCAAGCTTCTTGCAATAAAAAATAAAAATGAGGAGCTGAGATACAGCTGGTACCTTATATAACAAATTGCAAATAGACATAAAAAAGATTGGTTATAACTCTTGGTCATAAGTCATAGCTGACTTATCAACATCATAGCTGGATTGATAAAACACAACTCAAAGTTGCTGCACCTTAAACCATCACTTTCAGTTATTAGAATAACTAATTTCAAAGTGTTTAATAGATTTATCCTCTTGTTTTTCAAATGGACATGATAGTCTTTCTGTGTTTATTTTTCAAATTGTACATATAAATTTCTTATGAAATCTGATATATCAAAGTTGCATGGTAAGAGTTCAAAATGCTAGTAGAGACAGAGAGGTTAACTAAAATGTTTTAAAATGTTAGGTTTCCTAGTGCAGCTTCACCTCGTAGAGGCTATGGTCATTTCACTGTTACTGGTTACAGCTCCGTCTGAATGAGGCGTAGTGCTTTCTTCATGTTCTCTATTACTGAAAGAAAAATAAGTAAGAACTGTAAAAAGTACATTTGTACAATTAAAAAACCCACCTAATTTGATTTGTAAATTGTTCACACTGAAGTTAATTTATGGTCACAAGTTATATTTTAGGGCTTTTTATTGTGAAGATTCTCGCATTCATACCAAAGCAGGAAGTAAAAAGTTTCTTGAATCAACATGTTTAACTTAAAGGGGTTTGACAAGGCCCCTTTCAACTTGCTCACTTCTCAACAGCAAGCCTGATAATCAGATGTGAAGTGCATATTTGTGGTGAGATACTGCACTGGTGTCAGATAGATTGCATAGAGAAAGGACTAGCTCAACCTGTAAAATTACATTCCTTTCTGAAATATGGGTGCTAGGTGGTACCGAGGTAACCATCAGCATTTCTTTTCTGATCCCTCCCACCACTGGCTGTTTACATTGTGCAGTTTGGTACCTTTGACTTTCACCATTCTCCAACAAACTGCTCAGATCTTGATCCTGAAAGTTATCACCTGTGATCTTTCAACTTGTCTTACCTGAGTAGTCCTAATAAATTCAATGGGACAATAGGTGTGCTTAAGTGTTTTGCTAGAACAGGTTAGACCATTATAATTTTTTGCAAATGCTCACACACAGTCCTTATTCATTACTTTGAGATCTTAATGGGTTCACACACACAAATGATTGGGATGGGGTGTATCTGGCTGCTTACAATGTGAAAAGCAAAGTAACACAATGAAGAGGGCACTTACAGAACGGTATGTCTTGTGGTTCGTAAGTGTAAAGCCGGTTGGAGTATCTTCCTGTGATATCAGCTCTTACTGTGAGAGATGGGTCTGAAAAAATAACTGTATTAAGGACTACTTTCCATTCCCACAACAGCTGATGGTGATGTGAGAGGTGATACTTTGACAGCCCTCTTTCTGAACTGTTCTGATTTCATCAATGAGGTAATTACGAGGCTGTTATGCTATGTTCCAACTAACAGCTCTGGAGAAATCCTGAACAAAAGCTAATTTTCTTTTTCATATTATGCAGCTATTTTAAAGTGATAGATTACACATACATATCCTGTTTTACAGGTTCTGGGGTTACATCAGAGAAGGGCATTTTGACTGGATGCACACACAGCGAGGGTCATGGATACATAATGAAATACTGGTGTGACCTACCTAGAGTCTTCAGAATGAAAATCTTGTGATTCTTAATATTTCTGTAATAGGAGCAAGTTGTTGTGGACATGTATTCTCCCAGTTCCCTTTCCAAGCTTTTTGTTAACTGACTCCTGTCACTACATTGCTCCTCAGAGTGTGGGCTTCATCTCACCTAACTATGGATGCCACCACAGAGCTAGTCACTCTAGACTCCCTGTACAGTCAATGAAAAGGCACAGGCACTCTAGGACATGATTCATCCAATGTATTCCAGAAGTCAGCTTCGTGATGGAGTAAACAATTGCTAAGATGGCACTGACTTTGACTTGTTCTGTGGTCATGTCCACACTGTAGACACCTACATTCAGTCAAATATTTGACAGTTTTCAGTGAACTTTTGCCTTATAGCAGCTCTAGCAAAACGCATGGAGAACAAAAGCCCAGACACTAATGGACACTTAAGTATCTTGCTCCCAAGCATTAATTAGGAACTGTTCAGAACATATCTGTAACCTGAGGGTCAAAGCCTGCGATAGAGGGAGAACTGAATTCAGATCTGCCAAGATTTAGACTAATGCCATGGTAATGATAAATTTTGAGCTTTTTTTGTTTTTTGAAAAATGAATTATTTTGATGTTTCCAAAGGAAGACACTGGCATAGATTCAGATACCACATATTTGAAGATACATAAATATTTTACATACCTATGAACATGATTCGAGGCACATATTGTCCATCAGGTGACAGGTTTTTATCTGTGGTTTCATGCTGGCAGAGAAATTAAAGCTAATTATTAAAATATTTATGTAAATTTTATTAAAGTAGTACCACCTGTGAATAGTCTTGTACCAGAGGACAAAACCAAAAAGGTACTACTTGTGTGTGTATACACATGCACAGATTCCTGTACTTACATGGTACTGAAATGGCAGACACATTTAACTAAAATGACATGAAAAAGCAAGACAAAGAAAGAGAAAACACAAGCCAAAAAAAGATACAAGTCAAATCTCCCCAAACCCTTCATACCATGAGGTTCAACATAACGAAGTTATTTTGGGCCATTTCCTGTATCTCTTCATTTTCTGCAAAAGCTTTCTTCAGTGCTAGAAAAGACACGGTCATTTTCAAGTCCATCTCAAATACTGCTTTTCCCTCTGCATTTAGGAACCACGTTGGCCGGAGACTGGCCACATTGTTCCTGTCTCTGCTGATTCGCATTCCTGAGGAGACACTTAAGGGCTCTATCACTGCTTTTTGTTTTTTTGACCCATGTCAGTACAACCTCCCGGCTATGAAAATGGAATCTCTCTTCTGTTATTTATGAAGCTTGTCTCAATGGATACCATGTCTTAGCTTGACAAAAGTGCATTATTCTCAGAAAATTCTTATTAGATTGATTTCAGCAGCCCTATCCTCATCTCCTTCTCTAGTTACCAGTTCAGGAGAGCCAAACAATATTAAATCTGTTCAATGAGTCAGTAGCAAATCTGGGTCTCTTAATTTAAACTGACGAGTGCTACATTAGGGATAGCAGGAGAGCAAAACTCAGTATTTTTCATGGTCTTTTCTGGGTAGTTTCATAGTGGAGTTTTTATAAATAACAGTAATAAATTCTTAGCTTTTCAAGTATGTTTTCATTTGCCTATTTCTTTAAATAATTTTAAGTAAGTGCAAGGTAAATATATAGCCAAGTGCGGATTCTTATAAAAATATTCACAAAATGTTAGCGCTCAAAAAAAATCAAATTTACCTTGGCAGTATTGACAGTCTTCCAAGTGATGAATTACCATCAGTGGCTTGTTACTTTATTAATAATAATAAAGCATGTAGTTAGATCATTTGACAAGTATTTATCTACAAGTATTTACCTACAGTAGAACCATACAGACATTCTGTAAAGAATTATATTTTCAAGCAAGGGAAAAGAACATAAATCCTTCATAAAAGAAAGAAATAGAGAAATAGAGTTTCTCTATCTAAATGGGTTTTTTAAAGTAAGAAATTCCATAAGAAAGAAAAAACGGAGCCATCATAATCTCATTCCTGGTTAGCATGTAATCAAACTGAAGAGATTTTTAATATTGCCTAAGTGTGAAGTTCTCCATGAGTAAGAAAATAAAAATAACCTGTATGAACTGGAATAAAATATTTTTTTTAAAAATTTGGTTTATCATCAAATACTTTCCGTGAAAAGTTTCACCTTTTTTTAAGCTTTTTTGAACAGATATACAGTATTTTTTTTTTTTTCTGTAAATATTTTGGTAAAAGTATCAAAATTTTCTGGTTTTGGATGTCAAAACGTAAAATAATTCTGTTTATTTGTTCTCGTGTTTTTTTAAACTACTCTTACTGTTCAGTAAATCAGTTACTAATGATTGATCTGGTACCACTGTCAAGAGTTGTTCAGTTCCTAGGCATTTGTACATAGGGCACATGAAATTAGTTGCCTTTTATTTTAAAAATAATTTGCCTTCAATTTAAAAATAGCTTACGCCACATTATTATGATCAAAAATGAACTGTAACAGAGACTTAATACTGTTTTGAATTCTCAAATGTATTTTCAGCTGAATCCCAGAGAAGATTCAAATTAGAACTTTAACTTCTACCTGGACAGTGAGAAACTGTGAGTACATTGTGTTCATATGCCAACTGATAATGTGTTGGGAAAACATAAGAGGCAGCAGATCACCATGCAAGAGCAAATGTAGCTGATTTCTAGCTGTTGATTAAGGGAGTAATCAGAGGAAGAACGGCATATATATCTATTAAAAAAATAGTATTAAAAAAATCATCATATCTATTTATCATTGCTTATTCAAATGACAACACTACTGTTGTGACAAAGAAATAAGAGTGTTAAACGCAGAGTTCTCTATCAGCCCATAACGTTGCTTAAGAATCATAAGACCCTTGCAACAACTGTTATTTATAGACACTATATCTGTTTTATTTAACTGGGTGGTCTGCAGATGACTAATTGTCACTGTGTTTCTCTGTTTTATTTCATTATAGCATATTCAGGCATGACTGTCTGATTAACAACTTTGCCTTTTAATCTCTTACCTTTTTTTTGCTTGATAAAGCCCTTCTTCGTAAGTTTGTACCCAGGTAATTTCATCTCCCCATCCTAGAAATATAACAAAAGGATTAACTGGTGGCCAGGTAAGTAATTCATAACAAATTACTTTTTTATATATTTATCAACAGTTGTACACAAATAGGATTTGTTTTTCTTTGTCAGGCAATGTTTCCCAAACATTGTGAATATACTAAATCTGTATATCCCAAAAGGTGCTCTGGAAGATTAAAAAAATCCACCCAAACCAACACCCCCAAAAGCCTCAGCTGGTTGAACATCCAGTTCAAGTCCTCTAGCAAACCTGTTAGTTCTCTTTCTCTTTCTCAGAGGTCACTGAATCAGCACCCAAATAATTTATATCTTTATATTTTCTGCTCCATATTTAATGTAGACTCTGGGGCTTAAAGAGAAAGTTAGCTTATAAAGTTAGAAAAATAAAACATGACAGTTCAAATAAGATCAACTTTAATATGAACATTGTTAGAATATTCCTGAGTTTTAAGCTTAACTCTTTAATTTCAAACCCTGGTGTTGCAAGTACTTATAATTTAACAAAATAATCCCTGTTAAACAAAAATCTCCACCTAAAAAACTTCTAATGAATCATCAGCTTCATAGCTTATCCGTAGCTGGTGATACACTGATCTCAAAAAGTAAATTGTCCAGTTGGTTTAATGCTTTCGGATCCCAAAGATGCCAGCCCCTGTGTGGTAGATCCCTGCCTCCCAGTCAGTGTTACTCCATTCATGATGGCCCCCATGGGAATTGTAGAACAGCTTCTGAATCTGGATCAGGTTAAGGCTCGTTTTCTTCTGTGCCAACTGGACAGTGCTTGGACCAGCCCTGGTTACGCAGAGATTTGCTGTTAGCTTTCTCACGGGACAATCACTTGTGACACTAACAGGTCATATCTTCTTTCAGGAGAGTGCCTTTGATTACAGATCTGTCTGGTTGATGGTGGGATTCTGGCGTGTAGACCAGTGTGTTCCCAGCCCTGGCTGAAGTCAGCTGCTGGCGTAGGTAGCTCCACAGAGGAGTCACCTATGGTCATTAAGCAGTAGGTTTAAGTGTTCACCTTTAATCTGTGAAAATTACAAGTACAGCACTCAAGGCATCCCAAAAGGCCTGAAATCAGAATTAGAAAACTGATACCTTCTGTGAGTTTTTTTTTTTCCCCCCAAAATTGGCAGAATTGAAGGGATTTTGTTATGTTCTTATGCATTTAAACTCAGTGGGAAAAATAAAACCTGATGTAGGCAAGAGAGGCAATAGATACCAGATGTATTATAACCCTTCTCCAGGGATACCACTTATAAGAAGTGATTTGCAATTTTTCTTTGGTTAGTTCAGATGTTGCATGATTTTGTCCAGTGCTCCCTGAGCAATGAGGTTTAGATGGGACCTCTGTGACAGGTAGGCCTTTGCCAGTGGTTTGTATGGGAAGGTCTCAGGGGTGAGCTGTGGGGTCTGCAGGCTTGGCACAGCTTGCAGAAGAGGCCAGGGAGGGAGTTCGACATTTTGGGGGATGAATAGGCACGAAAGGAGAGGGAAGATGGAGAAGAGGAAAAGACCTTAGTAACTTAATTCTCAGTTTGTATTTCTAAGGATTGATCGGACATAGATAACTTAAAATAGATTCTTTAGTTGGCATCCAGGTGCAAAATTATGCACCACAAGGACAGGAATTATGCATTACAAAGCACAACTCTGACTATCTGATGAAAAGCAAAAAAAAAGCAACCCAAAAAGTAATGCTGAAAAACCCACCAGTAGCTCAAACTGTTTTTTTGTGTATAAAAATGGGTCTGTAGAAAAAAATTTCCATAGCAACTGAAGTTAGTAATTTGTGTTTCAGTAATTAACAAGTTAACATAACAAATTATCTTTTCACTGATATATGAAACAGTATTGTTTCAGTGATGCTCCAACCCTGATTTGAGAGACTCAGTTTAGTTTGTTGGCTTCTGCTAGGTCTCTGTGGGTTGTGTAAAATATGTAGGTTATATGGGACGCTCAGCCATATCCTTAAGAACAAGCTGATGGAATGAAAAAACATGAAACAAGATGCACTACTTAGAGTGTCACTTAAGGACATAGAAGCACACCCCAGTAAGTATATATATGTATATGATTTCAGGAAGTTCCTAAATTAAAACCTTTGCTGACCTGTATGGGAAGATTAAGAGAAAACATAAAGTAAATACACAGTACCTCTTGACAGTGTTTGAGGTATTCTTTTTTCCTTTTTGATTGCCATTGCAAGGTTGGAAGAGACTGCAATTAGCAGGAGGGACAAGGCCAATGTTGAATGCAGCATTGTTTCTTTGAGAAGATCCCTTTCAACTCAGCAGGGAAAACCTGAATACAAGCAACAGCTTTAGTCACATGGATTCATCACCTGGTGCAGTGTAAATCACTGTGTTAGTAGCATCCTAGCAATCTATACTACAGAAGTAGTTTTGGTTATTTCTATAAATGCCTTTGGAGAAAAGTGGAAAATGGAAATGCTTAATTTTATCATGCAGTACTGCTTTCAGCTGCCGAAATTGGGCTGCAGGGGACAGTTCTCACAACAGTGTGATTGGGGAAACAAAGTTCATTTCAGTTCATTTCTGGTCACCCACAACTTTTTTCTTATGAGCTAGTACAACATTGTAATACTGGACCATGAAAATTTCAAGACAGTGCTACTATTAGTTCATTCTGTTGTTTTTTTAATTTCAGTGAAATGCAGCAGCACGGGTTCTTTTTCAAGGATAGTAGGTTTTTGTTTGGTCAAATGATGTCTCATGATATCCTCCTCAATAAAACAGGAAAATTGACAAATCTTTGCCTCCAGATATAATAAATTTTAAATGAGCAAATCCCTCCCGAATGTTGAAATTGCCATCATTTTTTTAGCCTGCACTCTGTGAGCCTGGATGCTAACGACTGAGGTAAATGTACAAGAAATTTCCAGCTGCTTCTCACAATGAAAACTCAAAAAATTTCCCCATTATCCATGGCATTTTAAAACAGATTTTCAGCTCAAGACCTGCATAATAAGACAATCCATCTGTGCTTCTGGTTACTTCCAGTATACTGAAGATGTTTGCTTCGCTTCCTGACAAAGATTATTATAAGAAATTCAGTAGCTTCTGATCTTGATAAAAGTTGGAGAAAAAAGTGATGGCTGAGGAAAGACATTACAAAGCCAAAATTTTTAACTGCTAAGTCTTCTTTCTGCCCAGTACAATCATCTGAAGGCATGAAAGCTCAGATATTCAGGTGGATACCTGATGATTTGAACTAAGTGAAAAAATATAATACGTGTAGCCGAGGATACCAACCTAGTCTGTTCTCTCTGGAGATTTCGCTTTTCAGAGGCTGAACTTTAAGCATTACCAGGATGACCTGTTGAGAAAATGCTTTGACTTAAAAAAAAAATAAAATAAATCCCCCAAACTGCTTGTGTCTATATCGGCAAAGAACATTTCAACTTTGAATTTTAAAGTGATATCCAGTATGGTATTACAGCCCTGAACACTGGCAAAAGAAGATGCTTCGCGATTCTTAGGACAAAGAGGCATCAAAAGTGCAGCTTTTCTTCTTACTTCAGTAAGTTCCTCAACATTACTAACATTCCTGTTAAACAGTTCAATTTCTGGTGAACAAATTCAGTACCACTTCCAGTAGCTGGCAATTTCAATCCAACAAAACCACTCTTTTCACATGACTGGAGAAAAATTTGCACATTAAAATGCACAAAATTTTAGAAAAAACCAAAGTATTATAGTAAGATTTCCGCATTTCCGAAAGTTGCTAAAATTATTAATATATCCATTATAATATTTTTCTACTCAGTCTTGTGCACAATGGTTCCCTTTCCCCCAACATGGCATCACAATTCTAGAGTTGTTCTTTGTTTCACGTACTTTCCTCTTTAGGCTTGTTCATGTTAACTACTGTTGATTGCATTTTATAAGGGAGTCTCCTTTGGAGATTATTAATTATGCACATTAATTTGATGGTTGGAGATTGTGGATATTTAATAAGAAAATGTGAAGTTTTCCAGTGTTTTTAACTTCTAGTTAATTCTGAGGGATGAGGATTTTTTGGTGACAAAAATTCCATTCAAATTTTCCCTATTTCTGTACAGACCACTAAATTCAGTCAGCAAAAGCAGATTATTACACCCTACTACTACATTACTAACAAATGAGTATTTGTAGCAACTATATGTGAAAGTTAATAATTCTATTTAGTATAAGTTTACCTATTAGATGTTAACAATAAAATTTAGCATTTATATTAATGAGTTAGAATGCTATTTATGGCTTTGAAATCACACCAGATAATGTCTCTATAAAGTATGGAATGGAATGCCTGGTATGGAATGCATGAATAGGGTCTTTCTTTCATGATGTATTAATGAAAAAAATCAAGGTGTAAATCTCTTCAAGTCACAGGATTCATTATCTGAAGATTAAATAATTGATCATCATCCTATTGAAAACCAATAGGGTTTCAGAAGGATAATTTATGGAGCTGTAGCTGGAGGCAGCTTAAATATTCTGAATTTTTTATGTTACATGATCCAATGTTAGTTAATTGATTAAGAGGAAAAATGACAGCCAACACCATATAAATTACCTTCATCTCTCTGTCAGAACAAATGTTTTGATAGCTTATCTCTAGGCATCTATCATTTGTCTTTTTCATTTAACTAGGTTTGTAATGCATTTGTCAACTGGACCTTATTGCTATATTAAAGGAAAGTTAAGAATGAGAAATATTTGCTTACCAGCAGCAACCGATTCTCCTGATGGAAACTTCTTTTTCATAAACTGGTTACTTAAACATCAGTGTGGTTTAAGCATAGAACACCTGGGCTGCCCAGGTCTCTGTGTAGCAACAACAGCACATTCACCTGGGAAAAACTGAGAGGAACCTTTTAGCTGAAAATGAAATTCATGGGTTTCCACCCTCCCCCTTCCTTTTCTGCTGTCCTTCCAACGTTTGCTTTTGTGAGTTCCCATGCTTATACACTGAATCCTTGGACTTCTCTTCATCTTGGCTTGTATCAGGTGTCTTGTGTGAGGATTGGAAATAAATAGTGGCTTATGTGTGTCTGCTACTTCCCCCTCAAACAGCTTGAATCTGGCTTATGTCCAGTGAAAAAAGAAACCACCAATGAAAGCTGGAACTGTAGGTGCTTTTGTTCCCAGTGAATGACTAGGTTCACTGGTGCTTGAAGACAGGTATGAACCTAATAGGAAAACACAAGGTTTACTTTGTGTAGAGGAATGTAATTAACAAATAAAAGGAACTTTTTTTTTTTTTGATGGGGAAATAAAAATCCTTGTTTAAATAATATGGTTTAAAATATTTGATTATTGCTTTTCTGAGTTGTAATTTAAAAATGGTCTGATTCTTTGGACGTGATGCTTGATATAATTTTGACCTAACTTGACTAATACAGGAAAAGTCCTTTATTCATCATCTTTGCACAAATAAGGAATTAGCTGGTTCGCATCTTCCCTCCTTCTTGCATAACTTTTGCAAGGGAATCAGCAGCAATCCTCTTTTGGTTCTTTGTCTCTCGTGTATTTGGTTATATGGACTGTATGGTTACACTTTTTCCTCTTCCTTTTCATGTAAAGTCTGAATTCTCATTTGTCTTTGATGCTGTGATCTACTGATGTTTGTTGCCACTGACATGTAAATGATTAATAATGTATGATTCTTGCATTATGCTTTATCAAGTGTTTTTCGTATCAAAACGTGAAAAATAAGAATTTCTGTGTTTTTGGTGCTGAGTTGTCTTTAACATTTGCAAGGGATATTTCAAACTTACATTTCCAGTTAAAGTAGTACAGTAACTATACTTAAATCCATGACACACTTAGCTCTTGAAATGGCTGAAAAAGCAAGGAATGTAGTTTAGTTACAAAATAAATGCAGACAGATATTTAAATCAAAGTGCTATATTGCATTTCTTCATTTAAATTTTAAGTAAATTAAAAAGACTATCTGAAGCAAAACCAGGGATGATTTAAAGAACTTCCCTCCATCCAAACTTTGGGTTTTCACGTAAATATTCCAGGCACTGAAGCTTCAATTCTTCTTACTCTTCAACTAATTACAGATCATTAAGTAATTAGAAATATAAATTTTCCAAGTGTATTGAAGTGTGTTTCTGGTCAACCCTAAGATGTTGTGTTCTTCAACCCTGAGATACTATGTTCTTTACTGTACAGGTTCCTTATCACAAGGAGTAAAAGGGAAGACACAAAATGAAATAGATTAAAATTAGTGCTGAGCTACCTGTGAATGGCCTTATTTGACAGGACAATGTTCAGCAATTTATTTTCTGTGCTCTAGAATCTTCTGTGCTCTAATCTTCTCTTGAAGATTAGAATTTCAGCCTTTGTCAGTCTTGCCATGGAGAGGTTGGCAGTTCTGGTCAAATAGACCTTGTCAAGGTTTAATACTGGAAAAAAATGCCTGTAGTATTTGAAAAACGTTGGAGAATAACTGACACTTGGAATCTCATGCCCTTGCTTTTGTGTGAGTCATGCAGCAGCAAATTTAAGTACGTATGAGCCCATATGTGAGGTGTGAAACTGACATTTAAATTTTGCATTATCTAGTGCTCCACAAAAGCTAATTGAAAAAAAACCCATCCTCACTGTATTGATCAGTTCCCCAATCTCGCCTTTTCCAAGGCATTGTGTTTGTTCTGGCACAAGGCAAGGGATACCCTGATGTAAAGAACAACAAGCTGATCAGGGTGTAACAGGGCAACCCCATGTGACATTTACTCTCACTTATGCATAAGTTTAAATTAAAGTGAACATGGGCCAACTGCAAAGCCTAGACAAAATACTTACCTGGGTAAGGTGCACAAAATCTTCAGTGCCAAAAGTAATACCATGGTGATATCTCTGCAGACAGAAAAGTCAGTCTTCAAACTGAAGTATCTTGCCGCAGTCTGTAGCATGAGTCAGTGACCGAGGGTGAGCATTGCTGCTGGTCTAAACAGCCTTTCCTATCCCCAACCTGCAGAGATCCCTAGGTCTGAGTAGCGAAATTTACCATGTCTTTCCCAGTAGTTTTTGCTCAGGTATGGCTTTTGCATGATCCAGTTACAACGGTGTCATGAGCTATTCTACGTCTGCTGAGCTGTAATAACCATCTGCTTTGCAGGCCAAGAGCATGAGTGCAGGCAACACTGGGCTCAATTATAACATGATAACCATATCAGATTTGTTAACCCATGGGAACTTGTTTATTTGGAACCTTAAGCTGAGTACAAACCTGAACTTGCTGAGTGCACAATATGAGAATAAAAGATAAAAGAGAAAAAGCATCTGAGAGAATTTCTAGGGAAAAAAGTCCCGTGGTGACACATATTTATTCTGTGTGGTTTCTCATGGGCTATGGCTGCTCCTCATGAGGTTAAGTGTGAAATCCCCTGAATCGCAGCAGGCTCATTAGAAGAAACCCCTATTACATATAAAATGAAGTATATTCAATTCCAATGAAAATGAATTTTTTTGCTTTTGACTGTTAAAGATCTCCTCCTTCAGTACTTGCAGAATTGAAACTCCTGTCTGACGCCTCCTCTCTGCTCCTCCTGTCTCTTTGGATTCCATGGGGACTGACTTCTTCCTGTGCTCAGGGGAAGGTATGAACAAGAAGCACTTCTCTACTATAGTAATAAAAAAGAATATTAAGACCCTTTAAAAAGCTGGTTTCTGTTTTAGCATTTAGACACTTTGTTTGGTCTATTAGAAAAACTATCCTAATTTTGTAAGCATTATAGCCTCAGAAGTTGATCTAGAAGGAGCCTTGCTGACCATGCTGTCTGCTGCTGCAGGTGAGCTGGTCTTGCTGCAGGAACCCGGGGAAGGTTTCCAGCTCAGTCACATTAAACTGAATGTGTTTCTTCAGTAGACGAAAACAAATGGCTTGACTTTTTGTTTTGTAAGCCTGCAAGTGTCAGCTCCTTCCTTTATGAGAGCAAGACAAAAGGCTCTGGGTTTAAAAAGAGAAGCAAAAATACACCAGTGTCAGTGATGGAGGAAATAAAAGGCAAGGAAGGATTCAGATTTCAGTGATGAGTTACTCCTATATAAAAGGTTTCCTTCTTTTCCTAGTGAGTTGTTCCACAAAGGTCCTTGCATCAGGATGGGTGTGAATTTTTGATAGGGCTGTTGCTTGTTTTTACTTGGAGCACACTGTTCTGAAAGCGGGGAGTGAAATGTCTACCCCGTGGAAGTCCTTTGTTTTTTTTTGTTGGCATGGTGCCAGAATTTTCCCCTGGATTTTCAAAGATGACTTGTTCTAGGCATTGTCTTTCAGGAGGTGTCTGAGCAACCTGCAAACCTGCTAGTAACCAAGACACTCAGCTCTCCTTGGTGTAGTTAATCATTATGGAAGTCTCTACTTGGAGTATAGTATATGTCCAGTCACTGTTTGGTTCATTGGTACCCTGGAGGGGTATGGTAGGGCATTGGTGTACCTGACACCCTCCTCAAATAGTACACCCTGTGCAAGTCATAAAGCTCCTGAAAGCCTGACCACCTCACTCACACCCACCTTTGTGCAGGCAGGAACGGAGGTCGATTGGCTGAACTTCCCACAGCAGAAGCTCACTTGCTCATGTGGCTCAGCTGTGGTCCTCCATGGTGGAGCATATCCACCTTGGGAAAGTAGCAATGACTAAAGCTGTCCTTGTTCTACACCCTACCCGGTGAACCATCCTGTAGGGAACACATCCCCTGCCTTGGAGAGGCAAGATACCAGTGAAGATCAAGCAAGATATCTGGATTATAAGATGAATTATCAAGCTAAACTACCTTCACAAAAAAACAAACCAAAAAACACCAGGGGAAAGACTTGCAGAGGGTAAATACCATTGCTTATTTCACTGCATCAGTAACTAAGATGGCATCAAAATTAATTTGTAATATACACCTACTTTTATCCTTACGATTTTAATTGCACAGGCATATGTGTGGAAAGACTTATAATGAGTTAAGTGATGATGGACAACACTGTGAATGTTTGATTTTTATTTTTTTTACTTCAGAACGTTGACATCACAGAGAGTTCCTAGTTCTGCATTTAAAAACTGCTGTGATACATTAATGAGGATATTAATCAGGCCCCAATGGTAAGCAGATATTTCTTTCTTTTTGAACCTGCTAAAGGTGTCCTAAGAACAAATGTAACTCAAGTGCATGTTGGACTAAGCAGAGATTGTCAGCCTTATAAAAAGAAAATCTTGAAAACGCCAGAAGGTCTTTTGTTTGTAGGAAAAGTCCTTTGATGCTCAGAATGGTTAATTTTCTCTGGCACAATGTGGGTGTAAATATAAGTAATTTTATTTCACCCTGGCATCTTGAAAGCTTTTCTTGCCCTGTTATAATTCTCCTGTTAATACTCTGATTTACTTCTGACTCGTTACATCATAACATGGAGGTGAGCTGTGTTCATTCAGATTAAAAACTAGTGATCACAGTGAGATTTAAAGGCTTTACGTCACTAGGCTGCTTCAGTACAGATGCATCAGCAGCCCTTGGTGGCAGCAAGAATATGGCTGTGGCCTCCAGAGAGCTCTGGGGGAGGCAGTGAAGGGGCTATGGGGCTGTGCCAGAGGTGTCTGCTAGTGAGGGCTGGGCTGCTGTTCCCGCTCACTCAGCAGGAGGGCTGCCATGCATTTTAACTGTTGGAATTAAATTAAAATAAAGTAAAATAAAATAAAGTAGGAAGAGAAAGGGAAGAAACAAAGAATTTGGTCATGGATCTCAATCCACAGAGCAGCAGGCCTGAGGACAAGGGAAATCCAGATTCACCAGAGGCTGTAGGCATCGTAGCTAATTGCTGTTGCTTTGGCAGTGAAGCTCCTGAGGCACCCGAGGCTTTGCCCCCTGCAGCAGCCCTGGCAGGGCTGAGCAGCTTTGTGTGGGTTTCTGGGTGAGCTCAGCTTGTGCCAAGGTCTGTGAAAGGGCTGTATCAAGCAGACTGCCTCTCATATTGGTTGTGCCCCCCAGTTCTGGTCCCCAGATACTTAAGTGCCAGGATGACAGTGGAGGATATGCTTTCTAACTGCATGTGTGGGTTTCCTTGAGCAAGCAACTTTTAAATACCAAATCCTTCTCTACATTTAATCCTATATTACTGATACCATCTTTAGGAAACTTTTTTAACCAATATGATAGTGAATTAATTCTCAATTATACAGATTTTTTTGGTTCACAATGGAAAAATAAGACATGGCAGTTCCCAGAGTGACATATGTGGCTGCATGAATACTGGTGCACTTGCTTAATGATTATAGTGCCTTTCTAGGGTTTGATATTATAATATTTTGTGTCCACATATTTCCTTTCAACCTGCTTGACCCTTTCAAATTATACTGGCCACAGTCTATCAAATGATGTACAAGACTTGGCAGTGAAATTCACGTGTATCTGCAGGACAGAGGACTAAATCCTGAAGAGATAGCTGTCTTGTAACTCCACAAGTTGGAACAGCGTGTTTGTGAATATAAATATGGTTCTCAAATGAAAAGTCCATTCAGGAGAACATAAATAGGCAGCTCATAATAGTCATAGAATGTCCTGAGTTGGAAGGGACCCACAAGGATCATCAAGTCCATCTCCTGTGCCTGCACGGGACAACCCCACCGTTCACACAATGTGTCTGAGGGCATTGTCCAGTCTCTTCTTGAACACTGTCAGGCTTGGGGCTGTGACACCTCTCTGGGGAGCCTGTTCCAGCGGGACAATCACCTCCTTTGCCTGGCTGGCAATGCTGTGCTGGATGCACCTCAGGGCACGATTGGCCCTCTTGTACTTGAAACTGGGCATTAGGATTAAAATATGTTGATGGTAAGAAGATGGGGAGTCCTTGGTTCTGTGTTAGCTAAAGATGGTACCTCCAGCTAGTGCTCACTAGCAACAAGACTGATCGTCGTGGGCTGATTTGGAGAATTAAACACTTGCTGTTGATCTCCTACTCCAGAAAGGGAGGTTGCTGATGAAGTTCTTAACTCTGTCCAACTCTGCCTTAGCTCGTTTGTGAGCAAGGATTGAGATCACAACTGCTGTGACAGCTGTAATTCAGTAGCATTCCTGCAACATCTGTTGATAACTCTTTAAAAGACTTTCATGCATGCACGAAGTGCCTTTGCAAATCAATACAAAATTAATTAGGAGATTACACAAACATGATATCCAAACAAATTTTACACTAAACAACATGAGAAAACTACACAAAGCACGTATTTTCATGGATGAGAGGTACTTCTGGCTCCTAACATAGCTCATTGATGTGCAGTGGGTCTGGACTTCAGGGCACAATCAAGTACATAGTACCAGAGCTGAGAACTATGCTTCTGGCTTAGAGTGCTGAGCACTGGCTTTTACTGCCAAACAGAAAAATCAATAAATGGAAAAACCCTGCAAGTGTTTGTTGAGTTTAGGTTTTGACTGACAGCCAAAAATCATTACTAGAAAATTTCTGGTTCATTTCAATAAAGCTGTTTACAGAAATCTAGGTATGACGTGTGTGTGTCTTTCAAAATTATCACCATTGTGGAAATGTTGCTACTGGTATTAAATGCTCATTCACAACAGATGCACCTTTTTTTTTTTTTTTTGCCTTTGTAAAAACAGAGTTCTGAGTAATGCTTGAGTGACAAACTAATCCAGTATTGCCTGAACCCTAGTGGTTTGCTTCCATTGGACCACTGTACTTCTTTAGCCTTGTGTTCCTGTAACTACATTGTTATGGAACTAAAGCATGAAGATATAACTGGAAAAACATTTGCTGATTTAGTTTTTACAGGGGTTTATAGTGGCTGCAAACCATATTATCTACTTCCCAAGACAATGTCTATGCTTTCACTTCTAGGCCTTCATCTTATTCCAGTACTGTCACCTCTAAACCACACCAGTGTTTTCTCTGCATTTTTGGGACACTCTGGCTCCTCCAGCCTTAAACTGCCCTGCGGTCCAGTCTCTAGAAAACTTGGTTCCAGGCTGAATTGGCGCCTCGCTGTAAGCTGCTCTGCAGCTCTGTGCCTCTGTGAGTCACTACTATCCATTGGCTTCCACTTCCTAATGAGATTATTTTCCTACCCTCCAGGCTTCTCAAATTTCCCAGTCACTTTTATAGATATAAAGCTTTGAAGACTGTCAGGGAAAAAAATGTGGTTAATTATTTGTCATGAATTTTGCTGAGATTTACAGAATAAATGTGTTTTGGTAAATAAAAGGAAACCAACGCTGGATGTTGTTGGCTCCTCTCTTCAGTACAAAAGTACAAACTGTTCTGGACAGTACATTTGTTTAATGCCACGTGAGCTCTGACAGGCAGGGCGGCAGGGCTTGCCCTTCTACCAGCAGATCATCCTGTGACATTGTGGTTCTAGCCATGCAATTTTCAAACAATCCTCTAGGTTACTGCCAAAGAAAAACCATGTTATTTAGATCCAGGCATCTCTCCCTCTGAATATTGGTGCAGAACAATAAGGTGCAAAGGGAAGCCCTGGAAGCCATTCTGGCCTCCCAAGCTCCTGGTGCATCCCAGGGCACATACTGCCAGCCAGGAGGAGACGTACAGTGCACTCCTGACTGCTGCAAAAGAGCACAAAGGGTTGCCCCCTGCCTGTTTTTAGTTCACCATCTCAGAAGAGTTCCTTGGGAATAGGTTTCCAAAGAGACCTGGTACAGGTACTGCTTCCCAAGCTGTTTTCTGTTTGCAGTATTTGACTAGAAGTAGTGAGAGTTGCATGTCCTGCACCCTTCAAGTGTGGAGCACGGTGGAGAAGCCTGGGAGTATGGCGCATCCTCAGGCTTCTTGGTTTTCTCCCTGCCACCAGACTCTGCTACGCGCAGGGTTGCTTTTGATTTGGTGATATGGCAGAAGAGGGATGGGGCGCAGTTGGAAAGAGCCTTTCCCCAGGGCTTCGTTGGACCTTGGTTGGCATGAGGACCTGCTGAAGGTCCTTGTCCTTCTCTGCTCTAGCTCACTCTTGCCAGATCCTGGGCAGCTGCACATTGCTGTGCCACAACACCATGGGCATGGCAGGGAAGAGGGCTGGGGCTGCAAGTGGGGCCTGGGAAGATCTGGTCTGCACATGGTGTATCAATATTGACAGCTTCATGTTGAGTCTCTTCTCACACAGTAATCTAGCAAGCACATCCATGAGGCAGGCAGCAACTAAGCCTTCCCGGTCAAGTGCATGTTTTCTCTATTTTCAATCTTACTGCTTCAACTGAGAACAAATACCTGCCTCCTCAAAGTGCATGCTGTCTCACAGAGCTGAAAACTTACAGAAATGGGTTTTTAGCTCAGCTGAATAGTGAGCATGATTTCTTAATTTCAATAGATTATGAAGTCTTATTTAAAGTATGGGTTGAGAAAATGGTATCTAGGATTTATTTTGCCATTGAAGTTAACATTTTAAATTTTGTTAATACTTGCAATGTCTTGTGGAGGTATATTTATAAAAGTTGTTAGAATGGCTCAATAAGTCTTTGAGGAACCTGAAGTAGTTTGAGATTTGACTTAATTATATTTCTAGATGATGTGATTTTTAATAGAATCACAACGCTTTTGGTGTTTGGATTCAATAAATGACTTACTGAAGCATCAAAATCTAAAGAAAATTAAATGGAAAAACTACTGTAGTTGGAGGCTTTGGGTGGGATTTCTGTAGAACAAATACAGTCTTTCAGTATTTATAGTTATACAACCCTTTAAGTTTATTGATGTGGTCCATAAGACAATAACTTGATAGTTCACAATGCCTCTAGTTGGCAGTGTTGCATTACTAATAGCAAAAGGACAAATATAATTATTTTAACTTTGCAGAATTCCAGTGATAAGTACAGAATAGAAATAATTTAAAAATAAAAGTAGTCATTGCATATAAAAATCCACAAAGCTTTGAAAAGCAGTTAAAAATAGATTTTGAAAAATCAGAATGCCTTTTTTTTTTTTTTTTAGATTCACATGCACATGAGAGGTGACAGGGGTAGAAACACAGACCAGATTTTAAGAAAGAGAGCCAGGAAATTCAGCATGTGTTTTGGAAGAGATTGAGAGCTCAGAAATATTCAATGTAACTTTCTGACTGCCACAAGAAATGAAAAGCGGCTGCATTCCCCTACTGTCAGAGTGTCCCAATAAAGACTTCACAAGCAAGAATGCTCTCCAGAAACACATTGGACTATTTTCCTGCAGCTATGAGAGTGAGTCAACCAGGCATCTGTTGAAAGAGATGCCTGTTGCTGTGATGTTTTTGTGATGTTTTCCTACAGTGACATCACTGTGTCTGCTTTAAAATGTAATACCGTCTAAAAATCAAAAGACATCATGTGCTGTAAAATGAGAGTGTTTACAGTATCTTTTAGTGTTTAAGATTTCTGCACAGGTATTCCTTTCACTTTTACTGTTATAAGGGGTTTATCTCAGGACTTGCTTCCATGAAGAACTGACACAAGAGGGCATGAGAACAACTCAGTATCTCTGAGTTTTTGTCTCCCTTTGCACTCTCTGTTCTTCAGCCAAACCTTGATCCTGTGAGTTTTTGAGTCGTTGGCCCAATTCCAGCACAGCACTTGATATATATTTAACTTTAGGCACATTAGCAACCCCATTGATGTCCATAGGACCACTCATATGCTTAAAGTTAAGCATGTTCTTGAGTGTCTATACTGGATCAGAGAATATGGGATTGAGGTCTCTGGCAAGTCTCCAAGAAGGCTTCTCCTAAAGAAGCCAGACAAGCTCCTCTTCTGATGCAGACCTGTCCTGCTGCAGCTGTGTTTATGCCCAACAGCCAGTTGCTAGAAAGGGACTCCTGCTGATCATTCCTCACCGACTGACAGGCCACGCTGCTTTACCAACAGAAAGGTTTCAGCTTTGGCCATCGCAATGTAGAAACATCTTTAGCTCCAGATTAGCTTCTAGCTATAGTATTTTCTTCTTGTTGCTTTTTCAAAGCCAAGGATTAATAGGAGACAGACAGAAATGTAGGACTGAATCATCAAGCGCTGCACTCCTGGAGGCAGCCACACCATAATATTCTGCTTATATATGCATTGAAGTTACTTAGGAATTTTGCTTATTTTTCTGTCTCAGGCCTACCTTTGAAAATCACTCCTTTGAGAGAAACTCTGATTTAACCAGCCTAAATGTACACTTGGCAACTTCTGATCAAGTGTTCTTTTGCCAGCATTGCCCTGGAGGATTATCTCATAAGTATTTCTGCAGGGAAATAATATCTCAGCTTGGTCATCTTTCTTCTGGACTGAACAAAGAAGGGATTTTGAGTTTTTCATTGCAAGAAAACTTATTTATTCACTACATCTAGTTGTTCTTTTGTGCATCTATTCTAGCAGGAGTTCAGCATTCCTAAACAGAAATGTACCATTATATTACTGATATGGCCCCATGAGGGCCTGTACAACCACTCTGTCTCTCTGGAAATGTGTTGTATGATACCTCCTAGTGTCACAATTCCCTCAGTTGTGGTGTTTTTTGGTTGTTTTTGTTTTTTTTTTCCTCAATATTAGTTACAAATGCTCAATCATAGTATGATCCATCCTACGGCTGACCATGATTACACCCACACCTTTATCTTCCAGGATCTTTTCCAACTGACAGGCCTCCAGCTTTGAGCAGAAAAGTCTGCCAGTAGTCTCTGTGAAAATAATTTTGTATAAGAATGCCTCTTCCATCTTTAACAGTCTTTGTAAGATGTGGATGAGCCAGCCTCTACAGTGAGGAAAGCTGGAACAATTTGCATGTTTCCTACCTAGCCTAAAGCAGTTGTCTCCATAAAGCCACTATTTTAGGCAATGGAGATGAACAGCAAACATATAGGTTAAGCCTACTCTAAATCACCATTTAGAGAAGCCAGAGAGTGTCCAGATGAGAGGCAACAGATAAAGAGACCTTAGGAGATTTGTTCCCACTAGCTGATGTTAGTCCCTTTAGATAACTTTCCAGTAACATATTTGGAAGATCTCATTATATCTACATTCTTTCTTAGCATGTACATTGAAATAGATGATGTTAGATCTCAAAAAAAAAATCTTAACAGATTTCAGGCCCAAATGTCTAGATATCCAAAACACTAAAGCCTGTGATACTGATACTGAAGTTAATGAGTCTGTTATGTGCCCTAGCCATCACCGTACAACTGTTCAACTGATATTCTGCTGACAATCATTTCCAAGGCCTGCATAATAGCTTCCAGCTGTGGCACAGTCCTGTAAATGTTTTTTTTTTTGAGAATAAAGGATGATCTTTTGTTTGAATTAATGAGGTGTTTCAGTAGACAGGTATAACCTGGCAGTTCTTTGTTATCAGTGATGGTGATGTTGCACAAAAGACGTTGTAAGAGGTTCCAGGGACTTTGTCTTTTCCCCTTTCTTGAATAAGAAACATGTTTTTGTTGCATGCACATGTAAAGTGTTGCAACTGATCTTCAGCTGAAAGATTTTGGTGCAGTGTTACAGGAAGCGTGGTTCAGGGTGAGGTGCAGGTTGCAACTGCCCCGGGATTCTGCTCAGGTTCTGCCACATTGCATTTCTATGATGAAAAGAAAATTAATGAAATTTCTCTCTCAGCTTACACCACTGCAAATGTGAGGCAGCCCACAATGTGTTCAGATTAAAGTTTGTGAAGTGGTATTCACATTTCTTTGCTTTATGTGGGTAGTGAGGAAGATACTTTGTCTAGGATAAGCTATAAATTAAATTAGACTCCTGTTCTCAGTTACCTTCTTGGAAGATCCCCCATTTCTCAGTTGACTGATGGCAAATACTGAGGAGATTGTCCTCGTCTGCAAACTGAGGTGCCTTGGACTGTCTAACTGTAGATTCCTCCATATTCTGCAAGAACTATTGCCTAAACAGAAATAAATACATTTGGAAAAAACAAATGATCCTCAGATTTATGGGGAAACATAGATCATTGAAAAGCATGTAGGTCTTGTATTTATCTTAGATATTGACTTTACCCAAAATTTTAGGACTACTTTCCATACTTTTATTTCAAGAAAATAGAGTGAAATCTGGATCCCACTGCAACAAAAAGCAACTTTCTCATTTGTGTTAAAGATCCTGTGCTGTCATATTCAGCAGTATTTTTCTTCTGGAAATGAGATGGTATTTTTTCTGAAACATAAACCCATCTTTTTACAGCATATAATTTTATCCAGAAAACTTTGTAATAGTTTTGATATGAAAAAAAGTTTAAGAATTTCTTTTCTGTCATGGTTTTCCAAGGGGATAAAACCCCCTTCATTTTAACCATAGTTATTCAGGATGATACATAAGAGCAATTCTAATGCTGGCCCAAAAGCATTATTGCCACTCTGTAGAACAGTATAACTGATTATCTGTCTATCTGTCTGTCTGTCTATCATCTATCTATCTATCTATCTATCTGTCTGTCTATCTACCTACTTATGGGAAGAATATAGGTGAGGGAAAAGAGAGAATAATTTTCAGAAAAAGTTGAGTTTCCAAGGCAAACCACTGGAGGAATGTGAGGGGACATTTTTACTTACAAACTGAAAAAAATTGTTCATAGTCTGTCATCTAAGAAGTGCATACAAACTACACAGTGCTCCATGACATTCCTTGAGAAGTGAAGACAGAAGGAAAATTACGTAGTTTTCATCAGTATTTGTATGATTTCAGTGGTGAAACTGGAATGGAAAAGAAAGTCTGCCAATGGCTGAGTTAATTTGCCCATATTGCAGGAAAGACAAATGCAAATAAATTAATAATAATAAAAACATAAAATATTTAATTATGATATTTAATTATGGCAGGAAAACCTAACACAAATTACATAGCAAAGATCAGTGGAAACTTGCTGGAAAGAATGTCTGCTGTTTGTCATAAGAGCATGAACTAGATAGTACGCTGAACTAGCTCCATGATGGAGCATTACTACAGAGGTAACTGGTACGGCATCTCATTGGAGGGAATTGGACTACTTGGGAGAATGCTAGTGGCTTACAAATACTTTCCCCTTCTCTGGCACACTGATTTAATTCTAGCATAGCTTTCCAGTAGGCATAAATTGCATATGGGTGCTATATGGATGCCATAGCACAATTTACTATGCTTTTGTATTCTAGCTGAGATGAAAGACCCAGTTCTAATACGAGCATAATCAAATGCCATGGGGATTTTCCCTCTGGCAAATGCAGATATCTGCACTACGACTAGTCTCATTCTAATGTAGAAGTCTAAAATAGGTTGGTGGATATCTCTACATGTTGTGGTTCCACTGATCGCAAATCACATCCATGGAAGACACATTGACTAGCTCAGATATGGAAGCCTGTACTGTAGATATCTGTAGTAAAGCTATGTGCAGGGAAATCTACCCCATATGTGGCAGGTGGGGACGACAGGGAGGGCACAGTGGAAGTGCCTCCGGAGGAACCAACAGCCAAAATTAACCTATCCTCATTTGCAGAAAGCTGACTGGGCTCTTACTGAAGGGAGTTCTCTTACATTGACAATGTCTTCTCAACTGTAAAGCAAGCATAAGCAAATGATGGGTCATGACAGGAACAGGAAGAATCAGCTATTGCATGTACTACACAGAGCATATTTCAGAGAAACACTTCAAAGGGGCATCATGAGGCTCAAATTAGCTGCAGGGCTGACATGGCATTTTAATAACTGGATGATGCTCTAAAACCTAGTGGTTTCTTGCCTGTTTATTTATCTTCCTCTCACCTTCATAAAACTCTCCCTTTTGGCCAGCAGCTCATGCTATTTTGACTTCTTCCAAAGCATACATTTTAAAATGGAGAAATCAATGTTTTCTGCAATTATTTTAAGAGAAATCTATTTACTATTTTCTAGCTGGTGGTGTTTAAATACAGAAACATTCAAGTTGGAAAGAACTCTGGGAGGTCTGTAGTCCAACCTCTTGCTCAGGGCAGGTTTGACACTGAATTCAGACCACATTGTTCAGGGCTTTGTCCAGTCGGGTCTTGAAAACCTGCCAGGAAAAGGATTCCATGGCTTCTCTGGGTAACCTAATTAAATGCTTAATTATCTTGAGAGTTTTTTTTTTTTTTTTTGTCCTTGAGTACAGTGGGAACCTTCCCTGTTCCAGTTTACAGCCATTATCCTCTCAGTGAAAAGCCTGCCTCCTTCTACTAACCTCCCAAAAAGCACTGGCAAGCTTCTGTTGGGTCTGCCCTAAAACTTCTCTTTCCCAGGACGAAGAAGCCCAAATGCTCCAGGTTTTCCTTACAGGACAGTTGCTCCAGCCCCTGATCATCATGAGGGTGTCTTGCTAAATATATTGCTAAGGTCTATCTTTGTCTTTCATGTATTTTGGGGGAAAAAAGAAAAGTGGATGAAGGTTTATATATGCAGTCTAATACATGCCAAATAAATGAGACTAATCACTAGCAGAACTCTTATTAACTCAGCCAGGATGCTGCTGGCCTTTTTTTCTGCCAGGACACACTGCTGCCTCATATATAGCATATTGTCAACCAAGACCCAAGTCCTTTTCAGTAGAGATGCTATTACAGCTGGTCAGTTTCTAGACTACATCACTGCAGTGGATCAACTCATCCCAGGTTCAGGAATTTGCATTTTTTCTTTTTGAATTTCATGACACTCTAGAAATATAATCTCATAAATTTAGGCTTAGAACAAAGCACATCTGTATTCTCACCTCACTCAAACAACCAGCAGAAATGGTTAGAATGGAAAAGCAGACATGGTTTGAATTGGGCAACCACAGGTTAAGATGATGTGATTGAAAGCAGGCAGGGACCTAGAGGCAATCTCTCCATTTCATTTAGCAGTTCATAATTAAAGATTTAAAGCTCAAGCCTGCAACTTTACACCCTTAAACACTGTGTTCACAACCGTGCCCTAAAGGAAGGAAAAGTTCTTGTGTATGAGAAGAACCAAACTGGTTTTCTGTTTTGTCTATGGCACAGTCTCTAATGACTCTTAAAACTGCCTCATATGTCTCTGATATTCATAGCAGCATCTGGAAAATGCGATTTGGAAACACATATATATCAGAATTTATCCCAGAGGTGAATCTCAAAAGTGTTTTCAACCTGCCAAAGAACAGACAAACCTGGAAAAAATCATCCCAGCAGGCATAATTGAAACTAGAAAACAGAGATAAATGCTATTGCAAATGTATAAAAGTAGATATTAGACAAAAAAATATAAAAATATTTTTATTTAGAACAAGTAATCTCAGACTATTCTAAGTAGCCATGTTTACGCAGCTATATTAATCTTTCTTGGCATCTTTTCATCTGTTCCACGATTGTTTGGTTCTACTTTTGTTTTTTGTCAAAATACTGTACAAAATGTCTTTGGTGAGTGATGTGTCTGAATTTTATTCATTAGTGCAATAGTGACAATAATGTTCTCTGATTTCTTAATTGTTATACACAGCAAAAAATGAAAGTTTGTAAAACTACTGAGAAATTATATCAATTAGAAATAAATAGGGGAACATTTGAACAAAGATTTTATGTGACGAAAACAGCAGAAGAAATAGGAGGAGGTCTTCAAAGTAGAGAAGGAGAACAAAAATGTCAAATACCCAAGCCATATTTCAGAATGCATGGTGCTTCGCTGCCACAGTGCCAGTACTCTGCTGGTAAGCTGTGATTGTCATAGACACTCATAAATAATGCAGAAAACAAAGTCAAAGTATCTAAATGTAGAATTGACTTAACAGAACTGTTCTATTTCTTCCCAAAGTGCAGTAATTAATTCTAAAAATTATTGTCTATGTCAACCTGACTCAGGTTATCCAAGCCAGCTCTCTAAGTCTCTCCAAAATGCACAAAAAAGAAGTCTATAATGCAAAAAATTTCAAAGCCTTCTTTGTGCTTTCATAGCTGTCACGTTATTTTATGTGCAACACACCTAAATCATGTGTGCCTGTAATACCACAAGACCAAAACACAGCCCAAGGTTAGTGTTCCTCAGTCTCTAGCCATGTCCTGTTTCTTTCAATATGAGTTTCATCCTACACCAGTGAAGTCAACTGTGATGTGGAGGATGCCCTAATCTGGGGATTGATGAAGTACATGTAGAACTTGCCTGTCTGTTCTACACCACATGACCACTGTAGGTATAACCCGCTGCAGAATGAGCTGGTGGGTTGAGGAAAGCCCAGGCAAGGCAGTCAAATGCTCAAGAGGTGAAGATCAGACTCCACATTTCCTTTGTCTCTGGGCAGGACTAGGAGGGAGAGTATTTTCTTTCCTTTTCAATCCTAAAGGATTGCTACACAACCTGTATGAGATGAACAAGTTAGAAAGTATATTTTGCGTCTGTGAACACAGACATGTAGACTTCTTCCGTGATTCTTGCCACGGAAGTAATCTACCTCCTTTGATTACCAATATTACTTAAAGATAATTTACATCAGTAAAGTCATAATTGAGAAATAACTTTCAAAATTACATTATTTCTGCATCTTCTCTGTGAACATCTTAATAATGCATGAATATCTTGATAATGCTTCATCTTTTCTGTCTTGAAAGTGAAGATCTAAGGTAAGTTACTTACGACTAACTTGTATTAAAAAAAAAAAAAGTTACATAGCTTTCTCATAACTGCTTATTTTATTCACTTGCATAATTTATTTTGTGATATTTTATCAGATTTACCATTTACTTCACATGGTTCTGATATCTGACATCTGGAAAATACTTCTTAATGTCTATCTTTGTGACTTTGATATTTTACTTTGCAAAATATTAATTAAATCTGTCAAATTTTATGTCATATTTTAATAATTATTCAATATTTTATAGTCATTCCTATTTATTTTATTTGGTATATTTTTTTTGTTGTGCAATATTGGCTTCAATGATTTTTCCTGTGTTTGCCTGAGCTACACTTTCTGGAACTTTACGGCAACACTTGTTGGTCATACTAATGATGAGCCTCAGGACCTGCATTTTCCACCACTTTTGAGCTATTATTTGCATAAATTATTTTTTAAATCCCCATTTCTGTATTATGGAATCACAGCATTTTTGATATGTTTGTGCCCTTGGGAAATGCATTATAATGTATATATAACTATTATGTATGTTATGATAATACTTTCTAACAGTTCTGATTATAATTATTTCATACTCATACTGTTATGTCTATCAGAGCTTTTTCTCAACAGTTCTGACACAGAGATGTAAATTCCATGAGAGCTTTTATAGCACACTTTATTGTAGACCAGTTTCAGGCTGGGCAAAGAAATGACTACTGTTAAGTAAAAAATATCAGCAGTAATGTTTTCATTATTACTGTTTTTACTGTTATTATTACAACTGATGAACAGTAATTGTAGTTTTTAATGTAAAATGTTTAACTACTTTAATTTGTTCCTTATCGTGTGAAAACATCATCCTGAATTGTTGGTTTGTGTTTTCATGGCAAACACCTGAGACAAAAACAATTTCCTAAATATGAATTGTATAAAAAGACGAGCCTCTAGAAGGCATTGCAGGTGAAGAACAGTATTAGAAGACAAAGAGAAATCCAGTCTCTTTCATTAGTGAGATGGAGGTTAGCTAGCGAAGTATTTTTAAGAAATCTCTGAAAAAAGGTGTTACCTGGAAGTTCCATGTGCAGTCAGTTGTGTCTCTCCCCCAGCTAGATGTAAACTTCCTACCATAAAAAATTAATTTGTTTGAAGCTTTTTATGATTAGCTTTTCTTCATTCTTCTTTGGTTCAGAGAACAGGATGTGCAAGAGAAGATTTACAAACCACTACCTGTGTCAAACAACCTACATTTACCACAGAGACCTAAATCTTTTTTCAGAGATTAATAAAGTATAGATATGTCTAAAAATGTCTAGACAGGATTTCCTTTTCAGAACTTTGGCAGTATTGTGACACAAAAGTAACATTTTAGATATAGTTTTAAAAATTTCATATTACAGAAAACAGAAGGACCATTGAAATTTTTAATAAAAGAGCTTGAAGTTTGAGTTGATTTGTTAAAGCCAACAGTTGCCGGCAGCTCTCCCACATCCTTTCACAGGTGGAGGGCATCCCTGGTACTGTTGTTGGTTTAGGTCATTGTGTGCAAGAATGAGCAAGTGTAAAGTACCTACATAAGGAGGTCCATACCTGCTCCTGTGGGACAAATTTCAGCTCCACAGAAACACCTTACATTAAGACAGGATGGGTAATAAATTTTAGAGATGGACAATGAGAAGTTCTGCTTACAGGATTCTTCAGCTAATATGAAGACCATGGTGGGGCTATAGAGACTGTTCTTCTGAGTAAGCAGTAGAGTCTTTACTAATGGATTCCCTCAGTAGTATTAAAGGCTATAGATAGAGAAAGGAGTCTTACTTCTTTTGCAACCACCTCACCAGTAAGACTTGCAGCTGAGCTGAATTTTCTAAGTTTTGCAGCACGTATTTAAACTGATGAACTAACATAGTTAAAGTAATACAAATCCATGCCTGCCTGGCAGATTTGGTTTGTGTGGTGTACCATAGCAAGATTTCCCAGCCTTACAACACTGCTGTTTCAGGTTTGTAATGGAATGCATGTCTTCCAGACCCTTCTGACTCCAAGAATGGTTTTTTTTTTTTTTTAAATTGAAACCTAGAGAAGAAACTGGTAAAGTAACAAAAAACGTTAGTATTTTGTACAAGGCCATCTGCAAGGCCTCCTACTACATTTTCTTTAAGTTCTTGGCTAAACCATAGAAAACAAACATCTCATCTAAATTCCTCATTGTTCTTGAAAGCCTTTCCACACACTTTTGAAGGTGCTGCCTTTGGCCATAATGAAACCACATCTATTAATACTCACCTGTCTTTGCTAGGAACATTGGCATGATACGACTGTAGATCTTGTACAGCTCTGACCACAGTGATGCATATCAAATGAAACTAAACCATTCAGTATAGGCATATTCCTCTCAGGATTTCCATCCTTTCAGTGATAGCCTATGTGTCTGACATAATCCTCACTTGATACCTAAACTATGAAATGTAGGAAGTCTGTTCTTCCTTGCCTTCTGAGAATTAAACATACAGAAAATTTCAATTTCAAGTCTGGCTCTTGACGTGTAATGTGACCCAAACGGCTGCCATTTAAGTAAGAGGTTGTGACTGAAAAGGCATCTTCTTGAAACAAGTAATTGAAAGTATCTGGTCTCATTTTTGACATTTATGGTACCATACTGGATTTTTATAGGAAACATGAAGGGATGACAAGAAACATTTTCAGACGTAGTCATGGACCTCTGAATGTATTTACAGAAAATCAGACAGAGTTCATAGAGTTCCTCCATATGGAAAACAAACAAACATATTTTTTTCACATAGTTCTATGTGCACAGAAAGTATAAAGCATTTTGCATCTTTTTTCAAGTCAAATGGCAGTACTCAGGAAACATAATGCTACAGTGTTCTGATAACTGTGGAAAAATCAAATTTCCACTGAGATGTTACCTGTAAGATGCATTCAGGCTCAAGTTTTCTCCTAGGCTGAGAGATTTACCCTGAGTAGTGACAGAGACCTTGTGCCAGCCTGTAAGTCCATGTTAATTTGGAGGGAGTATTATTTCACCCCATATGAAAGAAAGGATTGTTAGCGAAGGAATGCAAAAGAGGAGAAAGACTGAAGGATTGAGACATGGAAGCTATGAAGAATGCAACAGACAAGACTTAACCGGGTAATAGTCCTGACAATTGGTTATTAAAAGGACAAAAGCACATATGTAATTTTTGTATGCTGTATAGCAATACTGGGTAGAAAAAACACAAATCAAAGTTTTGCCTTGTCCCTGACAGTATTTGAGCTACACTTTGTGTCTACGTAATCCTATGGGCTAGTGCAGCTGGAATACACTAGTTTATGCAGGCCACAACTCAAAGGTCATGGTGCAGCTGGCATGAAGTACAATCACTTCTGACCTTTCAACTTGAATAAGCAGGTAGTCATTTCTGATGTGGTTGACTATGGTCAAGGTGTGAGGATTCAAGTCATTCTCTTGGTTCTTGCAGTGAGACCTACTCTGCTAGGTGGGTTTATAAACATTGCAAATCAGAAAAGTAATGTCCTGAGTGTGATAAGACAGCAGAGAACCTGTCCTGGTTTCCATGGGTACAATGTCTTCAGATGTTGCAGATTACCAGAGCTTCCCAACTCTCAGCTCTGTTTGGCAGCTCTGTTATTGAGCAGACAACTCAGCAAATGTGTTTGGATAATATGGATCAGTAGTCAGCAAAACAAATAGGATGCCTGAATGCAGTAAATTATGGCTATGAAGTAACAGATAAAGTGTTATGAACTCAAGTAACATCAATTCATGTACTGACATGTAATAAATCTCAAGGCTTAAAGATTTTGCTAATTAAAACACATTTAGAAGGGAAAAAAAGAGACTGTTACTCCAGATTTTAGTAATGCTAAACACAAGGCTGGAGACTGTTCTTGAGAGGATGGCAGGACAGCATGAAGTACATACGGCACTTTATAAGAGTCAAAAAGAAAGAAGGGAAAATTGATGTCATTAATGCATTTATTTAGATGACTTCTTAGTGTTGTTTTAGCTTACATGTTTATTAACTTTGGTGGTTGGCAGAGACTGAGAAGAAATTTGTATGTTTGAAACATCTTGTGCAAAGGAATTCATGTTTGAGCTGGAGCTTTGAGACAATAATGCAATGGAAACGACAGCTTGTAGCAGCAGAAAGGTATACAACTATGGTGGGCTGGCCACAGCCAGAGACCCCTCAAGCTGCTAACTCACTTTCCCCGTCAACAGTACCAGGGGAAAAAACAGAATGAAAAAGCTCATTGGTTCATTGGTTAAGATAAAGATATGGAAATCACTTCCAATCTGCATCATGGATAAAACAGACTTGGCTTGTGGAAATTTAATTTATTGCCAATTAAAATATGTTTGAATAGTGAAGAGCAAAAACAAAAGCAACACCTTCCCCCCTTTATGCCATTTTTTCCAAGGCTCAACTTTATTTCTTCATTCCCAACTCTTACACCTCTTCCCCACGCCAGGAGGTTCAGGAAGGATGGACAATAGGGGATTGTGGTTAGTCCATAAGAGTTCCTCTCTACTGCTCCTTTCTCCTCACAGTTTTCCCCTCTCCACAGGCTGTGGTTTCTTAAAGAAGTATCTACCGACTCTGGAGTGTGGTCCTCCATGGACTACAGTGTGGATATCTACTACAGCATGCTTTTCTCACAGGCTGCAGGGAAATATCTTCTCTAGCATGTGCAGCTCATTCCCCCTCTCCTTCTTTGGCCTTGGTGTTCACTCCACTGTTTTTGTTAGTTTGTTTGTTTGGTGGTGGTTGTGGTTGTTGTTGTTGTTGTTTTTTGCTTTCTCCTCCACCTGTCTAGTGTCTTTGCCCTTTCTTATATATGTTTTCCCAGAAGTGCCACCAGCCGGGCTGATGGGCTTAGCTCAGTGGGTCTGCTGGAGCTGGCTGCAGCCAGCTGTGTCCCTGGCCTATTCTCACAGGGGCCACACCTGCAGGCTCCCCCTCCCCCAACACCTTGATACCTACACCAAATACAACAACCCAACTGAAACTGTCTCCTAAAAAAAGAGCATGTCTGAATGTGTACAGATAATTATAGCCACTCTACCTGTCTGAACATTCTCAGCAAACCAGAGGTTTAATGTTACTGCAGGTGTGTTTCACTTGTTAAGGGCAGATCAGTGTTGTACAGGCTTGGGGAGAAGTGGCTGGAAAGCTGCTTAGCAGAAAAGGACCTGCGTGTGTTAGTCAACAGCTGAATGAACCACAGAATCACATAGAATCACAGAATGGCTGGGATTGGAAGGGACCTCTGGAGATAATCCAGTTGAACCCCTCTACTAAAGCAGGTTCACCTAGAACAAATTGCACAGGATCATGCTTGGGTGGGTTTTGAATATCTCCAGAGAAGGAGACTCCACAACTTCTGTGGGTAGCCTGTTCCAGTGCTCTGCTACCCTCAAAGCAAAGAAGTTTCTCTTCATATTCAGGTGGAACTTTGCCTGTTTCAGCTTGTGCCCATTTCTGCTTATCCTGTTGTTGGGCACCACTGAGAAGAGTCTGGCCCCATCCTCTTGACACCCACCCTTAAGATATTTATAAGCATTTATAAGATCCCCTTTCAATCTTCTCCAGGATAAATGGACCCAGCTCTCTCAGCCTTTCCTCACAAGATGCTCCAGTTACCCCATCATCTTTGTAGCCGTCTGCTGGACTCTATCCATGACTTTATTTCTGTGACAATCAAGAAAGTAAGAGAACTGTTCAAGCTGCCCACCTCTGGGATCATTTGTTCCCTACTTCCAGCAGGCATTCAGCTTTCCAGGTCAGCCATCTCTCTGATCTGACTGCTCTGTTGCCTTCTTGAACTCTTCCCTGTTTTGTGCTATTTTTCATTTTTGCTTTCCAGTGAAAAAGAAATGAAATTTAAAGGTTTAGTGGATGGGTGACATGAAAACCACTTTATTTATTTATTTCCAGCCTGCTCCACCAAAGACAGATAAATACATAAATGAAAGCAAATGACCCCAAGAGAATTTCACTATTTTTAATTTAAAAAAAGTAATTTCACTGGAGAAATTTTTAAGCGTTGTAATTGTGCTTTTGTTGATTCAGAACCTACTGAAGCCAACTGGGAGCTTTCCCGCTGATTTCACTGGTTCTGGATGGGGTCTCTTATGAGCTAATGATGTGTTGTTGATTTGGTGTTTGTTAAAAGAGAAGCCAGAAATTTCTGAAACTTTTCCTCAGACTCGTTATCCTCCACTCAATTTGTTTCTGCATTTCTTTCATGAATGTATGTATGACATCAAAAGGGCCAAGGGAGGGACGATTATGAGTTTACATTTCTCTTTCCCAGAACTTGCATGGTAACTTCATTTGTTGTCTGTTCTTTTAATGTATAGCAGGCTCATGTTGCTTTCAAGATGGAAGCAGGGATTTTCATTATTCTATAGGAAAAGTCTTCACGGCAAGATCCTTTGAACATATTCAATTCCAGACTAATGGAGAATAGGAAAAAGCCATGGGATACCATTAGAAAATCTGATTTCATGACATTTTAAAAAGAAGGCTGTCTTCTTTTTAATCCATTTCCTAGGATCCTGCTGAGGACCCCTTCTGACATTTTGTCATCTTGTCAAAACTAAATTTTCTTTGCCTTTGCTCTGATGGAGGTGGGGTCGTTTTTGCAGATGGCTTGGTAAAGTGAGAAGGGCCCAGAAAAAGGGATAATTATTCATAAATGACATTTCCCATTTCTGTGGGTTTTCCTGAACAGGACAGATACTCTAGTATCTGTTCTAATGACAGGGAAGGATTTATGATCTCTCTCTCTTATCTCCTGGGATCCTGGGAGAGTAAATACTTTCAACTCTTCAATATTATTATTTTATAATTTTTAAAAAATTTTTTAATCCCCAATGCATCTTACTTTATTTTGGCATTCAACTCCAGTCAGTATCGAGAATCCCAACTATGTAAAGACAAAACGTCAGATAATGGGACAGCTGCTTAGCTGTCTGACGTGTGCCTTTCATAACCACCAGGAGGACATCATTTTAATGATATAATTTCTTAAGGTTAATTTGTACTGGGTGTGAAGCATTAGGTCACACTGTATGTTTGTTTTCAAAGCCAGGAGGTGTGTGATGGGAAGCGTTCCCTTCTGGGGCTGTGTAGAGCAGATACTCGGTTATGGTAAGACAGCCAGATGAGTCACAGGTAGCAAATCACCAGGGTACTGAAGAATTTGACTGTAGCCACTTTCAGCCTTGCCTCTGTTTGAGGAGACTTCCTCTACCCACACTGTACTGTTCACTTCTGACTCACCCACACCCAGACAGACAAATCTAGGAGTCACCATGTGGAGTCTGTTGAGCTAGAGCGAAGAACACATCACATTTCTACGTACATGCAGCTCACAGGACTTACCACAGCTGTTTTCTCTTTCAAGATGTGTGGATTTAACAGCCTAATTAGACCAGAGGGAAGTGGGTGGGTTAAGTAAGGTTTAAACTTTGGGGCCTTGATTGTGTAGCACATTGATTAGAGGCATGTTGCTCTTTGGGAAGCCTGGAAGATCCTTGCAGGCTGAATGTTTTCTCTGTAGGCTGTCGGTCAGGTCTCATCTTTTGCTCTAATGAAGTCTAGCTTTCTTCTTATGGCCTGTTATCCCTAATGCATTGACAATAGTCCAACTCTCAATGCTGATGAATAAGTGATAGGAGCTAGGGAGCTGTATAAACTTGTTATTGAAAGTTGAATTGTTGAATTTAATAGAATAGCAATCTCCCTCTCTTTCCTTTAAAGGAAACGGTGTATTCATCTTTAATCAGTCCTATGACAGCTACACAGAGGGGACTTTCCTTACCTTCTTGTGCACAAGAAACTCAGAGATCTCATGTGAAAATCTTGTCTAGCAGAGACTTGAGAGTTTCCAGTAACCAGCTTGAAAGTTATAGACAGCATTGATAAAGTCCACTGATGAACCGTGGGAAAATGGATGCAGTCCTCTGTGTCTTAAAACCCTTTCAAAGAAAACCGCAGGGCATTATTACTGCTGATTTTGAAGGGGAACTCAGGCAAAACAAGAGAAATACCTACTTCTCCATTCCAAGACTATGACTCATTTAACTTTCTTTTTTTTTGTCTCCTCTTTATATAATATTTTTTTAAAAGTCAATTCTTTCTTCCTCAAAGACATTTCCACTCCACAGTTTTCTATGTCCACTACACTGTGATTTTATTTTGATCTAATTGTTGAACTCAAGGTGCCCAGAATGTTCTATTCTCCTAATTCTGAATCTTTTTCCTGCATAAATTACCTGTAGGGTTCAACTTCTGTAATATAATCCTCCTGATTGGTGAGAAAATGTCTACGTGGTGCTCTGCCAAATATGCCATCTTATATTTGGCAAAAACATCTTCTCAGAACTATTTTTGAGGAAAAGGATATGGCTGAAAAAATAAAAGAGCCAGAGAGTCATGAGCTACATTATCACTGTGAGAAAGGGGATTTTCATCACTCTTTCAAAGTCAGCTTCCTACAGCATGTGCAATCAGCACCTGCCAAGCACATGGGGAATATATGAAGGGAGAGCTTTTTCAGTGTTTAGTGAATTAACTGCTTATGAAAGGAGGCCCAACAACATTGTACTTATTCAAGAAATAGGTGTAGTAAAGGCAACCCCATTGCAAACGTCCCTGCTCCTCCAGTGCACATAACCTGTGGTCTATGCTCTTCACTTCTAAGAAGGCGAGATGAGCTCTGCTTCAGTGCTCTCTTCAGCTCTGGCCCCTCAGCTGCCCCTGCCAACCAAATATCTGACTATCAAATTCTCTGGATTCACCGAAACACATCTGTGAGAGGCCGGGTTGTGCCTGTAACCACATTTCACATAAATCCTCACATTACCAACAAATGCCCTTTACTGCTGACGTGAGAGTACGTACCAGTAACCTAGAGGTGGCTATCACTGTGCAGTGTTTCACGACCAGTTCCTTTGAAACACTGGTAGACTAGTTTGGGGTTATGGTATTGTAGAAGCTGACTTTTTTTACACTGATCCTGAAATAAAATTGTTCTAAATGCAGTAATTATAATAGGCTTTCAAATCTATTGTGTCCAATCACTGCCTTTTTGCAAGATTATCAGAGAAGGCTCTAATGTACAAGTTTGAACTAATGTGAGTTTTTCAAAAACACTTTTTTGTTGCTGGTATATTAACTGATTTTTTCTAAGATTATGTTTTTGCCCTAAGCAGCAGTTTGCTTGCTGTAAGGTACTTGTATGGAACTAAGCTCATTACCATGGATGTGGTATGCAGCAAAGCTAGACCACAGCTTTGCTACCAGCAGTCCCTGAGACAGCTCCTACCTCTAGCAGCTGTCTTAGGGTGTCCCATTTTTTGTCCAGCTAACGTCCCAGTTTGTGCACAGGGAGTTATGTTGTGCAACGAGTAAACGACGTAGCCAGCAGAGGGCAATGAAGGTCAGGTTTTGGAGAGATTACATAAAACAATCTCCAAGTGGTCCAAAACATAGGGCAAGAAGGTCAAATGAAAGCATGTCTTCTCCTGCTACACATTCATTTCTATTAATTACTATGAGACCTAAATGAACCCTTGTCACCGTGTAATCTATAAACATCCTTTTAAACAGCCATATTAAACAATGTAGTTCCTCATTTACGACAATGTAATTGGTAGTCTTTTCAACAGGAGGGAAAAAACTAATGAAAATTATACTCTCCTAAAATAGGACAAGCAGCTTAAACCAATTGCCAAAAAACCCATAGGTCCTCATATAAATTCTGTTTAATTGGTCTGTTCTGGGGAGCAGTTGTTTTGTTTAACTTAATAAATGGGCCATTTTCCCCATGACAATTAGATGCCTGGATGAAAAAGAGAGAGGGCCAGTGAAGTCAGCTGTTCAGAGAAAAAAAGATGCTTTTTTCAGTCAGATGTGAAGCTCTTTATCACAGATACTAATCCAACATACTGGAAATAATGTGAGTTTACAGTAAAGAACAGCCTTTTAAACTTGTGTGACATCTGCTAGGGACATAACTTATATCTAGACACTTGGGCAAGCAGTTGATGCCAAGAGAGTGCAAGCTGCAAGTGTTATTTGCCTCTGACAATCTGGACAACATCTTTTTGAACCTAATTGTCACTCTAGGTGCCAAATATTTTAAAACTGATCTCTTGACATTGCTACGTTAACCAATGAACAGCTTAATAGCAGGAAATGCCTGGCGTGTTAGTGGGAAATTTTATTTATTTATTCTGTGGAAGATCCTAAAGGAACCCTTCAGGACTGGGACCATGTTTCAGCTCTGCTACACTGCACAGGAAAGCTCCTGTGGGCAGTAGACATGGGTTTCACTTTTATATGTGTTACACTTGCTCAGTGATCTGGGATATGTCACTTGGCTTTTCTGTACTGAGTATCATGTCTCAAAACAGTGTTACTAATTCCTCCTAGTTAAAGTACTATCAGAGCTGTACATGCAATTGACTATATGAAAGCTGATTGTATTTTGAGATGGGATAGGAGAGAGAAAGAAATATCTGTTTTATAACTGTGGTAAGCCATAAAGGGAAAGGTCCTGAGCTATTTGTCTGAAATGAATAGATCTTTGCCTCCCAAAAGTTCAGCAGAAAGCTGGAAACTGGAACTGTCCTGGTGAAATTCCTGTCTGACCATTCAGAGTAACAGAGCCTGGCATGAATGCTACAAGACAAATTGCAAGAATGAAAACACTTCTTTTAAAGAGAAAAAAAAAAAAAAAAGAAAAGAAAAAGAAAAAGAAAAATAAAAATAAAAGAAAGAAAAGAAAAGAAAAGAAAAGAAAAATAAAAGACAGAAAAGAAAATAAAAGAAAGAAAAAAGAAAAGAAAAGAAAAGAAAAGAAAAGAAAAGAAAAGAAAAGAAAAGAAGAGAAGAGAAGAGAAGAGAAGAGAAGAGAAGAGAAGAAAAGAAAAGAAAAGAAAAGAAAAGAAAAGAAAAGAAAAGAAAAGAAAAGAAAAGAAAAGAAAGCAAAACCTTGTGATGACTGTGTGGACTTCAAATACTCAGGACAAGGAAGAGCAAAGTCCCAGAGGAAGAAGGGAATGAGTCACCCGCCTTGTGCTCCCAGCAGAGGTTTCCAGGCAGGGAGCAATCGGCTGGTGGTAAGTGCCCTGATATTCCTGGCTATTAGCAGTAACGGTAATGATAACTAAAGCTCTTTGTGCTTGTGTGTACTTATTTTAGCAAGAACACAGGACGTTAGGCTGTGTCAGATCCAAGAAGGAGATGTTAGTAAGTCCGTTTGTATATGAGCGAACTGTTGCTTCTGAGTTTTTATGATGTTTTGTCAGCTAACAACCAGGAGCCCAGCTGACGCCAGCTCGGACATCAAGTGGCATCTACACGAGAAGACAGCAAATATTTGACTTGGTGCTGATGAGCTAGATTTCAGTCATGGCTCTCTGCTCCCCACCAAGTGAATCATGGCAGAGGTAGTGGGTGTGTTTGAACCCTGACCGTTCTTTTAATGCCTGATGATTTTTGGCTTTTCACTGGGCTGACCATTACAATGCACCCAAGTGGTTGCCTTCATATCAGTACATCTGAAGTGCAGTCACACAGTGGCTTTGCCTGGGGCTCTGCAACTGCTCCCTTGAGAGCAAAGAGATGCTGTTCACAGGGGGACAATTTTTCTGGGAGGGGAGCAAGGTTCCCCTGGCGGGAGGACTTTCTGGGGCTTCTTTTTGGCAAACGCAGGCTTCCAGGTGTGCAGCGGAGGGCAGCCTGCCTCCACTTCCCTTTGCCTGGGCTGACTTTTCTCCTGCGTCACCAGGGCCAGCTGAGGATTCAATAAACATCGGGCTGCCCCAGTTTAGCTGCTGCGCAGCGTTTTAATGGAGCCAGTGCACTGTAATGTAGCAGCACTTCTGCCAGGCTGACGTACTCCGCCAGCGCCGATTAAGTGAAATCAGTGAGCACAAACGTTGTAGGCAAGTCACAAATAAATTATATTCATAGGCTTTAAATATTTTATTTATTTATTTTTTTTCTGAGGCTAAGCAGAGCGGTAGTTCAGTCTCCTATGTTTCTTCTACAACACAAACTTTCACCCAGCTACACCTACCCCTTTGAGGACATATTTTAGATCTTAAAGAAAAATGTAATTGTTCATTGTTATCTACTTAGGTGTGTAAAATAAAAATCCCTATCTCCTCACTCATTAAATTAATCATCAGTGGATTTTCTTTCCCATGCCTGTCTTGAACTGTAGGAGGAAGGAGAAAATGTTGAAATATCTTTTTTTTTTTTTTTTGAGACATTCACACATCAGAGCAAAATGAAAGTACTAATCAAGGAATGACCAACCTTCCTTAGTGATCCTCCCCTTACACCCGCTTCTTCCACAGACAGACCAGTACCAGCTGTTTGGGGAAAGAAGGGGACAGGCAGCTCAGAGAGAGCCAGGGGAGTGTGACAGTGGCCTCCTGGGGCTCTTCCAGCAGGATGTGGATGAGGTGGAGGACAGCTGAGCCCTGCGTGGACTCATCATACGGTCATTTAAGCCAGGCAGCGCCTCAGCAGGGCTGTGCGTCTGGTCATCTGGCATCACCTCTGAGCTGCATGCAGATCTGATATCATGGCTGGGCAGCCCCTTGCTCCAAACATTAATAAGAGAGACTGTTATAGTAACAAAGGACATTTTGAAGTCCTACGAGTTTATGATAAAAGTGCAAATGTTGAAAGGTTTGGGAAGCATACTTAGAAGAAAGTGAAAGTTAGACACTTTCAAAAAAGCAGGATTTAAAGTTTTGAATGACAAATTATTGAAATCTACTTCTTTCTGTACCATTCTTGCTTTGGCCTTGATGAATCACAGCCTGTTTTCAGATGTGGACAGAAATTTCTAGCATCCTTTTATATCCAATCAAAAAAAGTCTTATGCATGCCACTTGCATTCTCTCTGAAATATCTAATATTAGGATTCTTTGCTCACAAGATCAAAGCTATGCATTTTAAACAGAGAAACAAAATAAACAAGAGAATATTGCAGATGAAATGAGTTGTTCGTTCTTTTTGTATTCAAAGACCTGAGACAGAAAGCTTAATTGATTTTGTAAGACATTTTCTGCCACTGCAGCCACAGTAAATGACATTTAATTGAATAAGGTACAATAATGAAGAAAAGATAAAAGAACGGTTGGTCAGAAAAGTGAATGCATTTTTTCCTCTTTTCTACATTAGGGAAACAGGAACTGGTCAGTGATGAAGAAAAACATCTTAAGGGAACAGATTTGTTAACTTTATAACTTCTAAAATGTTTTACATCTTTAAAGAACAAATGTTTACTGCTGTACAAGAATCAGCTACGAATTATTTTCAGCTTTGAACAAGGAAGTTTTATAGTTTGTGAGTGGAGAAAGCAAGACATAGAGGGGTAAAAATACATTGTAACCATACCACAATAGTGAACTAAGAAGTGAATTATAGTTTTCTAAACCTGGAAATATTTGTAATCAAACATAATCAGTTTATTTGCAGGTAGCTGGAATTTGTTTGTATAAAGAATTCCCTGTAATCTGATAGAGAAACTAGCAATGCGTGGTTTCTTTAAAATGAAACTGCATGCTCTTGGCTTAGCTTGTTATGTCTTATGATGTACCTTTACAATGAGGATATTTTGTGTTTCTTAACAGTAAATTATAATATGCCTTCTCAGCTGAGAGCGATTTCCCACCCTCTTGTCAAAAGGTCAAAAATAGACTGGAAATTTCCATACTGATGAGGAAACCTTAAAACAAAAAATGGCATAGGTGGGGTAACACGAAATGTATGTTGTTGTCATAGGCTCTTAGCCAGACCTGTTCTGAGCTGATCCTACCTTTTTTTTTCTCCCCTGCTCTCTCCTTTCTCATATTTTTCTTTTTTTCCCATTCTTCATTGCTCCAAACCTAAAGATGCCCAGATATGAAATGCTGCCAGTCAGGGTTCCCAAGCTTCAAAGGGATCTCTCATCAGCAGAGACAGAGGCTCTTTTGTGTAGCTGTTGGAGAGTGGCTCTGGCTGCTTCCGCGCAGGCAGGGAACTCCGGAGCTTCTCTTCACTCCAGCCTCTCACTGCACCATCTGGATGTCGCAGGGATTTTTTTGTATGTTTTCCCCAAGGGTGCAGACGAAGTATGACTGCAGTCAGTGCAATGGTCTGCAGGGAGATGTCATTCTACATGACTGAATGCAAAGAAACAGGTATCTGCATTTCAGTGCATTGTGTGAGGAAGCCTCTCCCCAAAAGGTGCTCTTCTGTTTTGTCGTCTCTGACCAGTCTTAAAACTATAGGAAACAAATGCTAAACTTCTGCTGAGAATTAATCACAAAATGGAGTCCATGGATATAATAATAGAAAGACTGTGAAAAAATAAATTAAATAGAAGTAATGCTAAAATCTTTAATTTACTACCATTGTCATGAGGTTCTGAGGGTCAGGAAATACTGCTGTGCTTTCTGAGAGGTGTCTGGAATTTTACAGGAACTGTCAGCTTGATTTCACAGGGCTTTGCTCTATTTTTCCATGCCCTGCTCTGTGAAAATGTGAGTGCAAAGTTCTGCTCTACTGACAGGTCAGGTTAATACCCACTTACCAAGGTGCAAACAACGTGTCAAATACAAGAACCAAGGAGGGGTGACCCTTCCCTTTCGAGCAAGTGATATGAAATGGGTGAGAAGGCAACAGAAGAGCAGTCACAGCGAGTCAAGCCTCTGATCTGTTTAACTAAGTATTTTACCAGCTAAGGTTGCTAGCAGGGAATACTTAACAAGACTGTAGAAAATAGGGTAAAAACAGAAAGTGCCTTTCTGTAATACCATCCATGAGCTGGGAGAGTGGGAAGAGAGTCACTGAACGAGGCTGGGGAAGTCCTCTTGTATCTCTTGCAGTGAAGAATTTTAAATTGTCTGTGATTTACTCTCATGCAGAAAGATAGTGTTTATCAATGGCTTTGCAAAAGGCAAACTTACATTTACTTTCTCCTCTCTTTCTGGAAGCTGAAGTTTAGCATCACTTCCCTCTGGGGCCAGAGGCTCCTCGAGAAGGGTGCAGTGTCTTTCTGTGTGTCCGCAGCACAGCGCCAGTTCTCCCTGGGGCTTTCACACACTCACATTCACTACTGTTTCTTCTGCTTCATGTACCCAGAAGATCTTACCTCTGGTCAGAGGTTCATGGTATCCATGGCTCTCTAGATCATGTGTCTGGGGTTTCTGTTTGTTTCTGCGAGCCTGTGGGACTGGGACTGTAGGAGTGAAGTTGATGGGTGAGACAGAAACAGCCTTCTGTGCTGATTTAGAAGATTTCTGATCACTAATAAAGCTGAGCATTCATTTTTGAGAAAGAAACAACAATCAGGAGAAAGAAAACCCTCCTGGGGATCTCTTGTCACATTCCTTGTGTATCTGAGGGACCTGTGAAACTGTAAACCTGGTGAGGACTTCACCTTCCCTGCTCAAAGAGAAGAAAAGCAGAGGCTTGCAAGGTTTCTTGCAACAGTTTCTTGGGATACTATTACATTTTTTTCCACAGGTATTTCATGAGAGGATGCAATGTGGGATGCACTTTTTAAGGTCCTAACTCAAAGGGAAACTAAAAAGGTGTGCTGTGAGTCACCTTATAAAAATACTTTCAGATGCTCTAGAGAAAATGCTCCTGGAACATATGACCACTGAAAAAAAGACCATATTGAGCCTAAATAGGCATAGACTTTTTACACTTTGTGGCTAAAAGATTCAAAGGGCACAGAAAGACACAATCAAAGGCAGAGATGGGCAGTACAGCACCGAGAGGGTTTGGCTGACAGTGCATTGTACAGTGGGCACAAAATGGTGCAGCTCTTTGCCTTCACCAGGCAGCACTCCAGCATATTAACATCTTTTATTCAGCATTTAACAAGATCATCGCTGTGTCATGGCTGCATTTCTGTGTGATGCCAGTCTGACACTACCTCAGGGTAGAAATGCTCTAAGTATACCACAAATGTACTTAACAATAATGGAAAATCCTTTTGCAAGCTGGAGAGTAATGCACTCAGAGCAGAAGAGCTGCTCTGGTGGCCCCAAGGTGATGTCTCCCAGAGCAGCCGGAAAGGTGAATGCACAACAGCAGCAGTATTTTACAATAATCTATGTGAAAAGAAACAGAATTACAGGACTGGAGGCTACAGTGAAAACAGATGAGATTTTTTTCCCTAGTGCTAGTGAAACATTTTGTCAGATTTTTATTGAAAATACATGTTTTGAAGAGAAAAAAAAAAGTAGTTTTATCCTTTCCCTATCTTTTTTCATCTGTTGTCATTTGGAGAATAGATTATTTTTGTCTTTAAGAGCTTTTGCGCAAATGGTAAAGTTGATTCATAAATAAAGGAAACAGGCATATTTGTTTTCCTTATAATATATCTCACTGTCCAAAGTAACTGAGATCTTTTCTCCATTACTTTCACTGGGACATATTTGTAGTTGGATGAAAAGCAAACCCAACTGCAGCATGGAACCTTTGTAGTGTAACAGGGCTGGGGAGCATTTTGAAAGGTGGTTAAGGTCACAACATGTCATGTGTTGTTCAGCAACACCTTGGAGCCAAGGAGTCTCTTACTCTGTGACTCAGCTCCTCCCAGGTATGTGTCTTGGCTGTCTCCCAGCTCTGCAGCAAGACCTGGGCATGCACCAGCCCCAGCAAGATGTGCTTGCTTATCCATGGGGTGCAACTGTGGGGACTGAGACTGTGAGGGTGCCATGATATGTCACATACTGTCTGGACACCTGGGGAACCTATGCAGAGGGTGGGGATGGGATAAGAAAGGTACTGCAGAAAGCAGAGGCAAGATATAGCCTCACATTGTCTACAGCCTAAGCATTAATGTAAAATAAAGGCTGAGACCTATCATACAAGTGGCTCCACGTAGCTGGTATCAGAGCCTCCGAAAGGTACTCCTTTCTCCACCTTCCCCTCTCTCAGAAAATATAAAATGATTATCAGCCAACAGTGGACATTGCTAGGCAAGGGAATTTCAAATACTGACAAAATCTCTGTTACCCAGATCACCTTGGCCCAGCAGAGCTGACTGGGGAGACCCTTCTATGGATGCCATTGCAAGGAGATGCGGAAGAGCTGTTGGGAGCCAGCAGTCAGTACCTTTATCTGCATTTGCAAATAGCTTGGGACAAAGCAACCAAAACCTTTGCTACTTTTGCCTCCACATTAAGGAGATGGAGTGGGAAGCTGAAGGCGTGTAATATCTGATCCATGTGGTGCATGGCACAGAGTATCCAAGAGACATTACTGTCCCAGTGGCCTAGAGCAGCAGAGGGATATTCTGCGAACCAGCTGCAATGACTACTATGGTTGAGCTATCTGGATTTTAGAGCAGTGATGTTTCTGTGATGCCCAGTGTTTTAATACAGATTTACCAGTCTTTCCTACAGTGACCTACACATCTCTGTCTAAATTAATGCAGTCCCTTCTGCTTTCAGTGCAAAAGAGTAGTTTGATAATATCCTGCTGCAATGTTGCTCTTTATTACAGGAGTAATTGCCCTGACCTAGCAATTCTGATGTCTTTTGTATTTACCCAGGTTTTGTACACTTGAATGGTAATACAAATTCAGGCAAAGAGTTAAAAACCACTGAGCCTCTTGTATTTTTTCCAAACATCACATGTCATCTTGCTGTCTGCTTTTGCTCTAATTTGTGGGACTCCTTGTGCTGTGAACATGGCCTTGGAGATTTTTGCCTCAGGTCTCTTGTGGTATTTTTGATTCCTAATTGTGCTCACGGTGACAGAGCCCCTTTTAAGATTCAGTCTGAAATGGTGATTTTTTTTGCTTGTAATATTCCAGTTGTTTTGTAAAGGCTGACTTCAGGGGCTCGCTATGGTCTAGCTAGGCGAGTGCTTGCCCTCAGTTCCTAGGCATAATTAACAGGGTCTCCTTCTGTCTCAGCCCCAAAACTGCACAATGGGATCCAAGTCTGGAAGGAAAACTTTTCTAGTTTATGTGATAAAAATCTCATCTCCACAGACAAGAAGGAGTTTAAGGGCACGGTGGCAGGTGGGAGAACCCCATAACCCAGTCAGAGAAAGGGACACGGTCTCTCCTAAGTCTCTCCCAGCAATGCCATCAGCCGCCAGCTGGGAGGTGACACTCAGCACCAACAGCAGCTGCTCTCTGGAGCACCTTTTGGACTGAGGGTGGCATGGCCTGAGGGTATGTGACACATTATGGGCTGCAGACATAGAATATTTTGACATTACTCAAGGTTTACAATGGGACGTTTAGGGGACTAACCAAAGGCAGAGAAAAGGAGGGATCAAGGCAATTTGGGGAGGAAGAAATGTGGGAAAATAGTCAGGGCTGGTCATATGTAAACAGGCTGCTAGTCAGTAGACACGTAAACAAGCTGCTAGTCACCACATTTATCTGGCTGTGCCTTGTGCCCAACCAGTACAGTCTGTCCTATCTTCTTATTAAACTCCATTTCTAGCTCTTTTCCTGTGTGTGTGTGTGTGTGTGTGTGTGTATGTGTGCGTGTGTGTGTGTGTGTTCAGAGGTCTACGTACCAGCAAATAGAGTCAGGCCATGGTTAAGAGGACCACATGACTGTGGTGCCAGAGTGAGAGCACGTATGTTAGTGTGCGATAGCTAGCAAATATCAAACTGGACTAGCCAGCAAGTGGGTCAACTGTCTGTGAGCCACATTTCAAAACACCCGTAAGATATGTGTCACTGTGTGTGAGACCACCAGAGGAGCTGGCTACCATGGGGACCAGGAGGTCCAGGGCAATTCCTGGAGAGACCATGGTGTCTGGGGCTGAGTGACAGGTGTGTGTTGGTGTCTGCAGGAGGACCCACCTTGTTCATATGCATATGTATATTCCTATTAACAGACCTTCATCCTGGTCAACCACAGACGCAAACAGGATGTGGCTGCTGTTTACATTCGTGTGCATGCTGAGTGTGCCTGTCAGTGTCGATCTGCATGGCTGGCTATGTATATATGCTGTGTATATATGTGTAGATGTGGTGTTTTGTGTGCATGCCTACTGGGCTTGTTGGACCCAGGGATGTGCCAGGGGCAGTCTTACCTTTCTTTGGCTGCTGGATTCAGCAGCTCCCTAACAGCCCCCTCTCCCTTTTTTTTTTTTCCCCACCTTCTTTTAAAAGTCATTCTCACGTGGAGTACAGTACTCAACTTGCTGTGATAGAATTTCAGAAATAACCTTATCTTGTTAACCAAAATCTGTTAAAAGCTTGATTTGGCAGACAGTCCTGTAATCAAAAGCTACTGAGTCATTTTGACTCTTCCCCGTTTTGCAGGCATGCGCTACTAGCAGATAAAACATGAAGCCTTCCTTTGAGAGTTATTCTCATGTCCACACCATTTCAGTGTTTCAACTGGCTTCTAAGCATTTTCATAGCCCGTTTGATCCTCTCAAGAGACATTAATCAGCTGTCAGTTAGGCCATAAGAGTGAGAGGGAGACCTGATGCATACACACCTATAAGCATTGTTGAACTTCTCCATAAGACAGAAAGCATTTCTAACTGGCTTACCCTAAAGATTCTTAAGAGTGTAGATCCTCAAAAACTTGTCTTTTTTTTTTTTGCCTACTAGCTTTTCTTGGTGGAGCAGCTTCAGAATAAAACACAAAATTAAAACTTGTCATGCATCAATCACTTCAGGGCAAATAATCCAGATAAGTATTTTGGTTTTACTAGCGGCTAAGTGGGTAAGTTTGGTATTTCCTGTGCCATAATTCAAATTTATGGCATCAGGCTAATTTATATACCAGAGCCTATACAGAGAGCAGTCAATTTGATGCCACAGCTTTACTCGAAGATGATTCATATCAGACTTACAAACATAACATTTTATCACATCAGATGATGTATAACATCTATTCTTGGAAATGAATAAGAGTGATGAGATAAGAACTGTAACAGAACATCACAGATTTCAGGAAATTAGCTCTTTTTCACTGGAAGTCAAAAACTAAGTCTGAAGAATGAGTTTGTTTAGGTCTACATGTTTGTTGTGTGGTGGGTTTTTTTTTCCACACTCCCCCTTCCTTCCCTCCCCCCCTCATCTCTCAGAAAATTATTCTTATACTGTTTCACATTTAATGTGATTTTTTTTAAGCAATATCATGTGATATTGGTGTGTCCTATACCAATGGAAAAACTAAAAAGACTTAAATGCAGAAATCTTTTATCTAAGGAAGGTACATGGTAGGTGGATACCATAAAACCACTCAGGTGCAATGTGGGAGTTAAAACAGCCAAATCTGCAAACTGAGCTATAGCATTACTAAGTTAAAACCCAAACCAAACGTAACCTTAATTCAACAGAATTGACTCATCTCAAGGCAGTCATGGGTTGTGCAAACAATCCCGGACGACATAATTTCTGAACTGAACAGATTCTATCCAACTCGTGACAAGGGAGCACTGAAAGAGGGAAATTATATTGATTTATTTTTACTATTAGCTGAAGCACTGCTATTCATACAGGAATTCATCCTAACCAGAGTATCTTCTCATCTTGGTACATGCACAGAACTTAAGAAGAACACTGTTAACATTTCCCTTTGCTGTTCTACCCATGACACTGCCTGTGTCACTTTACACTATCCAAACTTTTTATAGAAGATCAAGTTATTTATTACGTCATAGGCTCTTTATATTATTGCTCACAAAGTTGTTCCATAGGAATGGGCCAAATCAGATTCAGTTGTCTTTCTATATTTCTATTTCTATATTTTCCAGGGAGCAGAGAGAGCGGTGCTGGCCCAGGAGGGAGCTGGAGCTGGGAGCGGAGGGTGAGCCCAGCCCTGGCTGAGCAGTGCCCACATGGGCAGGGAGAGCAGGAGACAGGGCTAGAGACCAGCATCTTACAGTATTCCTGGGGCAGAGACAGAAGGCCCTGAGCTGAACTGGAAAGGGGCTTCTAGTCCATGGACAGGGATAGGTAGAGGGTCTAGGTGAGGCCAGATGGGCCCATAAAGCACTCAGGGCTGCAATAACTTTTTTTTTTTTTTAATTATTATTATATTTTTTTTATTTAACAAGCAAGCAAATAACTCTTAAATTCCTCCACATAGTCTTCCATAGGATTTTAACATTTAAATCTGTGCAGGGACTTCTAAGAGAGGAACTGATGGCAGGAGCAGATGGTTGTCTCAAGCCTGAGGAGGAGCAACACATTGCATGAAGCCTTTCCATGAAACAGCTCTGGTGTCAGCCCTGGCCTCTGCCTGAGGGAACACAAATTTTTCTCACTTTTTTCCCAATACCCTGACTTTGTATTTTTCTCACCTTCATTCTCCCTTCTCCTTCTCCCTTCTTAGCTAGCCAGTCACACTCCTCTTCTGAGAAGCAGATGCCCATATTGATGTCTCAATCGTTCTTACCCAATATGTCTGAAGGTAACCTGTCCAGCTCTTCCGTCCCAGTCTAAACTTTCACCATTTGCCTCCTCTCCCACCTAGTCCCTTGTTCTGAGTCTCTTTGCCCAGCCGGTTCCTTCTTATCAAGTCCTGGTTTCCTTTGGCATTGGACTCTTCTGTCCTTGCTCCTCACCCTCACTGGCTTCCAGAAGGTATTCTTTCTCAGGGTGCATCCAAGACAACTCTAACTATGTCCAAATTAACTTTCAGTATTCAATATATGACTGTGTCCAACTCCACTGTAATACTAAGGAATTGATTCTTATAGTTGAGAGAAAACAATTATCAAGGTTAATGTGATAGTAATCTGTTTTGTGAATTATTTGTTAGATGTGCCACAGAAATGAACCCTTTCCACAGCAAGAAGGGTCAAAGGTGGTTAAAAACATCGTAGCATTGACTTGTTGATTCCTTTTCACAAAGGGTGGGATCCTAGAGATTACATTGTTTATAGTATTTCCTTCTGACCTTCTGCAAATTAGAACCTGTCTTATTAGAATGACACTTTTATTGTTTGCTGTTAAATAGACCCCAGACAAATCTTCATTTTTTTTTTCTCTACAACTGTAAGCCATGTAACTAAAGTGGCAATCAGAAGTTCAAATTATTCTTCAGACTTTCTATGCTAATTAGTTACTCTCACAATTCATAATGCAAAATAAAACCCACCCCTGCAAATTGTCATAGTTTTTCAGATATTTTAAAAACACCATCAAACCTTCTGTTTAGGAAGTGGATGTCATTCACAGACTAGCAGGAAAAACTCCAGTGCAGGATGTTAGTTCAGTCTCTAGTCCTCCTTCAGTAAAGTACGCTGGCTTGTGTTTAAAGGGATAAATGGGAGTTTTGTCTGAATAAAGACTTCATGTGAGTTAAGTCTTTAGTTGAGGACTTTAGTCCTACAATTAGGAGCATCTGTTCCAATGTAAAGCTAACACGATTATTGAAGCAACCTTTGATGACCAAAATTCTCAAGCCTGAAATAAAATTAGACTTAAACAAATTTGGTTTGCTGCCCCAGGTATAGTTGAGCAATCAGATTTCAAATGATTGGTCTAAACCTTTATTCAGCTTAAAAAAACCAGGGGGATTTGGAGGCTAACAGCTTTAAACTAAAACATTTTTAGCTTACACTATTGATTATCACATGAGTTGGGTATTTACAAAAGATTTTTGATATCTGAAGTTGTGCTAGATATTATCTGAGTCTTCTGAAGCTCAGGGATATAGTTGTTTCAAGTTCCTACATCATACAGCTTATTACTGTAAAAATTAGGGACAGTTGTTTTCAGAAAGAGCAGGAATAATCAGATTAGTCTGCTCAGTACTACCTTGAACAATATGCATTGTATTTCTGTAACAAAATCATTTTCAGAAAACATGTATTTTCATCACATTACCAATATGTGAGAGAAAGAAAATTTATTTTAATACATTTTTGTTGTGGTGGTCTTAAAAATCCTTTATTAGATTGGTCCTTACTACAAGAGCTCCATGGCCATCTAGCAATCAAGGAGGGAAAACAGTCCAAAAATATGCAAAGGGACAAGTGTGTTAAGAACAGACACCGTCCCAAGGAAGGTGTATGTACGAGAGTTGGTTTGTATTGCTCTGGTGAGATCTAAGATCTCTCCCCTTACTCCTCACTCACCCTGAGGAGTGGAAAGTGCGGCTTTCTTCACAGTGATCACAGTGTGCATTATTTCATTGCCAGTAGTTATTGTGGAAGGATCGGGAAAATGGGTATAATATACTCATTGTGACATTCACCATTAAAGTTGGGCAGTGTATGATGAGGTATATTGACGATGAGATTTTGGGTAAAATGGAAACTAGTCTGTACCATGAGAAATGTCTCTGGATCACATGATGAAAATAATTCTCTCTTTTGGAAAAAAAATATCACTAATGCCATTGAAGACAAGGTAGGGATTTAGGATTGTGGCTTGAGTGTATTATGCACAGTGGCTTCCTGGTGGAAGATTTCAAACATGTGGACAGAGCCACTGACTCTTGCAGAAGGACTCACACTAAAGCTATTTGTGTCTTCCTAAAATTTTTCTGTAGTTAGTGTTGAGACAGGTGTCTCCAGATATTTGTCAAGAGATCTTGAGCATCTTTCTTCCTGGGTTATGTTCAAAATTTATGATTTAGGGTCTGATTTTACTTGTTCTTAAACAGACAGCTCCTGAATTAAGTTCGGTCTATTGTCTCTGAAATAGCATCTCACAGAGCAGCCAACCAGGACACATGTGGTACCCACTGTCATGTGTTTTACATGTTTACAGAGTTTAAATATCTTTCAGTCTCTGCCCTGAAGATATTTCCCAACAAAACCAGGACTGTCTCACTCAAACTGAGGTGGTGATACTAGGTTAATTACTATGTAAAATTTGATTAATTTTTATGCAATATATCAGATTAGATGAGTAGTTCTATTATCCTTACAATTCTGTGAACTGTTTTAATAATAAAGAATAATATTCAGTGCACATTACCAGTCACAGCCAACAGAGCATGTAAATCTCTTACATATACACTGCACAGAACTGACATTTATCCTTGAGGAATTACAGTTCCATGTCATGTTGCATATACATACATACCTACATATATAGCCACCCGGAAACCAGACACTAATCTTGGTGACTCTCTGGGCTCATTGCTAGTGTTTACACACTTGGCTGTAGCGTGGCAGATGTCTGAGCTGATGGGCTTAGCTGGAACCAGCGCTAGTCATTGCTGGATTCTGCTACAGCTGTACCTGACTATATGAGTACACTTCCCCTGTTGCATTACAGAGCCAAGTGGTGGCTCATGCTGCACTGTGGGAAGAGACATAGGGTGCTCGTATACGTCAGCCCTTGGCAAGAGGTGTTCACCATCATAGTTCTTTTCAGACTGCAACAGGTGAACATGCTGGGTCTGCACTTAGGACGAAGCTCAGCCTCTCCATTGCACAAGAGTTTGCAGATACATAGGTGGGAGCAGGAGCAATCAGACTGTGCGTCAGGAGATTAATGGTCTGAGTGGTTCATAGGTCAGGACTCAGCTTTACTAGCCTAGGCACAAGCCTGACTTAACTGGTAAAGAGAGTTACCTCCACTGTCACATTTATTTACATTTAGCCAAATTCTGCCAAGCATTCTAAACTAGCATTTTAACTTGCCTCTGGGAAGATGTTGAAAGCTTTCAGCTCCCATTAAACTCATGCTTTGCATAGGTATGGGTAAACCTTTATTGCACTTTTGCCTTCCCCAGGCTCAGGACAGCAGGGAATAAATTTTTTCTGGTTTGCAGAAGTACAGTGGTTTCTTATGCTGTGTCTAAGGTTTGGGAACTGAGTATGCTCCACAGCTTGCAGGTGGGGTGAGTGCACCAGCCTTCCTGCTCTGCATCTTGGTTGCTGTGAAGAGGGAACCCAGATACAGTGCCCGTACTCAGGTGTCACACCTGAGGCAACAGGGATCAGGATTGAAAAGGACATGACTTTTCATGCCTGGCCTATAGTCCTGGGGACCATTTTGGCAGAGTACTACCAGTGGGCACATTCACTGTACTTTCCAGACCTGCCTTTGTCCTACCTGTGACCAACACGCTGTTCCAGAGTCCTGCAGCTAGAGATAAGTTCACTGTTAAACCTCCTTTAATGAAGCTTTCTGCAACAGACATTGGAAATTGTATCCAGTCTTCACATAGGGGATCTCCAGTGACTCCACCAATGACTGCTGGCTCAGAGGAGCAAGCCTAAGTTGGCAGAATTTGTGTAGCTGTGTTCTGGTATAGTCTAACATAAATTTATCTTTTCCCATCAACGGACAAGTTTGGACATGGAAGTATTAACTCTGTGAGAGAAAAAAACTTGGAGAAGGCTGTTTGTGTCTTTTACATTAATCATCTTTACCACCCACATCATTAAAAATATTCCAGAAAACTCTGTGTTAGATAACACTGTATGTGGTTAAGATATAAATTCTGTAGCTTTTGAGCATAAATAAAGAACAATTATGTACAAAAGTATTATGCTGCTAGTCATGATTTAATAATCAATGTTATCACTGTTAAATATGAATGAGACACTGAACAAAACAAAATGGTTTTTCTTTAATTGCAGTCTTGTTTTTCTCAGAAACTAATTAAGCATAGAAGAGATAACTGCAAAATATTAAGTGCTCTTGAAAGAGACTTTTTTGCACATGTGAAAAGCGGAGCGAAGTATAACACCAGACTAGATTATTTTGATGAAAAGACTCACAAGTTGCCAATTAAGTGATAAATGTTGTGTGATATTGAACTGCTCATTTGTCTTCCCTCCCTGCTCCCACACACCTTCTTCTTTTCACTTGGACTATTATCCTGCTTAACTGGCATTTGGAATTAAACCAGACAAGAAGAAATTCTACAAAAAAACCCCATTAATTTGAAAATTTCCATCTGCTTCTAAAATTCTTAAAAAACCCCAAAACAAACCAGCCAACAACTTAGGTCTAAATACTGTTAGAAATCATGTCAACTAGATTTGAAAATAAACTGATAGATATGAAGTTCCCATTTAAACAAAAATATCTCTCCATACGAAACAGAGGCTAAGTATTTAATTCATTTGCCTAACCTGATAAACCCCAAGGAGATTTGTGCTGCACCTCCCTGAGGAACAACTCCCACTGAAAACAAGGGATCAACATGCTGGGGACACTGTCTCAACTCCCTCTGGGGAGACGCACCTTTCCTGTATCCCCAATCAGTGGAGGAGAGCTGCCCCTTCAAAGGGGAACTGATGATCAGAAATCCTACATCCTATTGCCTAGGGCTAAGCACATTGTTCCATAGTTAAAGAGAAATTCCATGTGTGGAGTTTCTGTTTCCTCGGCTCAGTAGTGACCCTGCTTGATGGTGCTCCCTGCTTCCTCAGTTTGCTCATTTTTCTGCAATAGAGTGTAAAATGGGAACCTGGTCAAAACTGATAGTCGCATTTAACTAGAAATACTTTAATACCCAATGGCTGCTGATTGTAAGCCTCCTCCTCTCTTACAAGAGACAAACCTGTTTGTGTGCTATGGGTTTATACTTCGTTATCTTTTGTGCCTATGGATGACATCAAGACAATATTTTTCAGTCTTGTGAGACATAAGGAACCTAATTCTTAACTTGAAATCTTTTTCAGAGGTGATGCTAGGGGATTTTTTTTTCCTGTTTTTTTGTAATACAGTTCCTACTTTCTCCTGACACGGTACCCTGCTTTTTTGCTTGTCCAGCTGATCTGAATGATGATCTGTCTTCTAGATTTCTGTTGAAGTCGCTATTAAAATGGGAAGTGTTCCTGCTTAGTCTTTATTTTACAGCTTCCTACTTCTGCCTTGTAATTTTTGATCCATTAAAATTCCTTAGAGTGTGCTGCCTCCTGCAAGTAGATACACCATCTAGTCCAACCACACAGTGCTTTAATAAGAAATGCTTTAAAGCTGTTTATGCAACATCCTTGCATGTTATCGCTCAGTTATCTTGTCTTCTGATATGCATAATAAGTTAGAAGATGCTGAGTAAATTATTTCAGCTCTTTGAAGTGCTTAACTTATTTCTATTCTACAGCTGAAAATCACTAGAGTATAACAAACAGGCGCTTCAATTACAGCATAGCAGTACTTAAAATAGAAATTTGTGTGAGCAAGATCTGTGTTACCCTGTGCGATCTTGGTGCAGTTGAGGTCGTGGGGTACTCTCACAGTGCTGGCAGTGATGTGCTGGTTAGATACACAGTGCTATGTGCCGAGAATACACCCACCCCCGCACTCCCACTCCCACCTTTCTTTATTATTTAAAATAATGGCATCCTGAGCAAAGAAAACAATATTCAGCAGCACATTTCTAAGGTAAGTAAAGGCCTTTAGCTTAATAATAGCAATATTATTAATCCTGGAAGTGGGTTTGACATGCTTTTTCTAGTTGTAAGTTGTAATAGGTGAATTTTCCTTGCATTAATAGTACTGTAAGACAATCTTTGTAAAGGTGCCTTCATGGTTGTTATGACTTAAGAAGAAGTTATCTGGAAGTAACCATGTGACAGTAGCCCAATCTGGCTCCCATTGTTTTATGTGCAAGAATTTTCATTGCTTTCAGTGGGATGATACTCCCAATGTCATGGTGGTTTGTCCTGAGAGGCTCACTTAAGAGCTCTTCATTTACCTCTCTGGAAGCTTTCAAACTGTTGAGGCTAAGAGTTTGCCAGATGTTTGAAACTGAAGAAAATTCCTGGCATCATACGCCTAGTAACATCATTAATCACTATTGCAAAAAAAAGCAGAGACCAGGGACACAGTGCCAAACCCTTGTTTGGCTCGATCAGATATTTATATAATGGGTGTGCACAATGCCTTATCAAAGCACAGAACTTGCCTTTCCTTCAACATATAGACATACAATGCTTCAAGCACTATGAAAAAAAATAACAGCATGAATACTCTTATGTGCCAAATGATGCTTCATTTTTTTTCCCCTTTCCACGGAGATTCTGAACTACACTACAGGCTGTTGCTATTTTATGGTGAACAAGTGTGGTCAGTCCACAAAAGTACTTCTGCATCTAGGACCAATCCTTTGTGATAGCTGCCATGATACTACAGTTTAATTCTGCAGCAGCAGGAAATGGTATTCAAATTTTGCCCTTCTGCTTAGCCCACGTAGATATTTAGCCAGAGATAATAAGAAAATACTTTGCAATTATGCTAGCTGAGAGTCTATTATCCCTTCAAATACATGGTCTGCACAGAAGGGAAAGCTGAAAATACTATTTCAGACATTTAGGGTATATGTTTCTCTGGCACACTCATAATCTGACCAAAGCCATTATTTGGAAGTCAGTTGCACTCAATCATTTTGCCTGTTAATGAGGAGTTACTGAATCCTCCAAGCATTAATACCATTTATGAAAACACAAAGGCAATCTGTACCTTGTATCAAGCAATTATAATATGATTGCATTGAGCCTGAGGAATTCAATCATTTGTTGGAGGTTGTTTTTCCCACAACAGACCTTCTAAATAGAATTACCAAGCCTTTCAAATGTTAATTTGTTAAGAAAAATATAATGGCTAATAAAAACAATTAGGTTTGTATTGTAAATACTGGACTGCAGGACTAAAGCTGCCTTGGCTTGTAAAGAAAGCGTGGCAGGACTCTATAGGACTGCTAAGGCTGGAAGCTATCTTCATGACAGAATAAAAAACATATGGATATTAACATCAGTCCCCAAAACATGTTTTATCCAAGGTAAATGTAACACAGGGCCAAAAAATCTGAGGCCTGATTTGAGTATTTTTTTCATAAAAATGAGGATCAGGCAAGAAATACTGAAGATCTAAGACACCAAATGAAAAAAGGCATTAGCAATATGGCACTTTTAGAAAAAAGCAGAAGACATTCAGAGATAAGAGCACCATATATAAAAGATCGGTACTTTTCACTCTTTACATTGTACCATTTGTGCCTTGGCAAGAACGCTTTATTCATTACTGGGTCTCAGACTTCATGACATCTTGGTAGACATCTTCGATGTAACACAGAGAAGTTTAGAATAAGTTTCAAATAAGTTTAGACTAAGTTTCAAATAAGTTTAGAAAACATTAGGTTTGAGGAGTAAACTAGAAAAGAGAAGACTAAGAGGTAGTGGTGGATAGCATAGAACATAGTGTTTGACACACAAAAGGTGCTGTGAGGAAGGCCGGTTATTCTTTTCTGTTATGGTAGAACAAGGAAAAAACAATCACATTTTTAGCTATAAAAATATTTGTGATGTTTTGTTTTTTTAATTCCTTGTTATAAAAGTACTGAAGGATAAAACAGGTAACTGAAGAATACTGGGAAACCTCTTTCATGTTTTTATAAATTGGTTGGAGATAAATTTGTAAGGATGACCTTGGTATTTCTTGCTTGTCTATGTCCAGAAAGGAATGATATAGGTTCTTGAAGGATATTCTTGGTCTGTTTGCAGATGGCTTGGGCAAATTTCTTTTAAATATTTTTTTTTTTTTACTCTCTGATTGCTACAAGAAAACCTTAGGCTGAATTGTCATTTGTTTATTAAAGTAATCCCTTGTAGTTACTGTCTTTGCAACAAGCAATTTTTTCTCCAAATAAATGCTCATAAAGAACATAAACAAACCAGAGAAACCTTTGAAACCATTTAGGAACAAATTCAGCTGTATGTCAAGATCTAATTTTAGGAACTCAGTGTCGCAGGTGGCATGGAAAACCACAAGTGAATTTTTTTTTCCATCAGCACCTGGATAGATATTTATAACACATGAAAATGTCAGGACAATTATTCATTCTTCAGTTGCTAGTTCAATTATTGCAATGCCTTTTGCATAGGGCTGTCCATACAGGTCATACAGAAACTACAGTCATAAATATCAAATAATACTCTCTATCCTTCCCCTACTTTTTTTTCTTTCCCATTTTTCCCCACTCTATTTGGTTATTATTTACCATGCAGTCTCATATGATGGCTTTACTCTGTAGAGTGTTTAGGTCCTCAACTAGTTCAAAAAAATTCATTTTTCAATGTACTTCTGGTGCAACTGTGGTGCTGAAATTTTCAGCCACCAGATTTAAGCAGTCAGGGTCTATGCTTTTTTGGACCAGCAAGTTTAAAATACCTGAAAAGACTTTAGGTCTGAGTTCAGAGATATCCAAGTAAGTTTTGGGAGGGAAACACTGATAGCTTTTCTTTCTCCTTTACAAACAAACAAACAAAAGTGTATTTTTATTTATTCCCTTTTAATATTTTTCATTCAGAAGGCAAACATCATTTATATAACCACGAGGTAGAGCTAAAATATAATAGTGATTATAAATCATGGAGTCCTTGATGTCTGCAAGTTTGCACTCATGTTTGTAACTTGTCTAGTCACAGCTATATTGCTAGAGAAGCTGTTTACTTGTCCTCAAGAGTGTGCAAAACTAGACAGAATGTTTCCAGTGCTCAGTGCTTCCGTTTCATCCAGAAATATTGCGAGAAAAGATCTCGGTTGTTTCAACACTTCCTCTTTCAGTTGCACATGGAACTGAGGAGTACAGGGAAGTGAGCGAATGAAAAGTGAGCAAGAGAAGGGCTCTGTTGCAGCTGGAAAGAGCAGGAGAGAGGGAGAGGCACTTGAGAGGAAAATAGTGCAGCCTATGCTAAGGATTGGATAGGTGCGAGATGCCTCGTTCTCTCCTGTGACTCTAGAGGAACACTGGCTTGTCTTTCAGCCAGGCAAGTTGAGTTAAGGTGAAGCCCATCCCTTCTGGCCATGCTTACTGCCTGCAGCAGCTCTAAGTGAGGCCCTTTCAGTATGCAGAGATCAGGAAAGAATCGTTGAAAACTGTAAAAGTGTGAAGCCTGCCCTGTAATCTCTTGTATCTTCACTATTGGTTTGTGTTAGCAGAAGAAACAAGCAGCACACCACACTCACTAGGCTCCTCAGGCAAGCATATGTTGAGAAAATTCAGGCCAAATAAATGTGAAAGGTACTCTACAAATTAAATTAACTGGATCTAAATCACCTCTTTTTTTTTTTTTTTTTTTTGGTTTTGTTTTGTTTTGTTGCCACAGAGATCTTAGATATTTTTGAGGCTGTTCAGCCTTTTCCAAGGTTAGATTTATGTCTAGACAAAGCAGAAATACTGCCAATATAACACATGCTTATTTCAAACATGAGTGACAAAAGATCAGCTCTCCCCTGGTTGTGCCAGACATCAAACTGCTCTTCCTGAGTATGAGAACAGGAAGAGATTGAAAGGGCTACATATGTGTCATGAGACCACTTTAATGACAAATGAGCAGTTGTCATTGTCCTTGGTAGGAAGCTGAGCAGGGAGTGCTGAGGTGTGCATGACGATGACGTGTGAGTCCCCACTTACCAAGTGAGCTCTGACCCCACAGTCAGGCTGGTTATTTCCAATTATTGATCCATGCAGCTTACATGCACACCACTCAATCTTTTTCTCAATCTTTCCCCGTCCCCCACCCCTGCTCTAATTTGCTGCTATCACAGGTGTTGTGTCTGCTTACACGACTCACTCTGACTTCCAAGGACATGAGCAAGGTCCACTTTCTCCATCTTCCGTCGTGTGGATGGGTACCAACTCTAAATGTTACTGAGACTCCGTTCCGTTGTTGTGGCTCTCACTGGTCATCCCAGCAGGGGAGCAGATGCTTCTTAGGGTCATTTGTGTCACCAGCTGTGCTTACCTGAGTGATTTTACATGCACCTCTGTGGGAAGAACACCTGAGCTTAATAAATGTAAGTCTCACATGAGGAAGGAAATTACTTGGGTTTTTCTGCTTCTCTATGAGCAGTTCTGACCTTACAGGTATTATTCAGGATAAGTATGGCTGGCAAATTTGAATCCAGTAAAACTGGAATTCACTGCAATAAACTATCTACCAATAATAATTTTTACTCTTCTTCCCTGTCTGCATTCTAAGACAGATAACTATGTTGCTTGTGTCCAGGTTTTACTCATTAAATAGTGTGATGATGGTGTTGCTGTCACTCGTTTGCTGTCATAAAATATGCAAATGTTGTGGAATGAAGATATGAAATACATGTATGCATGTCTGGGTGTTTATAAGGGTGCTTTTACAGATAGAAGATCATTTGCTATCCCTGAAGCAGTGTTTTTCCCAGTCCCTAGTCCTGTTATCTAAGTTAAACAGAATTAGCTTTGTAACAACACAGTACATTATCTATTAGCATAATACATAATTTGGAAGAAGATCTAACAGCCTACTTCCAACTCACCAGAGCTGATAGATTCAACAATATGACTTGATTCAGCCATAATTTTTTGCATTATTGACAAAAAAAATTAAAATCCAACATTGGAAGTAGGCATTTGGCTCTATTGTTATTCACAGAATATTGAGGTCCACAATTAGGTACTACACACTGTTAGCTGGGTTCTAATCATCAGATCAGTAGAGAAGTTGAGATATAAATTTGTCCTTCATTGTTCAAGGTGTTCTCTTCTGTTTGTCCTATTTGTGCTTCTCCTTCATTGCAAATGACATTTTCAGCTGATAGGCTTTGTTAGCACTTCTAAGATGAAGTGCAAAAGCACCTGAAGGAAATGTATGGTTTGGGTGATTCTTGATTAGACCTTAGACTCGTAGAATTGTAGAACAGTTTGGGTTGGAAGGGACCTTTAAATGTCGTCTACTCCAATCCCCCAGCAATAAGCAGGGACATCTTCACCGAGATCAAGCTGCTCAGAGCCCTGTCCAACCTGACCTTGAATGTTTCCAGAGATGGGGCATCTATCAACCTTGACTTTCTGCTCAGGACATTTTTTATTTACTAATAAAGACATTGCTGATGAGAGATGCATCAGACCCAAATATTGAAGTAATTTCCCAGAGAAACATAAAGCATATGATAAACATTTCTGTTCAAGTAATAAGTCAAGAGAATCACATCTATCCAACAGTACTAAAATGTCACTCCTGTTTCTGCTGGCCTTCAGAGATGGCATAGCACTGGACTGGGAATTAATATCTGTTCCTTCACTAAAATAATGAAAAGACAAAATCTGAAAATACTGAGCTTGCACAACTTGAACAAGAACACACTTTTGTTTTCAAGTTTTTTTAAAACATAAACCTTTTTAAACCTTTTTAAACCTTTTTTTAAACCTTTTATATAGATAATCACAGTAACTAAAGACACATTTTAAATTCAATTTGAAATTCATTTTTGGGGCTCGCAGTTCAACTCTAATTTCAGAATCAAGTAAGTATGTATGGAACCAGTTCAGAAAGTATAATTAAAAAAGAGTCAGAGAAGACGCACGCTATAAGAACAGGCTGGACAGCACAGTTGAGAGGTTATAAGAGAAAATGGTTATATGAGAACAAACTGGCTGAGGCAGTAATTGGATGGTCTGAATTTTAAGAAACTAGAACAAGTGTGGAGTGAGATAAGATCTTTCAAATACTGCGTGACCTCAGATGTTAGTGCAGAAGCATTTTTGTCATGTCACTGGAGTCACAGGAGCTGCAGTCTCAGATGATGGAATTGATAATTATATTTGTGCCAGGAAGCTATGCTTTTTAATTAGTTTACCATTCCTCTCATACTATTTTTTAAAAAGCTATTCATGCTTATTAAGTAATTGATAGAGGACAACCAGGAGCAGGGCCAGTCTGTGATAGTTACCGTACCAAGAAGAAAGTTACCTAAGAATAGCATCAAGAGCAGTCCTTGTTTCCATGTGATGCTGAGAAGCAGTGGGTACCTGTGTTCCGTAAACAAAGAGCAGTGACATCCCCTCTTTAGCACAGTATTTAACAAGGCCTGCACAGCCAGCACTGTGCCAAAGAGAGTCCACGAGGGTGTCACTCAGGCGCCAACGAGAAACCATGAGGACAAGAATGAGTTGTGAACCCTTTCTTCTTTCCTGACTCTCCCTCACTTCTGGCTGGAGGGAGAAGAACTTTTCTAGTTGTGATCTATAGCCTGAGATTCTCTCTCAAATGTAAGGGCCTTACGTTGTTGCTTTTGAGGAAGTGAGCTGGTCCTGCTTTTTTTCTTTCAGCATGGTCGAGAAGGTGGGGTGAGTGTAGGTGATATGACTATGCAGTACAGTAATGGCTGGAGTACCCAATGCAATGGGGAAATTCTGGAGTTCGGTAATTTTTTTAATTGAGAGGTTTAACCTACACATCCTATACACCCCAGAAAGTGAACTAAAACCTACGTGAAGGATGCTCTCTGTCCGAACTCCTCTCTGTCCGGACTGCTGAAACTGGGCTTTATGCTAAAAAGGGGCAATCACAGCAGTCCTATTGCTGGAGGTGTTTATCAGAAACTGGTGACTCTTGCGACATTCTGTGAGAATCTCCACCAGCTACATGGGCAGTGAATGTGCCAAATCAAGGGTGATCCCACCCCACAGCTCTTTGTCTGCTTGAGTGATCCTGGGTCTGGGTGCAAGAGTTGCATCAAGTGACCGGTTTTCTCAAAACTGAGGTACTTCGGAGCATGACCAACTGCAAATGTTTTAGGCAGGTGGGAAGCTTTAAAATAAAATTAAAACCAAACCAAAACAAAATGAAACAACAAACCTGCAAACGCTGAACTAAAATACATCAACGTGATGGGAATTGTTTCAACACTGGAATGTTCTCCTGGATTAGGGCCTCCAAGATTTTACAAGAAATATCTCAATACTTCAGGTAAACTATCCCTTAAAATTCATTAATGACCAATCACTATACACAATCTATTATTCTAATAAAGTCTTTATTTGCATTAAAATAATGTGAAAGGAATGAAATGTTGGACTGTGCACAGTGTTATTTTTAAGAGGCTGAAATGGGGAAATGATGGTGTATGGTACAAAAGGAAATGCAAATAGAGACAGCTCCTGGAATTTCTGATTTATGAAGTATTTTCGTATATTGAGGTATGAATAACTACTAGAATGGACACTCCAAATCACTATTTGTTATTGGTGATTTTAACAAATAGAGGAACTACTGTCTTATTTCTGGTGTAAGATTCAGGAAAATGTACCCTCGGTAAATCAGAATACGATGACAGTCCCTAAAGGGGAAGTGGTCACTTCTTGTAAATTGTCAGATTTTTAGCTTCCTTTTCACAATCAGCTCCTTCTAGCAATCTTACAAATGCAGAACAGAAGTGTGATTTCCTGTTATCTATTTTTTTTTTTTTAATTTTGAGAACAAATTGACCACAAATACTTAACATTCTTGTATGACTTTCATTGCTGATGGTGGAGAAAAAAAAATAAAGCACATACATTCAGCTTCTTCTATGGCACATACAACAGCACTGGGAATGTTTGTGGAGCAGAGTCATAATTTGGTTCCAAAGACCAAAAGAATATTTATTCAGCCTTTGGGCATTATATAATCCAAAGAGGGACAAGTGAGATTTCAAAAGGTAAGACTTCTCCCAAATTTCTGCTTTTAATTAGCTGAAACTCAATGTGAAAGTTCCTTTCATTTCCTTTCCTCCCCGTTTCCTGTCAGTCTGGGCACGTTGAATGCTGCACCAGCACTGAAGAAGAAGCTGTTTGTCATCAGTCTCTGCAGAATGCTGCCATTATGCCTAGTAACATTGGCGTATTTATCACACTGGGTAAATTGGTTCTGTCACCACTGGATGCTGTTCACCTTCTTTCTAATGTGTTCTTTCCACTCCACTCCAAATAGACAAAGCAGCTGTTTTGTGATGTCTGCTCTTCTTGTTGAGACACAAATGCCCCAACTACACATCAATAGAAATGCTCGGGACACCTTTTCCAAACATACATCTGTTTTATCACAGGGATTACCACATTTCCAAGAAGGACTTTTTCCCAAATTTGTGGCAGAAAGTTTGGTCTAACTGGCTTTACTGATGTAAAATATTTACTGAAACAGCAAGGCAGAAGGTCCTTTATCGCATGTCATTTAGGTTTGGGTTTGCTTGTGGTTTTCCAGTGTAATCACTAACTGAGGAGCTAAGATCTACAGAGAAGACCTGAAAATAATGGAAACAACATTTACTAGGAGTGGGCTAAATGGTTGGCACTCTCTGAGGACCTGCCCAAGTTTCCCCTACATTCTTCCCATCAATATTTTGTTAGGTGATGCTTCCAACTGAGGCACACCAGTTCATTTCAGACCACATAGGTTGGAGCCCATGCTGCACTGCAGGGCAAAGATACAGCTGATAAACACTTGCCTTTGTTCTCTTGGGAGAGAGTAGGAAAAAGATCTCCCACAATTCATGGAGGAAAAATAATGGGGTGCATGTACTCAGGTGTTTCTCTGTTTATACAGTGGCTCAATTGGATGCTGCCCAAAGGGGCACAAGCTATGTAAAAAATGTCCAAAAATGACATTGTAAACAAATATAGCATGAAGATTTGGGAAAAATAAAATCAATTTTAACAATGGTTTTAAGACTTCTGCTTAAAATGTGAACTAGATCTGCTTTGAGGCTCAAGAAAATTTGATTGAACTCTTCTCTTCCCTACCTGTCGTTGTCACTCACTAGTTATCTTTGTCTGCTCTTACATTTTCTGGTGTTAATCAGAAGCAGAAGTAAAATACTGATGTGCTGAAATAAATGTTACTCTGAAACTTTTTTCCTCATCTTAATACAAATAAGGAAGTACCAGAAATTTCATTTGAAAGACAACTGTTGCAAAATTTCTAACACAATTTTGCAGACCAAGGAGATCAAAATACAGAAGTTACAGATGAAGAGCTGTTGTTTGGGTGCTTATTCCAGCACAGAACTTGTGAAAATATCCAACCCTAGACAGTGTATTTTAAGGTTTAAGGTTTTAGAAGTTCAGCTTAATATCCCCAAGGTTCTCCAACTGTGAATTCAAATAGTTGCTTTATTTCTGGAAGAGGGTATCTCTCTCACAAATAGCTTTGAATGGCTATCATCTTCATAATATATGAATATTTGGAGTAATTGCTAGTCATGCTAGTGAGATAACTGTGAAAACTGATCCAAACTGTGAAATTGATGTTGCACTCCCCATAACTATACTGATACCTATGAAAGAAAAGATAGTAAACAAGTTTGCAATTTTAAACCATTTTAACATATTGTTGCTACAATTTATTAACTATTAAAAAATATTTATACTCAATTGCTAATGGGCAACAGATGCACACACTCTGTGGATCTCTGCAAAAAAGCTGCAAACACAAATTACTTTAATCCTAAGAGGAGTAAAATATCAAGCCTAGCATACTGTGTAGGGAAACTGGCAAAAAATTATTCCTGCCCACATGGCAGACATCACTGCCTTCATTCTGTAAGAAATATATGTAAGATAAAGTAAAATGTGATACTCAACACTGTGAAGATGTTGTAACTAATTATTGCAGTGCTTACAGTGGCATCTTCTTTGTTTTTTCTTAATTCAAGTAAGTAATATGATCTTATTTTTTTAATTCCAAAATGCACACTTCTTTTTTGTTATTTTGAATAATTCCAAACAGCTATGAAATGCAAGTGCTGAGTAACTTATAGTCTGTCTCTAGAACACCAGTGGCTAATCCTGCATCAGACCTTCCAGGGCCCTAGAGCTATAGCATGAACACACCATGGCACACCAGCGTGATTTCAGCACTGGAGATTGGGCTGTGAGGGACAGTAATGTCCTCTTAGGCATCAACAGCTGTAGAGAGATTGGTTTTCATATACACTAGTGTAAATGATTCTTGAATTATGTCTTTCATGGCAAAGACCCAGTTATCTAATGAAGTAGGGAAAAATGGCACAACCTACAGCTTCATATAACGAGTGTTTCCTGACAGATTCTGCCTTTGTATGTCAAAAATGTTGTTGTCCCCCCATGTCCTTTCAGTCCACAGCTACTGTATATTATTAGCCTCTGGTCATAGCAACAGTATGACAAATGTTTCACTGACGTGAGAAAAAACACAGAGGCACGTGAAGAAGTCCCACTGTATGAGACAAAATAGAGAACAAACCAAAGAATCCTCTGAAAAGGAGAGAGTGCAGTGAGAAGTCATTCCTAAGGCAAGATGGGAGGAAAAATGGACAAAAAGGAAATCTTGACTTAGCTACAACAGGAAAAGGAAGGATAATTAAGGAGAAGATAAAAACAGGAAGGCATCACAGTGTATCTTGATAAGTTTTGCTTGGGAACATCTAGTCTGGAAAGAAGAAAGATGTTACTTTTTCATGCATGTGTGCGGGGTTGGCTGCTATGAGCAGTGAGTGCTAAATGACACCCGTGTATAGTCAGTGCTATTTACAGTCTAGGCACAGAAAGGGTTGCTTGCTGGCCTTAATCCTCACCAGAGAATTTAATTTCTTCCTATGCATATCATGCAATTTTTTAATAAGTTGCTGTGGGTATTGTAGGTACAGACCCCAGCAGGACAGTGTTAGCCATCCATTTGTGTTCTCGTGGGGTGGAGAAACCACACACAGCTGCACGCCTTCGGTGTGGGGACTGCCAGGGATCTGGCTTTGAGGAAAGTCAAACTGATCGCAGCTCTGTGGAGTTACATCCTTCCTGGTGTTAAATGAAGGATGAGCTCTGAAGCTCATGGAATTGACTAGTATTTTGTTTCTTCTGGAGAGAATCCAAAGGCAAAGTTATCTGTGTGCAGCACCTGGGTGCTGGGTCAGCAAACACCTTCAGTGGTCACTGTGAGAAGAGCTGGACCAGTGGAGAACTTGAGTTGCCAAAATCTTCTTTATGTTGCTGGTACTAAACAATGGGTGTTTGGCTTATCTTCTTTATTTAGGCTCCTTTTCCACCAACAAGAAACCCCTGGAGCCTGGCTTGAAGGATATTGTTAATGGCACCCATATAGAGATGAGTACACTCGGTATTTGTGATTTGTTTCTATTTCCTCACTAAGCCTTTTAACTAAACAGTTCTGTAGGCAAGAAAAAGGAGAGAGATCACATTTCACTAGCACTGGTTTTGGCAGACTCTGAGTTGGAGAGAGAGCTAAACCGGTACGTGTCACTAGTTAGAGAGGGCGGGGAGTGAGGTACTGTGTTTCTGTTTTTCACCTCATCTGGGATGTAAAATGATGAGGAACAGATTTAGAAACAATCGCCTCCTTAGCTTTCAGCTACTCCATTAAAGGTGTGCTTTTGATGATAGCCAGCACTGCTCGGCAAATAAGCAGCAGTATATTGATATTGGCACCATACATAGACCATTATAGTTTCCATATACAAGGAGCAAAGCAGATGTTTTCAGCTTAGTCACCATACTTCCCCTAATGTTAATGGAGAAATAAAACCTTTGACTGTTGCAAAGCATTTGTTCTCAGGTTTGAGCACCTTACAGTTTTCTTCAGGTGACAAATTTCTTATATAAAAAATGTAATACGTAGATCTAGAATCTAGCTGTGTAGTCATTGTCCATGAAATACAAGGCATTTTGTAGTTTATATTGTAAAAAAATAGGATATAAGAAAGTATTTCTATAAACAAGAAATACAGCAATTCTTTTTCTTGGTTCTTTAGTTTCATGAATTAAACTAACAGCTATTCCTCATATTTTCAAGTGAAGATGTCATTTAGCTTTTAGGCAGGTCTCAGATGCAAAATATTTTTATTTATATACTTTGTTGTTGCATCAGTCAAGAGATGGGTGATGTTCATTTCACTGATAACAAAATGCTTACACAAGGTTTATTAGTAGTTTCTGAATTATCCAAGAAAGTTTACAGGACACTTTCTTGTTCCCATCCCAGTTTAGTAAACAAATCTGCTTTCATTTGGAGACAGAGTGTGTGGAGTGTGTGTGTAAACAGAGAAAGAAAATGTTCTGAAGTGTCATGTCTTTGTCTAGGTCACTGCAATGTACTTTGTAGCAGCTGAAATCAGTTGTTGCAAGCAACTCTTGCAAAAACTTTTAACAGACGCTTGGCTGGATAAGAAAGAAAATGAGGTTTAGAATGTCATCTGCAGTGGTGATCAATAATCTGCACTTTTAGACTTTTTCTCAAGTCTTGGCTGAAATATCAGGCATGATTTTTTATGATGCTGTAGCAGTTTCACAAGGTTAGCAGAGTCAGCTTTGGAGTCCTGGGCAAATTCCAGATGGCACAGCACGTACCAACACTGTACTGTTAAACATGCACATTATTTCTTGTCCATACTGTTTTCTGCACTGCTCTTCTACGAAACTCTGTTCCAGAGGTTTCATTTCTAAGTCATATGATCCATCTGATATATAGTTCATAAATCAATTTGCAAAATATGGTGAGCGCCTTGATTTATTGTGGATTAGAGGTGATGTATAAATAGCCTTTTTTTTTTTTTTTTTTTTAATTCAGAGCCAGCACTGTCACGTTGCTAAATGAATTACTTTTATAGCCTATTATTTTGCAGTGCCATGTCTTGTAGGAGCGAGATAAGGACTCAGCAAAACAAGTCGATTCAATGTGAATCACGCTAAGCCATTTATTACAGAAACAAGCCTCCTTATATATGCAACTATATTCTAATCACGCGTCCACGATCCAAGCATGGATTTGCTAAATGAGTATCGTGGGCTGTCCGTGTGCTGGAGTCTCACTGATGATACGTCCGATGATTCATGCCACGCCAGGACCCCGGTGATTGTGGAACGCCCCTCTTTCTCACAGCAGATTCTGTTCTCAGCTTCTTGAAGTGGCCTTGAGATTCCTTTGAGCCTGACTAATTCAGCAACAGATCTTTATCTATCAAGACCCCTCCACAATGTCTGAGAATGTAAATCATCCAAATCTGCTGGACGAGCTTTCTCCACGCTCAGCAAAGGTGTGTGGGACACATCAGTATCAGCAGCACCAACAGTGGCAAGACACCAGGGAGCAAGTTGCAAAGCCCTGGCCTGCATTTATCGAGGTGAATAGTAATATTTTCACTGACTTTCCAGCTTTGGTGAGATCCGATGGCTGCAGGAAAAAGTCCCTAGGTTTGATTTTTTTTAGCCTTAGCTCACAAGGTACTGGTCTTTATTTTACAGAAGGAGCTGCACTTGATAGTACTTGCCAATGTCTTCTCATGCCTGAACTATGATTTTAACAGGAATAGTGCTATGATGACTGAAAAAGAATTATTTGAAGGAACTGGATGCTTTAGAATATCTAATGAAACCTCTTACAGTGGCAGGTCAGGTTTAGTCATCCACAAAATAAAGATAACTTGTTTAGAAAATAATGAAGCAAAATAGTTTCTAATAAGCCTGTGACAACAACAACAAAAAGATTCCTGTGTGCATATCCCTAACATGCAGCCATATAAACCTGTGAGCTTTTTCATTTACCTCTTCCATTAAGTGAAGCTGAATGATCTCCATTATAAAATACAGGGTTGAATCTAGGACTTAAAATGTTAGCAAAAAAAAAAAAAACAACAAACCCCCCAAAAAGTTTTCATTTTGTCTTTGAGATAGAATAAAATTTGGTAATTATCTATGCCAGGAGATTATATTTTTTCCCTTTTTCTTCTTATTTAGTGGGTTTCCTTTTCAGCCATTACAGTTATAATGTGTTTTCCAATACTTGGCAGAGAATTTTTTCTTACCTGTCAAGAGAGATTTTTTTTGTTTAATTTCTAATCTGCTGAAAGACAGTTCATGTGATTATATTGACCTAAGTGACAATGTCTAGCAACTTTTTATTTCCTCATTTTAAGCAAATAAACCCTGTTATCCCGCTGTTATAACAGTTACAAACAAAACTTCTTTTTCTTCTTTTTTTTTTTTTTTTTCCTGATAGCATGTTTTTCTTGAGTGTATTTGGCTAGAGTAAAATTATTTCTGACCTTTCATTTGATAGGTATCAACAAGGAGTATTCTCCCGAATTTCAAATCATTTTATAGTAGTCAGATAGGGGCTGCTAACCGTGCTAAGTAATGTCAGTATTTAAACTGAATTTAAACTTCAATATTTAAATATTAAGCAAGATGGGAAGAAAATTAATATCAATGGTACAATGATACATACGTCAATGGTACAATGAAAGATTAAGTTAATGACTGTACTAAAACACAGATTTGGACATATCTTTCTCTGCTATCAGGATGAGGCACGAAAGTTTAACAGTGGACCTCTTAGTTTAAAAGTCACAGCACAGACATCATTTCCATGTTGGTATGGAGTTGGCTGGGCCACCTGTTCTGAAAACTGGGCATCCACTTGGACACACAAAATGACTTTTTTTTTAATGTAGACCATAACTGTATTTTATGGAGCATTTATACCGACTGTGGTGCTTTTTGAACCTTAAGGGCCATCCCATTAGATTACATGTATTCATTGAGATAAACAGTACTACTCAGACACATAAATAAACTGTGGGGAATGATCAGATGGGGGTCTAATCTCTCAGGTTGTGCAGCTTTATTTTATCACATTATCTCTGTCTCCAACAGATTAGTATTGCCATTCCCAGGAAATACGTGTGTTAAGAAGGAACTGATTGGAGGATGCTGGTCTTTCAGAGAAAAGGACCAACAGAATACCTAAAAGAAACAAGACATGAGAGAAGCTTAGAGACATATGTGAAAGGAAGTTTTGGAAAGCTACTGAAAGCAATATACTTAAGGAGCCCAGGTAAAGAAATTAGGAAAATGTAAAAATATGAGCCATTGATACAATTTCATTCTTCAGAATAGGGAATAGAAAACCAAACAGACAGGTTTGTCATCAGTGGGAATAAATCTCTGTTGCTCCAAGATCTGGGTCAGAATTACTGTGTATAATCACAGACACATTGTTAAATATGACAAATAACTATTCAATAGACTATGTTGTAGCATTTCCTTCTTGTGAATGATATATTTATATGCATATGTGCATATTTGGAAGTCTGACTAGCCTGAAAAAATGTGTCACTATCTGAGTATCTGTTTTCTTTTGGAGTTCTCTTGAGACACAGCACTTTTTAATGCAGTATGAATTACACTGGCTGCAAGCTATTGCCCATAAAACATCATTTTAGTTACCAGTTCTGTCTAATTTCCAGCATCTTTTGCTTCACAGTACTTTCTTTACTACAATTAGTTGATAACAACTAATAAAGTTAGAAGACCACCTACATTGCTACCATGCCTTTTGGCAACTACAGCTTTATAAGAAATGCATTCACTAATTTATGAACACTAAATAATAGCTTATTGTATCTGCATGAACACTCCCATTTTTCCTGTATAACAAAGCACCTATTTTCAACATATGGTTCCCAGTATGGTCATTTGCAACTGCAGCATTTTTGGAAAAGAAATTGTCCACAGAGAAGATAGATGGTCACAAAAAATTTAAGCCCTTTCTCTTGTAAAAAAACCCCAATTCTCTGGGCTGTACAGCTGTATTAACTGTAATGGAATCAGCTCATTTTATAAAAGTTACAGTGAATTTTTAATTTATAAAAATATGAGGCAGTAGTCTCTGTTTTACGTTTTTCTTCTCCCAGAGGTGACTGCTACTTGCCACTAACCACAGTCCTGGACATTTTATCAACACTAGGCTTTAGAGAAGAGCAAAATGGTCCCTAAGAGAAATAGCCCAATCTAACTAGGATATGTTCCAATAAATGGGGAAACGTTTCATTCTCTTTTTAGTGAGTTATTGTTTTTCTCTTAACATACTTCAAGACTGAAGTCTGTCAAGTCATTCAAGACAAATCTGTAAATCCAGTCTTGATAAAACTCCTACTCTAAAGTATCGTGAGGCGAGCTATTAAAGCAGTTCTCACTGGCTTGAACCTGAGATTCCCAGTTCAGTAGAACATGGATATTTTCCTGTAGCACAAGGCTGGGAGCATCCAGCAGTGGTATTAAGTTGTTGCTATTTACTTTAGTCAGCTGTAAAAAGCATCGTAAAGATGAATTTTGATGCGGGATGTTCACAATAACTTGGTTTATGTTGCTGAAATATTTTCAAGAAGAACTCAATTAGAGAGGGCTTTTTAGTACACTGAACAAAGTGAAATACTCTCCAGAACATTCAGAAGTTATGGAATCTGTGTTTATGTTAAATTATGTAACAAAACATGGACAATGCTGGGAAAGGGAGCTTCAGCAATCTTTCAGGCCTCCCATACCATGTGATACAGCCCTCGGGCAACTCTGGGCAGCAGTAAATAAATGAGAGCCCTTGTCAGAAAGAGTTTGTAATCTGTGGTCCTTCTCCAGAGCTGAGCAAACGCAATCAGAACATCACCAGGAGCTCAAAAGGGTTGGCAAGAAAGCATCAGTCTCAAATTTTCTGAATTAGAACTGAATGAATGATTCATTTTTCCCCCTTTTTGGTTCACTGGCCATTAAGACAGAAAAATAGTTTCATGCAGGTTTCTTCTACTGTCTGGCTGCATGGGCAGGAGAAATTATGAACTATTTTTACAGCTGGTAAAATCCATCATGTCAAGGGTTATCCAAAATAGAAGTCCTCCATTTTCTTAAGGGAGCTTAAGGTTAAAAATAGTTCCTGGTCAAGTAAGCAAAACTGAGGGACATTTAAAAAAGATATTTTGAATTTTAAAGCAGTATTTATCTTATGAAAGTATTGAAATGGAATATTTTGACTTTTGGGGAAATTTATCTTGCCTATTTCCCCCACCTCCACCATGTGCAAGTCACCTGATTTGTCAAACTGGCATAATCACAAAGCTGTCTAGCATCTCCAGATCTGATGTTTGCAAAGAAAGAGTTTGACTTGTAACTGTCTGTTAACTGTCTTCTTAAGAAATTGAATGTCCTTCAAATTGCTGATCTAAAATGTATCTCTTTTTATTTCTTCCTTCATTGTTTTTGGAATTGTTTTCTCTCACTTTGGGTGTCTATCTCTTTCCTCATATCTGCTTTTTGGTGTCAGAGAACCAGTTTGTGACTCACACCCTGTTCCCTTTTCTGTGGCCAGCTTTTGCCTCATCTGATATATTTGCTGCCTTTACTATTTCCTGTGTTCTTGTTTTGGTCTCAGCCCTTGCACATTTGTCATCTCAGCCATCCTTGACCTACAATCATCATTCTCACTTGCTCTCTTGTTAAGTCTTGCAGCTCTTAATTTTGGTGCATTTCATGTTCCCTTTCTTTCCAGCATCACTGTTGCTCCAGTCCTCAACATTTCAGCTGGGAGACCTGAAAGGCAGTTGAAGCAAGGTGACTCTCAACCTCTGGGGTCTGTGTTGCTTCCTGGCTTTTGGGCTTGGTTAAGAGAATTTGCACATCACTCTTAGTGATGCCAGTGTCGTAACAGAGGTGTGTCTCCAATATTTATTAAGGCATTATTTGAGAGAGGTGTGGTGGAAAGATGAAGGGCAGCCATAGATTTAAAATTTATACAGATCTGACATCTTGATTCGTCTTTCAAGAGCTTGACCCCCAAAAACTCAGCATCACTGTCTGACATTACTGCAGAGTCATTTCTGACTGTGATTTCCTTGCTGAATTCTGCTGAACTTTAGACAAGTCCATACTTCCCATGTGTTCCATGAATACATGAATATATCTTCATTTCAGTATTTGCCACAGAAAATCCCATTGAATGCTCTGTATAATCAGTATTAACATTATTGTCTGGTTTATTTACTTATATACAAATTATATCAAGCCTCATAAGAACAGACGACCTTAAACCTAAAGTGCTGCAGTTGCTGTACTGCAAGACAATCAAAACACTTTAATGTCAGGCTATTGTCTATTCCCATGCTCTAATGAGTGTATTTTATTATAGATCTTAATATATCTGGACTGGTGAGTTTATGAGATCATTCTAGGTATTTAATGACAGCATGTCACTAATCATGTGCCCTTTTTTTGACTTTATAGATATCAGTCTGATGACAGCCCGACAAGTAGAAGCTTTTCAACCTTGTCAAGTTTTGAGAGGCTAAGGGGGAAAATAAGCTGTCATGACTGTAAATAAATAGCATTTAAAGTGCAATTGCTGATTCTTTAGCAAAGAAGCCAATTGTGCATTAGATTTGATTTCTGATTAAAAGGAAATTACTGGAAGATGTTTGGGCATAGGATTTATAATAAATTAAGTCTCTTGGATCACACAAGTAGCGAAGTTGATGTATTCTCAAGAAAAATAGAAATGGAAGACTATTTCTTCACCTGTCCACCTGCAAAGTGGTGTTTGACCATTGTCAGGCCAGCCTCTCTGTGTCTGGCAGAAGTAAAAAACCAGTATCCTCCCTCTTGGCTAGTTTTCTGAGGTTTCAGTTCTGATCTGTTCCCAGCAACTGGGGATCAAATCTAGGAGTGAAGACTAAAATGGTGCAGATGATGGGCTCTTCGTGGCTGGGTGGCTACTGATGTGAAAACCCAGAAAAACAACTGGAAAAACCACTGCAAGATGGGCTTTCTTTAAGTTCAAGTATCACCTCCCTTCTCTAGTCACTCCTTGTCCAGCTAAACATCAATCACCCTGCCAGGCGTGCTTCTGTTATGATCATGAGGAACCTGATATTGCACCCTGAAGGCAAAAATGACTTTCTTGAATCAATTTCAAAGGGAATATGTGTGGACATTTTGATTGCTCTACGTAGACGCAGGCACAAATGCTTGCAGATGTGCTTACAGGTATGTGCCAGTGCTGACTCTGCCCCTAAGCCTGTATTGTCACCTCATTTAATTGATAACCTTCTCTTAGAGCTCAAACAAGCCAACTGTAGTTGCATTAAGAAGTATGGTCTTTCCTACCTACTTATTGACCAAAAAGATCTATTGCAATATGTGACTGCTAGAGAAGACATTTAACAGAGCTGAAATTTTTGGTCCTACTCTCAATACAACCCTCACAATATTTTCTTTCCAACATACATATAAAATCTGTAGAGTATTTCAACATTTTACCTCTAGCTTTAGCCAGTATTAAATGAAATATATCTTGGCCAGCACAGAGCCAACAGGAAAAAGGTCAGTTTACAGTTGAAGAAAAAAAAGTAACATTTTGGAAACTGGTCTTTGTAACATGAACACATCAAACACATTTCACAACATTAAAACTGCTATCACTGGAAAATGTTAGCTTAACAGATATGTTTATTTAGGTGATTTTCAACTTCATCTGTGAATATAGATTGCAAGTGCAAGAAGAATGGTATGGATAGCATTTTACTTTTGTTTAGTTTATCTTGACATTTCTCATATCTAATTAATGGTGAATCAAACGAGATCAGACTAAAGAACACATGAAAAACAAGAATAAAAATTAAAACCTTGTCTGAGATTTTTTTTTTTCTGTTTGCTTTGAATGCTTAAGCACCTGAAGACAATGTTTAAGCACCTTGAACACCAGACCAAATCTATGGCATACAGAAACCCCTGAGCCAACTCCAAATTACTCCAACACCATATTACAGGGACTACGTTAAGTCACTCAGACCTAGAAGCCAGGTTACTTTGCTTCACTTTCCAGTGGATAATATTAGATCATAGGTCCTGCTGGTTTTTAACACTGCACAGACACCAAAATTGTATCTGTAGCATGTTTCCTCTATCTTGGGGGAAAAAAAACCCAAGCAAACAACCGAACAAAAAATACATCAAAACCAAAACCACACCATGCTTCTTAGAAATCCTAAGATACTTCTAGATCAAACAGATTAAACAGTTAAGAATCCTTAGCAGCATCTCAGACTAATTTATACAATGCTGTTAAGAGTACTAGCTGTTCTGAGTTTTAATGACTGCTAGATTCTGTTTCTTAGTCTATGAGTGAAATCATATGACAACGATTGTCCTACATATACATATGCAAAAGGATTCTCAGTTCTTTGCATTATAAGGTCAGGGTAAGATAAAGGAGAATTATTCATTTGATTTCTCATTATTATATATTAACAGATAATATTGGACAACATGTTTATATTTTATTTAAAATAAATGTGGGTGAATAAACTGGTGATAAAAGGCTGGTGTGCTAACAAAATTGAATTTTGGCTAAGGAGGGCACTTCTAAATTAGCTCTGTTACCTTGAAATCAGCAGAACATTTGCCTGTGACTTCGGTGGGCTTTGAGTCTGTCCCTACTTCTAGTTATGGCATGGGCTGCTCTAATTTTGGCATGCGGCCTAGCACTCTCAAGGGCTTTGCAACTTTTTTTTCCAGCATCCAGTATTTCTATATTTGTTCAATGTTCTCATCTTTCTGGTGTTTAAAGCTCTCCTAATTTATTTACTTATTTATTTATTTTCTAATTTAATCTTAAGGGAAAAAAAAGTCTTGCCTGAAGTCTCTTTTTGCATACTGGGGATCAGAACTCATGAAAGGCTATTTCACAACAATTCAGTTCTTTGTCCAGGACATTGACTCAGTTGCTAAGGATTTTCATGAGCCTCTGTCCACCCATTCCATCTCCTCATAACCCAGAGTTGTGTTAGAAGAAAAAGCCATGAGGAGCAATAGGTATTACCCAGTTTGTACATCTGTAATATGTGAAGCCTCCATCCTAATATGAGCCACTATAATAATTGTCTATGTTTAATATTTCAATTGTGTACATTCTCTGAACAAGGCATTTTTCCTAAATGTTGTTTCCCAGTTGTTGTGGCTAGGAGCTGTAAACCATGAGCTTTCAGTTACCAAGATGTGTGATGAGGTTCTGAGGAGCCTTTCATTAAGCATTTCCCAATAATGTTAGGAACTGTAGCCAAGGAAGCAGTTAATTTAATTTTCCTTGTTCAAATACACTATGACAGGGGATTATTCTTAAATTTAATTGTTCTTTGCGGAAATGAGGAGAAAAAGACAGGGATGGAGTTACATGAACACCCTCCCCAGAAACTTTGTATGTGGTGTGTGTTTCTGCTGTCTAATTTTTACACTGTACGTCTGCAGCTGAATTTTACATAGTCTGCCTTTATCGTTGATTGTCATCACAGGCCCAGTGCAAGGCAGCCACAGAGGAAGTGGAATAAGACCCTAACAAGGTAAAAATGAGTATAAATACATATTAGTTCTTCCAAGGTACCTGGAAGCAAAGTAATATATGTCCATCACACTCTGCTCTCATTATATCAGTCTTTTGAAGCCAGGCATTTTATACATCAGAGACTATGGTTAACAATGATAATTACAATAGGTTTTAATTATTTTGAAGCCAAAGCAAAGTTAGTAACCTTAGAGTTAAAACAAAAAGACTGTGTAAACACTGAAAGTCTTTGTGCAGCTCTGTTTGTCATATAGATTAAGTTTAGTGGGTTTTTAGAGCTCTATATGTTGTCTCCATCCTGTTAAATGCTAGTCTGCCACGGCTCTCACAAACTATGCTTTATAGGAGTTGTAATTTGATAATGTATATGCTGCACGCTAAAACTTAAAACTGGATCATATAGGCTCAAACCCAGTGTGGGTTGCTTCTTGCTATTTCCTTCCTAAAAAACTATAGAAAAATTTCCAGGTATCAGTTTTCCAAATCATCGAAGAGTAAAAACTGAAAAATAAAAACCAAAGAAAGAATAGGCTCAACAACCCTAAACTCTCCTTCTCAAGTAGAAAATCCCTCCCAGATAAAAATGCTCAGAGATTTTTAGCGTAAACCAACACTGGGCAGTGTGTGTCTTCTGAAGTAATCTGAAAGGTCATCTGAAAACTAGCTTTGATTTCAAGTATGAGCTAATGTGCAAGTTATAAGGTAAAGCCTTTGAGTATTGGCTCATTTCAATTATAGTGTTGAAGCCTTTGCTGAAGCAAAGGCTCAAGAATGTATTGTAGCAGAGTATTTTTCTTATGGTAGGGGAAAAGGTTAGGCAGAATTCCCCTGAGCTATAAAAAGTCCCCAAATAACTACAGAGATATCAAAATGTCATCAGGTTGTTACACTTCAAATTATAAACAGGTGATCCAGTGATGTGATGCAGAAAGAGTTCAAGTCCCTGAATTTCAGACCAGGAGTCTCTTCATTATTTACTACTAATTACGTTGAACTGTGAGCTATATTTAAATTAAGATTGTCCTGAACTCTTTCTGCTCTGAGAAGTTTAAGGTCATTAATCAGATATGCCACAAGCACAATATTATTAAAAAAAACCAAACCAAACCAAAACAAAACCAACCAACCAAACAACAAAAGGTTGTTTCTGGCTTTTCTTTTGATTTTTGATTTTCTTCCTGCCCATCTGCAGGAACCTGGCTCTCTTCCAGCTCAGCTGCTGCTCTGGTGAGAGCTAAAGGTGGAGATATTTTCTCTGTGGACTACCACACAGAAGAACTGCCCAAACCCACAGTGCAGCAGCCCTTCTCTTGGAATATTCTGCAAAAGTCGAGCTGCTGTGGGGAGAATACCTTGTTTAGGTTGTTTGGGGGACTGGATGTGAGACGTAGTGATAAAGAAAACAGCAGCCTTCATCATTTGCATTCAGCTCCTCCATTTGTATAATCAGAAATCCCTCTCTGTGCACTGCCTAGAAGAGCAGATGTAACTAAATCATAGCTTTTGAAACTTGCTTTGCACGTGAGCTATTTCTGAACGGGGAGTGCCTTGTGTTCGTGGAAGCAGGGCCAGGGGAGGAAGCAAGACTATAATGCATCTGAAATGTGGTCCCCAAACTGCGCTGGGACATAGATTCTTGCTCAGTGAGCTGAGGAGGACACCTGGAGAACCACTTTCACTTCTTGCCAATTAATTTCCCCCAGAGTTCTCCCATTTTGAGCTTTTAAAGCTATGTAGTATCTGTCCAGGGGTTTTCAGCCTTTCAGCCTTGTGAATATTTTTGGTATGAGTTGCAGCCCTGGGAAAGCTTACCATCCTGGTGTTAGACAGCTGTGAATGCAGATACTTCCCAACTGTGGTTAAATGGAAGAAGATTTGCTGTGGTGTTGTACAATATTTAGTTCTACTCTCACTGCCTCTGAAACTACTTTGTGGTAGGACTGTAAGACTGGTTTCTCCCACCAAAGCTGTCAGGTGTGCTGCTGTTTGGCGATGATTCTGAAGTGTTCAGAATTAACGTAGTCACTAGCAAGTGTGGCTGAGAATTCATGAACTTTAGTTTTGTAGCCTGGATGGTTTCTCCGAGGCACAGGAAATTTTCAAAGAGAGACCAAATAAATTCTTCCATCATCCTCCCTCTGCTTCAGTAACCCTATGGCTGAAAATTCCACATTGTTAGAGTTCTGTCCTTCACAGGAGGCAGAGTTAGACTGGCAAGACTTCTCTATAGACCGCTGTTTTCATTTCCTACTTCCACACCTGCAGAGGCAGCACCTTGAAGCCAAAAATAAGGGGGTTTAATTTATGTGTTTCTTGGAGTGTGGGCCTGAAAAGTTTTCAGTGAGCCACCGGTCAATGAAGTTACAGTACAGCTGTTCTAAGAATAAAGAAGACCTTGTATAAAAAAGGGGAAAAAAATGCAGGTACATGAGAAACAACAATATACTGCAACAAAACACCAGGTAATATTTGGAGGGACTATTGCAAAGAAGCTGCGACCAATACAGAAGTTTCCAAGCCCTGGAAGATGGTACAGGCTAGTCTAAATGATGTTTTCACAGTTAACTTGGAGGGGTCTGACTTCTCAGCTCAGCTGTGTCACAGTCCTTGCCTCATGTTGGAAAACCCACTTAGGGCAATATTTTCCTTTAGAATTCTAATTTCATCAGTTTTTTGTGTGCCTGTTCCTGTAGTCACAAAGGTTGTTTCTTTCCTTGCTTCTTTGGAAGGGGACAACATAGAATTATATAGCATCACAGAATGGTTTGGGTTGGAAGGGACCTTAAAGATCATCTAATTCCTACACTCCTGCCATGGGCAAGGACACTTTCCACTAGGCCAGGTTGCTCAAAGACGTATACAGCTCTAACTGACATGCTAAAGTTTCTAGAGTCCGGGTATCTCTTAGGAATCCATATCAGGAAGTTTATTACTTAATGTTCAAACTGAGAAAGTTCTTGTTGAAAATAATGATTCTTGTCTTTCAAAGTGAGATACTGCCTGTCTTACATAGTCTTGATGATTAATTAATTCATCTTTTACTTGCTTTGGGAATCTCAGAAGGATTAATAATAATTCATCATTTTTGAAACTCTGGTATACATTATAACATGATTTTTGACAGATTTGCATAATGTATGACTAAACAATTAGAAATTTTGTACATATGCATGACACTACATGAATATTCTTCTGATCTTTCTCCAATACCCTTGTAGACATGTGGTTCTGCACAGTAGGTGGAAAAAAATAAAATCTCCTTTTCTTTCACCTCCCACTTATGAACAGTTTCAAAAAGAAATAGCTTTGCATTCAGTAATAAAAGAAAAAAAACCCAAGAAATCTGTCTGTCTATCAGGAAATCTGATATGTGCTACACTTGCTAAATCCTCTTTTCATTGAAATGGATTAAGAGACCTCATAGAGAAATGTAAGTGAAAAAGTGCGATAATAAACTGCATGCTTTAAATAGAAGATAGGATTATACTTAGTGCTCTGAAAAAAAAAAAAGTTCTTTGTATGGTGGAAGAAAAGCAGTTCCATGCTTCAAACCTTTATCCTGGACTTGAGCTCTCTCTGAGTTTAATGTTGATACTTAAACTTCTCATGAGATGTCAACGGACAGAGCTCACACTTCACTCTTCGGAATGCAGATGAAACTTCAGCTGGCATCAGTGACATTCACAACTGTATACCAGTGGGCAGAAACTAGATATGAAAAACTCCTATTGTACGAATTATTAGTCATAATCTGCAAGTAAGATCCTAAATTAAAAGATCCACAAACTAGAAGCATTCAAAAATGGTTCTGGATCCAAGATATGCTCAAGGAAGTTTTGATCCAGTGAACTAAAATCTGTACACTAGACCTTAAAGACAAAAAAACCCACAACCCTTTCTATTCTGGATCTTCTTTACCCATTTTGATTTGACATGGATCAAGATGCAAAAGAAAACCACTTGTGATTCTGCTACCTATATAATAGCTCAAGTTGGTTGACCAAAGACCAGCTAATGGGGAAAAGAATGTAATTTGTTGACAAACATTTCAGTTAACACGTGCAAAGTGTATGTTTAAGCCTGCAAGTTTAGCAGCCTCAGTGGTCAATTTGAGGGAGAAAAGGAAATAATGGTGAAATTAATCATACTGACGCCTGCTTGTCTGATGTTTTTGGCGTATTGCAGAACATGAACTACAACAAAATTTGGCAAGAGATTCTGATTTGCAATGAAATCATCTGTTTTGTAACATGCTCTCCCCTATCTTATTATTCTTTGGCATGTTACACACTTGGAGATTAGAAGGTCAGATTAAAATATTCATTAGTCACCTAAAACACTTACAGCATCTGACAAGGAAGAAATCAAATCTCAAAAATCCCTTCCAGGGCAGGCTGTGAAAGGCTGCACTTGGTGCCAAATGGGGGGCTGGTCAGACCTATGTTTAGAAACCCATGATAAGTTCTAAACAGAGTTTGATGAAAACCTGATGCAAGTCTCTCCTTCCTCTGTCATCTGCTGACATTAAACTGTGAAGTTGCCTGTGATGTCAGTTCTGAATTATTCCTTCTTGATTGCTGACTCAAAGGCTGGATGTTAATGGAGAACTGAGATTTTTAAGGTTCATCAGAAAAAGCATTAAAAATCTGAAAAATATGCATAACTCTCTGGCTGGAGTATGCTCACATGGCTTTTCTGTGATCCGTTAACTATTCTTTAACAGTAATTTTGCAAGAGGTTGTTGATTTTGTGTGTGTGTGTGTGTTTGTTGTTGTTGTTTTTGTTTATTTGTTTGTATTTTTTTTCCAAGGGATAATTTATTTTTTGTCTTTCTCTTCTTTCTCTGTCCATGGAGAGTGACTATTGGCATGAACACAGAGATTCTTTGCTTGAGTTTGAGTCTTTAAGAGAAATTTCATGTGGGAAAGACGCTGACCACTCTGCACTAATAAGAAAGCTTAAAAGGAATGTTAACACTACTTTAGGGAACTTTGGAATATTTGAAATATTCAGAGGAATGAGTCAACTGAAGCTATGAGATTTTGCTCTGGAATCGGCTCAGACAAAAATCACAAAAATCACTGCAAAATAACCCCCTAAACCTGCAAAGACACGTGCTTAATTTTAATTCCATTGGCTACTTGCTTGACTAAAGACTTAGCTCTCTGTAATCACAGTAAAGTTCTGACCAGATCCAGGCTGGCAGTCCAGGTTTCACTTTTTCAGACAACCAAAGGGTGCCTTTGTCTCAGCCTGTCTCACTTAAGAACATGCTGCTTTTAAAACCGCTACTCTCTTATTACCCAGGCTTTTTCTTGTCCTATTATTGCCTCTGAACAACCTCTCCCCATCCAGAGAAAAGTGACTTACCTGTCCCTATTTTTTCTGTCCTGACTGTTTTTTCCCGCTAGTCAATGACGCCAATCTATCTGCACAGAAACTATTCCAATAAGCAGGTCAACATTCAACATTCATAATTATTACAGGGCAGCTCCAAATCTGTTCATGTTCAACTCGCGCTTTTCAATTTTGGCATGCTCTCTTAATGCTGGAGGCATTTCACAGATATTAGCCAGTTATACTTTCCAAGAAATCTGGTGCTGTTAAAAAAGTCTAGTTTCTACTCAAAATAAACCTTTATCCTTTTCTTTCCCCCTGTTATTAGAAGAGGTGGCACTCTGTGGAAGTTCAAGTACAGATGTGATGTAATTTTGAAGGAAAGACACCTCATTACAGCTTCTGCTATTCACTTGGAAACTATTGCATACACTGTGATAGGGAAGTGATAAAGGACAAAAGATATTGGAATAAAACTCAGAGTGAGGAATCAGCCTTTGGAAGAGTGTGCAGTGTTGAATGAGTGGGGGGAAGAGAAGAAACAGAAACATGCAAAGAAAACTACCAACTAGCAAATCAAACGCTGCATGAAATATGAGAATGAAACCAAATCTAGGGGATTAGAACAGGATGAGAAAAGAGAACAGGAAAAATACTCAAATGTTTGAAGAAAACAATAATCCAATTATGCACAGAAAGTGTAGAGGAGAAATACAGAGATAGAACAGAAGTTGTCAAACAGACTTTAGAGAGCAACAGGAGCAGTAGATGAATGGAGTGAAGTAGGAGGGAGTAAATTAAAACCAATTCACACAACCAGCTTAGAATTCAACTGTGTATCTGGTATTTGTGGGAAAGCATCTATAAAGCTCACGGCATATATAGAATTCCATAGGCTTATTATCATATTCTTGGTGCTTGCAGTAGTATTGTACATCTGCCCAGCAGAGCACAATAGTTTCAAAGAGAAGGAAATTGCCTGAGTGATTCATCACTGATTTTCAGCATGGTGAGAAAGAGCAGCCAAACATGGAACTTTTCCATCCTGCTTTCTCCCCAGACTCTGCATGTAAGCAAGATCCAAACCTCCCTGGCTAATGTTGGTAGAAGGAAACAAAACTTGACAAGCTCTTTTGTAAATGCTAAATTATCCTTGTTTTCCCATTATGCAGCTAACCCAAACTGAAACCTCATCTAACATCTTGAATGTCTCATAACCTAAATTTGCACTCCATCTCACGATGGAAGTAAAATTAAGTTACAATCTTTTGAGGTCATCTCTGATTAAGGGTGAGGTATTTCTTGACATCAGTCTGTGGTGGAGAGAAGCCTGCATTTTTGGTATCACCCACCCAACACAAATTTCAGTCCTTTGCATGCTGAGACACTGCTTTTGACAAGAGTGCCCAAGAGTGGGTCCAAGCCCCCCGGGCCAGGCTGCACAGGCCCCTTTTTAGTGTCTGTGGGAAAAGGAGTGGAGTAATGACTTCCAGATATTCCTGTGTCTGAGCTCTTTGCCTCATGAGCCAGCTGCCCCACTCCAGGTCCATGACAGAGTGTGAGTCAACATGCAGGTAGCGCTTATGACCCGAAAGCCTGAGTTGAGCCATGTTGTTTCAGCACCAAGAGGTATCCAAAGGTGTCTTCCAACTTGGACCATTTACTGAATGAAGCCATATGCACTTTGACTGTGGGGTCAAATGAGGCAATACTGAGTCAAAGCTTTTGTACTAAGGGATGGTGGACAAAGTTATCTGCTGGTGGAAATCCACTCGAACCAAAAACTGCATCAACTAGAAATTAAACTCAGGCTTTCAGTCTCTTCAATCAGCTGCTGCAGAGCTGAACCTTGGAGAGAGAGCAACAGAGACAAAAAAACCCCAAGTTTCTCAATTTCTGACAAAACTGACTCTTTCTTAAGGACTAAATTTAAAGCTTAATGAAGTCAGTAGAAATCTTTCAGTTAATAACAACCACCTCTGGATCAGAAAAGCACACAAATGTTTATTTACAGACTAAAGAAAAATCCAAATTAATGATGTGCTAATGGGCAAACTTCACCTCTTCCCCTTCCACTGCTGTCAGAGCAGGCTGCCTTTAGTAGCTACTTTATTTGCTGCTTCAAAAGAGTAATAATATTGCACCTATTGGGATGGAATGTAATGGTTATTTCCATCAAAACTACCACACAACACTTGCAAAGACTCCAGTTTTAATAGCTATTCTCTTTTTGGTATTACAGTGTAGTGGCTTTTCAGTAAGATGTACATAGAGTATTTTATTATGAAAAGATTGACACATCATACCAGCATTTTGTTCGAACCAGAAATACAAGACCTTATCTGAGATTTTTCAGGACTCTCTTCTTGGATCTTTGAATCTTCTTATGTTCAATCCCTGTGTAAACAATTTCATTCTATTAGAATTCAGCCTGACATTTTAAGTGGTTTGAGGGAGGGAAATGGGATAGTGTTATAGCACAATGATTTTCAGATTTTTTTTAGTTTCATTTTCTCACAGCAGTGTAATTTGTTGTAGTGGTGGATGTGTTCTGGATCTTTATTATTCATGGCTATAAACGAAGAATACTGTTTAAATAAGCCATAATTTACATTGAATGTCTAACCCGTGCTAACTTCAACATCAGTGAAAAGATAAGCCTGACATTTAAAACCTTAATGGCTGTAATTCAGGGGAATCTAAACTGTACACTTGTATTCAGAGTATTGGAAACTTTAGTCATCATTAACAGCAGATAAGTGCTTTTCTTTTTGTTTTTGTGTTTTAATTTTATTGAATAGGCATAAATATGAAGAGATTGCACTGTGATAATATTGAGGACTAACTATTTTCAGAGTTACAAATATTTTACAGTGTCTTAACAAGCAATCATCCAGAATTCCAAACTACATGACATAATAATTTGTTCATAAACTGGGAGAGCAAATGCAAAGATGCATTTACTGCCACAGCAAGCCACAGGCTCTCCTGTTGTTCAGAAATCGTTTCAGAAAAACAATGCTGCTGGAGCTGTGGTGCACTTGACACCTGCTGATGGTTCAAATGCAATGTTTTAATGCATCCAGGACCAAAATGGAACTTCCTAAAAAGGAACAGATTGAAGACCTGGAAAAATGTTTCCACATTCAAGTCCAGTTGCAGATTTTAATATCATGGGCTAAAATTTTTAACTTTCTTGCCAAGAATGTATTTAAAAGCTGCAAAATATTCACTGAAAATCAATGCCAGATTGTGGGCAGCGGGACTATTTTCAGTGAAGAACAATGTTTAAGCTATCATTTACATCATAAACAAGCCATGGTGGAAAATGTGTGCAGTCTTTCAATTCAGTCAACAGGGAAATCTAAGACTTTCATTTCCAATCAGCTTGTTAGATTACAGCCAGATCATCTTGGGAGCTTCTGCACAGAAAGGAGCCTTTGGCATATAGATCAGCTTTTGCCCAAGCAAGGAAAAAGAAAGAAAAAAATGCTACTATGGTATCTTTTATACAGTTGTATCTCATTTCTAAGCCATTTCTCTGCAGGGTTTGTTCATTAAAGATCTGATTTCAGATATGTTTGATTCAGTGGATTTTCTGCTCATCTGCAAGGCTGATGGATCACACCCTGGTCGTCTTTCTTACAGAGCACTTCTAATGACAGAAGGAGGAAAAGCAAAAGTGCTAGCAATTTTGTGGCCACTGGTGTTACAGGCGAAGAAAAAGAGGAATATGCAGTCCGTGTAGCTTTACTGAAAACTGCCAAAGCCCCTGTTTCAGCTGTGATCTGGGCCAGATTCATGGTATCTTGAATCACTCTTTCTTACCAATTGTTTCTTGCTGGCAATTTGAAGTTCCTTACAGTTCTTCTGTTTATAAACTAAACTGTGTATTTGGAAATGCTTTGTGTTTGGCACATCTGGCAAAGGGAACTGAATGACCAATTTGCTTCATCCTAGATATATAAAAGTCTTAAAAATCTGGGAAAGGGTAAACAGCAGGCTCTCATTTCCTGTTGTTGTGGTAGTTTTCTGCAAGGCTGCTTTGAAACACTTTGGCACAAATGATATTACAGAAATATTTCAAATTTTGATGTTCTGGGGCTAGTGTGTGTCAACACAAACTACTGGGGAAGGTTTTTACTCACTGGAAGCCAGTACTTGCTTATCTTTCTTGATCCAAGTCAAAAGTTCACGTCAGCACCAAGTACCTGGCTGGATCTGGGCTTGGAAGAGGGTTGTCTGAGAGTCCTCTACTGAATTACACATGTATCCACTACCGGTTGCAGGTGTCATAATAGAGAAATCTTAATTGCCCTGGGAAGACTCCAGTTGGCACAGGTGTCTGACATAAACAACTTCATAAATTTCAAGTGGACTTTTCTTGAAGCCATGGTTAAGGCAGAGATAGCTAAGGGACGGGATGGGATGGGATGGGATGGGATGGGATGGGATGGGATGGGATGCGATGCGATGGGATGCGATGGGATGGGATGCGATGGGATGCGATGCGATGGGAGGGTACAGAATGGTACCATACCGTACTGTACCATAATGGTCACCTCTCCAGAACCTCAGCAATGTCTGACACATGTAGGAACAGTGTCTTGAGCTTTATCACACAGGAGATGCAGGTTAGAATCCAGAATTCTGCTTAATGCATTTGACCTTTTGCCTGTTTGGTGGGGTTTTGGTCAGATTTCTAAGCTTTTTGTCTTTAGTGGGAGACGAAAGATTAGCTTTTAGTCTCCTACTGTTACCCGACAGGACTGCATGGCAGTATATATGTTTTTTAATTCTCTTGGTATGTGCAGTGAGTGAAACCACTAAATCAGGACTAACTCCACTGTTTCTTCTGTACTGTGTGACCTAGTGAATTGCTCTGATGATGCTGGTCTTTAGCTGGCTGGAGATTATATTATGGAGACTTCATCACCGAACAACAAAGCATTGGTGAGAACTAAGTTTGAGGGCAGAGAGGTTGAACCTTCAAGATTTTCTTCCAAGGTCAATGGAAAGAGTTGTGGCTGGTTGGTGATAGCTGTATAACTGTATGGCCAATACATCTATTATTTAAGAGCAAGCAAAATGGCTGGAATATAACCATGAAATTAAATTTTCTGCATTGAGATCCCAGGAGGCCATGTTCAGAGACTAAGTCTCCCGAATTAGCTTATTATAAGCTTCATCCCCACCTGCATTACTGAGCCTTTGATGTGACAGTAATCTAGGTCCCTCTGAGAACTTCACAGTCACTTTCTCCGTATTTCCCCATCATGTGTTAGGTGTAGACAAAAATAACAGTGAAAGAGTAAACTGCACTGGTACAGAGCCCTGTGGGCTGTGGTATTGGCAAGTTTTTATCAGCAACCCAATCTCGTAAAGAGTTCCTGAAAGTCTCTGAATTATGTGAAGGAATTAAACCCTACAACAAAGAAATGCGTGTTCTGTCAAAGTCTAAAAAAGGAGGAGGAAAACCAAATCTGAGCCACTTCCCTGCATAGCGTGTTTCCCTTCATGCCTTCAAATCAACAGCTAGCATAAAGAGATTGCAAGTGTACTGATAATGCATTGTCATGGCAGCTCCAGAAGGAAAGAACATCTATTTAAAGATTTGTTTAGCCCACATTCTTGTGCAGAATGAAAAACAAAATTTGGAGAAGTGTTGTCTTTGTTAAACACTTTAACTGAAAATTGACTCATAAAGCATCATGTCTTTACATGAGTCCCTGCTAGAGCCAAGTTTACTGGAGCTGTATCATAACAGCTTACCAGGCGTACTGAGGTGAGGAGGGAACTTTAGGGCCCTTTGATATGAGCTGTGAACTATCTCTTGCTGGCCAACCAAATGAAGAGACAATTCTTCAGCAGAAGCACAACTCCTGCTGTGCTTGCAACAACCAGAATGAATGCAGGTGGAAATTTCACTGGGGGCTGCTTTTTAATTTATTTATTCACCTATTACCAATACATCTTCCTGAATTTCCTGAAACATTGGTTCACTGTATTCTCTAGATTTCCCGTCATCATGTTTGATACAGCTAGATAAAGATAAGGACTCAAAGGAAAGATTTTTGTGTGTGGACACAGTTTATTGAGCAACTCACAGGTGAATAAGTTCCTTGGAATTTCACAGAGATATTATATGAAGTGAATAAATAAAGCAAGTAAACAGATGCAAGACCTGATGCTTCGGAAGAGCTCTTAATTGCTCATGGATAGCTGCTTGGGATCCCGAAGTAGAAAAAAAAAAATGGTAATTCCAAAGAGGAGGAGGAATATGTGTTATGATAATACAAACCAGAAAAAATCCCATGTGAGATAGATAAGTATACATATTGTTCGAGAGAGTGTCTTTTGACTTATTAGGCTATTTCCACTTCTTTGAACAATTTCCTTAATATCCTGGAATGATTCACAAGCACTGCCAAAGTGTCTGTCATTCTGCTTGTGACTGCCATTTTAATGTAACTCTTTGCTCATGTGTGTATAAATTTACACATAAATGCATATGAAGAGTTAGAGATGCAGTGTTGGAAATACATGAAACAGTATGATGTCTAGCTGGCAGTTTGTGTCACTCAAAAAAATGTAAAAACCCCCTTTTCTTCATGTAAAATATCAATAAATGTACAGATGTTGAAAGTGACACTTAAAATAGAGGGTGGAAGTTTTGTACTCTTCAAAATCGGTTTTAAAAAACCCACAAAATACTTTGTGAAAGTGCAGCCTCTCTTTGAAATTTGTAGCACTATATTAAAATATTTTAATCTGAGTCTGGGCGGCATCACAAGCATTTGTTTTCCATTGATTTCAAGCTTTAAATGCAAAAATCCTTTGAAAAAGCCTCCCATACCAAGTGCCTAAAAGAATGGTTTGAAAGGTCTTGATGTCAAGCTAGAACCAAAACAAATCAGTGAGAGTAGGAAAAAAACCCAAACACCACCACAGCACATTACTATTGCAAGGCAGTTTAGCTCTAGTCACATTTATCCATGCATTTGCAATGCCAGAGTTTATCCTGTTTATGCTAATCCTGCTTAGGGCTTGATTTCCCAGTGTCTGGACTATCAATAGACAAGATGGTAGCCTATTATTGTTATTAGAGTGTTCCCCTCTGCCCACCAGTGGAGTAACCAGCACTTCCCTTGATCCCATCCACTCAACACACAAGATATTACCACCCTGGGTTGCTACCTGGTGAGCTTGTCATTCTCCAGCACTCCAAGGAAGGCACAGCACTGACTGGGAACACACCACCTGAAGCAAAACACCATGTTATTTCCATTCTCTAATGCAACAGCCTTTCTGAAGGTTTTCCTTCCTTCAAAGAAAATTAACTTCCAATTATTTCAGAATTTGGACATATCTTGGGTTGTGCCAAGGTAAAGGAAAGCTTGCTGGCAAAGTTTGTGACTCATCTTTCTCTGCATCAGCAGCACATGAACCTGCTTTTTGTTTGACTGGAAGCTCCCTGGATTAAGAAGTTGTGGTTTAGCAGTGCCTTGTATGAGCAGCTCAGTGCCAGTAACTGACTCCATCTTCTATGTTTGTCTTTTCTTAATAGAGGTGATTATTATCACACCATTGGTCTCTTGGGAACTGGGCTTCTTGTGTTCAGTTACTCAGGGTGTGTGAAAGAAGCCAAGGGGAAGGCTGAACAGCTAATAAAAGGATAAAAAGTACCTGGCACCAATAGCTGAAGGTGCTGCTATTCTAAACATAAAAGCACAAAAGTTCTGCTTGCAGCAATACCCAGCGGTGCTTATGAAATGACTTTTCCTACTGCTGTTGAATCAGCTGCTTGTCTGAACAAAAGTTACTGTAGGTTACCCGTTCCTATCTTACTGTAGTGAAATGATAAAGAGTAACTTTACATAACTGACTGGTGCCTGTCCTCTAATATATCTGAGCATTTGTTATCAAACTCGGGGTATCACATTTCCAGGTCAAATTGCTGTAAAATCTTGTCTGAGCAACAGCCTAGCACATTTTGAAATGGTACCCAGTAACTAGCAACTGCTAAATCAAGCCCTGAAACTTGTGATTGATTCAGAAATTTTTTCAGCATTGAGTAATCATTCATGCAAATCTTATTTTTGGTTTGGTAAAATGCAGCTATGGTCAATAAAATGACTGGTAAAAATCCTGTGAACCCAGAGCCGGTGCCGACTATACCCAGCCCTACTAAAGCAGTAAAGGCTCTGGGCAGGAGGAACCTACTTCCCCAGTTCCCGCAGCCAAAGCCATTTTCCCACTGGCAGGCTGTTGAATACCAAAATGCAGCTACCATATAGCAGCTGCCCCTTTGCGCTGGTTGCATTTGACTTGTTAGACTCCAGAATTGTCAAGGAGCTAGATACATGCTGCAGCCCTGCCCTGCTGTACCTGCCAGGGGTAGCCATCAGAGGGAAGTTTGCCCTCTGAAGAGCAGAGCTGTGTGGGCTGGCACTTGCTTTGGCATGCCCCTGAAAATGAGGAGCAGACTTGATTCTTGCTGTGCAAACATGTCAGTGACAGCATAAAATCTGAGTAAAATATTTATCTGCTAGGTTCGGTGTATGCTTGTCAGCATGAATTAAAAAAAGAAAAAGAACTTGTAGAAACATATCTGAAAGGAGGAGACATTTTGCCTACTCCTCGTTCACCTGGAATATGCTGTCCTTTCATATCTGTCACTAGTTTAAAAAATATTTCCTCTCATATTTGTCAGTAAACTTTGGGACAAATCACATTCCTTCTCTTTTGTCATTGCGAGGAGGTCATAAATAATGATGCTTAGCAGAATGAATATATTTGAACGTTTTATTTCTTTGAACAGTGCAGCAAACACAACAAGTGCCTGTGCTGGGCTGTTTGGCAATCCAGGTCTTTGTGGCTAATGAAACTTTCACTTTGAGAAGCCAGTCATGGTAGGTCCCAAGATATACTTAACTGCAAAGAAAGTACTTACCACCTCATTTCAAGGATTTCATTAGGCAGGACAGCCCACTCTCTGCTTAGTTTTCAGCTCAACTGAAGTGTGTTTGAAGTGTTTACATCTCATCCAAATATGAAAATAAATTCACAGAGCTTACAGGACAGGGAAACACCGGGAGATTCTGAAGCACTTGTGGGAGAACTGAGGCATCTGTCTTCATCACATGACTGTCTCACAAGGCTGCAGAGACCAGCAAGCCAAAATAGAGTGGGAGCAGGAAGAGAGATTTAGATTAGCAGGTGTAGTTTCTTGTTTTGGAAGAGTTCAGTTGGGCTTCTTTTGCTTGCATTGTGTTGAATCTGTTTTTATCTGTCTATTTATTCTGCACTGCAGATAAAAAACCCCTAATCGGTATTTTTTTAAATACTTAGTTAGGGAAGTAGGTTGCTAAAATATAATTTTAGCATACTATTTTCCCCTCCAAGTAATTTAATGAATGCAAGTGTTTTTGAGCCATTAGCAAAATGAAAAAAATAGCAAAACTCTAGTAATTATAATGAATTTTTATTATAATTATCACCAGCATAAGAGTTCAATCAAAGAATGCTAAAGCACGGTCATTTTATTTGACCTGTATATCTATAGTCTCTCAACTCACCTAGAATATCACAGATGTAATTGCCCCTTGGTACCAACCTGAACTATTTTCCCCTCTCACTCTCCAGGCGTCTGACTGTGGTCCTCACATTATCTCTTCACCTTTATTCTGGCAGCTCCTGCAGCGGAGGCAGTCTGCAATGCTGGAGGTGCTGTCAGCTCTGAGCACGGTGATAATGTGATGAGCACAGTGCAAAGCGCTTAACCAGACACCTTGCGAGGGCACTGTGAGCTGTGCAGCCTGCATTGGCAGTGTGAGAGGTCTGGGGTGATCTCGACTGGATGTGAGCAAGCACCTCGTTGGTATTTATCTATCTGAGAGCCTCATTTCACACTCCTTTCTTCTAGTGCAAGCCCCCAGGTGTGTGCAGCTCCCAGTGTAGGCTCCCACCTTGTACTGAATCTGGACACAGAACCATGCTCAGATCAAACACTCATTTTGTAGAGGATTTTTGTTTGTTTGGTTTGGTTTGTTTTTTTTACCCTGGATCAGTTCAACGGCTGAACACCTATGCACACATTGTACTCCTCTGGCAGGGAAGGTGATGCAGGAGCTGCCTGACGAGGTTAAAGACTGCTCAAGCTGCTACTGCTTGTGAATTTTGCCTTTGGTATTTACCTATCACTGTTTCAATCCACCGTCATATGTAGGTGGCAATATGGGGAATGATACACTGCATTAGAGAGTCTTCAAAGGGTACCATTGTGCTGATCCTATACAGGCATCTAAAAATTCCCTATAATTCTTCAGGATAAAATGCCAGTTTGGGCTACACTGAACACGGTAGGCTTTGGATAAAAATCTAAAAATTAAAAAAAATCAGACCTTGAAAACTCTAAAAATGTCTTTCTATTAGCACTATAGACACTCTCCTTCACCATCTGAGAGCAGTTTTACAGGTACTTCTACAGTGTTCATACGGCCTTGTTTCCTACCTTAAAAAGGGAAGTGTGAATTAGAGGAAGAAAAGCTGAAGCAGCCATAGTTAAGGAACTGTAGCTTCTTCAGAACTGTCTTTTTTTTCTGCATCCGTCACACACGATTACATTTTGAAGTAAAATTAGGTCAATATTTGCTACAGTGTTTTGGAGTGAGGTGTCTGGTAACTGTCTATTAGAAAAGTGCAGGTAAAAAACCCCAGTGAAGGTACTACAGCTATACCACAAATCTAACAGCCAGGACAAAATACTTACAGATTGTAACTCAAATGGTCTTGACTTTTAAAAATGTATCTCAATTTTGAGTACTCCCTTGAAAAAAACATGCATTAGAGTAGCAGTGGTGCTCAGTAACCCAAACTCCCTTTGTCAGTAACTCTGAAAATCAGGTTGTCTGTCAATTTGGCTACAAAATTCAAGTCACATACTTAAAATACAGTTTCTTATTGTGCGTTTTAAAGATATACTCCTATAGAGCATTGGGAAAATGAGGTCTTTAACATTGTAATGTTTGGCAACATGGTATGTATAGAAAAAAGAGAGGAAAAAATACCAGCTCTGTTGAGCAGCTGTTTTGGTGGCTTGTAAGATCAGCATTATATGTGGCAGAAAAATGAAACCCTTTCTTTTGGAATTCACTCAGGGTTCCAAAATATTTTGTTGTTGTTGTTGTTTTGTTTTGGTTGGTTTTGTTTTTGTTTCTAAAGACAAGTCAGAGACAGAAAAGTATGCAAATGTATAAAATTAAGTTATGGAAATTAACAGCAAATGTCTTTCTTGAAATAACATTTCTGCAGTAAATGGGGGTTTGTTTGTATCGGAAACTTTGTAAAGTTAAAAGAAAAACACTCCACAGCATCCTTATCTGTAGGTTTCCCCTTTCCAACCAAAAAACATGAAAAAGGAAGGGGGGGGGGGGAAAGGAAACAGAAAATTAGTGCATAGATTCAGAGAAAGAGAGACTTAAGCCAAGACTTAAACCTAATTCTCTTGCTCTCTACTCTGCTCTAAGTCAGGGTAGCTCAATTTATCTGCCTGGAGCCATGTATACTTTCAAGGAGGTAAAAAACATGGCCTCCTTGCTTTGAATAAGCTGCACAATGACGATTTTACAGTTTAAGCTACTTGTCTTAATATATTCAAGCTGGTATTTCCTTTCTATCCATTTTGATGTCATATATTACGGAGTAATGAGGAAGATGCAGACCTCACAGTCTGGCTTTCCATTTGATTTGAGCTTGTTCAACAAGGTTTTATTTTCTCTTCATGGCTTTCCTGCCTCCTTGGCCAGCTCTGCACTGCATTCGAAGCATCGACCATGCTTCATTTAGCACTGATCTTGACCTGCATGTGTCAGAACGGGCACACTGTGCCTGGTGTCTGATGCCTCCCTACTTTGTTTTTACTGATGTCAAAATATTATGGCAGAAGAAATCTTCCTGCAAGTGTAGATGCCTGCAGCCAAGCTTTAAGTTTTCGGCAGGTAGTAATATGGAATATGCTTCTGGCTTAGCCTGGCTGTATGGCCAAATGTTGTGAGGCCATTGGCCGATGATCAGAGGAGCTGCTTGGCTGCAGATGGCTGGTTTGTTGCTTGGGGGACCTGGTTATACTCAGTACTGCCAGTCCTTGTAACCTGGGACTGGTACCTGGAAAATATAACATGACAGTGGCTATCAGTAGCGTAAAGAACGGATGGAAGGAAGAAGGTGGGATCAGTAGACATCTTTCAGGATGTGATGGATAGCTTTACAGGGTGATTTCTCAATGGAAATGGATGGATAGCTATTTCATAACAAAGACGTATATTAGTTTTGATACCAGTCCTCAAGTTAGGCTGCAGAATTCAGACAGCCTTTCCTTATGACTCTGTCTACTGCAGAGCCCAGGGCTGTAGCACAGTGAGGAGGGGACAGGCAGTTAAACTCATATAAGTGCTATTGAAACTGGTGGCAGTTGCTCATGCCTATTGTCAGACAACAATGAGCTGAAGCCATGAGTTGAAATCTCCTCAGTTCTGCACACAAAGAATCAATGGCAAGGTTTCCCAAAGGCTGATGTTTCACACAGTCACCGTTTGTGCCTCTGGTTCTTCACAGTAGCCACCAAAGTGATAAGATGTTAGCAGAGTTGATCTTGAAGTCACACAAGGACACTCAGTTCCACAGAGAGCTTGCCTTTCCGTTTATCAGTAAATGACATACAGACTGCTGTGCTCAAAAGCCTGGCAACTCCTAAAAGTCCCAAGGGAAGCTCTACCACTAACAGAGGACATGATAGCTTTTGCAGGTCAGCCTGCCTCCGCTTTTCTGGCTCATCTTCTGTGTTGGAGATGTTGATATCACACTCCATTGAGTTGATGCCTCCCATTCCTCTGGTTTTCAATTTCAGTTTTATTTCTTCTTCCAGAACTGATAAGCGAAATTACACTCTGAACATCTAATTCAAAAATTTCCTGGAAGCTTCCTACACCACCCAAGTTTCGTGGTAGCTTTAAAACCTCTAATCCCTGCCTGACTGGTCTCCACAGAGGTCGTTATAAAAAAAATGAGGACATCCTCTGCTCTGAAAGCTAACTGCTGTACCTCTGAAAATCTTCTAAGGCTAGAACAAATCTTGGGGAGGGGAAGAAGAGAAGGAAATAATGATTTTCTTTTGTGCAGCAGACTTCTGAATTGCTTACCAAAAACTGACTGCAAAACCAATACTTCTTTTGACTTATATTTGCTACAGGCTAAGATTTCTGATTAACAAGCAGTGCTTGTTTGAAGTTGTTATGATATACAACTGAACAGCTATTATGTGTTTTGAGAAAAGGAAGAAATCCTGTTGAAGGAAACAGGGGATGGCGAGGTTATCCACCAAGATCTGGACAAGATTGATTAGAAGAACCTCAGTTACCATCTGAGCAACAAAGCCTTGTTTATAGTTTGAAGGGCTGCTAAGTTCTCTTTGAAAGGCCTCAAGGGTTGGCAAGTGGCTGAAATTCACAGAATCATTTGCATGTTATGGTATCTGCTCTGCAATTACTGGCATTTCTGAAGAACTGGCCTTCCTCCTCGGGTTTTGTACAGTTTGTCTGGTCTGTACCACATCATTTATTTAAGAGTGGAAAAACTTAATAAAAAGATGAAAAGAAAAACACCCGTGCATTTAGATTACATTTAGCGACATGCAACATAAAGACCTTATATATATATATATATATAACAGAATCAAGAGTCAAAACCCACATCAGCCTACTTCAAATTACATTTTTTTTAAGGTTATGCAAAACTGCATGTGCTTCTCTTACTTCCCCCCACCTGCCAAGGCAGTTCAAAAAAGCCTTCTATTACTTAGCCTTTCATCACTGCTAAGAAAATTTTTTCCCACAAACCATTTCCTTCAGAGTTTATAAGATTAAGAGGACATAAAAGCATGGACGGAAAAGAAATACCAGAGTAAAACGAGCTGTTTGATGGCAAAGTGTTTTAAGCCATAATTCCTGAACTCTTAATTGTTTTTTACTCTTATATCTAGTCAAAAAGCACGAAAAAAGTCTGTCCATACAGTTAAACAAATGGATTGTTCTGGTTTAGGTTCCAAACCTAAAACCACCATCTAATATTTTCAGTATTAAAGAGAGAATCAATGTATTAAAACTTCTGTGTAAAATCTCTTAAAAGCACTAGGTCACCAAACAGGTGACCTGGTGCTATCAGAAGAGGCTAGTTCTCCTCAAATACCCTATATGTATCTTTTGATGAAAATAAAGGACGGACTAAAAACCAAATAGAAATTAAATTGGCATGAGCTAGAAGCTGAGAATCTTGTTCTGCAGAGAGAGGAATAGAGTGCAGAGGGCTGTCCAACAGTTCATGTTAAAACCTGTAATTATTTTTCCTAGTTTATAAGTCATACCGGAAGTCTTTTGACAAGTGCAAAATTGTGGGCAATTTTAAGAAAACAGTCAATAAGGAAGTTGTAAATATGTTAACTTTTGTAATCTTAATGTGGTGGTACTTTGTTTTTATTTCTTGTTATGTATTTATTTGTTTATTTATGATAAGGTTCGAGGAGAAACCTTTGGAGTTTCTATCCCATAGACATCATCCTATTTATGCTTAAGCTGTGCTGAGTGTGACTGCAAATTCAAATTGCTTGGTCAGCCCCATACCAGAATATTACACTAATGTGATTGTGACTAAAAGACAGAAAATACACATTTAGTCACTGATTCACATCATTAGGGATGTTTTATGTACTTCCACAGCTTTGTATGTAAAATGATTAATCTCAAAATGTATGTAAGGAGCAGGACTTGGAGGTGAAATGTCACTCAGAGATTTTCAAAAGCCTAAAAATGTAACCTGAGTCACACAACTATCCATTGTAAGCAATGGGAACTTGGAGGGATAGAAGCAAATCTTGCATGTTGTAGGCAGCAGTCTGTCAGCAAGGGAGAGCATAGGTGGCATGGAAAGCACCTTTCCAATTTGGTTTTCTTTTCATCTGAGAGAGAGTGTAACTACAATAGAAGGAGGCATACAAACTTTGGGATAACATTAAGACTTTTCAAGGACTTGGAAAAAAATAGTGGGAGGATGTTTATTCTGGAACAGGGATGGAAAGAGCCCTTCCCAGTATTGCTGGCTAGTCAGAGCATTCATCTCAGCGCTGACAGCAGCCGATCAGGGAGGTGAACATGAGGCAATTGCTCCAATCAGTGTTCTCTCCACAGTCTGTATGAATTACTATTAATAAAACATGAAATGCCTTCAAGAATAGTGCAGTCAAGAGCCTAGTGTCAAGTTGAAGCTTGTTCATTCTCATAAAAAGAGCTGATTTAGAAGAAATGGCATTTTCCAGCAATAACACACCATAGAATATCTCTCAGCGAGCTTTGTTTTATACACAACACAATAGGTGAAAATGAAACAAGAAGTGATCTCAACAGAACCAAAATCAAAATGTCTCTTTCCAAGGCCAACTTCAGAGTGTCTAATTCCACTGATAGCAGTACATTTCAGATGAAATCTATGGAACTGAACAGTTGCACACTGTGAAAAATAGAAGGAAAACCTGTGGAATCCCACAGATCTTATATTGGTGTTTTCCTTTGAGCACATCACTTCTACTTTGTCCCTTGTTTTCTTTGTTTCTTGTTTTCCTCAACACTTTTGTCTATAATTTCTATCTACAGAATAATCTCCTTTTTTATGAGAACTTAATTTTTCTTTTATGCAATGCTTAATTCAGTAAGACAGATTTCATCACTAGCAGCAAATAATAAATATATTTATATATGTATAACTTGTCAATGCTCTGTCTGGGCAGACACTGTAAGGATGGGTCTTGAATGTGTATGCTCTACTTCTTGGCCTTAACTAGTAGTTGGCCATTAGTTCTATTCTCTGCCAACGCTACACCATAATTTCCTTCTCCATCTTCCAAGTCTTCTTTCCTATCATCACAGTAAATACTGCTGACTGTGATTAAAATCTGACAGATACCTGCAAAGACATGTTGATTTTACTTGCCTCAGGGAAAGTGATAGGGAGCACCAAGTCACAGTGAGAAATGAGGACCCAAGGACTGAACCCACACAGCTTGTCTGAGCCCAGTCATGCTCAGAAATCAAAGAGATGAAGAAGCTGCCTGTTGACTAAAGCATAGGCAGAGATGCCTGGCTCAAGGGAGAAGGGGCAGCTGTGGATTGCAGCAGTCTGTGTGGAGACAGGTTATCATAGGTGTTCAGAAAAAAGCTAAGATTTCAGCCTCTGCTTGATATGACTCAGACAAAAATGCTTTTGGAAAAGATCTGGAATCCTGTAACTTGCTTTGATTCTTGCTTTTTTGTCATGTGGATACTTCTCAGCTGTCAACTATAATTTAATTTCCCTCTAGGAGGCAGATGCTATTTTATCAAAACCAGCTAACTTCTTCTTTGTTTTTTACATGATACAAAAAAATCATACAATTATGTCACCTGAACTATTTTTGCAGAGTTGGGGAACCTACGTAGGAGTAAAATCAGCTGGTCTCTTTTTAAGTATCCAGAAATAATAATGTTAGTTTTATTCATGAATTTCAGCCTCACGAGTGCCAAATCCTAACCTCAGCTATAACCATATAATTCACATGAACCCATTAGGAATGGCCTAACTTTAGAGCCCTGCTCATTTTGTCAGAAAGCAGTTTCCAGATTTACAATTTACATCATTTTCTTATTTCAATGCCTTCCTTATGGAGGCATTAAATCTAGGGATCACATTGCACTTCAAAGAAGAAGAGTAATGTAAGAATGATGCTATATCTCCCACTGTCTCCAAAAATGTGAGAAGTGCATGAAGGCAGAATAAGACACTTATTCCCAGGCAATTATAAAATATGTGTTTTGCTAGTTTGGACTTGCATGTTCAGTATTGTAAAACTTGGTAATGTGCTAAATACGTGTGGGGGTGTGCCTTTTTTGTCAGCCTCTGTATATGTTTGGTGGATGTTAATGGCGGGATGTTGTCTTCTGATGCCAAGTGGCTCCATCAAAGCTTTCCGAATGAGCACTGGTTATATCACTTGGTAGTCTTGTTTTAGCCCTTGACAGGAGGGAATAGACTGTGGCTCAGCCTGACACAAAAAAGAAAGGGTGCAAAAACCCCATAAAGCTACTTCAGAGACATTACAACAGTAACAGAAAAAAGATCATACTCTCTACTCTTCATCCAAATGAGTGAAAGAACCTCCCTATTATGAGAAGAGATAGAGACCTAGTTTTGTTCTGCTTTCTTTGAAGTACTGTAATTAGGCCTGATCTGCTACAAGAAGATAAGTGTTCTGAATCTAGTTAAAAATCACATTAGCTTCTTTCTGTGGAAACCAGAAAGGTATTTTGTGACATAATACTGGAAATCTTTCTTGAGTCTTCTCTGGGAGTAACACCAACCGTTACTCAAAGGCTCTATCCAGTCCAAATCAAGCCTTTTTACTATTTTGCAATTAATTTCTAGAGTTACAATATAAACATGAAAAATGCTTATTTTCTAGGATGAACTGGAATGAGTCCTAGAGGATTTAATTGGTGATAACTTATGCTGCTAATGCAAGCTTGAAACAGTGTTTATAAATATCCCACTTAATGGAAAAAAAATGTTACAAGTGGTGATAGAAATCTGTCTGGCAAAAACCAATACGCTGTCTGCCAGCAAGTACAGATTCCCAGTGCAATTGAAATACGGGTCCAGCTGTGTTAAAAAGCCATATATTAAGGATAATTAAAATATTATAAATCACCACTCAAAGTGGTTTGCTCCAGAGGTAGTCTTCTTGAGTCAACTGCTACTGAAGCTTCTTTAAATTTATTTCTTAAAAGCACTGATTCACTCCACCAGTAAAAAAGACAAAGCCAATGCCTGGGGGTGAAAAATGTCATCAAAGGAGCACTTTCAGCTGATCCGTAGGCAGTCTAACAAGACTTTAGTGGAAAAAATTTAGCTTTCCCACACATTTACGACTTCTCCAGAAAGTCTGCCTACTATAGTCAGGTTACACTGTGTATTTACTATTGAATTCTGTGTGTACTGTGTACTGTGTACACTATTGAATTCCTCAAGGAGTATGACTGCACAGTAATTTCATTTTATTCTAGTTTATTTACTTCTATTTTTCTCATATATATATATATATATATATATATATATGTATATATGTGTATTTCCCAATGAAAGGGAAGCTAGAACTAACTGAAACATATCCCCAATGTCTGCCAGCAGCTGTAACAAGACAACTACAACTGAATACCAAAAAGGGATCAAAAATTCTCTCATGGCAAGCAGCACTTTTGCAGGACATTTGATATGCAATATTATGCACTATAAACTACAGTCAAACAGAAAGAATCAGCTTGATGACATATACCACATCTGGGTCATGGGCAGCTTGACAGTGTTTTTGCCTTGAGTTATAGCCATGTCAGCTTTAATGTGGCATTTAGCATATTTAACCGTGAACATATGACACATCTTTAGAAATCATTATTGTCTAAATACCCTATTTTTACATGCATAATTGCTAACAACAGTAAACAAAATTCAGCGTGAAGTGACATTTTGTAAGACCTTATCAGTTTTGTCCTGTGGCATTAGTCTAGCATATGCTACAGGACATGAGGCATATCCTGGATTGTTTTTCTTTACATCCTGCACATTGACATTATCTTTGATATTGAATGCTAACTGTAACAAGGAATGTAAACTTTTCCTGAAATTATTCTGTCCTTTCTTTTCCTTTGTATTTTCAAGCCCTTTGGACACCGGGCTACTGTGCAAAATCCCTGTAAGTGACTGCCACATCTTATGACAAAGAGTAGACGGACTTGGAAAGAATCGGTAACTGCATATGACATCATTGCAGTGTGGACAACACACCTGGTGATGCATAGATCTCCAATACTCTGGAGTCAACAGTTTGACATAAGGCACCTTTTAAATTGATTAATTCATTATATTTAGAGACTCAGGTGGGTTCTCTGAAGAAAATAGAACATGCTGTTCTTTCAGATCATAGTGGCATTGTTTCTAAATTTAGAGAAAGACATGTATCTTCCAAGGTACCATGCTTTAAACTGTGTTGATAAAAGATGTAATTGCTATGTATTATGTTTCAGCATTCTGGTTCTCCCATTTATTATCAGTCTTCCTTGTTTTGTCAGCATACACTCCTACACAGAAAACCACAGTTGCAATACAATTATCTTGCTAAATGCTAGTATGTAAAAATCTTTAATTCTTTTGAATTGTATTAGCCAAAATTTAGCTAAGTTAATATTCAAAATTATGAAAGATTATGAAATTGGATGGGAGATATACTTTGGGTTTGGTTTCTAACTCGAATTTGAGCACTTATTTGCAGCTCTTAGAACCTTTTAGGATTGGGCCACTTGACATGAGCCAGCTCTGTAACTGATACTGTGTAGTTTAATTACACTTTAAGATGACTGATCATTTTGGCCACAGTCATGAGGCTGAAGGTACAAATGCCTATTTCAACAGAACGTACTGGCAGTTGGGATCTGGTGAAGGCAGAAGAATATGCGCTCCTCAATTTCTCACTAAGCTGAGTCATTTATTTATTGGAATAACGATTACCTCAGCAAAGGACAGAGATTCAGGGATCTACTTCTTAAACAAAAACGTACTTGGTCACGTAGGTTGAATTTTGTGTAAGTTAAGAAGGTATACGTGGGGGAAATGTGTATGTATACCTCTATATGGGGAAGTTAGTTAGCTCGCGAACGTCTTTGACAGAGATGTTATTGCAATGTGTACCAATCTTCTGCTCTAATGCAGACAAGACCATAGACAAATGGATAGCAAGAAAAAAAAACTCTTGCCATCCTTATGTCTACGGTGTTGTCCGCATTAAAACTGGAGTACTACTACACAATCTTTATTGTTACTAAGATTAAAACTCTTGCCTGAACCTGTGTGATAGAATAGCAGGATAGCACACATTGCAATAACAGTAGCAGTTGATAGAAGTGCTAACATGTTCACATTGTCAAGACTGTTGCTGTGTCATGCTTTGTGTGGCTTAGAGCTTCATCTTGCTGTAAGTCCACTGCTTGAAATACCTTAAACTTACATGATTTAATACAGAGTTATTTATCTGCTATCCTGCCAAAGTTGTGTCTGCTATTACAGAAACTTATTTTTTCATTTTGTCACAAGAAGCTTCATAACAATTCTTCCCCAATGTAAATTAAGAGAACAGCAGTCACCAGCTGATAATCGCTTTGTCACAGACTCTAGTCTGATCTTTGCTGTTCTTCCTCTTCAGGTCACCAGTGCCTCCAGAGTCCAGCTTCCCAAGGAAGATGGCAGAAGTTATAACTATTACTTACATTTTTAAACTAATATCTGCTTTCTTTTTTTCTCCTTGAGCTTGTTTATATAGATCTTTAGAATAAACTCTGTAACCTGCATCTTTCTGAAAAAAATGAAGTTCTAACCTGACCAGCAGTTCTGGATTTCTTGAAGCAGCAAAGCTAAACCATCACAACAGGGCCATGGAAGAGGCTGGGCTGGATGATCATGATGGTACTTTCTGTTCTGGTGAAAACATTTTTGGGAGGTTAATAGAAGAAAGCAATTTTATGAAGTACCTGTATTTCCTTTGCTGCTCTTGAACTAGATGAGCAGATAACCATAGTACACTTCAACATTACAACCAGCTCAGTACAGTATAAATATTATTGCTCAGAAAGTACCTGGTACATTTTACAGTACTGAAGTGATTGTGTTCTGAAATTTGATTTACTTTTTTGGCTCATTACTGAAGTACATAGTTAAGTTTTGAATAATACAAACCCAGAAGTTTCTCAGCCACAACTTTGTGCTAAAATTTGTCTTAACTAAACAGAACTGAGATTTCTTATATGGTTTGATATCTGTAACACGTTTGTGTTAAGAGATCTACCTGCTCTAACTGAACAAAAACAGAGTGGGTTTTGATCCTTTTCTGAAGAATTTTCAAATTTCCAAATAATCATCTAAAACTGAAGTGTTATAAATTATTTTTTTTTGTTCCATGATATATTTACCTATAAATATGATATCTGATACATGGGTTAATAATGCTTATGTGCCAGGAACAATTATTTTGCATGATAACTAATAACAGTAGTCTCATATATTAAATAAGACTGCATGTGCTGTAAATTATTTCTGTCTTCATTGGAATTTCATGGGTGTTGCTTTGTCAAAGATTTCTACTGCCGGCTGTTAAGTTCTGGCTGACATGATAAAATTATGAACTGTTTCAATGTGCTGAGAAACAGCTGTGAATTGATTAGGGCTTTAGGAAGTATTAATATCTGCTAAAGCAAGTGAAAGTCTCAGGCATCTTGGGACTTTAAATGTGAATGGTTAGCAATATTGGCTGAAGTTGAGAAAAATTATTCCTCCAACTACATATATTAAAAAAAAAAAAAAAAAGAAAAAAAAGTAGAGCTGAAAATCTATGACCAATTCAAAAGGTCACGACCAACAAAGTGAGACATTTTCAGAAAGAATAAAAAGAATTTAGGTCTTTTGCAAGAAGTAAAAGTGGTGGACTAAAAGGAGAATCAGAGGGATGTGCTCATATAGCAGAAGAGACATATTTAGCTGCTGGACCATCTGGGGTCAGAGGAAGTTGATGTGGAACGGAGTCAAAAAAATGCAAGCAGACAAACTCATGCACTCTCTGATTTGAAAGGGAGCTCCTAGGAGGAGAGTGGATGCTCAGGAGCACAGTTAACCACAAGACTGACTAACAGCATGGAGCATGGAATGCTATGTTCCTAAATTTCTGTGCAGCCCCTCCATATAGTACTGGGGCTGCCTCTGGGCTCACAGGGAGTCACAGATGAGCCCAGCAAGAAAAAAGTTTTCAAGCTGCTTTCTGAAAAAAGGAAAATTTGGCTCACCGGTCTTTCCATCCTCACCATGCCGTGCTCCACTTCCCCAGGTTTACAATGAGGGTAATGATGTTTGCATAACTGCATAAATAAAAGGACAGAAATGGTATTTGTTGAGTGTTGCTGTTACAGCATATAGCAAAATGCCCACAAGCTTGCATTTGGTTTTGTATTGCAGATATGGTTTTCTGGCTTAACTTACAAGAATTTATTATATACATTCTATTTCATAATTCTTGACTAATAACAGAACTTCAGCTTATAACTTATATATACCTCAATTATTAATGTGTGTCAGGTTTGTTTTTTCATTTCCTTTGTCCTTCTGGGATATTTTTAAATTTTCCATAAAACTTTTGTTTTTCCATCTGTAACTATATGTTCAAGAAAGAAGCAACGAAGTAGTTTGCTTTTTAGAGTTAACTTACTTTATAACATCATCTCTGCATGTTGTATGTCTCTTTCCATTATGTTAATCCATTTTAAACTGTTCATCTTATCAAGCTAAAACAAATTAACAGCCAAACAACAGATTTCAAATGTGGGATTAATTTAATGTAAATTTCATTTCTATATGCTATGTCTTGGTATTTTGTCACCCTTGCTTAGCCTTAGGTTGTTATATTTCCTTTTAGAAGTCATTCTATGTAAGTGTCTTCTTAACATCTCAAGACTTTAGAAGAGGACTGATTCGTTGTTTGATTATTTATTCGGTTGAAAAATGAGTGAGGTTGTTATTATTATTTTAATAATAAGTTTCCTTTTATTTAATGTTAAAAGCCACTGATTTTTTTTTTTTTTAATCAGAATCACTTTCTGACAGAAATATAATGTTTTAGATAAGACCTGATGGATATATGTTTTACAGGATAAAATGGTTTTAATGGAAATCTTGTCAAGGAAAAGCAGTACCCTGACCAGTTTTAATAGTGGATCAGTTTTGTCAAAATAGAGACTTGGACTTGGATGAAAGTATGGTTGATAATATTTTTTTAATTTAAGTTACTGAATTTATAACTGTGTGTATTATTCCTCTAACTACATACACTACTGTCAGTGTATTTTGTTATTTCTTGCCATAATATTTCTTTTTTTTTTTTTTTTTTTTTTTAGTGACAATCATGTTTTGTTGCAACGTGTCCATAACTTCTCATTGTTATTGATAGACATTTTGGAGAATGCTCCCATGGCCTCAATTTCTGGTTAAAAAGACAAAATATATGTCTTTCGATGTACCTACAACACATCAGTAATTGAACTGTATAAAACTTTATGTAAACCCACACTCTGCCAGTAATAAAGAATGAGGAAATTAAAGGGATTGAAAAAAAATCCCAAACCTTAGTATAAGAAAACATCCATGTCTTAGTTTGATTCCTGTAATCTCCCCACATCTTCCTTCTTTGATGAAAATCACACTGCAAGTTTTCTGATTCTGCAGCTGCTCTAGGAGTACATCAGATTTCCTCCAAAGACTTGCTCCTCATTGACTTGCTGACTTTTGCCACGTGAAGCTCCTTTCCCCACTTGTTTGGCTTTGGGAAGACTCTAATTACCCTGTTTACCTACTTTCCCATGTTTTTATGTCATATTTCTTTTGCAACAAACAGAATACTGTAACCTGCCAAGGGTAAACCATAGGAAATAAATTAATTATTAAGTCAGCATTAATAAATTGCCCCAGGATGGTGGCAGACAGGCACTGCAGCGAGAGGGGGCAATGATGCCTGCTCAGAGCCCTGCTCCAAAGATGCCTCTGGCTTCATCCCTTACATTTGTCTCAGTGCCCCCAGCCCAGCCCAAGCCACTCAAGAGATGTTGCTGGTCTCTGCTATTCAGGTGCTCATGGACATCAGAACTGGGCAGCTACACTTCACTAATGATACATGGAAACAAACCACAGGAGGAAACTGTTTGAAAAAAAAAAAAAGTGGGAGGGGCTTTAAAGCTATTTGCCCTGCCTGTCTTGCGATGTTGTTTGATCTGCTCTGTCCCTCAGTGTAACCTGGTATCTGTGGGAATACTAGAGAAACCAGACAATATTCAATGTTCAAAGAAACACAGGCACGTACATAACTGTATATATGCATTTTTCATGCCTAGAACTACACATTTATGGGATATTTCATACACTAACTTTACAGCCAGGATGAAGTTATTTTGTTTGATCTCTGATATTTCTTAACTTTACACTAGTTCAAAATAATTGCAGTTCTGTGAATTTTAAATCCCCCCATCACCTTTGTTTGAATCCATATGATGTAGCCATGCATAATTCTGGCCAATAATTCAGCCTGTTTAACCTTTAGTTTCAGTTTGATAACTTTACATTATGGGACAACATCAAGGAAATTAAGTAATTTTGTTATTTCATTTGTATAATTGAATTTGTCTGAACTATAGCTGAACCGGAATCCAAACTTGAGTACAGAGGACTAATCTATGCTGGTAGATTTAGCGTGAGAAGGAATATTTTTGGATCATAGTTTAATTTCATACCAAGACTACAGAGTAAAGGTGAATGTCATAAAAGAAAGGATCATGGAAACTAGGGGCTGCTGCTGCTCAGAGTATGTTGGGTGAAGTTGCACAGGAGGGTGGTGATGCCAGTCAGTGCTGAGAGGAAGCACCAGATACCTCTTGCTTGGAGGGATAACAGGCCAGACCTTTCTGAAAGGGTGAATCATCCTTCACATAGCAAGCTGTGTGTTTGCCTCACATAGGATCCAATGAGCAAGTGTAGGGCAGGACTGCAGCTTTTCTAGTGATGGCCCTAAAAGGGTCAGGAGTCAGGACATGCAAGCAGGGAGTGTGCACAGCGCAGGGAGGAGGCTGGCAGGTTAGCTTGGGTGACTACACCAGCTGGAGCTCTGTGCTCAGGGCAAGGAGTGTGCTGTGGCCACTGTTGTTTGCCATCTTGAGGGCAGACTGTGGCCTGTTTAGGAGCCTGGTTGACAGAGTCCATTGCGGGCAGCCCTGAAGGACAAAGAAGTCCAAGAAGGCTGGGTATCCTTTAAGAAGTTGGTGAAACATCTGGAGCACAAGTCTGATGAGGAGCAGCTGAGGGAACTGGAGCTGTTTAGCCTGGAGAAAGGAGGCTGATGGGAGACCTTATCGCTGTCTGCAACTACCTGAAAGTAGGTTGTAGCATGGAGGTTGCTGGTCTCTTCTCCCAAGTAGCAAGTGATAGGACAAGAGGAAATGGCCTCAAGTTGCTTCAGGGGACGTTTAGATTGGATATTAGGAAAAATTTATTCACACAACACATTGTGAAGCATTGGAACAGGCTGCTCAGGGAAGTGGTTGAGTCACCATTCCTGGAGGTATTTAAACGATGTGTAGATGTGGGGCTTGGGAACGTGGTTTAGTGGGGTATACTTGGCAGTGTTAGGTTAACAGTTGGACTCTGTGATCTGAAGGGTCCTTTCCAACCTAAGTTATTATATAATTCTATGATCTGAAATGTTCACAGTTTTTTTGAGAGCAGAGAATAATTTTTTCATTTTAGAGACATTGTCACTTATTCCTGGACTAATGGCCATTAGATTTGAAATGGAGTTGCTTGTATCAGTGATGGTAAACCTTTTCAGCATCTGCTCCCATACTTATTTTAAAAAGCACTGTAGCTCTTTGCCACTAATGCCCACCCAAATCTGTCAGTGCAAAACCTGGCATCTGTACAAACATTTTGTGCTTAGACAATGGAAAAGCTCTTTGTAATTTGAGCTGCCTGTTGAATGTATGTGCTATACAATACTCTAAGTCAGGCTGCTATTGTCCTCCTAAAGGAATATTTTTCTTCCTAAAATGCTACACTCAAACAAAGAATTTAGCTCAAAAGAAATATTTGATGTCTACTGCAGCTCTTTTCCCGTTTGTAGAGGATAAGAAAGCTCTTGAACTGCCCAAATTAGATCACTATTCTCTATGTCTAGTTTTCAGCCCAAGAGCAACACATTTCACTTGCTTCAGAAGCATGTGGATAAGACTATACGGGAGCTATTATGGACTAATTTCCTATTAATTAAGTTTCTTACTGGCCCCTGTTAGCCTGAGATTATTTTATGCCTTTAGGCATGATAGTTCTCATTCATTCCAAAATAACTTTTTAGTTGACAGTCACCCTTAATGAGGACTGGCTAAGAAGGCTTAATTCACAGACAGTATTGCAAAAGATACTTCAGTGGGAAGGATGTTGCATTGCCTAGCTGTAGATCTTTGTATCTGAGTTCCAATTATTTGTTTATGCATTCTGAGGTCTTGTTTGTCCTTTTTGTTTTGTTTTGTTTTGAATGTAGACATACACTAAGCTTGATTCTGCCATTCAGTGTTTTTTTAGTGCTTTATGACTTATCTATTTATGTGTACTTGCTATTTTCGTTCCTTATCCTCCAAATGTATGCTGTATATTTACATAAGTGTACTAGTTGCATTTTTGGCTGCTGAACCATTCACCTAAAAGCAGGATGTGAATGCAGAGGATGTAGATGAAATGCTGTTCTTTTCCCTACAGTGAAAGAAGGGCAAGGTAAACAGATTGGACAATTCTGCGCATTAAATGTGTGCCATTCCAGGACAGTGTAAGTCCAAGGAAACATACAGTGAGATGTGCCTGCATCACATCTAGAAACTAGTGTTTGAAAGTGTTTGGACCAATATTGAGTAACACATGAAACATGGGTCAACAGAGTGAGTAAAAACCGGAGCACAGCCTCTTCATTTCCAGAAAAGTGGGAAGTGTTGTCCCAGTTATGAACCTCTCATCATGGTCATTCCACATGTTCTGGATGAGATACTTCACCTCCTTTCCATCCTTGAGTTCCCCTTCTCTATTTTTGGCTTTCATATTGACCTTCAGTATGCCATAGATCAGTTTCCCAGCAGCTTCCATACTCACGGGTGTGACACTGCCCCTGTATATTCACTTCACTTATAAACTTACTGTGAAAGACACAGTCAGACATGAGACATGACAAACCACAGAGAACAATCAACAAGCTCTTCAACAGCCATCAACTGCTCTGAATTTCGGCATGAGAGCAATGTTAGAAATGAGCTTGTGACACCTCATAAGAAGGTGAGGACCCTGCTACTGACTGGTTTACTGCTATCAACATATGCGCAAGAAAATGATAGAAATGTAAGAAGCGGGGCTTCGGGGGTACTGCTATGCTGATTAGCCTGCTGTTTCTTTTCTGATCTACAGTACAGATTTTTGATACTAGCTCAGTTGAGGGGTGGGGTTGGATGTATGTTCATTTCTCTATTTCAAATTCAGACAGACAATTGAACAGAGATTATTGCTGTTTTTGCAAAGCAGGAAAACTAAACACTTGACTTCTGAAAAGAAAAAAGAAGTGTGTGAACATCTACTGCCTTTCCCACAGATATCCTTCAAGGAAGTAGGGAATCAAGTAGAGCTGATTTACTGCTCTTTGTTGTTATACTCAAAGCACATTTTCAGGGTTTTTTTTTAAGGCAACAATTGCCCAAAGTGGTAGGAGAGCCAATATTTTAGAGATAGTTAACGCAATACAAACATTCCACACACAGTTGATTAAATGAAAAGCAACACTAAATAACACTCTATCTATAGTACATATTTCATTCATTGCGCAGACCTGGCCTGAGGCTTGTTTAAAAAAGCACCAGATGTTTCTCCAAGAAATGTATTTGTCTTTGTGTGATGACAGATGCTCTTTGAAATCACAAAGTATGTAATAGCAGAGTTTGCCATTTGAAATCAGGAAATTCAATTTGTTTTCTCAGAGGCACAACTGAAGGGCAAAGCCCAGTAAGAATTGCTGTATAAACTAATGCCTTTTAACATTATGTACTCATCTTGCTACTTTGAACCTCATTTCCAACACTGTTCCCAAACAGAAATGGGAAAAATCAGCTTCCAAATACAAGACATCTCTGCCAGTGGGAATTTTTCCTCTCTACGCTCCTAGTGTGTTGTTTTTCTTAAAGTCAAGTTTACCTTTTGTATTAGTCACCTCACATGGTCTTGTAGACTGGGTTTTAAATAAGCTAATCAAATGGTTCATGGGAGGAAAATGTACTCAATATGAACTAATTAAACAAGTAATTTCTGTATACTATGTAAAGTATTGTCTCAGTAATTTTCCCATTGAGGCACAATAAAGGGATGCAATGCAGCAAGAGATGAATGCATGCCTAAATTTGATGGTTTTGTTTCAATTTTTTTGAAACAAACTGGCATTACAAAAATTACTTATATAATAAGCCAAATATGTGAATTCATGACTATGTATTAATAACCCAGAGAAAGTGATGAGCAAGCAGAAACAGGAGTTTAACTAAAAATAAGTTTTCAACCAAACCTGCATCAAAAATTGTGGAAAGAGGGCCCAAATTTGCCCTAATTGGGTTTCTGTTACAAATCCAGAACTTCTGCCTCATTCATGGCAAAGTTTGTTGAGGTTCAAAATCTGAAAGATTTTCATACATCCTTAGTTTGTTAATGGTATGGGATACAAATAAAGTGAAAAAGCAGTGGCTTGGGCAAAAGTTAAAGCATGAATTTCAGACCATGCATCCTTAAGAAGAGAAAGCAGTGGTTTGAAAACTGTCTCATAATGTATATGCCCTGTAACATGTCTGAATATGCAGGACATAATTCCTTTCACATTGAGAGCAGTGGAGTTGTTTCAGGCTATGGCAATTTAAATCCAGATTACTTTGAAGTGTCTAAGATTAAGAAAGTTTTTTAGCTTTTATTTATTTAATCTTTTAGTGGTCCCAGTGTTAAGCATTTATTTTGCAATAAGCTCTGAAGAAATGTAGTGCTTACATGAAAACTTTTCAAACTCCTTTTGCTAAGAAATAATTTTCCTGTAAGATATTTGGCAACCTCTGGGTTGAGGTAAGAATAGCACAGAAAATAATTCTTGACATATACTGACTTTTGTGCTTCAAAAAGCTTGTGTCCTAAGCTAATGTGTTTGCATGAAAAATAATGGGCTTTTTATCAAGGTCCAGCTCTGTTAATCTACAGCAATATACAATATTCATAACTCTCTAATAATAAAACTTATGGATTTTTCCACTGCTTTGAGTGGACACAGATGACGTACACTTAATCCTTTTCTCACTTGTGTGACTGGGTGGGTCAATGACAATAGCCAGGAGGAGAGGAAATTCAGGGCCAAGACTTGCTCACACAGGAAAATCAATGAGAATAAAACTAGGACGTACAATACAATGCCTCTGGAAAAGGCAATCCTGCCCTCCTGCACCTCTCCACCTCTCCCTGCCTTGTGCCAACATCAGCATGTGTATGGCCATGTGCTAAAGTAGATCCAGGAACTGACTGCAGTTGAAAACGAGCTGGCAAGAAGGAGAGAGGTTCATTTATTTTTGGCTGGCACAGTGAGTTAGTCTGTGACGGATGAGGAGGGAAAGGGTCTGCCCTTAGACCCTGCCCTTTGATAACAGAGAGTCTTGGGAAAATAGCTTATTTACATGGACATCTTAGCTTCTTGTTTTCCCGTTCTTTTCTTCCAAGCTCCTGCCAACACTTGCTGAAGGCACAGCAGACCACTTAGCTTTCAGATTGTCACTGTGAGGATGAGATCAGAAGCAGCCACGGGGCTGTATATCAGCCTTCAGGTTTACAGTACACCAACTTTATTACCTTGAAAACACCCTAAAGAGAATAAAGCCTTGTTGCAAACCCACCCTGTAAAAATCAGGTCTTTCAGTCAAGTTGACTGGGTTTATACAAAAGAAGTCAGAATCTGACTCAGAGGTTCAGATTGCAGAGCCAGTGTTGGGGAACTCCTGATTATAGCACTTCTCCAGATTTTATAATGCATACAAATAGTGGTACATTTATGCTTACTTCCAGTAACAGCCTGTTCATTACTTAAAAAAAACCGTGCATTTAGTTAAATTATTTTAGGAAGTAATTATTGTGTTCTTAACTCTGCAGTAACTGGTACACAGGAGACCACTCACTTCTGAACACTGTACAGTTCATGCCTACATGACTTCCATTTGTTTATGAGCTTTTCCTTTGTTTTTAATTATTGGCAACACTTAAAAGGCCTTGACTGTATAATTTAAATTCTCAAAATTAGAAAATATGCTATTTTTACCCACTCTTTGATCATCACTGAGGAATATATCCTGGTAACTTGCATATTCTTCTGTGGTATTTCTGGATTTGATGACAGTATTTCTCTTACCAGAAAATATACTCATTGGACTATCACTTAGAATACAAAGAGACACCTAAGCCTGTGGATAAATCTTTTTGGCACTAGGGTCCTACAAGTCATACTTTTTACATTGCATTTTTTTTCTGCATTTTTTTTTCCCAGTACTATATACAAAAGTTGATATCATATTTCTGCATATCAGACATGAATACAATGCTGCAGTTATTTTTTTAGCATTTAAGTCATAAACTTAGGGCTTGAATTCCATGACCAAGATGACAATGGCTGCTGTGGTGCCGTCCCACCTCTCATTCTTGATCAGGACATTTCTGCTTGTCGCTATCAGTCTCTGCACTGCAATTAGGTTCATTTCATTAAAATCTCCATTGCAAAAAAAAAAAAAAAAATAGATGTTTTGCTCTTGTTTTAGCTTGCTGAAATAGTGTGGCACAGGTTCTGGTGTGATCACTCCTCCAGGAGATGCACGCGTGGCCACCTCATGCCATGGTGGAGTCATCAAAGTCTCTGGATGAACTAGAAGTCTGTGATTCCTGTAAAGCCAATGGAGACATGTAGACTCTCCCACAGATGTTAACCTTCACCAAATAACTAAGAAAACTGTCCCTCTCCATTGATTTTGGCATCAAAGTTATATGCCACGCAGAATCTGGGTGAATCTTTCAAGGTCCCTTCCAATCCCTAACATTCTGTGATTTTGATTCTGTGAATACCACTTCCTTGTACCTAACTCAAAGAGTATAGGGAGGCAGGCATGCAATTCCCACCAGCTTGCAAGACTCCTCTGTGTCAATTGTCCTTGAAAAGTCTTGCTGGCAAAATCTTCTGGCTTGGATATTGGTGCAGCTTATGAGGGTTTCTGAAGTTAATGGATAAGAGCAGAGATTTGAACCTCAGGGAATCTCTGAGAAATTTGAAACGTAACTTCAGTGAACGCAGGATTTCTCTCTGTAGGAGTAACATTGTACTTAAAGATAGGCACATGCTGGAAACTCATGTTCAACTGCAGCTTCAGTAAAAGCATTTCTTTTCTACTGTATTTTGCTCCAGATTTTCCATAACCATTTCAGGACTTCAGATCATCCATAATACTCTGAGAATGTGATCCTGAAAGAGATATACTGGTTCACAAACTTCCTTTTCCCACCACATCACAGGGCCCTTTTCATTAATTTATCCTCATCCACAGATCCAAGACATTTTCCATAAATTTAGTTTCATCCTTGAAGTTTCCAAATTGTGTTACATTTATATTGTTTTATTCTTTTGATACTATATTTAAGCAAGATAATTCCATGTGCTCATAGCAACCAGCACGTAGGAGCCATCAGCACAGAACAAATACACACAAAATTGCTACCAAATGGTCTTACTGTATATTTTTCAATAAAAGAGAAACAAAAAACATGCAGTCTGACTTCTCAACATGACCACTTAATTACTTACTCAACAAACATTGAATAATAAAATGCAAATGAATTCCTTCAAGGTTTTGAATTCTTTCAGCTGCAAGGTACAGAAGATTTTCATTGAGTGGGTGGTCTAAGAATTTGCTTTTTGTCCAACAACTTGCCTTGAGATGTGAATAGGTCTGTGTTTTCCTAAGTGAATCAGTACAACAGTGATATATCATCAGATAATTCACAAGGCAAATTGGTAGGGAAAGAGAGAAAACATGAATGAACATCTTTTGCAAAAGATTGACTATTGAAAGTGGGAGCTACTGGTAATGAGCTCCAGACATATTGCTGTAGGAGCGATAAGAACAGGAAATGCTTTGGGCAACATTGTTCTACAAAAATAGCCCTTTTAAAATGCAACATGGCTGGTCTGCCTTTAGCAGCATAGCTGTTGAAAGGATTGCATTAAATGAATTGTACGATGGATGACTCTTGACATGCTGGGCTCCTCCTTGTTTCAAATTCTACTTTATGGATCTTGTTAAAACTCTGTGACTGGAACAGCAGACTCTTTCAACAGATAACATGAAGTTCAGCTCATCTTCTCTGTAGCTCCCTATTATCTAGCATTAATGAAAAGATTAAGAATATCAGCTTATTTTCATTTGATGGGAAAGGCTCTGAGTATTTTTTTTTTTTACAGCTATGAAAGGAGTGTCTGACACAATGTGGGGAAGTACTGGCATTCAAACAAGTATTCTTCTGAACCCAGACAGTTATATAAGTTTCACTGGGTGCCATTGCCAATTTACTGAAAGCAATTTTTTGATATTACGTATCATTTCAATGATGTTGTAAAGACACTGAAAACTGGAATATTTGCTACGTCTTGTTCTAAAGACGTTATTAGTTTGGGAAGTCACATTCCAAACAATGTAATTATTCATCATTAACTTTTTTTCCACTCTTCCCTCTGGAATAAACTCCATTTCAGGCTAGGCTTGTTGGGAAACTTCAAATGAGCAAAGGAGCAACCAGACAGTAAACAAAGGCAGAAGTTTGGTTGTCATGGATGTATTTTAAGTCATGTCCCAAAAGCATTGCTCATATGAAGGTGTGCAGGTATGTAAGCATGACTGCAGCTTATACAATACAGTAATTACCTAGGACTAAGTAGTTTGCTGTGGGCAGAAGAAAAAACAATCCACAGCTTCAGTTAGCAGTTCACAATTTAGGCACAGAAAATTCATACCAGATGTTCCTTGCAAAAGCTTGGCTCTTTGGAGAGAGATAAGACTTTTGCATACATATTTCTACAAAATACCCACTAGCACCTTTTCAAGGCAGTTGTTCACTGCTTGGGTAAAAGAAAAGATTTTTTTTCCTACATCAGATACTTCAGTTGAAAGAGAGATATTATTAAATTATTACTTGATTTAATTATTGGCTCCTTGCAAAAGAATATACTTACATAACTTCTTGTGCTTTTAAAAATGATTTTAGTTTTAGGGCTTAGCTTCCAACACTTGAGGTTGTTCTGAAGGGAATTCTGAAGCAGTGAGAAGTAAGGCATATTATCCACACTTCTTTAACCACAATTGTAGGCAATATTGCTTTATGAACTGTCCTATATCAGTAGGCTACAGTTATACAGAGTAACTAAGGTGGGTAGTTATTTAAAACATTTTATTTTTGTGTTAAAAATGAAGGTGAAATAGCATGCTGACAAAGTAATTGTGTAATAAGTAGCTGTATGGAAACATGGAAAAGATTATCTTTGGAAGTGTCAAATATTGAAAGAGTATGAAGAGTATATTCTTACCAGATGAAAGGGCATAGCTGAGGGACAAGGAGGTGACATGGCTGAGGTATGGCTGTTGTCTGTTTCTTACATGCCATCTGAAGCCTATGAGAAGCAGAATATAATTTGAAATGGTACAGATTTTACTCTAATTGAAATCAGAAACCCATTGGCTTGGAGGTAACTGAGCCCTTGCAAGCCATTTTGGATCAAAACTAAGAACTACATAATAAGAAATTGTGATATTTGTTGTTGAATAATTTGATTTGACTCACGAAACCTGCACACACATTTTGAACTTCTTTGGAAGACAGAATTTTCAGAGGTTACTGGGCTTAATCACAAGTGTTTGTTGCCATCTTAGACTTCAGCATATCCCTTCTTTTCCTGAAGGCTGCAAGTCTCCCACGTTGTTCTTTGTCATATTGTAATCCATGGGTTGATGTATCAGGCACTCAGGGATGTCTGCAATGAAGCCACATGCCTATACTTAATCACTTTAAACATTTTCAATGTATTTGGTGACCTAGAAGCAGCAGGAGGTTGTGAATCAGCTTTGATACGTTATCCTACCAGGTCTATAGAAAATGAGAACTTAGTCCTTGCATCAGTATTCAGCACTTTGAAATACCAATTTAAAGCCCTATGGAAGGAATTTAAGACACCGGGGAGAGTCTAACAATCCTTCTGTTCAACTTAAGTTTTCAGTAAAGCAGAATACAAACTACAACTGCAACTCGAAGTCCATTTTTTTCTCCAATCATCTGACTCTTTGTTAATGAAAAAGAAAAACGGAAGTAATTTTCTCCCTTAAAATCAATAATCTGTTAGTCTAATGAAAAATGTGCTTCAGCTACCAGCCAGTTCCTTAAATTGCAGAATCTGCTATGTAGTTTGCTACTAATTAATGAGTAATACTCCATAAAAGCAATTGCGTGTGAACTCTTTCCTTTAAAAACACAACCCTCAATGGGAGTTGACTTCCTTACTCTCTTATGAAAATTCCATCCCTGGTGTTTATTATTATATTAGTAAGCAATTAGTATTCAGAAATTGTTAGTGGCTAATTACAATAATTGAAAAAAGCAGATAAGGAGGAAACCTCATGACGGACTAATTACGGTAAATAGTATGCATGTCTTCTTAATGGTGGGGAGTTCTGCAAGAGATGCAAAGGGTGCAGAAATATATAATTTCTTCTTCTGAACACACATACTCTGCTGAAAGAGCTTTTCATTTTTCACATGGTTGCACTTGTATTTTGTCTGTGGCTTTTCACTCCCAAAGTCCTACACTGTTGAGAGAGTGTGGCTTCTGAGCCCATTGCTGCTCTGAGTTGTTACAATGATGAAAATTTTCAAATTTATGCTCAGAACTGTGTTAAGCACATGAAGAAACAGTACTGCTTATATCACGTGACATTTATTGGAGCAAATGCTTTTCTTTCCCAAAACAAATATAGCTGGTCAGATCTACAAGTTACTAAACCATGGCAAATAGATTCATCCCAGTTAGGAAGACTTGAAATGACTTTAAAAAGGTTGCCAAGTCCCAGACAACACAACAAATGGGTGCAAGTGTGCATTACACAACCTCTGAATATGCTTTAATGTTGTTGCCTCAAATGACTGCTTGGATATATTTCTGATTGTTTTTGGCACTTTCTCTTGGCATGAGATTCTAATCTATGTTGAAGTGATAAAGGAGACATTGTTACAATGGAGTCAGTGGCTCTGAATCATAACCCCCTGCATAATTGTTTCTCTCTTTTACTGGCAACCCACTAATACTGAGGATGTCTTTGGGTGTCTATTCTCTGTTACCGAGGTATTTCCTATGCTCTGTGGTAAGCATTCTCATGGAACAAAGAGTGTGAGAAAATGTTCTCTTTAAAGAACTGATCTGTGGTGTCTGAGGATAACTGGAAATAAATTAAGTCATATCTGCAGGTTGAAGTACGCATACATGCCAGTTATATGCTGTTATTCTACCTTTAAGAATAGTTCATGGCAGTATTGATGAATGTTGCATTAGAACATGAGAGCAACTGTAGCAGGTCAGATCTGCGGCTTCTGCAGCTCAACATGGTCTTTCCCATTGTGATCAATGGCAAATGTCATAACTCAGTAGTGTACAAATGGGAAAAGGATCAGATTTGAAGATCTGTTGGGCATGGTATTGTGACAGGCAAAACTGAATGACATATTCTATATAAAAAGCTCTCTAATCCAGATTGTGTCAGAGTATGTGGTACCTTCACCAAAGCTGAAAAGGAAGGAAGCCCAACATGGCACCCTATATCTGCATACCAAAAATGCATATCTGACTTGGATTTGGGTTGTAAGGTTAGATACACATTTAGGGTTTTTCCCTTTCTCTTTAATTATTTTTGAACCTGTCGCAGCGATGTTAATGTGACAGAAAACTAATGTTGGTCCTTTAAATTTCCTGCCTCCTTTTCTAATAAATGGATGATTTTGCTTCTTACTGAGAGGTTATTAGTCTGGCCGCTATGTTAGGAGAGGATAAGGCAATGAACAACCAGACTTGATGTAAATTTATTGAATGTACATCCTTCTGTGTCTTATATTTTTGATATGTATATTTTAAAACATCTGGCTCATGCCAAAATAATTTAAAACTAAGAACAGGGAACACTCCCCTCCACAACTACCTTGTGCTCTTTGAAGATATTCACCAGTTGTTAAGAATAAAAAGCATAATGTGAACTGGAGGCATAAAGTTTATATATGGTTTACATTAAGAAATTATATTTAAGGTTGTAAAAGACGTCAGTATTGTTGAGCAAACAACTTAAGACTTGATTCTTCCAAGGAAAAACTAAGCTTTGCCTACACAGGAGGAAATAATTTCTTGCAAAAGGAATTCTGATGTGAGCATTCATAAACACTACAGTTACAGGATCTTATAGGGGAATAAAAAAACCAAAGGCTTGCTACTCTAGTGATCAACCCTTTTGCTGTAATACATAAAGTATGTTATCTAAGTGGATTGCTTCTCATTTAAGGACTGATGCATATACCTAAGTCTCTATATCACCCACAGAAGTTTCCTTTATCAAATAAAGTATAATCTATCCTATTTTTTAAGCTATAACCTATGAAATGCAGCTCCTACACAACTGTTGAGCTCCCAGTGTTATCAAAGATACTGTTTACCTCATTGTAAACTTTATCAAAGAAAATGGAAACCACTTGCCCTTAACAGTTAGTATCAAAATTTGTGAAGATATATCAAGGTAAAATTTTCACTTTTTTTTTCTCTAAATTGGTATTGAAATGTTGTAGTAGTATCATTTAAGATTAAAACTGTGACCCAGAATTTGATAATAAAGGGGCAACATATTGCTTGCTTGACTTATAGTTTCTAACAATGTACAAAATTATATGCTGCGCACATCTGGAGAAATAATTATATTTCTGCTAGCACAGATTAAAACAGAAATTGATCCACTGTGTTTTAGAGATACTTGGATGCCTGTCCATTTGGTCCAGAATTACTCAGCGTTTAAGGTAACATTTAATGCAGCTAAATTTAATTAATAGCATTCATGAGTGATTGTTTGATTCACAGTACCTTAAATGTGCAGGTAGATTTCACTCAATGAAAGAAACACAAAACAAATTTTAGAAATTCAACTGCCAAGGTTCCTCTTGGGCTGTAGCAGAGTGATCAAATTCAGACCAAATCTGTTTTTCTCCCCCATCTGCTCTCAGTTTACATGTAAGTACATGAATCTGAAATCAGTGGAATTACGTATGTGTAATGGAGAACAGAATTTGGGTCTTCAGCTGCCTCTGCACCTCTCCTTTCTCATAAAATTTTATTTTTCTTAGTAGATGATTTAAATATGTTCAGTTATATTGTTGTCCAATATAGATATCTGCTCATTAGGCATCTGTGTTGTGGAGTAAGCTGTGGATCAGCAGTTAAACATGAGATTTTAAACAGATTCCTATAAACCCTGGTTTGTTTCAAGGCCAGCACAGATGTAGAGCTGTTCATCTTCATTTAATAGCTAGTATATCCCTGAGGTTTTGGTATTTAAATGGCATCATTTTCCCTTCTATGCCTCATAATGTTCATATTGCACCTCTTCATTAAATATTACTTCCAGGCCATGATACTCAGCTTACTGTTATTTAATTTTCCTTACATTTTTTTACCACTACAGCTCTTTCTTCAGAGCCAAAACTAAAGTGTTCTTACAGTCTAAAACCTTGGTGAAGCTCCCACTGAAAGTGGTACAGCCAATATTTGGTGCTCTGTTTTCATTCAAACAAACTTATTTTTGTGGCAGCTGGCACACATTTAGGAAAGCTCAAGGCACCATTGGCCCCTATGTTAGTCCCACCAATTAAGACAAGGAAAGGAACTCTGGGTTTGGCCCTCTGTGAGTATTTTGCTACTACTCTTTTTGCTAAACCAATTGCTCCTTATGAAAATCTTCCTGCAAATGCTCTATCTATTATCACTCCATTCCCTCCCCATCGATTCAAATCTGATGACTGGGTTACTTTTCAGTGTACCTTAAGTACAATATAAACAGTGTTTACATTACATATTTTTAAACCAAGAATAAATTTCCATGACATTTATGAAAACTTCTAGTGTAGCTTGTGTAAATTGTACATTCCTCTGCAAAAAGAATGGACCTTATTACACCAGTGAAAGTGAGCCGAGCAGTTAAAAGAATATATTACTTATTCCAACTCAATGTAAACATATAAAAATAAAAATTAAATATGATAATATTTGGACCTTGGGATTAGGTAGAGAGAAAAACAAAAAAACAAACAAAACACAACATGATTTTAAAAAAAAAGAAAAAGAACAAGTCAACCTTAAATTCCCTGCTGGTGTCCTTAGCTTGCACGTGTGTTTGGCAACCATGAAATACTTGAAATATGAGACCTGGCAGTGTCATGGTGCCAGACATAGTAAGCATTAAAAATATTCTCCCAAATTATTAAAAGGTGCTCTGAAACTGCTGCAAAAACAGAGTTCCTAATCCTAAAATATATTCCTTGCATTAAGCATATAAATATATTATTATATTTTAACATTAAAAGAAATTGAGTTACATTTACACACTCAAGACTGATTGATTATCTTCCATCAAAGACAACTTCAAAATGGATCCAGGTTGCAAAATCACTGGCAATTTGACTTCACAAAGCTTTCATTTTCCCCAATGATGCCACCATGTAGACAACTGTAGTGGCCAACAAAGGCTGTCTGTTACTCAACAAGTTCTCTGTACTTTCTCTTGACGGAATTTCTTTTTTTTTTTTTTTTTTAATTGATCATAAGAAAATGAGTGGGGTCAGCAAATCAAACTTTAAGTGTCCAGGTGGGACTACTTCAGCTTCAGTAAATGTTCACCTGCTGAGACTAAAACAGTAGAACTTCACAGGTTAGATGACCGAGCTGTTGGCAACACAATTCCCAGGTCAGTGGACCTTGTCTGGATGATTCTTATTGTTCCCAGACGTATTTGTTATATATACCCTGAAGTTGTGATGTTTTGCTGGTCTGTACGAGTTCCTTTAACATTTCTATAGTGGCATGATCACCACTACCCAGTGCTTCATGTTGTGATGGCAAGCTGTGTTTTTGGTTTTGCTGAGTAAGATTTTGAATAGAATGGTAGTCATTTCCACTTGTTGGCAAGGGAGATTTCTCTTCAGTGCAACTCTACAGAAAGCTGTTTAATGAGATCACAGAAGCAGTATGACTGTGCAACTGTGTGATAGAAGCAGCATAACCACAGTCATCTGGGCTGACTACCCCAGTACTAATATACGCTTGAAACCGTGCAGACCTGTACTGAAGAAGGTTAATGGCACTTTTGTAAAACAGTGCTTCATCTCACTTCTGCTCAGATGCTCTCCATCAGGTAGTTTGAACATGGACAATATTGGTGTTTAATGACTACTACTAACACCTATAGCCTATAAACCTGGTCACTGAAGAAGTAACCCATACTTTACCCATGCTTTGCTATCTAGTGAGGGCTAAATGAACACTATTGTGTGGTTTAATCCATTTACCAAAAGATAATTTCTGAAATTTTATTTTGCTTGCAAGGCCTGTGGGCTTTCTATTGTCTTTAAATCTGCCAAGGCACTCTTAAGGGACAGGCAGTGTCTGCATGTTTCAAAATTTTTTTTTCAATATTTTCAAAAGAAGATGGGGGCAATGAGCTATGGAAATGAACTATTTGTCCACCGTCCCTAAGAGAAATTAGAAATGCTCCAGGGAACAACCAAATTCTCTGTTACAGTAACAACTCTGGCTATAACCCAGCAAATTCTTCCCTGTTTATAACTCTCTTTTCCCTATGCCAATAACAAATATGGTAGAAAAACCTGATCAGCTGAGAATTTATTGCCTACCCTGCCAAATACACCCTGCTTTTGATCACTCTTTTTCCCTGATTGTTTTATTTTTAGAAGATCAATCTGAGCAAGACATAGCAGGAGTTAACTGTGCAAGCTCTCTGGGTTAGTGTACATGGAAAATAAAATAAAGATTGAACATTGAGTTTAGTGATATAAAGCTTTTGAAGCATAGACAAGTAAGAAAGGGAAAAGCAGAGTCAAAAGGTTTACGTACAGAGAAGTACTAGAAGGAGGGAAGGAGACGAAAGCCTCATTAATGCCATGCTTCATCAATGCTGCAGTTGTCAGCCTAGCCCACAGAAATGCCTGTGCTTCTCAAATAACTTATCTGTTCTAGCCACTTCTGTATACTTGTAGAGCTGTGAGAACTGGTGACAGACAGATATGGTCACTGGATGCCAGAATTAACAAAACTTTAAATATAGCCCAATTCTCACGTATCCTCCCTGTCAAGACACTAGCCTTCAACTCTTCATCTCTGACAAGCAGATGTGCTAGTGTCAGATTTGATGAAGGTTAGAGGAGGCAAAAAGATATTCCTAACCACTGTGTGCATTCAGGATCCATAATCAGCAATTATGTTATACATAATTGATTTTAAAGAAAGAGTAATTAACTCTAGAAAAAGATATAGAAAATAGTATCTGAAATTCCCTGTACTGCATGTTTTGCATTTGTAAATCTCTCTGAGAGTGTAAAGCATTTGTTATGTGGGTATCTAAAATGTTGCTAATTTAACTGGCAAGAAGCCAGAACATAATCTGTGTAAAAGTAGTTGGTGGTCTCTTTAATTTAAAATTTCTTACACCCTCCTGCTGGTAGTTTTTCCTGTACACTTTCCTAGTTCCTTGGAGTGTGATTTTCAGCAGCCGGAATTTTAACTAACTCAGTCAGATTTAAATTGGTTTGGGATAATGTGCATGCTGAGAGTTGGAGGGAGGTTTAAGACTCTTTTAGGCTTACCTAGGAACTTGGCATTGAGTTTTGAGGGCAGGTCCTCAACAAAGAAATCATTAAATACATCTACTGCTTCCTCTTAATTCAATGACAGACCCTCAGACTCTGTGGAAATTGTTAGCTTTTAAAGACCAGTCTGCCTTTAATTATGCCAATAAACTCTGTGTGTCTATCTGTCTATTAGGGAAAACATTGCTGGCATTGTTTTTAATACAATGTTTTTAATTTACTTAAGGATAGGAAAATAGAGTTAAAACCGTTGTCTTCCAAGCAGGACTTAAAGGAGAATGTAAAATAAGTCCTGAGTTTGCCAGTGGCTAAGAATTGATTTTCAGCAGCCTGACACAAAATTGTCCTTCTTTTCCTGCCAAACTAATGCAATGAAAAGTAGAGACATAAATGAAACACATGCTAAAAGTAACAGGTCATGGGCCACATCCTAGAATTCCTGTTAGTACCCAATAACTTCATAAACCTGGGAGCTGTGGTCATGGAGCACTTGGATAGGAGCTCACCGCAATGTACAAGAAGTCACAGACATGATTTGGGGCTCCAGATTGGGGAAAAATGAGCATGAGGGGCCCACCATCAATGTCTACAATGTCCACAAAAGCCAAATAAAGAGTTTTGTGACATGCCTGTCCTCATTGTTCAGTAGTTGCAGTGTCCCTGTTGGCTGAGTCTTGGGAGCCTTGGGAGCCTTGTTCTCCTGCCAGTATGCTCACAGAAGGTTGGGATTTGTTCCCCCAGCTCCCCACCATGCTTTCCTGATGAGGGAATTCAGGGCTGGCTTGGGTCAGATCCAGGCTGTATTTGTGCATGTGTGGCATGGGAGGGAGATCAAAAGGAGAAGAGGGCAGGGAGCATGCACTTCCCAGGAGTCCACTATGCTACTCATGGATAGACCTTGCCTCTCCCAGCATGGACCAAGCCTTCTGCTGCTCAACCTGCCCGTACCCTGGGCTTCACCCTGGAGAAACAAGCATTTGCCTCACAGGTCACTGATGTTCACAAACAACTGTGACCAGATGACTTATAACTACGCACAGGGCAAGAGTACTCAGGACCCAGGTAGCTGAGACACAGGCCAGGCTTCCTGCTTTTCCTTGCTCTTCCCCAGCTGTCATTATAACTATTCATTTTCCTTCTCATGTTTCTGATCTTTTTATTGCATAGAAAATCTTTTACTCCATGGAAATGTTGGGCTTTTTCTGTTCAAAACTTGTTTTATCATTGAGTAACTATTTCTATGGAGTTGATAATTTTGTCTTAACAGGGGCAGAGTATGCAAATGTTGTGTTGTTCTATAATAACATTTCAGAAAAGATAGTTACTAAAGGGAACCTCTGGAAAGTCGTGTCTCTTGGAAGCCTTTCTATTTGACACTAGTAAAAGGCCAGTAAAAGTCCCAGATAAAATAAAATGACAGTTGTTTATGTAAGCAGATCCTAGTTACTTTAATTATTGCTTTTGGCAGGATCCTAGAAGTTTAATCTTTCTTAAATCCCACAGTAATGTCTGCTGGCTAAAGGATTTAGTTACCCTGAAAAAATATTCAGCCACTACCTAACCTAAATGCAGCTATACACTAGGGCAACATTACCCAAGTTAGTTTCACTTGAATTAAATGGGAATATTGTTCTCATTGACTAATTCAATTAGAAGTTTGAGGAACATGATATACATATAAATCTAATTTCTTCAGCATAGTAATTTTAAAAGACTTTGGGTCTTTGAAGTTAAAAGATCTTATTTGTATTTCCTGATGTAGGTCAGTTGTTGCAACACAATTTGTTTAGTCACCTTCTTTTTAGGAAGCCAGTTTTATGAGAATGAAAAAAAGCATATATTCATAATATGGATGCAACAGTGAAAAAGGTCTGTCAGTTGGGAATAAACTGTGCATCAAAGATTGCACTACAATTGAGTTCCATGCCTTCAACTTGTTCTTGAAAACGTTACATGAAGTATCAGGAAGCTGCAATGGGTTGTGATTTCCAGGGCTGCTGAGCTGCCCAGTGGCTGCAGCTTCATGATGGGCAGGATAAAGTCATTTTTTGAGTAAAGTGCTGTTCAGGCCAACTCCAACACTGATGGTCAAAAACAACACCAATGGTCAAAAGGAAATTCCTGCTCATTTCTGTGAGATTTCTTTAAAGCTCTGACCAACTACTTTGAAAACCTATTTGGACTACAGCGTTAGCTGAAATATCTAATTAGTTAAGTTTTCTTGTACAAGGGGTGATCTAAAGCTGTCATTTGACAGTACCTTTTCTTGCAGCCCTTCAGCAGCATCAAGCCTTAACAGCCTTCCCTGTTCTCCTGGCCTTGTGATTCAATACAGCCTCATCAATTTAAGAAAAACAGTGTTGTGACTCTTTGAGGTTGGCTGGTGATAAAATTCCCATTTGTCTTTTAGTGCAACTCAAGGTGCACTACAGCTCTACTTCTAGTTGTCTTAACCCAAATAAAATACTTATTTGAGACTTTTAAGAAATAAAGATTATTTGTACATTTCACTTACAAAATTAATTTCTATTAGAAGAATGTTTGGGTTTTGCAAAGATGATTGACATGTAAATTGCAACTCAAAGCACAGTTTCACCTATTGGTAAAAGCTAAATGAAAGTTTATATAGTACTTTAAAATATTAGATAAAAAATAACATATGAGATAAAAAATCTAAATATTTCTGGAAATATAAAAATCTTTCTGGTGAAAAATCTCACTACTGGCAAGGCCTCATTTTTTCAGCTAAAGGTTTCAGTCAGGAAGAATTGATCAGACCTAGTGGCCACATGATCAGATTATCCAGCCGTTCAATCAGAGACTGCATGTGGCCAAGCCACCTTCACATGACAATTTGTTAGCAATCAAAGCAGCTGATGAGTATTCAGCTACGTTATGCTGAAGATCATGTACCACCACCAAATAAATATTTTATTAGTTTAATGGAAAGAAGGGTGACATCAGGAAAAAATAAATTGTTGCAAAATATTCATCAGTGGACCTCTATGAACAGCACTTTGTTCCAAGAATGACCTAACCCCCTCCCTCAGTATTACAGTAGCTATATATAGCTGTCTTCTAGAAGGACTAGGTGTAGAATACAAAAAAAGTATACATGGTTAGGTATGCAATATATGGTTCATTTTGTAAAAGTAGTGATTTTAACCACATCTAGAAAAAAAAAAATATTGGATCAAAACATTAAGTGTTTTATAGCTACTGATTTTTTTTTTTTTTTTTTTTTTTTTACATTTTTCTATAATCTAACATTGAGTAAAACAGCCCATAAATATTATAGAATCATAGAATCATAGAATGGTTTGGGGGTTGGGTTGGAAGGGACCTTAAAGATCATCTTGTTCTAATGTCCCTGCCACTAGATCAGGTTGCTCAAAGCCTCATCCACACTGGCCATACAGTTCTATAATGAGATTCCATATGCTGTGTCAGAAATGACGGTGGAGATAGTGCTTACAGTCCTTTTGGTAACATAAGAATAGAATGCGTATGAAGGTTGAATGGAATTAATAAAATGGACTAAGCTATTTCTTTCACATTAAACATTGAATCTAACTCATCTCAAAATGCCTTTTGGGCTATTGTATGTAGATCTCCTGACAGCTGCAGATGTCATCAAAGCAGTATTAAAAAAATAGAGATTTTTTTCTTCCAAAGTTCATGACCCGAACACTACCTAAAAAGGGAGACATGCCTTCAAGCATTGAACTCTTGATATTTTTCTGACTTTAATGCATACCAACACTTGGAGTTCAAAGCATGGATTTAGTAACCCAAGGAAAGAAAAACATTTATTTCAACCGTGATTACGTAACAATGCACAATACAACTTAACTTTTGCTTGGGAAACCTTGAGAATGCCTGGCTGTTGTTTTGTTTTTCTCTTGGGCCAAAAATGGAGCGGGGCGGGGGGGGGGGGAGGGTGTTATTCAAAATCATCTGGAACATTTCGAAGTTAACAAACATTTCTGATATTTGTAAATAGGATATCTGCAGCAGGTAGCAACATGAATGCCTTCAACAACAATATTACAAGTTTCCATGCTGAGATAGATGGCTATCCACCCAGCAGTCCAGACAAACAGCCATCCATTTCATTTGTGTCCCTGTAGCAGTGCTCTGTGCAAGGCTGAAGCCAGAGACGTTTTCTGGCTGGGTGGCAGGTTAGACTCCAGAATATTTTAAGAATGTTTCAAGGCTAGCCTAGGTTTCAGTCAACACCATCCCTGATATGACGGCAGCTGTGCGGCTACTTTCACCCAACCACAGTGTAGGTTGCTGGATTTGTTTTGCCTTTGCTTTCACTGGACCATTTTTCAGGCAGACAGAATTCCTGACCTAGTTCCCGGAGCAGACACCTGAAGACTTGAGCTGGCATGGAGAAGGGCCTCAGCCCTCTTCTTTTCAGTGGTGGTGCAGATGGTCGTTGAGTTCACAAGGCTGCATAAGTAAAACTTATAAATAACTGTTCCTGGCAATGAGGATTTGAGAAGATGCCAAGAGCCCCAGGATAGACCCCTTCTTTCAAGAAAAAAAGTCAGATGAAGGGCTGCTACATCTGGTGGCAGGCACCAGGTATTTCTACAGAAAATAAAATAATATATGTTCCAAAATTTTAATATTCTTTACTCAGCCTGACCACCAAAAAAAGTTAGGTGTAGAGGAGGGTATTACATGATAATGATGGCACCTTATTAGCATTCATGTGCTTAAAATCTTTTACACTTATGAGCAGCTCACAGCGTTGAGACAAATGTCACATCATTAATGTTGTATCTATAAATTGTTCCTAACTCAGAAAATTTTCCTCAGCTTATACTACAAGAAATACATTCTTTTGCATTTTTAAGCTGAGTTTACAATAGTTGATGCTTGGAAATTGGAAGAAAACAAAAACAAAAACAAAACCAACAAGGCTTTCTTTCAAGTGCTAACAGAAGGAAAGTTTCACAATTGGGGTGTGCTATTCAGCCTCCCTTCTGGGCATGAAAATATTATTGAGACAACTCAGAAGAGTGTGGTTTATTCCTCCAGAAGTACTGGACCCAGTATTTTTTTATTTTTTTTTTCATGAGTGCAAATCCATTCAGAAGAAATCAATGAGAAAAACTTACAAGTAACCTGAGATCAAATGGAGTCCTTATCTAATATAAGAAATGTTCTCAGGCCCTGGATTACGGTCAAGTCCTGTTCTCACTGAAGTCAATAGAAGTTTTATTGTTTATTTCAAGTCAACTAGTTCAAACTTAAAATTGTGTTAAAAAACCATTACAGTATAAAATATGCTTAACATTTGACACAGGGGAGCTTCAAGGGAACTTGAACATGAAGCAAGCAGGGCTTTGCTTCCAGCTGGACCACTGATCCTGCTGGCCACATTCACAATTATAATTAGGTTTCTTTTTGCTTATTTGGCAATGTAATGTTTCTTTGAAGTCTATATTTCCTCCGTGCATTTCTCTTCAAGTCACTAAAGACACAGGGCTCTGCTCCAGCCTTGCCTCCAGGTCTTTCACGTAAGGCCATTGCTGTTGTGCCACGTGGTCTCCTCTGGTTATCAGCACCCACCCAGCAGAGGGCCCAGGGCCCTCAATGTGGCAGCCAAAAGCTGGCTGAGAGCCACTGGATCTCCATTCTTTTGACAGGTTATTTTAATCTACTCTGAGACTGGGCAAATAACCTCTCTTTGCCTCATTTTCCTGACAAGTTAAAGGGTTGTACTGGTGTGTGCGGTAGACTATGGAAAGATGAGTATTTTGGGGGCTGATGTTCTGCATCAGCATCTTGGAAGAGGACTCCAGCTTCAGTCATTGGCCCTTACCTAGCCAACTATGCATTGAAGTGAAAAAGCCAGTAAAAAAGTATTTTCTGGCCCCAGAAAGAGACTGTATTGTGCTCTGAAGAATATAACCTGATCTTCTTGAAACTCTTTCTCACACTGCAGAGTCTAACAACAAATGTTAAGCTTAAAACAATTTTTTTGTTTATTATCTATCTAATCTTCCTTATTATCTCATCTATATACCTATCATTATTTATTATTCTTGTTTATTATTATCTTTATCTCCATGGTATCTAAATTCCTAAAAAGAGAGGATATTCATATTTTCTCAGATGAAAAACTGAATAAAAAGTAGGCATTTAAACCATTTGTTGAAATCCCTTTCTAGTCATTTATGTGTATACATATGTATAAATATAGATATGATTAAAAGCAAGTTTTGTTCACATAGTTATGGGAAAACAGAAATAAATATCCCTGGCTTTCAGAGGGTCCTCATGTTTGTATTTTCATGTATTTAGCAGTTACAAATGTTTATTAAAATGCAATTACCTTTTCTAAATACCTGTATGTTTAGATATATCTACTTTCCATATTGCAAAAAGGTATTGTACAATGTGGTATTAAAAAGAAAATATACATAAAATGGGATTATACTCCATCTCCACATTTCTTGTTCTACTGAATTATTCTTTCCAGAGGTACTAGGCTTTGATAGTAACTTAGGAAACTTTTAATCTTTCATTCTTGAGGAATAAGACAAGCTATAAACAGAAAGTTCAAAAAATCTTATTCCAGCTATTTTCTAATTGTTTTTGACAAATTAAACCAAAACACTGTAACCTTAATGAATTTCTAGAACATGTTACTCATGGGTATTTTGAAACATAGCAGAGCGTTTGCCTCAGAATATATTCCAATTAAGTTCCTATCTTATTACAGCCCTCATGTTAAAGGAGCACCCTACATAATTTCAAGTAGCTGGAACAATGAGAGCTAAGTCTCTGCTTAGAGTTAAGAATCTAAGTGCTTTGCTGGACCAAAGCCACCATGTTTAACACTGAATCAGGTTTGCCAAGACTTCTTTCTGCCAAAACACAGTTTAGTGAAAACCAAACCACTTTGGTTTGGCAAAGAGAAATTAAAAAAATGGCCGAGAAGAAGAATTTCTAGGGAAAGTATGCCACAGAGCAGGTTTTACTCTGTTGGTAGAAGATACACATTTAAATTACTTTTCTGATTGGCTTGAAGCAAAGATTTTGTCCCGGATCCCCCTGAATTGAAAAAAAACTATGGATTTTCAGTAGAGATTTTCCAAGTTCCATGTTTGGGATATGCATCCTTCCCAGCAGGGTGTGTAGAGCTTTCTCCCCATCCCGTGCTTTTCTCAAATTCATCCTGTGCTGATACAAAAAATAGATTTCAAGACCAATTTTCTGTGTGTGACAAGGAAATGCTCCCAATCCAGATCTATCCACCAATTTGCAAACTCAGCCCTAAGTGAAAACAGGATCTCTAATAGGCACACCATACAAGAAACCTTGTAATGACTATGATAAAGTTGTTACTACAGTACATAAAAGAAAGTTATTTTCAACCTTTCTTTTTCTTCTGCAGTGATAGAAAGAGACCTGTATAAAGAAGGCAAAAGAGATCACTGAGTGATTCCACAGGTCAACCTAAAATATATGTTAGACTTTCTAAAGAATGTTGAAATAATTTCAGCTAAACTGATATTGAACTCAGAAAGTATAAGGCCAGTCTGAAATACCTTTATATCAGGCCATAAAATCTTCAGCAAGATGTTTTCTTTGGACATCACCTGTTTCAGACTAAAAAATTTCAGTTAAAGTGTATTGGGTGCTACTGCATCTCCCTATCTTTAGAGCAGACACAGCTGGTGACAAAAATGCCAGTCTCACTGGCAGTGAATAAGGTAAGGGAAGTTCAAAGTTAGTTGAAAATGTTGAAAAATATTATTGAATCTATTTTGGAGGTAACCCACATTAAAAATACAAAACCAAAAGACACAGAACATTTTTTACAAAACAGAAAATCACTTACAAGTACCTCCAATTTTTGCTTATTTCTGGTTGAAATGGTTTCAGAAGTCAAGAAAAGATTTCAGCAAAAACCCATCAACCTCTTTACACAATTCAAGATTCAGGGTGTACTATAGTTCAAATCACTTAGCAGAACGAGTTTAAGAATTTTTGCAGAAGACAGATTGGAAGCTGCAGATCATATTGTTCTTTTCCGGTGTGATTTCTAGCTGGCCACTGGTAGCTCTAAGCCATACAACTTAATGATGATATTAAGAAAATCTATTTTACACAGGTTTTTTTTTTTTTTTTTTACAAGAAGTTAGCATTTAGCAGTCATGAACAGCAGGAAAGCAATATTGTGGCTCGACACTGTTTTGATTGTAGCAATGATGTGGTAGGAAGTGGGTGTCAGGTTCCCTTGGTAACAAATAGAGGATAAACGACACACTCTGAATCACCAATGAATCATTAACAGAGTTCTGCTTCTGATTTTTGGCTTTTATTTCCATACTCTAAAATTACGACAGTTTTAAGATCACAGCTAAAGGTGAACACTTCACAGTATTCACAAATGTGTGGTAAGGGTTAGACTGTTATTAGACCTCCTAACACTGTAAAAACAGGAAGCTTTAACAACTAGTATTTACTGTTTCTTCCAGCTAATGTAATTTAGATTTGAAAGGTATCCAGGTTCTTTGTAGAACAGCAGAAAGGATAAAGGTACAAGCATGAATGTTCAGTGGCCAGCAACAGAACCACTAAGCTCAGCATAGCTGAGGGAGGTTTGTATTTCACTAACAAAGTTTACAAGAACTCGACCCTGTAAGCACATACTGTATGACAAACAGAGCTAGAAAATGAACTGCAGTATTTCTTACTGTGAATAGATATATAGATTTTGATAACCAATCAAAATAAAGTGATAACATATGCTAATTTGAGCAACTGAGACTTCCCTTAAACTTAAGACATGATGCCACAAGTGAAAGTAAGAAATAGCAGGCTGTTAAAGGGAACAAGAAGATTATCTACTTAGAGTATGTATGTGTATGTGTTTGTGCATGTGTATAGTGATGTGCATGTATAGTCATTATCATCAGTATTAGCATCGAAATTGTTTTAAACAGAAATTGCAATATCAATACCAGAGCTCAGACTGTCAGTTTTGAATGGATTTAATTACATAAATTAAGATATTTACTATAAAGATACACATAAATTTTATTCTGAATTGATTCTTAATTCCTATAGGAGTTCATTCAATAGGATCTGGACCAGCTGAAGGTCTAGGCTCTGATGCCTCGACAAACCAGCTGGAATTGGACAGCAACCACACCCACCCTGTCAGAAGCTTTACCTTCCACTGGTTTTGTCCATTCAGTATTATATGATAAACTACACTCATTGAGTAGGTAGGACCAGAAAGAGCCTGGGAAAGTTTTAGTACAGCAAATGAAGAAAGTTATTCTGCATGTTTTCCATCTGAACATTTCTAGTTGTGAATATTTACAGCAGCATTTAGATATTTATTGCCAACTGTGTGGACTCCAGTTTTATTTTCTGTTTTAAAGTGACTGCATTTAAAGTGATCGCAGTAATATAACTTATTCAGGCCTCTGTGATGGGTTTCATGTATGTTCCAGCACTTCTGAGCTTGCAGAATACTTGAGTTAAAATAAGCAAATGATGCTGATAGAAAAATACTTTAGGACTATATAGGGCTATGACACAGTGACAGTGTAACGACTAAGATGAAAATAAAGTGTGTCTTATAGACTCACAACATTATATGTTCTGTATTAAAGCTTGCTTTTCTACTGAGAGAAATTTCCTTAGAAGAGAAGCACCATGCTGTATGCCAGACTCATTAACTTTTTTATCATTGAAGCTCAAATAACCCCTTTGTGAAATGTTTCACTTTGGTTAAAAGAAAATTAATGAATTTGAAACTGGTTCTGGCTACCGTCCCAGGGCACAATAAATAGTAGGTTTAGATTAGTGTATAGGCTATTATCTTGGGAACAACACCACCACTACTTTTCTTGACTTTTGACTTTTCTGGTGCATGTTTTAAATTATAGAAGCACATTAGTCTGTGAAAGATCTTGTTGGGTCATTCCTTTTTCTTTTTCTAAGTTGAATTCAATCATAAAAGCTTGCTTCCAGCAAAATCTTTCAAAGCAAGGACACAGTGTTCTTAACTACTACTCTCTTTGTGTCTTATGAAATCATACATACATCCTGCCAACTTGGAAATCAATGTTTTTAAGGTTTTTGATGTCTTTACTGAAACTAGGTACTTTCTTCCACACCTATTACATTGAATGGTGAATAAACCTCTCTTTAGATCCAGAGTTGAAAATCAAAGCCAAAAGCTTTCAAAAATTTCTCCTGCCTGTATATGAGTACTTGAATGTTGCGGCAGAACAATCAATAGCACAGTTTAATCCATATCACATCAGTTCATCCTGTTGTCAGTAGCAATTATTGAATCTTAACATGACAACATAAGAAATTAGTGGTCCAATTAGACAAAGATTGATTCTGACCTTGACTTGATACAAAATTCTTGTCCACTCTGGTTTTTGTAGTGACAGACTTCAGAATAAAGCCTCCATAACCATAAGGAAAACTGAAGTCCATAATTCCCTATTGATTAAGGCCCAGATATCTCTGTGCTTGAAATGACTGAACATCAGTGCAGTTGTGTTGACACAAAGGTTGAGCAAGGAAAGAGTGGCTATGTCCACCTGGCTATGTTTTTACTGGTTCCTGATATACACTGCCAGCTACTCAGCATGGCATTATGTACATCATGAGCTTCAGCCACCCTGAAGCTTCATCAGGTGCTTTTCATTAATTCCTTATATCCTCACTAGAAGAGCTAGATACCTATCTAATGTTAACTGAAGAAGATTTCATAAATGGCCTGTGCATCCAAAGAGACGTTTTTTCTCTCCCGGTCTCCAATGATGTCTCCCTCTGTTTATTGATTGTACAGGAAATTAAGGGCCATTGGTGGCGGACTCCCCTTTCCTGGGAGAAGGTAAATAAAACTATGGCAAAGCAGCACCAAAATGAGACTCTGAGTTAGGAGACTGATTCACCATAAAGATTTTTGCTGAAATTGCACCCAGTTAGTGGAAGTAATTAGCACCATCTACCTCAGCATGCTGGTAGTCCATCTGAACAAAGTTGGGGAGCACATAGTTGCCCCAGTCTGTATCAAAGTAAAGTTACTGACTCTGGATCAATGGTGAGAAAAATTCTGTAAGTTCTGATGAACAAACTCAAATATATATATTCAACATTTATATGTTTTCAAATATAGTAAGTGCTTATAGTGACATTTACATTTCACAAGTACACAGTTTCTGCTTTTACTGACTAATCTGATCCATGTCTAAAACAGACACAGTCCTTCCTTTGTAATATTGTGCAATATTTTTTCTTATTTTTTGACTTCTACTTCCTTAGTTAAGGAGCAAAATAAAAACTATACCTTGGGAGTTTAGGAAGATATTAAGAAGAGAAACTTATTCAGAAAAGGAACTTCTTGTTTCTCATAGATGCCTTCTCAGACAGATGTCTCTTTTTTTTTTTTTTTTTTCACATACACTCTGGTTATTTGACTCACTATATTCCACTACAGAAATCATAACATTGTCCTTTTGTTTATCTTCTTCAAACAAAGACTTAATTCTGAATATACAGCCTTTTCCAGACAGATGTTTTTATTTTACAGTTGCAACCTCTACAGTTTCACCTGGCCAGCTTCACCTCAATATTTCATCAGTGCCACAGGTGGAGATCATATGCTAAAACTTCAAGGTTATTTTTCTTTCTCTTTGCAGATGAGAGATAACAGATAAGCTTTTATTGTCCCTGGGGGGAAATTATTTTCTCTTGTACTAGAAATGAGTCAGCAGCATGTTATGATGTATGGGATCATCTCACTACATGAATTTTCAGGCAACCGTACACAGGGTGTTAGCTTGTTTGTAATGCATTACCTATTCCTTATTGAAGTATTTTATTCAGAGAATCCTTCTGGGTTGAAACAATGACATAAACAAGATATCATGAGAAAAAAAAAAACAACAGCTTTTATGTACAGCAGGAAATAGTGCAATTCATTTTACTGAGGTTCTGTCATATCTTTACCTTCTAAATTTTTTTGTAGTTATAGCAAGCATGTCTGCTGTGTTTGCATTTGTTTGTTTGTTGGTTGGCTTGTTGACTGTTTTTTGGTTTGGTTTTAATATTCTTGATATTTCCACCACATTTTAAAATATTTTTGATATGTGAAACCACCTGTACTCAGAAGAGTCCCACGGAGACAAGCACATTCCCTATGTCCAGCTTCACCACTGAGCAATTCAGTACAGAAAAGGCTTCAGCTCAGGAGCCTTTTTGAGATCCATGAGATGCCTTTTCTCTCCACACTTGAAATTTTAGCAAAAATCACAGAGGAATGTGTAGCAGAGTTCCCAAATTTCAGACATATCCAAGAAAACTAAATCAGGTACTTTACCATTCAGATATTATAATATTCCTGGATTTGGCTACGCTTCTTCTGTCCCATGATGGCTGGATCTTTACCATCCTGGTTTTTCCTCAGCTTTATTTTACACTGATTCTTACCCTCTTTCCTTCAACATCCTTTCATACTCTTTATGTCTATTTACTTTAGTCCTTTCTAGTCAGTAAAGAAACTAAAATGAAAGTGCTGCCTTCACACAGCTCAAAATATATAATTATTTTACCACTTCCTCTGCCTTGGGTCTCCCCTTTCTATTTGCTTGATAAGCTTTACAGGAAACCTATGTCTCTATTTGTATAGATGCTCAACAAAATGATGCACGGCTTCATTCTTTATTGGCCCTCAGGTACTACTGAATAGTATCATAATATAAGTTCTTAAATTATCGTAAGACAGAGAAACTCACTTGAAGAAGAGTTTCTTTCTTCTCTTGGCTTTTTGCTTTCCTTGCAGATCAACATGTTAACTTTTAAACTAAGATTCTTTATCTGAAACCATGGAGCTTCAAGTTTCACAGGTTGATCCTTAAACCCTCATTTTGAAGCTGTTTTACTTTGTCCAGTTAAGGACCAGATGAGAGTCAGGCACATGGTGTAATTATACCAGCATGCCAATAAAGTGCAGCAACAGAAGCAAATCTGGTCTTCGTAGGAGAGCATTTAGCCTGTGACATGCGTAAAAGAAAATAATTTGGTGTAATTCTGTCAGTATTATATTGTACTTGTGAGTATTTTCTCTCATCTTTTGAATGTTTGATGACAGCAGATTCTGATTTTTTGGAAGGCAAAGGCTGTTTGACATGACTCATGTCACAAACTAAAGTAGGGGTCATCTGCCTTATCTTCATTTTTTAACATTATTCACTGAAGAAAGAAGATAAATATGTTTAGCCAACACTTTTTGAAGTTTGCTTATATTTTGAAAGGTTGTGAATGTAGTAAATCAACCCCTGATGTCTGAGACAACTATATTTCACATACCTGCCACAGGATTTATCAGGGAAATAGCTAATAAGAGTTAGTTTTATATAGTAAATATAGCCCTTGAACAACTCCGCAATACTCCACTGAACTGTAGGGCATGCTGGCAGCAGTGGGAGTGTAAGGTGTAAGAAGAGAGACTGGAGAAGGAGATGTGGCTGGAAGAAGAGCTGTGGAAAGGGGTGGAGATGATCTCTGAGAAGTAGCCTGTTGATTATACTGTGCAGATGTTATGTTGCCTGGCACGCTAAAATTTAAAAAAAAAAAAAAAGGGAGAGAAAAAAGCAGAGAAGGAATGGCACTTCCTTCAATCCTGTGAAACAGAATAAGCACAGTTATTTAGACTATGCTTTAATCTGAGTTATTTCAATGTGAACAGGATTACCCACATTGACTGGTTGTCTCTGCAGCAAAACAGCACAGAGGCAAAAAAAAAGGTGAGCAGCAGCCAGGCCTGGCCGGTGCCTGCACTGAGCTGTCGGACCGAACATTCTGGGCTTCATCAGGAGCTTGACTGAATGTGAAATGGTAAATTTTAGCTTCTGCTAATTTTCTCTTTGACTACCTGTTGAGTTATACCTCAGGTTCCCTTCTGAGATGTGAAAGGCGACAGGGGAACTGGAAACATTTTTCTTAAGTCAGAGGCGTTTGAGGGTTTGTTGGGGGGCTGATTAAGTTTAAACAATGTCATCTCCTACTGAGACAGTGTCATTGATGACAATTAAGAAATATCTGGAAATAATTTATCCTTTTTCGCATTTCCTCCCTGAGGCAGTGTGCACTTCTGTCCCTTGGATACTTTTGTAAAGCTTGTTGTCTTTTGTTATCAGTTCCTATTCTTTATATTTCCCCTTCAGGGAAGAAAACTTCTCTTCAAGTGAAAAGTCAGTCTTAAAACAACAGCAACATAAAGCAACTGGACTACTTATTTTAGATAAAAGGATATATTCTTGAAACTAATTTTGTTTGTCTGTCTCTGTTGCTCATGTCAGGACCTATTTACTTCACCTGCAGGAGTAATCTGACCAGTTATTCCCACACTTTGGTCTGAAATCCCATCAAAATACAAAAGCACAGGTGTGTCTACTACAACTTGCACCTCAAACTTTTTAACAGGCTCAATAAAGCAGTGTGCGAATGTGCTCACCTTTCAAAAGGAAATGGTTATCTCTTTGAGGACAGATGTCTCAAATTTTCTTCCTAAATTAGGAATATTATATTTACAAAATAGGTAATTCAAACAAAATAATTCATAAAGCTTCCTCTTAAGGATGAGAATTGATTATTTTTATTATAGAAGATTGTAATAATGTGATCATTGTTTTGGGGTGTTTATTCCCAAGTAAAATAAAGCATTTTACTATTTCTTTACCTTCAATGCAAACATTCTATTTAACATAAAATACAGACTGTTGCTTTCTCATCACAGTACCTTAAATATATGACCTAATCAATGACTTGTTTCAAGTAGTATTTGTGTCACGGAGAAACACATTTCTGTGATGTTTTCTTTAGTCATGTGTGGACAGAACTTCTGTGCTCAGAATCTCTGGCTTCTCATCATTCTGGAGACTCTGAAGAGAAGTTACCTGCCTTTCATCTTTCTGTTAGAGGGGTAGAAAAAGATTGCCAGAGGACAAAAAAAGGCTTAGTAAGAGGGTTTGTGTAACAGAGTCGGAATGTGAGACAAAAATAACAATTTCAGGAAGAAAGACATTTAAAATAGCTGAATGGAAAAGGAAGATGAGATGATACATTATGCCTTTTTTTTACATTTACCTTTAACTTTCTCACCTATTTTATAAAATTACTTAGTTTTTATTTAATAAAATGTACCATTTATTAAATGTATTGTTGTTACTATTAACCTTCTGATGGCTGAACAAGTCTTAGGGAAGAATTCTAATTTGGCCAGAGAAGAAGCAATGTTCTTTTGAAGCAATGTTAGGAAGTAATGCTCAAGTAAATTAGAGAAGCATGAAAATATGGCATAGGATCTAGTTCCTCTTCCTTGCTACAAATAGGACTAGTCTTCTTATCAAACATGATTATATAAGGAATTTCATAATAAAGCAGAGCAGAACCTGCCTGAATGATGCCAAAAGAAGAGCTGGGAATTTTCATTTTGTTTCATCCATTTCAGGGACCACCGGACCTTGAATATGACATACTTATACCAAAAGTTGCAGAACGTTTCAGAATTTTCAGGTTTTCTCCCCCTTTCCCCCCTAACATTTTCAGCATTTCACAGAATCACAGAATGTCAGGGATTGGAAGGGACCTCGAAAGATCATCTAGTCCAATCCCCCTGCCGGAGCAGGAACACCTAGATGAGGTTACACAGGAACGTGTCCAGGCAGGTCTTGAATGTCTCCAGAGTAGGAGACTCCACAACCCCCCGGGACAGCCTGTTCCAGTGCTCCGTCACCCTCAATGAGTTTCTTCTCAAATTTAAGTGGAACCTTTTGTGTTCCAGTTTGTACCCATTACCCCTTGTCCTATTATTGCTTGTCACAAAGAAGAGCCTGGCTCCATCCTCGTGACACTCACCCTCTATATATTTATAAACATTAATAAGGTCACTCCTCAGTCTCCTCTTCTCCACACTAAAGACACCCAGCTCCCTCAGCCTTTCCTCATAAGGGAGATGATCCACTCCCTTAATCATCTTCGTTGCCCTGCGCTGGACTCTCTCCAGCAGTTCCCTGTCCTTCTTGAACTGAGGGGCCCAGAACCGGACACAATATTTCAGATGGGGTCTCACCAGGGCAGAGTAGACGGGAAGGAGAACCTCTCTTGATCTACTAACCACCCTCCTTTTAATACACCCCAGGATGCCATTGGCCTTCCTGGCCACAAGGGCACAGTGCTGGCTCATGGTCATCCTGCTGTCCACCAGTACCCCCAGGTCCCTTTCCCCTACACTGCTCTCTAATAGGTTATTCCCCAACTTATACCGGAACCTGGGGTTGTTCCTACCCAGATGTAAGACTCTACACTTTCCCTTGTTATATTTCATTAAATTTTTCCCCGCCCAACTCTCCAGCCTGTCCAGGTCTCGCTGGATGGCGGCACAGCCTTCTGGCATGTCAGCCACTCCTCCCAGCTTTGTGTCATCAGCAAACTTGCTGATAGTACACTCTATTCCCTCTATTTCAGAACATTTGTTCACAGTGACTGTCCTGGAGAGAGAGAGATTGTTCTCCTCTTTGGTGTTCCTGTGGGTGGAAAGCTGCTGTCGAAGTCTTGCAGGAAAATCTGAGAAGTTTGATATGCTCAAGTGCACAGTTATGTTTGATGGAGGTTGACGCTGACGTAAGAAGTGGGTAGTACTGGATGCTTCCAACTAGAGAGAATCGAACCTGAGGTCCCGTATCTGGGTCCTAACCACAAGGCTGAGCAGTAGCCTGAGTGAGGTGCCTCTCTGGTGGTTGAAGTTGATTCATTTGTGCTGCCAAGAATGGAGGTGTCATAGGGCAAAAAGGAAAGTGGATAAAACAGAGCCTACTCTAGCAGGTGCAGTACCCTGCTAAGGGGCACAGCTAAAATGCCATGGCCAGAATTATGAATGCATTTAAATTAGATCATCATTGAATAAAATAAAAACTAATCCTGGAAGTAGGGTCTACAACCCCGACCTTTTGCTGAAGCTACAGCTGAAATAAGCATATGAATTAAACAGAATGACTTCCATCACTGTTGGTTTCTTAACAACTGTGTTATTTGAAATCTCAAACAAACACTGTAAATATATGTAAATATACATGTAAACATACATGAATATAATAGTAGTAATTTTCTAACCAGTGTCACCTGCTAAACCACTAAGTCTTCATTGGTTACAACTGGAGACAATACAAAATGCTCAGTGCTTTACAGTGCTGTAACTACTCCAAGTCTTCTTGATAAAACGCTTGCCGGAAACCTGTGGTTTGCTTATATCTCAGAACTACACTGCTAGTTATTTGTGTTATTTGATGATGTCTCATTTTGACTGTCAGATTCCAGCATCTCTTATTTCTGTGACTCATATTTACTAAAATAAATCACCATCCCCCATCCAAAGCTGCTTGAAATCTCTTGCCTGAATCATTAAGAAATGCAGTTCCACAATATCACACGACTTCCCAAATTCTCTTTCTTTAAATACTATGTCCTGAGGTTCCTTTCATGCCGTTCCCAGAAAGTGACTCATGATTCTTTATTAATTATGAACGATGTTAACTTAATGACTGCACTAAAAATGTGTTTTTCTCTTCTCACCATAGCTTGAAGGAAATATCATTGCCAAGGTACTATCTCTAACACTGATCTCATACTAGTAGTGTACATGTAACCTTTTCATAATCAATTCTTTAAAGCCTAGCCAAATGGTGGGGTTTTTTTATGTTAATGCAGACTTGATTTCGTTTCAATAGACTGCATCTTTAATTGTATGAATAACTGTAGACATTTAAAGTTAAATATTAATTTCATTAAAAATGAGGACAAAAACTCTCTGACTGTAGGGTGGCCAGCATTTTGCTCTGTTCATGCAGAAGTTTATTGCTGATATGGCACACTGGGTTTTTTATCATGGTTGTTGTTTGCACTGTAATAATCTGAATAACACTACACCAGAAGTAACCTGCTTTTGTAAATTTGATGGATAGGGTATCCCAGTGCCAGGAAGTAAATGGGAATATTCCAGTGTTAGCTTCAGCTATATTCTCCTGGTATCATCAAGGGCATGTCTGGAGAAAAATGTTCTGTTTGTATAGAGATGGTAAGTGGAGCAGTTCATATTCTTAGCTATGTTGTGCCCTCTGGCAAGCCTACCAGCAGAGTGCTGTGCTTGTTTTGTGAAAAGTAACCTCCTCCACATTCCAGCTTAAGCATATCTATTGTTTTCAGACATAAACAGATGTGTTCCTTACCTAAGGGAAGCTCTCAAAAATATGGAAGTAAAACAGAAGAAACTGATGTGAAAACACAACAGTATTTGACCTGTCTGCATGCATTTATAATCCCAACTTCAGCTGAAGGCAGAGGTCTGTTGTATTCAGTTTTATTTATCTGCTTGGTTTTTGCGCTGAAGGATATAAGAACAATAAAGGATATAAGTATTTACTTAATGTTTTTAATATTAATTAGGATTTTGTTAAATACATACACGTTTATTTTGTCATTCCTAATTGTTACATGCAGGATGATTCAAATTTACTTAAGAAGAACTGGGGAAAGGAGGGTAAACATAATATTTGTTCTGCCAAACCACCCTCTATTTCACAAGCCAAAATCTCAAAATTTGTGGTAACACTACACTCTAGATCCAGAAAAGAGCTTATTCTAATAATTCTGATAGGGTGGATTAATGCTATTTGCATGTATCTCTCCTGATTGTTAACAAAAAATACATATTTGTCAGCACTTAGTTTTTTTTGCTTCCATGCTTCTTTTTTTTTTTCTGCAACATGCTGATTTGTCTTTTCAGACCTTAAGCCAAGGTCTGTAAGATGTTCAGATGTGCTAGGCTTTAGCTGCCTGTGGGAGGTAAAATGACCCACAAGTGGGTCAGGGTTACAGCTCCTTCATGAAGGCAAGTCACGGTGAACTTTTGTAGCTATGGGGTGTGCACCTTCTCCCTTGAGCGCTGCATCTCCTCTTTCTTATCACCCATCTACACTGCAATTACAGCACAGACTGTATGATTAAATGAAAAATGCTAATACTAAGTAACTACTACTAGCACTGAGGAAAGTATTGTGTATTGGAGGACAGCAGGATGAGCATTTCAGTGAGGGCAAAGAAAGGGAACTGTTGAACACAATGCAAGTGCAAAGAAAGAGGAGAAATGTTGGAGTGAGGTGCCATATCCCCAGCATAGCACAGCTCTGGAGCCAGCTCAGGGCATACTGGGTAAGCAACAAGTCCCAGCACAGCACTGGCCCATCCAGCATCCCTCCAGCACACCATGCTGGGATGATGCTGGTGCTGCTGTCTCTCTCTGTGTTGTATTGCAGAGCAGATGCAGCTGGTCTGGGTTAGAGACCTCCCTGCAAGGTTACATTCACTTGCAGAATTAGTGGCTTGGATATAACAAACCTTATTTGAAAGGAAAGATACCCAGAAACTCACATTTTTTAATTATTATTTTTCAATCCACAGATACCAGGTGGTCAGAATAGAAGCTGTTTGTGACTTCCCAGTCCTGGAATCATGAAACTGTAGTGCTACAAGAAGAAAAGAATAAGAATCTTTAAAAAAGTATGGCAAAAAGTGATGGAACATTCAAGAAGTGAAAATTGACTTTATTTTAAAATCTTGTAAAATCCAAAGTATTCAATTTTAAAATTTAAGTGCAAGTAGCATCTCACTTCCATAAAACTCAGTGAGACATTTAAAATATGAGACTAAATATAAACTAGAACTACCTGCAAGAAGAAGGATAATTAATGATTCAAAACCCTATTACTCAGAAGCGGGAGAATTTAGTCAGTCTCATTCATAAGTAAAGAACAAAGTTTAATTTGTTCATAGAGCAAACAAGATTTCCTGTAGAAATTCTAAAGAATTATAGTTATCATGATACATGGCTATCTTTGTTCTTTATTTGTTATTTCTGAATGTGCATCATATTAAAACCTTGGTTTCTATGCTACTGCAGTGTGATTCATATCTTGTGGTTAAAAAGACTGGCTTTTGTTTCCAAAATTTCTGCTGTGAGAAAACGTCTGCTGAAGTGTAGATAGTTTGTGGTCTGTGGATGAAGTGTGTATTCTTTATAACCTCCTCCAGTAAGAATAGACTCATCACAAGACATATGACAACACTATTCATACTGCTGCAGTCAAGTTGGCACATCACCCACTAATTGTATGATCAAACAATTTTTCTATTTAGAAAGAAAAATTTCATGTTACATTTGCATGTGTTATTTGCATAATTTCCAGGTTGTAGATGTACACATTACTCTTATTGTAGGACAGACTATTTCTATCACTTAAAATGACATAATCAAAATTATCCTACTGTAAAATATAATCATTTTTATTACATGGAGTGAAGGCTCCTTAAACACCAAGAAACACTTGTTCAACTGGATTTAAGTCCCAAGAACAGAGAGTTTTTCTTATTCACTTGCAGCTTATTGGGCTGTAATGGGAACTGTCTAACATGTTACAATATGAGTATTCATTGACAGGAGCTACCCCTCTCAGGGTTTTAAATAGAATTCATATGTCTACACCAGAAATACATGTTTCTGTGTCCCTATGCTTCTCTACACCCTTTCTCAACAGATGACAACTTCCAGAAGCAGAAGATGCCCAGCCTTTCTGTTATACGGTCCATGATGTCTACCAACTAGCCATCTTACTCTCCTCAATACTGGATGGCTCAGGCAGCTCTCTTAGAAAACAAATGCAGCCTCTTTCTCACCAAATTTAAGCCCCACCTCATATTTCCAATCTCAAAGCAGGCCAGGCTTACACCACTTGCAGAATGCCTAGAAGTTTACCCATGCCACCCAGAGAGAGACAGAAACAGGCCTTTCTTGTTCCATACATACATAAAAAAGAATTGTTTCATTTGCAACCAGTAGAATTAGTACCACAGTTCAACACTCTCTTCCTGGAGAAATGGTATTACTTTTCACACTACTGTGGTGAATGCAGATAGGTTTCCTCAAATCCCTCTGTGGCCAAGACAACTCTGTCATTGCATATCATCATAATGTGGAAGGGAACTGGAAGTCTGCAAAGTCTTGGTGTGAGAATTTTCATAGAATCATGTAGGTTGGAAAAGACCTTCAAGATCATCAAATCCAACTGTAAACCTAACACTGCCAAGTCCACCACTGAACCATGTCTCTGAAAAGAATGAGTATTTTTTGAGGCAACTTGTGAGGATTTTGAAATTCAGGCTGCCTTAATTGGATCAATGTATATTTACATATCTTCAGCAACTTCAAAATGCTTGTGTTTAGTGCAAACACAAGTAGTGAAATCATTAATACACTATTGTTCTCGACTTCAGTCCTAATTTTGAGTTACCAGAAAAATTTTGCCCAACAATTGCTATCACATAAAAAAGAGGCCACATTTCATTCCTGTTTTCGGTGCATAAACGGTGCAGTATACCATTGACAGACCTACAGATAGAACTAGCCCTTCAATGCTTTTTTTTAGCTGCCATGTCTGCAGGCAAATGTGGGTGAACAGGGAAGAATGAGTTATCTTTTCGCCCACAAAATGTGCCAGCACCATGTAGGAGCTTGTACCTTTGTCTTTTGTGTAACATCTGTTTTACAGAGAGATGAGCTTCCAGATTTCACCATGGTCAAGAGGTACTGCTGGAGTGCACCCATCCTGCTATAAACATGTTTGCGGTGGTGCTTAAGAGGGTTGTTACTCAGGCAAGGAGAAAGCCAGAAATTCATTACAGATTACCAGTGTGACTATAATACTTCTTACCAATAGATTTCCTCTTCCACATACATATACAGTCTTTGAGGATGCACATGGCTTCCTCTAAATTATTGGTATTTTATTTTAATGGCACAGATATAAATGGATCACCCAGCTATTACACTAGAGGGCAGAAAGCATAATGAATCACTTTAAAGTTATCATTTGTTCCAATGAAACCTGAGTGTTGTGGTTTTGTTGATATGTTCAACTGCATTAGGGAAAGCATCAGGTACGCAGACTCGTAGTAAAGGGAGTAGGAGGTTTGCTTCTCTGAAGTGGTTACAGTTTACAAAAATCTGTCAGAGTTCTCTGGTATTATATACCTTTACTGGCTGTATTTATTTAAGCTGTTAAATAGCTATTTAGTTTACTTATTTAATCAAATGGCATATAACAAGGAAGAAATGTGCTTCTTGCATAGTGAAAGTGAAAAGAAAGAGAAGTGAAAATTTGTATTTAAAGACAATTATCTTTCTGCCACAAATTCTTAATTAGAAAACCAACTAACAAATGCTTAGCCATTTTCTAACCATCTCTAAATGTAAAATACCTCTCTGCAGCCTTGAACACAGATAATAACAAGACGAGATATTTACAGGAGATTGTGGTAGTTCCAGTCAGTAACAGCAAGTACTGTATAAATCAACCCTTTCTGCAGTGTCTATGCATTTTCTAGGATTAAACAAGACAAAGGCAGATCTCTGTGAAATCCCTCTTTGTATTTAAATGGCCTCCTTCAAATTCTTCACATGATCTAGTCCGAGTGAGTTCTTAGAAGAAAATAGTGTGCTAGCTCCTAGCACAGATACAAATGTCACTGTTTATAAGTATTCCTCAGTAGTAACTAAGGCTGGTGTTTCATCTACTTTGTAAGGTATCCCAAGCAACTCCACTGCAATTGTCAAGAACAGAGGGATAATACTGCGATGTTTGTGAAAGATTTCACTCTAGATAATTTCATACTTAGCTGTCTCTTTTTCCTGTTTCTGCAGCTTCACTCATTTAACAGAAACTTCACAACTCCTCTTCACACCACCCCCCCAAAACCTCAGATGCATATGCTCCACGTACCATATAAAATACGTTTTTTCCCCAATGTCTTGTTAATGGTTTGCAAGACAGGAAAAAAACCACACTTCTTTCACAAGAATAGAGAAAAATAGAGTGCCTGGAAATAGCATTTTACTCATATTTAAATAAGTTTTTAAAAATGAATGTTACACATGCTGGTAACATACAGTATGCTTGTTGGCACACAAGAAAGCTCAACTTCATTTCTTAATTATCAAAATTAAACTGCAGACTGCATTCTAGATTTTAGAGAATACAGGAAATAAAATAAATGTTCATATATCCTTGCTCATCGTTTAAAACACTGATGTAAAAATGTATTCCCACAGCTAGTTAGTTAATATAACAGATGTCTTATCTCCTCCCGGACTGACTTTTTCTTTGGCTGCTTCCTACTACTGAAAAGCAGAAATGTGTATTATGTTTGGTAAGCAGTGTGGTATTCAAAGACTGATGTATTCAGCTATGAGCATGAGACATTATTTCATCATTGGTTACAACTTTCCTCAGTGGTGTTGTGCCATGATTTTCTCTAATTATTTTTCTTCTGATTTCTTTCTTTTTCACAGCTTGAAATGGAACACGCTTTCACAGTTTTCAGGAGTAGCATATATGTTTTCTTGATATTATTAGCCAGCACTAAAAAATGCTTTTTGTTTGAGATGCTTGAAGAAAGCAGTCATGGAGTGAAGTGGGTGTTTCCCTTGCTCTCTGACATTTTAATAGGCTGAGCTCAACTTTACAATCTTATGCGCCTGTTACCTCAATGGGATTGCTCTTGCATGGTAGTGATCAGATGCTCTTAACTGGGAGCCTCCCTCAGACTGGGAACTGACAGTCTGATCAGCAGAACTTACACTGTCCCTATATGCAACTGTGACCTCATTCAAAGCCCTTTATAGAACTTACGGCACTGGTGACATTTTGAGGACTCATGTTTCCTTGATTGTCTCTCTTTTTTATAAACATGACTGCTAACAGTCTGGCTATTTTTTTTTTATTTTTTTTTGGGGGGGTAGATGTGGGGGAAGTTGTGAAAGAAAATGATTCATTTAGTTGCTCTGTGTGGGTGTGTGAGCCTATGGATTTAAAACCACAGGAATACAGAAAGATATGGTGGGAGGAGAAATCGCCTGAAGATTTTGTCAGATTCAGAAGCAACAGATGTAGTTTCTCTATGTGGCTGTATCAGTGAGAACTTGGTATTAGAATGAAAATACGATTTTTCAGTCGTGGTTGGATTTCCGTCATTTTATCTGATAAACAAACGTAATAATGTCTTGTCTGTCAAGTGGTTTAACAACTCTGTGATATAAATGTCAAGAAATGGCACAAATTTTCACTTCTGAGCTCATATGCCCAAGAATTTAATTCTGCCCAAAATGGTAAGGGTACAACCCCTGCCTAAATTAGATGGATGACTGGATCAGCAGAGTAACCCTTAAAAGCATTACTAGGCTGCTTTGGTTTGAAATACATCCAGGCAAATGCACACCATGCAATGGCAGGGGCTGTATAAAAGGAAAAGGTGTGGGAGGGGTGTCAGCCACGCTTTTAGAGACTTTTTAGAGCCTACCTAGGATGCAAAATTGAAATAAATACCAAGACCAAAACAAAAATGATTTGCTGAAGTACAGCAGACCCCAGTGTCAATATGGCAGCACCAAATGCAAATCTGCCTTAAAAGACTAAAGTTTTCTGCTCACCACACATCCACTCAAGTGTAAATTTTAAATTAACAGTTATAACCACCCTACCCTTCCTATGAACACTGGCAGCACGTTTGTTTTTTTTTAAAACATAGCTTTAAAGAAGGAAATTGTAGATCTCTGTGTCTCTTTCTGGCTAAACTGGGAGTAATGGGAGCTCTTCCTGCTCCTTGGTTCTGTCAAGAGACAAGAGAAGAATTCCCTCAATACTGAGGTAACCTTCTGGTCTATGAGGTCTAAACCTCTTGCTCCAGACGCCAATTAAGTCCCCAGCAGAGGGAGCTTGCCTGGGTGCTGAGGGACTTAAACCAGATTTCTGGGCTGTGAAGGATTGTGGCTGCAGAAAACATCTCAAAAGCATTAGCTAAGGGTAGTTTCTCCTCTCTGTGAGGTGTAAACAGCCTCTTAACTTTCACCAGGGACCACAGTGGCTTTTGGCGCCAGCTAAATCTGACAACTGGAAAGGAGCAAAAAGCTCTGCTCTTGGAATCCTTTGACCTGTCTTTTACACTGCAATGTCTTGAGGCAAAATTCCTTATTTCTCTGCCACTAGTAAATGTTCACGTTTCAAAGGTAGCTTGGAGGCCCTTCAACCTGTACAGAAGCTATGGATTTGGAGAATGGCTGAAGAAGACTGCCTCCCCACACTTGCTTTTTTTTTTTTTTTAAATGTTTCTTGTACATGTGAAGCCACTGACTTGTAGTCTAACGAAACAGAAATACCACCTTCTCTTTTTGTCAGATAGGTGGACTTTTGAGATTAATATTAATCCCTATTCAGTATAAAAATGCAGGATAATGTTAATATGCCAGTGTCCAGTGCCTACTGACGAATGTAGTAGACTTTTCCATGAGAAGCTGGCCAGACAAAGAAAACATGAGTGATCATTTGGTTAAAAGGCTAATGCTAAAATCAGAGGCTAAAAGAAAGAACTAGAAGACAAGAGAGTTGAGAACTTGATCTTGCTAAAGACCAAAAGAGCCTTGCAGACTGTTTTGGTGGGCCATAGTTGCACGTGCATCACCCTGTACTGTGTGGTGGGGGAAGAAACCAAAGACCAATGTGGCCACAGGATTTACAAAAGGAAATCACGGACATTGTCTGGTGTCCCACGTCAGAGGTTTTCTAACAGAGATTCAGGACCTCACAATGAATAGCAGGTCAGGCTCTGTACATTTTCAGTGCCTGCAATTAGGGAAAACATAAGGTCATGTTTTCAATTTACAATTTGTTCCTTGCAGTCTGGCTTTGCTGATGATACTTAAGTAATGGTTCTTAGAATAATTTACTCATCATGCTCAGATTTGGCTCAAGACTTCTTTTGTATTTGTATACATTTAGAGTCGCCCATGTCGAGAGTTTGTTAATTACAGCTTTTGAATCTGTTCTCCTTAGCATCACAGGAATCCTTATATTTAAAATAACAGCAGGAACATAATAAACAAAGAAAGGAAAATAATCAAACACAACTGCCTTTAAGCTGATCCACATCATGTTGTACTAGATACCCCATCAAAATAAAAAACACTTAGAAAAGAGTGATTCATTTATGGCAGTGAAAACAAAATATGTTCAACTTCTTATTAGAATAATTAATCAAATTGCATCATGTTGCTGCCTTAATACCATTAGGACTTTAAGAACATTAATTTATTCACAGCCTTCTTTCATCTAACACTATACAAATCCCTATATTAAATAATTATTTATAGCTTCTTTAATACTGTAGACCTCAGTTCCGTGTTTCTTACATGCACTAAAAATGGTTCATTTTAAGTACTGTCAGGTTAAGATTCATGATTCTAGCAAATTAAAAATACTTTTTTCTATGTATTATATAATTAATACTGTATTAATATCAGTTGTTGTCTTTATTGAGAAAGAGATGTTTTAGCTTATCTGCACATTAAGGCTTTGAAAAATGATACTTAGTTGTGTTCTGTCACATTCCCAGCAATGCCTCTTTTGTGGTTCACCCTTTCCCCAAGAGCCTTGTATTTTAGATTTTCCTTTTTGTTATGTACTCAGAATCTTTCTCAGTCCCCAGAAGGCTTGATTTTAAGACACTTGTTTCCATTTTGTTTCAAATCTTTGCCCACAATATCATTCCATGCCATATAGAGCATCTATTCACCAGATGCCAGATGCATAAAGTGCTCTTCAGTTGGCTCCTTTCCTCAAAATTACTGACTTCTATGCCAAACTAATTTCTAATTTTTGGACTTCATAGCAGCTGATTGTGCTGTTTCCTCAGGGCAGTTGTTACTGGAAACAGTCCCAGATGTCAGTGACTACTGTCACAAAGTTTTTGGAAGTCTCAGTATATTCTCTTTCTCGTGTATTTTTCGTGGAACAACCCAGGGTGACCAACCAAACCTGAGTAGAAGTAAGTCGTTGTGGAAGCCAGAACTTGCTGCAGAGCTGAAGCATCATTTTCATATTCTATGAGAGCTACCTTTCAACAGCTGCCTTTGCATCCTAAATAACATTCTTTTAGCATTTTTTCAAATGTTATTTAAACATACACAACTATGTAGGTATATTCCTTAGGAATTAATTTTGCTTGCCTACCCTATTAGACCTCTTGTCATTTTTTTTTTCTCAGAAGATGAAAACATGCATAAAGCTATATCACAGTTGCAGAGTTTCTCCATAGCTGAGGTGTCTTAAGGCAGACAGTTTGACAGCTGTTTTATGACTTGTAGAGCATAAACGTATAAAGATAGGATGGCTCACTGTAAAATGCTACACACTATTGGGTTTAGAAGACAAGCTTTATAGTGCAGGAAGAGACATCAGTAATGTTATGCCACATTTATATATATTTATTACAATACTGCCTTCAAGTAGATGACCATATGCTGTCATATAGCATTCTATTTTTATTCTGACCTCTCAAGAATTACATAGGAGGAATATTTAAGGTTTCTCAGACTACTGTAAATCCTAGAATTTTGACTTTCTTGCTTTATTGTAAGGAAATTTTATTATATTTTTGTTTGCAATAATGGTAGGCACAACAGAAGTATCTTTGGTAGTTTACAAAACTACATTCAAGCAGCATGTTAATACTGATTATCCATTTTCTAAGATTCATCTTCTCCCTCATTCTTCTTTAGGCCTATCAAAAGCCTCTTTTTCTAACTACCTCATACCCTATAGCAGATGTTTTGCTGATCCTTTTCTCAGAGAAAGAAGACAACATAAAAGCAACTACTCCCCAGGAGCACAATCTGATCCCTTTAAGGGCTTACTTTAAGCCTCCCATCTGAAGGATTTTGTGGGAAAGCACCTGAGTGGAGTGAATAGTTCTGATTTACAAGGAGATGCTTTCTCTGGAGAAGTTATGATTACAGTGAGACCCTGGGGAGCCTGTTGTCCCTCTTGCTGTTCCAGGAACAACAAAGAAGCACAAAATAAAGGCTAGAATTATTATGTAGTGAAAAGCACACACAAAAGCCCCACAGGTGATTTATATACACACCTGTGTTGGGTAAATCATTGAATAATCCCTAAAATAAGGAATCAAAGTATAGGTTGTCAAATACAAACATTATTCATTTTCCTTTCTACATTTTAATTAATTTTACAGGAGATACTCTTCCTGTACTAAATATCTTAGATATCTTTTTTTTTTAATCTGCTACGACCTCTGTCTGGTGACTATACATACATTAGCATAGGTTTGGATTCTCTGATCTATAATCAATCCTTCCTGTTTTGAACTACCATGATCATATAAAGCTATTCTGCTTTAGAGCCTGGCTTCCTTCATGCTAGGGAGGTAGTAACAGCTGTTCAGTCTTCCCACTGCCACTCCTGTGAGATTAATGACATACAATTTTTTTGGACACAAATGAGGAAAAATAGAATTCAGCTTCCTCTTTGTATTCTTTGTATTCTTATCAAAAGAGAGAATGCTCTTGGGTGGTGGTTAAAGAAATTATGTTGTTGCTTTTACACATTCCATGACATGACAGACAAGTTAAATGACACATTAATAAAGACGTTACATTGGCTGGAGAAACTCCTGAGGGTCTTCTGAAATCCACCTCCGTTTAAGGAAGTATCAGTACAAATGTGGGTGTTCGGGTTTTTTATACTTTAATTTTTTCCCAAAGGTAAATGCACATCTGACCAGTATTCCTGAGTGGAGGTACTCTCCTCATTCAGAGCTTTAGAAGGGTGTCCTGAAAAGCAAAAAAGTTAATATTTTAGATGCTCAAAACTGTAATAAAGGTTATTAAATACAGATAGGCCTTAGTCATCAATTTTCCTTTTCTATACCAGTTTCTTCAGTGCAAGTGTTTAGGTCAGGGCCAGTAGACATACAGCGATTTTCATATCTGGATTTGAACGTCTGTAGATCCTGAGAGTGTTTGGATCTCAGTCTTCCAGCTTTTCCCATCTTTCTAAATAGGTGTTTCATATTGCTGTAGCAAGAAAGAAAAGATAAATAAATAAATAAATAAGCCTTCTTGAACCACTTTAGCTATAGTGGAAACATTTTCAAAGTTAGGACTATAATGTAAAAGTGACTATAATGTAAAAGTGCATTGCTCACTTTTTATTTTGTACACAACAGCCATAGATATTTGTTAAATTTATTGTGAAATTAATGGACTGGAACATCTTTGTTATTGTTCTTACCATTTATATTATGTTAAAGGGAAAGAGAAGTAAACCTAAACTGAGTGGACTTGTCAGCACTGCCAGTGTGTGGATTCTGTGTGAAAATAAGACAAAGAAATTCTGAGAATAAGGAAGTCTGACTAAGTCCAGGAAACACTTTATCTCACTAGTCTTCCCCCTTTATCTATCTATATCTATCTATCTATCTATCTATCTATCTATCTATCTATCTATCTTTGCTTGGTTTCCCTTGTTTTGGTAAAAAAAATAAAACGAGCAAAAGCATCAGCTTGAATGAAGGAATGACTATTTATAGTCCCACTCTTTTTTCTTTTTCAACTCTCCCTTGCTAAGTAAAACAGTTGAGAGAACTGAAGTCTTACAACAATGAGCAGCATTTGTTTGACATTACAGTCTCTTTAGATGAAATACAACAGTATTATGATGGATGCTAAAGTGAAACAGGCAAAATTTTCTCTTTGAAGAGGTGGAAGCCTTCACTTCTTTTGCTTTAATCCTCAAGAGAGCTGACACCCTTACGCATGACATTATACTCACACATTCTCACTGGCCTTAGGACTAGATTCTGCTTCATGCCTTCACACATCTTCCCAGCTGCCTTATGCAAAGAGGGATCAATTTCTCTGCTGCTCTGTCTGGACCAACCTTTAAGCCCAACGTTTCCCATGTATGTTAGATTTAGTGTCAAGTTGCCATAAAGCCGGTAAAAGGAGAGATAACTAGTGTCTTGATTTGGGATGGGAAGTGGTTGAATGTGGTCACACTGTCTAGTCAACTCAAAAGGTCTGCAAAGGTTTCTTCCCTTGTGAACTGTGAGCCTCCAGAAGTTTTTCCCAAAATAAGAGGCAGTATGAGTCAAATGTATTCTTAAATGTCAGTTCAGCAAGTTGCGTAACCATGAAAACCATACAAATGGGTTTCATTTTTCTGTAGAATAATTCACATACACACACAACTATACAATTACATAGTGACAGAAGATTTTCAGATCTGTTCACAACTCTGGTATTTTCTATTGTATAAGACACAGAAAGCAGCGTTGTTTTGTTTGTTTGTTTGTTTTAAAAGCAAATACTGCAGAAGGTCCACTGGAATACAAAATATACCTTCATTTCTAATAATCTGAAGTACTATGGCTACCTAGCATAACATAGACAGCAAATTTTGTTATTAATAATTTAAATAATGCTACTGAAACTGAACTTTTATACTAGGAGATGGGACTCTCAATTTAAGGAAATTTAAGAAAATATTTCGGGAAAAGAAATCCAGATTTGAAAGATATTCTGAATGTGTCTTAAAAATAATAGTTATACTCCAAAATAAAAAGGCTAATTTAACCATACAATATTACTGCAAACATTGATTCTTATGGTTAAACTTGCTTTTAAAAAGATAACTATATATCTAAGATATTTCTAGCTTTTAAATAAAAGGCTGGCTGATTTTTCACAGGAGGGTTATCAGTATACTTGGAAGTCATCTTTGGTATAAAATAAGATAAACAGACCTACTGATACTTTGTCTTTTTGTATACTGCATAGCAGCTACATAGCCTTCAGCACTACGATAAATAGCATCTATGAGCTGTCTTTCCCATATCCCCCTTGGAAAGTAAGGTTACTGAGAAATTTTCACAGGTGGAAAGAGGGTAAGGAATGGTTTGAGGGGGTTTATTTTTCAAGTTATTGATAACGTAATATAACTAGAACATTTCTGAAACAGCATCTGAGCATTTGGTGTGTGTAGGGTGCAGTACATACTGTGCTACACTATGGAGTCTTGCAACAGGACAGAAAATGCATCTGTGCTTTGTAAATATATTTCTAGTGCCTGGAAAGTTCTCTTGAACAAATAGTTCTGCATCATGCCATGTGCTGACACCTTTGAAATCTTGCTTGAAGTTGTTCATAGCTTTGTCTAAATTGTGGTATTTGCACATGATGGTTTATACGATGACAAATTACTCTTCACATGTGCAGGACTATGTACAGTCGTTAGGTTTAGCACTGCTATATAAAGCATTAAGCTTATTACGCCCAAAAGAATTAAATTATGCTGAGGCAATTTGATTAGTTGTGTCTAAAGGAAGACAATTGTAATGAGCTAAAAGCTTGAAGTGAACATTGCTAGCTGTAATACATCGTAATTAAAGAAAAATATTTGCTTAACTATTTTCCTTAAATCTATTTTCCATCTTGTTTAGACCACTTGCTGTTATTGTAAAAATGTCATTTGACTCCCAGATGATTCAAAGCATGGATAGAGCTTTCCAACCTCATTTCAGTGTTTATACACGACACACAATCTTGTGTTCATGATCTGTATCAGAAATTCTGGATTTGTTGGATTTCTTTCAAAATGTTAAATTATGGGCATCTTAATTAAAATTTTCTTGGAACATCCAGGTCTGTGTATGAATTGTGATATGAAATTAAATAACGCCTACTCATTTTGCTTTGGCAAACTCAGACCAGTCATGAATGGAAGCCCATCAATATTTTTACTTGAATTCAATGGAAAACCTAAGTTCCTCCCGCTGGCCTGCTAAATACCAAAGAAGAGAGGACTACTGAAGCTGTGAGGCAACACACTGGGCTAATCAATAGATACTTCAAGAGGCAGGTTATTCAAAATCAGCACATTGCCTTCAGAAGCAGGTAGTGATGCACTGATGGCAGGTGATGTCTCATGGGCAGTCTTCCCAGCACAGCTATTTTCAGCAAAATATAATTTGATAAGCATTTTCATCTCGGCACAATTTAGAGTATTTATTCCTTCATAAGTTTTAATTCCTCTTAAGAGGAATGATCCTATAACATAAAGGGGTCATAAGGATTGCTGCATGATCAGATTAACCTCTCTTCTACCTCATTGCCTCCAAGCTTTAGATCAGTTCTGCTTGATTTTGACAACAGTTTATGTGTTGTTTCCGGGCTACTCTTTCCATTTTATTGCCATGATACTATATTTATTTATTAATATCTATTACTTTATTTATTATACATTAATTGTTATTGTCCCATTCCTACCATCCTGTGATTCCATGAGGATTACATACCAGTACTGTATTTTAGGAACTTCCTATCTCTTAATTTTTGTAACATTTTTTTTGTCACTTGCTAGTTGTGCTATATGTATAACACGGATTCACACTGATATTAATAATAATCTGCTTCTTCACAAACTGAGGTGAGTGAACACCTGCTAATAATAGAGCTGTTTGCAGTATTTATGAGGAAATCTCAGAGCCATCAGAACTTCACCTGAAGATTAAGGCTATATGGATTTATAAATTTTAGCTCACTCCTATAGAAGTTTTTTAATGCTTGCTACAGTGGTTGATAGGTTAGATGTGGATTTCATACTGCGGTTGTCCCATGAAGTTCCTTGCAACATCCCCTAAAACCCCATACTTTCTCACTGCCACCTGATTCCTCAAGGTCCTATGGGGAGAACTGAGAAAGAAGGCCGGCTTTTTTTCTCCCTCCAAGGTGAAAATATGGAGTGAAAGCAAACAGGCACGACTTAGTGCTTTGTCTAGACAGAGTTGTGCAGTATGTTTATAGTTCAGGAGCTATTTATCAGTCATTTAAATTAGTGTTGATAGTATTATCCATACACTTGCTTGTGGCATAACCCCTTAAGAACAATGATTCCTTAAAAGCAACGTTTACCTGGGAACTCTTCTCCTGCTTTTCATTGTTTTCTACCCAATAACAATAGCTCTTCAGGAGCAATTTGGCAATTCGACATCAATACATTGCTACTGGGTTTTGGTTTTCGTTTTGTTACTACCAATATTGTGTGTTGTGTTATTTTCATTTGTAATATGGTATGTTAAGGAATGTAAGGTATTCAATATTTTCTAGATTTCAGACAGGATGTTCAGTTTAATTCTGACTTTTCAAAACTCAACTTCTCAGGTTAATTCAAAACTGTTTATTAATTATTATGCAGAATATAAACCGATGCCTATTTATTTCAGCTTGATAGCTTCAAATGATACAGGTGACAAATGGAAAGTGCGCCTAAGAGTCCATTCAAAATGTGAGCCTTAATTGTGCTGGATCCATTGAATGGCACTGTATAAACTCATGGAAAAAAGCAAATTTGCATCCATTCTGAGTAGAGGTGGAACCAAGCAGTTTATTTACTATGTGTATGAGATACACTTACTTCAGCAAATCCAGTGAGCACTAATCCTGACTTTATTTAAACTGACCTAGTTGAAGATGTCCCAGCTCGTTGCAGGGGGTTTGGACCAGATGACCTTTGAAGGTTTCTTCCAACCTAAACTATTCTATGAGGCTATGAGTCTATGACATTGGAAAAAAAAAATAAAGATTGCAGTGCTTTTTAAAGTGTTTACTCCAAAACTTGGAAAATTTAACCCATGCGTAAATGAAGGAATTTTCTTTTGGAAAAGAAACTTGGAGACAAGGAAGTGTTCATTTTTCCAGCAAGTCTGAATTATTGCTGTTACAGTTCAACCCCAATCAATAACTTTCTGATTCTCTCCCACTTTACTTTTCCCCTCTAGAATAAAAAATGAGTCTACATTATGAGAATAGATCTTAACTTACACACTACATCTGTAATTTTCCATCATATTTACAAGTCAGTATTTTTTGTATATTCTAATTTTGGTCTCTGTATTTGTTTACTAACACAAAAAGAGTCACAGTAGGTAAAACTGCATGTAAGAACTGCCGTAAGAACTATTAAAAAATAAAAGTATTTGTTTTAATTACATCTAATATCACTTTCCATCTATTTAATTCAGACACTTTTAGCATTCATTCTTGAAGAACACAGTTTAGTTTCAGTAAGAAAGCTATTAAAGAGGATATTTCTACTGGATTTTTTGCTTGTTTTGCTCCTGTTGCTTATTTTCCCCATGCCTTCAAAATAACCAAAGTTGTGTGTGGTTTCATGAATATGTCTTTGTGCAATGCACAGCTGCAGAAGAAACAAAACACATTCTGATTAAGGGTGATGGAGGTACTTTCTATGACTGGTGTGTTCAGCTTTGTATTGTTGCATGCCCGTTCAACAGCTAAGAGTCAGAAAAAGTAATAAAGGAAGAGGCAAAAAACTGAGAAAAAAAGGTAAAATAATGGTACTGATACAACCTCCCCATTCCTCTTCAAAGCTACAAGGAAAAGTGATTGTGCATTGTATATATTGGGACAAGAGTGTTTGGGAGGAATACAACACAGATAAGTCAGTAAACCTGGGACTGAGGAAAACAAAAATCTCAATAATCATTCAAATAGGAGGAAATTTGAAAATAAATGAGAAGCTATAAAAAATGTGCCATTGATATCTAGCTGTTCAAAACTATAAGGTAATTTTTTTGTTTGTTTTATTTTCAGTGCTGCCATTTGTCACAAAGAGGATTTATTTATTTATTACTTTCCCTAAAGGCTTTTTTTCCTTGCAAAAAGTAATGTAAATTACTCTGGTTCTAAAGCCCTCTGTCAGTTCATACATGCCATGACAAATTCCCTCAAGGAAAGTCCTGCAGGTCCAAATCCCAGCTGAAATTCCTCAGTGAGACACGTTGAATGTTTGAGACTGTTACCTGATGGCTGGTTGGAGTGACTGCATTGCAGAATATCAACTTGAAAGGTACAAAAGCCTGAGGTTCTGTACATCTGGCAGTACAGGTGGCTGCTCAGCAAACCAAAGAGCACCACTGGGTTGTTTGTTGGGTATTGTTTTTTTGTTTTGTTTTGTGGGGTTTTTTTGTTTTTGTTTTTGTTTTTTAATTCTATCGCTCCTTAGAAAAGTATGATGAAATTGTGAAAGTACGCAGCATTGATTCACTTCTGTGAGCTTGATATTCAGTAACACTTCTTCCTGGATTGCATCTAGACTACCGGGCTAGAGCAGTCTGTAATTAATCCAGCAGTTCAGCTACCCTGATGCACAGCATGCAATCACTTTCCTTCCTACTGGTGTTTCTTCTTCCAGTGGAAACTGTAGTATAGGAAATGAGGGAAGAGGAAGAGAGAAAATTATATTAAATTGCAGCTCACCTCGTCCTGCCATAGGATGCAGCCAGCACCTGCACCCAGGCTCAGGGACTACCAGCACCTGCAGTTTGAATGAACCATTAATTTCAACAGAAGCTTATGTTTCCACCAGCATGGTGGTCAGAGTTGATGAGACCCACTTCTTCTCTTAAATTGAAGTGATTTCTGGGGATAAATTAGGCAGGATATTAGATAACCCACATGGAAGCCACAGTGTTCTAGAAATCAATATATGGGGGGTTGTGGTGGGGGTTTTTTGTTGCTGTTTGGTTTTGTTTGTTTGTTTGTTTTCCCTATATCACCATTGCAATAGTTTCAGTTACAAGAGAAGACAGGAGTAGTGTCACCGGCTTGCTGTCCTGATTATTTTCTTAAACAACAAGCTTGAAAAGGACTGATTTGTTTCCATCTGTGTGCTTCTGTACATCTGTTAAGCTAAACAGATTGAAGGGATTGGGAAATACTACCAGACTAAACACTGTGATTTGTGTGCTTTTTATAGATGGAAATGACCTAGCTACTCAAAAATAATGTTTTATTTAATAAAGAAGACACAGGTGACTTAGAATACTGTTCAAAGCTTATTATGTAAATTATGTCATTCTCATCAAGTATTTCTCTCTGCTGTTTGGATATTTGCAAATACATTAGCAGTGTGAAAAAGGCTCAACTAAATGAGTACAATATTCAATAACAAAAAAAAAAAAAATATTGTATTCTTTCTTTTCCCTTCCTCACAATACATTTTCACTTATACTAGAATTGCTTGTTCATTTCTAGAAAATTCTGCTCTAAGTCTGCATATAGTTTAATGTTAGAAATTATTGTTTTTCTGACTGCATATTAAGAATATATAAATCTTTGTATGGTAGTTTGATGCATTCACTTACGTGCACACACACACATATATATACATATATATATACCATGCAGCTTGCACTGTTCATGAACTGCAGTTTTAATAAACTAGGAGAGGATCACAGTAGGTTGTTCTAGCCACCACAAGCCTAAGATATCTACAGCGTCATCATCAAGTTTAATGTTGCTAATCATATCTGTGTGAAATTATGTTATGGTAGTAACTATTCAGCTGCTTATGGGTAGGCTGCACACAGATGCTGAAGGAACAAACTCAACAAACTCAGAGCATCAATAACCATAGCAGGAATAGAATGGCACAAGCATACCACAAATTCTTGTACTTCAAGTTATTTTCAACTACTAAAAGTAGTTCAAGTGACCTGCAGTCATGATTTTAAGATAACCACATTTTCAACCATCAGGAGTGGTAACATTTTAGGCCAAAAATCCTAAACTGGCAGTTTTCCTTATTCTGCTCTGCCTATAATAGAAAATTTTGAGATGAAGGGCTAAAAACCCACTGAGCTATGTTTCTTCCATCTGTGTAGCTATAAAGGGAAGGAAAACAAGGGGGAAACACACACAAGGTAACTACCACATTCTGCCCTGATCAAGATTACTGCCTCATTGTGTCCATTACAAATGTAGTCGTGACTGTAGTTCAAATTTTGGCCTTAAACAATGGAGACCATTAAATGCATATTTGCTACATATTGAGAATGTTATGGGAATGACCTAAATATTTTATACAAGGGTAGCAATATATCTTGAACAAACATTATCTAGCCATAACATTCTGGAACATGGACTGCTGAAACAATTGTGGCTGGGGAGAGGTTCTTACAGGAAGACCAATATCTCAAACTAAATTTGTTTTCAGGTCTCCATTTTTAGAAAGGCTTTCCTTTTCCAGTTTACTGCAGAAGGTCTATGTAATGGGGGAGACGGAGGTTTCCCTGCTTATGCCCTTGCCTGAGGGCTTCACCGAGGAAGAATTATTGTACATTCACAAGACATTCTGCAGAACAAAAAGACCACCAGAAAACCCTATGGGAGCAAGCTGAAGATTATTCCTGTATCTTTCCCTTTCTTTACCCATTTTTTGGTCTGGCTAATTCTAGAACATGGGCATAAAAGGCAACATCTATCTAGGAAATTACAGGAGCCTAGATGCTGGCAATGACACAGGTACTGCAGCTCAGACATACATACAATATTAAATTTGTAGAATTCTTTGTATGGTTCTCTGCCACCATAACCACTGCCTTGAAAAATGCTAAGAAAGGTCTTTTCAATGTAACAACATACTGATCACTACATCCTACAGTAACTTTCCTAAATGAAATATTAGGAAATTATAGTTTCCATGTTTCTGTGAACTACTAGTAGAATTCTGATTTTCTCTTTTGTCTCTTTTCTTCAGATTTTTTTTTAAATATCTTCTTTTTGGTCACAAGTTTCTTCTTAGCCATTGCCAGTTTTCTTTTCAATAACCACCTCTTTTAAATACTGGCTTATTGTTATTTCCGAATTTCCTTGTCTGCTGTGTTTATTCTTCTTTCTCCAGTTTTATCTCCTGTTCAATTCTAGCTGCATTTCTAGGAATGTGCTGTATGAATCCCACTTTTAGAGAGTTATACTTTAGAAGGTCTGTGACTCCAATAAAATACCACAAGACTTTTTTGTTATTAAACATCTCGAGATTGTATAGAGATGCTTAGTTACTTTCAGCAGATAACAAATGCATAATTACACCAAGAACAACATGATGTTATCTTATTGCTTGTCATGCACAAGACCATTTGCCAGATTTTCTGATATGATGGAATTAGGGAACTGGATGAAACACAGACTCAATTCACTGCATATCATTATAACTATTTATATTTTCAGTAAGGACAATAGGAGTGTTTACTAGAAAAAAAATTAAAATGTAACAGAGTTGCATTTCATTCAGTAAGACACTTCAATAATTGAAGTAACCTTTAGCTGTAACTCCTGATTCTGTCAGGGTAGCAATGAGATCAGGTATTATTTCTTCTGTCTTTGGAAACATGTTTAAAACAAATCATACTGGTCTTGGGCCATTAGGTAGACCACAGGCCACCTTAGGCCAAGCCTGAGGGTCTGCTGAAAGGCTCAGACAGACCAAGTTGCAGCTCTTTGTTTCTTTCTCAACATGGATGAGACCACCTCACCCGATTTCTGTGCTTATTGTTTAGTTTCTTTTCAAATCCCTCTCTACTTCAAAATATTGTCATATGTTACTTGAAAGGATTATCATCTGCTTTTGAAGGACCATCTGTCATGCTGCTCATTACTGGAGAAACTTCACTTTTAATTTTGTAGCCTGAAAGAGCCCAGACCCAAACTTACCAAGTGCAGAGTCAGGGAATTCTTATAAGAGAAATCCTGAATGAAAAAAAATCATGCTTGCTGGAGTCTTACTGCTTTTAGGATACCTCTTTTAGTAAGCCTTGCTTACCGAAGAAACTGCAAACTGGCTTCAGATATACACCCACAGAAATAACCCAGCAATATTTTATACCTCTGAAATGAGCTGCTTTTAATTTATGGCAGATAGATTAGATAGCAGCTCCATTGACCATTTAGGGGAAATGACAAACTTCTAAAGTTTTGTGGTATCTTGGTGATGCAATCTATTGTAGCTATAAGGATGCAGTGAGAATACTTGTGTGAAACACTGAAAAAAACCTGTTCTGAACACTGTAGTGCTGAGATCACTGGAATTGCTAAGAGAATTGATAGTCATAGAAACTGGTTCTGTGCAGGTTTTGAAGCTGCTTTTATCTACTGTTTTCTAGAAGATTAAAGACATACACTAAAAATTAACACTTATTTTTAAAAGATCTTTTATTACAAAGAATGTCTATGATATCTGTTTTTCCACTTCAATATTTTATTTGCCATGGACATTACAAAGCTACATATATAATATAGATCACAAATTATAAATAAGGCAAATTCCTCTAGAAGAAACAGAACAACATTTTTTTTTCACCAGACAGATAGGTTTTTAATTCAGTATCATCAATAGTATTCATGTAAACAGAAAAATATTTAAAGAACATTCTGAACTGCAAAAGAACACACTAGACACTGGTCTGTTTTTTTGTGTACATTGATAATATACAAGCATTTAAGAGACAGCTTCTGTATAGCTGAGATTGTTAAAGCTTTGCTTTTCAGACAGCATTGGAGGCTCTACATGGAAGCTGACACTACATCCCTAGTTGTGAAAACTAGCAGGTAAGTCACTATAACTCAGGAGCTAAACATTTATCTTGCATGCAGGGCACACTGATTAGAAGGTTTTCAGAAGACTCATTACCAGCAAGTGTTAAATACTACAAGTAACTCTGTGGGCCAGACTGAATTCAGAGAACCAGAGATAATGGGACTATAAAGATGATATGTAGCTAGCAACAGTTGTGTCTTGCTTAGGGATGCATGTAAACACACTCTGGTTAGGACACTTAACAGGATAAATGTGGAAAAAAAGAAAGGATAAAGCAAACAATATATCAAAAGGCTTGTAGACAGTTTTCAGTACACGCATGTTCTCCCGGAATGTTGAGAAGAATAAGTGTTCAAGTGTTTCTCATAGCAAAGATATCTGCTCCTGTTACCGTTTATCCAGTGTTATTGTTTGTTCTATGCAATGTGGTAGTGCTCTGGATTCCTGCTGGCTTCAGTTCTCCAGAGACATTTGTTTCCTCACTTTCCTGCCCTACCAGACTCACTGTCCTCTCCTATCTTCACTTCCTCAGGTCTCTCAGCCACAGCTGCAATCAAAGAAAATTTGTTGTGGGAATGACAGAAAGTTGTAGTCACTCTGGTTGGGAAAAGATGTTACAGGTTTAAATCATAAAACCTACAAAAATTACAGTTGCTCATTGAGAAACAGTCTCTAAGAGTAATTCCTATACAGGTTACCTGGGGAGGCCATCATGTCCTTGTGACAGAGGCCATAAACCATGGGCAGGGCAATTATCTGTCACATGTGACACAGGTACAGCTCACTCTGCTTTCGAGAACTCTGGACTCAATGAATGACTGCATTTTCATCATGTCAATGAAAATAGTTTGAATGGAACTAACACATACCACATTTTTGTTCTCAAGCAGGCTATTTCCTGAGAAGGTATTAAAATAACTATGTTTGGGTGTTCTGGTTTGTTTGTTTGTTCTTGCTTATAATGAATTACACACGGTCATGGAAATCTCTCTGTGTAATTATATTGATCTTGTATTTTAGCCTTGGCCTTTGGCATTCAGACATCTGTATATCTGTTTGCTATTTTTTCATATTCTCTGTATATAACTACTGGATTTGATAGGAAGTCCCATTAAAAAGAAAATACTATTGCCATTAATACAATACCTGTGTCTTATCTTAGTCATGGCAAGGTTTTGTAAGGCTAAATTAAACTAGCTATATTTATTAAAATTAGCTCATGTTTGTTGGTACAAAACTTAAACTCTGGCATGGCAACTACATTGTCACCTCTAATTTAGATAATTTGTTTCCCCATTAGTCTTACTTTTGTATACTATTTCTTATTAATGAGACCAGAAAGAGAATTTGCAACCTACTGGCTTAGCCATCAGACCTGTAAGCTTGTTTCAGGCCCTCTCAAACCACAGATTTTGTTAATATTATAAGTTAATCATAAGCCAATAGCAACAACGACCTGTTAATACATACAGTTTGGTAATGTTTTAAAGTAGAAGTAAAATGATCAGCTTGTTTTTTGTATTTGTTCTGTGTAGAGCAGCACAAAATGTCTTGGTGCAGCAAGATCATATGTTGGTACAGCTGGATCATATGCTTCCCACATTTGCTCATTGTCATGATGATTTACTGTTGTGACCAAAACTTTCCTGCTTCTGCATACTAATAATTGTAGGCAATTTGTTTCATTTATAGCCAAAAGCATTGGAAATATACTCTAAGGTTACATGTGTCCTAGTAAACTGAATGAGTGCCATGGAACTTCCTGGACATTAAAAGTCAATCATTGGTAGTTTTAAATGGTTAGAACCATCCTTTACACATTTTTGGCATGTTCCCCCATCATTCCAGGGTGCAGTTCAGGGGTTATCTCAGGCCAGTGGCCATTTGCAATTTGCAGTTTGCATGCAGTCTACTTAGTTTGGAAACTAAAAAATATAATAGTATGGATCTGATTTGTTGTGTGCCAGTGAGCTTTGGGGGCAGGGAAGGATCCTGGGAACAGAAGGTATTTGTTGAGCCCAATAGTTTGACTGTCAGAAAAACAAACATCACATAATGTATGCAGAAACAGTATTTTTATTTAAATGGACTTGTAGTTGCAGGCTCTTTGCATATTGGTGTAACAAACATAAACTCACTGCCTCAACAAGGAGGGAGAGGGGAAGGAAGAAGTGGTGGTTGGGTGTCTAACTGATGGTGTCCTGGTTAAGTGACTCTACCAGGTCCTCCTGACTTGCCCTGGGGAAAAGATGATTCGTTACTCCTGATTACTTTATGGCTCTCAGTACTTGATTGGGAGTGGATTCTGTTGGATTAAAATAATGAGTGGCTCTTTTCATGACAAAAACATGAAGCTCACTGGGAATGATAATGTAAAGACTGTTTCAGCCATTCAATAAAATCTACTTTTAACGTTTTTGGGGGGAGGGCTGCTGAATGCTCTGAGCAGGCAAGGTTAATTAAGTTGCTTGGTATACCTGTGTAACTCTTCAGAATTTTTTTGGTTTAGATTAAAAAAGAGAGTTCTCTTGAACTCAGAGGCAGTTTCTGTATAAACTTATCTTCTGCTCATTTCTGTACACGAGAGAAAACCTTGGTATACTTACTCTATAATGATATTGTTCCTTTATTCCTGTGCTTACAGGTGAAACATGCTTTTCATTTCACATATCATAGGATCTGAACAGAATCATGATTCTGCCTCACAAACGATTGTTATTAATTTCTCAAATTTTCTCAAAGTGGAAAAATCTTGAATACTGACTCTAAATGTGTTTTTTGCTTACTCAGGCTTCTTTTTTTTCTGGCCCCTGTTGGAACAATGAAGACTGTAGATTTCATTGGATTAGTGCAATTCAATTAATTTAAAATATTTTAAACACCCTTGTTAACAAAGGTCTTTCAGCACTAATCATTGTGTGAGAATCATAGTCTACTTGCCCAAATAATAATTATATTTCATATTTTTCCTCCGTTGTATGATGCTTCAACTTCTGGGAATGCTCCCCAGTTGAATACTCAATAAAAAAATTGGTGCATTTTTAAACACTGGCATATCAGAAGCTCCTGCAAGGGTAATGGGAGTGGGGAGTCAGGTGTGGGGACAGAAGAAGAAAAAAGGAGTGTGCAGGTTCTGTCCTATATTGACAAACATATAAAAAGCAGGAAAAAATAAAAAAGAAGTTTCTTGTCAATATAATTTTCATTAAAACCATACATAGTTCAACTGGTATCTGCAAATGAAGCTTCTGTAAGAAAGGTGATAATAAAGCAGCATATTATTAGACCCTTTACTGAATTTCTTTTTTTTCTAGATACAATTATTTCTGCTTAAGTTTTAAAAATGTGGTGCACAATTTCCCTCCATATTCCTGGTTCCTCACAGTAAAATGATTGTGTGACCTTCCCAGTCACTAAAGAATCAGTGTATACACTATTCACTGACGCTAATTTAGCTTCCCTAAATGATTAGTTCCCTGAATTGAGTACAAAGAAAATCATCTGAGTTACTGTAGATATTCTTTCTTAGCAGAACAAATGCTTTGCAGAAACTAACACCCGCGTCAGTGATAGTTCTGTATATCCCCTAAATCTGAGCTGCGTAAGTCACAATTTTAAATCACAATCCTCTTTCCTCATCTCCAGAGAGGCAGAAAGGAGATGACAGATAACCAAACCAGATTTCTTCTGCGTTATTTGCACTGGAGGCAGCTAGAACAAGTCAGCACACAGAATTAAGCTGAGGGAAGTAAAATTTTGGTCATGGACAGAAATAGTAGGATAAAGGCTAGAAATGAGTCAGAGATGACCCTAAGATAACAAGTGGTGTTTATAATTCTTATAAATTCCTCCCAAACGACAAGACTTTGTTGGTCTTGTTGTGATCCTGTGAAACTCCAGCCTGCTCAGGAATTTATCTATTTAGTAAAAGTCCCTTCTTCCAAACAGCCCCCACCTTGTGAAACAAGTGAGGGGCCAGGAGACAGAGCTGAGGAGGGGACTGTCCAGGGCAGGAGAAGAAGAAATGAGGCAGAATGGATACATGGAGCAAAATAATATTGTTCATTTTGGAGTCAGGGCAGCAGACGTGACTTCTGACAAGTGAGAGCTCTGGAAGCTTTAGAGGATGATAACCACAAAGTATACTGGATAGAACAGAAGGTGTTCATTAATATGGCACCTCACACATGTCAGGGACAGGGAAAGGCACAGTTCACCATTTGCACAAACACATTTTTCTTAAAATCTCATCATTGGATGGCATCATGATTCATGACTCTAAAGGCAAAATGCTGGATTTGAGCAAGGAGGGAAAAAAAATATCACTAATTGTTCAAAAGTATTTATTAAGAGAAGAAGTGAACTTTAGTGTAGGCCTAGTAAGTCACTTGGGTAGTAGCCTAGACACGCACAAGAAGAGACTAGTTAGAGCTGTACAATACACTAGAAAGTGATCTGCATAGGAATTAAATCCTTTCGATTGTCCACATGACATCAGCCACAGTCATTTTTTGCAAGACCAAACATGTTGTTAAACCTGACAAAATATTACTTTGAAAAATAATAATAAAAAGAAAAGCTCAACAAAAAACTTATGCTGTAAAGAAGCCTCTAAGATTGCTGAATCATGGTTGTATAGTTTTTGCTTGTTTTACTATGAATATGAGCAAGATTTCTACTGTACCCAAATTATCAAATAAAAAAGAAAATACTGAGTCAATGGATTAGGCAAAGAGACAGCGAGAACATCAGGAGAGGACAGATTAGCAAAAGGTGTGGATAATGTGATATAAAAATTTTGAGGTAACTGTGCTGAAGATCCGAAATCTCATATTAAATAGGTGCCTGACCCATAGGAGTGGATTTCCAATGGCAGGCAGCAGAGGCAACTGTACAGATGTGGTTTCTGCCCAGCAACATGAGTTTTCCTTACTCTGTTTTCCAAATTAGGGAGTTGAACAGTTACCAAGTAACTCACTGGTGCCATGTACATTGCCATGGCCCCAGAAGGGAGCTGGGAGATTAAGTCCATCATGGGAGGCTAAAGTCTACTTCCTTCTTCATGTAGTTGCCAGTAGATTGGGAGCTGGCAGATGAGACAGCATAGATATGGGTGTCTCTGGCTGGATCCAAGTAGCACAAAAGCTCAAGAAAAAGTTGAGATACTGAGGTCCAGTGAAGCCTAAGTGGTTGCCAAAGTCTTTGTTCAATCTTTGTGAGGAAGTAAGAGACAGAAGCAAACTAAAAATTAGAATAAAAGGAGCCTTAAACAATGCATGTAAGTTTTCAGCTAAAAGATAGTATAGGTAAAGAGAAGAATGAAAAAGAGCAGCCATTTATGTTGTGTATGGAGTGATCACAGCACACGTGTTGACAGAAAAAGAAACCAGTGAGCAGGAAGAGTCTAGGGGTGAGGAGGGTACAGAAAGGGACTGGGAAGTTTAGTCTGGAAGAAAGCGTGTGCTTGGACAGGTGGATGGGTTTGGAGTGAAGAAAATGCATTTTATCAGCCAGTGGAACAATCTTCCCAGGAAAGTGGTGGATTCACCAACATTGGATACTTTTAAGCTTGTGCTGGACCATCTTGTCTAGACTGTGCTTTGCCGAGAAAGGTTGGACCAGACTATCCTTGTGGTTCCTTCAAACTTGATATCCTCTGATTCTATGATTTCTAGTTTCAACCGTGAAATCAAAAGAAGAAAGGGGGTGGAGAAGGGAAGGTAGTAAGACATAGTGTACAGTACTGCCCACCTTTTTTCCAGGGTGCTGGCAAGATCTTGTAAGGGGAGAAGAGAGAGTGAAAGGGAAAGTGACTGAGGAGAGACAGATGCTAATGAACAGATGACATCCTCTGCAAAGGTGTTTGTCCAGGAGTGTGGCAGGAGTGTGACTGCAAGGCACTGACCTCCTGAGGCATATGGTTCTTTTACTATATTTTCTCAAAAATTTTGTTTGCTGAAGACATATTTTTCAAAATATCATTTGATCAACTCCTGGAATACTAGCATCGTTAAGGTTTAGGCAAATTAATTTTATCTGCATATTGTGGCTTCAGTGTACTTCGCATGTGGGATAGCCTGGCACGCAATTAAAGCCGAGCAATTAAGCTGGTAAACAAGAGCGCGTTATGCTGCCTAATCCCAGCTGCGAGCGCCCGCGGAGGGGGCCCGTGCGGCGGGACGCCCGGTACCGCAGACGCCGCAGCTGCCGGCTCTGGGAGAAGCTGCTGTGTTGCGGTTGGTGGTGGCCGGGCTTTGCGCAATCCCGCGTTTTTACCGCACGGTGATACCTGGGCCACCGTTTATCGCCTCCCTCAGCAGAGCGGGACAGCAGGGGTTGCATAAACGGGGCTCCAGCAAGCAGCGAGGGAACGTGCGAGCTGGCGCAGCGCTGACAGCCCGGGCGGGCGGACACCAGCACCACGGACACTGCTCAGCCTCCCAGCAGCCGGGAACGGGCGGCTGCGGGGGGAGAGACCCGCGGGGGCCGGGACTGAGCCCGCAGCTGCGGCGGCTCTTGGGCGGCTGGCCTCGGCCATCCCCCGGGACGCGGGTGCGTTTGAAGGGGAGAGAAGAGAGCTCTTCCCGGCTCTCGTCTCGGCCCTGATCGCGTACAACTTATGTTTACACAGGGCGACTCCCAGGCTCCCAAGCTGAGTGTTGAGACAAAATTTATTGCGGTTATTCCGGGGGAAGAGCTCTGCTGCTGAGAAGGGACACAGAGGAAGAAAACGGGCGGGAGAAGTGGCGGCGGGTCAGAAAGGCACCGGGGCTCTTCTTGGATGGTTTTATTTGTCAGCTGTTTGGCAGCACCTCTTACTTTTTGCGAGGCTGCTCCTTTCCTTTAAAATAAGTGTTTAGCTTAAAATGTCAGTGTAATAACTCAGGGATTTAAACCCCAATGAGATATGAACCACGTCCGCGTCCAGTAAGCCCCGTCGGTCCTCTCAGTGCTCAGCGAGTGCAACCTTGCCCCGAGGAGTTCTTTACTTTCCCAGGTGTCCTGCTGTTCTTGTCCTTGGTGGTGCCTGTCCACCTCTCCCGCGGCGGGCACTCCTACCCTGGGCTCCCTCCCACCCCTGTTTTTGGCGATCGCGTATTATTTCTGATTTCTCCGCTGGGCGATCTCCGGCCGTGACGGCTTTAGCCCGGGGGGCGCAGGAAGCAGGGGAGGCGGCAGCGCTGGGGTGGAGGGGTGACAGACACGGAGGTAGTGTTATTTTTCTTTCCAAACTGAACGCTGTGACTTTTTTTTTCCCCCGGTTATTTTTTATTACTAGGGCTACATGGGCGCTTGGAGCTGACCTTCCTTCTCACTTTGCTGCGGGAGCCCCCGGCGCACCCCTCCCCGGCCACCCCAGGCTCGGGCTTTTCCCCCCATCCCGAGCCGCTCTGTCGCTCTCCCCCCGGGGACGCCGGGCGGGCGCCCCCCCCGCTGCCGCGCCGGTCCTCCCTCTCCTCGCGTGACCTTCTCAACATGGCGGCACGGCCGCCCCCTCCTCCCTCCGCCCTGCCGCCGCGAGGGGCCTCCTCGGCGATGGGGCGGCGGCGGCTGTCAGCCGGGCGGGGCGGGACGCGGCCGGGGGAGCGCGGCGGCGGCGGCGGGAGGAGCGGGCGCGGGGCTGGGCCGGGGCGGGGCAGCCCGGCGCCGCGCACACTGACAGGCGCTCGGCCAGCAGACGGCGGCCGCGCCGGGGTGCAGAGGCCGCCGCGCACCCGCCCGCCGCCGCCAAGGGAGCTGGCCGGGAGACGGCGTCGCCTCGGCGGGGAAACGCGGGGCGAGCGGCGCTGTGGAAAGCCCCGGCCGCCCCCACACCTGTGCCCTCCGGGGGCGGCGAGTGGGTGTACCCGCCGCCGATCACCTGGGATCCCCGCCCCGTAGCGCCTCCGCCTCCCGTCCTCGCCCGGCTGGGGAAGGCGCCGCTGCTGCGAGCGGACAAGGGAACGAGCTCCAGGCGGCCGCAGGCAGCAGGGCCGGGGCCCGCGGGCGAAGCGAGGCGAGCGCTGCGGCGCCGCTTGGGGCTCGACCCCTCTCGGCAGCCGGGGTGAGGTGGGCAGGAGGGCGGCGGCCGCCGGCCGGCGGAGCCTGCGGTGCGGGGCGCTGAAGCCGCGGCAGGATGAACCCCAATGTCACCTACGCCAGTCGCAAGCGGCGGAAACCTGTGCAGAAAATGTAAGCGGCCCCGCGGGGCGGGAGGGAGAGAGGCTGGCGGGGACTGCGGGAGGGGACCGGCTCCCGGCGGCTCGCCGTCCTGCGCGCACCGCGCCGCGGGGGCCCGGCGGGGGTGGCCGGGAGAGGTGGCGCCTTGAGGTGCCGGCGGGATTTTTATTTGTGTTAGCTTTTTTCCTTTTTTTTTTTTCTTAAGAAAAAAGAAAGAGTATCGAGGCGCGGAGGGTCGTGGCGGTGGAAGGAGGGAGCGGTGCCGGCAGCGCGGCGCAGCCGGCTGACCTAGATTGGGAGGCATCTGAGGTGACGGCTCCCGAGCGGTGGCTGCGCTCACCCCACCGGAGCGGGTCCCGCCCGTGGTGGCCGCCGCGCTCCCGCCTGCGCGCAGGGCGCACCGCTCCGCTCCGCGCCGCTCCGCACCGCTCCGCGCCGCTCCGCGCCGCTGCTGGGCGCTCAGGTGTCTCTGCCGCGGCCGGAGCCGGGAAAGGCTCGTCCGATTCCCACCGTTTAGGGCTATTTTTAGCCTATCTGGGAGGGGTGAACCAGCTTTAACCCTCCGGTATTACATTAGATGTTTTTATTTGTTCAGTTCCAAACAAACCGAAGTGCTGCAGGAGGGGTCAAAAGCCTTGGAGGCGGGGGTGGGGGGGCGTCGGGGGTATCTGGCCGTGGGGTGGCTTTTTCTTTATTAATTTATCTTTATGAAACTCTGGGAACAGCTTAGTGCCTGAGTAATTTCACATTACGCACCTGCTGTAGGTTTGACTCCTAGGCTTAGCATGTTTTGCTGAAAGAGTGCTCTCACGAGAGTGATTTTTTTCAGGCTAGAGGAGATGCTTAACTTGCACTTTCAACTGAAAGGAAAGAATCTGTAGGTCATGAAAAGTAGCAAAGCTAAACTACTGAGTCGCAAGAAAAATAAGCTAACCACGATGCAAATCTCAAAAAATCCCCATGTATTTCTGTGGGGCATTTCTGTTGATGTAAAATAACTACCAAGACTGTAAAAGCATTAAAGGAGAGAATGACGAATATTTAATGAAATTCTATTGTGAATGTTATGGCTTCAGATTTATAGCAGTCAACTGTCTTGGTGGCAAGGAAATTAGCATGACTGCTTGTTTCTTTATGGTTGGAGTTGTTAGAATGAGTGCATGTATGTAGCTGGGTTTTTACCCTGCAAACTAACACAGAAAGTCTAGAAATGTGGTTTTTAAAAAATTCCCTTGCTAGAAGATATATTCACTTTGAAAATAGTGGTGTTTGCTTTTTTGACCATTCATTTCCAAACAAAAATGTTCAGGTACCAAATTAAATTCACGCTGTACAATCTGTTTTAAGAATGAAGTGAGTTGGATTTTTTTGTGAAGAAACAAAAATGTGTTGGTGCTATTTGTAGACTATTAGCTGCTAAAGGCAAATCTTAAGTTCTGACTGTGAAAGGGTGAGGTGTTCTGTCCTGCTGGTAAGTTTGCTTAATGTCTGGCTTATTAAATTCTTGTTAGCCTTGGTTAGAGGATGTGAAACTTTCTCTAGTAGTAACATGAGAGTATCTACGTAAGTAATCCTCCATGTATCACCTTTTTTATCTAAGTTGGCTGAGCTTCTCTGATTAGTTGAACTTGAAGCTTTTTTTATTACTAATGGAAGTCATTTATTTATTGAGGGACTTTGTCTTTTTGGATCAAAGGGAGAACTAATGTTTCTTCTTAAAATAAAAATACTCATATTAAAATAGTTTGGAAGTGGACGCTGATTATTAACCAGCCTTGCTTGGATTACTAGAAATTATTTTAATCTAAGATTGGTTTATCTTTCATGTAGAATGTATTTGTTTATTTTCTGCTCATACTGGTTGCACTCTTTGGTTGTTTCTTCTGTTAGACCCACCCTACAGAACATTGTTACTGGGTCAGAGGGCTCCAATCTCTCACATAACTAATTACAGACCATACCTTTAGGCCAAAAAAAGTGAGAGAAGCAAGAAGCTTTTGTAACTGATAGGGGGAGGGAAGATGTTCTTGCTGTTCATTAATAAAGATTTTAAACTTTATAAACAATTCCAGTGTGGTGTTTTTTGTCTTGTGGTTTGACACTAAAATGATTTTGGAATTTCCTCCCCCCAATAGAATTCTGTAGAATGTTTCTGTAGACAGGTCTTCTGCTATTTTATTTGCTAGGTATGTAACTCTGAATGGAACATGATAATTGGTAACCTGTGGCAATAGGCAGCTGGTTTATAGACATGGAATAAGCTATTAATATAATGCTATAGTTGCCATGGAATAAAATGAAGTATAAAAAAAATACTTGCTTCAGGTGCAAACCAAACAATTCATTAAAGCCGTGGTAGTAAATCAAAACCGGTTTAGGAAACTCCCCCCTGCAGCTCCCTGTTCTTGTTATGTGCTATGTAAAAGACTGAACTTGAGAGGGAATCTCAGGTTATTGCCTGACAGTGCTGAGTGTTGAAATGTTTTGGGTTTTTTTTTTCTTATTTTTTGATTCAATAAGGAATTACAGTATTACAGCTGAAAAAGAAAAGCAATCATGGGGAAACTTAATAGGCAACTTTTCCTGCAGTTAATCTTGTTATCTTGTCATCTGCCAGAAAAAAAAAGTCCGCTAAACCATGTGCACTCCAGTTGCATGTAATATGCTACAGAAATCACTTTCTTAAAACCTTGGAGTCTTTAAATTTCCTCCCCATTGAGCGTCTGAGCGCTGCGAGTCCCCCTGGTGGCTGCACGTCCGTGGGCTGCTTCACTCCCCGCCGAAAATGGGGGAGCAAAGAGTGGCCCCTGCATCTCTTCTTTTTCTTTTAAAGTTTTGAATTCCTTTTCTCTAGTGATTATTAACTGACCTGCTGAATACTGGTATTGTGGTAGGAAGGATAAAATTAGCTACATGGAAGTTACATGGAAGTGAGGTTTACTGTAGATAGACTAATATCAGGTGAAGGGTATTCTGTGAATGTAGATCCACCTTGTAGGTTCTATGTTTTTCTGCCTACTAGCTCTGATTTGCTTTGTTTTGCTTTTTTTTAGGTGATTGGATAGGAATTGTTTTGCATAACTGGGTAATTGTAATAGACAAGGAACGGGGTGGTGAGGTCTAAATGTTTCATGCTATGCAGGTACAAAGAATGTAATGGCATGTTTCTTCAGCAGAGTAAATAAGAAATTATGATATGATTTTGGTCTGTGTTAGCTTAAGTGTGTTTATCATATTAAGTAATCCAGAGAAAAATGTTTGACTGCTTGATACTTATAAGTAGACAGTAATTTCAGAAAGCAGTGCAGAGATATTTTAAGCTAAAAAATGAAACTATTTACATAGTCTTTCAAGGCAAACAAACAAGAAGTGCCAGAACAAGCTTTCAGAATGGAAGTTCATCAGAAAAGAAAAATAATCATTAGAAGATTCCTTTGTGTAAAGCAGCATCTGCCACAAACAGCAGTTTGCACCCCTTGTTTGAAATCAAGACAGTTGTTATCATACATGGAATGAAAGTACTATGTATAAATGATAACCTTGCTAGTCTTGGGGTACCTGTATGTTACTTGTAGACTGCTACTTAAAATTCACTGTTTAAGTTTCTTGCCTTTTTTTGGTTGGTTTTTGGTTAACGCTTCTTGCAAAAGTATCTTTTTTAGAAAAAGAATCAGCAGCAAATGCAGACAGGCAAGTGCAGATAACATTGTCAGTAGATAGCAACTTTTTTTTTTTCCTCTGCCCAAATAACCTTGACTCTTCATCTTAAACAGTAATGAAATATGTTAAAACCGAATGTGAAACTTTAATTCTTGGTTTGTATTCTGGCTCTGTCACTCTGTTCTCCTTCATACACCAAAACAACCTGAGCAAACTAAATCTCTCTTTACTACTGATGACCAAACAGTTGCCCGGCATCAGACCAGCAGCATGCTGCTGATTGAGGTTTTTAAGTAAAAACAACTTTATTCCTTCAGCAGCCTAAATCTTTGCTGGTTTTATTGCCTGCTGAAGGAGCCAGTGGAAAAGATCTCTTGCTCCTTCAAGATAGGCTGACAAGAACTTTTGATCCAAGAGGTCAATAGTCTGTGTCATGTCTGTTGCTTCTAAAGAAATCACTGTCTGAATTTTCAATAGTTGTAAATTTGGTATCAGAAATAAGAGTAAGTGCTTAGGAGTATTGTTTGGTTGTTAACATAAATACAGAGTTTTGGAGGATGTCACCTATGGTGATACTTACTTAGTGGTAACTGATACATTTAATATACCTGATCTACATTGAATTAAATAATATCCATAAGGATAACATATTTTATTGCATGGACTATTAAATATGCAATTAAATATATAGGTAGCTGAAAAGATTAAATCCATTAGCTAGGCGAAATGTATGTTCTTCCTTGTGTCCTTTTTTTTCTAAGCAATAAAACAGTTCTGATGAACTTCTATTTAGTGGTTTGGTTTTTTTTTTTTTTACTAAATTCATTTTTTTTTTTAACATGTCACTGTATCTTTAGTGTTCTTTTTGCACATTCTTTTATTTCCTGATGTCGTTTCACACTTTGGTCTTGTTAATAGTTATCATGCCTTTCAGTGCTTGGTTTTTTTTTCTTTTCAGAGTTTTTGTTGTCATATTATGAACAAAATAGATTTGTGCTTTATTTTTATTTTCTCAATTGCTTGATTTACCTTTAAAAAATACAAATTCATTCATGTGCAAATATTGAAACTTGTTTTGGCCTTTTGATCATAATTAAGACTCAGGTACTTGTCCACTTCCCTTATAATAATTCAGTGTTGTTAATGTCTGTGAAGGCACACATGGGAAGCATGTGTAATGAAAACTTCTGATGAAGTAGTCTATTGTAGCAGACCTGTAAAAATAGTAGTCAGGTAATGTTATTATGGGAAATCCTTTAGAACTGTTAAAACAAGAATTAGGAGTGCTTGCTTGTCTCACCGCTGTTGGATGATAAGGACTGTAGCTCAGTTCAGAGTCACTGTGTGTACAGAGACCTCTGGCCTTTGATTAAGGAATTCAAATTTCCTGTGAAAGGTAAAAGATCAAGAATTGAAAGATCAGCTTAAAATCTAGCCCCTCCCTTAGTATTTTTTTTTCTTTTAAATAAAGTGCAAGCATGGTTTTAATCTTGACGTAGCTGGGAACTTTCAAAGATAATTTTCTGCAACGGAGCTAGGGCTGTCTTTAGCATCAGGGGTTTATGTAAGTGGATGGAAAATGGTTTAGCTTGCTACTTATGCCCCCGGCATTTCCGCCCTTATTCCCTTCATCACTAAAGGATCCATTCTTATATAACAGACTTTAGTTGGGTGACAAAGAGGGAAATTAGGGAAAATCAATGTTTGGTTTGGAGGGAGAGAACATGGTAAGATTTTTTTGCTGCAAATACCACTGTCTTACTATTCAGAAATGTTGTTTGCTACATTTAGAAAATCCTTATGCTTCAAACTAGTTAGAAGTAAGAAAGAGAAATCATTAGAAAGAACAGCAAAACCAGTGAGATCTAACTAACAACATGATAAGTGCACAGTTGCATATTGTTTCAACTAACTTGTCAAACTGACTATAGAAGTTTTAAACAAAGCAGAGGGCAGTTGAGAAAATGGAAAAGTCTGGTATTTATTGCTGATTTAGTTGGAAAAAATGAGTATGTCTTTGAATGGTTTTCATGGGGACCTCCACTTTTCAGAAGCAGACCTGTTTGATTTGATAGTAGTGAGCTATTCACTGATCGTTATAAATTAAAATTTGGAATTTATTATTCTGTCTCTGCATTTATGGCAATTTAATAGATAGTAAATATTTATGAAGTAAATTGTAATGTTTGCTGACTTTTGAACTTAACAAAGTAAGTTACGGTTGTATTTCAGCTGTGTTAATCGTTGGGCTTATACAGGGAAATATTCTGCCAGAATAAAAGAATGTGAAGGAAGCTTTACTAAGTTACTTTAATATTCACTTGGGGATATGGTAACCTGCAGGACTTGTGACTGAAGCACATATCTAAACAAATAGTTTGTCATCCATTGCAGTTGATGATGAAACTATGTTTTTTTCAAGAGAGAAAATTTTCTTAACTCATCGGTTTTCTCCACTTTTCCAATGTTTTCAGAATAAATTCTACTAGAAGTGTATCCTAGACAATCTTTACCCTGCAGCAAGCTTAACTTTATCCATCTGGGAGTTAAGTAGTTACTGCTGGTATGTTGTATTTCTATATGTTAACAATGTTTGGCATGATAGCACCTTCAAGTTTCCAGGCTCTGCATAAGGAGCTTTAGTGCCAGGAAACAGGCAACAAGACTTAAGTGCAAGTTTTTGACAAGTGGCACTTCAATAAATAATACCTGTAAAAAAGAAGGTCTTGAATTTTGAACTAGCAAGAAGTGTAATTGAAACAAAGGAAAAATGAGAGTAAAAATGTCCATTTTATCACTACTTATTTGACTGGAAATACAAGATGAAATTATTTTTCAGTATAGTTTTTGTTTAGCAGTAGCAAAAATAACTATTGGAGCTTTTGCAGTTTCTCATTGTAAAATTGATCTCAGGATGAAGCGTGGGAGCAGACTAAATGAAGCATTGAAAAAATTGACTGCTGAAGTCTATGCTCATTGTTTTTGCGAGTGATACATCTTGCGGAGTCAACATTCCTGTGAGAGCAACACAGATTGATAACTGTGGCAGATCTCAAGTAGAACTGCAATACTGGAAAAGTGAGGATGAATCACTGTCATTACAAAACTGTTTAATATCATAAAATCTACTATGGCTTGTGCAGATACATTATTTGGTTTCAGTATTGGCTGGTGATGGCTAATTGTAATTCAAATGAGTAGGGGCTTAAACCTGTTCCTAGACTTCTGCGTGTGTGGGAAGGTGTGAGTATCCAAGTATCAGGGATTGGACCTTTGGGTGAATGTGAGTGGAAAATAGCAAGTTTATAAAAATTTTATTAAGCAGTTCATAACAGAAAGCTTTTAAAATGGTACTTTGTAAGGTACAAAGGCATGCCTTCATCATGCTATACTCCAATTGAATGCCTTCAGCTGAGAGCCGACTTAGAGGACGAGCTCAATAGTGTTTGCTACAAAGACTTTACTGCCTGATGGAGCTGTATCTCTTGGTTTCCTGGGCAGTTTTGGATGCCTTGTTGTCTAGCATGTTACTGAAACTTTTGTTGTATTCAGTTGACAGTAGCCTGTTCCAAACATTGGCAAAAATTAAGGACACCTGTGAAAAATTGCAACTGAAGTGGAGAACCATACTGCCAACTGCATTTGTACACAAATATTACTAAAAGCTGTTGAATTTTTTGTAATATGAACGTTTGGAAGAATTCAAGTGTCATTTGAGTGACAGTGTGGGAAGCTTTTTATAAAAAGTGCTAAATCTCAAAGGTTTCAAATGTTCATTAGTTGTTCAAGTAACCATCGTGGCTCTAACTGCTTCATTTAACAGTGTGTGTGTTAGGGATGGGGAGATGTAAACTATTTTAGATTAATTTTTTTTACAATGGGAAACAAAAGTCACTTGGGAAAAAACATTTTGCTTGTTAAAGTTTAAAAGACAGTTTGTAACGTTAGGTTTGGCAAATATTGACCTTCATTTTGGGAAGGAACTTACATTTCTCTTGTTCATTTGTTTTTTCCACAGAGTAAAGCCATCCACAGCTGAAGGAGTCAAGTCCAATCCATCCAAGAGACACAGGGATCGCTTAAATGCGGAGTTGGACCGCTTGGCGAGCCTTCTGCCCTTCCCTCAAGATGTTATCGCCAAACTGGATAAGCTGTCAGTGCTTAGGCTGAGCGTCAGTTACCTGAGAGCCAAAAGTTTTTTTGATGGTAAGGGCTGGGAATTTATTTGTTTTTAGTCTGCTTGTAAAATTCTGTTCATGCTCTGTGTTGATTTCAGCTGTTAAAGTACTTAGAACTGTTAAATTTAGTTGTATTTTAATGGAACATCCAGTTGTGTGGGCATATACAATGTAATTGTACAAAGTAAGCTTTCCCCTTTCTTGAAAACCACATATAACTACTTATATTTCACTTAAATCATCAGCCTTTCAAAATTTCACATTTGAAAGTAATATTGCCCTTAATGAGTCTTCCAGGCCTTTTGCTTAGACTTTCAAAGCTACTGGAGATATTTTTTCCCCCCCTCTGAAAATTGCCTTCATAAACCCATTGTTGTTCAAATCATGTAAGATGAGTTCCCATCAACTGTATGTTTTGCTTAATGATGCATCAAAACTGATTTGACTTTGATTTAAAGTAATTGCTTGTGCCCCTTTCTGTGGTTTATCGCAAAGGTGACATAAAAAAAAAAAGAGGCAAAGTCTTCGCTGTGTTGAAGCCCTGATTAATGCAGGGCATGAGGCATTAAGATGACAGCTAAGGTTTTCCAGTTGCGTGGACAGGTTTTCAGTGGCTGCAGCCCTGGCAATGGTGATACGGCAGCGCCCAGCATCGGGCCAGCAGCACGTGTTCTCTTACACCACCTCGGTGCTGGCCAAGGAGTCCTACTCTTCTCCTTCCCTACCTGAGCTGTTGTGTAGGGTGAGGTACCATGGCTGGCTTGATGCATTCAAAGGCAGAAATTGTCTAGTTTTATTTGCTGGAATAAAGCAGGGAGCTTGTTTTACAATATTATACTAAAGGTAGAATTACATTGATCAGCTGCAGACAAGGAATGTTGCTTACAATCGAGTTGATATTAAATGTGCAGGTTTGGTTATTTTTACTGAGTTTTTTTGACATAAAAATAACCCCTGTCCTCATTAATGTAAGATTTAGTGTTTCAGCCTCTTGATGGTGGCTCCATACCATGTATGAAAGGACTGAAGAAACCTAACTGCCTAAGAAAGTGTTGCATTTTCCTTCAGGAATACAGAATGTTTCTTCTCACTTATTGTGTCTAGTGGCTTCAACTTAGTAATGTTCATACATTTATATCCAGTGTTTTATTGCTTGCAGAATATATACAAGTGTCTAGATATCTGTGCTCATTCAGGACAATTCTTAGCATGGGACCTACTCAAGGCTAGAGTTTGGTCAAATATTTCTAGCATAGTTTTTTCAAATGAAAATATTCGCTCCCATGAAATGAGTGTGTTCTCTTGGCATATCAGTTTCATCAGTGTATTTGTGATATGTTATCTCAAGTTGACTACTGTAAAACAAATGATTTGACTTGTCTGTGCTGTTTTTGTGAATCGAAAAGGAAGTTCGAGTCTCAATGATTTTTTTAATTTTAATAAATGATGTATGGAGTAGTAATATAAAATCTTGGTTTCTTATGCAATGGACATACTTGATTTTTGTTGTGGGGTGGGTTGTCATTTATTTATTTATTCTTCTCCCCACCACCCCCCCCTCAATTTGCACTCCAAGGTCCTGTAATAAAGGGGTTTAAGCCTATCATTTCTCTATAGCTAAAGCCATGATTTTTTTTTTTCCTATAAAGACCATGCAACAGCCAGAATAGCTTGTTTCTAATTTGAACATGAAGGTAGCTTTCAGCCTTTTACAGCAGTGATGAATGTGTGTTAGTGGCAGAGAAATTATATGTGCATTTTAGGCTGCAATTTAACTATCATGGATGCAGAGTTGAAGTAAACTTAACCTGTGTTTTCAACTCAGTAACATACAATTAGGATGGTATCTACATCAGCCAGACGTATGCAGCTAATGCTACTGTACTGGACCACAGCTGTAGAATACAGAGTATTTAATTGTGTTGTAATGAATTAAGTAGCAGAATTTTTATTTGATTAGTAGCAAAGGACTTTCAAAACAACACGTGAGTGCATATACTAGGTGTGTTGCAGCAGAATATCTTTCCTGTGGTCTCCATAAAGTAAAATTTAAAAGCCTGGTAAATGTTAAAAGATAAATAACTGGAGACATTTTGAACCATGCAAATATAGGCCATCTTAACCTTTATTAGCAGAAAAAAGGCTTCTTGCTACTTCTTTACAGGCCTTTGAACTGTAGGATTACAAATCAATTTAGTAATCACTATCTATCTGAAGGTCTTTAAAGGCTAACATCAGTGACTAAAGTGAAGATAAACAAGAATAACCAGTCTATGACTGTGACAGATCCGCTATTGAAAATAAGATAATTTATACTCTTTTAATGTACTTAAATAACATGGTATATTTCAGTTAAAAATTAGCTTCCAAAAGAGAAATAACTGATTTAAAGTACAGAATTAACAACAACAAAGCAAAAAAAAGAACTCCGCCCCCCTCCCTGGTTAGAGTTTCATGGTCTGTCTATACAGTGCTCCTCACATAAATGCCATTTTGAAGGAATGTTTTATGTGGTTAAATAGATGAAGAAAGCCCTATAGAATAAATCTGATAAATGCAAGAGTGAGCACTGACTGTCACCTTGAGTGCCTGGACTGAGCCAGCAGGTCCACTTTATTAACGCAGCATGCTGAAGTAAAGGGAAGCGCTAAATGAATAACAGGATGCAAGTGGGGGGTGTGTAAATTCCTGCGGAAAGTAAAATATAAACGTGTAATCAAATGATCTTGCTTGAAAGGAAACTCAAGTTTTTGCTGTAACAATGGATATTTTTTCAAAGAAAACACTTGCATTTTTCCAAGTTGAAATAATCTAGAGTGGATGTCTGGTTTTTGAAGGTGGGAAGTCTGGAGAAAAAAGGAACTGTTTTATGAAAGACATCTCAAGAAGTTGCATCAATTTGAATAAGCATACCTCACTTTGACGTCTACAAGGTTTAAAAGCAAAGTGTATATAAATAAAAGGCATCTCTCCTGCTCCCAGTCATTAAAATGGTACAGAATTCTCTTCAGAGCTAAAGCCAGATGAGTTTTTCCATGGTGTTGGCTAAAATGCAGTAGACTTCTGCACGCTTACCATATTTCAGGTTGTAGGAAATAGGTGTACATAGGAATGCAGAATATATATATATATATATATATATTTCTTCTACAACATTTAACCATCTTCCTTTCCTCTGTTGGTAACTGATTGTATTTTGTTAAGCAGTTGTTGTAGTCTGTTAGCAGTAGCCATCAAATAACTTCACTAAGTGATCCTTCTGTATTTTTACCCCTTTAGACACACCAGTTCAATGATGCTGTAGCTGTCTCTGTGGTCAGGTTAGTCTCGAGTCTACATAGCGTTAAAAGGCTTTTTGTATCCCCATGTCAAGCATACCAGCATGCTCCTGTGTGTATGAAATTGACCTTACAGTTCTGTAATCAAGAAATTTCAGTAGTGGCTTAAAACAATGTCTCTCAAGTCTGTTTCTTTATAAAAGTCAAAGTTCTTGCGTGGTGACTCAAAGCTAAGAAGTGATTTAAGGTGAAGTTGCTTCTCAGCTGTGCAGTGCTATCTGCCTGTACTGAAGTGGCTTAGCAGTCCTCAAAGTCAAACAGGTTAAATTAAATCACTGCTGGAGTATTTAGTTTGTGGGTGTAAGATACTTTCTGAAGGTGGCTTAAGGCAAACTTCGTGTTTTTGAGAGACTAGAATAAATCAGACAACTGTCTTCTGACAGTAAAGAAAGACTTTATATGTTATCTTGGTATTATTTTACTCTGTTTTGATGCTGAGTGCCCATGGATGTGTGCGTTCAGCGATGAAAAATGCAAAGTGGAATACGGGACAACAGCTCTTTGTGTGGGTGCAGGTTAGTGTGAGTTCAGCATCTGGAGCACAACTGGATGATCATATAGGCATAGCCTGTGCTTCTTGTGCCTACTAAAACGAAAAAGCCCTTTTGCCTCTAGCTTTGGTCTTTATATGATGAATTGATAGTAATTTAAATACTTTGCTGTAAGGAAGAATTTTTATAATGAGTCTTCTCAGGGCTTTGTTGAAGCAGTTAGATTAAAAGGGATAAAAGTAGAGTTCATGTGATTTATCACTTTTTTAATGTTGGGGACATGATTTTTCTTTCTAAAGGTATAATGAGAATTAAGGAGAGGTTTGCAGAATCAAAAATGAAGTAGCTGTGCTGTGTGTGTATCAATACATTAGAAACAAAATTTAACATGTTGCTTATTAATTATCCTTTCATCCATTTCACTAAGAATTCCTGTGGTTTAAAGCATGTGGGTTTTTTTCCCTCTTGCTTATTGGACAGTATTCTGCAATTACAGAGGAAAGTTTCTGCTCAAAATTAGTTTAGAATTGGTTTCTTATGTTGTATGCAAGTGATTCTGGCAAGCACAGCAATAACAAAATAATTAAGAATTTTTTCCAGTGAGTTCGTATTGCCTAATTTTGCTTTGTAATATAATTAACACACATTCTTTGGCATAACATAGCTTAAATTTGCAATGCACCCATTGTCATCACATAAAATATGTTCTTTGATATAGTGTATTTTTCTTGTGATGCCTGATGTTCTATCGTACTGTGTATTACAGAGAACAGACTGCACATGGTTCCTGCTCTGGGAAGTACTGCTTAAGATAAGATGTACAGATGGGAAAGACAAGCAAAGTGGGAGACAATGTATTTATTCTGTCACATTGAAAAGGGCTGCAACGTACCTATGGTTCAGTGGACATAGGTAGCCTTTCTGCTGAGTGTTGGGTGCTGGTCTGAAAGTACAAAACTCAACCCATGAAGGCCGGGATAATGCTGCAGATCTGGCCTGACTTGCTTTTATTTCAGACTGTTGCTATATTTATCTGCCTTGCTTGTCTCATGCAGCTTTCCTCATGTATTTTTTGGAAGGGGGACTTCCCTTTCATGTCACCCTCTTTTGCTGCTGCTCTTGCTGCCGCCTCAGGAAAAGCCCAAGCCCTCCAGGGTAGAGCTGTGGAGTTGGGCTGCACTTACTGCTTTCAGGTGTTTATGTTGCCATATAGGAGTTTACTGTTGCCAGCAGCTTCTGGTAGGCTTGACTGGCCTTGCTTGATTCATTACTCTGTCCTGAGCCATTTTTGTATTCCCAAGGTGGAAAAAAACCCCATAGTCTGAAGGAGATTGTTTGTGGCTTTTGTAGAACAACATCTGAATTTCATGGAAATAAGTTAAATGTAGCATACACCACATCTCTCTTCTTCACGTTTTTGAATGAACTGTTTTGAATCTTGTCTGAGAATGGGAGGGGAAAAAAATGAAAAAGAAAAACTGAAACAAATCAACTGTCTCTTTTTGTAATGCCTTTCCTACTGGCCCTAATCCAAAATCATTACAAAAGATGAACCTTGGAATTGCATTTAATTTCAGTATCAAACTATCGTACTGTTCAAGTTATTTCCTGATCCATTTTCCCCTCCACCCCCAATCCCCTGAGATTCATACTGAGCATTTGTGGCTGTTCTGCTACAGGCTATTTTAGCCTATATTTTGACATTACAGAATGTAAGTAGGGATTTAGGCTTTGAAGTCCTAAATTCTGATTCTCAAAAATGATAATTGGAGCCATGTAGCTGTGACATCATCCTAAATCTCGAAAAGTGTATGTTTTCATTGTTAGATGCTCATTCTTAGCTTGCTCAGAAACATTTTATTTTTAGGAGTGCTGTGTTTCTATGTACATCGTGCAGCTAGGCAGCTCTGTACCCCAATGGACTGATATAAGTGACGTTTAATATACCCCAAAGTGAACATTCTAGGATTGAATATTCTGTTTCTATCACAAAGTAAAAGCTTAATATGGCAATATATTTGCAAGATAAAGAGGAGAAGCCAGGTACAAATACAAATAGTTACTGTATCCTTTATATTTTCCTGTTGCACTAGTTTTAATATTTCAGTGATTAATGTTAATCATTGTTAGAATTACCTTTGCAAGGAAGAGAAATAAAAGGTTATCTCTTGTCTGCCCTACATGTATCATTTTATCAAAGGTATATGGAATGTCAGTGTAGGAGCCTCTTATGTTCCCCGAAGCTGTTGTAAAATTTCTTGAAAGCCCTGTCCCACTATGCAGAGCATTTGTCTTTGCCCTATAGCCCTTGTTACTAGTGAGATTAGCTTTAAGCATACTGTTCTGGGCTTTGCTCTGCATACCTGTTGCAGTGAATAGTCTCTTGTTTGCAAAAAGAGAGCCTAAAATATAATTTATCGTATGCTAACCATGTAAGTGTGCTGGAGTTTTACATTGTTAGGATTAGTATGAAATTCAAACCCACAACAGGCAGCAAAATAAAAAGCCTGGGTTTGGGAGGTACTGCTAGTTCTGTGACGCTGTGTTCCAAATCTTGTAGTCTTTGTTTACATTTTTCTTACTATACTGTAGCATCTAAAGATAATGAGCTTTGGGACTTTTTGTTGTACAAACAACATCAATTGTTGATCCCTCGTCCAAAGACAGTTTGACTGGAGAAATATAGTTAGAGGTATCACCAGGATCTCAACATCTGTCTTCCATGGGCTTTGTGATTCATCTATTTGAATTTGTGCAAGCATAGTTTGCTTGACTATGACCTTAAAAATGTCCTGGTAATTTAAGACTTCAGCATGAATACACTTTAAAAATGTGTACAAATAATCTGTTAATACTGGAGTAGCTTTTAATGCTGTTTCTGCCTTTATGACTCAGCAGTTTTCCTCCTGTGTTTGCTTGTTGATGGGAGAAATACCTTGACTTTTCCTGTTTGACTTTATCTGTTTTCTGATAAGGAAATAAGACTTACCTGTATGACTAAGCTCTGTAGATGTTTACAGTTCTAGGTTATAACACTGTTTATTTTTCCTGAGTAAACAAAAACTTTTAACTCTGTTAAAACAGTTTCTGCTCCATACATGCTTTGGTAGAGCACTAAGTCGTTAAAGAATTATTTCTTTGTGAATCATTTTGGCAACCTGGCTAGATAGCCAGAAGTTAATTCCAGTTACCAGAGCTCGGTTGCTGTAATGGATTAATTTATAATTTCTTTTTAAGATAATCTGAAAAAAAAAGTAAAATAAAAAAAAAAATCAGAAGTGCTCTTTGGAGTTTCACATGATGTTTAATACCTTTATCAATAATGTAGATGAGGGGATTGAGTGCATCCTCAGCAAGTTTGCAGATGACACCAAGCTGGGCGGGAGTGTTGATCTGCTGAAGGGTAGGAAGGCCATACAGAAGCATCTGGACCAGCTGGATTGATGGGCTGAGGCCAATTGTACAAGGTTCAACAAGGCCAAGTGCTGGGTCCTGCACTTGAGTCATGACAACCCCATGTAACACGTCAGACTTCGGAAAGGGTGACTGGGAAAACTACCTGGCAAAAAGAACAAGTTATATGAGGAGCAGTTGAGGGAACTGGAGAAAAGGAGGCTGAGGGGAGACCTTATCGCTGTCTACAACTACCTGAAAGGAGGTTGTAGTGTGGAGGGTGTTGGTCTCTTCTCTGAAGTAACAGTGATAGGACAAGAGGAAATGGCCTCAAGTTGTGTCAGGGGAGGTTTAGATTGCATATTAGGAAAAATTTATTCACTGAAAGGGTTGTCAGGCATTGGAACAGGCTGCCCAGGGAAGTGGAGATATTTAAAAGATGTGTAGATGTGGGGCTTTGGGGACATGGTTTAGTGGTGGACTTGGCAGTGCTAGGTGAACAGTTGGACTTCATGATCTTAATGGACTTTTCCACCCTAAATGATTCTGTGATTCTATGTATTGATGCTTCCTGGGAAAAGCCTCCCAGATGTTCCTTCACCTCAGTGCAGTGATGGACTGTCCACGCTCCATGTTTTAACAAGGCATTATGTTAATGATAAAACTTACTATGGTTAGAAACTTGAGTGAAGTGAACTGTAAGAACCAGAACAGAGTGATCTGAAACTGCCTTAAGAAAATGTAGGCTTGCTGTTTGCCAGCTGTTAACATTAAAGGGGAAACAGAAATAGGAATTAGTTGCCTTCAGTGATGCATACTAAACTCTGTTTTTAATGGAACAAAGAGATGCTCATTTTTTTCCACTGAATAAGTGCTTCTTGAAATTCAACTCATGTGCCTTTTGAATTGCTTAGAACTGCACACTTTATGCATGGCATCATATAATGTTCTAATGCACCAAAAGACAGATATATTTGGCCCCTCAAGACAAATTCTAACTGATTACATAAAGTATGAATTTACTGGAGCAAGTCTGTGGCCTGGCTGGTCGAATATTCTAACTCCTCTATCAGGCTTCATTGTCATTTATTCAGTGGTTCAGTTCCTGTGGTACTTGGTATTAACTTATTGTTTCTAGAAATTGAAAACATAACAAATGGATGATGATTTTTAAACAATATGTAATTTCTGATTAGCTTTATGCATATAAACTTTATGCATTGTTCTAATGTATGGAAAAAAATAAGTTATAAGAAAACTCTGTTTTAGGAACCAAGGTTCAAAAAAACAAAAATATGATATGTGGGTGCCTCTGTGCATCTAGACTCAGCTTCCCATAGGTCTCATTCCACAAGGAGGTCAATCTCTTCATGTTCTCTTTTGACTTTTCATCCCTCACCTCAAAAAAAAGTAGCAAGCTTTTTTCTCCTCTTTTGGTGCCTAAAGCAGTATGACATAGGTCTGATGGTAAGTTACAAGCATGCACCTCTTGCTGACTTTTTCTGTAGAAGCAAGTAAGAGGTACCCAGACAAGCAACTGAATGGGAAATGCCTCGGAAGAGAAGCGGGTGTGCCAGGGTATGGTTTTGATGATTCAGCAGGTGACTGTCATCTCTGTGATAGCTCTAGAACAAGAGTTCATTGCCTTTAAGCCTTGAGATGAAACCGCAAGCAGTATATGGTTTGGTATGTGGTTGTTAAGCTTCAAAACCCAAGTGAGAGTTGGCAAATTTGAACAACTGCATGTTTCCTGATATTTACTTTACTTTTGCTTTTATTATTTACTTTAAAACAGAAAAGTTATATTCCCTATGTGTGTTTTGAAAAAAAATAATACTGAAATCCTGAACTATTACTAAACTTCTGGCATCAGGTGACTAGGTACAACTGGCTAGCTATAAAAGCACTGTACACTAATTCCTGTTCTGCCAGGTTATAGTTATGTCATGTACAGTCATTCTTCAGGGTTGTTTTTCTCTGAACTCCAGCAAGCTTGCTGATGATACAAAACTAGGAGGAGTGGCTGATAAGCCAGAAGGCTGTTCTGCCATTCAGTGAGAACTGGACAGGCTGGAGAGTTGAGTGGAGGGAAACCTAATGAAGTGCAACAAGGGCAAGTGAAGGGTCCCGCACCTGGGGAGGAATAACCCCAGGCACCAGTACAGGTTGGGGGCAGACCTGCTGGAAAGCCGCACTGCAGAGAAGGACCTGGGATTCCTGGTGGATGAGTTAACCGTGAGTCAGCAATGTGCCCTTGGGGTGAAGAAGGTCAGTGGTATCCTGGGGTGCATTAGGAAGGGTGTGACCAGCCAGGAGGTTATCTTCCCCTTCTGCACTGCCTTGGTGAGGCCACATCTGGAGTACTGCATCCAGTTCTGGGCTCCCCAGTTCAATAAAGACAAGGAACGATTGGAGAGAGTCCAGTGGAGAGCTACAAAGATGACAAGGGGACCTGGAGAAGAGAAGATTAAGAGGGGATCTTATAAATCCTTTTAAAAGTCTAAAGGGCAGCTGTCAAGAGGATGGGGCCATACCCTTTTCAGTGGTGCCCAACAGAAGGTTAAGGGATGACAGGCACAGACTGAAACAAAGTTCCATCTGAATATGAGAAGAAACTTCTTAGCTTTGAGGGTGCCAGAGCACTGGAACAGCCTGCACAGAGAGATTGTGGAGTCTCCTCTGTAGACATTCAAAACTTGCCAGGCCGTGATTGTGTGCAACCTGTTCTAGGTGAACGTGCTTTATCAGGGGAGTTGGACTAGATGATCTCCAGAGGTCCCTTCCAACCCCAACAATTCTATGATTCTCTAATTTTAAGTTGAGGAGAATTACCACTGATGTATTAGAAGCTCAGAAATTCCCCCAAAGCATATATTAATGGATACCATTGACCCTTCTCAGACCAGGAATAATAAGCTCTTCCTGATCCTGCACTTCATTGTACTGTAAACTTCTGTATTCTTCCTACTCCTCAAAAATGGCCATTCAGCTCCTGTATAACTCTCATTCTGTCTCCCTTTTAATTTCCTGCAGTTTTAGAGCCTGATGGAGATATTCTGAACAAGAAGCACAGAGATGCTTGTAGGCTTTAAGGGAATGAACTTTTATTGCCTAGTGGTTGCAACAGTTTCTGATTATTTCATTTTTTTTGTTTTGTTGTTTTCTTTTGTTTGTTTGTTTGTTTGTTTTTAATTTCCTCCTCTTCTTCTCTTCCTCCTTTGCTTTTTCCCCTCAACTCAGGAGCAGTGGCTTCTGAAGCCTACACATGAAGTAGCTTCTAAGTGTCCTATATAGCACAACCTGGGAATATGTACGTTAGGTAGTGCAAGTGTTTGTTCGCACGAAGATTTAAGTCTTCCAAATACAATGACTGAAGTCTCATTTTTGGAGGTAGGCACAAGTTTACTTAGTATGGTGTTTCTGGAGTGATTTATTAGCATGCTGTGAACCAAGTTCAGCATCACTCAGTCACTTAAGAAAAAAATATACAACTTGCTTGCTGGTTTTTCCTTCTACTTAAGAAAACATAGCACTGTGTTAAGTACCACTTTGTGGCAACTGAAGATATGTCCCCCATTTAAGGGAGACTACTGCATAAACACTTAACATTTAACACTTGATAATGCTGTTACTCTTTTTTTTTTTATTTAAAAAGCGACATTAAAAAGGATAAGAACATATAAAAAGACTGAGTTCAACTGTCCTTTGCAGAAGTTAAGTTGTTTTTAATCCATGTTGTGAGTAATTCAATGGTGTATAAAGTTTTTCCAGATCTTTAAGAGGAGATTTTACATTTTTTTTTTTTTTTTTAATCTTTTAATGGTCTTAAGAGAAACACCAATCTGCTTCAACAAACAGTTCAGGGCTTGCTGAGATGCATTTTGGCAATGGGTAAAAAGAAGGTATCCTATGAAAGTTGAGGAAAATTTCATACATAATCTGATTAAATTTCAAGTTCTTGCGTTATGTGAATGTTTTAAAACCGGTTTTTATACCTTTATCTTATATACGTTAGGTAAATCTTGTAAAATATAATGTATTTAAATTGCTTTTAAAACCAGGAAGTGTCTTTCTCCAGTGTCATAACTTAAGCCATGTTTAAGCATGTGATAGCTCTTCATGGGTCTGATATTGTAGAGAAAGTTCAATTACCCTGCAACTTACATTCCACAAAGCATTTTGCTCTAAGCATGCAGCAGACATTTTTGATATAAACCAGCAGGGTTGAGTAACATCATCTGCTGTGTAATGAACTTGATAAACTGTCCCTCTTCTAGTGTCTTGCATGGAGGACTAGACTATTATGCAAGGTATTGAAAATGGAATTAGTAATACAGATGTGAAAAGAAAATAATAACTTCTGGCCATGATTTTTCTTTAGTTGCTAATACAACTTTACTGTTTGGTAGCAGTAAGTTTTATAGATGGTAGCAGCTGTGACTTCAGGAGTGGGATTCAGCCAACAGTTTGTAGATTTGTTGGTGTGGGAGGAGAAAATAGGCAGTAAGAGCTCATGTATTAAACTGTTGATGTTTATGCTAGCTATCCATTGTAATGAATCTAGCACTAGAATGTTTTGGTATTTTCAGACCTGTAACATTTCTGGTACCTCAAAAATCTCTGTCAATAAATTTTTGAGGATAAGCCTCCGACATTATGCGATTTGTATATTTGAGCTGAATTAGATAAAATTCAGCAGAACACTATCAACAGACTTTCCAACTGCATTTGTATATTCTGAAAATGTTTTTAAACCAACACTTAAATAACTCACTTCAGAATCCAAGAGCAAAATAAGCATTTGCTTCTATCAAACCGTACCAGAAGAGAAGGTTACTATGCAGTTTCAGTTCACTATAAGTGATGGTGTTTCTGTTGCTGTTGGAATGTTTTTGCATTTGTGATGCAGAAAGAAACACTAAGAAAATGATTTTTTTTTTAAATGTAGCTAATTGCTGGGACTTCTGAGTACTATGTTGTGCAAGGTGGTTTCCTGCTCAGACATAACTTCTGCTTGCTTAATTGAAAGTGGTCACAGTAGTGGGAAACAGGCTTAAAAAGCCTCCCTGATCTTGTTTTGCTGTACAGGCCAAATAAAGGTTAACTGTTGTAAACAATTAAAGACCTTGATTGTAAAGAAAAAAAACACAACAATATTTGTGAGAGTGGGCCTTTGTGTGCAAGCAGATCACCCTTCACCAAATGGATTTGAGCTGCCTGCTCATAGAATGTGATTTAGGGTATGCTCAGAATCAAATTTGGGGCAAAATTTCCGGAAGTGTTGAATGCGTTTAATGGATCAGTTATTGAATTTCTTACCTCTTCAGCAAATGCTTTTCTAGCAAAATGTATACTTAAAAAAAATTGGAGCCAAGACTGGATAAAAGCAGAAGACAGTTCTACAAAATCATTAGTATGCTTGGCTAAAGAATTAAATAAAACAGACACCTGGTGAAAGAGAGAAAGCTATAAAATCTGTGTATACAAATGAGAAGTTTAAAAGCATAGTTAAACTAATAAAGAACAGCATTTTACACTAAGCAATAAGGAAGCCTGGAAAAACACAGAATGGTGGAATATTGTAATAATTATTATAAACTGTATAGGAAAAGATAATTCGAGCAACAAGTTGGATTACTAATAATATAACAAATGTAGTGAGCCTTACACTGCCCCTTCTAACTTAAGAAAGTATTGGGAGATACTAATGAAAGAAGTGGACATGCCTGAGCAGGCAAAAAGCAGGGCTCTGCCTGCTATTTGTGCAAGAACACTGGATGAATATTACAAGCTTTTTTCTTGCAGGATTTGACTGTCTGAACTGGACCTTAACAGGAATGTGACAAAAAACTTGCTCAAAATGGGGAAGCATGGCTGTGTGTGAGGAACCTTAACAAGTGTTTCTGTTCCACACTTCCTAACTTCAAATTACTTTGCTGTCATTTTGTGTCACCTGCAACATCTGTTGCAGTTTGTTTGTCTAGTGCAAAGGAGATGTGTTTCTGGTCCTACCATTTACTTACGTTTCTGTTCATCAGTTCAAGTAGCTGTGCTGAGGAGCAGCTTGCGTTGTGAAATGCATCTCACCTCTGGAACAGCATGGCTCAAACGAGTTGCTGCCTCTATATACAAAGACATGTTTTTGGTAGAGCTATTCCATTTTACGTATAGTTTTGATTCTGGCGTTTAATGGAGAGAGACTCTATCTGAAGTGCAGGAGTGGGGAGGGGTCATCCAATGACTTTTTGTGCTTTCCTCTGACTGAGATCTCATACCTGACTGTGAGTGACTAATGTGGTGATATGCAGCTAAGACGCTCCCTCATTTTTAGCCCTTCACCTTATTTTCCCAGGTTAAGCTCTTAATTGTCCTAGGAAGGAATATAGCCACGTTCATTTTTGTCTGTTCTCTTCCAGGAAGCCAATATGTAAGTTACTTTATAATCTCTTGGAGAAGACTTGTCTGATTAAGAGCCGTAAATGGACATGAACAAGGAGGGAAGGCATTATCACAGAATCACAGAATGTCAGGGATTGGAAGGGACCTCAAAAGATCATCTGGTCCAATCCACCTGCTGGAGCAGGAACACCTAGATGAGGTTACACGGGAAGGTGTCCAGGCAGGTCTTGAATGTCTCTTGAGTAGGAGACTCCACAACCTTCCTGGGCAGCCTGTTCCAGTGCTCTGCCACCCTCACTGAGAAGGGGGGCTGATTCAAATAATATGTTATTAAATGGCTGTAACTTTTGAGAAAACACTTCAGATTCAAACCTGTGTCAGGGAAAATGGCCTTTGCAGAGTCTTTCAGTGCTGTTTGAAGTACTGTGCTGCTTGAAACTTTGTGGGATCTTATCTGTGTGAAATTGGATGGGAAAATATCTGTCTCCCTTCTCACTTGGGTAGTGGCCCCCAAGCCTACAGTTGCTCTCTTTTGTAAAGTGGTTTGCATTCCTTTCAGGATGAAAATAAAACACAGGAATTTACTCTGTATATAAATATTTCCATACTTAATGTGTCATCCAAGTATTCTGAAGATTCTTTGGCTGCATAAGCCAGCCCCATACCCACAGCCATATTAGAGCCATATTAAATTAAATGGAAGGTACAAGAGACTTCTGGAGGAATTGCCTTTATTTTTTTCTTTTAGCAAGGTACAGCACAGACAGCACAGCTATATTTCAGAGACTTTCAGATTTTCTGACTCCAGGTTTCACGTTGACACTGTCTGTACAGCTACATAATGCTTACAGGCATCTTCTCAGGGCTTCATGATCTTTCCATGGAGGGAATTCCTGCTTTTATATAGGCATTTACTGACTTTACACCTTTTCTGATGGAAGAACATGGTAGGTGCTATTAGGACCCTTCTTAGCATCAAGAATTTGAACTCCACATTCAAGGGACTTTTAAAATACAAATCATACCACTAAATGCTCATAGGCATACTTCTGAGGATTAAATCTCCCTTAGCTAGAAACTTAATGCTTAACAGAGGGTGTAGCTCATTTGGCAGCATCTCTGAGAAATGTAAGGAATCAGTTCTGTATTTTAATATCTTTATATTTTTGTGTGTGATTTCACCATTACAAACAGTAGGAACCAAAGCACTAAAAATAATCCCTAAATGCTACTTTATGTCAAAAATCAACCTAGGAAATAATCAACTGTTCTTATGGGTTATTTACTAAATATATCTATAAAGACCACAAACAGAACTCTTTTCCTCTCAAGATATTGATAATAGCCTCAACAGATTTACATTTGTGTAATTTCTGGTAACTCAAAACCAAATCTCAACCTGGTAAATTGTTAGCAAATGTAGTAAGTTCGAATATAACATTGCTACAGCTTCATCTTTTCCATGTACTTCTCTGAAAATAAATGTTGCTGTATTATTTCTGAATGTAGTAATGGACTGCATGTTTCTCAGATTGAATTTAAAGATGAATTGTCACCCCACTTAAAGGCTCTGTATAGGGAAGTTTCATACATAAGATAAAATGAGCCAAAAGATGCAAATAATAAATAATTTTATAAAAGCTGATTATTTTTGTATTTTTATGTCATGCAACAGTGAAAGTTGTGATGAGCTGTGATACCCAAATTTGTTTTTTAGTTTTCTAAGCAGGATTAACCATTTATAGTGGAATCTTTTGCTGTCTTGCTTGCAGAGTAAGTGGCTTCCAGGGAACAGTTTGGATGTCAAGTATTTTGTCACTTGAATTTATTCTGCAAAGCTGGCAGCTATATATTTATGTATAGTCAGTGTAATACTGCTAAATGTTTTGAATGAAATAGTAGATTTTTTTGGCACTAGGATCTAAGAATGGGAATGCCATTTGGTACGTAAAAGTAGAAAGTTGTAAATTATTACAGTACTAACTAGACTAAACACCCATAGTTCCTTTCTTAAGAAATACTTAACTGAGCTCCATATAGTTTATTTATAATTCACCCTTAAATTATGCTAGTCATGTTTGAGGAAGACTGTATTGGTTGTTTCCACAACCTTCTATGCATGAAGAGTGGGAAAACAAATCTGATACTATAGGCACTGTTTTTTTAATAACTTCTTTTGTTGCTAAAGCTAGAAGTAGGCTAGGGAAGTTCATAGCAATGTGATAACTTTTTGCCTGCCCTAGAAAGCCAGGCTGTCCTGAAGAAGGAATGCCTGGCAATGTCATGTCTGGCTTCTATGAGACTGACCAAGATTGGTTTCATCTTGGGGGTTCTGGAGATGCTTTGTGCAAGACAGACCACATCTATCCCACCTGCTGCTTTAGCTTTATACAAATTACTCATGCATTAGTATAGTCATCACCAGTAGTATGCCTTTTTAATTCTCTTTTGCACGTGAACTTTTGTGTATAAACATACCTGTGAGACCAGTCAGAAGTTACGCTTTTAGCAGCGTGTTTTGGTTTTTCTTCTGAGTAGTTGATACATGTATGTGCCATGAAGGTGGAGACAATAAAGACTCATTTCCCTTTTCCTAAATTGGTAAAATAACATAAATTACTAACAGCCTAGTTGTTTTAATTGAGTATGTTTGGGTTGGAGAGAGTTAAAAGAGCTGTTTATTGAATATTAACATTTGTAGGGGAAAGATAGTGGTGGTTGTCTTCAGTCCTCTTTGATAAATGTAATGTTAGATTCAGTGACACTTAATATTTGGCCATCACATTTGCAACTATTATTAAATGCATGCAAAGGAGGCTTACAAAATTGGGAAGCTGCAGCTGATGTTACTAAATACGTTCTATTAAACTATATTGAGGCTTCTGGCTTGCATTAGCAGTTGAGCTCTGTAGCAATGGCTGAAGCGGGGTGGCTGTGAGTGTTGAGTCACAGCAGTCTGCTACTCACCATCTCAAGGAAGTGCTGTTGGTTTTGTTTTACATGAGCACCATACGCTGTGAACTGTCATAGCTTAAAGGCAAATATGTCCCCTGCTAAAGTTACCCAAGTTGTAGAGCTAGTAATGGCCACTTTCAGGTGGGAAAGCAAGCTGGGGGCTGTTTGACTGTTCTACCTTCACAAATCAAACCCTTCCATTCTTCGAGGCCTCGCATTTGTTTCTATGTTATTACTTGTGTTTTTCTGTAAGAATGAGAATCATTTAACTTAATACTGATTTGGAATGCAGATATCTGAAACTGAATTGCAGAATTAATAAACTATATGCAAAATTTGTTTGTATGTAAGTGCTATCAAACTTTTCTAATAAGTTTTCCTCTCTGGAGAAGCAGACATTCTTCTATTTCCTTTTGTAAACTTATGTGGTGTATTAAATCTCAAAGTAAAATTAATCAAATTATGATTGGTAGTTTTGTTACAGAAATGGTGAAGTGTGACACAGTAAGGAGATGTGCATGTAGCTTTTGGCAAAAATTATCATGTTGTTGTTCATTCTCTTATATTCGAGCGTCAGGGCAATAGTACGAAGCTATGCTTGTAATCAATTGGAACTCATTTCTACAAAACACTTATAGCAACAGCATATTTGAAAAAAAAATAAAAATCAGAGTATGGTGTAGTTTACAACTGCTGATTAAAACAGCCTTGATGAATTTGGAATTGTTCTGCACAAAGGCCTGGATTGTGGGAAGGAAGGGAGGTTCTTAGCAATAAGTCACTGTCTGAATCCTGAGGAGAACTCAGTGTTGTCTCATCGTCTGTCCTCTATGTGTTTCCCTCGCTAACATATTAAAACTTATCATAGTTACTCTATTTTATCAAAGCTAATCTTTAATTAGATGAATTAATTTTAGAACTCAAGCAAATGTCTTAAATTATGCTTATGGGAGCAAAACCTAGTTTCTATTAAAAGATTAAACGGAGATGGTGAATAGTTGCGACTGTGCTGGTTTGTTTTCTGTGTAAATATATCTTGTCATTAATGACAAAGGAATATATTTGTAAATGTTACTAATTCAAAGGCTTAGCAATGCAGATGGAGTAATTTCAGTGAAATTGTCAACAGAGTACTTCAAAGCATTTTTGCACAAGTTTCTCTCATATTTTGAGTTAAGCTAAGTGCATTTATTTCTGGAATTATATTTCTGGATTTTTTATTTTGTGAACATGGTGAACAGAAATAGTTAATATAAATCTTTTCACATAAGAATTAGTTGTGCAAAGATGACTCGACGCACATTTTGGGAAGAAACTATGCAACTACCAGAAGTGCTTTTGCTTTTCTTCCAGACTAAATCCCAAATATTCTAAGCATATGGAACAATTTAGTAGAAAATACATAATTATCAAACAGATCTGTCTTTGCCACCTTGAACATTATTTCTTGTGGCAGGGTAAGTGAAACCTCATGTTTAGATTTTTTTCATTTGATCTTCTGCTATATTGGCAGAAGATTACAAAAAGTATATGACAGATGGCACCATTAAAATATGAGTTGATTTGTGCTTACTCTAATATGAATCTGAATATACTCGATAAAGGCATGGCACAAACTTCTAACTGAAATTTTGAAGCAAAGAAACCAAGTACATTTATCTTGGTAAGATCCTGAACAATCTCTGTAACTGTAAAAACAAGTTTAATATCATGCAGGTGTTCGCAAGCAAATGTATGCATGTTTTTACGTTCATTATAAATAAAGCTGCCATCAAATGTTGGCTCTAGGTTTCTGTTTTTCTTTTCTATGTGGCAGCCAAAATAAGTGAATGCCAATTCTCCATTACAATGTCCACTCTGTGGGCAGATATCCTTACCAATGTTGTAGTGTTATCTAAACTTTTTGCATTGCATTAAATGTGCTGTCAAGATTAATTCAGTATGCTCCCTGTTAAATTACTGCTGATTTCTCTTAATTAACCTACTCGATCCGAAGTCCTTTCAAAACTGAGTTTTCTGGACTAGGTTGTGCATCTACCATGAAGCAGCCATCCCACAGAAGAGCTGAATGGCCCTTTTAGTGGGGAGTGGATCAGGAACTGGTATCTTGTTCTCTGTGGTCAGTGGCCCAGCTGGGAAACTGCTTTCTGATTTTAACTTCTAGGTTTGGGGAACTTTTAAATTCTTTTCTATGTGATAGAAACTTTTCAAGGGGAAGGGTAGGTGTTATCTGTACTCTAGCTTTATAACTGACTTCTTCTGCAGTGAAAGGAATGGATGGGAACCACCTGAGTTTATCATATCCTGATGCTTGATGGGTATCAAGCCATTCTTTCCCATCCCAAGGGAAGTATGTTGGCTATACATGATGGTGCTTACAGTGAAACTCAGGAAACTGAAGTAGCCATCTGTTACTTAGATTGTAAAGTTTCTAAATAGCATATTTGGTATAGAAATCCAGATTTCAGGTATCAGGTTATTTATATGCATCTGATCCTCTGGAGTTGTACAGTACTCTGACCTATAGTCACATCAACCTGTATTACAATTGTTCATGTTAAAACAGTATTTCCTATTGTGTAACTGTTTTCAGGAGTCTGGGAGCCAGACAATAACCATTTTCAAACTGCCTACTAAAATGTTAACATGTTTTCTCACTTCAGTAGTTTTCGTTTCAGCTTTTTTGGGGGGACTTCAATACAGTGATGAGAGAGGATTGCTCATCAAGTTGGACTAGTCTTTTGTTTCTTCCTTCTGAAGATTTTGGTGCAGTCTTCTGAAGCAGTCTTGGAGACAGTACTGGATGGACTTTTCCCATACCATATGGTTACTCCATTTATCAAAATCAGTTTAAAACAACTGAGATTCTCTAGAATATCTGAGAAGGAGAGACGTCGTTCAGTTTGTAAAATCAAGTTAGGGTCGTAGGGATATAATTGGAATGAGCACAGAGAAGGCCTGGAGGGTGTATATTACAGCAGATTACTCTCTGTTTGTCATGTTTAGTGTTGCAAAAATGAAGGCTAGGAGTTAGGATTGCTGTCTATGAATGTACCAGACAGGGTAAAACTGAGAAGGGAGAAGAGCTGCTGAAGTCAATGGGCAGTGTTGTCACAGGAACACATAGGAATGGACATGAAAAATTGCACATGTGAGATTTGAAAGTTTCTAATAGCAAAATAAGCCTCATTAGAATCTCATACAAAAAGAGGAGAGGCTAAGTGTTGTTAAGATGCAGCTTGATATTTACTGTGGAGACATGGTTGCTATGACGTCCTTCGTGGTATGGAATTCGTACAGCAGTTATTTGCACCTTCCACCTTAGCTTTCTAATGGCATTTCAGTGGCAGTGAAGGTTGGATATGCTTCAAAAAGCATTTTGAGAGAAAATGGTAATTACTTATGTACAGACTTGGAAATGTCAAAGTTTCTTCAGAAATAAAAGTATATGGAATTCCCAAACAAGAAAGGTATATGTGTGAAATGAAAAGTCAGCAAAATTGTGTGTTCTTTCTGTGCATCTAACCAAGTCTTGTATTTTCTGTAAAACTATGGAACAAAGTTATGTAGAAATGGATGCAAATCCTTTTTATTATACATTGTGACATAGAACTCTCAGCTCTGGAGGTAAAAATACAGTAACAATACATTGTTAGGTACCCTATCAGGCCCATGGCCAGGCAGTGTCACAACTCAAGAGGTCCCTTTGTGACATTCTCACAAGAACTTGTATTTCTAAATAGTTTGAAAACAAACAAACACCCCACAATAAAAACAAAGCAACAAACAAATCCTCAAAACACTCCATCCTCTCCCCTCCCCAACCAAAAAAAGCCCAAAACCTCAGCATGTCCACACAAGTCACATAGTTCTTATACAGAGTGAGACTACAACAAGAAGCTGAAGTCTTGTATTAGAAGTCTGAGATACTCTTGCTCATCTTTTGTTTTGGTGTGGTTGCCCTCCAGGGCAATCTACTCAAGGCAGGAGCTTGCTTTGTTTATGTGTATCAGTGAGCCAATTAAGTGGTGATGCTTAATGAATACTGTTTGACTATTTATCTTGATTTCTGAGGCATTTTATTAACAGTAATTTCCATCTTGATTCATGAGGCATTTTATTGGTAATAATTTGTTGTTACAAAGTTAAGTATTGTTTACATTTGGAATAGAAATATTGAAAATACTGAGAGAATTTCAGTCGTTTTTGTTTACTGAAAAACTTATGCTATGAAAGGGATGTGTCATTTCTGTGTTTAGAATTGTTGGGAGTAAAGCCTTAACTAGACTGATTATTTAAATGATATGTAAAATTCTAGATTAAATTTTGACTCTTGAAAACATAAAATGTGTTTAAATATTTTTAAGGCAAAAAGCTGCTATGAGAACTCATGGATGGACAGGCCTTCTGTGAAAATGGGGAGGAGCAGGTGACGGGAGCTCTTCAGAGTTTAGCCTGTTTGCTGCAGTTCCCCTTCTTCACAGCCTTCCCCACCTCTTTCTTCTTTCCTTCTCCGTAGGATTGTTATGAATAAAATAGTTTTCCACTGTGTCATGGTCTAACCCCTAACCACCTGAAGTATCTAATGCTTCTGCTTTCTGATGCTTAATGAAAAATACAGGCTTCTGTCCAGTGCGAGCTCCTGACCACAATGTGGATGAAGTCCAGTCTGATCTTTTTCCTCCTCTTTCTACACTGACATTTCTACTTCATTGTATTTAGGCTACAACAATTTGTAGATCTTTAATTCATGAACTATGCTGATTCAGTGTAACAAACCAAAATTGTCAGGAAAGATGATATTGAAATACCATGCAAAGCTTCAAACTATGTGTTATCTAATATGTTTTTCATACAAAGCACTAAAATATCTCCCAGTTACAGTATCTGACCTTTAAAAACCTTTACTGGATTTATCCTTGCCATGCTGCTGGAGTTAAAGGTTCCTATTCCGGTTTCACAGTTAAGGAAATGAAGCCTTTGGTGCCTCTGATTTCCACCACATTGCACAGGAAGACGGTGTCAGAACCACAAAACCATCCATCCTCTCAACTTTTATGCATATTTTTGATAATTTCCTGCTTGTCTTCAGCCTCATTCTTCCCACCCCCACACCCTGCCCTAGTATATGCTGTAGTGTAGTTTATAATCCTATATTCATTTTAAAAATATTAGTGTCTGTTACCACGTGAAAAATACACCTAAGCCACAGGTGCTGTACTGTTTATTGCCTTTCTTATTTTTGCATATATAGTTCTGCTGTCTTAAAATACTGCCATGAGTGAAGCCCTGGAGAAAGACAACTGTCAGTTTTGGAGACTGTTGTAGTTAAACCATCACTCTTTCAGGATATTTAACTCTGACGGTTATGACATTTTTCCAAAGTAACAGTGGAAACCCAGTGTCTTCTCCAAATTCTGGCTCAGGAAGTTTAGCCCATCACAAATAAACTCATTAGGCAAGATCTAATTCCTGTCCTGGTTACCTGCCATTACCTATTCAGCTTTCCGTAGGAGAGGAGGGTTAAGGTTCATTTCTTCTAAGAGGCTTTCTGCTGGTACAAAAATAATTCTAGGGAGAGCTGGAGCTTTTTCATAGAGGCTTGTCCATATTTCAGGTGCTAGAAAGAGTAAGGATTTATGGTTTTGTTCATCCTGTTTAGTATTTACCCATGTAGTTATGCACTTAGCAGAACAATGGATTGTCAGCAGGACAAACTATTAAAGTGCATCTCCTAGTTTTATTATTGAAATTGCAGTTCAGTAAACCCGTAACTTCACATGCAGTAAAACAATAAGTAAATTACTGAGTTGTTGGTTCACCTTTGTGTAACTTTAGGACACTTTAAAAAGTTCCTGATATGCATTTGTGTGAATTTTTGCAGATATATCATTTAATAAAAATATTTAAATGACAAAAATGACAAATTTAAATAAAAATCTCCTTCTATGGAAGATACATATTCATATGCATACTGGGTTAAAGTATGTCATATCACAACCAGACTGAAGAAAGGGAAATGAAAATATGTTACAATATTCCAGGCTAAACCGGTTTATCAGCCAAAGGTGTACAGGAAGATTTTGAAACATTTTGAAAGGTTTTTCTGATTTTGTTTGTCGGTGGTGTTGATAAATTTTACAGGCAGCAATATTAGATGTTTGTTTGTTTGTTTTTAACAGTAGAACAGTAACCTCATTTATTCTCTTGTAAATAATCTTGTGATCCAGATATGTAATTTCTGGAAAATGCATGGCTCCCTTTGAGCCTTGGACAGTGAAATTTGATTGCAGTTTAGACAGGAGAAAGAAAAGGTGATACTCCTGCCAAGTTTTTGTCCACCTTATGATTTATAGCTCTGAACATTGGAAATGTATCCTTGCCATAGAGCTGGAAACCAAGTAGCACTGGTCTGAGCTCATAGATGTGTCAGTTTTGAAAGGGCAAGCAACAGACTTCCTTATGCCAAAAATAGCTTTTGTGCTAAATTATTTAAGCTTAGTATTTGATCATAGATAAATGGAAAATAATATTTTGCACTTTCGACCTTTTTTGTATAGTAGGGGAAACCCAGGGTCATTTTAAAATTAGATGGGTTTTGTCAGGTGAGTCTGAAATATCGCACATTCAAAAACTGTGGTACTTGGCACTGAGAAAAATGTTGTGTACTGTTTTTATTCTTCATGTGTGTTGGTTATATATTGATTGTAATGAAGAGAATATTTTAGTCTCCTGCAGCAGTTCAAGTAATGTGTACTGCTTCTGCACTTTTCTGTTGTTGAGTGTAAAATATGTATGAAGACATGTCTGAAGTGTAAGTACAGCAGGCCCTTGGGAGGGTCTGGAGCTGTACCTTGAGTAATTTCAGTCCAATTCTGACAAAATATTTACTGGTATATTTTTGTTTTGTAAGTCTGTTTTCATCCATGGTCTGTGAAACATTCAAGGATGGTTCTTAACGTTAGAAGTTCTCTAGCTTTATTATACCAAAAGTACAAATAGTTCTCTGTAGTCTAGCAAATGAGCATGGCTTTATTTTAGTAGTTGCTTTGGTGGCAGACCCTACAGGTTCCAGATAGGCTTCTGTTAAGACATTTTGTATTCAGACACTTTTAATCTTCAGAATCATCCACTTTTGGAGATGAAAATTTCCTTTTTCATTTTTCTCTCTAGCCCAAGCACTGGAGGGAAAATCCTATGTTTCTTCCTATCATAAGGAAAATATCTTGTTGCCTCAAACATCGTCACAGCTGGACAGTCTTGTGCTCTCTCTGCTTAAAATACAAAATCCAGTTATTCAGCTTCCATGACCAGCTTTGTAAATTGTTTTCTGCATATAGTACTCTGGACTGTATCAGAATAGTGACATATTTTTTTACATTGATGTTTTTATACTAATGGAAAATGCATGTTGTTATGCATCCATCCATCCATTCAAAGTTTACTGTAATTTACAAGCTGTGTTGTGAATTGTAACACAGCTTACAAGGAAGACTGCCCTTAAAGTGTTTCCTCTTCAGATGTGTGAGAAATAAAAATGCTGATGCATATCACAACTTTCATATTTAATTGTTACTAGGTGGCAGAAAAGTTGGAGGCCAGGATACTGGCATTAGAAGATGAAAATGCATAACTCTTGAATATTAAAAACCAAGTATGTGTAAAAAAGCTGATAATGTGGAAACAGTGCATGAGAGCAAGAGGCAGCTGACCAAATAAATGACAAAATTTTGCTGAATAAGTGGAATAATTATGAATTTGTCTATCATAAGAATTTCTGTAAACAAAGATAAATTGTTACCCTACGTTGCCTTTTCTTTCTTTTAGTACTTGGGGTAAATATCTTCTCAGCCGTTTATAGGATATAAATAAACAATATTAAGTTATCTTAAAAAATATTCAGAATTAATAAATGAAGGGATAGGAGATGCAAAACTTAAGTATGCAAGATATAGTGACAACTTTCTTTTCCCCTACATATAACATGTTTTACTTGTACATGCAGCATACATGGAACTCTATCTTATCTCTTTGTGTAACATAACTAAAACATTAACGACATGAATATCATAAGTCTCAATTTGTTTTCTCCTCTGGCTCTAAGTACAGAGCAATCCTTAGATTAGTTTCATTAATGAAATGTACAGTTTCTACTATCTAGTAGAAGTGTGGCTATGTACAAAATATGCAATCAATGAATGTTTTTATTTCTAAAAAAAATTAATTACATTTTTTTCTTCGTGTTACTTAATAACTTTCATAAACACTTTTCCCTTTGCAGTCTCAGAGATAGTGGATAAAAAATTTTCCATATAATCTTAAGTAATTGAGATAGCTACAATTGCATGTAGGTGCATGCATACATATAGTATTTTCTCCCACTTAAAGTGGATCTTTTACCAGTGTAAACAGTTTAGTGTATGTTAATGATTTAGGCAAGAGTTTTAATATTAAACTCTGTTTTTTCAATAATGTCCTTCTTGTCTTGTTTTGGCTGGTAAATCTCATGTTGGAGGCTGGCATTTGCTGCTAAAGCGAGTAAGACCACCCCCCTCATGAGAACAGTTGTTTTTTAAAGTAATCTAGAACAGACTAGTTGAAGTTACAGTTCTACTGAAGAGGTTATGAAACAGTCTAAATTGACTCTGACTGCAAACTTTGACCTGTTTGGCTGAATTGTGGGAACTGTGCCAAAATTTGATATAAAGCAGTTCTGGGAAGCTCTTTAAGATTAAATTCCAAGGCTGCATGACTGATGTGCTAACGATATACTTGTGATATTAGACAAGTGTTACTTCAATACGGTTTTAGGCTTGAACAGATCATTCACCTAAAAGTAGAATTTATCTCCAGCTTGTTTTAAGTACTGTGTTGCATCTCAATATGATTTTTAAAAGTTCAGTTAAAATGTAGCATCTTGATATTCCTTTCTCTGCACCTCCCTCTGATGAGCTATCCTGGCTTCTCAAAAACTTTTTGCTTTGCTTTTTATCTGGGGAAGAAAAGGTAAGGAGGAGAAAACGTTTTAACTGCAGAGTATCTTGGTGTGGTTTCCATGAAGCTTTTCAGCCAGCAATCACTGCATCGGTTTGTGTTCAGCACTCTTATAACACATGGCTGGTTTAGGTGAATTTTGAGATGGAAAGGCTATTTAATCATACATTTCTTCACTCATTTAGTAATAATAAGACACATTTGCTGTGGAAATGCTCAGGTTTCAGTTGAGAATAGTCTCTCTAGCCTCCACAGCTGAGCACCAGCAAATATGGTATATTTTCTTTGTTTATATTAGGAAAGAGTTCTTTGTTCCCTCAACACAGAAAATACTACCCTTTTTTTTCTTCTTCTTCTTTATATTGTTCATTCTGATGCTTTGCAAAAATGCACTTTTTTCAAATTAAGCAGTTCCTAGATTTGCAGAAAATGCTAGTATTGTCAATGTCCTAATATACACTGTTAGGGATATTCATCTCTTGTTCTATGGCCAGACAACCAAATATTCCATAAGACAGTAGTCAAGTAAAGACTAAAGGCAGTTTTATTATATTTCATTTTTACTGATATTCCTTTTGAATATTCATCCAAATATTGTAGGTGTGTCACTCCTTTCATGGAAAGGAGAACTGGAATGGTTTTTGAATGCCTCTTTATATGACTTTAAGAAGTTTAATTGCTAATATTATTTTCTTGAAGTAATAGTAGACAAGTATTTGTGTGTTAAATCAGGGTTCTATGTGAATGCCCATCAGAAAGCTGGCTAAACATTTGCTGCCATTCACCTTATGCTGAATTCTCTGTGTCTCCAGTTACTTTATTAACTTTGCAACATGTAGTACAGGTCGTGCCTTCTCAAGTATGTCACTAGAGAGGGTATTTTCAGTTGCTCTGTGACAATTTTGTTGTTCTCTCATGTTGTAACTTCTGGTAAACACAGTAAGGAATCACTGTTTACAGGACTTCTGCTAAAGGTCCTCTGGTAGCTACAGGTCATTGATTTTGCAATCTGAACTGAATGAAATAGTGGGAGTGGGACTTCAAAGCTGCTGGCTCTCAAGTGAAGACGCGATGGCAAAGGTTCTTGCTGAGAACAGGAGTGACAGCCTAGAAGGAAAGGGGACACCAGTTGTTGTGGTTTGCAGGTTGGGGGAGCAAATAGAAAGTGTTGGAGTGTGAGGTCTTTTCCGCTCAGGTCTAGGGCCTCTCTTGGAGGATAGCACAGAGGTTAAATGAGATGGTGGATAGAATCTTTAACTTTTAAAATATAATTTTCCTCATATTCTTTGCTATGATCTTATTGTTAGGAGTTATTATTGCATTACATAAAATCTGTAGCTTACAGGTACTGAGGGAAAGACTTGAGGGTTTTGTTTCTGACTGGATCCGCTGAGTAATCATAGTTGATGTTGAATGTGTCTTAGTTCAGGGACCTGGTTTGAAGAAAGGAGGAATCTGAGAATTTTCTCCCATTAAATGTGAAAGTGATAGGTCTAATATTGAGGCCAGCTGTTATTCCAACAACTCCAACAACTGCAAAGCATACTCATTTTCTGCATCATAATGAAGAGAATGGTTTCTGAATATCTCAACAAATAGTTAATGAAATTCATCTGTCATGTGTCGTCAGTTGATTCAGCATGCTTCTTATAACTCATGCAGTTTAGGATATATTCCAAAGTACTTTTTCAGACTGAGTGTTATGCCCTGGAAAGAAGGAAGACTGCTTAGTACCTGCTCTCCTTAGGTATTGAAAACAATTTTTTCAATGAATACTTAAGTGGTTTTGAAGTAAAAGATGGCTTTTGGCAGTACTCAGAACTCAGTCATTTGAATTCTGTTCCAGACCTGAAGAAGTAGTTTTGTGTCAAACATTTTTTGTTTCTCAGATATATTGTTAGTCTAATAAAGTACACTGCATCTCTGTGCGAATGTCTCATCACCTGACTGTAACAGCTGGAAGCCGAGATAAGGAGCTGGTAAACTCTGATGTTACCATTGTTATTTAATTTGTCTTTTTAAATGTAATGTAAAACTGATTATCTTCTACATTTCCTGGTTTGGGTGCTAAAGCATTTCACAACTGTAAAACAAATGTACCAGAAAATACAATATTATTCTGTGTTTAGACAGCCTATTAAAGATCACTATCTAGTTTTGTTTTCTTTGGGATTTAGCTTTTACTTCAAATCAGGAAAGTCTGGGAAATGGAAATGATGCTTGTTGCTGAACACAGGATTAAGTGAAATCATTAAGCTACTTAGAAAGTATGTGCCTACAATTTAGCCCTCTTGCTAAAATAGTGTAGCAGATTATTATTACTGGTATAAACAATTGTGCTTTATTTTTTAGTGCGTTAACATTATGGGAAATTCTGAGAAGTGCTTAGATTGTATCTTTCATGCCTTTTAGGTACATATAGAGATCTTTTTTCTACTTACGGTCGCATTCATGTTTCAATTTCCTGTGGCTGAAAATTAAGAGGGAATAGGTTGAAACATGTTGTACTTAATTCAGAGATTCAAAAACTGTAAAGCAATGGACTATTGGGATTATTTGATCTGACTACATAGGTAACACAGACTATGAGATGTAGCAGAATACATGGCTGATTTTAAACTAGGTGAAGATGGTGGGGGGCTTGGAGCAAAAGCCTTATGAAGAGCAGCTGAGGGAACTGGGGCCGTTTAGCCTGGAGAAAAGGAGACTGAGGGGAGACCTTATTGCTCTTGACAACTAACTAAAAGGAGCTTGTTGTATGGAGGGTGTTGGTCTCTTCTGCCAAGTAGCAAGTGATAGGACAAAAGGAAATGGCCTCAAGTTGTGCTGGGAAGGTTTAGATTGGATATTAGGAAAAATCTCTTCATCGAAGTGGTTGTTGGGCATTGGAAGAAGCTGCCCAGGAAAGTGTTGAGTCATCATCACCGGAGTTGTTTAAAAGATGTGTAGATTCGGTGCTTAGGTGCCTGTTTTAGAGATGGATTTGGCAATGCTAGGTTAATGGTTGGACTCTATGATCGTAAAGGTCTTTTCAACCAGAATGATTCTGTCTTTTTATGTTGACTCTAATATTACCTTTGGATGAGTTACCCTTATGAGCTTTAGTTCTCTTTATCATCATCTGTTACTATATCTCTAGCTGGTATTTCTGAAGCCACGGCATTGTGCACTGTGACTAAGTCTCTTCAGAATTACTGCTTTACAAGAAGGCCCTCCCATGCTGGAAGACAGCATTTTCTGGGATCTGATACCTTTCAATTTGACTGTGCTGAACCGCACGTTGCAAGCTTGCATCCAGCTAGCCGGTGTTGCTCAGTGTCAAGGACCCGTGTTGTTTCTGTTTCTTACTCTCGTTGTGTTTGTGTCAACCTAAAATCCTACTAGCAATTTTTATCAATGTTTGCTTAAAGAGTATTGATAAAGAAGTTTATTCACACAGGGTTGGTAATTACCATATTAGCATTGTCAACTTTACAAGTTGCATTTATAATTTTTTAAATAGAAGTTTATACCTGGTTTGAATACTGAATTTTATTTTTATTTTTTAATCCTGCCTTCTTTTAAATATTTACTATTCAAAGTTCTTTTTCATCAGTTTTGTTTTTTCCCCAGTAGGAAATTCAACAAGGCGGTTTTAAAATCTTGACCTAAATTTATCGAGTCTCGTTCATCTAAACAATCCAATACTTCTGCTTAGGTCTGTTGTACTGAAAAGACCTTCATTGTGAAATTTGAATATTTCACTTGTTATTCTCAGAAGTATGAAATAGAAATATTTGGTCAGCTTTCCTGTAGTTTTTCCACATAATCATTTTTATTTTTTTCACTTCCACCTAAGAAGAAACCCATTTTGCTGTTGTGTTTATGTGCTTCCAACTGATTTGACTTTTGATTTTTGTGAAATTGTCTTTTTTCTAGTACCAGCTAAACAGAATCTAGTCTTTATTTAATGCGTGGAATTTAGATTTTATGAAGTCAAGGGAAGACCACACCTACCTAAGCAACACCCTGCACTTCAGATTTGATGCCACTTTATTAACTGAAAAGAGGGATGATAAAAAAAATTTCCTTTCTGCAGATGGAACAGTTAACCTTTCTCCAACTTAGTCTTTAAAAATGTGTGGGTGTTTTAGAGCTATCACTTAGTGATGCATCTCCAGAGTCTCAGAATGTGAAGTCTCCTGTAGCGTAACCTCTTTGCCTTGCCTGTGGGTGGTGAGGGAGAAAGTCCAGGGGCTGGCTGGCTTGTACAAGGCCTCGAATTTATCTGTCAGAACAAGGTAAATCTATTTTTTTGTGTTTGTGGTGTGTTGTGGTTCCTCACACACACCCCTCTGGAGTTGTACACCCCCACTAATTTCCACTGTTATCTTCCATTTTTTTTTTTTTACCCCAGATTGTCTGCACTTTTCTGTCTGTCTCAGATTACAACAACTTGATTTCATCCATGTTCTGATTTCTGTAACAAGAGTAGGCTCTAATTCAGCAAAACATGTAACTTCACACGTACCTATATGCATGCTTTGAAAGTTAGGAGGAATATAGCCATATCAGTGTATAGGCTGTACTTGAGCTCTTGAGATCTGTTCATTAATATGTGTAGAGCAGAACATCTTTCACTAGCCAAACACCTGTAATTCCTCCCCCTCATTTATTATTTGCACATTGTAAAAGGAAATAAATAATTAAAAAACAAACAAACAAACAAAACCCCAAAACAACGACAACAAAACCAAACCAAACAAAAAAAAACCCCACAAACAACAACAACAAACCAACCAAACAAAAAACAAGTGTGACTGGGTATCTTCACTTGCAGCTTCCATAGCTGACTATGGGCTTTCTCAATAATCATACAATATAATTTAAAAGGATTAAGTTTTCTTCTAGTGACAGTGGACTTCAGGGGGTTTTAGTGAATGCTCTGGTTATCCTTTTAAAATAACACTTAGGAAAAAAAAAATATTGCTATATCTTCCACTCACTTGAATTTAAAATTACTTTGCTATTGCAACTGTGTGGAATACAACAGGACTTTCTGACTATCTGATAGAAAGAAGAGCATTCAGGTTTTAATTTCAAAGCAAACCCTCGGATAAATTCCTGACTGATTAATCAGTTTGTGTCATTTTAGAACATGTTTTTCCTCTGCGGTGCCTTTGAGGGATATTTTAATGAAAACTGCCTGGCTTGAAAGTTGTTAGCTGCAGCGATAACTTTAAAAAAACCTGAAAAGCCTGATTTATCTTTCACTTAATACACTTAGTGTAAAATATCATTTAAAATAGTTGAAAAGTGAGTGAACAGGAGTTCTTCAGGACTCTTGACTAAAGTTCTGAGCAGCTGAGAAATGGAGGTTTTCAGCAGGTTGAAAAATCCTTGGGAATTTAGGGTGAATATCTCATTCTTATGAGAGAAACTTCTGTTGTTTGGATTTTACGGAAGCGCAGTTGCTTTTATAAATTTCCCTTGCTTTGCAGTTTAGAAAGTTTGGGGTTGGGTGGGGGTGTTGTTTAACTTTATCAGAAAGGTTTAAGGTAAAATTAATCAAGCAATTTTAAGCTATTTAGACGTTACAGACGCACTCGGACTAATTTCAGATTTGGAGACTTTTTTTGTTCTTTTTAGAACTATGTGGAAAGTAGATAAATTCTGAGTTATGGACAATCTTTGAGTATCTCATTTTACTTGACAGCATCCTATTTATAGGAAGACATGGTGCAGAGATGGGAGGGTGTATGTCTTTCAGGTACTTTGTAGCAATTTGGTCTGATTCTTCATCCCTTTTTCACTGAGTATTTTTTTCTTTCAATTGGATGTATTTTTGAACTGGATAATGATGATTCATTGTTATAGTATTTTATCTGAATTTGGCAAGTTTGCTTAATTGTTGAAATGGTTAATGGCAGAAAAAAGCTTTTTTGTTTGAAATACTTTTTTTGTTTTTCTTTAATGTGTAATACGCATTTAGGGTTCCTGTTTCTTTCCTTCCTTTCTCTGAAGGGCACTTCAGGTCTAGAGCAGGCTTATATCTGAAGTACCATAGTTTGATACCTGAAATAAGATGGGATAACAGTAAGTACAAGTGTTGTCCTACCTTAAAGCAGAGTTGTTATCAGGTTAAGGAGGTAATTGAATGAAAGAAAATAAAAAGTCCTTTATTAGCAAGAGTGACAAACTAAAAGTGACCCTTATAATAAAGACAAAGAGAAGGAAAAAAAAAAAAAAGCAATAAACTAGTGAGATTTGGATTGATTTCAATAATACTGATTCTGTTGTTGAAGTATTATAGTTTAGAAAGATGAATGACAAATTTTGGGGGTTATCTCTAATGGTAAGGAAAAAACCTGACACTGAAACAAATCTTTTGTTAGATTGACTTTATAAACATTTTTAATTTTTTTTTTTTCTCACAGAAAATAATGCATCACATAAATTTCTAGTGATCCTTTCAAAAACCACTTCTTTTTTCTCTAGTTGCATTAAAATCTTGTAACTCAACAAGACCAGAAAGAAATGGCATTCAGGAAAACTGTAGAACTGCAAAATGTGGAGAAGGGATGCAGATGCTGGAAGGAGAACTCTTACTGCAGGTATGTTTTGGCTTACAGAAGGCATCTGATTTCAGCAGTAACAATCCTGTTTCAAGATGAACTGTAAATTGGAGACACTGTAAAATGTGATTGAATTCCAGGTACAGGAGCTTTGCATGAAACAGAGCAGAATAACCAATTTTAATGTGTGGGCCAGAATTGGATGCAGCTTGCAGATTTTTTTATATCAACCACTTAAGGTGAAATGCCCTGCAGAACAGGTCAGCAGAGGACACAAGCACCTGCCGTTGTGGCATTCTGCTCCCTTGGAATTACTTTGAACTTCATCAAAACCAAGGATTCTGTGCAACTACTCTCTTGGATAGCCCGAGCTATTTAATTTCAGGTTATTATTACATGTTTTTTTAGCTCATGCTGTATTCAGGTAATTAAGCTTATATAAGGAATTTTTACAGATCTCACAACAGTTTGTGAGAATAGATTAAATGTCTTCGCATTCAAAAGGAGTGGTTCACACCATTTAAAGACCAGCCATTTAATCAGATATTTAATTTGATTTAATTAGACCACGTAAAAAAATCCCAAGAAATAGTAAAACCATTTCTCTGCAAAATACGAAAAAGCAGTTATGGTGGTTACCATAGTGTGGGGGTATGTGAGTTAATGTTTGTGAAAGAATTATGCTGGTTTATAATAAAAATATATTTCTATGTTGTTACAGTAAGATGTAGGATATCCTTCACTTACTTTACATTTTTTGTGTTACAATAATTTTGCATAATAAAGAGTTTTTAAAAAATATGTTTTGAGTATGCTGGCCAAATTTGACTTTGAATGCAGCTGAGGAAATTAAGTGGCACAATATACTTAATCCTGTCCCTCGAGACATCCTTTTGTTAAATCTTGACTGATATCCATAGAAGTAAATCAGCACCTTTCAGATGAGCTGCCAAGTCACAAATGTACTGTTTGCTATCACAACAATTGCTGTGAACCGTATTGATTTGGAGTTCAGATAAATGCCCTTTGCGTGACTTTGAGTAAGGAGCCACTTAGTCTGCTGCTTCACGAAGGGGGAAATCTCTTCAAAAACATTGTTTACTTGCAACAGTCTGCTTGTGCAGAGGTTTTCTATTTTAAGTAAGCTATAAAATATTTTCTTGGACTATGTGGGGGATCTTGATCGCTTGATTTCCTGTCCATTTGGGCCCATCTGCACTATGAATAGAACAGATTTTGGGAATGGGTTTGTGACATGACTCCCATTTGCGCTGCAGGCACATGGCTGGACTGAAGGCTTGAGCTGCATGAGCATTGTGAACTATGGTTGATGCTAGATGAAACTATAGTTGTTCATACTGCTGTCCCTCATCTCCTACCATCAAGAGTAACTAAAAGTCATCAGTATGCTTTGTCTTCTCCCCATAATTTTCAAAAATAACTTTTTCTTTTTCATTACATACAGTTTTTTCTGTTGTGTCATGTATACTGTAGAAAGAGGCAGTGAAGAATCTTTGTTTGTTGTGCTGTTAGATAATGATATGTTTTTGCATACTTCACATTTTATTGGGAGAATAGGGTATAGGTAGTCTTACAGCCACAAAGATTTTCTGGAATTTTGTCTCTGAAGCTGACAGATTGGTGTATTTTCTCCCCAGGCATTAAATGGTTTTGTGTTAGTTGTTACGGCCGATGCTCTGGTTTTTTACGTCTCTTCCACTATCCAAGACTACTTGGGGTTCCAACAAGTAAGTATATATTTTTTTTCTTCTATTTTGTTTTCAGTGGTTTTACTTAATTTTGGAGGGCATCCGTTTGTGTATGTAGGATCTAACAGTTTGTGAAATAAAAATCTCAGTTGGGTACTTTGGGTTGGATTTTTTGAAACCATATTGCTTTTTCTGTCAGCTTATATGGATGAAATGGGTCCCCAGGCCAAGCACAACAGGAATATAATTTCCAGAGTTGAGTTAGGCAAGATAGGAAATTTTCACACTTAATTAGTCTTTACTGGAACAACTGTTTGAAATTTATACTGTGGTGTTACCCAGTTTATGATGCTGAGTGAGACATAATTCAAGGGGAAGGTAATTCTTTTAATAGAAACCTTTCAAATAAAACTAACTCCATATGCCTTGAGGTTTTAAGTATCAACTGGGTGATCTTAATATTTTTAGAATTTTAGTGTTCCCTTGGTTGTATTTACTTTATTTACTTATTTATTTCAACACCAGCATTTGCTATTTATAATTTATGGAGCAGATCATATATGGCTAACTTGCTTCGGCTTGCAAGCCAGGTAACAAGGTAGTAAAGACCAAGACTCAGTGAGCACATGTTGCCCTTCCTTAGAGAACTCCTGGGATTAGTTAATGTTAAGATGATAGAAGCTGAGTTATTGTTATCAGTTTGTATATTTGTGTACTGGATGATGGTAGATTCAGTTGCTGTCTAAAACCAGGGAGAAACTCTGCTTGGTCTGCAGTTTTAGCTAACTGATAAGAGATTGGGGAATGTTTGCACAAAATAAAATGTTCCAAACAAAACATAATTATTTCTGGGGTCACAGATTCTTTCAGTGTTGGGAAAAAAAAAAAAAAGATTGTAAAACAAATTTAGCATAAAATTTATATAGTAATACCAATAAATCAAGTGCATGATAGCGACTTAAAGTCTTAAAAGTTCCAAAAATTAGCATTTCTGCAATTTATTTTGGAAAATACTGATTCTTTTATGAAATTCACCAAAATAAAATCTGAGCTAGGCTTCTGCTCTTGCCATCTCCAAATTACTCTAGTTCTATATTTTATTTCAAATATTTTCTGTTTCTATAATGACTGAGTTTTCAATCCATGCAGAAACCACACAATTTAACTCCTCTCCATTGACTGGGGCTTTTCTTGAATATCTTTGGTGGGCTTTTTGCCCTTAATTTCTTTCAACCACTGATCCTGGCTATTGTAGCTTTGCCATTTAGATCACATTCCTAGCCATGCAATTGGTGGTGTTATGAGAGAATCATCACAGAATCATTTAGGTTGGAAGAGATCCTCAAGATCATTGAGTCCCACTGCAGCTTAAATGTAGCACTAAACCATGTCCCTAAGAACCTCATTTATACATCTTTTAAACATCTTCAGGGATGGTGACTCAACCACTTCCCTGGGCAGCCTGTTTCAGTGCTTCGCAACCCTTTTGTGAAGGAATATTTCCTAATATTAAATCTAAACCTTCCCTGGCACAATTTGAGGCCATTTCCCCTTGTCCTATCGTTTGCTACTTGGGAGAAGAAACCAACACCCTCCATGCTACAACCTCCTTTCAGATAGCTGTCTCCCCTCAGTCTCCTTTTCTCCAGGCTAAACAGCCCCAGTTCACTCAGCTGCTCCTCATCAGACTTGTGCTCCAGACCATTCACCAGCTTCATTGGCCTTCTCTGAACTCTATCCAGTACCTCAATGTCTTTCTTATAGTGAGGTGCCCAAAACTGAACACAGGATTCAAGGTGGGGCCTCACCAGCCCCAAGGGGGACAATCACTTTCCTGGTCCTGCTGGCCACACTATAATTGATGCACGCTAGGATGCTGTTGGCTTTTTTGGCTACCTGGGGACACTGCTGGCTCATGTCCAGTCAGCTGTTGACAAACACTCCCAGGTCTTTTTCCAACAGGCAGCTTTCCAGTCACTCTTGCCCAAGCCTGTAGCGCTGCCTGGGGTTGTTTTGACCCAAGTGCAGGACCTGTCACTTGGCCTTGTTGAACCTCCTACAATTGGCTTCAACCAGTCCAGATCCTTCTGTAGAGCCGTCCTTCCCTCCAGCAGATCAACACTCCCACTAGACTTGATGTTGTCTGCAAACCTACGGAGGGTGCACTTGATCCCCTCGTCCAGATTATTGATAAAGAGATTAGACAGAACTGGCCCCAATACTGGGCCCTGGGAAAACCGTTCATGACCAGCCACCAACTGAATTTCTCTTCATTCACTACAACTCTTTGGGCTCAGCCATCCAGCCAGTTTTTTATCTATCACAGAGTACACCCATTGAGGCCATGAGCTGCGAGCCTCTCCAGGAGAATGCTATGGAAAACAGCATCAAAGGCTTTACTAAAGTCTAATTACATAACATCTACAGCCTTTCTCTCATCCACTAAGTGGGTCACCTTGTCATAAAAGAAGATCAGGCTGGTCAAGTAGGACCTACTTTTCATAAACCCATGCTGACTGGGACTGATCACTTGGTTGTTTCATATGTGCCGCATGATGGCACTCAGGATATGTTCCATGACCTTCCCTGGCACCAAGGTCAGACTGACAAGCCTGTAATTCCCTGGATCCTCCTTCCAACCCTTCTTCTAGTTGGCAAATGTAATGCCCATCTATCAATCGACTGGAATCTCCCCAGTTAGCCATGATTGCTGATAAATAATTGAAAGTGGCTTGGTGATCACCTCTGCCAGCTCCGTCAGTACCATTGGGTGGATCCCATCTGGCCCTATAGACCTGTGTGTGTCTAAGTGGTGTAGCAAGTTGTTTACCATTTCCCCTTGAATTATTGGGGCTGCATTCTTCTCCCCATCCCTGTCTTCCAACTCAGGGAGCTGGGTACCTGAAGCAAAACTGGTCTTACTGTCAAAGACTGAGGCAAAGAGGCATTTAGTACCTCAGCCTTTTTCTCATCCTTTGTCACTATGTTTCCCCCAACATCCACCAGAGGGTGGAGATTCTCCTTAGCGCTCCGTTTGTCACTGATATATTTGTAGAAACATTTTTTTGTTCCCTTTTACAACAGTAGCCAGGCTCACCTCTAGACCTAGAATGGGTCAGGCCCAAGTACCAGCTGGCTAGTACTTGATTTACCAGTATGTAAAATTAAATTACTTAAACAAAGGCTAAGCATAACAGTTTAAAGTTGGCTTATATAAAAGCAGGTAAAGAAATACTTGACATAATGTTATTTATTTTTCTAAGGTAATATTTTTTTATTATTTTTTCTCATGTTTGCAGTCATTGGTGTTTCGGAGTTCTGCTCTGTGTTACTAAAAATTGTTTCATGAAGTTTTCCCACATGCATGCAAATGTATGTTTTTATCCTCAAGCAAAATGGATTTTGCTATGTCCGTAGCAGTGTTGTCAACCAGATAACTTACATTATCGTATAAGTTTCTTATTCTCTTTCTTTCCTGCTTTTTTCCTTTTTGTATGTAGTCTGATATTATACACCAGAGTGTGTTTGAATTGATTCACACAGAAGACAGACCTGAGTTCCAACGACAGCTACACTGGGCATTAAATCCTGCCCAGTCTGCAGATTCTGGACCAAGCATACAGGGTAAGAATGCAGCCAATTTATGTGTTTGCCTGTCTGATTAGTTAAGGGTTTTTTTTAATCTGTGTATGTAAAAAAGTTTAGATTATTTTGCATGAAAAAAGGAAGGAATAATATTTCTTAACCTTCTTTGAATTTATGGATATGTTTGGCTAACACTGGGAATTACTTTTTTTTCACTTTAAATAAGCACTGATATTAATATCACAGCACTATTAAAATACTAATTTTGCTTTAATTTGTGAGATTTTCATTTGTAGTCTTGCATGTCTGATAACTAGTCCTGTGGCAAGTAGCAAAGCAGGTAATCCTGCATGTTTGTTTTGTGAACACGGCAGTGAGAAGTGGGCAGTTGCTTTTGGGGACATAAGAGACAAGGAAGTTTTGTTTTTCTGTGTTTGCCCTCAGTTAGACAACTTGTCTTTAATCAGTGTTTGAGTGAGAAAGTGATTTCTCTGCTGAAGTAATGATTGCTTTTACATCTGCTGCTCCTGGTTACAGATCATGACACCAAATTTATTAGCTTAGGAAGGCCAGCAGGTAATTGGGAATGGCAGCTTCTTTAAGCTCTTCAGGCTGGTAGATCCACTCCATGATTAAGAATGTGTTAGTTACGGTGTTAATATATGTAATATTGCATTCCTGGTTGTAGAAAATGTTATGGCTGTTGGGCATCATGATGTCTTCCACATCTGTTACTGTTGTATTAAGGCTTCCACATAGGCCAGTACTTCTCTTGGGAATAGAAGAGGAATAAAAGATTAAATAGATGACCCTTTAAGACCAAATGGTGTGCTTGTTAGAGCACCAGATTGTCACATGTTATTGACTGATATTCAAGTGACCTGCTGTATTGTGAAACACACTGCTTACTTATCGGAAGAGAGATGTGTTGGTACAGATAGTTATGTGTAATATGGGAAGTGAATGCTTGCCTGATAATAATGACAAACCTGTTGAGACAACTGTAGTGCTCTGTTTTGCACAACAGTAATTTAAATATGTAGGTGAAGCTCTATGTTACTCTAAGTTACTTGATCATAGATATTTTTTTAATCTAGAAAAAGTCCATATTATTTTTAATGATCATTTCTAAAGCAATTTGGTTTAAAACTCAAATTGTAACTACTCTGACATTTATACAGTCCTAAAATTACATTCAGCCCTTTGAAGGCAACTGTGAGGCTGATGTGGCCCCCAGTGAAAATTAGTTTGACACCTCTGGTCCACACAATCCAGTTGAAAACATGCTGCAGAACTAGTTAATATTACAATTTGGTATAGCAAACAACTGCTGGCACTCAGAAAGTGGTTTTTTATGTGGTGGCTTAGTGTTTGCTTCAGAGTGAAATGGCATTCCATAGCACTTAAGCAAGTGCACCTGAATTTACAAAAGGTTGTATTTGAAAAGTATGATGCCAGGTTGACTTGCCATCAGGTTTGACTGAATAATGGAAGTGAGTGCTTGGGGTTTTTTGTACCTGGTGTGCCTAGCTTACTAGAAACTGCTAATTATTTTGGGGCCTCAAGTAGTATAAAATGTTTGAATGTTGAGGCTTTTTAAACTGAATTCAGCTTTATAACAAAGGATAACGATATGATCATAAGGATTCTCCACATTTTTGCTAATTTAATCCATTTCCTTTTTAATACATTTGGCTAGCGTTATGTAGATATTTATAGATATATTATAATTGTTCTCAGGCTTAAGCACAGATTGCAACCTGATCTGGGAACTAATTCTGCCTCTGCCTGGACTAGTTGTTTCTAACTCAATACTCTTGTATGCCTCTGGACCAGTGGTCTCCTCAGTTGTTTACTGTGCATCTCCAACACTCCTCCCAACCCTGTCATGTTCCCAGAGAAGTCTGCAAAATTCTGATTTTTCAGTCTGTTTTGCACCCTCAACTTTGGGTTGTCTTTTCAAGTTTGCTTGTTATGCAGCCATATATGGTCTTGAGCTTAAAGAGGAAAAAAAGCACTTAATGCACAGCATGTTCTGCACATTACTGCGTGATGTCGATGAGCTGCAGTGTGAACTTCATCAGGGATTTGGGTTATACCTCCTGTAGTGTTACCTGGTGATTTTGCTCCAGGGATTGCAGATGCTCTGTAAGACTCTGCCTTCTCACAGTGAGTCACTTCTCCAAGATCCTGGTGCTGAAACCTCTCTGCCTCCTGTCTGCCTGGGAAAGCACAACAGTATTCCCTTCCCAAATGTAGAAGGCTTGGGCTTGAAGCCTATTCCCTCTTGTTTTGAGTTCTGTTCTGCCCCTCTCATGAGCTACAGACTCCGTTGCTTCTTCTACCACAGCCTTGTTCACTCTTGAGAACTGCTCATTTTACTAGGGAAGTTGTCAGACACTTGAGAGAACCGGGTAAGATACCTGCATTCAGATTACAGCTCTGTATTTACCAAAGGAATAACACTGAGCTGCTCCTGTCGCAGAAATGTTGAAGGATGTGCCTGCCAGTGACAAGGATACCAGCAGAAGCTCTTGCACTGCTTAGTGCAGGGGTCTCAGACTCATTTTCACTGGGGGCCACATCAGCCTCCCAGTTGCCTTCAAAGGGCCGAACGTAATTTTAGGCGTGTATAAATGTAACTACTCCTCCTTTTAGACAAGCCTAAAATTACATTCGGCCCTTTGAAGGCCACCACGAGGCTGATGTGGCCTCCTGATGAAAATGAGTTTGACACCGCTGGCTCAGTGGATACTAGAGCTGCACTCCGTAGACACTCCTCAGCCAGAATATTTATCTGAATTGGAGGACTTAATCAGAGCCCTTCACGGAGCCTGCTACTGATGATTAAAGTCTTTCCCTACATCCCATCCAAGAAGGTTGCCCATAATCTCATTTATTTCCATGGAAGAATTGGCTGAACATACACAGGGCCTTTGAGACACCCTAAACTACTCAGCACTCTCAGTACACTCCTGCCTGGCCAGCAGCTCTTCCAGTCAGCTCTTCTAACAGTAGCCGACTGTTGATGCCAAGTTTCTTTCAGCCTCACTAGCTGGCATCTTTCTCAGTAGTAGTTGGTCTTGCAGGATTGAAGTTGTGGCAATAGAAGAGGAACATAAATACTGCAATTGCTTGGTGAGAAAAAAAAACAACAGTATTTTAGTGGCTTCCGTGGTGCTGATGCTTCTGAAACCTGAATATTGATACATGCAGTGTATTAACCATTTTGAGGAGCCCTCGAGTAATTTGTCTGCAGGGATTCTGAAGGATGTCAGAGTTGGCATTTTTGAAAGATGGGTTGAGATTTGTAAGCTGTTTCTTTGGTGCTCTTTCTTCATAGTCATTGCTTCTTCAGAGAGTGTCTAATCTGTTTCAGCACCTCTTGGAGAAGCACTGCCTCAGAACTGCTGAAAATTCTCACCAGCAACTAGGCAATTAAAAACCAATAACCTGCAGCAGTAGGAAGTAAGGGAGTAAATTTGCTTTTGTCTGAGAATCATCCACATGACAAGTGTGGGAATTTGCTATTTTCTAATATCAGTGTTAGGTAGTAGCTATCTTGGACTACAAGCATCTGAGTTTCTGTACCTGTGAGATCAGCTTGTAATGATGAGTTTGGCCAACACACAGTTCTGCAGAGGTCTGTAATTTCAGATTATCCCTTTTATTACATACTATCAGCTAGGGCCCTTTTTCTCTATACCTTGAAGTTTGTTCAGCAAAATTTAACCTTGCATAGTAGTTCTTTTAAGAAAAAACTGAAAAGCTGGATAATTCAGCATTCTTATTGCATTTGTATGGGCTTACGTCGCAAGGTCTCTTGGTGAGCCATCAGCAATCTTATCTGATTCCAGTTCAGTCCCTTGAATTAACAGAGCTGGTTTTTGGTCATGATTTGTTTTCCTTTGGGTTTGATTTGCCATTGTACAAACCACCTAGCCTATCTGTAAGTTTTTTCCAGCTGTCCAAGAGGCAGAATTGTGTTCCAGAGAATATAATGTGGTATGTGATTAAGTGACACGCTCTCCCTGACTTCATCTCCAAGCCTGGAAGGTCAATATGGTTTCTTTCTTAAAAACGGTATTCTTCTTTTGTCCATACATGGCAATCGGTTCTCTTGGAGTACATGGCCTGTTTTTTAAATTACAGAATATTTAGCACTCCAAAATAGCATTTTTAACTGTTTTCCTTATTTTTTTGCATGCATGAATTCCTAGGGAATGACCAGTTTGTGGTTTTTTTATATGTATTACAAACAAGATCACTTTGCTAAGTTTGTTGTGAGTAGACATGCTCTGGTATGTCTGTATATGTAGCCTCATGCAGAACATATGTATTCTATCAGAAGTTTATTGATTTGTCTTCTGTTTTTACTTTATATTCCAAATGTTTAAGTCTATTAAGTCTGTTTTCTAAATGCCACTTAGCAGCAAATGCTTGTCCTGAAGTGGCAGAAGAGTATCATGTTGTTATCTTAGTTGTCAGCCATGTTTCTGAGTATTTTTAAAATTTTAAATAAGCGCTTTGTGTTCCTTTGAAGAGGTAACTATAGTGTTTTCTTGATCAGCACAGGGATGTTTTTGCTATTGAGTAGCGCTTTTTTTGTATCTCTTAGAGAAAGTGCTCACATTGTGGTGGTTCTTTAAAGATGCTTTATTTTATTTATTGCTACCAACACCTTTCACCTGGCTGTCCGGAAAGTAAAAATTTCACAGTTTGAGACCATCAACTGATCTTCTGTATATTCAGCTCCTATAGTTACTGTGCCTGGGTGCCTACTTCACTTTTGCAGATCCTGCCATTGCTGAAATGTGGATGTGCTCTCTGCTGAGAGCCCTGTTCTCTGCAAATGATTCAAAATTTAGGTTGGTGACAAACGTAATTAATGAATTCAGAAAAAAAAAAAAAAGCATGCAGTTTTCAAGTGCCAGAGCCTGTAAGACAAAATTCTATTAGAAGAACTGATACCACTGATACTTAACCTCACATTGTAATCAGTATAGGTTCTGAGGATGTTTCCAGTTTACATGGATCTTGCTCAGGTCATGACCTAATGCTTTGTTTGTGAGACGGAAGGTGATTTGTTATAGATAGCCTTCAAATAGGTGTTCTTCTAAAAATAATCCTTATAAATAATCTTTTCCTGTAGGAGATAATGGCTTTTCACAGCCAGATACCTATTATAACCCCGACCAACTTCCTCCAGAGAATTCTTCCTTTATGGAAAGGAATTTCATCTGCAGGTTGCGATGCCTCCTGGATAATTCCTCTGGGTTCCTGGTGAGTATGAAGTTATGCGAAAACTTCCGCACATGCTTGCAAGCTGGAAATCTGTATTATACATACAGCAATTCACTTTATTTGTCAAGTGTCTGTAGATACTTGAGCTGCTTGAACCAGCATGTTTCAGTTAGTGATGCTAAATGACAAGTAAAGATTGTGTTGTTGAGTTCCCCTTCAACATGGTGTTACATCCAGGTGCAAGTTTCCTCTCTGAAATATGAATAAGCATCTGCTTTTGCAAAGTACTGTGTGATTTGTAGATAAAAAAGCTATACGAATATTATTTTCTTTTGGATATCTTGAAATGCAGTAAGTTATAATAACTAACAGAACTATGGTTTTCCCTTACTTAGGAAAGTCTATGCTTGTTCTTTTTAATAAACATTTTGTTTGTCAACACTGTAATTTTAAAAGAAATAATATGAGTGTATCGCTCTCTAGGTGACTTCTTACAAACAGAATTGTTTATAGGAGATTTTGCAGTTTTACACACATATTTTATACAAATGAATGACAGAAATGCAAGAGAAATAATGTTATCTTACTTGTATGTAGAATACCATGTTCATTGGAATACTAGAAGATCTAGTTGGCATTTGCTATTATATGTTTTGGGGTTTTTTGAGAAAACAACTTTCCAGTTCTTTTTCTCGTGAGTTTATTAGTAGATCTCTAAGTGTCGTGCTTGGGGGTACAACAACAGTATTCTGTACTTATTAGCTAACTTCTGTGTATGCCATGGTACAAAACTTGAGTCTGATGGGTCTTAAAGTTTAAAAAATGTTTTACATCCTCACAGATGTATCTGACTCTTAAATGCTTCCAACATAAACCAGTTACTTTTTTCTTCTTCCTAAGGCTATGAATTTTCAAGGACGGTTAAAGTTTCTCCATGGACAAAACAAGAAAGGGAAGGATGGTACTGCTTTGTCTCCTCAGCTCGCTCTGTTTGCTGTAGCAACTCCCTTGCAGCCACCATCTATCCTTGAGATACGAACCAAAAACTTCATCTTCAGAACTAAACACAAACTGGATTTCACACCTACTGGCTGTGATGCAAAGTAGGTGTAAATTCTTTTGCATAATGCTCATTTATTGTTGAGATAGGTTTCAAGTATGACTTCGAAAAATAAAGCTGGTTACTGTTTCAATCAATACTGATGATCATGTAGAAACTGTTACGATTTGTCTCTTCAGCCCTGCTAGTAAGGAAAGAGAAATGGAATTGTCATAATTATCAATGTATTTATTATTAATACTTCCTTGACAGAGCATATTGCTTTCTGACTCTCAATCATTAAAAACAAAACCAACCAACCAAAAACCGCCAGAATCACACAAAACAGAAGTTCCAGAAGACAGAATACTAATGAATTAGGGAAGAAGAAAAGTTTAGTGTTTAAATCTGCTTGGAGTTTGGTTTCTGAACTGATAGAACAAGTGTTTCATTTTGTTCTACATGCTTATTTTCTCCTTCAGTTCAAGTATATATAATCAAAATGTTATTTACCTCAAAATAAACAGATGAGGTCCTTTTTTATAGTAGAACTTTTACCTATTTCCAAACTATTATTTTTCCTGTATAAACTGGAAACACTATTGCATTCCTATATTGACATAACATAGCTATGCATGGCAAGAAGCCCGTAAAGATGCTTCTTTATTAAATTAAAAGCTTTGGGCCTTCTTGTTTCCTTCTCTATTCCATCCTATTTTTGACTGATAGTGCTTAAAGCTTTCAGACTAATTTTCAGTAGAATCTCTCATGGATTTCCATGTCTGCTTACAGAATAATGTAGAGTCAAATTACTTAGTGCTCTACCTACTGATAAATCAAAATATTTTGCTATGAACTGATGGAAGTTAACAGAATGTTAATGCAGGCTTTTTTCCTCACTGTGATTATTTTCATTGTGCTTTACTTGAAGCCTTCAGTTTTTGTCACATTTTACACTTGTGTGTATGTTGTTCCCCATCTCTACTTTTTCCTCCTCCCTCCATGCCTCATCTTTGGATCTCCATTTCTTTGGTCCAAATCCTTTTTCAGTCTCTTTTTTGACTGCTTCATTCTGTCATGTATCTCATAGTGCTTACACAAATGCGTTAAGTTCTTTATCTACCTGACCTATAGTAAAGTACTCTAATGTTAGCTTCCAGAGTCGAACTTGACTCTATTGCCTGTGCTCCTCTGAGGTGTTTCTAAGAAAGCTTAAATGTAAACACAGGTGTCCCAAATGACTCAACAGCAAAAGTGATGTAGTTCTGAGATACGCTCTGCTTTCAAGTTTAAGCTACTAAAAATACTATTTTGGGGAAGAAGTTCTAGATAACTAAAGTTAAGCCCCTACTGAATTTTACATGTGAGCTTCTATAGATAAATGAGGTGAAACAGGGCTAGGCAAACAGCGTCTTTCATTGCAACAGATGGCAGCTGCCTGCTATAAGTGGGTATGTTCACAAGTATGGAATTCAGAGTCCAGCTGAACTGTAGACATACTCTTGTTTTAACCATCTAATAATTTTGTGAACCTGTTCCTAGTCAATGAAGGCAACTTGGGGGAACTAGTAAAAACTTTGATTTATTAACTTTGTGTCAGGCTATCGCATACAATTGATATTGCAACAAAATATAGTTATCATTGACGTCTGAAATATTCTAGCCATAATTAACTTGCTTGGCATTTGTTCTGTGAGTTGATTCATCAGCAGTGCTGCAATTCTTTGTTTTTACCTTCCAGAGGAAAGATTGTCCTGGGATACACTGAAGCAGAGCTGTGTATGAGAGGAACAGGATACCAGTTCATTCATGCAGCTGATATGCTTTATTGTGCTGAAAATCATGTCCGAAGTAAGCTTTTTTCCCTGAGAAAGGCTGTATAATCAAAGCATGGATTGTAAGAATACTGAAAAAAAATACTGTGAAGTACTCATTTTTTATTTTTAAATAAAAAAAGGTGGCCATTAACAAAAAGAACACCATTTCATGGGATCTTTCCATCCATAGAGAAACTTATGCTGGATGAAGAAAATTTAATATTCCTGTCTAGACCTTTTTAGGTTATATATTCCTATTTCTGTCAAATCTTACTCTTCTCATCTCTTTCTCTACTCAACCCAACTTCTGCTATTTAAACAACTTCCTTTGGGTAAAGGCACTATTTCAAAGATAGGAAATTAAATAAAGAAATTTCTTTTGATATCAGTGTAAGATATTTAACAGAAATTAAGCTCTGATTTAGCATGTTAGTATCCTACACATTTCTGGTTTTAATTCTTGGCAGCTTAATTTGGTTTAAGTAACAATTTAAGGAGAGAAGCATAACACTTAGAGCTACGGAAATAAGTATCAGCTATCTGAATGTAACTACTTAGAGGACGATTTTAATTTTTTTGTTAGCTGTAGTGTTTGTCTTTGGAAGTTAGAAGAACACCTTCATGATATTTTGGCACTTATTTTCTGCTGACTGCTCTTGAAAAACTGTTTTTTCTTTTGTCCGCTTAGGTACAGTTAAATAACCCCACGTGGTAGGTTAGTTCTCAGCCTATATTAAAGAAATATTCTATTTCAGGTATAGCACAATCACTGTCGCCTATCAGTGGTTTTGTTTGTTTGGTAAGGAATAAAAAAGGAAAATACTTCTAGAATAGAATGGGTGAAATTTGGTTTGGAACTTAGTCTTAAAACTGGTTTTGTCCCATTTCTGATGTCAAGATAAAAAACCAAGTCTTTTAGCAAAGATTTTTTTTTTGTTAGGTTTCTTAAGCTTTCCAAATATTTTTTTTTTTAATTTAATTTATCTGTCTAGTAATGCAGTGTTTTCAGTAATGTACAATGAAAATGCATTTTGTTTAACAAGCATTGCTAGTGAAGTGATAGTGGGGGTGAAAACTAGTTGATTTTGAAGTACCTCTGCATTAGCCAGTCAAACTGTGAAAGAATTGGATTCAGAGCTAATGTGCTTTCTAATTTTTTAAGTAACAGTCACTTTTCAGATGTAAAAGAGACTTAGGCTTTTGTCATTTACATGTTCTAATATTTATTAATTTCCATTGTTGCAGAAATAATGGTTGAAGATCCATATAGAATGTTGCAAATCTGTAGTGGATATCTTACAATTGCTTGGAGCTTTGGCTTTTATTTTGCCAGTAAATTAAAGCAGACATCTTAAACTAATTGATCATCCTGTTTCACTAGGAGTACATTAGTGCCACACAGAAATGAGTGGCTGAGGACGTGAGATTTATAAAATTGCTTTACAAATGGGATTATTTTCATGACCTGCAAGATTTTTCCTATTTTTGTTCACTGGACAGTAAACGATATGCTTACTCTTTTACTCTAGTGATGAAGACAGGTGAGAGTGGAATGACTGTATTTAGGGTTCTAACCAAAGAAAATCGATGGGCCTGGTTACAGGCAAATGCACGTCTTGTCTACAAAAATGGAAGACCAGATTACATCATTGCCACGCAAAGACCTCTTACGTAAGTCATCGTTGCATAAAGCAGTATACTTCAAAAACCAAAAACTTTTGACCTTGTCTATAGTCAGAAAGGAATTCTTTAAATAAGCCCCCTTTAAATCCTGAACTCCAAAAAGAAAACCTCTTTCAATTTGCTAACAAACATTGAAAAGAATTTTGATATTTCAGTACTTATGTGGCATAGTCCTTTATGTGTAAAACTGTCGACATTTTGATTTCCTATAAAATTAAGAGCAGTGGTATAAGCACCAAGTTATTCCACCCAACCGCTTTTTAATTCATTATTCATGTTAGCAAAAAATAAGAAATCCAACTGCAGTTGTGCAGAAGAAACAACAGATAACATAAAGAAATTAAATCCTTTATTGTGCTCAACCAAATGCTACATAATATGGAATTCATCATTATTATACAGATTAAGTAATTTCTGCTAAAGAGTCTGTAAAATGGAGAAAAAGAGGTACTTCATTATTGAAGTATTCATTTATTTGCTCTGGCAAGAAAAACATAATGCATGGAACAAAGCCCACTTATTTTCATTTTAGCTCTTAATACACAGAAAATGGTGTATGCTATCTAGATTTAATTACAAATATAATATGTAAGGTGGTATTACGGTCATAAGCTCCTTACTTCATAATCTGCCTCTTGGTTTAACTCAGCCAAGTTGAGCTGGAATAGCTAGGAATTTGAAAAATGCCTACAAATAGAATAGTTGGGGTTTTTTTTCATATTAATTCCAGGGAAACAAAATATTGCAGAAACTGTTTCATCCTTTAGTATTATGCTATGTATCTGGTTTATTTTCAGAAATGAAGAAGGAGCAGAACATCTACGGAAGCGTAACATGAAGTTGCCCTTCATGTTTGCCACTGGGGAGGCTGTGTTGTATGAGGTGTCTTTCCCTGTGTCGAGCCTTATGGATCCCTCTCAGATGAAGAATAAAAGCACGATGGGAAAAGGAACCAAAGCAATGCTACACAATGACTCTGTGGATCCAAACTCCCTCCTAGGTGCCATGTTAAGGCAAGACGAGTCTATATACCTCTGCCCTCCAGCATCACAGAAACTTTCCTTTGAGCGGAATTTCTTTTCAGACAGCAGGGATGAACTGGGTGGTGGTGGTAGCAGCGGCTGGACAGGTAATCTCCTGCCTGCTGGAAATCACAACGTTCTCAAACAGGAGCTGGTACAGTGTTCTCAGGATAGTGCTATTCCACTTCCTGAAGACAGTGCAGCACTCTTTCAAGATAAAACCAGTGATTTGTACAGCATCATGAAAAATCTGGGCATTGACTTTGAAGATCTAAAATGTATTCAACAGGATGAGGAGTTTTTTAAAACTGAATTGTCTGGTATGGATGATATTGGGGACATTGACATAACTGATGAAATCCTGACTTATGTTCAAGATTCCTTAAATAAATCTGACTTCTTATATTCAGGCTGTAACCAGCAGCAGCCGCTGGTCCAGAATGAAGGTTGCTTGGTACAGCAAGAGTTGGATCCACAACAACTTCATCAGCACCAGAAACACCTCGTGGAACAGCAGCAGCAGCAGCAACAGCAGCAGCAGCTCTGTCAAAAGATGAAACACATGCAAGTCAATGGGATGTTCACAAACTGGAGCTCTGGCACCAGCATGCCTCTTAGCTGCTCGCAGCAGCAGCCCCAGCAATATGTATTCCCTGGCATGCATGGCACTACCTCCGAGCTCTCCTACAAATCAGAAGTAAACGCTTCCCCTTATGCATGTAGGCAAGAGTTTCTTCCTTACAAGCAACCCACAGCAATGGTGTCCCAGCTTTCTAATTTTGCTCAAATGGATTTCCCTGTAGCAGGTTTTGACAGATCAACCTACTCTGCTCCTTCCAACTTGGAGGATTTTCTCAGTTGTTTGCACCAAGTCCCTGAAAATCATGACTGTGAGATGAACTCCGAGTCGGTTATGTTAACTCCTCAAACATGCTATGCAGGTGCTGTTTCTATGTATCAGTGCATGCAAGAAGCACAGCCCAGCTGCATGGATCAAATGCAGTATGATCCTATGATAGCAAGTCAACAAACCTTGTTGAACAAGGTAAGGTAAACAGCATTGTTGTATTGTTGCATTTTAAACCATGTTTTTATTGTTTTGGATGTCTACGGGGATGCAGTTTGTTATAATTGAATCACTGAGTTTGGAACTGATGGGTTAGCAGTGTGTGAATGTCCTTGTTTTCTTTGTTCGTTAGAATAAAGAGAGCTGCATTTGGTTGAGTTCTTGTGTAAACGTATCCACATCCTCATAGCTCTCTTTGGTATTAATAAAGCAAGAATGAGTAACTGAAACTATTCTGCTGTACCTACCAGTCATTTTCCCAGTAGGAGCAAAGGAGAAGGATATCGGTCAGAAGCTTGGAATTTGCTTATATACCTTTTTTTAGAGGTGTGGAATGATGTCAGTAGTATCGTCTAGCATGTTCATTTTCATGGCATATGTCGTAAGGATTCAGAAAAATATCCTCTTTTTAAAGTGTTAGTGTTCTCTGGATACTCAGATTTGTCAATGATTTTAGGATTACTTAAAGTGTCAGATTATAATATCACATAAATAGCATGAAATCTTATGAACTATTGCATTTTTACACATGATGATACTTTCAAAAGCATTTTTATATATTACCATAAGAGAAAGACAGCTTGCTCTTCAAGCTGGTGTCTAAATTGTCTGCCGAAGACAAAAGAGCAGGAAAAAAAATTATTAATAGTAGATAAGGTGAACCTTTTTCACATTGTTTTAAGGAGAATGCACAATAAAAACCATAGAAGAGAGGAGCCTGGCTGTAGCACAGACTACAGTTTTAAGCACAGTTCTTCATAGGTAAAATTAACTTAGAAATAAAACAGTTCAAGTACTACAGCAGTTCCTGATTCTGAATAACCTCTGTTGAAATAGTTTAAGTTGTAACATTTATTTCTGCTAATGCTGCTTGAGTACAGAGCTGCAATTCTTTTTATTTTTCTTTTACCTCAATGCTCATAAGTACTGATCCTACAAATGCTTATGCACATGCATAAGCATTTACAGAATTAAAGTATTAATTGGCATTTAAACTACACAAGACAGAGGTGAGGAATGCAAGTAGAACATACCCCATTTTTCAGTATGCTTAATACAAGTACAAAACATATCATTTTTAAAACTATTTCACTAATGGAAAAAATGTAATTGCAGAATTACAGAACTTTAGCTGAAATATATATAGCCCAGTTCAGCAAGATAAGTAGCTTCTGCCTGAGTGCCCACGGGCTGAAGTAGCACAAAGTGACTTTGGCGAACTGCAGTGTGCGAGTGTGCACAGTGCTTGGCTGCGTGTTGCCTGGGTATGGTCAGTGTTATGGGTCCTTCGTAGTACTTCATAACAGGTTTGCAAAACAGTTCCTGAGTCATCCAAGTTCGTCCCTATAGCAGTATAAAATTGTTCTTCTCACAAAACCTATGCTGGTGCGGTACATCAGTTTTGAAAAGCTAGCACATAAGCAATTCCCTTTCTTTTTTCTTATTGGTTTCAAATACATCTATTTTGTAGATTTTGTTGTTATTCTGCCTTAGTGATTTTTGTTATGCCCCTTTTCTCTTATTTTCTTGGTCACTTCTTATCTGCTTGTGAAATTCTAATGACTAAGACAGCATCTCTGAATGCAATGAATTAATAAGTCTATTGCGTGATATTTACTAGAACACTGTGCTGCAATAAAAATATTGCCTTTAGCTTGTTTGTCATAAGAAATGAACAAAGGCCACTTTGTGAAAAGTTACCCTTAAATCATCGAGAGGCAAATTCAGCCCTTCTTGCCATGGTGTACTAATGCTGTGTGGATCTGGACTGCATTTGGTTAAGCGGAAGCTTGGTCTGGAATCAATGTTGCCGTTATGCATGTTGGCTCCTGCTTAGCTCTGGAGAGATCTGCTGAACATTTGTCCAAATTAGCTTAAAAGAGGAGCACGCTTCTTGATGAGATAAGGAAGGATAATTCCCCCAATGCCTTTTGTAAAAGAGTGATCGTAGATAGCCAGTAGTTATTTCCAAGTCCTGGTGGATCCAAAACGATGTATGCCAACTGGGTGCAGTGGGTGTGGGAAGAGACTGCTTGTTTGTGAGCCAAATAGCATTGACTTTTGCAGCCCATATTGCTATATAGTGTTCACATGAAACAAACCAACATCACTTCTGTCAGACTGCACTGAGTTTTGACCTCTAGTCACATCTACCAATTAACATTTTCATAGATCAACAGCAAAGTGAGGCTCTATAAACCAAAGTTGTTATGTTGAGAAATGTTTTGATGTAGAAACATTTTTTTTTTTTACCTAAAATGTCATTGCTCCAGAGAAAGATAACCCAATATTTATATATGCTCATATTACAGAGATTATATTTGGCCTTGTATCAGAGGAAATAAGAACTTTAAAATATGTAAACCCATTGGAACTAGTAAGTCAGCAATATATCTGCTGCATTTGAAGTAATCTTGTAAAATATCACCTGTACCAAAGCCATGATGGCAAATAATAGGCATTTCCTTATTATAAATAGGGAGAATGTATCACTGCTTATGACAATAAACTCAAGGTTGGATTTTATTGCTAATTGCTAACTTTAGTAAGGATGTAACTAATTAGATAGGATACTACTGTCTGAGCCTATGTTCATGCAGCCAAACCAAAGCAGGGCAGTCTTTGTGGCTGGATTTAGCACAAGGACATCCCTGTCTGGGGCTGGAGGCTGGAGAGAGGGCAGATGTTGCTACACAAGCCATGATTGCTATCCTTTCCTCAGCCTTCTAACTCCCATTGATTTTTGTGTGAATAGACACGGGGATTAGAAAGCCAGAAGGGTCTGTTGTGGTCATCTGCCTTGATCTTCTGTCTAACTTGTAATTGCAGTAGGACCATAACCAATGCAGTCTAAAACACTTTCAGTGATGGAGAAGAGCAGAAAGGCCTCAAGTAATTTGATTGCTTGTTTAAAGTTGATAGGAAGAGACCTTGCTACTTACTAGATTGTGTGTTGGAAACTTTCTTAGAAATTTTAATGAGCTTGCTCTTCTTGTTCAGGGAGAATACTGAAATTATCTGCTTCTGTCAGAAGTAATCCTAGTTTATGTTGTTGTAGCTGTCTTTGAAAGTATGGCAACTTTTATTAAAAGCATGACTCACATGGCTGTAGTCTTGTTAAAAACTTAGCATAACCATGCACGATGAATCAAGTTTCAATGTTTGCATAGAAGGAAAAAAAAGTTTCCAAAACCCAGTGTATTTTGATAGATGAATGAATGTATAATACATATTTTCTAGGACAAACTTTGAATGGGTGAGTATTTATGATATAAGCTACTCCCAAAGAGGTGATGGAAATGTTTAAAATTGTTTTATTTTCTTTGCATGACCGAATGGAGTATTTTGTAGATAAAGTGACTTTTCCATAGCATGACAGGAAGCATTACATCAGATGGTTAAAATAATCCTATGAACAGTTATGTTGAGACTGATGAAAGCCATTCATTGCTCTTACTTGGCACTGTCAATATGAAGACTGTTTGTTAAAAAAGCCCACCCTGTGACAGCTTGGCCTATGGACTGATTGCAGGATTCTTCAGCTTACGAGTAGAACTGCATGTGCATTCCTGGAAGAGCTGTAAATTCTGGATCGCATTGCAGACATGAAAATATGTAAATAGGTTGCTTTTAAAATGCAACATCTGGATGTGGGAATCAGGAGTGCTCAGTCAGACTGTGCTTTCTACAAATGGAAACTATATTATGTCTCAGATAATAGCGATGTTTCTTTACTTAGCCAGAAGTAGCACTCCCACTGGCTTCAACATGGGGAAGTTTCAACATTGATTCAGATCCTGCTTTAATGCAAATTAACTTCTCATCATTCATCATTTAAAAAAAGAAAAGTTTTAAAGCTATTCATTATATTTGAAGACAATTTCTTCCAATCTGTGTCTTTAGGAGGATTTTTTTTTAACTTATAAATAAATTGTTTTCACATACTAACCATTTATATTATCTTTTTTCCTCCCAGTTCCAAAATGGTTTCAATGGAGGAAACGTAAATGAAGCATATCCCTCTCAGTTAGATGTGATCAGTAATGCACAGACTGCTACACATCTTCAGCCTCTTCATCATCCGACAGAACCCAGATCCTTCTCAGATTTGGCATCTAGTGGATTTATGTGATTCAGATCTAGAGCTCCATCTGTGATTTTGTCTGGGCGTCAGGCTGCTCTGAGGAAAAGCTTGCTAAGACTGTCTTTGAGCATTGGACTTTAACAGCTAAATTACATTTTGAGAATATAAGGTTGGTTGCACTATATACTGGTGGATATGTAATCCAAGACCTGGCTTTTTGAGTGACAGGTGGAACTAAAACTTCTGACTAAACTTGTGTGTGTGTGCTGTTTTCCATCAGATTGACTCTGTCATTGCAGTATGGATTACATATGTACTACAGACGATGTCATGCTATACAACATAAGATAAGGCAAATGGTTTTGTTATTTAGAAAATAATTGGGCACTTTACAAATAGCATCAATGGCACAAGGAAGATGATTTCACACGTGGATTATTTCCAGGCTTTATTTTTTAAAAATCTAGTAAAAAGCTCTGAATTCATGAGAATCAAAAGCACTTAATTTTAATGCATACTAAGCTCTTTAATCACTTATTTTATATTTAAATCCTTTTGTTTTACGTCTCCATTTCTAGCACTTTAATAGAAAGCTTAATACAAGGATATGATATGCAACTTCAGGTTTTCTATGAAACAGATCCCTTGCATTCCTCCTTTTCTTGTCAACCTTAAGTGCCTCACAATTTAGCTACCTTGTTTCTGATGGGAGCTTATTTTAGCAAAACTCACTATATAAATGTCATCCATATTATGCGAACTTTTATCTAACATCTACAGTGCTACTGGCTGTATCTTTTTTGTTCCCCTGAAGATAATTTGTTTAAAGTATGACTTAATTCTTTATCTGTGGATTTGTTACACTATTACCAAGAGTTATTAATGTTCTGAATCTAGTTCAGTTTTAGAGTTTTGGTTTATTCTATGCTGGTTTTCTGCTTTCTTCAGGTAAAACAGGGTATATTAAAAAAGCAGATTTTGCTGAGGGAAAGGAGCAGATCCTCAGGATTTGTTTTTGATTATTAATGTTAAAAAACCTGTGCCTTATCTTGTGTTAAAATGGTCATAATGTTCTTTAGAAATAATACAAGGCTGCTCTATGCAAGTACTTTCATTAAAATGAATATTGAAAAGGATTACATTTTAAATAAGGGGGAAAGGAGTCTCAATAGCAGTTGGTATTAGCATTTACTTTGACTGCAGTTTTCAATGTTCATAGTGGGGAAAGGGTCAGTTGTGGTTTAAAGTTTATCCCTAGCAAATTGCACTGCAAAGTACAGAGAGGTTATTCTTTTTATGTGTGTTGATCCACTTGAAAAGCCTTGTGCAAAATATGAAATTGGGGAAAGAAAACAGTCATTAGAGGAATTCTCCTTGTAATAGGTTTTATTTTCAGGAAAAGGAAACTAAACAAAAACAAAGAAACAAACAAACAAAAAACCACCACATCCACAAAAACATTCTGCGGTTTGGTTTTGTTTTTATCTGAGAGGATTGTTAGAATTGCAGACACCAATGTTTGGTGCAAAATAATAATCTACATGAAAAATACAGAAATGTGTATATGTTCAAAATATTTCATACTCTTGTGTGTTGTATAGTTCATACATAATAAAATGTCTTTGTAAAATATTTTAAACAAGTTAATTTTAAAGTGTTACATCATTATATGTTCAGAACAATTTTATTACGTTTGTTATATATAATATAAAATGGCAATTTAGCCAGTTTGTTTAAAACGAGCAGAAGTAAATTGGCTTCCTCCAGATGGTTGTTAATATTGTTTAATACAAGGACAATCACTTAAAACTGAAATCCTTTCATTGCTGAAACATCCTTTCTTTCAAGAAGATAGTATTTTCTTCTATTCTGTGTGATATGATGTGCTAGGCCAAACTTTTAATTCAGTTAAAGCTTTTCAGATTAATAACTTTGACAGTTCTTTTAAGTGAAATCACCAGATATGAAAGGGACATTAAGGAATAAATTACAATTCAGGAAAGGCCCATAAAGGCATTGTGGGTTGTATTAAAATGTTGCTTTTTTTTTTTGCTAACGTTTCAGATTTTGTTTTCACCACAAGACATCAGTAACAGGTTTAATTAGTTTCATTTGAATTAATTTGTGATTCTGTCTTTTAATTGAAGTCTTGTTTTAAGCCAATATCTGAAACGTCTTCCATATCCAGCTAGTGTGTATCATATTTGCATTTGAACTTGAAAAACAGAAAAATGCTGTAAAACTAGAAGGTTCAAAGGGATAATGTATGTTTTACATCTTACAATCCAGTATATATCCTGTTTATGAATTTAGTTAAACCAAATACGTGTTGTCCTATCACTAAGTGCCAAGGATGCAGTGCTACGGTTGTACTGCCCTACTTACTGTAAACAAGTTAGTTGTTTATATGCATATCAGCGTATTTTGTGCATTATCTTACGTGTACAACATTGACTGTATTAGTGCATTCTTGATCTGCACCAAACTGTACCTACAGTGCACAGATGTTTCTAAATTGGATCGCTATTAGCCCTTCAGATCTGTTATAAGTAAGATTATAATCCAGTGTTAGTCAGTATTACTATCCATTTTTGTACAAGTTTTCTTAGCTTGTTTTTCTTTCCAGTTCTTATCTCTCCTTTGCTATGCCTGTACATACCATGCAATACACCTCTTGTGTTCAGGTATGGTTTTGTAGCGCTCTTGCTCATCTCCAGTAAAGTTTGTAAGACATAATATATGGTAATAAAATAATCACTTGAATGTAGCTAAAATGTATATTCTTTTACTGCAAAAATGTTTGATTTCAACAGTATACAAAAAGATACGTTATCATATAGTTATTAATATCTTTTGAGAGCTCGTCATCTGATAGTTTACAAAACTATTGTTATTTACGTCACTGTGGACTTTGCACTTCTCTAAATATTAGATGCAAATACAATGTATATAATGTAGAACAGTGAAAAATTGTGTGTGTTTGTCCGTGGAATTAGTATCTTATACTGGCATGAAACCGCGTTTATTTATAAACCTTGTAAATAGTAAGCCCCAATTAGCAGTTGGAAGGCTTCTGTATTCATTGCTTAGTGACAGTAAATTCACAGTTCAGCAATACTGAGGCAGGAATAGATTTCTGCATAGATGCTGCTAAAAATAAGCATTTTCTGTTTTGAGATTTGTAGCTGGCCATTGGTAACCTATTTACTGTTTGTTGCTATTTCATAAATAGTGATTTTAAGTTAAGAAAACAGTTCTTTTAGTTTATTTCTAATTACTGATTCCTGTGTGCTGTATTGGTTTTGCATGATAATCTTTTAAAATCAGTTGTACTGCTACATCAAATGTTTCACTGTAATCCCCTGTGCAGTTTACCAAACTTACAATAGTTCTTTGGTTTAATGACATTGATGGACAAGAAATTAATTGGTTTCAACTACGCTATTGTCTTGTAATGTATTAAGACACACATCTTATCCAGACTCAGCACTAGGTCGTGAACTCTGTATGTATAATAGATCCTCTTGTTTACTTTTCTTGCATAGCAGAAAAAGACAAGCTAAGGTACGAGAGTAATTCAACAAGGCTGCAAATCTATTAAGTAATATCTAGAAATATTCAGGCAATAATACAAACAACATAAGGGCATCCTATTTATAGTCTGTTGCATTTGTTAAAAGAATACCTTCAAGCCATGTATCGACCTGTACCCAGAAAAGTAAGACCGCACTATCCAGTTTTGTTTGAAGGAGGGAAATACTTTCTTTCAGACTAAGCCATTTTCTTTGATTTATGGAATTCCACTTCTAATTCAACATGACAGTTAACAGCCATGGTGGTACCTAACACTGTCAGAAGGAGGCTTTCCCAAATAGCTCTTTTGGAGATGCATTTTGCTAGTGAGGAACCACATTTCCCACTCATGCACTTAAACTGAGAACTGTTTTATTTTCAGGTGATTTTGTTCACCTGCGAACTGGTTTATTAAGTTAGATTAAAGTTACTATTGAGAATAAGAGCCTGATTCCACTTTGAACATTTTTATTCTGTCGATTTATTAAGTTGAAAAATTAGCTTCCTGCATTCCCCCTCTGCCTATGCATCCTTCCCTGCCAGCTGACACTTCTAGTGCTAAATAAGTCAACACTAGACCCAAACAGCTTTAGACATCTAGAATACAAGCTGACATCTAAAACTAGGAATTAAATTCCACCCATTGTATGCTCTCCATGATCTGAACTTTTAATGATTTCTAGCATGGACCACTGTTCACTTTTCCCCCTTTCATTTCTGTTACCTCCAGTGAACAATATTCTTTGTTTACCAGGGGATCTGACCCAGGTGTCCAGAAAAACATCCATTATTCCTCTCAAGCAAGTGCTGGTGCATTGATTTTTGTGGTGAACCTACATTTTATAAATCCTGTTACCTCTTGAAGCTGATCTTCCTGACAAAAAGGACCGTAACAGTAAGGCCTCAGCAGCTAAGTGCATAATTTTAAAAGATTCAACCAAAGATGTGAAATTGAAGATGTGTTCAGTCCATGGGATAATGAGGCTTCTTCTTTAAAACCCAACCTTTCTAGTCAAGGTCCAGCAGGTGATGTTATTAGCATTAGACAAAGCTATATACAGTTTTGTTTCCAAAGTAGCCAGGCTTTGGGAAAGGGAGAGGTTCCTCAACACTAAAGTTAAAGTGGCTTTTATAATTTATGCTGAAGCCAACAGGCTCGGCTCTTCTCTTCTCTTGAATCCAGCCTGGCTGCAAATAATAGTATAAGCAGTATTCCGAAATAAATCACTTCATCAGATTCTAATCCTTCATACTGCATAATAATATTCAATGTAACAATTCCTCCTCTATTTACAGAATGACAAGGGAAAAGAGAAAAAAATTTGATCAAATTTTCTGCATTTTACTGACTGGATATGAAGACTTTCCTCAACATGGAATAGTGGGTATCTGTTGGTAGGGGGTATGAGCCAGAGGAGCTTTACTCCTTCCTAATAAAAATAAGAGCTAAATTATAAACTATTGAGTTAGTTTTGAGAGGGAACTGCAGAAAGAGAAAGGATGGTCTCATCCTTAATATACTTAGAAGATGTCTGAGGCTATTTATATTCTTTTGTAGTTTCTGAATCATCATTCATAGTTTTTTAAAGAGCAAAATTTAAATCTTCAGAGTCTCTACTCAACTACCAAGCATCTTCATTCTCCCATAACCACTCAGATCCTGGAAATGCTGAGCTACTTGGCTACCAAGCCCTCGAGAAGTTGCACACCAGGTGTTTCCTGCATTGCTGTGAGACCCAAACCAGTAAGTGGTTTCAGAACACTCAGAATAAATGTGTCCAACAGAAAGCAGACAGAAAGTCTTCTGTCCAAATGAACTAATGGGCAAGCAAAACACACAAGTTAGCTCCATGTTCCACCTTCTTTGGAGTTCGGATGTGAATGAAATCAAGTGTCTCAAGCAGTTCACTGGATATCCTGAAATGAAACAAACTCTCAAACTGTTCCACTTGGAACAAACAGTTCATGAATAACAGAGTGAGACTGCAAGGGATGTATCCTTTAGTCTAGGAGCTAAGACACACACCTAAGACAACTGGACTCTTCAGTAGGAGGTACTGGGTGCACAGTGTAGTCTGTGGCCCACCAATTATGGAACTTACACTGCTCTTCACCAGCATCTGTTTCATTCTCCTGAGGGGAGAAGAGTCATCAGTTCTGGATGGAGGTTTAAAGGTGAAAATCCAAAATCAAACCTGGCCTGACCTTCCTACTTGATTTTACATCTGCAGTAGATGGAGGATCTCCAAAATATGCTACATATGGTCTTATCACAGAAGTTATTCCCTTTGATTTTAGCTGTCCATGCTACCATATATGTTTTTTAAAGCACATGTTTTCCAAGTTCTCATAATCATTACAATCATCAGCTTCTCTGAGACCTATCTTTACAAAAGCTGCAAATTGTTTTTTCAAGTTATAAGTGGAACTGTAGTGAAGAGGAGAATTACTTTCTACCAGTAGAGTTTTAAATACAACTCTAAGAGCCGGTCAGGGCTTCATAGTAGTGCCAATCATTATAAAAAATAGAACAGGCTTTTGCTTGCAGAAGTCCCTAAAATTACTGCACAAAGTGGTGTAGCATTTGTGAGCCCATGGTGGGTGGTGGTAGCGTTGCTGTGTAACATGCACATGCATGCACACAGAGCAGCCTGTGATCATGAAAGCACATGATCGCGTGCCAAATGATGGTTTAATTACACTGGCATCTAATCAAACATTGAAAAGGTAATAAGAGCCTGTGACACCTCATTCAATATAAAGAAGAGTCTGTGCTAAACTTCAGACCTAGTCTTACAATGAGCACAGAAGCTTCTGTGTATTTAGCTTTATGGCCTAAGTCTATTTTCAGTCTGTCAATAGAACTTAATAAAATAAATAAAAGGAAATTCTCAGGCAAAGAAAAGTTTTGCTAACTTTATACTGCAATTTTAATATTGCTAGGTAAAACAACAATTACAGGAACTTCAGAACAAGAATATTATTGTTAATTAGCAGAATTTTGGAAATGATCACTTAGAAGATTGTAGATAAACCTCATTATCGTGCTTCTAAAGTCATGCTTTTTGCCTCATATATAGCTGTGTGAAGCCACATTCATCAAGTTGGTTTCATTCCCTCCTTGTTTTGCAAACATCTAAAATGAGCATTTAAAATGTTTTTTGCTATAAGATGAGAATGAGACAGGTATTTCTGATTCAGCTGTGACTTCAAACTTGTGGAAGTTCAAAGGGCTTTTAAGTCAGCAGAACAGTTGCTCTCTAATGATACAATTTGGACAAAAGTGAAATATGTGGCAAAAAGATTCAAATCTGAGTGAATGAGCTACTGGAACATTTTTCAGTGCTTTTACTCACTTTTAAAAGTAGGGTATTTGTATATTATTGGGCACACTTCCATACCTACTCTCAGGAGTCATGTAAACCTTGTATAGAATCTGCTCCAATAGATACTGACAGAATAAGGCCAATTTAAGCTTCTCATTTAGATGCTATCGATGTTGTTTGTAGCCTCTGCTGCTTTCCACCAATAACAGCTGGGTATCTTCTGCAGAAAGGGCCAAAGTATAGTATGAATGTCTGTTCAGATCACTTGGGCAGGTTGCTCCCACACAGCAAAGGCAGACAAGGAGTTCAGATAGCCTGTGGGAGTCTACATAGCAAGAATGGTCACTCCATGACTGGAGAAGTTGCTTGTTTCTTCAGGGAACCAAGTAGCCAGACTCCTGCTGCAATGCTGAAGTGCAGCTGAAGTTGCTATAAGGATGTGCAGAGGAAAAGTTGCTGCCAAAGCTCTTCACCTCTTCATAAGTACTACAGGGAGAGCTGTATTGCTGTGTGCTGCTCACACTGCAGGGCCCAGAGCTAACTGTGAGCTCTCAGACCAAACTTGTCTGAGACAATTGTGGAGATATGGGTGACTCCCTTGTTTGCAATAGCCTCATGATTCTAGTACAACCCTTCTGCCAGGGCTTGACTGGCAGCAGGGAGGACTGCATTCAAATGTTGAGCATCGCAACAAACATACCAGTCGAGCTCCCACCCAGGAACTTGGAACAACTAATCTGAATTACTTGATGCTCAAAATGAGCTGACTCCCCTGCTTGCAAACACAGATGGCTTAACAGTTGTTATTTGGCGGGGGAGGGCAGAAAACTCCAACAAGTTGGGTAAACAAGATGATTTATGACATCTAATGCCTAAAGCAAATACCAAACTATTTTAGAGTTTGTTCTTCTCTGATGTGGCAACTGTTGGGTCAAGACTTGTCCACTTTGCAGTATCACTTAAGTAGCAGCCCTCAGTTGATAAAACCTGTTGGGTAACACAACCCACTTTGAAAATCTGCTAAGCTGCTTGTGTTACCCACTCTTAGTAGCTTTGCCACACTTCTTTGCTACTGTTCTTTGCAAATTGTCTCTGTTCTCCATGCCTCACCCTGCCACCACTTGTCACCACCGTTGCTTCTCTGCCCCCTGTGTGCTGGGAACAGGGACCTCGCCCCAGTGTCAGACTCAAAGCGATAGTTCAGTGCTCTCGTTGCTGGTCGCTTCTGACTCATGCCTATCCGCAAAGCAGTGTTTCTCAACTTTTTGGCCTGTCAGTCTTTGTGCAGCCCTGAGTCAGTTCTTCTGCCTGGGAGGAACACAGCTGCTGCCTGCAGCGAGAGGTAGGTAGCAATTCCGTGGCTAAGATAAACATACCCAGCCAGGTATTACAGCCCACTCATGTTCCCTCATCACTCCCCACGTTAAAGGAAGAGAAGTTCTACATACTTCTTCCACCCATTACCTCTTTGAAGCCTTTTATAACTTTCTGGTTGTAACCCAAAATTTGAGAAACACAACTTCAAAAATAGCATGCAACAAATGGTGAAGGACCTCCTTCCATCCCTCAAGAACCAGTATTTGACCTTTCATTCACCATACTATATTTTTAGTAGTATAATTTCAGCTACAGTTACCTACACTCAGCTTCTTAAATCATGCATGAAATGCTTTTTCAGAGCCACATTAACAACTAGCTGCTCAGCTTGCTGGAATTAGAAACCAGATATGTTGTTTTATTTACACTATAAAATCAGACTGTGGGTTTGGTGTAGATTGTTATAATAAAGAGAAAAGGTCCCTTTGGTGTTATTTAATTTACGACACACGGTAAAATATCCAGGCACATTTTGCCTAGTAGCAGAAGGAGAAAAAATAGTAACTCTTGGCTGGAGATTAAAAAAGTCTCACACACCATGAAGGTATTTTGAGATCCTGCACGTTTGGGAGCAAATCAGCTACTTATCTGCTGTTGGGATCATGCTCATTTGTAACCACAGTGCAGGCTCTGTGGCTTTCAAGATTTTTTTTGTTAGTCTACCTAAATAAAATCATTCATATCAGATGAATGTCAGTACAGTGCTGTTAAGATCACATTAAAGAGATCTTTAGGCTAACATTTTTAGCCTTGCATCCTGTTCTGATTTTTCTGATTTTTCATGTCTCAAAGCTTGCTTTTTAGGCACAGTAGAAACTAAAAATAGTCAAGCGCTGTGAATTGCAGCTATATTGTGCTCATTATCCTGCTCATGTAAGGTCTTGTCACCATTCTGTTGGAGTGTTCTGAGGAGCTGCATAAACAAGCTGTGATCTGTGGCTTTCTGTAGCTTGTGATCAGATTGTTTAATCTCTGCTTATCAGTCAGGAACCTTCAAAATTGCTATTTCACAGCGAAGCCTTTAGTAGAAGTGCGTCACCTGATTAACTTTAATCAGCTGCATCAGTAAACAGAAGTATTACTAGTGGATCATAGAATGATGCAAAGACTTCTTACATCATCTCTTTCCTCCTGCTGACAGAACAAGATTTCTTGTTATATAAAAGCTTTGTTTGCCTGACTAGGGGAACCGTGGTGAATCCTGTTCACTCAAGAGGGCGGTCAGACTGTACACGCTCTCCCTGGGAGAAAGATTTCCGTTCATTCATCCGACCTTTTCCTGCTCTTCATTTCTTTCTACGAGTCTCTTTATGTAGTTATCTCAAGATATGGCCACCCAGACAGACAAACAACAAAATATTTCTTGACTGTTACTGTTAATCATTTTGTAGTTGAACACTATGTATTCAGGGACTGGTATTTCCACACAACATGCAATAAAACAATTGGTGTGAAGAAACAGGTTAAAAGAAATAGACCAATCCAGCAAAAGTCACAGGTGAGCAGCTACTATTTTTTCTTCAAAACAAAGCAAGTTCTTCAATAAAAATCCTCAATCTTTTCTCTGGTAACACAAGCCTATTTGTATTATTGTGTTTCCAAAATCCTTTCCTTTTAGCAAGCTGGAGTCTTTTCGGGTTTTTGGTTTTTTGCTTTTTTTTTCTGAAACTGAATAGAGTCCATTATGCTGGTGCTGGACAAAGATACATTAGTTGAATTAATTGTTCATTGTATTAGAGACATACATACATGGGAAAATCTCTTGCCTCCTTCTTTATATGAGGAAATTCCTTATGCACGCCAGATTTAAATTGGTTTGGTTTTGCTGAACATTATGTCAAATGTCCTATCCAATGTCTCTTTCTCCATCGCTAAGAATTATTTGTTTTCTTCATACTTTGAAAGAGGTGACAGTCTGCATTTCCCAAACAATAAAGACCAAAACAAAAGTAAGGACTGTTCTGACAGAAGAGGATGCAGCAGGGAGCTGTTAGATAAAATTGTGAAAGAAAGATAGGCCAAAATATTAAGGAAGGTTGGGGGAATAATAGGAGATCCAGTGATGGTCCCTTGGGGTTTAGTTAAAAGTGCCATTGTGTAGGGCAGTCAGACCTACACTGAGCTAGCTTATACTCTGGGAACAATCTATATGACTTAATGGATTTCTTCCATCTTTTATTCATGACTCTGCCTAGTCCATGACTAGGGCCTTTCATTCTATGGGAAAAACATATGTGCACAGCCGAAGAGTGGATGCTTGCCTGTGTGTTTTTAAACTTGCCTGCCAAATTGCTTTTTGGTTTTGGTTTAATGTATTTTTGAAAATCATACAAAACCTTTGGAAGTGACTCCATCCAGAAAAATTGGAAAGGGAAGGTGTTTGCTCCCTAGCTGACAGACTCTTTGTGTCATATCTCCACGTGCAGTGGGTGTTCACAGCTGTTCTCATAGCAACTGAACATACCTCTTCCTTTGCTCATGGTATTGTTTTATCTCATGGAACTTGACAAACTGCAGTATAAGTTACCTGAGATTCTTTAAAAAATTGCATGTAAATCCTACTTTTGTTGCTGCTAAATATTTCTGCAATGTTTTGTGGAATCCTTTTGGCCCATGGGAAAAACAAACCAACATACAGTATAGATTTACCCACTGAATTTCTGTCTTCCCCTCCATTCCTGCCTGTGTCCTTACCCCGACTGTTCTTCCTCACCTGGAGGCCCAGTCACAGTGGATTTAGTTCAGTCCACATAGTAGAGAAAACTAGCTTGTTTAAAGCTGACAGTTGAGTTTAGAAGTGGCCTACCATACTTAGTAACTATATGCCTCAGGAAAGAGATCACTTCTGCCTATCCATGCAGAAAAACACAGACCATATTTGTTAAAATAAGTGTATTTTCTTCATACACCTAAACCAGCTCTGGCTGTTTCTGATGCTGCATTTTGCTGCTGGGTCTCCTAATTTTTCTCCTATTCTGGCAGTAATGGTTACTGCCTCTGAAACTGAAGACAATTGTCATTCATATAAAACACAGAAAAGCTCTTATGTTCATTTTAAAAATGAATATGGATCAAGCTTGGAAAACACTGACTGTTAAGGATTTTTTAACCTTACTTTTCTGATCTGTGCTACAATCCTTTTGGCACCAAAGCAGAGAAGACAGAAAATATTACATTAGAATGTAATCAGGGCTCTTTCCACATTTCATTCCTGCCACTACTTGACCCATTAGGCAGATATTTTTTGTAAATGATGAAATACTATTTGAAGAGGTTGCAGTGCGAGAAAGAATTTTGTACTTTATCTTCTGAAAACCTTTGGAAGAGTAGCTTTTCTACAGGAGGAGAAATCAGCTTTTGTGTTTTTCCATTTTTCCTATATTTTTTTTTTCCTCAGCCACTCAGCCTCTCCTCAGTATCTGTGTAGTTTCGAATAATGGAATCCCTGCCCTTCACTGAGAAATTGAAACCTTTGCTGTATTAGCAATCTGACATAGTCTTACTGGTATGCATCTTTTCCTTCTCGCTCAGCGATAATGTCATCATCCATTTTACTCTTAACTCTGAGGAATGAAGAGTGACTATTTTAAATACTTCCCTGTTGCAAAGGGAAAGGATCTGTTACCAGATGTAATGCTAGATGTAGCTTTCTTCTGTATTTTACAGAATATCAAAAACATGACTAAGATATAAGATCAAGATCAGCCATTTAATTATTCAGGGAATTCATAGTTATTGGTTATGCAAATAAATCTTGAAATTCTGAACTCATAAATTCAATTTCCTACCTACATCAATGACTGACACACTGGAAGATATCCACCTAAACACAGGCATCTAATGCCATTTTAGCTATAGGCTATCCTAAGCATCTACATATGCAATCCCACATTCTTTCAGAGCAACAGCTGGTAGACCAGAACAGATTGGCGCCTACGCCAGACATATGAATCACTGCCACACTGGGGCATCCTCACATTGTTGAGGAACATCTAGGAGGAAAAATAATTAATAATTACATCCCTTTTACATTTTGACATGATCAACATGTGAATTTGTTTAGCATATCAATAACAGTTTGAATTACCTACCATCTCACAGACCTGGAAGTTAGGAGGGCAAAACTGAATTTATTAACATCTTATTTTTCTAATCCATCACCAGGTCATAGTCCTTTTGTGCTCATAGATGGTTAACACTGTAATTTTAAAAAGTTAATTATATCACCAAAGCATCTGGAATGCAGATGCAACTTACATTTTTGTGTGCAAAAACCTGCCAGTCATCTCACTAAAGAAAATTCAGTGCTTCTGTCTGAATGTGACTGCATGATAGCACATCAATTCTGGCCTCTGGTGTCTGGACTTCAACATAAAATTATCCAACACACTCAGCTAGGCTTCATTCTGCTTATTAGTGTTCTGTGAGCAGAAGACCTCTGGAATCATCTGCTGGTGGCGTCTTGCCTGTTCCCCTCGCTGTGACAGGGGATAAGAAATTTGACCACAAAGCTTTTACAGGGACACAGTGCCGGCTGTTTGCCAGTACCACTGGGCGTTGCAGTGATCAGTCCAGGCTGCTGTAGGCAGACACGAAAGCCAGATACAGTGAGCACAGCTCTTCAGCTCTGCTGGAACTGCTGGCACTCAGCTCAGTTTTCTCTGCTAATTCTTCTTCCTCCAGGTCTCTGGCCTGGTGAGGGAGGAAGAACATTTCTGGAGAGATATATTTGAAGCAGAGACTTTTAAAGCTGATTGTGATCCCTCAAGCATGTGCTTTGCTTGTATCTGGGTAGCATCAGCTAGCTGGAACAGTGCTAGATATTTTTCATAGATGATGCATCCAATTCTCCAATAGAAGCTCTGCCACAACTGCTCCCCTCTTATCTCCTGTTTCTCATTCTGAAGAGTCTTTCTGCTTGCAGATGAGGTAATGGGCTAAAGACAAGCTTGCTGATCAGGCCAAAAATTCTGTGGACAGTTCTGCACTGTTTTACAAACTGGCTGGTCTGACTCAAAGACTCAGAGAACCATGTAGAAAGGCTCTCCTGGGACATATGCACAATATAAGCCCTCATATTAGCTGTTGTGAATGATTAAATCATTCAGACTATCTATCCAAGAGAATATTTTACTCTAAATAAAATTAAAACACGAACAGAGAGGTTCCAGAAGGTGGACCAAGAATCTGCATGTCCCCCATGAAGTGAATAAGGCTGAGAAGTCCTACCCCTCAGCAACATCTGGACTTACATCTCTCTATATATGTAGGTAGATATATAAATACACACACAAACACAGAGACCAAATTCCCACTGAAATCAGCTTGCTGGAATAGAAGCAGTAAAAGTCACTAAGAAAAAAAGTTGTATTTTATAGAGTCCTGATTTTTAGAAAACTTCCTGTCACTTCTTCCAATAAACCTGGCCCTTTTAAAGATTTCCTCCTGGCCAAATGTGTGTATGGTCAATAAAAGAAGTATTTTATTTTTAAAATACATGCAATTTACCCGATGCTTTAAATTGCCTTTGAAAAATTTTGCTTGAAAGAAGTACATAATAATTATTCCACACCCATCAATAATACCTTGACTTTCTCTGAAAAGCAGTGCTTTAACATTATCCTTTGGATGTATGCCAGATGCAGAGGCATTCATTAAGGTTTTACTGTTTTGGTTTGTTTTTTGTTTTTTGTTTTGTTTTAAACATAGTCTGATTTACCTGAAATACCAAAATGATTTTTGCCAGAAAAGTCATTTACTTACGGGGTTTTTGTACAATAATTATCCCTTGGGGTTCTACACACAGAACGATTGTCCTTTGAAGACATGCAGCCATTGACCACATGGCCAGACTCTCAGCATCGCAGATGTGTTCTGACCTCTGGGTCCCAACAGATGCCAGATAGGTTCAGGTCTTCAGACTCCTCCTTTGTATTTAGTGTAATGATAGCAGAATATTTTGCTTTCATTCCCTCAACTCACCATAGCAGCCTTTCCTCATCACAGGTATTAGTTTTGCAAAAGCCCCCTGTCCTATTTAAATCTATGTTTATTATGATTTATTAATTTTTTTTGTTGTTCTTCTGTCTGCTTAGTGCCACAGACTTATGCTGAGGAAGAAAATGATATATAGAATGTTACACTAGGCAAAGTGTTAGCATAGTTTCAATTAGTTTCACAGTCTTCTTCTAGGTACCAAAAAGGGAACTGGAAATGTATGGTTGCTTCCTCTGCCTACTGCAGGGGAAGAAGTGTGAATTGGCCACAAAATGAAAAAATGAAGGACTAGGGTGTAACATCTGCTGGCTCAGAGACAGTCAGTCATGGGCCAGCACATATAATGTCAGGGCACAGAGAGCAGCACCAGGACTTCCAAACCAGGTGGAAATAGAGTTGCCAGGCACCTGAGATGGTGGCTATGAAGACTTGCACAGCAGGACTGGGTCAGGAGTGCTGTGGTACTTGAGCAAGAGGAGATTTTGAGCAGTTGTGGTGAGAGGGACTGGGAAATAAGGAAAGAAAAAAAAAAAAGCGCCCTATCTGTTTTCAGGTTTGCGGGTGTCATCTCATTGCTGCTACACCTGTCTTCTTTTTTGTCTTGCAGAGAAGTAAGCATAGAGCAGCTCTGGCATATCATTGCTGAAGTCAGAGCCAGTTTATATCTAAAATTTCTGGTTTTCAAGTCTGTATAAGCAGACCTTGTTGATGCCACCTCATGAAATCCAGCAAGAGAAGGGGCAGGTATTACCAACCTAAAAATGGCCCCTGAACTGAGCACTGAACAACCCCACACAACTGCTAGATGTGGATCTTTCTGGTGAGAGCAGGGGGAATGAGCAGGCTCCCACAGAAACGGTTGCTTGTTTTACTGCCATTGCAGGAGAAGGTTTCATTCCAAAGCAAGCCATTGACCTCTACCCGTAATGATGACTAAATCTTGATGGAAATGAGGAACCTGCAGTCCCGGTTGCTCTCCTGTGAAGCACTGAGTCATTTAAGCACAGGAGATTAAACTATGATAAAATGTAACTACTCTCTAGTTCCCCTCTGAAATATGAGGCCCTTTATTTTAATTAAGGTTGAGTAAAAAAAAAAAATGTAAAAACGTTTTCATATTCCTTGTATGCTGACCTCAGCATCTGAGACCATTTTCCTGAGCGTTCAAAACTTCTTTTGATTTACAGATTCATGAATGAATCAGTATGACCTGTGACAACTAGTCTCCATGGTCATAACATAGTGCTGTCTTGACTCATACAATTGAAAAGGTGCAAAAGAAACAACAGCAGAGTGAAAGGGTGGGGAGTCAGCACCAGCTGAAGATGCCTAATTTAGAAACCTATAAGTGAACTTGGTGTCAGTACTGTTATTGTCATAATCAGCAAAGGTCTTGACCTACAGTCAGTGAAGTCTGGAGGGTGATTGAGATGTTGCAGTCTGGTCTAGTGTAAACACAATGGCTTTCCAATACCACTCGAGGAGGACTTCTGGATTACCACAGTTTGTCCTTCAGTGTTAAAGAGATCTGGTCATATCATCTCACACACAGAGTTATCAAGCACCATTGAATTTGTCTGATGGCTAGAGAAATTTTTCTAATTACTGGCCAAACCATGATCAGTCATTGTGTATTTATCATCCAGACCACACAGTGACAGGACAACAAGACTTCAAGGCTTTTCCTTCATGTCATGCAACTCTCTGGTCACTTAGGTCCAGCTCAGTACTGTTTTGACTACTAGGATAGTTTCAGGCTTTAATCTGGATGAGTTCAGGCTTTTTTCTGGATGAGTTGCCTGCTGTAATATCATCATTGCCTTGCACTGCATGGGGCAAACACACATTCTTCATCAAAGTAGTGGAAAATTGTGCAGTTGACTGTATTTACTTTCACTGCCTTACCTCATCCTTTGAGATTTCTTTATGCTGGCCAGTGACCATAATAACCACATATGTCACTCTATGCTGTAGATCATGTTTGCCCAGTGATGTAACTTTTGTAGCATTGTGCCCATCATCACATCTAGTCTGTCTTTTCTGAAAGTTCTAGATAATTAGATTTGCTTCTGTGGCAAGACATGTTATCTACATTATTTTATTTTTTTTTTTGCGAAACACTTGCAAGCACCGTGCTTTTGTTTTTTTTATTTTGCTCTGGAAGTTCCAGAAAGGAACCCAACATCCACATTTTATGTATCCAGCTGTTTGCAAAGCCTAGTAAATATTTTGTGCCTTAATCTACTCTTGAAAATCTAAAATTCTGCTACATTTTTACTTAATGTTCTAAGTAATAACTGTATTGTAAAAAAATCCCAAACAAACAAGCAAAAAATCCCAAACACAACAACAGCAACAAAATAATAACTAAAAAAAAAAAATCAAACAACAAAATCCTAATAAACAAACAAACAAACCACACACACACAAAAAAAACCCAAACCAAACATGCAGGACATGGCTTGCAACTTTCATGTTGCAGAAGATAAATATCTCTTCTGAATATAATACAATATCTCTAAAATAGGAACAAACTGAAAGTTTTGAATCAATTTATTTGGTGACTGCCAAAGATAGACAGCTGTCAAGAGGGAGAATAAAATAAATGGAAGATGACTGAGACAGTTCTGAAACATGCTCTAAAAAGGCATTTTTAGAGTTATTCTATTTCATTTTCTTTAAGTTTTCATACCTTGAAACATTACACTAGTTGTTATATTCTTAGAGAAGTTATTTGAAGAATGGTTCACAGTCCATTTTTTGTTATTCTGTACAGAGATGCAATGAAATCGATGTACTCTGCACTGCAGGCATAATATAAAGCAGATGGTTTTTCCTCAAGCAATGAGTACATTAAAATCCAAACGATAATACAATGTATATAGTGCTTCTAGATTAAAGCTCTTGCATGCCAGATTTGTAGCTTTGATTCTCTCTGATTTTAGTGCTTAGTAGGATTTATTCCAGTGATTCTGCCCTTGGGCCAAAATGAATCAGCTTTTATCTAGGATGATCATATATTGGCTAAGCCCTGTAGCTTTTCTTTTAATAAACATGTAACTTTAACCTACTATTACATGTACATAAAACATTACAAATCAAGCTTGCACACAACACTATAGCCAAAATAGAATCCATTGAAGTTCAAAATGCTAATTTGCAGAATGAACGCTTCTAATGTGTGTCCTTTTAATTTCCCTGATTACCTTCTAGTCAGCTTTGTTATAATCTATTCATTCTTGCTCAAGCTTAAGCTTGTTTTGGGCACTATAGAAACACATCTTCAGGCTCCTGTCCTGAGAGTGAAAAGTCTTCATAGAGCTGCAGTTTTTCACTAGAAAGTAACATTGTCATGTGTGCGAAGTGACTCTGATTTTCTCATCTTTGTTGGTAGCACAAGTAGCAACTTTCAAAAAATGTTTATATATCCATTTGGCCTATTTTCTTAAAACTCTTCATTTTTCAAGACTTTTAGGGCATTGCTTATACTCTAAAAAATTAGATTTCCTGAATCTGGAATTATTATTACTGTTATTATTCTTTTTCCAACTCTCCAAAAATATCTTACGTACTTTGAAAATAACCAAGCAGATTCTCTTGCCTGACATACTCTTTTCCTCCTGTTCATGAGCAGAAGCAAAACTCTGTCTCTAAGGCTCCTGCAAGAGATGTATCAGTTAGAGAGTTCATTTGCTTACCTCGTTTGGATCCTCAGTGCACAGGATGTGAAAGGGACATAAAAGGAAGAGCGCAAGTTGCCAGTCTGCCCTAGAACATTTTGATTTTCTCAGCACATGGAAGATTCCTGCAGGATCGTATTCAGACTGTAATTGGAGGGCAGAGGGTAATAAGCAACCCTTGCCACCAGTGGGGTTTTCAGGGGTTCTTCAAAAGCATCCTGAGATCTCAAGGAATATGGGCTGGTTTTGACTAGGAAGATATTTACAAAATCTGAACCTAGAGGTGAATAAATGAGTATCAGACATTGAGTCCATTCTGCCATCCAAAAATTTAACTGATTAGTTCCATGACAATTAGAAAATAACGCTCTCTTACCCCAAGTTCTTTTACGTATTTGTCTAGACTACTCAAAGAGGCGGGAGGAGCCTGACCTGAGGTATCTCTGCAACATTAGCGATATGCTCCAGTTTTACAAACTTAGCTCATAACTCAGTTATTGCCTGGCTGGTCTCACAGAGAAGCTCTCAGTAGGAGGAACAACGTCTTGAAAGGGCTGAGTGATTCAAGGAAAGGTTAAAAAAATTGTTTCAGACAGCCAGTCTACCATGTTGAAGGCTACATTTTACTCAGGCGAGAGTCCTGTGGTTATGCACATGGGGATGTGCAGTGCCACCAGCCACTCCTCTCTTTCTCACCATTTCTATAGGTCTGCTTAGATGCTGTACAGGGTGTCACTGCTACAACTAGAACATCAGCTCCTCAACATGACTACCTCAAGCATTGTACAATGTGTTAAGATAGAAATACTGTCATTCATACAAATAACTCCAAGGGAGTTTCCTTTCTGCCTTTTTCTCCTACATGCAAAGCAGAAACATGCCTATCATTTCCCATAAGTCCTGCAGCTCTGAGGTTTGTATTGACTCAGACTAAAATCATTTACACTAAAAAAGAAAGAAGGCAAAGCTTTCTTTCTAAATTTAATGCGAACTTTTTACTGACTGGTTCAAATTCAGAAAGAAGTATTATAATGTTCTCACTAAGTGTTAACGTAACTCAGTTATTGAAGGCCAACCAACCGAAATAGTGCAGAATGTGAAGATAAAGCAAAGAGTCTTCCTACACTCTCTAGTTTCATGTTAAGATAATTCAGCACGTGACTAACAGTAGTTTTCTTGCAGCTTCTAAAGATGTTCAACAGTTCTGTAGCAGGTCTCAACAGGTCAAATAAAAAATTATTATTGTGAGAAAACATTTTTCCATTTTACGTATTACTTTAGCATGGGTGACATTAATGTCTGTCCTTCAGATGTTCCCAGAGCAAGCTTTCACAAACCTGTCCTCCAGGGGAATATTTCTAAGGATGAGAAGTAAATGCACAGTCCCAAATGCTAAACTCCCTCTCAGTGTGCTGAGACAGCCTGCAAAGCTCATGATGACAGTGAGAGATTTACTGCTCTGTGGAACTGAAACTGCTGCTTCTTTTCACATAGAAAACAGACTTCAGAAGATCGTTATCGAGGACAATAAAAACTTTTGGTTACTACTGACCTGCCTTCTTCGAGCCAGCTATAGAAAAGATGAAAGACACTGTCTTGTAGCACTTGTCTACTGAAACCTTCCTGTCTTTTTTAGCTGTGGCTTGAAATATGATCATTTTTAATCTTTCTATTGTTAGAACTTGTTCACCCTGCCACAATTAGTGCAATGAGAATGCATCTGCACAGCAAATTATTTGATCATTATTTCATTTTAAATGAGGATATCAAATTACTGCAGTGCTGAAACTCCTCTTTTTTTTTTTTTTTTTAATTGAAGAACTCATTGTTCTTCATGAGGTTAACTACAGCTCTCCCCTATTTTGCCAACATTTTATTTTCTGGTTGGAACAATTTTTTTTGTTTGTTTTGTTGGGTTTTGGGTTTTTTTGGTGACTTGTGGGAATTCTATTAACCTATATTGAGCATTTGGTTTCAAAATAGTAATAAAAAATAGGATGAATGACTGACATCTGTCTGCACTAATAAATCCCATGTCTAATGCTATTTTAGCCAGAAAAGTATTATCTTACTAATATATGGAATTCCCTTCTTCGCAGAAGGAAAATTGTCCTTTTTTTTTAGAGTCTCAGATGCAATAAAATGCATTCCAAGAATGTATTCCAATTGTGTTTGGGATTTTTTTTTTGTGCCACTTACAGTTTTTTCCAAATAATTTGGAAATATGACTTTTGGACAAAATTATCTGTTTAGTATAAGCCTATACTAGAAATGATAGAAAATAAATGGTTTTTTCTACTTTTGACAATTTCAACAGCTGTTTAAATCAGTTCGATCTGCTTTCCCACAACGAGATCATTTTTAAGAAGAAAAAAAATCACAACAGAGATAAATGTGAAGAACAGCTCTCAATATGACAAGAAAAAGAAGTAACGGAAAACATGCTTGTTACAGAGGTTACATTCAATAACGATTGCCTGTAAGTGCTAGGGGATGGTCCTTCTCTCACTTGTATTGACATAAATCAATAGTAACAGCTGTGTAATCAAGGATATTATTGAGAGGAATAAATTCCAAGTTATATTAGCCAAGGTTATGTTATGTATATATACATCTATGAATATATTTATACGGTCTTCATTGTCATTTTACTGGAAAATATTCACAGAGGTAATTTTCATTGTATCCCACCAAGCAAGGAATGTAATAATTCTGTGGAGAAATAATGGTTTCATTTGGAAATATGCTGCGGTTTAGTGCTGAGTTCATATACTTTTTGTTTAAATTTGCTTTTCATTGTTTTACTGTGTAGTTAAACATGTATTCAAACTATGGTACAGCTTAGTTATGGTGGCTTCTATATTCAGGAAAAACAAGAATAAACAAAACTCAAAATCAAATAAAACCATATCCCAAGTATGAATGCTTTGAACCTTTGCAACAACAGAGGAAGTGAAATGTAAATTCTTTCCTGTAAAAACAGTTGGAGAAAACATGAAATCTGGGAACTGGCTGGGTTCTGCACACTGTTTGTTTACCAGAGCAAACATGCAATTGCACCAGGTTAAGCAATACACTGTTGCACATTACCTGCGGTCCCTTCACAGACTTCCAGGCAAGAACCACTTGATAAATAAAAGAAAAAAAAATTTTTAAAAAATTGCAGTTGCCACATAAAAACAACCCTTTCCTCAGCTTGCTCCACAACTCTGGGAAAGAGCAGCAGTTAACCAGGAATGGGAGATCACAGAGGGATCTTGATTGCAACCTTAGAGAAAATTGGGAGATATTGGGGCAATAATTTGAAGCAGATCAGCCACAAGTGTGGTGTGTGGCTTGAGCTAAGAAAGGCCCCGGGGAGAGAGATGGGGAGGAAAGGGAGATTTGGACAAGGTTCTGCTGGGGAGGACTGGGACCTGCCACGGTGGGACCAGGTCTGCAAGTCAGAAGAGGTTTAGGGGTTAGATAAACGAATGGAGTCAGCAACAGGTAAAATAAAGGAATATAAGCCAATGGAGAGGTGAAGACCATTTTGGAAAGGGAAGAGATGATTCTGTGCAACAGTTAATGCAGAGTCAGATGCAGCCAAACCCTGGAGCCAAGCTAGGGGTCTTGAGCAGAATTTGAGTGGTGAATGCAAAACTGAAACACCAAATACCACCGCACAGTTTCCACATAAGCCTGCAGGCACCTAAACACCAGAGGGGCTTTTCTCTTTCACTGCAATGTTTTCCCAGTGGTGGGGTTCACATCTCAAGCATGTTCCTAGAACAGTCCCATTTCTGACAGGGCTGAGCAGCTGGGAGCTGGGGAACCAGGCATTCCTCTCCTAAATCCCTCAAGGAGCATGATCAGAGAGACATTTGCAATAATGCTGAACACACTCATGGCTTCCACTTTCCTTTAAAACACTACCATGAGCAGAGGGGCCCCTTTGCAAGACTCACGGGGTTAAAGTGCTTACCTGGGTTGCAGAAGAGCAGCACCTTTATTTCCTCAGGGCTATCTCTGAGATCTGGGAATCAAGCCTAGACCTACACTTATCTTTCCTAGTCAGAATGGCAGGCTGTGGTCCCTGGAAGAGGTGTTGAAAATAAGTTTGCACCCCACTCATAGGAGTATGTGGGCCCCATACCAGACTAGCATCTGGTATAAATCTGGGGGAATCACATGGCTGCACCATGACGAAGACAGGGAGGAGGACATTCTTGTGAAAGAGGGGCTGAACCAGCCTGAAACTGCAGCTGAAAGGCCAGCATCTCTCCAGGCTGCTGGCCCTCATGCACTGCCAGGGAGCCCCAGTGCAGATGCCGGGGTGCTGGAAGCTATATTAACATAAAAAAGGAGACCCATAGTAAGTGTCAAAGCACAGCTGTGTTGGTAAGAGCAGACTTGGCAGCGAAGGCAAAGGTGCGATTGTAATCCCTACCTGCTATTGTGTTCCACGCAAGCAAATTCCTATTGCTACTTATTTTTGCAGTAAAAGCGCCAAATAAACCTGACTGGCATTTTACACGATGATGATTTATAGCTTCAACCTCTAAGACTCATTTCCTTTTTTATCTCTTCTTTATTTGTTTTACTCCCCTCAGAGGCATACCATAGATGAGAACACCCTAATATTTATTACACCCACATATCTCTATCATACGTCAGTGCATGGCTACAGTAACAGAAGACAATAACAAAGGAATAGTGTTATAACAACCACTGTGTGTACAGTCATTGTGATAGCTGCTTGATTATGTTAAGTACATGCTTTACTTAACCACATATTGAATTCTGTCTGCATTCCCCATGTGTCGTAGTCTTTAAAACCCGTATCCTCACTCAAAATGTCAATACCTCCAGCTCTGAATTTCTGGCCCTGTCTCTGCCGCGGTTGGACCAGGGTTTCTTCATGGCTGGTCTCTTCACCATGCACTGTGTGCTTGCAGACATGACCCCAGACATACCTGCAGCACATAATCCGGGGTGCCTGCCCATGCATGTTTGGGAGTAAGCGCGCTGCCAGGCACTGCCAGGCAAACTGCCTGCGAGACAGGGCTGTGGCGGGAGGAGACTGGCACCTGGGCACCGCTCAGCCTCTGCTCATTCTCATGACTATCTTAGAGATATAGTTTTTTTCACTAGAAAAATATTTCCTCACTTCCTCACAACTCACACATAGGACTATGCAGAATGGGAGCCCATTGTCTTTGACAAGTGTTTTAATAAGTTAGCAATTTATTTCCTTGTACTTTCACCAGTCTCTTTTCTGAGATAAAAGTGAACAAAGACCTTTTTTATCCCTTTTAAAAGCTGTCAGTTATTTATTGCTCAAGCTACGGTTCCACTGATAGTGATAAACAAGCTGGAAGAAGATAAAATGAAAAAAAACACTGAGATGGGCTTAAATGATGGCTCACCATTGTATTTGTAAAGGGGAGAACACAGGAATCTGTGAAAATTTCCTCAAGCTAAATTCATGTATCCCAAGTTAGGGATTATCACTGGAACTATGCTGGGAAATTAAGAGGTCTGGGTCATGAAGACCTGACAGTGTTCACACCTCCGCTATAACCTTTGGATTGAAACACCCTATTTTCCTCCTAGTAATCCCTGGAATCTTACCACACTTGAATTCATTTTGAGCAAAATAGGCAAAGAGTCTCCCTATCACCACCCAGCACACTGAGTGCAAGATAAGTCTTGATTTAAAGACATGAGAGCTAATTAGAACACAACTGTAAGTAAACTGTAAGCTGAAAGTAGTGGTGAGAACAACGTATATGATCCGTCAGCACCCCATTGGTAACCCCAGGCCACTTTCCAGGTCTCCAGGAAGAGCAGCAGTTGTCACCAGGAATGGGAGATCACAGAGGGATCTTGTTTGTAACCTTAGAGAAAATTGGGAGATATTGGGGCAATAATTTGAAGCAGATCAGCCACAGGTGTGGTGTGTGGCTTGAGCTAGGAAAGGCCCTGGGGAGAGAGATGGGGAGGAAAGGGAGATTTGGACAAGGTACAACTCTGTGGACTGTGGACTGTGGTACAACTCTGACGACCTCAGTGTCCATATATGTAAAGCTACTCAAAAGCCTTCCCAACCTCAAGTAAATGTTAAGGTCCAGCTCCATCCTGACACCATCTCTCATCATATCTCTCTGTGTATTCCGTGTCCTGAAAAAGTAATCTAGCCCACGCACCATGGACGTTGTGATCCTTCATTACTATAAAATCTTGTTTTGTTGTTGTTGCAGTCCCATCAGAACTACTCCCCACCACACACCCCTCACATCATTTCCCCATGAATTCCTTTGCTTGATTCACCTCTCCACATTTACTGCTTTTGTACATGTCTTTGCAACAAAGACCACACACACTAATAAAAGATTGTGGAATTTCATTATTATTTATTAAATCTCAGAAAGGGATATCCTTTTATAGGTAGGAAACCCTCTATAAGGAAAGAGGAATACAGATTTAGCTATTAAGTACGGAATCAAAAACTGTAATAGTAATAATAATAACGCATAAAAAACAACAGCTCCTGGGACAGTGTAATGCATTCTTATAAAGTTTACTATGGTATAATACATAACTCTCCTGTTATCATAGGAGTGAGTCAAATTAAACCAGCTGAGAGTCTATCTACACTTTTTAAGGGGCTTTAAAAAGGTACTTAAAAGTCTAACTACATGAGATGTCTGTTATGCATTGACAAAACAAAAATACAGTGAAAGTGTATGCCCGTGAGAAACACTGTACACACTCTGCAGACGGCTTCCAAACCACAATATCTTAGCAGCTTTCATTTTCCAAAACAAAAAGCAATAAACTATATAATGCACTGTTACACTGCCAAAATAGTTTTAACCATTATGGTTAGATAAGCACAAACATTTCCAAAATGAATAAAGTTTGGGGCTTTTGTGTGTGTGTGTATATGCTTTATAACAACCATATTCATTTTTATCTTATCCACAGGGTAGAAGAATTACTAACACTATAGTACACCACAATTAGGGTTTACAGCCAAAATCTTAGTCTATTATATTGCAACTAAACTAGTTCTGTTTTGGCTGTTAGGTTTTGTTTTGTGGGTTTTTTTCATCTCAAGAAAAATAACAGGGCTAGCCAGCTGCTCATTTGAGGCATGTCAATGATTTATTACTTGTTTTTAAAGTAAATGGAAAGAGAGTGGTGTCAATTCAATTTGAAACATAATCTGAAGTGAGACTGTGTATGTTAAGCATTTTCATTTTTGCCAGGCATGATCTAAAAATGTGTCTAAAACATTAGTGGTGCCTATTAGTTCTTTCAATCAGTAACACAGAACAGACCAGTTTGTAAGATGCTGCTGCTAGCAATCCCCACAGAGAGAAAATACACTGTGATGGTTGGTACAGCAACCTGGGCTGAGGCAACATAAAGTAACCAGAATCAACTCGATAGTGACATTTATTCCCAGTTCTACATTTGCACCTTGGACATAACAACACTGATGTGTCAGAGGATTTCTGACCATCTCCTGTGACTGAGTGGAGATGGGCACTCAGCTTGCCCTCATCTGGTGGATGTTATATTAATAATTTATTTGTGACCTGGACCAGAACATCAAGTTAATGCTCTATAATTGTCAGCTACAGCTAAAAAAGTTCCCTTTTCATGTGGGAGTGTGGGCTGAATAATCCCATAAGGTTGCATATAACATCCTATTATACCTCATTTATAAAATTAATGCAATAAGCAATGCATTACACAGCTTGTCCACCTCAAAAATTATTGTTTTACTATACAGCAGTAGGAAGACTCATCTCACACTCTTGCCTCCCATCCCCAAACTTACTCTCCCACTGAAGACATTTTTCCTCTTTACTTTAGATCACCATGTTTAATTGAAATGTTGCCTGACCTTGAACTTCAGGCAATTGCTCTTCTTGGGTACCCAGGATGTACTTTTAATCTTGTTCATCCATGAGCACTGCTAGCCATCACCAAGTCCAGCTGCTGATACCTAATTGACTTTACAGCAGCAGCAGAGTTGGAGGAGAATGGTGTTTTAGAGCTGTGAACCACAAAGTAGCCTGCAGAGCTCTGTTGCAGAGAGTAACATGCAAGATAGAAACACCACAGCTTGATTTTCAAAAACTGGCTAAAATTAGCACTGAGGAACACCTGGTTTTTTTTTTTTTCCTCTATACCCAAAATATAGGATTGCACAGTGCCATGATTTTAACTGAAAGTTTGAGTATTCAGCAAGGGCATGTCAAATGAAAAAGGAAAATTGAAGGTCTTTCTATTATACTCCCCCTCATGTCTAAACTACTATTTTTCTCTTTCTGAGGTTTTGTTGAGGCACTTCTTGGTGGATGGGAACATCAGTAACATGTTCCGAGGTTTGAGACAATTACACCGTTACTAGGGTGACAGAAGCTGACATGTGCACCCACTGACCATTACCTTGAGTTTGCATCTTCTCAGCTGTGCCCGTTTTGCTCATATCCATGATCTATGAAGAAAGCATGTTGTGAAACAAGGAGCTTTTCCCCGGTCCAGGTTAATGCTTCATATTGCCACTCTGACATTTTTCTTAAAGGTTTGCAGCTGGACACCCCGGAAGGACAGTGCTACTTATGAGTCATACGCTTCTCATGTTCCTGCCTACAGCAGAGGTCTCTGGTCAAAACTTAAGTAATAGCACGACATTTTTGGAAGGACGTAACTCTGTAACAAGAAATCTTTTAGCCATAACATATAGAAGCTTCAGGAGATTTAAATGTCTATATTCCACCTCAAGCTGGGTCTTTAATTCCCCTAAGTTCTTCAAAAAGCCTAGGCTTTGTTCATTCGACAATCATCTTCATCTCTGTCCTACAAAAATTTGCAACTAACAAAGGCCCTTAATTCTGGAATTAGCTCTCACTAATGCAAATGAAGACGCTAGGGAACCCCATCAAATTTAAATCTTAACCATGTGCCAAATTCATGAGTGATCTTTAACTATTTATCAGAAGATTGCTTCTGGAGTAATTTCTTAGAAATTGAATCCAGCTATTAGCAGTAGGCATTAATTTCCCATGAAAATGATCTGAGCTTGTAAGCAAAAATCTTGGTTTTTAAGAACAAGCTAAACATGGTTCCAATAAATTTTATGTTCTTTTAAATTGCTTGAACTCAGACTTGGTATTTCAAGTCCTATAAATAACTACATATTTAAAGCTCTTTCTTCCACTATTAAAGCATGGTAAAATTCAAAGTACACTAATTTGTTTTTATTTATTTAATTCTTCTTCTGATTTCTTAAAAAAAAAGAAATTGTATTTATGGGTCCAAAGAAATCAGTATACTTTGGGCACCTACATTAACGTGCTCTAAAATAGTGTGCTATGATTTTCTAGTGTAGACAAGGAAGTGTAAATACTGACGTTTTCCAGATGGACAAGTGGAGACCCAGCTTCCCATTATCTTTCAGAGGAACCCATAAGCATACACTCACAAAGTGGAGCCCAACACAGGATTCCAAAAAGTGCTAATCGATGTAGTCTGGCAATCCAGTTCACTTCTTCCAGACAAATCCATAAGTTCTTTGCGAAAACAGCTGACAAAATGTCCAGAACTAGTTACCTGCTGCATTTAGAATGGAGTTCTGAATGTCATGGAATAGAAATATTTATAGCTCTGTGCTCAGTCACACAGCTTTGGTGTGTGACACCTTTCACATGGTCTACCTCTTATGTGTCAAGTGCTTTATTGATGCGAAAAAGCTGCCCTTCTGTGGATGTGGCAGAGTTTCACATACTTTTGGCAGAGTAAGCAGATTTTCTTATTCTGGAACTGCTGATGTGAGAGAGCTGATATGAACAGAAAGGAGGGAGAATTGCTGACATTAAAAGATGGGGAAATTTATTGTTTGTACAGGCTTCCATATGATGACACTTCAAAGACAAAGGCAAAACCAGTTAGTGTTTTGGGCAGGTTTAATATTGTCTTTTCTATTCAGGAAGATAGCGAAGCTGATCTACTAAAGAAGTTTTGCTCCCTGAACATGGAAGTGAATTCCAAATTTCTGAAGCACAAAACAATTAATGATTTACCACAGATAGCTACAACTCCATAGATACTCCATCTTCTCTTTTTAGTAGTGGACAGTATACTATATACAGACAATACCAGATAGACATAAAGATCTCGAAAACAGTATAAACAAATATAGACAGCATATTCTTGTTCCTAAATTTATCCTAAGGCTCCAGGTGACAAAGCCAGGGAAACAATTTTTTCAAGAGGATTAAAATTATTATGAATTCTCATCAAGCACCAACCTGCACCATGTTTCTATTGAAAGCAGAACAAAGTCAGAGAGAGGTCACAGTCACTGCTTATTTATTTACTTGTATATTTTTGGTGGTAAGGGGGATGATGGGAAAAGGATTGTGAAAGAAAAAAAAAAAAGTAGCAAAGAAGGATACACAGAGAAGAAGCTAAGGGGTAGCTAACTTGACATTAAAAGAACTAGAGGCTGGGTTTAGAGAAATACTGTAAAGACACCATGGACTAGAGGAATTTTGTCTGTTCCTGACATTTGTGGGATTTCCTGTAATGGTTCTGCATCTTGTTGTGGATTGCTGGCAGTTTTCTGCAATTAGCTGTGATTTTTTTTCCTCTTCACATCTGGTACAGTTTCTAATTCCCAACTCAAGAGCATCAACAATTTTAGCCTTTCTGATGTGTCAGAACTGCATTTCTGCTGCATCCCACCTAAATGACTAGGACTTCAGAGAGCCCACAACCTCTCGTGGTGTGCAGCTGGGGTGAGGAGATAAACAGATGTGCAACAGACAACAAGGAGGAGTTTGCTACATATATCAAAGTACTCAGAGGTGTCATCACTAACTCCAAATTGTTATGGCCCTTCAGTACAAAAGAGGTAGGCTTTAACAAGTAGTTGAGGCACCATTTTGCAAAGAGTTTAAGGGTGTGTTTAATTTGCAAGGCTGAAGTCTTACTTGAATCAACAGAATTTGAGTGTATGTCTTGGCATATGCATTGTGTGGCATCTTGTGAATATTTTTCAAATGTTGATGGTTCTGTGCCTATAGAAAAGCTAGCATGGGAAAAACTATACTTCAACTGTACAGAGTACGGGTATCCTTGAAACTTTCTCATTTGAGATTCTCTTTCATGGACAGAGACATCAAACATAATATAAGAAAGCATATGTATAACAACACTCTGTGCAAATAGAAATGAAACATGATTTCTAATAAATACTGTACTTTTGGAAAAGGGCCTTATACTGTGTGAGAAGTGCCATGTGCCAGTTTTATATATTCCTACAAATCATCATTTCCTAGAGGCAGTCATTGGCTGAAGGTCTATAGAGATTTTTTTCCATGCTTTCAGAGATGAAATATTTTCCTTGTGGAGGCTTCTGAGCACCATAAAGGCTTTCAGAAAAGTCTCTTAAAATATATATATATATTCCATTTGGTGGCAAATATATCATGAAGGCTCTGTGACCAGCTGACAGTGATTCTGCTGTTGCTGAAGAAGAACAACTGGAAAACATACAGATCCCGGTTTAAGGAAGCACATTGCAGACAGGCATCCCTGTGCAAAAGGAGCATAGGCCATCCATACCAGATAGGCTTGAGGTGATGGGGGTGTGCCTTAAGCAAGATTCAGGAAATCTCTGCTTCACATTTAGAAAGTATTTTTTTATGTTGTCTTGCGACTGACTAATTTCCAGCATCCCCAACTTCTACCCACTCCCCGGACCCAGCAGTCCCTATTCCTCAAACCCTTTCAGCCATACATGAGCTCTAACCTTATCACTGTTTATGCCCTTCTGGCATAGTCTTACTTATCTGTGTCCCACCACGATCTTCAAGCACCTCTTGCAAAGCCACAGTGCAAGAACAGGCTCAGGAGCTGTTTCTGTAGGCAGACGATGGCAGAGGAACTTGCTAGGAGGACAACTGGATCAGATAGACTAAATAATCCTGGAGCACTCAAACACATGGGACTCGTGCAGCCATTTAAACTGCTTGAACTTTAGGCCAGCTTTGTGTCAGCATTTCGTTTTTCTCATAGAACAGATGCTTGTTTTATGTTGTATCTTCCATATTCTCTCAGTATCAAGCATTTCACAATTAACTCTGTCCATGACAAATAAAACCTGACAGAATTCAGTGCATGGGAGGCAGATGTAAATGAGCAGCTTTGCTTTGACCAGCTGTATCTGGCTGAACCTCAGGAGCAAGCTGTCTGTCAAACTCTACCATTATAAAAAAACCCCTCACATCTTGTGAGCTGGTGTGTGTGTGCTGCAGAGGCGGCCCGTGCTAGAATAGCAATCATGCTAAATGAGGAAGGAGGGAGCCTGTGATGGAGCAGCTGCTGCAACTCAGCACAGCTTCATTTAGCTTTTCCCCCCTCCCACAGCAAATCTACCCTGCTAAAGAGGAGTTCAAACCATGAAGATATTCCCCACAGAAGAGGATTATAAAGCCCTGTGATGAACCTGGAATGAAACTAAAAATAGCCAGGGAAACGAATGTGCTTTTCTTAGTCTGCTTTGGGAGGTTTCATGGAGGAGGTTTTGCTTCTCAAAGCAGTATGTGTAATCTCTCATGGATGGATCCCAGGTTGTCTGCTGCCTAACAAATGTAGATGGCTGTTCAAAAGGAATGTGGTCGCCTTGTCTGGGGTCTTTTCTTTTGTGGTGCTGGGGCAAAGGGAGTGTGTGTGTGCATGTGAGTATGTGTGTAGGGAAAGGAGGGCTAAGCCAGTCGATCAGATTTCATTAGGTTTCTAACTGCCAGCTTTAGGCTAGTGGTTTTGGAATATTACTTGGGATCATTTCAAGTATTTTCAGCTTTGAAAAGCAAGTTGTTGTAGTTTCTAATTAAAAGAGAGGGGGGAAAAAAGGCCCTCTTGTCAGTTAATAAATAATGGTCATTGACACTTTGGTTCAAAAAGCAGGAAACTCTGGAGCTTTCCTTTCTCCCATCTCGGCTGAGGGCTCCTGGCAAGAGGGGGTGTCCCCAGCAGAGGACCACCTGCGGCTCAGGAGCAGCCAAGTTCTCAAGCTGAGATAGAGTAATTTTATACATGACCATGATGTCCACTTCCACTCCAGGCCATCTTGAGCCCAGATGCATCTTGACTTTCAAGATACAAAAGTGGAGGGTGCCAGATTTACAGTATAAAACACCTTCCTTTAGCATTACTCACTCTGTGGGATCCCTGGCTGCTTATTTTATCCCTCGTGATATTAGAAAAGAATATGGATCCTGCCAAGTTTAGTGGTTTCGTGTACAGCACTGACAAATAACCTTAGATGGTAAATTCCCTGGGAGCTCTCTTACACCTTTAAAGTACCATGCACACTCCTGCTGAAGTATATATAACATAGTTTCAAGGATAAGGAGGAAGAGATGCTTAAAATTTCTTTCAGTTCTTGCCTTATTCATGTCACTTATTCCATCATGTTCTGAATCATGCTATCTATCCACTGATGCCAATAAGAAGGATGGATTTTCAAATATACCTAAGCACAGACTCCCTTGCTTTGTGGCAACATAGTTGGTATGGGTACATTTTTATGGGTGCCTGTGACAATTTTATTCCCAGAATTGTGGCAGTTATGTAGAAGCCTAGGCAACCAGCTTATGCACAGCAACTGTTACATGCCTAAAGTCATATGAGATTAATCCAGCCCCTCTCCCTAAGTTACTATGGATAATTCTTACTCTTGCTTAATAGTGTCAAAATTATTTCATGTGGCTATTTTCGTATCATCAGAAAATTAGGAAACACTAACAGCTTCACATCTTCTCCAGATACATGGAGTTCATGCTCCTACATACCTGACACTGCTAAACTGTAACTACAGATACAATTCATCCTTGGTTTAATCAAGGGAGTAGGAAGCTGATAGGACTTGTAACTGTTTTGCTAGTGCTATACACTGTCTTAGAACTCACTGTATGTAGGTGTCTGGAAGTTTTAAGTGTAGACACCTGCAGAGATTACAGGTGAAATTAAAATCTAGCACTAAAATTAACCATGGCTACAGACAGCTCCACATTCACTTTTTTTTTTCATGGCTCATGTGAGTCTAAGCATGGCCAGGAACAGCTAATCTAGGCCTTGTACCTCAATATGAGAAAAGTGGGTTAGTAAAAATTTCTCTGGTCTTTCAGACACTTTTCTTTCTTCTGTTTCTGTGATAATGATCCAAAAAAATCTGGAAGGGTCCCTTCATAGAAGTTTTACATGACATCAGCTTTCCTGTGACCAGCTCAAAAAACAACTGTAAGAAGTATATATGGAAACAATAAAGACCCACTGGTTTTTATGGAAGTATAATTCCATCCAAATAAATTCCACCATCTATGGAAACTTTCATTAAAAACATAACTCTGAAAGACTCAGCCCTAGTAATTCAACAAAAAGAACCCTTGTTTTCTAATGTAAATGAGAGTCCTGTAATGTTAGGCTTATCGCAGAAAAAAAGAACTCTCCACAAACACATCAGAAAGAAGCCTGAATGTAAAGGTAATGAAGGACAGATGTTATCTCAGGGAAGATGCTGAGCGTAAGATTCTTTGCAATGGAGGCTCAATAGTAGGTGTTTTATGCATCATATGCCATTGCAAAGACACATATATGTTTTCGGTATATTCAGTAATATGCCTGTACTTTACAGGGAACAAGGAACTTCTTGGGAAAGAGCAAGCTCTCCTTCAGCTTCTGGCAACGTGATAAACTGACCTTTTTCTTTTTTCCTCTCTCTGAACATCTTTCAGCTCCCTGTACACAACCTTCTGCCAGTCCCAGAGCACATCTGTAGGAGTTACAAGAGGGAAGAGAAAGTCTTTTTATCTGGTTGACAGGGGGTAAGAAATGATGTTTCAGGGCACTCTGTGGACAAAGGGTGGCCTGGAGGACACTCATTGCACACCGTTACCAGGGGAATTGTAGGCTGGCTTATGTAGAGAAATTGAGTATGACTAAAGGAATTTAGTCCTGGCTCTAAAGGGTTACAAATGTGAGGGGAAGAGGCTCTGACAACTCCTAGGAGACCTGAAAAGTAATTTTACAAGAGCTCAAACCCTCATGCACACCTGGTATCTGTCCACTGTGGTTAAACTACTCTTTTCTATATTCCACACATGGAAAATTAAGCTCAATTTATCAGAATTATCTCTGTGTATGTGCAAAAATATAATGGCTGAAGAAGTGGCTGATAGAAATCCTTGAACAGCCTACAATGAATTAAATGCCCTTTGAGAAACATGCTTATTATTGAGGTAATGAGGTAATAATAATTCAACAAAGGAGCAACAACATATATGGTAATGTTCTACTCTGAGTAAGTATTTGGCTAGAAAGCAAGGAGAAATGTCTTCAGCTTTCAACATGGGAAGTGGTTATTAATGTCCATTTTTAATGAGCTGAAGAAAACACTACAGTGTTAAAGAGTAGATGGCCCAGTGTAATTTAGACCAGAATGAAACGTACTCCTGGAACTGTCAAACTGAGGATCAAAAATGGCTTACACTGATTTTAGATGACTAACTTGTTCATTTTTTCTGATGTTTTCAATTATGTTATTGAAGCAAGATTTTTCATTTTAATTGCACTGAGTAATAGAATGCCCACTCTGCTTTTAAGTGAAAAATTAGGTTTGGTCTCATAAACCTTTGTGTTTGTTGCTTTTCAGTGCCCAGACCTGCTAAGATCCTAAGAACACAGCTGCTACATATCATCTGCTGATCTTTTTTTTGTTTGGTTTGGTTTTGGTTTTTTTGTTTGTTTGCTTCTGGTTTTCTTTTGTATTTATTTTTTTTATACTGATGGGTAACACTGTGAGACTCTTTAAAACATTTAGCAGGGTTTTAGATAACTAAGTTGGCTATGTTGGCTATAGATGGCTATCGTGTAAGCACTCACTTCTTACATGATAAGTACACTGGGTTTGATAGGTAATACCTTGTACCTACTGTACTCGCTTGCTCTTGCAGATTGCAGAATAATCCAGAAAGAATTCTATAGTCACTCTACGTTAACAGAAAACAGGAGAGGTTGCAGTGTGTACATTCCTTCTCCGATAACACAAGCATAACAAAAAATATTAAGTAGGTGTGCCAGAGACCTGTTTATTTCCCGCAATACAGGCCAGTTGTTTCAAAGCGAAGACATCAGGCATGCTACTGTGCAGAGCAGCCCTGGAGTAGAACAGCAAGTTTAGACAGGTACAGATAATAGCACTGTGTGTTTACTGCGTTTCAGGTGCACTAGCTGAAAGCTTAATGTTGACAATACCTTTCCAAGGCTGTTACAGAATAGGGTGGGAAATATATTTTGGCCTGAACAAAGTATTTAAATTTTAATAGATTTTGAGGTTTTATCTGTTATTTTTGTGTGGGTTGTTTTTTTTTTTTTCTTTTTTTTTTTTTTAGTTGATTGGTTTGAGTGGGGTTTACTTTGTTTTGTGTTTTGTTTATTGTTTTTTGTTTGTTTGTTTTTGTGTTGTGGTGGGTTTTTTTTCTTCACATGTTCTTCTATATGTTCATTCATTTAATTTGTGTGTGGTACTTTATGAAAAGCTACTATTTTTTTTTTTTTTTTGCGTAAATAATCCCTCTTAGTTTTTTTATTATATGAACAAAATTGTTAAATTTGTCTATAGAAGAGAAACACAATTTATTTAAGGAGAATTAGTCATGGTTAGGTTTATTCACTGATGATGTACCGTTATCAACTTTTTAAGTTCCAAGTTGGATTATCAGAAAGACTAGGTGTAAGACACTATTGAGCCTTAATTTATTAGAAAACGTTGATTTCATCTATCCCTTGAAAACAGCCTTCCTATAATATATTTACACATCATAAACCAAACATAGAACAGAAAGCAAAATAAAAAAGCCTGTGCAATATAAGCACAGATGTAATCAAATAAACAGCTCAGCTGCAAAAAATAATTCAAATAATTGCATGCCTACAATTTACTCCATCCCAAAACATCTTTATGCTTTGAAGGATGACTGACAATTGTATTCAAAGAAAGAAAAATCTTCACTCATATTTGCAGTATGCATGCAAAGCAAAATATTCATGAACACAAATGGTGACTGTGCTTGCAGCTGTGCCATGAACTTCAAGTGCACTACCTTTGCCAAGTCTTGTTTTGCTTGTGATCACCCTAAAACATGTAAGACATGCTGCCATAACTGATGGGTCAGCAAAGTATTTTGAGAATAACTTAGCTGGTTCAACAAGTGTACTGCTGGCTCTCTGCTGCACGGTTATGAACAGATTCACTGGGCAAGACATATTCTTCTCCCTTCAAATACAGGGAGTGAGTACAGTAAGTACAGCAAATGGAGCAGGATAGTAATGCCCTGGCAAAGTTTACCTGGGGTGAGCTGAAGCTTCCACCTAGGACAACACACTTTCTCATCGGAATGTGAAGGGATGGGAACAGGAGAGAAAAATGTAGATAACAATTCTGAGGAACGCAAACTGTTTTCTTATTTGTCAAGTGCAAGAAGTTCTGGAAGTCTAACTTCACTCCATCTTTTAAAGTCAGGCATTCTAAAATGGAAATATTGCAAGTGTACCAATCTGATATGGGTTAGCCACAGTATTGGTAACAATCACCTCATACCTCAAATCATGGCCAAGGGTTTATACTTGCACAGAAAAAGGCTGACAGTACCCATAGCTTTTGCTTCAGGCTAAGCCTCTCAGGTTGTTTTCCACTTTTCTAAATGCAGTCTTTTTACAAGGCCCCATGATTTCATTCTTTCCATATGTTTTCTACTTGGCTTTTGCATAATCGCCTGATGTGAGGTTGTGTTCTGCCCCAGGTGCTCTCAGACTTGGTGCCTCTCTGACCGTGGGGCTCCCAGCACTTCCCCTCCATGGTTGCTCTACCTCACCAAGGAGCCAGTGTCATCCTTGCTGTCCCAGCAACCTCCAAAGAGCCACTAGAGCCATCACCCTGCCTCCTGCCTGGCCTGAGCATGTGTGGGGGAACTGAGTCACAGTTACACAAATGAGCAATACTCAACAGCCAAATTACTGCCAGGCAACTGATAGAGTGCATTTAAATATCTGAAGCCTGAGAGGCTCAGAAAAGATAGCCAGATGCAGGTGAGGCAAGTTAAGCCAGCCACCAGGAAATTCCCTGGCATTGGCAGGATTTAGCTCTTTTCTAAAAAGTGGTTCATCTGCAAAATCGAGTGGAGGCACAGAGAGTTTCTTTAACATATGCTTCACAGCAATGAAAAATTTTCAGGAGTAGATGCAAAAGTGTTGTTAAAAAAACACATGAGAGGAAGACTGTCATTATAGCTGAAATAAAAGCATCAAATCCTTATGTTCAAGTCCTCCTTACATCTGATTTAGAGCAAAGCTTTGAAATAAAATTGCTTTCCTCCCAAGAGAGCTCCCTTACACTTAGACCATTGAATAAGCTGAGCAGCCTTAGTCTGAAGATTATCCGCTTTACACACATAAGCAGTTGTATGAGCAGAGGTTGGGATCTAAATATAGTCGTATTTGCACTCTGTCAAAGCTGAATGAATATTTAAACATTTTTTACACAGTGGGACAAGAGAGACTGAGAGGATATCAGAACTGAGCATCTCTACCTTTGCAGTGGTTAGAGGACCTGGGTTTAAATCCCACACACAGATCAAGCAGAAGAAAGATCAGAATGTGGATATCCCCATGCTGCTCGAGCCCTTTTGACATTTACATCCCAGTGATGAAGGACAGGGGAAGACATGGGCTTTAATTAGTGTTTTTCTTCAAAAGCATCACACAAGCTGCTAAAAGGAATCAAGAAGGGAGACATACTAACATATTTCTGCAACATGCTGGATATGAGTCATGAGTTGCATACTTACATGTTTGATGATACTAGGATTTAGACAGAAATATGCAATAATTTAGGCCCTGAAGATTTTAAGCATCAAAGATAAGTCAAGGAGTTTGAGACAAATGGACAGAAAGGTGACTTTAATAAATCCCTCCAAACTTGCCTAGGTTGAATTTTTAACAGAACAAATTTTCAGTCACTTGCTCTACTGAGAGATCTACACTGAAACAAAAGTCCATTTAACCTCTGGCAAGAACTCTTGTGGTTTTCAAAGAACAGAAAAATTCCCAGCAGGTTTATAGAAAGGCTGTATCTCCTCATTTGAGTTTCTTTGGCTGCCATATGTTAAAACCACACATACACAACCTATCTTGAAAAAACACAATATTAAGAGCCACACAATTCAGAAGTTAGGAAATGGTAAACTCAAGGGCTGTCTTTGTGACCATAACACAGCTGTTTTGTGCATATGCATTAAAGTAGGATCCCATATCACCATTATCTTGCCTGATGTTCAGCCATGGAAGGCATGTGCCTAATAAGCACATATCTAAGAATTTGTTTTTTCTGTGTATCTAATGTGTGGTCGCCAGCCATATTTATGGTAAACTCTTTAAACCCTAGTCAAGAGAAATTTGATTTATTTTTTTTTTTCCCTTGTTTTTTCCTGTGATCCTCAGAACCATAGTACTGTATGGGACAGCATCTGAATATTTCCCAGCTCAGTGGACACTGGGAGCACCCAGCAGACTCTGGCATTGTGCCTCCAAGACTCAACTGACAGGCTGTTAGAGGACCTGGATTTCTTCTGCAGAGCTGTTTCATCACTGTCCTGCACAATTGACAAGTCAGCAGGTCTTGGAAGCTATTAAATTAGTTGGTTAAAATCCCTTTTGCCATATATGCATGGAAGGTGTTGGTCACTAAGGTTATTCTCTTGCGTGCTTCCATTGGTAGTCTTAACAACTTCATCACAGCTCAGTAGTTTTCTAGTTTGTTTGTTTTTCAGGGCAAAAATTTGAGACTTAGCTGGTCCAGGATCATGCCTTTTTTTAGATATTTGAGGATTCCTTTGGGATGATTTTCAACTCCAAGGTCCCTCAAAGGGAAGAGTGTCCACACCTTCACATGGATAATGATGATTTCACAGTTGGCTCTTCTGAGGGCGTTCCCAAGAGCAATGGCGACAGAGTTTCTGCACATGACCATTTCACAACTGCCACTTGTAGCACTTTCCCTCAACATCAGAAAAAGAGTTATGTCATCATACAAAACACTCAGTAAGCAGAAGTTTAAGATCCTAGCACAGATGAATTTTATTGTCTTTTCATGCTGCTTCAGATCTGCCACACCCATTCCAGCTATTTGATTCTCGTGATCCTTAAGCACATGATAGAAGTAAAATCTACGGTTTCTTTTGTTTCTGATAAATCTTTTCATGTTTGCCCAAAGTACCAGATGCATTCTGTAAATTTTTTTCAGTACTTTCCTTGACAAATGATGAGTGGACTTCAAAAGGCAAAGACATTTTGCATCCTTAAGCACCAATCCAAAGCAGAGATGCTCTGAAGAGCCCACAGCTTCTTTTTGAAACATGTTTCTGCAGGTATTTGGGTTTACAAAGCTTAAAAGAAAAAAAAAAAAAAAAGTTAAATTTCATACTGCATTTCATTTAAAAACAGAAGCCTGTTGCTTCTTTAGCATTCTTTCAAAAAGACATGAAAAGTGTTGTTTCCTCAGGGTAGCTGAGCTGGGAGTCCTGTTTTTGATACATGGGCAAACTTATGGTGAAGGCACAGTGAATATTGCCTCATAATTTACCTTAGCCTGTGGAGTCACGGTGTGGTCTGAAGAAAGGATAGCAGTGTGGCCTAATCAGAGGTGGTTTCTCATGGTATTTCTCGCTGTCTTCTTGCCTGAACTCAGAAGCCACAGAACCATGTTATTAGGATGGGATTTAAGGGTTTCAGCATTATTTTCTTCAGATCAAGGATCTCACCTATAAACTTCAATTTTTCCTGTGAAAAGTCTCATGCTGGTGATTCACAGAACAGAGAGTAAGTGAAGGGGCAGATTAAAACACCGTGTGAGCTGTCTTTTATGTACCAGAGCCCTCATATGCTACTGTAATTATTGCTCTTGGAATAAAAATGATTGTCAAACTCACATAGGAGAACATCAGATCCATGCCTTTGTGTGAGGAGAAAGTGAGATATACTTAGTGTATCAACTGCCTGCTGCCTGACAGATCTCAGCTCTGCAGTGGTAGATTTGTTGGTGCACATTTTAGTTTCAATTTCTTCTTAATCCCCTCTTCTGTGTCCTACAACGTACCAGACAGATCAGCCTAAAGTACTGGAAACTGCAGCCAGTTTATTCCTTCATCTGACTGCAGTGGCTCTGTGGGCTGAGTCCCCTCCTCATCCCCTTGCCAAACCCTGAGGACTCGGAGGAGGTTTGCCACCTTACAGAGACTCTTTTCTAAGAGCTGCTCTGAAGTGGAAGAACATCTACTGAGGGTCTGGGCTTAAAGACCTTATTGGTTAAGGGGGATGATTCTCTGTGTTCACCATAAATCGCTCATAAGTGCTACAAATTACTGGCAATTAAAGATGGAGTCCTGTGTATTCTTACTTCTTGCTATTAAGATCCAATGAAAAATGAAGCCATGTTTCCTTGCAAATGGACAGGGAATGCAAAACTAAGCTGGAGTTTGGGACTGCAACAATCGTGTAACTTTTAACAAATTTGGGAATGTGGGCTCAATGTGGAATTTTCCCCATAGTAATTCAAATTATTTCTGTAAGTGATGTGAGTGACCCTTTTGTGGCAACACTCAAGTTGCTATGGCAAGGTTTGTATTAATATTAAAAGGTGCTGTCAGACTGCATGCCTCCACTGAGACATACAAACACTTGAGGGTGGGAAATTTGCCAAGATATTCTACACAGTTAGGAAAAGGAATGTATGGTTAATCATTGTTTTGTTCAGAAGGAAGCCACGAGAGAGACGTTTGTACCTTATGTATGCACCACTCTTACACCATCAGAAGAGAGCAAGGTCCAAAACTGCAGGGAGTTGTTAACAAATATTAGAACTTTTGAAAATACAAATTATTTAACAGGAATTTTTTATAATTACATAGCTTTACTCTCAAAGCAAGAAACAAGAAAAACCTCAGAAAGTTATGTTTCTATCTCTGTTATACCTAAGAAACTTCACTGACTTCACTGGTTTTGCAGAACATTTGGAAATGTGTCAAAAGCCTATGAAAGCAGAAAATAGAAAAAAACAGATATTCTAGGAGGTCCTGTGCAATGTTTGAGGATCGGATACTGCTTTCTTAGCTGTCTATGATCCCACATTTAGAAACAAATATTTTTATTCATTACTACTTTTTAATTAGAATACTTTCTATACCCTGCTTTCTTTACATTTACATGAATGTCAGCCAGCATGAGTGCTTGATCTATGGATACACTTCATATAAGCTCTATAAGCAATAAAGGGTTAAACAAATACCAGATTCAGTTAATTGTTTTTGAGAGTCACAAAACTGATTTTGAGTTTGGCCTGGAGGCATAACTCTGGGTATTGCCCTGACCAGTGATGTGATGGATGACAAACACTTTTGTATTTACAGTGGCACAATGCCCAGCCTTCATACTGTCTGCTTCCTCCTCTTCACAGCCCATGAGGTCTTCAGTTATTTTTCAGAATTACAGTCCTCAAATGATACCAGAATGCCAGACAATAGCTGAGCCGTACATATCTCCAGCATAACCTCTCATTTTAAGGGAAATGTCAGTCTCTAGATAATGAGCCCCAATAAGTTCTAATTAGCAGAAAGCCTTGTTGTATCCCTAATAACAGAATGGTCAATTGTAAATCAGTAGATGAGATCATCATTTTCAATCAGACTCTTCCGTCAAACACTAAAACTTCATAGCTAAGAAAGCAGAGACTGCTTACAAACCACTAATTCTCATTCACTTCATAAGTAGCTTAGAGAAGTTCACATGAACATATGAATCATTCTATTTATCTTCTTTCATCAATTTATTTTATAACTGTTCCAAAGAAAACTCTTTTATAACAGTGATTTAGAATGTAATAAGCTTTCCAGTATGTGTTTGTGCTATTATTGCTGCAAAATGAAGATTTTTTTCTTACTGTTTTTGAAGAAGTTAGTATTGGGATTGTGAATAACTATTTCAGTCCCATTAGCAATACAGTTCAGAATCCATTTGGCTAATTCAATGAATAATTCAGAAACTTTATGAACTAGTAGTTTCTGTAGACATATTTTGGGTTGGTGACAGAGATGCAGGCAAAGAGGAAGAACCTATTTTTTGTTTAGGTAATAGAGTTTAGCCACTTTTAACACTAACAGTGAGGCTTTTTTCTTTACTTTTACACTATTGGGTGAGAATGGATTTCTTTAAGAAAACATGCACTTAAACTGTGTTCAGAGCACACTGGAGATTGGAACTATTTTTAAATGCATAGAAGAGATGCAACAGAGCCACGGACTGCTGTGTTTCAGCTGTGGTTTGTGGGGAGCCAAGTAGATCTGTGATAATAGTGCTGTTCCCATGCTTTTCCTATCCTTGACTTTTCATATATAAAGGCCTGCTGACATCTGCTGCATTGATTTCTGTTATGCCTCACTACGATTTGAAGAGAAATCATGAAAACAGAGATTTTAAAGTTAGTGAAAGACAACATTAATGAAAGACAATGGAGAATGAAGTCTCCAGAAAGTTTTATGCCTAGAGAGTGTATGTCTGAATACAAGTAGTGTAGTTCTGCATCAGGATTTTGCACTGATGGTTAATAACAATGCTATTCAACGAAACCTCCTAAAGTGACTTCGGATGGTCGGAAACCTCTGTTAACTGGAGTCACTGTGCATTTCTACTGCTGTAATGGTGGAGGATGTAAACTTACAAATTATTTGTTTTCAGTAAGAACAATAAAAGTAATACGCAGCAACTCTTTAAACTTTCATTTTAAAACTAATTGTAAATCATATATAAAACATCTGTTACAGATATTCAAAAATATGGGACTGTCTTCCAGATGTGAAATAATGTTTATCAAAGGATGGAACAAAAAACAGTTATCACTGGAGTAGGTCAAGAGGGAGGTCTCTGAATTACGGAGATCTCCCAGTACTTCACAGTAGGCAAGAGGTTACGAAACAAATGTGATCATGATAAATATAACTTTCTTTGCCTTATGAATAGGGTACTTAATAGGACACAGCACCAACTGAGATGAGTTGGGATTTGGTGGAGTACACTGTAAGTAACAAGCTGCCTTATCCGTACAATCTACTTTGAGAGTACATTTAACTTGAAGAGTATCTGTCATGTTAACATAGAGATTAATTGGGGGTTTTAGGCACAGCTCCGTCTAGAGTCACATCTTCCCTGGAGGAGTTTGGAGGGATGAAAACACTTCACAGGACTCCTGAGCTTCCGGTGAGAACTTGGCGTATGCACTAGCCACAAGCCTGTCCTTTGGCCCTCATGGTGGGCAGGTCTCTTCTCAGTGGGACCGTCAACACCTTCTGTGAACAGAAACCAGGAGACCCCAAGACCAAATGCAACCCTACCAGGTATCTGTGCTATGCCACCCTTTCTGCAAAGACTTTCCCTCAAAATTTGGACTTCAAGACACACCTTTGAACTCCTTAAGTATTCTCTCCTATAGAATTAACTTTTACCCTTCGTTTTCTAATTCACTGGCGTATCTGTTTCTTCTGTGCTGCTTTTATGCTCCTTCAAGTCATCTGGTGTATGCAGTTTTCTCGTACTATGTATACAGCCATTTATTTTACTGCCATTATTGCAGGGTTTATTTCTCCCAATAAATGGATATCAGACTTTTAAAACAGCCACAGCATAAGAGGCATTTAGGATTCTGAGATCATTCTGATTCAATGTTTTCCTCTTCAGAAGACAGTGCAGACCAGGGCTGTCAACCCACCCACTAAAACTCACAAACATTTCACAACCTTTGGTGGTCCCAAAACTCATGTGAAACTGTAAATATTGCATAGTTTCAATATATCTTTTTTTGTTCTTGAAATCAAGTGTGAAAGCTTGGTGAAATTATCGGGAGTGGTGAGGCAAAGGCTTCCTTCATCTAAGCTAAAGAAAGTGCTTGTGTGGAATCATGAAAGGAAAGCTTCTGACCATGCACTGTTCAGCAGTGAACTACAATAATGAACAATGGTAGAACATTGCATTCCAGTCAAAGCCACTTTGATCTTTGCTTGCAAGCAGAGATATTCTGTGTCCAGATACATAACAATGAGTTTGTACTAGAATTCCTATCATGCTCCTCCAGAACTTCTCAGTCTGCATTACAAGCAACTAAATGAAAGGGTCAGCCCTCTTGACCTGCTCACTATTTGACAGCTTCACAACAATTCAACATCTAAATGCCTGTTTTTTTCAGTCAAGTATAATACTTTACGATAGAGAACCTAATTGGCATCAGTCAAATAGGCATGAGAAAAATAGCTAAACACTGTCCTTCAGATAGAAAATGTGTGCATTTTTCCAGTTTGAGGTTTCAAGCTTTACTGCTTCCACCTGTGTTGCCACCTTGTTCTTGATTTCATGGCTTCAGCCCACTTGTAAAGCAACATGGTGTCTTCAGTCCTGCTTCACATGATCCTCCAGTAAATCCACTCCATGATTTAGCAGAGCAGGATGATCAGGTATTGTTGGTATATTGAAGCAGCAAGTAAAGCTGGTTTTAATGTCTGAACAAATCTGCTTTGGCAGAAGGCCATAAAAAAGGGAAGGAAACAAGCTCATGACCTCCAGGCAATTGCTGGCATGTCTTCGAGGAGACTGCTGGGTCATGAGTGTGAAAAAATCATAAGAATAGGTTGTGGTATTTCATCTCTGAGAAAAAATTGTATTTTCAATTTATTAAATTGTTTTACATGTAACAGGAACTCTGTTACACTTCTAAATAGAATTATTAAAAAAAAAATAAAATCTTGATATACAAAGCATATATAATCTATTAATGTATGTCAGTGCTTCCCATGCAGTGATCCTGGTATCTGAATACAAGAAGTACAGGGTATTGCTTCAGATAAAAATGTATGCTACTTTTTCTTATGCAACTGTTGACCTTTTAAAGATGACTGTTGGACTGTGAAAATAAATTCTTGCAAAACAAAATCTATACACCTTTGCCTATAATTAGATAAGCCAAACTCTTATTTACTTAAAGACAAAGAAAAACAATTCCCCAGAATACCCTTCCTCCCCAGTTCAAACGAGTCACATGATTTCTAGCAACATCCTGGTTTTATTCAGTGTTTCATCTGTGTTGACTAAGGCACCAAGAGGTCAAGTGACTTCAAGGGTAGTTTTCCCATAAAGACAGAGCCAGCAGCTGTCTAATGGAGAAAAACATAAAAGCAGAATAATAGTGGTTGACACTGGAGCAGTCAAATAATTGTGGCCTGGGAGTAGATTACATTTTCCCATTTCCCCAGAGAAGCTTAGTCTTTAGAGAAGTTGCTAGTGAGATGGCTGCAAGCACTGGGTGTTTCACTCAGATGGCAGCAGTAGTTTTGCATTTCCCGCACAGATCTCTGACCTCTAGGCAACACAGTTATGTCTATAAACATTTACCTGGTCTGCACCTATCTTTCTGATGCCAGAAGAACTTTAAAATAAGTTTAAAAAAGAGGATAGGCTCACCACTTCTCATAAAATGCCCAAAACATACATAAAATGTAAAAAATCCCAAGGTGGAGCTAAAGCCTTCTATGTAGACTTATTTTCTCCTTGATTCTTAAGAGTAGTGCTGGACACAAAAAAAAGTCAATATTTGCCAACATCTACTCCATGGCAGAGGCTGAGTTAAACTGTAATCCTTTCAGTGTGAACAAAGACATAATCTCCATGTGTGTGGTAACATGTAGAGGTTGTTGGATGAGGCTGGTGCTTAACTGCTGGTCATAGGATGAGGGCTCCTGGCAAGTACAAAGCCAGGCCCTGGCAGTGATGTTCACACAGGCACTGCTCTGCTGTGTTCCTCCATGGCCTGCTGTGGAAACAAAGTCCAATGCTACGCAGGGCTTTTATCAACACAATCAAGCTAGCCGCAGCCTGAGTGAAAGCCTGGAGCAACACTCTCATTTGTGCATCATGATCCAAACATGCTTTTTCTCATGTCCATCAGTTGTAGGTCACACCCTGCTGTGTGGTCAAGAAGTAGCCAGGAAGTCCGGCAGATCCTGAGTGGGGACAAAAGTAGCTCAGGTGGCCATTGCAATAAACCTGGCCTTGTCAACCAAAATGGCTGATGATGTCTTGAGGGAAGGAGGAGCTAATAATACATCTTGCAATGTGGACTGGAACTTTCATGTGAGCTGTCTCCTTCTTCATGTTGCAGATGGGCATCACATCAGGAGTTCAGCACAGCTCTCTCTGTCCCCTGGCCGACCCAGCTGCACTTTTCTCAGGTCTGTGGAAACAAAACTTCACAAACTCAATTTCACTTTCCATAGATTTCTAGAGTGATTTTTTTTTTTTTTTTTTTAATTTTGGCCTTCGGTGCGCTCCATGCTCAGGCCTCTGTCCAGCAGCAATATCCAAAACTGCAGCATGAGGTGAGCAAGAATCCAGATACCAGTGAAAGAAATTTCCCTTTGTAAAACAGAGAAACAGAGATAGTAATGGCAATTTATTCAATGGAAATAATACTTAGAAAGTTCCCATTAATTGGGGCAATTACCAACAATATTCACAGGCATCAGTCCAAGAATAACACTTTTGGTCTGGACAGTTTCACTTTAAGGGGCCAGGAAGGAAAAGTAGTATTAGACAGGAAAAAGTGGATCTTTGAAGCCATGCATGAGAAAGGAACTATGTGATAGTCCCTGGCATTTCTACTGCCCGCTGCCTTACTGCTCTGTTCTGAGCCCATTTATATAATTAAGACAAAGAGCAACTTTCTGACAAAACAAATTAATGTGGCTGACTTGTCTACTGGAAGTGTGTCTTTATGCAGCTATTGCCTTAGGACCAAAGGTTTCTTGGGTCAATGGACTCCTCTACCGACGGAGTGAGCAAAGGCCGGAAAATGGAGTGCAAAACCATCTTAGGAAGCTTGTACAGAGGGATGTATCTAAGAAGAAAAGGACTTAATTTTTTAAAGGACGTGTGATAGAGTTTCAAGACCTATAGCCAAGATGGCAACCTAGAACCTTCCTGATAAACTTACCTCTAAATCCACTAATCATTTACTCTTTAATTTTAATGTTCTTCAGGCACTCAGAATCCAATTTTGTTATGTTTCGAAGAGTGCTTTGTCTAATTTCTCCAAATATTAATTATATAGAGAGATATTTCTGCAAAAGATTGCTGAGAAGAGTAATTTCCTAGACTGCCTTCTCTGGCAGGGCCAGACTTCACAAAAAATGGCGACTATTAGTTTAGAATGTTTCCCTAAGAAGTGGGAGGAAAGGTTAAAATTTTTCCTCAGCTTGAGGAATACCAAATCTGTATCTTCTACCTCTTATAAAAAGGTTGCTCAGTAACATCAGAAATGTTTAGGCCAGGACATTAAGGTAAACTGAAGTCACGGTTAGTTTACACTCATGCTAGCCTGAAAAGTGGCATTCTTAGTGCACATGATCAAATATTCTAGTGAAGAGCATTGGGAAGAAATATTCAGTTTTCAGTCCAGTGTTCAGGGTATTTAATTCAAAGATTCCCATTCCTGAAACATAGTCCTGGAAACAAAGAATCTATGCACATTGAATGTCTTACCTTACAAAATGTATATGCAGCTATATAAAGGGATCCAAAAGAAAGATTCAGCACTTCAGTGCTTTAGCTGTTCTTCTATCCCTGTGAAACAGCAATCTTTTCCTGACATTATCAGAGCATAAAACAAGAGGACTGGAAAATTCCCTCACCCAGAATATTCAATAATATCTTTGTAAAGTTGCTGTCCTGATATATGGTTTTGAAATATTTCACCCAGACAGAAGATATGATATCCTTCAGCTCTTAGATCCTGTTCGTAAGCTTTAGCTACAGGGTCATTTAACAGGTAGATGTCAAAGGTACCCATTCATCCTTTCAAAGAATACTTCCACTGCCATACTTTTTGGTGTCTGCGTCCTTTATTACACCAAGCATAGAATTTTTAACATTAAAGTCTACTTTCAATGCAGCTTTCCTTCTGCTATTTCCCTTACCCTCTCTAACAGACCTTTCTTGCTCTGTTAATTAGGAGTTCTGCTTAAAATAGATCTACTACCCTGAACCAGACAGATGTTTATAATGTGAGGTATTCTGAGCAAGAATTATGCAAAAACTGTGATTTTCATTACACTGTTCCTCTTTAATTCATTTTACATCTGCTAAATTAATAAAAAAATCTGGTAAGCAATATTGGAATATTTAAATTAACATATAAAATAGTCTAAGTCAGATGCTGGAGTTAAACACTTAATATGTTTATGAACACATTTTACATTATCACACGCATACAAGCAGACATATTGGGCATTGAGAATAAGAAGCTTTAGTAATTTCCTCTCAAATTCATTTGCTTTTTATATCCACTCTTGAACACTGCAGAGGAAGCTTCTCATTTACAGTTTAATATATATGAAACTGGCCTACAGTAACTAGGTATTTTGTAAATTGTCCAACTTGGGGAGCTGGCGTGACATAATCTATTGAGGCTTTGCTGGAAGATTTTTTTTGTTTCTATTATATTTTCTTTCTTTCTTTCTTTCTTTCTTTCTTTCTTTCTTTTTTTTTTTTTTTTTTTTAATTCCAAAATCACTGATTAAGAGGTATTCAGTGAGTAAAGTAGCATAATTCCACTACCATTCTTCCTTATTCTGAATATATCTGTTTCTTAGAAGTGTTGAAATTATAATGTCCTTAATTTTAAGTGATTTGGGAAACAGATTTCTTCAAAGAACTGGTAAGCTTCAACACTCGTGAACAGATGTGGTGTTAAGAGCTCTTGTGTTATAAGACAGACAGTGGGGTCAGTCATCAGCAAAAGGGTTAAATGACATTCAGAATCAAAGTTTTATTGGTTTCTGGTCTGGTTAAGTCACCGTAGATGTCTATATTTAACAGCACCATGAGACAATGAGATCTGAGTATCAGCTGGTGTCTGAGCTTCAGCTTCCACATGATGTAAATATACCCCAGAAAACAATTCAGAGCATACTGCATATGAAGAGCCAGAAGTGACATGGGGTTCCAATTACAGTAAAATGAACCATATGTCTAATTAAATATATATGTTTTCTATTGATCTCCACACTAATTGCTGAAAACAGATGCACATGTTTCATCTAAACAGCAATTAGCTATGGGTAGCTATAATATGCAATTCTCCCCCATACATCTTTTTCTCACCTGCTGCTCATCTTACCCATTGTAGAAATATTTTGAGGGGGAGGCTATAGATTTCTTTTAACTCTGAATAAACATGAGTTCTCATGCTTGTTCATATGCCACATATAATAACCTTTCCCTGGCAGAAAGGAAAAAGCAAGCATTTTAAAAAACAGTGATAAGACATTTCTCCAGTCTTAGTGGAGACATCTTGAAGACTTCCTGAGGGTGGTGCTAAGTACATTATGAAAATCACCCTTGCAAGATCTGCAAAATTAGGAATAGACAGAAATGCTGCAGAAGTTTGAATGGAATTAATTTTCTTGAGTATTTCTTGATGAGGAAGATTTCTATAAAATTGTTTCCCTAAAACTGTACAGATGTTGAAGTGAGAAAAGCTTTCATGAGTTTCCAGATTTAGCAAATCATAAATAAAATTATTGTCTTAATAAACTGCCTTCTTTTTTTTTTTTCAAGCAAAAGTACAAATACAGCAGCAATTTTTTTCATTATACTAACCTAAGTTATATCTCACTGGTAGACATAAAGTTAATTAAAAAGACTTGTCAGAAAGGCCTTAGTGAAGAATATGAGTAACAATTTTTTAGAGTCAAACAAACTCCGAAATCATCCTGCCCAGATGTGTTCTTAAATACCTTTGGTTTTCCAAATGGAATTTTAAGTGATGTAAATTACATTCTGAATAGTTTAATATCTTTAGCGGTAGTTCTCCAGCTTGAAACAAGGATAACTTTTCAACATTTTTTTTTCCTTTAATCATGACTGTATATTAATGATTTGTCTTATATATTTTTTTCCCATAATTTTAAAAATTACCGTTCTAGACATTATGCTGTTGAACATACTCATTTGCTGCCTACATTTGGAAAAGAAACGGCATAAATTCTGTCAATTCTTTAAAAAGTTTTCTGTTAAATTTTCAGTGAGATTTTTTGTAAGAAAAAAAAAAAATGCTTCTTGGAAACAATCCCCCAGGAGGCAATTTTTCTTTCAGTGGACTGCGAGATATGTGCTTAGCTTCTTAGTAGTGTATTACTCTAAAGGGATTGCTCTTTATTGCTTTTACACTAGATACAGTGAGATGTGAATGGGTATTTTCACCATCTGCATTGTCTCATTTTGGGCATGGAGCTTGAGTGGGTTTCAAGAAATGAAAGAGGGGCTTATCTTTTCCTCATCATCAAAGGGAGAGCGTTGAAAGCCTTCAGGAGTTGGGGAAGGGAAAAGGGGAAGAAAAATAAGTGGTACCTAAGTTAGATATCTGAAATGGTTTACCCAGTGTCACTGCTCAACAGGACATCAAACACATTCCCTGTATTTGTAAATATTCCAAATATGCAACTTAAAATTTGAAACACAGATTGAAAGCAAATTTAAGTTTTAATAATATTGTGATCAACATAAAGCAGATTATGAAAGTCTGTAAATTTGAAGGTAACTTGCACATTTGCTGAGGAGGCTCCTGACCTTCCTGAAGAGAACAGAATGTCAAGGAATCATTCACAAAGAGTAATGGCTTCGCTTGGTGATTAACCTACATAACCAGGGATTTGGTCAGTTATTCTCTTTCAAAATCTGCAAGTTGTTTTATCCAGCATAGTCTGGGGTGACCCACATTATTTTAACCCTGATTTGAGTGCACTTTTTCATGCAGTTCAGATGACATTCAGTTTGATCTGCTTTTTGAGAAATAAAATATTCATAAAACCTCTATCAGCATTACTGAAAAGAACAAAATCCCTCCTCAAAATATCTCATCCACCTCACATGGTCATTCCCCATTGATAATCAGAAATATATTAAATTTTTTGAAGAAGGAATAAATTCTACCAACATCACTATCAAGACAAGTAGGCACACATTTCATCAGGTGTATTCATATAGCAAGACATACGTAACATGAATGAGGATGGTGAAACTAGTCATTTGTCTGGTAAACTGGATTCTTTACTATTACCGTTTCAATGCTAATGGACTGTTTTATGTGGCAATGCAGATTCATTTCTACAGTTGAATCTTCTGTTAATGCCCCAAGAGATTGAATTTGGAGAGTTTTTGTTAATTTTACACTTCAAGAAAATATCTGAGTTCAAAACTGTGCTTGCAATTAATATTTTTTTCTAGAAAATCGGTTTCTTGCTTCACATTATGTAACACTTTAAAGGATATATTTGAAAACCATTTATATTCTCTTTCACCTAACTTTCAGAGTGGAATTTCCAAAATAAAAATGGATTGGACTACTTTGATATTGTACTCTGATGAAGATTTTCTTTTCTGAAACAATTAACTCACTTTTGTTCTGTTTACGTTCATGGGTCCTTATTGAGTAATGCCATCCACTGACAGAAATATGGATGAATGAGTCATATAATACAAGAACTATAACAGAATATAAGAAATACTCATGTTATAGACAGACTAATGGCCAAAAATCCAGCCTCCATCAAAGGTCTGAAGCTATTATTTAGGGAAAGAATGCATGAAAACTGTAACAATATATGTCTCACGTATCTACAGCAGTCTGTCTTTGAAGAACTTAATAGTGCTTAATAGTTCTTGATGGATTTTTCTTTCAAAATTATTGTGTAAGATATATCTTTTTGATTTAGATAAATCTGGTAGCAATTTAGGATTCAATACCGAGTGCATCTTCTGTTACTGAGTACCGCACTGTAATTGCTTGTGTGAAAAATAATGCTGTTAACTCTTTTTTGCCTATTATCTTTGAGCACCCCCATCCCATCCTTTCTTATGAGAAACTCTCAATTATATATTGCTCAATCATTCATGAATTTCCAGAACATATTGAAAGTTTTCCACCATCTAGAAGTTATCTCCATAGTTAGGAAAATCTCCTGTAAAAAAACAACTGTTAAGATTACAAATTCAATAATTATCAAATCTGACCTTTTGCCTTATGCTAAATGAAAATCCTACTTACTTCCCACCTTATGGGTGGGCAGTGCAAAATGAGGCAGTAATGCAGTGAGAAGAATGCAGACAAAAGCAAGTTCAGTAAAAATGAAAATACTTTATTTCAGGTCCTCATGAAAATATGTCATCACACATATTTTCCCAGCAGTGGTTGCCTTATTTAACTAGATGTGAAGTCTTGCATAAGTAAACCAGCAAATTTTGGTTGCTAATATCTGACCTTAAAAGAATGGTTGGGGCTTTATTGATTTTTCCTCCTAGACTACCTTTCTAGTTAGGATGATTAATTGATGAATTTCTAGTTCCAGAAAGAGATTATTGCCACTTAAACTGATTAGCAGAGAAGTATTTTCTGGCTTTGCAGCAGCTAACCTTTATAGCTAGACTTGACATAGGAGTATCTATTTTCACGTGAGCATTTCTAGTTTGTACGGAAGGAGTATTTGACTGTTGCTCAGGTAAACTAAGAAATGATACAGTTATATCAGAAATGCAATGCATAGAATGTCATGGTCATATTTGTATCATTTATTAATAGGAAAATATACTAATGGTACTGTGACTTACATATGGACCTCTTTGTCATTTACTGTACAGACTCAACTTTGTGCACATTGTTGTGTAGATAGTATGGTGGCTTGCTGCCACAATGTCCTCATTTAGACAGTGAAAAAGTACTTAACTGAGCCGCAATACACAGCTTCCTCATCGCTGAGAAAAATTCCATGGATTGCTGGTAGCAATACAGAACAAGAACATTGGGTCCTGAAAAAAATGAGAGGGGGGAAAAAATGGGAGAGACATTTAAATATCACCAGGTTTAATTTGAATAATCAGGACTTGCTGTAGTGCTGTGTTATATATCGATTAAATGTGGATTATACAACATTTTTTGTAGGAACTCTGCTGCACTGGATAACATCTCTGCATTTAAGAAAGGACAGAAAACTCCAAAAGGCTCTGCCCTTGGGAAACTGCCTCACACTGACCTAATTACTTCATTAAGCTTGGATTGAATGGTTGATCCTAAAGTAGATAAAGCTGGAAGCAGGAAAACAGAAAATTGCTTTTCTCTCCCTTTGTCTCTCACTACGGGAAAAAATTTCATTAGGATGATGCTTTGATTCATAAAAAAAAAAAGCAATCCTGTGTGCATCTCTGTTCCAGAAATTGGTGTAGGTAACAAATGCATTACACTGTGCAGAGCTGTGATAATTCATGAAAACAGAACAAGCCATCATCTTGACTCCGAAGAAGGTAGCTACAAACAGGAAGAAAGTTTGGGGGTTGTGTTGGTTTTTTGATTGTTTGTTTGTTTGTTTGTTTCTTCAAGTATGAAGAAAAACATGGATGAAAAGAGGGAGCTGAAGCAGGAGAAAATGAAAGAGAAGATGAAGTGCTTGGTCTATCAAAAAATGTGAAGTGTGAGGGGATGAGCAGAGAAACGCAGAGCTTTCAGGAAAAAAAATCTAATATTTGAATCCCACCGTAAATGACATACAAAGGCAGTGAACAAACATGATGAGAAAAAAATACATTTTCCTCCTTCAGGGAAACTGAAGAGCAAAGCAGGGGAAGAGAATGATATTTCTGTTGTCACCAATTATAGTGCAGGCCAGTACCCAGTGAAAACAAATTTTTTCAGTGATCACTCCAGCATCCCCTGAGTGATGTGAAATCCCTCATCAGTTCTGGGATTAGCAGGATAGCAAAGGCTCTCAGCTTTCTCTCAGTGTGCTTGCAATGTACCCAGAGAGTGCAGAATCTCTTTCAAGAAGATTCCCATATCTTTTTTAAAGATTACTGGGGTTGCACCAAAAATGAAATTGTGCGAGTGAAATACCTAGTCTTAGCTACAAAATTCTTCACCTTGTCTCTGCATTGTTCAAGCTTCTCCTTGCAGCCCTGTGACCTTGAAAACCTTCTGTCAACTGTACTGGAGATCCCCATCCTGTAAAACCCGATTTTCACAGACATGTGTAACTAAATGAACTGTTAACCTTTGCTTTGAACTAAATCGATAGATTGCTGTGATTTGGTTCTCACAGGAAGCACTCTTCTGAACTCTGTCTCATAACATAAATAAAAACAAAAGTAATAGCATTGGAGTCCTAATCTCCCCAACATTGCGGCAACATAATATTCTGTTGCCTACATGTCCATATGTGCTTTCTTACCTACAGTATTGAAATGAGAGCTGAAATTTAGCTGTCATGATTCCTAAGCATATCTGGTTAAAATTTTGAATTTTTATTTCATGAGAAACTTTGAAGTTTCCATATTTTTTGTTCAAAAATTGAAGCTTCATGAGAGATAAGAATACCAAAAATAAGTTTTCACAAGGCTTGTTTCAAAATAGATTCTTTTCAGAGTCTCCAACGTTCATCTCAGATGCTATTTTTGTTTCTGTATTGAAAGAAATGTTTTAAGTTTACCTCATACCGTACTATATATCTCACAGTCACTGCTTATCACTCCTAATACTGAGACGTTAAAAGATGACACTACATAATAGTTAAAATAGCCCATTCTATCTTTAAAGCCATTAAAGACAGCTGTTATTCAGTGCTGATTGAAACATCGTATCTCCTTTTATAGATCAAAGTGCATAATGTGATACTGACCTAGTGTAGTATTTGGATATTCTAAATAGATGGTCTTCAGATGATCCCTATGGATCTCAGATTTAAATTCCACTGGGAAGTAAATCACACGATCCTGAATCTTTCTGTTTTCCAAATAATTGTAATACTATTTTCAGAGGATAGAATCTTCCAAAGAAGTGTGAAGGATTTTAGTGTAAGGGCTTCCTAACATCTGAACTGACATTTTACTTGTATCTGGAAAGCTCACTGAAATAATACCTTGTACATAGCCTTGTAGAAAACTCTCAGATACAAAGATAAAATAGACAGTAAAATAAAAAGAGGCCAGATCAGTGGCTGAATTTCATGCAACGGCTTTTCAATCATAGAAAGTAAGCTTCAGTTTTCTTCCAAGTAAAATCAGAATTTTGACACAATATGTATTTGGAGAAGTACATGGGATTAAAAATAAAAGCAATGTCAAAATACCTTCAAATCATTGCTATACTGCCCATCTTTCTACTATACTTAGTATGCCTAAGAAAGACACAGACAACTCAAGGTTAAATAGACTTTAAACCGCATTACTTACATCTCAGATGCAAGTAAAGAGGAATGATACTGTATTTTAACTTTTTTATTCAGGACTTTGCTTAGGGATCTGTGTAAGAATAACCAGTCAACAGACTCCAGTCTGGCTGGGTGTAATATTATTGCAAAGGGCTGATGGCTGAAAATGCTCCGGAAGAATATGAGTAAACAACCATATTAATTCAACTTGTATAACTGTATATTCAGGATCCAGATGCTTGAGAGTGAACTATTAATGGCCGACTTGGCTTGTATAGTTAATTGGATGTTGGATGTTTAATTCACTGTACTCCACTATCCATTTAGATTTGAGGCACAAACAAAAATGGGATGGTTATTTTAATGTAATAAATGGAGACAATGAATAACAAATATGGTACTGTCTCCTGCTTCCCCGCTGTTTTCCAAGAACAGAGGTCTCCTGAGAGAAGGACACTTCTCTCTAATTTTCTAATCAGCCACATTTGTGGTTAGTTGAGCTGTTTCTATTTGCTACCATTTATTTTTATTATCCTTTCTCCCGCATATAAGAGAGACATTCTGTGGGGGAAGAACAGGAAGAGAGAGTGAGTTAAGGGGTAGAGACAGACAAAAAAATAGACAATATCAAATTGCAGAAACCCTGGCTCCCTGATGTCACAGCTTTACCTCCAGACTGGTACCATATCCTGGAAACAGACCTACTATTTTTTATTATTTGAGTTGAGTAAGGAATTTAGCTCAATAGAGAAATAAAAAGCTTTCCACTGTGACAAGCACTAATGTTTCATTGAAGTATACCCACTGTGCCCAGCATTATTTAATAAGATAAAGACAGTGTCATTGACACAAATTTTGTGTTTCAGATGTCAAAGAACCACCCTGAAATAAGTTTTGAAAGTGTGCCTTGTAGGATTTAGCCACAACAAAAACATTTAATTTCATTACTTGAGCACGAAAGGACATTACCCAATGCAGTTTCCAATACTGTGTGTAGACATGGATATTTACAACTTCATAACATTCCAGGTCTTGTAGAAGTAAATTAGTTCTGCATGATTCTTGTATAATTATTTTAGCATTCTATAGGTAGCAAACATCATAAATAAATAGTTGTGGAAATTTGATTGGATACAGACTGGAATTGAATCATTTGTAATGAAAGTTGTTTTTCATTCCCTTTCTGTGAAACTTCACGTTCATTTTATCTGCAAGGTTATTTATGGGATGAGAAGCTGTCATGACTATGCCTTCATAGAATTGCTCATTGCAGAGATATGCAGTGGTCATTAGAAACGCTTCCGTGGGTTTGGGAACCATCTAGTGGGGACCAATAGGGAACTCACAAAGAGAAAATAGAGATACGTTTGCTGAGTCAATTGGTTGCTAATGATAGTCCTCCCTGCTCTTGCGACTTCTTTCTTACTTGGCATGTGTTGCTGGTTGGGCTTGGGTTACACATAAACACCAATATCATGGCTCATGTGTGTCAAAAAACTGAGAAGACACTATGCTTGGAAATGCAGCTTTAAGGGGTTTTTTTTAATAAATACAGGGAAGCAAAAAGAGAATCACTGTGGATAAACATGTGGAAGTGCGAAATCCTTGCTGACCACAATGTCACCCTGAAGCTATAACATCAGCCAAACCCTGCTTCTTGGTGGTTTGGAGGGCTGGTTACTACCTGGGTCCAGTATCACGACTGCCTGGACATTGGTGTAGAGATTTTTCTCTAATGAAGGACTGCATTGCAGCCTGTTCCCACATGATCTGGTTATATCATCAGATGATATATTTGTGCTCTGAGTTTCTAATCAAGGATCAGTGTTCAAAAGAACTGGGAATGGCTGACAAAAATACAGGTAGGGTGATCATTGATGGTTTGATTGATTCATCACTGCCACATCAGAGCACCCAGAAAAAAATCACACAAACACCACTGTGTATGTGTACAAATACCATAAAAGTCTGATGTTTGAATTCTCTGAGGCAGTGATCTTATGTTAGGTGGCATACAACAGGATGCATAACCTGGAAGAGACAGGTGCAATGGGAGTTTGGGAGGACAAGAGTAACGATGAAATTAATAGATTATCCTCAAAGACTGTCAGACGTAATTGATACAACTCAAATAATACAACCTCATGTTGTAAGAAGCACAACACACTATACAAATAGTGCAATCCTGACAAGTTATAAGAAACTTTAACCATATAGAGGCATATCTAAACAAAATTTAACACAACTCCTATGTCTAAGGAGTATTGAACTTAGGCAGATGTTGATGGGGCATAGAATTGAGGTCTCTGAGAGACAAGTGTTGAAAAGAAACTATGTTCAGCTGATTACTGCTATTGCATCTGCAGTGACATTACTGTTGTCCTTCCAGCTACTACTATACATAGAGTTTAATAAACTGTTTTCCAAGGCAATCTGATTTTATTAGTGTAAATGCTTTCCTTTGCATGCTATTAGCTTTCATATGTTTCAAAGCAAAACTTTGTGATCTGGGAAAAAGCAACAATTCTCAGGGTGTCAGAACTTCGTGGACATCTTAAATGCATGGTAGTACTCATAATGGAAGCTCTACCCTTAAGTTGAAATTAGAAACTATTTTATACCATCTTGCTTTCTTTAAAACATACTACTGTCAAAAGAGATGCCTCTGATATTCCCACAGGTACTTCATCAATAGCAAAGATGGCAATTTATCAGAACACTATCAGGAGACTCACTGGCTCTTCAACAGATCTTCTGCGTGCGCAGCACTTCATCCTGTTGATTTCGTTCTTGTTCTATGAGTTTTTCACCCATCTATTTAGATTGAAGGTACTGATACCAGAATTGTTTAAGCACAGGCTCCTGATTACTACTGGAACCGCAGGAATTACTACAACCTTATAGAAAAGCCTCTACATAAAGCACAACTCACTTATCTGACACAAAGGACCACTGGGAAGAAGAGCAAATTAGATTATAATTTATTTAACTTTTCATAATGCATATTTGAAGAAATACATTACATGTAGTTTTTATGTCATTTATCTCTCTGCCATTTTCCAAAGACAGGATAAGGAGGTTGATATGTTTTGTAAGTATGAGTTTGTCTTCACAGATCTTAATCTTGCAATTTCAGACAAGTGCTGAGATAGCATGAAATTTAGCGTCCTCCATACCTGATGGAAAACTAGAAGACATTTTCATAGCTACTAAGATTCCAAGGAAACATTTGGAAACTTTTCTGATAATAAAGGTCCTCAGCTTGCCTTCTATAATTGTTCCCAGCAATGTATCACTGTATATCTATTTTCTGTATCAAACTGGAGCAAATAAAATATTAAGTATATTGTTTGAAGTATGTAAAATCATTTAAAAGGCATGCAGTTTTGTTGTAAAGAAAGAAAGGAGTGTCTAGTCTATCACATTAGAGGGTAAATTAATCTAGAAATGTAGTGATAGTCACATGGAAAGGGACAAGCTTTATTTTTTAATTCAGATTTGCCTACTCTGTGTTTCCAATTAAGCAACGACTTTCCTAAAGTGACAATGGAAGTATAGAAGCTACTATTTACTGTTAACTATAGACATAGTCCCATCTACTGTGCCATAGCCTAGCTGTCCCATGTACAGTTTTTATCATATGCTGGTAGTCACTGTTCGTTGTGATCTGGATCTATGCTTCTGATATGTGAAATACTTCAGCACAACTCAGACTTCTGCTTCCTGAATGCACTCTGTAAGCCAACTATAATGGAAGTCACTCTTTTTTGTAGAAGTTATGAATTTATCTTTCAGGTTTTTTTCTATATCTGTTCAGGTGACATTAGAGTCTAGTAAGTGACATATTGCCAATGCTAGCAAGTACTGCAGATTGATAGGAGTGGGTCTATTGAGTAGTTGCTCTCCTCATCTGCTGCTAAGGACCTGATACCTATGTTACATGTTTGGGGACTTTTTCTTTCAGGCTGTGTCTAGTCTGGTTCAGTGGACTGATTGCCCAGTGTTGGCTGGACCACATCAGTTCCACTTCTGATGTAATCACTCAGTTTCATCCAAAAGGAATCCAGTTTCAGAAGCCCTAGAAACATTGCTCACCTAAGTACAGCATGAGGGGACAATTAGGAGACTGACTTCAACACCTAATCTGAACAAAAATTTTTACGTAAATTCCCTCATTGTTTTCCCATTATATCTCAGGCACTGGAAAAAACTCTTAGCTTCATAAAACGTGCTGGTAAGACAAATGCTGCAAGAATTGTCATAATTCAACTGTCCAAGTCCAAGAATCAAAATAACCTTTTCTAATACCAGAGAAGGCAGACTACTTTCTGTGTTCTTTACTTTTTGTCTTTGAAGAAGAAATAAACAAAGCATTAAGACAGACTACCAGCTTCCCCAAAAGGTCACACCTGCCAGTAACATATTTTGGGGGGGTGAATTTCTCAGTAGATCAAGACAAACCTGTGCTGTAAACATCAAGGTCACTTCAGATGTTAAAACCAAAAATTGTTGGGGATTTTGTGGAATTACAAACTTCCAACAATAAAGTGGATTTTATGTGGTGCACTAGTGAGTCCCAGTAATGCTGCACTAATTGTGGTCTCCCTGGTCCATCCCTAAAATTCCAAAGATTTTAAGATAAGCCCACTCCACCGTGGTCTGCTGGCTGCTTACAAAGGCTGCTTGAGAATAGCCATACCACCTCTGCCTGTGATTCTCATACATTAAGCAGCACCTGGGAGGGCCATAGCTTCAAGAAAAATATGAAAACGAATAAATGGTTTGGTGTTGGAGGCCTTAGACAGGACTTATAAAACAAGAATTTAATGTATTTGTCCATCCAAACTTCCCATGATAAAAAGTTAATGTGATTTAATTTCTTCAACTGTACAGGGTTATTTAAAGACATTAGGCAACTGCTCCTTTTCTTAGTGTTTCAAGGATGCATGCACTTTGCTAGGCACATGGTGAAAGATATTACAAAAAAATGTTACTATACAGCTAGGGCAGTAGCCCTCTTGGCCAGAGTGGCTAACCAGTAGCTGTTTTTGCTGGGTTATTTCAATGAAGAGGAAAAATAGTGCTAGAGTTGGGTGTCTTTGAAGGAGCTCTGCTTAGAATAGAAACAAAACTACTAAATTATAACAGTGGAAAGCACAAATACAGTAGAAATCTTGGACCCCTAATGTGGTTGGAACAGCATAAAATGTCGTTGCCACCTACCAAGTTCTGAGTCTGTGGCATTGTATGTCCAAAACTTCTCTTTTGGACATACAATGGAACAAACACTTTCTTAGCCTTCAGCCAACACCTCGACCCCAAAGCCAAATGTCTCCAGACAGGCTTTTGCAAGCTTTTCTGAAGCTCCCTTCTCTCTTTACTTCTCTGTTCTCCAACTAGGAAGCTTATTGTCTGCATATACACTTGAGTAAAACAATATTAAGCAATATCTTTCCTCATAGATCATTTGAATTGGAATTATAGTTGGGTTTTTATTTGTGGAAGCGTAGGCTTAGCTCTCTCTTTCAGTCACCTAAAAAGCAGGGTAAATTCATTAATTCTCATGAAAGATAAATCCAGATTAGCTTCATTTTTTGTTCCTAAAAAGGACATTCCTAAATCATCTATTCAAACAAAAAGAGAAATAATAGATTATAAATTATTAGAAATAAAACACTGATAGATATGCAGCCTTTTCGGGAAATGTTTCACCTTATCATAATTAAATTCCTGTCCAGATCACTTTTTTTTGAGTGTGTGCCAAACCCCATGGTAATTTTTTCTTTTAGTTACCAAGGGAGGGCCATGCTCAGTGTAGCCCTGAGAAGAAACTACAGTTTCTGTAAAATTTGCTAGCTGACATGTATTTGTTCCCTATTATTCATTGTTTTATGAATCTTTTTCTCTTTACTGGAAAATCCTGCAGCAATATCTCCAATTTCCAGTGGGAAAAAAGGTAAAAACAAAAACCAACCAACCAAACAAACAAAAATCAATAACAACAACAACAACAAAAGTCTAGAAGTAGTATCTTACAAGCCTATTAAATTTTGGATTAGTTTGTATGGAGGTTTTCAAGAAAGAAAATAAGACAGATACTTTTAGCATTTGCCCAAATGTAAGTACCGGATTACATTTTATATATCACAGGCCTGTTTTTTATAAACTGTCTAGAAAAAAGGGGCACAATGCTTAACAGGCAGTTAAAGCTCTGTGATTATGGTTAATGTTTCCACCATCCACACAGAAAGCCTTGTAAATTCAGGATCTATAAAACCTCACAGTTTTCGGATCTGTGTTCAAATTTAACCGACGTAAGAATCTCTGCAGATTTCATTCACTTATGCCAATGTCATTTACACAACCTTTGGTATCTGAATGGATAAGTAGCAGACAATATTTGCTTGTAGCTACAGTCCAGCATGCCCTTTCTCAAGAATACCTTACCACTTTGACAGCTACAGGTTGCAATAAAACTTCTTAAAATACCAGTGAGTATGGGCCCCTCCTCCCTTAAGACAGATGGTCTTTAGCAATGTAAGCAATTGCCCTTCCTGTACCAATGGTTCTTGCTGAACCTATAGGCTTCGTGCACTGTAGATATTTTTCATTTATTTGGACAAGGTCTTGTATTTATAAATATCCAAACATTTTTAAGCCTTCGTAGAAAGAGTATCTCTTTTCAATATCTCAGATACAACTACCTGGTTGTCTCACTCGTTGTTATTTTTGTCTCATTTCTTATAATCTTACTTTAATTCCTGCTCCTACTGGGTTACTGAATTTGATAGCAGTTGCTTTAGCCAACAAATTTGCTAGACTCACACTGTCTGATTAAATATATAAATTCCTTTAAAGTTATATAGAAAAAAAATCTGGTTTGTGATAAAAGTGCTCTGTCATAGCATTTTAGATGTAACTCTGTTTGCTGAGATGAGCAATCTGGTCTTATGACATGTGACATGTTTTAGCCAAATACAACCAACATACTACACATTCACAATGCTTATATTGAACACTGGATTTATCACTCTGTGAAAGCAACATCAAGTTCAAATCATATCAGGTGCATCTAGGAGTAGCTCTGAATCAGACTTTGAATTTTCAAGGACATCTAAAGAAAACAGCTGCAAAAGCAAGGACATCTGTGAAGTAGATTAGCTGGCTAAGCATGGGGTGCCTAAACACAAACCTTTATAACATCCGTACCAGCCATCTGTTACTCAGCCATTCCAGCCTGCTACCGACTGTCGCACGCAAAGCTGGATGATAGCCAGCTCGATTTAATCGTGCATTATATCATAAACCTTCTGATCCAATCTTTTCCCATCTCTGCTAGTGCTTTATAACACACCACCATCGCACGTGTGATGCGAGCATGTAGCAGTCAGCTCTGCAGGGGAAGTCCTGGACAACCACTTTACATGGATCCATCCAGCTTATCCAGACCTGCCTCAGGAATGGAATCTTATGTTAACAGGAACGGTCTTCATTAATTGTAACTAAATTGTAAGTTTGTTCAGTATCAAATATAAACCTGATTTTAACCTGTTACATGTGGCCCCTAACAAAAAAGTCATGCCAAGTTTGCTTTAGAGCCTACATTCCTATGTGGTTCTCTCAAGACTGGTGACAATGACTGCAACAAATTATTATAGTAGTCTGTCTTGACAAGACATATATTAGCCCAAAAAAGAAGACAATGGTTGCTTGAAATCACCCCAAACCAACTTCAACAACTCGTGGAGAATAGTAAATCACATTTATACAGTTGTGGTAACTAATTTCCATATTTTTAAAAGACTGATTTTGCTTCCAATGCACTGGTGTATGAGTCCAGTCTGCTAGGAATGGTCTGAATTTTTTTTGCAAACTGCATGATGACTGATGTTTGATCTTAGTTATACCAGTGCCAGTACGTTAATGGGGACTGATAACAGGGAAGTATTAGAGAAAATAGCTTATGGTAATACACTGGAGAAAAGCTCAGTTGCAGTGCAACATAGTAGTTAGTCTGTTTACCTTGTACTCGACACAATCTTTACCTGTGGTATCTCTAAATTCTTTTTAGCTGGTAAGAATCTAAAAAAACAAACAAACAAACAAACAAACAACTAACCAAACAAACAAACAAACAAAACCCCAACAACAACAACAACAAAAACCTGTAATAGAACTGTGCGTGCATGTGTATCATTTAATGAGAATTTAAGAGACCAGTATCACATAAAGCAAATAGCAATTAAAAAAGCATTAGCAACATAGTAAAGATAGTACAAGACAAGCATATTTAGATCTTTTATATTGGAAACTAGAAAATAAGGACATTATGACTCCTATATTCTCCTTCCTGTGCTCAACCTGGTTTGCCACATACCTGTCTTTGACTTCAGGGTAAGCCAGAGAACTGCTCATGTAGGATTGATATGCAGGTGCAATATGCTTCCCAGTTCCATGGCTTTTGGTGCCAGATTTATATAAGCATGCATACCATCTGCATTTAGGGGAAGAAAGAAATAAGATACAGAAGGATTTTACTAAGTTATACATTTCTGGTGGGAAATGGGTTTCTGTACCCTCAAGGTAAGAGTCATGATTGACCCTGACAATAATAAAGATTTGGAGGTATTGTTTGATTTTATAGTCAGTCAGGCAAGCTAAGACTGTAATCAAAATTAATGTGCAGTGCCATATGCTGGGATCTATAAAAAACATCTTAGTACTATTGTCTGTTTTGATAATATTAAATCTTTCGGAAAATGGTATGTGGAGCAGGAGAGATGCTTCAGAAGGAGAGGTGCTTCAGAAGATTTCAGAGAGAGACAATGATTTTTTCTGCTAATCACATTTGCAGATTAGTTCAGCCCTGCTGCACGCTTCTTCTGCAAGCTGCATGACAGAATAGAAAATTACTTCCCTTATGACAATTCCCTCCCCTCACATGCTTCCCTTCTCTAAACCAGAGACACCAGTGATGCCAGACATAGAGGAGAGCTATTCCTCTCCAGCAATTTGCTGGGCAGGGAAAGGAGCCCCCTCCAGCAGTGGAGGCAATGGGGGTGAGGTCTGTGCTCTGCCTTGCAGTGATGAGTGATGTACAGAGAGCCCCATCATTGCTCTGGACCCGGGGCAGTGGAGGCTGAGACATTGCAGGCTATCAGGCTCAGGTCAGGGCTCTTCTGAAGAGCTTGGGTAAGATTGTGATGTCAGTGAGTACCCAGATGAAACAATTATTCGATACTCCCAATGCTGACATACTATCAAACATAACTTCTTGCTTCATTTAGCCCTTCTTCCATTAATTATAGACACTTGAACAAGATACATGCTTATGCATTTTATTGCAAATGACTACAACACCAGCTGAGCATTACAGGAGCCATTAGAGTCTACTTGAGTGTCCTCAGAAACAGAAAAAGACCTCTGATGGGTAACACCATGTTCATTTTCAAGAAGTGCTTTTATAAATCTATTCTAAAGACTCAGATACAATCAGACTGCTAATTAGACCTCTGACAGACACTGAAAGAACTTTTACTGCATCTGAAGATTAAATAAGATGTTCTTTGTCAAGTTTGGTGTTTTTTTTTTTTCTATTTTAAGTGGACTGGATGAAAGACAGGAAGTTTCTCTAGTCTTTTATTTTCATAGAGTAGATTAGAGAAGAGTTAGTTCCGAATTTCCACTTAAAATGTCCCTTGGAATGCATAGCTAATTTCCTGCAGACATGATTCTTAGGCTTTTATGTAGTGTTGCAATAAATCTCTCAAAAATTTGTCCAAATAACTTTCAGGCATAGGATTTTTTCCTTCCTTTTCTTTTTGAGTTCTCTTTTTGAATACAGGCATCAAGGTAAAGTCACAATGAGGAACTTACTGAGGTTCTGCTAGATAATAAGTTATAATTTTCATACAGATTTTCTGAAGAATATTAAACAAGATAAAATGCAATCAATAATCTAGAAAACCTCCTTAACAGCACTCATTAGTACTGAATTTATCAGAAAAGGTAGGAGGGGTTACATACCAGACAATTGTGTTGGATGCTTGGGATGGCAGTGGTCCTAGACATCTCTAGTTTCTCCTGGAAAAACATAATATAATAAAGTCAAAATATGGAAATCTCATGAGCCATATACACAGTTTCACTGTGTGAATCATTTGATAGTGTTAACATGGGTTTCCCCAAACTGCATTCCTGCAAAATGTTATGACCACTCCATTTAGGGCTCAGAAATCATAAAGAGTGGAGAACCAGACATCCTAATGCAGACACTTTCTGTAGCATACCCTTTTCCTTTCCCTCTAGTATTCAGAATTGTTGCATTAGTGTATATCTCTGCCTATTTTTCTTTTGGTATCCACTTCCACTTACTGGTTTCCTACTCTGGCTTGTCCTTTTACCGTGAGGTTTGGTAAAGAACAGTTTCACATTTTGTTTATCTACTCTCTTCACAAGTTTATAAACTTCAATTATATCTTACCCCAGCCTTTTGCTCTGTAGACTGGAATCCTAGCTGATTTAGTCTCTCTGCAGAAGGCAGCTGCTTTATCCCTAAAGCATTTTAGTTGAAGTCTTCACCTCTGACTTCACTGTTCCAGTGTCTTGAAGACCAGAACTGCACCTAATAATCAAGACAAGGGCGTACATGATTCTATACAATGGAAAAATTACTTTCTCAATCTTCACCTCATTACTCAACAACACCTTCTTGACTTTTTGACTGCCATTGTAAACTGAGCAGAGATTGCTGAGGATTTTAAGTAGTGACTCAGAAATCTCTTTTCTCGGTTGTGACTTCCATTTCCAAATTTGTCATTGTCTATCCTTAGGAGTGTTACCTTGCATTTATCTACAACTACTCTCTGTTCAATGTCTCACTCAACTTTGCAAGGCCTTTCTGGAGTTCTTCACCATGAGTACAACATTTGACTACACAAAGGCATTTAATATTTCCTCTAGGGTATTGATGATGCTGTTGAATAAAACTTGTCCCTATAGTAATAGTATAGCAGAGGATGCTGAGAACTCTTCTGAGAAGTGACCACTAAGACTTCCTTTGCTTCCTGTCCTGAAGCCTCTTTCAGATCATAAAAGAACCTTTCTGTATCCTTTCCTCTTCTGCCCACTTTGGCATTAGCAGCTTTTCCCATGCACAAGGAAATTCTGCAAAACTTGAAAGTACATGCCAATTATTTATTGGCTAATACACACAGCAAGTAAACACTACTAAGCTAAGCAGTAATACACTAGGCCCCAACAAGGCACCAACTGAGCCTTTCCTGTCCCACAAGGCACTAGTCACTGCCCCACTGATCCTTAATCCTGCTGATTTTAATATCTTACGAATCTCGGGGCTGGGGGGGGGGAGGGTGAAGTTTTTTTGTTTGTTGGTTTAGTTTTGGGTTTTTTTGTCTGTTTGTTGTGTTGTTTGATTTTGATTGGGATTTTCTGTTTGTTTGGTTTGGTTTAATTTGGGTTTTTGTTGGTTTCATGTTGGGTTTTCCTTCCTTCCTTCCTTCCTTCCTTCCTTCCTTCCCTCTCTCCCTCCCTCCCTCCCTCCCTCCCTTCCTCCCTTCCTCCCTTCCTCCCTCCCTCTTCCTTGGTTTGGTTTGGTTTGGTTTGGTTTGGTTTGGTTTGGTTTGGTTTGGTTTTCTTTGAAGGACTTATATCTTTTCATGACAAGATTTTCCTCTTCAGTCCTTGAGCTCCTAATGGTTACCATCACAGAAATTACCATCTCATCCATTTGCTGTCTTTCTATTCTTATCTTGCATGCTTTCAGTTCGTATATCTTCTCCCACTTTTAACAACAATCTTCCTAGCAAAACTGAGCTAAGCTTATGCAGTTGTGATGCACTAAACCTGTATCACAGGCAGACGAACCACTGGGCTGAAGGTTATGTTAGATCCAACTTTGTGGCAACTTAGTTTCTTCAGTAATCTTTGGTATGAAACCTCATCAAAGGCCTTTGGAAACCCAGGATTTGGATGTCCAGTGACTGCTCTTTATTCACATGATTACCAGCGTTTTCAGAGAGTACCAATGGGATGATGTGGTGATGTTGCATTTTACAGAAACCATACTGACTCCTCTCCAAAGGTATATACTATTAATGTGCTCTGTGATGTTACTCTCTGTTACAGATGGTACCATCTTATCAGGGAAGGAAGACAGACTAACTGCTCTGCAGTTTCCAGGATCTCCTCAACAGTGTTGTTTCTAGATGACAAATACAGTAGCAATTTGCCAGTCTTTTGGCAGAGTAGCAGTTTGTAATGATAGATAGCACAATCTGGCCATCTGGCCTGAAACATCACATTTTATTTCCTTCAGTATTCATGCAGTTCTATTGGCATTTAGAATGTTTGTTTCATCAAATAATTCCTGCACATATACTTAATATTCTTCTGACCCATCTACTACAAAACTAAATATTAAATACAGGCTTCTCTTCAGAGTGTTCAGCAGTTAGGTCTGATTCCAGAATTCATTGAGATTCTCTGTTATGGTCTCTGTTATGGCCTTATCATCCCCAAGTCCTTTGTTTTAAACCTTTGTTGGTATGTGGTCCCACTGATTCCCTAGCTTTTTTTTCTTTTTCTGGTGTAAAGAGATTTTGCTAACAGTTTCAACATCCTTTGAAAGAGCCTCTTCAGATTCTATTTTTTGCTCCCATAATTTCCTGTTTACATTTGACCTGCCACATTTTATAGGCATTACTGTTTCCTTCAGCTAAAAAGATAACCAGCTTTTATGCACTGAACTTTTTTCCATGATAGCGTCCATGTCATTGAGGCACTCAGGTTTGGTGGGGATTTTTTTGGCAATTTTGATTTCCTCTTTAAGTTTGCCACATTTTACCCGGCCTGCAAACAGAGTATTGGTAAATCATGCAGAAGCATATGCCTACTATAAACAGAGAAAAAACATTTAGAATGATAGCATGTTTCTCACAACACACGCTTTCATTAAATAGAGTTTATAGATGTTATAATGAAATATATAACCACAACATACTTATTTCTGAGTTCACAGGACATAATCTAGAGTACAAGTGTTTCCTCATATAAAAAGGAGTTAAAAAATAATAGTTAATCTTGAAGGCATATTCAATTTGTTTGATTTTCATCTAAGCAAAGTTGCTGTTTACAGTAAATCTATATTGTTTCCTTCAGGCTGAAGACCATTTCTTTTTCTGTTGTTAGTGATAGTGCCCATAAGAAATGGAACTGCCATACACAAATATGTAAAAAAACAAAACAAAAAAACCCAAACAAACAAAAAAAACCACACCACAATATATTAGAAAAAGTTATCTAACTGTTTTTAATGATAAAATAGCCTTTCTTAAGCACTCCAAGGATACCAGGTGTGGCAACATAGAATAAAGCCCTTTTTGGTTGTTTTATAAAAATATTGATTATTTTGACACCACATGACTATGTAGTTTTTTCTTTCACACATGCATTCATTTTTTAACCTTTAAATGAAACATCATGGAAATTGATTTTAAGTTACATATTCACAGCTCACAGCCTACTGGTGCTTGAGCTTAGTGAATGTATCTAGTGATATACTCCATGAGCCTCTAAACACATGCACAAGATATATGGTTATAACCATTACTATTCAGAATGTGGTGTTTAGTGGCCCCTTGATCTGATGCCCTAATTGCAAAGGTGATAATATTTTGGCCATGTCCAAACCACTGAAATATAAGATGTTCAATGTATCTGTTGGTGTCTTATTGTGTAGATGTGGTAAGTATACAACAAGTAACCAGCTGTTGAACCTTTCTTGTGTACTTCACTAATGACTTGCGTTATTCATGGAAAGCCATGTATATGTTATATTTGCATCTAGGTGTTTGCATAACTGAGCCTCACTGGGGTGAGAGCTATCTCAAAAAACAGAGAAGAACTGAACTACTTCTATAAATTAGCTTTGTTTGATGAGAGAGGATAGTCAAAAAGTGTTTTCCATAGATCAAATGAGGAACTGGCAGAGGTTTTATTGTTTGTTTTATGACCTGATATATCATTTGTTATTTTTAAAATTCTGATACTGTCATTTACATGTAATGGCGGCGATACGAAAGTCTCAGTGACAAAATTTATCCCAGCTGTACTTGACTTCAGAGGAAAATTTGGAAATCTTATATTTAATATCTCAGCTCTCCAAGAGGCCAAGCTGTTGCTGCCCAGGTGACAAAGTCCTCAGTGGTCTCTAGGTACATTAAGCAGCTGCTTAAATTGGTCATTAAGGAGTAAATCCATGTAGATGGGACCTGGACTGAAGTATACAAACATGGGGAGTTTCTATCCCTCTCCAGACTCCAGAATTATCCCAGTTCCTTTCAAAGCCATATCTTGCTGCCTGGTCTGAAATTTTTGTAATCTTTGTTGGAAGCACCTTTTACTGTCCCGGCTTTTGCCTGGGATACTCCCTAAATGTGTTGTTGTTCTGGCACAACACATACAACTGTGTGCTACTATACAAGGCTTTGTGAGATCTGTCTTCTCTCTCTGTCCAGACTGGATTCCATTGAAAAAATCAACCAATGTTGGAGATGAGGTAGTTAGTTGAAAATTAAACATGGTCCTCATGTGACCACACATAAATTCTGTAATATATCTTACTATAAGTTTATACCTGAAACTATAATTAATTCTACATGGCCAGAGAGACTTCAGAGAGACTTATGATGCACAGATGGAACGTACTAGTACTGAACAGGAGAAAAAAATCATGTCTTTTATAGGCAACTGATAACAATCTACAAGATACACTTATAACATGATTCCTCTACAAAACACATGGTGGACTTGACAGTCATTTATCTTGCCACGCTTTTTAAAATCACTATCTTGGGATACAGAAACTTGAAACATCCCCCATAAAGTAAAAATAAGGAAAAATACTCTTAAAAACAGAGTCAGGAACTTTACCCTTTATTGGTGACCTTTAAAGACAGAACTAATAAGTGGTTCTAAAAGAGCAGCACTCAGGTAACCTCAGTGATCCTTTCTCTTAAATGTCACTTGACCAAAAAAAATTGAAGTGTATTTCTAGGTTAATGAAATAAGGTATGACTGTAATAATATGTTCAGGTTAATATGTTGTTACAGAAATATGACACTATATTACAATTATTAAATACATGTCTGATTCCAGAAAGCCTCTGTATTTCTAGCTTAGAGGGAATCTCTTCTGTATACACATACCTTGGAGCAAAAGCTTCCATCCTGGAGGGCTTAAACATGACTTAAGTTCTTCCTCAACTGAAAAGTCTGATTTGTTTCTCAGATGGCCTGTTTTTAGTAACTGGTTTTAGAGTTGATATTAGACCTATATCACACATTAACACACATTAACAGTCTAAATATTCCAAGGTGAGTGAGAAAGAGACATTTGGACTTTTATGATATGCCAGCTACTTTGCTAATGACGATGAATTAATTTTTCACATAACACCCAATGAGTCATTACTCCTTTTGTACCTAAATCCTTCAAAAACATACATAGATTTGTATTGATTTATTTTTCCATTTAGCACTTTCTCATACAAATACTTTTCAACCAAAGAATTGCCAATAAGCTCTTTGATATTCACTATTTGCAGGTTGGATGTGTGGATATAGCTACAACTAATGCTTATCCAGTTCAGTTTATATTAAAAGTGTACTTTTAAAATAACTCTACAGTTTTTCTACTTTTTTATTTTGGGTCACAGAGCAAATTTTGTTCAGAGTACATGAGCTGGACTACTTATTTATGAACCCAAAGGCTACAAATCCATTAGCCTTGGAGGTATTATCACTGAAAAAAATTTAAACACATTGGTGAGGGGTTGAGAGGTGTCTTTTGTTTGGCAGGGATACCAGCAAGGTGCCTGCTTTAGCTAAAAAGAAAATCTTGTATTATTGGGAAAAATTGTTGGCTTGGATCACTTTTGTTTTAAGGGAATAAGTAGCCCCTCGAGTAAAAGATGTGATAAGAGACTAAATTTAGATCTCAAATTGCAGACAGCTGTTGAATAAGCCACAAGCGAAATGGCTTTGGCATTGTTAATTCTTGAAAACAGATACAAGTTGAACATTCAACATGCCTGACTTCAGCACCTAATTTTTCACTCCATCTCTGTTTTCTGGGAGCCCTTAAACAGAGCAACTTCAATTTTAAATTTACAGTGTCCTGCCAAGAATTGATTGAAAGAACATGGTTTACCAAAAACACTCTCTAGGTATATTTTTAACAGTAGAAAATAACTTTAAAGTAGAATAACTATTATACCATTAATTACATTTTAATAACATTCTTTTGAGTGGTTTTGAAAACTAAAATGTTCATAGTCTACACAAATTATTTGATGCTTAATTACTTGTTTTCACTCTTGCTTATTAGACCTGTTTTGGTACATTTCTGAATAGCAAAAGCTAAGATTTTAGAACCATACAACAAGACAAAACATAGGTGTTTGCAAATGAAATTGTATTTTCCTGTACATAGCTTTTTTTTTTTCAACTTAGATTTCTTGAATTACTGCTAGAGCACAGGCTAAGAACTTACCACCACCACCACCATTAGCTAATGACCTCTTATTTGGATTTTCATAATTCTTTCCTCTTTCCTCTTTTCTCCTATTGACCACAAGTACCTGAACCATCCATGAGACTGAGTAGCTTCTTTCCTTTTCAAGTCCATCTTGACCAAATCTTTCCAGTGTGCTTCTGACATAAGGCAGTTCAGCATACAGGGAATTTACTCTAGGATCTGGGGGATCTCTGTTCTACTCATTACTCTGCCCCAGGTGGCCATTGGACAAATTACTTGGTCCTGGTACATGAAATGAGGACAGTGACACTTTTTGCACAACAGTGGACATGCAGACAGCAAAGATGTTCAAAGACAGCTTCCTTCCCAAACTCAACTTAGACTACTTCACCCAATGCTATGCTCATGAACAGCTGGTAGTCACCAGCAGGAGTAGATAAACCACACGGCAGAAGCCAAGATCCAGTATAATCAAGATCAAAATATTTTCCAAACCATAAAAAAGCATGAATTTAAATGGTACATAAGAGGTATTTTTTAGGACAGATTCAGGCAGTGGACCAGCAGTGTTATCCTCTGAGGAAACTCCTTTCAGAACAAGTATCTCTGTGACTAACACCTCTGACAGTGGTTTTACAAAAGAAGACAGATGTGGCCAGATGCCTTTTCTGAGTGAAACCCACTGAGGAGCAGGAAGGCTTATCTCTTACAGTTGTGCCCACTTGACTCCTTCTTGTCAATGAATCCCTTTCCCTTATTAAACCTGTTTTGGCTTTCAGGGGATTTGACCTTTCTAAATTATACACAGAGCTCTTGTGTAACAGCCCTTATATCAGTGTGTTTACCATCTGTTCTCCCTTTTCAAATGCAGACATGTGTTACTGTTTATCCACTATGTGTCACCAGTTTACTACAACAAATTCAGTCAAGTGGAAATCAGGTCAAGGTGAAATTTATTTCAGGCACTTTTGTTCCACTTCGTTTTATAGTTTGCCACATGCTAATCATATGAATTCTGAACGAGGATCAAAAATAAATAAAATTATACTCTGGCTTCTGACTGACATTTTCAATGGATTGTTTCATTCACCTTTTGGAAAACCTCATACTGCACTTGGCTTCTCTGAAAAACATAGCTGCTGGAAATTTTTAGCAGATTGTTGGACAATATGGAGGGCAAAAGCTGAACCCTTCATGCAAAGTCAAAAAAAACCAAGGTATGTTCTTTGTATTTTAATACTATACAGTGAGGAATGAAGCAGTTTACTTCCCCTCCTTTCCCCATGTGTACTGAATGGGAGGGACGTGATGCAAAATCCTGCAAAAAAATGTCCACACCCATCATGTAGAAACTTGTTGCTACCCTAAAGATAAAAAAATATCCTCTGATTCCATGGAAATAAGTCCACTTTTTGACTTTGTGTTATTGAACAAGAAAATATTATTAACTAGAATTGTTATTAACTAGAATTCTGTGAGAATGGGGCATGAAGATGGGTTCAGAAGTGAGATGACTTCAGAGGATGTGTAAGAGAGGATGCCTGTTACCCTGGACCTCCATGACCACTGCCAGTGGGAGGAGGTATGGTGGGTGTATTCAGTCCTTCAGCCCTCAGAGAATACCCTAGAACATTTACTTGGATTGTGGAAACTGGCCTTAGCTGTGGAAATTTCATAAACTGCTTTCCCCACAAAAAGCAGTTTTGCAGACCTCAAAGTACATACCAGAGTTATTACTGCCATAGTTGTGCAAAGAATCCCTTCCTCCTTATATAAACATAAATTACTTGTTTCTGTAGACCCTTGAGAAAGTTTAAATCTAGTCAAGCTTTAAGACAGTGAGCACACTTTCCTTAAAACATGTGGTTCTTTCACATGATAATACTTATTTTATTACCATTTTAGATGTGTTTCATGGAATTTCATTAACAATCATTCTAATCTGCAGGTCAAAGAGTTTTTAGCAGATAACAGTAAATGACATCAACCCCAATAACAGCAAATGGAGTTCTGAGCCACTGAGACAGCTGCACTTTCCTCTCTCCTCTTCTCTCCCCCTTCTCCGCAAGCAGATTGATCTATGGTAAGACTGAACAAAGATTCGTTTCTCTGAGCAATTGTATAGACACATGTTAGATCAGGGTAGAAAACCAATTATGGTTATAAGAAGGTTTATAAACTTAATGGGATAAAATGTAAATTATTTAGAAATATGGGTTAATAACATCTATCCATATTGCAAAAAGACTTGCAGTTTTGCTGACTTGTACCTTCACTAATGCTGAATATTTCCACAGAGTTGTGTCCTCCTTCTTATGGATGTGACCCGAGTTAGGGATCATATGTTACCAGTTTTTGAGAAACTGATACAAATGGACATATAATTAAACATTATAACACAGTAGAGTTATTTTACTTGTGACTAAATATTTACCTTCCAGTAATCTGGAAGATAAATCAGATAACATGAAGCTCCTTTGAGCGATGTAATGTAAAATATACAAAGGAATTGTTGGTCCTGGCGCATATGAACATATGATCTATCTTTACCTGATGGGGCCACTGTAATCCAACTGGGAAATGGAGGGTGCAGGCTGCATATATGTGATACTTCCACTTCAAACAAGCAATAGAAATCTTGAAGTCAGCTGCTGGTCCCATAGGAGTCCTGGTGCCGTCAGTGGACATAAGGTCTCCTACACGGTGATGCAGAATGAGAGCCTACACATCCTCTGAATTTCCTAACCAGACCATCCAGATCTTCAGCTACAGACATGTCTTCTGTGTGATCACAGATCTACTGTCAAGGAGCCTCAAAAAGAAATTTCAGGGATGAGACTTCATTGCAAGCCTTTTCTGCTTCAACCTGTGCTAACACATTCCAGCCTGTGGGCTTGTCTTCAGAGAAATGTTGCCTGTCACAGCACTATTTTTAGTACCATTAAGTTGAGAATTTAAATATTTATTTCCTTTCTCTAGGCCTGATGCAACTCTTACTAGATAAGTTTTCTTTTATCAGGGGAGAACAGAGTAGGAGCTTTAAAACATGTTAAACACATTTTAACATACTCAGCTTTGTTATAAGTTAAATTATATTTGATGAAGATCTGCATTTTTATAACTAGAAATTAACAGAATGTGTGGAAGAGTTCTTACAGAACTGTGAGATTACTTCAGATTTCTGCAATTTTTAAAATCAGAATAGAGAAATATCTCTGAGCCCACCACCAGCCAGGTTGTTCAGAGCAACTGTGAGAACTGCAGTAGCTCACCGCAGTATGGATGTTTAGGTCACAGCTCCATGTTAGGTTGTTGAGGTGGGAACCCGATGCTCCTTGAGGCTCTAGTATTATAGCAAAGAAACATAAAACAGATCCAAAATCAAAGCACAAGAAAATACGTATTTCTGTCATTTCCTTATCTAAGCTGGATTCCTAGACTGCCTTCATACGTGGAATAGAGCTGTAAAATGAAAGAGTGCTATTAAATATTTGACCTTTGGAACCTGGCACCAGTCTCATAGCTGAGTACAAAGGCTCACCTTCCTCTCCCGCACTCTGCTCTGCAGGTCTGAGATCAGCATCCCTCAACTCTGATCATGACTGCTGTAAACCTTGGATCTGTTGACATCCAAAGGGCCCCACAATTTATCACCTACCAGGTACCTGACAGAAGAGCTACTTGCAGTAGAGTCTGTCTTTGTAATATTCAAACCTTGTATCTGTAGTACTGTGGGTAATTCTCAGCTCCCTCATTAAATCCTTTCTTAAGGATTTACAAATTAGTAAACATTTTCCTAACAAACATGTCACAAATATTAGAAAACCTAAACAGCCATCTTAAAATGCAGATGTATTTGAAAAAGTTTCTGCATTTCTATGTACTCAATTTTTGCAGAAGAGTTACAATTACAACTTAATAAAGATTCTTTTTGGCTCAGCTCCAGAAAGCTAACCTTGTTCACCTTTAAATGTCAAGAAAAAACAATAACTTTAGACTATGAGCATGATAACAATAATAATAGAAAAAAACTATTTAAATGCCCCAAAAGACTGTTTATAGAAAATTGCATGGTCTCTTACACAATAAATGTCCTTAGGGTTTGTACAAAACAGTTCACTGTACAAAAAATATTTTATTATTCATATGAATAGAAAGGTTAAAATTATCTATCCCATAGAAATATTTGACAAATGCCTGTGTTACATCCATGGTAATGTGGGTAATGCTGAAAACTAATAAAGCTCAAGAAACAAATATCATAAAGGACTGCCAGAATAATTTAACTTAACTTGTGCATTATTATGTCATATGATATGGAAGGATCTTATACAAACCTTGTCATATATAGGGTGACTCATAATAGTTCAGTTATTTTCAGTAAGTTTCAGAATTGATTATTTCACTGCATACACACCCGTTTATTAAAAATGTATTGCATTACTGATTTTCAGACAATATTTGTGTGCAGTATAAAACATATAATACATTATATGAAACATGAACAAAATACCTACTGTGTAACTTGATTTTTTTAATGAAATATAATCATATTCTGGAAAAAAGTTTCAATCATCTTCTAGTCTGTTTCCCACTTTTCACCTAACACTGCTGGAATTCTAAGGTGATAATTCATCATATTTTTATTGTTTTCCCTTCAATGCCACCTCATATCACATTTCTGCATGACAGGAAAAAACTAACTTCAATTACAAGAGAAAAAATTGTTGTGCATTGAATAAATTCATTCTACATATGAATTTAGCCTGTTGTTCATCACTAGAAAGAGATATTAATTACAATAACTTTATTTAAGGCAGCACAGTCATATCTGGAAGGATTTGGCGAAATATATTGGCATTGTGACTTGGACATTTCACATTTAATATGATCCATTACTGTTATCACCCATGTATGTCAGCTACAGTTCTCTCACCTTCATTGAAAGATTTCTCCTCCTATGGCTGAATATTCCCATGATGTGAATCCTTTTCTCTCTCTCTTTTTTATTTTTTTCTCCCTAAATTATATGTGTAATCAGTCCAAAGAATGAACTTTCACTTTTCTGTCTACAAAGTGTGAAGGCGTTTATTGCATACCCTGAGAACGTGACATTAGAAAAACAGTAGATCCCACCTAATCAAGACTTTCCTATAAGAAAATTTACTCAGTCATGTCTCTGCACCAGGCCTGAACAGACGGTGGTCAAAACCAATGTGTTCCTTTCCACATGCTTCAGAGACCTTCAGCTTGGATGGTTTGTAAGTCAGAAGGAATGCAGCAGAGACAGTGCTCCCCAACTAGGGTGTGGAGTTTGCCAACATGCATCTGGTGTCCCCATCCCAACTCGGAGTTCCTGTTTGATCCTGGGCCAGCTGCTTGGAACACATAATACACCTGCAGGTCACCACACAACTCAGCAGAGATGTTACCTGGGATCCTGGATGAGGTACAGCTGTGCTGGCGGCAGTGTCAGAGCTCTCCTCTTTGTACATCCCTCAGGATCACCTTGTGCTGGCTCCATGCACCATGTGCTCCCTCACAGGTGTCCTGATTTCCTCATCCGCACTTAGAGGCAGCAATTCCCAACTGCAACAGAACAGAAGTGCATTAAGATTGATGAACTCTCATGCCATGGCAGTGGAAGCCCAAAGGATAGCTAAGGTAACATATGCACAGTGTTACAGTACTATTTTTGCAAAATAAGGAAATGAGTGACATAAAACTTAATATTGAAAGAGCAAGTTTAAGTATAGTTGATTTAAACAGCAGCTCCAAACTTTTTTATTATTACTTTTACCAGAATATTCTGTTTTATGTTTCAGAAAAAGTTCATCCTGCTTGTAAGAGGAAAGAAAAGGGGAAAAATAAGGAAAACAAAAACTTCCGAAAGGCCCAGAAACAATAAAAAAACTAAGAAGCAAGCAGTACATCCAAATAGTAAAAATGGTAACATAATGAAAATGTCTGTAACTATGGAGATAATATACTTTGAAGCAACCTGCTTATAACAAAGTTTCACTTACTGAATTACTTCAAGTATTTAATAACTTGTAGCATTGCCAAAGCTCAGACGAAACTATAGTTATTTTCCCTGTCAAAAGCTATTCAGCTGTGCAATGTCAAGCCACCAGAAGTGTTCTTTATAGCATCCGTATGAGAAAACCACATTTCTTTTTTGTAGAGTAACAGTTTTCTTTTTGTTAGCATGCTATGAATGTATTCGGAGATCAAAAAGCTGTTATTTAAAACAAAATGTTAGAATGGTTCAAATTAAAAATAAATTATATTCATTTGTTTAACTGGGAAGACAGTGAGCAATCTAGCTGTGTGATTGTAAATAACACAGACTAATAACATAGCAAATGAACTTATGAAATATAGGTGTATTTCTCACTACTTATTTTTAAAATATCCGTTAACAGTAATCTTCCAGCTTTCAGAATGTCCCAAAGCCACTCACACATTTTGATATACTGATCACAAAATAATATAATCTTCAAGTTTTGCTGCTTAAATGGGAAAGCATCATCTACTTACATAGTCAGGTCACCTTTTGAAAAGAAATACCTTATCTGACTTTCAGAATGCAAAAGAAAATTTGCGCGTAAAGAACATGAAGTATTAAGTTCTTTTTGTCATTACATCTGATTTTTTAGTCTTCAATGTTGTAGTTCATTAAGATGCCTTGGAAAGTATCTTTAAGCCTCCTGTTGCACCTTGTAGTTCATCTCAAAATTAAAATATTTTATTAATGCAACCAATAAAATTAAAAGACTATGTAATTTAAGGTGTTTTTTGAGAGATTTTACTGAAGGCAGATGAAGCCTTCTGAAAATATGATCTGTTGTTCAACAGGCCATTGAAGTTATACAGTTCTCTCGCTTGGTAATTTGGACCAATATTTCCCTGTTCACTTAAGAACAGAGCCTGTATTTCCTCTGACATATTAGAAAGCATTAGCTTGCCTTTGTGCATTCATAATGCCATGCTGACAAAACTGGGCTGAACTGTGAAAAAAAAATATATGTTCGGTTCTCATCCTGAGTACTTTTTTTGATCTCATTTATTTTGTCCACAATTGATGGACAAATGTGTGCACAGTCTTCACGAATTCATTTTGATATTCCGATGGAGAGCTCTGGACCTTTAACTATGAGTAAAAATTAAGAGAGGATTGTCACTCTGTTTATGTATATAAGTATAAAATACTTTCTAAGAAAACCATGCCTGCAAGACATCCAGACAAAATATTTGCTTTAATGACATTCATATAACTATTAAACACTTTTATGCTTTAATGTCAGCCATTGCTTAGCCTATCTGTCATTTCTACAGAAATTCCACATGCAGTGGAATTTATGGTTTATTGAAACATAATTAACACTTTTGTTGTACACAATGTCTTGCACAATAAAAAATTATTGAGAGTGAGGTCTACAGAGAAAAAAAGGAACAGAAAACAGCTTTAGAGGCTGCAGGCAGGGGAGTGGAAGCACTGCAGAAATAAGGAAAGCTGGAGAAAGTTGCTACTGAAAGGTAAAAAACAACAGGGAACAGTCTGTGTGGTGCCACATGGAAACCAGAGGAAGAAGGCATCAAGAAAAAGTTAACAGAAGCCTTTACAGGAAACACATGGCTTGTAGGGAAAGCAAGACACTGAAGGAATGCAAAGAACTGGTGAAGAAGCTAGAACAGCTGATATGACAGAAGTAGATGGAAACTGGCAAAAGAGAAGGTGGCACCACTGCAATTTCTTCAGATAAACATGCAGAAAAAAACCCCTATAAATATCAGGATTTTAGGTAGAAAATCTGGCAAAATTTTTACTTCATATGTAATTAAGTTGACGAATTATATTGGTATTCATTATTCACTAGCTATTCATTAGGTTTTGTCAAATTTGTGAAAAAAAAACAAATACTCCTCAGATACCTGGATTTACAACAAACCTGCTTCTGCACTGATGCTAAATATTCCCTGCACAGTTCTAAAGGACTGTTTCTTAAAAGACTTCTCTAACTGAATTCAGCAAATAAACTCACATCAACTTTAATGTGTTGCATCTTTTTTTTTTTTTTTTTTTTCCAATTAGGGTATATATATATATATATATATATATACATTCTCTTTCCACTTCATCTTCTGGAATACATTTATTTTTAAAATGTGTTTTTGGAAGACTATTTTAAACACATGAACAGCCTATTAGCTTTTTCATCTTGCTGGGTTATTACCACAGAATTAGCAATAGCAGAACCATCTATTGCATATTCAGTATGCAGCACAGACTTCTGCTTAGCCCTGAGAGAACGCAATCCAGCAGGTTTCTTTTTCCACAGGGTTGTTTTCATTTCCTCCTGCCTTCCACTGGAAGACATCAGACTTTCCCAAGAGAGGCCAGCTTCAGAGTCTGAAAGCCAAATGTCCTAGAACAGAGAGACCTGTGGCTTTTTTATTATCTATTCAATATTGCCTACATGTAAAAGCTACATAGAGGAATGAAGGGCAAATGTTTGTTAATTATTCCACCTAATTGTAGGCAGAAACTACCCTGTAAGATTGTATTTATTTTATTGTATGTGAAGACTTGTGCAAATGAATCAATATTAATGCAGGTAGACAGGAAACAAAGGCAACCAGCAGGTCAGAAGTGCAGTAGACTTGCCATCCCTGTCTGCATAGCTTGTCCTCAGCACAGAAGACAGGGAACTGTGCATAGAAATGATAGGAAGCAGCCAGCCCTCGAGTGTGATTATAAAATAGCACTCTAAATGTTATAACTAAACTTTCAAGTGTTTGAAGTAAATGTTTAGAATAGTTCTGGTTTTCTTTCACGATATTTTGAAATTCTAGAATGCTATGCAACATAATTTTACTTCTATATCCCTGTTTTATGAAAGGTCATATTAGCAGCACAGGATTACTTGAGTAGTACAGTAAATGAAATTATCACAAAGGTTTTTTTACATATGCTGTTTTTAGAATTTCAGAAGGCAGATGTTAAATCCCAAAACTTTAACAAAGGCAATGCCATGGTCAGGAACAGAAATGCAAATGCTCCTTGTGAGCAAGAATTTAAGCTATGGTGCTCTGGGATCACAATTTCCTTAACATTTGCTCCATAGAAAATAATTATTTCACAGCTTCTGCCTTCAGAGCTTGCTATGGAGAACAGGATTTATCCCACGTAACTTTCAGTATTTAAAAATTAGCTTTTAGTAAAAGTCACTGTCTTTATTAATAAAGAGCTCCTTACCCCCGAAGGCTTCATCTCAAGCTAGGAGTCACTACTTCCAGAAGCAATGTTGTCTGCTGCTTTCCTCCAGTGAGCACCAAGGCAGGACACCTAGAAGTGTAGCTCAGGCTCCCTATCCAACTTCTTGGCACCCTGAGTGACGTGAAACAAATCCCCTAATTTCATCCAGTGAAATGGCATTAAACATCTCTCTGCCTTATTTTATATTAGGCCTCGTGTCAGTGGACATTAAAGGATGTAACAGAGCATGACTTCCCTGTGGCTACTCATCTTTACAGCAGTGAATGGATTAGTACTATTTGCAAGGGCTGGGACTTTGATAAAGTCTGGGAAGATAACTATGGCTACAATTTTGAAAAGCAGTGAAATGGTTATGAAATCTGTCCAGAACAAGGTAATTTGACTTCTAGCTTCTAGTAAACAAGCTTGCTTGTTTTTTTCCCTCAGAAGAAAATATCACCTTGAGCGAAAAGATTCAGAGGTTGTCTATGTATAACTAGAAGGAAGAGACACATAATTTAGAAACAGTCTGTCACATACAGTCATTTCCCCTATGCCCATGCTTTTTCAAATTGATAAGAGCAAAGGTTATATAGCAAAAGGTTAAAGGTATTTCCTCTCTAAACAGGACAAGTTATACTTCAATTTTAGAAGTCTTTGACCTTCCTTAAACTAAGTATGACTTCTGCTAATGATCTGAATTTTTTTCCCATAAAGTAGTTTAAAGTTTATCCATTTCTCACACCTAATTTTTTGTGTGGGAAAGATAGTTAGACTTTAAGACAAATTAAAGGCATTTTTGACAAGCCAGGGTCGTTAATTATAGTTACAGTACTGCAAGCCAGTATTTTCTATTTTACATGCAAAGCCATGAGTAATTTGCCCAACACACTTTGATATTTCTTCAGACTATTAATTGTCAGCTGACCAATCTGGATTTCTCTGTATGTGGGGTTTCTTTTTTAAAGTATTTTCAAAATAACTTATGACAAAATTTATCCTCAGAGTTATTTGGGTTCTCTTCTTTCTGAGCTTGTTCTACAAAATTTATTTCAGCAGGGAAGCAGCATACATTTGGAAATACAGTGTTGTACACATCGTGAAGGAAAAAAGGTCTGGATGGAAGACTTCATGGAGCTGAAGAGCAGTGATGACTCTTAAAAGAATGGAACTAGGAAATAATCAGTGCACCATAAAAACTTAGTGAATTGCTACTAACATTCACAAAATCTTCAGTGTTCAGGGTGTTTTTAGTGAACAATTAACACACATTCAATTAGACATAAACTGCAATTATAAGATATCATAAAAATCCAAGCAATAAAATATAGTCATTGCTTGTATTTATGAAACTATTTCTGAATTTCCTAGGATATCTTGAACTAATAATCAGTCAGCAAACTTTTTTACAGAGATTTTGGGCAAATTAGTTTAATTTTAAAATTACTACCCTTTTTAAGCACCAATCAAATGGACTGAAAGGGAAGAATGCTGCAGAGCAAAATATTAGTATTCATTTTGCCTTGAGAGTTATGCTAAACTATACCTTGTGGGCCATTAAGCCAGCCTGTACGTCTCTGCAATCAAGGGTCAGTTGGCCCACAAACACAGAAAACTAGATTGCATAAGGCTGGGAAGTTATGAGGATAAGCAGTCCATAAGAAACTGTTCCCTAAAGCACACTACAAGGAATGAGGATGTTGGCAAGCTGACAAAATTTAATCTACGATTTGACTGTTCTTGAAATGTTACACAGAAAGCATCCAAATTAGGTGCATTTTCTGCATTCTCTAAATTACAACAAAATAAAATTCATCAGAAAATTCTCCAGCACTGGTTCTTCTCCCACTATTATGTATGGCTGTGCAATTCAAAATGAAGTGTTTTACAAAGATAGCAGTGTGCATCTTTATAGTATAGTCCATGATATATGTGTATACCGACATGTATTTGTATATTGTAGATATATATATCACACATAAAGCTGTCCATAATTATTGAAAAAGATCAGTGATTCCTTTGCCATAAATACATGGATGTTTGCTTTTAACCCACTTTAGTAGCAGGTGTTTGTCACTTAAAAACTCTTCTGGCAACAGAACCCAGACTGGCCTGAAATCCTCTTTCTGCTAAGAGGAGCATGATCACCTCTTCCAGCTAGGCAAAAGCTGAAATCCCAAAACGTGACAGGGACTCTCTGGATACTCAACTATTCAAAAGTGACTCACCTCTTTTGAAAAAGAGAAGGAAGATGAGGACCTTTGTGGAAGATGCCACAGGGGTGGCAAAGGATGCTGCTAGTTTGAATACCCAGGGCAGGGCACTGGGGCCCTAAGCTGCATATGAGGCTTGTGCCACATCACTGCTATTATTGTGTGGGGAAGGGTGGAGGGACAGATTTCTTTCTGGAAATGCTGCTGAGTCTGTCTATTTATGCATCCTCCCACTGGCCGTTGACCTGGCTGACTCTGCTTGCCCATTACCAGCCTCAGGCTGGAAAAACATCACCTTGGCACCCATATCAACTAATGTACCAGTGGTCATGAAGCACAACTTATACCCAAACCTATCTGATCTTGATGCAAGTAAGACCTAGGCGGATGAAAAAAAGTCTCTCTTATCAGCGGCAACATTAGTCAATCAAAGTAAACGTCATCTCTTCAAATACCTTTCTGGCTAACATTCTGACTCCAAGGTAGTAGAATTCGAGGTTTTCAGCCTCACGAACTGTCTTCTCCAATGCACATTGTGTAGGTTGCTCACTTCACTGAGTTTTGGACAGATTTCCAGAAAATTCTTTCCTGCCCTGAAGACTTCCTTTGCATGTCTTGCACCAGCCTCTTGGAAGCTTATGTCTCAGGCTGAGAAGAAAACAGAATTTTCCTTTATTCATCTGGGGACCACCTGGCAGTGCATGCATTTAGTTGAATCTTCTGTATATGCTTCATAGTGAGAGGTGCTTTTAATTCCTTCACCTAAAGACACCTTAAAATTAATATCCCACTGGAATTATTTTGATGAGCAGATATGATGTTACCCTATCAATGATGGGATAGAAGTTCCGGGCTTTTATTTTGGATTCCATGAAGCAAAGTGGCTGAAGTTTGAATCATAAGTATAAACTTTAGGTAAACCATCCCAAATAACTCCATGGTATGACAGTGGAAAATCCCACAGTTTGACAGGAGGACAATTTGGAATTTACCTGACATATGTCTATCAAATTTGTACTACTAAGCAAGCCAGAAAAGTAGAAGTTAATCTTCCTGACAACGTAACCACGGTATGGTAGAAACCAAGATAATTGATAGACCTCATCTTTATAAGATGAACACTAAGTTTGATATGGACTGTTCTGCTTGAACCTTGACACAAAGGTGTCCTTCTAGACAGGTTGTTTCAGATTTTTCTATATTATGTTAATGACATTATTCCACAAGGATTTTCATATGAGGAAAAAAAAAAAAATTAGTAGCTTTTAGTGAGCTGTTGGAGTCCATTGGTAAAGGAGAGCACAGGTGGAAGCATAGAGAGGGAGCACAAAGTCTGTACATAAAGAGGGGTGGAGTGACTCAGCTGGTTTATATCAGTCTAATTGACTTCTTAGAAGGATTTCAGTTTACACTAGCTAAGGATACAGCTCTAATATGAAGAAGGGGAAAAAAAAGGGGGTGAGAGGAAATATCACCTTCAGAAATTAAGGATTCAGCGAATTTCACTCCTAGAAGTAATATGTACAACCACATTTAGCTTTTGGACTTTGATGGGATTACTCACTAATCTTTAAATGAGCAGGTCGGAGCTAGTACATTTCAGATTAATAATTTCCATGATGCTTCCCAGGGTCAGTCTTCAGAGCTATACAGTTAAATATTCCCAAAGCTACATAAATGAATGAACTCAGAAAATAAAATCTGTTCTCTGGCTAATATAAATAAGAGAGGTAAAACCACAGGTCACATATGGGGACAGAAGTGTAAGGAAACAATTAAAGATTTAAGAAGAATTTTAAGTATGCAAAGTACTAATTCTTCCAGGGACTGTCTTCCAAGGACAACTCAAGGAAGCAAAATAAATGTTATTTCCTTGCCCTGAAGCACAGAAAAAAATATTAAGGAAAGAGGCAGTCATTGAATTAACAAAAATTTTCAGGATTACTGGCTGGTTTTGTTGTGGGGTTTTTTTTGTTTATTTGTTTTTTTCTGACAGATAGGTCATTGAAATTAATTATTGATCATGACAAAGATGTAATTTTTAAACAGTGATGCCCTAGATTTCACTCTCTTGACCTTTGATTTGCAACACATTTTTCTGTTTTCTTTGAGAAAAGCAGATTAAACAAGCATCTTAGTTTTTAACATTTCATCTGACTTATGAACAGTGATGAATTTACACAAGCAAGACACAAGAAATCTTACTTTGAAATATCGTTTGGAAAACTTCTGTTTTTTCCTTTCATGAACCTGGGCCTTCATTAAGTTCCCAGTCACACTGATGAACATCACAAGTTGCTCTAAAACAATCCAACCCATTTAAGGGTGTGAAAGCATCAGAGGAAAATACCACAGGATAAGTGTTCTATGAATAGCATGTGCTAATGGCACATGGTTAAGCCAGTCACCAGGAGACTTGCACGGATCTACTCACAGCTTTTCAAGACACTCAGTTTAGAAGACCAAGTACAATGAGTAAGTCCTGATGACAGAAATGGATGGGATGGGATGGGATGGGATGGGATGGGATGGGATGGGATGGGATGGGATGGGATGAGATGGGATGGGATGGGGAGGCTCAGAAAAAGCATAGCTTAATGCAAGAGACGGCTGCCAATCCAAGGGAAAGTCAATGGATGCAAGAAGGACTCAGCAGCTGACATCCTTCATCTCATGTCATTACTAAAAGTCCAAAGTAGACCATTTGAACATAAGTGTCTTGATGACTGCGTGTCAAACAGACCGCTTGTATACACACATCTCAGTGCAGGAGTGACAGTCTGAGTACAAATGGGTAAAATCAGTTTTACTTCTGTTTGAATTTTAAATGAAATCCTCTTCCCCTCCCATCAGGGCTTGCATTGAGCTTTGTAAAACTGTTGCTGTCATATTTCAACAATACTTCAGAACCTCAAAACTCCCTCTCAATAGTGACTTGCCTGGGTGGCACAGAGAGTTCACATGTATCTGTATTCCTGCTCATATAACTCCCCAGACACCTGTTTTTTCTGGGTTTATCCAGGACTGTGTGACACCTATACTGCCCATTAGGTTTGATCCTCAAGACATGCTCTGAACAGAGGAGGAAGTCATACTGGAGTGGGACAGTTTCAGCCAGTTGTTACACCACATGGCAGGAGAGTATATTTGCATAGTAGGCCTACACTATTCCAGGAAGTGTTAAATATATGAATTAAATTCTGATTTACCCTACACATGAGTAGTATAACTGACATTTCCACCAATGATCTATGACACCAGTGCAGAGCATCCAGCATAGTACAGGACTCACCCCTACACTTCTACACCTACCTGTACTGCTACTGCCAGCGCGTCTGAAGTCCTGGGCTGCCCATCACACAGACACACAAATAACATGTACCTAAAGCTGGATTTGACAATAACAGTCTTTTATCCAACAGCCAAAGGGCTAAATCACTCCCCCATGTTACTGCTCTCCCTGCTCTGTCAGAAAGGCAACCTTCTGAGCAAGGACTGTAGCATCCTGAATACAAGTCTTCCTTACATGGTTTTCTCAGTCCCTGTTCTTGAACCTATGCCATCTTGTAGGATTATCTAAATGATTTGTGACAGAGAGAATGAAATCCAGATTTCCACTTTCTCAGAGTTTTGTGATGAGCATCATTACAGCACTTTCATGAGACAACAAGCATTTAATTAAAATATAACAGCCCCAATGAGATGGATATATTCCTTCCAGTTGTCTGTCCCTTCCTCTGTAGTTATACAAACCAATAGAATTATTATCAAGCTTATTGCATTTGTATGCAAGATGGCAAAGACTCAAAATTCAGCAACCAGTAGAAGGAAATGAATTTCATTATCTCACATTTGCATGAGTGTCCAAATCACTGAATTATTGAACTAAAGATGGGGAGTGTAGTACCAGCACAGCCACTACATAGGAAACAGGTAAGCAAGAAACATTATCCAATAGCAATCCCCCAGCAAAACAAGGTGTTTCCCTCACACCATATTAAGCATCTATCTTCATAGGAGTTTCCTCCTGTCTAGAATAGTCAGGTTTCCACTGCAAGTTTACTCCAGGTTCCACAGTTCCACTACTCCAGGTGCTAAATCCAACCTAATAAAGGTTTTTCAGATTTTCTTTTAGATTTTTCTATAGTCTATGATGTAGAGGTACCTAGAGAAGAGACACACATCTCTTAGAAAACTTAGATCTTTTAGTAAGATCTTTTAGTAAAACTTTAAAAACTAAAAGTTAAAACTTTTTAAAACTTTTAGTAAAGAGCAGGTGTCCAAAAAGTTATACCTTCAAAGAAAGCAAAGACAGATCCATCATTGCCTCAACCCAGTCTTGAGGTTAATTAGTCTAGGTATCATACAATGTTTATTTAGCTACATTTCTGCTGAAGCCCAAGATAGTTACTATTGATTGAGCAAGATATAGTATTATGCCACATAAATATAACTAGTTTGGTTATAGTTTCAGTTTTCTAACATGCCATTAAATTATTTCAGCCTAGCCCTAACCTTGCTAAAGTAATCAAATATCAGAGACTGTGGTATTTGAGACTCTTTTTATCAAATTCACCATCTTCTGAGCAAGTTCCCAGAGCGAAAGTTTGATAACATCACTGTTAATACCACACTACCTGACTGAAAAATTGCATTTGGCTCCTGCATCATAAGGAATCACCTTCAATCAGCATAAGTAACAGTCCATCTTAGAATAAGATCACTGCAAAAATCAAACAAGAAATCACTCCTCAGGATATAACTATTTCAGACAAATGCTGGAGATCTAAATTCCATACTTACAGAAGTTAGAGTATTAAATTTTTGAGCCATACAATTCTATTTCTTTAGAAATCAGCCTTAAAAACATAAAGATACTGCACAGATTTGTAGAATGACATGGAGCAATTTTTAAGTTAAAGGAGAACATGCTGAATATCAAGTCTGATCTCCTGCAGGTTTTTGGGGGGAAGATTTTTTTTTTTTTTAATAAAAGGATTCTTGAAGCAATCTCAAGCAAATTCAACTTTTTGTTTCACACAGGGATATTAAAATCCAAGAATAAAGCTAAGAAAATTCATGGTTATAGTTTACAGAATTACATCTTGTGGTTCACAGAAGACCAGAATGATAGCTCTCATGTAAGCTTTTTACATTTTTCCCAATTAAAATAGGTCTAGCTTTCTCATAACTCTCTGCTGGTGGTCTGGTTATGTGACCACAAACTCATCTCATTCTCTTACCTCATTGCTGTGAGTGCCAAGTAAAACTAGTTTGTAGGTCTCTTGGAATGCATATTACATTTACTGCTGGACTGCATAGTTTTTTAGTAATTAAATAGCTCTCTCAAAGCTCACTAAAACTGGCTTTTCAGCCAGAGGGAAAGTGAGTGAATGGCATGTAGCAGAAAATTAGAATGGCATGCAGCAGCCCAAGGAGAACTATTTAGAGCAGGAATGGGAATAGGAGAGATGTTAGATATAGAAAGAATATGAAATCAGTTAGGAGAGGGACTGGTCCCAGGAGGCACAGAGTTGGCTGAAGGTGATGGAGAAACAAGTTTCCCCTGTTTTAAAGGATGTGTAAGCAGATCAGATAGACCAAAACCACCTCCTAGATCATCCCAGTAGGTGTCTAAAACATACAAGTTTAAAAGAAGTGGAGTAGTTAGAGATTTCTAAAAAGGACAGAGAAAAGTTTAAATCTAAAAACCATTAGTTGTGACAGAAAGGAGCAAGTTGGCTTCAGCTTATTCTATACAAGCTCTCAAATACAACACAATACATAGAAAATTAAAATTCATTATTGTCAACGTAATGAGGGATAGTTCCCTTTCCAATTTGGATTTTTTTTTCTCCCTCTTTTTTGTTTTTCATTTTCTTAAGCCACAGGTTTAAAAACATGCAAAGCTGAAAAAAAGAAAGACAAATATAAAAAGTTAAAGATTATTAATATAATAAAGATTATTAAGAAAATAAAGTGAAACATAACCAAACATTGGGGGCATAAAAAGCATACATACTTTCAGATTAAAAAAAAAAAAAAAAAATCAATATAAAATGCTTTATTTCTACCAGTCCATTATTTTTTTCCCCTTTTTTTTTTTTTTTTTTGAGTGGTGTATGAAACCTCAGAAGAGCAATTATAAAACATAAAATAACTGTATGAGGGTGAAAACATTACATTTCTATGATTTACTATGTATTTGTAGACAGAACTGTTGAATATTTTTGAGCTTATAGCAATAGGTGCAGATACTGCAAAAAGCTCTTTCAAGAGCTCGTCAGGGAGGAATTTTCAGATTCAGCAGGTGAGATTCTAGTCAGCTTATTTCTAACATCCAAATCCAAGCCATGGGGGAGCTGCTCTCCAAGGTTCTCTTGGCAGCTGAAAAGCAGCTGTATTAAAAATATTAATGTGATGGACATTCCTTCTCCTGTACTGTCACCAGTGACAGAAGTTTTTGCAGCCAGGCTGTGTAATGCCATCCAGCTAAGTAAATCCATAATAGTTCATGTTTTCAATGGCTTCTATTCAATGTCATTGACAATTCCAAGTGATTTTGCAGTTCTCACTTAAAGCAGAACACCCTGCTATAGAGAAATAATAGTTTAATTCAGTAAGTTTGTGCCAGGGAAATAAAATAAATAACAGAAGACAACAGCTACTTTTAAGTCGCTGTGATTTAGACCATGGCTGTTGCAGAGTATAGCAAAAAGTCCATACTTGTTTGATAACAGGATTTGAAATAACTACAAAATGCTCTGATACTGAGAAGAGATTGCAGGAATATATCTGAGTTTTGAAAAGGCAGTTTGTATCTTGTTGAATGTCACCTCCTAAGCAGAGTTCTAAAACTGGCAAGAAGAAATTTTTCAGGAAGAAGCAGCAAATGAGTTCCCAGGTCTGATCACCTCTGCCACCCTTACGCTTTCTCAGATGGCATTTCTCCCAGAAGTCTCTCAACAAAATTCTCTCTGACATATATTTTAGCACTTCCAACCAATCTCAGGATCTTTGCACCTTAAAAATGTGGTGCTCCTTTTTTACGTTAGAAAACGAGAAGAAAGCTTCAACGGCAAAACCAGAAGAAAAATACAGACCTATGTATTTTTAGACTTCTGCTATTATTATAGCGAAGCACAGCAGCACAGCTTGCAGTACTTTATAGGCTTGATCTCCTCAAGGGCTTCTGGCTGTTTCCTGGATCTGGAATTCTGGGTGCTCAGCCTCTCTCAAAACAAGATCTATTTTTATGCCTTGGAGTCCTCCAAATCAAAACCTTATCTCAGCTCTCTGTGTCCTGACCTCCTTCACTGCTTTGTGTTGTCACCACTCAAGAAATGGCTTCTTGCTTTTGTGCTTAAAATCATTTAAAATTAATTGGGCTTTCATGGAGTGCCTTGATTCTGTGCTGACACTCTGGGCTCAGTTACCTCATGGACATACTAAATCCCAAACAAAAGCACAAATCTTACTCTCTTTAGTTGCTTAAACAAAACCACTCCCAGAGGAATTTTGAAGATGTTCACAGCCTTTGCAACTGGGAAGGATGGACCTCCCATGAGCTTTTCTCAAGCCTGAATCTCTGGCTTGAGCACATGGGGGCCAGCTGGCTGTCATTGATAGCAGGAGTTAGTTTTGCATCCACTTTCTATAATATTGGGTTAGATATTTTTCTGAAGGACATCTTGGCATTTGCAAATAAATACCACATTCAAGAAAGTCTGTGTGTACACAGTCATTTATAGAAGAGCAGGATGCTTCTGAAAAAGGTGTTAAATTTAGACTGAAAATTCTCATTCACAAAAAAATCTATTCAAAATATTTTTTTTCTTTTTTTCCCAATAATTTTTACATCTCTCCTTTTGAGTTTACCAAACATATATGATCTTCTCCTTGAGTATATTAGCACAAAGTTTTCATCCAGAACCAAAGAGAAGGTAAGCAACAAATAGATACTTATTCAAATGATTTTTTTTCAGCCGAGATGTGTCTTCTGTTAAGTACTTTGAAGTTTTCTACTGAATACTAAGGTGTTCAGTGTTCTTTGAACTAACATTCGTGTAACTTTGGGAGCAATTAAATGTTTGCTTGCTAAACAGGTCTTTCTAATGCCAGACTATAAAAATTAAGAAACAAGTCATTAAATGTACTAGAAGATATACATAGCCAACAAAGCAAAAAAACTACTTTATTTGAAGTGAGCTTGTGTTTTTCGTTTCTCTGTCACACTGAAAGCTTGTATTTTCTCACAAAAAGACCTTCCCAGTTGATGTAGCACTATAACTGGTTATTATACTTTTATGTGTTTATATTATTATTATTGGATATATTAGAGCATATAAGCATAAATTGCAGACAGATTTTCTGAGGAGAAACAGATGTTGGAGTGACAGGGACGGAAGGGGACTAGGTAGGTGGAAATAATCTCTATAGTATTTGTGCAGAGAGTGCTGTGTGGAATCAGACTGTTCCATCAGGAACATTGGCGTTGCAAAGGCATTGATTTTAAAATCATGCAAAATATGACATACCATTGGCAGTTTTGAAGTCTTAGCCTCTCTTACTAGAATGTAGCCCCACAGAAAGAAGTTTTCAGTTCCTGTATGCTAGTAGTGAGTTTAAGCACATATATGTTTTGAAAAGCAGAAGACAACAAAGACGTGTGTAGTGCATTGCATGGAAAACATCAGCCCTGAAACTGTGATGTGGGGAGATCTGCGTGTATCCACTATGATCAGGTTGTGCTAATGCTACTGTACAATCTTCTCCCCTTCACCTGCTTCTCAGACAGAGCACATCCTACTTCCCAACACGAAGCTCCTTTGTGCTCCCTACACAAGCTTACAAAGCAGAATAGAATAAAATAAAGGTATTTTTTGGACCTGGAAACAGAAGGTATCAGTGCTGAGAGGGTTCCAAGATAAGATTTTTTTTTCATCCTATTGCAGGTATCACTGAAATTTCATGTATGTATTGTAAAGCAAGATTCTATCAAGTCTGACTCCAAGAAAAGAAACCATAGTAGAAAATAAAAATAATATTCCTCTGTTACAATGTTTCTTTTTAAAGATAATTTGATCTAAATATAAATAATAAGATCAGTCAGCAGCTGATGTGGCATTTCACTTCAGAACAGTCAAGCCATCTGTATATCAATGCCCCAGGCAGCAGCTGTAATTTCATTAGGCAAAAAATAATTTGGGTTTACTGTCACTGATAGCTGAGAATAATTCTAAAGAAAGTAAACGGACAAGCTGTCCTTTAATGAATGTATTTGTGTGGCAAAGAGGGTAGAATTTAGCTGACAGATGACATGAAAAATACACTGATTCTTTTTGGTTGTAAATAGTGACTCTGCAACTTCTGTAACAACATTTCTGGAGTGAAACTTTGCATGTTTGGTGGCAAATGAATAGGTAGGATGGTGCCCATCTTTGCGTCCAAGACACAGAGATACAGGTACTGGCAGTGCTTTGTGCCAGAGCTGTGGGGAGGGAAGGGCAGCAGATTTTTCTCTACAGCTACACTGTGTTATTGGCTGGTGTGGCCATAGCTTGTTCAAATCCCCATGACTTTGATCTCAGAGGAGAGGAGTCAGGGCTGCACTGGATCTGGCTTTGTGGAGTGATGAGCCAACCAAGAAGAACCCCTTTACCTTTGCCTTTCCATTTCCATTTCTTAAACAGAGAGCCTGGAAATAATCTTATTTCTTCCAGGTTTTGTTCCCTTCCTCATCCTAATCAGCCATTGTAATTGAGATCTGCTGTTGTGTTCTTGAAGATGATGAACAGAAATCTCAACTCATTCAAGAACCCATTCACTTTCCTCATAACACCTCTAGAGTCTAGATAGCTTCTCATGAAAAAGAATTTGACTTACTAAATCTAAGGTATGAAAATATAAAGAAAAAGAGTCTTGAAAATAATTCTCTTAATGCTTATATCACCTATTTATATTATTAAGCGTAATACAAAATTTCACAAAGTTTTTTTCTTCTGGTGTATAGGCATAATTCCAGTCCTTGAAGAAATGCTGCACTGTTTGTAGTTAGGGATGCCAGACTTTTAGGAAAGCCATTGCATGCAGGAGAGTTTGCTTTCTGCTTTCATGTCTGTAATAGGAATTTAACTCTTGAGGCAGAAAAGCTCACCGTAAGGCAGACATTGCAAAACAGGATGACATTCCTGGGGAAAAAACTCTAAGTCCTAGCCTGTTTGTGCACAAAATAGATGGGGCTGAAATATTCATGCTCTGTAACTCTTGCAGTGGAGGATGGGCATTTAGGCCCTTTATAATCTGGTGCTACTCAGGAAAGGGGGCCTAACGTAAAGTTTAGTTGTGAGTAAAGCCTACAGTAAATATTTGCAATGTTCTTCAACTCCCTTCCCACAGTTCTGTGCAACAAACAAAACCGTAGCAACATCAAGTTTCAAACCAAAATACAGAAACACTGTTTCAGAGATAACTTAAATGTTTATGTACCTAATATAGTCTCACCACGGTGTTTTCTGTTTTAGACAGAGATGGCAAACTTACGGCTTACTCCTCTGCTACCTGAGTTCTAGTATGCTTTCCCAGTGACTTTGAAGAAAGGAGAGTCCAGCTGTCATGACTTGATTTTGCATTATCTTGACACCTGGTAACATTATTTTCCTCAACATTTCATAGAGATGCTTCAAACCTTGAAGAAACTGCTCAACACCTCTTAGAGTCAAACACAGGCATGTTTTTTGGCAGCTAGATGGAGAAGCAACACATGAGTTAGGAACATATGGCGTTGACGGGTGCATATTTAGCCATTTTTACTTCCTTGAAATATGAGATTGTATCTGAGCTGATAAAATAGTGAGTTGTTCTCTTACTTTTTTTATTTTTGGGACACCAGGAGATATCCATGGTCTTTACAGTCTGATGATATTTGTAGTAACACCTGGAAGCCCCAGATAACACATAAGTCTTACTCTAATACAATACATACAGATCGATGTCGAAAAGGATATTCATGTAATAGTCAAGGCTTGTAATCCCACATCTGCAGTCTGAAAACTTGTGCCTTGCCATACTGAACTTATTGAGATAGCTTACCTAAGCAATGTCATGAACATGCATGTGAGCATGACTCACTCCTCTGATAGACATGTAGGTGGAAAAAAAAATGTTCTGAATAAATAAGACAAAGGCGTAACAGCCAAAGGCTGTAGACCAGCCCATTCTCCAGGCACTCCTTCTCTTTGAAAAATCATCATTATTGATTATAGCGGAGCACGTGGAGCTCTTTTTGAACAGGCACCATCACTGGCATTGTGGGAGAATGACTGACACCTATTAGGACAAAGCAGAGATGTCGTAGCTGTGTCAGTCATCAGGAATGAATCAGTAAATGGTAAAGATAAGAGCAGCAAGAAGGCTTTTTATGCTATGTGTTTTGGACACAGGCACAACTCTTTCAGTACATCAGCTAAAATGTATGCTCAGATTGTAATGTCACCTTTGTGACCTCAAATTCCTTTTAGGCTGAAACTTCACTGAATGCATTTCATTTAATAAATTCACCAGTAAGTATTCATTTCTTATAGCGGTTTTGCAAGCTTTCCTAAATACAAGGAATGTGCTTGAAAATTCTCACAAAAAAGAAGTTTTAGATACATTTGCACAAAAGCTTCCTTTGTTCATCAAATATGCCTAACAAAAAAAGCATATTGTGTAAGACTTTTTTGTAGGGGAAGATGTGAAATAATTCTGAAGTAATTCATTTATGGAGCCATAATTTTCCTTTAAGTAAAGAAACCCAATTTAAAGAGGCCCCTGTGCTGGTTTATATACACTGTCCAGGAGCAGGAGATTCCCATGGTTGTGTGTGCTGAGCGGATTCTCATTTCACAAGTGTTTGTGTGGACACAATGGAGAAAACAAAGCTGTGGTGATTTATTAAATGTTTTCAGGGTATACAGAAAACATCCCTCCCTTCCTCTCTTTCCTCTGGTCAGGCAAAGGTCAGGAGGAAAACAGGCATGGTGTGGAAGGAGGAACTGTGTCAAGAGCAGCTAGATCCTCAAGCAAAGGCAGAAACACTATGGTTTGCCTCAAAAGCCTCAACCAAAGCCAAAACCCCCTCAGATACGCCTCCTCAACATCCTCCACACTAAGGGGTCGGGCTGGAGGATGGCTGTCCAGCCTTGGTTCTCTGGGCAGGAAGGGCACTCCATGAACAAGAAGCTTATTTGCTTGCGAGAGGAGAGCTACTAAAAACAAAAGCACAGTTTCGCCATGGAGACCGAGAGACTGTAATCCTTCCCACACCCAGTTTGCCCAGGTACTTACTCATACATATGTACACTCACCTCTGTCCTGGAATATTACTTAAAGAAGGATGAAAAAAACCCAAACCCATACAAATCCCAGTTCAGCAAAGTGACAAGCATTTAATGCTCTGATGATTAAGCCTTCAAAATAAAAAGAGTGAGCTGAACAGCATTCTGCATGGCACAGACAAAAGGTTTTGGTAAAAACTATTAATTTCAATCAAAACCCACATAATTCTTATCATGAAACAAAACAGCAGACAGTGATCCTACATTTGAGACATGGGAAATTTAAAAAACCCAACCTGTAGGTAATCTTCCCTGTTGCCTTCTGGCAGTTCACCAGGGAGCAAAGCACGTTGCTTCCCCAGACCAATGAGCAGTCCCTCGTGCATTTGCTGTACTGGGAGGTCACATAGCAGTGCCGAGAGGGAGTAAACTGTGCTGAGATGTGGCAAGCTTTCAGTGATGAACATTTTCCATACAGTCCTGTTGGTGTCTATAGGGAGCTTAGGTTACTGCATTCTCATTTTGATAGGATACATGACACCGTTCCTGCTTTCACTGATATGTTGCACGTACCCACGCACTTGGAAGCTCTCCTGAGCTGTCAGTTTGAAGAAAAATGGAAAGTTCACCAATGGTCCAAAAATGCTTTTTGTGGGCCATTGTTGTTTATGTTGGGCTGTTCACTCCAAGGGTTATTTTGGAATGTACTTGAGTTTGGGTTTGAGGTTTTTCAGAAGAAAAACTGCAGTTTCTATTTACATTTAAAATACTCTTTTTTAGAAGAAAGGGCAAAATAATTTGTTTTGTATATTTATCCAAGATGTACTTTATTGTCATATTTTCAATTCTTTATCCTGCTATGCTATATCTTTTTGTTTAAGTCATTGTTTTAAGACGATATAGGCCACCAAAGGATTTTATTTGTCCTTTTCCCACCTCACTCACACCTCCACACAAAAAAAAAAAAAAAAAAAAATAAAAAAAGGAAGTTGTATTATTGTGAATGAAGGTCATAATCTCAAGGGAATTAAATGATAGTGTGATATCACTTCCACCACCTACAGAACTGTTTTGGATCAGAAGACTTTAGAAAACAGTGAATTCAACAATCAAAATAGCTTTCTTAGGAAAAATAAATTATTTTAAATATCATGAAAATGTTTGTAACATTTAGAATTATAACGTCATTTACCCAAGAGATTATACATCCCACTTCTGCACTGTTTAACCCATGGACTGGAGAGGTAAATACAGTTCTTCTGGTGAGTAGCAAGGAAGTCAGTGGGCTGTGAATCAATACAGATTTGTGGTCTTGTCTAGCAACAATAAATAAAAGACATCTTAGTCATTCCACAGTTTCTGATTCCCTGTGAAACAATTTTATGCATGAATAACTTTCATTTACCAATGTATACAAACTTTTAAGTCTAATATTCATGAGTTAATGTATCTAACTACTGTAAGTAGAAACAAAAATACAGATTTCAGGCAATCAGAACTATATAAGTAGTCTAAAGAGTCATTGTTAAGTAATTACAGAAAATTTATGACTAAATAACATCTCTACTTGAAAGCAAATGCTTCAAATTTTCACTTAAAGGATTAGAACTTAGAAAATGTGAGGATTAAACCCACTATACTAACTTCTCTGGCATTTCTGGTGGAACAAAATCCCAGAAAAATAAGAAGGAGCACAATATCTCTGTGTTGTCCACTTTGCAACCGCTGTATAGAAGACCTGCAGTAACCACGCTTACGGCAGACACAAAGTGTGAGGGGTATTTCTCTGCTTTAATGTCTTCTAGAGAAGACCCAGCTAAGCAAAATTTAGCAAAGCCCTGAATAAGGTTGTTCTTACCTATACAACAGAAAAAAAAAAAACCACCAAAAAACGGAAGTAGACTGAAATATTCTTGCTTTCTGCTTTCTCCTGCACTTCTGGGCAGAAAATGGCTTGGCCAGAGCAGTGGGTCAGGGTCAGTGTATGCTTTTATTTTGACATGAAACACCATGACCCATGTAAGCTTAGGGGAAATACATTGCATTCAGACTGATTTTCAGCAGAGACCACAGAGAGGCTATTCTGTACTTAAATTAACAAGCACATGCCTTCCAAATTGTGCTCTGAATGGGATCTGGTTTTGGTGAGGAGGAGAGGTTTGTTGCTCCCACACCAAGGACTTATGAAACATTTTAATAAACAATAAGGCTTTGTTTGAAGAGGGAGTCTTGACAGCCAGTACGCAGAACTCAGATATATGCACAATATGTTCAAACTGAACCACTGTTGTATTCAGAGAAACCATGGCAGACTAGTGGATGAAGTCCTTATTCGCACAATTGCACGCTTATTGAAGTGGCCTTTCCCATAGTACTTTCACAGGGGATTTAACTCCATGCCAGCCATGTTTCCTCCTATGTTCTATCCTGATGTGAGCATTTTTTAGCCTTTAAGTAACAGGCAATCTTGTGTGGGAAAACGTTTTCTTATTATACCTTTCAAAGAAAGGATCTCTCACTCTGAAAGATGTTGTCATTAATTGCTCTAATCCCATGTTCTATGTGTATGCTTATTCCGAATATACTTATTCTAGATAATTGTGCCCAGCAGAGGTGGAGAGTCAAACTCGCAAAAGTTTATGAACCACAGTTTTTCTTTGCTCAGCTTGCTGAAAAATCTCTTAGGAAAACATTTACAGTATAAAAACTGTAAAATTTGTTCCTAGCTATATTAATACAAGACAGATACAATGGGGACCATTCCAGGCTTCAAATACCCACATCCGTGGCCATACAAGCGATATATCAGGCTCAAAAAGGCTGGAATACAGAATCGGAGATCTGGATACAACGGTGTGGGCATTTACTTAATGGTTCACATATGAAGACGTAGTATGAATATGTCAGAAGACACTGCTCTCTGTCTCAGCATTCTCCTAGAAAAGGAGTAAAAAAATTCTGTTTCATACACTCACATGGAGACTGAGGGATATGGAGACTCCCTTGGAGTTTGATTCTAGATTTCATGACTCACCAATGGCAACTTTTTCATTTTGTTTTCCAAACTATCTCATTGTTTACTTCCACTGAAGTTGCAGGCAAAATTTCCATTGACTTCAGAGGAAGTCAAATGGCGCCAGTGAGGTTCTTGTAGTTTAATAATACTATCCAAATTTGTCACTAGCTTCAAGAATTTGGTCTGAAAAGTCCTTTTATATGTGGGTTAATTACTGTGGTAATAAATACAGCCACTTGAATGTACCAAGATTTTTTAGCTTCTCTTCATACTGCAATTATATGTATTATCTTACATCACTAATTAAGTTCAAATGCTCTCTTCTTAACCCTGTAATTAATAAACTGTAAAAGAATGTCCAGAACAAAACTAAAGAAAAAAATCCACTGTAAAGACCACTTGTGAGAGCATAATCTATTTTTTTTGCAGCTGGCTTTCAGATACTGCCTCAGGGACTTCATTTGGGTGGTCAAGTAATTCTGCCTGATGAGTAATAAACAAATAATTCTACACCCAATTCTGTTTTATTCCCACTGAGCAGTAGTTCCTTATGCAAGTAGTTCCACTTCAGTATTTAGGCATGCAGTTAATCCTAGCTATTTATATGGCTGGATACCACTCCCTGAAACAAGGGATACAGTATTAGGCCATGTGTAAAAAAGTAGTAAATTGCCCAATAAAATGCAAAAAAATCCTACGTTGAAAAGATAGACATTATGTTCAGGACTCAGACACCAAAGTAATTACAATTTTCAGTTAAAAATAAAACTTCTGAATATCATGTCTTCATATTTTTTTTTGTCTAAAATTAAGAGGGGCATTCATGAGATTCACATACCTGTTTTTTGATTAACTGGATTATCACTGCTGTCCAGAGCTTTCACATAGTCAGATACTAATGTTAACAAGAGCTTTTTTTCATGCTACAAATATTTCACTGAATGTTAACTGTTGTTTTACATTATATTTCAGTAGTAACTATTTAGTAATTTTAACCAGATCTGCATTACTCTTTTGTTGGTTGGTTGGTTTGGTTTTGTTTTCCTGCAAAAATCATTCATCAATAACTGCATTACATCTGCTGCCAACATCCACCATAGGAACCGTAGGACACACAGAGCTTCAGGACACAGTGGTGCTGCAGGAACTGAATTTCTTAAAGACCTATCAGGCTTTGCAATTTCATGGAAACAATATTGTTTATTTGTGGGAGAAAAAAAAAAGAGAAGGAGAAAAAGAGAAGGAGAAAAGGAGAAGGAGAAGGAGAAGGAGAAGGAGAAGGAGAAGGAGAAGGAGAAGGAGAAGGAGAAGGAGAAGGAGAAGGAGAAGGAGAAGGAGAAGGAGAAGGAGAAGGAGAAGGAGAAGGGGAAGGGGAAGGGGAAGGAGAAGAGGAAGGAGAAGGGGAAGGGGAAGGGGAAGGGAAAGGGGAAGGGAAAGGGGAAAGGGAAGGGGAAGGGGAAGGGAAAGGGGAAGGTGAAGAAGGAGGAGAAGGAACAGGAAGAGGAAAATTAAGAGGAAGAGGAAAAGGAAGAGGAAGAGGAAAAAAAGGAAATTACTGTACCTTCTGGCACTCATTCCAAAACACTTTGGTGGAAAATCTAGAAAACATTCCTTTATTAATGGTTTAACTAAAAACAGAGTTTGGCATCTAATCTTCTAAACATCTTAGCATAATCAACTACTTTCCTCCTCCTTTGGAGCAAAATGTGTACCATAATTTGGAGACCAAAATTAAGGATGTGAAATACCTATTAATACATTTTGATATATACGTACTCTTGTAAGGTTTTTTTAGACAAATATCACTGCAGTTCAAGTTCTATAAAAAAAATGAACAGTTCAGTCTAGGAGTTTTATCTGCTAGTCTTTAGGGGGGAAAAATTGACTCCCTTGTTGAAGTTAATCCATCAGAATTATCAGTGAGGTTTAGTCAGCATCAGTGAAAGCTGGAGCAGGCAACAGAGGCCCCTGCATCAAAGCACCATTGAAAACAAATTGTTTGTGAGTTTGGTTACCCCTGTAGCCTAGTTGGGTTATAACTGCAGGTAGAAAACACAGTCAGCCTCACTTTACTTTATGAATCATAAAAATTTCTACATCTGAAGATTATTTCCAAACACTGCCCCATTTCGCAGTGCATGCAAGTACACACTCGTATACAGTTACATGCCTGTATACACTGACAGACAGCACAGTCTCAAAGGGTCCTGCTGCAAATTTCCTTTTATTTGGAACATTCTTATCATTATTTTTTTCAGATATTGGCTCACTTTAATCAGTTTACTTAAGAAACAAAGATCCTTACTGCCACTGCGGGCAAATGAGATAACAGCATCTTAACCTCTGATTGCAAAACCAGCATAAAGAATTTTGGTTTAGGCAACTGCCTGTCTTGTTGAATTTCAGCAACTACATTCTGCTCTGCCTCTTCTCAAGTGCTATAAAAATCAAATTTGGTAAAGCTCATGCAGCTGTGTCTGGCACAGTTTTGGCTCTGCATTGTGAGACTGCTACCATCTTGTATTGGTTACTTCTAATAAAAAAAATCCCAGAATAAATCTCAAGGACGACTAGCAAATGTGATCTAAAAGCAAAATATGACAACATAAAAGGAAATGAAGTGTGTTTTCTTGTACCTTAAGATAACTTTCCATCAGAGTAAATTTTTTAATAGTCTTTAGTGTTTCAGGGCAGCAGCAACTTTGAAAAATATGTTGTTCACACTCTTAATAATCATAATAACATAAATATTAGGAATGAAGTTTAGGAATGACAGCTTTATGTCAAACAGGATAGGGATAATTCACAGTAGGTACATGCATTTGATGACTACTGTAGTAACTGGCACCTCTGCATTAGCTCTAGAGATGCCATCCTCAGCCACAGAAAATACACATTAAAGAGATAATGAAGATCCTGTGTAATATATCAGTAATAAAGGAAGATAGAGTAAACCAATGACTCTCCACATTTGCTGGGCAGGCAATGTCTTTCTACAGCATGATTCTCTAGAAGGGCCCCTTCTTTGTCATCTAATGAATTGTCTCTGTGGAATGGGGAACAGCACAGCTACCAACCTCTGACACCTGCAAGATATATTCTTTGGTTTGGGATCTACCCAACAGTCTGTTAAGCTCTTGTTCTGAAGCTTTAGTAGTCTGGTTTATCCAGTGGGAGCCCTATCCAATATTTTGAAGGTTTAAAGCACAGACTGTGATTTATCTGTGGGTTTGGGTTTTTTTTTTGCTCTCAAGTATGAACTGAGGCTGGGTGTGGGAAAAATCTTTCCTTTTCTAGTGCTCTGTTTTCTTGCTGAATTAACTGGGAACAGCATAAGTTCAGAAACTCTGAAAACGAGCCTCTGTTATTTAAGCCCCTTAAACTGTTGCAACTCTGAATTTTGTTGTCAAAGTGCATTAACTCAAATTAGCATAATAAATTGTACATTTTGGGGTTTAGCCCAAGAGACCCTTTAAAGTCTATTTTGCATATGGATTCCTCAGATGCTTACTATTACAGTTTGTTTTCCTGTAAAGTAGTCTATGAATAGAACAGGAATGAAGAGCACTTGACAAGAAACAGAAGTATATCATACAAAACACCAAAATGCTCACATTCTCCCTCACCTCCACTAAGGGTTTCATCTTACTATTTTTTTCCCCCAGCCAAGAAAGCAGAATTCTGGAGCCAGCACCCACAGTCCTTTATAAGCCTGTTTATAAGGGTAGCTCTTGCTTCATTTAGGACAGAGAACAGAAAGACTTCTTTTTTTTTTTCCCCAGATATAAACATGAATCTCAATAGAAGGCATCAGTTCCAGTTGACTGTGCCACAAGGCTGACTTATGCTTTTCGTTGGTTTCTTTGAAGTGATCTGGGACATAGCTGTGCCCTGTGATGAAACCCATTTTTTAGAGCTCTGAAGGCATCCTTGTAGAGCGTGTGAACCAGTTACACCACTCATCTGTTTATTTTAGACAGTTGTTCTTTTTTATAAGATGCTACTAATGTCTTGAGTGATCTATTCTGAACACCTTTTTTCCTAAAGAAAAAGTTTCAATGTGTGAAATAATTTGAATTTTGATGTCCACACCTATTATACAGGGCTGCTGTCAGCTCCAATGGGAGTAGAGCTGTTATAACCACACTGCTCTGTGAAAGAAAGGCAACTCTACTTTAAGGTCTCTATACAGGATCACCAAAGCATGGCTGTACTAAAGAAATAATTATATATAAACTAACCAAAACAACACAGTTGAAGGACAGGTACCACACAGTAGTTTTATTTCCTGGAGATTCACTTGGGTGCTGTGGAAACTAAAACATCACATGACATGTTTACTAACAGAACAAAACAAATGAGGCTGGGAGAGATGCACAGATCCTGAACAAACAGGGGTAAAATCCATAAATAGGCACCCAGCAAGCCAGGTGCTATGTCCTAATGTCCTTCTTTAATAAACAGTGGAAGTACAAGATGCAGTCCATTACTAAGAACAATCCTGCTATTTTATCTGTCCTGGGAAATGTATGATGTTGAAAGACCCATGTAACTACAAATACAGCTTTTAACACAAGAGAGTATTCTCACATAGAAACATCCAAAAAGAAAGATGAAGGGAATATTTGTTCAGCCACTCAGACTATCTGTATCCTTGATAAGGAAGAAAGCTCTGCCCTCCTTCACATAAATAAATAACCATCCTGATCTGGTGCTCAAAATTCTGTCAAAAAAATAAATATTTTATATTAAAATGTTTCAAGACAGCTGGTGTTTCATCTAAAAGTATAAAATAAACGTGATTTTATTTCAATGGACACAAAAACATAACAGAACATTAAAATGAAATTTAGAAAATTATTTGGCGAAGCTGCTTCATTTAGAATGACATCAAAGAGCTCATTATTGTATCTCAAGTTAAGTAAGCATGCTGTTGCTCTAACAGACTGGTTTTAATTTGTTCATACTACTCTGTTGGGATGATTTATATTCCAATATTTCTGGAAAACACATTTCAGAGAGTTAATTGTCTTTCCTGAAAAGCCCGACAAGTTTTCATTGACTGAACTGAGGTGCAGAGTATCTTCATATATGTTCAATAACTTTGAACAGGCTATTTAAATTTGATGTTTTAATTAAGCACCCCAAACACAAATCAGAATCTACCATTTCAGTTTTAAAAAGACCTTTTAGCTTTCTTTTTTTCTGATCTTGCAAGTTCCTTTCACTGCTTAGTTCTGGAAGAAGTTTGTGGGATAGACTGAGAGTTTCAGTGAACCCACAGGAACAAATACTCCACCATAGTTTGTTGCCCCTTCAGCTGCACCAATTCAACCCTTTACAAGAAGAGGTTTTTTTGTTGTTTTTGTTTGTTTGTGTGTTTTTTGTTTGTTGTTTTTTTGTTGGCAGTTTGTGTTTTTGTTTGTTGGCTTGTTGTTTTGTTTGTTTGTTTTCTTTTCAATGTAGATGATTTCAGTAATTCAGCTGAGTAGCCCCACATGTTGCTGTTCTTGTGCAATGAGGATGAGGTTTCTCTACAGTTTAAACCCATCTAAACTGGCTTTGCCACCATCCTCTCTCCCTTTTTCTTGCAATCTCCACCCCTCTTACACTAACACTGATGGTTCCCAGTGACTCGGAGCTGGTACAAAGAGCTTTACAGAAAGCTATCAGGGCTTTGTGGAGGGTTTCCTGGCACTCTCAGTGCCAGGGGTAGTACAAGAAAGGCTTTGGGCAAGTTAGAGCGAAATATTGAGATGAGACCACAGCTGTGCTGACTCAGATTGGTTTAATTTGTCACAGAACTGCAACCTGAGGGTATGGTAAACACTAGCGAGGGGATACAAGGCACCAGGGCAGAGCGGGAGACTGGAAACTTCTGAAGCCAGCTTTTCCAGCAATGTCAATGTCTTGAGTAATTCCAGCCACAGGGCTAAGACTGGCATAGGTGGAGCCTGAAGCTCACAGTGTGTCCCGTCACAGCTAGGCCTCCTGCATGTCCCCACACTGCTTATTGCAGTAGGGGAGGCAGTGGTGGGAGGCAGAGGACTGGTGGACTTGCCACAGCTAGGAGACTATCCTCTGAAGGAAAACTCTACCGACCATGTTCAGACTGTTTAGATTCTTTCCCACTCTTAAGTAACAAACTGCCTATTATACCACTTCATGAGTTGGGTTGCTGCTTGTCTTTCTACTCTTCCACCCATTGCATCTGCAGTGTATTAATGGCTAACTCTAATATTTAGATTCTTTGGGTGATTTCTGACTTGGGTCATTTTTGTTCCTTTTTCAAGCAGAACTGCAGATCAAAGTGAATATTCAGGATCCACATTTACCCAGTAAAGGGTAATCATGTTCAAGCAGAGAAAATGCAGTCAAACCTGTAAGGATAATGTCATGTCTGGTCAGTGGAAGAGGATCACAAATTCCCTTTACAGACACAGTACTGTTTGAAGTGTTTCACAATGAAGTTTTTAAACGCTCTTATAAGCACCACATTTAAAAGACGGGTTGCCCCATACTCTGTGTTTATGCCTTCAGGGAATAGTGATTTGAGAAGCATTTCAGGATTGGAAGGGATTCTCAGAAATTTCCTAGACAAGTCACCAGTGACAAAAACAACAGTATCATGGACAAATTCAATTATGTTCCATACAAATTAATCTAAAAACATAGGGAAGAATAAAAAGAAAATTTAAAAAAAGACACCGGTATTAGTTGTTTGTTTTGACAAACAACCTGCTCTATGCAATTCCATAGGAGCTACCAGAGAGTTTATGGAAGGTTCAACATTTTTGTTTCAATCTTTTTGGCCCATTTCAGAGTTCAGTGACCTGTGGGAAGTACTATGGATGCTTACTCAGAAAAATGCCTGAAATACCACTGTATGCTCTGATTGTTCAAATGACAAGGAAGAATGGCTTAACTGCTGGCCATGACCAAACGTGAATTACAATAGTTAATGTGGGATTCTCATCTCAGTAGAAATTTATTTCAGCATCTCCAAAATACAACAATAGAAGGAAATAGTGGAAACCAATAGCAGGATTTCCTTTGATAATTCACTTTTATTCTTTCTTCCCTTAAATTCCTTTATTCTTGCCTAGTAAAAATTGTATACATCAGTAGCAGCTGGAGGGAATGCAACTTCAGGCCCAAAAACACCTCAATCCATCAGCAAAGAGGCGTGGCAGCTTGTCAGTTTACTGTCACATAGGAAGGAAGTCATAGCCTTTGCTTTGAGTCATGAGAAACAGCTAAGGAGGGAAATATCAATAGTGGGTAGATGGTGGATACAGTAGGGTCAAGCTCTGGAGGAAACTTGTGCATAGAAGATACCATCATGCAAAGCTGCTCAGTCACCAAGTTCCATCAAACACCAAAGTATATCTATGTTCACAACAAGAATCTGAGATACTGTCTGCATCTGCATTAGCAAGTGGTAGATTGTAATAGGATCATATCTTTAGACAGAAAAAGTTTTCCCGGGTACTCAGCTTCTGCATGTTGCTCATTACGAGGATTTTATGGCAGACTTGTTCTAGTCTGGTCCGATGGGTCAGAAGTGGTATGAGGGCACGAGGACCCTGTCTACATTTCATCTCTTAATTTGGAAGCTCTTCAGTTTGGTTCACATTGTAATGTGGTCTTGGAGCAAAACGCAAAAAGTGGGCATAACAGGCAACTTGTTTCAGAAGTTAACTCCTGATGTAAACTAAAATGATAATGCTGATGGTCTTATAGCAGCTGGTTTTCCCCTACTTCACTAGCGAACAAGTTGAGAGATCAACATCATGATAACAGGAAGAAAGGAGATATACTGACCTTGGAAAGGAGCTACCAGCAATGATCCTTAGAAGGACAGATCCTATCATTGCCCCTGGGGTCACATCAGAGGGGTGACTTCCGCTCATGAGTTGTGAGATCACAGCAAATTACTGCTGAGAATACCCAGGCAGCTATGAGATGACACAAGCTCTCCGTGACAACCTGTGTGAGAGGATATAAGCTTAAAACACATAATACATCTCCAAAGAAAATCTTCCCTATCCATCACCTTTACAAGCTTTTTTGAAGTTTCTAAAGAATGAAGGCTAAAAAAATTTTCACCAGACAAGAATATAGTGTTCAGACCAGGTGAAAACAAATACTCTCTTTCTGTTCCTTTCTTGTGCAGAGATCATTGTGGTGCGTCATAGTAGTAGAAGCACAACCAACAGCACTTGGTTGTACAGGGAAGCTGAAGGATACTGGATCAGCTCTTTGTTGGCTGCCTTGGCTCCCTCTGAGTTAGCGGCAGGCTCCAGAGAAAACACTCTGAAGAGCTGAGAAAGACTACTGTGAAGAAACAGATCATATTCAACAGCATCTTCTACCCACTGTCAAATAGTAATAAACACAAATCATTGGAAATGCAGGTCATTTATCTTCAAAGGACTACAGGAGAAGATGTGCTTTTTGGAGCAAACATGAAAAAGCAACTTGGGAAAACTCATGCTGTGCCTATTGTGCTGACACAGGCCATACAAGAAATAAAAAGAGAGTCTGATCTTCTTACATTCTGACCTGGCTATGTTTGATTATGTGCTGTGCAAAACATAGCCAAATACCCAGAAATGTTACAAAAACACTGTTAGCATTCTTGCTTCTATATACATAGGCAGAAGAAATCTAGAATTATCACTGAAACTCCAGTCTCAACACATATTCATAGACTTCTTTTAAAACACTTCTGATGCTTATATACTTAGCAATATGTGAGCCTAGTTAATTTTAAGAAATCCATCCAAATCTGCAAGCTCCTAAAGTTGCTGGGTGTTTTAAATTTCTTTTTTTTTGTTTTGTTTGGTTGGTTGGTTTTTGTGTGTGTGTTTTGTTTTGTTTTTTTCCACACAGATGATCAGCTGACTAATCAACATCAGGGGGTTAGCTACTGTTGTTATTTCTTCACTGAATGAATGTAAAGATACAGATTTAAGTTCTTCCTGCATCGTACATTGCAAACAAACAAACCAGGATCAACTGAATTCAGTATGAAACCCCACTGATTTTCCTAGAGCTGAGATTTTCCTGTGGTCTAACAGCAGAACAGGGAATGAGACCTGTTTTTCAGTGTTTTTTTTCTCTTGCTTACCAATGTCTTGGTATTTGACTGTTCTGTTAGGGTCTAATGTGTTTCAACTACTAAGAGTTTCACTTAATAATTTTTTTTTTTTTTTTTTTAAGAGGGAATTATTATTATTATTAAATTACTATCATTGTTATTATTTTAGTAGAAATCAATTTTACAACATCTATGAAATTGCATCACGGTTCTCTGGCCCTTCAGAACTGAATGTTATTAAGGTAATACTTGAATGACCATTCTCATTCATTTTAATCAAAAAATCTTTCTCTATAATGCTACAGCTCTTGCTTTTGATCACTTCCAGAACTGATGGCTTCTGAAAATTTCCAAAGTAGAATTTAGTAACAAAAACGGTGAACCTGTGTTCAATATCTATTGATATTCATAAAAATGCATGGAAAATTAACTCACTGGGACTGAAGCAAGTGTATGAAGATAAGCACACACTTGACTGTTAAGTCATCCTCTGCATTCTAAATTTGATTAATGAGAGCTGTTTTCTTCTATCAATGGTCAAAGCTTCCATTAAATAGAAATGGCTTATGTAAAGTTGGATGAAATCACAGTTTCAAAGAAAACCTCCAAAGGCACATGCACACATGTATACTTGCACACACCATCACCTTTCAAAATATTTCTAGCTGGCTGATCTCAGAGCAAATCTGTGGATATCTCAAATCTTGTATGACTGGACTGAAATTGGATACCTCATAAAAGGGCTTAGAATGAGCAAATCGGAACATATGGCCCACCTCTCCTCTCAGACTCATATCAGTGCAAATTAAGACTAATACTGGATTAAACTGTCTGACAAGTTGCAGAACTTGTATGAAATAATGCAGTTTCTAGGAAACCCAAGGTTTTTGCAAAGTTGTGTTTAGCCTGACGAAACACTTCAAACAGTAAAACATTTTTGGCATTTTGCTCAGAAATAATTTTCATTTTGAAACTAACTTTTTTAACTTGAAAGTGTTCAATAAATCAAAAGTAAATCCAAACTTTATGGATAAATTATTTGTCCTTTCTGCAAATGGGAAAATGTTACATTACTTCTTGAGTTCTTTTTGTCTTTGTGAAGTATTTTGAACTCCATCTTCTATGCTTATTCTTCCCTGAAAGACAAACAATTTAAGGGTTAAACAGCCCCATGAACTGTAGCATGGACTGCTCTCTGGGATGTTTTAGGAGCTGGTAAAATAGCTCTTCCCATAGTGAGTTCATTGTCTTAGTTACCTATCTAGTTTAGATAACTAGCTATTCAGATTAGACAAAGCAATATCTAGGATGGCGGAAGGGAGACAGTAAAAATATCAGTACTAGATAGGTAGGACAGATTGATGACATTACTATTGGTTAAGTATTTGTTCAGTTTGCGTACAGGAAAAACGCTTAAAAATCCTCTCTGTCTTTGATGGAAAAGTTGAAGAATGACTGTGGTTTCAAGATGCTGGTCAGCTTCTGAATATTGTCTTCACAGATAAGCCACTGGGAAAAAGTAGGAGTGAAATCATAAGGATGAGTTTTGCCTTGCCAGCTCTTGTAAGGAGAAAAAGGATATTGCCAGGCCACCGCCGTCAACAGGTTCTCAGGGCCTTCCCGCACACTCTGAAGGACTAGGTCATTGTGTGGAAATGCAGTGCATTTCCTTTCCAAACCTGAGAAAGGAAACAGGAGCACAAGGGAACAAAAGAAGAAAGAGAAGTCCAGAGATAGTTCCATTATAACCACATGTGACACTGCAAAATATTTCCCCCATAAAAACATCTAAATTAAACTGAAGTATGAACCTGGACAAGAAGTGGTCTTCAGTCCACCTTGGAGTTGCACTCTTTTAATGCATGTTCAAACTTTTGTTATATGATTGGTGTTAACTTCTTTTTTCCTTTCCTGCCCAGCAAAAAGCCTGCAGTGGCTGACTAGCCAGTCAGGAAAAATGCACAGATTGGTAAATTACCAGAAAACCTTCCTGATTAGCTCCTTCTCATTTTAAAGGGGATTCAACAGATTTATTGCTTAAAAATACAATTTAAAAAGAAAAAAAAAAAAAAAGAAAAGAAAAGAAAGCTATTCTTTTCCTCCCTTTCCCTGAGCAAAACAGTAATGCTCATTCTTTCCTGGAAAGATATCCACCCTAGTCTAGCAACAGAAGATTAATAAGTCACTGTTATTGCTAAACCAAAGGCACTGGAAGAATGCTTGCACTTCAAGTCTCCATTGAGTCCAGTAGCTTTTGTACTGGGACCTCTAGGGGAAACGTAATATGGGATTAAACAGGTTTTCCAGTAATTATAGTTATTCATTCTTCCTAGTGCAATAAGACACAGCAAAGATCACTCATTATTAACCAAGAAACTTTTTAGATTTCCAAATATGTTTTTCCCCAGCTAAATTCATACATCAACAGCTTGAGAATACAGTTTAATAATTTCCCCAGTATTCATTATTGACACACAAAAAGATTCATTCACACTTCCACTGAAACAGTTAAATGCTGAAATTTAAAAAGGATCTTTCCATAACAGGATTAGGAGTATTACCTCTAGGCTAATGCATAGAGTAAAGGAAATTAAAAGAGGCTGCAAAGCAAAAGTAAAAGTAGAATTGGCTCTTACTGAAGTCAATGGTAAAATTCCTTTCAACTGCAGTAAGACAAGACCAAGCCCCAGCAGCCTGGATTCACTACAAAGCCAAGCGAGGCTTTAAAACATAAGTAATAAAAACAAGGAAAAGCAAAACAATTATGAGTACTACAAAGTTAGAAATCACACTTATTAGTATTTGAAAAACATTTCCAAATGAACACTTCAATTTCTTTTTAGGATTAGTACTTAAGTTATCAACACAAAGCAAGAATCTATTTTCTTAGTCTAATTGTTGTGGGGTTTTTTTCTTCACAGTACATATGCAGTGTAAATGCATTCGTATTTGTATATATCTTTACCATTTGTGCCTGCAGAGAGGGAAGGACCAGAGTTATATGGGCAGGAAACAGAAAATGTTCCATTTTCCAAGCTTATCCTTGCCTTCAAATCATTACAATGCCAGATTTTATCAGGAACGCTGCTTTAAAAAAATTAAAGACAATTTCAGTTCCAGATGGATTCTACAGTGATGTTACAAAGATAATATAAAGAACAGAAAGTGGAAACAGATGTGACATTTTTGCAGAGATGGATTACATTAGCATAAAACTCTCCAAATGTTATGTGAGTTGTGACATCTGCAGCAATATTTTCAGACCTGGGCAGATCTCTTCCCCTCCTCCTGTGGATTTCCTGGTTTGCATGGTCATTTCTCTCTTTGCAGCTTCATAGACTGCAAGGAACCATTTAGCCTGACCCTCTCAAAGGCTGCAGAACTTCCCAGAATTAATTCCCAAAACCTTGAATTGCAGCAATAGACAACCCATGACTATACTTTCTAGATATATTCATGAATTTTTTGTTGCTAGACCAAAAAGCTGAAACAAAACTTCTCAGAAGAGGCATCCCCTGGGCCTGCTCACAGGATCGTCACCACTTTTGCACAATCATCAGCTCCTGGTATTGCATTACTATAACTTTTCATTCTTGGATGAACAACCTTCCTATATGAAAACAAATTCTCTCTCTCTCTCTCTCTCTCTCTGCATCAGTACCCTGGGCTCTTCTTTTTGCATGGTTTATTTCATGCCCAGTCTCAGTGTCTCCTGAGAACCCTATCAGGAATAATTTTCATGTTTTGTTTTGTATCAGTGATGAAAATATTACCAGTGTAAAGGCCAAGAACCACCTATCCTTTTATTAATGACAACTCACTGAGATTATTACAGTTGGAGAACTCATGCTGAGGTTTTACTCTATGTTGTTTACTGATTGTCCCTTTCATGCCTTGACCAGAATGTCAAGGGTCAAAATGTTTGTGTCATCATCTTTATCAACAAAACTTGTCTCCATCTTTTGAAAATAGGAAATCAAAAGCTGTTTTCTGTAAATCTATGTCTATTTATGCTGACACTTAGGAGACTTCTTTCATTATTCATATAAAAGTTCTTTAGCACCTTCCCACAATTGCTCCAGCTACTTGAGTTACCCAGTTCATCTTTATAAATATTAGTACAGGATTAGTTTTTCCCAGCTCTAGATGAGGAAAAATATTTAGAGGGAGGTTTATCAAGCTAGCTGATTTTAAAACACATAGTTTGAATGGTATGCGTTCAATGTCTTTCTTAAATACTGAATGACTGGTGTGACTGTAACTCTTGGCTCTTTCTCTGTATTCAGGACATAACTACTTGCTGAGCAGTTCTGCCCCTTTGTGTCATTATAGACAATTACCACTTTCCTTTAGTAATGGAGCAACACAATTGTAAGATTTCTCAGTATATTTTAAAACTTCCCTCTTGCACTTTAGAAATTATCTGGAGTTCTCTCTTTGTGTGCTTTTTTTTTTTCCCCTTAACAAGTGTTGAATGATTCTTATCTTCTGACTTGTACCACTATGAAATCTGCCTTTCTTCCATTTTTATATAAATTCACATTTTCCCCGGTTTTGGTGGTTTTGTCTGTGTGTGTTTCATATCTGCTTCAACTTTCCCTTTGAGACAGGATTTTGTTTTGTTTTGTTTGGGTGGTATTATTTTTTAAACCAATACAGCCTTCTCTGTGGTTTTTGGAGCATTTGGTAAAATATTCCTAAGCAGCTCCCAATTATCATTCACATTTTTCTGTTTAAATGCTTTCTCCCAAATGATTTAGTTCTTAATTGTTTTCAGACTTATGAAGCAGATCTTTCAAAGCACTAAGAGAGTGGGGGTGTGAATTTTTATTTTTACTATTTTTGCTAGTTTGAGCACTGTTTTGTTTTCATGTACCAAATATAATATTGCTGAAGATATAGCTAAGCATTAACTATAGTATTTACACTAGGTTGTAATTTCCTTTTTATCTATCAAGTTAAAGTTCAGTAGCGGGCTCAATATTCCAGAAACATTTTCAGAATTAAGAAATGGGTAAAAAGAAAATCCTGCAACTTTTATAACATCAAATACAGGCATTTAAAGCACCAGTTATCATAACCTGTCCTATCCCTTGACAATGTAATGTTCTTATGAGAAGAGAAAAATTAAAACTAGGGTTTGATTTGTAATTTGCCACCAGATAAGTAGATAAATCTTCTTCCTGCAAGACTGGTTAGATCTTTTCAAGAGATGTGCTCACCACTGCACTTCAGATTTCCTTCATTCCTCTGAAATCTTCCTCAATTATCTTGACTTTTGCTGGATGCTTGGGGAAAAACAAGCAGGCTTTTCAACAGAACACTGATCTCTTTAGGAGGGAATGGATTTTGAGAGACCAACTCTCAAATCGGTTTCTATATTCAAAAGCAATAAGGTTTATGTATTCACAGGAAGGACACAATAAAATGTTTGTTTTTTTGAATGCCCTAAGTGCTCAACTACATCTGATCAGCAGGTCAATAGTCAAGCTGTTTCAAGCTGAGTTGAGAGATACTTTGGTTTACTCGGAATAATTACAACTAGGTGACAATATATGTTTTTTAGAATCCATCCAATCACATATACTTAGATCAATTCACTGGTAACATGGGGGAAAAATAAGGAACAGTGACAAAGAATAATGTCCTTCTTTCTTTTTCTAATCAAAGTTAAATACATTTCAAACTGATATTCATTGCTGACCTGCTGGAACAAGCACAGAAATTTCTCCCAAGTGTTACATAATTCAATTATGGGCTTTGTTTAATGATTCAGAGCACACTTCAGATCATTTTTCCAATGAGCTCCTTAACTAAATAATCACTATTCTCTTCTTAACAGGATTAGAAGATATGTAGTAACTCACATGAACTACAAGAGAATTAGTTGAAATAGTCACTTGAAGAGATCCAGTGTAGAATAGGCAGAAGTAATTTGGACGCCAAGATCAATTTTCCTGTTACTGCAAGGGAGTTGGTGCTTCTGAAATTAATGATACTGAATTGAAAGACCGTCAAGATTATATTACCAAATAGTTTTAATAAATTAATTGGAAGGGGTGAGGGACGGTCACTTATTAAGATGTGCCAAAACAAGTAGCCTACAAGTTTAGTGACATATTGAAAGTGTTTCCAGACAACTTCTAAGTATGTCATTTGGAATCCCCTTTTGACATAATCAACTACATATCTTAATGCTGATGGGTTTTGCCTGTGCCTAGTCAGTAATAATGCTCAGGAGGGGACCTGGGTAGCTGGGAGGGACAGTGTTTGTTTTATAGTGTAGGCATGCAGATATTTATTCTTCTGCAAACATGAATGTTACCAGTCACAAACTTTTTTTAAGAATGAGCAGACTTACGTGGTCAGCCATCTCCATTTTCTGTATCAGAAGAAAGGTACAAAATTTTTCAAAGTAGTTAGTCTTCATTTGACTTATCATGTCAAGAAGTGAATGATTGAAACAGGTAAGCAGAAAAGTTGAATTAATTGCTTTTCTTAGTTCAATTACTGATTTGAAGGAAACAAAACAGCGCAGAAACAAAAATGTTTTTCTGGCTGAAAGGAATAAAATGTTTTTAAAAAGAAGATGTCACAGACCGAAAGGAAATTTTTATTTAGAGAGAGAGTACTTCCTTCAAAGTGTCTGTAGTAAGAGCCTCAGAAACAAAAACTAGATTTAAGGAGAATGATTAACACTTTCACCAAATACCTCTACAAGTAAAATAATGCCCATACCTCTACAAGTAAAATAATGCCCACACCTGTAGGGACTTTGGCTCCATTTATTGAGGAGTTTTAAATCTACATCACCTTAATAAATGTCTGAACAATCAACCTGTAGACTTGTATTGGAGAGAGTACCCTCAGACTCCCATTGCTTTTCCTCACTTCATGTTAAAACACAAGGTAATAATCAGAAATAATAACAGAGCAGAAATCTGTTTTCCTATCTCCCAAGGTGATGGACCTAATTATTGGGCTGGAAAATAATATTTTCTGTCCTTCCAAAAAATATTTAGATCACTCACAAAAAAAATATAGAAGAGGGCAGCCTGTACTGGGATACTTTAATAAGGAACATTAGAGCACTCTTATGAGTGCAGATTATCCATTTTATGCGTGCAATGCTCTTAAAACCCTTTAGAGTTGAAAAGTGATTAGGATTTAAATCTCCCAATGTCTAAATAAGTCCTCTGACTTCTGGCTATTATTCACAAGATTCTTCATTCCTCTTCTCATAAATACACCCCCAGCAACATGTTAAGATGAATCTTATATCATTACTATGTATTAGGAACCATAGAAATAACAGCCACAGAAATGAAACTTCCAAAGAAGTAAGGCAAGGGGAAGTCTAATTTCTTGACCCCAAACATCATCAAGCAGAAGGCAAGCTACTGTCGGAGTTTAGTCAAACCAGACGACCTTCTGTGCACACCCAGTTATCATCTCAAGCGACTGGAATGGCTTATTGCCAGTCATCAATGGCATCTGTTATATCAGGTATGCTCCCAGGGGCTGGATCAGATTTCTTGCTCTCCATCTTCCACATGTTCAACAAAACTTCAACTTAGCTGTTATTGAAAATCTTTCCCACCATGCATTTACCTAAATTTTGCAGTTATCAAAGCCAGTTGCCATTCTGCATACACAAATGTGTTGAGAAAGACCCAGTAAAACCATGTAATATTCTCCCAGGCTGGATTTCCAAAGACCAGCTGTCCAGTGGAGCTCCACCTTATGCTGAGTCTCTCCATGACTATGGCCAAGTGCAATGCTTGATGGTTTTCTCTTCCTCCAGCAACTAGATTATTAATACCAGCTCAGGAGTCATGTTTTACACTGTCCATTTCCATTTTATAGATATCACTGTCAGTCCTCAGCTCCCTGGTGAACTACCTTCCTTGCTTAGCAGATGCATGCTAGATTGTGGTAACAGGAACTACAGTGTTTCAAAAAAGAGGAGTAAAAGGATGCTCTTAAGCATATTTTGAGGTTAAAGTCACCTCCTCAGTAAGAGACCGGCAGTATGATTAAGGACAAGAAATGTGATAGGGGAGGGAAGGGAATAGAAACTTCCAGTGATGGAGCCATACGAAGAGCAGAAGAAAAAAAAAACATATATATGCATCCATACAGATGGACATAAGCACATTAAAATGTAAATCAATAAGAAAACAAAATGAACTGGAAATTGAAGGAAGATTCAAATAAATGGTAATGGAAAGAATAAAAAAAGAGCAAGAAAATAAAAAAAAATTAGAAACCATTCCAGTCTACCTCATTTTTCACAGTCAGGCTAAACCTGAAAGTAAAAAAAAAAAAAAATTCTTGGGAAAAAAATACATTATTAAATAATTTATGCTTATTGCCTTTATAAAAGGTATAAATGTTTTTGTCTTCTTAGCACCACTGAAGTGAATGGCAAAACTGGTTACGACCATTTTGGTAAGGAAACATCTTCCATGCTTTTACAAAAGATACAAGCAGAATATTTCCAACCTGATCAGGCCACTAAGGCTTGAAAAGCTATAACAAAAATGGGAAAAATACAATAGATTCAAAGAGTTTAATTAGGAGATCCCAATGGATTGTGTCAGCTTTCCCTTTATTCAAAATTTAATCTGGTGTTAAGTCTGAAGCTGACATGGATAGAGCAATAATGATTAGAAGAAGATATAGAGCAAATGCCTTTCTCATTTAATTCTCATTCATGTATTTTTATGAGTCAGCTGGCTCTCAAACAAACTGGGCAGTGAGAAAGATTTAAGAGAAGAAGCAACTCATCTGAATGGCAGCAGTTTTCCAGAATAAAGAGGAAAATGCTTTTTATTTACAAAAACTCAGCTGCTTCAAAGTGGCAGAATATGTCTCCAAGAAAAAAACATCTATGGTGAACTTAGCTGAGACACTGAAGTTTTGCAATTGAAAAAGCCTCCCCTCTAAATGGATAAGACATATATGAGATCTCTTTCTTCCACTGGTAATGGGCACAGACAGCGGTGCAGTGTCACAGCTGCCCCTCTCCCCTTGCCAGTGACAGCAGCGATGCTGATGATGAAAATTAGATTTCCCTGGGTGCACACAGTGTCCAAAAACCAAATCGGAAGAGACAGTGTCAATGAGGTTTTTAATAATCATGGGAATATGGAGGAGATTGTCAAGGAAATGAGGGTTGTGGGAAGAAAAACTGCATTGAAGACGGAAGGTAATATCTTGAAATTCAGGAGTCAAGGGCAAAACTTCTGCAGGCACTCACCTTCAACATGTAAAACAGTGAATGCAAAACTTATTAAAGAGACTGAATCATTTCAACATCAGAAAAAATTCTGTCAAGGATTCACTCCCCCTTATAAACCTGCTATGATGATTTAGAAGAAAATCTGCTCATTGCCACTAATGGTGATGTAAATGAAGTTTAAAATGACCATGAGAAAGAAGCTTCTGAAATTATGGGATGCTTGTTATGGCAGCATGTTAACTTGTAACAGGAGTCACAAGACTTCTCCCTAAAATGAATAATATGAAATAAATTTCAGAGCACGACCAAGGTATGTCAATTCACAGTGGAAAACCTCCCTACACACTCAGGGACCAATATGTGTGACGGCCTTCCTATGATCAAACAAAACTGAATAACATATCCATAGCTGGCCTTGGTCAGAATGCACACCTTAATCATTTTACTTTGACTATAAATAAGAGTAACATTACAACTGAAATAAAATTTATAAGACGGCAGTTAACAACACCAGCAACCCAGAAGACAATTAGCCTGGATGAAAAGCTGACATCCCAGTTTCCAGAAGTTAAAATCTAGTCCAGTTTCTTCCCTCTCTGTTCATTTTCCTCTGGTGGAAAGTGACAGTGATTGATGTCTTCTCCCACCAGAAGTATGCTGCGGTTATTGCTCCTTATGGTTAGAATTAAGCTAACAGCCCAGCTCAAACACTCACCCATTTAGATGAAGTATTTATTAGCCACGAATCTCTCTGTTCTTACACCACCTCAAAGTTCTTGTGTACGTCACTGAGGAACACAAAGGGAAGGACCCTGGTGTTCAGTCAGAGGCTCCAGCACCAAACCCTCTAATAAGGCAAGCAGGCATGGAACAGCTCCGAAGGCCCAGATGTTTAAACCATATGAAGCTGCAGAATAAAATAAAGAACAGCTGAATTACAAAGGAGGGAAGGATACAATGTTTGTCTATGGTTAAACTACTGTAAACTTTGAAATCTGTATTATGGAATCCATTAGAAAACCCATAACTTTGATTTAAAAGTAATAGTCATAAGATTCTTACTTCGCCATTATTTATGGTATAATGAGAAGGTATGTTACTAGAATCCCACAAACTAAATAGATGGATTTCATTAAAACTGTCCTCATGAAGAGTAAAATTGAAGGAAAAAGGAAATAACAATTTTTATTTGATGCCAATTTATTTTCATAGAGCTCTTTGCACAGCAGAAACCTAGGAAGATGAAAAGACAAGGAAATTTTTTTCTTTTCTTCCACAGCACAGTGGAGCTTTTTAATAGTATTTGAAGGGCGGAAATGACCTACTTCCAGTTGTTTCTATATTAAGAATCTGGCTACATATCCAAGACTGCCTGAAGAATCAAAGCAATGTACAAAATCAGATCAGGATTGATTTGTCAACACATTGGTTAAATAGAAAATTTGTTGCTAAGAGGGTGTTATAAAAAGGAGTACTTGAAAGTCCACCCTGGTAGGGTCCTTCAGGGACATACCTCAGATGCTCTCCTTGTCTCCCGCCCTGCTCCCGCTTCCTCTCTCTGCTCTGATGGCTGTCCTGGGGAAGCAGAAATCGCAGGAATATTATGGCTTTGTGCCTCTATTTCAGGTCAGCTTTTCACTTCAAAGAGCCCACAAACCAAGTCTTCACAAAGTGGAACCAGGCCTGCCATGGACACTGCACTTTTCACGAGAATCCTCTCCCCACTGGACTCAAAGGAGCTCCATGAGCTCACCCACTCGCCCCTTCCCCAAAACAGCTCCTGCCAGAGTGATTTCTCACAAGACAGCACTCTTCTAGAAAGACTACCATGACTACAGCAAAGAGACTGTTCTGTCTTACAGATTCAGATTCAAAATAAGCATCAGGTGAAGTCTGCCTGTCTCTTTGGTGCGAAACCAGCACCAAGCCAAGGTCTGCCCAGGGCATGCAGCAGAAGGGCTGCTCTTCTCTCCCTCCTCCCCAAGAACATTACGTAGTGGTTTATGCTTGTGGTATCGAGACAGACGATACATCATGTAACATCATTTCTGGGGCTGCACCCACCCCATGCAGATTGCAGGTGGGAGGGGAATGAATGATCCAGTATTTGCACATTATTATCTCACAGAGACGTAGGAAGGATACAAGCTTTCCTGAACTACGTACTCAGAATTAAAGACATGGTATAGTCTACAGTTGGTTTTGTAGTAGAGGGGGTTCTCTCCCCAAACCCCATCTCTCTACTTTCGAGCTCAAATGGCCACTTCCCACCTACTAGTTCTATGCTGCCACTTTCCTGCATTCTAGATCTTTTTTCTGGCATGCTACCATTGGCTTCCCCTGGCGTGTTAGTGCTTGTTCACTTCCAGGCCACACTCACCACTACCCAAGGCTGGGTGCAGCCTTCCAGGTGAGTGCTCAGCTGGCCCCAGGCCAGAGGTGCCAAAGTTCTTCTGACTTCACTGGAAAAGACTCTTCTGTTTTATTCTAGATCACACTTAGATTTTTGAATGACAGAGTATATCAGTAGCCCATTAGTCACCACCATAACTCAAGCTTTCTTTTCACTTGTTGCCTCATGATGTACTTTTGGCTTACTGTTCCTAGATGTGAGCCTTTGCATTTTATTTTAATATGTGTTTCTCCTTCGGATGGCTGGAGCCCTCACGCTCATCCACCCTTGCAGCACTGTGTTCCAGTCCTTACCAACATCAGCAGCACTTCCCTAATCTGTGTCACCCTCTCATTTTGTAATAGTCTCTGGTGTGTTGTGCTGAGACCATAGCCCAGCTGAGCCATAGCCTTCAGAAGCTGAAGTCTGAAAACAAACCACATCTCACTGAATATCTGGAAAAAATAATGATTTTTTTGCAGTTTTTCATAATAAAGTTGCATCTGCTGGTGTACACATGTGCTTCTCACATGTACTCCTGTGTATACATACAGAATACAAGAATTAAAAGACTGGTCTTTAAAACTGCTCGGTCATTTCACACTCTCAGTTATTAAACTAATGGCCTGAGCAGCTGAATTTCTTCGGGATGACATGTTCTCAGATAGATTGTAAATCCAAATTTTGAAGAAACTTCGATGCTCCCATTTCTTGTTCCTACTCTTATGTTTTAAAGTGTTGATGTTGATTTATTTGAAGTTAAATAATTGGAAGAAAATAAGAGCCATGGAGTCCTTTTCATTCGTTTATTTTTAAATCTGCAGATTTTTTTTAGCATCATTGCCTTACAGTGACATCTTCTGGAAAAAGCTTGGAGAGCGGAAAAGCTTCTCTGTGGAGGAATGTGTGTGGGACGAGCATGAATGAGCAGAGGTCAGCTTTGGAGCACTCATTCCTGGCAGACTTCTGATGTTAAAATACCTGTGTAGTGCTGTTATAGCCATCCTTCAGCTTCAGCTGTCTTTAAGAGAATTAATCTATTACTAAGTAATTAGTCTCATCATATTTGTTTTCTTCCATAAAAGAGTACTCAACTGTAGGATGGCAGTAGTATCACACTCTGATTAGCATTTCATAGAGTCAGGAAAAAAAAGAAAAACAGAAGAATGTATTTATGCTGGATATAAATTTCTTCTGCTTCAAATCTTCTCTAAAAATATTGCTGTATTTAGTACTTTTGAGAGTAGTCAAAGTAGACCTCTAGCTTGGTTAGGCAGACAAAACGGCGCAGGGGTGGGAAATCTGTTAAAGGAGAGTAGCAGAAGACATGAAAACACATTATCCATTTCTAGACAGCAGTTCAGCTGCTGACAATCCACTGTCATGGCACAGCTCCCAGTTTCATCCGCTGCTACCTCAGTTTTTAACTCCGAAGGGAATTACATCGGTATCAAGGGTAGTTTCTGAGGCCGCTCACAACACACTGTTACAGAAGTGCCACTGTTGTGCCTCACTAGACTTCCAAACAAAAAGAGCTTTGAGATTGGTTGCTGTTTAAGCAGAAACAGGTTTTACAAGTAAGGTCTAGGACCTGAGGATGGCCACGTTTGGTTCGTTAGCAGCTCTATGCTGAAGTATAGCTTGTGCAGGAATGGTGTAGAAGTAGAAAGAGTGTATTATGAAAAGCTGAAATCTAATGGAAAGCAGAGCTCGAGGCCCCCGCAAAGAGTACGGAAGGGTGATTTTCCAAATTCTCAGCTATGGACGTCACAAAATGTCTCAACATCCTTATTCACTTTGTCACTGATGACCCAGTGCCATGAGTCTCCATCCATTTATATAACAGTGCTAGCTGTAAATTTCCAGCTCTTGAGTTACTTTACGTAAGCATGTGTTAGAACTTCTCTAACACATGAAATCAGCATAGTCATCGTGATTTAAACCAGATGAGGGTCTGACCTTTAGTTTGGACACAGGATCATGTAGGAGAGGAAACTGTATTATATGGGAAAGAGCCATTACAACTACCAAAACAAGGCATTGGTCAGGTGAGCTCAGCTGTACTTGTAGGGGACTGAAGCTTGTACCCAAAGCCACCAGGCTGGCTGACACTGACTCAGCCCCAAGTACAACAGGCTGAGTGCTGCTACCACCAAGCCCTCACCCCTGAGAGATGAAGCAGGCTGGCACCATGTCATGATAAATCCTGGCCTGATCTGCCACCTGTGCAGATAGGCTGTACTCTGACATACCTGCCGTGGGGACATCCCAGATTTCTGATCTCCAGAGCAGTTCAGGCTGTACAACTGGTCCATCTGGTCCCAACATGGAACTGACACAGGGCCAAAACCTGGATTCAGGCTGAAGAAACTGGAAGTCATCCCAGTGCTGCCAGCAAGAGAGGATTCAGTCTTAAGGAGTTTGCTGAACTCACAACAGAGATCTTCCCAATGCTGATTAGCACAATTATTCTTTTATTTCCAATGGTTTCCCTTATCGTTTGTGTTTTGGCAGTTCCTTTTTTCTGGTTCTATCTTAAAGAGGACTTTACCAGTTCCAACAATAAATTGTACTTATAACACAAAAAGAAACCAGGGAGACTTTGCTATGCACATACACTTTCCAGAAGAAAAAAAAAAAAAAAAAAGGAAAAAAAAAATCCAATATAATCAGAGTTGAACACAGATTTGACCTAAAACCCCTGAAATTTCCAGACTTCTGATTTCCGTCCCTTAAAACTGATTTAGTTAGGTCCTCCAGCCTCACACAGAAGGTGAGATCCTCAGGTGACATACCTCCAGTGGCTGGTGATTTGAGAAATACCAGGTACTCTGGAATTTGCAATAAAGCAAAGAGTAGACAACCCTGATTTTATTCCTATATAAATCTAACCTCGTTGTATCTGTGTTGTTCTTCCAAAGGCTGTGCCCTCCTGTACCAACCCACTACGAAGGAGAACACAAGGCTGGGTATAAAAGGTGTACTATGGAGAGTGTGAGATAAAAGGACACATAACGTGTACTCACTGGAACTTGTTGGAGCATAAAGAGGAAGGCAGAGAAGCAGCAGGAATGAGATCAGCACAGTGATTTAAATTAAGGGGCCTCAAAGCTGGAATGCAAGCAGATGTTTTTCTCAAGATTTGATTTTCTCTTAAAAAAAAACCAACCAAACAAACAAAAACAGGTAATCAGATTTTCACAATAAGCCCAGACCATTTTTTGAAGACTCCCTTACTGAGAGTCTAGAAACGCCACTGCAATAGAAGCATTAGAGGAACTGAAAGAAGAAAAATCTCTGGCAAAGAACAGCTTAAGACGGTGACTATAATATTTCAAGATACAAAGGACACAGGTATTTTTCACTGATAACTGTGGGAGTCACATGGCTACAACAATAAGTTTATTTCAGCCTAGATGTAAGCCACTGGTCTTGAGACCACAAAATTAGAGAGGATGAGAGGAAAACTGAGACACAAAGAGAAAGCGTGTGAATATTTGCAAAAAGATACAGTATGCTGGCTGGTATTGCTCAGCAAAGGACAGAGAGCCTTCTTTATTGTATATATAATTGTGATAAACTGTCCCTCATAAAATATTGAAATGCAAGTTTCTTTTCAATTCAAGAAGCAATCTTCAAAAAGGACCATTTTACTGCAATAGTAATCCATATTAGTTTACTACAACAATAACAGAAGTTTGTCAGTTGGTCTTTGCTTTTACTATAAAGCTTGAAATGGAAACTGTGGCCTTGGTGAAAACTGTAAAATTCCAGTAAATGGGATTAGTCATCCTTTTATGTGCCCCAGTTCCATGTATCAAATAACAAGCAGTGACACCCTCAGCTACCAAGTGGAAGCAAACATACTTCAAAGAGGGAAAAAAAGCCACAGAGAGGATGAGTAACATTTGACATTTTTACGTCCAGATTTTCTGTAAATGTCTCTTTCCCAAGGGAGAAATATCTTCCAAAGTATTTAGTTCATTGTGGTAATTCTCTTTGATAGAGTACTGTGAAATCAAGAGGTGGGAAACCCTTAATAAAAACATCTTAATATTTAATTAACTCTTTGCAACCTGGGACAGTTGAAGGCATTTCAATTCAAGGTTAGTATAGCTGATGGTAAATGGGAATGAATTTCAATCTATAAGATTCCTGATGGTCATGGAGAATTTCCCTGCCTGCCCTTTCCCTATCTGACAGGGCCCCGAGGCTTTTAATTTCATCCTCAGGAGAAGAATTTAATCAAACAAGAAGCTATTTATCACATAAATATGGTACACCTAATCACTTAGGTTTTGATGAAATATGAAAGCCTTTAGAAAGGATTAATATTTCCACCCAGACCTCAGCGTCCCCAGTAGAAACCCTGTATATTCATCTTCTGCGCATCGGTCACACAGTATATTGAGCCAAAGCCTGATACATTCTGCTGCTTATGCAATCCCAAGCAAAGCAACTGTATTGAAAAACTTACATATATAAATTTCTGAGTTAATTGTCTGTTGTTATGGAGTAAAGCACCCAACTTTCCTAAGATTTCAACATGTTGAATGGATCTTAAACAGGTTTCCAATGCAAACATGCTGCCAAGCATATTGTATAACAAGGGTTTATTATTCTGATCCATGGCCAAATTACAGGACAGTAAAAATACATTTTAAAAACATAGTTACAAGTTTCAACAATTGACTCAAAATGAAACTGACTGTAGCAAACCCAAATCCTTGCAAGCGCTTAGTGCTTTTGTAATTCTAACTTCATGCCATGGATCAGAAATAAAAATCCCAACATAATACCTCACTAACATCAGTTAAATCCTCACAAATACTGGTAACTCCACAGCACTGGAAACATCCCAAGCCATTTCTCTCCATCTTGCAAGAAAGCCATGCTCTACAGCAAGCCTGCTCTTTAGTTCAATGAGGTGTCCGCCTTCAGAAACTCAGCCCTAGATGCCTTCCCTTAGCAGTATTGGTAAAAAAGCCAGAATAGGAGTGCTCCAACCTCCAAGATGGCCATGGTCTATTTCTATTAGTAAGTTGGCATCTGAAGTTCAGAAAGTGCTGTCTCCTCTTCTGCAGTGGTAGAATTGGCCATAAAGGGATACTGCTACACCTCAGTCTTTCCACCCTGACCAAATGGACCAAGAAAGTGGTGTACAGGTGAGGAGAAGAATAAAGCCCTTATAAAAACCACCTGCTCTGCTTCTCTTGGGCACCCACAGCTATGGCAGTAGGTTTACACCTCAAAATGCTTTATTTTAAATACTGGTCCCACAATGGAGATAATTCTGTCTTTATAGCTGATGTAGACATCAGTTGCACCACACTCCCATCAGGAAGAATGAAAATTTACCTCCCCTTTTGAGATGAATGGGAGAATCCATACTACACAACCAAGTCATTCTTCTCACATTGCATATGAGCATTTTGTGGACCTCAGGTTGAAATCCTCAATATTTCACTGTTTGGTTTTCACAAGTTTATGTCATACATTTGATATCAGCTCTTTCTGAAGGAGCAGTAAGTTAAATGAAGATGATTAGTTGCCCTTCACTGCATTCACTCACAGATCATGCCAGGAAATGCCTGTGGATGAAAAGACAGCTGACACAGGCCAAGGTAGTTTGTACAACAGTAGGAGAAGGCTGTGTTCTCCAGGCTCACAGCAATTACAGCAGAGGGAGTGCACACGTGCTGCATAAAGTCCAGCAAACCCAAGTGGGGCTACAGCCAGAACTGGAAGCGATGCCAGCAGAAAATCCCAAACGCACTCAAAATCTCCTTTTAAGCTACAGCTGGCTGCCAACTGTTCAACAGCTGCAGAGGAGGGAGAACAGGGAACCTTTAATAGTATATAGCTTTGATAGGAATAATTTCAGGGAGAAATGCTAGAAGGAAGGAACTACACGAAACATATTGCCCTCCCCCCTGTTTGAAAAGGCAAACATCAAGGCCATTTGCAAACACCAGGTTTCTGTACCAGCTGAAAGACCAGTAATAACAGAACAGCACAGACTATACTGTTTCCTAGCTGGAACAAGGACTGGAGTTTAACTGGCCTACAAATACCCAAACGAGACTCTTCAAGGTCTACAATATAAATAAAATGTAAATACCAATGCACAAACCCCAGTATTTCAACATTTAAAGAAAGCAAAGGCACATGAACAGATGGCTCAGGACACTTGAATCAGAGCATGGTTACCAAATGAGACACAAGACCTATCAGCACACTGCTCTATGCTCATAGCATCCGTTGGTGAGATGTATCATCCATTAAGCTAAATTAAGATGCACAAAGGAAGAGTGACTTCTGGGAAAGAATTTCCAGTAAAGCCGCACTGGCATGAGCAGCACAGAGCACGTAGTCTGACACAGCAGATCCACCACAGAATAAAAATTAGTATCAGAGCTTTGAGGTTCCCCAGGCTGCCTGCTGAAGGAGGCCAATAGGTACGGCACAGAAGAGAAAACCAAGAGCAGCATGTCACTACTTTTCTAAACATACTGATATTGGAGATTTAAACTCATATGCTGATGATTTCCTCAATAGAACAGCACTATTGCACTATTTGCAGACAAAGTTACTACGCAGCATGTGCGATATGTCCCTAATTTGGCCCTTAATAGGAACATATTGATACACGCTCCATCAGATGGAATGCATTAGACATTAAATATGAAAGTTGTTTTTGTTTTTAGAAGTCTATGTAACTTCACACACACATTAAAAAAATATCCCACAGACTATATATTAATCATGTTTACTGATCTCTGGAGAGTATTAGTACACTTTGAAGTGAGCCTACTGTGCCAAGCCTCTGTCAGTTGAAGGCATAAATTTTCTTCTTTGCTCCTTGTGTAACTTTTTCTTTCTCTCTCCATTCCCACCCCCAATGAAGCAAGGTTAGACTGGAACTAGATATATTTTTATATTAGCCTGCAAGAGTTTACTAGATGTGTGAATGAGTGATTTCACTTTGAAGGTACCTGTTCTACTACCCAAGCCATCTTTTCCACCCTGTAAACTTTTCTAATAAGCTTTTTTTCTTTTTTGAATCATTCTGTAACAGAATGAAAACTTGTCATAAGTACAACTCTACCCGTTAGCACCTCATTAGCCAGCCCAGCTTCAAACCTAGGGCTGCGAGTTACCTTTAGAAAGCAGTGATTATAAATAAATCCTCTGAGATATGTTTTTCCCCACATTATGAAGCATAGTAATAACACACCTCCTTTACAGGAATAGGCATTTTGAATTGGAATACCAATTAAAAAAAACCAAAAAACAAAACATCTGCTAGGACGTAATGAAAAGATGTGCTGTTAAAACCAAACAGTCATACAAAATTTCCTTAAGACACAATGCCATCTAGCAGTGGAAAAGGAGTTATCTTTCAGCCATCGGCTCGTGTAGGCGTGCACAGATATGGCATCAACATGTCAACATGGACATGACATCAGCACAGATGTGGCATCAGCATGGACATGGCATCAGCCAGGCAGCTAATGGAAAATGCTCTTGGCATCTTTCTGCAAATCCTGGTACAGTGGGAATATCTCTTGAGAATCTCTCCACAAAAGTGGACGGTACGAAAGCACTTACTGGATGCTAAAACATAAGTACTGCTTGATCAAAGCAGGTCAGGAAAGTCAGTCTAAACTATAAATGCTTCAACTATTCACACCATCTTAGGCAGAGCAAACAAGTAAATGCAATACTACAAAAATATAACCCTGTTCACTCAGAAAAGAAACACGTACTGCATATAGAAAAAGGGCACAAAGACATCTCAGCTGTAGCTAGCATACATGACAACATTAATGAAGTAAGATGAATTTTCCTTGCAGTCTCATCAGCATAAATGATTATTTGTGGCTGTGCATAGTTGATATCTGTATCTATCCGCACTGCTTTTGAAAACAGGATTCTGATTTTGACCCTCTGAACGGTACTCAAGCAAGCTGCCTACAGCAGCCTGAAATCAGTGATGAGAATACATGATCCTCAGTATAGTTTTCATAGCAAAGAATTACTTCAGTCATGAGTTGCCATCTGACTGCAGCTGCTTAAGATCAAAGACACCTATCTCAGCTGGAAAGGACAACGATCAAGTGGCCTTAAGAAAGCATATTGGGAGTCTTTTTCCTCTGCCTTCCAAAAAGTCGGTTTGCCCACAGCTAATCAAACAAAAATTGAAAGACAGAGTGCACAGAAAGCAAAAGTGCCTCTGAAGATACTGGTAGCACCAAAACCAGCAAAACACAATAGAGCATTTTGAACATATTAACAGTCAAATTTATTTATTTATTTATTTAATTTTGGTGGAAGTGGGTTTTTTTGTAGAGCCAGCGTTAAAAGCCAACTTGCAAGAAGTACTGAGAAGCTCCTCCCTCAGGATGGTCCCAGACCACCAAGCAGGGGAAGAAAAAAGAGTCACCCCTCTAGATAAGGGCTCATATCTGCCATGGTGGGAAGTGGCTCAAATACTATTTTTCTCAGCTGCTGGTAGGTTGGGAATGTATAACAGACAAGAACGGAGCACAGGAGGGAAATTTAGGACAGAGATGTGACACAAAGTATTGCTGCCTCAGCCCCAGGAAACTGTAATTAGCTCAATGACATCTGAAAAGTCATTGGTTTGACTCACCAATAGGCAAGTAAATGTCTTTTATCTGACTATGCAGCCAAATAAACATGGTTTTTCTGAGCGTCTGACTTGTGAGATACCACGGCAAGGGCTGTGCAGGTTCTCAGAAAGAGCAGTTTTGAAAGGTATCTATCTCCATCACCTTGGAGCTGCCTGACCTGTGCTGTGTCTGTGAACAGTGAGTGCCAAAACCTTACCCAGCCTGGGACGCTCACCAGTTTCTACTTTGCTTTTTTCCATCATTTTCTGGGGACAAGAATCTGATATTTTAGTAAATAATTGTTGAAAAAAAAATACAGAAAAAATGCTACATTCATTTTTAAACTCTAAATGAATCATAAGACTTGATAACCCACTGTCTTCCTATTACACCATAAACACACATACATTGAAATGAAAAGGTTATATGAGAAGCAAATCAAAAAATATATTAGTAGGTCAGAGTAGCCCAGGTTACATGATTGTGTCACAAAAGATCCTGCTATCAAAACAAATGCACATTATTCACAAGGGAGTGTTATTAAGGTGACAACAAGCCACCTTAACTCTAAATTCCCAATTTTAAAATCATATATCTGAAATCTAAGCTAGTAGGAGTATGATGGTCCCTTGGAGAAATACACCCATCAGCATGCTTATTGCTGCACTGACACAAGTTCTCTCTCCCTATTCTTAGTATGCCCAGAGTGCACATGCTCTTTCCCACATAACCCAGTATGAATAAAGATAGAAGATCAGAAACTCTTCAGAAGGCTTTAGAATTTGTTCCTACTTTGAAAAGGTTAGTTATCAGGACTAGAATACAGTCCAGAGGAGGTTTTATGATGAAGCTGAAATGGCCGCTCTCCTGGGCTGGGAAAGGATGTTACTCAAAGGGCCTCATTAGTCACCAAAGCATTTTTCTCTTAATTGTGCAAGTTTTTAACTTTGGAAGTGAGCAACAGACTGTATGTTCGTTGTTGGTTGGTTTTCCTGAAGACTCACATCTCAGCACTCAGGATGATGTTTCCCTTATTGCATTTCCTTTCTAGAACAATTTGCCGTGGCTCCATTCAAGAAGGAATTCATCCAGCCTGGAAGGGCTTTTTGAGGCACTTGGGACAAAGTCCGCTCCATTATCTCTGGCCAAGAAAGATCTGCCAGGCAGAGCAATCACAGACCTTCACATGGTGGTAAAACCAGCCAAAAGGATCCATTCAGAGCAGGGAAGAAGGGGGGATGGAAAACAACAACAGCAAAAAAAAAAAAAAAAAAAACCAAAACCCAACCATATATATATCTATATATGTATATGACTAAATCAGAGCCATCCTGGAACAGGGTCCAGTCAGCATGTACCAGGCCACAAGGGAGATTTTATTTGCATTCAACTACACGCAGGGAGCTCCTAGTGTATGAACAATGGTATAGGAAGGAGAGCGACAGCAATTGCTATCAAAATAAAAAAAAAAATTAAAAAGGCAAAAATAGAATAAAGACATGTTTTCCTAAATAATTCAAAAAAAAATGAGTAAAACTACAAGGAAAACTTTTCTCTTTAAGAATCTCTTTCCTTGAAAAGACAAATACATCAAAGAAGGAAGCAAGCAGTTACAATGAAGGTTATTGATGGTAAGTGTTCTTGTTTCCAGTAACTATTTTGATCTCAAACATGTGCTTCAGATGGCTTAAAGAGAATATATATATAAAAGAAACTCTTCTGACAAATGCAGAGAAGCAACTTTTTTTTCTTGCTTTTCTTTCTATGTTACTTCCCTTTTATGTGTTCATATTTTAAAGCAAATACATTCAACAATTTGTTTGCATTCACCCAAGCTGTGATGTAGAAGAAAGGCAAAACACTGCGTATCCTGTCTATATCTTCTGCAGATGCGTAAGACTAATGTTTTGCAGTGCAAACCTCTGTGCAAACTTATACTATTGGGCTATGATAGAGAAACTCGTGTTCTATTTACCCTGCCAGCTGAGCATGTTGTTAGTAGTCAAGACTGCCTGAAATCACTCAGAGTTCCACCATGTTAAAACAGTCCCTAGAGGAACAAAAAGCAGACCCCAAGATCACCTTGGAGATGACAGATACAACATATGGATTAATATTTTGAATCAAAGCCTGAGATTTCAAAGTTCCTTTTAAAAAAAAAAATAAAAAAAAATAAAGAAAAAGCAGTCCAGCTGCACTTGATTTCCTGTTGTCATATCCTTAAACCCTGCCGGTGAAAATGTCACTCAGGAACAGCATTAAATGCACATGCTACCCTTGTGTGCGTGCTTGAGCATAAAACAAGTTTACACAGCCACAGAATGGAAAACTTTTCAAAGAGGTCATGAAAAATAACTCACACTGGCTTCATGAGAAATTACATATCTGAAAAAAAACAGCCTGTGATGTGACGTATATCACTTTGTGGCAATACTTTGCCAAATAGACAAGCCTTTTCACAGTAGCATAAGTACAGTGTGATATTTAAAGTCCAAACATTTCAGAATTGAAATTCAAGCAAAATCTATTTACTTATTAAAGCTACTCTTTTACACGTTATGATATAGTTGTAGAAGTTGTAAACTCATTTGGTAGAGGGTTGTAGACGTTTGTTAATTCCTCTTCATTCACTAGGTGGCACTATTAGACCATCACTCTTACGGTAATGAATTTATTTTTTCCCTACAGTTATTGCAGACGTCTGTCTGAAAAGCAGCGTTATGCTTTTAAGTCTTTTTAAAGAGCTCTTGTGAATTTTAACTTGATGTGTTGTCATCTTATGCAGGAGAGCAAATTTCCAAAAAGACTGTAGAAAGCAAAGACACAAAATGCATCCTATATCTATCTATATCTAATCTATATCTATCTCACTGTATTTACAATGCTCTGAATGGTGATATAACCACATAAAACAAAAGATCCAGCATGGAGGGGGAAGGAGCAACTGAAGTGTGTCTGAAGCTTCGCTTAAAGTGTTTATGTTTTGCACAAGTTTTCTGTGAAGAAAATATTAAAGGAAGAAAAAAATTCTGACGCAGCAGAAATTTTTTTCCATTTCTAAATGTTCAGTTGTGGAGCCTGAGCTGTAATAATAATACATTATAGTAATTCTGTTTGTAGGCATTTGGCTATTGATTACTAAAACTTAAAGCAATCACCCACATGGCAGAGGTTGCCTGATCTTTATTGAGAAAAAATTGTGAAAATGAGGGGAACTGGAGCCTGTCTTTTCTTAATCTTAAGAGCTAATAATGCAGGACACAACACGGAGAGCTTTCCAGCAAGGACCATACACTAACAGGGAGGGCAGATGTGCCAGCCCAAGGGTTTCTTACTAAAGCAAGCAGTAAGACACTCTGAAACCCAGCTGGAGCTCTAATGTTGGTTTGGTCATTAGGTCAACAATTTGAAAGGCTGATTAGAGAGAGGAAGAGGGAAATAAAAAAGCTGATTTTGGCAGAGGAAAACAGCAGCCCCTGCTGTATACCTCTGCTGTTTCTCCAGCATGCTTGATAGACTGCTTTTCCTGGAGAACCCTGCAGCTTGTCCATGGACGTGGCAAGCACCAGCCCATGGAGCAGGAAAAGACAGAGGAAAGCCAAAATAAGAAATGGCTGTGGCACTGCTCAGCCCAAGTGAAGACTCAATGGTTGCCTGTGAAAGGCCAGTGCCTGTTCCCCATGAGAGTCTTCTCCTTGATGCCAAAGTCTCAGACAGGCTCTGCTATGAAGCTCCTGTCCACTTCCATAGCAGAAAGGATCTGTGTGTACAGGAAACAGCTTTTAGGAAGTGGTCTGTGGTCTAGCCACAAAATAAGGTCAATGCCAGAGACCGCTGTATGGGAGACCTGAAGAGGAAAGGCCCAACTGGCAGGGCAGGTCTGACAGGTTCCCAGTACCCAGGGAGGAGCTGCACCAGCTCTTGCAAGTGCTGCTGAAAGCCATGATATGTGTTCAACTGGTGCATCACAGAAAATAAAGGTCCATTCGGACATGTGTCCCAAACTTCCCAAAGGACAAACTAGAGGCTTGCTCAGAGACTAAATCATGCATCAGCTTTCCAAATGACCTGTAGGTCTTTAGAATTCTGTTTTCAAAAGCACTTAGCAGTTTTTTCTGAAAATCTGGATCTCAAGAGGTGAAATAGGAGGTGGGATAAATCTGATTCTTAGAAGGTGTCAGAATAACAACTATTAGAGGTGAAAATCCTTACTAAATCATCCCTTCCATCTTAAATCTTTTTCCAGTGCTTCCATGTGGAGCATTTATTTTAAATCATATCTTGAAATTCACAAGAATGGGCACTTTTAAGTAATTCCTGAGGTCCTTTAAAAGTATTTATTTCAATGTTTTTCTTCTTGCAATTTGTCACTTGCTCAGATATCAGAAGTTTAGAAAAAGGCACAGAGCACCACTGTGCTCACAACCAGCTCCCTGAATAGTCCCTCTGCAGCTGTAACTCAGCAGGAAAGCTGAGCTGCTTGGATGTGTTAATTAGTTGGCAGCTCTCCTCAAATTTTCAGCAGTAATGCTTAGTGCTACAGGTCTGTCTCCAGGCATACACTTTCATTTTGCTGTTTCACCAAGCAAATCCTGCAAAAGGAAGAACAAGCACTGAGTTTAACAGGAGTTAATGCATTACTTTACAAGCTCTTCATGGTTAGAAGTCTAAATTCTTCCTTTCAGTGAAGTAACTGAGACAGCTGTGAAACACTAGTAAGGTCCTCCCTTAAATAAGCCAGTTGGTTCAGTGCAACTCCCAGCAGATAAATAATGGCAGATATATCTACCCTTCAGCTATTTGACTAAGCTTTGGGAAGGAAGCGGTGAGGTGACCCTTGTCCTGTTTTAGCTGCACAAAACCAGCTGTACCCAAGTGAGCAAGTGTGAGGCTGACGCTGTAACTGCAATCTCACAGCCACTGTGAGACTGGACAACCCTGTCACATGAACCACCAGGGAGCATTAACAGCCTATGACATGGCATCAGTTCATTAAACATGGAACCCAGGCAACTTTTTGTTCTGTTTCATGTTGTCAGTGCCTTATCACATTGCCTCAGCCAAATGCATGATCATTCAAGACTCTAAGATGGGGATTTTACCTCTTTTTTAAACTCAAAGTAGCATCTGCAATGAAAAGTTAGCTCAACTGGTTCTTTTTCAAAGCAATATTTTAAAACTGCTTGCTTTATGCATTTACTGAGTTAGTTTAAACACATGCTAGAGTATCATGCTTGATCTCAACACTGAGGGCGCTTTCAGACGCTGCATTATTCAGCACTTTCCACACTGCAGGAGGCTATTTCAGTTTTCAAAAACAACATAAGGCAAAACTAGAGTCACCTCTGAGCACTGAAAGAGTCCAGGTCCAAAAGCTGGAGATTTTTCCTTTTGTCTGTTTCATCAATAAACAGCAAGTAATTATCACTGCCAGGATTATTTTTTCCTCTGTTTTCTGGAAGTGCTTAACAATGTATAGACTGAAAGGTTTCTTTCATGAGTAGGTTTTTTTCAGCATCTTTTCCTTACAGCAGGATAACATCATAAGAGGACTTCAGTCAGCTGTATGCAGTGGATATGAGATCAGTTCACTTGAAGTGACATATTGTAACCAGCAATCATATATAATTATTTGTACTGGTGCAAAATAGATGCATGAGCTAAAAATAAAATACAACGCACTAACATAGTCAGAGTTCAGTTAAGGTAAATGGAGTTTATATAGTTTTGTTTGGACAATACAGCATTTAACCACTTCTCTAATATACTGGATAAGTGGGTTTCTCCTGAGTTTGGATGTGTGGCTATACAACTTCCATACTGTTTGCCTTCTCACCCATTACAGTTGAAAAAAGATCAGTAAAGCGACTTCAGTCGTCATAAATAATTTTACATTGTGATGGTATGGCAGAAGGGCCATTTCTGGTGGCATTTGAACAGCAGAACAAAACCGACAATGAGGTTCTCCACACACAGTGGTTCCACTCAGGCAGCTTTGAAAAGTACTCCCTTTAAATTTTTTACAGACATAGTTTATTTTTAAAAAATACTGCATCATAAGGGTCATATAAGGTCTTTAGCTTCACTGTCTTCAGAATGACTTATGCCAACTGTTACATGCATGTTTTTAAAAAGAATAACTGCAGTAAGAGACTAAATGTGGTGCTGCTTGCTCCACTGGAAAAAACAGGATTATACACTACCTGATCAGTGAAGCGATTCAGTTCTTATGTTGAAGTTTCTCCTTTTTAAGGAAGTCCTATATAGTTTGGAACTAAATAGAACTGCAAGTGCTTACCCATACAGCTATACATTTAACACTGAGACATTATCACAGTGCTTGAAAGAAACTTTGCTAAACACATTTCCAGGATTTAAAATAAGGAATTTAAAAAAACATATGAAAACAAAGCATTATTATTAAACATCTACATTTCCCATCATTGTATTCGCCAAGAGATCGTTTAAAAGGATCAAATACGAAATATTTGTCCTTTCTTATGCCCACAGAAATATTTGAGGCACTACAATTTTTTTTGAGTTTTTAAGGCAGCAAAGACAGCTCTCATTGGTTACAGTTCACAAGTCTGTAATTACTTAATACCTTCAAATTGGTTATTATGTATGTCTCATGTATTCTAGGGCTTTCAAGGGGCAGCAGAGGTGGCTAAAGCTGATGAAGAACACCGTAATTGCAACAGCTTTCCTGCATCGCTCTCTCAGGGTATCATGGACTCATCACAGTGGAGGAACTCAGGCTTCAACCAGCCATGCAGTTTCCTAGCACATAGTCAGAAAAGCAGACAATAATAATGACCACTATCTTAAGATTCGTTAAAATAAATAAATAAACAACATTTTTAAAAAATCCCTCATTGCAAAGCATCCCTTTCCACTCAGTTTCCAAGGCCTTTCCAGAAGGTGGCAATCTTGTTTCGTGTTCATGCCGTTTCCAACCAGACTCCTGCAGCAAGAACTGCGACCTGTGCCCCTACAGAATAAATGGAAACAAACAAACCAACCAAAAATACCACCCCACCACTCGATTTTAAACTGGCAGCTACAGGCTTGTTATAGGCACAAAATCAAAGGAAAGGGGGGAAAAAACGCTTATCTTTAGAGATAAAGATGTTATAAAGTTGAGCATTTCGACTGAAAGCAATATAATTTTTAAAAGTTGTTCTTGGTAGGTAGATTTATTTTCCAACTGTCCTTTTATTTATAATTACTTTTTAGGAGTGAGAAACTAATCATAGGCTCTTTTTACAGACAGAACTTTTTAAGTGGAAGTACATGCAATGGAAAGCTTTTGTTCCTCACAAAATGAGCACAATGGAGCTCTGTACAGAAAAGACACTGTGAGTTTTGCTTCCTGGAAGAACCTGGAGTAATAGAAAAGTAATAGGTGTCTGAACACACAAAATACTTATATGAACAGTAAAAAAACAGACTATGAACCAATTCAGCCCTGGTTTGCAGAGAAAATAATTTCCCAGGAATAAAGGGGAAGGAGTTATTTCTTGCACAGGGCCTAATCACACCTGCAATACCTTACTCAGAGAAGGAAATGGGAGATTCACCAGAGAAAATTCTGTGATCTGGGGCAAACATGAGGCCAGGATGATTTTTCGCTCCCAGGTCTACTCTTCTTGCACAGCTTTTCTGTGTATTTTGTGACAGTTTTGGCCAGTCTGCCCCTCTAAGGTCCTTGGGTGCAGACAGAGACACACGACGACACAAAAGTGTGTCACAGAAAACAGTTTTACCGGGAACTTTCACAGGCATCACAGTCACGAGCCTGGTTATGACTTTTGCCAGTGCACCTGCTCTCTGGGGGATTAGTGTAACACATGCAATACTGCGCATAATTTGGTATTTTGTACCCCAGACTGAGGACCTCTTGAAAAATAACTCCTTCTTACAACCTGTATGTAAGACCCAGAGCTTGGTCTCTACAGAGATCTGATCAGGTAGTAATAAAACATTTCTGATGTTAAAAATCTCAAAACGTGTAATGTTAAAGGAAGATTTCATCCACAAACAGCACCAGAAGTTGAGGTTTCTTGTGAGCATCCCACAATGTGCCTGGTATCAAGATTTCCCGTCACTGTACCTCGGAGACGTGCCAAGTCAGGCTTTGGGTGCATTAATGTATTAATAGTTCTGTACCTACAAAGGCAGCAGCTGAAAAGGGATCAACTTCTCTATCCCCTGGGAGTGGCTGTTGCTCTGGACATCAGTACGGCACAGTAACTGTAAAGGACAGAAGGTAAGAGTTAGGCCAATAAATTTTATGTTCCAGAGCAAAACAATCATTATGTTGTGCACAGACATTTGCAGTTAGCTTAATGAAGTGAGAGTGAAGGCCCCAAGACCAAAGGGTGTAGAAACCCTTCAGTCTCCTGCAGACACATAATAGCAGCAACCACCCAACTCAACATAAGGCCAAAATAAATCACCAAGATAAGAGAAGATTTCTTCAGGAGACTGAAAAAAAAAAAAAAACCAAACACAAAACACAAGAACATCTGGATAGAAGGAAAAAAAAAGGAAAAGGAAAAAAAAAACAGTTGAATGTATGCTTTGGACGCTTTGTAGGAAAAATATCTGCAAGAAGACTGTCTTGTCTTTAAGCACTGAACGTTGAGACCTGTGACATTTCCTGGGGATTAATAACTACCTAGGAAAGTTAATGACCTAGAGAAAAGCTGAGGGTCAGTAAAACCAGTCAGTCATCAGCTCATTGGGAAGTGCCCTCTGCTGAAGTTTGTTACGGTTTCTGCAAACATCCCCTCCCTCTTGGTAAATAAAAGAAAGAAAATGAGCACACTTTCTGCATAGCCAGAAAGGCCTGCAGCCATGTCTCTGCAAGGGGAAATGTTGGGGGCACCACCATCATGCTAAGATTTCAAAAAAAGACAATCAAAATTCTCCCCCTGAATTTAATTGCACCTCATAGACAAAATAAATAAAATAACACTTTTTAAAAGCATTCAGCTGGCAAAGTACTGATGAGCTATCAACAGAAGAATGTCTCTAGCATTGCAGCATGTTGATGCACGACAGAAGCTGTCTCTCTCTCCTTGCTGTGAGAAGAACATTACAGTCTACAGGGAAGGGATGGAGAAAAATTGACGCCAGTTTTCTGTGCGTCCCCAAAAGTGAACACAACACAACTGAAATTAGGGCCTAGAAATAAAACATTTATAGACCTGAGAGTGGTTTCTCCCTTCCTTACTTTTGCTTAGCAATCCGCTGCCTCACTCTTGCTTCAAAGGACTCCCTGAGCCAAGCTGTGCTGCCCGTCAGCCCACGTGTGGGGGATCCAAGAGATGCCCCAAAGCTGGGTCACCCCCAGCAGCTCCATCTCACCCTGGCAGCAGGGCACACGTGTGAGACAGAGACCTGCCGTGCCACAGCAGGCACTGCACGGGCTGGGGTACGTCCACTAACACATGCAACCCCAGCGGAGCCCTACGAAAAACAGCGAGAAGTAAGAATAAAAGCATCATGACAGTGTACATTTCTTGCAAAATTTTGTGTAACCATTGCTTTCTTCTTCAATTGCCTTAACTCTGGAGTGTGGAGATGCACAAGGGGAAAAGCAATGTTACGTTGTGAAAGAGATTGAATACACCAAGTTAGGCAGCCAAGCAAAACTTTGCAAAATCAGGTATTTCATCTATAAAATCTGCACATTTCAAACATGAAAAGTAGTATTGTTATATCATATTTCAGTGCTTTTAGATTAGGTATATTTGCACCCGGAAAACCTCAGACATTTTTCAGTAAATACTAGATATCCGTTAGCTTAAGTATTACTTATTTAAGAGGTTCTTTACATAAAATATTAATTTTATTAATAAGTGCACTTAGTTGTCAATAGCACTTTTAGCTAAACAAGGACAGAGCAGGTTTCTGTCTTAAGGCACCCAACTATTATCAGTTACTTGAACTCTCTGATTTAGCAATCAACACTGGGAGAAATGTGCTTATCTGAACATTTCATTCCTCTGAGGGTTCACCAGCAACAAGGGTGAGTACAACAACAGGCAACAACTACAGTCACGTATTTCCTACCATATTTATATGCCATGATACCATTGCAGGAACCAGCAGCCAAAAGCGAAGTCACAATTGCTCTGAAAAAGACATTCTTTCAAGGAAATCTGTGTTTAAGTTAAGGTAGTCAGCCATAAAAAAAAACAGAGGCAGCAAAGCTTCTTTTAACAAGCAGATTTGATAGCGAAGCATGTCTAATCTAAAAATGCATTGTTACAAAACTTGAACAGTAAGAGGCAGGGGGATGCATTTAACAAAGACAGCTTGAACAAATAGCACTCATCAGGTACAGCGATCAAAGGACCTTAAACACCAGTTTTCATTCTCAGCTGTGCAAATATCCAAGTGGGTATAGATGGCCAAGCCAGTGGAATAACATGGGTACTACATTCCTGGGGTCCTCTATATTGTGCTTCGGGCAGACAGCAGGGCAAGAACAACCAGGGACTGCCCAGGCCATCTCCTTCAGCAGCAGAGGCTTCAGATAATAGTCAAGAGAATCATAGAATCATTTAGGTTGGAAAAGACCCTTAAAATCGAGTCCAACCATAAATTTAATACTGCCAACTCCACCACTAAGCCATGTCCCTAAGCACCATATCTACACGTCTTTTAAACAGCTCCAGGGATGTTGACTCAACACTTCCCTGGGCAGCCTGTTCCGATGCCTGACAACCCTTCCTGTGAAGAATGTTTTCCTAATATCCAATCTAAACCTCCCCTGGTGCCACTTGAGGCCATTTCCTCTTGTCCTACCACTTGTTGCTTGGGAGAAAAGACCAACACCCTCCTTGCTACAACCTCCTTTCAGGTAGCTGAGAGAGCAATAAGGTCTCCCCTCAGCCTCATTTTCTCCAGGCTAAACAGCCACGGTTTCCTCAGCCGCTCATCAGAGGACTTGTTCTCTAGACCCTTCACCAGCTTTGTGGCTCTTTTACCACATGGTAAAAGGCCTACTGCATCCTTCCTCACCATGCTGGGGTAGGCAGCGGAGCTGTGTATGAGCAATTTAAGAAGCACAGAGCAGGAGCTGTTCATCTCAGACAGGAAAAATCATACAGACACTGTAGTATCTGTGCAGTAGGGACCTTCCGGAACTAAATTATCCGGAGCAGATAAAATAAATTCTGTTCAAAATCTTGCTTCACTTTCAACTGGGAAACCTTCTTGCCTCTCTTGACTGAACATTTGGCTCCTCTTAAGAGAAGCGTTCCACCAAATTTCTCTTCCTCCCCACACCTCACAGGAAAAAGATGAACCACTGCTCCTTACAGACTTTGTTTGGACGTTACTCCTCATGACTTTTCAAGATGTGCTGGGGCTGAAATACTTGGGATAGCAACTTCTCTTTTCCTGCAGGAAAGGGAGAAAGCTTATTTTTAAATGATGCTACTTTTGAGTCAAGCGCCCTAATCTTTGGACTTCAGTTGTAGAATTTCTCTGCGCTTAGAAAAAATAAAAGTTAATCAGGAGATAGGATGGTCTTAGGAAGTTTAGTTCAGCCCACTCTCAACAATGCTAATTAGGCAAATATATTTCCCCCATGTTAACTTCCTTTCCAAGCTTCATTTTTATTTTCTCTGTTTCAGTGTGACAATCTTTAGCAGCAGCAGCATTCTTCATCAGAGAGAATGGAAAAGAAATTCAGCAGCCTCCACAGACTAGCTCACACGTGATGGAATTTTAGCAGTCATTTCTTTGATCGGCAATATACACACAAGTAAAAATGTTTGTAATATCAGCCCAGTGATAACTTTTAAAGGGGTATGGTTCAAAGTAAGGGTTGAAATAAACACAAAGAGGGAAGACTGCCAGCAAGTCAGAAATTTCTTCCAACATTTTATACAAACCTTTTGCTTTCTGAGTTTAGCTGGAAATCTGTCAAAATAGGGCCTTACCATTGGCACATTTTTTATTTGAAATAGTGGCAATCAGCATGAAATGTAAGTAAATACAGGCACATAAACAACAAGAAAATGTCAGCTTAATAGTTCTATTATCACAAATCTGCAAGGCTAGAAGAGAGGAAGGAGAATATATAGAAATTCAAAATGCAGAGACAAAACACAGGGAAGCCTCCAATTTCACTGACATAGTATCGTTAGATATCAGGCACTACATGGAAGATGAATGTCAGCAAAACAAACCCTTATCACACAGTAGGTGGATGCCACACATCACAGTGGGGTGATTAGGAGGGCGCTGCCACGAGCAGGTCCAGGTCTTCAGTGGCACCAGCAGCCGCCAGGCTCCACCTGGGGACCAGACTCTTTGCTCCACATTTGCTTGAAGAAACACTTGCTGTACACAGAAAGAAGGTGTAAGAGGAGAATAAAACAGTACAGCTGGGACAGGTTCTTGGGGAGGAAAAATAAATAGTTTACTGCAAATCAAAACGAGTATGTGGAGGCTTTTTAAATAACATATGCCAAACACTGGCAAAGAGGACTTTTCAGACTTTGTTATGGGATCTCTGTGGCTTAATTTTTCCTGTCTCAATTACTGCTTCTACAGGTTCCGGGGGACTAAAAAGACCAGGTACTCTGAAAACAGTTACAGAAGAAAAGGAGAAAATTATAATAGCCTAAGTTTAAAATATGGTCTTTGTGAGAGCACTCTGGAGAGGTAGGATTGCACTTGCCAAGGCCAGGGGAAAAAGCAAGCTACAATAACCTGTATGATGATAGCCTTGACACTTGTTAAGTTTCAAGCTTTAAGCAGTAGCCGGCTGTGACAGAAGTGACTTTTCTAAAAATTCCTCTTTAGTCAACATATGCAAGCAGAGACTTACTAAAAATCAAAACCTGAAGACTGAAAGATTGCCTCTTCTCAAATATCTGTCCTCCATCCACAAAATACTGGTAGAACGAAAGTAACATTTTAATAGATGTTTGTTCTCTTTCCCACCAGGAGCTTTTACAGACAGATGGAGGCAAGAAACACAGAGAAGAGCAACAAAGAACAACCTGCTGAAACTAAGCAGGTTATGGGGACACCCTTAATAAAACAAGGTAATTGTTTTGGGGTTGTGGAAAATAAGAAGAGTTTCTAGACCTACCTAAGCACAGTCCCTGCGAGCTGGCAGGGCTGACAGCTCAGCCACAGCTTCCACCCAGGTCCTTGCCTTTTCCACCTACAAGATCGTGTGTCTGATGACAGCTCTGCCAACATCGTCTGCAGCCACAGATTGTGCCAACCAAGACTGCTTCTAAATTAAGTGTTTTTCAAATTTTTCCCATGAAGCCACAATGTTTCCCAACCCTCCCACTAACAACAAAACAATCAAACAAACAAACAACTTCATGTAGCTCCTCAGTTTAGGACCCATTTTCAGAAATACATTTTCAATCTAGCTTATTATTCAAAGACAGCTGTTAACATATTCACTTCTGGAATAACTTATGGAAAGAAAGAGGAGCCATATCATTTAACATAAAGAATGTGCTACTCTACAGGGCTTTTCCCAAATTAAAACAGCAAAACGTGGTAACAGCACTCATATTCTTGCAACAATAACAAACTACTAATAGTGACAATGAGCTCTATAATAGAAAGAGGTTATAAGGACGGAAAAATCCTGAGCTAACAGGTTTTAGTGGTAGTCAGTGCTGGTAACTTGGATTAACTTCTGCAGAGCAAATTAGCAGCCTATTTAACAATATGCACCACCTCATACAAACACTGCAATTTTTAGAAATTGTCAGAGCTGGCAGAACACAAGAAACATTTGCTCAGGGAGAACAGGGCTGGGCAATTTGCTTCTTTCTTGACCTGGAACGCTGAGATCCTCTACAAAGGGAAGCTCTGGAGATAACACCGGCTTCTGTGTCTTGCAAATTCCTTGTCTTTTAGTCTGTCCATTAATTTTGCCAGACAGCCATGCCTCTTATTTTTGAAGATAGCTGTTCTTGAGAGGAAGAATTAAGCCATCATAGCCTGACGTCCAAGAAATTAAATTTGCTACTTCTCTGAACGTCACTTTGGGACTGCCTTAAACTTTTCTGGGGCATGAGGGTGGGATGTTGGATTTCTCCAGCCCTGCTGCTTTCTGTGTACTTGCACATAGGAGGGAAGGAGAATGCAGCCCTTACACGTGACACCCTCACAACTGCCGTGCAGCCAACCCTTCTGCAAATACCATTAGGAATTTTTCTGTTCAAAAAAGCAAACTTAAATCAACATTAGCACAGTAATTATTGCAAAGCTGCTGAATGGGCCACTCTGTTACCTAAAGTCCATTTTAATCCCAAAACAACATAGTTAGGATGGGAAAGACTTTTTAAAGGTATTTGAAATATGCATGCTCCATTTCAGGTCCAGGGAATCAAATTACCGGCCTGTAAGTGAGATAAGGAAGCAGAGAGTGCTGAGACCAGGGGCAGCAGTGAGACTTGGGTAATTTCTCAGCTCCGTCCTTGGGCTGAGTTCAGCCCCCAGTAACACCAGCTGGAACCTGTGCACTGCGGCCCCGGACAGCTGGGGGGAGAAAACGCCAGTCACAAATTAAATTAAGAGGTGTAATATACTGTGAGAAGAAAAACAAATTGAGATTGTGAAAACAGGTGCCAACTGACATTTACTCAATACTCAGTCACACTTTCCTTTCTCTCTATGTGATTAGTAGCTAAGCTGAATTAGGATAGATTTCACGCTTCCGTGACCTTCCAGAACCCCACTATGGAAAAAGAAAAACACCTGTAGCTATAAGTTTTTTTTCAAGAGGGTAAAAGTGTCCAACTGCTGTGGAGCTGGGTTGGCCAGACTCATACACTGAGGCAAAAATACATGTATATGTTGGGTGACTGAAATTGGATTTTTTTTGTTATTATTATTCTAATACGTAGCACTAAACACGAGGCTTTAAAGTAGCATCATACTGGCAAATTAATGGATTTAGTTATCTGCATCTTCTCTCAAGGCTGTCTTAATAGCTGTTATTCAGAGAATAAGCTGAAACTCATGGGCACTATCCTGAAGTTCCTGGGAAGGACTGAAGTGAAGAACAACAGGCCTGGTGACTCCCTGCAGAGATCGGCACTGTTCCCCCGCCTCGGCAAGCAGGGCTGTGATTTCTGGATCAGCTCCATTTGGGGTGCTTGAAAGAGAGGGTTTAGCCGGGATGGTGCAAGAAATCACCCCAATACAACTACACTTGAACATTGTTCCTCCACTGGAGCTCTAGCTGGTCACACCACAAAACGCCCCTTCCACTGCCCAGGCAGCTCCTCCTGCCCAAGCATGGAGGCTCCTGCAGGCTCAGCACTGAGCCTGGCTGCTCCTCAGCTGGAGGGATCACCTGAGCTTTCTCAAGACTTCTGCTCAGCACAGGCTCTGCACAAGTGGGTCCTACTCTGAGCTTCTCTCCTAGCAGGGAAGCTACTGCAGATTTTCAGCAAATCAACCTGCAATCAAACTGCTCATTTCTCTTGAGCCAAATTCAGATGCCAAAGAGGTCCCTGACACAAAGCTCTCTGGGTAGGGTAACATTAAGTAGATGTGCCAGGTCTAACTGCTAAATCCAGGACAACCTCCTCATACACCGCCAGCCCTGGCAAATGCAGAAAAGTCTTCTTTGAAACAAAATAATCTGCGGGTCTGTTAAGTAGGGTCTGTGGCCACAGGGCAGATGTTTCTCTTTTTCCCAAACCCACCAGAATTAGCAGAAAAAATAATTTTGGTGGAGCTTACCACCAGCAATGCAAGGATACACCCAACCTGATGACACCTGGCTCCAGCAAACATTCAGCCTGTCCTGTAGGGTCAGTACCACACTCACTCCCACTCCCCAGTCTAACTGCAAAACATGCGCCACCCACAAACACGCTACGATGCACAGAGCCCAAGTGCTTCAGCAAGAAATTCTTCAAACTACACCTTCCGCTTATTTTTATCTCACTGATTTCATGTGATAACATGAAATGTTGGGGCTCTGTTAAAAACAGCAGCATTGAATTAACATTTTCTTTTTCTCAAAACTCGCCACAGCTGAACAGATGATGGCAAGCGCGTTCTGTGAGACCACTTGATGAAAACGTCAGGGGCCTTAGAAATAGTTTGCATTCTCTGGCCTTCAGTTTCATGATCATTATCGTAATAAAATGTTTTTGCTTATTCCTCGCACACCTGCTGTGTGTCAGTTTTCCCCCATCGCAGCTCCATTACCGCAGGCACTGCTCATACTGACATATACAATCACTTTCTTTATGCCAAGCAGATCTTAGGCACTTTTGGTCCATCACACACTGATAAAAACCACAGCACATAAAAAACGCTTTGTAAAGAGAGAGGAATGTAGACGGGGAATGTGGTTCAGGGTTAGATTAAATGAGAACAGAAGTCTGGAACTTGCTGTCATGAAGTTTTGGATCAAAATTCATAAATATTTCTAAAGCATTTGTTTTCATCTCATACGACCAACTATTGTGAAATGTCAGCAGCAAATCAAGCCAAGAGACGGGCTCCTTGAGTTTTGAAGCCATAAACCAGAACCAAAACACCCTGGCAGGGAGCGGGAAGGATGGATAGAATGGGTACAGATCCAAGAACTCCACTGCCTGACTTCTTTTAAACCTCTACAATTCCAGGAGACATTTGGAGTTTCAGCTCTTCTATCCCACATCATCCTAACTGCTCTCAGTAAGCACAAACAAGACTAGAAATGTCTGGTTTGCTTAAAACACATTTTTTAAGAAAATCAATAGAAGAGCCTTTATTTTTTTTTAACTTGACCTGTTATACTAAGCAAATGTTGGAAATCTCAGGTAGTTACTCTTGCAAGATTTTCTTGTTAGCTCTTGTGAACTGAAGTTACCTAAAAGATGCCGCAGGGTATCAGTATTAAGTAATGGAATTTATCTTACATGTGGAATTGTTTGTAATAAAGACAAGATTCATTTAAGTGACATTATTCCAGGCCCATTAGAGACATGCCCAGAAATAAAAGTCCTAAGAGAGATTTCTTTCTCAATTAACCTAAGGAATTGCCATCATGTAGAAGGCAAAAATGTACACGGCCAAATTGGCCTCAAGGACAGAAACTCATGAACACAAAATTTGTATTACTGTTTTGTTATCGGCTTCTGTTAGCCAAGATTTCACTCTGTGTCCCTTCCTGCATTTATATCGAAAAAGTGTTCTTTAACAATTTAGGTATCTCCATGCTCTGAACATCTGTAATTGCCACAAAACACAATTCTTTGCCCACATCTTCTCTACAGACACAACCTCTCTACCTTTAAGCTCGTCCAGTACTCTTGCAATGCGCAGATCTATGGCACCACTCACCATAAAGGTGCTTATAGCGTCTATAATTCAAGAGCAACGTCACAGAAAACATTTCAAGTATCAGAAAACACTCAATATCACTGAAGAAGACATGCAAATGTATAGCAGTTCTTTTAAAGCCTCTTGTGATGTAAGGGCTAGTAGCAAATATCAAAGTACTATGATAAGACTAAAAAAAAATCTAGAAATCAATCAAAAAGAAGTCTTTGAAATTAACATGGTCATTTTTTAAATGAAAAATCAACAGCATAATGCTTTGCTTCCTCATATTCAATTTCAAAATTATAAAGTTCCTAAAAGATTGAAAAACGATCTGTTTGTACTTAATACTTTACATTAAACACATTATAGAAACATACAAAATTGTTGTATGAAGTATAAAACACCTAATGTTACAAAAGGTGGCAATGGGTGTATATTTCAGAAATCCTTGTTTTATTTTTCCTTGAAAAAAGGAACCTGGGATTCACAGATTGGAAAAAAAATCAGTGAAAAACTGTACATTATCTCTGGCAATTTCTAGTGGTGCTTATTAATCCATTTCATCTTCTAACAAAAAGACAAATATTTTCTAGATAAGCTGACTGGCCAACACAGACTGAACTGATTTTTTACATGGTAAACAAACAGAGTTTACAAAGACTATGCAGTTTATGTGAAGAGTAATTCTCTCAGCCTGTGGTAAAACCTACAAATAGTTTATAAGAAAGGAAATAAGTATTTCTCATGAAATAGTGTTTCTCTGATGTGAAATGTTTGTGTCAGAACCACACATGCACACAATATTAGAGATGCACAAAAAAATTAATAGACCGATAAAGAAAATGCCATTCCAAACCTGCAAATTTCAATTGCTTACAGTGTATTCAGCATAAGCAATGTGAAAGCTTAAAGTGTTGGGGTGGGAAGGGAGGTGGGTGTTTGTTTGTTTTGGTGTTGGTTGCAAGACACAGAAGCCGGTGTTATCTCCAGAGCTTCCCTTTGTAGAGGATCTCAGCGTTCCAGGTCAAGAAAGAAGCAAATTGCCCAGCCCTGTTCTCCCTGAGCAAATGTTTCTTGTGTTCTGCCAGCTCTGACAATTTCTAAAAATTGCAGTGTTTGTATGAGGTGGTGCATATTGTTAAATAGGCTGCTAATTTGCTCTGCAGAAGTTAATCTAAGTTACCAGCACTGACTACCTCTGAAACCCGTTAGCTCAGGATTTTTCCATCCTTATAACCTCAGTCTATTACAGAGCTCATTGTCACTATTAGTAGTTTGTTATTGTTGCAAGAATATGAGTGCTGTTACCACATTTTGCTGTTTTAATTTGGGGAAAGCCCTGTAGAGTAGCACATTCTTTATGTTAAATGATATGGCTCCTCTTTCTTTCCATAAGTTATTCCAGAAGTGAATATGTTAACAGCTGTCTTTGAATAATAAGTTAGATTGAAAATGTGTTTCTGAAATTGAATCCTAGACTGAGGATGAAGTTGTGTGGTGGGTTTTTTTGTTTGTTTGTTTGTTTTTAAATTTTTAAGCTTCCAAAATAATTCTGAAGTTAAGGGATATTTCTGACCCATCTCAATTTTTCTTCTGCAGTGCTTTATTTTCAGTTTATTCAATTCCCTAAGGCAATGGGAACAGTGAGAATATTGTACGTCGCATGCTGTTACTAGGTCCAAATCTTAGTGTTTGTTTTCTGAAGAAATTGGTTAAAGGACCCATTATGAGAGTACATCTCAGTTCAGTAAACTACCACTTGACTTTGCATAAACCATCAGTACAGTATTTTTCAGTTAAAATAATTTTTAAAATTAAAATGTAGCTTCTTATGGATTCGTACTAATTCCAGTCCACAATACTAAAAAAAACCAAACTGTTAAGGTGGCCACAATGGTGCACAATTTCACAATGAAAATCAAGTTAAAGATTTCTTTTCAATAGACAGCTGAAGCTGTGACTGTCAAGTTATTTACGTACGAATCAGCCAACTAGTTTTCTTAACTATGAGTTAGTAGATTATTTTGTATATAGGATTATAACCTGCTCACATTTTCTTGTGCCATTTACAGGGATTGTGTACCTATTGCCTTGTCCCTTGGCACAGAAAACACCACCAGAATGGACAGAGAAAGCCTGGGCAGACCAAGGTGTGTGGTAAGAGAAGAAACCTGTGTTGACTGATAGCGTTTCACCTGATGTTACACAAGTTTGCAAGAGCTCTCCCCTCACACAGATCACTGCAGGAGTAACAATCGAGCTCTGGTTTAAAAACTAAAACTAATGCTGATGTGACTTAGCCAGCTGAATTCAGCCATGTTTCTGTTCTGTCCTTTCTCCACAGAGACGCCAGTGAATTAGAAATTTGTCCCCCTAGTGTTGTCAAGGAATGACACTGCTCCTTAAGTCAAATGAATGTGCATGTAGTACAACTGATGTTGATGTCATTTTGTTGAAAACTGTCCAAGATCAATCCCACTTTTTAAAAATTAGAGTAGGTAAAAAATAAAGCAAAGCAATCCCTCCTCCCTCTCGTTTTCAGACTGCAGTAAAGCCCCTATGATACACACAGGCTCTATTGGTATTACAACATCCCCCATTATCCAGTATTCTCAATTCAATATATTACATAGAATGAACAGATGACAGAGTCCAACTCAGAGACTTCAGATTATATAAATCCCAGTAAGACAAAGAATGAAACTAGTCACATGAGACCTCACACTGCTCATATTGATTCTTTTAAATTCTTCCCTTGATTACAATAAACTCAATTACAAAGGAAATTGCTGAGAACAGTTTTATGTATGAATTCTACAAATTGTAGTGAATTACACTGGAGATTAAATAGTCATGCTATTACTCTTCCACCCAGCAAGTAAATCATGAATCATTTCAACCAGTGCTCCATCAGTAGTGGCCATAACAGCAGAGAGAGAGAAAAAGATATTTTAATAAAAGTTTAAAGAGTCGGATTCTTGACAGTGGCATCTCTTTCCATACTTAAATCAATTTATTGCTGTTGTTGGTTGGTTTTATTTTTCTGTTGGTGAGTTGGACAAAAATGCAGAAGTTTGTCTCTGCCATCACAGTCAGAAAAAATTTGGAAAATGCTTTCCTGTCTGGTGTCCACCTGCACTCTAGTCCATACGAGGTAGTGATGATCTGTTGTGACAACCTCCTATGATTACTAAGAGATCAATTCTAGCTTTTGAATCATGGTACAGCCTTTGCCACAATTAAAATCTTGCCACATGAGGTACCAAAAATTGAACTTAAGAAATCCAATGACTGCTTAGATAACCCAGTTTATACATTATTACTTCAAAAAACTACTGCTTTATTTGGAACAACTACTACTTGATAACCTCTTTAGCATCATCCATGAATTTTACTCCTGATCCCAATACTGTTCAAGCCAGAAGAGTCCACCGACACAGTTGTCTGCTGAACTTTACTATACAACTTATGGCTCAAGACGACACACTCTCTGGAGACCATATTCTTGGTAGTATCAATACTATTGAAAAAATAAAGATTCTGTAGCAAATGAAATAGCACAAATGTTTAGATGTGGAATCACTTGGAATCACTCAGGTACTTCAAGTTCTTCCACTGGTGAGAGCCCGTGTCTCAGTTCTAAAGAAAACCCGTTGATAAACCCACACTCTTGCAGGCTGCATCCATGTTAATAGAGTTTTGCTACAGCACATCCAAAGACATTTAGCACAACTGTTAACTGGAAGCCTCAGCATCACTTACAACCTTCATATATGAAAAATATCCTTGTTTTCCTTTTATATATGTGATATGCAGGAGAACCCTGGGCCCAAGTTTCCTTTACTTTGCAGTGCACCAAGTCAGAAAAAATGGTCAATTCCAAATTGCATGACATTCCAGTTTCACTTTGCACAGATAAGATTATCCAAGATAGAAGAATACCAAATGAAGTTTCCATCCTTGTCTCCCCAAAACACCTGTGTTTTAACTGTTAGGTAGAAGCAGGCCTTGTTTGTTTGCAAACATGAAGTTACGGATTACTGGCAAGCTAGTGATTTAAATCAACATAGAGAATACAACATTGAGCAGGTAAAATGTGAAACCAATTTTTAAATAAGACTATAAAGGAATGTTTTCTATTATGTCCTTCAAATCAAAAAGGAAGATGTTGTCATTGATAACCAAGTTCTAGCTTCACCTTCAAACTGAAAAATAAGAATCCTGTAAATGTTCAATGTGAGATGACTTGTGTAAAGAAAGTTTTGTACCTACCTGAGTATTAGCTGGCTATTTTAAGACAAAGAACAAAAAGAATAAAAGTTTATTTTGAATTCTGGCTATTCTGTGCATGGAATCATGAGGTAACTTGTACAGTCATCTTCCACATATTCTAAATGAAGAAGAGTTCCCGATTCTCATAGTTTTATCAGAATCTCTTACCTAGAATACCAGTAAATTGGTAACAATAAATTGGTATCTCTACTTAATTCAGATTAACATGTTTTTAGAGCTCAAGATGAGAAAATTACGAACACAAAGACTCAAAAGACTACTCGGGACTTGCATTTAAAACATTTCTGAAAGCTACATTTTTTACTCCCACTAATTAGCTCTTGATTGCAAACAAACTCAATATAATCTAGTTTTCTACTTAAACCCAATCTCAGAATTAACTTATGTCCTCTTCAAATTTTAACGTCAGAGGAAAATTCCAGTTAGCCCTTTCTGAACCAGGTATCAAATAATTTAACTGACCCATGCAGATCATCTCAACCCCAACATACCATAGTAATTCAAAGAGACACAGCATGCATGGGAAACAGTTATTTGAGATAGTTGAATAGTAAAGTATTCAAATACATTTTCACGCGTGGGTGGTGGAAACTGCAGTGACACAGACGTTTCACATGTTTCACGAAGAAGAAAGCTTAATTTCTTTCTAAGTAATCAACAGAAGTGAACTTATTGTTTTCATTACAGAATTACTTTTCTTCCAAGAGGTAAATAATGAAATTTGTAGTCAAATAAATGGATGCAGAGTGATGCTGATTACCAAACTTTACAAAAACTTTATCAATCCTCACACATTCACTAGACATCAAAACCAGTAAAAAACAGACAACATGATAGGACTGGAGAGTTAAATAAGCACCAGACACATGTTATCCTCACTTAGCAAACAGCAGATATTTTTAAGTCTTCTAAAGGAAGTTGATAATGGAGTTAATTTCTTTCCTTGAAGTGATCCTAGGATAACAGCTTCAACAAATAAGAACTTGCAATCAGCTAGTGGATGAGATGTGTCTATATCCTCTAGCAAAAGCATGAAAGTTAGTGAAAATAGTAAACACTTTACGCTAGGGTCAAAGAACTATTATAACATCTCTGCAGCTCAGGACATCTTTTTGATGAATGTGAAACAGCTGGAATAAATACATCAAGGGTAACAATTGTGCTCCCATGGTAGATCCAGCTGCTGCAAAAATAAACCCAGGGGGAAAAAGCCAAAGAGTAAAAAAACCTCCTATCCCATGCAACTCCACTATTTTTGCACATGTCCTTTTAAAATACAGGACTACCTGCAAATACGGCTTGAAAATGATTGTAGGTATTAATTTATTAAAAGCAAAACCAGTTTATAAACTGTTTTAAGAAAAAAAAAAATCAAGGAATGATTGTTTTATTTAAGCAGCACTTAAGAGTAATACTTTAGGGATTTTTCCAGACTTGAGGAACACTGGTACCTGCTAGTGAGAAAAGTTATTTTAAAAGTAAACAGAGACTCATAATAATCCTGTTAATACTTTATTAGTGTAACTTTTTAGCTTTCTATTGGACAGAACATAAATGCAAACTCCAAAAAAAAAAAATTCAGAGTCCTCTGCCATTCAGTAGAAGTGACCATGGCAGCCTGTTTCATGTTCATTCTTTTGTTACAGAAACGAGAGGGGGGGGGGGAGAAGGGAGGGAAAAAGCATCAAGAGAACAATTAGGCACACAGCTGACACTTACTGTACAATGATATGCACAAGTAATTTATAACAGCTAAATTCATGAGATGTGCTCTTCACATTTTTCCCTTGAAATGCATGAGCTTTGCTCAGATGAGCAAGGATCATTGAGAACAAGGGAATTAACAAAGGAGTAACAAATAAGACTTTTAAAACAAGTCCTTAAAAAAACTAACACAACAACAGAATGCAAAATTGTTCAGCTGAGAAGACATTTTTAACCTAGACTTCAAAACATTAAAAATTCATTTATTTTCAGTTATTCAAATACACATGCATTAAATGAAAATATTGCACAAAATTAAAATTTAGATTGTGGAATCCACGTGTTTTTATTTTGGTACACATTCTGGTAGCACTTAAAAGTTACTCTTTAGGTCTAGCAAACACCAGCAGCACAAGCTTGAGGATGAACCAAATGAAAAATTCAATTGCTCGTTTTCTCTTAAAAATAATTAAGGCTAAAACAAGTGCATTTGTTGACAATGGCACAATTTTCAGTGGCCAGTCACAGCACCCAAAGGCCAGAAGATACACCCAGACACTTAAGTGCTGTAGATTAACATTCAGTTGTGGAGAATTTCTAGAATAATAGGCTGCATGGGTTGACTGGACAGGTATTTTAAATCGTCAACAGGAAAACCATTTAAATAAAGATACATACAAACTCTTTTTAACACAAAGTATTCATTTCTGATGATTCTTGCCAGCCAACAGGCACCACTGAATTATGAAGCCACATTCTGTAATTAAATACAGAAGACAAAACTTCAATACATATATACATATGCACACACATGTATATAAATGTGTGTATAGGTATATATATGTAATAAATTCGTTAAGTAAAATGACTAATAAACATGGCATATTATGTTCAGTTCACATTCCTAGAGATATTATTTTATTTTTGTAAATAAATGTACCAGATAATTAAAAAAAAAAAAAATTCCCAAATCTGCACATGATCACTATTCCCTTGAAATTTTTCATGGTACCTACAGATAAATAAAAGGTTCCACAGATGTGACAAAACAGTATTTGAACTTCCACTTTCATACTGCATAACAAATTCAGTGATTTAAAAGACATAAATTAGATTGGGTAAGGATCTATGATATATTTACTATATCGCCATGAACAAGTGCTGAACGATCTTTCATCAGTCAGATGTCAGGTACGCTGGAGCACTCTGACATCGGAGGAAGATACACGCATGTAAACAAGAGGAGCTGGCTATGTTGTTTACTTCACACAGAACTCAAGAATTTTGTTAAACTCAACAGCATTTCATCATCACACTTCTACAGAATCTGCAGAGAGGAAGGGCGAAGGGTTCTTACATATTTACCAACTTGTCTTCCTAGGGATTATAAAAGAAAAGGATTTCAATTACAGTATTTATTTCTGCAATATAGAGAAAAAAAAAAACAAGTGCACTTGAGCCCATGCATACTGTATGAGAATGTTAACAGTACAATATGATCATCATAAGTAGTATAATAAAAGGCTACATTGCACTAATAGAGTCCATGAGAAAAAATGATCTATATAGAGGCTTCAGTCAATTTAACTAGGTCCTTTGAGAGCCTTCTATCTTCTCTTAGAACGCTTTCATAAAAGGTCTATGTTCCTCCCTCACATTAAAGGATCATTTGTTCCCATTTAGACACAGATTACTGTAAGGATCCTTGATCAATAGCTGTATCTTACCCTGTGTCTAGCATTCAGAAAAAAACGGACTCTATAGGATTAACTTTCTATTCACCCAGATAGCGGTGCTCAAACAGTAGGGAACTAGGAAAAGGAAAACACAAACTGAGATATGCTGTGGCCAAAAAGGATGATTCAGTTCTTACTTTATTTTTAATTGGACAGAAATTCTTCAATGAAACTAACCAGATGGATGTGGGGCCTTGATGTCAAACTTTTATTAAAATTTTACACTATGCAAAAAATAAAAAAATTATATAAAAAAATATTGTCGTTTTATCTCCTTTTTATTTTCATATATACAATGAGATGCATTCAGGAATTTCCAAGTGTTTGCATATGACTAATGAAATCTTTTACCTGTGAGGAACCAACTAATTCTAATATTTTTCCATATGAGGCTTACACACTAAGAAGGAAGGAATCTTTCAATTAAGTAGGACATAGTCTTCTACACCCAGAAAAAGTTTCAAATTTTAGTGGGGAGTTGCATGTAAACTGTGTCTTAGTGCAATTTCCTCATCTTCTAATACGATGTCTATCCTCTCTGAAACATGTACCCCCTTCCTTCTACAACAATCAACTTGACATATGGTCAAATACGCCAAGTGAACATAAATATCACGCCCCTTCTCCACTGAGGTTACATGCAAAAGGTATGCCAGGTGCCATAAGAGCAGAATATGCCTCTTAAAGCTACAAAATAATCAGAATAAAGGGTTTATTTCTACCGCACCTCTGCCTTTACTGAAACTTCCATTAGATCTAATGTTAGTTTATTTTTCAAGACATGAAAGGTGAAGTAAATGTGGCATAAAAGCCACATTACCTCAACTTTTCTTTACTAAATGTACTTTTTTATGGGGCTGTAACTATTATTCCCCTCTCCTATGAACCTGCTACTCTAGAGGCTGCTTTTCCTGTCAGCTCAGCCTTTACAGGAATGTTAAAAGAGCCCTACAGAGCCTCAACAGTCGTAACACAGAACCAGTTCCACCTGATTCTCACACATTGCACTATCTCCCAGTGCCAAAACATCCTTTTCTTCCATTGTATCACCGCAGTTGTGCTTTACTTGAACAGTCTGGCACTTTTCATTGCTGGCAAAACATCGACTCAGGAACAGAAGGAATCAGCATTCTTGTACATTGGGCCAGTATTCTTCTCAAAGTTGCATGAAGACGCACCAAATCATTTAAGACACACAAACCCTTCTGGTAGTGGTTGAATTACAAGTGAAGATGAGAAGATCCACAGGTCTTACAGATGCATTAATAATCTAATATGTGACACTAGAAGACTGGTGCAGAAATAACAGCATGTGAGTTTGAAGCCCCAGAGAATCTGCCCAAGTAATTAGTCCTGGACAAACATACACCAGCTTAATAGGTTTGAAGTGTCACCTTTTCTGCAAGGAAGGCGCTTGAGTACAATGTAGTCTCTGCTTATACCTCTGCATCTGCTTTGACCGTGAATGCAGTTTGTTGAAGAGCTCATGGAACTTATTTTGTGGAAATAAGGTTTCTAGGAATCTCTCCAGAAACACGTACACCATTCTCTTATTGAGCTGAGTGTGCTGGAACATTTCGAAGACCCGAAGAATGCCTTTCCGTGTTGTCTCAGCACCTATGATGTGCTTCAGTTCATCTACAAAAATGAAAGTTACACAGAAGCTTAAGCTAAATTCTGCTTCTATGTTAACGAACATAAACTGAATATTAAGTCTTTCAAATTATGCAGCTTGGAATTTGAAGTAACAGTGCCTCTGTTATACAAAACATAACTAAGCTAAAAGATCTCTTACAGCAGAAAGGATTTCTGAAAATTACTTCACTTTTACACTATATATGTGCAACCATGTTATTTTACATGAAACCATGCTGCAAAAAACTTCAGTCCTCTAGTGAAACTAGATACCAGGTTGGTTCTGAGAGAATTACAGTTGCAAAGTCACAGTACCTGAGAAAATGTTGAGTGCTTTAATAATTAAAAACCTTTTTATTTAAACACAATTTGTATCTCAAGATTTCCTTTCAACAATCAACAAGAATACTGACACTAATTCCAGTAACAACGTATAGTAACAATTATTAGGCTTCAACCCCCGAATCACTTACCTGGCATTACCTCCAGTAATTTGGTCTTTCCTGCCACTCTTGTTCTCATTCTAATAGCTTTGTCCCTTCGTGGAACGGTTTCTGCTAAAATGCCGTTGGGCCAAAAAGCATCTCTGTAACAAAAGCAAATCTGTCAAAATACATTAAAATTTTATCAAGTGAAAGGCTCTTTTTAACCCCTCAAAGCTAATTCATAAAATACAAGAAAGTAATTTACACACGACCTAACACACACTTCAAACATTAGAAAAGAGAAGAGATTAAAAAGAAATCAAAAGCAAGAAATACAATACACTCAACCTATTAATAGTTACCATATACTTTTTTGGTACAAGGATCACATGAAAGAAAATTTTAAGAAAAACTTAAGAAAATATTACACACCAAAACTATTCAAATACCACATGGTCGTTATATAAAATGTATCTAATATTTGCCTTTACCAATCAGCCTCTATTGCCACTGAGAGACTCCAGGCTCTTTAGATCTCTGACAGCAGTTAACTTATCAACAAGCTAAAGCTGAGATGAAGTAGTTCCAGTGTAGTATAAAATCCATGGCATAAGACATGCCTTTGTCTGAAAAGGTATTTAGCCTCAGTGAATGACGTTCTGTTTCTGAGTAAGAAGTGTACATTTTGGTTTTATTAAAGAATAACAGAATATCTTTGAAGCATGACCCTTTGGCTAATAGGCTACTTTATCTCTTTCACCCCATCAAAAAAAAAAAAAGGCAAGGGCAGGAGTGGCTTTTGCTCAACAATATTGCAGAAACCATTAACACTTTTAGAAAAAAGACCGACAGAGCATTTGATACATTCAAACTCAGACTTCAGTTCTGTTGTATCTGCCCACATGCAAAACATATTAGCTTAGAGCTGTGGGGTTTTTTTCCATAATAATTGTTTATCTTTCAAGAGAAGGCAGATACATGCCTTCAGCAAGGTAAACAAGACACTTCATCCAGTAATAAGACGAAATTCATAAGTATACCCATACTCTAGCTCTTTTAAACTGGTTAGCAAAGAACCTTCCTTTCTAAGGAAGAGGAGAAAACTCAAAAATATTCTTCATGTGACATTACTCTCTCTCACTTTATGCACATAAAAAGCAGTGTACAGTCCAACTAGAATTCTGTAATAATAATTTCCTCAGATAAAAGGAATAGGAAGGATACACAGATATTAGACATGGATTGGCAAGTACTTCATGTTTATCATCTATGATAAAAGACATACCTGAAGCGTTTCACCGCATCTGCTACTTGCTCAGGAGATGTCATCCAATCAACATGATCAACTATTTTTCTAAAATCAAAGCAACAAGTCTCTCATTTAATTTTTAAAACAGAGATCAAGTAAGTATGGCATTTTAAAGAGAACTGTAGGGCAAAATAAGTATAATTTCACCTTTCTCCAACTCCATAAGTAGGTTATACAAAACTTCACAATCATAAGGCAAACACTGATTGTCATGATAAAAGTCTAAGCTCACTGATCACTCTTAAAGCTAAAGTGATTATAGCTTTTTTTTTTGTTTCTACTTTTTCTTTTTAAGCAAATGTACTATGACTAAGCAGTCTGGAAAATTGATGTTGCAACTCAATTCAGAGAAATGTTCTGCTTGTAGAGCACTCCTCTTCATGGAGCACTCTTCAAGTTCTGCTTCTATAAGCAAAGAACCTACTTAAAATCTCAAATTACCATACTTATGTGTGCACTTCATAATCTTTAACAGGAGATACAGACTGGTCATAAACTTTGACCTTCATTCATCAACATACACACAACTCAATAGACAAATATAGCATGTTTACAGAAACAATATACACATCTGTGTATCGCCATAATCCCAGTTATTTCCCTAACCATGATTTGAATTTAGCTTTGTAAGAAACAGAAAAACACAATTTTGCTGCAGAATGCCTTTAAACCCCAAGAACCTGCTAGGAATGACTGATGGTCTGCTGAACCAGAGGAAGCTGTGAGCACCTGAATAGCTCCAAATGCACAACAGTTCTGCGCACATCTCTGCAGAAAGAAAACACCAGCCTGTGCACAAACTTGGCTAGTTATACTACAGTCTGAAAACAGCAAAAAGGATTCAGAGTTGTTCAACAGGGCAGCATGTTTTTGGAAGCTGCTGTTATTACATGGCTGCATCACTACTGGTACCACAAGAACTGTCTATATGTTTAACAGTGATGATGAAAACATCAAAAATTTACTTGTGAAGGGTAAAAAGTAATGATACAATGAGGAACGTTCTTCAGAAGTAATAGGAAATCACTTGTCGCCTGCCAGAAATTAAGTTTTTGATTCACGGCACTAATCCAAAGTGACAATTTAGTGCTAATCCTGTTTCAAGAATTTTTTTTGTTCTACATTTTAATTTACTTTTCAGAAACAAATTATTAGAAGGGAAAGCCTGGAAAAAGTAGATTTCTAAGCTGTAGGCAAGAAACACTGCTTATTTAGCACTAGTAATTTGCTTTGCATTTGCATGAAAAAGGGCATATGTGAATTACAGAGAACATGGGTGGCAGAACAGACCCCCAGTCCTTTCTCTTCTTTTCAAGTATGACAGCAAAATCTTAACACAGCAGCTCCGAACAGTTCACATAATTTGATAGTGTCAGCATATTATTTGTGGCATCAAAGAGGTGTAAATAGAAAGAGTGCAGAAAGCAATAAATATAATTATAACCAAAAAACATAGTGTAAAACACAGAGCAAAAAGCACAGACACCATCAGTATTAAGTTACATTCACAGAAACGTGAACTCTTGTTGATAATGTGAAAGCTCTCTCGGAAGCTCTCTAGCATAAAAGTTACTGGAATTTGTCTTTAAGGAATGTTCTGTGTTTATCTCCATTTTACACCACATTTGTGCTTGGTTTATTGACCCTCTTCAAAGGGGAGTGCATGCAGATCTACACCACAATAATTCAGTAAGACCAAAAGGGATTTATACACACATTCTACACAGTCTCACTCAATCGCTCTAAGAAAAGCATTACCTATTAATTGTGTCACCATATGTTGCTCTAATAAGTTGCTGAAGCAGATTTTTTATATTTCTTCTTAACCACTGATTTCTTTCCTTTAAATCAAAGACTTCGTCCATAAGGAGGAGCATTACTCTCAGTGGAATATTGTCATCCACCTGATCAAGTGAATAAAAAATACAATTAGTAAATTTTTATTTAAGAAAGCTACAGTTTTAGCTGCTACTTGACAGGCCAAATGCTTCAGTATGAGGACAACAATGTCAGAAATACTTTGTTCTGTATTTTACTGGAAAATGAAATCTTCACTAAATCTTCTGTAACATCACTGATAGCAAAGAAAGATTAAAAATTAAAAGATAAACTAGGCTCAAATCCATTGAAGATTTAAAATAAGACAAAAAGAAACAGTTATTTCAAAGCTGAACAAAATTAATATTAATACAAGTAATAGGTCCTAAAGAGAGCTTATCCCTGACCTCTTCCTTTGGTAGCTGTGCTTTCCATTGCCTAATATTAAATCTCTGGAAAGAGCTTCTGTTTGGCATCTTTTTCTTATGGATGCACCACGCCAAATTCAGAACCTCCTAAGAACAATGACCTTTTGCTGCAATGAACTGCCCTTTATTTAAATATTGTACCAACCAGCATGGCTATTAAGTGCTTTTGTGCTTATAGATGAAGAAAAGCATCACCATTTTACTACTTAATAGAAGATGTTATATATACTGGCGTACAAAACCTAACTTTTGTGGAAATCCTGAACCAGAGGATTCACTAACTTTGGATGGCGTAATATTTTTTCAAATATTAAAATATGAGCAAGAATTTACTAAATTCTGTCGTATGAGATTATTAGATTTTCATCTTAGTTGTTATTAATGTTTCTCTTATAGAATCAACTGTAGTTTCTCACGAACTGCTTATATGCCAAAACAGAAGCCTACATATTGTTAAGCTATTGCATAAAAGATAGCATTTGGAGTTAAAGTCATATTCCACAAGACACCACAAATATTTATGTATTCATATACATTTGTATTCATATACAGCATATTAATTTGATATTTTGACTGATTCATTATTTAAACTTTGTGTTTACTACTAAAAACCTTATAGAATACCAAGCTAAAATTAAGATTTTACTATATCCTCAGCAAAATGTATTTAAAGAGCTTTTTGCTTGTTTTAATTAGGATTTTTAAATTCTAAGCATAACATTCAGAATTTTGTTTTGCATTTTAAACCTGATACAGCTCTACCTGGAAGAGCAGTAGTTTGCACTATATTGTTAATCCTACACTGGAAGAAGTAGCAAGATCTCATAGCTCTGTGGACTGCACAACTACATCTATAAATGGAACACAGACAGTGGATTCATAATTCAGCTGTAGATTTTACACATCCATGTCTCACTTTTATAGTGCTTCTCCACATTTAAGAAACAGGAAATGTAAAATTCTATTCAGACTGACCTATTTTTTGACTGATTTAATGACTAAGTTCTGAACGTGCCTTAAAAGAGCAGCTTGAGAGTTGAAAGCTTTTAAAACAATTGAAATCCAACTTTCAGAAAGCTGGTGTGCTAACTTAGAAGCTTTCAAGAATTGTAGTTTCTATTCATTTTACAGAAGATCAATGAGAATATTTGCAGAGAAGGCATTCATATACTTCAATGACATTGTTTTGTTTCGCCTCTGAAAAACAGAAGCCTTGGGACTACCAAAGATATACATTTGTAATTACAAACTTATGAATACAGTGAAAAATAATGGTGAAAAGGACTCCAGAAGAACCGAAGGCTGTGTTATTTGAGCAAAACTACATCTATCAAGTCATCACGCCATCATAGCAGTTATACACAGAAAGACAAACTGGAATGCTTTGATGTGACCAAAAAACCCAAAATGTGAAGGGTAGAACAGGTGCAGATTTAGGACCATAACAAATTGCACATAATCACTGGTAATCTCATGGCCTTTCTGTCCCACTTAAAAGTTTTTTTCCCAATTGTTTTCACATATATGATCAATAATTCAATCAAAACAACAGCAAAATACCACAGCTTATGAAAACAGCAAAAGCTTAAAATTCACTTTCAAGTTTCTAATGCCACTATTTTATATATTTTAGGTATCCACATAATAGAAGCTTATTATTTAGGAAAACATTTGGAAGGTTTTTTTCCATAAAAACACAGCAAACACTACTTCTGATCCATTAAACAAATGCCCCCTAAAATGTCACATCAGAAATCAGAATCCATAAAATGCCAACTGAAATGATGCTAACAGTCTGGCATCGCACATTCTTTTAACAGATAAAAATAGGAGGAAGGAGGAAAAAACCAAAACCAAAGAAATCCCCACCCAGAAAACACAGAAGCAGTAGCATGGACACTCTAAGTTATTCCACTGTTGTGCAAACCATTTTAGTACTAATAAAATGTTAATTTTAGAAGGAGGCATCTAAGTTTCTTTTTAAAAAGCTAAAAAACTTGTAATTGCCTGGCATAATATCAGAAAAAAATAAATATGTAGCTTAACATAAAATAAGTAACACATTAATTTGGTTTTAGAGAAGCCAACTTTGAATTTGTCCGACTCACATTATCATCAATTGGTGCTGCAACACGGCAGTGTTCAGGATCTGAGTAAGTTTTCTGGATCAAAGGAGGCACCTACAATGAATAAAAGGTAATGTTTATGAAGGAAAATATACTTTAGGATGCCAATAAAAACATTGTTTTTCCTAATAAATTTGGTTAGGAAAATGGAAACCAAACATATGATCAAAAGTCTACATACTACCACAGATGAGTATACAGCAGTCCTTTCATCTTGCAGCAAACCAAGCCTGTACGTATTATCCTATAGCTATCAAAGTTATCAACACCTTTAAGACAATCCACATATATTTTCTCAAGTGCCTAATGTTTCAATTGAAAAACACCCGAGAAATTCATATGGGACTGATATTTCTTTTGGTATTTCCTCTTGATCTTAAGTACTGCCCAGTCACGGACTTCCCAGTGAATATAACTGCAGATATAATATATTGTTAGTCACACCAGGGAAATTACGAGGAACGAGAAAGTCCAGAGCCAGTCATTTTATCTCACAAGTAATAAAAAAAACCCAAACAACAACAAAAACAAAAGGAAAAAGCCCTCCCCCACCCCACAGGTTTATTATTCCATTTCATGGTCTAAGGGTTAACTCAGTTGCTGTCCTACATCTGCCACATGTAAGTGTTGTGGTCACACCAAACAGAACAATCCCCGACCACAGACCTTCCAGCTACACACAGAAAGTGGAGGGTAAGGGAAATGAAGTTAAGATGGACATATTAGGAAGATTACTACTTTCATAGGACTTCTAGATAGCCTGCCATGCAACCACTCCCCACCTCTAAGGTATTATGTTTTAGGAATATAAGATATGAGGAAAGATGACAGGAAAGACAGAAGAAAAATTAATTAAAAGTTCAGCAAAGAATAAGCAGAAAAGAAGATAACTCCTTATTCTAAATTTCAAAATATATATTTTTTTCTTTTTGTAGTGAAAGCAGTAGATGCAGCAAACTAACTCTGTGAGAACGGTTGGTTAAAAAGAAAATCAGTGACTCTCATATTCTCCTCAGTGGCTGCACTGAATTAAGTGAAGGACCACTGTAACAGTCTGCAGATGTCATCTTAAAATGTGTTACTTAGTAGCAAAAAAACTTCCTGTTCATAATATAATGACTGCTGAATCTTTTTTAAAAAAGGGTGTAAGCATAAACCAGATTGCTCTCCTGTCTAATGACTTGACTCTTCATTATAGTATGCAACGTAAGTTTAAGCGAGTTGATAGCTAACCTCCTATTAATTTCCTAGTATGTTTTAACTACCAAATATATTCTTACCTTGAAAAATGATTGCTTTATGTCTTGTCCCAATCTCTCTGACATTTTACCCATGTTGTCTGACATTTTAGTCATTCCCTCTGCCAGGCTGTCAGGGAGAGACTTGACTGCATTTGATACATTTCTCATAGAGTTACGCAGTGGGTTTACAAATGTGTCCATCTGAAGAGGAAGATGTTTAACCAGAATTGTATAATCTGAGGACACTAGTACATTAATACACTATGAGAAGTATCATACTGTTCCAGAGAACAATAACATAAAGAACAACTCAAATTGCTTAACTTCATTACAAAATCCAGAATAAAGTTTTAGCTTCACTTTGATTTCTACTTCTTGCTCCTTACAGCCCTACTGTAGCTATCTTCAACTTTCAAGAGATCTTTTTCCTAAATCATTTCCATTTCCCACAACTCAGTTTTTCTTAGCTTGAATTTCTTTTCCTTTTCTTCTCCATTCAACGCCATGTCTCCCTTCTAAGCTTCCTGCTTCCAGATGTTTCACATCTGCTTTCAACTCTTCATCTTCGAAACATGCCTCTTAAATACCACTGCAGTAGTATGTTTTAATATCATGGCAAGTATAATTAAAAAATACAAAGTAGTTCCATAGAAACTGTTAGAATTTTTCGTGCAGTATGTACTCTAAATTCAGTCCAAACAGAGGCAAAAATACTAGTGTGATGACCTTTAAAAGTTAAGTTTATGAAGAACATAGAAATCTTAGTCATTACATAAACCTTGATAAATATTTAACTGTTTCATTATTAAATATTTAAGGTATATAGGTAGATCAACAACTTGAAGTGACAATACAGTTGCAGATGCTTTTTATATCAAAATCACTAGAAGTTCAGAAATAGCAATTTTTGCAAAGCAGATGCCCACACAAACTGGTCAACTAAACAAAGAATCACTTGTCTGAAGAGAGTTCTGGAGGCTTAACAAAAAGGGTGCACAGCTCAGGGCTCCATATTTGACCAATGACTCTGCTGTTAGTTAAAACAGCTAAATACATCACAGCTACTTTTGAAGGGAAATGCATTTCATCTTTTTGGCTGAAGAGTGGAGAGCACGGTAACAGCAGCAACTACAGAGAAAAGAACTGAAAAAAGAAACTAGAGGGAATGAGACTACAGAAAAAAAATCACGGGTGTCCGACAGAAAGTAATTTGCAATGAACATATTTTAAAGTAGTCTGATTTGAAAATTCTATTTCCGTGTCATATGAGTAAGTTTACCTGGTATAAAACCAGTAGATTTTTGGTTCCATATGTCCTCAGATACTTCGTCACTCACAAAGTATTAAAGCAAGTCACTCGCAAGTTGTTTTCAAAGTGTCATACAGCTGTTTAATATCAGTTTAACATCTCTGTTTAATGCAATCATTGCACTAATGAATGTTCTTAAGTTTCCTTGACAGTGCAAAACATTCTTACCTTCCGTGCAAAATCTCCCTTCCCTTTGCTGTAGGCTTTATTCTCCAGGAAGTCAGACACGTAATGGGCTAAAGCTGGAGAAGCTTTCATCATTTCAGGATTTAACAAGAGCTGAGGAAAATCATTTTTAAAAGCCACTTTTTAATAAATAACGAAAAAGGCCATAGCAGTCAGCCTACTAAAAGTTTAGCAAGTTTAGTCAAAGACACTACATCTTGCAATGTATTTTTTCATTTATTCTCTGAATTTTATAACATTACACTATTCAAGATGAAAACAAGGTGCTTCTTGATAATTCCCATAATTGACTAGTATGTTAATTATAGCACCTCACAGAAAAATACACACACTTCTCACCACTCAAACTGCTTCTAACACTCCAAGAAAAAAAATAGCTGTGACTGAAAAAATATTTCTATTAAGATTGGGCCGCATATGCCACACAAATTAAAATAGCCATGACTGAAAAAAATGTTGCTATTAAAAATAGGGCACACAAACAAAAAAATATATTAGTATTCCAAACAGCACAATCAGATTTCACAATTTCTTATTCATTTTCACTGTTTATTGTTAACATGCCCATTGTGTTGGTTGACAGACTTAAGTGCTAAATGACCAGAAAATCGCTATGAAAAACACAGCTTCATTTAGTCGGGCTGATACAGGCCATATCCAAAGGGAGAAGCTGTGTGGTTTGCTGCACGGCCAGAATGGGTGCCACGTCCATCCTTATGCAACGGCACAAGGGAAAATAACCACAAACACAAGTGTAATGTAAGAATGAGTTAATGGCATAGAGCTCCAAACCAACACAACTGGAACATCACCAGCTCAGAGCTGCGACAGAACTCATTGAGAATAAACCAAAACAGCAAAAAAAGGCAAACTTATAAGATAACATGAAGTTCTTACAGTATAATATTTAGGATTGTGTACCACCTACAGCACAGCTGCTTTTTATCTACCTCAGTAAAAAGAATTACAACCAAGAACACAACCACAAAAACATAATGGCTTACCTGCAAATATGCATTTAAATCTTTCTTCCTCTTTTCCAAAAATTCTCTGTCCATATTGTTAAATGTCTTTTTGCCAGGAAGTTTCAGTATATTTGCAAGGTTTTCAAACTAGAAAAAAAGGAGAAGATTTTTTGTTCTTTTAAGAGTTTCAAATCACAACATAATCTCAGAAATGACAGGGGTCATTATATTCACCTATTCTTATCTACCATGTAACACCTGAAAAATAATTTCTCCCTCAAGCCCAGAACTCAGATTCCTTGAAGAAATGAAAATAAAAGATAGATCATCAAGAACAAATGCATGAAAATTCTCAGGCAACTGCCAAAGGTAAAATGTAATTTCCGAACACACACATGATACTCACTTTTGAAATACAGATTAGTGTAGTGTGCAAAAGGTTTAAACTCTATATTTATCATTACTATTTGGGCAGAAGTTAGGAACGTTATGAGACTACATCAAGAGAACTTGCAAATCTTTCTAAAACATCTTCCCTTTCCTCTCCCGATCAAACCTACTAAGGTAATGATTAAGCTTTTATCCCTGGAGTGGACGGCAGCTCCCAGTTTACACATAGTTTATCACACCATGCTTGACAGGCCATCACCTGTGCCTCTTCTCCAGGTAATGACAGCAATTGGCACTGGTTGACATGTCTTTCGCTGTCCCAGTTTTACAGAAAGAAAAGGTGTTCCACGCAAGTAGGAGGGAAAAAAGAGGCCCTAACACTTAAGAAGGTTGAAAATTTTTGCTACAATGCGCAAAAAATTAAGAAGTGACAAGAATAAAACTCAAAGAATCAGGATTATCCACATACAGAATCCAGACTTCCTGTAAATAATAAATAATACTGTTAAGGTGATAGAGAGAAGTATAGTATCTAGGATCTATGAAACAACCTGGAAAAAGGTTGTGTCCTTTTTTTCTCTAGCAGAGACCACAAAACTACAGATTTAGTGAGAGATTGATTCCATTCAGTCCCTGCAAAGTGCCTTTTTGCAAAGACATCATTGAACTTGGGAAGGTCACAAAGCTCATATGACATCTACGGCCTGTAGAAGCACCAAAGAATAACTACTTCCAAATTCACAAATCCCATTCCCTTACAAAAAGGTCATAGCCGCTATTTTAAATATAGTATCTACTTCAAATTATATTTCTTACATTACTGACTAAAGAAACTGGTATGAATCTATTCAGTACTTCAAGGAAAAAAGCTCATACAGATACTATAGACAACTAACTTCAATTCCATTTTGAATCAAGTATCTATTTCATCTGAAAAAACCACTAACAATAATCTCTGCCCTTCCTATTAATTTTAAATAAAAGATTCTAACCTTCACCCTCAGCATGTCAACAAAAATGTCTCAGACAAGCACACCAGAAGGGTGTTCAGTGTATCGGTGACATTCCTGTGCCCCTAAACCCAGTAGAGATGTCCATTTTCTTGTTGAAACAAAACAAAGTTGTTGGGAGTATCTGAAATGCTACAGTAAATCATGGGAATCTCTTCACCTTTCACAATCTTAGTGTTCTAGAATAACATTTCTATTTTCTGTAAATCCAGAGTCGTCATATTACAGTAACAAGAAATTTCTGAGCCTTAAACTTTGAAAATTTTTGCTTCTGCCACTTTTTTCTAGTCATTTACTGGCAGGTCAGTTTTAAATGACTGCCCCATACCAGTAGAACATTAACTCTACTATAAGATCCACAAACCCGTACCTGTTTCAGGTCACAAATTCTTCAGTGAAATGATTAAAAAAAAAAAACACAACAAAAAAAGAAAAAAAAACAAAAACAAAAACAAAAAAAAAAAAAACAAAAAAAAGAAAATCCATGCAAAAAGTCATATTTCAAATTTACTGACAACATATTAAGATAATCAGAAATTAAAAGAAAAGTCAGGCTCTGCTTATAATTAATACAAATATTCAACACAATGTTTGCCTAGTTTTAATAAATCCTCCTTCATTTTTACTACTGTTATGACTGTGCTAACCTATCTGCACAGAATTTGTTCTCTGTGCCTCTCTATTAATAACACGCCAAGGGATACAATCCAACACTTCTGACTAGTTCAAAGGTTACATGCAGTCAAATCTGACTTCTCCAAAAGCTTGGTTTAAAAGCATTTCACCTTCCTCTTTTAAAAGTACTGCATTTTCAACACTTTTTCATGTCAGCAGGTTCTACGTTGTACCAGCTGCTGAATTACAAGTCTCTGTTTACTCTTCTTTCATCTTAGGAGGCTTAAGAGTCTGAAAATACAAGTACAGCAATAAAAGGCAGACTGTCTAGCCGCACACTGAACTGCCAACAGCTGTCTCTTTTGAGACCCCAGCGCTCCTTAACGTTTCACTTAAAACCTAAATACTTATTTTCCAAGCTCAGTTTTTATTTCTTAATCTCTGTGACAAATATAACAAATAAAACACACCACTGCTTGAGACCAGTAGCACTTCCATACAAACATTTTAGAGTAAAATTAAGCAAATGAGGGCTGGGGGAAAAGCTTTCTAAGTTCCATTTCTATTTGTTAGAGCAACTATATAGCCATCAGGTACTGAACTATATACACATGCACCTGTAAACTGCTCAGTACAAATAACGTATGATACAAACAGTACAAAAAGTACACTTCAATGGCAAACAGTGTAGTGCTGTAACTCCACATCTTAAGGCACGTTGAGAAAGGCAATACTCAATGCCATACCATCACACAGAAAAAGCACCTTCCAAAGAAACAGTGCAAGATTTCTGAGATTAATTACCTGCTCAGTGATCCTCATGTGAAAGTCATGGAAATCACTGTAGCGTCGATATGTCTTCCACGTCTCTTCGCCGTTTGGATTTCGCCGATGGACTGTGATAGCGTACAGCGCGTATGTCTTGCCATGGTCATTACACACTCCTGCCACAGCATATGGGTCATAGTCAGCATAGACTAGTAGTTTAAAAACAAAAACAAAAAAAGGAACAAACAGAAAAAAGGAAGACGGAAGGACACAAACGTGAAGTGAAGAAATGTCTGGAATGACAGACTTGAGAGACAAAAATGGACATGCAAGCAGAAAAATAAGCCATCCCTTTATCCAAAACCCTGCATAAGCGATAACCTTCAGAAACTTATTACATCAACTTAAATAGATTAAGCAGCCTTAAAGTTGGACAAGTTTCACTACCATGCAAAACACAAAGCATAGCAAAACGTTTCAACTTATAAGAAGAGCGAATAGAGCTTTTAAAAAATAATTTTAACCTAAAAAACTCAAGATAGAGGTGAAAGCTGTAAAATCAGAAGAAATTACAGTCAGTAATAATGTTGAATAGTGCACTAATAATATAGAAAAAATTGTTCCATCAAAAAAATCTGTAAATACAAGACAGTGCAAGCAGGCTGTAAGCATTTGGTTTTGTTATCAACACGAGCTGTTTGTTATTAACTGTAAGATAAAAAACTCACCCCACACTATTTATATATAACTATATGTACACATATATGCATTCTGCATGTGCATTACATTTATATAATGTATTTTGTATGTGCACACACACATTTTATGGAAAGAAGACATCCATCTTAAACAGAAGTAAACATCTTTTAGTTCTCCACTGAATATTTAATTTCTCCTGGACATTTGTCAACCACAGAATTCTCCCAGTATAGAGTTTGTTTCAAAAATTTTCATTTCATCTACAGAATAACCCAGAACCAGTATTGTTTACACTGCACAACATGTTACCAATTTAAAGAGTGTATCTCAAAGTATTGAGCCAATACCCGGTAGCAGCAATTTTGCAGTGGCTAGATTAAAGTGATTTTTAATCAAGTTCTGTGAAATTTTCAATGCACCCATGCTCCATAAAATACATTTTTACTGACAGATCATCAGCTACAACCTCTGTTGTGCTTCCAGCTTTGATTTCTCTCAAGTATAATGCCAAAGTCTGAGCAGCCAGGGAGTGGAGCCTCTAGAATAGGGGGGAGCTACTGACAATGTAAGAATTACTCCCTAGCAAGGTGCACAGTGGGCACAGAACTTCTTTGCCATCTGTCCTCTATAAGAAGAATGTTAAGTGCTGAAGCCCAAGAGAAAAATCAGGCAGCCAGGATGTTGCTAAAAGACTGCCCAAAGAATGGAGCTGGCAAAGCCCAGTCCCAAAGACAGGGAGCAAGCCCAGTTCTCAGAACTCCCATTGACCACCTTGCTGTGCAGCCACCAGACCACATCTCAGGGGCGCTGTTCAGCTGCACCTTTAGCAGAACCAACCACTTCAGGGCAGGAGTGGCAGAAAAAGAAAGAAGTTGTCCCTGCCATCGCTTATGTTACAGCTGTTTAAATAGTGTTTGTTTTCAAACATGAGACAAGGTGAATCCTCAAAGACATGGAGCAGACCTTGTTTACACCCCTCAAGCACAGTAAAGGGTAACCATCAGCAGAGGAAAGGAACCTGCGGACAGATGCAAGATGCACCTACTGCCTGTAGCATCCAGAGAGCAGGGACTCATATTTCTTGTTCAAACACGAGGCAAAGAGCACTAAGACTGCCAGTTTAAACTTGTATTACAGCATGACCTGGTATGTATTCTCTGGTTCAACTGGAGTATTAAGGACTCACAGAGTCCAGTTTATAGTTATCAATACACACTGCCATCAAGATTATGAATTGAACATAATTTGTGTGGTTCTAAGTTTACCTTTTTTCTTAGATCAAAACAATGACGCCTCCGAGTTTTATTCAGAAAAAGGTATCAAATGCCATTTTAATTAAGAAGCTAAATTGTGATTCTTAGCTTTTATTTTTCCCCTTCTCCAACGACCGACTACATGAGACTTTCACTCACACTGGTTCGGAGGAACAGAATTTAATTAAAATATCAAGCAGCTGAATTCTTACTCACAGCTCCTGTGTCCGCTATATAAATACATAGATTTAAAACTCTATTGCATAGTAAAATCTACCCCAAATAAGTATCTGAAGATTCATTCACAATTTGATCACCCAGTGCAATCTCTTCTAACTAGAACATTATAAATAATAACTGAGAAGATTTTGTTGTTTATTCTCACATAGTATTTTTTTTCATTTATTACTAGGCCATTTTTTTCAAAAGACAACCAAAAATGCCACCACTGTAAAGACTGAAGCCACTACCTTAAATGAACCTAAGTCAATAAGGAAGCACAAAGAAATAGGTGAAAATATTCTAGTAAGAGAAATAACAGTCAAGAGTTAGAATTGTGTGACTAGAAAAAAAAAACAGATGGCTTTTTGAATTTGTTCTTTAAATAACTGTTAAAATAAATGCTACTCAAAATTAAGTTTAATGAATGATTCTCCAGAGATACAAAATAATAATCCCATAAACAACAAAAATTAAATCACATTTTAAGTACAGATATACATTTTATGACCTACAGCACCAATTCTGTAAGGATTTCCATTACAAGGACTTTATGGGAATTATGAATTTAAATGTTTTATGAGGTTAAAAAAAAAGTGAAAGTATTAGGATTTCAAAGGCCTGTAAATATCAAAAAACTGAAAACAAATGGAGGAAAACAAGTAAGCAGCCATTGTAACAGATTCACTTACCAGTATCTGAGATGTATGCATGGAGCTGAACTGTCTCATCAGAAGGGACATTTGAAAGGTCATCTAAGGACTGCAGGGTTGGGGAGAGAGGGGAGAAGGAAGAAATGAGCAAGAGAGAATAAGACTGCAGATACATCTCATTTGAGAGATGCTTTTTGCTTGATCTATTTTGTTTTCAAACTTTCCGTTCACTACACTAATAGAACAGCTTAATGCACTGTAACATTGCAAACAAGTGTCGCTATTATCTGGTTACTAAAGCCTTTTACAGAGTGTATGGTCCCTCATTTCCCCTACCAGTTTCACATAGTTCTGTGATCACTCTAACGTATTTGCCACTTTTGTTTGATTTCTCAGTTCCAATAGAAATACAAATAGTTTCCTACTGAGCATAAAAAAAGACAACAAAAAACCCACACACACTGTGGAGATACAGGTGTTGTATACTAAATCTTTTGTATACAATTCTGTTTTCTTTCAACTGACTTAGAGCACTACACAAAAGTTACAGTGCAGCAGAAGTTGAATAGTTTCTCTGCTGTATATAAAAAGCAGCACACTCTTTTCTCAGAAATGTTTTCCCTCATAAAAAATGAACAGGTACATCACCAGCTGGCTAAAATCCTGTCTCCCTATTCAGTGATTACTGACATCAAAAGAGGCCCAACGGGTCTTTTATAGCAGCATTGCTACTATTTAAAATTAATACATTCGACTACTAAGATTTAACAAATCCCTACAAGATTTTTGAATGAAAAACTTGGAGCTACTGAAGTAGAATTCATAAGCATTGGGATCCCAGCTTCTTTATGTATTTTACTCCAAAATTCTAAAATTCTTCAGATACAAATTCAGAATGAAAATGCAGCTATGAGCCATCTTTTATAATTTAACAAAGCCAGTTTAATAGCAAATTGCTACAAAAAGTTACCTAGAATGGGACCTACTGGCTAGCAGGTTAGTCCACCTGTGTCGAACTAAAACCTCAATATGGGAGACCTCATCATGGCTACAGCTTCCTCACAAGGGGAGGAGGAGGGGCAGGCGCTGATCTCTTCTCTCTGGTGACCAATGACAGAACCTAAGGGAATGGCAAGAAGATGTGCCTGGGGAGGTTTAGGTTGGACATTAGGAAAAGGTTCTTCACCCAGAGGGTAGTGGAGCACTGCAATAGGCTCCCCAGGGAGGAGTCATGGCCACAAGCCTGACAGTGTTCAAAAAGAGACTGGACAATGCCCTCGGACACACGGTGTGAACTTTGGGGTTGTCATATGCAGGTACAGGAGCTGGACTTGATGATCCTTGTGGGTCCCTTCCAACTCAAGACATTCTATACACGTCAATCAAGTTTCCAAACTGTTCAGTTTCCTTGAACTTAAATCAATCTTATGTGATAAAACATAGGTTGTACTTGAAACCATAAATTATTTAAGACTCTGCTCTTGCCTCTTCTTCACCTGAATCTTTCTCATCTCCACGATGTCCCAACATAATATTCCACTCCTTCCTTCTCAAGCTCTCTAGAGGGAACAACTCTTCTCTGCCTCAACCACCTCAATCAGTCTCTGCCTAAATATCCACCATGGAAGGTGAGGGGAATAACCTTTCTGTTATAAAGTCTAGATACTGACTAAATGGCATTGTTAAAAAGGTCTGAATGCACTAACTATGCTTTAACATGTATTGCAGCAAGGTGTCTCCTAAATACCTTAAGAGACAGCTTGTAGACTTACAGCACAAATTCCCAGTTTAAAAAAAGGCAGAAGAAAGAAGTCTGCTCAGGGAATCTGTTCTGCCACCACATGCTATAGTGTTAAAAGCTTATGTCTGCTCCATGGTAGAACTATAGAAATCATGCAAAAATATTTTGTGAGCAAACATCATCTTTTCCTCAATGATTCTCAAATCTGTAAGTTACTGGATGCTGAAGACTACTCTGGTAGAGTATTGCCATCAGCTGACTGTTCCTATCATCTTCATTAGACATTTGCTTTTGGTCACTGTTGGATACAGGGCTTGACATTCTCTGACCTAGTCCATTCTTAAGCAACTCACCCATGGACAGCAATAACCCTGGGCAGTGTTCTCTATACTGCAGTGTCTAAATTTAAGAGCAGAATATCACCTGAAACTGATCAACAGCAGGAATTTGTGGAAGCTTGGATAAGTGCTTGATATTCTGAGAGCTCTAGGATTTGATTATCAGTAAAGTGGAAGGGATATTATTAAAGAAGACAGGTAACAGTCAATTGCTCTAATATTTTGTTTGCTATGAAATACTGACATCAAACTGTTATATTTTCTAAAAGGCATCAGTATTTCTTGTTTTCCTGCCTCTAATTCTACTCTGACAGTTCAGTTTTCTCTTTGATAACTGAATGGGGTTCAAGCTGACACACTAATGACTGTCAGAAGTTCAACCCTGTCATTTCTGCTGCCATTCAAGGTCTTGGATACGTAACACCTGTGTAACTCCTATATACTCAATGCAAAAGGAATATGTATAGCTCATATTATGGATCCATTTAGATGAAATCTGCAAGAGTCTATAAATATTCTATAGTGGGTTTTCTACCCCCAAAATACACCCTACTGGTTTAATATACTAGATCAATGTATCAAATTAAAAGGCAGAAATTAAGATATATCTGTAAAGTTACTTTTCCTCAAAATAGTTTTGAGTCTCTCTTCCAAATAATCTTAAAACACATTCTTACAGTGAAAGTATAAACTGCAGGCAATGTATTTTATAATAAAAACTTGAAGAAATACTCAACTGCTGTGGCAAGGCATTATGCAGCCACAATTAATAACAGTAAATGAAATGGTTAAAACTTGAACAGATAAAACCCAGACAGTTGGCATTTAATATGATCAAATATCTTTGACTTTAGGTGTATTCATCGGAACGGAAGTTAATTAAAAAGCAAAAATATCACACCACGACCCAATGTTATTTAATGCACAGTCATTAGCTACAAGTACAGAATTTCCCTGACCTTTGAAGTAGCCTCTCCAAGGTCTATTTTTCTTCATGCAACTGACTAACACAAGGGACCTCAACTATGTGTACAGAAATTTACACTTGACATGGATTTCAGCCAGGAAAAACTCATCTACCAGTATTCAAACACCTGTAAAAGCACTGAAAACCCTGAACAATACGGACTACAGAAAGCAAAAAGTTTTTTTGCATAAACACAGTTTTATTACACATTTCTCCTAGATTCTTCCTCACTCTCTACAAAAATAGTGCATATAGTATTCTAATAACTCCAAATTATGTGTATTTATAAAACCAAACGGGTAACAAAAAGTATGCCTTGCATAAATTAACTGTAGATTATTACTGTTTCTGTGAAAAACAATTAAAAATTTCATTAAACAAGGGGGAAAGTCAAAAGGGAGGTTTAACTTACAGATTAATGGATGCCTTACGTGTGCTTCAATTTGATTCCAGAACTTTTTCAGAAATTAAACTGTACTGAAATAAAACCTCTATGTTACATAATTTCAACTATTTTATCATGCTTTGCCCAGTGTTGAGGAGAAAAAGTAATAATAATTAAAAAAAAAATAAAAATCCAAGCACTTACCAGATTTATGCTGCTAGTTGGAGACCCATTAAAAGATTCTGGAAACAGTGAGGAAGGGGAAAGGAAAAAATAGGTAAGAAATTTTTTCCAATGTAGGGCCACACAAGAAATAAAAATGCAAATACAAACTATCATGGAAAATAACAGAGACTGTGGCATTGGGCAAAATGTTACACCTAACACATAAGCACTTCAAGATCCCGATGAGGACACGTAAAGAAAAATGTATGTAAGTTTATGCAACTACAGACATGAAATAACACTCCAGAGAACATTCCTTTTTAAGCTTCATGAAATTGCTTCATTAAGGCGTCAGCTGAATAGTTAAACAATTTCCATTAGATTTGTACTTCAGTTAACAAGAAGAAAGATTTTAATTGCCTTAAAAAGCCACATCTCCTACATACTCTGAATTTCTATTTCCAGGTGAAGAATATAGTTATGTATTAAAACAACCCAGCATGTTGAAGAATCTCAAAAAAATGAGAATGAAACAGCCACCTCCTTATTTTAGCAAAACACTTGTTGCCTAGATGTGAGAAAAAATTTACATGAGATGTATAAAGTTACTACATAAAAAACTATTTGACTCCCTAAACAATTTACAAAAAAGCACAAAGAGAAAATGTTAATTTAAACATCAGAGATATTACAGGAACTTTTTTATTTCTCAAAAACGGTGTGGATAATTCTCTTATTTTTATTTTAAAGCAGAAAAAATACTAGGTCCAGGAAATCCACCTTACAGGTATGCAGCTCACCTCCTTCACCATCATCTGATCCTCTGAAACTGGGATCCTTCAGCATATCCAGCTCAGCTAACATACGTATATACAACACATTCTGTTTGAACGAAGGGTAGAATCTTTCATCTCGCAGCATTAATTCATACACCTTATTGAAATAAAAATGCCAACCTTAGCAAGACTTATTACATTTTTTAATAAATCAGGCAAGCTTTCATAAATTATACTTGACCAACACCTATCTGTGTATCCTATTGTGTGTTTCTGGGTTTTAAAGGAAATGTGAGTCTGCGAAATTTCAACTCATGCTTACTCTTAATGGAAAAGTTACGAGGACTATTTGTGCCAGAAGTATAAAAATACTTCTCTAACTAGTGAGACATGCACACATGGGAAGAGAAGCAGCATGTTAGCTGTAAATATTTCCTTCCTCTCCTCTTAACCCTTCCAATTGCACTATAAACATATTTGGTCTTTACACATTTCACAATAGGTTCTCTATCAGTCCTTACTTGTTGAAAAACTATAAACTTGGACCTGCAAACACTTAGGGGGAGAGGTGAAAAGAAAGAAAGGAAGGGAGAAAAGATACCACATACTACTTTCCTGAAAATTTCCAGTTCAGCCAATACAGTATAACCCTAACTCACGAAGATTCAACCACACCATCACAAAAAGTTACCTATGTAGCCTATACAGTGACAGTATATATACATACACGCATCTATCTGTAGTGCAAATTAATTCATACTAATTTTTAGCATGAAAGAGAACATTAAGTTTATGACCTAAAATAAAAACACCTCTCAGATTGGGTATATAATTTACTGCCAGAATACTAATAATTCACTTTTTTTTTTTATTGGACTTGTGTGATAAAGTCTATGTATGCAGTTAGTAAAAAGTCTGGTTTATCTTCAGTACTTTCTGCTGCTGAGTGCCACACTGTGCAGGCTTGAAAAAACAGAACAGTCAAAATAACTTCTGGAAAGACCTACAGAATTTAACACGGTAACACGGTTACATCCACCTTTAAAAAAGAAAGCTAAAATTGGACCAAAATTGTATCACTTAGTTATTCTACATAGGCACGTGTTCGCAAACTGGTCCATTAACAAAAATAATGATCCCATAAATTCTAAATTGTGCTTTGTAATTAATTTCAAATCAGACACCTACTCTTTCTGTCTATAGCTAAGCAGTTGGAAAATGGTAAAACAGGTTTTAGGGTTCAGATATATGAGTTCCTCCTTTTCCAATAGCTGTAGTGACAGTTAATACTCTATAGCATTAACAGTTCTTATGAAATACAAGATTAATACAGTATACCTTTCTCTGAATGTCATCAAAGATTTCAGGTGTTGGATCCTCATGGTTCAGTGTTTCTGCCAGTTTTGCTACTAAGTTGTCATCAATATTAACTCTCGGAGATGCCTGTAATAAAGATCTAAATCAACTTTTGCAGCATAAAAATAAGAAAGCTTCTATTTTCACAAATAAAATCCAATACAATTCTGCAATTACCTAAATAAACTAAATTTCTTCTTGATGAGTATCTCTAGAATCATCTAGAACACACAAGAGGATAATCAGATCACCTCCTCCCCGCAAAATGTAGTTCAGAGTTTGTAGTAAAACTGAGAAGTTTCAGGACTAAACACTAAGAATCACCTCAAAAACAATTTATGCGCATTATTTTGAAGCAATATCTAACCCAGATTTACTCAGACTTAAAACCAGATTTGATTTATTTATGAGGAGAAACATCGAGATTCAGAAACGAAGAATGAGCTGGTAAGAAAGTCAATGGAAGTTCTGAAGCATTTGAGGAAAGGGTAACAGTTTGTCAATTCTGTCAACTTCCAGAGAGATTATCAGTAGTTGTATGCAGACTTTATCACAGCTACCAGCATCCTAACTACATCAGCCATCAGACTCCTAGTCATCCCTTGGTATGACATATTTCAACCATTCTTTTAGATAGGCCCAAGTTCACACATTTTCCCCATTTTCATTAACAGAGATGGGGATCCAGCACCGAACCAGATCCCACATCACTTGCTCTACTAAGCACAGCTTAGAGGCTGTATTTCTTGGCTTTGGAACAGCTCTGGTTTTAGGTGGCTGCTGACTTCAACCTGGTGAGCATTCAGTCAACTCAAAAACCCATCAGAGCAAGCTCTGCACAATCTACCATGTCACTAGACTACCGAGGTGGAAAAACAAACTGAAGGAAACTATACAGAAAGAGCAGTGTCCTGTAGGCAATCCAGGAGACTCCTGGAATACACTGAAGATAACTTCTTGAGCCAGGTAACAGACAGACCTACCAGAGGGAATGCGGTACTGGGCCTGTTGGTCACCAACACCAGTCAGCTAATCAGTGACATCAAGACTGGTGGCAGCCTGGGCCGCAGTGATCATGCACTGGTGGAGTTTGCAGTCCTTAGGGATACGCGTCAGGCAAAGAGTACAATCAGAATGCTGAATTTCAAGAAAGCCAAATTCCAGCTCTTCAAGGAGCTAGTCAATAAAACGCCCTGGGAAACTGCCCTCAGGGACAAGGGAGCAGAACAGAGCTGGCAGATCTTCAAGGATTCTTTCCATTGAGCACAAGAGCTCTTGACCCCCAGGTGTAAGAAATCAGGTAAACAGGGCAAGAGGCCAGCATGGCTGAGTTGAGACCTGCTGGTCAAACTAAAGGGCAAAAAGGGAATGCAAGAGGCAGTGGCAGCAGGGACAGGTATCCTGGGAAGAGTACAGGGCCACCGCCCAGTTGTGCAGAGGTGGGGTCAGGAAGGGCATGGTACACCTGGAGCTGAACTCGGCAAGGGATCCAAAGAATAACAAGAAGAGCTTCTACAGATAAGTAGAAAGACTTAAGACAGAAAAAGGTCAAAGGAAGTGTACCCCCCAAAGAACAAGACTGGCAAACTGGAAACAAAGGCCAAGGAAAAGGCTGAGCTACTCAACGTCTTCTTTGCCTCAGTCTTCACTGGCAAGCTCACTTCCCACACTGCTTGAGTAGATGGACCGCAAGATGGGTTGCATCTTTCTGCAAACATTTCTTTTTGGGGCTAGGGAGACACATGTGGGGATGCTGACAGAGGACAGAGTAAGAAGAAGTGAAAGGGGAAAGGACAGCATACAAAGGGAGAGAATTTCTTATTCTGTCTTCATATTTGCTCTAGCTTTTCTCCATTCTAGAAAGTCAGCTTCTACAGAACACATTTCACAGGAAAGTCAGTACCAGAGCCTTTTTAAATGGAGAGGAGAAGAGGGAGACATTTTCTTAGGGCTTGACATAAGGAGAGAGAAGATACACGAGTAATAGCTTTAATGTCAACTTGTAAACAACTTGTGCTACACTATATCTGTTTCATATTATTGTAGCCATAACTAATAAAGAAGCACCTGTACAAAGAATAAATTCCAAACAACAAAGAAATAAGTTATTCCTACCTTTTCTGATAAATATTGCTCATAAACTCCAAATGCAGCTGCTCTTAATAGCCCCTTGGTTTGATTAGTCTGATGTTTTCCATCTTTCTGTCGGCTTTGAAGTACCTCCAGCTGTTGCTGTGCTGTCACTCTGTATCCTTCCACTGTCATCCAGAAAAACAGATGTGCTTGGCCACCAGTCTGCTGCATGTAATCTACAGAAAACAGCCACCAAACAACCATAGTTATTGTTGTGCATCTTAGAATAAGAACTCTCTGTGATGTTAACCATATATGAAACTCCACGATCCGGTTATACATCTGGAATACTTATCATCTATAGTTGAAAAATAAAAAGTGCTATACACATATTGGCAATAATAACAAAACTGAGAGCAAAGTCCAGGAACTAAGGACTGAGTCCTAAAATGCACATGTAAAAAGTGAATCCACCTTTACTTGTGTGGATGTAACCGGCTTGTACAGCATGATACGAGAGGAACTTCAAACTGGAATTCTAACAAATCATGTGCATCTAACTGCATCAACAGGACTATCACCACCACCAAAACAAATTTACATTCTTAATAATGACCATCAGCAGCCCAAATAATTTACAGAAGAGAGTAAAGCATTAGAAAGTATTAAAAATTAATTACACAACTTTAATCCACCTATCAATTTTTTAATTATATAATAAACCTAAAATAGTACATAAATTACTGCTGTATTAATTAGAAAGTCTTCAGTAGCCTTGTAATCCTCTAAACTTCAGCCTAACATCTATAGTCATTAGTTCCATTAGCTTCATTGAGACCAGCAAAAGACTAACAATTGCAATAAGTTTCAGTGTAATTCCAGTTATAAACCTCTAAGCAATTCTTGCAATGATTCTGTTCTAAACAGAACAAACTTGTTAAGTGACAGACCAATAATCATTGCAAAAACAGTCTTACAAAGAGATCAGTATTAAAACAAGCTTGAGACAAGCTTTTGGAAGTACTGAGTATCGTGTTCTGAACAGTTAATTACAGACTGATTTGCCAAAAAGGTTTTGGTTCCCTCTGGCAAGGGGCTTATACACATTTAGCTCTCAGTAGACACCTATATTTAGCAATTTCAACTGTACAGCCCTGTGAGTCAGCATATTCTTTATAAATAAAAAAGATCAGATAAATTAACGCTCACCCATAAAAAACTGTAGTGCAACATTGTCTACCAGAATATGGTCCAGAGGGACTGTGCAAAGTTTTCCAAAGTTTGCTGCCAGTTTCACAGTATCTATTTCCTGCAAGACACAGTTCAGCAAGTTCACAGGCCTTATTTTTTTTATTAGCTTTTAAAACTCCTCCTTACCAGAAAGCAGATGTAAGAGAAAATAAATTACATTACAGATAATAAGGCAGCCTCTCAGTGATTAGTTATTTTCACAGTCACTAATAAGTGAAGATCTACATCATAAGCTCACGGTCTCATAACTACTTGCCTTCAACACAGATGATCTCTGCTACATGGGAAGCTGGCTTTTAACACTGTCATTCATGTAACACTATACAGGTCAAATTAACACCAAAATCCTCACCAACAGCAGCAGTGGCATGAAAATGAATTCACAAGATGAACTAATTTCAGAATTTGATGGGATGCAGGTCACCACAACTTAAATTCATCTCTGCCCAACTTTCTTCTGCTAATATGACATATCTTGGTCTTACAGTATTGCTTCCAGGTCCAGCTGTAGAATACTTGAAATTTTAAAAGTAGGCACAAGATTACATAATCTTGGAGACAGATCTAGGTCCAATTAAGAGAGTCAAGAAACTAAGCAAAGTCAAACATACTGACTCTGTCAGCCTCAAAATATGTAAAACAAAATATAAAAAAAAAGTAACAACGTGAGGTTCTTAAATTTAACATCCAGTTTGCCTCAGGCTTTTCGTTGAACTAAAGAGGCAAATATGTCTGACAAAAGGCAATACATTGGGTGTACAACGCATTGCAAATATTCAGCAAGTGGTGCCCTTATCCACAAGAGATCTTGCCAAAGACTAAGCTTGAAGCACATAAGGTATACACTGGAGCAGCAAAACAGAACTGGATCTAGGTATATAAACCCAAAGATGCTGTGCATCTATGTAACATTTTGGTTTAACTCCTGTATTAAGAAGATAAGAGTAGTTTTAAGATATACTGACATACTTAAACTCCTAAAGCCAGAATCAAAAAAACTCAAAACGTGAACCTTTAGAAATTATTTCTATACTTAAACTGCAAATTCAAGACTAACTTCACCTATATAACACATTCCTATAACTGCATACTTCCGGTAGTGTTTCAAAACGCGAGAATTAAAAAGCAAGACCAAACTAGTAAGTCATCTGCAACTTCACTCTTCCAGAATTAAAAATAAATATAAACCACTTACTTTTCCTGACTGCAACCTCTGAATTCTTGAATCACATACTTTAATAACATACAATAAACTGTTTATTTGATTTTTTATAGTGTTGATATCTGAAAGCAAAACCAAAGAGGATTAGCAATGCAGATAAGTAAATACATTCTTGTTTCAAAATGTTCTAAAATGTAACACAAAAAGTGACATACCACATATAAAACATATCAGCTTTGAAAATAAGGGGTTTTTTCAGTTTAAATACCTTACTGATAAAAGTGAACCAGAAAAAAGATTTTTCTTTTTTGTTTTTCGAAATAACTGTTAACTGACTATCCATTAATATGTAAAGTATTACTGAAATTCAGAACTGCCAGTCAGACAACGTTTCAATCCAGTGGAAGTATACATACCTAACCAATTTGTCTACAATTAAAAAAAACAAACACACACCAACAAAACCAACATATGAAGATTCAAGTTTTAACACTCCTATTTTATACTATGCCGCATCAGTTTTTATTTCCTAAATTGTTTTAATATTCTTCAGAGATCATACTGATAAATGCATTTCATATTTTGCACAATACAGCACTAACCATCTCCTGCTGTATCTAGAGATCGAAGATATTGCAGTTCTTCACTTGCTTTATCTTTCACTGCTTCCAATTCTCCTATATTATCGCTTAATTTAATAATATTCATAAAGGCCTCATAGTTACAGTTGGAATCACGAATCTGAAACAAAGTTTTACAGTGTGAAAAATACAAAACAGGTAAAAGCACATGACATGACTCTTCATTGATTATTTTGATACAGCACTGCGAAGTGGCATTTTGAAAACACTCTGATGCTTCTAAACATTCTTTTTGATGCTAAAATTTTACACGGACTGAGAAAGGCGATGCATGCATACAGTCAAAACCTATTTCACACCATCATTTTCTGTTTTGATTAAGTACAAAGACACATGGAAAGTGCATTAACATCCTTAGCGAAGATCTTGTCCAAAACCCAATTAACCTTCCTCTGCTATTAACCAGCTCCTTAGCTAAGTAGGCAGAAACTGGTGAAATCACTGAAGAGGTTCCCTGCAAGAGTACATGCTCCCAGTGTAATGGCTTCTTAAGATACAGGATTACAAAAAGAATTAAACTATTTTACAATGTAACCTTAACCTACTGGGGAGAAAAACAAAATAGGAAATGGCTGAATTAATATAATGTCTGAAACACTAATTCAGATACCCGTGTAACTACTATTAAGCTATTTCAATACATCCTATTTTCCTACTATTGGCATAGGGTAAACCTGCTCTGGAGACCCAAAGGACTTTATACAAGTGAAGAAAGCCTGCTGTGCTGCTGAGATCCTGAACGCTGTGCTGTGAAGGCAGCACGAAGCTCAGGGGAGGGCTGGCGGCTTCACAGCATGGGCACCCAGGGGCAGAGGGTTCAGTTCTAATGCTGCCCTTGCGATCCCAAACTGAAAATAGTCACTTCACCCACATCCTTCATAAACGCTCACTGTGATATGGAAATGTAATACTCAGTCTGCACCGCAGAAGTGCACTCACATAAGCTGTGTGAGCAGGGAGCAAAGAGTGGATATTCTTTAATGGAAGATCTACCTAGAAATCTGCTTTAAAGAACATAACAGTACAAGCAACACTTGAACGTCAGACATTTTGTGAATATGTGAATTTCACAGCAAAGAGACAAGTTTGGATTAACTTCTAATTTTATATTGAAGCTTCCTAATTTATTGCACGAAAATTAGTATTAAACTAAGGCGTTCCTAGAAACATGGAATTAAACTTCTCATATTCAGAAACCCATTTTTTTCATTCAAATCTGATTTTATGTCAAAGATTGTAAAAGGAACCAGATTTTGAGTCATCTCTACTTATTACTTTAATTCATGCAACAATCTTCATTTCATAAGTCTTGTATTAAGTTTTTGAAAGCATTTACTCTTTCTTATTTTTATCGCAGCACATTTACTTCCTCCTGTCAGAAAGCAATTATGAATATTAATATTTGGGACACCACCATTATAACAGAAAGCTTTATAAAAACCACAGAACTCTATCTTTGGATGCAGCCGGGGGCAGTACTCAGTAAATAAAAAACGAGGCCAAGTTACAAATAAAGAACATGTGTGGGAGGAAAGGGGAAACAAAAATTGAAAAGCTTGGTCCATACAAGCAGCAGTACTTTTTCATTTTAAAGCTAGATTCCTGTAAGAAAAGCTGCATGGAAACTTTTACATAAAGTAGAGGTGGCTGGAGTGCACAAAACAGTGTACGCGTACATCTGAATTCATTCCACAGATCAGAACTTCTACTGTGAACTCTTCAGGGTGCATTCAGCGTAGTACTTGAATGCACCTTCTAAGACGAAAACATAGAGAGAATGTGGAGAAATGAAAAACCAAGCAAACAAACAACAACTCAAACCCTGACTCATGACCTACAAAAGATAATCAACTGTAAGAGTAAGTTTCAACTGGCTTTGCAAAAAAATTAATACCATTAAAGTGTGAATGTTCTATTTGTGTTGATTTTACTACATATATTTCTGTAAAAAAATGTCTGTTTGTTTTGTTTTTTTAGGATGCATTAGAAAGATATTGAAGACTTTGTTTCTTCCCACTCAGCTAAATTATTAAGGGTTACTACAAATATCCCTAAAGAAAACACACCTTTCCAGAGGCAAAAAGAAGATTAAAAAAAAACCTTATTACTTGTCATCCTGGAGGTCTCTTAAGCTTTAAAGGACACACTTAAAAAAAGGAGTCAAGGGAAAAAAACAACAGCTTTGAAGGTTACTGCTATACTTTCCACACAGCTAAGTAGAAGCCAGAGGACTCAACGTTACACTTTGCCATACATCTGTCCTCAGTCAGTCAAGTTTTGCCAAAAAACACAGAGAGTACAGATAATACAGACAGTGCGTGTGTATGTACCTGTGTGTGTAAATACATATATAGAAAAAAATTCAGTACAACACCTGTAGGTTCATCATCTCTGCCAATATACCCACTGGTATAACTTTTCTACCAGACACCTGTCTGCCATGATTACAGGAAACACAAGTAAAGCTTGTTTTAAATTTTAAACATTATAGATCTTACCATCCATATGACATACTGATTAATATAATCAGGATCACTAAGCTGGTTTATTAATGGAAGAAGAATTCCTCGGGAGAGGATTTCCTGAAAAACAAAATAGAATAAACCATTTTAATACATGTATTCATAAAGCTAATATAACTGCAACAATTTAAAAATAGTTGTGTAAAGCCTAAATAAAAAATGTGTAATTACAGAAACCATTCAGTAGGCACTACTGCATTCCCTTCCAATTAACACTAGAAGATGTTAATATCAAGAAAAACAACAACCATTTTGTCATGCTTTTCGAATGTTGCTAGAGCTAAAAGAAACTTCAAAAATGTTTCACACAAACTGTTCTTTGCTATTAAAAACTTTTCAAGACTGAACTGTATTTAAAATCATCTAATATTTAACTTGGTCCGTTTTACAAAACAAAATAAGAAGAACAGCTCAGATATAAAATTTCTGATGGCATTAAACCAAAGAATTGGGATGGTTTTTAGAGTCTGTACTTACCCTGACAAAGTATCGCATGATCTTGTTCTGGAAGTCTCCAGGAGGTAGCAATATATACAGTAAAACCTCACACAGATCCCTTAGGAATCCTACAGAGGGAGAACAAAACAAACAACAAAAAAATACTCAGCACAAATATATATTGTCTTATTACACATCTTATCTCATATCATAAAAACCAAGAGATAAATCCTTAAAATGAAATTCAAATATGCAGTCATATACATCCTTACAGTTCAAGCACCCCAATAACACCTTTCAGACTGAATATAAGCAGCACGGATATAAACCAAAGTGAGACAGATCTAGAGTTTCAAAACCAAGACAAAAGAAAGCCAAATTCCAAGAATCAAAAAATTAACTCCAACACATAAACGGTTGGTTTTTTTTTTTCCCGTCCTTGACACTTTGTCCAAAAAGGTAAACTGCTTTTTTCAATTAAGGCTATGGAGCAGTGATAACAAAGGCAGCTCTAACAAAAAGTAATAAGAATCTGTGAAACCACCCCCTGCCTCCCAGAAAACATATTTCTACCTTAAAATTGTTCCAATGAAAAGAGAAATAGCTATATATACACATAAAGACAGTATTGCTTTGAAAGTCATATGCTACAATTTCAGTATATTTCATACTGTTAACAGGACTGTTAGTGTTTTTATTTAGTCTGCTATACTAAAATAACTTCAGAGGATAATATTGAGAGACCTTCTTCATCTTTGGGAGAAGTGCAGACTAGGTCACGACAGACTTCTTTTTCCATTTCAACTTCAACCTCAAAGAATGTATCTACAAGTTCCTCAGCTTGGTCTATACAAAAGAAAATAAAAAGAAACATACTTTTCTGTAAAGATCAGAAACTTGAGAGGAAGCTCGAATTATAAAACAAAGCTAACTACATTCCATACAAGTAAGATACCTGGCTACTTGGATCCAAAGCAAAAAGTATTTAACTCATTACATTACCTTTCATCTGATCACCTTTCTCTGCTATTCTTTGCTGAGCTTTTCTGAAAACTCGAAGATGAGTGCCAAAGTCATCAACAAGTCGTGTAGTGAAATAAGGCTGCCAGTCTATTTCCTTTGACCTATCAGAAGAGGACATCCATGAGAATGAATTATTTTATCCTGAATACAAAGAACAATAATAAATTTCTACTTCTCCTTCAGCCCTGCCAAGAGCCATACTGATACCAAACATGGAAAAACAAATAAATCAGTTTCCTAATCGCCTATTCACTGAATACAAATAAAATATTGTAAAACACCACTCTTGCACCACATTAATATTTATGCTTGATTTACTTTAAGGTAAACATTCATATCTGGAAATAGTGTTCAGATTCATTATATTGTCAAATATCTGTGAAAAACCCTGATATACACAGCCTACAACATCTACCATCTAAAACTAAAATACTCCTCAGTCATCCTTTCTATCATTTTGGGAGGCACCTAAACAAAATAATTGTCCTCTGAAAATTCTTCTCAGCTGTCTCAAAAGGCCACCAACCAAAACCACCAATAATCCAGACCAATCACCTGTTCAATCAACAAATCACACACAAGCACTAGGTGGCAGCCTTACATCATTCTTCCAAATGTGCCAATCAAAGAAAAAAAAAAAATAATATAAAAAAAAAATTATATATATATATATATATCTCCCTGTATTCATTCTTTCTTTCTCTCCAGAAGCTTGCAAGATACATGAAGTTAGACATGCTAACACTAATCTAAGACTGCCACAGCTATATCCAACTACAGTCATTATAAATACACAATATGATTTTATCTTAATAATAACAATGAACTGTTGCAGCCCTATGAAACAGATTTGATTTGTGCAGAACACCACAATTGCACAGGAGTGGTGGCTACTTCTGAAGAGCTATATTACAAGGAAAAAAAACCAAACCAAACAAACAACAAAACAACACCCCACGAAACAAAACAAAACCCACACACCCGTTTGACCTGCTTTGACACAAACCCAGTGGTCGATACTCTTCATGAAGTAACTTTGTCAAATACACAAGAACACTGAAATTGAGTAGCCAGGTCCATTTCATGTAAGCACGGGATTGTTTGCTGTAAGGTACTGTTTATTTAGCCTTGTTTTCACTATTTCCAATACTGTTTCCTAGGATTTCCATTATTTCATAATTAATGAGATATTATGATAATGAATTTTTCCTAGCATTAAACCTTGCTCTCAATCTTGACCTTTCTTGACAGAAAAGCACACTGACCTACATTTTCCAGTCAGACGGAGAGGATAACAAAACCTCAAAATTGCTAAGAAGTTTACTATAATTGGATGACCCACGAACTCTTTTGAAGAGACAACAGATAACAATCAGCACAGTGGGACAAATACCTGAAATCATTACTTAAGAAAGAAAAGAGGAATATAAAAGCATGAGATACCTGGGCTAAGAAATCAGCCATACTAAAGAAATAAATAATTTCCCAGGCAAGTTCCCTGACTTCCTGCTACACAATTAAGCAACAGCAGAAGAAAACATGGGACAATTAACAAACTATCCATCTATTCTGAATCAACCCTATTTTTAGAAAAGATTTACACTTGTGACATATTATTTTGTTCCCCAGATTACAATTCCTTTAAAAGGACTCATTGCTGTTACATATTGAAGAGCAATACGACTTTCAAAAGTTATTTGAGTTGATACAGACACTTGAATTAAAGGCTTTCAAGTTGACTTACCTTGGGAATAGCCCTGCTGTTTATATGAAACACACCTGCATATAAAAAGGTGATGATTCATGCAACTCAATGCTTCAGTTGCAGAAAAAAAGCTATTTGGTAATTTTAGACATTAATCTAAATTCTGAAAAGGCCATTTTGCAAAAGACCATGACCACAAACATCATTCTCCATTCATTCCTTGAGGGATCAGCAACAGATTGTAGTTCTTAGATTATGATCTTAAAATTTTACATGTTCTTCCTGTAAAATGCACTGAACTATGCCAATAGATAAACTTAATCATTTATCTGCTACCACACAATCCACAGAGGTATTTGCTCACTTGCTTAGACAGCATATTGATGTAAATACACATAATCTTACCTGGCAGAAAACTGAACAAGTGCATACTGAAGAGCCTGCCTGATTTCCAGAAGAAACGATTCATCATCACTTAGTGTGTAATACCAATACTGCACATAGTCTCTCAGGGAAAACTGGATTACCTGAAATTGAAAAGGGAAAAATAAAGACAAACTAATGAACAAAAGACAACAAAACATAAAATAGCTTTTTGTGCCTGATAATGCAACATCACGTTTTTTAAAATGTTAGCATAGTGAACTATACTCCCCTACCATTATGAAATTGTGAGTGAAACAATAAAACTCACATACTGAAACCCCTTTTTCGCATTGGTTTACATGCATCCATTACCGCTATGCTGAGAAACTATAATATACAGAAAACAGACTCAAATGTTGCCCAATATCCTGGCTCATCCTCCATGTTTTTTCACTTACCACTCTCAAATGTAATAAAATTTTTCAACTTCTATTTGTATCTCAACTACTTAGATATTATGTAGTCAATACTTGCAAAAATAAAAATAAGTTGAACAGTCCTGGTTAGAGCTTACCTGTTGCAAAGGCTCATCGATTATATTCGCGCCTGTCAGTCTTCTGTCAATCTTAATAGGTCTGGCTTCACGTTTCATTTCTTCTATGCACTTGAAAGAGATTAGGAAATGTAACTTTGAAGTTCTTCGCTAAAATTAAAAACCAGCTTGACTGTTTCTGATATATGTATACCTCCAGTAACAACTTTATAGAACATTCTCCCCATTATTATAATTTATAGAGTAGATAAGATATAATCATATGATGGGTTGGGACCATTAAAGGTCATCTAGTCCAACCTCCCCTGCAATCGGCATCTTCAACTAGGTCAGATTGCTCAGAGTCCCATCCAATCCAACCTCAAATCCTTCCAGGGATGTGGTATCTGCCACCTCTCCGGACAACAATAATATCTTTAGTTTTCACTATGTAGTAAATAATGATGAGGAACTAACCTGAAAACTTACTTCTTACTTACCATAAAAGGGCAAGTTTGTTAAAATACTAGATCAGAAAGAAATAAAACTCAAATAGTTATAAAAGGAGGCAGGGGACGGACACAATAGCAGCACAAGAGAATTTGTATTTAAAAACCCAGTTCCATACTTGATTATCAACTTCCTGTGCAACTTCAGGCAGGTAATTGTTCAGTAGATTTAGGGGTTTTTTTTGTTGTTTGGGGTTGTTTGTTTGTTTTGTATTTTTCTTGTTTTGGTTTTGTGGGGTTTTTTGTTTCTTTGTTTTTCTCTCAGGTTTTTTACCCATTGCAATTTATGCTGTATGTCAGAAGAGAAATCACTCTTTTATACCACCACTACTTGACAGATGAGTCTTTAAAAAGTAGTCAACAACGGGGCAAAAAAATAATTTTACAGAAGGACTTGCAACTCAAAGCAGTTAGAATTACTTCATCAGAGCTGACTTTTGACAAGTGACATACTGAAGAAGTAAACTTTTTATCAGTGCTTCTCTGAGTAGACTAATATAGTGTCTTTCTACAAACTTAAGACGAAATCTGCAATAAACCCCTTTATTTTCACAGAAATAACAATGCAACAACCTACAGTATTGTTCAAAAAATCAAGTTATTTTATTCACTGATCTAGAGAGAAAGTTATGCCTCTGTCAGAAACAGAAGAACTGCCAAAAACTATAAATGAAAACATTTTAAACTACATGTTCAGTGTTTCTATTCTATGTGACCTCCCCTAAGTATCTCTCATTCAAACCAGTTAACAGTGAATGGCAGTGAAACACCTGAGGCCAGAAGACATTCCTCCTACTACTTACACCAAGTGCGTATCACAACGCAAAAGTATTTTGTTGCAAAATCCTGTATGTTTTTTACTTTCAAGACAAGACAATGGTTCAATGCTACTTTAATATGAATAAAGTTCACTCATATTCAAACAACACTCCAGCTTTAGCAAATTTGCAAAGTACCTTGCCTTGACAGTGTCAAAAATACCAAAAAAAACCCAGAATGGAATTATTAAGTATTTTACTAAGCTCAACATAGTTCAAATTTCAAAAAAAACAGTTAAAAGAGTCTGAAGACTGCATGTATAAAACCACATTTGGAAAACACGGAAGAAAAAGCAGCAGCAAAAAAAGCAGCAGCCAAGAAAATAAAAAAAATTAAAAAATAAATTAAAAAAAAAGGCAATGACACAGAATACACAAAGTTACTTTGTAAAAAACTTGGTAAAAATCTGAATGTTCATAGGCTCATGGGTTTCGAGTTTGGGTCTGGACTTCAGGAGTTCATCTTGTCCAACCTCCTGCTCAAAGCAGAGGCAACTACAAGGCTAGATCACTCTTTCATATTCTTTCTTCTCCAGTGAAATACTTGTACGTGCAGTACAATTTCATTTGCTTTTGGTATGTCTAAAGGCACCTAAAATTTAGAATAGCTGCTTTTATTTCATTGCAGCTACCACAGCTGACCACAGCTCTAACTTGGAAAGCACTGCCAGTTTTAAGCCAGACCTTCCAGACACCAAATTAGAAGATGAATTTAAAAGAAAGCACCCAACTCGCATGATGAAAACTTTCCGATTTGACTGTCACTTCATACAAAACAGTAGTCTGCCATACTCTACCAGTAGTAAATCACTAGTTAGGAAAAACTAATATTATTCATTATTGTTAAATTTGACACCTACTCACTTCATGTTGAGCAGGCAGGAAGCACTTAGGAGGAACGTGGGATGTACACTCTGCAAAGTGCGATACAACAGCATACAAGAAAACCAAGTACCTAAGTGCAGTGACAGAGGAGACTTCAGACTTCTCCTTCACTGCATAATAGATAGTTTTTAAGTCCTTTTTTGAAACTACACTAGGTAACTGTTAAATATGAAAAATGCCCCATTTGGACTGTGCCACTATTTCCCAAATCACATACTTGCAGTCACAGGTCATGGGCTTTCATGAGTGGACAAGACACAGGGGATTTACACATCTGCATCAAATTGATAATAGAGCATATGACCAAATGACACAAAATAAATAGATTCACAGACTTGTCAGGGATCAAATATGCAAATAGCACTTACAACAGTGATAACTTATGCCATAGTAATTTGGCAATATTGTATCCAGCCTACAGAAACTCCTTGTCTTTCAGATGAAGCATAAGAGACATCATTACGATAACTCCACACTTCTGGTAAAGATGGACTGGATCTATATTTTTTTATTGAAAATGGCATTCCAGTTAACAGTTCAGAAGGCTCTAAACTTGCTTTTCATTCAACATTATTTTAATATAAACCTGCAGCCAACTGTGTATTTAACAGAGCCAGTACATTATAGCATCATCAAATACATTCCTGACACAACAGTTATATAAAACAAACTTGCAAAAGGAAAAGCAGGTTTAATCCTAATTTTTAACCTCCCTACATGTATGCAAACAAACAAAAACCAGCAGAAAGGTAAATAATCTTACATCAAACTTACATAACTATATCTCTTTAACATAAGGCATTAATTATATATTCACTAATAAGTACAGTAAATGGCAACAAGGAAACCTACATGCACAAAATCCTGTATTGCAACTTAAGAGTCTGGTACATTCTACACATTATTTTCATCCCCAATTTTGGTGCTCTGAATTATAATCAACACAACTCCGACTGTCTTTGGGGAAAAGAGCTTCTTATAAAGAACCTACATCATCAGATTACTTCTGAAAATACAGTATCACAAACCAACTTAATCTTGAGGTGAGTTTGGTTTGTACTTGGTTCATGAAAGAAGCATATCCTATACATTAGCCCCTTGAAAGAATATTCATTATTCAAGACCAATTAGGACCACAATGGTTTTAAACATAAAAACGATTTCAAGTTAAAAATGTTACTTTCCAATAAAGGTGAGTCAGCAGAAATTTAATACAGAAATGGCAAATACAAATACCAAGTGAACCACACATTTGATTTTGTTTAGGACTCTTCTTGCACTGCTACTGAAAAGCTCAGCTAAACTATCCAATGCTATTTTAATACAGTGGCAAAAATGAAATACAAAATGCTATTGTAGAAGACAAAAACATTTTAGCTGGAGAACAACTTCAAACAGCATTTGGTAAGCCAGCTAAAAATAAATACCTTTGTACTAAAAAACTTAAATCTAGAGACTAGTCGAGACAGGCCAGTTGACAAAAGTGATGTGTCAATAATCCACACTCAAATCAGAAGACAAATTACTGAATTTGTGAGGATTACACACACAAAAAAACCCCAAATATTTTATTGTTTTATAAAGCAACCAGAGCAAACATATTTACTGAGCTCAAAGAAGTAACATTAATGTAAAAAAAGTTTCAACAATGTAGAGAAAATGAAAAAGACAGTAAAACTTCTTATAAATCTGCTCTCAAACATGAGACATAAGCAACACTCCGCAAGCTATATTATGTAAGACCTAAAGTCTATCCAGCACTAAGAATCTAGACCCCTAAAATGAGGTTTCATTAATGGAAGAGAACCATTAGTTGATGGCTGACTTGCCCTTTTTCAGCCTTCAACTTCGTGTTTTTCAATTGGACCAGTGACGTTACTTTATGGTTTAAAATATACTTAAGTTCCAGATTTATCTTAACAGATTCAAAGACTTAAGTGAAAAGTCACAAAAAAAAAAAAAAGGTATTAGAAAACATACTGCTGAATCACAAAATAACTTACTTTCAATGTGCTACTGATAAGAAAGTTTAACATTCCCCCTGCTTTCACAGACCACATGAAGTGTGACAGATAAGAAAGGGCAGGATGTTTCAGTCAAAACAGTAACAAGATTAAAAATAACATTAATGAGGAATCTTTGGGTTAAAGTGTTTTCTCTGTTAGGATGAGTGCAAATGGATTGGGCCAAGACATTTATAATCTTCTGAGCTACCAAGACGTATTGTTGGTTCATAAACAAGAAATTCCAATAAATTCTACCTCTTGGCTATTAATAATTTATTCTGTACTAAACAGATGCAGATTTATCTAATTAGGAACCCTGAATTTAGGTCCATCAACCGCAATTATGTGTTTGTTAACAACTCAGAAAAAAAGGAGCTGAAAAGGGGATCCCACTCCTGCTCCACTACTTTGTATACATTTCCAGGATTTTTACTTGGTCTTAAAGACAGTCAAAGACAATAACTTCTACATGCTTGGAGTACTGTAAATCTAGGCTTAACAGTTTAATCTTCCTATCTAGGCAAGCAACTTTGTGACCACAACCAAAAGAATCAGAACTGGTGAGACTACAGATCCATCGATGGAAGAATCTTAAATATTCGCAACAATTGCACAAGAAAAAGCAAGAAGGAGCTACCACTCTCCTCTCCAAAAAACACACATAAGTACTCTAGGAAGGAAGGGTTTAGTAATTGCCTCACAGATAATATTAGGTGGTTACATCTTACTCATTTCTCAAAATGAAGCCAGAAACAATACTTTCCATAAATGCTTAAAAAGCTTTTATTTCAAAAAGAAAAATTCTTTCATTTCACTTGCACATTGCAGAGGACTCAAAACATAAACCCAGGATTCTTTACCATGGGAAACAGGTACAATTCCCAGATTAAAACTCATTATTAGTGTTATTCTACTTTTCAAAGTCATAAAATCCGATCTAGGTGTTTAGATCAGTAAACTCTCCTTACCTTAGGGATCCCAACTGATGTACAAGGAAGAAATGAATGTTCACACTGCTCAAGGTATTTTTCTGAGTTGCTTTTTCCAAATAAAAGAGTAACCACAAAACCCCTAAAATGGAAAAAGAAGGGTCAGCTAGAACAACAGTTATCTTCCCCGCCCCCTCCCCAATATTTCATTGCAAGTTACAGAATGGCAATATATGCCAGTTCTCACTGTTTACTCTCCTAGTACAGTGGTCTTTCACGGTGCAGCATGCTGCTCAAAATAACTGACACAAAGCTAAGGACGAAGTTTCCCAGTTTTTTTATTATCAGTCTCAATATATTCTTATCACACAGCAGAACTATATAGCACAGTCTATACTAGGGAGCCTGCTGCATGAGAAGCAGGTGATGGTATGCTACCTGGGCTCCGGGTACACAGAAAGAGGGGCAGTACATACATAAGCTGCTCTGGTTGTATTTATACGAAGATTCTTTTCCTTCAACACTATGAAGAAATAAATCCTTTACAGATACATTTAGGCCACTGCACTGTAGCACACACAAGCCACAGAAACACAGAACAGGAAGAAACCGATACACTAAGTATAGTAACTAACTACTGACTGCATGTTTAAACAAGAACAAAATTTTAAACTGGGAACTCCTTTTAAGCTGCAAAGAAAAAATAACAAAACAAAACGAAAGCAAACAGTAGTCCTGTCAGGCTGCATGAGAACAGAATCAAGGAAAACATCAAAAACAAAGTTTTTGGGGGGTTTGTGAGTTTTCTGGGATGTTGAGGGTTTTGTTCTTGTTGTTTTTAATTAATTCAGCATGCAAAATCTAAATAAATGCACTCCTGGATCATTTAGAATGTTAGATCAGAAATTCATTATCTTCTTTCCTCACAATTCTACAATGATATTTAAATTATGACTTATTGTTAGGCAGGTCAGCAGTTAATTTTATTATTGTTTTCTTTATGATATAACGAAGGCATAAGGAAAAAGCAACCATTACAAAAATTCAACTTTGCTACAACAGCATTAATTAATTTACAATTTACGACACTAGGATACAAAAACACACAAACAGAAAGCTGGTTTTACTAAGAAATAGATGAAAACCTAAAGGCTGTGCCAATTATAGCAAAACCAAAGTATGTAGTCTTTGAGCAAAGTCAAGCATTAAAAAAAAGGATAATATGAAGCTACTGCTGCTCAGACTAGCCTTGGGATGGCAAAATACACACAGCTTTTTACACAAATTTCAAGCAGCCAATTCGAAGGCCAGCTGACCAACATTCATGACCACAGGAACTCAAAAGTTATTTCAAGCTTGAAACATGACAAAACAGTATCTTCTATTAATAATCACTGCTGATATACAATACTCTTAAATGATTAGAATAAAATTTCTCACTGAGGTAAAATACACTGTTTGAAGGTTTTAATTCCCATATTGGCAAACATTCTTTATAAGTACCCCAGAGGCTCAGTAATTAAGAAGCAGGGAGGTGGTCATTTATACTGGAACAATGCAAGGAGAAAGGAAAAAAAAAAGGTACATAAAATTATTACTGGTAATGTGAAAATGCATAAGAAAATTTAACTTGATACTCTGATTCTCTCACAGTCATCTTGACCTGCCAAGCACATGTACTTCCTTCGTATGAGGACAACAAATAAAGGTCTAATTACTCTTCTGCTCCAGATACTTCCAGACAGCTTTAGGATTGTAACACCAATGGTGCTAGTAGCATCATAACTCAGATCAAGGACAAAAACTCTCAATATTATTTTCACTATGCTTAGAAGTTAACTAATGTTTTGGCTTGGAGAGACAGGTGTTTTGTTGGTTTATTTTTAATTATTAAAATCTTTCAGTTTTCATTATCTATCACTTTCCTATTAGAAACATCAGTCTTCTTTTAAAGAAAAGAGTATATACCTTTTTTTTGGGCTAAAAATAAGTTTTAACTTCAAGCATGAATCAGCAACCTAGGGAAGAGGTCTTTCTCTTCTTCTATTTAAAAAGAGTGAATCTTGGAAATAGCTGGCTATATACGATATATGTTTTCTCTCAAATATGACATTTCTAAAGTCAATAACTTAATTAAAAATACTAATATGCTACCAAAATAATTTAAGTATATGCTCAGTTTCTTAGATGCCTCTATGTATTTTCATTCTTAAGCAAGGAATGCTAGGAGCATTTGCCACTGTAGCAGAAATTAATACATTTTATTCTCTAATTTAAAATCTTGGGCACATTAAAGAGGTATATACAGCCTGACCATTCAGTACAAATTGGTAGATGAATTCATCAAGAGGATATTCAACACACTAAATGAGAAATCATTTTAGTCTTTCTTCTAAATGAACAAAGCAGAAAAAAAGAAAAATATTGTATTTTACTTGAATTTTTGTTGAGTTTTTCCAAAGATTACTGGAAGACCAGATTTACATAGAGGCAGACTAACAACAGAACAAAGGTGACAGATAGAAAAATGAAGTCTACATTTTCCCATCAAGTTTAAAAAGTAACAGACTCAGCTGAATGGTTTGTGAAAGTCAAAAAACAGCTTCAGAACCATTCCCGATTTGGTCAGCAGTTAGCATCATCAGTGCAGGCAGCCAGTCACATATATGTGGGTATGATTAAGTATCAATAATTATGGTTTTAGACGACAGAGCAAATTCTTTTAAACAGCAAAGCAGTGTATGGTCCAAGAAATTTCAATTCTCACAACACTGGAAGGCTAAGCCTGTTGCCAGAGCCACGATTCAGACTATTTTTATTTTACTCCCTTAGGATGGAAAGAGGGAAGGAGAGAGAGTAAGGAAAGAAACATACAAGGTACAAAGAAAAGGCAGATGTTAAGACGGGCCCAGCACTCAGGTTAAGAGGTTCGCACCAATACTTGAAGACAAAAAAATTTCATGAATATGAACACTTCACAATGACATTGACTACACAGGTTAAAGAAACAATATATTTTGCCTCCTGCTTTTGGTGGAAAGAGCTCAGCTTCCTAAGCAATGAGTAAATAGATTCCAAACTGTAGAGGGACATACTACAAACCAAAAAAAAAAAAAAAAAAAAATTCTATAAATGAGTCTTGAAACAAAACAAAGACAGCTTTTGATCTAAAGCTTTCATTTGTACACATAAATTATTTCAGTATCCTTCCATCCACATAACAGTACACTTACTACAAGATATGTATGTAAGAGAAAACACACAGCTAAGAGTAAATAAAAAAGAAATAATTAGCATATAACAGAAGGGAAACCATATGAACGGATTGATCATGTTGACAAAGCTATGGCATCAACATTGTTTCCCATTGCAACTCACTGCCATATACTTTAAATGGTCAGGTCAATACTAAAGGTGCAACCAGCCACAATTCAACATTTTCTTTTGTTAGAACTGCAAAATGTGACAGAAGTGAACTCCCAGCTAGTGGAAGACAGAAACTGCTGATATATGCCACTGGTTTTGAGCAAGTAATAAAAAGCTAGAAAACTGCATGCCAAATTGGATAAGGACTCCAACTTTAAACATAAAATTCTAACATAAAACTCCATGTCCAAAATTGTTATTTTGCTCCAGATAAGGGTAAAGTATTAAGGAAAGTATTATAATATTAAACCAGAATCAGATTTTTATTTTCTTAATTTATATAAATGATGTTATGATATATAATTGCTAATCGTAAGTAAAAACTTATTTCATAACATTAATTTCTGCTGCTTTCCAAGAAAAATAGTACCCAGTATTTTGCATAACTTTACAGGAATTCATTCAAAAATAAAAGGCTGGCAAGAATAATTTAGACAAAAATCTATTTGACCTAGTTAGCACTCACAGATCTCTATGCTGAATGTTAAAAGTTAAAGTAGGTGCATCACTTTGAAAAAGATTAATAGTGTAAAAAAAGGGCCAGACCACAGTCTTGGCCAAGAAGATGCGTATGTTAAAGCTGCAAAGTAATTGCATTCTACTGGAAGGGTTGCAACTTTGTATCTACCCAAGTAATGACATAATAGGAAGATGGATACAAATTCTGCTTGAACAAATATAGTACCACAAGACTAATCTATCCCGAAGAAGATCAATGTTCACCGACTAGCTACAAAAATGAACCAAAGCAGCAAAAGAATGACAGCAAAGAGCTATCAGAGGTGAGCTGGGAAGGAGCCAGCTCAGGCACCAGAGGCTGTCACAGCAGGAAGTTGCGGTCGACTTCAGATACACTCCATGAGAGCTGCTGGGACCGTGGGCTTTGGAAAACCAAGCAAATGAAACTGAGCAAGGAAGGACAAGCTTCTAATAAATTATAATATCCCACATTATTTTTCATACTCCAAACGCTAAGGAAGTAGTAATACAAAAGAGTAAATGGAGTAAACTCTTGCCCTTTGGATGAACTCTTTGCCTTCTGCCCTGGACAAAGAGCCAGCAAAATATGCCAATCATGCATGTATCAAGACTTAACAGGACAAAAGCATTGACTCTGAAGTTAGTTTTATTTCAATTAAATCCTCTCTCTGGTAGACTGACTACTCTGATTTCTCAGAGATGGAATTCCAAGTTTCACAGAGCTGAAACCCAAGTGTAGCAGCTCTAATTCTAGCTACTAAACTCTTACATTTTTTATGAGACATATAGGAACACACATATATTCTGTACTGTATCAAATAGGAAGGTTAAAAGGATGTTTCAAAGGAAGAAAAAAAAACTAAAGATAGCCCAAACACCCTGTTAGAAGTCAAGTAGGTGTTTGAGATCCTACAAGTGTTACCATCCTGCAAATCAGCCTTATGAGCAAGAGTAAAGAGAAATGTCCCACTAATACATTTAGACTTGGCATTAAAAATAAAAGTTGTAATGGTTACAAGATAGACATTATAAAATACAATGCAATAATGATGGCTAAAGACTATAAAAATGTCACCTGCTTGCTCCCTTGCTGTCTATAGATAAAATACAAGAAGTCTGCAGCTGCTGAACTCATCTAGTTGTTCAAGATGCAGCATCATTTCCACACACCCAGGAAAACACCCATTCACTTTCCTCATGAATGAAGTGTCTTCGGTAGGAAAATGAGACTGCGGTAAGAGGACATAATTACTTAGAAAGTACTTGGGAAAAGAACTGACACGGTAACAGAAAGTATGAAGTTAAACATTGGTTTTATGTATTTGTCCTCCAACACCTGTTATAAATAGTCTAGGGTGTTGTTGTTGTTTTGGTTTTTTTTAATCAAAAATCTTATTTTTGCCTGGGCAAATGTAGTACAAGCACTATTCAATAGCAAAAAAACCCCACTTTTGATAAAATCAAGATCTCAAGAAAAAAACTTGGCTCATAAAGAGCTGCTCAAAGGTGGAAATATTAATCACACAGAAGACACTTCAGACTTTCAGAGCAAACTACTTTCTAATATACACATTAAAATTATACTTACATAGTGAATTATACAAAACATGAAGTAGTATACTTACCCACCCACAAAGCAGAGGATATAAAATGCTAAGTAAAATATAGCGAAGGGTCCAAAAGTTACTAGAAAAAGCACAACACCAAGACTTCCCCATCCCCATATGGAAAGACTGGCCTGTAAACAAGAACACATGGAAAATGAATAATTAATATGATATTCGTACAACTTTAAGTCTCCAAAGCAGTATTTGTAATTTCTACAAAGCTTTATACATATCAGATACATATGAAACAAGTTTTGCTTGATGCAGTAAAAGTGATCTTAATTTTTAAAAAGCATATTGCTATCAAGTTATATTGTGGGCTAGTAGTCCAGTTTAGCCAACATTAGAACATTTTTCTTTCAAATACTGTTACCCATCTCTTGATTCGGATGCAACTATCGCCCTTTAAAGTATTATTTCTTTCTCTTCTCTGTTCTCATTTAATGTACTTTTATTTCTTGAGATCCGTTTTTTTTTACCCCTGTGAAATTCTCCACTGCTGCCAGGCTTTGTAACAGAATAGGGAGAGATTAATACAACGTAATTTCACACAATTAAACATGTAATTTTCCACAGCCAAGCAAGGCTATTTCTTCCATAGATCAAATCAGTTGGAAGACCAAAAAAAGTGTCCCTTTCTCCAGTCAAGTCACACACAGGTCAGCAGACACACCAGATATTTGGTGCAAATTTACTTTTACTCTTTCCTTAACACAAAAGAGATGGAAACTTAAGAAACTGGCTACTGTATCTAACAATTTTTACCACAGAAATCAGGAACCAGCAGTTCTCTGACATATCTAAATACAATTCTATTTTTAAATCAGCAAATGCAATACATAAAAAAGAGGGATCACAGCTAAGCATCTTCTCTGTGCAGATATTACCATGTTCCTGGAAAAAGATCAGTCTTAGCAGGCAGGACTGACACTTTGGCCATGGGGGGAGATGAGAGTTGTTTGGGAAGCCCATGGTGCAGCTGAAGGCAGCCACAAGCGCATCTGTGGGCCTGGTGGCATTTGGGGGCCCTTGGCTACATAACACAGCAGACAAAACCTTACCTGTGCCAGCAGATTCACCAGGACTATGAAAAACACAGCAAAGTTCAGGTTATCGTGCCAATATAGATTACAGCGTAAGTGCATTCATATACATGAATACATACGCACACACTTGATCTATCTAGATATATACGTGTATGCATGTATATCCACATACACGCAGGGTAAACTAAAGAGTGGGGTAGTGAAAACGTGACTGAACTGAGCTACAATAGTTTTAGACCTTCACAATACTGCAATGCAGTCAACAAAGATTATATAAATCAAATTCAATCTAGTCTCGAGTTCAATATGGAAAGCATGTTTCAGCCAAGTCCCAGGAGTGTGAAAGCGATGATGACAAGTATTTATAGGCCACCAAAACTGTCTCCAGCTCCAAGGTTCTCAACTTTTCTTTTTTTGTTGTCTAATTTACGCCTTTCCTAGCCGTGATCCAATGACACCCTGATGGGAACTCAGACAACTGTGATGTCAACAAGTAACACTAAGAAAGTATTTAAATAAACTCGTCTTGCAGTTTGACATGTAGAAAACAAAGATGGTGTTTGATCTCTGCAGAGAGCCCTGTTTTAGCTTTTAATATGGAGTACAGGGGAAGCTGGACTACAGCTCTTATTTCTCTGAAGGGACTATTTAGACTTCATCTTTCCATCTTAGGCAAGGGATTCAGAAAAATCAACTTCCTGACAAAAAAAGTTTTAAAAATTCTATAAACAATGAAAAATAATATAAATGAGGCTCCTACATGAAACAGCTTTGGTTCTTTACCGAGAGCAAGACATCAGACTTCCCAAAAACAAAATCATATCTCTAAAGAGAGACTGTTTCATAGATGTAAACTGTAATAATCAGAATTTAATTATTCCTATTTTAATGTAAGTTTAATGAAACATTGAGATTAAATTCTATTTTCTTCCTCATTAAAGCTTCTTAGAGAGAGACAGAGAAGCTATAGTGGCTTTTCTCTTAGTGTTTGAAGCTGGAAAAAAATACACTTGTCTACATACTTATGTGTTTAATTAAAAAGTGCTGCAAGTCAAAAACTGGATTGGAAGGGATTCGGTTCTCTTCAAGCTGAAAAAGTGCTTTATTAGATGATATTAACCATACAATCCACACAGCTAAAATGCCAAAAAATGGTGCTACAATAAAGAAAAAACAAACTTGGCCCCAGTTGAATAGAAGATTTCGTTGACTCATAATAAGTACATGCATAGACAAACTGCTTGGGGGATGGGGAGGAGAGAGAGAGCAGGACACCAATCTAAAGAAAACTGTCAAATACAACAATTAACTAAGAAAGACATGAGCTCTCATTATACATCTACATTTCAATACACAAAGAAGATTCTTAGTATTCATGCCCTCAGAAATGCATTTTAACACTTCTGCAGAGCAATACAAGCAAGCAGAAGATATGCACATGAAAGATCACATTTAATGATGGTCTTTTTGTCAAAAAAATCAGACTGCTTAATGGCATTGTTCAAAAAAAGTTTAAGTTCTAAATATGGGATAAGGAATCTCAGTGACTTGACAAAACTTAATTAAACTAGATGGCAGAATGCATATTCAGAGTTGCATGAATGCATAATTAACAATGGAAGTTCTATAATGCTAACAGATAAAACAGTGACCTTTTGTCCTATGCTCTAGTTTTGCAATTTAGCATATGGCTACAGAGATTCAAATCTCATTTGGTATTTTAATAGGATTTCTTAAAACTCTCATAACTTGGTACACTGTAATAAGCACAACAGATACTAGCCCAATTCTTGTATACTTTAGATGAGTGTTTTATAGTCATGGATTCTGAGACATTAAAAGGGATCTAAACATCAGCATGGTTCCATTTAAGCTGACTGTAAATAAAACTTCCCGTAACTTCACATTTGTTGAAGGGACTTAAGCAGTATGACTGCCAGACAAAACTGAAAACTTTGAAGTTCCTTTACCATGTCAAAAATCAACTATTAAAGGCAAAAAAATAAGTCCAAACTTCACAAAAATATATTACTAGGCAGCTGGTCAGTACTGTGGAACTAGCTCAGGTATTTAAATTCAAACCTCACCACTTAAAACTTACCAGTAAGTTTTATTTATAATAATATCACTTTTTAATAGAGTCAGATTTACTGAAGCTCTGCCTAGCCTTGCTAAAGCTAATTGCAGGGTGAACACTGCTCACTCCTGACAGAAAGAACAAACCAGCCTTCTGAAGAGATGGTGTAATGCTGGCATGTAAGTAGCAGCTATCAAGACCCTTTGAAAGAAGCTGAAACACACTACAGTGGGACACAAACTTCCAAACTGAACTGTCATGGTACTATTGATCAGATTTCAAGTATCTAAGACAGTTACCTCAATGCTAGAAAATAATATAGGCCTCAATCCTGTGGTAGGTATGTATGGGTACATACTGTATACGTACATACATGCGCACACATGTGGAAGATCTTTATTCCAGATCAACCACCATTCCACCTCATCAGTTTTAGCCACTTTTGCTTACCATCACTACAGATGCTGTGTGTCAGCCCCACCATTGCCACTGCTTCTCTTTCATGTCCAAAGTCTTACAAATAAGAGTTCTGCAGTACTTTAATAAGGTCATATACACAAAGGCCTAATGTAGCATCATATTCACTCACAGGAATTTTCTGCCCCTGGTGTGGAACTGCTCAAGTGAAATAAATTGCAACTGCAGCAAAGGGCTGCCGGTAAGCCCAAACAGTGCACTGAAGAACTGCATCAGGTGGAAGAGACACACCAAGGTGAATATTCACATGAGCTTGAAGCAGTTGTTACAGATAATAAGACTATCACCTCTTAATGACACCTGCTTTTTTTTTTTTTTTTTTTTGACAAGGCTTTGTCCATTTTTCCCATTGAATGCTGGCAGTATACAGCCAACTACTAGAAGTACATAAAGAACTTGCTTTCTTATATACATTTGCTTTCCCTTTTTTTTGCCTTCAGCTTTCTAATTAATGAAGCATTTTGATGATCCCTGTTGGACGCTGTCATGGCTAACAGTGCTGAGGTAAGACTGACTAGAGGACTTAACATGGCCACATGGCAACTTACGTAAATCCACACAATTCACTGCCTAGAAACTGTGTACTAAGGCCACACAGACAGTCTTAACTCAAATGTTTAAGGGAAGAAAAATCCCACCATAATTTAGTATGCATGCAGTTATGCATGATATAATTTACTAGTTATGAATTAGCTGAAGTATTTTGCAGACAAATCAATGGCAGTGTGGCAAGGATTTAGTGTACCAACCACAACAGCAATGATTTACTCCAGTAACAAACACAACTATGTCCTACTATACTTTAAAGCAGCTTCAATAGGTTTCTTTTTTGCTTAATCCAGCTGACAAGCTTTCAGAGTTTTGCCTCTATCCCATCTTTAAACAAACCCCTCAGCCTTGATACAGCTTTCACTAAAATGATTAACCAAGGTAAATATAGGTGTCTTGTTTGATTTAAACTCGTGCTATCAATTTTAGATTACAAATGGCAGGAAGATACGTGTTTCCCGTTTACTACAAAAGCACTGCTACCCCAGAAGTCCAGCCCACAGGTAGTCCTTTTCTTCCTATGCTCCCCTTTGCCATCCAGCAGCCGACACACACATTCCACCTCTGGAGGCTCTGGATGCCACGGTCCTCCCGCTGCAGGTAGGAACTCCTGCTCCAGACACCCGGCTGTCATCACAACTCCCCCACGTGCTCAGAGTATTTGTGGTTCCAAGTTTGGACAGAGGGCAGGAGGGGAAACAAGGAACATTCCTACAGAAAGGCTGGGCTCTGCAAGGATCCACCTGTCAATTTTAAAGCTTCAGCAGCATGCTACTGAAATCTTACAGCTGTAGCATTCAAAAGGACAATACCACTTCTGATAGTTGCCATTGTGGTTGTTTTCAAATTTGTTACTAAAGAATAATCTGAACATTGAAAGAGCAGCATCATTTATAAACAAAAACATGCTTCTTTGCCCACAATTCTTTTAGTGCATCCAGATACATTTGTCCATTAATATTACAAAAGTGACAGTAGCTGACCTGTCCCTAACTAGACAGTGACAAGCAAACTATTATTTGCCATTTGGGTAGTTCAAACTATTTTTTTTTTTAATATGATGTTTTGCCAAATGTACTTAATGCCATCTCAGGGCTCACAAAAAAAAAAAAAAAGTCAAGGATTGCATATACAGTAGATGTCAAGTTTAATTTTGTTAATTCTACACATCTGCCTTTTAATTTGACTTTCATTTTGAGTGTAAATGGAACATGTTCACGTGGAAATCTTTCTATAATTAAGGTGGGTGTCATTTTTGTCAAGTGATTAAAAACATTATTTTAGGATTCAAATTACTGCCTCTTCACTAGCATGACAAGTAAAATTGGAAAGCTGTATCAACTGGAGAGCCAATTTCATCTGCGGTAAAATTGTTACATTATGCTACTACGAGAAATATTTAACAATTGTGAAACAAACCATTAACACCTTCGTAGTTACATTCTCCTATCTGCCAAAGTTAGAGCAATGAAGTAAAAGACATGTCAAGTGAGGTTTTGAAAAAAAGAGTTCTGCATATCCTTGTTTTCTAACATCACTGAAGGTGTCTTTTTAACCTCCTCCTTCTTTTTGCCCTTTTCCTTCCTTAGACCAAAAAGGTAAGGCAAAGCAAAATCTTAAGCTCCATTTCTTCTTCAGACTAAATAAAAATAATTGTAGTGAATCTATACAACAAATTACTACTGTATCTGCAAGAAAACTCCTGGCAATTTTTGTTTTCAAAGGAATTTTAGGTAGTCTATTTTGGTTTGGATTTATTTTTTTCCAAAGCAAGCCTAAAACATTAAAGTATACAAATATAAACTAATCACCTTTTAAATTAAAAATAAACCCTACAAAATCAATGTTAAGTTTTAAGAAGTCAGACCAATTAAGTTTTTTCTGGCTAAGTGCAGTATTCCTGCTGATGCCTCCTGGTTACAGAGGCTGCAAACCCTCTTCCCTGCTAAGCTAGAGTCCATCTGTCCCCTCCCCAACTCATCTCCTCCTCTTCCGCTCAGTGCACACTTCGTATGTCAAATGGCTTAATTGATTAACAGTTGGATTAATTCAAGTGCAATCATGTCTAACTCTGTTTAGTTTGGATTTTCCTGCTGCTTCTCACACTGCATGAGACAAAAGCCTTCAGGACCATTTTCTCCTACCCTCCTCCACAGTTATACAAGGTAGTCTAGCAAAGCTCTCATGGACAAGTAATAACTTTTCATCTCTATTTTAAAATCACAATTACTGCACTGTTTTGATGATTCATTAAGTTACATTTTAAAAGTGCAAACCTTTAAATGAAAAAACATGCTAGTATTCTCCAAAGAGCAACAAATTCCATTACTAAAAAAAAAACCCTGCCCGTTTCCTATAGTCAGAATGTCACTATTAAAATAAAAACAAAAAAAATATGTTCCATATTTTGACATGATTGGTTTGTGCAATAAAGCTGATGAAGAAAAACAACATTATTCTGATTAACACTCATAATTGTTGTACCAGAAATGGTAAATAATTTCAACACTGAACTTCCTTTTCAAGGGAAAAAAACAGAGTAAAATTCAGCCTGGATTCAAGAGTCAAGATTTTTTTTTCCCTCTCTCACAACACCTGCTCTGCCAGCATTGCTGATCAGAACATGAAATTAGGAAATGGATTTTTTAAATTTTAAACTGACCTTCATTTTACTAACATTTATTTTGAGCGCTAACAGCTATTTTATTACATAGCAGAACTATCAGCAAGGGACAAAAAGCCTCATTTCATGTAACCTTATTCTGAAAGTGAAGTAAGTATTTATCTTACTGCAAAAAACAGGAGACCACCTTCACAGACAGAGAACTCTTTCTGACAACTTTTAAAAACTGTTAAAGTATCTAGTTTAAAAGGATACGAAGTTGTGGTCAAGTTTAAAAGAAGCACTTGAGCATCCTGGATAACAATGGGAAATAGAAGATGCAAGCCCATTTTCAGGTACTTTCTTAAATATAGAAATGAAATACTCAAACTCATTTTAGTAAAATTTCAAAGAGAGCGATCCTTCTCCTTTGTAACAATCCATATTTATTTGTATCTAAGCATTTTGGATCGCCTTAGGTGATCCAAACGAGGCCAGGCTTATTGCTTGATAGGATCACCTAAGGCGATCCAAAAGGAGAAAATAAAGTAATCCCTCTAAGTCTAGCTTGAATTCAAGCCAATGAGATAATCTAGACTGTTCTATGTTCAGTCTCTGGATAAACAGATTACACCTATTTCAAGTTTCACTAGTGCAAAACAGAGGCAAAGAAGAGAGAGGGGGAAGTCCTCAGAATCTTTATAAAGTAAAAAAACCCAAACCAAAACAAAAGTCTGTTCTCCTAAGTAGCTAAAAATAATGATGTCACATGTTCTTTACTCAAGAAACTGTTATAGCGTATTTCATTTGTGATTATCACTTAAGCAGCATTTTAAACTTCTTACTCTCTTGCCTAAAACTGCAGAAAGCAGTTATTGAGAAGTTCCTTTCAGCAATATTTTCTTTCTTTAACTGCTAAATAAACATGATCCCACAAAATAAATTTGAAGAATCATCAAGTTTGCTTATAGAACAATTTCTACCACTTACGACTCCCAGTATTTATCCTGACAGAAATATATTAAATCAGTCTCTCTCCACGGGAGTCTGATGCAGTAGGCTGTCTCTTCATGTTCCATTTAATTAAAAACTTGGAGGCAGAGCTCAGAGCTACTGCAGAAACAGTTGCACGAGACACATTTTTTAAAAAGGTTTCTTCATACCTTAAGAGCTATGCTTTTGAAGGTAGAAAAGAAATCTCTTCAGCTTTAAGCTAATGTTCCATGCTAGTGGTATCTTCAACTGAGCATCCTTTCTGCCAAGCAATAAGCAGTTGCTTATTCCTTTAACTCAAATCTCCACTCTACTGCTCAAATCATGCTACTACCTGTATCAGCTCCTACTTGCTAAGAAAATAAATATTATATATTTAAATGGTGTGGGACCCAGCTTTCTGTTCAAAGGCAATCCATTCTTGTTCACAATCTTTAGAGGGAAGAGAAAGTAGAAAAAGATGGGTTATAACACGTCTGATGAAAAATGATTATTTTTCTTTAAATAAACCCATTATTTCTTCTACAGAGATACCACACAATTTCAAAGCTGTTGCTGTGTGTGAAATAGTTTGTGCCATCTTAAATCGACAGAATTAGCTAAAAAAGAAAGTAGAAAAAAAGACAGGCAACGATACAGTATCTACTTTAGGAAACCTCAGAAACTTCAAAAAGCAACAGCCTCAGAAAACCAGAAAGTCAAACCAAGAGAAAGTTCTTGCATTTTGCAAATAAAGATCTGTCAGGGACACGAAGGTATAAAATAAGATAAAATCCATAAAATTATGAACATCTTAGAACTGCACACTGCAGCAGCAGTTATTGTGTTTTTGTTTTTGTTTTGCCTTTTCCTTAACAACTCATCACATGTCAAACAAGAGACAATACCTTCAAAATTTTCATTGAAAAAGAATAAAGTTTTTTTTTCTACCACTTGATTACTTGCCTAGAAGCAGCTGTAAGCAAATAACTATTCTCAAACTCCTTAAAACCAATACTTTCTCCTAAAAGGACTGATAAACTATCCATTTCAAAGACAAATCTGCAGGATGTGCAGCTCTGGTGACCTCAGCACAGGAAAGACACAGACCTGCTGGAGAGGGTCCAGAGAAGGGCCACAAAAATGATCAGAGGGATGTAATACCTCTCCTGTGAGGACAGGCTGAGAGAGTTGGGGTTGTTAGTCTGGAGAAGGCTCCAGGGAGAACTTACTGCAGCCTTTCTGTACTTAAAAGGAGCCTATAAGAAAGATTGGGACAGACTTTTCAGAAGGGCCTGTTGACACAGGACGAGAGGTAATAGTTTTAAACTACAAGAAGGTAGATTCAGGCTAGGTAGAAGGATGAATATTTTTTACAATGAGGGTGGTAAAACACTGGCCCAGGTTGCCCAGAGAGGTGGTAGATGCCCCATCCCTGGAGACATTCAAGGCCAGGCTGGATGGGGCTCTGAGCAACCTGATCTATTTGAAGATGTCCCTGCTCAGTGCAGGGGGTTGGACTAGATGACGTTTAAAGGTCCCTTCCAACCCAAACTATTCTATGTATCTATGATGTGTGTGATTTTTTTTTACTGAGAATTAAACTTATTATATGTGGTTATGTATATTTCATCTATACATAAATATTATGTATATACATACACACACACACACAAAATCCAGTACTGAAGTTTACTGTAAAAAGATTTAGTCATTAACTTCTGAATAATCTTTTAGTACCCTGGTTTCCTCAGGCTATAAAATTAGTGACCTCGGAGTTCTGTTTATGTCTTTAATCCACTAGTAATATTATTATATCTGCTATTTGCCCCTTGCAGCAAAATTTTCAGAGTCCTCTGAACCACAACATTATCCCACAAACTTTAAGATTAAACTGCTTTGGATGCAGTACAGTATTTTATTGTAGTATTTTATTATTTTAAAAGCACATACGAAATCTACATACTCTCAAATAAGTAACACCCCTCATATAGATGAAAATGTTACTTTAAAAATATTAAGTTAGCAACACAACTTTAGAATATTTTTATCTGAAACCGTTCTAAGTATGAAGAGAGACTCTAATTGCCTTATTAGGTCAGGTTACAAATGTGATGGAATTGAAGTGAAAGAAGCTAAATTGCATTATGTATAATTGCCGAAAAGAGTCCTCCAGTAACAGATATGCTCAACAAGACTAAACATTAATTTCTACATTGTCCCTGGTGATCAAGGCTGTTGTCTGTAACTACTGTCAGTCATGTCATATATCTTTCTGGAGTTATTTTTGTAAACGAAATAATCTGGTTAAAAGATCCCCATCCCTCCCTACCCCTGAAATTTTTTTTTTTTTTCATTAAAAAGGAGGAGAAAAGCTAGGAACAATACTGTAGGTCTCAGAAAGGAAAATGACATTGAGTTTCTCAGCTGTGATGTCAAATGGCACCTTGACTACAAGGCAGTATTGCAACCGATATTATGGAATCCAGAAAGCCAAAACTCAACAGAAAGCCAACATAAATGTTTTCTCAAATTATACTGGCAGCAGAAGAGGATCTGCAAGAAGGAAAGTCCGGGCCAGAAAGGAAGGAAAATACAGGCCAGTCAGCCTCATCTCAGTCCCCAAGAAGGTCATGATCTATCAAAATGGATCTACCAAAGGCAAATCATGCCTGATCAACCCAAAAGCTTTTTATGATGAGGTGACTTATGTTGAGGATAAGGAGAAGGGCTTAGATGTTGTGTACCTTGTCTTTAGCAAGGCCTTTGACACAGTCTACTTATCACAAACTGGTGAAGTATGGGCTGGATAAGTATATGATAAGGTAAGTGAAAATAGACTGGATTGCTGGATGCCAAGACATGATCAGTGGCACAAAGTTCAGCAACTTTGCTGAAATCTTCAAGGATTAACACAGGGACCAATGATGTTTAATGTCTTCATTAACAATCTAGGTGACAGGACAGAGTGCATTCTCAGCAAGTTCGCACAGAATACCAAACTGGGGGGTACTGTGCAGGGGGATGTCAATGGGGCAGAGAAATAGGGTGACAGGAACCTCATGAAGTTTAACAAAAAGAAGTACGGGCTTGCATCTGAGGTAGAATAACCCTGGGCCACAGTACACTCTGGGAGAACTCCCTGGGAAGCAGCTCTACAGAAAGAGAGCCAGGGTGGTCAGTAAGATAAACATGAGTCCGCAGTGTGTCCTTGTGGCAAAGGCAGCCAATCGCATCCTACCCTCTATCAGCAAAAGTGTCACCAAGAAGTCTAGTGAAGTGATCCTTCTTCTCTACTTGGACATATATGACCCCTGGAATCCTCTGTCCAGTCTTGCTCCCCCATTACAACACAAATCCATCTGGAAACCAATGTACAATATTCAATTTCACCACAAGGGATTTTGTGCCAAAACAAAATATATCCATATATTGAGGCCACATACTGGCTGGCTACCCTCGCCACCAAGGGAATGGTAGATTTAAAAAGTGTATTGGTGCTCCAAATTAATATTCTGACTCCTCCTTTATGTGAGTGGGAAGTAACACAACTTTTAAAAGTATTACCTCTCTGCTCCATGCCCCAGCGCTCACCTTTATATTCAAAAATAAGCAAGAGCAGTTGTCTCCTATACACCTACCACCAACATAATTAATGGCATCTACTGCCTAAACACTGGAATCTGAAGAAGCAGCTACCAACATTATATTCATTGATTTTAATATTTTGGGGGGTTGTTTTGTTCTTACAATTCCAAGACCTCAATCAGTGCCACAATTGTGAATCTAGTTTCAGTTTGGACTGCTGCTTGCAATGACTCTTTCACTATATCTAATTTTTCAAAAATTTACTGATAGTTCCCCAACATTTTTTAAAGTATGTAGTGCTTTATTACCAGCATCATAATTAACAAACTACAAAGTGAAATGAACGTAAATAGAGGAAGTTCAAAGATCAGAGTATGCACCATAAAGAAGCGTTTTTCAGTAGTCAAATAATAAATAGATCCCAAGTTGCAAATACAGCACATTTTCAAGAAGAAACATAAATCCACCAACAGAATACTAGCATCTTCCTCTGAAGACTGTGATGTTACCCCACTGTTTCCTTCTTAAGTTTAAACTTGCTGCAGTTCCTTAAATGCCATAACTCTTCTCCAGTTACAAAATACAGAAACTGTGATACAACCACTATTTCACTGCAAATTCCCAGTAGTCTCTGAGAGTACATCTGAATTCCTACAAGGCCAAATTTCCTATGAAGCATGCTTAACGGATGAAGACAAAATAACCATGAAAACAGATGTTACACAAAATGATGAAAACGTTTACAAAGCTACAGTAAGCCTCAAAACTTCCAGTTCCTTGCAACTGTTTTTCTGGACAGAATACCATCCAGTTGCATAAAATAAAGCAAGAAAAAGAGATTAGTTCAGTGTCTCCAAACTATTCAGTGGTATACAATATCAAAAGACGACTGCAACCTCTTTAGTGAGCCATTGATGCCTAACTCTTGGCAGAATGGACAGTGCCAAAAAAAAAAACGAAAACAAAAACCACCCACACAACACCACACACAGTGCTTTGAAGATATGCCTAAAAATGCCTCTACTTAGAGGGGGGTGGGGGGGGAAGTGTTTAAACGTTATGGTCTTTTTCCACTGGGATAAATGCCATAGGAATATTTATAAAAACATTCCAAACCTTTCCCTCTCATGTGCTTCATATCCCCCTTCCCAATCCCTCCTCCAGTCCTTATTTGCTTGCCTGCTTCACCCATTTTGCTTCCAAGATATCTTTGGTTGACCATCTCTTTTGGGAAAGCATGATCACTCTAAGCATCTTCCATGGTCCTCTCCCCCTTGTCTTTTCTGAATAATGTTAATGAGAAAACAACTCTGCTTGCTGCCTCTGCAACCCCTCAGAAACTTCACAAGTGAAACGCTGCTGGACAGGGGCAGATATGTTTAAGTAGAATGGAGCCTCCTACAATTGCTTCCAAGTCTCTGCTCCATAATGTCTGCCCATCTGGCCTGTCTATGGAAGTCAAGTGCGTGTTAAGTATCCTAGATTAATCTTCTACCCTCACATAGTCTTCCTCTCAAAAAACCTCAGCGCAGAGTTACTGTGTCAACTACTTCCTGGCTATCTTCCAGTTGTATACACTACCTCCTGCTCACTGAAGAGGGAAAGCAAGCATGAACATCTGCAAATGAAGTTTACACTGACAGTCAGTTCTATGAACTCAGTAGAAAAGCTCATTCTCAAACATCAGGGCATGGAATATTTCCAGCAAATTTCAATTAATTTGGAGGTGAATGGAGGAAAGAAACCACAGAAACAGTGCAGCAACTCCTGCCACTAGTATTTAAAGATTATCAAATGAAACTATCTACAGATGAAACTAATTAAGTCATTTCAGTATCCAGCTCTCAGGGCAAGTTTACAGAACACATCTAAAAACATCAGTCACTGCTAGTCGCTCAAGAGCAAAAAAGAAACCTAGCAAAAGTGGAGCTAGCTAACCTTACAACTTTTCCTGGAGGCACAGACACAATCAGAAGTCACAGAAGGAATGATGACACTCCCTGTTTTCAAAAGGACAGGAATTATTTTGGATATTGATTAACTTTAGACCTAAACAGAAGGAAGTGCAGGAAAGCACTATGCACTTCCTCACACCGGACCATGCAGCTGTTGATTCGGCAACTTCTCCTGCGTTCCCACCCCCACTCGTACCTCTCCAGAAGGGTGGTTCAACAAGACGAACCAATTCCTCATGTAGCTGCTGTTTAGCTGCTAGACCTGATACAAGAACCAGCATCACACCAGCTTGTGTCTGGTGGGAGGGAGGAAACCTCTTTGGCAGCAGCTGAAACTAGATCCAGTTAAGTTAAATGTGAAATGGCACTTTCAGTGTTTTAAATTGCTTTATGCATGTATGATATGTAACGAAAAATATATGGCCAACTCAGTGACAGCAGCAGGAAAACAAATAGATAAGGAAGAAAAATAAAGAGGAAGGAAAACACACAAGAGCAACAAGGAATAAGCAAAAGAAGCACCACACAGACAGCAAGGTAGAAGCATCCATAGACTAACCAAGGTATACTATTTCACACAGCAGCAATGAAGTTACTTTGATCAGGGGAAAACAGAAAAGTTATTTGCATAATGCATTAAAAAAAAAAAGTTATAGGCAAATGTCTAGAAATCCAGAAATAAAAACTAAGAAGAGTGAAAGCATAATGTTATAGTGAGATTATTAAAATAGAAAAAATGATTTCAAATAGAAAACAAAAGAGGATATTGGTAAAATAAAGCACAATTAAAAGAAACAGTAATGGGCAAGACCAGACCATCATTAATCAGAGAATTCAATAAAGGAAAATACCCAGTTAAGTAATGGAAGAGTTCAGAAATATTCACAGAAACAGGAAGCTCAGCTTTGGTCTCACTATTGCTAACTTGTGATCTTTTCAAGAAGTCTTTAAGCTGCAGTAGGGAAACTGCCAACTGAAGGACACAAGACCAATACTATTTAAAGTCCAGACCTTAAAATCAACATAAGGAAATGAATAAGACTTAATTAAAAGTTTTAGTCACACATGCAAGTCAAATTAATGCAAGCATGAAGCACAAGAGAATTCAGTACATGCAGTTGTAAGACCATAAGGTGAGGTGCTAGAACTACATGCTTGTACACACACAGTGAGGGCAAATTAACACAATTACTGTAGTGTACTCAATTTAGAAAAAAAAAAAGTTGACTGTGCAAAGGAAAACTGTGGAAAGGATGAACATTTAAAATAAAGCCTTATTCTCTTAGCCTAGTATTATAAAGAAATACCATCTTATCAAATCAACAAAAGCTATATTCACACAAAACAATGTTTTCCGTGAGAATTTCAAAATTATAGGTAAGGAACAAAAAGTAGTTTTCTTCCAAGTATGTTAAAAGTGGTTATCTACCCCAATCAAACATAAATTTCCTTAAAAATTAAGGTATCAGTAATAAATATGCCAAGATACATACACACACACAAAAACCACTTGGCATAGCACTTAAGAAGACCAAAAAAAATTTGCACACCAAAAGACATCTAATTTCAAGCATAAATAGTTCCTTCAGTGGATAAGGAACACACATAATTATTAATATTACCGATCCTATTATTTTCAAGATATCACAAATATCATTACGCATACTTCAGAAAAGTAACACAATACAATGTTACAAAACACTAAAACATTTGGGAAAACCAAAAATAAACAAAGTTTTGAGTTACTAAAAAGGACACAAAATGCAAAGGCTGAGATGTAGAGGCTCCAGGCCTCACACAGAAGAAAGGACCTGAGACTTAGAGACATCTCACCTCACCTGCAGCAGCCACTGCTAGAACAGCAGCCTAGCAACCAGCAAAGCTTCCTCATGTCTCTACGCCAAACAGTTCCAAGATCATTCTGACAATGAGCAAAATTTTAAAGCAATCATTCTTTCTACAGTTACACTGCTTGGCTATTTCCTCAAGCATGTACACCACCAGTTTTTTAACTCATCCGTGCAGTGTGGAATGCCAAATGCTGAATAGGGGATGACTGGGAACATCATGTATATTCTTTCCCATTGCTTTCAGAACCCATTAAGAGCTATGAGAGAAATTACCTCAAGTCTGAGGCACAGTTTCATGATCAGTTAGTTCACTGTGGCAAAAACTTCAGCATGAACTTTCCAAGTATTTTCTACTTGGCCTTGTGTGACAGCACCAACAGGAAGAGTGGAAATGCAGAGCATCCTACAGGATATGTAGCAATTTACACTTCCTGCTCAAGTTCATTCCCTTACATCACAAGATAAGCCTAACCCCACTGTCTCCAAGGCACCAGAAGTGTTGAGCACAGCTATTTCTTAGAACTGCAAAAATATACTGAAGAACAGGAATACATGATCTTAAAATAGTGATATTTGTGAAATAACAGCATTCTGACAAAAACAGATTTGATGAAAATAGAACTGGGATCACCCCATTCCTCCCCAAAGCATGGGACTAAGGGAAGAAAGGCAGAGGAACAGACATTAATAAAAATAAAAATCACACTGTAACAAAAGCACAGCTGCATTTTAGCAGTTAGTACTCTTCAAAGTAAGCCCCCAAATTCACAAATATTCTTGGAAAGAAAACTTGTAAAGCTCAGCTTCCTACCCAAAACTCCAACTGCAATGGGATACTGAATTAACCATTTTCAACATTAATGTTATAGACCAACAGATACCTGTGAACTTTTAATTAGGCCATGTTACATCTCACTTGAATAAACACAGTGCTTTTTCCACCTGCTAAATAAAAAGCAGTTCTTGATATTTAATATTTTTTATTATGAAAAAATTCTTCAAACCAAGTCAAAGCATAGAAAGGACATCATACAGGCCATTTGATGCAGGAAGGGACTTAATGGAAAGTAAGCAAGCAGAGATGGGTTTATCTCCTTTCTCCTGCTGGCAACTGGTGAAGTTCAAATTGAATTGGTCTTAACTAATCTTGCAGTTACTGTCCAATAAAATATGCAGAGCAGCAGGACTCAAGAAGTTTAAGGGCCACTGGTGAAATGGCTTCAAAATAAACTACTGAACTAACCACTACGGTCAAACTCTATATTCTGTTCTGGGAAATCCCTGGATTTTCAGAGAATCCCACTTGCTCAAAACTAGTTTAAAAATAGTGGGGCTTTAAAAATGTTTGTAAAACACCCATGTTAGAATACAAGAATGAATTTGACTCACACTGTTTCAACTGCAACACTGAGATCACAGCCCTTCCATATAGAAAACAGAGAGCAAATCAACACAGAATCAACACAGAAACTTCAGAAACCCACCGCCCCGCTCCAAGGATGTTACAGGTTCTTCTGCTTCAGAGCAAGAATAAAATCTTTGACAGATATTCCCAGACTTTGACAGGACAGGAACTGACCTCTTTTCCAAAATAAATGGCAATTATAAAAGGAGTCCCCTAGCTGATGTTTACTCACATTAAAAAGAAATGCCCCTTTCACCTCATACCCATTATAAAAATTACACAGTCATCATTTTAAGGTGTAATACTATAGAAATTCTGTAAACAAGGTTAGAGTGCTCTTGTTCAAACATTTCAATATGTTTACATCATTAAATGATGACTCGTTTTTTCAATTCAGAAATCTGACATTACTTATTGGGAGAGGGAAGGAGGAGAACAAGCAACTAAGTCCAAGATCACAATGCCTTCTACTTCTTGAAGTTTCTCTCATGTAAATGAATGTGCCAATTGCAATTGATTTTTCTATTTTCGTGCCTTGGTATTCTCAGCCAAGCAATGGCAAAAAGTGCTAATGAGTCTTCAAAATATTATTTTTTTAAGTATTGCCAATAACTTACATTCGACACGAACAGTTTCTGTTTTCTAATAATAGCAACTCTCCTAATGCTAGTTCAAATGCTTTGTCATCTTCACAAGGGTGGGGAGAAAGGGACAAACATATTTAAAACAGAGATAATTCCCTAGAGTGCAACCAGACAGAGGAAATCAACATTTGAAGCGCCTTCAGCTGTCTAACCAGAAGACCTACTACTATTTTTTTGAACTAAGGAACTTTACAGTTTTCCTCTTTCACACTGTTTTGGGGAATAGTCCAGACTGACATTTTAGTTGATGCAGAACTCTGCACATTCAGCCTGAGCAGTTTAGGCACAACTGTATGCTCTAATAAGTAGACCCAAGAATTTAAACACTAGCTTTTTTAAAAAAAAAAAAAAAAGAAAGAACATATGACATCCATTCTTTGTAAAAGCCTAATTTTCCTAATTTTTCCATTCCTCATATAATTTTAACTGACACTCCACAAAACACAGTTATTAAAAGAGCTGTCATAGCAAAAATTAGGGACACAAAGCAGACCAGCTATAGCGTAGAATTCATACACAGAGAGAGGCTTTTTATCTCCCAAGGGCTTGCAACTGATCCTCTAACTAGATCTCATCTGGCAAAACACTGACACCAAGGCAAAGACTCAACATATGAGTTCCACAAAAGGACAGAAGACTAATTTCTTTCCACACCCTGGCTAATCACCTACACTCTCGAAGTTGTCTTTACCAGCAAAACATATTTCAGTCACATGAAGCATCAAGAGAAATCTTCCACAGACAGGTATCAAGGAACAGAAAAGATTAACAATGCCATTGTGTATCAATTAGCTAACTGTGAACTGCACCTTTCAAAGGTGGTCTAACATATACATTACAATGTGCTACTGTTTCAGTAAGACTAATTCATTGTTATTCTAAAGTAACTCAAACCAAGCTGCTGTGTCAACCTTTATTCTTAAAAATCAGGCTAATTTGCTTGGTTTTGCTCAAAAACAGTACTCAGTGGTTAGCAGCTATCAAAGCTTAACAGAAAAGTTTCTTAAATACCTCTTATAAATAAAAAGTAGACTGTTTAAAGGAAAGGAAAGACTACATGTAGTTAATGAATTAGCTTGAACAGTTGCAATAACAAGAAACACCAGCATGTCAGAGCTCATTTTGTATGGCTCATTTTCAGCTGTGGACAAGAGGAAAAAAAAAGTTTTCCTACTTTATCAAATTTCAAAAATCTTCTCAACAGTCACTAGTCCTGCAACTAAGTACTCTTGCTAATCTGAGATTAAGTTTCAAAAAATTAGCTGCTGACGAATTCAGAGGGAAGGGCTCACTAAGCATCTCAATGCAGTTTAATGAGCAACCGGAGGAAAAAAATTGAAAAAGAAGTGTACTCCTTACTTTTCTTTAAAGTGCCTTCCTTAGAGGCAACACAGGCTGCAAATGCAGACAGCAAAGGGCATCGATTTGAAAGACATTCTAAAACTTCTTGTAAACTAAGTCCCATTGAGATCCTATTTAATGTTCCCATCAGAATTTAAGACACTGTTGACCAGGAAGAGCCAGAGCTGCAGAACACCAGCTGCCTTGCTGTGGTCAGGGCACAACAGTTGCTATCATATAAGAGTTGAGAACAGTGAGGACAGTTGTCTGAAAACACAAGAGAGGGACCATCGCAACGCGCGTCTGCCATAGCCTCTCAGATGAGAAAGTGCTGAAACAGCCAGCCACTTGGAAACAGGCCACACTGGGTCTTGAAAAGCAAAGGAGACATCTGATAAACAAGAAAAGGGGAGCAAGTGAAAAGGCACAGAATGGCCAATCCAACAGGCTTGGGAAATGATCGCTGCAGCAGGAGCCTGAATGCATGCAGACAGAATGTGACTGCAGAAGCACGTTCCAATCACCAAGATGATTAAAAACTGGGGAACAGTGTTTGCTAAGTAGGTAAATAAGTATATGTGCTTGGCATCCAACAACATGATTTCTGATGCAACCAAAATTAAAAAAAAAAAAGCACACGTGATATTTTTTTCCTGACGGGAAGTGCAATCGTCCCCTGAAATTACTGATTACAAGGTCCTAATCCTAACTGCGTCCACACAAGCCTGGACCAAATCTGCTGCAGTCTGCATATACGGATACAGTCAAATGAAGAAAGTAAGAAACTGGTCTCAAAAAACTGTAGGTTATGTTTTAACTGCAACAATAAATGTGGAACCAGATTCTGTCTTTCCTTCATGCTTAAATATATTCAAGAATAATATTATCTATATCATTAAATTATAAAACTAACCGTTACAGTAGGAGAATATTTCTAAATTTTTAATCACAAAAAAAAAATTACAGTGATCTTGGCTATTTTAGATAGTAGCAAACTACGCAAGTCCACAAGTATCAAGCAATTTTTAAAATTTCATTTAACTATAAGTTCTTAAATAAAATAGTTAGTTTGAGAGAGAAAGAAAACAAAACAAAACACAAAAAACCCCAGACTTCCTGACTGTCTAGTGTTCCCCACTCCTCAAAGTTATTAAGATAAATTCAGGCAGCCTATAGACATGTCAGTTTTCACCATTGCCCTACTCTAATGTCAGTGCTCTCCACATTCTACCTCAATTCGCACATATAAATTAAAAAAAAAAAAAAAGAGAGAGAGAGATGTAGATTTTTATGGAATACATTTATCTGTAGGCTTGAAGCAATCTGCATTTTCCTGCAAAGTCTGGAAAGGGTTCATGGGTGTGACTGCATGCAGTTTTCATGAATTGTTTTAGCCACCAAGTCACCATCGGAGCACCCCAAAAAGCAGACTGGAAAGTCCTCCCTCCACTTCACATGCCAGATGGATACTTTGACAGTCAAGAGCTGTCTGGTTGTTTGAAGAACTCCCCATAACTGCTGTTCAGGCAGGCAAGCAAAGCCTGAAAATTTGCTAGATGCTCCCAAACTTAAAGTCATCTCCTTGGCAGGGACCAAGCCTGGAATACTTCACCCTGAAGCATCTTGCCTACAAATATTTTACATAAAGGAACTAGAAGTAAAGGACATCAGAACCCAGTCCTCCAGTCACCCAGGCAAAGTATCATCACTGGTCATCACACACATAACTGCTAGGTTTTACTTCAAAAGGCCAGTGAAGCAAGTGCCATCCAGCCTGCTAGACCAGTGCTATTTGGGGAAAACAGACAAACAAACAAATAAACAAACAAACAAAATCCACTAAATCCCAAAACAACAAAGTGTCTTGGATAGGCACACACAGCCAAAATCAAACAGAAGAGATCAGTATGGGGCACCGACCCAGAACGTTCTAAGCCACCCCTAAAATAATCTAAATTACAACGCTTAATGCTTATGCATCACACTCAGCAATACTATTTAATGCAGACTGTTAACCCTGACCACCCACCAAACACTGCTTGCACAAAAATAGGTCATGTATTTCTACAGGTTTAAGTCACTCGGCAAATTTTACCTTCCCAGGGAGATCTGAGAGCACTACAGAACCAGTTTCCTAATGCCACAAAACTTCAAATTGACACACACTGAAAGCTTTAGGGTACTTTTTTAGCTATCATTCAGGAAAGCAAAACTAAGTTTTTCAGGTATCAGAAAGCAAGCCTTCATCCGTCAAGATGCTTAAAGTACAAGACAACTCAGTTTTGAACAAATAACCTTCACCATAGGATGAAATAACAAATTATAAAATACTTATCATAGGTAATGCAATCATCATGTTGGAGAACTATCAGTAGGCCAGACACCTTGCTGACATATTAAAAACAGAAAATCCATCGGTCTTTCTAGAGAAAACTGAGTATGGGGCAAAGTCTCATTTCCAGAACTAGAAAACACAGCGAGATTCCCCCCTTGAGAGCACCTCTGGACACAGTGGCCATTTCTAGCCCACACTGATCCCAAAATACCTGCCTGCCTCACAGCCACCCGCTTTGGGACAGAAACCCCCGCAATGGGGAGAGGCAAACTGAGGCAGCTAACTTCCACCAATTACCTACAAACTCCCGCAACAACAAAACTATTCGGTTATAGCCGCTTTAGGGAAGAAAATTTAAAAATGCAAACACGGAGCCTTTATGAGTGTACCGCAGAGAAGGAGGCCAGAGGAGCTAAGTCAGAGCCGGCCTTCGGGGCCCGGGCGGGGACACGTCTCCGGCGCGGCCTAGGGCCGAGCAGGCCCCTCCTCACCAGGTGCGCTCCTCCAGCAGCGGGGCCGCCGCGCAGGAGCGGCCCCTCATCGGGCGGCAGAGCCCCGCTGCCGGCGGATCGCGGGGGAGGGCGGGCCCGCCCCGACCGGCTGCCGCACGGAGCAGCCACGGCCGGGCGGGCTCCACCGCGGCGCTGAAGCGTCTGCCTCCCGTCCCGCCCTGAACGGGGCACAAACAGCACCCGGCCGGGGAGGGCGGAGGGGTGATAAAAGGGGCCCGGCGCTGTCCTGAGCAGGCCGGCTGGCGCCTCTGCTCGCCAAGGAGGCGGCTGCCTGCCTGCTACCTAAGCACGGTGGAGGCCCCGGCTGAGGGCAGAGCCTCCTCTCCTCTCCGCCGCGGCGCGCAGCTCGGGCGGACAGAGAGGCGCCCCCTCCCCTCCCGCACCCCGCGGGCCGGGCAGGGCTCTTACCTCTGCTAACATTATTACCCCGCTGCGCTGCGGCGCCTCTAGCCCCGCAGCATGGTGAAGCCTGGCGGCCGCGCCGAAAGCTCCCCCTCACCCAGCGGGGAGGCGAGGCGAGGCAAGCGCCGCCAGCCCCTGTCGCCTCCCTCAGCGGCCGCCCGCCGCCCCCAGCCCCGCAGCCGCCCTCGCAGCTCGGTCCAGTGAGGCCGCCATCTTGGGAAGCTACGTGCGCCGCCGCCGCTCCCCGCCCGGCGCGCCCGCCCATTGGGGCTGCGGGACGCGGGGCCGCCCCTGCCGGGGCCGGCTCACTGCCCTGCCCGCCCCGCCTCAGCACGGCCAGTCCATCTCCCGCTGCCTACCTGGGTCAGGAGGACCATATCCAGCCCAGACGGCCCGCTGCCCGGGTTCGGCCTCAGGGCTGCGGGGTGGCGGCCGGGGCGGCGCCGAGGCCCCGTGGTCTGATAAATCCGGGGCCCGGGTATGGCCCGGGGTTCAGTGCTGCAGCCCCAGCCCGTGCTGCGGCCCTGGAACACTGTGCAGGACCAAGGGAGAAGTTGAGGGCTGCAGGGCTTGAAACGTTGTTGTCAAAGCCGCTCTGCTGTGTGTTTGGGGTTTTTTTTGCCTTGTCTCCCTTGGGACGCCGGTGTGTCTTCTCTATGAGCTCTGCGGTGCCAGTCAGCTTAATTGAAACGCTTTTTTGAATTTCTGACCAAGAAGCATGCTTGTTAACTGGACTTTAAAGTTACAAAGTTAGCCTAGGGTCCATTGAGAGAGTAGAAACACGATGGGGTTTTTTTCTACTTTTCTACTTTTCAGTTATTACTGAAAGTACACACCAAAGTAGTAATGGTTGGCAGTGAAGATGGAGGAAAAGCAGCGCTACTGTTATCGTGAAGAAAACCAGCCTGCTTCAATTACAGTGGTTTTTCCTCCAAGAGTAAACGCAAAGCCCCTTTTCTTGCAGAGGTGCAAAGGGCAATAGGCAGCTCTTAGGGCTGGTGGGTTTTGTAGAAGTTCTCTAATTTTCCCAGGGGTTGTTAAGTACTTAGCACTTCGAGGTTGCCCACGTCTTAGTTTTACTTGTGAGTATTACTGAGTTTCAGTTTTACTCATACAACTGTTTTTCCCCTGTTGGAGACCCAGCTGTTAGTCATGTGAATCAAAAAAAGCAGACTCTTGATATTCATGATTAATTGCCTTTTCTAGATAATAAAAAATATTAAGTTTTAAAGTATTTAGTAAGCTTTGTGTTTCTGAGTCTCTGTTTTTGAATGTTTCATGTTAGCATTACTCTTTCCTCTAAGCTGATCCCTCAGAGAAAATCCAAATCTCACAGCACACGCAACTTTATTTTAAACAATAGGTTTAACAATAACATAATCACGCAGTGGCCTTGCACATGGTATTTCACTATCTCGATAAATTAAAAATTGTTTTAAAACATTGAGCAATGGGAGTTGTGAAATACCAATTCCATTGTATTGCTTTGGTCCCCTAACATTTATTTACAGCATTCTGTAGCTGCTCATTTGCAAGACATGTATATACACAGCTGTGGTTCTCTGTGCCTTTCATCACACTTCAGTTCAGTCAAACAATGCCATGTACTCAGGTCCGTGGTAGAGGAAACCCTGAAGGGGCCCGTAATATAGCAGAATGATCAGCAAATCATCAGTTGTATAATTATGCAGAAACATCAACACATACTTAGCTGAGTAGGAAATAGAATTAAAATAATTGGAAAAGCTACTGTTTGCCATGTCGCTTAGTCATACATACATTCTCTGGGCAAGGCACAGTATCATGTACTGATAAGACAAGCTGCCTAGTTTATAAAATCTAAGGGGTAGACAGGAGGTAAAAGTCTCATGGTATTTATGAACATGTATAAAAGATAATTAAACCAAGATATTCGTCTAGCAAAAGAAACTGTCTCTTGGCACCATATTTCTTTACCTTGTATGTTTAGACACATAAGGTAAGGTTTTCAAAACAAGTGATCACTTTTGAAAACTTACTGCAAAACTATATATATCTTATATGTGCTGGATGTGAAAGAAAAGCAAATCTTATGCAAATCTCACAGCAAGATGAGGTCACATTTCCTACTTCTTACTTGAATTTGCCCCTACTTCTGCTTGAGATTTGGCAGCCCAACGCCATACTAGTCTGGGAAGCACCTTCTGTTCTTGTACTGCTGGAATAAACCTACCAATACTTCTACTGAAAACTGTTCCATGGTTTTACACCTGTCAGCAGAGCCTTAATGTTGTTGCAAAATAGTTATTCATGTTATAATGCATTGTTCTGGTTTTGGTTAATACCATCTCAGCTTCTAAAGGGAAAGTTAGTGTAATTGCAACAGCAGCAGTGAGGCTGTGAGAAGGACAGAACCAACCACACAAAGGCAGAAGAGAAAGCAGCATTGTAAAGGAGGGGTGAGAAGAGGCAGTAGCTTGGAAAAAGGATGATATGAGGGACTTCTTGAAAAACTAGTCTGCTAGGAGTAGCACAGAGGAGGAAGAGAAAAGAAAGCTGCCCATTACTGAGGAATTAAACAATTATGTTGCCCCTTCCCGTTCTTGGAATAAACTGAAAAAATGTAGGTACAATTTTTTGTGTTGGGTTGAGGTTTTTTTGTCTGTTTTTGGGGGTTTGTTTTGTTTTGGTTTGGTTTGTTTTTTCTGGGGAGGAGAGCATTTTTAAATTAGTACTAGCCGGTCTGGAAACAAGGCTTCAACTGTGATTGAAAGGATCCTCAATGGCAGGCCAGAAGCACTTGAACACTTACTTGTTACTCTGCGCCCATCTTCAAGTGCCAATAACGCCATTAACCTTGCTCAGTCATCCATAGGAGACTCATAGTCCCTACATTTTGTCCTTGTACCTTGGTTACACGTTGGGGCTGGTGGTGCAATGAGCTAGCGTACTTACAGAAGCGGCACAGCTACATTAGCACGGTACTCATCCAGGCAGAGCAGCACACTCGACATTTTTCTTGTCACCTCCGCAAACCCTCAAACACTCTGCAAAGAACTGTGTTAGGGCAAGTATATATATCTGCAGTCAAATGCCAACCTGGCAGAAAGTTTTTGCACCCAGTCTTTAAAATACCCAGAGAATTTTCTTTCTTATGGGCCTAAAAAAATGCTTAATTCAACTAGAATGAGTACCTTAATGCTGATGGCTTCAACTACCTTCATACTTATAAGACGACTCCTACTTGTTGCCAAATGTCTTCGAGTTCTTTGCATTTATTACAGTTTTCACTGACTATAAGGAAAGAAAGTTGTCTGATGGTCTAGATTCACATTTTGAAATCCCACTGCAGATACTGGAAGCTGCAGGAGGTGTCTACCAAAATTATGGGTGAATGCAGCATTAAAATGTGAAATAGAGCAGGAGGAGAGAGGGACAGAACCAGCAGGCTCCCTATCCGGAAGTTTATAAAGATTTTTGTGAAATGAGGCATAGTGAGCACACTAAGTTGAGAAGCAGGCTCAGAGACAAAAATATAGTTGTGAGGGGGTGGACATGGCGCACACAGAAGGGGCACAGGCAAGATTTAGCAGTAAAAGAGCAACTGTGCCAACTTGCAGCGAAGCATAAAAGAGCACCCATTATTTTCCAGCACTGAAAGCAGGGCAGCTCCACAACCTAAATAACCGTTAGCACACCAGCTTATGAAAAATTAAATCAGTGACCTAATTGCCACCAAGGTAACCTCTGAAGCAGCAGTAACCTGCATTTGGAGGGCAAAAGAATATGTTCTTATGGCATATACAAGAAGACAAGTGAAGACTAAAGAAAGGGGAACCAACAAGCATGGCTGGGGGAGGGACGGACTCAATGAACAACAGTCCAATTTTGCTTTATTAAGCAGTTTCATTAGGATGGCTAAGAGATTGTTTCTAACTTAATTGACAAGCCTGGACTTCTGTACCCTTCTCTACAGTCTAGAAAAGATCTTTTACAAAATTCTCTCTATATACTATAAATTATCTCTGATTGTTCGTAAACAATGGATGTAAAACAAAGTTTGGCTTCTGTTCTCTGTTGTTTAAGTTATCGTGGCTCAGGCTGGCGGTATGGTTGGAGTTTGCTTAGGGTTGTTTGGTTTGGGATTAGGTTTTTTTTGTGAGGGCAGAAGGTGGAGTGGAGGAGGTCTGAAGAAGGTCTAGTCATTAAATGTTTCAAGAGTTCAGTCTCACTGTTGAAAAGCAATTCTCTGTCTTCAAGGTTGAATTCCATTGCATTTCAAGTAAAAACAGATGACCCCAAAAGCTGCACGGTAACATGACTGAAAGAGGAATTCAAAGCATCTTTTATTTGTGAAATTTGAATATGATGTTGTTTCAGGATGTTGCCTATTCTAAGCTCCTTGGTTTGAGCTGCCTGATCAGAAGTTTGCTTTTGATCAGCATCATGACTCTATAATTTTCTGTTAAAGAACTCATTCACTTTCTGGTTTCTCAGCACTCACCTGAGATGCAGCACAGACAGAAAATGCAAATATATGTGAAAGGGCCACTCAAGAAAATATGATGTGAATGTTGGGCATTAGATAAATAATTACTGAAGAAGCATCAGGTGTAATTCCTGCTTCATCTTTTGCAATAAGGATGCAATATCTGCCCATTGTTCATGTTCTCAGAATTGTTTATTGGAGGCTGAAATTGCTTTTAAAGCTTTTGCCAGCTTACATTTCTTCACTGTAGTGAACTTTCTGCTATCCAAAGAGCTGTCTCCAGCTAGGACTGACCTTGTTTGCCTTAGCAGCTTAATCCTAGTTGACTAAGCACGTGTTAAAGATGCACTATATTTCTTAACACAAAGGAAGCTGTCTCAAAATGATAATGGTGTCTCTTTCAGAAGTCTATATTAACATGACTAGAGTCATCTCAGAATTCTAACATAGATGTTGGTTATCAGCTGCTTAGTTTCTGGCCATGGATTTTCTGTGAAAAAAATGCACACAAACAGAAGGTTTCCTGTGCTATTTGCACACTACTGCTACAGAGGAGAGCAAGATAGGATATAAAACTCTTTAGAAGAGTCACCTTAATTCTTAAAATTCATTTGGAAGCAACCAATGCAATTCTTTATCTGAATGATACAGCAGTTTGAAGACAAAACTGTTAAATGGAATGCTTTATCTGCAGCATAGTATGTTATTCCATTCCCTCCTTCCAAGTGGGTCAGGAGTTATGAGAACATATCTCTGTGGTTTGAAGATATGTTGCTCTTCAGAGTATTGGCTGTTACCCATGCCTGCTCTAAAGACAGCAACTACCTGTGGCAAAAGGGTTCCGATGGTTTTTCTTCTGAGATTTGAACTCCTGAATGTGTCTGGCAGGTAGATCAGCCTAAGTGATGGGCTCACAGGTCAGAAAAGTACCTGTCTGATGGTCTAGACCAACGTTTTGAAATCCTGCTGCAGATACTTGAAGTCTAGCGCCTTTGTCATGTTTGCGCAAGAGCCAGCGCCTGGCGGCACGAGCTGCAATTTTCTGTGAAATGCTGCAGCTTGCCACAGATTTGGAAAGCCCAGCAAACATTCTGCTTTATCTGCGATGTGACCAACCCTGCTTGGCCACCGCTGACAGATGCAGACGGACGCTGTCTCCTGTGCAAACATGACATTGTCGTGTTTACACAAGAGCCAGTGCCCAGCAGCACAAGCTGCGATTTTCTGCAAAATGCTTCTGCTTGCCCCAGATTTGGAAAGCTCAGCAAGCATTCCACTTCATAAGCAATGTGACCCAACCTGCCTGGCCTCTGCCGCCGGATGCCGCGAGGCGCCGGCTCTTGAGTAAACATGACGAAGTGGCTCTTGCGCAAGAGCCGACACCAGGCAGCAGGAGCTGCAGTTTTCTGCGAAATGCTGCTTGCCAGAGATTTAAAAAGCCCAGCAAGCATTCCGCTTTGTGTGCGATGTCACCCATCCTGCTCAGCATCTGCCTCTGGATGCCACCGGGTGCCTGCTCTTGTGGAGGCACAACTTTGTGTTAGCGCAAGAGCCGGGGCTGGCGGCATGAGCTGCAATTTTCTGTAAAATGCTGCTGCTTGCTGGAGATTTAGAAAGCCCAGCAAGCATTCTGCTAACTGTGTGATGTGACCCACCCTGCTCGGCCTCTACCGCTGGATCCCACGGGGCACTAGCTCTTGTGCAACACAACCAAGTAGCACTTGCACAAGAGCCAGTGCACAGAAGCAGGAGCTGCAATTTTCTTTGAAATACTGCTACTTGCTGCAGATTTGGGAAGCGCAGGAACCATTCTGCTGCATGTGCGATGTGACCCACCTTGCTTGGCGTCTGCCACCAGACGCTGCCAGGCGACAGCCCTTGCGCAAATATGACAAAGTTGTCCTTGCACAAGAGCTGGCGCCTGGCTGCATGAGCTGCAATTTGCTGCGAAATGCTGCTGGTTGCCACAAATTTGGAAAGCCTAGTGAGCATTGCATTTCGTATGCAATGTGACCCATCCTGCTTGGCCTCTGCCGCTGGGTGCTGCCAGGCGCTGACTCCTGTGCAAACACGCATTCATACCGTTAGCACAAGAGTGGATGCCTGGCCACACGAGCTGTGATTTTCTGCTAAATGCTGCTGCTTATCCCAGGTTTGGAAAGCCCAGCAAGCATTCCACTTCGTGTGCGATGTGACCCATCCTGCTTGGCAAGCAGAAGCATTGCAACTCATTCTGCTGGGGCTGCCTTGGGGTGATACCAGTGGGGGTCTCTGGGTGACCTTCAGGTAACACCAGGGGGGTCTCAGGATGACCCAGGAGGTGTCCTGGAGTGATACCTAGGGGATCCGGTGATGACACCCAGGGCGGGTCACAGTGTGACCCTGCAGGTGCCCTAGGCTACACCAGAGCGGAGTCTCTGGTGACCTTGGGTTGACCTCATGGGTGCCCCAGGGTGACACTAGGGGGGGTCCCAGGGTGTCACTGGGGGGGGTCTCAGAGGGACCCCAGGGTGAAACCCAGCAGGGCCTCAGGTTGACCCCCTGGGGGGTCCTGGAGTGACACTGGGAGGGTCTCAGGGTGACCTTGGGTGACACCAGTGTTGTCTAGGGGTGACTTCTTCATGTTAGCACAAGAAACAGCTGCATGAGCCGCAATTTTCTGCAAAATGCTGCTGGTTGCCCAGCAAGTGTTCTGCTTCGTGTGCGATGTGACCCTCCCTTTTCATCCTATGCCACCGGGTGCCGGCTCTCACACTAACAAAACTTCGACATGTTTGCACAAGACCCAGCGCCCAGTGGCACGAGCTGCAATTTTCTGCGAAATCCTGCTGCTTGCCACAGAAAAGTACCTCTTTTTATTGTGCAAGAATTGGAACAGCGTATGGTACTGCTGCTGACATGAGGAGATCAACAACACATCTAAGGTCATGAAGGATCTGTTATGGCGTAATCTTAGATAGGCTTTTGCAGAGTGACTCACACATCTGAGTATTAATCCTTACAGCAAAGGCATATCATAAAGTAGGACAGTGAAATTCTCCATATTAAATCCCATAATTTCCTGATAATTCATTTCTCTCTCGAAATAGTTCCTCTTGAAATGCCAACTTGAAAAAGGATTTGTAAGCCTAAAATGCATGTTTTGCCTTTCCCTTCTTCCTTGATGTCAGGGGATTTAACAAAGGGTATCACTTTTTCTCTAGGCCAAGCATACAGTACTTCAGAATTATTTACGCCTCATATTACAAGCAGAACAGATGCTGCAGTCAAATTACATCCTCACATTAAACCAACAACACAATCACGTGTATTTTGTTTGGAAACACTGCCTATAAACATCACTTAACCTGGACTACTCTGGAGTCAAAGTTGACATTGCAAAGTTACAGACTAAGCTGAATTCTCTGAAACAGCTATGCACAGGAGTCTGCAATACAGTTTTGAGTCGAAATTCAGATCTGCTTAGTCATCATACTGATAAGAAATTTTGGATTCATGCAGATTGATTAACAGCCTTTTATAAACCTGTTCTTGCTAGATTCCCACAAGGATCATCAGTTCACTTTTGAGATATGAAATAACTGTCAGAAAAAGCCTGACTTAGCCCAAATTTACCAGTGATTTGGAGGTGAAAAAAAGGAAAGGAAAAAAAAGAAAAGATGTGTTTTATCCAACTTTGATACATGCTTGTTTTTAACATTGTTATTTCAAATTTTTATTCATCTATTCAATTAAAAACTTGCCAGTTAAGAACCGCATTAGCTACATCAAGTTCTTCCTCAGTACAATATGCAATTAAAAACTTTTTTAATATCTTCACATATTTCTAGACTTAAAACCCAAAAAGCAGCTGTTTCTTTAAGCTCCAAAATATCCAACAACAGTGACAAAGAGGAAAGCTGGAACAGAGATTTGCTAGTTACAAAACATAAATCAACTGCATGAGATCTTTTATTGCACCTTTCCGGAGCAGTCCAATAAACACACAGAAAATATATCAGGGGAAAGAAACAAAACCAAGTTAGCAAAAATACACTTATTGCACAATATTAAGAAAAAAAAATCACAGTCTTGTCTGCAGCTGTGAAAAATAAACATCTGCCCTGCAAAGTCTCCTAATATTCACCTTCATCCACCTGTACACTCTTCTCACTCAATGCCTTTTTTGTTGTTGTGGTCGCTCACCCTACAGTGTCTGCACTTAATACTTCTTTACTTCTATTCCTTCTTTTTCATTTTGGGAATATACTTTCCTCCTCTTTTCTGCTCCTAGACCCCCGGTGTGGCAACATCTTCACATTCCTTACAGAAATACCCCTCTTACTCATGCCTGAGCATGAATATGAGCTGATGTCTTGTATTTTGCACCTGAGGAGGATATGGTCCCAGCGGAACCAGAAAACTGCCAGGCTTCATCCATCTTCTACCTCTCTCTCAAGCCAAAGAGCTTCTGTCTCTGAGGGGAAAGGTGCTCTGGGATGAGGCCGATGGTAGCTACCAAAAGCATTTCTGGATCTAATGTATCAGCCATTCTCACTAATGGGGAAAGGAAATTTCTGCTCTGTGACTTTCAACTGCATTTCAATAAATAGGAAGTACCTTTAAATAGACATATCAAATATACATTGCAATTCATCATTATAGAAGGTCCTGTGGATGGTTTTGTTGCCGCTGTCTGTGGAGTACTGTGTCTGAGCCATGTGATGATGAAAGATTCTGCTCTAGGCAAGCAAGTTTTCTTCCTTCATCTTGACATGGAACTGCTTATGTTTGTGAATCCTAAAGCCTTAGAAAACCAAGCAAGTACAGAAGATGCATTTCTGTTTTGTGATACAACACTCCTTGATTCAAACCCCTCTGTCTTTGCTGCTCTTGAAGCTTTAAGCCATCAAAAACTTTTGTATCTGTTAACTTCACTGCTGGAACTACTTTTTTAGTCATTCTAAGCGTAGAACTAAAGCAAATATGTTTAAATGTGTGTATGATTGTGACAAAAACAAATTTAGACATCTGACACCTGCCTGATTGAGATTGGGCATCTCTATTCCAAACAGTGCTCCACAAGCAGGTTATTATTTCAAAGGGCAAGTCATCAGTATTCTGCTCTGAAAACTGGATATTTCCAGAACTCAGCAGACCTCTTTATCACTTTGGCATTCTGTACCCAAAAATAACTATAAAGAGACAGATCTTTATTCCCCAAGGACATTTATTTCTGGGATAATAAGGAAAAAATACTTTTCTTCTCTTACCCTAGCTAAGAGCTGTGAGTAGAATTGCATTAATTAATCAGAATGCACATAGCTAGCACTGAGCAAGTTAAACAGAAGCTGTCATAGCTTTGTAAACTCCTTCTTAAATCTTTATATTATGTCCAGAGAAAGTTCAATTGTGGAATGAATTACAATGGCTTGGAATGAATCTGGAATGAATTGGATTGCAACACTGGAGCTACAGAAAGCAAATTACATTTCTTTCCACAGAACTTTTTTTTTTTTTTAATTTGTATTTAACATTCTCATAATGTATGTAAAGTACATAGCTGCTGATTAAAAGATTGCAAAAGGGATGAGGAAAAAAATCTTTCTAAACATACAGAATGAAATCGAGTTGCACTTTGTGATTTGTTTTCCAATTAGGAATGACATTTAATTTTAAGCATTGAGCTAGGTTTAAGATAACATTTTTTTGTTTCAGGTGCATATGTCTACTACTGTGATTATCAACTAATTTTCAGGATTTTAGACACAAACCGAAAATTATTTATGGTTCTGGTTTTATTGATTTCTAGACTATTACAGAAGCTGTAGGCTTTAGCTTTTCACTGACTTCATAAGTATTTGAAGTAGGTCTTTCTCTCCAAGAACAGGGGAAAACACAGCTTGTTATGCAGATCATAAACTGTCCTAAGGTCAGTTTTGAGGTATGTAGGCATTTGCTGCTGATTTGACAGGTTTAATCTTAAAATCCAATGGTCAAACTAATAAAATATACTTTCTTCATAATAAATACTGTTAAGTTGCTTAGTTAAAAATGACAACTGTTACAAGGAAAACACACTTTTTGAAAGTACCCCAACTGTATGAAATGCTTCATAGGAATAAGTCAAACTACATCTCTGCTGCAAACTTGCAAGTAAGAGGCCAGCGGCCACTGCTACACACTCGTGTTAACCTGACACGAATTGACTCTGTCTTCTGTACACTCTCTTGTTTGCTCCCATCATCCTCCTCGCGAGGGTACAAGTGCCGAGGCTTCCAAGCGGGTGCAGTCAGGCAAGCCAAATAGCACATGCCACACATTTGGCAGCAGCATTTAATCAGCAGGATTTAACCACATTAAACTGACTGTATAATCACGACCTGATTCTGCAAAACTGTAAGTTCAAGTTTTGCATCTCAGAAGACTGCACATTTTAATCATGTTGGAACTCATGTGATACTAAGCAGAAAGCTGGAGACCTATGGAAGAGAAATCTATTTCCATTTCAATCTGATACAGCTGAGAGTAATACTGAAGGAAAACTGTGATGAGGGAATTAGTAGGTTGGATATGTGCTTTTTATATAATATCAAAAATACATTTGCCACAAAGTGAAAAGAGGAAGGACAGGGAACTGGATTATTTCCTGTTTTGCTTTCAGAAAATGGTTTACTTTGAAATGCTTGCATGTCTTTAAAAAATGGTTTAAACAAAATGCCTGGATTAAATCAAAACTGTAATTATGATTCCATGAGTTATTCTTTGTGTTTTAGGACTGAGGCTTTGATCTCTGACATGCTATATCATATTATTGTTTATTACAGACCACCGTGCTGCTACTTGACAAACAGGTAATCTTTCATAATGCCAAGACTAGCATTAATTATTCAAAGTATCTTGCTGGGACTATAAAAATAATCTTTTTTCCTATGTAAGCTTAATGCTGTATTTCAATTTTGTTTTTCATGAGTGATTGTGAAATTTTTCAGAACAAATAAATAGTCAGCTGTTTTTTATGTATCTGCAGTTGTAAAATATGCAGATTACTGCTGAAGGGTTTGTTTTAAATTGTAATTAAATTGTATTTTAAATTGTATTAATTTTTATAAGATAAAGTTATGCATGTGGGCACATATGTATTAATATATGCCTGAGTGTGCATGCATGCACACATGCATGTTTATCTCTCTCTCTCTTTTCCATTAATATCTTTGAGCCCTTTGGCTGATTCCAACCAAATTAATGTAGGACCAGAGTTCTAAAAATAAATACATTCCTACAAGGGTTGGAAAATGGCCCAGTAAAATGATTAAAGGAAAGGTTGTCATGTAAGTGCATATGTTATTAGACACTAGAGAATCTATCCTGAGGACACCCTGTATAAATCTCTCACATACGGAGAAGAGGGACTTTCTAGACATTCAGCATGCATAGCTGTCTGGTTTTATGTTTTCATTATTTACTAACCTTGGTATAGCCTTCAATGTTACAAACGTAAGTTCCCAGAATACCCGGCTTTATGAAACTACTTGAAGAGTTTTAAAGGACAGCGGATGCCTCCACCCAAGCAGGCAGAACCTGCTACAAGGACATACATCCAGCCCTGCTACCTGGTCTTCCACCCTTTGGGGTCTCCCAACAGTTTGTGGAAATACTCTGCAATCAGATTTCTAACTGAATTGTCTATAGATAGATTTGCAAAATCTTCTCACCCCATTTTCACCTGTGAAGTCATAGGCCAATCTCCACGGAGTAGCAGAGACTTAGACCTGCCAGCCACTTTCAAAGCTCGCCCATGCACTAGATCATGTAGCTTAAAGGAACTGTAACTGCCTGCAACTTTGCAGGATGTGTCCCACTTGATACTTTACAACTATTTTTCTTTTCTGTTTGTCTGATACTTCTAAGCAAAATACTATACAGCAGTATAAAAATTTACCCTTTCTCATGAGTCTCGCTTGTCTTGGGTACTTTTGTCAAAGCTCTTAAACTTACTTATTCTTGTGTGATCTTGAATTTCTTTAAAAAAACACACACACAAAACATAAGTTTCTTAATTTTGTGGTTGAAGAGAAAACTTTTAAGTGATATATTGACTTCAAAAGAAATAAAAAAATCCTGCAACCCTGCACCTAGAAAAATAATCTCAGATTGTTTGTAGACTGGTCTCATGATTTTGACTCATGACCTTTATTGTCCTTGTATATTAACAGTGTATCTTAACTGGACAAAGAAGTCAAAGGGGACATGCAGAACACCCATAGCAACAGCAGTACTACAGTTCCATACTGCTTTTAGATTTTTTTGTTTGCTGTAGCCTAGAAAAGGCGCTCTCCATTTGGAATAAGGTATAACTCTACTATAAAAATGTGTCATAAGTTGTCATTTGGTCTTTTCTAGATATTCTATCTGCAAATATACTCAAAATGTTTGATGAAGAACTAAAGTTTTCTTATCTGCATTTAGTGTAGAAACTGGGAGAAGAGACTGGTTTATTGTTACTCTTACTTTAATTGATGGGCATTTGATTTGGCAATAGATTTTCCAGGTTCTAAAAGGCTAAGAAAATATAAGGACAACAATTTACCTATTTAAAATTAATTACAGAGGAAATCTTGGAAAATAATCACCCTCTCTGCTTGAAACTATTGCTTTAAAGGCAAACAGCAGTCAAAAATCAGTGGATTATGTAGCTTTTTCATGTAGTGGTGTACAGAAATAGTAAGAATTTAGAAGCTTTTATGGAGTTTAAGATCTTTTATGGAGCTTTTTGGAAATATTGGTATTTCTAAAATATCTGACTGTAGAAGCTCATATGGAAGAACACTGATGATAAATAAAACAGTCTAATTAAAAACTTTAAGTATCTGTGAATGCATTCAATAGTTCAATCATAAAAACATATTTATAGCCAAGAGATTTCAAAATAAAATGGTTGAGGCTCCTGTAGTGTCTTTCCACAAGACCTAGAATTACAAAACTTAAAATTTGTCATAATTTCGCACTAAGAACGTACTTTCAAACACCACTTATGAATGATAAGGAGCAATATAAGCTGCCTTAAAATCTGGAAATTAATATAAAAGTTTGATTTCCTGTGGATTTATGACCTAGTCCTGCATATACTGTCCCAATAATCCCATGTTGCCCTGGTCCATATAGCATACTCACTGCAGAACTCCGATCTTCTCCAAGACCTTTGCTGACCTCCTCCCTAGCAATATCTCCAATGTCCACCATGATTTGCAAATATACCCCAGCACATCTTGTATCTATCTTTTTAGCTGTTGGCTGTGTAAGACAAAGCACATGGTATGACCAGCTCGGTCACGTGTGTGCTGGCCTATGGGCCAGTGTATGTAGATCAGCCAAGCATTTCTGTTAAGCAGGATGTAAAATGTCTGCATTCTTCATGTCTCTCTTTAATGAACATTTATAGCAGCTCTCTTCTCTTCCCAGGTGTCAGGTTTTTTCACTGAACTTGAGGATGTTATGCCAACTGTGAAACCTCAGTGCTTTTGTTGTTGCTGATGCTATAGGTTCAGAGTTACCAGAAGAGGAACTTGCAGAAGCACAACCATTTCATAACCCTTATTTTCTGAAGAAAACAGTCCCTAGATTTTGAGTACAGGGTGTCACAGATGAATATTTCAGTCGTGAGGCTCATTCTGCATTGTCTCAGTCAATCCAATTATGATTATGTTTATTCATGAAAATCTGTAGTAGCTTCTGATGCTCTCCTAAGCTTCTAACAGTAGTGCAAGAATACCTTAAGATTCTTTATTTTGTCAACTTTAAAACAATCTATCTGAATTTCCTCTTAATCATATTATCTTCTTTCTCTTCCCCATATAAGCCCCAGGAGACCTAATTTAGTGCATGATATCTCCCACAGTGACGCCTCTACCTTTATGCTTAGCTGAATAACTGACTAAAAATTAAAAATAAAAACCTCTACCATCAAAAGAGGAAGCTACTAATAGGTGTATTAATTCATAAAATTATTTAAAGTCAGAAAGTATATCCAATATATCTGCCAGACAACAATGCCAAAAAGCACACTTACTATAAAATTTGTGAAAAAATGTTTTCAAGTATTACTGTATTTTATTCATCACCAGAATTGCTTGATACAAAGCCTCTTGAAGAGTAAAAATCACATTCTCTGCTGCAATGCAGATCATAACTAATGGGAAAAAAAGTGATTATTTTCTCCACAGTCTTTGTCCCAGCTGGTTTTGCTAACATTTATAAATGTATACCTATGTTCAATTATCTTTTTGGGATTATTATCTTTCTGAAAGGATGCCAGAGGCTATCTCATTGTTTAATTATATCAGTTGGGCTATTCAAGGCAATATTTTTGAGCTACTTTTTTTCAGGAGGATAACCGTAATTCTGTAACCAGAGCAAGTCTCCTGGTGAATTAAGACAGCAGGTTCATGTCAGAGCCACGAGTGCACAAGTGGCTGCAACTGCTGTAAGAGGCCTCACCTGGGACCTTCACCTGCACAGCCACCACCATTGGCCTAGCACCTCCATTTAAGCTTGGGCCCAGGTCATTAATCTCTGCCTGAGCTCTGCTTTTTTTTTTTTAGCTGTGTTTGTGGGAGTTTTGCTCAGACTTGTTTAGATTTTGTGAGTTAAACTAGGACCTGATTTGTTACCTTGCCTTTGCCTGGTGATAGGACCCATTGCTGTTACTGTCCTTGCTCTGCTGTGGTGTGGTGGGACTGTGCCCCGTTGGTGAGGTCCTGCCCGTGCTGTGCTCATTCTTGGCTCCCCTTCCCTTAGGGGACAGCCCTGCTTGTCCCACTCCTTGACAACTTCTGGCTGTGTCTGTTGGCTACCTTGACTTCCTGGCTTGGATTTTGTTTCATTTCTTCAAATACAAAGTTTATCTATAAAAGGAGAAAATGGTGGGTTTTCATCTTAGATTTCATTGTACCAAGTGAAAATGGGAAGACGGACATCCTTCTAATTTTGGAAGAATATTGGAAGATCTCTGCTAACTTGGAAAGTTGCTGATACACAATGCTTAGTAAACTTCGCCAATCAAATTTATTTCCTGGCTGTAACTATTAATCATTTATTTATTTACATGTCAGGATAATATACTGAATGTTGGTCTTTCAAGCCTATTACCATATATTAAACAACCTGGAAAGTGTTTTGTAATGAAAGTTTGCATAATTTACTACTTCTGTACGCCAGAAGCAACAAACGTTCAGTTTGGCCTGTTGGGCTTTACTGAGAGTATGATAGCAAAGAAAAAGTTTGTGTAACCTCATCTAGTCTCTCATATGAAACTAAAATCCCTTGCCATTGACTGTGATGGATGGAGAGCTATGTCAAAACCATCAGTTTTCCATGCATGCTACCAACCTGTTTCTTCTGAAAGCCCTCTTCCTTGACACCTCAGAACAGAGCTAATAAAACAAGTTCCCTGTCTAGAAGTCTGCAACTAATTTATTGCATGATCTAAGTTCCTACAGTAGCATGTGAGAAAATGGGAGAAGGAGGGGTGGGGAAAGCAATGTGAGTAAAATAAACAAGAACATGCTTTTCTAGGAGGATCACAGGTACCGGATGCTTCCTTGTATTTTGGAAGGTCTTGGGTGATTTTTCACTCATCTGACAGATAATGTTGGTTTTATTTTGGGGCTATGAATTGTCATGCTGATCTGTTTACCGTGTGTAATTCTGCAAGAAGTTTTCAACAATGTAGCGCAGTGTTTTGTTTTGGAATGTGCTAGGACATAAGATGAATTTTCCACTTCAATAGAGCAAGTCAAGTCATGGAACCTAATTACCTATTCTGAGAGTAGAGCTCTGCTTCCTGCAGAAGTGCCTTGTAGGTGCCAATGCTATTTTGGGCTAGCAAAACTAATTCCTGTCAATGAGAGATCACTTCAGCGTGAAACCTAAAGGTTACGAGACAAGTGTGGAAGGAACGCTCTCATGGGGAGCAGCTGAGAACTGCAGCTGCGTATCCAAGAAGTGTGAAGTATTTTACACATCACTTATCCACTGACAAGTGTAACTCCACATCAATGTTTTGGTTTTGTTTGCTTTGTGGCAGTTCTAGACAGCAACTCTGAACTTCTGAAATGCCAGACAAGGGCAGGGAAACAGAGTTGCTCTGTTTCTAAGACATCTAGTTTAAATTATTGCTAAGCACTCTTTCAAAAGCCGTTTCCACTCCCGCCATGCACCCCAGGGCTGTGGCCTTTGTCGCACCCCATGGTGATGCTCGCAGCTGTGGGTCGGGAAATGGAGCTGCAACTCGGCCTCCTCCTTCCAGTCCTCTTTTGACCCCATTTGGTGCCAGGTCAGGCACACTTTATTAAGATAATTTATTAGTTTTGGTTTCTTTCTGTCAGAAGATATGATTTTTTTACTGTATAAAAACACCAGCTATTAACTGGTAACGCTTCACTGATCAATGCTTGGAGAAACAGGGCTTGACGTAGCTTGTGAAATTTAGATAGAAGCACTTCTTTCCTCAAGCAAGGACTTTATCCAACTAATCCTGCTTCTCTGTCAGTATTTGGTGTATGCATTGAAGTATTAGAATTTCTGAAGGCAGACTGTAAGGAAAAACTGGTATGTGTTTGGGTACCGTGTGTTCTTCATTGTAAACTTATCTTTATCTCTTAGCTTATTCAGTAACAACAGAAATAAGAACAACTTATTAACTGATGCTTTTAGCTAAGTTCTGCAGTTTGACTTCTGAATTGCATTATGGAGGGTTTCTGCAGCCAGAGGCATACTCAGAGTGAAGCAGCATCACTCTTCAGTGCAGCATTATCTCCAAAGTCACTTGTGTGATTTCTGTGGTCCTAGATGAAGCTGGCAAAGTATGTGACTTGTGAATAGACTCAACTGCAGCAAAGCAGATCATGTTTGGCAGGTAGAGACGTGGATATTTCACCCCTTCTCTTGTCTTCCAAGTTGCAACTGACATTCGAAATTCCAGACTGTGGAGGTCATATATTGTGTTTGTTAACATTAAAATTGGGTCGTTACAGTGTATTTTTATACCTCCTATTTCTTATCTTTCAAGTATTCAGGCTGCTAATGAACAAGGGCTGCCTGGGCTACTATTAGAGTTAGAACCCAGCCTCTGCATAGATTTAAAAAACAACAACAAAAAAGTGATCAGCTGGAAACCTAGATTCTCAAGGAATTCAATTGTCCAGAGGAAAAAAAAGTATACTTTTCTATAATGCATTTCAGTACTCTGACAGTTGCCCATCATTGAATGTAAGTACCCAAGTACACAAGTATCTGAAGAAACTTGTCTGTGAATACTGCAGATAGACTCAGTTCTGCAGCTGAGAACTTTACAATGACCTGCTTCTAGGAAAGCATAATGTAATTATGGATAGTCCAGGTATTCACACTTCTCGTTCCAGGTATCTGAGGCCTTCAGGACTTTAAGTGCTGTGATAAATGTCCGTTTTGTAACTGAGTAAGGTATTGGGTTGAGCATTATGACATGGATCATCAACAGAGATAAATGTACTTTTAATACAAAGTATGTACTTGTAACATTTTTAAAAATAACACATACCATATCCTTTTCAAATAGTCCTTAATGATGCTATGATCTGGATACTCCAGGTATACTGAGAAGGAAGAACAGGATACTTTAATTACTGCAGACAAGAAATATCCCTTACAATATTTCCTCTCTCTTCTATATTTAAAGAATGCTAGTGATAAGGAAAATAAACACACATTTCCAAATGTGTGAAATCTGCCATTACTATGTGTCCAAATCTTCTTTTCAAAGTCACTGGACTTATACAAAACAAAAAGGATGGAAAGGAATTGCTGTGCATGAGGGAGCCAGGAAAAAGCTTAAAATCAGAGCAGACTTACAAAGTAGGGCAGCAATCACTTATTACTGTATAATATAGCTTGATAAACGATTATTTGACATAAGCTATACTGCATAGTTTCCCTGTACTGGGACAACTCAGTACTTCAACTGCAAGAACAGATGCAACTTTTTGAACATCTAATGGCTTGCAATGAGCGTTGTGCAAACTTTTTTACTACTTCAATATCTGTGATGTGACATCTTCACAAACCATGATCATGATATAGGAACAATAAACCATGGCTTCTACAAATGCTTCTAAAGCACTAGTGAGGTGCTAGTGAGAGACTTAATGCTGCATAACAGCTCTGTAATGGGAAGTAACATGGTTATAATATGCCAGCTACTGTCTGCAAAAGAATTTACTGGAGCAGTTGAGGCTTTCTGTAAGCTGTTACAGAGGAGAGAGACTTTGTAGTTCCAGTATGTAGTGACAATACAGTGAATATGCACAAAGAACCTACTTTGAAGTAGTTGATAGCGGTTACTATCCAACTCTAGAAACAAACTTCTTGTGGCTTAATTCCCACAGTTGAGAGGGGAGTATATACTTTTGGTCAGAGGAGTACAGACAGTCAAACAGAATTTAGCAATCACCAGAAGAAGCTGGAGGAAAAAGAAATGTTGACATATTTGAGAAAGGGGTCACGTTATCCTCTATGTGTATCCTGTACCTAGTGGCAATTTAAAGTGAGGCTGCTGGGTGCTTCTACAATACAAACGTGAAAGCTTCTAAATGAATATATGTTACTGATTTTTTTTAAAGGAAAAAGAAATGTCTTCTGTAGTGATACATTAGACTGCCATACTTTTATACAAAGAAAAAGTGTTTTCACTGACATGAATGTTTCTTGCATTTCACTTTGGCTGGCGGACTAGAAGGCTCAATTTCAAAAACAGCAAGTTTTAATAGAAAATTAATTTCAGAGAGGTCAGTTCCAAAAGAACATAAGTATTCCTACTGAAACTAAGAAAACCTTGACCCCTTCTGTTTGAATCAGATGTGCAAGTCTGCTACTATGCAGTTTTACCATGACTTGGTCCAATTTGATCTTTTAAGACACAAAGACTGAGAAAATGAAAAAAAGTGAAACTTGCTGATTAAAAGAAAATGACATAATTATTTTGGATTCTCTGTATCTGATTATGGTAGGTATACTAGATAGGTATATTAATGGCATTGTTATTAAAATTAATGAAGTATCTTGTCTTTACTAATAAGATAGACCAAGTCCTCAAAGCTAAAATTTCTTTACTATGTTTTCCAACAGCTCTGCCTCTATACATCACTAATCATTTAGATGTCAATTAACACCTTAGACTTCCACCTTTATCAGAGTCAAATGCATTTAACTAGGATGGTAATTTTTCCCACTATTCCATTAAACAGGAGTACATGTTGATAAGATACCCCTGAGCTTTCTCTTCTCCAGGCTGAACAGTCACAACTGTCCCTCTCATGTGAGAAATGCTCCAGTACCTTCATTTTTGTGGCCTTTCACTGGACTTGCTCCAGGGCCCATGTCTCTCTCTTTTACTGGGGAAGCTTTATCACCATAACTGGACATCAGACGCATCTGCCTCACCAGTGCAGAGCAGAGGGTAAGGATCACCTGCTACCTCACCACTCCTGGGTGTATCCCATCAGGTCCCTTGGGCTTCTGTATCTTCAATTTGCTTAAATGTTCCCTAACCTCCATGGATGGCCAATTCTCATTGCTTTGGACTTACCTATTGGCCTCAGGTGGGCAGGGATTTCTGTGAACAAGTCATACTAAGTAAGAAAGCATTTAGTACCTTGGCCTTTTCAATGTCCTTTGATACTAGGTCCTCATTCTATTCAGCAAGAATAGAATCTTCTTTTTGTGGCTGTTATCTTAGTAGAAGTTCTTCTGGTTGCCCTTCATGTGCCACGCCAGATTCAACTCCAGATGGGCTTTAGCTTTCTTAATCCCATCTGTGCGTGGTTTGATAGTGTCTCTGTATTCCTCCAGGGTCTCCTGTCTCTGCTTCCACCTGTTTTACTTCCTTTTTATGTTTGTCAGGAGCTCCCTGTTCATCCATGCAGGCCTTTGTTTGACCTCCCGCCTCTCAGCTGGATGGATCCTTGAAAATCAATCACGCCTTTTGGACCTCTCTTTCCTTGGAACTATCTCACGGAATTCTTCCAGGGAACCCCATGAACAGGTCAAAGTGTTTTCTCCTTAAGTGCAGGGTTGTGATTCTGCTTCTTGGCCTTGTTTCCTCCTCTAAGGATCCTGAACTCCACAGTGTCATGGTCACTGCAGCCAAAGCTACTCGTAACCTTCAACTGCTCAACCACTTCCTCCTTGTTTGTCCACTTGCCTTTGTCCAGTCCTCAGTTGCCTGTGTCAGGAAGTGTCAACCAGTGCCCTCCAGAAACCTTCTGGATTGCTTGTGCCCTGTCAAGTTGTCTGTTCAGCAGACGATGGGTGGTTCAAGTTGTTCCTGACGAACATTAGGGACTGTAAATGGGAAGCTGTTTCAGTCTTCTGAAGAGGCCTCATCTACTTCTTCCTGATCAGCCTGCCTGTAAGCAGACACCCACCTCAACATTGCCCATATCACTCTGCCCTATAAGCTTATTCCTTATTTCCCCCTTCTGCCATGTCTTGTTGTTTTGAAGGTCTGTCTCATCCATGTCTTCCTGCAACCTTTGCTTATCAAACATGGTCCACCACTTCCTCACTTGACTGTTGGTTGTCATATCCCTGGTTTAAATCTCCCATCAGCAGGTTGGCCAGCCTGTTAACAAAGATGTTATGTTTTTTTTTCCCCACCTGTTCAGGTGAATCCAATCTCTTTTTACCCATTCTCAAAGAGGTTCCCATCATAAATGCTGGATCTGTGTCATCAACACCAGCTGTGCAACCAGTTGTTGGCTCATACTTGAGTTACTGCAATTCAACGTGCATGCCAAACCACTTGCAAGGAATGAGGTCTCTGAGGAGATCTCTAGGATGTCAACACATCTCCTGTCTTTTCAGCCTTTGATTACATGTTTGCTGCCAAGAGCACTTTTGGTACAAGCTTTCTGGATTCTTCTCTGTTGGAGTGCATTTCTTACAGATAACTTTTTTTTTTTTTTTTATGGAATGTTTACTCATTTGAAAAAATACTGTGCACATGGGATTTTTCAAAGTGCATATATTTTCTAATAACTTACAGCTGCATTTTTTTCATTGGATTTCCTTTTAATAAGTCATTTGAGTGGTCACACTGTCCTAACTGAAAAGAAGGAAAGGATTAGGAAATAATTAGCAAATTTTTGTTGAGGGCAGAAGTAGCGATCTCTACTTTGCTATAGATTTGACTTTTATTCCTAATGCCTCTCTCCAGTGCAATAGCCCAAATTATCTCTGATATTCCTTTGAACCTTCCCCTCCATTTGACAAATTAGACAAAAGCTCGTATGTGTTTTTTCTAACGTGGAGTTGAGCACAAGCAATCAGTTGGCTGCAAAAACAGGGGAAGGTAAAAAGGCTGAATTTTGTTGGTCTTTCCTTTATAGGCGCATACTAATTTGGCTTTATCCCCTCTGCTCAATCATAGATTTCTTTAAAGCTTGTAGGAATTGAAATCTTTCCAGTTTGGTTTGTAGGGTTCAATGCATTCAAATGTTATTGAGATAGCCTTCCAGATTTGTGGACATACAGCACGGTTTGGTCAACCTCATTGCATCAGAAAACTAGCCTAAAAAGGGTATGTGATAAGCCTGTCCCATGTGAAATGAGGGACGTGTTCATGTAGGGGAAGATATTGAAGTGGTCCATTTCCCTTCCTGCCATAGACTTGCATGCATCTGCAATATACCACTTGTATCTCCAACTGGGAGATAAAGTTGTTGGGGGTTTTTTTAGTGTAAAAATCTGTGTAAACTGCTATAGAAAGTCAGATTACAGAAACCATCAGTGTCTGGAGAAGCTGGGTATTCACAGGACTCTGTCAGGGCACTGACCACCTGCAGGATTCACTGCTGTCCTCAGCATCACAACTGCCCTAACACAGAGATCACTTTTCTACAGAACACAAGATTTCTCAGCATTTTTAAAGTTACTTCTTGTACTGGCTCTGTCTGAGATGGAATTGACTTCCCCACACTAGCCTCTATAGCGCTGTGCTTTGTGTTTGTGTCTAGAAGGGTGCTGATAACCCCGCAGTGTTTTGGCTATTGCTGAGCAGTGCCTGCACAGCACCAAGGCTGTCTCTCCAACCCCACCCTGCCAAAAGGGCAGCAGGCTGGGGTGGGGAAGGGGTTGGAAGTCCCAAACTCACCAAAGGGTTATTACACACTATGTGACATCATGCTCAGCAATAAAAGCTAAGGGGCAGGAGGGTGCGGGAGGTGGAAAAGGGGCACTTGTTATTAAGGTATTTGTCTTCTGAAGCAACTGCTGTGCATACTGAGGCTCTGCTCCTCAGGCAGTGACTGGACATCACCTGCTGATGGGAAGTAGAGAATAAATCTTTGCTTTGCTTTGCTTCCATGTGCAGCCTTTGCTTCTTTCATTGAAGTGCCTTTATCTTGACCCACACATTTTTCATCTTTTTTTCTCCCCCTGTCATGTTGAGAAGAGGAAGTGAGAGCAGCTTGGTGGGTACCAGGCAGCTACCACAATTATTTAATATAATTAATAATATTTTGGTTTAAATGAAAAAAAGTGAAAATAAAATTCAGGATTCTTAGAGCAGCTATAGAGAACAGTTGATATTTACTGGCTTTAAAATTGCCTATGATGAAATGAACCAGATAATGAATTTGTGGAGACTTGCTAATATGAATGCAGTCCCAATGGACTGAAAGTGATTGTCAAGAAAAAAATACGGCACTCTGTTTTCAATAATACTTGCTCAGTCTATTGATCACCATTAATAGGGTGAGAATAACATGTGCTAGTAATGATCTCTAGTTCCTTAGTGATTTTCAAATAGATTGATATCTGTCAAGAAATTAAGCACCCCATCAGGTTCAATTTGTAATCTATGACAAATCTGTACTTACTTTACCAGTGTTGAAAGACTATACTCACTAGTGATACTTGGGTCCTGAATATTACTAAAGCTGTCTATCTTGAAAATAACTGATATTAACATCAAGGATTTAACTCTAGGTGGCAGTTTATTCCATCATTTTTTGTTTTAACCGCAGGCTTAGCACCAGCATATTGATCAGCAAGCTTTTGTAAATGCAACATTATGAATGTTGAAAGAGACAGCAAATCAAGATGTGATAACAGCTATTCTGCTATTTTTTAATGTATTTCTTCCTATAGCTGGTTACTAAGCAAATGGGTTTAAGAGGGTGTGATTCAAATTTTACTGAAGATTAGTCTTTTCTAGAAATCTGAGATGGCTGGGAAGGGCCTGATACTAACTCCCAAAACCCACTGCCAAATCTCCTTTTACCAAATTTGGAGTCTAACCAGTCAGTAGCTACTGAATAAATTGTCTCTATTCTTGCTGTTGCTACTTCGAGTACTTGATGCTGGGTGCTGCTCCTGAGCAGCCTGTGCCTGTGTTTGCAGCCCCTTGCTGGGGTGTTTACTGCTGCAATGTGACCTTTTGTTCTGGCTTTCTGGAAGCCATTCGAACCAACACTGTGGGTTCGCAGCGAACTGTTCTATCTGGTTGCACTTGCTGTGCTACTTGTTTATAGTTCCCGTACCTTAAAAAGAAAGCAGTTTTGCAATTAATTTACGGAGAATGAAGAATCACTAAGTGATGGTGTAGTAACATTGCATTGTTCCCGAATCTAGACTGTGCAGTTCTGGAGGGGCTCTGATCAGATCAGTTATAGACAGATTTCTCTGTTGCTAGAATTGCAAAAGATAGTGAGCTTTCAGCATCATTTTGGCTCTTTCAATTTTGCACTTTGGCAGTGGAGAATATTTGTCATGTAGCAGGCAGACTCCTCCCAGCTCATATGCAGCCACCTTGAGGATGATATCATTAGATAAGCAATACCACTACATCGACCTATTACGTGAAAGCTATACTCTAGTTTCTTCTAGAGGTCAGGTTTACTGCAGATGCCACTAAGTGCAGTTATATATTTGGGGAGGCAATTCCTCTGGGCTACAGAATTGAAATAAGGCTTGTCCTAAGCAAAGTATGTTCCCTATTGAGATCCACAACACCTCACACAGGTTCCTGTGCTCAGCTCATTCTCAGAGAAGTTTGCGACCAAAGTGGCTTCAGATCGGTCTGATAAAATGAAAACAAATATAAACACCAGTGGATTGATGGTTGTAAAAAGGACTTTTTCATGTGAAGAAGAAAATCATATGGTCATAACATAATTCAGACTGTCAGGGAAGAGCCCTGGAGGGTTCCAGTCCTCCCACCTGCTCAAAATGGGGTCAGCCAGGACCCAGGCCAAGTTACTCCACTTTCTGCTGAGACGTTCATTTTGATGGCTCTGATGTTGGTTACACATGTGAAGAAAGCCAAGGGAGAGGAATGGATATCCTTCATTTTAACTGGAAGTAATTTCTGAGACTGACAGTATAACTCATAATTGTGAGAGTCAGTGGATATTATTAGATGTTACTTACAAGCAGAACTTTCCCTCTTAAGAGACTCTCTCTTTCCTCCTACATCCACTTGAACTATATGAAGAATTTTAATAACAGTCTCAAATGATGTACCAAAATACTTCAGGTACATACATCTGTGCAGCAATGAAAAAGAATTGTGATTTGCCATTCAAAAATTAAAATTTAAAAGCAAATAAGCTGGGAATATCACTAGAGAACTCTTTTGCAAAACCATCTACATTGGGAAACATCAATTAAAAATATCAAGATAGGCAGGAACAGAGGAAGGGCATAATGTATCATAAACAGAACTCCAGCAGTTATTGCTGATGGGCCAAACTCTGGTCTATCTGCTAAACTAGATATTTAATACATGAACTAAAACAAAAATTAGGCCAAGAGAATACCTGATCACAGAAAGCGTGTCTTGTGACACACAGCTAAGATCAGACTAGATGATTTAGTGTCCCCTTCTGGGTAGAAAAAAGAATATATTGGTGAATGCTTCAGATTTCATCTGCTCATTGTCGGAGGGAAGTCAATACACAGGATGATAAATTCTCAAGCACTAAGCATTTGGTAACTGGAAAAGATATAGAGCAGCATGGTCAATTCATTTTGTATGTGAAGCTACAGATGATTAACCACTACTTTCACAGAAATTACTATATAAGTAGTTGAAATCTTGGTATGATATGGTTCACCAAAGGAAATAATCTAAATTGATGATACCTGAGGAAAAATAAGAAGTGCACAGTAAGGAGCTTAGAAAGAAGAATGTATAGTAAGGCAAAAAGTAGAGTATTAACTTGGTATACTTTGAAAGTAGAAGCTGGAGAAGGAATTAAAAATGTCAAGAAGGAAATAGTGTGTAAACTCTTTTAATGTTGTTTTTAACGAATTCAATAGCAAACAAACCCATCCTGCTGTAATTGATACTAGTGACAAAACATTTAGCGACATCAGGTGTGACCAGATTAGTCTCACTAAGTCCAGCACCTTTAACTAAGGTTGGAACAAATGCGTGCATATTCTACCTAATCTGTATGCAGGGTGTGCCATATGCTCACTGTTTGGTTTAGAGTTGATTGGGAAAAGTCCCCAGCTTAGACTGAAATGTTATTTTCTTGCTTGTCATAAACTCCTTGTGGGACAGTAATTCAGACCTAATATACTTTGGATGATGTTCATTACTGCTAAAATTATCTAAATATTCAAAAGCTAAATATTGCTTTCAAAAATGACTAACCATCTAGGGGTTAGCAGAGAGTCTAAGGAACATCATCCCTGTCTGCAAGCAGTTGCATCCAATCCTGTTACATAATGTGGGTTTTGCTGATATGACTGACAGTTTCTAATTTTTAACTTTACTATGTTTATGAAGATCATTTAAGTTTTGTGGAAGCTATATCTACCATTTCAAAATGCAGTGTTGAATGTTCATAGCCAGCCCAAAGCCCTTGTCTAATCGAGATGAGTGTAATGACTGAGGAATATAATAGATTGCTGCAAGAGAATATGGGAAGTAGTCCCACCAATTTAAATGCTTTTCATTTTACGAGTCAGAAAGTGTCTATGGGTGACCACTGACATCCTTGCACCTCAGTCACACAATCTCTAAGTGCTTTAAATAAAGTAAGGAAATTCTCTATTAAATAAGTTTGTACAGAAATGTTTTCATTTGAAGTATTACTCTATTTGAGGAAGGCATATTTGACTGTACACAATCTAGATGGACTAGAGAGCCATTGGGCACCAATGTGTTGAGTACATAAAATCTAACTTAATTTCCAATGTTTCTGTAACTCTTGGTTAGACGCAAGCAGTCACCAAAGTGCAGATAGCAGCGGTTTGGTAACCAAATTCTGCTGGATCTGTAAAACATGCTTTATTCTTCCAAACACAGCTGAAGAAAACAGTTCAGATGTTTACAGAATATTCCCATTATTAGCTTTTTTATTTTTTTTTCTGAAGGTACTCACCCCCACAGCAGATGGGAAGATGCTTGGCTCGCCCATGTGAGACTGCTGCCTGTGTTGTTTTAGGCTTCATCCATGGGCTTTGTACAGAAACAACTGAGACCCACCTTCATACGCTGCACTCTGATGCTTCCAGGTAGAGTGGCAGAACGCAAGGCTCTAACAGACACTTGAAGGAGCAGTGATGTCTCCGTTTTCACAGCAATTCGCTAAGCAAAAAGGTGCCACCATTTAAATTACAGCTGTGAATGCTTAAAGGTCTTTGCCTATTACTTTTAAGCACATATCCATTCTTAAGAGTGCAGGTAACTGTGCTTTGTCTCAGACAAGGCAGTTAAGTAAAAAGACTTTTAAGTAAAAATCTTCCAAGAGGTGAGGGTCTTCCACCAATTCTGCCTAAAACAAGATCTAACAAGCCTAAAACAAAGCTTTCCTATCTTTCTCCCCCCCTCACTTAACACAATTTAAGTCAAGGCAAGATATACAATCTACTTTTATCATTAACTCCTTATGTGCAATCATTAATTGTGCAATCATTTAATCATTCTCTCTTTTCAAAATCCCCATTCTCTTTCATTACAACAAGCTGAAATATCAGACACTGAGAACTCTGTGGCCATGGAGGTCTGCTCTTGTGCCTACTGGGAGCACAATGGGCCCTCACAATAGTGTCATTTAAAAGAGTTGGTGGCTTGATTACAATGCTTTTAAAAGCTTTCCATATGGTGTAGCACTCTCCTGAGGTTCAGTGACTGCTTCTCTTCTGTTCTCTTATTTTTGTGAAAAAAAATCAAAATTCTGAACTCACAGGCTTTCAGCTCAAAAGGACTTTGTTACCAGGGTTTGTTCCATCTTCTTCCAGATCCAGTAATTCAGTTAACTCCTTTAGATGAATGCCTTTTTACACGGGTATACATGCTGTCAATTTTTTCCTCAAAAGGACATGTTCTGAAAAAGACTATGGGCTGGTTTAGGCTGCTGAGTGGAAGCTCTAGGTGGTGCATCAGTTTTGGCAAGTGTGTGCCTACATGGGAACATGCAAGAAACTTCATCCCTGTAGCAGAAAGGATAATGGTAAAGCACGATTTACCATGGACTGGATTTCCCTGTAATTATCTTCACAGAGAAGTTAAAGGGCCCAGAGCTGGTTTAGTTTAATGCAGTCTCATTTTTAAGTACTTAATTACAGTTCACAACTACCCTAAGCATTAATATTAATTACAATTATTTTATTGTTTTATCACTACTAATACTCATCTGAAAAAAAAGTGAAGTTCTACTGATTCAACTGCTGAAATTGCAGTATTTCCATTACTACGTGATGAATAGAATGAAGTTTTTTTTTTTTTTAAAAAAAAAAGAGGCTACCTAAGAAATACACAAATCTCCATGGAAAATCAAATTGTTTTTAAAGTAATTTGTTAGCTATTTTTATATTTTTCTATGTTTTAAACTGCCTTGCTTTTCTACTACATCTCATATTCTGTTAACATGGGAACTACCTGACTTCACACTACCATATAGGCACATGTTAGGAACTTGTCATTGATACCCAGAAACAAATAGTCAGAAAGGTAAACTCAGCTCAAAACAACAAAACGAGTCTTCTTCTTTCTCCCCCTCTGCTTAACATATTTACTATAGCTACCACTGTACCTTTTCTCATGCCGCAGAATTTCTCCAGAGGTGCAAATTGTCCAGTGGACTTCTAGATATGCTGATAAGAAGCCCTGTTCTTTGAGCAGACTAATTTTCCATGGCTCTGGATGAAATTTAGAAAAAAAAAAAAAAGTCTGTATTCTAAAAGAACTACTGAAGTGTATCACCTGAGACAGCTTCCTCTCCCTCTCCCTCTCCCTCTCCCTCTCCCTCTCCCTCTCCCTCTCCCTCTCCCTCTCCCTCTCCCTCTCCCTCTCCTCTCCTCTCCTCTCCTCTCCTTTCATTTTGAAGATACAAAAGTTTCTGATATATAAAAATTCAAATATTTTTAAAAAATAAATTAAATTTCAAAATACAACTGTACAACAATCATGACTTAGTCTAAAAATGAGACATTGGCTCTTTTATTAAGACGGCCTTGGGCATTTCCAAGCTCCTGTTACAGATACAAAAGATAAAGAGAAGGAAATGTCTCTTTGAACCAGTGGGAGTTATCAGAGAAACACATGCAAATAAAAATTTGATCAAAATGTAGTTGTTATTCTTACAGAAAAGTGGAAGTGGATTCCCAAAAGAGAAAAGTCTGGGCTGTGAGTTGAGCTACATGAACATAATATCACAAATAAAGGCCATTAAGAAAAAATACCTGAGCTAATTCAAGTATTAGTTATCAGAACTTTTTCACTTACTTTGAAAAATGACTCTTTTTCTTTTCCCTTGAATTAGACACTCACTACGTTCTGAAGTATCTCCAGAACTACTCAGTAATCATTTGCACCCAAACCTTTTTGAATTCTGTAGTAGCTGGGTACTTAGGCCTTTCTGAAAATTTCAGCTCTAATCCAACACCTCAAAGATTTAAATAGAAGTTATTTTGCTGAAAGAAATAAAATATTGTAACAGTGCACTTGGCAGTGTTATAAAGAGGAATATGGGCAACCTTGGGAGGTGATTTAATCAATCTATCTGAGCAGAGCAGGAATATTATGCCAGGTCTCCTGCAGTCCCTATTGCTGTTAATTGATTCTAGTGTGAAGTTTGACTTTTTCATAGCAGCATGAAATTGCTAAATCATGCTCACTTTCTAATAGAATATATCTCTTAACTCTTGTTTCAAAGCAACTTTACCTAAACATTACATATTTTTGCACTCTTCCTGCCCATGCATAGTATTTTCACTTTTGTAATTGTATTTCATCTGTTTTTTTCCAGGTTTCCCTGCTAATTTCTCAACATAGTTTTGAGCTCTGCTCTTCTCCTCCAGCATACTTATGGTTCCATCTAGGTCTGCCTTTTCTTTGGATATAATAACTGTACTTTCTATTCCACCATCCAAGCTGAGAGAGACATGGAGCATGAGACAGGCCACCTTTACATCTGTCTCTTCATCTTGCCAGTGAAAATACATTTTTAGGTGTTTTACCCAAACAATTTGCATCAGTTTTTGGCGATTTCATCAGGGGACCATATTTCCCCCTGGTTCCATATAAGAGTACACTGGACAGTGTGATTACCTTATTGAACCAAGATTTAGGAACCAGTTTCCTATAAGAGCAAGGCCTGTTGTAAAGGAAAACAGACTAGTTGGTCCAAAAATGTAATTTGCTTGTAAAAATGTCAGTTGTTTGCAACTGTTTTGTTTTGTTTTTCCTAGAGTTTACCAGCCCTTCTTTCATTTTTTTTAAACATGTGCATTATGCATATCTTTGTTCCAGTCCTCTAGAAAGTACTCTGTCTTTCATGAGTTTCTAAATGGACTTATTCAGTTTGCAATTGTGTTGATTAGGTCTTTATGTATGTGATAAAGTTCATCAGATTGAACTAATCTGAAAATTTTTAAGTTACTTAAGTACTTTCTTACTGGTTCTTTCCATACTCCAAAGCAGAAAACTTATTCCTCTGTTATCAGTATTAATTTTCTAGGTCTTTGCTATCAGTCGATCTTCTTAGTAAAGACATGTAATTAAAAAAAGACCAAGTTGACCTTGGTTCAGTAGCAGACCAATGCTTGGTCACCACCCTATTATTGCTTGTAAAATTATTTGTTACCTTTGGTTTCTCATTTGCTTCTGTTTTGTGTTCCTAATTTTTGCATGACATATCTGTGGTTTTTTATTTCAATAATTACAAATTGACATGGTTTTCATTTTCTCCCTTTCTTATATTTATCTGAGAAAACATCTGTTGTGGTGTTTTTGTTTTGTGTTTTGGTTTTTATTTTAGATTAGTCTATTTTTCCTTAGATTGATTTTTTTTCTTAGGTTTCCTTAGGTTGCTGTGATTTTATCAATCAAATCTCTGAGTCTACTGAAGTGTCCTTCTTTTGTTGTTGTCAGTTTCCACCTTTGACTTTCTAAGGATTGTGAACTCTCTAATTTCACCATTTTCACCCAACTTGACACAGACAGAAATCTTAGTATTCTTATTAGCTACTCTACACTGCTTTTAACTAAATTTGGAAGAATTAGCCTTTTAGTTGTCTTCTCTCCATTTTCTGTAAAAAACAAAACAAAACAAAACAACAAACCAAAAACATAGACACATATTCCATAAACTTACTAGGAAATCTGCTTTGCTACCCTAAAATAACCTCTAAAATGCATCATTATTCCTTAGTGAATACAAATAACAGCTTACCTGCATCATAGCAATAGTTATATTTCTGTAAAGTTACTTGCATATTGGGTTACTTCACAAGTGTTATTATCCTAAAAAATGCATTAGAAAACTTTTCTGTCCAGTGAATTGGGTTTCACTTCAGTGTGCAATTTGACTGACTTCTGGGCAAAAGACTTGCAAAAATATTTTTTAAAAGATAGTGGTGTTATATCTGTTTGGAAAGAGCATCTCCCATCCAACTAATTTTATGACTTATTTTAAAAGCCTTAGCCATAAGCACTAAACTCTTACCTTACTTCTCACTGCACCACTTATTCATGCATGTGAAATACAATCATCTTTAGACAGATCTAATGGCTTGTGGAAAATGGGCATTGAATTACTGGGCAGTGTTGTTACATTAGTGTAGTGTTCATTTCAGAACATGTTTTACTTTAGGTAAACTTGCGTATCCTGAGCTATTTTGTTCATGGAGCTGAACATTACAGAATAAGCCTTATGAGAAAACAACAACGAACAGCACCGTTTAGGCAAATGGTTAATTTTCTCTTTGTTTTGCCAAGTCACAATTCATTGTCCTTCTTGATGGTGCAAAACTAATTGTCTCTTATCACAGTTACATTACCTCCAAAGGCAGATAAAATTAATGCAAAGTAAACATCATCATGACTGACTGATTAAAAGGGAAATAGACTTGCATGAAGTTGATGCTGAAACTCACAACAGACTTTCTCAGATTATAAATCAAGTTCTCCAGGTTATCAGCTACTGCTCCAGTTCATTATTTTGTATCTTTTGCTTTAACCTTGGGTCACCCTTACTACATCTGCTCTGCAGTGATTAATATGACTGATGAAAATAAACTATCGAACAGCTATGCTGTCCTGCATGACTAATTACTCCATCAGGTCACTTGTTTACAGATTTAAAAAAATGGGTTTGTTCATGTAAATAAATCAAAGCTTGTTGAACTCTGTCCTGTATGTGGAACACTATCATGTCTGACTGTGGAACTTCCAAGAGGAGTCTTGCACTTTCAGTAAATTATACTTTGAACTGAAAAAATCTCCAGCCTTTTATTTTCTTCTATTAAATCCCTTTATTTGCCACATTTGCAGGAAGGTCCTGTTATTTCTTTCCTCAGACAGTGTACACTTGAACAAGTCTTTATACTAAATTCCTTCTGAGAAATCTCAAGTAACTTTGGCAACAGGCAATCGCTATTGAGTCTGAATGGATCAAGGTGTATAGGCGATGACCACCAAGAGGTCAGGATCATAATTTGTCTTTTTAAGTTTAAAAATGAAAATGCTTCTGACTTCATTTAATCACTGTATTCAAAAGAGAGTGCAGAAACATTCTTGGAAAAACAGACATTTCAACCCAAAGAAAGTATGTTATATTTAACCAAAAGTTGCAGTTAGTTTTCTATGAAGCAAGTAAAATACTAGAAAATGAAGGAAGATATATATTTTTAGGGGATCTGTCTTTGAAGATTTGAGTTATTCTGTATGAGATAATTATTTTAGGGAACATTAAATTAAACTGAATGGTCTCTTATGGGTAAAAATGTCTAAGAGTTATTAAAACCCATGTAGTTGTAGGAAAAGTTCAGAAATCATTGTGGTCCACAAGCTAATACACTGATAAATATGTAGAATACTTTTGTACAGAGGAAGGAAATTAATTATTCCTCATGTGCACTGGTGATTGCACAAGTCTGGAGCTTCAACCATGTTCATATGAATGTGTTTATACCTGGAGGACAGGGGAAAGAGGAACTTCTCTTCAAATTAACCCTGGACAAGACAAAGCCTATCTGTTTCTCATAACCTTCATCACAGAGGATCCAAGCAAGACAGACTTGTTCTCCAGCAAAGAGTACACTGGAAATTATATGCTTCATTAGAAATATCTATAACTAATATTTTCTATTACGTTTAATATGTGGAATATTAAATACCTCAAAGAGAATGTATTGGGGCACTGATGTGAGTATAAAACATTAGGCAAAGTGTGAACTGGGAGTCTCCATTCTCTATGCCAATATATGGAGCAATAAAAACAGAATCTGAAGGATGAAAGGATGACGTTACTTGAGGAACACAATGAAATATCCATACACAGCTTTCCAAAAGAACTGTCTATAATGATTGTAGGTGACATTCTGTTTATTTTACATGCAATTTTTTAAATTTCCAGTCCTTCAAACCACAATCTGAGTGTCTCAATTCCTTAAAAAGAAGAAGGGAAAAAAAGTATGTGATTTTTTACATTGTTTTACCAACAACTTTGCCTATTTTCATGTAACATGGTGGATGGGTTAAGTTGCCACCAGCAAACTAAGTGAGCTCTTTCTTGTCAAAGACAGACAATTAGTATATGAATGGGGTGCAGGCAATCTGGAAGCAACTAAGCTGTAGGGGTTGTGCTTTGTAAGGTGAAGGTCTGCACAGCATTCACTTGACAGTTCCCAGAAGCTCACCATGGAGGCTTTGAGCTTTTTTTGCTAGACATAGAGAAGTGTCCCTCTTGTAGGTGACAATGAGTCACCAAACTGCCTCAGCCCTTCTGCAAAGCAGCAGAGGAAAGTTTAAATTAGACAAGTCTACTCTTGGGATAAGGATTGCTAAGTACTAGAATAGATATCATGGGAGGTTGTGTAATCATCATCTTTAGAAGTTTCTGAGAGCAACAGTAAGGCAAAACCACTCTCAAGGATGACAAGGCACAGCTGATCTATTTTTATGTGATACATATTTGACTTTCTAAAATCCAGCATTTTACAGAATGCATTCCACTTCATATTGTTGGCTCATGGTGTCAAAATACTCACTTCCAGGTCATCATGTTTCACATAAAAACCTAAGCCTATGATAAAGATGAACTGAACTGTGCCACCCATGAAACAATTTTTCAATGAAATAGTTGCACCTTAGAGAGTACAACTGCAGAACAGAATTCAAAACAAATTTGTTGCCAGTGTATTTGTCTAGTCATCTTTTTAGAGTCACCTTCATCTCTGTATTTAAGAATAATAAACAGCCACGGCTGCATTCCTTGCAGTCAAATGGGTAAACAGAAGGTGAATTTTTTTTCAAACAGCAGCTAAGTCTTCCTGTAATGAGGGAATGAATGTGGGGCAAACATAGCTGAGAAACAGACATTTTGGATAAACTTGTTCTAGTTTAAATGCGATTTCCTACTTGTTAATCCATTATCAGCCCACTCTGAATCTGAAAATCTTATTGATGTCCTTTTTACTTCCTAATTCTTTTGCTCTTCTGTGGCACATTGTGAAGATGAGAGAGCAAGTCTTTCCCTTTCCATCAAGACCAGCTTTTTATCTAACATGGAGAAACTTTCTTGCAAGGACTTTTAGCCTCTGACAACCACCAAATGGGCTCTCCCATATACTCCCTAACAGGCAGCTAATGCCAGGCCCTCTGCGCTGCTCCAATGGCCATTATCCTGCTGGCACCATTTCCCTTAAAGTTAGTAGCTTTGTACCATAGCAACACAAGAGCATGCCAAGCACAGATGATACAGTGGTGTTTTGTTACAAAGAACAATTGGAGAATTCCTAAATTGACTCTTATGTTTGAATGATCTTTATGTGCAAATTCACAAAGCAGGTTTCCTGCATCACATACGTAAATAACAGTATTCTAGCATTAAGCCAGTTTCTAGATGAGCAAAATGACCTCTTTCTGCCTTAAAATGTGTGACTATATCACCTGCTTTTCAATCATGCAAGGAGAAAGAAGTTCCACAGTCTTACTGTGATGAGGGCAGGTCAGCTGGTTATTTTTAGCTCGAGCTAGCACATTTAGCAAACTCCCACAAGAGGAAACATTCTTCACCTGCAGCTGATTAGCATTCAGAGCTGCACAACTCCATCTATTTAAGCATCAAAACTATCAAAGCTATGTTAGTCTTATTTTTACAACCAAATGCTTGCTGTTCAGTATTAGGAAAAAGGTGCACACAGAAGGAATGGTATAATATGTTTCTGATCCCCAAAAAACTAAATGCTGGTTACTGAAGTCTCTTACATTGGAGTAATAAGCACGTAAACATTAGCACAGCTACCCTCTGTCATTAATTTTCCCCTTGCCAAGGTTTCTGCGTATGTCCTAAATTCTTCTTTCTTACCCTCACTTCCCCAGAACATACTTCCATTCCCTCCTCTTCTCCTAGGGTTTCTCTTTTCCAGCTTCCCTCTATGATGATTTTTTTAGGTCACTCAGGATGCTTATTTTTAAAAACTGCATTCTGGAGATCAATAGGAGGATGATTAAACTATCATTTCTCTGGAAGTGTTACTCAATGGCAAAACCTGAGACATCCATCTGTCTCCAGTTACAAAGGCACTGGTAGCTGCTGGATATCTGACCACAATGTCAGCATTTAAATTTGACCTGTACTTCCAAAATTTTCTTCTCCAGGTTTTGTTGACCCCAGTAGCTACTTAGCGGTAGAACTCAGAAGTGCTATTGCATTATATAGAACAGAGGAATAAAAGCATATAGGTGTGTGACCTGCTTTGTTAAGCAAGCAGCGTCACTGAAACACAAGAATGTTGCAACATTCTTTATAGATAAGCGATATAAAACCTGAGACAGAGGCAAACCCCCGTCATCCAACACCCTCATTATTAGTTGCTCCTACTGAGTCTGACTTATGGGCAGATATTAACTTTAGACAAATCTAAATGGACTAGTAGTAGTAATTTTGTATGCTCAAGTAACTATTTCAGAACTATTATCCATTTATTTGCTTGGTTCTTGAAATAAGTTTTCCCTTGCTTAAGGATACTCCTAACAAAATGTACTCATTGCCAGTATCTCAGTGTAAGCAAGTAAAAGCTAACAGATATATGAATTGATTTTATTCCTTTAAGCAACTTCCGATGTTTTATTGAATGCCAGGCAACATTCATGGATGTTGGACCGTCCTTTTCAGTTATATTTAAGAAAGTGTATTTGACTAGTAGTAGTTATTAGTTTGTGAGACTCTTCCTATTTCTAAACTGGCTATTTGGTGGGTGTCAAATTATTATTTTATGACTTACTCTTTGAACTGAAGCTGAGCTTTGGACTGACCACACAGTGTGGCCATCTATCTGACATCCAGCTTTGAGGTGTGGTGCCACAGGACACCCACTATGGGCAATTGTCTGTGTGAGAAGGAATCAATAATGGTTGTGATTTGAATATAAGAGAGCCTTAACTGGCAGTTAAATAAAGAATATAGTGCATAGGAGTCTCACAATTAGGACTGAACAGGAGGACAAAGTTACTTAATGCAAACTTGTATTCTCACTTGTACAGCAGATGTTTTTCTTTTGGCTTCCCACTCAAACTCCAGTCAGAGGGAAATGTTTAGTACATTTACTGATCCCTCTGGCCAACAGAAAAAGTGTTTGCCATATTCTTCCTCAAAAGCCCCATGGCAGCACAGTACAGACACACCAGGTGGCAAACACTTCTCACCAAGTGTGCACCTGGCATGGCCAGGCCAGGCAAGTATGAGCAGATGAAGGATCTGGGGACACCTGCTCTTTGCGTGTAGTCCTGCTTCCATGTCCCTGCTGCATCCACCACATACGAACAAGTACAGGTCTAGTACCAACGTTCTCCAAAGCACAGATTGTTGTCTGATTTTTTGAACATTCCTGTGAATAAAATTTGATTGCTAGATGGTTTTCGGTAAATAAACACAGAAGAACCCTGAACGCTGCCAGAGTAAATTGGAGCAGTGCTGCTGGGGAGTGATGACTTTTAGTGCTCAGTATTTCAAGAAAGCAATTAAGACATAAACTCTTAGGCCTTGTAAGAGCTTGTGTACTTCTGAACCATCAGGGGAAATAATTGGTTATGCATTAGTTGCCATCTCAACAATACAGACTGTCTGTGCCCAATAAACAGGTCTCATTTCCCTCATCCAAAATGTTCTTTCTGCTCTTGCGCCAACAGTTCTCAACTCCATCCTGCAGCAACGTTTATGGTTGTATTAGGACAACCATACGCACTAAAACTACGTTAACATCTATTCAGAGCAGAAAAATGGCAAATACTGGGATGTTCTTCCCCCTTTTTCACCTCAGTTCCTGTTGTGATATTCAGCAGAGTGCCTGTCAAAGCCAGCTCAGAAGCTTTCAATGGTGTCAACATCTCGGTAGACGTCCTTACGGTATTTCTGTTAAATGGCTATCGCTTTCCTCAAGCTAATTATTCTCCTTTTAATCTGAAAAGTTCCAACTTCTGTCACTGGAAAAATACTGAAAAGAAAAAAGGAACAACAGAACAACAGCAAAAAATCCTTAAATCTGACTTGCAAGCCCTAATGAGAAAAGAAAAGAAAAAAAAAATCTGTCATCTCATTCAGAAGAGAGAAAAAATGCTAGGTTTTTTTAAAAGTGAAATAAATGCTTTCCCTAAACACGATCGCAGTTGACAAAATGCTGGATGTTTAGGTGGCAATTATAGCTCTTTCAGAGACTGTCAAATCTTGTCACAACACATGTTATAAACGAGGACAGATTTAGACATCCTTTCTGACAGTTATGTGTAGGATGTGGATGGTTGGCAGTTAAATTTCAAATGCAGGGAAATTTTCTTTCCAATAGATCTTTGCTTGTTTATTAAGAGGGAGTTACCGTGTGCTGAATCTTGTATCTACCATGTGCAGCTTTTCATCTTTACAGCTCTTGACATTTCACTTTAACTTTCTTTGTGACAGCCATCTGAACACTTGTTTTAGGTAAAAAGTAACCTACGGTGCTCTGGAGATGTATGAAGCTTTTAAAGTTTTTGGTGTTTTCATACCAAGTTAAGAGGAGGAAATATGTCATATTATACATGGATGGATAGATAGCAAGAAAGCAAATAACAGAGGCTGCAACAACTCTGATTGAAGGGAGCAGCTTCACAATGCACACAGAAAATGGGATAAAGCTCTAGCCCACATTCATCATGTGAGACGTGCAAAATGTTGATGAAGTATTAATAATAATAATATGCGTCACAAAGGACAATTTATGTGATGATAAACTACTTGAGTGTCATTAATGGCCAAACCTGACACGAATTTCAAATAGTTTTTGATGTTGAGAGATCAAACAGCATGGAGAGAAGAGAGAGAAGAAGAATCATACTACCATGGACAAGAGTCCTGGCTGGATCAGACATAACTTCTTTGGAAGCTCCAAAGGCGAGCATGCTGGAGCAGCCTCAGTCTCACATTTTATGAGTGCAGCATAAGCCTGTTTGCCTGCACCAGCTTCAACCTGCTAACCAGCACAGGCAGTGATGAGTTTTGCATTCACCCTTTCTGCAAATGTCAATAAAGAGGTGGGAAAGGGCAAAGCAGCATCTCCCACTTAGGTGATGTGCAGCATACATTACATTATATACAGCTAGTGGAGAGAGGGGAGCTATAACTCCTTTAGCTCTTGCTCCAAATTTTAATAATCCCTTCAAGCTACTGGAAGCATCTCCTGGAAGAAACTGGTATGAGGAAAAAAGATTATTTACTCATTTTGTAGTCACATTTGAATATGGCCAGCTATAGACTAACTTTTATGAATGGTGGTGTATAAAAGCCCAGTGAATTAGGTAAGTGTAATGCTAACATTTCAGAAAGATAGTGAAGGAGAGATGTCATCTATGACATCAGGACCTTGTGACTCTTCGATTTAGCTATAGTAGCAGTTGAGCATAACAGAGTTATTCACGTGCATACTGTTAAGCAGATATTGAGAGTAGTTTGCTGGACTGGGACCAAAGCGCTCATTGCGTTGGAGGACTGAACCCATAAACAGGAACCCTGTGGGCAGCGATGCCTTTTGCAGAGCTGAAGTTTTTGAACATTCTATTTTTGTAAGAGTGACAGTGTTATGTAACTAGCAGATAGATGAACTTGTGCTCATTCCTAAAGATCATAACATATTCAGAAATATTTGTGAAATTCTATCTTGAGCAATACAGCTTAAGCCCTTGAATTCTGAATGGGTAGCTCTCTTGTTTCTGTCTGGTTACAGACCATTCACTTAGCCCTAATGACATGCATCCAAATAAATGCTTGCTATTTCACAAATGTGAAAATAAATGTACTGTTTCTATGCTCGAAGACATCAGCATTTATTGCCTCATTTGGAAAACAACAGACTTGGCTCATTTATACCCTATTCAAATACTGTTTTGAGAACAGCAACCAGCATCTTGCCTCTCAGAGCTCTTCATGAATAGGGTTTTATACTCCCAGGCATCCTCCCTTCTACACACTTATATGAAATATTATGGGGTAGAAGATTACAAGATGTCTCAGGTATACATCATTAATTTGCTCACAAAGTACTAAAATGTAACATATCCACATTTTTTAAAATCTGTTGAATGACTTACTGAGCTGAGTTTTTATGTCTCTTCTTGACTTCAGAGGTTGATTTACTAAGTGTGAATAAATTCTACCTAACAGTGTCTCTCCTTCTCCATCATTTAACCAATGAAACCTTGTTGGTAAAAAAATATTACAAAATGTTTGTCTATTTAAGAAGTATTTTTGAGTATTTTTAACTTTAAAGAAATGTCATGTTTACCTGTATGCATTCAGAATTCTTTTAAAAAAAAAAGAATTAGCTACTTCAGAAGTAATCCTCATGTTATTGGTTTGTTATGGGACTATCGCTTTAGGCAATAATTCTGATTGTGATGGAGTCTATCAGAAAATTAGAAGCACCACCAATTTCAGCCCTTTTTAGTGTCAGAAAACTTTAGGATTATAATTGTTTGAGGTTTTATCAGACTTGTTCTCCTATTAATATTCACATATTTCTAATTACAGGAAAAAAGGAAATATATCCTCCATAAGAATAAGCTATGTATTCTCAGCTAATAGTTGTAAGGGAGCCATTGACTGGACTTGGGAAAAATTAAAATGCAGCAGCAAAATATCTGTGTTTAGATGGAAGCACTTTAAGGCTCCTTTCAATAACTACCTTTCTTTCAGGGCAAATAGATCTTTCTATTCTCAGGGATATAGGTATTTTTAAACTCTACCCATTCAAACTCCTGACCTCCAAATTATTACATTAAAGAGACCCACATGTCCTAGATAAGGGCACTGCCTTTGGTGCTAGGGAAGGGAAAGGCTATCATGCCATTCTGTCACTATTTCTGCTCTTAGTGTCAGGGTGATGACTGAGGCCAGCTGGATCAAAACTGTACTCTTCAATGAGAAGGAGAAATTAAAACTCTGTGGGTACAAGTTCCTTCAAGTTAGTGCCGAAGTACATGAAGACACAGATAGATACGTGGAAGCCCTGGGGACACTACTGGCCCTCTCTGCCCCTGCCCAGGGCTCACCCCAGCCTGCCCAGGACCCCCTTTCATCCCCCTCTGGGGCTGCCAGTCCTGGCCCAGCGAGGCATTAGGATGCCGTTCTGTCACAGCCCTGCCCTGCCACCCCTCAGGAGTCTCTGCAGTCCCAGCCCCAGGGAGACCCTGGCTTATATATCTGAAAGGTGAAGAATAGACAGCATGAGGAATTGCATCTCCAGCACTTGCATCTGCTCTCTAGCAAGCTCTACGTGAATTGCATCATGAAACCAGGGCAAAACGGATCCGATCTAAAGTTGCTATATTGCAGTGGAGTCAGGCAGAAACATATGTAACTGTAGATTTGGATGCTTAATTCTATGTACCTGTATCTGAAAGGATTTGATGTAAACCACAAGGCTAGCACACCATGTTGAAGACATGACTACATAACTCTTCACCCTCCAGCTTCCCACAGATGGGATTTGGAGATTGCTTTGTATTTCTGCTTCTCAGCCTACCGATAAAACCTGCCTGTAATTGCTGCTAATCTGCTTCCGCAGCACTGCGCAAAGCACTGGCCCAAAAATCCACAGGATGGTTGTAAGATATTCATGCTCAGTATGCAATCGAATCTTGTTAGTTTTCTTCAGGATCTGGGTGAAAATAAAACAGCCACTCCTTATCTGAGTAGTGTATTGGGACAGATTGACAAATTTGACATGATGCCTGGGAATCTCAGTGAGAAGGTGAAGAGCAGTAGAGTAAACACTGCAAAAATATGTTTGAGAAGTTTGGGTTTCAACAGACCAACAGGAAATAAGAAAACTAATTGGACCTAATGATTACCAAGGATAACCATGTTTGAACTGTTCTGTTCAGCCATTGTCTAAGGAGTCACAAGCAGACCTGACATGTTCTGGATATTTTTACAGGGCATATTACTGATCACTTTTTCATTAATAATCAGAGGTAGCCACCAGTCAATGATATGAAGAAGCACTGAGATGCTAAACTTGATACCAGTCCTCAGTTTCTGCTAAGAAAAAAGTTCTTTTCTGCTTTCAGAATTGCAGTGCGTGGTTCAAAATAATCCTCATTCAGACAATTTTCTTGGCACTGGGTTTCTGATGGGGTTCTAAAGGAAATGATTTTTCCATGAACTGATAATAAGGATTTCCCATTCTTATAAGGAACAATGCTTCATCATTCTGTTTCAGCAATGCTGACAATATTTAGCTTTGTGCTAGAGCCTGCCAGACATCAGCCATAGGTACAGGCACAGAAGAATAAGAGCTTGACAATTTTTGTAGGATACTGAAAAAAACCCTTTTAATTCAAGATTACTAAATGTTAGGTCATCACTGACCAGTACAGCAATCCACAACACCATGCTTGAAGACAAAATGGGTTTGAGTCATCTTCACAAAGTATTTTCTTTATAGATTCTTTTGTTATGCCAAGATCTGTCTGCACTCATACTATCAGAATATAAAAACAAAACAACTATAAAACAAATGTGCAAATACCTTTGTAAGGCTTTGGCAATTGGCCAAAATGTGGCTTGCTAAAGAATGGACAATTGTCCTTCCTTGTATCCTAGTCAAGAAACTGTACAAATCCAGACTTATTTGGGAAGGTGTGGAGGTAAAACGAAGGACTGGAACACTTTGAATTTCTCTTATACATATGCCACTGACAAATAAGTAAGATAATAATTGTTATATTTAGCTATAACATCAACAGTTCATGTGATATATAGGCCTAACATTCACGCAGAAAAATGTATTATTTTTTTTTACAAATACGAGTAAATAAACAGAAACCTTCTGATGAATAAATCTTTACTTACTATGAAACTTCACAGGTGAGTAAGATTTTCTGGAGCTTTAGTTAAAGTGATTACTTAAGTTGCACGGTTGTATTCCTTGAGAAAAAAAATACATAACATTTGTTTCATTTCAAAAGGCTTATACCAATAAATGTGTGTGTTAAATGAATTATGTAACAAATAACGCTACTGCTATTTTATTAGTCTTACTAATAAAGGACCTGAATATTCCCCAGTAGCTATAGTGAATGTAGAAAATACATAGGGCAGAGACCATAGTTCTGTCTTACATACAGAAATATATAAAGAATAGGCTTTTTCTATTTTTCTTCTTGTATAATCCTAGTGCTGTGACTCACTGGAATAGGAGCAATTTCAAAGGTTATATACATGTGAATTTTGTCATACTCCTGAATTCCTTTTTTTTCCAGGAAAAAGACTACAGGCAGTTGCAATAAAATGTCTCACTTTGTGGAGAGAGAGAGAGAGAGAGAGAGAGAGACTTTCTTTCCAGCTCTCAGCTCTATAACCTGGAATATATCTGAATGTGTATGCTTAAATATTATAAATACATTTATATGTACTTATATATAAATACTATATATGCATATATGTGATACACTAATTGATAAAGACCATATATATATATATGATACATCATATATATGTGTGCATATATGGGATATATATTATAAATCTTGTATATGTCAGATTTTATGCCGTACTGCATAATTTTTTAATAGTCATTAGCACAAAAAATACATAAGCCTCCAAAACCCAGAATATTTTATTCCTAGAGGATAGGCGGTATTCAATACACAAGCACATTTTTCTCTTCAGAGTACAGTATGTTGCATTAAATCTTTCAGAAACTGGGCATTCATGCAGCACGGTGAGCCTGTGTGACCTCTGCAAAATTATTCAGTTACGTGCAAAAGAAACGGTAGGCTGATAAAAGTGAAACGTGGGGCTCTTGTCAGCAACGTTTTCTGAATTTCTGTAGCTGAGAGAAAAATAATTGTGGCAAACAACCAAAAAGAAAAGAATCAAACACATTAGAGAACACTCTAGAACGGAATATTTTAAATAGGCTAATTACTAATGGGGCTTTTTGTATGTAAAAGACAGCCCTTGTTAATTTCCATTTCTGACTTTCCCTTGAAATAATTTTTGCCATTCTCAGATTTGTCAGGAGCCTATAAATGTTTCTAAATTGAATGCATTAGTATTGCCAGTGTCCACTTCATCCTGTAATGTTAAAATTGCAAAACAGTCCAATTTTAGAAAGGGTATCCACTTGATAGTCTTAAACACAATACATTGCCTTGATGGCATATGCATTTGGATATTAACTTTACAAATCCCGAATTTATCTAAGAGTAGACTTGTCTCTTCTTGGTGGTGTGTAATTCAGATGCACTTTTTTCTGTCAACTTGACTGACAAAAATTCCCCTGTAAGATTTCATGCAATAAAAAGACGCCTTCTAAAGAGTGAATGAAAGACAGTGGACACCTTAGGTGGGATCCTGGGTGGGATCCATCCTACCTAATTTTCAGCACCGATGTTAGAATGAAGAGTTGTTCTCTGAAGGTATTTCTCTCCAGTGCCTGACCAGGGAGCTGAGAGTAATGCAGTCACCTGAGCTGGGGCAAATGAATTTCATTTCTTGCGTGAAAGCAGAATGCAACACAGATTGCCATTTGTAGGATGCGTCTGTTGGAAGATGCCGATACAGTATGACAGAGAAAGAAACACTGTTTGACACTTGTTGGAGAAGGAAAGGCTTGGTGCCGCACTGAGGCTCTGTGACTCCCATTGGCTTGGACAAGTACTGGTGGTGGGTGCGTTGTACCTCATGTGAGGACAAGTTTAGCGTGTTGCCTTTGCCTGCGTGCTGAGTGCCTGCTGCGGAGTGCTGAGCAACCTCAAACCTCATTAAAGTCATTGGATAGAGCCCCAAGCTACCTCATGAGATGAAGTTGCACTATTTATACTCTGAGAACATATGTGTGCTGTACTATTAGTGCTAATATTTTTGTCAGTACACTTTTTTAAAAGCAAAATGTGAGAACGTTTGTGGGCAGTAATCACAAAACAGAGTTGACAGCTCCTTCCTCGTCTTACTCAGTCACAAACAGTTTTCCTTTCAACAGATTATGAAATGTAAATGGAACTGGTCATTTTCATAAACTAGTGTTATTTGGTTGGTAATATACGAACATCACAAGGGAGCCGACAAGGTTACTGCCAAGAAGCGACTGATAATATCAGGGTGTCTGCAGCATTACTTTAAATCAAAAGAGGAGCTGTGCAGCCTGACAGTGATACTTGTGAGCTGGGAGTGCATACGGCATTTGCAAAAGCTCATAAAAGACAAGGGGGACTAAGCCACTCTCTTCCATTGCCACCTGCCTAGGAATTGTATATCAGTTTTTATTTCACCAATAGCCTTCCATAGTCATAGAAGTAAATCAATAATGAGAAATACATACATGTTAATATCAAATGTTATTACAAAACTATCCTATGTCTGTGTAATTATGTGTTTAACACTGGACTGGCCATGACAATTGAATCTACCTTTAAGTCAACCAAGACAACAGAAACCTCTACAGCACAGCTCATCTATCCCAGCTGGCAAAGCCAAGACAACAATAACCTCTCCTCATGGCTGAGAACTGTGCAGGATAAGCTCTTGTTTCCATGGGCATCATGGTTTATACTGCCCTCATAGCAAGGTATAGGATCTCAGGCAAGAAAACTTACTGCATATTGACACTGCAGAAAAAGAAGAAATCACAGGAAGGAATGAAAATAATGTCACCAAATTGTTTTGTCCCCCTCACCCAGGAAATGACTCGCTCAGATACTCACATGAAGCTGTTTATTGCACTTGATCATCAATGAATCATCATGAGGCCCAAGCTGCCTGCATCACGTTTACTGCCAGAGGCTCCCAGCAGTAACTTCTGCCTGCTCTCCATGACAGCTCTGTCATCACTACAGAGCGTGGGATAATACAAAAAAAAAAAAAAGAAGATAAGATAAAGCAGAAAGCTGAAACAAATCCTACCTGATGAATCATTATAGTGAGAAAGATTTGTGTAATTTCAGGCACATTCTTTCATTCAGAATCACGTTTTATCTGTAAATGCAGTTAATTGTAATAAGCGCATGACAAAACCAGATGCAATTGTCCACCCGAAGAAGCATGATCTGGTCAGGTTTAATGACAGGGTGTTCCTCAGAGAGCTCCTCTTCTCAGCCTAAACACAGCTTGTTTTTAAAAGAGTGGTTCAGTTAGGAACTAAAGAAATTCACCAATAACATTGTTTACCTTTTAACAATGATTATGAGCCACAAATAAGACATACTAATTGCAAAGGCCTGGCCTTTTATTTTTGTAATTATTAAGCACTTCTACAAAGACCAATGCATCTGGATTTTTGTAAGCTAGATATTTTTATGATCTATAGGCAGTTCTTGATATGGTTATGATCTATCCTTGTTTGGATAAAATCCATTTTCTATTCAGGGTAAGTGAAGGAATACTTCAATGCCTCCTAACTTAGAAATGACAAAGAATAGAAACTACCTTCCAAACTGTGGATCAGCATGACAAGGCTGAAAAAGGTGCTTGAATGTGTAAGCTGAGATTTGTACAATGAGGTGTGAACACAAATGCACTGCTTTTGTGGAACTGTACATCTTATGCCAGCAAGAAACAACAACATCAGAAAATCAAGGAGACAGCAAGAAAACAGCAGGGATAGGTAAACAGGGCACAGAATGACAGAACTTGCTGCTCAGCCTGAACAAGACTCCAGATAAGACAATTGTTGAAGTCTATTGTCAGGTGACGCTGGGAAAGACAGCTGGTTCAGAACAAGCAAAGGCCAAGGTCAGAGATCAGAGCAGAGTTAGGATGTCACTTGTACAGGGTGTTTCAAAAAGATGAAACCACTGCCTCAATGTTGGATAGGTCACATGGGACCCCAAGACTTAGTGCTACACTCTTGGCCTCCAAGATCCCCAGATCCCCAAGATCACCTTGAGATTTTTTCTTGTGGGGATAAGTCAAAGACTGTGTTTTTATGCCACCACTAGCGATTAATCTGGATGACCTCAAATACACTGCTTTTAAATTGGGTCCATCTTTTTGAAACACCCTCTATAATGGGACATACCAACACAAAGAAAATTTGGCATCTCAGCAGCAGAAAAAAATGGGAACAAAGGTTCCAGGCAAAAAGCAGGCAAGACTGCAAAAGTTGGAGATGTTTCGAATCAGGACACAAGAGGATGCAGGATCAAGAGTGAAGGGCAGTATAGGAAAGCAAGGACAGGGCTCAGCTTCAGGTCCAAAGCCAATGGGAAATCTTTCAACAGACATGCAACCCGTGGACTTAGATGCCCTTTTTATATGAACAATTTCAAGTTGTGCACAGTTCAGCACAACATTAGGGGGCACTTTGGTTCATGTGAGTGAAAGGATCACTTTGGGAGCTCAGTGCTGCTGCAGGAGCATTGTGTGCAGGTTTGGGCAGTCCACCCTGGTCACTCATTTCACAACTTACCACGTTCAAGGGAACAAGATTTGTTTATTTTCTCTGCATGCAAATAGGTCAGGATCAAAAACCACTTGACTTTATCATGTTTCTGAGAAACAGCCCACAAATTTCCAAATATTGGCTAACCACTGGCCCTAAAAAAGAAGAGTAATAACATGTTTAATTTTAACCACCTGAATAGTCCTATCAAATGTACATATGTGTACACATTCCTGAAAGCCCAGGCACTGACAGAGCTAATCACACATTAATATATCTCCAGCGTGTGGGAAATGTATTTTCATGAGATAGTTAAGTATATATAAAGCTATTAATTTTTTCTTTTTTTAATGTTAGTACAAAAATCCTTATTGTCTTTAAAATGTTGATGTCTGTGTTTGTTTATTTAGATAGCTTACTTCTGCAGCAGTTAAGTGGTTATTTACAAATTGCGTAAAACTGTCTGATCAGCTAAACCGCTGGTCTTTTTTTCAGGAAAAAAAGCAAATGCTTTCTGTAAACAAAATCAACAATTACACTCAATCTGAAACACGTAAAATTTTAATCTTTATGAGCCACTAAGGAAGATACTTACTAAAAGGCTAGCAGTATACCCAAAAGAACTTTTAACTAATTCTCAGTCAAACTAACAGACATCACAAAAATGTTACACCCTTTCCCCCCACCAAATTTTGATATTTTTTCTTAGAGAAATCTTAAAATTTTAGAGGACTTAATGCAAATGGTTTTAGTGAAATACAAATGTTGCCACAGCAGATACTCTTGTAAGCATTATTACATATATAAAGCATACATAGAGAAGGGTCACATTTTTTAGGTACGTGATGCATGGATGATCTGTGCAACATGCGAAGTATCAAGTCTATTAATTCCATTAAAAGAAAAAAAGTGATCTGAAGCATCGGAAGGACCTAGCACTATAAGGTGACAGATGAGAGGCAGCTGGAATTGTTTTCTACAGAAGAGAACAGCATGACTTGAACTTCTCTGAAGATGATACAAAGCAGAGCCATGAATTCCATTGGAAACTGGACAGGAACTTAAGGAACAGACAGAACCTAAGTTTTGGGGTGCAAGTGGCTGCCTCCTTGAACTGCAAGTTGCATTTAAGAATCATCTCTGCCAGTCTGCTCTGGATGTGACTAGAAGCATAGGTGTGTTGCAAGATTATACCCCAGAAGAAAAATTGAAGCCTCTTAACTGCCAGAGATAATGAAAAGGATCTGTTGCCTGGGAATCGAGGAACAGAAACACGTCCAGAAGGACTGATAGTTTCAGCAGAGCTGGCATATAACATCAGCTAATGGGGTAGACTTAGCTTTTGTTTATTCCTCAATGTTTTTCACGACAAGTGTTACTTCCATCTTATTCAGATCCACAAGTTAACAAGCACGTGTGCGCTGGAAGTACAGTTTGGTCTTGTTAAGGATTTTTTTCTGTTCACCTCAATGGGTTTCACTTTTTGTGAATTGTACTGGAAAGGCACATAGCTGAGTAACGTCTTAATTGTAATGGCCACACAATACAGAACATGCTACACATTTCCTTTCAGTATCACAGTGAGCAAACTGCGAACTGCTTGATGAGTGCAAAGTATTGCTTGATGAGCTGTTGTACCTCAGTGCCTTTTCAATACTTAAGGTAGTGTCCAGTGAAGGCATGGAACTTCCACAAGCTGTTTTTCTATAGTATTAATGATATTAAAATATGTGCCAATGTGAGCAATGATTTACTGAATGCTACGGAGTTTTGTATGTATTAGTTTTTTCATTGTTTTAAATATTTTCAGTGTTTCTATTTCACTTGACAAAAAAAAAGTTTATGTTCTTTATTCTAGTGCCTTCATTAGGTACTGCCTTAAGTGAGGAACTATGGGGAAGACAATTCTTCTGTTCCAGTGTGGTTTCCAAAATGTTTGATGGACCTCCCAAAAATGACCTTACTGATCTATGTGATAAATATGAGAGCTTTTTCCATTCAAAAATCCAGTTATTGTAAATTAGAGCATCATAGCCCTTATGGTCAGCAGACCACAGTTCACAATGTGGAAGAGATGAAGCTGCAATGATGCACGTCTCTTTTTAGAGATGAAAATGTTTTAAGGATTTCAGCACCTTATCTCAGGTTTTATAAATTAAACTTATAAATTACAATGTAGGCTTACCACAGTCTTTTCTCACTCCCATGACTTTCCGTAAATGTTTGTAATACCTCAGAAAGACAGTGATAAAATGGGGAATGCTACATTTGAGAGCTACACATATTCACTACAGCAAATCAGTCAAGTCTATAAATCATTTTTTGGTATGTAGGATTAGGAGTACATAAAGTAGTAATGGAACAGCAATACTAGATCCAGCAAAAGCAAGATAAAGGCTGACTGAATATTACCACCATCCACCACTTCATTATATTTACTAGCACTGAATGGAAATGAGTAGAGCAAGTACAACAGTAGCCGAAACATGGATGTCTCCCAGAGATGCCTGTTACCAACATAGCATTAGAACAATGACTGGTCTTTTAGAATACAATGACAATGCTTTTGCTTCCTTTGAGTAGACAGAGGACAAGAGATGAAAGTATGTATCAGTTTGAAGTGTATTGATCTGTCAGAGAAAGAGTGCTGTGTGATTTCATTAGCCAGTTTGGACTCAGATCTGGCACATGGCACTCCGTAACATCTAGCAATCCCACTGAAACTGACTCCAAAACTAAAACACAAACCAAAGCAAACCAGTAGGAAACATACAAACAGTCTTATTTCTGACAACTGAAATTTACTTCTAAGGTTGCAAAAAACATCGCTTACCACAGTTGAGTTTTAATCTGTTGTATCAGTTCAGCAAATGCAGGCCCAAATTCTAAACCTCTTTCTTTAGCCACTAGCTTTACCTTTTAGTCTTAACTAGTTCTTCAGCAGTCTTGGAAACAATAATTTGAAACTTTTTTTTTTCCCCAGAAAAAAATAGTATCTGAAAACAATACAGTAGAAAGTATAAGTAAAATCAATCTTTTTTTTTTTTTTTAATGAGCGAAACACAGGGTGAAACTTTTACAGCAATAAGTGGAGTATATATAACTACAAATGCAAATTCCAAAAGTTTTATGTGGAAGAAGTGGAAGAAAACTAACAATCTTTTTTTTTTTTTTTTTTTTTTTTCCAATTTCTTAGATTACAAATAACTCAACTACATTGAGGCTAACCTACACCTGGCAGGGGAGAAATAAAAGGAGACACTCTCTTCTCTTCCAAGTAATGAAGAAATCTATCCATAAACTAGAAATAAAATGTGGTAAAGGCACATTCAATAGACTATAAAGTGTTTCATATGCAGTATCAAACACTATTAGGGAAAGGGAATTCTGGAGACTGTTAATCGCTACCACAGAGACCTAACATGGGTTCAGAAAGATGGGCATCCTCTAGTTGAAGATACTAAGACTGATACAAAGACCAGAAGGGAAAGCAGTGTTGGAGAAATGTGCTGTCACTTTCAGGATGTGACAGCCGAAGGGAACAGAAACACCTACCCTGCCAGGACCACACAGCAGCTTCCACACTCTCCCTGCGGCGAGTGCCAGAGACGCGGTGGAAGCGGCGGCCAGTGCGGTCCCAGAGGCGCGTCCTCACTGCACCCCCCGGGCCCCGCTGCCTCTCCCCGGGGGGCGGCACGGCCGGGCCCCGCGCACCGCTCCCCGCGCTGGGAGGGGAGCCGGGAGAGGGGCAGGTGCACCCCCCGCCCCGGAGAGCGGGGATGTCACCAGTGGGAAGGGTGGCCAGGGGCGCGATTTCACCGAGCGGCTCCTCGGCAGCCCGCCGCCAGCCGGTGCCCACGGGGAGGCGGTGAAAAGCCTACGGGGCCCAGGCCCGGCGCGGCGGGGGTGGGCATGCGGACCCTGCTTTCCGCGGCCACCGCACAGGGCCGCGCTGCCGCGGCTGCTGGCACCCGCAGAGCCCCGGGGCGGGCTGGGGAGTCCGGGCCCGGGCGGGAGGCCGGGCACCGCTCCCTGCTCCAGCGGCCGCAGCGCTGCCTGACCCCGCCCGCGCCGGGCAGCCGTTCCCGGGCAGGGGCCGTCTGTCGGGTGTCGTGCACGAAACGCCGCCCGAGGAGCCGCCTTCCCCCTGCGCCCGGGCGAGGCGCCCCTCGTCTGTGTCCCCACCGCGGTGTCCCCGCGGCGGCCCGGCCCGCTCGGCCCCCAGCGGCCGCTGCGGGGAGCGCGGCGCCGCCCGGCGGCCTCCCCCCGCACCCCCCCGCGCCGGGCGGCTATTTTTAGCAAATCCTGCTCGCGTCGCCACGCGCTGCGCTCGCAGCCCCTCGCCAGCTGCCGCCGCCCCGCCCGCCGCGCACGGCACAGGCGCTGCCGGCACCGGCGCTGCCCGGCACAGGCGCTGCCGCCACAGGCTCTGTCCGCCGCCCGCTCCGCCCGCCGCCCGCTCCGCCGCGCCATGGCCACCTAATCCCCGCGGCAGCCGCAACTTTTCCTCCGCGCTCCGTTCCTTCCCCCGCCGCTCCCCTGGAAGATGGCAGTTGCGGGAAGGACTGGAAGTTGCAGCCCGCGGGCGAAGAGATAAGGCGGAGACGCGGGAAGGTGAGTGGCAGCGGCTGCCGCTCCGCCCGGCAGCGAGCGCGGGGCCGTGCGGGCCGGCTGGTGCCGCCGGTCCCGGCGCGGTCCTTGCCTTGCCGGGGTGGGTTTTTTGGGACCTTTGGGAAGGTTTCGGCAAGTCGGGCCGTGTCAGGACGGGTAAGGTAGCGCTGGGTTGGGGGGCGGCCGCCCCCCGACAAGTTTTGTTTCGCGGGAGTGTGCGTGGAAGTTTCCCGTGCGTCTGCCCTGCCTGCTGTATGCCTGCTGTGCTCGGTCCGTGAGCGGGGTCCCTTGCCACCCCTCCCTCCTGTGGGGCCGCGGCCGTGTCGCGGAGGCACCCGCGGGCGCTCGGGAGCGGGCTGGAGCCTCAGCGGGCGGACAGGACGCCGTGGGCTCCCCACGATGGGCCGGGTAGCGGGAGCTGCCCCGCTGGGAGCCGCTGTCCCGTAGGGGCCGGACAGGTGGGAGCGGGGCCGGGCGGCGGGGAGCGCCCCTCTGGCAGCGCCGCCGGGCCTGTGTGCGGCTGCCGGGAGCGGGGACCGAGGGCGGGCACGGGCGCGTCCCGTCCCGGGTTCGCAGCCGCAGTTTTGTGCAGTTGTGCTTGCGGTGGCGAAGCGGTGTCCGCATCCCGGCAAGGCAACTTGACGGGTTATCAGCGCCGGGCATCGGGTGGGTAGTTACTGATAATAGTACGGTTGTTTTGACTCACCTAATTGTCTGAATTTTGATCTAAAGTGGAATATAATAGCGATCGGTAATCTTTTGTGCTTATCACTGTTGTAGGAAAAAAGCAGGTTATAACTTGTAATGCACAAAATGTGTATTCATCTTCGAAAGATTTACACTGAGCCCACGGCAGTTTGTATTTTTAAGTGCTCTGCAGAGGTCTAAACCCACTGTTGAACTACGTGAGAATTTAAGGGGGGAGAAATGTTTAAAATAAACTAAACATTGAGAGAGAAGTAGCAAAACGAATTCTGGAGACCTTTTGACATATGAAAATGCATGAATGTTCTTTTCTGAGGCTAAAGCTGTTGAGAATCTCTGCCACAAACAGTGTAGAGCAAGCACCGACAGAAACCAATGCATTTTAAACATACTTCTCTTTCAACATTGTCAGCTTTAGTTCCTTGACATTTTGTTTTCTGTGACAGAAGAATAGTTTTGTGACAATTATTCAGGATTTAATTTGCAAGCTCACAAAGGCCTGTAAGTTCTGCTGGGAACTCATGAACAAAAAAGGAAGATAATTTACATTAAAGTTTTTTAAATGCCCTTTCCTGTAGCTCCCCCCTCTGTCTCCCCCCCTGCCCCCCCCAGCTTCCCTAGATCTGTTAAAGATACTTAAAATTATAATTTTGTTGAATGTTTCTAATTTTTCTCTCATGTCCAGTGCATTCCTATATCAGTAGCCTCAGCCCACATATGTTTTGTACTCAGAATGCCTACTTTGTCCAGAGAGAAATGCAGGCTTGTTCTCTGTCATAATACCGAAGCAGTCTTGGGAGGCAATTCCATCCTTTCATACACTTGAGTTAGACTGTTATTTGTATAAAATAGATGGGTCTCAACTACATATAACTTTCCATCATCAATGATGCAAAATGATACACTATTTTAACATCTCTTTTTCATTATGATGGCAGAGGTGTGATCCAAAACATTGGGAAATAACGTATAATGACCCCCAGAGACAAACTGCAGTCAGTCCTTCTTACCTACCACTGTTGCCAGCTCCGTCATATAAATATTGAAATAGCTGTGTCTTGTATGAAAATGAATGAAATTCTGAATTTCTGTATGAAATTCAGAATTCAAAAAAAGAGAAGAACATGCTGCCATTCTTTTTGGTGACCAAGCTGATGCAAATGCAGTACCATAGTTAGTTAAGTCTACCTGAAACACTGTTCTCTGTTAGATTCCTTTGTATTTTGGTATCAAAGTCTATGTGAATGTGTAATACACCCAAATATTTTCAGCCTGACAGTTTTGAAAACAGTAGTGTTTGGTTTTCAATTAACCTGCTTTTCCACAAATGAAGGGCAGTCTACAGAATGGAATGGCAATAGTAGTTTGTTAACTATTGTGTATGTTCTGTTTACCAGTATCTTCCTGTGCCCAGAGTGGTTTAAAAACAAAAGTGAAATAGTGTCTCCCTACTGAAGGCCCCAATACAGGCTTAATTTGGTGCAGTTGCTCCTATTAGAATATTTCTAGACAAAAAAAAAACAAATAATATTGTGACTGACCTGCATATATATTTTTGAATTTCTTAATAGAATATGCTAGGTGCCCACCAAAGCTGCTCTATCACTCCCTTCCTCAGGTGGACAGAAAAAACTAAAGTCTCGTGAGGAGAGATAAGGGCAGGGAGAGATCACTCACCAATTACTGCACAGATGAAACAGACTTAACTTGGGGAAAAATTAATTTATTACCAGTGAAATCAGAGTAGGATGATGAGAAATAAACCCGAATCTTATAAATACCTTCCTCCCACCCCTTCCTTCTTCCTGGTCTTAGCTTTACTCCTGATTTTCTTTACCTCCTCCCCTCCAGTGCAGCAGGACAGGGAACAGGGTTTGCGGTCAGTTCATCCCACGCTGTCTCTGCTGCTCCTTCCTCCTCAGGGCAGGACTCCTCACACTCTTCCCCTGCTCCAGCGTGGGGTCCCTCCCACAGCAGACAGTTCTCCAAAAACTTCCCCAACATGAGTCCTTCCCATGGGCTGCAGTTCTTCATAAACTGCTCCAGCGTGGGTCCCTCCCACGGGGTGCAGCCCTTCAGGAACAGACTGTGCTCCAGCCTAGGTCCCCCACAGGTTCACACGTCCTGCCAGCAAACCTGCTCCAGTGCAGGCTCCTCTCTCCATGGGGCAACAGGTCCTGCCAGGAGCCTGCTCCAGCGTGGGCTTCCCATGGCATCACAGCCTCCGTTGGGCATCCACCTGCTCCAGCCTGGGGTCCTACCTGGGCTGCAGACAGATCCCTGCTCCACCGTGGACCTCCATGGCTGCAAGGGGACAGCTCAGCTGGCCTCACCATGGTCTGCTCCACAGGCTGCAGGGGAATCTCTGCTCGGATGCTGGAGCACCTCCTGCCCTCCTTCTTCACTGATCTTGGTGTCTGCAGAACTGTTTTTCTCACATATTCCCACTCCTCTTCTGTGGCTGCAGTTGTGCATTTTTTCCCCCCTTCTTAACTGTTGTCCCAAAGGTGCTACCATCATCACTGATGGGCTCAGCCTTGGCCAGCAGCAGGTCTATCTTGGAGCTGGCTGTCACTGGTTCTGTCGGACATGGGGGAAGCTTCTGGCATCTTCTCACAGAAACTAGCCCTGCAGCCCCCCTGCTACTAAACCTTGGAACACAAACCCAATACTATTAAAAAGTGGTTCAGCTGTAAAAACTATGCTCTTTCTAAAAAGCATTTAAAGTGGAAAATAATTTTCAGTTGTTCATCTCCCTACCTGAGATAGTCCCATAGAAGTTGCTGTTAAAAATGTAATTTACATACTGAAAATATTGGTCAAATAATGAAAATTACATGAATCCTGGTATGAATTACTGTGAATACTGAGGGTGACTAAATGTAGTTGGAATAGTTTGTTTCTTAGTATTCTCCTAACACTTAGTAGGAGAAATGTAGTTTTGAAAATAATCAAATCTTGTTGTATATGAATGACTATAATGAATGAAGAATGACAAAAAAGTTGGAATATGGCCCAGTCATCTCTGAAATGGTAAATTAAGCACATATTTAGCAGACTGCATGTACTGTTGTTGTTTTATATTTGCCAGTGGTCAGACTAGCTGATTTAAAGCTGCCTTAGATATGTGTATACAAACTGCAATACAAAGTGCTTCTGGTTTACAGTGGAGTCATAGCTGAATCATGTAGCTGAGAGTGCTTAGTGTATCTCGGGAGTGAGTGATTTTTCCCTTTTACAGAAGAGATTTGGGCCAGATTTGCTGGGGATTACATGCTATGCCCTATATGCGTAATGCTTATGTGAAATTATCTTTCCATAGAAATTCAAGTGAAAAGAATGTTTATCAGTTTTCCAGTCTCTTCGAGAGTATATAAGAAAATGTTCTTTCTGTTGGTGCATTTAAAAAGAAAGGTAATACATTTGATGAGTTAAATTTTAAAAAAATAACTCTTATGTAAAGACAGAACATTGGATTATTCCAAGATAAAAGATATTTGTCATTCTTCAAAGTTTCAGTAGTGATTTCCAGAGAAGTGAGCATTTTTTTTCAGAGAAAGTTGCATTATTGAATCACTAAGATTAAATTGTTTACTGAAACTGATATGTAAGGCATTTTAGAGCTAACATATTACTTGATGAAATCACCTGTGGTTTGCTCCTTTTAGTTTTGACTTTTTAGATTAGAATGATCATATATGACCAAATAATTTATCTCTTATTTGGTGTAACTGACTTGGAATGAATGCATGATGTATTGTGAATATCAGCTCCGGCTGGTTCAAACTGTTCCAGTATTGATTCTATTATAACAACTTTAATATTATGAAATATATTTGTACATGCTAATCCATAGCTTCATCTTCAAATAGTTTAAAAATTGCCACGAAATAATGCGTAACTACTGTACAAAAATAATGTTTCAATACCTTGAAGCCATCTTAAAATCCTTTCAGCTACAAGGTAAGGTCTGGCTGCCGTGTGAGGACATATCTAAACTGTTCCATGCTTCTCCATTTTTATACAATATATAGTTATGTAACTTTTTGCCAAAGTTGTTAAGTCAATACAAAAAATTAGCATGAGTTCGAAAATGATTCAGACAAATTCATACATTAAAAAAAGCATCAAAGGTTAGAAAGCAGAGGGATAAGAGTTCTTCATCAGAATGTCCCCAACCTGCAAATACTCTGGAGACTTAAGAGTATTCCAGGGAGGTACCATTACATGGTTGCATTGTGTTCCCTTACTTTTCCTTACTCATCTGCTGTTGGGGACCTGGGGAAAAGATACTGTGCTAAACATACCTTTACTGTTCATACATTCTTACACCGTCAAGATCAGCAAGATGAAATTACGCAATTTAGAAATAATTTTTTGGGAAAAAGTGATTGAAAACTTCTGTTACACAATCTTCGAGATCCGTTGTTTACTTATTTTTAGCATGAATTCAATGTCAATGTATTATGTAGATTATGAGCCTAGGACTTTAGAAGAGAGGAAATATTTGTTCTGATTTTCCAAATATTTGTTGTTAATGGTGCTTTTCAGTATGAATGTTAACATTTATTGCTCCCAAATCATGATACATTGTTGAAGTTTCTTTATTATGTCTAATAACTAACATGTTGGTTTGGTTTTAAAGCTGTTGCATAAATGTAAACTGGTTTTGTTTGAGGAAATAATTTTCAACGAAGGTAGCTCAGAAGTGCCTGTAAGATGACTCCTTGTAATATGTCTTGTATTTGTTCCTAGTTCTTCAGCCTTGGAGTAGAAGATGATGAATGCTGTATCTCATTTGATTTCTACTCTGAGATTCTCAGTCTTTAAGTTAATTTCTGTTCAAGATGCAGAGTGCTCTTCCTCTAGAATGGTTGATTGTTGCTCTTGGGGCTTTGTTCAGACTTGAGTCCTGTATCTGGTTCTGGCTGGGCATGTGTGAGTCTCTGCCATCAAGTTCATTGAGTCCATCTTCTCTTGCCATGCTGTTGTAACCTGGAAGAGAAGATAAGGTCTTGACTAACAGATGTCTTGAAAAGGTAGTGCCCAGTCCCCTAGAGAAATTGTCAGCCCTGAAGTATAAGTCAGTCCTGTGCATGCAAGGTATGAGAAGGCTTGAGCTTGACCTTAGGAAGGTGTTGTGCTGCACGGTGCCTTTCGTGCCTCAACCTTTTGCAATGCCAAGGGTCTCCGTTTGCAGCTCTGCTCTCTTTCCCTCACAGCTCTGTAATGTTTCAGCAGAGCTGCTGGGGCAGCATTGCCTTTGCTGTCCACATGCTCTTGGTCTTGGACTGTTGTTCTCGTGGCCTTGCACCTGCACACCCTGATACTACTGTCATGTCAGGTTTCCCATGGGAAGTGATTGCCGCTGATCTAACAGTCACTCTTTTTCACCATCCTTTTTCTTGTATCTTTTTTTTTTTACGGCTTTTATTTTGAATTAGGAGAAAGACAAGTATCTGATAAGCATTACCAAATAATATATGTAAAGCTTCACAGCTGGTTAGCTTACAACACCAGCATCTGATTAAAGATAATGAGGAAATACATATTTTTTTTTTATGGAAAAAGTAGTATGGGGGTCACCTAATGCACTGGAGAAGACACCTGGGAGCAGATACTTACTGGGGAGACCCTGTCAGTTTTCTTCTTGACTAGCTACTGGAGGGAGTTTTGCTTTTCCCCCTTTTCCATTTTCTCCTTTTGCTTTTCCAGTTCCTGTTTCCTTTTTCTGTGTTTTTCTCTCCCCCCACCCCCCCCCCAAGAAAATTTTATTATTGGAGTTGGTGCATGTCATCAGCTATGAACTCTGCAAGTAAATAAAAAAGGGATGTAAAGACACTTACATACTTGTAATGAGAAGTCTAGGTAAGTGTGCTAATAGATTGGTACATGGTCAATTTATACCTCTTTAAATGCAAATTATCTGATAACTTTCTTTGTTTACTTTTGAGTCAAAAAGAATCATACAGTCTCTGAGCCTTTATTTAGGCAGCCTGAGTTTACCCTTCTCATTTATTTTCATGTAAGAATATCTGTATTCCTCCAGTTTTTCTTTGTGCTCTTCTCTGTACCCCTTTCAGTCTGAATTTTTATTTTTAAGCAAATGTGACCAGAATGGTAGTCTGTGCCCATACAAAATCTCATTAGTGCCTTGTCCAGGGCTGGTAATACTCTTTCTTTTTAAAAAGGCTTGACTGATGTGTCCTAGGATATATTCAGGTCAAACTGGTTTAATTTTCTGTTACTTTTTATAACGCTCATGATTGCACTAAATCACAGAGGCATTTGAGTTGGAAGGTACCTTAGGAGGTCTGCAGTCCAACCTCTTGGTCAAAGAAGAGTCAACACAATTCAGACTGTGTTGCTTATGGAGTTGCCCAATTCTGTCCGGAAAACCTCCAAGGAAATAGGTTCCATCTCATCTCCAGGCTGAACAAGCTCATCTCTGTCAGCGTCTCATCACAGGGCAAGTGCTCCAGCCTCTAACTGTCGTGGTGCCTTGTGATGAGCTCAAGAGGAGGCATCTTTCAGGTATGGGGAGCATCTTCCAAATAAGGTCTAGTGCTTGAGTAACCCTTGGCAACCCTAAAACTTCATGTTGGTGAATACACCAAATATTAATAGTAAATAGAGCAGAATTCTAAAAATCCATGAATAAGGCACTGAACAAAACTGTACTGTCTTGAGACCGTAAAATTAATACAAACTGTTATGTGCTTTTCAGAATTTGTTATTGCAGCTTACATAGAAACACAGCTTATTCAATAGTTCTTATCAGAAAACTTTTTGAATCGTGTTATTTTGGAATAGAGAAGTAATGTGACATTGGAATTTTATTCTGAAATACTTTACATGCATTAAAATATCTCCTTTATAGAAACATATGAAGAAAATAATATGACACAGACATTCTCGATGTCTAGGCTTTTAATTACACACAACTGTAATTATTCAAGTTTTTGACAGTTATCATTAAGTCTCCAGGGTGCCTAACTGTTGAACTGAAACCTTAGTTTGACAAGAGGTGGGTGAATGGCACGTGTGAATATAAGAGTTCCAAGGGAAAACCTTGAAACACAAAATTCCAAATGGAAAATAAGTAGCATGCACATAGTAACTGTTTAGTGTGTAAAATGTATAAATTATTGCCATTTTACCTGATTTGTAGATAGAGAGCTATTCAGTTATTCATAAATAGCTTAAAATTAGAGGAATGTGCTGATAATATACAGTAGATACAGTTATCACTTTAATATTTTATATTTCCTCTTTTGGTAGACTATATAACCAACACTGATTTAGAAGCCATACTATTAATTAAGTGGAATTCTGATATTTCATATTGGAGTTGAAGCTGGTTTATTTGGGATATAAATAGTTGCTCTGTGTAGTATCTGAAAACAGATTATAAATGGAAAGATCAGTGAGTTGAAATGGAAAATAACATTCAATAGCTAAAACAAATCAAAAAGAGTCTTCTAATGTGGATTAGGTCTGCCTTGCTGACCCCCATCATCCACACCAGGGATCCAGCTGGAAGTTGCTGTAGGATACTTCTTGGCTTCTGTGTACTCAATTTTCCTTCCACAAAAATCAGAGTAAGTAGGGAGCAGAGTGGAGCTGAAGTTCAATCTCATCAGCAGCAACAAAGTGAAGACATTGTCAAAATGCAATCCTATAGCAATCAAGGCCACAGAGCTGACAAGTGTGAATAGTTTGGAGTGGAATCCAAACCAAGATATGAGCCAGAGAAAGATATTTTCATGTATAAATGATATATCTAGGTTTAATTTATGGTTACTGTCTGTAGTAGCAGCCTAGCAATCCATTCCTCTTGCATGTGTACATTCCTTGCTAGAAAGTGGATGATTTGAACTGAACATAGAGCACAGTTGAACATCATGTAACAAAGAAAAGCTGAGTAAAACCTTTTAGAGGTGCTAGTTCTCCTGTTTTGAACATATTAGGCTCTGATGAAGATCTGTCAGTGAAGTAAGCATCAAAGAGAATATTCAACTGCTCTCAATAAATTTGAGTTTCTTACACAAAGTCTTGGAAGAGTGTGAAGTGTTTATGTTTGTATGCTGTTATCTACACCTTGTCTCCCACTCCTTCTGGCTATACTATTCTTCTTTATGTTTCTCCTAGAAAGAAATAAATTAGAGTCCTGATATGAAAATGTTACTGAAAATGGTTATCTTTCAATCATTTGAAACAAAAGAGTTCAGAGCTTCCCTTTGGTTGGAAAATGAAGTTAGTAAGTGGGGTTTTTTTTGGTCAAGAAGCTTCTATCAGAAACTAGTGAAAAAAGATACAGGATTAATGTGATTAATGGGTATGTAACTTTAGGTTTTTACAGCATTTCAGTGAGACACATATGACTGTAGCAATACGAGCCTTTTAATGTGATGGGTCTTCTTTTAGGAGTTCTAAGAGCTGATCAGCCATTCTTTTTCCATGTGATTCAGATTATGAAGAAAATGAGATTTCAAAAGGAGGTGATAGGAATGGGAGGACACCGGTATTAACAGTGTGAAGACCTTGATTGAAAAGGCCAGGGATTTTACTTACCTGTGAGGTGTTTTGCCTTCAAATATAATGAGGTCAGAATGCCACTGTTGCATGTGAAATATTCACTTCTCAGTGGGTGATTTATATCAGGAGGAACAGGAAAGGCTACAAGGAGAGCTTCTTGTGAAAGCCCTGTTCAAGGTTCAGATCTACTGAAGACATGGACTGTGGAAGTCATCTCTTTGCCAGCCAGGAGCAGAAGTGACAGGGAGCGTGGGAGTTGGGATTGCAGTGGGGAGACTCTTGGTATTCATTTAGTTATTAGGGTGGCCCAGACAGGCTGACATAGTTTAGACAGACCATCAAAACAGTGAAGTGTATCAGAAGTGTTCCTTGATGATTCTTCTTTGCTATCTTTTGGCAGTTAACTTTAAATACTTGCAGTAGATTTTGGCATGCACTCTAGGTACATTTTTCCCTACATCAAAATATCTGCATGCTTCTGTCCCCTTCATCACTAGTTTTCCTAGTGATGCCTAAATATAAGTTTGTATCTTTGGTGTATTCTAATTACTTGCAAGCAGAGCGTGCTGGTACGCGTAGGAGATTTTTTTGAGTGTCTGGCAAATGAAATGTTTTTTCACTAGGCCACAAAGTAGAAACCTAACTGCTTCTACAGTTTCACTGCAGTTTTTATGTAGAATCTGTATACATTGCGTGTGAGAAATGTGGAAGTGCTGATTGACTCTAGTGACAAATTGAGTGTCGTTTCTGACCCAGCTTCTCATTTACTTATCCTCAGAAAGGTTATCTGCACTTCGGGAGACAGGTGCTGGGATGTTTATCCCCTGTGAAGTCTGAATGCATCATTCCTCCTCACTCCTTTCATTTCTGTGGAGTGCTTGTATTGCTGTCTTTGTAAGAAGAGACTGGGCTGCAAGAGGGGACAAGGAGGCACAACTGAGAGTCTGTCTTTTTTCAGGTGACATTTGGACCATATCTTAGGTTTTATGCATAGAAATGTCAGAAATATTAAAGTATACTTCTGTGTGGATAATGAAGCAGCATGATAGATTAGTTTTTGTGTTAAGAAAAAAGACTGATTTCAGTCTGACTCCTTCAGGAGAGAGAATGAAAAAGGCATATTTTTCTTGTTGTGAGGCCACAGAAATATAATGAAAACAAATGGAGAGTAAGCTAGACTACAAAAATACTTTAATTCTCCTTGCTTACTCTGATGGTTGGTTATTTTCTTGCATGAAATTGGTTAGCTATGTGATACGTAAGCTAAAGTATTTCGCTTTAAGCATTGTATGATTGCTTCTTTTTCAGGTCCCTATTGTGGTATGTATATGATGTTTTTCTGTTACTTTCCTTTGTGAAAAAAAGAACACTATGTAGCTTCCTGCTCCAGATATGGTAAAATCAAGATGATGAAAAGACCAAAATCTGCCATGTATGGTGTATAGGTATATTCTAAAGTGAATGGGAGCTGCATAGATTGCTAATGCCAGAACTGGGATTTAATCTATTTATCTTGTTGTTGTTGTTGTGTGTGTTTTTTTCCCTTAAAGTTATACATCACAAAGAGATGTGGAGTATGTGATAAGCACATATAAATCAAAGCAAAGACAATGACTCTTCATCCTTAAAGCAGGTACTGAACAGCAGTGCAATGATCCATCAGATTTTCATATGCAGGCTGTTTATTCTCTTATATGTTTTCCACTAATGTTGCTGCTTCACTGAGGCAAAGGAATAATTAACTATACTGATATTAATGGTGCTGATATTACTGACACATATCAAGGTAAATAAAATGAGAATCTGACTTGCATCAGGTTGGAAATGTGTTAGCTAGCAATGCAATCTAACTATGCTGAATTAAATCTAATTGCATATCATCATCCACTCCTCAGATTTTCAGTCGTAATGACTGTCTCATACTTTGGATGATATTTACAAATCTGAAGCATAATGCAAATTATGTGAAATGTTTTCTGTAAAATTTAAGTTTCTGGAAAAACTAAGCACTGTTTAAAGAAAATTAGCCATTTTGATCAGGAAGCTTTTGTCAAAAACTACTAATGATGACATAGGATTAATGTGAATAATCAGTATATAACTCTAGGTTTTTCACCTGTTTTATTATCTATTACAATACTTTATTATGTAATACAGAATTACAGAAGTTTCATGTTTTGTTATGAAAAGAGGATATAATAATAATATTTATACTTTGAAAGATAACTGCTACACCTGAATTCTCTGAGTTTACCGTAGTATAGAATAATGTTGGCTGTAGCATCACTAGAACTACAAATGTAGATATAAATTTTGTGTAGAAGATAGCTGAAGAAATAATTGTCTCTGAATCAGGATTTCATATAGTTCTAACCATTTTCCAGTTGTTAAATTGTTTAAAGTCAAAATAATGCTCTGCATATGGGCAGTAAGCATTGATGCTACATAGCAAATGGTACTTGAAACCAGTTATGTTTCATTCTGTGTCCATCTTTAAAAGAATGTATTGATTAGACACTTAGAACAGTGCTGCCAGAAGAAATAAAGGGAAGTTTAAGGGAGTGAAAAATATCTTTTTAATCTGGAATAGATGAGGAAGCTCTTTGGTTTAGTTACTGTAAGGTTACTTAGTGCTGTGCTTCCCATTTCCTAGGAGGAATAAATAGGAATGCTGTTGTTTCTCTTTGCATTGATTTTTTTTTTCACGGTGCACCCAAAAATTGATAGAAGCTTTGCTTTTTTTATTGCAATTCTGAAGCAAAAGAAGAAAACATAACTTTCATCCTAAAAATTGCATGTGAGAATAAAGCCACTAAAATCGTAATAATTTAAATGGATGTAAATCTAGGAAGCAAATGGAGGCTCTGGACATAACTATAAAGACTAACACAGGCAACAGATTTAGTCGAGATCATATTGGTTGATGACAACTAGAAAATAATCAGAGCCAACCAACATCACTGTTGGAGAGGTATCACCTGGGTGAACATGTGATCAGGTCTCCATCCTGCCTCTACCATCACCCTGGAAGCTGCAAGAAGAGGTCATTACAGAACTGTTCTCCCCAACATGGGATCTTGGATCTCTCTCACTTGATCACGAATCATAGCAAGGGGTATACCAACACTTTATATACCATGGAAGGAAAACTTCCCCTTCACACAGCTGTAAGATATATCCTGAGTCAGATAAAGATTGAAAGAGCGGATTAAGAGAGTCTCAAAGTAAACAAACAAACAAACAAACCACCAACAAAAAAACCCAACACATTTTTGCTAATTGAATACTAAAATTCCCATTGTTCTGGGAATATATAAGATATACGGAGTTAAAAAATTTACGCCTGGACAGGCAATAGCATCAAGTAATAGCGCAGTCTCTTTTTTGTATCTTTTTATTTTTTGAAGGCACACTCTGTTTTGGTGCTGAGTTCCTGGTTAGAAGGAGTTATCTTTCATGTCCCAGTGGAAATAAACTAGATTTAATAATATAATAGAATTTATTCACTATTCAGTGCATAATTCCTGTAACGAAAAAGGATCAACAGAAGAGCCCTCCACTCTGTGTAAGGTTGCAAAATCTGCCATGTTGTTATAGAATGGAGTGTATTTTCCCTTTTTTCTTGATACTGACTCAGAGAAGGTAATTATAGCTTTGTGTATAAGCACTGGAGACAATTTGGAGTCAATTGAATAACTGAAATAAAGAAGCTGAAGGAAAGAAGGCACTTTCAACACTTGTTTTGCTTTAGAATAATGAGCTATGAAGAAACTGTGGCCTCACCTGTAAGAGAAACAGCTAAAGTCTGCATTTCTCCCTACAATAAGTTTAAATGCAATCAGTTTCAATCTGCTGTTCCAGTAGCAAAGAAGGACATTTTCTGCATGATTCTATCCAGAAAGAATGTTTGTTTCTTTACAATCTTAGTCAAATTTCAGCTGCCCTCTAATTACTGTGTGCAGTGGGCATAAATACCATTTAGATAAAGTAGAATGCTCTGGCTGTGTCTAAGCATGTAAAGTTTAATCCATCATTGCTCATGAAGGCTGGGATTCTTCCTGCACAGAGAAACATTAGATGCCACTCTACAACTGTGAGTCTGAATCTAGTTGTGGTGAAATTGCTTTTGATTATAGGACTAATTTCCCTATATGTACAACCTTATATCCTCTAGATGCTCAGGCATACATCCTAAGCCATTGCATCTCTCTGTGGACTCATCTAAAGCATGCATCTTAAGCATGCAAGGTGCTGGCAATATTGTCCAGCAATCCAATACTTTTTTTCTTGCTTCTTCTGACTACTGCACTGTGACTTGTGCCATATCCCATAGAGGAGTATCTGGAGTCCAGGAATATTGCAGGTCTCTGTGCGCATTGTGTCTTCTCAAACCTGTTGTAGAGTAGCTGTTTAAAACAATGATGAGTGGAAGGATGTTACCCAGGGAATACAGCTGGCCCCTATATTGGCCTAGTGGCTACGCAGTCATGGGTAATCACAACGTGATTATCTATACATACTAAAGGGCACGTGCTGAGCCAATATTGACACATCCAGTGCTGGTACAAGATCTTCTCAAACATGATTGTGCTACCTCTTGTGAGACAGGATGTTTTCTTTTCCTATATTTTTCCCCATGGAAGCCTAAATCCCAGTCTGTCTCTAAACAGAAAGCTTTCTACCAGCCATAGGCAACTAGCATGGACAAGTCTTACGCTAATTTTTTCTTCCTTTTTGGCCTGAACAATGCAGGAGTTTGGATTATAGGCCTCTTAGTGATTCAGACTCAAGAAGGACAACTCGTCATGGGAGGAGAAGGAAAAAGAACTCGTATTTTCCTGAGACAAGTCCTGCCATGCTCAGCATCCAAATCACAGAAACCCTCTGGATAATGAGTGGATTATTCCAAGTCACAACACCTGTGACAGCCACCATTCAGCTCTGCCTGCAATTTCTAATGCTTCTCCATCTTTCCTGAAACTCCAGCTACATGCCAGGAGAATGTCTGCATGTAGCCAACCTTTGATGGCAGGAAGGCGATGATGACCAAAGCAACACAGATGTGACAGACTGAAACACTGAAGCTCAAGCAGCATCCTACCATTGTTTAGCATAAAAGTCTGTGCTAGCTCACAGCACACAAGTCTGGACAAGGTGAGAACAAAACTTGGAGGCAAGAGGGAGGCATGAGTGCCTTCTCCAAGTGTCTTCAGCACTTGTTGCTCCAAGCCTAACTAGAGATGTCAGTGGAGTATGCTTGAACAACATGAGTGTATGCTCCTGGCATGGGCAGTCAGCAGTTTTGGCTGGGTCCTGCCCATGTTACTTGTTCAAAACCAGCTTAGGTTTACTAGTTGTTTCTCAAGTCTCTGGTTCTCCAGATCAGTAACTTCCCACATGATTCTGATCGTTTGCCTTCTCATTACCAGGAGAATAGGTCAAAACCATGTCTGGTGTGTTTAAAGTACAGGGGAGCGAGCAGGTGTAGTTAGTAGTTGTGACAGATAGTTGTAGATAGTAGTTGTGATCTTTGGCTTTGCAGACTGTGAAATACATCCTGGATAGGTAACCTACAGAAAAAAATGGCTTAAAGCAACTTGGTAACACTGCATCTTTATTTCGCACTTTTCTAGACTGAGCTGGATGATGAGTGGATCAAGACATTTTCAATTCAAGTCCCCTTCTTTCAGCCTGGAGTGGACACTTGAAACTAGCAGTCATGTGGTGTCTGCTTATGACAATGCTGCTTTGCTTGATGATCTGTCCCAGTCGTATCCAAGAGAGAGCTGACATAGCAATGCTAGAAGTGGAACAGCTGTGTTTGGTCTCAAATCAAGCTTGGAGGTCCTGCTGTGTAGGAAGTTTTCATGTTTGGCATTTCTTAAGTAGTTAGGTGTCTACTGGGCCGCAGACAGTTCCAGCAGAGAACAAGAACGCTGGGAGAGCGGGAGTCTCTAGAGCTGTACTCAAGATGTCATGGTAGTGCTTCAGTGCAGGGCTTCATTGCCTGCCTTGCATGGACAAGTCTGTTTCCCGCTTGTTCTGCAGCTGTATGTAAAAGCTCACATCTTCTCCTCCTGTCAGATATGGATGGTGAGATAGGTCTGAATTCCCCCAGTTCTGGTGGCTGGCAATTGGATAGGATATATATATCCTGTCACACCTGGCTTTCTCTTCTGCTGAATCAGATTAAGTTACTTGTACCTATATCTAGCCTAGAACTTCAGCTTCCCTGAGGTGATTTTCATTTAAGAGCAGGTTTTGGGGTGATGGGTGGGAAGAGACAGTTCTGACTTCTTCAGGTATCAGCTTCCATATTTCTACTGCTTGGACAGGTTGTCTGGCAAATATCTAAAAGAGCATGTGTCCTCTAGGCAGAGCCTGTATATCTTTATCCTTGAGCTTCCTTTGTTTCCAACTGGCAACATTAGTAGCTGTAGACACAAACTTAATCCAGTTCTTCCTCAGTACCTTAGGGGAAGTAGTGACATCCAGAAGACTTGTCTGAAGGTTCTGAGAGTTTGTTTCTAGGATGTGCCTCTGGTATGGCGCTGGGAGAAGGCCTTGGGGCAGGAGAGGCTGTTTGGAGATTATTCTGGCACTTCACTGAAGGTCCACCTAGGGTACATTGCCATGACTGATGGCAGCCTCTGAATATTCTACATAGAGCTTCATGGAAGGGGCAGATGTTGCATGAAGCCCGGAACAGTGCTTACAATTTCTGGATAATGAATTTTTTTAAACTTCATCTTAGAGTGTTTCCTTCTCCTGGAGTACCTGACATTATTCACAGTCCTAATGTATGACCACAACATTTTCCTGGTAGTGCAGTTATACATCCATGTGTGGCCTTCCAAATGTGATCACGTATGGCTTCCACATCTCCCCATTGCTATTTAATCTGTAACTCCCTGACTTGTGCCAAGGGTTTTCTGTCAGCAGTGAAATGGCTGTTCTCCAATTTTCACACACAAGCTTTGGTAGAGGCTTGCTAAGGGGAGGGTGAAATGTGATGGCGTGGCAATGTGGCAACAAACATTTTTTAGCTTGTTCCTTGAATGTTTTTCCTAGAAAGTTGTCGTTTAGGTGATACCAACATAGTTCTTCCTGAAATTAACATTTGAGGAAGTAAGTAAAGACAGAGTATGCAGCAAGTGCTACAGTCTCACATCCATAAAGACATTAGTGAAGAACTTGTTAATAGCAGTGCTGTGTCTCTGCAGCTCTAAGGGGAAGCACACTGAAAAGGTCACTTCTTCTCTCTGTTCACAGCAATCATAAAAATTCATCCTTCCTTCTGTGGCATTTATGGATCCTTCCGTCAGATCTCATTTAGATTAGATGCACCATCAAATGTAGATATGAACACAGGCTACAGTGTGAAAAAGGACTTCAGCTTTTAAAATTGGCATAGATATGTGAGAGCACAAAGCTTTCAGGGCTTAAGTCAGGCTTATGCATCTGAATAATTTAAGACTCTTAAACAGTAATTTGTGGTTCCTCTTAACTGTTTTCATATGTTCATAAAGGAAAATTCACCTACAGTTGCTATGAAATTAACAGTCAGCATAGAACCAGATAAAAAAAATAGTGGTTCTTTACCCTTTTATTCCAAGTGAGATTTTAATTTTATGGATGGATGCTTTTTCAAAAATACAACTTCTGTCTTTCAAACTACCTGGTTTAGAAATTACTATCTCCCAACTCATTTCTCCTTCCTGCCTGAATGGACTTGAATGGACTGTAAAATCATTCATGCTGTGGTCACTCTTCCCTGGAGGAACTTCCATGAGTTACGATTTTTTGGTCTTAGAATTCTTAAACACAGTACTTTCTGTAGAAATGTTTAGATACCTGCAATTTTCAATATTTCACTGTTTTCACTTGCTTTATTTCACAGGGTTTAAACCAAGCATTTCTTTCTATAATATGTCATGCCATTTTAAATCAAAATAATGTAATTGAAAGTAATGGATTCACTTGTAAATATACTTAAAACATTGTTCAGCAAAGCTACTTTGTTAAACAAATTTTTAAAGCTACTATTTATTAAAGCATGTCGTTTGACAATTTTGTGAAAAGAATGCAATACATTATTATAATTCATTGTATTCAGTAATAGTGTATGTATAATTTTGTGCCTGCATACAGTGTTATTTGCTGGTTTAAGATACCTTGCTCTAAATTAAATTCTTTTTACTTTTTGTAGTGTCTTTAGTTTACAGTTATTTTCTCTGGTAGAGCTGAAAAATCTTGCTTAGGATTGTATGGTATCCATTCTAAAAAACCAACTCATTAGCACTGTAAATTACTGATGTTGTGATCTTGTGCAGTTGTATTGTTGTGAAACTTTATTTCTTGTCTGTACAATTTATTTTTCATTTATTTTAAATGCTAATTGTGACAGAGGAAAGGTGTCACACACAGAGCACCAGTGAACAGAATATAAAATAGAGTAAGTTATAGCCAGTAACTAAATTTCATATATAAACCCATATTGTGAGTTGATGTTATCAAAAACGTGTGTGTCTGTTAAACCCAGTCTTATACATTCAAGTTTGTTCCTTGCCGATTTTGATTTCATAATTTAGAACTTTGTCCTGCAAAACATACGTTCAAATACTCCACATGAAACCAGGGACTGATACTTGTCAAAGAGTCCATGGCAGATAGGAGGCTTCAGTGCTCTGTAAAAGTAGCACTACCTGCCTAAGTTTAAAGATGGTTACTCTGTTTTTTTGATCTTTTCCTGTCAGCTTGATCACAGTAGTAGTCTTTGAACACTTAGTGTGGTGTGGCTTTTTTTAAAAAACAAAACATAGAGTGGTTAAATAAGTTTTCTCTAATAATCTTGATAGGAAGCTAGGGTTCTAGCTCAAAGCAAAGACTGAGAATTGTATGTGTTTTCAGTCCACAAAGATAGTGATAACACATTATCTAGATAGCAAAACTCTTATTTTTTGAGTTGCAGTTTTCTTGTATGCCTTTGCTTTGAGCTGTAGAATCATAGAATCATTTAAGTTGGAAAAGACTTTTAAGATCAGCAAGGCCAGTGATAAACCTAACACTGCCAAGTCCATCACTAAACCATGTCCCTAAGAACGTCATCTACACATCTTTTAAACACCTTCAGGGATGGTGAGTCAACCACTTCCCTGGGCAGCTTGTTCCAAAGCTTCACAACACTTTATGTGAATAAATTTTTCCTAATATCCAATCCGAACCTTCCCTGGTGCAACTTGAGGCCGTTTCCTCTTGTCCTATCACTTGCTACTTGGGAGAAAAGACCAGCAACCTCCATACCACAACCTCCTTTCAGGTAGTTGTAGACAGCAATAAGGCCTCTCCTCAGCCTCCTTTTCTCCAAGTCCAGTTCCCTCAGCTGCTTCTCATCAGACTTGTTCTCCAGACCCCTCACGAGCTTCATCACTCATTTAGTGATTAATATGACCCATATGAGATGAAGGAACCCTTTGACATTCCTGCGTTTAATCACAGGGGAAGTGCTGTAGTTAAGAAAAAAACACAGACTGGGGAAGGCAAATAATATAATTTGGTGACATTGGTGGGTGGTGTTGATTTTTAACAATCAGAATAATTGGACTGATGGCTGGGGAATCACATCTAAAGAGGATCATCTTTGTTATATTATTAGTAAAAAAAAAAGTTTATAGGTAGATATCTCAAAAAAAAAATACAGGAATATACAGATTCATTCCTAGCCACAGATTGACATAGGTGACCAGGCAAAATATTATCTTGATCCAAGCTGATTAGAGAGGCCTAGGTTGAAAATGGTGCTGGATGTACACCTGAGACACTCAACCAGGTGAATGTGTATCATCTGGGAGTGGGAATGTGCTGGTAAAGAAAGGAATCATAGAAAGTTATTAAAGCTTGATCTGAGGGAGAAAAACATTGAATTTGTGAGTAACTGTGTTACTGTGAGTAACACTAGAGTTGTGGAAACAAAGATGTACATTAGCAAGGTAGTTGCTGAGGCTCTGTAACGAGATCAGAGAAAATGGTTAAGATAGAAGGAAATTTGTGGATTTAGAGGGAAAGCTGACACATAAGATTGCTGGTAATATTGGCACCTGGTGAGTAAGGCTTGATGGGTGGATGGGTAAATTAAGGTGATGAGGGGAAGCATCTGAGTAGTAGAGTAATAACTTCTAAAGTAAGAGTGCTTAGTTGATGGCAGTGAGTTTGGGGGACTGGTTTTGGAGGATGAGTCAAAGATAAGCATGCAAATGTAAGTATTGAGAGATATGCAAATGTTTTCATTGGTTTTGTTTGAAGAATGTTTTGATGTATATTGTGAGGATGTCAAGCTGTGACATGCTGGAAGAATCTGTTTTAAGTGTTAAGACTTAATACAGATGCTTAGTTGGAGAGTTACTTTGCTGTTAGATGGACTTCATAGAGAGCTATTTGATTTGGAGATATTACCAGTTCAATCTATCTCTTACCTGAGAAGATTACATTTTAGTCTCCTGTATGTTTGAAATGCATATTCCAATGTAGGTAGGACCTGATCTTGAGCATTTTGGTATGTTGACAGCTTGTGATTTTTTTCATGTTTTTAATCACAGTGCTAACTTAAAGTTGTTTCTGAGCTTGGTACAACCCTAATATACAGATTAAGTCTTTGATGTTGATAGTGATAAGCTCAGGTTTATTCTGTGTTTTGAAGAAATTCTTCAAGTGTTCATTATTACCTGCTCAGATTACTTGTAACAGTCAGCTTACAAACTATGTTTTTAAGTGCCAGGAAGATGTAATTATGGTTACGCACTTCTTTTTTTCTTTACTAAATCAGTTCATTTTTTGATGTTGTTAGCCAGTGTGTTTCAGGTATTAAACTTGCTCTTCTTTTTTTTTTATGTTACACCGGTGTGTCAGTAATTACTTTTCTGTTTCTTTTGAGAGGCACTTAAAAGCAAAAAGGGAGCCACATTTTGTAATTCAATAAGAGCCTCATACTTTCACTGCACTTTTTGTGTGTGTGTGTGTGAAGAGTAAGTTATGTGCCTAATGCTCATGATCAGTTTCATTGATTGTTATGTTGATGAGTGGATGACTTGGAACAAAGTTTGCCCTTGTTAGATTAGGTCTTTAAATCTTACGAAGAACATACATTGTAAATGAGTTCACAGTTGCATAAATGTAGCTAATGAGTCCCAAGAGGCATATAAAAACCACAGCATTGCGAATAGAATAATGAGCACACTGACTCTTTCCAAAAATTAGTTGGGTTTGAGTTAATACTGGCGAACTCCTTTGAAGGGCTAAAGTAAGTCAACCTAACAGGCAGTATGGATAGTGTGGAAGAAGAGATGTTGGAGATACAGGAAAATGGTGTACAAAAATAAGAAGATTGAATTTAACTTACTGTGCTGCAAATGTTTGGGACTTTTAAGGGTAATTAACCAATAATGTATGAAAAATTTCTGAACAGGAAAGCCACTGTAAATTATTTCATTCCAACCTGCTGCACTGTTTTTGCCTAGATTTTAATCTACCTATCTACTGTTCTACAATAATCAAAGCAACCTGTATGACCAACCCAGTGGTCAGTCGAGAGATGCGTCAGTCCCAGGCAGAGTGAGTTTGATCACTGGAAGAAGTGGTGTTGAAATAAACTTTGAAACTGTTGATAGCAGTTGCTGAGTACGAGCTACATTTTGGAGTATGAGTCATAGCTCTGACTGGTGGAGTACCTGTTGTGGCAATGAGAGGACTTGGGAGGCATCTGTAAGCTAGTATTTGCGCAAACACTCCACTGAGTATTTCTAATAGTGTTTTCAGAGGAATCAGAGGTTTGAAAAGGGCTTGTGAGTGCAGCAGATTATCATGTAAGTGACAAAAGACTAGGAAGTATGGGATAAATGAAGAGGGCTGAGGATCAAAAAGCCACTATGATTTTACAGTGGATGAACTGCAGACAATACTAGAAGAGATGGTTAAGAAAAATGCCCTTAAAGTGGGCCTAAATATGGCCCATATTCTGTTGTGTCATAACATCAAGAGAGCTTTTATGCAGGAAACTTAAAATTGCATTAGAACTATTTTTGGCTGGACATCAGGAAAAGGTTCTTCACCCAGAGGGTGATGGAGCACTGGAACAGGCTCCCCAGGGAGGTGTCACAGCCCCAAGCCTGACAGTGTTCAAGAAGAGACTGGACAACACCCTCAGACACATTGTGTGAACGGTGGGGTTGTCCCGTGCAGGGACAGGAGTTGGACACAATGATCCTTGTGAGTCCCTTCCAACTCAGGAACTATGTTTCTATGAAAACAAGTGGATTGTTGCTGAATATCTGAAAGTGATATAAAAGCCATATGTTGCTGAAGACTAAAGGCTGCTATTCCCTGTAACTTTTTTTTTTTTTTTGAAGAAACCTGTGTATAACACTCATTTTCCTTGAAGACTTGAGTTCCTCTTCCACTCCCCAAGTTATTTAGGTATTGACTTGATGTAATGATAGAGTAAGAAACCTAGAGCTTCAGATAGTTGACCCAAACCATAAGACACTTTCCAGAATACTGACAGTAAAATGTAACTAATTAAGTGTCTAGAAGAACAGTTTTACTGGTAAATGTGTCTGAACAAGAGAGAGCTTTACTGATGTAAATACTGTTTGCTCTGTGCTGCCTGTGTGTTCAGAGGGCTGGAGGAAGGGAGTGCAGGTGGAGGAATGCATCTACATGATGTCTAGATGAATCTAGAAAGCAAATATATAAATTTATTTGTTTTTCTTCTGGACCAAATTGTCAAAGAATGGCGTGCAGCCCAGAAGGAGAGTATTTTTTCCTTTTTGGCAGCTCTTAGCATGTCTTTCTGGATGGAAGATTGAAATATATCAGACATAGGTGGCAAAGGTTGATTTCCTTTGTATGTCCTATTCTTGCATTCTTTTACTTCTCAGCTTAACTATCCAGAGCTGCTGCTTTCACCTGACCAAAATTAGGTAGCCAGCCTTCCTTATGTTACCAGCTGTGCACCAAAATATTCACATGTCAAACAAGCACAAGATCTGGGCTGTGGGTGCTCTGGGAGTCGTTTGCAGGCAGGAGACAATACTGGTTCCCATGAGTCCCACCTGCCACTTCTTTGTAGGGTGCGGCTGATGTGGAGAAAGTCTGCAGCTGGACTGCAAGCTCTCTGTCCGCAAACTCTGCTGTTCCACTTCCTTCTGTAGCTGGAGGATTCTGCTTGTGGGCTCAAAGACTTCTGGGAGATATTAGAAGAGGTTTTTATTTCTTTCCTTTCTGCCCCCCAGCTTTTTCACAGTGTGGACCTAAGGTCTTGAGTAGTGTCAGTGAAATCTTGGCTGGATGTGAGTAAAGGTATGGTGTTAATCAATCCAAGTTCCCCAACTTTTTTGTCATAGTGTTTCACAGATTAGTTTCCCATAAGTTGTGTTTGCAGATTGTATTTTATCTCCCTTATCAGCAGGAATCCTTAATTCCCTTCTCTTTTAAATGCTACTGTAGTATTTTTTTCCTTGTACAATCAATAAGAGTGATTGCAGGTCAGTTCTTACATAGTGTGTAGATAAATTTTCTGGGGGGGGGGGTGGCGGAAATATGGTCTTTGGAATTGCATATTCTTAGTGTGCACCCTTAAACCAGTTATTTTTGCTATGAATGCACCTAAAGGTATGTGTAGATGCTGTTTGGTTTTACGGATAGTACTTCCACACTCTTATCCCTGAGAAAACAGTGGGAGGAGAGGGGTGGGAGTGAAGAAAGTACATGAAAGTAGAGTTGTGCAGGCACTCAGTGGACAATGCTTACCTGTCTGCCAGGGTTGCTGTCACATTTGGCACGTTGTTGCACAGCCACCAGAAGTAGCCTCTTGTCCTGGGAAGCAGGAGGAAAGATGCCTTTTGCTTGCTGATATTTCTTTTACCAGGAGGTGAAAAGACAGGATAGAGTTTTGTCTATCAATGTTATTAATAGTATCAAGTCTTCTGTGGTGATTAGTTTGTGTCAGTGTGTACTGATAGGATTTCTGTCTTGCACTCTGGAAATATGAAAGAGGGTGCAGATGGGTGTGCTGATGTTAAACACAGCTGTCAGCGTGAGGCTGAGATGTTTGTCTGCTGCAGCCAACATGTGTCTCTGATTGAAGTTTGATATCCTCATTTGTAGGAAAAGAAGGGATTTACATACTACTTCTTCTTATTATTTAGTGTTGTCATTCAATAATGAAGGTTATAACCAGAAGAAAATCTTGTAAGGTCTACTTGGTTCAGGGGACTTTTGGCTTGGGAAATCACTGGAAGAGTAGACTTGGCAGATGTCAGTGGGCACTTTCTGTATTTTTGTAGACTCTATGTAAGCATGAGATGTTGTAGGAGATGCAGTTCTGGCTGAGAATGACCTTGTATATAAAATGATTTAGAATGAAGATGTCCATGAGAATCTGTGAAGTTGTAGATCTACCTGAAAAACAATTGTGGCGTTGCTTTAACTTTTCTGTCTTGAGTACACAAAGTGGCTGCATGTATTCAAGACCCATAGTTTGGTATGAGGTAAGACGCAAATGCCCTCTGAACAATGTGTTTTATAGAGTGAGCAATCCAGAGAGAACAAAGACAACTGATGTCTTTCAATACTGTATAATTTCAGTTTATATTGTAATAGAATCAGAAAAAGTCTGTTTCATACTCTAATATCGTAAGCATCACTAGTCAAAATAAGATTTCCGCCAGTGAAATAAGCTCTAGAACTCTGTATTGTATTTATATGGGACTGACTGTAGCTTTAAATACCTTTCTTTCTTAACTGAGGTTTTGCTGTGGTAGGGAAGCAGTGATAATAGGTATTTTTCCTCAAAGCAGCTGCTGTAGTCTGTAATACATTTTCTTTGACAGATGCTTGCATTTAATTATAACTTCTGTGCTGAAGCATAGGTATCTGAAGCCCCTCCATCCTGAGGAAAAGGTGGCTTTCTCACAGTATTTGCAGATATTCCTGACTTGAATAAGGTTTTGTATTATTCAAGAAAGGCCTATAATTTTTCTTTCTGAACTTCTTACCTAATTTTCCTGCTATATGAAGTGCATCATTAAAAGGGGAAAAAAAAAAAAGCCCCCCAACATTTCTGGTGAGTTATCAGTATCTTTCACTTTTCCATACCACAGTTAATCATAAGACTAGAAAAAGAACAAAGAACTTTTTCTTGAGTCTTGGTGCATTGACTTCTTTGTCTGGATGTAAAAATCTCTTATTTTTATTAAGGCAAGGCTAAAAAAAACTTATAAAACTTTGAAAGAGGTGATATACACCACTTTATCATCCACAGCTTGAACCATGTCAATAAATATTTATGAGTTATGAAACTGAAGTAGTAAATGGTGGAACGTTGCTGTAGATTTCAGCAGGAGTGGACTTCTATTATTGCATTTGTATATCTATTTTTCACTTCCCCTGAAAATGCTTTCACCCTGCTGAAATGGAGATGTGTGCTCTCTTGCTCTGCTGAAGTATCAAAAAGGTACATGAAACTGTGGGTTCTTTGATTTGCCCACCACATGACTTACCTTGTGTCCCTGGATCTCCCCCCTTCCTCTGTTGATGCTGTCATACTTCCATTTATTTCTGAATGGAAAATTCTGTATTTCTGAACACCATTATAGCTTTTACTTACTGCTTCTTTTCCTTGTCTCTTTATCATAATAATTGACTGTTTGAGCTGAATGCATATCTTGGCATAAAACTCAGTTTCGTAGATGGTCTTCTGGTAGCCTAGCAAATTTTCTTCACCTTTTTAATGTCCTTTCTGTTTCATAGCTTCAGGGTTATTTTTTCTTGACTGGCTGCAACTGGATCTTTTTACCTGCCTTTATGAAATTGGATTTCTTCCTAGTTATACTAAAACAGAAGAAAAGGGGTTGAATGGTGTATGCCAGTTTTATAAGTCTTTGTCAGTGATAATGAGAGAGAGATGCATCTCTTTGATCTTTCTAGACTTTAAAAAAATATTTTTTTTAAGGTGATTAAACAGAACAATATTAATGGACTAATGTAATACACATGTAGCTGCAGCATCTACAGAGCTGTTTCTTAGCTCTGATAAGTCAAAATGCTGCATACTGTTAACTTCTGTTGGCATAGGTTCAGTTGTGCTTTCTGTATCATTTATGGAGTTTTCTTTTTTTCCTGTTGTAGTGTTTAAATACTATAAATTACTGATAAGGCTCTTCTTCAGTTCACACTGGTAACTGGTTCATCACTATTTAGCTGTTTCAGTAATATTAAACCTCAGATGAACATCTATAACAACATTAAATTTTTAGCAGAAGCATCAACTAGTCTTTCCTTTAGCATAGGCAAATTTAAAAAAAAAAAAAGTAAATGTGAACTTAAAACCATGGAATGGTTTGGGTCAGAATTTTAAAAAAATTGTCTAGTCTGAACCCCCCACCATGTGCAGGGACATCTTTTTCTCGATCAGGTTGCTCAAAGCCCCATCCCACTCAGCTCTGCACATTTCCAGTGATGGGGCCTCCACAGCTTCTTGGACAGCCTGTTCCACTGTCTCATCAGTCTCCTTGAAAAAGATTTCTTCCTTATGTCCATTCTAAACCTACATTCTTTCCATTTAAAACTGTTGCCCCTTGTCATGTTATTGTAGGTCTTGGGGGAAAAAGCCTCTGTCATCTTTCTTGTGAGTCCCTCTTATATTGAAGAGCCAAATAAGATCTCTCAACTTATTTGTGTAACATAATATCACTTCCATGAAATTATTCATTTTACTGGGAATTTGGGCTGTGGGCTAGTGCTGAAATATCTGAATATGCAATTACTGTCTTTTTGTGGGCAAGGAGAAGGATAGTTTTAAAAATAATTTTATTTTCAATCTGCTACCTACATCACTTATTTTCTTTTGTAATTCATGTGTTAGTCAGAAAAATCTTTAGTCACAAATCCTGGATATTGCCTCTTAGCCTTACTTGATCTTTAGCTAGACTGAAGATCCCTGAAAAAGAAGGCTTAAGCTACGTTTGCCTAGTTGGTGTTTTTGAGCCTGAAATGACCAGAGGTTTGGCTTATGCAGAATTTGAGTGGGCTTTGAAAGGAGATGATGTCACTACACTCATTTCTCAGGAGACCTCATCCGGTTTCACACAGGCTATTTTAGCCACAGGTTTATGGTGAGAGATGTTTATGTTCATGAGGAAAGTAGCTGCTTCCAGCTATTGGGTCAGTGTCGTAGTTGTATAATTACTAGTTCTAAGCTTGAATTTTATATTGCCAATAAAGCTAGTTGAAGTAAAACAAAGAACTTTCTCAGTGTGAATGCCTGTGCCTTTGCTTATTGTGTCTGTGTCTTTATTAAATAACTTTAATTGTTTCCTAATTAATGAAGATAGGCATTTTCCTCTAGGCAGAACATATTTTTTTCAGTTCTGCTTGCTTTCAAGTTTCATGTGAGGTTGTACTTTGCTGTAACTCTGGTTAGTCCAATCTAACTGTGAAGTTCTGCATGTGTCCTAAAGTCAAGAGGAATTTGATTACCATCCTATTATGTTAAAGTTTAAAAAGAAAATAAAGAAGATAAAAAATAGTGTCTTATATACTAAGTCAAAAATACTTGGATATACTGGAAAATATTCCAATGTAATGTTTATCCACCCGTCTGTGGTATGGCATGCATAATATCCTTGAGCATAATGATACAGCTTCTCTTGAAACTTGTTTCTAGTTGGATTTGCAGTACCCTTGGTGTTGTAACAAAACAAAAGGAGGTTGGTATCTGCCATGAGGAGTCTGCAGCAGGAAATCTGCCGCTGTATGAGCTGTCAGGGACTGTGGACAGGTTGTTGGAACTCTGCCAGGAGAAACAACATAAAAGCTATTCCTGTTTCTGCATCTGGATTTACTTGCTACAGTAAATCCAAATGCAATGCTATAATTTTAATTATTTTCTATTATGCTGCTTGCCTGTTTTGGAAAAAAATATAGGATTGCTTTCATTACTTCTTTTTCTATAGAAATAAAGTTACTAAAATGACTTATACTTGAATGGCAGGTGACAGTTCATTTGGATACATATGTAAATTTTATACAGAAGAAAAAAGACAAAAATTATATTTCTATCAGCTTAAAACCCAGGTTTTCCGAAAAGTGGACTGTTAAATTCTGTATTGAATATATTTTAGACTACTAAACCCCTTTCCCTTCTGGTATACTCAGAAACTCTTCATCTCTGCTTTTATCTTAATTCCAGTTTGTTCAGAATGTACTAATGTATGTGTTAGGAATAACAACTTGAAACTCTGTGTGGTTGTGGGTGGTTTTTGATGGTGGTGTGGTTTGGTTTTGTTGTGTTTTTTGTTGTTGGTTTTGTTTGTTTGTTTGGTTTTGTTTTGTTTTGTTACTACTGGAAGATCTGTCTTGCAGAAAATTACATGGAAAAGCTGTTTGTCACATTGCTCCCCCTAGAAGTATGCTAGAAACGTGGTTCTGTACCACTGCTCCCATTTATTGTGTCCCTTCCTGCCTCTCTGCCTTTGCTGATCCTTCTTTGCACTTTTGTTTGGGTCCCAAAGGCTTAAGAAATGTCTTATTTTGTTTGACGTTACTTTTATTTACATTAATTTGGCAGGTGGTGACTTCATTTAGAATTGCTTGTGCAGCCAAAAATCTGTTTTTAACAATGATGTATTTCCCTTGCAGTTTCAAATTCTACTGGTCTCTTGAAGTTATACAGCAATGATTAAAATCATAGCATTATATAGTATTTGTGATTAACATATGATAGATCTGGATAAATCACAGATTAAGTGCTGTGTTACCTACCAGCTATGAAAGGGATGAATACTTTTTTTTTTGTGTAAGAGAATAGCTTTTGCTATTCTTTTATGTATTTTAAAGGCAACAGCAAGAAGAATACAGTGTTATTGAAGCATAACGTGAATTCTGTGATTCTGTTTGACTGGTTATCTGCATACCTGTTCACTCCTACAGAATGAAACAAAACCAAGCCAAACAAACACACACACACACACACACAATAAATACAAAACAACAACAACAAACCCCTACAGCAGCAACAAACAACTACTTTCTCATCTGAGCACTCTAAGTTCATATGCTTAACAAACTGAGGGGCACCACCTGAATTTATAATAGCATCTCTGTTTGCAGATGCAGTCTCTTTCATGGATATTAATGTTGCTGGTTATGGAAGAATAGGAAAGAAAAAAAAAAATCAAGATTTTAATGCATGTAAACAACATCTTTATGTAACTTTTATTATAATGACAGGTGCAATGTTTTGCAGTGCTTCTTCTGAAGTGTTTGCCAAAACCATAAAGTTTTAATTCCAACTGTTTTCATCCAGTCAGGGTTGTTTGTTTAAGTGAGAACAAGTGTTGTTAGCCCTGGTTTTGCTTGTTGTGCTTTTGTTTTCACCTGAATCAAGTGGGATTTTCTTGCATGAGCATAGGCATGGGTTTGGGTTTCTTTTGGTGTGTGCTTCCTTTTTTCCTCCCTAAATTTTCATGAAACTCGGTGGCTTTAGCTGTGATTTTTTTTTTTTTTTTTTCTTGAGGTCTTGAGTATATTAACTCTGCAATTCAAAACTAAAATCTAGTGTTGAAAGAACAAGCCCACGTGGTTGAAACTGAAATGACTGTGCACGTGAAATCTTTCAAATTACAGTACTTTCCACAGATGTAATCCCAACAAGAAGGGATACTGATTGATTTGGTAAGAAGCCTGTTATTTTTTGTATGTAGGTAACTAGATGCTAAAGTGCATGAATACAGAATTCATTTTGTTAAATGAGGAGATTTACCTGTAGCTTGTTGCTAGCTAAAATTTCTAAACCTTTTTCTTGAAACTAATATCTGAGCTGATGTTTATATCTGAGGTTTACAAATACGCAAGCTTCCTTGTAATTAAGTTGATGTACAAAAATATTTCCATTAAAAATAGTTGCAAGTATATGCATATTTATATTATCTGATGGTGGCAAGACCAACCAGTTCATTTGATATGTATGTGTCTCTTTACATTTAATTTGACTTTTTAAAATTTTTTTCCTTAACCCTCAGATACTGAGAGTGCACAACAACCTGGTCAGAATGTGGGTTGTGTGGTGTGTGGTTGGTGGTGGTCGTTTGTATGGTTGGTTTGGTTTGTTTGATTGTTTTTTTTCCGCTCCCTCGTGCACAAGATTTACTTTCCATGACCTTTATGAATGTCATTAGTTTTTCCCATTATTTTGTACCAGTGCTATCGGTAAATGACAATATGCACTTGCAGCAGAGAATTTTCAGAATTTTCTGCTTAGTTCTGCTTTATGAACTCAATTCATCAGCCAGGTGCATTAATAAGTCCCTTATATTGTGGCTGGCAAGCTCGTGTGTGAAGGATGTGTTGTAATACTTAGTTACCATTCATCAAGGATAATGTTTGTTGTTTTTTTTTTCCCCGGTGAAATCACAGACAACTAATTGTACATGAAAATAATTTTGAGACTTCTGCTTGTGATCTGGTTTAACTGTATGATGCAGAAAGTCTGTTTTCCTGCTTTGTATTCCACTGCTGAAAACGCCAAAGTATTAATCAAACTTCCATGCATCATTTAGTATATTCTTAACAAATGTCAATTTTAATCCTAAACTTGTCTTGTGAAGACAAGTCAAGGTCTACTGTAACGAATCCATGGCCAAAGGACATTCAATGCAAATGTTCTTCAAAGGATCAACTTACTAAAGAAAGCTTTATTTTTTTTGTAATACAAACTCTACAAAATTTCTTACTCACTAAACAATCCAAATAACTGTTTAAACAATTAAAGACTCTGTTAATGGTTCTTTAGACATCGAAAAGCCAAAATTGAAGCCTAATCTATGTAGAAGCTAATGTTAAAAAAACACACAAAAAAAAACCCCAAAACCCCAAGCCAACCAAACAAAACCAAAACAAAAAAAACCCAAAATGAAATTGTCCAAGCTCTGTTAAAATTCAATGACAGCACACATAGAATTTTTTTATGGTGAGTTTATATACAAAAGCTCAGCTTCTATGTTCTCTGGCCATCCATATGCTTTTCCTGAGGAAAATGTGACTGAAAGTTGTTTCCAATGAACAGAAAAGTACTTGGCTTTTAATTAGGTGACAAAAGCCAAAGGATTCTTGATGGTAAAAACAACAACAGTCCTTTTGCTGCTAAGCAGATAAACCCACTTTTCAATCAGAGATTTAAAAGGAAAATTTTGACTTAGCTACTTTTAATGTGTGAAATAGCATCAGACAACATCTCATGTAATGCATCACAACTATGAAAAAATGCCATGTAGAGGTTGCATCTACTGCTGAGCTTGCCAACAGCTTTTATGTACCTGTAGACTGTCTCCTATGTTGGTTCTCCCATTGGTCTAACTTAATCACTTTATAAAAAACTTCCTTAGAGTACAGGTGTCAGTGACCCTTCACTGTGCTTGGTGCCCATACCAAGTCTACCTTTCCCTGGTTTGCTGGTACATGTTCCAAGTTCCTCACAGGGGGAACTCCTTGTAGTGCTACAGGCACTCAAGATGGTCTTGTTCTCACCTGAGACCTCTATGTGCTACATAATGGTAGTAGCTGACTGCTTTCTGTAGGTAATTAGCATGGCTCCTGGCTTGTGTTTTACCTATTTTTAGATTCTTCCCTTTGTTTGTCTTCTTGGGACTCTTGACCTACAATGAAGTTGTCATGAGTTTGTGTTTTGCACGTCATACTCCTGTGTCACATATATTGTTCTAGAATATTTTCTGTCTAGTAGAAGTCAGAATTACCAAAGATCCTAATATGCCTGTGGAATTGAAGTTCTCTGCTTATTTTTTTCAAATACTTGTTTTGTAGGTTAATATTTTAAGGCTGATAAGCAATAAAATTCAGAAACTTTTTTTCTTTTTAAATCTAAAATTATATCTTGTGTCATAAGTGGCTTAGACCATTAAATAACAGAGTGCTGAATGTCTAAGTGGTTTGAATCCTGGATGGGACATCTATGTCCCAGTTTAATGAAAGTAGCAACATTGATTCTGCAGAAACCATGGGTGACTTTGTAGCCTCTGTGGAAGGGCTGGAGGCAGGTAATTATGATGATTCACCTTGAGGTTTGTTTGGATTCATCCAAAGTGTCAAAGCAAAGCTTACAGGGGCATATTGTGCTCTAAAAATATAAACTGTTTGCAAATCAGATTTTGTTGAATATGATTATCTGTGCTAATATATATAAATATATATACATATACATATCTAACATGAATTTGGATTTTTCAAGGGTATTTAGCTGTAACTTCACTGTATTCTTTTTGAAGGCAGCGGTGATAATCCCAAGTGTTTATGATCACATCAAAGTGCTTAATTGTTACATATTGAGGAAGTTTTCAGTGAGGGAGAGAATGTCTTTGTCTTAAAACCAGAAAAACTTTATTACGATATGTTTGAGTGAAGTTAATCCAAACAATAATATTGAAAGTAAATTTTTGGTTGTTCCAGCTAAAATGTTTATGTCTGAGGAAGTTTATACATGAAACTGCTCTTTTAAATTTTTTTTTGTTGTTTTTTGGTGGGCACATACCCTCATGCTTCTTTTAGGAGCTAGAGAAGGAAAGTGAGACTGATTATTTCAGAGGGCAATTCAGAACCCATGTCAGCTGTCTGAGGTTCCCTTTGGAAACTTTCTCTTCTAGATGAGTTGTCTCTTCCTGTAGAGTGTAAGACAAACAGACTCCCATAAGGAGGCTAATAATTCTTGTTGTTACACGTGATGCAGTCTGTTATTCTAAATAAGTATGATGTTGCAGAAAAGCAAAAGTGCATTTCTGTATGAAGCTTTGATGTTCTGATACGTTCTAATTACAAAGTCCCCCTGCTTTAAATATTCAGGTGCTGTGCACATCAGATTAAATTTAAAACATAAGCAGCTAGTTGTCATACTGCTCTTTACTTGAAGAGAAAGTAAGTATGGAATAGGTAGAAATGGTGTCACAATCTAAAGTTCTGTATTGGTAGCTATATGTTAGTTACTGTGCTGTGCAACAAAGTGCAATAGCAACTGAAATATGATTCAGTTTAAGAAGAAAAGAAAGAGGAGTGGCTGAAAGACATTCAATTTTCAACTGGTGAAAAGACAAATACAAACCAAAGCTGAAATACTATAGACTGCGTGTTATAGGCTCAAAAGGTTTCTGGAGTGCATTGTCTGTCTCTTGTTCTTTTGAAAGGCTGTTTGTAGTTCTAGTGCTCTGAACTAGATTTGGTTACCTGAACTCATGGGAAAAGGCATATCTACCCTTAGGTCATAGAGAAGCATTAACTTCTGATACTTCCATTTCTTTTTTTCATTGGGCTTTATGAAGAATCTGGGAAGTGCGTTATGTTTTGCTGTCTCCAGCAAAGTCCATTGGCAGAACTCTGGTAATGCAGGAGAGAATTTTTCCTCTCTGGAGGTGCCTGTGTATGTTGATTAGTGGTACAGTCTTGGCAGTACTTATGTTTTACAAGTCTTCAAGTGGCAGTAGTGATAGTCAATTTGTGCTTCAGTGACCTCCTAACTTTATGATTCATTTTTCCCTAGCAGAAGTTCTTTTTGTTTTGCTTTTAAGCAATACTGATTATAATCTGGTTTATTTAAAAAATAAAAAAGTGGACATAAAGAGGCTAGCCTGTCTCATATTTTCTATTTCTGCTATGAGAGCATCATACAGGCCTGTCCTTCACCTGGTGAGGTCTCTGCTACTGCCTGGTAGTACTTGATGCAGGTTGAACCTTGTAGCTCGCCTCTGCGCTGTGAGGACACAGCTTGATGTGCATTCCTCTTGGCCCAGCCAAGGGGCTGGTGTGGAGGGGGCGGATGGGACAACTTCAGCTGCCGCAGAAATATTTCTGCAGCTGCATGGTGAGCAAGTTTGAAAACCTGATGAGGCTGAGGATACAAAGGCTGGTTTTAGCTGGATCATACTTCCAACTGGCTTCACTGGGAAACAGAGCAGAAGCTTGTGCCAATTTGTTGTAATTGGCATAGCAGAAGTTCAGCCAGCTGATTAGTAGCATGTTATTTAATCCTGATGACTGAGACCTAAGACTTGTTTTTGATGGAAGGCATCATCTCATCTTGCTTTTTAGAAATCTTGTTTGCTTCCTCTCTGTAGTAGATGGGGAGTATAAAAGAGATTGAACAAATAGCTTTATGGCTCTTTTGCTTGCTAAAGTGAGCTTCAGGAAGGAGGATTTGCCTTAGTGGACAGAAGTCTGAGCCTTTCCAACTTGAACAGTATGAGCAGTATGTGTGAGGTATAAAACTACTTAATATTGCATATGAGTAATTGGAAAAATACAGTGATGTAACTTCTTCAAAAGAAATTGCTCTGTTAGCATAGCTCGAAGATTCCTTACAGATTGTGTAAGACATACTCCTTGACATACTCCTCTCTTAGGCACTATGTCAAATTACTTTGGTGGAGAAGTATAAAGAGTATGTCAATCCACACCTTGCTGCTAGAGTAGTTCTTTAATACCAAACCTTCAAAGGTATGTGCTGCAAAATTGTTATAGATTTCAAAAAGTTTTTAAGTAGATACCAAATCAAGAATCAGATACCTGAATACCTTATTGTAAAATACTTAGTCCTGCACTGAGCTCTGGATACTGAAGGCTTTGCTGTAGGACTTCTGAATTCTTGCTGAAAGCAATTACATACCCCAGTATCTATTGGACTGGAAATTGATAATGTCGCTCGTAAATCTTTACTGTACTTGCATATAAAGATCACTGCATAATAGCATTATGCTGCCTAATATCCTGGTTTTAGTCTAGTTTATTATTACTTTAGCTTTGTAAAACAAATATAATAGAAATTGAATAAAAGAGTGTATAGTCATTTACTCTTTGAGCTGATGTATGTAAGGCCTTTGTGTTTAGAATTCACATTTCTTAACACATCTTTTTCTCCTTTTCTATTTGCTAGCTCACTTCCTAATCAAATTTTGAAGGTTCATATAAAGTTAAGAGAGCTGGATTTGGCATTCTAGGTTTGACTTATGTGGCTGAAATTCACTTTACTAAAAACTCAATGTAATTTGTCTTTTTTTTTTTTTTTTTAGCATCTATAGCTTGATTTGCTATTTTGCATCTGATTTTCATTATACACAGTATGAATACCTATTCAATAATTTTTTGTAAAATATCTTTCATTTGAAAGGTATCTTTTTTTTAACCATCATATTTTTCGTGTTCTGTAGAAAATAATTGTTGTTGTTTTTGCTTTGTTTTATTTATTTTTGGTTTTTTAACCTTTCAGATTTGTTTTAATTATGCTCGTTGGACAACATAATTTGTACAAATTCTGACAGCTGGTTCCGATGCTTAGTTTTTTCAACACACAAGCTGTTGTGAGAAGTGATTACTGTTCCTTTCTTGTGATATTTGTGTTTAATGACCTCTAGCATTTTGATCTCAATTACAAACAAAAAAATTATCAATAAGTAACTGAAAGCTATTTTAAAACAATATATGCAGCAGAGAATAGACTAGATGTGTTATTAGTGGTGCTGATTTGTCATGTTCAGAATTTACTGAAGTGTTTCATTCTATATTTTTATCCACAAAATATTTGCATAATGATCTTCTAAAACATTTTACAAATAGAAATATATTGGATTTGGGTAAAAAAATCCTTCTGGAAAAGAAGGATCTGGAAGATACCTCCAGGACATAGTTTTGAAAAATGTGTGTCTATGGATTAATTTCAGTAGTTCTCATGAAAAATTCATCTGGGGGAAGGGCGAAATAGAAGTAGAAATAGATGTTTCATCTGAATTCTGTTAATTTGTATTCATTGCATCCTATTTCGGAAACTCAATTCCCAAAAGAATTTTGAAGTGTGGGCACAAGATAGAAAAAATGTAGCCATTTAATGTAGTCTTGGGATGGCACAGTGAGAGATGACAGTTTAAAGGAATGATATTTACTTGAAATGCTTGTGTTTGAAATTAAGTTACTGTACCTATTTATAGTCATGAGAAACTTAAGTTTTGTGGTGGCCAGTGGGCATGAAAGACCTACATTCCATCTTGCACTGTTCTTCTGTAGCTGTTTCAAAGATCCATCAGTCATTGGAGCACATTAACTATTGAATTCCATTTGAAGAAAAAGGAGAAGGTTCATTGTTCCTGGGTGAGCAAATGCAAGGCACCAATGTGTAGCAGCACCTGCAGTGATCTCAATCACTGAGTATCTGAATCACAGAACATTAGGTATTGGGAGGGACCTTGAAAGATCATCCAGTCCAATCCCCCTGCCGGAGCAGGAACACCTAGATGAGGTTACACAGGAATGTGTCCAGGCAGGTTTTGAATGTCTCCAGAGAAGGAGACTCCACAACCTCCCTGGGCAGCCTGTTCCAGTGTTCTGTTACCCTCACTGTGAAGAAGTTTCTTCTCATATTTAAGTGGAACCTCCTGTGTTCCAGTTTGCACCCATTGCCCCTTGTCCTATCATTGGTTGTCACCAAGAAGAGCCTGGTTCCATCCTCGTGACACTCACCCTTTACATATATATATATGTGATATTTTACATATTTAAACATTAATGAGCTCACCCCCTCAGTCTCCTCCAAGCTAAAGAGACCCAGGTAGAGGTTAATTTGCTGTATGTTGTGTTATAGCCTAATATGCCAAGTTGAGAACAAGTAGAGGATAAATTATCATCCAGTTAAAACAGAATGCCTTGGGAAGTGCAGATAGTCCATACTGAATCATGAAGCCACTTGCTGTACCTTAGTACATTCAGGATTTGACTGATCCAAGAACTCTGTGCTGTTTTTTGTGGGTGGAGGTAGAGTATAAATGCATCTCTCAAGGACTGTAGTGCCCCACTTGAAATGATAACACACTGTGGCCAGCACTATACTTTTTTTCTTTTTTTCCTTTGGTTAAGTGCTAACATTAAAAATTGTGGTGCTGCAGTTCATAGCGTCTAGTTTACACTGTGACCTTCCTTCAGTACAAGGAGAGAAATGATGCATGTCAGCTTATCAGTAGAAGTGTATTTGAATGAGAGTGTCAATGTTGTGAATATAATTCTGCATATAGTAATGTGGAATTTTTCATGTTTCTAAATGTGAGCTTTGACAATATGAGCCTTGTATCATGTTTGCAAGGAGTTGTTAAAGCTGAGCCTGAACAACAACATTCAACTAAGTGAAAGCTTTGCATTTACAAGAAATATATGGAAATAGAGTATCAGGCAGGATGCCAACCACCACTTCATAAAATATCAGACTACCAGTGCAGTTGAATTTACAAAATTCCTTAACAGAAGTATTTTTATGGGGATCCCAACAGAGTGCTTTCTTATATGGGAGTTATTCTCAGTAGGTTCAGCCACAATGAATATTCAGTGCTGATGCTATCTATGGTAATCTTGAAAATGAAAAATCCTTAACTTCTACATAATGGAATTGCAGAGTAGCTGAGGTTGGTAGGGACCTCTGCAGATACCTAGTCCATCCCCCTCCTCAAGGCTGGGTCAACTACAGCAGGTTGCCCAAGACTGTACAATCTTCAAGGATGGAGATGCAACAGACTTGCTAGGCAGCCTGTTCCTGAAGTGTTTGGCCTCAACAGTGAAGAAGTGCCTTCTAATATTTAAATGGAATTTCCTATACTTCATTTTGTGCACATTGCTGCCTCTTTTTCTGTCACAAGGCATCACTGAGAAGAATCTGGCTCTGTCTGCTTCACTGATCTTTGCCTAGCTGCTCTGCGATGGAGCACCTCCTTTTCCTCTGACCTTGATGTTCTTTCTGATTCTCACTTTTATTCTCCCACTTCTCCTCCTCACTCTGTCTAGCATTTTCTGCCCTTCAGCATGTTTTCATAGGTGCTCCACAAGCTTTGGTGATGGACTAATAAGCTTTGGCCTGAGGTGTGGCAATTGCAGGGCTGCCTGTCCCAGCTGTGACTGGCACATGGCAACCCTTTGCATTCTCCCAGGGAGGCTACCATTGCCACATTCAGTATTTTCTCTAGCCTCTTTAAGTCCCTCTGAATGGCACCAAACCATCTATTCTGTGAAGCATTCCTCTCAGTTTTGAATCATCTGTAGAATTTCTGAGGGTATGCTCTGTACCATCAGCCATACTCTTAGCGAGAAGCAGTGAATTGGGTTTTTACAGATGCTATCTGCTGGAGTACTGGATGTGTTAAAACATGCCTGTTTGAGCAGGCTACTGTAGTGGGCATAAAAGCAGAAGTTACTTATTTAGATACATTATTTCCCTTTCTTGAACGATAATGATGCTAAACTTAAATTACGTTTTAACCAAGTATAATCATTTACTGTCTGAAATTTGGCTGAGCTCAGCTTGAAACTAAATGTGCAGTTGGTGGTTTAAAAAAAGTGACAAAAGCTGCTAAAATATTCAGCACTAAGATTATCTTTGACTACTTAGATGCTTTGGGAGCAGTGGCTGAATGGGATCATCACAATTGTTTTAATGCGCTACAACTTTCTCCTCTCTCCCTTTACTCTGGCTATGTCATGCTTGAATGAAAATACATTTTAGTTCCCTGAAAGTCTCTTCTCTGCAGCTTTAAACTTTCAGCAGATGGGAATATTAGAGAAACGCTTTTGCCTCTGCTTCAGCATTGAACTGAGAATGCCACGGGACTGTGAGAGGACTCAGCCAAACTGCAGAACCTTCCTTGCCTGATGTTTGAGCAGCCCATGTTGTCAGCAGCTATCTTGGTGATGTCAGAGAAGTCATTAGCTGGTAGTGAGAGATCCATTCAACCATGCTAATTATTTCAGCAAGTTCTATTCTGAACTATGTAAACACTGGAGATCAAGGAAGTAGTAGATACTCCAGAAACGCTTTTGAATGCGGTTCTGTTTCCACACATTCATGTTTCAATGCTGACTGCAAATGTCTACAGTGAAACTATGAAGTGGCTGCTGCTTGACTGTAAGGAAATAAACCAGCTATTTCTTCCTCAAGCCTTTCAGGCCCTAGTTCGTGTAATTCCCTGATCTCAGTGGAAAGAGAAAGGACTAGTTCATCCTTGGCTTTTAAATATTGTTACTGTAGATGAGCTGTAATTCAAACTTGTGGATTTTTACTTTTAGTCTTGTTCTCAGTGGTCTTCAGCTCTTGAATTTACAGCAAAAATGTACATGGAAGAGAGAGCCTTTAGTTTAAAAATCATTTGAAATGTTCTTCTTTTCAAGCGTGGATGATATAAGTATTCTCATGAAAAAAAAATACATATATGTTGTTAATGTATTGGTCAAAAGTGTTTTTTCTTTGTTTTATTTAGATTCTCCCCACTTTTGGAAGAACCTCCAAATCTGAACAACTTCTGCCAGAGTTTGGCTTTACACTGTCAACAACTTACCATTCCATCAAGAGCAATGAGCTCCACAACACCAGGTCAGTTTGTTTGTTTATTTTTATGCCTTACTACTGCAGAATACTGTCCTCTGTTAAGATGTACAGAATTCTTTGTGTTGATACAATGGATTTGGGAAATGACTGATATGCCAGCTGTGCTGCATAAGATATGACAGTCTTATAAAACAGGATAAAGGCTATAGAGGCAAAAAAGGCTATTTTGGGGATACCTTATCTCAGCTGAATTATTAAGCTGGTATAATCCTACAGTGCTTTAAAAACTTTTTTGTAGAGTTTATTAAGAAACTGATTAATCATGACTGGACATGAAGAGGTATCTTGAAACACTTTAATTCTTAATATTTGCATTCAATCATTAAATTATCTACTTTTGCCTAATTGCCTTGTTTAAAGAAAGAATGCAAATGTTGTTCTCTTATTTTTTTTTGAAGCTCTAAAGCCATATTTGCCCACAGCATTCGCTATAGAGTTTCCTCATTTAAGGATATGGAATTAATAGTGGTCTCTGAACCTGCTTTATCTGATACCTGCAAAATTAGTTACTTCAGGTTCACCTCATAGAAAAGGAACTATTAGTAGCTGTACCCAGTGTTCAAACTTCCAAAGAAACAGAATGCTGCATATGGAACATGACTTGACTTTGTTTTTTTCAAGGAGAGAGAGTCCCCAATTTAAATCTGTGCAACGTCCCATATGGTTCACACTTTGTTCACCCACACTTGAAGTATCTATTTCTAGTTCTGTTGGTAAAATAACCCTTTACAGGTGGCTTACTTTATGCTTGCTTTGGTTTTGTGCAAACAGCCTATAAAAGCATCAGGGGAAAATACTGCAATAGTGAGTTGTATTTATCTGCTAGAAGCCTTATATCATAGAACTGTAATTCAGTGAGGATTTCTGGAGAATTGTTGATTGTAGTGTTGAAAACTGGCAATAACTGCTTTTACATTAGGTAGAGTCAAGCATAGCCAGGTTTCATACTCGGCCTCTTTTTCTTACAGTGCAGTTGAGCGCTTGAAGTGAATTATCCATACAAAGCATGACGGGGCATTCAGCAGAAAGGCATCTTTGTTTTATCTCTGTCCCAGTGGTGACTAATATGGAATAATCTTGTACTTTCCTAAACATGCAGTTCAGATTCCAGATGCTCCAGTTGATTTGGTATCTTTCTAATGTTTTTTCTCTCACATTAGCTGTAGTCTGTGGAAACAGCCCAATGTGAAATTTGCTCTCAGAAAAAGCAGATTTTCCAGTACTCTTATTGCTATGAAGAAACAGATTCTAAATACGCATTCATGTTTGCTGTCTTTCCAAATCCAGTGAAGAAACATTTGATATAATCTGATTATCTGTAGAGTTATTTAAGACACCAGCCATGTCAAAACACCCTGTGGCACGTGCAGAATTGCAGTATTCAAGGGCAACATCACCCTCACGATCCTTATTTTTCTTTCCCTCAGTGAAATGGAAATAAGGCAGGATTTGTTTGGACTTCAGTCTCACATCCTTCTTAAAGTAATTGCTGCTTTTTCTTTCTCCCGGAGTTTGTTTTATGTTTCACCTTATCAGATGAAGAGATAGAAGGGCAGTTCCATCCAACTTTAAAGGTCCTTTCCAGCCCAAACTATTCTATGACTCTGATTCAGCTTCCAAGGTGAGGTTAGAAATATATACCAAGGTGCACTTATTTCACTTGCAATAGTTGAGGAAGTATCCCTAGTTTTCCAAAAGAAAAACTAATTGGATTTACATTGACATAGACAGCTCGTTCCTGTGATGATGAGCCTGTGCAAGGCAGGTCTTGCATTTACAGTGCATAGTTTAAATGGCAAAAGCCTGATGACTAATGGTGTTAGAGTAGGGGGTTTTATGCTCTTGCTTTTTCACTTCTGAGAATCTTGTGCTTCTTCAGGAAATAGGTTCCTATATTTGGTTATATCTAATGGTTAGGGCAGTTTAGAATAATTTCCAATCAAGCAACTAAGCATTCCCATTTAATATAGACAGTATTTAAAAGCACTCTTTTTTTTTTTCTGTTGTGCAATACCAGGATGCTAGCTCATTTGAATGCCAATCTGTGTGTCTTATATATAAGACCTGTGAAAATTTCCGTAATGTTTTGTAAATGTCAATATTTTAGGTCATGGTTGTAGGTTACAACAGAATGGTAGTTGTACATTTTCATTTTACAGTTTATGTAGCCAACATACATATAAATTGTGTACGTATATTCACACATGCTGTTTACACAGAAGATGAGTATACTTCAAAACAACAATAAACAACAACAACAAAAACCAACACAACAACAAAAAATGACAAACCAACCAAAACAACAACAAAAAAAGGCAAACTTGTAAAGCAGTATTACTCAGTAAATGAATGGTATAGGCCAGCCCACTTCATGGATGGCTCGTTCTGTCAATGAAAAAATTCTGAAGTGCTGTAGAAAGCTTTGAGTATTGTGTGCTATGCTAATATTCTCTGTATTTTTACAATGTGATATGCTAAGTGGAGAAAATGTTTATTTCTTTAGAATTGCTTTCCTTTCATAACTAAATTGTCTGAAAGTCTATTGAAAGACCTGATGTGGAACAACCAAAAATCAGGGGTATTTAATTCAAATATTATCTGAGCAACCTCTTTGGAGAGGTTTTGTTTGCAGCACCAGTGCACATAAGCATTTCCTTACATTATATGATGCAATGAACAGGTCTCCAGTGTAGCAACATCTACTTGCAATAACACTGTAACCTGTTAAATTGATCTCAACTCTCTGAACCTTAAGGGACCAGGCTCTCGCTAATCTACAGAACTATAAAGTAAATGTTGAATCCCAAGAGGGGAAGGTGCTGATGCTTGATTGTTTGCTTTGCTTATTATAAATTGTAAGATCATTAAGGAAATGTTTACATCCTGTTGCCATTGCTTGTTCTGAACTGATCTGTGTGCATAAAAAACATTGGACAGAAAAATAAAATATTTTTATAGTGAACAGTTAACTTTTTTTAGAGAGACTTTCTTTTGTTAAATACTAAATAATACCTAGAAGTGAATTAATACACACAGATGTATTTTGGAGTTATCTCTGTCTAATACTTTGAAATATATCTTCTCTTAACCTGGTGGTGGTGTTGGGGATTGTTTGTTATGTGCCTACCTCCTCAGTTTCCAAGGATTCCAACCCTTGCAAAGAATGTTACTTTTCTGAACAGGAGATTACTTTATTTAAAGCATGTGTTGATATGGTATTCCTTGTCCAGATTTTTTCAAAGGAAAAAAAAACACCTATGGGGAAGGGTGGACTATAAATATTTCTGTAAAGATAAAGATCATGGAGACATGAAGACCATAGGTTTTCTTTTTGTAACTTGAGAAGGGGAATAAGTCCAGAAAGATATCCTATCTTCTCTTCCTTGCCTTTCCTGTCACCCAGATCTTTCAGATTTTGTGCTTTTTATTTCATGGTGAAAAGCAGAGTAACATTGGAATAGCTAAATAAATGCTATAACAAAACAAAGCAGCAACCCATAAAGTCGTTCATGACATCACCTGGGGTAGAATAATTTCTATTAAGGAGGAGGGGCAAGTAATATTAATAGATGATGCAAAAAGAAAGATACCTGGAACTCTGACCTGTCCAGCAGGTTTCTAGATTCTGCAAGGTGTTATCGCTCAGTTAGCAGTGTTCGGTACCTCAGTGTGCCAGATGGTTCACCACGCATCCAGCTTATCCAGTTTCTTCCTTTTACTGTTGCAAACAGGTGAAATGCTGCAGTGGGAAGCTGGTCATTGGTTTGGGTGAGAGCGCTTTTCACTGTCCCCGGTTTTCAAAAGCACATCAACATGTGCCTGCTGCTGAGGAGGACAAGGTCATATTGTGTGCAGTTTACTTACTTGCACCTAGGTGAAATCAGCTCTCTTATCTATCTGTAATTTCTGAGTTAAAAACCCAGTCTGATATGTACTGTTTTGGAAATCCCTGTTCAAACTTCTTCTGCTCTTATTTTTCCAGGTCTTTAGTATCTTGTAAGAGCTCTCTGTTGCTGTAGTCAATCAGAAGGTGAATTTTTTTCTTAATAAGCTGAGTGGAGAAGAGGAGTCATGTACCGAATTCTGACAGTTCCTACTTTTGGATCACTTTTCTGTCCTCTTGATTCTGAATTTCTTTAAGTATAGGAAACGCTCCAAAATGGCATTTCCACTACTGTTTTAAAATTAGGATGCAGTGAAATGTTACCTTGCAGTCCAGTAAACAGCCATCTCTGCACCAGCAGTAAATGATGTGAATAGATGAATATTTTGATGAATGATCATGTATTTACTTACTCTAAAATACAATTTGTCAGTCTTTGTTAAAACATTTAAGAGAACTTTGAGTCCAAAACGAAGTAGGAAATAGGTGTGTTTCAGCAGGTGTTCAAGTTCCATTGAAGCTGACTGCATAGATGTTTTTGGACCTCTCATTATAGACTGAAGGAATCAAGTATGTTTGTTCCTTGTCATGACTATTTGGTGAATTCACTGAATATGGCATATAAAGTTTCAGGATTAATAACTGTTATCTATTAACAGATAAGTTATCTATATATCAATATATATATATCTGTATGTAACAGCAGCTCTTTAAGATATCAAAAAGGAAGAAATAAAACCTATAAGCTCAGACTTAATAAAATGTAGAAATGAAGGATTCTTCCCCCACTGCACCTCTTTCTTTTTTTAACATTTAATGCAAAGCATGACTCAGATGTGCAGATCAGATTTTGACCTCTTGAATCTCCTTACAGAAGTCCAAAATAGCCTCAGGCTGATATAAATCTTAGTTTTGCCCTTATGAAATATAGAAGAAGTCACTTTTTATAGACTCTCTTTCTGTGTCTCTGTATTTTTCTCATAATAGTTTAAGCCTGACATCATTATCTAGGTGCTTCTGGGTAAAATCCCAATACTTCACAAGCATGAATGAAAAATTTGGATCCAAAATATGTTTTGCCACAGGGGAATTAATATACAAGACAACCAAATAATGAATAAAATTCTGCGTGCACACAGAAGCATCATATTCTTCAGTTGCTAGTAATTAAAAGTTTGTAAATACATTGAGCTGCTTTATTTTTTTTTGTCTTTTAGAAGAAATTTACACCATTTGTCATTAAAATTGATAATCAAAGCATCAAAGAGTCATGGTTGTCCTCTCGTGTGTATTTACACATGCACATGTTCATGGAGGTCTGTCATTTTGTATGTTAACTTTCAAATTTTAAGTAAATAAATAATCACAACACAAGCCATGTAGCCAATGTGGTGTGAGATCAGTTACTACTTTCTACAAATTCAGGTTAACTGCAGAAAGCAAGTCTGGAGAGTGTTTTTTGAGATAACTTTGCGGTGCTTGAACACAATATATGCATGCAAAATTTAACCTGTGCGTACATCTGTCTCTTCAAACAGATACTGTGCTTGAAAACTGCAGTTGTATTGTCTTTTTCCGTTCAGGAACCACTTGTTAATATTAGCCACTAGGTGTTTTTGTCTGCTAGTTTGTCTTTCAAGCTGTTTTGTTGTTCTGTGTAGCCAAAGCACAGGTCTTAATTTTTGAGTAGTAGCGCTTAGCAATTTAACAGCTAAATTAGCTCTCTGGGAATAAATCTTAAAAGGTGTGTTAGTTGTGTTTGTATTTTGTTTGTTTGTTTCTGTGGGTTGTGAATTTTGTTTGTTTGTTTTTTGTTTTGTGTTTTTTAATTTCAGTGTGGTTTATAAAGCTCATAAAGAGTCTTCAGAATGGCTTTTTGAGTCGCAAAATTTTATTCATTTTAAGTGCATAAGCTATGCTCAGTGTTTACTTAGACACTTAAAACACACACATGTAGAAATGGTAATCAAATTTATTGTCCATTGACAAAATACAGTATTTCATTGTCCTGTCAGAGCCATCAGATTTTTTACTCTGATTAGTTCATTAAACCAGGATGGCACAGTTGCCCTTTCATTGGAGTCTTGGGAGCAAGACCAGCTAAATATAGTTTAAGTCAATGTAGCAACATTGAATAAATTAATTGGCTTTTGGCTCCCCAGCTAGTATGGTTTGGTATATGGTTACTTACAGAATGAAACTCTGAAGAGCTCTCTTGTTATGAGAGATCTGGGCTTTCGATGCAGAAGTATTTTCGATGCCTTAATTTTTGCTGCTTGTCAAAGGCTTTGTTTTCAGTGCGTTGTAGATGGGAGACCATGCTGAGTTTTGCTGTGTATGGGAATACTCTGGGCAAGCATGTGATTCAGCATGGATGCAAGACAAATGACACAAAACCACAATTCCATATTGAAAGAATCATCCTCAATGTAATATCATTTATACCTTTTTTATCTTTTTCAATGGCATTGGCCTGTGGTGGTGTTCAGTGTGCATAAAGGTAACAGTGTAGAAGGGGAAACAAATGTTTCTCTGTTTGCTCTTGGAGGAGTTAAGTTTTTGGTTTTGCATCTCATAGCAACAACAACAGTGTTTCAGCAATACTCAAATATTAAACATCAGGTGTAATATATGTATAATGTAATGTGTATAATATGTGTAATATACATACATGGATAACTTGAATACAATATAAACATAACTGCCAAAACGGATTTCTAAATGTTTTAAACCAGACTTCAGAATGCTATAAAATAAGGGTAATGTCCTATTTAATGTTTTAAATAGCTGTATGTCTACTTTAAATAGGTAAATACATGTGTTTATATTTTGAGTGACCACAGGAAAGGCACGTCAGAAGACTGCATTCTCTGTTGTTATATGTTGTATGTTATATGATGTTAAAAATGTCTGCTAACATGGTTCTAAGAAAGAAGTTTTCGACAAATGGTTAATGATTTTGATTATAGAAGGACTGCCTGATAAAGATAATTGTTGAGGAATATAATTAGACTTCTGTGGTATGTGAGAATCTGTTAAAAATAACACTATCCAAATTCATTACAGCCCTGAGTAAAATAAAAAACTGGCTAACAGGTTTCAGAAAGCATTGCACATAGGGAAAACAGTTATCCCCTGCAGGTTTTCCTAGTGGATATCTGTAGGAATTTATTATTAGTTTAGCATTACTGATTATTTTTATCAGTTATCTAGAGGAAAAGAAATATTAAATCTGGTAAAGCTAACATCAGTTACACTGGAATAAATTTGGTTATATAATCCTACTTGATAAAGTAAATTCCTTTGAAAAATATGCATTTTAATCAAATAAGAGTAACAAAGAATGTGGCACTTAAGAAGAGGAGAATCACAGAATGCTGATTAGAAGAGTCCTCTAGAGGTCCTGTAGGGCTGTTGCCAACACCGAGTCAGGACAGGCATGATGTTCTCTAGATAAGCCTTGAAACCCTCAAGGGCTGGAGATCTGCAGAGCTTCCCTGGGCATCTTGCTTGAATACTTTCTTCCTGCTGAGAAGTCTGAGCTTCCAAGCTGGAATTTGTGGCTGTGGAGCCTTTCACTGTCATCAAACAGCACTGAGAAAAATGTGCCTGCATGCTGTTTGCAACTCTCCTCCAACTAGTGGCAGGTGGCTCTTCAGCCACCACCCTAGCCATGTTCTCACTGAGCTAAACAAGCTCTGCTTCCTCAGCTTCTCCTTGTAGGTTGTGTGCTCCAGGGCCCTGACTTGATAGTCCTCTCTTGATAGCTTTCCACTATCAGTCTTTCACTGTCTATCTATACACAGGAATGTTTTTGGTTTTGTTTGTTTTTTGACTGTAAGTCATGATAAATACCCTGAACCATGAAAAAGAGAAGCTAGTGCCCTGCGGTAGCTAATAAAGCACACAGGCTTTGTTATGACATGGGAGGTGAATACTGAGAGTAAGTAATGCTTCTACTTTGACGGCCAGATCCAGCGTTGAAGATGCAGACAGAAGCTTTGGATTATTCAAGAATATGTCTTAGTTTGCTTCTCAACACAGAAAAGAGACATGGGTAGAGCCAAGCAAAACTTTTCCTTTAGTCTCCATTTAGACTGAGTGAACAGAACTGTTCTTGGAGTGCTAGTTCCGATTCTGATAGCAACACTTAAAGGGATTTGAAAAAGAGTTTGCAGAAATAATATAAGGTCTAGAAAATATACCTTATTGAAAGAAGCTTCAGCAATTCAGTCATTCAATCTGTCTTATTTTGCTGAAGCTTGAGAGACAATGTGATGGACGGTTCTTTTTACATATGAGTGCCAATGTGCAAAAGATTTTGGATACATGCAATGCTTATTCCTAACAGGAAGATTTAGTGATATCTTGTGGATGGATCCTGAAACTAGACAAATTCAGTTGAGAAATGGGGCTCCCTTTTTTCAGCAGTGTTGGTAATTAACCACTGGAATATGCTGAGTAATGGTGGGGGCCTCATTCCTCCTGTGACTCATCCTTACCAAGTGTAAATCCCAACAACCACCTAAAGTTTCTTCAATTGTCACTAGCTGTATGACAAAATGTTCACGTGTCTTTAATAAGTAGAAGTCTGCTATTGCTCTGGATAAGTTTGGAAAGCCTCCAAATTTAGAAGTTTGGATTCCAGTCTCCCAGGAAATACTTAACCAACTCTGCTTCTACGTCTTCTGTCTGTAATGCTGAAGTTACTGTGCTCACTGGAAGCTTATGCAGTGGGAGTGTCCTGCCTTACCTTAGAAAAGCTCAGCTTCACTTGATGCAAACCCTTTAGTGCAAACTGTAAAGCCGTCCCTAGGTATATGCGTTTGCTCTGAGAACAAATATGTTGTGTAATTCTAAATCAAGTCAGGATCTGAACCAGCTCAACTAAAGAAATGGCCCAGGCCCATCTAATCTAATCAGTTGCCATGTGTCATTCTGTGCTCAAACTCCACATGGCTCAGGGGTGAGGTATTATTGGTTTTTTTTGGGGGGGTAGGGGGGCTGTGGGTGGGGTGCAAGGGGTGTCAGTACCATCTTTGAAGGGAGAGCAAGAGGGAGGCTGTGAGCAGGGCAACTATGTGATTCAAAAAGCCACCAAGAGGAGGCTACATTTTGAGAAGTGAATTTTTCAATGGCAGTGCCAGTGACTGCTTGCCAGTTGTTCTCACTCTTCTCATTGACTGCTCACTCAGGTCGGGTGCATTTATTTGTGTAGCCACAGGATGAAACATTTGGGAACTGATCCAGGCTCAGCTGTTCCCAAGAAAAAAAGGGTTGGTTTTAGCTTGGATGTGTTCCTCACTGTGGTTTACTACACAATCGATGGTATTGGCAAGGCGAGGAGAGAAGAGGGAGGAGGAAAGAGTGTTTAACTCAGGTACTACATTTGAAAGGAAAATCGGGAGTGATCTTTCAGCAGGTGAAGCATAGTCAGTCTCCAAAACTCTGGGATTACCTAGTCCTAGGTAAAACTGGAAAGAAATACTAAGGACTTCTTCACACATCACTTTACTGGCATTTCTGGTTTCCAAATACTAAAGAGTTCCCAGTTCTATCCATGTAGGATTTGAAGGCTTAGTGAACATTTTTGTTTTGCAGCTCCATAGCTGAAATAAATGACCAACAAGGTCACATCATCTGTCATATAGCATACACCTTTGAAGTGATACTTCAGCATCTGACTGCCAGGCGTTCTTTCATGTTCATTAAAGTACATGCAATACAAAGCAGTTAGAAGTACGTGCCATATGCTTTGTTCAAAGATCAGTGCAATTAATATTTTCCTGTGTAAATTTATAACAGCTACATTTTTGGTAATGATCTGTTTTTAAAGTGTTACATTATATAGAAAATTAAATAAGACACCAGGAATAAAAACTTTTAGTTTCTTCATTCATTAGATCGGCTGCATGACTGGTGATTATATTGAATACCCTAAAAAAGTGTGTTTGCTAACTTTTGATTTTTTTGCCACCCACACACCACCTCCTAATTTTGTCTCTGGCAGCCCGTGTGTTTCTGCAGAATAAGTGTTTCTGCAGTGATAATTATAACACAAGAGGTAATTTGCAGATTAGGTATCTTGCAAAAAGCAGGACTATTTTGTAGCACCTTTATTTTGAAGCTGGTGACAATTTGAAAACTTCATTACAAATTCTGAAATGTCATAGTGTGTGTAATATCTTTATCTAGAAATTAACTTACTGCTAGAGAGACCGCAAGGTATGATTTGATTCAGGACGCGGGACAGAATTTGCTTCAGGCAATGATGTGCACGTTGTGGGGTGGAAGCAAGTTCTGCTGAAGCAACAAAACTCATGGTTTGAATCTGTTCCAGGGCGTCCTAAAAAAAAAAAAAGTGATTTGTAAACTCTGGTAATTTTGTTAATCTGTTTCAGACCACATTAAACTTTTAACACAAAATATCTTATCTTGGAGTGTTGCTCATAGTGGGGCAGGATTTTGAAATCATATAATACCTGGTTAATGTTTTGTTTTTCTGTTCTTTCTGTCAAGAGTCCTAGAGTACTGTCTGCTTTTGGTGAAGAGTGTAGTTCTTGGGCCTGTGGTGTTGGTGTTGTCAACCTCAATGTCTGTTCCAGAGTTAGGTATCCCAGAGGTGCTGGCCTCTGGCTGGAAATTCTGGCAGAAAGGAAGGTGACCTGAGATGGTTTGACACAACTCCTATGAGTTTAACGTTCTCGGTTTAACATACTGCCAGTTTCTGCCAAAACAAAGCACTGAGTTATTTTAAAATTTCTGAATTCTTATGCAAAGTATCCTTTCTGAATTGCAGTTAATGACTGTTTGATCTGAAGACCTGAGAACTAGTGACCTCTGCCATACTAGTTCTCTCCTCACTGTTCAATATTCTTTTCCTAGGAGAGGGTTTGCTAGTGTGTCTTTATGGCCCACAAGATTGTAAAAATCCATTTCTTTAACATTTTCACATAAACCACACTTTTAAATATCTCTTCAGTTTTCTCTTAGATTCTTAAGGTGCCACCTGGAAATATTATTTTCTGGGTGATGATACTGAGATACCTTGCATTTTCTGTTCATTCCACCCTTACAGATGTGAGTTGCCTGTTCTTTGAACTGTTTTCCACTGTTGACTAATTTAGTTTTTAGCATGCTCTATTGCAGACAGGAGATAGAGGGGTTTTTTTAGTTTTGTTCATTGTTTTTTATTTTTGCTTTCTTCCTGAAGTTTATTTTTTTACACTTGCATTTCATTTCGTTGATTTTTATCTTTTCATTTTGAGATAGGTAGAATTCTAATCCTCTGTTCTGAAGTGCTTGTAGTTCTCCCAACTTGCTTTTATCTGCAGATGTTGTATGCTCTTTGAGTTATTCAGTTTTGCTTTAAACTGAACAAGTGTTCGGTGTCTGCCCTGTCCAAGGCATCTTTCATCTTTCCAAAGTGGTATCATAACAGTTGGTTCTTGAACCTTTCTCTGAAGGGTTCTTTATGTCAAGAAACTTAATTTCTTGACATTGTCAAAGCAGTGCTTTATCTGACTTTGATACTTGAGCTGTTGCTATTCAGAAAGTGTATATAGAAAGTAAAAACTAAAGGAAAATTTCCATTACAGAAAAGTAAAATTGTGCAAGAAGTTACTGTTCACAAATCTCTTGTTGCTTAATAACCCTCTGTTTGCAGACATATTCACTTTTGAGTGTCTGGATTATGTATTAACCAGGTTCTGTGCCCCTCAGTTCGTGGCTGTAGGACATTGCCATGGCAGAAGTGATGTAGATGCCGACTGCTCACCCACGGCTTCCTCCATGTACTGCTGTGTAAGGCTGCATCTGTGCTGCACAGAAATCGGTTTACAGGTTTTTCAAAACTGAATGTCTGTGTCATCCATTTATAGAAGCTTCATGTCTGTATTCTTGATTCTTCCTATCCTGGGTGGTGAAGAATGATCTGACATGAGTGGGAAATTCACAAAGGAGTACTGATTTGGGTCGTGGTAAAGGAAAAGAGGTTTCTTTTTTTTTTCTGTGAGTTACCATATGTGCTCTGTGTTGTGTGACTTGCATCCCTTGCTAATCAGAGTAGGGGGCAAAGACATGTTCACTGTTTCAGGAAACGCTCAGCTCTGACTCGGGAGCAGCATTAGCAATCCTTTGTCTTGCTAGAACATGCAGCCCATATGCTGCCTGCATTTAACCAAATCTCCTTGCTAAGGATAGAGGGAGTTGAATCACAATAGTGATGCCAACACTTATAGAGAAGCTAATTAATAGGAAGAAGCATTGCAGAATCCCTGCTTTAAAAAAATAAAAAGCAGCATAAACCAGTGGGAAAAATACAACTACTCTGTATTTTGAGACAGTACTATTTTGAGGCAGTGCCCTGTAATAAAGGCCAGTGCACAATATGCACACTTCAAGCTGCATGAAGAAAACAGACATCAGATATCTTTCACAGCTTCCTCTAAGGTGCCTGTGGCTGTTCCTCTAGCCTTGAAGTATATCTTTAGTGACTTAAGCTGAATACAGCTCATTTAGATATCCCCAACTCGTCTTTCAGCAGTTGCTGTGGGTGCAAAGAACACTCTTGCATTGCTCAAAAGCTGCCTCAGATCCTCATTAATATCCTTTTTCCTATATAGAAACGTTCAGCAGTTGCCCTAGAAAAATTTTGTGTGGACAAATCCACAAGTAAGTATAAGCTAGGACAGGAAAATCCTGAAATAGCTACTGTTTTGTCTTCTCTGTTCAGCTATTTCGTAAAGAGTAGGAGATAGGAACTCGGCTCAAAACACAGTGCTACTATATGAAATAGTACATCTTTCCCCTGTGTTCCTTCTGTGACTTCAATGTGTTACCTTTCCAAACCAGCATATTAGAACATGCCTTACATGGTGTGTCCTTGGATGCACTTGAGGGGTCTACTTGCCCTCTCTGAGCAAACACTCAAGAAAGTTTAGTCCTGTGAGCAGTCCTTAATCCATTACCATCCAAGGAATTGTGATAGATGATAAATACTGTTTTGATTTCAGTGAGCTGATTAGGAGTACCTGTAGAGTTGTGGAGACACCGTTCATTTCTCTGGCAGGGAGATACTAACACATGACTGCAGTAGATGTATTTGGGCTGCAGATCTATCTATACATGGGAATATGATAGTATAGCTCTTTCAGTAATAGTAAGAAACTCCTCAGCCAATCAACTGAGTCAAAACGAGCATGTGCATGTAGAGGAGAATTAGGAAAAGAATAGTGACACAGTGGCTTGAGAGCAACATAGAGAAGGGCAAATGAGATAGGATGGAGACCTTAAAAGCAGTGGAAAGGGGCAGAGGTAAGCACTGGAGATGGCTCAAAAGCGTATGCAACAAGTACATAAGAAAAAACCTATGGAGAGAAAACATATGCAGAAACTTAAGAATACATGAGAATAAGTGTGTCTAAAGTGTGAGTAAGGAAAAGAAATTTTTAAAGAACTTCCTGGGAAATAGCCTCCCTTCCGCTTGGCACTGCTCTCAGTGTCACAAGGGAACGGGGACCAGCGTCTCAGTGCGCTGCATGGCTAGCTGCTGAAATGGAGATTTGTTTCAGAGCTGGCTAACACTTTATAGCTAGTCGGTACTTTATGGTGCTGAAACGTTCCCACTGATGAGATTCGAAGGTATTTAGCTGCCACTAGTTTTAAAGTCTGTTATATTGCTGAGGTAGTTCAGTAGATGTGAGGTGGAATAACAAATTCCTTTAATTGATTGTTAAAGGGATACCTGGATTGCTATTATCATGTTTTGTGTTTTCTTACCTCGGGGAAGGGTTTCTGGAAGCAGTAAAAACTTTTACATTCAGGACTAGTAGTCCTTTCTGTATAACTTTAATCCAGAACCAAACTCTGGGATCACATCCTCCCTAAGAGCGTTAGCAGCTCCCTTGGCCAGCTCGTGCTGGTGGGTACAGCTGCCTGCTTTGGTTTGGAAGAGTGGGGGATCAGAGGTGGAGGAGGATACACGTACTGTCTGCAGTGGTCTATGCAACAACAGGTTGCAAATCTGGGAAAAATTGAGTTAGTATTATAAAAATTGTAGCATGGATTAGCTTTAGCTTAACTATGTTTAACTTCATTACAGCTGGTTACTGGTCTTTTTTTCCACCCCTCCTAAAAGATGATGTTGCAGTTTAGTACCATGGAATGAAAAAATACAGACTTTAAAAAAAAACCAACCAACAATACACAAAAACACAAACCACTCACCACCCCCCCCCCCCCCCCCCCCCCCCCCCCCCCAACAAACAAACAAAAACAAAAAAAGGAACAAAACCAAAACAGAAACAAAAAAACTACACCAACCAAATGGAAAAAACCCCAACAGCATCCCAGAGCCATGTCCTACCCTGAACCTTTCTAGTGCATGTATTTAATATCCTTGTGAAAGGGATGTTTTGATGGTACAGGAATGTGCTGCTATTGTACAATCAAAAATCACATGAAAACACCGTGTGTGTATGTGTCTATCTATAAAAAAACCCCCTGCAAATAGGTCTGCTAGTGTTGCCTGGACTTGGCAATATCCACTGTTGACAGTTTGACCTTTAGTAACAGCTTTCGTTATTGTAAATTGTACATTGTTTTCCTGTTCATTAATACGTGCTCTTAGATGGTAAGGACAGTATTTACACATGTGGCTGCATAACATACAGAGATAAGCTGTCTGGGTAATCTGTACATTCTGGGTAATTCTGTACACTCTTTTTTTGGGGAGATAGGTTGGGCCAGGAGATACGTAGTCTCTTCCTGGACATGCACCCTAATATTACTTCTGAAGTAAATCATCCTGTTGTCCGGCAACATCTCCTTCTGCTGTTCAAGCTCTCCAGAGCTGCTTTTTGCAGTCCTACAAGGAGCCAGGAGGTTGGCAAGGTCTCTTTAAATAGTACACACGATGTTTTATTTAACCATCCATCTATGTTGCACAGTGACTGTGCCATAAGAATTGCACAAAGCTTTTCTTAACTGTAGGCGGTTGTTCATTTATTAATGTAAACACCATGTGCCTTGGATGTGTGAGCCCTAAAAATAGACTTGCAGAATTAAAAATAGATCTCTTGGAGTACTGAGATGCTGCTTAATCAGAACCAGCTGCAAGCTGCCTAGAAAATATAAGTTATATGGAGCCAGATGCTTTTGCCCTTTTTGCTTTAGACAGCATGTAATTTGGGTAACTACAGCTACAGTAATGTATTTTCCCAGTCAAATTGTTTGATAAACATATTTGTTCGAACAGACACTTCCAATTAGAGAACCAGTAAAATGTTAATTTATTTTAATATTTCTCCATGTGTGTAAGCCAAAGGAAAGTTACATAAAACTCAAAGGCATGCACAATAACTGCTCACAGCTGTATTTGGCAAGGACTAGATTATGATGATGTGTCTTTGTACAACAGGGCTCTTACTCTGGGAGTAAGAGCAAGTGGAAAATATTTAAATGGAATTAATGGTATAATGATCAGTGGGACTTCTTTGGAGTAAGTTTGTAGGGATAAAGCATTACACGAAACGTAGGAAGTATGTCAGAATGATAGTTGGCAAAGATCCATCAGAACAACAGCCTGTATGATTTCAGGAAGGGTTCCTTGCAGTACTTTTTGCTGAACTGATGGTGTTAAAACCAAAACCTATTCTGAGGTTTGGCAGTTTCCACAGTTCACCAGCCTGCTGCTGGCAGCCTCTGTTCAGACTGTATTTATGAGTCTCAATGACTAGTCTAGAAGTGGGAAACTGAAGCTTAAGGCCACTCTACTTGATTTGGAACCACTTGGGACAGGGAATTCTACTTTGCTTCAGGGGCTTGGAGGTGAATATCTCAACCTACAGTATTGCTCCAACTCTGTTTATGAGGTCTGCTGATCTACTTCTAGGGGAGCCTAGTGTGCAATAAGCACACCCTCCAGGCCATTCTAGCTGTGTATGTATAGATTGCTTTTCACTTCAGTATTTACCTAACTAGACTCTTATGATTATACAAAAACCTGGGGTAAGGAGGCGGAATATTTGAGGAGGTAGCCTCTCTTAGGAATTGTAACAGAAGCCAAGATGTTCAAACCTGAAAAGCAGTGATCACGTTTTTAAGCAACTGATATCCGGTTAAAGCTGTTGTGCAGAAGGTCCAGATATGAGTCTTGGTTTGAGCAAAGCCTTTTGAAGACCGGGATTGATTCAGGTGTGTACTTTACAGGCAAATGATACAAATTACATACAGCTGGCATGAAACAGTCATATTGAACGATTATATGTCTCCACATCCTTCTCCTTTTAGTGTTTTACATTTTCTATGGCAACTGGATTTAGTTATGATCTTGATGTTCTATTGATGTTTTAACTTTTTTTAGCCTTAGCACTATTTGCTTTAATTAAATGAATAATTACATTTTCTGAATGAAATGCCTTTTCTCTATGAAATTTTATGTTCAATACAGATTTTTCTTTCTCTGCATTATGTGATCTCACAGAGTTCCTCACCTTCATGTCTACCATGCAAATTGTCATCATCGTAAACAATTTAAGCCTCCTATGAGAAACCCCACAAAAAATCCAGCCTGTCACTGCAGGTAGCGCTACTACCTGAACTAGCTCAGTTATGGGTGGGTAAGATGTACCTTTTTTTTTCTCTAGATGCTTATATTTAAACATATCTACAGTGCAAATCTGTCTGAAATGGTAGTGTGGCATTCTCTCCTCGACTTTTAATTCTTTTGCACCTGTCATGCTCATGAGTCATGAGATTTTTTTTTTTTTTGAACTGCAGGAAGTACATTAATCAGTCTTTTTGTGGTCTGTAATTTTTTATACTAATTGCTGCCAAGCAGAGTTTTAGGTTACAAGGTTTTTTTTTTTTTTGGAAGCATTTCAGTATGAGAATAACTTTCAAAAGTGATTTGAAAATGTGCTAATTTACTTCTTTTTTTTTTTTAATTGCACTTGTTTAGTCTGTTTGATCATTGGCTGAAACAAGTACTGATTTAAGAACTTGCAAATCTGTCCTTGACAGAACATGATTGCAGGTTCAATTTACAAGTAGATCTTAGAACCTGACTATAAGTGTTACTATTTTAAGATGTTTTAGGTTAAAATCAAATTATAGAAATTTCCTAGTTTTTGACAGCAGAAGTGATAAAACTGTGCAAATGAGTTTTTAAGTAGCTATATATATGACATGCAGTCTTAAACTGGTGAGTGTTTGGAATTAGATCATCCCAGCTGTAGGAAAAACTCTGTGATTATTTGATTGCTCCAGGTTTCTCACATAAAATATTTTTGTCGGTGACCTAAAAATGGCTCCCAGTCTATTTACCATAGGATAACTATGACCTGCTCCCAAACAGAGGAGCAAGAAAGGAAGGGGAAGTGACATCCTTGAACTCTTCACTTGAGATCTCAGCATTTCCTTAATTAAGAATTTGGTAGACGAGAGAAATAATGCATTGCATACCTACTACTTATCTCCCTTTCCCATTTACCTGCTGAGGAGATTAAGATTAGACATAGAAGTAGCTTTACATCGATTATGCTGTTAAGAAGATCTTAATTGGTACAAGCAGAGAACTGTGCTTTACTAGTAAAGATACCTGCTGTAAGTTATTTGTGCCATAGGAGCTGGTTACTTTTAAGGAAAGAAAGAGCAGGAAGGGATGATTTTAACCAGATTTAGAACAAATAGTTGACTTCTGAATTTAATTATTATATTCTAACTTTTAAAAATTAAGTAATTTTTTGTTTAAAAGCCACATGAAGCGTCCAGGTATTTCACCTAAAAGGCATCACAAGAAGGAATTTGTCATTCCAATGTTTTTTTGCATGTATTCTTGCTGGAACAACTCTATTTCATTAAAGTTCAGAAATAATTTTTGGTTGAACTGATTCTCGATTCTTTGAAAACTATTTAGTTTTTGCATAAACCCAGGTCTAGCACTGGTCTTGTTCAGATGTAAACTGAGGTGCATTAATCAGAAATCTGTGCTAGAAGAGGCTGCTCTCTATGGTCTTCAACTCAATGTTCATTTCTCTCTGCCAGAGATCTCTGAGCATAGCAATACCTAAAGTACTTTCTCTGAATGCATCCTGGTCTGTTCAGCAGTCAATGGTTTAAATTTTAGGGTTTTGCTAATCTGGTACATTCTGACTTGAAATATCCTTGGAAGCATCTGCAGGAGCAACTCAATGGACAGCCTTCTGTGGGAATGGAAGCTCTGAAAGGCCATGCTGAGGCACAAGGGAAGACAGGCTAGTAGGAGGTATTGTTGCCTTAGCTTGCAGGATTTGTTGTTGTCCTGGTTTTGGCCGAGATAGAGTTCATTTTCTTCCTACTAGCTGGTATAGTGTTGTGTTTTGGATTTAGAATGAGAATAATGTTGATAACACACTGATGTTTTTGTTCTTGCTAAACAGTCA